>NC_140583.1:740725080-746550251 GCF_964204655.1 Triturus cristatus
CAACCCTACCCTCATACCCTAGTCCCCCAGCCTTAAACCCTATTCCCAAGCCCAAACCCTAGTCCGGAGCCCTAAAGACCCGTCCTGAGCCCTAAGCCCTACGTCCGAACCACACCTACATCAATGGTTGGGAGCACAATATATTTTATACTAGTATTAGCTGATTCTGTATCCTTCGTTCGAGCCATAAAATCCCCAAAACTACCTTATATGTATCATTTTAGAAATAAATGCCTGCAAAAGGCCATAGCTAAAAAGTGTAAACTGGTGTTCGCAAAGAATATATTACTGAGTATTAGGTCGGCAAAAGTGGTTCCTGTGAGTTTTAACAAGAAACTAGTTGATAAAATCTTGCAGTCCATTATGAAATACTTGGAAGAAAATCCTTGCCACACTACTAAATTAACTGAATTCAAAAGACCACGTTAGTCTATTACAGAAGAACTGACTGCCCGCAGACCAACACAGGAGGCCCCCTCACGCTGATGGTATAACGCTGCTGCTCCACAAGTGGGTGACCCATTTCACAGGAGTATTTCAACTTCTGATAAAGAGCTACAGTGTGATGACGGTTTAATTAGAGTTTCCGGGCAGATTTTCCCCCAGTATCCCTAAACTCACCTATTGAGTTAATTGAGGTAGTTTTACCAATAATTAAGTCGGCTTCTGGGAAAGTGCCTGGCCCTGAAAGGCTTCCATTTGACCTTTTTAAGGTCTAGTAAATATGTCAAGGGGTGCAATAAAGGGTAATTCGTGGGTCATGGAGATTAGCCACTCTAGACTAGCCCTGACTTGTTACAGGCCAATCTACATCATTGATGTGACTGCAAAATCCTGTGGTGAGTAAACTTGGCCCGACTAGAGACATGGGCAGAAGAGACAAGGTTTAACGCCCGTTCTGTTGGGGTTAGGCCAGGCAGAGGTACCACAGAACGAACATTAGATTTGCACCATATTCCTAGTAAATATGTGAAGGCAAAAGGGGGAGCTATTCACATGGCATTTTATGGATCTATTGAGTGCTTTTGATTTAGTCAATAGGAGCAAACTATGGGAAATAATGCAGAAGCTGGGGATGGAAACAAACCTGCTGACCATAGTAAAACGCCTGCAACATGGTCTAAAAGTCTCGATATGATGCTGTCCACAAGGGGAAGTAACATCACAAATAGGGTCCCTAAGAGAATTAAGATGTATTCTAGCGTGGCGCGTGGCTAGGACGCCGAAGAAGATGGCCGCCTAGCACCGGGAGCTCCGCTATGCCGGGACGATGTTCTACGATGTCCTGTGCTCTCGAAACCGTAACATGAGCGTTTACGGTGAATTTCAACGTCGCAACCTGCCGCCTGTCTCCTGAGGTCTGCATTTTGGATTTTTGTGCCTATATGCGTTATTAATGCCGCTTTTTTAGTCCCCCTCAGCGCGGCCGCCATTTTGAGTATCTTGGAGCGCTTGTATGCGCTCAATCCATTCACACAGACTGGTATAAATGCTGCCTGCTTGACTTCCTAATGTATGTTCTCTACGCATTTTTGAAGCCTTTTGAGGAGATTCAGGAGAGGTTTCTGCGCAGGAGTGCCATAGAGAGTTGATCTTTACTTGTATTTTACCTGCTCCTCCACTTGGTGTTACCAGCTGCGGACTTCTACTGAGGTGATATATTATGCCCTTTTTTGCGCTATGTGTGGGAATGACCATTTTATGGCGCCAACTTGCTTTTGGGCTCTACATTTTATTCTTTGACTTGCCTTCACTGCTTTTTTGAGGAGATACTTCAGGATTACGTTTTTGAACCACGTGAAGTGGCACTGGACTTCCCTTTGTTATAAATGCCTTCATCTGGCGCTGTGGTTCTATGAGGTTTGATGATATCTGTGGTGGTCGCACGTACACATTTTTTGGACAGCTCTCATGGTTTTTGAATAAAGTCCATTCTCACCTCGGCGTTTATTGAGGCGTCGCACCTTTTTTCTGCCTCAGCTTTATCAGCAGGGATTTGAGTGTTTTTTGCGATACTTCGCTGAGTTCAGGTCTTGACCTTACTTCTGTGCCGCCTATCTGCACTGTACGGTGCCTGTCTGTCAGGGTCAGGAAGTTTCTTTTTCTTCTCTTCCTCCTTGCCTTGGTACATTGGGTTACCTGGCCCCTCAATACCTATGGGCAAGCTGCGTAAACGAAGTTTGTTTTGTGCCCTCAAAAAGCGCTCTACCGACGTCACCTTCCTCCTCCTCAGCTGCTGATTTTTCTTCTAATCCAGACCAAATGGCTGCTTCAGCTCCTAATCGTGCTTCCTCCTCGCAGCCCTCTTCAAGTAAGGTCTCTCCTCCTTCTACGTCTCTAAACGCTTGAAGCAGGATTCTCCTCCTCCGGACAAACCTTCTTCTCCTATCTCTCTGGAGTTACTCCTGGAGGAGATCCGTGCTTTACGCCCATTTGTGAGGAGACTAATAACAAAATGCAGAACTTTGAGCTAAAATGGTCAACTATGGACAACAGAGTTTCTTCGGTGGAGCAGCAGGTTTCAGAGATCCAAGTTAATTCTCAATGTATAGCCTCACTAGAGAAGTCCGTCCTTGCCCTCCAGCGCCACACTGAGGAGTTAGAAAATAGGAATAGGAGGAATAATCTGCGCATTTATGTTCTTCAGAATCCTTGGAGGGTGATGATCCTGTTTCGTTTTTTTTCCTCCTTCCTCCTGAAACTTTTGGATATGCCTGTCACTACTTCTCTTAGCATTCAAAGGCTCATAGACTTGGCCCTCGCTCCTCCACCTCATCAAAGCCTCGTGGAGTTATCATTCTTTTCTTAAAGTTTACAGATCTACTTCTGGTCCTTTCTGCGGCCTAGAGCCAGCGTCAAGTTTCATGGTTGGGCCAGAGGGTTTTTCTTTCCCAGGATGTTTCAAACGCAACTGCTGCAAGACGGAAGGAATTTTGAGCCTTCGTGCCCCTCTACGCTCTCTTGGAGCCAGATACGGCTTATTCCATCCTTGCATCTTTAAAGTTACTCATCAGAACCAAACCTGGACTTTTCAAGATCTCGACCTCCTTCCCGCGTCCCAGGTCTTCTCGCTGGCGATTTAACAATTCTCTTCTTACTGATCCTCTCTTTCCTCCTCCTTTCGTTCCTTCGCTACTGAATTTTTTGTGTTAAATGATGTTTCTAATATTTCCCCCATTCTCTTTGGGATTCCTTTAAGGCTACGGCTCGCGGGTTTGTCATTGACTTTGTCTCTAAGAAGAAAAAGCGTTTTCTTCAGAAGCAGAAAACTACATTGGCTCATATTAAATCTTCGGAACATAGGTTTTACACTTCTCCAATAATCCCGTCCCCCCCGATCTTATTCGTGCCAAGTTCGAGCACAATAAGTTTACTACTGACAACGCTTCATCGATGCTTTCTTCGCAGTAGTGCGCGTTATTATGGTGGACGCAATAAGGCAGGTAAACGTCTTGCCAACTATCTTAAGTCCCGCAAGGAGCGTTCCTTTATTGAATCCATCTACTCATCTGAGAACACCTTATTACACAAACCTCAGGATATTCTTGACCAATTTCAATCCTTTTACTCTGCGCTTTATACTCGGAAACTTCCCCCCTCCCTCTTTGGTCCAGGCTTATTTTGATAAACTTCCTAAACGTCACACTCTCATCTCAACCTCCAGACTTGGATGCGGATCTCTCTTTACAAGAGCTATCTGCGGCTTTGAATATTCTTACCAAAGCAAAACCCCAGGTCCTGATGGTTTTTCGGTGAATTCTATCTACACTTCTCTGACCTCTTACTCCCAAAACTTCTTTCTCTTTTTCAATCGTTTTGTTTGTTGGGCAAGGCTGAGGGTACATTCCAGGAAGCCACCATTTGTCTCATTCCTAAGGATGGTCGCGGATCTCCAAATTCTGCAAGAACTATCGTCCGATCTCTTTGGTAAATGTGGATTACAAGTTCTTTGCTAAAACTCTTGCGTTGCGGCTTGACCCCCTTATGCCCCATCTTATTGGGAAGGAACAATGCGGTTTTGTCAAAGGCAGACTTACCTCCGATAATTCTCGTCTCTTTCTTAATGTTTCAAATAAAGTCCCATCTCTCTCTATCCCCTTGGCGGCTATTTCTGTTGATGCAGAGATAGCCTTTGATAGAGTTGACTGGTCTTTCCTTTTTGCTTCCTTGCGTTGGTATGGTTTTGGCCCTCGTTTCATCTCTCTCATTTCTCTCTTGTACTCCTCTCCCAAAGCTGCCGTCCTGGTTAATGGTCAAGTCTCTTCGTACTTCCCTCTACAACGGGGTGTTCGTCAAGGTTGCCCCTTATCCCCTCTACTTTTCGTCCTGGCCCTTGAACCCTTTTTGTCCTCCATTCGTAATAACGACTCTATTCTTGGTTTTCCATATGGGACCAGTCAATTGAAGCTCTCTGCTTATGCTTATGCGGATGATATCCTTCTTTTCATTTCTGCTCCGGAAACCTCTATCCCCCCTTTACTGTCTGAGTTTGATTCCTTTTCCCAGGTCTCGGGGTATAAAATTAATTCGGATAAAACTGAGATTCTCCCTCTTACCAAATTTTGTACTCCTTCTGTATTCTCTTCTACTGGATTTGCTTGGAATAGTTCCAAAATTAAGTACCTAGGAGTATGGTTTTCCAACTCTATTTCCTCCTCTATTTCTTTAAATATGTCCGCGGTTTTATCTCGTATTGATCATTTGTTTTCCACCTGGAATCCCCTCTTTCTTTCTTGGTGGGGACGCATGGATTCAATCAAGATGATGATAGCTCCCATTTTAATTTATATTTTGTCTATGTTGCCTGTTCATATTCCCGCAATTTATTTTAAACGCATAGACTCCTGTTTGTCGAGATTTCTTTGGCGTAAGAAGAGGGCTAGAATCTCATTAGCGTGTCTTCGCAAGTCCAAGTCCAATGGTGGGACTAATTTCCCAGATTTTCGTCTTTACCATAAGTCTTTCTCTCTCTGGCAGGCTTCCAGGTGGCTGGCTTCTACTCCCTCTCCTCTTGATCCTCTGTGGCTGCATATCGAACAGGCATTGTTGTTGCCTTTTTCTTTCATGGAGACTATTCGTTTCTCTGCCAAGGCTCCGCACTCGTCACTCCCTTTATTCAAACATACCTCTTCTCTTTTAAAGCCTCTCTTTCATCCGTTACTTACTACTCTGGAGTCTTTTCTGGACTCCACCGTTTGGTATAATTCACCTATTCTTATAAGGAATAGACCCATTTTTTGGAAGGTTTGGAGGTCTAAGGGCATCATCTGGGTGAATCAATTCTTTGACGGTCTTTCTCCCTGTTCCTTTCCTCAATTTCAGAGGTCTTTTCACTGTCCTCGCTCTTTTTTGCACAAGTTTGTCACTCTAATGACACTTATTCTTGATGTTTTCTACTCTCTCCCTTCTTCCCCTTCTTCTGCTCCCGGTGCTCCTCTTCTTAAGGTGCTCTCTATCCTCCCCAAGGCTTCCCTCATCTATAAATTCTTTTCCGCTCCTAACCCGGATCGGCCTAAATCTAAATTGGAGCTTTCCTGGGAGGCGGATTTGGGTTGTGTTTGGTCCGTTGCCGTGTGGGATAAACTCTGGTCCAGATCTCTAAAAATTTCTCATTCTGCTTCTCTTACTCAATCTCTCTCTTTATCTGTATCATAGACTATACCTTTCTCCACTCTCTCTTGCCCGTTTTTCCTCCTCTGCTGATTCTCTCTGCTGGACATGTTCTTCCCCCAATGCCAACCTTTTTCATCTCTTCTTTTTATGTCCCTCTGTTTCTCACTTTTGGGACTCTGTTTGGCTATACATTTCTCGCATTTTTGATATTTCCTCTCAATACTCTATACCTATCCTTTTTCTTGGCAGTTTAACAGACCTGCTAGTTCTCCCTCCTCACTCTCGCGGTCTTTTGACCTCATGCTTGCATTAGCCTTTTAACATATTTCTTCCAACTGGAAGTCCCTCACTAAAGTCTCCATACGCTGCTGGTGGAACTCTTCATGTCACTTCCACAGACTTGATACCGCTTTTGCTTCCTCCTGTAATCCCTCCCACAATAGGGATCTCTTTTGGTTACCCCTTACCTCTTATCTGGACCGGATGGTTCGTAAGAAACTATCATGCACCAATGCAGAAAATTTTGACCCGCCTTGAGGAATTTACATCTTCTTTGCTTGCAATTTCACTACAGGATTTATTTCTTGTTATATTTGCTCTTGTATTTGCTATTTGATTATTGTTTTCACCTACAGCACTTACTTTTAAACCATGTTATTGTATTTTCATATTGTATTGCATTATTTCCTTTTTTCCTTCTCTCATCTTTATTTCTTTCCCCCTTCCCTTTTTCCCCTTTCCCCTGTTTTTCCCTTAAAAACTCTCTATAAAATGCTTTTGCTCATTGTTTATGATATTGGCCTTTTCATGCCATTGGACTGTATTTGTACTGTTGCTGATATCTTTGTACTAATATTTTCCTGAAATAAAGCTTTTCAAACACAAAAGATGTATTCTAGCACGGTTTTTGTTCCTGATCTGCATAAATGGCATAACTGATCACTTATTAGGAGCAGGTGTAGACGTGCCAAAGATGCGAGAGCGTTCAGTACCCATACTTTTATTTGCAGATGATGCTGTACTGATTGCCACATGCCAAACACCCTCCAGAATTTCTTAGACCATTTTATGGAGTATATGGTTAGTCTGGATCTAAGAGAGAACCAAACAAAATCTTATAGTATGAAAGTGGTCCATTATGCACGAAATCTAAGCACTTTAAAATGGGTGGGACACCACTCAAGAGGACAAATGATTTTAGTTATTTAGAACTAGTTTTTAGTTCATCCTTAAAGTGGAAATCACACCTCCAGATGAACCTACAACAAATGAGAATGAACATGAAAGCCATTTCCGTTTTGAAAAGATTTCAAAACATAAACCTTTGGTGTAGTTGATAGAACTGTGTGAATCAAATGCATCTCGACCGCCCTTTGCAGGGCGGGGGCATTGAGGTATCAGAAAGCGGGTACACTCCAAAACATACAAAATGGTTTTACATGCAGTATTCTTGCAGTCTCTAAAAATACTGCAAATTGTATATGCCATGAGGAGAGGGACCTACCTTTTATGGGGAATCAGATAACAATTGAACCACTCCTCTTATGGATTAGATGCTGGCAAACCCCACAGACGGGCTGGGTGAGAGTGTGTATGTTAGACTGCTTATCCCTAAAAAATATGAATACGATACCATGAATGATGTACGTAAAACATGTTTTCATAAATTGGGACTAATAGAAATGTTTACACGTTCCCAACATATCAGGGCCAACAGTAAGTCCACTGTGAAATGCCGCCTCGCGGAGTACTGTTTGGAAAAGAGTTTACGGAGTATCTGGAAAATGAAATCAGCTGAGCTGTACCCGCAAATATCAATGGTTAGAGTTGCTGAACCAAACTTGGGATGGATAGATAATGCAACTTATTGACTTTATTGAACACATTTTAGATTACATATAATCCATTTTAAAGTTGCTTTTCTATCACAATGTGCATGGCAGTACGAATCGCCGCAAGTCACTGTTACATTGTCACAGCAGACACAAGTCACTTTATCTTATTTTTTTTACTTTATATTCAGGACCAAGAATTACTTTTCTGGCACCATTGCTGTGTTAGGCAAAGATTAACCAACATCTGTTAGCAATAGACATGTAACAACAATTATTCTCGATAGATGTATGCCACACAGTTTTACATTTTATTAGAGTGCACTACAAATTAGAAAGGGCTATGGGGCATATTCTCAAGGACTTATCACCGATTTATCCCCACTTTAGCGCAGCAAAAGTGGCGATAGATTTATTGCCCTATTCTCAAGTTGGAGCAAACTGCTGATATTGCCAGCTTACCAGCGATAGCTGCCGCAAAAAACATTGCCACGGATGAGAGCGACAACTAACGCTAATGATATCCAGAGTAGGCGTTCCCGTGCAAAAAACACATGAAAACACCACTTCGCGATATTCTCAACGATCAGCCAGATCGGCGATTCGAACCAAAAACAGGTGATGAGGCGCATTAGCATTAGCAGCAGGGATTTAACACCTGCCTTCCACTGGTGTTAAGGAGGAAAACAACCTGTAGTATAAAAGGGATCCCAGCCCAGAGCCACATCTGAAGACCAACACATGTCATGGAGCTACTGATCATGCAGCTCGGAGACCCAAGAGGGCCTCAACACCCACCGCCACCACCCCCAGACCCCCACGGGCCACCACAGAGGCAGCGCAGAGCAAGACAGTGGACCTTCGAAAACGCGCCAGCCTCACACACTTAACGCCAGAGGATGTAATTGCCCACTACAGGCTCAAAAGGACAACCATCCTTCGGATCCTGACCCACATTTCCCACAGGATGACGGGACCAACACAGCGGAGAACCAACATCCCTCCGCAGACAAAGCTGCTGTCTGTGCTGCACCTGTTGGCCTCTGGTACCTTCCAACCAACTGCTGCCAGAGTTGGAGGAGTCTCACAGCCAGCCCTATCAAAGTTCCTCACACCTGTCTTGGATGCCATCATCAGCTTGGTACCCCAGCACCTTCACTTCCCCCACACTGCACAGGAACAGCTGGAGACCAAGCAAGGCTTCTACGCCATAGCTGGTTTCCCGTACGTGTTGGGAGCAATTGACTGCATACATGTCCTACTTGTGCCCCCTGCCGACACTGCACACAATTACCGCATCAGAAAGCACACGCATTGCAACAATGTGCAGGCAATAGTAAACCACCGAGGACTCTTCATCAATGTGGTCGCCAACTACCCAGGTAGTGTGCGTGATTCTTACATTTTCCGACAGTCCATCATCAACCAGCGCTTCCAGGAGGGCACGTATGGAAATGCACTGCTCGTTGGTAAGTACCAAATGGACACACCACACACCTCAACTCCACAATCATGCACAACTGTGGGAATGCACACGTTACAAAATCACTTACAACATGCCAAACAACTTGCCCACCTACACGACACGACAACACAAGTAACTATGGTAACCGTGGCCAGCCATGTAGACAAACCATCCACGTCATGGCACCTCTGCCACACAATTGCAGAATGTGGGGAGAGGTGGGAGCCAAGTCTGCGCGAAGGAGGCAAGTGACCCATGAATAAGAATGTACACAATGCCAAGTGTGGCGGTGATGTGCTGGACAGACTTCAGTATGCAGACCACAGACATGTCCATTTGGACATATACTGCTGGTGTTTGTAGTGTTGTGGACAGGGGGCGCAACCATGTTACCTCAGGCAGTGGGGAAGACCTTGGACATGTAGCTATATCGTCCCCACCTGTAAGCGTAAGCGGAGTGGGCTGGACCGGCGTACGCCAGTCCAGTATAGGAGTGTGAATAAATAGGCCAGGGCTCTGGGGGTGGTTCACCAAAGAAAATACTGCGTGTGTCTCTGTGTCCACCATATCCTGACCATAGACCTACACACACGTGGCTGACCACCTTCAACGGCCAATATCACAGTGTCGTTATCAGGCTTGTGGACATGCACAGACAGTCATGACAACAGTGTGTCTTAGGAGTGCAAGTGATGCAACCGCACAGTGCACACAAGTAAATAGGCTCGGGGGAGTGAGGGGCAGCTGGGAGGCAAAGTAATACACATGGATGCCGCTCGTTTGCCACAAGCAATACATGTAAAACATGAATTCCAAAGTCGCACTCATCACACACCACTAAACTAATAAGCCTGCCAACACAGAATGCAGAACCACCGATTGACACATATCTCTCTCCCCTGTCACAGGGGATCAAGGATATGCACTCTGCCTGTGGATGATGACACCTCTCTGAGAGGCCGTACAATGCGGCCCACAAACAAACCAGGGGCATTGTGGAGCACTCATTTGGCGTGTTAAAGTCACGTTCCAGGTGCCTGGACATCACAGGTGGAAGACCCCCGTACAGCCCGGAAATAGTGTGCAATATGATCATTGCATGCTGTGTGTTGCACAACATATGTGTACGCACCAATGCCCCATGGATCCAAGTGCCAGATGCACTGAATGACGATGATGATGAAGATGAAGCAGGTGGAACACACCTCAGTGCAGCTGCAGTAGGAACAGCCCGAAGAAACACAATCATTAACAATTTCTTCACATGAGCACATCACATTGTGACTGTTCTTGGCAATCATGGGACCGGTCAAAATGACCACAGGCACAGCATGTGCAAATAAATTCATTCCAACACACATTCCCTGTGTGCATGTCACTCCTCTGCATAAGCACATCACTCTGACAAGTGTAAGTGCCACAGTTAGTGCTAACAATCTCAAAAAAGGCAATTAGATGGTAGGTGTGTCACCTCTATACAGAGAGGCTGTTTAGGGTGTCACATATTCAAAATGCCATTTCAGGGCATCAAAGATAGTACGTAATCCCACTCAGCAGCGTATCACATGTGTCCAAATTCATGACATAAAGGCTGGCATTGGTGACCAAGAAAAAACAACAGGGCGTCTTTTGGGGTCAAATATGTACCACCATGATGTAGATAGTTGCACCCTGTGACTCAAGTCCCACAACATTAGCAACATGGACGTGAGGGGGAGTCACTGCCCCTACATTCATCCATACTTTCATACTTGATTGATCATAGACATGACACATCTGTGTGAATTAGAATGTTTTATTCACATTTGGTGGAGTGTTAAGGCTGGAACAGTACAGGGCAATGCAAACCCCACTTTACATAGTTGTCCTTTAAGGATTGACAAGTTCATCGGTAGAGGAAGAGTTCAGTCCGCAGTCTGATGGCTGTGTCCTTGGTAACCATACAGAATATGGCAGCCCATGTCGAGGTCCAAGGTGAGTGTCGCAGAGTGTATCGGAGGACAGTGGAAGGTGATGATGCAGAAGGCAGAACCAAGCAGGACCAGGCCATATGGCGGAGATGAATGCTACTGCTTCCTTCAAACCACTAAGGCTGATTTATCCACATCTTTGTCCTCTGATGTTTCATGTGCCTCACATGTGGGTGGTTTTGTCTGCATCACTGTGTGGCAGTGACACATCAGTGGTCAAAGGAGGATTGTCTGCAGCACCGTGTGCCACTGACACTTTAGGGGGTAGAGATGTGTATGGAGTAGTAGCAGCAGCATTCATCCACGCCAGGCCTTGTGACAGCAATGCCATGATGAGGCAGGGCATTTCCGGGCATGGAAGAACCCAGCTACATCTCCCTGGTGTGCAGCCGTGGCAGCCATTCTTTCCGCCTGCATCCGCTCCATGTTCTGCATGATCCTCCGCATGTGTCCCCGCTCGCTGGAGCCACTCTGACTAGACAGTTGTTTTTGTCTCAGAGTCAGGACTCCAGTGAAGTCAGCCATGGATCGTTGGAAAGCATGGAGTGGACTGTGGGTGTCCTTGATAGGACTTAGACTCCAACATATGGCATCTAGTTTGGCTGTCATGAGGTCGAACCCCACCGCGCCTGATCAGCCATCTTCTCCTGGCACCCCAACGGCATTGGAAGGCCATGTGTTGTTCGTGGGGGTCCTGGGAGACAGCCGTTGTGGTGGGTGCTTCCTGCTTTGTGGTCTGTGCAGGGGGTGAGGTCTCCTCGATGCAGCTTGGCTGCCCTGCTCCTGGAGGTGAGGTGCCGAAGCTGTCCATGAGCTCTTGGAGGGCATCGGTGTCAAAGGTGTGGAGGTCCTCTTCGTCATCAGTGAAGAGATGTTCGGTCTGCTCAGCAGGAGGTGTTGATTTTCCCTCTGCAATGTGAAGGGGAGATGCAGTTTAACATTGTGTTCACATGTATGTTGACGCATTGTACAAGTTTACATACAGACTGCATGACAATGTACATTGTGACTGTTTGGTAGGAGCTGCTTATTTGATGCGGGACAGTAGACATTTCAACAACATCACGGATGTGTGTTTGTTCTTGCACTTTATCATCTCACATTTCCCTGCTATGCTAAATGTGATTGGTCAGTTTCTACACACAAGTGGCACCAGTTGTGTCCTCTGTTCTGTTGTGAACGTGTTGCAGTTTGTACCACATTGTTGTCAATGTTGATGTGCTCTGAATGTTATGTGTGTGTGCTGCATTTTGGAAGAGTCGCCCCTTCAGCTCTGATTTTGCTTCCCCTTATCCCTTTCAGACGGTGTGCCTTTGACTTCTGTGTTTATAGAGTGCTGAGATGTTGCATTCTTGGGTAAAATGGGCTCTTGGTGGCAGTTGGGACTCTGGGGCATGGTTCGTCCGCAGATGTGTTGTTGACGTCAGGGGTTGTTTGTACACGTGGATGTGTCAGAGTGTGACCTGCTCCTTTACGGATGTGGTCCAGAGTCAGCCACCTCAGTGTCATGGCATGCAACATGTCATGACATATTGACTGCAGCCTTGCTATTTGTTATGCAGTGTCACTTGCATTGCCAGCTCACAGACACGCCGCTTTGCTGGGTTTGGCACATGTGCTGCAGATCGGCGCATATAAATTCTCCCTGCTTCCGCGGACAGAGTAAACCTACAGTCACACGCACAAACACACATCATACGCTGGGGCCCATCACACTAAATTCACACTATTACTCTATCCACACTGAATATAGGAGAGAAACCTAAACCAATCTGCATCTACAATGAGGTCAATGCGACCTTAACGACCATTGTCCTGAGTCATGATTTTAAACATAGGAAATACATTTGGAACTCAATAAATGACAAAGAATAAACACCCGACACCAGGATTCAAACAAATGCTTGTTTATCTAAATTAATTCAAATGAAAGTCAATCATTAGCAAAATCATTATTCTCATAGTTACCGATTCTAGCTAAAAGGGTCAGGACAGGTCTCTCATTAAAGTCTCTCGAGCTGCCGTCCTCAGCATAGGTTCAGGAAGAAGTCCAAAACGCAATGGATCAGTAAGGGACGCAGTGAACGCAATGAACTGCGAAGAACAGCAATGAACACGGACCCTCTCTAGTCTAGTATTTTATAGGAAAAATAACAAACAAAAAGTAACAAACAAATGTTGAATATCCGTTGAGCCGCTGAGCAGAGCGAGCAGGAAAGGATGTCATTCAGTTACATTTAGAAAACCTCCGCCCAGGAAAAATCACAAAAATAAAAAGGCGGAAGAAGGAAACTCGAGCTTGCAAATGTTTCCTTCACAAATGTTCTTCCTTAATATCTTAGCAGAGCCACCGCAGATTTATCTTTGTTCATTGTGGCTTCATCCTTATCCAAGGACAGCTGGAAACGTTCCCAGAGCTGATGTCCTCACGGAAAACTTTCTTAACCAGGCAAAGGCTGTGGTCAGGTGACTCTCGACCATGTTCAGCAAGGCCTCTCATCAAATTTCAATCACTCGAGCGCAGGCTGTAAATGGCAGCCATCTTGTTTTAGGCCAAAACAGACCATCTTAATTAAAAGAGACACAAAACAACGTTACCACAGCATAATGATTAAACAGTGTTAATTCCCACTAATACCCTTATGTGTATGTAATTATCTTAGCCTTTTGCGACACAATAAAGCATTAGTACACGTTATTTTAAAAGCGTTTGTGCTTTAAACAAATAGCACTTTGCGACATTCATTTAATTATAACCGCACATTATTATCAAGCAACACATATGCATTCCCACGTGTAATTTTTCTCTCATTAGTAATGTTGGTTAGTCCGACTTCAACAAGACAAACTATTAATTAATGTTTTAAATCTAGTATTTTAAATCAAAACATATAGACAAAACTGGAGCTTAAAACTCGATAAATTTTCAACAGAAAACTCTGCTCCAGCAATCCCCCCTTTGGTGATATCTTATCACCACAAAAAAACCACAAAACCAACCCAAAAACAAATTTAAGTCCCAATTTTTAGGAGAAATTGGAAATGTCTTTTATGACACAACATTAAACACCAGACTCCCTCACATCATCCCTCTTTGTCTCCAAATAGACACTCTCCCTCAACTCTTCTAATTCTATTTCTTGTGGATCTCTCCTTGATCTCTTTTGTCTCTTTTCAGCATTTTCTCTAATTATTCTCTTTTTCCCTCCCCTGTTTTTACAACACAAACACCCCAATCTTAGTAACAATAAAGCAACAATTATACAAGTCAATGGAAATAATATTTTACCTATAATGGTACTACCTATCTTAGCAATAAAATTCTTAACAGCAACTATCTTATTAGCTATTTTAGTCCAGACACTTTCAGCTTCCAGTGGTACTAATTCTTCATGCAAATCAGTAATATTTTTGATATAGACCTTTAGGTCTTTGCTTTCGTCAGGAATTTAAGTGCAACAATGTTGAACTTTCAGCATTCCGCAGACTCCACCCTCCTTGGCCAATAGAATATCAAGGGCAAGTCGATTTTGCATAGACATGGCTCGTACGGCAATCATCTCCGTATTTACCAAAAGAAACCCTCCAGCGGTACTTGTCGATAAGCGATCCACCACTGTTGACAGTTTCCAAATACCATATGCATTCAAAGAAATTCCCACTGCTGGAATTAAAGCTCCAAATATATCAACAACTATTTCTGACCAAGTTTCTCTCTTAAAACGTGTTAGTAACTTAATGTGTTCTACATCTTCTATTCTATCTATATGAAAAATCTTTGGAAAAACCAGGCCCACATAACATGTGCCATAACAATGGTCAGGCAACTTGTAATAAGCCTTGTTCCCACAAACATAATATACTCCTGGGAAAACTGGATCCTCTCCACCTTTAAAACCCCATCCTGTTGCAATGAAGTATGTATCATGACACTCACTAGTCCCAACAAAATATGTATCATATTGGGATTTCTTTCTAGTAATGCATAGCTTACCCTTCTGTGGTGCATCTAAAGCCAAAGTTGGACTAGCCCCATTCTTCAACTCTTTTCCCATCTCAATGTCCCAAATTGTCTCACTCACTTTATATTTCCCTGCCTTTTCATACATGCTCATTCTCCTTTCCTCTACCATGTTTAGGAAAGCCTTCTCCTCTTCTTTCAAACTGCAAGTTAAATTGTTCTTAAAAATGTAATCTAAAGTTAATTCTTCTTTCTCAACAAAAATCTCACCAAAAATGTTAGCTTCTTTAGCTGGATTCAGCTTTTTGTTCATAGGCAATTGCCCAAAAATGTTATCTTTGTTAGACATTTCATAATCTATTTTCCCTTACAAATAAAAAACACTACTCAACACACTACAGGAAATTCCATACGTAGCTGGTAAATGGTGATAAGTAACACCCTCTGAAACGGATGCAGGTAACTGCATACAAACATAGCAATCCCTGACTTCCATTGTCTTTACGTATTCATACAACAACTTTGAAAAAACATTGCTAGAAAAATCATTAATTGACCTATCTTTATGTATGTAAATGTTAATAATTCTGGTTGGAACTACTTTTTGTGAACTCTTCTCTACATTAGTCACATTATCAGTATGTATTCCAAAAGTACCTATTGTAATTCTAAAAGTAACTAATAAAGCTAATACACCCCATAATAGCATTAATAATCCAGTACAGCAGCAGCACATTCTACACCATCTTTTCAAAAAGGCACATCTACTTTGATTATTTTCTGTGTTAGCCATTTTACTACTTTGGCAGTGTCTTTTGACTTAGCCTCTTCTACTCCACTACTGAAACACTAGAACACTAGATTATTTCAAACAGCCAATCTCAGATTTTTTTCTTTTCACTTCTTCAAGTGACTCCTTTAGTTCACTCAATTTGGATTTTCATCACTTTTCACTTCTTCTTCAGCAACATCGAACTGTATCAGATCATCAACAACATCCTGTGCATCCGACTCTTCTCCAATGTCAGTCAAGATTACTTTCAGGATTCCAACAGTTTTCTCCTCAACCACTTTACATACGGTCCCCTCTGGATTTCCTTGACTTTCTGTCTCTTCACCTTCAGACAGTGCCACATACGTCCATTCCGGTGACGTTTACTTCTGGTTAGGTTTTCTGATTCTCTTGATTTTCTCTGGTTCCTTTGTGATCTTTTGTTTTTCACCTTGTGCTTGATTCTGACTCGACACCTCGTTCACCTGTTCAGCTTTTGATGAATTTGCTCGTGTCAGTCTGTACCTTAGTCTCTTTATCCTGTTAGGCCAAAGATCTCCTCTTACAACCCTTTTTGGTCTCACTTCTTTATCATTTCTTTCTCCAATCCAAGTTCTCTTTCTCAGAACTCGACCCTCTGATTTCTCATTTTCACTCTCATCTGATTCTGTTTAATTCGCCCCTTGTTCTTCAACAGGTTTCTTTCGCTCCACAGTCTTTTCCACTACTGATTGAGACTTCCCTATTTCTGTCCCTCCTCGGGTCTCCGACACGCAATCTTCTTGCTGTCTACTTGTCCCTTCACCTAGCTTATTAGGAATGTTCCCTACACCTCCTCGGTGATTTCCCGCAATCTGTCCCTCTCTAACTTCTACTGACCCTGCTTCTTCAGGTGTAATCTCAAGTGGATTTTCAACCTCTTCATCTGATTCAGGTGTAGTCTCTGTGGAATTTCTCTTTTCTCTTCTTTCTCCACTGCTTGTTGGAACTTCAGGCACTCTTACAGAATCTGATCTCTCCTCTGAGACTCTCAATGTTTCTCTTGAAGCCTCTCCTGGAAAGAAAGAATCACCTGACTCTCTTTCTCCTTCACCTCTTTCAGTCCCTTCTTTTGGATTTGGAACTCTCAGAGTATGACTCGCATGCACCCAGTTTTTCACACCGGCACACTTTACTGCAGTTGTCGTAGTCAGAATAACTTGTCTTGGCCTTCCCCACCTTGGAACCAAGCAATTTCTTCTTCTGTGCACCTTAATCCTCACCCAGTCCCCTGGACTCAGATCATGGGCTTGCTTCTTCTCAAGTGTGGTAGCGTCTTCTCCAACCTGGTGAAACACAGAATGAACTTCGTCAGCCAGGCCTTTACAGTAATCCAAAATCATGTCATCAGTTATTGTCATCAACTTGTTGACAGGCACAAATGCATGTCTCATCGCACGTCCCATTAAGATTTCGTGCGGACTCAAACCTGTGGTTCTATCTGGAGTAGACCTAATAGTCATCAGCACTAGAGGCAAGACATCAGGCCATTTCATTCCAGTGGCTAAACACATCTTACCAATTCGGTTTTTTATTGTGCCATTCATCTGTTCAACGATGCCAGAAGCCTCTGGTCTGTATGCACAATGTAGCTTCTGCTGTATGCTCAATGCTTCACAAATCAAACCCATGAGCTCATTGTAGAAGTGTCCACCTCTGTCAGACTCAATTGTCACTGGGAACCCGTACCTAGGAATCAACTCTCTTAACAGTAACTTTGCAACTGTTATTCCATCATTTCTCTTAGTCGGATAGGCCTCCACCCATCTTGAAAACAAACAAACTACCACTAGAACATACCTCAGTTTGTTCACTTGGGGCATCTCAATGAAATCAATTTGCATCCTGGTAAAAGGACCTCCTTCTCTGCCTATTGTTCCTAGACTCACCACTGTTTTTTTCCCAGTGTTGAACTGTTGACAAATCAAATATCTTTGACAAATGCTTTCTGCAATCAACCTGAACTTTGCATTGTACCAGGTCTGTTTAAAAGACCTTATCATCGCATCCCTTCCCAAATGTCCCTGGCCATGATACATCCTTGCCATTGTCGACAGCATAGAGTTAGGCATGACTGGTCTACCATCTCTATAGATCCAAACATGATCTGTCTCTCTTGGGGCACAACCTGCCTTGATCCAATCTCTCATTTCCTCATCTCCTGCCTCATCCTGCAACTGTTTCACTTCATCCCACGTTTCTAGGACATTAGTAAACATTACAGAACAAAAAGACATTTCCCTCTCTCGTGCCTTATTAATCGATTGATTTGTTTTCGCACAATACTGCGCTATGTCATTGGCAAATCTATTACCAAGAGTAACAAAATCATCTCCTTGTCCATGAGCAGCACACTTCACAACTGCTAGTTCTTTAGGCAGCTGTATCGCCTCAAGCAACTTTCCAATCACTTCAGCATTCTTTATTGGAGTCCCACTCGACGTCAAGAAACCTCTCTGTAGCCAAAGCGGGCCAAAATCATGAACAACTCCAAATCCGTACTGACTATCAGTCATCACAGTCACTCTCAGATTCTTCCCAATTTTGCAAGCTTTTGTCAATGCCACCAATTCAGCCACTTGAGCAGACCTTACTCCTTTCAAAGGCGAAGCTTCCATAACTTCTGAAACCTTGCACACTGCATATGCTGCACTTAGCACACCATCATCAGTCCTCAGACATGATCCATCCACAAACAACACATGATCACTCTCAGGCAATGGCAAATCTCTTATGTCTGGTCTGGGTTTTGTGCAGTAGTCAAGCACATCCAAACAATCATGATCAACATCATCTCCAACATTCACATTGTCAGCATCTGGTAACAACGTTGCTGGATTCACATTCACACATCTCTCAAGAGTCACATTTGATGCTCCCAGAATGATTTTCTCATATTTAGTCAACCGACTATGTGACATGTACTGAGTCCTGCTTCTTGTCAAAAGAATAGCCACATCATGAGGTACGAATACCCTTACAGGATATCCCATTATTATACCCTCACTCTGTTCCAAACTTCTGCATGTAGCAGCTACTGCTTTCAGACAACCTGGCAAACCAACAGCTACAGGGTCAAGTGTCGATGAGAAGTACGCAATCGGCCTTCTCAGTTGTCCATGCTTCTGAATTAACACTGAAAGTGCACAACCATTTCTCTCACTGCAATACAACTCAAACTCTTTCTCATAGTCTGGCATTCCCAAAGCAGGGGCTTCACACATTCTGCTCTTCAACTCTTCAAATGCTGCCATCTGTTCACCATCCAGTTCCAATGGGTCTCTCACCTCACTTTTGGTCAACTTAATCAGTGGCTTTGCTATCAGGGAGAAATTACTTATCCACTGACGACAATAACCCACCATCCCCAGAAACATCCTTACTTCTCTCTGGGTCATCGGGGCTCTCATTCCTCTGATAATTTTTATCCTGTCATCGGTCACCCTTCTCAAACCCTTTTCAATATTGTGTCCAAGATAATGCACCTCTTTCTTGCAAAACTGCAATTTGGCTGGAGATAACTTTAACCCTCCATCTGCCAGATGATTCAGTAAAGCTATGGTATCTACTTCACAAGCCTCATGTGTCTTCGATGCCACAAGTAGGTCATCGATATACTGCACTAGTACTGAGCTTTCAGGCATGATCAAACTCTCCAATGATTTCTTCAATAACTGATTGAATATCGAAGGACTCTCTGTATACCCCTGTGGGATACGACACCATGCTAAAATATGCTGGCCAAACCGGAATGCAAAAATCGGCTGGCTGTCATGATGCAATGGAATTGAAAAGAAAGCATGACACAAATCAATCACTGTGTACCACTCAGCATCATGAGGAATCTGATACAAGATCACTGAAGGATTTGGCACAATGGGACAACATGCCACCACAATTTTGTTAACTTTTCTCAAATCCTGTACAATCCTGAGCTTCCCATTAGGTTTCTTCAGCCCCATTATCGGTGAATTACACGGGCTACTCAGTATCTCTCTCAGAACACCCTGTTGAATCATCTTATCAATTATAGGGGTAATTCCTTCAATTATTTCTGGTGTCAATCTGTACTGAGGAATATTAGGATAAACAATCCCCTCTTTCACTGAAATCTTCACTGGATCTACATTATTCATCAATCCCACATCTTCTCCAGTAAAATCCCAAACTGCTGTTTTCACTGTGTGTCTCAACTCCTGAGGCAAATCATCTGAATTAAACACAGCATAGGTACCAACAACCTCACTCTCTCTATTATCTAGAGTCATCCGGTACAAAACATCCTCATCTGGTGTCTCAAAAGCTATTCCATCCGGAGTACAGAAAATTGTACAATTCATCTTGCACAATAGGTCCTTACCTAACAAGTTCACTGGACTAGTGTCACAGATAACAAATCTGTGCATGTCTGAAAATTTCCCTATTCTCACCCTTACTGGTTCAGTAAGACGAGTCTTAATCTGTGTATTGGCTACACCAACCACTTGGATTGCTTCGTCCGAGAGAGGAAGATTTCTAATATCTACTGACCTGACAGTTGATCTCATTGCACCTGTGTCTACCAAAAAAGTAACACTCTCCCCATTTATTTTCCCATCCACAAATGGTCCTGCCTGGTCTATTTCTAGAGTTGCACCAAGTATGCACTCTTCCTCCTCTCTTCGGCACCGTCAATAGTCCCCTTCAGACTCACTCCCCTCATTCTTTAACCAGTACTGTTGTACCAGGTTTGAACGTCTCGGTTTGTTTACCTGCTCATCATCGTAGAATCCAGACTCCTTGTTATACTTTTGGGACCCTCTATTCTGCGGCAAGGGCGGTTTTGGCTCTTGACTCTGCTGTCTGACAACCTTCTGTTGTTGCTGCTGTTGATTACACCCCTCGTTCTGCACCTGTTGATTTAAGGTTTTATTCTCATTACTCACTAATGGTGGATTGGTACACTCGGATCTCAAATGCCCCAATTGTCCACAGTTGTGACAAGGGAATTTCTTTTTGGCCTCCTCTAAATTTCCCTTTCCTTTTCCCGCATATCTGGGTCTAATTCCTGGATTATTTGCTTGTTCCATCAACTGTGCTTCTTGTCTTTCAGCAACTTTCACCTGTGCCCACATTGCTTTTTCTTTCAGCTTTCTCTGTTTTGCTTCAATCTCATCACTGAAGTATTTTGCATGTCTCAAGATTTCATCAATCTTTTTACTCTGCCAATCCACTGTATGCTCACGTATTCTCTCACTTATTTCAGGTCTCAAGCCATATACAAATCTGTAACCAAAATGACTCAAATCCTTATCACCCAGGTGTTCATCTCCACTAAACTGCTTGAAAGCCAGTATCAGCCTTTCGTAAAAAGCATGAACTGATTCTTTTGCTTCCTGATGTGTTCGATCTATTTTAACCCAGTCTGTCTCTTTCGGGGGTACTTTATTTTTCAGGAACACAATTACCTGCTCATATTTCCTCATCACCTCTGGATCTGGTGCTCCTGTTTTCTGATCTCTTGGATATTCCTTAGCAGGCCAATCTACAACTATCTTACACTCAGCCCACAAGTCTGCTGGAACAATTATACCAAACAGACTATTCAGGTCAATCCACAGCACTTTTGACAATTTCACAAACCTGTCTACCTGCCTATACCACTCGACGGGCTTTTCTCTCAATCGAGGGAAATCATTCGTAAAGGATAAAATATCCTGTCTAGTCCACGGGACATGTACATATCCACCTCCAGGAATCTCTCTCATAGGATAAGCATCCACTGTTTTCTCTTTTTCTCTCATGGGAAAAGCTGTCCACTGAATCTTCCCTTTTCTTGTACCATCTATCCTTCCACTTTTCTACATCACCCCATTTTCGCAATAAGGCAATCATTTCCTTAATTTGTCCTGTTCTACCAGCACCATTCAGATTTTCAATATCTTTGTCTGTAAAATCCATCCTGTAAGACTTCTGCAAAGCTTTCACCTTATCCATATCAACTCCTTGTTCACTCGCTATTGCTCTTAACCTGTCATGTGTACTCTTAGCCCTCCAGGTGATGCTCTTACACATGAATAACAACTCTCCATCATGATGGTTTTTGAGTACATCTGTAGGAATTGTCCCTGCAATAAGCTCCTCTAATTCCATGCGCAACCTGGCTACATCAATTGCCTGTGAATCTTGATCCTTCTTTTGAAGAACCTTCAACCAATCATTCAAATCCTCAGCTGTTATTTCAGTAGACTTCTTCACTGTACTCACTTGTTCTGTCATTTTCTGTGGTTCCAAAATCGTTCCTCCCAAACAACCAGTATTCAATCCTGAATTAGGCTGCACATCTAATCCCCCACTACATAAGTCATGTCTCGACTGTCTCAAATTATTTCCTCCTGTTCTCATTCCTGATTCTTCCAAAGTGCAAGAACCAACCAAACCATTTCCAACATAAGGAACCGTCAAACTATTTTCACCCATTCTTTGTTTATCAAAAATAGGCACAACCGGACCAATCGTTACAGGTACCGTAACTGCTTCAAGATTTTTCGTTAACTCTCGAATTTTCTCAGTCAGCTCAGATGTTGTTCTGGCTAATTCTCTCGTTTTCTCGTCACTAACTCGATTCTCTCTCTCTCGCTCTCTCTCTCTCTCCCTTTCCGTGAAAGAGCTACCACTTTTTAGATCAGGTGTCACAACCTCAGTTTTAATAATCCTCAAAGTATCTCTTACAGGAGTAACAACTGGCGTACTCTCTTCTGGTTCTGGTCTATACGGCGGTGGTCTCTTGTAAATCATGTCATCCAAGACCTCATCCTCATAATCATTAGCTCCATACCTTCTCACTTCTGCATCAGGCACCCTTTCTGCAGCCTTTCTTTCTTCCTTCTCATCAACTGTCCTCATAGGATATAATCCCTCTGACATACTAGCATCTCGCCATCTCCTCATTCGATCATGATGAGTTTCACGATCATATTTTCTCCCAAAAAAGTACCTATAATTGCCTCCACTCCTCTGCTTTTCTCGCTCATACACCTCATCTTCCCATTCTACCAACGTCTCGAACTGTGTCGGCCTTGGTCTAGGCTCTAGACACATCATTTTCTCCCGTAAGTTTCTCAACACAGCCAAATTAAATGAACCATGTTCCGGGAATGCTAAGACACCATCTTCCTTAGTATACTTAGCCCAGTTATCTAACCATATACAGGTATGATACCCATATTTCGCAACCATGAAGGATGCAGGAGTTTTCGTCGGAGGTAGCAATTCACCCTCTCTGGTTATTATGTTCTTATCCTTGTCGAACCACTTTTTTAATTTTCCAAACAAGGATTTTTTCTTCTTTTCCTCTGGTTGGTAATACATTTTAAAGTTTACCAATATTCTCTAGTCCCTTCCGCAACTGTATGATGTTTCGTCCAATAATAGCGCGACTCACACCACCGCACCAATCCTGGAGCGTCTACGTCACTCTATACTTCTTCCAATCCCTGCGCGGCTCACACCAACGCACCAATCCTAGCGCGAGCACTGTTCTGATCCACTACCCAATCAGAGCGCGGTCTGTATGACGTCAGCAGTCGCTGCAGTCGCTTCTGCTCCTGTCTCCTGTCACTCGTCTACCCCTCCTTTACAAAGTCTTCTCAGTAGACTTCATTCAGATTCCACAAAATCTATTAGTTACAACATATAAACATCTCCATTTTCTGTTTCGCTAACCAACAGTGCTTACCTCTGCTCCACTACGGAATTATTACTCTCGTTGACACAGTAGCACATCCCTCTACTCTGCCCTTCTAACATGCATCCATTAACTGTTTCCTCTAGGACTGCTCCAAAGAGTCTTACAATCAACTAAATGCTTATACATTCACGCACTTTCACACCAGAAAAATATAGCACATGCACACAGAACTAGGGGTGGGCGGAATTCGCGTAATCGCGCTACGCAAATCTCCGCGAAACGGTAAAAATCTCCGCGAACACGCAGAAATTCCGCGAGCACGCGGAATTGCTTGTTTGCGATACTTTTTTCCTTTTCGCGATCGCTGTTTGCGTGCTCGGGGTGAAATATCTCGCGAACACGCATATTGAGAACGCGAACAAGCAAAAAATTTCGCGAAATCGCGGAACGCAGATTTTTGGGCAATTCCGCGTTCTCCGCGGAACGCGAAATTACCCAAATTCCGCAAATTCCGCGAACGGAACGGAATTTACCGCCCAGGCCTACACAGAACCCTGCCTTTCCCGAGAACAGCAAACAGTCTGTCCCACTACAGAATTATAACACACGTTAACCAAGCAGCGCTTACCTCTGCCCAGTCCTTCAGATAAGCTCAGAGAATATCTATTACTCCTCCCGCGATAAGCTTTAACGGTGAACCTTACGGATCCCTGGGACTTAAAACCAGAGTTTCACAGATAACCTTCGCTACCATACGCACTCCTTTTAACCCGAAATATCTCTAGTAGTAACACACAACGATGTCACTAATTCCGAACCCAGACAATGTCACACGTTCTTCCTGCATACGTACAGGTAATTCCAACAATCCCGTTTTTCCCGAGAGCAGCACACACTTCCCTCTGCCCTACTACGGAACTGTCACCAGCTCCCAAGTTCCAGAAGCACTACATAAAACTCAACACGACGACTTCAACATATAGTATTAGTACATATACCAACACCAATCAATAAATCAATGAATCAAAAGCCAATGTACAAGCAATCTAATCTGATCAAGACAATAATCTAACCATCATACTGCTACCAGGAAACTGCTGCCGATCGGCGCATATAAATTCTCCCTGCTTCCGCGGACAGAGTAAACCTACAGTCACACGCACAAACACACATCATACGCTAGGGCCCATCACACTAAATTCACACTATTACTCTATCCACACTGAATATAGGAGAGAAACCTAAACCAATCTGCATCTACAATGAGGTCAATGCGACCTTAACGACCATTGTCCTGAGTCTTGATTTTAAACATAGGAAATACATTTGGAACTCAATAAATGACAAAGAATAAACACCCGACACCAGGATTCAAACAAATGCTTGTTTATCTAAATTAATTCAAATGAAAGTCAATCATTAGCAAAATCATTATTCTCATAGTTACCTATTCTAGCTAAAAGGGTCAGGACAGGTCTCTCAGTAAAGTCTCTCGAGCTGCCGTCCTCAGCATAGGTTCAGAAAGAAGTCCAAAACGCAATGGATCAGTAAGGGACGCAGTGAACGCAATGAACTGCGAAGAACAGCAATGAACACGGACCCTCTCTAGTCTAGTGTTTTATAGGAAAAATAACAAACAAAAAGTAACAAACAAATGTTGAATATCCGTTGAGCCGCTGAGCAGAGCGAGCAGGAAAGGATGTCATTCAGTTACATTTAGAAAACCTCCGCCCAGGAAAAATCACAAAAATAAAAAGGCGGAAGAAGGAAACTCGAGCTTGCAAATGTTTCTTTCACAAATGTTCTTCCTTGATATCTTAGCAGAGCCACCGCAGAATTATCTTTGTTCATTGTGGCTTCATCCTTATCCAAGGACAGCTGGAAACGTTCCCAGAGCTGCTGTCCTCACGGAAAACTTTCTTAACCAGGCAAAGGCTGTGGTCAGGTGACTCTCGACCATGTTCAGCAAGGCCTCTCGTCAAATTTCAATCACTCGAGCGCAGGCTGTAAATGGCAGCCATCTTGTTTTAGGCCAAAACAGACCATCTTAATTAAAAGAGACACAAAACAACGTTACCACAGCATAATGATTAAACAGTGTTAATTCCCACTAATACCCTTATGTGTATGTAGTTATCTTAGCCTTTTGCGACACAATAAAGCATTAGTACACGTTATTTTAAAAGCGTTTGTGCTTTAAACAAATAGCACTTTGCGACATTCATTTAATTATAACCGCACATTATTATCAAGCAACATATATGCATTCCCACGTGTAATTTTTCTCTCATTAGTAATGTTGGTTAGTCCGACATCAACAAGACAAACTATTAATTAATGTTTTAAATCTAGTATTTTAAATCAAAACATGTAGACAAAACTGGAGCTTAAAACTCGATAAATTTTCAACAGAAAACTCTGCTCCAGCACATGTGCATGGGTTGGTTGTGAGATTGGTGATGTGTGGGAAGGGCCCCCTCTGGGCACATAGTCGACTGGGGCCTACTTGCTGTTTCAAGGTGTGCTGCAGTGTGCCAAAGGGGTCAGGGACATGATCCAGAGTCATTGTGGGTGTGCACTGTGCTATACCTAAATGTGCATGTGTGCCATTGTGCTCATCTCCCCCCGTCACCCCAGTCCCTGGTTGTTACTCACCCTGTTGCTGTTGTGTCAGGTCATGTTGAGAAGTGTCCGGTCCCCCAACTCCTGCCACTGTCTCCACACTGATGACTGTGGACACCATTTCCTCCATCTCATCCATCTCCTCCTGTGGCGCTGGACTCCCACCTCCAGTCTGCATTGCTGCCGTCTGGTTGTTGCCGAGTTTCTGCTTGATTTTGTGCTTCACATCATTCCAGCGCCTCTTGACCTCTTCCATTGACCTCCTCAGCACTCCGACTGCGTTCACCTTGTCCGCGATGGACTGCCATATTCCTATTTTGTTGTCAATGACACAGTTGAGGTGACGAACAGTAGCTTATGGTGTTCTATCACCTTCATTATCAGGATCTTGTTTTCCTGCGGACTGAACCGCGTCGTCCTCTTCTTCTTCTCCTTGCCCTTCCCTGACCCCAAGGTCCCAGGCTGGTCCTCCGTGGGGCTTGTGGGGTTCTGGTTGTCCTCTGTACTTGCTCCAGCTACCTCCATTGTGCTTTGCAGTTGTTTTGGTTTTGTTTGTGGGTTTTTTTCTGCTTCGATAGTGATTTTTCCCACCTGACGTGTGTGAATTGAAGGCCTGGCACAGCTTATCACTGATTTTTTTATCGCGGTTGGGCCCATTGCCACTTTTTTCACGTTCGGCTTTGGATTTTTATTTCCGTCCCGGTAATTTTTTTGCGGACATTTGACGCGTGATCTGGAAACTATTGCATGTTACCGCGTTTTGAATACGACGTTGACACAGCGTTCTTTTCCGGCAATAGACGGCGATCTGAAAAATTGCGTTATCCTATTTTGGCGATGATTATCGCACGTTCTTGAGAATATCACCCTATGAGTTTGTAAACCTCTAATAGACGTTTTCACTTGAAATCCTGTTTTTACCATGAACATTTTCAATTATTATGAAGTATAATTTTTAGATTGTCACCAACATATGGTTGTATCGATGTAATGATTTAATGATTTATTGTAAATCAAAGTTTATCAATGTCTTCTGATGTTTTATGGCAAAATGCTGAAATAAAGATGGCTTGACTGACTGACAGCTTTGCTCTTGGAGCAAAGTATTGCTTTTATGTTCAATATATATGAAATTTGTTTGCAATTTGTGTAGGCTAGCTTTCATTGTAAATGTAACTTCATATTTCAATGTATGTATTCAGTGGAATACATACATTGAAATATGAAGATTGAAGGCTGCAAGGGCGCGCGAGTTATAGTGCGTGATGTAGTGCGCAATGGCAGTTGATGCACGAGACAGCGCTCAAGTGCATCAAACAATGTGGGAAAAACCACAATCCTTGTTGGAGTGAACTCATAATGAATAGATTAACCCGAGCTCACCTCCCTGGTAGCTATGGCACAGAGCAGACAGGCTTCATTTAGAGGCAAAGTTGTTCTGTCCTTAAACAGTAGTAATGTCAAATCACAACATGAAAAAAATCCCAAACCAATGTTTTATTTAAAAAAATAAAACATCACCAAAATAACAAAAGTCCAGTAAGGTAAACTGCAGTTATGAATTTTTAAAGTTTAACTGTGAAAATAGAGCCAAACTGTGTAAAGCACCAACCACAGTAATCTGGTTGCGCTTAACTGGTACCTAGGCACAAGTTAAGGCTCACCGTGATGGCGCACAGGTCGGTTATAGACACCAGTTTGACCTGGTTGTAATTTTTACTTTGGGACTTAGTGCCTGATTCAAATCTTTGTTGTAAGATAGTCCATCACAATACTGACTGAGTATCTTTGTCACCAAGATGATGGTCCGCCTGCCCAATATAAAAGCTGGTGAATTATAGTTTGGTCAAACTTCTCCGATGGCCCGATTGAGTAAGTGCCATCTGAGAACTGGCTATATGTGTCCTCACCTTTTTTAAAAGGGTGAACATATGGACATTTTTTACTGCCAGTCACACCAGGAAAATCCTGGTAGTAATGGGCAGTAAAAACGCTAAAAATGGCCCCCTCACCATGGGAGATAACTCCCATGGAGAGGGAAGCATTTTTGTATTTTTAAAAATAAAATCTTGCTTTGAAAACAAAATAAAAAACAAGTTTTATGAACGGGTCTGTCAGCTTGATGGAGCCGTCTGTCAAACTTAAAATAAGTTTACAGGATAGCTCCATCATCCTGACAGAGCTGTCCGTCAAACTTAAAAAACCATTGAAAGGAACCGCCATGATGGCAGTTCCTGCCAATGCTTCAGAAATGACTGCCGGGTTGGGCGTCATTTCAAAATTTTTACGGGTGGGGCCTCCGACAGAGCAACAGAGTAATATACTCTGTTGCCCCAATGGAGTTAACCCAGACCACCAAATAATAAATCAGGTCCTTGGTTTCTGACTCGAAGGCAAAAATCCTCAGCTGGGCAAGGCAGCAGCGTGTGCCATTGGATGGCCGCTGGATGAGGTTTTGTTGAAGCAGTTGGCTTTGGGCAGGAATGCTCCAAAGGGGAGAAATTTGAATTTCATGCCCAGAGAAGGTCCCTCTCTTGCTGTATACTTGTTGTGACTTCACCCTATGAAGATTTCCACCTTCAAACTTTGTCACTTTTTTAGAGCATAGGTTTTTACAGCAGAGCAAGTCTGCAGGTTGTGTCTAAAGGTAGTTCCCCAAGGCTGCACACCTTCTCTACAAGGTCCCACTGAATTGGATTTGCTGATGTAAAACAGCTCAGAGTGGAAGCAAACAGAATCTTTGGTCCAGCCACAACACAGTTTTATAGAATATGCTTGGCAGATTGGTCCTGCTCCTCCAGAAGTCTTTGACATTAGAACAGTTTTTTGAAGCCAAAATGTTTTTAAGTCCCAGGTTTCAGAAAAAGTTAAGAGGAGTACATTTTGAAACCATCCAATGGTCCAGAATCTTGTGGACAGCACTGGGGGGGTCGAAACTCACTCCAGCAGGAGCCAGTATCAGGATTCAGGGCAGGTCCATTTGGAATTGATCAGCTGGGCAGTTGCTGAAAGGCATCTTGACTTATGACCCTTAGAGCCCACTTCTTTGTCCTGGGCACAAGAAGGAGAGCGGGTCCAGTCTTCTAGGTTTTTCTCAGGTACCAGACAGCGGGTTCAGACCCCTGCTACTGTACCACAGGTCTAGGAAATGTTCTGAGGAGGGTACAGTGGGTGCCACATTTAGGTCTGGCACTATCATGTGAGTGAGGGTGACACTTGGCCCTCCGTAAACAGTAGGGTAATAGTTCCACTGGTCAACTCAACCTACTTTTGCAGCACTTCCTGTGTGACCTACTGCAATCAATTGCAAAGTGTGGTTTAGGTTATTCACGTGAAACCAAGATGGCAAAACATTTCTGTAATGAAGTGCCATTGAAAGAGGAGAAGTAGATTTGTAGTCTCTTTTATTTTAAGAACAGGAGTAAACAGAGAAGCGTCTCAACCACAGGAAATCCAGCAGCAACTGCCTCACTGGAGAACCCTGTAGCTAGGTTACCAAAACATTCTTAATTCCAGCAATACACTCAAGGCATGGTAGATGAACACCACACACCTACCCCAAACACAGCCATAAGAATAAAATACGATAAACTTTACTTGCAGACATAGTCAAGCAATTTAGCAGGAACAGAACAGGCGCAAGAACTCCTACGCAGGGGAGAAACATGTTGAGAAGGTGAAGATAGTTGAGCATGGGGGTTCAAAGGAGTAAGGGAACGTGTGAGAGCAATCCTACTGAGATTCCAAATGCGCCCATCATCAAGTTTAACTGCATTCTGAAACAACTTAACCACCTTCCGAGGACCAGAGAACTTATTTCCCCCACTTTTTTGTGGACATCGAACTCTCACAAAATCACCTACATTGACTAACGTGTGAGAAACAGCATGCCTGATGTCAATGTTTTCTTTCATCTTTTCATGCTTAGTATTCTGACGAATCCTCCACTGAGGATCCTCAGGAACCCTAATATCAGCTCCATACCTCTCATCCAGGATTGAAATAA
Organism: Triturus cristatus; assembly: GCF_964204655.1. Classification (NCBI taxonomy): domain Eukaryota; kingdom Metazoa; phylum Chordata; class Amphibia; order Caudata; family Salamandridae; genus Triturus; species Triturus cristatus. Next base: position 740,755,030 of record NC_140583.1, read on the forward strand.
GAGGGTGTTAGGTGTACGTCCCCATAACATTTCAAAAGGAATTTTTTCAGTCGTAGAATGGGGAGTTAGGCGATAGACCATAACTCTCTCTAAGATAGTATCTCTCCAGTCACGACCTTGAACTTTGGCCAATTAGATGGATCCTTTTAAAACCCGGTTAAATCTCTCAACCATTCCGTTGGATTCGGGATGGTAAAGAGAGTATTTCTTATGGACGATACCTCTCTTTAGCAGAAAGTCTTCAATTTCTTTTGAGACTTGTTGCACACCATTATCGGTTAGAAGAGTCTCAGGAAGTCCTTCCCTGTAAAATATATTCTCTAGAAATTTTACCACATCTTTGGTCTCAATACTCTGAGGGATCTTGACCTCTGGCCACCGGGAATACATAATCATCAGAACCTAAACATACAACTGTCCAGACCTGGAGGAAACCGGTCCCAAGTGGTCAAGAGCAACGTTCTGCCAACATCTAGTGGGAGAATCACGAATAATCATCGGCTGAGTTCTGGTCTTGCACACCTTATCAGACAACCTGCATTCCGAACAGTCCCTGACTAACCGTTCTACCAAGATATCCACGCCTGGCCATCAGAAGTGAGCTTGAACTCTCTCCTTGGTTTTTTAAATACCCATGTGACCTTCATGTGCTAATCGAATAATTTTCTCATGAAGCGAAAGAGGTGGAACCAGACGTGAAACTCTCCACAAGAGATCGTTAAACAAAGAGAGTTCATGTCGGACATTCCAAAATGTCTTTGCATCTTCAGAAATAAATCTAATTCCAGTCCAGCCATTAGATACATTCTTACATACTTCAAGTAAAACTAAGTCATTCTTCAGAGACTCTCACCATTCCAATTCAGATACAAATCCTTCAACAATCTCACACACTTTGAAGTTGTCAATCTCCCAAGAATCATCATAATCGGGCTCTTCAGAACTGGGAGGGATTAGTCTAGATAGACAATCCGCCACCTTATTATCCACCCCTTGGGATGTCTTTGACAAGAAAGACAAAATCTTGAAGGGCAATAATCCACTTACAGACCCTTGAGGAAACTGCATTGAGATCTTTCTTGTAAAATAAATCTTTAAGGGGTTTGTGATCCGAATGTACCATTAAAGAAGAACCCCATAAATATTTCTTGAGTTTCTTTATAGCCCAATAAATACAAAGGGCTTCCTTTTCAATCACGGAATATTGCAATTCCGGTCCTACAAGAGCTCTGGAAAGAAACATAATAGTTTCTTCTTTGCCATCTTTGACTTGTTTGAGGACAGCCCCAAGACCCTTAGAGCTTGCATCCGTGGTAAGAATAGAATTTGAAGAGGTGTCAAAGCTCCTCAAGGAGGGAGCTGGCTTGAGAACCTTCTTGACCTCCTCAAATTCTAATTGACACTGACTTGACCAAAGACATTTTTATACCTTTTTTAAGAAGAGACCTGAGAGCGTGAGTACGGCTGGAAAAGTGTGGTACGAACTTATTATAATACTCAGTCATTCCTGAGAACGTTAAAAGTTCCTCACGAGACTGAGGGACAGGCAATTCATCTATGGTCTTCACTAAACATTCTCTGGGTCTGACACCATCACATGTCAGCCGATGTCCAAGATAATCTATCTCAGCAAAGTTAAATTTGTATTTATTCACGCAAAGCGTTAAACCCATACTGCACAATCGCTCTAGAACTTCCCTCAACCTCATGTCATGCTTTGATTGTGAAGAACCATGAATCAATACATCATCTTGATAGCTCTTGACTCCCTTTATTCCCTTCAACACATCCTCCATAACTCTTTGAAAAACTGAGGCTGCGGAGACCAGGCCAAAAGGAAGGCATGTGAATTCGAAAGTGCCAAAAGGGGTAATGAAGGCAGTCAGATCCATAGAGTCAATATATAATCTGACCTGATGATAGGCAGTGCGTAAATCCAGTGTCGAGAAGATACAAGAACCTTTCAATTGCGAGAGCATCTCAGAGATATTTGGGAGCGGGTACTTGTCCGCAAAGACTGCATGGTTAAGTGTGCGCAAGTCAACACATAAGCGCACCTCTCCTGAGGCCTTGCGAGCAAGGACAACAGGAGCCAACCATTGGATTGCTTCAGACTCAATAATAATACCATCACGCCTTAGTTTTTCAAGTTCTAAACACATAGATTCCTTCATGGCTAAGGGAACATTACGTACTTTACAAGAGACTGGTATAGAGTCAGGTTTCAGAATAATCTAAAAGGCAAACTTATTTTTTATTGAAGACTTCGTTGGACTCATATTGTAACTTTAAGTTAGGATCACCTTTGAATGAAACATCTTCCGTAACTACACTTTCAATGTTCTTTGTTGGTAAATCTCTCAAAACGATACAGGGATCAGCTCCAGGAAGTAGTGAGACACCAAGATCAGCCTGGTGAAACCAGCTGATAATTCTGTCACCTCTCAAGGAAATATAAATCTTCCCTGCAGTTAAACGTCCTTTATATTCAATACTACCAATAAAATAGCCAAAAAGCTTTATAGGTTGACCCCCGTATGCCAAAGGCTTGATATCCGACTTGTAATTTTGAATCAAAGAAATCCTTTGGTATAAGGGTGATCTTAGCCCCAGAATCGAAGAGCTTTCTAATGATACAATAATGAATAAGAACTGAGTCAACAGGACCTTTACACTTGTTGGGAACATCTGAAGATATAACCTCCCCACAATGCAAGTTCTCTTGTTCATATTCAGATTCGTCACTCTCAAAGAAAACTTCCTTGATGCACTTGCTTGACTTGAGTTTCCTGGCTCCACATACTTTCGAAAAGTGAACAGTTTTGTCACAGTTGAGACATTTTGACGAAAGGGCAGGGCAGGATTTATCATTGGCAAGGTGACCATATTGATCACAACGAAAACATTTAAACTTGGTATCCTCCTTCCATCTGGAAGAAGACGCAAAGTAGTTGACAGGGCGAGTTTTTCTATCCAAATCCTTTTGTTTCAAAGCGGGTTTCTGTGATTTTTTATCGATGGCATGCACCTTTTCATGAAGCTCATCTTTTCCATGGACATTCCCATTCTCTTTTTTTTAAATAATTTCAACACAAGCTAAAGAATGTTCAATTCTCTTCGCTAGAACAATTACTTCATCGAGATTAGGATCATCCTTTTGCCAGAGTTCGCCTTTTATTTTTTCGACGTTACGGCCCAGCATGAATTGATCACATATGCGTTCTTCTAGTGAGTTTCCAAACTTGCAAGTAGCACCCAATTTACGCAAGGCTGTGATGTAAGATTGCACAGATTCATCAGTTAGTTGTATACATCTCCCGAAATGGTGGCGTTCCAGGATGGTACTCAGTTTTGGTAAGTAATGTTTATCTAATTCCTTGAGACCAATTTCAAATTCATTGAGATTGTCAGCTTCCTCATCGTTTAAGTCTGGGAGATGCTCAAAATGTCTTGGCCTTCTGAGCCAAGACAGTGTACTAAAAGAGCAAATTTTCGCTCTACACTCAAAGACACACCGCACACCCTAGCGTAATTGAGGAATACTTTTTTCCATTTAGACCATCGTATAGGTGGCTCACCAGGATTTAATAGGAAGAAGGGAGCAGAAGTTAAGTTTTGCATGCTTGCTTTTAAATTAAGTTGTAGTCGGGGTATAAATGGATCCTTAAATTTGTAATGTCACAAACGAAATACCCACTTAAGGAATGTTCACCAAATAACTTTAACGATGCTGTGTTTGCCAGCGTAGCTTGACAAACAACTGTGAGGAAGGGTTTTTTTTTTATTTTAAAGTAGAAGTGTCTAGAAAGCTGTGTTTGCCAGCGCGATGTGACAAACGAGGGGTTGAGCTGTGTTTGTCAGCGTATTTAAATGATAAGCAACATTTCTCAGGGTTTTGAAAGAAGTTTTCAAGATGCTGTGTTTGTCAGTGCAAAATGACAAACATGAACATGGTATGCGGTGTTTCAGTGAAGCAGAGTTGCAGCTTGGAATTTGTTTCACGTTGAAATGAGCTCCGATGGGTTGCTAGGAGGCCAGGCAGACTCAGGCAGAGACGAGTTGATGCGCCACAGAGCCGCTAACGAGAGGCGTCAAAGCGTTGGCATGGAGACCAGCGTCAAAGGTGAGTCGGCGTGCTTGTGTGACGAGCAGCAGAGAAAGGAACAGCGCGAGCACGGTGTGTGTGAATTTCAAAAGGAGCAAAGGTGAGCGAGCGCTTAGCGTCACTTTAAGATGACAAATGCTTGAATTTAAACAGGCCGCTGCCCAATCGGAAAGTGCTTATTGAAGGAGTTATGTTGACTTAAGAGCTGAAGTATTTTAGATGTTGATTTAGGGTGGAAATCAGGATAGTCATCCTTACAGAAACTCGCATTTGAAAATGAAAGCGCCTAGTACAGTACCTTGTTATCGGTGAAGTTTGACACAATCTGCCACAATCTGAACGTGTTAGGATGCTTTTACAGATACGCCTCACCAGTAGAAGTAGAAGGCTTGTGATTCCACAAGGTTCTTGAAAATTCTCGTCAGCTTCCAAACACCTTAGTGAGAACTTTCACTTCCGGTCGTCGCCAGTGTAATGCAGTGCCATTGAAAGAGGAGAAGTAGATTTGTAGTCTCTTTTATTTTAAGAACAGGAGTAAACAGAGAAGCGTCCCAACCACAGGCAATCCAGCAGCAACTGCCTCACTAGAGAACCCTGTGGCTAGGTTACCAAAACATTCTTAATTCCAGCAATACACACAAGGCATGGTAGATGAATACAACAATTTCTTACACTAGACATGTGACCCAGAAAATTAGCAAACTCTCCTCTGTAGTTACCCTAAACCAGTTTTGGGGGTGACTCCTCTCCCACTGGGATTAGTGCCTGGCTGACTGGGACAGAGAAAGGTCATGCCCAGGTGTCAGCTAATATCTGCCTGTGACATGGTAGGCTTCTTTGAAGTTAATCAAGTTTCTGAGCACAGCCCAGATGGTAATCCTGTCAAGGAAACAGAACACCTCCCCACACCCAAGACCTTTCTCCCAGCTCTGGAAGCAAGTTCACACCTCATCAAGGGCGCCGTACAGGTGACAGCTGAAGCTCAGGCAAATAGGCCTAAAGGCTTAAGGAAGGGAGAAGTTAACTTTCTGAAAGCCTCTGTTGCAAAATATTTATTAAAATGTGACTTCACCAGTTAATTTGGCTTGTAAAAAAAAGTTTCAAATAGTCCCAAAATTAAATTTATAGGTGTTCCCAAGCTGGAGATAATGTTATTAAATTAATAGTGTATCCCAATGCTTACCTGTGAAACAACCAACTCTGCTGCAGTGAAAATAGCTCTTCAGTCCTTTTCACTGTGAAGACATGTTAATGTTAAACTTTTGCATGCCCTACTTTCAGATAGATCTCACCCTGCCTTATGGACAGTAAGGGCTGCTTAAGGGTGACATTAATATTTAAAAGGAAGGTCTGTCACAAGGGGTTATTTTAGCAGGTCAAACTTGCAGTTTTAAAACTGCATATTCAGGCTACAGAAGGTAGGGATGCAGTATGTTTCTGTTATCATTGCATTCTGTAGCAAAAGGGGTGCTGCAGACACTAGTGATGTTTAACGTATAGGCCCTGGGTACACTTTGTACCACATAATAAGGACTTATAGGTAAGTTCAATATGCCATTTAGGGGTATTCCAATTCCATCATATTGAAAGGGGAATACAGGCACTTTTCATCTGGTTAGCAGGGATAAAGTGCACAGGCACAGATTTTCTACAGCCAGCAATAGCATATAGGGCAAAACTCTGCTAGTACACTCTTCAAAATATGGTAATTTCTAACTTATGTATTACATTTAGGAGAAGAGGTGTCTTTAAGTTCTACATTTTAGGAGTTCTTAAGCACAGCTGCATGTACCTCAGAGCCAAAACCATCAGAAACCTGTTTCTTTATTTGTAAGAGTGACTTTGGGACAGTTTTAATGATCATCCTACTGCATCAAGGAGAAAGAATGCACTGAAAAACAGTAGTTGTAAACATAATTTTTGACGTCTCCATACAATTTCAGTTGTCTTAATAAGCATTTAAGTCTGAAAAGGTGATCACACTGATTTAAATTGTTAGATGCTTCAACAACCAGAGGCCACCAAAACATTAAGGGCCTCATCCACTTTTTTTGCCTTAATGCTGCCTCGTAAATATTGTTCCTTTTAACACAGTTTTTTGCATTAAAGGGGCACGCAATGGGTGTAGCTGAGGGTGTTCCCAGCAACACGCATGGCTTTTTGGCACTGCCCCAGATTTATGAGAAATCGTAAATCTGAGGAAGTGCCAAAACTTTATGACTCACCACAGAAGGAGTAAGGGAGACACAAAGTGCAAAAATATCTTTATTTCTCCTCATTTTTCCTTTTTCTATGTGTGCTACATTCTGCAGATCACATAGAAAGAGGAAAAAGCCTCATCTGATTGTTTTCGTGCATGAAGGTTTCCCTTCCTGCACAGAAATATTCATCCCTGCAACGCAGGCACTCTTGCACAAAGGTGTAAAGGTGCCTGGATTGGCTCACTGCAGCCCATTGTGCGCCAGCACAGGGAAAAAGGACATGATTGTGCTGTATCTGATAGATAGGGTCCATTCCTGCCCTTTTCTTTTGCTGAAGGGTTGGGGCAGCAGGAAGTCCTCCAGTGCTGCCCTACGGCGAAACCTCATAAGTGAGGCCCTATGTGTACTGTGCGAAATGCTATGCTTTTAGGTTGCAACTGAGAAACAAATGGTAAAGATTGGTAGGATATTTATTATTGGATGAAACAAAGATTTGGAAAGTGAACCCTGCTGGACTAGGAAAAAGGTTTAGAACTAACATGCAGTGGTCTTTTTGTAAATTCCTGACGATTTGAGTGTGCTCATTGTTCTGGTGTTTATTTTAGCGCATTTATGGGCTCTACCACCCTACATTTCTCCAGGAATTCTGGTGCAAGACTTTTTTCTTCACTAGAAAATTCATTTCCTAAGAAAATCACATTTATATACCATTTTTTGGATTTTCTGCAATTCAGCTTGAATGTTTCTTTTGCAAATATTGTGACTATTATGTCCACACGTTGAAGATGTAAAGTTATTTCATCGTCTGTGATGTACATGTCATCAACATTAAAGACCACATTCAAATCTTACTGAAACAGCTCAATTATTTGGGCAGAAAATACCCACACGCTCTTTTTATACCACTGGCTCAATCTGTAAATCCATAATGTGTTTCCCTGAATGTAAATAATGTCAAGTACCACGATTCAGGAGTTGTGCTTTGAGTCACGTCATTCAACGCTTCGGCACATCGGATGGCAGGGGACCGTCTGACGCAACATTGCTCATGTGAGTCGGCCAGCCCCCGGCCGTCCTGGCACATGGCACTTGAAATACCTCCAGTGCGGGCACCAGAGGGATTTCATTCCCCCCCAACAGCCTCGGGAGCTGGGGAAGAGCTTCCCCAGCTCCCGTGGCTGTTTGGTTGGTTTTCCTGAAATGACGATCAGCACGCACATCGCGCTGACGTCATTTCAGTGAAACTGAAACTGAAATGAGCCAAAAGGCTCATTTCAGATAGCCCCCTGTGCTCAGGGGGCTATCTCACTAGGCATCAGGGAGGGGGATCGGCCCCTTGGGCACAGGGCCTTTGCTGCCCCATATAAAATTGGGTACCGTCAGTCTTTCTGGCCCCCGTGGGGCAAATGAGGGCATTAACCCCCAATCTGCCCCCCGGGGGGGCAGAAAGCCCACTAGATACCGGGGATTTTCTTTTTGCAATATGAAATATGCGTGGAGGCTGCCCAATTTGGGCATGCAGATGCCCCCACCCCCGTAATATTACAGTAATTCTGACCCCCGGGGGGCAGATGGGGCAGTAACCCCCAATCTGCCACCGTGGGGGGCAGAAAGTCTACTAGATACTGGGGATTTTTTTTCAGTGCAAATTACAGTCTTTCTGCTCTCCCAAGGGGGCAGATGGAGGCAGTAGCCCCCAATCTGCCTCCGGGGGGAGGGGGGGTAGACATCCCACTAGATGCCAGGGTTTTATTTTCATTGAATTTAGGGTGGGGGATTCCCAAAATGAGCATACCAATTCCCCGCCCAAATTCCCACAGTCTTTCTGCCGCCCTCAAAGGCAGATGGGGCAATAGTCCCTGATCTGACCCCCGCTGGGGCAGGAAGCCCATTAGGACCCAGGGATTGGTTATTTTTATATGTAGAGGTGGGGGTACACCAAAATGGGCATGCCAATGCCTCCACCACTTTAAAAAAAACTGTCACAGCCTTCTGCCTCCCCCGGGAGGCAGATGAGGGCAATAGTCCCTAATCTGCCCCCCCCCCCCCCATGGGTGGCAGAAAGCCCACTAGGAGGCAGGGATATTGTTGTTTTATTTATACGTGGGAGTGCTTGGCTGGCAGTGTGTGTACTGCCTCTTGGCTGGGAGTGTGGTTGCATAGATCCCGCAGTGTTTTCTTACCCAGAATCCCCCGAAAATCTCAAATTTACTTACAAAGTCACATTTTCCCCACATTTCTGTGGGTAAATAGTAGGATCACCATGCAGGCAGACAATTTTTAGCTACATTTGAGGTTTGCTGCACATTTTTTGAAGGAAAATGTTCGGGGATCAATGCAAGCCACACATTTCAGGATTCCCACTGGGAGTCTAGTTTTCAGAAATGTCTGAGTTTTTTAGGTTCCCCTAGATTTCTGCAAACCTGGGACCAAAAACACAGGTGCCCACTAATCTATCACAAAACTACCTGGTTTTTCAAGGGGGTCACCTGCATTTTTGGACCCGGGCTCAGTGGCTATCTATGGAAACCTATCAAACCCACACATTTCTGAAAACAAGACACCCGGGGAAGTCCAGGGAGGTATGACTTGTGTGGACCCACCAATGTTTTCCTACAAAGAATCCCCTGCTAACATCTAATTTAGTTGAAAAATTCTACTTTTTCTCAAATTTCTGTGTGGGAAAGTTGTGGAATCAAAGGGTTAACACAAATTTCCTACCACCCAGCATTTCCCCTAGTCACCCTATAAAAATGGTATCTCACTTGTGTGGGTGGCCCAAGTACATGCGACAGGCAAGGGCCCAAAATATATTGAGGAGACATCAAAATTACCTATCACAAAACGACCTGGTTTTGCAAGGGGAGTCACCTGGGTTCTTGGCCCCAGGCTCTGTGGCCATCTAGGGAAACCTACCAAACCCACACATTTCTGAAAACTGGACACCCTGGGGAATCCAGAAAGGTATGGCTTGTGTGGATCCCCCAAGGTTTTCCTACCCAGAATCCCCTGCAAACCTCAAATTTTACAGAGCAAATCACTCTTTCCATACATTTTTGTATTAGATCACTGTGCCGGCACAAATGTCCTCCCACCCAGCGTTCCGCTTGACTCCCGAGTAAAATGATACCTCATTTGTGGGTGGCCCAAGGGCCTGTGACTTGGAAGAGCCAAAAATAGAGGGATTAAGGGTATAGCATAGCGAATTCTAAGTACTACATTTTTTTCTGCATTGGACAGCCATACAAGTGAGGTATCATTTGCCAAAAAATGGTCAGTTTTCACTGTAAAAATGTGGTGTGTCCACGTTGCATTTTGGGCCGTTTCCTGTCAGGGGCGCTAGGCCTACCCACACAAGTGAGGTACCATTTTTACCGGAAGACTTTGGAGGACGCGGGTGGGTGGAATTTTGTGGATCCACACAGATTCCAGAACATTCCATCACAGAAATGTGAGGAAAATGTGTTTGAGGTTTGCAGGGGATTCTGGGTAACAGAACCTGGTGAGAGACACACCAGTTTCCCCTTCCTGAAATCCTCTGGGTGTCTAGTTTTAAAAAATGTATAGGTTTGCTAGGTTTATCAAAAAGGGAAGCAGCCGGGTTATGAGTAGGGGTGGGCGGAATTTGCGAAATTCACTTTCGCAAATTATCGCGAAAATGTTAAAAATCTCCGCAAACACGCGGAAATATCGCGAAGATGCGGAAGTTTTTTTCCCGCCCGTTCACGGTATTTTCTGCTTGGTCGCGGCTCGCCAACTTACCCATGCGGCTGCTCGCAGGCACGGCCATCTTGTTTTCACTTGTCGCACGGTGCATGATCGCGAGAAGAAAGACGTGATCGCGCGACGCATGACATTACTGCAGGCGCGAACTGTCGCGAGACAGCGCAAATGGCTACCAACAATCCAACATCTCGTGGAGAACGCGACCGGATCGGGAAAACTTGTCGGCGAACGTGGGGATTCAGGTAAGGCGAACGCGCGCACGCGAGAATGTATTATTTTACAGCGCGAGCAAGAAACAAATTATCGCTAAGCTGCGGAATGCGGAAATATTGACATTTTCGCGCTTTCCGCGGAACGCGAAAATGCCAAATTATCGTAATTTCCGCGAACGGAACGGAATTTTGACCCAGGCCTAGTTATGAGAGACTGCACTACCTAGATCAGTCACATCGAGTAAGACAAATCAAAACATGCACAGAAGATGGATGAGAGGCAATATCTATTAGTAAGAAGTAAAGCAGTGTAATATGCACACAGTAGAAAGACAATTAGTAGTCGTTGGTTGAGGTTTTTGTGTATCTTTATTTCAAATGTGCTTGGTATGTGTTTTGTTGGAGACAGCCAACACGTTTTGCCCTAGCATGGGCTTCTTCAGGGCTGTAATAGCATACAATATATTTGTATTTTAGAATAACGCAAACCAAAAGACCAGTCATTGATGTGTGATGTGTGACTATAGAGAGAAAGTAAACGTGAGAGCAGACAAGGAAAAAAGGAAGGAAGGATGGAAGGGGATTGAGAGTAGGTCAGGCATGAAGAAGTGCGAAGGAAGATCCGAGTGGAGAAAGTGTGATGAAGGGAGAAAAAGGGAAGTGGTGTCTGAGAGTGAAAATTGAAGAGAAAGAGCAAAAAGGCCGAAGAAAACGGTTAGGACCCAAGGTTGAATTTAAGTACCAAGGTGTCAGTGCTTGATGATAAAAAATCAAAGTCTCCTATTAGGCCAGCTTACCAAGTGCTGAATCAATAAATGTCTTGCAAGGGTAAATTGCATCATAGATTGTGTTCAACGTGGTATGTCTGTTTGTGAGCACGAGGTAGAAGCCTAGTATGGAAAGAGATGGTGTAAATGGAATTAATGGCAGCTACTAGTGTGTTAACGGTGGACTAGTGTCATTGTATGTGTTAAACATACCTCATGCCTAAGAGACTGCCTGTGTATCCAAGTTAGTCATGTGCATTTTAGTTCAGTCGGAAGAATTAAGCAGCCAGTAACGCTTTTCTGAAAGTCCAATGTTTCTATTTCTACGGGCTTTGATTCTTCCACCATTATTTACAGAGATTCCGAAATAGTACTAACTACTTAGGCAGACCCTTTGTAACTGGAAAGCACTCAGCAAATCTCAGTTGGATAAGGGGACACATTTCCTAAAACTGAGAATGATAAAAAAAAACTCCTAATGCTTCCAGTTAAATGTGTGTATATAATACAGTTTTGGGGCCTTGGGGCCTTCTGGGGCTGTCAAAATCTCTGAATTCAAGCAGGTGGTTCAGGTGGACCAAACTGGCACTCATTAGTGGGTACTGGCATTTATTTTTAACATCAAACTTTGACCTGGAACAAGAGGGAAAGTAAATTACGGGGGGAAAAACGGCACAAATGATGGAAAAACTGTGACAAAGGGAGAAAGCAAAGATGTAAAATAACTTGCAAGATTTAAATAAACTAAAAGAGTAGGAAGTATAGTGTTGTGGATGAAAGAGGCATGAAGTAGAATGAAGAATAGACATCATTGGTATTTGGAAACACCAAGGGGCATAATATCAAGAACGGCGTTAAAATTATCGCCGCTTTAGCTAAAGCGGCGATCATTTTAACGTCATTCCTGATAATATGCCCCCAACATTCTGCAGCACCTGTAACAGTATTCTAAACAAAAACTTTCAACAGCTGCAAATATTAGTTTACAGCTAAGGCACTGGCTGTCAGGACCTCTATTGACCTCCAGCATCCTCAGGATTGGCACGATGCTCAGAAGGGACCACTTTCAGGTACCACTGACTCTGACAGCAATATACAACATAGTATTAGTTAGGGCAGATGAAGGGAAAGGTTTTGGGTAGGTAACACCAGGGAATGAAACCTGATATGACAGAAAGAGAAAGGAGATGAGGTTTCTCAACAGTGACCTATGTGTATAACTTGTATGTCTGATCTCGTACTGTTAGTAAATGAGTCTCTAATTGGCAGTGGTTTGCACCCTATCCAAGTAGGGACCCTCTCACAAGTCAGGGTTAGGAAGTTACACCCTCAGAATAACCAGTGCTCACCCCCTTGGTACCTTGGCAAGACCAGTCAGGCTTATCACAGAGGAAATGTGTAAAGTATTTGTACACACCCACAGTAACCCAGTGAAAACACCCACCACAAAGACTCCACATCAGTTTAGAGAATAGCCAATATTTATCTGATTAAAATAAGACAAACATTTAAAAAAATCCAACATACACAAGTCAAGATATGTATTTTCAAAGATTAAATAAAGTTATAGCACTGATAAATCAATGAACGCTCTTGAACATGACAAAGTACCTTAGATGCGTGAAAAATCAAAGATGATGCATGGTGCAGAGGAGGTGAGGCATTGAAAAAGCAATTGATGCATCGGTTTCTTACTGCTATGCATGTCATTGACAGGATGACACTCAGGGACAGTGCGTTGTGCAGAAGAGGTGATGCGTCGCTTGTAGCAAGGGCTGCATTGGTTCCTTTAGGCAGTGTAGAGTTGTTGAGCCATCCATGTCCAGGGATGATGTGTGGCACAGGGGAGGTGATGCATGATTCATGGGCATGATACCTCATTTCCTTACTGTGGTGCAGTTTCGATGATTAAATCGGTGCATAGAGATAACGCGTTGAGAATACAAGGAAAGTCAATTCTTGCTGTGTCGATTCCATAGTGTCGAAGCAGCCATTGCGTCAGCGTTTGAGCAGTGCATCACTGACATCGGTGATGCAGTGCTCGAGAATCACACAGCAGCGGTTCTTCAGAGGCACTTTGGCGAAAAGTTAGAGCCTGCGTTGTGAGCAAGCTTAACTCACGCCCTTGGAGGAACATGGAAAGAAGGATGTAGAAAGCAAACTACAGTCCTTTCACTTCCTGGACAAAAGCAGCAAGCATCAGGCCAGCACACCATTACAAACAGCAAAGTAGCAGTCCGTCCTGACAGCAACACAGCTCTTCTTCCTGGCTGAATGTCCTCAGTCCAGAAGTGTTCTGAGTGTATGGTTTCAAAAGGTCCTGTACTCATCCACATTTCAGAATTTGAAGAAGGCAAACTTCAAAGAAAGGTCTTTACAGTGTATTAGACCCTACCCTTCCTTGCCCTGGCTCCAGACACACTACAGGGGGTGAAGGTCTAATTTAATTTCTAATTTAAAATATTTCTAAAGCGCAGCGTACACCTTGCGGTTTCTTGGCGCTGGGGAGATTGGCAACTGAGGGAGAGAGACCAGAAGAGAGGAAGTGGGGGTGTTTAAGGGGAGTTTTAAGAAGGGAAGGCCTGGTCGAAGAGAAACGTCTGCATTGAAGGTGATGCATTATTTGTTGGCATGATTCTTTGGTTTCTTACTGCTGCATGGTTTCGATGATGAACTCGGCACCCAGAAATTATGCGTCGATGATACATCCTTCTTTGCATGACGAAATGTATAAAAATAAAATTATCCTCTATTAGAGACTCAGAATGCTAAAAAACAAGCCAAAACCCCGGCAGGCCTGAGACGTTGTGGAAGAATGAAGGTCCAGTTCCAAGTAGATTAAATAGATAGGTTTATTCAGAATAAGATGTTACAAGAGAAGCCCCACTAGGAGCAGCCTTTCTGCTGCTCAGTCCATCCAGGGCCAGACTGGCCGTAGCGGGCATGGGGCATTTCCCCGGTGGGCAGCTAGGGTGGGGGCTGATTTTATGCCCCTTGGGGCCGTTTTTGTTACAGGGCCGTTTTTGCAGCATAGCTGCAAAATCGGCCCCTGTAAAAAAATGGGCCCAAACCGGCCCTGGCAAAGAGCTCGGCTGCTCCCAGGGGGGGCCGGCCGAGCTCTTTGCCAGGGCCAGTTTTGGTTCCCAGTCTGGCCCTGAGCCCATCCACCAACTGACTCTCACTCACCAACATTCCACTGCCACCTCACACACCAACATTCCATCCACACTGTCACACTGGCTGAGCAGCAGGTATAACAGACATGTTTGCAGGGATACTCATCTGGGTAGCATAATCAGTGATGCAGGCTCACTGGTAGCATTTGACGTACAGGCCTGGGCACATCCGGTGCACTGTACTAGGGATGTACTAGTAAATCAAATGGGTCAATCATGGAGAAACCAAATACCATACATTTTAGACAAAGAGCACTTTAGCACTGGTCAGCAGTGGTAGAGTGCTAAGAGTCCTCAAACCAGAAAAAACAAAATGAAGCAAACAGTCAAGAACAGGAGGTCAGAGGCAAAAAGACAAGGGGAACCATGCCAAAAGGTGCCAGGGCTAATACGTACCTTTACCTTCGAGTACTCAGAGTCAGTTAGGTAATTGTCTGTTACTCTTGTGATACAGAATTACCCCAAAATACGTGATTACATCCACTTTCATAATTTAGAGTAATTTTAAGGGAAAATGCTTACCACAAGACCACAGGATCAGAGTGGGAGCAGTTGCTGGCTGGTGCTTTTCATGTTCTGTTGCATTTAGTGCAACTTCCTTAGACCAAGATGCATCCTTGGGTCCATTTTGACAAGAGGGTGCATTATGCTCTAGGATAATAGTCTAAATGCAGGCTTATGTTCCTTGCATGATTCCATGTAATCCAGTGTAATTTTGTAGTAATTGCACATAATTAGGCTACAGAAAATTATGCGATCTATGCCCACCCCTTCCATAAAGGAAATATTACAGGTTACTCATCCTCATCATAGATACGCATCACACAAATTTCACAGAAGAAAGCTGGTGGAGACAGTGGCATACCAAATTATGCGCGCATGCAACAAATCTCAGTACTATAATCTGAGAATGCAGCTGTTAATAGCACTTTGCTCTGAAAGAGGTGTTGCAAACAACACATATTTCACTGCAACAAGGTTAATGTCCACAATGTCACGTAAGGATGATCACACAATATCACCAACACAGCGGGCCTTCATTATGTCAGTAGCGGAGGCTACTCCTTTACCACCATTGTCATATTCCTCTGATGAAGACAGGAGCATCTGATGTTAGCTATTTTTCTCCCACCCCTATTTATGGTAGGATATTAGATGGCAAGTATTTACTTTTGCTCACAGCCATCCAAAACATGGCAGGAGTGAAACTAGAAACATTTCAAAGACTCCATACTTTGGGAAAAAACTACAATGGTGAGGGTGTGATTGTTTTTTTTTTTTCAGTCACAAAATCCTGCTTTGAGATTTTGTTTTTGAGAATAAAAAAAGAAATTGAAAGTGTGCCGTAGGGCTCCAGCTCCAATGCAATGACAAGAACTGCCATGACTGCAGTTCCTGCCAATGTAGGTGATGCCCGCTAGAGCAACAGACATCTCTAAATTTGGAATTGGGTTGCTCCAGCAGGGTGATGGAGTCACTGCACTCTAAAGCAGGCCCTTAGTCTTTTAAGTCCCAAACAAACAAGGAGTACAGTTTGAAGGCCCCCAAGAGCTCAGTGGAGGGCACTTAGAGACTCTCCGGATCTCAGGCAGAGGCCAACAGGAAAGACCAGTGCAAACTAGTTGCAGCTAGACAGCGGGGGTACTCTAGTAAAAAAAGCTTGATGTACCTTGTGATGTCCCTTTAGCCACACAAGAGGTCAGCCAATTGATCCTTGGAGTCCTGGGTAATACGGGGAGCAGGTCCAGTCCTTCAGGTCCGTCAGGTCCAATCCTCTTTTGTTCTTTCGCAGGTCCAGAAGAGTTTAGAAGTGGATACCTGGAGGTACTACATTTATGCTTGGCACCAGCTAGTGGCCAGAGGTGGCTCCTAGCCGCATCCTAACCAATGGGGTAAAGGTTCTTGGGACCAACCCTACCCACTTTTACAGTAGTTCCTCTTTGCCTTACTGAAAACAGTCCAACAATGTGGAAGGGCATTTACAAGGTGGCAAACGTCTATGACCACACTAGACTTTGGCTCTGAGGGCTGGGTGTGTGTGTTGGGAGTGTAGTATGGTAATCCTAGTTTCTTCCCACATCTAACACTAAAATCCAGTTTGAGGCAGGCATTGTGCCCACAACAAACCCAACAACAGAAGCCTGGCAGATCAATAACGGGGCCCTTCAGCAACCAGACATGGGATACAGAAGAATTGTCTTGGCATCCTTTCTTTCCCTTTCAAGTGTGCCCCCAGTGTTAAATGGGGCTCAACAGACCTGTCACGCTGGATTTGACAGTGTGGTGTCAAAGGATTCCCACTGCCCCTATTTTGTATGTTCCGTGAAGTTCAGAGGTGTCATCTATGCCAATTCAAGTGAATCTATTGTTTGCTCCTGACAGGCATTTCCCATTTCATTCACACCTATGCAAGGCTGAGCACTGGCAGATCGATATGTTAATTAGCCTTCTGACTGTTCCGGTAGGTAAAGGGAAACTTTCTGGTATTTGTCCTTAATATTCATTAGAAAACTGACTTCACTATTGAATGGAATTTTTTAACATCTATTAAAAGTAGTCATTTAATAATTTTCCTTGCTGGTCCCATTTACACAACACAGTATTAGTATTTTAATATATGTATTCTAGTTTTCTATGGAGTACACTTTGCCTGCCACAGAAAAAAATTTTTTTGGGGCCTTTTCACCGTAGGGACATGGTCAAATTTATTTTCTATATGTCCCACTTTTAAAGACCATGCATCCAACTTTTTACTACTATGGGGCCGATTCCGATTCCGGCCGCAAAATGAACCGACCGACCCGGACCGAATACCAACTGACAAGGACCAGCGCCGTACGACCCGTGCAGTATGATGCAACGCAAGTGAATTACAACCGACACATATGGATCCCAAGCCGTATGACCGAGCCGGAGGGAAAATAGTGATCTGGCCAGAAAACCGACGCGATTTTCACCGACCGACATGAACCCGGAAGGAACCCGACCGACCCGTACCCGCGATGTACGATTAGCGCACTACGATGCAATGCGTGTAAAACCAGACCGACTCGCACGGAGACCAAGCCGCAAGACCGACACGCACAGACAACCTGGCACACAAGCAATAGAGTCCGCCGCGAACAACGCGTACCAAACACAGAAGACAGGCAGTGTGAACGAGGCGGAGAAGCCCGCACGAGACAACAGCAGCATCCGTTTCCGTCACATGAACGTCTCCTTCATGCCTACAAAACACAAAGGAAAAAACACAAAAAAAGGACCAAACAAGCAATGACTAAGCCAATAAATACCCCCCAAAAAAACATGGGACAAAGACACACCCACAACTCCAACTATGTAAAGGACTACAATCACTACCATCATCCCTTGCAAACAGGAGACACAGCCAGCAGCAAACACCAGTACACAGCAACCACAGACACACTCACAACTCACCCATCACACAACTCACACACCATCAGCACCTCATACAAAAGCACACAGACATACACACAGCAAAACCAACACTAAACCAACATCACTAGCACCCTCACACACACATCCCCCACCACCACCACCAATCACCATGCCTCCAAAGAAGAATCCAAAGTTCACAGATAGTGAGTTAGAAGTGCTGGTAGACGAGATCATCAGAGTAGAGCCACATTTGTTTGGTACATTGGTTCAAAGGACCCCCATCTCACAGAAAACCATGATGTGGGTGAGGATTGTGGACAAGGTGAACGCACAAGCACCAACGTTGCGCACAAAGGACGATATCCAGAACCGGTGGTACGACGTGCGCAGGAGGGTCAAGAAACTCATCGAGAAAGATCACGCCCTGAGTCAGCGCATCAGCGGTGGCCCTCCTGCCAAACCAGTCTACTTCAGGACCTGGGAGGAGAAGGTGCGGGACATCCTACCACCAGAGAGCGTCCATGGCCTAACAGACATCCCAGAGCCTGGTGAGTACACAAACAACATAACCAAGATTGTGTGGCAAGGGGACATTAAAACCATGCACCGCAAGCAGAGCTACACTAACCAATAGATAATCAACCCAAGATGTGTATGCCAGTCACACAAACACAATACCTGCCATCTCATAGTGACTGGAGACTGTGTCATGACATGCACCAACCTACAAACAAATAGAGAAAGCCAGTGGCACTAAGCCAAATACACCCAGCCAGACAGTTTGCCACCACAAACACACCACCTCACAGTGCAGCTGACTGTCAGGAAGGAATAATGGGGATGCAGGTGAAGTGAGTGTAGACAAAAGCATGATGGGGCCTGTAGTCACAGATAATGCCCCCCCCTCCTGATTGGCCCATCAAGACCCCTCTGAAACATGCCCACATCACAGGGAGTGGAAAATGACTGACAAGATGGCTGACACTGGCTCCTGCTGTGGGGAGCACAAGGCCCTGCTAGGGCTTGTGTGCAAATCAGAAGCAGGACACCACTGACTGACATCCAGAAAGACAACTTGCACGCCCTACAATGGAAGCACGTTTCATGATGGGAAGGAGGACTGACAGCCCTGAACATACTACTCAGCATGGGGAGACACCCCCCCCCCCAACACAAACTCCACACAACTCACCGGGTACAATGCATTGACACACACCTCGTTGAAATATCAGCAAAAGATAGCCTGTACTGGGTGCTGCTGTGTGAAGCACAGGGGCTCACTTGGGACTTGTAGCCAAACAAACACCAGGATTTCACAGTCAGCCATCTTGCCATTGATGTCACACCCCCTCACAGGGAAGCACAGTCAAGAGGGAGGAAGCATGGGCATGCTGGTTAGGGGGGTGAAGCCAAGAGTATGATGGGACTCGCAGTCACACACAACCTACCCCCACCCACATGGCCCTGCAAGATCAACCTGAACCATACTCGCCCCACAGGGAGTGGGAAGGGACTGACAAGATGTCTGACACTGGGCTCTGTTGTGGGGAGCACAAGGCCATGCTGGCAAATGGCCAACAACAATATCAAACTCTGTCTGTGACTAGCTGGGAAAAAGCAGTGTACAGGCAGGCATCTGTTTGAAAAGTAGAACATTTCATGTTTGTGAACCAACGATGCATGTAGAAACATAAATCACATTGTGTGTCTCTTCCAAACACAGGTCGTGCTGGGCACCCAGCGCCAAATGACGAGGATACCCAGTCCCAGACTCTGGTGGACACTGAGCTCTCTGGTCTGACTCTCTCACTGTCCTCTCCGGATGACGACGACCAACCTGGCCCCTCCGTTGTGAGCCATCATGCAGCACCAGCAGGAGCAACTTCTGCCCCCCCTGTACCCACGCCTCCAGCATCTGGACACCGACAGGGCAACCCCACCAACACGGACAGACCAAGGACAATCAACACCCACAGCACAGGGACACAGGACCCCCCGGAAGCTACAGCCAACACCACCAGCAACACCACCCAAGGGGTCCCAGTGTCACCTGTGCGTACTGCCGCTGGTCCTGCCCGTGTGGAGAGGGGTGCTGGGAGGGGTGGGTGGCACAGGGCAGGCCTTGCAGAGGGGTCTGGACTGCATGATGACCCACAACTGGCACGCATCTTAGATGTGTACCAGGATAGCACCGGGGGATTTGGCCAGGTAGTGAGGATCCTCAGGGACATGCAACACGAGCAGGTCGCCCACCATGCCCGCATGGAGGCAAAGTGGGATGCCTTTACTGCGGTGCATCGGAACATACTACAATGCCTCCGCCAGATCAACACCAACCAGTCCACACCCCCCTGTGTGCCCACAACATCTGTCGCAACACCATCTGCCTGCACCACAGGGAGGGAGGAGGGCTCTGGCGGATAGTCCCCTGCACCGCAGAGGCCTGCACATGAGGATCCCCCGGAAGAAGAGGGGTCGTCCGATGAAGGACATGTGAGAGGCAGATGTCCCAGCACATACCCCAAGGCCTCCAAACCTGCTCTGGACAATGTTCTTTGTGCGCAACCCGTTCACCTTGTCCAATCGCACACAACTCGCCCACATTACATGGAGGGTTCATGTTGGGCCAATGTAGCAGACGACTGTGGACTTTACTCTGGACATGTCATCAACCAGCACTTCCTACTCCAATGTGAACTTTGGATTCCCAAACCACTGTACAGCACCTACCATCCTGTGCACATGTTTGTAAATAAACTCACCAGTACAACATACTTGCCTCTGTTGTCATTCCAACTTGTCATTTTCAGGGCAAAGTCGATCTGCTACACAACACAGTGCATGCCAAATATTGCAACAATGTGACCAACGTAAGGTGAGTCATGGGGATGTGACACATGTGAGGGAGACACACCACTATGGCAACACAAAACATACTCACCATGGCCATGTTACTCATCACACACAATGATGTTGACCTGAAACACATTGGCATGCACACACACAACACCAAGCACAGTCAGTGGTAACAAGTCCACAGGTGAGGTAAGCAGATGTCAGTCAGATGTGGGAAGACAGACAACGCACATAACAAAGCATAGCACAGGTTCATTACACATCAGCAACACGTTTATTCCATACTAGTTGCACGGTAATTCTACGTAACAGTGGACACACGCTCACAATGTGCTGGAGAATGGAAGTCCAGGGATGTGTGGTACACCAGTTGATGGGAATTGTGAACTTCCACACTGGTGTTGGCTTCTGCGTGTTGGGGGTCAGTGTTGACCAAACAACAGGCAAAGGACCCTGGGAAGGACAGACAAGATACAGTCAAAAGCACAGACGAACAGGAGAGAAATGCAATACACATGCACAAAACATGTTGCAAAACACCTACGCAAACACAAGTTAGCAGTACTACCCTATTGTGGAGTACACACCACCTGAATGGACACATCACAGCACGCATCCAGTCAAGTGGCACACAGCCACACTAAGACAGCAACAGAGCTGGCTCAACACATTCCAGGCTACCTCCATACATTGACATAATAATCCTGGAAACTCACATTCAGGTGAAGAAGTTGTTGATGAGCTGGGAGCGGACGTCACCATCATCTTCATCATCACTGGCATCATGGCCCAGGCCGGGATCCTCCATAGGTGCCGGACGTTGGTCGTCGTCATCGTCATCCTGGATGAGAGGCACCTCATTCCGCACCACCATGTTGTGTAGCATGCAGCAGACCAGTATTATTTTGCACACCTTTGCAGGCTCATATGAGAGGGCCCCTCCTGTCTTGTCCAGGCAGCGAAAGCGGCTTTTCAGGAGGCCGAATGTCCGCTCAATCACCCTCCTGCTCCGATCATGTGCCTCATTGTAGCGCAGCTCGGCTAGTGTCACAGGGTTCCTGAGGGGTGTCAGCAACCACAGCATGTTGGGGTATCCAGAGTCACCTACACACACAAAAATGAACAAGTAGCTGAGTTTTGTCGGAGTGCGGAATACAACACTGACAAACACACACAATGAGAAACAGTCAGTACACACCGACAAGCCAGGCATGCTGATCTGGCATCTGTGACATCAGCGTTGCAATGTGACTACTCCTCATAATGTAGGCATCATGCGCCGAACCGGGGAACCGTGCACACACATGTGTGATCAACATGTCTGCAAGACAGACCACCAGAGCATTGATCGAATGGTAGTACTTCCTGTTCCGGAATGCCTGCTCATGTGCCTGTAGTGGTATCAGGGCAACATGTGTCCGGTTAATGGATCCAATGACGTTTGGCATCCTCCCCAGTGTATAAAAGGCATCCTTAATTTCAGGGAGTTCATCTTGGCTCGGGAACTTGATATACAGGTCGAGGAATTGCAACATCCCCTCCAAGACATCGCGTAGCACCCGACTAAACATCGTTTGCGACATACCACCAGCAGTAGCCACAGTGTACTGGAATGTACCGGTAGCAAAGAAGTGCAGGGCTGCCATCACCTTCACCTCTGGGGTCAGTGCTGTAGGGTATGTCCGGCCAGGTAGCTGATGTGGTGACAAGTGCTCCGCCAACTCCTTAATCAGTGGCCTGGTGAAGCATCCGTCTGATGCTGTCGCGTTCCTGCATGGTTGCAAGGTCTGGGAATGGCCGATGGGCAGCTGGTGCCCTGCAGTACAGAGATGCACAAAGGAAGATTGTCAGTACATCCACCCATGTGGCCATGACCACGATCACTATCACATGCTAGTTCATGACATTACACAATGTACTGAGGTGTGTGCTGTTGGTCATGGACACATATGTCACCTAGAAGACCACCACCTCACATCTCAATTCCACATGTCCACACGAGTGCCATGTAGTGCAATGGGCTAATCATCTGGCTGTGTCACCCAACCTATGTGCTGCTGCAACGTTCAAAATACACACCCCAGTGACAAATGAGGACTCATGTCTCCCAGGCATCACAGATCTTTGCCATGCAGAAACCCAGGCTCACTGTATTGCCACATCCACACAGCAATGGACATGGCGTAGCACGTACACACCACAAGGCAAGCGTAAGTCCCACAGGTAGTGGCCACTGTTGTTCCTGACGGCCCTACATGTGCGTCTCTTAGACACACACCCCATCAAGGTTGATGCATATACCACATGGATGTGGAGACTGTCACCCATTGGTAACATGTGATCAGACACATCTGAGACACAACATGCACACAGACTGTGGGTGAACATCAGTATTGGGGCTACAAGTCTCATTGTGACGTACATGCCATCACCCCCAGGACTCAGGGTGCATGTGACATGTCTTAAACCTATCCAACCTGACACTGTGGCCTTCACTCATGCCCATTACTGTCCAATTGCACATCACAGTGCTAATGTGCACAACACACAAAGGACTCTGCCCCCATGTACATGTGCACAGCCTGGGAGTGGCTGCACAAAATGCCAGACAAAAAAACAGCTGTGGCCCCCTCAAACACCCAGGGAATGCAGCCTCACATGCCATGGGACACTGTGTGGCCAATGCTATAGTGTGGCAGGTGTCTGCAGGTGTCCATGGCCAGTATATGTGTGTTGCATCCGTCTAATAGTCACACTAATGAGGTCCGACGCGGGTGACAATGCGTACGCATTGCACGGGTCATGACCGAGCCATGCGTACGCCTTTTCATTGCATACAATGAGGTCCGACGCGGGTGACAATGCGTACACATTGCACGGGTCATGACCGCCCGGGCTGTGCGTACGCCTTGTCATTGCATACAATGAGGTCCGACGTGGGTGACAATGCGTACGCATTGCACGGGTCATGAGCACGCCGTGCGTACGCCTTGTCATTGCATACAATGAGGTCCGACGCGGTCGACAATGCGTACGCATTGCACGGGTCATGAGCACGCCGTGCGTACGCCTTGTCATTGCATACAATGAGGTCCGACGTGGGTGTCAATGCGTACGCATTGCACGGGTCATGACCGAGCCATGTGTACGCCTTGTCATTGCATACAATGAGGTCCGACGCAGGTGACAATGCGTACGCATTGCACGGGTCATGACCGAGCCGTGCGTACACCTTGTCATTGAATCCAATGAGGTCTGACGCGGGTGACTATCATGCATACGCGTCGGACAGGCATGGTCCGAGACAGGCGTACGCCTTGGCCATTGAATCGTATGGAGACGGGTGCATGTGTATATTTAAAATACGCGTTGTACAGTCAGTTGAACGAGCCAGGCGCACCCATTGGCTCAGGACTGTCATGGAGACGGATGCGGATTCAAAACTTGTACGAGTTGTGCACTGGAAATTCAGTTGGATGCATTCAACAATGTACGAGTCGTACTTTTGAATGGATTGGCCAGATTCATAGGATGCAACCGTGTTGGACCTATCACTTGGGACACATGGCACAGAGTCTGCCTCTGCAGCACAGATATAAGGCTGGCTGGTCCCCAGGAAGCTCACTTGCCTACACTACATGCTACTTGACCACATCCCTGCTACCACTGCTGCTGTCTTTGCATCCTCTGGCTCCTGCTATGGCACGTACACTGGAGAGGGCCCCAGCCTTCACTGAGGAGGAGAACCAGGCCCTGCTGGACGGGCTCCTTCCAGAGTACAGAAAGCTCTATGGGACACCAGGGGAGCAGGTGAGTGTGCTGTCCACTGCCTTCCTAATTATGCATGTTGTCTGACTAGCAGTACTAGCAGTGTGTACACCAGTGGCAAGCATTCTCACTGACTACTTTCATCCACCAAAGTGTGTAGGTACATGTAATGAATAGTTTTCCTGCTGCTAAAGTGCATTATTGCAAGCATTAACTATCCAGGCAGTGTTAACATGTCAGACATGCATGTGAGTTTTCATTCCCCATGGTTGCACTACCTGTGTAATTTATTTCCCTTTGTGATGATGACATGTATATCCAATTTTGTGCTGCACAAATCTGGGGCATGTGTGTTAATGTACTTTTCACTTTGTCATCCTCACAGGTTGATGCCCACCAGAAGCAGGAGATCTGGCTGACCATCTCCCGGGCTGTTCGTTCTGTGGGGGTCTACAAGCGCCGCATCCTCAACTGCCAGAAGAGGTGGCAGGACCTTCGGCGCTGGACCCGGAGGATAGCTAGAGTCCAGCTGAAGCTGTCACCTCCACGCAGGAGGGGCGGACACCGGAACCTGACTCCCCACATGCTCCGGATCCTGGCGGTGGTCTTCCCAGACCTGGATAGGCAGCTGAAGGCCAGACAGCAGCAGGAAGGGGGTAAGTCCATGCCTGATCTGTGTACTATGTCTGACATGCAAATAGCAGTCTTTTGTCCTGGTCACACTTCCACATTACGTAGGTCTTGTAGTCCCAAAATCAGGTCCCTCATTTGTGTGATGCACCCTCCTCATCTGTTCCACAGGTGTGGCCCCTACAGTCTGTTGCTTGTGTCACTAGGGCACTGTGTCCCTGCAGTCAGCTATGCTTCAGGTACCAGTCAGCATCAGTTCCCGTGACTCTGTTGTGTGTTTCATGGGTGGTTCAATTGTTTACACAATGCCTGAGATCTGACATGTAAACTGTGTGTGCCCTTGAGATGTGCACCAATTGCTGGTCTGACTCGCAACATGTTTCTGGGGTATTCAAATCAAAACCATGCAGCAGGGGACTCCAAGTTTTGGGCATCAGGAGTATGTATATCAAGTATGTCACACTTTAGCCACCTGACTACTGTCCGGGGCAAAACACTGTTTCACTTAGTCCTGCCCAGTCATGCCCCCTCAAGGGCATTCAGAAACACTCTGTTATCCCACTACTGTGTATGAAATTGCAGGTTGTGCTTAGTGACATGTGCCCTCAGGTGTGTGCCTCTGTGTCATTAGGGTGTGGCTTGTTGCTACGTACAACTGGGGTGTCCATGATTCAGAAGGTCAGCATGACATCTGCAATGTGACTGTGGGAGACAAGACCTGTGCAACATATAGATGTGTGATCATCTGACAGCGCGCAATGGTGTATGCAACTGTGTCCTTCATGCAGCTGGGTCACATGCATGGCAGACTGTGATGTGTTAATGTACAGGGAGTTGTGTTTGCTGAGACACATATGAATGATTTGCATGATGTGGGGTCTTCTGGGTCCTGGATATGTTGTTTGCATGGGATGGGCAAG
The DNA here is from genome assembly GCF_964204655.1 of Triturus cristatus. Classification (NCBI taxonomy): domain Eukaryota; kingdom Metazoa; phylum Chordata; class Amphibia; order Caudata; family Salamandridae; genus Triturus; species Triturus cristatus. Next base: position 740,780,790 of record NC_140583.1, read on the forward strand.
TGCGCCGGTCATCTGCAGAGTCAGCTTTACCCCTGAGCTAGGATTGTGCGTCAGTGCATATTGTTGGTGTCTGGATGCCCTGCCCCTGTGACAGGAGACAGTGTTGACTGACTTTCAGTGCATCCAAGTGCCATGGCATTGAACTTGCTATGAGTGAGCCTGCGTTGTGTTCAAGTGTGCACCATGCACCCCATTGTGGCCTTGCCCATCAGGACATGACTACATCATAGTGTGTGTTGCTGGCATGCATCCTAAGCATGTGAAATGAGTCTCTGCCCATCCCTTCATCCGGACACCTGTACTGAGTCAGTCACAAGAGATGTGATGTGTGTCTAGTGACATACTCCTACATATTCACTTGCATGTACAACTAATGTGTGGGTGGAGCATGTTGGCACATTGGTGTGTTAGCATCCAACATGCAACGGACATATGTGTGAAAGTCAAGGAGGGATATGTGTGCCATGGTTGATGTTGAGAATGACATTTGTCTCATCCTTAACAGTGTTGGCACTTTGAGCTGGGTTCAGCTGATGAGGCCAGGGCTTGCCCTGTGATGTGATGTACTCACTGTGGTGTGTGCAGTCGGTGCAGGTGACTGATGTAGTTCTGTTACTTCCTATTCCTATCCAGATACATTCACGGCCACAGGAGGGGACAGCTCCACGGACCAGGTGGAGCCACAGAGCCTTACAGGGACAGAAGGAGAGGAGTCAGGTGGACCCAGTGGCACGGAGGGCGAGTTGAGCCGCACAGAGGAGTCGTCAGCACCATCCCCCCAGCCGAAGGCCACAGCAGCTCTGAGGATCACTCCCCTGTGACAGCAGCCACCAAACACCAGCTAGTGAGGCTGTCTCCACCACGGCCACCACCACCACCACCACCACCACCCCCCTCCCATCAGCTCCCATCCCAGAGGTCCCTGTGGGCTCCCGTGTTCGTGAGCATGTCTCCTTTGTGCCAGGCACCGCATCCCCTGCCCCTGTGTTCCCTGCTGCCCTGAGTGAGGAGTCTGTGGACTTACTTAGACAGATCCATGTAGCGCAGACGTCGATGCTGAAGGTCCTCCATGCACACACAGGTCTGTTGACACAACTGGTGTCATTCATGGAGGGCATTTCCTTGGGCATGTCTGCCCTACAGAGGACCAACTAATCCGTGGCCTCCTCCCTGACGGCAGCAGTGTCCCTCCTCCAACAGTCCCACACCCCTCCTACCCCTGCACCACCCATGATTCCTAGCACCCTACCTGTCCCAAGCACAGAAACCCCCAAACCAAGGGCTAGACGTGCACACAAGCAAGCGCAGGGGACTGATTCCACACTCACAGGGGCTGGTTTGCTGACACACACAGTCATCCACAACCACTCCACAGTCCTCCGAGACCTCTCCCTCTCAGCCCCCTTCCCTTGCCTCACCTGCAACCCCATCCCCCCAGAAGCTCTTCCTCTGTGACCTTGGCCTCTTCCCCACCGATCTAGCAGATCCTGATTACAAGGGGAAGAGGAAGTCCCCACACACAGAAGGGAGTGCCCCTCACACCCGGACACCCTCCCCCAGGTGCAGTCAGACCGAGACGCCCACCCGCATGTCCCCCCGGCACAAGAAGAGCAAGACCCCCCCACCACCACACAGCTCCAAGGCAAAGTCTCCGTCCTCCATCCCCCAGGCCACCACTCCAGAGGTTCCCCCACACACAGATACACCATTCCCAAAATGCTAAGGCCACCCCCCCTAGCACTTGCTCCTCCCCACCTGGTCAGACAGTTGGTGCCACTGATGTGGGGACCGTGTCCCCCCCCCTGCCCTGCCAACCTCACCTGTCCCCCATTCCGTTCCCATGGATGTAGGCACTGCTTTGGAGTCCACGACCACCCCATCTGACTTGTGCCCCCCAGTTGTGACAACACCCACCACTTCAGTCAGCTCCACTGCAGTTGCAAGTGTCTCGCCTGCATCCCCCACCTCTTCACTGCCTCCTTCTGCTGCGCCCTGATCCTGTCCCTGCGGTGCCTGGCCTGCCCCCATGTATGCCCTTCCGAGGGGATGACCCCGGTCCTTAGCAGTGCAGGCAAGCAAGGTGTGACAGTTGTCACTCTAGTTCACTCCTTGGCATTTTGACATGGACTGGCCATTGGCCTTTTGTTGGAACGGACGTTTCACTTTTCATATGCTGAATAAAGCTTTTTTCTGTGTCCCTGTGAACTTGATTTAGCTGTACATCATGTTGATGTTGTTTTACATGCCCTTGCACCTCTAATGCTTGGCTTACAATGTTGCATACTGATGTGTTGATGTGAGGCACTCCCTGTGGTCCATGAGATCTGTATCCTATTCTGGTGGGTATCCATGTCATCCCTTGCAGCTACCTGGGTGTGTCTGGATCAACTATTTGTGTACATCTCTCTGTGAGCATTTCATTGGCATAGTCACATCTGTGGCTTGCACCCCTGCACATATAATGTGCTTCCCATTGTCCAAATTGTCACTTCCACATACTTCGTGCTCATCACTACTGGCCCTACAGGTGTGGGCATCATTGTAATAGGAGCAACTGGGGCCTCTGTGCAACTTGCTAGACATATGTTTTGGGTATGTGCAGCTGACTTAGGGGAGACTCCCGTACCCAGGCTGTTGTGACCAGAGCCTTCATTGTGCGGTAACTGATGGCTGACTGACCAAGTGTCCTGCAGACATGAGTGGGACTTGCGGTGAATATGTTTAGCACAGCTGGGCTCCCACAGGAGTTGTGTCCCCTCAAGTTGGTGTGTTGTCCAGTGACATGGCCTGGGCCCATGGTGTGTGTTGTATATGCATGTGTGTGTGCCCACATCCCTGTTCATACACAGACAGTGTTCCCTTGATATGTTCCTGTTGTTGATGCTTGCTGAGTGGTACTGTGTTTATCCCACTACTTTTCCAATGGGCTACCAGATGTGTGGGTGCATGACACACTACTGTTAATTGGCGTATCATCATTGGGATTTGTCAGTTCTGAGTGGTGATCATGTTGTCAGACACATATGGGACACAGTCAGGGTTCCTCAAGGCACTTGTTTGTTTGCAATATCATGTAGTTATCCCTAGGTGGTATTTTTTAGTGATTGAGACATTTGTATGTGTGTGTGACTGCTCCCACTTGTCGGGTTCACGGCTGCTATGCTGGCAGGTTTCAGCATGGGTGCCTTGTGTTTCTCCTTGGTATCGGCATAGTCCTAGGACTGTGGCAGGGATTCTGAAGGTTATATGACCTTTGAGGTCATGGCCATGTACCGCATACTGTGCAGTGTGTCTGTCATTCCCCAGGGTTGTAAACAGTTCTTGTGTGATGTGTGTGTGCATCTTAGTTCCTGCCAACATTCCTGTGTTTGGCATGGGTGCATGTGCAATGTCACCTGTCCATGTGTACTTCACAGATACACATTGTTGCAGTTCAGGTGTGTGGTGTTGATGGTGGACTGATGTGAATGTTTGCATGGATGGTCCCCTAGCTCCTGTTTGTCCATGGATGAGGGGCCATACTGAGTGATTTGTGTTTGTGTATGTGTGATGTACGTTTGTGACACAGGACACATGTCTGGGTTTCCCAGTTTGTACGACATCTGCCTTTGTCATCACAGTGGAGGTGTCATGCATGCTTGTGTCACCCCACTGTCTGGTCCCTGGGGGTAGTGGTGTTGTGTGTCAGTCTCTTGCTGTGTTAGTTGGTGTTCATTCCAGCTTGTGTCACATGTGTCTGTTGTGCATCCTCTCATCTCCCAACGCCTGATTGGCCACTGAGGGTGTCCCAATGATGGTTTACTTTTGTATGGCACTGTGTCCACATCTGTGTCACTGTGGTTCAGCCCCCTCATGTGTTGTGTAGTTGCCTGGGGATACTATGACACACACACACATGTGTCTGATGTGCAGTGTGAGTTTGCCTGTTTGTGCATCTGCACCAGTGCATTGGTATTGCTGTTGTGGGCCTTGGTCTGGATGCTGTTTCTGTGATTTTGCATGCTGTCCCTGTGAGTCATTTCACATCATTGTGCACATTCATCCTGGTGGTTGGCTGCCATTGCTGGCATGGAATGTGAGTTTGTGAGCTGACACCTACAGTCTACACATATTGTTTTTATTGGTGTGTCTATTTTCGAGATGCTTGCATGCTTGGTGATGCTCACTTCTGCTGTTGTGTCATTGTACGCTGTGTGCATTGTCAGCACCCATGTGTGGTGCTTGTCTGCACATGGTCGAGAGTGTTATGTTTTCACAGCACTGTTAGCCTCACCACATCTCGGTGTGTATGGGACACAACCACTAGTTTGCCCCAGAAGTGTTTGATGTGTTGGGAGCAGGGATCATGCATGCTGTTTGTTATTTGCAGCTTTGACCATGGTGACACTTACCTTTTGGTCACTGTGATGAGGGGGGGTTTAGTCCCCATCACCACAATGCTCCACATCTGCTGCATTTTGGAAGCCCCCACTTAACTTCTGTTCTAAACAGTGAGGGGGTGTTATTTTTACATTGCCACAGTGATATGGTGATGCTTGCCTTCTGTATGTCACACTCATGTGTTGGTCACACATGTGCTGTTACTTACATTGTATGCTCGTAGCCATAATCACTGTTGTGGGCATTTGTCACAGACTACAGACTGTTGTCATGATGTCATGGGGGATGTATTTTGCGGACATACCTGATGTTTGCATATGCTGGATGTGTTACGCACCACCCATCCTATGGCTGGGGGTGGCAGGGGTGATGGGCAACATAAGCACTATGGGTGTGGGTGGCAGTAGTGCTGGGCAACATAAGCCCTATGGCTGGGGGTGGCAGGGGTGATGGGCAACAGGTCCCCTGTGAGTGGGTGTGGTAGGGGTGATGGGCAACAGGTCCCCTGTGAGTGGGGGTGGCAGGGGTGATGGGCAACAAAGTCCCTATGGCTGGGGGTGGCAGGGGTGACAGGCAACATAAGCCCTATGGCTGGGGGTGGCAGGGGTGATGGGCAACATAAGCCCTATGGCTGGGGGTGGCAGGGGTGATGGGAAACAGGTCCCCTATCGGTGGGGGTGGTTGTAGTGATGGGCAACATAAGCCCTATGGCTGGGGGTGGCAGGGGTGATGGGCAACAGGTCCCCTGTGAGTGGGGCTGGCAGGGGTGGCAGGGGTGATGGGCAACAGGTCCCCTGTGAGTGGGGGTGGCAGGGGTGATGGGCAACAGGTCCCATGTGAGTGGACGTGGCAGGGGTGATGGGCAACAAAGTCCCTATGGCTGGGGGTGGCAGGGGTGATGGGCAACATAAGCCCTATGGCTGGGGGTGGCAGGGGTGATGGGCAACAGGTCCCCTATGGGTGGGGGTGGCTGTAGTGATGGGCAACATAAGCCCTATGGCTGGGGCTGGCAGGGGTGATGGGCAACAGGTCCCCTTTGAGTGGGGGTGGCAGGGGTGATGGGCAACAGGTCCCCTGTGAGTGGGGGTGGCAGGGGTAATGGGCAACAAAGTCCCTATTGCTGGGTGTGGCAGGGGTGAAGGGCAACATAAGCCCTATGGCTGGGGGTGGCAGGGGTGATGGGCAAAATAAGCCCTATGGCTGGGGGTGGCAGGGGTGATGGGCAACAGGTCCCCTATGGGTGGGGGTGGCTGTAGTGATGGGCAACCTAAGCCCTATGGCCTGGGTGGCAGGGGTGATGGGCAACATGTCCCCTGTGAGTGGGGGTGGCAGGGGTGATGGGCAACAGGTCCCCTGTGAGTGGAGGTGGCAGGGGAGATGGGCAACAAGGTCCCTATGGCTGGGGGTGGCAGGGGTGATGGGCAACATAAGCCCTGAGGCTGAGCATGGCAGGGGTGATGGGCATCATAAGCCCTATGGCTGGGGGTGGCAGGGGTGATGGGCAACAGGTCCCCTGTGAGTGGCGGTAGCAGTGGTGCTGGGCAACATATTCCCTATGAGTGGGGGTGGCAGGGGTGATGGGCAACATAAGCCCTATGGCTGGGGGTGGCAGGGGTGATGGGCAACATGTCCCCTGTGAGTGGGGGTGGCAGGGGGGATGGGCAACAGGTCCCCTGTGAGTGGGGGTGGCAGGGGTGATGGGCAACATAAGCCCTATGGCTGGGGGTGGCAGGGGTGATGGGCAACAGGTCCCCTGTGAGTGGGGGTGGCAGGGGTGATGGGCAACATGAGCCCTGTGAGTGGGGATGGCAGGGGTGATGGGTAACAGGCCCCCTATGTGGCGCTGGCCATGCAACCCCTATGGTGGGCTTTTGTTAGTGGCCAGGATGCGGATCCCCTGTGTGTGTGTGCCATTTTGCATGTACGTGTCGTTTGTTTGTGTTGTAGGTGTCTGACTTACCGTCTGCGGCGTCGGTCCCTGATCCGGTCATAGATGTAGAGTACTGGTGTGACCTGCGCAATGGGATTCATGATGTGTTCGTGTCGTACACGCTGCTTGTTGCTCCGTCTCGTACCCGCTGCAAGCTGGTCCGTCTCGTAGCCGTGTATTGAGTTGTGGCGCGAATCGTAGCTGATATGCTTGTTTTCCGGATGTTGTGACGTGCCGTATGTGACGACCCGTCCGGCGCGTAGGAAGTACGCATCGTACTTTTCATGCCGGAAACTGCTATGGATACTGCTTCCGGGCGACTCGGTTCCTCTTTAGGAGTTATGGCTCGGAGGGAAAATGGGGCTTGATTCACAGCCTATGTGTCGGTCGTGTTTTTGGCAGTTATGCGCCTCGAACTTACTCTACAGGGCGGACCGTACGTGTCGGTCGCAGGGTGAGGCTACGGACAGTTGTCTGACCGGCCATCGGAATCGGCCCCTATGTATGCTACGAGGCTTATATAGGGGTGAATTTCTAATATTTAAAAGTGATGTTTTACTTATCAAAAAGTGGTTGTCTTAACAGATTGCACTGCAGATTTTACACTCCAGCAGTCACACTACTATGGTAGACCTGAAGTAAGTCATGTTTTCTTTTGTCACATCAGTGGGCGGCATAATAAGTGCCCTGTAACTTTTCATGCCATGTGTCTATTCTGCAACAAATACTATGACCTTAAAAAAAGGGTAAATTCTCCAATTGGGAATTAGCCAATTTCTACATATTTTAGGGGTTAGAGCATATATGGTGGGCACTGGATAGCAATGCCCCAGTGTTTAAGGTCTAAAAGGGTCAAGCAAGCTGCAAAAAACACAGAGGTGAGCATGCAGAAAAGGCAGATTTCCTACACTAGACTTCTGGAATGTTTCTTGTTGCTGCACCAGAGATGTAATAAGCTGACACATCCTTGCATTTGTACCTGCGATCTACAGATCGCTCTCAAAGCATTTGCTAGACAGAGGGCAAAGCATCAGTTTCGCACACCTTTCTTGTCTCAAGGTTGTTGCCAAATAATTTACGGAAGGGTTCAAGCAAGGCCTCCTTCTATAGCAGAAGCCACTGGTGGTGGCTGGGGAAGTTTGAAAGTGATGTGGCATAAAAGCCCGTGATGAGTTTAACTAAGTGAACGGAGACAAAAGTGTGATTTAAAGGGAATGTCTCACAAAAATAAAATAAATAAAGGTCAAATTGAGAACTTTAAAGTAGATTTTCATTGTTGGTTGCTGAACTATATAAGTGGATCACTGACAAAATATTGAGAAGGAGAATATCGAACTACCAAAATATAGAAGGAAAAATATAGAATGCCAAAATATCGAATGCCTATCTCCAAACAGGTAACTACAAAAATATTGAATCCAAAATATCGTTGTAAAAAAATATAGGGCCCGATTCACAGAACTAACTTAAGACAAAATCCTAAACCTACTACCATTTTGGTATTCACAGAAGGCACTTACTCATTTTGGTATTCACAGAAGGCACTTACTCATTTCGGTATTCACAGAAGTTAGGAGTCCTAACTTTAGGAGTCCTAAATGCCTTCTGTGAATACTGAAAGTCTTAAAATTAGGACTTTTCTCAATTTAGTAGTAGTAAAGTTAGGACTCCTAACTTTGGGACTCCCAATTGCCTTCTGTGAATACCGAAAGCCTTTAAAATTAGGATTTTTCTCAGTTTAGTAGTAGTATACTTAGGACTCCTAACTTTAGGACTCCGAAATGCCTTCTGTGAATACCGAAAGTCTTAAAATTAGGATTTGGCAGGGGTGATGGGCAACAAAGTCCCTATGGCTGGGGGTGGCAGGGGTGACAGGCAACATAAGCCCTATGGCTGGGGGTGGCAGGGGTGATGGGCAACATAAGCCCTATGGCTGGGGGTGGCAGGGGTGATGGGCAACAGGTCCCCTATCGGTGGGGGTGGTTGTAGTGATGGGCAACATAAGCCCTATGGCTGGGGGTGGCAGGGGTGATGGGCAACAGGTCCCCTGTGAGTGGGGCTGGCAGGGGTGGCAGGGGTGATGGGCAACAGGTCCCATGTGAGTGGACGTGGCAGGGGTGATGGGCAACAAAGTCCCTATGGCTGGGGGTGGCAGGGGTGATGGGCAACATAAGCCCTATGGCTGGGGGTGGCAGGGGTGATGGGCAACAGGTCCCCTATGGGTGGGGGTGGCTGTAGTGATGGGCAACATAAACCCTATGGCTGGGGCTGGCAGGGGTGATGGGCAACAGGTCCCCTTTGAGTGGGGGTGGCAGGGGTGATGGGCAACAAGTCCCCTGTGAGTGGGGGTGGCAGGGGTAATGGGCAACAAAGTCCCTATTGCTGGGTGTGGCAGGGGTGAAGGGCAACATAAGCCCTATGGCTGGGGGTGGCAGGGGTGATGGGCAAAATAAGCCCTATGGCTGGGGGTGGCAGGGGTGATGGGCAACAGGTCCCCTATGGGTGGGGGTGGCTGTAGTGATGGGCAACCTAAGCCCTATGGCCTGGGTGGCAGGGGTGATGGGCAACATGTCCCCTGTGAGTGGGGGTGGCAGGGGTGATGGGCAACAGGTCCCCTGTGAGTGAAGGTGGCAGGGGAGATGGGCAACAAGGTCCCTATGGCTGGGGGTGGCAGGGGTGATGGGCAACATAAGCCCTGAGGCTGAGCATGGCAGGGGTGATGGGCATCATAAGCCCTATGGCTGGGGGTGGCAGGGGTGATGGGCAACAGGTCCCCGGTGAGTGGCAGTAGCAGTGGTGCTGGGCAACATATTCCCTATGAGTGGGGGTGGCAGGGGTGATGGGCAACATAAGCCCTATGGCTGGGGGTGGCAGGGGTGATGGGCAACATGTCCCCTGTGAGTGGGGGTGGCAGGGGGGATGGGCAACAGGTCCCCTGTGAGTGGGGGTGGCAGGGGTGATGGGCAACATAAGCCCTATGGCTGGGGGTGGCAGGGGTGATGGGCAACAGGTCCCCTGTGAGTGGGGGTGGCAGGGGTGATGGGCAACATGAGCCCTGTGAGTGGGGATGGCAGGGGTGATGGGTAACAGGCCCCCTATGTGGTGCTGGCCATGCAACCCCTATGGTGGGCTTTTGTTAGTGGCCAGGATGCGGATCCCCTGTGTGTGTGTGCCATTTTGCATGTACGTGTCGTTTGTTTGTGTTGTAGGTGTCTGACTTACCGTCTGCGGCGTCGGCGTCGGTCCCTGATCCGGTCATAGATGTAGAGTACTGGTGTGACCTGCGCAATGGGATTCATGATGTGTTCGTGTCGTACACGCTGCTTGTTGCTCCGTCTCGTACCCGCTGCAAGCTGGTCCGTCTCGTAGCCGTGTATTGAGTTGTGGCGCGAATCGTAGCTGATATGCTTGTTTTCCGGATGTTGTGACGTGCCGTATGTGACGACCCGTCCGGCGCGTAGGAAGTACGCATCGTACTTTTCATGCCGGAAACTGCTATGGATACTGCTTCCGGGCGACTCGGTTCCTCTTTAGGAGTTATGGCTCGGAGGGAAAATGGGGCTTGATTCATGTTAGAAAGGGTAGATGGACCGGGAGGGTCGGCCGAGGTCAGGAGGAGAGGTCTCCGGGGAGAGCCGTCTCCAGCGATCGTACAGACAAGTAACTTCCCCCCCACAGACAGATACCACACACGGATAAGGTTCAGTGTTCTTTATAAGCACTTCTTAAGGTACGGTTGAATGGTACAAGGAGGTCTGGACTCAGGGGTCCCCTCGATTCAAGTCTCTCAATGCAGGGTAAGGGGGAGCGGGACAGTCTGTTTACCAGTCAGGTAGTTCGGATGAGATGGTGACTAGCTCACAATCCTCGAGCTTGGTGGTTTAGTTGGTACGGGCCGCGGCAGCGCCAGCAGGTCCCGGTCGAGATGGTCGGGACACGGTCCGCGGCAGCGCCAGCAGGTCCCGGAAAGATGGTCGGTACACGGTCCGCGGCAGCGCCAGCAGGTCCCGGAAAGATGGTCGATGTACGGTCCGCGGCAGCGCCAGCAGGTCCCGGTGAGGATGGTCGTTACAACGGGCCGCGGCAGCGCCAGCAGGTCCCGACGAGGATGGATGTTGCAGAAGGCCGCGGCAGCGCCAGCAGGCAGGACGATGGTTCACAAGAGCGGGCTACGGCAGCGCCAGTAGTCCGTCAAGGCTGAGTTCTCTCGGTGTCTCTCGACTCCAGGAAACAACTGCCTTCCTGCTCCGGAGTTGCCCCAGTTATAGGGCAGGCGCCCTTTGATGTCCGGACCCTCGCACTTGGAGGTCGGAGGGCCCGGGATGAAGGTGTCCAGACACCCAGCAGGGGGTGGAGCCAGCGCCTGGGGGAGCTGGAGGCGATCGGCACCTGGCGGGGGAAGAGCTCTTGACACTTCGTCCTCCCATTGACCTGCCAAGTGGTCCGCTCACCTCCTGGGTGGATGGTGGTGCCGGGATGTCGGGGCCGGCCAGGCCCGGGGTTAGGGTCGGGGCGAGGCCACGCGGCCTCGTGGTGCAGGGCCCAAGATGGCGGCTTGAACCGACCGGGGGCCGGTGGGGCTGGGCCCCGTGATGAGTAGAGGTCCGAGGGCAGAAGCTCCGTCGGGAGACGGGGTACAGGTGCTTTTCGTGGGTTATGCCTGGTGGGCCGGAGCTCGGGCCCTGTCGTGCGGGGAGGGAGCAAGCCCTTCGTGTGGCCTGTCCAACATGCGTCCCCCCCAGCTGAAGGCGGGGAGAGTCACCCATCTCCTTGGGGACTCTCTTCGCCGAGGCGGAAAAAGCGGGACAGGCCATCCGCGTTGGCGTGGTCTTGGCCTGGTCGGTGCTCCACAGTGAAGTCCATTCCCTGCAGGGAAATGGACCAGCGCAAGAGTTTTGGGTTCTCCCCCCGCATCTGCATCAGCCACTGCAGGGGTCGATGGTCGGTTTGTACCCGGAAGTGGGTACCGAAGAGATAGGGCCGGAGCTTTTTGAGGGCCCACACCACTGCGAAGGCCTCCCTCTCGATGGTGCTCCAGCGCTGTTCTCGGGCCAGGAGACGTCGACTGATGAAGGCCACCGGCTGGTCATGACCTTCGGGGTTTAACTGAGAAAGGACGGCTCTGATGCCGTGGTCGGAGGCGTCGGTCTGTACCACGAATTCCCGACTGTAATCGGGGGCCCGGAGCACAGGGGCGGTGCACAGGGCGGCCTTCAGCTTCTCGAAGGCCGCTTGACAATCGGGGGTCCAGTTAATCCGCTTCGGTTGGTTCTTGGACGTGAGACCCGTGAGGGGCCCCACGATGCTGCCGTAGTCCTTCACGAACCGCCGGTAGTAGCCGGTGAGCCCCAAGAAGGCTCGGACCTCGGTCTGGGTGACGGGGGGCTGCCAGGACTGGATGGCAGCAATCTTAAGTTGTAGCGGGGCCACCAGCCCGCTTCCCACTTGGTGCCCAAGGTAGGTCACAGACCCTTGGCCAATTTGGCACTTGCCGGCCTTAATTGTGAGGCCGGCCCGCTGGAGGGCCTGTAGGACCTCTTGGAGGTGACGGAGGTGGTCGGGCCAGTGGCGGCTGTATACAGCGATATCGTCCAGGTAGGCAGCGCTGAACTCTTCGAGCCCCGCCAAGACCTGGTTCACGAGGCGTTGAAACGTGGCGGGGGCATTCTTCATGCCGAAGGGCATGACCTTGAATTGGTAGTGGCCATCGGGGGTAGAGAAGGCTGACCGTTCCTGAGCCCTGGGTGTGAGGCCGATCTGCCAGTAGCCCGCTGTTAGGTCGAAGATACTGAGGTAGCGGGCGGCCCCCAGCCGGTCGATCAGCTCGTCTGCTCGGGGGATCGGATGAGCGTCGGTCCGGGTGACAGCGTTCAAGCCCCGGTAGTCGACGCAGAATCTCAGTTCAGGTGCGGTGCCGGGGGCAGCGGCTTTGGGAACCAATACAACCGGACTGGCCCAGGGACTGTCCGAGGGCTCGATGACCCCAATTGTGAGCATCTTGGCCACTTCCTCTTGTATGCAGGCCCGTACCCGATCTGGTACGCGGTAGGCCCGGTGGCGGACAGGGGGACTGTCCCCGGTGTCCACGTCGTGCAAACACCAAGGGGTGACCCTGGGGGTGAGGGAGAACAGGGTAGCGAACTGCAGCAGGAGGTTCCGGCAGCCCTGGCGTTGCTCCGAAGTGAGGGCGTCAGAGAGCCGGACCCCATCCACGGAGCCGTCATTCTCCTGAGTCTTCAGAAGATCCGGGAGGGGTTCGGAGTCTTCCTCTGCCCCATTGTCCGTAGCCATCAGGAGGCTGAGTTCTGAGCGCACAAAGTGTGGTTTGAGTCGGTTGGTGTGGAGGACCCGAAGGGGGTTCCGGGAGGTCCCCAGGTCGATGAGGTAAGTGACGGGGCTTTTGCGCTCGACCACTTTGAAGGGCCCCGTCCACTTATCTTGCAAGGCACATGGTTCGGTGGGGGACATCACCCATACTTGTTGTCCAGGCTCGAACTCAACGGAGGAGGCATTGTGATCATACCACCTCTTCATGTCCTCCTGGCTGGCCTCGAGGTTCGCCTTGGCCATCTCTCTGAAGCGCCGGGTCTGATTGCGTAGGGCCAGGAGGTATTTGAAGACGTCTGGAGGGGTCTTTAGGGGGGCCATCTCCCAACCTTCCTTGACTAGGCTGAGGGGCCCTCGCACAGGGTGCCCGTACAGGAGTTCGAAAGGGCTAAAACCGAGGGACTTCTGGGGAACTTCTCGGTAGGCGAAGAGGAGGCACGGGAGTAGTACATCCCACTGGCGACGGAGGGGCTCTTCCAATCCCCCAATCATCCCCTTGAGAGTGCGGTTAAACCGCTCCACTAGTCCGTTCCCTTGGGGGTGATAGGGGGTCGTGAATCTGTAGGTGACCCCGCGTTGTTGCCAGAGGGACTTCATGTATTTGGATATAAAGTTCGTGCCTCGGTCGCTGACGACTTCTCGGGGGAAGCTTACCCGGGAGAAGATCCCCATTAGGGCCCGGCCAACCACCGGAGCTGTCACGGTCCGTAGGGGCACCGCCTCGGGGTAGCGGGTGGCATGGTCCACCAGTACTAAGATGAACCTGTGTCCTTGTGCCGTGCGGGGGTCCAGAGGCCCCACAATGTCTATCCCCACCCTCTCGAACGGGGTGGTGACCACAGGGAAGGGTTGCAGAGGGGCTTTCAGCTTCCGACCACTCTTCCCGCTGGCTTGGCATGTGGGGCAAGATCGGCAGTGGTTCAGGACGTCGTTCCTCATTTTCGGCCAGAAAAAGTGGGTCACTAGGCGGCTGTACGTTTTGTCCTGGCCCAGGTGTCCAGCCAGGGGGACATCGTGGGCCAGGTTGAGCAGAAAGTCTCTGAAGCGGAGAGGTACCACCAGTACTCGACCGGCCCCCAGCTCGGCGATTCTTTGCTCGCTGTATAGCAGGTCGTTATCCCAGTAGACCCAGTGAGTTCCGGTGGAGTCCCCTGCGTTCTGGGCGCTGGCTTGTTGGCGGAGTCCCTCGAGGGAGGGACAGGTCTTTTGTTCCTGGCGGAACTGCTCTTGGGTGGGCCCCCCTTCTTGACGCCACTGAGCCAGGTCAGGAAGGTCCTGGGGTTGCGCGTCCCCTTCGGTCGTCGGGTCTGGGAGGCTGGCCTCGTCGTTGTCTTCTACTGGGGCGACCGGGGGCGGAGGTGCTGGCCATTCCGGTTCTTCTGATCGGGGGACGGCACGGGCGGCCATGGACCGGGTGGTTATGCAGGCCCAGTCCGGGAGGCCCAGCATCCCCAGGTGCTCTCTTCTCTCAACGGTGGCCCACGGGGAACTCTCGAGGTCATTCCCCAGGAGGCAGTCCACGGGGGCATCGTCCCGGACCGTCACCTTCAACAGGCCGGAGACCCCTCCCCATTCGAATGGGACGCAGGCCATTTGACACATACTCTCAGAGTTGTCTGCCGAGCGGACGGGGCAGAGAATGTTCGGCAGGATCTGCTCGGGCTTCACCAGGTGACAGCGGACGGCCGTCACACTGGCGCCTGTGTCACGCAAGGCCTCGGCTCGCTGTCCATTAATGGTCACCCACTGACCGTATTTCCTGGTGTTAGCGGGTAGGGGAGCCCGTGGGACCATGTCTCTTCCCCCTAAGCACGCCAGGACCATGGCGGCCGGTTCCCACTCTTGCTGGGCCGGCTCATACTCTTCTGGTTCCTCCGATAATCGCTCTTCCCCCAGGGCGGCGGCAGCTACCTGGCAGGGCTTGGGTGTTTGGTTCTGCGGGCAGCTCGGGTCATTGGCGTAGTGGCCGACTCGCTGGCATCGGTGGCACGTGACGTTGGCTTGGAACCCAGGACGCCACGGGGGGTTGCCCCGGCCGGCCGGAGGTGGGGTGCTGGCCACGGGTGTTGCTGGCAAGGCGTCTCTCCCTCGCCCCTGGCCCCCTCCTCCTCCCCGAGGACGGTGCTGGCCTTGGTTGCTTCTGTTCTGTTCGTGTGGCCCCCTCCGGCCCACTCGGGTGCTTTCCCATCGGTCAGCTTCGGCGGCGAGCTGCCGGGGGTCAGTCAGCTTACTGTCGAGGAGGTGCTGCCTGAGCTCGACGAAACAGTTGTTCGACAGGTGCTCCCATACCATAAGGTTAAAGAGTTGTTCGTAGGTGGTGACATGGCTCCCCTTGATCCAACCCTCGAAGGCACGGCTGAAATAGTTCACGTATTCTACCCAAGTTGTACCTGGGATCCGGGTGCAATCTCTGAACCTCTGGCTGTACATCTCGGGTGTGAGGCCGTAGCGGGTGAGGAGGGCAGCCTTCATGTGGTCGTAGGACGACATTTGGTGATCTGGGAGCTGCAGTAGGGCATCGCGACCCTCGTTGACAAACCTCCCCCAAAGTCCGGCTCCCCAATCACTCCGGTCGATCCGGTGGGAGGTCATGGCGATCTCGTAGGCTTTAAACCACTGTTGTATGTCGTCTTCTCGGACATACTCGCGGACAACATCCTTGGGGATGTGGACTTTTTTCTCGATTGGCCCCGGGGTGGGTGGTCGCTCAGGCACCCCCAGTTCTTTATTCTGTTTCCGAAGTTCTATCTCCGCTAGTTGTCGCTCGTGCTCGAGCGTTATTTTTTTCTCCTCCAGCTCTCTCTGTCTCTGCTTCTCTTCTCGTTCTTCTCGGAGCCGCATATGCTCGAGGTTGAGTTTCTGTTCAGCTAACTTGAGTTCCCCATCCATCTTGAGTCGTGCCATTTCCAACTCGTGCAATCTGGTTCTTTCTCTTTCTCGGATCTCCTCCTGCGAGAGGCCCGTTCCCCGCTCCTCGGGAGCCGTGGCGTTCCCCTCTGGTGTGATGCTGCTTTGGTCGGAGGGTCCGGCGACCCCAGTTTCTGTCCACGACTCTAGGGCGTGCTTTAGATCATCCTTGGTACTCAGGCCGGTGGTAGCAATGCCAAGTTCTATGCAGAATTGTCTCAGTTCGCGGTGGTTGTATTCTTCTAACTTATCCATTTGGAATTTCTCGGTGGAGCTGCTATCTTTGGCTGACATCGTGTTTTTGTCGTGGGGTGAGCTACTCTCTGTACGATTATGCGTTGATTCGGATCGCGCCGCTGGCCACCAATGTTAGAAAGGGTAGACGGACCGGGAGGGTCGGCCGAGGTCAGGAGGAGAGGTCTCCGGGGAGAGCCGTCTCCAGCGATCGTACAGACAAGTAACTTCCCCCCCACAGACAGATACCACACACGGATAAGGTTCAGTGTTCTTTATAAGCACTTCTTAAGGTACGGTTGAATGGTACAAGGAGGTCTGGACTCAGGGGTCCCCTCGATTCAAGTCTCTCAATGCAGGGTAAGGGGGAGCGGGACAGTCTGTTTACCAGTCAGGTAGTTCGGATGAGATGGTGACTAGCTCACAATCCTCGAGCTTGGTGGTTTAGTTGGTACGGGCCGCGGCAGCGCCAGCAGGTCCCGGTCGAGATGGTCGGGACACGGTCCGCGGCAGCGCCAGCAGGTCCCGGAAAGATGGTCGGTACACGGTCCGCGGCAGCGCCAGCAGGTCCCGGAAAGATGGTCGATGTACGGTCCGCGGCAGCGCCAGCAGGTCCCGGTGAGGATGGTCGTTACAACGGGCCGCGGCAGCGCCAGCAGGTCCCGACGAGGATGGATGTTGCAGAAGGCCGCGGCAGCGCCAGCAGGCAGGACGATGGTTCAGAAGAGCGGGCTACGGCAGCGCCAGTAGTCCGTCAAGGCTGAGTTCTCTCGGTGTCTCTCGACTCCAGGATACAACTGCCTTCCTGCTCCGGAGTTGCCCCAGTTATAGGGCAGGCGCCCTTTGATGTCCGGACCCTCGCACTTGGAGGTCGGAGGGCCCGGGATGAAGGTGTCCAGACACCCAGCAGGGGGTGGAGCCAGCGCCTGAGGGAGCTGGAGGCGATCGGCACCTGGCGGGGGAAGAGCTCTTGACACTTCGTCCTCCCATTGACCTGCCAAGTGGTCCGCTCACCTCCTGGGTGGATGGTGGTGCCGGGATGTCGGGGCCGGCCAGGCCCGGGGTTAGGGTCGGGGCGAGGCCACGCGGCCTCGTGGTGCAGGGCCCAAGATGGCGGCTTGAACCGACCGGGGGCCGGTGGGGCTGGGCCCCGTGATGAGTAGAGGTCCGAGGGCAGAAGCTCCGTCGGGAGACGGGGTACAGGTGCTTTTCGTGGGTTATGCCTGGTGGGCCGGAGCTCGGGCCCTGTCGTGCGGGGAGGGAGCAAGCCCTTCGTGTGGCCTGTCCAACAATTCACAGCCCATGTGTCGGTCGTGTTTTTGGCAGTTATGCGCCTCGAACTTACTCTACAGGGCGGACCGTACGTGTCGGTCGCAGGGTGAGGCTACGGACAGTTGTCTGACCGGCCATCGGAATCGGCCCCTATGTATGCTACGAGGCTTATATAGGGGTGAATTTCTAATATTTAAAAGTGATGTTTTACTTATCAAAAAGTGGTTGTCTTAACAGATTGCACTGCAGATTTTACACTCCAGCAGTCACACTACTATGGTAGACCTGAAGTAAGTCATGTTTTCTTTTGTCACATCAGTGGGCGGCATAATAAGTGCCCTGTAACTTTTCATGCCATGTGTCTATTCTGCAACAAATACTATGACCTTAAAAAAAGGGTAAATTCTCCAATTGGGAATTAGCCAATTTCTACATATTTTAGGGGTTAGAGCATATATGGTGGGCACTGGATAGCAATGCCCTAGTGTTTAAGGTCTAAAAGGGTCAAGCAAGCTGCAAAAAACACAGAGGTGAGCATGCAGAAAAGGCAGATTTCCTACACTAGACTTCTGGAATGTTTCTTGTTGCTGCACCAGAGATGTAATAAGCTGACACATCCTTGCATTTGTACCTGCGATCTACAGATCGCTCTCAAAGCATTTGCTAGACAGAGGGCAAAGCATCAGTTTCGCACACCTTTCTTGTCTCAAGGTTGTTGCCAAATAATTTACGGAAGGGTTCAAGCAAGGCCTCCTTCTATAGCAGAAGCCACTGGTGGTGGCTGGGGAAGTTTGAAAGTGATGTGGCATAAAAGCCCGTGATGAGTTTAACTAAGTGAACGGAGACAAAAGTGTGATTTAAAGGGAATGTCTCACAAAAATAAAATAAATAAAGGTCAAATTGAGAACTTTAAAGTAGATTTTCATTGTTGGTTGCTGAACTATATAAGTGGATCACTGACAAAATATTGAGAAGGAGAATATCGAACTACCAAAATATAGAAGGAAAAATATAGAATGCCAAAATATCGAATGCCTATCTCCAAACAGGTAACTACAAAAATATTGAATCCAAAATATCGTTGTAAAAAAATATAGGGCCCGATTCACAGAAATAACTTAAGACAAAATCCTAAACCTACTACCATTTTGGTATTCACAGAAGGCACTTACTCATTTTGGTATTCACAGAAGGCACTTACTCATTTCGGTATTCACAGAAGTTAGGAGTCCTAACTTTAGGAGTCCTAAATGCCTTCTGTGAATACCGAAAGTCTTAAAATTAGGACTTTTCTCAATTTAGTAGTAGTAAAGTTAGGACTCCTAACTTTGGGACTCCCAATTGCCTTCTGTGAATACCGAAAGCCTTTAAAATTAGGATTTTTCTCAGTTTAGTAGTAGTATACTTAGGACTCCTAACTTTAGGACTCCTAAATTCCTTCTGTGAATAGCGAAAGTCTTAAAATTAGGTTTTTTCTCAATTTAGTAGTAGTAAAGTTAGGACTCATAACTTTAGGACTCCTAAATGCCTTCTGTGAATACCGAAAGCCTTAAAATTAGGATTTTTCTCAGTTTAGTATTAGTAAAGTTAGGACTCCTAACTTTAGGACTCCTAAACTGAGAAAAATCCTAATTTTAAGACTTTCGGTATTCACAGAAGGCATTTAGGAGTCCTAAAATTAGGACTCCTAACTTCTGTGACTACCGAAGTGAGTAAGTGTCTTCTGTGAATACCAAAATGAGTAAGTGCCTTCTGTGAATACCAAAATGGTAGTAAGTTTAGGATTTTGTCTTAAGTTAGGTCTGTGAATCGGGCCCATATTTAGTCAAAATCTCGAATTTTTTAAAAGTCTTAAAAGTAATGTAAAATTAATGAAATAATACATATAATTAAATGAATTATACTTAAAAATACTTAAATAACTTTAACATTAATAAATAATTAATGTAAGTAAAAATATATATATATATATTAACGTATTAATAATTAAAAATATTCAATATTTTTTTGCGTA
This sequence comes from Triturus cristatus, assembly GCF_964204655.1. Lineage (NCBI taxonomy): Eukaryota > Metazoa > Chordata > Amphibia > Caudata > Salamandridae > Triturus > Triturus cristatus. The sequence goes on from NC_140583.1 coordinate 740,799,854, forward strand.
GGATAGCGGGCGGGTAAAATTTACTATTACCACTCCAGTAAGTGCAACTGTAGGGAAAGCGTTGGATAGCGGGAGGGTAAAAATTACTATTCCCACTCCAGAGAGTGCAACAGTAGGGAAAGCGTTGAATAGCGGGAGGGTAAAAATTACTATTCCCACTCCAGAGAGTGCAATAATAGGGAAAGGATTGGATAGCTTAGGGGTAAAAATTACTATTCCCACTCCCGAGAGGGCAACAATAGGGAAAGCATTGGATAGCGTAGGGGTAAAAATTACTATTCCCACTCCAAAGAGTGCAACAGTAGGGAAAGCGTTGGATAGCGTAGGGGTAAACATTACTATTCCCACTCCAAAGAGTGCAACAGTAGGGAAAGCGTTGGATAGCGTGGGGTAAAAATTATTATTCCCACTCCAGTGAGTGCAATAGTAGGGAAAGCGTTGGATAGCGTAGGGGTAAAAATTACTATTCCCACTCCAGTGAGTGCAATAGTAGGGAAAGCGTTGGATAGCATAGGGGTAAAAATTACTATTCCCACTCCAAAGAGTGCAACAGTAGGGAAATCGTTGGGTAGCGTAGGGGTAAAAATTACTATTCCCACTCCAAAGAGTGCAACAGTAGGGAAAGCGTTGGATAGCGTAGGGGTAAAAATTATAATTCCCACTCCAGTGAGTGCAATAGTAGGGAAAGCGTTGGATAGCGTCGGGGTAAAAATTACTATTCCCACTCCAGTGAGTGCAATAGTAGGGAAAATAATAATTTAATATTTATTAAAAATTAATTAATTATTAATACAAAAAAGGTATTAAAATTAATTACCAATTACACAATATTTAATAATTAATTAATTATAAATACAAATATTTTTTGTTTGTTAATTAATTACCTATTAATAATTAATTTACAACCAATTAATTTTCAATACCAAAAATTAATAAATACAATTAATACCAATTAATAATTAATTATTAATACATTAATTATCAATATACGCAAATTGTTTCTATAATTAATTATTTACAATTAAATTACTTCCCACCATATTCCCCTATAAACCCACAACCCGCTACAAATAATAAATGAATACAATTAACATAATTATCAATTAAACAATTAATACAAATTAATTACCAATTAATACAAATTATTTAACAATTAATAATTAATCAACAACCAATTCATTTTCAATTCCAAATAATAATTACCTCATGATAATTACATTACTTCCCACCCTATTCCCCTATAAACCCACAACCCGATACAGAAGTAAAATGCCAAATTACATTAAAAATAATTAATAATTCCTAAAAATTATTATTTTATGTACTATAATTAAATTACTTCCCACCCTAATCCCCTATAAACCCACAACCCGCTACGGAATTAAATAAAAGAAAAATTAAATAACATAAAATTCATTACTTTAAAAATATTCAAACATACATTCCAAAATTAATACATACTTTTAACACATATACTAACACTTAAAACACCTTAAAAAAAATCGATATTTTTAACAACTATATTATTACTGTCGATATTACTTACTTCAATATTATTTAAATCAATATTTCTTACCTGATTTTCGATATTCTTCACCACTATATTTTGGCAATTCGATATTCTGTCCATTATATATTAAAAACTCGATCTTCTGTCCTGTCGATATTTTTAATTCGATATTATGTCTGTTTACCATACAAGTGAGGTGAATGTATAGTGCACATCCTGAACTGAATTTATTTACACTGCTCTCAGATTTGAGAATCAAAATAAGTAACAGTGAAGTAAAGTAATTTCTTTTGATAGGATCAAATTTGGTGAAGTGTAGAAGACAGAATTTGAACGTTTTATGTTGCTCTGAACAAAAATTGCCCTGTGTACTTTTTTTTCTTTTTTTTTTTTTTTAATGTATTGTTAATGGCATTTGGTGCTACTGTGGGCATTATAGAGTGGTCCAAGAGGCGTGAAAGTAAATTGCTTTTATATTCACTTTATTATTTTAATTATCAGTAATTGCTCTCTTGAAATTTCCAACAAGCATCTCACACATGATTTTCTTTAGGCACTCAGCTCACAGTTTCTCAGCAATCAGGGTATGAGAATTCATGGATGGTTTAGTGCACCTGCTATTGATTTCAAATTTCAACAACTTATTTTTGGATCTATTTTAGAATTTCTACAATTAATCAGAAAGGTTGCCCACTGGAAAAGTTATGAAACGTTAAATAATTAAATAGATTTTCATATCTCCCCAAAGGATAGCCATCTTATCTTAAGTGAATGCGGCACATAATAAATAGCCTGTTTATTATTATGGTTTATAGGCATGATAACTCATCTCTGTTTGCACAGAGAAATGAGCAAACAGAATAAAAACAGTTATTATAAGCAGCTACTTGTTTAAACTAGGACCAAAGGGGACACTTCTCATGATTTTTGTATATTAAGGTGCCGATTCCGATCCTGGTAAAAAAATTTGCGTACGACTCGTACAAGTACCGTACAAACTGCGAAGTACGATTCGTACGTGAAAAGTACATACGAATTGCGTCGAGAAAATGGTTCGAGAGGGAGCCGTAAATTTTTACGTCCGAATAGCGTCGGGAAAAGTGTCCGATAGGGAGCCGGACATTTTTACGTGCAAATCGTAAAACAGAAGTCCGAGCGCGCAAGTACGATCCGTACCAACCGTCCGAATACACAACCGCATGTAATAGGCCCCGTACGGAGCAAACGCTGTAGCACACACGTACACGGGTAAACTTGTGCCCGGATACGAGTCGTACAGCCCCCCCTCACCCTGCACATGTAAGCACTATACCCCTGTATGTCAGCACTGTACCCCCCTCCGCACCGTACCCCAACACCGTAGCACAGCCCCGCACCTGTACGTGCCGCACCCCAGGCCCATCTCCCAGCCCTGCACCTGTACGCCCCGTACCCCAGGACCGTACCCCAGCCCCCCACCTGTACGCACCGCACCCCAGGCCTGTCTCCCAGCCCCATACCTGTACGCACCATACCCCAACACCGTAGCCCAGCCCCGTACCTGTACGCATCGTACCCCAACACCGTAGCCCAGCCCCGTACCTGTACGCACCGTACCCCAACACCGTAGCACAGCCACGCACCTGTACGCACCATACCCCATCACCCTAGCACATCCCCGCACCTGTACACACCGTTCCCCAACACTGTAGCACAGCCCCGCACCTGTACACACCGTACCCCAACACCCTATCACATCCCCACACCTGTACACACCATACCCCAACACCGTAGCACAGCCCCGGACCTGTACGCACCGTACCCCAACATCGTAGCACAGACCCCCACCTGTACGCGACGCACCCCAGGCTCGTACCCCAGCCCCGTACCTGTACGCACCGTACCCCAACACCGTACCCCAGCACCCTCACCCAGCATCGCATATGTATGGACCTTACCTACACGAAAAAGACTCGTACAGAACCAGGACACTGTAAAACAGCACAAGGAGGGTCAATTCGACTCGCACAACACCACAAAACACGTCAATATGAAAAAATACATCTCTATGACTGACCTGGCACATCCAAACAGGCAAACAGAGGCCCTAAATCACAACCACCTCTTATAACACACCCACCACAAATTCCAACCCAGCCACACCCACAAATGGACCAATAAAAAGGGCCCACACACACAACCCATGAGCCTTTGCAACAGACCCACTGCTGACAGACCCCACAGACAAACAACTGCACCTTACTTACACCTTAACTACACCTTAACGTACACACCTTCACACAACCTCATTCACAAACACCCCCTCTTCACATTCACACACACACCGTCACATTCACACCCACACACCCACAACCATCCACACCCACACCCCACACCATGCCCACAGACAAGAATCCAAAGTTCACAAGGGCGTAGCTGGACCTCCTCGTCAACGAAGTCATCAGAGTCGAGCCACAGCTGTTTGGAACATTGGTCAGACAGACCAGCATAGCCCAAAAAACAAGCCTGTGGCAGAGGATTGTCGATAAGGTGAATGTTGTTGCGCCCATCCGAAGGACCAGGCATGAATGCCAAGCCAGGTGGTAAGATCTGCGCAGGGCAGTCAAGAGGAAAATGAACGAGGAATACGCCCAGAGTAACATCACTGGAGGCGGGCTGCCCCGCAGACCCATACATTACCATCCCAGGGAGGAGAAGGTGATGGCCATGCTTCTGCCGGTGGGAGTACACGGAGTCGAAGGAGTCGCAGAGCCTGGTGAGTACACAAACAACTCACGTAACATGGGGGGAATGCCATCCACACCACAAATACACAAAATGCACGCAACTTCCCCCAAGCCCTCACCGCACACAACCACACTCAAAAACCACGCTCATGCCACTAACGTCTCCATGCCCCATTCACAAATAAAGGCAATGCCATGTCCCAGGCCACACCAACCACAAACCCAAGACTGGATGTCCGGGATGCTGGGAGGGTGGGGCTCACACAACACATTGTGCAACTCCGAAGCAGACACCAATGCCCTCAGCCCATATGGCCCAGGTGCATTCCCATGCACCATGCCCAATGCACAGGGACTGGCAAAGTACTGACAAGGTAGCTGACACTTGGCTATGCTGAATGCAGCACAAGGCCCTCCTGTGACCACTGTACACTCAAACACCAACTACACAAGCTCAGATATCTAGCACAGGCACTCAAACTCACTGTCATGCCAGCATGCACCATGAGGGGACAGACACATCACCTGGGAGACCCAATGACAAATCACACTACACCCAACAGCAGGCCCGGTCACACACCCCCCTCACACAAGCACACACCCCAGGGGCAGGCAACGGATTTACCCACTCTCACAATGGACATGTGACACAACAAGACCAATCCATCGCCAAATAGCATCCGAGCCAAAATTCTACTGGTCAAACACTCAGGAGAACATACCAATCTGTCCCCCGCAACATACCCATCCCCAAGTGTACATTGAGAGGAATGCTAGGCACATCCAACTACCTGGAGGATCTGTGACAACTTGAATATGTATGAAACATGGATGTGGTATGAAATAGCATTAACATTGTCTCTCTCTTACACACAGGGCAACGTCATCGACCTCCCCCCAACAATGGGGGGGAATAATCACAGTCCCAGGCTCAGCGTGAAGATGATCCCACCGGCAGCGACGACTCTCACCACTCCGTGGATGACCCCGACCAACCTGGCCCCTCTGGTGCCCAAGCCCCTGCAGCACCTGCGTCAGGTACATCTGTGCCAACCACCACCCCCATTCCTGCCTCATCCCAGGAGACACCCAGGAGCCCTGCTCGCACTGAACAACACAGCCAGTCTGACCAGGAGGGCCAAGGTTCTCCGGGCACCCAGGAGGAGGCAGACAATCCAGATAATGCCATCCCTCAAGGGTCCCGTAGACCCGATGTGCCCACAACGGCAGGCCAGGCTCGTGTGGGCAGGGGTGGTGGGAGTGGAGGCAGGTGGAGGCGAGAACCTGACCAGCCAGCTGAGGGAACCAGTATGTCACACATACGCCACATCCTGGACAACTACCGGCGTGACACCAGGGGCATCAGATAGGTAGTGTCGAGCTTCACAGAGATGAAGGGGACCCTCGACGAGATGAAGAACCTCTAGGCCGAGCAACATGCCAGTTAACAACAACACCAAGGACGGATGGAGGCAAGACTGGCTGAGCTCCTGGCGGTGCAAACGGGCATGAGCCGTTCACTCCGTCGGATCGCCGATAACATGGGCAACCCTCCCTGTGCCACCAGGCGAAGACCAGCACCAGCCACAGGGAGGGAGGAGGAGGAGGATTCATCTGACGGAGCATCCCAAGCATCGTCAAGGCCTGCATCTGAGGGTCCCGCAAGGAAGGTGAGTCGTCCACGGAAAAGACCGTGAGAGTCAGCGGACCATCCACATCTCCCAGGTCACCTGGCCTGGCACCTGGCCCACTGGCGCAACAGCAGCACCTCAACCAATGACATTCTCTGCCACATGGACTTGCTGGTCACAGTCTGACCAATGACGACCAACACTGTGTTCTGGACTCTGATGACTCCAACTGACAAGGATGCCATCTCCCCCTGTGAACTTTGGATTCTATGCACCCAGTAGAGCACCTTAGTTCATCTACCAAAAGACTTACCCCACCAAAAATAAAAACTTTATTTTTTCATGAGATGTTGCTGTCATTTGGCATTAGTCCACAACATATGTGTGTGTAAATGTCAAACTATGCCTGAGTGTTGAACTAACTCCAGCCATCCATACCCTGGGATCTGAGTCTGGTACAGGACCCACATGGGTCACAATTTATCAGTCGATGCAGACATGGAGCACAATACTCACCTGTGATGGCCTCAAGCTGCTGAGGGGTTGCTTGCAATACTGTGCGGACAGATCTATTTGGAAGAGTATCATTAAGGCGTAGAGGTCATGCCTCATTTGGAGGTTCCCGGGGAGGGAGTCCCAGGTATGTGTTCCCAGGTGGGAGAACTATGTCCTGCATACTGGAGTACGGTGGATCTGAAGAATGGTGGCCAGGTCAAGGTTGGATGCACGGAGATGGCACTACGGGTTCTCGGATGACAGTGGTACAAGGTTGGTGTTGGGTCGGGGTTGTTGCCTGCCTCCTGAGTGTGGGTGGGGAGTCTGAAGATCATCCTGCAGCACACAGTGATCCATTTCAGCTATCTCTGCTGGACGGTGATGTGGCTGGGGCGTGGGATTTTGCAGCTGAGGTGTGCAGATGCAGCCTGGATGTGGACAAGTGTCCTGGGAGTTTGGATGTGGCTGCCCCGTAGAGGGCAGGGCAGTATTTGACACGGATGTTGTTGTGGACCTGGGGGATGGTCCGTCTTTCCTTGGAGTGGATCTATCTGGAGATCATGTGCATAATGCAGAGGGTGTTGCAGTCTGAGGCACAGATGCTGGTGATTACCATGGCAAATGTGAGCAAGCAATCCATGATGCACACCATCTTGTGTGCATGGACACTGGGTGCTTGTGCTGGGCTTCTGCGGGTGGGACACAAGCAGTTGACCCAGCTGTAAGGGGACAATCCTCAGATGTTGACCTCAGTCCTGTACAAGTCCAGCCTCAGGTGGCTGCTGTTCTGCCATTCATCAATGGATCTCATGCAATCTAGAATATTGGAACTGGCAATGCCTGCGTCCTTGGTGAGGGTGAGGAGCACCTGGCTGTCAATGGCATACGAGTTGATGATGAGGTTGTGTGTGCATGTGATGGTGGAGAGGTGGGTCCTGGACGCATTGTAGATTGACACGCTGAGAGATGATACCTGTGCCATGTGCCTCACAATGACAGCATACTACATGCAGAAGCTTTGAGTCCCACTCCCATGGCCTTGCCGGGGTACAGAGCCAGTGGGGAGTAGGAGGGACATGACCTGGTGGGTGTGACAGGGCCTGGAAGGTGTGGCAGCGCTGTGTAGGTAGTCGTAGTTGGACACTCATCATGCAAAGGTGTTGTGTGTGCGCTTAGTGTATGCCTGAGAGCTGGCGGCAGATGTGTGGATGGACATTGCTTGGAGGGTGGCTGCAACATCAGACTGTAGTGTGATGTGGGTCATGCAAGGACATGAGGCTCGTGCAATGTGCACATTGCATGTGCAGACGGTCCAGCCTTTAACACCGCGTGGCCGCAACTGTGGCACAGACAAGCTGATAACAGCCAAATGAATGGGTTGATGGAGGAAGGGAGGAGCATCTTTGATGTGTGTGTGTTGCCAAATCAGGAAACTTCGTATGCCCTTGCTGCAGGGGCAGCAACAGCAGGCGGCATGTCCTGGGAACTATGCCACAATTTCCACACAAAGACTAGGATGTCAGAAACGACTACTGCAACAGGTGTATGTCAAGGAAGGAGTGACCGGTTTTCAATGGGACACCCAGAGACAAAGGATGCACAATCCCCAAAGATGACTGACACCGGATCATGAAACTGAAGGCCAAGCTGCGCATAGGAAACACACCCCAGAAGGTGTTGGCGGCCCGTTGTGGGGACCAACATACCAAAACACATACACAGCCATGGACTTCATGTACAATAGAGAATCAAATACATGTAGAACAGCATGCAAGTTGCTAATCTACACATAGACTCATATGCACAATCCTTGACAACCATGCCAGAGATGGCGCATGCACAGTGGCAAGAGACCTGTATTGACAGAGATGAGGCACCTTGGAGGCTGAGGAACACCTTTATTACTCAGGCTCACACCTATGGAAATGCATCAATATTAACAGACTCACAGGTCTTTTGGATTAACATGTGAGACCTACACTGGACTCCCCCTTCGCACCACAGATGCTGTACATCCATGGGAGTGGCACACAAGTGAAGGGGGTGAGCCCTGCTGCACACGGAGAGGCTGCAATTCCCCATTGAGCCTCTTATGGGGATGTCCCGCAATATGTCCACCCGTAGCCTCCCGTATGTTTCTGAGGGAAGTTGTACACACATTGATGCCTTCATCAAAAACCACAATCCCATAACAGATGACTGTCACGAAGTGTAACTATCAATTCATGTAAGTCATGCTACATGTCATGTGCCCCATGGTGAGTCGACATGTATGCATAGTAACAAAACCTGCACAGGAGCAGTGCCCACACATTACAAACAACTACCACACCCAAAAAGCCTTGCTGTAATCCTTACCCAAAGGAGACTTTTCACCATGTCCGTGCATGTAACGCTGATTCAGCACACATTGCAATACTCAAGAGGAATAGCAGGAGCACAACGATGCCACGAGCAGACAGCATGCGCAACAACCTAGGGATGACAGACACACAAGAAGTCAGGAAAATGATAGTCATCCGCATGCATGGTCATGTACTCTACATGACTAAGGTTGACGCCATGCTAGTTGTCAATTGAGTGTGTCAGCTACAATGTGTGGAATGACATCAGCACTCGAGTGACACATCAGAACACAACTCTAAGTCACTTAGCATACGGTCAGCTGGACACACACATTGCAACACATGCCACACAAGGCTTCAAGCGTGCACACTCAGACCCAGGGACTCACCATTATGAGAAGAAGTTGCGTATGAGCTGACTCCGGATGTCCTCCTCCTCCTCCTCCTCCTCACATGACTCGTGACCAAGGCCGTCGGGATCCAGGAAGAGTGGCACTGCTTTCTCCACTGCCATGTTGTGCAGCATGCAGCACACAAGGAAGATTTTGCAGACCTTCACTGGTGCATATGGGAGGGACCCGCCGGTCATGTGGAGGCAACGGAATCGGCTCTTCAGGAGGCCAAACGTCCTCTCAATCACTCGCCTGGTCTGCCCATGGGCGTTGTTGTAACGGTGATCTGCAGCTGTTCTCCGGTTGCAGAGAGGCGTCACCAGCCATGGCATGTTGGGATAGCCAGTCTCCCCTACATGGAAACATCATGTAAAGAAGTAGGTCAGGAGATGCCGTCACATACTAAGATAACGCTGAATACTGGACAAACAGAGGCTACCCACCAACAAGACATGCTCGTTCGTTGTGAAGCTGCAGCATCATTTCTGGCACCCTGCTACGCCTCATGATGTAGGCATCGTGTGCTGACCCTGGAAAACGTGCACAGACACGGGAAATCAGCATGTTAGCAAGACACACCACAAGGGCATTAATGGAGTGATAATGTTTACGGTTTCTATAGGCTACCTCCTGTGCCTGTGGTGGTACCAAAGCCACATGTGTTCCATCAATGGACCCAATTACATGGGGCATCCCTCCCAGGACATAGAACTCACCCTTGATACCTGTCAACCGCTCACGAGTTGGAAAATGGATGAATTCATCCAGGTGCTCCAACATGGCTTCTAAAACATCATGCAGGACACGGCTGAACATGGTCTGGGACATGCCACCCACATCAGCTATGGTGAATTGAAACGTACCGGTGGCAAAGAAATGTAGGGCTGCCATCACCTTCATCTTGGGGGACAGCGCAGTCAGATAACTGTGTCGCGGTTGGAGGTGTGGTGCCAGCCTGTTTGTCAGGTCCTCAATTAACTGTTGGGGGAATCTGTAGCGGCGTATGCAGTCATGTTCCCACATGGCAGCCAAGTCTGGCATTGGTCGGGGGAGAGGCGGTGCCCTGCAGAAATTTGGAAGGAATAACCAAGATTGAGTACATTACTACACCAATGTCAATGAGCTGAGCACATGTTCAACAGCTAATACACATATGCTACATACAGAGTCTGGCCTGTGCAATACATCCTGCACATGTATGCCAGCCAGGTGATACTTCTACCAAGAGCCAGCTACAAACGTGGATTGTCAAGGTCTACATGACATGCCATGAAAGTAGCTGTGGGCCAGTGTGAGTGAACAGCCAGACACATTACAGGAGTGACATACATCCACATATGTGCATTTGAAGGATGTTATCTCATACAGACAGCTGCCAACAAACTAGACGCACAGGTCACATGTCATGGAAAAAGGACAGACCACACACCTTGCCATGAAGGGGTACATGTCAAAAATGATCACACAGACATTGAGACTACGCAGATATGTCCTAAGCTCGCAAGGCCCCGTTCGATGCATACAGACACACGTTACATGTTATTCCACATGTGTCCTGGTGTGTGTAATAGTGTGACATGGGCATCTACACACACACACATGTTGGATGCAGCTACAGCAGATGCCGTTGACGGAACACCAACAGCAAGATCATGGGAACACGTGACACACACATGACATAGTCACATCGTGGCATGCTGGTAGTGAGATGTCAGGTGTCATCATCCGTGTACCTGGCATCAGGGGACAGTTGCAGGTGTTGGTGACTGTGCCATGCCAGTGATGCAGTGCATGACAAGTTTGAACTACATGCACACATGTAAAAGGTGTGAAGGGGAAGTGCGCCACATAGTGCCCCATCACACATGACATGTGTACACAGGTCATCACTCAACTATTGGGTTAAAACATGAGGAGACATGTGCCACTTCACTGCCTGACACACCTAGGCCCTACACATGAAGGACAGCACTGACAATGACTTGATGTCCAACCTTGTGCGAGTCAGACACCTCCATTCCTTTCCTGTGCGCCTCCTATCACCAGTGTAAGCTGTGAAACGCACCGTACACACGCTCTGAGGGCGTGTGTACGGTCGTATCACTATATGAGGGTTGGGTAGGAGTACACGTGTGTGTATGGACCGTACACACGTACGTGTACACACTGGTCCTATCCCTATGGGAGTATCGCCGTAGGCGTACGCCATAGAGATACGGCCCGTACATGCGTGTGTAGGGCCCGTAGCACTATGGCGTACGCCTACGCCAACACTACCATAGTGCTACGGGCTGTACACACGCGGGTATGGCCCGTAGCACTATGGCGTACGCCTACTCCAACACTACCATAGTGCTACAGGCCGTACACACGCGGGTACGGCCCGTAGCACTATGGCGTACACCTACACCAACACTACCATAGTGCTACGGGCCCTACACACGCGGGTACGGCCCATAGCACTATGGCGTACGCCTACGCCAACACTACCATAGTGCTACGAGCCCTACAAACGCGGGTACAGCCCGTAGCACTATGGCGTACGCCTACGCCAACACTACCATAGTGCTACGGGCCCTACATACGTGGGTACGGCCCGTAGCACTATGGTAGTGTTGGCGTAGGCATACGCCATAGTGCTACGGGCCATACCCGCGTGTGTACAGCCCGTAGCACTATGGTAGTGTTGGCGTAGGCGTACACCATAGTGCTAAGGGCCGTACACACGCGGGTATGGGCTGTATCACTAGAGTAGTGGTGCCCTAGGGGTACGTGTGAAATGCACCGTACGTGTGTGGGGATTTGAAAATTACAATGGGGACACATAAGGGACAAGTATTAGGGCCTACATGCATGCTGGTTGTCATGGATACCCAGTTTAAAGATCACATTTTTCCATCATGTGGCCTGGAAAAAGCAGTTGGCCACATTATACATTGTTGCAAAGTGGTTGTTGACTTGACATGATGCTGCAAATTTGAAAAAATGCTAATGCTGTCACTGGTGTATGTTTAAAGGGATTGGAGGAAACGTAAGATGCAAATGAGTCTGACCAATCACTCTGTACTCCTGTTACTGAAATAGCCCAGCAAGGCAGATATAAGTCAGCCAGAACCCATGAGAGGGCACTTGCCTGCACAACCTTTGATTCGACACCACTGCTGCTGTTTGTGATTCCTCTGGCACCATGTCGCGGACTGTGGAGAGGGCCCAGCCATTCACACAGGAAGAGAATGAGGCGTTGCTGGACGTCATCCTCCCACAGTTCCCCAGCCTGTATGGTAGACCAGGGGTGCAGGTGAGTGCTGACTCTGCTACCTTTGACTGTGCCGCTTCTTTTTGTGACTGGCACTTCTGGCATTGTGTCCAGGTGTGACAGACATGAAATGTTGTTTAGAGTGGGTCCCAGGGGGGGGGGGAATTGCTCATGTCTGTCATGCAGAGCATGATGTGGTTCATGTGTGCACTCCTCACTTGCATTGTGCCTACTGTGACATTCACTGCATGCTGCATGGCACATTCAGCATAGCTAATCCTCTTGGCCCTTCTTGTTCTATAGTCCTGAGGTGATTCAGTGTTCCCCCCGTGTGACAGGTGACTGTACCCACAGATTTGTGTGAGTTGAGTGGATCCGTGGTGAGAGTGATCTGAGCATTGATGTGTGTGAATGTTCCTTGTCATGTGGGTGAGTGTCTATGTGGAGTGTTGCACCACAGCTGCATGGAGGAGGCAACAGCTCTACCCATCTGATGTGAGAAGTGATCCGTGCTGTGTGTCTGACTTGCTGGGCTAGCCCCACGCCTGTGACACCCCCCAGGCAAGTGGCACATGTGCAGAGTGAGGTTTGTATCGGCTGTTGCCACTGGCAGGTGAATGATCTGTGCCTGTGTGTGTCTGTGTAGTCTGCTGATGTTGGGTCAGTGGCCTGGGGCATGTGACTGCTTGGAGGTGCTGGCTATCAGCTTTGTGTTGCTTGTGATGTACAGTGTGTGCCATGATCAGGGAGTGTGTCGCACCCCTCATGCCACCTGTGTACTTCCAATGCCATGTAGTGCATTGGGCCTTACACAGAGGCCAATGTCCCAATGACAAAGGTGCTATTATTTTGCAGCATACTATGCCCTGTTCAACAAATCAAAGATGTTCTAATGTGTGTCTCTGTGACATGGAGCAGGTGTAGTGATCTATTCTCACTTTGGCATCCTCACAGGTAACCGCCTACAAGAAGGGGAAGATATGGAAGCGGGCCGTCAGGGCCGTGATCTCCGTGGAGGGTCGCAGTCGGCGCCTGGCACAGGTGAGGAAACGCTGGCAGGACATCCGGTGCTGGACCAGGAGGATCGCCTGGGTCCTGCTGGGGGAGTCACCAGAAGGCAAGAACCGCGGGCGCCGGCGCCTGACCCACCAAATGAAGCGTGTCCTGGCAGTGGTCTTCCCTGACATGGATAGGCAGTTACAGGCGAAGCAGCAGCAGCAAGGGGGTAGGTACATGTGTGTTTGTTGTGTGTCACCAGCTTTGGGAAGTGCTCAGTCGCATGGATACACTGCCAGGGTTAATATGTGCATTGCATTTTCTGTTCCCCAAAGTCATCCGCTGCTGTTCTTCCTCCTTTCCCCTCCTTGACATGTGTTCCCTGGTCTGTGTGTAATCACTATTGCACATGGTCATCTAGGTTGTCAGTTAATCCAAGTGCACATTGCTGTCTGCATCATGTGGGGGTGGGGTCGGAGACATGTGTTGTTACCTTGCCTGTGCCCTGTCCTGTTCAGTCATTTGGGGGTCCATATCAGTTGGCACTGATGCTGAGTCTCAACATAGGAGTGTGAGTGTTCAAATGAACAGACATGATGTGCATGAGTGGGAGATATGCATAGTGCCGGGACGGTAGCTCATGTTACAGTCAGATAATTCCAGGACCATGGAGCAGTGTGCCCACTACAGTACCCTAAGACACCCTTGCCTCGGTATCATGTGTGTCATCCAACACTGTGCCCATTCTCAATGTGTTCAGCATAGTTTTGCCTCTGTGGCATTGTTCCCAGGCCTCATTTGTATTTATCAAAAGTGTGCTACATGTGCCCATTGTACAGGCTGGCCCCATTTTGCTTCTGCATCCTCACACTGGCCAGTGACTGTGTGTCTATGTACAACAATCTGTTGAGGTTTTTTGTCACAAATATGTGTTGGCAGCCTCACAAGGTGTTGTGGAGAACATTTAGGATTTCCTGATGCACTTTTTAGTAAACCCAGATTGAGAGGTGTCACTTCTTGAACTGTCTCAATCACATTGTCTGGGGTGTTTTTGCGGGCAAGGACTACATGTCCAAACCTTATGTCTCCTTGCCAGGTCTGGCCAGTGTGTGATGATTGTCTGGACAGGCACTCAACGTGCAGTGACCCAGGCATGTTGTGCAGGGTGTCATGTTTGTGCTTTGCAGCATGTGTCACAAGTTAAAAAACATGTTTCCTGCTCATCCATTATTGGCACGGGTGTGTGCTCCAGATGCTATGTGGTTTGGTCTGTGTGTGCTGACATCTGTGTGGGCATTCTTCGTTCACATCAGGGTGTCTCCTCAGTGCAGGTGCTCCTTATTCCAACACAATTTCAGGGCAATTTGCTAATGCATTGTCCTGTGTCTGGACATGTGTGCCACTCCACATGACAGGTAGTGTGTCAGATGTGTTGCCAACTGTGTCATCATGGTACGGATGGCCATGTGACAGGTGGCATGTTTTAAGTTGTTATTCAAGAAGTCATGTGCCCTGGCACTCACTACACTTGTCAACATGTCCCAATAGTTTATATGCTTCACTTTGATTTTTGTGAAGGACAATGATGTGCCTGCATGACAGATGTCCCCCAAGGGAGTGCACAAGTACCACTTTTACACTTTTGTGGAACACGCTGGCACAATTAGAACATGGGCACATTTCAGTCCAAAGTTTGTTTAGGAATTATACATATCCATGTTCCCACAGTGTGTTAGCATTTGGGTTAGTCCTTGGTTGTTGCTGATGCCAACTTACCGGTGTCAAGTCATCCCGACCACTGTGGTGCCATGTATATGTACTTCCTGATACCACAATTCTTCTTAACATTGGCTTCTTGGCATTAGGCGGGCAGCTCCTACAATGACTGTGTAAATGTAGTTTTGTGTGCACCTCCTTGTGTGACTTCTGATATTCATGCACATGTGTATTCTGTTCCACAGGTGGGACATTCACACATTCCAAATATGTCAATTGTGTAAAGTTTTGTGCTTCCCAATGGATCAGATAGTATTACTTTTGCTTTTCTACAGTAATCACAGGTCTATGAGTGTGGGGACCCCTTCAGCATTGGCGTCTGTTATTTGGCATTGGGTGCACCAATACTATTTCGTTCACAGTGACCAGGCGGTGGCATGCCGTCATGGTCTGCCTGTGCTCCACAGTTCACAGACACTAGCTTCTCTGTATAATTGGATATCCAGTTATTTGCTGTGGTGTCCTGATTTTCATTATTTCAGGGGGCATGTTGGGTGAACCAACTGGAGAGTGCAGGGCTTACATATGTGCTGGGTAGTCTAGATGTTCCTCATGATGCTTTTCATGATATGCACTGTCACCTATTTAGTTTGGACTCATGTGTCAGATGTACACAGGTGACTGAATATTTCCTGTCTCTTCACCTTGCCCACATCATCATCGGGGGACACCGAGGGAGACACCTGCACGGACGTGGAGGAGGGATCCAGCACCAGTGCCACCACTCCTGGCGAGTCGGCAGCATCAAGTGGCACGGAGGGCGAGGGGAGCGCGGCGGAGGACCTGGGTAGTACCACCACCGACTACGACGCAGACGGGTCCGAGGCTGAACTCCCTGAGGGGGCGGAAGCTGCTCCAACAGCTGGCAGCAGCACTACAACTGTCACCGCCCCCTCCATTCCCATCACCGCCCTCCCACTTGCTCCGGTCACTTCTGTCCGTGTAGGGCAACAACGTGTCTCCTTCGTGCCAGGCACCGCACCCCCTGCCCCTGTCTCCCCTGCTGCCCTCACTGCCGAGTCTGTGGACATTCAGCGGCAGTTGCAGGTTGGGCAGACATCGATCCTGACTGTCCTCCATGGCCACACCACACTGCTGACACAGATGGTGTTGTACATGGAGGGCATGTCATCAGCGATGTCTGACCAACGGATGTTGCTGAGGTCCATGGACTCGTCACTGATGGCAGCAGTGAGTGTCCTGCAGCGCTTACTCCCCCACCTACCCCTGCGCCATCCACACTTCCCACTCCCATTCCTGTCCCAAGCACACACACACCTTCCCAGGCAGGCACCACACCAGACACAGGCAGTACACCAACAGGGAAGGGCAAGCGCACACCTCCTGTCACGCACACTCAGGGGAAAGAAGGCACACCCACTGGGTCTAGGGCACACAGGCAGACACGCAGCCACAGTCGGAGTCCGCATGCTTCACTCCCTCCAATGTCACTCCCCTCGGCTCCCCTGCCCCACAGTCTGAGAAGGAGACCTACTTGGCTGTGCTGGGCCTCAGCACCACTGTTTCACCTGCGTGCAAATGGGCAAGGCACTCCACGGGTAGGGGAGTTGAGTCCCCCCCTGTCCACCACCTCCCCCAGTAGCGCTGCAACCCATCCCTCTGACCCCCCCCCCTCCTTGGGGCCTGTGGTTCCTTCGGGTGCAGGGGAGACGCTGCAAGAGCTTGCGGACGTGTGCAGCGCAATACTGACCTCCACCTTTGGCGCTGCCCCACCCCCTTGTGGTGGAGTCGTCCATCCCTGCACCCCCAACACCTGCCCTACCCCCTCCTGTCCCTGCGGTGCCTGGTCCTTCCCCACATGATGCCCCCACCCCAGTCAATCAACCAGAGGTATATAATGTGCAGGCAAGCTAGGGGAAACGCGTGGCCATGTGTTCCCCCCCCCCCCCAGGACTTCGTCTCTGGACTGGCCTATGGCCTTTGTAAATAGTGTCCTTTTCTACTTTTTGTTTTCATGCTGAATAAAGCATTTTGTTTTTACTTTGCACACGATTGCTTTTCAGGTATTGATGTTGGTGCTGTTGCTCCATGAGTTGGTGTGGTGATCATGTGTTGGGTATCTGGGAAATGTAGTAGTCTGCTGCTCATGGGGTGGACCCTGGTATCTGCATGGCATCACAAGGGCTCTGCAATGATTCTTTGGTCGTGTATGCTCTTTGTGTTTTGAGACATTGTGCCAAGGAGTGTTCCTTCCTCTGTGGCACCTGACATCTTCCCTGCAGGGAGTTGCACCAATGTTGTGCTGACCTGTGTCTACATTCCCTTGGTGGCTGATGGATCCCTTCAACTATGTCCATGCCTGCTCAGCAATGTGTCCGGCTGCTTCGTCTGTGCCATCCTTGGTAGTCACTGTACTTGTGTATAGAGTATGTTGCCATGCCTCAATGGGGAAATGGTCCCTTTTCCGCACTATGCATGTGTGTACTCCCAGCCTAGCACACATATGGTACTTGTTCTGCAGGGTATTTGGTCACCTGACTGACAATTATGGGCATTGTATCTGTGGGAAGTCCACCCTATTCCTTCCATGGGAGACAACAACTTGGTGGCTGTGCCAGCACCTGTACATTCCTATCAGTCCTGGAATGTGTGTGACAGTGTGTGTTCCCTTTGGCTCTCTTAGTTTAGTAGGTTTCACATAACTGTACAGTCTTGTGACATGATCTCAATGTGTGTATTGTGCTGCATCCGCCAGGGGTGGGTATGCACATGTCATTTGTCATCGCACCCACATGTGGTGTGTCATGCAGTGGGGAATGACATCCATCCTCATGTGAGTGGAACACTGCTGTCAGTGATGTGTTGATACGGCACTCTCAACATAGTCGCACATTGGGGATGCGTTCATGGACCCATGGAGTTGTGGTCATCTGAGGATGATGCACCCACCCCTCATATGTCAGGCCACAGCTGGGAGTGATATGCACCCACCCCTCATATGTCTGGGCACTGCTGGGAGTGATATGCACCCACCCCTCATATGTCTGGGCACTGCTGGGAGTGATATGCACCCACCCCTCATATGTCTGGGCACTGCTGGAAGGCCTCGGCACCCACCCCTTATATGTCTGGGCACTGCTGGGAGTGATATGCACCCACCCCTCATATGTCTGGGCACTGCTGGGAGTGATATGCACCCACCCCTCATATGTCTGGGCACTGCTGGGAGTGATATGCACCCACCCCTCATATGTCTGGGCACTGCTGGGAGGCCTCTGTACCCACCCCTCATATGTCTGGGTACTGCTGGGAGGCCTCTGCACCCACCCCTCATATGTCTGGGCACTGCTGGGAGTGATATGCACCCACCCCTCATATGTCTGGGCACTGCTGGGAGGCCTCTGCACCCACCCCTCATATGTCTGGGCACTGCTGGGAGGCCTCTGCACCCACACCTCATATATCTGGGCACTGCTGGGAGGCCTCTGCACCCACCCCTCATATGTCTGGGCACTGCTGGGAGTGATATGCACCCACCCCTCATATGTCTGGGCACTGCTGGGAGGCCTCTGCACCCACCCCTCATATGTCTGGGCACTGCTGGGAGTGATATGCACCCACCCCTCATATGTCTGGGCACTGCTGGGAGGCCTCTGCACCCACCCCTTATATGTCTGGGCACTGCTGGGAGTGATATGCACCCACCCCTCATATGTCTGGGCACTGCTGGGAGGCCTCTGCACCCTCCCCCATATCTCTGTCCACTGCTGGGAGTCCTGGGCACCCACACCCATGTCTCTGTCCACTGCTGGGAGTCCTCTGCAGCCACCCACCCACCCACCCACCCGCCCCCTTGGTGCAGTACACTGCTGTCCTGTGCATACACACACACCAATATACTGCTTATATGCTGCACCAGGCCCTATGCCAACATTCGTGGCGTCTGTACGCCTTGTATCCATTCTGTACTGGTGCCGTAGGGGTACGGGTGGGACGTACCCTAACCCCACATTCATAGGGTGTACGGGCCGTACCCACTCTCTGAGGACGTGGGTATGGCACGTATCCCTCCATCACCACTCCAATGGTGGTACGGGCCGTACCCACACTCTGAGGGCGTGGGTACGGCCCGTACCACCATTGGAGTGTTGATGGAGGGGTAAGCGCCATACCCACACCCTCAGAGCGTGGGTATGGCGCGTACCCCTCCATCACCACAACAATGGTGCTACGGGCCATACCCACGCCCCCACAGCGTTGGTACGGCGCGTACCCCTCCATCACCACTCCAATGGTGGTACGGGCCGTACCTACGCTCTGAGGGCGTGGGTACGGCGCGTACACCTCCATCACCACTCCAATGGTGGTACGAGCCGTACCCACACTCCCACATCATGGGTACGGTCCGTACCACCATTGTCGTGGTGACGGGTACGCGTCCACATCCTCTTCCGTTGTGACGGTACGTAGGGAGTGGTGGACACACCCCCCCGAAGTGACCAGAGCCAGGAGGTCATGTATGTACAGGACATATTTACAATTTAACTTGGGTGGGGGTTATGTTTCCTGCCCCCCCCCCCTTGCCCCTGGGTGTTGTTCTGACCTTCTGCGATGTCTGCGTGGGTTTCTGTGCACCAGGTCGTAGGCTAGGAGGGCCGGGATGACACGTAGGATGGGGTCCATGGCTGTCCGTCGCGTACCGGTGCTCCTTCTTCGCTTCGTCCTCAATTTCCCGGCAGTTTTTGGCTGCCATAAAAAATGGTCTGTGCGGAGTGACGTAGGCACAAATCATACTTGCTGGTCCGTAAAATGCTGCCTGACTCCGTCCGGACGTCACGTACGCGATGTCCCGGATCAGAATTGTGGGTATTTTTTTGCCGCACGTACTTTTGTACGAATCGTACGGAAATGGTATTTCTGTACGATTTGTACTTGCTGGTTTGTAAGGAGGATTTCCCGGGTACGAGTCGTATGGAGAAAACGCTCCGTACGACCATTCGTACCCGGGTTTTACAGGATCGGAATCGGCACCTAAATGTCCATCCTGTTCCTCCCTATGCCTCTGCAGACAGCAATATGCTCTCAGGCCCAGAAAGCAAATATATATATTTTTAAGTTTAAAAGAGATTTATTGAAATCAAGCAAGGGATGCCTTCATTGAAATACATATGAATGCAACATTAGAAAAAGAAAATAGATAGATCAATAGAAATAAGGAGGAGGTAAGTGAGGTGGAGGACATAAGTACAAATTAAATAACAGTGCATAAATATCTGATTGCAAGTATCTAAAAAGCTGGAAAATATTAATCAAACAGCAATAATTAAAGAGAAGAACATTGCAATTTAAAAAGGAATCATGGGGTTTAAGCACTTCTTGAGTTACAGAGGAGGGTGCAGGAGATCTTTGGCAGAGTCACCTAAAAACTGAGCAATTGGTGTCTAGAGCTTTTGCAGTTTTTAAACAAGAGACATCGGATGCATATAGGCAGTGTCTCATCTATGATTGCAACAGACTGCGTACCATCATGCTTTTGATGACAACTGCTTGAAGTTCTTCCAATGCTTAGTGTTAGACGGACCGGGAGGGTCGGCCGAGGACAAGGGGAGAGGTCTCCGGGGAGAGCCGTCTCCAGCGGTCGTACAGATAAATAACTTCCCCCCCACAGACAGACACCACACAAGGAGAAGATTTAGCGTTCTTTATAGGCAATTTCTTAAGGTACGATGAAATGGTACAAGGAGGTCTGGACTCAGGGGTCCCCTCGATTCGAGTCTCTCAGGTTGGGGAAAGGGGGTAGCGGGACAGTCTGGTTACCAGTCTGGTAGCTGAGATGGTATGGTGGATAGCTCACAATCCTCGAGCTCGGTGTTCTAGCTTGGACGGGCCGCGGCAGCGCCAGCAGGTCCCGGTGAAGATGGTCGATACACGGTCCGCGGCAGCGCCAGCAGGTCCCGGTGAAGATGGTCGTTACACGGTCCGCGGCAGCGCCAGCAGGTCCCGATGAAGGTGGTCGTTACAACGGTCCGCTGCAGCGCCAGCAGGTCCCGACGAGGTTGGATGTTGCAGAAGGCCGCGGTAGCGCCAGCAGGCAGGGCGATAGTTCACAAGGCAGGGCTACGGCAGCGCCAGTAGTCCGTCAAGGCTGAGTTCTCTCGGTGTCTCTCGACTCCAGGATACAACTGCCTTCCTGCTCCGGAGCTGCCCTAGTTATAGGTCTGGCGCCCTTTGATGTCCGGACCCTCGCACTTGGAGGTCAGGGGGTCCGGGATGAGGGTGTCCAGACACCCAGCAGGGGGTGGAGCCAGCGCCTGGGGGAGCTGGAGGGCGATCGGCACCTGGCGGGGGAGAGCCCTTGACGCTTCTTTCTCCCATTGACCTGCCAAGTGGTCCGTTCACCTCCTGGGTGGATGGTGGTGCCGGGATGTCGGGGCCGGCCAGGCCCAGGGTTAGGGTCGGGTGGAGGCCACGCGGCCTCGTGGCGCAGGGCCCAAGATGGCGGCTGATCCGGCCGGGGGAGCCGGTGGTGGTTCGGTCCCGTGATACATGGAGGTCCAGGGGCAGGAGTCCCGTTGGGAGACGGGGTGCGGGTGATTCTTGTGGATAACACCTGGCGGGCCGGGGCTTGGGCCCTGTCATGCGGGGAGGGAGCAAGCCCTTCGTGTGGCCTGTCCAACATGCGTCCCCCCCAGCTGAAGGTGGGGAGAGTCACCCATCCTCTTGGGGACTCTCCTCGTCGAGGCGGAAAAAGCGTGACAGGCCATCTGCGTTGGCGTGGTCTTGGCCCGGTCGATGTTCCACGGTGAAGTCCATTCCCTGCAGGGAGATGGACCAGCGCAATAGTTTTGGGTTCTCCCCCCGCATCTGCATCAGCCACTGCAGGGGTCGATGGTCGGTTTGCACCCGGAAGTGGGTACCGAAGAGATAGGGCCGGAGCTTTTTGAGGGCCCACACTACTGCGAAGGCCTCCCTCTCGATTGTGCTCCAGCGCTGTTCTTGGGCCAGGAGGCGTCTGCTGATGAAGGCCACCGGCTGGTCACGACCCTCGGGGTTCAGCTGGGAAAGAACCGCCCCGATGCCGTGGTCGGAAGCGTCTGTCTGTACAATGAATTCCCGACTGTAATCGGGGGCCTGGAGCACAGGGGCGGTGCACAGGGCGGCCTTCAGCTTCTCGAAGGCCGCTTGACAGTCGGGGGTCCAGTTAATCCGCTTCGGGTGGTTTTTGGACGTGAGACCCGTGAGGGGCCCCACAATGCTGCCGTAGTCCCTCACGAACCGCCGGTAGTAGCCGGTGAGCCCCAAGAAGGCTCGGACCTCGGTCTGGGTGACGGGGGGCTGCCAGGACTGGATGGCAGCAATTTTAAGTTGCAGCGGGGCCACCAGACCGCTTCCCACCTGGTGTCCGAGGTAGGTCACGGACCCTTGACCAATTTGGCACTTGCCGGCCTTAATCGTGAGGCCGGCCCGCTGGAGGGCCTGCAGGACCTCTTGGAGGTGGTGGAGGTGGTCGGACCAGTGGCGGCTGTACACAGCGATATCGTCCAGGTAGGCGGCGCTGAATTCTTCGAGCCCCGCCAAGACCTGGTTCACTAGACGTTGAAAAGTAGCGGGGGCATTCTTCATGCCGAAGGGCATGACCTTGAAGTGGTAGTGGCCATCGGGGGTAGAGAAGGCGGACCGCTCCTGGGCCCGGGGTGTGAGACCGATCTGCCAGTAGCCCGCTGTTAGGTCGAAGATGCTGATGTAGCGGGCGGCCCCCAGGCGGTCGATCAATTCATCCGCTCGGGGGATAGGATGAGCGTCGGTCCGGGTGACAGCGTTCAAGCCCCGATAGTCGACGCAGAATCGCAGTTCAGGAGTGGTGCCGGGGGCAGCGGCTTTGGGGACCAGTACGACCGGGCTGGCCCAGGGGCTGTCCGAGGGCTCGATGACCCCGAGCGTGAGCATCTTGGACACTTCCTCTTGGATGCAGGCCCGTACCCGATCTGGCACGCGGTAGGCCCGGTGTCGGATAGGGGGACTGTCCCCGGTGTCCACGTCGTGCAAGCACCAAGGGGTGATCCCTGGGGTGAGGGAGAACAGTGTAGCGAACCGCAGCAGGAGGTCCCAGCAGCCCTGGCGTTGCTCTGGGGTGAGGGCATCGGAGAGCCGGACCCCGTCCACGGAACCGTCGTTCTCCTGGGTCTTCAGGAGATCAGGGAGGGGCTCGGAGTCTTCCTCTGCCCCGCTGTCTGTAGCCATCAGGAGGCTGAGTTCCGAGCGCACAAAGTGTGGTTTGAGTCTGTTGGTGTGGAGGACCCGGAGGGGGTTCCGGGGGGACTCCATGTCGATGAGTAAGTGACGGGGCTCTTGCGTTCGACCACTTTGAAGGGCCCCGTCCACTTATCTTGCAAGGCACATGGTTCGGTGGGGGACATCACCCACACTTGTTGACCAGGTTCGAATTCGACGGAGGAGGCATTCTGATCGTACCATTTTTTCATGTCCTCCTGACTGGCCTCGAGGTTCGCTTTTGCCATCTCCCTGAAGCGCCGGGTCTGATTGCGTAGTGCCAGGAGGTACTTGAAGACGTCTGGAGGGGTCTTTAGGGGGGCCATCTCCCAACCTTATTTGACTAGGCTGAGGGGCCCTCGCACAGGGTGCCCGTACAGGAGTTCGAAAGGGCTAAAGCCGAGGGACTTCTGGGGAACTTCTCGATAGGCGAAGAGGAGGCACGGGAGTAGTACATCCCACTGGCGACGGAGGGGCTCTTCCAATCCCCCAATCATCCCCTTGAGTGTGCGGTTGAATCGCTCCACTAGTCCGTTCCCTTGAGGGTGATAGGGGGTCGTGAATCGGTAGGTGACCCCGCACTGTTGCCAGAGGGACTTCATATATTTCGAGATAAAGTTTGTGCCTCGGTCGCTGACGACTTCTCGGGGGAAGCCCACCCGGGAGAAGATCCCCATTAGGGCCCGGCCGACCACCGGAGCTGTTACAGTTCGCAGGGGCACAGCCTCGGGGTAGCGGGTGGCGTGGTCCACCAGTACCAGGATGAACCGATGTCCTTGTG
The DNA here is from genome assembly GCF_964204655.1 of Triturus cristatus. Taxonomy (NCBI): domain Eukaryota; kingdom Metazoa; phylum Chordata; class Amphibia; order Caudata; family Salamandridae; genus Triturus; species Triturus cristatus. The sequence goes on from NC_140583.1 coordinate 740,823,994, forward strand.
CCGTGCGGGGGTCCAGGGGCCCCACAATGTCTATTCCTACCCTCTCGAACGGGGTGGTGACCACTGGGAAGGGTTGCAGAGGGGCTTTGAGCTTACGGCCGCTCTTCCCACTGGCCTGGCACGTGGGGCAGGACCGGCAGTGGTTAAGGACGTCGTTCCGCATCTTCGGCCAGAAAAAGTGGGTCACTAGGCGACTGTAGGTTTTGTCCTGGCCCAGGTGTCCAGCCAGGGGAACATCGTGGGCCAAAGTTAGTAGGAAGTCTCTGAAACGGAGGGGTACCACCAGCACTCGACTGGCCCCTAACTCCGCGATTGTTTGTTCACTGTATAGCAGGTCGTTATCCCAATAGACCCAATGAGTTCCGGTGGAGTCCCCTGCGCTCTGGGCGCTGGCTTGCTGGCGGAGTCCCTCGAGGGAGGGGCAGGTCTTTTGCTCCTGGCGGAACTGTTCCTGGGTGGGCCCCCCTTCTTGACGCCACTGAGCCAGGCCGGGAAGGTCCTGGGGTTGAGCGACCCCTTCGGGCGTTGGCTCTGGGGGGTCGGCATCGTCGTTGTCCTCTACTGGGGCGACCGGGGGAGGAGGTGCTGGCCATTCTGGTTCTTCTGGTCGGGGGACGGCACGGGCGGCCATGGACCAGGTGGTTACGCAGGCCCAGTCCGGGAGGCCCAGCATCCCCAGGTGCACTCTTCTTTCGACGGCGGCCCACGGGGAACTCTCAAGGTCATTCCCCAGGAGGCAGTCCACGGGGGCATCATCCCGGACCGTCACCTTCAACAGGCCGGAGACCCCTCCCCATTCGAAGGGGACGCAGGCCATTTGACACAGACTTTCGGAATTGTCGGCTGAGCGGACGGGGCAGAGAATGTTCGGCAGGATCTGCTCGGGTTTCACCAGGTGACAGCGGACGGCCGTCACACTGGCCCCTGTGTCATGTAAGGCTTCGGCCCGACGCCCATTAATGTTCACCCACTGGCCATATTTCCGGGTGTTGGCGGGTAGGGGAGCCCGCGGGACCATGTCTTTTCCCCCTAGGCACGCTAGAACCATGGCGGCCGGTTCCCACTCTTGCTGGGCCGGCTCATATTCTTCCTGTTCCTCGGATATTTGTTCTTCCCCCAGGGCGGCGGCAGCTACCTGGCAGGGCTTTGGTGTTTGGTTCTGCGGGCAGCTCAGGTCATTGGCGTAGTGGCCGACTCGCTGGCATCGGTGGCACGTGACGTTGGCTCGGAACCCCGGCCGCATCGGGGGGTTGCCCCGGCCGGCCGGGGGCGGGGTGCTGGCCGCGGGTGTGGCCGGGATGGTGTCTCTCCCTCGCCCCTGGCCTCCTCCTCCTCCTCGGGGACGGTGCTGACCTTGGTTGTTTCGGTTTTGCTCGTGTGGTCCTCTCCGGCCCACTCGGGTGCTTTCCCATCGGTCAGCTTCGGCGGCGAGTTGCCGTGGGTCAGTCAATTTACTGTCGAGGAGGTGCTGCCTGAGCTCGACGAAGCAGTTGTTCGACAGGTGCTCCCACACCATAAGATTAAAGAGTTGCTCGTAGGTCGTTACGTGGCTCCCCTTGATCCAACCCTCGAAGGCTCGGCTGAAATAGTTGACGTATTCCACCCAAGTTGTACCCGCGATCCGGGTGCAGTCTCGGAACCTCTGGCGGTACATCTCGGGTGTGAGCCCATAGCGGGTGAGGAGGGCAGCCTTCATGTGGTCATAGGATGACATCTGATGATCTGGGAGCTGCAGTAGGGCATCGCGGCCTTCGTTGACGAACCTCCCCCATAGGCCGGCTCCCCAATCACTCCGGTCGATCCGGTGGGAGGTCATGGCGATCTCGTAGGCTTTGAACCACTGTTGTATGTCGTCCTCTCGGACATACTCTCGGACAACATCCTTGGGGATGTGGACTTTCTTCTCGGTTGCTCCCGGGGTGTGCGGTCGCTCAGGCACCCCCGGTTCTTTATTCTGTTTCCGAAGTTCTATTTCCGCCAGTTTGCGTTCGTGTTCGAGTGTTATTCTTTTTTCTTCGAGCTCTCTCTGCCTCTGTTTTTCTTCCCGTTCTTCTCGGAGCCGCAGATGTTCTAGATTTAGTTTTTGCTCGGCTAATTTTAGTTCACCGTCCATCTTGAGTCGTGCCATTTCCAACTCATGTAATCTGGTTCTTTCTCTTTCTTGAATCTCTTCCTGCGAGAGGCCCGTCCCTCGCTCCTCGGGAGCCGTGGCGTTCCCCTCTGGTGCTACACCGTTTTGGTCTGAGGATCCGGCGACCCCGGTTTCCGCCCACGACTCAAGGGCGTGCTTCAAATCGTCTTTGGTGCTCAGGCCGGTGGTAGCAATGCCTAGTTCCATGCAGAATTGTTTAAGTTCGCGGTGGCTATATTCTTCCAATTTATCCATTTGGAATTTCTCGGTGGAACCGCTATCTTTGGCTGACATCGTGGTTTTGTCGTGGGGTGAGCTACTCTCTGTACGATTACGCGTTGATTCGGATCGCGCCGCTGGCCACCAATGTTAGACGGACCGGGAGGGTCGGCCGAGGACAAGGGGAGAGGTCTCCGGGGAGAGCCGTCTCCAGCGGTCGTACAGATAAATAACTTCCCCCCCACAGACAGACACCACACAAGGAGAAGATTTAGCGTTCTTTATAGGCAATTTCTTAAGGTACGATGAAATGGTACAAGGAGGTCTGGACTCAGGGGTCCCCTCGATTCGAGTCTCTCAGGTTGGGGAAAGGGGGTAGCGGGACAGTCTGGTTACCAGTCTGGTAGCTGAGATGGTATGGTGGATAGCTCACAATCCTCGAGCTCGGTGTTCTAGCTTGGACGGGCCGCGGCAGCGCCAGCAGGTCCCGGTGAAGATGGTCGATACACGGTCCGCGGCAGCGCCAGCAGGTCCCGGTGAAGATGGTCGTTACACGGTCCGCGGCAGCGCCAGCAGGTCCCGATGAAGGTGGTCGTTACAACGGTCCGCGGCAGCGCCAGCAGGACCCGACGAGGTTGGATGTTGCAGAAGGCCGCGGCAGCGCCAGCAGGCAGGGCGATAGTTCACAAGGCAGGGCTACGGCAGCGCCAGTAGTCCGTCAAGGCTGAGTTCTCTCGGTGTCTCTCGACTCCAGGATACAACTGCCTTCCTGCTCCGGAGCTGCCCTAGTTATAGGTCTGGCGCCCTTTGATGTCCGGACCCTCGCACTTGGAGGTCGGGGGGTCCGGGATGAGGGTGTCCAGACACCCAGCAGGGGGTGGAGCCAGCGCCTGGGGGAGCTGGAGGGCGATCGGCACCTGGCGGGGGAGAGCCCTTGACGCTTCTTTCTCCCATTGACCTGCCAAGTGGTCCGTTCACCTCCTGGGTGGATGGTGGTGCCGGGATGTCGGGGCCGGCCAGGCCCAGGGTTAGGGTCGGGTGGAGGCCACGCGGCCTTGTGGCGCAGGGCCCAAGATGGCGGCTGATCCGGCCGGGGGAGCCGGTGGTGGTTCGGTCCCGTGATACATGGAGGTCCGGGGGCAGGAGTCCCGTTGGGAGACGGGGTGCGGGTGATTCTTGTGGATAACACCTGGCGGGCCGGGGCTTGGGCCCTGTCATGCGGGGAGGGAGCAAGCCCTTCGTGTGGCCTGTCCAACACTTAGTGATTTGTTGAAAAACAACTGACAACAAAAGGTCTATCATTTGCACATAAGATGAGACATCAGCCCTCACAGTAGAGACGCTTCCTAAGAAAATATTTGAAATAGAGTAAGGAGTGTTTAAAGAAAATATGAGATTAATTTGCTCCCAAACTTGTTGCCAGAAAGTAGATACATAGGGACAGGTAAAGAGTACATGTTTAAGGTCAGCATTTTGAACAGAGTGGGCCTCATGTACGTAGCCCAATACCGGTCGGTAACGGCCGATCTTCGGTAATTATACCGTTACCGACCGGTATTTAGGCTGTTGACATTTAGGGGGCTCATTTCTGTATTCGGTAGTTTACCGAATCGGTAAAATTACCGCATGGGTAATTTTACCGATTCGGTAAATACCGAATACAGTAATGAGATGTAGGGGGACTGTGTGGTGAGTGTGGGGATTCGTTATTTACCACCAACTAATAGTTGGTGGTAAATGACGAATAGGTGTGAAAATGCATTTTTGTGCACTGTGAAGTGTGCAATGTGGCAGACATACATGCCCCTAGGGCATGTATGTGCGCCACATGTGCACACATGGAAGAATCAGGGGTGCAACAGGGTGTCAATGTGACACCCTGCCACCCTTGAATGTGCTCCCCCCATTACCGAATCGGTATTTACCGATTCGGTAATGAGGCATACCTTCCCATTGATTCAATCAATGGGAATGTATGCCTCATTACCGAATCGGTAAATACCGATTCGGTAATTACCGACTTACTCCGATTCGTTAACATTTACCGAATTTTTACCTACATACACTTTACCGATTCTTAAATACCGAATCGGTAAGATTCGGTATTTAAGAATCGGTAAAGTGTATGCCACCTACATATGGCCCAGTATGTCCAGAATGTGTCTAGAGTGTCAGAGTGGATCTACGGGTGACTTAGGACAATCACTAAATGTACATTGGAGGTATGAATATGTGGAAGGGGCTTTTAGATTTGTATATAAAAGGTTGGACAAGTTAATGGGGGGTGGTGAGGTAGGGAGGGCAAAAAGTAAATGATTTAAAAATTATATTTTGGAGATGCATTCATTCATGGTGAGAGATAGATGATAAACTAAACATTGTTGAAGCTTTTAAGGAAGAAATAAAAGAATCGTTATTGTATAATGTTTTACCCAAAGTAGCCATTTAGTTCTCCAAGTTGGCCAGTAGAGAGGTCTTTTATTTAGTTGTATAGAACAATTGTGCCAGATTAGAGACTCTAAACAAGTGTCCAAATTATAGGGTAACATGGAATAACAGAGGTCAATAGTTTACATGTTTGTCCTGAGGATTTGGGGTACATAGCTTCTGGGGCGCATGTAAATTTGATGAATTCAAGAAATTAAAAAGGAGAGAGAAAATCTCATTCTAAGTCTACCCATAATGGAGTAAATAAAGAATAAGAAGAAATCCAATGAACAGACTGCTTTGATATAAAAGCTTTGTAATAGTCAGCAAAATCCAGTAAATTGACACCCCCTTCCATTTTAGAATGCTTCAGTTTTGATAAGGACATACAAGATTTTTTGTAATTCCAAAGAAAGGAGGATAGAATAGAATACATTTTTATATGCTTTAAGCAAAATATTTAATGGAATATTAGAAATAGTAAATAAAATAATAGGAACTAATATCACTTTAATTGTATCTAACTGCCCCTCCAAGATAAGTGTAAAGGATGCCATCTAGAAGTTAGGAAGGCAATCATATGAATGCACACATCTAGATTAATAGAAATAGAAGTGGTAAGAGATTGAGTGAATTTTAAGACCCTGATATTTAATTTGAGTAGGTTACAATTTAAAATTGGAAAACGGGAAGTCATGTTTGAAAGTTTATTTATCTTAGAGTAGATAGTTCACATTTTTCAGTGTTTAATGTAAATCACAAAACCAGATTTTATAATGAATCCTCTGATGAAAAAGCAAGGAGGGAGGAATGAGATTTTGACATAAATAACAAAATTAATTCTGCATATGCGGTAAATTTGATATGTTGAGTACTGTAGGAGAAGCCAATGATAGGAGGGTTTTGTCTGATTCTGGACAAGAAAGATTCAAGTAGAAAATTAAAGAGAAGTGAGATAGAGGACATCTCTGCTGAATGCCCCGAGCTAAAGGGAAAAAAGCATAAGTAAGACCATTAGCACAAATGGCAGCCTGTGGTGATGAGTACAAGAGGGAGGCTAAATTAATACTTTTAGGACCAAAATCAAACCAATGGAGAGTATGAAATAAAACAGGCCAATTAACCCTGTCAAAAGCTTCTCAGCATCCAAAGCAATGGCTGTCAAAAGTTCAGAGAGATCAGCAGACTTAGAAATAATATCAAACAACAGACAGACGAGTGTTATCTGAAAGATATCTACATGAAACAAACTCTGATTGCTCCTTCCCAAGAGATTGGGCAGAAGAGGTTGAAGTCTAGTAGCCACTGCCTTAGAAAATATTTTATAATCTATATCGCCCAAAGAAATGAGCCTGTAATTTTTGCAGCAGTGCAAATCTCTAGCGTATTTTGGGATAAGACAAAAAAGTGCTTAGAAAAAAGAACCAGAAGACATGGAAGAATCAGAAAAAAGAGTGAATTAAATTGAAGTGAAAGCATAGCAAGATGGAATTCTGAAATTGACAATTCATTTTCCAGAGAGGAAAAATAAATTTGGGAACAATCTGTTTTTAAATAGAAGGTAGAATGTCTTGATCCAAAGGAGAATATTCAGATTTGTATAAAATAGCATAAAAAGGAACTATATTGATCCAGAATATCTGAGTCAATGGAGTAAGCAAGACTAACATCATCTGCAACAGATTCAATAAATAATCTGTTTTGTTTAATTTTAAGATAATTTGCCAGTAACTTACCAGACTTATTTTGACCCTCATAATATTTGCCACTAGACTTAACCCACCCAATGTCACCGGCCCCATGTGAAACTGAAAGTGCTCAGGCTGATATGATCACAGATATTAGTATCTAATGGAATATGTGGGAGTCAATGGTGTATGGAGTATCGATGAAAGCATCAATATCTGATGATGTCCATGTGGCTACTATGCAGGTAGGGTTGTGTGGGTAGTGTAAGGGTGACTGATGATGTTTATGAGTTTGGGCCTGCTTCAGTCTTCACTATACATGAGTGGACTGGAGGGAGTTGGTATTTCAGGAAATGAAACCCATGTACACTTGTTCAAAGGGTGTTCAGTCCAAACTAAAATAATAAATCTAGGCATGGGAGATCAACAGTTTTTAGCCTTACAAAAAAAGAAACACGCAAAGATCCATAGCTTTGGAGAATGTCTGGCAAGGGTAGACTAAAATCACTTTCCTGACGGATTACACATGCCTTCTCATTTCCAATCCATCTTTAAAATGTGCCCCTTCATTCTTCTGTTTTTCACAGATAAAAGTTTTCAATCTGGTACAGAAAATAATTCTCCGGGGCATATTCATGAGGAAATGGAGGAGCACGGCGTTAGCCTCCTAGGCTTAATGGCACGCTCGCCACTTCTAAAATGTAGGGCTGCATAGTATTTACAAGGATACGGTGTAGCCTTGCGTTTCCCCCTGCACTGGTGCTAATTTAACTGCTTAGCGCTAATGCAGACACCCTTTCACTATAGTGCAAGGGTGCCTGTGTTGCAGGGGAAGATTGTTTATGTGTAGGAAGGGACAGCTCCCTGCACATCTCAGAACACATAGAAATAGCAAAAAGGAGGAGCAAATAAACATTCCTCCTCATTGTGCGAGGGTAAGGACAGGTTTTTCCTGGTCTTACTTTTGGCTCTGCCCCATATTTACACCACCCTTGTAAAAATGGGGCAGCGACAAAATCAATGGGTGTTGCGGTGGAACGGCTACCAAAACGCCCATTGCCTGCCCCCTTCATGCTAAGTATAGCGTGGAAGGGGCGTTAGCAACGTCAAGTGGCTCAACGCGGCCTTGTGAATAAGGTGAAGCCCCTATCACCACCACAATGTCTAAAAAAGTGGCACTTTGGTGGCGATAGGGGCTTGTAAATAAGGCCCTCAGTGTGCATCTGCAGTTTGCATGGGGTCTGCAAATGTATTACTTTGTTAAACTTTACTTGCTGATTTGAGACTTTCATCGCTTACATTAATATTTACAGAGGGCGGAGGTGCAGCAGCCAGATAGAGAAAGAAGTGTGCTTCACAAATTACTGATTTATTGATTGATATGAGTATCAGAAAGAGTGTAACAGTCTAATGTACAGGTATGTGAATGTGTATATGTAGAATGGGTATAACAGTATCTGCATAAGCATGTAAATGAGAATAAAGGCAGTTTGAATTAGTTTGGGAAAGTATGTACACATACTTCTGACTATCAAAATGTATGCATCATTGTACCTTTTTGATCTGTTACTGTATGAATAGTTATATCATTATGTTTAAAACATGAATGTATTTAACTAAACCTTGCTTCCTTACAGCAGTGTGAACCACCTCATATGAATCTACATATCTGAGTATGTGTTATTTCATAACTGTATACATAATAAAATACCTTCATATCTCACTGCAAACATTAGCTGTTAATTCTTGGGTCGCTCCCTATATTAATGTGTACCTGTTTTTCTTCACCAGGTTTTATTTATGGTTCCTGATTATGACACTTTACTCTATTTTCCTTTTTTACTCACTCTGAACATTTCCTTTCAGCATTGTTAAACATACTGCTCACTTTCATCCACCTTACTCACACTTATTCTTTCTGTATCAACTTTTTTTATGCTACAGCCAGGGCTTTGAGTGTGCCGAGTCTTGCTGGTGCTCAGCACCGGCAGTTCTAAAAAGCAAGTCACTGATTTTGCTGAAAGCTACCTCGCCCTGGTTCCTGCTTGTTCCATTCTGCTGCATTCATCTGACTTCGTCAGAAGCCCGCCGGACACACTACGCGGGTCCCGCATCGCCGTGTCATCATCTGTGCCTGGAGTGAGGCTATCGCGCTGTGGGCTGTGTTAAGTGCGGCAGGGCTGTGAGCAACAGAACAGGGACTCCATCTCCCAGGAGTCCCTGTGTGAACGATCTGCACCTGGACGCTCTCCCTGCTTGCCACGCCCCCTAACCGCCTCCACACCTTCATAAGTGACCTCGTTCACCGCTGCGCGGGAGCGCCCCGGGAGAAGCCCGGGACAAGGGCGGGACAGTCTGCGACAGTCCGCGACTGGTAGAGACTGGACTGGGCCGTGCACTCTGCTCGTATTTGGTGAGGCACCGCCCTAACCTTTTGTCAGGTTACTGTATTTTATCTTACTGGTCTTGCTCTGTGATCTGGTTTGGTCGCTTAGTTTGACCTCTATGTAAGTGTTGTTTTTTAAGCTTTAAGTAGGATTACACTGTATTGGGGCATTCAATGTCTAAGCAAAGGACGGTCTCGGTATCGAATACCATGGACAATTATTTAGTTCAGGTTGTTGCTAAAATAAATAGTGAGAGGAGGTCCTCATTAGGTTTGGGTTCATTCTCTAAGTCTGCTCCGCCTGAATCTATACGGGCCGAACCTCCAGATTTCGATAACAGTGGTATCATCGAAGCAGCATGCGATCAAGCAGACGACCAAAGTTTTGCTCAGAACACCTCTACGAATTATGTTGTCGGTAGTGAAGAGGAGGTTGAGTTAGAAATATTAGAGGAAAAAGCCCCGTCCCCAGTACCTGTCCCTCGAACTACTAGAGGAGGCAGAAAGGTCCAGCCTAAACGGGGTGGATTACGTTCGGGCAGGAAAAGGCCCGCCTCCCCACATAGTAATATTGATGTAGCGGACGAAAGTGGATTGATTGATGATGCGCGTGTGTCCCTAACAAATGAACAGCTTAAAAAGTTTATGTGTATGATTGACTCAAAGATTAAGGGTATCGTCAAGCCTCTGGTAGCTAAATTAGATAAGCTAACGGATGAAGTGACCAGATTAGGGGGGCTACTGAACAAAACTTTAGTTGAGGTAGAAAAAATGCCAGCTGAGGTAGTACAGAGAGTCAAGACCGAAAGGAAAACTACGAGGCCTGATGGAGGTGTGGGAGGGAATTCATTGCCCAAGTGTCCTACTGCTCCCGAGATAAATCTGGGGGTGAGGTTCCCCCAGTAAGTCCTACTGCCCTGAATTCATTGAAAGGCTCGGTGGAACTTATTGTTGAGGCCTCCCCCTTAGTTTTGGTTTTAGCAAATGTTCCACCACTGACGTCTGGCCAGGTGGAATCCACATCTTCCCTGCTGACCAAAGCACTGCACTGGTTAACTAATAACATGGTAATAACCCCCTGGGGTAAGCACCAGTTAGTGGATGAACTAGTCATGGCAAGAAGGGTGGATTGGATAGGAAGTGGTCCAAAAAGATATAGGGGGGACTGTGTTGTGTTGAACTTTACTGACCCGGCAGTGCTGACTAATATATTACCAAATTTACTCCCCCCTCAGCGTAGGTCAACCGATATCATTCCACTCACACTTGACTTCTTCTATCAAAGGAGGGGAAGTGGCCTTAATCCGAGCATTTTGAGGACAAAATGGAATTTGGTACAAAACAAACGGGGAAGGGCTACCCAAATTAATGAGTGGGGATTCAACATAGAAAATAGGTTCTCAGCTCTATCTAACCTGAACGATTGCGACTGACTTGTTGGGGGCAAGAGTGCAGTACCTTGTGAACCAACTGGCCCAAATAGTTCAAGTACCCTCACCAAGAAGAGCAATGTACGTGGCAAGAAGACATTGCCAGGTAGTGTGTCGGCTGAGCCTCAATTGTATACTGTTGCATCTATTGAACGCTGTACTTCTGAGACTGACCCGAAAGGTGAGGGTGACATTCTTGCCGCTGGGTTTGGAGGCCGAACAATTGTTGCAGTTTCAGAAGTGGGTAAGGCCATTTATCTTGACCCTGTTCCGAACGCCTTGGCTGGTTCTGCGGCTGAGGTGGGAAAATTAATCTCTTGGAACCTTGCTGGGCTGCGTTCTAAACTTGACTCTGGTGATTGGTTCAGCTTTGTTAACTCCTTTGATGTTTGTGTATTTCAGGAGACTTGGGCATGTGAACCCGTATTTGTGTTGGGATATTTGAATTTTTCTGTGCCCGCTCTAAAGGGCCCAAAGGGGAGACCAATGGGGGGTCTCACTATTTGGGTTCGGCAGTCCCTAAATCTATCAATTAAAGCTATGGAAACTAGTCATAGTGATATCCAGTTAATTAAAATGTCCACTGGCACTATAGGAAAACTTGATATTTATAATATCTACGCCAGAGGCAACAAGGGAGGCAGATCAGGTGTATTAATTGCCTTGGGTACCCTTCTTGACACGCATTCGCAAGACAATAATATTGTCATTGCAGGTGATTTTAATCGGACTTTTGAACCCCTAGTCGCTGGTGAAGACTCCCTTGGGGACGAAGAGGATTCTCATTGGGGCATCCCTAGGTTAGAGTTGGCACCAGTTATATGCTGGTCTGAGGATGTGGTCGGTCTGAACGCCTTGTGTTTTGAAAAGGGTTTAAGAGCCTTGAATGGTAGAACAAAATCCGATAAACAAGGGGCTATGACATTTGACAATGGGCGGCACAAAAGCAGAATAGACTATGTATTCTGTAGTATGACCTTATGGCCTAGGGTCTGCGACATGGAGGTTGTTTGGAGAAGTGAGAGTGACCACAACCCCTTATGCGTGGACCATGAATGGTGGCTAGCTGCCAATGGTCTCATAGGCCCTAATACTCTTGTACCACCCTTGGTTGTTCCGGCAAATGATATGCAGAGGTTAAGGTGGGACAGGGTAGCAACCGATCAACAGGCCATTGATAAAATCAATTTTGAAACAAATAAAGCGATATTAGCTATGGAATCCGCTAATCCTTTTGTAGCTGGACTGGGTTGTGTGGTCAAAATTCATGACACTCTCTTTAGTATGATTAAAGATCAGTTTTTGAAGCCTGCCAAGCGTTACGGGGTGAGAGCCCGCAAAGGTGCAAAATGGTACAATGCTAACTGTAGAAATGCACGACTTGCTTTAGGTCGTACCATCAAGAGGAGGGAGCCCGCGTCTATCCGGCTAGCCAGGAAGGATTATAAAGCTTGTATAGTGAAGGCTAAGAAAGCCTGGGACGAGCACCACTGGACTGAACTAAAACGTGCTAGTGATAGAAAAGACTCTAGATCGTTTTGGACCATTGTCAAGTGGGGAGGTGAGGGAGTGGTGGACCCCCCTAATAACAATGTTCCACAGGATGATTGGGTAAAATTCTTTAGCACCCAGTATGCTGAGACATGTCAGAATGCAAGAGTAGATAGTATTTGTCTACCGACTTCTCAAGATAATCTCTTTAGTTATGAAGAGATTATGATTGCACTAAGCTCAGTAAATAGTGGGCGCGCCCCAGGGCTAGATGGCGTACCTGCTGATATTTTTATAAGTGATAAGGAACGGTGGTGTAAATACATCTACCTACTTATTAATACTATTGCGAAAGGAGCAGAGATTACGAAATCTTGGAGGGGTGCTATAATCATCCCAGTGTATAAAAAGGGCGATCGATCAAAGCCTGGTAACTATAGGCCGATAAGCCTCATTGATACCGTGCAAAAGATAGTAGGGCGAGTGATAGTAAACAGGCTTCTTGACTGGGTTGATGATAATAATGTTCTGTCACCCTTCCAAGCAGGTTTTCGTAGGGCTACAAGTACGGTGGACCAGGTATTCCGGTTTCAACTACTGCAATGGAGGACTGTGGTGTTGGGGGGGGGCAGCCTTTATGCGGCTTTCGTCGATTTACGGGCTGCCTTCGACCTGGTGCCACGGTCAAAGCTGTGGTCTGTTCTTAAGGATTTGGGGGTGCCAGAGGTGCTACTGTCACTGATAATGCGGCTTCATGAGTTAACTTTTGCTAAAATTCAGTGGGGTGGTCAGGGGATGGTCACAGCGGATTTCCCTGTTGAACGAGGTGTTCGACAAGGGTGCTCAATGGCACCAACCTTGTTTACTTTGTATATTAATGGTGTGGTCGCCCGTATGCTATCAGCGCAGGTGGACGCTCCCTCGCTTTCTGGTACAAAAATTCCCATTCTAATGTTTGCGGACGACACGCTCATTCTATCCAAGACCCCAAGTGGTCTGCAGCGTGCTCTGTCCATTTTTGATCAATTCTGTGGGGAACACGGTCTTGAGGTCAACGTGACCAAAACACAACTCATGATTTTTAATTCCCATCCTAGTTTTAAATCAAAGATTATCATGAGTGGTCGTCCTCTTGAGGTGGTGAACTCCTTTACGTATCTGGGTATTCTCATTGCTGACAATAGTAGGTGGTGCCAGCATATAGATATTGCTACCTTGAGGCATAAGCAATTATCAGGTGCTATTAGCTCGGAACACAGAAAATCTTTGACGAAACCCGTTAAGCCTGCCTTGCAGGTTTACGAAGCGAAGGCGCTTGGGTCAGCTCTTTACGGGGTGGAGCTGTGGGGGTTCGAAAAGTTGAATACCCTACAAGCTTCGGAAAACAAGTTCTTCCGGGCAATCACAGGCACCCCGAAAAGTACTCCGCTGTTGCCTTTAAGGTACGATCTAGGTAGGAAATAAGTTTCCGATCTAGCTAGACTACGCCCAATTTTATACTGGAGAAGGCTCTGGACGACTCCCGAGCTTTCCCATTATGCTGATGGTTTTGAAGACGTTATCAAAGCGGATTCATTCCATAAAATAGGGTGGCTCAAATCGCTGAAGGTAACATTGCTTGAATTAGGTTTGAGCCCGCTTTGGCTAGATCCAGTAGGAGCTATATTTCCTACCAAGAGTGTCTTGAAAAATATCTATTGGGACTATGTTGCCATTAGGAGTATGAGTAGCTTTAGCACAGGGTCCATGACAGTGGGATTCCTTGAGGCGAAATTGTATCCTGCCCTGGAACCCTACTGGGATATTATAACCAAACCAGGTGATAGAAAACTTCTCTTCCAGTTGAGAGCCGGTGCCCTCCCCCTAAGAAGTCTTGTACGGAAATGGGGAGGTGGGGTGTGTGATATCTGCCCAGCCTGTGGTTTGGGGAAAGAAACTCTTGGCCATTTTTTATTTTCTTGTAAGGCCTATTGTGTGCCTAGACGTGTATGGTCATCTCCAATGTGTAGGAACCTGGGGACTAATTGTAGTACTGTTGCCCTGCGAATTATATGTTCGAGTACTCTGTCTTGGATTTCAATTGCCACTGTTAAGTACATCGGATGGGCCTGGTCGATCAGGCAGAGACTGCTAGTCAACTGACTATTCTCTGCCTGGATAATTTCTCTGCACGTTTAGAGTTATGGCTTTTAGTTATTTGTGTTTTTTAACCAAGTACATTTTATTCTTGTATAAACTTTTATCTTACCTGCCAACCTTGTAATAGGTGAAATTATTGTAATTAATTTTATTACTTGAGACAACTGTGAATTGTTTGCTTTATTCCGACTGTCTAGTTTAATTGTTTTTTAATTGGTGTATGTTCTGCTTTTATGAGTGCTAACTCGAATAAAGCATTATTTGACTTTGAAAAAAACAAACAAAAAAAAAAAAACAAGTGCTGAACCGGGTCTCTTTCGAACTCTCTATTTTTGCCCTCACTTCGGAGAGAAAAAGAAATCTTAACTCTCAAGCAGTGCCACCCTTCACTGCCTGTGATGCCACTTCAGAGAGACTTGTTACAGATCTTTCACAGTCTCATCATTTCAGAACTGAAGCATTTTCAATATTATATGCAACAAAGCCAATGTTGTTGCTTATGTATCTTATGCAACTTAACAGCCATTGATAAAGCCAATATTCCAGGCTTGTTGTAGGTAATCTTACTTATTGTATTATATATCTAGATTAAATCACAAAAGCAGCAAAATGCTAGTCAGATGGCACACTGTGCAAAACACAGATTTTTAGCGTACATGTTTTAAGCCATGTCCTTAACTGTATCGGCCACGCCCCTTTGAGAGACCCTCCAGTTTTTTCATTCTGCTTAAAGCCATGGCTATAGCTTAATTCACATACCTGTTAAATGTGATTGTTGGTCAGTATTTTTTTTTCTCAATATCAGCTTGTCAACCTTTTCTCAAGAAAGCACAGAAAAACCAAGCAGAAGATTGGTAAACTTCTTTCATACCAGGCAACGAGTAAGGGCACCTGATTCAACATTTCTTTCAAGTTCACAGAAACTGCAAATAAATAGAAATAGTGATTTCATTTCATTTCACCTCCTTACTAATCATACAGCTCTTCTGAATAGTCCCATTTCTTAGCTCTTTGTTTATAACTCCTCTATAGAGAGCCCAAATCGATAGCGAATCTGGGCGGAATCCATGGATTTACAAAGGAATTTGGGGGTGGCTGTGCAGCCCTTCGTGAACCCTTGTGGAGAATCTGCAGAAATCTTTTTTTAAAACTATTCCTAAACACTACCACTTACACACCACTTCATACACATCCCTAAATTTAGATCCATACAAATCTTATTCACTATTTCTCGTATAAACAATGTCCCCTCACCTTGACATTCTAGCCTTTCCTCGTTCCCTTACCCCATACTCCTGGTGACCAACAATGTAGCATTTTCTGATAGCTGTAGGTCGTTCGTTCACAATCAATCAATCATGGGTTTGCTAGGCACGACTACTCACCCAAAAGGGTTTCAAGGCGCTGGGGGGAGGGAGGAGGGAAGAGGTGAGCCGCTCCAGGGTGTGAAGGTGCTTTGTCGAAGAGCCAGGTCTGTCTCTACAGCACCATGCTAACTTCCAAGCCAAATTTTGCAAGTGTGGTTTAGTGTATACACTTACAAACAAACTCCTCATAACCAATCACACATGTACTTATTTGAAATGTATTGCACAACCTAGTTTTAATCACTATCTTACTTACAGCATTCATTCAAATGTGATGTGTTAAACTTTACTTTGCAGAGTCATTTTTAACTGACTTCTTTTTCAAAGGTTCCTCATTAAGCTACAGACTTCTATGTGCTGCTGCTCCATCCTTCAAAATGGTTGGAGTGTGGATTGTAGGTCATGGCTTTGTGTGCTGGACGAGAGTCTTTGCTAAAAACAGAGGTATTGATAGGGACCTAGCTTTGCCTACTGTGGATATTATTTGGTTTGGCCAGAGAGGCTTAAAGTGGCATTAATTGCTTACATTCGTTGAAAGCATTATGGAGAATCAACATGCAGACCTCATGATTGTGCACTGTTTTGGGAATTACCTAGGCACAATGACTGGGGTAGGAATAGAAATCCTAATGAAGAATACCTTTGAACAATTAATGCAACTTTTCCCTCACACTGCCTTGGTGTTTTCTAACATATGCCAGAGGAAGAACTGGAACTGGTCTTCTGAATTTTGTCCACAGATAGAGATAGCCCAGAAACATGTTAAAACTGATTCAGCATTCCTCAGAGGCCACAACATGGGCTCTGTCTACAATAAAACCTGTACTTCAACATGCATGGAATATACAGAAGAGATGGAGTACTTTACATATGAAGACAACAGAGTGTTTCTGAAGAGCTTGAAACTCTGCATTCACTCGTATATGTAGACATCATATACTAACAATGAACACAACAACTTCTAAGAACCACCCTATGTCACAAACAGTTGTTATTTCTAACTATAAATCCTTTTTTTAAACAAATTGTCGACTCTGTGCATCCCATACAGATTGTCAAACCAAAAGCACATATTCAATGCAAAAGAGAGCATTTAATATTACTAGTAAAGGCTTCTGAATGCATGTCACAGTAAGGATAACAGAGTTAAATTGGTGTCATTTAGGTGCGTAAATGAGTTTGTCAAAAGGTTTAACATTGTCTTTATGGTATATAAATCGTTTTGACAATGTCTGTAGAGGTATGTAAATGGGTGTTATAGTATCTTTATCTGTTTGTGACTAGGTGTCACAAAGTCTCTATAGGGTTTTGAATGGGTGTAACAGTGTCTGTATGGGTTTTTAAATGGGTGTGGCAGTAACTGTTCAGGTATGTGAATGAGTGTCACAGTATATGTACTGCTGAGTGAATGTGTGTCACAGTTTCTTTATGGGTTTGTAAATGGATTTGACAGTGTCTTTATGAGTATCTAAACAAGTGTATCAGTGCCTCTATAGGTTTGTAAATGGGTGTGACAGTTTATATGGGTATATGAATGTTTGTGACTGTATTTTTTTATTTACATGAATAGGTGTAACAGTGACGGTATGGGTTTGTGAATGGGTGTGACAGTGTCTGTATTGGTTTGTGAAAAGGTGCAACAGTGTCTCTATCAGTATGTGACTGGGTGTGACAGTATCTGTTTGAGTATATGAATGGTTTTAACACTGTCTGCATGTTTCTAAATTGGTGAGGCAGTGTCTGTATAGGTTTCTGAATGGGTGCAATAATTTAAATAGGTGTGGCAGTGTCTTGATAGATATCTGAACAGGTGTGGCAGTGTCTTTATGGGTTTGTGAATGGGTATGACAGAGTGTCCATGGGTATGTCAAAGGGTGTCTGTTTAGGTATGTGAATGGGTGTGACAGTGTTTTCATGGGTTTGTGAATAGGTATGGCACTGTCTGTATGAGATTATGAATAAGTGTAAAAGCAACTGAATATGTTTGTAAATGGATTTCACAGTCACTATGGGTCACACAGTGTCTCTAAGAGTATGTGAATGGGTGTGACATTGAATGAATGTCTGAATAGGTTTAACAATGACTGTATAGGTTTGTCAATGGATTTTGCAGTGCCTCAATGAGTATGTGATAGGGTGTGACATGGTGCTGATTTCTCAATAGGTGTAAAAATTACTATATAGGTTTGAATGGGTGTCACAGAGTCTCTATGTGTATGTCAATAAGTGCCCTAGTGTCTCAATACCTATGTGAATGGTTGGGACAGTGTCTGCATGGTTACAAGAGTGGGTGTGAAAGTATCTGTATGGTTATGTAACTGGATGTGACACTATCTGTATGGGTATCTGAATGGGTGTGAGAGTGTGAAATTAATATATAGAGTTTTTTCCCCCACTCGCACTAACTCCAATGATCCCCCATGGAGTATAACTGGGGCCTTGCTGATCCTTGCTAGAGAACCGTGGATTTTGCGAGTGGACATAAACAAATAATTTTTGATTTCTAACCCCGGCACGTGCCCACCCCTCTTTTATAACATTTACAAGAGGTCAGGAAACCTCTAACAACCCCTTCCATAAGTTACCCCGAAACATTTCAGCCCCTGGGACCGTTTCCCCGACAAACAAAATGGCTTACTCAACTTCTCTGTGAAGCTGCGGCCAGATAATCAGAATGTCGGCAGAGTACGTGAATCTGCAGATTACCTGCAAGTAATTCCAGTCCCCAGAAATACAAATTTGTTCTCCAGTTAATATCTCCAAAAATAGTGAACAAATTTGCACCAAATTACAAAAAGAACAAATCTGTCTACTAACATAAAGCTTTTGCCACCCTTTTTTCTCAGCCACTACTTAGTGGATCATTCCGAAACTTTCCAGACTACATCTTAAGTACCCGGCAAATTTCTTTGGAAAATATCACAGAGATTCATCAAGCGGCGTCAAAGATATAGGCACCCACAGGTTTCACTCATACAAAATCAGTGAAATTTAACAGTTATTGGAGGCTGAGCTAACTTTAACTCGGACCCCGCAATTCATTGCTTATGATCTCACATATTACATCACTTTTGACATGGTCAGTCAGATCAATGATGCACTTACGACATCACTGATAACATCTCAAATCACATCATCCACAGAATCACTGAGGCACACACTCACACCCCAATAAAACATTTCATATAGCCACTACCACTCCCACATAACCGTTCACAAACCCATTTGCAGACCCATACCAGTACTTACACTTACACACCCACTCACTGATTCATTGGTCTACACATATGTTAGAAGGCCAACCTCCGGGGAGTCAGATGGTGTCGGACTCACCACCCCGAGAGGCACCGTTCCGTAAGGAAGCAGCCGAGCGCCGCTGAGAAGCCTCCTGGGCGAGGTCCTTCTCCTAGGATCGTACAGCCAAGTAATCCCCTCCCACCACAAAGGGACACAACCAGGGTATCAATACTCACAAGTCGTTTATCAGAATTGAGGGTAGGTCTCCGTGGCAATATTTACAGGCGGATCAAGGGACCCAAAAGAGTCTCAGGGTTTGGTTAGGAACGGGGGTAGCGGGACAGTCTCAGTATCAGCCCGGGACGTCGTCCGCAGGGTTCGAGGGGTCGCTTCGGTGAGGTCGAGCCGCGACGAGGTCAGCAGGGCTCCGATGTTCCGTGAGGGTCTTCTTCTCAGCAAGGGGGAGCCGCGACGCAGTCAGCAGGGCTCGAGTTCTCAGTTACAGGCAATGAGTCTCTCTCCGTAGGGTCAGCCGCGATCCGATCAGCAGGGCTCTGGACTCCAGGATACAACTACTGTCCTGGTTGTGGGTTGCCCCATATATATGGCTGGAGCCCTTTGATGTCCAGACCCTCGCGCCGGGGGGGGCGGAGGGGCCGGGATGAGAGAGTCCAGACACCCAGCGGGGGGTGGAGCCATCGCCCAGGGAGGCCGGGGGGCGATCGGACCCAGGCGTCGGGGGTCGGCGGGAGGCCCCATCGAAACTCCCCTCCTCCGGGATCTGTGGAGTGGCCACTCGACCCCCTTGGGTCGGGTCTTGGCGCCTTGATGTTGGGGCTTCCAGGGACCGAGGCCCGGGTCGGCCGCGTCGCGAAGGCTGGTGCGGGTAGCGGGGTACAAGCTCGGGGGGCCCCGAAGGGTTGGGGTTGCCCCCGTTTGGTCTGGTAGGAGGGTTCGGGACCACGCAACGAGGCCGGGTCCAACAACATACATCCACTCACTCACGTCTAACAGCCAATCATACACCCACTCACTCACTATCAGCTCTCAGCCACCCAGCTGTGTGGACTTACTGGAGGTAACAGAAGGAGTTCGTGGCCCACCAAGGACCCTATGGAGCCAAGGGTACTTCATTATACAACCGGCAGAGCACCAGGGGTTGCATTTGCAGAGCAGTGGTGAAAGGGGGAGGTGCCTCAGAGTCAGAAGTCCTCTCAGCAATCCCGCTACTTGGGACATACTGGAGGTAACAGGAGTGCTTGCAGGCCCCCAAAGACCCTCAGCAGCATTCAAGGGGACTTCATCCGCTAACTTTAAGTGTGCAGTGTGGTCGAGAAAGGGACGTGGCCTCTGAAGACCTCTCAGCAATTCCACCGTGTGGGACCTACTGGAGGTAATAGGAGGTCTTGTTGGCCCCCAAGGACTTTCACCAGCCGAGAGGAGTTCATCCCTCAACCAACAGTGCACCAGGAAGCAAGTTTGCAGAGTGGTGAAGAAAGAGGGAGAGGCCTCCAACAACTTGCCGTCTTTTCTTAATGTATTCAGGAAAGGGGGAATCCTGGCTTCCCTTCCATGGGCCTATTTTTGCCCTGGTGACCCATCTCCCAAGGCCAGGCCTATTTTAAATAGGGGAAGGGGGGCGTGTGGCCCACCCCACCGGGCAGGTTTCAGCTGCAGGGACCCCATCCCCAGGATCCCGGCCTTTTAAAAAAAAAAGTTTAAACTAAAAGGGAGGGGGCAGAGCGGCCCCCCTCCAGGGCAGATTTCGGCATTGGGGACCCAATCCCTGGGGCCAGGCCTTTATTGTGGGTGCCCTGGTCCCACCCTGTGCTGCAGCAACAAATGATGGATGGAATACTGAATGAATCACACATTTACCACCAGACAGGAGATCTAGGTTAAATCCATTGTTCTTTTGTTGACTACACCACGCCAGTTTGGAACCAGCCATATGCAAATCAGTCTTGACCCTGCTCCTCTTGGGAACAGTCCAGCTCAAACTGCAAAGCAGGGCCCTCCCTGGACCAGAAACAAGCATTCTAGGACTATTTTCGAGATAACACCTCTCATCAGTCAGACTAGCTTGAATTCAATGCACAACGAGCAAGGGACCCACATCTGGGGATACCCATCTCACTTAGGGTGAAAAGTGCTGCAGAAAAAAATGATGGACGAAATGCTGTATGAATCAAACATTCAAACCCAGTCAAGCGATTTGGGTAAAATCCATCATTCTTTTGCTCACAACACCACGCCAGTTTGGAACCTGCCATATGCAAATCAGCCTTGACCCTGCTCCTCATGGGAACAGTCCAGCCCAAACTGCCAAAGTGGGTCCTCCCTGGACCAGATACAAGCATCCTAGGAACGGTTTCGGGGTAACACCCCTCATCAGCCAGGCTTGCTTTAATCCAGTGGCACAGCGAGCAAGGGACCCACGTCTGGGCATACCCATCCCACTTAGGGCAATAAGTGCTGCAGCAACAAATGATGGACGGAATACAGAATTAATCAAACATTCGCCCCATTCAAGAGATCTGGGTTAAATCCATTGTTCTTTTGTTAACTACGCAACCCCGGTTTGGAACCAGCCATATGCAATTTAGTCTTAACCCTGCTTGTCATGTGAACAGTCCAGCATGCCTTGGCAGTGATGCTCACCATTCTGTTGCCTCTCCCTGACGAGTCACCTCCTTAGATGCATGTGTCGGTTTGGATGCGGGGATTGTAAGCTGACTTCTACTATACTCTATGAAATGTTTATATGAGAACTTCTAATTTTGATATGTCTTGGGGAACCTTCAATACAGTATTCAGACATTGCAATGTTTCTTTGTTAGTGCTAGAGGAGGTGGGTGGGGAGGATTACAAGAGCTGTTTCTTTGTTCCAAACTATTTGTCTTTCCAAAATATTTATATATTGGTATCATGATTATGAAAATGGCAATAACAAATTATACATAAAAAAATAAAGTTGTGAAAAACCATGACAAAACAAGAATTGCCGTAAATCTGGTTACCTATTGGCTTTACCATTGTTTGTATATTTTTGCATATTGTGATGTGTATTTTCTTTTTTTGTTTTAAGTTAGTTTGTCAATTCTAATGAACGCGCAGACTAAGTCTTGCAGATGGGTTGAAACATGCTGACGTTTGAGATTTTTGCAAGTGGTTAGATAATAAAAACTTCTGTCAGGTTGTCCCCATAGGCCTGCTACTGTTACACTGATGCTGTCCGAATTAATGATTACTGCTAATGCTGTTGAGATTGTGTCCTTGTTTTGAATGTGCATAGATATTTTCTTTGTGCATACAAATAATCCATTATTCATTAAAAAAATGTGTAATCTATTTAATTTTTGGGGGGAGTTTTATATAGCTCGAATTTGAGCAAAGATATCAGAGTTCTTTACAAGTGCACCAGTTGTGCTACACAAGGACACATTCATTTTTGTTAGGCACGTGGAATTTAAGTTATGGAGATTAAGTAATTTGCCCAGAATCACAGGATGTTGAGAGTCATTGCTGAGACTCCAACTCAGTTTTCCAGATTTGAGGTACACCGCCCTAGCCGTTAGGCCACATCCTCTTCAACTTTTGGTTAGCTGTTTGTAGGGACTTTAGGTGGTTGTTAATTACAAGAAACTAGAGTATTTGGCCCTTATTGTACATCACAGATCGCCATTCTCTCAGGGCCACACCTACTATAACACCCCACATTTGAGACAGGAGTCAGTTTTTAAGTCGAGCATTCGAGACCTCTTGTATATACTATAGTATATACTTCTTATATACCATGTACTGGGATTGCAGTCCGCCCACAGGCTTCCCATTTGCTGGCTCCATTGTCACTCTCATATTCTTTCTCCCCATTTGTCCATGGCATGTTTTTGTTATGCCTCTTCCTGTGATTAGCCTTCCCCGGAGAGCAGGGACTAAGTACAATATAAATACACAATTTTAACATCTGTTCAGTAACTCCTTTTTTCTTTCTTGAAAAGCAATTCACAAGATTGGTCCTGTTTTCACTTGCTCACTCCATTTGTGTAAACAGGCCTGTAAATCTTGTCATCTAATCACATTTGCTGTATATTCAAAGACTGAGGTCAAATGTCAGATGCTGTCTTCCTATTTTCTTTCTCTGAAGTTAGAGGATTTCCCAATTTTGCTTGCATATCCCTAGGCCCCTAACCCCACTCCCCTTTCTTCCTGAGCCTTGCAGTGTTGCCTGTTTGTCCTTTGTCTCTGTCTATTTAGCCATGCCCTTCAGATCTCGTCTCTCACTGCTCTGCTTTGAGCTAGACCATCTATGGCTTTCACTTCGAAGAAACAGCATGGTGTCAGGTCAGACTCGCTGCGCCCAGGAAGCCAAACACATTTCCTCATTTTACAACTTGTGACCTGGTCGCTTGTTTACATTTATGACTGACTGACTGTAGCTCACCCCGCTCAGGCAAGGCTTTCCCATAACTGTAGTAAATGTACATTAACAGGACCCTTAGCTGCGTGGGGACACAGGATCTTCGCATCGCACCTGCCCTTTCTGGCATTGTGTGTGATCTTGTGGATGAATGCCACAAAGGGTAACTAACTTAGTTACCCTTTTTGGCATTCATCCACAAGACTAATTAACCAATCACGAACAATGAGGTGGTTTGAAGTAAATGATGCATGGCGCCGAGCATCGGGAGCCCCCCTGCTCCCAAGCATGCCAGCGTTCAATCATTCCCTGTAATGCAGCTAGAGGTTTTCAGACACGCATTTATAGTTTTACGGACTCTGCCTTTAAGATGTAATAAATCGCTCCTTTCCTTCCTTTCCTTGTTGTAAAATGTCCATTTTTAAAGTGAACATAACAGCTCGTTATAGCCGTTGTCTTTCTTAATTGTCCTTGAGCACGTTTTCGTGAGATCCGTAGGAGGTTATCTTTTTTTATTATGCCTCCAATGTTGTCTAGTACAGAAGCAGGGTAACGTTCAAATTGTGGATTTTTTCCGTTTTGCTGACTCAAGCAAACATTAGAACACAAATATGTCACCTAGTGGAGAAATATTGCACATCATAATATTCTATGAAGCGAGGTGAATGTGCCATTAAAATCGCTCTTGCCGATTTTTATTTATTATGCCTTCGAATACTACCTTCTTTAAAAACTAAAGTAACATTTACAAAGATGAACATTTAACAGGAAGGCTGGTATCACATCTTCCAAAGTATCCAGAGACGTCTGTCTAAATGAGATGATATCCCCCCAAAAAAGAGTTTCCCTGCTCGGAGTAAGATCTTTACTTTTGGTGTGTGACCCTACTTAATAAAATATAGGACCTACCAGTCGAATAGAGCCAGTATTATATCACGTTTGGTAGCTGGTCCACAGTGACGCTTTCCTTTCATGTTGATTAATGCAGCCATCCAGGTTTGGCGCTTTTCTCTTCTACCTGTATTTGCTTTCAACATTTGCCATTTACATTGTCCCCACCCTTTTATAAAAATCCACCCTCTAGTTAATTTCCTCAATATTTGTTTGCTAACTATGGGGCATGTTCTCAAGGATCTATCGCCGAGTTATCGGCACATTATCACAGCCAAAGTCGCGATATATTTATCGCCCCATTCACAAACTGGTGCTAACAGCCCATATCACCAGTTTACCTGTGATAGCATCTGCAAAAAACATCGCCACAGATGACCGCGGCAACTATCGCTAATGAGATGCAGAGTAGACGTTCCCGAGCGAAAAGCCGCGACAACACCACACCTCAACATTCTCAACGACCAGCCAGATCAGCGATAAGACCACAAAACAGACGATAAGGCACGTTAGCAGCAGGAAATTAACACCTGCTCTGACCTGGTGCAAAGTCAAATGACAACCTGCACCAGAAAAGGGAGCCCAGACCACAGCCACACCTGAAGACCAACAGATGCCATGGAGCCACTGATCATGCAGCTCAGAGCCAAAACAGGGCCACAACATGCACCGCCAACCCCTCAGGGCCCCCACCCTCCCCGGACCACCACAGAGGCAGCGCAGACAAAGTCAGCAGACCTTCAGGAAATGCACAAGCCTCACAGACCTAACACCAGACAATGTTATTGCCCACTACAATCTCACAGCGGACAACCAACATCCCACCTCAGACAAAGCTGCTGGCTGTGCTGCACCTGTTGGCCTCTGGTACCTCCCAACCAACAACTTCCAGAGGCAGAGGAGTCTCACAGCCAGCCCTATCCAAGTTCATCACACCTGTCCTGGTGGCCATCATCAGCTTGGTACCCCAGTACCTTTTAGTCCTCCCCAATGCGCAGACACAGCCGGAGACCGAGCAAGGCTCATACTCCATAGCTGGATTCACGCATGTCTTGGGACAATCGACTGCCCACATGTCCTACTTGTGCCCCCTGTCGAAACTGCACACAGTTACCGCAGCAGAAAGCACATGCATTCCATCAATGTGCAGGCAATAGTGGACCACCGGGGACTCTTCACCAATGTCGTCGCCAACTACACAGGCAGTGTGCATGATTCCTTCATCTTTCGATAGTCCATCATCAACCAGCGCTTCCAGAATTGCTCTGCTCGTTGGCAAGTACCAACTGAACACACCCCCCCAAACTCCACAATCATGCAACATACAACTCTGGCAATGCACACGTCACAGACTCACATACAACTTGTCAAACAACATGCCCACCCACCAGACACGACAGAACAACTTACTGTGGGAACCTGGGCTAGCCATGTACATGAGCCATCAACGGCATGGCACCTCAGCCACACAATAGCGGAATGTGGGGAGAGGTGGGAACCAGGCATGTACGAAGGAGGCAAGTGATCCATGAATGAGAATATACACAATTCCAAGTGCGGTGGAAATGTGTTGGACAGACTGCAGTATGCACACCACAGATGTACCCATGTCTACATGCACTGCTGGTGTTTGGAGTGTAGTGGATAGTGGACACAACCATGTCACCCCAGCCAGTGGGGAAGATTGCGGAAATGTATCTTGTGACGTCCCCCCCTCTAAGCGTGTGCGAATTGGGCTGGGCCGGCATAAGCCAGGCCAGCGTAGGGGTGTGAATAAAAAGCATGTAGCTCTGGGCGTAGTTCCCTTCCGGAATGGCCAACGTGTCTGCCAGGGCAACGCCTCCCACCCCGCCACGATGCCGACGCCGTCACCGTGAGCGGAGTTGCCTGCGATCCCGTGCGTCTGCTGCACCCCGGGCTGCTGGTCCACGAACCTGTCTTGCCCGCCCCTGCGCACCCAGGCCTCACTGCTTACCTACCTACACAGGCGCTTGTCAAAGAGGGCCCACCATGTGCCGGTGCAAGCTCCAAGCCCGAGGCCCGTGACCTTGGCTGCCTCCTCAGACCATCACGGTCTCCGCAACACAGGCCAGCAGTACTCCTTTCTCATTGACATACTCTACCGCTGCGTCCGGCCTACACTACAGTCAAGTAGGTCACACATTTGGAACTGAGTCTTGATATCCTTATGGGCGAGTACATATGTTCATGGGATGTTTGATGTCACTGTACTCCCTTCGATGTGTTGCCACCAAGTCTGTGCATAACTTTCCAACCATACGTGTCTGTGGTCCCTCACTGCGGGCCAGTAGGTCACACATTTGGAACTGAGTCTTGATTTCCCACTGGCAGAGTTCATGTCATTGTACGCCAGGAGAGGAGTAAGAGGAAGACGCGGTTTAGTCCGGAATAAAAAAGTATCATCGTTACGGAGGTGTCCGAACACTACCGGCAACTGCTCTGGTGTCACTGTCTCTGTTCCACGCGAGCCAATGACACGTGGCTGTGGGCCCCTGCTGACCGCGGCCTCTGGCCTACACTGTGGTCGAGTAGGTCACACATTTGGAACTCAGTCTTGATTCATTGTGCAGGTCTCATCGCAGACTGCATCCCCTTTCAACGCCGGTGCCACTAAGTCTGTTCCCCTGCATTCATGTACACTTTCTGGTTGAACTTTGGTGGTGACTGAGTCTATGGACTGGGGGTTGTCATCATCATCATGTCGGTGATACTGAGTTGGTGGCAAAAACGAGGCTGTAGCATTCCACTCCTCCATTTGCCGCTTCCGGACGGCTTTTGCCCTCTGCATCATTCTCTGGAGGATACCTTCCACCGTCCCCCACAACCCTCCGCTACATTCACCTTTGACATCGACGAGGAACCGCTCAGCTCACTTGGCCCTACCTCAGTGCACCACAAGTCACCATCCCGTGGCGGTGCGCCTGTGCCGGCTGCAGTGAATCCGGGGCCACTAACTCTCTGCAGCTCAAGTCATTGACCCTGTCTGATAGAATATTGGATGGCCTCTGGGTCGATGAACTGGGGGTCATCAACGCCATGTGTCTGCACTGTCCGCTGCCTCCGGCCTCAACTGCGGTCCACCTGGGCTCACACATCAAATCGAGTCCTGACCTGCCCGGACGTCGCATCACCGCAGAATGCACACACCTTCACCACCAGGACCAACTCCAAACAACAGGTGCCAGAGTCTGAAGTGTCTTACTGCCAGACTATCAGAGTTGCTCACACCTATCGTGGGTGCCATCATCAGCTTGATACCCTGCTCAGCTCTTCAGGTGCCACTAACTCAGTGCATCACAACTCATGGACCATTCTGGTTGCATATTGGGTGAACACTGTACTTTCTCCGGCCACCACCAAGATGCTTCACAGTGTTTCTGTTATGCTGGTGTTTTCTGTTTCCACTTTAATTGTGATCACTGTTCAAGTTGTTGCCAGCACCAACGACTCCATGAGGGCTGGCTTACACTCACCCCACACACATCCAGCACAGGCGTCACTGTACATGTGACACTGGCAATAATGGTGACGAGCACACGTGCCCGTAGCCAGTTCAACAAACTATCTGAGAGTGTCTGTGTGCTCATTATGTATGCATTAGGGCCCCGGGCCCTACAACATTACATTGTGCCGTGTACAGCGGTTGCAGCCATGTCACCGCAGGCAGTGGGTGAGACCTTGCACATGTAGCATTGCCATCCCCCTCTCAATACGTAAGAGGAGTGAACTGGGCCGGTGTACGCAAGTCCAGCGTGGGGGGGTGGATGATAATCCTGTGGCTCTGGGTGTGGTTCAGTACTGGAAATGTGCAAAGGCATGTGTCTCTGTCGCAGTGTGGGTCTCCGTTGGGGAGTGTAAGTGGTCACTGATGGGACTTAGACACCCATGTATGTGATCTAGTTCGGCTTCCATGAGGTCAAACCCCACCCGCTCCTGTTCAGCCCCCACCTTCTGGTAGTCTGACACCTGGCCTTGGAATGCGATGTGTGCTTCGGTGGGCTGCTGGGAGCCAGCCATGGTGGTCGGTGCATCCAGCTGTGTGGTCTGTGCAGGGGGTGGGGTGTCCTCGATGTAGCTGGGCTGCCCTGCTCCTGGAGGTTGATTGCCTAAGATGTCCATGAACTGTTGTAGGGCGTCGGTGTCGAAAGTATGGAGGTGCTCTTCAGCATCACTGTAGAGTTGTCTGGTCTGCTCTGCTGGAGGTGTTGTTTGTCCCTCTGCAATGTGAAGGGGAGATGCTTACATTGGCATGTATGTTGACACATTATTCAAGTTTACATATAGACTGCATGACAATGTACATTGTGACTGTTTGGGAGGAGTGGACTATTTGATGCGGGACAGTGGACATTTGAACTACATGACGTAGGTGAGGTTGTACACATACATTTTCATCTCACAGTTTCCTGCTATGTCAGATGTGATTGGCCAGTTTCTACGCACAAGCGGACCCAGTTGTATCCTCTGTTCTGCAGTGTAAGTGTGTAGCACATTGCGGTCAATGTGGATGTGCTGTCATTGCTATGTGTGTGTGCTGCATTGTGGGAGAGTTGCCCCTGCAGCTGTGGTTTTGCTGCCCCTTATCCCTTGGAGGTGGTGTGCCTTTGACTTTTGTGCTTTTAAGGTGCTGTGATGTTGGCTACTTGGGTCAATTGTGCTCTTGGACTGTTTTTGTACTCTTGTGCATTGTTTGTCTGCAGATGTATTGTTGACGTCAGTGGTTGTTTGTGCACGTGGATGTGTCAGAGTGTGACCTACTCCTTTACGGATGTGGTCCGCACTCAGCCACCTTAGTCTCGTGGCGTGCACAATGTCATGGTAATTGTACTCCAGCCATGCTGCTCGTCATGTAGTGTCACTTGCATTGTCAGTGTGGCTCACAAATACGCATCTTTGCTGTGTTTCGCACGGGTGCATGTGTGTGTTGTGGAATTGGTGATGTGTGGGGTGGGACCCCTTTGGGCACATAGTGGACGGGGGCCTACTTGATGTTTGTATGTGTGCTGCAGTGTGCCATGGGGATAAGGGACATGATCCAGGGTCATTGTTTGTGTGAGGTGTGCTACACATCGTTGTGCATGTGTGCGATTGTTAACCCTGGGCGGACAACTACGCTACGCTCGCGTAGTTTGCGTAGTTTGTGCTACTTCGCGCTACGCGAATTGCACGTAGCACAGTGCAAAAATGCACAGCATAGTGTATTTGGCATTTTTTGCTCGCTCGCGGTCCCCAACGTCAAGTTGGCGACCCGTGAGCGAGCAAAAATAACATCCCGGTGAGACTTTTTCCTCGTTCGCGATCAGCAACATCAAGTTGCCGATTACGAGCGTGGAAAATAAACCTCCTGGCGAGATTCTCTACGCGGGGAGGTCAAGTTTCGCATTGCGAGTGGTCGTATATGCTCGCAACCTCTCGCGATGAGAAACTACCAGTCCGCGTTGAGAAACCTGCCGCTCGAGTTAAATCTACTCAAGCGGCAGAAAACGACAGCTCGCACTGTGCAAGATGCCGTTTTCAATGATTGCACAGTGCGGACAAGCATCCGGCACTGTGCAATCATCGCGAACAGCCCACTAAGCAGTTCGCGTAGTGCTACGTGTATCTCGCGTAGTGCGAAGTGCACTTTGCGTACTACTACGCGATCTACGCCCAGGGTTAGCCATTGTGCCCGTCACCCTCCTTCCCCCCAGTCCTTAGTCGTTACTCAACCTGTTGATGTTGTGTCAGGTCATGTCGAGCTGTGTCCGGACTCCTGACTCCTTGCACCATCTCCACACTGATGACTGTGGTCACCATTTGTTCCAGCTCTTCCTGTGGCGCCGAACTCCCACCTCCAGTTGCCGTTGCTGCCTTCCTGTTGGCAGCCGGTTTCTGCTTGGTTTGGCTTTTCAAAACATGCCAGCGCATCTTGACCTCCTCCACACTCCGACTGCATTCACGATGGAATGCCATTTTTCCATCTGTGTTGCCAATGACACGGTGGAGGTGACGGACAGTTGTTGTTAGTGTTCTGTCACCTCCGTGACGACGATCCAGTTATCATGCGGACTGTACCCTGTCTTCCTCTTCTCCGTGGCCTTCCCCGACCCCGAGGTTCCTTGCTGGTGGTCTGCGGGGCTTGTGGGGTTCGCGTTTACCTGGACACTCGGTCCGGGTACATCCATGGTGCTAGGCAATTTATTTTGTTTTTGGTGTGTTTTTCTTGTTCTGCTTTTATAGTGCCTTTGCCCGCATGACGTTTGGGAATTGCAGGCCTGTTGCTGGTCATCGATGATTTTTGTATCGCGATCGGCCTCATCACAACTTTTTTCACGTTCCTGTTTTGCGTTTTTCCGGCGTCGTGTTGATTTTTAACGCGGTCATTTGATGCGTTACCGTGGGACTATCGCATGGTGCCGCCGTGTTGGGAATATCACGTTAACACAGTGTTGTTTTCCCGAGATAGACTGCAATGTGAAGAGTTGCATTAAGCTAATTTTGCGGTAGTTATCACTGGTTCTTGAGAATATGTCCCTATATATTTTAGTCGGTGTGTTGCTACAAAGGAGCATTCAACACAGAGGTGATCGTAAAGGTGTTATGGACTTAATTTCTCGTAGAGCCATTTAAATGGTTGCAGGTTTGAATCTCGACGAATCAACTCATGATCCTTTCTAGGCTGATGTTAAGTACTATAAACCTCTTTTATTCAGCTCCAGGAACCCAGAGATTAATGTGCATTTTCACAAATATATGTTTAGTCTGTCAGTATTACCTAATTCAGTTTTTGTTTGGATATCAGTGATGTGAGGAATAATAAAAAAGATTTTCTCGGTGTAGCCGACATGTCAGAGAAACAACCTCGTATGGCCAAGTATTTATTGTTTTTATTTCAATAGCAAAACAGATCTTAAGTTCAGCAGTCTTTTTATTTTTATACTAACGATAATACCAGATAGTGATAGTTGATAACTGAGATTTGGGATGAGACGAGCTGGTTACAGTGTACAAGAAGAACTTGTGTGTATCGATAAAACTTTAGACTGCCTGAGGCACAGCCATGCAGCATGTTTTGAAGCAAGAAAAGTTTTTTTATGGATTAGTTTCCGTGCAGCTATAGCCCTTGTCAGTAGTTTGTGTGAGCTTTTATAGAGGCAATGCGCAATGGGTAACCTAGATTTTACTGCAGTGAGCAAAAGCCTTAAACATCATATGGTTACTACAATTACTTTTGGAAAAGACCATAGAGATTGAGGTTGTCACATAGTTACAGGTCTGCTGCACAGCAAAACCTCATGGCCTACTATTGACCATTGTGCAAGCTTATGTGTGGAAACAGTGACTTTGTAGCTTAATGGATAATAACGACTGGGCCTGATTCAGAAACATTCTGCTGTGACTTATGTTTTAGCGTACTTATGGCTTATTGTTGACTAAGCCAGGAGTACTCTTTGCCCCTGCAATGCAGGAGAAAGTTAAGTGTACTTGCTACAAGGGCAAGTCACACCCACTAAGCAAAATTTTTATGGATCAAGTCTATTTAGTAGCTGAACGCTCAATGAAAAAAGTAGGTCCGGCATTGTGTGTCGTTTTTTTGTTTTGATTTTGTCATTGAGTTATGTTGGTGGGTTCATAGTTTCCGGACCTCATTGCTTTTTAGCGTTCCATAGGTGAAAGGACTCCTTCTGCTTTATATCGGTGCCAAATTTAGTCAAGTAGTATCTCCATTGCGTAAAAGCATTGTCCAACCTTGAAATGGAATGTTTCCAATTGAGCATTGGGAAGATCAATAACCATTGGAATTCTGTACCGCCCTGCACTTTGGCCAAGCACAGTGTTTTTATAGCTGATGCTCCCACTCTTATAACTTATTTATTAACGGTAGGAAAGCACGTACCATAATGATTGCAAATTTAATGTGTGCAGTTAAATGTACGAGACTGCCAACCAAGGCCCTTTAAATAACATTTTGGATTCAGGAATATAAGAAAACTCTTTAAATGGTTTACACGTGCTTTTCATTCAAGTTTGTAAAGCAGGAGGTCATGTATGAACCATAAAGGTAATACTGCTAAAACATAATGGAGTGAGGAGTTGGCCTAGGGCGGTCGACCTCGAATTTGGGGAACTGGGTTTGAGTCTCGGCAATGACGCTGATCATCCTGTGATTCAATGCAACTGGTGCTATGTATAGCGCTCTGATACCCGATTTGGCTCAAGTTCGCGCTACATAAAACGCTGCAAAACAAATTAAGAATAAAAGAGCTTGTACTAAAACAGCTAATCACCCGTGATGGTATCCAGGTGTTCTTCATTACATGATTCAATCTGTACAATATATACATACAACCCCTTGACAAATAACTTCCCTTGAGTTTAACTTGCCACCAGTTGCCAGTATATTTAACAAATGCTTAAGGTGCATGATGACTTCTCATTTGCTGTTCTAAGGGAAATCCATTTTCAGTGGTAGATTGTGTTTCCTTACAACTTAAGGGTGATGGTTTTGTTTGACTTTCTAGCCATCAGTCATGTGCCCATGGTTCGAAATTAGATGCAGTCTTGTAGCACATACTCATTGGTTACATATATTCTAGTTCTGCATCTGAAGGTAGCTCAGAAGGTGTTTCTAGTTCTGAGTCTCACACATTGTCAGGTTGTGGTGGGCCCTTCAGTGATTAAGTACCACTCAACAAAGCTTGTAGCACTTTCCTGTGGTTATTTTTTCATGTAGTGAGATGAGTGAGATGAACAGTGTAAAGCAGCCTTAAACTTCCTCCTAACCAAACACACTGGCTCAGAGCAGTAAAGTAGAAGGAAAAGACTCTTTAGGTCGAGCCTACTAGAGAGTGCATGCACTGGCTACTGGGAGGCATATTGTGACTTACCAAGAATATGGAGGGGCTTGGAAGCTTACCCATTGCTTTCCATTGGTTGGCTTGCTAGTCACTCATTTGCATGCTTCTTAAGCATGTCCCAGCGTGTCAGTCTTGTGTTTGTCCCTCCTGTGGTGCATTCCTGCTTTACCTTCTCTTTGATTGGCTGAACTCTCTGCTTTTAATTCAACCACTATTTTTTCTTCTATTGAGTACTTCATGGGCGTTTTCAAGCTGTCTCCCTTGTCTACTTCTCTCCCTGTGCACTCTGTATTGCTGTATGTTGCCATAGTGCTTCACCCCGCCCTTCCGTGTTGTTTTCTCCCCACTTGCGTCCTTCTTTTTCCCCCTTTATAGTTTAGCTCTCCACCCACACCCTTGTATTGTTTTACCCCAATACCCATGTTGTGTTTCTACCTCTCCCACCTTTCTTGTGTTTTATTGGTGTAACCCCCTCCCTCCCTGTGTTGCTTTGGCGACACCATCACTCCATTGTATTGCTTTGTCCTCCCACCACCCCACCCTCCACCATATTGCGTAGGAACCCTCTTGTGTTGCTTCTGTGTTTCCCTTACTCCTCTGTGTTGCTTCTGCTGCCACCCCAACTATTTCCCTGAACCCGAACCCCACCAATGCTTGTTCTCAACTAAGGTCCTCTAGTGGTGCTTGTTGGAAAGCGTTCCCCGGGGAGGCTGCGGAGTGTGCTCCCGTCCACCCTGGGCCCACCTTTCCCAGAATTAGGCCGAGCAAGAGCAGAGAGGCCCTGCCTGGCAGGGTCTCGCACCTAGGATCGCACGCGCTGCACTCACTCTCTCTTCGGATAGAGGGACACCACACAGTAGGTCGTTTATAAGGTAATAAGTCTTTATCGGTAGTTGTCAGGGATCTTTATGATCCGGTAAGCAGGTACCAAAGTAAATGCCACAAGCGGCAGCGATCTTGTGATGAAGGAAAAAGGGGGTAGCGGGACAGTCTTTGAATCAGTGTCTCTGCGAGTTATCCGGCGCCCAGCTCTTAATCCTCGAGCTGAGGGGATGTTGCTTCTCTCGGCGATCTCTACTGATCTTCTTGGAGGAACGGGCCGCGAGTCACTCAGCAGGCACCGGAGGGTCTTAGTTCAGGGAGCCGCGACGGCGTCAGCAGGGCTCAGATGGATCAGAGTTCGGGGAGCCGCGACGGCGTCAGCAGGGCTCAGATGGTCTCAGGGTTCGGGGAGCCGCGACGGCGTCAGCAGGGCTCAGGTGGTTTCAGAGTTCGGGGAGCCGCGACAGCGTCCGCAGGGCTCAGGTGGTTTCAGAGTTCGGATAGCGATCTTCTGTTCGGTGAACGATCGAGCCGCAACCAGGTCAGCAGGCTCTCGTCAGTCCAGCTCTTCTCTGCCTCTCGTCCCTTCAGCACCCCTTGTTATACTCCCCTTCCTCTTTGAAGTCCGGGGTCCTCGCGGAGAGGGGTCTGGTGCCTGGGGGCGGTGTGTCGGGGTTTCCTGTCGCTCAGCCGCTTGATCTGTTCAGATGTGTCCGGGAGGGACTCCAGACGCCCAGCAGGAGAGGCGCCCGCTCACCGGGGGCCTGGTGGCCGATCGAAACCTCCCTCGGGGAAGAGACCAGAGGTGTGACAGAGTCGGCGCCTCTCGGTCTGGTTTGGGGGGGTGTCGTTCTCCCTCGGCCAGGCATGCGTGTTGGGGATCTGTTCGGCCCTCGGGATGTTGGTCCACGGAAGCCGAAAGGCCGTGCCCACGAGGTTCGGCGTGTTTGTAGTGTGACTTGCTGGTCGGGAGGGCCCACACCACGAGGCCGGTCTCACACGTGCCCCCCCCCAGCTGAAAGGCGGGGAGAACTACCCATCCACTTGGGAGTTCTCCTTGCTGAAGCGGAAGAATCAGGACAGGCCGTCCGCATTGGCGTGGTCAGTCCCGGGGCGATGTTCCACAGTGAAATCCATCCCCTGGAGAGAGATGGACCAGCGTAGCAGCTTTGGGTTTTCCCCTCGCATCTGCATCAACCACCGCAGGGGTCGATGATTCGTTTGCACTCGGAAGTGTGTTCCGAACAGGTAGGGCCGTAGCTTTTTGAGGGCCCAGACTACGGCGAACGTCTCTCGTTCAATTGTGCTCCACCGCTGTTCCCGGGGCAGCAACCTTCGGCTGATGAAGGCGATGGGCTGATCTATGCCTTTGTTGTCATATTGTGAGAGGACTGCCCCGATGCCGTGCTCCGAGGCGTCCGTCTGGACCACAAACTCCTGGGTGTAGTCGGGTGCTTTGAGTACCGGAGCCGCGCACATTGCGGCCTTTAGGGTATCGAACGCCTTCTGGCAGGCGGGAGTCCAGTGTATTTTCTTGGGGTGTTTCTTGGAGGTTAGTTCTGTGAGAGGGCCGGCGATGCTGCCATAGTTTTTAATGAACCTACGGTAGTAGCCGGTGAGGCCCAGGAAGGCTCGGACTTCCGTTTGGGTTGTAGGGGGTTCCCAAGACAAGATGGCGTCGATCTTCGGCTGGAGGGGGGCGACCTGCCCACTCCCCACCTGGTGCCCCAGATAAGTTACGGAGCCGTGCCCAATCTGACATTTGCTAGCTTTGATGGTGAGGCCGGCCCGGCGCAGAGCCAGCAGGACTTGACGGAGGTGCTGGAGGTGCACGGTCCATTGGGAGCTGAAGACTGCTATGTCGTCAAGGTATGCCGCGCTGAACCCCTCTAGTCCGGCCAGGACCCTGTTCACCAGCCGCTGGAAGGTGGCCGGGGCATTTTTCATTCCGAACGGCATCACTCTAAAGCGGTAGTGCCCATCTGGAGTGGAGAGGGCGGAGCGCTCCTTGGCTCCCTCGGTGAGGGCAATCTGCCAGTACCCACTGGTCAGGTCGAAGGTGCTGAGGTAGCAGGCAGCCCCAAGGCGGTCAATGAGTTCGTCGGCACGGGGGATAGGATGAGCGTCTGCTCGGGTGACCGCATTGAGGCCTCGGTAGTCCACGCAGAATCTCAGCTCGGGGGCAACACCCGAAGTAGTCGCTTTCGGAACCAGGACTACCGGGCTGGCCCAAGGGCTGTCGGAGGGTTCAATCACCCCGAGGTCTAACATCTTTGCTACCTCGGTCTGGATGCAGGTCCGGACCCGATCAGGGACCCAGTAGGCCCGATGCCTCACGGGCGGGCTGTCTCCAGTGTCCACGTCGTGGACACACCAGCTGGTGACCCCCGGGGTCAGGGAGAAGAGATCCGCGAACTGCCCTAGTAGCTGGCGGCAGTCGTCGGTCTGTTGGGCTGTGAGGGCGGTCGACAGTCTCACTCCTTCCACGGATCCATCGGTTTCCTTCACCCCCAGGGGGTCTGGGAGGGGCTCGGTGTCTTCTTCGGCCCCATCGTCGGTGGCTAGGAGTAGACTTAATTCGGTCCGTACAAAGTGGGGCTTGAGGCGGTTTACGTGGAGAACCCGGAGGGGGTTCCGCGGGGACTGCACATCGATGAGATAGGTGACTTGGCTCTTCCGCTCGATCACCTTGTAGGGCCCAGTCCATTTATCTTGGAGAGCGCAGGGTCTCACCGGGGCCATGACCCAGACTTGTTGGCCCGGCTGAAACTCGACCAGCGTAGCATTCTGGTCATACCAGCGCTTCATCCCTTCTTGACTGGCCTCAAGGTTTGCTTCTGCGAGTGCCCTGAATTTTTGGGTCTGGTTGCGGAGCGCCAAGATGTAACGGAACACGTCCGGAGGGGTCCCCCGGGGGGTCGCTTCCCACCCCTCTTTGACCAGGCTCAGGGGTCCTCGGACGGGGTGTCCGTATAACAGTTCGAATGGGCTGAATCCCAGGGATTTTTGGGGAACCTCCCGGTAGGGGAACAGGAGACATGGGAGGAGGACGTCCCACCTCCGGCGTAGGGGTTCCTCGAGGCCCATGATCATCCCCTTCAATGTCTTGTTAAAGCACTCGACTAGGCCGTTTCCTTGGGGGTGGTACGGGGTGGTGAATTTGTACGATACTCCGCACTGCTGCCAGAGGGACTTCATATAGCGGGAGATAAAGTTTGTTTCCCGGTCACTCGCGACTTTGCGGGGGAACCCCATGCGGGAGAAGATCCCCATCAAGGCCCGGCCCACCACGGGGGCCGTCACGGTGCGGAGAGGGATGGCTTCGGGGTAACGGGTGGCATGGTCCACCAGGACGAGGATGAATCGGTGGCCCTGGGCGGTCTTGGGGTCCAGGGGTCCGACAATGTCGATTCCTACCCGCTCAAAAGGGGTACTGACAACGGGGAAGGGTTGGAGCGGAGCCTTGCGCTTGCCCCCACTCTTTCCGCTGGCCTGGCACGTGGGGCAGGACTTGCAGTGGGCCTCCACATTTGCTTGCATCTTGGGCCAATAGAAGTGGGTGACGAGTCGCTGGTAGGTCTTATCCTGGCCTAAGTGTCCGGCCAGGGGTACATCATGGGCCAGGCCCAGGAGAAGATTTCGGAAGCGTAGGGGTACGACTAGTACTCGGGCCGATCCCAACTCGGCCGACTTCTGTTCGCTGTAAAGCAGTCCGTTCTCCCAGTATACCCAGTGGGTGCCAGTCCGGTCGCCGGCTGCTTGGGCCTCGGCCTGTTGTCGGGGCCCAATGAGGGACGGGCAGGTGGATTGTTCTTGGCAGAACTCTTCACGGGAGGGGCCCCCTTCGCAGGGCCACGGGGCCAGTTCTGTCAAGTCCCTGAGTTTGGTCAGGGCTTCGGGGTTGGAAGGCCCGGATTCTTCGCCGGGAGCGGTTGGTTCGTCCAGAAGGGGGTCGTTGGCCTCTGGTGGTGTATCCTGGCTCTCGGGGATAGTGGTGGTGCTCAGGGGCCTGGCCTCTCCCCCCTCGGAGGAAGGCGCCCGGAGAGTCATCGTGCGCGTGGTGCGCATACCCACTCGGGTAGGCCCATCATCTCGAGGTGGGCCCTTCGTTCCACTTGTCCCCACGGGGAGTTCTCCAGGTCGTTGCCAAGGAGGCAGTCCACGGGCTGGGAGGTTTGGACCGCTACTTTTAACTTGCCGGTGACTCCCCCCCATTCGAAGGGGACTAGGGCCATCCGCCAGAGGCTCTCGGAATTGTCTGATGATATGACGGGGCAAAAGGCGTCAGGCAGGATCTGATCCTCGGAAATCAGGTGGCAATGGACCGCCGTGACACTCGCCCCCGTGTCCCGGAGCCCCTCGATGCGGTGACCGTTGACCGTTACCTGCTGTCGGTACTTCTTTGTGTTGGCGGGCAGGGGCGTTCCGGGGACCATCTCCCAGTCCCCTAGGGAGACCAAGGCCATGGCGGCTGGTTCCCATTCTTCGGAGTCTTCCACCTCTTCTCCCAGGGCTACAGAGGCCATCTGTCGAGCCGGTGGGGTTGTGGTGGCGGCCCGCTGGTACAGGGGACACTGAGGGTCACTGGCATAGTGTCTGGTCTGCTGGCAGCGGAAACAGGTGATCCTCCCTCGGGGCCCCGGCCTCCCGGGTGGCCCTGTGCTGGCCGGAGGTGGAGCGGGAAAAGGTGGAGATTGTCCTCTGGGAGGGCTGAGTGGGGATCCCCCCGGGAGCTCCCTTGGCCGGCCTTGGTTCCCCCCGCCCCTCTAGTGGGGGGGTCCCTGACTGTGGCGACCGTAGTCTCCCACGGGCCCCCGGGAGGTCCGGGTGTTCACCCACCGGTCAGCCTCGACGGCCAGTTTCCGAGGGTCTGTGAGTTTGTGTACTGCTCGATTTTCCCGGCCTTCCGGTGTTGCAGAGCAATCCATATGACTTCAGTCTCTTTCCATCCGAGTCTAAGGACTGGAGTAGTGAATAGGGCCTATCTATTAGATACTTGTGACACAATCCCGTGCTCCTACCCATAGATCAGGGTTTGTATACATATCCTAGGGGATAGATTCGGTAGCCTTGAGGATAACCTGCCCTATAGTGAGGGTATTTCATAGAGCTGTGTTGAATTCAGGCCTGGTAGGCCTCAAACGGGAGAGTTATTAGACACTTCCTGTGTTCTTCCCCATAGATCAGGGTTTGTATACATATCCTAGGGGATAGATTCGTTAGCATTAGGGGTCATCTGTTCTGTAGTAAGGGTATTTCATGGAGCTGAATTCAGGCCTGGTAGGCCTTAAACGGGAGAGATATTATTCACTTCGACATGATCCTGTGTCCTTCCCCATAGATCAGGGTTTGCATACATATCCTAGGGGATAGATTCGTTAGCCTTGAGAATAACTTGCCCTATAGTGAGGGTATTTCATAGAGCTGTGTTGAATTCAGGCCTGGTAGGCCTTAAACGGGAGAGATATTATTCCTCCACCGATGTTAGTCATGTTTATTGAATGTATAATAGACTGAAGTCAAGGGTGGAATGTACTGCCCGATTTTCCCGGCCTTCCCGTGTTAAGGGAGGCCTAATGTGACTTCAGTCTCTTTCCATTCAAGTCTAAGGGTTAGAGTAGTGTATAGAGCCTATTTGTTAGGCACTTCAACATGATCCTGTGTTCTTCCCCATAGATCAGGGTTTGCATATATATATCCTAGGGGATAGATTCGTTAGCATTAGGGGTAATATGTTCTGTAGTAAGGGTATCTAATGGAGCTGTGCTGCATTCAGGCCTGGTAGGCCTTAAACGGGAGAGACTCCATCTTTCCTCCTGCTCTGGCAGCTTGGGAAGTTTCTAGGTCATAGGCAGTGTTTTAGTTAGGAGGTGTTATTCGCTTGGAGAGAACCGGTTCAGGCCGGCCCTTATCGAAGGATTGTATTCTCCTTCATGCCGAAGACACTACAACAGGCCGGCCGGCTGGGAACGTGTCCTTGGCACGGGGAGGTACAGGAATTTGGTGGGCGGCAGGTTTCGAGCTGGAAATTTCCATGAGAGAATGCACATCTATATTAGTGAAAGTCTGAGGCAGACACTGGCACTTGCTTCTAGACCATAGGCGGCATCTGGCCGTTAGCAGAAGAGCTATTACTTATTCCAGGGAAGACTGATGATGAACTTGAATCCAAAGAGGAGAGGGTAGCCGATAAGGACGAGGTTCCAGTGACTCGGAGAGGGAGAAGGGAGCAGACCCACAACTGCAGAGGGGTGACTTCCAGGCTAAGCCGAGGCATAGACGAGAAGGGAACCTAGATGACCATTGAGTACAGGCGACGTACCCTCAAGGTGAAGTCGATCCCTTTTTCTTTGAAGTGTATAACTTAATCTTTTACTTTCCTTGCAGGTTATATATGTATGATGTGTTCCGTAAATGTGCATGTGGCATTTAAATAAAGTATTTAGCTTATTGTACGTTAGCATGTGTTGTGTACTTTTGTATAGGAGGATAGCCTATTCTTTAGTCAGAGTTTCCTTAAAATGAACAGAGGTTAATCCTGGTCAGGTAAGTGGTAACTGGATGAGGGGGAAAACAAGCCCCTCGAACTAGAGAACAGGTTGTGCTCAACTAATAGTCTTTGTGTGATCTGATATATGGTAACCCCGATTCCCCTGTTATGTACCGCAGTAACAATAGGATGAGCTCGTGCTAAGGCTGCCGGGTAGGTAGGAGATTCTGGGTCTGACTGAGGCCGCGAGATCGTGTGTGTCGCTGCCGAATGGGTAGGAGATTCTGGGTCTGACTGAGACCGCGAGACTTTGTGTGTCGCTGCCGAATGGGTAGGAGATTCTGGACCTGACTGAGGTCGCGAGATCGTGTGTGTGTGTCGCTGCCGAATGGGTAGGAGATTCTGGGTCTGACTGAGACCGCGAGACTTTGTGTGTCGCTGCCGAATGGGTAGGAGATTCTGGGTCTGACTGAGACCGCGAGACTTTGTGTGTCGCTGCCGAATGGGTAGGAGATTCTGGACCTGACTGAGGTCGCGAGATCGTGTGTGTGTGTCGCTGCCGAATGGGTAGGAGATTCTGGGTCTGACTGAGACCGCGAGACTTTGTGTGTCGCTGCCGAATGGGTAGGAGATTCTGGACCTGACTGAGGTCGCGAGATCGTGTGTGTGTGTCGCTGCCGAATGGGTAGGAGATTCTGGGTCTGCCTAAGGCCGCGAGACTGTGGTTGCTGAGATTGCGAGGCTGTGAGGTATATAATAGGAATTCCCTGTCCTTAGGTGGTACGTATATATGTGGTTATTTGGGTGTAAAAAGACCCTAGGGAGGGGGTAACGTTCTGTTTTGGGTCAGAAGGGCTCTGTAGAGCGGGTTCCACCCGATCCGAAAACCCAAGCAGAACAGTTTGCTATCCAGGAGGTGCTGGCACAGCTCTACGAAGCAATTAGCGGCCAAGTGTTCCCATGCGATTAGGTCGAACAGCTCCTCAAAGGTGGAGACCTTGCTGCCCTTGATCCATCCGTCCAAGGCCCGGCTGTAAAAGTTCACGTACTCCACCCAGGTGGTACCGGGTATCTTTTTGCAGTCTCTAAACCGTTGCCGGTACATTTCAGGGGTGAGCCCATATCTGGCTACCAGGGCCTCTTTCATGTGACTGTAGGAGTTCATTACCGTGGAGGGCAGGTCCAGCAGGGTATCTCTCCCCTCACTCAAGAACTGGCCCCACAGCCCAGCCCCCCAGTCTTTCTGCGGGACTCGGTGGGAGGTCATGGCGACTTCGTAGGCCTTGAACCACTGCTGAATGTCGTCGTTCTTATAATATTCTCTCACCACATCCTTGGGGATGTGGACCTTCGGTTCCACGGTGGAGGAGATGGGTTGGGTTTCCGAGGGTCGGGCCTCCGCCCTCTTGGCCTGGAGCTCGATTTCTTTTAGGCTACGTTCGTTCTCTAGTTGGAGTTTCTTTTCTTCGTGTTCTCTCTGTCATTTCTTTTCCTCTAGTTCTCCTTGTAGGCGTAACTGTTCCACCACCAGTTTTTTCTCGGCCAGTTTTATCTCTCCTTCGATTTTTAGTTTTGCTAGTTCCAGTTCGTGGTTGCGACCTCTTTCTCGGTCTGCTAGTTCCTCAGGGGATAGGCCCCCCTCGGGGGCGCCGTTCCTCCCACGGCTGCTTCGTGGTTCGTTGGGGGTTTCTCCTTCTGTTCGTGCTTCTGCCTCGACCCAGATTTTTAATGCCCCCTGGAAGTCCTCTTTCGTGCTCAGTCCGGTGGTAGCGATTCCAAAGTCTTTGCAAAATTGTTTCAGTTCTCGGTGCGTATAAGATTCTAACTGGTCTCTTTGAAATGCCGTGCTTGGGTTGGTGCCTGCGGCACCTGGGGAAGTTTCTCCTTCCATTCTTCTCGGTAGTGCGTCAGCCGTCTACTGCACGATCTCTAGGTGTTGGCTCGGATCCCGTCGTCTGCCACCAAATGTTGGAAAGCGTTCCCCGGGGAGGCTGCGGAGTGTGCTCCTGTCCACCCTGGGCCCACCTTTCCCAGAATTAGGCCGAGCAAGAGCAGAGAGGCCCTGCCTGGCAGG
The DNA here is from genome assembly GCF_964204655.1 of Triturus cristatus. NCBI lineage: Eukaryota > Metazoa > Chordata > Amphibia > Caudata > Salamandridae > Triturus > Triturus cristatus. Next base: position 740,866,064 of record NC_140583.1, read on the forward strand.
GTCTCGCACCTAGGATCGCACGCGCTGCGCTCACTCTCTCTTCGGATAGAGGGACACCACACAGTAGGTCGTTTATAAGGTAATAAGTCTTTATCGGTAGTTGTCAGGGATCTTTATGATCCGGTAAGCAGGTACCAAAGTAAATGCCACAAGCGGCAGCGATCTTGTGATGAGGGAAAAAGGGGGTAGCGGGACAGTCTTTGGATAAGTGTCTCTGCGAGTTATCCAGGGCCCAGCTCTCAATCCTCGAGCTGAGGGGATGTTGCTTCTCTCGGCGATCTCTACCGATCTTCTTGGAGGAACGGGCCGCGAGTCACTCAGCAGGCACCGGAGGGTCTTAGTTCAGGGAGCCGCGACGGCGTCAGCAGGGCTCAGATAAATCAGAGTTCGGGGAGCCGCGACGGCGTCAGCAGGGCTCAGATGGTCTCAGGGTTCGGGGAGCCGCGACGGCATCAGCAGGGCTCAGGTGGTTTCAGAGTTCGGGGAGCCGCGACAGCGTCCGCAGGGCTCAGGTGGTTTCAGAGTTCGGATAGCGATCTTCTGTTCTGTGAGCGATCGAGCCGCGACCAGGTCAGCAGGCTCTCGTCAGTCCAGGTCTTCTCTGCCTCTCGTCCCTTCAGCACCCCTTGTTATACTCCCCTTCCTCTTTGATGTCCGGGGTCCTCGCGGAGAGGGGTCTGGTGCCTGGGGGCGGTGTGTCGGGGTTTCCTGTCGCTCAGCCCCTTGATCTGTTCAGATGTGTCCGGGAGGGACTCCAGACGCCCAGCAGGAGAGGTGCCCGCTCACCGGGGGCCTGGTGGCCGATCGAAACCTCCCTCGGGAAAGAGACCAGAGGTGTGACAGAGTCGGCGCCTCTCGGTCTGGTTTGGGGGGGGTGTCGTTCTCCCTCGGCCGGGCATGTGTGTTGGGGATCTGTTCGGCCCTCGGGATGCTGGTCCACGGAAGCCGAAAGGCCGTGCCCACGAGGTTCGGCGTGTTTGTAGTGTGACTTGCTGGTCGGGAGGGCCCACGCCACGAGGCCGGTCTCACAGTGCTCTGCTGTCTGAATAGTCCAAAGTGTGAGTGTTCTTCTGTCAGCTGTATGTCCTATAGAAGCTGTTGTGAACTCACTGCTTGTCGTCATTATACCTTATTTCCGGACCCGGGCACGTGTGGTATTCCTATTGATTTAATACCCTTGCCTGCCACTTCATAGGTTGATCAAGACCAGAAATTACTTTTTTTCAAAACTTTTGAAAAAACAAGCATTTAAAAGGAAAAATTAAGAATATATCTGTGAAACTAGCATAATAATGTGGAGCAGCTGAAAATAAGGAAAAGACATGTTGTGTTTTCTAATTAATATAGCCCAAAAATTGCATGACGTTTTAGTACACTTTTTATAAAATATAGTGACGCTGTCTTCGAGTGCACCACAAGAACATTACGTGCTCCCGGCTTTTGTCTGGAAGGTAGCTGATGATTATCAGACCGTTTTCATTGAATTATTTTAGATTTTGTGATGCATTAGGTAGTCTGATTTACTAATTAAGTACTCAATGGCACTATACGTTGAAAAGAGCACCTTTAGGCTCTGTCTAGGCACTGCACATTGTAAACCCTGATTAATGACGACTATTAACCACAATGCGAAATTACAGTAAGCATGTTGAAACTATGAAAATATTATACATTCATCCCCCATTTACAAGCACATTCCAGAAAGAAGCTGCAAAAATAATCAAGTAACATGCCTCATGTCACTCCTGCCATGAATCAATATATTTTTTTTTATTGCATCACCGACCGGTGCAGTTAGTGAAGGCATTATTTCAATAACATTAATTTTATTCATCATTTAATTTCTTATAGGTGGCAGACTTGCCCTTTTTGGTCATGAATTGCATTTCCAGTGTTCATCAACTTGCACGAAAGCCCAAACTTTGGAGTGTCTGGCCGTTCACCAGTGGCACATGAAGTAACAGTAGATGTTGTAGTACACAGGATAAAGTGCTGCATGGCTAAACATTATATACGTCCCAAAGGCGAGACTTATTGGCTATGCCAATGCTTGTTCCTTTTCCTGCTGTGACTGACTGATCTCTCACTGATTCATGTATCTGACACTACTGCCCAAACTATTTCGCATAACATCTCTCACTGTCAATGGCCTCACAGAAAGTACTGATATGTGTTGCTTCAAAGTCCCCAAACATTGCCTTATAAAAGGTGACATCTCTCAGACCTAGTATTTGATAAACTGAAGAGAGACTGGTTAAGTTGTATTGGTAGCAGTATACAACCCCTGCTTCAGCTGTTGCTGCCCAATCTACTTCCTCATCCTCCCTGAAATGATGCGTCTAGCCCTTCTGTTCCATTAATATGTCCCTGCTACTGTTCTACGAATGTGGACAAATCCAAAGAATATTTTCATCTGGATGACATCTGCCTCGTTTTATCTGCGGAGCAGTATAATGTATAACTCCAACTTTACACACTTGGGGGCATATTATCAAGAAACGGTGTTAAAATTATCGCCGCTTTAGCGACAGAAAACTGCTGCTAAAGCGGCGATAATGGGCTTGATAATATGCCCTTGAGAATTCCAATAGAAGCCCATGTTCTGGTATCAACATGGGCTTCTATTGGAATTCTCTGCGGCATATTATCAAGCCCATTATCGCCGCTTTAGCGGCAGTGTTCTACCGCTAAAGAGGCGATAATTTTAACGCCATGCTTGATAATATGCCCCATGGATTGTATTTGTGGTGCTTCAAATCTGGTAACATTTCTTGCTGGGCATTTTCAGTTGAATTGTTTCAGAAACGACAAAACTTTTCCTTCAGGCTTCAATACATTGGTTTAACCTGCTCTCTGTCCGCATATCGCGGTCACCGAATCAGCTGTGGATGAACAGGTTTGCAAACATCATTAGTGCAGGACAATGGAATAATTAGAAGGGACGATTACTCAAAGCAATCACCCTTTGCAGAATAAACAGTGAGACAATGCTGGTCCGTCTTGCTGCTGCAGAGCGTCCTGGGGCGAATGAGAACAAAATGACAAGCAAAGGGTTTGTAGCAAGGAGGGAGAACGGAGCTGGACATATGAGAGACATATGGAGCACGGCCGAGGGCACAGCTACGGCAGGTTTTAGGAAGAGGTCTAGCATGAATAAAAGAAATATGAGAACATCTATCAGACCACAGGTGCATGGATTTACATCGGGGCCTACATATATTCTTGATAAAGTCGTGGAAAAGAGGATGACGTCTTTCTATAGGCTACACGATTGAGGCCGCCTCTGTAGAATGCATCTTTGTAGAGGAAAGCCTTTCACACAAAGGGGCTTATTTACAAGCCTCGTGCGCCGCCGTGACCTCACTTTTACTCATTTTAAAAGTGATGCACCGGTGGCGCAAGGGGCATGTAAATAAGCCCCAAAGTACCTTAGGCAGGTATCAGAAGCCCCTTCAAAGCCTTTCACACAAGCCTCACTCCATGCAATTAACATGTACCCGAAGGGAAGCCTTTCGCACGAGGTGTTCTCCTGAATACCTTGTATACACTGACCAGATCTATCTTCAAAGCCTTCTTTACAAAGTGCACTGCCAAGCACCTCATAGGCAGGTAGCAGTAGTGGGAAAGAGCCTTAGTTACAGACACCAAAAGTAAAGCCATTGACACAAGGTGCACTCCTGAGCACCCTCTACGCACATACCAGATGTACCTTCAAAAACGATCTCACTCATAACACTGTCAAGCACCTCATATATATGAACCAGAAACATGTCAAAAGCCTTTCACATAAAACTCACTTCCACTCATCCTACTCTCGCAAACTGCGCTACAAATTACATTACATAGAGGTGCCAATAGCGAAGCCTTTATTTAGCAAAAGCTCACTTCCCCAGCACCTAATATGCACATTTTAAAAGCAATATTCCAAACAAAGATCACTCCTGAGGTAATTATATATGTGTACCCTGGGAAATGGAGTATTAAGCAGCTAGCATACGATTCTCTGAAGTCCCTTGCAAACTTTCACACGGAGACCTGCGTTTAGTAAGCTAGTGTCATATTTACAAGCCCCTAGCATCACCGAAGCGTCACTTTTTTTGATGATCTGGGGGCGCTCGATGCTAGTTCATATTTACAAAGCTTCGCATTGCCGCTGTTGTGTCTGTGGGGGCCTGAGAGCACTACAAGGACCAGGACGCTGCAGGGTACCGGACACCTCGACCCTCCCCCCTGTAACCGGGGGCTACATCTACTCCTTGCGTCTTCCGCTCTGCAGGAGATGCTTCGCATTGCCTCTGTTGTGACTGTGGCGGCCCGAGAGCACTACAAGGACCAGGAAGCTGCGGGGTACCGGACACCTCGCCCCTCCCCCCTGTAAACGGGGACTACATCTACTCCTTGCGTCTTCCGCTCTGCAGGAGATGCTTCGCATTGCCGCTGTTGTGTCTGTGGGGTCCCGAGAGCACTACAAGGACCAGGACGCTGCGGGGTACCGGACACCTCACCCCTCCCCCCTCTAACTGGAAGATTTAAAAGCGATTATTCCGTCTGTGGCCATCAGGGGCCGGCCGAGGCTGGGCTGGGCCCCCCCTCTGTGAAGATCACTTCGAACTCCGAGGGCGATCAAGGACCCAGTTGTGGACTTGAGAAGAGGTAGCATTACTGTATATGATAGACTGGACTGGGAGATCACTGTTGTAGACTCAAGTAGGGTGCGGATCTGGACTGTTTATTTTCGGTTAGCTGGGGTGTTTTAAAAAAAAAAAAAATTATTGGCCCAATAGTTGGCTTCGCTTTTCTCGTATCTTGAAGGGGAAGACCTCTTGTGCTTGCCTATCAATCATTATACCTGTAGAAATCGTATACAATGGCTAGTACGGTACAAACAAGGTCATCCAAGCTGAGCTTGAATATTTCACCTAATCCCCGTTCTGCGACCAAACCTGCTCAGCCCACCGCAATTGATAGAATGTTGCGAAAAGCCATCGGTGCGGTTGCTAATGAAATCGAGTGCACTGAGAGGCGTCTTTCATTAACCCTGCAAATCGATCTTACCCCCTTGTCCCAAGAGTCCGAGACTGACATGGTTGGAATACCCCCAAATGCTCTAGCAGTTTCTCCATCTACTGACATTCCTTGCACCCAGCTGGCGACTAATGACGAATTAGAGACACAGATAGCGGGGGGAAGGGACAAATCGCTAGGAAAAAGAGGATTAGCACTAAGAAACCCAGGCAGAAGAGGGGAAAAACTACCCCTGCCCGACCGAAATCAGCAATGTGGCTGCAGGGGAACTTAAGGGGCACGCGCCGCTACCACAAGTACCCCCGAACTGGGTATCCCAAATCATTAGTGACTTGCAGACTTATTTTGAGCAGCTCATCAACACTCAAATGAAATTAATTCTGAGTCGGCTAGACAAAGTGGTAACCTTTGTTAAAACAAAGGGGGTGGGGCGGGTAATACTTCGCCTCCACTAACAACTGCTAAAGCCACTGAGACTATCACTACAATCCCGTTAGTTGCACAACCAAGTAATCCCCCTGAAGGGCAATCCACCATTGCCAAGCGTCCTCTATTGTTCCCAAATCCCCATCATCCACACACTAGTCGTGTTCTCAATGGCTATGCTGTGAGCTCAGGTGATGTTACTCTTGCCTCACCAACACGTATCCCCCAAGTTATAGCCCATATGCAGCCCTCACCAGAATTTCCACCCCAGTGTCAATCTGAAGGGCCACCACCAAGGCGATCATTAACCCTCTACCCTGTATAAACTTACCCCCAGAAGCGGCCCCATACGTAATTATACTCACGGGGGTCCCGGAGTTGAAGCCAGATCGTACAGAGGCCTACGATGAACTCAAGAACAAAACCATGTTCTGGCTAAACAAGAATAGGCCGCTAACAGGGAATGATCAGGGGGAAATTCTGTTTGTCCGAAGGGTGAGCTGGTTGGGTAACAGGTCAAAGTATGCTACTGGCGACTGTGTGGTGGTAAATTTTAGGAATCAGCGCGTAGTCAACCAAATATTAAGCTGGGAACTGGTTAGCCAATCAAGTAATATCAGATCTTTGCCCCTGAGCTTTTTCTACCCAAGTGGAACTCCATGTTTTGGTCCAGGCCCCGGATTCCAAAGCAGAAGTGATAGCCCTTTGAGTGGGAAGGGTTTCTGCCGTCCAATGCCATATGCTTCCCTTAGAAATCAGGGAGCACTTAGCCTGAGGAACAGATTTGACCCCCTTATGTCTTTAGAGGAGCAGGACTGACTAAAGAGCAATAGAACCCTTCCCACGAATCGACTCTGTGAAAAGGGTTGTTCCCCTAATATCTCCCATACTGTAACTTTATCTCACCACCCGCATTGAATGTGCCCACCAGCTATGTTGTGGAGTCCCCGGATGGGACTCTTATGGATTGTGTTGCGGTCCCCCCTGTTTCAGGAAATCCCCCTGGATTACCGGTTAGGTCATCAGGGAGTGAGGAAGTAGCGGGGCTGGATCATATCTTCCTGCACCCTCAGCGACCAGAGAATTTATATAATCTGCCCAGGTCTAACGAGGACTCAAAAAGTTAAAGAATAGAGGATAATAACCTAGCTACACTATATCCAAGAGTGACACAAACGCCGGAGGGGCTAAAACTGGTATCATGGAATATAGCGGGACTATCAACAAAATTTGATAACCAGGAATGGAGGAAGTATATCACCAGGTTTCAGGTAATTTGTTTGCAGGAAACCTGGGTGATAGACTGTAGCCCCTTTCATCTAGTGGGGTAAAAGTGTTTTTCTGTGCCTGCACAGAAGTCAACCTCGGGAAGAGCTATGGGAGGACTTTTTATATTTGTAGATCTGCAGCTGGAAGGAGTATGGACCAACCTAAATTGGCCCACAAATAATATTCAGGCCCTTGGGTTCTACACAAAGGGGCTAAATGTGATTTTGATTAATTTGTATAACGCAGTGGCAGTCAAGGGGAAGGGATCTACAATAAGTGAATTAGATAATCGATTAAGCGCAGAGACAGCCTTGAGGAAGGGAGCGGTGGCCCCGTTATTGGTGATTTTAATTGCCACCTGTGCCCCAACCTGATTCCTGTTAATGAGGACTGGTCTCGTTGCACGTTGGAGGAAGGTCCGCACTTTCAGCACTCCTGTGAGGGGATGGAATTGGATAGGGTCCTGAAAAGTCACGACCTAGTACACACTATAGACCTTGTGGCTATAGGAAGTGGAGGGGAGGTCATTCCAACATTCAAGGGCAGAGGGTGTCGCTCTTTCATAGACTACGTAGTGGTCTCCAGTCTATTTAAGGACTGGATAAGAGGGGCAGAGATCGAATGGAGTATATTCAGCTATCACAACCCCCTAGTGCTGGAGATAGAAGACCTGTCCCCCAGAAGTGTAGGGGTAGCCAGTATTGAGAGGGTAACGGATCAGGGGAGACGACTTAGATGGACCAAAGCGGATGGGGACGCTTTTTACAAATCCCTAATGGAGACAGGGAATGGAGTGATTGGGGCGTGCCTTGACCTTTTGGTGGAGGGACCTGCCGTTGTCAAAGCATTTGAGGAAGTGGCGCATCTAATAGATGGGCTACTAAAGACCACTAAGCAAGGGAGAGTAAACGCCACCCCCAGATGGTTCGACAAAGATTGTTCCCGGGCACAGAAAGAGCTAAAATCTAGCTTGAAAACTGTACCCCGGAACAAGTCACGCATTGCACTGTGTAGGATCACATACAAAAAGGCGATTAAATGCAGGAAATATTCCCTCCAATCACAAGCCTGGGAAGATTTAAGGGCCGCAGCAGACAGAAGGGACATAACGGCGTTCTGGAAAATAATAAATAACCCATGTTTTCAGGACACTAATGCCCCAGAAATTGGTACTACCATTTTGCCAGAACAATGGTATTATCATTTTAAAAGTTTATATAACCACATCGCTGAGAATAATAAGTATGATGGGAAGGGACCCCGGTGGGTTACCACAATTGAATTTTCTCTGGAGGAAGTGGTAGCGGGTATCCAGGGCTTAACGCAAAACAAAGCGCCAGGACCAGATGGTATCCCACCAGACCTTAATTTAAGCAAGGTGGAGCTGTGGGCCCCTATTCTCACAAGGGTGATAAATGCGGCGGTCGTAACCGGCCTTCCGTGTTCATGGTCATCGGCAACAATAGTCCCCATATTTAAAAAAGGAAGCAGGGATAACCCCCAGTGCTACCGCCCCATATCTTTGATCGTTGTGACGGCCAAAGTGTTGGGACGAGTGGTCCTCAACCGCCTGACGAACATCAAATCATCACAGATACTCAGTATGGGTTCAGGGCAGGGAGATCAACAACGGACCAGTGTCTGAACCTCTATCTATTGGTGGCAAAATGTACTCTAGCTAGCAATGAGGCTATTTATCTTGGGTTTATGGACCTCACTGCAGCTTTTGACCACGTCAATAGAGAGAAGCTGTGGGCCTTGATGTCCAGATTAGGGGTTGATCAGGGCCTGGTTAACACCCTGAGAGCATTGCACTGGAACACTACTGCCAAAGTGCGTGTTAATTTGGAAGGGGGCACTACGGCACCTTTCGCTTGCAATAGTGGGGTCAGACAGGGATGTATTTTGGCCCCGTTTTTGTTTTCCCTATATATTAATAATTTAGACCAGGCACTAGGCAAATTAAAAGTACATTCTCCTCGAGTAGGTTCCCGCCCTGTCCCTGTGTTGTTGTACGCAGATGATGCGGTTCTTTTAGCCCGCACCCTCAAGGGACTTCAACGCCTGATAGACAGGTTTGTCAGTTTTATGGACACCTTAGACTTGTCGGCAAACCTGACTAAGTCCTATGTCATGTTGGCTGGAACCAAACCCTGTAAGAAGTTCTCATACAAAATAGGCACACACAAACTAGGGCAGGTACGGACCTTCCCCTACCTTGGCTTGGTATTCGATGGGCTTTTAAATTTAAAATTTTTAATTGAAGAGCGGTGTTCCAAATTAGTGGCCTCGTTGGGGGCGATCATGAATTATGGACGCAGGCTGGGCCGGTGGTCGCCAGAACAAGTTATGAACTTGTACAGCTCAATCTGTTGCTCAAAAGTGGCATATGGGTCTGAAGTTTGGGGTTTTGTTAGCACTCAGCAGTTACAGACAGAGGAGAATAAATATTTGAGAAAGGTGCTCAAACCCCACAAAGTACTCCCGCCTACATTATCCATGAAGAACTAGGAAGGGTATACATTGAGGACCTGATAAAGGTCAGACCTCTTATGGCCTGGTTAAAGATTTGGTCCAATACCGAGGCAGACCTGAGCAGACAAATTATCAGAGACTGTACAGAAAGGTACAAAGGAATGAGTATTCCCTGGCTAAAATACGTGAAGTCCACACTTGAGGGAATTGGTTGTAAGGATCTTTTTACCAATCCAACGGAAATTATCCCCAAGATACATTGAGAGTCAAAAAAAAATTCCTGGACCTGGTAAACTCACGTAGAGCGGCTGCGGAAGAAAGTGAAACCTCAGTCTGTGCTCATAGAATGGTGAAAACAGAGGAAGTAATGGAACCTTATCACGCTCTTATGTATAACGCCCAGGATAGATTTTTAATCACTCGTTTTAGGCTCAACCTTTTACACCACCTTTTGGCTGATCCACCAGGTTTTACTTCAACCATTGAGCAGAAGGGTTCCTGTGGCTGTGACAATAGGTCTCCGCAGGATACCCTTCATTTTGTGCTATTATGCCCATTTATGTTTTACCTAGGCATAGCTTTTTAGGAGGAATTTTAAAACAGGCAAAGTTTAAACATGCCAAGGTTGCCTTATTATTCTTGCAAAGGGCTAATGATCCTCATACACTGTTTTGCATTATGAATTTCATTAAGGTTGCTTTAAGGTTAAGGAACTCAAGAGGGCGGTGTTGAATTAATTTTTTTGGCTAATTGGCTCCAACCATGTGTTATGAACCGTATTTTACTGATTTTAACTGTATATTTACTTTTATGGTATTTTTTAAGTACCGAATAAAGGACTATTGAAATTGAAATTGAAAGACTCATTTTAAAAGTGATGCACCGGTGGCGCAAGGGGCTTGTAAATAAGCCTCAAAGTACCTTAGGCAGGTTTCAGAAGCCCCTTCAAAGCCTTTCACACACGCCTCACTCCATGCAATTAATATCACATGTACCCAAAGGTAAGCCTTTCGCATGAGGTGTTCTCCTGAATACCTTGTATACACTGACCAGATCTATCTTCAAAGCCTTCTTTACAAAGTGCACTGCCAAGCACCTCATAGGCAGGTAGCAGTAGTGTGAAAGAGCCTTAGTTACAGACACCAAAAGTAAAGCCATTGACACAAGGTGCACTCCTGAGCACCCGCTACGCACATACCAGATGTACCTTCAAAAACGATCTCACTCATAACACTGTCAAGCACCGCCTATATATGAACCAGAAACATGTCAAAAACCTTTCACATAAAACTCACTTCCACTCATCCTACTTTCGCAAACTGCGCTAAAAATTATGTTACACAGAGGTGCCAATAGCGAAGCCTTTATTTAGCAAAAGCTCACTTCCCCAGCACCTAATGCACATTTTAAAAGCAATATTCCAAACAAAGATCACTCCAGAGCTAATTATATATGTGTACACTGGAAAATGCAGTATTAAGCAGCTAGCATACGATTCTCTGAAGTCCCTTGCAAACTTTTACATGGAGACCTTCGTTTAGTAAACTACTGTCCTATTTACAAGCCCCTAGCGTCACCGAAGCGTCACTTTTTTTGATGATCTGGTGGCGCTCTATGCTAGTTCATATTTACAAAGCTGCACTAATTCACTTTGCGTGGATTAACACAGCCTTGTGAAGAAGGCCCTCTGCAACGCAGTTTTCAATGGCAAAGGGGCGTGCAATCGGTGTTGCCGTGGGGGTTCCCAGTAACACCCATGGCTTCATGACACTGCCCCAGATTTACAAGAATTTGTAAATCTTGACAGCACCAACGCCTTTCAAAAGGAGACATTTATGTGGCACAATGAGAAAAAATACTTTTATTAATCCTTTTATTTATGCAGCACACACAGGAGGAGCAATACACCATTAATGATTGTTTTTGTGCAGGAGGGTGTCCCTTCCTGCACATGAACAATCATTAAAAAAATGACGTTTTGCAAGTTCTATGTGTGCTAATGCAGCACACATAGAAGTTAAAACATTCCATTTCAGATTGTTTATGTGCAAGAAGGGAACCCTTCCTGCACATAGACAATCATCCTGTGACACAGGCATCCTTGCACTTGTGTTAGGGCATAGCAGCCCATTGTGCACCAGCGCAGGGGAGAGCACAGGAATGCGACATATTATTGTAAATATGTTGCATCCCTTGAAAGTGCCGCAGTGTGGTGCAGCCAAAAGGCCAGCTGTGCGGCGGCACTTTCTTGTAAATGAGGCCCCCTTTTCCTGATAGCTTACAGGCTCCTCCTAAGTTTTTACACTGGTGCGCCAGTTCACTGCAACCAGATTTTTAGCTCATCCATGTGGGACATAGAAGTTGGATTGAGTGTCAATTTAAATGTATAGACAATGTGTGTATGAAGCTTGTGCAGCACAGGAAGTTACAGTACTGCAGTGCTTGAATTGAGCCAGGCCACCCGTTCTTATTTGCATTGACCAGCACTTATTTGTTCTAAACAAAATGCTTATGTAAACAAGAAAGGGAAACACATGCAAGAAGAAAAAAGAGAAAGACGGAAAACCCGTCACAATGCGAAAACGTAGGTGTAGGAAAGTGGATTTCTGTTGAAGTTACCCCACCACTTTTTGCCAGACTACTGATGCACTTTCACTTGATGTGCCCTGGGTCCCTGCCAATCAGGTTCCCAGGGCCTGTGTTCTTCCCCCAAAACTAACCCAATTGGTATCTCTGGCCACAGGTCAGCCCCTGGTAAATGATACCACAGGTATTCCAGGGAAGACCTCTAAGGGCTGCAGCACTTATTGTGCCACCATTAGAGGCCCTGTACCTCTACACACACTGTTAGACCTGGCATAGCTTAGCGTGATTACCCCTGACTTTTTGCCTTTGCCTCCCGTGAAGTTAGATGCTGTAGGTACTTGCCACTGATAATTAGTGTACACATACAGATGTTCCCTGTATAATTTGTAGTAGTGATTGGTTGTCTCTGATTGGTATGTTTGCCTTACTAGCAAGATCCCTAAGTGATGTGCACTGTGTGTGCCAGGGCTAGTACTAGAGAAATGCGCAGAGAAGGAGCATAGGTCTTTAGTGTAGGGCCTGCGCGTATTATGCTAAATCAGCATGTGGTCCTGACAAGTGCTACCACTTGTCAGGCCTTAATTTCCCTTTTGTATGCAAATGGGGCACACCCCTGTAGGACGTCCTGGGTAACCCCTAGGCAGGGTGCTGTGTAGATGAAAAGCAGGACCTGTGCCAGTGTGGGTGCTAGGCCCTGACAGTGGAAATTGCTCCATTTCATTTTCCATGGTGAAAAGGCCATCCAGCCCATAGGACAGAATGGGGGAGGCTGGGTGTAGTAGTGTTAGCCTAGTTTCCCAAGGATTAGAAATGGAACAGTGAAGTTTTGTATGTCTGAGCTCACAGCGTAATAATGCACCTTTCTGCGTGGATTGTTTCGGCGCTGTGTGTCCAGAAGCGGCAGTTTGAGAAAATGGCCGAGTTTTTGCATTAGACCTTTTTGTGTGTCTCAGCAGAATGTGAATTACCTGCCTGGATCTGGGTGAAGCGAGAAAGGCTGAAGGAGGTCGTGCCCCAGGGGCGGGTTGGAGACTGCGCCATGCTGCCCTGCAACTGTACCTGGGAGAAGGAGAGGCTTTGCCAGGTGACGAGGCCTGGTTGAGAGCCATAAAACAATAGACCCATCTCCCTCTGAGTGATTAAAGATCCAGGCCCCCAGTATCAAAGGGAGAATGGTGGCACTGGGGGGGAGAGACGCCAAACTGATTTAGGGAGGGGTCAGGGACGCTATAGCACAAGGAAACTTCAAAGACACTAAGGGGTATAACTAGAAGAACTGTAACCCCAAGACTTTGGTTATGTTGATGATGTCGTCGAGAACGGTCTCTGTATCATTCAGAGAAATGCTGGGAGCGCTTTGAAGATGCCATGGACTGGTCGAGTCGCTGGCGGCTCTGACCTCTCCACGATCGGGAAGGAAACCTCGGCCTCAGGAACAGTTGCTGAATAGGCTGTGGGAGACACTTGACCCTTGCTTCGTGATCGGGGGCTTGTGGGATGATTGTAGCTCTTGACCGAGGAGAGACTGAAGGGGCGCTGCAGTGGGTTGTGCCCTCCTTCTTCCTGAGCAGGACTTTGCTGTGTGCTGCGTCCTGAACCCTAAGGGCCCGAGGTGAGCTGGCTCCCTGTTTGGAAACACAGGAACATAAAAGTTTCCAGGAAGTCTGAAGTGGTGCGGTGGTGAGACATGTCATGACAGCCTGAGACCTCCGAAGGTGTGCCTAAAGTGATCATGGGTACCCAGAGCGAATCAAGACTGTGACACGTAGGGTGCGTGTCTTGGTGCGGCTACAGGTGTAGGAGCGCCTGTGGATTGTGGGCATCGTGGAAGAGAACCGATATTTGGGATGCGCAGGGAGTGCGTGTTGCAGTGCACTCAAGGCGCTAGTGAAGAGCGCCAGGACATAGTGGGCACTGAGAAGGAGTGAGTCTCTGACACGTGGGTCGGTGTGTGGTGGTGCAGCCAGGGTGTTCGTGGAAAGCGCCTGGTACCTCGTGTGCACCAGGAGGAGAGGTGTGACTCAGACGTGCAGTGTGCGTGTCGTGGTGCGACCAGGGCGATAGTGGAGAGCGCCTGGGTCACTCGGATGCGCAAGATGCGTGTCAAGGGCCCGCCGAGGAGTAGTGAGGTGCGCCTGGTCATCGGAGGCCTGAGGAAGACTGAGTGTCGGATGCGCCGGGGGTGCGTGTCGGAGGTGCCACCTGAGGTGCTGGTGAGGAGTGCCGGGGAGCGGTGATCACCGGGGAGTGAAGAAGTTCTAACAGCGCTGGAGAGGAGGGCCAAGTGATCGGGCCCCTGAAGGCAATGTGGGTTGGCGCCAGCGTTGTGTGGAAGGCTTCGTGAAAGGAGTTTGTGCTGAACCTTGGCAGCCCGGACCGTCAGCCCTGCAGGAGCTGAACTACCGGCCCGAGCGCACCTTGCCCGTGGTGACAAGGTTCTGGAGTGAGGCCAAGCTGCTGCTGAAGGAAAGGAGAGTGAGGTTGCGCCCCACCAGGTAAAGTGGATCATCGCCTGGGGCGGGGCGTGGGCTCGGAGGGACACTCTCTCGGCCTCTCGCTGCTGGCAGCTGTGTGCGCCTGTTGTTTCGGCCCAGATCTCGGTCCGTGCTGGTCCCGGATGGGCGGTACAGGGGCCAGGGCACGGAGTGGAACTTGGCTGTCATTGTTGATCCGTGTTGGGGGCAACCGGTCGCACAACTTCCGAAAACAGTCGTATAACACTTTGCATATTTGCTGCTAACGAACTATTGAACTATTGGCTAACGTCTGACACTAGTGGTGCTTAGCGAACTCAGGGGTTAGTGCGCCACGCAGTACGTTATGTTTCTCTTGCAGGATACAGCTTCATAGCGTGGCGCACTGCATTGCTTGTGTACTGCACTGTACTGAATTGCACTGTGACGCAATGCCTTATTCTTTCCTTGCACAGGGCATGCTGGTGATGATACGCATTGCATAGTTTTCCTATCGCACTGTACGTAATGGCAGCGTCACGCATTGATGTATTTCTTCCTTGAACAGGGCATGCGGGTAGCGTACCGAGTTACATTATCGTGTGTTGACTGAGTATATGATCGTGACGCTACGCATTGCATTGTTCACTGTGGCATTGTACAGGAACCCATCATTATGTAGGGCAGTATTCCTTTTATTTTGCAACGTGTGTGAATCTAGTGATACAACGTACCTAACCTGTTGAGAACGGTTAAAAGTCAGCCTAACTGTTGGTTAGAAGCGGTGGTTGTGGATTAGGACCGCCCAACCCACTGGAAACAATATTACCCGTTGTCTATATGTTGGATTAGTATTGTGTGGTCATTTCGTATATCTGTCTATAAAAAAGTATACTTGTTTTATACAAACTCGTGAGGAGTCCATTTGTGGTGACATCATTGGGATTGCTGTGGGCATGGTTGCACATACTGAACACTCGGTCCTTGGAGATAAGCCTGGCTGTTCGTGTCAAGCTACTAAGGGGGTGAGCAGGGCTGTCTCGGATGGTGTCCTTCTTGGCCTAGCGTGGAGGCGGGGAGGTCGGGCCAAGCACTTGAGAAAAACGCTGCACGCGGGATCTCCGGCTTCTAACAATTGGCGGCAGAGCGGTGGGATTCGTTCCTAGCGTTATTAAAAATGGAATGTGCAAAACCACTCACAGTAATTGATGCGCATCTCAAATTGACTGTAGCCCCCGATACAACCACATATTGTATTTGTTTATTGGTTCTATCTTTGGAGTGACCCTGTTATCCACACATCATGTCTCAGGAGGGGAGTCTGATAGCCAGTGGGGCTATGGCTGTAGAATGCGAGTTTGACATTGAGGCTTTGTTGTCTTATAAGGTTGAACAGCTGAGGAGGTTCTGCAGAGCCTTGGGATGTCCCATGAGGGATAGCACCAGGAAGGAGGAGCTACAGGTGGCCTTGAGGGCCTGGTGGAAAGCCCAAGAGACTCCGGGGACGGGTGATGTTGAGGTGGATGAGGAGGACCCCGGGAATGGATTTGGTCCACAGAATTTGGCAGTGGAGGGGCCAGCCAGTGGGGCGGCCAGTGGCCATTTCGGGAGTTTTTCACCAGAGAAGTTGGAGGAAAACCAAAGAGTCAGGCTGCATGATTTGGAGGTGTTAAAACTGAAGGATCAAGCAGAGGAGAACAAGGGAGCTCTCGCGTTGGAGGAGAAAAAGATTCTTCTTGCTCATGAGGTAAGCATGAGGGAACTGGACCTGAAGGGTAGACAACTGGAGCCCAGTTCAAATGGTGGCAGCACACTACCTGTGCCAGGAGGGAAGGTGTACATCCCCAAGGATTTAGTGTGAGATTACCAGAGGGGTGATGACATTTATGCGTGGTTCACGGCATTTGAGATTGCACTAAGGATGAATGAGTGCCTGAGAACCATTGGGCGGCGGGCCTATGGAAACACTTTAAGGTTTCAGGAAGGGATTTTCTCTCCCCTTTAGAGATGGCCACAACCCTCACCTACGCCAACATGAGGGAGGCTTTGTGCCTTGGGTATGGGCTCACCCCTGAACAATATCGGCAGAAGTTCAGGACATCTAAGAAACTAGAAACCCGTACTTGGGTGGAATGTGTGAATGAGTACACCCGGGCACTAGATGGTTGGATGTTGGGCAGCAAAGTCACTGATTTTGAAGGCTTATGCGATTTAATTAAATGTGAACACTTAATTAGTCTCTGTGTTACCAAGCTGCGCCAGCATCTTTTGGATAGTAAGCTGACGGATCCCAGTAGGCTTGCTGAGGAGGCAGACCGCTGGACTAGTACCTGGGTCCACAAGTGGATTGGGAGTACTGCTGCCAGGAGTGGGCAGGGTCCCCCGCCGAGGGTGGGGGAGGATAAGGGTAACCATAAGGAGTCAACTAAGGGGCCCCTAGGCAACCCCCCCAAAAAGTGGTCACAGTCTCCCAAGTCCAAGATGGCCTGGGTCTCCTGGGGCACGAGGGAGCCCGAGGTCCCCCTACATGTTTCTTCTGTTAAGAAGTGGGTCATATCTCCCCTAAATGCCTAAAGAAGTCCCCTACACCCCCTGGTGCTCCAACACCAGGTTTGGTTAGTGTAGTCTTGGGGGAGGACCTAAGTCCTTGGGATGGGGAGGAGCAAGCAGTCATGACCCTGGTCTCCTTAGGAGATCATGAGGTGGTCCAAGAAATCCCGCTGCCGGAAAATACCAAGAAATACAGGCAGTGGGTGACCATCAGTGGATGTAGGGTGGAGGCTCTGAGAGACACCGGAGTAAGTTTGACATCTGTTAGGTGTCAGTGGGTGTCTGATGAGCAAATAATTCCTGAGGTGCTTTACCCGGTAATGTCCCAGATAATTCAGTGCGCCTTTGCAAGGTGGCACTGGTCCCCTTTGAATGGGGAGGGGTCTCAGGCTCTTTGAAGGTTGTTGAAAGTCCGTCCATGCCTGTAGACTGTCTGCTCGGGAATGACCTGGAGAGTTCCTCTTGGAAGGAGGTGGAGCGTCAGGCGCATTGGGAGATCTTGGGTCTACCTGAGTGGGCATGTGTGACCACTCAGTCAATGGTAGCCAGTAAAGGTACTTAAGAGGACCTGGGGCCTGAAACGGTGGCCATTGCGGCTGCGGTTAAGAGAAAAGGCAAGAGGCACAGGAAACCGGCCCCCCTGTTCCCAATGTACAGGAGGAGGCACTCTATGAGGGATATGCCCTGGAACCTACAGGGGAACAAGTATCTGAACTGGCTTGGCCTCTGGAAAGTCTGGAAATCCACCTCTGGTGTTGCAAAGTCTTCGCGTCCGACTGGAGCTTCGGAACGGCAGACAGGACAGATGCTTCTTTGGTGCCTGCCATGCAGGGGAGTAACTCCTTTACTCCAAGAGAGATTCTTCAGTCATCTGGCGTTGAACAGATCGTTGAAGGTCCAGGATTCAGTTTCAGAGTTTCGTCCAGGAATATCTAAAATTCTGGTTAGATGGGTTTATTCTTTATGCCCAAGGAAGAGGTTGGACATACTCTGGGGACCCACCTTTGGGAGGGTTTGGAAAGAGGGGTGACTACACCCATTTCCTTTGTCCAGTTTCACGCCAGAGCAGAGACTCGTAGCCCCTGCAACCGATTTGAGCTGGACTATGCACAAGAACACCAAATGTATCCCCAGTGCAGACTTCAAAGCACTCTTGGAGTGCTCCCACCCAGCCCCAATACACATCAGCCTGTCTGGGAGGTGGTTACACCTCCCTGTGACAGGAAACCTATTGTCCAGGCCTCCCCTGCCGGAGTTTGAGTCAGCAGCAGGAGGCCAGACTTGTGTCTGTGGCTGCAGCATCCATTTTGTGCTAAGGCTCGATTAAGTTTCTACCAGGTATACCTGTGCTGTCATGTCTCTCCCTCTAGAAGGGTGGGATCATACTCCCACACCAGTTACTGGTGTGGGGGTATGATTCCAAGATGTTTGACACCAAACATGACATGTTTCCATGCAGACAGTCCAAAGTCAGCATTTACCGTTTGGTTATAATGCACTTAAGATTATATGGTCAGGCTGCACCACAGACAACCCTGGAGGATAGATTCTGAAGGCTGCAGAGGGACTCTACTCATGCATGGGCACCCTCTCACATAAAACTAAGCACCCTGCCTTCAGGATTGATAAGGGCTGCCATGGGGTGACTGATAGGTTTATATGTGCAGTGATAGGTGAGATATAGTGAACCTACATCTCTGTAAGGGGTGCACGCACCACCTTACGCAGGCTGCTGTAGCAGTCCTGTGGTGTCATTTTGGAGGGCTTTCCAGGGGTGGCATAATACATGCTTCAGCCCCTAGTAGGCCTCTGGGGTACCTATGCCCTAGGGACATAGGGACATATTTACAAGGCGGCGAGAGAAAATTATCGCCGCTTTTGCGGCCGTTTTCGGCCGAAAAGTGGCGATAATTTTATCGCCTAATCAGCAAGGTCACGCTATTGCGTGAAACCTTGCATTAGCGTACAAATTCTTAATGCCCAGCTTTGCATCTCTAATGAGATGCAAAGTGGGCGTTCCTGACCTGACATGACTGGAGAAATGTCGCTAAGCGACATTTCTCCTATCATCAAGCACCACGCTATGAAGCATAGCGGCAGGAAAAGTAGCAATAACCCCTGTTATCGCTACTTTCCTTACGCCTTCTTCAGGACTGACTTAGCCATGATATCCTTTGGAAGGTGGATATCATGGCTAAGTATGTGAGGCCCTATCAACAAGCTCACGCCAAACTTCGTGAGATTATCGCTGGGTTTTCAGTGATAATCTCACGTTTGGCAGTTAGCGCTAGGATTTTTATCGCTTTTGAGATAAGCGTTGCTAATAGCACGCTATCTCAGCGATAAAATACCACGCTAGCCGGCGATAATTATCCTAGCGCTAAGATAATTATCGCCGGTTGTTGCTGATACGCCCCGTAGTATACCATATACTAGGGACTTATAAGGGTACCCCAGAATCCAATCTGGAGTGTACCTAAAGTACAGGACCTGAATAGCAGGTTCCCAGCCAAACTAAGTCAAAAACCATCAAAACACCAGAAAAAACAGTGGGGGCAACTACATAGTCAGATTCCACCTTCCAACAATGGGTAGGAAAGCAATAATGCACCTGAAAAGCTATACATTTTACAAACATAGACAGGATTCAGAATTTAGCAAAGGGTCATTTGTGTAGATCCTTCAAGGTTTCTTTAAACTAACACTTGAAAATGGGAAAAATTTAAAATGAGTTGAGAGAAACTGCCATTTGTGCCAACGTTTTCACCTGTAAACTCTCATAATTATGACACATGTTTAAAAACAATATACCGTTACATCCGCCCAACCGTTCTGGTTGTAGGGATATATAGGACTTGTAGGTTCACCAAGAACCTGACGAACCCAGAGCCAATAACTGAGCAGCGTCTTGCAATGGTTTTTTATTATGTACAGGGTATAGAGCAATTTGTTTGGGAAAATATATACAGTGAAAAATCAGGGTGAAAGACACCTATGTATTTCTGAAATTGGAACAAAATATAGAGTTTAGAAACACTAGGTATTTGTACATTTCCGAAACTGTGAGTACCCATACTAGCATGAGAATTATTGGACACTTTTAAAAGTGACTTCTCTTTTACACATTGTCTTTCATTTGGAACGCAGAAATGCATCAAACGTCAAAAGGTAATAACTGTTGCTCTACAATTCTGTGTTACCCTAAGTCTCCAGATAAAAATGGTACCTCACTTGTATGGGTAGGCCTAGTGCCCGCAACAGGAAACAGCCCAAAGCGCAACTTAGACACGCCTAGGGGCATATTATCAAGCACGGCGTTAAAATTATCGCCTCTATAGCGGCAGAAACCTGCCGCTAAAACGTCGATAATGGGCTTGATAATATGCTCTATGGAATTCCAATTGAAGCCCATGTTAGATGTGAAGGACATCTAACATGGGCTTCAATTGTAATTCCATAGAGCATATTATCAAGCCCATTATCGCTGTTTTAGCCGTAGTTTTCTGCCGCTAAAGCGGCGATAATTTTATGGTCGGGCTTGGTAATATGCCCCTTCATTTTTACAGTGAAAACGGACCCTTTTTTTGCAAAGTGCCTAGCTGCAGATTTTGAACCCTAGCTCTGCCGGCACCTAGAGAAACCTAGCCACCTATACATTTTTGAAAACTAGACACCCAGGGGAACCCAGGATGGGGTGACTTATCAAGCTTTCACCAGGTTCTGTTACCCAGAATCCCTTGCAAACCTCAAACTTTGGGGAAAAAAACACATTTTCCTCACATTTCTGTGGTGGAAATTTCTGGAATCCGCATGGATCCACAAAATTCCACCCACCCCGCATTTCCAAAAGTCTTTCGAGAAAAAAAGGAACCTCACTTGAAATAATTAATGCAACTTTTCCCTCGCACTGACTTTGGTGTTTTCTAAGATATGCCAGAGGAAGAATTGAAACTGGTCTTTTGAATTTTGTCCACAGATAGAGATAGCCAGGAAACATGTTAAAACTGATTCAGCAGTCCTAAGAGACGATAACATGGGCTCTGTCTACTATAAAAACCTGTGCTTCAACATGTATGGAATATGCAGAAGAGATGGAGTACTTTACATATAAAGACAACAGAGTGTTTCTGAAGAGCTTGAAACTCTGCATTCACTCATATGTAGGAATCATATACTCACTATGAACAAAATACTCTTCTAAGAACCACCCTATGTCACAAACAGTTGTTATTTCTAACGATGAATCCTCTTTTTAAATAAATTTGCCGACTCCGGGGATCCCACACAGATTGTCAAACCAAACGCACACATTCAATGCAAAAGAGAGAATTGAATATTTCTAGTAAAGGCTTATGAATGCATATCACAGTAAGGCTAACAGAGTCTAAATTGGTGTCATTTAGGTGCATAAGTGAGTTTGTCAAAGGGTTTAACATTGTCTTTATGGTATATAAATGGTTGTGACAATGTCTGTAGAGGTATGTAAATGGGTGTTACAGTATCTGTATCTGTTTGTGACTAGGTGTCACAAAGTCTGTATAGGGTTTTGAATGGGTGTAACAGTGTCCTTAGGGGTTTGTAAATGGGTGTGGCAGTAACTGTTCAGGTATGTGAATGAGTGTCACAGTATATATACTGCTGAGTGAATGCATGTAACAGTTTCCTTATGGGTTTGTAAATGAATTTGACAGTGTCTTTATGAGTATCTGAACAAGTCTAACAGTGCCTCTATAGGTTTGTAAATGGGTGTGACAGTTTCTATGGGTTTATGAATGTATGAGACTGTGTTTGTTTATTTACATGAATGGGTGTAACAGTGACGGTATGGGTTTGTGAATGGGTGTGAGAGTGTCTATATAGGTTTGTGAAAAGGTGTAACAGTGTCTCTATCAGTATGTGACTGGTTGTGACAGTATCTGTTTGAGTATATGAATGGTTGTAACAGTGTCTGTATATGTTTCTAAATGGGTGAGACAGTGTCTGTATAGGATTCTGAATGGGTGCAACAATTTAAATAGGTGTGGCAGTGTCTTTATTGATATCTGAACAGGTGTGCTAGTGTCTTTATGGGTTTGTGAATGGGTATGACAGAGTGTCCAAGGGTATGCCAATGGGTATGGCAGTGTCTGTTTAGGTACGTGAATGGGTGTGACAGTGTCTCTATGGGTTTGTGAATAGGTATGACACAGTCTGTATGAGTTTCTGAATAGGTGTAAAAGGACCTGAATATGTTTGTAAGTGGGTTTCACAGTCACTATGGGTCTCACAGTGTTTTTATGAGTATGTGAATGGGGGTGACATTGTATGTATGAATGTCTGAATAGGTTTAACAGTGACTGTATAAGTTTGCCAATGGGTGTTGCAGTGCCTCTATGAGTGTGTGATAGGGTGTGACATGGTGCTGAATTCTCAATAGGTGTAACAATTACTATATAGGTTTGAATGGGTGTCACAGAGTCTCTATGTGTATGCCAATAAGTGCCCTAGTATCTCCATACCTATTTAAATTGTTGGGACAGTGCCAGCAAGGGTGTAAGAATGGGTGTGAAAGTGTCTGTATGGGAATGTATTTGGATGTGACACTATCTGTATGGGAGCTGAATGGGTGTGAGAGTAAGCCTGAGTGTGAAACTTATTGCACTAACTTTTTCCCCCGCTCGCACTAACTCCACTGATCCCCCGCAGGGTTACACTGGGGCCTCGCTGATCCTGGCTAGAGAACCGCGGATTTTGCGAGTTGACAAAAAAAAATATTTTTCGATTTCTAACCACAGAGCACGTGCCCACTCCTCTTTTATAAAATGTACAAGAGGTCAGGAAACCTCTAACGACCCCTAACAACCCCTTCGATAAGTTACCCCAAAACATTTCAGCCCCTGGGACCGTTTCCCTGACAAACAAAATGGCTTACTCAAATTTTCTGTGAAGCAGCGGTCAGATAATCAGAAGGTTGGTGTGAATCTGCAGATTACCTGCAAGTAATTCCTCTCCCCAGAAATTCAAATTTGTTCTCCAATTAATAGCTCCAAAAACTGTGAACAATTTTACTCCAAATTGCAAAAAGAACAAATCTGACTACCAACATATAGCTTCTTGCCACCCTTTTTCCTCGGCCCCTACTTAGTGGATCATTCCAAAACTTTCCAGACTACATCTGAAGTACCTGGCAAATTTCCTTGGGAAATATCACAGAGATTCATCAAGCGGCGTCAAAGATATAGGCACCCACAGGTTTCACTCATACAAAACCAGTGAAATTTAACAGTTATAGTAGGCTGAGCTAACCTTTACCCGGACCCGCAATTCATTGCTTATTACCTCACATATTACATCACTGTTGACATGGTCAGTCACATCAATGATGTACTGATGACATCCACTCACACCCCAATAAAACATTTCATATAGCCACTCCCACATAACCATTCACAAACCCATTCGCAGACCCATACCTGTACTTACACTTACACACCCACTCACTGATTCATTTGTCTACACACACATCCACTCACTCACCTATTCAGCCACTCATATACCCACTCACTCACTCACTACCAGCTCTCAGCCACCCCGCTGTGTGGACTTACTGGAGGTAACAGAAGGGGTTTGTGGCCCACCAAAGACCCTATGGAGCCAAGGGTACTTCATTCTCCAACCAGCAGAGCACCAGGGGGTGCATTTGCAGATTAGTGGTGAAAGGGGGAGGTGCCTCAGCAGCCCTCTCAGCAATCCCGCTACTTGGGACTTACTGGAGGTAACAGGAGTGCTTGCAGGTCCCCAAAGACCCTCAGCATTCAAGGGGACTTCATCCCCTAACTATTAGTGTGGCAGAAGGTGTGTTTGCAGAATGGTGGGGAAAGTGGCGTGGTCTCCGAACACCTCTCAGCAATTCCACTGTGTGTGACCTACTGGAGGTAACAGGAGGTCTTGTTGGCCCCCAAAGACTCTCACCAGCCAAGAGGACTTCATCCCTCAACCAACAGTGCACCAGGAAGCACGTTTCCACTGGTGAAGAAAGAGGGAGAGGCCTCCAGCAACTTGCCATCTTTTTTGTTATGTATTCAGGGAAGGGGGCCACCTGGCTTCCCTTCCATGGGACAATTTTTGCACTGGTGACCCCATCTCCCAGGGCCAGGCCTATTTTAAATAGGGGAGAGGGGCCATGTGGCTCACCCCACCGGGCAGATTTAAGCTGCAGGGACCCCATCCCCAGGAGCCCGGCCTTTTTTAAAAAACAGTTTAAACTAAAAGGGAGGGGGGCAGAGCGGCCCCCCTCCAGGACAGATTTCGGCATTGGGGCCTCTAATGTGGATGCCCTGGTCCCAGCCAGTGCTGCAGCAACAAATGATGGAATGGAATAATGAATTAATCAAACATTTACCACCAGACAGGAGATCTAGGTTAAATCCATTGTTCTTTTGTTCACTACACCACCCCAGTTTCGAACCAACCATATGCAAATCAGTCTGGACCCTGCTCCTCTTGGGAACAGTCCAGCCCAAACTGCCAAAGTGGGTCACCCCATTCAAGAGATCTGGGTTAAATCCATTGTTCTTTTGTTAACTACGCAACCCTAGTGTGGAACCAGCCATATGAAATTTAGTCTTGACCCTGCTTGTCATGTGACCCGTCCAGCATGCCTTGGCAGTGAAGCTCACCATTCTGTTGGCTCCCCCTGATGAGTTACCTCCTTAGATGCGTGTGTCGGTACATATGATGGGATTGTAAGATGACTTATACTATACTTTATGAAATGTTTATAATAGAACTTCTAATTTTGATACGTCTTGGCAAACCTTCATTACTTTGCAGTATTCAGACATTGCAATGTGACTTTGTTAGTGCTAGAGGAGGTGGGTGGGGAGCTATTTCTTTGTTCCAAACTATTTATTTTTCCAAAATATTTAGGCATTGGTATCTTGATTATGAAAATGCCAACAACAAACTATACATGAAAAAAAAGTTGTGAAAAACCATAACAAAACAAGAATTGCCGTAAATCTGTTTACATATTGGCATTGTCATTGTTTGTATATTTTTGCATATTGTGATATGTTTTTTCATGGTTGTTTTAAGTTAGTTTGTCAATTGTAAAGAACCCGCAGACTAAGTCTTGGAGATGGGTTGAAACATGCTGACGTTTGAGATTTTTGCAAGTTGTTAGATAATAAAAACGTCTGTCAGGTTGTCCCCATAGGCCTACTACTGTTGCACTGATGCTATCCGAATGAATGATTACTGGTAATGCTGGTGAGATTGTGTCCTTGTTTTGAATGTGTATAGATATTTTCTTTGTGCATACAAATAATCCATTCTTTATGAAAAAAATGTGTAATCTATTAAATTTTTTGGGGGAGTTTTGTATAGCGCAAATTCAAACAAAGATATCAGAGCGCTTTACAAGAGCACCAGTTGCGTTACACAAAGGACACATTCATTTTTGTTAGGCACACGTAATTTAGGTGATGGAGATTAAGTAATTTGCCCAGAATAACAGGATGTTGAGAGTCGTTGCCGAGACTCCAACTCAGTTTCCCAGATTTGAGGTACACCGCCCTAGCTGTTAGGCCACATCGTCTTCAACTTTTTGGTTAGCTGTTTGTAAGGACTTTAGGTGGTTATTAATTACAAGAAATTAGAGTACTTGGCCCTTGTTGTACATCACATATCGCCATTCTCTCAGGGCCACACCTACTATTACCACCCCACTTTTGAGACAGAAGTTAGTTTTTAGGTCGAGCATTCGAGACCTCTTGTATATACTTTAGTATATACTTCTTATATACTTCAGTATATACTGGGCTTACAGCCCACCCATAGGCTTTCCATTTGCTGGCTCCATTGTCACTCTCATATTCTTTCTCCCCATTTGTCCATGGCATGTTTTTGTTATGCCTCTTCCTGTGATTAGACTTCCCCGGAGAGCAGGGACTAAGTACAATATAAATACACAATTTTAACATCTGTTCAGTAACTTCTTTTTTCTTTCTTGAAAAGCAATTCACAAGATTGGTCCTGTTTTCACTTGCTCACTCCATTTGTGTAAACAGGCCTGTAAATCTTGTCATCTAATCACATTTGCTGTATATTCAAAGACTGAGGTCAAATGTCAGATGCTGTCTTCCAGCGCTTATTTTCTTTCTCTGAAGTTAGAGGATTTCCCGGTTTTGCTTGCACATCCCTAGGCCCCTAACCCCACTCACCTTTCTTCCTGAGCCTTGCAGTGTTGCCTGTTTGTCCTTTGTCTCTGTCTATTTAGCCATGCCCTTCAGATCTCGTCTCTCACTGCTCTGCTTTGAGCTAGAGCATCTATGGCTTTCACTTCCAAGAAACAGCATGGTGTCAGGTCAGACTCGCTGCCCCCAGGAAGCCAAACACGTTTCCTCATTTTACAACTTGTGACCTGGTCGCTTGTTTACATTTATGACTGACTGACTGTAGCTCACCCCGCTCAGGCAAGGCTTTCCCATAACTGTAGTAAATGTACATTAACAGGACCCTTAGCTGCCTAGCTGCGTGGGGACACAGGATCTTCGCATCGCACCTGCCCTTTCTGGCATTGTGTGTGATCTTGTGGATGAATGCCACAAAGGGTAACTAACTTAGTTACCCTTTTTGGCATTCATCCACAAGACTAATTAACCAATCACGAATAATGAGGTGGTTTGAAGTAAATGATGCATGGCACCGGGCATCGGGAGCCCCCCTGCTCCCAAGCATGCCAGCGTTCAATCATTCCCTGTAATGCAGCCTGAGGTTTTCAGACACGCATTTATAGTTTTATGGACTCTGCCTTTAAGATGTAATAAATCGCTCCTTTCCTTCCTTTCATTGTTGTAAAATGTCAATTTTTAAAGTGAACATAACAGCTCGTTATAGCCGTTGTCTTTCTTAATTGTCCTTAAGCACGTTTTCGTGAGATCCGTAGGAGGTTATCTTTTTTTATTATGCCTCCAATGTTGTCTAGTACAGAAGCAGTGTAACGTTCAAATTGTGGATTTTTTCCGTTTTGCTGACTTCTTTTGAAATTCAAGCAAACATTATAACACAAATATGTCACCTAGTGGAGAAGTATTGCACATCTTATTATTCTATAAAGCGCGGTGAATGTGCCATTAAAATCGCTCTTGCCGATTTTTGTTTATTATGCCTTCGAATACTACCTTTTTTAAAAACTAAAGTAAAATTTACAAAGATGAGCATTTAACAGGAAGACTGGTATCACATCTTCCAAAGTATCCAGAGACGTCTGTCTAAATGAGATGATATCGCCCCAAAAAAGAATTTCCCTGCTCGGAGTAAGATCTTTACTTTTGGTGTGTGACCCTACTTAATAAAATATAAGACCTGCCAGTTGAATAGAGCCAGTATTATATCACGTTTGGTAGTTGGTCCACAGTGACGCTTTCCTTTCATGTTGATTAATGCAGCCATCCTGGTTTGGCGCTTTTCTCTTCTACCTGTATTTGCTTTCAACATTTGCCATTTACATTGTCCCCTCCCTTTTATAAAAATCCACCCTCTAGTTAATTTCCTCAATATTTGTTTGCTAACTATGGGGCATGTTCTCAAGGATCTATCGCCGAGTTATCGGCACATTATCACAGCCAAAGTCGTGATATATTTATCGCCCCATTCACAAGCTGCTGCTAACAGCCCATATCACCAGTTTACCTGCGATAGCATCTGCAAAAACATCGCCACAGATGACCGAAGCAACTATCGCTAATGAGATGTAGAGTAGGTGTTCCCGGGCGAAAAGCCGCGACAACACCACACCTCAACATTCTCAACGACCAGCCAGATCAGCCATAAGACCACAAAACAGACGATAAGGTACGTTAGCAGCAGGAAATTAACACCTGCTCTGACCTGGTGCAAAGTCGGATGACAACCTGCACCAGAAAAGGGAGCCCAGACAACAGCCACACCTGAAGGCACCAGAAAAGGGAGCCCAGACAACAGCCACACCTGAAGACCAACAGATGCCTTGGAGCCACTGATCATGCAGCACGGAGCCCCAACAGGGCCACAACACGCACCGCGAACCCCTCAGGACCACCGCAGAGGCAGCTCAGACAAAGACAGCAGACCTTGAGGAAATACACCAGCCTCACAGACCTAACACCAGACAATGTTATTGCCCACTATAATCTCAAAAGTACAAGCATCCTCTGCATCCTGACCATCATTGCCCACAGGCTAACGGTACCAACACAGCGGACAACCAACATCCCACCTCAGGCAAAGATGCTGGCTGTGCTGCACCTGTTGGCCTCTGGTACCGCGCTACCAACAACTTCCAGAGTCAGAGGAGTCTGACAGCCGGCCCTATCCAAGTTCATCACACCTGTCCTGGAGGCCATCATCAGCTTGGTACCCCAGTACCTTTAAGTCCACCCCAATGCGCAGACACAGCCGGAGACCAAGCAAGGCTGATACATCATAGCTGGATTCACGCACGTCTTGGGACAATCAACTGCCCACATGTCCTACTTGTGCTCCCTGCCGACACTGCACACAGTTACCGCAACAGAAAGCACATGCATTCCATCAATGTGCAGGCAATAGTGGACCACCGGGGACTCTTTACCAATGTCTTCGCCAACTACCCAGGCAGTGTGCATGATTCCTTCATCTTCCGACAGTCCATCATCGACCGGCGCTTCCAGAATTGCTCTGCTCGTAGGTAAGTACCAACTGAACACACCACAATCATGCAACTTACAACTCTGGCAATGCACACGTCACAGACTCACATACAACATGTCAAATAACATGCCCACCCACCAGACACAAGAGCACAACTTACTGTGGGAACCTGGGCTAGCCATGTACATGAGCGATCAACGGCATGGCACCTCAGCCACACAATAGCGGAATGTGGGGAGAGGTGGGAACCAGGCATGTACGAAGGAGGCAAGTGACCCATGAATGAGAATATGCACAATGCCAAGTGTGGTGGAGATGTGCTGGACAGAGTGCAGTATGCATACCACAGATGTATCCATGTCTACATGCACTGCTGGTGTTTGGAGTGTAGTGGATAGTGGAGGCAAACATGTCACCCCAGCCAGTGGGGAAGATTGCAGAAATGTATCTTGTGACGTCCCTCCTGTAAGCGTGTGCGAATTGGCCTGGGCCGGCGTACGCCAGGCCAGCGTAGGGGTGTGAATAAAAAACATGTAGCTCTGGGTGTGGTTTCCTTCCGGAATGCCCAACATGTCTGCCAGGGCAACGCCTCCCATCCCGCCACGATGCCGACGTAGTCACCGTGAGCGGTGTTGCCTGCGATCCTGTGCGCCTGCTGCACCCCGGGCTGCTGGTCCACGAACCTGTTTTGCCCACCCCTGCGCACCCAGGCCTCACTGCTCACCTGCCTACACCGGCGTTTGTCAAAGAGGGCCCACCATATGCCGGCGCAAGCTCCAAGCCCGAAGCCCGCGCCCTTGGTAGCCTCCTCAGACCATCACGGTCTCCGCAACACAGGAAAGCAGTACCCCTTTCTCATTGACGTACTCTACCGCTGCCTCCGGCCTACACTACAGTCAAGTAGGTCACACATTTGGAACGGAGTCTTGATATCCTGATGGGCGAGTACATATGTTCATGAGACGCTTGATGTCACTGTACTCCCTTCGATGTGCTGCCACCAAGTCTGTGCATAGTATTCCAACCATACGTGTCTGTGGTCCCTCACTGCGGGCCAGTAGGTCACACATTTGGAACTGAGTCTTGATTTCCCAATGGCAGACTTCATATCATTATACGCCAGGAGAGGAGTAAGAGGAAGACGCGGTTCAGTCCGGAATAAAAAAGGATCATCGTTACGGAGGTGTCCGAACATTACCGGCAACTGCTCTGGTGTCACTGCCTCTGTTCCACGCAAGCCAATGACACGTGGCTGTGAGCCCCTGCTGACCGCGGCCTCGGGCCTACACTGTGGTCGAGTAGGTCACACATTTGGAACTCAGTCTTGATTTATTTATGGCAGAGTTGATATGATTGTACAGACCTCATCGCAGACTGCATCGCCTTTCAGCTCCGGTGCCACTAAGTCTGTTCCCCTGCATTCATGTACACTTTCTGGTGAACTTTGGTGGCGACTGAGTCTATGGACTGGGAGTTGTCTTCATCATGTCGTTGATACTCTGTTGGTGGCAAAAACGAGGCTGTAGCATTCCACTCCTCCATTTGCCACTTCCGGACGGCTTTTGCCCTCTCCATCATTCCCTGGAGGATACCTTCAACCGTCCCCCACAACCCTCCGCTACATTCATCTTGGACATCGACGAGGAACCGCTCAGCTCACTTGGCCCTAACTCAGTGCACCGCAAGTCACCATCCCGTGGCAGTGTGCCTGTGCCGGCTGCAGTGCATCCAGCCCACTAACTCTCTGCAGCTCCAGTAATTGACCCTGTCTGATAGAATATTGGATGGCCTCTGGGTCGATGGACTGGGGGTCATCAATGCCATGTGTCTGCACTGTCCACTGCCTCCGGCCTCAACTGCGGTCCACCTGGGCTCACACATCAAATCGAGTCCTGACTTGCCCGGACGTCGCATCACCGCAGAGTGCACACACCTCCACTGCCAGGACCAACTCCAAACAACAGGTGCCAGAGTCTGAAGTGTCTTACTGCCAGACTATCAGAGTTGCTCACACCTGTCGTGGGTGCCATCATCAGCTTGATACCCTGATCAGCTCTTCAGGTGCCACTAACTCAGTGCACCACAACTCATGGACCATTCTGGTTCCATATTGGGTGAACACTGTACTTTCTCCGGCCACCACCAGTATGCTTCACAGTTGTTTCTATTATGCTGGTGTTTTCTGTTTCCGCTTTAATTGTGATCACTGTTCAAGTTGTTGCCAGCACCAACGACTCCATGAGGGCTGGCTTACACTCACCCCACAGACATCCAGCACAGGCGTCACTGTACATGTGACACTGGCAATAATGGTGTTGAGCGCACGTGCCCGTAGCCAGTTCTACAAACTATCTGAGTGTGTCCGTGTGCTCATGATGTATGCATTAGGGCACCGGGCCCTACAACATTACATTGTGCCGTATACAGCGGACGCAGCCATGTCACCGCAGGCAGTGGGTGAGACCTTGCACATGTAGCTTTGTCGTCCCCCACTCAATACGTAAGAGGAGTGAACTGGGCCGGCGTATGCAAGTCCAGCGTGGGGGTGTGGATGATAATCCTGCGGCTCTGGGTGTGGTTCAGTACTGGAAATGTGCAAAGGCATGTGTCTCTGTCCCAGTGTGGGTCTCCGTTGGGGAGTGTAAGTGGTTCCTGATGGGACTTAGACACCCACGTATGTGATCCAGTTCGGCTTCCATGAGGTCAAACCCCACAAGCTCCTGTTCGGCCACCCCCTTCTGGCAGTCTGCCACCTGGCCTTGGAATGCGATGTGTGCTTCGGTGGGCTGCTGGGAGCCAGCCATAGTGGTAGGTGCATCCAGCTGTGTGGTCTGTGCAGGGGGTGGGGTATCCTCGATGCAGCTGGGCTGCCCTGCTCCTGGAGGTCGATTCCCTAAGATGTCCATGAACTGTTGTAGGGCGTGAGTGTCGAAAGTATGGAGGTGCTCTTCAGCATCACTGTCGAGTTGTCTCGTCTGCTCTGCTGGAGGTGTTGTTTGTCCCTCTGCAATGTGAAGGGGAGATGATTATTGACATTGTGTTGGCATGTATGTTGACGCATTGTTCAAGTTTACATATAGACTGCATGACAATGTACATTGTGACTGTTTGGGAGGAGTGGACTATTGGATGCGGGACAGTGGACATTTGGACTACATGACGTAGGTGAATTTGCACACATACGTTTTCATCTCACAGTTTCCTGCTATGTCAGATGTGATTGACCATTTTCTACGCATAAGCGGACCCAGTTGTGTCCTCTGTTCTGCAGTGTAAGTGTTGCACTGTGAACCACATTGTGGTCAATGTGGATGTGCTATCATTGCTATGTGTGTGTGCTGCATTGTGGGAGAGTAGCCCCTGCAGCTGTGATTTTGCTGCCCCTTATCCCTTGGAGGCGGTGTACCTTTGACTTTTGTGCTTTTAAGGTGCTGTGATGTTGGCTACTTGGGTCATTTGTGCTCTTGGACTGTTTTTGTACTCTTGTGCATTGTTTGTCTGCAGATGTATTGTTGACGTCAGTGGTTGTTTGTGCACGTGGATGTGTCAGAGTGTGACCTGCTCCTTTACGGATGTGGTCTACACTCAGCCACCTCAGTTTCGTGGTGTGCACAATGTCATGGTGATTGTATTCCAGCCATGCTGCTCGTCATGTAGTGTCCCTTGCATTGTCAGTGCGGCTCACAAATACGCATCTTTGCTGTGTTTCGCACAGGTGCATGTGTGTGTTGTGGAATTGGTGATGTGTGGGGTGGGACCCCTTCGGGCACATAGTGGACGGGGGCCTACTTGATGTTTGTATGTGTGCTGCAGTGTGCCAGGGGGATCAGGGACATAATCCAGGGTCATTGTTTGTGTGCGGTGTGCTACACATCGTTGTTCATGTGTGCCATTGTTAAGCCTGGGCGTACAACTACGCTACGCTCGCATAGTTTGCGTAGTTTGTGCTACTTAGCGCTACGTGAATTGCACGTAGCACAGTGCAAAAACGCATAGCGTAGTTGCCATTTTTTGCTCGCTCGCGGTCCTCAATGTCAAGTTGGCGACCGGTGAGCGAGCAAAAATTACATTCCGGCGACACTTTTTCCTCATTCGCGATCAGCAACATCAAGTTGCCGATCGCGAGCGTGGAAAATAAACCTCCAGGCGAGATTCTCAACACGGGTAGGTCAGGTTTCGCATTGCGAGTGGTCGCGTATGCTCTCAACCGCTTGCGATGGGAAGAACCCAATAAACCCATGACGATTAACCTTTTGATTCAACACATTCCCATCTCTGGCTAGGTAGACGTTTTTGTTTTTATTTCAATAGCAAAACAGATCTTAAGTTCAGCAGATTTTTTATTTTTATACTAACGATAATGCCAGATAGTGATGGTTGATAACTGAGATTTGGGATGAGACGAGCTGGTTACAGTGTACAAGAAGAACTTGTGTGCATTGATAAAACTTTAGACTGCTTGAGGCACAGCCATGCAGCATGTTTTGAAGCAAGAAAAGTTTTTTTATGGATTAGTTTCTGTGCAGCTATAGCCCTTGTCAGTAGTTTGTGTGAGCTTTTATAGAGGCAATGCGCAATGGGTAACCTAGATTTTACTGCAGTGAGCAAAAGCCTTAAACATCATATGGTTACTACAATTACTTTTGGAAAAGACCTTAGAGATTGAGGTTGTCACACAATTACAGGTCTGCTGCACAGCAAAACCTCATGGCATACTATTGACCATTGTGCAAGCTTATTTGTGGAAACAGTGACTTTGTAGCTTAATGGATGATGACGACTGGGCCTGATTCAGAAACATTCTGCTGTGACTTATGTTTTAGCGTAATTATGGCTTATTGTTGACTAAACCAGGAGTACTCTTTGCCCCTGCAGTGCAGGAGAAAGTTAAGTGTACTTGCTACAAGGGCAAGTCACACCCACTAAGCAAAATCTTTATGGATCAAGTCTATTTAGTAGCTGAACGCTCAATGGAAAAATAGGTCCAGCATTGTGTGTTGTTTTTTTGTTCTGATTTTGTCATTTAGTTATGTTAGTGGGTTCATAGTTTCTGGACCTCATTGCTTTTTAGCGTTCCATAGGTGACAGGACTCCTTCTGCTTTATATCGGTGCCAAATTTAGTCAAGTAGTATCTCCATTGCGTAAAAGCATTGTCCAACCTTGAAATGGAATGTTTCCAATTGAGCATTGGGAAGATCAATAACCATTGGAATTCTGTACCGCCCTGCACTTTAGCCAAGCACAGTCTTTTTATAGCGTATGCTCCCACTCCTATAACTTATTTATTAACGGTAGGAAAAAACTTACCATAATGATTGCAAATTTAATGTGTGCAGTTAAATGTACGAGACTGCCAACCAAGTCCCTTTAAAAAACATGTTGGATTCAGGAATATAAGAAGACTCTTTAAATGGTTTACACGTGCTTTTCATTCAAGTTTGTAAAGCAAGAGGTCATGTATGAACCATAGAGGTAGTACTGCTAAAACATAATGGGGAGAGGAGTTGGCCTGGGGCGGTCGACCTCGAATCTGGGGAACTGGGTTCGAGTCTGAGCAATGACGCTGATCATCCTGTGATTCAATGCAACTGGTGCTATGTAAAGAGCTCTGATACCCGATTCGGGTCAAGTTCGCGCTACATAAAACGCTGCAAGACAAATTAAAAATAATAGTGCTTGTACTAAAACAGCTAATCGCCCGTGAGGGTATCCAGGTGTTCTTCAGTACATGATTCAATCTGTACAATCTATACATACAACCCCTTGACAAATAACTTCCCTTGAGTTTAACTTGCCACCAGTTGCCAGTATATTTAAAAAATGCTTAAGGTGCCTGATGACTTCTCATTTGCTGTTCTAAGGGAAATCCATTTTCAGTGGTAGATTGTGTTTCCTTACAACTTATGGGTGATGGTTTTGTTCGACTTTCTAGCCATCAGTCATGTGTCCATGGTTCGAAATTAGATGCAGTCTTGTAGCACATACTCATTGGTTACATGTATCCTATTTCTGCATCTGGAGGTAGCTCAGAAGGTGTTTCTAGTTCTAAGTCTCACACATTGTCAGGTTGTGGTGGGCCCTTCAGTGATTAAGTACCACTCAACAAAGCTTGTAGCACTTTCCTGTGGTTATTTTTTCATGTAGTGAGATGAACAGTGTAAAGCAGCCTAATACTTCCTCCTAACCAAACACACTGGCTCAGAGCAGTAAAGTAGAAGGAAAAGACTCTTTAGGTCGAGCCTACTAGAGAGTGCATGCACTGGCTACTGGGAGGCATATTGTGACTTACCAAGAATATCGAGGGGCTTGGAAGCTTACCCATTGCTTGCCATTGGTTGGCTTGCTAGTCACTCATTTGCATGCTTCTTAAGCATGTCCCAGCGTGTCAGTCTTGTGTTTGTCTCTCCTGTGGTGCATTCCTGATTTACCTTCTCTTTGATTGGCTGAAATCACTGCTTTTAATTCAACCACTGTTTTTTCTTCTATTGAGTACTTCATGGGCGTTTTCAAGCTGTCTCCCTTGTCTACTTCTCTCCCTGTGCACTCTGTATTGCTGTATGTTGCCATAGTGCTTCACCCCGCCCTTCCGTGTTGTTTTCTCCCCACTTGCGTCCTTCTTTTTCCCCCTTTATAGTTTAGCTCTCCACCCACACCCTTGTATTGTTTTACCCCAATACCCATGTTGTGTTTCTACCTCTCCCACCTTCCTTGTGTTTTATTGGTGTAACCCCATCCCTCCCTGTGTTGCTTTGGCGACACCATCACTCCATTGTATTGCTTTGTCTTCCCACCACCCCACCCTCCACCATATTGCGTAGGAACCCTCTTGTGTTGCTTCTGTGTTTCCCTTACTCCTCTGTGTTGCTTCTGCTGCCACCCCAACTATTTCCCTGAACCCGAACCCCACCAATGCTTGTTCTCAACTAAGGTCCTCTAGTGGTGCTCTGCTGTCTGAATAGTCCAAAGTGT
Organism: Triturus cristatus; assembly: GCF_964204655.1. Classification (NCBI taxonomy): domain Eukaryota; kingdom Metazoa; phylum Chordata; class Amphibia; order Caudata; family Salamandridae; genus Triturus; species Triturus cristatus. The sequence goes on from NC_140583.1 coordinate 740,901,470, forward strand.
GAGTGTTCTTCTGTCAGCTGTATATCCTATAGAAGCTGTTGTGAACTCACTGCTTGTCGTCATTATACCTTATTTCCGGACCCGGGCACGTGTGGTATTCCTATTGATTTAATACCCTTGCCTGCCACTTCATAGGTTGATCAAGACCAGAAATTACTTTTTTTCAAAACTTTTGAAAAAACAAGCATTTAAAAGGAAAAATTAAGAATATATCTGTGAAACTAGCATAATAATGTGGAACAGCTGAAAATAAGGAAAAGACTTGTTGTGTTTTCTAATTAATATAGCCCAAAAATTGCATGACGTTTTAGTACACTTTTTATATGATATAGTGACGCTGTCTTCGAGTGCACCACAAGAACATTACGTGCTCCCGGCTTTTGTCTGGAAGGTAGCTGATGATTATCAGACCGTTTTCATTGAATTATTTTAGGTTTTGTGATGCATTAGGTAGTCTGATTTACTAATTAAGTACTCAATGGCACTATACGTTGAAAAGAGCACCTTTAGGCTCTGTCTAGGCACTGCACATTGTAAACCCTGATTAATGACGACTATTAACCACAATGCGAAATTACAGTAAGCATGTTGAAACTATGAAAATATGATACATTCATCCCCCATTTACTAGCACATTCCAGAAAGAAGCTGCAAAAATAATCAAGTAACATGCCTCATGTCACTCCTGCCATGAATCAATATATTTTTTTTTATTGCATCACCGACCGGTGCAGTTAGTGAAGGCATTATTTCAATAACATTATTTTTATTCATCATTTAATTTCTTATAGGTGGCAGACTTGCCCTTTTTGGTCATGAATTGCATTTCCAGTGTTCATCAACTAGCACGAAAGCCCAAACTTTGGAGTGTCTGGCACGTTCACCAGTGGCACATGAAGTAACAGTAGATGTTGTAGTACACAGGATAAAGTGCTGCATGGCTAAACATTATATACGTCCCAAAGGCGAGACTTATTGGCTATGCCAATGCTTGTTCCTTTTCCTGCTGTGACTGACTGATCTCTCACTGATTCATGTATCTGACACTACTGCCCAAACTATTTCGCATAACATCTCTCACTGTCAATGGCCTCACAGAAAGTACTGATATGTGTTGCTTCAAAGTCCCCAAACATTGCCTTATAAAAGGTGACATCTCTCAGACCTAGTATTTGGTAAACTGAAGAGAGACTGGTTAAGTTGTATTGGTAGCAGTATACAACCCCTGCTTCAGCTGTTGCTGCCCAATCTACTTCCTCATCCTCCCTGAAATGATGCGTCTAGCCCTTCTGTTCCATTAATATGTCCCTGCTACTGTTCGACGAATGTGGACGGATCCAAAGAATATTTTCATCTGGATGACATCTGCCTCGTTTTATCTGCGGAGCAGTATAATGTATAACTCCAACTTTACACACTTGGGGGCATATTATCAAGAAACGGTGTTAAAATTATCGCCGCTTTAGCGGCAGAAAACTGCTGCTAAAGCGGCGATAATGGGCTTGATAATATGCCCTTGAGAATTCCAATAGAAGCCCATGTTCTGGTGTCAACATGGGCTTCTATTGGAATTCTCTGCGGCATATTATCAAGCCCATTATCGCCGCTTTAGCGGCAGTGTTCTTCCGCTAAAGAGGCGATAATTTTAACGCCATGCTTGATAATATGCCCCATGGATTGTATTTGTGGTGCTTCAAATCTGGTAACATTTCCTGCTGGGCATTTTCAGTTGAATTGTTTCAGAAACGACAAAACTTTTCCTTCAGGCTTCAATACATTGGTTTAACCTGCTCTCTGTCCGCATATCTCGGTCACCGAATCAGCTGTGGATGAACAGGTTTGCAAACATCATTAGTGCAGGACAATGGAATAATTAGAAGGGACGATTACTCAAAGCAATCACTCTTTGCAGAATAAACAGTGAGACAATGCTGGTCCGTCTTGCTGCTGCAGAGCGTCCCGGGGCGAATGAGAACAAAATGACAAGCAAAGGATTTGTAGCAAGGAGGGAGAACGGAGCTGGACATATGAGAGACATATGGAGCACGGCCGAGGGCACAGCTACGGCAGGTTTTAGGAAGAGGTCTAGCATGAATAAAAGAAATATGAGAACATCTATCAGACCACAGGTGCATGGATTTACATCGGGGCCTATATATATTCTTGATAAAGTCGTGGAAAAGAGGATGACGTCTTTCTATAGGGTACACGATTGATGCCTCCTCTGTAGAATGCATCTTTGTAGAGGAAAACCTTTCACACAAAGGGGTTATTTACAAGCCTCGGGCGCCGCCGTCACGTCACTTTTACTCATTTTAAAAGTGGTGCACTGGCAGCTCAAGAAGCTTGTAAATAAGCCTCAAAGTACCTTAGGCAGGTTTCAGAAGCCCCTTCAAAGCCTTTCACACAAGCCTCACTCCATGCAATTAATATCACATGTACCCAAAGGTAAGCCTTTCGCACGAGGTGTTCTCCTGAATACCTTGTATACACTGACCAGATCTGTCTTCAAAGCCTTCTATACAAAGTGCACTGCCAAGCACCTCATAGGCAGGTAGCAGTAGTGTGAAAGAGCCTTAGTTACAGACACCAAAAGTAAAGCCATTGATGCAAGGTGCACTCCTGAGCACCCTCTACGCACATACCAGATGTACCTTCAAAAACGATCTCACTCATAACACTGTCAAGCACCTCATATATATGAACCAGAAACATGTCAAAAGCCTTTCACATAAAACTCACTTCCACTCATCCTACTCTCGCAAACTGCGCTACTAATTACATTACATAGAGGTGCCAATAGCGAAGCCTTTATTTAGCAAAAGCTCACTTCCGCAGCACCTAATATGCACATTTTAAAAGCAATATTCCAAACAAAGATCACTCCTGAGCTAATTATATATGTGTACACTGGAAAATGCAGTATTAAGCAGCTAGTATACGATTCTCTGAAGTCCCTTGCAAACATTCACACGGAGACCTGCGTTTAGTAAACTACTGTCATATTTACAAGCCCCTAGCGTCACCGAAGCATCACTTTTTTTGATGATCTGGTGGCGTTCTATGCTAGTTCATATTTACAAAGCTTCGCATTGCCGCTGTTGTGTCTGTGGGGCCTGAGAGCACTACAAGGACTAGGACGCTGCGGGGTACCGGACACCTCGCCCCTCCCCCCAGTAATTGGGGGCTACATCTACTCCTCGTGTCTCCCGCTCTGCGGGAGACACTTCGCATTGCTGCTGTTGTGTCTGTGGGGGCCCGAGAGCACTACAAGGACCAGGACGCTGCGTGGTACCGGACACCTCGCCCCTCCCCCCTGTAACCGGGGGCTACATCTACTCCTCGCGTCTCCCGTCACGTTGCCGCTGTTGTGTCTGTGGGGGCCCGAGAGCACTACAAGGACCAGGACGCTGCGGGGTACCGGACACCTCGCCCCTCCCCCCTGTAACTGGAAGATTTAAAAGCGATTAGTCCTTCCCGCCATGCGGGATGCACGCGGGCGGGCGCTTGGCTAAGCCCGGGCAAAGGGCGGGCCGTCTGTGGCCGTCAGGGGCCGGCAGAGGCTGGGCTGGGCCCCCCCTCTGTGAAGATCACTTCGAACTCCGAGGGCGATCAAGTACCCAGTTGTGGACTTGAGAAGAGGTAGCATTACTGTATATGATAGACTGGACTGGGAGATCACTGTTGTAGACTCAAGTAGGGTGCGGATCTGGACTGTTTATTTTCGGTTAGCTGGGGTGTTTTAAAAAAAAAAAAATTATTGGCCCTATAGTTGGCTTCGCTTTTGTGTCTGTGGGGCCTGAGAGCACTACAAGGACTAGGACGCTGTGGGGTACCGGACACCTCGCCCCTCCCCCCTGTAACCTGGGGCAACATCTACTCCTCGCGTCTCCCGCTCGGCGGGAGACGCTTCGCATTGCCGCTGTTGAGTCTGTGGGGGCCCAAGAGCACTACAAGGACCAGGACGCTGCGGGGTACCGGACACCTCGCCCCTCCCCCCTGTAATCGGGGGCTACATCTACTCCTCGCGTCTCCCGCTCTGCGGGAGACACTTCGCATTGCTGCTGTTGTGTCTGTGGGGGCCCGAGAGCACTACAAGGACCAGGACGCTGTGTGGTACCGGACACCTCGCCCCTCGCCCCTGTAACCGGGGGCTACATCTACTCCTCGCGTCTCCCGCTCTGCGGGAGACGCTTCGCGTTGCCGCTGTTGTGTCTGTGGGGGCCCGAGAGCACTACAAGGACCAGGACGCTGTGGGGTACCGGACACCTCACCCCTCCCCCTGTAACTGGAAGATTTAAAAGCGATTAGCCCTTCCCGCCATGCGGGACGCACGCGGGCGCGTGCTGGGCTAAGCCCGGGCAAAGGGCGGGCCGTCTGTGGCCGTCAGGGGCCGGCAGAGGCTGGGCTGGGCCCCCCCTCTGTGAAGATCACTTCGAACTCCGAGGGCGATCAAGGACCCAGTTGTGGACTTGAGAAGAGGTAGCATTACTGTATATGATAGACTGGACTGGGAGATCACTGTTGTAGACTCAAGTAGGGTGCGGATCTGGACTGTTTATTTTCGGTTAGCAGGGGTGTTTTTAAAAATGATAAAATTATTGGCCCTATAATTGGTTTCGCTTTTCTCGTATCTTGAAGGGGAAGACCTCTTGTGCTTGCCTATCAATCATTATACCTGTAGAAATTGTATACAATGGCTAGTACGGTACAAACAAGGTCATCCAAGCTGAGCTTGAATATTTCACCTAATCCCCGTTCTGCGACCAAACCTGCTCAGCCCACCGCAATTGATAGAATGTTGCGAAAATCCATCGGTGCGGTTGCTAATGAAATCGAGCGCACTGAGAGGCGTCTTTCATTAACCCCGTAAATCGATCTTACCCCCTTGTCCCAAGAGTCCGAGACTGACATGGTTGTAATCCCCCCAAATGCTCTAGCAGTTTCTCCATCTACTGACATTCCTTGCACCCAGCTGGCGACTAATGATGATTTAGAGACACAGATAGCGGGGGGAAGGGACAAATCGCTAGGAAAAAGAGGATTAGCACTAAGAAACCCAGGCAGAAGAGGGGAAAACTACCCCTGCCCCGACCGAAATCAGCAATGTGGCTGCAGGGGAACTTAAGGGGTACGCGCCGCTACCACAAGTACCCCCGAACTGGGTATCCCAAATCATTAGTGATTCGCAGACTTATTTTAAGCAGCTCATCAACACTCAAATGAAATTAATTCTGAGTCGGCTAGACAAAGTGGTAACCTTGGTTAAAACAAAGGGGTTGGGGGCGGGTAATACTTCGCCTCCACTAACAACTGCTAAAGCCACTGAGACTATCACTACGATCCCGTTAGTTGCACAACCAAGTAATCCCCCAGAAGGGCAATCCACCATTGCCAAGCGTCCTCTTTTGATCCCAAACCCCCATTATCCACACACTAGTCGTGTTCTCAATGGCTATACTGTGACCTCAGGTGATGTTACTCTTGCCCGACCAACACGTATGCCCCAAGTTATAGCCCATATGCAGCCCTCACCAGAATTTCCACCCCAGTGTCAATCTGAAGGGCCACCCCCCAAGGCGATCATTAACCCTCTATCCTGTATAAACTTACCCCCAGAAGCGGCCCCATACGTAATGATACTCACGGGGGTCCCGGAGTTGAAGCCAGATCGTACAGAGGCCTACGATGACCTCAAGAACAAAACCATGTTCTGGCTGAACAAGAATAGGCCGCTAACAGGGAATGATCAGGGGGAAATTCTGTTTGTCCGAAGGGTGAGCTGGTTGGGGAACAGGTCAAAGGATGCTACTGGCGACTGTGTGGTGGAAAATTTTAGGAACCAGCGCGTTGTCGACCAAATATTAAGCTGGGAACTGGTTAGCCAATCAAGTAATATCAGATCTTTGCCTCTGAGCTTTTTCTACCCAAGGGGAACTCCATGTTTTGGTCCAGGCCCCGGATTCCGAAGCAGAAGTGATAGCCCTTTGGGTGGGAAGGGTTTCTGCCGTCCAATGCCATATGCTTCCCTTAGAAATCAGGGAGCACTTAGTCTGTAGGAACAGATTTGACCCCCTTATGTCTTTAGAGGAGCAGGACTGACTAAAGAGCAATAGAACCCTTCCCACGAATCGACTCTCTGAAAAGGGTTGTTCCCCTAACATCTCCCATACTGTAACTTTATCTCACCACCCCGCATTGAATGTGCCCACCAGCTATGTTGTGGAGTCCCCGGATGGGACTCTTATGGATTGTGTTGCGGTCCCCCCTGTTTCAGGAAATCCCCATGGATTAACGGTTTGGTCATCAGGGAGTGAGGAAGTAGCGGGGCTGGATCATATCTTCCTGCACCCTCAGCGACCAGAGAATTGATATAATCTGCCCAGGTCTAATGAGGACTCAAAAGGTTAAAGGATAGAGGATAATAACCTAGCTACACTAGATCCAAGAGAGACACAAACGCAGGAGGGGCTAAAACTGGTATCATGGAATATAGCGGGACTATCAACAAAATTTGATAACCAGGAATGGAGGAAGTATATCACCAGGTTTCAGGTAATTTGTTTGCAGGAAACCTGGGTGATAGACTGTAGCCCCTTTCATCTAGCGGGGTACAAGTGTTTTTCTGTGCCTGCACAGAAGTCAACCTCGGGAAGAGCTATGGGAGGACTTTTTATATTTGTAGATCTGCAGCTGGAAGGAGTATGGACCAACCTAAATTGGCCCACAAATAATATTCAGGCCCTTGGGTTCTACACAAATGGGCTAAATGTGATTTTGATTAATTTGTATAACGCAGTGGCAGTCAAGGGGAAGGGATCTACAATAAGTGAATTAGATAATCGATTTAGCGCAGAGACAGCCTTGAGGAAGGGAGCGGTGGCCCTGTTAGTGGTTTTAGCAGGTGATTTTAATTGCCACCTGTGCCCCAACCTGATTCTTGTTAATGAGGACTGGTCTCGTTGCAGGTTGGAGGAAGGTCCGCACTTTCAGCACTCCTATGAGGGGATGGAATTGGATAGGGTCCTGAAAAGTCACGACCTAGTACACACCAAAGACCTTGTGGCTATAGGAAGTGGAGGGGAGGTCATTCCAACATTCAAGGGAAGAGGGTGTCACTCTTTCCTAGACTACGTAGTGGTCTCCAGTCTATTTAACCCCTTCGATGCTGCGCAGATTCCGCCGCTGTGCTGACGGAATCTTGCGCGGGCGGGGTCATGACGGAATGGTTCCGTCATGAGCACAGCTCAACCGTGGGCCATTGCAGTTACTAACTATGCGGATGACACCCAACTTATCTTCTCGTTTGAGGGTAAGGAGGCGGTGTCACAAGAGACCTTCCATCGCTGCATGACCTCTACGGCAGACTGGCTGTGCCACAACTCTCTGCAATTTAATAGCTCTAAAACTGAGGTCCTATACTGCCCATCTGGCAGCACCCTGAGGCCTTTTCCATCGAACTTCTGGCCTTCATCCTTCCAGGGCACCAGTTTACCAACGAATTGTGTGCGGAACTTGGGAGTCTATTTTGGCTCCAACCTTCAACTGGATGTTTCTGTTAATAAAACAGTGGCCACATGCATGGCCTTGCTTCGCACGTTAAGGAAAATCTTGCCTTTTCTCCCAGCGCAGGCAAGACCAGAGGTAGTGCGGAGTACCATCCTAAGTAGACTTGACTACTGTAACGCACTACTTCTGGGAGCCCCGGTGACCCTGGTGGGTAAACTTCAACGCGTGCAGAATCTGGCGGCTAAACTGGCTCTGTCACGCCAGCGCGCGGACTCCTCCACTACTGCGCTCAGGGACCTCCATTGGTTACCTGTCCCTCAGCGGATTGAATTTAAAGCCCTCTGCTTGGTGTTTAAAGCTCTTCATGAACAAGGCCCTTTTCCCTTACAGAAAATGTTCTCGTGGTATGTTCCGCGTAGGTCTCTCCGCTCCGCCACGGCATGTCTGGTTGTAGTTCCAAAAATCTTAAGGACTCGTTTGGGAGGCAGGTCCTTTCGATTCACAGCAGCAAGGCTGTGGAACTCTCAGCCGTTTGCACTGAGGAGTACGGGCGATTTCCCCTCCTTCAAAAAAGCCCTGAAAACTCACCTTTTTCCAAGAGCGGCGTAATTTTTTCTTATACAGTGGATCGTTTCTTTTCATGCAGGCTTCTTTCTCCATCAGTCTAAGCGCCAGGATGCCCTTTGGGTGACAGTCATTGCGCTATACAAGTATATCTATACATACATACATACATACATGACGGAACCATTCCGTCATGAGCACCGAAGGGGTTAATGACTGGATAAGAGGGGCAGAGATCGAATGGAGTATATTCAGCTATCACAACCCCCTAGTGCTGGAGATAGAAGACCTGTCCCCCAGGAGTGTAGGGGTAGCCAGTATTGAGAGGGTAACGGATCAGGGGAGGTGACTTAGATGGACCAAAGTGGATTGGGACGCTTTTTACAAATCCCTAATTGAGACAGGGAATGGAGTGATTGGGACGTGCCTTGACCTTTCGGTGGAGGGACCTGCCGTTGTCAAAGCATTTGAGGAAGTGGCGCATCTAATAGATGGGCTACTAAAGACCACTAAGCAAGGGAGAGTAAACAGCACCCCCAGATGGTTCGACAAAGATTGTTCCCGGGCACAGAAAGAGCTAAAATCTAGCTTGAAAACTGTACCCCGGAACAAGTCACGCATTGCACTGTGTAGGATCACATACAAAAAGGTGATTAAATGCAGGAAATATTCCCTCCAATCACAAGCCTGGGAAGATTTAAGGGCCGCAGCAGACAGAAGGGACATAACTGCGTTCTGGAAAATAATAAATAACCCATGTTTTCAGGACACTAATGCCCCAGAAATTGGTACTACCATTTTGCCAGAACAATGGTATTATCATTTTAAAAGTTTATATAACTACATCGCTGAGAATAATAAGGATGATGGGAAGGGACCCCGGTGGGTTACCACAATTGAATTTTCTCTGGAGGAAGTGGTAGCGGGTATCCAGGGCTTAATGCAAAACAAAGCGCCAGGACCAGATGGTATCCCACCAGACCTTAATTTAAGCAAGGTGGAGCTGTGGGCCCCTATTCTCACAAGGGTGATAAATGCGGCGGTCGCAACCGGCCTTCCGTGTTCATGGTCATCGGCAACAATAGTCCCCATCTTTAAAAAAGGAAGCAGGGATAACCCCCAGTGCTACCGCCCCATATCTTTGATCGTTGTGACGGCCAAAGTGTTGGGACGAGTGGTCCTCAACCGCCTTACGGACTGGGCAGACGAACATCAAATCATTACAGATACTCAGTATGGGTTCAGGTCAGGGAGATCAACAACGGACCAGTGTCTGAACCTCTATCTATTGGTGGCAAAATGTACTCTAGCTAGCAATGAGGCTATATATCTTGGGTTTATGGACCTCACTGCAGCTTTTGACCACGTCAATAGAGAGAAGCTGTGGGCCTTGATGTCCAGATTAGGGGTTGATCAGGGCCTGGTTAACACCCTGAGAGCATTGCACTGGAACACTACTGCCAAAGTGCGTTTTAATTTGGAAGGGGGCACTACGGCACCTTTCGCTTGCAATAGTGGGGTCAGACAGGGATGTATTTTGGCCCCGTTTTTGTTTTCCCTATATATTAATAATTTAGACCAGGCACTAGGCAAATTAAAAGTAGATTCTCCTCGAGTAGGTTCCCGCACTGTCCCTGTGTTGTTGTACGCAGATGATGTGGTTCTTTTAGCCCGCACCCCCCAAGGGACTTCAACGCCTGATAGACTGGGTTGTCAGTTTTATGGACACCTTAGACTTGTCGGCAAACCTGACTAAGTCCTATGTCATGTTGGCTGGAACCAAACCCTGTAAGAAGTTCTCATACAAAATAGGCACACACAAACTAGGGCAGGTACGGACCTTCCCCTACCTTGGCTTGTTATTCGATTGGATTTTAAATGTAAAATTTTTAATTGAAGAGTGGTGTTCCAAATTAGTGGCCTGGTCGGGGGTGATCATGAATTATGGACGCAGGCTGGGCCGGTGGTCGCCAGAACAAGTTATGAACTTGTACAGCTCAATCTGTTGCTCAAAAGTGGTATATGGGTCTGAAGTTTGGGGTTTTGTTAACACTCAGCAGTTACAGACAGAGGAGAATAAATATTTGAGAAAGGTGCTCAAACCCCACAAAGTACTCCCGCCTACATTATCCATGAAGAACTAGGAAGGGTATACATTGAGGACCTGATAAAGGTCAGACCTCTTATGGCCTGGTTAAAGATTTGGTCCAATACCGAGGCAGACCTGAGCAGACAAATTATCAGAGACTGTACAGAAAGGGACAAAGGAATGAGTATTCCCTGGCTAAAATACGTGAAGTCCACACTTGAGGGAATTGGTTGTAAGGATCATTTTACCAATCCAACGGAAATTATCCCCCAAGATACATTGAGAGTCAAAAAAAAAATCCTGGACCTGGTAGCCTCACGTAGAGCGGCTGCGGAAGAAAGTGAAACCTCAGTCTGTGCTTATAGAATGGTGAAAACAGAGGAAGTAATGGAACCTTATCACGCTCTTATGTATAACGCCCAGGATAGATTTTTAATCACTCGTTTTAGCCTCAACTTTTTACACCACGTTTTGGCTGATCCACCAGGTTTTACTTCAACCATTGAGCAGAAGGGTTCCTGCGGCTGCGACAATAGGTCTCCGCAGGATACCCTTCATTTTGTACTATTATGCCCTTTTATGTTTTACCTAGGCGTAGCTTTTTAGGAGGAATTTTAAAACAGGCAAAGTTTAAACATGCCAAGGTTGCCTTATTATTCTTGCAAAGGGCTAATGATCCTCATACACTGTTTTGCATTATGAATTTCATTAAGCTTGCTTTAAGGTTAAGGAACTCAAGAGGGCGGTGTTGAATGAATTTTTTTGGCCAATTGGCTCCAACCATGTGTTATGAACCGTATTTTACTGATTTTAACTGTATATTTACTTTTATGGTATTTTTTAAGTACCGAATAAAGTACTATTGAAATTGAAATTGAAAGACTCATTTTAAAAGTGATGCACCGGTGGCGCAAGGGGCTTGTAAATAAGCCTCAAAGTACCTTAGGCAGGTTTCAGAAGCCCCTTCAAAGCCTTTCACACACGCCTCACTCCATGCAATTAATATCACATGTACCCGAAGGTAAGCCTTTCGCACGAGGTGTTCTCCTGAATACCTTGTATACACTGACCAGATCTATCTTCAAAGCCTTCTTTACAAAGTGCACTGCCAAGCACCTCATAGGCAGGTAGCAGTAGTGGGAAAGAGCCTTAGTTACAGACACCAAAAGTAAAGCCATTGACACAAGGTGCACTCCTGAGCACCCTCTACGCACATACCAGATGTACCTTCAAAAACGATCTCACTCATAACACTGTCAAGCACCTCATATATATGAACCAGAAACATGTCAAAAACCTTTCACATAAAACTCACTTCCACTCATCCTACTCTCGCAAACTGCGCTACAAATTATGTTACACAGAGGTGCCAATAGCAAAGCCTTTATTTAGCAAAAGCTCACTTCCCCAGCACCTAATATGCACATTTTAAAAGCAATATTCCAAACAAAGATCACTCCTGAGCTATTTATATATGTGTACACTGGAAAATGCAGTATTAAGCAGCTAGCATACGATTCTCTGAAATCCCTTGCAAACCTTTACACGGAGACCTGCGTTTAGTAAACTACTGTCCTATTTACAAGCCCCTAGCGTCACCGAAGCGTCACTTTTTTTGATGATCTGGTGGCGCTCTATGCTAGTTCATATTTACAAAGCTGCACTAATTCGATTTGCGTGGATTAACACAGCCTTGTGAAGAAGGCCCTCTGCAACACAGTTTTCAATGGCAAAGGGGCGTGCAATCGGTGTTGCCGTGGGGGTTCCCAGCAACACCCATGGCTTCATGACACTGCTCCAGATTTACAAGAATGTGTGTATGAAGCTTGTGCAGCACAGGAAGTTACAGTACTGCAGTGCTTGATTTGAGCCAGGCCACCAGTTCTTATTTGCATTGACCAGCACTTATTTGTTCTAAACAAAATGCTTATGTAAACAAGAAAGGGAAACACATGCAAGAAGAAAAAAGAGAAAGACGGAACACCCGTCACAATGCGAAAACGTAGGTGTAGGAAAGTGGGTTTCTGTTGAAGTTACCCCACCACTTTTTGCCAGACTACTGATGCACTTTCACTTGATGTGCCCTGGGTCCCTGCCAATCAGGTTCCCAGGGCCTGTGTTCTTCCCCCAAAACTAACCCAATTGGTATCTCTGGCCACAGGTCAGCCCCTGGTAAATGATACCACAGGTATTCCAGGGAAGACCTCTAAGGGCTGCAGCACTTATTGTGCCACCCTTAGAGGCCCTGTACCTCTACACACACTGTTAGACCTGGCATAGCTTAGCGTGATTACCCCTGACGTTTTGCCTTTGCCTCCTGTGAAGTTAGATGCTGTAGGTACTTGCCACTGATAATTAGTGTACACATACAGATGTTCCCTGTATAATTTGTAGTAGTGATTGGTTGTCTCTGATTGGTATGTTTGCCTTACTAGCAAGATCCCTAAGTGATGTGCACTGTGTGTGCCAGGGCTAGTACTAGAGAAATGCGCAGAGAAGGAACATAGGTCTTTAGTGTAGGGTCTGCGCGTATTATGCTAAATCAGCATGTGGTCCTGACAAGTGCTACCACTTGTCAGGCCTTAATTTCCCTTTTGTATGCAAATGGGGCACACCCCTGTAGGACGTCCTGAGTAACCCCTAGGCAGGGTGCAGTGTAGATGAAAAGCAGGACCTGTGCCAGTGTGGGTGCTAGGTCCTGACAGTGGAAATTGCTCCATTTCATTTTCCATGGTGAAAAGGCCATCCAGCCCATAGGACAGAATGGGGGAGGCTGTGTGTAGTAGTGTTAGCCTAGTTTCCCAAGGATTAGAAATGGAACAGTGAAGTTTTGTATGTCTGAGCTCACAGCGTAATAATGCACCTTTCTGCATGGATGGTTTCGGCGCTGTGTGTCCAGAAGCGGCAGTTTGAGAAAATGGCCGAGTTTGTGCATTAGACCTTTTTGTGTGTCTCAGCAGAATGTGAATTGCCTGCCTGGATCTGGGTGAAGCGAGAAAGGCTGAAGGAGGTCGTGCCCCAGGGGCGGGTTGGAGACTGCGCCATGCTGCCCTGCAACTGTACCTGGGAGAAGGAGAGGCTTTGCCAGGTGACGAGGCCTGGTTGAGAGCCATAAAACAATAGACCCATCTCCCTCTGAGTGATTAAAGATCCAGGCCTCCAGTATCAAATGGAGGACGGTGACACTGGGGGGGAGAGATGCCAAACTGATTTAGGGAGGGGTCAGGGACGCTATAGCACAAGGAAACTTCAAAGACACTAAGGGGTATAACTAGAAGAACTGTAACCCCAAGACTTTGGTTATGTTGATGATGTCGTCGAGAACGGTCTCTGTATCATTCAGAGAAACGCTGGGAGCGCTTTGAAGATGCCATGGACTGGTCGAGTCGCTGGCGGCTCTGACCTCTCCACGATCGGGAAGGAAACCTCGGCCTCCGGAACAGTTGCTGAATAGGCTGTGGGAGACACTTGACCCTTGCTTCGTGATCGGGGGCTTGTGGGATGATTGTATCTCTTGACCGAGGAGAGACTGAAGGGGCGCTGCAGTGGGTTGTGCCCTCCTTCTTCCTGAGCAGGACATTGTTGTGTGCTGCGTCCTGAACCCCAAGGGCCCGAGGTGAGCTGGCTCCCTGTTCAGAAACACAGGAACATAAAAGTTTGCAGGAAGTCTGAAGTGGTGCGGTGGTGAGACATGTCATGACAGCCTGAGACCTCCGAAGGTGTGCCTAAAGTGATGGTGGGTACCCAGAGCGAATCAAGACTGTGACACGCAGGGTGCGTGTCTTGGTGCGGCTACAGGTGTAGGAGTGCCTGTGGATTGTGGGCATCGTGGAAGAGAACCGATATTTGGGATGCGCAGGGAGTGCGTGTTGCAGTGCACTCAAGGCGCTAGTGAAGAGCGCCAGGACATCGTGGGCACTGAGAAGGAGTGAGTCTCTGACACGTGGGTCGGTGTGTGGTGGTGCAGCCAGGGTGTTCGTGGAAAGCGCCTGGTACCTCGTGTGCACCAGGAGGAGAGGTGTGACTCAGACGTGCAGTGTGCGTGTCGTGGTGCGACCAGGGCGATAGTGGAGAGCGCCTGGGTCATCGTGTGATCAGGAAACGAGGTGGTTCTCTAGCACGCAGGGTGCATGTGGGGGTACAGTTGTGGCGCTAGAGAAGAGTGCCTGGAGATCGTGTGTACCAGCAGACGGAGCAAGACTCGGATGCGCAAGATGCGTGTCAAGGGCCCGCCGAGGAGTAGTGAGGTGCGCCTGGTCATCGGAGGCCTGAGGAAGACTGAGTGTCGGATGCGCCGGGGGTGCTTGTCAAAGGTGCCACCTGAGGTGCTGGTGAGGAGTGCCGGGGAGCGGTGAGCACCGGGGAGTGAAGAAGTTCTAACAGCGCTGGAGAGGAGGGCCAAGTGATCGGGCCCCCGAAGGCAATGTGGGTTGGCGCCAGCGTTGTGTGGAAGGCTTCGTGAAAGGAGTTTGTGCTGAACCTTGGCAGCCCGGACCGTCAGCCCTGCAGGAGCTGAACTACCGGCCCGAGCGTGCCTTGCCCATGGTGACAAGGTTCTGGAGTGAGGCCAAGCTGCTGCTGAAGGAAAGGATAGTGAGGTTGCGCCCCGCCAGGTAAAGTGGATCATCGCCTGGGGCGGGGCGTGGGCTCGGAAGGACACTCTCTCGGCCTCTCGCTGCTGGCAGCTGTGTGCGCCTGTTGTTTCGGCCCAGATCTCGGTCCGTGCTGGTCCCGGATGGGCGGTACAGGGGCCAGGGCCCGGAGTGGAACTTGGCTGTCATTGTTGATCCGTGTTGGGGGCAACCGGTCGCACAACTTCCGAAAACAGTTGTATAACACTTTGCATATTTGCTGCTAACGAACTATTGAACTATTGGCTAACGTCTGACACTAGTGGTGCTTAGCGAACTCAGGGGTTAGTGCGCCACGCACTACGTTATGTTTCTCTTGCAGGATACAGCTTCATAGCGTGGCGCACTGCATTGCTTGTGTACTGCACTGTACTGAATTGCACTGTGACGCAATGCCTTATTCTTTCCTTGCACAGGGCATGCTGGTGATGATATGCATTGCATAGTTTTCCTATCGCACTGCACGTAATGGCAGCGTGACGCATTGATGTATTTCTTCCTTGAACAGGGCATGCGGGTAGCGAACAGAGTTGCATTATTGTGTGTTGACTGAGTATATGATCGTGACGCTACGCATTGCATTGTTCACTGTGGCATTGTACAGGAACCCATCATTATGTAGGGCAGTATTCCTTTCATTTTGCAACGTGTGTGAATCTAGTGATACAACGTACCTAACCTGTTGAGAACGGTTAAAAGTCAGCCTAACTGTTGGTTAGAAGCGGTGGTTGTGGATTAGGACCGCCCAACCCACTGGAAACAATATTACCCATTGTCTATATGTTGGATTAGTATTGTGTGGTCATTTCGTATATCTGTCTATAAAAAAGTATACTCGTTTTATACAAACTCGTGAGGAGTCCATTTGTGGTGACATCATTGGGATTGCTGTGGGCATGGTTGCACATACTGAACACTCGGGCCTTGGAGATAAGCCTGGCTGCTCATGTCAAGCTACTAAGGGGGTGAGCAGGGCTGTCTCGGACGGTGTCCTTCTTGGCCGAGCGTGGAGGCGGGGAGGTCGGGTCAAGCACTTGACAAAAACGCTGCACGTGGGATCTCCGGCTTCTAACAATTGGCGGCAGAGCGGTGGGATTCGTTCCTAACGTTATTAAAAATGGAATGTGCAAAACCACTCACAGTAATTGATGCGCATCTCAAATTGACTGTAGCCCCCGATACAACCAAATATTGTATTTGTTTATTGGTTCTATCTTTGGAGTGACCCTGTTATCCACACATCATGTCTCAGGAGGGGAGTCTGATAGCCAGTGGGGCTATGGCTGTAGAATGCGAGTTTGACATTGAGGCTTTGTTGTCTTATAAGGTTGAACAGCTGTGGAGGTTCTGCAGAGCCTTGGGATGTCCCATGAGGGATAGCACCAGGAAGGAGGAGCTACAGGTGGCCTTGAGGGCCTGGTGGAAAGCCCAAGAGACTCCGGGGACGGGTGATGTTGAGGTCGATGAGAAGGACCCCGGGAATGGATTTGGTCCACAGAATTTGGCAGAGGAGGGGCCAGCCAGTGGGGCGGCCAGTGGCCATTCCGGGAGTTTTTCACCAGAGAAGTTGGAGGAAAACCAAAGGGTCAGGCTGCATGATTTGGAGGTGTTAAAACTGAAGGATCAAGCAGAGGAGAACAAGGGAGCTCTCGCGTTGGAGGAGAAGAAGATTCTTCTTGCTCATGAGGTAAGCATGAGGGAACTGGACCTGAAGGGTAGACAACTGGAGCCCAGTTCAAATGGTGGCAGCGCACTACCTGTGCCAGGAGGGAAGGTGTACATCCCCAAGGATTTAGTGCGAGATTACCAGAGGGGTGATGACATTTATGCGTGGTTCACGGCATATGAGATTGCATTAAGGATGAATGAGGTGCCTGAGAACCATTGGGGGGCGGGCCTATGGAAACACTTTAAGGTTTCAGGAAGGGATTTTCTATCCCCTTTAGAGATGGCCACAACCCTCACCTACGCCAACATGAGGGAGGCTTTGTGCCTTGGGTATGGGCTCACCCCTAAACAATAGCGGCAGAAGTTTAGGACATCTAAGAAACTAGAAACCCGTACTTGGGTGGAATGTGTGAATGAGTACACCCGGGCACTAGATGGTTGGATGTTGGGCAGCAAAGTCACTGATTTTGAAGGCTTATGCGATTTAATTAAATGGGAACACTTAATTAGTCTCTGTGTTCCCAAGCTGCGCCAGCATCTTTTGGATAGTAAGCTGACGGATCCCAGTAGGCTTGCTGAGGAGGCAGACCGATGGACTAGTACCTGGGTCCACAAGTGGATTGGGAGTACTGCTGCCAGGAGTGGGCAGGGTCCCCCGCCGAGGGTGGGGGAGGATAAGGGTAACCATAAGGAGTCAATTAAGGGGCCCCTAGGCAACCTCCCCAAAAATTGGTCACAGTCTCCCAAGACCAAGAGGGCCTGGGTCTCCTGGGGCACGAGGGAGCCCGAGGTCCCCCTACATGTTTCTTCTGTTAAGAAGTGGGTCATATCTCCCCTAAATGCCTAAAGAAGTCCCCTACACCCCCTGGTGCTCCAACACCAGGTTTGGTTAGTGTAGTCTTGGGGGAGGACCTAAGTCCTTGGGATCGGGAGGAGCAAGCAGTCATGACCCCTGGTCTTCTTAGGAGATCATGAGGTGGTCCAAGAAATCCCGCTGCCGGAAAATACCAAGAAATACAGGCAGTGGGTGACCATCAGTGGATGGAGGGTGGAGGCTCTGAGAGACACCGGAGTAAGTTTGACATCTGTTAGGTGTCAGTGGGTGTCTGATGAGCAAATAATTCCTGAGGTGCTTTACCCGGTAATGTCCCAGATAATTCAGTGCGCCTTTGCAAGGTGGCACTGGTCCCCTTTGAATGGTGAGGGGTCTCAGGCTCTTTGAAGGTTGTTGTAAGTCCGTCCATGCCTGTAGACTGTCTGCTCGGGAATGACTTGGAGAGTTCCTCTTGGAAGGAGGTGGAGCGCCAGGCGCATTGGGAGATCTTGGGTCTACCTGAGTGGGCATGTGTGACCACTCAGTCAATGGTAGCCAGTAAAGGTACTTAAGAGGACCTGGGGCCTTAAACGGTGGCCCTTGCGTCTGCGGTTAAGAGAAAAGGCAAGAGGCACAGGAAACCGGCCCCCCTGTTCCCAATGTACAGGAGGAGGCACTCTATGAGGGATATGCCCTGGAACCTACAGGGGAACAAGTATCTGAACTGGCTTGGCCTCTGGAAAGTCTGGAAATCCACCTCTGGTGTTGCAAAGTCCTCGGCGTCCGACTGGAGCTTTGGAACTGCAGACAGGACAGATGCTTCTTTGGTGCCTGCCATGCAGGGGAGTAACTCCTTTACTCCAAGAGAGATTCTTCAGTCATCTGGCGTTGAACAGATCGTTGAAGGTCCAGGATTCAGTTTCAGAGTTTCGTCCAGGAATATCTAAAATTCTGGTTAGAGGGGTTTATTCTTTATACCCAAGGAAGAGGTTGGACATATTCTGGGGACCCACCTTTGGGAGGGTTTGGAAAGAGGGGTGACTACACCCATTTCCTTTGTCCAGTTTCACGCCAGAGCAGAGACTGGTAGCCCCTGCAACCGATTTGAGCTGGACTATGCACAAGAACACCAAATGTATCCCCAGTGCAGACTTCAAAGCACTCTTGGAGTGCTCCCACCCTGCCCCAATACACATCAGCCTGTCTGGGAGGTGGTTACACCTCCCTGTGACAGGAAACCTATTGTCCAGGCCTCCCCTGCCGGAGTTTGAGTCAGCAGCAGGAGGCCAGACTTGTGTCTGTGGCTGCAGCATCCATTTTGTGCTAAGGCTCAATTAAGTTTCTACCAGGTATACCCGTGCTGTCATGTCTCTCCCTCTAGAAGGGTGGGATCATACTCCCACACCAGTTACTGGTGTGGGGGTATGATTCCAAGGTGTTTGACACCAAACATGACATGTTTCCATGCAGCCAGTCCAAAGTTAGCATTTACCGTTTGGTTATAATGCACTTAAGAGTATATGGTCAGGCTGCACCACAGACAACCCTGGAGGATAGATTCTGAAGGCTGCAGAGGGGCTTTACTCATGCATGGGCACCCTCTCACATAAAACTAAGCACCCTGCCTTCAGGATTGATAAGGGCTGCCATGGGGTGACTGATTGGTTTATATGTGCAGTGATAGGTGAGATATAGTGAACCTACATCTCTGTAAGGGGTTCAGGCACCACCTTACGCAGGCTGCTGTAGCAGTCCTGTGGTGTCATTTTGGAGGGCTTTCCAGGGGTGGCATAATACATGCTTCAGCCCCTGGTAGGCCTCTGGGGTACCTATGCCCTAGGGACATAGGGACGTATTTACAAGGCGGCAAGAGAAAATTATCGCTGCTTTTGGGGCCGTTTTCGGCCGAAAAGTGGCAATAATTTTATCGCCTAATCAGCAAGGTCACGCTATTGCGTGAAACCTTGCATTAGCGCACAAATTCTTAATGCACAGCTTTGCATCTCTAATGAGATGCAAAGTGGGCGTTCCTGACCTGACATGACTGGAGAAATGTCGCTAAGCGACATTTCTCCTATCATCAAGCACCACGCTATAAACAAAGCGGCAGGAAAAGTAGCAATAACCCCTGTTATCGCTACTTTCCTTACGCCTGCTTCAGGACTGACTTAGCCATGATATCCTTTGGAAGGTGGATATCATGGCTAAGTATGTGAGGCCCTATCATCAAGCTAACGCCAAACTTCGTGAGATTATCGCTGGGTTTCCAGTGATAATCTCACGTTTGGCAGTTAGCGCTAGGATTTTTATCGCTTTTGAGATAAGCGTTGCTAATAGCACGCTATCTCAGCGATAAAATACCACGCTAGCCGGCGATAATTATCCTAGCGCTAAGATAATTATCGCCGGTTGTTGCTGATACGCCCCGTAGTATACCATATACTAGGGACTTATAAGGGTACCCCAGAATCCAATCTGGAGTGTACCTAAAGTACAGGGAATCAATTTAGAGAGGAAGCAGCTAGGCTGGGGACCTGAATAGCAGGTTCCCAGCCAAACTAAGTCAAAAACCATCAAACCACCAGAAAAAACAGTGGGGGCAACTACGTAGTCAGATTCCACCTTCCAACAATGGGTAGGAAAGCAATAATGCACCTGAAAAGCTATACATTTTACAAACATAGACTGGATTCAGAATTTAGCAAAGGGTCATTTGTGTAGATCCTTCAAGGTTTCTTTAAACTAACACTTGAAAATGGGAAAAATGTAAAATGAGTTGAGAGAAGCTGCCATTTGTGCCAACGTTTTCACCTGTTAACTCTCATAATTATGACACATGTTTAAAAACAATATACCGTTACATCCGCCCAACCTTTCTGGTTGTAGGGATATATAGGACTTGTAGGTTCACCAAGAACCTGACGAACCCAGAGCCAATAACTGAGCAGCGTCTTGCAATGCTTTTTTATTATGTACAGGGTATAGAGCAATTTGTTTGGGAAAATATATACAGTGAAAAATCAGGGTGAAAGACACCTATGTATTTCTGAAATTGGAACAAAATATAGAGTTTAGAAACACTAGGGGCCTTATGTAGGTGGGCTGGCATTTACCACTTCATAAATACCGATTCATACCGATTCGGTATTTATGAAGTGGTAAATGCAGTGTAGGTAATGAGTCGGTAAATATTACCGAATCGGAAAAATTCGGTAATTACCGAATCGGTATTTACCGATTCGGTAATGAGGCATACCTTCCCATTGATGGGAAGGTATGCCTCATTACCGAATCGGTAAATACCGATTCGGTAATGGGGGAGCACATGCAAGGGTGGCAGGGTGTCACATTGACACCCTGTTGCACCCCTGATTCGGCCATGTGTGCACATGTGGCGCACATACATGCCCTAAGGGCATGAATGTCTGCCACATTGCACACTTAAACGTGCACAAAAATGCTTTTTGTCACCTATTCGTCATTTACCACCAACCTTTAGTTGGTGGTAAATACCGAATCCCCACACCCACCACACACTCCCCCTACATCTCATTTCATGATTCGGTATTTACCGAATCGATAAATTTACCGAATCGGTAATATTACCGATTCGGTAATTTTACCGATTCGGTAAATACCGAATC
Source organism: Triturus cristatus (assembly GCF_964204655.1). Lineage (NCBI taxonomy): Eukaryota > Metazoa > Chordata > Amphibia > Caudata > Salamandridae > Triturus > Triturus cristatus. Next base: position 740,922,389 of record NC_140583.1, read on the forward strand.
ATGAAATTCTCCCCCTACATCGCAAAAGCCAAAATATCGGTCGGTAACGGTATAATTACCGAAAATCGGCCGTTACCGACCGGTATTTGGCTTCCTACATGAGGCCCAAGGTATTTGTACATTTCCGAAACTTTGAGTACCCATACTAGCATGAGAATTATAGGACACTTTTAAAAGTGACTTCTCTTTTACACATTGTCTTTCATTTGGAACGCAGAAATGCATCAAACGTCAAAAGGTAATAACTGTTGCTCTACAATTCTGTGTTACCCTAAGTCTCTTGATAAAAATGGTACCTCACTTGTATGGGTAGGCCTAGTGCCCGCAACAGGAAACAGCCCAAAGCGCAACTTAGACACGCCTAGAGGCATATTATCAAGCACGGCGTTAAAATTATCGCCTCTATAGCGGCAGAAAACTGCCGCTAAAACGCCGATAATGGGCTTGATAATATGCTCTATGGAATTCCAATTGAAGCCCATGTTAGATGTGAAGGACATCTAACATGGGCTTCAATTGGAATTCCATAGAGCATATTATCAAGCCCATTATCGCTGTTTTAGCCGTAGTTTTCTGCCGCTAAAGTGGGCGATAATTTTATTGTCGTGCTTGATAATATGTCCCTTCATTTTTACAGTGAAAACGGACCCTTTTTTTGCAAAGTGCCTAGCTGCAGATTTTGAACCCAAGCTCTGCCGGCACCTAGAGAAACCTAGCCACCTATACATTTTTGAAAACTAGACACCCAGGGGAACCCAGGATGGGGTGACTTATCAAGCATTCACCAGGTTCTGTTACCCAGAATCCCTTGCAAACCTCAAACTTTGGGGAAAAAAACACATTTTCCTCACATTTCTGTGGTGGAAATTTCTGGAATCCGCATGGATCCACAAAATTCCACCCACCCCGCATTTCCAAAAGTCTTTCGAGAAAAAAAGGAACCTCACTTGAAATAATTAATGCAACTTTTCCCTCGCTCTGCCTTTGGTGTTTTCTAAGATATGCCAGAGGAAGAATTGAAACTGGTCTTTTGAATTTTGTCCACAGATAGAGATAGCCAGGAAACATGTTAAAACTGATTCAGCAGTCCTAAGAGACGATAACATGGGCTCTGTCTACTATAAAAACCTGTGCTTCAACATGTATGGAATATGCAGAAGAGATGGAGTACTTTACATATAAAGACAACAGAGTGTTTCTGAAGAGCTTGAAACTCTGCATTCACTCGTATGTAGGAATCATATACTCACTATGAACAAAATACTCTTCTAAGAACCACCCTATGTCACAAACAGTTGTTATTTCTAACTATGAATCCTTTTTAAATAAATTTGCCGACTCCGGGGATCCCACACAGATTGTCAAACCAAAAGCACACATTCAATGCAAAAGAGAGAATTGAATATTTCTAGTAAAGGCTTATGAATGCATATCACAGTAAGGCTAACAGAGTCTAAATTGGTGTCATTTAGGTGCATAAGTGAGTTTGTCAAAGGGTTTAACATTGTCTTTATGGTATATAAATAGTTGTGACAATGTCTGTAGAGGTATGTAAATGGGTGTTACAGTATCTTTATCTGTTTGTGACTAGGTGTCACAAAGTCTGTATAGGGTTTTGAATGGGTGTAACAGTGTCCTTAGGGGTTTGTAAATGGGTGTGGCAGTAACTGTTCAGGTATGTGAATGAGTGTCACAGTATATATACTGCTGAGTGAATGCATGTAACAGTTTCCTTATGGGTTTGTAAATGAATTTGACAGTGTCTTTATGAGTATCTGAACAAGTCTAACAGTGCCTCTATAGGTTTGTAAATGGGTGTGACAGTTTCTATGGGTATATGAATGTATGAGACTGTGTTTGTTTATTTACATGAATGGGTGTAACAGTGACGGTATGGGTTTGTGAATGGGTGTGAGAGTGTCTATATAGGTTTGTGAAAAGGTGTAACAGTGTCTCTATCAGTATGTGACTGGTTGTGACAGTATCTGTTTGAGTATATGAATGGTTGTAACAGTGTCTGTATATGTTTCTAAATGGGTGAGACAGTGTCTGTATAGGATTCTGAATGGGTGCAACAATTTAAATAGCTGTGGCAGTGTCTTTATTGATATCTGAACAGGTGTGCCAGTGTCTTTATGGGTTTGTGAATGGGTATGACAGAGTGTCCAAGGGTATGCCAATGGGTATGGCAGTGTCTGTTTAGGTACGTGAATGGGTGTGACAGTGTCTCTATGGGTTTGTGAATAGGTATGACACTGTCTGTATGAGTTTTTGAATAGGTGTAAAAGGACCTGAATATGTTTGTAAGTGGGTTTCACAGTCACTATGGGTCTCACAGTGTTTTTATGAGTATGTGAATGGGGGTGACATTGTATGTATGAATGTCTGAATAGGTTTAACAGTGACTGTATAAGTTTGCCAATGGGTGTTGCAGTGCCTCTCTGAGTGTGTGATAGGGTGTGACATGGTGCTGAATTCTCAATAGGTGTAACAATTACTATATAGGTTTGAATGGGTGTCACAGAGTCTCTATGTGTATGTCAATAAGTGCCCTAGTGTCTCCATACCTATTTAAATTGTTGGGACAGTGCCAGCAAGGGTGTAAGAATGGGTGTGAAAGTGTCTGTATGGGTATGTATTTGGATGTGACACTATCTGTATGGGAGCTGAATGGGTGTGAGAGTAAGCCTGAGTGTGAAACTTATTGCACTAACTTTTTCCCCCGCTCGCACTAACTCCACTGATCCCCCGCAGGGTTACACTGGGGCCTCGCTGATCCTGGCTAGAGAACCGCGGATTTTGCGAGTTGACAAAAAAATATATTTTTCGATTTCTAACCACAGAGCACGTGCCCACTCCTCTTTTATAAAATGTACAAGAGGTCAGGAAACCTCTAACGACCCCTAACAACCCCTTCGATTAGTTACCCCAAAACATTTCAGCCCCTGGGACCGTTTCCCTGACAAACAAAATGGCTTACCCAAATTTTCTGTGAAGCAGCGGTCAGATAATCAGAAGTTTGGTGTGAATCTGCAGATTACCTGCAAGTAATTCCTCTCCCCAGAAATTCAAATTTGTTCTCCAATTAATAGCTCCAAAAACTGTGAACAATTTTACTCCAAATTGCAAAAAGAACAAATCTGACTACCAACATATAGCTTCTTGCCACCCTTTTTCCTCGGCTCCTACTTAGTGGATCATTCCAAAACTTTCCAGACTACATCTGAAGTACCTGGAAAATTTCCTTGGGAAATATCACAGAGATTCAACAAGCGGCGTCAAAGATATAGGTGTGAGAAGTTGGCCTGATGTATGATGTCACTAGTTCTAGTGTACACCTTATATCAGTCCAAATACCCTTATGGTGATTGGTTGTAAAGTCAACCTTATAGACCAGCTATCCTAGTGGTAGCATGGACAAGAGCAGTCTTTGGCTAAACTCTGAATGGCATGTGAAGCCAGCTGTGATACCATATATAATCCCTTGAATACCAAATGAAAGGACACCACAACAGATATATATATAAAATAAAGTGTATTTATTCTAAGCAAACCCTCAGCACTCTTTATGAGATTAGAGGTAAGTACAACACAGTCTTATTTATGCATACATTAAGTCACACAGGTAAGTAATACAGTTAGGCCCTAGGGGCCACGCAAACCATATACTAAGTAAGTGGTATAAGGACCACTGTCACGGAAATAGGATAGGCCTAGGCCTAGGGAATCGCTGGGGCTACACTATACTACCAAAGGTTAGGAAGTGGGAGGCCCACGGGATTCGTGTGCAGAGTGGAAACACTCACGCGTAATGCGTAAAAGTCACTAGCAATAGTACAGTTTAGAAATAGATAGATTTAGGACACTTCCGGAGTAGCTAGGAAGTCGAGACTTGAAAACTAGACACTAGGATAGTCACTATCCTGATGAGCACCGGAGTACCCAAGTTACCTAGCCCACAGGCTGCGGGTGCATAGGGGTGAATTTGCGTCGGGTTTCGTCGTCGACTCCTATGTGTCGTGAATGTCGAACCACTCACCTGAAATCCAGGTAGTTGACAGGGGCGATGAGATGATGTTCCCAAACCCTCCTGGACTATCTCTCAACCTCACTGATACTAACAATGAAGTTGGCAGATACGCCAAAAGGGAAGGGGATTGGGACAACGAACAACACGCAAAGAAAGAGACACTGCTACTTCTCTTCTGGACCAGCCGGGTTCTTGTTAGAGAAGCTTGTTCGCATTCTTTTGGGGGCTAAAGAAAATACAATAGCACATTCACAAGACCTAACAAATGACAAACTCTAATAAGCAATTCCTGTATAAAATGCTAATTCACCTTGCATTAATAGTACAATTGCCTTTAAAGATGCACCTCCTTCTGAGTGTAAGAACCGTTGGCATAGGACCGTAGACAAACACTGCAGTAAGAAACAAAACTGTCATGAAATCCTTTTCATTCGTTAAGAACATAAAATTCAACTCTTTCCGCTTTTGCTCACCTTCCTAATTATTCTCTTTTAGTGTTCTTTTTAATCTTGTTTGTTCCGTTCCTGAAAAGACAAAACCCCTTTGGAAAACAACCTATGCTCTACCTAATAGTATTGTCTAGTGCTCAAATAACCATCTTTGACCACTCTGAAATATACTCGGAATACAATACAATGTGCATGAAATATTAATGGAATTAGTATTGTTTAAATACACTCAAGCGTTTTAAAAATAAAGCATTCTATTCGAATTACACACTTCCTAAAATGTCCGTTGCATTGTATCTTGCTGTCAAAATCAAAGGCCCAAATCATACGAAAGTGCAGTTACAAGTTCTTCAAGCTTAGAAATAGCGAGCGCACCCTTTCATGTCATTTGGTTCCACTGTTGGCAGGAAAATAGTCTAGCGCGAGGCGCGCATGCAAGGGAAATGAAATAATCAAAACCCGAAGTCATCCGGGACTTAACTGAAGCCCTCTCCTGCTTGCAAACTCGGTTTTCTGGATTTCTGGAGAGCAGTCTTTACAAATGTCTCGGTCCTGATGGCGCCTTGATGAACGACGTCCTCCTGGCTCACTCGGCAGTTCAAGACGAAGTCAAGCCACGATTAATAGCGCGCAGGCTATTTATAGGCATTACCAGGTGTTCCCAGCAGAGCACGTGTTTCCAAGCAATCGGGGAGCGTCTCAACGCGTGCTTGGCAAACACGTGGAAACGAACGTTTCTAAAACGTGCAAGTAAACCAAAAAGCATGTGTTACAGAAAGGAACAATAAAATGTTTAAAGGAAACCTCAGTCCTTCTGGGAAAAAGAAACAAACAAACATTGCTCATAATGTATGTGCCAAACAGTTATCTGAACCAATTTCTGACAAGTAAGGGAGACATACATGATTACAAAGGGTGCTAACATCGGAAGCACAAATCAGACAATTGCCCCAAAGTCCACACGCTTGCAATTTCCTGACAGTCCTCCCCCTCAAAACCCCCGATATAGGACGAGGTTTCGTGGGATGTTGCAGATGGAATAATTTAAGCAAACGGGGAGCATGTATGGAAGAAGCCGGCTCCCATGAATTCTCGTCAGAGCCATAACCTTTCCAACTTAACAGATAATACAAAATACCTTTGTTTCTTTTTGAATCCAAGACTCTTTCAATCTCGTACTCCCATTGCCCATTTACCTTAACAGGAGGAGGAGGTGGACCAGATCTAGTTTGAGACATATAAGGTTGCAAAAGGGAAACATGGAATACTGGATGGATTTGATAGTCAGTAGGCAAACACAATTCCATTGTGACTGGATTTATGATTTTCTTTATTGGAAATGGTCCTAAGAACCGTGGTTGAAGTTTTCGAGAACCACTGACTCTAAGGTTCTTAGATGACAACCAAACTAAATCTCCCTCAGAATATTGTGGAGCTTCCCTTCTATGTTTATCTGCCTGTTTTTTTACCTGCTGTTGATAACGAGACATATGATCAATGACCTTTTTCTGTATATCATGTAAGTTCGCATGATGAACAGGAACAGCAGGAACAGGAACGTCAAGATCCAGTTGTGGAACGGGTAACATACGTGGGTGATATCCTAATAAACAATAAAATGGGGAAACCCCTGTTGCTGAGTGAACAGAATTGTTATACACAAATTCTACCAAGGGTAAGGCTTTGTCCCAATCTGAGGACCAACTAGTGGAAAAACAACGTAACAATTGCTCCATAGTTTGGTTTAGTCTTTCAGTTTGTCCGTCTGTCTGCGGATGATAAGCAGAAGACAGACGGACATCAATTTTCATGACTGAACAAAAGGTTCGCCAGAACCTAGACACAAATTGAGGGCCCCGGTCCGAAACAATGGCAGACGGCAAACCATGAAATTTAACAATATGTTGGATGAATAAATCGGTAAGTTCTTTGGCAGTAGGTAACTTTTTAAGGGGAACAAAATGAGCCATTTTGGTTAAATAATCTATCACTACCCAAATTACATGACAACCGTTAGAAGTAGGAAGATCTGTGACAAAATCCATGCTTATTGTGTGCCACGGGGCTGAGGGAATAGGTAGTGGGTGAAGATATCCTGCTGGAGCCACATGGGGACTTTTAGATTGAGTACAAACCGGACATGTTTGAACATATTGTTTAACATCATCTAGGAGAGTTGGCCACCAAAATTGTCGCTCAATAAACTCAGCATTTTTCTTAGACCCAGGATGACCAGAAAAAACAGAATCATGAGTCCAAGATAAAATCGTTTGTTGTAGTTCTTTTGTTGGAACATAAACCTGATCATTATGATACCACAAATCCCCTTTTTTTTGTAACTCAGGTAAGATCTTGTTTTCTTTTTGTGCTTTGTCAATTTGTAACCAAAACTCCTGTGGGCCACAAAGAGCAACAATTTTATTGTCAGGAATAATCGACTTGATCTCTTCCTGATCTACCTCAGTACCTTGGAAACTAAGGCGTGACAACGTATCAGACTTCTGTTGTTCTTTCCCAGGCTTATAGGTGATGACAAAATCATACTCATTAAAAAACAGAAGCCAGCGCAACTGTCTAGGTGTTAAAGCTTTAACATTTTGATAGAATTGTAAGTTGCGGTGATCTGAGTAAATAGTGACTGTATGACGTGCTCCCAATAAATGATGACGCCATTCCTCAAAGGCCAATTTAATGGCCAGTAACTCTCGTTCTGCCACCGTATAGTTTTGTTCGGCTGGTAACATCTTTTTGGAAAAATAGGCAACAGGGTGAAGATGACCGGTAGTAGGGTTTCGTTGTGACAAAATGGCCCCCACCGCTACTTGCGAAGCATCTGCTTCCACATAAAAAGGTTGCGTGGGATCAGGATGTTGCAAAACGGGTGCTTCGGTAAAGGCCTTTTTTAGACTTTGAAAGGCTTTCTCAGCCATATCAGACCAACAGAAGCGGACCCCTTTTTTTAACAAGTGCGTGATTGGGGTCACCAAAGACGAAAAACTCGGAATGAAGCGTCGGTAAAAGTTAGCAAATCCCAAAAACCGTTGAATATCTTTCACCGACTTAGGGGATTCCCAACGCAAAATAGCCTGAACCTTAGAATGATCCATGCCGATACCTTGAGGAGAGAGCACATAGCCAAGGAACTCAACCGTGGAAACATGAAACATACATTTCTCTAATTTAATGAACAACTGATGGTCTCGTAAACGTTGCAACACTGCCCTGACATGGAGTACATGTTCCTCAGTAGACGTGGAATAGATCAGAATGTCATCAATATAACAAATGACACAAACATCCAAAAAATCCTGTAATACTTCATTAATGAAATATTGAAACGCCGCAGGCGCATTACACAGCCCAAAGGGCATCACAGTATATTCGAACAGTCCGAACTTAGTTCGGAAAGCCGTCTTCCACTCGTCACCTTCCTTTACACGGATAAGATGGTAAGCACCTCTAAGATCAAGTTTAGTAAAGATAGTGGAATTCCTAACTTGATCCAAGAGGACAGGAATGAGTGGTAGAGGGTATCGGTTTTTAACTGTGACCTTGTTTAACGCGCGATAATCTATGCAAGCGCGGAGTTCTTTGTTCTTCTTCGGTACGAAAAATAAAGGAGAACTTACTGGGGAGGTAGAGTGACGTATAAACCCCTTCAAGAGTAAATCATCCAGATATTCCCGTAAATATCGTGTTTCTGGGTCAGACAGAGCATAGATTCTGCTACAAGGTAAGGTAGCTCCTGGAATGAGATCAATTCGGCAATCAAAAGACCGATGAGGAGGAAGTTGCGTGGCTTGTACCTCAGAAAAGACATCAGAAAAATCTTTGTAATGATGAGGTACCGGAGTCTCTTGTTCTTCGCACGGGATGTTAACAGAGGCACAATGTAAGGGAGCGATGGGCATCCTCTTATCTGCATAGCAAGAGTGAGCACAAAAAGAAGAGTCCAGGGTTACTGTCCTTTTTACCCAATCAATCTTGGGATTGTGTATCTGAAGCCAAGGTATTCCTAAAATAGCCCCAAAAACAGGTGTGTCAATCAAATCAAATTGAATCTCTTCAGAATGCCCATCAGCACAAACCATGGTTAATGGTTGAGTCTGAAATTGGATCAAACCTGAGGTCAGTTCAGAGCCATCTACTGCTCGAACGGGTTCTGGAACCAATTTTTTGGATGTTGCAATGCCCAAGGTTCTAGCTAAACTGATGTCTAAAAAATTTCCAGTAGCTCCTGAATCTAACAGAATAGGGATAACCTTCCTGACCTGTTTAGACAAAAGTAAGGTGACAATGAGAGTTAAATGTCGAGAGACACTCGTCATAGTATTAGCTAAATATTGATGGGAGACCCGGGAAACCAAGATGCTCGATAGGGGGGTCTCATTCCTTATCGGGCCAGTACGTTTCCCGAAGGGTCATCAGTAACCAAAGGAGAATCACTGCTACCAACTACTTTCCTGGGCATAGGTGGTTTAGAAGAGCAGTCTCGGGCAAAATGCCCCGGTTTCCCACAGTACAGACAGAGTTTCAATCTACGCCTGCGGTCTTTTTCCTCTTTTGACAACGGCCCCCGAACTCCACCTATTTGCATTGGTTCTGTGCTATCTGAATTGGTATGGGTCGATTCCTTTCTTTCATTTTTAAAAACTAGAACTCTTGGTGCGTCGGGTCGCAATTTCTCCCCTTTACGCTCCCCTAACCGATGGTCTAATCGGACCACTAGATCCATAAAATCTGAACAATCTGTAGGAAGATCAACTATTTGAGCCAAAACATCCTTGAGCTCGTCCCGTAGCCCACGATAGAACAACGACGTTCTTTTCTCTTCAGGCCATTCAGTTTCAGCTATTAAACGATTGAAGGACGTCATATAAGTCAGTAAATCCTTTGAACCTTGTCGTAAACTTAGGAGTTCATTATCACTGGCCTGTATGAACTGATGTCTAGCAAACAGTTTATGCAATTCAGATCTAAAACGAGAAAAATCATGTAAAATAGGATCATCCCTATCCACAAAAGGGATAGACCAATTTGCTGCGACACCGCCCAAATATGATAATACAAAAGCCACTTTAGCCTCATCATTTGGGAAGGCCGCTGGGCGACACAAAAAATGCAACTGACACTGATTAAGGAAAATATCAAACTTAGCATGATCCCCAAGGAACCGCTCCGGGGGAGCTAAAGGAACAGAAGTAGGAGTGGTGACTGAAACATTGATAGGTGGAACCGAAGAAGCATCTGAATTGGTAGCTTGAAAAGTGAAACGGGACGGCTGTAGCACCACCTTGGGTCGCACTGTAGAATCCCAAGGATTATCTCGAGGTTTATAGCGCTGTAAATCATTATGTAACTGGGAATTTTCCTGTCTTAAATCGGCTATTTCCTGTCTTAGGTCTTGTAGCACTTGCGACAACTCCTGCATGGATGGCATATTTTTATCTACAGGGGAATCCATCGCCCAGGTCAACTGTAAATGTTATGGCTTGACTTTCTGTCGTGAATGTCGAACCACTCACCTGAAATCCAGGTAGTTGACAGGGGCGATGAGATGATGTTCCCAAACCCTCCTGGACTATCTCTCAACCTCACTGATACTAACAATGAAGTTGGCAGATACGCCAAAAGGGAAGGGGATTGGGACAACGAACAACACGCAAAGAAAGAGACACTGCTACTTCTCTTCTGGACCAGCCGGGTTCTTGTTAGAGAAGCTTGTTCGCATTCTTTTGGGGGCTAAAGAAAATACAATAGCACATTCACAAGACCTAACAAATGACAAACTCTAATAAGCAATTCCTGTATAAAATGCTAATTCACCTTGCATTAATAGTACAATTGCCTTTAAAGATGCACCTCCTTCTGAGTGTAAGAACCGTTGGCATAGGACCGTAGACAAACACTGCAGTAAGAAACAAAACTGTCATGAAATCCTTTTCATTCGTTAAGAACATAAAATTCAACTCTTTCCGCTTTTGCTCACCTTCCTAATTATTCTCTTTTAGTGTTCTTTTTAATCTTGTTTGTTCCGTTCCTGAAAAGACAAAACCCCTTTGGAAAACAACCTATGCTCTACCTAATAGTATTGTCTAGTGCTCAAATAACCATCTTTGACCACTCTGAAATATACTCGGAATACAATACAATGTGCATGAAATATTAATGGAATTAGTATTGTTTAAATACACTCAAGCGTTTTAAAAATAAAGCATTCTATTCGAATTACACACTTCCTAAAATGTCCGTTGCATTGTATCTTGCTGTCAAAATCAAAGGCCCAAATCATACGAAAGTGCAGTTACAAGTTCTTCAAGCTTAGAAATAGCGAGCGCACCCTTTCATGTCATTTGGTTCCACTGTTGGCAGGAAAATAGTCTAGCGCGAGGCGCGCATGCAAGGGAAATGAAATAATCAAAACCCGAAGTCATCCGGGACTTAACTGAAGCCCTCTCCTGCTTGCAAACTCGGTTTTCTGGATTTCTGGAGAGCAGTCTTTACAAATGTCTCGGTCCTGATGGCGCCTTGATGAACGACGTCCTCCTGGCTCACTCGGCAGTTCAAGACGAAGTCAAGCCACGATTAATAGCGCGCAGGCTATTTATAGGCATTACCAGGTGTTCCCAGCAGAGCACGTGTTTCCAAGCAATCGGGGAGCGTCTCAACGCGTGCTTGGCAAACACGTGGAAACGAACGTTTCTAAAACGTGCAAGTAAACCAAAAAGCATGTGTTACAGAAAGGAACAATAAAATGTTTAAAGGAAACCTCAGTCCTTCTGGGAAAAAGAAACAAACAAACATTGCTCATAATGTATGTGCCAAACAGTTATCTGAACCAATTTCTGACAAGTAAGGGAGACATACATGATTACAAAGGGTGCTAACATCGGAAGCACAAATCAGACAATTGCCCCAAAGTCCACACGCTTGCAATTTCCTGACACTATGGATGCCTGAAGAAAGATGCTGACAGGCAGTCAGTGAAGAGTGTCCGGTGGATCCCAAGGCTGGGATCAAGAAGAGAGGAGACCTGCAAGCAGAAGGGACAGAGTCAAGGTCACTAGCCAGTGACCACGTGGAACCAGGAAGGAACCAGGCGATGTCGTGAAGATTGCAGGTGAAGGTGAAGCTTGTCACTGCAGCCAGGAGGACCAGGAAGCGTCGAGGACGACCAGGACCAGGAGGCGAGCTGTCCCACGAAGGCTCTTGCTGTCGGCGGCGTCGAAGTTGGACTAGGACTCACCAAGCATTGGCAAGCGGAACCCACGCAGAATGAAGGACTTGCTTCTGGTGCAGACCAGGAAGGTCTGGGGTGCTTCTCTTTTTCAAAGAAGCAGGAGCCAGTCTGGAGGAGCCAAACCAGCGGTGAAGATTACAGGATGCGTCGTCACAAAGGCCACTAGCCAGCGGGCAAGCAACCGGACAGACGCGGCAAGCAGGAAAATGCTGAAGGGCCCCACGCAGGACTCGTGGAGTGTGGGGGGCTGATCTTCGGTGCAGATGGTGCTTGGGGGGTGGGGCTTCTCAATCCCCGGTGCACAACTTCGAGGGTGCCTCAGAAGCTGCGCTTGAAGATACTAGCCACTTTTCCCAGGTAGCCGGTCCCACGTCGCTCGTCGCCTCCACGGATCTCAGCTCTGCTGTGGATGTGGATCAGGGTCGGAGAAGTCTGGAAGTCAAGGCTCTGGTCGGGCTCTGCAGTCGGTTCCTCGTAGAACGTGGGCAAAGCAAAGGGTAGTCTCTTGATGGTGCCTGTTTGCACAGGGTAGCCACTCCTTGGCCACAAGGGAGATTCTTCAGTCTTCTTCTTTCGTCGAATGTCGAAGGTCCAGAGTTTCTGTTCAAGTTTGCAGGTTCAGGATAATCTAAAGTCTTGAGGCCCAACTCCCACTCTTATACTAATCTGGGGGGCTGGGATACCTGCTAGGTCACGCCTTATGGGTGGGACCTGGGAGGGGGTGGTCACACCCACCTCCCTTTGTCCAGTTTCGCGCCAGAGCTGGGGCTGGAGTGCCCCAGCGCCGGTTTGAACTGGACTATGCAAGGAACACCTTGTGTGCCCCAGGCATGTCTCATTCCTTTCAGCCCACCCTGCCCCAATACACTAAAGGCTGTCTGGGGAGGTGCTAGCACCTCCCCAAGCAGGAAACCTATTGTCCAGGCCTCCCTGGCTGGGATCACTCCCAGCTGCAGGAGGTCAGACTTGTGTCGTGGCAGCAGCATCCATTTTGTGATGCTGAGGCTTTGGTCAGAGGCTAACAGTGAAGTATGATTTTAACATGTCTTTCCCTCTAGAAGGGGGGAACAATATCCTCATGTCCAGAAATGGTATGGGGGTATTATTCCACAGTGTTAGACACCTTACACGACATGTTTCGATAAAGCCAAACCATAGTTACCATAACCGTCTAAGATTATAAGGCACTTTAAGAGTATATGGTAGGCTATATCATAGAACAGCTACAAGGACTTGGTTCCGAAAGCTGCAGACAGGCTCAGCTCATGCTAGAGCACCATCTCACATGTTACCAAGCACTCTGCCTCCAGGATTGTTAAGGCCTGCCATAGGAGTGACTGATAGGTACACATGTGTCTGTATGTAAGTTAGGTATAGGAATACTACACCTAAGCAAGGGGTGATTACACGACCTTGCCCCAGCTGAGTGATCAGCCAGTTGTGTCAAAATGGAAGGCCAGGCCAGGGGTGGCATAATACATGCTGCAGCCCCTGGTAGGCCTAGGGTACACCTATGCCCTGGGTACCTAGGGTACACTGTACAGGGGCCAATAAGGTGATCCTATCCAAATGGGTTATGCACCTAAAGTACATAGTATTAATTTAGAGAGAGAACAACAGGGCTGTGGGTCTGATCAGCAGGCCCACAGCCACATCTAAGTCGAAAACCAGTAAAGCAAAAGCAAAAAGTGGGGGTGAACATAGAAGGCAGACCCTACTCTCCTACACAACCCCCCCCCCAAACTTAGGGACATTAAACTAACCTTGACCAGTTGAGTCTTCATGTTCTAAGTGGAAATATCTGGAGAGTCCATCTGCATTGGCATGGTCAGTCCCAGGTCTATGTTCCACTGTGAAGTCCATCCCCTGTAGGGAAATGGACCACCTAAGAAGTTTGGGGTTTTCACCCTTCATCTGATTTAGCCACAAGAGGGGCTTATGGTCTGTCTGAATCTTGAAGTGAGTGCCAAACAAGTATGGCCTCAGCTTCTTCAGGGCCCAAACCACAGCAAAGGCCTCCCTCTCAATAGCTGACCAACGTTTCTCTCTAGGGGTCAGCCTTCTACTTATAAAAGCAATGGGCTGGTCTTGACCATCTACATTCAGTTGTGAAAGAACAGCTCCCACACCTAACTCAGAAGCATCTGTCTGGACAATGAACTCTTTGGAGTAGTCTGGACTTTTCAGAATAGGTGCACTGCACATGCCTGCTTCAGGTCATCAAATGCTTTTTGACAGCTTACTGTCCACTGAACTTTCTTTGGCATCTTCTTGGAGGTCAAGTCATGTCATTAAGTGGTGTCACTATGGACCCATAGTTCTTAACAAACTTTCTGTAGTACCCAGTCAGGCCCAAGAAAGCTCTGACCTGAGTCTGGGTAGTTGGAGGAGCCCAGTCCTTTATGGTCTGGATCTTGCTCTCCAGTGGTTGAACCTGACCCCCACCAACTAGGTGGCCCAGGTATACAACCTTGCTCTGCCCTATCTGGCACTTAGTGGCCTTGATAGTGAGGCCTGCCTTTTGCAGGGCCTCTAAAACATTCCTCAGGTGGACCAGGTGATCCTCCCAGGTGGAGCTAAAGACAGCAATATCATCAAGATAAGCTGCACAATAGTCATCCAACCCAGTAAGGACTTGATTCACCAGCCTTTGGAAAGTGGCAGGTGCATTCTTCAAACCAAAGGGCATTACCACAAATTGATAATGTCCTCCTGGGGTCGAGAAAGCAGTTTTGGCCTTTGCACTCTCAGCTAGTCTGATTTGCCAGTAGCCTGCTGTCAGGTCAAATGTGCTCAAAAACTTAGCAGCTGCCAGTCTGTCAATGAGCTCATCTGCCCTAGGTATTGGGTGGGCATCTGTCCTAGTGACAGCATTGAGACCTCTGTAATCCACGCAAAACCTCATCTCTCTCTTACCATCTTGGGTGTGAGGTTTTGGCACAAGGACTACAGGACTAGCCCAAGGGCTCTCTGAAGGTTCAATGACTCCCAGCTCCAACATCTTTTGTACCTCAACTTTTATGCAGTCCCTGACATGGTCAGGTTGCCTGTAGATTTTACTCTTCACAGGCAGACTGTCACCAGTGTCCACCTCATGGGTGCACCAGTTTGTCTGACTTGGGGTCAGAGAGAACATATGCCTGTAGGATTGCAGAACTTGTCTGCAGTCCTGTTGTTGATGGACAGTGAGGCTGTCAGAAAAGACCACACCATCAACTGAGCCATCATCAGGGTTCTGAGTCAACAGGTCTGGGAGAGGGTCATTCTCTTCCTCCTGCCCCTCATCTGTAGCCATGAGTAGCCCCATGTCTGCCCTGTCAACATATGACTTCAATCTGTTGACATGAAGCACCCTGTGGGGGCTTCTGGGAGTCCCAAGGTCCACCAAGTAGGTGACTTCTCCCTTTTTCTCAACAATAGTGTGGGGTCCAGACCATTTGTCTTGGAGTGCTGCTGGGGCCACTGGCTCCAACACCCACACTTTCTGTCCTGGCTGGTAAACAGTCAGTACAGCCTTTTGGTCATGCCAAGCTTTTTGGAGTTCTTGGCTTGCCTCAAGGTTTTTAGAAGCCTTCTTCATATACTCTGCCATCCTGGAGCGGAGACCAAGTACATAATCCACTATGTCAAGTTTGGGTTGTCTGAGAGGTCTCTCCCATCCTTCCTTCACCAAACATAGGGGTCCTCTTACAGGATGCCCAAACAAAAGCTCAAAAGGGCTGTAGCCAACCCCCTTTTGTGGGACCTCTCTGTAAGCAAACAGAAGGCAGGGTAAAAGGATGTCCCATCTTCGCCTAAGCTTGTCTGGTAACCCTTTTATCATTCCCTTTAGGGTCTTGTTGAATCTCTCAACAAGCCCATTGCACTGTGGGTGATAGGGTGTGGTGAACTTGTAGTTAACACCACACTCCTTCCACATTGCAGTCAAGTATCCTGACATGAAGTTGGCACCTCTGTCAGAAATGACCTCCTTTGGAAAGCCCACTCTGGAGAATACTCCAAGCAGGGCCCTTACCACAACAGGAGCTGTTGTGGTCCTCAGGGGAATTGCTTCTGGGTACCTGGTGGCATGGTCCACTATCACCAGTATGAATCTGTGCCCAGATGCTGTTTGTGGGTCCATTGGTCCTACAATATCTATGCCCACTCTTTCAAAGGGAACCCCCACCACAGGTAGTGGTATGAGGGGGGCCTTTGTGGTGCCACCTGATTTGTCACTGGCTTGGCAGGTGACACAGGAGCGACAAAACTCCTTGGTATCTTCTGACATATGGGGCCAGTGAAAGTGAGGGACAAGCCTGTCCCAAGTCTTGTTCTGGCCTAAATGTCCTGCAAGGGGAATATCATGGGCCAAGGTAAGAAGGAAGCCTCTGAACTTCAGTGGTATGACCAACCTCCTGGATGCACCAGGCTTGGGGTCTCTAGCCTCTGAGTACAGTAGCCCTTCATCCCAATACACTCTATGGGTACCTTGAGCATTCCCTGCAGCCTCAGCAGCAGCCAGCTGTCTGAGGGGTTCAAGAGAGGGGCAGTCTAATTGAGCCTGCCTCAGATCTGCCCTTGAAGGTCCCCCTGTCCCAAGAAACTCAACCTGATCAGGTTCAAGTTCTTCTAGGACAGTTCCTTCAGGGCTCTCAGAATCATCCTCCTGGGAGGGCTGATCCACCACCTGAGGCAGGGGGGAAGGCACAGCCTTAACCCTACTGCTCTTTCTCTTGGGTTGTGACTGGTCCATAGTTTCAGGATCCAGCACTTGTTCAGTGGTGCACTTTTTGGCCTGTGACCTGGTCACAGCAAGGACATGTGCATCTATCCCCAGCATTTCTGCATGGGTCCTATACTCCACTTCAGACCAAACTGAAGTTTCAAGATCATTGCCCAGTAAACACTCTACAGGAAGGTCTGAACTAACAACAACTTTCTTGAGGCCAGTTACCCCTCCCCAGGAGAAGTTAACAATAGCCACACTATGGGAGGTAGTGGCATTGCTAGCGTTGGTCACTAGGTAATTCTCACCTAGTATGATCTGTCCAGGGTCCACAAAAGCAGGTGTCACCATTGTGACACTAGCCCCAGTGTCCCTGTAGGCCTGAGCCATTCTTTGGTTGATAAAATGAGTCTGTCTGTACTTGCCCAGGTTACTGGGGCCTACAGTAGAGGACAAAGCTAAGTCCCCATCACAGATCAGAACAGCCTGAGTAGGTACTCTGACTAGGCCAGAATCCTCCTCAGTTCCCAGGGTTAACCCTACTACACCCTTTTGCTGGGAACCACCACTTACAGCTGAACTAGGGGGTACAGTTGCCTTAGGGGCAATGGTGGCTGGGGGCTTATCCTTTTTGGTGCACTCACTAAACCAATGTGAGTTGGACTTACAATAGTTGCACCATGGTTTCTTTTGGCCTTCTTTCTTTTTATCCTTTTTGGGACCACCCTCCCCCTGAGCCTTTTGGGGGCCTGGTGAAGACTTCTGGTCTTTTTGTTTCTGATCATTACCCTTCTGGTCTGCCTTTTTCTGATCACCGCCCTGGTTCTGGTTTTTCTGCTTAACTCTAGTCCTGACCCATCTATCTGCCTTCTTTCCCAATTCTTGGGGAGAAGTCAGATCAGAATCAATCAGGTGTTGATGCAATAGCTGGTTTTGACAGTTGTTAAGTATTTGTTCTCTCATGATCAAATTATACAATCCTGTATAGTCCTTAACCTGACTTCCCATTAGCCAGCCTTCCAGAGCCTTAGTGGCACAATCTACAAAGTCAGTCCAGTCCTGAGTCTGTGCCTTCTGGGTATCCCTGAGCAACAACCTGTATTGTTCAGTGGTTAGGCCAAACCCATCAATCAGAGCACTCTTTAGGACAGTGTAATTATCTGCATCCTCATCACTAACTGTGAGGAGCTTGTCTCTACCTTTCTCAGAGAAGGAGAGCCACAAGATAGCTGCCCACTGACTTTGGGGTACCTGCTGTACTTTGCAAGCTCTCTCCAAAGCAGTTATCCATTTGTGGATGTCATCCCCACACTTGTAGGGAGGGACAATCTTGCTCAGGTTTCTATTATCATAGTGCCTGTCTCTATCCCTAGGGATATTGCTGCCACCAGTGGGTTCTGACCCACTTAACTTTTGCTCTCTAGCCAGAGCAAGCTTCTCCTTGGCAAGGGCAAGTTTTTCCCTCTGAATCCTCAGATTAGCTTCCCTCATTCTGGCTTCATGCTCCTTTCTCTCAGGTGAAGTCATTCCCCTGTGAGAGGAAGCATTAGAGATGCTAGAGACATGGGAGTGGATGGATTCCCTTGAAGGGGATCTGTCCCTCCTGCTTCTCTGTGTAAGCCTACTTGGGGGTCTGTATGGGGGGACCCCATGCAAACTCCCATGTAAGCTTAGGTTAGCCTGGCTAAGTCTTCCTACTTGGCCCTGGCTGTCTACCTCTTCATCTGAAGTCCCATCTGACTCCTCTGTGGTGGGTAGACCCTCCTTTGTACCTAGGGTACCTGCCTGAGAGGCCCTAAGAGTATCATACTCCTCTAGGAGTTGTCTTAACTGAAGGAGGGTAGGGTTTGCACCCTGTTTTATTCCTCTGGAGGTACACAATTGTCTCATCTCCTGGAATGTTAAGGTATCATATCTAGAGGGGGTCTTCTGCAGACCTGCCCCTCCTGAGAGAGCATCTACTTGATCTCCTCTCAGAGACATGATCTAGTGAGGGTGTGGTGTGTGCACCTACCTACACTAGTTGTTTCTACTAAACCTCTCTAGTAGTTGTAGTCAGGGTGTGTTACTCCCTTCAACCTACAACTACTAAGTCCAGTAGGACTTAAGTATTATAATCTATGTTATATGTACCTAGACAATATCTGTGTGATCTTTCAATTTAGTATCTCAAGATTACAATGGTATTACAACAGCAAGCTCAGATCCCAACCGCTGCTCACCAATGTGAGAAGTTGGCCTGATGTATGATGTCACTAGTTCTAGTGTACACCTTATATCAGTCCAAATATCCTTATGGTGATTGGTTGTAAAGTCAACCTTATAGACCAGCTATCCTAGTGGTAGCATGGACAAGAGCAGTCTTAGGCTAAACTCTGAATGGCATGTGAAGCCAGCTGTGATACCATATATAATCCCTTGAATACCAAATGAAAGGACACCACAACAGATATATATATAAAATAAAGTGTATTTATTCTAAGCAAACCCTCAGCACTCTTTATGAGATTAGAGGTAAGTACAACACAGTCTTATTTATGCATACATTAAGCCACACAGGTAAGTAATACAGTTAGGCCCAAGGGGCCACGCAAACCATATACTAAGTAAGTGGTATAAGGACCACTGTCACAGAAATAGGATAGGCCTATAGGGAATCGCTGGGGCTACACTATACTACCGAAGGTTAGGAAGTGGGAGGCCCACGGGATTCGTGTGCAGAGTGGAAACACTCACGCGTAATGCGTAAAAGTCACTAGCAATAGTACAGTTTAGAAATAGATAGATTTAGGACACTTCCGGAGTAGCTAGGAAGTCGAGACTTGAAAACTAGACACTAGGATAGTCACTATCCTGATGAGCACCGGAGTACCCAAGTTACCTAGCCCACAGGCTGCGGGTGCATAGGGGTGAAGTTGCGTCGGGTTTCGTCGTCGACTCCTATGGATGCCTGAAGAAAGATGCTGACAGGCAGTCAGTGAAGAGTGTCCGGTGGATCCCAAGGCTGGGATCAAGAAGAGAGGAGACCTGCAAGCAGAAGGGACAGAGTCAAGGTCACTAGCCAGTGACCACGTGGAACCAGGAAGGAACCAGGCGATGTCGTGAAGATTGCAGGTGAAGGTGAAGCTTGTCGCTGCAGCCAGGAGGACCAGGAAGCGTCGAGGACGACCAGGACTAGGAGGCGAGCTGTCCCACGAAGGCTCTTGCTGTCGGCGGCGTCGAAGTTGGACTAGGACTCACCAAGCCTTGGCAAGCGGAACCCACGCAGAATGAAGGACTTGCTTCTGGTGCAGACCAGGAAGGTCTGGGGTGCTTCTCTTTTTCAAAGAAGCAGGAGCCAGTCTGGAGGAGCCAAACCAGCGGTGAAGATTACAGGATGCGTCGTCACAAAGGCCACTAGCCAGCGGGCAAGCAACCGGACAGACGCGGCAAGCAGGAAAATGCTGAAGGGCCCCACGCAGGACTCGTGGAGTGTGGGGGGCTGATCTTCGGTGCAGATGGTGCTTGGGGGGTGGGGCTTCTCAATCCCCGGTGCACAACTTCGAGGGTGCCTCAGAAGCTGCGCTTGAAGATACTAGCCACTTTTCCCAGGTAGCCGGTCCCACGTCGCTCGTCGCCTCCACGGATCTCAGCTCTGCTGTGGATGTGGATCAGGGTCGGAGAAGTCTGGAAGTCAAGGCTCTGGTCGGGCTCTGCAGTCGGTTCCTCGTAGAACGTGGGCAAAGCAAAGGGTAGTCTCTTGATGGTGCCTGTTTGCACAGGGTAGCCACTCCTTGGCCACAAGGGAGATTCTTCAGTCTTCTTCTTTCGTCGAATGTCGAAGGTCCAGAGTTTCTGTTCAAGTTTGCAGGTTCAGGATAATCTAAAGTCTTGAGGCCCAACTCCCACTCTTATACTAATCTGGGGGGCTGGGATACCTGCTAGGTCACGCCTTATGGGTGGGACCTGGGAGGGGGTGGTTACACCCACCTCCCTTTGTCCAGTTTCGCGCCAGAGCTGGGGCTGGAGTGCCCCAGCGCCGGTTTGAACTGGACTATGCAAGGAACACCTTGTGTGCCCCAGGCATGTCTCATTCCTTTCAGCCCACCCTGCCCCAATACACTAAAGGCTGTCTGGGGAGGTGCTAGCACCTCCCCAAGCAGGAAACCTATTGTCCAGGCCTCCCTGGCTGGGATCGCTCCCAGCTGCAGGAGGTCAGACTTGTGTCGTGGCAGCAGCATCCATTTTGTGATGCTGAGGCTTTGGTCAGAGGCTAACAGTGAAGTATGATTTTAACATGTCTTTCCCTCTAGAAGGGGGGGACAATATCCTCATGTCCAGAAATGGTATGGGGGTATTATTCCACAGTGTTAGACACCTTACACGACATGTTTCGATAAAGCCAAACCATAGTTACCATAACCGTCTAAGATTATAAGGCACTTTAAGAGTATATGGTAGGCTATATCATAGAACAGCTACAAGGACTTGGTTCCGAAAGCTGCAGACAGGCTCAGCTCATGCTAGAGCACCATCTCACATGTTACCAAGCACTCTGCCTCCAGGATTGTTAAGGCCTGCCATAGGAGTGACTGATAGGTACACATGTGTCTGTATGTAAGTTAGGTATAGGAATACTACACCTAAGCAAGGGGTGATTACACGACCTTGCCCCAGCTGAGTGATCAGCCAGTTGTGTCAAAATGGAAGGCCAGGCCAGGGGTGGCATAATACATGCTGCAGCCCCTGGTAGGCCTAGGGTACACCTATGCCCTGGGTACCTAGGGTACACTGTACAGGGGCCAATAAGGCGATCCTATTCAAATGGGTTATGCACCTAAAGTACATAGTATTAATTTAGAGAGAGAACAGCAGGGCTGTGGGTCTGATCAGCAGGCCCACAGCCACATCTAAGTCGAAAACCAGTAAAGCAAAAGCAAAAAGTGGGGGTGAACATAGAAAGCAGACCCTACTCTCCTACACAAGGCACCCACAGGTTTCACTCATACAAAACCAGTGAAATTTAACAGTTATAGTAGGCTGAGCTAACCTTTACCCGGACCCGCAATTCATTGCTTATGACCTCACATATTACATCACTGTTGACATGGTCAGTCACATCAATGATGTACTGATGACATCCAATCACACCCCAATAAAACATTTCATATAGCCACTCCCACATAACCATTCACAAACCCATTCGCAGACCCATACCTGTACTTACACTTACACACCCACTCACTGATTCATAGGTCTACACACACATCCACTCACTCACCTATACAGCCACTCATATACCCACTCACTCACTCACTACCAGCTCTCAGCCACCCCGCTGTGTGGACTTACTGGAGGTAACAGAAGGGGTTTGTGGCCCACCAAGGACCCTATGGAGCCAAGGGTACTTCATTCTCCAACCGGCAGAGCACCAGGGGGTGCATTTGCAGATTAGTGGTGAAAGGGGGAGGTGCCTCAGCAGTCCTCTCAGCAATCCCGCTACTTGGGACTTACTGGAGGTAACAGGAGTGCTTGCAGGTCCCCAAAGACCCTCAGCATTCAAGGGGACTTCATCCCCTAACTATTAGTGTGGCAGAAGGTGTGTTTGCAGAATGGTGGGGAAAGTGGCGTGGTCTCCGAACACCTCTCAGCAATTCCACTGTGTGTGACCTACTGGAGGTAACAGGAGGTCTTGTTGGCCCCCAAAGACTCTCACCAGCCAAGAGGACTTCATCCCTCAACCAACAGTGCACCAGGAAGCACGTTTCCACTGGTGAAGAAAGAGGGAGAGGCCTCCAGCAACTTGCCATCTTTTTTGTTATGTATTCAGGGAAGGGGGCCACCTGGCTTCCCTTCCATGGGACAATTTTTGCACTGGTGACCCCATCTCCCAGGGCCAGGCCTATTTTAAATAGGGGAGAGGGGCCATGTGGCTCACCCCACCGGGCAGATTTAAGCTGCAGGGACCCCATCCCCAGGAGCCCGGCCTTTTTTAAAAAACAGTTTAAACTAAAAGGGAGGGGGGCAGAGCGGCCCCCCTCCAGGACAGATTTCGGCATTGGGGCCTCTAATGTGGATGCCCTGGTCCCAGCCAGTGCTGCAGCAACAAATGATGGAATGGAATAATGAATTAATCAAACATTTACCACCAGACAGGAGATCTAGGTTAAATCCATTGTTCTTTTGTTCACTACACCACCCCAGTTTCGAACCAACCATATGCAAATCAGTCTGGACCCTGCTCCTCTTGGGAACAGTCCAGCCCAAACTGCCAAAGTGGGTCACCCCATTCAAGAGATCTGGGTTAAATCCATTGTTCTTTTGTTAACTACGCAACCCTAGTGTGGAACCAGCCATATGAAATTTAGTCTTGACCCTGCTTGTCATGTGACCCGTCCAGCATGCCTTGGCAGTGAAGCTCACCATTCTGTTGGCTCCCCCTGATGAGTTACCTCCTTAGATGCGTGTGTCGGTACATATGATGGGATTGTAAGATGACTTATACTATACTTTATGAAATGTTTATAATAGAACTTCTAATTTTGATACGTCTTGGCAAACCTTCATTACTTTGCAGTATTCAGACATTGCAATGTGACTTTGTTAGTGCTAGAGGAGGTGGGTGGGGAGCTATTTCTTTGTTCCAAACTATTTATTTTTCCAAAATATTTAGGCATTGGTATCTTGATTATGAAAATGCCAACAACAAACTATACATGAAAAAAAAGTTGTGAAAAACCATAACAAAACAAGAATTGCCGTAAATCTGTTTACATATTGGCATTGTCATTGTTTGTATATTTTTGCATATTGTGATATGTTTTTTCATGGTTGTTTTAAGTTAGTTTGTCAATTGTAAAGAACCCGCAGACTAAGTCTTGGAGATGGGTTGAAACATGCTGACGTTTGAGATTTTTGCAAGTTGTTAGATAATAAAAACGTCTGTCAGGTTGTCCCCATAGGCCTACTACTGTTGCACTGATGCTATCCGAATGAATGATTACTGGTAATGCTGGTGAGATTGTGTCCTTGTTTTGAATGTGTATAGATATTTTCTTTGTGCATACAAATAATCCATTCTTTATGAAAAAAATGTGTAATCTATTAAATTTTTTGGGGGAGTTTTGTATAGCGCAAATTCAAACAAAGATATCAGAGCGCTTTACAAGAGCACCAGTTGCGTTACACAAAGGACACATTCATTTTTGTTAGGCACACGTAATTTAGGTGATGGAGATTAAGTAATTTGCCCAGAATAACAGGATGTTGAGAGTCGTTGCCGAGACTCCAACTCAGTTTCCCAGATTTGAGGTACACCGCCCTAGCTGTTAGGCCACATCGTCTTCAACTTTTTGGTTAGCTGTTTGTAAGGACTTTAGGTGGTTATTAATTACAAGAAATTAGAGTACTTGGCCCTTGTTGTACATCACATATCGCCATTCTCTCAGGGCCACACCTACTATTACCACCCCACTTTTGAGACAGAAGTTAGTTTTTAGGTCGAGCATTCGAGACCTCTTGTATATACTTTAGTATATACTTCTTATATACTTCAGTATATACTGGGCTTACAGCCCACCCATAGGCTTTCCATTTGCTGGCTCCATTGTCACTCTCATATTCTTTCTCCCCATTTGTCCATGGCATGTTTTTGTTATGCCTCTTCCTGTGATTAGACTTCCCCGGAGAGCAGGGACTAAGTACAATATAAATACACAATTTTAACATCTGTTCAGTAACTTCTTTTTTCTTTCTTGAAAAGCAATTCACAAGATTGGTCCTGTTTTCACTTGCTCACTCCATTTGTGTAAACAGGCCTGTAAATCTTGTCATCTAATCACATTTGCTGTATATTCAAAGACTGAGGTCAAATGTCAGATGCTGTCTTCCAGCGCTTATTTTCTTTCTCTGAAGTTAGAGGATTTCCCGGTTTTGCTTGCACATCCCTAGGCCCCTAACCCCACTCACCTTTCTTCCTGAGCCTTGCAGTGTTGCCTGTTTGTCCTTTGTCTCTGTCTATTTAGCCATGCCCTTCAGATCTCGTCTCTCACTGCTCTGCTTTGAGCTAGAGCATCTATGGCTTTCACTTCCAAGAAACAGCATGGTGTCAGGTCAGACTCGCTGCCCCCAGGAAGCCAAACACGTTTCCTCATTTTACAACTTGTGACCTGGTCGCTTGTTTACATTTATGACTGACTGACTGTAGCTCACCCCGCTCAGGCAAGGCTTTCCCATAACTGTAGTAAATGTACATTAACAGGACCCTTAGCTGCCTAGCTGCGTGGGGACACAGGATCTTCGCATCGCACCTGCCCTTTCTGGCATTGTGTGTGATCTTGTGGATGAATGCCACAAAGGGTAACTAACTTAGTTACCCTTTTTGGCATTCATCCACAAGACTAATTAACCAATCACGAATAATGAGGTGGTTTGAAGTAAATGATGCATGGCACCGGGCATCGGGAGCCCCCCTGCTCCCAAGCATGCCAGCGTTCAATCATTCCCTGTAATGCAGCCTGAGGTTTTCAGACACGCATTTATAGTTTTATGGACTCTGCCTTTAAGATGTAATAAATCGCTCCTTTCCTTCCTTTCATTGTTGTAAAATGTCAATTTTTAAAGTGAACATAACAGCTCGTTATAGCCGTTGTCTTTCTTAATTGTCCTTAAGCACGTTTTCGTGAGATCCGTAGGAGGTTATCTTTTTTTATTATGCCTCCAATGTTGTCTAGTACAGAAGCAGTGTAACGTTCAAATTGTGGATTTTTTCCGTTTTGCTGACTTCTTTTGAAATTCAAGCAAACATTATAACACAAATATGTCACCTAGTGGAGAAGTATTGCACATCTTATTATTCTATAAAGCGCGGTGAATGTGCCATTAAAATCGCTCTTGCCGATTTTTGTTTATTATGCCTTCGAATACTACCTTTTTTAAAAACTAAAGTAAAATTTACAAAGATGAGCATTTAACAGGAAGACTGGTATCACATCTTCCAAAGTATCCAGAGACGTCTGTCTAAATGAGATGATATCGCCCCAAAAAAGAATTTCCCTGCTCGGAGTAAGATCTTTACTTTTGGTGTGTGACCCTACTTAATAAAATATAAGACCTGCCAGTTGAATAGAGCCAGTATTATATCACGTTTGGTAGTTGGTCCACAGTGACGCTTTCCTTTCATGTTGATTAATGCAGCCATCCTGGTTTGGCGCTTTTCTCTTCTACCTGTATTTGCTTTCAACATTTGCCATTTACATTGTCCCCTCCCTTTTATAAAAATCCACCCTCTAGTTAATTTCCTCAATATTTGTTTGCTAACTATGGGGCATGTTCTCAAGGATCTATCGCCGAGTTATCGGCACATTATCACAGCCAAAGTCGTGATATATTTATCGCCCCATTCACAAGCTGCTGCTAACAGCCCATATCACCAGTTTACCTGCGATAGCATCTGCAAAAACATCGCCACAGATGACCGAAGCAACTATCGCTAATGAGATGTAGAGTAGGTGTTCCCGGGCGAAAAGCCGCGACAACACCACACCTCAACATTCTCAACGACCAGCCAGATCAGCCATAAGACCACAAAACAGACGATAAGGTACGTTAGCAGCAGGAAATTAACACCTGCTCTGACCTGGTGCAAAGTCGGATGACAACCTGCACCAGAAAAGGGAGCCCAGACAACAGCCACACCTGAAGGCACCAGAAAAGGGAGCCCAGACAACAGCCACACCTGAAGACCAACAGATGCCTTGGAGCCACTGATCATGCAGCACGGAGCCCCAACAGGGCCACAACACGCACCGCGAACCCCTCAGGACCACCGCAGAGGCAGCTCAGACAAAGACAGCAGACCTTGAGGAAATACACCAGCCTCACAGACCTAACACCAGACAATGTTATTGCCCACTATAATCTCAAAAGTACAAGCATCCTCTGCATCCTGACCATCATTGCCCACAGGCTAACGGTACCAACACAGCGGACAACCAACATCCCACCTCAGGCAAAGATGCTGGCTGTGCTGCACCTGTTGGCCTCTGGTACCGCGCTACCAACAACTTCCAGAGTCAGAGGAGTCTGACAGCCGGCCCTATCCAAGTTCATCACACCTGTCCTGGAGGCCATCATCAGCTTGGTACCCCAGTACCTTTAAGTCCACCCCAATGCGCAGACACAGCCGGAGACCAAGCAAGGCTGATACATCATAGCTGGATTCACGCACGTCTTGGGACAATCAACTGCCCACATGTCCTACTTGTGCTCCCTGCCGACACTGCACACAGTTACCGCAACAGAAAGCACATGCATTCCATCAATGTGCAGGCAATAGTGGACCACCGGGGACTCTTTACCAATGTCTTCGCCAACTACCCAGGCAGTGTGCATGATTCCTTCATCTTCCGACAGTCCATCATCGACCGGCGCTTCCAGAATTGCTCTGCTCGTAGGTAAGTACCAACTGAACACACCACAATCATGCAACTTACAACTCTGGCAATGCACACGTCACAGACTCACATACAACATGTCAAATAACATGCCCACCCACCAGACACAAGAGCACAACTTACTGTGGGAACCTGGGCTAGCCATGTACATGAGCGATCAACGGCATGGCACCTCAGCCACACAATAGCGGAATGTGGGGAGAGGTGGGAACCAGGCATGTACGAAGGAGGCAAGTGACCCATGAATGAGAATATGCACAATGCCAAGTGTGGTGGAGATGTGCTGGACAGAGTGCAGTATGCATACCACAGATGTATCCATGTCTACATGCACTGCTGGTGTTTGGAGTGTAGTGGATAGTGGAGGCAAACATGTCACCCCAGCCAGTGGGGAAGATTGCAGAAATGTATCTTGTGACGTCCCTCCTGTAAGCGTGTGCGAATTGGCCTGGGCCGGCGTACGCCAGGCCAGCGTAGGGGTGTGAATAAAAAACATGTAGCTCTGGGTGTGGTTTCCTTCCGGAATGCCCAACATGTCTGCCAGGGCAACGCCTCCCATCCCGCCACGATGCCGACGTAGTCACCGTGAGCGGTGTTGCCTGCGATCCTGTGCGCCTGCTGCACCCCGGGCTGCTGGTCCACGAACCTGTTTTGCCCACCCCTGCGCACCCAGGCCTCACTGCTCACCTGCCTACACCGGCGTTTGTCAAAGAGGGCCCACCATATGCCGGCGCAAGCTCCAAGCCCGAAGCCCGCGCCCTTGGTAGCCTCCTCAGACCATCACGGTCTCCGCAACACAGGAAAGCAGTACCCCTTTCTCATTGACGTACTCTACCGCTGCCTCCGGCCTACACTACAGTCAAGTAGGTCACACATTTGGAACGGAGTCTTGATATCCTGATGGGCGAGTACATATGTTCATGAGACGCTTGATGTCACTGTACTCCCTTCGATGTGCTGCCACCAAGTCTGTGCATAGTATTCCAACCATACGTGTCTGTGGTCCCTCACTGCGGGCCAGTAGGTCACACATTTGGAACTGAGTCTTGATTTCCCAATGGCAGACTTCATATCATTATACGCCAGGAGAGGAGTAAGAGGAAGACGCGGTTCAGTCCGGAATAAAAAAGGATCATCGTTACGGAGGTGTCCGAACATTACCGGCAACTGCTCTGGTGTCACTGCCTCTGTTCCACGCAAGCCAATGACACGTGGCTGTGAGCCCCTGCTGACCGCGGCCTCGGGCCTACACTGTGGTCGAGTAGGTCACACATTTGGAACTCAGTCTTGATTTATTTATGGCAGAGTTGATATGATTGTACAGACCTCATCGCAGACTGCATCGCCTTTCAGCTCCGGTGCCACTAAGTCTGTTCCCCTGCATTCATGTACACTTTCTGGTGAACTTTGGTGGCGACTGAGTCTATGGACTGGGAGTTGTCTTCATCATGTCGTTGATACTCTGTTGGTGGCAAAAACGAGGCTGTAGCATTCCACTCCTCCATTTGCCACTTCCGGACGGCTTTTGCCCTCTCCATCATTCCCTGGAGGATACCTTCAACCGTCCCCCACAACCCTCCGCTACATTCATCTTGGACATCGACGAGGAACCGCTCAGCTCACTTGGCCCTAACTCAGTG
Organism: Triturus cristatus; assembly: GCF_964204655.1. Lineage (NCBI taxonomy): Eukaryota > Metazoa > Chordata > Amphibia > Caudata > Salamandridae > Triturus > Triturus cristatus. Next base: position 740,950,889 of record NC_140583.1, read on the forward strand.
CACCGCAAGTCACCATCCCGTGGCAGTGTGCCTGTGCCGGCTGCAGTGCATCCAGCCCACTAACTCTCTGCAGCTCCAGTAATTGACCCTGTCTGATAGAATATTGGATGGCCTCTGGGTCGATGGACTGGGGGTCATCAATGCCATGTGTCTGCACTGTCCACTGCCTCCGGCCTCAACTGCGGTCCACCTGGGCTCACACATCAAATCGAGTCCTGACTTGCCCGGACGTCGCATCACCGCAGAGTGCACACACCTCCACTGCCAGGACCAACTCCAAACAACAGGTGCCAGAGTCTGAAGTGTCTTACTGCCAGACTATCAGAGTTGCTCACACCTGTCGTGGGTGCCATCATCAGCTTGATACCCTGATCAGCTCTTCAGGTGCCACTAACTCAGTGCACCACAACTCATGGACCATTCTGGTTCCATATTGGGTGAACACTGTACTTTCTCCGGCCACCACCAGTATGCTTCACAGTTGTTTCTATTATGCTGGTGTTTTCTGTTTCCGCTTTAATTGTGATCACTGTTCACTGTTCAAGTTGTTGCCAGCACCAACGACTCCATGAGGGCTGGCTTACACTCACCCCACACACATCCAGCACAGGCGTCACTGTACATGTGACACTGGCAATAATGGTGTTGAGCGCACGTGCCCGTAGCCAGTTCAACAAACTATCTGAGTGTGTCCGTGTGCTCATGATGTATGCATTAGGGCACCGGGCCCTACAACATTACAGTGTGCCGTATACAGCGGACGCAGCCATGTCACCGCAGGCAGTGAGTGAGACCTTGCACATGTAGCTTTGTCGTCCCCCACTCAATACGTAAGAGGAGTGAACTGGGCCGGCATATGCAAGTCCAGCGTGGGGGTGTGGATGATAATCCTGCGGCTCTGGGTGTGGTTCAGTACTGGAAATGTGCAAAGGCATGTGTCTCTGTCCCAGTGTGGGTCTCCGTTGGGGAGTGTAAGTGGTCCCTGATGGGACTTAGACACCCACGTATGTGATCCAGTTCGGCTTCCATGAGGTCAAACCCCACACGCTCCTGTTCGGCCACCCCCTTCTGGCAGTCTGCCACCTGGCCTTGGAATGCGATGTGTGCTTCGGTGGGCTGCTGGGAGCCAGCCATAGTGGTCGGTGCATCCAGCTGTGTGGTCTGTGCAGGGGGTGGGGTATCCTCGATGCAGCTGGGCTGCCCTGCTCTTGGAGGTCGATTCCCTAAGATGTCCATGAACTGTTGTAGGGCGTCGGTGTCGAAAGTATGGAGGTGCTCTTCAGCATCACTGTCGAGTTGTCTCGTCTGCTCTGCTGGAGGTGTTGTTTGTCCCTCTGCAATGTGAAGGGAAGATGCTTATTGACATTGTGTTGGCATGTATGTTGACGCATTGTTCAAGTTTACATATAGACTGCATGACAATGTACATTGTGACTGTTTGGGAGGAGTGGACTATTGGATGCGGGACAGTGGACATTTGGACTACATGACGTAGGTGAGGTTGCACACATACGTTTTCATCTCACAGTTTCCTGCTATGTCAGATGTGATTGACCATTTTCTACGCACAAGCTGACCCAGTTGTGTCCTCTGTTCTGCAGTGTAAGTGTTGCACTGTGAACCACATTGTGGTCAATGTGGATGTGCTGTCATTGCTATGTGTGTGTAATGCATTGTGGGAGAGTAGCCCCTGCAGCTGTGATTTTGCTGCCCCTTATCCCTTGGAGGCGGTGTACCTTTGACTTTTGTGCTTTTGCCACGCCCTTTCCCCCTCCTGTGCCCGGCGTTGTATTAGTGGGTGGGGTTCATGACAAGATAGTCTTGTCATGGGCACAGCTCAACCGTGCTCCATGACGAGACTATCTCGTCATGGGCACAGAAGAGGTTAAGGTGCTGTGATGTTGGCTACTTGGGTCATTTGTGCTCTTGGACTGTTTTTGTACTCTTGTGCATTGTTTGTCTGCAGATGTATTGTTGACGTCAGTGGTTGTTTGTGCACGTGGATGTGTCAGAGTGTGACCTGCTCCTTTACGGATGTGGTCCACACTCAGCCACCTCAGTTTCGTGGCGTGCACAATGTCATGGTGATTGTACTCCAGCCATGCTGCTCGTCATGTAGTGTCACTTGCATTGTCAGTGCGGCTCACAAATACGCATCTTTGCTGTGTTTCGCACAGGTGCATGTGTGTGTTGTGGAATTGGTGATGTGTGGGGTGGGACCCCTTTGGGCACAGAGTGGACGGGGGCCTACTTGATGTTTTTATGTGTGCTGCAGTGTGCCAGGGGGATCAGGGACATGATCCAGGGTCATTGTTTGTGTGCAGTGTGCTACACATCGTTGTTCATGTGTGCCATTGTTAAGCCTGGGCGGACAACTACGCTACGCTCGCATAGTTTGCGTAGTTTGTGCTACTTAGCGCTACGTGAATTGCACGTAGCACAGTGCAAAAACGCGTAGCGTAGTTGGCATTTTTTGCTCGCTCGCGGTCCTCAATGTCAAGTTGGCGACCGGTGAGCGAGCAAAAATGACATCCCAGCGACACTTTTTCCTCATTCGCGATCAGCAACATCAAGTTGCCGATCGCGAGCGTGGAAAATAAACCTCCAGGCGAGATTCTCAACACGGGTAGGTCAGGTTTCGCATTGCGAGTGGTCGCGTATGCTCTCAACCGCTTGCGATGGGAAGAACCCAATAAACCCATGACGATTAACCTTATGATTCAACACATTTCCATCTCCGGCTAGGTAGACGTTTTTGTTTTTATTTCAATAGCAAAACAGATCTTAAGTTCAGCAGATTTTTTATTTTTATACTAACGATAATGCCAGATAGTGATAGTTGATAACTGAGATTTGGGATGAGACGAGCTGGTTACAGTGTACAAGAAGAACTTGTGTGCATTGATACAACTTTAGACTGCTTGAGGCACAGCCATGCAGCATGTTTTGAAGCAAGAAAAGTTTTTTTATGGATTAGTTTCCGTGCAGCTATAGCCCTTGTCAGTAGTTTGTGTGAGCTTTTAGAGAGGCAATGCGCAATGGGTAACCTAGATTTTACTGCAGTGAGCAAAAGCCTTAAACATCATATGGTTACTACAATTACTTTTGGAAAAGACTTTAGAGATTGGGGTTGTCACACAATTACAGGTCTGCTGCATAGCAAAACCTCATGGCCTACTATTGACCATTGTGCAAGCTTATGTGTGGAAACAGTGACTTTGTAGCTTAATGGATGATGACGACTGGGCCTGATTCAGACACATTCTGCTGTGACTTATGTTTTAGCGTAATTATGGCTTATTGTTGACTAAACCAGGAGTACTCTTTGCCCCTGCAGTGCAGGAGAAAGTTAACTGTACTTGCTACAAGGGCAAGTCACACCCACTAAGCAAAATCTTTATGGATCAAGTCTATTTAGTAGCTGAACGCTCAATGGAAAAATAGGCCCAGCATTGTGTGTTGTTTTTTTGTTCTGATTTTGTCATTTAGTTATGTTAGTGGGTTCATAGTTTCTGGACCTCATTGCTTTTTAGCGTTCCATAGGTGACAGGACTCCTTCTGCTTTATATCGGTGCCAAATTTAGTCAAGTAGTATCTCCATTGCGTAAAAGCATTGTCCAACCTTGAAATGGAAGGTTTCCAATTGAGCATTTGGAAGATCAATAACCATTGGAATTCTGTACCGCCCTGCACTTTAGCCAAGCACAGTCTTTTTATAGCTTATGCTCCCACTCCTATAACTTATTTATCAACGGTAGGAAAAAACTTACCATAATGATTGCAAATTTAATGTGTGCAGTTAAATGTACGAGACTGCCAACCAAGTCCCTTTAAAAAACATGTTGGATTCAGGAATATAAGAAGACTCTTTAAATGGTTTACACGTGCTTTTCATTCAAGTTTGTAAAGCAAGAGGTCATGTATGAACCATAAAGGTAGTACTGCTAAAACATAATGGGGAGAGGAGTTGGCCTGGGGCGGTCGACCTCAAATCTGGGGAACTGGGTTCGAGTCTGAACAATGACGCTGATCCTCCTGTGATTCAATGCAACTGGTGCTATGTAAAGAGCTCTGATACCCGATTCGGGTCAAGTTCGCGCTACATAAAACGCTGCAAAACAAATAAAAAATAATAGTGCTTGTACTAAAACAGCTAATCGCCCATGAGGGTATCCAGGTGTTTTTCAGTACATGATTCAATCTGTACAATATATACATACAACCCCTTGACAAATAACTTCCCTTGAGTTTAACTTGCCACCAGTTGCCAGTATATTTAACAAATGCGTAAGGTGCATGATGACTCCTCATTTGCTGTTCTAAGGGAAATCCATTTTCAGTGGTAGATTGTGTTTCCTTACAACTTATGGGTGATGGTTTTGTTTGACTTTCTAGCCATCAGTCATTTGTCCATGGTTCGAAATTAGATGCAGTCTTGTAGCACATACTCATTGGTTACATATATCCTAGTTCTGCATCTGGAGGTAGCTCAGAAGGTGTTTCTAGTTCTGAGTCTCACACATTGTCAAGTTGTGGTGGGCCCTTCAGTGATTAAGTACCACTCAACAAAGCTTGTAGCGCTTTCCTGTGGTTATTTTTTCATGTAGTGAGATGAACAGTGTAAAGCAGCCTAATACTTCCTCCTAACCAAACACACTGGCTGAGAGCAGTAAAGTAGAAGGAAAAGACTCTTTAGGTCGAGCCTACTAGAGAGTGCATGCACTGGCTACTGGGAGGCATATTGTGACTTACCAAGAATATGGAGGAGCTTGGAAGCTTACCCATTGCTTGCCATTGGTTGGCTTTCTAGTCACTCATTTGCCTGCTTCTTATGCATGTCCCAGCGTTTCAGTCTTGTGTTTGTCCCTCCTGTGGTGCATTCCTGCTTTACCTTCTCTTTCATTGGCTGAAATCTCTGCTTTTAATTCAACCACTATTTTTTCTTCTATTGAGTACTTCATGGGTGTTTTCAAGCTGTCTCCCTTGTCTACTTCTCTCCCTGTGCACTCTGTATTGCTGCCTGTTGCCATAGTGCTTCACCCCGCCCTTCCGTGTTGTTTTCTCCCCACTTGCGTCTTTCTTCTTCCCCCTTTAGAGTTCAGCTCTCCACCCACACCCTTGTATTGTTTTACCCCAATACCCATGTTGCTTTTCTACCTCTCCCACCCTCCTTGTGTTTTATTGGTGTAGCCCCCTCCCTCCCTGTCTTGCTTTGGCGACACCATCACTCCATGGTATTGCTTTGTCCTCCCACCACACCACCCTCCACCATATTGCATAGGCACCCTCTTGTGTTGCTTCTGTGTTTCCCTTCCTCCTCTGTGTTGCTTCTGCTGCCACCCCAACTATTTCCCTGAACCCGAACCCCACCAATGCTTGTTCTCAACTAAGGTCCTCTAGTGGTGCTCTGCTGTCTGAATAGTCCAAAGTGTGAGTGTTCTTCTGTCAGCTGTTTGTCCTATAGAAGCTGTTGTGAACTCACTGCTTGTCGTCATTATACCTTATTTCCAGACCCGGGCACGTGTGGTATTCCTATTGATTTAATACGCTTGCCTGCCACTTCATAGGTTGATCAAGACCAGAAATTACTTTTTTTCAAAACTTTTGAAAAAACAAGCATTTAAAAGGAAAAATTAAGAATATATCTGTGAAAGTAGCAGAATAATGTGGAACAGCTGAAAATAAGGAAAATACATATTGTGTTGTGTTTTCTAATTAATATAGCCCAAAAATTGCATGACGTTTTAGTACACTTTTTATATGATATAGTGACGCTGTCTTCGAGTGCACCACAAGATCATTACGTGCTCCCGGCTTTTGTCTGGAAGGTAGCTGATGATTATCAGACCGTTTTCATTGAATTATTTTAGGTTTTGTGATGCATTAGGTAGTCTGATTTACTAATTAAGTACTCAATGGCACTATACGTTGAAAAGAGCACCTTTAGGCTCTGTCTAGGCACTGCACATTGTAAACCCTGATTAATGACGACTATTAACCACAATGCGAAATTACAGTAAGCATGTTGAAACTATGAAAATATGATACATTCATCCCCCATTTACTAGCACATTCCAGAAAGAAGCTGCAAAAATAATCAAGTAACATGCATCATGTCACTCCTGCCATGAATCAATATAGTTTTTTTATTGCATCACCGACCGGTGCAGTTAGTGAAGGCATTATTTCAATAACATTATTTTTATTCATCATTTAATTTCTTATAGGTGGCAGACTTGCCCTTTTTGGTCATGAATTGCATTTCCAGTGTTCATCAACTAGCACGAAAGCCCAAACTTTGGAGTGTCTGGCACGTTCACCAGTGGCACATGAAGTAACAGTAGATGTTGTAGTACACAGGATAAAGTGCTGCATGGCTAAACATTATATACGTCCCAAAGGCGAGACTTATTGGCTATGCCAATGCTTGTTCCTTTTCCTGCTGTGACTGACTGATCTCTCACTGATTCATGTATCTGACACTACTGCCCAAACTATTTCGCATAACATCTCTCACTGTCAATGGCCTCACAGAAAGTACTGATATGTGTTGCTTCAAAGTCCCCAAACATTGCCTTATAAAAGGTGACATCTCTCAGACCTAGTATTTGGTAAACTGAAGAGAGACTGGTTGAGTTGTATCGGTAGCAGTATACAACCCCTGCTTCAGCTGTTGCTGCCCAATCTGCTTCCTCATCCTCCCTGAAATGATGAGGTCTAGCCCTTCTGTTCCATTAATATGTCCCTGCTACTGTTCTACGAATGTGGACGGATCCAAAGAATATTTTCATCTGGATGACATCTGCCTCGTTTTATCTGCGGAGCAGTATAATGTATAACTCCAACTTTACACACTTGGGGGCATATTATCAAGAAACGGTGTTAAAATTATCGCCGCTTTAGCGGCAGAAAACTGCTGCTAAAGCGGCGATAATGGGCTTGATAATATGCCCTTGAGAATTCCAATAGAAGCCCATGTTCTGGTGTCAACATGGGCTTCTATTGGAATTCTCTGCGGCATATTATCAAGCCCATTATCGCCGCTTTAGCGGCAGTGTTCTTCCGCTAAAGAGGCGATAATTTTAACGCCATGCTTGATAATATGCCCCATGGATTGTATTTGTGGTGCTTCAAATCTGGTAACATTTCCTGCTGGGCATTTTCAGTTGAATTGTTTCAGAAACGACAAAACTTTTCCTTCAGGCTTCAATACATTGGTTTAACCTGCTCTCTGTCCGCATATCTCGGTCACCGAATCAGCTGTGGATGAACAGGTTTGCAAACATCATTAGTGCAGGACAATGGAATAATTAGAAGGGACGATTACTCAAAGCAATCACTCTTTGCAGAATAAACAGTGAGACAATGCTGGTCCGTCTTGCTGCTGCAGAGCGTCCCGGGGCGAATGAGAACAAAATGACAAGCAAAGGATTTGTAGCAAGGAGGGAGAACGGAGCTGGACATATGAGAGACATATGGAGCACGGCCGAGGGCACAGCTACGGCAGGTTTTAGGAAGAGGTCTAGCATGAATAAAAGAAATATGAGAACATCTATCAGACCACAGGTGCATGGATTTACATCGGGGCCTATATATACTCTTGATAAAGTCGTGGAAAAGAGGATGACGTCTTTCTATAGGGTACACGATTGATGCCTCCTCTGTAGAATGCATCTTTGTAGAGGAAAACCTTTCACACAAAGGGGTTATTTACAAGCCTCGGGCGCCGCCGTCACGTCACTTTTACTCATTTTAAAAGTGGTGCACTGGCAGCTCAAGGGGCTTGTAAATAAGCCCCAAAGTACCTTAGGCAGGTATCCGAAGCCCCTTCAAAGCCTTTCACACAAGCCTCACTCCATGCAATTAATATCACATGTACCTGAAGGTAAGCCTTTCGCATGAAGTGTTCTCCTGAATACCTTGGGGCAGATTAATATCGGACTTGCGCCACGTTTACGCCGCTGTTGCGTCACTTTTGTGACGCAGCGGCGGCGTAAACCCTGCGCCACGTTGCGCCCTATTTACATCGTGACGCATCTATGGAGATGTGTCACGGTGTAAAGCCCTGCGCCACATTAAACATGCGTCAGGTTTAATGTATGCAGGGTGGGCGTTCCATCGGAAAAAGCCTCGAAGAAGTGACGCAGTGAAATCTACAAGATTTCACTGAGTCACTTTTCCGACGCTGCTGCGTCAAAACCCTGCACCTGCTTGAAGCAGGCGTAAGGCATGACGCAGCATGTTAGGTATGGGCAGCCCCTAAACATTGCTGGAGTTGCGTCGTGCTTGCGACACGACTCCAGCAATGCGCCGCCCTTACGCCATCAGATGCGCCACGATGCACTGAATTGTAAATACAGCGCATCTGTGGTGGCGCAAGGGTAAACTTGTGTGACGCATCTTTCCTGGCGCATCCCTGCTGATTTGCAGGGATGCGCCAGGAAACATAAATCTGCCCCCTTGTATACACTGACCAGATCTATCTTCAAAGCCTTCTTTACAAAGTGCACTGCCAAGCACCTCATAGGCAGGTAGCAGTAGTGTGAAAGAGCCTTAGATACAGACACCAAAAGTAAAGCCATTGAGGCAAGGTGCACTCACGAGCACCCTATACGCACATATTAGATGTACCTTCAAAAACGATCTCACTCGTAACACTGTCAAGCACCTCATATATATGAACCAGAAACATCTCAAATGCCCTTCACATAAAACTCACTTCCACTCATCCTACTCTCGCAAACTGCGCTACAAATTACATTACACAGAGGTGCCAATAGCGAAGCCTTTATTTAGCAAAAGCTCACTTCCCCAGCACCTAATATGCACATTTTAAAAGCAATATTCCAAACAAAGATCACTCCTGAGGTAATTATATATGTGTACACTGGAAAATGCAGTATTAAGCAGCTAGCATACGATCCTCTGAAGTCCCTTGCAAACCTTTACACGGAGACCTTCGTTTAGTAAACTACTGTCCTATTTACAAGCCCTAGCGTCACCGAAGCGTCACTTTTTTTGATGATCTGGTGACGCTCTATGCTAGTTCATATTTACAAAGCTGCACTAATTCACTTTGCGTGGATTAACACAGCCTTGTGAAGAAGGCCCTCTGCAACACAGTTTTCAATGGCAAAGGGGCGTGCAATCGGTGTTGCTGTGGGGGTTCCCAGCAACACCCATGGCTTCATGACACTGCCCCAGATTTACAAGAATTTGTAAATCTTGACAGCACCAACGCCTTTCAAAAGGAGACATTAATGTGGCACAATGAGAAAAAATACTTGTATTAATCCTTTTATTTATGCAGCACACACAGGAGGTGCAATACACCATTAATGATTGATTTTGTGCAGGAACGTGTCCCTTCCTGCACATGAACAATCATTAAAAAAATGACGTTTTGCAAGTTCTATGTGTGCTAACGCAGCACACATAGAAGTTGAAAAATTAAATTTCAGATTGTTTATGTGCAAGAAGGGAACGCTGCCTGCATATAGACAATCATCCTGTGACGCAGGCATCCTTGCACTTGTGTTAGGGCATTGCAGCCCATTGTGCACCAGCGCAGGGGAGAGCACAGGAATGCGACATATTATTGTAAATCTGTTGTATCCCTTGAAAGTGCCGCAGTGTGGTGCAGCCAAAGGGCCTGCTGTGCTGCAGCACTTTCTTATAAATGAGGCCCCCTTTACCTGATAGCTTACAGGCTCCTCCTAAGTTTTTACACTGGTGCGCCAGTTCACTGCAACCAGATTTTTAGCTCATCCATGTGGGACATAGATGTTGGATTGAGTGTCATTATAGACAATGTGTGTATGGAGCTTGTGCAGCACAGGAAGTTACAGTACTGCAGTGCTTGATTTGAGCCAGGCCACCAGTTCTTATTTGCATTGACCAGCACTTATATGTTCTAAACAAAATGCTTATGTAAACAAGAAAGGGAAACACATGCAAGAAGAAAAAAGAGAAAGACGGAAACCCCGTCACAATGCGAAAACGTAGGTGTAGGAAAGTGGGTTTATGTTGCAGTTACCCCACCACTTTTTGCCAGACTACTGATGCACTTTCACTTGATGTGCCCTGGGTCCCTGCCAATCAGGTTCCCAGGGCCTGTGTTCTTCCCCCAAAACTAACCCAATTGGCATTTCTGGCCACAGGTCAGCCCCTGGTAAATGATACCACAGGTATCCAGGGCACTGTGACCACGGAAGACCTCTAAGGGCTGCAGCACTTATTGAGCCACCCTTAGAGGCCCTGTACCGCTACACACACTGTTAGACCTGGCATAGCTTAGCGTGTTTACCCCTGACTTTTTGCCTTTGCCTCGTGTAAAGTTAGATGCTGTAGGTACTTGCCACTGCTAATTAGTGTGCACATACCGATGTTCCCTGTATAAATTGTAGTAGTGATTGGTTGTCTCTGGTATGTTTGCCTTACTAGCAAGATCCCTAAGTGATGTGCACTGTGTGTGCCAGGGCTAGTACTAGAGAAATGGCAAGAGAGGTAACATAGGTCTTTAGTGTAGGGCCAGCGCGCATTATGCTAAATTAGCATGTCGTCCTGACAAATGCTACCACTTGTCAGGCCTTACTTTCCCTTTTGTATGCACATGGGTTACCCCTGTAGGACGTCCTGGGTAACACCTAGGCAAGGTGCAGTGTAGATGAAAGGCTAGACCCTGACAGTGGAAATTGCGGCATTTAATTTTCCCTGGTGAAAAGGCCATCCGGCCCATAGGACAGAATGGGGGAGACTGGGTGTAGTAGTGTTAGCCAAGTTTCCCAAGGATTGGAAATGGAACAGTGACGTTTGATATGTCTGAGCTCACAGCGTAATAACGCACCTTTCTGCATGGATGGTTTCGGCGCTGTGTGTCCAGAATCGGCTGTTTGAGAAAATGGCCAAGTTTGTGCATTACACCTTTTTGTGTGTCTCAGCAGAATGTGAATTGCCTGCCTGGATCTGGGAGAAGCAAGAAAGGCTGAGGGAGGTTGTGCCCCAGGGGAGGGGGCGAGACGGCGCCAGGCTGCCCTGCACCTGTAGCTGGGAGAAGGAGAGGCTTTGCGAGGTGACGAGGCCTGGTTGAGAGCCATAAAACAATAGACCCATCTCCCTCTGAGTGATTAAAGATCCAGGCCCCCAGTATCAAAGGGAGGATGGTGACACTGGGGGGGAGAGACGCCAAACTGATTTAGGTAGGGGTCAGGACCCTATAGCACAAGGAAACTTCAAAGACACTAAGGGGTATAACTAGAAGAACTGTAACCCCAAGACTTTGGTTATGTTGATGATGTCGTTGAGAACGGTCTCGGTACCATTCAGAGAAATGCTGGGAGCACTTTGAAGATGCCATGGACTGGTCGAGTCGCTGGCGGCTCTGACCTCTCCACGGGTGGGAAGGAAACCTCTTCCTCAGGAACAGTTGCTGAATAGGCTGTGGGAGACACTTGTCCCTGACTTCGTGATCGGGGTCTTGTGGGCAGATTGTAGCTCTTGACTGAGGAGAGACTGAAGGGGTGCTGCAGTGGGTTGTGCCCCCCTTCTTCCTGAGCAGGACTTTGCTGTGTGCTGTGTCCTGAACCCCAAGGGCCCGAGGTGAGCTGGCTCCCTGTTCAGAAACACAGGAACATAAAAGTTTCCAGGAAGTCTGAAGTGGCGCGGTGGTGGGACTGTGTCATGGCAGCCTGAGACCTCCGAAGGGGTGCCTAAAGTGATCGTGGGTACCCGGAGCGAATCAAGACTCTGACACGCAGGGTGCGTGTCTTGGTGCGGCTACAGGTGTAGGAGCGCCTGTGGATTGTGGGCATCGTGGAAGAGAACCGATATTCGGGATGCGCAGGGAGTGCGTGTTGCAGTGCACTCAAGGCGCTAGTGAAAAGCGCCCGGACATTGTGGGCACTGAGAAGGAGCGAGTCTCTGACACGTGGGTCGGCATGTGGTGGTAAAGCCAGGGTGTTCGTGGAAAGCGCCTGGTACCTCGTGTGCACCAGGAGGAGAGGTGCGACTCAGACGCACAGTGTGCACGTCGTGGTGCGACCAGGGTGATAGTGGAGAGCGCCTGGGTCATCGTGTGCATCAAGAAACGAGGTGGTTCTCCAGCACGCAGGGTGCGTGCGGGGTTCAGTTGTGGCACTAGAGAAGAGTGCCTGAAGATCGTGTGTACCAGCAGACAGAGCGAGACTCGGATGCGCAAGGTGCGTGTCAAGGGCCCGCCGAGGCGTAGTGAGGTGCGCCTGGTCATCGGAGGCCGGAGGAAGACTGAGTCTCGGATGCGCCAGGGGTGCGTGTCGAAGGTGCCACCTGAGGTGATGGTGAGGAGTGCCGGGGAGCGGTGAGCACCGGGCAGTGAAGAAGTATCCCCTGATGACTGGGTTATCTTTTTTGAGTATCCCCTGACGACTGGGTTATCTTTTTTGAGACCCAGTTCGCCTCCACTAATCTGATGATCCCGCTTTCCTCTTTGTCCTACCCAAGAGTGGGAGCATTATCATTTTCTTACGCAGAGGTGGAGCATGTAATGGAGGGTTTACCGGCCGGGAAAGCACCAGGCCCGGATGGGATTCCCTCCGATATTTTTAAAATTCATTGTGTAAATTGGGTTAAATATATCCAAATATTGATTAATGGTATTGCAGGAGGTGCCCCCATACCCGATTCATGGCGGTGGGCTGAAATCATCCCTATATATAAAAAGGGCGATCGGGCCCTGCCATCCAACTATAGGCCTATCAGCCTGATTGATACTACCCAGAAGCTGGTGGCCAAAATTGTACTTAATCGGGTAGCAGACTGGATGGATGAAAATGATATATTATCAAATTATCAGGCGGGTTTCCGGAGCCATGTCAGCACTATTGACCAGGTATTCCGATTTATGATGCTGTATTGGAATACAGTAGTGCTGGGTGGCGGTGTCCTATATGCAGCATTTGTGGACCTTAAATCCGCCTTTGATTTGGTTCCACGGAACAAGCTTTGGGAATCTTTGGAGAGGGCTGGGATTCCATTAGAGATTTTATCATTTATTATCAGGCTTCATGAAAATAACTCTGCTTGTGTGAGATGGGGAGGGCAAGGGGAGACTACAAATAGTTTTAAAATGGTTAAAGGTGGTCGTCAGGGGTGCGTGCTTGCCCCCACCTTATTCTCCCTCTTTATTAACAGTGTCATCCCCTATTTCACTGATTACCCCACGGATGCCCCCACACTTGCTGGGTCAAGAATACCGATTTTAATGTTTGCGGACGATACTCTTTTATTGTCCAAAACTAAAAATGGCCTCCAACGTGCTCTGGATCGCTTCCAACTTTTTTGTAGTGATAATGAGTTGGAGGTTAATGTTGGGAGGTGTTAGAAATGAGGGGGCTCTGGTTGACGCAGGTGTGAACCCACAACAACAGGGACCCTTTATTTCTTGTCAGGGCGAAGGATGACTCCCCAGAATAACCCCTGCTCACCCTCTAGGTGCGTGGCGTGAGCAGTCTAGGCTGAGTCTCAGGCGTACACGGTTAAGCAAATGCAATTACACATACAGTAAACCCCTTGCATGCACCACAAACGGACACCAATCAGGAAGTATATAAAAATAAGCTTTTATGTAGATTCAGCAGATTCAACACAAGGTCCAGTAACGTTAAACTGATGCGGCCACAATTCTTGGAAATACGGTAAAGTTCTCTTTGTTACGGAAAGTTCTTTAGGCGGGCACAAGGTAACTGTAGGCCTCAGCGCACTTCGTGCTGTGGCGGCGCCCGGGAAGCACACGGCAGATGACAGGGAAATCAGTACGTTGCGGACCCTGGATCCGATGCGAGCTCGCGGTCGAGTTCGTAAGTACAGTACCTTGTTTCTTGACGCAAAGGCGGGTGCAGGATTTCAGCGGCTCTTCGACAGAAGGGCGAGGCGGCGTCCGAGGCTCCCACACTTCACGATGGGGGTCTGATCTTCAGGCTCACGGCAAGAGCGGGGTGTTGCAGGTGGCGGGTGAACAAAGCGGGGCAGCCGGGCACGCAGATTACGTCCGGGCCGTCCGAAGCTTGGAGATGCTCACAAACACCGATTCCGGCGGGAGGGTGAAGGTGCACAGCGAGCCTCCAGCGAGCGAGGTGACAGGGGCAGCCCAGCACAGCGTAGGGGGAGCGGCTCCGATCGAGCGAGGCTCTTCCCAAGGCGGGGGCGGCTAAGCAGTCCTGGTCATGGCTCAGGGAGGGACTGGGGCACGAGGGTCACAAATCCGGCGAGGGAAAGGACACCACAGTCCAGCGGCAGGCGAGTGAAGATCAGGTAGAGCCCAATGGTCCTGGGGCTCAGTTCAGGGGGCAAGCTCAGTTCCAAGCCCTTGGAGATCGTTTTGGAAAAGCACAAGTCTTGAAAGTAAAAATAAAGCAAAGTCTTCAGCAACAGTTTCTCTTCTCCCCTTTGGCAGCAAGGTCACCACTGCAGGCCAATCCCCCAGGATAGGGACAGTCTTCCTCCTACAGCTTTCCCGGTGCCTCCTCCTCAGGCAGAGATTCTTCTTGGTCAAAAGCGGATCTAGTTTCTTAGGAGCAGGGCTCCTACATTTATACAGCAAATCTTTTGTTCTCCCAGGCCAGGGGGGCCCTTGCCTAGTTCAGTCCGGTTTCTGAGCACTTTGTTTACGCAATGCAGGCTTCTTCTTTCAGAGTGCAGGGCAGAGTCCTCAGACGCTCCACAGGGGGCGGAGCCGGCATTGAGGTGGCAGAGCACTGTCCTATTCGGTGCTTAGGAGTACTCCTCCCACCCATCTACCTGTCGATCGTCCTATTCACCACCAGGCTACCTAGCCCTGCCCATCTGGGTTCCCCAGCCCTGTCACTCACACCAGCCAGACATCAGATACACATCACGCAGAGGCGGGCTGAAATGTTTAGGCAAGCAAAGGCCAGCTTTCTAAAAGCGGCATTTGCAAACCCGGAATATTAAAATAAACCTTGGGAAAAGATGTACCTTATTATTCCGAGTTCAGGCATACTAAACTCGATCTTCTACCATGTTCCCTGGGTCGGTTAGGATCATAGGGTGTAACAATCCAAGCCGGCCATACTGGCCTATGAGAACAGGGTAGCCTTGCAGTAGTGAACAACAAGATGGCGGTCATTCACTACTAGGACATGCCACGCATCCAGGCTTGTCCTACCTTAGGCTTACAACGCACCCTGACCGTGGGCCTACCAGAGGGGTGACTAACATGCAGCTAAGGGAAGGTTTCAGGGACCGGCAAGTGTGGGCACTTGCCAGTCAGCATTTCAGTACCAGACTGCACGCAGGTTCTGCGGTGGCAGACCGTAGACATATTTTACCGGCCGCTTCTGTGGGTGGCACAACCAGTGCTGCAAGCCCACCAGCGGTGTTTGTATTTACATGCCCTGGCGCTCCTGGCGCACTTTACTGGGGTCTGACAGTAAACCAAACAATCCAATCATGGAATCCAACCAACATATACAATTTACATAGGGAGCACTCGCACCGCGACACTGGTTGGCAGTGGCACAACACGCTGAGCGGCCAACACCATAAAATCACATGAGGCACAGCGACAAAAAGAGGAAGGGAGACTCACGCCAAGGTGCCAGGTCTAACACATGTCCCCTCCAGCTGAAAAGTGGGGAGAACTACCCTACCCCAGGGAGTTCCTCATCACTAAGGCGGAAAAATCTGGACAGACTGTCAGCATTGGCGTGATCTGTACCAGGGCGATGTTCCACCGTGAAATCCATACCCTGTAGGGAAATGGACCACCTCAACAGCTTTGGATTCTCACCCCTCATATGCATCAACCATCTGAGGGGCCTGTGGTCCGTCTGAACCCGGAAGTGAGACCCAAACAGGTAGGGTCTTAGCTTCTTCAGCGCCCAGACCACAGCAAATGCCTCACGCTCAATAGCACTCCACCTCTGTTCCCGTGGAAGTAACCTCCTGCTAAGAAAGGCTACGGGTTGATCTAGGCCCTCCTCATTAATCTGTGAAAGAACAGCCCCCACACCATGCTCTGAAGCGTCTGTCTGAACGATAAACTCTTTGGAGAAGTTGGGAGCCAAGAGCACGGGCGCCGTGCACATAGCAGTTTTCAAGGCCTCAAAAGCTTTCTGACAGGTGTCAGTCCAAATCACTTTCCTGGGCTGCTTCTTCGAAGTCAGCGCTGTCAAGGGGGCAACCATGTTGCCATACCCCTTGACAAACCTCCTGTAGTACCCAGTGAGACCTAGGAAGGCTCTCACCTCTGTCTGGGTTTTGGGCGCCTCCCAATTCAGGATGGTTTCTATCTTGGGCTGAAGGGGTGCCACCTGGCCACTCCCAACTTGGTGTCCCAAGTACACCACGGAACCCTGCCCGATCTGGCACTTACTCGCCTTGATCGTGAGGCCTGCCTTGCGCAGCGCCATCAATACTTCCCAGAGGTGTCGCAGGTGTTCTTCCCAAGTGGAGCTGAACACCGCGATGTCATCCAGGTAGGCGGCACTGAACGAATCCAGCCCAGACAACACCTGGTTGACCAATCTCTGGAAGGTGGCAGGGGCATTCTTCATCCCAAAGGGCATAACCCGGAATTGGTAGTGCCCCTCTGGGGTGGAAAATGCTGACCTCTCTTTGGCCCCCTCGGTCAAGGCGATCTGCCAATACCCAGATGTTAAATCCAACGTGCTGAGGTAGTTGGCAGCCCCTAGCCGATCGATGAGCTCATCAGCTCTGGGGATGGGGTGTGCGTCGGTCCTAGTGACCGACGCACACCCCATTGAGTCCTCTGTAGTCCACACAGAACCGGAGTTCGGGTGTGGCTCCCGGCGCTGCAGCCTTTGGGACCAAGACCACGGGGCTGGCCCAAGGACTGCTAGAAGACTCAATTACCCCGAGTGCAAACATCTTGGAGACCTCCTCCTTGATGCATGTCCTCACCCTGTCAGTCACCCTGTAGGCCTTGTGCCGCACAGGTGTACTATCCCCAGTGTCCACATCATGGACGCACCAATCAGTGACACCAGGGACCAGGGAAAACAGATCAGAAAATTGTCCCAGCAACTGGCGACAATCATTCTGTTGCTCAGGGGTCAGGGTGGAAGAGAGGATGACACCATCCACTGACCCATCTTGCTCCTTGGCTGACAGGAGGTCAGAAAGAGGTTCTGTCTCCTCTTCCATCCCAGCATCTGTTGCCAAGAGCATGCCCACTTGGGACCTCTCCAAGTGGGGCTTGAGGCGGTTGACATGTAGGACCCTTAAGGGGTTCCTAGGAGACTTCAGGTCCACCACGTAGGTAACAGGACTCTTGCGCTCCACCACCTCAAAGGGACCAGTCCACTTATCCTGGAGCACGCACGGCTCCACGGGGGCCAAGACCCATACCTTCTGTCCAGGCTGAAGCTCTACCAGAGTGGCATTCTGGTTGTACCACCGCTTCATCTCCTCCTGGCTGGCTTCCAGATTTGCCTCAGCAAGTTGCCTGAATCGCCTAGTCTGATTCCTGAAGGCCAGCATGTAACTATGTACATTCTGGGGAGGTTTCCTGGGAGATTCCTCCCAGCCTTCCTTGACCAGACTTAGAGGTCCTCTGACTGGGTGACCATACAGAAGCTCAAAGGGACTGAACCCCAGAGACTTCTGTGGCACCTCACGGTAAGCGAAGAGAAGGCATGGTAAGAGGACGTCCCACTTACGCCTCATGGGTCCTTCTAGACCCATTATCATGCCTTTGAGGGTTCGGTTGAATCTCTCCACCAACCCGTTTACCTGGGGGTGGTGAACTTGTAGGTTACACCACACTCATGCCAAAGAGATTTCATGTACTTGGACATGAAATTGGTACCTCGGTCAGACACCACCTCTAGAGGGAATCCCACTCGAGAGAAAATTCCCATCAGTGCACGTCCCACCACGGGGGCCGTCACTGTCCTCAGAGGAATGGCTTCCGGGTACCGGGTGGCATGGTCCACCAGGACCAGGATGAACCTATTGCCCATCGCTGTCCTGGGGTCCAGTGGCCCTACAATGTCAATCCCCACTCGCTGGAATGGAGTACCGACCACAGGGAATGGCTGGAGTGGAGCCTTCTGCTTCCTTCCACTCTTTCCACTTGCCTGGCATGTCTGGCATGTCCTGCAGTGAGTATCTGAACTCCTGCGCATTTGAGGCCAATAAAAGTGGGTGACAAGCCTTTCAAAGGTCTTGTCCTGCCCCAAATGCCCTGCCAATGGCACATCGTGAGCCAGCCCCAGTAGGAAGGCTCTGAAGTCCTGGGGTACCACCAGCGCACGGGCTGACCCAGGCTCAGCAATCTTAGGCTCGGTATATAGGACGTCGTTCTCCCAGTAAACAAAATGTGATCCGGACTGATCACCTGCGGCCTGGTCTGCAGCCTGCTGCCGCATACCCACGAGAGAAGGGCACTCCTTCTGTGCCTTGCAAAAGTCCTCCCTGGTGGGACCCCCTTCCTGCTGCCAATGGGTCAGCTCCGGCAGGTCTCCCAGTTCAGCTATCTGCTCCACTGTAGGCTCCAGGGCATCCCCCTCAAGGTCTGCTTCCTCCTGGACTGTGGGAACTTCAGGGGCCGGCTTCCCGTGCCCCTTGCTCCTTCTCTCTGAGGCCGGTTCCTGGGCCTCCCTCTCAGGCTCCAGGACCTCTTGAGTCCCTCTACTGGCTGCCATGGACCGTGTGGTGACACACGCCCAATCCGGCATACCCAAATTCTCCAGGTGAGCACTCCGCTCCACCTTAGCCCAAGGTGAGCTCTCCAAATCATTCCCTAACAAACAGTCTACAGGCATGGCGGGCCTCACAGCTACCTGAAGAGTACCAGAGACCCCCTCCACTCAAAGGGAACCTGAGCCACCTTGCAGTGCCTCTCTGTGTTGTCAGCGGCAACAACGGGATAGAATGCATTGGGGACCACCTGCTCCTGAGACACCAGGTGACACCTGACAGCTGTCACACTGGCTCCTGTATCTCTAAGAGCTTCCACTCTATGGCCATTTATGGTCACCCACTGCCTGTACTTCTTAGTGTTCTCAGGCAGCTGGGTTGGAGGGACCACTTCACGGTCTCCTAGCAAGACCAGGGACATCTCTGCGGGACCCCACCCACCTTGGACATCCCTCTCCTCCCCCAAGGCTACACTAGTCACCTGCCGGGGGGGAGCACCAGTGGGTGCTGGTTTACCAAACAATGGACACTTTACATCAGAGGCAAAATGCCCCAAATTGTTACACCTGTAACATCTGACGGGCCCCTTCTGAACAGGAGGACCTGTCGGGGCCCCGGTCGGTTTCTGGGGTGGGGGAGGCTGAGAACCCTTCCCTTGGTTCCCTTGGGGACTACTATGGGGCCCTTTTTGGAACTGCTTCTGTTTACCCCTGTCCCCCCACTCTTCTGCTGGGGACCCTGCCCACCTTTGGCGGAATCTCCCACGGGACCCTTGTGGACCCTGGTAGTGACCCAGCGGTCCGCCTCCTCAGCAAGCTTCCTAGGGTTAGTCAGCCTACTATCTATCAGGTGCTGGCGTAGCTCAGGAAAACAGTTACTGGACAAGTGCTCCCATGCCATTAAATCAAGAAGCACTTGATAATCATTTACCTTACTACCCTTTACCCAACCCTCCAGCGCTCTGCAAAAGAAAGTCACATACTCCACATACGTACTATTGGGAATCTTAGTGCAACCCCTGAACCTCTGTCTATATAACTCAGGGGTCAACCCATACCTAGTCATCAATGCTTCCTTCATATGGGCATAAGAATTATGAACATCAGCAGGTAAATCTAACAGTGTGTCCCGCCCTTCACTCAGGAACCGTCCCCACAACCCCGCTCCCCAATCTCTCTCAGGTACCCGGTGGGAAGACATGGCTACCTCGTAGGCTCTGAACCACTGCCCGATGTCGTCATTCTTGAAGAACTCCTTCACTACATCCTTGGGAATATAAACTCTTGGTTCCGCCGGTACTGGCGGTGTGCTGCCACCAGAGGGATTAAGCTCCAAACTTTTGCTTTCAGCTCCAGCTCCCTCAGCTTCATATCATGCTCTAATTGTAGTTTCTTTTCTTCCATGGCTAATCTTTGTTTTTCCATATCCATCTGCCCATGAAGTCTTGCCATCTCCACTTCGTGTGCCCGGGTTGCTGCCCTGTCTGCCAACTCTTCTGGCGACAGGCCTCTGCCAAACTCATGGACACTTTCTGGTGGAACCATTTCCACCTGATTCTCTGGTGCCTTTGACTCATACCAGGCCCTCAGCGCCTTCACGAGTTGGTCCTTCTTTTTCAATCCAGTTTGGGCAATTCTGAACTTGGAGCAAAAACCTCTCAACTCTTCATTGGTATGATTTTGAAGTGCGCTTTCTTCCCAATCTATGTCCTCAAATCCAGAGATTATAGAAACTGCCCTTCCGGCGGGAAGTGAACCAGGCATGGTTCTAACAACGGAGATTCTTGGCAAAACAAAACAATTGCTAGTCTTGTGGCTGTGTTACTGGTCTGCTCTCACTACATGGTGATCAGTGGTTCACTATGCGCAAACCGCAAATGCAAATCCGTAAATCCTCACCGCTGCCACCAATGTTAGAAATGAGGGGGCTCTGGTTGACGCAGGTGTGAACCCACAACAACAGGGACCCTTTACTTCTTGTCAGGGCGAAGGATGACTCCCCAGAATAACCCCTGCTCACCCTCTAGGTGCGTGGCGCGAGCAGTCTAGGCTAAGTCTCAGGCGTACACGGTTAAGCAAATGCAATTACACATACAGTAAACCCCTTGCATGCACCACAAACGGACACCAATCAGGAAGTATATAAAAATAAGCTTTTATGTAGATTCAGCAGATTCAATACAAGGCCCAGTAACGTTAAACTGATGGGGCCACAATTCTTGGAAATACGGTAAAGTTCTCTTTGTTACGGAAAGTTCTTTAGGCGGGCACAAGGTAACTGTAGGCCTCAGCGCACTTCGTGCTGAGGCGGCGCCCGGGAAGCACACGGCAGATGACAGGGAAATCAGAACGTTGCGGACCCTGGATCCGATGCGATCTCGCGGTCGAGTTCGTAAGTACAGTACCTTGTTTCTTGACGCAAAGGCGGGTGCGGGATTTCAGCGGCTCTTCGACAGAAGGGCGAGGCGGCGTCCGAGGCTCCCACACTTCACGATGGGGGTCTGATCTTCAGGCTCACGGCAAGAGCGGGGTGTTGCAGGTGGCGGGTGAACAAAGCGGGGCAGCCGGGCACGCAGATTACGTCCGGGCCGTCCGAGGCTTGGAGATGTTCACAAACGCCGATTCCGGCGGGAGGGTGAAGGTGCACAGCGAGCCTCCAGCGAGCGAGGTGACAGGGGCAGCCCAGCACAGCGTAGGGTGAGCGGCTCCGATCGAGCGAGGCTCTTCCCAAGGCGGGGGCGGCTAAGCAGTCCTGGTCACGGCTCAGGGAGGGACTGGGGCACGAGGGTCACAACTCCGGCGAGGGAAAGGACACCACAGTCCAGCGGCAGGCGAGTGAAGATCAGGTAGAGCCCAATGGTCCTGGGGCTCAGTTTAGGGGGGCAAGCTCAGTTCCAAGCCCTTGGAGATCGTTTTGGAAAAGCACAAATCTTGAAAGTAAAAATAAAGCAAAGTCTTCAGCAACAGTTTCTCTTCTCCCCTTTGGCAGCAAGGTCACCACTGCAGGCCAATCCCCCAGGATAGGGACAGTCTTCCTCCTACAGCTTTCCCGGTGCCTCCTCCTCAGGCAGAGATTCTTCTTGGTCAAAAGCGGATCTAGTTTCTTAGGAGCAGGGCTCCTACATTTATACAGCAAATCTTTTGTTCTCCCAGGCCAGGGGGGCCCTTGCCTAGTTCAGTCCGGTTTCTGAGCACTTTGTTTACGCGATGCAGTCTTCTTCTTTCAGAGTGCAGGGCAGAGTCCTCAGACGCTCCACAGGGGGCGGAGCCGGCATTGAGGTGGCAGAGCACTGTCCTATTCAGGGCCTAGGAGTACTCCTCCCACCCATCTACCTGTCGATCGTCCTATTCACCACCAGGCTACCTAGCCCTGCCCATCTGGGTTCCCCAGCCCTGTCACTCACACCAGCCAGACATCAGATACACATCACGCAGAGGCGGGCTGAAATGTTTAGGCAAGCAAAGGCCAGCTTTCTAAAAGCGGCATTTGCAAACCCGGAATATTAAAATAAACCTTGGGAAAAGATGTACCGTATTATTCCGAGTTCAGGCATACTAAACTCGATCTTCTACCATGTTCCCTGGGTCGGTTAGGATCATAGGGTGTAACAATCCAAGCCGCCCATACTGGCCTATGAGAACAGGGTAGCCTTGCAGTAGTGAACAACAAGATGGCGGTCATTCACTACTAGGACATGCCACGCATCCAGGCTTGTCCTACCTTAGGCTTACAACGCACCCTGCCCGTGGGCCTACCAGAGGGGTGACTAACATGCAGCTAAGGGAAGGTTTCAGGGACCGGCAAGTGGGGGCACTTGCCAGTCAGCATGTCAGTACCAGACTGCACGCAGGTTCTGCGGTGGCAGACCGTAGACATATTTTACTGGCCGCTTCTGTGGGTGGCACAACCAGTGCTGCAAGCCCACCAGCGGTGTTTGTATTTACATGCCCTGGCACTCCTGGCGCACTTTACTGGGGTCTGTCAGTAAACCAAACAATCCAATCATGGAATCCAACCAACATATACAATTTACATAGGGAGCACTCACACCGCGACACTGGTTGGCAGTGGCACAGCGCGCTGAGCGGCCAACACCATAAAATCACATGAGGCACAGCGACAAAAAGAGGAAGGGAGACTCACGCCAAGGTGCCAGGTCTAACAGGAGGACAAAATTTATGGTCCTACATAAGAGGAAAAAAATTAAAATATCACTCAGAATGAATAATGCCCCTATCTAACAAACAGATTTTTTTACATATTTAGGGGTGACTCTGGGACGAAGATTTAATTGGAACCATCAGTTGGATCTCTCGGTAATCAAACACAACCAACTAGCAGGAGCACTCCTAAAAGAACACAGATCCTCTTTAACAAAACCTATAGCTCCAGTAATGAAGATGAATCATGGGAAGGTTAGAGCGTCAATACTTTATGGTGCGGAACTTTGGGGATTTGAAAACCTGCAACCCCTGGTACTTGCCCAAAATAAGTTTCTGCGATACTTAACTGGTCTACCCCAATCTACACCCCTAAAACCACTGATGCAGGATCTGGGGAGTGTATCAATTGAAGAGATAGCAGGGTTTAGACCTTTGGCTTATTGGAGACGCTTGTGGACCACCCCAGAGTTAGCACCCTATGCTTTGGCTCTTAAACATCTTATAGGGGTGGATAAGTCCCGCCAAATCCCTTGGCTCTAAAAAATCAAAGCTGTCCTTATGGCTATGAACCTAGGACAACTTTGGTTAGATCCAGAAGGGAATTCCTTCCCCTCGAAGATAGAGCTAAAGAGACTGTATGTTGAGATGTCCCAATCTAAATCTTACGCTCAGATCCCTGGGGGCTCACTAACTGATCTCTTTATGGACCATAAGGTGGTTTACTCACTGGAACCCTATTGGGATACTATCATTGGAACTGGAGACAGGAAGTTGTACCACCAATTTAGAGTTGGATGCTTACCTTTAAAATCATTTACTAAAAATTGGGGTCCTAATCTGGGTTCAAATATGGATACTTCCTGTCACTGTTGCCCAGGGATTCCAGAGACCATTTCACATGTGCTATTTGTTTGCCCAGCGTATAGAGTACCCCGTATGAAGTGGATTAAGCCCCTGTGCAAACAGTTAGGTATATGTTCTGCGCAAACAGCTCTGCACATTTTTAAGTGCGACACAAAGGAGGTTATTGTAGTTGCCATGGCGAAGTTCTGGTTCTCGTGTTGGGTCATAAGAAGGAAATATTCGCAGACTTAAAATCTATCATTGGGTTGTATGTTTTTTGGATTATTGTTTTGTATTGATTCATTGTCATATATTAGTCTTCGTATATTTAATATCTTTTTATGTAATTTATTGATGTGGGCTTTGTATACTGTTGAATCTGTGTCTTTTATGATTTTTAATCGAATAAAGACTAATGAAATGAAAATGAAAAATGAGTGAAGAAGTCCTAACAGCGTTGGAGAGGAGGGCCAAGTGATTGGCCCCAGGAAGACAACGTGGGTTGGCAGCAGTGTTGTGTGGAAGGCTTCGTGAAAGGAGTTTGTGCTGAACCTTGGCAGCCCGGACCGGCAGCCCTGCAGGAGCTGAACTACCGGCCCGAGCGCGCATTGCCCGTGGTGACAAGGTTCTGGAGTGAGGCAAAGCTGCTGGTGCAGGAAAGGAGAGTGAGGTTGCTCCCCGCCAGGTAAAGTGGATCATCGCCTGGGGCGGGGTGTGGGCTCGGAGGGACACTCTCTCGGCCTCTCGCTGCTGGCAGCTGTGTGCGCCTGTTGTTTCGGCCCAGATCTCGGTCCGTGCTGGTCCCAGATGGGAGGTACAGGGGCCAAGGCCCGGAGTGGAACTTGGCTGTCATCGTTGATCTGTGTTGGGGGCAACCTGTCGCACAACTTCCGAAAGCAGTCGTATAACACTTTGCATATTTACTGCTGACGAACTATCGAACTATTGGCTAACGTCTGACACTAGTGGTGCTTAGCGAACTCAGGGGTTAGTGTGCCATGTACTACGTTATGTTTCTCTTGCAGGATACAGGTTCATAGCGTGGTGCACTGCATTGGTTGTGTACTGCACTGTACTGAATTGCACTGTGACGCATTGCCTTATTCTTTCCTTGCACAGGGGACGCTGCTGGTGATGATACGCATTGCACTGTTTTCCTATCGCACTGTACGTAATGGCACCGTGACGCATTGATGTATTTCTTGCTTGAACAGGGCATGCGGGTCGCGAAACGAGTTGCATTATCGTGTGTTGACTCAGTATATGATCATGACGCTACGCATAGCATTGTTCACTGTGGCATTGTACAGGAACCCATCGTTAAGTAGGGCAGTATTCCTTTTATTTTGCAACATGTGTGATTCTAGTGATATGACGTACCTAACCTGTTGAGAACGGTTAAAAGTCAGCCTAACTGTTGGTTAGAAGCGGAGGTTGGGGATTAGGACCGCCCAACCCACCAGAAACAATATTACCCATTGTCTATATGTTGGATTAGTATTGTGTGGTCATTTCGTATATCTGTCTATAAAAAAGTATACTCGTTTTATACAAATTCGTGAGGAGTCCATTTGTGGTGAAATCATTGGGATTGCTGTGGGCATGGTTGCACATACTGAACACTCGGGCCTTGGAGATCAGCCTGGCTGCTCATGTCAAGCTACTAAGGGGGTGAGCACGCGGGATCTCCGGCTTCTAACAATTGGCGGCAGAGCGATGGGATTCGATCCTAATGTTATTAAAAATGGAATGTGCAAAACCACTCACAGTAATTGATGTTCATCGCAAATTGACTGTAGACCATGATACAACCACATATTGTATTTGTTTATTGGTTCTATCTTTGGAGTGACCCTGTTATCCACACATCATGTCTCAGGAGGGGAGTCTGATAGCCAGTGGGGCTATGGCTGTAGAATGCGAGTTTGACTTTGAGGCTTTGTTGTCTAATAAGTTTGAACTGTGAGGAGGTTCTGCAGAACCTTGGGATGTCCCATGAGGGGTAGCACCAGTAAGGAGGAGCTACAGGTAGCCTTGAGGGCCTGGTGGGAAGCCTAATAGACTCCTGGGACGGGTGATGGTGAGGTGGATAGGAGGACCCCGGGAATGGATTTGGTCCACAGAATTTGCCAGTGGAGGGGCCAGCCAGTGGGGTGGCCAGTGGCCATTCCGGGAGGAGTTTTTCACCAGAGGAGTTGGAGGAAAACCAAAGAGTCAGGCTGCATGAGTTGGGGGTGTTAAAACTGAAGGATAAAGCAGAGGAGAGCAAGGGAACTCTCTCGTTGGAAAAGTAGATTCTTCTTGCTCATGAGGTAAGCATGAGGACCTGAAGGGTAGATAACTGGATCCCAGTTCAAATGGTGGCAGCGCACTACCAGTGCCAGGAGGGAAGGTGTACATCCCCAAGAATTTAGTGCGAGATTTCCAGAGGGGTGATGACATTTATGCGTGGTTCACGGCATATGAGATTGCACTAAGGATGAATGAGGTGCCTGAGAACCATTGGGGGGCTGGCCTATGGAAAAACTTTAAGGTTTCATGAAGGGACGTTCTATCCCCTTTAGAGATGGAGACAACCCTCACCTACGCCAACATGAGGTAGGCTTTGTGCCACCGGTATGGGCTCACCCCTGAACAATATCGGCAGAAGTTCAGGACCTCTAAGAAACTAGAAACCCGTACTAGGGTGGAATGTGTGAATGAGTACACCCAGGCACTGGAAGGTTGGATGTTGGGCAGCAAAGTCACTGATTTTGAGGGCTTATGTGATTTAATTAAATGGGAACACTTAATTAGTCTCTGTGTTCCCAAACTGTGCCAGCATCTTTTGGATAGTAAGCTGATGGATCCCAGTAAGCTTGCTGAGGAGGCGGACCGCTGGACTAGTACCTGGGTCCACAAGTGGATTGGGAGTACTGCTGCCAGGAGTGGGTAGGGTCCCCCGCCGAGGGTGGGGGAGCATAAGGGTAACCATAAGGAGTCATCTAAGGGGCCCCTAGGTAACCCCCCAAAAAAGTGGTCACAGTCTCCCAAGACCAAGAGGGCCTGGGTCTCCCGGGGCACGAGGGAGCCCGCGGACCCCCTACATGTTTCTTCTGTAAAGAAGTGGGTCATATCTCCCCTAAATGCCCTAAAAAGTCCCCTACACCCCCTGGTGTTCCAACACCAGGTTTGGTTAGTGTAGTCTTGGGGGAGGACCTAAGTCCTT
This sequence comes from Triturus cristatus, assembly GCF_964204655.1. Classification (NCBI taxonomy): domain Eukaryota; kingdom Metazoa; phylum Chordata; class Amphibia; order Caudata; family Salamandridae; genus Triturus; species Triturus cristatus. The sequence goes on from NC_140583.1 coordinate 740,977,760, forward strand.
GGGATGGGGAGGAGCAAGCAGTCATGACCCTGGTCTCCTTAGGAGATCGTGAGGTGGTCCAAGAAATCCCGCTGCCGGAAAACACCAAGAAATACAGGCAGTGGGTGACCATCAGTGGATGAAGGGTGGAGGCCCTGAGAGACACCGGTCAAGTTGGACATTTGTTAGGTGTTAGTGGGTGTCTGATGAGCAAATAATTCCTGAGGTGCTTCACCCGGTAATGTCCCAGACAATTCAGTGCGCCTTTGCAAGGTGGCACTGCTCCCTTTTGAATGGGGAGGGGTCTCAGGCTCTTTGAAGGTTGTTGTAAGTCCGTCCATGCCTGTAGACTGTCTGCTCGGGAATGACCTGGAGAGTTCCCCTTGGAAGGAGGTGGAGTGCCAGGCGCATTTGGAGATGTAGGGTCTATCTGAGTGGGCATGTGTGACCACTCAGTCAATGGTAGCCAGTAATGGTACTTAGGAGGACCTGGGGCCATAAAACGGTGGCCCTGGCGTTTGCCGTTAAGAGAAAAGGCAAGGGGCGCGGGAAAGCAGCCCCCCTGTTCCCAATGTCCAGGAGGAGGCACTCTAGGAGGGATATGCCATGGAATCATCTACAGGGGAACAAGTAGCTGAACTGGCTTGGCCTCTGGAAAGTTTCGAAATCCACCTCTGGTGTTGCAAAGTCTTCGGCATCCGACGGGAGCTTCGGAGATGCAGACAGATGATTCTTTGGTGCCTGCCAAGCAGGGGAGTAACTCCTTTACTCCAAGAGAGATTATTCAGTCATCTGGCGTTGAACAGATCGTTGAAGGTCCAGGATTCAGTTTCAGAGTTTCGTCCAGGAATATCTAAAATTCTGGTTAGAGGGGTTTATTCTTTATACCCAAGGAAGAGGTTGGACATATTCTGGGGACCCACCTATGGGAGGGTTTGGAAAGAGGGGTGGCTACACCCATTTCCTTTGTCCAGTTTCACGCCAGAGCAGGGGCTGGTAAACCCTGCAACCGGTTTGAGCTGGACTATGCACAAGGATACCAAATGTATCCCCAGTGCAGACTTCAAAGCACTCTTGGAGTGCTCCCACCCAGCCCCAATACACATCAGCCTGTCTGGGAGCTGGTTACACCTCCCTGTGACAGGAAACCTATTGTACAGGCTTCCCCTGCTGAAGTTTTAGTCAGCAGCAGGAGGCCAGACTTGTGTCTGTGGCTGCAGCATCCATTTTGTGATGCTAAGACTCTATTAAGTTTCTACCGGGTATACCCGTGCTGTCATGTCTCTCCCTCTATAAGGGTGGGATCATACTCCCACACCAGTTACTGGTGTGGGGGTATGATTCCAAGGTGTTTGACACCAAACACAACATGTTTCCATGCAGCCAGTCCAAAGTTAGCATTTACCGTTTGGTTATAATGCACTTAAGAGTATATGGTCAGGCTGCACCACAGACAACCCTGGAGGATAGATTCTGAAGGCTGCAGAGGGGCTCTACTCATGCATGGGCACCCTCTCACATAAAACTAAGCACCCTGCCTTCAGGTTTGATAAGGCCTGCCATAGGGGTGACTGATAGGTTTATATGTGCAATGATAGGTGAGATATAGTGAACCTACATCTCTGTAAGGGGTGCATGCACTACCTTACCCAGGCTGCTGTAGCAGTCCTGTGGTGTCATTTTGGAGGCCTACATGCTTCATCCCCTAGTAGGCCTCTGGGGTACCTATGCCCTAGGGACATAGGGGCATATCTACAAGGCGGCGATAGAAAATTATCGTCGCTTTTGCGGCCGTTTTCAGCCAAAAAAGCGGCGATAATTTTATCGCCTAATCAGCAAGGTCATGCTATCGCGTGAAACCTTGCATTAGCGCACAAATTCTTAACGCCAAGCTTTGCTGACCTGACATGACTGGAGAAATTTCTTCTATCATCAAGCCCCACGCTATGAAGCATAGCGGCAGGAAAAGTAGCGATAACCCCTGTTATCGCTACTTTCCTTACGCCTGCTTCAGGACTGACTTAGCCATGATATCCTATGGAAGGTGGATATCATGGCTAAGTATGTGAGGCCCTATCATCAAGCTAACGCCAAACTTCGTGAGATTATCGCTGGGTTTCAAGCGATAATCTCACATTTGGCAGTTAGCGCTAGGATTTGTATCGCTTTTGAGATAAGCGTTGCTAATAGCACGCTATCTCAGTGATAAAAATCCACGCTAGCCAACGATAATTATCCAGGCGCTAAGTGCGCTAAGCGATAATTATCGCCGGTTGTTGCTGATATGCCCCATAGTATACCATATACTAGGGACTCATGAGGATACCCCAGAATCCAATCTGGAGTGTACCTAAAGTACAGGGAATCAATTTAGAGAGGAAGCAGCTAGACTGGGGACCTGAATAGCAGGTTCCCAGCCAAACTAAGTCAAAAACCATCAAAACACCAGAAAAAAAAGTGGGGGCAACTATGTAGTCAGATTCCACCTTCCTACAATAGGTAGGAAAGAAATAATGGACCTGAAAAGCTATACATTTTACAAACATAGACAAGATTCAGAATTTAGCAAAAGGTCATTTGTGTAGATCCTTCAAGATTTCTTTAACCCTTTCGATGCGCATGATGGAGCGGTTCGTCATGCGCATCGGTCGAGCTGTGCGGATGACGGAACCGCTCCGTCACCGCTCACAGCCCCCCCGCGCAACGAACCTTCAGCACGGCGCGGTAATCCGCGCCGCGCTGAAGGGGTTAAACTAACACTTGGAAATAGGGAAAATGTAAAATGAGTTGAGAGAAACTGCCATTTGTGCCAACGTTTTCACCTGTAACCTCTCATAATTACTACACATGTTTAATAACAATATACCGTTACATCCGCCCAACCATTCTGGTTGTAGGAATATATAGGACTTGTAGGTTCAACTAGAACCTGACGAACCAAGCGCCAATAACTGAGAAGCGTCTTGCAATGGTTTTTTATTATGTACAGGGTCTATAGCAATTCATTTGGGAAAATATATACAGTGAAAAATCAGGGTGAAAGACACCTTTGTAATTCTGAAATTGGAACGAAATATAGAGTTTAGAAACAGTAGGTATTTGTACATTTCCGAAACTGTGAGTACCCATACTAGCATGAGAATTATAGGACACTTTTCAAAGTGACTTCTGTTTTACACATTGTCTTTCATTTGGAATGCAGAAATGCATCAAACGTCAAAAGGTAATAACTGTTGCTCTACAATTCTGTGTTACCCTAAGTCTCCCGATAAAAATGGTACCTCACTTGTGTGGGTAGGCCTAGGGCCCGCGACAGGAAACGGCCCAAAACGCAACTTAGACACACTTAATTTTTACAGTGAAAACTGACCCTTTTTTTGCAAAGTGCCTAGCTGCAGATTTTGAACCTAGCTCTGCCAGCACCTAGGGAAACCTAGCAAACCTATACATTTTTGAAAACTAGACACCCAGGGCAATTAAGGATGGGGTGACTTATCTGGCTTTCTCCAGGTTCTTTTACCCAGAATCCCTTGCAAACCTCAAACTTTGGAAAATAAATACATTTTCCTCACATTTCTGTGGTTGAAATTTCTGGAATCTGCGTGGATCCACAAAATTCCACACACCCCGCATTTCCAAAAGTCTTTCGAGAAGAAAGGTACCTCACATGAAACAATTAATGCAACTTTTCCCTCGCACTCCCTTTGGTGTTTCCTATGATATGCCAGAGGAAGAACTGAAACTGGTCTTTTGAATTTTGTCCACAGATAGAGATAGCCAGGAAACATGTTAACCCCTTCGATTCTCATGACGGAGCGGTTCCGTCATGAGCATCGTTTGGGCTGTGCTTATGACGGAACCGCTCCGTCATGAGCACAGCCCCTGGGGGAAGCGCTGGCGCTCCCCCCCTGGGGCATCGATCTTGCCCCCAAAGAGGGGGATGACAGCCACCCCCGAGCCCCCCCACGCTTCCCCATGACGTCAGCGCGCACAGCGCACGCCGACATCATCAGGAAGCGTTGGACGCGCTGGAATTCATTTCTTCCAGCGCGTCCAACGAAGGAAGTACGTGTTTTGCCTCCGGTGGGGCGGCAGGGGGCAAATTAGGATGCCTTGAGGCATCGGGGAAGAGGAAAGAGTATTTCCTCTCCCCTGATGTCTCAATGATGGGCATTCCTGCTTCACGATCGCGCACAGCGTCGCGATCGTGGAGCAGGGATGCCCCACTAGACACCAGGGATGTTTTTGTAGCGTAAAGGAAGCGACCCCTTGGGCAAGGGTCGCTTCCTGGGGGCCCAAATTTCTATTAAGACTTTTCTGCCCCCCCGGGGGCAGATCGGTCTTTTGTTTAGCCGTTTCTGGTCCCAGGGGCGCAGAAAAGCCCACTAGACACCAGGGATGTTTTTCAGCGTAAAGGAAGCGACCCCTTGGGCAAGGGTCGCTTCCTGGGGGCCCAAATTTCTATTAAGACTTTTCTGCCCCCCTGGGGGCAGATCGGTCTTTTGTTTAGCCGTTTCTGGTCCCAGGGGGGGGCAGAAAAGCCCACTAGACACCAGGGATTTTTTTTAGCGTAAAGGAAGTGACCCCTTGGGCAAGGGTTGCTTCCTGGGGGCCCAAATTTCTATTAAGACTTTTCTGCTCCCCCTCGGGGCAGATCGGTCTTTTGTTTAGCCGTTTCTGGTCCCGGGGGGGGGGTCAGAAAAGCCCACTAGACACCAGGGATGTTTGTTTTGCGCAAAGGAAGCGACCCCTTGGGAAAGGGTAGCTTCCTGGGGGCCCAGATTTCAATTAAGACTTTTCTGCCCCCCTTGGGGGCAGATCGGACTTTTGTTTAGCCGTTTCTGGTCCCAGGGGGGGCAGAAAAGCCCACTAGACCCGGGGATTTATTTGTGCTTCGAATGGTAAGCAGCCCCTTGGGCAAGGGTCGTTTCCCGGGGGGACATTATTATTTTAGTGATACTCTGCCTTCCCTGGGGGCAGATCGCCTCATTTTTTGGGCTTCAGAAACCCCCACTACACACCAGGGAAAATGTGAAAAATATGATGGAAGTGACCCCTTGGGCAAGGGTCACTTCCGGGGGCCATTTTTAAAAAAATTGGGAATTCTGCCCTCCCCCGGGGGCAGATCGGCCCCTTTTTTGCCCTTTCTGCCCCCGGGGGAGGCAGAAACCCCCACTAGACACCAGGGAACATTTAAAAAATATGATGGAAGTGACCCCTTGGGCAAGGGTCACTACCGGGAGCCATTTTTTTTCGTATTGGGAATTCTGCCCCCCCCCCCCCCCGGGGGCAGATCGGCCCCTTTTTTGCCCTTTCTGCCCCCAGGGGAGGCAGAAACCCCCACTAGACACCAGGGAATTGGTTTAAATAAAAATGGAAGTGACCCCTTGGGCAAGGGTCGCTTCCAGGGGGCAATTTTTTTATAATATGTATTTGCCCCCCCCCCCCCCGCCCCGGGACAGATTAGCCTGTTTTTTTTTTCTTGCTGTTTTCAGCCCTACCTGGCACACAACCCGATTGACCATTTGGGTAGTAACATAGCATGTTATAATGTTTATTGTTATATTTTTTGTGAATTGCAATTGTAATGTGTTTTTTTTTACTTTTTTGTTCTAGGTGAAGGCTGTTGCTCTTTCCAGTTTGCGGTTTCGTTACTGGTGGTTCTGCTGTTTGTGTAGTTTGGTAGAGACTTTTTTTTGTACAATGTAAATGAGTTTGATTTCTCTGCATGAATTTTGTTTTGCAAATGGTGTAATAATAGCAGTATGTTTGGTTTTTGAGTGTCAAAAACTGTTTGCATTTGTGCTCGATGTGTATTTTGTTGTCTAGTGAGTAATTTGTTTTTTTTTCTTCTTTCTAATTGGATATCGTTGGTTTTTGCTGTGTCACTGCAGAGTAGGTTCTGGTGAGTGTAGCTGTCTCTTGTAAGTGAATTCTATAGTTTTTGAGTACATTGATCTTTGTGATAAAGGTACACATTTCTTTACTTACTTGGATTGCACATTGTTGGTTGTTGTTGACTTGTTTGTGCAGTCTTCTATCTTAGTAAGTATAATGGCTAGCCGCAGGATTACTGCTCAGCAGGTTGTTGGTTTGCTTTTTGAGTCTTCCTATGACCATGGTTCAGAGACTGACTCTGCATCTGAGGCAGAGGAGGCAGGGGATGATTCTGGCAGTGAGTTTTCTCTCCATATGGAGTCATCGGATGATGAAGATACTCTTAGTGCGGATGAAGTGCCTGTGTTAGAGGAGGAGACTGATGTGCCGATAGTGTGGCAAGAGGCATCTGGGCTGCAGCCTGGGGCTGCAAGGCTTCCCGTTGGTGTAGTGCGGCAAGAGGCTTCTGGGCTGCAGCCTGCAGCTGCAAGGCTTCCCTTTGAAAGTGATGACCTCTGGGTTGCCCCTGGCATGGTGCAGCCGGCATTTCCAGACTTCACTGGTGTTCCAGGGTGTAGAGTGAATACTGAAAACTGTTTGCCGATACATTTTTTTCAGTTGTTTATGGACGATGTGTTTTTGGCAGAGATTGTTGAGCAGACTAATTTGTATGCTGAACAGTTTTTGAGGGACAACAGTGCCAGTCTTAAGCCACACTCTAGAGCTACCCGGTGGACTCCCACAAATCTTGAAGAGATGAAGAATTTCGTGGGTTTAACTCTTTTGATGGGGTTGCTAAGGAAGCCATCAATGTCTTCATATTGGTCTACTAGTCCCTTGATGGCAACTGCTATTTTTCCGGCAGTCATGAGTCGTGACAGGTATTTGCTTCTGCTTCGGATGATGCATTTTGTTGATAATGATTTAGCGTTGCCACGAGATCACCCTGAGTGTGACCATCTTTTTAAGATTAGGCCTGTCCTTGATCACTTTATTGATCGATTTTCTGAGATCTATGCTCCTGGGAAAGAAATTGCAGTGGATGAGTCTTTGGTGTTGTTCAAGGGCCGCTTGGTTTTTAGGCAATACATTCCTAGTAAGAGGGCACGCTATGGAATTAAGCTGTATATGCTGTGTGACAGTAGGACTGGATATGTCTCTAATTTCAGGGTGTACACCGGTAAGGAATCCAGGATTAACCCCCCTGGTTGTCCGTCCACTTTTGGAGTGACTGAGAAATTTGTTTGGGAATTTGGTAGAGGATTTTTAACAAAGGCCACCATTTATATGTAGATAACTTCTACACTGGTGTGCGGTTGTTCAGGGAATTGGCCAAAGTGGACACTGTTGCTTGTGGCACAATCCGCTCTAACCGTAAAGGTTTACCAAAAGAACTTGTTTGTCAAAAGCTTGTGTGGGCACAGTGCAGTGCGTTGTGTTGCTAAGAGCCTCTTGCTGTGAAGTTTTCAGACAGGAGAGATGTCTACATGCTGACTACCATCCATGATGAAAGCACTGCACCTGTGACTGTTTGGGGTCAGGTCGCTGAAGCGCGCAAACCTGTGTGCATTTTACACTCTAATAGGCACATGGGTGGTGTTGACAGAGTAGATCAGAGGTTGGAACCTTAGGCTGCTCTTCGTAAGGCTTACGTTTGGTACAAGAAGTTGGCTATCCATCTTTTCCACTTGGCAACCTTTAATGCTTTTGTTGTGTTCCAGGATTCTTGCCCTGAGTCAAAGATGACTTTTGCTAAATTTTCAGGAGTCTGTAATAGGCAGCGTTGTTGTAGTGGAACAGGCAAGTGTTCCTAGAGTTGGTGTGGTGGAGGATGTTGCTAGATTGAGAGAGCCCAATTTCCTGATCACATTCCTCCCACACCCTCAAAAGATTTTCCCAGTAGATGTAGAGTCTGTTAGCGAAGAGGTACGCGGAAAGAGATTCGTATGTACTGCCCCGACTGTCCTTCTAAACCTGGGCTGTGTGTCCCTGCTTGTTTTAGAGCGTACCACACGCAAAATAATTTTTGGGAGCATTCTTGAGTGGTAAAATGAACTGCCTGGTCTGTATTCTTTGGAAAATTTGATTCTGTTTCAAGGTTGGCGTTAGTGCAATGTATTTAGTTTCTGATTTTGTGTTTGTAGATTTGTATCTATTTGCGATTTGTTTGTGTTTTTATTTTTGTCTAAAAAAATCCTAAATGTGATGGTGGTGTGTGTAGGCTGGCGCTTGGCTGTTGGTGTGTGTGGACTGGCACTTGGTTGGCAGTGTGCGTGGAATGGTGCTTTGCTGGCGGTGTACGTGGACTGGTACTTGGCTGGTGGTGTGCGTGGACTGGGGGTGTGCGTGGACTGGTGCTTGGCTGGTGGTGTGCGTGGACTGGAGCTTGGCTGGCGGTGTGCGTGGATTGGCGATTGGCTGCCCGTGTGCCTGGACTGGCGATTGGCTGGCGGTGTGCCTGGACTGGCGCTTGGCTAGCGGTGTGCGTGGACTGGTGTTTGGCTAGCGGTGTGCGTGGACTGGCGCTCTGCTAGCGGTGTGTGTGGACTGGCGCTCGGCTGGCTGTGTGTGAGTAGTGACTTGCTGCTGGTCACTACACACACTGCTAGCTGAGTGCCACTCCACGCAATCCAACAGCTTGTGTAGTTGCTGTGTCAGGAATGTGGGCGTGTGAAAGTGATGGGCCCTTGAATGGCGCTGTGTGCTGGTGTGAGTTTTGTTATGTGATGGGCCCGCAGCTGGCGGTGTGAATGGTTTTGTATGTCTCACACGTATGAAAGGTGTATGAATGGCCTGTAAAGAAGTTGGTGCCTTGTCATGGCTTTACAGCTCACGAGCTGTGAGTCAATGGTTCAGTTTCTCGCCCTTTCAATTATTAACAGTGCGTTTCATTTTTGTGAAATCACTTTCTAATACAATTGTATATACTGAACCATCACTCACCCTCGTGCCAAATCCAACCAGTGTGTGTGTGTGCTTGAGGATTAGATGGCTGTGCAGTAATATTTGTCTTTCTGAAGCAGGGTGTACCTTGTCCCTTTTTGTGAATTTTGTAATGTGTTGCTTTTGTGCCTGGTGGTGTGAATGGTCTTGTTTGTATCACGTATGAAAGGTGTGTGAATGGCCTGTAAAGTGGTTGGTGCCTTGACGTGGCTTTACAGCTCACGAGCTGCGAGTCATTGGTTTGGTTTTTTGTGCATTTAATTATTGACAGTGCATTTCATTTTTGTGAAATCTCTTGTTAATAAAATGTAATACACTGAACCATGACTCGCCCTCATGCCAAATCCAACCACTATGTGTGTGTGTTTGAGGAATAGATGGTTGTGCAGAAATCTTTGTCTTTAGTTTCTCTGCCAAGGTGTAGTTTCCATGTAAGAATAAGCCACCAACCGTAGATATTGTCGTAAACCCATGGGAGTTCATGGTGATGTCTCTCTTGTGAATTCAAAATTTTTTTTATCCCCAATGTCCTGCAAATCTCAAAATGTCTGTCACATTTTCATTGCAATATTGTTCCAAAATTCTCACGCTGTAGAAACAAACAAATAATTATGTCTAAACAATCTGATAGGCAATGTTGATTTCGCCTCACAACGTTTTGAGCCCTTGCCTGTCGCGGGTACTTGGGCCTCCCACACAAGTGAGACACCATTTTTACCGCGAGATCTGGGGGAACGCTGGGTGGTGGTAAATTTGTGTGAGCCCGATGATGCCACAACTTTCCCACACCAAAATGTGTGAAAAAAGTGATTTTTTCAGCTAAAATTGAGGTTTGCAGGGGATTCTGGGTAAGGAAACGTTGGGGGATCCACACAAGCCATACCTCCCTGGAAGCCGCCGGGTGTCTAGTTTTCAGAAATGTATGGGTTTTGTAGGTTTCCCTAGATGGCCGCCGAGCACCGGGCCGAAAACCCAAGTGACCCCCCTTGCAAAACCAGGTGGTTTTGCGATAGGCCATTTTGATGTTGCCTCACTACGTTTTGGGCCCTTGCCTGTCACGGGTACTTGGGCCTCCCACACAAGTAGGCACCATTTTACCGGGAGACCTGGGGGAACGCTGGGTGGTGGTAAATTTTTGTGAGCCCGGTGATGCCACAACTTTCCCACACCAAAATTAGTGAAAAAAGTCATTTTTTCAGCTAAAATTGAGGTTTGCAGGGGTTTCTGGGTAAGGAAACTTTGGGGGATCCACGCAAGCCATACCTCCCTGGAAGCCGCCTGGTGTCTAGTTTTCATAAATGTATGGTTTTGGTAGGTTTCTCTAGATGGCCACCGAGCACCGGGCCAAAAACCCAAGTGACCCCTAGGCCTGGGCGGTAAATTCCGTTCCGCTTGCGGAATTTGCGTAATTTCGCGTTCCGCGGAGAACGCGAAATTGCCCAAAAGTCTGCTTTCCGCGATTTTGCGAAATTTTTGCTTGTTCGCGTTCTCAAAATGCGTGTTCGCGAGACATTTCTCCCCGAGCACGCAAACAGCGATTGTGAACAGGAAAAAAGCATCGCGAACAAGCAATTCCGCGCGTTCGCGGAATTTCTGCGTGTTCGCGGAGATTTTTTACCGTTTCGTGGAGATTTGCGTAACGCGATTACGCAAATTTCGCCCACCCCTAGTTTAATCCATCACCGTTCTTTAGCCCACTCTGCCACCCCAGTTCAGACATAGCCATATGCAAATCAGTCTGACCCTGAGCCTCATGGGAACAGTCCAGCCCAAACTGCCAAGCCATGTCTTCCCTGGACCGGAAACAAGCTTCCTAGGACCGGTTTCTGGCATTTCAGCCGTCTTCAGCCAGGCTTGCTTGAATCCAGTGGCAAAGTGAGCAAGGGACTCAAGTCTGAGCATACCCTGCCAACTTATGGCGAACAAAACAAAACCAAAGGAAATGATGGACGGAGTGTTGAACATTGCAAGCACTCACCCCCAGTCAACTGATCTGGGTTTAGTCCATCACCGTTCTTTAGCTCACTCTGCCACCCCAGTTCAGACATAGCCATATGCAAATCAGTCTGACCCTGTGCCTCATGGGAACAGTCCAGCCCGAACTGCCAAGCCATGTCTTCCCTGGACCGGAAACAAGCTTCCTAGGACCGGTTTCTGGCATTTCAGCCGTCTTCAGCCAGGCTTGCTTGAATCCAGTGGCAAAGTGAGCAGGGGACTCACGTCTGAGCATACCCTGCCAACTTATGGCAAACAAAGCAAAACCAAAGGAAATGATGGACGGAGTGTTGAACATTGCAAGCACTCACCCCCAGTCAACTGATCTGGGTTTAATCCATCACTGTTCTTTAGCCCACTCTGCCACCCCAGTTCAGACATAGCCATATGCAAATCAGTCTGACCCTGTGCCTCACGGGAACAGTCCAGCCCAAACTGCCAAGCCATGTCTTCCCTGGACCGGAAACAAGCTTCCTAGGACCCGTTTCTGGCATTTCAGCCATCTTCAGCCATGCTTGCTTGAATCCAGTGGCAAAGTGAGCAAGGGACTCACGTCTGAGCATACCCTGCCAATTTATGGCGAACAAAGCAAAACCAAAGGAAATGATGGACGGAGTGTTGAACTTTGCAAGCACTCACCCCCAGTCAACTGATCTGGGTTTAATCCATCACCGTTCTTTAGCCCACTCTGCTACCCCAGTTCAGACATAGCCATATGCAAATCAGTCTGACCCTGTGCCTCACGGGAACAGTCCAGCCCAAACTGCCAAGCCATGTCTTCCCTGGACCGGAAACAAGCTTCCTAGGACCCGTTTCTGGCATTTCAGCCGTCTTCAGCCATGCTTGCTTGAATCCAGTGGCAAAGTAAGCAAGGGACTCACGTCTGAGCATACCCTGCCAATTTATGGCGAACAAAGCAAAACCAAAGGAAATGATGGACGGAGTGTTGAACATTGCAAGAACTCACCCCCAGTCAACTGATCTGGGTTTAATCCATCACAGTTCTTTAGCCCACTCTGCCACCCCAGTTCAGACATAGCCATATGCAAATCAGTCTGACCCTGTGCCTCATGGGAACAGTCCAGCCCGAACTGCCAAGCCATGTCTTCCCTGGACCGGAAACAAGCTTCCTAGAACCGGTTTCTGGCATTTCAGCCATCTTCAGCCAGGCTTGCTTGAATCCAGTGGCAAAGTGAGCAAGGGACTCACGTCTGAGCATATCCTGCCAACTTATGGCGAACAAAGCAAAACCAAAGGAAATGATGGACGGAGTGTTGAACATGGCAAGCTCTCACCCCCAGTCAACTGATCTGGGTTTAATCCATCACCGTTCTTTAGCCCACTCTGCCACCCCAGTTCAGACTTAGTCATATGCAAATCAGTCTGACCCTGTGCCTCATGGGAACAGTCCAGCCCGAACTGCCAAGCCATGTCTTCCCTGGACCGGAAACAAGCTTCATAGGACCGGTTTCTGGCATTTCAGCCGTCTTCAGCCAGGCTTGCTTGAATCCAGTGGCAAAGTGAGCAAGGGACTCACGTCTGAGCATACCCTGCCAACTTATGGCGAACAAAGCAAAACCAAAGGAAATGATGGACGGAGTGTTGAACATTGCAAGCACTCACCCCCAGTCAACTGATCTGGGTTTAATCCATCACCGTTCTTTAGCCCACTCTGCCACCCCAGTTCAGACATAGCCATATGCAAATCAGTCTGACCTTGTGCCTCATGGAAACAGTCCAGCCCGAACTGCCAAGCCATGTCTTCCCTGGACCAGAAACAAGCTTCCTAGGACCGGTTTCTGGCATTCCAGCCGTCTTCAGCCAGGCTTGCTTGAATCCAGTGGCAAAGTGAGCAAGGGACTCACGTCTGAGCATACCCTGCCAACTTATGGCGAATAAAGCAAAACCAAAGGAAATGATGGACGGAGTGTTGAACATTGCAAGCACTCACCCCCAGTCAACTGATCTGGGTTTAATCTAGGCCTGGGCGGTAAATTCCGTTCCGCTCGCGGAATTTGCGGAATTTCGCGTTCCGCGGAGAACGCAAAATTGCCCAAAAGTCTGCTTTCCGCGATTTTGCGAAATTTTTGCTTGTTCGCGTTCTCAAAATGCGTGTTCGTGAGATATTTCTCCCCGAGCACGCAAACAGCGATTGTGAACAGGAAAAAAGCATCGCAAACAAGCAATTCCGCGTGTTCGCGGAATTTCTGCGTGTTCGTGGAGATTTTTTACCGTTTCGCGGAGATTTGCGTAACGCGATTACGCAAATTCCGCCCACCCCTAGTGACCCCCCTTGCAAAACCAGGTGGTTTTGCGATAGGCCATTTTGATGTTGCCTCACTACGTTTTGGGCCCTTGCCTGTTGCGGGTACTTGGGCCTCCCACACAAGGGAAGCACCATTTTTACCGGGAGACCTGGGGGAACGCTGGGTGGTGATAAATTTGTGTGAGCCCGGTGATGTCACAACTTTCCCACACCAAAATGTGTGAAAAAAGTGATTTTTTCAGCTAAAATTGAGGTTTGCAGGTGATTCTGGGTAAGGAAACGTTGGGGGATCCACGCAAGACATACCTCCCTGGAAGCCACCAGGTGTCTAGTTTTCAGAAATGTATGGGTTTGGTAGGTTTCCCTAGATGGACGCCGAGCACCGGGCCAAAAACCCAAGTGACCCTCCCTTGCAAAACCAGGTGGTTTTGCGATAGGCCATTTTGATGTCGCCTCACTACGTTTTGGACCCTTGCCTGTCGCGGGTACTTGGGCCTCCCACACAAGTGAGGCACCATTTTTACCGGGAGACCTGGGGGAACGGTGGGTGGTGGTAAATTTGTGTGAGCCCAATGATGTCACAACTTTCCCACACCAAAATGTGTGAAAAAAGTGATTTTTTCAGCTAAAATTGAGGTTTGCAGGGGATTCTGGGTAAGGAAACGTTGGGGGATCCACGCAAGCCATACCTCCCTGGAAGCCGCCGGGTGTCTAGTTTTCAGAAATGTACGGGTTTTGTAGGTTTCCCTAGATGGCCACCGAGCACCGGGCCAAAAACCCAAGTGACCCCCCTTGCAAAACCAGGTGGTTTTGCGATAGGCCATTTTGATGTCGCCTCACTACGTTTTGGGCCCTTGCCTGTCACGGGTACTTGGGCCTCCCACACAAGTGAGGCACCATTTTTACCGGGAGACCTGGTGGAATGCTGGGTGGTGGTAAATTTGTGTGAGCCCGGTGATGCCACAACTTTCCCACACCAAAATGTGTGAAAAAAGTCATTTTTTCAGCTAAAATTGAGGTTTGCAGGGGATTCTGGGTAAGGAAACATTGGGGGATCCATGCAAGCCATACCTCCCTGGAAGCCGCCTGGTGTCTAGTTTTCAGAAATGTATGGGTTTGGTAGTTTTCCCTAGATGGCCGCCGAGCACCGGGCCAAAAACCCAAGTGACCCCCCTTGCAAAACCAGGTGGTTTTGCGATAGGCCATTTTGATGTCGCCTCACTACGTTTTGGGCCCTTGCCTGCCGCGGGTACTTGGGCCTCTCACACAAGTGAGGCACCATTTTTACCGGGAGACCTGGGGGAACGCTGGTGGTGGTAAATTTGTGTGAGCCCGGTGATGCCACAACTTTCACACACCAAAATGTGTGAAAAAAGTCATTTTTTCAGCTAAAATTGAGGGTTGCAGGGGATTCTGGGTAAGGAAATGTTGGGGGATCCACGCAAGCCATACCTCCCTGGAAGCCCCCAGGTGTCTATTTTTCAGAAATGTATGGGTTTGGCAGGTTTACATATGTGCCGGCAGAACTAGGGTTCAAAAACTACAGCTAGTCACTTTGCCCAAAAAGGGTCATTTTTCACTGCAAAATTGAGGTGTGACCAAGTTGCGTTTTGCGCCGTTTCCTGTCGCGGGCACTAGGCCGACCCGCACAAGTGAGGTACCATTTTTCTCGTAGGACTTTGTGGAACGCGGTGTGGGTGGAAATTTGTGGATCCACGCAGATTCCAGAACTTTCCATCACAGAAATGTGGGGAAAATGTGTTTTTTTTGTCAATTTTTTTGGTTTGCAAGGGATTCTGGGTAACAGACCCTGGTGGGAGGCACTCAAGTCACCCCATCCTGGATTCCCCTGGGAGTCTAGTTTTCAAAAATATATAGGTTTGCTAGGTTTCCCTAGGTGCCGGCAGAGCTAGGGTTAAAAAACTACAGCTAGTCCCTTTGGCAAAAAAGGGTCATTTTTCACTGCAAAATTGAGGTGTGACCACGTTGCGTTTTGCGCCGTTTCATGTCGTGGGCACTATGCCTACCCACACAAGTGAGGTACCATTTTTATCAGGAGACTTAGGGTAATTCAGATTTGTAAAGCAACTGTTATTACCTATTGATTTTTGATGCATTTCTCCCTTCCAAATGAAAGACATTGTGTAAAAAAAAAGTCATTTTGAAAAATGACCAATAATTCTCATGCTAGTATGAGTATTCCCAATTTTGAAAATGTGAAAATATGCACTGTTTCTAAACTCTGTAATTTGTTCCCATTTCAGAAATACATAGGTGTCTTTCATACCGATTTTTCCATGTATACATTTTCCCACAATAATTGCTATATACCCGGAACATAATAAAAAACCATTACAAAATGCTGCTCAGTTTTTTACTCTGGGTTCGTTGGGCTCTTGGTGAACCTACAAGTCCTATATATCCCCACAACCAGGAAGGTCCAGCAAATGTAACGGTACATTGCTTTCAAAGAGATGTCATAATTAGAAGAAGTTACAGGTGAAAACGTTGACACAAAAGGCTGCTTTTTTCAACTAGTTTTTAATTTTTCCTATATTTAACTGGTAGTTTCTATAAAGAAACCTTAATGGATCTACACAAATGACCCCTTGCTGAATTCAGAATTTTATCTACTTTTCAAAAATGTATAGCTTTCCAGGATCCATTATTGCTTTTGTACCCATTTCTACCATTAACTGGAAGGAGGTTGAAAGCACAAAAAATAGCAAAAATAGGGTATGTCCCAGAAAAATGCCAAAACTGTGTTAAAAATGTTGGTTTTCTGACAAAATTCTGTCATTCCCTAAAAGCTGGAGAAATGGTGATTTCAGCCCCACAAACCCTTTTTTGATACCATTTGCAGAGAAAAACCCAGACGCTTTCATTTGCAGCCCGTTTTTCACATTTTCCACAAAAAACCCAAAATGTTGCTGTATTTTGACTAATTTCTGGGAACCCTCTAGGAGAATCCACATTCCCTGGGTACCTTTAGAATCCCCATGATGTTGGAAGAAAAGGACGCAAATTTGGCGTGGATACCTAATGTGGTCAAAAAGTTACAGGGGCCTAAGCGCACACTACCCCAAATACCCCAAAAAAGGCTTAGCACAGGAGGGGAAAGGGCTAGCAGCGAAGGGGTTAAAACTGATTCAGCAGTCCTCAGAGACCACATCATGGGCTCTGTCTACTATAAAACCTGTGCTTGAACATGTATGGAATATGCAGAAGAGATGGAGTACTTTACATATAAAGACAACAGAGTGTTTCTAAAGAGCTTGAAACTCTGCATTCACTCGTATGTAGGCATCATATACTCATTATGAACAAAACAACTCTTCTAAGAACCACCCAATGTCACAAACAGTTGTTATTTCTAACTATGAATCCTCTTTTTAAATAAATTTGTCTACTCCGGGGATCCCACATAGATTGTCAAACCAAAAGCACACATTCAATGCAACAGAGAGCATTGAATATTTCTACTAAAGGCTTATGAATGCATACCACAGTAAGGATAACAGAGTCAAAATTGGTGTCATTTAGGTGCATAAGTGAGTTTGTCAAAGGGTTTAACATTGTCTTTATGGTATATACATGGTTGTGACAATGTCTATAGAGGTATGTAAATGGGTGTTACAGTATCTTTATCTGTTTGTGACTAGGTGTCACAAAGTCTGTATAGGGTTTTGAATGGGTGTAACAGTGTCCTTATGGGTTTGTAAATGGGTGTGGCAGTAACTGTTCAGGTATGTGAATGAGTGTCACAGTATATGCACTGCTGAGTGAATGCGTGTAACAGTTTCCTTATGGGTTTGTAAATGAATTTGGCAGTGTCTTTATGAGTATCTGAATAAGTGTAACAGTGCATCTATAGGTTTGTAAATGGGTGTGACAGTTTCTATGGGTATATAAATGTATGTGACTGTGTTTGTTTATTTACATAAATGGGTGTAACAGTGACGGTATGGGTTTGGGAATGGGCGTGACAGTGTCTATATAGGTTTGTGAAAAGGTGTAACAGTGTCTCTGTCAGTATGTGACTGGGTGTGACAGTATCTGTTTGAGTATAAGAATGGTTGTAACAGTGTCTGCATATGTTTCTAAATGGGTGAGACAGTCTGTATAGGATTCTGAATGGGTGAAACAATTTAAATAGGTGTGGCAGTGTCTTTATTGATATCTGAACAGGTGTGCCAGTGTCTTTATCGGTTTGTGAATGGGTATGACAGTGTCCAAGGGTATGTCAATGGGTGTGACAGTGTCTGTTTAGGTACGTGAATGGGTGTGACAGTGTCTCTATGGGTTTGTGAATAGGTATGACACTGTCTGTATGAGTTTTCTGAATAGGTGTAAAAGCAACTGAATATGTTTGTAAGTGGGTTTCACAGTCACTATGGGTCTCACAGTGTTCCTTTGAGTATGTGAATGGGTGTGACATTGTCTGTATGAATGTCTGAATAGGTTTAACAGTGACTGTATACGTTTTGCCAATGGGTGTTGCAGTGCCTCTATGAGTATGTGATAGGGTGTGACATGGTGCTGATTTCTCATTAGGTGTAACATATAGGTTTGAATGGGTGTCACAGAGTCTCTATGTGTATGTCAATAAGTGTCCTAGTGTCTCCATACCTATTCGAATTGTTGGGACAGTGCCAGCAAGGGTGTAAGAGTGGGTGTGAAAGTGTCTGTATGGGTATGTATTTGGATGTGACACTATCTGTATGGGGAGATGAATGGGTGTGAGAGTAAGCCTGAGTGTGAAAATTAATATATAGAGTTTTTCCCCCGCTCGCACTAACTCCACTGATCCCCCGTAGGGTTACACTGGGGCCTTGCTGATCCCTGCTAGAGAACTGCGGATTTTGCGAGTTGACAAAAAATATATTTGTAGATTTCTAACCACAGAGCACGTGCCCACTCCTCTTTTATAAAATGTACAAGAGGTCAGGAAACCTCTAACAACCCCTTCCATAAGTTACCCCAAAACATTTCAGCCCCTGGGACCGTTTCCCTGACAAACAGAATGGCTTACTCAAATTTTTGTGAAGCAGCAGCCAGATAATCAGAAGGTTGGTGTGAATCTGCAGATTACCTGCAAGTAATTCCTCTCCCCAGAAATACAAATTTGTTCTCCAGTTAATAGCTCCAAACACTGTGAACAAATTTACACCAAATTGCAAAAAGAACAAATCTGTCTACTAACATATAGCTTCTTGCCACCCTTTTTCCTCAGCCCCTACGTAGTGGATCATTCCAAAACTTTCCAGACTACATCTGAAGTACCAGGCAAATTTCCTTGGGAAATATCACAGAGATTCAACAAGCGGCGTCAAAGATATGGGCACCCACAGGTTTCACTCATACAAAACCAGTGAAATTTAACAGTTATAGTAGGCTGAGCTAACCTTTACCCGGACCCCGCAATTCATTGCTTATGACCTCACATATTACATCACTGTTGACATGGTCAGTCACATCAATGATGCACTGATGACATCCACTCACACCCCAATAAAACATTTGATATAGCTACTCCCACATAACCATTCACAAACCCATTCGCAGACCCATTCCAGTACTTACACTTACACACCCACTCACTGATTCATAGGTCTACACACACATCCACTCACTCACCTATACAGCCACTCATACACCCACTCACTCACTCACTCACTACCAGCTCTCAGCCACCCAGCTATGTGGACTTACTGGAGGTAACAGAAGGGGTTTGTGGCCCACCAAGGACCCTATGGAGCCAAGGGTACTTCATTCGCCAACCGGCAGAGCACCAGGGGGTGCATTTGCAGATTAGTGGTGAAAGGGGGAGGTGCCTCAGCAGTCCTCTCAGCAATCCCGCTACTTGGGACTTACTGGAGGTAACAGGAGTGCTTGCAGGTCCCCAAAGACCCTCAGCATTCAAGGGGACTTCATCCCCTAACTATTAGCGTGGCAGAAGGCGTGTTTGCAGAATGGTGGGGAAAGTGGTGTGGCCTCTCAGCAATTCCACCATGTGGGACCTACTGGAGGTAACAGGAGGTCTTGTTGGCCCCCAAAGACTCTCTGTATGCCAAACAAATATGAGAGTAAAGGGAAATGTAAAACATTGAGGGAAATACTCCTATTCCCCTTGAGATACTATAGAAAAAACAAAAGAAGGAGTATATTCAGGAAACTGGTCAGGGTCTCCAAAATACTGGGAAAGCGCGCAAGGCACGAAAAATATTCTTTTCTTTAGAAGACCCCTCACTCACCAACCTGGTTGGTGACATGCTTCATCATCGGGGTCCCACCCGGATAGCCGAGTGCCATCCAGGTGTGCTGCGACACCTAATTACAGTGGAGCTGGTAATTTTTGTGGTGCAAATGAGTGAA
The DNA here is from genome assembly GCF_964204655.1 of Triturus cristatus. Classification (NCBI taxonomy): domain Eukaryota; kingdom Metazoa; phylum Chordata; class Amphibia; order Caudata; family Salamandridae; genus Triturus; species Triturus cristatus. The sequence continues at coordinate 740,997,195 of NC_140583.1, forward strand.
TAGTGAATTAAAAAAGGGCCAGATGTACTCACTGAGAAGTTTTATTCTGGAGCACCTGGCCGATGCTAAAAACGTTGCTGAGATACCTATACTGGTTAAATTGGCTAGTGGTATCAAAAAGTGAAGTAAAGTGCTAATAAGTGCTGAAAAAAGGTCTACATGTTTCAACCTGTATGGTGATATTACTAGGTTTTCTTCAGGACCAAAATAAAGTGACCCGGGCGGTGTACACACGCTAAGGTGTACCCTACCCTTGATCACTGTGACCCAACCATCTACTCACGGTCAGGTGTCCTGTCAAAATCAAAATGAGCTTTATTCGGTTGTGCAAAGAAAAACAACCATAAAAGCACAATATATTAACAAGGTTAAAAGATTTCAGGGATATAAAAAAAACATCCTTAAAATACCAAGCGGCTAGCAAGTTCATTTAAGCACGGTGCAAGTTACTCAATCAACCCCAAAGGAAACAATTTTCTTAAAAAAAAGATGATTTCTGCTAGCAGAAATTCAAGATGGAATACATGAAAAATGCTAATTGCAATCAATAACAAAATGACAATAATCTTAAAAACTACAAGACAGGCGCTAAAAACATTCGCACGATTCACAAAAGCTTGTAGGAAAGAAATAAAACACAGCCCGTGCTTAGTCAAGGTTCTGTCTGTGCCTAACAGTTTGTTTCAGAAATAAGACTATGGATTTGGCGAGAGGTTCTGCATCTAGATGTTGGAGAGCAAGAAATGCAGGACGGCACCTACGGAGACCCCAGATTTTTAAAATCAGAATAAGCCACTGTTTCCTCAAATCCTGATAGAATTTGCAGAATAGCGTGATATGAATTGTGGTTTGTGGTGAAGACTCATCGCAGGGGCAAACTTGCAAAGGTTTTTCCCAGGTGTTAATTTTGGGGAAGGTAACCAGATGATAGAAAATATTAAATCTAAACCTGGTTAGCAAGAACCTCTCGTAGCCCAAGAAACTGAAAGTTAAGTAAGGCTGAACTGTCAGGGCTGTTTGGATCAGTAGAGAATGTTGAACAGTGGATTTGGAAGCTTCACCGGACAGTCTCAAGGACTCTAAATGTTCCAAACATACTTTTTTAAGCTGTTTTCTTGGTATTACAGTGATTAAAGTGGGAGAATAAAAATATTGTAGCATGCCAAGGTCGCTAAGGAATTTCTTAATATAAGAAATCCATCCGATCTTATGTGCGTTATCTAGGGAAAGACAGTTCTCAATAAAGCCTTGTGTAAAGATGGTATCATTTGTTGACCAAATGCAATGCCATAGGAGGAGGGGTTGAATCCTAATCAGGTCTGTAAGATAGGGCAGACCTGCAAATGACAAGCATAGGTGGACGTTGCCCGCGGAACAGCTAACAAGAATCTCAGAAAATAATTTTCTACCTTTTGCACCTCCGTGACCTTGGCAAATCCCCACACACCAGCCCCATAAATGACGCTATTGATGCATTTTGCCTTATAGATCTCTAAGAGTTCTACAGTAGGTCACTGGCCTAGTTTATTTGCGAAGTTAGCCAAAGCAGCTGTAGTTCTCATAAAAGTGAGTTTTCTCGAATGAATAGCGTGTTTCCAAGAGCTTTTATGGTCAAATACGATGCCCAGGTACAGGTATGTAGTGGTGCTCTCTAATTTTTGGTTTTCAATAAAAATAGATTTCATGTCCTTGATCCTTGACCCGACGGACATTACAAAGGTTTTTTTTATGTTAATCTTCAGGTCAAGGTTGGCCATAAAGGTATAATATTTTACGAGAGCACGCTGTAATTCCATGGGGGTACGCGTTAAAATTACTGCGTCGTCCGCATAGAGTAGAGCCGGGATTGGGCGATTATTTATGGTGGGGAGGTCCTGGAAATCCGTTAACATGGCTATTTCCAAGCCATTAGTGTAAAGATTAAATAAAAACGGGGCCAGGACACACCCCTGTCTTACCCCCGATCCACTCTGAATGATCTTGTTACCTCTCCCCCAAGCCGTATCTAACTCTGGCTGTAGCATCTGAATATAATTCACGTAATAGGGTTATGAGGGACATCTCTACTCCCATCTCTGCTAGAATTGACCACAGCTTGGTATGGGTAACGCAATCAAAAGCTGCTGAAAGGTCAACGTAGGTCATATATAAGGCCCCCCCTTTTGCATCCACATATTTGCTTATTAATAAGGATAAATTGAGGGCTTGCTCTGTAGTACCCAAGCCCTCTCGGAACCCAAATTGAAGGTCAGACAAAACTCATTATCGGATGCCCATTGCTGAAGGCGTCCCAGAATAATAATTTCCCCAGAGAGTCCAGCAAGGAAATGGGCCGGTAACAGGATGGCGATTGACGGTCCCCTTTTTTAAATATGGGGACAAGAATTGATCTGGACCAAGAGTCAAGAAGGCCCAGAGCACAAGATGCGTGGAAAAACCTAGTTAATATTGGCAACCATAAATCCGTGGTAAATTTAAATAAGTCAATTGGGACCCCGTCGGGGCCCGGCGCTTTACCGTTTTTACTGGCCATTAAAGCGGACCCCACCTCCTCATAAGATATATTGATAGGCAGAGGGAAAGTTGAAGTACTTGACCCCAGTAAGGTTAAATCTATTACGTTTGGGGGAAAGCTAAAAATGTGCTCAAAATGATCGACCCATAAAAAGGTGTCCTGTCATCCCATTCGAAGACAGGGGAAATCTGTAAAAAATAAACACAAAATTACAAGCAAACACAATACTGTGCCTTGTCGCAGCACACCTGGATGGCACTCGGCTATCCGGGGGGACCCCGATGATGAAGCATGTCACCAACCAGGTTGGTGAGTGAGGGGTCTTCTAAAGAAAAGAATATTTTTCGTGCCTTGCGCGCTTTCCCAGTATTTTGGAGACCCTGACCAGTTTCCTGGATATACTCCTTCTTTTGTTTTTTCCCCAAAGACTCTCACCAGCCAAGAGGACTTCATCCCTCAACCAACAGTGCACCAGGAAGCACGTTTGCAGAGTGGTGAAGAAAGAGGGAGAGGCCTCCAGCAACTTGCCGTCTTTTTTGTTCTGTATTCAGGGAAGGGGGCCACCTGGCTTCCCTTCCATGGGCCAATTTTTGCACTGGTGACCCCATCTCCCAGGGCCAGGCCTATTTTAAATAGGGGAGGGGGGCCATGTGGCTAACCCCACCGGGCAGATTTAAGCTGCAAGGACCCCATCCCCAGGAGCCCAGCCTTTAAAAAAAAAACTTTAAACTAAAAGGGAGGGGGGCAGAGCGGCCCCCCTCCAGGGCACATTTCAGCATTGGGGACTCAATGCCTGGGGCCAAGCCTCTAATGTGTGTGCCCTGGTCCCACTCAGTGCTGCAGCAACAAATGATGGATGGAATACTGAATGAATCAAACATTTACCACCAGACAGGAGATCTAGGTTAAATCCATTGTTCTTTTGTTCACTACACCACCCCAGTTTGGAACCAGCCATATGCAAATCAGTCTGGACCCTGCTCCTCTTGGGAACAGTCCAGCTCAAACTGCAAAGCAGGGTCCTCCCTGGACCAGAAACAAGCATTCTAGGACCGGTTTCGAGATAACACCTCTAATCAGTGAGGCTAGCTTGAATCCAATGCACAGCGAGCAAGGGACCCACACAGTGCTTAATTTGTAAAATATGAAGTGCATGTGCTCAAATGTTTATCGGAAGCCACACCTACTTTTTCCGGCTCTACCCACTCCCTCCACTGGCTTCACCCACTTACTCTATTTACTCCACCCACATCTTCAACTGGTAAAAGTCAGATGTAATACCAGATCTGAATTTTAGCAAGGGAGCCTGCCTCATAGTAAGGTTTTGATAGGTGGTTCCAAACTTACACATTTGAAAAAGAAACTTCAATGTAATGAATTTAGGGATTAAGAAAAGGATGCCTAAAGTATTATAGATATTTTGGACTCCGGTATGTTTGAGGCCACACTAGAGAAATATTTTATCTCCGGAGCAAAATAGAGTACATTTTCAGCATAAAATTGTCCTAAAAATTACAAACATCGCTCAAAGGTGTTGAACAATCATGGTCGCACAACGCCCTGTTTGGGAGCATAATGCAGCGGATGCTTTAATAAAGGGTAATGATTTAGCTCAAAACGTAAGAGTCAGACAATCTCAATGCACAAATGGGTGCAATGTCTGATATTTACATGTTTCTCTCATCTTCATTGCTAGATTTTGCTCCCCAGAAAGTGTCATTCATAGTCGTTGAAATGTCACTCATAATTACTCTGAAATGACAGAAATGATGAAAATGGCACTCATAGGAATCTGAAACCTTGGCAGCTATGCAGCGGGTGTCATTGTAACTGGGCGAATGGTGCACTGCGACGAGAGCAGAAGGACTTCATGACCTGGCAAATGAAACTCTCCACTGAGAGACCAGGCCTCCGACTCGGTTCCCTTCACACTTCATACCAAGTAAGTGACTACCCTCCATCATCTACTGACTCCTCTCCACATTAAAATGGTGCCTTTCCCCTGCCCTATAGTTTCCTAATGCTAAAGAGTACTCATCTCCTCCTTGATCTGATAAGCCATGCCTACCTACCCCACATCACATTCAGATCATCACGGTGGCAAGATCATCCTGCACCGTGGAGACACCTGTTCCCGTCACTGTCTTGCTAGAGAGATCTGCTCCTTTCCATGTATGGCAAGATGGTAGCTTTGCTCTTTGCTAAGAAGGCCACATTGGTGCTCTGGGAGGCTACTGTGATGAGCACCAGAGGTCATGTAAATGGAATGCAGGCAACACCTATGATACACCCCGCTCCAGGTGCACTCTATGGAAGTTTAAGAAACAAAAGCAACCAGAATGACCGACCAAGGTCCAGCTCAACCAATACACAGGTATTAGTAACAATCTGTCAAATAGGTGCAAAAACACTTCCTACATCCATCATTCAAAGATGTAAAACGAATCAAAGCATAAATCCAAAGATGGAAGGTGCACTCATTGTGTTTGGACACATTAAATCAAATAGTCCAAATAGTATAGTATTTCTTTTCTTTTTATTCTTGATATTCTTTTTATTCTGATGATTCAAACACGAACAATGCACAGCCAACGCGTTTCGTTCCGTACAGGAACTTCATCAGGGCTCTTCAAAGAGAGTGGAATATAAGTAAAGTAATCCTAAAACGGTATGTGCTCCTTTATGACAACGCGTTTCATTCCGTACAGGAACTTCATCAGGGCTGCAATAATCACAAACACAAAGAACAACACTTAAAAGAACATCTATATGTGACAATCATAAAAACAAACATGTAATACATAACTACTCAATCTTTAGAGAAAATGGCACATAAAAAAAGACATACATATAAAAACTCCTAGACATGTGGATATATACAAATACATAATTTTCACAAAAATAATCATTACAAAGACACATACTTTAACATATAATTCAGACAACTGGACAGTACTCTATAATAACAAACGAAATGTGTACGGATGATACAGAGATCATATATAATTAACAAAAGGTATAATGAAGAAGAAAGCAGGAAGAAATTATATGATTTAAAGTGAAGATGAGAAAATATATAGGTGAGAATAGGATCTAAAAAATAAAAAATGTACAATGTGCAAAGATATCTATATAAGAAGAAATATATATATATATAAATAAATACTATAACCAAATCCTTATTATCGTTTGTTATTGTCACCCTCATCCACAGACGATGAGTAGTGCAATGTCTCAAATATTAAAACAATGATTAGTATAAAACCCAATCTACGGAAAATCCACTAGCATCTCACCTCTTCAAAGAGAGTGGAATATAAGTAAAGTACTCCTAAGACGGTATGTGCTCCTTTATGACTCGTTTCGTCTCAAACAGAATTAATAAGCCATAGGAAAGATATTTCATTCCTATATGAAAATAAAACACATTATCAAAAGAGAGTAAAGGGTTTCTGGGCGAAAATTATCCCTAAATGGTAAACATTATCACAAACAATAAAGACTAAATAATCCACCTCAAGTGTATAAATGTAATAAATATGACTCATGATAACCCAAAGGGTGGTTGTGATGACCAGTAAAGTCCAACCCAATATATTAGTCTATTCATACCAACAGGAGCCTATCAATATGGTGAGACATAAACCAATACAGTCACCATGGTACGTGAATGCATAGATAGAAATATGTATTCGGACGCATGAATGAACCAATACGCTCACCTTGCGTGTTGTCATCCCAAATATCAAATAATACACAATGGACCCTCATGCGATCCAAATGATGAGATGCATTGATTATAGCGATATTCCTAAAGGACGTGCAGTGTAAGCCTGTGTAAACACGATAGGTAATATCAATGAAAAAAAGTTTTCATAATTGCAGTTAGAGGTCATTTATACATAATATATGGACCCCCAGAAAAACATGTATGGAATAGCAAGTAATCAAAACTCATTAATATATAGGTTCTGAGTGATATTTTCACAAACCCCGTGAAAACCCAATACCCAGATTGCGGGCCACGTCAGTTGCATTTAAAAGAACGTTGCAAATTACTCAGAGAGATGGGGACGCTACGTTAACCTCATCCGTAACGTTAATCTAGGTGGCATTAGCCCCATACCCAAAACTCCAAGGACCTTCACACAGCAACGTCAGTTGTATTTAAAAGAGAGTTGCAAAAAACTCGGAGAAATGGGGGCATTACGTAGGCCACATCCGCAACGTTATTTTAAGTTGCATTAGCCCCACACCCAAAACTCCACGGACCTACACACAGTACAACACAGAAAAGGGGACCAGATAACCAACATCATACACCCACGCCCGTCCGCGTAAGGCTCAAGGAACAGTTAATCCCCATATAAATATACACAAGGGTGCTTAAACGGGAAAGAAGCAAAACACTTCTACCTTTTATCCGGCATTCAGTCTAAGCAGGGTAGCTGTCAAGTATCAACTGGCCAGACGTAAGGACTCCCTATTTAAAGTCTTCATCTGGCATCCCGCGTCCCGACGTTGAATATGGTCACGTGGGATTTACGTCACATGGGTTTACGCTATGTGCTATAAATTAAAAACGGACATAGAACCCATGTATGGCGGCCATATTATAGTGGTCATTCATAGATCGAAAAGACAGGGCAGTAATGTCCTAAACACCAGTTGGGAAAGGAAAGATAGTAGCCTTCATAAGCGGTATAAAAACGTTTCCATTGTGGATTCTAAAGTCGAGCACCAACTCGTACCACAAAGTGCGAGTTGAAGAAATTAAGATAGCAGTCAAAAGAAGGTTTTCGCAAATCACCACCATGTTGCAAAAGGTTTTCATAGGGGTATTGGGAACAGCAACAACCGCCCAGATTTCTGCCATGTTATAATGGCAAAATCGATTTAGGTACAGAGCAATGGTATAATGCCAAATAATAATGAAAAAGGTAGGCTCAAAAACAAAAACAAAACTAGAAAGTACCCTCATGTCACCACATTACAGAAGACCCATAGGTGAAACATGGACAAAATCCACCAAATTGGCACACAATTCGTGATGGCGAAGTCTAGTATAGAATCAGGGCAATAGTGTGATGTGAGCAGATGTGTTTAGGTATAGCAGTCACATATATATGAACCATGTTATATTTGTTTGGTATACAGGAAATAGAAGTGAATAAGCAAAAGAATAAAAAGGAGAGAGAAAAGACGAGATGATGTAAAGAAGTATACATATAAGCACAAACATGCTAACAGATGTCATTTACTTGTTCAAGAGCGGCATCATATATTAAGATGGCAAACAACTTGAGAAGATAGGGAAACCTCTCATAAATAGTTACAAAAAATAATGTAGTTCCCTATCCGTATTATGTCCCCTTAGGGTCGCCTGGAGACGACAAATTCATTTAGCCTCTCGTTGTCTTACCAAAAGTTCCCGATTCCCGCCCCTGTCTCCGCAGGGAACATGGTCAATCCCATGAAACCAAAAACCATTGTTATTGGGATGTGTTTCCCTATAGTGATCAGTGAGGGGGTATCGACTGTCACTGTTGATGATGGCTCTCCGATGTTCCTGCAACCGAACCTTTAGAGGACGTACAGTGCTGCCCACATAGATTATACCACAGTCACATCCCAAAACATATATCACATGGGTTGTGTTGCAGTTTATAAAGTGGTTAATCTTGAAAGATTTGGGATTGTTGTATGAGAAGGTACTTGTTTTGTTGCGTCCAAAAGGGCACATATTACATGAGCCACATGTATAGAAGCCCATGGGTCTTGGTGGCAGCCAAGTTGTAAATCCCTGCTTGTTCGTTACATAGCTAGGGCATAATGTTTCCCGTAATGTTCTTCCTTTTCGATATGTGAGCATGGGAATATCAGTAATGTTTTTTCTTAGGCCGGGTACCTCTAAGAGTAAGTCCCAATTATTTTTTAGGATATTTCTAACCTTGCCGCTGTTCATGTTGTAATTCGTAATAAGGCTTACTGGCCTTTCTTGGATATTCTCTTTCCTTTTTGAAAGCCTCTCTTTTAAGGTCTCTTCCCTCGTTAGGCGATTTGCCTTACTGAGGGCTTTGAAGAGAATTCCCTGTGTATATCCCCTTTTTAGAAACCTTTGTTCGCATTCATCAAGGTTCCTATGATATGTGTCGTCCTGGCTACAATTTCTACGGATTCTAGTCATTTCCCCAAAGGGGATGTTATTAATGACAGAGCGAGAGTGGGCACTCGTAGCATGGAGAACCCCATTGCAGGCCGTCTCTTTCCTGTATAAGGTACTTTCTACCACTTGGTCATGAACGTAGAAATGAATATCCAAAAATGTTATCTTCTCTTTGTTGCATTCCATGGTGAATCTAACATTGAAGCTATTGGAATTCAGATAAAGAAAATATTGCTGCAACTGCTCTCTGGTTCCAGACCAAAGGCATATGATGTCGTCTATGTACCTCTCCCAGTACACGATGTACTTTGTCCAGGGGGAGGCACATTTGCCCCAAGCAAACTCCCTCTCAAACCAGCCCATAAATAGGCAGGCATAAGAGGGAGCAAACCTGGAGCCCATCGCGGTACCAAGTATTTGTTGGTACCAGCATCTGTCATGCAAAAAGAAATTGTTATCCAGGATCATGGTGATCCTCTCAATGACCATTTCATTGAATTGGTAAAGGCTGGCACTCTCCTTGTCGAGAAAGGTCCTCACAGCACGTACTCCAAGTTCATTGGCAATACAAGTGTATAGAACTACGACATCCAGGGTCACAAACATCAGGTCTTCAGACCATTGGAAATCCTTAAGTTTAACAAGTATATCCTTGCTGTCCCTGATAAAGGACGGAAGGTTCCTAACAAATTTTTGGAGCCTGATGTCCACAAATTCCGCAATCCTTTCAGTCGGGGACCCCACCCCTGAGATAATAGGATGGCCAGGGGGGAACGAACCCCCCTTATGCACTTTAGGCAATACATAGATACAAGGATATGTGGGACAGTATACTCTAAGATATTTGAGTTCTTCCTCTGTTAAGAGTCCCATTTCCTTCCACTCACTCAGTTTGAAATGTATTAACTGCTGTAGTCCTGGAATAGGATTGGACAGAAGCTTACGATAACATAATGTGTCATTCAATTGGCGATCTATTTCCGACATGTAATCTCAAACATTCATGACCACAACATTACCGCCCTTATCCGCCTCCCTTATTACGATGTTATTATCCTCCCTTAGTCTGGTTAAGGCTCTTCTCTCTTTGGCAGTAATGTTGTGGTTACCAGAGTTCAAGTATCTTCTAGTGGATTCCATCTTATGAAGGTCTTTAGTGACTCTTTCATAGAATGTGTCAATGTTCCTATGATAGTTGATAGTAGGAACAAATTTAGACTTAGCCATTAAGCCACTATCAGCTGTCAAAGTTTGATCTATGTTCAATTCATTTAGAAGTGCAGGCATTTCAAAATTGACGTCTTCCTCAATACTTAACAACATTTGAACATTGCGTATTTCCCCGATCGTTTGTGGTGTGTCGCATCCTATCTTTTGGCGCTCAGATGCAACACTCAAATGTTGAGAAAAATAGTCACTTAATTTAAGCAATCTTACAAATTTGTACAAGTCAATGTGTAGATCAGTCGGGTCCCCACTCTGTGATGGACCAAAATTCAACCCTTTACTCAAGACTGATATTTCCTCTTTATCAAGTATTTTATTAGATAAATTTACAATTTTTAAATCACTTTCCACAATTTTATTGTCAATTGTTACCATATAGTTCGTGGGGTCAGAAATCATCACTTGTTCACCTTGCTCACTAGTCCCCTTCCTTTGCCTGTACCTGCCCTTGCTCCTCCTGCCTCCCCTGCGGGTTTTGGCTGTTCTCTTTTCTGTTGGAGCCTGCTGCTTATCCTCAGTTTTGCGAGCTCCTTCTGAAAAGAAGAAGCTCCCTCTACTAAAGGGGCATCTGATGTAACATTAGATGCAATGCTGCTAAGCGAGGAGGTGGAGACACTATCAGTAGATCCTGTTTCATCATGGCTTTATTTTTCCTCTCTTGGTCTCTTTTTTTCCTCACTATTCTGAATATTATTGAATTTCTTCGCGAATGTGTATACTCGCCCGTCCCGATAGTCTCGGTCATCCCTCCTTACTTTCTTAAGTTTTTTGCCTTTAAGATATATCTGGTATTCATCCATAACTTTTTTTAAGATTGCAAAGTTTTTGATTATCAAGTCCTTACAATCCATTGAATTGATCTCTTTTTCAAGATTTTCTATCTCTTCCTGCAATTTTTCTCCCTTATCCTTAGTATGGCAAATTAGAATTTGCATCATTATTGGAGATGGATTTTCAAGATTATGTTCCCATTCATTGAGGAGATTGTCCTGTAAGTCCTCAAAGGTGGGAAAGATTAAAATTCTTAGCCCGCGTGGGACTTTCTTATTGCTAAGGTATTGCTGTAATGTTATCCCGTCCCACCAACGGGATAATTCTTGCTTCTTTAGTCTCTCTAATCTGAGAAATAATGTTTTTAGACTAGTAACGGTGGGTGGTGCTTCAGTAGTTGGAATATGAGTCAAATCAGTGTTAAAGAGATTTAGGGCCATTTCCTCTCTGCCATCCTGAAATTTAGACATCTTTCTTATTGATATAACAAATAACAATTCGTGATGGGTGCTGGACAGTCAAAAGTGAAAATTTAAGAAACAAAAGCAACCAGAATGACCGACCAAGGTCCAGCTCAACCAATACACAGGTATTAGTAACAATCTGTCAAATAGGTGCAAAAACACTTCCTACATCCGTCATTCAAAGATGTGAAACGAATCAAAGCATAAATCCAAAGATGGAAGGTGCACTCATTGTGTTTGGACACATTAAATCAAATAGTCCAAATAGTATAGTATTTCTTTTCTTTTTATTCTTGATATTCTTTTTATTCTGATGATTCAAACACGAACAATGCACAGCCAACGCATTTCGTTCCATACAGGAACTTCATCAGGGCTCTTCAAAGAGAGTGGAATATAAGTAAAGTACTCCTAAGACGGTATGTGCTCCTTTATGACAACGCGTTTCGTTCCGTACAGGAACTTCATCAGGGCTGCAATAATCACAAACACAAAGAACAACACTTAAAAGAACATCTATATGTGACAATCATAAAAACAAACATGTAATACATAACTACTCAATCTTTAGAGAAAATGGCACATAAAAAAAGACATACATATAAAAACTCCTAGACATGTGGATATATACAAATACATAATTTTCACAAAAATAATCATTACAAAGACACATACTTTAACACCTAATTCAGACAACTGGACAGTACTCCATATTAACAAACGAAATGTGTACGGATGATACAGAGATCATATATAACTAACAAAAGGTATAACGAAGAAGAAAGCAGGAAGAGGGGAAGAGAAGCAAAAGAAAATATATGATTTAAAGTGAAGATGAGAAAATATATAGGTGAGAATAGGATCTAAAAAATAAAAAATTTACAATGTGCAAAGATATCTATATAAGAAGAAATATATATATATATAAATAAATACTATAACCAAATCATTAATATCGTTTGTTATTGTCACCCTCATCCACAGACGATGAGTAGTGCAATGTCTCAAATATTAAAACAATGATTAGTATATAATAAATATGACTCATGATAACCCAAAGGGTGGTTGTGATGACCAGTAAAGTCCAACCCAATATATTAGTCTATTCATACCAACAGGAGCCTATCAATATGGTGAGACATAAACCAATACAGTCACCATGGTACGTGAATGCATAGATAGAAATATGTATTCGGACGCACGAATGAACCAATACGCTCACCTTGCGTGTTGTCATCCCATATATCAAATAATACACAATGGACCCTCATGCGATCCAAATGATGAGATGCATTGAAGATAGCGATATTCCTAAAGGAATGGAATGGAATAGCAAGTAATCAAAACTCATTAATATATAGGTTGTGAGTGATATTTTCACAAACCACGTGAAAACACAATCACCAGATTGCGGGCCACGTCAGTTGCATTTAAAAGAACGTTGCAAATTACCCGGAGAGATGGGGACGCTACGTTAACCTCATCCGTAACGTTAATCTAGGTGGCATTAGCCCCATACCCAAAACTCCAAGGACCTACACACAGCAATGTCAGTTGTATTTAAAAGAGCATTAATGAGTTTGATTACTTGCTATTCCATACATGTTTTTCTGGGGGTCCATATATTATGTATAAATGAACTCTAACTGCAATTATGCAATTATGAAAACTTTTTTTCATTGATATTACCTATCGTGTTTACACAGGCTTACACTGCACGTCCTTTAGGAATATCGCTATCTTCAATGCATCTCATCATTTGGATCGCATGAGGGTCCATTGTGTATTATTTGATATATGTGATGACAACACGCAAGGTGAGCGTATTGGTTCATTCGTGCGTCTGAATACATGTTTCTATCTATGCATTCACGTACCATGGTGACTGTATTGGTTTATGTCTCACCATATTGATAGGCTCCTGTTGGTATGATGAGACTAATATATTGGGTGGGACTTTACTGGTCATCACAACCACCCTTTGGGTTATCATGAGTCATATTTATTACATTTATACACTTGAGGTGGATTTTTTAGTCTTTATTGTTTTTGATAGTGTTTACCATTTAGGGATAATTTTCGCCCAGAAACCCTTTACTTTCTTTTGATAATGTGTTTTATTTTCATATAGGAATGAAATATCTTTCCTATGGCTTATTAATTCTGTTTGAGACGAAACGAGTCATAAAGGAGCACATACCGTCTTAGGAGTACTTTACTTATATTCCACTCTCTTTGAAGAGGTGATATGCTAATGGATTTTCCGTAGATTGGGTTTTATACTAATCATTGTTTTAATATTTGAGACATTGCACTACTCATCGTCTGTGGATGAGGGTGACAATAACAAACGATATTAATGATTTGGTTATAGTATTTATTTATATATATATTCACTGAAAAAACCATAGGTTTCACACATGTTATAGTTAGCTGGACATTTTACTGATAAAAAACCAATGAAATTCCCCCGTTATAGTTAGTGCAGGCAACTATAACTCACGCGACCGCAATCCTCTGCTGATGACATATGTGTCTTTATGAAAAAAAAATATTTGTAATATATGTATAGCTAAAATTTAATGGAAGAAGACATAGGCAAATAAGTGTCTAAATACAGTATTAGCATCAGCAGAGGATTGCGGTCGCGTGAGTTATAGTTGCCTGCACTAACTATAACGGGGGAATTTCATTGGTTTTTTATCAGTAAAATGTCCAGCTAACTATAACATGTGTGAAACCTATGGTTTTTTCAGTGAATATATATATATATATATATATATATATATATATATATATATATATATATATATATATATATATATATATATATTACCTACTGGCGGTCGCCAGTAGGTAGTTATAGTTAGGACCACGTTTCCATAGGAAAACCTCAACATTCTATTTTGAATAACTTTGGCGCCGGTCGATGAATCCTCGCGAATTTCTCAAAATAGGTGGGGCGCTACGCTCCGCTCCTACCCTGAAAGTCTCGGGGGGATCCGTCAAGCGGGGGCTGAGATAAAAGGGGGTCCCAAAACGCGTTTTTCCCATGCATTTTTCCATAGGACCTTTAGAACGAGCTACAGCCCGAACGGCTGAACAGAATGACTCAAAATTTGGCAGAGAGGTAGTCCCTAGGTCAAGGAAGTGCCTTTTGTAGGTTTGGTGTAAATCTGTTCAGTAGATTCTGAGAAAATAGCCTTTAAATCAATATATATATCTGAGCCCGCTTACGGTACGCTTACCGTACGCTTACGGTAAGCGTACGGTGGCGTGCGCGAGCGCGATTCTGATTGGCTCTTAGATCTTAGTAAACATTCGAATCGGCCGAAACCAGGAAGCGGCGGCCGCCATTTTGTGTATTTCACTCTGAAAAAAAAGAGTGAAAACAAGGAAAGGGGGCAATGAGGAGAGTTACAGACCCCCTAACAATTGTAAGGGGGTCAAAGAAGGACAGAAAAGTACAAAAAAAACATTTATTGATTTTAAAAAAAATCACGGGGTACGCGTACGGTAAGCTTACGGTAAGCGTACCGTAAAAAAAATAAAAATAAATAAATGAAAAGCAGATTTAAGAGTTTAGAAATTAGGGAGCTCTAAAAAGAGCTGTTGTGTTTATGAAGTCATTTTTTTAGTGGTACCTACAAGTAAGTACCGATGCAGAGTCTAAGGTTCAAGAGGAAGACTCTGTTCCCTTCATCATTGAAGTGCACACCATCTCCTCTATAAATGTCTTGCATGTCATAACGCAAGTTGTTGTGGTAAATGGCACCCATACCATAGTCACGGAGGAAAGCAGAAACAGATTTGTTGACGTGCTTTCTTGCTTTGTCAATCTGCGGACAGAAATGATTGGACCAGTTCCATTTTTGCCTTTGGCATATGTTGGAAAACACAAAGGCAGTTTTAGGGAAAAGTGTAAACAGTTGTGCAAAGGTGTCCTTCATAAGCATTTCCAGACCTACCCCAGTCAAAGTGCCTAGGTCATTGCCACCACAGTGCACTATTATGAGGTCAGGGTGTTGGATTTGAATGAAGGATTTCACCAATGGCATCAATTGGTGCCACTTTAACCCTCTCTGACCAATCCATTTAATGTCTACATTTGGCAAAGCAAGGTCTCTCACCATATCTGTTTTCTCTGCAAACTTTTCACTCCAGAAGACATAGCTGTGCCCTACAATCCACACTGTGAACATCTTCAAAGGAGAACTGGATGCACTCAGGAGGTGTCTTTCAGTAGAATGGCAATATGAAAAGAAAGACAGTTTGGAAATGGAGGCATACATATTTTTTACAAAACAAAAAGAACTGATTGGCTGTTTCATACCATTCTAGAAAAAAAACTAGGCTGTATGTGAAAATTAAAAGAAGCATGTTTTGTATTGGTACAAAAAAATGTGTAACCAAAGAACAGTACTATGGATTTGCTGTTAGGTTTGAAAAGTCAAGCACTCTTGCTCTGTGGAATTGAAACATTGTGTGTCGAACTTCTGACCTAACTGCACACAGCAGTGTTCCATGAGCTGTTGCTATGGTAGCAGGCAGAAGTCAAGTTGGGGGAAGGGTACTAGGCAGAAGTCAAGTTGGGGGCAGGGTACTTTTGGAAAAGGGTTGGTTTTCAACCAATAGAAATGTGTCATTACATTTGAAAAAAAGGGGGAAGCACTGAGATTTGAAACTTACATGTATATGTGTGGAAAAATAGAGGGAAAGTTTGCCATTATCTGGTTCTGCTGAGAGGAGAGAGGTGTAGAGAACAGAGATCCTGGCTCTGATAATCTGCTGTTTGAGTGTCACATTTCTTTCAGAACTAACTAATTTTAAAGGTGAGTTTACAGTTTGAGAGGGTATGTATGTGGTAACTTAAGAAATGAATAATAGAAATGGGAATTGTTTTTGTTGTAGTTACACATGGTGGTTTCATAATGTGTCAGTGTGTAAAAGTGATTTACATTTGCCCCTGAAAAAATAAAAGAGCAGTAAGTGTGCTTTGAAATTGGCAAAGAAATTTCGTTTTGGCACTAATGTGAAAACATGACTCTGTGTGCATAGAAGAATTATAGACAGAGATTTATTGCGTCTTGCTCTGGTGATTTCACAGTTGCATTAGATGGAAAGGGGGAGCGAATTTTTGGGGGAAGAAGCAGAGGCTTAGCACACACCCATGTCCTTGCCGTGTATAGTCATGCACAGTATGTACAAGCCAGTGGGGTTTTCAGGTTTAAGTCTGTAATGCAAATACATTCAGCATCACTAAGGCTGGTTGCCCTTGGTGGAGTGTAGGCAGTCACAGAGAATGCACATGGTGGTGGTCTGAAAAAAAAACAGCTTGGTCACGTGCAATTAAATAAAGCAAAAATAGTGGTTTCATAATGTGTCAGTCTGTAAAAGTGATTTCAAATTGTAAAAAGAGATTTTCACTTGCCCCTGAAAAAATAAAAGAGCAGTAAGTGTGCTTTGAAATTGGCAAAGAAATTTCGTTTTGGCACTAATGTGAAAACATGACTCTGTGTGCATAGAAGAATTATAGACAGAGATTTATTGCGTCTTGCTCTGGTGATTTCACAGTTGCATTAGATGGAAAGGGGGAGCGAATTTTTGGGGGAAGAAGCAGAGGCTTAGCACACACCCATGTCCTTGCCGTGTATAGTCATGCACAGTATGTACAAGCCAGTGGGGTTTTCAGGTTTAAGTCTGTAATGCAAATACATTCAGCATCACTAAGGCTGGTTGCCCTTGGTGGAGTGTAGGCAGTCACAGAGAATGCACATGGTGGTGGTCTGAAAAAAAAACAGCTTGGACACGTGCAATTAAATAAAGCAAAAATAGTGGTTTCATAATGTGTCAGTCTGTAAAAGTGATTTCAAATTGTAAAAAGAGATTTTCACTTGCCCCTGAAAAAATAAAAGAGCAGTAAGTGTGCTTTGAAATTGGCAAAGAAATTTCGTTTTGGCACTAATGTGAAAACATGACTCTGTGTGCATAGAAGAATTATAGACAGAGATTTATTGCGTCTTGCTCTGGTGATTTCACAGTTGCATTAGATGGAAAGGGGGAGCGAATTTTTGGGGGAAGAAGCAGAGGCTTAGCACACACCCATGTCCTTGCCGTGTATAGTCATGCACAGTATGTACAAGCCAGTGGGGTTTTCAGGTTTAAGTCTGTAATGCAAATACATTCAGCATCACTAAGGCTGGTTGCCCTTGGTGGAGTGTAGGCAGTCACAGAGAATGCACATGGTGGTGGTCTGAAAAAAAAACAGCTTGGTCACGTGCAATTAAATAAAGCAAAAATAGTGGTTTCATAATGTGTCAGTCTGTAAAAGTGATTTCAAATTGTAAAAAGAGATTTTCACTTGCCCCTGAAAAAATAAAAGAGCAGTAAGTGTGCTTTGAAATTGGCAAAGAAATTTCGTTTTGGCACTAATGTGAAAACATGACTCTGTGTGCATAGAAGAATTATAGACAGAGATTTATTGCGTCTTGCTCTGGTGATTTCACAGTTGCATTAGATGGAAAGGGGGAGCGAATTTTTGGGGGAAGAAGCAGAGGCTTAGCACACACCCATGTCCTTGCCGTGTATAGTCATGCACAGTATGTACAAGCCAGTGGGGTTTTCAGGTTTAAGTCTGTAATGCAAATACATTCAGCATCACTAAGGCTGGTTGCCCTTGGTGGAGTGTAGGCAGTCACAGAGAATGCACATGGTGGTGGTCTGAAAAAAAAACAGCTTGGACACGTGCAATTAAATAAAGCAAAAATAGTGGTTTCATAATGTGTCAGTCTGTAAAAGTGATTTCAAATTGTAAAAAGAGATTTTCACTTGCCCCTGAAAAAATAAAAGAGCAGTAAGTGTGCTTTGAAATTGGCAAAGAAATTTCGTTTTGGCACTAATGTGAAAACATGACTCTGTGTGCATAGAAGAATTATAGACAGAGATTTATTGCGTCTTGCTCTGGTGATTTCACAGTTGCATTAGATGGAAAGGGGGAGCGAATTTTTGGGGGAAGAAGCAGAGGCTTAGCACACACCCATGTCCTTGCCGTGTATAGTCATGCACAGTATGTACAAGCCAGTGGGGTTTTCAGGTTTAAGTCTGTAATGCAAATACATTCAGCATCACTAAGGCTGGTTGCCCTTGGTGGAGTGTAGGCAGTCACAGAGAATGCACATGGTGGTGGTCTGAAAAAAAAACAGCTTGGTCACGTGCAATTAAATAAAGCAAAAATAGTGGTTTCATAATGTGTCAGTCTGTAAAAGTGATTTCAAATTGTAAAAAGAGATTTTCACTTGCCCCTGAAAAAATAAAAGAGCAGTAAGTGTGCTTTGAAATTGGCAAAGAAATTTCGTTTTGGCACTAATGTGAAAACATGACTCTGTGTGCATAGAAGAATTATAGACAGAGATTTATTGCGTCTTGCTCTGGTGATTTCACAGTTGCATTAGATGGAAAGGGGGAGCGAATTTTTGGGGGAAGAAGCAGAGGCTTAGCACACACCCATGTCCTTGCCGTGTATAGTCATGCACAGTATGTACAAGCCAGTGGGGTTTTCAGGTTTAAGTCTGTAATGCAAATACATTCAGCATCACTAAGGCTGGTTGCCCTTGGTGGAGTGTAGGCAGTCACAGAGAATGCACATGGTGGTGGTCTGAAAAAAAAACAGCTTGGACACGTGCAATTAAATAAAGCAAAAATAGTGGTTTCATAATGTGTCAGTCTGTAAAAGTGATTTCAAATTGTAAAAAGAGATTTTCACTTGCCCCTGAAAAAATAAAAGAGCAGTAAGTGTGCTTTGAAATTGGCAAAGAAATTTCGTTTTGGCACTAATGTGAAAACATGACTCTGTGTGCATAGAAGAATTATAGACAGAGATTTATTGCGTCTTGCTCTGGTGATTTCACAGTTGCATTAGATGGAAAGGGGGAGCGAATTTTTGGGGGAAGAAGCAGAGGCTTAGCCCACACCCATGTCCTTGCCGTGTATAGTCATGCACAGTATGTACAAGCCAGTGGGGTTTTCAGGTTTAAGTCTGTAATGCAAATACATTCAGCATCACTAAGGCTGGTTGCCCTTGGTGGAGTGTAGGCAGTCACAGAGAATGCACATGGTGGTGGTCTGAAAAAAAAACAGCTTGGACACGTGCAATTAAATAAAGCAAAAATAGTGGTTTCATAATGTGTCAGTCTGTAAAAGTGATTTCAAATTGTAAAAAGAGATTTTCACTTGCCCCTGAAAAAATAAAAGAGCAGTAAGTGTGCTTTGAAATTGGCAAAGAAATTTCGTTTTGGCACTAATGTGAAAACATGACTCTGTGTGCATAGAAGAATTATAGACAGAGATTTATTGCGTCTTGCTCTGGTGATTTCACAGTTGCATTAGATGGAAAGGGGGAGCGAATTTTTGGGGGAAGAAGCAGAGGCTTAGCACACACCCATGTCCTTGCCGTGTATAGTCATGCACAGTATGTACAAGCCAGTGGGGTTTTCAGGTTTAAGTCTGTAATGCAAATACATTCAGCATCACTAAGGCTGGTTGCCCTTGGTGGAGTGTAGGCAGTCACAGAGAATGCACATGGTGGTGGTCTGAAAAAAAAACAGCTTGGACACGTGCAATTAAATAAAGCAAAAATAGTGGTTTCATAATGTGTCAGTCTGTAAAAGTGATTTCAAATTGTAAAAAGAGATTTTCACTTGCCCCTGAAAAAATAAAAGAGCAGTAAGTGTGCTTTGAAATTGGCAAAGAAATTTCGTTTTGGCACTAATGTGAAAACATGACTCTGTGTGCATAGAAGAATTATAGACAGAGATTTATTGCGTCTTGCTCTGGTGATTTCACAGTTGCATTAGATGGAAAGGGGGAGCGAATTTTTGGGGGAAGAAGCAGAGGCTTAGCACACACCCATGTCCTTGCCGTGTATAGTCATGCACAGTATGTACAAGCCAGTGGGGTTTTCAGGTTTAAGTCTGTAATGCAAATACATTCAGCATCACTAAGGCTGGTTGCCCTTGGTGGAGTGTAGGCAGTCACAGAGAATGCACATGGTGGTGGTCTGAAAAAAAAACAGCTTGGACACGTGCAATTAAATAAAGCAAAAATAGTGGTTTCATAATGTGTCAGTCTGTAAAAGTGATTTCAAATTGTAAAAAGAGATTTTCACTTGCCCCTGAAAAAATAAAAGAGCAGTAAGTGTGCTTTGAAATTGGCAAAGAAATTTCGTTTTGGCACTAATGTGAAAACATGACTCTGTGTGCATAGAAGAATTATAGACAGAGATTTATTGCGTCTTGCTCTGGTGATTTCACAGTTGCATTAGATGGAAAGGGGGAGCGAATTTTTGGGGGAAGAAGCAGAGGCTTAGCCCACACCCATGTCCTTGCCGTGTATAGTCATGCACAGTATGTACAAGCCAGTGGGGTTTTCAGGTTTAAGTCTGTAATGCAAATACATTCAGCATCACTAAGGCTGGTTGCCCTTGGTGGAGTGTAGGCAGTCACAGAGAATGCACATGGTGGTGGTCTGAAAAAAAAACAGCTTGGTCACGTGCAATTAAATAAAGCAAAAATAGTGGTTTCATAATGTGTCAGTCTGTAAAAGTGATTTCAAATTGTAAAAAGAGATTTTCACTTGCCCCTGGAAAAATAAAAGAGCAGTAAGTGTGCTTTGAAATTGGCAAAGAAATTTCGTTTTGGCACTAATGTGAAAACATGACTCTGTGTGCATAGAAGAATTATAGAAAGAGATTTATTGGGTCTTGCTCTGGTGATTTCACAGTTGCATTAGATGGAAAGGGGGAGCGAATTTTTGGGGGAAGAAGCAGAGGCTTAGCACACACCCATGTCCTTGCCGTGTATAGTCATGCACAGTATGTACAAGCCAGTGGGGTTTTCAGGTTTAAGTCTGTAATGCAAATACATTCAGCATCACTAAGGCTGGTTGCCCTTGGTGGAGTGTAGGCAGTCACAGAGAATGCACATGGTGGTGGTCTGAAAAAAAAACAGCTTGGACACGTGCAATTAAATAAAGCAAAAATAGTGGTTTCATAATGTGTCAGTCTGTAAAAGTGATTTCAAATTGTAAAAAGAGATTTTCACTTGCCCCTGAAAAAATAAAAGAGCAGTAAGTGTGCTTTGAAATTGGCAAAGAAATTTCGTTTTGGCACTAATGTGAAAACATGACTCTGTGTGCATAGAAGAATTATAGACAGAGATTTATTGCGTCTTGCTCTGGTGATTTCACAGTTGCATTAGATGGAAAGGGGGAGCGAATTTTTGGGGGAAGAAGCAGAGGCTTAGCCCACACCCATGTCCTTGCCGTGTATAGTCATGCACAGTATGTACAAGCCAGTGGGGTTTTCAGGTTTAAGTCTGTAATGCAAATACATTCAGCATCACTAAGGCTGGTTGCCCTTGGTGGAGTGTAGGCAGTCACAGAGAATGCACATGGTGGTGGTCTGAAAAAAAAACAGCTTGGTCACGTGCAATTAAATAAAGCAAAAATAGTGGTTTCATAATGTGTCAGTCTGTAAAAGTGATTTCAAATTGTAAAAAGAGATTTTCACTTGCCCCTGGAAAAATAAAAGAGCAGTAAGTGTGCTTTGAAATTGGCAAAGAAATTTCGTTTTGGCACTAATGTGAAAACATGACTCTGTGTGCATAGAAGAATTATAGAAAGAGATTTATTGGGTCTTGCTCTGGTGATTTCACAGTTGCATTAGATGGAAAGGGGGAGCGAATTTTTGGGGGAAGAAGCAGAGGCTTAGCACACACCCATGTCCTTGCCGTGTATAGTCATGCACAGTATGTACAAGCCAGTGGGGTTTTCAGGTTTAAGTCTGTAATGCAAATACATTCAGCATCACTAAGGCTGGTTGCCCTTGGTGGAGTGTAGGCAGTCACAGAGAATGCACATGGTGGTGGTCTGAAAAAAAAACAGCTTGGACACGTGCAATTAAATAAAGCAAAAATAGTGGTTTCATAATGTGTCAGTCTGTAAAAGTGATTTCAAATTGTAAAAAGAGATTTTCACTTGCCCCTGAAAAAATAAAAGAGCAGTAAGTGTGCTTTGAAATTGGCAAAGAAATTTCGTTTTGGCACTAATGTGAAAACATGACTCTGTGTGCATAGAAGAATTATAGACAGAGATTTATTGCGTCTTGCTCTGGTGATTTCACAGTTGCATTAGATGGAAAGGGGGAGCGAATTTTTGGGGGAAGAAGCAGAGGCTTAGCACACACCCATGTCCTTGCCGTGTATAGTCATGCACAGTATGTACAAGCCAGTGGGGTTTTCAGGTTTAAGTCTGTAATGCAAATACATTCAGCATCACTAAGGCTGGTTGCCCTTGGTGGAGTGTAGGCAGTCACAGAGAATGCACATGGTGGTGGTCTGAAAAAAAAACAGCTTGGACACGTGCAATTAAATAAAGCAAAAATAGTGGATTCATAATGTGTCAGTCTGTAAAAGTGATTTCAAATTGTAAAAAGAGATTTTCACTTGCCCCTGAAAAAATAAAAGAGCAGTAAGTGTGCTTTGAAATTGGCAAAGAAATTTCGTTTTGGCACTAATGTGAAAACATGACTCTGTGTGCATAGAAGAATTATAGACAGAGATTTATTGCGTCTTGCTCTGGTGATTTCACAGTTGCATTAGATGGAAAGGGGGAGCGAATTTTTGGGGGAAGAAGCAGAGGCTTAGCCCACACCCATGTCCTTGCCGTGTATAGTCATGCACAGTATGTACAAGCCAGTGGGGTTTTCAGGTTTAAGTCTGTAATGCAAATACATTCAGCATCACTAAGGCTGGTTGCCCTTGGTGGAGTGTAGCACTGTGGACATGGGCTTTTTAAAAAATCTGAAAAGTGGTTTCATAATGTGACAGTTTGTAAAAGAGATTTTCACTTGCCCAAAAAAAAGAGCAGTTTGTGTGCATTCAAATTGGCAAAGAAATTTCGTTTTGTGACTATTGTGAAAAGAAATTTAGTAATATATTTAAATACAATAACGGATTTTTTTTTTAGTTTTTTTCAGGTATTGCTGAAGAACAGTGAACAAAATTTAAGATGCCTACAAAATCTCGAGTTCAAAAAACGCCAAAAAAAAAACTATATTTGAAGACAACTGGAGGACCAAAGTTAGTAGAAGATGCTGATGTTGGGAAAAAGAAAAAATCTTCTGGTAAGCAAAAAAAACAATTTCTAAACAAAATATTCAAAACAAAGAAAAATGTACAAAATGTCTGTTCTCGGAAAAATGTAACAAAAAATAGAGAACAGCAAAAAATTGAGAATTTAGTTAATGCAAATATACCTTCTGCAATTGAAAAGTTTAACATAAACAGAAAAACAGCATTTAAAGAGATACGTAGAAAAATGTTTCAGAGAAGAGTTATGTCCAATTTGATAAAGGATATAAAGAAATATAAGCAAAAGGCAAAATATTACAAGAGAAAAAAAGAAATTGAAGCCATTGCAGCAAAGGCATTAGAATTAAAAAGGAAACTATTCATTTTAATTTTGAATAGGATGCGTACATTAGATAAAATGGTTAATGTACTGAAATCACAAAGCAAAAGCAAAAGAGTAGTGAACAGAACAAACTTTTGTAAAGTGTTTTTAGGAAAGTGGATGCATAGTTCAAGTAGTGAACCTTTTTTTAATGAAGAGAGCTATTTTCAAAGTAATAGTTTGCTGCATGCAGTTGACACCAGAGGTCGTTCATACGAAGTAAAAAATGGTTGCATAATGGAGAAGGAGATAATGGTTCCAAGAGATGAGGTACAAGTGATGGCAGATGAGGCAATGGGGAGACGTCCTAAAGCCCCAGTGTACACTTGGAATTGTAGTAGTATTTGCACTGTGCGTCAGGAATCTATTGACAGATTTCGAGAGTTTCTAAGAGAATATAGTAAAAAAAGTGTAAAACAAAAGATTAAGGTGCTTCAAAGTCTGGATCCATGCAGAGTGAGAGAGAATACTGGTTTGCAGGGTCATTCTCTTGCTTGTCTATCTAGAAAAGTGTGCAATAGTGTTTTCCATCATTTTAGGATGCTGGCTGTTCATCATACTGAAATGAGAAAGTTTGTGAGACGGTTGTATTTTGCCAAAAGTCCAGCAATAAAGTTAAATGAATTGAATAGGGCTCTGTTCCGAGGAACGGTATCAGATGTAGAGAAGGTTGTTGATGAAATTCAGTTTTGTTACTTTGGTCCTGAACAAAACAGTGCAGAGAAGGACACAGTAAATGAGGCAGAAGTGGAAGAGAATGTAGAACCTTGTGTAAGTAAGACATTTAATGATCACATAACAAAATTTGCAATAATCTCTAATGAAAGACCAAATGTTACTTGTATTTGTTGCCGCAGAACTCATTATAGAAAACAAACTAGGAATGTTGATCTCTACAGAAAGAGTGAAAATGAAGATAATTATAAGTGGATGGATTTTGCCACATATATATTTCTTGAAAATTGTTTTGAATTGGGTGAAGATCAGCGTATTTGTAAATACTGCTACAACAAGTTAGAGGAAAATAGAATGCCGACCAGAGCTGTACATAATAATTTAGAATTGGATGCTATTCCTGCTGAACTTTCTGAATTAAATACATATGAGTCTATACTCATTCAATGTGTTCATCCGTTCCAGACCATAGTACGTATGGAGCCCAAAACTGGTAAATTACCTCCTTCAGATTTACTGAGAGGTTTAAAAGGTAGAGTGGTGTATTTGCCCTTGGATTTGAAAAAAAATATGGAAACTATTGATGCGGATACTTTGGAAACTGAACCATTAATTATTCTGGTTAATGGTGTACCTACAAAGAATAAGAAGATTTGGCAGGAGCTGGTAGATGTGCGGAAAGTACAAAGAGCAAATTTGTATTTGAAAAAAAATAACAAATGGTATGAATCAATTTATATAGAAGAAGAAGAAGAAGAAGATTTACAAGGAGACACAGAAACACCAACTGGACAAATTGAAAAAGTGGACAAGTCAAAGGAAGAAGAAATTTATGAACATTTTAGCATACATCCTCTCCATTCGAAAGAAGTTATGGGAGACAATATTGATCTCTTTCAGATGAAGAAAGCAAAAGGAAATCCCGTGAGTGTATGGGAGGAGAGCTTGGAAGCTCGATGTTTTCCCCAGCTGTTTCCTAAAGGAAAAGGAGGACGATACGATGAACGTCCAGAACAGATTCCAGCTTCAGAGTATCGAACTACAAGACTATATGCTGAAGATCCCAGATTTCGACAAAGTATTCCTTATTTGTTCCATCTTTTATTTGAAAGCGACTTGTCTGCACTGTCTTATGCAGTAAATCACATTTTAAAAAGTGGAGTACATTTACAAAATGTGTCTGCTAAGGATTTTATGGAGAAAGTGCAGCACCGAGATGATCATTTGGAAACACAACTGATCAATCTGATGGCTTGTCAGCGTGGGACAAATGAATATTGGTACCGACGCCATGGTGAACTAAAATGCATGTTACGCAATTTAGGAACACCAACATGGTTCCTTACCCTAAGCTGTGCCGAGTACGCTTGGGATGATTTACTGGATTTTCTACGAGAGGCCAATTCAAACATTAAAAACATCGAATACAAGACAGCAGGAGAACTGTGCTCATTGGATCTGGTTAATGTTTGCAGATATTTCAATCATAGATTTGAGGCTATGATGTCCTTCATCTGCAATAAAAAAAATCCACCCCTTGGAGAAGTAGTGGATTTCTTTTGGAGAAAAGAGTACCAGGCAAGAGGTGCTCCTCATATTCATATGCTGCTGTGGATCAAGGATGCCCCAAAGTTTGGAACAGATACTGATGAAGCAGTGTTATCTTACATTGAAGAATATGCAACATGTGCTATACCTAAAAGCACAGAAGAGAACAAGTTAAAGGAGCAAGTTCTACGTTTCCAAAGTCATCGGTGTGGAAAATACTGTCGACGGAAATACAAGAGCAAAGAAAAATACTACACTAAATGTCGATTTGGATTTCCTAGACCTGTTCTTACAAATGGAAGAGTCAACAGTTTTATGTCAGCTGTGAGACATACTATCACAAGAAAATCACCTAAGAATACCTACAACCTTAAAAGAAAAGAAGAATCAAAAAATATAAATGACTACAACCCAGTCATTTTATCCATGTGGAACGCTAACATGGATATACAGTATGTTGCTGACAATTCCATTGCTGTTGCTCGATATGTAACGTCTTACATTACGAAATCAGAAAAAACAGAATTGAAGGAAATGTGGGAAGAGATTTCTCACGAGAAGACTGTCAGTAAGAAGCTGTACAGTTTCAGTTTGAAGATGTTATCGCATCGAGAAATTGGATCCTACGAATGTTCAGATAGGTTATCTTCTGCAAGTCTCTACTCGAAGTCAAGAAGAAGAATTTGGGCAAGTTTAGGCCTTGCAGCAATGAGAAATCGGGTACTGAAATCTGTTGGAGAAATTGAATATTTGGCTGAGAATGACCCAGAAAGTACAGACATATTGAAAACAAACATGTTGGACACATATTATCCCAAGAGAAGTCATCATCTGGAGAACATGTGTCTCTATGAAGTGTTACAGAACTACATTTATTCACGGAAAGCTGCAGAAGACATCAACAGTGGAAAATATAAAGTTGTTGGTGAAGAAGGATGTTTGGTGAAGCAAACCAAAGGAAGTTTGATAAATCACCGGAAGCTGAGTTGCGACACTACCGACAAGAAAGAATTTTACTACTTGGCTCTTTTACAGTTGTTTAAACCATGGCGTACAGAGGATGAACTACTGGGAGAATTCCAGAGCTATGAAGATTCTTTTAATGCTTGCAAAGACAGCATACAATGCAGTACATTCTCAACTTATCTGCAAATGTTAAATGAAGAAATTGAACAGGAAACTACAATTGCAGCAGAAATAGCTAGAGACAGTTCTCAGGACAGCCAAAGTTCAGGAACACACAGTCAAGATCCCCTAGGACAACCAATCGTTGAAAATGAAGCATCAATAGCCATGAATGAAGTGGAAACGGCTATGAATCAAGCTCAAGAAGAATTTATAGACTTAGAAAATTTGGAAAGACAACTGAATCAAGAGCAGCAACAAATTTATGAAGAGATCAAAAACAAAATTGATCACGGATTTCTACATATCAAAAAAGAGTGCTCATGCACATCATTTCATCCAATCAGGATGTATGTAAGCGGACAAGCTGGCACTGGAAAAAGTTTCCTAATTAAAGTCATCAGAAGCTACCTAAAGCAAAAAACGGATTCTACTTTGTCTTGTGTGGTTACTGCTCCAACTGGGTTAGCAGCATATAACATAAAAGGAATCACCTTACATCGTTTGCTAATGTTACCAGTGGAGCATGAGAACAAAATACAATTCAACAAGCTAACTGGAGAAGCATCCTTGGAAGTTTCACGAGTATTGAAGAAGATGCAAGTTCTCATTATTGATGAGGTGAGCATGGTATCAAACTTAATGCTTGCCTTTGTGCATTTAAGAATGCAGCAAATTTTGAAGACAGACTATGACGTGTTATTTGGTGGAAAACACGTCATAGTTTTTGGGGATCTTTTGCAACTTACTCCAGTTAAAGGACAACCAGTGTTTAATACTGTGACACATGAAGACACAAAGAAGTCATTGGGAAGCATTGGAAATACAAATATTTGGTCCTTCTTTGAGTACAAGGAACTTACAACTAATATGAGGCAAGCAAACGATGAAGAATATGGAAGTATTCTGAAAGATATCAGGATTGGACTACTCACAGATGTTGGGAAAAAAGCATTACAGAGTCGGCTGCTACATAATTTATTTCCAAAGGAAGAAATAGTTGCAGAGAAAATATACAAGAATATTGCAGAAAACAAAAGTGTCATCTGCTTAATGCCAACTCTACGTGAATGCTCAATATTTAATGAGGAGCTTTTGAAATTGGAAAAGGAAGACATCAGGAAATTGGAAGCAGTGGACAAAATTGAGGATGGAAGAATTACAGTCACAGTAACAGGCAAACTGAAAAATAAATTGGACTCACTAGAGAAGAACATCTCCAAAACAGCAGGATTAGAAAAAAATCTTTATGTTTGCATGAATTGTAGAGTGTTTTTAAGGAGAAATTTGGATGTTGAGAAAGGCTTAGTGAATGGAGCGATGGGAAGAGTTGTGGGTTTTATTAATTATCAGAAAAAAGAAGGAATTGAATGTTTACAGATAAAATTTGATCAGATAGAGGAAGTTAAAGACATTTGTCGTTGTTCAGTTCGTTTCATGCTTGTGAAAGACTTATATGTACGTAGGAAGCAGTTTCCGTTTTCGCTAGCATATGCTGTAACTATCCACAAGTCTCAAGGATTGACTGTAGATTGTGCATTTGTGAACATTGGTTCAACTGTGTTCAAAGAAGGTATGGCATATGTTGCTTTGTCACGAGTCAAAACATTATCAGGTTTATTCATGATAGACTTTGATGACTCAAAAGTTAGTGCTGATACAAACTGTGTAAAGGAGTATAATAGATTAAGAAGAAGCTATGCTCCTCATTTAGGTCAGTATCCTGTGTTGGAGAAACGTGTAGTTTCTCGTAAAAGGAGAAATGAGAATATCTGTAATGAAGATGTAGAGAAGAGGAAAAAAAAGAGGAGTGATGTAATTGCAAGCAAAAAGAATAAGGAAAATGAAGAACAGGTTGTAGGATGTCATTTTGAAAATAGCTCTGGTGTCAACTGCTACGCTAATGTAGTGCTGAATGTTGCATTTTATCTGGAAAGTTTGCAAGAGCAGATAATAGTAAATCAGGGAAAAAGATTCTGTTCAGAGCTCAGTCTCCTTTTTCAAAAGCTGAGTAAAGATAAAACTCAAATAGAAAGTGCTACTGAAATTAGAAAACTTTTAGATGTATGTTCAGGACGAACACAGTTTTCTCAAAATGAACAGCAAGATGCACACGAATTTTTGATGTATTTTCTTCAGGTAGTGGAAGAAGAAGGAGTTCCCATTGACATTTTTTTTGGTCTCTCTTATAAATGGGAACATAGTTGTGATAATTGTTATAATATATGTGGCTCTATTGTTGATAATGAAAGGTTTATTTATTTGACATTGCCAGAGAGTAAAACAGTCACTTTTGCAAAATTAGTTAAAGATGCTAATCATAGCATGAAATGTGGTGAGTGTAATTCTGACATGTTTTCAACATTAATTTTAAGGGAATACGGACAGTATGTAATTTTAATGATGCAACGATGTAGAGCTGATGGATCAAAATTGGATACTTTAATAAAGAAGTTTACAGGACAGCAATTATCAATTTCAGGAAAAACTTTTGTAACTGTTGCAATAATTTTCCATGATGGACCTACTGTTACTTCTGGACATTACACAGTTTATCTAAAATGTGAAAAAGGCTGGACACTGTGTAATGATTCCAAATTGATTTTCAAACAACGTTTGCCTTTTGATTTAGCAAATTCCTATCTAATCTTCCTGAAACCTAAATTTTAGAGAGATTTGGCAAGATCTGGACAAAATAATTTTACCATTTTACTGGATTACCATTGCAATTTTGTAGAAAAAAGATTTTTAAAATTATCATTTGGCCTAAAGGAAAGATAACCAATTGTAATGTGGACTTTTTTAAATTTTAATGCAATTTTCAAAAACCAATAATTTAGAGATAATCGGTAACTTCTGCACATTTTAAATTATGGAATGCTATTGGACTGCCATTGGAAATTTTTTCAAAAATGATTTAAAAAATTACTATTTGGCCATGTGGAAAAGTAAGCAATTCTATTGTGGACTAAATAAATTATTCAAAAAATTTTCGTGAACCAAAATGTTACAGAGAATTGGTGAGATCTGGACAGATTAAACTTTAGAATTTTAATGGTTTTCCCTTGGAAATTTATTCCAGGAAAAAAAAAAAAATACTATTTGGCCTAAAGGAAATAAAATCAGATGTATTTTGGAGTTATTTGAGATATAATATTGTGATTATACTTCTGAAACAAACATATCAGACGGTATTTTAAAGAAAAAAGTATTGTTTTTAGATGATATTTTTTTAGAATAATATGCATTTCTGTAATGATAAGTTTAAGTGAGAAGACATTCTGGGCTTTTTTAATACAATCTTTGTGATTGTTAATTTTTTTTGCCCGCTGTAAAATGATGAATGCAATTGCTTTCACAATTAATAGTGAAATGCAATATATTCTGAAAACAGCAAAAATAAGGCAAAAATATTTTTTTGTAAAAAATGTAAATATGTGTATTGTATTATAAAATGGATAAAAAATATTAATACTTTTTTCTTTATTTTCAGATCGATATAGAAAATTTTCGGAAACTACAACCATTTTAAAAACTATTTTTTAAAAAAACAAATGAATAAATATTTTTTTGAGTGAGTATGGTAAGTTAAAAATAAAAATTGTAGTCTCTCAAGGACTTTGTAATGAGATAAATGATTTTTAGTGTTTTTTTTTAAAAAATAAAAAAAAGGTACGCTTACCGTACGCGTACGGTAAAAAAAAAAAAAAAAAGTTTTAAAAAAAAAAGAAAAAAAAAGATGAAAGATAAGGTTGGCTCTTAAAAGAACCGTTGTGTTCATGCAGGGACAGAGGAAAGAAAGATTGGGAATATTAGACGGTACGACAAGTGTGCTGATCTATTTTACTGTTCACCAGGGAAACACTGGTCTCCCTATAAGTAATTAGATCGTGACAAGTGGCGCACCGTACTTCAACCCTCGCAAACCGAGGGTTAATTTCCAGAGGGCCAGCAAAAGGAGATTCTCCCCCCACAGATGAAGGGCTCACCTGACCTGCAGAAGAAGGAGTCTGCCCTGCAGATGATTGTCCAGGCTGAGCTGCTGTGGATGTACTGGCTCGTCTTTCTGAAGAGTTACCTCCAAAAAGATGACCATGTGTCCTTCTGTGTACTTCCTGGAGGTGTCTCTTCATGGTGTGATTCCCAAAGGAATACTTCCTGTTAGGATTACCTCTAGAAAGTACACGCTTACACAGCTTGCAAGTAACTAAGGGTGCATTCACCTTTTGCTGGCCTTCTGGAAAAGTAAAATACTCCCAAACGTAAGAAGGCTTTACTTTCCTCGCTCTCTGCCTCAAGACAGTGCTGCTGGTGCTAGCCTCACTCTCAGAAGAGCTCTGCTGTTCTGCCATCGTATCCCAAAGACAAACCAGCTCCTTCTCCCAAGGGATCACAAGCAGAAATGAGGGGAATGGGTGTGGTGTAGGAGAGTTCTAGAACTGAAAGTAGTTTCAACCAATCAAAAGTTGTGTTTCAAGATCACATGACCTACCGTACGCTTACGGTACGCTTACGGTACGCTTACGGCAAAAAGTACGCGTGCGCGTAAAAAAGACACGCGCTTGTGCGCATGCGCATAACAGTCACTCCCCGGCACTTCCGCGTAACGTGCGCGTGTTGCGTAAGCGCGCACGCGTCCCACGCGCAGTACGCGCGGCTACGCAAAGTACGTAACTATACGCAAGCAGCGTAGATAGATTACGGGCGTTGCGTAAACCGTACGCTTACCGTGAGCTTACGGTACGCGTACTATAAAAAAAAACAAAAAAAAAAAACAAAAAAACTGGAAATAATTTTTACATGTTTATTTTAAAAAATATATATAAAAAAAATATTTAAGGATTTTAAAAATTTAAGCATAGTCTTTATAAAAGATAAGAAAATTAAATTAAAAATATGTTTGAAAAAAATGAAGAATAAAAAAAAAAATAGCATTTAAAAAACCTTGCAAATTCACTGTAAAAACCATGGGTTTCACACACGTTATATTTAGGAATTAGCATTTAAAAAACCTTTCAAATTCACTGAAAAAACCATGGGTTTCACACACGTTATAGTTAGGAATTAGCATTTAAAAAACCTTAGAAATTCACTGAAAAAACCATAGGTTTCACACACGTTATAGTTAGGAATTAGCATTTAAAAAACCTTAGAAATTCAGTGAAAAAACCATAGGTTTCACACATGTTATAGTTAGCTGGACATTTTACTCGTAAAAAACCAATGAAATTGCCCCGTTATAGTTAGTTCAGCTAACTATAACTCGCGCGCCCGCAATGCACTGCTGATGACGTCACATATTACATCACTCATGACATGGTCAGTGACATCACTCATGACATCACTGATGACATCTCAAATGACATCACTGATGACATCACTGATGACATCATCCTTGTGATAGAGTGGCAGACCTCCTCTCACCTTAATATAAGCTTTGATACACACATTCAGAAATAGAGACTAAAAATTTCAAAACAATGGACATACCAATACCAGTTACAACAACCTCTTCAGTAATTCTAAGATCCACATACACATCCACTCATTCACCAACAGTCCTATACAGTCACTCATACATGTACTCACTCATCATATGTACTCATACATCTATACATCCTGTTACACAATGCCACTCATCCATAGAGTTACTCACACACATAGTCACTCATGCTAATAAAGAATAAAACATACATTTACTTGCATATACAGTAATACACACACCACCATACTTACTTCTACGGAAACTTACACATACTTAGTCTTTTAAACAATCACTTATAGAAACACATACTTATTCATACAGGAACTCTTTCAATCTCTCCCTCTCACATATACTCACATATATACACCAATAGTCACATATACTAGTTAAAAAGATATGTAGTTACTCCTGAAGACACTATTGAGACAGTCATTCACTCACTAACACACCCATACACACACTCATCCACCCATACAGTCCTGCACACATGCTGTCTTCAACACATACAAACAGTGAGTCACTCATTCATGCATCTATGCACTACGTAATACCCCCCACCGTACCATACAGACACTCAGACTGATACTCAAAAAAACAACTAATAACCTATATAGACACCCATGTAGCTACTCACCAACCCATGCAGCCACTTATACACAAAGTGAGAGATACACTTAATCAGTCAGTAACACAATCAATTTTTCAAAAACAAATCATCCATTTAGACACTTATATACCCATTTATTCTTCCATCGACCTTGAGATACACATATATAAAACATATTTAATTTTCAGAAAAACACACATTCACTGGATGATGTCATCAGTGATGTCATCAGTGATGTCATTTGAGATGTCATCAGTGATGTCATGAGTGATGTCACTGACCATGTCATGAGTGATGTAATATGTGACGTCATCAGCAGTGCATTGCGGGCGCGCGAGTTATAGTTAGCTGAACTAACTATAACGGGGCAATTTCATTGGTTTTTTACGAGTAAAATGTCCAGCTAACTATAACATGTGTGAAACCTATGGTTTTTTCACTGAATATATATATATATATATATATATTTAATCAAGTTGGGCTCTCTAGTGCTTCATTTAGCGCTGACTGACACTCCGGACCCTATGTTTGACAACTCTGCAATCCCTGCAACAGATTTGGGTGCATTCATGTTAGAATATATGGCCAACATGCACCTGTCACGCACCGTGCGCACATGGGGGACATATTTTGCGCATCTTTGTGAAATGTATTCTTTGTTAACTTCTTATATGGAATATGCCATGCACAAATGGTGCCCTTCGGGCACCATTTGCACACGGGGTAGGGAAAAAGTGGATAATTTTTTGTTTTTTACAATTTTTTACCATACGCATACGGAAAGCGTAATCGGCGATTTTCCGAAAATTTTTTTTTTTATTTTATTTTTTTTGGGCTTGGGGGTGGTTTGGGGACCCCTGTATCAATGCTGGGTGGTTAGGATCTCATGAAACTGCCTCTTTACACATTTTTGGGGTTCATTTTTGCTGCCCAACTCAGGAAGCGAGAGAGAAAATGGCGGCCGCCGCTTCCTGGTTTCGACCGATTCGAATGTTTACTAAGATCTAAGAGCCAATCAGAATCGCGCTCGCGCACGCCACCGTACGCTTACGGTAAGCTTACAGTAAGCGCACCGTAAGCTGCCACAGATATATATATTGATTTAAAGGCTATTTTCTCAGAATCTACTGAACAGATTTACACCAAACCTACAAAAGGCACTTCCTTGACCTGGGGACTACCTCTCTGCCAAGTTTCATTAAATTCTGTTCAGCCGTTCGGGCTGTAGCCCTGTCTAAAGGTCCTATGGAAAAATGCATGGGAAAAACGCGTTTTGGGACCCCCCTTTTATCTCAGCCCCCGCTTGACGAATCCCCCCGAGACTTTCAGGGTAGGAGCGGAGCGTAGCGCCCCACCTATTTTGAAAAATTCGCGAGGATTCGTCGACCAGCGCCAAAGTTATTCAAAATAGAATGTTGCGGATTTCCTATGGAAACGTGGTCCTAACTATAACTACCTACTGGCGACCGCCAGTAGGTAATATTTCTTCTTATATAGATATCTTTGCACATTGTAATTTTTTTATTTTTTAGATCCTATTCTCACCTATATATTTTCTCATCTTCACTTTAAATCATATAATTTCTTTTGCTTCTCTTCCCCTCTTCCTGCTTTCTTCTTCGTTATACCTTTTGTTAGTTATATATGATCTCTGTATCATCCGTACACATTTCGTTTGTTAATATGGAGTACTGTCCAGTTGTCTGAATTATATGTTAAAGTATGTGTCTTTGTAATGATTATTTTTGTGAAAATTATGTATTTGTATATATCCACATGTCTAGGAGTTTTTATATGTATGTCTTTTTTTATGTGCCATTTTCTCTAAAGATTGAGTATTTATGTATTACATGTTTGTTTTTATGATTGTCACATATAGATGTTCTTTTAAGTGTTGTTCTTTGTGTTTGTGATTATTGCAGCCCTGATGAAGTTCCTGTACGGAACAAAACGCGTTGTCATAAAGGAGCACATACCGTCTTAGGAGTACTTTACTTATATTCCACTCTCTTTGAAGAGCCCTGATGAAGTTCCTGTACGGAACGAAGTGCGTTGGCTGTGCATTGCACTCTATGTAAGTTCCTGAGGGTTTCGATGCCCTATGGCTAGCACTTTGACTGATGTGCTGGAATCAGGGGTCACACACTGTTCTTGCGACCTTCTCCCCTGTCAGTCTATGCTCACTTTCCTCTAGATTCAGTTATATCCACTCTTCCTTGATGTTGGCTAACAGAAATGTACATTATTTACATATCCAAAGGTAATG
Source organism: Triturus cristatus (assembly GCF_964204655.1). NCBI lineage: Eukaryota > Metazoa > Chordata > Amphibia > Caudata > Salamandridae > Triturus > Triturus cristatus. Next base: position 741,032,551 of record NC_140583.1, read on the forward strand.
CAATGATGGAAAGGTGAGCAGTAAGGGGTAAGTAGCACAAACATTAGCAAAGGCAGTAGATCTGGGTTTAATTTGCTTACACAAGAGGCATTACCACATTAAAGAGAGATACTTGGGAAGATTCCAGTGGGAGCTGCCAGAGAGGGTAACAGTTGTAATGTAGTCCTTTATGCAACTCAATGCAAGAACTGGAGCACAGGCGGAGAGGATACAATGAAGCAGCCAATAACATTAGGTGAGAGATGTTTACTCAGCAGGATTGAGGCAAGATGTGGTTTATAAAGTCTCAAGCCCATGGCTCAAAGAGGCTAGTCGAAGAAAGACAGTGGTTGAAGGGGTGGACTCAAAATTCACTCTATAGTGTTAGACATGTGTTAGATTTACAGCTGCGATATAAGAGCACCTGAACAAAAAGGACAATGTAGGTTAGCCTGACAAGTCAGCATTGGCCAGAAACCAGGTGCCCCGAATTGCAAATGTTGAAGTGCTCACAGGTTTACCATACTTTACACCGACTCTTAGAAGCAAGCACAGGGGCAGTCACAAAGAATCAGGCCCAGGGTAACCCTCAATCATTTTCGACCTGCAGTGATTTTCTGCCTGCTAGCCCGCAAGTGGAACAAGCAGGTGACTAATTTTTTGTTCCGCACTTTGAGTCCGAGGCCGCTATTTGAGCACAGCTCGCGTTATTAGCGAAGGGTGAGGGGAGGGCAGGGGAGAGCCGGGGCACTGCCTTTGCACTGTGGAGTTTGGTTTAACCCCTTGAGTGCCCCGCCCTTTCCCCCTCCAGTGCCGGGCCTTTCATTAGCGGGCGGGGTCCATGACGAGATAGTCTCGTCATGGGCACAGCGCAACCGCGCTCCATGACGAGACTATCTCGTCATGGGCATAGAAGGGGTTAACCAGTGGTCGAAGTGGGGAAAAAAAGTAGGGGAACTCTGAGAGGAGAATCAGAGGGCGGGAATAACCCAAGGATTGGATCAGTGGGCGGTGCCAGAATGCGCAAACATCCCAATTTTTAGTATTTGTTTGGCATTTCACTGCCCAGTTTAATCAACCAATGGATACACATGATTATTTAAGGTTATAATGAGTTATTGACATTAAAACACATTCACAAAGAGGGATATGCTTCTATTCATAGAATGTCCCAAATACGAGAAAATGTGGAAGCACAAGCCATTTGTCGCCGAGCCATGGAGTTTCTGTCATCAGCACTTCTGCCTTTTTCCACAACAGCAGTTCAAACATGAATGGCAAAATATCCTAGTTTGCAAATGTTTTCTATATAATTATGGCTCTGCCATATTTGCCTCATAATGCAAGATCTGCTGCATGATCTGACCATTTAAACTAATAAATTGTTTATAGCTCAAACGTATCAAAAGTTAATAAACAATTTGACTTGTTTTGCTGCGGAGTAGATGGCTTATTGCAAAGGTTGACTGATCACCTTTCTCACTGTAGCATTTGTATGTTACACTGGTACTAATAAGGCAAAATCTTTCCAGAGACTGTTAGCATGTGTACACATGTCAAAATAATAAAATATCAGAAAATATACTGCATTACTCTGCAGCCTTTTTTGTATGCATAATTTAGTCAACACTGCGGCATAATTTTGTCCTCCTTTGCTTGCTGCTTAATTAATTCCAGTGGCCCCACAGCAAGCAGCACATGGTAAAGTGCTTCTGAATGAAGCAGAGAGACAAGTTTGCGAACTTAATTTGGTGTGCGTGCAAATTCTGCATTGCCAATCCCTGGTGAGTTGCAGCTTCTACTTCTGAAACAAGGCCAATGGAGGTACCTATGGGTGAGGCAGACTGGCCTCAAGGGCAGGGCGGCCTTAGCACTGGTGGTGCCTTGTGCATTAATGTTTGTTATTGCCCCCCAATGACCACCTCTGCTATGGATTAACCTCACTACCACCCTTTAACAGTGCCTCTCAAGTCTCCATAACCACACTCTCTCTGATGCATTTAATTTGATTTACAGCGCCGCACATACCAGTGTAGGGTGTCAGAGCACTTTACATGCCACACATTACTCAGAGACAATCAATATGTGTGTAAATCACTGTATAGACAATGTTACATAAGACTAAGGACTACAAGGTGTAGGAGTCACATGACAACCATACTAGTTGGCCATATAGGTTAATAGTGATTGGTCTGGAGAAATACAAACTCAGAATTTAAAACGTAATACCGTGGTTGGGGGTTCTCTTTAATAATCAGAATTGATTTCTGTCCAAAAGAACACTTTTTGCAACATTAGGATAACTAAAGACTGGGGGGAAAAACACAATGCTCTAATTTATATCTTGTAGTTTGTATGCAGCTCTTACATGACAGTTAATAGCACACTGTTCTATTTTAGGATTTTAACCTGTAAACTGCATGCAACAAAAGGATTTCTCTGACAAAAGCAGTAGCCCACTGACCTATTTACATTATGTGCACTTTGTGATCTGCATGGTACATGTTCTTTGCAGCAGGCACATTAACCCTCTGTGCTACCTATCCATGAGTCAAAACTTCCACTAGACAAAACTCCGATCTCTCTCTAGGAAGAACATTAAACATCAGCGTCATCATGACATTTTTATTGTTGCCGAAAATTGCTGGAGGCCAGGAAGGAGGCAGCAAGCACTTTTAAAACCTTAATATACTTGCAAACATAATGCCTCCACCCAAAATCAGCGCCCGGTCACACCGGTTGCAGTGCCCTAGAGCTGGCCCTTCTCAAGGGTCCTGTGACCTCAGTGACCGAGCCACTGTTGTTCTTGGCTGGGCTGCTTCATAGGCCTGCCCGCAAGACTGGAGGTGAACTTCAGTATGGATTGTGGTGAACAAATCTTGAAGGTTAAGCCAGACTTGCCAGTGCTAGGGTCCACCTGCCGGTGCTAAGACACCAGCGCTTCTAAGGTCTTGCGAAGCCTTCTAAGGTCTAGCATGGGATTGCGCTCTCTCAGGAGAGTCGTCTGGTGGACTGGTTATTAAGGCTGAACCTTGTTCCCCAGTTCCAAATTCAGCAGCTCTGGCCATAGTGCCACATCCTCTCCCCCACTGACACCATACTGCCCCCACTGAGAAAAACTCACACTGCCTTTAACTACAACCCAATTACTGCCAGCTATAAACACCTGGATGAGGCTCAATTTAAATGACGCAATAGACAAGAGCAATATGTGGCCTACAAAAAAAGTAACAACATCCTGGAAAAAGCAAACCCTCATAGGGAATGCAAAATTTAGCAAACCATGTGAAATGTAAGCAGGAACAACATGGTTACCTTAACGCTTTTACACTCACTATTCAGAAATCAGTGAATGCTTTTGCCTGAAAAGTTAAGGACATGACTACAGGGCCTTGAATGGACCCATTTTAGCGTCCATTGCTGATATCCTTACAAAACGTTAGCAGTATGGTAAAAAGACCACATCCCTGGACGCAGAGCCGCAGTACACATTTTGTTTTCCAATCCACACTTTGCAGTACCTCCAGGATTGGTGCACTAGTTGCAAGCCCAGGAAAAACAAAGACAAGAAAACAAAAATAGCGCTTCACTGGCAAACTCTGTAAAAGTGGCACTAATGTGTTTGGGTGTGAATAAAATCAATCTGGACAGTTTGCTACCACGGTCTTACTTTATTTAGTTATTTTTTATATTTTTAACCTTTTATTCCAGATGCTGCACTTTGGAATTAAAATACGACATTTCCAGCAAAAATGATTTTCTTTTTTGGATCCATTTCACAGGGAACACATAAAAGAAAGGAGATGAAAGAGAGTGAGAACCCATCTTGAAGTCACGGTTTTCAGTAAGAGAAGAACTGCTAGACAGAAAGAGGGAAGAAGGAAGGGGGGGGGGGGCAGCTGAAGCGGCATAGCAGAAGTGGACACTGTATTTTTCTTCTCTGAGCAAGAAGGGAAAGACAGAGTCCTGTTACTTCTCTGCCGCCCGTCCTCGGACGCCAGGAAACGCCGAGCTTTATTTAAAGGCGATGGTGATTTCTTGCGTCCTGGGACGCATTATCAAAATAAAAAAGTAGTAGCTGTGTGTGTAAATCTGTTTATTAGCAAGCAAGCAGCATTGATTTGGCTACTTAAGGTTACTGGTGGGCGGCACTGCCTAGGCCTGCTGCTGCTGCTGCCAGCCATCGACGTGGAGCTGAACCGATGGTGACAGTCTAGTGCATGTTTGACAGGGCATGGCAATTTGAAAATGATAAACGCACGCACGCTGCGCGAGCAGCCCCTACCATCAGAACCAAATCAAGCCCAATTTCACTGTCCTGCCCACCGGCAACACGGAACTGAAGGCCTAACATTCACAACATGGATATAGCTGGAATCTTTCTATCATTGGCTCTCACAGCCTCAAAACTCTTTACCGGAGACTCGGGGGAGGAACAACAGTGTCTGCTCTGAGTCAGGGAGGTAATTTCATATTTACTTTAACACATTGCCTTATGACGTGCTGACGCATAGTGTAGACCCGGCCCTGAAGAATAAGTGCCGGTGCTAAGCACCGGAAAGCACCGGCACAAATTAAGCACTGGGTGGTTCACACTGCTGTAAGGAAGCAAGGTTTAGTTAAATACATTTACGTTTTAAACATAATGATATAACTATGCATATAGTAACAGATCAAAAAGGTACAATGATGCATACATTTTGATAGTCAGAAGTATGTGTACATACTTTCCCAAACTAATTCAAACCTCCTTTATTCTCATTCACATGCTTATGGAGATACTGTTATTCCCATTCTTCATATACACGTTCACATACCTGAACATTAGACTGTTACACTCTTTCAGATACTCATATCAATCAATCAATCAGGAATTTGTGAAGCACACTTCTTTCTCTACCTGGCTGCTGCACCTCCGCCCTCTGTAAATATTAATGTAAGAGATGAAAGTCTCAAATCAGCAAGGAAAGTTTAACAAAGTAATACATTTGCAGACCCCATGCAAACTGCGGATGCACACTGAGGGCCTTATTTACAAGCACCTATCGCCACCAAAGCGCCACTTTATTAGACGTTGTGGTGGTAATCGGGGCTTCACTTTATTCACAAGGCGGCGTTGAGCCACTTGACGTTGCTAACACCCCTTCCATGCTCTACTTAGCATGAAGGGGGCAGGCAATGGGCGTTGTGGTAGCCGTTCCACCGCAACACCCATTGATTTTGTCGCTGACCCATATTTACAAGGGTGGCGCAAATATGGGGCAGAGCCAAAATAAAGACCAGGGAAAACCTGTCCTTACCCTGGCACAATGAGGAGAAATGTTTATTTTCTCCTCATTTTTGCTATTTCTATGTGTTCTGAGATGTGTACGGAACTGTCCCTTCCTGCACATAAACAATCTTCCCCTGAAACACAGGCACCCTTGCACTATAGTGCAAAGGTGTCTGCATTTGCGCTAGGCAGTTAAATTAGCACCAGTGCAGGGGGAAACGCAAGGAAAGGCTGCACCCATACATTTTAGAAGTGGCAAGCGTGCCATTAATCCAAGGAGACTAACGCCGCGCTCCGCCATTTCCTCATGAATATGCCCCGGAGAATTATTTTCTGTACCAGATTGAAAACTTTTATCTGTGAAAGACAGAAGAATGAAGGTGCACCTTTTAAAGATGAATTTGAAATCAGAAGGCATGTGTAATCCGTGAGGAAAGTGATTTTAGTCTTCTCTTGCCAGACATTCTCCAAAGCTATGTATCTTTGCGTGTTTCTTTTTTTGTAAGGCTAAAAACTGTTGAGCTCCCATGCACAGATTTACCATTTTATTTTGGACTGGAACGCCCTTTGAACAAGAGCACATGGGTTTCATTTCCTGAAACACCAACTCCCTCCAGTCCACTCATATATAGTGAAGACTGAACCAGGGCCAAACACATAACCATCAGTCACCCTTGCACTACCCACACAACATAACTGCATAGTAGCCATATGCATCAGATACTGATGCATTCATCGGATACTCCACACACTATTGACTCCCACATATTCCATCAGATACTAATATCTGTGATCATATCGGCCGAGCACTTTCAGTTTCACATGGGGCTGATTAGATTGGCCGGTGGGTGGGTTAAGTCTAGTGGCAAATATTATGAGGGTCAAAATAAGTCTGGTAAATTACTGACAAATTATCTTAAAATTAAACAAAACAGATTATTGATTGAATCTGTCGCAGATGATGTTAGTCATGCTTACTTCATTGACTCGGATATTCTGGATCAATTTAGTTCCTTTTTATGCTAATTTACACACATCTGAATGTTCACCTTTGGATCAAGACATTCTACCTTCGATTTAAAAACAGATTGTTCCCAAATTTATTTTTCTCTCTGGAAAATTGTCTATTTCAGAACCTCATCTTGCTATGCTTTCACTTCACAAAGAAAAGGTCCCTGAGCCTGATGGTTTTACGACAGAATTTTATATTAATTTTTCTCATATTCTTTTGCCAAAACTACTTAATTTAATTCAATCTTTTTTCTGGCTCTTCCATGTCTTCTAGTTCTTTTCTCCAAGCACTTTTTTGTTGAGATTTGCACTGCTGCAAAAATTACAGACCCATTTCTTTGGTCAATATAGATTATAAAACATTTGCTAAGGCATTGGCTACTAGACTTCAACCTCTTCTGCCCAATCTCTTGGGAAGGAGCAATCAGGGTTTGTTTCAGGTAGATAGCTTTCAGATAACACTCGTCTGTCTGTTGTTTGATATTATTTCTAAGTCTGCTGATCTCTCTGAACTTTTTACAGCCATTGCTTTGTATGCCGAGAAGCTTTTGACAGGGTTAATTGGCCTGTTTTATTTCATACTCTCCATTGGTTTGATTTTGGTCCTAAAAGTATTAATTTAGCCTCCCTCCTGTACTCACAGGCTGCCATTTGTCCTAATGGTCTTACTTTTGCTTTTTTCCATCTAGCTCGGGGCATTCAGCAGAGATGTCCTCTATCTCATTTCTCTTTAATTTGCTACTTGAACCTTTCTTCTCCAAAATCAGACAAAACCCTCCTATCAATGGTTTCTCCTACAGTACTCCACATATTCACAGAACTAACTTAAGACAAAATCCTAAACTTACTACCATTTTGGTATTCACAGAAGGCACTTACTCATTTTGGTATTCACAGAAGGCACTTACTCATTTCGGTATTCACAGAAGTTAGGAGTCCTAACTTTAGGACTCCTAAATGCCTTCTGTGAATACCGAAAGCCTTAAAATTAGGATTTTTCTCAGTTTAGTAGTAGTATAGTTAGGACTCCTAACTTTAGGACTCCTAAATGCCTTCTGTGAATACTGAAAGTCTTAAAATTAGGATTTTTCTCAGTTTAGTAGTAGTAAAGTTAGGACTCCTAACTTTAGGACTCCTAAATGACTTCTGTGAATACCGAAAGCCTTAAAATTAGGATTCTTCTCAGTTTAGTAGTAGGATAGTTAGGACTCCTAACTTTAGGACTCCTAAATGCCTTCTGTGAATACCGAAAGTCTTAAAATTAGGATTTTTCTCAATTTAGTAGTAGTAAAGTTAGGACTCCTAACTTTAGGACTCCTAAATGCCTTCCGTGAATACCGAAAGTCTTAAAATTAGGATTTTTCTCAGTTTAGTAGTAGTAAAGTTAGGAGTCCTAACTTTAGGACTCCTAAACTGAGAAAAATCCTAATTTTAACACTTTCGGTATTCACAGAAGGGATTTAGGAGTCCTAAAGTTAGGACTCCTAACTTCTGTGAATACCGAAGTGAGTAAGTGTCTTCTGTGAATACCAAAATGAGTAAGTGCCTTCTGTGAATACCAAAATGGTAGTAAGGTTAGGATTTTGTCTTAAGTTAGTTCTGTGAATCGGGCCCATCGAATTTACCGCATATGCAGATTTTATTTTGTTATTTATGTCAGAACCTCATTCCGCCCTCCTTGCTTTTTCATCAGAGGATTAATTTTAAAATTTGGATTTGGGATTTACATTAAACACTGAAAAATGTGAACTATTTACTCTTAGATAAATTTACTTTCAAACATGACTTCCCTTTTTCCAATTTTAAATTGGAACCTACTCAAATTAAATATCAGGGTCTTAAAATTCACTCCATCTCTTACCACTTCTATTTCTGTTAATCTAGTTGTGTGCATTCATATTATTGCCTTCTTAACTTCAAGATAGCATCCTTTACACTTAGGGGCAGTTAGATACAATTAAAATTATGTTAGTTCTTATTATTTTATTTACTATTTCTAATATTCCATTAAATATTTTGCTTAAATCATATAAAAATGTATTCTATTCTATCCTCCTTTCTTTGGAATTACAAAATATCTTGTATGTCCTTATCCAAATTGGAGCATTCTAAAGTGGAAGGGTGTATGCATTTTCTGGATTTTGCTGACTATTACAAAGCTTTTATTTTGAAGAAATATGTTCATTGGATTTCTTCTTATTCTTTATTTACTCCATTATGGGTAGACTTAGAATGACATTTTGTCTCTCCTTTTTCATTTCTTGAATTCATCAAACTTGCATGCGTGCCCCAAAGCTATGTACCCCAAATCCTCAGGACAAACATGTAAACTATTGACCTCTGTTATTCCATGTCACCCTATAAATTTGGACACTTTTTTAGAGTCTCCAATCTGGCACAATTGTTCTATACAACTAAATAATAGACCTCTCTACTGCCCATCTTGGAGAACTAAATGGTTACTTTGGGTCAAAACATTATACAATAACGATTCTTTTATTTCTTTCTTAAAAGCTTCAACAATGTGTGGTTTATCATCTACTTCTCACCATAAATAAATTTAATTGACCAATCTTTTATATACAAATCCAAAAGCCTCTTCCATATATTCATTCCTCCAATGTACATTTAGTGATCGTCCTAAGTCACCCATAGAACTTCCTTGGGAAAACGACCTTCAAGTTACCATGCCTATTTCTACATCGAAACTGCTTTGGATCAACATGAGGAAATCCTCTTGAGCAGCTAATAGTACACAAACACATGTTTTGTTTATGAAATACTTTTTACACCACCTGTTCTTCTCCATAGGATCCACTCTGACACTCTAGACACATTCTGGACATACTCTGTTCAAAATGCTGACCGTAAACATTTACTCTTTACCTGTCCCTATGTTTCTACTTTCTGGCAACAAGTTTGGGAGCAAATTAATCTCATATTTTCTTTAAACATTCCTTACTCTATTTCAAATATTTTCTTAGGAAGCGTCTCTACTGTGAGGTCTGATGTCTCATCTTATGTGCAAATGATGGACCTTTTGTTGTCAGTTGTTTTTCAACAAGTCACTAAGCATTGGAAGAACTTCAAGCAGTTGTCATCAAAAGCATAATGGTGCGCAGTCTGTTACAATCATAGATGAGACACTGTCTATATGCATCCGATGTCTCTTGTTTAAAAACTGCAACAGCTCTAGACACAAATTGCTCAGTTTTTAGATGACACTGCCAAAGATCTCCTGCACCCTCCTCTGTAACTCAAGAAGTGCTTAATCCCCCTGGTTCCTTTTTAAATTGCAATGTTCTTCTCATTTAATTATTGCTGTTTGATTACTATTTTCCAGCTTTTTTGATACTTGCAATCAGACATTTATGCACTGTTATTTACTTTGTACTTATGTCCTCCACCTTACTTACCTCCTCCTTATTTATATTTATATTGATCTATCTATTTTCTTTTTTTTTTTCTAATGATGCATTCATATGTATTTCAATGAATGCATCCCTTGCTTGATTTCAATAAATCTCTTTTAAACCTAAAAATATATATATATGCTTTCTGGGCCTGATAGCATATTGTTGTCTGCAGAGTCATCGGGAGGAACAGGATGGACATGTAATATACCAAAAGCATGATAAGTGTCCCTTTTGGTCCTAGTTTAAACAAGTAGCTGCTTATAATTACTGCTTTTATTCTGTTTGCTCATTTTTCTGTGCAAACAGAGATGAGCAATCATGCCTATAAACCATAATATTAAACAGGCTATTTATCATGTGTCGCATTCACTTAAGATAAGATGGCTATCCTTTGGGGAGATATGAAAATCTACTTAAATATTTAACAATTCATAACGTTTCCAGTGGGCAAACTTTCTGATTAATTGGAGAAATTCTAAAATAGATCCAAAAATCAGTTGTTGAAATTTGAAATCAATAGCAGGTGAGCTTAGTGCCTAAAGAAAATCCTGTGTGGAATGCTGGTTGGAAATTTCAAGAAAGCAATTACTGATAATTAAAATAATAAAGGGAATATAAAAGCAATTTACTTTCACGCCTCTTGGACCACTCTATAATGCTCACAGTAGCACCAGATACCCTTAACAATACCTTGAAAAAAGTCAATAAAAATAAGTATATGGGGCCCCTTTTTGTTCAGAGCAACATAAAAGTTCAAATTCTGGCTTCTACACTTGACCAAATTTGATCCTATCAAAATAAATTACTTTACTTCACTGTTACTTATTTTGATTCCCAAATCTGAGAGCAGTGTAAAGAAATTCAGTTCAGGATGTGCACTATACATACACCTCACTTGTATATAGTTTAGCAACCAACAATGAAAGTCTACTTTAAAATTCACAATCTGACCTTTATTTATTTTATTTTTGTGAGACATTCCCTTTAAATCACCCTTTTGTCTATCAGTTCACTTACTTAAACTCATCACTGGATTTTATGCCACAGCCCTTTCAAACTTCCCCAGCCACCACAAGTGGCTTCTGCTGTAGAAGGAGCCCTATCCTGAATCCTTCCGTTCATTATTTGGCAACAACCTTGAGACAAGAAAGGTGTGCAAAACTGATGCTTTGCCCTCTTTCTAGCAAATGCTTTGAGAGAGATCTGTAGATCGCAGGTACACATGCAAGGATATGTCAGCTTATTACATCTCTGGTGCAGCAACAAGAAACATTCCAGTTTAGTGTAGGAAATCCACATTTTCTGCATGCTCACCTCTGTGTTTTTTGCAGTTTGCTTGACTTTTTTATACCCTAAACACTAGGGCATTGCTATCCAGTGCCCACCAAATATGCTCTAACCCCTGAAATATGTAGACATTGGCTAATTCCCAAATGGAGATTTTACCCTTTTTTTTAAGGTCATAGTATTTGTTGCAGAAAGACTTGGCATGAAAAGTTACATGGCACTTATTGTGCCACCCACTAATGTGACAAAAGAAAACATGACTTACTTCAGGCCTACCATAGTAGTGTGACTGCTGGAGTGTAAAATCTGCTGTGCAATTTGTTAAGATAAACCATTTTGATAAGTAAAACATCACTTTTAAATATTAGAAATTCACCCCTATGTAAGCCTCGTAGCATACATAGTAGTAAAAAGTTGGATACATGGTCTTTAAAAGTGGGACATATAGAAAATAAATGTTACCATGTCCCTATGGTGAAAAGGCCCCCAAAAATAGTTTTTTTCTGTGGCAGGCAAAGTGTACTCCATAGAAAACCAGAATACATATTAAAATACTAATACTGTGTTGTGTAAATGGGACCAGCAAGGATAATTATTAAATCATTATTTTTAATAGATGTTAAAAATCCCATTCAATAGTGAAGTCAGTTTTCTAATGAATATTAAGGACAAATACCAGAAAGTTTCCCTTTATCTACTTGAACTATCAGAAGGCTAATTAACATATGGATCTTCCAGTGCTCAGCTTGTGCTCAGCCTTGAATAGGTGTGAATGAAATGGGAAAAGCCTGTCAGGAGCAAACAATAGATTCACTTGAATTGGCATAGATGACAGCTCTGAACTTCACTGAACATACAACATAGGGGCAGTGGGCATCCTTTGACACCACCCTGTCAAATTCAGCTTGAAAGGTCTGTTGAGCCCCATTTAAGACTGGGGGCACACTTGAAAGGGAAAGAAAAGGATGCCAAGACAATTCTTGTGAATCCCATGTCTGGTTGCTGAAGGGCCCTGTTATTGTTCTGCCAGATTTCTGTTGCTGGGTTTGTTGTGGGCACAATGCCTGCCTCAAACTGGATTTTAGTATTAGATGTGGGAAGAAACTAGGATTACCATACTACACTGCCAACACACACACCCAGCCCTCAGAGCCCAAGTCTAGTAAATGCCCTTCCACATTGTTGGACTGTTTTCAGTAAGACAAAGAGAAACTACTGTAAAAGTCGGTAGGGTTGGTCCCAAGAACCTTTACCCCATTGGTTAGGATGTGGCTAGGAGCCACCTCTGGCCACTAGCTGGTGCCAAGCATAAATGTAGCACCTCCAGGTATCCACTTCTAAACTCTTCTGAACCTGCGAAAGAACAAAAGAGGACTGGACCTGAAGAACCTGAAGGACTGGACCTGCTCCCCGTATTACCCAGGACAACAAAGCAGACTCCAAGGGTCAATTGGCTGACCTCTTGTGTGGCTAAAGGGACATCGCAAGGTACAACAAGCCTTTTTTACTAAAGTCCCCCTGCTGTCTAGCTGCAACTAGATTGCACTGGTCTTTCCTGTTGGCCTCTGCTTGAGATCCGGAGAGTCTCTAAGTGCCCTCCACTGAGCTCTTGGGGGCCTTCGAAGTGTACTCCTTGTTTGTTTGGTACTTAAAAGACTAAGGGCCTGCTTTAGCGTGCAGTGACTCCATCACCCTGCTGGAGCAACCCTATTCCAAATGTAGAGATGTCTGTTGTTCTAACGGGCATCACCAACATTGGCAGGAACTGCAGTCATGGCAGTTCTTGTCAATGCATTGAAAGTGTGCTTGAGCCCAACGCCACACTTTCAATTTCTTTTTTTATTTTCAAAAACAAAATCTCAATGCAGGATTTTCTGATTGAAAAAAAAAACAATCACCTCCTCACCATTGTAGTTTTTTCACATAGTATGGAGTCTTTGAAATGTTTCTAGTTTCACTCCCTGCCTTGTTTTGCATGGCTGTAAGCAAAAGTAAATACTTGCCATCTAATATCCTACAATAAATAGGTTTGGGAGAAAAATAGCAAAAGTCCGATGCTCCTGTCTTCATTAGAGTAATATGACAATGGTGGTAAAGGAGTAGTCTCTGCTACTGACATAATGAAGGCCCGCTGTGTTGGTGATATTGTGTGATCATCCTTATGTGACATTGTGGACATTAACCTTGTTGCAGTGAAAGGTGTGGACATTTTTCCTGTCATGTAATGTTGTGATAGACTTTGTGTGTTGTTTGCAAGACCTCTTTCAGAGCAAAGTGCTATTAACAGCTGCATTCTCAGACTATAGTACTGAGATTTGCTGCATGCGCGCATAATTTGGTATGCCACTGCCTCCACAAGGTTTCTTCTGTGAAATTTGTGTGATTCGTTTCTATGATGAGGATGAGTAACCTGTAATATTTCCTTTACAGAAGGGGTGGGCATAGATCGCGTAATTTTCTGTCGCCTAATTATGTGCAATTACTACAAAATTGCACTGGATTACATGGAATCATGCAAGGAACATAAGCCTGCATTTAGACTATTATCCTAAAGGATAATGCACAATCTTGTCAAAATGGACCCAAGGAGGCATTTTGGTCTAAGGAAGTTGCACTAAATGCAACAGAACATGAAAAACACCAGCCAGCAACTGCTCCCACTCTGATCCTGTACTCTTGTGGTAGGCATTTTCCCTTCAAATTACTCTAAATTATGAAAGTGGATGTAATCATGTATTTTGGGGTAATTCTGTGTCACAAGAGTAACACAAAATTACCTAACTGACTCTGAGTACTGAAGGTGAAGGTAGGTATTAGCCCTGGCACCTTTTGGTGTGGTTCCCCTTGTCTTTTTGCCTCTGACCTCCTGTTTTTGACTGTTTGCTTCATTTTGTTTTTTCTGGTTTGAGGACTCTGAGTACTCTACCACTGCTGACCAGTGCGAAAGTGCTCCATGTCTAAAATGTATGGTATTTGGTTTCTCCATGATTGGCCCATTTGATTTACTAGTACATGCCTAGTACAGTGCACCAGATGTGCCCAGGCCTGTACGTCAAATGCTTCCAGTGAGCCTGCATCACTGATTATGCTACCCAGATGAGTATCCCTGCAAACATGTCTGTTATACCTGCTGCTCAGCCAGTGTGACTGTGTTGATGTAGTGTTGGTGTGTGAGGTGGCAGTGGAATGTTGGTGAGTGAGAGTCAGTTGGTGGATGGGCTCAGGGCCGGACTTGGAAACAAAACTGGCCCTGGCAAAGAGCTCAGCCGGCCCCCCTGAGAGCTTAGCTGCAAAAACGGCCCTGTAACAAAAACGGCCCCAAGGGGCCCAAAATCGGCCCCCACCCTAGCTGCCCACTGGGGAAATGCCCAGTGCCCACTGCGGCCAGTCCGGCTCTGGATGGGTTGAGCAGAAGGAAGGCTGCTCCTGGTGGGGCTTCTCTTGTAACATCTCATCCTGAATAAACCTATCTGTTTAATCTACTTGGAACTGGACCTTCATTCTTCCAGAACGTGTCAGGCCTGCCGGGGTTTGGGCTTGTTTTTTAGCCTTCTGATTCTCTAATAGACGATACTTTTATTTTTGCGCTTGCGTCATTTCTTCACACAAAGAAGGATGTCTCATTTCTGGGTGCCGTGTTCATCATCGACACCATGCAGCAGTAAGGAACCAAAGAATCATGCCAACAAATAATGCATCACCTCCACTTCCTGTAGTGTGTCTGGAGCCAGGGCAAGGAAGGGTATGGTCTAATACACTGTAAATACCTTTTTTGGAAGTTTGCCTTCTTCAAAGTCTGAAATGTGTATAAGTACAGGACCTTTTGAAACCATACACTCAGAACACTTCTGGACTGAGGACATTCAGCCAGGAAGAAGAGCTGTGTTGCTGTCAGGACGGACTGCTACTTTGCTGTTTGCAATGGTGTGCTGGCCTGCTGCTTTTGTCCAGGAAGTGAAAGTACTGTACTTTGCTTTCTACATCCTTCTTTCCCTGTTTCTCCAAGGGCTTGAGTTAAGCTTGCTTCCTGTGGGAATTCTCAGGGCGTCAAGATCTACTCTGGCAAGAGGAGCTAAATTTAGTTTCTGGGCCATTGCAGATGAGTTCTGCGTCAACAAGAAGAAAAATCAATACATCAACTCAAAGCACCATTTAGAAGCTGTGCATCATCACAAAACTTGAAGGATCGCTGCTGCCTGCACTGAAGCATGGCCTCCGCTCAAAGCAACAACCACGGCTTACAACTCAGGCTCTAACTTTTCACCTAAGTGCCTCTGAAGAACCGCTGCTGTGTGATTCTCGAGCACTGCATCACCGATGTCAGTGATGCACTGCTCAAATGCTGACGCAATGGCTGCTTCGACACTATGGGATTGACACAGCAAGAATTTACTTTCCATGTATCCTCAACGCATTATCTCTATGCACCGATTTCATCATCGACACTGCACCACAGTAAGGAACTGAGGTATCATGCCCATGAATCATGCATCACCTCCCTTGTGCCACACATCATCCCTGGACATGGATGGCTGCACAACTCTGCACTGCCTAAAGGAACCAATGCAGCCCTTGCTACAAGCGACGCATCACCTCTTCTGCGCAACACGCTGTCCCCGAGTGTCATCCTGTCAATGACATGCATAGCAGTAAGAAACCGATGCATCAATTGCTTTGTCAATGCCTCACCTCCCCTGCACCATGCATCATCTTTGATTTTTCACGCATCTAAGGTACTTTGTCATGTTCAAGAGCGTTCATTGATTTATCAGCGCTATAACTTTATTTAATGTTTGAAAATACATCTCTTGAATGGTGTATGTTGGATTTTTTAAAAACTTTTGTCTTATTTTCATCAGATAAATATTGGCTATTCTCTAAACTGATGTGGAGTCTTTGTGGTGAGTGTTTTCACTGTGTTACTGTGGGTGTGTACAAATACTTTACACATTTCCTCTGTGATAAGCCTGACTGGTCTTGCCAAGGTACCAAGGGGGTGAGCACTGTTTATTCTGAGGGTATAACTTACTAACCCTGACTAGTGTGAGGGTCCCTACTTTGACAGGGTGCAAACCACTGCCAATTAGAGACTCATTTTCTATCAGTACGAGATCAGACATACAAGTTATACACATAGGTCTCTGTTGAGAAACCTCATCTCCTTTCTCTTTCTGTCATTTCAGGTTTCATTCCCTGGTGTTACCTACCCAAAACATTTCCCTTCATCTGCCCTAACTAATACTATGTTATATAATGCTATCAGAGTCAGTAGTACCTGAAAGTGGTCCCTTCTGAGTACCGTGCCAATCCCGAGGACGCTGGAGGACAATGGAGGTCCTGACAGCCAGTGCCTTAGCTGTAAACTAATATGTGCAGCTGTTGAAAGTTTTTGTTTAGAATACTGTTACAGGTGCTGCAGAATGTTGGGGGCATATCATCAAGAACGGCGTTAACATTATCGCCGCTTTAGCGGCAGGAAACTGCCGCTAAAGCGGCGATAAGGGGCTTGATAATATGCCCTTGAGAATTCCAATAGAAGCCCATGTTCACACCAGTACATGGGCTTCTATTGGAATTCTCAAAGGCATATTATCAAGCCCATTTTCTAAAGCGACGATAATTTTAACGCCGTTCTTGATAATATGCTGCTTGGTGTTTCCAAATACCAATGATGTCTATTCTTCATTCTACTTCATTCCTCTTTCATCCACAACACCATACTTCCTACTCCTTTAGTTTATTTCAATCTTGCAAGTTATTTTACATCTTTGCTTTCTCCCTTTGTCACAGTTTTTCCATCATGTGTGCCGTTTCCCCCCTCCCCCTTAATTTACTTTCCCTCTTGTTCCAGGTCAAAGTTTGATGTTAAAAATAAATGCCGTACCCACAAATGAATGCCAGTTTGGTCCATCTGAACCACCAGCTTGAATTCAGAACTGCTGACAACCCCAGAAGGCCCCAAGGCCCCAAAAAACGAATTACATACACACATTTAACTGGAAGCATCAGGTGTTTTTTTTATGATTCTCAGTTTTAGGAAATGTGTCCCCTTATCCAACTGAGATTTGCTGAGTGCTTTCAAGTTACAAAGGGTCTGCCTTAGTAGTTAGTACTATTTCGGAATCTCTGTACATAATGGTGGAAGAATCAAAGCCCGTAGAAATAGAAACATTGGACTTTCAGAAAAGGGGCACCCTGCCGTTACTGCCCATCTGATTCCTACTACCATGGGATAAAATCACGTTGGCAGTTGAGCTAACCCAATATATACTACTAAGGTATCCTATTTATGGACTGAAATAGAATCTACATACCTTGGAGAACTACTCACAAGATAAGCTATAATAGAACCTGTAACACATTATGATCAATATAGATGTGTTGATGCGTCTTTAACGTTAGCAGAAGGTATGACATTTTTTCAAAGGATACCTTATGGTACATAGACAGGATATTTTGGAACTTTGACATTACCAGGACAGACAGTGTCTGTAGTAGCTAGATGCACACCTCACACAACTAGGGTCCACCAGCCATAGTAGAAACTATTGAAATGTTGAAAAAAGTAAAAACAATATGCCAACAGCTGGAGCAATTTGCATTCCAACAGTGTGGCACTGAAATAATGGTCAGTACCCAAACATCTAAACATGCACAAGCCACTGCCATCAATCATAAACAGACAATTATTAAATATTGAGGTGCTGTCAAGCTGAACAAAATGTACCGATACTTATCCAAGGCACTTTAGCCACACTCAGCTTCACTGGATGAACACCGGATAAGGAATATGTGCCTCCCAAAGGGGTTGGTACCACATCCGAAGCAATACTAGTCATGGGAAAGCATCTTTGCAACCCTCTACACACTACTCATCGCTTTGCTTCAATTGGTATTTTACCTAAGGTTCTAAACCAAATACAGGTGGGTCATGGTGCCTCACCTGCAGAAGACTTGTTCTAATTTTGTAGCAATGAAGAATAAATGAGGGATTACCTTGAGAGGTAGAAAATGAGGGCTCTAGAGAGCTAGAAGTCCTCAGATGTGCATTATTTTCATTCTTGACATGATCATGGAGATGAGAGACTAAATGCTTTTAAGGGGAATGTATGAAGTTACAACACAAACATATACAACGCATGCCTTTACAACGTAGTTTTTACATCACAACATACATTACAACGCATGATTTTACAACGCATGCCATCACAACGCATTTTTAGAAACGACATTTACAACGTATGTCACTACAATGCATAGCATTACAACACATACCATTACAACGCATATTACTCAGTATGGTAAGTGTTGGATAGTGTAGGGGTAAAAATTACTATTCCCACTCCAGTGAGTGCAACAGTAGGGTAAGTGTTGGATAGTGTAGGGGTAAAAATTACTATTCCCACTCCAGTGAGTGCAACAGTAGGGTAATTGTTGGATAGTGTAGGGTTAAAAATTACTATTCCCCATTACTCACCTTATAATGCATTGTAGTGACATGCGTTGTAATGACATGCGTTGTAGTGACATGCGTTGTAATGACTGCATTGTAAAGGTAGTGCGTTGTAATGACTGGGTTGTAAAGGTTGATCCCCCTTAAGGGTGTACATTCTTCACAAGGACCTGCAAAGGGACCGACCTATCAGCTGCAGAGATGGAAAGAAAATGGTCAGGATAAGAGAAGCACTTTCAAAAGAAGAACGTAGTCAATACTAGAAGTTATGCTGCTTCACAAAAAGATGATACTATTGAAGAGTGAGGAATGGGCAGTGGACATTCAAGGCAGCGCTGTAGAACTCACAATAGTCCATGTGAAGATCAAGAACATTTAAACAAGGAGGAGACCAACGGCTATGTGCAAGTAGAAACGCTAGGTGGGAATTTACATGTACAGGATTTAGTGTACAAAACGCGAATCCAAATTGAAGCAGACATTCAGCTGACAATGTTGAAGGTTTTATTAACTCAATTAAGTGATTTCAATTAAATTATACCTGCCCCCTCTAATTGACCATCCCATCGGAGAGGAAATAATAATGGAACCTTTCTCATTTCTGCTGTCCCCACTTACTAAATGACAGTGATGCCACAAAGAGAGCATTATAAATGGGTAGAGCGCAGCAATAAAAAATAAACAGATTGGTATAAAAATGTAATTTCTCATTTTCTCTTTGTCTGGTGAACCACAGGTTAAAATATAATACTCAGAGAAACCAGAAGCAAAGCAGAATTTAAAACACAATTTAGATGAATTAGAGTATCAGGAATAATTACCTCATGCCCATCTAACATGGACACCCCAATTGTTTCCAGAATTAAAGAAGATAAATTACAGCAACAGGGTGAAATTCCCACATGACCATCTACCATGAAAACCTCTTTTTTGCTGGAATTGAAACCAAATAAATCTTGGAGATGTATACTGGATTATTGGAATTTGAACCAACATTGTAAAAGCTATGACAAACCGAACGCAATAGTACTGGAGTAATGATCATATCTAGATGAAATTTAAACTACGCTTTCATAATCAATGTCATTTCGAGATTCTTTGCATTTCACTTGCTATTTGAAATTTCCAAATAGAGACCAATAAACCAATTTTGCATAATTACATAGTGTTCATTTTAAACTGCTACTACAAACGCCCTGGAGAAATGCGAACGGCTCACAACACTTCTATTTTTGAGCTATTTTTTTACGGCAAAATAAATCCTCACTTCACAAATTGACACAAGGAAGCATTTTGTTCTAAAATATAATACTAAATGATGAAAATGTATTACATATAATTTTGCAAAGTTTTTCCAAATTTCTTTGAATTACTCCCCACTCTCCCCCTTACTAACCCTTCCACTGCTAGCCGTTTTCCCCTCTTGTGCGGAGCCTTTTTTTTGGCTATTTGGGGTAGTTCGCGCTTAGGCCCCTGTAACATATTGTCCATATAAGGTATGCATGCCAAATTTGTGCCCTTTTCTTCCAACATCACAGGGATTTTAAAGGTACCCAGGGTTTGTAGATTTGCCTGGAGGGGACCCAGAATTTAGCCAAAATATAACTAAATTTTGGGGGGGGTTGGGAAAACTGGGGGAAAAGTGCTGCAGAAGAAAGCATCTGGTTTTTCCCCTGAAAATGGTATCAACAAAGGGTTTGTAGTGCTGAAATCATCATCTTCCCAGCTTTCAGGGACAAGCAGACTTTTGTCAGAAAACCAAAAATTTTTTACTCAGTTTTGGCATTTTACTGGGACATAGCCTATTTTCACTACTTTTTGTGATTTCAACCTCCTTCCAGTTAGTGGTAGAAATGGGTGTGAAAGTAATAATGGATCCCAAAAAGCTATACATTTCTGAAAATTAGACAGAATGTTTTATTCAGCAAGGATCCATTTGTGTAGATACTTCAAGGTTTCTTTATAGAAACTAACAGTTGAAAATAGGAAGAATTGAAAATGAGTTGAAAAAAACAGCCATTTGTGCCAACATTTTCATCTGTAACTTCTTCTACATATGACAAATATGTAAAAGAAATATACTGTTACATCCACTGGACCCCTCTGGTTGTGGGGATATATAGGACTTGTAGGTTCACTAAGAACCAGAGGAACTCAGAGCCAATAACTGAGCAGTGTCTTACAGTGGTTTTCCATTGTGTACCGGGTATATAGTAATTAATTTGGTAAAATATAGAGTGAGAAATAGGTAACAAAGACACCTATGTATTTCTGAAATGGGAACAAAATATAGAGTTTAGAAACAGTAGCTATTTGCAGATCTCCAAAATTGTGGTTACCCATCCTAGTCTGTGAATTGTAGGACATTTATCAAAGTGACTATTTTTTTACACATTGTCTACATAAGAAAAGAAGAAATGCGTAGAAAGTCAATAGTTATAACAGTTGCTCTATAATTCCGAGTTCCCCGATGTCTCCCGGTAAAAATGGTACCTCACTCGTGTGGGTAGGCCTAGTGCCCGCAACAGGAAACGGCACAAAACACAACACAGACACAACACATTCTTACCCTTTTGTTCGCAAAGTACCTAGCTGTGGATTTTGAACCCTAGCTCTGCTGACATCTAGGAAACCTAGCAAACATGCACAGAAGGTCAATGAGAGACAATATCAATTAGTAACAAGTAAAGCAATGTAATATGCACTCAGTAGATAGACAATTAGTAGTCGTTGGTTGAGGTCTTTGTGTATCATTATTTGAAATGTGCTTGGTATGCGTTTGTTGGAGACAGCCAACGTGTTTCGCCCAAACATGGGCTGCTTCAGGGCTGTAATGGCATAAAATATATATGTATTGCAGAATTACGCAAACCAGAATTTCACAGTCATTGATGTGTGACTATAGAGAGAGAGTAAACGTGAGAGCAGACAAGGAAAAAAGGAAGGAAGGAAGGAGATTGTGAGTAAGATGTGAAGAAGTGCGAAGGAAAATACAAGTGGAGAAAGTGTGATGAAGGGAGAAAAAGGGAAGTGGGGTTTGAAGTGAAAATTGAAGAGAAAGAGCAAAAAGGCAGAAAAAAACGGTTAGGACCCAAGGTTGAATTTAAGCACCCAGGTGTCAGTGCTCGATGATAAAAATCAAAGTCTCCTATTAGGCCAGCTTACCAAGTGCTGAATCAATAAATGTCTTGCCTGGGTAAATTGCATCATAGATCGTGTTCAAAGTGGTATGTATGTTTTTGTAAGCGCAAGGTAGAAAGTGTAAATGGAAGTAATGGCAGCCACTAGTGCGTTAACCGTGGACCAGTGTCAGTGTATGGGTTAAACATACCTCAAGCTTAATAGACCGCCTCTATGTCCAAGTCGGTCATGTGCATTTTAGTCCAGTGAGAAGAATTAAGCAGCCAGTAATGCTTCAGTGGAAGCGAAAGTCTATGGGAAAATTGAATATCATAATAAGCTGAGGCAGCTATGTATTAGTCACTTACATCAGCAGAAAAGATGAGTGTGCCCAGTTAAAAAACAAAAGTGGGAGCTGTGCCATCCCAGGGCCATAGGTGCAAATCATAAAACGTGCATATATCCGGGAAATACCTGTATATAGAGCCGCGGTGACCCCGCGTAAAAAAAAAAAAAAAGCTAGGCAAACTCAAAATTGATGTCTACAGTGTTAAAAAAAAAGAAGGTATGTCAAACGGTCTCCTAATGGTAAAGGGATGGATAAAGCCAATTAAAGTCGTGCCGGAAGGAAGGCTGGTATTTTAGTGAGGATGGTGGCATCTTGGACTTATATTCAAACTACCACAAACGTGAACTGCGCGTGTTAAAAGCATTGTGAGAAACTAATCTGTCCCCTGACTTACTTGTAGATCAAAGTGTCAGGTGATTCAAGCCGTGTCCGGGTAGCGTCCTGTGCTCAGCGGGATGAGAAGCAATCTGCAACCTCTCTACTTATTCCCGCCAAGCAGCGTAAAGTAAGCAAAAAAAAAACAAACAACTTCCGGGTAGCGGAAGACTAAAACGCAAACCTAAAAGGTCAGTAGTGATGCATAGTGGCTTCCGGTTGAGAGGTAAAGCAAGCTAAGCGAGATTTTGGAAGTGAATGCGTAAAGGAACAAGATATCTAAGAGAGATGTCCTGCAATGCAGCCCCCACCTCTACATATAAAAATAACCAATCCCTGGGTCCTAATGGGCTTCCTGCCCCAGCGGGGGTCAGATTAGGGGCTATTGCCCCATCTGCCTTTGAGGGGGGCAGAAAGACTGTGGGAATTTGGGTGGGGAATTGGTATGCCCATTTTGGGCATCCCCCACCCTAAATTCAATGAAAAAAAATCCCTGGCATCTAGTGGGATTTCAACCCCCCCACGGGAGGCAGATTGGGGGCAACTTGGGGGCAGAAAGACTGTAATTTGGTGGGGGTGGGTGGGGCCATTGGCATGCCCATCTTGGGCAGCCCCCACCCCTAATTTCAGTGAAAAAAAATCCCTAGTATCTCGTAGACCTTCTGCCCCCCCCCCATGGTGGCAGATTGGGGGCTACTGCCCCATCTGCCCCCCAAGGGGTCAGAATGACTGTAATTTTACAGGGTGGGGGAATTGGCATGCCCATATTGGGCAGCCTTCACGTGTAATTCATATTGCAAAAAGAAAATCCCCGGTATCTAGTGGGCTTTCTGCCCCTCCGGGGGGGCAAATTAGGGGCTAATGACCCCATTTGCCCCACGGTGTCCAGAAAGATTGAAGGTACCCAATTTTATATGGGGCAGCAAAGGTCTATGCCCAAGGGGCCGCTCCCCCACCCTGGTGCCTAGTGAGATAGCCCCCTGAGCACATAGAAAGCAAAACTGAAATGAGCCTTTTGGCTCATTTCAGTTTCAGTTTCACTGAAATGACGTCAGCGCGATGTGCGCGCTGATCGTCATTTCAGGAAAACCAAACAAACAACCATGGAAGCTGGGGAAGCTCTTCCCCAGCTCCCGAGGCTAGTGGGGGAGAGGAATGAAATCCCTCTGGTGCCCACACCGGAGGGATTTCAAATGCCATGTGCCAGGACGGCCGGGGGCTGGCCGACACACATGAGCAATGGTGCGTCAGACGGTCACCTGCCATCCGACGTGCCAAGGGCTTAATGACATGACTCAAAGCACAACTCCTGAATCGTGTTACTTGACATTATTTACATTCAGGGAAACACATTATGGATTTACAGATTGAGCCAGTGGTATAACAAGAGCGTGTGGGTATTTTCTGATCAAATAATTGAGCAGTTTCAGTAAGATTTGAGTGTGGTCTCTAATGTTGATAACATGTACATCACAGATGATGAAATAACTTTACATCTTCAACGTGTGGACATAATCGTCACAATATTTGCAAAAGAAACATTCAAGCTGAATTGCAGAAAATCCCCAAAATGGTATATAAATGTGATTTTCTTAGGAAATGAATTTCCTAGTGAAGAAAAGGGGCTTGCACCAGAATTCCTGGAGAAATGTAAGGCAGTAGAGCCCATAAATGTGCTAAAATAGACACCAGAACGATGAGCACACTCAAATCATCAGGAATTTAAAAAAAGACCACTGCATGTTAGTTCTAAACATTTTTCATAGTCCAGCAGGGTTCACTTTCCAAATCTTTGTTTCATCCATAATTAAAATCCCACCAATCTTTACCATTTGTTTCTCAGATGAAACCTAAAAGCACAGCATTTCGCACAGTACACATAGAGCCTCACTTATGAGGTTTTGCCGTAGGGCAGCACCGGAGGCCTTGCTGCTGCCCCTGCCCTTCAGCAAAGGAAAAGGGCAGGAATGCACCCTATCTATCAGATACAGCACATGCATGTCCTTTTTCCCTAAGCTAGCGCACAATGGGCTGCAGTGAGCCAATCCAGGCACCTTTACACCTTTGTGCAAGAGTGCCTGTGTTGCGGGGATGAATATTTTTGTGCAGGGAGGGAAACCTTCCTGCACGAAAACAATCATAAGAGGCTTTTTCCTCTTTCTATGTGATCTGCAGAATGTAGCACACATAGAAAAAGGAAACATTAGGAGAAATAAAGATATTTTTGCATGTTGTGTCTCCCTTACACCTTCTGTGGTGAGGCATAAGATTTTGGCGCTTCCTCAGATTTACGATTTCTCGTAAATCTCGGGCAGTGCCAAAAAGCCAAGCGTGTTGCTGGGAACGCCCTCAGCTACACCCATTGCGCGCCCCTTTAATGCAAAAAACTATGTTAAAGGGAACAATATTTACGAGGCAGCATTTAGGCAAAAAAAGTGGATGAGGCCCTTAATGTTTTGGTGGCCTCTGGTGTTACAGCATCTAACAATTGTGATCAGTGTGCTCACCTTTTCAGACTTAAATGCTTATTAAGACAACTGAAATTGTATGGAGACGTCAAAAATTATGTTCACAACTGCTGTTTTTCAGTGCATTCTTTCTCCTTGATGCAGTAGGATGATCATTAAAACTGTCCCAAAGTCACTCTTACAAATAAAGAAACAGGTTTCTGATGGTTTTGGCTCTGAGGTACATGCAGCTGTGCTTAAGAACTCCCAAAATGTAGAACTTAAAGACACCTCTTCTCCTACATGTAATACATATGTTAGAAATTACCATATTTTGAAGAGTGAACTAGCAGAGTTTGGCCCTATCTGTTATTGCTGGCTGTAAAACTCTGTGCACTTTATCCCTGCTAACCAGATGAAAAGTGCCTGCAGTCCCCCTTTCAATATGATGGAATTGGAATACCCCTAAATGGCATATTGAACTTACCTATAAGTCCTTATTATGTGGTAAAAAGTGTACCCAGGGCCTGTACGTTAAACATCACTAGTGTCTGCAGCACCCCTTTTGCTACAGAATTCAATGATAACAGAAACATACTGCATCCCTACCTTCTGTAGCCTGAATAATCAGTTTTAAAACTGCAAGTTTGACCTGTTAAAATAACCCCTTGTGACAGACCTTCCTTTTAAATATGAATGTCACCTTTAAGCAGCCCTTACCGTCCATAAGGCAGGGTGAATTGCATCTAAAAGTAAGGCATGCAAAAGTTTAACATTAACATGTCTTCACAGTGAAAAGGACTGAAGAGCTATTTTCACTGCAGCAGAGTTGGTTGTTTCACAGGTAAGCATTGGGATACACTATTAATTTAATAACATTATCTCCAGCTTGGGAACACCTATAAATTTAACTTTGGGACTATTTGAAACTTTTATTTACAAGCCAAATTAACTGGTGAAGTCACATTTTAATAAATATTTTGCAAACGAGGCTTTCAGAAAGTTACCTTCTCCCTTCCTTAAGCCTTTAGGCCTATTTGCCTGAGTTTCACCTGCCACCTGGCAGGACCCCTTGATGAGGTGTGAACTTACTCCCAGAGCTGGGAGAAAGGTGTTCGGGTGTGGGAGGTGTTCTGTTTCCTTGACAGGATTACCATCTGGGTTGTGCTCAGCAACTTGATTAACTTCAAAGAAGCCTACCATGTCACAGGCAGATATTAGCTGACACCTGGGCATGACCTTTCTTTGTCCCAGTCAGTCAGGCACTAATCCCAGTGGGAGAGGAGTCACCTCCAAAACTGGTTTAGGGTAACTACAGAGGAGAGTTCGCTCATTTTCTTGGTCACATGTCTTGGGTAAGAAATGTTTTGCCATCTTGGTTTCACGTAAATAACCTAAACCACACTTTGAAATTGATTTCAGTAGGTCACGCAGGAAGTGCTGCAAAAGAAGGTTGAGTTGATCAGTGGAACTACTACCCTACTGTTTACGAAGGGCCAGGCGTCACCCTCACTCACATGAGGGTGCCAGGCCTAAATGTGGCACCCACTGTACCCTCCTCAGAACATTTCCTAGACCTGTGGGATATTAGCCAGGGTCTGGGACCTGAGAAAAGCCTAGAAGACTGGACCCGCTCTCCGTCTTGTGCCCAGGACAAAGAAGTGGACTCTAAGGGTCATAAGTCAAGACGCCTTTCAGCAACTGCCCAGCTGATCAATTCCAAATGGACCTGCCCTGAATCCTGATACTGGCTCCGGCTGGAGTGGCTTTCGACCCCCCGGTGCAGTCCACAGGGCTCTGGACCATTGGATGGTTTCAAAATGTACTCTACATAACTTTTTCTGAAACCGCTAAAAACGTTTTGGCTTCAAAAAACTGTTTTAATGTCAAAGACTTATGGAGGAGCAGGACCAATCTGCCAAGCATATTCTACAAAACTGTGTTGTGGCTGGACCAAAGATTCTGTTTGCTTCCACTCTGAGCTGTTTTGCATCAGCAAATCCAATTCAGTGGGACCTTGTGGAGAAGGTGTGCAGCCTTGGGGAACTACCTTTAGATACAGCCTGCAGTCTTGCGCTGCTGGAAAAACCTATGCTCTAAAAAAGTGACAAAATTTGAAGGTGGAAATCTTCACAGGGTGAAGTCACAACAAGTATACAGCAAGAGAGGGACCTTCTCTGGGCACAAAATTCTAATTACTCCCCTTTGGAGCATTCCTGCCAATAGCCAACTGCTTCAAAGAAACTTCATCCAGCGGCTATCTGATGGCACACGCTGCTGCCTTGCTGAGCTGAGGATTTTTGCCTCCAATTCAGAAACCAAGGACCTTATTTATTATTTGGTGGTCTGGGTTAACTTCATTGGGGCAACAGAGTATATTACTCTTTTGCTCTGTCGGAGGCCCCACCCGTAAAATTTTGAAATGACGCCCAACCCGGCAGTCATTTCTGAAGCATTGGCAGGAATTGCCATCATGGCGTTTCCTTTCAATGGTTGTTTAAGTTTGACGGACAGCTCTGTTAAGATGATGGAGCCATCCGGTAAACTTATTTTAAGTTTGACAGACGGCTCCTTCAAGCTGACAGACCTGTTCATAAAACTTGTTTTTATTTTGTTTTCAAAGCAGGATTTTATTTTTAAAAATACAAAAATGCTTCCCTCTCCATGGGAGTTATCTCCCATGGTGAGGGGGCCATTTTTAGCTTTTTTACTGCCCATTACTACCAGGATTTTACTGGTGTGACTGGCAGTAAAATATTTCCATATGTTCGCCCTTTTAAATTAGTTGAGGAGACATATAGCCAGTTCTCAGATGGCACTTACTCAATCGGGCCATCGGAGAAGTTTGACCAAACTATAATCCACCAGCTTTTATATTGGGCAGGCGGACCATCATCTTGGTGGCAAAGATACTCAGTCAGTATTGTGATGGACTATCTTACAACAAAGATTTGAATCAGGCACTAAGTCCCAAAGTAAAAATTACAACCAGGTCAAACTGGTGTCTATAACCGACCTGTGCTCCATCACGGTCAGCCTTAACTTGCGCTTAGGTACCAGTTAAGCGCAACCAGATCACTGTGGTTGGTGCTTTACACTGTTTGCTTCTATTTTCACAGTTAAAATTTAAAAATTCATAACTGCAGTTTACCTTACTGGATTTTTGTTATTTTGTTGCTGTTTTATTTTTTTAAATGTACTCTATTATTTTTAATTGGTTTGGGATTTTTTTCATGTTGTGATTTGACATTACTACTGTTTAAGGACAGTATAACTTTGCCTCTAAATGAAGCCTGTCTGCTCTGTGCCATAGCTACCAGGGAGGTGAGCTCAGGTTAATCTATTCATTAAGAGTTCACTCCAACAAGGATTGTGGTTTTTCCCACATTGTTTGATGCACTTGAGCGCTGTCTCGTGCATTAACTGCCATTGCGCACTACATCACAGGCTATATCTCGAGCGCCCTTGCAGCCTTCAATCTTCATATTTCAACATATTACATACATTGAAATATGAAACGATGAGCAGATAAGAGGAAAAGAATATATCTCTCACCTTGATGGTTCACTTACTAGTGAACAATGACGATTTCGGTTTTGAAGAGAATGAACCAGTCAACAGTCTGCTCTCTGGCCCCTTCTTTATCCAGTCTTTGTCCAAGTTTCGCAGGAACATCTAGGAAATCCCATCCTCGTCGCCAGTTTGATAAGGATGACTCCAAGCAGTCTGAGGAAATACGTGTAAGTTTTTTCAAGAAGATACGTCTCACCATGAAGGGGCCCTGGAGCAACTGCTTACCATCAGAATGACCTCATGACATATTCCAAGATCTATACATTCTAAGCCAAGGGCTTACATTACCACAGGTATATACTCACCTCCCTCAACTATAACCCTAATTTCTTAAAACACACAAAACCATTCACCTTTAATTTCATGAAGAGAGCATGTGCAAACTGCTGTGGTACTTTGTAACATTTGTAGATGCCCTATTAGTCATGTGCAATTCCCTGAAATACACTGTACTACAAGCAATTGTAATTTGTTAATATCAGCCTGAAAATAACAGGCAGCCAAAAGATTACTTTATATCTTCGCAAACTGTCTCTCAGCCGACTTGAATTCTTGCATGGGCTTGCTGGGTAATGCGATTACAAATTAGAATCTACCTTGTGATGTGCTCAAATGTGCTTTGCAAGCATCCAAGGGGCAGATCTCCTCTACACAGTTCTCTAGCTCCTTAATGACCATGTCTGGGCACAATTGTTACACGTAGGGTGTTAAACTAACAAGACCTAAGTAAGTTAAAATGGTATGGGGTTGCTTGCGTTCCTGTCTGGATGAAACTTGGCCTAGTAGTGTGTGGCAGGCTGTGCCTGTTTGAGCAGCTCCAAAGCTGAAATCAACATGGCAGGTCACTGTCTGCAAAGACAACGTGGGGCAAAACAATAGTGTGGAATGTGGTTTCAATGATAGCTAGTGGCTGAGATTAGTTCAAGCATTCCTTCAATCATCATGTTATTTGTGCACCTATTAAGGTAGTGGTATTTATATGATAACAAGGCAGTGTTTCGCAATACAGCAAGTGGTTGTGGTAGTAAAGAATACTAAAGGAGCAAGACGATAGCTCAACCTCCTCCAGTATCAGGGAACTCAGTGGAGTGATGGAAATGTGTGAAGGAGTATAGTCTGGATGCTGATCATAAACACCTTCATACTTATAGATCTTTGTGTTAATCAATATTTCAGTTCATGGGCCACAACTACAGCATTTTGCAAAGTATCACCAATCAACGATTGTGTATGCGTGTGAACCAAAGGGAAATCATTGATTGTCGGCTAGCAAATATGGCCATGGGGGTTCAGGACATTATTTTTATTTTGAATGCATGGGGCAGGAAAATACTTCCTGCATGTTTAAGGCCTCTTCCCTGCAGTTCATAACATACCTCTTCTTACCATCACTAAAGCTGGGAATGCTTTTACATCTGTGTCAGGGAAGCCAGTTTACCCAAAGTGAAGTACGAACAACATGTTGCTTTCCCTCTTTATTTTCCACAACAACTCTTTAAGTGATATTCAATTCCACTTCATTTTAATTAATCTTCAAGGCATTTTCTATACGCTACCGGTAAATCAAAAGGTTTTTTGCGTACCTTTGAAAAAGGTAATATTTTGAAACCTTTACACATATATGGGTAACTCTAATGTAATAAAAGATGCATGTCAGTGAAGAAATCTATATTTCTTACAGCATAGAACTCTCTGAGCTGGCTAATGGCTTCTTCATATAAGTGCAATACCGAGTAGGGAAGGTGCCAAATGTTTACATTTAATGAACGATGTCTAGATGCCCAAATACCAAAGTAGTTTTGATGCCAAGAGTACCTAAAATCATATCTTTGTTTTTCCAAGATGTTTCAGATATAAGCAAGCGAAAACGTCTCCTGATTTTGGCGATGTCTATACAACACTATGGTCCCAGATAAAAATGGCCAAGAGATATTGCTGCTATTTAAGAAACCTGAGAAAAATTGATTAATCTGTGTTTGGAATGTATTAAGTGCAATTATTTACACCAGTTTTGAGATTTTTGGAAATACCATGAAGGTTACCACACCAAAACCTGCTTGTCACAATAATTACAATAATTCTTTCCTCTATTAAATTCTCATAAGTTTTACCTGCTGAAATGTAACCTGGGATAAGGACTTTATTGCTCCCTGCAATTATTGGGTGTGGTAAACTATATTCTGACCCCTATACAAACACAGGGGATCAGAAAACTCAGGACCGCTCAAAATCAGGGCCTAACATGTTCTCTAAGAATGGTATTTTCTTAACACAGGTAAACAAAGTGTCTGGCAATCTTTTATGCAAAAAGAACATATGATGGACTGAATGCTGAATTAATCAAACATTCACCTCCAGTCACAGATCTGGGTTAAATCCATAGTTGTTTTTGCACAGCACACAATTCCAGTTTAGATCCAGTCAATTGCAAATAAGTCTTGACCCTGTTCCCCATAGGAACAGTCCAGTCCGAACTGCCAGGCCAGAACTTCCCTGGACCAGAAAAAAAGCATCCTGGGACCGTTTTTGGGATAACACCCCTCAGCAGCCAGGCTAGTTTGAATCTGGTGGCGTAGCATGCACAGGACCCACGTCTGGGCATACCCTTCCCACTTAGGGTGACAAATGAAAAAAGAACAGACAGAAGGAATGCTGAAATAATCAATCATTCACCCCTCAGTCCCAGATCTGGGTTAAATTCATCTTTGTTTTGCACACCACACCATTCCAATTTAGACCCAGCCATATGCAAATCAGTCGACCCTTTTACCCATGGGAACAGTCCAGCCTGAACTGCCAGGCCTTTTATGGCACCAAAATATATTAACTCTAATAAACACTGATTTTGAGAATTTGTAAAAGGAATGAAAATACAGACTGTAATTCACAAAAATTAAACACTGAAACAGCAAATGCTACACATCATTTACAATGAAAGCTAGCCTACACAAATTACAAACAAATTTCATATATATCGAACATAAAAGCAATACTTTGCTCCAAAAGCAAAACTGTCAGTCAGTCAAGCCATCTTCATTTCAGCATTTTGCCATAAAACATCAGAAGACATTGATAAACTTTGATTTACAATAAATCATTAAATCATTACTTTGATACAACCATATGTTGGTGACAGTCTAAAAATTATACTTCATAATAATTGAAAATGTTCATGGTAAAAACAGGATTTCAAGTGAAAACGTCTATTAGAGGGTTACAAACTCATAGGGTGATATTCTCAAGAACGTGCGATAATCATCACCAAAATAGATTAATGCAATTTTTCAGATCGCCGTCTATTGCCGGAAAAGAACGCTGTGTCAACGTCGTATTCAAATCACGGCGGTAACATGCAATAGTTTCCAGATCACGCGTCAAATGTCCGCGATAAAATTACCGGGACGGAAATAAAAATCCAAAGCCGAACGTGAAAAAAGTGGCAATGGACCCAACCGCGATAAAAAAATCAGTGATAAGCTGTGCCAGGCCTTCAATTCACACACGTCAGGTGGGAAAAATCACTATAGAAGCAGAAAAAAACACACAAACAAAACCAAAACAACTGCGAAGCACAATGGAGGTAGCTGGAGCAAGTACAGAGGACAACCAGAACCCCACAAGCCCCACGGAGGACCAGCCTGGGACCTAGGGGTCAGGGAAGGGCAAGGAGAAGAAGAAGAGGAAGACGCGGTTCAGTCCGCAGGAAAACAAGATCCTGATAATGAAGGTGATAGAACACCATCAGCTACTGTTCGTCACCTCAACTGTGTCATTGACAACAAAATAGGAATATCGCAGTCCATCGTGGACAAGGTGAAAGCAGTCGGAGTGCTGAGGAGGTCAATGGAAGAGGTCAAGAGGCGCTGGAATGATGTGAAGCACAAAATCAAGCAGAAACTCGGCAACAACCAGAAGGCAGCAATGCAGACTGGAGGTGGGAGTCCAGTGCCACAGGAGGAGATGGATGAGATGGAGGAAATGGTGTCCACAGTCATCAGTGTGGAGACGGTGGCAGGTGTTGAGGGACCAGACACCGCTCAACATAACCTGACACAACAGCAACAGGGTGAGTAATGACCAGGGACTGGGGTGACGGGGGAGATGGGCACAATGGCACACATGCACATTTAAGTATAGCACAGTGCACACCTACAATGACTCTGGACCATGTCCCTGACCCCTTTGGCACACTGCAGCACACCTAGAAACAGCAAGTAGGCCCCCGTCGACTATGTGCCCAGAGGGGGCCCTTCCCACACATCACCAATCTCACAACCAACCCATGCACATGCGCCAAACCCAGCAAAGTGGCGTGTCTGTGAGCTGACAATGCCAGTGACACTGCATAACAAATAGCAAGGCTGCAGTCAATATGTCATGACATGTTGCACGCCACGACACTGAGGTGGCTGACTCTGGACCACATCCGTAAAGGAGCAGGTCACACTCTGACACATCCACGTGTACAAACAACCCCTGACGTCAACAACACATCTGCGGACAAACCATGCCCCAGAGTCCCAACTCCCACCAAGAGCCCATTTTACCCAAGAATGCAACATCTCAGCACTCTATAAGCACAGAAGTCAAAGGCACACTGTCTGAAAGGGATAAGGGGAAGCAAAATCAGAGCTGAAGGGGCGACTCTCCCAAAATGCAGCAAACACACATAACATTCAGAGCACATCAACATTGACAACAATGTGGTACAAACTGCAAAACGTTCACAACAGAACAGAGGACACAACTAGTGCCACTTGTGTGTAGAAACTGGCCAATCACATTTAGCATAGCAGGGAAATGTGAGATGATAAAGTGCAAGTACAAACACACATCTGTGATGTTGTTGAAATGTCTACGGTCCCGCATCAAATAGGCAGCTCCTACCAAACAGTCACAATGTACATTGTCATGCAGTCTGTATGTAAACTTGTACAATGCGTCAACATTCATGTGAAAACAATGTTAAACTGCATCTCCCATTCACATTGCAGAGGGAAAATCAACACCTCCTGCTGAGCAGACCGAACATCTCTTCACTGATGACAAAGAGGACCTCCACACCTTTGACACCGATGCCCTCCAGGAGCTCATGGACAGCTTCAGCACCTCACCTCCAGGAGCAGGGCAGCCAAGCTGCATCGAGGAGACCTCACCCCTGCACAGACCACAAAGCAGGAAGCACCCACCACAACGGCTGTCTCCCAGGACCCCCATGAACAACACATGGCCTTCCAATGCCGTTGGGGTCCCAGTAGAAGATGGCTGATCACGTGCGGTGGGGTTCAACCTCATGACAGCCAAACTAGATGCCATATGTGGGTGTCTAAGTCCTATCAGGGACCACTTACAGTCCCTAACGGAAACCCACAGTCCACTCCATGCTTTCCAACGATCCATGGCTGACTTCACTGGATTCCTGACTCTGAGACAAAACAACTGTCTAGTCAGAGTGGCTCCAGCGAGTTGGGACACATGCAGAGGATCATGCAGAACATGGAGCTGATGCAGGCGGAAAGAATGGCTGCCACGGCTGCACACCAGGGAGATGTAGCTGGGTTCTTCCATGCCCGGCAATGCCATGCCTCATCATAGCATTGCTTTCACAAGGCCTGGCGCGGATGAATGCTGCTGCTACTACTCCATACACATCTCCGACCCCTTAAGTGTCAGTGGCACACGGTGCTGCAGACAATCCGCCTTTGACCACTGATGTGTCACTGCCACACACTGATGCAGACAAAACCAGTCACATGTGAGGCACATGAAACATCAGAGGACGAAGATGCGGATGAATCAGCCTTAGTGGTAAGAAGGAAGCAGTAGCATTCATCTCCGCCATATGGCCTGATCCGGCTTGGTTCTGCCCTCTGCATCATCACCTTCCACTGTCCTCCGATACACTCTGCGACACTCACCTTGGACCTCGACATGGGCTTCCATATTCTGTATGGTTACCAAGGACACAGCAATCAGACTGCGGAATGAACTCTTCCACTACCGGCGAACTTGTCAATCTCGAAAGGACTTCGGCTGGCAATCCATGGGGCAACAAAGTAATATGGGGTTTGCATTGCCCTGTACTGCTCCAGCTTCAACACTTCAACAAATGTGAATAAAACATTCTAATTCACACAGATGTGTCATGTCTATGATCAATCAAGTATGAAAGTATGGATGAATGTAGGGGCAGTGACTCCCCCTCACGTCCATGTTGCTAATGCTGTGGGACTTGAGTCACAGGGTGCAACTGTCTGCATCATGGTGGTACATATTTGACCTCAAAAGACACCCTGTTGTCTTTTCTTGGTCACAAATGACAGCCTTTATGTCATGAATTTGGACACATGTGATACGCTGCTGAGTGGGATTACGTACTATCTTTGACACCCTGAAATGGCATTTTGAATACGTGACACCCTAAACAACCTCTCCGTACAGAGGCGACACACCTACCATCTAATTGCCATTTGTGAGATTGTTAGCACTAAATATTGCACTTACACTTGTCAGAGTGATGTGCTTATGCAGAGGAGTGACATGCACACAGGGAATGTGTTTTTTGGAATGAATTTATTTGCATATGCTGTGCCTGTGGTCATTTTGACCTGTCCCATGATTGCCAAGGACAGTCACAATGTGACGTGCTCATGTGAAGGAATTGTTCATGATTGTGTTCCTTCGGGCTATTCCTACTGCAGCTGCACTGGGGTGTGGTCCACCTGCCTTATTTTCATCATCATCGTCCGGTGCATCTGACACTTGGATTCATGGGGCATTGGTGCGTACACATATGTTGTGCAACGCACAACATGCAATGATCATATTGCACACTATTTCCAGGCTGTACAGGAGTCTTCCACCTGTGATGTCTGAGCACCTGATCCGTGACTTTAACACGCCAAATGAGCGCTCCACAATGCCCCTGGTGCGTTTGTGGGCCGCATTGTACTGCCTCTGGGCCTGGGTGTTCGTGTCTCGGAGAGGTGTCATCATCCACAGGCAAAGGGCATATCCTTGATCCCCTGTGACAGGGGAGAGAGATATGTGTCAATGGGTGGTTCTGCATTCTGTGTTGGCAGGCTTATTAGTTTAGTGGTGTGTGATGTGTGCGACTTTGGGATTCATGATTGACATGTATTGCTTGTGGCAAATGATTGGCATCCATGTGTATTGCGTTGCCTCACAGCTGCTCCTCACTCCCCCGAACCTATTTACTTGTGTGTACTGCGCAGTTGCATCACTTGCACTCCTAAAACACACCGTGTCTTCACGAAGGACGTGCCATTAGAAATTGTACGCCTTTGAAATAAAGAAAAGGGCTAATTTAGTTCCCAGTCTTCAAACATAAATCAATTAAGGATTACACCAGCTTCTGTTTCACATCAGATACTCTTCGGATTCGAGAAGAAGAGTGCATTTGAGGAAGTCAGACCTCGGTTTTTGTCTGTCTACACCCACTCTATAGCCTTGAGGAAGACCCGCCATGACACCCATGAAATAACCTGTTGTCAGGGTCGAAACGTCTGCGTTACTAACTTGATGGCTCAGTAATATCGAGTCTCTTGGTTCTGAATATAATGCATTCTAGCGCACTACCTGAGACATTGATTATACTTGTACTGACCCCCCTTTGTAATCAAATTGTAATCTCTATTGTGAATATTTGTACATGTTTTATCTGAACTTGTATATATTGCATCCACCTCACAACAGTCACTGAGCACTTATTTCAATGCACTATTTGTCACTGTTTTTTGTTGACAGCCTGAGAAACCTAGTTTAAATAAATATTCTGATTGAACTCAGTATACATCAAGTGGTGTTCGCATGTGTTCCTATTGGGTACTATTGAAAATAATATAATACTGTGAAGAAATCAGTCCTACACCCTACAGATCCACTGTAGCTTTGTTGTTTAACACCAGTAGAAGGCAGGTGTTCAATCCCTGCTGCTAATGCGCCTTATCACCTGTTTTTGGTTCGCATTGCCGATCTGGCTGATTGTTGAGAATATCGCGAAGTGGTGTTTTCATGTGTTTTTGCACGGGAACGCCTACTCTGCATATTATTAGCGTTAGTTGTCGCTCTCATTCGTGGCAATGTTTTTTGTGGCAGCTATCGCTGGTAAACTGACGATAACGGCAGTTTGCACCAGCTTGAGAATAGGGCGATAAATCTATCGCCACTTTTGCCGCGCTAAAGTGCTGATAAATCGGTGATATGTTCTTGAGAATATACCCCATAGCGTTTTCTAATTTGTAGTGTACTCCTAATAAAATGTAAAACTGTGTGGCATACATCTTTCGAGAATAATTTTTGTAAAAAGTCTATTGCTAACAGATGTTGGGCAATCTCTGCCTAATGCAGCAATGGTGGCAGAAAACTTATTCTTGGTCCTGAATATAAAGTAAAAAAATAAGATAAAGTGACTTGAGCTCTGCTTTTGTGACAATGTAACAGTGACTTGCGACGATTCGTACTGCCATGCACATTGTGATAGAAAAGCAACTTTAAAATGGATTACATGTAATCTAAAATGTGTTAAATAAAGTCAATAAGTTGCATTAGCTATTCAGTGTACCCGCTTTCTGATACCTCCATGCCCCTGCCCTGCAAAGGGCGGTCGAGATGCATTTGATTCACACAGTTCTATCCACTCCACCAAAGGTTTATGTTTTGAAATCCTTTCAAAACGGAAACGGCTTTCATGTTCATTCTCATTTTTTGTAGGTTCATCTGGAGGTGTGATTTCCACTTTAAGGATGAACTAAAATCTAGTCCTAAATAACTAAAATCATGTGTCCTCTTGAGTGGTGTCCCACCCATTTTAAAGTGCTTAGATTTCGTGCATAATGGACCACTTTCTAGTATAAGATTTTATTTAGATCCAGACCAACCATATACTCCATAAAATGGTCTAAGAAATTCTGGAGGGTGTTTGGCATGTGGCCATCAGTACAGCATCATCTGCAAATAAAAGTATGGGTACTGAACGCTCTCCCAACTTTGGCACGTCTACACCTGCTCCTAATAATTGATCAGTGCTAGAATACATCTTAATTCTCTTAGGGACCCTGCTTGTGACGTTACTTCCCCCTGTGGACAGCATCATATTGAGACTTTTAGATCATGTTGCAGGCGTTTTACTATGGTCAGCAGGTTTGTTTCCATCCCCAGCTTCTGCATTATTTCCCATAGTTTGCTCCTATTAACTAAATCAAAAGCACTCAATAGATCCATAAAATGCCATGTGAATAGCTCCCCCCTTTTGCCTTCACATATTTACTAGGAATAAGGTGCAAATCTAATGTTCGTTCTATGGTACCTATGCCAGGCCTAACCTCAAACAGAACGGGCGTTAAAACCTTGTTCTCTTCTGCCCATGTCTCTTGTCGGGCCAAGTTTACTCACTCCAGGATTTTGCAGTCACATCAATGATGTAGATTGGCCTGTAACAAGTCAGGGCTAGTCTAGAGTGGCTAATCTCCATGACCCACGAATTACCCTTTATTGCACCCCTTGACATATTTACTAGACCTTAAAAAGGTCAAATGGAAGCCTTTCAGGGCCAGGCACTTTCCCAGAAGCCGACTTATTTATTGGTAAAACTACCTCAATTAACTCAATAGGTGAGTTTAGGGATACTGGGGGAAAATGTGACGGGGAAGCTCTAATTAAACCGTCATCACACTGTAGCTCTTTATCAGAAGTTGAAATACTCCTGTGAAATGGGTCACCCACTTGTGGAGCAGGCAGCGTTATACCATCAGCGTGAGGGGGCCTCCTGTGTTGGTCTGCGGGCAGTCAGTTCTTCTGTAATAGACTAACGTAGTCTTTTGAATTCAGTTAATTTAGTAGTGTGGCAAGGATTTTCTTCCAAGTGTATCATAATGGACTGCAAGTTTTCATCAACTATTTTCTGGTTAAAACTCACAGGAACCACTTTTGCCGACTTAATCCTCAGTCATTTATTCTTTGAGAACACCAGTTTACACTTTTCAGCTATGGGCTTTTGCAGGCATTTATTTCAAAAGTGATACATATAGGGTAGTTTGGGGGGATTTTATGGCTCAAAACGAAGGATGCAGAATCAGCTAATACTAGTATAAAATATATTGTGCTCCCAACCATTGATGTAGGGGTTGGTTCAAGGGTGCTTAAATGGGTTCCATTTAAAATTACAAAATCATGCTTTAATATCAAAGCATGCAGAGTGTCCCCCAGACAGGGATGTTTAAAAGGTACCCTGTCAGCACCTTCATCCCCTGGCAGACCACACAAGTGGTTATCTTCCATAGGACACAATTTGATAATATAATCCCCAAACCATATTAGTATCACTTTCTTATTCAGATGAAGAAAGAAACTATCTAAAATTCCATCTCAGTAATTAAATGCATTGCATACCTGTTGGTTGAAAATATTATTATAAAAAATGTATCAGCAGAATGCACTGTTCCTTCGATAGCGATATCTGGGAAACAGGAAACTGCGGTAAATACCATTTGAGTGCGACTTTAACATTTGAGATTTAAACAAATACAAAAGTGTCCAGACTCCCCCACCCCCATACCTTCATGCTGAAGCAAATTCTGGTTGAAATAAAATGAAAAAAACATTCATATGAAAGGGATTAGCCATCCAAGTCTTTTGGGCAAAAAAAATTGTCAAATTATGAGACCAAATTTCACCCGCAATATTAGCATGTAGCCATTGTTAAGCCTTTTGAATGGATTTTCGTTTTTCCCAGTGATTCACTTGCTAGATTTTGGGTTCCAGGGCCATGAGGATGTATAACTATGTCCACTATGTTTGGTATGTCTACACACATGGTCCGCACACACACTAAAGGCCTCAATATGGCATTTTGGCGTAGGCCAGTTGTAAGATCCTTGAGGCAACTGAAAGGATCACACAATAGGCAGGTAGTTGAATATAACTTCAGGTTTATTTCAGAGTAAGAAGAAACCCATCCAGGTCGCAGCCAGTCCAGGTAAACAGCTCAACCATTTGAACCAACACATTCTGTCGCCTGGGAAACCAACACCTAACATAGAATTCTAAGTAACCATGGTACCATGACATCAGAAGCAGGTAAGCTACAGATGCCGAACACCTTCCACCGTTAACACAGCAAGGAAAGAGATATAACTGTGGGGAAGAAGGAGAGAATGGGGGAAACAACTGGAACAGGCATACAAATTAGTACAAATGAAATTTAAATCATAAGACCATGTTTTCAAAATACATGGTCTTTCAAATATCTTGGTCTCTTAACAATCCTCGAGGACAAACTCGAAGAAGTAACAGAGGTGGTACCAGCATTTTCTCTCACTAGATGACCTTCACTAGAGATAGGCCCATTGTACACTGAAATCCAAATTTCACACTCTATGATCCTGAGTTCTTACAGCGTTTT
Organism: Triturus cristatus; assembly: GCF_964204655.1. Lineage (NCBI taxonomy): Eukaryota > Metazoa > Chordata > Amphibia > Caudata > Salamandridae > Triturus > Triturus cristatus. The sequence goes on from NC_140583.1 coordinate 741,072,255, forward strand.
TAAAAACCTTAAAAAACACATGGGTTTGGAGAACTTAACCTTGGAGCCAGGTTGCCTGATGACAACCATGTCGCCCACCTTCACAACAGTATCCTTGGTGGACTTCTTAGAGTCAAAGTACAGCTTCCTGGACTTGGACTCTTCCCTCATGCATCAGTCAGGAATGGCCTTCTCAGATGGAGTCTCAGAGATAGACTCATCTAGGTGCTTCACCCAAGAGGGTTCAATCATGGTACACGGAGAACTAACTTTGAAGAGACCAAAATGTGACTTCTCAGTCGTATTGTGTGGGGTCACCCTATAGGTCTCAACTTTTTTAAAAACCTCCTCCTTCCAATTGAGTCCAGAACCTTTTGCCCAAGATATGGTTTTCTTTAGCACCCTATTAAACCTTTTAACCATGCCATTGGTTTCAGGGTGGTAAAGGGAACATCTCTTGTTGCTGATGCAGCGATCTTTCAAAAATCCCTCCATTTCTTGTGAGACTAACTGCACCTAATTATCAGTGAGGATGGTTTCGGGGTACCCCTCCTTGGCTATAAGAGTTTTCAGAAACTTTATTACGTGCATAGTCTCTATGCTGGAGGCAAAGTGAATCTCTGGCCATCTGGAAAATAAATCGATGAGCACAAAGATGAAGACTTGTTGACCATCCAAATGAATTGGCCCAAGTATACCTAATGCCACTTTCTTTCAGGGCACAAGGGGAAGTTCCCTGATCACCATGGGCTGCACTATTATGAACTTGGATTTGATTTTTTACTCAAAGCAAACACCATGCAGTCCCTTATGACTCTTTCAACATGTAAATCCATGCCCAGCCATCAATACGAGGCACGAAGCCTCTCTTTCGTTTTAGACATACCAGAATGGGATTTGTGAGCCAAATCAATTAAGAGTTTGTGAAGTTTGAGTGGGGGAACAAGCCTTGTTCCATGTAATAACACCCCATCATAAACAGCCAACTCATCCTTTATCCCCCAAAATTTGGAAGCCTCCTCAGATGCCTGTTTTTGTGTGCGCCAACCCTTGTGAATGAGAGACAACACCCTGAGTACAGGATCAGAAGATAAATCAAGCTGCCACTGATGCTCATCAATTATTTCCTCTCCAAGAGCACACACATGAATATCACCATTATCATAATCCTCATCTGAGCCATCCTCTTTAACCTTCCCCACTAGTCTTGAAAGAGTATCAGCAATGCCATTTTCTACCCCAGGAATGTACCTAAACTCAAAATTATAATCTGGAGAGGGCTATAACCCACTTAGTTATTCTGCTAGAGACAAGGTCTATCCCTTTTTTAGTGAAGATTTCACAGAGGGACTTGTGATCAGTCTTTACTAAAACGTTTGTCCCCCAAAGAAACTTTTTCAGTTTCTTGATAGCCCAAAACACTGCCAAGGTCTCCCGCTCAGTGACAGAATAGTGAGACTCAGCGTCCTTGAACCCACGAGAGACAAATATGATAGTTCTTATCCCCCTTCACCTTCTTGCTGAAGGACGGCTCCTAAACCCTTGAGACTTGTGTCTGTCGTAATAATGGACGTTTTAGAAGGGTGAAAACTTTTAAGCTTAGGGGCATCACTGAGCTTTTTCCTGAGGGAAACAAACTCCTGTTCACATTCCTCACTCCACTTGAATTCAGCACCTTTCCTCAAGAGTACCATCACATTGGTACTGACCTCTGCAAATTTTTCAACAAACTTATTATAATACTCAACCATCCCAAAGAATTTCATGAGTTCCTCTCTACAAGAAGGAGCAGACATGCGAGTAATGGTGTCCACCAGATTAGACTTGGGAGCAATACCTTCACCCGATACAGTGTGCCATAAGTAGTGGATGCTGGATGTACCAAACTGACATTTCTCATATTTAATGGTGAGGATCGCTTCTTCAAGTCTACCTAGAACCACATGAAGGCGATCTTCGCACTCTCGATGATCCTTCCCGAACACTATAATGTCATCTTGGTAGACACAGACCCCTTTACAGACTTTGAGAATCCTCTCCATGGCTCGCTGAAAGACGGACACCACAGACGCAAGGACAAACGGCATCTTTCGAAAACTGAATGTGCCGAACTGAGTTATGAAGGCTGTGTAGTCCCTTGAAGTATCAGCAAGCTCAATCTGATGATAGGCCGAAGCCAAGTCAATAGGAGAGGATAATGATCAACTATAATGCTTTTGTTTAGTTGCCTCAAGTCCACACATAAGCGGAGGGACCCTTTGGCCTTATGAACAGCGACCACCGGAGCAAACCAATCAGTCCCTTCGACCTCTTCAATTATACCACCCTGCTTGAGTTTGTCCAATAATTTTCTTATTTCTTCCCTCACAGCCAAAGGAACACTTCTCGCTTTGCAGCTGGAGGGTTATAAATCAGGGTGCAAACGTATATCAAGCTTGAACACTTTGAGGCAACCAAGTTCATCCCTAAACACATTGGGAAAACTTTCCTTAATCCGAGTTTTTATGCTACAATCAAGATTTTCATTAATGGCATTGACATTCTTCTTCAACTTAATGTAACACGAATTACCCGGGTCAAGCATGATGCCCAAATCCCATTGTTGGAACCAGCTGATTATGCTTTCCTCTTTTTCCGACACATAAATCTTGCCAGAGGTGTAACGTTCTTTGTACTCAATGAGTCCTATGAAGCTACCACATAGTGGTATGGGCTCCCCACCATGGGCCATGGGATGTATATCGGTTTTAAGAAGGTAAGTCTTGTGGGCAAGTTTGCTTAGATAAAACACCCTTGCAATTATGGTGATTTTGGCACCAGAGTCAAAGGGAACCTTAGTGGATTCACCTTCCACCTGAATCGTATCGACTGGACAAGATTTATGTTGTATACCAGAATCCACTTGAACCACTATCTGGCCACAGACAAAATCTTCCTCAGGAATTTCTATTTTAACACACTTGACCTTAGAGGAAGTTATCTTCGTTTTGCAAACAACAGAAAGTTGTTCCTTCTTTTTACATTTAAAACAAATAACATTTAAAGCAGGACAATTCTTTTAATTTGTTAAGTGGCAAATTTTATCACACCTATAACATTTCCAAACAAAAGGCTTATTTTTACTTTTTTTTCTCTTCTTTAACATCTAGAGCTTGTCTTTCTTTATAGTATCAACACACTTTAGCGAATGTTCAACCCTTTTTGCTACTTAGATTACCTCGTCCAAGGAGGGTTCGTCCCTCAACCAAAACTTCTCGCGGATCCTCTCAATGTTGCAACCCAGCATAAACTGGTCTCTGATCCTTTCATCCAATAATTCCGCAAACTTGCAGGATAAAGCGAGCTTTCTAAGTTGAGTGATGTATGGCTCAACAGTTTTACCGGGTAACAGGAGGCAGAGTCAGCACTGGTCGCGCACCCACGCCACAAAGAGCGTGAACGACCTTCCTAACCACCCGATGTAGCCCACAATCAGCGATACAAGGTTCAAATTGAACAAGACACATGGAATAATCTTTCCACTGTTTTCACTGGAGACCCGTGAAGATTAGGGTCCCCTTCACTTTGCTAGGTCCTGAAGAAAGCCCACTTGACCCTTTTGGGCATTATAGAGGGCTGAAACATGTCGACCTTTTTAGGGACATTTTTATAGTGCACTAGACAATAACTAGTCTAACTTGTGCACACAGAGCATTTTTTAAAACCATCTCGAAACCAAGTTTAATTAAAGGCATGTACTGGTTTTACGAGTTTTTTAACATATCTCACCACACGTCACTTCACCAATCACCAACACTTTTTTTCAACGATCACTACTGAAACAACCAGTGGGACAAACTCCGGGCGGAGGAAGCATTTTATTAACCCAATGATGATGCTGTCACGTTGCTAACGACAGAGCGGAGAATCCAAATATACCGCTTTTTATCCACCTGCACAAACGTGAATGAGGGTTTCTTAACAGTACATAGTACTGATACTGCATACCTTGGTTCTTTCAGGACTAGTGATTCACTCTCCATTTGATATTTTTGTCAACAGTTTTCCCTTCATTTTGTAACCTCTTGGCAAATTGGTATCTCTCTAATATAGTGCTAACTTTAGGTAAGTTGTGCTTGTCAAGTTTTTTTAAGCAGATTTCAAACTCATTTAAGTCTCTTCCCTCTGCATCATTAAGTTCAAGAAGATGGTCAAACACATCCTGCCCTTAGGATCCTAAACAATGAAGAAGGAGCGAAGTCCTACGCTCCGCACTTAAACTCACTCCACAGACTCTGGCATATCGTTCAAAAACCTTTTTCCATTTCTGCCACTTAATGGGAGGTTCACCAGGTGACATGAGGAAGAAGGGAGGAGCAGTTACATTTTGCATATTTATATTGAAAATAAACTTGAAACTTTAAATAGAAAAAAAATACAAACAAAAGTTGAAAAGAAGAAAGTAAACTGCAATGAGTAAGTTTCAACTTGTCTAAGTTTGACACGCTGGTATTATTGTAGGTGTGTGCGTGTCACAGATATGACACGCATTGTAGAGATAATAAAGATCTTCTTCCACTTTAGGGTTTCTCGTTGTGTTTCCTTTACAATGTAAATGTGTGCATGTCACAGACGTGGCGTGCAAAGACAGAACCCCAACAAAATTGAAAAGGATTGTTGGATGCCAATATAAATGTGTGCGTGTCACAGATGTGGCACGCAGAATAGGGAGAACAAGATTTCAAATGTGTGCGTGTCACCGATGTGGCACGCCAAAAAATGACTGGCGCAATGGTGGAACAAAGATGGCAGTGAGATGAAGTCATACAGCGTGAAAAGCGTGTCGCCGAGACCAAAAGCTGCACTCTGGTCTTTGAAGAAATATGCGCACTGGAGACAGAGAACAACGTGGGCGGGTCACGCAGCCTGAAAAGCATGACATCGAACTCAGACCTCAACGGTGAGCAGTCTAAATATCGAGTTTTAAATTTCGAACTACAAGTATATCGAGTTGGAAATATCGTAGGTAAATAATATCGAAGTCAAGAATATCGATGGACAGAATATCGACCCCAAGGTAAGTATTATCGAAGTTAATAATATCGAAGTAATTAATATAGATGTAAGTAATATCGTAATAAAAAATTTCGATGTAAAGAATATCGATATTTTATTAGTGTAATGTATTTTAATATGTATTTTATTTGTATGTTAAAGATTATTGTAATGTATTTTAATACATTTAAAAATAAATGTTTAGAGATTAATAATTATTTAAAATATAATTTAGCGTTTTAGTATCAGAGCGGGTTGTGGGTTTATAGGGGAATAGGGTGGGAAGTAATTTAATTATAATTAATTAATTAATATGTATTGTTTAATTGGTATTTATGATTAATTAATTGTTAATTAATTACTAATTGTTAATTAAATATATTAATTGATTAATTAATTGTTAATTAATTATTAATTGTAAATTAATTTTATTAATTGGTTAATTATATAAGTTATAATTAGTTTAATATTAATATGTATTTATTGGTATTGTTAATTAATTAATTGTTAATTACTAATTAATTGGTGATTTAATTTTATTAAGTGATTAATTGATGATTAAATTAATTATGTGAATTTTTATTTGTAGTGGGTTGTGGGTTTATAGGGGAATAGGGTGGGATGTAATTAAATTCAAATAATTACTGATAATTTTTATTTATTTGTAATTAATAATAATTAATTGTTAATTAATTATTAATTGTTATTAGTACGTTAAATATAGTAAATATAAATAATTTATTATTCCATGTTATTTGTTGTTATTGCTAATTAATGTATTGTTAATTAATAATTAATTTGTGAATAATTGTAATTTGGTAGTTAATATGTATAAATTTGTAAATAATAAGTATATTAATTATAAAGAATGCATTATTAATTGTAAATAATAGATAAACTGATATTTAAATGTATTGTGTATTTTATATGTGTAGTGTGTTGTGTGTTAAAGGGGGAATAGTGTGGGATGTAATTTAAAGTTATTTATATAAATATTTATTTTAAATAATTGGTATTTAATAATACATATTTTGTAAATTAATTATTAATATGCTATTTTTTTATAACTAATTATTTAATTGGTTATTATGATTACAGAATCCCTATGCTATCCAGTGCTTTCCCAACTGTTTTACTATCTGGAGTTGGAATAGTAATTTTTAACCCTACGCTATCCAGCGCTTTCCCTACTGTTTCACTTACTGGAGTGGGGATAGTAATTTGCACCCCTACGCTATCCAGCGTTTTCACTACTGTTGCACTCTCTGGAGTGGGAATAGTAATTTTTACTCCTACGCTATCCAACGTTTTCCCTTCTGTTGGACTCACTGGAGTGGGAATAGTAATTTTTACCCTTACGCTATCCAACGTTTTCCCTACTATTGCACTCTCTGGAGTTGGAATAGTAATTTTTACCCCTACGCTATCCAACGCTTTCCCTACAGTTGCACTCTTTGGAGTTGGAATAGTAATTTTTACCCCTACGCTATCCAGCGCTTTTCCTACTGTTGCACTCTCTGGAGTTGGAATAGTAGTTTTTACCCCTACGCTTTCCAACACTTTCCCTACTGTTTCACTCTCTGGAGTTGGAATAGTAACTTTTACCTCTACTCTCTCCAACACTTTCCCTACTGTTACACTTTCTGGAGTTAGAACAGCAATTATAAACCCTACGCTATCCAACACTTTCGCTACTGTTGCACTCTCTGGAGTTGGAATAGTAATTTTTACCCCTACGCTATCCAGCGCTTTTCCTACTGTTGCACTCTCTGGAGTTGGAATAGTAATTTTTACCCCTAAGCTATCCAGCGCTTTCCCTACTGTTTCACTTACTGGAGTGGGAATAGTAATTTTTACCCCTACGCTATCCAGCGCTTTTCCTACTGTTTCACTTACTGGAGTTGGAATAGTAATTTTTACCCCTACGCTATCCAGCGCTTTCCCTACTGTTTCACTTACTGCAGTGGGAATAGTAATTTTTACCCCTACGCTATCCAGCGCTTTTCCTACTGTTTCACTTACTGGAGTGGGAATAGTAATTTGTACCCCTATGCTATCCAGCGTTTTCACTACTGTTGCACTCTCTGGAGTGGGAATAGTAATTTTTACCCCTACGCTATCCAACGCTTTCCCTACTGTTGGACTCACTGGAGTGGGAATAGTAATTTTTACTCCTACGCTATCCAACGTTTTCCCTACTATTGCACTCTCTGGAGTTGGAATAGTAATTCTTTTCCCTACGCTATTCAACACTTTCCCTACTGTTGCACTCTCTGGAGTGGGAATAGTAATTTTTACCCTTACGCTATCCAACGCTTTCCCTACTATTGCACTCTCTGGAGTTGGAATAGTAATTTTTACCCCTACGCTATCCAACGCTTTCCCTACTGTTGCACTCTTTGGAGTTGGAATAGTAATTTTTACCCCTACTCTATCCAGCGCTTTCCCTACTGTTTCACTTACTGGAGTGGGAATAGTAATGTGTACCCCTACGCTATCCAACGCTTTCCCTCCTCTTGCACTCTCTGGAGTTGGAATAGTAATTTTTACCCCTACGCTATCCAACGCTTTCCCTACTGTTGCACTCTTTGGAGTTGGAATAGTAATTTTTACCCCTACGCTATCCAATGTTTCCCTACTGTTGCACTCTTTGGAGTTGGAATAGTAATTTGTACCCCTACGCTATCCAACGCTTTCCCTACTGTTGCACTCTCTGGAGTTGGAATAGTAATTTTTACCCCTACGCTATCCAGCGCTTTTCCTACTGTTGCACTCTCTGGAGTTGGAATAGTAATTTTTACCTTTACGCTATCCAACGCTTTCCCTACTATTGCACTCTCTGGAGTTGGAATAGTAATTTTAACCCTACGCTATCCAACGCTTTCCCTACTGTTGCACTCTTTGGAGTTGGAATAGTAATTTTTACCCCTACGCTATCCAGCGCTTTTCCTACTGTTGCACTCTCTGGAGTTGGAATAGTAATTTTTACCTTTACGCTATCCAACGCTTTCCCTACTATTGCACTCTCTGGAGTTGGAATAGTAATTTTAACCCTACGCTATCCAACGCTTTCCCTACTGTTGCACTTTTTGGAGTTGGAATAGTAATTTTTACCCCTACGGTATCCAACATTTTCCTTACTGTTGTTTTTGTTGGAGTTGGACTAGTAGTTTTATTTTGTCTGATATTTCATATGTTTTGTATTATTTTTGCTATTGTAATATATCATTAATAATAAAAAGTATTCACATTAAAAATATTGATTATTATTTGCTATATGTAATTATTAAATATTTATTAATGTTATTATTTTATGTGTATAGATGTATTGGTAATTTTTAAAAACATTTAATAATTTATACGTTACAGAAATTATTAGTAAAATTAATTATTAAGTAAGTATATATATTATATATTATATTATATGTTTTATTAAATTATATATATTAATTATACATTTTAAATATTATACAATATATTTAATTATGTTTATTTAATTTCTAAGTATAATTTGGTTTATTTTACATATATTTTTAAAGTAAAAGAAAAACGATATTTTTAATAACGATATTTTTGACATCAATATTTAATTTTCGATATTTTTGTACTTACCATGTTGTAGATAGGATGTCGATATTCTTGACATCGATATTTTTGTTGCGATATATTTGTAGGTCGATTTTCTGTCTGTCGAAATTATGTCATACAACCGACCTCAACACCTTGAAATGCACGCACTGGAGGCAGAGAATGGCGTGGGCAGTGTTTGCATCAAGGAAAGCCTTAAAATGCGCACAGGAGGCAGAGAATGGTGTGGGCAGTGTTCGCAGCGAGGAACGAGCTGCGTGGTGAGCTAAACTTGGAACACAGACGTCAGAGTTGGGAGGAATCAAAGGATCCTGGTGTACACGCGAGGTACGAAACGTTTCTTGTGCTTTATTTTGTTTTTAAATGACCCGGCATCAGAAGTTCTCGTAACTCCCCAAAATCGCTAACGTTGAACATAAATTGTTGACTCAAGTGACAAGGACTGAGGAGGTGCAGTTCAACACATTCCAATGAAAACTCGTGGCCCAGACGGGACAAGCCCGCGTCGATTTACTGACACCCAAAGAAACACACAAAAAGGGTGTAAACCACGGCAATTGCTCCCAATCCCTGGGTCATATAAGGCCAAAAGAGGAGTCAGAAAGGTACAAGGGTGTAGGCTGGTGAGTGCAAATGAAATGAGGAACAGCAAAGTCCAATAAAAGAAGTTCCTCCACTAGTTTAGGGAATGCGGGGTCCCAGCAAAAGGCAATAAGTGGGAAGACACAGTACTTTAAGTAGGAATGTGCATTAACAACCCGTGGAAAGCGAAGGTTCAAAGATGAACTTGGGTCTTGTTAGGTTCTTCCTGCCTTTCATCCTGCCGACTACGCCAGTGTAAGATCCTTCAGGCAACTGAAAGGATCACACAATAGGCAGGCAGTTGAATATAACTTCAGGTTTATTTCAGAGTAAGAGGAAACCCATCCAGGTCCCAGCCAGTTCAGGTAAACAGCTCAACCATTTGAACCAACACATTCTGTCATCTGGGAAACCAAAACCTAACATAGAATTCTAAGTAACCATGGTGCCATGACACCAGAAGCAGGTAAGCTTCAGATGCCACAGCAGTGTAGCAGGGCACCTTGCTGCACTGCCCTACGGCAAAGTGAAAGTACAGGAATGCATCATATTTAAATAATAGAATTCCTGTTCTTTGTGCCAACATTGGGGTCATTTTTAGCACCCTAGTGACAGCATTGTTTTTGTGCAGGAAGGGGCACCATCCTGTACAAAAACAACTCTGTGAGGCATGTTTCTCTTTCCATGTGTGCTGCAGAATGCAACACACATGAAAATTTGAAAAAACTAGGAAAATTAACATATTTCTTGTTATACCTCACCTCGTAAAGTATACAGATATGACGCTTCCCCAGATTTATATCACTTTGTAAATCTGGGTCAGCGTCAAATTCCATGGGTGTTGCAAAGGAAAACCCATTGGGAAAACCCATGAAACACCTGCCAAGCACAGCTGCAACCAATGGCTTGCCTCCTGTGACCCCTAACCTCAGAGGAGAGTAGCAAACTTGGAAAATAATAATTTATTGTTTCAAGTGGTGTGGATTGTCTCCGTGCCCCTCACTGCCCCTGAGCTTGTAGAGAGAGTAAGAAATAAATACATCAGGGGAGGAGAGAGACAGAGAGAGAGAAGGTACAGGGAAAAGGCTTTGATGTGAAATAAGGTCAAAATAACAAAAGGAAGAATACACTACAGATAGATGGGTAAGCAATCAAGAGACAAACACAGGAGGATCTATGTTTGAGGAAGACAAAGAGGAACGAAAGAGACACCAATTACACTGTGACATAGACAGGTGAAAAGGACAAATAAGGGAGTAGTAGAGGACGGAGAAAAGTGAAATAGAGTGGAGAAAGAGACAGAACAGGTAAGTAAGTTAGGTGAGAGAGGGGAAAACATGTATGATAAGGAGATCAGTGAGAAAGACACTGTTAAGATATACAGTAGGGGTGACCAAGCGTCAGCATCAGATGAGAAAGACGTGACAGATAATAGAAAAGTTAGACAGATCACAAACATGTGAGGGGTGGGTGACAGAGTGTTAACAGTCATATGACATCACTTCCTGCGATGTGAAATCGGTTAAAAAAATGTGATGTACTTCCGCTATGTCTGGCATTTTGTTGAATTGATGCCCAAGTATTCAACTGCACAAATACTGGAATTAAATACACTGCAAATAAACCAAACACTTGAGTCCCAGAAATGATTATCACTGACTTCTCATTTAGTGCACAAAGGTCAAATGGGCTCTTAAAACATTGGGAGTCCTCTGATTACAGAAACACACGAGGGAAGACAAAAAGCGCAAAGCAGCTCTGAGCATGAATTCCTGGCACACTAGCACACCACAGGTAATGAATGCACTCAAAAGGCAATTCTCCCACTGATCAACTTACTCGATCTCAGACTAAGGTCGAACTACTATTACAATAAGCACAAGTAATGTCAGCTCTGCCTACAGGTTTTCAATGAAGTAGAACTACTTCATGGGACATAATGAGCTCACTGACGTCATAATACTGAGAATATGGGATTGAAATACATTGAATGTATTGGTTATGTCTGAATTAATTAAATCATTACATGAGGGAGTGGTTCAGCAGAAGCAGGAGTCTCTGCTGCGCTATGTAGATTGAAAGAATACTATTGTTGGCTGTTAATTTCTAAACTTACTCAGCAGTATGACCTACAGTGTAAAATCTGCCAAGGTATAAAACCTATGGTAGTGAATCCACCAAAACCCCTCTTAGTATGAGAGCACAGCCTCTCCAAATAATTTCTAATCCCTCCATTGTGTCATGTGGCCCACAAACAGGCTGCAGGCATCAAATAGTTAAGGCAGAAAAATGTCAACTTTCTAAAAGTGGTATTTTCAAAATTGTAACTTAAAATCCGACTTTACCATTAAAAAGGGTTTAAAATTGCAACTTCTGACACCAAAAATGAAATGTTTACCTGTTCCCAACCAAAGGTTAGCATATATTAAATGTATTGTGCAAAGTTGGCATCGAAGAAGGCAAACTAATGTTATCCTATGGGACATGTAGGCCTCACAGTAGCAAAGCATGAATTTTGGGGTTTTCAGTACAGTACATGTAAAATTTTAAAGTACATGGTTAATCATGTAATTACAATGCACTTTGCCCCATGGGCTATCCAGGGTCTACCTTAGGGGTGACTTATATGTAATATATGAGTAGTTAAAGACTTGGCAACAGGTTGATTTTACCAAGTCGAATTGACAGTTTAAAACACCATTCAGACTTCAACAGCATATCTGGGCCATGTTTTAAGGTGTTTCTTAAGTGGGTGGCACAAGAAGTGCTGCAGGCCTGCTAGAATATTTAATTTACAGGCCCTAGGTATATGGTATACCACTTTACTACGGACCTATAAGTAAATGAAATATTGCAATCAGGTGTAAGTCAATGTTTCCATATATTAGGGAGAGAGCACAAGCATGTTAGCATGGGTGAGCAGTGGTAAAGGTTAGAGACCTAAGACCAACAAACAGAATACCACAAAAATAGTAGAGGTGAAGCCAAAAGGTTTTGGGGTGACCCTCCAAAGAGTGCTAAGTCCAACAACCCCCCCATTCTTAGTGTCGATATCACTAGTATAACCGAGTATCATAGATTGCATATTGTAATAATTAAATGAAGAGATAATGGATTGTAATCATGCAAACATTTAGTATGATAGTATAACCAGCTACTACAGAAGACATGGACTCATAAACTAGACTGTGGTCTATTGCACTGCTAGAATGACCTCTGTTAAAAGTGGTAACGGGGCATGTTGATGCCTGGCAGACCTGAAGCAAACACCAGTCTGTATTTAATATTAAGACAATTCAACACTTCTCAATAGTGATCGTGGGAAATGTGTGATTGGCTTAACCTCAAAATATTGGTATATTCACATGCCGCAATGTGAGAATTGCTGCATAGTATAGCATTACATTCACCCAACCCTGCCAAATGATAGATACCCTTACCATTACACACAAAGTTTTCTAAATCTTAGTCTAGATTGTCTAGTACCTCAATTTGTCTATGATTAAATACATTATTGTAGAAGTTTGCACAAAGAATATTATGTGCCCCAATACAATGTAGATACACCAATTAACAAAATTTGAGGTTCAGAGGGAGTTTCTAACTTTCAGTGCACAATTTACTGAGACAAAATTAGCCAATGTGAATCTTTCTCTCACCTCTTTGAAGCTACAGTTTAAGGACACCACGAGGAGTACCCCTCCAACTCCGTAACCTTCAACGTCCAAGTCTTCTGGGCAAATAGCACCTAGAAACTTTGAATTAATGTTATACAGGCTAGATTTTCCAATTTTGGGCCTATTCTAGCTATATTCCAGGACAAGATCTTCAGATCCTTTTGAGGTTCGTATGGCCTACTGGGTGTCTGGGCGATGCTGATAAATGTGTATTTGGACATATTAAGTGAACCATCAAATTGAAAGGTTTAATACAGACCTCTCTTTTCTTTTAATACAGACCTCTCTTAATTGTTGTATTCCTTTAGGTAAATTATTTTCCACAAGAGCACTAAGCGATTCAAAATGTTGCTAGTAGCAACATTGTAGTACAAATGTTCACCCCTCTCTGGTATACATAACGCAGTTTATTCCTATCACAGTCATCTGGTCTGTAAAAATATTTCAGAGAAAGTGCTCTTATGTTAGTGACCCTGTTCCCCCTTCCACCACAACAGGCCAATACATTTTCTACAACAGCGGGATCCTTAAAGTTTACCACAACACAATTCCCTTTATCACATTTCTACCTATTGCCTACTCACAACATTCTTCTGGCCATGATCACATTTTGAAAAAAAGGCCACCCTTCTCACACAACTGACTGGTGTGCCAATAAGAAACTTTGGGTCCCATTAGGATGCCACCCTAGTGGTGCTGGGACCTGCCGCCAGGGGTGTGGCGGTCCCGCACCGCCAATTAGGATGCGACCGCCACCCTGGCGGTCGCATCCCACATCTTTATCATTGCGGCGGGTGCTGCTGTAAGCAACATCCGCCGCAATGCCAAAGAATTTAAATTCAGGGGTAGCACCCAATATACCCTTGAGGGCTTGGGCAAGTAGAATGTAATAGTAGAAGGCCAACAAGGGATTTTGTTCTAGCGAGATTCAGTTCAATTATACAGTACAAAGCAATCATTACATGAGTACTAGATAGAAACTCGACCAAACGTTATTCAATTGAATTCAGTCAATGATATATAGCAACACACACGGGGTATTTTTTAAAGTGAAAAAATCACTAATTTTTTATGTAGAAACAATTCATAAAAAGGAGTACAGAAAACAGGTAAATGTATAATGTAACATGAAGGGAAAAACAACTTAATATTATCCACAAATCATGACATTACAAATATCCAATCCAATAAATTGAACAGAGATCTATCTCGTATTTAGAGAACAATCAGCTGTGCAGATATGCTGTGGAAATGGAAAATACAGTCGACGTTTCGGTCTGTTGGGGCGTCAGTCGGTCAGACCATCTTCAGGACAGATGAACAATAACAAAAGACTCCTGCATAAATATGATATCGATTAATTACAAAGAAAAAACCATAAAATTCTCTTCGTGATTGATAGAGAAATTAAAGGGATAGCCCGTGTGTGAAAGAGCAATCTTGTCTGAAAGACATTGTGGAAGAGACACCTTTTACCAAAGAAGAATAGCGTTGTTGCATTACTGTATAATTCAGTGGAAAGGGGTGCTAGAATACATTGATAATGGTGTGTGCTCAAATGAGACTGACAGAAGGAAATTGCGCTTACTCATAATTTGTTGTACGAATTTAGAGGAGTAATCACTTCCTCATTGAAGATAGATTGTACTTCATCTAAAAAGCGGAAAACAATGGTCACGATGTGCCTTTAAATAAAACACGTGATAGTGTATTTTTTCTATCGATTTATATAGCATACCCGATCTTAGTTGGATGGGTGTATACCATGCGAGTGCCCGTAGCAGGATGGGCAACAATGGACTTCAGAATGTTGACTATTCTGGTTTTGTATAGCACAGAAGGCCAATTGGTCCTTCGTTGACAAATTTCTTCACTCAAGGAAATCTGAAAGATGAAAGTTGGGCATGCTGTGGTTTAAATAATCAATGGGCGTCCTATATGGTCAAAGGTGAATAAGACGCACACGATGTGCATTGAGCCATTTGCACTAAGGGGTGTACTAGCCAGGGGTAAAGGTATATTCCAAAGTTTAAAGACTGGCAAGTTTGTGAAAAAACCCCGGACTGACAAGACAATACATGTATAGACCCACCCACATTTAAAAAGGTGCTTACGAGGGAAGGCAGTTTATTTAAAAACTGACATGTCTGTAAATTCAAACAGCCTACCGAAAAATAGCGGCTAAGCTAAACACTACGTGGTGAAATGGTCAGAGCTGTTACTCACGATTTTAGTTTCTCGGAGCCGTGGGGAGTCAGAGTACCATCCGTCGATAAGAACTCGAGCAACTTACAGAGTTCGACGGCATGTATTTAAAGGTGGTTCGGTGACCACAGCTGTTCAAGATTAAGGTACGAACCGGACAAGTCAAAGACTACCAAAAATATGGCGGACATCTTACAATGTGTTTTATTGTATACAGATGAATGTCTCTGTAGCAAATTTCTACACATTGCCGGGAATTAATGCCCTCGTCGCGAATAGCGACTACAATGATTTACAAGATTGTGGACTCACACAATCATTGACGGTCGAAATGTGAAACGTTAGGTTAAGTGATCGCCGTGTAGAGGCAGACATCTTGAAGAGGTGTAAATCTACAACTTGGAGTGACTTAAGAGAGGCGCCGAAAACGGCAGACATCTTGGAACGATGACAAATGTCACGATTTAAGGGTGGATTAGTATATAAGTATAACTCTGGATGTTTGAATCATCAAGTGCATGTTGTTAAGAGTTGTAATGTTCGCTTTAGATCACAGTGCAGAGCAGCAGAACTAGTCAGTGAGAAAGAACAACAGAGTACAGATTAACAACAACACAAAACAATTCTACTAACGATCACAATACTGACCTATTAACTAATACTATGTGATAAATCGAGATGTTACAAATTAAGCATCTTATGGCAGGTCAACAAATTGTGAAAGAAAAATCTAAATAGTTATACATAGATGAACAATATTTCCAAAAGAATACAAAATGTTGCGACAGATACATGCATTTTACGGACTCTTGTCCAAGGTAGTTGATAACAATGATGTCTTATGTTCAAAGAAATGTGCCATATTGTATAGAGTTACTAGACACTGAACTGTTAAACTCCTCATATATAAATAAAACCATAAATCCGGTTCAGTTTAGGTTTTTGGTGTTTACAGAAATAGAATCAGAGTGGAGACTTTCTGGAAGCAGATCTAAGTGAGACATGCCAAAGTATGCCACTCTGTTGCCGTGTTAAGACCTTTCTTGATATTATCACTCTTACAAATCCATTGATTCTCTTTGATCGTCAATATGCGATCAACGTTAGCTTGTCTGATGGTGGGTTTTACCACTTCAATGATTAACCATAGCATCTCTTTCTCCGTGTGTCGAAATCGTGTGTAATGCTCCACAAGTGGGGCATTCTCGACTTTGCATCTAATTCTGGATTGATGTTGTAGGATGCGTGTTTTGGCCATCTGGGTTGTCTTTCCTATGTAGTTTAAACCACATGGGCATTGGATGCAATAAACCACGTTTCTGGTGTTGCAGTTGGAGAAGGATTTGAGTACTATAGAAGATCCATTGAGATCAAAAGATTTCAATTTCTTGGTGCTAGGACATGCTGCACAGTTGCCACATTTATGGTGTCCGACTAGAGGTATTATTTGTTGCATACCATCGACAAGATGTTGTTGCGGTGTGATATACGTGTGGACTAGTCGATCTTTGATATTAGGCCCTCTTTTAAACGAAAAGAGTGGTTGGTCTGACAGCTCAGGTAGGGATGACAGAAGTGTCCAATGTTTTTTTACAATTTTCTTTATTTTGTTTGTGGCAGTCCCAAACGTGGTTACACAGACTAACATTGGGTCCGGTGTCTTTTGTTTGACTTCAAGAAGGGCATTGCGGTCATTATACCAGGCTCTCTTAAGGGATTTCTTAAGCAGTTTGTTTGGATACCCTCTTGAGTGCAGTTTTTCTTTAAGTTTCCTGGCCTCAAGGAAGTAGTCTTCCCTTTTGGAGCAGTTTCTCCGTAATCGGAGAAACTGTCCAAATGGGAGTCCATCCTTCAATGACTGAGGGTGGTGACTGTCATATTTAAGAAGCGTGTTGCGTGCCGTAGGCTTCGTGAATAGAGTGGTATAGAGCATATTGTCTTCACCTGCCTTGATCGAGATGTCTAGAAAATTCATGCTTCGATTGTTGGAATCAATTGTGAATTGCAGGTTTAGATTTCTGGAGTTTAACCAGTCATGGAATTCAGTGAGTAGCTCTTTACTGCCTTTCCAGATTAAAAAGACATCATCTATATATCGCAACCAACTGGTAATGTTGGCTGCAAATGGATTGAGTGGGTCATAGATGTGTCTTCGTTCAAACTCAGAGACATAGATGTTAGCTATGTCAGGGGCATAAACTGCCCCCATCGCGACACCTTTGAGTTGTTGGTAGAATGTACGTTCGTGCAGAAAGAAATTTTCACATAGTGAAATTCTAATACATTCGATAATGAACTCAGTTGGAACCGCATGTGGCCTGGGTCTGTTGTTAAGTAGGTCTTCAATGATCTCTAAGATCTCTATCTGCGGGATGTTAGTGTACAAGCTCTCGATATCCATGGATACCAGTAGCTCGCATTTGGGATCAAAGCTGTGTTTATCCACTACATTGATAACTGCAGTGGTGTCCCTGATATACGTATTCGTTTCTGTGGCGAAAGGTCGAATAAAGAAGTCAGCATACTGGGCCAGAGGTTTTAAAATTGAGTTACAGCCCGATACAATTGGCCTGCCGGGGGGTCGCGTGGTATCCTTATGTATCTTTGGTAATATATATATTACCGGAACCGTGGGAGATTTGTTTATTAAGAATGCTGCTTCCTTTTCACTAAGCCAGCCTCCTTCCAGACCCATTTTGCTAAGTTCTGAGATCATTTTCTCAAGGCGAGGAGTGGGGTTGCTAGACAGTTTTTTGTAATTAGACTCAACCGAAAGTTGTTTGGTTATTTCGGTGTTATATGCTTGTGAGTCCCATAGCACAATGCCTCCGCCTTTATCGGCCGGTTTTATGATGGTGTCAGGCAGTGCCTGGAGATTTCTCAATGCCAAATGTTCATCTTTGGTGAGGTTGTATTTAACCCGAGTTGGTGTATTGAACAGGTTATCAATTTCTGTGAGGATGGCATTTTCGAAGGTGATAATCTCTTTGGCTATCAGTGTATTTGGCGGGAAAAAAGTGGACCGATTGTGCAGTCCAGTTGTATCAGAATCACGTGGTATAGTTTTGTTAGCAAAAAAATTTTTTAGTCTAACTGAGCGAAAGAATTTAAATAGCTCAAGTTTGGTTTGGAACAGATTGTTTTTGTTAGTGGGGACAAAAGAAAGTCCTGCTGAGAGTACTGATATTTGTACCTCAGATAGTTGGTGTTTGGATAAATTGAAGATGGGTATTGTTTGAGTAGGGTTTACCACTCGTAAAATTGATTCCAGGTTTGACGATAACCTGGTGTATACTGGTTCCGGAACCATCCTCTCCTGGTTGCTCGTGATCTCCGTGGGTAAGGAGATCCTCTCCGATCCTGTCCTAAAAAAGGCTGTCGTGATGTAGAGGGTTGTTGGTCATGAAAATGTCTGTGGGTGTTGTCTGACGCCTGATCGCTATCGGTATCAGAAGTAGTGTCAGAAAAAGTCACTTTCTTCCGATGTTGGTTTTTAGGTCCTTGATTGGACCCCTGTGTTTGATAAAAATCTTTGTTTAAATATGGATAAGTTTTTTCCTTGCTATATTTCCTTATATCCTTCTGTAGTTTATCTGTTTTCTTGTGGGAGTTAAATTCTTCGAAGTCTTTTATGGTTGAGGCAACTTTATCAAGTAGTGCTTTCGCATTGGTGATATTGGAGTCGGTGTTGATCTTATTCTCCAAGCTTTCTATTTCCTTGGTTAGTGATTTAATATGTTTTATTGCCGTTTCTATACTAAGGACCATCCAAGTGCGGGAGCACTTATTGGATGCAAAACTGAAACCTATTTTGAAATCTTCATCTTCAATGAAGATAATAGGGATGTTTTTAATCTGAAGTCCTGTTGGAATTATGTTTGCATTTAGGCAGTCGGTGAGGAACTTCGCATGTAGTTCAGTGCGAACTAGTTTCTTTTTCAAACGTTCTAGGTGATTGAGATCAGTTTCAAATGGTGAAGACGTAAGGGGTCCTCGGGTGCCTAGCAGCGAAGGACCCGCAGCTATTTTTAACATATATTCATCAGTGTATGATAGGGTTTCAGCTTCAGACATGGATAAGGCTGGAAACACTATTATTATGTGAAAGAGCAATCTTGTCTTGCCACAATGTCTTTCAGACAAGATTGCTCTTTCACACACGGGCTATCCCTTTAATTTCTCTATCAATCACGAAGAGAATTTTATGGTTTTTTCTTTGTAATTAATCGATATCATATTTATGCAGGAGTCTTTTGTTATTGTTCATCTGTCCTGAAGATGGTCTGACCGACTGACGCCCCAACAGACCGAAACGTCGACTGTATTTTCCATTTCCACAGCATATCTGCACAGCTGATTGTTCTCTAAATACGAGATAGATCTCTGTTCAATTTATTGGATTGGATATTTGTAATGTCATGATTTGTGGATAATATTAAGTTGTTTTTCCCTTCATGTTACATTATACATTTACCTGTTTTCTGTACTCCTTTTTATGAATTGTTTCTACATAAAAAATTAGTGATTTTTTCACTTTAAAAAATACCCCGTGTGTGTTGCTATATATCATTGACTGAATTCAATTGAATAACGTTTGGTCGAGTTTCTATCTAGTACTCATGTAATGATTGCTTTGTACTGTATAATTGAACTGAATCTCGCTAGAACAAAATCCCTTGTTGGCCTTCTACTATTACATTCTACTTGCCCAAGCCCTCAAGGGTATATTGGGTGCTACCCCTGAATTTAAATACTTTAAGCGCAGACAATTGTCTGTTTCGGGTCACTTTCTCAAGTGGTTTTTCAGAATAGTGTTTAAGATCACCTATTCCTAAATAATAGTGTTTCCAGCCTTATCCATGTCTGAAGCTGAAACCCTATCATACACTGATGAATATATGTTAAAAATAGCTGCGGGTCCTTCGCTGCTAGGCACCCGAGGACCCCTTACGTCTTCACCATTTGAAACTGATCTCAATCACCTAGAACGTTTGAAAAAGAAACTAGTTCGCACTGAACTACATGCGAAGTTCCTCACCGACTGCCTAAATGCAAACATAATTCCAACAGGACTTCAGATTAAAAACATCCCTATTATCTTCATTGAAGATGAAGATTTCAAAATAGGTTTCAGTTTTGCATCCAATAAGTGCTCCCGCACTTGGATGGTCCTTAGTATAGAAACGGCAATAAAACATATTAAATCACTAACCAAGGAAATAGAAAGCTTGGAGAATAAGATCAACACCGACTCCAATATCACCAATGCGAAAGCACTACTTGATAAAGTTGCCTCAACCATAAAAGACTTCGAAGAATTTAACTCCCACAAGAAAACAGATAAACTACAGAAGGATATAAGGAAATATAGCAAGGAAAAAACTTATCCATATTTAAACAAAGATTTTTATCAAACACAGGGGTCCAATCAAGGACCTAAAAACCAACAACGGAAGAAAGTGACTTTTTCTGACACTACTTCTGATACCGATAGCGATCAGGCGTCAGACAACACCCACAGACATTTTCATGACCAACAACCCTCTACATCACGACAGCTTTTTTTAGGACAGGATCGGAGAGGATCTCCTTACCCACGGAGATCACGAGCAACCAGGAGAGGATGGTTCCGGAACCAGTATACACCAGGTTATCGTCAAACCCGGAATCAATTTTACGAGTGGTAAACCCTACTCAAACAATACCCATCTTCAATTTATCCAAACACCAACTATCTGAGGTACAAATATCAGTACTCTCAGCAGGACTTTCTTTTGTCCCCACTAACAAAAACAATCTGTTCCAAACCAAACTTGAGCTATTTAAATTCTTTCGCTCAGTTAGACTAAAAAATTTTTTTGCTAACAAAACTATACCACGTGATTCTGATACAACTGGACTGCACAATCGGTCCACTTTTTTCCCGGCAAATACACTGATAGCCAAAGAGATTATCGCCTTCGAAAATGCCATCCTCACAGAAATTGATAACCTGTTCAATACACCAACTCGGGTTAAATACAACCTCACCAAAGATGAACATTTGGCATTGAGAAATCTCCAGGCACTGCCTGACACCATCATAAAACCGGCCGATAAAGGCGGAGGCATTGTGCTATGGGACTCACAAGCATATAACACCGAAATAACCAAACAACTTTCGGTTGAGTCTAATTACAAAAAACTGTCTAGCAACCCCACTCCTCGCCTTGAGAAAATGATCTCAGAACTTAGCAAAATGGGTCTGGAAGGAGGCTGGCTTAGTGAAAAGGAAGCAGCATTCTTAATAAACAAATCTCCCACGGTTCCGGTAATATATATATTACCAAAGATACATAAGGATACCACGCGACCCCCCGGCAGGCCAATTGTATCGGGCTGTAACTCAATTTTAAAACCTCTGGCCCAGTATGCTGACTTCTTTATTCGACCTTTCGCCACAGAAACGAATACGTATATCAGGGACACCACTGCAGTTATCAATGTAGTGGATAAACACAGCTTTGATCCCAAATGCGAGCTACTGGTATCCATGGATATCGAGAGCTTGTACACTAACATCCCGCAGATAGAGATCTTAGAGATCATTGAAGACCTACTTAACAACAGACCCAGGCCACATGCGGTTCCAACTGAGTTCATTATCGAATGTATTAGAATTTCACTATGTGAAAATTTCTTTCTGCACGAACGTACATTCTACCAACAATTCAAAGGTGTCGCGATGGGGGCAGTTTATGCCCCTGACATAGCTAACATCTATGTCTCTGAGTTTGAACGAAGACACATCTATGACCCACTCAATCCATTTGCAGCCAACATTACCAGTTGGTTGCGATATATAGATGATGTCTTTTTAATCTGGAAAGGCAGTAAAGAGCTACTCACTGAATTCCATGACTGGTTAAACTCCAGAAATCTAAACCTGCAATTCACAATTGATTCCAACAATCGAAGCATGAATTTTCTAGACATCTCGATCAAGGCAGGTGAAGACAATATGCTCTATACCACTCTATTCACGAAGCCTACGGCACGCAACACGCTTCTTAAATATGACAGTCACCACCCTCAGTCATTGAAGGATGGACTCCCATTTGGACAGTTTCTCCGATTACGGAGAAACTGCTCCAAAAGGGAAGACTACTTCCTTGAGGCCAGGAAACTTAAAGAAAAACTGCACTCAAGAGGGTATCCAAACAAACTGCTTAAGAAATCCCTTAAGAGAGCCTGGTATAATGACCGCAATGCCCTTCTTGAAGTCAAACAAAAGACACCGGACCCAATGTTAGTCTGTGTAACCACGTTTGGGACTGCCACAAACAAAATAAAGAAAATTGTAAAAAAAACATTGGACACTTCTGTCATCCCTACCTGAGCTGTCAGACCAACCACTCTTTTCGTTTAAAAGAGGGCCTAATATCAAAGATCGACTAGTCCACACGTATATCACACCGCAACAACATCTTGTCGATGGTATGCAACAAATAATACCTCTAGTCGGACACCATAAATGTGGCAACTGTGCAGCATGTCCTAGCACCAAGAAATTGAAATCTTTTGATCTCAATGGATCTTCTATAGTACTCAAATCCTTCTCCAACTGCAACACCAGAAACGTGGTTTATTGCATCCAATGCCCATGTGGTTTAAACTACATAGGAAAGACAACCCAGATGGCCAAAACACGCATCCTACAACATCAATCCAGAATTAGATGCAAAGTCGAGAATGCCCCACTTGTGGAGCATTACACACGATTTCGACACACGGAGAAAGAGATGCTATGGTTAATCATTGAAGTGGTAAAACCCACCATCAGACAAGCTAACGTTGATCGCATATTGACGATCAAAGAGAATCAATGGATTTGTAAGAGTGATAATATCAAGAAAGGTCTTAACACGGCAACAGAGTGGCATACTTTGGCATGTCTCACTTAGATCTGCTTCCAGAAAGTCTCCACTCTGATTCTATTTCTGTAAACACCAAAAACCTAAACTGAACCGGATTTATGGTTTTATTTATATATGAGGAGTTTAACAGTTCAGTGTCTAGTAACTCTATACAATATGGCACATTTCTTTGAACATAAGACATCATTGTTATCAACTACCTTGGACAAGAGTCCGTAAAATGCATGTATCTGTCGCAACATTTTGTATTCTTTTGGAAATATTGTTCATCTATGTATAACTATTTAGATTTTTCTTTCACAATTTGTTGACCTGCCATAAGATGCTTAATTTGTAACATCTCGATTTATCACATAGTATTAGTTAATAGGTCAGTATTGTGATCGTTAGTAGAATTGTTTTGTGTTGTTGTTAATCTGTACTCTGTTGTTCTTTCTCACTGACTAGTTCTGCTGCTCTGCACTGTGATCTAAAGCGAACATTACAACTCTTAACAACATGCACTTGATGATTCAAACATCCAGAGTTATACTTATATACTAATCCACCCTTAAATCGTGACATTTGTCATCGTTCCAAGATGTCTGCCGTTTTCGGCGCCTCTCTTAAGTCACTCCAAGTTGTAGATTTACACCTCTTCAAGATGTCTGCCTCTACACGGCGATCACTTAACCTAACGTTTCACATTTCGACCGTCAATGATTGTGTGAGTCCACAATCTTGTAAATCATTGTAGTCGCTATTCGCGACGAGGGCATTAATTCCCGGCAATGTGTAGAAATTTGCTACAGAGACATTCATCTGTATACAATAAAACACATTGTAAGATGTCCGCCATATTTTTGGTAGTCTTTGACTTGTCCGGTTCGTACCTTAATCTTGAACAGCTGTGGTCACCGAACCACCTTTAAATACATGCCGTCGAACTCTGTAAGTTGCTCGAGTTCTTATTGACGGATGGTACTCTGACTCCCCACGGCTCCGAGAAACTAAAATCGTGAGTAACAGCTCTGACCATTTCACCACGTAGTGTTTAGCTTAGCCGCTATTTTTCGGTAGGCTGTTTGAATTTACAGACATGTCAGTTTTTAAATAAACTGCCTTCCCTCGTAAGCACCTTTTTAAATGTGGGTGGGTCTATACATGTATTGTCTTGTCAGTCCGGGGTTTTTTCACAAACTTGCCAGTCTTTAAACTTTGGAATATACCTTTACCCCTGGCTAGGACACCCCTTAGTGCAAATGGCTCAATGCACATCGTGTGCGTCTTATTCACCTTTGACCATATAGGACGCCCATTGATTATTTAAACCACAGCATGCCCAACTTTCATCTTTCAGATTTCCTTGAGTGAAGAAATTTGTCAACGAAGGACCAATTGGCCTTCTGTGCTATACAAAACCAGAATAGTCAACATTCTGAAGTCCATTGTTGCCCATCCTGCTACGGGCACTCGCATGGTATACACCCATCCAACTAAGATCGGGTATGCTATATAAATCGATAGAAAAAATACACTATCACGTGTTTTATTTAAAGGCACATCGTGACCATTGTTTTCCGCTTTTTAGATGAAGTACAATCTATCTTCAATGAGGAAGTGATTACTCCTCTAAATTCGTACAACAAATTTTGAGTAAGCGCAATTTCCTTCTGTCAGTCTCATTTGAGCACACACCATTATCAATGTATTCTAGCACCCCTTTCCACTGAATTATACAGTAATGCAACAACGCTATTCTTCTTTGGTAAAAGGTGTCTCTTCCACAATGTCTTTCAGACAAGATTGCTCTTTCACACACGGGCTATCCCTTTAATTTCTCTATCAATCACGAAGAGAATTTTATGGTTTTTTCTTTGTAATTAATCGATATCATATTTATGCAGGAGTCTTTTGTTATTGTTCATCTGTCCTGAAGATGGTCTGACCGACTAACGCCCCAACAGACCGAAACGTCGACTGTATTTTCCATTTCCACAGCATATCTGCACAGCTGATTGTTCTCTAAATACGAGATAGATCTCTGTTCAATTTATTGGATTGGATATTTGTAATGTCATGATTTGTGGATAATATTAAGTTGTTTTTCCCTTCATGTTACATTATACATTTACCTGTTTTCTGTACTCCTTTTTATGAATTGTTTCTACATAAAAAATTAGTGATTTTTTCACTTTAAAAAATACCCCGTGTGTGTTGCTATATATCATTGACTGAATTCAATTGAATAACGTTTGGTCGAGTTTCTATCTAGTACTCATGTAATGATTGCTTTGTACTGTATAATTGAACTGAATCTCGCTAGAACAAAATCCCTTGTTGGCCTTCTACTATTACATTCTACTTGCCCAAGCCCTCAAGGGTATATTGGGTGCTACCCCTGAATTTAAATACTTTAAGCGCAGACAATTGTCTGTTTCGGGTCACTTTCTCAAGTGGTTTTTCAGAATAGTGTTTAAGATCACCTATTCCTAAATAATAGTGTTTCCAGCCTTATCCATGTCTGAAGCTGAAACCCTATCATACACTGATGAATATATGTTAAAAATAGCTGAGGGTCCTTCGCTGCTAGGCACCCGAGGACCCCTTACGTCTTCACCATTTGAAACTGATCTCAATCACCTAGAACGTTTGAAAAAGAAACTAGTTCGCACTGAACTACATGCGAAGTTCCTCACCGACTGCCTAAATGCAAACATAATTCCAACAGGACTTCAGATTAAAAACATCCCTATTATCTTCATTGAAGATGAAGATTTCAAAATAGGTTTCAGTTTTGCATCCAATAAGTGCTCCCGCACTTGGATGGTCCTTAGTATAGAAACGGCAATAAAACATATTAAATCACTAACCAAGGAAATAGAAAGCTTGGAGAATAAGATCAACACCGACTCCAATATCACCAATGCGAAAGCACTACTTGATAAAGTTGCCTCAACCATAAAAGACTTCGAAGAATTTAACTCCCACAAGAAAACAGATAAACTACAGAAGGATATAAGGAAATATAGCAAGGAAAAAACTTATCCATATTTAAACAAAGATTTTTATCAAACACAGGGGTCCAATCAAGGACCTAAAAACCAACAACGGAAGAAAGTGACTTTTTCTGACACTACTTCTGATACCGATAGCGATCAGGCGTCAGACAACACCCACAGACATTTTCATGACCAACAACCCTCTACATCACGACAGCCTTTTTTAGGACAGGATCGGAGAGGATCTCCTTACCCACGGAGATCACGAGCAACCAGGAGAGGATGGTTCCGGAACCAGTATACACCAGGTTATCGTCAAACCCGGAATCAATTTTACGAGTGGTAAACCCTACTCAAACAATACCCATCTTCAATTTATCCAAACACCAACTATCTGAGGTACAAATATCAGTACTCTCAGCAGGACTTTCTTTTGTCCCCACTAACAAAAACAATCTGTTCCAAACCAAACTTGAGCTATTTAAATTCTTTCGCTCAGTTAGACTAAAAAATTTTTTTGCTAACAAAACTATACCACGTGATTCTGATACAACTGGACTGCACAATCGGTCCACTTTTTTCCCGCCAAATACACTGATAGCCAAAGAGATTATCACCTTCGAAAATGCCATCCTCACAGAAATTGATAACCTGTTCAATACACCAACTCGGGTTAAATACAACCTCACCAAAGATGAACATTTGGCATTGAGAAATCTCCAGGCACTGCCTGACACCATCATAAAACCGGCCGATAAAGGCGGAGGCATTGTGCTATGGGACTCACAAGCATATAACACCGAAATAACCAAACAACTTTCGGTTGAGTCTAATTACAAAAAACTGTCTAGCAACCCCACTCCTCGCCTTGAGAAAATGATCTCAGAACTTAGCAAAATGGGTCTGGAAGGAGGCTGGCTTAGTGAAAAGGAAGCAGCATTCTTAATAAACAAATCTCCCACGGTTCCGGTAATATATATATTACCAAAGATACATAAGGATACCACGCGACCCCCCGGCAGGCCAATTGTATCGGGCTGTAACTCAATTTTAAAACCTCTGGCCCAGTATGCTGACTTCTTTATTCGACCTTTCGCCACAGAAACGAATACGTATATCAGGGACACCACTGCAGTTATCAATGTAGTGGATAAACACAGCTTTGATCCCAAATGCGAGCTACTGGCATCCATGGATATCGAGAGCTTGTACACTAACATCCCGCAGATAGAGATCTTAGAGATCATTGAAGACCTACTTAACAACAGACCCAGACCACATGCGGTTCCAACTGAGTTCATTATCGAATGTATTAGAATTTCACTATGTGAAAATTTCTTTCTGCACGAACGTACATTCTACCAACAACTCAAAGGTGTCGCGATGGGGGCAGTTTATGCCCCTGACATAGCTAACATCTATGTCTCTGAGTTTGAACGAAGACACATCTATGACCCACTCAATCCATTTGCAGCCAACATTACCAGTTGGTTGCGATATATAGATGATGTCTTTTTAATCTGGAAAGGCAGTAAAGAGCTACTCACTGAATTCCATGACTGGTTAAACTCCAGAAATCTAAACCTGCAATTCACAATTGATTCCAACAATCGAAGCATGAATTTTCTAGACATCTCGATCAAGGCAGGTGAAGACAATATGCTCTATACCACTCTATTCACGAAGCCTACGGCACGCAACACGCTTCTTAAATATGACAGTCACCACCCTCAGTCATTGAAGGATGGACTCCCATTTGGACAGTTTCTCCGATTACGGAGAAACTGCTCCAAAAGGGAAGACTACTTCCTTGAGGCCAGGAAACTTAAAGAAAAACTGCACTCAAGAGGGTATCCAAACAAACTGCTTAAGAAATCCCTTAAGAGAGCCTGGTATAATGACCGCAATGCCCTTCTTGAAGTCAAACAAAAGACACCGGACCCAATGTTAGTCTGTGTAACCACGTTTGGGACTGCCACAAACAAAATAAAGAAAATTGTAAAAAAACATTGGACACTTCTGTCATCCCTACCTGAGCTGTCAGACCAACCACTCTTTTCGTTTAAAAGAGGGCCTAATATCAAAGATCGACTAGTCCACACGTATATCACACCGCAACAACATCTTGTCGATGGTATGCAACAAATAATACCTCTAGTCGGACACCATAAATGTGGCAACTGTGCAGCATGTCCTAGCACCAAGAAATTGAAATCTTTTGATCTCAATGGATCTTCTATAGTACTCAAATCCTTCTCCAACTGCAACACCAGAAACGTGGTTTATTGCATCCAATGCCCATGTGGTTTAAACTACATAGGAAAGACAACCCAGATGGCCAAAACACGCATCCTACAACATCAATCCAGAATTAGATGCAAAGTCGAGAATGCCCCACTTGTGGAGCATTACACACGATTTCCACACACGGAGAAAGAGATGCTATGGTTAATCATTGAAGTGGTAAAACCCACCATCAGACAAGCTAACGTTGATCGCATATTGACGATCAAAGAGAATCAATGGATTTGTAAGAGTGATAATATCAAGAAAGGTCTTAACACGGCAACAGAGTGGCATACTTTGGCATGTCTCACTTAGATCTGCTTCCAGAAAGTCTCCACTCTGATTCTATTTCTGTAAACACCAAAAACCTAAACTGAACCGGATTTATGGTTTTATTTATATATGAGGAGTTTAACAGTTCAGTGTCTAGTAACTCTATACAATATGGCACATTTCTTTGAACATAAGACATCATTGTTATCAACTACCTTGGACAAGAGTCCGTAAAATGCATGTATCTGTCGCAACATTTTGTATTCTTTTGGAAATATTGTTCATGTATGTATAACTATTTAGATTTTTCTTTCACAATTTGTTGACCTGCCATAAGATGCTTAATTTGTAACATCTCGATTTATCACATAGTATTAGTTAATAGGTCAGTATTGTGATCGTTAGTAGAATTGTTTTGTGTTGTTGTTAATCTGTACTCTGTTGTTCTTTCTCACTGACTAGTTCTGCTGCTCTGCACTGTGATCTAAAGCGAACATTACAACTCTTAACAACATGCACTTGATGATTCAAACATCCAGAGTTATACTTATATACTAATCCACCCTTAAATCGTGACATTTGTCATCGTTCCAAGATGTCTGCCGTTTTCGGCGCCTCTCTTAAGTCACTCCAAGTTGTAGATTTACACCTCTTCAAGATGTCTGCCTCTACACGGCGATCACTTAACCTAACGTTTCACATTTCGACCGTCAATGATTGTGTGAGTCCACAATCTTGTAAATCATTGTAGTCGCTATTCGCGACGAGGGCATTAATTCCCGGCAATGTGTAGAAATTTGCTACAGAGACATTCATCTGTATACAATAAAACACATTGTAAGATGTCCGCCATATTTTTGGTAGTCTTTGACTTGTCCGGTTCGTACCTTAATCTTGAACAGCTGTGGTCACCGAACCACCTTTAAATACATGCCGTCGAACTCTGTAAGTTGCTGGAGTTCTTATCGACGGATGGTACTCTGACTCCCCACGGCTCCGAGAAACTAAAATCGTGAGTAACAGCTCTGACCATTTGACCACGTAGTGTTTAGCTTAGCCGCTATTTTTCGGTAGGCTGTTTGAATTTACAGACATGTCAGTTTTTAAATAAACTGCCTTCCCTCGTAAGCACCTTTTTAAATGTGGGTGGGTCTATACATGTATTGTCTTGTCAGTCCGGGGTTTTTTCACAAACTTGCCAGTCTTTAAACTTTGGAATATACCTTTACCCCTGGCTAGTACACCCCTTAGTGCAAATGGCTCAATGCACATCGTGTGCGTCTTATTCACCTTTGACCATATAGGACGCCCATTGATTATTTAAACCACAGCATGCCCAACTTTCATCTTTCAGATTTCCTTGAGTGAAGAAATTTGTCAACGAAGGACCAATTGGCCTTCTGTGCTATACAAAACCAGAATAGTCAACATTCTGAAGTCCATTGTTGCCCATCCTGCTACGGACACTCGCATGGTATACACCCATCCAACTAAGATCGGGTATGCTATATAAATCGATAGAAAAAATACACTATCACGTGTTTTATTTAAAGGCACATCGTGACCATTGTTTTCCGCTTTTTAGATGAAGTACAATCTATCTTCAATGAGGAAGTGATTACTCCTCTAAATTCGTACAACAAATTATGAGTAAGCGCAATTTCCTTCTGTCAGTCTCATTTGAGCACACACCATTATCAATGTATTCCAGCACCCCTTTCCACTGAATTATACAGTAATGCAACAACGCTATTCTTCTTTGGTAAAAGGTGTCTCTTCCACAATGTCTTTCAGACAAGATTGCTCTTTCACACACGGGCTATCCCTTTAATTTCTCTATCAATCACGAAGAGAATTTTATGGTTTTTTCTTTGTAATTAATCGATATCATATTTATGCAGGAGTCTTTTGTTATTGTTCATCTGTCCTGAAGATGGTCTGACCGACTGACGCCCCAACAGACCGAAACGTCGACTGTATTTTCCATTTCCACAGCATATCTGCACAGCTGATTGTTCTCTAAATACGAGATAGATCTCTGTTCAATTTATTGGATTGGATATTTGTAATGTCATGATTTGTGGATAATATTAAGTTGTTTTTCCCTTCATGTTACATTATACATTTACCTGTTTTCTGTACTCCTTTTTATGAATTGTTTCTACATAAAAAATTAGTGATTTTTTCACTTTAAAAAATACCCCGTGTGTGTTGCTATATATCATTGACTGAATTCAATTGAATAACGTTTGGTCGAGTTTCTATCTAGTACTCATGTAATGATTGCTTTGTACTGTATAATTGAACTGAATCTCGCTAGAACAAAATCCCTTGTTGGCCTTCTACTATTACATTCGCAATGCCAAAGAGGCATGTGGTGCATTCCCATGCACAACATGACAGGCACCGTGCGGTGCCTGCCACCTTGTGCATGGCAATGAATGGGGGTACATAGGTACCCCACAAGTGCAGCCCCCCACCACCCCACCCCCACAGGTGCCCGCAACGGGCCCCCACAGTAATTTCGACCTGCCTTTCCATGGCGGCATCGTCGCCATGGAAAGGCCTGAAACGCCAGGCATCATGATATGGATGGCGGTGCCTTCCAGGCACCACCACCGTACTGTGTCCGAGTTCTGCCCGGCCCACAATTGTGATGATTGCCAACCGGCGGAAAAGCGGCGGAAGAACTTTCCATCCGCCGCGGTACCGCCAGCCATGGTAATGTGGCAGGGGGTAAATGTGGTTGTGATGGCAGGCAGATTGCCACCCCCGGCTGAGCGTTGGCGATCTGCCCACCATCATGCTGGGAAACACAATGCAATACAAAATGCAGAAAATAGAACAATAAATGTAAATGTAAATGTATGCGTCTTGTAAAGCGCACTGCTGCCCTGAGGCGTCGTGGCGCTGTAGACCGCTGGGGAACCCGTCCTGGCTATCCCTGTGAGATGGTACCTCCAGGGTATCTCCAAGGTGAAACCAGGCATCCCCAGCGAATGTGGGGGGCCGTTGTGGAGATGAGGCAAGCTAATGCCCAGAGTTGCCGAGTGTGTTCCTGGTTAGAGTAGGTACCGAGGCGAGAATTATCGAGTCCGTTTTGACCCTGGTCCACGACCCTGCCGCGTCGGGAATTGAACCCTGGTCCCTGGCCGATTCTCTGCTTGCGGATCTGCCGCCTCTAACCAGTGAGCCACACCTCTCCACTTAGAGAAAACCACCAGATGGTACAAACACAAATAAGTACTCTTATTCCCTTCTTCATTAAACAACGAGAAAGAGAATAGAAAGATATCAAACAGAGAGGCAGAGGAATAAACCAAAAGATCCTTCACACCGCCCTGTAAAACAGCATTAAAAAATTAGATTGAATATTATTGAACATTTGAAAGAGATATAACCCATACAGAGACAACCTCGTAATATGGCTACACATTGAAAAAGCGCGGCTCGATAGAAATTTCATTGAAACATTGAAAGGGTTAAACCCCAACTAGACAACCGTGAAAACATTGAAAAACATTGAATAGTTGAAAAGAAATAACCCAAATTGACAACCTGAAAAGGTCACAAATTGAAAAACATTGAAATATTGACCTTTTACAACTAGAATACATGCAAATTGATAAATCGATAGAGATACACATTTCTTACCAAGAAATACTGGACGCATGCATATAAATTGATAATTGAGTGCATAAATTGATATGTGAAATTCCTACAGAGAATACTGCACGCATGTAAATGTTTACTATGCAAACTCTACATTGATAATTTAGTACACAAATCGATATGTGCAATCCCTACAGAGAATGCTGCACGCATGGTAAAGTTTACTATGCAAACTCTGTACAAGGAACTTCCCATGCACACTATTGAAAACTAGAGAAAAATTGAGAAATTGAATTTTTGAAAACCTGCAAACCTGCAAACTGTAAATGGAATGTATAACAGTGCGTTTAAATATCACAGTGAACCTGCACAGAGCACCCCATTAACTAAAATAGAAATCTGAATAGAAATGATGCTCAGCTAGACCTGTGATCAATAGCTTGAATG
Organism: Triturus cristatus; assembly: GCF_964204655.1. Lineage (NCBI taxonomy): Eukaryota > Metazoa > Chordata > Amphibia > Caudata > Salamandridae > Triturus > Triturus cristatus. The sequence continues at coordinate 741,104,835 of NC_140583.1, forward strand.
TGCACCCAAAAGACATTGAAATACAACAACACGCTCCTTAGTTGACATAGATCTGGAGCTGTCTTATTGGAAGCAACCAAAATAAATATGGCAATTGAAATTGAGGATATTGAAACGAACAGAAACTTGCAGCTTCGTGGAACACTAGATGGTCAAGCTGACTATCTCATACAATACCAAAAGTATTGACACAAATGGAATCCAAAGAACAACCACAAGGTGGCACTGTTGTGAATGAATTGAAACCTTAACTCGAACTCAAACGTGCTTGTTTCTAATTCCGTATTAATTCCAGAAATTATGACAGGTCTCTGTGCTCAAAGATAGTGAAAAAACATGTTCACGCACACCAGAAAAGTTTCAATAATTGGAGACAGTGTTGGCTGCTCAAATTGTGAAACACTGTTCTGACTAGTTATGCATATGCTCGCTCACCTATGCTTTGGAAAGGTGTTGACAAGTTGAGGAACGGGCTTTAACGAACATAACGAAATGCAAGGCATTCCCACAAAAGAAACCTTGATCTTTGGATACATCGACATGCGCTTTACTATGCAAACTCTGTAAAACAACTAGAAAAACGTTCCCCAACCTTGATGCGAGTGTTCCCTGAGCTCCATAGAATGTCTCCAGACTCCAACATTTTTTTTTTTTATATTACCGCTATCTTCCCTGACCACGATGCGATGTCTCAGTTCTTTCCTTTAAACCGCTACCTTCACAACACCCTCAAATAGTAGTAAAACTTTATTGAAAAGGTGGGTTTGAAAACATTGAAAAAAAACAAAGAACCGATGGTACAGCTCCAAACAAAAGATGGCGGCACGCATACTGACGTCGTGACGGATGGCTGGAAGCACAATCATGCACCAAAACATCCAGAACACCCAGGAGAAGCAACCGTCACAGAAGATCGATGACAGGCTCGTAGGAAGTACACTTTGAGATTCGACGACGTCATCAGTCTAAAAACGACAGTGTCGAAGAAGGATCGCCCAGCTGACAAAAGGATCGCCCAACTGACAAACGATGAGTGAGGGCACGCACATACAGATAGAGGCAGATCAGCAATTGACTCACTGTTAATAGATGAATTCGAGTACAAAAGCTCTAATTGCCGATTTTCTTCGTAACACCAACACTGAATGGCATCAGCTGGGCGGTGAGTTACTTGTTTCTAGAGTGCTTCCGATTTTCTTCAAAGCACCAAATTGAAAACACTGGATGGCATCGGCTGGGCGGTGAGTTACTTGTTTCTGGAGTGCTTCCGAAGTTGGTGAAGCACAGTTATTTGTATATTGATATTTCGTTTTGTGCAGGAACCAAATACTTGAGATTGAAATATTGTAGATTTTCGTTGAAGGTGTTGACAAAACACAGGAGTTGATGAAATGTTGAAGAAGAATCTGGCTTGAACAGGTAAGGGCGACCGGTGTGATGGTCACTGGTGGGGCTCTGAAGCCAGAGTCTTGAATTGACACAAAGATAAATTGATAAAGTTTTAGAATAACTCGCCTTCTTGAAACTTGTCTTCTTTAGTTGCCTTCTTGAATCTTGACTTCTTTAGTTGCCTTCTTGAAACTTGACTTTAGTTGCCTTCTTGAAACTAGACTTCTTTACTTCTTGAAACTTGACTTCTTTACTTGAGCACATAGGTAAGATCAATTCGTCGCCAAAAAGATGTAGTAATGTAGTCCAGACTGGTTGAGGTATTTCATGAAGATTTATTGTAAGTTGTTAAGTATCCTGGAATAAGCCCCACCAGGAGCAGCCAGCAGGCAGCTCAGCCCCATCATAACTGTGGCTTATCTTCAACCAGCACACAACATTCCGTAGTACATCATAGTGCAGAAGCATTCCACTAGAAGGGCATTGAGTGGGTAAAAGCAAACATAGAAATATGCAATAGATAGAATACAACATATTGCTGTTAACTTCCCTTAGTCATATGACTAAATGCATCTGGCTATTACTGTTAAAGGGTCCTACAGTTCTCCAATGTGCTGATACCTGGCCTTGTTCGACCTAGATGGTATTTCCTGCCAAGAGCCTCTAATCACCTCCAACAGCTTGGGAAATGGTGACTCTATGCCTTCAATTTTTTCTTAAACAGAGCCAGAGCTCCTTGACTAAATATTCTAGCATGTTCAAAAGAATTTGTCATATGTGAAGGGGGTGTATTCTGTGGGTTAGTAGTCCCTCCCGGGCCAGAAATGGCTACCTGTTTTTCAGTTATCTTGAAGTAGATGTGAATAGCCTGGATACCCTTCTTGACCCCAGCAAAAATATGAATCCCTTGTAGGAAATCGCTTTCTGAAGAGTAACCCCAAACTTTTTAAGTTGACAGATGACTGAATATGAACAATTAAATAAATCCTATTTCATCGTCTGTCAACATCCCCCCGCCCCACCTCCCGGCCCCACTGCCCCACTGCTCTGCTCCACCACCCCACCCCCTCCCCACCGCACTTACCTGCACTGACCGCGGCTGTTGTTTTTCACTACCGTGATGCCTACTCCTCTCATAGGTTAACACCAGGGATTCCTTGTTACAATCTAATAGGCTGTAATTCCCAAATGGAACGAAGTGAACTTGTCATGTTTAATACATTTGGAATTGTAATGATAAATTCTCTTTACTAGTAAAGTCAAACTTATCATTACAATTTAAAAAACTTCCACATTTAGAAAGACAATTATTCAAAACCGTGATGTATGGAATGTATGAAATAATCTCAGACACTGGGGTAGTTACTCGGTCTGCATCCCAATCCATTGTATTTTAGACACCATGACACCTCAGTTTGGACCCAGGTTCATGCAAATCGGTCCAGAACACAAGCAATCCAGGACCAGTTTCGTCCTTGTTATGGGCTCATCAGCCAGATATTGCTGGTCTTCTGTGACACAGTGTGTACGTCACTTTCTGCTGGGCATACCTGTCCCGCTTGGGGTGGCATAATAAGCATACAAAACACTGATGAATGGAATGCTTGAATTATTCTCAGCCACTGGTAATTACTCAGGCCGCATCCCATTCCATCGTTATTGTGCAGACCATGCCTACTCAGTTTGGACCCACTTATATGCAAATCAGTCTTGACCCTTCTCCAATAGGAACAGTCCACACTGAACTGCTGGTCCAGGAGGAAGTGGGTCCAAGCTTGCCATGCCACTGGGTTCACGCTATCCTGGCTGCTAAGGGGCGATACTCCAAAAACGGTCATAGGATGCTTTTTTCTGGTTCATGGAGGACCCAGCCTGGCAGTTCATGATGCACTGATCCCAAGGGGGGAGAGTCGAGTCTGATTTGCGTATGGCTAGGTCCAAACTGGAATGGCATGGTGGGAAAAAACAAGGATTTGGGCCCAGATTTCTGACTGAAGGTAACTGTTTGACATTTTTCTGCATTCCGTCCATCAATTATCTTTTAGAAAGATGGTATTTTTCTGTTCTTAGCCCTGTGTGCCTGCAGCCTCTGTCCAGTACATACTTGGGGTAGGTGTCAGCTGGGCTTTGTGCATTCCCTCTAGACAGCCACACACAAAGGGAGCTTGGGTGTGGCTACTGGGTCTTCCACATCCTGACGGGACATCCAGAGCAAAATGTGAGGGAGGAGCTGGGCACAAATTAACACTTACACTTGAATAGGCTTTGTCCTATCCCACATAAAGGACTGCTTAAAACCCTGTTGTGAGTCTGGAGCCAGGGTAGGAAGGGGGGATCTCTATGCACTTCAAAGCCCTTCTTTGAAGTCTCCCCCACTAAAAAAGGCACCACTGTGTATAAGAACAGGACTACTGACCCTAACACTTCAGTACACTACTGGATTGTGAAGAACTCTGCCAGGAAGAAGGACTGCTGTGCTGCTACAATGACTGCCACTCTACTGGACTGCTACTCTGAAAGAAATGTGTTTCTGCTGTGTTGCCCTGCTGCCTGCTACCCCCTACCCTGACTGAGGAAGGACTGGATTCATCTCACTTGAGCCCTGAGTGACTCCAAGGTCATGCTGGCTCGCCATCATTTAAGTCTCTGGGATATCAAAGACTTCAACACATCCTGCAACAGCACCTGAACTTTGCTTGCTGAAAGTCTTGCCCGGCAAATTGGTGCCAATCCAGTCCTGGGATCTTGGAAGTGGGTATAAATTGGTATTGGAACCAGAACCCACGCATCAATGCCGTTGTGCCGATTGGAACCAGCATTTCTCTTATGACGTCAATGCATTGCCGCTGCTGTGAGGACCACGGACACCGCATCGCTTACTGCATGGCACATCATCTTCAATTTCTGATGCATCGCTGACTTTATGTGGCGTGGTGACGATGCTTGACCTTCAATCCTGTGCTACGATGACAAAGTATCGTCTTTTGCTTCCTGCATTTTGACTCTGTCGATGACGCATCTAAGAAACTTTTTCAGTAGGCCAAGGCTGGTCCCTTTATTCGACCCATGCTACATAACGGTGAGCCTAAATATTTGGATTTACCCTGGTCTAGCACCGGTAGATAGCCCCAGTTGGCGCTTTAAGCTTGTAGGCACTACAACTTCATAACATTTTTAAAAATTCGTAACTCAGTTTATATTTACTGGATTTTTGTTGTTTTGGTCTCAAATGAAAAAGAGTGAAATACAATTTCGAGTTGTAGAGCACTCTACTACCCAAAGGTGTCTAGGCGCTAAGACTCGGAGAAAGGATTAAGAGAAAGAGAGGAGGATAAGGGAGCATAAAAAAAGAGCCTAATGAAGCAAAGAGTTGAAAGAACCAATAACAGTCAGGAAAAAGGTCATTGCGGAAAGTTGCTTGAAAAGCCTATTGGTTGAACAACCAGGTTATTAGGGCTTTACAAAAAGCTTGTTTTGTTAATTCAATCAAGTTTTTTTTTTTTAAGTAGGTGTGGTAACATTATTGCGTGGTGTTTTCACTGTTTTACTGTTGAAATGTTGCACAAATACTTTACACAGTGCCTCTTAAGTTAAGCCAGACTGCTCTGTCCCAAGCTACCTAGAGATGAGCAAAGGTTAATTTAGGGTGTGTTTGTCACTTAAACTGACTAGTATTGGGGTCTCTGCTTGGATTTGGTGCATACCTTTGCCAACCAAAAACCCAATTTCTAACATCCATCTTCCGCGCTGTGCCTCCTTTTTAGGTCAAGCATTAGAAACCTCTTGAATATACGTTAGTAAATACATCTTACAGTCGGCCCATAGGCTTCTCATTTGCTGGCTCCATTGTCGCTCTCATATTCTTTCTTCCCTTTTGTCCTTGGCATGCATTTGTCACTCCTCTTCCTGTGTTTTGCCGTCCCCCAAGAGCAAGGACTTTTCTAGACCTCTTGTATACACTTTAGTATATGCTTCTCATTTGCTGGCTCCATTGTTGCTTTCATATGCTTTCCCCCAATTTGTCCATGGCATGCATTTGTCATATTTTTATCTGTGTTTAGCTGTCCCCAGAGCAGGGACTACGTGTTCTATAAATACACTGGTCACCATTTTAACATCCGTTCAGGAACTCCTTTTTTCGTTCTTGAAAAGTCATTCACAGGATTGGTCCTATTTTTCTCTCCCTCGCTCTGCTTTTGTAAACAGGCCTGTAAATCTTGTCATCTAGTCACATTAGCTGTGTCTTAAAAAACCAAGGTCAAATGTCAGATGCTGTTTTTGAGTAAGTCTTTATATTCTTTCTCTGACTTCAAAGTTAGAGGGTTTACAGGATTTGCTTGCACATCCCCAAACCGCCGCCCTGCTTGAGCCATGCCGGTGTTGCTTGTCTGCCCTTTGTCTCTGCCTAACTATTTAGCCACGCCCCTTCAGAGCTCCTCTCTCGCTGGTCTCTTCTTTGAGCTGAAGCATCTATGGCCTTCGAGTTTTCACTTCCGAGAAAGAGCTGTGTCAGTTCAGGCACTCGGGGCACCGAGGAAGCTAAACATATTTTCTCATTTTAGTTCTTGTGCTATGGTCACTTGTTTAGCTTTACGACTGCAGCTCTTTCTGAACAGGCAATGCTTTCCTTTCACTGTACATGTACATTAATGGGACATTCAGCTGTGCGGGTTCGTGTGTGCTTCGCATCGTGCCAGCCCTTTCAGGCAGGGCCAGGGCCGGACTGGCCATAGCCGTAGCAGGCACGGGGGTTTTCCCAGTGGGCCAAACTTTAGGGGCCAGATTTGGGCCCCTGGGGGCCAGTTTTGCAGTGCTGCAATAATGTCTGCATGTAAAAAGCAGCATCAAGAGTGGTGCTTCCCACTCGCACCTCCCCACACCCCTAGGCCGGTCAAACTGATTACCAGGGCTGTGTTCAGTTCCCAGTCCGGCATTGGACAGGGCGTGTAATCCTGTTGGTGTATATCACAAAGGGTAACCTGTCACGACTAAGAGGCCATTTTGAAGTATTATGCATGGCACAAAGGGTGCACAGACAAAATATCGAGATTTTAATTTCGACCTACATTAATATCGAGTTTTAAATATCGTAGGCACAGAATATTGACATCAAGAAAATCGGCGACCAGAATATCGACCTGAAGGTAAGAATTATTGTTTTGTGAATATCGAAGTTATTAATATCAATAACAGAATTATCTATGTTAATAATATAGATGTTTATGTTAGTGTTATGTATTTTAGTATGTATTTTATATGTATGTGTTCCACATGTTTTGTTCTGTTTTGTATTATTTTTTTAAATATATGTATTAATTGTTTAGAAGTTAGTATTTTTTTTAAGTACATTTTGCGTTTTAGTACCATAGCAGGTTGTGGGTTTATAGAGGGGGAAGTAATTTCATTATAGTAAATTAATTCATAATTTAAAGAAATTATTAATTATTTTTAATTAAATTTAGCATTTTAGTTCTCTAGTGGGTTGTGGGTTTATAGGGGAATAGGGTGGAAAGTAATTTAATTGTAATTAAGTAACTATTATTTTTTATTTATTGGTATTGATAATGAATTTATTGTTAATTAATTATTAATTGGTAATTGGTAATCAATTTTTATTAATTGATTAATTGATAATTATATTCATTTTGGTAAATTTTATGCAGAGTGGGTTTTGTGTTTATTGGAGAATAGTGTGGGAAGTAATTTAATGTTATTAAAGTATTTATTAATTTTCATTTATTGGTATTTATTATTAATTTATTGTATTCATAAATTTTTATTTAATTAAAAAAATTATATAATTGATAAGTATGTTATTTTTAACCCATAAGCTATCTAACACTTTCCCTACTGTTGCACACTCTGGAGTGGGAATAGTAACTTTTACCCCTACGCTATCCAATACTTTCCCTACTGTTGCACTCTTTGGAGTGGGAATAGTAACTTTTACCCCTACGCTATCCAACACATTCCCTACTGTTGTACTCTCTGGAGTGGGAATAGTAATTTTTACCCTTACGCTATCCAACACTTTCCCTACTGTTGCACTCTCTGGAGTTGGAATGATAATTTTTATCCCTACGCTATCCAACACTTTCCCTACTGTTGCACTCTCTAGAGTTGGAATAGTCATTTTTACCCCTACGCTTTCCAACACTTTCCCTACTGTTGCACTCTCTGGAGTTGGAATAGTAGTTTTTACCCCTACGCTTTCCAACACTTTCCCTACTGTTGCACTCTCTGGAGTTGGAATAGTAACTTTTACCTCTACTCTCTCCAACACTTTCCCTACTGTTACACTTTCTGGAGTTAGAACAGCAATTATAAACCCTACGCTATCCAACACTTTCGCTACTGTTGCACTCTCTGGAGTTGGAATGGTAATTTTTACCCCTGCGCTATCCAACACATTCCCTACTGTTCTACTCTCTGGAGTGGGAATAGTAATTATTACCCGTATGCTATCCAACACTTCCCCTACTTTTGCACTCTTTGGAGTGGAAATAGTAACTTTTACCCCTACGCTATCCAATACATTCCCTACTATTGTACTCTCTGGAGTGGGAATAGTAATTTTTACCCCTACGCTATCCAACACTTTCCCTACTGTTGCACTCACTGGCGTGGGTATAGTAATTTTTACCCCTACGCTATCCAACACTTTCCCTACTGTTGTACTTACTGGAGTGGGAATAGTAATTTTAACCCTTTCGTTATCCAACACTTTTTCTACTGTTGCACTCTCTGGAGTGGGAATAGTAATTTTTACCCCTACGCTATCCAACACCTTCCCTATTGTTGCACTCACTGGAATGGGAGTTGTAATTTTTACCCTTACCCTATTCAACATTTTCCCTACTGTTGCACTCTCTGGAGTGGGAATAGTATTTTTTACCCCTATGCTATCCAACACTTTCCCTCCTGTTCTACTCTCTGGAGTGGGAATAGTAATTATTACCCGTATGCTATCCAACACTTTCCCTACTTTTGCACTCTTTGGAGTGGAAATAGTAACTTTTACCCCTACGCTATCCAATACATTCCCTACTGTTGTACTCTCTGGATTGGGAATAGTAATTTTTACCCCTACGCTATCCAACACTTTCCCTACTTTTGCACTCTCTGGAGTGGGAATAGTAATTTTTACCTCTAAGCTATCCAACACTTTCCCTACTGTTGCACTCACTGGCGTGGGTATAGTAATTTTTACCCCTACGCTATCCAACACTTTCCCTACTGTTGTACTTACTGGAGTGGGAATAGTAATTTTAACCCTTTCGTTATCCAACACTTTTTCTACTGTTGCACTCTCTGGAGTGGGAATAGTAACTTTTACCCCTACGCTATCCAACACCTTCCCTATTGTTGCACTCACTGGAATGGGAATAGTAATTTTTACCCTTACGCTATTCAACATTTTCTCTACTGTTGCACTCTCTGGAGTGGGAATAGTATTTTTTACCCCTATGCTATCCAACACTTTCCCTCCTGTTGCATTCTCTGGCGTGGGAATAGCAATTTTTACCTCTATGCTATCCAACACTTTCCCTACTGTTGCACTCTCTGGAATTGGAATAGTAATTTTTACCTCTACGCTATCCAACACTTTCCCTACTGTTGCACTCTTTGGAGTGGGAATAGTAATTTTTAACCCTACACTATCTAACACTTTCCCTACTGTTGCACTCTTTGGAGTGGGAATAGTAATTTTTTTCCCTCCGCTATCCAATATTTTTCTGTATTGTTTTAGTAAATGTTGTGTATAATTTATTATAAAAAAATTAAAAATGTAATGTTTTAATTTGTTAAATATATTTTTTATGTTTAATAATTTTTGTGTATGTGTATATATGTATTTATAATTTATCAAATGTTTTTAACAATCTATAAGTTATTAAAATAAATATTTATGAATATTAAGTAAGCATATATGTTATTTTTTATGTTTAATTTATTTTAACCTTATGGGGGCGATTTCAATCCGGCAAAATGAATTTGCGTACGACTCGTATCCGTATATTTTCACGTACGAATCGTACAAGTACCGTACAAACGGCAGAGTACGATTCATACGTGAAAAACACATACGAATAGTGTCGGGAAAAGGTTACGAGAGGGAGCCGGACATTTTTACGTCCGAATAGCGTCTGGAAAAGTGTACAAGAGGGAGCCGGACATTTTTACGTGCAAATCATAAAACAGAAGTCCGAGCGTGCAAGTACGATCCGTACCGCCCGTCCGAATACACAAGCGCATGTAAAAGGCCCCGTACGGAGCAAACGCAGTAGCACACATGTACACGGGTAAACTTGTGCCCGGACACGAGTCGTACAGCCCCCCCCCCGCATATGTCAGCACCGTACCCCCCCTGTCCGCACTGTACCCCAGCCCTGTTATTGTACGCACCGTACCCCAGGCCCGTAGTGCCTGTACGCGCCGCACCCCAGGCCCGGACCCCAGCCCCATACCTGTACGCACCGTACCCCAGGCCCGTACCCCAGCCCCGCACCTGTACGCACCGCACCCCAGGCGCATACCCCAGCCCCGTACCTGTACGCACCGCACCCCTGGTCCGTACCCCTGCCCCGTGCATGTACGCGCCGCACCCCAGGTCCGTACCCCAGCCCCGTACCTGTACGCGCTGTACCCCAGGGCCGTACCCCAGCCCCGTACCTGTAGGCACCGCACCCCAGGCCCGTACCCCAGCCCCGTGCATGTACACGCCGCACCCCAGGCCCGTACCCCAGCCCCGCACCTGTACGCGCCGTACCCCAGGCACGTACCCCAGCCCCGTGCAAGTACGCGCTGCACCCCAGGGCTGTACCCCAGCCCCGTGCATGTACGCGCCACACCCCAGGCCCGTACACCAGGCCCGTACATGTACGCGCCGCACCCCAGGCCCGTACCCCAGCCCCGCACCTGTACGCGCCGTACCCCAGGCACGTACCCCAGCCCCGCACCTGTACGCACCGCACCACAACACCGTACCCCAGCACCCTCACCCAACATCGCGTATGTACGGACGTCACCTACGCGAAAAAGACTCGTACAGAACCAGGAAACAGCACAAGGAGGGTCAATTCGACTCACACAACACCACAAAACACGTCTCCATGACAAAATACACCTCAATGACTGACCTCCCACATCCAAACAGAGGCCCAAAATCACAACCACCTCTTATAACACACCCACCAAAATTTCAAACCCAGCCACACCCACAAATGGACCAATAAAAAGGGCCCACACACACAACCCATGAGCCTTTGCAACAGACCCACTGCTGCCAGACCCCACAGACAAACAACTGCACCTTACTTACACCTTAACTACATCTTAACTTACACAACTTCACACAACCTCCTTCACAAACACCCCCTCTTCACATTTCCACACACACCGTCACATTCACACCCACACACCCACAACCATCCACACAGACACCCCACACCATGCCCACAGACAAGAATCCAAAGTTCACAACGGCGGAGCTGGACCTCCTTGTCAACGAAGTCATCAGAGTCGAGCCACAGCTGTTTGGAACATTGGTCTGACAGACCAGCATAGCCCAAAAAACTAGCCTGTGGCAGAGGATCGTCGATAAGGTGAATGCTGTTGTGCCCATCCGAAGGACCAGGCATGAATGCCAAGCCAGGTGGTACGATCTGCGGAGGGCAGTCAAGAGGAAAATGAACGAGGAACATCACTGGACCCGTACATTACCATTCCTGGGAGGAGAAGGTGATGGCCCTGCTTCCGCTGGTGGGAGTACACGGATTCGAAGGAGTCGCAGAGCCTGGTGAGTACACAAACAACTCACGTAACATGGGGGGAATGGCATCCACACCACAAATACACCAAATGCACGCAACTTTCCCCAAGCCCTCACCGCACACAACCACACTCAATAACCACGCTCATTCCACTAACGTCTCCATGCCCCATTCACAAGTAAAGGCAATGCCATGTCCCAGGCCACACCAACCACAAACCCAAGACTGGATGTCCGGGATGCTGTGAGGGTGGGGCTCACACAACACATTGTGCAATCAGACACCAATGCCCTCAGCCCATATGGCCTAGGTACATACCCATGCACCATGCCCAATGCGCAGGGACTGGCAAAGTACTGACAAGGTAGCTGACACTTAGCCCTACTGTATGCAGCACAAGGCCCTCCTGTGACCACTTTACACTCAAACACCAACTCCACAAGCTCAGATATCTAGCACAGGAACTCACACTAACTGTCATGCCAGTATGCACCATGAGGGGACAGACACATCACCTGGGAGACCCAATGACAAATCACACTACACACAACAGCAGGCCCGGTCACACACCCCCCTTACACAAGCACACACCCCCGGGGCAGGCAACGGATTCACCCACTCTCACAATGGACATGTGACACAACAAGACCAATCCATAGCCAAATAAGCATCCTAGCCACAATTCGACTGGTCAAACACTCAGGAGAACATATCAATCTGTCCCCCGCAACATACCCATCGCCAAGTGTACATTGAGAGGAATGCTAGGCAGATCCAACTACCTGGATGAACTGTGACAACTTGAATATGTGTGAAACATGGATGTGGCATGAAACAGCATTAACATTGTCTCTCTCTCACACACAGGGCAACGTCATGGACCTCCCCCAACAATGGGGGGGGAACAATCACAGTCCCAGGCTCAGCGTGAAGATGATCGCACCGGCAGTGACGACTCTCACCACTCCGTGGATGACCCCGACCAACCTGGCCCCTCTGGTGCCCAAGCCCCTGCAGCACCTGCGTCAGGTACATCTGTGCCAACCCCCACCCCCATTCCTGCCACATCCCAGGAGACACCCAGGAGCCCTGCTCGCACTGAACAACACAGCCAGTCTGACCAGGAGGGACAAGGTTCTCCGGGCACCCAGGAGGAGGCAGACAACCCCGCAAATGCCATCCCTCAGGGGTCTCGTAGACCCGATGTGCCCACAACGGCAGGCCAGGCTCGTGTGGGCAGGGGTGGTGGGAGTGGAGACAGGCGGAGGCGCGAACCTGACCAGGTAGCTGAGGGAACCGGTATGTCACACATACGCCACATCCTGGACACATACCGGCGTGACACCAGGGGCATCAGCCAGGTAGTGGTGAGCCTCACAGAGATGAAGGGGACCCTCGACGAGATGAAGAACCTGCAGGCCGAGCAACATGCCAGTCAACAACAACGCCAAGGACGGATGGAGGCAAGACTGGCTGAGCTCCTGGCGGTGCAAACGGACATGAGCCGTTCACTCCGTCGGATCGCCGACAACATGGGCAACCCTCCCTGTGCCACCAGGTGAAGACCACCACCAGCGGCAGGGAGGTAGGAGGAGGAGGATTCGTCCGACGGAGCATCACCAGCTTCGTCAAGGCCTGCATCGGAGGGTCCCCCCAGGAAGGTGGGTCGTCCACGGAAAAGACCGTGAGAGTCAGCGGACCATCCACATCTCCCAGGTCACCTGGCCTGGCACCTGGCCCTCTGGCGCAACAGCAGCACCTCATCCAATGACATTCTCTGCCACATGGACTTGCTGGTCACAGTCTGACCAATGATGACCAACACTGTGGTCTGGACTCTGATGACTTCCAAAGCAAAGGATCCCATCTCCCCCTGTGAACTTTGGATTCTATGCGCCCGGTAGAGCACCTTAGTTTATCTACCAAAACACGTACCCCACACTAAATAAAAATGTTAATTTTTTCATGAGATGTTGCAGTCATTTTGCATTAGTCCACAACATATGTGTGTGTAAATGTCAAACTATGCATGAGTGTTGAACTAACTCCACCCATCCATACCCTGGGATCTGAGTCTGGTACAGGACACACATGGGTCACAATTTATCATTCAATGCAGACATGGAGCACAATACTCACCTGTGATGTCCCCAAGCTGCTGAGGGGGGGGCTTGCAATACTGTGCGGACAGACCTATTTGGAAGAGTATCATTAAGGCGCAGAGGTCCTGGCTCATGTGGAGGTTCCCGGGGAGGGAGTCCCAGGTATGTGTGGCCAGGTGGGAGGACTATGTCCTGCATGCTGGAGTAAGGTGGATGTGAAGAATGGCGTCCAGGGCAAGGATGGATGCACGGAGATGGCCCAACGGGGTCTCGGATGACAGTGGTACAAGGTTGGTTTGGGTTCGGGGTTGTGGCCTGCCTCCTGAGTGTGGGTGTGTAGTGTGAAGGTCATCCTGCAGCAGACAGTGATCCATTGCAGCTATCTCTGCTGGACGGTGATGTGGCTGGGGCGCCGGATGTTGAAGCTGAGGTGTGCAGATGCACCCTGGATGTGGACAAGTTTCCCGGGAGTTTGGATATGCCTGCTCTGTAGAGGGCAGGGCAGTATTTGACGCGGATGTTGTCGTGGACCTGGGAGATGGTCCGTCTTTCCTTGGAGTGGATCTATCTGGGGATCATAAGCATAATGCAGAGGGTGTTGCAGGCTGAGGCACAGATGCTGGTGATTAGCATGGCAAATGTGAGCAAGCAATCCATGATGCACACCATCTTGTGTGCGTGGACACTGGTGCTTGTGCAGGGCTCTTGCGGGTGGGACACAAGCAGTTGACCCAGCTGTAAGGGGACAATCCTCAGATGCTGACCTCAGTCCTGTACAAGTCTAGCCTCAGGTGGCTGATGTTCAGCCATTCATCAATGGATCTCATGCATTCTTGAATATTAGAACTGGCAATGTCTGTGTCCTTGGTGAGGGTGAGGAGCACCTGGCTGTCAATGGCATACGAGCTGATGATGAGGTGCTGTGCACATGTGATTGTGGAGAGGGGGGTCCTGGACACATTGTAGATTGACACGCTGAGGGATGATACCTGTGCCATGTGCCTGACGACGACACCATACTACATGCAGAAGCCTTGAGTCCCACTCCCATGGCCTTGCTGGGGTACAGAGCCGGTGGGGAGTAGGAGGGACATGACCTGGTTGGTGTGACAGGGCCTGGAAGGCGTGGCAGTGATGTGTAGGCAGTTGGAGTTGCACACTCATCATGCAAAGGTGTTGTGTGTGCGCTTAGTGTATGCCTGAGAGGAGGCGGTAGATTTGTGGATGGACATTGCTTGGAGGGTGGCTGCAACATCAGACTGTAGTGTGATGTGGGTCATGCAAGGACCTGAGGGTCGTGCAATGTGCACGTTGCATGTGCAGACTGTCCAGCCTTTGGCACCGCGTGGCCGCAACTGTGGCACAGACAAGCTGATGACAGCCAAATGAATGGGTTGAGGGAGGAAGGGAGGAGCATCTTTGATGTGTGTGTGTTGCCAAATCTGGAAACTTCGTGTGCCCTTGCTGCAGGGGCTGCAACAGCAGGCGGCATGTCCTGGAAACTATGCCACAAGTTGCACACAAAGACAAGGATGTCAGAAAGGACAACTGCAACAGGTGTATGTAAAGGAAAGAGTGTCCGGTTTTCCATGGCACACCCAGAGACAATGGATGCACAATCACCAAAGATGACTGACACCGGATCAGGAAACTGAAGGCCGAGCTGCGCACAGGAAACACACCCTCAGCAGGTGTTGACGGCCCGTTGTGGGGACCAACATGCCAAAACACATACACAGCCATGGACTTCATGCACAATAGAGAATCAACTACATGAAGAACAGCATGCATGTTGCTAATCTAGACACAGACTCATATGAACAATCTTTGACAACTATGCCAGAGATGCCGCATGCACAGTGGCAAGAGACCTGCATTGACAGAGATGAGGCACCTTGGAGGTTGAGGAACACCTTTATTACTCAGGCTCACACCTATGGAAATGCATCAGTATGAACAGACTCACAGATCTTTTGGATGACCATGTGGGACCTATACTGGACACCCCCTTCGCACCACAGATGCTGTAAATCCATTCAACTGGCACACAAGAGTCCCGTACCAAATTGGTACGGGACTCCGCCTATGGAAACGGCTCCGGATAGCTCTTCTGAATGTGGCTAATACTGACATTCAATCAGTCTCAAAATGGATATTGATCGGTTATTCTTGCTCATTGAACCTCATTTTCTCGATACTTTAGCTCGACAGATTTGATGCTCTTTTATTTGCTGACTCGTTCGACAGAGGATATATCCTATACACATACCCTTTTGCCCTGAAGAAGCCCATGTTTTGGGTGAAACGCGTTGGCTGGTTGCTTTTACGAAGTTCTACAAGAAAAATAAAAGACGGAAGACATTAAATATGTATATGTGATTTATTTGGTACTGTACCGGATTCATTTGTGTTTCTATATTGCCTCTCATTCAATCCTTTCTCAAAGGTTGACAACATGCTAGTTGAAAATTGAGTGTGTCAGCTAAAATGTGTGGAATGACATCATCACTAGGGGTGGGCGGAATTTGCGTAATTGCGTTACGCAAATCTCCGCGAAACGGTAAAAAATCTCCGCCAACACGCAGAAATTCCGCGAACACGCGGAATTGCTTGTTCGCGATGCTTTTTTCCTGTTCACAATTGCTGTTTGCGTGCTCGGGGAGAAATATCTCGCGAACACGCATTTTGAGAACGCGAACAAGCAAAAATTTCGCGAAATCGCGTAAAGCAGACTTTTGAGCAATTTCGCGTTCTCCGCGGAACGCGAAATTATGCAAATTCCGCAAATTCCGCAAGCGGAACGGAATTTACCACCCAGGCCTAATCATCACTCGATTGACACATCAGAACACACCTCTAAGTCACTTAGCATACAGTCAGCTGGACACACACATTGCAACACATGCCACACAAGGCTCCAAGCGTGCACACTCAGACCCAGGGACTCACCATTATGAGAAGAAGTTGCGTATGAGCTGACTCCGGATGGCCTCCTCCTCCTACTCCTCCTCACTTGCCTCGTGACCAAGGCCTTCATCCTCCACGGGTGGATGTTCCTGCTCATCCGGATCCAGGATGAGTGGCACAGCTTTCTCCACTGCCATGTTGTGCAGCATGCAGCACACGAGGAAGATTTTGCAGACCTTCACCGGTGCATATGGGAGGGACCCGCCTGTCTTGTGGAGGCACCGGAATCGGCTCTTCAGGAGACCAAACGTCCTCTCAATCACTCGCCTGGTCTGCCCATGGGCGTTGTTGTAACGGTGATCTGCAGCTGTTCTGGGGTTGCGGAGAGGCGTCATCAGCCATGGCATGTTGGGATAGCCAGAGTCCCCTACATGGAAACATCATGTAAAGAAGTGGGTCAGGAGATGCCGTAACATACAAAGATACCGCTAAATACAGGACAAACAGAGTATACCCACCAACAAGACATGCTCGTTCGTTGTGCAGCCGCAGCATCATTTCTGGTACCCTGCTACGCCTCATGATGTAGGCATTGTGTGCTGACCCTGGAAAACGTGCACAGACATGGGAAATCAGCATGTTAGGTAGACACACCACAAGGGCATTAATGGAGTGATAATGTTTTCAGTTTCGATAGGCTACCTCCTGTGCCTGTGGTGGTACCAAAGCCACATGTGTGCCATCAATTGACCCAATTACATGGGGCATCCCTCCCAGGGCATAGAACTCACCCTTGATACCTGTCAACTGCTCAGGAGTTGGAAAATGGATGAATTCATCCAGGTGCTCCAACATGGCTTCTAAAACATCATGCAGGACATGGCTGAAAATGGTCTGGGACATGCCACCCACATCAGCTATGGTGAATTGAAATGTACCGGTGGCAAAAAAATGTAGGGCTGCCATCACCTTCATTTTGGGGGTCAGCGCAGTAGGATAACTGTGTCGCGGTTGGAGGTGTGTTGCCAGCCTGTTTGTCAGGTCCTCAATTAACTGTTGGGTGAATCTGTAACGGCGTATGCAGTCACGTTCCCTCATGGCACCCAAGTCTGGCATTGGTCGGGGGAGAGGCGGTGCCCTGCAGAAATTTGGAAGTAATAACGAAGATTGAGTACATCACAACACCAATGTCAATGAACTGAGCACGTGTTCAACAGCTAATACACATCTGCTAAATTCAGAGTCTGGTCTGTGCAATACATCCAGGATACGTATGCCAGCCAGGTGATACTCCTGCGAAGAGCCAGCTACAAACGTTGATTGTCAAGGTCTACATGACATGCCATGAAACTGGCTGTGGGCCAGTGTAAGTGAACAGCCAGACACATTACAGGAGTGACATACATCCACATATCTGCATTCGAAGGATGTTATCTCATTCAGACAGCTTTCGGCAAGCTAGACGCACACGTCACATGTCATTTAAAAAGTACAGATCACACACATTGCCAGGAAGGGGTACATGTCAAAACTGATAACACAGACATTGAGGCAACACAGATATGTCCTCAGGTCAAAATACCATGTTCGATGCATACAGACACACATTACGTGGGATTCCACATGTGGCATGGTATGCGTAATTGTGTGCCATGCCCATCTACACACAGACACATGTTGGATGCAGCAACAGCAGATGGAGTTGACGGAACACCAACAGCCAGCTCATGGGAACACATGACACACACATGACATAGTCACATTGTGGCACGCTGGTAGTTAGATGTCAGGTGTAATGATCCGTGTACCTGGCATCAGGGGACAGTTGCGGGTGTTGGGGACTGTGCCATACCAGTGATGCAGCGCTTGACACGTTTGTACTACATGCAGACATGTGCAAAGTGTGAAGGGGAAGTGTGCAACATAGTGCCCCATCACACATGACATGTGTTAACAGGTCACCACACATCTATTGTGCTAAAACATGAGGAGACATGTGCCACATCACTGCCTGACACACCTAGGCCCTGCACATGAAGGACTGCACTGCCAATGACTTGATGTACAGCCTTGTGCGAGTCAGACACCTCCATTCCTTTCGTTTGCGCCTCCTATCACCAGTGTAAGCTGTGAAACGCAACGTACACATGCTCTGAGGGCATGTGTACAGTCGTATCACTATATTGGGTAGGAGTACGCGTGTGTGTACGGACCGTACACACGTACGTGTACGACCAGTGTGTACACGTATGTGTACTACGGTAGTCACGTACATGTACGACCAGTGCGTACACCTAGGTGTACACACTGGTCATACACGTACGTGTACACACTGGTCCTATCCCCATAGTAGTGTTGGCGTAGGTGTACGCCATAGTGATACGGCCCGTACACGCGTGTGTACGGGTCATATCACTGGCGTACACCTACGGCAACACTACTATAGGGATATGACCCGTACACGCGCGTGTACGGGTCATATCACTATGGCGTACACCTACGCCAACACTACTATAGGGATACGACCCCTACACGCACGTGTACGGGTCGTATCACTATGGCGTACACATACGGCAACACTAATATAGGGATACGACCCCTACACGCACGTGTACGGGCCGTATGACTATGGCGTACACCTACAGCAACACTACTATATGGATACGACCCATACAAGTGCGTGTACGGGTCGTATCACTATGGCGTACACCTACGCCAACACTACTATAGGGATACGACCCGTACACGCCCGTGTACGGGTCGTATCACTATGGCGTACACCTACGCCAACACTACTATAGGAATACGACCCGTACACGCGCGTGTACGGGTCGTATCACTATGGCGTACACCTACGCCAACACTACTATAGGGATACGACCCGTACACGCGCGTGTACGGGCCGTATCACTATAGTAGTGGTGCCCTAGGTGTACGTGTGAAACGCACCGTACCTGTGTGGGGATTTGAAAATGACAATGGGGACACATAAGGGACAAGTATTAGGGCCTAAATGCATGCTGGTTGTCATTGATACCGAGTTTCAAGATCACATTTTTCCATCATGTGGGCTGGAAAAAGCAGTTGGCCACATTATACATTGTTGCAAAGTGGTTGTTGACTTGACATGCTGCTGCAAATTAGAAAGATGCTAATGCTGTCACTGGTGTATGTTTAAAGGGATTGCAGGAAACGTAGGATGCAAATAAGTCTGAAAAATAGACGTTCACGGTAGCCAGATGCTTTACCGGGCTCCGTGATTACGCATAGGTCGCAAAAACGATTTTAAAACTGAACTGTGTATTTTAGCTGTACTCTGCCGGTTAACCCCCTTTTTTGTTGTGCAGGTTGACTTTGATTGCATGTACTTACTGGGCTCTCAGTTGTGTATTTGCCCTTGATCTGTCTCGTGGCTGGCGATTATAGCGCTGCCCGGGACCTGACTTTGGCCGCCATACTGGGTGAGGAACCTGTAGTGGAGCCGAGGCGAGCGGACTAGCGCTAGGCCCCTCCCGCCCTCAGCCCTACAAAAGCCTTCCTTGCACCTTGGTCCATTGATAGACGTTCACGGTAGCCAGATGCTTTACCGGGCTCCGTGATTACGCATAGATCGCAAAAACGATTTTAAAACTGAACTGTGTATTTTAGCTGTACTCTGCCGGTTAACCCCCTTTTTTGTTGTGCAGGTTGACTTTGATTGCATGTACTTACTGGGCTCTCAGTTGTGTATTTGCCCTTGATCTGTCTCGTGGCTGGCGATTATAGCGCTGCCCGGGACCTGACTTTGGCCGCCATCTTGGGTGAGGAGCCTGTAGTGGAGCCGAGGCGAGCGGACTAGCGCTAGGCCCCTCCCGCCCTCACCCCTACAAAAGCCTTCCTTGCACCTTGGTCCATTGATAGACGTTCACGGTAGCCAGATGCTTTACCGGGCTCCGTGATTACGCATAGATCGCAAAAACGATTTTAAAACTGAACTGTGTATTTTAGCTGTACTCTGCCGGTTAACCCCCTTTTTTGTTGTGCAGGTTGACTTTGATTGCATGTACTTACTGGGCTCTCAGTTGTGTATTTGCCCTTGATCTGTCTCGTGGCTGGCGATTATAGCGCTGCCCGGGACCTGACTTTGGCCGCCATCTTGGGTGAGGAGCCTGTAGTGGAGCCGAGGCGAGCGGACTAGCGCTAGGCCCCTCCCGCCCTCAGCCCTATAAAATGGCCCCCCCTTTCCGGAAGCGCAGCGGACGAGCGCAGCGGGCGCGACGTAGGCGCGCCGGAGTTGCGCCTGAGTTAAGCCCGTCTGCGACCGTCCGCGGCCTGACGGGCCCAGGGCCCTGGAATGCTGCTCCCGGACCCACTTACTCAGCTGCCTCACTCAGAGCGTTGCAGCACCCTCCTTGTGCCCTCTCTTCTACAATCTGGGACCGCCTAGTGTCTTTTGGCATCTCGGCTGATACACCTTCACCTCGACTTACACATCAGGCTCTGTGCGCCACGTCCCCGCCCGAGTCTTGCATCCGCATACTCTATCTCAATACACGCTCCCTCCCTCAACATCACTCCGATATTTTCCTTCTCCTGACAGCTGAGAACCCTGATGTCTTGCTGCTCACCGAGACCTGGCTGTCTGACTCCTCCCTCCCTGATATTTTGGCAGCCTTGCCTCCTAGCTATTCTATGCTGAATGCTAACCGGTCTACAGCCCACCGTGGTGGAGGAGTGGCAGCAATTATACGCAAAGACCTCAAATTTATTGCGTCTTCTTCGCTTTGCCTCCCTGAGGTTGAGAATCTCGTCATCAGCCTAGCTTCTGAAGCTGGAGCCTTGACTCTCATTGTTCTGTACCGCCCCCCTACACCCATGCCTCTGTTTCCCGCAGCTCTCAGTGAACAGCTTGCTGCTCTGCTGACTGCCTCTTCCCGCATCGCCATGTTCGGCGATTTTAATTACTGGTATGATCAGGCTAACGCCGGCCCCCATGCTACCGAATTGTTCGAGACACTCCTCAGCTTAAATCTGACCCAGCATGTTACCACTCCCACTCACATTGGGGGTCACATCTTGGATCACATCTGGACGTTGGGGGTATCACTCTCTTGTCCGATTGTTTCTCCATGTGTTTGGTCAGATCACTCGTTGATCGAGTCCTCCATCTTGGTGAAGGGCTTGGCTAGACTCCCGCCTTTAGAGGGCGGGGCTGCTAGGAAATGGAATGCTCTTGACTTCCCTGCTTTTCTTTCATTTCTTGCTGAGACTCAACCCCCTCCCAGCAACAGTTCAGGCATAATGCTCTGGATGCCAATATCACCAACTGGCTCACAATGGCTAGCGACCAATTTGCCCCCCTCTCTCGGTTTCCCCGCTCCCGACACAGTAACTCTCATAAATGGTTCAACTCAGCTCTGAAATCTCAACATCTCGAGCTACGTCAAGCGGAGCGTAGGTGGAGACGTAATTATCTGAGCACCGACAGGGAGGTGTACGTGCTTGCACGTAAGGAATATAAAAACGCCATCACTACCACTAAGGCTGCCTTTGTCTCTAAGAGAATACTAACTGCCCCTAATAAATCTAAAGAGATATTCAAGGTTCTGGCTGAATTAACATCTGATGCCAGGACACTCCCCAACCAGGCCCCTTCTGCTGAGTCATGTAATGCCTTGAACTCTTTCTTTATCGATAAGATCTCGGCAATCAAAAACTCTATTCCTTATTCTCCCTCTATGGCTATTGTCGCAGCCCCTTCCATTAATACTTCCACCTTGACTTGTTTTCCGACCCTTGATCCCGACTCTCTAGCCAAATTGGCTACGCGCGTGAAATCCGGCTCCCCTAAGGATTGCTGCCCCCCTTCTGTGTTCCGCGAGATTTGTCGCACTTTCCCGCATAGCGTTTTATCCCTACTTAATGCTTCCCTTAGCTCCGGAATAGTCCCTAGGTCGTTCAAGGAGGCTATCCTGGTGCCTCTGTTGAAAAAGCCTGGCGCGGACCCTGCGGTCCTCGCAAACTATCGGCCTATTTCCCTCCTGCCCTACCTGTCTAAAATCTTGGAGGCACACGTCACCGCCTGCCTCTCGCAATTTATTGAGGAATCCGATTTTCTAGAATTAAATCAATTAGACCAACCCATTCCACCGAGGCTGTCATCCTCGCCGTGATGGATAACCTCAGAAGCAATGCTGACAGAGGTTCCCCCCAGGCACTGGTCCTTCTGGATTTGTCGGCAGCATTCGACACGGTGGATCATGCCATCTTACTCCACCGTGTCGAGTCAGCTGGAATCCGTGGGCTCGCTCTGATCTGGATCAGGTCTTTCCTCGAGGTAAGATCTCAAGCTGTCAAACTGGGCCCCTTCAGAGCTACCAGTGTTCCGTCACCTTGCGGCGTCCCCCAAGGTTCATCTCTGTCTCCCCTCCTTTTTAATTTGTATCTCCGACCCCTTATCCACTCCTTGAGTAGGTGGGACGTCACCGTGTTCAACTACGCGGATGACTTACAAATTGTTTTTCCCCTTACTTCCCCTGATGCTATTACCAATTTCCAGGCGGTCATGACACACATCCAGCATTGGATGAATCAAAACCAACTAAAGCTTAATCCTGGGAAAACTGAGCTCCTCCTTCCCGGGAGGAGCGCTTCCCACTGGGGCCCTCAGTTCTGGCCTTCTGAGCTCGGCCCTTCGCCTCTCCCAGCTGACTGTGTAAAGAGCCTCGGGGTCATTATTGACTCTGAGCTCAATCTCAAGGCCCAGGTGAGCGCCGTAACTTCCACTTGTATGTTTCAGCTCTACAGAATACGGAAAGTTGCCCACCTTTTGACCCCGGAAGCCTTACTACAGGTCATAATAGCACTGGTGATGTCCCGTCTGGATTTCTCCAATTCCCTTTACCTCGGCCTCCCAAAATCCCTGTTATCCAGGCTACAGCTTATTCAAAACCAGGCCGCTAGACTCGCCTTCAAGATTCCAAGATGGCAGTCGGCTAGACCTTTGCTCCATCAATTACACTGGCTGCCTATCAGTGAAAGAATAGCCTTTAAGGTCTGCTGCCTGGTTTTTAAAGCCCAGACTGGTTCCTCTCCGGCTTTTGTGAAGTCCTTGGTTACCCCTTACTGTCCCTCTCGTACCCTGAGGTCTACTAATCTCCAGCTTTTGGTCATCCCTCGCTTCAAATTTTCTAGGTTAGGCGGACGCAGCTTCTTCCACCTGGCACCTAAGCTGTGGAATTCTCTCCCACTTTCCCTTAAGACTGAGTCCTGTCTTCTGCCTTTTAGGAAATCTCTGAAAACCCTGCTCTTCTCACACTCCCGTTAAGTTTCTCCTGTCCTACCTTGGTAGTCTATCAGCGCCAGGAAACCTATGGTGACAGTGCGCTCAATAAATTCCCCTTAACATTAACATTAACATTAACATTAACCAATCACTCTGTACTCCTGTAAATGAAATAGGCCAGCAAGGCAGATATAAGTCAGGCAGAACCCGTGAGAGGGCACTTGCCTGCACTACATGTCAGTCGACACCACTGCTGCTGTCTTGTCTTCCTCTGGCACCATGTCAAGGTCTGTGGAGAGGGCTCAGACATTCACACAGGAAGAGAATGAGGCGTTGCTGGACGTCATCCTCCCACAGTACCCCAGCTTGTATGGTAGACCAGGGGAGCAGGTGAGTGCTGACTCCACTACCTTTGACTGTGCCCCTTTTTTGTGACTGTCACTTCTGGCATTGTGTCCAGGTGTGACAGACATGCAATGTTGTTTAGAGTGGGTCCCAGGGGGGGGAATGGCTTATGACTCTCATGCAGAGCATGATGTGGTTCATGTGTGCACTCCTCACTTGCATTGTGCTTACTGTGACATTCACTGCATGGTGCATGGCACATTCAGCGTGGATAATCCTCTTGGGCATTCTTGTTCTATAGTCCTGAGGTGAATCAGTGGTCTCCTCGGTGTGACAGGTGACTGTACCCACAGATGTGTGTGAGTTGAGTGGAGCTGTGGTGAGAGTGTCCAAATGATGTGTACGCCCCCTGGACATTGATGTGTGTGAATGTTCCTTGTCATGTGGGTGAGTGTCTATGTGGAGTGTTGCACCTCAGCTGCATGGAGGAGGCACCTGCTCTACCCATCTGATGTGAGAAGTAAGCCGTGCTGTGTGTCTGACTTGCTGGGCTAGCCCCACACCTGTGACACCCCCCAGGCAAGCAGCACATGTGCAGAGTGAGGTTTGTATCTGCTGTTGCCAATGGCAGGTGAATGATCTGTGCCTGTGTGTGTCTGTGTACTCTGCTGAGGTTGCGTCAGTGGCCTGGGGCATGTGACTGCTTGGCGGTGGTCTTCCCTGAGATGGATAGGCGGTTACAGGAGAGACAGCAGCAGGAAGGGGGTAGGTACATGTGTGTTTGTTGTGTGTCAGCAGCTTTTGGAAGTGCTCAGTTGCCTGAATACACTGCCAGGGTTTATATGTGCAGTGCATATCCTGTTCCCCCAAGTCAACCGGTGCTGTTCTTCCTCCCTTCCCCTCCTTGACATGTGTTCCCTGGTCTGTGTGCAATCACTATTGCACATGGTCATCTAGGCTGCAACTTAATCAAGGTGCACACTGCTTTCAGCATCATGGGTGGGGTGGTCTGTGACATGTGTTGGTATCTTGCCTGTGCCCTGTCCTGTTCACTCATTTGGGGGTCCATAATTGTTGGCACTGTCCTGAGTCTCAACATAGGAGTGTGAGGTTTCAAATAAACAGACTGGCAGCATGCATGATCGATGTAGTGGCCTCAGACATGATGTGCATGAGTGGGAGATATGCATAGTGCCGGGACGGTTGCTCCTGTTACAGTCAGATCATTCCAGGACCATGGAGCAGCGTGCCCACTACAGTCCCCTGAGACACCTTTCCTAGGAATCATGTGTGGCATCAAACACTGTGCCCATTCACTGTGTGTTCAGCATAGGTTGGCCTCTGTGCCATTGTTCCATGGCCTCATTTGTATTTCCGTAAAGTGTGCTACATGTGTCCACTGTCCATGGTGACCCCATTAGGCTTGTGCATCCTCACACTGGCCAGTGCCTGTGTGTCTATGTACAACTATCTGTTGATGGTTGTTTGTCACAAATATGTGTGGTCAGCCTCACGAGGTGATGTTGAGTACATTTAGGAGTTCTGGATGCACATTTTTATTAATCCCAGATTAAGAGGTGTAACTACTTGCTCTGTCTCAATCACATTGTCTCAGGTAGGGGGGGGGGGTTTGTGCAGGCAAGGCCTACATGTCCAAACCTTCTGTCTCCTTGCCAGGTCTGACCTGTGTGTGATAATTGTCTGGACAGACACTCAACGTGCAGTGACCCAGGCATGTTGTGCAGGGTGTAATGTTTGTGCATTGCAGCATGTGGCAAAAGTTAAAAGACATGTTTCCTGCTCATCCATTTTTGGCACCGGTGTGCGCTCCAGATGCTACGTAGTTTGGTCTGTGTGTGCTTACATCTGTGTGGACATTCTTGGTTCCCATGAGGGTGTCTCCTCAGTGCAGGTGCTCCTTATTTCGACACAATTGCAGGGCCATTAGCTAATGCATTGTCCTGTGTCTGGACATGTGTGCCACTCCACATGACAGGTAGTGGGTCAGATGTGTTGCCAACTGTGTCATCATGGTACGGATGGCCATGTGACAGGTGGCATGATTCAAGTTGTTAGTCAAGATGTCTTGTACCTTGGCACTGATTACACTTGTCAACATGTCCCAATAGTTTATATGCTTGACTTTGATTTTTTGTTGTGAAGGACAATAATGTGCCTGCATGACAGATGTCTCCCAAGTAAGTGCACAAGAAACCACCTTTACACTTTTAGGGGACACGCTGGCACATTTAAAACAAAGGCACAGTTCAGTAATAAAATTGATTAGAGATTATACATATACATGTTCCCACAGTGTGGTTGCATTAGGGTTATTCCTCGGTTGTTGCTGATACCAACTTACGGGTGTCAAGTCATCCAGACGACCGTGGTGCCATGTATATGTACTTTCTGATACCACATTTCTTCTTAACAGTGGCTTGTTTGCATTAGGCTGGCAGCTCATACAATGACTGTGTAAAAGTAGTTTTTTGTGCACCGCCTTGTGTGACTTCTGTTATCCAAGCACATGTGTGTTCTGTTCCAAAAGTAGCACTTTCACACATTCCAAACATGTCGATTGTGTAAAGTGTTGTGATTCCCCAGGGATCACAATGTATTTCTTTAGGGTTTTCAAAGTAGTCACAGGTCTTTGAGTGTGGGGACACCTTCAGCATTGGCGTCTGTTATTTGGCCTTGGGTGCACCAATACTGTTTCTTTCACAGTGAACAAGAGGTGGCATGCCTTTATAGTCTGGCTGTGCTCCACTGTTCACAGACAATAGCTTCTCAGTATAACTGGATATCGAGTTATTTGCTGTTGTGTCCTGATGTTCATTTTTTCAAGGGACATGGTGTGTGAACCAACTGGGGAGTGCATGGCTTACATATGTGCGGAGTATTCTAGATGTTACTCATGATGCATTTCCTGACATGCACTGTGACCGATTTTGTTTGGACTCATGTGTCAGATGTACACAGGTGACTGATTATTTCATGTCTCTTCACCTTGCACACAGCATCATCGGGGGACACCGAGGGAGACACCTGCACGGACCAGGAGGAGGGATCGAGCACCGGTGCCACCACTGCTGGGAAGTCGGCGTAATCAAGTGGCACGGAGGGCGAGGGGAGTGAGGCGGAGGACCTGTCTAGTACCAACATCGACTACGACGCTGACGGGTCCGAGGCTGAGCTCCCTGAGGGGGCGGAGGCTGCTCCAACAGCTGGCAGCAGCACTACAACTGTCACCGCCCCCTCCATTCCCATCACCGCCCTCCCACTTGCTCGGGTCCCTTCTGTCCATGTAGGGCAACAACGTGTCTCCTTCGTGCCAGGCACCGCACCCCCTGCCCCTGTCTCCCCTGCTGCCCTCACTGCCGAGTCTGTGGACATTCAGCGGCAGTTGCAGGTTGGGCAGACATCGATCCTGACTGTCCTCCATGGCCACACCAGACTGCTGACACAGATGGTGTCGTACATGGAGGGCATGTCATCAGCGATGTCTGACCAACAGATGTTGCTGAGGTCCATGGACTCGTCACTGACGGCAGCAGTGATTCTCCTGCAGCGCTTCGTCCCCCCTACCCCTGAACCATCCACACTTCCCACTCCCATGCCTGTCCAAAGCACACACAGACATTCCCAGCCACGCACCCCACCAGACACATGCAGCACACCAACAGGGAAGGGCAAGCGCACACCTCCTGTCACACACACTCAGGGGGAAGAAGGCACACCCACTGGGTCTAGGGCACACAGGCAGACACACAGCCACAGTCCAAGTCCGCATGCCTCACTCCCCAGTCCCTCCAATGTCCCTCCCCTCGGCTCCCCTGCCCCACAGTCTGAGAAGGAGACATACTTGGCTGTGCTGGGCCTCAGCCCCACTGGTTCACCATCACGCAAACGTGCAAGGCACTCCACGGGTAGGGGAGTTGAGTCCCCCCCCTGTCCACCACCTCCCCCAGTAGCGCTGCAACCCATCCCTCCGACCCCCCCCCCCTCCTTGGGGCCTGTGGTTCCTTCGGGTGCAGGGGAGACGCTGGCCGAGCTTGCGGACGTGTGTAGCGTCATGCTAACCTCCACCTTTGGCGCTGTCCCACCCCCTGTGGTGGAGTCATCCGTCCCTGCACCCACAACACCTACCCTTCCCCCTCCTGTCCCTGCGGTGCCTGGTCCTTCCCCACATGATGCCCCCCCCAGTCGCTGAACCAGAGGTTTAGTATGTGCAGGCAAGCTCGGGGAGACGCGTGGACATGTGTCCCCCCCCAGGACTTCGAATCTGGACTGGCCTATGGCCTTTGTAAATATTGTCCTTTATACCTTTTGATTTAATGCTGAATAAAGCATTTTGTTTTTCCTTTGACCACGATTGGTTTTCAGGTATTGATGTTGGTGCTGATGCTCCCTGAGTTGGGGTGGTGATCATGTGTTAGGTGTCTGGGAAATGTAGTAGTCTGCTGCTCATGGGGTGGACCCTGGTATCTGCGTGCCATCACAAGGTCTCTGAAAAGAATCTTTGGTCGTGTATGCTCTTTGTGTTTGGAGACATTGTCCCAAGGAGTGTTCCTTCCTCTGTGGCACCTGACAACTTCCCTGCAGGGAGTTGCACAATTGTTGTGCTGACCTGTGTCTACATTTCCTTTGTGGGTGACGGATCCCTTCAACTATGGGCATGCCTGCTCATCAATGTCTCCGCCTGCATCGTCTGTGCCATCCTTGGTAGTCACTGTACTTGTGTATAGAGTATGTTGCCATGCCTTCATGTAGAAATTTTTCCTTTTACGCACTATGCATATGTGTATTTCCAGCATAGCACACATGTAAATGTAAATGTAAATGTAGTTGAGCTTATATAGCGCACAGCTACCCGCTGTGGGTTTCCCAGCGCTTGCTTAGGGAACCTGTCCTGGTATTCCCCTGTGAGATAGCAGGGTATCCACAAGGTGAAAGTCAGGCATCCCGCCGCGAGGGGCCGTTGTGGAGATTAAGCAAGCTATTGCCCAGAGTCACAGAGTGTGAACCCGTGAGTCGAGGAGGCACCGGGGCGAGAATTATCGAGTCCGTGGAATTTTTAGCCCAAGACCCGCCGAGGCGGGGAATTGAACCCTGGTCCAGGACCGATCTCAGCTTCCGGGTCTGCCGCCTCTAACCCCTGAGCCACACTTCTCCACATATGTTACTTGTTCTGCAGGGTATTTGGGCACCTGACTCACAATTGGGGGCATTGTATCTGTGGGAACTCCACCCTATTCCTTCCATGGGAGACAACAACTTGGTGGCTGTCCCAGCACCTGTACATTCCTATCAGTCCTGGAATGTGCGTGACAGTGTGTGTTTCCTTTGGCTCTCTTAGTTTAGTAGGCTTTAACATGACTATACAGTCTTGTGGCATGATCTCAGTGTGTGTATTGTGCTGCATCCGCCAGGGGTGGGTATGCATGTGTCATTTGTCATCACACACACATGTGGTGTGTCATGCAGTGGGGGAAGGACATACATCCTCATGGGAGTGGGACACTGCTGTCAGTGATGTGTTGTTATGACCATCTCAACATAGTCACACATTGTGGATGCGTTCATACACCGATGGAGTTGAGGTCATCTAAGGATGATGTACACACCGCCATGTCTCTGTCCACTGCTGGTATTGCTCTGCACCCACCCCCATATCTCTGTCCACTGCTGGGAGTGATAGGCACCCACCCTTCATATGTCTGGGCACTGCTGGGAGTGATAGGCACCCACCCCTCATATGTCTGGGCACTGCTGGGAGTGATAGGCAGCCAACCCTGATATGTCTGGGCACTGCTGGGAGTGATAGGCACCCACCCCTCATATGTCTCTGTCCACTGCAGGTATTCCTCTGCACCCACCCCCATGTCTCTGTCCACTGCTGGGAGTGATATGCACCCACCCCTCATATGTCTGGGCACTGCTGGGAGTGATATGCACCCACCCCTCATATGTCTCTGTCCACTGCAGGTATTCCTCTGCACCCACCCCCATGTCTCTGTCCACTGCTGGGAGAGATAGGCACCCACCCCTCATATGTCTGGGCACTGCTGGGAGTGATAGGCACCCACCCCTCATATGTCTCTGTCCACTGCAGGTATTCCTCTACACCGACCCCACACATGTCTCTGTCCACTGATGTGAATCCTAGGTAGACACCCACCCACCCACCTGCACCCTTGGTGCAGTACACTGCTCTCCTGGGCATACACCCCCCCCAATATACTGGTTAGATGCTGCACCAGGCCCTATGATAACATTTGTGGCGTGTGTACGCCTTGTATCACTGATGTACTGGTGCCCTAGGGATACGCGTGATACGGTCCGTACCCACGCTCTGAGAGCATGTGTACGGTCCGTACCCCTACATCACCACAACTATGGTCGTACGGGCCGTACCCACGCTCTGAGGGCGTGTGTACGGCCCGTACCACTATTGTTGGGGTGACGTAGGGGTACGGCCCGTACCCACGCCATCAGAGCATGTGTACGGGCCGTACCACCATAGTTGTGGTGATGTAGGGGTACGGCCCGTACTCACGCCCTCAGAGCGTGGGTATGGCCCGTACCACCATTGTAGTGGTGACGTAGGGGTACGCGTGGTACGGCCCGTACCCATGACCTCAGAGCGTGGGTACGGTCCGTACCACGCGTACCCTTACGTCACCACTACAATGGTGGTACGGATCGTACCCACGCTCTGAGGGGGCTCAGTATGGCCCGTACCACTTTTGTTGGGGTGACGTAGGGGTACGGCCCGTACCCACGCCCTCAGAGCGTGTGTACGGGCCGTACCACCATAGTTGTGGTGATGTAGGGGTACGGCCCATACCCACGCTCTGAGGGCGTGGTTACAGGTCGTACCACGCATACCCCTACGTCACCCCAACTATGGTGGTACGGGCCGTACCACCATTGTTGGGGTGATGTAGGGGTACGGCCCGTACCCACGCTCTGAGGGCGTGGGTACGGGCCATAACACCATTGTAGGGGTGACGTAGGGGTACGCGTGGTACGGCCCGTACCCATGCCCTCAGAGCGTGGGTACGGTCCGTACCACGCGTACCCCTACGTCACCACTACAATGGTGGTACGGACCATACCCACTGGGGGGCGTGGCTACTGGCCGTACCACCATTGTAGTGGTGACATGCATCCACGTCCACTTCCGTTGTGGCGGTACATGGGATTGGTGGACACGCCCCCCAAAGTGACCAGACCATGGAGGTAATTTATGTGCAGGATATATATGTTTTACATTGGGTGGGGGTTATGTTTCCTGCCACGACTCGTACGGAAATGGTATTTCTGTACGAATCGTACTTGCAGGTTTGTAAGGTGGTTGTCCCGGGTACGAGTCAGACGGAGAATACGCTCCGTACGACCATTCGTACCCGGGTTTCACAGGATCGGAATCGGCACCCAAATGTATCAGTTTTTATATTTTTTTATTTTTGTTTACATTCTTAGCTATGTTTATTTTAATTCTATGGATTATTTACTTTATTTTACATTATTGTATTAACATTTTAAAAAAGCTATATTTTTTACAACGGTAATTTTGACGTCGATATTTTTCTCTCTATATTTTAATACTTACCATGATGTAGATAGGATGTCGATATTCTTGACTTCGATATTTTTGTCACGATATTTTTGTACCTAGATATTTTTTAAGTCGATATTTTGTTAGTGATTCGGCACCAAGTATCAGAAGCCCTACTACTCCGGAGCGTGACAGCTTTTGAACGTTCCCTGTAATGCAGCCTGAATTTTTTAGACACACATTTTAGGTTTTATGGACTCTTCCATTGAGATGCATGAAAATCATGAAATATTTGTAAAACTTGCATTTCTAATGTGAACATAACAGCTCATTATAACCCATGTGCTTCTTACTTGTCGATATGTACGTTTTCTTGAGAGCCTTGGGAGTTTTTTTTAAACTTATGCTGCCAATATTGTCTTATACAGAGGCAATGTGATGTTTGAAATGTGGTTTTTTTTCCGATTTGCTGACTTTTTTAAAAATTCAAACCAACATTATTAAACAAATAAATTAATCTCATGGAATTTTATGTACAGGGACATGTGCTTTGGATGTGAATTCTAAGTCACACCTAGGTGCTGATTCCGATCCGTTAAAAAAAATTCCCGTACGACTCGTATCCATATATTTTTACGTACGAATCGTACAAGTCCCGTCCCACCGGTGAAGTACGATTCGTATGGGAAAAATACATACGATTCGCTTCGGGAAAAGGTCTATGAGATGTATCCGGACAGTTTTACGTACAAATCGTAAAACTGAAGTCCAAGCGCACAAGTACGATCCGTACCGCCCTTCCGAATACACAAGCGTATGTAAAAACGTCCCGTACGGAGCGACCTCTGTACCACTCGTATCCCGGGTAAACTTGTGCCCGGGATATGAGTCGTACAGCCCCCCTCCCCCGCGTATGTCCGCACGTACCCCCGTATGTCAGCACCGTACCCCCGTATGTCAGCACCGTACCCCCCATGTCCGCACCGTACCCCAGCCCCGCACTTGTACGCACCGTACCCCAGCACCGAACCCCAGCCCCGTACTTGGATGCACCATGCCCCAGCACCATACCCCAGCCCCATACATGGATGCACCGTACCCCAGCCCCGTCCCCCAGCATCGCGTATGTACGGACATTACAACAACATTGCGTATGCGAGCACGGTACAGCAACATCACGTATGTACGCACCTTACATATGCGAAAACAACACGTACTGAACCAGGACACTGTAAAACAGCACAAGGAGGGTCAATTCGACTCGCACAACACCACAAAACACGTCTACAGTAGAAAATACATCAAAATGACTGACCTGGCACATCCAAACAGGCAAACAGAGGCCCAAACTCACAACCACCTCTTATAACACACCCACAAAAATGTCAAACTCAGGCATACCCACAAATGGACCAATAAAAAGGGCCCACACACACAAACCATGAGCCTTTGCAACAAACTCACTGCAGCTACAGAGCACACCCCAACAACTGCACCCATACACCTTAACATATACACCTTCACACACACTCCTTCACACATACCCCCTCTTCACATTCTCACACACACCTTCACATTCACACCCACACACCCATAACCATCTACACCCTCACCCCACACCATGCCCACAGACAAGAATCCAAAGTTCACAAGGGAGGAGCTGGACATCCTTGTCAACGAAGTCATCAGAGTTGAGCCACAGCTCTTTGAAACATTGGTCAGACAGACCAGCATAGCCGAAAAATCACGCCTGTGGCAGAGGATCGTCGATAGGGTGAATGCTGTTGCGCCCATCAGGAGGACCAGGAATGAATGCCAAGCCAGGTGGTACGATCTGTGGAGGGCAGTCAAGCAGAAAATGAACGAGGACTACGCCCAGAGCAACATCACTGGAGGTGGGCTGCCCCGCAGACCGGTACATTACCATCCCTGGGAGGAGAAGGTGATGGCCCTGCTTCCGTCGGTGGGAGTATACGGAGTCGAAGGAGTTGCAGAGCCTGGTGAGTACACAAACAACTTATGTAACATGGGGGTAATGGCATCCACGCCCCAACTACACCAAATGCACGCAACTACCCCCAAGCCCTCACCGGACACAACCACACTCAAAAACAACGCTCATGCCACTAACATGTGTATGCCCCATTCACAAAGCAAGGCCATGCCATGTCCCAGGCTACACGATGCACAAACCCAAGACTGGATGTCCGGGATGCTGGAAGGGTGGGGCTCACAAAACACATTCTTCAACTCAGAATCAGACACCATTGCCCTCAGCCCATATGGCCCAGGTACATACCCATGCACCATGCTCAATGCACAGGTACTGGCAAAGTACTGACAAGGTAGCTAACACTTGGCCCTGCTGTAGGCAGCACAAGGCCCTCCTGTGACCACTGTAAACTCAAACACCAAGCTCAGATATCTAGGACAGGAACTCACACTCACTGTCATGGCAGCATGCTTCATGAGGGGACAGATACATCACCTGGGAGACCCACTGCCAAATCACACTACACCCACCAGCAGGCCCTGTCACACACACACCCCTTATACAAGCACATACCCCCGGGGCAGGCAATGGATTTACCCACTCTCACAATGGACATGTGACACAACAAGATCAATCCATAGCCAAAGAAGCATCCAAGCCAAAAATCTACATGTCAAACACTCAGGAGAACATATCAATCTGTCCCCCGCAACATACCCAGCCACAAGTGAACATTGAGGGGAATGCTAGGCACATACAACTACCGGGAGGAACTGTGCCAACTTGAATATGTATGAAACATGGATGTCGCATGAAACAGCATTAACATTGTCTCTCTCTCACACACAGGGCAACCTCATGGATCTCCCCCCAACAATGGGGGGGAAGAATCACAGTCCCAGGCTCGGGAGGAACCTGATCCCACCGTCAGCGACGCCTCTCAACACTCCGCGGATGACCCCAACCCACCTGGACCCTCTGGTGTCCAAGCCCATGCAGCACCTGCTTCAGATACATCTGTGCCAACCACCCCCCCCATTCCTGCCACATCCCAGGAGACACCCAGGAGCCCTGTCCACACTGAACAACTGAGCCAGTCTGACCTGGAGAGACAAGGTTCGCCGGGCACCCAGGAGGAGGCAGACAACCCCGCAACTGCCATCCCTCAGGGGTCCCGTAGACCTGATGTGCCCACAACGGCAGGCCAGGCTCGTGTGGGCAGGGTTGGTGGGAGTGGAGGCAGGCGGAGGCGAGAACCTGACCAGCCAGCTGAAGGGACCGGTATGTCACACATATGCAACATCATGGACGCATACCGGCGTGACACCAGGGCCATCAGCCAGGTAGTGGAGACCCTCACAGAGATTAAGAACCAGCAGGCCGAGCAACACGCCAGTCAATAAGAACACCAAGGATGGATAGAGGCAAGACTGGCTGAGCTGCTGGCGGTGCAAACGACAACATGGCCAACCCTCCCTGTGCCACCAGGCGAAGACCACCACCAGCCACAGGGAGGGAGGAGGAGGAGGATTCGTCCGACGGAGCGTCCCAAACATCGTCAAGGCCTGCATCTGAGGGTCCCGCGAGGAAGGTGGGTCATCCACGGAAAAGACCGTCAGAGGCAGCGGACCATCCACATCTCCCAGGTCACCTGGCCTGGCACCTGGCCTTCATGCGCAACAGCATCACCTCATTCACTGACATTCTCTGCCACATGGACTTGCTGGTCACAGTCTGACCAATGATGACAAACACTGTGGTCTGGACTCTGATGACTTCAAATACCAAGGATCCCATCTCCCCCTGTGAAGTTTGGATTCTAGGCACACTGTATAGCACCTATTTTCCCCCACAAAACACGCCCCCCACTGAGAATAAAACTACATTTATTTAATTAGATGTTGCAGTCATTTTGCATGAGTACACAACATACGTGTGGGGAAATGTCAAACTATGCCTGAGTGTTGAACTAACTCCAGTCATCCATACCCTGGGATCTGAGTCCGGTACAGGACACACATGGGTCACAATGTATCATCCAATACAGACATGGAGCACAATACTCACCCGTGATGGCCTCAAGCTGCTGAGGGGGGGCTTGCAATACTGTGCGGACAAATTTGGAAGAGTATCATTAAGGCGGAGAGGTCATGGCTCATGTGGTGGTTCCCGGGGAGGGAGTCCCAGGTATGTTTGGCCAGGTGGGAGAACTATGTCCTGCATGCTGGATTTCGGTGGATGTGAAGAATGGTGGCCAGGGCAAGGTTGGATGCACGGAGTTGGCCCAACGGGGTCTTGGATGACAGACGTCCAAGGTTGGTTTGGGGTCTGGGGTTGTGGACTGCCTCCTGAGTGTGGGTGAGGAGTGTGAAGGTCACCCTGCAGCAGACAGTGATCCATTGCAGCTATCTCAGGTGGACGGTGATGTGGCTGGGGCGTGGGATGTTGAAGCTGGGGTGTGCGGATGCACCCTGGATGTGGACAAGTTTTCCGGGAGTTTGGCTGTACTTGCTCCGTAGAGGGCGGAGCTGTAGTTGACACGGCTGGTGTCGTGGCTCGTGGACCTGGGGAACGGTCTGTCTTGCCTTGGAGTGGATCTATCTGTGGATCATGTGCATCATGCGGAGGGTGTTGCAGCATGAGGTACAGATGCTGGTGAGTTGCATGGCAATTGTGAGCGACGAGTCCATGATACACACCATCTTGTGTGCGTGGCCACTGGGTGCTGGTGCAGTTCCCTGGCGGGTGGGACACAAGGAGTTGACCCAGCTGTAAGGGGACAATCCTCAGATGATTACCTCAGTCCTGTACAAGTCCAGCCTCAGGTGGCTGATGTTCAGCCATTCATCAACGGACCTCATGCCTTCTTGAAGGTTGGAACTGGCAATGGCTGTGTCTTTGGTGAGGGTGAGGAGCAGCTGGCTGTCAATGGCATACGAGATGATGATGAGGTTGTGTGCGCATGTGATGGTGGAGAGGGGGGTCCTGGACACATTGAAGATTGACACACTGAGAGATGAGCCCTGGGCCATGTACCAGATGATGCCACTGTACAACATGCTGAAGGTTTGAGTCCCACTCCCATGGCCTTGCTGGTGAGCTACTTGGTGATTTCATCCTGGTCCATCCCCTGGATACCAGTGTTGGAGATGTGTGAGCTGACAGTGTGTGAGCACATCGTGCATAATGCTGTAGAGAGGTCAAGGGGGGTGGTCTCACCATTGTTGAGCAGGGCAAAGTTGTCGGTGTTGGTGGCAATGATGACGGTTTCAGTGGGGTGATTACTGTGGAAGACGGTCTTGTGCAGGTTGCCTGGAGCTCTTTGCGTGGAGGAAGTTTGTCAGTTGCTCGTTGACTGTCTTCCTGATGACATTTGCTGGCTAGGGAAGCACGTTGATGTTCCTTGAGAGCCAGCGTTCCTGACGTCCATTGTCTAAGAAGGGCCTGGGTCACTGCATGCCTCTATCTACCATGAAATGTGGCTAACTCCAATGATACATACATGACTTGCTGGACGTGGGCTACAAGGATGGGGAATGATGTGATTGAGATGTTGTGTGGGAAGGGGCCTGATGGAGATCCCCAGGGGATGTTGCACATGAGCCGGGTGTTGTATCTGCTGATGATGGAAGTCCAAAACCTGAGGGTGGTTGGTCCCGCGTATAATAGTGCATTCTGCCTCTGTGTGCCAACGCTTGCATGTATGTCCATGAGCTTGCAGTGGTAGAAAGTTGCAAAGGATTGGCTCAGCCTTGCAAGGGTGGGGTTTCTTTTGGATGGAGAGCTGATGTCAGTGCACTCACGATGCTGATGAGCTCCTTGATTTCGTGCGGTTTTTTGGCCTCGGCCCCATCTCAAGGATCTACAATTGTCCTTGCTGATGATATGGTGATGGCTGTGTGTGCCGTTTTCCAGGGTTGTAAAGCCACTGATGGTTATTTGTGTTGCAAGCTGTGCACAAGAGTCCTGCTAGACGTGTACGAGTCCAGTAGGTCTGCCTTGTCCCAGGTGGCTTAATTGTTGATGTGCGTCACAAGAAAGTTCGTCAACGTGGCTAGATTGTTGGATCAGTTGCTGATCCAGTGTGTGAAGTTGCAGGGTGCGGCGGTGGTGTTGGTTCCAGTGTCCCACACAGCATGTCTGTGTTGACTTACATCAAGCATATTTGGGGGATTGGTAGCGGGGTGTGTGGCAGTGTGTTGCTCGTCGGAGACGTGGATGCTAATGTGGATGGACCAATGATGGATGCTGGTGTGGTTCTCATCCAGCCAGAAGTTCCTGGCCCACAGCCACATGTATCCTGTGGATGTGAGGGCGTGCGTGACGATGGACGTGTTGATGGCTTTGCGGAATTGTGGATGTAGGCCTGGAGATCTGTAGATGAGTGTTACTCTGAGGGTTTGCAGGGGGTTTGTGCTAAACCGGATTTGTGACCCTGAGTGCGTACTTGGGAATAGATATCAATTCATCCTCCGGGATTGTTAGTGCCGTCCCTGCAGGTGCTCTTGTATCCGTCTGAGATGGCAATGAAGAAGTTGTGTGCTGAGGATGCTTTCATCCAGGTCACTGTCATGAAGGTGATGTGTGGGCCTTTTGTGTTGAGGAGGTAGCAGATTCCAATGGCGTGCTGGTGGACGGAGCCGGTGTGGAGTAGGAGGGACATGACCTGGTTGGTGTGACAGGGCCTGGAAGGCGGGGCAGCGCTGTGTAGGCAGTTGGAGTTGCACACTCAGCATGCGAAGGTGTCATGTGTGCACTTAGGGTATGCCTGAGAGCATGCGGTTGATTTTCGGTTGGACATTGCTTGGAGGGTGGCTGCAACATGAGACTGTTGTGTGATGTGGGTCATGCAAGGACATGAGGGTCGTGCAATGTGCACGTTGCATGTGCAGACGGTCCAACATTTGGCACCGCGTGGACGCAACAGTGGCACAGACAAGCTGATGACAGCCTAATGAATGGGTGGAGGGAGGAAGGGAGGAGCATCTTGGAGGCGTGTGGGTTGCAGAATCCGGGAACTCGGTGGGCCCTTGCCGCAGGGGCCGCAACAGCAGGCAGCATGTACTGGAAACTAGGCCGAAAGTAGCACACAAAGACAAGGATGTCAGAAAGGACAACTGCAACAGGCGTATGTAAAGGAAGGAGTGTCAGGTTACTCATGGCTCACCCAGAGAAAATGGATGAACAATCACCAAAGATGACTGACACAGGATCAGGAAACAGAAGGCCGAGCTGCGCACAGGAGACACACCCTCAGCAGGAGTTGACGGCCCGTTGGGGGGAGCAACCTGCCCAAATACATACACAACCATGGATGTCATGCACAATAGAGATTATAAGCCATGAAGAACTGCATGCATGTTGCCAAACTACACATAGACTCATATGCACAATCTTTGACAACTATGCCAGAGATGACGCATGCAAAATGGCAAGAGACCTGCATTGACAGAGATGAGGCACTTTGGAGGGTGAGGAACACCTTTATTACTCAGGCTCACACTAAGGGAAATGCCTCAATATGAACAGACTCACAGGTCATTTGACTGAACATGTGGGACCTATGCTGGACACCCCCTTCACATCACGGATGTTGTAAATCCAAATGAACAGGCACACAAGTTAAGGGGATGAGCCAAACACCTCATGCTGCACACGGAGAGGCTGCAATTC
Source organism: Triturus cristatus (assembly GCF_964204655.1). Lineage (NCBI taxonomy): Eukaryota > Metazoa > Chordata > Amphibia > Caudata > Salamandridae > Triturus > Triturus cristatus. The sequence goes on from NC_140583.1 coordinate 741,143,842, forward strand.
GCCATTGAGCCTGTTATTGGGATGTCCCACATTATGTCCACCCGTAGCATCCCGTATGTTTCAGAGGGAAGTTTTACACACATTGATGCCTTCATCAGAATCCAAAAACCATTACAGATGACTGTCACGAAGGGTGACTATCAATTCATGGGAGCCATGCTACATGTTATGTGCCCCATGGTGAGTCGACATGTATGCATGGTAACACAACATGCACAGAAGCAGTCCCCACACATTCCAAACACGTACCACACCCAAAATGCCTTGCTGCAATCCTTACCCAAAATGACATTTCCCCATGTCCGTGCATGGAACGCTGATTCAGCACACGTTGCAATACTCATGAGGAATAGCAGGAGGACAACAATGACACGAGCAGACAACATGCGCAAGAACCTGGGAATGACAGACACACAAGAAGTCAGCTAAAATATCTTTCTCCGCATACATGGTCATTTACTAAACAGGAACAATGTGGTCCCCATGCTAATTTAAAAGAAAGTGTCTCAGCTAAAATGTGTGGAATTACATCATCACTCGAGTGACACATCAGAACACACATCTAAGTCACTTAGCATACAGTCAGCTGTACACACACATTGCAACACATGCCACCCAAGTCTCCAAGTGTGCACATCAGACCCAGTGACTCACCATTATGAGAAGAAGTTGCGTATGAGCTGACTCCGGATATCCTCCTCCTCCTCCTCACTTGCCTCGTGACCAAGCCCTTCATCCTCCATGGGTAGATGTTCCTGCTCATCCTGCTCCAGGATGAGTGGCACTGCCTTCTCCACTGCCATGTTGTGCAGCATGCAGCACACGAGGAAGATTTTGCAGACCTTCGCCGGTGCATATGGGAGGGACCCGCCTGTCTTGTGAAGGCACCGGAATCGGCTCTTCAGGAGACCAAACGTCCTCTCAATCACTCGCCTGGTCTGCTCGTGTGCATTGTTGTACCGGTGATCTGCAGCTGATCTTGGGTTGCGGAGAGGCGTCATCAGCCATGGCATGTTGGGATAGCCAGAGTCCCCTACATGGAAAGAGCAAGTAAATAAGTGGGTCAGGAGATGCCGTAAGAGCAAAAGATACCGCAACACACACGACAAACAGAGTATACCCACCAACAAGACATGCTCGTTCGTTGTGCAGCTGCAGCATCATTTGTGGCACCCTGCTACGCATCATGATGTAGGCATCATGTGCTGACCCTGGAAAACGTGCACAGACATGGGAAATCAGCATGTTAGCAAGACACACCCCAAGGGCATTTATAGAGTGGTAATGTTTACGGTTGCGATAGGTTCCCTTCTGTGCCTGTGGTGGTACCAAAGCCACATGTATCCCATCAATGGACCTAATGACATGGGGCATCCCTCCCAGGGCATAGAAATCACCCTTGACACCTGTCAACTCCTCAGGAGTCGGAAAATGTATAAATTCATCAAGGTGCTCCAACATGGCTGCCAAAACATCACGCAGGACACGGCTGAACATGGTCTGTGACATGCCACAAACATCAGCTATGGTGAATTGAAACGTACCTGTGGCAAACAAATGTAGGGCTGCCATCACCTTCATCTTGAGGGTCAGCGCAGTCGGATACCTGTGTCGCGGTTGGAGGTGCGGTGCCAGCTTGGCGGTCAAGTCCTCAATCAACTGTTGAGTGAATCTGTAACGTCGGATGCAGGCACGTTCCCTCATGGCACCCAAGTCTGGCATTGGTCGGGGGACAGGCGGTGCCCTGCAGAAAATTGTAATGACTGACGAAGATTGAGAGCATAACAACATCAATGTCAATGAACAGAGCACATGCTCAACTGCTACTACACATCTGCTAAATACAGAGTCTGGTCTGTGCAATACATCCAGGACACGTATGCCAGCTTGGTGATACTCCTACGAAAAGCCAGATACACCCGTTGATTGGCAAGTCTACATGACATGCCCTGAAACGAGCTGGGGGCCAGTCTGAGTGAACAGCCAGAGACATCACAGGAGTGACATACATCCACATAGCTGCATTTAAAGGAAGTCATCTCAAACAGACAGCTGACGGCAAGCTAGACGCACAGGTCACATGGAATGTCAAATGTACAGATCACACACATTGCGATGAATGGTTACACTTGAAAACAGAAAACACAGACATTGAGACGGCGCAGATATGTCCTCATGTCAAAATATCATGTTCGATGCATACAGACCCTGCTTACGTGGGAATCCACATGTGGCATGCTGTGCGTAGATGTGTGCCATGCCCATCTCCACATAGACACATGTTGGATGCAGCAACAGCAGATGTAGTTGACGGAACACTAACAGCAAGCTCATGGGAACACATGACACACACATGACATAGTCACATCGGGGCACGCTGATCGTGAAATGTCAGTTAGTGTCCCTGTCCCTGGCATCAGGGGACAGTTGCGGGTGGTGGTGACTGTGCCATACCAGTGATGCTGTGCTTGACACGTTTGTACTACAGGCACACATGTGCAAAGTGTGAAGGGGAAGTGTGCCACATGGTGCCCCATCACACATGACATGTGTACACAGGTCATCACACATCAATTGTGCAACTACATGAGGAGACATGTGCAATATCACTGCCTGACACACCTAGACCCTGCACATGAAAGTCTGCAATGACAATGACTTGATGTACAGCATTGTGCGAGTCGGAGACCTCCATTCCTTTCGTGTGCGCCTCCTATCACCAGTGTAAGCATGTGAAACGCACCGTACACACGCTCTCAGAGCGTGTGTACGGTCCGTATCACTATTGTAGTGGTGCCGTAGGAGTACGCGTGTTACGGACCGTACACTCACGCGTACTCCTACGGCACCACTACTATAGTGATACAGACCGTACACACGCTCTGAGAGCGTGTGTACGGTCCGTATCACTATTGTAGGGGTGCCGTAGGAGTACGCCTGGTACGGACCGTACACACGTCGTGTGTACGGTCCGTATCACTATAGTAGTGGTGCCGTAGGAGTACGCATGGTACGGACCGTACACATATGCGTACTCCTACGGCACCACTACTATAGTGATACGGACCGTACACACGCTCTCAGAGCGTGTGTACAGTACTTATCACTATTGTAGTGGTGCCGTAGGAGTACGCGTGGTACGGACCGTACACACACGCGTACTCCGATGGCACCACTACTATAGTGATACGGACTGTACACACGCTCTCAGAGCGTGTGTACAGTCCGTATCACTATTGTAGTGGTGCCGTACGTGTACGGGTACGTGTGAAACGCACCGTACATGTTTTTTGGAATCAAAAATTACATAGGGGACAAGTATTAGGCCCAAAATGCATGCTGGTTGTCATGGATACAGAGATTTCAGTTGCAATGGGGCCATCATGTGGGCTTGAAAAGTCAGTAGGCCCAAAAATTACAATGTTGCAAAGTGGTGTTTGTCTTGCTATGATGCTCAAAATTTGAACCATGCAAATTTGTGTCATTGGTGTATGTTTAAAGGGATTGGAGGAAACATAGGATGCAAATGAGTCTGACCAATCACTCTGTACTCCTGTAAATGAAAGCCCCCAGCAAGACAGAAATAAGTCAAGCAGAACCCATGAGAAGGCACTTGCCTGCACAACTTTCCTGTCGACCACAATGCTGCTGTCTGTGCTTCCTCTGGCACCATGTCGCGATCTGTGGAGAGGGACCAGCCATTGACACTTGAGGGGAATGAGGCATTGCTGAATGTCCTCCTCCCACAGTACCCCAGCCTGTATGGGAGACCAGGGGAGCAGGTGAGTGCTGACTCCACTACCTTTGACTGTGCACCTTTTTTGTGACTGTCACTTCTGGCATTGTGTCCAGGTGTGACAGACATGCAATGTGGTTTAGAGTGGGTCCCAGGGTGGGCGGAAAGGCTTATGTGTGTCATGCAGAGCATGAAGTAGTTCCTGTGTGCACTCCTCACTTGCATTGTGCTTACTGTGACATTCACTGCATAGTGCATGACACATTCAGCCTGGCAAATCCTTGGTGGCATTTTTTGGCTATTGTCCTGAGGTGATTCAGTGGTCCCCCCGGTGTTACAGGTGACTGTACCCACAGATGTGTATGAGTTGAGTGGAGCTGTGGTGAGAGTGTCCAAGTGATGTGTACGCCCTCCTGGACATTGATGAGTGTGAAGGTTCCTTGTCATGTGGGTGAGTGTCTATGTGAAGTGTTGCACCACAGCTGCATGGAGGAGGCAACAGCTCTACCCATCTGATGTGAGAAGTAAGCCGTGCTGTGTGTCTGACTTGCTGAGCTAGCCCAACACCTGTGACACCCCACAGGCAAGTGACACATGTGTAGAGTGAGGTATGTATCCGCTGTTGCCAATGGCAGGTGATTGATCTGTGCCTGTGTGTATCTGTGTACTCTGCTGAGGTTGCGTCAGTGGCCTGGGGCATGTAACTGCTTTGAGGTGCTGTCCATCAGCCTGGTGTTGGATGTGATGCACAGTGTGTGCCATGATCAGGGAGTGTATCGCACCCCTCCTGCCACCTGTGTACTTTCAATGCCATGTAGTGCATTGGGGCTTCCACAGAGGCCAATGTCTATATGAGTAAGATGCTATTCCTTTGCAGCATCCTATGCCCTGTTCAACATATCATCGATGTTCAAATGTGTGTCTCTGTGACATGGAGCAGGTGTAGTGATGTTGTCTCACTTTGTCATCCTCACAGGTAACTGCCTACGAGAAGGAGGGGATGTGGAAGGAGATCGTCAGGGCTGTGAGAGTGGCGGGGGGTCGCAGTCGGCGCCTAGCCCAAGTCCGAAAACGATGGCAGGACATCCGGTGCTGGACCCGGCGGATCGCTCGGGTCCACCTGGGGCTCTCACCTCCTCGCCCCCACGGCGGGCGCAGACGCCTGACCACCCACATGATGCATGTCCTGGCGGTGGTCATCCTGACCTGGATAGGCAGTTACAGGAGGGACAGCAGCAAGGAGGGGGTAGGTACCTGTCTGTTTGTTGTGTTGTGTGTTCCCAGCTTTTGGAAGTGCTCTGTAGCCTGGATACACTGCCAGGGTTTGTATGTGCAGTGCATATTCTGTTCCCCAAAGTCAACCGGTGCTCTTATTTGTCCCTTCCCCTGCTTCACATGTGTCCCCTGGTCTGTGCGTAATCACAATTGCACATGGTCATCTAGCCTGCGAGTTGATCCAAGTGCACATTGCTTTCTGCATCATGTGGGAGGATGGTCTGTGACATGTGTTGATACCTTACCTGTGCCCTGTCCTGTTCACTCTGTTGGGGGGCCATATTTGTTGGCACGGATGATGAGTCTCAACATGGGAGTGTGAGGTTTCAAATGAACACACTTGCAACATGCATGCCCAATGTTTTGGCCTCAGACATGATGGGCATGAGTGGGAGATATGCATAGTGCCGGGACGGTTGCTCATGTTACAGTCAGATCATTCCAGGAACAAGGAGCAGTGTGCCCACTACAGTCTCCTGAGACACCCTTGCCTCGTAATCATGTGTGTCATCCAACACTGTGTCCATTCTCAGTGTGTTCAGCATATGTTTGCCTCTGTGGCATTTTTCCCCGGCCTCATTTGTATTTATCCAAAGTGTGCTACATGTGTCGACTGGACAGGGAGACCCCATTTGGCTTGTGCATACTCACACTGGGCAGTGCCTGTGTGTCTATTCACAACTATCTGTCGATGGTTGTTTGTCACAAATATGTGTTGGCAGCCTCACGAGGTGATGTGGAGTACATTTGGGAATTCTTGCTGCACATTTTTGTAAACCCTGATTAAGAGGTGTCACTTCTTGATCTGTCTCAATCACATTGTCTCAGGTATGGGGGATTTGTGCGGGCTAGGCCTACATGGCCAAACCTTATGTCTCCTTGCCAGGTCTGACCTGTGTGTGATAATTGGCTGGACAGAGACTCAATGTGCAGTGACCCAGTGATGTTGTGCAGGGTTTAATGTTTGTGCTTTGCAGCATGTGTCAATTGTTTAAATACATGATTCCTGCTCATACATTTTTTGCACCAGTGTGTGGTCCAGATGCTACGTAGTTTGGTCTGTGTGTGCTGACATCTGTGTGGACATTCTGGCTTGCCATGGGGGTGTCTCCTCAGTGCAGGTAGGCCTTTTTACGACACACTTGCAGGCCCATTAGCTCATACATTGTCCTGGGTTTGGACATGTGTGCCACTCCATATGACAGGCAGTGGGTCAGATGTGCTGGCAACTGTGTCATCAGGTAACGGATGGCCATGTGACAACTGACATAATTCAAGTTGTTGGTCACAAGGTATTGTACCTTGGGACTCACAACACTTGTCAACAGGTCTTCATGTTTTAAATGCTTTAGTTTGATGTTTTGTTGTTAAAAACAATAATGTGCCTGCATGACAGATGTCTCCCAAGGAATTGCACAACAAACCAACTTTACACTTTCAGGGAACACGCTGGCACAATTTAAAAGAAGGCACTGTTCTAATGAGACTGTTTTTCAGATTATACATATACATGTTCCCCCAGTGTTGTGGAAATTGGGTAAGTCCTTGGTTGTTGGTGATACCAACTTACGAGTGTCAAGTCATCAAGACCTCCGTGGGCCCATGTATATGTACTCTCTGCAACAACATTTCTTTCTAACAGTGGCTTCTTTAAAGAAGGCTGCCAGCTTCTTCAATGACTGGGTAAATGTAGTTTTGTGTGCACCTCCTTGGGAGCCATCTGTTATTAAGGCACATGTGTGTTCTGTTAACAAAATGGCACATTCCCACATTCTAACCATGTCGATTGTGTAAAGTATTGTGATTCCCAAGGGACCAACATTTTTTCGTTTTGTGTTCCAAAGTACTTACGGGTCTCTGAGTGTGGGGACACCTTTGGTATTGAGGTGTGTTACTTTGCCTTGGGTGCACCACTACTGTTCTACTGTTTCTTTCAGGGTAAACAAGAGGTGGCATGACTTCATTGTATTGCTGTGCTCACCTGTTCCCAGACCCTATCTCCTCAGTGTATTTCTCATTCAAGTTTTGGGCTGGTGTGTCCTATTTTTCCTTGTGTCCAAGTGGCATGGTGGGTGTTAGACCTGGCACCATTGGCGTGGGTCACCCTTCCATTTTTGTCTGTGCCTCAATGTATTTTTGTGCTGGTGTTAGCTGCTCAGGGCCCTGTGACACTGCCATCCAGTGCCACAGGGCAAGTGCTCCCTATGGTAAAGTGTATTATGTGAATTGACTTCCATGTTTGGCTTATTTGGTTTACTATCAGTCCCTAGTAGAGTGCACCAGGGGTGCCAAGGGCTTGTATATCCAAATGCTGCTAGTGGGCTTGCAGCACTGGTTGTGCCACCCACAGAAGCAGCCTGGTAAAATGTGTCTAAGGTCTGCCATTGCAGAACCTGCATGCAGTCTGGTACTGCCATACTGACTGGGCAAGTGTCCCCACTTGCCAGTCCCTAAACCTTCCCTTACCTTCATGTTAGTCACCCCTATGGTAGGCCCTAGGGCAGGGTGCATTGTAAGGATGAGCTAGGACATGCCCTGAGGTGGGTGGCATGTCCTAATAGTGAATTACAGCCATTTTCGTTTTTCACTATTGTAAGGCTACCTGCTCTCCATAGGCAAGAATGGGCTGCTAGATTATAACACTCTATAATCCTAGCAGGCTCAGGAAGCATGGTAGAAATTCATGTTTAGTATGCCTGAACTCAGAATAATAAAATACATCTTTTAGTAAAGGTTATTTTAATATCCTGGGTTTGCAAATACCACTTTTAGAAAGTTAGCCTTTGCGTGCCTAACCATTTCAGTCCGCCTCTGGAGAGGAGGGCTATCTTCTTTGTGTGTAGCTTGAGTCACAGGGCTGGGAAGTTCCAGGAGACAGGCTGGGGCTGCCAGGTGGTGAATAGAAAGATTACACCAGGATGGGTGGGAGGTGTGCACCTTGACTCTGAATAGGGCAGTGCTCTGCCACCACAATGCTGGCTCCACCCCCTGGGGAGCGTCTGATGTCTCTGCCCTGCCTGCTGAAAGAAGAAGCCAGAGTCCCAACAACAAAGTGCTCCTCACTGAAAAGAACTGGACTGGGATTATGCAAAGGCCCCCCTGGCCTTTAAAGACAAAAGAAACTTGGTATAAATGTAGGAGCCCTGCTCCTACGAAATCAGATCCTGATTGAACCACGAAGAAACTCTGCCTGACCAGAAGGACCTGGAAGAAGCTGAAGGAGGAGTAACTTTCCCTGACCTGGGGGATTGGCCTGCAGTTGGTGCCTTGCTGAGAAAGAAGAGGAAAAGACTGGAAGAGACTTTGCACTTTGTTTCAACAATCTCCAAGGGCTTGGAAAAAGAGCTTGCCCCCTGAACTGAGTCCCAGGACCATTGGACTCATCTGCCTTCCAAAATTGAGTTGCCTGGACGATTTGTGCTTGTTTCCCGCTGGATTTGGCCCCAGTACGCCTCGTACCCCATCCGCCGCGAAGCCGTGTCTTTGCCGCCCGGCACCGTGCGGCTACGCTGATCCAAAAGCGTTAGTACATGCCGTATCCCTCCCGGCCGCATTGCACCTAACCTTCCCCGCCGATTCGAGACGTACAACACTGGCTGCCGAACCCTGTACGCCGGATCCAAGCTCCATCGTCCCGCAGGTACGGTCCGTACGCTGCTAACGTACTGCACCGTGCCGTACTCAGAGCCGAGAAGCCGCAGTACGCTGATCCTCCCCGTACGCTGTACGGCACCGAGAAGTGTCGCCGCCTATCCGCACCGAAGGTACGGCTCGAACGCCGAACGCCACGGACTCTGCAAGCTGATCCGGGCCATCCGCACGTATCCCTGAAGGTCCCGTACCAACGCCGCGTCCCGACGCCGCGACCCGACCAGCATCCGAATACGCTGCCGAACTACGACCTGGACCCATCAACTTCCGTCGCGGACCCCACGAACTTAAGGTACTTTGTTCTGTTCGCACCGCATCGTGCGCGTCACGGACCCCGGAGTCCGCACCGATTGTTTGACTCGTACTTTCCTTGTTTTTAATGCGGACGAGTCACACACCCAGGTACGAACCGTACAAAGCCTGAAAAGAAGCAGAATTGAGTAAAAGAAGCCTATTTTTGCATTTTAGGCCTTTTTACAAGAACATTGAACTTTAAAATAATACTGTGGTCATTTTATTCGTTATTCTGGTCTTGTGCTAAGCCTTATATAAAGAGAACTATTTTTGATACAACCTTGACTGGTGTCCATTTGTGGTGTGTCATTGTATTACTGTATGTGTTCACAAATGCTTAACCTATGACACCCTGAGAATAGTCTTGACTGCTTGCGCCACACTACCTAAAGGGTGAGCAGGGGTTATTTGAAAGGGTGATCCCCTTACTCTGACTTAGAATTGAGAGTCCCTGCTTGTCGCAAGTGCATACCTGTGCCAACTGGAGATTCTCAATTCTAACATTGGTGGTCAGCGGTGAGGATTTGAATTTGCATTTGTGATTCATGTACAGTGATTGAGTGAACGCCACGTAGTGAGTTCAGACCGATAACGCAGCCACACAGTATTGATTTTTGTTTTGCTGAAGAATCTCCACTTTAAGAAACCATGCCTAGCTCAGTTAATGGAGGCGGAGCGTCCTCTATATTCTGTGGAGTTGATAACATAGATTGGGAGGAGGGGGCACTGATGAAGTGCACAAGTGAAGTCTTGAAAGGATACCTCTCCAAGTACAGAATCAACCAGACTGGATTGAGAAACAAGGAGCAGTACACAAAGGCGCTGAGGGCCTGGTACGAATCAAAGTTCCCAGAGAATGTGCTGGAGGTGATACCCCCAGAAGGTGCTTCTGAGCCTGGCAGAGGCCTGTCACCAGAGGAGATGGCCGACAGGAGTGCTGCAAGAGCACATGAAGTGGAGATGGCAAAACTGCAAATGGAAATGGAAAGACAAAGGCTGGCCATGGAGCATGAGGTAAAAATGAGGGAGTTGGATCTCAAGGCCAAGAGTTTAACCGCTCTGCCTCTGGTGGCAGCAATTTAACAGAGTCAAGGGTGCACATTCCTACAGATGTAGTGAAAGAGTATTATAAGCAGGATGATATTGGGCAATGGTTCAGGGCCTATGAAGTAGCCATGTCCTCCCACCGGGTCCATGAGAAAGATTGGGGAGCGGGGTTGTGGGGAAGGCTCCTGAGTGAGGGGCTGGACACACTGCTGGATCTCCCCTCTGAGGTCAACACATCTTATCCACACATGAAGGAAGCTCTGATGACAAGGTATGGGTTAACTCCTGAATTGTACAGGCAGAGGTTTAGGGATTGCACCAAGAAACCTGGTACCACTTATGTAGAATATGTGACTTTTTTTTCCAGAGCGCTAGATGGTTGGGTGAAGGGTAGCAAAGTGAATGATTACCAAGGGCTGTTTGATTTAATTGCATGGGAGCACTTGTCTGATAATTGTTTTCCTGAGCTACGCCAGCACCTGATCGATAGCAAGCTGACTAACCCTAGGAAGCTTGCTGAGGAGGCGGACCGCTGGATCAGCACCAGGGTCCACATGGGTCCCATGGGAGGCCCCGCCAAAGGTGTTCAGGGTCCCCAGCAGAAGAGTGGGGGGGACAAGGGTAAACAGAGGGAGTTCTAAAGAGGGCCCCAAAGTAATTCCCAGGGGAACCAAGGGAAAGGTTCTCAGACACCCCCATCCCCGAAGCAGACCGGGGCCAGGACAGGTAACCCTGTTCAAAGAGGGCCCCCCAGATGTTACAAGTGTAACAACCTGGGGCACTATTCCATGGATCCCAAGTGCCCCATGTATGGTAAACCAGCACCTTCTGGTGCTCCACCCCCCAAGCAGGTGGCTAGTGTAGCCTTTGGGAGGGAGGTAAATGTCCATGGGGAGGGGGTTCCCGTACAGATGACCCTAGTCTCATTAGGAGACAGTAAGATGGTCGCTGAGGCCCAACTGCCCCCCAATACTCAAAAGTATGGGCAGTGGGTGACCATAAATGGCCGAAGGGTGGGGGCTCTTAGAGATACAGGAGCCAGTGTGACTGCTGTCAAGCAACACCTGGTGTCTCAAGAGCAGGTTGTCCCACACGCATTCTGCCGTGTTGTCAACGCCGACAACACAGAGAGTCAGTGTCCAATGGCTCAGGTTCCCTTTGAGTGGGGGGGGTCTCTTGTACTCTGCAAGTGGCTGTGAGAGAGGCCATGCCTGTTGATTGTCTCCTAGGTAACGATTTGGAGAGCTCCCCTTGGGAAAAGGTGGAGAAGACAACTCACCTGCGGACGGTGGGTTTACCCGATTGGGCGTGCGTAACCACCCGGTCGATGGCAGCCAGTAGGGGTGATGAAGGGACCCTGGAGCCTGAAGGAGAGGCCCAGGAACCGGCCTTAGGGAGAGGGCGCAGGAGGCACGGGAAACCGGCTCCTGAAGTTCCCACGGCCCAGGCGGAAGCAGACCTTGAGGGGGATGCCCTGGAGCCTACCGGGGAACAGATAGCCGAACTGGGGGACCTGCCTGAGCTGACCCATTGGCAGCAAGAAGGAGGCCCCACCAGGGAGGAATTCTGCAGGGAGCAGAAAGAGTGCCCCTCTCTAGTGGGTATGCGGCAGCAGGCTGCAGCCCAGGCCAATGGTGATCAGTCCGGTACTCACTTAATCTACTGGGAGAACGACCTCCTGTACTCAGTGCCTACGGTTGCTGAACCTGGTTCAGCCCGTGCGCTGGTGGTACCCCAGAAGTTCAGAGCCTTCCTACTGGGGCTGGCTCACGACGTTCCATTGGCAGGGCATTTGGGGCAGGACAAGACCTTTGAAAGGCTTGTCACCCACTTTTATTGGCCTCAAATGCGCAGGAGTTCTGACACTCACTGCAGGACATGCCAGACTTGCCAGGCAAGTGGAAAGAGTGGAAGGAAGCTGAGGGCTACACTCCAACCTTTCCCTGTGGTCCGTACCCCATTCCAGCGAGTGGGGATTGACATTGTGGGGCCACTGGACCCCAAGATAGCCATGGGCAACAGGTTTATCCTGGTCTTGGTGGACCATGCCACCCGGTACCCTGAAGCCATCCCTCTGAGGACAGTGACGGCCCCCGTGGTGGGACGGGCACTGATGGGAATTTTCTCACGAGTAGGATTCCCTCTTGAGGTGGTGTCTGACAGGGGGACCAATTTCATATCGAAATATATGAAATCCCTTTGGCAAGAGTGTGGTGTGACGTACAAGTTCACCACCCCTTACCATCCCCAAGGAAACGGGTTGGTTGAGCGATTCAACCGAACCCTAAAAGGCATGATTATGGGTCTTGAGGAACCCATGAGGCGTAAGTGGGACGTCCTCTTACCATGCCTTCTCTTTGCGTACCGGAGGTGCCACAGAAGTCTCTGGGGTTCAGTCCCTTTGAGCTTTTGTATGGCCACCCAGTACAAGGACCTCTTAGTCTGGTCAAGGAAGGCTGGGAGCAATCTCCCAGGAAACCTCCCCAGAATGTATACAGTTACATGCTGGCTTTCCGGAACCAGACTAGGCGTTTCAGGCAACTTGCTGAGGCAAACCTGGAAGCCAGCCAGGAGGAAATGAAGCGGTGGTACGACCAGAATGCCACTCTGGTTGAGCTTCAACCTGGTCAAAAGGTATGGGTCCTGGCCCCTGTGGAGCTTTGTGCACTCCAGGACAAGTGGACAGGACCCTTTGAGATTGTGGAGCGCAAGAGTTCTGTCACCTACTTGATGTGGATACAGGAGACAGCTTACCTGTGAAGCACAAGGCTTACAGGGTAACTGACAGGGTCAGAGCCTGCATCAAAGAGGAGGTCTCAAAGATGCTTGCTCTAGGGGTGGTTGAGTCCTCCAGCAGTCCTTGGGCCAGCCCAGTGGTCTTGGTCCCAAAGGCTGCCTCGCCGGGTGCCACACCCGAACTCCGGTTCTGTGTGGACTACAGAGGACTCAATTCAGTCACGAAGACTGACGCGCACCCCATCCCCAGAGCTGATGAGCTCATCGATCGGTTAGGGGCTGCACGGTACCTCAGCACGTTTGATTTAACGTCTGGGTACTGGCAGATCGCCTTGACTGATGGGGCAAAAGAGAGGTCTGCATTCTCCACACCAGATGGGCATTTCCAGTTCTGGGTTATGCCATTTGGGATGAAGAATGCCCCTGCCATCTTCCAGAGGTTGGTCAACCAGGTGTTGGCTGGGCTGACCGAGTTCAGCGCCGCATACCTGGATGACATCGCAGTGTTCAGTGGCACATGGGAAGAACACCTGCGACATCTCTGGGAAGTGTTGATGGCACTGCGCAAGGCAGGCCTCACGATCAAGGCAAGCAAGTGTCAGATCGGGCAGGGTTCCGTGGTGTACTTGGGACACCAAGTAGGGAGCGGCCAGGTGGCGCCTCTACAACCCAAGATTGAAACCATCCTGGCTTGGGAGCCCCCAAAGACCCAGACGGAGGTGAGGGCCTTTTTAGGACTCACAGGGTGCTACAGGAGGTTTGTCAAGGGGTAAGGCAGCATCGTTGCCCCCTTGACAGAGCTGACTTCGAAGAAGCAGCCCAGAAAAGTGATATGGACTGACACCTGTCAGAAGGCCTTTGACACCCTGAAAACTGCCATGTGCACGGCGCCCATGCTCTTGGCTCCTGACTTCTCCAAAGAGTTCCTTGTGCAGACAGATGCATCAGAGCATGGTGTAGGGGCTGTTCTCTCACAGATCACTGAGGAGGGCTTTGACCAACCCGTAGCCTTTATTAGTAGGAGGTTACTTCCCCGGGAACAAAAGTGGAGTGCGATTGAGCGGGAAGCATTTGCTGTGGTCTGGGCATTGAAGAAGCTAAGACCCTACTTGTTTGGGTCTCACTTCCGGGTTCAAACCGACCACAGGCCCCTCAGATGCTTGATGCAGAAGAGGGGTGAGAATCCTAAGTTGTTGAGGTGGTCCATTTCCCTACAGGGGATGGATTTCACGGTGGAACATCGCCCCGGTACAGACCACGCCAACGCTGATGGTCTTTCCAGATTTTTCCGCCTTAGTGATGAAGAACTCCCTGGGGTAGGGTAGTTCTCCCCACATTTCAGCTGGAGGGGACACGTGTTAGACCTGGCACCATTGGCGTGGGTCACCCTTCCATTTTTGTCTGTGCCTCAATGTATTTTTGTGTTGGTGTTAGCTGCTCAGGGCCCTGTGACACTGCCATCTAGTGCCACAGGGCAAGTGCTCCCTATGGTAAAGTGTATTATGTGAATTGACTTCCATGTTTGGCTTATTTGGATTACTATCAGTCCCTAGTAGAGTGCACCAGGGGTGCCAAGGGCTTGTATATCCAAATGCTGCTAGTGGGCTTGCAGCACTGGTTGTGCCACCCACAGAAGCAGCCTGGTAAAATGTGTCTAAGGTCTGCCATTGCAGAACCTGCATGCAGTCTGGTACTGCCATGCTGACTGGGCAAGTGTCCCCACTTGCCAGTCCCTAAACCTTCCCTTACCTTCATGTTAGTCACCCCTATGGTAGGCCCTAGGGCAGGGTGCATTGTAAGGATGAGGTAGGACATGCCCTGAGGTGTGTGGCATGTCCTAATAGTGAATTACAGCCATTTTCGTTTTTCACTATTGTAAGGCTACCTGCTCTCCATAGGCCAGAATGGGCTGCTAGATTATAACACTCTATAATCCTAGCAGGCTCAGGAAGCATGGTAGAAATTCATGTTTAGTATGCCTGAACTCAGAATAATAAAATACATCTTTTAGTAAAGGTTATTTTATTATCCTGGGTTTGCAAATGCTACTTTTAGAAAGTTAGCCTTTGCGTGCCTAACCATTTCCGTCCGCCTCTGGAGGGGAGGGCTATCTTCTTTGTGTGTAGCTTGAGTGACAGGGCTGGGAAGTTCCAGGAGACAGGCTGGGGCTGCCAGGTGGTGAATAGAAAGATTACACCAGGATTGGTGGGAGGAGTGTACCTTGACTCTGAATAGGTCAGTGCTCTGCCACCACAATGCTGGCTCCACCCCCTGGGGAGCGTCTGATGTCTCTGCCCTGCCTGCTGAAAGAAAAAGCCAGAGTCCCAACAACAAAGTGCTCCTCACTGAAAAGAACTGGACTGGGATTATGCAAAGGCCCCCCTGGCCTGTAAAGACAAAAGAAACTTGGTATAAATGTAGGAGCCCTGCTCCTAAGAAATCAGATCCTGATTGAACCACGAAGAAACTCTGCCTGACCAGAAGGACCTGGAAGAAGCTGAAGGAGGAGTAACTTTCCCTGACCTGGGGGATTGGCCTGCAGTTGGTGCCTTGCTGAGAAAGGAGAGGAAAAGACTGGAAGAGACTTTGCACTTTGTTTCAACAATCTCCAAGGGCTTGGAAGAAGAGCTTGCCCCCTGAACTGAGTCCCAGGACCATTGGACTCATCTGCCTTCCAAAATTGAGTTGCCTGGACGATTTGTGCTTGTTTCCCGCTGGATTTGGCCCCAGTAAGCCTCGTACCCCATCCGCCGCGAAGCCGTGTCTTTGCCGCCCGGCACCGTGCGTCTACGCTGATCCAAAAGCGTTAGTACGCGCCATATCCCTCCTGGCCGCATTGCACCTAACCTTCCCCGCCGATTCGAGACGTACAACACTGGCTGCCGAACCCTGTACGCCGGAACCAAGCTCCATCGTCCCGCAGGTACGGTCCGTATGCTGCTAACGTACTGCACCGTGCCGTACTCAGAGCCGAGAAGCTGCAGTACGCTGATCCTCCCCGTACGCTGTACGGCGCCGAGAAGTGTCGCCGCCTATCCGCACCGAAGGTACGGCTCGAACGCCGAACGCCACGGACTCTGCAAGCTGATCCGGGCCATCCGCACGTATCCCTGAAGGTCCCGTACCAACGCCGTGACCCGACCAGCATCCGACTACGCTGCCGAACTACGACCCGGACCCATCAACTTGTCCCGCACTGTCCGTCGCGGACCCCACGAACTTAAGGTACTTTGTTCTGTTCGCACTGCAGCGTGCGCGTCACGGACCCCGGAGTCCGCACCGATTGTTTGACTCGTACTTTCCTTGTTTTTATTGCAGACGAGTCGCACACCCAGGTGCAAACCGTACAAAGCCTGAAAAGAAGCAGAATTGAGTAAAAGAAGCCTATTTTTGCATTTTAAGCCTTTTTACAAGAACATTGAACTTTAAAATAATACTGTGGTCATTTTATTCGTTATTCTGGTCTTGTGTTAAGCCTTATATGAAGAGAACTATTTTTGATACAACCTTGACTGGTGTCCATTTGTGGTGTGTCATTGTATTACTGTATGTGTTCACAAATGCTTAACCTTTGACGCCCTGAGAATAGTCTTGACTGCTTGCGCCACACTACCTAAAGGGTGAGCAGGGGATATTTGAAAGGGTGATCCCCTTACTCTGACTTAGAATTGAGAGTCCCTGCTTGTCGCAAGTGCATACCTGTGCCAACTGGAGAATCCCAATTCTAACAGTGGGTCTACCAACTGGGGAGTACAGGGCTTACATATGTGCGGAGTAATCTAGCTGTTACTCATGATGCATTGACTGATATGCACTGTGACCTATTGGTTTTGTACTCATGTGTCAGATGTATACAGGTGACTGATGTTTTTCTGTATCTTCACCTTGCCCACAGCATCATCATTGGAAACCGAGGGAGACACCTGCACGGACCTGGATGAGGGAGCCAGCACCAGTGCCACCAGTGCTGGCGAGACTGTGGGAGCCAGTGGCACGGAGGGCGAGGGGAGTCAGGCGGAGGACCTGTCTGGTGGCGATTCCAACTACGACACAGACGGGTCTGAGGCTGAACTCATCGAGGGGGCGGAGGCTGCTACAACACCTGGCAGCAGCCCAACATCTGTCCCCGCCTCCTCCATTCCCATCACCGCCCTCCCAGTTGCTCCGGTCCCTTCTGTCCGTGCAGGGCACCACCATGTCTCCTTCGGGACAGGCACCGCACCCCCTGCCCCTGTCACCCCTGCTGCCCTCAGTGCAGAGTCTGTGGACATACTGCGGCAGGTTGGGCAGGCATTGGTGCTGACTGTCCTCCATGGCCACACCACACTGCTGACACAGATGGTGTCGTTCATGGAGGGCATGTCAGCAACGATGTCTGAACAATGCAGGTTTCTGCGGTCCATGGACTCTTCCCTGACGGCAGCAGTGAGTCTCCTGCAGCGCTTCGTCCCCCCACTACCCCAGCCCCATCCACACTTCCCTCTCCCATACCTGTCCCATGCACACCCAGACATTCCCAAGCACGCACCCCACCAGACACAGGCAGAACACCACCAAGTAAGGGCAAGCGCACACCTCCTGGCATGCACACTCACGGGGATGTAGGCACGCCCACTGGGTCTGGGGCAAAAAGACATACACGCAGCCACAGTCTGAGTACGCAGGCCTCACAACCCAGTCCCTCCAAAAGCACTCCCCTTGGCTCCCCTGCCAAACCGACACCGAAAGAGGTCGACATGGGTGAGCTGCCCATCACCACCGCTGTGTCACCACCCCGCAAGCGGGCGATGAAGTCTCCGGGCAGGGTAGTTGAGTCCTACCCCCTGTCCACCCCCTCCCCCAAGAGCGCTGCACCCCATCCCTCAGCCACCCCCCCCCCCCTCCGTTGGCCCTGGGGTTTCTTCCGGTGCAGGGCTTACCCTGGACGCCCTGGCAGCAGTGTGCAGCGACGTGCTCACCTCCACCTTTGGCGCTGCCCAACCCCCTGTGGTGGAGACGTCCACCCCTGCACCCACCACACCTGCCCTTCCCCCTCCTGTCCCTGCGGTGCCTGGTCCTTCCCCACATGATGCCCCCCCCCCGCGGTCGACGAACCTGAGGGTTCCACTGTGCAGGCAAGCTAGGGGAGACGCCTGCCCATGTGTCCCCCCAAGGACTTCTATTATGGACTGGCCATTGGCCTTTGTATCTAGTGCCATTTCATTATTTGTTTTTTATGCTGAATAAAGCATTTTATTTTTACTTTGAACACTATTGCATTTCAGGTATTGATGTTGGTGCTGAGGCTCCAGGAGTGGGAGTGGAGCACTGCTGTCAGTGATGTGTTGTTATGGCACTATCATCATTGTCCAAAGTTAGGGATGCGTACATACACCCATGGAGTTGTGATCATCTGATAATGATGTACACCCCCCATGTCTCTGTCCACTGCTGGGAGTCCTCTGCACCCACCCATATATGTATGTCCACTGCTGGGAGTCCTCTGCACCCACCCCTCACATGTGTGTCCACTGCTGGGAGTGATATGCACCCACCCCCATGTCTCTGTCCACTGCTGGGAGTCCTCTGCACCCACCCCCATGTCTCTGTCCACTGCTGGTGTTGATATGAACCCACCCCCATGTCTCTGTCCACTGCTGGGAGTCCTCTGCACCCACCCCCATGTCTCTGTCCACTGCTGGGAGTCCTCTGCACTCACCTCCATGTCTCTGTCCACTGCTGGGAGACCTCTGCACCCACCCCATGTCTCAGTCCACTGCTGGGAGTCCTCTGCACCCACCCATACATGTCTGTCCACTGCTGGGAGTGATATGCACCCACCCCCATGTCTCTATCCACAGCTGGGAGTCCTCTGCACCCACCCCCATGTCTCTGTCCACTGCTGGGAGTCCTCTGCACCCACTCCCATGTCTCTGTCCACTGCTGGTGTTGATATGCACCTACCCCCATGTCTCTGTCAACTGCTGGTGTTGATATGCACCCACCCCCATGTCTCTGTCCACTGCTGGGAGTCCTCTGCACCTACCCCCATGTCTCTGTCCACTGCTGGGAGTCCTCTGCACCCACCCCCATGTCTCTGTCCATTGCTGGGACTCCTCTGCACCCACCCCATGTCTCTGTCCACTGCTGGGAGTCCTCTGCACCCACCCCCATGTCTCTGTCCACTGCTGGGAGTCCTCTGCCCCCACCCATATATGTCTGTCCACTGCTGGGAGTCCTCTGCACCCACACCTCACATGTCTGTCCACTGCTGGGAGTGATATGCACCCACCCCCATGTCTCTGTCCACTGCTGGGAGTCCTCTGCACCACCCCCATGTCTCTGTCCACTGCTGGGATGGGAGTCCTCTGCACCCACCCCCATGTCTCTGTCCACTGCTGGGAGTCCTCTGCACCCACCCCCATGTCTCTGTCCACTGCTGGTGTTGATATGCACCCACCCCCATGTCTCTGTCCACTGGTGGGAGTCCTCTGCACCCACCCCCATGTCTCTATCCACCGATGGGAGTCCTCTGCACCCACCCCCATGTCTCTGTCCACTGCTGGGAGTCCTCTGCTCCCACCCATATATGTCTGTCCACTGCTGGGAGTCCTCTGCACCCACCCCTCACATGTCTGTCCACTGCTGGGAGTGATATGCACCCACCCCCATGTCTCTGTCCACTGCTCGGAGTCCTCTGCACCCACCCCCATGTCTCTGTCCACTGCTGGGAGTCCTCTGCACCCACCCCATGTCTCTGTCCACTGCTGGTGTTGATATGCACCCACCCCCATGTCTCTGTCCATTGCTGGGAGTCCTCTGCACACACCCCATGTCTCTGTCCACTGCTGGGAGTCCTCTACACCCACCCCCATGTCTCTGTCCACTGCTGGGAGTCCTCTGCACCCACCCATATATGTGTGTCCACTGCTGGGAGTCCTCTGCACCCACCCCTCACATGTCTGTCCACTGCTGGGAGTGATATGCACCCACCCCCATGTCTCTGTCCATTGCTGGGAGTCCTCTGCACCCATCCCCATGTCTCAGTCCACTGCTGGGAGTCCGCTGCACCCACCCCCCATGTCTCTGTCCACTGCTGGTGTTGATATGCACCCACCCCCATGTCTCTGTCCACTTCTGGGAGTCCTCTGCACCCACCCCCATGTCTCTGTCCACTGCTGGTGTTGATATGCACCCACCCCTATGTCTCTGTCCACTGCTGGGAGTCCTCTGCACCCACCCCCATGTCTCTGTCCACTGCTGGTAGTCCTCTGCACCCACCCCATGTCTCTGTCCACTGCTGGGAGTCCTCTGCACCCACCCATATATGTCTGTCCACTGCTGGGAGTCCTCTGCACCCACCCCTCACATGTCTGTCCACTGCTGGGAGCGATATGCACCCACCCCCATGTCTCTGTCCACTGCTGGGAGTCCTCTGCACCCACACACATGTGTCTGTCCACTGCTGGGAGTCCTCTGCACCCACCCCTCACATGTCTGTCCACTGCTGGGAATCCTATGCAGCCATCCACCCACCCACCCCCTTGGTGCAGTACACTGCTGTCCTGGGCCACACCAATATAAAGGTAATATGCTACACCAGGCCGTAGGCCAACATTCGTGGCGTGTGTACGCCTTGTATCCCAAATGTACTGGTGCCGTAGGGGTACGTGTGATACGGACCGTACCCCGCATTCATAGGGCGTGTACAATCCGTACCACGTGTACCCCTACGGCCCAAATCCAATGGTGATATGGCCCGTACCCACGCTATGTATGTGTGGGTGTGGTCCGTATCACTATAGTAGTGGTGCCGTAGGAGTACGCGTGGTACGGCCCGTACACACGCTCTGAGAGTGTGTGTGCGGTCCGTACCACGCGTACCCCTACGGCACCACTACAATGGTGATACGGACCATACACACGCTCTGAGGGCGTATGTACGGTCCGTATCACGCGTACCCCTACGGCACCACTACAATGGTGATACGGACTGTACACACGCTCTGAGGGCGTGTGTACGGTCCGTACCACGCGTACCCCTACGGCACCAATACAATGGTGATATGGACCGTACACACGCTCTGAGGGCGTGTGTACGGTCCGTACCACGCGTACCCCTATGGCACCACTACAATGGTGTTACGGACCGTACACACGCTCTGAGGGCGTGTGTATGGTCTGTACCACGCGTACCCCTATGGCACCACTACAATGGTGATACGGACCGTACACATGCTCTGAGGGCGTGTGTACGGTCTGTACCACGCGTACCCCCACGGCACCACTAATATAGTGCTATGGACCGTACACACGCTCTGAGGGTGTGTGTACGGTCCGTACCACGTGTGCCCCTACGGCACCACTACAATGGTGATACGGACCGTACACAGGCTCTACACGCTCTGAGGACGTGTGTGTACAGTCTGTGCCACACGTACCCGCACAGCACCACTAATATAGTGCTACGGACTGTACCCACGCTATGGATGTGTGAGTACGCATGAGTCCAACTGTGGACATGTGTAAATGCTACTATCGATACTTGTGCCGGATATGCGGGGAGGGGAGGGCAGGGTGGGTACAGTTTTTTCTTTTTGTTTTTAGTTGGGTTGTTGGCAATGTATTGTGCACTGATAGATTTGAGTACTCTGAGTAGGCTGTAATTGGACTCCGGATGAGGGACCAAAAGCTGGAAGCATCCTCACTGGTTTGCAATAGGAGATTCAATTGCAAAGGTTAAATCAATACACAATGTCTAGCAAGGAATCACATAATGCTTCGACACTGTAACTGTGTATTCTACTGTGCTGTTTGAGACTGTATGTCATTATGCCATGTACAACTATGATATTGTACCACGTTTTGTTGCCTACTTGGATGGTTGTGTAAAATTAATAAAAAACAGATTTAAAATAAAAATCAAATTGATGTGTGAGTACGGTGCGTATCACTATTGTAGTGTTGCGGTAGGGGTACGTGTACACGTCCACTTCCGTTGTTGCGTGACGCAGGGATTGGTGGACACGCCCCCCGGAGTGACCAGACCCTGGAGGTAATGTATGTCCTCAATACTGTAGGTTTTAATTTGGGTAGGAGGTATGTTTCCTGCCCCTCACCCCCCCTTGGCCCCTGGTGTTGTTCTCACCTTCTGCGGCGTGTGCGTCGGGTTCGGTGCACCAGGTCGTAGGCTAAGAGGGCCAGGATGACACGTAGGAAGGGGTCCATGGCTGTCCGTCGCGTACCGAGGCTCATTTTTTGCGTCAGACTCAGTTTTCCGGCATTTTTTGGCTGCCGTAAAAAAATAGCTGTGCGGAGTGATGTAGGGACGAATCGTACTTGCTGGTCTATAAAACGCTGCCTGACTCCGTACGGACGTCACGTACACGCTGTCCAGGATCAGACTCGTAGGTATTTTTTAGCCGTACGGTGTTTTGTACGAATCGTACGGAAATGCTATTTCTGTACGAATCGTACTTGCTGGATTGTACGGTGGATTTCCCGGGTACGAGTCGTTTGGAGAATACGCTCCGTACGACGAATCGTACCCGAGTTTTACAGGATTGGAATCGGCAGCCTAGGGGAGAATTATTGCGCATCTTTATATTTTTGAAAGTGAGGTGAATGTGCGGGTTAAATTCATTTTTGCTGATCTTCATTTATTATGCTTTCCAATTCTACCTTCTTTTAAAACCAAAGTCAAATTTACTAAAATGTGCATTTAGCCAGACGTCTGGTATCACATCTTCCAAAGTATCGTCTATCTAAATGACATGACATCCCCCAAAATCAGAATTTCCCTGCTCAGGATAAGCTCTTTCCTTTTAGTGTGGGACCCTACTTGATAAAATAAGAGAACTGCCAGCTGAACTGAGCCAATATTTTATCACATTTGGTAGTCGGTCGACACTGGTGCTTTCCTCTCCTGTTGATTAATGCAGTCATCCAAGTTTGGCGCTTTTCTTTTATACCTGTATTTGCTTTCTAATTTTGCCCTTTACATAGTCCACTCTCTTTCATCAAAATTCAGCCATTAGTTAAATCCCTCTATATTTGTTTTCTTAACTGTATTTTTAATAAGTGTTTCTCTAAGAAGGCTCATGCCTCACAGAGGTTTTCGTAAAGTTGTTATGGACTTGTATTATTTGCTTAGAGCTATTCAGAAGTGTCACAGGTTTGAATCCCAACAGGTCATCTCATCATCCTTCCAAGGTTGACATTGAGTACCATGAACCTCTTTTAATCAGCTCCAGGAACACTGAGGTGAGTGTGCATTTTCACAAATATACATTAAGGGGCCGATTCCGATCCTGTAATTTTTTTTTCCGTACGACTCGCATCCATAATTTTTCCCATACGAATCGTACAAGTCCCGTCCCACCCGTGAAGTACGATTCGTACGGGAAAAATACATACGGATCGGCTCGATCCGTACGAATTAGATCGGGAAAAGTTGTACGAGACGGACCTGGACACTTTTCCGTATGAAGCCTAAAAATACAGTCCGACCGTACAAGTACGATCCGGACCGGCTCTCCGATTTAAGATTCATATGGAAAACGTCCCGTACACGGGGAATGACTTTACCCGCTACAAAGCAAACTTTGTGTGTACCCCAACATCACAACATCATCGCATATGTATGGTGCGTACCCCAACATTGCGTATGTACGCACCCCACAACAACATCATCACGTATGTACGGTGCGTACCCCAACATCGCGTATGTACGCACCTCACAAACATATCATCGCGAATGTATGGTGCGTACCCCAACATCGCGTATGTACGCACCTCACAACAACATCATCGTGTATGTACAGTGCGTACCCCAACATCGCGTATGTATGCATCCCACAACAACATCATCGCGTATGTACAGTGCGTACCCCAACATCACGTATGTACACACCCCAAAACAACATCATCACATATGTACGCACCTCACAACAACATCATCGCGTATGTACAGTGCGTACCCCAACATCGCGTATGTACGCACCCCACAACAACATCATCACGTATGTACGCAGCTCACAACAACATCATCGCGTATGTACAGTGCGTACCCCAACATCGCGTATGTACACACCCCACAACAACATCATCACGTATGTACGAACCTCACAACAACATCATCGCGTATGTACGGTGCGTACCCCAACATCGCATATGTACGCACCCCACAACAACATCATCAACGTATGTACGCACCTCACAACAACATCATCGCGTATGTACGGTGCGTACCCCAACATCGCGTATTTACGCACCTCGCAACAACATCGCGTATGTACGCACCGTACATAGGCTATGTAAAACAGCACAAGGAGGGTCTATTCGACTCGCACAACACCACAAAACACGTCTACAGTGCACAAAAGATGGAAATTACTGACCTGGCCACATCCAAACAGGCAAACAGAGGGGCAAACTCACAACCACCCCTTATAACACACCCACCAAAAATTCAAACTGAGGCCCACCCACAAATGGACGAATAAAAAGGGCCCACACACACAAACCATGAGCCTTTGCAACAGACTCACTGCAGCTAGAGAGCACACACCAACAGCTGCACCCATCCACCTTAACATATACACCTTCACACAACCTCCTTCACACATACCCCCTCTTCACATTCAGACCCACAACTTCACATTCACACCCACACACCCACAACCATCCACACCCTCACCCCACACCATGCCCACAGACAAGAATCCAAAGTTCACAAGGGAGGAGCTGGAGATCCTTGTCAATGAAGTCATCAGAGTCGAGCCACAGCTGTTTGGAACATTGGTCAGACAGACCAGCATAGCCGAAAAATCACGCCTGTGGCAGAGGATCGTCGATAGGGTGAATGCAGTTGGACCAGGACTGAATGCCAAGCCAGGTGGTACGATCTGCGGAGGGCGGTCAAGCGAAAAATGAATGACGACTACGCCCAGAGCAACATCACTGGAGGGGGTGGGCCCCGCAGACCAGTACATTACCATCCCTGGGAGGAGAAGGTGATGGCCCTGCTTCCGCCGGTGGCAGTACATGGACTTCAAGGACATCCAGAGCCTGGTGAGTACACAAACAACTTACGTAACATGGGGGTAATGGCATCCACACCCCAACTACACAAAATGCACGCAACTACCCCCAAGCCCTCACCGGCCAGAACCACAGTCAAAAACAACTCTAATGCCAATAACATGAGTATACCCCATTGAGAAAGCAAGGCCATGCTATGTCCCATGCTACACGAAGCACCAACCCAAGAATGGATGTCCCGTATGCTGGGAGGGTGGGTGTCACTAAACGCATTGTTGAACTCCAAATCAGACACAATTGCCCTCATCCCATATGGCCCAGGTACATACCCATGCGCAATGCACAGGGATTGGGAAAGTACTGACAAGATAGCTGACACTTGGCCCGGGTGTAGGCAGCACAAGACCCTCCTGTGACCAGTGCAAACACAAACACCAAGACAACAAGGTCAGATATCTAGGACAGGAACTCACACTCACTGTCATGGCAGCATTCTCCATGGGGGGGACAGCTACATCACCTGGGAGCCCCAGTGCCAAATCACACTACACCCACCAGCAGGCCCTGTCAAACACACCCCTTACACAAGCAGACACCCCCGGGACAGGCAATGGATTTACCCACTGTCACAATGGACATGTAACACAACAACACCAATACATAGCCGAAGAAGCATCCAAGCCAAATATATACATGTCAAAGACTCAGGAGAACATATCAATCTGTCCCCCGCAACATACCCATCCACAAGTGAACATTGAGGAGAATGCTAGGAACATACAACTACCTGGAGGAACATTGCCAACTTGAATGAGTATGAAACATGGATGTTGCATGAAACAGCATTAACATTGTCTGTCTCTCACACACAGGGCAACGTGATGATTCTCCTCCCAACAATGGGGGTGAACAATCACAGTCCCAGGCTCGGGAGGAACCTGATCCCACCGGCAGTGACGCCTCTCAACACTCCGCGGATGACCCCGACCGACCTGGACCTTCTGGTGTCCAAGCCCCTGCAGCACCTGGTTCAGGAACATCTGTGACAACCACCACCCCCATTCCTGCCACATCCCAGGAGACACCGAGGAGCCCTGCCCGCAGTGAACACCTGAGCCAGTCTGACCAGGAGGGACAAGATGCGCCGGGCACTCAGGAGGAGGCAGACAACACTGCCACTGCCATCCCTCAGGGGTCCCGTAGACCCGATGTGCCCACAATGGCAGCCCAGGCTCATGTGGGCAGGGGTGGTGGGAGTGGAGGCAGGCGGAGGTGAGAACCTGACCAGCCAGCTGAAGGGACCAGTATGTCACACATAGACAACATCATGGACACATACCGGCATGACACCAGGAAGTTCAGCCAGGTAGTGGTGACCCTCACAGAGATGAAGAACCAGCAGGCCGAGCAACACGCCAGTCAACAAGAACACCAAGGACGAATGGAGGCAAGACTGGCTGACCTCCTGGCGGTGCAAAGGGACAGAAGCCATTCACTCCATCAGATTGCCGACAACATGGGCAACCCTCCCTGAGCCACCAGGCGAAGACCACCACCAGCCACAGGGAGGGAGGAGGAGGAGGATTCGTCCGACGGAGCGTCCCAAGCATTGTCAAGTCCTGCATCTGAGGGTCCCCAGAGGAAGGTGGGTCGTCCACGGAAAAGACCGTGAGAAGCAGCGGTCCATCCACATCTCCCAGGTCACCTGGCGTGGCACCTGGCCTCCATGTGCAACAGCATCACCTCATTGACTGACATCTGCTGCCACATGGACTTGCTGGTCACAGTCTGACCAATGATGCCAAACACTGTGGCCTGGACT
Organism: Triturus cristatus; assembly: GCF_964204655.1. Lineage (NCBI taxonomy): Eukaryota > Metazoa > Chordata > Amphibia > Caudata > Salamandridae > Triturus > Triturus cristatus. The sequence goes on from NC_140583.1 coordinate 741,170,424, forward strand.
CTGATGACTTCAAATGCCAAGGATCCCATCTCCCCCTGTGAACTTTGGATTCTATGGTCCCTGTATTGCACCTTTTTCTGTGCACAAATCACGCCCCAGACCTATAATAAAAAAATGTATAATTGTAATTTTATTTTGCAGTCATTTAGCATGAGTCCACAACATACGTGTGGGGATATGTCAAAATATGCCTGAGTGTGGAACTAACTCCAGTCATCCATACACTTGGATCTGAGTCCGGTCGAGGACACACATGGGTCACAATGTATCACCAAATACAGACATGGAGCCCAATCCTCACCTGTGATGGCCTCAAGCTGCTGAGGGGGGGGCTTGCAATACTGCTCAGACAAATTTGCCAGAGTATCATGAAGGTGTAGAGGTCATGGATCATGTTGAGGTGCCCGGGGAGGGAGTCCCAAGTCTGTTTTGCGAGGTGGGAGAACTATCTCCTGCATGAAGTTGTTCTGTGGATGTGATGAATGGTGGCCAGGGCAAGGTGGGCTGCACGGAGTTGGGCCAACGGGGTGTTGGATGACAGACGTCCAAGGTCGGTTTTGGGTCTGGGGTTGTGGACTGCCTCCTGAGTGTGGTTCAGGAGTCTGAAGGTGATCCTGCAGCAGACAGTGAGCCATTCTAGCTATCTTAGGAGGACAGTGATGTGGCTGGGGCGGGGGATGTTGAAGATGAGGTGTGCGGATGCACCCTGGATGTGGACAACTTCTCCTGCAGTTTTGCTGTTGTTCCTCCATAGAGGGCGTTGCTGTAGTTGACCCGGCTGGTGTCGTGGACCTGGAGGACGGTCTGTCTTGCCTCGGAGTGGATCTATCTGTGGATCATTTTCAGCATGCGGAGGGTGTTGCAGCATGAGTTACAGATGGTGTTGAGTTGCATGATAATTGTGAGCGATGAGTCCATGATGAACACCAGCTTGCGTGCGTGGCCACTGGTTGCTGGTGCGGTGCCCAGGCCGGTGGGACACAAGGAGTTGACCCAGCCGTAAGGGGACAATCCTGAGATGATGACCTCAGTGCTGTTCAAGTCCAGCCTCAGGTGGCTGATGGTCAGCCATTCGTCAACGGATCTCATGCCTTCTTGAAGGTTGGATCTGGCAATGGCTGGGTCTTTGGTGAGGTTGAGTAGCAGCTGGGTGTCAATGGCATACAAGATGATGATGAGGTCGTGTGCGCATGTGATGGTGGAGAGGGGGGCCATGGAGACATTGAAGATCGTCACGCTGAGAGATTAGCCCTGGGGCATGGACCACATGACCCCAGTGTACTACATGCTGCAGGGTGGAGGCCGACTCTCTGGGCCTTGCTGGTGAGCTACTTGGTGATTTAATCCTGGGCCCTCCTCTGGATACCAGTGTTGGAGATGTGTGAGCTGACAGTGTGGTAGCACATGGTGTAGAATGCCGTTGAGAGGTCAAGAGGGGGTGGTCTCAACATTGTTGAGTAGGGCTAAGTTGTCGTTGGTGGTGGCAATGATGACGGTTGCAGTGGTGTGATTACTGTGAAAGATGTTCTGGTGCTGGTTGCCTGGAGCTGTTTGCATGGAGGAAGTTTGCCAGTCGCTCGTTGAGTGTCTTCCTGATGACATTTGCTGTGTAGGGAAGCAGGGTGATATTTTAGGAGATCCTGCGGTACTGCCATCCGTTGTTGAAGAAGGGCCTGGGTCTCTGCATGCCTCCAGCTCCCATAGAATGTGGCAAACTCAAATGAGACATTCAGGACGCCCTGGACGTGGGCTTCAAGGATGGGGAATGATGTGGTTGAGATGTTGTGTGGGAAGGGGCCTAATGGAGAGCCAGAGTGGATGGTGCACATGAGCCAGGTGGTGTATTTGTTGCTGACGGGAGTCCAGAACCTGAGGGGGGTTTGTCACGCGGATAATAGTGCTGTCTGCCTCTGTGTGCCAAGGTTGTCGTGTATGGCCATGAGCTTGCAGTGGTAGAAAGTTGCAAGGGATGTGATCTGCCTTGCAAGGGTGGGGTGTCTTTTGGATGGAGATCTGCTGTCAGTTCACTCACAATGCTGATGAGCTCCTTGATGTCGTGTGTTTTGGTGCCTCGGCCCTATCTGAAGGATCTCCACTTGTCCTTGCTGATGATATGGTGATGTCTGTGTGTGGCGTTTTCCAGGGCTGTAAGGTAAATGAAGGTACTTTTTGTTGCAAGGTTTGCACAAGAGTCCCGCTCGATCTGTATAAGTCCAGTAGGTCTGCCTTGTCCCAGGTGGCTTAACTGTTGTTGTGCTTCACAGGAAAGTCCGTCAATGTGGCAAGATTGTTGGATCAGTAGCTGATCCAGTGTGTGAGGTTGCAGGGTGTGGCGGTGGTGTTGGTTCGAGTGTCCCACACAGCTTGTCTGTGGTGACTTACATCAAGCATCTTTGGGGGATCGGTAGCGGGGTGTGGGGCAGTGTGTTACTTGTCGGAGACGTGGATGCAAATGTTGATGGACCAATGTTGGATGGTGGTGTGGTTCTCCTCCAGCAAGAAGTTACCGGCCCCCAGCCACATGTAGCCTGTGGAGGTGAGGGCGTGCGTGCAGATGTATGTGTTGATGGCTTTGCGGAATTGTGGATGTAGGCCTGGAGATCTGTAGATGAGTGTTACTCTGAGGGTTGCCAGGTGGTTGGAGCAAAACCGGATTTGTGACTCTGAGGGTGTACTTGGGAATAAATTGCAATTCATCCTCCGGGATTGTTGTTGCCGTCCCTGCGGGTGATCTTGTATCCGTCTGAGATGGCAATGAAGAAGTTGTGTGCTGAGGATGCTTTTGACCAGGTTACTGTCATGAAGGTGATGTGTGGGGCCGTTGTGTTGAGGAGGTAACAGAGTCCAATGGCGTGCTTGTGGACGGAGCGGGTGTGGAGTAGGAGGCACATGACCTGGTTGTTCTGATAGGGTCTGGTAGGCGGGGCAGCGCTGTGTAGGCAGTTGGAGTTGCACACTCAGCATGCAAAGGTGTCGTGTGTGCGCTTAGGGGTTGCCTGATAGCAGGCGGTTGATTGTCTGGAGGACTTTGCTTGGAGGGTGGCTGCAGCATGAGCCTGTTGTGTGACGTGGATCATGCAAGGACCAGAGGGTCATGCACTGTGCCCGTTGCAGGTGCAGACGGTCCTGCCTTTGGCACGGTGTTGGTGCAACAGTGGCACAGACAAGCTGCTGGCTGCATTTAGAATGGGTGGAGGGGGAAGGGAGGAGCATTTTGTAGGCGTGTGGGTTGCCGAATCAGGGCACTCGGTGGGGCGGTGATGCAGGTGAGGCAGCAGCAGGCAGAAGGGGTGAGAAACTAGGCAAAAAGTAGCACACAAAGACAAGGAGGTCAGAAAGGCACAGTGCAACAGGTATTTGTATAGGAAGGAGTGTCAGGTTACTCATGGGTCACTCCGAGAAAATGTATGAAGAATCAACAAAAATGACGGCCACAGGGTCAGGCAACAAAATGCAGAGCTGCTCACAGGAGACACACCGTCAGCAGGCGTTGACGTCCTGTTGTGGGGAGCAACCTGCACAAATACATACACAACCAGGTACTTCATGCACAATAGAGATTATTAGCCATGAAGAAATGCATGCATGTTGCCGAAGTACACATACACTCATATGCTCAATCTTTGACAATTATGCCATAGATGACGCATGCAAACTGGCAAGAGATCTGCAGTGACAGAGATGAGGCACTTTGGATTGTGCAGAACACCTTTATTGCACAAACTCACACAAAGGGAAATGCATCCATACAAACAGACTCACATGTCAGTTGACAGAACATGTGGGACATACGCTGGCCCCCCCTTCACAACACGGATGTTGTAAAGCCCAATGAACTGGACCCACCCCCATATGTCTGGACACTGCTGGTATTCATCTGCACACACCCCTCATATTGCAGGCCACTGCTGGGAGTCCTGTGCACCCACCCCCATATGTCTGGACACTGCTGGTATTCATCTGCACACACACCTCATATTGCAGGCCACTGCTGGGAGTCCTCTGCACCCACCCCCATGTCTCTGTCCACTGCTGGGAGTCCTCTGCACCCACCCCCATGTCTCTGTCCACTGCTGGGAGTCGTCTGCACCCACCCCCATGTCTCTGTCCACTGCTGGGAGTCCTGTGCACCCACCCCCATATGTCTGGACACTGCTGGTATTCATCTGCACCCACCCCCATGTCTCTGTCCGCTGCTGGGAGAACTCTGCGCCCACCCCCATGTCTCTGCCCACTGCTGGGAGTCCTGTGCACCCACCCCCATATGTCTGGACACTGCTGGGAGTCCTCTGCACCCACCCCCATGTCTCAGTCCACTGCTGGGAGTCCTCTGCACCCACCCCCATGTCTCTGCCCACTGCTGGGAGTCCTCTGCACCCACCCCATATGTCTGGACACTGCTGGTATTCATCTGCACCCACCCCCATGTCTCTGTCCACTGCTGGGAGTCCTCTGCGCCCATCCCCATGTCTCTATCCACTGCTGGGAGTCCTCTGCACCCACCCCCATATGTCTGGACACTGCTGGTATTCATCTGCACACACCCCTCATATTTCAGGCCACTGCTGGGAGTCCTGTGCACCCATCCCCATATGTCTGGACACTGCTGGTATTCATCTGCACCCACCCCCATGTCTCTGTCCACTTCTGGGAGTCCTCTGCACCCACCCCCATGTCTCTGTCCACTGCTGGTATAAATGTGCACCCTCCCCTATATGTGTGGCCACTGCTGGGAATGCTCTGCACCCACCCACCCACCCCCTTGGAGCAGCACACTGCTGGCCTGGACCTACACACACACCAATATGAAGGTAACAGGCAGGGCCAGTCCGTAAGCCCACATTCCTGGCGTGTGTACACCATGTATCCCAAATGTACTGGTGCCGTAGGGGTACATGTGAAACGCACCGTACCCACGCATTTATTGCGTGTGTACGGTCCGTATCACTGTTCTACTGGTGCCGTAGGGGTACGTGTGGAATACACCGTACCCACGCATTCATTGCGTGTGTACGGTCCATATGACTGTTCGACAGGTGCCGTAGGGGTACGTGTGGAACGCACCATACCCACGCATTCATTGCGTGTGTACGGTCCATATGACTGTTCTACTGGTGCCGTAGGGGTACGTGTGGAACGCACCGTACCCACGCATTCATTGCGTGTGTAGGGTCCGTATGACTGTTCCTCTGGTGCCATAGGGGTACGTGTGGAACGCACCGTACACGTCCACTTCCGTTGTTGCGGTACGCAGGGGTTGCTGGTCACGCCCCCCCAAGTGACCAGACCCTGGTGGTAATGTATGGGCTCCATATTATAGGTTTTGCTTTGGGTATGGGGTATGTTTCCTGACCCTCACGCCCCCCTGGCCCCTGGGTGTTGGTCTCACCTTCTGCGGCGGGTGCATCGGGTCCGGTGCGCCAGGTCGTAGGCTAGGAGGACCGGGATGACACGTACGATGGGGTTCATGGCATGTACGTCGTGTACCGGGGCTCCGTTGCGTAGCGGTTCGCGTCGGACTCTGCTTTTCCAGCTGTGTTTGGCTCCCGTAAAAAAAGAGCCGTATGGAGTGAAGTAGAGACGAATCGTACTTGCTGGGCCGGAAACCGCTGCTTGAATGCGTCCGGACGTCGCGTACAAGCTGTTCCGGATCAGAATCGTTGTTTTTTTTTACCCGTACGGTCTTTTGTACGAAACGTACGGAAATAGGCTTTCTGTACGAATCGTACTTCCTAGGTTGTACGGACAGTTTACCGGGTACGAGTTGTACGGAGAAAACGCTCCATACAACGATTCGTACAGCCTTTTCCCAGGATTGGAATTGGCCCCAAAGTATGTCAGAATTACCATATTTGTTTTTGTTTGGACATCAATGATTTGAGTGGTAATACTATTATTTTGGGGTTGCTGGCATATCAGAGAAATAACCTTGTATGGTCAGAAGATACCCTAACTGTACAAGACAGCCAACCAGGGCCTTTTTAAAAAAAACAATTTAGATTCAAGAACATAAGCAAAACTCTTTGAATGGTTTACACTTGTTTGCCATTCAAGTTTGTAAAGCAGGAGATCATATATGAATCCTTGATATAGGATATCAGCTAAAACATCATTAAGATCGTACTGCTAAAACATAATACAGCTAGCACTGCTAAAACTGCTGATTGTGGTTTACAGGATCAGGACATTTTAAACTGTTTTCTTCTAGCTAAGCCTGAAACTTACAGGTTTCCCTGGTCATGTCATGCTTTTGCATAAAAGCTGATCCGTGAATTTTCGGTGTTGACTACAGCGGCTGCCACATTGATAAACAAAAATAGAAACAAGGAAACCCTATTGATCAGAAGGGACCAAGGGTAGAAAGTTATTTTTAAGAAACAAGGTCCCATTCAATTTTAAAGATAGGTATAATCTCACAATTTTCCAATCAAAAATTGGATTATATGTTTTATTCAAAAAATGATTCAGATATAATACAGTTGCTACGAATCAAAATACACGTGGTGAAATAAGTGAGCAGCCCGTGAGTTGTAAAAGGAAATCAGCCGATTTCCTAGCCGCAGGCAAGTGACTTAAAATGTGACTTTTTGTGTTTGTGAAAATAAAGGTTATTGAAAGTCACAATTGATCAACATCTCGTACTCAAATAAAATTTACAATGTATTATTAGGAGATTAGAGATGTGAGTCGACGACGTTTCGATCCCCAAAGTAGTGGTGGGATCTCTTCAGGACTATTCGATTGATGAAATGCCTGGGAAAGTATGCTGTGCAATAAACAGCTGGAGAGCGAGAGTTACAGCAGGTGAATGAGCTAAAAGGATCTCCTGTGCCACAGGGGAATTTCTGGAATTAGCGTAATAGGACTATAGGAACCGTCAAGATTGAGGATGGTGGAGAGTTAAGTCTACGAGCACTCTTTCCGTGTGGCCGGACAGCGGAAATCCAGTCTTGGGTAGTGGAGCAGTAGAATTCCTGGGAATTAAGCCAGGAACTGTAGAGGTCCTGGTACGGGAAAAGCGGCAGAAAAATCGCCGCGAGTAAACAATCCTTCGTGCTGGAAAACGGAGAGCCAAGACTGTTCACGCCAATGGTGGATAATCTGAATGGTCAGCTGGTTCTCCGTAGCGAGGCTGGGCTCGAGTAGAAGTTCCCGGGTCTGCTGATATACAAAGCAAATGTTTTCTGACTTTTTCAAATGATATCAAAATGTAATTTGTAAAGCATGGCTGATCACCCGTGAGGGTATCCAGATGTTGCTTCAATACATGGTTGAATCAGTACTATATACACATACAACCTCTTGAAAATAGCTTCCCTTGAGTTTAGCTTGCCACAAGTTGCTAGCATATTTAACAAATGCTTAAGTTGCATGATAACTCCTCATTTGTTTTACTAAAGGAAAACCATTTTTAGTGGTAGATTTGTATTGCCTTACAATTCAAGGGTAACTGTTTTGTTTGACTTTCTAGCCATCAATCATGTGTCCATGGTTCGAAATTAGAAGCAATTTTGTAGCGCAGACTCAATGTTTACATGACTCCTTGCTGTGCACCTGGAGTTAGCCCAGAAGGTGCTTCCATTCCCAAGTCTTACCTATTGTGAAGCTGTGGTGGGCTTTTCAGTGATTAAGAACCACTCAACAATGTTTGTAGCACTTTCCTATGGTTATTTCTGCACGTAGTGTGAGAGTAACAGCGTCAAGCAGCCTGCTACTTCCTCCTAACCAAACACACTGGCTGGGGGCAGTAAAGTAGAAGGAAAACACTTTTTAGGTCAGGCTTACTACACAGTGCATGCACTGGCTGATGAGAGGCATATTGTGGCTAACAAATAATTTAGAGGGCTTAGAGCCTACACATTGCTTACCATTGTTTGGCTTCCAGTCACTGGTTTACTTCTTATGAGTGTTGCAGCATGTCATCTTGTGTTTGTCCCTCCGGTGGTGCATTCCTGCTTTACCTTGATTGGCAGTAGCCTCTGCTTTCACTCGTTGTATTTCAAGCACTATTTTGTTCTTCTATTAAGTACTTCTTGAATGTTTTCAAGCTTTCTCTCTCATGTACTTCTCTCCCCCTGCACTCTGTGATGCTGTCTGTCACCATAGGGTTTCTCCCCACCCCCTGCATGTTGTTTTCTCCCCACCTGCCCCCTACTTCTGCCCCTTTATTGTTCAGCTCCACACCTACACCCTCGTATTGCATTACCGCAATCCCTGTGTTGCTTTTCTACCTCTCCCACCCCCCTTGCATCACTTTGGTGTTGCTTCCTCCCTCCATCGTATTGCTTTGGAATGCTCCTCCTACCCCACCCTCCATAATATTGCTTAGGCACCCCCTTGTTTGGCTTCTGTGTTTCCCTTATTCCCCTGTTTTGCTTCTGCTTCCCCTCACCCCCCGTTCCCTCCCCCAATCAATGCTTGTTCTCAACTAAGGTCTTCTGTTTGAGCTCTGATGTCTTAATAGTCCAAGTGTGAGTGCACTTGTGCCAGCTGTATGTCCAGTATATGCTGTTGTAAACTTTCTTTTTGTCATCATTATCCTTGGGATGTGTGGTATTGAGGTTCTGGACTTTTAAGAGTCCAGAGGTGTCAGGGAAACAACACCCGAAGACCCCTGAGTTCCTTCCTGTCTCGGTGCACAAAATAAACAGAGACGCGGGTTTCTCGATGGTGGCGTCAAAGACCATGGTTTATTTACTGCAGGGACACAGAAGTCATAGGAACCACACAGAGGCAGAATCTACGAGAATATTCAAATTGCATTAAGTGAGTTGTTCCTTAAATACACGAAAAATGTCTTTAGGCAACACTACACGAATATTTCTCATGCCCAACCCGGTATCCCAAACAGACAATAAATAGACATCAAACAATAATTAGTCGTAGGTTTTCGGCATTCGATCAGGTCCCCTTGTCAGTTTTCCATTCTTTGCCCGATCCTCCCCATCATAAAAATCGTAACCTCCCCATTGTAAAAGCCCAGAAGGAGAGGAGCAGAGCCAGGTGCAAAGGATTGAAAAGTAGGATAAGAGGTGTTTATGGATCATAAACGGGCATGGCTACCGTCTTCGGCCTCTCAGTCAGGACAATGGACACGAGAACCAGTATAGCAGGACTGGCCTCAGGCAAGGGAGGCGGCTTGATTCTGCCTAGTCATGCAGCGTCAGCCTTTCTCGGGGCTCGAGCTTACGTGTCCTTAACAAGGTGATTCTGCCGGGGTCATCGCCTGTTCATTGACTATGTGAGGGCAAGAAAGAAAATGGATGCCGTAACTAAAATGGATGCCATGACTTAACAACAGAATGCCCTATTTCTCAGTGAATTCATGTTAGTTGCGCAGCGAAAACACTGTCATGCATATAATGGATCATTTGCGGTTCATTGGTACCAAAATCGTGTCAGTACTACGATACCGAATACACGGGTTCGGATCGCTACAGAACCTCAGACCGTCCTTTTGCCCTTACATAGGCAATAACTTACTCTATGTCAGAGTCCATTTCTATGTTCATCAGGTCACTGACATGTTGCTGAAGCATTACTCTATCCCGTGGCGTATCTCTAAAAACAGGTGGTCTTCTTACGCATGACGAAACACAAAGGCTACATAAGGCAGGACCACACTGAACAATGAGACAGCACGAAAATAAAAATACCAACGCAACACCAGTGACTATCAGAACCTTCCATCCCCACGCAGATAACAGACTCCAGAACCATCCCATTAATGACCAGTCACCTTCCTCTACATGAATAGAGTCAGAGATTTTGTGTAACTTAGAGATGGCCTTGTATACCGTTGGCGCATTATCTGGGATAAAAACACAGCAACTTGATTGGATCATCTTACATACCCCACCTCGATCTGCAAGTAACACATCAAGGACCATACGGTTCTGTAACGTCATGAGGCGATCCGCTTGAAGCTCAGCTGTCAGGTTACTAAGGGCACCCGCAGTTTCGGTAATAGTGGATTCAACTACCCGTGTTAGTTGACGTAAGTTTCTACTGTTGGCCATAGGCCCCCAGAATGGAAGGAAACCTTTGAAGAAGTCTCCTGCTTCTTGGCCAGCAGTATCTTCTTTACTGAAAACACCTCTCACAACTCTAGTTTTGTGATAGTCCGGTGCAGCAGTGTATGTCGGAGGTAACAGTTGAGCGATATAACATGAGCCAGAGAAGTCAGCGGGCAGCCATGTGTATGCTCTGTCTTGACAAACAAAATAGGTGCCCTTAGCAGCTAAAAATGCAGGGGAAGACTGTGACGGGAAAACGTATGTTTCAGTACAGTCACTCTTCCCTAGTCGAGCTTTCGGATTCCTCCCATTTCCTTGCAAACAGACCTGACCTTGGTGGGGTACGACCCAGATCGGAGTCGAGCTTTTACGTTTGTTCTCACCCAAAGTAATGCCATATTCCGTAACATTCCAACCCATGTAAACTCGCAATTCATCCTTGGGAATAAACGGAGTGTTATTGACATCTCTAACCATGTCAGTAATTCCCTTTACCAAGGCTCTGTTAGCGGAATTATATCTAGTGGAACGCGGAGGTCTTGGAGGATAGGTCTCTAGGGCATAAGCGAACATGGTCTGAAATGCCCAGAATGATCCATTATAACTAAAAGGCAGAACCAGATAAGGGATGCCCTTATCCATGGTATGTGGTATCAAGCCACACACCCAACAGTTTGTTGTGTTAACCACTAGTTGATGTTGGTGCAAGAGCTGAATGAAAGTGTTATTTATAAACTCGGAGCGTCGAGCTTGCTCGTGTGCAGGAAAAGGATGGAAAGAATGAATAGAAACAACAGTCGGAGAAACAGAAACATGGGGAGATACTGTAGACGTAACAGGTGCAAAGATCAATTGAATACCAAAAATAATTCCGCCTGCCAGAGTTATTAAAACAATCAGAAGTGTCAGAGCACATTGCATCAGAAAACATTTGCTATACAATATGTCATATAGTTTTGTCTTGTGCACATTTATGACGTTAACCCATCGCAGTTCAGGAAGCTCCATCTTCTACAACCGTTCGCAACGGATGGTTTGTACCTGTTAAAAAATTGCCTCTGTCTACCCCGGGAGTTCCCAAAGTAAACAGAAGGAACCGACCTTGTGTCTGGTTCCCTGCAAATTAAAACAAGGCACACGTTACGACCCTACGGTAACCCAGACGGCAAGGTGAGAGAACAACAAAAACAAAAAGATAAAAATTTAGAGCAAACTTCCTGACTGAATGGAATGCGATAAGATCAAAAACAGTTTTCAAACAGAAAGGTAATTATGCAATGTCATTAGTTCATAGCATGAGAACGTAGATTATATCTGTACTTTCCAGGTCTTGTCTGATCTTGAAATAGCTGGTCTACAGGTGCAGAAATGTTCGACTCCACAGGTGACAAATGTTCACTTTGTACAACACTCTGTTCAGGGTTCAAAAGAGCGGTTCCTGCTGAGGTGTCAGAGTTCTGCGTTTCAGTTCGTGGGTCCGTTATATACTCTGCATCACTGAAAGGGATGAGCCTAGGAACAGGTTCTGTCTCGGATACACCAAATCCCTGTCTAACCCAGTTGTCGTAGGGGAGTGGGAGAGGGACACGCTTCGTATGGCTAGCATGCACCCAATTCTTTCTTCCAGCTAGGCATACAGCAGTTCTCGTTGTTAGGAGCACTTGGAACGGGCCCACGAATCTTGGCTGGAGGTTCCGGGTTCGTTCGAAATTCCGCACCACCACTTGGTCGCCGGGTTTCAACGTGTGGCCTGGACTCTCTGGCAGTTTAGGCAAGGATTCGAATACCTGTTGATGAATAAGGCTTAGTTTAGCAGTCAGGTCATAAAGATAATCAATCAACATTGGATATTCGATCTGTTTGAATTCCTTTGGCCTAGGGACTCCCCAAACATTAGCAGGACGACCGAACACAATCTCATATGGGCTAAGCCCTACTCGAGAGTGTACAGTCGCTCTGGTGGACAGTAGAGCTAAAGGCAGTGCATCTGGCCAAGATAGACCAGTGGAAGCTTGAATTTTAGCAAGTTTCAGCTTCAAGGTACCATTGTACCCTTCAACCAAACCTGCTGACTGTGGGTGATTCGCACTGTGGAACTTCTGGGTGATACCCAGACCCGTACACACACTCTTCATAACTTTCCCTACAAACTCACTTCCATTGTCCGACCAAACAATCCGTGGCATACCATACCTAGGGAAGTACTCTTTGAGGAGGATTTTGGCAGTGGACATAGCAGTGTTATCCTTTAATGGATATGCCTCAATCCATCTTGAAAAGGCACAGACTACCACTAGTACATACTTAAGATTGTTACACCTGTCCATGTGGATAAAATCCAACTTAATCACTTCAAAGGGACAAGAAGGGGGAGCAAAATTACCAGTTGGGGTTGGGGTTCCCTTGCCAGGATTATGCATCAGGCATATCATGCAATTTTTCACCACTCTTTCCGCACACTTAGTAATTCCATCATTCTTCCATACTGGAGCTAACATTTTACAGATCCCTTTCGAACTGATGTGCGCCGCTCCATGCGCCATCGTGACTACTGCGAGCACATACGCATCAGGTAACATCCAACGCTGCTGTTCAGACAAATCAACCCAACATCCACTTGAATCCATTTTACCCGTTTTCTCCCTCCATGCATTTTTCTCATTTTCAGTTGCTTCATTCTGGATTGCCTTCACACTTTCAATCGTATTCTCACACATCCCTGATTCAGCAATCCATCTTGCAGACGTTGCAACGTACATTCGGCTCGTCATGTTCTTGGCCGTCTCTTTGGCGACCTCATCAGCAAACGCATTCCCACGGCCAACATCATCCGTAATCTTTCGATGTGCACTGCACTTCACAATCGCAACTTCATTCGGTAGGGTCAGGGATTCCAATAGATCGCTGACTAACTGTCCATGTTGGATCTTAGTCCCATGGGACGTGAGAAAACCTCTTTCTTTCCACAGGCGTCCAAAGCTATGTGCTACGCCGAAGGCGTATTGGCTATCAGTAAACACATTCACTCTCTTTCCCTCAGCTAAAACACACGCTCTTGTTAGTGCAATTAATTCTGCAGCCTGGGCAGAATTCTGACTCACTCTTGCGGTCTCCACGATCGTACTCAAAGTCGTAACTGCATACGCGGCCGTCACATCACCATTCTGCAGTTTAAAACATGACCCATCGACGTACAAAGTGCCATCTGGATCTAATAACAGAGTGTCTTTTAAATCAATCCGACCTTTTGTCTCTTCTTCAGTTCTAAAACAACAGTCATGGGGCTCTGACTCGCTCGACTCTTGAGTAGTCGGCAACAGCGTTGCTGGATTCAGTATGTTGCATCGCTTGATCTGAATGTGACTTGCCAAAAGCGTCAGCTCATAGCCCGATAGTCTAGCACTGGTGAGGTGCTGAGTTTTCGTTCGATTCATGAGTGTATCCACAGCATGTGGAACCATGACTACTAACATGTTGTTCATGACTAGTCCAGCAGACTGTCGAATAGACACTGCAGCTGCTGCTGTAGCTCTTAAACAACTTGGCAACGCTCTGGCTACCGGATCTAATGTAGATGAGAAATATGCACAAGGTCGCTGTTTGTCACCAAATTGTTGCGTTAAAACACTCAACGCACAACCTTCTCTTTCATGGACATATAGAGTAAACGGCTTACTGTAGTCAGGAGTACCCAACACAGGAGCTGAACACAGCGCATCACGTAAGTTGGAGAAGCTCTGTTGACATTCATCAGACCATGGCAAAGGGCTCGGAACACCTTTTCCAGTCAGAGCTACCAATGGTTTTGCCATGAGAGAAAAATTTGGAATCCATTGCCTGCAGTATGACGTAATACCCAAAAACGCACGCACTTCTCTCTGTGTGCTTGGTACAGTCATCTGCGAAATTGCTTTGATTCTCTCTGGGGTCAACCTTCTTCCCTCCTTTGACAAAAGATGACCTAAGTAGGTCACTTCTTGGCAACAATATTGCAGTTTAGAAGGTGACACCTTGTGATGTAAGTCTGACAAATGACGTAATAAAGAAATTGTAGCTATCTTGCAAGTTTCCTTGTCATCAGCAGCCAGTAAAAGATCATCTACATATTGGATCAGAGCAACACCAGGAGGAAGTAGAAGAGCATCTAATTGACTTTTCAATGCTTGGCTGTAAATTGAAGGGCTCTCACAATAACCTTGTGGAGCGCGTTTGAATCTGAAACTGCGACCTCCTAAGGAGAGACCAAAAATGTCTCTACTTTCCTCGGCTATCGGGATGCTGAAAAATGCATTTTTCAAATCGATCACTGTAAACCATGAGGCTGAGGCAGGAATCAACGTCAATAATGCAGTGATATCTGGTACCACAGGAAACTGCGGAATCACTATTTTGTTAACTTCTCTGAGGTCAATCACAAATCTGTAGATTGGAGGTTTGGATGGGTCAGTGCGTTTCAAAATCGGCAGAACAGGACTATTGCAGACATTTCCTCTGGTTTCCTCTATCACATCTTTCTGTATCAAGTCTTTCACGATCAGCAAAAGTGCACGTTCACCTTCATTTGAAATCCGATACTGTGGGATTCGTGGGAATCTAACATTCGCTTTCAGACTTACCACATAAGGGGGAATTTCTAAAAGGCCTACATCGTTAGGACCAGTCGCCCAAAGAGTATCAGGGAGAGAACGCAGCTCCGGTGGGAGCTTATCCATCGACATGTACATTGGAGAGATAACTCTCTTGCCTAATGTGAGCTGCACTCCCGAAGGAGAACAGTACAGTGTCGCATGCAGACGTTTCAACAGATCTAAACCAAGCAGATTCTCATTACAACCGGTTGTTAGGATAAGGGGTGCTTCTAGTTCGCATGGCCCAACAGAGATTGACAAAGGACTAGAAACAGGATTGTGAACAGGGGCGCCTGAGAAACCTACTGAAGTGTTCGTTAAGCCAGACAAAGGTGCGCCAGGGAGTTTCGCATGCATAATAGAACTTTTTGCCGCACCAGTATCCAACAGAAACGGTTCGACCACGCCTGATGTAACTACTGCGACATAAGGTCCACTCTGATCAACTGGAACTGATACTACTCCCTCTCTTTGCCTGTGGCTGTCCTAGTACTCGCTTCTCTGAATCTCTTCATTATGATCATAGTAATCCTCAACATGATACTGTGAAGATCTACCCGATTGCGTAGGTTGTACATTTCGCTGATCGAAATAATTTGATGGGTGATCGGCCTGTGGTGTCATAGTACCACGTCCTCTACCTCTAGGAGCTTGCATAGACCCAACACTACCTATCTGAGCTGGGACACCACTGGTCTGTGCGTGCAGTACCGGACACTCGTTCTTATAATGACCCTTCTTTTTACAATAGGCACACTGGTTCCATGCTAACTGTTGTCGAGGAAAACCATAATTAAATCTTTGGGACGTCCCTTGCTGGAATTGTGGCTGTTGCTGAAACTGGGGTCGCTGCTGTGAATCTGACTGATTCGAGCGAGGCGGATATGCTTGCTGCAATAGTACTTTAGTCTTTAAATCTTTTGTTTTCTTTTCTGACTTTTCCTTCTCTTCTTTCTCTCTATTCTCGTAATACTGAGCAGTTGCAAGTATCTGTGCTGTCGTTGATACTGCCCATGCACTTTCAGAATCCTTTAACTTGTTACTAAGCTCAGGTAGTAAATTAAACATGAACTTGTCGACAAACAACCTCTGAGCTCCCTCAGTACTCATATCTTGCCCACTGTGGTCTACAAAGGTCTCTTCAAATCTAGTGAAAAAGTCAGAGACGCTTTCATCCTTCTTTTGCTTGCATGCCGATAGTTTATCCCAATTAACTCGTAACGCTGGCATCAGCGTTTTCATCAAATTAATTATTCTGCCAGGTAAGGCAGCAATCAGAGGTTCAGGTTTAGCACCGCCAACTTGTTGCGCATCTGCCGCTACAATAGCTGGCCAATCACCTCCTAGGGCGACTGGGTGGTTCTCTTGCCGAATCTTGGCCCATATAGGCTGTGGCACTACATTGCCAAATAGCATTTCAATGTCTGCCAAATTCATGACACACGCTTGAACTGTTTGCGTTAACTCTTTATAATAACCAGCAGGGTTTTTACGCGAGTCCGGCAGCGCTTGTTTTACTGCTAATACTTCAGCCCGCTTCCAAGGGATGTGTATCCACACTCTCTGGAATTGTGCCGGAGCAGCTGCAATACTATTAGCCCCATCATCTTGAACTGCATCACCCCATATCGGTGGAACTTCCCTCATCGGATATTGACCTCGTCTTTTCCTAGTAATCGGTGAACCATCAGGGTCCCTTGGCGCTCGAAGAGGGGAATCATCCCTATAAGATAAAATCAGTTCTATCGCTTCCCCTACTTCTGAACCTATCACCATTCCTGCGGCAAATTTTTGCTGAACATTTATCAGATCAGAGGGGACAGAATCTAAGTCATCCTCATCCCATTCCTCACGCACAAGAGAACACATCACGTCAAAAACATACCGTTGAGTTGGTTCATTCCATTGCATAAAGGTATCTAACACTCTTCGTGCATCATACTTCGCAGCTTTCGACATCCACCTAAGAGCTGTCGAATCTAACATTTCTCGTTCCTGGGGACCAGGAAGCTGGCTACGTCTCTGTATAGAGTCAGAAACGGGGGTCCCAATTAAAGACCTGTAGAGAGGAGTTAAGATATTAGTTACAGAGTCGGTTATTTTCCGACGAACAGAAAGCGGAGTCAGAATGTTTACAGGGTTCGGGAGCAGGGCAGCTGGAGCAGATGAAATAGTAAGGGTGGGTGTAGCAGGTAAAGCAGTTTGCGAAACGACAGGCAAAGGCGGAACAGACGACCCAGGAAGAGGGGGTGCCGAGGGAACATTAACCCCGGGAAGAACAGAAGCTGGAATCAAAGGAAGTGGAGCAACTATTCCAGGCTGACCAGCAGCTGGCTGTACAACAGGTAGTAACTGTGGTGCTGTAATACCCTGTGCATACGGTGGAGGTGATCTTAACAGGTAAGACAACAGAGGATCCTTTTCATGGTCCTCTATCGGCTTAGTAGGACAAGATGGCAATACAGGGTAACATTTATCAATTGCCAAATTATATTTTCTATTCGCCATCTCCATTGCTTTCTCAGTCTCGTTGACATGCAACTGCCTAGCAGACTCCATTAAAGTTAACCCTTTCTCTTTCTGTTCTTTCTTCGATTTCCTAATTTCTCTCTGTTTGGCTTCTTTACGCCATACGCGAAAAGAATCAAACATTGCCGGCCGGGCTTTCCTTTTAAACAACTTCATTTCTAGATTGTCTAGAATTTCGCTTTCGAAGCTACCATGCGGTGGCCAACTAAGGACACCATCTTTTCTGGTATAACGAACCCATACTTCATTATACGCAATAGGACCTACACCATGTTTACAATAGAGCTCATATGTAGATGTTCCAATCGGAGGAACCGAACACGAATCCTCCAACCGGGAATCCCCGTTGCAACGTAACCAGGACAAGAAACAATTACTACTGTTAGTCATGACAAACGAAGACAAATTCCAACCAAAATGCGCAGAGAACTTAGGCCAACCAAATGAACCAATACCAAAACAAAGATTATCTTAACAAGAGCAACCAATGATAATCTACGAATTCAAAAACAGACGTATCCAGAGTAAAACAAGAGCAACAAAGTGCAACCAAACGGAGCGCAACCCACTTAATACTTAACTGAAATGTGGAAGACGTCACCAAGGAGAACCCGTCTACGTCTCGCCGTACTAAGGTCTGCACCTCGGGTCCAAGACAGGGCGACAGTCAGGGCAGCGGTCCTCTGTAGCCGTCTGGGAACGGGAACCCTCGTGGAAGAGATCGTCGGGCCACTTTTACGACATGCAGGGATCGATGAAGCAGGGTACCTCCCTCCGGAATCTTCACACGAAGCTCCTCGAACTTTTCAGGCTTTGGACCGGTACCGGATGACATCGCCCAACGTTGGGCGCCAATTTGAGGTTCTGGACTTTTAAGAGTCCAGAGGTGTCAGGGAAACAACACCCGAAGACCCCTGAGTTCCTTCCTGTCTCGGTGCACAAAATAAACAGAGACGCGGGTTTCTCGATGGTGGCGTCAAAGACCAAGGTTTATTTACTGCAGGGACACAGAAGTTATAGGAACCACACAGAGGCAGAATCTACGAGACTGTTCAAATTGCATTAAGTGGGTTGTTCCTTAAATACACGAAAAATGTCTTTAGGCAACATTACACGAATATTTCTCATGCCCAACCCGGTATCCCAAACAGACAATAAATAGACATCAAACAATAATTAGTCGTAGGTTTTCGGCATTCGATCAGGTCCCCTTGTCAGTTTTCCATTCTTTGCCCGATCCTCCCCATCATAAAAATCGTAACCTCCCCATTGTAAAAGCCCAGAAGGAGAGGAGCAGAGCCAGGTGCAAAGGATTGAAAAGTAGGATAAGAGGTGTTTATGGATCATAAACGGGCATGGCTACCGTCTTCGGCCTCTCAGTCAGGACAATGGACACGAGAACCAGTATAGCAGGACTGGCCTCAGGCAAGGGAGGCGGCTTGATTCTGCCTAGTCATGCAGCGTCAGCCTTTCTCGGGGCTCGAGCTTACGTGTCCTTAACAAGGTGTTTCTGCCGGGGTCATCGCCCGTTCATTGACTATGTGAGGGCAAGAAACAAAATGGATGCCGTAACTAAAATGGATGCCATGACTTAACAACAGAATGCCCTATTTCTCAGTGAATTCATGTTAGTTGCGCAGCGAAAACACTGTCATGCATATAATGGATCATTTGCGGTTCATTGGTACCAAAATCGTGTCAGTACTACGATACCGAATACACGGGTTCGGATCGCTACAGAACCTCAGTATTCCTATTGATTTAGTGCACTTGCTTGCCACTTTACAGGTTGATCAAGAGATATACCAGAAATTACTTTTTCAAACACCTTTGAAAAAGCAAGCATTTCAAAAGAAAAATGAAGAATCTATCTGTGATACTGTCATAATAATGTGGGGCAGATGATATTACTGGAAAGATATGTTGTGTGTTCTCTAAGTAATAAATCCCAAAAACAGCGTGTCTTTTTAGTACACTTTTTATGTAATGTATTGATGCTGTTTTCGGTGCACCACAATCTCATTACGTGCTCTAGGGTTTCTCTGGAAGGTAGTTGATGATTATCAGACCATTTTCATTTAATTATTTTAGGTTTTGTGACACATTAGGTAGTCTAGTCTGATTGCAGTGCTCATGACGCAACCATTCCGTCATGAGCACATGCTCAGAAAATCCCTCTGCTGCAGGCAGCAGAGGGATTTCCCTTTTTTTTGCCTGGGGAGGTGGGGAAGAGCTCCTCCAACTGCCCCAGGCCTATTTTTGGATTTTGTTGCAATGACGATCGCGCGGATAGCGCGCAATCGTCATTGAAACAAAAACGAAACTGACAATTAAACTTAGTTTCAGTATCAGTATTTCAGTGCTCGTGGGGCTATCTCAGCCCCCCGAGCACCAAAACACTTGGGAGGGGTATTCTTGGAAAGGGGAGAATTACCCCTTTCAATGGTACCCTTCCCTAGAGGATCCCTGCTTGGGGATCACCCCAATCTGCCCCCCCCCCGGGGACAGGAAGCCCACTAGAAGCCAGGGACTTTTATTTTACTACAAAATATGGGTGGGGGCCGACCAATATGGGCACGCCATAGCCCCCACCCCCCATGCACAATTAGAGTCTTTCTGTCCCCCTGGGGGGCAGATGGGGGCAGTAGCACCCAATCTGCCCCCCCGGGAGGGCAAAAAGCCTACTAGACGCCAGGACTTTTTGTGGCAAAATGGGCATGCCAATGCCCCCAACCCTCTCCCTTAAAAATTACAGCCTTTCTGCCCTCCGGGGAGGGGAGGGGGGGCAAAAAGCCCACTGGACACCAGGGATTTTTTGGGGCAAATTTTGATTAGGGTGGGGGCATTGGCATGCCCGTTTTGGGAGGCCCCCACCCTAATTAAAATTTGCCCAAAAGAATCCCCGATGTCTAGTGGGCTTTCTGCCCCACCTGGGGGCAGATGAGGGTATTAGCCCCCAATCTGCCCCCCCGGGGAGGGCAAAAAGCCCACTAGACACCAGGGACGTTTGTTTTTTGAGCAAATTTGGATTAGGGTGGGGGCTGCCCAAAACGGACATGCCCATGCCACAACCCCCCGAAAAAATAGCCACAGTGTTTCTGCCACCTTGGGGGCATATCGGGGCAACCCCACCCCCGACACCCCCCCAGGGCAGCACAAAGCCGACTTGGCACAGACTTGTTTTTAGCAATGTGCCTACCTGCGGATTTTGGGCCCTAGCGCAGCCGGCACATAGGGAAACCTAGCAAACCTGTACATTTTTTAAAACTAGACACCCAGGGGAACCCAGGATGGGTTGAGTTGACTGGCTCTCACCGGGTTCTGTTACCCAGAATCCCTTGCAAATCAGAGAAAAATGGTGCCTCACTTGTATGGGTAGGCCTAGTGCCCGCAACAGGAAACGGCCCAAACCCTATTGAGGCAACATCAAAATTACCTATCACAAAACAACCTGGTTTTGCAAGGGGGGTCCCATGAGTTTTTGGCCTCGGGCTCGGGGGCCATCTAGGGAAACCTACCAAACCCAGACATTTCTGAAAACTAGACACCCGGGGGAGTCCAGTGAAGTCTAGTTTTCCCTAGGTGCTGGCAGAGCTAGGGCTCAAAATCTACAGTTAGGCACTTTGGAAAAAAAGGGTCGGTTTTCACTTTGAAAATGTGGAGTCCACGTTGTGTTTTGGGCCGTTTCCTGTCGCAGGCACTAGGCCTACCCACACAATTGAGGAACCACTCTTCTTGGAAGACTTTGGGGAATGCGAGGTGGGTGGAAATTTGTGGATCCACGCAGATTCCAGAACTTTCCACCAAAGAAATGTGAAGAAAATGTGTTTTTCGGGACAAAGTTTTAGATTTGCAAGGGATTCTGGGTAACAGAACCTGGTGAGAGCCAGTCAAGTCACCCCATTCTGGATTCCCCTGGGTGTCTAGTTTCCAATAATGTACAGGTTTGCTATGTTTCCCTAGGTGCTGGCAGAGCTAGGGTTCAAAATCTACAGCTAGGTACTTTGCAAAAAAAGGGTCAGTTTTCACTCTGAAGATGTGGAGTGTCCACGTTGCGTTTTGGGCCATTTCCTGGCACGGGCACTAGGCCTACCCATACAAGTGAGGTACCATTTTTCTTGGAAGACATTGGGAAATGTGGGGTGGGTGGAAATTTGCGGATTGACGCAGATTCCTGAACTTTCCACCACAGAAATGTGAGGAAAATGTGTTTTTTTGGACACATTTTTAGGTTTGCAAGGGATTCTGGGTAGCAGAACCCAGTGAGAGCCAGTCAAGTCACCCCATCCTGGATTCCCCTAGGTGTCTAATTTTTAAAAATTTATAGGTTTGCTAGGTGTCCCTAGGTTCCTGCAGAGCTAGGGTTCAAAATCTACAGCTAGGCACTTTGCAAAAAAAGGGTCAGTTTTCACTCTGAAAATGTGGTGTGTCCACGTTGCGTTTTGGACCGTTTCCTGTCGCTGGCACTGGGCCTACCCACACAAGTGAGGTACCATTTTTCTTGAAAGACTTTGGGGAACGCAGGGTGGGTGGAAATTTGTGGAGCCACGTGGATTCCAGATCTTTCCACCACAGAAATGTGAGGAAAATCTGTTATTTTTTTACAAATGTTTAGGTTTGCAAGGGATTCTGGGTAAACGAACCTGGTGAGAGCCAGTCAAGTCACCCCATCCTGGATTCCCTAGGGTGTCTAGTTTTCAAAAATGTATAGGTTTGCTAGGTTTCCCTACGTGCCGGAAGAGCTAGGGTTCAAAATGTACAGCTAGGCACTTGGCAAAAAAGGGTCAGTTTTCACTGTAAAAATAAAAGTGTGGCCACGTTGCGTTTTGAGCCGTTTCCTGTCGCGGGCACTAGGCCTACTCACACAAGTGAGGTACCATTTTTATCGGGAGACTTAGGGTAACACAGAATTGTAGAGCAACTGTTATTACCTTTTGACTTTTGATGCATTTCTGCCTTCCAAATGAAAGACATTGTGTAAAAAAGAAGTCATTTTGAAAAATGACCTATAATTCTCATGCTAGTATGGGTACTCACAATTTCCGAAATGTGCAAATATCTACTGTTTCTAAACTCTATATTTTGTTCCCATTTCATAAATAGATAGGTGTCTTTCTTACCGATTTTTCCATGTATATATTTTCCTAAATGATTTGCTCTATACCCGACACATAATAAAAAACCCTTGCAAGACGCTGCTCAGTTATTGGCTCAGGGTTTGTCGGGGTCTTGGTGAACCTACAAGTCCTATATATCTCCACAACCAGAGGGGTCCAGCAGATGTAACGGTATATTGCTTTCAAACAGCTCTCATAATTTGAAGAAGTTGCAGGTGAAAACGTTGGCTCAAATGGCTGCTTTTTGCAACTAATTTTCAATTTTTCCTATATTCAACTGTTAGTTTCTATAAAGAAAGCTTGAAGGATCTACACAAATGACCCCTTGCTAAATTCAGAATTTTTTCTACTTTTTAAAAATGTATAGCTTTCTAGGATCCATTATTGCTTTCAATCCCATTTCTACCATTAACTGGAAGAAGGTTGAAAGGACAAAAAATAGCACAAATAGGCTATGTCCCAGAAAAATGCCAAAACTGTGTGAAGAATTGTGGTTTTCTGACAAAAGTCTGCTTGCCCCTGAAATCTGGGAAGATGGGGATTTCAGCGCCACAACCCCTTTTTTGATACCATTTGCAGGGAAAAAAACAGACGCTTTCATCTGTAGCCCTTTTTTCCCATTTAAAAAAAACACCAAAATGTTGCTGTATTTTGGCTAATTTCTGAGTCCCCTCCAGGGTAATCTACTAACCCTTGGTACCTCTAGAATCCTCATAATGTTGGAAGAAAAGGATGCAAATTTGGCGTGGATAGCTTATGTGGTCAAAAAGTTACAGGGGACAAAGCGCAAACTACCCCAAATAGCCAAAAAAGGGCTTCGCACAGGGGGGGGGAAAAGGCCTAGCAGCGAAGGGGTTAAGTACTCCTTGGCACACTGAACGTTGAAGTGAGCGCCTTTAGGCGCCATCTAGGCACTGCACATGGTAAATCCCTGGTTTATAACTACTAAACCCAATGTAAACGTAGAGTAAACATGTTGAAACTACAAAGTATAAATCACACTTATTCATTTAATTGTACTTCTCAGAAAGAAGCTTCTAAAATAATCAAGTAACATGTATTATGTCAGTCCTGCCATTAATTAATATAGGTTTGTTTTCATAGCATCACTGGCTGGCGCAGTTAGTAAAGGCATTATTGAATAAAATTATTTTTAGATATCGTTTAAATTCCTGTATGTTGCAGACTTGCCCTAGCTAGACATCAATTGCTTTTCCAGTGTCCACTAAATAGCACACAAGCACAACATTGGGGGTGTGTGGCCGTTCACAACTAGCACGTGATGTAAAAGTAGTTGTTGTAGTACCCAGAATAATGTGCTGCATGGCTAAGAGACCTATTGGCTATGCCAATGCTTGTTTTTTCATTTTGTCTGCAGGGACGTCATGATAGCCGAGATATCTCCCCTGGTGTCAACCAGCTCAATAGCCAGTTTCTCCATAATCACACAAGAATTTTTTACAAGTTGTGCTATTTGAAACATATTCTTTACCCTATCCTCACAAGGCTGCGATACTCCCTGCTTCTTCTCGGTGATAATGTCTCAGTCTTCATGCCATCAGACGGGGAAGCTCAGTGTATCATTTTAAGTCTCTCGTTTACCAGGCCAATTTTTTTATTTGTTGCCCCATGACACTTTGTAAGTAACTTGTAATGGAAGTCGGCACCCTATTAGCACCAGCATTATCTCCTCTATTGTGGATGTTAATGATCTCTCCCTCATGTTAACAGTTACATTATTCAAGAACTCACCTTAAATGTCCTTGCCATTAGACCACAAGTCGAGGGTATGAGGTTCTGTAGCGATCCGAACCCGTGTATTCGGTATGGTAGTACTGACACGATTTTGGTACCAATGAACCGTAAATGATCCATTATATGCATGACAGTGTTTTCGCTGCGCAACGAGCATGAATTCACTGAGAAATAGGACATTCTGTCGTTAAGTCATGGCATCCATTTTAGATACGGCATCCATTTTGTTTCTTGCCCTCACATAGTCAACGGACGAGCGATGACCCCGGCAGAATCACCTTGTTAAGGACACGTAAGCTCAAGCCCCGAGAAAGCTGACGCTGCGTGACTAGGCAGAATCAAGCTGCCACCCCTGCCTGAGGCCAATCTTGCTATACTGGTTCTCGTGTCCATTGTCCTGACTGAGAGGCCGAATACGGTAGCCATGCCCGTTTACGATCCATAAACACCTCTTATCCGACTTTTCTATCCCTTGCACCTGGCTCTGCTCCTCTCCTTCTGGGCTTTTACAATGGGGAGGTTACGATTTTTATGATGGGGAGGATCGGGCAACGAATGGAGAACTGACAAGGAGACTTGATCGAATACTGAAAACCTACGACTAATTATTGTTTGATGTATGTTTATTGTCTGTTTGGGGTACCGGGTTGGGCATGAGAAATATTCGTGTAATGTTGCCTAAAGACATATTTCGTGTATTTAAGGCGCAACCCACTTCTTGCAAATCGAACAGTCTCGTAGATTCTGCCTCTGTGTGGTTCCTATGATTTCTGTGTCCCTGCAGTAAATAAACCTTGGTCTTTGACGCCACCATCGAGAAGCCCGCGTCTCTGTTTATTTGTGCACCAAGGCAGGAAGGAACTCAGGGGTCTTTGGGTGTTGTTTCCCTGACACCTCTGGACTCTTAAAAAAGTCCAGAACCTCAAATTGGCGCCCACGTGGGGCGACGTCATCCGGTACCGGTCCAAAGCCTGAAAAGTTCGAGGAGCTTTGTGTGAAGATTCCGGAGGGAGGTACCCCGCTTCATCGATCCCGGTATGTCGTAAAAGTGGCCCGACGATCTCTTCCACGAGGGTTCCCGTTCCCAGACGGCTACAGAGGACCGCTGCCCTGACTGTCGCCCTGTCTTGGACCCGTGGTCCAGACCTTAGTACGGCGAGACGTAGACGGGTTCTCCTTGGTGACGTCTTCCACATTTCAGTTAAGTATTAAGTGGGTTGCGCTCAGTTTGGTTGTTCCTTGTTGCTCTTGTTTTGAATTCGTAGATTATCATTGGTTGCTCTTGTTAAGATAATCTTTGTTTTGGTATTGGTTCATTTGGTAGGCCTAAGTTCTTTTGCGCATTTTGGTTGGAATTTGTCCTTAGTTTATAATGACAAATAGTAGTAATTGTTTCCTGTCCTGGTTAAGTTGCAACGGGGATTCCCGGTTGGAGGATTCGTGTACGGTTCCTCCGATTGGAACTCCTACATATGAGCTCTATTATAAACATGGTGTAGGTCCTATCGCTTATAATGAAGTATGGGTCCGCTACACCAGAAAAGATGGTGTCATTAGTTGGCCACCGCATGGTAGCTTTGAAATTGAAATTCTAGACAATCTAGAAATAAAGTTGTTTAAAAAGAAAGCCCGGCCGGCAATGTTTGATTCTTTTCGCGTATGGCGTAAAGAAGCCAAACAGAGAGAAATTAGGAAAACGAAGAAGGAACAGAAAGAGAAAGGGTTGACGTTAATGGAGTCTGCTAGGCAGTTGCATGTCAACGAGACTGAGAAAGCAATGGAGATGGCGAATAGAAAACATAATTTGGCAATTGATAAATGCTACCCTGTATTGCCATCTTGTCCTGTTAATCCGATAGAGGACCATGAAAAGGATCCTCTGTTGTCTTACCTGTTGAGATCACCTCCACCGTATGCACAGGGTATTACAGCACCACAGTTATTACCTGTTGTACAGCCAGCTGCTGGTCAGCCTGGAATAGTTGCTCCACTTCCTTTGATTCCAGCTCCTGTCCTTCCTGTGGTTAATGTTCCCTCGGCACCCCCTCTTCCTGAGTCGCCTATTCCGCCTTTGCCTGTCGTTTCGCAAACTGCTTTACCTACTACTCCCACCCTTACTATTTCATCTGCTCCAGCTGCCCTGTTCCCAAACCCTGTAAACATTCTGACTCTGCTTTCTGTTCGTCGGAAAATAACCGACTCTGTAACTAATATCTTAACTCCTCTCTACAGGTCTTTAATTGGGACCCCCGTTTCTGACTCTACGCAGAGACGTAGCCAGCTTCCTGGTCCCCAGGAACGAGAAATGTTAGATTCGACAGCTCTTAGGTGGATGTCGAAAGCCGCGAAGTATGATGCACGAAGAGTGTCAGATACCTTTATGCAATGGAATGAACCAACTCAACGTTATGTTTTTGACGTGATGTGTTCTCTTGTGCGTGAGGAATGGGATGATGATGACTTAGATTCCGTCCCCTCTGATTTGATAAATGTTCAGCAAAAGTTTGCCGCAGGAATGGTGATAGGTTCAGAAGTAAGGGATGCGATAGAACTGATTTTAGCTTATAGGGATGATTCTCCTCTTCGAGCACCAAGGGCCTCTGATGGTTCACCGATTACTAGGAAAAGACGAGGTCAATATCCGATGAGGGAAGTTCCACCCATATGGCGCGAAGCAGTTCAAGCTGATGCAGCTAATAATATTGTAGCTGCTCCGGCACATTTCCATAGAGTGTGGATACACATCCCTTGGAAGCGGGCCGAAGTATTAGCAGTAAAACAGGCGTTGCCGGACCCGCGTAAAAATCCTGCTGGTTATTATAAAGAGTTAACACAGACAGTTCAAGCGTGTGTCATGAATTTGGCAGACATCGAAATGCTATTTGGTAATGTAGTGCCACAGCCTATATGGGCCAAGATTCGTCAAGAGAACCACCCAGTTGCCCTGGGGGGTGATTGGCCAGCTATTATAGCGGCAGACGCGCAACAAGTTGGTGGTGCTAAACCTGAGGCCCTGATTGCTGCTTTACCTGGCAGAATAATTAACCTAATGAAAAGGCCGATGCCAGCGTTACGGGTAAATTGGGATAAACTATCGGCATGCAAGCAGAAGAAGGATGAAAGCGTCTCTGACTTCTTCACTAGATTTGAAGAGACCTTTGTCGACCACAGTGGGCAAGATATGAGTACTGAGGGAGGTCAGAGGTTGTTTGTCGACAAGTTCGTGTTTAATTTACTGCCTGAGCTTAGTAACAAGTTAAAAGATTCTGAGAGTGCATGGGCAGTGTCGACGACAGCACAGATACTGGCAACTGCTCAGTATTACGAGAATAGAGAGAAAGAAGAGAAGGAAAAGTCAGAAAAGAAGACAAAAGATTTAAAGACTAAAGTACTATTGCAACAAGCATATCCGCCTCGCTCGAATCAGTCAGATTCACAGCAGCGACCCCAGTTTCAGCACCAGCCACAATTGCAACAAGGGACGTCCCAAAGATTTAATTATGGATTTCCTCGACAACAGTTAGCATGGAATCAGTGTGCCTATTGTAAAAAGGAGGGCCATTATAAGAACGAGTGTCCAGTACTGCACGCACAAACCAGTGGTGTCCCAGCTCAAAGAGGTAATGGTGGGTTTATGCAAGCTCCTAGAGGTAGAGGACGTGGTGCAATGACTGCACAGGTTGATCGCCCATCAAATTATTTCGATCAGCGAAATGTACAACCTACGCAACTAGGTAGATCTTCACAGTATCATGTTGAGGATTACTATGAAAATAATGAAGAGATTCAGAGAAGTGATTACTAGGATAGCCACAGGCAAAGAGAGGGAGTAGTATCAGTTCCAGTTGATCAGAGTGGACCTTATGTCGCAGTAGTTACATCAGGCGTGGTCGAACCGTTTCTGTTGGATACTGGTGCGGCAAAAAGTTCAATTATGCATGCGAAACTCCCTGGCGCACCTTTGTCTGGCTTAACGAACACTTCAGTAGGTTTCTCAGGCGCCCCTGTTCACAATCCTGTTTCTAGTCCTTTGTCAATCTCTGTTGGGCCATGCGAACTAGAAGCACCCCATATCCTAACAACCGGTTGTTATGAGAATCTGCTTGGTTTAGATCTGTTGAAACGCCTGCATGCGACACTGTACTGTTCTCCTTCGGGAGTGCAGCTCACATTAGGCAAGAGAGTCATTTCTCCAATGTACATGTCGATGGATAAGCTCCCACCGGAGCTGCGTTCTCTCCCTGATACTCTTTGGGCGACTGGTCCTAACGATGTAGGCCTTTTGGAAATTCCCCCTTATGTGGTAAGTCTGAAAGCGAATGTTAAATTCCCACGAATCCCACAGTATCGGATTTCAAATGAAGGTGAACGTGCACTTTTACTGATCGTGAAAGACTTAATACAGAAAGATGTGATAGAGGAAACTAGAGGAAATGTTTGCAATAGTCCTGTTCTGCCGATTTTGAAACGCACTGACCCTTCCAAACCTCCAATCTACAGATTTGTGATTGACCTCAGAGAGGTTAACAAAATAGTGATTCCACAGTTTCCTGTGGTACCAGATATCACTGCATTATTGACGTTGATTCCTGCATCAGCCTCATGGTTTACGGTGATCGACTTGAAGAATGCCTTTTTCAGCATTCCGATAGCCGAGGAAAGTAGAGACATTTTTGGTTTCTCCTTAGGAGGTCGCAGTTTCAGGTTCAAGCGCGCCCCACAAGGCTATTGTGAGAGCCCTTCAATTTACAGCCAAGCATTGAAAAGTCAATTAGATGCTCTTGTACTTCCTCCTGGTGTTGCTCTGATTCAATACGTAGATGATCTTTTACTGGCTGCTGATGACAAGGAAACTTGCAAAACAGCTACAATTTCTTTACTACGTCATTTGTCCGACTTACATCACAAGGTCTCCCCTTCTAAACTGCAATATTGTTGCCAAGAAGTGACCTACTTAGGTCATCTTTTGTCAAAGGAGGGAAGAAGGTCGACCCCAGAGAGAATTAAAGCAATTTCACAGATGACTGTACCAAGCACACAGAGAGAAGTGCGTGCGTTTTTGGGTATTACGTCATACTGCAGGCAATGGATCCCAAATTTTTCTCTCATGGCAAAACCATTGGTGGCTCTGACTGGAAAAGGTGTTCCTAGCCCTTTGCCATGGTCTGATGAATGTCAACAGAGCTTCTCCGACTTACGTGATGCGCTGTGTTCAGCTCCTGTGTTGGGTACTCCTGACTACAGTAAGCCGTTTACACTCTATGTCCATGAAAGAGAAGGTTGTGCATTAAGTGTATTAACGCAACAATTTGGTGACAAACAGCGGCCTTGTGCATATTTCTCATCCACATTAGATCCGGTAGCCAGAGCATTGCCAAGTTGTTTGAGAGCTACAGCAGCAGCTGCAGTGTCTATTCGACAGTCTGCTGGATTGGTCATGAACAACATGTTAGTAGTCATGGTCCCACATGCTGTGGATACACTCATGAATCGAACGAAAACTCAGCACCTCACCAGTGCTAGACTATCAGGCTATGAGCTGACACTTTTGGCAAGTCACATTCAGATCAAGCGATGTAACATATTGAATCCAGCAACACTGTTGCCGACTACTCAAGAGTCGAGCGAGTCAGAGCCCTATGATTGTTGTTTTAGAACTGAGGAAGAGACAAAAGGTAGGATTGACTTAAAAGATACTCCGTTACTAGATCCAGATGGCACTTTGTACGTCGATGGGTCATGTTTTAAACTACAGAATGGTGATGTGACGGCCGCGTATGCAGTTACGACTTTGAGTACGATTGTGGAGACCGCAAGAGTGAGTCAGAATTCTGCCCAGGCTGCAGAATTAATTGCACTAACAAGAGCGTGTGTTTTAGCTGAGGGAAAGAGAGTGAATGTGTTTACTGATAGCCAATACGCCTTCGGCGTAGCACATAGCTTTGGACGCCTGTGGAAAGAAAGAGGTTTTCTCACGTCCCATGGGACTAAGATCCAACATGGACAGTTAGTCAGTGATCTATTGGAATCCCTGACCCTACCGAATGAAGTTGCGATTGTGAAGTGCAGTGCACATCGAAAGATTACGGATGATGTTGGCCGTGGGAATGCGTTTGCTGATGAGGTCGCCAAAGAGACGGCCAAGAACATGATGAGCCGAATGTACGTTGCAATGTCTGCAAGATGGATTGCTGAATCAGGAATGTGTGAGAATACGATTGAAAGTGTGAAGGCAATCCAGAATGAAGCAACTGAAAATGAGAAAAATGCATGGAGGGAGAAAACGGGTAAAATGGATTCGAGTGGATGTTGGGTTGATTTGTCTGAACATCAACGTTGGATGTTACCTGATGCGTATGTGCTTGCGGTAGTCACGATGGCGCATGGAGCGGCGCACATTAGTTCGAAAGGGATCTGTAAATTGTTAGCTCCAGTATGGAAAAATTATGGAATTACTAAGTGTGCGGAAAGAGTGGTGAAAAATTGCATGATATGCCTGATGCATAATCCTGGCAAGGGAACCCCAACCCCAGTTGGTCACTTTGCTCCCCCTTCTTGCCCCTTTGAAGTGATTCAGTTGGATTATATCCACATGGACAGGTGTAACAATCTTAAATATGTCCTAGTGGTAGTCTGTGCCTTTTCAAGATGGATTGAGGCATATCCATTAAAGGATAACACTGCTATGTCCACTGCCAAAATCCTCCTCAAAGAGTACTTCCCCAGATATGGTATGCCACGGATTGTTTGGTCGGACAATGGAAGTGAGTTTGTAGGGAAAAGATGAAGAGTGTGTGTGCGGGTCTGGGAATCGTCCAGAAATTCCACAGTGCGAATCACCCACAATCAGCAGGTTTGGTTGAAGGGTACAATGGTACCTTGAAGCTGAAACTTGCTAAAATTCAAGCTTCCACTGGTCTATCTTGGCCAGACGCACTGCCTTTAGCTTTACTGTCCACCAGAGCGACTGTACACTCTCGAGTAGGGCTTAGCCCATATGAGATTGTGTTCGGTCGTCCTGCTAATGTTTGGGGAGTCCCTAGGCCAAAGGAATTCAAACAGATCGACTATCCTATGTTGATTGATTACCTTTTTGATCTGACTGCTAAATTAAGCCTTATTCATCAACAGGTATTCGAATCCTTGCCTAAGCTGCCAGAGAGTCCAGGCCACACATTGAAACCCGGTGATCAAGTTGTGGTGCGGAATTTTGAACGAACCCGGAACCTCCAGCCAAGATTCGTGGGCCCGTTCCAGGTGCTTCTGACAACAAGAACTGCTGTACGCCTAGCTGGAAGAAAGAATTGGGTGCACGCTAGCCATACGAAGCGTGTCCCTCTCCCACTCCCCTACGACAACTGGGTTAGACAGGGATTTGGTGCATTCGAGACAGAACGAACTGAAACACAGAACTCTGATACCCCACCAGGAACTGTGCTTTCGAACCCTGAACAGAGTGTCATACAAGGCGAACATTTGTCACCTGTGGACTCGAACATTACTGTACCTGTAGAACAATTGTTTCAAGATCAGACAAGATCCGGGAAATACAGATATAACCTACGTTCTCATTCTATGAACCAATGACATTGCATAATTACTTTTCTATTTGAAAACTGTTTTGATCTTATCACATTCCATTCAGTCAGGAAGTTTGCTCTATAATTTTTATCCTTTTTGTTTTTGTTGTTCTCTCACCTTGCCATCTGGGTTACCGTAGGGTCGTAACGTGTGCCTTGTTTTAACTTGCAGGGAACCAGACACAAGGTCGGTTTCTTCTGTTTATTTTGGGAACTCCCAGGGTAGACAGAGGCAATTTTTTAACAGGTACAAACCATCCGTTGCGAACGGTTGTAGAAGATGGAGCTTCCTGAACTGCGACGGGCTTACGTCATAAATGCTCGCAAGACAAAATTATATGAAATATTGTATAGCAAATGTTTTCTGATGCAATGTGCTCTGACACTTCTGATTGTTTTAATAACTCTGGCAGGCGGAATTATTTTTGGTATTCAATTGATCTTTGCACCTGTTACGTCTACAGTATCTCCCCATGTTTCTGTTTCTCCGACTGTTGTTTCTATTCATTCTTTCCATCCTTTTCCTGCACATGAGCAAGCTCGACGCTCCGAGTTTATAAATAACACTTTCATTCAGCTCTTGCACCAACATCAACTAGTGGTTAACACAACAAACTGCTGGGTGTGTGGCTTGATACCACATACCATGGACAAGGGTATCCCTTATCTGGTTCTGCCCTTTAGTTATAATGGATCATTCTGGGCATTTCAGACCATGTTCGCCTGTGCCCTAGAGACCTATCCCCCGCGACCTCCGCGTTCCACTAGGTATAACTCCGCTAATAGAGCCTTGGTAAAGGGAATTACTGACATGGTTAGAGATGTCAATAACACTCCGTTTATTCCCAAGGATGAATTGCAAGTTTACATGGGTTGGAACGTTACGGAATATGGCATTTACTTTGGGTGAGAACAAACGTAAAAGCTCGACTCCGATCTGGGTCGTACCCCACCAAGGTCAGGTCTGTTTGCAAGGAAATGGGAGGAATCCGAAAGCTCGACTAGGGAAGAGTGACTGTACCGAAACATACGTTTTCCCGTCACAGTCTTCCCCTGCATTTTTAGCTGCTAAGGTCACCTATTTTGTCTGCCAAGACAGAGCATATACATGGCTGCCTGCTGATTTTTCAGGCTCATGTTATATCGCTCAACTGTTGCCTCCGACATACACTGCTGCACCGGATTATCACAAAACTAGAGTTGTGAGAGGTGTTTTCAATAAGGAAGATACTGCTGGCCAAGAGGCAGGAGACTTCTTCAAAGGTTTCCTTCCGTTCTGGGGGCCTATGGCCAACAGTAGAAACTTACGTCAACTAACACGGGTAGTTGAATCCACTATTACCGAAACTGCGGGTGCCCTTAGTAACCTGACAGCTGAGCTTCAAGCGGATCGCCTCATGACGTTACAGAACCGTATGGTCCTTGACGTATTACTTGCAGATCGAGGTGGGGTATGTAAGATGATCCAATCGAGTTGCTGTGTTTTTATCCCAGATAATGCGCCAACAGTGTATAAGGCCATTTCTAAGTTACACAAAATCTCTGATTCTATTCATGTAGAGGAAGGTAACTGGTCACTAATGGGATGGTTCTGGAGCCTGTTATCTGCATGGGGATGGAAGGTTCTGATAGTCACTGGTGTTGCGTTGGTATTCTTATTCTCATGCTGTCTCATTGTTCAGTGTGGTCCTGCCTTATGTGGCCTTTGTGTTTCAACATGCGTAAGAAGACCACCTGTTTTTGGAGATATGCCACGAGATAGAATGATGCTCCAGCAACATATCAGTGACCTGATGAACATAGAGATGGATTCTGATATAGAGTAAGTTATTGCCTATGTAAGGGCAAAAGGACGGTCTGAGGTTCTGTAGCGATCCGAACCCGTGTATTCGGTATCGTAGTACTGACACGATTTTGGTACCAATGAACCGTAAATGATCCATTATATGCATGACAGTGTTTTCGCTGCGCAACGAGCATGAATTCACTGAGAAATAGGACATTCTGTCGTTAAGTCATGGCATCCATTTTAGATACGGCATCCATTTTGTTTCTTGCCCTCACATAGTCAACGGACGAGCGATGACCCCGGCAGAATCACCTTGTTAAGGACACGTAAGCTCAAGCCCCGAGAAAGCTGACGCTGCGTGACTAGGCAGAATCAAGCTGCCACCCCTGCCTGAGGCCAATCTTGCTATACTGGTTCTCGTGTCCATTGTCCTGACTGAGAGGCCGAATACGGTAGCCATGCCCGTTTACGATCCATAAACACCTCTTATCCGACTTTTCTATCCCTTGCACCTGGCTCTGCTCCTCTCCTTCTGGGCTTTTACAATTGGGAGGTTACGATTTTTATGATGGGGAGGATCGGGCAACGAATGGAGAACTGACAAGGAGACTTGATCGAATACCGAAAACCTACGACTAATTATTGTTTGATGTATGTTTATTGTCTGTTTGGGGTACCGGGTTGGGCATGAGAAATATTCGTGTAATGTTGCCTAAAGACATATTTCGTGTATTTAAGGCGCAACCCACTTCTTGCAAATCGAACAGTCTCGTAGATTCTGCCTCTGTGTGGTTCCTATGATTTCTGTGTCCCTGCAGTAAATAAACCTTGGTCTTTGACGCCACCATCGAGAAGCCCGCGTCTCTGTTTATTTGTGCACCAAGGCAGGAAGGAACTCAGGGGTCTTTGGGTGTTGTTTCCCTGACACCTCTGGACTCTTAAAAAAGTCCAGAACCTCAGGTAGACGTGGCTAGATGGCGATTACCCACTTTTGTCACAGGGTGAATGCTGTCTACCCTGTCAAGAGGTTGGGCCCACAGAAATATGCTAAACTTGTCCCAGTGTAATTTTCAGACACCTGGACACATTCAGCAGCACCTGCACATTGTCTGCTATCGTACGGACCAGCAAGGGCCAGGCAGCGAAGGGGGCTTATCAGATTCTAGCTTGGTCTCTAACAAATGCAGCACATAAAGGCCTACGTTTGTTGGAGTATTCTGACTGGGTGCTATGGGGAGCCTCACACCTAGATGCAAATGCAATGGAGCGGAAGCAAAGGCACACACAGCTTATCACATCACATGTACTTAAGAGAGGCAGCTTTTGACTTTGTTCAGTCCTTTCATGCATGGGATTAGCAAGCACTGCTAGAATGTCAGATGTGATGGTCTGTCCCCATATTTTACACAAATAACAGAATAAATACCACTATTATGTGTTTTTCCTTTTATAGCGCTATAGCGGTACTTATCCCACTGCAGGGTGTCAGAACGGTTTACATCACATGTACCAATTATACATGGATATTAAATCATATGTATGTAAATCATTGTGCAATATGTGCCTCATAAGACAGTGAGGTTTACAAGGTATCGGAGCCTCATGTCCTTCATAACTCACAGTGCTATATTAGAAGGATTGCAATTTACGAGCTGCAAGTAACAAAAGGATGTCTGTTTGTACCCATTTACATAAAATAAAACTCTGTCATCTCTGTGTTACATATTGTGCTTTGTAGAAGACATATTAACTTTTGATGCTACTTCGAATCAAAACAGGGACTAGAAAAAAAACAAAGATCTCTCCAGCAAATTCATTAACCTTCAGAGTTATCTTACCATTAATCTTATAATATTATTCCCTGAGATTTATTTGACACAAAAAGATCTCTGAAGCTGGTGCCTTAACCCCATAAGATAGTTTAGAATGCATACTTTGCAACAAATCAATTAAAACAGATTTACTGAAATGTTTCTCCTTTTTGCCAATTTCGTTAAGAAAGAGTTTGAAAAACAAATGTATATGTTGAGGCCCAGAGTTTGCGTTTGGAGTGCGTCACATTTTGGCACAACCCCGGCACAAAATCTCATCTGTTAAATATTGTAATATGCTCAAATGTACTCAAGATAAAGCTGCTAAACAGATATGTGAGATCTTAGGATCTGATGCCACTTCCTGTGAAAGCCACATGTGTTGTCACGTGCCATGATGTCACGCACTGCGATGTCACACGTCATGATGTCACCTGCATACTGCCTAGCTTGGTTAACCCCCTTACTTCTTGTTTTAGGACTTGTGCTCTGGCTGCCACAAACTCACCTCCAAATTGTACGCCAAATGGGAGGTGGCCTAATCCAGCCTCTTTTGGCGTCTGACAGGCTCTTGACCCGGTTCTCACCCGTACACAGCCCGGCACGTCCTGTGCTGCTGGAGTGTTCACGTCTTCAGAGAAGGTTAGCCCCATCCTCCTAACCCAGAGCTTGTCAGCAATGCAGTCCTATGGAAAATGAGGTCCAGAAACCGTACAGGTATGCTGCACGCCCCACAAAAACATATCAAAGATGTAACTACAAGCCCTTGAAAATCTCTGCTGACTTCAAAAATCAGGGGTAATGCCCAGCTGTCATTGGTCCTGTAGGAGTGTAATTAGCCCTGTCTTTTCACCTCATGGATAACTGTACCTGTTTGCAGTGTCTAATTTCTACAAACATAAGTGCCAGGGCCCAAAGTACCTCTTACGATGTGACTGCAACTCCCATACTCTCCTACCCCCACTGACCCTGCCAGTGGTGCAAAATGGCAGTACTAATAACCTGAACACACTTCTATTATTATAAAGTGTATACTGAAAAGTTAAACGCCTGTGCTGTGCTGTGCTGAAACTGGTACACAGCGCCACCATTTGGTAGACTGTCATCAAAGAAGGGTTGATGTTAGGCATTCTCTCCCTTTGGAACTTAGGTTGTGTCACTCGCTCTTAGTCTTTCGCAAAAAATTAAAGACCTTACTTTAAAATCAAGTTTAACTCCCCTGTGCTCACTTCCGCAACTTGTGGCTTGCGATTGGTCCAGTTTAGTGCCGGAAAACCATGCTGCGTAGCTGTGCGCTTTATAAATCTTAATTAAAAAAACAAATAATTAAGGCCCATATTTATGACCTGGTTTGGTTGCTCTTGTACCACGCAACATGGTGCAAGAGTGACACAAACAAAAAGTCATATTTTGTACAACGCAAAGCCACTTTGTGTGGTTTTGAATGGATTAAAGAAAATGGAGCAATGCAATACTTCGCAAATCCTTCTGTTGCATTACTCTGTGATAGGGAGGAGTTCCATGCGTCCCCACGCAAATCTCATTGTCTGTGAAATATTTCAAGATTTATTAAACCTGGGAATGCCCCAAAAAGATATGCCATTTCCATGTGTGCGGCATTTGTAGCACACATGGAAAGAGGAATACGCCTCTTAGGATTTTTTTTGCAGAAAGGTGCCACTTCCTACACAAAAACAATGTTCATGCATCACAGGCCCTCTTGGAACATGTGCAAGGGTGTCTGCATTGGCGCTAGTCAGCCCATTGTGCGCCTGCACAAGGTGGAAT
Source organism: Triturus cristatus (assembly GCF_964204655.1). Taxonomy (NCBI): domain Eukaryota; kingdom Metazoa; phylum Chordata; class Amphibia; order Caudata; family Salamandridae; genus Triturus; species Triturus cristatus. The sequence goes on from NC_140583.1 coordinate 741,207,437, forward strand.
GACAGGAATGCACCATATGCCTTAAACATGCCAAATTCCTGCACTTTCCCAGTGATGCAGTGCAGTGCAGCACGTGGACTAGTTGTACTGCACAGCACCACTTTGCCATTAAAATAGTCCCTAAGTGTTGGTGCCTATGTTCCTGCTAAGACATGCGCTTGTGAGCTCCTGCAGAGAAAGATTTGTCAGCGTGCAAGAGGTTATGAAGAGCACATTACACATGATTTTTCGGAGGCATAAAACTTTTAACAAAGGAAGATATTGTTACACATTTTACGATTGTTGCAAACTTGGTGCAAGGGTGTCTACGCTGGCGCTAGGCTGCTGATACGGGACCCACGTTGGGGGGAAAGGACAGCAATGCACCCTATCAGATAAAGAAAGTGCATTGCTGCCCTTTCACTTTGGCGCATGGCAGCACAGCAAGGTGACTTGCTTAGCTGCCCTACGCCAAAACCCCATAAATGAGGCCCTAGATGTCCTTTTCTGTTTGGCCTCCACCTATAAGCGCTACATCGAAGGAAGTTTTCTAAGAGAACGTGTTCCATCTCAGCACTATGAGTGGGATTTTCTAAATACTTTCTTGAAATTCAAATCTGTGGCCAAACTGGCTCCTAGTCCTGTTCCGCATGGAACAATGGTGATATTAATTAATAAGTACACTGCACACTGCCCAAGTGATGGATGTGGTGTGGGTGAGGCCCCGGATCTTTGTTATAAAAGGGCGCGCATGGAGCGGATCATACACCCTCCTGACTGAGCAGGCTTTGTGTAGATCGCCATCCAGTGACACCGGTGACACCGGGAAGATGAAGGCTGCTGTGCTCATAGTGCTGGTGTCGATGGCTTATGCTGACAGGGATGGTCCACTAGAATCAGAAGAAGCACTTTTAAAGCCGATATCACTACCGCCAGGTGAGGCTTTTAAGTCAAACTCAGATTTTTCTGATATATACTGTTATGAGTGTGACATGTAGACTGACTTCAGAGGCGGGGGGGGGGTTCTTCAAACGTGGACAGCGGGGCTGGAGGGAAGAGTTTTGAAAAGCGGGTTTAACTGATTATCTGTCATTGGAATGTTCTTAGAAGAAGAGGAATGATAATTAGTCAGGACTTGAATGCAAAAAGTCCGGTGCCTTCATTGACAAAGAGGTTGCTGTGGACTTTCCTGCAGATAGTGTCAATGCGCAGTGAAGGGAGTTCGACAAGTAAATGAAGCTCTTCAGAGCCTGAGATGCACAACATTTGCCTTGCTGAGCAGCGTTGTGAGCTGTAGCTCCTGAAAGAAACAGAGGCGCTCTCTTTGAGACTTTCAGGAGACCCACAAATGTCACAGAGCCTCTGAGAAATGCTCACAACACCTCCTCTTGACTGAGAGCGAACTAGCCTGTAGTCCCGCCGAGAGAATGACCTCCCACAGAAAGAAAATCGCTGTGAAGATAACACTTCCCCCAGCTTGTTCGTGAATGAATATGTATCTACCCCAGAAAGTTGAAAGGCCGAGCCAGTCCTACAGCCTTTAGAGCCCTGAATTTAGTCGCTGACATCTGATGTCTCAGTACAAATGACCAGCCATCTTTCAACCATATGTGTTGAGTGCATAGAATCCTGGTGATAGATATTTGCTATGTTAGCGTTTTGTAGGTTTGTTCTATAGGTTTTCTTTGTTGTGGCTTTGAGACTGATTTAATATCTCTCTGTGTTTTTCACCAGTGGAACCAAGTAAGTGCAATTTGCTGAAAAGCAGTGCCTTCGTAAGTGTCACCCTCAGCAAGAAGGTCAATTGCAAAGGATATGTTACCGTCTCAACCTGCAGGGGCTACTGTTACAGCACTGTCTCGTAAGTGATATTGTGTATGTGGTGCTCTAGATGTAAACTGATGTTGAGGTCTGGGGTCTCTGCAGTGGTGGCAGCCACAAATCAAGGGTGGTGAATGGGTGGAGGGAGCGCGGGAGGGGTCGCAGGAGGGGATTTTACGCAGGGATGGTAGTAATATATTTCTTTAAAAAAGAAGTTGCCTGAATCCCCCGCCGCCTTCCGGGTTGTGCCTCCTCTGCTCTTCCTGGTCCCAGCAGCCCCTGGGACAGACTCCCATCTAATCCTCATATTGCAAAGCAGCGCAGGGATTGGCCTGAACGGGCTGGAAAGATCCTCCAATCACACCAGGGAGTCAGTTGGGTTTCTTCAGCCCGGCTCTTCAATGCAGCACAGCTGGAGAAACCTAAGTGTGCATGTGTGTTTTGGCCGGCCTGAGACTGCCAGACAAAGACATATGCACACTAAGGGAGAGCACAGAGCACTACTCCCCACTGCCAGTCCTCGGCCCGGCCCCTCCCTACAGTGCTAGCTCAGAGTCGGCAAATGAAAAATAAAACGATGTTAAAGCATCGTTTTATTTTTCATTTTCTGGCTCGGAGCCAGGCAGTGGATTGACACTCCCCCGCCATTGCGGAAGAGCCAACACTAGGTCTCTGGTTCTGTAGATATAAAGGAATAAGCATTTGTAAACAGTCCTTGATCTCCTATGCCTTCTACACTCCATGCTGTCGAATTGCAATTCTATAAAGCGGTGCTAAGCCCCACTCTACAGTGTATTTCAGTGGTTCTTAACCCTTTGATTTCTGTGGTACCCCACTGACTTATTAGTGGAAGCCAGTGTTTCAAAATTTGTTTCATTTTTCTAAAAGTCAAAATGATATGCTGGACACTAGTAAAAAGATTGACGTTTTGAGCTCCTAATGCATGCTTTCTATTTGTCGGCACATACAAGCGCTTTAATTATAGCCACCAATTGCCCATACTAGATTTAAATTGCTGTACCTACGCTGCACCCATGAAACGATCTAAAGATGAAATGTTAATTTGTAGCATCAAATATGAAATGAGACACAGAGCATTTTAAAATGTTCACTTTTCAATTTTGCTTGTTTATGCATATATATATATATGTATATATATATATATATTCAATGAAAAAACCATAAGTTTCACACACATTATAGTTAGGAATTAGCATTTAAAAAACCTTAGAAATTCAAAGAAAAAACCAAAGGTTTCACACATGTTATAGTTAGCTGGACATTTTACTCGTAAAAAACCATTGAAATTCCCCCGTTATAGTTAGTTAAGCTAACTATAACTCGCGCGCCCGCAATGCACTGCTGATGACGTCACATATTACATCACTCATGACACGGTCAGTGACATCACTCATGACATCACTGATGACATCTCAAATGACATCACTGATGACATCACTGATGACATCATCCCGTGAATGTGTGTTTTTCTGAAAATTAAATATGTTTTATATATGTATATCTCAAGGTCGATGGAAGAATAAATGGGTATATAAGTGTCTAAATGGATGATTTGTTTATGAAAAATTGATTGTGTAACTGACTGATTAGGTGTATCATAGTGAATACATGGCTTAGTGAGTGATGTTTAAATATGTATATATCTGTATCAGTCTTTCACTTTGTGTATAAGTGGCTATATGGGTTGGTGAGTACCTACATGAGTGTCTATATAGGTTATTAGTTGGTTTTTTGATTATCAGTCTGAGTGTCTGCATGGTTCGGTGGGGTGTATTACGTAGTGCATAGGTGCATGAATGAGTGACTCACTGTTTGTATGTGTTGAAGATAGTATGTGTGCAGGACTGCATGGGTGGATGAGTGTGTGTATGGGTGTGTTAGTGAGTGAATCACTGTCTCTACAGTGTCTTTATGAGTAACTACATATGTTTTTAACTAGTATATGTGACTATTGGTGTATATAAGTGAGTATATGTGAGAGTGAGAGATTGAAAGAGTTCCTGTATGAATAAGTATGTGTTTCTATAAGTGATTGTTTAAAAGACTAAGTATGTGTAAGTTTTTGTAGAAGTAAGTGTGGTGGTGTGTGTATAACTATATGCAAGTAAACGGATGTTTGATTCTTTATTAGCATGGGTGACTATGTGTGTGAGTAACTCTACGGATGAGTGGCATTGTGTAACAGGATGTATAGGTGTATGAGTACATATGATGAGTGAGTACATGTATCAGTGACTGTATAGGACTGTTGGTGAATGAGTGGATGTGTATGTGGATCTTAGAATTACTGAAGAGGTTGTTGTAACTGGTATTGGTATGTCCATTGTTTTGAAAAGTTTAGTCTCTATTTATGAATGTGTGTATCAAAGGTTATATTAGGGTGAGAGGAGGTCTGTCACTCTATCACAAGGATGATGTCATCAGTGATGTCATCAGTGATGTCATTTGAGATGTCATCAGTGATGTCATGAGTGATGTCACTGACCATGTCATGAGTGATGTAATATGTGACGTCATCAGCAGTGCATTGCGGGCGCGCGATGTATAGTTAGCTTAACTAACTATAACGGGGGAATTTCAATGGTTTTTTACGAGTAAAATGTCCAGCTAACTATAACATGTGTGAAACCTTTGGTTTTTTCTTTGAATTTCTAAGGTTTTTTAAATGCTAATTCCTAACTATAACGTGTGTGAAACTTATGGTTTTTTCATTGAATTAGCAAGGTTTTTTAAATGCTAATTCCTAACTATAACGTGTGTGAAACCCATGGTTTTTTCAGTGAATTTGCAAGGTTTTTTAAATGCTATTTTTTTTTTTTTCTTCTATTTTTTTAAACATATTTTTTTTGTAATTTAATGTTCTAACCTTTTATAAAGACTATGGTTAAATTTTTTAAATTCTTTTTTTTGTTTTTTTAAATATATTTCATAAAATAAACATGTTATAATTTTTTGCAGTACATTTTTTCCTTTTTTTTAGTACGCGTACCGTAAGCTTACGGTAAGCGTACGGTTTACGCAACGCCCGTAATTTATCTACGCTGTTTGCGGATAGTTACGCAATTTGCGTAGCCGCGCGTACTCCGCGTGGGACGCGTACGCGTGTACGCTACACGCGCACGTTACGCGGAAGTGTCGGGTAGTGACTGTTATGCGCATGCGCGCAAGCGCGTGTCTTTTTTACGCGCATGCGCACTTTTGCCGTAAGCGTACCGTAAGCGTACCGTAAGCGTACGGTAGGTCATGTGATCATGAAACACAACTTTTGATTGGTTGAAACAACTTTCAGTTCTAGAACTCTCCTACACCACACCCATTCCCCTCATTTCTGCTTGTGATCCCTTAGGAGAAGGAGCTGGGTTGTCTTTGTGATACGATGGCAGAACAGCAGAGCCCTTCTGAGAGTGAGGCTAGCACTAGCAGCACTACCTTGAGGCAGAGAGCGAGGAAACAAAAGACCTCTTATGTATGGGATTATTTTACTTTTCCTGAATGCCAGCTAAAGGTAAATGCACCCTTAGTGACTTGCAAGCTGTGTCAGCGTGTACTTTCAAGAGGTAATCCTGACAGGAAGTATTCCTTTGGGAATCATACCATGATGAGGCACCTCAAGGATGTACACAAAAGGACACATGCTCAACTTTTTGGAGGTAACTCTTCAGAAAGTCAACCAAGCACATCCACAGCAGCTCAGCCTGGACCATCATCTGCAGGGCTGACTCCTTCTTCTGCAGGTCAGGTGAGCCCTTCATCTGTGGGGGGAGCATCTCCTTTTGCTGGCCCTCTGGAAATTAACCCTCGATTTCGGAGGGTTGATATTCGATGTGCCTCTTGTCATGATCTAATTTGTCATAGGGAGACCAGTGTTTCCCTAGTGAACAACAAAATAGATCAGCACACTTGTCACAGAGACTAATTTTCCCATTCTTTCTTTCCTCTCTCCCTGCATGAACACAACGGCTCTTTTAAGAGCCAACCTTATCTTTCATCTTTTTTTTATAGATGTTTTTAAAAACTTTTTTTTTTTTTTACCGTACGCGTACGGTGCGCGTATTTTTTTTTTTTTTTTTTTTTTAAAACACTAAAAATCAATAATCACATTACAAGGACTTTGAAACACTACAATTATTATTATTGACTTACCATACCCACTCCAAAAAATATTTATTCATTTGTTTTTTATAAAAAAAATTGCTTTAAAAATGGTTCTAGTTTTCGTAAATTTTCTATATCAATCTGAAAAAAAGAAAAAAGTATTAATATTTTTTAAACATTTTAAAATACAGTACACGTATTTACATATTTACCAAAAAATATTTTTGCCTTATTTTTGCTGTTTTCAGAATATATTGCATTTCACTTTAAATTGTGAAAGCAATTGCATTCATCATTTAACAGCGGGCAAAAAAAAAATAACAATCTCAAAGATTGTATTAAAAAAGCCCAGAATCTCTTCTCACTTAAACTTAACATTACAGAAATGCATAATATTCTTAAAAAATATCATCAAAAAACAATACTTATTTCTTTAAAATACCGTCTGATATTTTTGCCAATTTGAATGCACACTTACTGCTCTTTTTTTTTGGCAAGTGAAAATCACTTTTACAGACTGACACATTATGAATCCACTTTTTAGATTTTTTTAAATGCACATGTCCAGACTGCTTTTTCAGACCACCACCATGTGTATCCTCGGTGATTGCCTACACTCCAGCAAGGGCAACCAGCCTTAGTGATGCTGAATGTATTTGCATTACTGACTGCAACCTCAAACCCTTAAAGTATTCCTTATTTTTACCAGTACACCTCAATTTATCATGAAAAAATAGTCCATATTATTTTACATGTTCCTCACATTTAAATTTCTCCCAAAACACAAAATAATAAACACAACTTCTCCAAAAGGAATTCCAATTCTATTATTCATTTCTTAATTTACCATATACATCCCCTCTCAAACCTATAACTCACCTTTAAAATTAGTTAGCTGTGAAAGAAATGTGGCACTCAAGCAGCAGATTATCAGAGCCAGGATCTCTGTTCTCTACACCTCTCTCCTCTCAGCAGAACCAGAAAATGGCAAAGTTTCCCTCTATTTTTCCACACATATACATGTAAGTTTCAAATCTCAGTGCTTCCCCCTTTTTTTCAAATGTAATCACACATTTCTATTGGTTGAAAACCAACCCTTTTCTTAAAGTACCCTTCCCCCAACTTGACTTCTGCCTGCTACCATAGCAACAGCTCATGGAACACTGCTGTGTGGAGTTAGGTCAGAAGTTCGCCAAACAATGTTTCAATTCCACAGAGCAAGAGTGCTTGACTTTTCAAACCTTACAGCAAATCCATAGTACTGTTCTTTGGTAACACATTTTTCTGTACCAATACAAAACATGCTTCTATAAATTTACACATACAGCCTAGTTTTTATTCTAGAATGGTATGAAACAGCCAATCAGTTCTTTTTTTTTATTTAAAAATATGTATGCCTCCATTTCCAACCTGTCTTTCATTTCTTTTTCCCATTCTACTGAATTACACCTCCTGAGTGCATCCAGATCTCCTTTGAAGATGTTCACAGTGTGGATTGTAGGGCACAGCTATGTCTTCTGGAGTGAAAAGTTTGCAGAGAAAACAGATATGGTGAGAGACCTTGCTTTGCCAAATGTAGACATTAAATGGATTGGTCAGAGAGGGTTAAAGTGGCACCAATTGATGCCATTGGTGAAATCCTTCATGCAAAACCAACACCCTGACCTCATAATAGTGCACTGTGGTGGCAATGACCTAGGCACTTTGACTGGGGTAGGTCTGGAAATGCTTATGAAGGACACCTTTGCACAACTGTTTTCTCTTTTCCCTAAAACTGCCTTTGTGTTTTCCAACATATGCCAAAGGCAAAAATGGAACTGGTCCAATCATTTCTGTCCGCAAATTGACAAAGCAAGAAAGCACGTCAACAAATCTGTTTCTGCTTTCCTCCGTGACTATGGTATGGGTGCCATTTACCACAACAACTTGCGTTATGACATGCAAGACATTTATAGAGGAGATGGTGTGCACTTCAATGATGAAGGGAACAGAGTCTTCCTCTTGAACCTTAGACTCTGCATCGGTACTTACTTGTAGGTACCAATAAAAAATCACTTCATTAACACAACGGCTCTTTTTAGAGCCCCCTAATATCTAAACACTTAAATCTGAATTTCATTTCTTTTATTTTTTTTTTGTTACCGTACGCTTACCGTACGCGTACCCCGTGATTTTTTTAAAAATCAATAAATGTTTTCTTTGTACTTTTCTGTCCTTCTTTGACCCCCTCACAAATGTAAGGGGGTCTGTAACTCTCCTCCTTGCCCCCTTTTCTTGTTTTCACTCTTTTTTTTCTGAATGAAACACACGAAATGGCGGCCGCCGCTTCCTGGTTTTGGCCGATTCGAATGTTTACTAAGATCTAAGAGCCAATCAGAATCGCGCTCGCACACGCCACCGTACGCGTACGGTAAGCGTACCGTAAGCGTACCGTAAGCTGGCTCAGATATATATATTGATTTAAAAGCTATTTTCTCAGAATCTACTGAACAGATTTACACCAAACCTACAAAAGGCACTTCCTTGACCTAGGGACTACCTCTCTGCCAAATTTCTAGTAATTCTGTTCAGCCGTTCGGGCTGTAGCCCTGTCTAAAGGTCCTATGGAAAAATGCATGGGAAAAACGCGTTTTGGGACCCCCCTTTTATCTCAGCCCCCGCTTGACGAATCCCCCCGAGACTTTCAGGGTATGAGCGGAGCGTAGCGCCCCACCTATTTTGAGAAATTCGCGAGGATTCGTCGACCGGCGCTAAAGTTATTCAAAATAGAATGTTGCGGATTTCCTATGGAAACAGGGTCCTAACTATAACTACCTACTGGCGACCGCCAGTAGGTAATATATATATATATATATATATATATATATACATATATATATTCACTGAAAAAACCATAGGTTTCAGAGACGTTATAGTTAGAAATTAGCATTTAAAAAACCTTAGAAATTCACAGAAAAAAACATAGGTTTCAGGGGTGTTATAGTTAGCTGGCCATTTCACTTGTACAAAACCATAGAAATTCCTCCGTTATAGTTAGTTCTGCTAACTATAACTCGCGCCCCCGCAATGCACTGCTGATGATGTCACATACTGCATCATTCATGACATGGTCAGTGACAACACTGATGACATCTCAAATGATATCACTGATGACATCATCCAGTGAATATAGTTTAGTATTATATATATATATATACTAATCTGTATTGAAGATTGAGTGGATATATAATTGTCTGGATGGAGGATTTAGTAGCTGTCTGACTGTCTGATTAAGTGAGTAATTAAAAGTGTTTCACTTAATACATGGATTAGTAACTAAACTATGGGAATGTGTGCATCACTGTCTCTGTTGTTGTATAACATGCTGCATCAGTTGGTCACTAACTACATGAGTGTGTATATTAGTTATTGATTACTTGGGAAAGTATTTGTATGGGACACTGAGTATGTGTGTGGTTGGATGGAGTGTGTGTAACTCTATACATAGATGTGTGAATGGTTGATTGACTAGGTGTATAGGTTTAAGAGTGCATGTGAAAACAGTTGTTTGGGTGACTGAGTGTATTTATTTGTGTGTTGGTGAACAAATATATGTTTTAGTTGTACATCTTCAACAAAGTAAAAAAATAAAAGTCATTGTATGTGAGAGTTGGTGTATATAAATAAGTATGTGTAAGAGTCAGTGATTGTGAGAATAACTATATGAATGAGTGTATAATTGTAATGGTGATTTTTAACGTATTAACTATGTTACTATGTGTTTGAATAAATGAGGTGTTGGTGGATAATTGTGTAAGTGAGTAAATGTAAGTGTGATTAATTTTTTTCATGAGTGAGTAGGATGGCTGCATAACTGACTAAGATGACTGCTGATGTGTCAATGTCTATATATGTGTATAAGTGCATTTGATAGTGTTCTATTAATTAGTGACTGCATGTATAAATGATTCTGTTGTTGAATGGGTAGTTGTATGTGTACACTTAGGAATCATTGAGTGGGTATGTAGTAACTGGTATTGGTGTGTCAATGGTTTCAAATATGGTACTCTGTATTTTACAGTGAGTGATGAAAGGTTATACTAGTGTATGATGAGGTGTATCAGATTGTCACGTGGATGATGTCATCAGTGATGTCATTTGAGATGTCATCAGTGATGTCACTGACCATGTCGTGAATGATGCAATATGTGACATCATCAGCAGTGCATTGCGGGCAGGCGAGTTATAATTAGCAGAACTAACTATAACGGAGGAATTTCTATGGTTTTGTACGAGTGAAATGGCCAGCTAACTATAACACCCCTGAAACCTATGTTTTTTTCTGTGAATTTCTAAGGTTTTTTAAATGCTAATTTCTAACTATAACGTCTCTGAAACCTATGGTTTTTTCAGTGAATTTCAAAGCTTTTTAAATGCTAATTTCTATCTGTAACGTCTCTGAAACAGATGGTTTTTTTCAGTGAATTTCAAAGGTTTTTTAAATGCTAATTTTTAAGTGTGATAGTAGTTATACCTATTTTTTTGTACTGATTGTCTAGTTTTTTAACTGTTCATTTATAAATATTTTATTCATTAAATAACATGATATATTTTTCTGAAAATTGCAAAGAAACATTAAAAAAATTCAAACTGAAATATTGATTAATTTTTTTTGTTTTCGTTTTTTATTTTAATATATTTATATTATTTTCTTTATAAAAATGTTTTTTCCCAAAAAAATTCGGAGTCGCACACTCACAGGGTACACATCACAATCACAGTGGGTGCGCGAATTCTAGCCGTTATTTTAGAAAAGTCATGAAGGATCCACGTAAGGTGTGCGACGGCTGCGTGTTTTTCAGTTACATCATATACATTTAATATTACGTGATGTGCGCGATTGGTATGCGACCAGTCCGCGACTCCTGCTCCCGCGCATTCGCGACACATGCACATTACGGTAAGAGATGCTTGCGCGGTGGTGGGTCCCGTGTGATGTCATATACGTGCTGAGGCGCGCTGGGTGCGCAACTCCCGCAAAAAAATGTTATGTTCCAAAATGATACGTATGTGTCTTTAATATACATATTAGGGCAAGAGATTATCTAAGATAGTCATAAAAATAACATATTTTTACTTATAATAAACTTATATTATTTTTAAACATATTTTCGCGAAGTAGGGTGCGTGCATCATGCGTGCAGAGAACCAGGTCAGCAGAGCTGCTCTAGAACCAGAGACCCAGGTCAGCAAAGCTGCCCTAGAGCCAGAGACCCAGGTCAGCAGAGCTGCTCTAGAGGCCGAGAACCAGGTCAGCAGAGATGCTGTAGAGCCAGATAAACCAGGTCAGCAGAGGTGCTTTAGAGGGAGAGAACCAGGTCAGCGGAACTGCTTTAGAGACAGAGAACCAGGTCAGCAGAGCTGCTCTAGAGCCAGAGAACCAGGTCAGCAGAGCTGCTTTAGAGCCATAGAACCAGGTCAGCAGAGCTGCTCTAGAGGCAGAGAACCAGGTCAGCAGAACTGCTTTGGAGCCAGAGAACCAGGTCAGCAGAGCTGCTCTAGAGCCAGAGAACCAGGAAGCAGAGCTGCTTTAGAGCCATAGAACCAGGTCAGCAGAGCTGCTTTAGAGCCAGAGAACCAGGTCAGAAGAACTGCTCTAGAGGCAGAGAACCAGGGCAGCAGAGCTGCTCTAGAGCCAGAGAACCAGGTCAGCAGAGCTGCTCTAGAGGAAGCAGACCAGGTCAGCAGAGCTGCTCTAGAGCCAGAGAACCAGGTCAGCAGAGTTGATTTAGAGGGAGAGAATCAGGTCAGCAGAGCTGTTTTAGAGCCAGAGAACCATGTCAGCAGAGCTGCTCTAGAGCAGAGAACCAGGTCAGCAGAGCTGCTTTAGAGCCAGAGATCCAGGTCAGCAGAGCTGCTTTAGAGCCACAGAACCAGGTCAGCAGAGCTGCTCTAGAGCCAGAGAAACCAGGTCAGCAGAGCTGCTTTAGAGCCATAGAACCAGGTCAGCAGAACTGCTGTAGAGCCAGAGAAACCAGGTCAGTAGAGCTGCTTTAGAGCCAGAGAAGCAGGTCAGCAGAGCTCTTTAGAGGGAGAGAACCAGGTCAGCAGAGCGGCTTTAGAGCCAGAGAACCAGGTCAGCAGAGCTGCTCTAGAGGCAGAGAACCAGGTCAGCAGAGCAGCTCTAGAGCCAGAGAACCAGGTCAGCAGAGCTGCTCTAGAGCCAGAGAACCAGGTCAGCAGAGCTGCTTTAGAGCCAGAGACCCAGGTCAGCAGAGCTGCTCTAGAGGCCGAGAACCAGGTCAGCAGAGCTGCTGTAGAGCCAGAGAAACCAGGTCAGCAGAACTGCATTAGAGCCAGAGAACCGGGTCAGCAGAGCTGCTTTAGAGCCAGAGAACCAGGTCAGCAGAGCTGTTGTAGAGCCTAAGAACTAGGTCAGCAGAGCTGCTCTAGAGCCATAGAACCAGGTCAGCAGAGCTGCTGTAGAGCCAGAGAAACCAGGTCAGCAGAGCTGCTTTAGAGAGAGAGAACTAGGTCCGCAGAGCTGCATTAGAGCCAGAGATCTAGGCCAGCAGAGCTGCTTTAGAGCCAGAGAACCAGGTCAGCAGAGCTGCTTTAGAGCCAGAGTACCAGGTCAGCAGAGCTGCTCTAGAGCCAGAGAACCAAGTCAGCAGAGCTGCTTTAGAGCCATAGAACCAGGTCAGCAGAGCTGCTTTAGAGCCACAGAACCAGGTCAGCAGAACTGCTCTAGAGCCTATGAACCAGGTCAGCAGAGCTGCTCTAGAGCCAGAGAACCATGTCAGCAGAGCCGCTGTAGAGCCAGAGAAACCAGGTCAGTAGAGTTGCTTTAGAGGGAGAGAACCAGGTCAGCTGAGCGGCTCCAGAGGGAGAGAACCAGGTCAGCAGAGCTGCTCTAGAGCCAGAGAACCATGTCAGCAGAACTGCTTTAGAGCCATAGAACCAGGTCAGCAGAGCTGATTTAGAGCCAGAGAACCAGGTCAACAGAGCTGTTGTAGAGCCAGAGAACCAGATCAGCAGAGCTGCTCTGTAGCCTAAGAACTAGGTCAGCAGAGCTGCTCTAGAGCCAGAGAACCAAGTCAGTAGACCTGCTGTAGAGCCAGAGAAACCAGGTCAGCAGAGCTGCTTTAGAGGGAGAGAACAAGGTCAGCAGAGCTGCTTTAGAGCCAGAGAACCAGGTCAGCCAAGCTGCTCTAGCCGACACTGACTGACTGACACTGATTGACTGACACTGGCACTGACTGACACTGACAGACACTGACTGACTGACTGACACTGACTGACTACTCTCTACCACTCACTCTCTACTACTCTATCTCTACTACTTACTCTCTACTACTCACTCTCTACTACTCACTCTCTACTACTCTACTACTCTCTCTCTACTACTCACTCTCTACTACTCTCTACAACTCACTCTCTACTGCTCACTCTCTACTACTCACTCTACTACTCACTCTCTGCTACTCTCTCTACTACTCACTGTCTACTCTTACTCACTCTCCACTCTACCTCTCTACCTCTCTCTACTACTCTCTACTACTCTCTACCTCTCTACCTCTACACCTCTACCTCTCTACTTCTCTCTACCTCTCTCTACACGTACACATATGCACATATATATATATGCATATATATGCATTTATATATATGTATGTGTATATATATATATATACATGTATAAACATAAATATAATCTGCATATCTATATAAATAAAAATATAAATGCACGCATACATATACATATACATATATGCATACATATGCATGTTATGTACATGAAAGTTTGAAAAACACTAATACAAGCAAAGCTAAAAAGCCACCTAATTATAAACAGAATTGCTTTAACTTAAACAAGGGCGAGACCTATTGCATTTTCAATGCTTGTTTACTTGGTTCCATAAAGAAGGCATTCAGATGTATCACACATTTGCCATACATTCTGAATGGTAGCACTCTAGTTGCTCATTAGATCACTGTAGCAAAGCTACTGCTCACCAGGGAAGTCTGCTGCTGGTATGCAAAGTGCATGTTTCAGTCTGCATGTCAGAATATTTTAATGAAATAGAAGAGGATTTGAGAAGTCAAAATGTGCCCTAATTTTTCTTTCTGCAGCATTAATCATAATTGCTATGGCAAAATGAACCCCCTCATTTTGTTCCTTTACAAATTAAATGTTTTAAGTGTTACCACTTTATTCCAATCAAGATGGCTTCAGATGTGCCATACTTTTGTCATAAGTAAGACTGTTAGCGCTCTAGTTGTTATTTAGAACACTCTGGGACATTTTGTCATTGGGCTACACTTGGGCTACATCAGGGTGATATTTGTGCTACATTTGGGCTCTTTTGTCTCTGGTGGCCATCTTGGGAGACTTATTTGTTATGAAGTTTCCTAATTTCCTCATTTACTACAGTCTCCTCAGTAGGAAATACTTTCAGTTTTTTATTTTGATTCCATCAAGAAGGCATTCAGATGTGTCACACATTTGCCATAAATTCGGAATGTTAGCACTCTAGTTGCTTATTAGATCACTGTAGTAAAGCTACTGCTCACCAGGGAAGTCTGCTGCTGGTATTGAAAGTGCATGTTTCAGTCTGCATGTCAGAATCGTTTAATTTTTTAATGAAATAGAAGAAGATTTGAGAAGTCAATCAAAATGTGCCCTAATTTACAGAAAATATGCTCTCAAGTTAGCTTATAGATCACCTTCCAAACCTCTGTGGGAAAAGCATGAGAAAATATTTTTCTCTCAAACATGATTCATGATATCCCAGCAGAAGGCTTTTTCACATGGTAAAATCACCTTAGAACTAACCCTGGGCGTAGTTCGCGAAGTAGCACTTCGCGAAGCTACGCAAAGTGCAGTTCGCACTACGCGAGCTACGCGTAGCACTTTGCGAACTGCGTAGTACCTTGCTCGCACTGTGCCAGATGTCGTTCTCAATGATTGCACAGTGCGGACAAGCAACCGGCAATGTGCAATCATTGAAAATGGCATCTTGCACAGTGCGAGCTGTAGTTTTCTGCTGCTCGAGTAGATTTTTACTCGAGCGGCAGCTTTCTCAACGCGAACTGGTAGTTTCTCATTGCGAGCGGTCGCGAGCATACGCGACCACTCGCAATGAGAAACCTGACCTCCTCGCGTTGGGAATCTCGTCGGGAGGTTTATTTTCCATGCTCGCGATCGCCAACTTGATGTTGCTGATTGCGAACAAGGAAAAAGTCTCGCAGGGATGTAATTTTGCTTGCTCGCGGTCGCCAACTTGACGTTGAGGACCGCGAGCAAGCAAAAAATGACCGCAGCACTACGCAACACTACGCTACGCGTGTTCGCACTGTGCTACGTGCAGTTCGTGTAGTGCGAAGTAGCGCAAACTTCGCAAACTACGCGAGCGTAGCGTAGTGCTTTGCCCAGGCTTACTTAGAACACACCAGAATTCCTAAAATGAGTATGATACCATCAGCAAATGATTTATAATGTAACTAAAGTCTTAAAACCTTCTTTTAACTGCAATGCTTTTTAATGAGGTGCTATCATGTATATTGGTCCCAAGATGGCTGCCAACACTTCTTGGATGAAGTGCTGACAGCCAATCAGATCTCACGATGAGATGTGTGGTTAGGCTCCGCCCACATATATATGTGGTTTTGATTTTGATTTTCTCAGGAACTACTGAACAGATTGACACCATTTAAGCAAAAGGCACGAGTCTGAACTGAGGACTACCTCTTTGCCAAATTTGGTGTAATTCCGTTCAGCAGTTCGAGCTGTAATTGCGGCTAAAGGTCCTATGGGAAATTGCATGGGGAAAACACGTTTTGGGACCCCTCTTTTTTCTCGGCCCCCGCTATACGAATCATCCCGAGAGTTTCAGGATAGGAGCGGACCGGTGCCGGCCAAACGTTTTGAAAATTTCGCGAAGATTCGTCAATCGGCGCCAAAGTTATTGGGAATAGAATGTTGCGGATTTCCTATGGAAAATAGGTCCTAACTATAACTACCTACTGGCGACCTCCAGTAGGTTATATATTATCTACTGGCGGTCGCCAGTAGATAGTTATAGTTAGGACCATGTTTCCATAGGAAATCCGCAACATTCTTTTTGGAATAACTTTGGCGCCGGTCGACGAATCCTCGCGAAATTTTCAAAACTAATGGGGCGCTACGCTACGCTCCTACCCTGAAAGTCTCGGGGGGATTCGTCAAGCGGGGGCTGAGAAAAAAGGGGGGTCCCAAAATATGTTTTCCCCATGCATTTTTCCATAGGACCTTAAGACACAGCTACAGCCCGAACGGCTGAACAGAGTTACTTGAAATTTGTCAGAGAGGTAGTCTACAGGTCAAGGAAGTGCCTTTTGTAGGTCTGGTGTAAATCTGTTCAGTAGTTCCAGAGAAAATAGCATTTAAATCAAGATATATATCTGTGGCAGCGCTCCGTGCGCTTACCGTGCGCTTACGGTAAGCTTACCGTACGCGTACGGTGCCGTGCGCGAGCGCGATTCTGATTGGCTGTTAGATCTTAGTAAACATTCGAATCGGTCGAAACCAGGAAGTGTCGGCCGCCATTTTCTCTCTCGCACTCTGAGGGGGGGAGGAAAAACAAAGTTGGATAACCTGAAAAGGAGCACGCTAGACAGCTCCTAACCACCTAGCCTTGGTTAGGGTGTCCCAATAGAACCCCCAATGCCAAAAATTCAATTTTTTTTTTTTTTTTAAAACGCCGAATGCGCTTACCGTACGCGTACCGGCAAAAATTAATTAAAAAAAAATATATATCCACATTTCCCCCCCCCCGTGTGCAAAAGGTGCCCGTAGTGCAACTTTTGTGCATGGCATAATTTAAAATTCTGAACATTTAATAGATAACCTTTCACAACGAAGCGCATAATATGTCCTCCGTGTGCGGACAGTGCGCGAAGCGCATCGTGCGTACATGGCCCATCCAGCGTAACGTGGGCACGGCACTAACTGCGTAAAGTGGGTGCTCACTGCGCACGGAAGGAACTGCGTGAAGTGGGCGTGCACGCCACGAACAGCGTAAAGTAACTTAGCATTTAAAAAACCGTACAAATTCACTGAAAAAACCATAGGTTTCACACATGTTATAGTTAGCTGGACATTTCACTCGTGAAAAACCATTGAAATTCCCCCGTTATAGTTAGTGCAGGCAACTATAACTCACGCGACCGCAATCCTCTGCTGATGACATATGTGTCTTTATGAAAAAAAAATATTTGTAATATATGTATAGCTAAAATTTAATGGAAGAAGACATGGGCAAATAAGTGTCTAAATACAGTATTAGCATCAGCAGAGGATTGCGGTCGCTTGAGTTATAGTTGCCTGCACTAACTATAACGGGGGAATTTCAATGGTTTTTCACGAGTGAAATGTCCAGCTAACTATAACATGTGTGAAACCTATGGTTTTTTCAGTGAATATATATATACATATATATATTACCTACTGGGGGTCGCCAGTAGGTAGTTATAGTTAGGACCTAGTTACTATAGGAAAATGGCAACATTCTATTTGCAATAACTTTGGCGCCGATTGATGAATCTTCGTGAAATTTTCAAAACTAATTCTTTGGTGAGATCAGCTCCTATGTTAAAAGTTTGGGGGTGATTTATCTAGGGGGGGCCGAGAAAAAAGGGGGTCCCAAAACGTATTTTTTCAATGCTAATTTCCATAGGAAACTTTAGACAAGGCTATAGGTCGTACAGGTGAACGGAATTACCTCAAATTTGGCAGGGAGAAGGGTCTTGGTCTAGAAAGCACGCTTTTGTTTATTTGGTGTAAATCCGATCAGTAGTTTTTGAGAAATATCGAAATTTACAGATATCGATATTTGGGAATTCTGCTATCTGATTGGCTGAGGCGTTACGAGCATGAGCTTGCTGCTGATTGGCCGCTATTTTGTGATTCCGTTGAAGTGAGTAAGGGGGAAAAAGGGCAAAAAATGTGGGAAAGAGGAGGGTAGGAGCACTGTAACCTTTGTGGGGTGTTTACGGTGTGCTATAGAGGGGGTGCGAAGTGAACTAATCATACCTACCGGTGTGAAAGTTCTAGGCTACGAAAATAAAGTAAGGTATTGGCTAGTGTGTGATATTTCTAAGAAGAGCTTGTGCGAATCTCGAGGATTAAAGTGTGAGCCCAGACTGTGTGTCTTATGCTGTGAAGTCATGTGCCCTGGCCGCTGCAGTACAGTTGTGGAAGTAGTGTCAGCATGTGTTTATACCTACTAGGATGAACAACTGACCCATAGTGTTGTGAAAGTCCTGGGTACGGAAAATATGTGAGGTATTGTCTAGAGTTACAAAAAAGGGAGGGAGGAACCGAGAGCTTTTTTCTTAGGTCCTGCACAATGCTCTAAACATATAATCAAACCGAAGGTGTGCAGTTCCCCAGGAAAGGGGAAAGGGGGGGGGAAGGGGAGAGACAGGTCTCTTATAGAATGCCCTCACACACCTAGCAAGGTGTCATGCTTCATCATAGGGCTGTGCTCCTCGTCGGGCCGGCACTGCAATGCCCGATGGGCTCCCGCGTAGGGGCTCTTCTTCGGAGATCGTTTGAGAGACAGCCGTATGGGTGCGTGGGGGTAAGTGCAACAAGTGTAGTGAGTCAGGGTGTGGTGTATTGTCTAGAGTCTCATGGAAGGAGGAAGTGTTGGCCGCCATTTTGTTATTCCGTTGAAGCGAGTAAGGGGAGAAAAGGGCGAAAAAAGTGGGAAATAGGAGGGTAGGAGCACTGTAGCCTCTGTGGGGTGTTTAGGGTGTGCTATAGAGGGGGTGCAAAGTTAACTAATCATACCTACCGGTGTGAAAGTGCTAGCCTACAAAAATTAAGTGAGGTATTGCCAAGAGTGTGATGCTGCTAAGGTGAGGTGGTGCGGGACTCGGGGATTAGAGAGTGAGTCTAAATTGTGTGTCTTATGCTGTGAAGTCATGTGCCGTGGCTGCTGCAGTACAGCTGTGGAAGTAGTGTCAGCATGTGTTTATAACTACTAGGATGAACTACTGACCCATACTGGTCTGAAAGTCCTGGGGTACGGAAAATATGTGAGGTAGTGTGTAGAGCCTCATGCTGCTAAGTTGAGCTGCTGTTGGACTCAGGGATGAAAGCGTGAGCCCAAACTGTGTGTCATATGCTGTGAAGTCATGTGCTCTGGCCGCTGTGCCACATCTGTCCAAGTGGTGTCAGTATGTAGTTATACCTACTCGGAGGAACTTTTGTTTCGAACATTGTAACGTGTGTATGGTGCTTAGGGGGTGTTATACAGGGAGCACGAAGGTAAATTTGTGCGTGTCAAATCAATTCGGTATTTGTAAAGTGCAAACTACTCACTCCTACGGGTCTGATGGTGCTGGGGGCGTAAGCTGAGCTGCTGACGGACTCGGGGTAAAGCCGGTGAACTACTGACCCCTACTGGTCTGAAAGTGCTGGGTACGGAAATTAAGTGAGGTATTGCCTAGAGTGTCATGCTGCTAAATTGAGCTGCTGCGGGACTCGGATATGAAACCGTGAGCCTGTGTTTGCTATGCTGTGAAGTCATGTGCTCTGGGCGCTGTGCCACACTTGTCCAGCTTGTATATGGTGCTTAGGTGGGGTTGTACAGGGAGTGTGAAGGTAAATCAATATGGTATTTGTAAAGCGCAAACTACTCACTCTTCTGGGGGAGTAGAAGTGGTGATCAAAGCGAGAGCTCTGTGCTGCAAAGTCAGATGGTCTGGCCGCTGCGTCACAGCTGTGTGGAGAATACCTTTTGGCGAGAGTGTGGGAGTTGCCATTACCTGGCCCTAAAATAGCGTGCCTAAGTTGTCAGTTATAGGGTGGCTCTCAAATGAGCCCTTGTGTTGATTAGTTGGAGCTACATATAGGTGCAGATGCACAGCTTCAAGTTATTCAGGAAAACTCGATTTCCGTGATCTGTGAAGTGTACTCCCTCACTTCTGTAGATATCAGCCATATCAAAACGCATGTTATTGTTGTAGATGGACCCCATTTTGTGGTCTCTGAGGTATGCAGACACAGCTTTGTTGAGTTTCTTCCTAGATTTTTCAATCTGAGGACAAAATTGTTTTGACCATTTCCACTTCTGCCTTTGGCATATATTGGAATATACAAAGACAGTTTGTGGGAAAAGTAGCATCAGTTGTTCAAAGGTGTCCTTCATAAGCATTTCTAAACCTACCCCAGTCAATGTGCCTAGGTCGTTTCCGCTACAGTGCACAATCATGAGGTCAGGGTGTTGGAGATGCAAACAGGTTTTAACCAAAGGCAACAATTGGTGCCACTTCAATCCTCTCTGTGCAAACCATTTAATGTCTACATTTTGTAAACCTAGGTCTAAGTCAATATATCTCTGTTCTGCATACCTCTTGCACCAGAAAATATAGCTATGTCCTATGATCCACACTAGCATTTTGAAGGTATGGCTGGAAGGTATGGAAAGATGTCTGTAGCTCATGCAGTTTCTTGGTAGAATAAGAGATATGTTTAAAGATGGGGAACTACTTTTTATTGCCATACAAAACGATACATGATTGGGAGACTAAAAGCATTCTGATTTAAAAGTAGGGTGCACATTCATTTTGTGGAAAAGCATCTTTGTGATTGGTTAAGAAAAAGCAGTTTCAACGTGGAGTACATATCATGGAATAAAAGTTGTCAACTCAACCACACCTGCTACTTGCATTTGGAAGGCACTGTTCGAACTTAAAACAATCGTGAACTTTTAACCTGCACATGCCGTTAAATGTTCGAGAAAATGTGGGAAAAAAATATAGTTAAGTTTAAAAAGATTGATGAACTTTTAACCTGCACGTGTTGTAGAATGTTCTAGAAAGTGTGTTGATAGAATACGTTGCCCTTCTGACTTTTATGTGTTGTTGAATATTAAAAAAAAAAAAAACGTTTATATGGAAAATTAAAAAGAAACCAAGGGAGAGAAGTTTTGAAACCTAAAAGAATCGAGGAACTATTCTAATTTGTTCTTTACATGTATTTATGTGTGGAGCAACAAAATTATAGACAGAACAGCACCAGGAGGAGGAAAAAGCAGGGAGTGTGGGGACGGGGGGAGATGGGCAGAATGGCAGACATGCACAATTAAGTATAGCACAAGTATAGACAAACAATAGCCAAAATGAAATACACCAACAAGGAGCACAAGTCACACAACTCGCCAACATCACACCAGTGAACGAGCATAGAAGTGAAAACCATGCTGCATTCATAGAGGATGTGTACAAAGGTGGGTTGTTGGTGTTGTGGGATGTCTGCGACCGTGGTCATCATGGATGAGATGCCCAGCACGTGGCACATGGGCGAGTTCACTGTCTGTGATGTTGCAAACAGCTGCTCCTCCCTCCCACGAGCTCCCACACTTTTGTACAGTGCGGTGTTGCATCTCGTGCACTCATACGGCACACCATTGTAATGCCTATTTGCACATGTGCTGCTGCATTCCAACTACACCATCACAGTGCCGTTTGGAGGTGGTGCATGCCACTTTACAACATCGACTGATGTGGCAGGCCACACCAGAACACAGAGACACAATTACCGAACTTCCTGTACACGGAGATGTCTGAGACACCCCGTTCCTGTTGTCGGATAGGCACACCCCTGCGCTGACCTGTGTACTCCGGACCAGCACACGCTGGTTGTGCATGCAGGAGGATGCGTGCGTAGCTACATGTCCAGGTTCACTGTCAACACTGAGGTAATAGCACACTGTGATGTTGTAGGGCTGGTGCCTATCACGCTAACACAATGACCAGAGGGACACACTTGCTCAGATGCGGGTTTGGGGGGCGTTGGCAGTCCCGGAGTTGTTCCGAAGAGTCTTGTGGCCCTCATGGGTATCCCTGTATCATGCTCATTTATTCTATGGCACCTGTGGGTGTTCTGGTGTGGCTCTAGGCTGTGCTCTCTTTCATGGTGCAGGTAGTCGTCCTGCTTAACACCATCAGAAAGCAGGTGTAAAATCCCAGGTGCTAACGTGGTTTATTGCCGGAATGTGTTTCGCATTGGTGTGAAAGTTGTGATGTGATTTTTTGCGTGTGCATGACAATATACGAACTGGGCAGTGCATCTCGTCAAGATCCAGCACCTTACGCCAGATTCCCAATCAATATAAATACAATGAGGTTTCGTAAATGATTTTGTGTGTACACTGTGAGTGCAGCCACTACGTCAGTGCAATTCAATACAGGATTTTAGTATTTAGAATAAATCGCAAAGGTGCACCTCGTGTCTTTTTGCACGGTAACAGCTAGTCTGCATTTCATTATCAGCACTTTAAAGGAAGTAAAGTTGAGAAAAATCTAGCACACTATTCAGAAGTTGGTGGAAACCGCAGACATCACCAGTATTCCCGCGATAAGTCCTCCAAAATTTAAGACCACGGCGAACTTCATCAAATAACAGTAATAAGAACAAGAAAGAGTTACACAGCAGTTAAGAAAACAACCAGAAACTTTATTATTTTTTTCAAACTTTATTTTTTTATTAACACATATCAATGATAAAGTAATAAACAAAATGTATCCAAAAAAATACAAAATAACAAGGTGGAACACTGCTGTGGGGACCATGGATGTGAAAGACAGAGCCTGGAAAATAAAGCACAAAATAAGGACGTGTGTAATGCGCGTATCAAAGGAGAGAGACATAGAGAAAAAGAGAAGGAAAAAAAAGCTAGAGAGAAAAAGAGAGGGAAGGAAAGAAAGGGAGTGAGAAAGGGAGAAGGGAGAGAGAGTTAGAGAGACAGAAGGAAAAGAAGGAAGAGAGTGAGAGAGGGAGAGAGAGAGAGGTAGAGAGAGAGAGAGACACTGCCGCCCCTGCCATCCATGAGCAAATATTACCTGGTGCCACCGGAGTGTGCAGCAGTGGGCACCCCACATGCCCGTTAAAATTCCACGCATCCCAGATATGTCGCTGAGTCCTGAGTCATGAATGGCGGAGACCACATCAGGTGCTTGGCGGATCGCACAGATGTCGCTGAGTCCTGAGTCATGAATGGCGGAGACCACATCATCTTCTCCACGGCCCGGCAGATCTAACACATGTCGCTGAGTCCTGAGTCATCAATGGCGGAGACCACATCAGCTTTTGGGGCCGCTAAGCCTGTGGAAGGCCCCTGATGGCCATATGAGCTTCGGGTGATACTAAACCTGTGCATCTGAAGTCTGCGCCAAAGGGGTGGTAGGCCCCTGAGGGCTATACAGATTAGGGTGCGAGTAACCTTCTGTGGACGTTTTGAAAGACTCTTTATGGTTGAGACACATGGAGCGTCCGGCATCTAGTCAGCACCGGCAATAAAGGATGTTACGTTGTCGATCTATTATATTTGCGTGGTCATATGGCCTGTGATGCATGTGCCGGACGGGTGTGGTGTGTGTGCAAACCTGCCCTCGGAGTGGGCGGGAGATGTGGAGAACAAGACCACTGACCTGCACACCAACAGCGAGTATGCCTGCGACAGGTAGCTATGTGGGGCCATCGTCGAACCATAATCTGAGTGGCGTGGCGTGGCATACGATGGAACAGGGCAGTTTTAGCTACAATCGCGCGGACGGCTCATAGTACTGCATCTGTGAGTGGGGTGGACGGGCCGCAGTTGTCCCTCTGCGAGCCTGGGTGCGTACTGTTCATAACTCACACTACATAAGTATTGAAAACTCATTTTGTGATTCAGTCCGTCAGCTGGCATTTGTCCGAGGTATTTGTGAAAACATATCAGAGTTCTTTCTGTGATAGATACCCCTTTGACGCTGCCTCTCCCCACATCAGCAGGTAACGCACCCTCTTCCCACATTACCATCATACCCCCAACAACCTTCTTGGACCCGGAAGTGTCCCTGTGCGGTTGGACAAAGAAGAGTGTTAGACATGTATAGATTTACAAATAAAAAAATATATTTAAAGAAAAGAACAACAAATAAGACTGAAGGAAGTCTGGTGCCGTGGTTGCTGGCACGAAGTTGGGGTGACTGCCAGTCAGGATTCAGGACACAGTTACACATGTGGGATCAGTTTATGTTAAAGAGGGTTAGTGGCACGACGTGCTGTTGGCCTTGCATATAGAAATATGCCTCACTGATCAGAGGGAGTCTGGTGCTGTGGTCGCTGTCACAGACTTGGGGTGACTCAGTACTCAGGACACAGTTACACATGTGGGATCGGCTTGTGTTAAAGAGGGTTAGTGGGAGTAGGTGTCGCCAGCCTTGCATATCGAAATATGCCTCACAAATCGAAGGGAGTATGTTGTGTGGTTGCTGCCTCGGACTTGGGCTCACTGCCATTCAGGACTCAGGACACAGTTACACATGTGGGATCGGCTTCTGTTAAAGAGGGTTAGTGGCACCAGAAGTATTGAGAGTGTATGAGCCTGCGATGATGCTTGGTGTGGACGGGCCGCACTGGGAGCAATGTGTCTTGGCTATGTTATGTTATGTTATGTTATGTTATGCACTTTTGTATTGCGCACAGCTGCCCCAGCCAAGGGGCGTCCTGGCGCATGGCAGGCAAAGAGCAACAGATAGCAGAAACACAACACAGAAAAAAGATCTAATTAAAAAGAAACGTTTTCAGAGCTTTGCGAAAGGCCAAGAGGTCAGTCAGTAGCCGCAAGTCCACTGGGAGGGAATTCCAGAGTTCAGCCGCCCTCACCCAAAAAGAGCGACCACCAGCCCGACACAACCTGTATCGGGGGACCACCGCGAGCGCTTGGCTTCCCGATCTCAAAGCGCGGGAAGGAACATACCACGACAGGAGGTCAGCAAGAATTGGCGGACCTACTCCCCTCAAGATCTTGAACGCCAAGCACAGCACCTTGAACTGGATGCGTGATTTAATGGGGAGCCAATGCAAGGATCTCAAGACACCTGAGACAGCGCTCCTTCGGGGTAAGCCTACAATGGCTCTAGCCGCGGCATTCTGCACTCGTTGAAGGCGGGTAGTCTCCGCCATGTTGGTCCCTACCAAAAGCGAGCTGGCATAGTCCAGGCGGGATAATACCGTGGCCTGGACTATCAGCTGCCTGGTACCACGGTCAAAGAACTTAAGAATGGGCCTCAGCGACCGCAAGATGCCAAAACAGCCGGCCGCGATTTTCTTCGAGTGGCCCTCGTAACTGAGAGCGGGATCCATCCACACTCCCAGATTCCTAAGTTCAGTGACCGGGAGGGGGACCGGCCCCAGTTCAATGGGCCACCACTTGTCCCCCCACAGTTCCGCCTTCCAGCCAACGATCATGATCTCGGTTTTCTTCGCGTTGAGCTGGAGACAGTTGTTCTTCATCCAGCTTGCCACCGCCCTAAGTCCACTCTGAAACCTGGGGGCATCCCGATCCGCATCCCCGCTGATAGTCACCGCTAGCTGAGTATCGTCAGCATACGAGACCATAGTCATGTCCCATTGCTTGACGATCTCAGCCAGCGGTCTCACATACAGATTGAAAAGCGTGGGACTCAGCGAGGAGCCTTGCGGGACCCCCTGTCTCAGAGGAAGGAATTGGGACTGGTACGGTGGCAACGCAACGCTAAAGAAACGATCGTTCAGGAAAGAGCGAAACCACTGGAGGGCAGGGCCACCCAGCCCGACCTCCTCCAGGCGATGCAACAGGATAGGATGGGACACGGTGTCGAACGCGGCGCTCAGATCTAATAAAACGAGCGCCGCTGTCTGCCCCGCATCCATCACTGTGCGTAGGTGTTCAGCCATGGAGAGAAGGGCAGACTCCGTGCTGTGACCAGCACGGAAGCCATTTTGGGTGGGATCCAAGATGTTAAACTGGGTGAGGTGGGCCGAGAGAACTTTGTTGACATGGGCCTCCATTACTTTGGTAGGCCAGGGAAGCAAAGAGATAGGCCGATAGTTTTCAGGCTTGTCTGGGTCCAGTGAGGGCTTCTTTAGGATGGGGGAAACCATCGCCCGCTTCCAGCTAAGGGGGACCGTGCCCGACTCCAATGAGATGTTGATCAAGGAGTGTACCACGGTCCGACCCACGAACGACTCATCTCTAAAGAGAGCCGAACTGAGAGGGTCGGCGGGGGACCCAGATTTCACCTGCTTTGCCAAGATGTTAAACCCTTCCAATGTCAACAGGGGAAGCGAGTGCAGGGCTGTGTCTCCACAGATGGAAATCAGAGACTCAACTGGGGGTCCTGTGGATGGAAAGGTCGTATAGATGTTTTGGACCTTTTCCTGAAAGAACACCGCAAGAGCCTCACAATGAGCAGTAGAGCCCGTCGTCGGAGCATCGGGGCGTTTAGCTAGAAGATCCTTCAACAATTTGAAAATAGTTTTCGAGGGGTTAGAGCTGTTGCCGACTTCGGCAGTATAATACAATGCCCGAGCACGGCACACAGCCCGATGGTATACTTTGACGGAGGCGAGATAGATAGCTTTTTTCCCCGAATCGTACGCCTTCCGCCAAGCCCTCTCTGCGCGCCTGCAACTGCCCTTGAGCGCACGTAGGGCGCCATCGTACCATGGGCTAGATTCTCTGGCACTGGTCTTACAGGCGGTGAGTGGAATGAGCGCATCTAGCGCTTTGGAGATCCACGCGCAGAACCCATCGTAACCTGAATCAACAGTTACAAACGGATCTAATGGCTCTGCAGCGAGGACACGGTGCAGATCTTCCAACCGTAATTTGCCCCAATGCCGCCTTACGATCAGCTTAGCAGGAGGGATGACAGTCCTACCTGATAGAGGGGTACTAATGGCGACCAAAAAGTGATCAGTCCAACCCAGGGGCGAGACGGCAGTGACAGAGGCATCTGTCAAATTGGTGAAGAAGGGATCTAGCGTATGGCCCCCGATGTGGGTGGGCTGCTGAACAAGCTGCAGCAACTGTAAGGCCTCCAAATCCGAGAGAATGCCACTGACCGCGGGTAGGTTGGGTCTATCGAAATGGAGATTAAGGTCCCCCAGAATCGAAAAATTGGGACACCCCACCACCAAGGAGCTGACCACATCCGGGAAAGCGGCGCGAAACGCCGCCTCGCTCCCTGGGGGACGATAGACCACCATCCCCGAGAGTGAAAAGTGTGGAGTAACCAGAATCTTAAACAACGCACTTTCACATCCCGCAATGGTCAGTGCGGTCCAGGAGCAAGTAAGACTAGAACGAATGGCCAGGGCAATTCCCCCTCCCCTAGAAGATCGATTAAGGGTACGGACAGTATAGTCAGGGGGGAATGCCAGATTAATAATGGCTGCGTCCTCGTCTTTCAGCCATGTCTCGGTGATAGCCACGATGTCCGGGCTTTCATCCTGCAACAGGTCAAATACTGCCTGATAATGTGACACCAGAGACCTAGCATTAAAACTAAAAATGCGGAGAACATGCTCCGGGCAGGTGTAGCGAACGGCTGCCACCGGACGTGTGGGGGCAATAGAAGTAGCTTGCTCCAAAAACCACTGACAGCCAGCACAATGATAGGGACCGTCCAATGGATGTAGGAGGGGTAGGCTACAGCCAGCAGTCCGGCGTCCCAAGTCACGCAGGGTGTCACAAGAGTAAGTCAACATGGCTGGAAATAACCAGCCGCACCTCGTACCAGCAGGGCCTGGCCAGAGTCCCGCGCGTCCTTAGCGCGGACGGGCGCAGACGGGCAGGACTCTGGCACGACTCCGGCCACGCTATAGGACTGCGTCATGTGGAATCACAACTCTATCTGAATTGTGAGGCCTGCTGATCATAGTGTAGGCCAGAAATAGCGGTGAACAAGGGCCCACAGCCACGTGCATACGTTGGTGGCGTCACCGGCCTACGTAGTGCAGGTTCAGTGGCACCACTTGTCGCCAGCCTTCAATATGCAAATACTCTTCACTAATTGAAGGGAGCATGGTGGTGTGGTCGCTGCCATGAAGTTTTGGGTCACTGCATATGGAAATATGTCTAACTGATCAAAGAGAGTTTGCTGCTGTGGTGGCTGCCATTGACTTGGGGTCACTGCCATTCAGGACTCAGGACACAGTTACACATGTGGGATTGGCTTGTGTTGGACAGTGTTAGTTGGCACCACGTGTCCAAAATTCAAATTGCGAGGTCTGCTGCCCACAGTGGAGACTGCTGAGTGTTCGTTTGTACTTGAAAATGAATTTGGTGATTGTACTAAAGGTATAACTGATATAAAAAAAAATCAAGAAGAAAGGATACTGAAAGGATTTTATGTAGATTTGAGGCCTGTAGTAGTTACTTGCCGAGTGACTCTGTAGTTAATGAATGAAGAACTAATTTGCATTGGGAGCCCTAGTGAGTGCAGTGTAGGCGTATGATGAAAAGATGAAATAAGTATAGAATACACTAACGAAGTGTTGTATTTTCTGAGTACAATCTTGTTGTTAGAAATTAGTATTTAAAAATGGAATTGCGAGCTGTACTGCCTGCAGTGTAGACTGCTATTCCATTTTAGTTTTCATTTGAAGATTAATTTGGTCATTGTAGTAAAGCTATAACTGATATAAAAAAAGTTCCCGAAGCAAGGATACTAAAAGGATAATATGTTGGGTGTAGGACTGTGATACTTACTTGCCTTCTGGAGTCTGTAGTTGCATATGGAAATACCCCTCACTGATCAAAGGTAGTGTGGTGGTACAGAGTTGGGGTCACTGCCATTCAGGACTCAGGACACAGTTACACATGTGGGATCGGCTTGTGTTAAAGAGGGTTAGTTGGACTATGTGTCGCTGGCCTTGCATATCGAAATATGCCTCAGTGATCGAAGGGAGTGTGGTGCTGTGGTCGCTGCCACGGACTTGGGGTGACTGGCATTCAGGACTCAGGAAACAGTTACACATGTGGGATCGACTTGTGTTGAACAGGGTTAGTGGTAGTACATCTACATTCCTAGTTTGAATTTTATAATGAGTACGTCGGCAATAAATATGAACATAGTTGGGATTTTCACCAGAAACTACTTTAAACTTTGTTATTTCTTTTTCAAACTTCAGAACAGTATTATCTTCCATTTGTTAATCAACACCTGGACATATCCAAATGCTATTTTCTGTACAGTTCTCTTGACTAGCAAAGAAACGTAAGTCTAAATCATCACAATTGTTTTTATAACATTTATATTAAAACTCGATTTCGTGCCGCAGGAAAACCTAGACTTATCCAGATGGTTCCTGTTGACTTTGAATATAAACTTGGTAGGATCCAATTTCTCGATGTGAAAGTATCTTCAAACTGAAGCTGTAAATTTTTTTCCTAAGTGTCTTCTCCTGTGAAATTTCTTCCCACATTTCTTTCAATTCTGTCTTCTCAGAGTTGGTAATATATGACGTGACATAGTGAGAAACAGCAATTGAGTTATGTGCATCATATTGTATGTTTATATTTGCATTTCACATCTTCAAAATCTCCATATTGTAATCATTATTGTACTTCGATGCTTCTGTTCTTTTTAAATTATAAGTATTTTTGGGTGATTTTCGAGTGATGGTATGTCTCATTGCTGACATAAAACTGTTCACTCTTCCTTTGGAAATTACTGGACGTGGAAAGGGAAATCGACAGTTTGTGTAAAATGTATCTTTTCATCTGCAATATTTTCCACATTGATGACTTCGATATGCAAATATGCCACACTAATTGAAGGGTGTCTGGTGCTGTGGTCGCTGGCAAGAAGTTGGGGTCACTGCCATTCAGGATTCAGGACACAGTTCCAAATGTGGGATTGGCTTGTGTTGAAGACGGTTAGTGGTACCATTTGTCGCCGGTCGCCCACAGTGTAGGGCAGAGGTAGCGGTGCGGTAGGGTCCACAGCCACGTGCATACATTGGGGACCCAAATGAACCTTGCGTAGTACAGGTTCAGTGGCACCACGTGTTGCCGGTCTTCCATGTGGAAATACCCCTCGGTGATCGAAGGGAGTCTGGTGCAGTGGTCGCTGCCATTGAGGACTCAGGACACAGTTACACATGTGGGATCGGCTTGTGTTGAAGACGGTTAGTGGTACCCTTTGTCGCCGGTCACCCACAGTGTAGGGCAGAGGTAGCGGTGAGCTAGGGTCCACAGCTACGTGCATACGTTGGTGACCCAAACAAACCTTGCGTAGTACAGGTTCAGTGGCACCACGTGTTGCCGGTCTTCCATGTGGAAATACCCCTCGGTGAACGAAGGGAGTCTGGTGCTGTGGTCGCTGCCATTGAGGACTCAAGACACAGTTACACATGTGGGATTGGTTTGTGTTGAACACCACGTGTCGCCGGTCTTCCACAGTGGAGGCAGCGGTCAGCAAAGGCCCACAGGCAGGTGACATTGACTTGAGCTGCACAGATTGCGAGCATTTGGTCTTCTTAACCCATGATAGTCTCTTACACAATTTGCGTCGCTACTAATGTTGAATTGTGAACCATGTAACTCCAGTGTAGGGCGGACGCAGCGGTCAGGATGGGCACACAGCCATGTGGCATTGAGTTGAGCTGCACAGTTAGTGGCACCTGGAGTACTCAGCGTGTGCGCACCCTGCGATGAGACGTGGTCCCGGCGGGCTGCACTGGGAGCAGTGTGTTTTGTCTAATGAAGTCAGCGTTGACAAGGCCACGTGGGGATGACTTATGGTGCAGTGAGTTAGTAGCACCTGAAGCACACAGTGTGTGTGCAGCCTGCGATCATGCGTGGTCCATGCAGGCCGCACTGGGAGCAACGTGTCTTGCGAACTGGACTGCGACATCTACAATCACCACTGCATCTGAATTGTGAGCCGTGCTGTCCGAAGTATAGATCGAAGGCAGTAGTTGGTACAGACATAAGTCTGCAGTGCTGTGCCACTGGGTTCGCAGGGGCCCTGTGTCGAGGAGGCCAGCGGTTATGGCGGCTGCCACGTGCTAGGGTGAAGGCTGCCGTTCTGACAGACTCGTTGGTCTTCCCACAAGTGAACCACGCCTAGGGCCTGGTCTATTTATTCATACTCCTACGCTGGAGTGGCGTATGTTGGAGCAGCGTACTCCGCTTCCGCTTCCAGGGGAGACAACACAGCTACATGACCGAGATCTTCCACACTGCCTGAGGTAACATGGTTGCGTCCACTGTGCACTACACTACAAGTATCAATAGTATATCTCCACATGGAGAGGTTTGAGCTTTGCATAGTGAGGTCTGTGCAGCACATGAGCGTTACACTTGGCATTGTGTGCTTTATCAGTGATGGGTGACTTGCCTCCTTCATATATAGTTGGTTGCTCAACTCCCAACATTCAGCTATTGTGTGACTGTGGGGCATGGCGTTTTGGGAAGGTCCGTTGTTCTGTTTTGTGCTGCCTCGGTGGTAGTGGGGGTGTGGTCCGGGGGGGAGGTTCTGGTGGTGGAGGGGCTTGGTGTTGTGGCGTTGTTGGGTGTCGGAGCTGCATGATCAGTAGCTGTATCACGTGTTGGTCTTTAGATGTGGCTGTGAGTTGGGTCGAAATAACGGAGTAGATAGTCGACCTCCTTACACCAGTTAAAGGTTGATGTTAATTTGTTGCTGCTAACTTGGCTTATCGCCTGCTTTTTGGATCGCATTGCAGATTTGGCGGGTTGTTGAAAATATGGAGAAGTGGTGTTTTCGGGGTTTTTTTGCACGGGAAACGCCTACTGTACATTTCATTAGCGTTAGATGTGGCTCTTTTTTGTGGCGATTTTGTTGGTGTAAGGTATTGATGGAAGAGTGGTGAGATTTGCAGTTTTCACCAAGTTGAGAATGGGATGATAATTAAAAAACCTAGGAAAAAAGATAGGTTTCATGAACGTTATAAATAGAAATTAGTATTTAAAAAACCTTTGAAATTCACTGAAAAAACCATAGGTTTCAGGCACGTCATAGTTAGAAATTAGCATTTAAAAAACCTTAGAAATTCACTGAAAAAACCATAGGTTTCAGGGATGTTATAGTTAGAAATTAGCATTTAAAAAACCTTAGAAATTTACTGAAAAAACCATAGGTTTCAGGGACGTTATAGTTAGTTGGACATTTGACTCATATAAAACCAGAGAAATTCGCCTGTTATAGTTAGTTAAGCTAACTATAACTCGCGCCCCTGCAATGCACTGCTGATGACGTCACATATTACATCGATCATGACATGGTCAGTGACATCACGGATGACATCTCAAATGACATCACTGGTGAAATCATCCACGTGAAAATCAGATGCACCTGATCAGACCCTAATATAACACTTGATACACCCAGTCTAAAATACAGACTATAATTTTTGAAACCATGAACACACCAATACCAGTTAGTGCATATCCACTCTCTAATTTGTAGGTCTACACAAATCCATTCATTCACCTATACACTCACTTATACATACAGTCAGTTATCAATACAACATTATCGTATCCAGTCACATATCTATACAGACACTCACACACTGCCTCTCATTCTTAGAGTTATTCACACACCTAGTCAGTAATGGAAATAATCAATAACACTTTCATTTACTCACCTGTACAGTTATACACATACCACGTCCCTTATTTAAACATATACTAACACATACTTACACTCTAATACAATAGCTAATACAAGGACACACTGATCCATACAGGCACTCTCACAATCACTCACTCTCACATATAGTCATTTATACAGTCAAACACTCATATATACTGCTTTTCACATATGGAGTTACTCACATGTACCACTGAGGGATCCATTCACTCACCGAGACCCTCATACACACACTCACTCAGCCATACAGACCTTCACAGATACAGACTTGAACACATATACCTAGTGAATTAGCCACTCACACATCTATGCCGAGAGTCACACCCCCCACCCACCCACGCAAATACTCAGGTACTCATACAGATACTCAGACAAGCAATGAATAGCTCATATAGATCCTCATTTAGTTGCTAACCAAACCATGGAACTGCTTACACAACAACTAACAACCTAAACTGTGTGAATGTCTATATCAGTTGCTAACACATGCATTAAGCAAGACACAATTAATTAGTCACTTATACAGTTAGTCACACACCTACTTAATCATCCATCCTGAATCTTATACACTCATTCATTCTTCAATACACCTTGGCATATATATATATTTATAAAACATATTTAAACTTTATAGAAACACACATTCACTGGATGATGTCATTTGAGATGTCATCAGTGATGTCATGAGTGATGCCACTGACCATGTCATGAGTGATGTAATATGTGACGTCATCAGCCGTGCATTGCAGGGGCGCGAGTTATAGTTAGCTCAACTAACTATAACAGGCGAATTTCTCTGGTTTTATATGAGTCAAATGTCCAACTAACTATAACGTCCCTAAAACCTATGTTTTTTTCAGTGAATTTCTAAGGTTTTTTTAAATGCTAATTCCTAACTATAACGTCCCTGAAACTTATGGTTTTTTCAGTGAATATATATATATGTATATATATATTATCAATATGCTAATAATATTTAATTTAATAAACAGTCACAACCCACCTTAGTAGGCTTCACAGACCACCAGGGGTCCATGGACCACAGGTTAAGAACCTTTAGTCTATACAATTTTTGTCAAATATGTGAGAGGAATGCTTAGCTCCAGTTAATACTTGCCTACATAAAGACAATATGGGAAATAACACATGCAATCCAAAGTATTCTGTTGAATTTTGTGAAATGTAAGTCAGCAAAATCTAAACAAATAATTTTCTCATTTAGAAAAAAGCATTCATTTGGGACACAGCAAAACTAAAAACAACGTTCTTTGCACTTTCAAAATAGGGTCCAATCGCACCAGCACAACTAGCAATCATTTAGACAGAACAAGTGGAGACAAGCAGGCTTAGTAGTGTAACCTGTCAGTGGTTTCCTTCTTATGTGCCAGATTCTGCAATAGGTTTGGTCTCAGAGCTTGCCATACACCCCAAAAGCCAGCATGTTTCCACCCATCTACAAGATGTAGACTGGACTTTCATCATGAAAAAAAATGAAGACATGCACTATACCACCCATAGAAGTTCAAATAATGTGTGCATCACACATTTCCTGTAAAATATTTGTCGCGCTCAAACATCTGCAGGGATAAAACAATAACAGGCTGTTGACACATTGAAGAATAATTAATAACGCATACTTCTGTTTCAGATGTATTTCTCCCAATGCAAACCTGTCAATCGAGAGGCCACATGGAATCAATCCATAATATTTAATAAGTCACTTAAAGTACCGAACCTTGAACAGAGTTGGTACACTATTAACTGCAATCAAGGGGTGCTCTGCTCTGTTTGCTGTATTTACCAAAACTCAGTAACCTAACCTGCGGTGGATACACTGGGAAGGAATAATCAAATTAAAAGTAAAAATGGGTTATTAAAGACTCTCAGGGTGCATGGAGTCCATTCATGTGTCAAAATCTTGCTGAAAACCATTTGAAGTAAAACAAATGTCTTTTCCCAATCTAAATTAGTTGTGATAGGGTGCACAAAAAGGCTCTGAAAGAAGGGAGACATAGATAACAAACATAATTGCACACATGCCAACATTACAAACATTCATTCACATTATTCATTAATTGTGAGTTAAGAAATCTGAATCATGCAAGAAAGAAAAGGGAGAAAATTCAAGGCATTGGCTCCAGATAAAAGAACACTATTTCTTGCAGTGCCTAACATATTTGTGCTGCAATATTATGCAAGTGAATGGTCCTTGTGAATGTTGTGACTTCGTCTTCTGGTAGAGTAAGTTGGTGGGTTAGTAAATGCTACTGAAGTATGTTTATGTGTAATCTTCAAGGCACTGTTGTGAATCCAGCATAAGAATGTGGTTCACCATAAGGCCTTCATTATAGGTCGGTAAGTAATTGTATTTTGCCCAAATTACATTTACTATTACACACAGCGATCCCCCCAAAAAACTTTTTCCAGGTAAAATCTGCTAATTTGTCCAGCAAGTAGAAAGTAAGCAAGCTCTACTTTGAGTCAAGGGCCCGTATCATGAGCGAAACATGAGTGTTACCATGCCACCGCCTGCAGATTTTTTTGTATTGAAATTCTTTATTAAACACTTTTCTTTTACAGTGCGCCTTATATAGATGTGTGTATATCAGTCAACAACGGTACTGTGTCTTCGTCCCTCATTAGACTTTCAAGCCTGCCTTCCCTTAGCATGGAATACCTCAGTCCTATAAAATGTAACAATTCATTTTGACTGGTACAAAAGGTTTACAGGAAACAATTACGAAACAGAACCCTCCAAAAACTGCTCCCGACATTCTAAAAGATTTCCAATAGGGAATTAAGTGCAGATATATTCTTACTCACGATTCAGAGATTCCTCATCTCATTCCTTAGCAGTTGAGGGAATGCCTCCCTCGCAAGACACCTTTCCCCACTTTAGTATTAATTTTCTCCTTTCCCTTTTTAAGCTAGTGCGGTTTTCCCTTGAAAGGGTATCTTGCTATGCTGCTGGCCTCTGGGATACAGTGACGAATTTGACCTTTGTTGCATTTTAAACAGATACTTAACGAAATCATCCAAATGCAGACTGAAATGTTTAGGGTGCAAAATGGCAGATGGTTTTGAGATGCATCTAATTTTCCATGGCCATAGCCAAATATGACTTCTGCAAGTTGGTATGGTGTCTGCTGAGGTAGATGATGCACATAAAATGTCAAGTGTGATATCAGACAAAAATCTCACTATTATTTTCTTTTTTTACCTTGTATTGCTTGTTTAGGAATTCAGGGAATCTTCTCAATATCTATCCTTTCTCTAATGAGAATAATTTCCACTTGGGCTAATTGTTCTTCTTGCACCAATATCCCTTTGTGAAGTTCTGGTTCCGTACCCTCCGCCACAATATTCTATATATTATGAGTTCTTGTTTCTGTCTGACGATCAGCTTCTATTGCTCTACCAGCAGCAGAAAATCATCAGAGTTTAGCAAAATGATGTCATCTTGCATTTCAGGAAAATAACTCCTCTTCTACATGCTTCCTCATTTTTAGAGCACGGTCTCCCCTCATTTAGAACAGTCAAAATGTTGGTTCCTGCTTTAAGAACTCCTTTCAGAGGCCACAGGGCTAGCAAAGGTTTTTGGGCCCAACCGGCGATGTTGTGGACTTTTACTCCTCCTCTATCTGAGCAAGACTTTCTATGGGCACTGAGTAAACAGGCCAAGCACTTCTCCTTCTGCATTTGACTCTCAGTATTAGAGCTTTGTGAGTAGTCAAAAGCTTTTGGGTAGAGCAAGGTGCAGGTTATGAGCAAGCTCATTAATCACAATACTCAGAGTGACCCCAAAAATATCATTAGCCTGTCCAATACTTTCTTTTGGTAAGAAAAGCAGTATTTATCAAACACAGAACACAGCACACTAAATAAGTCACACAAAATGTCTCTCAAAGCTAGCTCTGATCTTGGCTGTGTTCCCCGAATGAGTCCTCTTCCCCCCCTCCTCCTCACGCTAACTATCTGTCTCTGGAGGTGATCCCACAGCTGTTGCCTGAAGTAGTGATGCATAATAAAGCCTGGCTTTGGCCTTGAAAGTTTCTGCTCTCCGGGCCCTAATCCGTCAACTGGGGATGGGATAGGGTTATATAATGAGATCACAGTTGAGCTGGAAATGGTGCATGGGTTAAGGTTAAAGGAGAGAAGCTTTGAGGAATCGAGGACTGAGAACAGACTAAAATGAACACCTGATTATACAATGTTTATTCAATATAGTAGAGTTATCAAACCCTATTAATTTTCTAGAGGAATTGATGTTTCTATCAATGTTTATCCATGTAATTGTTGTAAAATAGTCATTGAAATTGGAGTGACCATTAAAAGGTGCTTTTTAAGTCATTCATTTAATTCACAAACTGTAGTGTTGGCAGCAAACCGATTTAGAGTCCTGCTTGCCCTCATGACCTGCTCTCTCTCCTAGCACCGCCCACCGATGTATCTATAGGCCATTTTAAAATCATTTTGAAAACAATCCAAGTTTGCAATCTATTGATTACTTTTCAGCAGCAATTGGTTTTCCATTTCTAAGTCCAGCTTGTTCAAATGAAAAGAAGCAAAACTAAAAATCATTTGTATTCACTAATTTGTTAAGTAACATTCTCTAAATAGATGGCATATCATTACCAATAACTGTAAAAAATGTAGGTACTAAAATCAAACAGACCTCAAATTTGAAACTTTAACCTTTCTTGCATTCTTTAGCTTGTTTCCGTTTGACTGTTTTGAAACAGTAGTAGTCATGCAAAAGGGTTCGACCACACTTTTTTTTAGGTCTCGGTTGGCAAACAAAGCTATTGTATCGAATAATGAATAAACGCGCCCAACCCTTGATTACCCTTGATCATGACTTGATTGCTCTCTTATCTATCTCTGGTGCCTCTTCCTGATACTATGGCTTTCCTATGTTTGCCTGGCCAAGGAACATGTCAGTCTCCTGTTATATGATGAGTGATCCTTGTTTGTATCCTTCCACTTCTGATGTCAGACTTTACATTACAGTTCATGCAGGACTATTTTCTCTGTCAATTTTTGCACCTAACTGCTTTTTTGCAAAGCTCAAATTATTTAAAAAAAAAAAAAAAACTAGCATTCATCGCACCCCACTTATATTGCATGACCCACTCTCGCTCCTTTACCATCTGCCACTGTACCAGTAGCTGGCCATATTATAATATTTTTTTAACCATTCCAAAATTATTGCCACCCATTCATGCACATGTGCATGGATGTGACACAGTAATCTTTTAATGGTTACTCCTATACTTTAAAACAATATTTTAAAGATGGTAGCCACAAACAGGCAGAAGTGTGGTGTCCATCTTTCATAGAGATTTTTTGAACCATTAGAAATAATATGCAGGATGGCCCGTGATTTGTGCATGCATGTGTGTGCATGTATGGAAGATCAATCAATCAATCAGGCGTTTGTTAAGCGTGACTACTCACCCGTGCCCATTCGCCGCCCCGCTTCTGCCTCCCAGCTGCTCCTCCCTCCCACTGCCCCTTTTATGGAGGGCGCGAAGCGGCCACGCCGCTGGCGCGCCAAAGGAGCGCTAAAGGCAAGCCCGTCTCTGCCCGTCCGTGCCTGGACCGCGCCCAGCACCAGAACCCCTGGCCCCCACAGGAGCCAGAAGCCCCGCCTGAGATACGACACTGCCGCCCTCCATGCACTCAACACCGGCCGAAATCCCGCCTGTCATCGAGCCACCCTGAAACGCACCCACGGACCCTTCACCTGCCAAGCCTGCAAATTCACCTGCCTCCGAACCTGCACCACGACCCCCAGACCAAGCGCCAACAACAACCACCTCAGGTGTATCCTGCTCCACACCCGCTCCGTCCACAAGCATGCCGTCGAACTCTGGGACCTCCTCGACACAACAGCGCCAGACGTCGCCTTTCTCACAGAAACCTGGATGAACGCCTCCTCAGCCCCCTCATGGTTCACCGACGACCTCAAAGACTCAAAGAAATCCTGCCGTACCCTCGAGAAAGCCTGGCGCCACGAACAGGCGACTGATAACCTGACTGCCCTCAAGAACGCCACCCGAAAAAACACCACCAGCTGATCCGCACCACCAAAAGGACTTCATTCAGAGAACGACTCGACAACAACACCCACAACAGCAAGGAACTCTTCAACATCGTTAAAGAGCTCTCCATCCCCAGTGCCAGCAGCAACGACATCACGCCTTCGCAAGACCTCTGCAACTCACACGCCATGTTCTTCCACCGCAAGATCGTCGATATACACGAGAGCTTCGGCACCCAGTCCACGTACCCCACCACCGCACCAACGCCCCCCACTACCACCCTCCCGCGTCTGGACCCCCGTCAGCACTGAAGACACCACCCACATGATGAACACCATCCACTCCGGCTCCCCAGCCGACCCCTGCCCCACCACATCTTCAACAAAGCCGACTCCACCATCGCACCCCAACTCCGGAACATCATCAACAACTCCTTCGCATCCGCTACCTTTCCGGAGAGCTGGAAGCACGCGGAGATCAGCGCCCTCCTGAAGAAACCCACCGCGGACCCCACAGACCTCAAGAACTTCCACCCCATCTCGCTCCTCCCCTTCCCCGCAAAAGTCATCGAGAAGACCGTTAACAAGCAACTGACCACCTTCCTCGAAACGAACGACTCCCTTGACCCATCGCAGTCTGGTTTCCGAGCGAACCACAGCACCGAGACCGCCCTCATTGCAGCCACCAACAACATCAGGACCCTGCTTGACAACGGGGAAACTGCCGCCCTCATCCTCCTCGACCTATCGGCCGCATTCGATACAGTCTGCCACCGGACCCTAACAACCCGCCTCCACCACGCCAGGATCCAAGGAAAGGCCCTGGAATGGATAACCTCCTTCCTCTCCGACAGAACCCAGAGAGTCCTTCTCCCGCCCTTCCGCGCCGCGGCCACCAAGATCATCTGCGGCGTACCCCAAGGCTCCTCGCTCAGCCCTACCCTCTTCAATGTCTACATGAGCCCCCTCGCAGCCATCGCTCGCAACCACAACCTCAACATCATCTCCTACGCTGACGACACCCATCTGTCCTTCTCCCTCACCAAAGACCCCGCCACCGCCAAAACCAGCCGCCAGGAAGGAATGAAAGACGTCGCGGAATGGATGAAAGTCAGCCGTCTGAAACTGAACTCAGACAAGACGGAGGTCCTCATCCTCGGACCAGCCCCCTCCGCCTGGGACGGCTCCTGGTGGCCCCCTGCTCTGGGCACCACCCCCAAGCCCACGGACCATGCACGCAACCTAGGCTTCATCCTTGACTCCTCCCTCACAATGATCAAGCAAGTCAACGCCATCTCATCTTCATGCTTCAACACCCTTCGCATGCTCCGAAAGATCTTCCGGTGGATCCCCACCGAAACCAGAAAGACGGTCACCCAGGCCCTCGTCACCAGCCGGCTGGACTACAGGAACGCTCTCTGCGCTGGAACCACAGCCAAGCTACAGAAAACACTCCAGCGCATACAGAACGCATCTGCACGACTCATCCTGGACATCCCTCACCACACCCACATCTCCACCCACCTGAGAGACCTGCACTGGCTCCTAGTCAGCAAGAGGATCACGTTCAGGCTCCTCACCCACGCACACAAAGCTCTCCACGACATGGGCCCCGAATACCTCAACAACCGCCTCACCAGCCCGCCAGCTCTGCTCCGCCAGCCTCGCCCTCGCCACCTAAAAGATTTCCAATAGGGAATTAAGTGCAGATATATTCTTACTCACGATTCAGAGATTCCTCATCTCATTCCTTAGCAGTTGAGGGAATGCCTCCCTCGCAAGACACCTTTCCCCACTTTAGTATTAATTTTCTCCTTTCCCTTTTTAAGCTAGTGCGGTTTTCCCTTGAAAGGGTATCTTGCTATGCTGCTGGCCTCTGGGATACAGTGACGAATTTGACCTTTGTTGCATTTTAAACAGATACTTAACGAAATCATCCAAATGCAGACTGAAATGTTTAGGGTGCAAAATGGCAGATGGTTTTGAGATGCATCTAATTTTCCATGGCCATAGCCAAATATGACTTCTGCAAGTTGGTATGGTGTCTGCTGAGGTAGATGATGCACATAAAATGTCAAGTGTGATATCAGACAAAAATCTCACTATTATTTTCTTTTTTTACCTTGTATTGCTTGTTTAGGAATTCAGGGAATCTTCTCAATATCTATCCTTTCTCTAATGAGAATAATTTCCACTTGGGCTAATTGTTCTTCTTGCACCAATATCCCTTTGTGAAGTTCTGGTTCCGTACCCTCCGCCACAATATTCTATATATTATGAGTTCTTGTTTCTGTCTGACAATCAGCTTCTATTGCTCTACCAGCAGCAGAAAATCATCAGAGTTTAGCAAAATGATGTCATCTTGCATTTCAGGAAAATAACTCCTCTTCTACATGCTTCCTCATTTTTAGAGCACGGTCTCCCCTCATTTAGAACAGTCAAAATGTTGGTTCCTGCTTTAAGAACTCCTTTCAGAGGCCACAGGGCTAGCAAAGGTTTTTGGGCCCAACCGGCGATGTTGTGGACTTTTACTCCTCCTCTATCTGAGCAAGACTTTCTATGGGCACTGAGTAAACAGGCCAAGCACTTCTCCTTCTGCATTTGACTCTCAGTATTAGAGCTTTGTGAGTAGTCAAAAGCTTTTGGGTAGAGCAAGGTGCAGGTTATGAGCAAGCTCATTAATCACAATACTCAGAGTGACCCCAAAAATATCATTAGCCTGTCCAATACTTTCTTTTGGTAAGAAAAGCAGTATTTATCAAACACAGAACACAGCACACTAAATAAGTCACACAAAATGTCTCTCAAAGCTAGCTCTGATCTTGGCTGTGTTCCCCGAATGAGTCCTCTTCCCCCCCTCCTCCTCACGCTAACTATCTGTCTCTGGAGGTGATCCCACAGCTGTTGCCTGAAGTAGTGATGCATAATAAAGCCTGGCTTTGGCCTTGAAAGTTTCTGCACTCCGGGCCCTAATCCGTCAACTGGGGATGGGATAGGGTTATATAATGAGATCACAGTTGAGCTGGAAATGGTGCATGGGTTAAGGTTAAAGGAGAGAAGCTTTGAGGAATCGAGGACTGAGAACAGACTAAAATGAACACCTGATGATACAATGTTTATTCAATATAGTAGAGTTATCAAACCCTATTAATTTTCTAGAGGAATTGATGTTTCTATCAATGTTTATCCATGTAATTGTTGTAAAATAGTCATTGAAATTGGAGTGACCATTAAAAGGTGCTTTTTAAGTCATTCATTTAATTCACAAACTGTAGTGTTGGCAGCAAACCGATTTAGAGTCCTGCTTGCCCTCATGACCTGCTCTCTCTCCTACCACCGCCCACCGATGTATCTATAGGCCATTTTAAAATCATTTTGAAAACAATCCAAGTTTGCAATCTATTGATTACTTTTCAGCAGCAATTGGTTTTCCATTTCTAAGTCCAGCTTGTTCAAATGAAAAGAAGCAAAACTAAAAATCATTTGTATTCACTAATTTGTTAAGTAACATTCTCTAAATAGATGGCATATCATTACCAATAACTGTAAAAAATGTAGGTACTAAAATCAAACAGACCTCAAATTTGAAACTTTAACATTTCTTGCATTCTTTAGCTTGTTTCCGTTTGACTGTTTTGAAACAGTAGTAGTCATGCAAAAGGGTTCGACCACACTTTTTTTTAGGTCTCGGTTGGCAAACAAAGCTATTGTATCGAATAATGAATAAACGCGCCCAACCCTTGATTACCCTTGATCATGACTTGATTGCTCTCTTATCTATCTCTGGTGCCTCTTCCTGATACTATGGCTTTCCTATGTTTGCCTGGCCAAGGAACATGTCAGTCTCCTGTTATATGATGAGTGATCCTTGTTTGTATCCTTCCACTTCTGATGTCAGACTTTACATTACAGTTCATGCAGGACTATTTTCTCTGTCAATTTTTGCACCTAACTGCTTTTTTGCAAAGCTCAAATTATTTAAAAAAAAAAAAAAAACTAGCATTCATCGCACCCCACTTATATTGCATGACCCACTCTCGCTCCTTTACCATCTGCCACTGTACCAGTAGCTGGCCATATTATAATATTTTTTTAACCATTCCAAAATTATTGCCACCCATTCATGCACATGTGCATGGATGTGACACAGTAATCTTTTAATGGTTACTCCTATACTTTAAAACAATATTTTAAAGATGGTAGCCACAAACAGGCAGAAGTGTGGTGTCCATCTTTCATAGAGATTTTTTGAACCATTAGAAATAATATGCAGGATGGCCCGTGATTTGTGCATGCATGTGTGTGCATGTATGGAAGATCAATCAATCAATCAGGCGTTTGTTAAGCGTGACTACTCACCCGTGCCCATTCGCCGCCCCGCTTCTGCCTCCCAGCTGCTCCTCCCTCCCACTGCCCCTTTTATGGAGGGCGCGAAGCGGCCGCGCCGCTGGCGCGCCAAAGGAGCGCTAAAGGCAAGCCCGTCTCTGCCCGTCCGTGCCTGGACCGCGCCCAGCACCAGAACCCCTGGCCCCCACAGGAGCCAGAAGCCCCGCCTGAGATACGACACTGCCGCCCTCCATGCACTCAACACCGGCCGAAATCCCGCCTGTCATCGAGCCACCCTGAAACGCACCCACGGACCCTTCACCTGCCAAGCCTGCAAATTCACCTGCCTCCGAACCTGCACCACGACCCCCAGACCAAGCGCCAACAACAACCACCTCAGGTGTATCCTGCTCCACACCCGCTCCGTCCACAAGCATGCCGTCGAACTCTGGGACCTCCTCGACACAACAGCGCCAGACGTCGCCTTTCTCACAGAAACCTGGATGAACGCCTCCTCAGCCCCCTCATGGTTCACCGACGACCTCAAAGACTCAAAGAAATCCTGCCGTACCCTCGAGAAAGCCTGGCGCCACGAACAGGCGACTGATAACCTGACTGCCCTCAAGAACGCCACCCGAAAAAACACCACCAGCTGATCCGCACCACCAAAAGGACTTCATTCAGAGAACGACTCGACAACAACACCCACAACAGCAAGGAACTCTTCAACATCGTTAAAGAGCTCTCCATCCCCAGTGCCAGCAGCAACGACATCACGCCTTCGCAAGACCTCTGCAACTCACACGCCATGTTCTTCCACCGCAAGATCGTCGATATACACGAGAGCTTCGGCACCCAGTCCACGTACCCCACCACCGCACCAACGCCCCCCACTACCACCCTCCCGCGTCTGGACCCCCGTCAGCACTGAAGACACCACCCACATGATGAACACCATCCACTCCGGCTCCCCAGCCGACCCCTGCCCCATCACATCTTCAACAAAGCCGACTCCACCATCGCACCCCAACTCCGGAACATCATCAACAACTCCTTCGCATCCGCTACCTTTCCGGAGAGCTGGAAGCACGCGGAGATCAGCGCCCTCCTGAAGAAACCCACCGCGGACCCCACAGACCTCAAGAACTTCCACCCCATCTCGCTCCTCCCCTTCCCCGCAAAAGTCATCGAGAAGACCGTTAACAAGCAACTGACCACCTTCCTCGAAACGAACGACTCCCTCGACCCATCGCAGTCTGGTTTCCGAGCGAACCACAGCACCGAGACCGCCCTCATTGCAGCCACCAACAACATCAGGACCCTGCTTGACAACGGGGAAACTGCCGCCCTCATCCTCCTCGACCTATCGGCCGCATTCGATACAGTCTGCCACCGCACCCTAACAACCCGCCTCCACCACGCCAGGATCCAAGGAAAGGCCCTGGAATGGATCACCTCCTTCCTCTCCGACAGAACCCAGAGAGTCCTTCTCCCGCCCTTCCGCGCCGCGGCCACCAAGATCATCTGCGGCGTACCCCAAGGCTCCTCGCTCAGCCCTACCCTCTTCAATGTCTACATGAGCCCCCTCGCAGCCATCGCTCGCAACCACAACCTCAACATCATCTCCTACGCTGACGACACCCATCTGTCCTTCTCCCTCACCAAAGACCCCGCCACCGCCAAAACCAGCCGCCAGGAAGGAATGAAAGACGTCGCGGAATGGATGAAAGTCAGCCGTCTGAAACTGAACTCAGACAAGACGGAGGTCCTCATCCTCGGACCAGCCCCCTCCGCCTGGGAAGGCTCCTGGTGGCCCCCTGCTCTGGGCACCACCCCCAAGCCCACGGACCATGCACGCAACCTAGGCTTCATCCTTGACTCCTCCCTCACAATGATCAAGCAAGTCAACGCCATCTCATCTTCATGCTTCAACACCCTTCGCATGCTCCGAAAGATCTTCCGGTGGATCCCCACCGAAACCAGAAAGACGGTCACCCAGGCCCTCGTCACCAGCCGGCTGGACTACAGGAACGCTCTCTGCGCTGGAACCACAGCCAAGCTACAGAAAACACTCCAGCGCATACAGAACGCATCTGCACGACTCATCCTGGACATCCCTCACCACACCCACATCTCCACCCACCTGAG
The DNA here is from genome assembly GCF_964204655.1 of Triturus cristatus. NCBI lineage: Eukaryota > Metazoa > Chordata > Amphibia > Caudata > Salamandridae > Triturus > Triturus cristatus. Next base: position 741,252,330 of record NC_140583.1, read on the forward strand.
AGACCTGCACTGGCTCCCCGTCAGCAAGAGGATCACGTTCAGGCTCCTCACCCATGCACACAAAGCTCTCCACGACATGGGCCCCGAATACCTCAACAACCGCCTCACCAGCCCGCCAGCTCTGCTCCGCCAGCCTCGCCCTCGCCACCGTCCCACGGATTCGCAGAGCCACCACCGGAGGAAGATCCTTCTCCTAGCTGGCTGCCAAGATGTGGAACTCCCTCCCCACCCACCTACGAATGACCCAAGAGCACCTCAGTACCTGGGTTTTCAAGCAGTAGCAGCTCCCCCCCCATTCCCCCCCAGCGCCTTGAGACCCGCTCGGGTGAGAAGCGCGCTCTATAAATGTTCTTTTTCTTGATTGATTGACCCGTAAGGGTCTCAAGGCGCTGGGGGGGAGGGGGGATAGCAGGCTCCAGTCCATCAAGGGGAGGGTCTGTCGAATAGCCAGGTTTTGAGGTTTCTTGCGAAGATGGGGAGCGAATGTGTCTGTCTGAGGTGGAGCGGCAGGGCGTTCCAGGCTCGGGCTGCGAGGAAGGAGAAGGAGCGGTCTCCGGTTCTGGTCTTTCTGGTGCGGGGGACCACAGCATAGGAGAGCTGGGCAGATCGTAGGGTCTTCTGGGGTGCGTGGAATTTGAGTCGGCTGTTCGGGTATGCTGGTCCGGTGTCGTGGAGGGTCTTGTAGGCGTGGGTGAGCATCTTGAAGGTGACTCTTGCTTCGATGGGGAGCCAGTGGAGTGTGCGCAGGTGCTGGAAGATGTATTACAGCAAACAAATGATGGACAGAATGCTGACAATGCAAACATTCGCCCCCAGTCAAAAGATCTGGGTTAAATCCATCATTATTTTGCCCACTACGCCACCCCACTTTGGACCCAGCCATATGCAAATCAGTCTTGACCCTGTGCCCATGGGAACAGTCCAGACCAAACTGCCATGCCAGGCCTTACCTGGACCGGAAACAAGCATCCTGGGACCGGTTTCAGGGTATCTCACCCTTCTTCAGCCAGGCTAGCTTGAATCCAGTGGCACAGTGAGCAAGGGACCCACGTCTGGGCATACCCATCCCACTTAGTGCGAAAAGTGTTACAGCAAACAAATGATGGACGGAATGCTGACAATGCAAACATTCTCCCCCAGTCAAAAGATCTGGGTTAAATCCATCATTATTTTGCCCACTACGCCACCCCAGTTTGGACCCAGCCATATGCAAATCAGTCTTGACCCTGTGCCCATGGGAACAGTCCAAACCAAACTGCCAGGCCAGGCCCTCCCCGGACCAGAAACAAGCATCCTGGGACCGATTTCAGGGTATGTCACCCTTCTTCAGCCAGGCTAGCTTGAATCCAGTGGCACAGTGAGCAAGGGACCCACGTCTGGGCATACCCATCCCACTTAGGGCGAAAAGTGTTACAGCAAACAAATGATGGACGGAATGCTGACAATGCAAACATTCTCTCCCAGTCAAAAAATCTGGGTTAAATCCATCGTTGTTTTGCCCACTACGCCACCCCAGTTTGGACCCAGCCATATGCAAATCAGTCTTGACCCTGTGCCCATGGGAACAGTCCAGACCACACTGCCAGGCCGGGCCCTCCCTAGACCCTGCAGACTTTTCGCCAATGTGAGATGTGGCAGGGTCTTGGCACGTCGAGGACCAGTCTTGCGGCGGCGTTCTGGATGTTCTGTAGCTTGCGAGTGAGGTTTTTGTTTATTCCGGCGTAGAGTGCGTTGCCGTAGTCGAGTCTGCTGGTGACCAGGGCGTGAGTGACGGTCTTTCTGTGTCCGAGGGGGATCCATTTGAAGGTCTTACGTAGGAGGTAGAGGGTGTGGAAGCAGGAGGACGAGACGGAGTTGATTTGGCGGTCCATTTTTTGCTTGGAGTCCAGGATGATTCCCAGGATGCATGCGTAGTCTGTGGGGGTGGGCGGGCTTCCGAAGATGGGGGGCCACCAGGTGTCGTTCCATGCGTCGGGGTTTGGGCCCATGATGAGTACTTCTGCTTTGTTGGTGTTTAGTTGTAGACAGCTGTTTTTCATCCGTTTGGCGACGGCTTCCATGCCTTCTCGAAAATTGTGTCTGGAGGTATTGGGTTCGTTGGATAGGGAGAGGATGAGTTGGGTGTCGTCTGCGTATGACACAATGTTGAGTCTGTAGGTTGCTGACGATGGAGGCGAGCAGGGCCATGTAGACGTTGAAGAGTGTAGGGCTGACGGAGGACCCCTGCGGGACTCCGCAGGTGGTAGGTGTAGGGTCAGAGAGGAAAGGGGGGAGCCTGGCCCGCTGTGTTCTGCCGGAGAGGAAGGAGCAGATCCAGTTGAGGCCTTGTCTTGGATCCCTGCGTCGTGGAGTCTGCGTATTAGGGTACAGTGAGAGACTGTGTTGAATGCCGCTGAGGTCGAGGAGGATGAGGGCTGCTGTTTCTCCTTTGTCCAGTATGGTGCGGATGTCGTCGGTTGCGCGAGGAGGCCGGTTTCCATACTGTGGTTTTTTCTGAAGCCGGATTGGGAGGAGTCAAGGATGTTGTGCTCTTCGATGAATGTGGCGAGTTGGCTATTGATGGTTTTTTCGATGACTTTCGCTGGGAATGGGAGCAGGGAGTTGGGTCTGTAGTTTTTGAGGTCGGTGGGGTCTGCCGAGGGTTTCTTTAAGAGGGGATTGACCTCGGCGTGTTTCCAGTCGTCGGGGAACGTGGCGGTTGCCAGGGAGCGGTTGATGGTGTGGCAGAGCATGGGTACGATGGTGTCGGTGGCTCTGTTGAAAATGAGGGGTCCGTGGGGGCCCTGGAGTGGATTGACTTAATCGTCTTCAGTGTGTCTTCGGTGGTGAGGGCTGTCCCGTTGTCGATCGCTGGCTTCAGGGTGTCGGGGGTGGTTGGTGAGGGTTCAGTGTGTTGGTTGTCTTCGTCAAAGTTGTCGTAGATGCTCTTGATTTTGTGGTGGAAAAAGGTGCTGAGTTTGTCGCAGAGGTCTTGTGAGGGAGGGATGTCAGTAGACTCACTGGTGGGTTGGGTGAACTCCTTGATGATGCTGAAGAGTTCCTTGCTGTTGTGGGCGTGGGTGGAGATTCTCTCTTCAATTACTTTTTTCCTTGCTTCTCTGATGAGTTGGTGGTGGCTCTGAAGTTGTTGTGGGCTTCTGTGGATTTTGTGTTACTCCAGTGAGGTTCTGGACTTTTAAGAGTCCAGAGGTGTCAGGGAAACAACACCCAAAGACCCCTGAGTTCCTTCCTGCCTTGGTGCACAAATAAACAGAGACGCGGGCTTCTCAATGGTGGCGTCAAAAGACCAAGGTTTATTTACTGCAGGGACACAGAAGTCATAGGAACCACACAGAGGCAGAATCTACGAGACTGTTCGAATTGCAAGAAGTGGGTTGCGCCTTAAATACACGAAATATGTCTTTAGGCAACATTACACGAATATTTCTCATGCCCAACCCGGTATCCCAAACAGACAATAAACATACATCAAACAATAATTAGTCGTAGGTTTTCGGTATTCGATCAAGTCTCCTTGTCAGTTTTCCATTCTTTGCCCGATCCTCCCCATCATAAAAATCGTAACCTCCCCATTGTAAAAGCCCAGAAGGAGAGGAGCAGAGCCAGGTGCAAGGGATAGAAAAGTAGGATAAGAGGTGTTTATGGATCGTAAACGGGCATGGCTACCGTATTCGGCCTCTCAATCAGGACAATGGACACGAGAACCAGTATAGCAGGATTGGCCTCAGGCAGGGGAGGCAGCTTGATTCTGCCTAGTCACGCAGCGTCATTTTTCTCTGGGTTTGAGCTTACGTGTCCCTAACAAGGTGATTCTGCCGGGGTCATCGCTCGTCCATTGACTATGTGAGGGCAAGAAACAAAATGGATGCCGTATCTAAAATGGATGCCATGATTTAGCAACAGAATGCCCTATTTCTCAGTGAATTCATGCTCGTTGCGCAGCGAAAACACTGTCATGCATATAATGGATCATTTACGGTTCATTGGTACCAAAATCGTGTTAGTACTACGATACCGAATACACGGGTTCGGATCGCTACAGAACCTCAGACCGTCCTTTTGCCCTTACATAGGCAATAGCTCACTCTATATCAGAGTCCATCTCTATGTTCATCAGGTCACTGATATGTTGCTGGAGCATTATTCTATCTCGTGGCGTATCTCCAAAAACAGGTGGTCTTCTTATGCATGTTGAAACACAAAGGCCACACAAGGCAGGACCACACTGAACAATGAGACAGCATGAGAATAAAAATGCCAATGCAACACCAGTAACTATCAGAACCTTCCATCCCCATGCAGATAACAGACTCCAGAACCATCCCATTAGTGACCAGTTACCTTCCTCTACATGAATAGAGTCAGAGATTTTGTGTAACTTAGAAATGGCCTTATATACTGTTGGCGCATTATCTGGGATAAAAACACAGCAACTCGATTGGATCATCTTACATACCCCACCTCGATCTGCAAGTAATACGTCAAGGACCATACGGTTCTGTAACGTCATGAGGCGATCCGCTTGAAGCTCAGCTGTCAGGTTACTAAGGGCACCCGCAGTTTCGGTAATAGTGGATTCAACTACCCGTGTTAGTTGACGTAAGTTTCTACTGTTGGCCATAGGCCCCCAGAACGGAAGGAAACCTTTGAAGAAGTCTCCTGCCTCTTGGCCAGCAGTATCTTCCTTATTGAAAACACCTCTCACAACTCTAGTTTTGTGATAATCCGGTGCAGCAGTGTATGTCGGAGGCAACAGTTGAGCGAAATAACATGAGCCTGAAAAGTCAGCAGGCAGCCATGTATATGCTCTGTCTTGACAAACAAAATAGGTGCCCTTAGCAGCTAAAAATGCAGGGGAAGACTGTGACGGGAAAACGTATGTTTCGGTACAGTCGCTCTTCCCTAGTCGAGCTTTCGGATTCCTCCCATTTCCTTGCAAGCCGACCCAGATCGGAGTCGAGCTTTTACGTTTGTTCTCACCCAAAGTAATGCCATATTCCGTAACGTTCCAACCCATGTAAACTTGCAATTCATCCTTGGGAATAAACGGAGTGTTATTGACATCTCTAACCATGTCCGTAATTCCCTTTACCAAGGCTCTATTAGCGGAGTTATACCTAGTGGAACGCGGAGGTCGTGGGGGATAGGTCTCTAAGGCATAGGCGAACATGGTCTGAAATGCCCAGAATGATCCATTATAACTGAAGGGCAGGACCAGATAAGGGATACCCTTGTCCATGGTATGTGGTATCAAGCCACACACCCAGCAGTTTGTTGTGTTAACCACTAGTTGATGTTGGTGCAAGAGCTGAATGAAAGTGTTATTTATAAACTCGGAGCGTCGAGCTTGCTCATGTGCAGGAAAAGGATGGAAAGAATGAATAGAAACAACAGTCGGAGAAACAGAAACATGGGGAGATACTGTAGACGTAACAGGTGCAAAGATCAATTGAATACCAAAAATAATTCCGCCTGCCAGAGTTATTAAAACAATCAGAAGTGTCAGAGCACATTGCATCAGAAAACATTTGCTATACAATATTTCATATAATTTTGTCTTGCGAGCATTTATGGCGTAAGCCCGTCGCAGTTCAGGAAGCTCCATCTTCTACAAACTTTCGCAACGGATGGTTTGTACCTGTTAAAAAATTGCCTCGGTCTACCCTGGGAGTTCCCAAAATAAACAGAAGAAACCGACCTTGTGTCTGGTTCCCTGCAAGTTAAAACAAGGCACACGTTACGACCCTACGGTAACCCAGATGGCAAGGTGAGAAAACGATAAAAACAAAAAAATTATAGAGCGAACTTCCTGACTGAATGGAATGCGATAAGATCAAAAACAGTTTTCAAATAGAAAGGTAATTATGCAATGTCATTGGTTCATAGAATGAGAACGTAGGTTATATCTGTATTTCCCGGGTCTTGTCTGATCTTGAAACAATTGTTCTACAGGTACAGTAATGTTCGAGTCCACAGGTGACGAATGTTCGCCTTGTATGACACTCTGTTCAGGGTTCGAAGGCACAGTTCCTGGTGAGGTATCAGAGTTCTGTGTTTCAGTTCGTTTGTCCGTTATGTACTCTGCATCACTGAAGGGAATGAGCCTAGGAACAGGTTCTGTCTCGGATGCACCAAATCCCTGTCTAACCTATTTGTCGTAGGGGAGTGGGAGAGGGACACGCTTCGTATGGCTAGCGTGCACCCAATTCTTTCTTCCAGCTAGGCGTACAGCAGTTCTTGTTGCCAGGAGCACCTGGAACGGGCCCACGAATCTTGGCTGGAGGTTCCGGGTTCGTTCAAAATTCCGCACCACAACTTGATCACCGGGTTTCAATGTGTGGCCTGGACTCTCTGGCAGCTTAGGCAAGGATTCGAATACCTGTTGATGAATAAGGCTTAATTTAGCAGTCAGATCAAAAAGGTAATCAATCAACATAGTATATTCGATCTGTTTGAATTCCTTTGGCCTAGGGACTCCCCAAACATTAGCAGGACGACCGAACACAATCTCATATGGGCTAAGCCCTACTCGAGAGTGTACAGTCGCTCTGGTGGACAGTAAAGCTAAAGGCAGTGCGTCTGGCCAAGATAGACCAGTGGAAGCTTGAATTTTAGCAAGTTTCAGCTTCAAGGTACCATTGTACCCTTCAACCAAACCTGCTGACTGTGGGTGATTCGCACTGTGGAATTTCTGGACGATTCCCAGACCCGCACACACACTCTTCATAACTTTCCCTACAAACTCACTTCCATTGTCCGACCAGACAATCCGTGGCATACCATATCTGGGGAAGTACTCTTTGAGGAGGATTTTGGCAGTGGACATAGCAGTGTTATCCTTTAATGGATATGCCTCAATCCATCTTGAAAAGGCACAGACTACCACTAGGACATATTTAAGATTGTTACACTTGTCCATGTGGATATAATCCAACTGAATCACTTCAAAGGGACAAGAAGGGGGAGCAAAGTGACCAACTGGGGTTGGGGTTCCCTTGCCAGGATTATGCATCAGGCAGATCATGCAATTTTTCACCACTCTTTCCGCACATTTAGTAATTCCATCATTCTTCCATTCTGGAGCTAACAGTTTACAGATCCCTTTTGAACTAATGTGCGCCGCTCCATGCGCCATCGTGACTACCGCAAGCACATACGCATCAGGTAACATCCAACGTTGATGTTCTGACAGATCAACCCAACATCCACTCGAATCCAATTTACCCGTTTTCTCCCTCCACGCATTCTTCTCATTTTTAGTTGCTTCATTCTGGATTGGCTTCACACTTTCAATCGTATTTTCACACATTCCTGATTCAGCAATCCATCTTGCAGACGTTGCAACGTACATTCGGCTCATCATGTTCCTGGCCGTTTCTTTGGCGACCTCATCAGCAAACGCATTCCCACGGCCAACATCATCCGTAATCTTTCGATGTGCACTGCACTTCACAATCGCAACTTCATTCGGTAGGGTCAGAGATTCCAATAGATCACTGACTAACTGTCCATGTTGGATCTTAGTCCCATGGGACGTGAGAAAACCTCTTTCTTTCCACAGACGTCCAAAGCTATGTGCTACGCCGAAGGCGTATTGGCTATCAGTAAACACATTCACTCTCTTTCCCTCAGCTAAAACACACGCTCCTGTTAGTGCAATTAATTCTGCAGCTTGGGCAGAATTCTGACTCACTTTTGCGGTCTCCACAATCGTACTCAAAGTCGAAACTGCATACGCGGCCGTCACATCACCATTCTGTAGTTTAAAACATGACCCATCGACGTACAAAGTGCCATCTGGATCTAGTAGTGGAGTATCTTTTAAGTCAATCCTACCTTTTGTCTCTTCCTCAGTTCTAAAACAACAATCATGGGGCTCTGAATCACTCGACTCTTGAGTAGTCGGCAACAGCGTTGCTGGATTCAATATGTTGCATCGCTTGATCTGGATGTGACTTGCCAAAAGTGTCAGCTCATAGCCTGATAGTCTAGCACTGGTGAGGTGCTGAGTTTTCGTTCGATTCATGAGTGTATCCACAGCATGTGGAACCATGACTACTAACATGTTGTTCATGACCAATCCAGCAGACTGTCGAATAGACACTGCAGCTGCTGCTGTAGCTCTCAAACATCTTGGCAACGCTCTGGCTACCGGGTCTAATGTGGATGAGAAATATGCACAAGGCCGCTGTTTGTCGCCAAATTGTTGCGTCAAAACACTCAACGCACAACCTTCTCTTTCATGGACATATAGTGTAAAAGGCTTACTGTAGTCAGGAGTACCCAACACAGGAGCTGAACACAGCGCATCACGTAAGTCGGAGAAGCTCTGTTGACATTCATCAGACCATGGCAAAGGGCTCGGAACACCTTTTCCAGTCAGAGCCACCAATGGTTTTGCCATGAGAGAAAAATTTGGGATCCATTGCCTGCAGTATGACGTAATACCCAAAAACGCACGCACTTCTCTCTGTGTGCTTGGTACAGTCATCTGCGAAATTGCTTTGATTCTCTCTGGGGTCAACCTTCTTCCCTCCTTTGACAAAAGATGACCTAAGTAGGTCACTTCTTGGCAACAATATTGAAGTTTAGAAGGGGAATCCTTGTGATGTAAGTCGGACAAATGACGTAATAAAGAAATTGTAGCTGTTTTGCAAGTTTCCTTGTCATCGGCAGCCAGTAAAAGATCATCTACGTATTGAATCAGAGCAACACCAGGAGGAAGTACAAGAGCATCTAATTGACTTTTCAATGCTTGGCTGTAAATTGAAGGGCTCTCACAATAGCCTTGTGGAGCGCGCTTGAACCTGAAACTGCGACCTCCTAAGGAGAAACCAAAAATGTCTCTACTTTCCTCGGCTATCGGAATGCTGAAAAAGGCATTCTTCAAGTCAATCACCGTAAACCATGAGGCTGAGGCAGGAATCAACGTCAATAATGCAGTGATATCTGGTACCACAGGAAACTGTGGAATCACGATTTTGTTAACCTCTCTGAGGTCAATCACAAATCTGTAGATTGGAGGTTTGGAAGGGTCAGTGCGTTTTAAAATCGGCAGAACGGGGCTATTGCAGACATTTCCTCTAGTTTCCTCTATCACATCTTTCTGTATTAAGTCTTTCACGATCAGTAAAAGTGCACGTTCACCTTCATTTGAAATCCGATACTGTGGGATTCGTGGGAATCTAACATTCGCTTTCAGACTTACCACATAAGGGGGAATTTCCAAAAGGCCTACATCGTTAGGACCAGTCGCCCAAAGAGTATCAGGGAGAGAACGCAGCTCCGGTGGGAGCTTATCCATCGACATGTACATTGGAGAAATGACTCTTTTGCCTAATGTGAGCTGTACTCCCGAAGGAGAACAGTACAGTGTCGCATGCAGGCATTTCAACAGATCTAAACCAAGCAGATTCTCATTACAACCGGTTGTTAGGATAAGGGGTGCTTCTAGTTCGCATGGCCCAACAGAGATTGACAAAGGACTAGAAACAGGATTGTGAACAGGGGCGCCTGAGAAACCTACTGAAGTGTTCGTTAAGCCAGACAAAGGTGCGCCAGGGAGTTTCGCATGCATAATTGTACTTTTTGCCGCACCAGTATCCAACAGAAACGGTTCGACCACGCCTGATGTAACTACTGCGACATAAGGTCCACTCTGATCAACTGGAACTGATACTACTCCCTCTCTTTGCCTGTGGCTGTCCTAGTAATCACTTCTCTGAATCTCTTCATTATTTTCATAGTAATCCTCAACATGATACTGTGAAGATCTACCTAGTTGCGTAGGTTGCACATTTCGCTGATCGAAATATTTGATGGGCGATCAACCTGTGGAGTCATTGCACCACGTCCTCTACCTCTAGGAGCTTGCATAGACCCGCCATTACCTCTCTGAGCTGGGACACCACTGGTCTGTGCGTGCAGTACTGGACACTCGTTCTTATAATGGCCCTCCTTTTTACAATAGGCACACTGATTCCATGCTAACTGTTGTCGAGGAAATCCATAATTAAATCTTTGGGACGTCCCTTGTTGGAATTGTGGCTGGTGCTGAAACTGGTGTCGCTGCTGTGAATCTGACTGATTCGAGCGAGGCGGATATGCTGGTTGCAATAGTACTTTAGTCTTTAAATCTTTTGTCTTCTTTTCTGACTTTTCCTTCTCTTCTTTCTCTCTATTCTCGTAATACTGAGCAGTTGCAAGTATCTGTGCTGTCGTTGATACTGCCCATGCACTCTCAGAATCTTTTAACTTGTTACTAAGCTCAGGTAGTAAATTAAACACGAACTTGTCGACAAACAACCTCTGACCTCCCTCAGTACTCATATCTTGTCCACTGTGGTCTACGAAGGTCTCTTCAAATCTAGTGAAGAAGTCAGAGACGCTTTCATCCTTCTTCTGCTTGCATGCTGATAGTTTATCCCAATTTACCCGTAACGCTGGCATCAGCGTTTTCATTAGGTTAATTATTCTGCCAGGTAAAGCAGCAATCATAGGCTCAGGTTTAGCACCACCAACTTGTTGCGCGTCTGCCGCTATAATAGCTGGCCAGTCACCCCCCAGGGCAACTGGGTGGTTCTCTTGACGAATCTTGGCCCATATAGGCTGTGGCACTACATTACCAAATAGCATTTCAATGTCTGCCAAATTCATGACACACGCTTGAACTGTCTGTGTTAACTCTTTATAATAACCAGCAGGATTTTTACGCGGGTCCGGCAACGCCTGTTTTACTGCTAATACTTCGGCCCGCTTCCAAGGGATGTGTATCCACACTCTATGGAAATGTGCTGGAGCAGCTGCAATACCATTAACCGCATCAGCGTCAACTGCTTCGCGCCATATGGGTGGAACTTCCCTCATCGGATATTGACCTCGTCTTTTCCTAGTAATCGGTGAACCATCAGAGGCCCTTGGTGCTCGAAGAGGAGAATCATCCCTATAAGCTAAAATCAGTTCTATCGCATCCCTTACTTCTGAACCTATCACCATTCCTGCGGCAAACTTTTGCTGAACATTTATCAAATCAAAGGGGACGGAATTTAAGTCATCATCATCCCATTCCTCACGCGCAAGAGAACACATCACGTCAAAAACATAACGTTGAGTTGGTTCATTCCATTGCATAAAGGTATCTAATACTCTTCGTGCATCATACTTCGCGGCTTTCGACATCCACCTAAGAGCTGTCGAATCTAACATTTCTCGTTCCTGGGGACCAGGAAGCTGGCTACGTCTCTGCGTAGAGTCAGAAACGGGGGTCCCAATTAAAGACCTGTAGAGAGGAGTTAAGATATTAGTTACAGAGTCGGTTATTTTCCGACGACCAGAAAGCGGAGTCAGAATGACAGGGTTTGGGGACAGGGCAGCTGGAGCAGATGAAATAGTAAGGGTGGGAGTAGTAGGTAAAGCAGTTTGCGAAACGACAGGCAAAGGCGGAATAGGCGACCCAGGAAGAGGGGGTGCCGAGGGAACATTAACCACAGGAAGGACAGGAGCTGGAATCAAAGGAAGTGGAGCAACTATTCCAGGCTGACCAGCAGCTGGCTGTACAACAGGTAGTAACTGTGGTGCTGTAATAATACCCTGTGCATACGGTGGAGGTGATCTCAACAGGTAAGACAACAGAGGATCCTTTTCGTGGTCCTCTATCGGCTTAGCAGGGCAAGATGGCAATACAGGGTAGCATTTATCAATCGCCAAATTATGTTTTCTATTCGCCATCTCCATTGCTTTCTCAGTCTCGTTGACATGCAACTGCCTAGCAGACTCCATTAACGTCAACCCTTTCTCTTTCTGTTCCTTCTTCGTCTTCCTAATTTCTCTCTGTTTGGCTTCTTTACGCCATACGCGAAAAGAATCAAACATTGCCGGCCGGGCTTTCTTTTTAAACAACTTCATTTCTAGATTGTCTAGAATTTCAGTTTCAAAGCTACCATGTGGTGGCCAACTAAGGACACCATCTTTTCTGGTATAACGGACCCATACTTCATTATAAGCAATAGGACCTACACCATGTTTACAATAGAGCTCATATGTAGGAGTTCCAATCGGAGGAACCGAACACGAATCCTCCAACCGGGAATCCCCGTTGCAACTTAACCAGGACAGGAAACAATTACTACTATTAGTCATTATAAACTAAGGACAAATTCCAACCAAAATGCGCAAAAAACTTAGGCCTACCAAATGAACCAATATCAAAACAAAGATTATCTTAACAAGAGCAACCAATGATAATCTACGAATTCAGAAACAAACGTATCCAGAGAGCAAAACAAGAGCAAAAAGGAACAACCAAACTGAGCGCAACCCACTTAATACTTAGCTGAAATGTGGAAGACGTCACCAAGGAGAACCCCTCTACGTCTCGCCGTACTAAGGTCTGCACCTCGGGTCCAAGACAGGGCGACAGTCAGGGCAGCGGTCCACTGTAGCCGTCTGGGAACGGGAACCCTCGTGGAAGAGATCGTCGGGCCACTTTTACGACATACAGAGATCGATGAAGCGGGGTACCTCCCTCCGGAATCTTCACACGAAGCTCCTCGAACTTTTCAGGCTTTGGACCGGTACCGGATGACGTCGCCCCACATTGGGCGCCAATTTGAGGTTCTGGACTTTTAAGAGTCCAGAGGTGTCAGGGAAACAACACCCAAAGACCCCTGAGTTCCTTCCTGCCTTGGTGCACAAATAAACAAACAGAGACGCGGGCTTCTCGATGGTGGCGTCAAAAGGCCAAGGTTTATTTACTGCAGGGACACAGAAGTCATAGGAACCACACAGAGGCAGAATCTACGAAACTGTTCGAATTGCAAGAAGTGGGTTGCGCCTTAAATACACGAAATATGTCTTTAGGCAACATTACACGAATATTTCTCATGCCCAACCCGGTATCCCAAACAGACAATAAACATACATCAAACAATAATTAGTCGTAGGTTTTCGGTATTCGATCAAGTCTCCTTGTCAGTTTTCCATTCTTTGCCCGATCCTCCCCATCATAAAAATCGTAACCTCCCCATTGTAAAAGCCCAGAAGAAGGGGGGGAGAGCCAGGTGCAAGGGAGAGAAAAGTAGGATAAGAGGTGTTTATGGATCGTAAACGGGCATGGCTACCGTATTCGGCCTCTCAATCAGGACAATGGACACGAGAACCAGTATAGCAGGATTGGCCTCAGGCAGGGGAGGCAGCTTGATTCTGCCTAGTCACGCAGCGTTAGTTTTCTCGGGGTTTGAGCTTACATGTCCTTAACAAGGTGATTCTGCCGGGGTCATCGCTCGTCCATTGACTATGTGAGGGCAAGAAACAAAATGGATGCCGTATCTAAAATGGATGCCATGATTTAGCAACAGAATGCCCTATTTCTCAGTGAATTCATGCTCGTTGCGCAGCGAAAACACTGTCATGCATATAATGGATCATTTACGGTTCATTGGTACCAAAATCGTGTTAGTACTACGATACCGAATACACGGGTTCGGATCGCTACAGAACCTCACCAGGCCTTTTCGAGGCGTCGGAAAGTGCGTCTGGACTCTGGAAGTTCTGTGGTAAACCATCTGGCTTTCTTGGCGTGGGTGTTTAGTTGTTTTGCTTGAGGGGGGCTATGGTGTTGGCGCTGTTGGAGATCCATTTGTGCAGTGTTCAGGCTGCAGTGCTGGGGTCGTCATTTTCCGTGATGGTTGGGGTGGAGTTGCTGAGTGATGAGGTTACCTGATCGTCGGTGATTCTGATCCAGTTTCTTCATGAGAGCAGGTGCAAGTGTCAGTGGATGGTAGGTGTTCTGAGGGTGAAGTGGACGCATCGATGGTCAGTCCATGGGAGTTCGGTGGTGTGGCTGAAGGTGATGGAGTTACCTGTTGTGAAGAGGGAGTTGAGGGTGTGTCCTGCTGAGTGCGTGGGTTCGGTCACGATTTGGCGGAGCCCAATGTTGTGGAGGTTGTCCAGGAGGGATATGGTGCTGGGGTCCAGTTGGTTGTCGAGGTGGATGTTGAGGTCTCCCAGTAGGGTGTAGTTGGTGGACGCGATGGCATGCGGGGAGATGATGTCCGTGATGGAGGTGGCGAAAAGTCCGCAGGGTCCAGGAGTTTGGTAGATGATTGTTCCTCAGAGGGTGGTGGTAGGGCTGGCCAGTATCTTGAAGTGAAGGTGTTCCATCAGGTCTGTGGGCTCGTCAGGGAGTGTGCTCAGGCAGAGGTTGGATTTGTGGACGATGGCGATTCCTCCTCCCGGTTTGGTGGGGCGGTACGTCCTGGAGATCTTGTATCCTTGGGGAATGGCAATGGCGATGTCCTGTCCCCAGGTGGTGTTGGTCCATGTTTCAGTGAGGAACGCTACATCCGGGGTGGTGCTGTCGAGGAGGTCCCAGATTTTGGTGGCGTGTTTGTGGAGGGATAGGACGTTGAGGATGATGCATTGCAGGGTCTTTGGTTGGGTTGTGGTCTTGCAGGCGGGTTGCGCGGGTCCGTGGTCTTGGCGGTGCTGCAGGTGTGCCGGCAGCGGTGACAGCTGAAGGGTCCGTGGGTGTCGGTTGGTGATGCTAGCTTGCAGTTGTTGTTGCGTCCTGGTTTGAGAGCTTGGAGTGACGCTGGGTCATAGCGTTGGCGTTGAGGAGGTCCAGGGTTCCTGGCGCTGGTCATGGTAGAGTCGCGGACGAGCGCAGACGGGCTTGCCTTTGACGTGCCAGCGGTGCGACAGAGGCACGCCCGCTGCCCGCATCTGCCACCATTAAGTAGGGGTCGGGAAGGGCTGTACAGCTGGGAGGCGGGAGCGGGGAGGGGAGCTGGATTGGGCTGGTCGCTTTGGTCGTGCTGGGGGAGAGGGGCCGCGGGGCCAGCAGTGGCAGGGAAAAACGGGCAGAAAAGGCAAAAAGAGACGATAGAGTGCAAATGAGGCAGTGAAAGGTGCAAGAAAAGTGGGGAAAAGACACAGAAGGAGAGTGAGAGGGGAAGATTAAATCAGTGAAAAACAAGTGAAAACAGAGGAGAGACACAGAGGGGAGTGAAAGGGGGAGATTGAAATCAGTAAAAAACGAGTGAAAACAGAGGAAAGACACAGAGGGGGAGTGAAAGGGGGAGATTGAAATCAGTGAAAAACGAATCAAAACAGAGGGGAGACACAGAGAAGGAGTGGAAGGGGGAGATTGAAATCAGTAAAAAACAAGAGAAAACGGAGGAAAGACACAGAAGGAGAGTAAAAGGGGGAGATTGAAATCAGTGAAAAACAAGTGAAAACGGAGCGAGAGAGAGCTGAGCGATAGAAAGATGACAGAGGTCCACTGGACCACCAGTTATGAGGGGCAGGTAAAACCTGTGGGTGGAGGAGGGCCTCGAACATTGGCACTCGAAAATGCTCAGGGGACCCTCACTTGATGGTGGAGCTGCGAGGGGGGGATAGCAATTTCACTGACAATGAGTCAGTGGTCTTGCTTGCCAGTCCCTGCAGCGGCTGCTACTAAGTAGGGGTCGGGGAGGGCTAGACTGCTGGAAGACAGGAGCGGGGAGGGGAGCTGGATTGGGCTGGTTGCAATGGTCATGCTGGGGGGAGGGGCCACGGGGCAGCAGTGACAGAGAAAAACGGGCAGAAAAGGCAAAAAGAGAGGAAAGAGTGGAAATGAGGCAGTGAAAAGTGCAAGAAAAGTGGGGAAAAGACACAGAAGGAGAGTGAGAGGGGAAGATTAAATCAGTGAAAAACTAGTGAAAACAGAGGAAAGACAGAGGCGGAGTGAAAGGGGGAGATTGAAATCAGTGAAAAATGAGTGAAAATGGAGGAGAGACACAGAGGCGGAGTGAAAGGGGGAGATTGAAATCAGTAAAAAACGAGTGAAAACAGAGGAAACACAGAGGGGGAGTGAAAGGGGAGATTGAAATCAGTAAAAAAGGAGAGAAAACGGAGGAAAGACACAGAAGGAGAGTAAAAGGGGGAGATTGAAATCAGAAATGGCAAAAATAGAGGAAAGAGTGGAAATGAGGCAGTGAAAGGTGCAAGAAAAGTGGGGGAAAGACACAGAAGGAGAGTGAGAGGGGAAGATTAAATCAGTGAAAAACGAGTGAAAACAGAGGAGAGACACAGAGGGGGAGTGAAAGGGGGAGATTGAAATCAGTAAAAAACGAGTGAAAACAGAGGAAAGACACAGAGGGGGAGTGAAAGGGGGAGATTGAAATCAGTGAAAAACGAATCAAAACAGAGGGGAGACACAGAGAAGGAGTGGAAGGGGGAGATTGAAATCAGTAAAAAAACAAGAGAAAACGGAGGAAAGACACAGAAGGAGAGTAAAAGGGGGAGATTGAAATCGGTGAAAAACAAGTGAAAACGGAGCGAGAGAGAGCTGAGCGATAGAAAGATGACAGAGGTCCACTGGACCACCAGTTATGAGGGGCAGGTAAAACCTGTGGGTGGAGGAGGGCCTCGAACACCAGCACTCGAAAATGCTCAGGGGGCCCTCACTTGATGGTGGAGCTGCGAGGGGGGGATAGCAATTTCACTGACAGTGAGTCAGTGGTCTTGCTTGCCTGTCCCTGCAGCGGCTGCTATTAAGTAGGGGTCGGGGAGGGCTAGACTGCTGGGAGACAGGAGCGGGGAGGGGAGCTGGATTGGGCTGGTTGCAATGGTCATGCTGGGGGGAGGGGCCACGGGGCAGCAGTGACAGAGAGAGTGAGAGGGGAAGATTAAATCAGTGAAAAACTAGTGAAAACAGAGGAAAGACAGAGGCGGAGTGAAAGGGGGAGATTGAAATCAGTGAAAAATGAGTGAAAATGGAGGAGAGACACAGAGGCGGAGTGAAAGGGGGAGATTGAAATCAGTAAAAAACGAGTGAAAACAGAGGAAAGACAGAGGGGGAGTGAAAGGGGGAGATTGAAATCAGTAAAAAAGGAGAGAAAACGGAGAAAAGACACAGAAGGAGAGTAAAAGGGGGAGATTGAAATCAGAAATGGCAAAAATAGAGGAAAGAGTGGAAATGAGGCAGTGAAAGGTGCAAGAAAAGTGGGGGAAAGACACAGGAGAGTGAGAGGGGAAGATTGAAATCAGTAAAAAAACAAGTGAAAACGGAGGAGAGACACAGAGGGGGAGTGAAAGGGGGAGATTGAAATCAGTAAAAAACGAGTGACAACAGAGGAAAGACACAGAGGGGGAGTCAAAGGGGGAGATTGAAATCAGTAAAAAACGAGTGAAAACAGAGGAAAGACACAGAGGGGGAGTGAAAGGGGGAGATTGAAATCAGTGAAAAACGAGTGAAAACGGAGTGAAAGGGGGAGATTGAAATCAGTGAAAAACGAGTGAAAACGGAGGAGAGACACAGAGGGGGAGTGAAAGGGGGAGATTGAAATCAGTAAATAGAGAGAAAACGGAGGAAAGACACATAAGGAGAGTCAAAGAGGGAGATTGAAATCAGTGAAAAACGAATGAAAATAGAGAGAGAGAGCGGAGCGAGAGAAAGGAGACAGAGGTCCACTGGACCACCAGGGATGAGGCGCAGGTAAAACATGCGGGTGGAGGAGGGCCTCGAACACCAGCACTCGAGAGTGATCAGGGTGCCCTCACTTGATGGTGGAGCTGCAAGGGGGGGGGGGGGGGAGAGCAATTTCACTGACAATGAGTCAGAAGAGATCTTTGAATGATTTTGCCTTTGCTTGATGTAAAAAGTTAAAAAATGACTGCTGTGCACGTGCGTTCATGCACAGAGGCCACCTTGAAATGATTTACCTTTTGTTGAGGACATGTCATTCAAGGATGGCTTTTACACCTCTGTGCTCTAGCATGGTTGTCATTTTGGAGAAATCAAGTTTTGACAAAACCAGTATGTTTCTAGGGTGTGATCTGTTGGCTTTGCCAATGATCATTATATGGAATTAATATTAAAATTATAGCAATTTCTCATGCCAACAGCTTTGCTTTCATTTGGGCTATAGAAATGGAATGCAAATTTATTTTTTCTGATAAGTAGAAGCCAGGTGAGTTCCTGGCTTTCACTGCCTAGATCCTTAGGACCTGTCAATCTATATTTATGCATACAACCTGTAATAATCTGTAACTCAGCCTTGAAGTAATATTAATACCACAGCGCAGATGAGTTTAAAATGGCTGCATCTAACATTTGTATTGTTCCCATTATTCGAAAATGTAAGATGCAATAACAAGCATTTGCTATCTTTATGTATACTTATTAAAATTAAGATGAATCTATGCTGGTCTTAATAAAACGGCGTTGGTTTGAACTGCAGTGTATCTATTATTTTGTATTAATTTAGCTGACGTTACAAACCTAGGCATATTACCCTGCTGTCCTACCACCATGCTGTCAGTGCTCACTATGCTGACTCGCCAGATGTGGAACATTCTCTCAATCAAAACTCTTGGGGAAAGGATACTGGAAGGAAAATTCCAGTGGCAAGATCCAAGTCAGAGACAGCGATTCTTTAAACTCCCATTTAGTTGGAAAACCTGTAGTAGACCCAATGTGAACCGTGTTGTCGTCTATCATACTGCCTCTGTTGCTTCCTTGGTGGCCTACACCCAGTGTGCATACTCCTCGGTGTGAACAAGTCCATTGGATACCCTTATACGCGCATGCATACCCCATATTCCATTAACACTCTTGGGGTGAATTAAGCATTTTAACCTGCTTTTTGCACCCACGCGCCTCTTTGGTATTACGGAAGGGATTACAGGCTATTGTGTACCCTAGCTGTAATATTGTTTGCATAGACGTAAATTGCGCACCTGAACACTACCCAGCATGCTCTGATACTTGCATCCTTCAGTCATAGCCAATAGTTGGGTGCCATTACAAACCAAACCGGTCGGCAAGGGGATCCCTCCACCTTCTTGAAAACGAGGTCTCGTCTGGTGGCATGGGGAACAAAACAGTGTTTTCAAACTGTTACTTTCTTTCACTTGCTCACTTTCGTAAGCGCTGGGGTAAACAGTCAATCATCTCACATGCACTAGCTAGAGTAAATGTTTTCCTATAATCAGGTGCAATTTTGCAGTGTGCAGAGGGCACTCACATTGAAGGCAGACAGACACAATGTCTGCACAGCTATCATCAGCCATGGTGCGCTACTATATGCCCGGGTATCCTTAATCCAGCCTTATCAGAAATCCAATGGGTCAGTGTGTGCTGGATATCCTTTTTTTAATACAATAATATTTCCTTTTATTTCCTTTGCAACATTAATGCACATGCACAAAGCTCACATACACGATCCTGAAACCATGTAAAATGTAACATAAACATATTAGAGCAAACAATCAAAATCCCGATTTCCAAATGCCCATTCCGGAGACTTAGCCATCTCCTCCAATCAGACTACACTTACGAACAAGAGAGGTACATCACTGTAACTATGCATAGGAACCCAATATGTAGACTCCAATGAGTTCATGTTATCCTTGGCCATTCCATATTTCTCCATCGGTCACAAATAAAAACATAGTGCCTCATCCATCTTGAGCCTCATGCCGAGCGGCCTCCCACAGGCTTCCTTCCTGTGCATGTAACTCTTGGTTGTCTAAATAGACTTTGAGAGGGCCCCGTGTATCTTCTGGCTGTGAAGTAAGCAGCATCATCAAGGCATAAGTCTTGATACGGTTGCTGTGGACAGCAAAGTCTTTTAACCAATAGCTGATCATAGGTAACTTGCATCAACACCAGTTCATTGCAACCCTGCATTTGACCAACAGTAATACCATCACCATCAGGAACCGAACACCCAGAGGGAAGTCCTTTACGTATCCTAGAAGCACAGTCAGCTGCTTAATCTCCAAGCGTTCATCTATTATCTCGCCCAGTACTTTCATGTAATGTCACCAGCAATTGTGTGTGGTGGGGTACCCTCAGACTAGATGTAGGAATCTAGCATATCCATCCCCACAGGGCACAGAGTGGTGGGAGTGAGTCAGAGCTATTCTAAGTTGTCGATTCGGGGTACTACATGAACAATGTATAAATGTGAAATAAAGTAGTGTCAATTGTTCATGAAAACGAGCCTTGTCTGGGTACAGCAGTACTTCCATTTTTAGTCTTTGAGGGACTTGCCCAAATCAG
The DNA here is from genome assembly GCF_964204655.1 of Triturus cristatus. Lineage (NCBI taxonomy): Eukaryota > Metazoa > Chordata > Amphibia > Caudata > Salamandridae > Triturus > Triturus cristatus. The sequence continues at coordinate 741,272,380 of NC_140583.1, forward strand.
TTTCCAACAACTGTCTAGACTGTACTGCTCACCCCACACTACATTGTGACATATGCATATAACTTGGATACCCATCATGTTGTGTCAGGGAGCTAATCATTTGTGTTAGGGGTGTAAATTCAGAGAGCTCCATTAGGTATCCTGCGAATTAATCTCTCAGCTGTAGTTTGTAGCTTGGCATATATGAAAATGTCTAAAATGATTCTCCTTTTTTTTTTTGTCCTCATTTGCCTCTATCACACCATTTCGCTTTTCTTGCCAGCCGAAATGTCTATCACCTCATTTGCTGACATAAGTTACCAGAGGTGGAGTCACTAGGAGACGCCCAGGAATGAAAACTCCCACCATCCGAAACCTAGAACACACCAGTTCCAAGTGGAGGAAACCTACCACAATGGAAAAAGGTGCCATCAGCCGAGGCAGAGAAGGGCTTAATCATGGGACCGGTGATCTAATAGATTTGAAGAGAAGGGTTGCCATCAGCTCAGAGTAAGATAGGTGCCCAGAATTCCTGCCTGGAGCGGCCCTTGATTGACCTATCTAGATTTGCCATGTTCTTTACAGATGATAGCCACTCTTCATAACTTGGTGGAATCGGGGATACTCACATTTTGCAGATATCTCTGCGTGCCAGTAGGATCGTATAGAATATCAACTTCACATGATCCTTGTTGCTTACATTTCCAGTGTCGAGCAGCCCAAAAATAACTAGTGAAGCGCTTACCTTAACTTGGATCTTCAGAACATCAGATAGCGCTTTACTCACGGCCCACCAAAAGGGCTGGATCTTTGGGCAAATCAGAAACATGTGGAGATCGTCTTCCTTCATGCTGCCACATTTTGGACACGGCACATCCCCTCGTCGACCAAACTTCGATAACCTCTGGGGAGACCAGTAGGCCCTGTGGACGGTGAAAAGATGGTTCCTTCTCAGGTATGCAGGTTTTACTATTTTATATAAAATACGCATAGATACTTGCCATTGATCTTCGAGCGTAGCGGACGGCAAGCATCTCCCCCATAGATCACCTGGGAGGCTGAAATTTCCATCTTCCATCTCCACCATGAACCAATACCAAAGTGCGATTTCCTTGAATGGAGACTGTCTGGAAATCAGTTTCTCCTCAAATTCATTGTAAACACCCATTTTTGTTCTAGATGCTTGAAACCAGCTTAGACCTTGGAGATATTTAAATCTTGATATTCTTTGAACTGTTTTCTGCTTGCAGTCCTCCCAAGATATTAACTGATCTTCGTGTAGAAGATGATTCCAAACTACTATGCCCGCTTACCTCAATGGTGCAGCCAACGCATCTTTGACCCATTCAGGGGACCCCGGAGAATCCCAGATAAGAGCGAAATGACTAAAATATGTCAATTTCACTGCTCTCCTTACTCTATACCATGTCTCAGCCATACAACTTAAAATTTTTAATCTAACTTTTTTGTAGTATTTTGGGTCTGCGTACTTAAACATAAAACCTCCTCCCCTCAGATTGTGACTTCTCAACTCGACCTCGAAAAGTCTACCCATTTCTGAATTAGAGGGAGTAACCAAAAGCATTCTCCCGTTTTTCAACAAAAAGGACCAGGAATACAAAAGCAGATCCGGTAGCGCTAGTCCTCCTTTTTCCAGCCTCCTTCTCAACTTCTTCCAAGAAATTCTTGGCCCCCTAGAGGCCCAGATGAAAGATGTTTGTAGCAATAGGCAAGGCATCAAAAATAAACTATGTAATAGTGTATTGGCAGTGCATTCTTTAAGAAAGCTGCAGGGAAAAGCACCTTTATGACTTACGTCAGTTGTGCCACTCTCTGTGAAGCCCCTAAAAGCAAAGTTAGAATCCATATTTTAAGTTCCACCTGCTTAATCACCCATAAAGTGTTCCCTATAGTGGGTTCATCACAGCAATCCTCCCTTTAGTTCATTCATGAGTGCCGCTTTACATCTGACAATAGCACTCAGATTTGAGATGCTAGTAACAAAGTCTATCCGAGCAGATCTTCCTGACCACTTCTCTCACCAAACATGCCTGTTCAGGACCATGAGATATGAACAAAATATCAGACTGGACAACCCAGTGCAGTAATCATATAAATAGATTATTACCATATTAAATACCACAAAAAGACCTCATATCAAACAACAACTCTGTCACAAAAGTTAATATCCAGTTTGAGAGAAAGAGAAGGCAACTAATGTACACTACCTATAATGTAGACACCAATTTACACTCAATCTTACAGAATCAAAATAAACCAATAATTCATGGAAGTCAATTCACGCAAAGAAGAGCGAGTATCATCCCTCCTTATTCCTATGGATGACATCACAGAATGTTCCTTGTCCCGCCATTTCCCCATCCAAAGCTTCATGCTGCTGGGATGCGAAGCGAAGGCCTAGTGTGCAATCCACACACAGTAAACATGGCTCATTTGGTTCGGTCTCCTTTCTTTTCCTTCCTATGCCTCTCTGCTCCCTGAGATTATGGGTAACAAGGCAAGATAAATAGCAAGTTAGGGGCAGCAGCAGCTACCACCCGACATCCATGACACACACAAATCTGCTTCCAGTAACAGTGAGCAAGCTTACATTATGTCAGCAGCTTCATGTTTGGCAAATAGTGTAGTCTATTGAACACATGTTCCTGCTGTACTAAAATATTAGACAACCAAAGTCAGGTGGAACTAAATCGAAAATTAAAATGAACGCAGACTGCTAAAGTTCACATGTAAAAAACACAAAACAGCCTCACTCTTCCCACAAAGCTCAGGAGTGTGTCTTGTTTACACGGGCGCCTTGGAACAATCTGCTGGGTCACTTCTCACACAACCAAAGCAAAGCGGGCAGCTGTCTTTTTCAAGTTAGGAAAACGTCGTCTTTTTTCAAGAATGTGCAGGCCCATTGACTGAACAGTCACGTGAAAAGCGAACAATTCGCAACCCTCTTCCTTACTAGTTCCTAACAGTCATAGGGAAGGTACACAGTTCCCGCCAGGGCTTCCAGTACACAAGAATCGGTGCGCTTCTTAAATTCACACCAGTAGTGGTTAAAATAAAAGACGAGTGCTTCCTGTCAAGTATGCGTTCCAGCTTAAAAAAAAAGTGAAAGTATACACCGTCAGCATATTTATACCGTGAATGTATTTGTAGATTGGCAACGTGTATCCAGCTTAAAGAGCTTACTTATCTGGCAAAGTATATTTGCAAGATTTGAACATGGAAAAAAGAATAAGGGAAAAAAGAAGGCTGAAAAAGGCTGTTCTTTGTTTTTGCAACGTGTTTTTCTTGCAATGCTCATAATATATAGCCCACAGTGATAATAAAATATTGTGAAGACCTCTAAATTCCACTGCAGGTCTGTGAGCAGGCTCAGTGCATTTTACACCCCAGAAACGAGTGCACACCGCATGTTATCAATCGCATGATTTAAAAAAATAAAATAACATGCAGCCTGCTGAGTGCCATTGGTGACTGAACTCACAATGGTCTGTAAGTATTCTGGAGACAGCATACAAACATTTGAATGGAAACTATGTATGAACTGCAATCGGAAACGCCCCTTAACAAGCTGCGCTTACTGTAGTTAGGGAACTTCACAATCAAAGATGAAGGTTTGCGTTGGGTTTTACATTTCTGCTTTCGTTTTTCTGCTGCACAGAACGTGTAGCCAACAGTCCGCCATACATTCTGTCATTGTACAAGGCCTTAGCTTGTTATACTGTTCGTTGTTGTAAACACATTTCACACAAATTAAACAAAGCGTGGCGTTACAAAGGTACGGGCACCGGGAGGGAGTGGGGGGTTACGAAGGCACAGAGGGCAGGCGGGGGTAACAAAGGCACTGACAATGGGAGAGAGGGCGGGGTCGCAACGAAGGCACCACGTCAGCAAAGCAAGTCGTGCCGTCAGGAAGAGAAACTCCATAATGAAAATAGTACTCACAGTCTAAATAACAGGTCCCGTGGAACAACGGGAGTAAAGGGGCCAGTAGCCATAGGAGGGTACAAATGAAGAAAAGGCAGGACTAACAAGTATATTAAGGAATCAGAAGCCAGGGTTTAAGAAGGACAAAGACACAAGCTAGTGAAAAATATGTGCATGGCTTCTCCTCGGTACAGTACCTACAGCAGATCTCCAAAGCAGCGCTTGCGCACTGGCGCAGGCTCGACCTAAAAAGGACCCTCCTGTCTAATGGCATAACAAACTCCAGGCCCAACTTGTAGTAGCTACAGTTTAAACTTCTTTCTGTGGTCGGGGCACAGCCAATGGGAGTGGATATGCTAGTGGAACTCCCTCCATTTATTTCCTTTCAGGAATGAGATAAGCAAAATGCAGTGGTGGATCCTGCGCTAAGGCGGAGGAGTGTTGACCCACAAGAAAAATAAAATGATAATAACCATTTTATATAATTTTATTTTTCAGTATTGTCTGGCACTGTAAAGGTGCAGGCTGTGCCAGGGGTGGAGTGTTTAGCCGGCTGTTTTGGGCCGGCAAGTCATGCACACCCCACCAGGCTGCGTTAGACAGCCTGGTGGGCAACAAGCACAGGCTCCCAGTCCCTGACTGAGTGGTGAACCACGTCACTCAGACCAATCACATTGCTGCTGTAAGACAGCGTTGTGATTGGCTAAGGGAGCTTGGGTACTATCTGTTCCTGCGTCATGGACACGGATGAAGAGGACAGAGGAGAGCCGTCTGCAGGGAATGTAAGTGTGTTTTTCTTTATCTTTCCCCACTTTTCTTTTTTCTAACACCTTCCTCTCTGGGCCTCACCAATACTTCCCGGTAGCAGATGCTCCTGGCAAAATGGGCATGTGGATTATATCACTATTTAGTAAAGTGCCACTGTGTCACATACTAGTAAAGTTCAAGGTCAGGTACTTCAAATCCACCATGATCAAAATGGAGAGGCATTGTGGTCCAGCTGATCCTAGATGCGCTGTAAGCCCAAATAAGCGTAATCAGTTATTTTAGAAATTGATAAAACACGTCTGTTGAGGGAAATGGAAATATTCATGAAAAGATAAAGGAGCTAAGGAAGTACCACCATTTTAATCAATGCCACTCTACCTACTAGAGACAATGGAAGTTTAAGCCTGGTGTCAAATTACCTCTGTAACTGGTCTATTGCAGGCCTTAATTAATTCGAATAATGGATGCCACATCCCTGTGTAGAACCACTGTAGGAAGCTGGCTCTTTATATGATATATCAAAATGAGATATAACGTGCAAAAAGTCCAGGGTTTCCCTTATGGACAGACAGGGGCTTGCTCTATCAATCTCAAGGTGCTCTTCAAGGGGGTAGTGTGTTCGGGAGGCCTTAGGCTTATCAGAGAGGAGTGTAAGACATATGCAAATAATCAAAAGTCAATAAATGATGCACACGACTCAATGAGGAGATGCACACCAATTTATAAAAATAACACAAATCTTTATACATATTTAGACACCAGAACCACTTCAATAAGGTAAGTAAGTTTTTCAATAGAAATACTTTTGCATTTAAAAAGTCAACACAGTAGCCATTTTTCAGAACCGGCAATGTTATCCTATGGGAGGAAGAAGAAGTAGGGCACTCAGGTACAGTACTGCGACTTATGGGACCAATCTCCAGGAGTTAAGGTGAGAGGTGGGCAAGGTCCAAGGCAGCACCAGCAAAACACCACCAGCGGCACTAGGGCAGCTGATTGCAGGGGTGTAAAACAGCATTGAGTGCCTAATGTCAGTCTATGGCAGTGATTCCCAAACTTTTTTGACCCGCGGCTCCCTTGACCCATTGGCCATTGCCCATGGCTCCCCACTGTTAATTTTTTGGGAGGGTCGGGGGATGTAAGCGCGGCCTTGGGAGTACTTACATTTTTCTTCCTGAAAATAATTGGGATGAAGCTGATGAAGGTATTATAATCATATACACAGGGTGTTTCATATTACTAAGGAGGTGCCTCTAATGAAATATTCCTAGTTACACTTCTTTGCCCATGCCTTTTTTAGAGAACCCTCTCAAACTTTTTTATCCCAGCTACAGTGCTAGATAGCACTCTATGCGTGTAGGCCCCATTGCTAAAGTGTTTCTGTGCCTGAAGAATATTTGCATGCACTTCCATTTCTACCCATGTCAAACGTGCCAACCTAACTCAGCAGGGTGACTCACAATTGTTTAAACCCCATACAGCTTTATTTTTGCTGTCTCCTCCTTAAAATAGGTCCCAAATCACTGCAAGTAAAATACATTCCTCTGATTTCTTTTTTTTTTTAAACGTCCCTCTTTCTTGCTTCTAAATGTTGGCATTATGCCATATATATAGTGTTTTACTTCCCTGTGGTCAAGGAGAGAGCCGGCTTGTCTGGAAATGTGTTTGTACTGAAAGAAATGTGTACTAGAAGTACCTATGGTTCAAGTACAAATGTCAATACTTAATAATGCTTAGTGTGTTTAATAGACAGGACAACTGTACTTTCCTGATAACTTGCATTGGTGTAAAATGCATTTGGTAAAAAACAAAACTATTAACGAGTCTAACAAAATAAATCAGGCATCTTCAACTTACTTTGGGAGCGTTGGAACGTGGGGATCCAGTGAAATATGGAGGTCATCTCCCTTGACATTACTTCAATTAAGCACTACGTTTCCAGCTTTAGGTATGTCACTTACAAATCATGGATATCATGTGTGTAAGTCTAATTAGTTTAACTGAAGCCAACAGAACCTTCAACATTAAATGCATTTAAGTGTTTGGTGCGCGGCTCCCCTGGCTAGGTTTGATGGCTCCCCAGGGAGCCACGGTGCACAGTTTGGGAACCACTGGTCTATGGGGATCGGTCTTCAGGTAAAGAGGCTGCAGGCTTTGACTGGGAGGGCAATCGAGCTGAACCAACAAGGGGACTCAGGCCTCACAATGCTCGAGGATGTAGGGATACCTTTGGTCCTCTTCCTCAATTCCCAGTGGCGACGGTGCAGAGGCGTCTTTAGGCATTGTGTTTTCCTTACCAGGAGCAGTGGCAGTAGAGAGGACCTGCATGCAAAGGCTGCAGGTGATGTCAGAGAGTTCACAATAGGCAAAACTACAGTAGACTCGGTCTCTGGAGGGCTGAGGGACCACACTGGCACCATTGGTCCACCTCAACTCGGGCTTTGAGCAACAGGTGCAATGGTGTCCTTAGGCATCAGGTTTATGCAGTTTTGAAGTCTTCTCAGGTCTCCTAGGGTGCCTGCAGGATGCAGGGAATTAGGTCAGCTGCTTCACAGGAGTTCTTCTTTCCTGGGTGAAGTGCTGGCACGTCTCCCGGGCTTTGGGGAATCAGCAGCTGCAGTACAAGTAATCTTCTGTCGCAATTGGCGAAGTCAGCAGGCATGCCAGCAGCAAGGTTAATGCCAAGTCAATTTCTGTATCTTCTGTTCTTTCTCTTTGTGATTCTGCATGTCAGTCTTCTTCTTTCAGGTCATCATGATGTGAGTTTCTGGTGCCAGGGCTCCTCTAAATACTGAATTTAGGGGTGCTTGGGGAGTATAGGGCAGTAGCCAATGAGCTGCCTAGCCCTCGGGTCACTACACCTCCTATATGACTACTTCCTTTGGGGAGTGGGCATTACGCTGTCCCAGAGTTCCTAAGTTTGCCATCACAAAGAGGTTAACTCTGAAAAGTCATGTCCACTTCACGTTAGGCCACCTTAGGGGTGCTACTAGCCTGGGGGTGGGCAAACCTACCTGACTAGCTAATTGTCTCACCTGTCCAGGTACCAAAGGGCCTTGGACAAAGGGGGCCAGCTTCCTCTACTGTGAGGGGAGCCAGATTTGCATTTCAAATCTGATGGCTTCTTTGAAGCTCCTTTGCCTTTGAATGCTAATCAGCAGGTCATCCTGTGTGGGTGTGAACACACTCTTTCTGAGCAGGCTTTGTTTCGGTCCTCCTGAGAGCAAAGGCCCTCACCCTGGGAGGTCAGAAACTTGTTTTGGAGCGGCAGACTGACAGAGACCATTCAGCTAATGCACCAGTGGCTGTAAGGTGTTCAGGTGGGCACCTCTAAGGTGCTCTTTGTGTGCATGCATTGACAAATCCACTACTGGAACCAGGATGGATTTGTAAATATGAGAAGTCTACTACTAAATATCCCTGTCGTCATTGAAACCATCCTGCAGCTGGGGAGCTCATCTTTTTACTAGTATCCAGCCCCTGGTTTAAAATGGCTTCCCTGTTTACTTGTACTAGCAGTAATGTAACTGACCAGCACGTGGAAAAAAGTCCTCATTCAGCTATGACCGCACATGTAATATAAGGCACCCTGTCTCAGGGCTGCTAGGCCTGCTGCAGGGTGACTTAGAAATATTACTTACAGAGTTAGGGGACATGGGACACAGGGATGTGCGTCATGTCTTGATTTCACTTTTGTCTGGAGCAAAACATGCAGCCTACAAATGGCAGTCTTGCATGAGTTTGGTGAAGCATCCTTTAGGGTGGCACAATAGCTTGCTACAACTCTTGGGGACACTCTTTACTACCTCAAACCCTAGGTATCAGGGGTACCATTTACTAGGTACTCATGGAGAGTGCTAGAGGTATTGCCAATTGGGAGAACTGCACTGTTTTTGGGAAAGAGATCTGGCACAGGGGATCTGATTCAAAATCACATCAGTGACCTGCAAAATGTGAAAAAGGGGCACTTTTCTACATGAACTCCCCCAAACGAAAGAATTAAACTACCCTTCCCCAAGAGAGTCTTGATCTTCTAAGTGGAAGAACATTGAAAGGTCATCTGCATTGGCATGGTCAGTCCCAGGTCTCTGTTTCAATGTAAAGCCCATTCCCGGTATGGAAATAAACTGCCTCAACAGTTTAGGCTTTTCACCTTTCATTTACATTAGCCAACTAAGAGGCCTGTGGTCAGTTTGAACAAGGAAGTGAGAGGCAAACAAATATGGCCTCAACTTCTTCAGAGACCAACCCATAGCAAAGGCTTCCCTCTCAATGGAACTCCAATGCTGCTCTCAGGGGAGTAACCTCCTGCAAATGAAAGCAACAGATTGGTCATGGCCATCATATCATTGGTCTTGGACAGGACCACTCCAATCCCATGTTCATTAGCATCTGGATGGATTATGAACTGCTTAGCATAATCTGGAGCTTTTAGAATGGGTGCTGAGCAAATGACTTCCTTCAGCAGGCCAACAGCCTTTTGACAGCTCATTGTCCATTTCACTTTATTTAGCATATTCTTGCAGGTCAATTCTGTGAGTGGTGCCACAATAGTACCATACTCCTTCACAAACCTGAATCTTAGGTTGTAAAGGTTGACCTTGGCCTCCACCTACAAGGTTGCTCAAGTATACAACAGACCCCTGCCCTATCTGGCCTTTGCTTGACTTGATAGCTAGACCTGCATTTCACAGAGCCCCAGGGACCTTGCCAAGGTGAATCAGGTGATCCTGCCAAGTGGAACTAGAGACCCTTTTGGGGTTCCTACAAGTGCCAAGGTTCACCAGATTGGTGAGTTCCCCTTTTCACTCTATGATAGGGTAGGGACGATTTCCCTAGTCCAGCAGGGCCCAAGGAACATAGGCTGCCAAAACCCACACCTTCTGCCTTGGTTGAAATTCCACCAGTGCTGCATGTCTCCTGTCCAGTATACCTGAAAAACCGTCTTCCCAGATACTCCCAAGCCCGCACATTGCGGTCTAACTGCCGTGTTCAACTGGCAATCCCACACACGAAAAAGGCCCGACTCGGGGGTCGGACTTTTTCGGCTAACGTCTCCACTCTGTGGAATACCCTACCACAAGAAATTCAGCAGGCCCCTTCCGAATCCTGTTTTAAGACACTGCTAAAAACTTGGCTTTTTAACCAACTACGCTAGCTTTTTTAATTCTTGTATTGCTAATTTTAACTACCTCCCAGGTCTTCTGTGTTCTACTAGCGCCGGGACACCTCCTCGCGAGGTAGCTGTCGCGCTTTATAAAACCCAGTATTATTATTATTATTATTATGTTGGTCATATCAGAGCTTCTAGAGCTCTTGGCTGGCCTCACGGTTTTCCCATGTACTCAGCCACTCTGAAACGAAGGCCAAGCACATAGTCCACAATGTCCTGTTTAGGCTCTTTGAGAGGTCTCTCCTAGCCATCCTTCACTAGACACAGAGGCCCCTTACAGGATGACCAAACAGAAGCTCAAAAGAGGAAATACCTACTCCCATCCGTGGCACTTCTCTGTAGGTGAAAAACAGGCATGTTAGTGAGTCCACCAATTATACCTTTCATGGTTTTGTGGAATCTCTCAACAAGACCATTTTTATGTAGGTTATATGGGATAGTGAATGTTTAAGTCACTCTACATTCTGCCCACATGTGTTTCATGGTAGCCTGACGCTGCTTCCTTAGGAAAGGCCCCTCTGGTAAAGATCCCAATGAGGGCTCTAGCCACTGCAGAAGCAGTGGTAACCCTCAGGAGAATTGCTTCACCCTGATCCACTATTACCAGTATGAATCTGATCCCTGATGCAGTTGGAGGGATTAGGGGACCAACAATGTCAATCATTTCCCTTTCAAAGGAAACCCCAACCACTGGAAGTGGAATTATGGGAGGCTTTGGGTGGCCACCTGTCTTGCCACTGGATTGACAGGTAGCACAGTGGTTACGAAACCCCTTCACGTCTTAAACATCCATGGCCAGTCGAAATGGGTAAGTAACCTACTCCGAGTTTTGGCCTGTCCAAGATGTCCATCTAGGGGGATGTCATGAGCCATTGTGAGTAGGAACTCTCTTTACTGCTGTCTTGCTTTCGCCTTTCAGATAATACAGCTCCCACACGATGGCTCAACACTCGGCGAGGCAAAAGACATTGAACACCAAACAAACAACACCTTTAGAAAAGAGTTTTATTTTACAAAATGCAAGGACTCTTTCTTTTATAATAAGGCTTGGGGTTTTATTTTACACAATGCTCGCTAACAGTAAGGCTTTCCCAGAAGCCAAATGTAGAACATTCAAATACACAAAGAGATATATATGTTTATATGCAAACAATGATAACACACTTGGTAAATGTAACAGTTAAATGCATGAGTAATACCATGAATAAACAAGCAGCAAATAATATGAGATAGGACTCAAGCAAATATACTGGGACGTCCTGTAAGAGATCAGAAAGATATATACACTGAATACACCAAATGATTACTTTGGATGTGCACCTCAATTCACTAACACATGACAAAGAAAACACCTCAAATGATCAAAGCCACTGGCCACACATCACAATGGCAATAATCAAAGCTCAAGCACCTCAAATGACCACAGCCACTGGAACCACGCATCACAATGATACTAGTCAGAAACAAATCACCTCACCCGATCGTTCACTTAACATCCTTGCCAATTCTTGCTGGGGGGCCCGTTCACAGCTGGTTTGGACTCTCGACCGGGACTCAAGTTCTGTTTGTCTTACAACAATACATCTATTCTGTAAGTGAACACCCAGCTCAATTGTCAACAAACACCAACTTTAAAGTCTCAAAACTCGCACTAGAAGGTTCGAGAGAAACCCCTCCCCCGGGGAATCTTACCAGAACTGGCCAGCTCCAAGCAAACATTCCCTGGCTTAAAAGAGTTTCCACGTTCCCTTCTCCAATCTCGCATGTTCCAGCCTTTATCTTGACGAAGCTCACAAAGCCTTCCGGGTACATTAAACAATCTCTCACAAAAACAATCTTTGAACGTGATTAACCCAAACAACTTGCAAGCGCTACTGTGCACGCAGATAAAGCTCAAACAAGGCAGAGTCAGAAAACAGGATGACATGAGGCCATGTCAAAGCCAATAGTAAGAGCTTCATAATACTCATCAATCATCAACGTACAACACAATGCACATTTGTGCACAAATGCTCCCAACACTGCATTTCGAGACCAAAAAGTACATTCCCCACCACTCTCTCCCTCTCATGCTTTCAAATGCACATCCCACATGTTCTGTTCTTGGCAAGGCTGTTCTACTCTAACAGCTCCCACTGAAAGACTGCAAGATTACAAGAAAGACATTTTAAGAGAAGCAAGGCATATGCAGGAAGTTGTACATTCAAGCTAGGATAAAATAACACACCAAAGTCAATTAAAACAATGGTAGTCAAAGGTCATCACAGGGTGTCAGACCACAAGAGTGCCTCTAGCACTACATTCCACCCCATGACCTTTGACTATCATCACAAACATATACAAAAAACTGAATCTCTTAACTTTAAGCACAACTATGATTGAAAAACTGAACTTCTAAACTGAAAGCACAAATATGATTGAAGCACATCTTAAAACAGTGACATAGTAGACTCATGTGCTGAGCTCAAAGCACAAATATAAAACTGTGAAATCATAAAAGCATGTAATAATCATTTCAAAGCATGTAAAAATAGCTCCTGCATATCTGGATACTCAGCAAAAATAAATGCATGATGGATATGCAAAATGAATGATGCAAATAGAATCAAGCATATGAACTCAGTAATGCTCCTAATGTCACACATGGCTAATTCTGGAACTTCTACTGTTGAAGCAGCCAAACTTATATATATTGTGCTTGAAAATAAAGGCAACATCATCTTAGAAAACATCTTCTCCAATTTCAATTTCACAACATTTTTGTTGTTGTTCTTTGTTTTCTTCATAATAGATAGACAATGTTCTTCTGTGTGAAAGACAAACAGCCTTCTTGCATTTAAAATTATAACTGAAAACGTTTTACTTCATGTTTATGAAATGAGTTCATGATTCTTGGCTTGGTAGGTTCGTCTGGTTTGTTCAGCCACAGGATGTCAGCTTGCATCGTCCGGTGATCACTCCAGGGTTGGGGGGGGGTAAGGGAGGGATCCCAAACCCACACGGGGCCAGTCAGACCAAGGCATCCACTCACAGGACAGGGACATCAACACCAATACGTCGCAATATGATCTGTAAAAGAAAAAAACATCACTCTTTTCGCAAAACATTTTTCAAAAAGCGCACGTTTTCCTTTCTCTGTTTTGAGTCTGAAGGCACAATATAATCATTCCTGTCTGCATGGTTCTCTGCTGGCTCTGAGGAATTATCTGAGAATTCTACCCACACTTTAGCCTATGAATTCTTGGTATTAGGATGAAACTCTCCTTTTCGCTGCACAGTAAGAAGGGCTGGGGCAGTCTCCTTCCTGACTATTTTTCCACTCACTGCTGTATACGTGCTCCCTTTATCAATTGGCAGAAGCTGAAGGCAATCCATCTGCTCTGTCTGCTCTGGTAATTTTGCTTTCTTCAACTCGCCCCTCACCTTCTGTGGGACTGGTCTAGCTTGTGCATACTGACACATAGGAATCACAGTTATAGGTAAATCTAGGGGAATATGCATCCCTTCATTCTCTGCACACCTGTTTGTATGGTCTTTCTCTCCTAGGTGCTCGCATTTAATCATGCTCACCAAATCAGAATCGTGTGTCACCACCTCTGTCTCTGAGATTTTCGGCTTTTCATCTGTAAGGGAATTAAAGGTTCTGTCTAGTGAATGCATAGGGCCATGAGCATGCACAGTAGCTGCGCTTTGCAGTACAATCTGCCACTTCACCGGGGAAACCTGTGTCTCAAACACCACCCCTGGACTTTCCATTGGGACCTGCACCAACTGTTCATGCAAAACTGCAGTTTCTGTCTGTATATGTCATTTATTTACAGTTGCTTCTTCCCATTGCATTTGAGAAAATTCAAAAGTAAAAATCCTATTATGTCTTATTGTCATCTGCCTAGTGTTTTTCAATGCGCAACAGCACAAAAGCATCTGTATTTGTCCAGCATTTGAAAATGTTTCAGTCCACAAGTTTAAAAGTTTACTCTTCTTTCCCTGTTTTTCACAATTACTAAAAATAGCACACTGCTCCTGAACTGGCACACAAGATACACTGTTTCCTTTCTGAATTGACCACTTGTTTAAGACACACTGCACAGTCTGGTGTGCAGATTCAAAAGCACATTGCTGCATTTATTTTTTCAAAATAGCGTCTTTCCATGTAGAGCAAGATTCATCATTCACTGACATGTCTGATTTATACCTGCAACCAACGATCGCTAATTCTAGCAGACTGCTCTGTTTATCTTCCTGCACGTTTACATTTTTTCAATCCAAATTAATTTCTGGCTGAGGAACGTCCTCAAAAGAATTAATTAAAACCTCTTGTGAGACCTGTATCTCTATGTCCACATTTTCACGAATGAATCACCCTGGCTATCTGAACAGCCTGGCAAAACAAACGGCTTCGGAGCTTCGTACATGTTTAACTCTTTTTTCAAAGACTTGTTTTCAACCTGAGCATTAGCCAACTCTCTTTTCAGTTCACTACATTCTTTTTCTAAATGTTCACATTTTTGATACATGCTAAGCAATGCATTCAAAATGACACCACTGTTTCTGTCTGAAATACCAAGTTGTTTTCCTTCTTTAAGAGAGGCAATCTCCTTCTCAAATAACTCAGTTGGCATCTGGCATTCTGCACCTGAAAATATAGACATTTTAGAGAGCATCTTCCCCTTTTAATTTTCTTTTCGAATCCTGTTCGTGAAGCCAAATGTCTTGCTTTCGCCTTTTCAGATAATACAGCTCCCACACGATGTCTCAACACTCGGCGAGGCAAAAGACATTAACACAAAACAAACAACACCTTTAGAAAAGGGTTTTATTTTACAAAATGCAAGGACTCTCTCTTTTAGAATAAGGCTTGGAGTTTTATTTTGCACAATGCTCTCTACAAAAAGGATTCCCAGATGCACAAAATTCAAATGCACAGAGAGATATATATGTTTATATGCAAGCAATAATAACACACTTGATAAGTGTAGCAGTTAAATGCATGAATAAACAGGCAGCAAATAATATGAAACAACACTCAAGAAAATATAATATGCTGGACGTCCTGCAAGAGATCAGAAAGATATATATACATCAAATGATTACTTTGGATGTGCACCTCAACTCACTCACACATCACAAAGAAAACACCTCAAATGATCAAAGACACTGGCCACACATCACAATGGCAGTAATCAAAGCTCAAGCACCTACAATGACCACAGCCACTGGAACCACGCATCACAATGGCACAAGTCAGAAACAAATCACCTCACCTGATCGTTCACTGGACATCCTTGCCAAATCTAGCTGGGGGGCCCGTTCACAGCTGGCTTGGACTCTCGACCGGGACTCAAGTTCTGTTTGTCCTACAGCAATATATCTATTCTGTAATGGAGCACCCAGCTCAACTGTCAACAAACACCAGCTTTATAGTCTCAAAACTCGCACTATAAGGTTCGAGAGAACCTCCCCTGCGCCAGAGGAATCTTACCAGAACTGGCCAGCTTCCAAGCAATCATTCCCTGGCTGGAAGGAGTTCCCACGTTCCCTTCTCCAATCTCGCATACTCCATCCTTTATCTTGACGAAGCTCACAAAGCCTTCCGGGTACATTTCCATGTGATGTACCTTAGCCTGAGGACTGTGAATGTCTCACAACTCAGGAATTGACCTAGAGATATCAGTTTTACATTCACCATAGTGACACGTGCACCTGTATCCCTCAGAATCCCTCAGTGCTTCAACTCTGATGCCATTTATGTGGCTGTTGTCTGTCCTTCTCCTTTTCACCAGACTTGGATTGCGCTGGGGGTTTGTCTGGGCATACTGGCTGGTTAGTTTCGCGTGCTTAGACCTATCCTTTGTCGTTCGGTTGGGGGCCTGCCAGCTCCTGCTATTGGCAGATAGGAATATCCTAATGTGGGGGGGAACTGGTGTAAGCACCTCCATACCTGCATGCTGTGGGGGAGTTGCTGACATTTTGCTTGCTATCTGTGGGATAGTATTATTGATCTGAGCCTACTCATAGATGGCCCATAGTTTTAATAATGCCTCTCTATCTTTTGACCTGTGTATTTAGTTTGTATGTGTGTTCTCATATGCTCAATTGAGTTAGCGTCAAACGTTCCTTTCTTTGGCCACGGAAATGTGTGTGCCTTAATGTGTGCGTGCCCTTCTTGGCAAAACTTATTATGTTTTTTAGCCTGTGTGGGGAACCTGGTTTGCATGTCTTTAATGGGGAATCCATGACAAGACTGATAGTTTGAGTGGACAAAGTATGACTTAGCACCATTTTGGGGAATCTTTGTTGTGATCTAATCATGGGGAAAACGTTCATGGTGTACTCTTGTAATTACATTCTATGAACTCAGCTCTCTGTACAGATTCATCAAATAATTTAATATGAACATTTCATCAACACAAATAATGCTAGTGAATGGTTGCAACGTATGTAGAAAGTGCAATTGTCAACAAAAATAGTATCTGAACAATATCAACCTTTGGCATCAAATACAGTTTGCGAGAAATAACAGCACCCTCATATAAAACATTGAGTCATTGAGAAACATATGCAATATTTAGGGAATTCTTTGATCAACTTTTGTACAAAATACAGTTTGCAATAAATATCAGCGCTCTACTATCTCATACACATTACATCAATCTCAACAAAACCTGACAGAGAAGAAATGATGATTTTGCCAAAAATCTCTGTTCCTAGTGCATGCTATCTGCATGGTACATGGAACTAGGTAATCCTGATAGTCTGCCATCATCGGCCCCGGGACAAAGGTAATAGCAATAATCCACATACACAAGCACTTGCAATGAAAATGGTCTCGTCTTTGGGACCTTATGGCATTTGATTAGACAGTGAACATGGTATTTGAGCTCTTAGGAGTGGTCTGAAGATTAATACATTAAATTATTGATAAACTTTAATTACATTTATAATAAGTGGAGTCCACAAAGAGGTTTGTGTATGTTTCTGTAAATTAACATGCATGCCATGCAGTTTTTAGGTGCACAGAGAAAGAAAGGAAAAACTCAAAGTAAAGGGGCCAGTAGCCATGGAAGGATACAAATGACAACATGACCAACGAGCCTCACACAATCAGAAGGCAGCATTTACGAAAGATATAAGCCAATTAAAAACATGGGCTGCGAGTGGGCTGAGCTTCCACTGCATTCTCCATTACTGTAGGCCATAGGCTCAACCTCAAAAAGACGTTAGGGTGCAATTAGGAGTCTATCCCCATGAATTAGGCATTAGGAGTACAGACAGCATTCCATTTTCTGTGGGGATTATTGTTACAGTCTGCTCTTATCAGGTCGTAAACGTGCATGGGAGCTTCTTAGAAAGGCAGGGAAGAGAACTCGTGCAGATGAATTGTTACATGCTACCCCAGTGCCATGGAGGTGGGCGTTTTCTACAGGATGCCCGTATTTATAACAGTCTACCAGTTGGGTTTTTCATCTGTTAAAATGGGTTTGGTTGTTCTCGCACCCGGTAAACAGCCCGATTATAATAGAAGGGAGTAGAATTCCTCATGGGAATATCACTCAGGTTATAGGCATATGAAGAGTCTAACAACTAAATAAAAAAATACAGCAAAATCAGAACCATGCTGGAATCCAAATCCTGATATAAAATGAGTCCAGGCATAATCAGAGATCTTATATAACGACAGCACTGCCATAATGTGTCTCTGAATGACACCAAATGAAAAAGTGGATTATTGTTAACAGGACAAGTTTATTTCTGGAGCACTCCGTCCCTTTAACAAGAACAAATCATAAGATCCACACCCCTGCATTGATATCAGATGTTATTCCAGGGCATAGAACATTTAACTTAAAAGTGCACTTTCTCAAGTCAAGTCAAGAATACTTTATTCGGTTTAAAAGACAAAAACCAAGAAAGCTACAGCATCAAATTACAATAACAAATTACACACATAAAATATAAAAGGGAGAAGGGTTTAAAATACATCAAAAGCCAATGTTTTCCTAAATTTCAAAACATTTTTAAAAAAGCTTAAAACTACGGTAACAGTAAGAACAGTATCCATTCTCTGACGTTCTACAAAAGCTGGACAACATTTATTAATTTTCCATTCTTTGAGGAGTGGAGTAATGTATGACCTACGTGGTATGGTATAAAATTTACAGAAAAATAAAATATGGATATCGGACTGGGGTGAGGAATCATCGCACGGACATAAAGACAAATTTGGCAACCATGAGTTCATAACTGGGACAGACAAAAGTCTAAAAACAATATTCAGTCTAAAACGAGTCAGGATAAAACGATCATAATTTGACATCGGCAATGTTAAGTATGGCTGCACATTATTACTAGATAGCAAAGGAAAATGCAAGGATACAGACTTTTTCTTCAATTCCTCTTGCCTTCTATTTTCCGTAAGGTATTCCAGACATAGCCTAAACAATAAGTTTCTGGATACACCATCCATTGAAAGTGGGTCTTCAAAATATTGTTGTCAGCCAATTTTACCAAAAAATGATTTAACGTAATTTAACCAATCTAGACGGCCCACGTTTTCCAGTTTTAAAACATCCTGAAGAATGGCCCGATTCATAGTGCACTCATTGGTTGTCCATATCCTATGCCACAAAAGAATAGGTTGGATTCTGATTAAATCAGATATATAAGTTAGGCCAAGTTCAATGTGGCAGATATAGGTCGCAACACTTTGAGGGACTGTCAGGACGTACCTCAAGAACCTATTTTCAGCTTTCTGGATTAGGTCAATGTTGGAGTAACCCCAAAGACCCGAGCCATACATTGCAACCGATGTACACGTGGCGTTATAAATTGTTAAAATTTCTCTAATTGGTTTCTTACCGAGTTTTTTAATAACATTCTTTAAGGCCATTATGGTTTTTTGAAACAAGAGGGTTCTGGCCTTTACCGCATGAGACCACACCCCAGTTTCGTGGAACAAAACACCGAGATAAGGGAAAGTGAAGTAAATTCCAGGGGAACATTATTCAAAAACATTCTTTTTGTATGCTTACCAGGTCTTTTACCACAATTCATTGAAAAGGTTTTACTACAATTAACTTTTAGATCTAAGCTAGAGATAAAGATCTCAAAAGATTGTATCAAACTTTATAGTGCCACGGGGGTGCGGGCCATTAAAACTGCGTCGTCCGCATACAGGAGCGCGGGGACAGACCTCCCCCCAATCCTAGGCATGTCCCCGCACTCCCGCAAAAGGTGACGCTCAAGACCGTTAATATACACCAGAAATAAGAAAGGGGCCAGGACGCACCCCTGGCGCACGCCCCGGCCCACCTGGAACCTCCTGGTGCATTGGCCCCCACTGCCATAGCGAACCGAGGCTGTGGCCCCTGAGTAAAGATCTTTCAAAAAGCAAACAATAGGATCTTCAACACCTATCTCTTTTAAAATTGCCCATAGTTTGACATGAGATACACAATCAAATGCCGACGAAAGGTCGACAAACGTGAGGTATAAACGCTCACCCTTTATCCTCAAATATTTTGATTGTATAATCATTAGGTTTAGGCACTGTTCAACAGTGCCGATACCCTTTTGGAATCCATATTGTAGGTCACTCATTATTTCATTCTCCACTGCCCAGCTTTGTAGTCTTGCCAGAATAATTCTACCAAGGATTTTAACAGATGAGTCCAATAGGGAGATTGGTCTATAACAGGCACAACATTGTCTGTCTCCCTTCTTGTAAATGGGTACAATGACCGAGGTGAACCAGGACGGGTTTAAGCCCCTAGCCAGTGCTGCGTTGAAAAGTTGCACCAGCATGGGACCCCAAAGCTCAATGTTACCTTTATACAAGTTAACAGGGATCCCATCAGGCCCTGCGGCCTTGCCGCCCTTCATTGCGTTCAGACCCATGTTAACTTCCTCCAGGGTTACTACCGATTTTTCTACCCCGTCGCCTGTATAATCCCCAATAACAGGGTTAGCAATATGGGGGTTATCTTGCAAGCTATAAAGATTTGAGAAGTGCGCCACCCAATCCTCCTCAGTAATAGCAATCTCTATACGCGCTTTAGTATTATCGTAGAGGAAGGGAGTAATAACGGCCCTCCAGAAAGCGAATGCATCCTTCTGTTGTGATGCTTCGCATAGCACTTCCAGGGCCTCCTTTTTTAATAACCATTTTCCTATTTTTTAGGGCTTCATTATATTTTTTCCTGCAGTGTCTTATTTCAATAGGGTTATGTGGTGTTCTATGAATGGCTCTTTTCAAGGTGGTTAAGGATCTAGTACAATCGTTATCGAACCAACTTCTCTTACCCTTTACCCTGTTATTAGCCTCCACCCACAGATTTTTCTTAATAGTGGAGGCTATTATATTAAAATGTTCGATTATCAGGTCATTGCTGGATTTATCATCTAAGCAGATGGCAAAACTGCCAGGGCAAGCGTTCAATAACTTGTCTAAGAACCTTTCCGGGACAACCTTGTCCCATTTTAAATTGTACCCATTTTGTCTGCCGAGGACCACATCCGAAACTATACATGTGGATGACAGGGCCTCTTGCCGGTCAGAAAAAAGATTTTCGACCTCCATAATCTGAGGCAAATGGTCGCTTACTGGCAGGTCCATAATACTGGACTTAATAAGTTTATGGCTGCAGTTATTTGAAGCAATAATGAAGTCGATGGTAGACAAAGCACCTCTACCGATAAATGTGGGCACGAAGATGGTGGGTTTTTGGGCGGTTTCATTTACAAATCCCAAGTCATACATAAACAAAATATCGTTTAGTAAATCCCCAGTCAGAGAATTTTCGAAATGAGTTGAGTTAGATTCCTGCTCTAACGTTAATCCACATAATCCCTGTTTACCTTTAAGGCAGAGTTTACAATTAAAATCCCCCCCACAAATAAACATAACTTCTCTATCGGTTTTGTCTATTTCGTGATGTATGTCCTCCCTCAGCATTGTTAGGACGCTGGGGATTTCTTTCCTTGGTATATTATTATAAAAATTAATAACAACGACATTAAGTCCCTTCTTGTTTCTTAAAATAATAAATTGATAAAAACTTGATTTTGGGGAAAACCAAATCCCATCATGTTTAAGCTGATTAGAAACAAAAGTTAATAGACCACCCTTAGCTCTTCCATGGGTACCCCCCACGGCCGGGGTAAAGAAACTTCTATACCCATTGATATTCACTGGGTCTAGGGACCAGGTTTCCTGGAGAGCCAGGATGTCAAGACCGTCAATAATGGTACCCCAGGATGGGTTATTGATTTTCTCCCTTAAACCTGCCACATTCCAAAATAGGAATGTGCAGGTTTTCCTGGTTGCATTAATACCCCGCTTACTTGGACCCTCCCCCGGGCCCTAGCCTCCTCAGATTGCTTATGGCAGGGGCCTCCATTAGGTCCCCCATCATTTGGGTCAGGTGTGTATAAGGCCTTATGGCTATTCTTATGGCTGACCATCCTCTTGTTAGTGTGGGTCATATTATGGGTAACTGGTACATGCATAGTATCCTCGGTGCAGTACAGTGAGCCCTGTTCATTGGTGTTCTCCTGGGTATTATCATAATGTGCCCCTGAGCTAGTGAGTAGGTTGTTGCAAACAACTTTCTTGTGTCAATCCACACATTCAAGACCAGAGAAAACATCAAACCGATTATGGATAGGTAGATTATAGGCAGGCAAAGCAGTGCCTCTATTTTCCCACAAGTTATTATTTCCACGAATCGGGCCTCTAGTGGGAGAATAGAACTGTCTAAGATGACGGTTAAATGAACTACAAGGTTGTACGAAAGGAATCCGACTGTGGCCATAATGGTTAAAGACAGGCCTATTAACAGTCTGCCATCTTGCCTCCTGGTTGGAACGATGTTGAGCTGGTACGTATGGATAAAAATAATTGAGATAGTGTGTGGAGATGGTATCACTGCTACTAAGGTCATACCAGTCCCCAATGTGTCTAACTGCTCTATGATCTTTAAAATTTACGATAATTACGTCCCCTATTTTGTCTTTGGGACGCAACCCTACCCATTCACAGCGCCTAACATGCAGTATTCCCCGTTTATGTAGGCGGGCAAAGGTCTGTTCTTACGTAACCAATAAATAACTTTATTCCGAAGGCCTTGATAGTCTTCCCTGGTCTCAACAGGGAGCTCAGGGACGCCAGCTAGTACGATTGCATAGGGGGCAGCTTCCGGAGGAAGGTCGACTATATTGTGGGATTGCCAGTTTTTATTGGTATTAATTCTGAACCCACTATCCTTAGTGGCCTGATTATCCATGTTATGTAGTGGAGCTGATTTCAGATCTAAAGTCAGAATATCGACCGTGTTATCAGCTGGTTTGCTTTGTGCAATATTGTTCGTTAGCAAAGGCGTTGTTAACACTTTGATTGATGACGGGCAAGATGGCGGTTGTCTAATCTGAAAAGATGTTTGGGTAGTGGGGTGACTTGGTGGGCCAGGAATGGTGTCTATCGGTGCTTTGGCAGGTAAATTGCTAGAGCTAATGTTATTTAAGCCTGTCACCAGGCCAGAAGGTGCAAGAGTATTATCTGCAAACTTTTTCTCAATGGAATCCAAACGCGTGTTAGTTGTCAAGATGTTTTCCAGGAGAGGCTGGATTAGAGATTTTACCACATGGTCGATTTTAACCAAAATGTCTCTCTCACTAGTAAAACGATGGGTGGTCTCTAAGGGCATCATAAGGGGGGTCAATTTGTCCATCGCATTCCTCAAAATAGGAGTTATGATCTTCTGCAGGTTCTCAGTTAGCCATTTAAATGTTAGTCCTCCCTTACTTTTCTTACAATTACAATTACAATTAGCCCTATGAGTACCTCATTGATTGAAATTAGGGGCGAAGCAGGCGAAAAACTAAGAAGATTTGGCGACCCTTCATCAATGCTACTAGCGCAAAAGCTCAATAAGGACTCGCAAGCGTTGACGGGCGTGTTTAAGGGGGAATCAGCTGCACAAAGGTTGACCGGGGCTTCCCCTGTAGTTTCCTCAAGTTCAGAATTATGTGTTGTAATAGGGACTGGTTGTAAATTATTTGAATTAAACATAGAAAATGACACCGTCCCCAATTGCCCCAGATCGGGGCTTCTTCCCAAGAATAACTGCGTTGGGGAGCCGCTTATATGATTAGAGGTTACTAGCCTTTTTTGGTCTTGCTTCCCCCTATGGCTGCGTTTTACTTTTTTGTATTTTCTGGTCGATTTAGCGGCTAGCGAGGCGTGCTCTGAAACAGCCCTAGAGTTAGCTGGCGGACCAACATGCCTTTCATCGTGCACCTGGGCAGAGGTCACAACAACTTTATTTGCTCCAGACGTGGAATTACTGGCCATGTGTGTGTCTGCCGACAGAAGGGATACTTCTTCAGTCAACATGGTGGGGCTCACCATGCCCAGAGAGGCCATCCTGACATTGTTAATCTGGTTAACCTTTTTAATAAGGTAATTATCCATTGGGCCCATCCCGTGCGATAACTTGTCGTCTTTACCTTTAGTCATCGGGCCGGCTTGTATACAGGCCACTGATACTGGAACAAATCAAACACACTATGGGTCCGAAATAACGGCACAACCACTAGACCCAAAAAGAGTCAACAAAGGTAACCCCTATAGATAGCACAACATGGACTCACAGGCAGTCTCGAGGGTGATGGTCGTGCGGCGACAGGATCTCTGGCCCAGACCAGGCTCCTCAGGCCTCTGAGGGCCACAGAGGGCCCGCCCTTTGCCCGGGCTTAGCCCGGCGGTGCCCGCGAAGCAGGGGTGCTCCTCAATTTCAAGCGCCGCCTGGCGCGAAAATCCCGCTGACGGCTGAGTCCCGCTAAGCCTCCTGTGACCTGTGGTCCACCCCTCTCGTCAGCCGCGTTGGTGGAGTGGCGGCGGCGAGGGGAGACCAGCACAATGGGCAGCAGCAAAGCGGAGGACGGAGACAGCAGGAAGTGACCGGGCGATTCCCCAGAGAACAACAGGAGCACCCGCTCTGCCAGGGCGCTCCTCAATTTCAAGCGCCGCCTGGCGCGAAAATCCCACTGACAGCCGAGTCCCGCTAAGCCTCCTGGGACCTGTGGTCCACCCCTCTCGTCAGCCGCGTTGGTGGAGTGGCGGCGGCGAGGGGAGACCAGCACAATGGGCAGCAGCAAAGCGGAGGACGGAGACAGCGGGAAGTGACCGGGCGATTCCCCAGAGAACAACAGGAGCACTTACTCAGCAAACAAAACTAAGGGCTGAGAAATGTCCGCTGGTGCCCCTTACCTCATGATCATTTATAATGTGAACCCGTCTAAAGCGGTCATGGGCTTTTGTGAGACTGGCTTTTACTAGGGGAGGGTCAGCTCAACGAGAACTTCCCGGGTGGGGTCGATTCAATCTAATTTACCATGCTGACCACATATCAAAACGGACCTGGGTAGTTAGGGACATGCTCCAATTAATGTCCCACATAACTGGAGGTTATCCGGGACACTATACACTAATCCTGCACTTTTATTGGCAACCAAATGCATTATGGGAAGAGTAGTTGAACTTCATAGAACCGGTATTTGAATAATATTCTATATTACAATGGACTTAATATGGTAATGGGACTGATAATATTTGTATAACACAAAGAAAGTGCAGAAAGAAACCATCTCCAAAGAGTGACCCGGGACAGAAGGCAGCAGCAAAATCTCCTGGGCCATTTGAAAGCGTCTAGGAACACAGTATACGGGAAGGGCAGGCGCCACCACAGGGAGCAACAACACACAACTGGCTCTTTGAGCAGGCAGAACGGGTGCATCCAGCTCTCCCCCACCTCTGCAAAAGACCCATTAAACTGTTTTTCCCTGCACTAGCGGCTCTGAAACACCAAGAGCTCAATCGAGTGCTACTACGATGCCCAATAGCGCACATACCATCCCCTAAACTACACCAGACCTTTTGCAACTTTACAGTCCACCATTATTGCACATGCTAAAAAATATTACATTAGGCTTTTACCGGAAAAAAACACAGCTTCCTTTCTCACTGCAGTGCAGATACGGACAAATGAGCAGCTTTCAAACCAGCGGCGCTAAACTGTACCTGAGCAACCAATCACCGCAAGCAGAGACATTGGAAGCAGCCAATGACAAGTAGTCATATGGACGTCTCCGTCGTAATGAAGGGAAGCGCGAAAGCAGGCAAAAGAGCGGCTTCAGAAAACATGCAGTCGGCGACGAGAACCTAATATTAACAAAGAACAACTCACTGGTTCTAGTCAAGAATGGTAAGAGTAATCATTCTGACGGTTTACTAAAAAAGCGAGACCTATTTCATTTCAAACAGGAGTGCGGGCGTGCGGGGGCAAGAAGGCACGGAGTGCGGGGGAGGGGAGGGGGGTTGGCAGGGGTGCGAGAAGGCATGGACAACGGGAGTGCGGGGAAGGTGGAAGAAGGCACGGCAACAGGAGTGCGGGCAGGGGAGGGGGTGAGAAGGGACAGAAAAAAATTGTGCTCTAAATAACACGTCTGTACAGTATAACACTCGAAGTGAAGGGACCAATAGCCATGGGAGGGTACAATAGAAGACATGGCATAATAAGGCGGGACTAACAAGCCTCATAATCAGTCAGAAAACAGAATTTATGAAGCACCAACCCAAAAGCCAATGAAAAACATGGGCGGAGAGTGAGGGCAGCTTGTCTGCCATACTCTACTACTGCATGCCTGCAGAGCGAGCAGTGCATGCGCACTGCCGCTAAAGCTCGACCTAAAAAGGGAATAACTTGAGAATCATAGGCCCCTCTTGGCCACACACAACTTACACCTAGTTTCCAAGGTCCAAATCTTTTTCCTCAAATGTCCTAATTACACCCTGTATCACATCCAGGGTCCAAACGTGCCATCTGTGTCAAGCCCAATGGTCCAAGAGACCAACACCTCTCACTCCTTTCAGATACCTACGGTGTTAAGAAACCTGTAGCATATATAAGTGACTATACAATAATTATTCACCTTTCCTAACACGCTGACTATAGAAGACAAGCATTTACAATGCAACGGTCTCGGCATTGTTAAAGTTAGAGCTATTGGCATTGCTCATGACAATGCCGTTTCTTTAACCCCTTCGATGCTGCGCAGATTCCGCCGCTGTGCTGACGGAATCTTGCGCGGGCGTGGTCATGACGGAATGGTTCCGTCATGAGCACAGCTCAACCGTGGGTCATGACGGAACCATTCCGTCATGAGCACCGAAGGGGTTAAATGTTTTAAAAACATAAACAAAAATAATGTCATGAGCAATGGCAATAGATCTAACTTTACCAATGCCGAGACCATTGCATTGTAAATGCTTGTTACCCCTTTTGAGTGGAACACCGAGCCCAAGTATGCACTGATTTACCACCCGGTAAATGCTGCGGGATTTTCTTTCATTCGCTGCGGACAGTCGAAGGGTGATGGGGGCCGAGGGGGGAGAGCTTTTTACTTCAGCTGGGGGAAGTTTTGTTCTGCTCTTTACATGGTGCTGTATGCAGGCAGAGGGGCTGGGGCGGGGCATGGCAACTGCATGAGACTCCTGGTTGGGTTTATCAGATCCAGAGTCTGCAGACCCGATAATTCCGGGCAAAGAGAAACCCCAAACCTTGGGGACATCACTTTAGGCAACTCCTTACAAGGGCCCACGTAAGCTACTCTAGGCGAGATATCACAGGGGGTGAAACATTCCTAGCACACGACGCATGGACGGTTAATGCACCTGCAGCGCAGAAACTGAACAGCAAGCACTCATTTGGAAGCAATGGGTGAAAATCCCCTTGTTATATAGTGCAACTTTCAGAGGGTGGCGTGACGTCACCATCCTATAGTTCTGTAACGGGTAAAGCTTCTCAACGCCTGAATGTCACAGTCAATATTGTGGGTCAGCGCCAGGTCTTCGTTTCGGACTAAAAGAAACATTCGGGATACAAAGATCTCTTCAGTGGAAAAACAAAAGAACTGGCGAGCGACACCGTGAGGAGAAAATGGGCTAAAGGGGAAATGACAAAGCTGGAGGTAACTGTAGAGTAAGGAAAGGGTTAAGGTTAAAATGTAAATGGAGAGAGTCTGTTTCAATGAAAAGGGCTGCAGGAATCCTCCCGGGTATAAATAAAAACAAATACTTTGCATTTTAATTAAAAATGATAGATAACTGCAGAAATAAAAATCGGAGCTAGAAATGAATCCCCACAAGATTAACCCACCCTGAGTACTGATTAATTAACCTGAAAAACCAGCCGGAACCCTCATGTTTTACGGCAGTTCTAAAGCAGGGGTGTCCAACATTTGTCCACAAGGGGCTAGGATGCCGGATGTTCATGATAACCTCGGACTATGAAATGAATCTTCTCTGCTAAAGCTGTTTCTTCCACTTGGCCCATGAAATGATTTGGAAAGCGCTCTATCCTTTGGTTTTCGTGCCCCCTGAAAGGCGCTAGCAGCAGATTCGGAGGATGAAAACAAAGACGGCTTCGCAGGTGGAAACAATGCAAAAAATGT
The DNA here is from genome assembly GCF_964204655.1 of Triturus cristatus. NCBI lineage: Eukaryota > Metazoa > Chordata > Amphibia > Caudata > Salamandridae > Triturus > Triturus cristatus. The sequence goes on from NC_140583.1 coordinate 741,299,756, forward strand.
GTTTACCTTCTCTCTATCCTTTGGTTTTCGTGCCCCCTGAAAGGCGCTAGCAGCAGATTCGGAGGATGAAAACAAAGACGGCTTCGCAGGTGGAAACAATGCAAAAAATGTGTTTACCTTCTCGGGGGAGGCTGAAGCCCAGTGAGCCCAATGGGTGTTGCGCGCCAACCAGCACCCCTGGACACATGCCTTAAACGTGGCTTTCGGTGCTCCCCAAGTCAGGCTAAAATATGACACGTTTGCGTTTCAACATTAACAAGAAGACCCTTGGAGACCAGAGCAGCAACCGGACGAAGGGGGAGCGGACGAGCACACGACCGCCTTTCTCCGCTCCTTTTCGGATTCGGGGGCGTGTTTTGCTGTTGTCTCCTCCCTGAGACTTTTCGCAAAAAACACGCCCCCCGATCCGAAAAGGACGAGGCAGAGCTTTTTACTTCAGCTGGGGGAAGTTTTGTTCTGCTCTTTACATGGTGCTGTATGCAGGCAGAGGGGCTGGGGCGGGGCATGGCAACTGCATGAGACTCCTGGTTGGGTTTATCAGATCCAGAGTCTGCAGACCCGATAATTCCGGGCAAAGAGAAACCCCAAACCTTGGGGACATCACTTTAGGCAACTCCTTACAAGGGCCCACGTAAGCTACTCTAGGCGAGATATCACAGGGGGTGAAACATTCCTAGCACACGACGCATGGACGGTTAATGCACCTGCAGCGCAGAAACTGAACAGCAAGCACTCATTTGGAAGCAATGGGTGAAAATCCCCTTGTTATATAGTGCAACTTTCAGAGGGTGGCGTGACGTCACCATCCTATAGTTCTGTAACGGGTAAAGCTTCTCAACGCCTGAATGTCACAGTCAATATTGTGGGTCAGCGCCAGGTCTTCGTTTCGGACTAAAAGAAACATTCGGGATACAAAGATCTTTTCAGTGGAAAAACAAAAGAACTGGCAAGCGACACCGTGAGGAGAAAATGGGCTAAAGGGGAAATGACAAAGCTGGAGGTAACTGTAGAGTAAGGAAAGGGTTAAGGTTAAAATGTAAATGGAGAGAGTCTGTTTCAATGAAAAGGGCTGCAGGAATCCTCCCGGGTATAAATAAAAACAAATACTTTGCATTTTAATTAAAAATGATAGATAACTGCAGAAATAAAAATCGGAGCTAGAAATGAATCCCCACAAGATTAACCCACCCTGAGTACTGATTAATTAACCTGAAAAACCAGCCGGAACCCTCATGTTTTACGGCAGCTCTAAAGCAGGGGTGTCCAACATTTGTCCACAAGGGGCTAGGATGCTGGATGTTCATGATAACCTCGGACTATGAAATGAATCTTCTCTGCTAAAGCTGTTTCTTCCACTTGGCCCATGAAATGATTTGGAAAGCGCTCTATCCTTTGGTTTTCGTGCCCCCTGAAAGGCGCTAGCAGCAGATTCGGAGGATGAAAACAAAGACGACTTCGCAGGTGGAAACAATGCAAAAAATGTGTTTACCTTCTCTCTATCCTTTGGTTTTCGTGCCCCCTGAAAGGCGCTAGCAGCAGATTCGGAGGATGAAAACAAAGACGGCTTCGCAGGTGGAAACAATGCAAAAAATGTGTTTACCTTCTCGGGGGAGGCTGAAGGCCGGTGAGCACAATGGGTGTTGCGCGCCAACCAGCACCCCTAGACACATGCCTTAAACGTGGCTTTCGGTGCTCCCCAAGTCAGGCTAAAATATGACACGTTTGCGTTTCAACATTAACAAGAAGACCCTTGGAGACCAGAGTAGCAACCGGACGAAGGGGAAGCGGACGAGCACATGACCGCCTTTCTCCGCTCCTTTTCGGATTCGGGGGCGTGTTTTGCTGTTGTCTCCTCCCTGAGACTTTTCGCAAAAAACACGCCCCCCGATCCGAAAAGGACGGGGCATGATTGGAGTGACGGGACCTCTTCTCCAATGGCTGGCCAGCATTTACGAGGCCAGCCAATGGAGAACAGGGCAGAAGAGGGGCGGGTTCAAGCCCCTCTTCTCCCAAGTCATTAAATCTCCGGACTTCCGGTCTGCCGACCGGATGGTCCCGAGACCTAAAAAGGTGACTTATAGGGGATCCCCTCCGAGGCTGCCTTCCCACTGCTCAGCTAGGACATATAATATGCTAGACTCTGTCATTGTTAGGGTACTCGGGTTATCTTTTTACCCTTCTCCCTAGTTTGCCATATGCCAAATGTTTTACTAAGGTTCTGATGTAGTCTCTTACCCTCTGTGATTACTGCTTCAGGACGGACTACCATCTGCCGATTCAACAGAACTTCCAATCAATTGCGGTGTTTGCTCACCTTCCTTGCTGTGCCAATGTGAATTCGTCTGGCCGGTGTTTACTTCCTTTGGCTGCAGTCGGTTTTAATGTACCAATCAGCTCCTGGATAGCTTGCCAAACTGTTACTTGAACATGAAATACCTTGGAAAAAAACAAGAGGCATTGGGCAAAACAGGAATAGTTTGTTTAAATAAAGAATGCGGCTGGGAGAATAGTTACAATCATAGGGTCTGGGGACTCTCTCAACTTACAAACGGTCAGAGATGTGTTTATATACAATTCACTGAATTTCATAAATGGTTCCGGGGATCCTTACATGGCAAGGAAAGTGAGTTGCTCCCTTTGGAGTCCTCAATGAATATTTTCAAAGGGAAATCTAAGCGGGCCTTGACCTTGTGTGGACACAATGCGGCCAGTGGATAACGTGTCCAGATGTCCGGCATGGGGAGTGTATGATCACTATGTGTACTGTGTGTGCTGTGTCCTGTTTGACTATATGTTCCTAACTTATCTGGCATTTACTACTTGGCCTTCCGTAAGGCCATTAAAACTCACCTTTACCCTCTGACCTAGGATCTGCCTCTTCTGCAGCCTCCGATCTTTTCTTTTGCCGGTCAGTGCTGGGACGCCAATTTATTGGGGCAGCTATGCGCTATATAAAATTACATACCATAACATAACATTTGACTTTATGGTCTTTTGGAAGCACTCGTACCTCTCGGGCCATGTGTGCTTTAATGGGGCCAATCTCCCTGGACCATTGTGGTGTCACTGTGCCTATCTGTGGAATTGAGCTGGTGTTCCCCGTTTGTGTATTTGTCTGCCAGCTACGTGCCACCCCATCTGCGTCCTGTCAAACCAATGACTTCAGTGCTTGGTCTCTAAGCCTGTCTGACTTTGTATTTTGGAGTCGGGATTGACGTGGAGTTCACAACTGGCAACTTTGTTAATAGAGATGCAATTTTGTTTCTATACATACATGTTTTGATCTTCATATTGATTTTCTCATTCTAATCGAAATAAACTAGAAACCATTTTATATTCTGTCTTAATCTTTAGCCTTGGAGTGACATTTCTTCCTGTTTAGTCACCACCTTCTTCTGTCTTTCTGCCCACCTTCTTTAGCTAGCTTCTTTTTCATTTTGTTCTGCTTTTTTCTTTCTTCAATTATTTTTTCCTATACTGTCCTTCATCCCTGATACATGCAGGATCCAGAAAGACCTGGTTGCATCACCCTCATGCTCAGTGCTGGATTTATTAAAGTGGCCAAGAGAAGCAAGGCCCTCCTAACTTGGTTTTAACTATAGGAGTCTCCCTGTGCACCCTTGTCTCCTGGGATGGCATGCAAGTGGCAAATCTTACAAAAATAATGCACATATATTTAAAGTATAAGAAATTTCTTTGCAAACAAGTCTCCAGTCTGTAAAATGGGTGATTGCAGATTGGCAAATGAATTGCTTGTGTTTTAAGGTAAATGCTGTGCAATTGATTGTGTTTATTGCTGGAAAGTTAGTGCAGGGACAAGGCATGTTAATGATCTGGCTATGGGCTGGGGTGGGTGGTACAGCTAGGTAATAGACAAGAGTGCAGCTGGTACACTGTCTCTGGGGGTGGGCTGATGCCCAAGGCAAACAGAGAACATCATGAGAGGAGTCATTCAAATATATTTTAATGCATGGTTATAATTTGCAACCAGCAGGGTGGACTATGGTGCACAAGAGGGTGAAAAGGGGGAAAGAGTTCCTGCATTCCAGACATCTGAGAGTCTCATGTGCTTAGGGGCTGAAGGAGAAGGTAGGAGTAAGTAGTGGGCAACTGGGGGACTGTGTGCCAAAGGAAAATGTGTATGTCTCTAGGCCCAAGGCGGCAGAGTTAGGGTTAAACATGCTGCACTGTGTCTGGGGCTGAATATGACACTTAGGTTTTTTCTAGTGGTGTGAGGATAGGTATACTGTATCCTGGATGGAAGCAACAGGAGTGTGGGGAACTAGGGGTAACAGGTGTTGTGTGGTAGGGGAGTGGCTATCATATGGGTGGTGACTTGTGAGGCTGGGCATGGCTTTGGCCAAAGTTGGGTAGTGCCTGAGGTGGGGGCAGATGTGCATTGACTGTTGTTAGGACAGGTGTGTAGTGGCAGCTGGGTAGTGACGTAGGTGGGGAAAGGGTTGTGGTATTGTAGTAAACAGTGACAGATGGAGTAAGATTATGAGTTGGCACAATGTAATGGTGATGGAGGTTGGGTGAGGTGTGATTGAGATTAGACAAGTGTGTGGTGGTCAGGATGGTAGGGACGATTGGGACAGGAGGTAGGAAGCTGGTATGTTCTGTCATAGGTGAGATAGGGGTGTAGTAGCAGTTGTTTAGTTATAGGTGAGGCAGGCAAGCAGCATCTAAAGGGGATTGTTGGGCCAAGTGTTTATTGCATGAGGTGTTGGAAGATGTGGCTATTCTTGTACCACCTCTTGGTGGCTTATTCTGGGATATTATTGCTGCTCATTAGCATCCGAGCGATCTTGCTAACAATAGCACAACAATTTCTCCGGAGTACAGCTACACTTAAAGCTATTCTAGTCTTACATGAACAGGAATCACATATCAGATAGAGACAGTTCACCCTCTAGTAACTCTATAACAATATACATAGTCTATGCCTTACCACACTTCTGGGACATCTGGATTCAAATGTCCAGTGCAAAGTAAGGTATGATTTGTATAGGATTAACATATGTATCTAAATTCACACACACAACTATTGTAGTAATAAATCTAAGGAAGAGCAACTATTTCTAATACTATGATTCAACTCTACAAATTGTTAACTATGACAAACCTTGAAGTGTTAACAAACAAATATTCTTAAAACATAATACTAACAGAGATAAATTATGTGTTGTGCAATACAGTGTACATTTTAGTGTTAGCCTATACAATTAGTTGTCCAGGAATACTTGGCACATTTTTAAAATGTCCATTAAGGTAATCAGGCAAACATTCTTCTTAAATGGGAAAGACATTCATAGTCTAAGATCAGCTAGAGAAATGCAATTCCATTGATGACAAATATTTCAGCATCATACAGTAAAACCATGACATTTCTCAATGGAGCAGTGTGTGAAATTTTTGATTTCGTCCTGGTAGCTGTTAACTTTACATTCAAGTGCTTGTTAAAGGGGAATTTCCTGAGTTTTCATAACAAAATAAAACATCAATCACCACAGCAGTGTCATCTTTGGTGAATACTACATCATTTTTTCTAAATTCACCTTGATTATTTTTATTATGAGGTTCCCTATATGCTATCCACCACACATTTTTGTTCTATCAGTTAGAAGTTCTAGCATTTTGTTCTGTCGTTTGATCCTTATGTCTTTTGTTTGGGGACATGTACCTGATGGGTGAGCAATTGTTTTAAATACATCTTTATGATATCTGCAAGTAGCAAATGTTCGATATCTTCCTCTTGAGATGGTTTGTCTGGGGTACAAAATCTTCGCTCTTAGCATCAGTGTAGCTATGTATTGGTTTTCCTTTAACTTCATGCGCTTACTAATCAAAAAAGTTGGGGTTGGATTATTTTCAAGATATGTAATACCATCCACTTGAACAGAGAGATTTTTCAATTTCTTTAATTCCTCTCTCGCCAGTCATGTGTTGCTAACAATTGCAAATCGTAACTTAGAAATCTACTGTCCAAAATGTTTAGATTATGAGTTTTTATGAAATTGACAATTGTATTGTTTATTATATCCCTGACATACATGTAAGAATGAGCATTGTGCACATCGGGAGTTTTCCTAAAACATAGTAGATTATCGATTTTGTTAAATCCTATTTTTGTACACAGCTTTGGTATATTTAGGCCCCCATTTGATCCATTGGAGTAGAGGAGATCTTCACGGGTATATGCAGGCAGGTGGAGGAAGTAATTGATATAATTCTTTATTATCTGGTCCAGCTTAACGAGAGTTTTTGCTTCTGTGCCTGCCATTTCCAGTTTAAATGACAGCTTAGGCACCAGGCATTGGCATAATATGTCAAACATTTCCATGGATTTGAGTGGTAAACTGTCACGTTTTTGAGCCCATCCTGTACCTCATTTATTTTGCAATTTGGTGTATAATCTGTGTGAGGATCAAAGTTCAATCTGAGGTGCCTCTCACTATCACCTGAATGTATGTTCTCAATGATTTGTTTTTCAATTTGCCATGGTTTGTAATTATTTACAATTATTTTGTCTTTATGGCGATTCATAAAATACATGTGTGTCCTTTTCACATGGGTTTTAAGCCTGTTATTTTTTTTTTTTTATATTTAGATCAGCATTGATAATTTCATTCTTACATTCATAGAGCATTAGTCATTACATAAACGATACACAAAAACAAAATAGAGCAATCAGACCCAATTGATTATTGGGGCCCATAATGCTAACCCAAATTTCTTTTTTCTTCTACCTTTAAGTTTATACAAAGCAATTTCCAAATTGTACAGAGATAGTAATTTAGCCTTCCAAATAGAAAAAGACGGTGAATCCGGACTAAGCCATTGGGAGGTGATACATAAGCGGAAGACAGCCATACATAAAAGCAGAAACCCCTTCTCGGGAGTTGAACGCTTTCTAATATTTACCCCAAACTCATATCCAAATAACACTAATTGAGGTGTAATGTCGACAGACACTCCGAGACCTAAGTTCAAAAAGCATTTGACCTCTTTCAACAAGGGGGCTAATACAGGACAGTCGTAGAACATATGCACCAGATCAGCTGCCCTCAAAGCGCATCTAGGACAGACATCCCCCCGATTTGTTCCCCATTTAGCTATCTTCGCTGGGGAATAGTATAAATCAAAGATAGCCATATAGCATTGGCTTTTGAAGCTGCCTGATAAAAGGACAGCATCAACTAGGCTCAATACCAGCTGTAAATCAACACCTACTATCCCCAGCTTTCTATCCCAGCGTTGTTCGAAATATACAAGGTCATCCTGTTGGGTTGCGATTATTATTTTGGAAAGTTGAGAAATCTTACATCTCCCCTTTATAGATTCCAATATCAGGTTCTTTTCCAGACTAATCTGCCTCTTAAATTAAGTTTATCTAAAAAACTTCGAATTTGGAGATGTTTAAAAAAATCCGAACGTTGCAGCCCGAACTTCTCTTGAAGTTCACAAAAAGACATCTATTGATTATTTAAGTAAAGGTCCCCAATAGTTCTAATCCCCTGAGTATTCCATTTCCGAATAGTTGAATCACAGAAAATTAAAGGGAGTTTCCCTATTATTCCCAGAGGCATATAACGATTATATTCCTTTAAAGTAAAGTGTTTGCGAGCTTTACACCAAACTGCAGCTGCAGCCCCAAAAATCTTAAAGCGAGTTATTTTATAATAACTTGGCTCGAAAAACTTAGAAAATAAATACCTGGCTTCAGGCCCCATAATGAGTTCATATATAGATGGAAAAACAGCTGAATCTATATACGACTGAGTTCCAAAAAACAATATCCCCATGTGCTGGAGCATCGCAGCCCAATAATAGTGCCGAAATTGGGGGATATTCAGTCCCCCCCTTGCTCTTGGTAAATTAAGTCTTTTAAAAGCTCTCCTTGTCCTCATATACCCCCATATAAATCGGGAGCACATTCTTTCTATCCTTGTAAAGATTGAATTGGGTAGCAGGAGTGGAATCGTGCAAAATAAATAAAGACATTTCGGAAAAACAACCATCTTAATAACATTGCACCTGCCGTATAAAGATAAGTGCAAATAATCCAGGTTTTCTAGCATTTTATTAGACGAAGTTAGAATTGGGTCAAAGTTTAAATTAACAATTGTTTGTACCTTCGAAGCAATTTTAACACCCAAATTGACGGCCTCTGTGACTGTATTAACACCTGTTAAAACGTCAGTACCGGTAAAAAGAACTTGTGTCTTATGTAGATTCAGTTTGTAGCCTGACACGACACCAATTTCCGACGTCAAGATTTCAGTACGTCTCATCGTTTTAACCACATCCGCTGTAACGACAGCCACGTCGTCTGCATAGGCTAAAACTTTAACAGATTCTTGCATAGGTTTAACTGGTATAATCTCTGGATCTTGCTCGATTTTAATCAACAGAGGCTCAATATAAAGAGCAAAAAGAAGGGGGGAGCAAGGACAACCCTGCCGAGTGCCCCTATATATCTTAAACTCCTTAGAGTACTTCCCAGAAATACGAATTGTGGCAGCAGGACAAATATAGAGGGCTTGCATTGCTTTAATAAAGGATAATGGGAAACCTTTCCAATGGAGAACTGCCCATAAAAATTCCCAGGAGACCCTGTCGAATGCCTTCTCGGCATCCAACAGGGCCACCCCTATTGGAGCTTCAGAAACCTGAGCCCAATCCAAAAGGGATATTATTCGGCGGACATGATCAGTGGTGCCTCTACCCGCTAGGAACCCATGCTGCCGCTGTGAGACTAGAGGTGCAATAACCTTCCCTAGTCTTCTAGCAAAAAGCTTAGAGAAGATCTTGCTATCTGAGTTGATTAAGGTAATTGGACGATATGAAGCCGGCTCAAGCGCATCCTTCCCTTTCTTTTTGAAGACTATTATGGTTGTCTTAGACCATGAATCCGGTACTATACCATTAAATGCCTGCTGGAATAGAGAAAGTAGCGAATCACGCAATTCAGCCTGAAAAAGAGTATAAAACTCCAAGGGGATCATGTCTGGCCCCATCGTTTTCCCCTGGGGTAAAGATGCCATCGCCAGTTCGATTTCCTCCCAAATTACAGAAGTAGAAAGCATATCCTTCTGAGCCGAACCTAAACATGCAGAGGGGATTTCCCCCAAATAATCCCCCGGGTCTGTAGTTTTTTCGTTTTCATATAACTTTTGGTAAAAGTTTTTAAATACCTCCCGAACCCCGGCCTCCGATTCTTGTAGTGACCCGTCACTATCATTAATTTTATCGATCTTAATTTGCATCTGTTTTTGCCATAGCCTATTGGCCAACACCTTCCCCACCTGTTCCCCATATTCAAAGCATTCCCTTCGGAAGGTCTGATATTTAGCGGCTGCTTCATCGGCGTATTGCTGAAAAATTAAAGACCTCTGTTTAGCTACATTATTTTGGGATACAGAGACATCCAACCTATCTTTAATCTTCTGAGCTAGCTCGCATTCTAATATACTTAACTCAAAAATACGTTGTTCCAATATATGTTTCAAAGTATTGCGCTTCTGTATCACAAATCTTAGAGTTTCCCCCCTTACACCGGCCTTAAAAGTATCCCAGACCACTGTGTCTGGGGCCGAATTTTTATTAACTGAAAAGAAACCTGGCAACCAAGACTTGATATGATCCCGATATTCCTGATTAGCTAGTAACTTCCTATCAAAGGTCCAGTTAGACCTCGAAAGCGGCACAGCAGACATCTCAAATTTTAGCACAAGGGGATTATGATCCGAGATTAGTCTCGGCAACAGAGTGATTATAGCTTTTTCCAATATTGCAGATGAAACCCATATATAGTCAAGCCGAAACAATTTGTTGTGGGGAGCAGAGTAAAAAGTGCTGCCCTGTTGTCCTTTATAAAGCCTACTCCAAACATCATAAAGACCCTGATTCCTTGCTAGATTACACAAGGACTTATAAACTCTTGGCTTTCTTCCCACATACGTTAAACCTAAGCTGATATTGACTGACTCATCTATATGTATGTTAAAATCCCCACAAAGTATAACAGGTTGGGGCCACATAGAAAGTTCTAGGTTAAGAAAATCATACATTTCGGGTTCATCCAGGTTTGGCCCATAAATAGAGCAGATAGTTAATACCTCCATATTTCCAAACAATGCCTCGATAATCACCCACCTACCACATTTATCCTCCTTATATTTCTTACAGGACAGTACCCCCATTTTACAAAGAATTGCCACACCCCTGGTGTTTGAAGATTGTTTTGAACACACAATCAGCTCCATCCCCAGTCTTTTAAGCCACACCCTGTTGGCCCAGGCAATATGCGTCTCCTGGAGGCAGAGAATATCCCAGGAGAGTCCTCTAGCAATCTTTGCCAAAATCTGCCTTTTTTTAAAATCGTTCAGACCACATATATTTAAAGTACATAATGATAGTGTTTTCATTTTGTACTTTCAGAATTTGAGCCATTTACCCCCTGCTACAAATATGGGTCCTGCCACGTACCCCCTACACCTATCTTGCAGGATATAAAATAAAGAAATCACTATGTTACTAATTATCTCAAAAGGAATAGCCTCTTGTTTCGAACAAAATATCATTAGAACAAACATCAATGCTGATTTTTCTTTATACCCCCATCACCACCCCTTGCACAAACCCCCAACACCACCCAAACCCCCACCCCATCCAGCTTCCCCCCTCCCAGCCCACCCCTACCCTTCCCATGAAGCACTGGGACAATAGTCCCAATAGATGAAGAGTCGAGCTGCCCACCCCCCCCCTCTCGGCCCCCATGCCATATTAGAAACCAAACCAATCCGATCCTATCTTATCGTATATCAACCAGAAACGGAAAAAGAAAAGCATTTTGTATCTAAGTCACTCAAATTCAATATCCCTAAAGGTTAAAGATGCATAGAATACAGCCAGATACAAGTTTAAGCTTCCATAAGTCCATAAATCCGTAATTCTGAGTCCACAAAAAGAAGAAGAGAGACCACAAAAGAGAAAAAAAAAAAAGGATGGCTATAGCTTTTGCAAAAATTCCTTAGCAGTGCATTCTTCCGTGAACACTGATGACCGTCCCTTAACAACGACTTTAAGCTTGGCCGGATTTTGTAGAAAAACCTGTGCTCCTTTTTCTTGGAACTTCGGGATTAGCTGTCGAAGTCTCCACCGAAGGTCCACCGTTGCCTGGCAGAAATCCGGGCGTACGAAAAATTCGCAACCCTTGGCAAGAGATTTCTTAGTGGGGCGGGCCAAATCAAAAAGAACTTCTCGTGCCAAGAAATGATTCAGTGAGATTAGAATAGCTCTGGGGGGGGGGGGGAGACTTTCTTGACCCACCTGTTTCCTCTGATGGAATGGGAATCGGTGGGCCCTCTGAACCTCTACCTTCCAGTCCCAGCTACTGACCTCTGGAAAAGCCTCAGAGAAAAGCTCGGCGACGAATTTCCGGGGGTCTGCTCCTTCTTTTCCCTCCGGTACCCCAAGAATTCTAAGATTGTTGCGTCTTAGCCTATTTTCCATATCCGTAATTTTCCATACATAATCATCCCTATGAGCATTCAGAGCTGCAATCTCTTTTTTTTGAGACACCACGTCATCCTCTAGTGTTGAGATCCGAGTCTCAGCTTCTCCAATTCTTATGGCAGTATCTGCGCATGACTTAGCAACCCTGCGTAAAGAGTTCTGTAGTTTCTTTAAAGCATTCTGAGTATGAAGGCTTTCCGCCTGCGCCTCTGCTCTATGCGCCATAATGACATCGTAGATAGTATCAAGTGTAATTTTTCGGTGCTCATGGCCAAAAGAATCAAGGGTACCGGCTGATTGTGGCACTGTGAAGGGTTGAGTATTGATTTGTGGGTTAGGCGAGTCTTGGTATGCCCAGTTTGAGGAATCATCAGACCCTTGTACACTCCCCATAACAGATAGTCTCCCTCGGACACCATCCACAGATATTTGCTTCGCTTCGGCTGCCAGATCTTCACCTTCCTCTGCCCCTGAACTTCCCTCGTCTAGCCAGACTTTCACCAGGCTTTCAACAGAGGAACGGTCAGACAAAGAAAAAAAGTCCTCTCCAATAGATAGTTTATCCTGAACTTCAATACTACGTCCCCCAGATTGCCCAGCACCCAATGAGAGTACAGGGTCCCCTACAGACTCCCCATGTTCTACATTGTTCACTCGATCAGCGACGCTCATACCTGTAGAGATCAGGTGTCTATCTCTAGGATCTCCTTCACTTTGCATTGTTATATCTGCGCCTGCAGCGGGACTACATCTCCCAGAATGCCGTTTCCATGGGTCTCACCGTCAGACACCGCACTCTGACAACAAGCCTCAGTCCCCGGTAACATACGCGATGATATCGCAGGCGCTACACCTACAGTCTCACAGACCATACTCTCGTAGCTAGAAGCTTCCGAAACCAGTATCGAAGCAGGGGGTTGCAAACTGCTAACATTAATTTCTGGTGTTGCAACGTCCTGTAAAGGCTTCTTGTTGACCCGAGCTTTGAGAAAGAAAGACGGGACCTTGGGCCGTACATCGCCAGCCAGGGTTGCTTGCCCTTCCCGAGCACTTTTACCGGCATCGATATGGGCTGATACCCCCTCCTGCGTCACTGCGAGTGTTTTTCGCACTGGAACAGCTCCGGTCACAGGGCGCGTCTTCACCTGCGAGCTGGACGGCTTGGAACGGGAAGCCCGGCAAGTTCCCTTGGAGGGCATGGCTTTCTGTGGCCGGGGCTTCAATTCAGACAGGGTTACAAACTTTCCGGCCACACGGACACAGCAGTGGTAAAAAAAGAGCACTTTAGCTGGATGCGGCAGTCGCCAGAACATCGTTCACGGGACCCTAAGCAGCATCACCTCTCCGGCACTTCTCAGGCATACAAGGCGTTCGGAGGCCAAGAGGGAGAGCAGCCTGCTCAAACGGCCAACCGCTTAGCCACCATCTTGCTTATAAGCCTGTTATTTTACTTATTTTTTCAATTGTATGCTACTGAGTACAGCTATTTATTAGGCAAAGGCTAGAGCTGGGATTCACCCAATAAGTCCCTCTGATCCAAATGTAAAGCCCTTGCCATTTTTCTGAAGATCACTGTTAGAAATAGGGTATCTAGTTGGCAGAGGTTTGCACTCTGTCCAAGTGGGGGCTGCCACTCTGGTCAGGATAAGTCAGATACACACCCTAAAACTAACCTGTCCCCCAATCTGGTAGCACGACATAGAACAGTCAGGTTTACCTTAAGAGGCAATGTGTAATCTGCAACTGTTAAATGACAGTAACGCAATGACAACACCACAAAAAGACTCCACACTGGTTTAGCATAATACAGAATATTTATCTGAGTAATAAAAGACCAAAACAACAAAAATCCAATAATTCTAATTTGAGATATGTTTTTTCAAAGATTAAATGTGAAAACAGTCCATGGAAGTCACTAGCGGTCAAAAGCTTACTTGAGTTTGTGAGGTACCGGTGCAAATTCAGAGTTCAGGATGACTGTGATGTTGGGCAGACCAGCTACAGGACCCACACAGTTACCGCTAAAGAAACACATAGGATGGAGCTTTTGTTGACATTGAGAGCCTACTGTGTCATCATCGAGCCGCGAAAGGGGGGTCCTGCAATGTCTTCATGCTCCATTGAAGGTAAAGAAATGCGTCGTCATCAAGCCATGCAAAGCGTCGTCTTTGACCTGCACAGTCTGTGGATCCATCATCGTAAAGGAGCCTCTGCGTCAGCGTCAAATGGAGATAAAGCAGAAATTCTCATGTTGTCAAGATAATGCATTGTTTTTTGCAGAAATCAGCTGCAGAACCCACTTCTGAGGCCCAGGACTGGAGGGGTCATTTCAGGAAAGGGTATGACTACCAGATGGCAGACTCCATCAGAACCAGCAGGATTGCAATACGTTTTTTTGTACGATTTTCAAAAACACGAGGCAAGCTATCAAGCCATTGGAGTCACTCTGGGTTCAAGTGAGATGGGTCCAGTCCAGCCCTTGTCCTCAACTGTGGAGGGGTCAGCAGGCAGCAGGGCAGCTCAGCATAGCAGAGAAGCAGTTTCTTAGAACTGTCAGTCAGAAAGAGGCAACCCTTACAGCACAGAAATCTTTACACCAGCAGAGTTCTTCCCAGGTCCGGTAGTGTACTGTCTTGGCAGGGTCAAAGCCCTGGTACTAAATACTAATACCCAAAAGTGCCTTTGATACAGGGGGTGATTTCAAAGGGGTCCTCTGTGCACAAGGGTCCCGTTCAACCCTGCAGCCTGCTCTTAAGTCCTACCTTAGGAGTGGCTTATGTGTAATGAAAGGGGCGTTTAAAGCTTGGCAAGTGGTTTTAAATGTCAAGCCAAAGTGGCAGTAAACTGCACACACAGGGACTGCAACGGCAGGACTGAGACAGGTTTGAAAGGCTACTTGTGTTGGTGGTACAACCAGTGATGCAGGCCCACTGGTAGCATTTAGATGACAGGCCCTGGGTATTTGGTATACCACTTTACAGGGGACATATAGGTAAACTAAATATGTCAATCAGGTATATACCAATGTCACCAGGTTTTAGGGGAGAAGCGCATGTACTTTAACACTGGTCAGCAGCAGATGTAAAGTGCTCAGAGTCCTAAGGCCAAGAAAAAGATACAGCAAAAAATGGAGGGAAGCAGGTAAAATGTTGGGGGCAGACAACCTTAAAGATGACAGGACAGGTCTAACAATCACATATTAGGAGATCCATGGCAGTATTAAATAACAGTGAGTGATTCACCTTGTTTTACTTCAGATTTCCTTGATATTTGTAAGCTAGATTCATTATTTTTACTCTTGAAGAACGTTGTTGAATCTGTATGCAAGTCTTTTATTAATTCTCTGATGTATGATGCAACTGTTTGTCTCTTGAGACTATTTATAATGTGACCTTGGCTGACAGCTTCTAAAGCTTTTGAAATTTCTATGAAAACCACTGCAAGAGAGGGTTTATTCTTTTGTGCACTTTTATGATGTTCTGTAGTAGTGTCAGGTTTTCGAGACACCCTCTCACTTTCATGAAGACTTTTTGTCTCGTGTTCAAATTAACGAACCAGTTAAGTCTTTAGGTCAGGATTTTTGTAAATAGCTTCATGAATGCTGTACAAATTGTAATTGGTCTCCAATTGTTTATTTTGTTTAGTTCATTAATTTTACATTCGTTTGAATTAGAATCAAACAGTTCTTTTTTTATACGTTCTCATAAATAACAAAGTTGATAATATTTTGGGCAGCAGCCTGTGCTTCCTTTTTTGTGGACATTGTACACATCATTTAGGCCGATATTTTCAGCCCCCACTGCTTTTTTTTAAGTTAGAGTCTTCAAATGTTTCTGTTGTTTCAAGGAGGGTAATTTCTTTACAGAATCGTTAGAAATCCCCTTCTTCCGGTATTCTGTCAATAGGGATGAATTTCCGGTTTTTCTTATTCTCTTTTTCAGTAATATCTTTGTAACATTGAAATATATCTTCAGCATTGCTTTGACAAATGGGATCTTCTGCACTGTCAATGATTATTCTGGCAATTTACTGCATCCACCACTGGGTGGTTATTGAGCACTGGGCTTCTCCCTCCTCACTCACTGTTCTTCAGAGAATCCTGGTTAATTTATTTTCCTCCGCTTAGTTATATGCTTAAATTTAGCAGGTCCCCACATCTGATCCAAAGTTGTAGTCATATGCCGAAGCATGTGGAGTCTGACCAATGCCATGGATGCCAGAAGAGGGGCCGGGACTGTTTCACACAGGAGGGTCACAATAGAACAGCTTTTCCCAGGTCAGAGACCGAACCTTGCAGTGGTCTGCATGGAAACCAGCACTCGTGGGCAGGCAGGGGACTATCCCAGCCCCAGAAGTTGGAACCGAAGGTGGTGCACTTGAGCAGCCATGGGACAAAATGCAGCCAAACCACCCTGGTTTTTTCAGGCCTGAGGCAGACTGAGCACCCACCCCATTTAGGCAGGGAAGACTAGGCACACCACTGGGGTACCTCTGCAGTTGGACTGAGGGATGGCGCCTGCATGGGTGATAAGAGGTTTGATTTTAGATGGATATAGGGGACAAAGCCCCCTGCAATAGCTGCTCCCATTCCCTAGTGGGCCACAGGGTGATTGACGTTCAAGCTACCCTCGAAAAGGTGTAGCCCAGGGAAGATCTTGGGGCTGTAAGGTGTGTTCAAAGTGTTGATGGGCAATGTGTCCTGCAATTCACACAAATTCTTGCAGATAGCTGTTTTCTTCATGGATGCACGAGCCAAGTGATCCCCACCAATAGTCACAAGCAGCTTTTACAATGTTCGCCCACCTGCAGGTACAGGAGAGTGGGAAGGAAGTCTGACCCCCTGTCATCTACCATCCCACAGTGAGACAGCTCAGAACACTGTTATGTTTCCACTCTGAAAATCAGCATCCATGTTTTAAAAAAAATTGTTTCTAGGCACTCAGCCTAGGAGCCCCACTCCGCTTCCCCAGCAGCCAGGCATGTGAGAAGCTCCCACAGCTATAGAGGCAGAAAGCTGCACCATCTGCTACCACTATCGGCCCTACAGGACTATGCCACATGAGTCTTTAGACCCCAGCCTGGCCACACGGGACCAGTCCATCAGGTACCTGGCAACAAAGAAGGGTTGCCCCGTCTGCACATCAGCCATCTGACATCCAATAGGGCCAGTGGGAGCCAGGGCTGGATCCCTGCATATGAAGAATCCCCAGTTTAGATAGCAGCCCGAGTAATGTCAGTGGTCTGGTGCCCCCTGTCCTGGAAGGAGGCATAAAGAGAAAAGAATCAGGTTCCCACACACCATAAAAAGCAACTTACCTGCTTCCAGTGCACACGTGGAAGCTTGAGCTGGGGCCTGCATCTCCTCCCACCGCTCGGAGCACTCAGTCACTCAAAACCCGGGCAGGCCGGGATTGGGCTTGAGAGGGCTGAAGTGGCAGTCCATTCTGGGGTCCAAGCCCTGCAGGCACTGTAATTTAGTTATCCTCAGGTGCATGTTGGATGAAAATGGCTTCCTTCTTGGGAAGGCTATTTCTCATATTGTGCCCCTCCCAAAGGGTCTGAGGCATCATTCACCTCAGTCCCTCACATGTCAGTTGGGTTCTCCTAGGTGGAGCAGCCTGACCTGTGCCTTTTCCACACTAAGCACTCACTCTGCAGCCAAGACACACAAGGGGAGGGCTGGATCCTATGCTTTGGGTTCTTTCTGGGTGATACCTGAGGGTTCAAGCTCTCACTCTCAGTCACTCGAGCCAATCCACTGTTAATGATCCTTCTGCAGGTTCACCTATTGAAATCTTATTACAAGTTTTACGTCCTCCAGATAGTCAAGTTTGATTGTCTTTTTGCTGCTCCAACCACAGCAATTGGCAAACTCCATCAGAGCTGACTCAAGGACTTCACTAAATAATTCTTAAACCTGGCACCCTTAGGATGATCCTCCCTGAACTTTTTGCCTTCCTCCTCTACTTTTCTGACCTAGTTATTGCTGGTATTAGGACTCTCTCCCCAAATCATGCCAAATCAAAAAATGGTGCCAAAAGCCCATATGCATGCCAATACTTTCAAGTATAAGCATTTGTGCACCATCAATGTTCCACTGGTGGAGGCTCTTAGAGACACATGAGCCAGTATGAATACTGTGAAGAGTCAGCTGGTGTCCTCAGAGCAGGCCCTCCACAACACATTCAACCAAGTCATTGTCACCGACAATCGTGAGAGCGATCTCCCGGTGACTCTGATTCCCTTTGAGTGTGGGGGTGTCTCAGGTTCTCTGAAAGTAGCTGTGAGCCCTGCCAGGCCTGTAGATTGTCTGTTAGGCAACAACCTGAAGCACACTACCCTCCAGGGGGTAGAGCTCAAGTCTAGGCCCGAGCACAGTTTGTGTAGTCACACTACATGAAACTCTGAAAAGTGTGCAAAAAACTCTGCATCGCTAACCGGAGTTCTGCCAGCGGGCAGAGTATCTTGCTGCACCTGTTAGCGTGATATTTTGTGTCATACAAAATGTGAAGTGCTTTCTTGCGCCAGAAATCGTGAGCGAATGGCATCACGTGGTTCGCATAGGCACGGCCATCTAGTTTTTGTTCCGTTTATGATGCTTGGGCCTACTTTTGAATGCCTCCTTAATCTCTTTAATCCTACCCCTCTCAAACTTATCTACCCCTCATTTTCATTTATTATTTTACTATGTGTCTTTGTGTTTCTGTAATTTATGGCTTTGTAATCTTTTTGTGTTTTTTCATGACTTTTGTTCTTTTTTTTCAGTTTTTGCTTTACTTTTTCATGTTATTTCCTTTTTTCTTTCCTGTTCCTCTTTCTATTCCTATCTTCTCTTCCTCCCACCCAGCGCCATGACGGAGCAGGGGAGCGGCAGCTCCAGGCCCCCCTGAACCACTCATAGCACCACCACCTACCTTGCAGTCGGCGGTGCGGCAAAGGAGTACAGCCCTGCGCCTTTTTTTAAGAGATGGAAGTGACTGCGCTAGTTTTTTATGTGCAGCTACACCTCCCCTTCACCCTGGCAGCAGGTGGGAGGACTAGCAGTGGGTACTGCCTCCTGGAGTGTCGGCACCACTGGGAGAGGGTGCACCAGGCTGTGTGCTGCAGCTCTAGGGTCCGGTACACCCAACAGCTTATACATCGGTGGATAGAGACCAGGAACTTCTCGACCTGCTGTGTGTGGAGGTTGCAGGGCTCTGTGAGTAATAATTATTTATTTGTTGTGTTCTATCTATGCTAATATTTCCCCCCAAATAGCAGGCATGCTGCTCACACTCATGTAAGTTAAGCTTATTTCACAAATGTATATGATCATCATCTAGACAGGTTCTCGATGGGTCTACTTAATCTCATTCGTTGGCGCTCGCTTGGGCTGTTTATTTAAGTCATGCAGAGACTCCTCTTCCTATTACTAATATAGTGGTTATTAGTAAATTAGCATGTTCTCTCAATTCTCTGTGCCTGTTTTTGTTGTAGCTCGTACAGTCCCAACCCCAACCCCAAGCAATCTCCAAGTGAAGTGTATATATGCATGCATCAATGCTTTGAAAAAAATGCAGACTGAGTTGGTGTGTCAAAGGGGGTTGAAATTGAGACTGAGATATTGAGGATGAATTAAGAGCAAAGATCATTTGTTGCAATTTATTGGTAGTTCTAAAATGTAGGTTAGGAAATTTGGAATAGGGTTAGG
The DNA here is from genome assembly GCF_964204655.1 of Triturus cristatus. NCBI lineage: Eukaryota > Metazoa > Chordata > Amphibia > Caudata > Salamandridae > Triturus > Triturus cristatus. Next base: position 741,318,966 of record NC_140583.1, read on the forward strand.
TTAAGGAACTTAGCAATAGGTCCATGATACTAGTACTATAGAAAAATCTGATTCAGAAAAGTTCAGTTTTACTGTGTTTGCCTTTCCCTGTCAAAATAGTTTTTTAAGAGATTATTATTAACTGTACCACTAATCTTATTTTATTTATTTCTTATATGAGCAGCCATGGACAATACGAGGACTGAGCCTGGATCCACTGACAAGGGTGAGGGAGCCGAAGGTGTCGCCACAAGTGCCTTCGGCATATATCTCTGCTGGCCCCAGTAAGTCTTTCTCTTGTCAATATTATTTCCCTAACTTTTACCACTCCACATTTAGAATTAATGTTCCTTTTTGCTGTGCCTGTCTCCTCATTTTTCTCAATTTCTCTTTGCTCTATTTGTTTCCTAAATTCTTCTTATTCGTGCATTATCCTATTTACTTATTATCTATATTTCAAGTTTCTCTACTTGACTTCAAACATTTGGTCTAGTCTGTCTATAGCTACCTTTCTTCTGCTTTGTCAGTAAGCTTTCCCTCGCCCCTTATATACCTTGTGGACTGATGGTACTGTAAGACTCAGGGAACCCAATGTTAGGCCAGGTACTTTACTGTGAATATTGCATGTAAGTTATTGTACACATGTTTGTTGAGAATGCTTTCTTTTTCTTGCTCATGCTCAAACAGTAAAACCAGAGAGTGGCCATGGTCATAGTGAACTCCCTACTGTTGTGTATGTATTAATATCATAGTATACCAGCAGTTGATGACATGCTGGAAGTCTCGAGATGGCCCCCTTACATTTGCCAACCAAGACCATATGTCCTTCGTTGATCAATTACTCCACCCCTTGATTGCGCTTCAGTGACTCAGATTCATCATAGTTCTGCTTCTCTATTACAAAAAGTTTTTGGTTGGCTTGACTACCTGGCTTTTCAAACATTGTTAACCAATAAAATGCCCAACATTATATTTTGATAGAATATACTGTAACTGAACTGTAGTGGTGTATTGTGGTTGTATTTTGCATAAACAAAATATTAAAGAGGGAGACATTTCTGTCATCTAAAATGTGTAATGTTTTTTCTAGCCACACAGACCACCAGTGCTGGGAGCCAGAAGCGATAGCGCCAGTGGAGTGGATGCAGCAGTAGCAGTTGAAGGGTGGGTCCAAACGGCAGCAGGGATGGGAGGTGGCAAGTCACATTGCTTGCTTATTTACAAGTAGTAATATACTCACCGCAAGAGCATTGACTCGTGCAGATCAGGCTTTAAGAGAGAGCGGGTGTTGAGTAGCTAATGGCCTCTTCTATCTGCAACTCAACAGCCAAAAGTTCACAATGAACTTTAACAACTATGGGTTGATGGAAAAGGGAAAAAGGGATGGAAGTAGAAAGGATGTGTGGGTGACTGAAAGGATGCATAGAGGTGGATGATATGATGCATGTGTGGGTGAAGGATGGATGGACAGGTATACAGGTGAAAGCATGGGTGGGTGAAAGGATGCCTGCCTGGGTGGGTGAAAAGACTGCTCGGGTTAAAGCAGCATGGGTGCATTAGTGAAAGGATGAGTGAGTGGGTAAATGGATATTGGTAAAAGGTTCATTGAGAGCAATGTTTGGATGGATGGATAAATATGGATGGATGGATGGAAATATATGGATGGATGGTTTTTGCTGGTGAAAGGCTGAATGGGAGAATGTAAAGCTTATGTGGTTGTGTATCCAAGCCAAGGGTGAAGAATAGAATAATAAAACAATAAAATGATGATGGGTAATTGCTTAAATGAAGAAACAATTGAACTCTTCTGGGTAGGGGCATGCTCACCTACTTTATTTGCTTGGATTTTTTTTATCAAAGATTTAATTCTAAGGGTTGGGGGTATTTCTGCCTACTCCATTGACCCACAGTATTTTTTAAGCAAAACAGTTATCATTTATCCCTCCCATCATCAATCATCACCTCCCTCTCTCCCCATGGCGTTTTGCCAGTGCCACCCATGATGACCTAACTGTTGCATGGTTCAATTAGGTAGTACAGTGTTGGCTGTGCAATGTGTGTCTGCTTGAGTTAATGTGCCATTTACAAAGTTTTTAATGCATGGCAATGCAAAAAGAAGGTATGTTTCCCTTCCCTACCAGTACCCACTCTGTCACTTCCTACCAGTACGTCACACCTTTATTCTTTCTCAAGTTAAGTCCCAGCCTTCCCAAACATGTGAAAAATCAATTCCTTGCAGGTGCCACATTTTTCTAGCCATGTGATATATTTCATCATGGCTTCCATAACAGTTTTATGCCTGTTCAAATTCTTTCCTTTCAACATTGTCAACCAAAGGGACTCAATAGCCATAGCTCAGGCACATGATGATCATCAGTAAAAAGTCTACTTACACAACCTAACCCCTCTAACTTACCCTGCAATAGAGTAAGTTAAGTTTACTTTCCTTACTGCCAAGCAAATTAATTTATTGGAATTTTTTTAAAAGTGTGGTGGAGGGTGAGGCCAGGGAGTAAAGTGGGACTAAGTAAGTGCCTTGACTTTTGCAGATGGGATAATCTGTAATGAACATGTCAAATTGAATCTATATCCTGTTTCCTTATTCCTTTCCCTGCACTGCAGTGCATCGCTTTTCCCACCATCTACTTATGGCAGACAGGATGTCCACATCATTGATTTGATAGGTGACATGTATTAACCATGTTTTTGTATCTGCCTTGTAGTCAGGGTACGATTGAAAGGCATTTTGGAGAGAACAGGGCCAGTGGCAGAACATAATTGTCTACTACAGCTGCCCCAGCTGCAGACTGCCTAGAGCCGCAAAGTATGACTAACGAGTGCGACTAGGGCACCAGCTGAGCTAGCATGTCTCCATTAATTTAGCATAACAAGAGAGAGAATACTTGTACTCCATAGTGCATAATGCCTTACTTATTAATGAGAGGTAATTGATTATTATTTTTCCACACAAAGGGGCCTATTAGGATGGCGGGTGGACTTTTGTCCGCCCGCCACCCTAGCAGTGCTGGGACCAGCCGCCAGTGGTGCAGCGGTCGCGCACCGGCAATTAGGATGCCACCGTGACGGTGGCATCCTCTATTCCCAGCATTGTGGTGGGCGGTACTCACAGCACCCCCCGCCACGATGCTGGGAATTCACGTTGTGCATAGTCAGCACAAGGTGACAGTCACCGCATGGTGCCTGCCGCCTTGTCCGTGACAATGTAGGGGGGTACCATAGGTACCCCCATGTGCACCCCCAATACCCTGGGGGCTCGCAACGGGCCCCCATGAGCAAAATCTGCATGGCTTTCCATGGCGGGGTCGGCGCCATGGAAAGCCCTGCACCGCTGCCCATGCTAATATGGATGGCGGTGTCTAGCAGACACCGCCACCATATCTAGCCCCTTTTCCGCCCAGTCGACTGGTCGACCGCCGGAAAACTGGCGGACGGTTTTTCCGGTCGGGACGGGGTATGATGTAGGGTGGATCGCGATCCGCCTTACATCCTAATAGACCCCAAAGCGTCTGCTTAGTTTTTACTCAAAAATCCTTAAAAACAAAAAGCTATTTTTTTTAAAGTGGTGTGCTGTGTTTATTCTGCCTTAATTCCTTTCAGACAGTTAGTACATTTGCTATTTCCCTTTCATTATATGTAAGGCATGTGTGGGTAATGGATGTGACTCTAATCACATCAAGTCAAATGGCCCTAGGGACCAGCAATGTACTGCTACTGTGGCACCCACTACATAATTGTAAACAATTGTTTTGCGCAGAGCATTTTTTACAATGTGTCTTTTTCTTTCAACTCCTGCTAGTCATTTATCTCAGGAGGATTTAGCAGCCCGACTGTGGCATAAGAAGCTGGAGGCCATAGGGGCAGAGTAACAGTGGATGGAGGCCCAGGAGGAGGAGGAAGCAGCTGCCCAGGGCTCCACCTAGCGCCTCAAGCCTCTCAGTCTGAATAACACCAGCACCACAGTCCACTGGCAGCCGCCTGCCATCGTTTCATCAATGCTGCCTCCCCAATTTCACTCCACAACTTCTGCTGCTTCATACAGAAGCAGGTGCATATAAAAGCCAGGCAGCTAAAAATCGAGGGGTACCATAGAAAGCTCCTGGCCCGCAGTGTTTAGTGCCCTCTTCTGCTCCATTTTCAACATTTGTTTTGGTGGATAGTACTTGTTGTGGGTGGAGATGGTGGGAATTATAGGGGTTGGGACCGGGACAGTGGACTTTCATTTTTCCGACATTTTGAACATTGGTTGAGGGGATGGAGAGAATTGTTTAGGGAGAGGGGTGGGTCAGTTTAGGGTTGAAGGGGTGGGTCTTTTGTTATATTGTTTGCTAGGGTAATAAATATTTCTTTTATGTTTTTTAAGCTTCAAATCTTTTTTGGAGTGTTTTACTTTGCACTGCTGCTTTTGAGCTCTACTGCAGCCTGTTTTTAAAATCTGCTGATAGCGTATAACAATTATAATAATAATAATATTTATTCGGCATAGAACAATATGACAGTAAAATAGACAGTTTGGGCTACACATACATCAAATGTAAACACTTTCCGTAAAACAACCAAGTGTGTCATTAAAACAGCACAAGATCCATGAAATATTATTATCCCCCATGGTCTCTTAATTCATGATACTTTTTTGGAGTGTTTTACTTTGCACTGCTGCTTTTGAGCTCTACTGCAGCCTGTTTTTAAAATCTGCTGATAGCGTATAACAATTATAATAATAATAATATTTATTCGGCATAGAACAATATGACAGTAAAATAGACAGTTTGGGCTACACCAGTGCTTAATTTGAGCCGGAGCTTTCCGGTGCTGAGCACCGGCACTTAATTGGTTTCCGGTGCTCAGCGCCGGCACCTAATTGACAATACCACACTTAGGGCAGTCTGCCACAAGGTGGCGCTGCTCATGTAATTTACAGATGAGAAGTATTTCAGTTGTTAGGGAAACCAATATACATTAAAAAATTACTAATACCCGACTCCCCAGCCATTCCTTTAGCTTTAGGGACCTGGAATAATCTGAACTGTTACATTTACATCCAAGAGAGATGGTCAGTAGTTGTTTTGGCAGCGATGACAAGGGCGATGGGAGGTGCAAGCTGCAGTGGCCTCCTGATCAGAGCCCTGGCACTTAATATTTTACAAATTAAGCACTGGGCTACACATACATCAAATGTAAACACTTTCCGTAAAACAACCAAGTGTGTCATTAAAACAGCACAAGATCCATGAAATATTATTATCCCCCATGGTCTCTTAATTCATGATACTTACAACAGCCTTTACTTCAATAAAAAAAGTATGATCAGTAAAATCCAGATTTATCATTAATTTAAATATAAAAACTGCGCCTGATCCTAAAATATAACCCACAGTGCAAGACTTTTGTAACGACCGCACATAGTGCAAAATTGGTAGATACTCTTGTGACCTTCAAACACCTCTAGTGGTTCTTATCTTTAAAGCAGATCGTAAAAAGTTAGAAACACAAAAAAGTGTAAAAACATCTGATGAAAGTTGAAAAACAACAGGTCAATGCATGCCTGTCTAAATCTGAGCTTTCTTAAAGACCCCTTAAGAAACACTTGTCTCGGGTATGAGTTGTAAGGACAAAGAAGGACAAAATATAAGGTGCCCTGTGGGGACCTATTGTCGCACCCACAGGGTTCTCTATGTTCTGCTTGTACCGTAAAGCCAAGGGGTAAGGCCAGTAGGTGATGAAATAAGTTCAATCTAAAACGTGCAAGTAACAATCTATCATGTGCACTTATTATGAGGGATAAATAGGGTTCCATGCCCTACACTTAACTTTACAAAAATGTGTTCTCTGACTGTGGATTTCCTGAGCTCCCTGTCCTCACAGTGTGCAGTGACATGTTTAAAAAACAAATCTTAAATCGTCGCTTTTTCCTGTGATCCCACCTTGTCATAATTAGTGAACAGATCTTCTCGTCCTAATGCGGTGAAGGTATCCTTTACATATTTTAACCACAGGATTCTAAGCACATAATCAAGGGAAAGACAGTCCTGGATCCCCAGCCTGCTAAAGCCTGCCTTCTCGTGGGACTAAATCTTCACCGAACACAGGAGGGGTTTCACATCCACCATATCAGAAATGTACTTGGACCCCAATTCCTCATACACCGAGTATGCAGGGGTACTATGAGGAACTTTCAGCAAGCGCCTAAAATATCTGTTTTCTTCAGTTCGTAATTTATTAACCACCTCATATCCCCATACCTTACTACCATATAAAACTTTGGAACGACAGAAGTATAACTTTAAAATTGTCCCAGGTGACCAGTTGCCTAATCTGTGAGCATAGTTTGTGATTACTCCTGGAGACTTGTCATTCCAAGACATTTCTCCTCTAGTATTTAAAACTCAATTTCTCATCAAACAAAATACCCAAATATGAGAAGACTGATACTCTCCCTGGACTATGTGTGCCTACTGTGTATGTATTAGGCGTCCTGCACTTCTTCCTATTTTCCGTTATATAAGATTTTGTTAAATTAGGGGACAAGTCCATTGTATCCATAAAAGTCACAAACTACTCTAATAAAAGCTGCAAGCCCTTTGGAGTACCTGCAAGGAGTACCAAGCCATCCCCATATAACAAAACGGAGACTGGTCTTGTGCCTATCCTCGGGGTGTCAGCTTGTAAGGCCATCAGGGCAGAGTCAAGACCATTAATGTATAGTGTAAACAGGAAAGGTGCTAATAAACAACATTGTCTGACCCCACTAGAGCAGTTAAAATGATCTGTGTTTTTTCCCTCCTGTGTGTATCTAACTACTGCGGTAGTGTTAAAGTGTAGGGCCATTAGGGTGCTGGTTATTGCTGGATCCACTCCGAGCTCTCCCATGAGTTTCCAGAGTTTTCAGCGGTTCACTCTGTCAAAGGCCGCAGTGAGGTCCATACAAGCTAGATACAACACCCTCAATTTAGCTATTGTGTATTTTGCAATTGTTAAATAAAGGTTGAGGCATTGGTCTGTGGTGAATTTACCAGCTCAGAACCCATATTGTACATCCGTTATTATTTGATTGGCCTCTGCCCATTCAGACAACCTATTTAATACCGCCCGACCCAGAACCTTCACTGTCACATCAATAAGGGATATGGGGTGATAGCAATGTGGGCTGTCCCTGTCTCCCTTCTTAAAAATTGGTACAATGGTGGCGTGGACCATGCTGCTGACACTGTTGAAAGTACTGCCACATTTAAAACCGTCATTAGGAGAGGGGCCCATATCTCTGTGTTACATCAAAAAAGATCTAGCAGGGTTCCGTCTCGTCCCGGCACCTTTTTACACAAGAGACCCCCAATTACTAAACTCACCTTGTCCAAAGTAAAGGTAATGGGATTAGATCTCTGGTCAGGGTTTGGTACCTGTAATTACTCCTCTCTATGGGAATGATTATACAGTCCCTCAAAGTGAGCCTGCGATTGCCCTGGTAAAAAGTTGTGGCTTAGCCCTGGTTTGTTCAAATCTTTAAAACATGGGTTATTAATAACCCTCCAGAAACGGGTGGAGTCCTTTAGTTCAGAAGTCTTTGTTAGCTCTTCCCAGGTCTTCTTTTGCAGTTGACGCTTCCGCATCTTGACAGCTTTGTAGGAGAGCAGGATCTGCTTCACATGTTTACCCCCACTTTTTGCTGGTGTTTCACTGTTTTTCGACTTTAGTCTGCCTGGGACCCTGCTATTCAGGGCCCCAGCCTAGCTGCTTCCTCTCTAAAATGATTCCATGTACTTTAGGTACATTACAGATTGGATTTGAGGTGCCCTTATAAGTCCCTAGTATATGGTATACTATGTACCCAGAGCATAGGTACCCCAGAGGCCTACCAGGGGCTGAAGCATGTATTATGCCACCCCTGGAAAGCCACCCAAAATGACACCACAGGTCTGCTACTGCAGCCTGGGTAGGTTGGTGCATGCACCCCTCACTGTGATATATGTTACCGATATCACTATATAAATATATATACACACATATAAAACTATAAGTCACTCCTATGGCAGGCCTTATCAATCCCGAAGGCAGAGTGCTTGGTTCTTATGTGAGGGGGTGCCCCTGCATGAGCAGAGCCTCTCTGCAGCATTCGGAGACCCTTTTCTGATGCTGTTTGTAGTGCAGCCTGACCATATACTCTTAAGTGCTTTATAACCAAACGGTAAATGCTAACTTTGGACTGGCTGCACGGAAACATGTTGTGTTTGGTGTATGATCCCACCCTTCTAGAGGGAGAGACATGACAGCACTGGTATACCCGGTAGAATCTTAATAGAGCCCTGGTATCACAAAATGGATGCTGCAGCCACAGACACAAGTCTGACCTCCTACTGCTGACCGAAACTCCGGCAGGGGAGGTCTGGACAATAGGTTTCCTGTCAAAGGGAGGTGTAACCACCTCCTAGACAGGCTTATGTGTATTGGGACTGGGTGGGAGCACTCTCAGAGTACATTGAAGTCCTTCACTGGGGGCACATTTGGTGTCCCTGTGCATAGTCCAGATCAAACCAGTTCAGGGGCAACCAGCCCCTGCTCTGGCCCGCAACTGGACAAAGAAAATGGGTGTAGCCACCCCTCTTTCCAAACCCTCCCATAGGTGGGTCCCCAGAGCTAGCCCAACCCATTCCTTAGGTATAAGTAAGGAACCTCGGTAACCCGAACTTTATATTACCATGGACGAAACTCTGAAGCCGAGTCCTGGACCTTCGATGCTCTGCTCAAGACCAGAGAACTGAAGAAATCTCCCTTGGGGTCAAGGAGTGACTCCCCTGCTTGGCAGGCACCAACAAAGCAATTTGCCAGTCTGCATTATCGAATCTCCCGCCCAACTCCGAAGTATTTGCAGCCCAGGAAGAGGATTTCCAGACATCTCAGAGGCTGACCCGAGTCCCCAGCAAAGCTGAGAGCCAGAGCCCTCGTGAATAGCGTGGAACCAGAACTCCTGGTCACCGTGCATTTCTGCAAGTTCATTCACTTCTCGATGTCTCTTGAAGTCGTGCTTGGGCTGACTTGTATCCCCTACCTCGAGCACTGAATCCACTGAAGATTGTTGGCCTGGTCATTCCGAGTGACCCGTGGGCTGCCATTTTGTATTTCGTCTCAAGGTCCCTTCACGATCCCTGGTCCATTGACTGGTGGGTCCCTGAGGGGGTAACTTTAAATTTCCTTGGGCTTCCCTGGTTGCTCCAGACGTGCCCCGACTCCCTACCAAGTGGTGCATCCCACAGACCTTGCTGGTCTGCACCGAATCATCTTTCTCGTTTCTGCGTGGGTTTGTTGTTGCCAAGGCTTGTTGTGTCCAATCCAGGCACTGATGCTGCAGCACTCGACATCCTTCATGGGACAGCTCGAATTCAACTCCTGGTTGTCCTCAACACCTCCTGGTCCTCGTGACTGAAGAGTCAATCTTCTCCTCTTTCCCCCAAAATCACCAGACATCTGTGGGCATCTGTTCATCGCCTTCCTGGTCACTGGCTAGTGACCCAGACTCTGTCCCCTCTGCTTTCAGGTTCTTCTCATCTTCGATCCAGGCTTGGATCTCTTCATATACTTCGCATCTTCACGGCAGCAGCACTTCTTTGCCAGCTCCCATTGAAATCGACGACGTGACCCGACACCAAAAGACACCTATGCACCCGGCTTTCCTGGGTGAGGTAACACGAGTACTCTCCCATGGGTGCTAGCCCTAGAACTTCTTAAGTCCAAAAGGGTTTGGTCCTGACTCATTTCTAAGTGTCCCTAATCTTTAAAAATCTAACCGCGACTTTCTCCATAGAAGCTAACGGGAGCTCGAGGTTGTGTCACTACCTTGGGTGGTTCCTTGGGGTCCCAGCGATTCTACAGGCTCTAAGCCTTGTGTCTAGTTAAGTTGTGGTTCTTATACCACTATTTTAGTATATGGTTAGGCTCGCCCCTAGGGCCTGACGTGTATTTGTGCCATTTTACTGTGATTATTGAAGTGTAACTTATGTGTTTTGACCTCTAGTCTCATAAAGAGACTAGGAGGGTGTGTTTAATAATAAATACATATATTTTATATATATACCTGGTGTGGACATCTTTCATTTAGTGACTCAAGAGATTATAGACTGGTAAAACAAGCTGCTTTACATTCCTTCAAGACTTAGCCTGAAGCCTGCTCTCCATAGCTACCACTAGGATAGCTTTCAATAAAGGTTGTCTTTAACCTATAACCAATAAGGGGTTGTTTGGACTGATACAAGGTGCCCGATATAACTAGTGGACAGCATATATCAGGCCAACTTCTCACATGGCTTGCTTATATATTTTGCCGCAGACCACCACCCGACCCCTATCTCTCGCTTTCTGTTTAAGGGCCATCGTCAGAGCTTTAAGGGCCCGAGAGCACTGCCCGTCAAACCATCTTGGGGCATCCGTGCTGGGGGAGTTTTCCAGCACTGTTAATATGCCATCCACCAATTATGTAAGAGCGACATGTACCTGAATTAAAACTTCCTCCCCCTACACTTGTGGGTCTAGACATTTCAGAATCTCCTGTTTGCGTTTGCTGATGAGTGAGTTATTAAAAGCAACACTATCAACCTGTACCCAGCGTATTAGCCTACCTTGGTCAGTTGCGGAGATCATACCCCTAGTTATCCTATGGGGTGATGGCTAATACCAGGGGGCAACAAGTGACATAGTCACATGATTATGGTCACAAAATATACTACGGTTAATATTAAAAAAGGATATAAACCTTCTCAATGTGAGAGACACAAATATAAAATCAATAAATGATGAGCAGCCTCTACTTTTATAGGTCGGGGGCACAGCTGAATCAGGGTGGGTAGCAATCAGGTCCAAAGTGTGAGTTAGACCATTAGTGTTTAGGAGGACAGTCAAATCCCACCCTTCTCGAGTATTTTCCATATGTGGTCCCTCCCTTAATGTGCAGGTCGACCAGTTGCGATGAGTCACCCTCAAATTGTGACACAGATGGCAATTAAAGTCTCTGGCTAGAATTAATTGAGACCGTGACAGGCCTTCCCCCTGAGTTTGCTCCAGCTGTCTATTCAATTCATTAAGGATAGCCTATCAATGTGAGTGTGATTTCGCATTATAGAAATTAATTAAAACTAATCGGCAAATGTTACTCGAAAATGTGAGTCCTTGTGCGACATCCGAGTCCCATGCCAGCGTCTTCCACCTACCGTGAATCCTAAGGTCTATAAACACGATTAAACCCCCCCCCCCCCCCTCCTTGCTCTCCCTGTGCTCGACCTTATTACTGGGCAGAAACAAGTTTTATAACTTTCCATACAAAAGTTATTGACTGAATGCATATTATATGGAAAGATTTGATGTATTGAAGCCACTGCTCATCCAAAAACTTGCTGGCTAATCCTGCCACATTCCACAAAACTATTTTTAAATCACCCACAATGCACCCATCCTGGGAGCGAGAGGGGGTGGGGGTAGCCATAACTGTACTACATAGTTCCAACTGACTTTGGTCCCTGAGCTTATGACAGGTCCCTGTTATTATCCCAGAGTTGGTCTCCATCACACAGGGTTCACCAGGGGGTTCGACCTGAATATCAATAACTCTACACCTACCCTCCTCCTCTTGTAGTCAGTCTATATCATTCAGATCTCTCAAGGGGGCAAATGCATTACTTGATATCGAGAGTTCCACGCCCAGGGTAGAGCCCTCTTAATGCACGACAAAGCATTGAGGTGGTACAGGACTAATTTTACTTAAAATGATTGTAAGAAGTGGGACAAGATCTTATGGGCCAATTCTGGATGCCCAAGCGTGACAATCACACTGTCTCCCACAAATGTGTACTTGGTCCTGCCAATCCAGGCTACCCTCCTGGCCATCTGAATGTGCCTGTGCTCAGCAGTATTAAACCTTGCATATTTGCATAACCAGTGGGTTACTTTATTAATCAACTGGTCAGTGGACTTGTCCTTAGCGCTGTTTAGACCTGGTACCCCTACCAGGAGCACAGTATAAGGGCAGCTTGCTGGTGGGAGATCTATGACTGGTAGGTTTGGAGTATTAGGGGCAGACATACTATCCCTACTGGCTGGCTGGTATTATGACTGATGACCCCTTTGAATTGACCCACTGCTATAGGATACCAACGGTCCGGGTATACTTTTCCCCAAGTTTGGAGCCTGGTGTTACAAACCCTGTTACACCAGGGATCACTTGAGAGATCTGGGTCTCAGTGTGTGGCACTACAGTGGGAGTTGCTAGTTGGGCATCCTTGTTGTCGGGAACTGTACTCTGCGTGACCTGGCTAAGGAGAGACACTGCTTTATCAATTTTATAAAGTGTGGCTCTAGAGTCATCCAAAACATTTGATAATTCTTTAAAAAAATTATGCAGCAGACCAGTCACTGTTTCCACAATTTTTATTTCAAGGGCATTCAAAAATCTTCAAAGTCCTTGGCGACCTTAGTGTCAAAGCCTGCGGTGCCTTTCCCTTTTTTTGCAGGAATTATTTGATTATTTACTTTCTGTCGTTTCTTTGAAGCGGGGGTGCCACTTAAATCCATACCAGTAGCCCTTTTCCGTGTGTTCTGACCAAGAGCGGTATTGAATAGGCTAGTGCCAGGGCTGGGAGCCCTTGGGTCTCCTCTTCCTGACCTTTTCCCAGGGCACCCTCTAATGACTTTTCCGCCGCCTGGCCCACAAACTCCCCCAGGAGAGATGCTACTGCCCCTGCCTTTTCCACGGAGAGTCGCCTCTCTGCCTTGTCTATTTCTTTATTTTTTGCCCCTAACGCTTCTACCAAGAATGAGTTCCCTTATTTGTGTCCTGTGGGGAGCATGTGGAAGGGCCTTTCATCCTTCCCATGGTGGTCTTGGTCAGTAACCCCACCTTCCAAGCACTGGGCAAAATGCTTTGGACAATCCAGAGGGGAGTACTCACACGAGCTGAGTCTACGATCAGTGTCCTGTGGTCAGCAGTCAGCCACAAACCACTTCCTTGCCCTCCTAGCACCTTGCCAATGTTCAACAATGCCACGCTACTCCAGCCATTGATATCAGCTACCGTCCCACTAGTGTGGAGCCAAGAGGGTGAGCTCGGCCACAGTCGGCCGCGGATGGACGCAGACGTGCCCACCCTTGGCCCAGGCCCCAGATAAGCACCTCAAGGCATGGTGACGCGATGCGTTGGTGGCACTCGGGCCACAAGGAATGCCAGGAAGGCTGTGGGCTGGAGTCCCCTTAGCTTCGAACCGTCTCCCGCTCTGTGGGAGGCCCTGGCCCCAGGTAAGCGCCTCCAGGCACGGTGACGTAATGCATTGGCGGCACTCGTGCCGCAAGAAATGCCAGGAATGCTGGGGGCTGGACACCCCTTATCCCCAAACGGTCTCCCACGCTTCGCCTGGCCCTGGCCACAGATAAGCACCTCCAGGCACTGTGACATGATGTGTTGGCGGCACTTGGGCCACAAGGAATGCCAGGAATACTGGGGGCTGGAATCCACTTAGCCTCAAACGGTCTCCCCGGTGTATAACAATTAGTATATGGTAACCTTGTCCTACTACTCTCGTAGTTTCTGAAGTCTACAAATGTATTGACCATTAAAGGGGGGTGGGAGAGGGGGTTCCACTTTCAATTGCCTATATTGCCTACAAGTACAACAACACGGCTTATTTCTCTTACCTGAACAGATGAAGTGAGGGCTACATGGTTTCCCAAGTTGCTATGGTGGTGGTAGTAGTAGCAGGTAGAGCACAAACAGTGAAGGAATCAGAAGCAAGTTACCACTCCCACTTAGGTGAACTCCAACTGAAGGAGTAATCGGAAGGATTATTTATCGCAGGCAACTAAATTTAAATAAAAACTTAGGTAGTGGGTTACATATGTTATTATATCATAGCTTTACAAACAATTGAGACCAGACTACTACACAACAAGGAATACCTGATAGTGAAAATATAACATGCAGTACTAAATTAGTCAGAGCAATGGTGAGCTAGTATTTTAATTAAAACTAATGTAGTACATACTAGAATTGTGAGGTGGAATTAAAGTCTGGAGTGGACAAGGTTACGTGTTTACACAACACAATGCCTGAATGATGATGCGCCGCATGATGTTCTTCCATATCTATAATATTTATCATTATTTATACATGGGTGGAAAATTGGAGCCAGTGTGGGCTATTGTTTTGGTAACAGAAGAATTGAAGATCCTGCTCTGAGTTGGTGTTGCTTTCATTACATCTGCCCCACCAGGTGTGTGATCAATTAATGGTGTTCATTATTAAGACACACCTCAATAAATTGCACAGCCTAGGTGAAGAGGGTTAGCTGATTGATGAATAAATGGTAAAGGGGATTTGGGGGAAAGGTGTGACAAACGCTACACAAAGACAATATTCATCTGGATGATGAGCATCCAACCATCATCAATCTGTTGTGGGAAACAAAGAAGTGACTATGACACAGTTAACTTTAATGCATTGTAAAGTTTGCAAACAGCCCATCAGCCCCAGAGAGACCCAAGTTTTATATCTAAATGTTCTGTCAAATAGGCTTAAAAAGAGCCAATAGGAATTAGCAGGAGTGTAGTGAACAACACACAGTTCTAAAAAATGCTTATTGAAAGAAAAATGCTGCATTGCCAAATTGGGCAGAGTATCTGCATTCTTCTTGGATTGTCCGTCAATCTTGGGTGCCTGCCTGAAGGGATCCAATAAGGTAAGCATGAGAGTTATGGTGCCTTTGACTTTTGTCCAGGAGAAGAAAAGTCCTGAGGATTGTTAAACAAAAATTATATGGGAGAATCAAGGAGAAGGACAGAAGGTAAGCTTCATGTGGAGTGTACCAAGAAGCCTCAGAGGCAGAGCAAGAGCATAGTCGTTTGCAATAATTCATTTTATGACTGATTTGTGATCAATAAAGTAAGACCAATTCAATTACAACAACCAACAATTATAGACAAGTGGCTGCATCCATCAGGATGATCAAACTCACAACATTTAGCCTAGCTCATGCATAATATGATTATGTGTCTGACATCATCACATGCCTGTCTCTCCAGTTATCTACAACATCAGGCCACCCACCCAACCACATAGTTTCAAATTTGAGCTAGCCAGAACACACACTCAGTAGCATTGCAATAAATACACCTTTCACCAGTCCACAGACAGAGTTGGGTAGGCCTCTTAGAGTCATCACTATTTTGGTTTCTGTGAAGTTGATTACTTACTTCTTCTGGCATTTGTTGAAGTAATCACGACTCACACCCTGAGTCTTTCCATCATTCTTCTGACTCCGAGTTATGAATATGCCCAACTCTGTAGTCCGTAACGACTCCAGTCCCAACTACCCTACTCAAATGAGAGAGATCAACCTGTAGTGTAGGGCAATGCTGTTGATGATGAAGAACAAGAGAAACATTGACTCATTTTTTTGTGTAGACTAGATTTGTGTTTGTTAGCTAAACAGACTGATAGGGTCTTTGAGGAGTGTGAACCCGAAAACAAAGCAGTGTGGACCAGCAAACAAATCTCACTAAGTTTCAATGGGGAAGGAAAAAATCTTTCTCAGGTAACAAATGATAACCCGTTAGGCCACCAACATTGTAAATCATCACAAAAACATTCTCACTTAGTAATTATAGTTAAGCACCAACTCCCACTGTCTGCCACCACATGAATCATCTCAACATACTCGCAAACGACAATCACTCATTTTATATACCAATATTTGGTGTATGCCATTTACCTGTACTAATTTAAACACAATGAAACATTGCCGATCCTCTTTGATTCACAAAACACACATTAGCTTGTCCTTGAAGGGAATGGGGGAGGCTTCTTCACTGCACATTGGTTAAACTCCCATTCAGTCATACATGTGTCTAAAACGGTGGGGCTGCATTAGTCAGTCCAACACAAACAAACAAACGTAATGATCCCCTATCTATATCCTTTTTTTTGCAAAGCAGTTCAGTGGTAGAAAGTTTTATAGTGTCCCAGGTTACTCAGTAGTTAGGGAAATAGAGTTTTTCCTCAAATTCAGGTGGTTTGCCCAGACGTTGGTCAGCTAAAGACACTACTATGACCTGAGTCTGACCTATCACTCTTATCCGCCCCATTGTACTTCAGGTGTGGTGTAATTCGGTGGGTTATGTGGTACTGTAAATTTCGGAACCACGTATCTGGCATGATTCTAACATGACGATTTCTCTTTCAACAGACCGAGAACGTTTAGGATACTATGCACAAGGATTTGCGTCACATTCGAGTGACGAGATCGCCTGAAATCAGAGTTTCGGTCCTAATACCTCGAGCTCCATTTTAGGACGACAGCCATTTTGTGATTGCCCTCCCATAGGCAACAGGACTACGGCCAAGCATGGGTCTGAAGGACACACACACCTTCGCTGACTCCTCGGTGACCTGGGTGAACCGACTCCGCTGCCTAAGGCCAAACCTGTTCGGTCCTTTCCCTTCCCGCGGCCGAATGAGATTAGTATCAGGGCCCAGCATATCACGAAACCTTTTCATCACACACGAACCCTGCCTAATCTTCTACACACCTGCCCCTGTTTCCCTCTTTATGACCCGTTTTACGAGGAGGAGGTGCCCGTTTTTATTGGGTGTCCGTCGATATCTGATGAAGGCGCTAAGCTTTGCCGGGTAATTGATTAAGGGCTGAACGAACTGAAATATGTACTTGCCATTATGACTCTGTCTTTTCCTTTGTAATGAATGCATGTGAATGATCATACCGTAAAACAAGGAATGTTTGCCTAAAGCATAATATTTGGTATATAAGGAGAAGGCTGGTTTTCGTAAGAGAGCAGTCTCCTGAGAATATACACGTGTTGTACTTCTAGGATACCTGTTCCTCACTGCAACCAATAAATACGATCTTTGACTTCACCAAGAAGACTCTGTGTTTCTGTAGTCTGAAACAGGAAGAACTCGAAGTCTTCGGGTGTGTTCCCTGGCACCACTGGGTTCCGAAAAACCCAGTACTTCAGTTGGCGCCCAACGTGGGGCGATTTCAGCGGTACCGGTCCAAGCCAGAGGTTCGTGAGGAGGTTCGTGTGAAAATTCTGGAGGAAGGCCGCCACTTCATCGACCCCTGTATGTCGAATTGGTCCGAAAGTCTTTGCTGCGAGGTTCTCCGCGTCCCAACGGCTACAAAGGACTGCTGCCCTGACTATCGCCCTGTTTTGGACCCTTGTTGATTTGGTAGAGCGAAACGCTAAACGAGTCTTCTGGTGACGTCATCGATACCTCAGTTAAGTATAAGTGGAGCGTCTCCCAGTCCTTAGTTTGGTTCTTAGTTTGGTATCCCCTTGGGATCTTTGATTTGGAACTTGCAAGCGCCAAAACCAAGGGACTCGTGTATTCACGAGACTATCGTATTCGATAATCCTTTGAAGTTTGAAACTAGACCAGAGAGCGAAGATGCCTGGTTCTAGTATACCTGGAAATTTGTTTTGTCTTGGTTATAATAGGGATTCCCGATTGGAGGACACGTGTCCGGTTCCTCCGATTGGAACTCCAACTTATGAATTATATGTAAAACATGGCATAGGCCCACTCGCATATAATGAAGTATGGATCCGTTACACCAGAAAAGATGGTGACTTAAAATGGCCCCAATACGGTAGTTTCGACACAGAGATTCTGGATAATCTAGAGGTTAAACTCTTTAAGAAGGCGTAAGGAAGCCAAACAGAAGGAAATTAAATTGGAAAAAAGAAATAAAAAAGAAAAGGGTCTCGATAATGCAAGCTGCTTTGCAGTTTCAAGATAATGAAGAAGAACAGATGAATGAGCAGTTGCACAGACAATGTAAACTAGTAATAGATAAATGTTATCCAGTGTTGCCGCTTCTTCAGCAAGATGCGTCAAAAGAAATAGAGAAAGATACTTTGATGTCACACTTGTTAAGTTCACCACCCCCTTATGCGCAGAGTGCTACAGCACCTCCGCAACCTTTAGTTGTGCGACCTCAAGTTATTGTGCCTTAGGTTCTTCCACAGCCGCCAGCTCCTCTTCAGTTGGCTCCTACTCCTATGGTGCAGCACCCTCAGGGGCCACCGACTTTGCTGCCTGTCCCCCCTTTACCTTCTACGACTTTGCCTACAACATCGACTGCCTCCCTTGGCGCTCTTCCTGATACTGTCCTTGCATCTGCGTCTACGCCTACTGTTCTTCCCTCTGTTTTCTCCCCTGTTCTTTCGTCAGCTTCTCCTTCTGTCCGACAGAGAGTGACGGATACCGTTGCTAGTTTTATATTTCCTTTCTTCGGGTTGTCTAGTGTGACCCCTGATCCAAAGCGCAAGCAGCCGCGTAGTCAACTGCCTAATTCTCATGAGAAAGAGATGTTTGACCGTATGGCGCGCAAATGGATTGTTCACCCATCAAGGTATAATTTGGAGTCTGTTATGGAGGTCTTTTGTCAATGGGAAGCACCGAAACAGAGATACGTTTTTGAACAGATGTGTGTTTTCCTTTGTGAGGAATTGGAGGATAATGATTTGGAAGCAAATCCGCAGGATTTGTGCCGTGTACGGTTTGAGTTTGAAAAGGGTACGATTGTGGGTCCCGAAGTCAAAAAAGCAGTTGCGACATTGTTATCTTTTAGGATTGAGGATCCTTCCCAGTCACTGTTTAAACATGACTCCTCTGGTAAAAAGGTGCGGCAGTACCCTATGAGGGAAGTCCCTCCGGTATGGAAGGACGCTGTTGCCGCTGATGCCGCTCAAGGTATTGCTGCTGCTCCAGCTCATTTTCAGCGTGTTTGGGTACACGTCCCTTGGAAACGATCTGAAGTGTTAGCCCTTAAACAAACTTTACCCGACCCCCGTAAGAACCCTGCAGGATATTATAAGGAGTTATCGCAAACTGCAGAATCATGTGTTATGAATTTGGCTGACATAGACATGTTATTTGGGAATGTGGTTCCCCAGCCTTTGTGGGGATTGATTCGCAATACAGATCACGTGCAAGAGTTAGGCGCCACATGGGCTAATATTAGAGCTGCTAATGATGGGCAAGTTGGTGGTGCCAAGCCTGATCCCGTAGTAGCAGAACTCCCTGCTAGGATCATCACTTACATGAAAACTTTAATGCCTGCGATGCATGTTAATTGGGATAAGTTATCTGCGTGTAAGCAGAAGAAAGATGAAACAGTGTCTGATTTCTTCACTAGGTTTGAGGAAACGTTTATCGACCACAGCTGTCAAGATATGAGTACAGAAGGTGGTCAACGGTTGTTCGTTGACAAATTTGTGTATAATTTGCTTCCCGAGTTGTGTAAGAAATTGAAAGATTCAGAAAGCTCTTGGGCTGTTTCCTCTTCAGCACAAATATTAGCTACTGCACAGTATTACGAAAACAGGGATAAAGATGAGAAAGATAGAGCAGACAAGAAAACAAGGAATTAAAAACGAAAGTTCTTTTACAACAGGCTTACCCGCCACGTGGTGGTCAGAGTAATTATCAGCAACCTCAACAGTTTCAGAAAAACGTGCAAAGGTATGAGTTTACTCGACCGCGTGCACCTGTGGGTCCCAATCAGTGTTCATATTGTAAAGAGGGTCATTTCAAGTATTTTGTTGCAGCGTGCTAATGGCGCATTTAGCGCAAGAGGTCGAGGTGTTCAACAAGCTCCCAGAGGTACAGGGCGCGGAAGTCTTACCCAGAACGCGCGTCCCCTTCCACCTCAAAATACACTGAATAGTTTTGACCAACAAACTAATGCATCTGGTAGGACGGCTCAGTACTATAATGATGATTATTATGTGGAAGATGAGAATATGGAAGGTAATGATTGCTAGGACAGCCATAGACAAAGAGAGGGAGTTGTTTCAGTTCCAGTAGATCAAAGTGGACCGTATGTTAAGGTGACTACATCAGGTGTGTCAGAGCCTTTTCTGTTGGATACTGGTGCTGCAAAGAGTTCTATTATGCACTCAAAACTCCCTGGCGCGCCTTTGTCTGGCAAGATGAATGTTTCGGTAGGTTTTTCTGGGACCCCGGTTAGGAATCCGATTTCTTGCCCTATGTCCCTTTCTGTTGGACCTTGTGAATTGGAAGCACCCCTAATTTTGACAACAGGTTGTGGTGAAAACTTGTTGGGATTGGATCTGTTGAAAAGATTGTATGCAACATTATATTGTTCTCCTTCGGGAGTACAACTTACACTGGGTAGGAAAGTGGTTTCTCCAATGTATTTGTCAAAGGATAAACTTCCGACAGAATTGTCGTTTCTCCCTGATGCCATTTGGGCTACTGGTCCTAATGATGTGGGTCTTTTGGAAATACCGCCGTATGTTGTAACATTGAAAGCCAATGTTAAATTGCTACGCATTCCACAATATAAGATCTCTAGTGAAGGTGAAAAAGCGTTGCTAGCGATCATTTATGATTTGATTGGGAAAAATGTGATTGAAGAGACTAGAGGCAACGTTTGCAATAGTCCTGTTGTGCCTGTTTTGAAACGTACTGACCCTTCTCAGCCACCTGTTTACAGGCTCGTGATTGATCTTAGAGAGGTCAATAAAATTGTTGTGCCACAGTTTCCAGTTGTTCCTGATATCACTGCCCTATTGACTATGATTCCAGCTTCCGCCGCCTGGTTCTCGGTGATTGACTTAAAGAATGCTTTCTGCAGCATCCCGATTGCCGAGGAGAACAGAGATATTTTTGGTTTCAGCCTAGGAGGTCGAAGCTTTCGCTTCAAACGCGCTCCTCAGGGCTACTGTGAAAGTCCATCAATATACAGCCAAGCTTTAAAAACTCAGCTCGATGCGATTGTTTTACCTGATGGTGCTACCCTTATTCAGTACGTTGACGATTTACTAATCGCCGCAGATACTGAAGACATTTGTAAAGAAGCAACATTGTCGTTGTTGCGTCATTTGTCTAATCTACATCACAAAGTGTCGCTTTCAAAACTGCAATATTGTCGACAAGAAGTGACCTACTTAGGTCATCTCTTATCGAAGGAGGGAAGGAAACTGACCCCAGAAAGAATTCAGGCAATAGCAAAATTGAGTGTGCCTAGGACACAGAGAGAAGTACGTGCTTTCTTGGGCATTACATCCTACTGTAGACAATGGATACCTGGGTTTTCTTTGCTGGCCAAACCTTTGATAGCATTAACATGTAAAGATACACCGAATCCCGTCCCATGGTCTGAAGATTGTCAGAAAAGGTTTTCCGAATTGCGTGAAGCATTATGTTCGGCTCCTGTGTTGGGTACTCCTGACTACAGCAAGCCTTTTACACTGTATGTCCACGAGAGGGAAGGTTGTGCATTGTCGGTGTTGACACAGTCTTTTGGAGACAAGCAGCGTCCATGCGCGTATTTTTCATCAATTTTAAATCCGGTAGCTAGAGCATTGCCGAGTTGCTTGAGAGCCACAGCGGCAGCAGCTGTTTCTATTCGACAGTCTGCTGGGTTAGTATGGAATAACACGTTGTTTGTGATGGTTCCACATGCAGTGGACATGTTGTTAAACAGAACCAAGACACAGCACTTAACTAGTGCTCGATTGTCAGGTTACGAGTTGACACTGCTAGCGAGTCATGTTCACATACAAAGGTGCAATACGTTCAGAAAGCTCTTGGGCTGTTTCCTCTTCAGCACAAATATTAGCTACTGCACAGTATTACGAAAACAGGGATAAAGATGAGAAAGATAGAGCAGACAAGAAAAACAAGGAATTAAAAACGAAAGTTCTTTTACAACAGGCTTACCCGCCACGTGGTGGTCAGAGTAATTATCAGCAACCTCAACAGTTTCAGAAAAACGTGCAAAGGTATGAGTTTAGTCGACCGCGTGCACCTGTGGGTCCCAATCAGTGTTCATATTGTAAAGAAGAGGGTCATTTCAAGTATTTTGTTGCAGCGTGCTAATGGCGCATTTAGCGCAAGAGGTCGAGGTGTTCAACAAGCTCCCAGAGGTAGAGGACGCGAAAGTCTTACCCAGAACGCGCGTCCCTTTCCACCTCAAAATACACTGAATAGTTTTGACCAACAAACTAATGCATCTGGTAGGACGGCTCAGTACTATAATGATGATTATTATGTGGAAGATGAGAATATGGAAGGTAATGATTGCTAGGACAGCCATAGACAAAGAGAGGGAGTTGTTTCAGTTCCAGTAGATCAAAGTGGACCGTATGTTAAGGTGTCTACATCAGGTGTGTCAGAGCCTTTTCTGTTGGATACTGGTGCTGCAAAGAGTTCTATTATGCACTCAAAACTCCCTGGCGCGCCTTTGTCTGGCAAGATGAATGTTTCGGTAGGTTTTTCTGGGACCCCGGTTAGGAATCCGATTTCTTGCCCTATGTCCCTTTCTGTTGGACCTTGTGAATTGGAAGCACCCCTAATTTTGACAACAGGTTGTGGTGAAAACTTGTTGGGATTGGATCGGTTGAAAAGATTGTATGCAACATTATATTGTTCTCCTTCGGGAGTACAACTTACACTGGGTAGGAAAGTGGTTTCTCCAATGTATTTGTCAAAGGATAAACTTCCGACAGAATTGTCGTTTCTCCCTGATGCCATTTGGGCTACTGGTCCTAATGATGTGGGTCTTTTGGAAATACCGCCGTATGTTGTAACATTGAAAGCCAATGTTAAATTGCGACGCATTCCACAATATAAGATCTCTAGTGAAGGTGAAAAAGCGTTGCTAGCGATCATTTATGATTTGATTGGGAAAAATGTGATTGAAGAGACTAGAGGCAACGTTTGCAATAGTCCTGTTGTGCCTGTTTTGAAACGTACTGACCCTTCTCAGCCACCTGTTTACAGGCTCGTGATTGATCTTAGAGAGGTCAATAAAATTGTTGTGCCACAGTTTCCAGTTGTTCCTGATATCACTGCCCTATTGACTATGATTCCAGCTTCCGCCGCCTGGTTCTCGGTGATTGACTTAAAGAATGCTTTCTGCAGCATCCCGATTGCCGAGGAGAGCAGAGATATTTTTGGTTTCAGCCTAGGAGGTCGAAGCTTTCGCTTCAAACGCGCTCCTCAGGGCTACTGTGAAAGTCCATCAATATACAGCCAAGCTTTAAAAACTCCGCTCGATGCGATTGTTTTACCTGATGGTGCTACCCTTATTCAGTACGTTGACGATTTACTAATCGCCGCAGATACTGAAGACATTTGTAAAGAAGCAACATTGTCGTTGTTGCGTCATTTGTCTAATCTACATCACAAAGTGTCGCTTTCAAAACTGCAATATTGTCGACAAGAAGTGACCTACTTAGGTCATCTCTTATCGAAGGAGGGAAGGAAACTGACCCCAGAAAGAATTCAGGCAATAGCAAAATTGAGTGTGCCTAGGACACAGAGAGAAGTACGTGCTTTCTTGGGCATTACATCCTACTGTAGACAATGGATACCTGGGTTTTCTTTGCTGGCCAAACCTTTGATAGCATTAACATGTAAAGATACACCGAATCCCGTCCCATGGTCTGAAGATTGTCAGAAAAGGTTTTCCGAATTGCGTGAAGCATTATGTTCGGCTCCTGTGTTGGGTACTCCTGACTACAGCAAGCCTTTTACACTGTATGTCCACGAGAGGGAAGGTTGTGCATTGTCGGTGTTGACACAGTCTTTTGGAGACAAGCAGCGTCCATGCGCGTATTTTTCATCAATTTTAAATCCGGTAGCTAGAGCATTGCCGAGTTGCTTGAGAGCCACAGCGGCAGCAGCTGTTTCTATTCGACAGTCTGCTGGGTTAGTATGGAATAACACGTTGTTTGTGATGGTTCCACATGCAGTGGACATGTTGTTAAACAGAACCAAGACACAGCACTTAACTAGTGCTCGATTGTCAGGTTACGAGTTGACACTGCTAGCGAGTCATGTTCACATACAAAGGTGCAATACGTTGAATCCAGCCACGTTATTGCCGATTCCAGTGGAGACAGATGATGTTGAGCAGCATGATTGTCTTTTTAGAACAGAAGAAGAAACAAAAGGGAGAGTGGATCTCAAGGATACTCCCCTTGTAGAGTGTGATGGTACCTTATGGGTGGATGGTTCATGTTTCAAGCTTTCGAATGGTGATACGACTGCAGCATATGCTGTCACGACTTTGCATACGATTGTTGAAACTGCACGTATACCACATAATTCAGCCCAAGCGGCAAAGTTAATTGCACTTACAAGAGCGTGTGTGCTATCAAAAGGAATGAAAGTGACCATATGTACCGACAGTCAGTATGCTTTCGGTGTGGCCCATAGTTTTGGGCGATTATGGAAGGAACGTGGGTTCCTGTCTTCACATGGAGTTAAAATACAAAATGGTCAGTTGGTGAATGAGCTTCTTGAGTCACTGACCTTGCCACTACAAGTTGCGATTGTGAAATGCAGTGCACACAAGAAAGTGACTGATGATGTTGGTCGTGGTAATGCATTTGCGGACGAAATCGCAAAAGAAACCGAACAGAATGTGAAGAATCGGATGTTTGTTGCAGGCCCTGCAAGATGGGTTGGTGATGTTGGAATGTGTGAAGACACGATAGAGAGTGTGAAGTCTCTTCAAGCCGAAGCTTCAGAGAAAGAATTAAGTATGTGGAGAGAAAGTACGGGTAAACTGGATGAAAATGGTTGTTGGATTGATTTGTCAGAACATCAGCGATGGTTATTACCCGATGCGTATGTGCTTGCAGTGGTGACAATGGCTCATGGAATGGCCCATATCAGTGTGAAAGGGATTTGTACGTTGTTGGCCCCAGTATGGCAAAATACTGGAATTCCTAAATGTGCAGAGAATGTGGTCAAGAATTGCATGGTGTGTCTGAAATACAATCCTGGTAGGGGAACCCCAACTCCAGCTGGTCATTTTGCGCCTCCAACGTATCCGTTCGAGGTTTTGCAGCTAGATTTCATCCACATGGAAAGATGCAACAATTTGAAATATATACTCGTTGTTTGTGCCTTTTCAAGGTGGATAGAAGCATACCCTTTAAAAGACAACACTGCTCTGTCCACAGCTAAAGCCCTTGTCAAAGTATTTTTCCCTAGATTTGGAATGCCGAGAATGGTCTGGAGTGATAATGGGAGTGAATTTGTGGGTCGAGTGATGAAGAAAGTATGTGAAGGGCTAGGCATCCAGCAGAAGTTCCACGCTGCAAATCATCCCCAATCAGCTGGATTAGTAGAATGCTATAATGGCACATTAAAATTAAAGTTGGCCAAGATTCAAGCAAGCTCTGGTCTTAAATGGCCTGACGCTCTGCCTTTAGCACTCCTGTCAACGAGAATGACTGCGCATTCACAAGTGGGACTTAGCCCCTATGAAATCGTGTTTGGCCGCCCGGCCAATATATGGGGAGTGCCAAGGCCTACAAAATTCAGCGAGATCGAACATCCAGTACTGCTTGATTATTTGTATGAATTGACGGCTAAATTGCGTGTTTTACACCAACAGGTGCATGCTACTCTGCCTCAGGTCTCTGAAACTCCAGGACATCCTATCAATCCTGGATCATGGGTGCTGGTCAAAAACTTTCAACGGACAAAGAATGATGAGCCCCGTTGGACCGGCCCCCACCTCGTCCTTCTCTCAACGAGATCAGCTGTTCGAGTGAAAGGAAAAAAGAACTGGATCCACGGCGTCCATTGCAAGAGGGTCCCTTTGCCTCTGCCATATGACCGGTGGGTCCAGGAGGGGATCGCTGATTCTGAGACTGAAACCGTGCCTCGTTTTCTGCCGTTTAGCGATGCACGCGTGAAAGCAACAAGCTCTGAGCAGGAAAGCGATGACATTTTGCAAGAGGCTGTGCCACCGTCAACTCGGTTGGACACTACAGAGCCTGAACTCTTGTTTCAAGACCAGACAGTACCTGGGAGAAATCGCTCCAATTTGAGGCCAAGGACTGTGGACAAATAAAATTATTTTCCTTTCCCTTGCTATTTTTAATAATTTTGGGAAGTGCAGCTCTCTCTTTCATCTGAGAAACTTGCTTATTTTTGCTTTTTCGAACCGCCATCCGGGTTCAGCTGCAGGGTTGCGGTTGCCCAAGTCTTTGGAGTGCAACTGAAGACGTTAGGTCAGCAGTTCTGGTCGGTCCAAGGAGTTGCCCTGGACTGACAGAAGCATTTCCTTAGCATAGAACACCCTACCACCGCGAGCAGCACTCAGAGAGGATGGAGTTTTTCGAGAATGAGAGACCTGCTAAACCAATGGACTGCAAAGACAGAACATGTATAATGATGACAAGAAAACGATTTTTGATGTTATGTATTTCCATGTTACTGAGTGTGATGACGATCTTCATAGGATATGTCTTATTCTCTTTCCAAGTAACATTCGCACCAACTGCACAGCCCATACCTCCTCCTACTGTTTCCCCGCATTCCCTTCATCCCCTGCCTGAACACGAGTCCGCTAGAAGATTGGAATTTGTCAATAATTTGTTCATTCAGCCCCAACACCAACTAGTAGTAAACACAACTAACTGTTGGGTGTGTGGCCTTATGCCCCATACTACTGATAAAGGTATCCCGTACCTACTCCTACCTTTCAGCCATAATGGTTCTGTGTGGGCATACAGAACAATGTTCATGTATGGTCATGAAGCCAACCCCCTACGTTCTGCGAAAGATAATCCCAAGAATAGTGCTCTAGTTAAGGGGATCGTGGATATGATTAGAGAAGAGATTTCCTATGAAACCATCCCAAGAGAGGAGACACTAGCATATATTGGCTGGAATTTGACAGGATATGAAGTTACTCTGAGTGAGAACCAGTGAGCAAAGAAATCCTCACCGGTCTGGATTGTGCCCCATCAGGGTCACCTATGTTTGCAAGGCTATGGCAAGAATCCCAGAGCTCAGTTAGGGAAAAGTATCTGCGCTGAAACTTACGTTTTTGCATCTCAGACTTCCCCTTCGTTCTTAGCAGCCAAGGGTACCTATTTCATCTGCCATGATAGAGCCTATACATGGTTGCCCCCGGACTTCTCGGGCACATGTTTTGTTTCGTTCCTGCTGCCTCCCACCTACACGACCGCGGCAGATTACCATAAGACAAGGATGGTTAGAGGCGTCATCAGTCAAGATGACACTGCAGGACAAGAATTTGGAGATTTCGTAAAGGGTTCTCTGACGTTTTGGGGTCCAATGGTTAACAGCAGGAACATAAGGCAAGTGACAAGAGTGGTTGAATCCACGGTGCCCTTGGTAATTTGACTGCTGAGCTCCAGTCGGATCGTCTTATGACTCTTCAGAACAGGGTCGCGTTAGACGGCATACTTGCAGACCGGGGTGGGGTATGTAGCGTGATCCAATCTAGCTGCTGTGTTTTTATTCCAGATAATGCTCCAACAGTTTTCCAGGCCATTTCCAAACTGCATAGAATCTCCGAATCTATTCACGTAGATAATGGAGAATGGTCATTGGCGGGGTGGTTCTGGGAACTGATATCCGCCTGGGGTTGGAAGATCCTGATAGTCATTGGTATGATCTTAGCCATTCTTTTCCTGCTCTGTCTATGTGTACAGTGTGCTCCTGTAGTTTGTGGCGTCTGCGCTACATCATGTATAAGGAAACCTGTAACATGAGACGAGCTAAGCAATAGGATGATGCTACAGCAACATCTCCGCGACTTTATGGACATAGACCTGGATTCAGACTAGCGAGAGTATAGGTTATTGCCTATGTAAGGGCAAAAGGAGGGTCTGTGGTACTGTAAATTTTTGAACCACGTATCTGGCATGATTCTAACATGACGATTTCTCTTTCAACAGACCGAGAACGTTTAGGATACTATGCACAAGCATTTGCGTCACATTCGAGTGATGAGATCGCCTGAAATCAGAGTTTCGGTCCTAATACCTCGAGCTCCATTTTAGGACGACAGCCATTTTGTGATTGCCCTCCCATAGGCAACAGGACTATGGCCAAGCATGGGTCTGAAGGACACACACACCTTCGCTGACTCCTCGGTGACCTGGGTGAACCGACTCCGCTGCCTAAGGCCAAACCTGTTCGGTCAGTTCCCTTCCCGCGGCCGAATGAGATTAGTATCAGGGCCCAGCATATCACGAAACCTTTTCATCACACACAAACCCTGCCTAATCTTCTACACACCTGCCCCTGTTTCCCTCTTTATGACCCGTTTTACGAGGAGGAGGTGCCCGTTTTTATTGGGTGTCTTTTGATATCTTATGAAGGCGCTAAGCTTTGCCGGGTAATTGATTAAGGGCTGAACGAACTGAAATATGTACTTGCCATTATGACTCTGTCTTTTCCTTTGTAATGAATGCATGTGAATGATCATACCGTAAAACAAGGAATGTTTGCCTAAAGCATAATATTTGGAATATAAGGAGAAGGCTAGTTTTCGTAAGAGAGCAGTCTCCTGAGAATATACACGTGTTGTACTTCTAGGATACCTGTTACAGGCTGCAACCAATAAATACGATCTTTGACTTCACCAAGAAGACTCTGTGTTTCTGTAATCTGAAACAGGAAGAACTCGAAGTCTTCGGGTGTGTTCCCTGGCACCGCTGGGTTCCGAAAAACCCAGTACTTCAGTTCAAGTGCTGATTCATTTTGATCATGGTGAATCTCTTCACGTTTTGGCGTGAGAGACTGGTCCTTCTCACTTTGGCAATTGCACCAGCTGCACTGAGCAAACACACTCAGCAGACACACTGGCTACCGGGCAAGCCAGATACTTTATTGCCAGCCTACTGAGCACAGGCCATTAACGCGGTACAAAAGGGGGTGGTGATGGACAGAGCATCAGAACCAATCAAACACTCACACCCAGTCAACAGATCTGGGTTTGATCCATCACCGTTCTTTAGCCCACTCTGCCACCCCAGTTCAGACATGGCCATATGCAAATCAGTCTGACCCTGTGCCTCATGGGAACAGTCCAGCCCGAACTGCCAAACTTGGGTGGCGTGGTGAGCAAAATAACGATGGATTAAACCCAGATCTGTGACTGGGGTTGAATGTTTTGCCATTGTGCAACATTCCGTCCATCATCTTGTGTGTTTTGCTGTTCACCCTATGTGGGAAGGGTATGCCCAGACGTGGGTCCTGTGCTCACTACGCCACTGGAGTCAAGCTATCCTGGCTGATGACGGCTGATAGCCAGAAACCGGTCCTAGGATGCTTGATTCCGGTCTAGGGAAGACATGGCTTGGCAGTTTGGGCTGGACTGTTCCCATGAGGCACAGGGTCAAGACTGATTTGCATATGGCCATGTCTGAACTTGGGTGGCGTGGTGAGCAAAATAACGATGTATTAAACCCAGATCTGTGACTGGGGGTGAATGTTTTGCCATTGTGCAACATTCCGTCCATCATCTTGTGTGTTTTGCTGTTCACCCTATGTGGGAAGGGTATGCCCAGACGTGGGTCCCGTGCTCACTACGCCACTGGAGTCAAGCTATCCTGGCTGATGACGGCTGATAGCCAGAAGCCGGTCCTAGGATGCTTGATTCCGGTCCAGGGAAGACATGGCTTGGCAGTTTGGGCTGGACTGTTCCCATGAGGCACAGGGTCAAGACTGATTTGCATATGGCCATGTCTGAACTTGGGTGGCGTGGTGAGCAAAATAACGAGGGATTAAACCCAGATCTGTGACTGGGGGTGAATGTTTTGCCATTGTGCAACATTCCGTCCATCATCTTGTGTGTTTTGCTGTTCACCCTATGTGGGAAGGGTATGCCCAGACATGGGTCCCGTGCTCACTACGCCACTGGAGTCAAGCTATCCTGGCTGATAACGGCTGATAGCCAGAAACCGGTCCTAGGATGCTTGATTCCGGTCCAGGGAAGACATGGCTTGGCAGTTTGGGCTGGACTGTTCCCATGAGGCACAGGGTCAAACTGATTTGCATATGGCCATGTCTGAACTTGGGTGGCGTGGTGAGCAAAATAACGATGGATTAAACCCAGATCTGTGACTGGGGGTGAATGTTTTGCCATTGTGCAACATTCTGTCCATCATCTTGTGTGTTTTGCTGTTCACCCTATGTGGGAAGGGTATGCCCAGACGTGGGTCCCGTGCTCACTACGCCACTGGAGTCAAGCTATCCTGGCTGATGACGGCTGATAGCCAGAAACCGGTCCTAGGATGCTTGATTCCGGTCCAGGGAAGACATGGCTTGGCAGTTTGGGCTGGACTGTTCCCATGAGGCACAGGGTCAAGACTGATTTGCATATGGCCATGTCTGAACTTGGGTGGCGTGGTGAGCAAAATAACGATGGATTAAACCCAGATCTGTGACTGGGGGTGAATGTTTTGCCATTGTGCAACATTCCGTCCATCATCTTGTGTGTTTTGCTGTTCACCCTATGTGGGAAGGGTATGCCCAGACGTGGGTCCCGTGCTCACTACGCCACTGGAGTCAAGCTATCCTGGCTGATGACGGCTGATAGCCAGAAACCGGTCCTAGGATGCTTGATTCCGGTCCAGGGAAGACATGGCTTGGCAGTTTGGTCTGGACTGTTCCCATGAGGCACAGGGTCAAGACTGATTTGCATATGGCCATGTCTGAACTTGGGTGGCGTGGTGAGCAAAATAACGATGGATTAAACCCAGATCTGTGACTGGGGGTGAATGTTTTGCAAATGTGCAACATTCCGTCCATCATCTTGTGTGTTTTGCTGTTCACCCTATGTGGGAAGGGTATGCCCAGACGTGGGTCCCGTGCTCACTACGCCACTGGAGTCAAGCTATCCTGGCTGATGACGGCTGATAGCCAGAAACCGGTCATAGGATGCTTGATTCCGGTCCAAGGAAGACATGGCTTGGCAGTTTGGGCTGGACTGTTCCCATGAGGCACAGGGTCAAGACTGATTTGCATATGGCCATGTCTGAACTTGGGTGGCGTGGTGAGCAAAATAACGATGGATTAAACCCAGATCTGTGACTGGGGGTGAATGTTTTGCCATTGTGCAACATTCCGTCCATCATCTTGTGTGTTTTGCTGTTCACCCTATGTGGGAAGGGTATGCCCAGACATGGGTCCCGTGCTCACTACGCGACTGGAGTCAAGCTATCCTGGCTGATGACGGCTGATAGCCAGAAACCGGTCCTAGGATGCTTGATTCCGGTCCAGGGAAGACATGGCTTGGCAGTTTGGGCTGGACTGTTCCCATGAGGCACAGGGTCAAACTGATTTGCATATGGCCATGTCTGAACTTGGGTGGCGTGGTGAGCAAAGTAACGATGGATTAAACCCAGATCTGTGACTGGGGGTGAATGTTTTGCCATTGTGCAACATTCTGTCCATCATCTTGTGTGTTTTGCTGTTCACCCTATGTGGGAAGGGTATGCCCAGACGTGGGTCCCGTGCTCACTACGCCACTGGAGTCAAGCTATCCTGGCTGATGACGGCTGATAGCCAGAAACCGGTCCTAGGATGCTTGATTCCGGTCCAGGGAAGACATGGCTTGGCAGTTTGGGCTGGACTGTTCCCATGAGGCACAGGGTCAAGACTGATTTGCATATGGCCATGTCTGAACTTGGGTGGCGTGGTGAGCAAAATAACGATGGATTAAACCCAGATCTGTGACTGGGGGTGAATGTTTTGCCATTGTGCAACATTCCGTCCATCATCTTGTGTGTTTTGCTGTTCACCCTATGTGGGAAGGGTATGCCCAGACGTGGGTCCCGTGCTCACTACGCCACTGGAGTCAAGCTATCCTGGCTGATGACGGCTGATAGCCAGAAACCGGTCCTAGGATGCTTGATTCCGGTCCAGGGAAGACATGGCTTGGCAGTTTGGTCTGGACTGTTCCCATGAGGCACAGGGTCAAGACTGATTTGCATATGGCCATGTCTGAACTTGGGTGGCGTGGTGAGCAAAATAACGATGGATTAAACCCAGATCTGTGACTGGGGGTGAATGTTTTGCAAATGTGCAACATTCCGTCCATCATCTTGTGTGTTTTGCTGTTCACCCTATGTGGGAAGGGTATGCCCAGACGTGGGTCCCGTGCTCACTACGCCACTGGAGTCAAGCTATCCTGGCTGATGACGGCTGATAGCCAGAAACCGGTCATAGGATGCTTGATTCCGGTCCAGGGAAGACATGGCTTGGCAGTTTGGGCTGGACTGTTCCCATGAGGCACAGGGTCAAGACTGATTTGCATATGGCCATGTCTGAACTTGGGTGGCGTGGTGAGCAAAATAACGATGGATTAAACCCAGATCTGTGACTGGGGGTGAATGTTTTGCCATTGTGCAACATTCTGTCCATCATCTTGTGTGTTTTGCTGAGCACAGGCCATTGGCGCGTCTTCCCATACCGATACACCAATGGGTTTTGATCCTGTTGGGTCATCCAGATAGGCCTGGACCATCCTCTCAATAGTCATTGGTGCTCTACCTTGCTTGAACTTTTTTGCATTCACCTCTGCACTGGACTTAAGCCCAGCCTTCAACAACCGATCAAATACAGATTTTGGTGCCAATGCTCCTGTTCCTGTTATTGTTGCTGGCGTTGTTGTTGTTGGTTTTGGCTGCTGTGAGTCAACAGCACTGCCCTCAGACTCTGTTAACGTTGATGGCTGCACTGCAGAACTTGTGGTCTAGAGTGGGCCTCTAATTCCCAGCCATTCTTTTTCTTAGTCACTGGCTTGTTTAGCAATACATGTCTTGTTGTTTGAAACATCCCAGTCTGAAAAAGGAATGAAAGTGGCCAGTAATTGTTTGTACCATGGACCAAGAATTGTAATGTTTGGATGACACAATGTCTCTTTGCAGCCTTGTAATAACAGATAAGCGAAGGATTAAGCTCTCCACCAACTCATACACATCTTTTTATGGCCACAACTGCGTACATTTCTGACACCACTGTTAGCTGTTCCTGTAGCATATGCAACAGGGGGATAGCTTAGCCCAGGAATTGTCCTCCTTGCTGACTTCCAGTGTGAAAGCTTTGCAAGGAAGCAGTATCTCTGTCTAGCATTTGACTAGGACTTGCCCATCACAAAGATCATGGTTTTCACAGTTGCATCTCCCCTTTACATGACCTATTTATTGATTGGTCTGTACTGCACAAACAGACACTGCAACATGTAATAAGTCGATTTCCAATATTTTGGCACCTCCTGTATGAGAGCTTTACTCGCATTAATTTATCACGCTGAATGATCCTCAACTGCTGCCGGGCTTTAAAGGAATGTCTGAAATTAGTGCAGATTCTTCTTCAGGTGGACAGTACGTTGCTGACTCTGTCTTTTTTAGGAGAAAGTCCTGTACAATGATATTGATGCAGTGCGCCAGACGCAGGCTTCTGAAATAGCCAGCACCTATCATTACTTTAACTATATTACTGCCATTGTCTGTGGCAACGAATCCAATGTTGAGCTCTCTGTGTAACAGTCATTCAAAGACCTTGCTGTTAAAATCATCCAAGATGTTTGCAGCTGTTTGGGACTTCTCCATGGCGAACATGACTACTGTTGCATGCTTCAGAGGGCCATTAAAAATGTCAGCAGTGCCAGCACCTGCAGATATATTTTCTCTAACCCCCACAAAACAGATGCAGTGTGCAGTGAGGCACGTGTAATCAGTGGCATAGCAACTGCTCCACATGTCTGTTGTCACGTGGATAGCGTGAACAGCACTCTGCTGCAAAGCTTGTCCAACCAATTCCAGCACATTGTGATGTAGTGCTGGAACATCAACTCTGGCAAAATATGTCCAGCTGTGATCCTTCCATTTGGGGCAGATGGTCACCACAAATTCTAGAAAACCCACTCCTTCCACAAAAGAAAAAGGGAGGAGTTCCAGCACTAACATTTTAGGAAGCTTTCTGTTCGACTAACGTGCCTTTGGGTGGCTGCGTTCATACTGCCACTCCTGCCTAAATATGCCAGGAATAGTAGCTTGGATATTTTTCTTTTCTGGTGCCACTGATGCAGGTGACTTCTTGAGAGCAGAAGATGGTAGGCTGAATGTGCATTTCAGAGAGACATTCAGTGTATGTTCTTGACTTGGACTCTCATCCTGACTCACGGTCTTGTTCCGCTGCGATGGTCCCAATGCAGGCGATACTACAGCTCTGTTGTGGGACGAGCTGGTATGCGTAACAAAATTATCGCCCTCTTCTTCACCTTCTACTGCGATCAGAGCAGATTCCCTGCTCTCACCCCCTTCAACTCCTCTTGCTGTTTTTTGGCCGCTAAGGTTCTCCTCCCAGTGGATTGTGTGCTGTTTTCTCAAATGGGTTGTTTGACCTCTGGTACCATAGTTTGTACCAAGCTTACCCCAACTAACACTTGCTCCATAAATGGAGCATATGGCAATGTTTGGCTCCTTATCTGTTACCTTAATGAAGTCCCAAACTGTGGAAGCCCACTTTCTGACACTGGATCTACTGCCAATGTCATAAGAAATGGAAGTAGTTGGGCATTTTGATGTTTGCCCCTCTGCAGTGCCAACTTCTTACTGTGGTGGTTCTGGATGTAGGTCCCTGCAAGGGCCTTGAAAATATGGAAACTGGTGGTGGTGATGGTGGTGTCTTTGCCACATCCCTTAGAGCAGGTTGAGCCGGGGTAAGGTCGGTCTTCACTGGGGCTGGGCTAACATCCATGACAACTAGCTTGTTGTCATCTTCCTCTTCTTCATCCATAATTCTAGGGCTTTCAGGAACCTTCCTTTTCATTAGCCTCTCCTGGCGTGTCTCAGACTGAGAAGACATCCAAGTGGAGTCTTGATCATCAGACAGGGCTTGAAGAAGAAGATGTGAGTATCCCTACCCCTCCTTTTTCTTAGTGGAGATCTGGTAGACAATGGATCTTCTGAAAGAGGGGCTTCTACCTCCTCAGCATGAAGCTCAATCTCCTGAAGTTCAGGAGGAACTACTGCTGTTGGCTGCCGCTGTTGTTGTCCACTTAGCTGAGTTTCCAGCATCAAATGGGTACTATTTTGCAAAAGAAATAGGTCCTGTTAGACCTGGCACCTTGGCGTGAGTTTCCCTTCCACTTTTTGCAGATGTGCCTCATGTGTTTTGTTGGTGTTAGCTGCTCAGGGTACTGTGCCACTGCTAATCAGTGCCACAGTGCAAGTGCTCCCTTTTGAAAAGTGTATACATTGATTGGTGTCCATGTTTGGCCTATTTGGTTTACTATCAGCCCCTAGTAAAGTGCACCAGGAGTGCCAGGGCTTGTAAATGCAAATGCTGCTGGTGGGCTTGCAGCACTGGTTGTGCCACCCACAGAAGCGGCCTAGTAAAATGTGTCTAGGGTCTGCCATCGCAGAACCCGCATGCAGTCTGGTACTGTCATGCTGACTGCGCAAGTGCACCTACTTGCCAGTCCCTAAACCTTCCCTTAACTACATATTAGTCACCCCTATGGTAGGCCCAAGGGCAGGGTGCATTGTAGGCATAAGGTAGGACATGCCCTGATGTGTGTGGCATGTCCTAATAGTGAATTACAGCCATTTTCGTTTTTCACTATTGAAGGCTACCTGCTCTCCATAGGCCAGAATGGGCTGCTGGAATTATTACACGCTATAATCCCAGCGGACTCAGAGGGCATGGTAGAAAGTCAAGTTTAGTATGCCTGAACTCAGAATAATAAAATACTTCTTTTAGTAAAGTTTATTTTAATATCCTGTGTTTGTAAATACTACTTTTAGAAAGTTAGTATTTACTTGCTTAGCCATTTCAGTCTGCTTCTGCTTTGTGTGTGTGTGTGTGTGTGCTGCCTAGTTTCAGTGAGGGGCAGGGCTGGGGAATTCCAGGAGACAGGCTGGCTGCCAGGTGGTGGTTAGAGAGATTACACCAGGATTGGTGGGAGGAGTACACCTTGACTCTGAATAGACCTGTGCTCTGCCACCACAATGCTGGCTCTGCCCCCTGTGGAGAGGCTGATGTCTCTGCCCTGTGCGCTGAAAGGAAAGAGCAGAGTCACCACAACAAAGTGCTCCAAAACCGGACTGAGCCAGGCACAGGCCACCTGGCGACAAAGAACAAAAGAAACTGTGTATAAAAGAAGGAGCCCTGCTCCTAAGAAATCAGATCCTGTTTACGCCAAGAAGAAACTCTGCCTGAAGAGAAGGACCTGGGAAAGCTGCATGGAGGAGTACTGTCTCTAAGCCTGAGAGACTGGCCTGTGGTGGGTGCCTTGCTGCAAGAAGGAGAGGAAAAGACTGAGAGAGACTTTTAAATCAACTTGTGCTGTTTGAACAATCTCCAAGGGCTTGCTGGTGAACTTGCCCCCTGAACTGCGCCCCAGGAACAGTGGGCGCTACCCCTCCCTGGAAGAAAGGAAGCTGCGACTGGTGATTTGCAAACACTGACCCCAGAGAACTTGTGTGGCCTTATCTCGCTGAGCACCGTGACCTCTGCCCGCCTGTGCTGCTGTGAGCACCGTGACGGCCTGCCCTGCCTGGCCTGATCAAAGGGAACAGCTGCCCCCTCGAGCCGGAGCTCGCAACGTAAGGAGAGACTGCCTGCGTCCAAACCCCGAGCCTCTGTGGCCCCGAGCCATTGAGCCCACCGTGAGGAGCATTGCCACGCCAGTTCACCCCATCTGGCCGAAGCCGACAGCGCTGCGCGCTGGAAATCACCCCCGAGCCGCCCCTCCTGCTTCCCACCTCGAGGTGTGCCGTGACGTCCTGAGGCGCCCCACGAAGCATCGCCGTCCACTGACCAAGCGGGACTGCAACGCGACACGGGATGCCCTTCTAAAGACTGCTGAGGCCGTCACAAACTTTGCCCCCAAGAATAAGGTACTGTGAGCCCAAGCGCCCCTGTACGACGCGTACTTTCCTTTGTACGGTCCGTACTGCGCTGTCGTCCTGTTACGCTACTCACGCGGGAAGCGTGAGGCGTGGCGCGGTTCGCACCAAGCCCGTACGGCGCGTCCCTGCACCCGTACGGCACGTACCGTGTGAATATAGAGACGCTGCTCACGCGGGAAGCGTGAGGAGTGGCAAGAGGCGTACCGGACTTGTACGAAGCGTACCTACGAAGGTACGGCCCGTACGGCTTGAGTCCCAGTATGCGTGCTCATGCGGGAAGCGTGAGGAATCGCACGACGCATCCAAAAAGGCCCTACGAAGCGCACAGAACCCCCAGAAAGTGCAGATTGCACCAAAAGTGACCATTTGAAGAACTGTGGCCTCCTGAAAAGTAATTACAAGTAACTGGAATCCTCTGCTGAAGTGAAAGACTGTATTTGATGCCTGCCTAAAGAGTTTTATATAAAGAACTTTATATTTTTACAAAATACAGTCTGGTGTCTCTGTGTGGTGGGTTGGTGGTTATTGTGGGACGCCCTAAATGCTTAACCTCATGCCCTCTGGCAGGGGCGTAACACAGGCCCTCGCAGCCCCCGTGGTGCGGGGGGGCCCCCACGCTCCAGGGGCCCCCTCACTCTCTGCGAGGGAGATGGCTGCGCCTGCAAGCAAGCCTCTTAAGTCCCCATAAATCAAACTGTGCGCGCAGGCCACAGCGACGGCCTCTAAGCCTCCGAGTCTTCCCTCTCTTTTTCTCTCGCTAGTTAGTGAAAACCGAGACTTCAAGAAACGGGTATTACCCTCTCTTTCCTCCTTTCGTTTATTTGCTCCCCTGTGAAATGGATCCAAAAATGAAAAACATTTTTGCTGGAAACGTTGTCTTTTTCTGACACAAGTGCAGCCTCCGGGTGGAGAGAAATAAAACATTCCAAATGTGAAAAATAAATAACTAATTAAAGCAAGACAGAGTGGTTGCAAGGTGGCCAGATTGATCTATTTACACCTAAACACATTTAGCGCCACTTTACAGTGTTTGCCAGTGAAGTGATACTTTTGTTTTCTCCTCTGTTTTTGAGCAACATTGTTTTCCCTGTGTGGGAAAGTGCACCTTGCCTGGAGATACTGAAATATCTGCTTGATGGGTGAATTGGAAAACAAAACGTGTACAGCGACTGTGTGTTTACGAATGTGGTCTTTTTAAACCATACTGCCTATATTTCTGAAAGGATATAAGGGATGGGCACTGAAACGGGTCCCTTCCGGGCCCAGTAGTCATGGCCTTACCTTTTCGTGCAAAAGCACTCACTAATTTCAGAATAATGAGTGTAAAAGGAAAAAGGTAACCATGTTGTTCCTGCTTACATTTCACATGCTTTACTTAATCTTGCATTCCCTATGAGTGTTAGCTTTTTCTAGGATGTTAATTTGTTAATTTTTTTTAGGCAGCATATTGCTCTTGTCTAGTGCGTAATTAGAATTGAGTCACCTCCAGGTGTTTATAGCGGGTCAGTGCAGTGCAAGTTTCTCTAAGTGGGGCAGTATGGTGTTCAGTGGGGGAGAGGATGTGGCGCTATGGTCAGAGCTGCTGAAGTGGAACTGGTGAACCAGGTTCAGCCTTAATGACCAGGCTCCCAGACCACTCTCCTGAGGGAGCACATTCCTGTGCTACACCTTAGAAGGTGCCGCAAGATCTTAAAAGCCCTGGTGGTGTCTTAGCACCAGCAGGTGGACCCTAGTGGTGGCAAGTGTGGTTTAACCTTGAAGGCCTGTCCACCACTAGTTCACCTCCAGTCTTGGAGACAGACCTATGAAGCAGCACACCATAGAGTAGCAGAGACTCTGTCACTGAGGTCACAGGACCCTTGAGCATGGTGGCTCTAGGGCAGTGCGACTGCACCGGGCGCTAACTTCAGGTGGGGGCGTCGTGTTTGTAAGTATAATATGGTTTTAAAAGCACTTGCTGCCTCCTTCCTGGCCTCCAACATTTTTGGGCAACAATAAAAATGTCTTGATAACTCCAGTGATTAATGTTCTTAGTAGAGAGAGATGGTGTTTTGTCTAGTGGAAGGTTTGACTCATGAAAAGGAATGGCATAGGTGTAATGTGCATGCTGCTAAGAACATGTGCCATGCAGATCACAAAGTGCACATAATGTGAATAGCTCAGTGGGTTTCTGCTTTTGTCAGAGAGACCCTATTGTTACTTGCAGTTAATAAGTTAAGATCCTAACCTAGAACAGCGAGCTATTAACTGTCATGTAAGAGCTACATGCAAACTCCAAGGTATAAATTAGAGCGTTATGTTTTTTCCCCCAGTCTTCGATTATCCTAATGTTGCAAAAAAGGGTTTATTTGGGTAGAAATCAATTCTGATTATTAAAGAGAACCCCTAACCATGGTATTATGTTTTTAATTCTGAGTTTGTGTTTCTGCAGACCAATCACTATTAAACCATGCTGCCTATTAGTATGGTTGTCATGTGACTCCTACACCTTGTAGTCCTTTGTCTTATGTAACATTCGCTACACAGTGATTTACACACATATGAATGATTGTCTCTGTGTAATATGTGTGATGTGCTCTGACACCCTACACTGGTATTGGTATTAGTGGTGCTGTAAATTTTCTGATACTTTATTATTTTGAAATTGTTACACGTGCTAACAGTCTCTGCAAAGATTTTTCCTTATTAGTACTAGTGGAATATACAACTGCAGCAATGAGAAAGGGCCCTCCACTTCACAGCAGCACAAGTCACATTTTTTAGTAACTTTTGATGTGTTTTAGCTATAAACATTTATTAGTTAAAATCATCAGATTCCCGTTCCCGGCCAAGGTCATCGAGAAGATCGTCAACAGACAGCTAACCCGATACCTCGAAGAAAACAGAATCCTAGACCCTTCCCATTCAGGGTTCCGCAGCAACCACAGCACCAAGACCGCCCTCATCGCCGCCACTGACGACATCAGGACAGCGGTGAGACCGCAGCCCTCATCCTACTGGACCTCTCCTCCGCCTTCGACACTGTCTGCCACCGCACACTACGCGCACGCCTCCATGCCGTAGGGATCCGAGACAAAGCCCTGGAATGGGCTACCTCTTTCCTCTCCGGCAGAACCCAGAGCGTCTGCCTCCCCCATTCCGATCCGAAGCCTCCGAGATCATCTGCGGCGTACCCCAGGGATCCTTCCTCAGCCTGACACTGTTCAACATTTACATGGCCCCGCTCGCACGTCGCCCGACAGCACGACCTCAACATAATCTCCTACGCCAACAACACTCAACTGATCCTCTCCCTCGCCAAGGACCCCAATAACCGCCAAGGCCAACCTCCATGAAGGAATGAAGGCTGTCGCCGACTGGATGAAGATCAGCCGACTGAAGCTGAACATGGACAAAACGGAGGTCCTCATCCTCGGCTCCAACCCTTCAGCCTGGGACGACTCCTGGTGGCCGACAGCACTGGGGACAGCCCCGACACCCACTGACCATGCTTGCAACCTGGGAATCATCCTTGACTCAACGCTCTCCATGACCAAGCAAGTCAATGCTGTCTCCTCCTCCTGCTTCAACACCCTCCGCATGCCCTGCAAGATCTTCAGGTGGATCCCGACAGATACAAGAAGAACAGTAACCCAGGCCCTGGTCAGCAGCAGACTCGACTACGGAAACACCCTCTACGCGGGAGCCTCGACCAAGCTCATCAAACGACTGCAAAGCATCCAAAACGCCTCAGCACGACTGATCCTCGACGTACAACGCCACGGCCACATCACCCCCCCACCTGAGAAACCTGCACTGGCTGCCCGACAACAAGAGGATATCCTTCAAACTCCTCATCCACGCACACAAGGCACTCCACAAGACCAGCCCAGCCTACCTCAACAGACGACTTTCCTTCTACATCCCCAACCGCCAGCTCCGCTCCACCGACCTCGCACTCGCCACCGTCCCGCGCATCCAAAAAACAACCACCGGTGGGAGATCCTTCTCCCACCTCGCCGCCAAGACCTCGAACACCTTCCCACTGAGCCTACGACAGACCCAAGACCTGCTGACCTTCAGGAGGCTACTCAAGACCTGGTTGTTCGATCAGTAGCGCCCCCCCCCCTCCCCAGCGCCTTGAGACCCTCACGGTTATGTAGTGCGCTCTACAAATGTTTGATTGATGATGTATTATTTATGTGGCAAATATGGCAAAGCCATAGTTATGTGGAAAACATTTGCAAACTAGGATATTTTGCCATTCTTGTTTGAACTGCTCTTGTGGAAAAAGGGAGGAGAAGTGCTGATGACAGAAACTCCATGGCTGGGAGACAAATGGCTTGTGATTCCACTTTTAAGGATATTTGGGACATTCTGTGATTGGAAACGTATCCCACTTTGTGAATGTATTTTAATGTAAATAACACATATTGAACCTTAAATAAACATGTGTATCTATTGGTTAAATTAAATAATGTAATAAGCTGTAACCGAAATGGGAAACAAATACTAAACATTGGGATATTTTGCTCTTTCTGCCACACCTCTCACTCCATCCACTGACCCAATCCATTGGTTATTCCTGCCCTCTGATTCTCCTCCCACAGTTCCCCTACTTTTTCCCCCCACTTCGACCACTGCCTGGCACTAACAAGCAACTGTGGGCTTTTACCACTGGGTCTCTTAGAGAATGACACCGCGGGTCCATACACGGGGGCTAAATACAGCACGTTTCTGGGTTCTCCGCACAACGTGTTTGCTATTTGACGGCAGTCTTCTGCAGCTTCTGTTGAGGAAATTAAACATCCCCTTGTGCTTGTATAAAACATAGCTGCCAAGTGGCATTGGTACCATGTCATGTCCATTCGTAGCTTTTATCCAACAACACTTTGCATACTGGAATGTTTAACCCCTTACTTAGATGGTTACAGCACAACTTCCAGAATGCAAGGAGCTGTTGCCTTAAAATCCAGGCCTGGCTGGCGATGTCACACCTGACGATTGAGCCATTTGGAGGCAATGGTGAATCTGTAATTTAGCAGGCGTGTCTATACTCTTAGTAAGTTGTAAATACCGCCAGTGATGACACACTGAGGTCTGAGGCCTCTGTTTGTTATGAAGTAAGGCCCAGTCTGGTGGTTCAGGTCAGTCCTTGTGAGGGTAGCTGCTGGACTTGTTTTTACCATGCACTTTGAAAGTATTTTCACCTTGATGCAAGAAGAAAGTTGGATTGTTTTACAAAACATGCTTGATTTTTGTATATTGCTGGACTGGTGATTGCTTTATTTTGCACTCTGAAAGTATTTGCACATTTTTTTTTTGCTTTACCAACTACAGTTTGTATAGATTGTCATTAGGTACTTGCTGATATGGTTTGTTTTTATTCTACATGCAGTGTTATTTATGGTGTTGCTTGCACTTGTCTGTAATACATGTACCTTAAATCTTGTATTTAGCATTGTTTACACTACAGCAATTATAAATTAAAACAGACAAACATCTGCATCAATGGTCTGAAGCATCCAAACAGTTTTCTTCCTCAGCCTTGTTTGCCTGCCTGTTTTTCAGTGCTTACTAATAAAGACATTATGATTGAAATTGCTTCCTCAGTTCATGTTATTATCATGCACAACCCTTGACAGTCGCTAGTGTGTGGCATGTAGATAATTGACCAGTCTATTTCTCTTGACTTTCGCAGGATACTGAGTTATAGCTTGTGTACTTCTCATGTATATTGTCAGTCGAGTTTTTATGGAATTGCAGGTTTAGGTTGGTCTTTTAAAGTTTCATGGTATTGTCAATTCTATTTCAGACCCTTCATAGTTGTTCTTTGTTCTTCAGCCATAGGCAGTTCCTGAGACAATAGGATCACTCCTTGGCATTGTTCTGATTGCTGCCTCAGTTAAATAATCTGCTTTTGACAGTATTGTTACAAATGGCGTAGCTTGTATGTTAAGAGTGTTTCCCACTTTCTCATTAGAACTTAGAGAAAGACAATATAGAGGCATTTCATTTCAATGTTGGAGGTTTCAAATCAAAATAGGCTAGATTTCTGGGTGGTAGGGCAAGGTGGGAGATGGTGGGCCGTGCCGCCGGGGGAGGGGGGCCCCCTCCATGTGCTTTGCAGGGGGGATCCCTCAAGTTTCGTTACACCACTGCCCTCTGGAATCTAGCCTGACTGCTCGCGCCACGTTACCTAGAGGGTGAGCAGGGGTAATTTTCTAAGAGTAATCCTTTGCCCTGACTTAGAGGAAAGGGTCCCTGCTTGTCGCAAGTGCATACCTGCACCAACTAGAGACCCCGGATTCTAACAAGTCCAATTTAACATCACTGCTCGTTGGCGTTGCCATGAATAGAGTGGCTGCTTCTGATCAATAGATGGGCTTGGGCCTAGGTAAGGTGGGGCCGTTATTTCTGGAGTGCTGCTCCAACCTTTCTCCCCAGAAGCAGGTGCATCAGGCACAAGTTTGCTGAAAAAGGTTCTGGTTGGCATACCAGTGGTGGAAATTGGATTCTTCTCTTCTGCACTGGCAACTTTCTTGGCAGCACCTTTCTTTGGGGCCATCTTGAAGCTGTCAGTTGGCAGTGGCACTTAGCTTCACATGCTGAAGTGATGTTTGTGTTGTGTGGCATCGCATCATGCTCAGGTCTTCTGTCTGGCAGTACTGTGGGTGATGTCTCTTCTCTTGTACACCTTAAGGCAACAAAGCAAGAAGAACATCAGTAAAATGTGGCATTGTTGCATTTGAATTAATAGTACAAACAGTATAATTTAGTGTGGTTACTTAAGTTTGTAAATGATTAACAATACAGTGTATCAATTCGTAAAACCACACAAACAAATCTTTTATGTACATTCAAGAAGGATAAGAAAGATAAACAACAAAATACAGTACCAAAGTAACCATCAGCGGCAGCTCCTCAGCTAAGGTGGAGGAGCGTCACCCCACTGATCGGAGGAGTTCAAAAAGGAAAACTAAAATTATAATAACTAACATTATAATCATTTTAGTTTTCTTTCCTGCTTAGGTGTGGGGTGGGTGGGGCTGGGCTGCCAGAGAAGTGACCAAGGCGAGTCGTGTTAGGCACGCTTTAAAGTGCACAGGACGGTTTGGCTGGCCCTCTTGGGCCTGCCAAACAGTCTTGCGCACTTTGCATGTTCCCCACCAGTAAGCATTACACAGCCTGGTAGGGAATACTTACAGCCTCCCTGTCCCCATCTGAGCACCGAAACACGGTGCCCAGCAGGGGTGGCTGCTCCCAGGAAGCAGCAGATCGGGGAGGGGGATTTGGGGGAGGAGGGTTAAAAAATAAACTAAAAAATCACTTACGGGCCTGCCGGCCACCGCAGCTTCCCCTCCGTCCTCTTCCTGGCTTCTTCAGTGGAAACAGGAAGCACCTGGACTCCCCATATCCAATTACAATACTGCAATGCAGCATTGTGATTGGTATGAGCACCGCGGTTTGGTGGTCAGCCAGGGAATGGGTGCCTGGGTATGTTCTCCATGCAGGCTGTAATGCAGCCTGCATGGAGAACATGCAAAGTGTGAAGGAATGTTTGGCTGGCCTGCCAGGGCCGGTCAAA
The DNA here is from genome assembly GCF_964204655.1 of Triturus cristatus. Lineage (NCBI taxonomy): Eukaryota > Metazoa > Chordata > Amphibia > Caudata > Salamandridae > Triturus > Triturus cristatus. Next base: position 741,363,253 of record NC_140583.1, read on the forward strand.
CATTCATGCTGACTTATATAGTGCCCAACACCCCTCCCCATGCTCCGAGAGCAAACCAGATCTGCCCGCCCGAACCCAGCAGCAGGAACAAATAAATGATAATAATGTGAGTTATTATCATTTTATTTTTCCTTTTTTTTCATAGCAAAAGGCAGTGGGGCGATGCTTCTCCCCCTTAGCAGAGGAGCTGGCACTCAGACCAATCACAGGGGATTCTGGGAGGATGTGTGCTTCCTGTTGGCCAGAGAAGACATCGGAAGAGAGGCGATGACAACGGCACCCAGGTAAGTCTTTTTTCTTACATTTTTTATTCCCCCCTCCGCTCCCCACCACCCCCTTCAGAAGCAGCCGCTACTGGTAACCATGGTGGGCTGTAGAGCAGTAGTGGATCGGAAGTGGCAGACATCAGCCTACGAGAAGGTGCTCAGGCAGTTAGAGTGGGACACAGTAAGGAGCAGCCTAGAAAAGAGCAGCAGGGGTAAGAGAGCCTGGTTTGAGCATTTGGCTGCAATACTGAACAATACACTGAAGTGGCCGGCATTAAGCCGGTGGAGCTTGTGTTCATTTCAGAGATCACTTCACCTAAGACTGCTCCCTGGGGAACTGAAAGACAAGCGCATCTACAAATATTTAAGTCGTCAATGGCAATAACAAACTTTACCACAACAATGAGACAAACATAAAAAGGACTGATATAAAAAGCTAGCGTACAAGTGTATCAGACGTCTGCCCCCATTCCATTTAATACCAAACAGAAGTTTTATGCAAATTAATAAATTAGCTGCCAGAAAGTGTAAAATCTTTGGTACTAGAAGTCAATATGGAGGATGAGCTAAGTCTGACTCTTAAAAAAAAAAAATGAAAACCTTCTATTTGAAATGGCATTTAAAAATCTGAGAAACTGCTCAATATTTATGAAGAGATTGGCAACAGCACAATCCCAGAGGAGGAGTAAAGATCAGCGCACATAGGCGCCCTACCCAGAATGCACACAATCCCCGAGTTCTTTCTGTCTTCTCTGTCGCCATGATCAAAAGACAAAAAGATAAAAGGAAGACTTAAACAAACAGAAATAAATTTGTATAACGCAGGCATTCTATGCAGATGACACACAAATTGTGCTATCAACATTCAACAAAAATGACTCGATCTTAGCCAACTTTCATGACTGTATGTATAGAATTAGACACTCAATGAGTAGTCACTGATTAAACTTGAACTCGGGTAATACCAAGGTCATCTTGTTTGGGAATAACCCCCTATTATGGACACCCTCCTGCTGGCTGCAGGAGATGGGTGCGCTCCCAGTGCCAGTCAAATAGGCAAAAAACGTGAAAATCATATTTGATGACAAACTAAACTATTCTAGACAAATAAACTCAGTGATTTCATCTTCCTTCTATACCTTAAAACTCATGAAGAAAATATTTATGGCTACCGGTACAAAAATCACATCCACATCGGTTTTATCAAAAATTTACAGTTGCAACGATTTGTACCCAAGCTTACAAGAGCAATATCTGAGCAGACCGCAAACTTTGCTAATTACAACAGCCAGGCTTCTCCTGGGAATTCCGAAGTCTCAATTCATCTCCATGGCAATTAAAGATCTTCACTGGTAGATGGTCCAAAACTGTATAAAATTTAAGGTACTTTGCCTGTTTTTCAAGGCACTTCATGATACTGGTCCTCTTTCTTCAAGGCAATCTTTTAAGTGATATCAGCCTAACAGATGTTTGCGATCTTAGGGACACAAAAATGTTGCAGTACCCAGATTTAAAAAACCAAAGTGGGGAGGATGCAGTTTCATCCTTCGAGTCACTAGATGCTGGAACACACTTCCACTGCATATCAAATCTGCTCCTACACTACTGGCTTTCAGAAAGCAATTAAAAACATGGATTTCTAACAATTAAATTAAACATTGTTCCTTCAGTTGTGTTTTATCCGCTTGTGCCAAGACACCTCAGGGTAATCGAGGTCCTTAAAAAAACAGTAAAAAAATAAATAAATAAGACGAGCAATCTTTGGAAACAACCTGCTGGACCCTTCAATTGTAACAGACCAGCAACAGCAATTTTCCTAGGCTGCCTTAAATCAAATTACCATTTTGGATTACACTTTTCCAGACTTGAATATGAATCTGTTCCCCCCGGGGGTGGTGAAATTACCATTATTAATCAAGTAAATATCTCTGAATCATTATTCTCCTTGTAAAAGATTTTAGAATCAGTCCTCGCATTGCTTGAATAAACTACAATTATTTCTGATCATTTACTGGAAATACAAACTACCACACTGCAATAGCTAGTGGACCAACAAAATTAATTTACTACCGAAAGGCCCCAATTGAGGATTGAAGCACAAAAAAGAGAGGTTCTAGATCAAACAACAATGCAATATAAGGGGAAGACAGGAGTACAGTTTAAAAACATAACAAGTGCAACACAAACCACTAAAAAACAAGGAATTGTATGCATAGTTTACTCGCTTCGTAAACTATTCAAGGATCCAACTGGTGAAAAAGCCCATTAACACAGACACAAATGTTCTACCTTGATATCCTAGATTTAATCATTACAAGGGATTTGAGCCCTCACAACAACCGACATCATTCTTTCTAATATCAAATGAGCAAGAGGCTGAGCCTAACAAGAGTACAAAACCCTCAAATGAATCCAATGCAAAAGTAAAAGCAAAAACAGCAAGGAAAAAGAGCAGAATTAACCGTAGAATCACAAAGCTTAAATCTAAAAAAACCAAGTTTTTACAATACGATCTTTCATCTAAGGAGATACAAAATGACGCTAACAGCATGGAAGAGATTAAGTCACACAATCTAGAGACTCTTCAAGATCTAGGACTATGCCCTCGCATGCCTCGAGAGGAAATACTTAAGCAACTATATCCTCTTGCACCAGACTTTAACAGCTCAAAGCCAATTCAGGATCATCGCCCATCAATGCAATTTTTAATGGAAAATAACTTGTGTGATGAGACCACAGATTTAAACCTTTTGCAGAACCCATTTTTCATCCTTGAGTTAACTGATATTTTTGCTTCAGGACAGCAAAGGATCTTAAAACCTTTACATAATGTCCACACATTAAAGTCACTCACTTTCTTGGAAGTAAAGCTTGTCTCATTCCCTGATAAGCTAGATACAACCACGGCACAAATGGAATTTTGGTAAAACACGATTTCAACATTACTACTCCAAGAAAGTGAAATGTTGCATAAAAACAGGTTTGACATAGTAGATGTAAGCAACAAAAATCCACCAGCTCTACTTAGAATGCACATGAAAACTCTCAGGGTAAACCAGCGTATCCCTCAATTACTAGGATCCAAAAGAGAGACTAATCATTTCTCAGTAGACAAATTAACAATACTTATCAATGATGGAGACAAACAGACATGGAACCATAACCTATCAAAAAAAGACATACGCAAATTAATAGTACATGGTCTTGGCTTTCAAGCAACCTAAATGGAAATAAACAAGGAAGAGGACCAAAGCTTCCTTTGTAGTAAAAGGCTTATAATCATCTCGTGGAACATGGCCAGGCTGGATCCAGCAAAGCTATCCTCTCTTTTGGAAAATCCCCCTAAAATAGTCTGCCTCCAAGAGACTTGGTCTCTAGACAAATTTGACCCCAAAAAGTATTTTATTTTTTATATCCTGACCATGAGGGTAAGATGAGGCCATGCAAAGGGAGGCCTTTCAATGTTACTCTTGGAAGAGTTAAGTTGGGACTTTGAAATAATTAATCTCTTCCATTACAATTTATAATGCATCAAGATAAAATTCCCGTATGAAAGTGCCAATGTAGTCGAGTCACTATTTCTTTTTAATATCTATGTTACACCTGGCTCCAAACACAATCCATTGCTGATAAAAAATATTCAAACATATAGAAACTATCTTAGAAGGAAGTGGAAAAACACAAGTACTAATAATGAGTGACTTTAACGCGAACATTTCTAGCGTGTTGATAAAAACTCATCGCAACATAGACCTTGAAGAAACCTGGTCCATTCCTTACTTCCTTTTTGCCTGACTCCATCAAGGCAGATAAACATGGAAAGATGCTACTGAAGCTATCAAATGGAGTCAATGGAATAATCCTGAATAGAAGAGTAGATGGGAGAGTGGGCTAAAGAACGGTGATGGATCAAACCCAGATCTGTTGACTGGGTGTGAGTGTTTGATTGGTTCTGATGCTCCGTCCATCACCACCCCCTTTTGTACCGCTTTGTTCGCCATAAGTTGGCAGGGTATGCTCAGACGTGAGTCCCTTGCTCACTTTGCCACTGGATTCAAGCAAGCCTGGCTGAAGACGGCTGAAGTGCCAGAAACCGGTCCTAGGAAGCTTGTTTCCGGTCCAGGGAAGGCATGGCTTGGCAGTTCGGGCAGGACTGTTGCCATGAGGCACAGGGTCAGACTGATTTGCATATGGCCATGTCTGAACTGGGGTGGCAGAGTGGGCTAAAGAACGGTGATGAATCAAACCCAGATCTGTTGACTGGGTGTGAGTGTTTGATTGGTTCCGATGCTCCGTCCATCACCACCCCCTTTTGTACCGCTTTGTTCGCCATAAGTTGGCAGGGTATGCTCAGACGTGAGTCCCTTGCTCACTTTGCCACTGGATTCAAGCAAGCCTGGCTGAAGACAGCTGAAATGCCAGAAACCGGTCCTAGGAAGCTTGTTTCTGGTCCAGGGAAGGCATGGCTTGGCAGTTCGGGCTGGACTGTTCCCATGAGGCACAGGGTCAGACTGATTTGCATATGGCCATGTCTGAACTGGGGTGGCAGAGTGGGCTAAAGAACGGTGATGGATCAAACCCAGATCTGTTGACTGGGTGTGAGTGTTTGATTGGTTCTGATGCTCCGTCCATCACCACCCCCTTTTGTACTGCTTTGTTCGCCATAAGTTGGCAGGGTATGCTCAGACGTGAGTCCCTTGCTCACTTTGCCACTGGATTCAAGCAAGCCTGGCTGAAGACGGCTGAAATGCCAGAAACCGGTCCTAGGAAGCTTGTTTCCGGTCCAGGGAAGGCATTGCTTGGCATTTCGGGCTGGACTCTTCCCATGAGGCACAGGGTCAGACTGATTTGCATATGGCCATATCTGAACTGGGGTGGCAGAGTGGGCTAAAGAACGGTGATGGATCAAACCCAGATCTGTTGACTGGGTGTGAGTGTTTGATTGGTTCTGATGCTCCGTCCATCACCACCCCCTTTATTACCGCTTTGTTCGCCATAAGTTGGCAGGGTATGCTCAGACGTGAGTCCGCTGCTCACTTTGCCACTGGATTCAAGCAAGCCTGGCTGAAGACGGCTGAAATGCCAGAAACCGGTCCTAGGAAGCTTGTTTCCGGTCCAGGGAAGGCATGGCTTGGCAGTTCGGGCTGGACTGTTCCCATGAGGCACAGGGTCAGACTGATTTGCATATGGCCATGTCTGAACTGGGGTGGCAGAGTGGGCTAAAGAACGCTGATGGATCAAACCTAGATCTGTTGACTGGGTGTGAGTGTTTGATTGGTTCTGATGCTCCGTCCATCACCACCCCCTTTTGTACCGCTTTGTTCGCCATAAGTTGGCAGGGTATGCTCAGACGTGAGTCCCTTGCTCACTTTGCCACTGGATTCAAGCAAGCCTGGCTGAAGACGGCTGAAATGCCACAAAACCGGACCTAGCAAGCTTGTTTCCGGTCCAGGGAAGGCATGGCTTGGCAGTTTGGGCTGGACTGTTCCCATGAGGCACAGGGTCAGACTGATTTGCATATGGCCATGTCTGAACTGGGGTGGCAGAGTGGGCTAAAGAACAGTGATGGATCAAACCCAGATCTGTTGACTGGGTGTGAGTGTTTGATTGGTTCTGATGCTCCGTCCATCACCACCCCCTTTTGTACCGCTTTGTTCGCCATAAGTTGGCAGGGTATGCTCAGACGTGAGTACCTTGCTCACTTTTTCACTGGATTCAAGCAAGCCTGGCTGAAGACGGCTGAAATGCCAGAAACCGGTCCTAGGAAGCTTGTTTCCGGTCCAGGGAAGGCATGGCTTGGCAGTTCGGGCTGGACTGTTCCCATGAGGCACAGGGTCAGACTGATTTGCATATGGCCATGTCTGAACTGGGGTGGCAGAGTGGGCTAAAGAACGGTGATGGATCAAACCCAGATCTGTTGACTGGGTGTGAGTGTTTGATTGGTTCTGATGCTCCGTCCATCACCACCCCCTTTTGTACCGCTTTGTTCGCCATAAGTTGGCAGGGTATGCTCAGACGTGAGTCCCTTGCTCACTTTGCCACTGGATTCAAGCAAGCCTGGCTGAAGACGGCTGAAATGCCAGAAACCGGTCCTAGGAAGCTTGTTTCCGGTCCAGGGAAGGCATGGCTTGGCAGTTCGGGCTGGCCTGTTCCCATGAGGCACAGGGTCAGACTGATTTGCATATGGCCATGTCTGAACTGGGGTGGCAGAGTGGGCTAAAGAACGGTGATGGATCAAACCCAGATCTGTTGACTGGGTGTGAGTGTTTGATTGGTTCTGATGCTCCGTCCATCACCACCCCCTTTTGTACCGCTTTGTTCACCATAAGTTGGCAGGGTATGCTCAGACGTGAGTCCCTTTCTCACTTTGCCACTGGATTCAAGCAAGCCTGGTTGAAGACAGCTGAAATGCCAGAAACCGGTCCTAGGAAGCTTGTTTCCGGTCCAGGGAAGGCATGGCTTGGCAGTTCAAGCTGGACTGTTCCCATGAGGCACAGGGTCAGACTGATTTGCATATGGCCATGTCTGAACTGGGGTGGCAGAGTGGGCTAAAGAACGGTGATGGATCAAACCCAGATCTGTTGACTGGGTGTGAGTGTTTGATTGGTTCTGATGCTCCGTCCATCACCACCCCCTTTTGTACCGCTTTGTTCGCCATATTAGACTACATCATCAGCAGTTTTGACCTATTTCACAAATTTCAGTATTTTAGATCACAATTCTAACAAAGTAGTGACCATGCAATTCTCTACCTAGAATTAGAATTAAATCTACACGCTGTGTTGCTATGGTCCCTATCAAACGTATATAGAGACATACTAATACAATAAAATCAGGGCTGAATTATATGGAATGCTGATAACATGAACAAATTGAATATGGCAATAGAGTTCCAATTCTCTATTCAAATCAACAAAGGAAGCAACCCTGTTCTACACTTTGAACGTACCCTTACTTCTGTATTTTATACCCTACAGAGGAAGTCAGTCTCCTTCAAAACTACTTTATTGAGAAAGAAGGATTCTTCAGTGGATTCCCTCTCGAGTAAGCTAAATAAGTTAATTCAATTTCAGTTTAATGACTTTTTAGCCTCTAGGAAGGAAGAAATTTCTACTCTCAAGAAAAAAAGAAGGAGAATCCAAAAGGAAATTCAGCAGAGAAACAATGGACATAAACTGGCTTGTCCTGCATAAGCCAGTTGTGTAAAAACAGTAAAGTGTTTTGGAGACTAATCGAAAGAGTTAGCAGAAGCAAAAAAATACCACATTTGTTGCCCTTTCTTGAGAATGAATGGGTAACTTACCTCTCTGAACTGTATAGAACAAACCCCGTGAACTTCTGTAAAAGAAAACTTACCATACCCAGAACATGGGACGAATCTGACAAGCAAATAATGGCCCAATCAGAAAAATAAATTGACTGATATATAAGGAAGGCAAGAGCGACTGCAGCGATGAGTTTGGATAAGATCCCCATTAAATTTCCACAGAGCAATGTGGAAGGATGGAGCAAATTTATGGCCCCTCTTTGTACTTATTGCTAAAAAACTGACCACATCCCAACCTCATGGACTGGAAGCATTGTCGTTCTTCTCCTAAAAAAGGTTCCTGCCTCTCTCCAAGTAATTAGCACCAAATTGTTCTCCTAGATGCAACAGGGAAGCTTTTTACAGCCAGTGTCATAGAGCATCTAAAAGACTGGGCCTTGTCCAGGACTGTTATTCCTATGGTTCAAGCAGGATGCAGCCAAATCACTCTGTGACTGATAATATTGCAATTCTGCAAAAAATAATTGATAGACATGTGACTAGTGAATCGCAGGTGGTATACAGCATGTTTGTTGACTTTTCTACAGCCTTCGACAGGGTAGTTAGAACCACTGTGTGGAAGAAACTAGAGAACAGAAGAATTCCTGCAGCTTTTCTAAGATTATTCGTAGCTCTCCACTCATCTACATGGTGTACAATACAGATGGGAGGGGGTAAGTGACTTACCCAGAAGATCCCTACTTGGAATGGCCTAAAGCAGGGATGTTTACTCGCTCCACTCTTGTTTTCCTTTTTCCTTGGTGACCTTCCTGATTGTTTTTTAGAAGTAAACAATTTACCTCCAAAAATAGCAACACAAAACATTTTTTTTTTTAATGCACGCCAACGATGTGGTTATTTTTGACCTCACATCTATTGGCCTACAGCGTAAAATGGATGCTCTCTTTAGGTATACAGAAACTAACTTCCTAAAAACAAACATTTCTAAAACAAAAGTGGTTCTGTTTAGAGGAAGCAAACATTCCAGCCACTTTGACTGGAAGCTTGGTGGGAGACCAGTCAGATTTGTAAGGTCGTGAGCATGCCTGTTTATCTCAGAAACTAGAAACAACCCCTCATTTTCAGCAAATTGAACTTAAGACCGTAACCCATATAAGTGCAATAAAGAGATTTTACTCATCCTTGGGAAACAGGCATTTTCACTCCCTTGTTGAAGTCTATCATGTTAAGATTCCTCGTATTTTAATTTATGCACTTGAGTATATTTCAGTAAAAAATTGGTCTATTTTAAATTTGAATGAAGGTAAACTCCTACGTAAGGTAACCACCACGAGCCAAGCCATACCGGTCCAAGTCTTATGTCTAGAACTAACTGTGGTTAGCGTCTATACAAGAGCTTTGGCAAACAAAATAAGATGGGCTCATACCTTACTCTGTGCTCCAAAACGCTCTTTAAGAGCACTCTTAAACCATGAAACCTTTAAGATTGGAACAAGACAGTATACTTTTAGAGAAAATCGCAAGATAACTTTGGAGTATTTTCAAGGCTCCGTTAATCTCTTACAATCATGGTCACCTGGACTTATGAAGTATTTTCTAAAAAATCGACACCGCGATTGAATTTTGATCTCAATAAGGCACACTGTTCTCAATTAACTCACTATAGGCCCATTATATCCAATTTAGAATATAAAATTAGTCCAAAATATCTCAGATTCACACTAAACCATAGAGTGAGATGGTGCATATTTATGCTAAGGTTAGGGATTCTGCCATTAAAAGCCTTTACCAAACACTGGGGCATCACACCTGATAATAACAAAACAACTGTACCTCGGCACTCTCTAATTTTTTTGTCACAATTTCGAAAAGTATAATCAGTTTATAATTCAACAATATAGCTCCTCTCAGGAAAATAATCCAACAGAAAAATTCTTGCAAAAACTCATTTTAACACCAGCGAACTTTGTTACATTCCACTTGTGGAGACCTAATCGTCAAGGTGCAAGGCAAAGACAAATATCATGTTACATAGGTGTTAATTTTCGCTAATGGTCCCACGGAGGTCCTAATCCTATACCCTCCCAGTTGTCAACGATGGAAACAGCTGACACGTGTTTTGTTACGATTGTAACTTCTTCAAGGCTTATACGTCCGAAAAAGTTGTTCCAAATAATTTTGGATTGTCCCATATGCACAAAAATCCTGAAATTAGCGTAGCAGTAATGGAGGACAACCTGTTTGGCGTCGATCACCAGCCAGTCGAATAGTAAATGCAAAGAAGAGAGCGGAAGGGTAGTTTCAGCATTTGTCCTTCCCAAAGTAAGTATGTGCTACCTATCAACACTATGTGTGTCCTACTCTATATAGTTGGCGATGGTGTCGCGAAATTCAATATTCATGCGATGGTCTTCTCAGTCGCGTGTGAACGCCAGGGCTTGATATGCCCCTCTGATCCCAGCGCAATCGCCGTAGTCCGGCGGTAGTGTCCCCAGTTAGGCAAACAACAGAGACGCATCACACCTGGTAAGACAGGATCTTGCGATCTATGTAAAGAAGGTGTTTAAGACATCCCACATGTTTTCTACATATGCCCAAATAATGTCTTAATTGAAGCTCAGTGGCGTTTTATAAAAACCATAAGTTTTTGATATAAGATTTCTAGAATTAATGACCTGATTGATCTAATTAGAATACCAACAAATTAATTTGTGTGCTATAATTTGTTTATAGTTTGTAACACTCTTTTACCATTATTTTAAAGATGTTTAGCATATGAATAACGATGTTAATTGCACACATTTTATATGTTTTTATTGTTGATCTCAGAGGAGATCTCAGAGAACAATGATCGGTGAGGAGCAGCAAAGTTAGTGTTTTTAATGGAATGCCTGGAAGGAGCTCACAGAGTTACCAAAAAACTCTGTGAAATTCCGCAGAGTTCTGAGCCCTGGTGGAGTAACTTGCACAAGTAAAAAACATTGGTTTCTAAGGACTGGGAGGAGCAGGGTATTAAGGATTCTCTGAAAGAAGAAAGGAAGTAAACATTAGTATAACTCACTCAGCTGGTAACTGTAAACAAATATCCAATCTAACCACCACAAAGACGATTAGTTAAGCACTTGGATTTGCAACAAGGAATGTAACTTGCCAGACAAATCTGTAAGCCTATGGTTGTCTGCACAAGATCCACTTTATTGCAACATCTAGAAAAAGGGTGTTAACCAGTGAAAAATGAAAATTATTTGTGCAAGCCCAGCACATCCAAATTTGCTTTACTGTTTTCTTCACAATAGCTCCAGTAGCTTTAAGGACAAGTTAAAAAAGGTTGATTTTTCCATAAACAGGGATTGGGGTAATCACCTCCTCATGAATCTCCAATTTTCTGGAGTGGCATAAATGGCTCACAATCTCTTGTTGGGTCACTGCATTTCAAGCAGGACAGAAAGTCCAGGCTATCATAAGCAAAGGGCTTATATATTAAGGCTGTCAAGGGACAAGCATTCTGTGACAGTTCAGAAAAAGCATTGCTTCGCATGGGCAAGCAGAGGTGTCAATCAATCAATCAATAAAAACTTTATTTGGCTGTTGTAATAAAAACCATAAAAGTCCATGATACATCACCAATACACATAAAATATGCCAGGGGCAAGAATACTACACCAAAACACATAAAAATTTCAATAGAATCAATTAAAAGATATATACAAAATGGCACCCTGACTCCATCACCCCCCCCACCCCCCCCCCCTTATAATTAATCACATTTCTCTCTCAGCTTAACGGTCGCCTTTAAAAAGCTAAGAACATGCCATACTTTGTGCTCCCTGAAAGCGATAATAAAAAAGTGAAAGCGGGTTGCACTTGATTTAAATTAGCTAGTTTTAGGATAGGGATTAAAAAGATCTTCCTAGGCATCTCATTATTGCTACAGAACATTAAAAAATAAAGCATGTCCTGTGGAGACCTGCCATCGCAGCCACAGGGCAACAAGATTTTGCTTCTCTTACTCCCTCCAGGGTGGGCAAGCAAATGATAAAATAAATCAAGACGAAAGCTGGTCAATAAGAAACTATCATATGGACTGGGGAGTCCTAAGATTTAAGGTTCTGTAAATGGAACTGTTTTCAACAGACGGTGTCTGCGCACACTGGGCTTTCTTAACTCGTATTCTTCTATTTCCATCGCCCTCAGTCTAAAGAAAGAATAATTTGCCCAGGGCAGGTCTTTCCTACTAATAATATCAGGGGTGCAAAAAATGTCAGGCCTACCTAATTTCCTGAATTCTTCCTGCATATAGTTAAACCAGGGTATATGACGGGCACCATCTAGGCTAAGACAATCCCTTAAAATCTCCTTGTTTAGTGTACTACCATCACATAACCAAACTTTAGTTGAGTAGAAGATGGAAGTAGAAGAGGTCAGTCATATCGGGCATACCCAGTTCATTATGAGCAATATAGATGGCAGTGCCCTGTGAGACACATAACAATCTTCTCAAAAACTTGTTTTCCACTATTTGAAGCTCCTCATGGGCACTCTAGCCCCAAATCTCACTCCCATACACAGCCTGGGATACACACCTGCATTTATAAATAAATAGGTTTTTCACCCAGACAGGAAGCTAAATTAAAAATGGCTGCATTCGAACGTAAGAGGCCCCCCTGTTTGTTTTTTTTCCAAAGGACTCCAATTTAACTTGGCATCCAGCATGACTCCTAAATAGGCGAAAACACATGTCCTGGGAACAGGGATGGTCCCTACCTTAAAATTGAAGGGTTTGGTTGACCCTTGTCCTATCTGCATCACATAGGACTTAGAGTTGTTAACTGGTAGGTCCCGGGCTACCATAAAGGACACAAATGAATTGAGTTGTGTTTGCAACTCCCTCGTGGTACGTGCCATGAGGACCACATCGTCTGCATACAAAAGTACCGACAGGCTATGCCGGCCCACCTGGGGAACATCCGCGTGAGTGGCTAACAAGTCCTTCTCTAGATTGTTGATGTATAAATTAAATAAAAAGGGAGCCAATATACACCTTTTCCATACCCCTCTCTGAATTGAGAACTGTCCTGTTAATTTGCCTTCGTTGGTATACCGAACCACCGCTTTGGTATCCCTGTGGAGCTCTTTTAGGAAGAGGACAATGTCAATGTCTATTCCCATGCACAGAAGTGTCTCCCAACGTTTGCTTCTGTTCACTCGGTCAAAAGCTGATGATGGGTCCATAATGGCAAGGCAGATCGTGACCAAGCGGGCGACCGTATATTTGTTTAAGATCATATATAGTTTGAGGCGTTGGTCCACTGTTGACTTTCTTAGGCGAAAGCCATATTGAATGTCTGACAGTATATTGTTTTCGTCCACCCACGTGGTTAGCCTCTCCAATAGAATGCAGCCCACCACTTTTACCGTTGAATCCAACAGTGATATGGGCGTATAATAAAAAGTGCTATCCCTGCTGTCCTTGTTAAAAATCGGTAAGATAGTAGATATGGCCAAGGAGGTAGGTGGGATGTTTCTAATGGCTGCATTGATCGTGGATGTAAGTATTGACACCCACAGCTGAGGGTTAAATAGAAAGAGGTCTGGGGGTATACCGTCAGGACCAGGGGCCTTATTTCTGGACAGTCTCTCAATACCTTTTTTAACCTCTTCGGCCTTGATAACGAGGGCTGACTTTCCTGCCTCCCGGCCTTCCACTGTCCTGGGCTCTAATTGACTAGTTGACATTTCCTGAAAGTGTCCAACGCATTCCTCCTCTGTGATGTGTGCATCCAGGGCCTGTCCAGCATCCCCGACTAGGAAAGGACTGTTTACTGTACTCCAAAACATTTCACTAATTTTAAGGGTTCTGGCCTCTGCGAGCTTGGTCCAAGCCTCGTCCCTAAGTTCGGCCTTACGCCTTACTAGTTCGGCCTTACATGAGCCAGTACAGGCTTTCACTTGGGCTGGATACTTGGCTTTGCGCCGAATGCTCCCCTTAATTCCCTTGCTGCTCTAGAACAGTAATGGTCAAACTATTTTGGAGTGTGCTCATTTGAATGCCTTGATGGCACCTTTAGGAGATTAGGTATGCACAATAAGGGTGGGGAGGGGGGTCCGAGGAGTAATTTAAAGACCTGCAAGTGTTAACTCCCCAACTTTATTGATAATCACGCAAAAAAGAACCCTTGGGTCTAGGAGATAAAACGAGAACAACTAGTGAAACACCAAACCCTGGGATATCCCTCTTATAGGATGAAATCCCTCACCCACCGTAGGTGGCATGCTTCATCATTGGGATTCTCCTTGTACCGGGATGCCACGTTTAGATATTTAACAATCACTACGACTCACAGCAGCACAAGCTGGTCCTGACGAAAGCCGCAGACACCTTTTTATAAGGGTCATTAGGCTGAAACATGTAGACCACCATTGTCAATAACAGCAGGTATCATTTTTTTCCTCCTTCCAGTGTTTTGTTTTTAACCCTTACACCCCAGGACATGTTAATAAAGCTACATTACGTACCTGGTAGCTAGTTTTAGTCCCTTCACTATCATCCTTCTCTTGCGCTGCACCCCTCACCTGACCTGATTAGCAGCTCATCATTGTGGTATTTAGCATACCTCTGACCAACAACTAAAGCATCCCTGACCTCCTCCCTCTCAGTGAGGGGGTTGCAGCCGGTGCTGGGACTAGGCATTCCGGTACAAGGAGAATCCCAATAATGAAGCATGCCACCTACGGTGGGTGAGGGATTTCATCCTCTAAAAGGGATATCCCAGGGTTCGGTGTTTCAAGAGTTGCTCCGGTTTTATCTCCTAGACCCAAGGGTTCTTTTTTTGTGATCATCACCTTTAGAAGATCCCCAAGAACATGAGAGATCAACCCAAATGCGTCAAGGGTAATTCCCCGCACTTCCTGCCCATAGAAACTCATAGAAAGGTTCCAGGGTAATCTGGGTCCACCTTAGTCTTAAACCCTGATCAATAAACTTAAGGGACCTCCTTTCTCTTTTCGACCTCTCCTTCCTTGTTTGAAACCAAATAACTGAGGCACACAAAGGATTATGATCTCTGACAATACTCTCCTTTATTGTAAACTCTGTTAGGAATGGGAGAAAGGGAGTAGACACATAGATAAAATCAATATGAGATGCACAACTCTCCTTGTGAAGCTGGGAACAGAAGTCCTCACGTTACTGTCCTGCCAGCAGGTTGCCATAGTCAAATCCAGTTCTTCCGCTAGGAGGTTAAGTGATTCTCCCTGCTTTGTATGCTCTACATGTCTTCCTGCCCATCGAGGACAACTTCTATCAAAATTATTTAACACAATTGAGGCCCAACATAGATGAAGATTAAAATCCCCCCGATTATAAAGCTGACTTTGATAGCATGATATTTCTAAACACACTCAGCCTGGAAATATTGCAAATGTCTGGGGCAGCAATAATGGCGTTATAAAGATTCAGTAACAGCAGCTTCTCTGACCCTTGGGAAAATAACAAGGCCTGTAGACAGGGATTATCTGTTAACAACACTTTCAAGCAGCAATTCACCGCTAGGGAAACAAGCATAATCAGACCACCCTTATGTCGTCCTGCCTTTGAAGGAATAGCAAGCACACAAAAAGGTCTAGTTTCCTTCCAGAAAAACACTATTAGTAAAGGCCCATGTCTCCTGGAGACATATTACTTCAAAATCTTTTTTAAAGGCACACCAATTACGGTCACTGAGCTTGTTAGTTATACCAGCAATCTTTATGAAACAAATGTACATGGCTTTCCTTCCCAAATACCAAGAGAGTCAAACAGGATACCATGGTTAAGCGATGGGGATAAATGTCCCGGGCCTTATCAGTATGTCAGTTACCGGAATCCAAGGTGTTCGAGGGAGCAAATCGGTTGAAGAGGGGGGTATCTTGAGGGGCTGGCTGTCTTAAAGGCGATGATGCAGGGGACACGCAGGGTGAATCCAGTCAATCCCATTCCCAAGTGTACGTGCTCTGCTCCACGGACTATAGATCTAGAACTGCAAACCTCTGCGTCTGCCTTGTGTCATGATCCACTGCTGCCCGTGTCACCTGGCAAGCCCCATCCCCCCTCAAAGGTTCCTTCCTTGAGATGTTAGCTAGCCTAGAATAGGTTTGGTCTTTCGGGTAGGGACTAACCGCTTCTGGTATGGTCACGTAGTCTGTTTTCATAGATTTAGTGACCACTGGGAGCCAGGAACGCCTAAATTCACTTCTGTGCACGTTACTCGAGGATGGTAAAGATGGTAAGGACCCCTGCCCGTTGGACCTGTGGAGGGGTGCACTGACTCCACTGCACTGTTTTGACTTTAGAAGCGCCAGATCGATAGCTGCGAGACAATGCACAATGGGATCCAGTTTAAGAGCCAGGCTAACTAGTAGAGACTCCATCCAGCCTTCCATCATTACCACCAAATCTTCCTTGGTTACACTTTGAGCATTGATAGCCAATTGTGCCAACCCCTCTGCTCTGGGATGTTTTGCTTTGCTCGTGGACGAGGGGCCTTTCCTTTTAACTCCCTTACCTAACCCCGTTCCAAGGCCTCTCCCCACCATGGTTCTCCTTGGTGTGGGGTTGGGCTCTACATTCCTGTCACAGATGGTCAGAGTGACAGGGTGTGATGCTAGAACCGGCCCTATAATTGTTGCCACCCAATCCAGACCCTACGGGTACTACGTCTGCCCCTGGTCTGGTGGTGCTAGAGCTAGGCAATCAGAGAGCCTGAATCTACTTCTACGGGCCCTTCACACAGGTCTACACTAGTCCTAGAGGAAACATGTGGGCTAAGCTGAGAACAGGGCACTGGAGAGCAGGACAGCCGACGAGCTACTAGTTCAATCTCCTTATCAATAATCCCCATTGCTTTTATGAGGAAAGCGTCTATGGTGGTCCCTTGATGTGCCTGTGCACCTGCCCCCATCCTATTGCGTTTTCCCATAGTCACCAGGTGGGAGGAGATAACAAGTCAAGTCAAAGTATGCTTTATTCGAATAATATTCATAAAAGCAAGATACAATTTACAATAACATTTCATTAAATAAGTTAAAAAACTATTAAATTCAGTATAATTCGATACTACATACTTTAAACAAATTCTCTTTAAATTACATCCATAAGGGAGACATTATTTCATTTAGCAACAGTGTTGTTTGTATCACATGCAGGTAGACATAAATGAAGGTCAGTGAACATTCCGCAATAATAACAGTGGATACTAATTATTAAAACAGAGACAATTAATTGATAAAAGAATTTTTTTAAACAGATTACATATGATAAAATGCTGAAAGTTAGCAAGGGGGAGAATAGTGAAAAGACTAGCAGTCTCACCCTGTTCAAGAGAATAGTCAAATGACTAGCAGTCTCAATCTAATCATCCACGCCCATCCTAGATACTTTGCAGTGGCAGTTGAAATCCAAGGCAATGTGCTAGTGCATATAATGCGTAGAGCAACAGTGCTACTAATAGTTCCTAAATTTTTGCACATTGGGGTAAGCCATATACGCCGTGGAGCAGCATAAATTTTACAAGAAAACAAAAAATGACCAATAGTTTCATTGTTTGTACCACAGGCAGGGCAGACAGCACTAGTTCCTGCTTCCCATTTTGCTGTTAAAAATCTAAGGGGAAGTGCTCCAGCTCTTAGTTGAAAGAGAAGCTTCCTGTCTCTGGGCTTGGTTATAATATCCCAGTAAGGTTCAAGATGGGGATACATCTTGGCCTCTAGGAACTCTCTAGTCATGATACCAGTGCTGGAGCTACACCAATTCCGCTGGGCAACCCTCTCCCAATAAATGGTCTTGAGCACACTTTTAGAAGGGAAGGTTGAACCTACAGGATCTTCCCAAAGTGTACTCAAACCAAGCTCAAGCAAGGATGCCCTAAGCGCTTTTAACCAGCCTATTTTATGGTGAAGGTCAGTTCTTATAATGTCTAGAAAGCCCCCTGCATAGTGAGAAAGCGCAGGCGTTGTCCATAACCTGCGCCAGTACAATATTGGGCGGAGCCGCGCCATATCTAAAATGGCTCTTCTACCCAAGTCATACTTAAGGGGCAGCAGTGGGGTACTTTTAGGAACGCCTGTAATGGCCCTTAAAAATGTATTCTCTGAGAGTTGGAGAGCCGGCATTTTTTCAAACCCCCACAGCTCAGCACCATAAAGTACAGAACCCAGAGCTTTAGCTTCATAAACCTGTAAAACGGGTTTCACAGGTTTAGTGAAGGATTTTCTGTGCTCTGAGCTGATTGCGCCTGCCAATTGCCTATGTTTGATTGTTGCAATTTCGATATGATGTCGCCAGGTCTTCGCATTGGATATGTGCATACCCAAATAAGTGAAATTATTCACTACCTCCAGCGGACGATTGTTTAAGGTGATTTTTGTCTTAAAACTACGATGGGGGTTGAAAGTCATCAGCTTAGTTTTAGTAATATTTACCTCTAGGCCATACTCTTTGCAAAATTGGTCAAAGATTGATAGAGCACACTGCAATCCACTTGGCGTTTTAGCTAGGATGAGTGTGTCATCAGCAAACATTAAAATAGGAATTTTAATACCATCTAAAAAAGGAGCATCCACTTGAGCAGAAGTCATACGTGTTACAACATCATTAATATAAAGTGTAAAAAGGACTGGGGCCATCGAACATCCCTGTCTAACGCCCCTCTCTACTGGAAAGTCCGAGGTAACCGAGCCTAAGCCACCCCACTGGATTCTTGCATAATTTGATTCGTGGAGTCTCATTATCATAGATAACAAATCGTTTGGGATGCCCTGCTTCTGTAGAACCGACCATAACTTTAGTCGAGGGACCAGATCAAAAGCAGCCCGTAGATCGACAAAGGCCGCATACAGGCTTCCTTTGCCGAGCACCACCGTCCTCCATTGTATCATGGTAAAACGAAAGACCTGATCCACCGTACTTGTGGATCGTCGAAAGCCAGCCTGGAAGGTTGAAAGGGCATTAGTCTCTTCCGCCCAGTCCAGGAGCCTATTGACGATCACACGCCCCACTACCTTTTGGATGGTATCTATAAGGCTTATAGGGCGGTAATTACCTGGCAATGATCGATCTCCTTTTTTGAAAAGGGGGATAATTACTGCACCCTGCCAGGATTTTGGTACTGATGCACCCAGGGCAATGGCATTGATAAGGAGATAACCTCAAGAGTTCCGTTCCAAGAGTAGTATGGATTAGCCCAATAAATGGATACTGTCCTATTGCAGTGTCGTCATGCACAAACAAACATAGCCATCCCCCTTCTGGCTTAGACTCGACAGGCACATCTCCTCCTCCCACCTGCTTGGATGTTGGTGAAAAATACCAGGGCTGAATCTGATTGACGAGGCACATTTCCTTGTCGGCTGCTCCCTGACAGAGGCTACTGCTCCGCGGCTCTCCCGATAAATGAGCCCGGCCTCTAGTCAACGGACCAAGAGGGCGGGCCCAGCCCAGCCTCCTCCGGGCTCTGAGGGGTGTGGACGGGCCTACCCTTGCCCCTGGGTTCACTCAGGCGTGGCCCACACACGTCCCGCGGGGCTGTGGTATTGATTATATGCACCTCAGGGCACGTAGCTGACGTCACTCACGGGCGGGGAACCAGGGAGTCTGGTAAAGGGAGTCCCGGTCTCTGTGTGCTGGTTAGGCTCCTCAGTGCTTGTTTCCCACTGCCGCAGGCTACATATTGATTAGCAGAGCGGTCATTTAATTTAATTTAATGTCAAGTACAACAACCGCGACTGGAACCTGGCTAGCACCAGTATTGCACACTCAGACATGGAAGCTTGCAAGAGGTTTACTACTGCTTTGTGTACCTCTGTAAATCACGTGGGTTGCTGCACACAAAATAAGCTGTAATAATGGATTGCTGTGGAAAAGGTCCTGTGTTGTGTCAGCCCTGCTACAAACAATTGCAAATGTCAAGCGTGCACCATACAGTCATTCTCAACTTTGCTCTGACATGGTCAGTCATATCCTTGGAGCCGATGTCTCTAAAAGGAAAGTAGCACTGTGCAACAGTATTGCACTGTGTGCCAAGTCACCAACCAAAGTTCAAAGCATAGCCTCTGAGAATCCTCCTATAATCTTCACAACACTTCAGTATTGTGCACACAGGCAATTATCCACAGTGACACAGCACATCTCTCTGTTGGTTAAAAAAAATGCATAGTTCCCTGGCCAACTGTTGATATGAGTATCCTGTCGTATTTATACAGCAGATTATAATCAAAATCCATTTTAAATCATATTTCCAAAAGCAGCTTGTCTTGCACAGTCATTGTTAACCGAACAGCATGAGGCATGGCTGCAATCTGGTGTTTGGCAGGTCAGAGGCTGAGCTTCATAGGTGCAGTTGTAAATAAAATTGGGCCACATCGAAAAATCTTTCATTCCAAATTCCAATGCTGAGACATACGTGCAGCTTTACCCTTAGCACTGCTGTTTGCGGAGTAAGACCATGCAGCCATGTCAATGCAAAGCTCACCTGAGCAGCACCCCCGATAGCCCTGAAGAGAAGCCAACATGTAGCTTGTCCAGTGAGTGTCAAGCATGAATGAAAAAATTAATAGAGGAAGAATTGAGCATACATGCACCAGGCAGCTTATTGGCTTGAACAGCATGTATTGTAGCACCACCTGGTAGTCCAGGTTGCAGCAACTGGAACCCAGTCTTTTGAACTAATCCTTTTAACTATTGATTTCTCTTCCTGCTGCTCAGCCCCTCAACAATGAACCTTTACATCAGTCTAACCCACCAAGCCCTTTGCATTAAATGTGCCCTTGCCTTTGGAGATGCCCCTGCCCCCTCACTGCATGTCTAACTACCACATTCCTCTGGACTCCCTCCCCAGGCCATCATAGCACTCACTCTACCGCAAAAAGAGCATCATTTTAGGGTGGCATCTCCTGCTCCTCACAGGGATCCACAACCATCGGACCCCTCATGGCGACAGAAGCCTCCACCCATAGATTCACTGGGAAGAGCAGCAGCTAACCCCGACTGCACGGACAGCAAGAACTGCGCATGTCCAGCTGCGTAATGTCTGAGCCTGTCCCAAGGAAATTCCATGATAGGGTCAGGCAAAATCCTTGATGCCGGTAAATTTCACTCCACTGAGGGTGCTAGAGTTTCTGCCAAACTTTGCGCTCCAAGCGGAGTACGGAGTAGTGAAAACTCCACAAACTCTGCTGGCAGAGAGGAGTTAACCGTCCACCCCTATTTAATGGGTTGTACCATTTGATCATGAGAGAGCATATGCTCAGTATGTATTTTCCAGAGTTCTGCCAGCACCTAGTTGACAGTAAGCTGACTGACCCCAGGAAGCCTGTTGAGAAGGCCGGCCTGTAGGCTAGCACCAGAGTATCCAAAAAGGCATCTCGGGGGACACAGACAAAAGTGGTCAGGGTTTCCAACAGAAGATAGAGAGGGGAGAAATCCTTAAATGCAAGGAGTGCTCAAAAGGCCCCCATAATAATTCCCATGCGAGTAGTAGTAACCAGTCCCAGTCTGATCCTAAAAAGAAGGGGTTTGTTGACCATAATACAGGAATTATTGTACCCCAATGTACAGAGTGCTACAAATATAGGCACAACTAGGGTGACTCGAAATATGCCAAGAGGGCACAGCCCCCCACTTATGGGGAGACATCAGGGTTTGTGAGTGTAGTGCTCAGGGACTAGGTCATCCCAGTTAGTTTTGGGGGACAGAGGTTTCCCTAGTTACCCTAGGGGATAGAGAAATGGTGGCAAAAGCCCACATGCGTTCAAACTCTTCCAAGTATAGGTAGTGAGTCACCATTAACAGGGAACAAGTGGAAGCTTTGTGAGACACAGGAGCCAGCATGACAACTGTCAAGTGTCAGCTGGTGTCTACAGTGCAGGTCCTATCAAAAACATTTCACCAAGTCGTAGTCGCCGACAATTGCGCGAGCCATCTACCAGTGGCTGTTGTTCCCTTTGAGTGGGTGGGGGTCTCAGGTTTTCTGAAGGTTTCCGTGAGCCCTGCCATGCCTGTTGATTGTTTGATAAGCAACGACCTGGAGCACACTACCTGGAGGAAGGTAGATCTCAGGTCTCATTTGGAGATGATGGGATTGCCTGAGTGGGTCTGTATGACCACACATGCCATGGCTGCCTGAAAGGGGAGACAAGGATGTCTGGAGCCTGGAACAATGGCCCAGACAGCTGCCAAGGATAGGGGCAAGGCGTGCGGGGAAACCGGTACATGAAGTGTCCCCAGTGGTGCCAGCTGGTAGGTTCAGGGTGGCCCCTTCAGGGAGGAATTCTGTCAAACACAGGGAGAGTATTACACTCATCAGGGCTTGCGGAGCCAAGCCTCAGCCTGTGCAGCACATGAAACCTCTGGGATCATCTAATCTACTGGGAGAACAATCTCCTTTAGAGCGAGTGTAAGGTTCCTGGTACTGGGGCAGCCCTTGTGTTGGTGGTTCCTGAGTGTTATAAACTCACTTTAAGTATGTCTTAAAATGACAAGAAGGGGAAGAAATGTCCCTAAATGTGACAGGTGCATTGTATGCCCCGTTACAGGGAGAAGACCTCTATTAGGACAAGAACCCTCACTCACCCGAAGGTGACATGCTTCATCATAGGGTTCCCGCCTCATACTAGGGACGCAAGGTCACTGATGTGAGCTACAACTCTCCAGGTCTTGAAGAGGAGCTGACGTGCTCTGAGGAAGGGACCAATAGTAGGGGTGTTGAGGGGTAGAGTGCAAAAGAAGAGAGAAAGGTTAAAACTGTATCAAGGATGCCAAATTACTTTTATTCCACGGTCTCCTGGGACAGGAATGAAAAGGGGAGAGAACTAAAGGTTACTAGCAAACATTCCCCTGCAGTAGTTCAACTTGTTTCTGCCCTTAGGAGACCCCAACGGGGGTTCAGGAGCAGTCTTCAGGACCAATTAATTAGTCACTGCATGACAAAATCTAATATAAGTGTGAGTAAATAGACTGACCACTAGGATTTGGTAGCCTGTGGGTTTGAGTGATGGCCCGGAATTGTGGGAGAGATTGGATCCACCAATCTGCAATACTCAAACAAGAACAAAACGGCCTTAAATCAAGTGTCAAAGTGTCCTATTAGTTACATAGAGCAGGAGTCTCCACGTCAAATGAAAAACAAATATGACAACAGCAACAAATTTAAAAGTACAAACTAGGTGGTCTTGCCTATTAGGTGATGTATGGACCACTCTCCAGCCTTGAAGGTGACCCCACTAATTGCATGGCTAAAAAGAAGCGAAAGGGACAAGAGAAAAGAAAACTAAAGTGAGTAGGAAAAACACTCACAAACAACCTCAGCAAATATGGCATGTAGTGATTGTACAGTGAAACACAAGGGATTATGACATGTAAACAACCTCATCATGTATGGCATATAGGGATTGTAAAGTGAAACACAAGGGATTGAAAGCAATTAGTGTTTACCAGTTATGTACTGGATAAGAGGTAGTAACTAGGGGTGGGTGGGGAACTTCACTCCGCCAGCTGAGTTTGGGGAGTTTTGCCAACTCTGTGGATTTTGGCAAAAAACTCCTATTCTGCCTTGTGGTGAAGCTTGCCCATGCCGCCCGCCCCTAAATTACAGCAATTGTGTCTCAAACCATTTGCCAGGATAATCACACGATTGTATGCGTCGCACCACACTTCTCAATTTCCATTCTGAATCACATTGATGTCAGAATGACTGGAATTATGCCATGCATCATATTTTTGGGACATGAGAGCAAGGGGGATACTTGAATACAGTTAAGAATGGCATGTCGGCAAAAGAAAAAGTCGTGGATGAGCAGCGAGCAGTCATTTCTGTACCTCCTTCTCCACTTAACTTGTGAGAGCAGAACCAGTCACAACAATTAGATTAGGATTGAAAAGTGCGTGGAACACCTGCTGATTTGACATATCAGTTCTGTCTTCCAGGTGCTGGCCTTACCTGGATCTTGGCCATGAGTTGCTGGCATTCGCCATGGCGGTGATCCGCAGTGTTTCTTCTCCTGGAAGTAAGGAAGCCTCTTTCTTGCAGGACTTGCGAGGACTGCGCATGCATGCGAATGGAGAGTGGATATAGGGTTAAGGTCGCCACTCTCCGTGCATGTGCATGCGCAGTCTTCATGAGTCCTGCAAGGTTTCATTAGTTGCAGGAGAAGGAACACCACGGATCACCATAATAGCGGCTGGAGGGATGGCAGCACCGTGCACCTAGACCACCCAAGAGGTAAGCCTGTGAGAGCTGGAGGCAGTCTGCTGCTGCCATAGGCAGAGTGGAACTCTGTGGAATTCCACAGAGTTTTAGGACAGCCCCATGCAATTCCGCGTAGTGCCACTCCACCAAATCTACCCACTCTTAGTAGTAACATGTGAACAATAACGTGTATGTTTCTAAAAGACACTAAGAGCTCTAATTAGCAGACTCTTATGGATGTGAGCCTCTGGGGGAATGGCATGTTAAGACGAAGAGGCGCACACTCCCAGGTCTCTCATGGGTAGTAAGAATGTGTACGACTTTGTGAATGGTGTATTAAAAACAAAGAGGCGCATGCTTCCAAATCTATGGCAATAACACTTTGTGAGTGTCTAGTTACAGTGATACCAGTAAGTACATCTAAGTGGGGAAATGGTCCTCTGGGTACCGGGGCAGCTCTCACACTAAACAGGTGATGCAGCGCGGAGGACAAGATTTTCATATTCTCCCTATGTCACAGATTCTTAATCACAACAGCTCATTCAAACACTCATTCATTGGTTGTGCCCATAACACCAACACGCACACATCATTCATTTTTTTTTTAAACATAGTTTTATTAGTTTTACAAATAGTACAACATAAGAGGGACGACTGTCCATATCCATAATAAATGCGTATTACAAAAGGCAGTAGCAAAAAACACAAAAGCATTGTCCATAGTAAATGTATCGACACATTTCCAAAAGAAATAGGAAGGGAGTCAGACATCCGATCAACACATAATGACAATAAAATAGGAGAAACACAAATTACATATCGTGAACATCTGAGAAAAGAAACAGTCTGAGCAGTCCTAATAGTAACAAAATAATAAATAAGAAGAGAACCAACTCCCCCCCGTTCGCTGGTTCGTAAATACCGAGAAATAATCCAATCTCCTGTGGGACCACCTCTTGTATGGTAAAAGATTGTGGTACATAGTGGTGCATAAAGACATATATCGACAACCATGGTGGGCAAAAAGTGCCATAGATTTGCATTACCATGAATAAATAACTGACATTTACCAATTAGAGATAATCAAGTCATTCAGGGGGATGCAGGAGTGGTGGAGTGAGTCTGAACTAGTGGTGACACTGGAGGTGTAAAGGAATCAATAGCTTTGAAAATTTCCAACATGTGATCCCATTCCAAAGAGATGGGAGTCTTACGCAGTCCCCGGAATTCCTCCTGTTGGATTATAGCACTCTCAGCCATGCCCCATTGAATCAATTCTGTGTGCCAGTATAGTGGCGTAGGGGGAGAGGCAGACGTCCACCTCATTGTAATCGCTCACTTAGCAATGAGTATTGCGAAGTCCGCAAACATGAGGTGTACCTTCTTTTTTTGGGGGCGTCAACCAGTCAGACGTGTTAGTGACTTGTCGTATGGCATAAGTAACATCATGCCAATAGAAACAAAGTCGAGGGCAGGCCCATAGCATGTGAACAAGGTCTGCATCTGCCTCCTGGCATCTAGGACAGGAGAGTTGGGCATCTGGATATATACTGTTAAGACGATGTGGTGTGAGGTAGGCTCTATGTAAGATCATGGATTGAATGTATTTAAAATGAGCATTTCCAGATACTTTCTTAGGGAATTCCAGTATCAAGGCCAATTCTTTGTCTGTAAATTCCTTACTTAGGTCTAAGGACCACGGGGTTCAGAGTAAAAGTAAGGGTGTGCTGGAGTGAGTCCTGATACCCCTATACAACCAACGGATAAAAGATGTCGACCTTCCCCCATAAGGTGTAACATGTGGACTAAATCATGTGTAGGAGGTTCGGACCCTTCAGGAGCCCAGTGTTGCTTGATATATGGACTAATGCAGCATGTAGATGAAATGAAGTCAGATGAACTCCCTGGGCATGCAACAAATTGTCGTGATTAGCCAGAGTGCCTTCTATAAATAGCGCTCCCACCGTCGAGACCCCCTCATTTAGCCATAAGGATAACATTTTATTAGTAAGTATACCAGTAGGGGTGGGAATCCCAAGTAATGGGATATTAGCGGAATATGGAACAACCTTCTTGGTGTATCTGAGTGTTTGTTTCCAATACAAGAGGGCCGTTTTAAGCAAGGGAGGGAGCGTATGTGGAATCCTACCAGTCGGTAATATCAAGTTATGCAAAGTGCCCCAGTGTAAAAGTCGAGGGTGTATTCTGTTTCCTGTAAATGACGCCCCGCTAGACAATATGACAATCATTGCAGTTGGCTAGATAAGCAATAGGCCTTAAAATCAGGCGCTCCTAAACCACCCTCCTCTGGCCGCAGTTGTAGTTTTGCCAGTCCTATTCGTCTGCGGCCATTGCCCCAGATAATTTCAATCAGTAACGTATTTAAAGTTTTCAAATTGGAAGCTGGAATAACGACAGGTATGTTAACAAAAAATATAATAGCGGAGGAAGCATCACCATCTTAGAAAGTGCGATTCGTCCCATCACTGACAGTGATAAGCAAATCCAAAAGCTAACCTGTTTCCGGAGGGAAGCTATCGCTTTCAGTATATTGCCATCAATTAGGTCTTGTGGTGTTCTATATATTTGGATACCTAAGTATTTAAACGTATCAGGTACTGTCTGTAACATTAAGTCACCAAATAAGACGGGATCCGGGCTCTCCCTATATCGCATAAAAAAAACGTAAGATTTTGTAGCATTAATTGCCAGGCCAGAGATTAATGCAAATCGTTAAAAAATGGATGGGATGGACGCCAAACCAAGATGGAGGTTTTTAAGAAAAAGAATCAAGTCATCGGCATAGGCTGATACTATATGTGATGTATTAAGTCGAATTCCAAGATCCACCGCCTCCTTTCGAAGCTTGAGAAGAAGAGGTTCCAACGCCAACACAAATAGTAAAGGCGACAGGGGGCATCCCTGACGGGTGCCTCTAGTTATTGAATACGCTGCAGAAATATGTGCGCCAGTAAGGGCACGTGCTGTTGGGGCACTGTCCAGTAGCTGCACACATTGTAGGTAACCCTCAGGAACACCAAACCATTCCAGAGTGGCCCACATGTACTGCCATGAGAGGGTATCAAATGCTTGTTGCATATTGAGGGAAATACATCCCGCCACTGGGGACGTGACCACCGCTGTCTCTTTAAAAATAGTGGAGACGCCGTATATTGAGCGATGTACTGCGGCCCGGAACAAAGCCGCATTGATCTATTTGAATTAGTTTGGAAAGATAAGGCAATAGTCGATTGACCAATATTTTACTAAGTATCTTATATTCAGTGGACAATAGAGAAAGAGAACGATAGCCAGAAATGTCATGGGGGTCTCGGTTGGGCTTAGGGAGAGAGGTCACCAATGCTTGCATGGTCGTTAGGGGTAAGGCAGATTTTTCCAATGCTGCGTTCTAAAGAGTTACAAGGTGTGGGACCAAGTTTTCGGTATAAAGAGCATAGAATTCCACAGGTAGGCCGTCAAGGCCTGAGGTCTTATTTCTAGGCAGGTCTTTAATGGCCTTCTTAATTTCGATGGGAGTTATAGGGCCTTCCAATTCAGCTTGAGCATCAGCTGACAGCTGGGGAAAGGGAGGGTCATGAAGAAAGACCTCAATGTCATCAGGTGAAGAAGCAGTAGGAGCAGTGTATAAGCATTTGTAGTACGTAAAGAAGGCTAGATTAATGTCTGCTTGGGTAGACACAACCGATCTGTCTGGGAGATAGACTTCTGTAATGGGTACTGGAGGAGGAGAATCCCTAATGAGGCGTGTAAGGAGAGTCCCCGATTTATCAGCATCTTTGTGATCCTCCAGAAGCTCAGCATGTTTAATTCTGGTCTCCTGAAGGTGTGGGAGTTGTGATGGGTCAATGAGGGCTACATCCTCAAGCCTATTGAGGGAGGCCTCCACTATGGTAAGCTTTTTGTGTACTTCTTGTCGGGCTCCCAACACAGCCCCAATTGCTGTGCCCCGGATAACAGACTTAAATGCATCCCATTCCACCAGATAAAAAGAGGCCGTGCCCCTATTTTCAGTGAAATAGTTTGTAATTGTGGTGCCCAAAGTGGAGCGAATTCTGCATCTTCCAGCAATTGTAGCCAGAGGCGCCAGGTGGGAACCGGAATAGGAATCCTACTCCATGCAAGTATTACTTCCATCGGGTTATGGTCGGACAATGTTTTCCCAAGATATGTGGATTCAGCCATCTGGGGCATCAACAGTGTAGTACAGAATATTCTATCTATTCTAGTGTGCAACTGGTGTGGGGGGAATAAAAGGAATATTCTCTGCAATCAGGTTAATGAACACACCATATATCTTGTAGTGTCCAACCCGTAGCCCAAGCCTGTAAGAACTCCGCATGTTTAATAGGTGCTGCTCCTCGTAGTGGGGGATGTGAATGATCTAAATGTATATCCAGGACTGAGTTAAAATCACCTCCGATGATCCAGGGGATATGCGCCGTGTCTGATAACATGGTATTAAGCTTGGTAAGATAAGTATTCTGGTCAGAATTCAGGGCATAAACACATCCAAGAATCACTGGAGAGCCGTCTAGTTTTCCAAACAATAATACATAGCGTCCCTCAGGGTCTACTTGCTGTTCTAGTAATGTGAACGGCACCCTACTGCGGATCCATATCAAGGACCCTCTGGCAAAAGCTGAGTAAGAAGTATTAAAAAATTGTCCTTTCCATTCCCTACGCATTTTAGATACTTCTGAGTTAGTCAGGTGAGTTTCTTGAAGAAAAGTTATATGAACTTTGCGTCTATTCAGCTGGGCATAGATACGATGCCTTTTATGCACAGACCCCATTCCCCGAATGTTCCATGTCTGTATTTTATATTTACCCAAAATAGCCATAGTTTAAGAGGGTATCGTAGCCATGCACCATCTAAGAGACTATGGAGCTCAGAAGGAGATATAATGTAACCTGAACCAGGAACCAAAAACCCCCTTCCCAAACAAAACCTCAGACTTCTAGGGCCAGCACTCAAACTAGGCTGGTCCAAGCTTACAAGAAAACACATTGCAATCACACTGTGATGTACTGCAGCAACTGCAAGGGGGGTGGGCGCCAAGAGGAGCATGATCAAGCCTGTGATGACGAAACTACACCCTAAGCCGGACCCTGTAATAAAAGGAATTGAAAGCCGAACCTGGGGAGAGAGGACATGTTATAATCACATTTACACCATATATATCTCCGTGCAAACAGGTCAGACCGCATGATAGATACAAGTAAGAGAGGAACCTGGAGAAACAAAAGGAACGAGCAGGTATATTAATGTTCACCGCATGTCCAGAGTCCTGCAAACAGTGGAAAGGTCTATTTAAACATAAATGTGATATGAGCGATTTAACCATAGAGGCCCTTCACAATTTGAGGGGTTATCGAAGGGAACAGTACATCATTACTTTCCGAGTCGGATGGTATTGGATTGTCGTCTGACTGCTCCGGAGACGTGACCCGTGTAAAATCACAGAAAGAAACAGCAGCCAGCAGCGTAGATGCCTGCCCCGTGACAGCCTGCGCCGGTGTAGGTCGTTCGGCTGAGAGCGTGCGGGTCGTTCTGGTGCAGTGGAATCCCGATTTAACCGGCTGCAATGGCCTACGTCGTAATTGTTGGTCCATGTTATCCAAAGACTGGGGAGGCAGAGTAGATTCCAACCATGTGTTAGCTGCCTCAGGACAGTCAAAAAAGTGAGCTTTTTGTTGGTAAAGGATTTTCAAATGGGAGGGGAACAGCAAAGCATAGGACAGGTTAAGGGCCTGGAGCTTTTTCTTGAGTGGCTGGTAGGAGGCTCTCTGGCGCTGCACCTGTATGGTGTAGTCCGGATAGAGTGAGATTCGGGTGTTCTCGTATTGAATAGGTGCATGTTCACTAGCTGCCTGCAGTAGATTTTATTTTTATTTTTTATTTATAAAGTTTAATATAGAGCGAACAAGATCCCAAGGGATATCCGAGCGCTTTACAATCAAACTAGATCTAGAGGCTAATAAAGTAACAACCACAAGATGAAAACACAAATGAATCGTAAAGTGCATAAAAGTTCACATATAAGTTATGT
This sequence comes from Triturus cristatus, assembly GCF_964204655.1. Lineage (NCBI taxonomy): Eukaryota > Metazoa > Chordata > Amphibia > Caudata > Salamandridae > Triturus > Triturus cristatus. The sequence continues at coordinate 741,393,077 of NC_140583.1, forward strand.
TAAACAGAAGACAGTGTACACAGTAAGTCAATAAAAACAAAAAAACAAAAAATAAAGTATAGTAGTAAATTTAGAAACAACGGAAGTAAGAACAATGTCAACGGGCCAAGGGGTTAGCCCAATTACTGAAGGAGTTTATTCATCAGGAATCTTTTGACTTCCAGTTTGAACACCGTTGTTCTGGTGATTCTGTGTATTTCTGGAGGAAGAGAGTTCCAAATCTTTGGAGCCGCGCCGGAGAAGCTCTGTTAGAGGTTCTCTTTTTGTTCAGGATAGGTGGTTTCAAGAGTAAGGTAGTAGCGCTTCTAGAGGCTCTTACACCACCAGATAGTTCAAGTTTTTGCCCCAGATACCTGGGCGTCTTGAAGTGGATAGCTTTGTGCATCATCGTGGCAATTTTTAGCTGGATTCGTGCTTCATAGGGGAGCCAATTTAGAGTTTTTAGTACTGGCGATATGCGCTCATTGCGTTTGGTGCCTGTAACCAGTCTAGCAGCAGCATTCAATGAGGCCCTTAGCGGAGCCAGGGTGTATTTGGGCAGGCCACAGAGGGTTGCACTGCCATAATCTAGCCTCGGTAGGACAAACGCTTGAACCAACTGCTTGAAATCCTTAAGTGGAAGGAAAGGTTTGATGTTTTTGAGTGTCCTTATCAAGTGGTTTGCTCCTTTACAAGTGTTGCTGATATGATTTTTCATATTCAGGTTCTTGTCCATGGTGACTCCTAGAGATTTGGCTGAGTTTACGATGAGCGGAGTGCAGTTTAAAGCAGTGAGGTGGCTCAGCCAAAGGTTGAGATTAGGGGTGTGATTCTGAGGGGAGATGAGCAAGAATTCAGTTTTTGAGTTGTTGAGCAGGAGATTGTTCTCAGTTAACCAGTTTTGAGTATACGTTAGGATGGAGTTGAGTGATATGAGGTTTTCCGGGGATGAGATTTTCAAGTAGAATTGCGTGTCATCGGCATACATGTGGAAATGAATATCCATGGAGTTAAGTGCGTTAGCTAACGGTTCCAAGAAAAGGTTGAAGAGGATAGGAGATAAGGCAGATCCTTGGGGGACCCCCATGAGAACAGGAGAGGGCTGGGAGAGAGAGTGATTTGCCTTGACTCTTTGCGATCTGTGATGGAGGAAGGACGAGAACCACTGTAGCACCTGATCACCAAAACCCATCCTGTTTTGCAGGATAGCTAAGAGATTGTCATGATTGACCGTGTCAAAAGCAGAGGAAAGGTCAAGGAGGATCAGGAGGCAGGAATCGTTTTGATCGAGAATCTTTAGAATGTCATCCATAACATGAATGAGGGCCGATTCAGTGCTATGCCCTGTCCGAAAGCCGGATTGATGTTGGTCCAAGAGCTGGTAGTTCTCAATGTGAGCACAGAGTTGGGATTGAACGCATTTTTCAATGAGTTTCGCAAGGGTGGGTATGTTGGAAATAGGTCGGAAATTATTGAGGTCTGACCTATCAGCGTTAGGTTTTTTTAGTATAGGGGATACTTGGGCTGCTTTTAAGCAATCAGGGATTGTGCCTTGTAACAGAGAAGCATTTACAATCCTTGTCCAGGTAGGAATGAGTGCATTCATGATTTCCTTGAAAATGGATGGGGGTAACGGGTCACTGAAGTGGTTAGAAGGATTGATATTCCGGAGAATCTTTTTGATATCTTGTTCACTGAGCGGGGCAAAGGTGTCCCAGGCCACATTGTTCTTAGGTATCAGGGGGGTAGAGTTGAGCTTTTCAAAGAGGACAGGTGGAGAGGCTGCCCTGGAGGAGAGGAGTCCGGCATTCTTAGCAGCAAGCTCAGATGATATGAGTTTAGATTTCTCGATGAAGAAAGAAGCAAGATCGTCACATGAGGGTGGGCTGCTTCCAGGTTCGGATAGGTTTGGACCTACAATTGATTGCTGTTTGACCAATTCGAACAGTTTCTTGGGGCGGTTTGCCGCTTGATCTAATTGGAGTCTGAAATAGTTAGACTTGGCATTCCTGATTTGTTTGTAGTAAAGGCTCCTGGCTTCTCTTAGGAGTTTGAGTTGGTGAGAAGAGGTATTCGATCTCCAGGAGCGTTCAACTGCCCTAAGGTTGCGACGTTCCGTGTTTAGGTTTTCATTGTACCACGGTTTGGAAATTATAGTTGAGGCATTTTTATGTTTGAGTGGAGCAATGTCATTCATGATGTTGGAGATGGTCACATTGTAGTAGTCAGTGAGTAGCTGCACCTCCGTCAGGTCCGCTTGAGAGGAGAGGGTCGATGTACAGAGGGCGGCTAGCTCAACAGGGTTTACTAGTCTGAGGTCCCTTTTCCATATCTTTGATTTCGTTGGTTGGGCCTTCCACAACTGTACCTCTTTTTTTATGTAAAAAAGGATGCAGTGATGGTCTGACCAGTCACATGGAGTAATAGAATCCAAGGAGACGGTCTGTCCGTTAGAAATAATGAAGTCAAGAATTTTTCCTTTATTATGGGTTGGTTGGTCACAATGCTGGGTCAGATCATGATCAATTAGAAAGGCTTTAAGGCTTGAAACTGCAGGGTCTATGGAGTTAGCCCAGTGCAGATTAAAGTCACCAAGGAAGATTTGGGATACGGCTGAGTCAACATTGCTAGAAATGATTTCAAATAATTCCTCAATAAAGGGGAGATTGTCTCCTGGGGGCTGGTAGAAAGTGTGAAGTTTGCAGACCGGTAGGTTCTTACTTGAGATGTTGAGACAGAGATATTCACAGGAGGAGGGCGCAGAGGACTCAACGGAAGAGATCGAAAGTGTGTTTCTGTGAATACAGGCTAAGCCCCCGCCCAATTTCCCAGTTCTGTCTAACCTAATAATATCATGAGTGGGAGGTACTAGGATGTCAAGAATCGGAGTGGAAGCGGGATTTAACCAAGTTTCAGTGAGGATGATAATGTCTAAGTCCAAGTGTTGTATGAGATCGAAGATATCAGTGGCGTGTTTACTGGCTGATCTGCAATTTAGAAGTACACATTTAATTCGTAGTGGGTTTGAGGAGGGAGGAGTCTGGGAGATATTTACGTGAGTGAGGTTGCTCAAATTGCTGCCTCTGGGATTGGTAGGCGGTCCTCTATTAGGGTTAGAAAGGATGGACTGTATTTGTAGATGGTCGCGATCCCTGTAATTAAGGATACGGGCGGGCAATGAGCGGCCTTGGTGGTTGACCTGCAATTGGCCTGCCGGTAGGTATACGATGCTCACGTTCCACACAAAAGAAGCTGGAAAGTCCCTCCGGGCCACATGCTCTTGAAGCCATTTCTCCACAAAACGGGTCGCATTTGGCCCCTCCGATCGCTCCGGCATACCTATAGTACGGATGTTATTATGCCTATCCCTCCCCTCTGCGTCCTCAGCTCTGTCTAGTAGGGTGGCAAGTTGTTTCTGCACTTGCGTTAGCTGTTCTGAGTGTTCCTTCTGTTGTGGCACCATCTCCGCAAGGGTCTGCGTATGGTCCTTGACTGTGTCAGAAAGCTTGGCGTGATCTGCCCTCAGGAGATTGAAATTAGTAGTAATGGTGCCCTTTTGATTTTCCATGGCCTGGTGGGACGCTTTAATCTCATTAAGTATTTGGTCCAGTTTGTCCGGAGGGGGTGTCAGAACCGTCGGCGGAACACAGCTAATTGAAGATGTTTGGGAGGCCGAATTGTAGTCCCCCTGAGGCAGAGTATCCCCTGTGGACATATCAGTCTGCTTCCCCTTTGTGCGACCCATGACAGTACAAGGGATGGACGCCGCCAGCGAAGGGGCCCACAGGCGCGGTTACAGTGACTGCAGAGGTTGCAGGCAAGGTACAACAGCTTTTGCGGAGGGCTAAACTGGGCAGTGGCAGCTCCCAGCTCCGTATCCGGTCAACAAGGGGGGGAGACGGGGGTGTCCGCTGATCTCAGGGGGGAAGGTAGAGGGAAGGGCGCATCGGTGTTGGTGGTAGGAGGCGTGTATCCACCCCCGTTTCCTCACCCCAAGGCCCGACGACCGCCGGAGATATCCCCAGCGACAGCAACCGGAGGGCCAATGCCCGCAACAAGGAGGCCCAGAAGGCACAGTAATTGCAGCCAGCTCCAGTACACAGCAGCCAGCTTGGACCAAGGCCGACAGTCACTTGGGACCAAGCAAGGGTTAGGCCTCCGTTCACACACACAACATCACAAGAAGACCTCAGCAGGACAGCAGCAACACTCCAATGGGCCATCCAACCAACAAGGGAGGGGGGGGTGGAGGGGATCACTGGTGTCAGAAGGGAAGCACAGTCCAAGCACAGATCGCCGCAATGATCTAGATCAAGTCCGCAGACACAGCGTAAAAAAGTTCAGCAGTAGAGTGGCGGCAGGCCGTAAATACCATCAGTGATCCATTTCTGGACAGCTGGGGCCAGGAAAACAGTATCTCCTGGTGCAGAAATTCATCGCCATGTGTGCAGGATTAGGATCGCATATAGTTTCGCCCCCGGGGCCCCAGGGACATGTAAAGGAAACTCCTGCGCTGGCGAAGAAATGTCCCCCATACCGCTTCTCCTTTCGTTCAGAGACGGTGCGTATGCAAAGTTCAGGCGAGGCCCTCAACCAGCGTGCAAGGCAAGCCGTGGTCTCTCGGTAACCTTCAACCGCAGCCGCCGATTAATGGCCGGTTCCAGGGCAGCAATACTCAGAGACAGTATTCCCAGGGCAGCGAGAGGCCTCTCCTCACCGCCCTTCCGCTCGAATGCAGGCAGTACACAGCCAAGCTCGGGGCGAAGTCAAAGGCAGCGCCCCACAAGAGGGCGCCGACTCCCGGCAGTGTTAGGCCGAGCTGCCGGCGGTAAGGGCTCTCGGCAGGGTCTCGGCAGCAGAGGACCCGCAAGAGTCATTTACAGGGGCAAATGTGCACAACAGTGTCCGCTACCCGTTAGTAGAGATGTGCAGGGGGCATACCCCCAGGATCAGCAAATAGGAGCAGGATAATTTGGGTCCGGCCTGGAGCTCCTCTAGGATGCAGCCGCCATGCTCAGCGGTCGGCCACGCCCCGCACACATCATTCATTAAATTTCACTCGAATCTGTGTAGAGGAAGAGAAAGGCGCTGGACATATGGGTACCTTATTACCTGTCAGGATGAATTTGCTCTACATTATATACACATTATACATATACATCTTTAGAATCCTGACCTTAACATCAAGGCACCCCACCACTTGGTCGATGGACCAATTAGTTGGACTGGTTGATGGTGAATTAGAACCAGCTAAAACACAATTAAAGCCTAGGAAAGCATTTTATATTTTCTGTAATTAATTAAAGAACCACAAACTCATTTCTTATTATTTCAATTATTGTTTATCTAATACATTTCTTTATGGTTGCATTTATTAACTGCAGCTCATAATCTCAAACTTTAGTTTTATTAAAGAGAAATCAAACATTTAGTAAATTGACATGAATTTAGAAAAACGCAGTTAATTAATTACCAAATGGCAAGCGACAATGGCTTCTGATCAAACAGAGAGTTATCCGCATTCTCAGGTACAACTCCCAGTACAGGCTGTCTGACCCACAGCAATAGATCAAACCATCAGACGAAAATATAGGATGCACTGCAATCTTTTCTCTTAAACGCCAAATAAACCCAAGGCAAACCAACAAATCGCCACCAGCTCAATGCAACCCAACGCCATGGACAATCAACCCGTTGAACGACACCCAATGGCGGATGAGGGCCTCTTATACCCCTTTTCCCTCTTACTTCATGCAAACACGGTAACATTTAGGGGCAGAGAAAATGTTCTGAGTGGACAGTTCAGGGTTATCTGTAGGTTATTGAAAGTTTCCCAGCGCAAAACCGGTTCTTCATGATGACTTGGCATAGGAAGGCACAAATTGTAAAATTTCGTTTTGGCTCCCAGTTGAGAGCAGCGAATGTAACACTTCAGGGTAAAGAAGTAATCTTTTCACAGGTTCTGTATTGTCCTTTCCGCTGTTCCCACATAGTCATCTATTGGCTGGCAGTCAATTTTAATTCCTGTCCTTGGTAGGGAACGGGGTGCCCGAAGTTCAGGTTACTTGGTGATCTCCAGAGCCATCCGGGCATGTGCAGAAATCATCGCGCTCACATGGTGGCATCTGCTTCAGAGAACACCATCTTGGGTACTGCGGCCTAGTAGGCCCGAATGCCAACGTGAGCAAAAATAGACATAACAGTATTTAAAATATAGAAATGAAGATGCTAATGTTTAAACCCACTCTAATCCTTAAAATGCTAATGCTTAAACCCACTCTAATCCTATTTTATATTAGTATTTTCCTAGCTGTGGCAACATTTAAAGCAACAATACTTACCATTTGATGATTTTAAAGCACAGACAATCACAAAGCCACATAAATCATGCAATTTTACTATTTCACCACAATCTAAGGTTAGTTTGCGTACCATAGTTAATTAATTAATTTTTCTGCCATGCAATTAGAATTTTAGTCCCACGTGTAATTCGTGTTTATGAAGGTGCAAAGGTTGATTAGTAAATTTTCACTCCAAACACATTTATGCAAATTATTGTTAGAATGATTACGGAATTAATTACATGCAAATTAGAGGAGGTATACAAAATTTTGTTTTACCTGCTCCATCAATCCCCCCTTTGGTGATTTTAAATATCACCACTACTCACTAATTTCACAAAATGTATCTACGGAAATGGTTTTATTCAGTTCCACTTGCATTTGTTAGTTTAAATCAGAGTGTTCTCCATATTGTTTTCTTTTGTCTTCTTGTATACATCATCTTGCAACTCTTCTAATTCTATTTCTTCTTTCTCTTATCTCCTTCTCTTTCTTTTTTCCTGTTTTCTCTTTTTATCTTATTTTGAATTTTCTTCTTTTCATGCACACACATCCTAATCTTAATATTAATACTAAAATAATCACAAAGGTCCCAGGTATCAGTATTTCCCCCACAAAGGAGCTACCTAGTTTTGCTAGTAAATTCTTAATAGTGGAAAAACCCTTACCAAGTTTCTCCCATACACCTTCAACCTCCATTTGAACAATTTCTTCATGCAATTCAGTTATATTCTTAATATATTTCTTTAGGTTCTGACTTTCATCAGGAATATAAGTACAGCAATGTTGTACTTTCAGCATTCCATAGACTTCTCCCTCTTTTGCCACTAGAATATCAAGGGCAAGTCGATTTTGAATTATCATCGCTCTCATGGCAACCATTTCGGTATTTACCATTAAGAATCCTCCAGCTGTGCTTGTTGATAAACGATCCACAACTGTAGATAATTTTCTAATTTTATATGCATTCAGAGATATTCCAACTGCTGGTGTCAGTGCTTCTAAGATATCACCTATAATTTCTGACCAACTCTCCCTCCTTCTACGTGTTAGCTGTCTACCTATTTCGTGCAATCCGTCATCCACATGAAATATTTTTGGAAAGACCAGGCCTAAGTAACAAGTCCCATACCAATGGTCTGGCAACCTATAATAAGCTCTGTTCCCACAGATGTAATATATTCCAGGGAAGACTGGATCTTTTCCTCCTTTAAATCCCCATCCTCTTATGATTTTGTATAAGTCATAAGTATAAGTCATGGCATTCACTTGCACCTACAAAATAATTATCATATACAGTATTATCTCTACTTATGCATAACTTCCCTTTCTGAGGCCAATCTAAAGCCATTGCTGGTTTTTTTTCTCCCTTTATATGATTTTCCTTCCCAACATCCCAAAATGTTGTTTCCATCTTTTCCCCAGACACCTTCTTTTGCATTTTAGCTCTCCTTCTCCTCTACCATGTTCAGGAAAGTTTTCTCTTATTATCTTAAACTACAAGTAAGGTTATTCTTAAACACTTCTTCTAAAGTTAATTCTCTTGTTTCCAGGAAAAATTCACCTAGTGTTTTACCAGGAATCACCTTGTTTACTTCAGGAACTACAGGATTCTGTGAGAAAGTATTATCTATATCAGTGTAATAGTATTCTAATTTTCCAGTTTTATTAAACAGACTAGCTAAGACACTACGGGCCCGATTCACAGAACTAACTTAAGACAAAATCCTAAACTTACTACCATTTTGGTATTCACAGAAGGCACTTACTCATTTTGGTATTCACAGAAGGCACTTACTCATTTCGGTATTCACAGAAGTTAGGAGTCCTAACTCTAGGACTCCTAAATGCCTTCTGTGAATACTGAAAGACTTAAAATTAGGACAATTTCAAGTTGTCTTCTTAGTGGTATATTTTCTTGTAATTTGACTTAGACCCTCTTCTCCTGCTTCTGGGTTTTGTCTTGTTCTCGTTTCTTCTGATTCTGATTCGGAACTGGTATCTGATACTTCTCGTTGTTCCTCTTCAGATTGATCTTCTGGATTTTGGACTCGAAGAGTGTGACTGGCATGAATCCAGTTCTTCACCCCTGCACACTTCACAGCAGTTGTTGTTGTCAGAATCACTTGTCGTGGTCTTCCCCAGTGTGGAACCAGACAATTTCTTCTTCTGTGTACTTTTGTGCGGACCCAATCTCCAGGACTCAAGTCATGAGCTGGCTTATTTTCAAGAGTTGTCGCATCCGGTCCATCCTGATGAAACACAGAATGTACCATATCAGTCAATCCTTTGCAATAATCCAAGATGAAGTCATCAGATATAGGCAGCATTTTGTTGACAGGAATGAAAACATGTCTCATTGCTCTGCCCATGATAATTTCATGGGCGTCAGACCAGTTTTCCTATCAGGAATTGATCTAATGCTCATTAGAACCAGAGGCAAGACATCTGGCCATTTTAGACCTGTGGCCAAACACATTTTTCCCAATCTGTTTTTTATGGTGCCATTCATTTGTTCCACCACTCCGAAAGCCTCAGGTCGGTAGGCACAAGGCAGTTTCTGTTGTACATTCAATGCTTCACAAATCAATTTTATGACCTCATTCTGGAAATGTGTTCCTCTATATGTTTTAATCGTTACTGGGAAACCAAACCTAGGAAGTAACTCTCTCAGTAGGAGTTTTGCTACAGTAACTCCATAGTTCCGTCTGGTTGGGTAAGCTTCAACCCAACATGAAAACAGACAGACAATCACCAGTACGTATCTTAGCCTGTTGCATGAGGGCATTTCAATGAAATCAAGCTGCATTAGAGTGAAAGGACCTCCCTCCCGTCCTATGGTTCCCAAGCTCACCACAGTTCTCCTTCCTGGATTAAATTGCTGGCATATGAGACATCTCTGACAAAGGTTCTCAGCTATAAGCTAAAACTTTGCATTATACCAGGTCTGTTTAAAAAGTCTAATTATGGAGTCCCTGCCAATGTGCCTGCCCATGGTACATGTAAACCCAAACTCTGTCTACTTCTCGTTGTGTACATCCTGATTTTATCCACTGTTTCTTCTCCTCTTCCCCTGCCTCTTCCTGAAACTGTCTCACTTCATCCCATGTACTTACGGTGTTAGTAAAAAGCAAGGGACATAAATTAATTTCCTTTTCCCTGTTACCATTTAATGAAGTTTGATTTCGTGCAGAGTACTGTTTTAGTTCATTGGCAAACTCATTGCCTGCTGCCACATAGTCGGATCCTTTTCTATATGCATTACATTTTATACCAGCGATCTGTTTAGGCAGCTGTATTGCCTCAAGTAATTTTCCAACTATTTCTGCATTTCTAATTGGAGTTCCACTCTACGTCAAGAGACCTCTTTGGGACCAAATTTGTCCGAAATCATGCACTACTCCAAACCCATACTGGCTGTCAGTAACCACAGTGACTCGCAAATTCATTCCCAGCTTGCATGCTCTAATCAGTGCAAACACTCAGAAACTTGAGCAGATCGTACTCCTCTCAAACAAGATGCTTCCAACACAGTCGCTACTTTACACACAGCATATGCAGCACTCAAAATCCCTTCTCCAGTTCTTAGGCATGAACCATCCACAAACATCACATAGTCACTCTCTTTCAGAGGCACATCTTTTATGTCCGGACGCAGTTTGGTGCAAAAATCAAGCACTTCCAAACAATCATGATCAACTTCGTCTTTCACCTCTACATTCACAGCATCAGGTAGTAATGTCGATGGGTTCACATTAGTGCATCTTATAAGACTCACATTTGTAGCACCCAAAATCACCTTTTCATACTTAAGACGACTATGCGTCATGAACTGTGTTTTACTTCTTGTCAAAAGGATCGCCACATCATGGGGAACAAAGGAACAAACACTCTCACAGGGTATCCCTTTACAATTCCTTCACTTTGTTCCAGACTTTTACAGGTGGCAGCTACTGCTTTCAAACATCCAGGCAATGCTACAGCTACTGGATCTAGTACAGCTGAAAAATAAGCAATCGGTCGTCTCAATCTTCCATGTCTCTGCACTAATACGGAAAGAGCACATCCATTTCTCTCACTGCAATAAAGCTCAAATTCTTTTTCATAATCAGGCATTCCAAGAGCCAGTGCTTCACACAAGATGTCTCTCAATTGTTTAAAAGATTTCATCTCTTCCTTATTCAACTCAAGTGGATCTTTCACATCACTCTTTGTCAGTCGTACTAGTGGTTTTGCAATCAGCGAGAAATTGCTGATCCACTGACGACAGTATCCCACCATTCCAAGAAACATTCTGACTTCTCTCTGTGTCACTGGAGCTCTCATTCCTTTAATTATTTTAATTCTGTCCATTGTTACTTTTCTCAGGCCTTTATCAATCTTATGACCTAAGTACTGTACCTCTTTCTGACAAAACTGCAATTTTGATGGGGATACCTTAAGTCCTCCATCAGCCAAATGATTTAACAGGGCAACTGTGTCAACTATACATGCTTCTCGCGTCTTCGATGCCACTAACAGGTCATCGATATATTGAACAAGCACTGAACTTTCTGGCATCTTTAATTCTTCCAGTGACTGCTTTAGAATCTGATTAAATATTGAAGGACTCTCTGTATACCCTTGATGAATACGGCACCATGCCAAAATACGCTCACCGAACCGGAAAGCAAAAATGTGTTGGCTATCAGGGAGCAATGGAATAGAAAAGAAAGCATGACACAAGTCAATGACTGTGTACCATTCTGCATCATGGGGAATCTGATATAGAATTACTGAAGGGTTTGGCACAATGGGACAGCAAGGAACAACAATTGTATTCACCTTGATCAAATCCTATACTATTCTAAAGGTCTCATTTGGCTTTTTCAAACCCATGATTGGAGAGCTGCATGGACTGCTCATTATCTCTCTCAGAATTCCTTGTTCAATCATTCTGTCTATTACAGGAGTTACTCCTGCAATTATTTCTGGTGTTAATTTATACTGTGGAATATTTGGGTAATTTACTCCTTCTTTTACAGTTATTTTCACAGAATCTACTCTTTTCATTAATCCAACATTCTCTCCTGTGAAATCCCATACTTCTGTTTTCACTGTTTCTTTTAACTCTTGAGGCAATCCTTCTGGATCAAATACAACAAATGCTTCGGTAATTTCATGTTCTAAGTTTGCCATTGTCATTCTATACAGTACATCTTCTTCTGGAGTTTCAAAGTCTATACCATCAGGTGTACAAAAGATGATGTGATTCATTTTGCACAGTAAGTCCCTCCCTAGCAGGTTTACAGGACTAGTGTCGCATACTACAAAACGATGCATGTCAGTGAATTCCCCTATTCTAACTTTTACAGGATCGGTAAGATAAGCTTTTATCTGTTTATTTGAAATTCCAACTACTTGGATTGTTTCACCCGGGAGAGGAAGATTTTTCACTTCAGCTGATCTAACAGTTGAACGAGTAGCACCAGTATCCACTAGGAAAGTAATGTTTACTTCATTCACCTTCCCATCCACAAAGGGTCCTGTCTGGTCTACCTCTAGAGTTGCGCCAAGTACACACTCCTCTTCCTCTGCTAGGCATCGTCAATAACTCTCTTCTGACTCACTCTCATCGAGAGGGCCAACCAAACAGTCACTGTGCACATGAGTGGGCACACAATTCTGCCCCTGCCCTGCTCTGTGAGTAGGGCATCCCCATCCACCCTCCCATCCGCAAAGGAAACATAGCATGAGAATATCAGGTAGTTATCATCATGTTATGTTTCCTCTTCTTGTACTGCTTGAAAGCAGCGGGGTGACGTTCTTCTGCCACAGCAGGGGAGCCCGCACTGGGGGTGAGTCACCCACAGGCACTAGGCCTGGTCCTGACTCGACTCGATCCCTGGGCCTCCTCCGCTATGCGTCCCAGATTCTCCTCACTTGGACATTGAAACCATGGCGCAATCAGCTGCACTCTCTCTAAATCTGTGACTCAGCCAGCAGGTGCCTCAGCTAGGTGGGATTTCACAAGCCTGGGTACAGCAGTTGCCGCCAAGTCTGCTGGGGAACCTCCCAATACAGGTGATGCAACAGGGCCTCCTTATGCGTGATGTTGCAGTGCTCCCACCACACAAGTTCGGTGCAGCTCAGGGTCCTCACCCTCCACAGTGTCCGGCCAGCGCAACAGCCTATGGCCTGTGATGCAGAGAGGCACGGCCCACCATTGGTAAATCTCTCCCGTGCACCATGGTGTAGTGGTAGCATGTGGTATGCGATGCAGACCTCCCTATATTAGTGCGCAGGAGCACCTCTATGTCTACCGCCATGGCCCAGCAACTCTACAGCACCTTCGCATCCCACTCTGGGTTCCAGACGCAGGCGAAGCGAGGCCTCTGGGCCCTGGGGACTGTCCGCACATTCAAGGTTTTGGCTGCCATGGGGTTGCAAGGAGGGCACTATGAAATGTGATGCATCACAAGTTTTCCCCAGTGAAGTGCCTCCTTTCATATATGTAGCCCTGATTCTGCATTTCCTCTTCCCGTGGGAATCTGGCTGGGCATCCTGGCTGTTGGGGGGTTTGGAGAGGTTGTTGATCTGTGCTGCACTTGTCCCTGGCGGCTCCATTTTCCATTCCATTGTTTTTTTGTTTATTTTCATTGGAGGTGGACTTATTGGCCATTTTTGCCTCTAGAGGCAAAAAAGGTGAAGTTATGCTTACTAATATGAGTATTTTGCCAGCAAATTGGCCTTTCGTCAGTTTTAGCCCACTGATGTCAGAATTTGTATCGCCTTCACTCGGCTACCTGAAACTATAGCTGTGAGAAGGTGGCCTGATATATGCTGTCCACTAGTTCTAGTGGGCACCTTGTATCAGTCCAAACAACCCCTTATGGTGAATGGTTAAAGACAACCTTTATTGAAAGCTATCCTAGTGGTAGCTATGGAGAGCAGCCTTCAGGCTAAGTCTTGAAGGAATGTAAAGCAGCTTGTTTTACCAGTCTATAATCTCTTGAATGATCAAATGAAAGGACAACCACAGCAGGTATATATTCAAAATATATGTATTTAGGATAAAACACACCCCTCTAGTCTCTTTATGAGACTGGTGTTCGAAGTACTTAAGTTACAAGTTAGCAATCAACAATAATAGCACAAATACACGTTTGGGCCCTAGGGGCGTACCAAACCATATACCAAAAAAGTGGTATAAGAACCACGACTGGGATAGACACAAGGCCTAGAGCCTGTAGAATCGCTGGGACCCCAAGGAAGCACCCAAGGTAGTGACAAAGGGGACCCACGGGGACTGTATGCAGTGTGTGAACACAACCGCGGGTTCCCGTTAGCTTCTATGGGCAATGTCGCGGTTGGAATTTTAAAGATTAGGGACACTTAGAATCGAGTCAGGACCAAACCCTTTTGGACTTAAGAAGTTCTAGGGCTAGCACCCACGGGAGCACCGGAGTACTCGAGTTACCTCACCCAGGAAAGCCGGGTGCATAGGTGTCTTTTGGTGTCGGGTCGCGTCGTCGATTGCAGTAGAAGCCTGCAAAGAACTGCTGCTGCCGTGAAGAGGAGAAGTGTCCGAAGAGATCCAAGCCTGGATATAGAATGGAAGGAACCTGAAAGCAGAGGGGACAGAGTCTGGGTCACTAGCCAGTGACCAAGGGCAGGATGGACCAATGCCCACAGATGTCGGGTGCTTCAGGTGAGTGGATGGGTGTCTTGACTCTTCAGCCACGAGGTCCAGGAGGCATCGACGAAGTCCATGAGCCGGGTTCTAGCTGTCCCACAAAGTCTGTCGAGTACTGCAGTGTCGGCGACCAGAATGGACCCAACAAGCCTTGGCAATGGCAAGTCACAGGAATTCAGAGAAAGGACTGCGGTGCAGACCAGCAGGGTCTGAGGGACTCACCCAGCAAGGGTAAGTCAGGGAACGTCTGGAGCAACCAGGCAAGCCCAATTAGAAGAGGAGTTGCCTTCATGGGGACCTGCTAGCCAATGGGCTAGTGATCGCGATGGAGCCTCGAGAGGTCGCACTTGAAACTGGCCCACGGGTCACTCGTGGAGTGGAGGCCAACAATCTTCAGTGCAGGAGGTGCTCAAGGCTGGGGCTACTCGGAGCCCAAAGCACACCTTCGAGGAGGACCAGGAAGATAGTGTTGCTGCAAAAGTTCACGGTGTTCAGGGGTTACGGTTCCACGTCACCCACGATAGTCACGGGCCTCAGCTTTGCTGTGAACTCAGGGTAGCAATGGGGAAGTCTGGAAATCCACATCTGGTGATGCAAAGACTTCGGCGTCCGACGGGAGCTTCAGCGCTGCAGACCGGTCAGTTGCTTCTTTGGTGCCTGCCAAGCAGGAGAGTCACTCCTTGACCCCAAGGGAGATTTCTTCCGTCTTCTAGTTGAGATAGAAAGTCGAAGGTCCAGGATATATATTGCAGAGTTTTGTCCAGGGTAATCTAAAGTCTCAAGGACTGGGTTCCCATACTTATACTAAGTTTGGGGGTTGGACATACTCTAGGGACCCACCTATGGGAGGGTTTGGAAAGAGGGGTGGTTACACCCATTTCCTTTGTCCAGTTTCGCACCAGAGCAGGGGCAGGTAGCCCCTGCAACCGGTTTGAACTGGACTATGCACAGGGACACAAAGTGTGCCCCAGTACAGGACTTCAAAGCACCAGAGAGTGCTCCCGCCCAGCCCCAATACACATCTGCCTGTCTGGGGAGGTGGTTACACCTCCCTTCGACAGGAAACCTATTGTCCAGGCCTCCCCTGCTGGAGTTTCGGTCAGCAGCAGGAGGCCAGACCTGTGTCTGTGGTAGAGGCATCCATTTTGTGATGCCAGGGCTCAGGAAAGTCCTACCGGGTTAGACCAGTGTGAACATGTCTCTCGCTCTAGAAGGGTGGAATGCTACCCCCGCCGCCAGAACCGGTGTGGGGGGGTAGTATTCCAAAGCGTTTGACACCAAACACGACATGTTTTGATGCAGCCATTCCAAAGTTAGCATTTACCGCAAGGTTATAATGCGCTAAAGAGTATATGGTATGGCTGTATCACAGAACAGCCATAAGGAAGTATTTCCGAAAGCTGAAGAGGGGCTCAGCTCATGCTTGGGCACCCTCTCACACAAAACCAAGCACTCTGCCTTCAGGATTGTCAAGGCCTGCCATAGGAGTGACTTATAGGTTTATATGTGTCTGTATGGATAGGTGGATATAGGTAGCCTATACCACTGTAAGGGGTGCAAGCGCACCCTTACCTAGGCTGCAGTAGCAGACCTGTGGTGCCATTTTGGGGTGCTTCCCAGGGGTGGCATAATACATGCTTCAGCCCCTGGTAGGCCTCTGAGGTACCTATGCCCTGGGTACATAGTATACCATATACTAGGGGCTTATAAGGCACTCCAGAATCCAATTAGATATATACCTATTGTACATGCAAACAATTTTAGAGAGGAAGCAGCTAGGCTGTGGTCCTGATTAGCAGGGCCACAGCCAGACCAAGGTCGAAAAACAGTGAAACACCAGCAAAAAGTGGGGGTACCCATGTGAAGCAGATCCTACTCTCCTACAATCGCCATATAGCGACTATTATAAATACATCGCTAACAGGGAGCTCGTTTTTGGTGCTAGGCCTCGTTGAGGAGACTACCGCTAACTAACGCTAATGCTAGTTAGCGGCAGTTCTTGTACGTATACCCCCAAAAGTCAGTTGGCTGATGCCCTGTTGAATTACAGCGAAACAAGATTCCAGAGGCCTTCCCTGTAACTGCCCAGCTGACCAGCACTAACAAGACCTGCTCCTGGCCTTGGCTGGATTGAGTTCTGACCCCCAAGAGGTGCCTTTCCACATCTTGGACCCTTTGTTGGTGTCAGAGTGCACTCTTTTAACTTGTAACCTGCAAAAACTGGTCTCCAGATGAAAGTCCAGAGGTTCTGAGCTCTTTGCCTCAGCAGACCTCAAAAGTCTCCCGCCAACAGGAAACTATTGCTCTTCACATCAGCACTGAACGCCCACATTTCGTGCTAATGTGACGCGTCCGCCAGTGACCTGTTCTTTGGGCCAACAACATTCTTTTTCCATTAAACTATGTCTGGCAACCAGCTCCCGCCCTGGACTTCCTACCTGTGAGCAGTGGGACTAATGAGGGTGAGGTTTCGGGAGACCACCCCCGAAATTGCTGACGAGGGGGAAGCATTCCGCCTTGGATGGTGGCCAAAAACTGGCCCTTGAGTAGAGCTCAGCCCGCTCAAGAAAGATGTGCATCACCCAATGATTCAGCTGCCGGGAGTCCACCCAGCTGTAGTAACATACTGGTAATGTCTGTAAGAGAAAAACAGAAGGTGAGACCAAGGTACAGGCCAATTCAGAGTGGTGCTCCCCTACTGACACTTACTGAAGGCTGAGTGAGGATCCCTTGCAATGAGGCCGCACAAACAGCTTGCATAGCTGGAGGGGATTTGGCAAGTAGGTCTGCTCGTACAACCAGAGACAGTAACATGTAGTGCTATTCGGGAGCGAATTTAGCGAAGCAAAGGTCCTTATGCAAAAACCACATAGAACAGAGTGGATCTGAAGAAGCAATGCCTATTAAAGTGATGGGTCCCCTGACCTTCTCAAGACCTTCTTGATATGCAAAAAGTAGTTCCTTCTCAATGTGAACTAGGAGTGTGTGGTTGTACAGTCACCCTCACAGACAACCCCATATTGCCTCGGCAGTGCGAACCTTAAGCAATAGGAGAGACAGCACCACAAATATTACAACTACAGCTTGCGAGTGGGATGATAGGTAACAAAATCAATGTTCTTTTCTCTAAGGTGGATTAATGAACTTCTATGAGCTGTATTCAGATCTCAAATGTAGAAGATGAATTCACAACGAAAAGCAAATCACTCGTCTACATGGAAAAAGGCGTTGAAAGGTATTACTGCCAAAAATGAAGATATAGCGGCATGCTCCTACTGCAGTGATAATCGGACAGGAAGTTCCCGATACCAAGAATGTGGGTAGAATTGAAGACTACTCTGAAGTTATGCTGGTGATACTTTTTATGTTTAAAACGTTTTTATTGAGACAAAACAAACCATGGGGGAGGGGGATAGGAGGGCAGGATACATGGAATACAGTCAAAGAAAAAGGGTGCAACTCCAGAGGTTGGCAATAGGTAGCGCGGCGGGTCAGAGGGAAAAACACAGTAAATGAAGGCTAGAAATACAAGCTGTGGAATCCCCGCACGCGTATCCGACACCCCAAATCTAAACAATAAAAACCCCCCCATCAACACCTCAATAGAACACAATCCCCCCCCTCCCATCCCCCATCCTCCCAGTAACGAAACAACAACACTTCCCCCCCCCCCGTCCTATGGTCCCGCATCAGAGTAATCCTAACCAGGAAGCCCCGCACCCCCCCCCCTCCCCGGGGGGTCCCCCGGTTCATATGTAAGCTAGTCCGCCGGGGTCACCGGCGGCGTCAGCCTGAGCAGCCTAAGATACCTCGGGCAGGTGAGCTCCCGGAATTCAGTGGACAGCAGCGCTAGAAAGGGTTGCCACAGCTCTTCAAATTGGTCTATCTCCCCCGCAACCGTAAGCGACAGCTTCTCCATCCCCAGCACATGCCAGAGCCTATGCAACCAACCGGTGATGGAGGGGACGGTGGCTGTGCGCCAGTGGATTAGAATGTTCTGAACCGCAGACCCCAGCGCGATTGCGATCTGCCTACCCCTACGGGACTTCAGTGGGTACATTAGGTCATTGGGGAGGCCCAACAGGACATACGCCGGGAAGCGCGGTAGCTCTATCCCAAAGTGCTTATCCACCTCGTCCAAGACTTCCTTCCAGTAGGCGGTCAGCACTGGGCAATCCCAGAGAATGTGTGTAAGGGTACCTTCCTGCCCGCAGCTCCGCCAGCACCCCCTGTCAGTGTGTTTATGCATTTCATACAGTCTCTCCGGGGTGTAGTACCAGTATGTGGATACCTTAGTAAAGGTCTCCGTAAGGCCCGTGTGATATGCAGAGTGCCGCGCCCGATACGCAATTTTGTCCCATTCCTTGTGGCTGAGTGTCCTACCCAATTCCCTGTGCCAACGCTCCCTCCCCGGGTTGTAATAGTGAAACGGCGGGGGTTGTAGGTATTTGTACAGATCGGTGATCAGTTTAGCGTCGGAGGTCCGAGTAGCCAACCACCTCTCATACGGTGTAATTGGACGGGCGGCGGTGGCACGCACCTGGGGCTGGAGGGCCCAATGCCGAACTTGCATGTAGCGCAATCTGTCCAGCTCGGTCAGGCCGAACTCCTGGCGGAGTTGCTGAAAAGGAACCACTCCCTCCGGGCCATAGATCTGGAAGAGAGCCCTGCAGCCCGCCCGCACCCAGTGGGAGAAAACCCCCGGCTCCATCCCTGGGGAGAAGTCCGGGTTGCCCGCAATGGGCGTGAGCGGCGAAGGGAAGGTGGTAAGGCCCCGGGCCTCACAGACCGCGTCCCACACACGCAGGGGGACCCGCGTAACAAAGGAGGCGTAAAGATTAGGGGGGCGATGCGCGCGGCGCAGGAATGGAACCTCTTGTAAGGTGCGGCCCGCCACTGCCTGGTCTTGGAAGAGCCAATGTTTGTCGGACTCCCACCTGCTCCACTCCACCAGATAGCGGAGCTGTGCCGCCTGAAAGTACTTACGGAGGTCCGGAATGCCGAGCCCCCCCGCTTCCGGAGCAAGCGTGGAGAGGACCCTCTTCATGCGTGGCCTGCGGCCCTGCCAGACAAAGCGGGAGATGTCAGCCTGCATTTGTCGTATCCAGCCCGCCGGGGGTTGGAGCGGAAGGGCCCGGAAAAGATATAGTATCTGGGGCAACACCGTCATCTTGACCGCCGCGATTCGCCCCAGCCAGGACAGCAGGCCTTTGTTCCAGCGGCCAAGCTCGTCCTTGATCTTCCTGCTGAGGGATGCATAATTGGCCGTAACCATCCCCGATAATGTAGGCGCCAGCAGAATCCCCAGATACGGCACCGTGGACGAGGACCACTGCATGGGGAAGAGCCGCTGAAGATCCCTCCTGGTTGCCGCAGCCAGGGACACGTCTAATGCCATCGACTTGCTCATATTCATTTTGAAGCCGGCCACCCCCGCAAAGGCGTCCAGCTCTCGGAGGCAAGCAGGCAGCGACCTCCTAGGGTCGTCCAAAGTCAGCAGGACATCATCCGCGTAGAGACTGACGGTGTGGACGTATTGGCCCATCCGGACCCCGACAGCATCCGGATTATTACGAATCCTCTGAGCGAACGGCTCCATGTAGAGGGCAAACAAGAGCGGCGAAAGAGGGCAGCCCTGCCGCGTGCCGCGCTCGATGGCAAAGCCGCCGGAGCTACACCCGTTGACCCGCACCGACGCTGAAGGATACTTGTAGCAGTTAAAGACCCTGGTGCGGAACTTATCGCCGATTCCCAATTTCTTGAGGACCCGCTCAAGATACGGCCAGTGAACTCTGTCGAAGGCCTTCTCCGCATCAACGGACAGCAACATCCGCTCCCCCGAGATCCTTGAGGCCTTCTCCAGAACATGCGTCACCCTCTTGGTGTTGTCAACCGTTTGTCTGCCGGGCACAAAACCAGCCTGGTCCGCCTCCACCAGGTCGGGGAGGTGTGGACTCAGCCTGGACGCAAGAATCCCTGTGTACAGCTTGAGGTCGACATTTAAAAGCGAGATGGGTCGGTACGAGCCGCAGAGGGCCCGGTCCTTCCCAGGTTTCGGGATTACCGCGACCGTCGCCCTCAGGAGATCCGGAGGGATGGCTCCGGGTTCGGAGAAAGAGTTAAATAGCCGAGTAAGGACAGGGGCCACGGCCGTGTAAAAAGTCTTGTAAAATAGCGATGTGTACCCGTCCGGGCCCGGGGCCTTGCCATGTTTCAGCCGCGCGATAGCTGAAATCACTTCCTCAACATGGATGTCCCGCTCCAGGTGGTCAGCCTGAGCCGGATCCAGTACCGGGAGGGTCACCGACTCCAAATAGCCGTCGGCATCCCGTGGCGAGGAGGGCTCCTCAGCATACAGCGCCTCGTAGAAGCCGCGGAAAGACTCCGCTACCTCCGCGTCCCCGGAGACAGCCCCCCCGTCCGCGCCCACCAATTCTTTCACAACGCTACGCTGTTGCGCGACCCGGAGCCGGTGTGCTAGGAGCTTGCCACATCTGTCCCCCCCAGTGTAGTAGGCATGTTTCAAGCGTAGGGCGGCATACTCCGCCCTGTCAAGATCCAGAGCCGACAGGAGCTTCCTCGCTGCCTTCAACTGCCTCCACACCCTCGGCGCCCCCGTACGGCGGTGGACCTGCTCAAGCTCCCGGACTTGAGCTGTCAGCTCATCCCTCTTCAGTTGCCGCTCCCTATTCTCAGCTGCAGAGATAGAGATAAATTCCCCCCGGAGGACGGCCTTCAATGCCGCCCACTGTGTCGCCAGCGAGGTGTCAGTGTTGCTATTGTGGGTGAGATAGTCCTGTATGACCTCCCCGATGCGTTGCACCACCGACTTTTTGTGTAGAAGTGTATCCCGGAGGCGCCACACCCCCCGGGAGGGGGAGGCCGCCGGCCACTGGAAAACGCCGGTGACTGGGGAGTGGTCAGACAGGGTCAGGACCCCGATGTCCGCCGCCGTGGCAGCGGCACGCATCGGTCCACTCACCAAGAGGTAGTCCAGCCGTGAGTAGGTTCGGTGTGCGTGCGAGAAGTAAGAGTAGTCCCTATCCGTGGGGTGCATGGAGCGCCAGAGGTCGTGCAGATCCATTTCCGCAATCCGGGCCCTCCCAGCCTGGGACAGTTCCCCCGTCTGCGGGAAGCGCTGCGCCGATCTGTCCATCGCAGAGTCAAAGACAATGTTGAGGTCTCCCCCCAAGATAATGTGGCGGTCGGGGGAAGCAGTGACATCCACCAGCGCGGAATCTAGGAAGCGCTCTTGGTGATCGTTTGGGCTATAAACGGAACCAACCGTAAATGCTATGCCTCCCAGGCGCATGCGATACGCAAGGAGCCTCCCCTTCTGTTCAGCACACTTATGCAACACCTCCCCCCGAAAGGAGCTCGCTAGGAGAATGGCTACCCCCGCCGTCTTGTTCGCTGCCGAGGAAAAGAACTGGGTAGGGAACTTAGCAGAGCGCATCCTATGGCAATCTCGGGGCAATAAGTGTGTCTCCTGCAAAAGGCAAATGTCCGCCTGCGTCCCCTCCAGCAACGACAGGATCGCTCTACGCTTCACCGGGTTGTTCAGACCCTGAACATTAAGGGTCACTACCTTTAGGCCCGGCATTCCTCGCGGGGGTCGGGAGCGCCATGCAATGGGCAGGGAATCAGCGGGTGGGGCGCGCGGGGCCGCAGCGCAGGACAAGCCAAAACAGAGCAGGCATAGACAACATCGGACGGGACCTTCCCAACCCCAAAACAACCCCCTCCCCCACCCAAAACCCAACTCTGGCAACTAGCCACCCACAAACTCAAACACCCCATAGTCTCAGTCAAGCCCCAAAACGGGCAAGTCCGTAGAAAAAAGCAAAGTGGACGTCCAGCCACTCACCTCCAACCGTTCCCCCCCAACCCCCCCGCCCCGCACCAAGCATATAAAGAAGCTAAAGACATCTCCCCCCGGAGAGTGTGTTAGGCCGTCAAGGCCACGCTAGAGGAGCCGGTCGAGTCCCCGGCCGCCACCCTCAGGGCGTCGGCCATGTCCGCTCTGATGGTAGGGGAGTCCGGGCGCCCCACACTGGTCGCTGAGCGCCGCCTCGCTGACCTCCGCCGGTTCCGTCTCTCCGAGGACCTCCACGACGGCGTAGCTCCCTCCTCCTCCGCCGCCGTGAGCCCCAGGACACCACAATTGTCTTGCAAGGAGCGTAGCTGGTGTAGCACTCCGTTCCACCGAAAAATCAGGCGGAAGGGGTGACCCCAAGAGTACGGCGTCTCATGCTCGCGCAGAAAGTCAGTGGCAATCCTAAAGGACCTGCGTTTCTGCAGAGTGATGGCGGAGAGGTCCTGGTAAAGCGCCACCGGCCGATCCCGGAAAGTCAGGGGCTGTTTCCTGCGGGCTTCAGCCATGATGCGCTCCTTTAGTGGAAAGTCGGGCAGGAAGGCCAGAATGTCCGGTGGAGGTGCCGATGACTGGCGCTGCCGGCCAACCCTGTGCGCCCTGTCAATGCTGATGGGAAAGTCCGCAGCTTCCCCCAGGATCTCTCGGAACAGGGCCCGCAGGTAGCTCCCCAGATCGGACCCCTCGTCCGCAGTCGGCACGCCACGCACTCGGATGTTGTTCCTCCGAGATCTGTTCTCAAGGTCCTCGGAGTGGGCCTGGAGCTCCACACACTGCTCCCGGAGGCGAAGAACGTCCTGCTGGAGGTGGACTATCTCCTCCGCTCGCTGTTGGCCCTCCGTCTCCGCCGCTTCCACACGCTCGCCAAGGCCCTCCACCTCCCTGCGCACTTCTCGGACCTCGCTGGCCACCTCCTGCTTCAGTGTCTGGAAGTCCTCCCTGAGGGAGCTGAACAGTTCCCCCATAAAGGCCCTCGTGACGGGTGGCTCCCCGCCAGTCACATCCGCCGGAGCCCGGGAGGACCCCGGTGAGGGCTGCGTCCTGTCCCGCAAGTGCTGGGCCCTGCCAAGCATGTCCGGCAGGGTACGGTCCCCTTTCTTCGGGCCTCCTCTCCCAGACATCGCTAGCTCCGCAGTCGGGCACCGAGCCAGGCACTCCAGGGATGCTCAGCCGCCGGCTAGCACTCGACCTGGGTATCCCCCACGAGTGAGGTCGCTGCGTCACAAGTGACAAAATGGCGGCCCAGTCCGGTCACCGTCAGCCGCAAGAGCTTGTGTGAAACAACCGAGGGGGCCGCCGCAGAGGGGTCTCATCAGCACATCCCTCCGGTAATCAGCCCAGCAGCAGCGGGGGTCGCCTGCATCCAGCAGCCAGGACTCCGGCGAAGGCTGCCACCACTGCTCCTTCGGGGACAAAATGGCGGCCGGGCGGAGCAGGCCAAAACGACCAGGCCCGACGACACCACCGGGCCCCCCGAGGCACCCCACAGTAAAATAAGTTCCACCACCGGCCCCCGTCTGTCACGCACAGGGGCCTAGCTGGTCCAACCTCATCAGGGAGTCCGCTGTACCTCGGCTAGGGGTTAGGGCCTCCGCAGTGCGGGGTGTCGCCGTCACCAGTCTGAGAGCCGGGGCACCCGTCCCAGGCCTTCCACACCGTCGGGTCCCTTCCCGCAAGGCTCCTTCAATCAACGTCGAACGGCAGGCCAGATCCCATCCAGATCGCAACTTTCAGCACCAGGCCCAGCCGAGGCGCCCGGACAGCTCTCCAATGCGCTCCGCCCCTCGGGCTCGCCGTCGTCGTTCCTTAGTCTCGATCGAACTTTTGGGGGGGTTCCCCCGAGGCGATCCGAACCAAAACAGCACCAATGTGCACCCCTGATGCTCCGCCACGCTCCTCTCCCGCGCTGAGCCTCAGCGGGGGGAGAAAAGCATAAGAAAAGGGCTCTAGCTTGGCCGGGCCGGAGGAGCTACGGGAGGAAGCGTCCGCTCACCCCGCCATCTTGGCCACGCCCCCTGGTGATACTTTTTGAAGTGGATGTGTTCTCCTGCATGTTGATCAATGAATAAGTGGAATGATCACTCCCCAGTAGACCACGAACGAGAAGCCCAGCATGGTCCATCAATGCTCACCTCTTACATTTTAGAGACCGGGGCACGCCCTTCCATGTTGCTCATGTCTTTCAGACACCAAAAGAGTCCACCGAGTCCTTAAACAACTTCCCGACAATGGCGACTCCTCAGCTAAGGTGGAGGAGCGTCGCCCTACTGCCAGGAGCAGCAAAGAAAGGAAAAAATATAATTATAATAACATAATGTTATTATTATTTTATTTGTTCCTCCTGCTGCAGCAGTTCCTGATGGTACGGGTGGATCTGCAGGGGAGGAGTGTTAGAACACTCCTGTGCACAATGACTGTTTGGTCTATGCAGGCTGCATTACAATCTGCATGAAGAACCTGCCCACCCATCCAGTCCCTGGCTGAGTATCGTGTTGTAGTGCTCAGACCAATCACAGCGCTGCATTGCAGATCTGTCATTGGCTTAAGGGCGGGAGCCCGGCTGCCTGTTTCCTGTTCTGATCAGGAGTCGGGCACTGGTGAGCAGGAGAGAAGACGCGGAACCCAGCTGCAGCGGCAAGGTAAATTTTATTTATTATTAATTCATTTATTTTTAAAATGCTGCCCAAGCCACCTGCCCCTCCTGCTTGCCTCTCCCCACCTGGGAGCCGTGCCAGCCGCCCCTCCTTTGGGGCACTGCCAGTGGAGGAGATGAAAATCAGCAACCTCTGGATCCTCCTCGCCTATGATGGCCCAGATTTTAGAAGCAGAAGAGAATGGATAACTCTAGACGGTTGATGGGGACTGAGGGCCGGCCTGAGGGAGAACTGCTACATCCAAAGCTGCGTCCCACTCTTTACTGACAGCTGCAGACCTACCTGCTGAATGACAACCAGATGCACCCAGACAGATCCCTCCTATGCCCTCTTTCATAGTGCCCTGTTGGGACAGGCCCCCACAGAGAGTACACCACACACCACAACTCGATCAATAACTGGAAACCAAAATCAGGCTAAGTAGTGTCCCAACAGATAGCCACACTACTGAGCCTCGCGGCACCCTAGACAGCAGTTGAAGGTCCTAATCTGCTCTCTGATGCACTCCAGATGGATAAACCCTTTACAAACAGCTTTGAAAGCTCTTACAGGGTGGGGAAATGTTTGGTTTGGGATTGTACTGTTCTAACTGGGAGGGAAGCATGCCCTGGTGGGAAATTCGCACCGCAATCTGCAATGTTCTGGCATTGAACGATGGTTGAAAATATGGAGCGATTTACATGTTTCCACATTATTCACTTACACACAACTTCAATGTACTGCAGTGACTCCTGGCCCGACAATATAGACAAGGACTGGCCAAGCTCCCAACCTATTTAACATGGAATCTGCGAGATCTCAGCATTCCTTGCAAGATTAAACAAGTCCCATCATATCAGGACCAACACCAGACCTAGATAGCTTTTTTGCAGGAATGCCACATTAACCCACTCTCAGTGTGTAACTTTGCTTCCCGCTGGGATGCTTATAGCATTTTGTCATCATACTCTTCCTGTTCATGAGGAGTAGCTATTATATAAAAAGATGTATCTTATGTCACCCTCTAGGTTCCCAATCAGATGCTCAGAGCCACTATTCTATTGTTTGGGGCTGGTTGGGCACCACTACAATCACTGTAGTGAATTGGTAAGGCCCAAATACAGATAGCTCCATCTTATTTGACTCCCTCTGGGGTACGATCCTCTCAATAGGTTCACACTCCCTGACATGGGGAGGAGATTTTAATTGTGTACTCCTAGAGAGGTTTGATAAATCACATGTACTACCCAGTTACCGGAGCCTAGTCTCTGCTCATTTTAGGGTAACTAGCTGGTGACTTGTGACAGGGGTACCTTGGTGCATGAAACCACGTATATGGCATGTACCCTCTCGTATCACTCACCAGTGTTACTATGGCTTGCAATACCCAGCACAACAAATGTGATGTGGCCCTGACGCCTCTTTTCTCGCACACTGATAGATCTGGTATTTGCAGATGAGCTACAGACTGAAATTGTAGACTACTTTAAATATAATGAGGGCACAGTGATCTCAGTGGGCACTATATAGGAGACATTTAAGGTCACTATACAAGGCCTCTGCATAGCCAAACGCAAGGGAATCCGGCTCTCGCTGGGCGATCACCTAACAAGGCTAGAAAGAGAACTCATGTCCTGTAGCTGTCTTTATCCCAGAAACCTGGTGGTGCCACCCTTGAGCAGACCAGAACCAAGCCTACTTAAAATACGGAAGTGGCAATGAGGGTGAGCAATTCTAGAAGTGGCAACGAGGGAGAGCAATTACACTCACCAGTAGACCATCACAGGAGTCTCACCACGGACCATTATTGATCTACTCTTAAATTTAAGAGACAGGGACATGGCCCTCTGTCTGGCTCAGCGAATTTCCCCGTTGTCTTTTGATGGTGATTTCCTCTCTTTTTCTCCAGACTTCACCACTGCAGTACAAGAAGCATAACAAAGTTCCTACCTGTCAACAAAAACTGCAAAGAGTGAACATTGAATATGCAAGACTGCCAGTCATTCTACAAGGGAAACAACAACATGTCTTTCTCACTTTCAGACTCCGCAACAGGCCACCGAGTTCCTCAAACAACTTCCACCTCCGGCTGACTGATTAGAGAGGCAGAAGGGATAAGCTATAAAGGTTGATTGGGACTATGGGTGGCCTTAGGGACAACTGCTACATATGAAGCTGCGTCCCACCCTTGTGCTGACAGCTGCAAATCTACCTGCTGAGCGGCAACCAGATACAACAAGACTGTTCCTTGCTATGCCCTCTCCTGTACTGCCCTATTGGGACAGGCCCCTGCAGAGAGGGCACTGCACACCAAAACTCCATGAGTAACAGGGGACCAGAAACAGGCTAAGATAGCCACATTACTGAGTCCTTCAGCACCTTCAGCACCAGTTGAGATTCTTGTTCAGCTCTTTGATGTACTCTCAATTGGTTAACCCTCTACTAAAGGCTATGCAATCTGTTACAGGGTGGGAATATATTTGTTTGGGATTGGTTTGTTCTTACTGGGAGGGGAGAATTCCCTGGTGGGATTGAGCAGCCAGTGTGGTACGGGGGGGGGGAGATTCCAATGTTGAAATTTGCACTGTAATTTGCAGTGTACTGGCATTGTGCAATGGTTGGGAATTTGGAGATATGTACTGGTTTCCACAATATTTACTTATACATGCAACTTCTATATACTGTGGTGACTCATGGCCGGACAAGATAGCTTGTCTGGGACGACCTTTATCGTCAGAGCCTCTTTTTTACAGTGGTGTAGTTCTTGGGCAGTCCCCCACATTCCTCAATGGATACTTTTATATGCTATAGGATTTGAAGTAGCTGTAGGCAACATTTCTCAGGACTGCCAAGGAGCCCTCAGTCTTTGTGACGCTAAATAGATTGCTGACTGCTACCTCTTCTAAACATCTATTTACAACGCTGTACAGAACAAGAATTACGATGTTGCCGCAATGTGCTAGACTAGGATGGAAAAAGGAGCTGGGTGTGATATCACTGAGGGACAGTGGAAATGTTGCTGTACACAGACAGGTTTAACCTCCACTAGTAGCTGGCTGAGAATAATGCATTACAAATTTCGGCACCAATTTTATCATACCCCTGTGAGGCTGCATAAATGTCGCCTATGCGCTGATGACCGCTGCACCAGATATGATTTGCCCAAGGTGGATTTCCTCCATCTGGTGAGGTGCTGACCCAATGTATTTGCCTAATGGAAAGAGGTCACTGCAGCGCTATCCAACATGGTGAAGGAGAGATACAATTGGACACCCTGGAAGCTCTATTAGGCCATGTCAAAAACATAGAGGCACAACAAAGGAAATTTGTGGCCTTGGCTCTACTGCTGGCAAAGCAGCTGGTGGTGAGCAGATGGGGAAGGAGAAGGACCTCTAAATTTTATACCACTAGACTCTTTCATGATTAGCAGTTCGGGCCCATGAGAACTTAATAACCACTTACAACAGGTACTCCGATTAATCTTTGTGTAGATCTAATAAGGACTTGGCAATGGAAAGACGAATACAATTCCCCTCTTGAGGACCCCAATGAAGGAAATATCTAACTTAATAACAAATATCATAATATGTACAAATCTGTGAAAAACTCATAATAATGCCAAACTCTGAAATACTTATCAAGTCACTTTTATCTAAGTTTTCAGGATATGAATGGTCAGTACATAAACACATTTGCAAGAATCATAGGTTTATTCATAAACAAATGTTACAAGCAAATCACTAATATAAGAACAATTTACATCAAATTCAGCACAATATGAATACCAGGCAATTGAGTGGAGAGAGAGAGAGGTACAAAAGGGGATATATTTAATCACAAATATCAATATGCAATTTGAATTCAAACGAACCTAGAGAAATATTGTACAGCGTGCAATGAGAACGGAAGCAATCCTCTTGGTCGAAAAAGGTATAGCTAAGAGCAACATCACCAGCCGATGAAGTGCAAAGAATTCTGGACAGTCTCAGTCAGATTTAGGAAGGACAGCAGCCAGTCAGAGTAGCATAGAGAAAACAACAGCTAAGCTCTCCTCTCAAAGAAACAGCTTTACTCCAAAAGAATTCTCTTTTTACACAAATATTTATACGCTAAATATTAAAGTCCAATCTCCTAAAAGTATCATTCATGGCTTCTTCTTGTTTTCATTGGTTTTCAGAATAAGGCGATCATCTGACCATACTAGCTCAACAAAGTTCATTGAAGAAAGTCATTGTTAGTTCTAATGAAGTAATCTTTCTGCGGAAGCAGGAAAACATCTTGCAACATTATCCACATCCTCGCGCACGTTTCACCGGTTTGTAACTTTCATCCGATGAGTTCATTCACAGTAAATAAACAAGAGGAAATTCCTTGAGATTAATTTGTGTACAGCTAAACAAGCTAACACATCAATTTAGAAATAGTGAAGGACAAAATACATTTTCTCCCGAAGTATACATTTTAAGCAAAGAAAATATCATTCAAGCAAGAGTTTGAGGCCTTCATAGGATTTTGTAATGCATCTCTCTCTAAGAAAATAAAACACATTTTAGTTACAACGATAATTTCATATAAGATCATCATGGCAATAGAATCATCATTTTCTAATATATCCACAAATCTTATTCTAATTAGTCCATTTATTGATTAATATGTCTCTTTTACATTATAAGTAAAGAAAAATAAACGTTTTTGTATAACGTTTCCATTAGCATTTTCTATTTCATATTTCCATTTCTCTCTCTCTCTTGAATGTCTTAGTTCACATAAAGAAAGTTTATGTATTCATGTTCTCCACATGTTTAATGGTACTTTCATTTTTCTACACGTATTGTGCTTCATTTTACACTTTTTACTAAAATTTCTAACGTGTGCTTTGTTTTACACTTATTTCACTAGAAATGTGTCACCCACATTAATAATTTTCACACTATTTGTCATTGTTTTTATTAGTAGGACAGATATGAATAGATTAAATTAAGCAGGATATTATTTCGCAAAATCATGCTTCATTGACACCAGGACACTCATAAACAATAGGTTTGAGCTGCGCGGTCTCTACAGGCGCCCAGAAGAGTCCTACCTGATACTACCACCTGCTTGAGCTGAATCCTGCTGCTATGTGGATGCGTGCACTCGGAGCACAAAGTATGGCTACTGCTGTACCTAACTTCTGCACTTACCACTTTTTCAAATTGCTGTGTAGCTATTGACATGCCATTGTACTGTACTGAACAGAGCGGGGTTCAATCTGTT
Organism: Triturus cristatus; assembly: GCF_964204655.1. Classification (NCBI taxonomy): domain Eukaryota; kingdom Metazoa; phylum Chordata; class Amphibia; order Caudata; family Salamandridae; genus Triturus; species Triturus cristatus. Next base: position 741,422,834 of record NC_140583.1, read on the forward strand.
TTATTTAATGATATAAAAGCAGAAAAAATGAAGTTAAAAAACCCTATTATTCTAAGTTAGTTTGGGATTTTTCTTGGGTTGTGTTTTGACTGTATTAGTGTTTGAGCGCTGAGTAAATAATTTACACATTGCCTTTGAGTGAAGCCTGACTGCTTGTGTGTCAGGGTACCAGAGGGTTAAGCAGAGGTTATTTAGTGACTTTCGTGGTTCACCCTGACAAGGGTTATGGTTATTACTTGAGTGGGGCTCCCGTCCCTTTTAATGAATATAACTCAATGTCTTACAACCCCGCCCTCCTCCCCATTCCCCATCGTTCGTGCTTCAAGATACCGTTTGTACTCTTCCTTTTGGAAAAGTAAAAAGTAAGGCCGATTTTGATGTTCCTTCTACTGCTACGAAGCTCTTGCATTAGAAAATACCAAAAAGAACTATTTTTTAAACGATTTTCTTCTCTATTGATGCATATATTGAAGTCTGTTCTTGTGTTGTTATTTAACAGGTACAGCCTTGAACCATTCACACCAAGGCGGAGCTGCGCGTGCTGCACGGAAACCAGGATGAGGAATGCAGCGAGTATACTGCGCTGTTCCAACGGAGGCTTCTATTTTTATTTCTACCATACCATTGGTCAATGCGATTGTGTAAACAAAATATGTGAAGAAGCACAGCCATTTCATTTACCCGAGCTGCCTAAATCTTACTTCGCGGCCACGTAGTGAGCACTGTCGAAAAGAAGGCCTCACAGACCTGTGCGAGTGATGGCGTCACAGGAGAAGATTAGACATGAAATGAAATGCAAGCTTTTAAAATCATTTCTCAGATTTCTTAGACTTTTGAAAAAAATGCTGTATCTTGTAATCTGTATTATGCTCTGCAGCTTTCGGCCTGGGCCAGAATATCTAAGCAATCTAGCATATAGGGAAACAGGCATTAATATCATGGTGTTACTGACTCTTCCCCAAGCCAATGATCCGTTTCTGCCAAACAGCTGTTGAAACAAGCATTGGCATAGACAATAGGTCTCGCCTTTGGGGCCTTATATGTGTATAGCCAGAGCTATTGGCTTTGGTAACGTTTTTAATATGTGTTGTAGAGCATTGTGAATGTTGTGCAGCATGTTTAAAAGTTATAAGTTATAATAAAAAAAGTGTTATAACTATTTTTGTCACCTTATATATAACCTAGAAAACATTATATATACAACTGAAGTACCCTAATAAAAACCAGAATTAACACCAAAAATGTGTTCTAGTCTTTTTGTTTATGCAATGCTGTCAATTTTTCCCTGCCTGTTCTAATGCTTTTTTGATATAGTTTTTATTGTTAGGTGGGGGCAGTTCATCAAAGTAACATAACATAACGTGTATTTGTAAAGCGCACTTACACCCGCAAAGGGGCATCTTGGTGCTGAATAACAGACATGTATTGGTTACCCTACTCAATAGTACTCATTTTCTCGACCTCAGAAAGAATGAAAGGTTGAGTGAATTAGCTGAGATTTGGACCTGTGACCATGAGGACGAACACAGTCCCCTGCAGTGAGCACAAATACATGTAAAACCCGGGAAACATGGTGTAAGTTGAGCAGAGTGCATGTGTGTATAGCACAGAGTAAGTGTACAACACAGAATATACCCCACACATGGAGCACATGGCAATATGCTGTAAAATATATGCACAGCAGGGTTTACAGTAGGGCCCTGTTGTGGCAATACATACTTAGAGCTTAGTGTACGCAAAGCGCAGGGTAGAAAGGGTGCATGTAATACACAGGTAAGAGGGCGGTAGATGTACAGCACCGAGATAACAGAACAATGCAGGCCACGAAACACAAGGTGGTAGTATATTGCATAGAAAACATGTCTAGCACAAAGCACGCGCATACGACTGCCACACAGCACAGAGTACATGTACAGCATGGAAGGTCGATATGGAAGTCATTCAGGTGGTGGTAGCACGTTTAAAAAGGGTGAAAAGACATAGAAACATCCGAGTACAAGTAAATCAAGCACCAGTAGAAGAGATTACACAGAGTTAAGCACACAATACAAGGTATACGCGGAGCACGTGCTACACATACAACACAAAGGACACAGAATGGGTGAAGGAATGAGTGGGCGTGGAGTAAGTTAGTATGATGGGGAGAAAGGGATCAGTGGATCTTAGAGGAAGAGAGCTGGTGATGAATGAGGGCAAGAAGGGGTGATTGATAGCTCGTGGAACAGGGAATGGAGAGTGAAGAGGGTGAAGGTGAGTGAAGGAATGGGCGTGGCTATGAAGGATATGGGAAGGTGGTAAAGGAGGAGATGAGGAATGAGGGAGGAGAAGTAGGGCGGTGAGGATGGGGCGGATAGTATAAGGAGGGTGTAAATGCACCAGGGGAGGGGCGTGGAAGTGAGATGGGGACACAGTGAGGGTTGTGGAGGCAAGATAGGACTCAAGCAAAGAAATGGAGTGTCGGGGGCAAATGAGTATGGGAGGGCAGTGAAAGGGAGTGCGGGAGGGAATGTGTGGAAGGGAGTTAGAATACATTTTCAGGGTGAGGGGTAAAAGGGTAGTGCGGGGTGGTTTGGTAGAAGCGACGTGAGAGGGGAAGTTAGGGGTTGTGAAGTGGGCTAGGAAAGCATCTACGGCTGTGGGGGTGAGAGAGAACTTAGGGGGCTAGAGGTAAGCTGAGGGGGGGCAAGGCAGAGCCGAGGTAGGAATTTGTAAGTGGAAGTAAAGACTGAGTTAACATGAATGGGCAGGGGGAATGAGAATGAGGGGAAGGCGTATGGGGGCATTAATTGAAGATGTAAAGGGGAAATCAAACCGAGAAAAGAGGTGGAAGTGAGAGAATACAGATTTATTTATTTATTTGAGCAATTTATAGAGCGCGCAAATACCCGTGGGTGTCTCGGCGCTACGGACAGCAGGCGGTAGGTAATTGTTGGTATGCTCATTGATTGAAAAGCCAGGTTTTTATTAGCTTTCTGAAGGCAGGTAGCATTGGGCATGATTTTAAGTGTTGGGGGAGGGAATTCCATAATTTGGTGGTGGCAATGGTGAAAATCTTGTCGCCCCAAGATGCCTTGTATGTGCGAGGAACCCTTAGCAAGTTGGCGGTTGAGGAGCGTAAGGTTCGATTAGGCACATGGGCGCGGAATGCTTTTTTCAGAGAGTCTGGTCCCGAGTTGTGAATGGCCTTAAAGGCGATGCATAGGGCCTTGAAATTGATGCGGCTTGATATTGCTAGCCAATGCAGATTCCGGATCACTGGGGAGATTGAGTTGTATTTTGGGGAGCCTGTTATTAGTCTTGCAGCGGCGTTCTGCACCATCTGTAATCTTTTGATAATTTTTTGTTGGGCATTAATGAGCAAGCCATTACAGTAGTCAATTTTTGACATTACTAACGTACTAACCAGTGTTTTTCCTGCATATGGGGGAAGGAATGGTAGTAGTTTTTTAATCATTCTGAGAGTATAGAAGGATGATGGGACAATGGTATTTGTATGGGCTAAGAAGGTTAGTTTGTCGTCAAATATGACCCCTAAATTTCTGGCCTTGGGCACAGGGGGGGGTGGAGGTCCCAAAGTGGTCGGCCACCAGGTAGGGGACCATGCTGGATGTAGTTTGCCAAATATCACTACCTCCGTTTTATCGGAATTCAGCTTGAGACAGTTCTCGGCCATCCAGGAACTGATGGCGAGCATGCCTGTTTGAAAGTTGGCTGCAAATTCTTCTCCGTCGTTGTTAATTGTAAGCACTAGCTGTGTGTCATCGGCGTAGGTTGTAAGCCTAATCCCATGAGTTTTATTTACCTTGGCCAGGTCCGACACATAGATATTGAATAGTGTCGGACTCAAGGATGATCCTTGTGGCACTCCACAAGGGAGGGTAAATGGGGGGGAGTTGAATTCGCCGAGACTCACCAGCTGAGAGCGATTGGACAAGAAGGAGGCCAGCAGTTCCTTTGCTTTGAGTTTAACGCCTAGACTTGAGACACGGTCGATCAGAGTGGCATGGTCGACCGTGTCAAAGGCCGCAGACAAATCCAGCAATATCAAAATTGCTGTGCCACCTTGATCTCGAGTGACTCTGATTTCCTCTGCTGCCTTAATGAGAGCGGTTTTTGTCCCATGGCCCTTTCTAAAGCCAAATTGTGTCTCATCCAGGAGGTTGTTTACTTCAATGTAATGAGCTAGTTCGTGTTCATAATTTTTTCAAAAATTTTAGCTGGGAAAGGGAGGTTAGTGATGGGGCGATAGTTTTTAGTGTCTGATGGATCTAAATGCTGCTTCTTCAGCAAAGGTTTGATAATTGCTCTTTTCCAAACTGTGGGGTAAATACCTGTGTCGAACATGGCATTGCAAATGTCGGCCAGGTTAGGGGCTATTAAATCAGGGATGAGTTTTAATACCGAGGGTGGACATGGGTCCATTGAAGAGCCCGATTTTATGATTTGGATGTGGTCTTTTATTAGTTCCGGTGAGACTTGATGGAAGTGTAATAGAGATGGGGATTTGTTATTATTTTCAGGAAAGATTAGGTGATCATTTTTTGTTTGCGTCGTGAATTCATCGTATATTTTGCTGACTTTGTCTTGAAATGCCCTGGCTAGGGCATTACATAAGTCCTGAGTAGGAACTGGAGGGGGATTTACAGTGGATCCTGATAATTTAAGGACTACCTGAAAGAGACTCTTGGTGGAGTCTTGGGCTGCTTCTATTTGATTGGTGTAGTATTTACTTTTTTCCGTGATTAGGAGCTGTTTATATTGATGAATTGCCTCTTTATAGCGTGTTTTATCGGAGAGGTTGTAATCTTTGCGCCAGTGTCTCTCGAGGTTCCTGCATCGATGCCTTTCTAATCTGAGGGTTTCGGAGAACCATGGTGCTGAATGTGAGGTTCTATTTTTTGACAGATTTTTAGTGGGTACCAATAGTTTACAGGCGTTATTCAACCAGTTGGAATATTTGGAGGAGGCTAATGTAGGGTTTCCTATGGGTTCGTAGTTGGAGTCTGATAGTTGGGCGATAAGGAGCTGCTGATCTATTTGGCTCCAGGCTCGAAACTGCTTAGGCCCTCTAAGTATCGGTGAAACTTGTGGAGAAGGTCGAGAGGCTGGTGGGGCGGAAGGAGAGGAGGGAGGCATGGTCAGAGAGGAGAGGTCGGGAGTGAAAAAAACAAGCACGGCTGCTAAACTGTGTTTAATGATCCACGACGAGAAATGCAGCTGGCACCCTGCACGCTGCTGCTTGCTCCCGACAGCTGGATGCCGTGGAAGTGAACATTTACAGTAAAGGTGGGACATGCACCCGCCTTTGGCCAATTGCGTGCTTTCATTTTTGAAAGCCACACGCAAAGGCCAATAGAATGTGTGGAAGTTGAAAAACCAAATGGACAAGTTTAGAGAAAGTCTGGAGTGATTCCAAGAGACCTACCCATAGAGCAGCGCATGCGCGCTGCGCTAGGCTCGACCTAAAAACAAACATTTTGCTAGAATATTGGCATGGTCAACAAAAGTAAGATCTAATATGAATACCCTTCAAGAGATGCTATATCAGACCACGGTCCTTGTTTCTCAGGAAAGGAAGGGAAGTTTCCTCGCTTGAGTATGTCTTTCGACACTATCAGCAACAACATTTTAGGACTATGGTAACTTTCAAAGAGATTGAGAAATTATTAGCAACGTTAGCAAATGCTACACCTAGCAGCAGCTACGCCATTTTGATGGAGGCGCAAGTTCTTTCCTCATTTGTTTGTTAAAACCAAGAAAGATACAAACGGTAGCATAAAACCTAGTCAGTCACAAGCGATTAGTACAATGGGTTATAATTCGCAGTGGGCAGCTAACCTTAAAGAATGTCGCTGTTTTCCAGAACCATCCTTTACTTTACAACTCATCTTTGTCTTCAGATTTATTCCTCTGTGCTTGGGCAATGTTTTCGATGCCAAACTAATTCCACAGGAGATTGGTCACTTCTTTTTTTATATGTCCCACATTGAAAAGTTTTGGGGAGAAAATATTTCTGTATATATGCCATAAGCTAGCTAACTTTTTTCACCTGACTCATATAATTTATTCAGATAATCTGGTAACAATGGAAATTGTGTGAAATTTCCTCTATGGAACAATGGTACACTAAAAGGGTGCGTGTCAGAATGTCTGAATATTTAGTTATGAGAAGTAATTGTTTAGCTACATTTCAAGAGACTTTGAGAGATTTTGATGAACATCTTGAGGCATAATAAGTATAGCATTCACAGCCACAGTGATAACAAATGCTATTATAGAAAAATATTATTTCCTGATTGATTGTAATAGTTTTGCTTTAGGTTTCTGATTTTCTTGTGGTATCTAATCAACGAAAGGGCTTAATTTGATGTCGTACAACATGAACTCGATTGGTTTTATAGTGTCTAGGCCTAATCCACTCTACGTATAAAATTGTTGGATTGAATTATGTATTTTAAATTCTCTTTATTGATACCAACCAATAAAACTATTTAAAATATCTATCCTTGCTACCGAACATACATGTTAGCCATGCACTAGTGCTCCTGTGGATTTGTTGTTCTTGATCTAGAGGCTAAGCTTGGTCAATAACCCTGCTGTGATCCTGAAGTCCTGTGATGATTTTGACTGAGAGTCTGCTTGTATCAACCAGGCAGCGAGATATGGATAAATAAAGATATTTTCTTCCTTATAAAGCTGCAACTACTGCCATACTTTTTTTTGGAATTTTGAGGTGCTGATTTTAGACCAAAAGGTAGCACAGCAAGCAGATAATGCTTGTCTCCTACTGTGGTGCACACATAAAAACACGGATGTGAATTTGTGTGCCCTGCTAGTATATTCCACACAATCATTCACCTCTTCTCTGTGTGCGGCTAGATTGACGAAGAGCCAACATTCCGATTTTTTTTTTTTTTTACAGAAAGTGTGTTTATGAACAGTAGATCTAAAATCAGTTGAAATTATTTGGGTTAACTTTTCCTCAGTATGAGAAAATATTATGAGTAGACTCATTTGTTGTGTTGGCTTTATGGAACCTTTTCTTTTGCCCGCGCTTGTAGTAAAAGAGGATATTTCAGTGATGGTTTAGGTGTAGCAGGCGGTGGAATAGCCTTGAATCGAATTGAGAAACCCTTTTGAATGAGGCTTAACACCCATCTGTCTGTAGTTATACACTTCCACTCTTACAAGAATTAGGTCACTGCAACCCCTACAGGAGTGGGAAACTAAAGGTGGGTGTTAATGCATCACTGTCTACTGCCTGAACATTTTCTCCCTCTAGAGTGAGATGTCTTGGGATGGGGTGGTGAGGTTAGTTTCTGGTACCTTCTTTGATACTGCCATTGTGGTTGTGGGATTTGAACCCTCCCATAGTAATAACTCTTGTTCTTTTGTCTATATTTTTGTTTGAAGAACCATTTATGTTCTTCTAGACATATTTTTGTTTGATGAACTTTTGCTGTTCTTCTAGACCTACGGCTTTCAAAGTTTCTGCTTCATTCTTAATATCTTTTGTGCGCAGGAAGAGGAGTGTGGATCCTGAAAATGATAAAGGAGCAATCTTTAACTGTGTCTTAGCTTTAAAGAGGATACATGAAACCATGATGATCTTCTTAATGAGATTCCATGACAATACAGTTGCTAAACGTTCAACCAAATCCACTGCAGTGCTTATGACCAGGTTATATAGTAGATAACCTTAAACCATCTCCATGAATCTTGTTGCCTACGTGGTAGTGAATCAGAGACTAAAGATTTCATGCGGTCCCAAATTTCCCTGCGGTACCAGTCAAGGAGAACTGTAGCGCAAGTATTTTTTAAGCATGTGGAAGCTGTCCCACACATCTTTTTTTCTGTGTTACATTTAATCTATTACTTTCTAGCTCTGGAGGTGTAGTGGACTCTGGGGCTGATGTGTATTTTCTCCTGACAGCTGTAAGAATGCTTGAGTCAGATTTTGGTTCAGATTTAATGAACGTATGGTTTTGCTGAGGAATATATTTTCCAAAAAGACTATGGGCCCGATTCACAGAACTAACTTAAGACAAAATCCTAAACTTACTACCATTTTGGTATTCACAGAAGGCACTTACTCATTTTGGTATTCACAGAAGGCACTTACTCATTTCGGTATTCACAGAAGTTAGGAGTCCTAACTTTAGGACTCCTAAATGCCTTCTGTGAATACCGAAAGTCTTAAAATTTTGATTTTTCTCAGTTTAGTAGTAGTATAGTTAGGACTCCTAACTTTAGGACTCCTAAATGCCTTCTGTGGATACCGAAAGTCTTAAAATTAGGATTTTTCTCAATTTAGTAGTCCTAAGTCTAAATTTAGGACTACTAAATTGAGAAAAATCCTAATTTTAAGACTTTCGGTATTCACAGAAGGCATTTAGGAGTCCTAAAGTTAGGAGTCCTAAATTTAGGACTACTAAATTGAGAAAAATCCTAATTTTAAGACTTTCGGTATTCACAGAAGGCATTTAGGAGTCCTAAAGTTAGGACTCCTAACTTCTGTGAATACCGAAATGAGTAAGTGCCTTCTGTGAATACCAAAATGAGTAAGTGCCTTCTGTGAATACCAAAATGGTAGTAAGTTTAGGATTTTGTCTCAAGTTAGTTCTGTGAATCGGGCCCAAGGTTTTGAAGTTTTTAAATTTGCAGTGGTGAGAATCTTTCTTCTGCAATATCTAGTAGACCCAGCACTAGAGGTAAGAGTGGTCTTGCAGTAACACTCGGTTGAATGGTTTCTAATAGAACAGAAACGGCTGGTTGAAGTCTTAAATGGGGTTTATATTTTACTGCTCCTCTAACCAGAACATCCTGAAAAGTTGCGATATCGTTCAAGCAAGATGCTCTACAAGGAGAGTGTGATGGAGAGGTAGGAGTGCAAGAAGTATGAGTGGTATCTATTAAGGAGATCTAGGTTGTGATCTAGAACAAGAATATAATCTCTGGTTCTTAGTGCTTTGGGGGGAGCGGTAGAAACAAGAAATAGAGGTTTCCACTTCAAATAGAAGCTGTGGATGTGGCTTTTGACACCTTTCTATTTGGTGAAAGGTTCAAGGGCTCCAGAGGTGGATCCTCAAATGGGCTTATTTGGTCTTAACGGTCAAAGTGGCAAAGGAGCGGTGTCCGGACATTCCAACTTTGTAACATGGTGACTTCTGTGGAGGAGAACCCCAGAATGTATTGAAGGTAATGCAGACCACTCTGGGGATGACAATATTAATATCTGAGATCTTCTTGATGTCAAAGAAGATGGAGATGGCATCATTCCAGGCCTATTTCACGTTGAAGGTGACTGGGAAACTGTGGACACAGGTCTTTTCAATATTGAAGAGTGATCTACAGACAATTATTGAACTGGCAGCAGAGAATGAGTCAATGCAGATCTGATCTGTGCCAATGATGCTATGCGCATTGATCTAATCGAAGTTGACAGCAAAAGTCTTGACGGTGGAGATCTTGAGTGTTGTCGAAATTGAGACGTTGTAGCTGACCCATCTCGTGACAGTGACCAAGTTGGAGCTGAGCCCTTTGACAGCGACGCTGTAGGTCTCAAAATGCATGTTTGGTGTCAGAAGGAATTATATTCATGGCTTTATCTAACAGGAGTTTTCTCATCAGAAGATCTCAGTCTGTGGTAGTGTTTCTCAGATGGAGGCACACTGACAGCCATGATAAAAGAGAGACCTTTCTAGCCTTCTCCTTTTTCTTTTTCCTTAATCTACTTGCATATCCTGCATCAAACCTCTCATTCTGACGTATTTTCTGTCTCCGAGTGCCCTTTTGACATTTTCTTAAAAATGTTACTCCTTGAATGAATGGTCAGTGGCTGCTTTCTGTCACATGAAGGACAGTTGGTAAATAAGGATTGCATTCTGACAGAAACTGTATGTCAGAGGCAGGACAAACAGTTTCCTCACCAGGGCAGATGAAAAAACGTTGAGTGAAATCAGTTTTAAAACATTTTCTTACTGAAAAAATAGAAAATCTGAGGTGTGAAACTTCACAGGTGTTAAGAGATCCTGCTGAAATAAGCAGGAAGTAATGTTTACATTGATTAATTACTGTCAAAATCTGGCAATGAGCACATCAATTCTACGTCAACAATTAGTACATGAAAAAACAATTCTGGTTCCTACTCTTGATATGGTGCAGAGTGCAATAATCCACATGTAGGAAACATGTCTGTGTAGTCATGAAGAGGACCTAATGAGACACTGAAGACTTGTAGATGAACGTGCAATCGCTACCCCTGGTTTGTCCTTATTTATATGCAATTGAAACAGCTGGAAACTGTGAGAAAATAACCAAGAGCCATAATTATCCCATTAATCATACATCCTTATTTTGTTTTATACATACACATCTTTATAAAAACGGTTTTGATATTTTTCTTTTTCAAGACATTTACAAAAAAGAGATTAAAATGATTATATTTATTTGATAAGTAAAATTTGATTAAAAATATAAACTTCCCACACACTAAGGGGAGTCCAGGATGACATGTATTGATGCAGCAGATGAGACCCTCAAAACCCCCAAGAGTCCAGACAGTAGCCCTCCTGTGGGTTTCAGGCGGTATTTCTGTCCATCAAACAGATTGCAAATCACTTCCTCTGCACTGTAGTGAAGGCTGGCATCTGAATAGGCTGCGTTGGTGGATGAATCGGCTGGAAGACGGGCTTCTTTCGGACATCTGATAATGTCTTTACAGAAGGCAGCAGCTGGTTTCTTTTAATGATCTGTAGGGCGAGCTGAGTGTTGCCTGCAAGAGAAGACCAAGTTTAAACAGTCTAACGTCTTGCATTCAATGTAAACAAACCTCTTCACACTGCTTTACAACCACATCTTGGCACCAAATGTGAATCTGAACATTTTTCAAAATTTGCTTAGTGTCTTTGGCATTGTCACTTCTACTTATTCGCACTGCTTTACAAGCATAATCTTGCCACGTTTTAGCACCAAATGTGAATCCGAATGATTTTCAGAAATTGCTAATTTTCTTTGGCATCGTCACTTCTGGGCAGCAGAAGTGGCCAATGGAAGAGGTGTCCTTGAGTTTCTAAAAGGCATGTAGTTCATTTACACTAAACACTGGTTGACTGTCAGAAATGTACATGGGGTGTAGTGCAGATCTAATTCTAGACAAGTTGCTTTTTCAATTTCTAGAAAAAACTATTTTAGTTTAAAGTTGAGTGTTTGGCGTTTAGTTAGTGCCGGGTATCGGGATTAGTGTCAGGAATATAACCTAGTCTTTGGATTGATATAGAGATTAAGGTCTCACATTGTGGACATTTATAGGGCTAATGCACACTTAGATGTTAGGTATGGACTTAGAGTTAGGTTAAAAGGTCAGCGTCGAGTTCAGAGATAGGGCTTGGGAGTATAAATGGTGCGAGGTTAGTAATCGTGAAACAGTCAGGGGTACGTTTTGAGTTAGTCTCTCCTCCACTTCATGCTACCAACATTATAACAATTGTCATCAGGAAGCACTTGGGTCGCACAATTATGTGACATTCTCCAAGTACCCATTCTAGTTTTCCACAGGCCCCCAGATGCAGAGCCTTAAAAAAATAGGTTGTGACCAGTGTGCAGATTCCGAGGCATGGTATCTTATTAATAGGTAGAGTCCAATTTATAGAATGTGGGGTTGGTGAGGGACCTGTGTTTAGTCTATACCAGAAAGAGCATTAGTGAAGATAAGCAACTTGTTCTTCTGATAGACTTCTAACCACAGATTCCACATACTTTAAACAGATACCAAAGCAGTACATATTTGAGGGTGTGTCTGTGAGTGGACTTAAACCAAAGGGTCCTATAGGACCAAGCGGCGAAATGCCCCTCGGCAAACCTGGCTGTCAAGGCAGTAGTGCTTTGTCTAAGTATGGAGTGATGCCCACGTAGCTGCCTGCCAGATTTCCAGGACACAACCTCTGCGTGCCAAAGCAGTGGTAGCAGCTTCCGCCCTGGTGGAATGAGCTTGTAGTGCTTTTGGAGGCTGAGTGTTGGCCAATGCACAGCATATCTTAATGCTGCACACAATCCTGAGGTGGATGGTCCACTTTTGCACGGCCTTGCCTTTTTTTGTTCCAGCAAACTCTACAAAGAGCTGATTGCTCACTTGGTGTTCTCTGGTACGATTGCTGTTAAAGCTCAGTGCTCTTTTGGGGTCCATGCGATAGTCTCTCCTCCTCCGTAGAGGTGTGAGGCAGAGCATAGAATGATGGCAGGGTGATGGTTTGACGGACGTGGATCGGCATCACGAATTTCGGCAAGAAGGATGTTTGCGTCTGCAGAAGCAGTTTGTCTAGTAAAGTGGTGGTTTATGGTGGGTAGACACAGACAATTTGAAGCTTGCTTACACGCTGTGCTTATGTTATAGCGACAAGGAACACATTCTTGAGTGTGAGAAGCTGTGGATTGGCTCAAATGGAGTACACCTCAAATATGAGAGGACTAAGTTAACGTCCCACTGTGGCATAACAAAGGGACAGACATGAAACAGATGTTGAAAGCATTTAAAAAAGACCCATCACCACTGGGGATTTAAACACGTAGGGCTGATCCAGCAACCACAAAAAGGACGAAAGATACCCTTTAATTGTACTCAGAGCAAAGCCTTGCCAGGCGAGAGCCAAAACAAACAACACCACATCAGATAAGTTTGCCTGGAGAGGGTCTATCTACTGTGCATCGCACAATGTCACAAATTTCTCCCAACAACAGGCATATGCAGTTTTTTTTTCCGACACGTCTGGCTGTCAGGATGAGATTAACCACCTCTGGAGGAAGGTTAAAAGTGCTCAGCTGTTGCTGCTCAATCTCCAAGCATGAAGGTGGAAATTGTGTAGGCCTGGGAGCAGAACCTTGTTTAGTTGCTCTGACAGCCGATCCTCCTCAAGGGCCAGCCTTATCAGAGGACAGATGCTCATAACAAGGAACTCTAGATACCATTCTCTCAGGGCAGAAACTGAGGACACGAGTATGACTTGGGCCCAGTCGGTCCTGATCTTCTTCAGAACTCGGAGCAGAAGAGGTATCTGCAGAGAGGCATACAGAAGGACCAAGTTTCACTCTAGATGACGTGCAGAACTGCAGACATTGTACGTTCTCGGTGGTGCTAAACACAACTAGCCAAGGTTTTCCCCATTAATGGAAGAGACCTTACACCACCTCTGGGAGCAAATGGCATTCGTGATCTGCTAGATGCCAACGACTGAGTTCGTCCACCATGGTATTTAAGGAGCCAGCCAGGTGGTTCACCACCAGGTAAATGCCTTGATGATCCAGCCATTTCAAGAGTTGCAAGGCCTGCTGGCACAGGGCCACTGCAGAGCTTGAATATCCTACCTAGTGTGCTTGATCAGTAGGATGCTGGCCGCCATCAATCCCAGCAGCGTCAGAGTCAACCTCACTGAAATCCAGGATTGTGGCTGAAAGGCTGTGATCATAGCCTGAAGTCCTGAACTCTTCTTTCTAGGAATGGCGCAAACAGAACCGTGCGCAGAATGGATCTGAAGAAGGGGAGCATCTGAGAAGGAGACAGATGTGACTTCAGCACGTTGATGGTGAACCCCAAAGATGACAGGAGGTTTGCTGTAGTCTGGAGGTGGTTGACAACTGCCTGGGGCTAGTCCACCTTCAAGTCAGTCATTGAGATAGGGGAAGATGGCAACTTCTGACCTCCGAAGGTTTGCTGCTATCATTGCCATCACTTGAGTGAACACCCGAGGGGCGCAGCTGAGACCAAAGAGGAGCATCGCAAACAGAAAATGCTCCTTTCCCACCATGAACTGTAGAACAAGTTACTTACCTTCAGTAATGCAATATTTGGTAGAGACAATATCTAGCCACAGATTCCTTACCTTTGAATAGATACTCAAGCAATACCGTCCCTGATAGTGGACTGCACATGATAAACTATAAAGTCCTGCAGGACCGAAAGGGCAAAATGCCCATTCCTGCGGACCTGACTGTCCAGGCAGTAATATTTGGTGAACGTGTGCAGGGACCCCCACGTTGCTGCCTGGCAGATGCTCAGGACTGCGACTCTACTTGCTAACACAGTGGTCACATCTATAGCTCTGGTGAAATGAGCCCTTATGCCCTCAGGGGGCAGCTTCTTGGCCAGTGCATAGCAGATTTTAATACAGAGAACGACGCAGCGCGAAATGGTTAATTTCTGCACCGCGCCACCCTTCTTCGCTCCAACATACCCCATGAAGAGTTGGTCAACCACCTGGAACTCTCGTATGCGGTCAAGGTAGAACAACAATGTTCTTTTTGGGTCCCGACAGTGGAGTCGCTTTTCTTCTTTTGAGATATGTGGCAGAGCGTGGAAAAGTGGGCAAGGTGATGGACTGGCCCACATGGAATGGGATTACCACTTTCGGCAAGAAAGTTTGTCTTGAAAGACAGACAGGAATGGAGGCTTTGATGATAAAGCCTGCAGTTCCACTCACCCTACAGGGAGATGCCATGAGAAAGGCTGTTTTGATTGTAAGCAGCCTAAGGGGACAATTATGTAAAGGCTCGAAAGGAGCACACATCAGGAATGTAAGAATCAGAGTAAGGTCCCACTGATGCATAATGAAAGGAGAAGGTTTGAACATATGTACAAGACCTTTCAGAAATCTATTTACAATGGGAAATTTAAATAAAGAGGGTTGGACAGGCAGTTGCAAGAAGGCAGAAACATACCATTTCGGAGTGCCCAGAGCTCAGTTCTGCTAGGCAAAGGTCAAAATAAAAAGTTAAATATCATAAAGGGAAACAAAAAGACAGGCAAAAATCCTTTCTGTACAATATAATACAAATTTCTTCCAACGGCAGGTGTATATCTTTTTGGTGGAGGGATGCCTGTCTGCGAAGATAACGGATAGTGAACCCCAGCAAATGCAGGTGGTCCGCCATAGTCTAAAGGTGGGAGACAACAGCCTGGGACAAGCCCGCCATCAGGCTCCAGTCATCGGGATAGGGAAAGACTGCACACCTGATCTGGGCAGATGATCTGCGACCACCGGAATCATATTGATGAACACCCGAGGGCTGCTGGTAGGGCCAAAAGAGAGCACAATAAATTCAAAATTCTCGTGGCCTACTGTAAACCGCAGGTAACACTGATCGGCAGGCAGGATGGGGAAATGGAAATAGGCGTCCTACAACTACAAAGCTACCATCAAGTCTCCTGTGTCCAGGGCAGACAAAACCTGAGCTAATGTGAGCATCTTGAACTTCTTCTTTTTGAGAAGGGTTTGAGGGTTCCCAAATCTAAGATAGTGTAAAGCACTTTGTTCTTTTTGGGAATCTGAAAGTAGCAGGAATAGCAACCACTGCCTACTTCTGGCACCAGAACCCTCTCTATAGCTCCCTTGGCCAAGAGAGCGGTGACTCCCTCGCGGAGCAAGGACAAATGATTCTCCGTCAGCCGGTCATGAGATGGACGCAAAGTGGGAGGGGAGGATTTGAAGGGAAGGGAGTAGCCCCTCCGAACTATCTGTAAAACCCACCTGTCCGGGGTTATGGACTGCCAGTGGGGCCACCAACTGGACGCCCATGTTCTTGTAGGGCAAGATTAAGAGTGCACAGAGGCTGCCGCTGCAAGGGGATTGGTGGCGCTACTCATCGCGGTTCATACTTACCATGGGGTCAGTAGGAATCGCGGCTTCGTCCCTGCACAGTCTGGGATACTAGTGTGGGGGGTTGCTGGAATATGATTGGCACGGTTAAAAGCCCCTTCTGTAGCCAAGAAAGGGGCGATAGGCAGGCTGGAGATTATGCTGGGTAGCTGCTAGGCCCAAGGACTTGACCGTAGCCTGCGAGTCCTTAAAGTTCTCCAGCGCTGAGTCTGCATTGTCTCTGAAGAGACGGTTGCCATCAAAGGGCATGTCCACGATGGAAGCCTAGACCTCCCCTGAAAAGCTCAATACTCTCAGCCAGGCGTGGCGTCTAATTGCCACTGCCGACAAAAGCGCTCTACCCAGCGAGTCGATCCTATCCAAACCACACCTAATGGTGAACTTTGCTGTGTCTCTCCCATCCTTGACCACTTGGGAGAGAACAGCCCGGGCCTCCTTTGGGACCTGGGGCAGCACTTGCGCAACTATATCCCACAGAATGTGGGACTAGCGGCCCAATAAGCATGCGGTGTTCACCGACTGCAATGCAAGACTGGTGTAAGAAAACATCTTCCTACCCAAGCTATGCAGCCTCTTAGATTTCCTGTCTGGGGATGCTGGAGGGAACACGCCATGGGACAAAGCCGCTCTACCCAAAGAGTCGATCCTATCCAACCCACACCTAATGGTGAACTTGAACTTTGCTGTGTCTGTCTCTCCCATCCTTGACCACTTGGGAGAGAACAGTCCGGGCCTCCTTCGGGACCTGGGGCAGCACTTGCACAACCATATCCCACAGAATGTGGGACTAGTGGCTCAATAAGCATGCAGTATTCACCGACTGCAATGCAAGGCTGGTGTAAGAAAACATCTTCCTACTCAAGCTATGCAGCCTCTTATATTCCCTGTCTGGGGGTGCTGGATGGAACACGCCATGGGATGTAGAGACTTGGACCACCAAGCTCTTAGGGGTAGGGTGCTGGGTGAGGAAGTTTAGGTACCCAGGTGTGCAACTGTCTTGTTCACAGGAGCCCCTGTGCTGGGCTTGGACTAGGTTCCCAGTAGTACGTCTGTTACAGCTTCATTAAAAAGGAGCAAGGGTTCGGAAGCAGAAGCTCCCAGTTGTAGCACTTCCATCAAGATGTTAGATGTTAGACTTAACTGCCACAAGGGCAACTCCAGGACCTCAGCTGCCCTCTTCACCACCATGGAATATGATGCTTCCTCCTCCATAGCCCTGGAAGGCGGAGAAAGCATACCAATATCTGGAGAAGTGTCCAGACTTCTGGCCTCACCAAGCTCCCTACACCAGTCCAGTGACCCCTCCCATTCTTCCCCAATGCCTAGCCCTTCAGAATAGGGATCAGGCTCTGACCTGGGACGTGGGAGTCCTGTTGGCGCCGGTCGATGTGTCTCTATGTCGTTGGTTATCAGAATGGGGCGGGGGCTGGCGCCGCCAGTGGCGTTGGGAGAATTGGCGTCAGGCTGGCACCAGGGAAGGTTGCTGTGGTATGACTGGATCCATGGGGGCCAATCTGAGCGGAGGTCGGAACCAGATGGGTTCCCCTCTGACCCTGCGGAGCCCAAAGGCACGCCTGAGGGTTCCGGCCGCTTAACTACATAATGTATGGCCTTCTAAAATTCTTTTATCTGAGCGGGGTTGCCCTGGAAAAGCTGGGAGGCTCGCAGTTGGCCCTGGCAATGATTCCGAAGAACCATGCCTCGAACGTAGATGCTCCTTCATCGCGTCAGACAATGGACGAGGGAAGTCAAAGTACGCTTCAACTTCTTGGGCTTCTTCCCCGAATGTCTCGATGACCTGGAGTGGGAGAAAGAAGACTTGGGGCTCCTGGAGCGGTCCGACGACCTCCCTCTTGATCAGGTCTGAGATCTCCAAGGAGTCACCTGGCGTCGCCTGCTGGGCCGCTATAAGCTGCAGGGACGACTCCCTCAAAGCCTTCAGTGTCATGGCCTGGCAGTCGGAGCATGACTTGGGAGTCACGGTTGCACTCGAGACACCACAGACACATAAGGTGGAGGGCTGTAACCGACATGGTGTGATGACAGGCGCCACACGGTTTAGACCCAGTCTTTCTCAAAGACATTCGCGACTCAATCAAGAGGAAAAATTCCCCCCCTAAAAAAACTCAACAGAACATTTAATTTTTTGTTATCAAAAACGGACAGAGGGGTAGCTCTTTCTCCAGATCAGCACTAACTGACACAGAAAGAAAAGAACTGATGTAAAAGCACCGAGATGGCTCCTATATAGGTGTGCGGACCTCACTTCCGGCGCAGACGACGCCTATGACGCCACGTGGAGCTGATCAACTCCACCTATCGGTGTGCAGGGGTACTGCTCATGCAAAAAATCTTCCGGATCCCATCTGATGCCAGGGCTATTCAAAGGTAAGAAATCTGAGGCTAGATGTCTCTATCAGATGGTGGCTGATGGGCCTGCAGCTTGGGAATATGGAAATAGGTGTCGTGCAGATACAACACCACACTCCTGTCTCCAGGATTGAGGACTGGTAAGGCCAGGGACAGCATTCTGAATTTGTTCTTCCGGAGGAGTTGGACAAAGGCTTCTATCCTTCTTTGGCACCCAAAAGTAGTGGGAATAACAACCATGGCCAACTTCTGCCACAGGCACCGTCTAGATAGCCCCTTTGCCAAAGTTGTTCTGGGAAAGGAAGAAGGTACAGCGGAGTGGCATTGAAGGAAAGAGTGTATACCTTCTCGACAGGCTGCAGAACATACCTGTTCAATGTTACGGCCTGCTAACCCAGCGAGAATCACTGGATCCTGCCAACATCCAGGTGACTGTGTGCCCATAAGGGCACGCTTGAGACGTCTGGCAGAGATCAGCAGAAGGAGGGGTCTGCAGTGGTTCTAGGGGGTTTGAGTCAGTAGGCCGACTGGCTAGTTGACCCTGGGTTCTAGGACCTTGGGCATGAAATTGATCGGCACATTGCTGAGGTTTGAAATGGCTGCTGGTATGGGGTGCCTCTGTCAGCGCCATGAAAGAATTGGTTGGGTTGGTGCAGCTGGCCAGGCGGGGAAGATAAGCCCAGGAAGTGTGCTGTTGCCCTGCTCTCTTTGAACTGTTCAAGAGCGGAATCTGCCTGAACCCCAAAAAGGCAAGTCCCATCAAAGGGCAGCTACTTAGGGCCCGCAGGCACACCAGGAAGAGTCAAAAGGAATCTAATGAGTCGGAGCATGGCATTGGATCTGCCTAGGTGTCACAAATGGCCCCGAAAACTCGGGTTGTGCTGAGATAAGCTGAGAGATAGGATTTGAAGGCAACCGTTTTCAGGAGTGAGATTAGGAAGAATGGTGATATCCTTGTACCTTCTCAGGTGTATGAGAGTGGCAGGTTGAGGCCAAGTGGCGCCTATAGAGGCTCTTCATGTAATTTCCTGAATGGAATGGAGTCAATGCGGAGCCACATGGTGCCACCCACGGGAACGCAAAAGTAGTTCTGGAAAAGTTGCCAGTTGGGGACGTCTGCGGAATATCTAAAAGGTGAGGACTCTGTGATTAGAAGTCTTTACTAGAAACACTAATCCACTAGCTAAAACATTAACACACACACCCAGTGACAACCAAACACTCACGGTCCACAACGCACCAGCATAGGTTGGCAGGAAAGTCATGAGCACCAACTCTATCCCTTATTATTCTACTAAAAAATCCTATTTGCAAGCAGACTACAAACAGGATCTGGAAGGGAAATCAAAGGAAACAGACAAATTCAACCGATCAGAAGAAGACAAGTTACTTACCTGTATCTTTAGTTCTCCAGTATTGGAAACTTTCATAGATTCCCATGCTTGAATCATTCCCCGTCGTCAAGATGGGAGTCCCCAGTATACATAAAATAGCAATAGAAACCCTTACAAAAAAGAAACTAGGCCTAGGCCCATTCCAGTTTTGTAACATATCCACCTCTTTTTGTAAAAGAGACCAAATACAATGAACAACCAATCAGATCAGCCTCACCCTCTAGAACCTTCCTGAGAACCTCAGATCCTCAGATTTTCTACCGCACGTTGTACAAGGGAGCCTCTGATGCAGCGCGGAATGTAAAATCCCTCCCTACTGCCACGGACCAAATGATTTCACACACGCACACTATCCATACATTCGCTGGTGGGGCCCATAACACCAACACACACTTACCATTAGTCCGTGCGAGAGGCGATTATCCTTCCATGCGCTGGCTAATGAGGGAGGAAGATACCACTTTACCCTAATGAGCAACAAACCTACAAACCCTTCTCATACTCATTAGGCCCTAGATTCCACATTTGGTATTATCCTCCTAACCGGGACGGATCTGTTAGTTGTAGTTTTAGTGAAATCCTAATTCTCTAATTAACCTTTACATTAACACATTTCAATGAATAAACAACCCGACTCATTTCTGTAGATGTTCAAATCCAAATTTATATTAATATTGCAGATTAAATCATTCATTTGATCAAGTTGCCATTCATATTTACCTATTCTGGCTAAAGTCGTCCTCTATGTCAAATCTGGTAGTCTCGCAATTCTATGCCCATCAATTTAGCAGGTTAAGTTCATCAGGAATTTGGGCATTAATTCAGTCCATCAAAGATTCAGGCTAACAGCTGTCCTGCAGTGTCACCGTCCTCTCCGTCAGCATAACATCAGGAAATCGAGAAAGGCCAGAAATGAACCCGCGCCCACCTCTCTATTCTACCATAATTTATAGTAAAAATCATTGACAATTTGTATCAAAAACGGGCTTTCAAATGTTTTGATTGGTCCATTGGAATCGTCTGACAGGATTCTCATCAACTAAAGTCTCTGATGTCATTGTTCTTGAATTATCCGGTTTTTAGTAGCATTATTATTGTTCATTCAGAAAAGCTGGCTTGCATCCCAGAGCAACCTTGAAGGGTAAATGTTCATCTGGGGTCAGGTCCAGGCCACTGTGTATCTATTATCAGCGCAGGCGTACTTCACCCAAGCCTTGTTCAGCGTTGGCAGTCGGGTTAGGCACCAAAGTCAGCCATCTTTCGACAGGTCAAAATGGTCAACTTAAGCAAAGAAACACAAAAACGTAATTAATACATAGAAATGACTAATAAAATGTTATTCCCTCACTAATACCCATATGTGTGTGTATTTATCTAGCCAAAAGCAACACTCAATGCGGTTTTTACTTACAAAATAAAGCACGAATCACAATTACATCACCAAAGCAACATATATCATGCAAAGTTCTAATTACCTATCATTAGTATGCGTACGAAATTTAGTTCACGTCATTAATTAGGCCATGCAAATGCAAATCCCACGTGTATTTCAGTCATTAATAAGGTTGGTTAGTTATTTTCACATCACTCCAAACCATTAGTACGATTATAATTAATCAATTAATCTAATTAATAAAACGACATGCAAAATGGGGTGGGTATACAAAATTTTGCATAACCCGCTCCAGCAATCCCCCCTTTGGTGATTTTATCACCACACCATCCAAAATTTTGTTCTGTCTTTACGGAATCTTTAAAATGTTTTCTTGCTCTTAATCATAAGTCAGTTTCACCTATGTCTTCTCTTTTTACTGATTCATACATACTCTCCTTCCACTCCTCCAATTCTATTTCTTCAATTTCTCTTTCTTGTTTCTTATCTTTTCTTTTGAAATTTTCTCTTTTTATTCTTTTCTTATTTTTCTTGTTTCTACAGCACATACAACATAATCTTATCATTAAAACTATGCAGATTACACATGTTAATGGAAACAATATTTTACCTATAAGTTTACTACCTATTTTCACTAAGAAATTCTTAATAGCAGCTATTTTCTTTCCAATTCTATCCCAAACACTTTAAACCTCCAGTGGTGCAAGTTCATCATGCAATTCAGTAATATTCTTAATATAAGTTTTCAGATCTTTGCTTTCGTCAGGAATGTAAGTACAACAATGTTGAACTTTCAGCATTCTACAGACTCCACCCTCTTTTGCCAATAAAATATCAAGGGCAAGTCGATTTTGCATTACCATAGCACGCATGGCAATTATTTCAGTATTAACCCAAAAAAATCCTCCAGTGGTGCTTGTTGACAAGCGATCCACTACTGTTGACAATTTTCTAATTTTGTTTGCATTCAGAGTTATTCCCACTGCTGGTATCAATGCCTGAAAAATATCACCTACAACTTCTGCCCAAGATTCCCTCTTAGTTCTAGCTAAATGATTACTTAAGCTATGTACACCATCTTCTCCTCTATCCATATGAAAGATTTTTGGAAAGACCAGGCCTATGTAACATGTGCCATACCAATGGTCTGGCAAACGATAATATGCCCTGTTCCCGCAAATAAAATATAATCCAGGAAAGACTGGATCTCTTCCACCTTTGAATCCCCATCCACCCATGATTCAATATGTATCATGGCACTCACTATTACCTAGAAAATAATTATCATACGCCGTTTGATTCCTTCGAATACAAAATTTCCCTTTCTGAGGCCAATCTAAAGCTATAGTTGGACTAGCTTCTCCTTTCAAATGTTTTTCTTTCTCTATATCCCAGATTGTTTTCTCCACTTTCCCTTCTGCTGCTTTCTTTTGCATTTTCAATCTCCTTTCCTCAACCATGTCTAGGAATGTCTTTGCCTCCTTCTTCAAACTGCATGTTAAATTGTTTCTAAAAATATACTCTAATGTTAGTTCCTTAGTTTCTAAAAATAATTCACCTAATACCTTAGCAGGCTTTACTTTGTTCAATTTATTATAAGAAGGCACTTGCGTAAAAATGTTATCTACATCCGAAAAATAATATTCTAATTTCCCTGTCTCATAAAATAAACTAGCTATTACACTACATGTTATACCATACGTTGCCGGAAGGTGATGATATGTCACTCCCTCAGAAACAGATGCAGGTAACTGTATACATACGTAGCAGTCCCGTACGTCCATTGTCTTTATATATTCATACAATAATTTTGAAAATACATTATTAGAAAAATCTGTTATTGACCTGCCTTTATGCAAATAATTTTTATCTATTCTAGTTGGAACTACCTTTGGAATTTTGCCTATATTAGTTTTATTCTCACTATGTCCTTCTAATGTATCTATAGTAGCCTTAAAAGAAATGACAAGAGCAAGGATGCTCCATAAAAGCATTAATAATCCTGTACAACAACAACACATTTTACACCATCTTTTCATGAATGTACATCTACCTTTACTACTTTCTATGTTAGCCATCTTGTTAAAATGGACCGTGTCTTTTGACTTAGCCTCTTTTACTTCACAACTAGTTTTTCTAACCTAAGGTTCTAACACCTATTTGGTTCTACCAGTCACTATTTTTAATTCAATATCTTGTTTTCTTCATCAATAATTTTCTTAGCTTATTCAGTTGGGCATCTCATCGTTCTTCACTCTCCTCTCGTCTTCCAAATATGGATTTTCCTGAACTTCCGTTTCTTCTTCTCCAATGTCGGACAAGAGAACTCTCAGGATTTCCGATTCTATTTCATCCTCAACCACTTTCAGTACAGTCTCCTCTGGATTTCCTTGACTATCTGCCTCTTCTCCCTGTTCAGACAGAGCCACGTACGTCCATTCTGGTGACTTATACTTCTGGTTAGGTTTCCTTGTTCTTCTACTCTCTTTGTCTTTAGTTAATTCGTCTTCTTTTGATTTCTCTTGACTTGTCACTTCATTCACCTGTTCAGCTCTTGGTGAATTCACTCGTGTCAGTCTGTATCTCAGTTTCCTTATTTTATTGGGCCAAACATAATCTCTTGCAACTCTTTTTACTTTACTTCCTTTGTCATTCTTTTCATTTCTCCAAGCTCTCTTTCTTAGAACTCGACTTTCAGGTATTTCATTTTAACTCTCTTCAGACTCTGTCTCAACTTGCTTTGTCTTTTCAGCAACTTCTTCTTCCACCACTTGTTTTGTTTTCCCTACTTCTGTCCCTCCTCGGGTCTCTGGCACACAATCTTCCTGCTGGCTACTTGTCCCTTCACCTAACTGGATGTTGCAGTTCCCTACACCTCCTCGGGGGTCTTCCGCAGAAATCTGTCCCTCTCTCTCTGTACCTGTCCCTTGTTCATTTAGATTTGTTACTTCAGGTGGAATTTCTCTCAGTCTCTCATCTGGTACTTCCTTTTCACTAATTTCTTTTGTTGCGTCTTCAGTACTCTTTCCTCTTTTCTTCCTGTGTTCCTTCTTGGAACCCTGCGCTTCTTGCTCGTTTCCAGAATCGCTAGATTCGGAAATCTGCAATCTTCTTCTCAGAGCAATACTTCTGGGGACTAAAGCTGATCTTTGTTCTGTTTCCCCCCTTTCAGAGTTTCCTTGTGTCTTTGACCCTTCGTCATCTGATTCAGTGCTTGATTCTGATTCATCAAAGTATTCTTTTCCTGTGCTGTCCACCGGATTTGGAATTCTCAATGTATGACTGGCATGGATCCAATTTTTCAGTCCAGCATACTTCACAGCTGTTGTCGTGGTCAAAATGACTTGTCGTGGTTTTCCCCACCTTGGAGCCAGACAATTTCTTCTTCTGTGGACTTTTATCCTTACCCAATCACCTGGGCTCAGATCATGGGCTTGCTTCTTTTCAAGGGTGGTGGCATCTGGTCCAACCTGATGAAACACAGAATGAACTGCGTCAGCCAGGCCTTTACAGTATTCCAACACCATGTCATCAGAAATTGTCATCAGCTTGTTGACTGGTATAAACACATGTCTCATTGCACATCCCATGATTATTTCATGAGGACTCAATCCTGTAGTTCTGTCTGGTATGGCCCTTGTTGTCATGAGTACTAGAGGCAAGACACCAGGCCATTTCATACCTGTGGCCAAACACATTTTCCCTATTCTATTTTTGATAGTACCATTCATCTGTTCAACCACACCAGAAGCCTCTGGTCGGTAGGCACAATGTAGTTTTTGTAGTACATTCAATGCTTCACAAATTAATCCTACAATCTCATTATGGAAATTTCCTCCTCGGTCTGACTCAATTGTCACTGGGAACCCGAACCTGGGGATGAACTCTCTCAACAGTAGCTTGGCTACTGTCAACCCATCATTTCTTCTTGTTGGGAATGCTTCCACCCACCTGGAGAATAAGCAGACCACTACCAAAACATACCTCAATCTGTTACAGGGAGGCATCTCAATGAAATCTACTTGCATTCTGGTGAAAGGCCCTCTTTCTCGACCTATTGTTCCCAGACTCACTACTGTCTTCCTGCCAGGATTGTACTGCTGACATATTAAGCATCTCTGACAAAGACTCTCTGCCACAAGTCTGAATTTTGCATTGTACCAGGTCTTTTTAAATGACCTGATCATAGCATCTCGTCCAATATGTCCCTGGCCATGATACATCCGTGCCATGGTAGACATCATGCTATCAGGCATAACTGGTCTTCCATCTTTATAGACCCACACATGATCCTTTTCCCTTGGGGCACATCCTGCTTTTACCCACTGTCTCATTTCCTCATCTCCTGCCTCATCCTGCAATTGTTTTACCTCTTCCCACAATGTTAGTGAACATCAATGAGCAAGAAGACATTTCCCTTTCCTTAGCCCGATTGACCGAATTCTGATTCCGTGCACAATACTGCGCCATGTCGTTTGCATACCTATTCCCAGTGGCAATGTAATCACCACCTTGACTATGTGCAGCACATTTTACAACAGCCAATTGTTTAGGCAGCTGTATCGCCTCAAGCAACTTTCCAACCACTTCTGCATTCTTAATGGGAGTTCCACTCGAGGTCAGGAAACCTCTTTGTAGCCATAGTTGGCCAAAGTCGTGGATGACTCCAAAGCCATACTGGCTGTCAGTTATCACAGTCACTCTCACACTCTTCCCAATCTTGCATGCTCTAGTCAAAGCCACAAGTTCAGCTACCTGGGCTGATTTCACTCCTTTCAAATATGAGGCTTCAATCACTGCTGCAACTGTGCATACTGCATACGCTGCACTCAGCACTCCTTCATCCGTTCTCAAACATGACCCATCAACGAACATCACAAAATCACTTTCTGGCAAAGGAACATCTTTTATGTCTGGTCGTGGTTTAGTACAAAAATCAAGTACATCCAGACAATCATGATCAACTTCATCTCTTACCTCCACAATCTCAGCATCAGGCAACAATGTTGCGGGATTCACATTCACACATCTCGCAAGACTCACATTAGTTGCACCTAATATGACCTTTTCATACTTAGTCAGCCGACTGTGTGTCATATACTGAGTACGACTTCTTGTCAACAGAATTGCTACATCATGAGGTACAAACACTTTCAATGGATAACCCATAACAATTCCTTCACTCTGCTCCAAACTTCGACATGTTGCAGCCACTGCTTTCAGACATCCAGGTAAACCTACAGGTACTGGATCTAGCATTGATGAAATTTATGCAATTGGTCTCCTCAATTTTCCATGTTTCTGGGTCAACACAGAAAGTGCACATCCATTCCTCTCACTGCAATATAACTCAAATTATTTTTCATAGTCAGGCATGCCTAATGCAGGTGCTTCACACAAACCATCTCTCAAGTGTCTAAATGCTGCCAATTCTTCTCTGCTTAATTCAAGGGGATCTTTTACATCACTTCTCGTTAATGGCACCAAAGGCTTTGCAATCAAGGAGAAGTTCCCTATCCACTGACGGTAGTACCCTACCATTCCCAAAAACATTCTTACTTCTCTTTGAGTCATGGGAGCTCTCATTCCTTTTATTATTCTGATTCTGTCTATGGTTATTTTCCTTAGTCCTTTCTCAATGTTGTGTCCCAGATACTGCACTTCCTTTTTACAAAACTGTAGTTTTGCGGGTGACACTTTAAGTCCTCCATCTGCCAAATGATTCAGTAAGGCTATTGTATCTACCTCACAGGCTTCACGTGTCTTTGATGCCACCAAAAGGTCGTCAATATATTGTACCAGTACAGAATTTTCTGGCATTTCTAGACTCTCCAAAAATCTCTTTAACAACTGATTGAATATTGAGGGGCTCTCTGTATACCCCTGTGGGATTTGGCACCATGCCAAAATACGCTCACCAAAACGAAATGCAAAAATTTGCTGACTGTCATGGTGCAATGGGATGGAAAAGAAAGCATGACACAGATCAATTACTGTGTACCATTCTGCATCATGGGAAATCTGATATAAGATCACTGATGGATTTGGTACAATGGGACAACATGATACCACAATTTTGTTTACCTTTCTCAAATCTTGCACTATCCTGAATTTCCCATTAGGCTTTTTCAGTCCCATTATCGGTGAATTACATGGACTACTCATTATTTCTCTCAAGATTCCTTGTCTGATCATTTTCTCTATTATAGGAGTTACACCTTCAATTATTTCAGGTGTCAATCTGTACTGTGGAACATTTGGATACGTTACTCCTTCTTTTACAGTTATTTTGACTGAATCTACATTTCTCATTAGTCCTACATCTTCTCCAGTGAAATCCCAAACCTCTGTTTTTACAGAGTTTCTTAGTTCTCTTGGTAATTCATCAGGGTTGAATACAGCATATGTCTCAGTAACTTCACTTTCTCTGTTAGCTAAGGTCATCTTATACAATACATCATCATCTGGTGTTTCAAAAACTATTCCATCCGGAGTACAAAATATAGTGCAATTCATTTTGCACAACAGGTCCCTACCTAATAAATTCACAGGACTGGTGTCACACACCACAAATCGGTGCATTTCTGAAAATTTCCCTATTCTGACTTTCACTGGTTCTGTAAGATAAGTCTTAATTTGTCTGTTGGACACACCAACTACTTGGATCGTTTCATCCGAGAGAGGAAGATTCTTAACATCAGCTGATCTAACAGTTGATCGAGTAGCACCAGTATCCACTAGGAAGGTAATATTTTTATCATTAACCCTCCCATCTACAAAAGGTCCTGTCTGGTCTACTTCTAGAGTTGCGCCAAGTACGCACTCTTCTTCCTCCCTTCGGCACCGTCAATAGCTCTCTTCTGCGTCACTCTCATCGCGTTGCAGCCAATACTGCGAAACAGCGCTAGCGCGCGGCAGTTTATTTACCTGTTCTTCATTTTAGAATCCCGATTCACTACTATACTTCTGTGTGTTTCTGCTCTGTGGAAAAGGCGGCTTTGGCACCTGATTCTATGGGGGAACAACTTGCTGCTGTTGCTGCAGTTGACCACTCACCTCATGCTGCACCTGTGGGTTCAATGATGAATTTTCATTGTTAGTACTCGGGGGAAATTTACACTCGGATTTCCAATGCCCTATCCTGCCTCAATTATGACATGGAAATTTCTTTTTAGCTTCTTCAATGTTCCCTTTGTATTTCCCATTATTACATTTTGGCTTGGTCCCTGCTTGTTCCACCAATTGTACTTCCTGTCTCTCCGCTACCTTTACCTGTGCCCACATTGCCTTCTCCTTCAACTTTCGCTGTTTTGCTTCAATTTCATCACTGAAGTATTTAGCATGTCTCAATACTTCATCTATTTTCTTGTTTTGCCAATCTACCGTATGCTGTTTAATCATATCACCAATTTCTGGTCGTAAACCATATACAAATCTGTATACAAAATGGCTCAAATCCTTTTCACTCAGATTCTCGTCTCCGCTAAACTGCTTAAAAGCTTGTATTAGCCTCTCATAGTACGCATGTACTGACTCTTTACTTTCCTGGTGTGTTCGATCAATTTGTACCCAGTCTGTTTCTTTAGGGGGCACTTTATTTTTCAAAAATACCATAACCTGCTCATACTTCTTCATTACCTCGGGGTCTGGTGCTCCTGTTTTAGGATCCCTTGGATATTCCTTGGTTGGCCAGTTTATCATTAATTTGCATTCTGACCATAGGTCTGCTGGTACTATTATGTCAAACAGACTATTCAAATCAATCCATAGTACTTTAGACAATTTTACAAATCTGTCTACCTGTCTGTACCACTCGACGGGCTTTTCACGTAGTCGAGGGAAGTCATTCGTAAATGACAAAATATTCTGTCTCGTCCATGGAACATGTACATATCCTCCTCCTGGAATCTCTCTCATAGGGCACTCTGTCACTACCTTCTCCTTCTCTCTCACAGGAAAGGCTGAAAATGTCTTATCTGAGGCATCATCGCATTTTCTATACCACCTGCTTCTCCATTTATTCACATCTCCCCATTTTCTCAGCAAAATGATTATGTCCTTAATTTGACCTATTCGTCCTGTGGTGTTCATGTTCTCAATGTCCTTTTCAGTGAATTCTACTCGATAAGGTTTCTGTAAAGCTTTTACCTTTTCCATATCAATACCCATTTCATTTGCTACTTCCTCTAACCTTTCATGCAAGTTTTTCGCTCTCCAGGTTGCACTTTTGCACAAAAATAATAATTCTTCATCCTGATAGGTTTTCAACTTTTCTGTCGGGATAGTCCCTACAATTAACTCTTCCAATACCATTCGTAACTTGGCCACATCAATTGATTGGAATTCTTTGTCTTTCCTCTGCAAGTTTCTCTACCATTCACTTAGCTCGTCTGTTGATGGTCCTACTGGTTTTTCTACACTTCCGTGTCCAAAATCATTTTGTGTTTCTGACACTGTCTCAATCATTGTCATACGTCTCTCTGCACAATTCTGATCTACAAATAGATTATTTGTAAAATTCGGTTCCATTACACTCATAGTTTGCCTACATGAATTCTCATTCTGTCTCACTCTTGGTTGTTCTACAGGGTTACTATTTCTATAAGGTACTGTCAAACAATGCTCACTGTCCTTCTGTTTTTCAAAAATAGGCATTACTGGACCTATTGTTACTGGAACAGTTACTGCTTCTAGATTCTTGGTCAATTCTCTTATTTTCTCAGTTAATTCCAGGGTTGTGTTTGCTAATTCTACAGAATTTTCTCCATCTGTTCTTCCTTCTGATTTCTTTTCTACTTCTCTGGTACCACTGTCTTTACTCAAACTTAGGGATTCTGGTCCCGATTTTATAATCTGTATCGTTTCTCTCATTGGGGCACTTGGATTTAACATTTCTGGTTCTGGTCGATACGGTGGTGGATTTTTATAGAACATATCATCAAGAACATCATCCTCAGACTCATTCGCTCCATACCCTCTCGATTCTAAATTATGCCTCTTTTCTGCACACTTTCGACCTTCATTCTCTCCTACAGTTCTTACAGGGAACACACTCTCAGTCATGCTCGCATCTCGCCATCTTTTCATTCGGTCACTATGCGTTTCGTGTCCGTATGGCCTTCCAAACCAGTACCTATATCCTCTACCACTTCTTTGTCTTTTTCGTTCATGCATTTCGTCTTCCCATTCTGTCAAAGCCTCAAACTGTGTCGGTATAGGTCTTGGTTCCAAATTCATCATCATTTCCCTCAAGTTTCTTAAAACAGCCAAATTAAATGAACCATGCTCTGGAAAAGCTAATACTCCGTCGTCCTTGGTGTATCTCACCCAGTTATCCAACCAAATACAAGTATGATACCCATATTTCGTAATCATAAAGGATGCAGGGGTTTTCGGTGGAGGAAGTAACTGTCCTTCCCTAGTCTTCTTAACTGGTTTGTCTTTCTTAAACCACTTCTTAATTCTCCCTAACCAGGTCTTCTTCTCCTTCTCTGGTGGGTCGTAATACATTTTCTTGTCTTTCGCGCAACGCTAGTCCCTCTTTACAACTGTACCGCTAATCTATCCAATCACAGCGCAACTTCACACTAACGCACCTATTCAGAGCGTCCACGTCACTGTCACAGTCCTCGAATCCTAGCGCGACTCACACTAACGCACCAATAAGGAGCGTCTACATCACCCTGTTTCTTCTCCAATCCTAGCGCGGCGTACACTAACGCACCAATCCAGGGCGTTTCACAGTTCTGACCGACTGTCCAATCCCAGCGCGGTCGTTCTGACGTCAGCAGCCGCTGCGGCAGCTCCTGCTCCTGCTTCTGTCTACCCCTCCTTTACAAATCCACTCAGTAAGTTTTTGTTTCAATTTCTACACTTCTGTTAGTAACAACATAGAAACATCTCCATTGTCCGCTTCGCTAACCAAAGACCAGCAAAAAGACCTTTCTCACGAGAATTCAGTCTTTCCCGAGAGCAGCACTTACCTCTGTCCTACTACAGAATCATTACTTCCGTTGATAAAGTAGCACATCCCTCTACTTCACCCTTCTAACAAGCATTAGCTAATTGTTTCTCTAGTATTTAATACACATAGTTGGAGACCCAATGCTCCTGAGAAATAAACCCAGAGTTTCGCAATCAACCCAAATGCCTTTGCATTCACATTGTTCACACCAGAAAATGTAGTACATTCACACAGAATCCTGTCTTTCCCGAGAACAGCGAACAGTCTGTCCTACTACAGAATTATGACATACGTTAACAAAGCAGCGCTTACCTCTCCTTTGTCCTTCTAACAAGCTCAGAGAGTACCTAATACCTTTCCAGTGATAAGCGTTATCGGAATGCCAGTTGGATCCCTGGTACCTAAGACCAGAACTTCACAGGTAACCTTCGCTATCATACACACTTCTCTCACACAGAGAATGTCTCTAATGGCAACACACAACGATGCTACCGAATTGAACCCAGACAAAGCGACGTGCAACTTCAATTGTCACACGTTTCCCCTGTGTACCTACAGGGCAACAACAATTCCGTCTTTCCCGAGAGCAGCGCTTACCTCTGCTCTACTACGGAACCGTTACAAACTTCCGACTTCCTACATCCCTGAAGCTGTGCATACAACGTATAACTCAACGTAACTCAACATAGAGTGTTAGTACATAAATCAATACCAATCAATAACCAAAATCAATAAGCAATGTACATGCAATAATCACTAAACCAAACAATAACAAACCATCATTCTGCTACCAGAAAAACTGATGCAGCGCGGAATGTAAAATCCCTCCCTACTGCCACGGACCA
This sequence comes from Triturus cristatus, assembly GCF_964204655.1. Taxonomy (NCBI): domain Eukaryota; kingdom Metazoa; phylum Chordata; class Amphibia; order Caudata; family Salamandridae; genus Triturus; species Triturus cristatus. The sequence goes on from NC_140583.1 coordinate 741,454,447, forward strand.
AATGATTTCACACACGCACACTATCCATACATTCGCTGGTGGGGCCCATAACACCAACACACACTTACCATTAGTCCGTGCGAGAGGCGATTATCCTTCCATGCGCTGGCTAATGAGGGAGGAAGATACCACTTTACCCTAATGAGCAACAAACCTACAAACCCTTCTCATACTCATTAGGCCCTAGATTCCACATTTGGTATTATCCTCCTAACCGGGACGGATCTGTTAGTTGTAGTTTTAGTGAAATCCTAATTCTCTAATTAACCTTTACATTAACACATTTCAGTGAATAAACAACCCGACTCATTTCTGTAGATGTTCAAATCCAAATTTATATTAATATTGCAGATTAAATCATTCATTTGATCAAGTTGCCATTCATATTTACCTATTCTGGCTAAAGTCGTCCTCTATGTCAAATCTGGTAGTCTCGCAATTCTATGCCCATCAATTTAGCAGGTTAAGTTCATCAGGAATTTGGGCATTAATTCAGTCCATCAAAGATTCAGGCTAACAGCTGTCCTGCAGTGTCACCGTCCTCTCCGTCAGCATAACATCAGAAAATCGAGAAAGGCCAGAAATGATCCCGCGCCCACCTCTCTATTCTACCATAATTTATAGTAAAAATCATTGACAATTTGTATCAAAAACGGGCTTTCAAAAGTTTCTGATTGGTCCATTGGAATCGTCTGACAGGATTCTCATCAACTAAAGTCTCTGATGTCATTGTTCTTGAATTATCCGGTTTTTAGTAGCATTATTATTGTTCATTCAGAAAAGCTGGCTTGCATCCCAGAGCAACCTTGAAGGGTACATGTTCATCTGGGGTCAGGTCCAGGCCACTTTGTATCTATTATCAGCGCAGGCGCACTTCACCCAAGCCTTGTTCAGCGTTGGCAGTCGGGTTAGGCACCATAGTCAGCCATCTTTCGACAGGTCAAAATGGTCAACTTAAGCAAAGAAACACAAAAACGTAATTAATACATAGAAATGACTAATAAAATGTTATTTCCTCACTAATACCCATATGTGTGTGTATTTATCTAGCCAAAAGCAACATTCAATGCGGTTTATACTTACAATATAAAGCACGAATCACAATTACATCACCAAAGCAACATATATCATGCAAAGTTCTAATTATTTATCATTAGTATGCGTACGAAATTTAGTTCACGTAATTAATTAGGCCATGCAGATGCAAATCCCACGTTTATTTCGGTCATTAATAAGGTTGGTTAGTTATTTTCACATCACTACAAACCGTTAGTAATTATAATTAATCAATTAATCTAATTAATAAAACGACATGCAAAATGGGGTGGGTATACAAAAATATTTATAACCCGCTCCAGCACCTCCACTGAGCTCTGCTCAGTTTTTTATGTCAACATTTTTCCTACAGTTTTTTCACCTGTTTTTGTTCAAGACCTGCTTAGGCTATGTATCAATAAGTCTGACAAGGAGAAGAAAGCCCTCTTTAAAGCGGGTGCAACCTGTGCTAAGAAGAGACTTTATGTGGAGGACAAGCACAAGGATTGTATTTACTGTCTGTACCCAGACCATAAGGCAGCAGACTGTAAGATATGCCGGACCTTCTCAACGAAGGCTTTGCGAGACCGTGAGGGGCATCTCTGAAAGAGACGAACTGAAAGTGACTGTTTTCTTATAAGTAGACGAGCCATGACCATCAGCTTTTCTTGTCTCTCCAGGGTCGGAAAGGCTTTGTTGAGGGACGTATCCAGAATGGCTCCCAGGAACCGGGCTGTTCTGGATGGACAGAGAGTCGACATTTCCATGTTGAGAGTAAGACCCAGATTGTCGAAAAGGTGTGTGCACGCCGTGACTGATTCCTCTGCCAAGTGCTTGGAAGCAGCCTTTAGCAACCAGTCATCCAGGTAATGGAAAACCTGGTGCTGTTGCTTTCGCAGAAAAGCTGCCACGGGAGCTAGTACCTTTGTAAAGATCCGCGGAGCAGATCGGAAGCAGGGCTTTGAGCTGAAAGTGGCTCTTGGCTACTGTGAAGTGAAGGAACTTCCTGTGGGCTGGATGGATGGGTATATGAAAGTAGGTGTCTTCTAGATCCAATGTGGCCATGTAATCTCCTGAGTTGAGGAGTCGAAAGATGTCATGCAAGGAAACCATTTGAAACAACTGTTTGATGAGATAGGTGTTGAGCTCCCTCAGATCTAGAATAGAGCGCCACTTCTCTAAGGTCTTCCGAATCAGGAAGAACCGGGAGTAGAAATCCTCTCCCCGCTGAGAGAGAGGAAATGGATCTATCGCCCCTTTCAGGAGCATTTGATGGACTTCCAAACGTAGAAGACGAAGATGTTTTGACTCAGTGGCGCGAGGGGGTTTGGGAGGCGGTGCCTGGATAAACTCCAGAGTATGGCCGTATTGAATGATTTTCAGAACCCAATGATCCGATGTGATTTGCCACCAGTTGTGGAAGTAATGTGAGATTCTGCCTCCTACTGTTGTTACAGGAGGAGAAGTGACAGTAGTTAGAGCCAGCAAGCCGCTATTGACGCTTAGAGGAGTCCTTCCCCTGGCGTCCTTGTCTTCCTCTGTTATTAGATCTAGAGAAAGAGGATGATTGACCCTGCCGCTGGTTATATTGCGGGCGGTAAGATTGGGATGCTGATGTATATGAAGAATACCGTTGTTGTTGGTATCCTCCTCTGTAGGTAGGAAGGCCTTTGCCTCTGGCCCCATGAAAGGGGACCTTGCGGTATTGCAGAGACCCTAAGGATTTTGCGGTCTCCGAGTCTTTCTTAATATCCTGGAGCGCATCATCAATGTGCTTCCTAAAGAGCGCCTCTCCGTCGAAGGGAAGATTCAAGATTTTGTTTTGGACCTCTGGATGAAACCATGTAGCTCAAAGCCAGCCTTGGCGACGAAGGACAGCAGCCCCCGCTAAGAAGCGGAACGCAGTCGTTTCCATGCCCATTGCACAGTCAATAGCCTCTGAAGAGGTCCTCTCACCCTCTTGAAGAATCTTTTTCGCCTCCTCTCTCGAATCTTCCGGCAATTGATCCAGATAGGGGGAAAGGTCGCACCACATCTGACGATCGTAGCGACTAAGTATTGCTAAGGCATTTGCAGCCCTGACCATCAAGCTGGACATGGGGGAAAGCCTCTTGCCGGCGTTGTCGAGGCGTCTGCCCTCTTTATCTGGAGGTGTCATGAGGGGAGCTTGAGGATTTTTGGACTTTCTTTGGGCTGCCTGGGAGATGACAGAGTCCGGCTTAGGCTGACTGACCAGGCAGGCTGGGCTATCCTCTGGAGACTTACATTTCTTTTCAAGGCGAGGCAGTACTGGAATTACAGTGGCTGGATTTCTCATTAACTTTGGACCCTCGTCCCAGACATGACCAACTATAGGATTGGTCTGAACTGATTTTCTGTAAGGCTCCTTGAAGTCATATAGGAAACATTCGGACTGCACCGTGGGCATGGGCAGTTTGAATCTCTTAGCAGCCCTTTCCATCAAATTATGGAAACCCCCTATGTCTCCAGGGGGAGAATTCACTGGGGCTGGTGAAGACGAAGCTGGATCAGGAATAACATAGTCATTCCACTCCGTGTCTGGATGTGGAAGAGTGACGTCGCCCCGGTCCTCATCAGAGGTATCATCCTGGATGAGAGGGACGTTTGACGGTGTATCTGGAACCACGGGAGGGGGCGATTGGGGGTAGAAGCCAGTGCTGGTGGAACAGCTGTGACTGGCACCCCAACCGGAGCCGTAGATTGTGTTGGAAATTTCCGTCTATAGTCCGAAAGCATAAATTGTAAGTCCGTTAGTAGGGAGGAAGGCATAGAGACCATCTGTTGCTGGTATACCTCTTGATATCCTAAGGGAGGATCATACTGCTGCTCCTCCACGTACTCTTCCTCAGAGTCTGTGTCCTGGCACTTAACGTGCAACTGAGACAGGCTATTCGCATATCCATATGGCCCATTCATCCTCCTCCGATCCCTCCATTTAAAGGAGGAGTGCAGGTGGTAGAGGAGTAACCCTTCTGGGGGAAGTCATCTCAGGGGTAATCTGGCGCTTCCTGATCGTCAGTGCAATTTTTTCCCTCGTCGACGATGTCGACAGGGTCGTCGACGATGATGTAAGGATTGTCGACAAAGACATGAACGCCATTGACGGTACCGTCGTCGAGATCGTCATCACCTCTGCAGCCGATGCTGCCGTTGTTGTTGTTGTGGTAGACATGATTGCCGTTGACACCACCACCGTCGCCATCCTTGTCGACGTCGAAGTCGTCGACGCCATCGTCAACAATAGAGTTGCCACCACTGCGGATCCCACAACCGGCGTCGATGTTGAACTCTGTAGCGTAGTCGAAGGAGACGAGGAAATCACCATCGACGAGCCCATCGATGGAGGCAGTACTGAAGGAGACGAGGACTTTGACTGTACCTTAGAAGTCTTTGTCAACAGAGTCATTGACAGAGTCGTCGACAAGTGAATTTTCTTCACCGGCATGCCATCAGAAGAGAGAGATAAGGGCTTTTTGAAGGCTTTTGGAGCTGGAGGAGAAGATGGAGGAACTGAGCTGGACTTCCTCTCTGATGTCACTCGTGCTGATAGTCCTTCCCTCTCCTTTACACCTCAGTGAGATTTGCTAGGACTACGCTTTTCAGACCTATGAGAGTTCTTTTTCAGGACTTTAATGGGACGGTCTTTAGAAAGTGAAGGGAAAGACCTACCCCTTTTCACAGACCTCCTAGAAGATGAAGCGGAGGAGGCCTCATCACTATCACTGGAGACTGGTTCCTTCCTTGACTTAAGCTTCTGGAGCTAGGTCAAGAAACGCCACTCACGGTCTCGCAAAGTCTTCGTTGAGAAGGTCCGGCATATCTTACAGTCTGCTGCCTTATGGTCTGGGTACAGACAGTAAATACAATCCTTGTGCTTGTCCTCCACATAAAGGGCCTCATGTAGGAAGCCAAATACCGGTCGGTAACGGACGATTTTCGGTAATTATACCGTTACCGACCGGTATTTTGGCTTTTGGTATGTAGGGGGATCATTTTTGTATTCGGTAATTTACCGAATCGGTAAAATTACTGATTCGGTAATTTTACCGATTCGGTAAATTCCGAATACAAAAATGAGATGTAGGGGGAGTGTGTGGGTGTGTTCTGGAGTCGGTATTTACCACCAACTAATAGTTGGTGGTAAATGAAGAATGGATGTTGAAAAGCATTTTAAAGTGCTTAGAAGTGTGCAATGTGGCAGACATACATGCCCTTAGGGCATGTATGTGTGCCACATGTGCACACATGGCCGAATCAGGGGTGCAACAGGGTGTCAATGTGACACCCTGCCACCCTTGCATGTGTTCCCCCATTACCGAATCGGTATTTACCGATTCGGTAATGAGGCATACCTTCCCATCAATGGGAAGGTATGCCTCATTACCGAATCGGTAAATACCGATTCGGTAATTACCGACTTTTACCGAATCGGTAAATATTACTGACTCAATACCTACATATCATTTACCACTTCATAAATACCGAATCGGTAAAATTCGGTATTTATGAAGTGGTAAATGGGTCCCTACCTACATATGGCCCAATGTCTCTTCTTAGCACAGGTTGCACACGCTTTAAAGAGGGCTTTCTTCTCCTTGTCAGACATATTGACACGTAGTCTAAGCAGGTCTTGAACAAAAACAGGTGAAAGAACTGTAGGATAAAGGTTGACAGGAAAAAACTGAGCAGTGCTCATTAGGGTAAAGTGGTATCTTCCTCCCTCATTAGCCAGCGGATGGAAGGATAATCGCCTCTCGCACAGACTAATGGTCAGTGTGTGTTGGTGTTATGGGCCCCACCAGCGAATGTATGGATAGTGTGCGTGTGTGAAATCATTTGGTCCGTGGCAGTAGGGAGGGATTTTACATTCCGCGCTGCATCAGAGGCTCCCTTGCACAACGTGCGGTAGAAAATCTGAGGGTCTGAGGTTCTCTCAGGAAGGTTCTAGAGGGTGAGGCTAATCTGGTTGGTTGTTCACTTTATTTGGCCTCTTTTACAAAAAGAGGTGGATATGTTACAAAACTAGAATGGGCCTAGGCCTAGTTTCTTTTTTGTAATGGTTTCTATTGCTATTTTATGTATACCGGGGACTCCCATCTCGACGACGGGGAATGATTCAAGCATGGGAATCTATTAAAGTTCCAATACTGGAGTAAACCAAAGAAATACATGCAAACAACACCACTACTTAAAAATGATGAGCATATAAATACTTTCCTAGCAAGTTGGATAAGGTAAGCACACACACAACAGATAGACTGCATCACAGCCCCCAGTGCTCATGACTTAAATCGTGATTAGGGGGCTATCTATATGAACTATGCTGTGCAGTACAAAAAACTTCAGAACATAACAGGTATCAGCAAAGTTATATCCCAGGTTAAGCAGGCCTTAAAAGTTAATGCTATGAAGAGCTATCCTCCAGGATACAGGAATCTCATATGTTCAGGCAACTGAGAACAAAAGCTGTCCCTCTAGTTACAGAACTTGCATTAGCTCAGGCCAATGACAACAGAGCCACTCCTCAAGTTATGTAGATTTTACTGGCTATTTGCTCTGACGGCAATTAATGAACTCATACTGACAAGAGCATCTCAAAGCAAGGCCATCCCTATGGTGACACAAATTGCATAAGCCAGGCTTATGAAAAAAGGAGTTATCCTTGATAAGACTAAAGAGATTATACGGGTATTAACAGCAAATATGTTCTTCAAGTCACACAGGTCTTACATACGCAGCCTTTGGACAGCATGCAAAGATTTCAGAAGGTAAGTCTCCTACAGAAGAATTATCCCTCAGATCATAAAAAAGGAACTGGTCTGAAAAGCTATTTTTTGATTACACACATCTTACAGGATAAGGCATGTGCTAGGAGGTTAGACAGAGCGGTACTGAAAAATGCAGTTATATTTGCCCCACCTCTAGTGTTGTTTTGGTGAGGAGGAGGGTATCCAGAGCTGTTGGGCATGTTGTTTGTCAGGAAGGCTTTTCCCCTTATGTGACAAACATGGTGCATACTCCCAGCTCCAGGCCACATCAATCACCACCTGTATGTGTTATAGTGATTTCTCAGTCTCACAGTGTCCTGTGGGTAACTTGGGATCAGTCAGACGGGCTGTGCCTCCCTTGAGGCCTGTATCTTCAGTCACACTGAAGGCCAACCTACCCCATAGTCTCATCAGACATTCCCTGCAGTCTTTTCCCTTCTTGAAGGAGCGGTACGCTGCTCAACCCAGCTGAGTCTCACACCAGGCTCCTCCATCAATCAGCCTGGGAGCGATGAGAGCTACACAAGGAAACTCTACTTCTCAGATGTGGCCTGATATGAACTATGATCGCTGCCACCACTGCTGCTCCTTCCCAATAGCACCTGCAACGGCTCTACTTCTCCTTGCAGTTAAAGCAGGAGTCAGTGATGTCCAGAGTGTGACATTTGTTGAAAGCTGCACCGCCTCCTCCACGCTGCAGACAAAGCCATCTTAGGGGCAGTCTTCTGTAAATTTTTCTCAACCTTCTCTGGCTCGTTCAACACCCCACACACCAGCACTCTCAGTGACTCTTGGCCTCCTCATCTGATCTCAACTCTAAGAGTCTACCACCAAGAGTGCAGCACTGGCCGAAACTCTGCCGCCCAACTTCGCAATCTTATGGACATTGCTATCTTAAGGGCAGGCTCCCAAAAATCTTTCTCTATCCAGCAAGGCGCTGTAACTTCATCTTATCTACTACACAATCTCTTTGGGTCCTGCGAGCTGCCTTCTGGTATTTAGGGCGTTGGATGTCCATATACCATATATTCAAGCTCTCAAGGGGTTACTGGGCTGTGCTTCTCTGCTCACCTGTTTGGCAGACAGTCTGTTAGATTCTTTGTTTAAATTCTCTAACATAAGCTAACGACTCCCTCCTATGGGTTCTCTCTATTTTGCCGCTATATCAGAATTAGAATCTTTATCATTATGTCACTAAAATTGTGAGTGGTTCCTATCATTTAGGTTCAAAGGGAAAAGCTGATATTAAATATTAACAAACATAATTCTAATCTTTCTAATTTAGAAAAATTACATAGAACATTAACTAGAGCAGAACTACATGCAAGATTCCTTACAGGTCCTTTAAATGCAAACATTGCTCCAGTTGGCCTCCAGGTCAAATATATCCCTATCATTTTTAGCAACTGATGAATTCAAGACAGTTTCACCTTTGGTACAATAAATACTCATGCTCGAAATAAAAATCCTTGGTAATCAAGGCATAACCAATGCTAAAGCCGTTCTAGAAAGATTACAAGAAAATATCAAACAACTTGAAACAATATTTTAAAAGATACTGAGACTCTTCAGAAGGGCATTAGATGTTATAACAAAGAAAGGATGCATTCTTATTTATGTAATGAGTTCTATCAATCCACTGGTTCTTTTTGAGAGAGGTACTTTCCCTGCCACCAAAGTAGTGACATTTTCAGACACTGGTTCAGACTAAGACAGCAATTATACCTGAATATCAACATTGGCACCAATCATTTCTCAGAACCAAAAACTCTCCCAGGAGAAGAAAAAGAGGCTAATGTTGACATCCAGAAAATGATTAGCGGATGTGCAAGACACTTATTTTCCGATGCCAGCTCGGAGGTTACAAAGGTTTCTGGGACATCTTCGGATTCGGGTGTGTCTTTTGCAATGGGGACTCCCTTTACCCCCCCCCCACCCCACCCCTCTCAACTTGAGAGAGAGACTCAAATGCATATCTCCATTTGCCGCCATAAGTATGAGATACAGTGAGTTGCAGTAGGATGGAGTGCATAAGAGAGGATGGGCAACAGACCAGAAGCAACAACTATAAATCCTTAAAGGATGATTAGCTCAAGAGTAATAAACTATTTCCCACGTGGGCTACCATTCCTCCCCCCCCATCTACAACTTCTGCTCTTAAGAGTACACTATACAAAAGAAAACATACAAGAACAGATCCTTTTCTTTTCAAACTGCAAATTCTCAAAGGAGAAAATATATTTCAAGAGTTTGTCTCGATAGCGGAACTGCTTGAGAAAAGTCAGTAGCAAAGGCTACAAGTTGTGGTCCAAATGAATAAAAAACACTCTGAGACTAACCCAGGAATGTGGGAAGGAGAATCGGAAAAGGAGGCGTGGGGGACCAGGTTCCATACAACATGGGCATGGGTTCAAGTAATGTAACAAGGTCTCTTTTATTGAGAATAGAAGGATCTCTTTGCCATGAGAAACATATATTCTTGAAATCTCTAGCATGTGTTGCTTCTTCTACAAAAAGCGTCATTCTATCTCTTCTTTTTAAGGTGCCCAAACATACCAGTTTGTCACATTTACTTAAGGTGACATGCCTATACAGAATAAAAATAGAATCACTTTTACAGCAGTAATTATGAAAGGGAAAAATAAAAATATGTTGGGATCACAGATCAGAGTTAACAGAAGGATATGTCTTTACATATGCATTCTACACTGACGTACTGTTCTGTAGTTCAAGATAAACTGCCAGCAGAATAGCCTCGGGTGGAATTTCTTTGGGGTGAATCATGGAAGCAGCCTGAAAAATCCATGAACTGACATTAGCAAAAATACATACACAGTCTCAAAATGAAGCCAATTTGCAGCTGAAGAAATGCAAATACGGAGATGTAAAAAATTACAATGGCATATGACAGTTCGATACCTGGGTTAGAATACCTGAAAAGGCAGACACAAACTTTTATACTACCAAGTGGAAACCATGAGCATCGAAGTGTGATAAGTTTGCCAATCAACATTGCACCTAGAAACATTTCAGTTTGAAGTCTATACTACATATTGCCATCATTATTACCTGTCTTTACTTCCATAAAAGGTGTTTTACAGACTGAATTAGCATTGTAAAAATTGAAATGGCATCCGTGAATCTCAGTTTGCAGGGATTTAATTTGACCAAAGGATTATCTGCAAATAAAATTAAACAAATTATCTGTGGAAAGATACGCAGAGGTGCCAGTCCATAATGCCACAAGTTTTGAAACAACTACACATATTTAGAATCCAGGACACACGTAGCCGGTGCAGAATGATGTCCTCAATCAATTGTAGAATTGAGCAGCTGTTAGCTTGAGGACAGTTTATCAGAAATAACGCAAATTGTAGATCAATCCTAATATCAAATTGATTTAATGGAAGGAAAACTATATCACAATTGCTAATGCAGGATATTTTAAAATTCTGTGCTCTCCCACCATCTCTGAAAAACTCAAGCCTGACACAAGCAAAGCAAACTTCTTAAAAAGAACCCCACTAATGGAAAACCTCAAGAGCTATCACCGAAACTATGAAAGAGTGAGGAGCCTAGCAATTACAACAGCAGCATGAACACCTGCTACAACCATAAAGGCAAATTTGATTAAAACAAACAACCAGAATATAATTTCATGTCTAGAGAGCACCAAACAGGCAACCACAAAGGAACCAAACAGAACAAAACATTCTAGAAGCAATGACTTTCACAATATCAAGAATATAGATTCTATCTCCATCAGTCAATTTTTGGATGATTAACTCTGAATGATGGGCATTTTATTACCTGTGCAATTTCCCTACTCATTACCAGGAATCAGCACTTAGTGTAATTAAAGATCAGAGAATGAATTATGCTCAAGTGGTGTGAACAACTGAGCTGCAAATACTAGTGATACTTGCCTCATCCTACAGAAAACATGGATTCACTATCTAGGATTCTGTATCTCTAAATGAAGAAAAGCAAGTTACTATTAATAAGGCTCTGGTGAGCCTTGTACTTTGCTCAAGTGGTGGCAGGTGAGTTTTTAAAGTGGGCAGGGGGAAGAGAACAATAAAATAGATGAACAGAATTATACTGAGTGAGGTGAGGGAATACTATTAGGATTGCTTGGGTGACTAAATAGCACTCCAAACCTGAGAAAATCTTTCACAAATTGTGCTAAACTGCCCATACCACAGCACAGAAAATTGTTCATTTCTCAGCCTTTTAGCTAGGAAACTGGCTAAAAGCCTTAGCTTCACTAAGGGGTTTGAAGGGGCATTCAACAGAATATTCTACATCAATCGTGGCGTGCCAAATAAGTCTCATTCTTTCAAGTGTGTTGGGTAGCTAATCTCCAGACCTTCACACACTTACAAATGGTGCATTTTCAGTCCACCTGTTCTGAAAATTCGCAAATAAAAAGTAGGCTTTATTTTTCTTCAAGTTCAAATAATCTGGCTTAGCAATATGACAATGCCTAGTATCAATTTTAGGTTTCGCCTGAGACAGCACATGTGCTGTTGCTCCGAAATCTTTCGTAACACCAAAAAAAACTTAAACTGGGCTTAGGACCTGCCCCTTGAGAGCTACTGACTTTGCCAATGTTAGTCATTAACTAGGGTCATACATTCATAGGATCATTAAATAAGAAGGAAATTCTGTGTCACATCTGAGTGACATAACCTGTGGTGAGCCTATTGTGTCCCCAAGGAAGTTATGGGGCTCACAAGAGCTGGCATGCAAAAGAGACCTCTCTCCATTTCTTTTTTGTCCACCTACTTAAGGAAAGAACCAGCACTATATCATTGCCCAAGATGACACTATTACAGCCGCAGGGCATTTAAGCTCTGCGTTTGGGGGTGGGTGATGAAGGAATGTGGCTGTTTGATGGCCAAGCAAATATCTCTCCTGTGCAAAAAGAGCGGCATACCAGTACTGGAACACAGCGCAAACAGTGCATTCCGTGTAGTCTGCTATACCAACAGCAACCAGCAAATGAATTGGAACTGTTCTAACCACTTTAGCTCTATGAGCAGGGGACACTTGTATTACTATGATTCCCCTGTAGTTTCAACAAGCATTTACAATGCAATAGGTCTCGCACTGACATTATTTTGAGCTATTGTCATCGTAAATGTCATTGTTTTTTTCTTTTTTTTCTTTTGTAAAAAAGTTATAGACAATATCACTATCAGGCACATGCATCATCATAGTGTTTTGCGATTCCTTAATAGCGATTATTAAGGAATCGCAATTAAGGAATAGCAAAACCCTATGCATGTAGGAATCGCTAAAGAAATAGCGATTCCCACAAATTCCTTAATTGCGACTAGCAAATTGCGAGTCGCAATTAAGGAATGTCTTCCCATTCATTCCTATGGGCCTCCAGGCCCATAGGAATGAATTAGAGATTGCGGGAGCAATTTGCGAGTACCAGTAGGTACTCGCAAATTGCTCCCGCAATTTCGATGGTGCAAGGGTGTCAAAATGACACCCTATTGCACCCATGTATGTTCACTCTGCACAAATGTTGCATACACACATGCTCTAAGGGCATGTGTGTGGGCAACATGAAACTCAGAAAAATGCAAATAAGTGCATTTTTCTAAGTTTTCGCAAATTACCATGAGGTCCAGCCTCATGGTAATTTGCTCACGCTAATAGCGAAATCGCTATTTTTTAAACTGTAATGCATTGCATTTAAGGAATCTCAATTAGGGATTCCTTAAATGCAATCGCTATTTAAGGAATCCCAATTTTGAGATTCCTTAAATAGCGATTTTTGCATTTGGGATGATGCATCCCAAATGCAAAAATACCGGGAGCAAAGGGTCAGATTCTGAGAATCTGCCAGTTTGCGACCGGTATTTTGCTTGATGCATGTGCCTGTATGTGTTTTTTACACAATCCTTAATGCTGGGCAACCTATTTCTGAGCCCGGGCACAAAGGGATGATACACCTTGGAGTGTGACCAGAGCTGACACAGCTCATACAGCTCTCAGAAGTCACACAGCTCACGAAGCTCACAGAGCTCTCACAGCTCATATAGCTCTCACAGTTCTCAGCTCACACAGGTCTCAGAGCTCACACAGTTCTCACGACTCTCAAGTGTCTCACAGCTCACACAGCTCTCACGACCGTCACGGCTCACACAGCTCTCACGACTGTCACAACTCTCACAGTTTACACAGCTCTCAATCCTCACACAGCTCACACAGCTCACAAAGCTCTCAGAACTTAAACAGCTCACAAAGCTCCCACATCTCACAGAGCTCGCACAGATCTGAAGACTGTCATGGCTCCCACAGCTCACAGAGCTCTCACAGCTCTCATTCTTCACACGGCTCTCACAGCTCACAGCTCTCGCAGCTCAAACAGCTCTCACAGTCCACACAGCTCTCACAGCTCAAATTTCTTACACAGCTCACACAACTCTCACAGCATACACAGCTCTCACAGCTCGCTTAGCTCACACAGCTCATACAGCTCTCACAGCCCACACAGATCTCACAGCCCACACAGCTCTCACAGGCCACACAGCTCACACAGCCCTCACAGCTCTCACAGCCCTCGCAGCTCTCACAGCTCAAACAGCTCTCACAGTCCACACAGCTCTTACAGTTGAGACAGCTCTCACAGCCCACACAGCTCTCATTCCTCACACAACTTTCACAGCTCCGTCGTGAATGTAATGCAAGATCAAAGACAACATTTTAGACTATGTATCAATTATAATGTTTTATATACCACTTGACACTACTTCTAATCATGGTAAATGCCAGGTGTTATTTTTTACCAATTTATGGTACTCTAGTTACCGACCGCAGAATGATGAAAGGCTGAGTCTGGCTTGCTAGGAATCAAACTAGTGGCACCTAATCGCAGCATTTATTTCCAGCCAGCGTTCAACTCGCTGAGCCATCTTGCCAGCTAGATAGCGTCTTATGGTGTTTCATTAAATCAGGGGAATCGGGGATTGCCCGGTGCCCTAGCGGGCACCGGGCAATCCCCTGGTGCGTCGCTCGGGTTGGGGCCGGTTTTGGGCCCCTGGGGGCCGTTTTTGTTATAGGGCCGTTTTACTGCAAAATCGGCCCTGTAACAAAATCGGCCGAAAACCGGCCCTGGGAAAGAGCTCGGTGGCACGCCCAACCCCCCGCGGGGGGAGGGGAGGGAAGCGGCTGAGCACTTTGACAGGGCCGGTTTTGATTCCCAGTCCGGCCCTGGGGGTAGTGACGTCCAGCGGTGATTAACTATCAACCGTCTCCCATGAACATGGGATTAAATCATAAACATGGATGAATACAAAGTGCTCTGTGGGTGGGTCCTGGTAAGGGTCACTGGTGGGGAAATGTGGGTTTTTGACGTGTTTTCTTGAGTGCTTAAGAGGCGGGTGCTTAGTGACCACACCGTCATCCGCTTCAGACAACACGCATACACAGACGTCACCCAAAGATTACACTGACACTTTATTTGTGGGTGAAGAACTGCTGCAGGTTTATTTCATACAACACAGTATGATAATAAAATTGGGTTATCTTACGGGCGATCCAGGGCAGGCAGCCCTTTGCTGCTCCGCCCGCCTGGTGAGCCCGCACACACGGTGGGTCGATGCCCGGCAGTGTGGCACATAATTATTTACAGATCATCCACTGGGTCACGTGATCTGTCTCCTACTCCCGCCCCTTCCGACAGGGGCGGAGCGTGTTGTGGCACACCCCCGGTTGGTCAGGCCCCCCAACCGCCCGAAGGACTAACGGGGCGCCGTCGCGGTCTTCCCAGAACCCCCTTCGGCTCCTGGACCTTGGCTCGGGCACCCTTACTGTGCCGGACAGGGGTACCCTTACTGTACCGCCTGTCGCAGAGGTACCCTTACTGTACCCGTCTGCATCCAGATCGCCCTGTAACTCCGCCACAGCTCTGGGGAGGCTACCGTCGCTGCCAGAGCCCCCCTCTCCTAACAAGTGTTACTGATGTCCCTTGCTAGCCAGTGCCTCTTGTACGTCAAGCAGGAACATGTCCATCCCTACCCTGGACAGGTGCACCCCGTCAGCCTCATAATACCCTTCAACCTTCTCTTGGATCAAAGCATGTCTAATGAAGCCCATGCCCCTGCACTCCATGAATTTCTGCATGGACCTATTAAGCCTCCTACGGGACCGCTCTACCGCCGCCGGGGACCTAGCCCCTCTCCAAACCCTGCGGGGGACGATTTCAGACCACCAGACCTCGCATGACCCCACGGCTCGGCTAATGGCCTGTAAGTCAGTTTGCATTGACAGTAGCAGAGCCCTCCTTCCCCTGGCAACCAGGTCATTACCCCCTAAGTGCAAGATGATAACAGTGGGCTGGACCCCTACAACTGCCAGGCGCTGCTCAATCATGCCGCGAGCTTCACTCCATTTCATGCCCGGGGAACCCAACCACACAAGCTGTGTAGTAGCAAAGTTCTGCGACCAGTTCCTGTGTGCTGCCCAGCGTTCCATCCTCGAGATGTAGGAATGGCCTACCAACCAGACCCGGGGACCTGTCAATAAAGCGATGAAACGGCTTTTAGGTAAGCGTATCTTTATTACACACACAAAACGATGCGTTCATGACAATGGACCAAAAACCTGGAGCGGGAACAAAGCTCCGGGTTGTACCACAGCATTACGGACGGACATACTTCTTGAAACAGTCCGATTCCCAGCGGCCTACCCCTTTTACTCCTTCCGGGCCCAGGCCGGCTTTGGCCGCAGAAGTAGCAGCACCAATCCTAAAGGAGTGCGAGGAGAACCTGCGCCCGCACCCCGCTAGACCGGCTCTAGCCAGTGAAGCTCCTAGTAGACGCTCAAACTGAAATATAGTGAGGGGGGATCCGTCCGCATGAACCAGAAAGGGACCAGGAGATCCTGGACGCAGAGCAAGGTATTCCCTGACCAAGTGAACCGGGCAGTACCTGTTATCCCCTAGGGTCTGTAACACCACCGTCTTCCCCTTCCCCACCTGGTCTGTTTTAGATCTGCGGATACGTAGCTCCAGTGCTGTGTTGAGGGTCACATCCGCAATCCCCAGCGCGCAATCAGACAGGTCTTCCTTAGATTTTGCCACTAGCTCGCTGACCCTGAAAGCGCCAAAGAATGCCAGGCAGAAGGCCGTAGAAAACAAGCTGGCCTCAAACGGTGAGAAAGTCACCAGGGGTAACACATCTAGGAGGAGTTGGAGGTCTCTGTATTCAATGGGTGCCCTGGTGTCTGGTTGTCTAACCTCCTCCCTGGCCCAACCCTTCAGGGCCGCCCTGATCTTGGATGATCCCGCGGGGTCGCCCCTACCATCTAGCTTAGCATCGTGGCGCACCGCTGCCAAGTGACCGCTAATCCAGGAGTGCGATCTGCCGGTCTCCTTGGCCCACACCACAAAGGCCTCCACTTGATCTTCCGCCCCTAAGGCTGAGGCACCCAGCGCCTCCCTTACAGCTCTGAAAGTCGCTAGCTGCGAGTCGTATTTCCGCCGCGTCGCCGGCGCCAGGGACCTCTCCCCCATCTTCCTCAGTCTTTCTCCCACTGAAGCAAGCGCCAGAGGTGGTCCGGAAATGGTGTCATCTCCGCCCTCGCCCGCGGCCAGGCCTCCCGGAACCGGAGCCACTGAAAGCGAGAAAGAGCGTCAGCTGCCACATTCCGTACCCCCGCGATGTGCCGTGCCCTACACTCGACGTTGCTGCGCAGGCCCTCCCTGACTAATTCCCTCAGTAGGCTCAGGACTAGCGGGCAAGAGGCAGTCAGGCCGTTGATGGCGTGCACCACCGCCATGTTGTCTGACCAGAAGACAACCTTCCTGTTGCTCAGTGCTGCCCGCCAGAGGTGCAGTGTTGCCACAATTGGGAAGAGCTCCAACACTGCCACATTCTGCGTCACCTTCTTCTTACGCCATGCATTGGGCCATCGCATCGCGCACCATTCTTCCCCCAGAATCACACCAAAACCTTCCCTTCCAGACGCATCTGAAAACAAGCAGAGCTCCTGACTGGCTATCCATGGGGCCCTCCAGATCACCGTCCCATTAAAGTCCCTGAGGAATTCCGCCCACATGGCAAGGTCAGCCTTCAAGCCCGCGGTCAGTCTTACAAAGTGGTGCTTCAGAGTCACCTTTGCCGTGGCCCCCGCCAGTCTCCTTGAAAACACTCTGCCTGCTGGGATCACTCTCGCTGCAAAATTCAATTTGCCAATCAAGCTCTGGACAGCCCCGAGGGTCGCTTTGTCCTTGCCCAACAGCGCCTGGATGTCCTGTAACAAGCCCAGTACCTTCTCAGCGGGGAGCCTCGACTCGCCCTTTACCGTGTCCAACTCCACCCCGAGAAAGGTCAGCACCTGCGCAGGGCCCTTACCTGGGGCAAGGGGAACACCCAGAAACTCTGCCAGCTCCTCAAACCGACTCAAACCCACTGCACACTCATCTGACCCACTCGCACCAAAAAATAGGAAGTCATCCAGATAGTGGGTCACCTGCGTGATCCCGTGTAGTTCCCCTAAGGCCCACTGAAGGAACGAACTGAAGGCTTCGAAGTAGGCGCAGGAGACGGCACAGCCCATCGGCATGCAGCGATCATAAAAGAACTGCCCCGCCCACTTGAAGCCTAGCAGATGTTGACTGGCTGGATGAACCGGCAGCAGGCGGAATGCGGATTCAATGTCCGCCTTCGCAAGCCACGCCCCCTGCCCCACTCTCCTGACCATGTCAATGGCCATGTCCAGGGAGCAGTACACTACAGAACAAATACCCTCGTCCAGCCAGTGGTTCACCGAATTTCCTTCAGGGTAAGACAAGTGGTGGATCAAACGGTAGGTGCCCGGTTGTTTTTTCGGCACCACCCCCAGTGGTGACACTAAAAAGTTGTCCAAGGGCGGGCCGCTAAAAGGACCCGCTACCCTACCAGCTAACAACTCTTTCCCCACCTTTTGGTCCACCACCCCGGGCATATCCCTAGCGGATTTAAGGTTCTTCGCATCTCTGGACTCCAGCGGCCCATTGTAGGGAATCCTAAACCCATCGATAAACCCCCCCACCAGGAGCGGTCTGTCCCGGAGCAGTGGATACCGCCTAATGAGTGGAAGGATATTTCCCAGGATGATGGGTGAAGGACCTTTGACAGGGGCCATAGCGCTCTGTGGTGCGCCCTGAAATGCGGGGGGCGTGACTGGTGTGGGAGGGAGGGGTGCTGACGGGGGGGGGCCCATGTGTGGTCTCAGATTCGGGCGTCAGTCCTGGTCGCTGCTGTGGGCTGCGGGGCGCTCTGGCTGGAGGAGCAAGAAGTGGCGGGGTGCTGCGCGCCGCACTTGCTGCAGCTGTGTGCGAACTTACATGACCTTCCCCAGGTGCAATTGCCCCCATTGTAAAGGCGGCACGTCCCAGAATTGAATCTCTTGCCCTGCCGCTGCCCCCGCCCCCTGCCACCCCGAAAAGGCTGCTTAAATGGGCGCTTGGGGAAGTGGTCTTTCTTTTTCTCAGATGCCTCACCCTGCCCTTTATATCCCTGGTCCTTCTTCTCCCTGGTGGGGCGGCACATGTGTTCCACCCAGAGCTGAATTTCTTTCTGGTCCCACCCCAGGTCTGGGCATATGGCCATTCTTTTTCTGAAATCCTGGTCATAGTAGAACCACCCTAACCCCCCCGAGAGCCTCGCCTCCTCTTGTATAGTGCTGGCGTACTGCATTAGGGCCTCACTCTGATCGGGGGATTTCTGCACTATAACCGCTGCCAATATATTGAATGCAGATGTCCAGTTTTCGATCGTCTTGTCCGGCCACCGCTGGTACCTGACCCTCTCCTCTTCCTTGCGGCCCATCTTTCTCGTGTCCACCCCAGCAGACCCATGCATAAGTAATGTCAGGATGTCTATATATTCCCTCCTCCAGATCCCTTCCTTTGCGGCCTGCGGCACCAACCACGCCAGGGAGCAGCGGCCCGATGCCAGCGGTGCTTGGGTAACGAGGGGCTTCGGGACCTGGGTTACCCCCACCCCTCCGGACGCCGCCACAACTGTTGCTGAAACGGGCGCAGGCTCCGCGGCAGCAGGGATGGGGGGTATGGTAACCGCCTGTGCGGGTGGGGGGGCGCCGTTGCGCCGGCCGGGGGGGTGCTTGCCGCCATGCTTGTGGAAGGGCCAGCCTCCCCTGGTGTTGACAACCCCAACGCTCCCCCCAGCTCACCATTGCGTCGTTCAACGGTCGTGCTCTGCCCAGCCCAGACTTGTAGGACGGGCGCCTGAGCAGGTGCGGGGGCCGGGGCTGGGGGCACCTGTGGTGGTGCGGCCAGCGCATCGAGGCGGCTCTGGAAAACAGACATGAGGCCAAGCATCTGGTCCATGGCTTTGCCCATCTGGGCCAAGTCAGTTAGTCCTGTGGCAGAATCGTGTACCGGTGTTGTTGCGACCGCCGGGAGGCCGGAGCGTGTTGCGGTCGCCTGCCGTTTCCTGGCCGGCTGGGCCTCCGGCATGTCTTTTGATGTGGGCTTGCGCACCCTGGTGGACCTCCAGGGCTCAGACCCGGATAAGCTTGGGGCGCCCTCAGAGGGGGGGGGGGTTACGACAACGCCCGAATCCTCCACCCTGCGGCCCTCTAGAAAACCTTGGGCCCACGCCGTGCCCTTCTCTCGGGCAAACGCCATCAAGTCAGCCCAGACCCCTTCCTGTGGTGCGCTCGGCTGCGTCTCCTCGACCGACGTTTCTTGGGAGAACAATGGACCCGGTGTCCCGATATTCTCCATGGCGATGCTCCGATAGTACAGCTATGCGCGTCCCTTAGTGCCTTCGCCTCCGGTCCTAGCCCTATACTCGCGGGCGCTCCCTCACCGATCTGCAATTGGGAAAAGGAACGGTGATTAGTACATTGGCAAGCATCTCACGTACACACAGCAGCTTGGCAGTTACAGAGAATAGGCCTCCAGCCATGGGAAAGTGATGAAGTAGTGATCCCTAACCCCCTTACAGGCACCCAGTGCGCCGGCTTGCCCTGTGCATCGCTAGAAATCCCCTCTCAGGGTTCCTGGCCAAAAACATCCGTACATAATCCGCACACCGCATCAGGTCTGGCGGCAACCTCCAGGGCGGGGACAGTCCTGCATGTGCTTACCCCGCCCCTGGGGTCACCTGTGTATGTCACCTGCAGTGCCAACATGTTGGCTTGCCTTACCGGACTGCACCGCATGAGACACTTAATGACCAGCCCCCTGCTAGGAAACAAATCCGAAAGGGAGGAGTGAACCCAGGCCTAGCGCCTTGGACCACACAACACAATAAAAGGGGGTTGAAGATTGCCACCTTATGACACTTCGACAGCGTTCGCGGGACTCGAACCCATGTCCTGTGAGAGCCTTAAGAACAAACTATTCACTGAAACACAATGTACACACATTGTTGGTGCTCTATATAGTTTTATCAGTAAACCTGTATAGCTGTGCAGATTAAGTGCCAATTTAAATGGAAAATGTGCCCTGAGTTAATGACAGTGTGCTACCACGCCATGATTTAGTAATATTTTTATATCCATTTGGCATCCCCTCACTGCAAATGCCAGGATGCGCTTTGCCGCTGCCCCCTCCCCCGCTGTGCGCGCCGGGCGCTCCATACCGAACTCTGGATGGAGCGAACCCCACCCGTGCACGACATCCAGGCCAGCGCGAGGCAGCAGTCCTTAACACGCGCGCGTCTCGCCCCCCCCAGTAGGAACGCGGCCTCGGCAGGGGGGGGGGTGGTCGACCACTCTGACTGCTAGTGTGGGGGGGGGGGGTGCCGGCCGGATCGTAGGACCGCATCATTGTACCTAGACCAGGCCCTGCAGCCCCTCCCTCCCCCGCAATGTCTCCTACCTGATGTAGGCTATGTCCGCCCTGCCTTTCAGGATTCTCAGGTCGATAAATTGAAAGCTGCGGGGGTCGGTAGAGGTAGCCTGTGACACGCACATACTGTGCCCAGGGGCGTCGGCGGCCCGCTACAGCATCCGGGCACAGCCTGGCACGACGGGTTCCCGTGTATGCTGAAGGCGTGCACTTTAATGTTTGCTGTCCGACAATTATCGCCTCCTCTGCTCCGAGGATGGGGTGTTTGATTCTGGGCAATTGACGCACCCTCCCCACGCCTATCAAAATGAATGAAATGATTTGGTGCTTTTACTTACGCACCCTACGAGCCATTTACCCCGCACCACAAGGGGCCCCCAGTAGCCGACTGGGTCCATAACTACGTGCGTCAGCTGAACGGGTCCACATCCCAACCATCAAGCCGGAAGAAGAAGTCTGGGGATGCGAGAGCCGAACCCGGGGCCAAGACCCGATTATTAGCGAAATAATGCACTACTGCAATCAGGTGCTGTTAGTTGGATGAACGCGTTACCTGTCCCGTTCTCGAACCCGTGGCCCTGCGAGATCCGTTTACTCTCCTCCTACCTCCCAACCGCGTCGTTTGACCCACAATTCTGCCACACATTACGCCAGTGAGCCGCCCGCTCCCCACATTCGCTTAACTCGCAATTTAGTATACCGGGTGCGCACTACATTAAAAATTGGGAAGGTAGGTCTCGAACCCTGCTACTACATGTGCCCAATCAACTGTCCTTAGTGGTCCACGCTACCAGAACCCGCCATGCTGGAATTTAGTAATGCTTTCAGAGAATGAAATTTCGCCTATGTTGCGGGGCCATCGACCCGGCCACGTCTGGGCGCCAGCCGCGTCGCACACGGCGGCTTAAACTCTGCTCAAACAATGCCGTCTCTCTCTCCCTGGTCCCCCGCTCGGAGGTCGGCAGCACTATGCACGAAGCAGAAATACCGGGGAATCGAACCCGGGGCCTCAGGCATGCGTCCTACTATTGAGCTACAGCCCCGCGGGTAGTAAGTTGGGCAAATTGCTGAGGCCGGAAGCCGCACAGTGCCACGGCGCCACGAATACGGCCCATGCCGCTCACACCCCACGCTAATCCTAGGCTGGTCTGGTAGTGCTGCCGCAATTATAAAGCCGTTAATGGCAGCCCATCCCTCCTGCGACCTGGCAGCGTTCGAAATCGCGCCGCGATACTATCTTGCTTTCCCGCCATATTGTCCTGGTCATGCCCAGGGACAGGGCCGGGGTGGGAGGGAGGAAGCAAGACTCACCGTTGCTGGGTGGTACGACACGCACGACGACACCGGGGCCACGATCGCAAGGACAAAATCCGCACGCAACCGCGTGGCAAGAATACGCGTGTCCGGGCCTGGCCGCTACGACTCGCAACCTTCTGCATCCGCCCGGTCCGATACTGGACCTCCCCTCGCCCTGCCACCCCGCAATCGCGCCACGACACATGACCCCCCCAGCAACACCCGCATTGCCCCGCAGGGACACGGGCCACTGCTTGCGCCCCCCACACCCATGGCCATCCGGGCCACAGGGCCCCGTCCACCTGGTCATGCCCAGGGACAGGGCCGGGGTGGGAGAGGTTAGCAAGACTCACCGAACGTAGATGATATCCCGGAAGGCACGACGACGCTGGGGGGGGCCGATCAAAGTACCGAGGAAATCGCGTGTCCAGGCTGGAGCGGCGCGCAGGAAACAGAGGAGGAACTGGGAGAGAGGGCCTCCTAAGTAGGGGGGCAAGCCGCGCCCCCCGCCCCCAATGGCCCGCCTCCAGCTCACACTATAGGGGGGTCATACCTTAGTGGGCGTGGCCTCGCGCGCGAGGCAGCAAGGGGGAAGGCTCCGACGGCCGGCCACTAAAATGCTGCCCTGCTGATGTCCCACTGCTTGGGACGCGGGCAGCGGCAGTCTCCCCAGGGGAAATACCCAGTTTGTACAGGGCGCCCCTTTGATTTTATCATCGAAATACAACGAGCAGTTAGTTTGATTTGATCTAATTCCAATCTTTGCATAGAACAGGAGCGGGTGACTAAATCCAAATACCCAAAAATT
Source organism: Triturus cristatus (assembly GCF_964204655.1). Classification (NCBI taxonomy): domain Eukaryota; kingdom Metazoa; phylum Chordata; class Amphibia; order Caudata; family Salamandridae; genus Triturus; species Triturus cristatus. Next base: position 741,477,197 of record NC_140583.1, read on the forward strand.
AATCCCTTTGAAAACTGAAGTGCACTTCCATTAGACTTCCCGGATCACAGCTCTCACACAGCTCACAGAGCTCAAACAGCTCTCACAGTTCTCATTCCTCGCACGGCTCTCACAGCTTACACATCTGAGCTCTCGCAGCTCAAATTTCTTACACAACTCACACAACTCTCACAGCATACACAGCTCTCACAGCTCGCATAGCTCACACAGCCCTCACAGCCCTCACAGCTCTCACAGCCCACACAGCCCTCACAGCTTACACAGCCCTCACAGCTCTCACAGCCCACACAGCTCTCACAGCTCTCACAGCCCACACAGTTCTCACAGCCCACACAGTTCTCACAGTCCACACAGCTCTCACAGCTCAAACAGCTCTCACAGTTCTCACAGCAATGCCTCATGAACCTCTAGAACGGGTGGATAGGGCGAGGTAACTCAGTGGTGCCCCTTGAAAACCCTGTCTCAATGTGAGTCCATCCCGCGGTTCCGCTGTTCTGGTTTTCAAGGGGCACCACTGAGTTACCTCGCCCTATCCACACGTTCTAGAGGTTCATGAGGCATTGCTCTCTCATATGCATAAATACCATTAAAAGCATACCATTAGGTATTGTCTACAAATGCTTTATTAATTGCATTTTCACTTATATTATTAGTCTCTAATTAGAGCACACGTTATTTATACAGGAGGGATCTTATTCTTGTCCTGACGAAGATGCATTGCTGCATCGAAACATGTTGACCTACTAGGAGTATCCGAACATTACGCAGGACATCTCCGCACCACCTTTTTAACAGCACCAACCTCTCTTGACCTATTAAAGTTTGTACGTCTAACGAGGCCAGGTCCTTTTTAATACACCTACCTACATTCACTTCAGACCCTCCCTCTTGCATCACACATAGCACTACATTATCAGTGCTCCCGCGTAGTCGCAGGTCGTAGCACGCCCGTCCCGCAGCGGGGCGGAAAGACCCCTATGATGAAGCATGACACCAAGGGCCATTCTGGTGTGTGAGGGGTATTCAAAAAAACACAGTGTGTGTCCAACCACAGTAGGATACACACCTTCCACCACCCAAGATATCTGAACCCAGGTTCTTTTCCACCCCGTCTTTCCCCCCAGAGGTGGATCCTTTTGTTTTGTAACTGATTCTGTGTGGAGGACGTATCCACCTCCTATGCCCGTGGAGGGCTTTACCTCTACACTCCCCAATCTTGGTATTTATAGCTACTTCCTGTTTGTGTCATCCGAACTCCGACCCCGTTGATTTAGTTAGGATATGGACCGGCAGCATACAGTGGCTCATCTCTGACGTGCACAACGCCCACAGCCAGTCAAGGCACTTCAGTGAGTTGTGTGCTCTGTGTTTTCAACGCCTCCATTAAGATAGAGGAATGCGGGGATAGAATACAATGTGCCTGGATTTAATGCGAAATGCCAGGGTGCGGCAAGAGGTGTGTCAGGGTCCGGGAACTCTATGGTTCCACGAGCAAACACGTGCCAAATGGGAGAGGAGGGGCGAGGGGGAAGTGCTGGGAACAGGCGCCCTCGGAATGCCTGTGCGCCACAGCACGGTCCGCTTTCACTTTTCTCCCGTCGCAAAACGATTTCTTGTCTTTATGGGGCCATGTGTTTGAAACACATGGCCCCATAAAGATAAGAAACCGTTCGCGATGCACTGAAGGCAGACGAGCCCGTCCAAATGGGGCGGCTCAAAAAGCCAAACGAAAACATCAGGAACAGCTCTTTTCAAATGGCTGTCCACCGTTTAGCATAAACGGTGATGCCAGTCCAGGAAAAGAGGGGCGGCCCTTTACAGAAAATACCTCAAAACATTAAATCTCGTAGCGAGACTGTGCATGTGCGCAGCCCACTCAGGCGAGACCTAAAACCGTCCCTTTACATTAAAGGCAAACCCTGCTCTGGGCCGTGATCAGTTGGCAAGAACAAATTGAAATAGTGCAGTCTTTCCCATTACCCTCAATGTTTAACGGTCTTTTTTCAATAACCCCTTGTGTGCTTATGACGAGCCCAGCTCGTCATGAGGCACAGTGGAGCTATGCTCAAGACGAGCTGGGCTCGTCCTAACGGTTGCGCTCCGTCCGCCCACGCGCGATTGATTCCCCGCCTGTGCGGGAGAATCAATTAGTGGGCGGAGTCGTGACGAGCTCAGCTCTTCATGAGCACAGCTCCACTGTGCCTCATGACGAGCTGGGCTGGTCACGAGCACAGCGCCGCCGCCGCCCCCCCGCACCGCAGGGGAATTACCCCCGCGGCGAAGAGGTTAAAAAGTGACAATAGGGACCATATGCCTTTTAACTAAAAGTAAAAGAAATTCTGTACCTAATGAGCAAAATCGAAAATTAAGGTTTTTTTGAACAGGCGCAACTGTTATAGATGGCAGATAGAGCTATGAGACAATACGTGAAACAATTCTGTTTATTCTAGACATGTTCTCTGTTATTTAAACTAGTTATCTCATTTTCTTTTCATATAAAATGTAGTAAAAAACTTTAATGCACGATATTCTTTGTCATGGTATCCAATGCATAGTGAACTTTTGTATTTTTCAACAGATGTTTACAGTTCTAAGGCTCATCCCTGTGACATGCACTTTGCGTGTGTTCCAAACCGGGCCACACAGTTTTTTTTATCGGACATGCTAGAGCTAGATTCACGGTTGTAGAGCGTGGCTCCAAGAATTTTTGTTTGGGTGGGCCAAGGGTACATTCGGGTGGGCCACTGGGGGCCCGATTTGTCACTTATATGTCTAGCCAGGCCTGCTTCAGGGCCCTCCTTTATCTCTTCTTAGTCTGACAAGGCCCAGTAAAACGCACTCTTTTCCAAATCTCTTTCTAAATGTTATCACTCTCGAAAAGTGTTTTTTCCCATGTAATGTCCCTTTGATGGGAAGGGGAGGTTTCTGAGGTGGGAGTATCAGGCAAGTGACACTACTCGGGATCCCTCTGTGCGAGCATCCCTATTCATTACTACCTCCACCTGACCCCTGACTCTGCAGCGCACCCCTTACAAGCTTAATTATACACTTTTCTACCACCCCTCTCCAGTGCACCTTATCTCCCAGCTGACCTTGGTCCCCAGCCCCATACAGGCTACCATCCGGTTCCAGTTTCATTATTCCCTGTAAAAAACATTAGTAAAATCATCTCTAAACATGAAACATTGAATATAGGAGTAAATATAATTAGCACGCACTTTAAAGTATGTTCCACATTTGCCCTAATTTCCAACTGCTAATTTAATAAACACGCATTTGCAATGCAATAGGTCTTGCATTTGTAAGAGTTTAAGCTATTGGCATTGTAAATGACTATGCCTTTTATTTATGTTTTAAAAACCAACACATTAATAAAAGGCATAGTTATTTACAATGCCATTATCTCAAACTCTAGAAAATGCAAGACCTTTTGCATTGCAAATGCTTGTTATAAATCTCGCGCCTCTTCTGGCCATGGCGCTCTCTCGTCCTGCGGGTCTTCAAATTCTTAACTCACAACCTTCGTTCATCGAGAGACCACTTCTGTAATGAGGACACGTGTGAATGGCAATTTATTTATATAGTACTTACTACTGCTGATGAGGTATCATGAGTGAGTTGTTTAGGCTCTGAATGCGTGTAGGAGAGTAGGATCTGATTCACATGGGTACCCCCACTTTTTGCTGGTGTTTCACTGTCTTTTGACCTTAGTCTGGCTGTGGCCCTGCTAATCAGGACCCCAGCCTAGCTGTTTCCTCTCTAAAATGGTTTCCATGTACATTAGGTACATCTCTAATTGGATTCTGGAGTGTCTTATAAGTCCCTAGAATATGGTATACTATGTACCCAGGGCATAGGTACCTCAGAGGCCTACCAAGGGCTGCAGCATGTATTATGCCACCCCTGGGAAGCACTCCAAAATGACACCACAGGTCTGCTACTGCAGCCTGGGTAAGGTGGTGCATGCACCCCTCACTGTGGTATAGGTTACCTTTATCACTACCATTGCACACACATATAAAACCTATAAGTCACTCCTATGGCAGGCCTTAACAATTCTGAAGGCAGAGTGCCTGTTTTTTATGTGAGAGGGTGCCCCTGCACGGGCAGAGCCCCTCTGCAGTGTTCGGAGTACCTCCTCTGTTGCTGTTTGTGGTGCAGCCTGACCATATACTCTTAAGTGCATTATAACCTCGCGGTAAATGCTAACTTTGGACTGGCTGCACGGAAACATGTCGTGTTTGGTGTCAAACGCTTAGGAGTACTAACCCCCCACCAGTCCTGGCGGCGGGGGTAGCATACCACCCTTCTAGAGGGAGAGACATGTTCACACTGGTCTGCCCGGTAAAGACTTTCTAAAGCCCTGGCATCACAAAATGGATGCCACTGCTACAGACACGGGTCTGGCCTCCTGCTGCTGGCCGAATCTCCGGCAGGGGAGGCCTGGACAATAGGTTTACTGTCACAGGGAGGTGTAACCACCTCCCTAGACTGACAGATGTGTATTGGGGCTGGGCGGGAGCACTCTCTGGTGCTCTGAAGTCCTGCACTGGGGGCACATTTGGTGTCCCTGTGCATAGTCCAGTTCAAACCGGTTGCAGGGGCTACCTGCCCCTGCTCTGGCATGAAACTGGACAAAGGAAATGGGTGTAACCACCTCTCTTTCCGAACTCTCCCATAGGTGGGTCCCTAGAGTATGTCCAACCCCCGAACTTAGTATAAGTATGGGAACCCAGTCCTTGAGATTTTAGATTACCCTGGACGAAACTCTGCAACATATATCCTGGACCTTCAACTTTCTATTTTGACTAGAAGACTGAAGAAATCTCCCTTGGGGACAAGGAGTGACTCCCCTGCTTGGCAGGCACCAAAGAAGCAACTGTCCGGTCTGCAACTCTGAAGCTCCCGCTGGACGCCAAAGTCTTTGCATCACCAGAGGTGGATTTCCAGACCTTCCTGAGGCTACCCTGAGTCCACAGCAAAGCTGAGGCCCGTGGCTATCGTTGGTGACATGGAACCGTGACCCCTGGACATCGTGAACTTTTGCCGGTACGTCATCTTCCTGGACTTCCTCAAAGTTGTGCTTTGGGCCCTGAGTAGCCCCGGTCTTGCGCACCGACTCCACTGAAGATCTCTGACCTCCACTCCACGAGTGACCCGTGGGCCAGTTTCCAGTGCAACCGCTTGAGGCTCCTTCGCGATCGCTAGCCCATTAGCTAGTGGGTCCCCACGAAGGCAACTCCTTTTCTGCTTGGGCTTCCCTGGTTGCTCCAGATGTGCCCTGACTTACCCTCACTGGGTGAGTCCCGCAGACCTTGCTGGTCTGCACTGACGTCTTTCTTCTGTTTCCACTTGACTTGCCGTTGCCAAGGCTTGTTGGGTCCATTCTGGTCACCGACACCGCAACACTGCGCAGCTCGAATCCAGCTCCTGGTTGTCGTCAACGCCTCCTGGGCCTCGTGGCTGAAGAGTCAAGATTCCCGTCAACTCAACTGAAGCACCCAACATCTGTGGGTATTGGACTATCCTGCCCCTGGTCACTGGTAAGTGAGCCAGACTTTGTCCCCTCTGCTTTCAGGTTCCTTCCATCTTCGATCCAGGCTTGGATCTCTTCGGACACTTCTCCTCTTCACGGCAGCAGCACTTCTTTCCCAGCTTCCTTTGAAAACGACGCCGCAACCCGACACCAAAAGACACCTATGCACCCGGCTTCCCTGGGTGAGGTAACACGAGTGCTCCGGTGCTCCAGTGGGTGTTAGCCCTAGACACCTCTAAGTCCAAAAGGGTTTGCTTGTAGTCGTCCTCTAAGTGTCCTTAACTTATAATTTTGCAACCACGACTTTCCCTATAGAAGTTAACGGCGATTCGCGCCTGTGTTCTAACACTGCACGCGTCCCCTGTGGGTCCCCTACGTTACTACCTTGGGTGGTTCCTTGGGGCCAAAGCACTTCTAAAGACTCTAGGCCTTGTGTCTAGTTCAGTCGTGGTTCTTATACCACTTTATTGGGATATGGTTTGGTACGCCCCTAGGGCTCAAACGTGTATTTGTGCTTCTACTGTTGAATACTGACTTGTAACTTAAGTACTTCGAACTCTAGCCTCATAAAGAGACTAGATGGGTGTGTTTTATCTTAAATACATATATTTTGAATATATACCTGGTGTGGTTGTCCTTTCATTTGGTCATTCAAGAGATTATAGACTGGTTAAACAAACTGCTTTACATTCCTTCAAGACTTAGCCTAAAGGCTGCTCTCCATAGCTACCACTAGGATAGCTTTCAATAAAGGTTGTCTTTAACCTATCACCATAAGGGGTTGTTTGGACTGGTACAAGGTGCCCACTTTAATTAGTGGACAGCATATACCAGGCCAACTTCTCACATTGGTGTGCAGCGTGTGGGAATCCAGCTTGCTATTGTTTTACCAGATAATCTAAATTGAATTGATCAACTGAAAACTACTAAGGTACCTTAGGTACATATAATATCAAGCTTAGTATACAGTAAGTTCTACTGAACTTAGAGTTGTGTGTCAAGGGCATAGCACACCCTTTCTACAACTCAAGAGAGTTTAGTAGTCCACACTAGTGTAGGTAGTGCAATACACCACACCACACTAGTAATGTCTAATCAGCCAGGAACCAGTGGGTCCCTGCCAGAAGCCAGTGGGCTTCTCCCCTATAAGTATGAGGATCTTACCTTTGCTAAGCTTAGGGCCTTATGTACTATTAGGAAGCTGAAGACAGGCAAAAGCCCAACCACCCAGCATCTCTTGGAGATACTCAGTCTGGGTGATCTCTTAGGGCCTAGTGGGCCTGAAGGGGTAGGCAGAGTGGGTGGGGCAGCAGTTGAGGGTGGACCTAGGGGTGAAACTCCCCCTGGCCCATCCTCTGCTGCTGACCAGACTGATGACAATGATCAGGATCTGGGCAACCCAGCTCCACTGGATGAGGATGATGAGGAAGAGCACAATGCTCCCCTCTTTGTCCCTCCAGGAAGAGTTGCAAGTAGGGTTAGAAGGGATCTCTCTCAAGGGAGACTGTCCATTCTACCTCATCTATAGGGACCTCTATTTCTTCTCACAGAGGGAGGGAAACCTTCCAGGAGAGGAGAGAAAGACTGCTGAAGTATGAGCAAGCTCAGCTTCACCTCAGAAAGCAGCAGATGGCCCTAGATAAGGAAGCCCTAGAGCACTACAGAGCTAGAAAAAAGGAGGGACTAGAGTCCCTTGGTGGCAGCAACTTCCCTAGAGATAGGGAGAGGTCTTATGACCATAGAAACCTTAATAAGATTGTCCCTCCCTACCAGAGTGGGGATGACATCTACAAATGGATAACTGCCTTGGAGAGGGCCTGTAAAGTACCGAAGATCCCCCAAGGACAGTGGGCAGCAAACTTATGACTCTCCTTTGCAGACAAAGGTAGAGATAAGCTCCTCACTGTAAGATAGGAGGATGCTGATGATTACCAGGTCTTGAAAAGTGCACTGATAGATGGGTTTGGCCTAACCACTGAACAATACAGGTTAAAGTTCAGGGATACCCAAAAAGCACAAAATCAAGACTGGGTGGACTTTGTTGACTGTTCTGCTAAGGCTCTGGAAGGTTGGTTATTGGGCAGTAAGGTGTGCGACTTCACAGGATTGTACAATCTGATAATGAGGGAGCAGATTCCTAATAACTGTCAAAATCAGCTGTTGCACCAGTACCTGGTAGACTCTGATCTGACCTCTCCCCAAGAATTGGGAAAGAAGGCAGACAAAGGGGTCAGAACCAGGGTGAGGCAGAAGGTACAGAACCAAGGTGGTGACCCTAAGAAGCAAGATTCTAAGAACTCCGACAAGTGTGGGGAGAAGGGTAAAGACCAGAAGTCTTCACAAGGGCCCCAAAAATCTTCTTCAGGGGGGATTCACAGTCTAACAAAGGGAAAGGCCAAAAGTAACCTTGGTGCAAAGTTTGTAAGCAAAAGACACACTGGACCAGTGATTGCACCAAGTCCAAAGAGAATACTCCAGCCACCACCAATGCCCCTAAGGCACCTGCTCCCCCTAGTGCAGTTACAAGTGGTGGTGGGAATACACAAGCCAAGGGTTTAGTAGGGTTAACCCTGGGTATCTAGTTGGGCTCTGGCCTAGTCAGAGAAACCACTCAGGCTGTTCCTGTCTGTGATTGGGGCATGGATATGACCCCCTCTGTGAGTCTCAGTAACTTGGGCAAGTACAGGCAACAGCCTGGCATTCAGGGACACAGGAGCAAGTGTCACTATGGTGACAAAAGATCTTGTGGATCCTGGGCAGACTATACTTGGTGAAATGTACCAAGTGACCAATGCTTGCAACGTCAGCACAGACCATTCTCTGGCAGTTGTTAACGTCTCCTGGGGAGGGGTAACTGGACTTTAGAAGGTTGTGGTGAGTGCAGACCTCTCAGTCGAATGCTTGCTAAGCAATGATCTAGAGACTTCAGTTTGGGCAGAAGTAGAGCTCAGGACTCATGCAGAAATGCTGGGCATCCCTGCAGATGTGTTTGCTGTGACCAGGTCACAGGCCAAAATGTCTAAAACTGAACAGGCCTTGGATTATGGAACGATGGACCAAGTGCCATCTGTCGTACTTTGCAATTTGGGACCGCGTAGGAGGCAGGGCCCTACCCCTGTCTATCCCGGTATTAGCGAACCGCGAATGGTCAATGCGGTATGTACAAGTGCTTTGTGTAACGTTTTAGCTATGAATGCACTATGTATACGTTATTATACATTGACTTCGTGGGTTCCATCTTAGAGCGGTGGCCATCTTATGGTTGCCCTCACATAGGCTACATAACATGAAGCAAATACGGGCCTTTTAAAGCACATGTGCCTTCCTTTGACTTCTCTGTGACCTGGGCAGCTTGGCTCCGCTGCCCCAGGTCAGTCCGGTCCCACGAGCTACCCGTCCTTCGGCCACCTGTGATTAGCATCAGGGCTTGACACACCATAAAGTCTTTTCATCCTACACAAGCCTCCAGCTAATCTCTTTCACACCTGACTGTTCCGGCTTTATGGCTTGTTTTCCAAACAGGAGATGCTCATGTTTATTGGGGCCTATCGATATCTGATGTGGGATCTGACCCTTGCTGGGTAAATAATTGCGGGCTGGCTTAACTGGAATGTGGGATGGTCATCATGACTCTGCTTTTTCGTTTGTAATGTATACCTTTATATGGCCATATCGTAAACCAAGGAATGTGTGCCTGAAGCATGATATTTTGTATTTAAGGAGAAGCCCGTTTCTGTGATTTTTAGCAGTCTCCTGAGAACATACACGCTGTTGTACTTCTAGGATGCCTGTAATTGGTCTGCAGCCAATAAACTGATCTTTGACTTCACCCAGAAGACTCTGTGTTTCTGTAGGTCTGAAACAGGAAGAACCCGAAGTCATAGGGTGTGTTCCCCTGCACCGCTGGGCTTAAAATTCCCAGTACTTCAGTTGGCGTCCAACTCGGCGCGATTTCAGTGGTACCGGTCCAAGCCAGAGGTTCGTGAGGACCTTCGTGTGGAAATTCTGGAGGTAGGCCGCCACTTCATCGACCCCTGCATGTCGACGTGGTCCGAAAGTCTTTTCTGCGAGGTTCTCCGCGTCCCGACGGCTACGAAGGACTGCTGCCCTGATTAATCGCCCTGTTTTGGACCCTTGATGATTTTGGTAGAGCGAAACAATCGAGAGAGTCTTCTGGTGACGCCATTGATCATCGATATTCAGTTAAGTATAAGTGGAGCGTCTCCCAGTTTGAATTTGGTATCCTTCGGGATTATTTTGATTTGGAGTTTGCAAACCCCAAAGCCAGAGGACTCGTGTATTCACGAGACTATCGTAATCGATAATCCTTTGAAGTTTGGAACTAGACTAGTGAGCGAAGATGCCTGGTGCTAGTGTATTTGGAAGATTATTTTGTTTGGGTTGTGGAAGGGATTTCCAGTTAGAGGATTCATGTCCGGTTCCTCCAATTGGAACTCCAACTTATGAGCTTTATGTAAAACATGGCGTGGGCCCCATTGCATATAATGAAGTATGGATCCGATACACCAGAAAGGACGGTGTTTTAAAATGGCCCCAAAATGGTAGTTTCGATACAGATATCTTAGATAATTTGGAAGTTAAATTGTTTAAAAAGAAAGCCCGGCTGGCGATGTTTGATTCTTTCCGCCTATGGCGAAAGGAAGCCAAACAGAAGGAAATTAAGCTAGCGAAAAGAAATAAGAGAGAAAGAGGTATGTCAGTGATGCAAGCAGCTGTGCAATTTAAAGATAATGAGGAGGAACAAATGAATGAGCAATTGCACAGACAGCGCAAACTAGGGATTGATAAATGTTACCCTGTTTTGTCACCCCTTGTGCAAGATGAGACAAAAGAGAAAGAGAAAGATTCCCTAATGTCCCATTTGCTAAGTTCGCCACCCCCGTTTGCGCAAAATGCCACCGCGCCTCCACAGCTTGTAAATGCGCAGCCTCCAGTAAATATGCCGCAAGCCTTCCCACAGCCGCCAGCTCCTCCTCAGCTGGCTCCTATCCCTGCAGTGCAGCCCTCTCAAGGGCCGCCAGTTTTGTTACCTGTTACCCCCACGCTTCCTGCGACTTTGCCTAGCACGCCAGCGGCTTCCCCTGGCGCTCCTTCTTACACTACCCAGGTACCTGTATCTGACTCTGCTTTTCTTCCCTCTGTTTATCCCCCCGTTCTCGCCTCAACTTCTCCTTCAGCACGACAACGACTAGCTAATGTAGTTACTAGTTTAATGTCGCCTCTCTTTGGGTCATCGAGTGCGACTCCTGGTTTACAGCGTAAACAATTGCGTAGTCAGCTGCCTGGTCCCGACGAGAAAGAGGTGTTAGATCATCTGGCGCGTAGGTGGATTGGTTTCCCTCTATGATGTGGAATCAGTTGTTAACGTTTTTCACCAATGGGATGCCCCAAAGCAGAGGTATGTCTTTGATAAGATGTGTGAATTCCTCTGTGAGGAATTGGAGGATAATGGTGCAAACCCAAACCCACAGGAATTGTGTCGAGTGCAATTTGATTTTGAAACAGGTATAATTGTGGGCCCCAATGTAGATAAAGCAGTTGCGACTTTACTGTCCCTCAGAAATGGGGATAGTCAGCAATCATTGTTCGAACAGGAATTCCATGTGGGAAAGAAGGGAAAAGCGCGACAATACCCTATGAGAGAAGTCCCTCCGGTATGGAAAGAAGCCGTTGCGGCTAATGCCGCTCAAGGTATTGCTGCTGCTCCAGCACATTTTCAGCGTGTTTGGGTGCATGTCCCTTGGAAGCGTTCTGAGGTCTTAGCGCTTAGGCAGACATTACCTGACCCCCGTAAAAACCCTACCGGTTATTATAAGGAGTTATCACAAACTGCAGAATCATGTGTAATGAATTTGGCTGACATAGATATGTTGTTTGGGAATGTTGTTCCACAGCCTTTATGGGGATCCATTCGTAATGTAGATCACGCTGCAGAATTGGGTAACACATGGGCTAATATCATTGCTGCAGATGCTGGCCAAGTTGGTGGCGCGAAACCTGATCCTTTGGTAGCAGAACTCCCTGGTCGAATTATTACCTACATGAAAACTATAATACCTGCGATGCGCGTAAATTGGGATAAACTATCCGCATGTAAGCAGAAGAAAGATGAGACAGTGTCTGATTTCTTTACCAGGTTTGAAGAAACGTTTATCGATCACAGTGGTCAAGACATGAGCACTGAAGGTGGCCAACGGTTATTTGTTGATAAATTTGTGCAGAATCTACTTCCCGAGTTGTGTAAGAAATTAAAAGACTCAGAAAGTTTCTGGGCTGTTTCCTCTTCAGCGCAAATACTGGCTACTGCACAGTATTATGAGAATAGAGACAAAGATGAGAAGGATAGAACAGATAAGAAAACGAAAGAACTGAAAACAAAGGTCCTTTTACAGCAGGCCTATCCGCCACGTGGAGGACAGAATAACTATAGGCAAACACAAGGTATCTATCAGCAGCCCCAACAATTTCAGAATAGTCAGCAAATGAATGGGTATTATCAACCACGAATACCTGTAGGTCCCAACCAATGTTCATATTGCAAAGAGGAAGGTCATTTTAAATATAGTTGCCCTAAATTAATGCAGCGTAACAGTAATGCGTATGGCGCAAGAGGTAGAGGTGGTCAGCAAGCTCCTAGAGGCAGAGGGCGTGGAAAAGTTCCCCAGAACGCGCGTACTCTTCCACCTCAAAATACCATAAATAGCTTTGATCAGCAAGCAAACGCGACTGGTAATACAGCTCAGTACTACAATAATGATTATTATGCAGAAGATGACAATGTAGAAGATAATGATTACTAGGACAGCCGAAGACAGAGAGAGGGAGTTGTTTCAGTGCCAGTGGATCAGAGCGGACCCTATGTTAAAGTAACTACAGCAAATGTAACGGAGCCCTTTCTGCTGGATACTGGTGCTGCAAAGAGTTCAATCATGCATTCAAAACTCCCTGGCGCGCCTTTGTCTGGCGAAATGAATGTCTCAGTAGGTTTTTCTGGCGCCCCAGTTCGGAACCCGATTTCAAGTCCTATGCCACTTTCTGTTGGACCTTGTGAGCTAAAAGCACCCCTCATCCTAACGACAGGTTGTGGTGAAAATTTGCTAGGCTTAGATTTGCTAAAAAGATTGCATGCAACGCTATATTGTTCTCCCTCAGGAGTACAACTTACATTAGGCAAGAAAGTGATTTCCCCGATGTATTTGTCTAAAAATGCAATGCCACCTGAATTGTCATCCCTTCCGGATGTCCTTTGGGCTACTGGTCCCAATGATGTGGGTCTTTTGGAAATACCGCCATACATGGTCACTTTAAAAGCCAATGTCAGATTGCCACGTATTCCCCAGTACAAGATCTCCAATGAAGGTCAGAAAGCATTGTTAGCAATTGTCAGTCATTTGATTAAAAAGGATGTAATTGAAGAGACAAGAGGCAACGTTTGCAATAGTCCTGTTTTACCTGTCTTAAAACAAACGGACCCTTCACAGCCGCCTGTTTACAGATTTGTGATTGATCTTAGAGAGGTTAATAAGATTGTTGTACCACAGTTTCCAGTTCTCCCTGATATAACTGCCTTGTTAACCATGATTCCAGCCTCCGCTGCATGGTTCTCAGTGATCGATTTAAAGAATGCTTTCTTTAGCATCCCAATTGCAGAGGAGAGCAGAGACATTTTTGGCTTTAGTTTAGGAGGCCGAAGCTTCCGCTTTAAACGCGCTCCCCAGGGCTACTGTGAAAGTCCATCAATATATAGTCAGGCTTTAAAAGCGCAGCTTGATGCACTTGTTTTACCAAGTGGCGCTATCCTCATTCAGTGCGTTGACGATTTACTAATCACCGCGGATACTGAAAAGATTTGCAAAAACGCTACCTTGTCATTGTTGCGTCATTTGTCTGCCTTCCATCACAAAGTGTCTCTCTCAAAGCTGCAATATTGTCGACAAGAAGTGACCTACTTAGGTCATCTCTTATCGAAGGAGGGAAGGAAACTGACCCCAGAACGAATTAAAGCCATTGCACAGTTGAGTGTGCCAAGAACACAGAGAGAAGTGCGTGCTTTCTTGGGCATTACTTCATACTGTAGGCATTGGATTCCCAATTTTTCCTTGTTGGCAAAACCCTTGTTAGCATTAACATGCAAAGACACACCGAATCCTATCCCATGGTCTGAAGAGTGTCAGAAAAGTTTTTTGGAATTGTGTAATGCATTGTGTTCAGCTCCTGTGTTGGGTACCCCTGACTACAGCAAGCCTTTTACATTGTATGTTCATGAAAAAGATGGTTGCGCATTATCAGTGTTAACACAGCCTTTTGGCGATAGACCGCGTCCATGCGCATATTTTCCGTCAACCTTGGACCCGGTAGCGAGGGCATTGCCAAGTTGTCTGAGAGCCACAGTCGCTGCAGCTATGTCTATTCAACAGTCTGCTGGACTAGTAATGGATAACACATTGATTGTTATGGTTCCACATGCTGTGGACACATTGTTAAACAGGACCAAGACACAACACTTAACTAGTGCGCGATTATCTGGATATGAGCTGACACTGTTAGCAAACCATATACACATAAAGAGATGCAACATGTTGAACCCAGCTACATTATTACCAGTTCCAACAGACCTAGACGAGATTGAGCAACATGATTGTCTGTTCAGAATAGAAGAAGAGACGAAAGGAAGAGTAGATCTTAAAGATACTCCCCTGACTGAGTGTGATGGTACTTTATGGGTGGATGGTTCGTGTTTTAAGCTTCCAAATGGTGATACGACTGCTGCATATGCTATCACGACTTTGCACACGATTGTGGAAACTGCACGTGTGCCACAAAATTCGGCTCAAGCAGCAGAACTGATTGCCCTTACGAGAGCATGCATGTTGTCTGAAGGAATGAAAGTGAACATATATACGGATAGCCAGTACGCCTTTGGCGTGGCTCATAGTTTTGGGCGATTGTGGAAAGAACGTGGGTTCCTGACTTCGCATGCAGCTAAGATTCAGAATGGCAAGTTGGTGAATGATCTCCTTGAGTCGCTGACCCTACCGTTACAAGTTGCGATTATGAAATGCAGTGCGCACAAGAAAATCACTGATGATGTTGGTCGTGGTAATGCGTTTGCTGATGAAGTCGCGAAAGAAACAGCAAAAGATGTGAAGACTCGAATGTATGTTGCAGGCCCTGCAAGATGGGTTGGTGATGTTGGAATGTGTGAAAACACAATAGAAAGTGTAAAGTCCCTTCAAGCTGAAGCCACAGAGAAAGAGTTGAGCAAGTGGAGAGAAAGTATGGGTAAGTTGGATGAGAATGGTTGTTGGATTGATTTGTCAGAACATAGGCGATGGTTGTTACTTGATGCATATGTGCTTCCAGTGGTTACTATGGCACATGGGATGGCACATATCAGTACGAAAGGAATCTGTAAGTTGTTGGCTCCAGTATGGCAGAATGCTGGAATTCCTAAGTGTGCAGAGAATGTGGTCAAGAATTGTATGGTATGCTTGAAATACAACCCTGGTAAGGGAACCCCAACTCCAGCTGGTCATTTTGCGCCTCCATCATATCCATTTGAAGTGTTGCAGCTAGATTTTATCACATGGAAAGGTGCAACAACCTGAAATATGTATTGGTGGTTGTTTGCGCTTTTTCAAAATGGATAGAAGCCTATCCCCTAAAGGACAACACTGCTCTATCCACAGCCAAAGCCCTTGTGAAGGAATTTTTCCCTAGTTTTGGAATGCCAAGAATGGTGTGGAGTGATAATGGGAGTGAGTTTGTGGGTCAAGTGATGAAGAATGTATGTGAGGGATTAGGGGTTAAGCAGAAATTCCACGCTGCAAATCACCCCCAATCAGCTGGATTAGTAGAGCGCTACAATGGCGCTCTAAAACTCAAGCTGGCCAAAATCCAAGCGAGCTCAGGTCTTAAATGGCCTGACGCTCTGCCTCTAGCACTCCTGTCCACCAGAATGACTGTGCATTCACGAGTGGGACTTAGTCCCTACGAGGTCGTTTTTGGCCACCCGGCTAACGTATGGGGTGTGCCAAGACCAACGAAATTCAGTGAAATCGAACATCCAGTACTGCTTGATTATTTGTACGAATTGACGGCTAAATTGCGTGTTTTACACCAACAGGTGCACGATACTCTTCCCCAGGCCTCTGAGGCTCCAGGACACCCTATCGACCCTGGCATGTGGGTTCTGGTGAAAAATTTCCAGCGCAAGAGCAACGATGAGCCTCGTTGGATCGGCCCTCATCTCGTACTTCTATCTACAAGATCAGCTGTTCGAGTAAAGGGGAAGAAGAACTGGATCCACGGCGCCCATGTTTAAAGGATCCCTTTGCCTCTGCCGTATGACCAGTGGGTCCAGGAGGGTATCGCTGACTCTGAAACAGACACTGTACCTCGTTTTGTGCTGTTCAGTGATGCACGTATAAAAGGCACAACTTCAGCACAACAGAGTGACGATATTTTGCAAGAAGCTGTGCCACCGTCAATTCGATTGGACACTACAGAGCCTGAACTCTTGTTTCAAGATCAGACAGTACCTGGCCGTTTTCATTATAATCTAAGACCAAGGCCTATGGACAAATAAATATTCTTTTTCCTTACCTTTTTGTTTTTGATAACCAGAGCTCTCCCATCTGAAGGACTTTCTTGATTTTTGTTTTTCGAACCACCATCCGGGTTCAGCCGCAGGGTCGCGGTGCCAAGACTTTGGGGTACAGGCCGAAGACGTTAGGTCAACGGTTCTGGTTGGTCTAGGGCGTTCCCTGGACTGACAGGCGTACTCCTTAGCAGAAGATACTCACCCGCCGCGAGCGGCACGATTAGAGGATGGAGTTTTTTAAGATGGAGAGACCCGCTGAGGAAATGAACTTTAAAGCAAGAATGTGTAAAATAATGAAGAGCAAACGTTTTGTATTTTTATGCCTGTTTTTATTATGTAGTATGGTAGTGTTTACTGTAGGATTTGTATTCTTCTCCTCTCAAGAGCCCATTGCACCCACTGTACAGCCTATACCTCCTCCTACTATCTCCTCACACTCTTTCCATCCTCTGCCTGAACACGAACAAGCTAGACGATCAGAGTTTGTGAATAACTCGTTTATTCAGCTCCTGCACCAGCACCAACTAGTTATGAATACAACCAATTGCTGGGTGTGTGGTTTAATGCCACATACCATTAATAAGGGTATTCCTTATCTAGTGCTGCCGTTTAGTTACAATGGATCGTCATGGGCATTCCAGACCATGTTTCTCTTTGCATTAGATGCCTACTCCCCGCGACAACCGCATTCCATCAGACCTAGCACCAATAACAAAGCTTTAATGAAAGGAGTTGCCGTTATGAGCAGAGATATCGATGCATACTCATCTATTCCCAAAGAAGAGTTGAGAGCTTATGTAGGGTGGAACGCGACGGGGTATAGTATTAGTCTGGGTGAAAGACAGCGAAAAATCTCATCCCCAATCTGGGTCGTACCCCACATAGGTCGGTTCTGTTTGCAAGGTAATGGTCAGAATCCTAGAGCTCAACTGGGAAGAAGTGACTGTACTGAACCGTACACTTTTCCGTCACAGTTTTCCCCTGCGTTTTTGGCTGCCAAGGGTACATATTTTATCTGCAATGACCGAGCATATACATGGTTGCCCCCTGATTTCTCGGGCACATGTTATATTGCAAATCTGCTACCGCCAACATTTACTGCCGCCTCTGACTATCACAAGACCAGAGTTGTGAGAGGCGTGATTAGTAAGGAGGATACTGCCGGTCAGGAAGCGGGAGATTTCTTTTTGGGTTTCCTGCCGTTTTGGGGACCTATGGTTAATAGTAGGAACCTGAGACAACTGACTCGTGTGGTTGAATCCACTGTTAATGTTACGGCTGGTGCCCTTGGTAATTTGACAGCTGAGCTCCAGGCGCATCGCCTCATGACTTTGCAGAACCGCATGGTTCTAGACGTTATACTTGCAGACCGTGGTGGGGTATGTAAGGTTATCCAATCTAGTTGTTGCATTTTCATACCAGACAACGCTCCAACAGTTTGTCAAGCCATCTCCAAACTACATAAAATATCTGAGTCCATACACGTGGATAAAGGAGATTGGTCACTGGTGGGGTGGTTCTGGGAACTGATATCTGCCTGGGGTTGGAAAGTTCTGATGGTCATTGGAATGATCTTAGCCATCCTTTTCCTGTTCTGTCTGTGCATACAGTGTGCTCCTGCGATATGTGGCCTCTGTGCTACATTATGTGTAAGGAAACCTGTATCGAGGGACGAGCTAAGTAATAGGATGATGCTACAGCAACATCTCCATGACTTCGTGAATATTGACCTAGACTCGGATTGAAATGAGTATAGTTATTGCCTATGTAAGGGCAAAAGGAGGGTCTGTGGTACTTTGCAATTTGGGACCGCGTTGGAGGCAGGGCCCTACCCCTGTCTATCCCGGTATTAGCGAACCGGGAATGGTCAATGCGGTATGTACAAGTGCTTTGTGTAACGTTTTAGCTATGAATGCACTATGTATACGTTATTATACATTGACTTCGTTGGTTCCATCTTAGAGCGGTGGCCATCTTATGGTTGCCCTCACATAGGCTACATAACATGAAGCAAATACGGGCCTTTTAGAGCACATGTGCCTTCCTTTGACTTCTCTGTGACCTGGGCAGCTTGGCTCCGCTGCCCCAGGTCAGTCCGGTCCCACGAGCTCCCCGTCCTTCGGCCACCTGTGATTAGCATCAGGGCTTGACACACCATTAAGTCTTTTCATCCTACACAAGCCTCCAGCTAATCTCTTTCACACCTGACTGTTCCTGCTTTATGGCTTGTTTTCCAAACAGGAGATGCTCATGTTTATTGGGGCCTATCGATATCTGATGTGGGATCTGAGCCTTGCTGGGTAAATAATTGCGGGCTGGCTTAACTGGAATGTGGGATGGTCATCATGACTCTGCTTTTTCGTTTGTAATGTATACCTTTATATGGCCATATCGTAAACCAAGGAATGTGTGCCTGAAGCATGATATTTTGTATTTAAGGAGAAGCCCGTTTCTGTGATTTTTAGCAGTCTCCTGAGAACATACACGCTGTTGTACTTCTAGGATGCCTGTAATTGGTCTGCAGCCAATAAACTGATCTTTGACTTCACCCAGAAGACTCTGTGTTTCTGTAGGTCTGAAACAGGAAGAACCCGAAGTCATAGGGTGTGTTCCCCTGCACCGCTGGGCTTAAAATTCACAGTACTTCACATCCAAGAGGAGGAGCAGAAGGGTTAAGGCAGAGCCTTCTCCCCTGACTCAGAAGGAGGACCAGTCTCTTGAGGGAGATGATCACAGTCCTGAAGAAGGAACTGTCCCATAGGAGCTTGAGCCTGATCGGGTTGAGTTCTTGGGGACAGGGGGCCCTTCCAGGGTAGATCTGAGCCAGAAGCAGCAGAGCTGCCCCTCTCTTGAACCCCTCAGACAGCAAGCTGCTGCTGAGGCTGCTGGGAATGCTAGTGGTCCCCATAAGGGGTATTGGGATGATGGACACCTGTATTCAAAGTGTAGAGAACCCAAGTCTGGTGCCACCAGGAGGTTGGTTATACCTCTGAAGTTCAGGGACTTCCTATTGACCCTAGCCCATGATATTTCTTTAGCAGGTCTCCTGGGCCAGAACAAGACTTGGGACAGACTTGTCCCTCACTTTCACTGGCCCCACATGTCTAAAGACACAAAGGAGATTTGTCGCTCCTGTGTAACCTGCCAAGCCAGTGGCAAAGCAGGTGGCACTACAAAGGCCCCCCTGATACCCCTACCTGTGGTGGGGGAGCCCTTTGAAAGGGTGGGGATTGACATTGTTGGTCCCATGGATCCCCAAACAGCATCTGGGCACAGATTTCTCCTGGTGGTAGTGGATCATGCTACCAGGTACCCAGAAGCTATCCCACTTAGGACCACTACAGCATCTGTGGTGGCAAGAGCCCTGTTGGGAATTTTCTCAAGAGTGGGTTTTCCTAAGGAGGTAGTATCAGACAGATACAAACTTTATGTCTAATTACTTAAGAGCAATGTAGAAGGAGTGTGGAGTGACTTACAAGTTCACCACACCCTATCACCCACAATACAATGGTTTGGTTGAAAGGTTCAACAAAACCTTAAAGGGCATGATTAAAGGGCTCCCAGAAAAGCTCAGGCGAAGATGAGACATTCTCTTGCCCTGCCTTTTGTTTGCATACAGGGAGGTGCCACAAAAGGGGGTTTGCTACAGCCCCTTTGAACTTTTGTTTGGTCACCCTGTCAGGGGTCCATTGTGTTTGGTGAAGGAAAGATGGGAGTTACCTCTCAAGCCCCCAAAGCAAGACATAGTGGACTGCGTACTTGGTCTCCGCTCCAGGATGGCTGCGTATATGAAAAAGGCAACTAAAAACCTCGAGGCTAGCCAGGAATTGCAAAAAGCCTGGCATAACCAAAAGGCTGTACTGACTGTTTACCAGCCAGGACAGAAAGTGTGGGTGTTGGAGCCTCTGGCCCCAGCAGCTCTCTAAGACAAGTGGAGTGGACCCCACACTATTGTTCAACAGAAGGGAGAGGTTACTTACTTAGTAGACCTAGGAACTCCCAGGAGTCCCCACAGGGTTCTCCATGTCAACAGGCTAAAGCCATATGTAGACAGGGCTGACATGGGCTTGCTCATGGCTACTGATGAGGGACAGGAGGAAGAGAGTGACCCACTCCCTGATCTCCTCACACAGGACCCTGATGATGGGTCAGTTGATGGTGTGGCCTTGGCAGGCAGCGTCACTGCCCAGCAGCAAACTGATTTCAGACAAGTGCTCAATAAGTTCAGAAACATGTTTTCTCTGACTCCACGTCAGACTACCTGGTGCACTCATGAAGTGGACACTGCAAACAGTCTGCCTATTAAAAATAAGATTTATAGGCAACCTGACCATGTCAGGGACTTCATCAGGACTAAAGTGCAGAAAATGTTGGGTTTGGGAGTTACTGAACCCTCAGATAGCCCTTGGGCTAGTCCAATGGTGGTCCTTGTACCAAAACCTACCACCAGTGGTGGGAAAAGAGAGATGAGGTTTTGTGTGGACTAGAGGGGTCTCAATGCAGTCACTATGACTGATGCCCATCCAATTCCAAGGGCAGATGAGCTTATAGATACTTTGGCCTCAACCAAGTACCTTAGCACATTTGACTTGACAACTGGCTACTGGCAAATCAGACTAGCTGATGATGCAAAGCCAAAAACAGCATTTTCGACCCCAAGTGGGCATTACCAATTTGTGGTGATGCCCTTTGGTTTGAAGAATGCACCTGCCACTTTCCAAAGGTTGGTGAACACAGTTCTCACGGGTCTGGAAGCATACAGTGCAGCTTATCTAGATGATATTGCTGTCTTTAGCTTCACCTGGGAGAATCACCTGGTCCACCTAAGGAATGTTTTGGAGGCCCTGCAAAAGGCAGGCCTCACTATCAAGGCCACCAAGTGCCAGATAGGGCAGAGTCAGGTTGTGTACCTGGGCCACCATGTAGGTGGAGGCCAGGTTCAACCACTGCAGAGCAAAATCCAGACCATCATGGACTGGGTTGCTCCAACCACCCAGACTCAGGTGAGAGCCTTCTTAGGCCTGACTGGGTACTATAGGAGATTTGTCAAGGGGTATGGATCAATAGTGACACCTCTGAATGACTTAACTTCTAAGAAAATGCCCAAAAAGGTTCAGTGGACATCTAGCTGTCAAAAGGCATTTGATGACATGAAGCAGGCCATGTGCACTGCGCCCATTCTACAGAGTCCTGATTACTCCAAGAAGTTCATTGTCCAAACAGATGCATCTGAATTTGGGGTAGGGGCTGTACTGTCACAATTGAATGATGAAGGTCAGGATCAGCCAATAGCTTTCATAAGCAGGAGGCTGGCCCCTAGAGAGAAACGTTGGTCAGCCATTGAGAAAGAGGCCTTTGCTTTGGTTTGGGCACTGAAGAAGTTAAGGTCATACTTGTTTGGTACTCACTTCCTTGTTCAGACAGACCATAAGCCCCTCTTATGGCTAAAACAAATGAAGGATGAAAACCCCAAACTGCTTAGGCGGTCCAATTCCCTACAGGGGATGGACTTTACAGTGAAACATAGACCTGGGAGTAACCATGCCAATGCAGATAGACTCTCTAGGTATTTCCACTTAGAACATGAAGACTCAACTGGACAAGTTTAGTTTAATGTCCCTGCGTTTGGGGAGGGTTTGTGTAGGAGAGTAGGATCTGCTTCACATGTTTACTACCACTTTTTACATGTGTTTCACTGTTCTTCGACTTTAGACTGGCTGGGACCCTGCTATTCAGGGCCCCAGCCTAGCAGCTTCCTCTCTAAATTGATTGCATGTACTTTTGGTACATTTCAGATTGGATCTGAGGTGCCCTTATAAGTCCCCAATATTTGGTATACTGCGTACCCAGGGCATAGGTACCCCAGAGGCCTTCCAGGGGCTGAAGCATGTCTTAAGCCATCCCTGGAAGGCCACCCCTTACTGTGATATAGGTTACCTATATCACTAATATATATATATATATATATATATATATATATATATATATATATATATATATATATATATATATATATATATATATATATATCTACACACACACATATAAACCTATAAGTCACTCCTATAGCAGGCCTTATCAATCCTGAATGAGTGGTTCTTATGTGAGAGGGTGCATGAGCAGAACCCCTCTGCAGCATTCGGAGACCCTTCTCTGATGCTGTTTGTAGTGCAGCCTGACCATATACTCTTAAGTGCATTATAACCCAACGGTAAATGCTAACTTTGGACTGGCTGCACAGAAACATGTCGTGTTTGGTGTCAAACACCTTGGAATCATACCCCCACACCAGTAACTGGTGTGGGAGTATGATCCCACTCTTCTAGAGGGAGAGACATGGCAGCACTGGTATACCCGGTAGAAATATAATAGAGCCCTGGCATCACAAAATCGATACTGCAGCCACAGACACAAGTCTGGCCTCCTACTGCTGACTGAAACTCCGGCAGGGGAGGCCTGGACAATAGGTTTCCTGTCACAGGGAGGTGTAACCACCTCCCAGACAGGCTTATGTGTATTGGGGCTGGGTGGGAGCACTCTCAGAGTGCTTTGAAGTCCTGCACTGGGGGCACATTTGGTGTCCCTGTACATAGTCCAGCTCAAACGGGTTCAGGGGCTTCCAGCCCCTGCTCTGGCGTGAAACTGGACAAAGGAAATGGGTGTCGCCACCCCTCCTTCCAAACCCTCCCATAGGTGGGTCCCCAGAGCTAGTCCAACCCCTTCCTTAGGTATAATTAAGGAACCTCTGTAACCAGAACTTTAGAATACCCTGGGCAAAACTCTGAAGCCAAATGCTGGACCTTCGATGCTCTGCTAAAGACCAGAGGACTGAAGAAATCTCCCTTGGGGTCAAGGAGTGACTCCCCTGCTTGGCAGGCTCCAACATAGCAATTTGCAGTCTGCATTTCCGAAGCTCCCACTGGACTCCGAAGTATTTGCAGCCCAGGAAGAGGATTTCCAGACATCTCAGAGGCCGACCCGAGTCCCCAGCAAATCTGAGACCCGCAGCCCTCGTGAGTAGCGTGGAACCGGAACTCCTGGTCACCCTGCACTTTTCTAAGTGCATTGACTTCTCGACATCTCCTGAAGTTGTGCTGGGGCTGACTTGTGGCCCCCAATTTGAGCACTGAATCCTCGGAAGACTGTTGGCCTGGTAATTCTGAGTGACACTGGGCCGCCATTTTGTGTGATTTGTCTTGAGGTCCCTTCGCTATTCCTAGTCCGTTGACTGGTGGGTCCCTGAGGGGGTAACTTTGAATTTCCTTGGGCTTCCCTGGTTGCTCCAGATGTGCCCTGACTCCCTACCAAGTGGTGAGTCCCTCAGACCTTGCTGGTTTGCACCAAAGCATCTTTCCCATTTCTGCGTGGGTTGCTGTTGCCAAGGCTTGTTGTGTCCAATCTGGGCACCGACACTGCAGCACTCGACATCCTTTGTGGGACAGCTCTAATACAGCTCCTGGTTGTCCTCGACACCTCCTGGTCCTGAAGAGTCAAGCTTCACCTCTTTCACCTGAAATCACCCAACGTCGGTGGGCATCTGTCCATCGCCTTCCTGGTCACTGGCTAGTGACCCAGACTCTGTCCCCTCTGCTTTCAGGTACTTCCCATCTTCGATCCAGGCTGGTATCTCTTCGAACACTTCGCATCTTCACGGCAGCAGCACTTCTTCGCCAGCTCCCATTGAAATCGACTACGCGACCCGAAACCAAAAGACACCTATGCACCCGGCTGTCCTGGGTGAGGTAACACGAGTACTCCAGTGCTCTCGTGGGTGTTAGCCCTAGAACTTCCTAAGTCCAAAAGGGTTTGGTCCTGACTCATTTCTAAGTGTCCCTAATCTTTAAAAATCTAACCGTGACTTTCCCCATAGAAGCTAACGGGAGCTCGCGTCTGTGTTCACACACTGCACACGGCCCCCGTGGGTCCCCTGTGCCACTACCTTGGGTGGTTCCTTGGGGTTCCAGCAATTCTACAGGCTCTATGCCTTGTGTCTAGTTAAGTCGTGGTTCTTATACCACTATTTTAGTACACGGTCCTAACGTAGGGCCTGACGTGTATTTGTGCTATTTTACTGTGATTAATGAAGTGTAACTTATGTGTTTTGACCTCTAGTCTCATAAAGAGACTAGGTGGGTGTGTTTAGTAATGAATATATATATTTTATATATATACCTGGTATGGATATCTTTCATTTAGGAACTCAAGAGATTACAGACTGGTAAAACAAGATGCTTTACATTCCTTCAAGACTTAGCCTGAAGGCTGCTCTCCATAGCTACCACTAGGATAGCTTTCAATAAAGGTTGTCTTTAACCTATAACCAATAAGGGTTTGTTTGGACTGATACAAGGTGCCCACTATAACTAGTGGACAGCATATATCAGGCCAACTTCTCACATCCACCATGGGGAATTACTACCTGTGGTGTGTTTTGGTAAAGTCACAGGCTGGTGAGGTGTCTGAGTAGGGAAGTGAGGCCCTAATAGAGTTGGTCTCAGCTTCCTCAGATCGCTGGACACCATGTATACCTCTCTTTCCATGACTTAGTTGCACTTTGCTCTAAGGGTCAACCTTTGGCTGCCTACAGCTGGGGGTTGGGTCCCTTTGGGTGGAACACTGGAGGGACATGGCAGGTTTGTAACCTTTTGGTCCCAGGTTTGCTCTTGCCCAACAGAGTCATTCTGGGGGAGGTCCTTACACAAAGGTATGGGAGATCCCTCAGTGTGTTGAGGAATTTTTACCTGGCCAGGGCTACTAGACTGGGTGCCACTAATCCGCTGATGAGGGGGTTCCTCTGGACAGGGGGCCCTTGGGGGTCCACTGACCTCCCTGACCTCTGCAGCCCTGGTCTGACTGAGGCAGGGTAGAGAGGGGCAGGTTACCTGCTCCAGACTGGGTACCACCTTGGAAGGGTCCCCTGCCATCACAGGTATTGCCAGGACAGGTCTGGCGACCTCTCGGGCAGTTCCTTCACTAGGGGTAGGATGAGTTCTCTGAGGAGGCCAAACCTTACCTAAAGTCTGGGGGGATGAAGACTTTTCTTCAACCCTTGTGGTCTCTTGTGGAGGAGAGTGGGCCATTCCTTCAGGCTCCATTACTCCAAAATGTCCTTGGGGTTGGGCTGTGGCCATCACAGCCCCACCAACTTTCTCAGGGAGGCCTAACATTCTTAAATGGGTCTGTATCTCAACTTCAGCCCAGGCTGAAATTTCCAGATCATTGCTCAACATGCAATCTACAAGCAAGTTTGGGGACACTGCCACTCTCTATGGACCAGTGACCCCTCCCCAGCTGAGATTGACTATGGCCATGGGATGATCCGTCCTGATACCATCTATTTTGGTCACCTGGTACTTAAACGCTGTTGAGGGGTGACTATTTTCCTTGTCACCATGGTAACACTAGCCCCTGTGTCCCTGAATGCCAAAGCTTTTTGACCATTGATCAAGGGCTCCTGTCTGTATTTGTCCAAAGGGTTGGGCCCCATGGTAAAAGTGGCAAATACCATGCCACCATCACAGACTAAGGAGGCTTGTGAGGGGGGCCTGTCTAGACTAGGGCCCACCTCTGTTAACCATGAGAATGCACCTAACTTTTTGGGTGCAATACTACCGCCTGGGGGATTACTACTGGTAGTAGCAGGAGGAGTGGTAGTATTAGTTGGAGAAACATTTTCTTTATTGCCAATCATGGGGCAACTGGGATCAGTTTTCCAGTGGCCAGGCTTTTTACAAACATGGCAATATGGTTTCTTTTCAGGTGAGGAAGGAGTTTGGGACCCACCCCCAGGGGAGGACTTTAGGGGCCCTGTAGAGGACTTGTCTTTAGATTTATCCCCACCTTTCTCTTGGGACTTGGTAGAATCTTTCTTCTGGTCACCACCTTGATTTGTAGGCCTTACCCTGGTCCTCACCCATTTGTCTGCCTTCTTTCCCAATTCTTAGGGGAGGTCAGATCAGAGTCCACCAGGTACTGGTGTAAAAACTGGTTTGACAATTATTAAGGATCTGCTCCCTCATAATTAAATTATACAATCCTACAAAATAATGCACTTTGCTGCCATGTGTCCAACCTTCCAGAGCCTTTGTAGCACAATCTACAAAGTCAACCCAGTCTTGAGTCTGAGCCTTTTGGGTGTCTCTGAACTTCAACCTATACTGTTCAGTGGTTAGGCCAAACCCATCAATCAGAGCACTCTTCAAGAACTTGTAATTGTCAGCATCCTCTTCTCTGACAGTGAGAAGCTTATTTCTACCTTTGTCTGTAAAGGAGAGGCATAAGATTGCTGCCCACTGCTCCTGGGGGACCCTCTGAATTTTACCGGCCCTTTCCAGTGCAGTTATCCATTTGTGGATGTCATCCCCACTCCCGGAATTTTCGCCCAGGCCTAGTAAAAACACATAAGTTACCCTTCAAATATTACAGTAATAGGCACAAATACACTTAAGGCCCTAGGGCGAGCTAAACTATATACTAAAATAGTGGTATAAGAACCACAACTTAAGTAGACACAAGGCCTAGAGCCTGTAGAATCAGTGGGAACCCAAGGAACCACCCAAGGTATTGACACAGGGGACACATGGGGACAATGTGCAGTGTGAGAACACAGCCGCGAGCTCCCGTTAGCTTCTATGGGGAAATGCACGGTTAGATTTTTAAAGATTAGGGACACTTAGAGATGAGGTAGGACCAAACCCTTTTGGACTTAGGAAGTTCCAGGGTCAACACCCATGGGAGCACCGGAGTACTCGAGTTACCTCACCCAGGGAAGCCAGGTGCATAGGTGTCAAATGGTGTCGGGTCGCGTCGTCGTTTTGAATGGGAGCTGGCGAAGAAGTGCTGCTGCCGGGAAGATGCAAAGTGTCCGAAGAGATCCAAGCCTGGATCAAAGTCGAGAAGAACCTGAAGCAGAGGGGACAGAGTTTGGGTCACTAGCCAGTGACCATGGGCACGATAGGCGAATGCCCACCGAAGTCAGGCGATTTCAGGTGAAGATGGGGAAGATGGACTCTTCATCCATGAGGAACAGGTGTCGAGGACGACTAGAAGCTGTATTCAAGCTGTCTCATGAAGGATGTCGAGTGCTGCAGCGTCGGTGCCCGGATTGGACACAACAAGCCTTGGCAGCAACAACCCACGCAGAAAGGAGAAAGATGCTTCGGTGCAGACCAGCAAGGTCTGAGGGACTCACTACATGGTGGGGAGTCAGGGCACGTCTGGAGCAACCAGGAAAGTCCAAGGAAAATCAAAGTTGCCTTCACAGGGACCCACCAGTTGACGGACCAGGGATCGCGAAGGAGCCTCGAGGTGCAAATGAAAGAAGCAGGCCCACGGAACACTCGTGGAGTGTAGGCCCACGATCTTCGGTGCAGATGGTGCTCGGGGCGTGAGCTACAAGTAACCCAAAGCACGACTTCAAGAGACGTCGATAAGTCAATGCACTTGAAAATGTGCATGGTGACCAGGAGGTCTGGTTCCACGTTACTCAAGAGGGCTGTGGGTCTCAGTTTTGCTGGGGACTCGGGTTTGCCTCTGAGAAGTCTGGAAATCTTCTTCCTTGGCTGCAGATACTTCAGAGTCCGGCGGGAGCTTCGGAGATGCAGACCGGCAAAATGCTTCATTGTTGCCTGCCAAGCAGGGGAGTCACTCCTTGACCCCAAGGGAGATTTCTTCAGTCCTCTAGTCTTGAGTAGAGCGTCGAAGTTCCAGGATTCAGTTGCAGAGTTTCGATCAGGGATATCTAAAGTCCTGTTGCCAGGGGTTCCTTACTTATACCTAAGGAAGGGGTTGGACTAACTCAGGGGACCCACCTATGGGAGGGTTCGGAAAGAGGGGTGGCTACACCCATTTTCTTTGTCCAGTTTCGCGCTAGAGCAGGGGCTGGTAGCCCCTGAAACGGTTTGAGCTGGACTATGCACAGGGA
Organism: Triturus cristatus; assembly: GCF_964204655.1. Lineage (NCBI taxonomy): Eukaryota > Metazoa > Chordata > Amphibia > Caudata > Salamandridae > Triturus > Triturus cristatus. Next base: position 741,505,280 of record NC_140583.1, read on the forward strand.
CACCAAATGTACCCCCAGTGCAGGACTTCAAAGCACTCATAGAGTGCTCCCACCCAGCCCCAATACACATCAGCCTGCCTGGGAGGTGGTTACTTCTCCCTGTGACAGGAAACCTATTGTCCAGGCCTCCCCTGCCGGAGTTTCGGTCAGTAGCAGGAGGCCAGACCCATGTCTGTGGCTGCAGCATCCATTTTGTGATGCCAGGGCTCTGGTAAGTTTCTACCGTGTATACCAGTGCTGCCATGTCTCTTCCTCTAGAAGGGTGGGATCATACTCCCACACCAGTTATTGGTGTGGGGGTATGATTCCAAGGTATTTGACAAAACATGTTTCCGTGCAGCCAGTCCAAAGTTAGCATTTACCGTTTGGTTATAATGCACTTAAGAGTATATGGTCAGGCTGCACCACTGACAACCCCGGGGGATAGATTCTGAAGGCTGCAGAGGGGCTCAGCTCATGCCTGGGCACCTTCTCACATATAACCAAGCACCCTGCCTTCAGGATTGATAAGGCCTGCCATAGAGGTGACTGATAGGTTTCTATGTGCAGTGATAGGTGAGGTATAGTGAACCTATACCTCAGTAAGGGGTTCATGCACCACCTTACCCAGGCTGCAGTAGCAAACCTGTAGTGTCATTTTGGATGGCTTTCCAGGGGTGGCATAATACATGCTTTAGCCCCTGGTAGGCCTCTGGGGTACCTATGCCCTGGGTACATACTAGGGACTCACAAGGATACCCCAGAATCCAATCTGGAGTGAACTTAAAGTACATGGAATCAATTTATAAGAGAAAGCAGATAGGCTGGGGACCTGAATAGCAGGTTCCCAACCAAACTAAGTCAAAAACCATCAAAGCACGAGAAAAAAAGTAGGGGCAATCATGTAGTCAGATTCCACCTTCCTACATAACCCCCCCAAACCACAGTAGATAAGGCTAACCTTGCCCAGTTCAGCCTTTAGTGACTAAGTGGCCATATATGGAAGTGCCTGCACTAGCATGGTTACCCCCTGTCTTATTATCCACTAAGCTATCCCTCACCCTAAGAGTATGAGAGGGTCTCCACCATGGGGAATTACTACCTAGGTGTGTTTTGGTAATGGCAAAGGCTGGAGAGGTGTCTGAGTAGGGAAGTGAGGCCCTAATAGAGTTGGTCTCAGTTTCCTCAGATCACTAGACTGCATGTATGCCTCTCTTTCCATGACTGAGTTGCATTTTGCTCCAAGGGTCAACCTTTGGCTGCCTACAGCTGGGAATTGGGTCCCGTTGGGTGGAACACTGGAGGGACATGGCAGGTTTGGAACCTTTTGGTCCCAGTTTTTTCCTTGCCCAACAGAGTCCTTCTGGGTGAGGTCCTTACACAAAGGTATGGGAGACCCCTCAGTGTGTTGAGGAATTTTCAACTGACTGGGGCTACTAGACTGGGTGCCCCTAATCTGCTGATGGGGGGCCCTGTGGGGTCCACTGACCTCCCTGACCTCTGCAGCCCTGGTCTGACTGAGAAAGGGTAGAGAGGGGCAGGTTACCTGCTCCAGACTGGGTACCACCTTGGAAGGGTCCCCTGCCATCAGAGGTGTTGCCAGGACAGGCCTGATGACCTCTGGGGCAGTTCCTTCACTAGGGGTAGGATCAGTTTCCCTGAGGAGGCTGACCCTTACCTAAAGTCTGGGGGGGATGAAGACTTTTCTTCAACCCTTGTGCTCTCTTGTGGAGAAGAGTGGGCCATTCTTTCAGGCTCCATCACTCCAAATTTCCCTGGGTATGATTCTGTGGGGGTATGATTCCAAGGTGTTTGACACCAAACACGACAAATTTCCATGCAGCCAGTCCAAAGTTAGCATTTACCATTTGGTTATAATGCACTTAAGAGTATATGGTCAGGGTGCACCACTGACAATCCTGGAGGATAGATTCCGATGGCTGCAGAGGGGCTCAGCTCATGCCTGGGCACCCTCTCACATATAACCAAGCACCCTGCCTTCAGGATTGATAAGACCTGCCATAGGGGTGACTGATAAGTTTTTATGTGCAGTGATAGGTGAGGTATAGTGAACCCATACCTCAGTAAGGGGTGCATGCACCACGTTACCCAGGCTGCAGTAGCAGACCTGTGGTGTCATATTGGATGGCTTTCCAGGGGTGGCATAATACATGCGTCAGCCCCTGGTAGGCCTCTGGGGTACCTATGTCCTGGGTACATAGTATACCATATACTAGGGACTCACAAGGATACTCCAGAATCCAATCTGGAGTGTACCTAAAGTACATGGAATCAATTTATAGGAGAAAGCAGATAGGCTGGGGACCTGAATAGCAGGTTCCCAGACAAACTAAGTCAAAAACCATCAAAACACCTGAAACAAGCATTTGCAATGCAAATTGGTCTCGCATTTGTGAGAGTTAGAGGTATTGGCATTGTAAATGACACTGTCTTCTACCTACCAAAGGAATGAAAGAGGAAAGAATATGGAAGCAGAAAGGATGCTAGAGAATGGAGGAAAAAGAAACGGAGATGGAATGAATATGTGGAGAGGGGACAACTGGAGTGAAAATAAAATAAAGGGGAAAATGGAAATGGCACAATAAAGACAGAATGATGAAAATGAGTTAAAGAAAGCAAAAATGCCCAAAGATTAACAAAGTAAAGAAAACAGGAAATAGAGACGAACAAATAGAAACAGGAGAAGAAAAGAACAAACAAAAAGCAGAGCAAAACAGGCCCTTTGCTCCTTTCTTTTTCTCGCCAATATATGAATATAAATTGAACAGTATTTTGATGTGTTGAGCTTGGTTCTCTCCCAAACAGATTTTTTTTTGGAAGCGTTATTTCTTCGTTCAGTTTTGTACTGCGCCCTGTTCCCACCCAAAGTTGGAGTGTGCTAAATGAATGTACATAAACAGAATATGGTTCCAGAGGGCAAAGGAAAAGCACTTGTGACTTCAGAGGCCATCATGAGCTTTGAATCCCTGCTGCCACCATCCAGGGAATGGCTATTTAAGCAGAGAGGGCCTGCTTGACTAATTGATCTGAGGAAGAAATTCAAGCAGTCTTTTAGTTCAACAGATTGTCCTCTTGTGGTGAACTGGGTTTCCCTAATATCCAAATCCTCTAATCTGATTCCAGTTGAACTACTGAATTTGCATCCAACTACAGAACAAAATAAAACTCTTCTTAGGACGCAGCTCTGGCCTGTTTTACACAATGCATTCTGGGAGCAGCAGTCCTGGGCCCATTCTACTGACCCAAACAATCAACGCTTAGGGGCTGAACAGTGAGTCGTTGGGGACAAGGGGTCATCGGGACTTTGACCAGAGGAGTTACCAGAGAAGAACAGGAGGAGGCAGAGGGACAGCACCTGCCAGCATGGTGAGGAGAAGCCAAATGTTCACATATTTATTTATATTGAAATTGGGACTGTCTCTAGTCTTCACGAATACACTATTCATGGAAAAGCGGGTTCTCTGTTTCAAACAAATGCAATCGTTTCCCAGTTCCTGAAATAGCTGATCAGGTGTTTCAACAGTAAACTCCTACATAACACGTTGTTTGGCAAGCTAGCGAATTAACTCAACGTTTTCCTAGTACAATTTGCCTACCAGCCACCTCTCTTTATCCACTGGTCGTTAAGTGTGTCATTAACATTTTTGGTCCACCCACCACAGCAAACGTCACAGGGGCAAAGGGTCGGCCTACTTTAGCCAGTGTCTTACTTCTCTATGAGTAAAAGCATTGTGCTCTTACAGATAAAAAGTAGGCGTCTTCCGCATTTTTACCAAGCCACATGTCTGACTCTGTAGCCAATGGCCGAGCTATTGGATTTGCCAACACTGGTCTGTAATTCCAACCTTTATTGTGGTCAAAAACGTAGGTAGTGAAATGTCACCTACCATTCCTGTCTACATCATAAAATGTTTTTCCGTTTGTCACCTTCTTCTCATATGGATGTTGGTGGAGACACAGAACAACTGACAGTTATGTAAAGGAAGGGATTCTTAAGTTAAAATTGACTTGTGAGGAAGGTCAGTTCCATCCACTGCCCAGTTTTGTGCCAAACAACAAAAACGGTGACAAGTTTGTCAACACCCAGAGACAGAGTTGAACAATCATGATGGATGCCGAATACACGAGTGCCAGACACTGCCAATGCCAACCACTTTTCGTACTTTTAGAGGATTATGCAGCTGGCTCACATATACAATATGGATAATATACAAATTCACACACTTGATGGGCAACTATTAGAGAAAGAAGGCTTCTTTTACCAAGCTACAGCAACTAAACACCAAACCAGGTACCAGATCTAATCCCACTAATTTTCCTATCATTCTGATATGACACTTCCGTAACAGGCTATGCAATTTAGCCTGAACAAGTCCACCAATCGAAATTAGGGTACAAATAAACAAGGATTGTAACGTAGAAACTGGTCTATAGACAAGACATTTATGCATTTCTTCTAGCGCGAACAGATTGACGGAATACTCTGTACTGGGACCAGATTACTTAAGAACAGCAGATTCATTTGTAAACAATCTAAACACCTTATGTTCTCTTGCAACCTTTCAAAGATGAATCCGCCCAGAGAACAGAATGGAAATAACATGAATTTAAGTTTCATACAGTATAGGCCTATGTATAAACAGGCAATTCCAGCAAGCAGACTCAGATTACAAGTGTTGGAAAGGCATATATTAAATTAAAGACTTTAACAAAAACTACACATACCATGTTCTCTTTGACGTTTATTTACATGTTCTATAAATGTTCCCCGTTGCTAGAAGCATAGAATATAAAAAATAAAAAAATAGAATACCACCTCACACAGTTTTGCACCAACCCAGGGCAACACTTGAAATGTAATGTTAGCTGATTGTGAGCTCAAGTACCCGTAGGTTTGCAGAGTAGCTATGGCATAAATTGCTTTAACTCTTTGGACAAAGATTCTTGCAAATTAATTTTTATAGCAAGAAAAGCTTCTCCAGTACATAAGCAGCTACGGATGGCGAACTGACACGTTTCCCTAGACTGAACTATAAAAGGCACATAAGTGGCCCATACATAATTAGTGAATCTGTACTTTTAGACTACCTCATTTTATCTGGAGATGCAGCGTGCAATACACATTCAGTCACCCTAAAAAGCAGCGCAGAACTAACACCTCACGTCACTTCTGGCAAAGATGCTCCAGCGTAGGTGAACAAAATTCTATTTTTAAACAATAAAATTTAGAGAATGAGGAACGAAATGTAACGTTCTGGGCACTAACTTAATATCCTTTTCACATTTATAACGTATTAAGAGGACTGAAAATGTCCCAATTAAATCCCAACAGTGTTGACATATCATGAAGTTAGGCAATAACCCAAAAGTTACAACATTCAACACAAGTACATTAATGAACGGTTCCTAATCGCAAAATATACCCCGACATCAAGAATGGAAACTAGGAGCAAACAGATGTTTTTTGCGGATGGAAAATAATCCAAAAATAAAACCAAACATGGGTAGCAGTAACAAAATACGCAGGGTGTTGCATGACACCCGGTGGTAATTGAGCACCTGTTTAAGCTGAGCCCCCTAATTACACAAGCCACGCTATTTTTATCCCATTAAATCCCTGCTTACAGCTAATAAAATTATGGCCCCACATATTCTTTGGTGTGGCGTAGCGAGGATGCTGACAATTCGGATGTTAGGGCAGAGGTTAAACAATGAATAAACAGTCCTTGAAGGCGGCCAGTGGGGTTCTGAACTTTCAGTTGATGCTGATGTCTCAAACAACGAGTAGTCTACGAACAATTATTTGGGTATTTTATTTACTCACCTCGGCGCTCTGTATCTGTCCAATCACAATTAACAAGAACACACTGGGACTTGCTGCAGCACTCATTGTTCGAGTTGGGTCAGTACCAGGCCGCCGTGGCTCTAACTAGATCACACATAGCAATGAAACCACGGCCCTTGGTAACAAAGGACGCCAACGGAGCACACGAGGAGTCAAAACTACTCTTTTGCTGCTGAAAGGAGGCGAGGGCTGAATCCGGCCGACGTTCCTTATGTAGAAACAAACAATGGACAAGAATGAGGCTTTCCCAACAAGCAAAAAAAGAAAAGCTCTAGAAGTAGTTTTAAACAGTGTTTACGGTTCTTTTGCCCATTAAGTTTCAGAGATAGTCCTGAATCGCATTATGGATGTAATTAAAGGTCATTTGCCGTCTAGCGTCAAAAATAAAAGTAGCTGATGTACGTATATACATATGTTTTATAAATATTTGATTATATGCCAGAATCCTATTTCTTTCACAAAATATTTGTCTGTTTACAGTAAAAGAGATTCAAACTTGCAATATATACTGAAAAATCTATCGGACATTCATAAAACCCACCATTCTCCAAAATGGCCGCTCTGATAACACTAATCTTAACACAATGGGACAAGCACAAACAGTTCTGAATCGCGAGACCTAGTGCATTGGAAGGGGGCGTGCGGGCGGGCGTGAGACGGCACAAGCATGCCCAGGAGTGCCTGGAGGGGGGTGGGGGCTGCCAAGAAGTCACAGACTGCGGGAGGGAGGGAGGGGGAGAGACGGGAAGAAAGTAGTCTGTGCAGTAAAGGGGCCGATAGCCATGGAAGGACACAAATGACGACATGGCCATTATAGGGAGGGACTAACAAGCCGAAAATCAATCAGAATGCAGCATTTAGGATGTAAGCCAATCCAAAAGATGGGTGGAGAGTGGGCAGAGCTTAAACAAAGCTTCCCCACTAGAGTATATACTGCATGTCTCAACGAGACAGCGCAAGCGCTGCCTAGGCGAGACCTAAAAACGTGGGGGCAACCATGTAGTCAGATTCCACCTTCCTACAGGTACCCCAACCCATAGTGTACCCTAGTGTATATAGTTGTTTTCACTGTATTCTACGTGTCTTTCATCATAGCACTCGCTCCGGGCCTGGTTAGTCAGAGTCAGTTACCAACAGTACCAGTAAGCAAAAAGTTGGGGGCACAGGATGACTTTGTAACAAGGCCTCTCTTTGCACCTCTGTTGGTTCTGTCTGCATATCTCTTTCTTCTTTCTGCACCTTTCTTTGTCTTTCTGCACTTCTGCTGGCTTTTTCTGCATTTCTCCTTCTTCTTTCTTTGTGTTTCTTCCTCTTGCTGCACATGTCCTACCTCTGTAGGCATAGTTAGAAATTAACATTTAAAACACCTTTGAAATTCACTGAAAAAAACATAGGTTTCAGGGGCGTTATAGTTAGGAATTAGCATTTAAAAAAACCTTAGAGATTCACTGAAAAAAAACATAGGTTTCAGGGACGTTATAGTTAGAAATGATCATTTATAAAACCTTTGAAATTCACTGAAAAAACCATGGGTTTAAGGGACCTTATAGTTAGAAAATAGCATTTAAAAAATCTTAGAAATTCACTGAAAAAAGCACAGGTTTCAGGGACGTTATAGTTAGTTGGACATTTCACTCGTACAAAACCAGAGAAATTCGGCTGTTATAGTTAATTGAGCTTACTATAACTCATGGCCCTGTAATGCACTGCTGATTACGTCACATATTACATCATTAATTACATGGTCCGTGACATCACTGATGACATCACTGATGACATCTCAAATGACATCACTGATGACATCATCCACGTGATAATCTGCTGCACCTCCTCATACCCTAATATAAGCTTTGATACACCAACTCTAAAACACAGACTACCATTTTTATAACCATAGACATACCAATACCAGTTACTGCATACCCACTCACTGATTCCTAGGTCAATACACATATTCACTTATTCACCCATACAGTCACTCATACATGCAGTCACTGATCAATACAGAACTATCATATGCACTCATATACCTTTACTGACACTCACACACCGCCACTCATCCATAGAGCTACTCACACACCTAATCAGTCATGCAAAGAATCGATCACACTCCCGTTTACTCACCTATACAGTTATATACCACCACCTCACTTATTCATACAGATACTAACACATACTTACTCTCTTATACAATCACTGATATAAGCACACACTCATCCATACAGCCACTCTCACAATCACTCACTCTCACATATTGTCATTTATATACTCCAACACTCACAACGGTCAACCAACTGCCAACGGCCAGTTTAAAAAACCTGCTAAAAAAGCAGGGAAAGATAATTTCGAGATATCAAGACATCGAAAGGATCAGAGCCACATGTGGCGCTGATGGCTTTGTCCATTCACATGAAGCCACTCTATGCCAACCATACTTGAAAGCCGATCTGGGCAGACAAGCTCTTCAAAAGGTTCTGAAGACCAGGCTTCTAACTCTACCAATACAGTTCTACAGGGCACACTGGAAAACTACACCTGCTGGAAACAGTTGATGTCGTCTATGTCAATACCATATAGAATCTGCAGAGCATGTGATCTGTTGCTGTCCTGTTTTGTTAAGCCCAAGGTGCTTATACCTAAGAACAATGTTCATCCAAAACAAAGTAAGAACCTGCAAGGAGGCCTTAACATTTATTTATACCACAGCAGTACCAATGGAGCTTGCACGTGCTGGGAAGTTATTTGCTGTAGCTGGAAAGACTTTATGCCAAGAACAAAAAAAAAACAACTGCAGAATAACACACTAACCGTATGCTTATTGCCGGTGTGCACTAACATTACGGCATAGCACGGCCATTAGTATTCCTGCATTAAGCCTTACAGCTAAGATGCACTTATTACAGCTTTCTGTTGTATATCACAAATGTATTACCTCCACTGCATCACTTTGCACTATGCCTTATCTATTGGATGCACTAAAAACATTGCACTGATTGATGAATGTAAATGCTATAAGCAGTTTTTAAAACCCTTTTTAGATTTTATTTTACTAACCCGTCATTTTTAATCACGAAAGGAATATGTATTGCATTTGTAAATGATTTTAGGTAGTCATACAATAAAAGTGACTTACTCCAACACTCACAGATACTGCCTTTCACATATGTAGTTACTCACATATGTACCACTGAGACATCCATTCAGTCACCAACACACCCATACACCCACTCACCCACCTATACAGCCCTTCACACATGCAGTCTTGAACCCATACACCCAGTGAATCACCCACTCACACATCTATGCACAGAGTTACACCCCCACCCACCCACACAGATATCAGGCATCCATACAGATACTCAGCCAACCAATCAATAACTAATATAGACACTCATGTAGCTACTCACCAACACATGCAGCCACTTACACAGCAACTGACAGACTGATACAGACATTCACACAATTTAGTCACTAACCCATGCATTCAGTAAGTGAAATATCCAACTAACTATAAGCATTCAGTAAGACATATTTAATCACCCACTTATACAGTCAGTCACACACCTACTAAATCACCCATTCAGAAACTCATACACTCACTCTTTCTTCAATACACCTTGGCATTTATATATGTAAAACATATTTAAACTTTATAGAAACACACAGTCTCTGGATGATGTCATCAGTGATGTCATTTGAAATGTCATCAGTGATGTCATCAGTGATGTCACTGACCATGTGATGAATTGTGTAATAAGTGATGTCATCAGCAGTGCATTGCGGGGGCGTGAGTTATAGTTAGCTCAACTAACTATAACGGCCGAATTTCTCAGGTTTTGTACGAGTGAAATATCCAATTAACTATATCTTCCCAGACGCCTGTTGTTTCGTCAGGTAATTTCTAAGGTTTTTTTAAATGCGAATTTATAACTATAACATCCCTGAAACCCATGTTTTTTTCAGTGAATTTCAAAGGTTTTTAAATGCTAATTTCTAACTATAACGTCCCTGAAACCTATGGTTTTTTCAGTGAATATATATATATATATCATTTATTTTAAATTTTTTGAAACAGGTGAGAATTTGGGATTTGATGACATTTTTCACTAGGTCCCTTCAAACCTTTTAAAATATCTACTTTAAATATAACACCTAGATGTTTTGTTGATCTTAGTCTTTGTGCTCTTGTTTTGCTTGCATTCTTCCTTCAATGGTGTCTATACTTTGAATTCAAATATCTTTATTTCACAATAACGTAATCCACAATGGTGAAGCTGGCCCTCCTCCCTAAGCCAGAAAAGATCCTCCTGGACCACACTACTGCACCTCTGTCTGGACGTCTGGATGCAAAACAAAATCAAAAGAGTGAATGGCCCCACCCTCTTTTGAACTTGTTTCATACCTATCTCTGAATAACTAGTAATATACTGACCTTGAATAAGCTTCCCAAATCCCACCTATTTTTAAAACTGTTCGAAAATCTTATTTCAGACCCATCTCACTCCTCACAATAGAGGCGAAAATATTAGCGAAACTACTGGCCAACAGAATCATCCCCTATATCACTGGATTGGTACACCGGGACCAATCCGGCTTTACGCCAGGGAGGAATATGGCCCTGAACTTAAGGCGATTAAATGGGGTCTTGGGTAGGCGTGATACGGTTAGGGAGGACGCAACCCTGTTATCATTTGATGCTACAATGGCATTCAATACAATCAAATGGGACTTTCTTTTTATGTAGTACTGGTAAGGAAGGGATTTGGACCAAACTTTATAAAGTGGATCCAATTGCTTTATGCCTGCACGATTGCACATGTACTAGCAAATAACCACACTTCTAGACAGTTTCAATTAGAAAGGGGAACCAGGCAGGGGTGCCCTCTGTCGCCCTTGCTTTTCACCGCGGTACTCAAACCGCCTGCAATCTGGGTCAGGGGGGACCTACTGATCCGCGGTCTGAGGTGGACAGAGAGCCATGAGGACCGCTTTTCATTGTACGCGTACAATATCTTTTTATATATGGCCTCACCATCGCAGTCCCTCCGCCGGGTCCTACACATATTCCACATTTTTGGCACCCACTCAGGGTACACTATTAATTGGACCAAGTCCCAGCTCTACGTACTATGGGGGACACCTCCATGCAATCTCAGAACATATGACATACCAGTGACATCGAAGGGGTTTAGATATTTAGGTATTTACATCACACTCAATCGGCCCTATTTTATGAGGCAAATCTACTTGAACCCCTGGCACGTTTTCGCGCTGATGTCCAACACTGACGCTCCCTCCCCCTCACTCTTTTGGGACGCGCAGCCCACTTTAAGATGTTAGCACTACCACGCTTCTTGTATGTACTTCAAAACACCCCAGACTAAAATCCCTGACACCTACTTCAACAATATTGAAAGTACCGTGCGTGCGTTGCTATGGGACAGCTGAGCCCCATGGATAGCCATGAACAAATTAACGATGGGGTGGTACGATTGGGGCATTGCACTACCCAACATTAGACTCGACTACCAGGCATCCCAATTGGTCGCGATCAACAAATGGGTACATGGGGACCACAATGACCCAAATTTCTGCACAGACCGATGGCTTATGGGACAGTGGGGATATAATAGGGCACTCTACATGAACCCCCGAAAGATGAACCTCACGGGGCCCACTGCACGTACAGTTGACACATGGCATAGAGTGAACAGGCAACTGGGCTGGCATAATAAACTTACACGAGCCAAACCACTTTGGGAACAAGACCACTTGGGCTATCTCAGCACCTGTGCTGGGTTTGATAAATGGGACCTTATAAGTATCTCAAAGGTGAGGGATATGTGTATCGCCGGGAGGTTGGCCACCTTTGTAGACCTTCAGCGCAAATACCAACTTGCACAGACCAAAACATTTTGATATTTACAAATCAGCCATGCACTCAAAGCAGTGCCGCCCAGGGATTGCCCACTACCTGAGGCCTCTCTGCTGGAAGACAGGTTGATACTTGACCCTATCAATAAAAAATCCATATCCCTCACGTATAAAAAGTTATTAAGTAACCCCCCAGATCCTTTGGTATGCCTGTGGCAATATCGGGTGACGGACCTGGGAGAACTCGAGGATGATGATTGGCTAGATGCACTGGCCTCTCCCAGGGAAGTGGCTATCCCCATGAGATTACGCCTTGTCCAATTGAAGATTCTTCACCGCGTATACCTAGACGCAGGGATCTTGGTCAAAATGCTAGAAGGACTGACCCTCTGTGCCTTAGACAATGTCACTAAACGGGAACCTTTTCCCACATCATCTGGGATTGCCCAAATGTGTGAAAATACTGGGATAATATCACAAAGCAAATGGGAAGGGCGGGAGGTAAGACTCTGAAGGCCTCCCCCCAGCTCTGCCTATTAAATATTTGGGATGCCACTGATCTTACGCAAACTGAGAAAACATGGGCCTCATTGGGATGGGTCATTGCAAAACTGAATATTGCTCAGACGTGGGTGGTGGGGGTAATCCCTATTGTACGAGACTGGGCAGTTGACATGGATAGAGCAATGGTTTTCTTTGGAGTAATAAAAAGTTTATATAAAAAAAATCTTATTTCAAATTCATGCCTCATCAGCCAGTAGAGGCAATATCAACTGTTTATTCCTGAACCTGTGGCTTATACCATACAAAATGTAACAAAATAAGCCGATATTGAGTCTTCCAGTATGGGCGAAGGCTGGACTTAGTTGGGGCTGATGGGCTGGTGTATAGATGACATATATACCAAAAATATATGGCATGCAGTTAAAATAAAATAAAACAATTAATTTGCAAGAATGGGCCTTGTGCTTATACTGATGATTTACATCAGTCTTTATACTGATGATTTACATTTCTCAAATGATTTGATTGCAGTTTAACAAGAATGCTCTGCCTCTCAATATGTTTGTCTTGTTGCTTCACCTCAGTGTGGAGTGGGTCATGAACTGGCAGCGGTCAGAAACAAGGCTGCAAAGTGAGTGAGAAGACTTGAGTGCAGCAGATGTGGTGTCTCCACAGGCACGATGCTGCTACGAGGCAAAGAAAGAGCCTCTGGAAAGGAGTTTAGCAAATATCCATTTACGGAAATTATAATATGCACTTGGAGACTCCTGTACTATTGAGCTACACCCCTGAGAGAGCCCCCCTAAGGGTCCCGCAGCCATGGCCTGTGCTGATCAGCTCAGAACCCCCCCATGATGCCCAAGAGGGAGACTCTAATGAGGCTCACAATGCTGAAACTTGTCTGCAAGGCCAATGGAAGAGAGGCAAATTTGTTAACAATTGTGTAATGGGCCTGGGCACTAAGTGAAAAAACCCTGTTAGAAATAGGGTTTCTGGTTGGTTGGGCTATGCACCTAAGCCAGGCAAAACTCACCACTCTAGTCAGGGCAAGTCAGTTACACACCAAAGACAACCTGTGCTCATCCTCTGGTAGCTTGGCACAGAGCAGGCAGGCTTATCAGAGGCAATGTGTAAAGCATTTGTGCAACACACTCACACAGCAACACAATGAATACACCACAAAAAAGACTCCATACAAGATTATGTAAAAATAGATTCCTATATTATACATCCCACAAAACCAAAAATGACATGAATCATAAATAATATGAACTTATTCAGATAGTACTCCTTATCCACATCAGTACAAGACTAAAATAACATACATCATAAATACTTTGCAGGTAATGCAGATTTTTTCAGAGACAAATACTTGAATCGCTATATATAACCATAGGGCACAGAAAACCCAGTGCTCCTACTAGGCTGGTTACGGTAAATTCTGCGAGCTTTTCTGAAGTGAGTGCATTCATGAACAAAATTTAGGGCACAGGAGCACCTGCTAGCCTACTAAATGTGATACGTTAATCTGGTATCACCCTCAAGTAGTCCTGCCTCTATGTACGGACCTGCGTCATTCTCGGGATCCTCTCCTGAGGTTTTACCCCACTAACCAAAGAAGAAATAATGTCACACGGTCCATCCCAAAATGAAAAGGGGGAGGCACAAACTTCAGGACCACGTGAGAAGACCTCGTTTGGTCCCTCGCTATCAGATTACCCATGCACCTTTCAAGGAATGGTGGGGTCCACAGGCTACTCCTTCCTCTTTCGAGAGGTGTTGCCCAAGTTTTGGTGGGCCTCGGGAGCAGGACCCGTGTTTTCTGAAGACCCAGTGTTCCCTGGGGTAGGGCAGGGGCAGCTCTGGTATATGCGGTGTCTTCCAGTGCTGATAGGCTCTGCAGCAGCTCTCTCACATGGCAATGGTTCAATTACTAAAAAAAAGTGGCTCTGAAGTTTCTGGTGGCTCGTAGGCTCAGCATGCCCGGACTGGGCAGCACAAGCGTGAAAGCCTTGGTTTCTGCTGCTAGTGTGGCGTGGCTCAGACGAGGGACATGCCAGTCCTTCAAAGACATACCAATCCTCCGTAAATTTCATGGAGGCTCTGGCGAGAGTCGCTTTTTGGTGCTGCAGTGTCAGAGCAATAACTGAGGATGCTCGGTCCTGCTGGGTGGGCCCCAGTGCTTCAGGTTAGGCTGCTTGGACACTGGTTATTGCCTTATGTGGTGGTAGACAAACAACCTCTTACACGTAGTTGCTGGAAATCCTTTTATTGGTAAAGTAACTCCATAATACGGACCCACAGAGAAGCGGTTCACGCTTGATCACCAAGTCGGGTACAATACAATCCAGCATAACATTCTAGAACCAAGAGGGAAGGGACAGTCAATAAAAGGAGAAGAAATACTTACAGGGATGTTACACATCTTCCCCTTTTAACAAAAATGGAAAATACAGAAATTAGCAAAGGAAACGGAAAAACATACTATGATAAAATAAAAATTAAACATGTGAATCACAAAATAAAAATATTTTCTTAAACTCAATAAAATCATGACATAACAAAATCCTTAAAATGAGCAGGTAGTTTACAAATCCTCCTGGAGGCTAAGGAGGAATTACAGCAAAAAGAACTTGATGGGGAACAAACACTACTAGTACCATTCTGAGACAGGGAAACAGACGTGGCTTTTGTTTCATCTTGAGAAAGAGGAATGGATACATTGGAAGTAACAACAGGAGTTTCAAACACAATATAATCATCATAATCAGAGGTAACATCCGTTTGAACATGAATCATGGCTTGTTCTTCTGATATGGGAACAAGTCTGCTCTTGTTCCACCATCTCCCATCCTGAAGCAGACAAGAACTAATACCAACTTTCCGAATCTTGTAAGGAGAAGTAAAAGAAGATTCTCCTTTTTTAACACTAAAAGGTTTCTTAATTAGAACCCATGAATCCAGAATAAATTCTTTATTTTGAAAGTGCTTCCGATTATCAAAATGAGACTTTTGCTTGCTTTGTGCTAAAGTAACATTTTGACTTAAAAAACATTTTTGTTTGAAACATTGAGTGTGTCAAAAGATGAAGAATATCTTTCAAGCCAAGAAGGCAATAGTAAAGTGCGTCATTTTCTGCCTCTCAATAACTCAAAGGGAGTAAAACTAGTTGTCGAGTGAGGCGAAATGTGATAAGCATTGATTTTTTCTTTAAGAAAGAGATTAACATCTAAACCCGAAGAAAGGGCAGTTTGTATTCCTTCCTTAAGAAAGCGATTAGCTCTTTCAACAAGACCATTTGCAGATGGACTATATAAGGCCACTTGAACGTGTTTAACATCCATAGACTTTAAAAAATCTTTCATGGCAATCGAAACAAAATGTGTACCATTATCTGTGACCAATTCTTTAGGTGGACCTTCAAGTGAAAAAACAGATTTTAGAAATTTCAAGACAAAATGAGTTGATGCTGACTCCACAAAAGAAAAATAGATCCATTTAGAAAAATAATCAATTAATACCAACAAAAATTTTGAAGCACTTGGGAAAAGGTTAAAAGGACCAGCAAAATCTAAAGCAATTTTGGACCATGGATTCTCTGGAAGAGGAACTGGACGGAGAGGGTTTTGAGTAGTCTTCCAATGTTTGTCCGAAATCACACATTGAGGACAAACATCTATAAAAGAGGATACCTGAGCATTAAGTGAAGGCCACCAATAATTTTCTCTGAGTTTCTTACAAGTGGCAGTTACTCCAAGGTGACCTGCATGCGCTATAGAAATAATCTTGTTTCTAAGAGAAATTGGAGGAATAAAACAACCATTTCTGGAGCAAATGTCATTTTCCAAAGATAACTCAGAAGCAACTTGAGCATAAGATTTTAAGTCATGTGAAACATTACGAATAGGAGGCCATCCTTTAATGATGAAATTAGCAATCTTTTTGAGAGTTTGATCGGTGGAAGAGGCCTCAATCCAATCCTTTTCCGAAATTGTACCATTTGAAATTGAAGAAGCATCAATAGATGCCACTACACAGTCAAAATCATCAACACTATCATCAATTGAAGGTAAAGGGAGACGAGAAAGACAATCTGCCCTGAAATTCTTCCCACCCTGTATATATTTAATAGTGAAATTATATTCTTGCAACTTTGGAAGAATACGCACAAGACGAGCAGAAGCCTTGCCAAGTCCATCCCCTTGTAAAAGGTAGACAAGGGGTTTGTGGTCAGTAGAAAGAGAAAATGGACAACCCCAAAGGTAGGTTTTGAATTTGGAAACAACCCAAACACAGGCTAATGCCTCTCTCTCTAGTGTACTGTACCGTGATTCAGCATCAGACAAGGATCTAGAAGCAAAGGCAACAGTATGATCTTTGCCAGAAACTTGCTGTCCAAATACCGCACCAAGACCATTAAGGCTTGCATCAACGGTGACAGTACAATGGAGACCATGAACATACGGGCTAAGAGCAGGGGCATTAATGACCAATTTTTTAATATTGACAAATGCTGTATTAACATCCTCAGACCAGACAAAGGTGGACCCTTTTTTAAGAAGAGATCTTAAAGGTTGAACACATTGGGCATAATCTGGTACAAAACGAGCGTAATATTCACAAAGACCTAGGAAAGATCTCAGAGCATCTTTGTCAGGCGGAGGCGGGGCTTTAATAATTGTCTCCACATTACTGAATTTAGGTTTGATACCTTCAGGTGTGATGTTATGACCTAAATAATCAATTTGCTCCGCTAAAATTTTGCACTTATCAGGCTGAACAGTAATACCTCTAGCAGACAAAATGGAAAATACCTTGTGTAAAGTGTCTAAATGTGATTCCCTAGTTTCAGTGAAGACAAGGATATCGTCCTGAGAAGCTTGCACGTTTTTAACATCCTTAAAAATAACATCCATAACCTTCTGAAAAACAGAGGCAGCCGAGGCTAGGCCAAAAGGCAGTCTTAAATACTTATACGCACCAAAAGGGGTGACAAAAGTAGTAAGTTCTTGTGAGTCTGAATGCAATGGTATTTGGTGATATGCAGAATGCAAGTCTATAGTGGAAAAATATTTTGCATGGCCAATATTTGAAAGCATTTGTTGAATGTGAGGAAGGGGATGAGAGTCAACTATGATGTTACGGTTTAAAGATCTGAGGTCCACACAAAGACGAAGATTTCCATTCTTTTTCTTTGCAAGAACAATGGGAGAAACCCACTCAGAGGAGTCAGTTGTAGTAATAACACCCTCTGCAGAAAGTTTCTCAAACTGCTCTTTAAGATCATTACGAACACTGATAGGAACAGGTCTTACTTTGTGTGAAACAGGAATAGCATTATTCTTCAGTCTAATAACATGTTCAAAACCCTTAATGTTACCGATTTTGTCAGTAAAAACAGAAGGAAATTCACTTTTAAGAGTATCAATAGTACATAAGTTTCCTACACAACCATCAATGGCCAGTACAGGAAGATCTCCTAGAACGATATGGTTCTTGTGTCCAAGGCAAAAGATTAATGCTTAATTTGGCTAAATCCCTCCAACCCACCAAGTTCCTGCCTCTGAGAGCAACATATATTTTTGTGTCAATAGATCTTCCAAGAATTTGTAAAGAACCAACAAAATAACCAAGTAAGTCAATATCCTTTTCACCAAAAGCCTTTGGTGAAATGTCAGGGGCTTGAAGTTTGATGGAATGACCCCAGGTGTCATAAAAAGTAACGTCGGCTAACACAGTGATAGGTGCTCCAGAATCCGCCATAACTTGTATAGATTTATCATTAATAAAGGCTTGGCAAAGGGGACGTTCAAAATCAATAGAATCCAGAGGTTCATCAATGGACAACATGAGATTCGAAAACATATTAGTACAGTCAGAGACAGAAGGTGTAGGAGGTGAGTTCTGTACTTCAACATTATGAATCTTAACAACTGGGAATGAACGACGAGATTTACAATACTCTTGAAAATGACCAGTTCTCTTGCATTTGCCACACTTTTTACCCAAAGCTGGACAGGATGGAAAATTCGCAATGTGATTCTTATTGCCACAGCGAAAGCAAAAGGTTTTCTTAAACTCTTTGTTAATTTTTATGGCAGATACCGTCGAAAAATCTGAATTGTCAGAAACATAGGAAATGGGAGAATGACCTTCTTGTCCTGACAATGCTTGTGAAGATATAATAGAGCGCTCAATACTTTTTCCTATGTCAATAACTTCCGATAAGGAAGGATTACGACAGGTTAAGAGACGCTCTTGCATTTTTTTTTTAAAACAGTTAAAAACAAATTGGTCTCTAATGAAGATGTCAGTATAATTTTCGAATTCACAGGTAGAAGCAAGAACTCGCAGAGCAGCTATATACTCTTCAACTGATTCTTCACTAGCTTGCTTCCTTTTAAAAAAACTATGTCTCTCCAAAAGAACGTTGGGTTCATCTGAAAACTGTTTTTTAAGCTTGCTTGTAGCCTCAATGTAGATATTCCAGGTGCCATCACCAGAGGGTCTAGGAAACGGAGGTAAATTATCAAAACTTTTCTGTGCCGCAATCCCCAGATGATTGTAAAGCAGAGCTTGTTTTCTTTCCGGAGAAATCCCCTTCCCATCAATGGCAACCAGATAATTTTCAAAAATATGGATCCATTGTTTCCACTGAACTTCCGGTTTGCCAGGTCTCTGCAGAAATGGAGGAGGATGTAAAGCACCGTCTGAAGCAGACATGACGACTCTGAGATGAAAAAATAATTTATAATAATAATGATGGAACACTTAAAATAATGTTCTACAATTGAAATTCCAAACCAAAGGGCAATAAAGGTATTTTTCTTATGGTGAGAGCCCTTGATTATGAAGTATTGCTGGCTGAAACAGTAGAACAAACACTTAAAGGAATGTTTCCCCTTTAAAATTCGAATTGGAACACTTCTGTTGTCTCTAGTGCAGCTTTTGACGATCAGCGCGTTTAACAATGAAGAAGTTCCATTAAGCAATGTTCTTTTTGCCGGGAAACAGTGGGCGGCTTGTTGCTAGGATACGTGTAAACAGAACACAGCAGCTCGCGTTAGATACAATGTAGCACATTAGCATAAAGCGCGTGAGAATAAGCTCGCTCACGGAGCCTAGTCTCGTGCTACAAAAACGGTTATTCCTCGCAACAGTGTCCAAATGAAACAAACAAGTGAAAAATAAACTTTTAAATCCGACCTGTCTCTGCGGGTCCTTTACGGGTCCTTTAACAAAGCAGGAACCTTGAGAGTTATTTCTTTATCTTGAGAGTGAGGATGACGAAGCAGCAACGAAGAATCCGATGAAATCGGAAGACGAGAGGTGTTGTTTCTACCCCACTCCTGGTACCAAATTATGTGGTGGTAGACAAACAACCTCTTACACGTAGTTGCTGGAAATCCTTTTATTGGTAAAGTAACTCCATAATACGGACCCACAGAGAAGCGGTTCACGCTTGATCACCAAGTCGGGTACAATACAATCCAGCATTAACATTCTAGAACCAAGAGGGAAGGGACAGTCAATAAAAGGAGAAGAAATACTTACAGGGATGTTACACCTTACTAAGAGTTCCACCACAACAAGGCAGCAGCAGGGTCTTTTATGGCCCTGAGACTCTGAAAGAACAGGGGCAAGCCAACAAGCCCTTGGAGAGCACTTGGGGGCTGAAAGGGATCAGGAGGTAGCAGGCCAGCACATAAAGTTAGGTTTTCAAAGTGGCAGTCCCTCCTGCAGTCCAGTAAACAGTAGGCAGCAGGCAAGCACAACAAAGCAGGTAGTCCAAATGGTGGTTCCTCTTAGTAGCACAGCAGTTCTCCGGGCAATGTGCAGATTGTGGTTACAAGTCCCAGGCAGTGTCCCAGCCAGCTCTGGCTCCAGACGATCAGTAGCGGGTCAACAAGCCCTTTGTGCGAGGCCAGGACACAACCTATACAAATGTTAAGTGGGAACCACTTCTCCGTCTTCCAGCCCAGTAAGACTATCAGTATGTAGATGAATGCAGATGTATCTCCTGTCACACTCAGCCCTTCCTGTGTTTTGACTGTCTAGAAAGTATGCGTAAAGCCTAGCTGTCACCCAGCCCAGACGTGTATTGAGTCAGGCTGAAAAGCACAAAGAGTTATAAGCACAGGGAAATGCCCACTTTCTAAAAGATGAAAAAAGAACAATAGGGGGTTGAGCCCTTGTCTACCACCACCATGGACCTCTAACTACAAGCAAAAACCATAAACAGTAGGTGGTTGTGTTTCTTTTTGGTTTTTACTTTTTTCACAAGATGAATCTACTTAATAAGTAGAAACACACCCACCTACTGTTTTTGGTTTTCACTTTCTAAAAATTGCATTTCTAAAGTAGTATTGTAAAATCCAACTACATCTGGGGTCGCCAGAGAGCCAAAAAGCAAAATGGCCGCATCTCAGTGAGCCTCCTGCTGCCCAGGGCCTAAATCCGCTAACATCCTAATGTAGGGGTCGACCATAACAGTATAAAACAACGCAGCAGGAGCGGTGACCAATGCCAGCCAATCCAGAGGGAAAGAACCACCACAATATACGCCGGAGACACCAAACCACACTAACGGCTGCCAGACGCAAGCCCTATACAAGATGGCAAACGCCTGATCGCCTGGTAGACGGCGACAAGACGGTCTGAGAAAGGCTGCACGATTTCTACCCTGCTGCTGGGCCCGAGCAGGACTGTTCTACTCGCAATTAGCGGTACTGCTGGCGGGGAGGCGTCAGATCCTGGCGATTGGAAGCCTCTGAGTGCAGGACCAGAGGGAACAGAACAACGTCACCCCAGCTGCGGCTTACTTGGGCTGAGGTACCACCGTTGACCGTTAAGTTGGCTTTGCAGCTAGGATTAAGGTACTGCTGCGCGGGTGACTGGAAGTGGCAGATGCCGCTGTGGACTGGGCTTGAGAGGTAACCTGGGCTAGCTGGGCTGGAAGTGCTGCCCCCTCAGCGATGCTGGCCACATTCCTGTCTTGAGGAAGTGCTGAGGTGAGTGGAGGCCGTGCACGCTGGTAGTGGGGACCAGAGCGCGGTAGAGTCCATTGAAGGGCCTTTGCCTGGGCCACGAGAAGCTGCAGGGGGGGCTGCGGTTCCTGTGATCGCCTGCGGTTGGGTCCCGATCCCTGGCTGGACTGGGGTCGACCTGGTGCTGTGGCTCATCAGGAGCTGGGAGACAGTTGGAATGCCAAGGGGCAAGCTGGACATTGCAGAAGCCTATACATCCCCTCAAGACACCACACATTCGAGATTGGCAGACACACAGGCACTAAGTATCACTGGAAGTGGCTGCAGCTTTACCTGCCCCTAACGTGTACTGGCTCTGGGGCCTGGAGAAAAGGCAAATAAACAAAACAAAACAACAACAAAAAAACTTACCACTAAATCAGCCATATCACCACATGGGCAGTAATCCAGGCCCACAAGGTAGATCTTGCAGAGCTAAGTGACTGTGGGGAGGAGCAACCAGGGGGCTTCACCAATTATTCCACTGAGACAGGAGCAATCCTTCACAGACTGAATTGAGATTTAGATCAAGCTGTGCTATCACTGCTGAGTCAACTGGGAGAGCTTAGTGCTCTGACCACCCAGTGATTGGTCACTATCACTGTGCCTTAGGCTCAGCCATGGACAGGACAGAGGGCAAGCAAGCAAAGCCGTCCTTCGAGCTGCGGAAGTCAACTAAAGGCCCTAGTGGTGACGCAGACTCTAACATGGCAGAAGTCTCCCAATCGGATGACACAGATCTACCCTTTCTGTTGATCACCATGCGTCAGAGCCTCACCTCTATTGAAGCCAAAATGGATGCCCTGAAAATGCCCATGGACTTCATCACACAAAGGCTGGAGAAACATGATGGGAGCATTATCGAGACAGAACACAGGATATCGCAACTGGAGGACACGTCGACGGTTGAGGGAGAGCAAATGCAGAACATGGAGTACCTCCTGAAGGTTATTGCTGTGAAAAATGAGGACTTAGAAGTCCGTATCCTTGGAATTCCAGAGTCCACAGATACGGGGCGGATGGAAGATTATGTAAGGCACCTCCTTATAGATCTGTTTAGTGCATCCTCCTTTTCTGAAGTTCTGATAGTGGAGCGCGCCCATCGCTCACTTACTGCCAGACCTCTGCCGGGTTCCTCCCCCAGACCCATCATCGCTCGGCTTTTGAATTATAAGGGCAGAGATGCTACCCTCCGAATGGCACCTGAAAAGCGAGATCTCAACCATGACAGTCACTCCATCTCTATTTTTCCAGACTTCTCGCTAATGATCCAAGAAGCACACAAAAGTTTAATCCCGTAAAGAGTAAGTTGCAGCAGGTCAACATTCCCTATGCCATGCTGTATCCAGTGAGTCTGTGTGTGACATACCGCGGAAAGCAGCAGTTCTTCGCCATGCCCCAGTAGGCACAGGACTTTCTCAGAAAGCCACTTACTTGCATTTCATGATCGGAGAGGGAGGGGAACGAATCCAGACTACCTTCCCCACTTTTGAGCAATGACTGAGAATTAGCACTGTTGTTTGACATTAATCTGGCTTGGCGCTCTAAAACTTACAGACTGCTTCTCTTGCAGTCTGTAGAAGTGACAGGTTATGCCTATAGTACAGACATAGATACTATTGCTATATCATGTTGTTAAAAAGTATTCTTTGTAGCTCAGTAAGAGGCTTTGGTCAACACCGTTATTATACTGACCCCCAGGCTCCCCCGTACATTCGGGGAGTAGAGTCAGACTCTGTAGCATAAAACCACTATGGGTATTCCCCAAAGGTTGGATATTGTTTTCTTTCTATTTTCCTTCTGTTCTCCACTTCTTCATATCACTATTTCCTAGATTTACTCATCCAACGCTGTCTTCTTTATCCAAGAGCACTCTGCTCAGTTAGCTTCAATCTCTCCTACCTCCCAAAGGACCAAAGCTCCTTCTTTCGCTTTCTCTTTTTTTTGCTACTATCTTGTGTTGGAAATATTGTTGGGCTTCTGAGGGGATATGCATTTGCCTGCGGGATTGCGCCACGGGTGTAGGTGGAAGGAGGTGGGAGGGGATGTTCTTTTGTTTTGTATTCAGCAGTAAGGTACGCAACTGCGCGCACAGCTTGAGGAATTAGTAATGGACTACACAGACACTGCAGAGAGAGAGTCCCTATTTCACTCTAAGTATCATCGCACCCGAACATATTGAGAAGGGGAGAGACATGGTAAAGCATTAGCAGAGGTAATCCGGGCCCCCCGATTCACAAACAATATATTTTGTGTAGAAGATGGGGCAGGAACGTTACACTCAGACCTAAAGGCTATCCTCAACACCTTTACTAATTATTATCTGCACCTCTATAGCACGCATAGAACTGGTCAGATTGATGTGGCAGCATATTTACTGTCCTTGGCTGGATAAATGATATTCACAGAGAGTTTCTGGCTGCTTATATTGAAGAAGATGGAGTGCTGGCGGCCATAATGCAACTACGGTCTGGTAGAGCCCCTGGACCAGATGGCCTGCCAGCTGACTTCTATAAATGCTACATCGATGAGCTTGTCCCCATTCTTAAGCAGAAGTTCAAAGAAGCTAAGGAAACTGGCACTCTTCCTTCATCCATGCGGCAGGCTCTGATCATATCTCTCCTTAAACCTGGCAAAGATGCTGCTAAATGTGATGCCTACAGGCCTCTATCTCTAATAAATTGTGACACCAAAATTCTGGCTAAAGTGCTAGCCAATAGACTGAGCCTGCTGAAGAAGGGGCTGGTGCTGCCTGACCAAGCAGGGTTTACACACGGGAGGCAACCTCGCACAATTTACGCACCATATTTGCTCTGCTGCAGGACGTTGACTATGAATCCAATGCAGCAGCAGTGTTTCTAGACGCCACAAAGGCATTTGATTCGTTAGAATGGGATTACCTGTTTGCGATATTGGGCAGAATGGGCCTCCCGTCAGCATTCCTTTCCTGGATTGCACTACTATACAGCCAGCCCATGGCTGTAGCCCAAGTGAATGGCCTCTACTCCGCCCCTTTGCCAGTTTCCAGGGGTACCCAGAAAGGCTTCCCCCTCTCGCCATTACTATTCGCCCTTGCTGTCAAACCACTAGCTGCTAAACTCCAGCAACATCACAAAGACTACTCTCAACCATACTCCACGTGGCATATCCTAGTCTCACTCTATGCCGATTACATCACCCTATGGTTATATTTCTGGGATGCATATAAACTGGAAGAAATCCCAGATATTCCCTCTCACTCTCAACATTTCTGAGTTCCCACTTGACTTCCCACTATCATGGTGCACTTCGGAAATAAAATAACTGGGAGTGGCGATTGCTCGGTATAGAGAAGAGACACTGCCTGCAAACTATAGGACTGCCCTAGACTCCATCACAAACTCGATAGCCTGCTGGATCTCTCTGCCGCTGTCCTTGGCAGGCTGGGTTTCATTGAGGAAAATGGTAATCCTGCCAAAATTACTTTTTTTATTCCTTAATATACCGTACCATCCAGGCTGCCCTTTCTTTAGTGCACTTAAATCCCAGCTCATCAGATTGGCATATGGGGGGGGAGGCAACCCCGAATAAGCTGGCAGACATTGACACTTTCATTTTCACGGGCAGTTTTGAGGCACCTGATATTGATTTATATTTCCTGTGTGCCCAGGCCCACCATGCAATACACTGCATTCACCCGCCGCCATTCATGCTGCATTTAGCCATTGAACAGGGTTTCATGGCTCCCTTGCCCTCATCTGCCTTCCTGGGGGCGCACATTCCTTAGGGGGGTGTCACCCCTTCGACAGTAGCATGCACAAATCTGGCATGGGAATGGCTTGTAAAAAAAGTTGATAAACCTTTCCTATACTCTCCGCTGATGCCCCTCCCTTACCACCATCTGGCCCGGTTACTCAGGAAGCCAACTGTAGAAATATGCTGAGCAGGCAAAACCTACATGCTTGGGGAGACCAATATCATGAAGGTCTGTTTAAGGACAGGCAGACAATATTAGGCGGGGAGGATACCACACTATTAGAAACCTTTCTGTACATTTAGGCTCAGGCACGAGGCGAAAGCAAATACCTCTGCATTCCCCCAAGAACGGCCAACATCCAATACACGGCATACTCTCCTATAAATGACTGGGGCAGCGCATGTGGTGTTCAGACTGTATTGTGTCACCTCACTAGAACGCCTGAACACACAACATGAAGCAAGGAAAGGTCTACCTAGGGCCTACCTTAAGGGTGACCTATGTGTTATAAAAGGGCTGTTTAAGGCTTGGCAAGTAAATTCAAATGCAAAGTTAAAGTGACAATGAACTGTGTGCACAGGCCCTGCAGTGGAAGGCCTGAGACAAGTTTGAAAGGCTACTTCTGTGGGTGGCGAAAGCAGTGCTGCAAGCCCACTAGTGCGATGTGAGCTAAAGAACAATGATACATTCAATCCAGATCTGTGACTGGGGGTGAGTGCCTGAAAAGTTTCAGCACTCCGTCCATCATCTCCTTGAGTTTGCTTTGTTTTCCCTAAGTTGGCAGGGTATGGCCAGACATGGGTCCCCTGCTCACTTTGCCACTGGATTAAAGCTAGACTGGCTGATAAGAGGTGTTACCCCGAAACCAGTCCCAGGATGCTTGTTTCCGGTCCAGAGAAGACCTGGCGTGGCAGTTCGGGCTGGACTGTTCCCATGAGGCATCTGGTCAAGACTGATTTGCATATAACTGGGTCTGAACTGGGGTGGCGCAATGAGCTGAAGAACGATGATGGATTCAACCCAGATCTGTGACTGGGGGCATGTGTTTGAAAAGTTTCAGCACTCCGTCCATCATTTCCTTGTGTTTGCTTTGTTTGACCTAAGTTGGCAGGGTATGCCCAGACATGGGTCCCTTGCTCACTTTGTCACTGGATTCAGGCTAGCCTGGCTGATGAGGGGTCTTACTCCGAACCAGTCGCAGGAAGCTTGTTTCTGGTCCAGAGAAGACCTGGCCTGGCAGTTCGGGCTGGACTGTTCCCATGAGGCACAAGGTCAAGAGTGATTTGATTATAGCTGAGTCTGAACTGGGGTGGCAAAGTGAGCTAAAGAACAGTGATGGATTCAACCTAGATTTGTGACTGGGGGTGTGTCTGAAAAGCTTCAGCACTCTGTCTATCATATCCTTGTGTTTGCAGGGGAGAGAGCACATGCACTTTAGCACTGATTAGCAGTGGTTAAAGTGTCCAGAATCCTAAAGTCAACAAAAAGAAGGTCAGAAAAATAGGCGGAGGAAGGCAAAAAGGCTGGAGATAATCCTGTAGAAACGGCCAGTTCCAACATCCCCATCGCTATCGTTGACAGGCCACCTCAGAAGATAATTTGACTGGAAATTGAGCTTGGCAGCTCGGACTGGACTGTTCCCATGAGGCACATGATCAAGACTGATTTGCATATAGCTGTTTCTGAACTGGGGTGGTGAAGTGAGCTAAAGAACGATGATTGATTCAACCCAGATCTGTGACTGGGGTGAGTCTCTGAAATTTTTCAGTGCTTCGTGCATCATCTCCTTGTGTTTGCTTTGTTTGCCCTAAGTTGGCAGGGTATGCCCAGACGTGGGTCCCTTGCTCACTTTGCCACTGGATTCAAGCTAGCCTGGCTAATAAAAGCTGTTAGCCCAAAACCGATCCCAGGATGCTTGTTTCCAGTCCAGGGAAAACATGGCTTGGCAGTTCGGGCTGGACTGTTCCCATGAGGCACTAGGTCAAGAATGATTTGCATATAGCTGTGTCTGAACTGGGGTGGCGAAGTCAGCTAAGAACGATGATGGATTCAACCCAGATCTGCTCCGTCCATTAACTCCTTGTGTTTGCTTTGTTCGCCCTAAGTTGGCAGGGTATGCTGAGACGTGGGTCCCTTGCTCACTTTGCCACTGGATTCAATAGCCTGGCTGATGAGGGCTGTTAACCCGAAACCAATCCCAGGATGCTTGCTTCCGGTCCAGGGAAGACATGGCTTGGCAGTTCGGGCTGGACTGTTCCCATTAGGCACAGGGTCAAGACTGATTTGCATATAGCTGTGTCTGAACTAGGGTGGCGAAGTGAGCTAAAGATCGATGATGGATTCAACCCAGATCTGTGACTGGGGGTGAGTGTCTGAAATGTTTCACCACTCCGTCCATCAACTTCTTGTGTTTGCTTGGTTACAATTGAAGCAAGTGGTACTTGGTGGGAGCTGGGGTGTTATTCTTTTGCCTCCTTATGTACCTCTGCCCCTGACTCTCCCCCGGCCCCTTACTCTTTCTGCGCTGCCGATCTTTAGCTTGGTCATTGTAAGGCAATGCCTCCTTCGTTGTTAAAGTACAATAGCTGTCATCAAACACAATTTCACTCGTACTGGACAAATGATGCAAATAGAATGTCTCTGGGACTAGTTCTAAGAGCTCATACCCATGGACGAGAAGAGGAAATCACATTCACATACATCTCGTATGCATTCAGCCCTGCGCAATATTATTAGTAGGATACAAGAGGAGCGCTCAATCAAACCAGCATTCTGGGGACAAGGTTGCAAAACTAGTTCACCATAAGGCGCGCATTCGTGGAACTAATAATATGGTGTCTTCAAAGATAAAGGGGTGCTGTGGGTGCTGGTTTGCCAGCCTATTTACCACCAAAATAAAGGAAACCGAAATGCATAATAAGTGAATTGCATGAACTCCCTTGCTTTCTGCCAGAGGTAGGTGCTGCAGAATTTATCTATTGGTAAAACACACTGAAACGCTTACAGTGGTGAACCCTCTTTCATTCACATATTCATTCACACACAAGGAACTGACCCTGGTGCCCCGGGTGTGTCCTACCCACACACCAGAATCCCAAAATCTCAAAGCCAAATCATGGGGAGCAATGGAAGGGTACAACAATAAAACCAAATATTCAAAAACTGTCCTTGTCACTGCATTCTGACAGAAAAATATGCAAGTGCAGGAAAATAAATAAGCAATATATACTATGTGATAATTACAAAATTGTAGGCAATATCTAAATTGTGGCAAAGGCACAATCAACTGCTAATAAAAAATGTGAACCAAAATCACCCTAACCTCCTCTTGTCACCCTCGTCTTGCAACCAGGGTGTTCTGCCCCTGGTAGAACTGAGATTCCCCAGGTGCTAAGCGTCCGGAACCATGAAAAAGACATTCAGCTGCCAGTTTCCCCCTTGGTATGATGAATCACAAGGTGGACAGAGGAGACAAGTCAAAGCAGCGTACTCTCACTGCTCCCTCCAATTCCTTTTTGGCCAATATAACTCATCAAAACTCATGGTATACTAAAACCCTAAACATCATGCATAACCAACAACATGCATGCCTGCACCTGGGATAGGCCTGTGCATGCTCTTAGTCAATTGCCTGGGATAGGCCAGCACAAAATCCAAATACTCATAGTCATTCGTCTGGGATAGTCCAGATAAAAATTGAAAACATCCTCCTCCGAGGACTAGGGGCTCACTCATGGACCAGTCTGACACAGTAATCATCCAGGCACCCAAGTGAAGGACCTTTGACCATCAGAAACCATCCCAGTACTAGTGGTGTCATTTGCTTCATAAACCAAGAGGGGGACACTTGACTCTCATGCACCCTCATGATACGAATTGCGGCAAATGGTACATGGAGGTTAGAATGTCAGAGGGGTGATGTTAGAAATGGGGGTCTCTAGTTGGCAACGGTTTGTACCTTGTCCAAGTAGGGACCTTTCCTTCTAGTAAAGATAAGGGAGATACACTCCTAAAATAACCCCTGCTCACCCCCTTGGTAGTTTGGCACTAGCAGTCAGGCTTATCTTAGAGGCAGTGCGTAAAGAATTTCCACATAACCAACAGTAATACAGTGTAAGCAATACAAAAAGACACCACACCAGTTTAGAAAAATATCCAATATTTTTATATACTTAAGACAAGACCAAAAACGATAAAAATCCACAATACAGTACTTAGAAATTTTCAGTTATCAAAATAACCTTGAAATAAAGTTCCTTGAAGTTGATAGCTCCATCCGGCACTATCATGGCGTTGTGAACAAAAAATCCAAACATTTCTGGCTGACCGCGGCATCTCGGGCCAGCTACGGTATTGGGGAGACCCGCAAAACACTACCTTTAGAAATGCAGGGCATTGGCAACCTCTCGTTGAGCTTCCGAAAGCACGGCGTCCGCAGGCGTCGGTTCCAGAGGTCGGCGCAGGATTCGTCGGGTCCTCGATGTCACATGCATTGCAGATCGAACTCCTTGCGGTTGAAGTCGGGAGCGTTGGCGTCGGGGGATGTCTGGTGCTGCAGTGCGAAGTGGAGTGGTGCCGCGTGCGATGCCCTCAGGTCGCAGTGCGAGCAGCGGCTTGATGGCTGCATCAGATGGTGACAATGGTGAGACCAGGGTCGGGGTGCGAAGTGATGCGGTACTCGTAACGGTGCTGGCAGGTCACGGTGCAAGCAGCGTCGTTGTCGTTGCTGAAGCGCTGTTGTTGGCTGCCGAACTGTAGTCTATGGCACCGATGTTGGTAGGCCAAGGCTGTGGTGCGGGATGAGGGCAGTACGTTGTGTAACTTTACGAGCGGTGCCCGCGAACCACAGTGCAAGTAACAGCATTGATGTCAGCGTGAAGCTGCATCGTCGGGGATACCAAGGTCGCGTTGTGAAGCAAGGCGGTGCAGAGTGCGGTGCCCACAGGTTGCGGTGCGAGCCGCAGCTCGGTGGCGGCATCAGACGGCATTGGGGCAGTGCCTTGTCCGGTGCCTTCAGGACACGGAGTCAGCAGCGGCGTCATAGACGGCGTCGGGTTGCTTTTTCTTCTGTTGCAGCACAAAACACACAGTCCCCAGTGCTGAGGGCAGAAGAACTTGAAGTCCTTTCTGTTCCTGAGACTTCTTGAACAGGGGACAAGCTCTACCTCATGCCCTTGGAGATACTCAAAGAAAGAAGTTGTAGAAAGTTCAGTCCAGTCCTTTCACTACCCAAGACAGAAGCAACCCCTTAAGGCCAACACAGTTAAGCACTCATCAAAGTGGTAGTTCCGCCTCACAGCTTCTCCAGCTCTTCTTCTTGCCAGTCTTCTTGGTCCAAAAGAGTTCTAAAAATTCAGGGGTTTGGGCCCCACTTTTTATAGCCCCACATCCTTTGTCCTCTTAGGCCAAGAGTGCCTGTGCCCAGCCAGAACCAGTTCTGTCCTCTCTGGTGTTGCTTCCTAGCAGGAGGTGGATACGGCATTGTCAGAGGCAGACCAGGCCCATTCAGGTGAAAGAAAATCTCCTTTCCCTACTCCAAATGCAGCCCAGTTCTATTCAGCCCTTCCCTGACCCATCTAGGCTCTCTGGAGTCACAGCTCCTCTCCAGTCCATGTCATCTAAGACCCAGACAGTCAATCCACAAACCCAGCAGAGGCCTACTGGATGGCTGAGCAAGACAATACCTACTTTCTAAAAGTGGTATTTTCAAACACAGAATGTAAAAACCACCTTCACTAAAAGATGTGTCTTTAGATTCTTCAGTTCAGGCATACTAAACTTTATTTTTCTACCTTGTTCCTAGGGCCAGTTATGTTTATAAGATGTTATAACCAAACTAACCATTCTGTCCTATAGCCTTGCAATAGTGAAAAACGAAGTTGGCAGTATTTCACTATCAGGACATGACACACACACCAGGGTATGTCCTACCTTTCTCATACACTGCACCCTGCCCACAGAGGTACTGTGGGCCTACCTTAGGGTGACTGACATGTAAGAAAAGGGAAGGGTAGGGCCTGGCAAGTAGGTACACTTGCCAAGTCGACATAGCAGTCGACATGGCAGTCCCAGACTGCACACAGGCTCTGCAATGGCAGGCCAGAGTTACATTTACAGGCTACTTGTGTGGTTACACAATCCAGTGCTGCAGCCCACTAGCAGCATTTGATTTACATGCCCTCGCACACTCAGTGCACTTTACTAAGAACTGACAAGTAAATCAAATATGACGATCATGGCAACACCAATCCATAGCACAATTTACAACAGGAGCACTGGCACTTTAACACTGAACAGCAGTGAGAAAGTGCACAGAGACACTAAGCCAGCATAAACAGAGTCAAAACCGGGAGGTTAGAAAGCAAAAAGTCAGGGAAAACATGCCAAAAGATGCCAAGTCTAACAAGTGACATATAAAACCAAAGAAACAAAAAAGAAACCACAGCAAGGAAATATTTAATGGAATGAAATATTACAGAAGGTAGAATGTTCTGAAGTAAAACTGCGTATGAAACCCACAATATCAAAACATAATATCATTTAATATAAACTGCACAAGAGAGCAGGACTGGTGAAGCAGGAACACTAACACTATCAATTATTTAATGTGGAGAGTTACAAAACACAGAAATCTCACGCCCCACAGGTACAACGGGTAGAGCTGTCATCACAGAGCTCAGAGGCATCCGTCCACCCATCCATACCAAAGACAGAAAATGGAAGCAAAGAAACCATGTCCAGTGTTCGGACTGGACACCAGGGCTAGGGCCTCAATTTTCTCATCAATTGCAGAAAACACTACACAAGAAAGCAGGATTCACAACATGACCTGATCAAGTAGATATGTCTGGGACACAGAAATATGATTTTTAACATATAATCTTAGCTTTACCACTTCACCTATACATGATGGAAATAAGCAATGTATTTTAAAGCTTGGCAGGGCCCATAACACGGTGTCAGTGGCATATGCCTGGCAAGGGAATCCCCGTGGCCTTAACTTCAGAATCAGTTGACACCCCAGTTGAGGCCTTCTGGTATAGTAGGAACTTTGGCACAATAAGTTGTGATTTTTAATATCGGCCTCTCATTGGGCCAAATTGTGTGCTCTTGGACCATCACTTTTCCAAACCTATTGCTGTGCTGCATTTTTTTCCAGGATTGGGAGTATTTTGATTAAATTTAAAAACTGCTAGTTAGAGAATGATAGAAAAAGACTGGTTATATCCTGGGGAGAGTATATATATATATATATATATGGTGAATGCAATAAAGTGGCAAATGTACAGCATTTGCACCCAGAAGCAGTGAGCTACAGTCTTGAGTCTACTAATTTAACAAACTGTTCAATCCTGTGCATGTATCACCCACAGATATGACAATACATCAGCACTTTGACACAAGAAATGGAAGAAATAGATACCAATGGCATAATTCAAGGATGAGTCTCTAGAAGAGTCTTTATTTACTCATTCAAGGCTGCTTGCATTTTTTTAGATAAAGGTGCTCTGAAGCAGTTTTGTGAAAGACTTTATGTTGATGAGGGGAGAAGGGCTGTATAATATGCCTACTTGACTTACAATTAAGGGATGGTATGGACTGTGCATGTGATCTGGTGAAGCCATTCAACCTAGTAAGAAATACTTTTTATGATAGGGTAATAAACTAAATGGTATGATTTTCTTTAAACAATTCCTCAGTACATTTGATTTTGCATCAGGGTACTGGCAGATCGCCTTGACCGAGGGCGTAAAAACAGACGGCAGTGTTCTCAATCCCAGAGAGACATTACCAATTCCAGGTGATTCTCTTTGGATTGAAGAATGCCCCTGCTACTTTCCAATGATTAGTTAACAGGGTCCTGACTGATATGGAGGCTTTCTGTGCCATCTTCTTAGATGACATTGCTGTCTATAGTTCCAGCTGGAACACCTGCATCACCTCTATGAGGCGTTCAGGCCCTGCAACAGGCAGACCTGACAATCAAGTCAACAAGTGCCAGATTGAGCAAGGTTCAATGAAGTATTTGTGACACCTGGTAGTTGGAGGCAAGGTGCAGCCCCTCCATGCCAAGATTGAAATTATCATGCCCTAGGAACCAGAAGTGAGAGCATTCCTAGGCCTCGTTGGCTATTACTGCAGATTTGCTAAGTGCTATGGCACCATTGTTGCCCCCTTAAATGTGCTGACTTTCAAGAAGTAGACCAGAATGATAATCTGGACAGAGGCTTATAAGAAAGCCTTTGATTCTCTAAAATAAACCATGTGCAAAGCACCTGTGCTCAAGAACCCAGACTTCTCCAATAAATTCATCATGCAGATGGATGCTTCATTGAATGACGTAGGGTAAGTCTTAGCACCACTGAATGAGGAGGGCCTAGACCAAGCAGTAGCCTTCATTAGCAGGAGGTTACTTTCACATGAACAGAGGTAGAGTACCAATGAAAGAGAAACTTTTGCTGTGGTCTGGGCACTAAGTAAGTTGAGACCATTTTATGTATTTATTCAATCAATCAATCAATCATTTGCATTTATAAAGCGTGCTACTCACCCGTAGGGGTCTCAAGGCGCTGGGGGGGGGGAGGGTCAGTGCTCGAAGAGCCAGGTCTTGAGCTGCCTTCTGAAGGAGAGGTAGTCCTGTGTGGCGCGCAGGTGGCTGGGAAGAGAGTTCCAGGTCTTTGCTGCCAGGTAGGAGAAGGACCTGCCTCCGGCGGTGGCTTTACGGATGCGAGGCACGGCTGCCAGGGCTTGTCCGGTCGAGCGCAGGGTGCGAGGAGCGGTGTAGAAGGAGACGCGGTGGTTGATGAGTTTTGGTCCGATATTGTGCAGGGCTTTGTGTGCGTGGGTGAGGAGTCTGAAGGTGATCCTCTTGCTGACTGGAAGCCAGTGAAGTTTCTTCAGGTGTCCGGAGATGTGGTGGTGGCGAGGTATGTTCAGGATGAGTCGTGCGGCCGCGTTCTGGATTCGTTGTAGTTTCTTCTGTAGCTTGGTAGTGATGCCGGCGTACAGAGCGTTTCCATAGTCCAAGCGGCTGGTGACGAGGGCGTGGGTGACGGTCTTCCTGGTGTCGGTGGGGATCCAGCGGAAGATCTTGCAGAGCATGCGGAGGGTGTTGAAGCATGCCGAGGTCACCGAGTTGACCTGTCTGGTCATGCAGAGGGATGAGTCCAGGATGAAGCCGAGGTTGCGTGCGTGGTCGGTGGGTTGGGGAGTGCTGCCTAGGGCGGGGGGCCACCAGGAGTCGTCCCAGGCGGTGGGAGTAGGTCAGAGGATGAGGACCTCCGTCTTCTCTGTGTTAAGTTTAAGCCGACTGTCTGTCATCCAGTTCGCTACTTCCTTCATGCCTTCGTGTAGTCTGGTTCTTGCTGAGGTGGGGTTGTTGGTGAGGGAGAGGATGAGCTGGGTGTCGTCGGCGTAGGATATGAGGTTGAGTCCGTGTTTTCGTGCGATGTTCGCCAGGGGGGTCATGTAGATGTTGAAGAGGGTTGGGCTGAGGGAGGATCCTTGGGGGACGCCGCAGATGATCTCCGTAGTAGTGGATCTGAAGGGGGGAAGGCGGACTCTCTGGGTCCTTCCAGAGAGGAAGGACATGATCCATTCCAAGGCCTTGCCTCTGATGCCGGCGTTGCTGAGGCGACGTATTAGGGTACGGTGGCAAACCGTGTCGAAGGCTACAGAGAGGTCCAGGAGTATGAGGGCCACGGTCTCTCCTTTGTCAGTCAGAGATCTGATGTCGTCCGTGGCTGCGATGAGGGCGGTCTCGGTGCTGTGGTTAGCTCTGAAGCCGAATTGTGAGGGGTCGAGTGAGTCGTTGGTTTCCAGGAGGAGCGAGATGGGCCGGAAGTTTTTGAGTATGGTGGGGTCTGCTGTTGGTTTCTTTAGGAGGGCGTTGAGTTCGGCGTGTTTCCAGTTCCCCGGGAAGGTGGCGGTGGTGAAAGATGCGTTGATGACGTCTCAGAGGTGGGGTGCAATGATGTTGTCGGCTTTGTTGAAGATGTGGTGCAGGCAGGGGTCGGATGGTGATCCTGAGTGATGGAGTTCATGATGTGGGTGGTTTTCTCGGTGGTGGTTGGGTTCCAGGTGTGGATGGCAGTGTTGTCAGTGGCGAGTTCCGGTGGTGGGTTCTTGTTGGTTGTGGCGAAGCTGTTGTAGATGTCGGTGATCTTGTGGTGGAAGAAAGCTGCGAGGGAGTCGCAGAGATCCTGTGAGGGGGGGATGGCGTTGTTTTCGGCGTCGGGGTTGGATAGTTCTTTGACGATGCCGAATAGTTCCTTGCTGTTGTGGGCGTTGTCGTTGAGTCTGTTCTGGAAGGCTGATTTTCGTGCGGCGCGAAGGAGTTGGTGGTGTTTGCGGGTGGCGTTCTTGAGAGCAGACATGTTCTCGTCGGTCTGGTTGAGGCGCCAAGACTTCTAGAGGGTGCGGCATTCTTTTTTGGAGTCCTTGAGGGTGGGGGTGAACCAGGAGTTTTTCTTGTGGTTGTTTTTGTTTGCTTGGGTCTTCAGGGGGGCCAGGGTGTTGGCGCATTCGGAGATCCAGTTTGTGAGGTTGTTGGCGGCTTCGTCAGGGTCTGTAGTGCTGGCGGGGGGGTTCTGGGAGAGGGCTGCTGTGAGTTGTTCAGTGGTGATACGGTTCCACTGCCTTCTCGGTGGTTGTTGGACGTGGCGGTGTACGGTGGTCTTCTTGAAGCTGAAGTAGACACAGCTGTGTTCCGTCCAGTTCGGAGGTGTGGCTGAAAGAGATGTATTTGCTGGAGGAGAAGATGGGGTCGAGAGTGTGTCCGGCGTAGTGGGTGGGAGTGTTGACCAGTTGTTTCAGTCCGAGGTTGGCGAGGTTGTCCAGAAGGGTGGTGGTGTTGTTGTCGGCGCGGTTCTCCAGGTGGAAGTTGAGGTCCCCTAGGAGGATGTAGTCGGTGGACGGGAGTGCGTGTGGGCTGATGAAGTCTGCGACGTCTTCGCTGAACTTTGTGCGTGGTCCTGGTGGTCTGTACATGAGGGTGCCTCTGAGGGTGGTCTTGGGGTCGCTGTGGATAGAGAAGTGGAGGTGTTCTGCGTTGGGGAGTGAGTCGTCGGTGTAGGTCGAGACGCGGATGGAGCTCTTGTGGACGATGGCGATGCCTTCTCCGGTGCGGTTGGTGCGGTCTTTCCTGATGATTTTGTAGCCATCGGGGATGGCTATGGTGATGTCGGGTGCCGAGGAGGGGTTCATCCAGGTCTCGGTGAGGAAGGCGATGTCCGGGTTTGTTGAGTTGATGAGGTTCCATAGTTCGATGGCGTGCCTGTGGACGGATCGGGTGTTGATCAGGATGCATTCGAGGTTATTTCCGGAGGAGTTTTTCTTCTTGGGTGTGTTGTGTGTTCGTAGGCCGGTGAAGCGGCAGTTGCGGCAGGTGAAGGCTCCGTGGGTTCGCTTTGAGGCGGCACGGCAGCAGCCCGGCGTGTGGCCGGGGTTGAGAGTGGTGAGGGAGGCGGTGTCGTAGGTCAGGCGGAGGCGGCGGGGGGGTGGGGGTCGCGGGGACCAGGGGTCGTGGCGCTGGGCGCGGACCAGGCTTGGACGGGCGCAGACGGGCTTGCCTTAGTCGCGCCTTCGGCGCGCCAGCGGCGCGCCCGCTGTGTGCGTCCGCTGCGCAGTCGCACAGCGGCCGCCATATATGGGGTAGCCGGGGAGGAGGGGTCAACTGGGAGGAGGGCGGCGGGAGGGTAGGCGGGGAGGAGAAAAAAGGCGGGAAAACGGCAAAGTCCGTGAAAACGGCGAGGGGCCAGAAAAGCCACCTAAAAAGGCGAGAAAACGGCGAGGGGCCGGGGAAACGGCCAAAAAAAGGCGGAAAAAACAGGAAACGAGCACTAAAGGGACCGGGCACTCGGGGGGGGGCACGCACTCAGGGTACAAGGAGAGAGAAGGGGTCAGCACGCACTCTGGGACACTCGTTCAGGGAGACAAGAAAAAAGAGGGAAATTAATCACTCAGACCATCAACTGTGGGGCACTCATACGAGGATACACGGAGAGAAGGGGAGATACTCAGATACACACAAGGGGCACAACCGGGCACACAAGGCAGCAGGCAGGAGGCAGGAGAGCACTGGTGGCGCTGCGTGGGCAGGGGAGCGACCTACCCAAAGGTCAAGGGTCGCAACCTCTGCCGCGCAGCGGCCGCCATATATGGGGTAGCCGGGGAGGAGGGGTCAGCTGGGAGGAGGGCGGCGGGAGGGTAGGCGGGGTGGAGAAAAAAGGCGGGAAAACGGAAAAGTCCGCGAAAACGGCGAGGGGCCAGAAAAGGCACCTAAAAAGGCGAGAAAACGGCGAGGGGCCGGGGAAACGGCCAAAAAAAGGCGGAAATAACAGGAAACGAGCACTAAAGGGACCGGGCACTCGGGAGGGGGGGCACGCACTCGGGGTACAAGGAGAGAGAAGGGGTCAGCACGCACTCTGGGACACTCGTTCAGGGAGACAAGAAAAAAGAGGGAAATTAATCACTCAGACCATCAACTGTGGGGCACTCATACGAGGATACACGGAGAGAAGGGGAAATACTCAGATACACACAAGGGGCACAACCGGGCACACAAGGCAGCAGGCAAGAGAGCACTGGTGGCGCTGCGTGGGCAGGGGAGCGACCTACCCAAAGGTCAAGGGTCGCTACCTCTGCCGCGCAGCGGCCGCCATATATGGGGTAGCCGGGGAGGAGGGGTCAGCTGGGAGGAGGGGAGGGTAGGCGGGGTGGAGAAAAAAGGCGGGAAAATGGCGAAGTCCGCGAAAACGGCGAGGGGCCAGAAAAGGCACCTAAAAAGGCGAGAAAACGGTGAGGGGCCGGGGAAACGGCCAAAAAAAGGCGGAAAAAACAGGAAACGAGAACTAAAGGGACCGGGCACTCGGGGGGGGGGCACGCACTCAGGGTACAAGGAGAGAGAAGGGGTCAGCACGCACTCTGGGACACTCGTTCAGGGAGACAAGAAAAAAAAGGGAAATTAATCACTCAGACCATCAACTGTGGGGCACTCATACGAGGATACACGGAGAGAAGGGGAAATACACACAAGGGGCACAACCGGGCACACAAGGCAGCAGGCAGGAGGCAGGAGAGCACTGGTGGCGCTGCGTGGGCAGGGGAGCGACCTACCCAAAGGTCAAGGGTCGAGTTTTATATAGTGCAATCATGACCTAATTAGGTATCACAGTGCTTTACATATGTACAGGGAAAAGAAACAGGTTTAGCAAAACAACAAAATATTCAAGAGCAATACAGGATGTTGCAATGCTAAGGTGGTGGAAGAGAGATTCCTACAGCACTAGGCTGACAATTCAACATACAGGAGCAAAGAGAAGTAATAAACATGGGTGAAGAGGATGCACCATAACATTATCCAGAGGGGGGATTTTGTGAATTCTAGTTCAGAAAAGTATTTATCAGCAAGACTTTAATTTTTTTTAAAGCAGCAGTTGAGGTATTCAGACTGGTTTCAGGGGGCAGAGCGTTCCGAATTCTCGGGGCAATACCTGAGAAGGCACAGTTGTAAGTTTTCTTTTTATCACACATTTTTGTGGTTTCAGCAAAAAACGTGCTGGTGCTTCTGGGGGATTTGCAGCCGCTGGATAGTTCCAGTTTTGTGCAAGTTATTATTTATTATTATTATTAATATTTATAAAGCGCGACAGCTACTTTCAACGGAAGTGTCCCGGCGCTAGCGTCCTACAGGCACAGGGGACAAAGCGGGGAGGTACAATGGGGTGTTGAAGTGGAGGGCTTTGTGGGTCATGTAGGCAATTTTTAATTGAATCCTAGCCTCATATGTGAGCCAAATTAGAGATTTCAAATTAGGAGAGATGTGGTTGTTTCTTTTGGATCCTGTGATGAGCCTGGCAACAGAGTTAAGAGAGGCCCTTAGAGGAGCCAACTTGTATCTAGGTAGACAACAAAGGGTTGCACTTCCATAATGCAACCTAGACATAGGAAAGGTTTTATTTTTCTTAAGATGCTTATTTGGAAGTTCACCCCTTTGGTGGCTGTACTGATGTGCTCCTGAATGTTCAGGCTCTTATCTAGCATTATTCCCGGTGAATTTGTGGAATCTATAATGTTTGGTACGCAGCTGAGAACTGTTAGTTGTTTTATATACTCTTCAATAATGGGAGATTGCTTGGGTGTGGCGATTAGGAGGAATTCTGTTTTGAGAGAGTGTAGTTTGAGGTGGTTGGACGTCAGCCTATTTTGGATTTTATGAAGCGTTGTGTTGAGAGACCTGATATACTCAGCTGGAAGAGATTGTTAGGTACAATTGGGTATCGTCAGCTTGCATGTGATAGTGGATATTAGAAGATTTCAGAATTTCAGTTTAAGGTTCCATTAACAGGTTGAAGAGAGTGGGTGAGAGCATGGATCCCTGTGGAACACCTAGTGGGATCAGAGTGGAATTTGAAAAGAGCTGACTGATTCTTAGCATTCTGTTGTGGAGAAAAGAGGTGAACCCGTTTAACATGAACCTAAATAGTCCCATACTGCACTCCAGTAGTTCTAGGAGGCTGTCATGCTTGACAGTATCAAAAGCTCACGAGGTCAAGGAGCATTAGAAAGTATGATTAGTTCTGATCCAGCATCTTAGCGGATTGTCAACTATGTGTGCAGGACCGTTTCAGTGCTTTGGCCTTGATGGAATCCACAATAGAATTGGTCTAGGAGATGGAAATGATCTATGTGGCTACATAGTTGGACATGGGCACATTGCTCGAGGAGCTTCACCAGAGTCAGAATGTTAGTGTTTGGATGGAAGTTATTTAGGTGCTTATGATCCGTCATAGGTTTTTTTAAGAATAGGGGTTCTCTGCCCAGAATTTAGGCAATCTGGGATCACATACTGAAGTAGAGAAGCATTTACTATCTTGGGCCATAGCGGGAGTATAGACTTCTTCATCTCATTGAAGAAATTTGAATGCAGAGGATCACTGAAGTGGTCTGAAGGTTTGAGTTCTATAAGGATGTTCAATATGGTGATTTTGTCAAAAGTTTTGAATTGGTTCCAAGAGGTCTTACTTGTGGGGGTATGTCCTTGTCTCTTTTAGAAAACCCACCGCTCACAAGCATGTGCGCCCCTCCCACTCAGAATCTGGAACAAAGTCTCCGAAGAGCACCTCACTGTCGTCCTCACCAGTACTCCACCCCCAACTATGATTGACTCCAACACCATGGCAAGCAACCTCCATCAATGGATCGACAACTGCGCCAACACACTCACCCCCCTCCAGAAGACTACAAAACAACACAACAAGAAAGCAAACTGGTTTACCACGGCACTCCAAGAATCCAAGCGATCCTGTAATGACTGGAAAAGACATGCACCAAAACCCCGAAAATAATCACTGCCTACAAAACAGCCACCACAGCACACCACCAACTCATCAAATCCACAAAGAAGAACTTCCTCCAAGACAGAATCCTCTCCAAAGCCCACAACGCCAAGGAACTCTTCTTCATCATACAGGAATTTGTCAAACTAAACTACAAAACAACAGACATCTCTCCCTCCCAAGATCTCTGCAACAGACTCAGCTCCTTCTTTCACCTCAAGATCAAGATGCTCTACGAAAACTTTGACAACAAAGACCTGTGTACCACCTCAACCCCCAGCGACACCACCCAACAAACCCTACTTACTTGGATCCCACTCATGACAGAAGACACCATGAAAACCATGAAGAGCATCCATTCCGAAGCACCTTCAGACTGCTGCCCACCACACATCTTCCACAGGGCCACCACAGCCATCGCACCCGAGCTATGCCGAACCATCAACTGCTCGCTCGAAACTCCCCAACAATTGGAAACTCGCTGAAATCGACCCCCTTCACAGACCCGACTGACCTCAAGAATCTCAGGCCCATCTCGCTGCTTTCTTTCGCAGCCAAGGTCATCGAAGAGGTGGTCAACACACAGCTAGCCTGCTTCATCGAAGCCCACAACATCCTGGATATCTCCCATTCCGGATTCCGCAGAAACCACAGCACCGAGTCTGCCCTCCACGCCACCACAAATGACATCCGCGCCGTCCTCGACTAAGGCCAAACGGCAGCCCCCATACTCCTAGACCAATCAGCTACCTTCAACACCATCTCCCACCACACTAGCCACCAGACTCCACAACGCCAGCATTCAAGGAAAGGCCCTTGACTGGATATGCCTATTCCTCACGGGCAGAACACAGAGAATAAAACTCCCACCCTTCCTCTCAGAACCAACAGAGAACAGATACGGAGTACCCCATGGATCCTCCCTCAGCTCCAAGGTCTACATGACCCCCCTTGCAACCATCGTCAGAAACCATGAGCTCAACATCAGCTCCTATGCCGTTGACACCCAACTCATCCTCTCCCTCACCAAGGAACCCAACATCACCAGGCACAACTTCCAAGAAGGGATGGAAGCCATTGCAACCTGGATGAAGAACATCTGCCTGAAACTCAATTCAGAGAAAATTGAAGTCCTCAACCTCGGCTCCACCCCCTCCGCTTGGGATGACACCTGGTGGCCCACGCCCTTGTAAACTCACCCACCCCGACAGGCCATGCACGTAACCTTGGCATCATACTGGACTCATTGCTCACTATGAATCTCCAGCTCAACACTCTCTCCTCCGTATGCTTCAACACCCTGCACATTCTACGTAAAACATTCAAATGGAAACCCTCTGACTCCAGGGAAATGTTCACTCACACCCTCATCAACAGCAGACTGGACTACAGCAACGCCCTCTACACAGGAATCAACAAAAAACTCCTCCACAAACTCCAGACCATCCAGAATGCCGCTGCCAGACTAATTCTTTGTATCCCACAGCACAACTACATCACCCAACACCTCCACGACCTCCACTAGATCCCTGTTGAAAGAAGAATAACTTTCAAGTTGCTGACGCATGCCTACAAGGCCCTCCACAACATCGGACCACAATACCTCAACAACTGCCTCTCCTTCCAGCCCCCAAGAGAAACCTCCTCTCAGCCAACTTCTCCCTAGCCACCGTCCAACGCTTCTACTGGAACAGAGTGGGTGGAAAGTCCTTCTCCTACCTCGCAGCCAAGACCTGGAACAATTTCCCCCTTCACCTCCTGTTGGACAGGCCACATGAAGGGCTTGCTCCCTCCCCGCATGACAGGGCCCAAGCCCCGGCCCTCCAGGTGTTACCCACAGAAATCACGCGCACCCCGTCTCCCGACGGAACTCCTGCCCCCGGACATCTATGTATCATGGGGCCGAACCACTACCGGCTCCCCCGGCCGGACCAGCCGCCATCTTGGACACTGCACCACGAGGCCGCATGGCCTCAGCTCGACCCTAACCCTGGGCCTGGCCAGGCCCCGACATCCCGGCACCACCATCCACCCAGGAGGTGAACGGACCACTTGGCAGGTCGATGGGAGAAAGAAGTGTCGATGGCTCTCCCCCGCCAGGTGCCGATCGCCCTCCAGCTCCCCCGGGCGCTGGCTCCACCCCCCTGCTGGGTGTCTGGACTCCCTCATCCCGGACCTCCCGACCTCCAAGTGCGAGGGTCCGGACATCAAAGGGCGCCAGACCTATAACTAGGGCAGCTCCAGAGCAGGAAGGCAGTTGTATCCTGGAGTCGAGAGACACCGAGAAGAACTCATCCTTGACGGACTACCGGCGCTGCCGTAGCCCTGCCTTGTGAACTGTCGTCCTGCCTGCTGGCGCTGCCGCGGCCTTCTACGTCCTCCATCCTCGTTGGGACCTGCTGGCGCTGCCGCGGCCCGTTGTAACTACTACCTTTGTCGGGACCTGCTGGCGCTGCCGTGGACCGTTGTAACCACCACCTTCATCGGGACCTGCTGGCGCTGCCGCGGACCGTGTACCGACCACCTTCATCGGGACCTGCTGGCGCTGCCGCGGACCGTGTAACGACCATCTTCACCGGGACCTGCTGGCGCTGCCGCGGCCCATCCCAGCTAGAACGCCGAGCTCGAGGATTGTGAGCTATCCATCATCGCATCTACCAGATTGGTAACCAGACTGTCCCGCTACCCCCTTTCCCAAACCAAGAGACTAGAATCGAGGGGACCCCTGAGTCCAGACCTCCTTGTACCATTCCATCGTACCTTAAGAAATCGCTTATAAAGAATGTTAAATCCTATCCTTGTGTGGTGTACATCTGTGGGGGGGAAGTTACTTGTCTGTACGATCGCTGGAGACGGCTCTCCCCGGAGACCTCTCCCCTTGTCCTCGGCCGACCCTCCCGGTCCGTCTAACATTGGTGGCCAGCGGCGCGATCCGAATCAACGCGTAATCGTACAGAGAGTAGCTCACCCCACGACAAAACCACAATGTCAACCAAAGAGAGCGAATCCACCGAGAAATTCCAGATGGAGAAATTGGAAGAATACAGCCATCGTGAACTGAAACAATTCTGCATGGAACTAGGCATCGCTACCACCGGCCTGAGTACCAAGGACGATTTCAAGCACGCCATTGAGTCGTGGGCAGAAACCGGGGTCGCCAGATCCCCAGACCGAAACATGGCCGCATCAGAGAGGAACGCCACGGCTCCCGAGGAGCGAGGAACGAGCCTCTCGCAGGAAGAGATCCAAGAAAGAGAGAAAAACAGGCTACATGAGTTAGAAATGGCACGGCTCAAAATGGACGGTGAACTAAAATTAGCCGAGCAAAAACTGAACCTAGAACATCTGCGGCTCCGAGAGGAACGGGAAGAAAAACGGAGACAGAGAGAGCTCGAAGAAAAGAGGTTAGCATACGAACACGAGCGCAAACTGGCAGAAATAGACCTACGGAAGCAGAACAAAGAACCGGAGGTGCCCGAGCGACCGCGCACCCCGGGAGCGACAGAAAAGAAAGTCCACATCCCCAAGGATGTCGTTCGAGAATATGTCCGAGAGGACGACATACAACAGTGGTTCAAGGCCTACGAGATCGCCATGACCTCCCACCGGATCGATCGAAGTGACTGGGGAGCCGGCCTGTGGGGGAGGTTCGTCAACGAAGGCCGCGATGCCCTGCTACAGCTCCCAGACCATCAGATGTCATCCTATGACCACATGAAGGCTGCCCTACTCACCCGATATGGGCTCACACCCGAAATGTACCGCCAGAGGTTCCGAGACTGCACCCGGATCCCGGGTACAACTTGGGTGGAATATGTCAACTATTTCAGCCGAGCCTTCGAGGGTTGGATCAAGGGAAGCCACGTAACGACCTACGAGCAACTTTTTAATCTCATGGTATGGGAGCACCTCTCTAACAACTGCTTCGTCGAGCTCAGGCAGCACCTCCTCGACAGTAAATTGACTGACCCACGGCAACTCGCCGCCGAAGCTGACCGGTGGGAAAGCACCAGAGTGGGCCGGAGAGGGCCACACGAACAGAACCGGAACAACCAAGGTCAGCACCGTCCCCGAGGAGGAGGAGGAGGCCAGGGACGAGGAAGAGACACTGTCCCGGCCGCTCCCGCTGCCAGCACCCCGCCCCCGGCCGGCCGGGGCAACCCCCCGATGCGCCCGGGGTTCCGAGCCAACGTCACGTGTCACCGATGCCAGCGAGTCGGCCACTACGCCAATGACCCGAACTGCCCACAGAACCAAACTCCAAAACCCCGCCAGGTAGCTGCCGCCGCCCTGGGGGGAGAACAAATCTCTGAAGAACAAGAAGAATACGAGCAGGCACAACAAGAGTGGGAACCGGCCGCCATGGTTCTAGCGTGCCTAGGGGGAAGAGACATGGTCCCGCGGGCTCCCCTACCCGCCAACACCAGAAAATATAGCCAGTGGGTGAACATTAATGGACGCCAGGCCGAAGCACTACGTGACACGGGGG
The DNA here is from genome assembly GCF_964204655.1 of Triturus cristatus. Lineage (NCBI taxonomy): Eukaryota > Metazoa > Chordata > Amphibia > Caudata > Salamandridae > Triturus > Triturus cristatus. Next base: position 741,550,092 of record NC_140583.1, read on the forward strand.
CCAGTGTGACGGCCGTCCGCTGTCACCTGGTAAAACCAGAGCAGATCCTGCCGAACATTCTCTGCCCCGTCCGTTCAGCCGACAATTCGGAGAGTCTATGTCGGATGGCCTGCGTCCCCTTCGAATGGGGAGGAGTCTCCGGCATGCTGAAGGTGACGGTCCGGGATGATGCCCCCGTGGACTGTCTCCTGGGGAATGATCTTGAGAGTTCCCCGTGGGCCGCCGTTGAGAGAAGAGAACACCTGGGGATGTTGGGCCTCCCAGACTGGGCGTGCGTAACCACCCGGTCCATGGCCGCCCGTGCCATCCCCCGACCCGAAGAACCAGAATGGCCTGCACCTCCTCCCCCGATCGCTCCCGTAGAGGACACCGACTATACCGACCCCCCAGAGCAAACCCCCGAAGGGGTAGCCCAGCCCCCGGTCCTTCCCGACCTGGCTCAGTGGCGTCAAGAAGGGGGGCCCACCCAGGAACAGTTCCGCCAAGAGCAGAAGACCTGTCCCTCCCTCGAGGGACTCCGCCAGCAAGCCCTCGCCCAGAGCGCAGGGGACACCACCGGTGCTCACTGGATCTATTGGGACAACGACCTGTTATACAGTGAACAGAGAATCGCGGAGTTAGGGGCCAGTCGAGTGCTGGTGGTGCCCCTCCGTTTTAGAGACTTCCTGCTAAATTTGGCCCACGATGTCCCTCTGGCTGGACACCTGGGCCAGGACAAAACCTACAGTCGCCTGGTGACCCACTTTTTCTGGCCGAAGATGAGGAACGACGTCCTCCACCACTGCCGGTCCTGCCCCACGTGCCAGGCCAGCGGGAAGAGCGGCCGCAAACTCAAAGCACCTCTGCAACCCTTCCCAGTTGTCACCACCCCGTTCGAGAGGGTGGGAAAAGACATTGTGGGGCCCCTGGACCCCCGTACAGCACAAAGACATCGGTTCATCCTGGTACTGGTGGACCACGCCACCCGCTACCCCGAGGCTGTGCCCCTGCGAACTGTAACAGCCCCGGTGGTCGGCCGGGCCTTAATGGGGATCTTCTCCCGGGTGGGCTTCCCCCGAGAAGTCGTCAGCGACAGAGGCACAAACTTTATTTCGAAATATATGAAGTCCCTCTGGCAACAGTGCGGGGTCACCTACCGAGTCACGACCTCCTATCACCCTCAAGGAAACGGACTAGTTGAACGATTCAACCGCACGCTCAAGGGAATGATTGGGGGATTGGAAGAGCCCCTCCGTCGCCAGTGGGATGTACTACTTCCGTGTCTCCTCTTCGCCTATCGAGAAGTTCCCCAGAAGTCCCTCGGCTTTAGCCCTTTCGAACTCTTGTACGGGCACCCTGTGCGAGGACCCCTCAGCCTAGTCAAAGAAGGTTGGGAGATGGCCCCCCTCAAAACCCCTCCAGACGTCTTCAAGTACCTCCTGACACTACGCAATCAGACCCGGCGGTTCAGGGAAATGGCAAAAGCGAATCTTGAGGCCAGTCAGGAGGACATGAAAAAATGGTACGATCAAAATGCCTCCTCCGTCGAATTCGAACCTGGTCAACAAGTGTGGGTGATGTCCCCCACCGAACCATGTGCCTTGCAGGACAAGTGGACGGGGCCCTTCAAAGTGGTCGAACGCAAGAGCCCCGTCACCTATCTCATCGATATGGAATCTCCCCGGAACCCCCTCCGGGTCCTCCACGCTAACAGACTCAAGCCCCACTTTGTGCGCTCGGAGCTCAGCCTCCTGATGGCTACGGACAGTGGGGCGGAAGAAGACTCCGAGCCTCTCCCTGATCTCCTAAGGACTCAGGAGAAAGATGGTTCCGTGGACGGGGTCCGGCTCTCCGATGCCCTCACCCCAGAGCAGCGCCAAGGCTGCCGGGACCTCCTGCTGCAGTTTGCTACCTTGTTCTCCCTCACCCCAGGGGTCACCCCCTGGTGCTTGCACGACGTGGACACTGGGGACAGTCCCCCTATCAGACACCGGGCATACCGCGTACCAGATCGGGTGCGGGCCTGTATCCAAGAAGAAGTATCCAAGATACTCACGCTCGGGGTCATCGAGCCCTCGGATAGCCCCTGGGCCAACCCGGTCGTGCTGGTCCCCAAGGCTGCTGCCCCTGGCACCACTCCTGAACTCCGATTCTGCGTTGACTATCGGGGTTTGAATGCTGTCACCAGGACCGACGCTCACCCCATCCCCCGAGCGGATGAACTGATCGACCGCATGGGGGCTGCCCGCTACCTCAGCATCTTCGACCTGACAGCGGGCTACTGGCAGATCGGTCTCACACCCCGGGCCCAAGAACGGTCCGCCTTTTCTACCCCCGATGGCCACTACCACTTCAAGGTCATGCCCTTCGGCATGAAGAACGCCCCCGCTACTTTTCAGCGACTAGTGAACCAGGTCTTGGCGGGGCTCGAGGAGTTCAGCGTCGCCTACCTGGACGATATTGCTGTATACAGCCGCCACTGGTCCGACCACCTCCACCACCTCCGAGAGGTCCTGCAGGCCCTCCAGCGGGCCGGCCTCACAATCAAGGCCGGCAAATGCCAAATTGGTCAGGGATCAGTGACCTACCTCGGACACCAGGTGGGAAGCGGCCTGGTGGCCCCTCTGCAACTCAAAATCGCTGCCATCCAGTCCTGGCAGCCCCCAGTCACGCAGACCGAGGTCCGAGCCTTCTTGGGGCTCACCGGCTACTACCGGCGGTTTGTGAGGGACTATGGCAGCATTGTGGGGCCCCTCACGGGACTCACATCCAAACACCACCCGAGAAAGATTAACTGGACACCAGACTGTCAAGCGGCCTTCGAGAAGCTGAAGGCTGCCCTGTGCACTGCCCCTGTGCTATAGGCCCCCGATTACAGTCGGGAATTCATTGTGCAAACGGATGCCTCCGACCATGGCATCGGGGCAGTCCTCTCCCAGCTGAACTCCGAGGGCCTGGACCAACCGGTGGCCTTCATCAGCAGACGCCTCCTGGCTCGAGAACAGCGCTGGAGCACAATCGAGAGGGAGGCCTTCGCCGTGGTGTGGGCACTCAAAAAGCTCCGGCCCTATCTCTTCGGTACCCACTTCCGGGTGCAAACAGATCATCGACCCCTGCAGTGGCAAATGCAGATGCGGGGGGAAAACCCCAAACTATTGCACTGGTCCATCTCCCTGCAGGGGATGGACTTCATTGTGGAACATCGACCGGGCCAAGACCACGCCAACGCAGATGGCCTGTCACGCTTTTTCCGCCTCGACGAGGAGAGTCCCCAAGAGGATGGGTGACTCTCCCCGCCTTCAGCTGGGGGGGACGCATGTTGGACAGGCCACATGAAGGGCTTGCTCCCTCCCCGCATGACAGGGCCCAAGCCCCGGCCCTCCAGGTGTTACCCACAGAAATCACCCGCACCCCGTCTCCCGACGGAACTCCTGCCCCCGGACATCTATGTATCATGGGGCCGAACCACTACCGGCTCCCCCGGCCGGACCAGCCGCCATCTTGGACACTGCACCACGAGGCCGCATGGCCTCAGCTCGACCCTAACCCTGGGCCTGGCCAGGCCCCGACATCCCGGCACCACCATCCACCCAGGAGATGAACGGACCACTTGGCAGGTCGATGGGAGAAAGAAGTGTCGATGGCTCTCCCCCGCCAGGTGCCGATCGCCCTCCAGCTCCCCCGGGCGCTGGCTCCACCCCCCTGCTGGGTGTCTGGACTCCCTCATCCCGGACCTCCCGACCTCCAAGTGCGAGGGTCCGGACATCAAAGGGCGCCAGACCTATAACTAGGGCAGCTCCAGAGCAGGAAGGCAGTTGTATCCTGGAGTCGAGAGACACCGAGAAGAACTCATCCTTGACGGACTACCGGCGCTGCCGTAGCCCTGCCTTGTGAACTGTCGTCCTGCCTGCTGGCGCTGCCGCGGCCTTCTACGTCCTCCATCCTCGTTGGGACCTGCTGGCGCTGCCGCGGCCCATTGTAACTACTACCTTTGTCGGGACCCGCTGGCGCTGCCGCGGACTGTTGTAACCACCACCTTCATCGGGACCTGCTGGCGCTGCCGCGGACCGTGTACCGACCACCTTCATCGGGACCTGCTGGCGCTGCCGCGGACCGTGTAACGACCATCTTCACCGGGACCTGCTGGCGCGGCCCATCCCAGCTAGAACGCCGAGCTCGAGGATTGTGAGCTATCCATCATCGCATCTACCAGATTGGTAACCAGACTGTCCCGCTACCCCCTTTCCCAAACCAAGAGACTAGAATCGAGGGGACCCCTGAGTCCAGACCTCCTTGTACCATTCCATCGTACCTTAAGAAATCGCTTATAAAGAACGTTAAATCCTATCCTTGTGTGGTGTACATCTGTGGGGGGGAAGTTACTTGTCTGTACGATCGCTGGAGACGGCTCTCCCCGGAGACCTCTCCCCTTGTCCTCGGCCGACCCTCCCGGTCCGTCTAACACCTCCCATGAAGCCCTACACTGAACCAATTCAGGAAAGACCTCAAGACATAGCTCTTTGAATGAACCCATCAGACCAGCGCATTCCCCCCCCAGCACCTTGAGACCCCAATGGGTGAGTAGTGCGCTCTATCAACACCTGGCTGATTGATCGGTTGATTGAAAAGGAGGCAGGAGAGGGGGTTGATAAGGGGTATGATTGTAAGGTGGTTCATTGCAGTCTGCAGATCACTTTCAAACTTTTTCATCTTTTGAAGGAAGAAAGAGCCTGTTTGGGACCACATCCGGTTTCAGACAGAACACAGGCTCCCCCAGATGGCTCATGCAGCTTAGGGGTGAAAATACTAAACTCTTGAGGTGGTCCATCTTCCTACAGAGTATGGACTTTACAGTGGAGCTTCGCCCGTGGACTGACCACGCCAATGCTGATGTTCTCTCCAGATTCTTCTGCCTTTGTGAAGAGAGCTTCAAAGGGGTTGAGTAGCTCTCCCCCTTTCAGCCGGTGGGGCACATGTTAGACCCGACAGCCTTCAGGTGGTCTTCCCCCAACTTTTTACCTGCCTCCCTCCAGTTTCTTTTACTCACATGTGCTAGCTTTAGGACTCTGTGCACTTTACCACTGCACTCTGCGCACTTTACCACTGCTAACGAGTCATAAAGTGCTTGTGCTCTCTCCATTGAACATTGTAAGATTGGCTCATGCCCAATTAGCATATTTAATTTATGTATAAGCCCTTTTCTTAAAGTGCACTACATATGCCCAGGGTCTGCCAATCAAATGCTACAATGGTTTGCAGCTCTGACTGTGCCACCCACATAAGTAGTCCCTTAACCATGTCTCATGCCTGCCATTGCAGGACCAGGGTGTGTAGTTTTCTGTCACTTCAACCTGGCATTTAAAACCCCTTCTCTAGCCCTAAACCTCCATTTTATTACACATACGTCACACCTAAGTTGGGCCCTAGGAAGCCCTAAAGGCAGGGTAGTATGTAACTAAAAGGTAGGACATGTACTTTTATGTTTACATGTCCTGGTAGTGACAAACAGCAACATTTTATTTTCACTACTGTGAGGCCTACTCCTCTTATAAGCTAACATTGGGAAATCCTTAAAATACCTTTCAAGCTTTAATTCCTGACTAGAAAGTAGTAGCTGCACCATGTTTCATATCTTTGGAATAGTAATGATAAATCCTCTTTACTGGTAAAGTTGGATTTAACATTACTGTTTTAAAAATGCCTCTTTTAACCCCTTCTGTGCCACGCCCTTTCCCCCTCCTGTGCCGGGCGTTACATTAGTGGGTGGGGTTCATGACGAGATAGTCTCGTCATGGGCACAGCGCGCCCGTGCTCCATGACGAGACTATCTCGTCATGGGCACTGAAGAGGTTAAAAAGTGTACAAAGACAATATGTTCCTGAAGGGATCATTTATATTCTATTACATAGTCAGATGATCAGAAGATCCAACAATGCAGTTCAAGTACGAGACAAAAGGCGTATTATTATCACAAAATAATTTTTGTACTAGAACATTCAGCAGGAACTGAAGTACGTCATATGCAAAAAAACATACTACATAGAGACAGAGTAAACATAAAAACACCGATGCCACCCATATGATCACATCAATAGTAATCCAAAAAATCTAATCCGTGGAGCATTAGGAAGCGTAAAAGCCTCTATACCATACAAGTTTAAGAATCCTCAGTCCCAAATAATTAGTATCTTTTATTCCAACAATGGCAAGGGTTGAAAAATGATAAGGTACTATAACTGAGGTTATTGAGGCAGAACCGTTGATGTTTTGGTCTCTTATGGCCACATGGTCCACAACACCATCATCATCAGGACCCAGTGTTGTAATAGCCCCAATCAGGACACAACCTAATTATACTTCTCAATGTGTCATAAGCAAGGTATGCACATCTCACGTGATCTCCAAGAAAAAGATTACATTTCGGTAAATTAATTCATCCACAGCTGTTCAGTCTCGTAGAGTCCATCGGAACACTCACTTAAAGTAGACATTTCTCTGCCCTTACTGCTCTGTGTGTCTTGCAGCCTATATCCAATACATAGTCAGGCTGGGTGACAGTTACACTTTGTGCATTCCCTCCAGACAGCCATAAACACAAACACAGGAAGGCTAAGTATGGTGGAATATCGATCTACATACATCTGCATTCTGTTGGCCCTCCTTGGGTAGGAAGAGAGAAAGTGGTACACCCTCACACTACAAAGGTTAGTAGTTTGACCTCATATGATAGACTGATTACCCCCCACAGATAGCCACACAGACAGGACTGGGTTGAAAGGGATATTTGTGCACTTAAAGATCACGCTTTAGCCTGGTTACCTGCAGCACACATAGCGATCTGTACTCCTCGACTATTCCCCCAACTCCAGGCCAAGTGACATTTGGGGGCCACTGAATTCCTATCTCGCATCGGGACAAGATAACACAACCACACAACTGGCACAAGGCATAGTGCCAACGGGGGTGGATGGAAGATATACACTCCTTCAATACAGTGCAGACAATGCTACCTGTTTGGTATATCAGATGGCCGCCATAATTGAATGCACATGTACAGTGTGCCAATCTCAGGCTGCAGTCTACATATAGCATACCGTTCTGCTGTACTTTTAGACCGCCATGCACTATTGATTACTATTCATGGCAGACGTTATGTGTCAATCGTACTTAATGATTATTTTACTTTGCACTTACGGATTAACGAAAACAAGCAGGCATTGCAACTGTATTCTTTACAAGACACTTGAGACTGTTTAATATGATCACTGTGATGTAACTCATGCAATAAAATGATAAATAATGGGTTTTTTTTAAATCCCTCTTTGAAGTTTCCCCATTTTAAAGGTGCATTTAGGTATAAGTACTGGGTCTCTGACACCAGCAAATCGCACACTTTAGGACCAGCACAATTCTCTGTCAGAAGAAATGCTGTTCTGCTCAAAGGACTCAGCTTGACTGCTGATCTGGAAGGGTTGCTGTTCTGTTTGTTGCCCTGCTGCCTGCGCTCTCTAACTTGGCTAAAGGAGAGCTCTACCTTCCCTCCAAATGGTCTCCAAGGACATCTTGACTTGCTTCCTGTTGCATGAGACTTAAGGAAATCAAAGTCTCTACTCCTACCCCTGTGCCTAACTCACTGGAAGTGGCCCAGGTACTTGCAACACAGAGTTCGACGCACCTCCTGTCTGTGGGTAGCAGAACTGGAGCATTGACCCAGTTGCGGGAGCAAAATCGGTGCATTGCATCAGAACCATCACTTTTCATCCTGAGATAGATGCATTGGACAGCATATCGCAGCCACTACAGCTTGCTGACATTGACACATCCCCTTGACTGCGTAGCGGAAACCAGCGCATCACTTGACATCTCTCGTATCGGGCCCCCTTCTTTGGAACTGACGCATAGCCTTCACTGCGTGGAGAAGATCGACACATCTCGCTGTTTGCAACCAGGAAAGGTACTTTGATCACCGGTGCATGCTTGGGTTCTGTAGCCAGCTGGCACTCCGTAGCCGTCAGCCAGAACTTTGATTTTGACCGGGTCCATCGACACCTAAAGTGACCTTATATTAGTGCTACTTGCTTCAATGTGCTTTACTGCATTTATTTCTTCAAAATTCAATAACTCAACTTCTATACATTGGATTTTTGTTATTTTGGTCTTGTATTTATAAAGTCATACTGTATTTTTCTTAACCAATGTGGAGTCTTTTTGTGATGTTTTCACTTTATTACTGTATGAGTTATTTCACAAATGCTTTACACATTGCTTCTAAGTTAAGCCTCCCAGCTCTGTGCCAAGCTACCAGGGAGTGAGCACAAGTTAATTTAAATTGTGTTGTGGCTTACCCTGACTAGGATTGTGGTCCTTACTTGGACAGGGTACATACTTCTGCCAACTAGAGACCACATTTCTAACACAATGACATTCTAATGTGTTTGATCCCTATGTTATTTTCTTAGCTACTAATTTGGCCTCTTTCATACTTGCCAATGAGTGCTTTAGATTTTGCAACGAAGGAACCAAGTGGTTTCAACTAATCCCTGATAATTCAAGAGAGGTACCATACCCTAATATTCTACTGTTTTTAAAAATGAGTCCTTATTCAACTTGTGCGCTTTAACCCTGATATGCACTAATGTTTCATCTTGTATGTAGCGAATATAGCTTCAAGAATGAGACGGTCATGTTTGCCATGATGCACTGTGCACTGTGCTTCTACAGAGTTTTTACTTTTAATTACTTTTGTGATGTCTGAAATATTTTTTTCTGACTCTTTTCCTTTTTTTTTTATCATTTAACTCTCTTTATTCACTTTGATTGAATTAACACCCTTGAGAGAACCATAGGCCTGCATGTAAAGATATGGCAAAACCTGTTCTGGCTGTATAACTAACAACATGAAACCTATGACTATTGACTATATAACTAATAACTTGAAATCTATGAATACTAATTATTATAATCAAAAGTTTGAAAATGTCTTGTTCAATGATCACTAATTCCAGTCACATGTATTATGACAATTGATGTCTAATATAATTTTGGTACGTGCGTCCACCTTTCATCATAAGCTGTGTGCAGGACCCCTGCTGTGCTGCAGAACAGTTAGCTCCTGCAGGATGCCAAATGTTCAATTGCTTTTGTTGGGCAAGTGACCGATGTAGGCACGCAGGCTAATCAATATGGGATGTAAAATAAACAGTTTAGAGTGAAAGCCTGGTGCAGCCCAGCCCAGTGGAATGTCCCATCATTGAATCTGAGAACAACCACTGTACAGAGATATGAGGAGCCAACATTTGTTAACATGGTAACTGGAAGGGAGGGTTAGTACCACATGAGGTAACTTACATAATCTCCTTCATTGAAATGTTTACATTCAGAGATACTAAAAAGAAGCAATGGAAAAATTTACAATGAAACAGCTCTGAATAAGCAGCCATCTAACCTACTTTAAGATTAAGGGCAGTCAGCCTATGAGATGAATGCAGATAAGGAGAACAAGGTTCAGGAAGGACATAATTTGTCCAAGATGAAACAATGTGGTTAAGCAGGAGAATCTAGATTGCAACATAGAGCTGCCGGTTTCAAGATGCATACCTTTCCATATAGCACTGTTAAGGGCCTGCAGGCACATGCATCAACGTAGACTTTTGCGATTCCTTAATTGCGATTATTAAGGAATTGCAGTTAAGGAATTGCAAAAGCCTATGCATGTAGGAATCGCTATAAAAATAGCGATTCCTACACATTCCTTAATTGCGACTCGCAAATTGCGAGTCGCAATTAAGGAATGCCGTCCCATTCATTCCTATGGGCCTCCAGGCCTATAGAATGAATTGGAGATTGCATTAGCAATTTGCGAGTACCAGTAGGTACTCGCAAATTACTCATGCAATTTCAAGGGTGCAAGGGTGTCAAAATGACACCCTATTGCACCCCTGAAATTGATCTGTGCACATATGTTGCACACACACATGCTCTAAGGGCATGTGTGCGCGCAACATGAAACTTTGAAAAATGCACAAAAGTGCATTTATCAAAGTTTTTGCAAATTACCATGAAGTTCACCTTCATGGTAATTTGTAGGGGTGGGCGGAATTTGCGAAAGTGACTTTCGCAAATTATCGCGAACATTTTAAAATTATCGCAAATAAGCGGAAATATCGCGAAGATGCGGAAGTTTTTTTCCCGCATGTTTGCTAGATTTTCTGCATGGTTGCGGGTCGCCAACTTACCCATGTGGTTGCTCGCGGGCGCGGCCATCTTGTTTTCAGTTGTCTCGCGGTGCATGATCACGAGAAGAAAGACGTGATCGCGCGACGCATGACGTCACTGCGGGCGCGAACTGTCGCGAGACAGCGCAAATGGCTAAAAACAATACAACATCTCATGGAGAACGCGACCAGATCAAGAAAACTTGTCGGCGAACGCAGGGATTCAGGTAAGGCGATTGTGCGCGCGCGAGAATGTATCATTTTACAGCGCGAGCAAGAAACAAATTTTGACATTTTCGCGCTTTCCGCGGAACGCGAAAATGTGAAATTATCGCAATTTCCGCGAACAGAACGAAAATTTAGCCCAGGCCTAGTAATTTGCTCCCCCTATTAGCGAAATCGCTAATTTTTTTACTTTAATGCATTGCATTTAAGGAATCTCAATTTGGGATTCCTTAAATGCAATCGCAATTTAAGTAATCGCAATTTAGAGATTCCTTAAATTGCGATTTTTGCATTTGGGATGATGCATTCCAAATGCAAAAATACCGGTCACAAAGGGGCAGATTCTGAGAATCTGCCCGTTTGTGACCGGTTTTTCCTTTGATGCATGTGCCTGCTGGTGTTTAGTGATTTTTGGTAACCTGCATCTAAACATCTTCTTAGTGAGACCATGAGCTCACATAGGGCCTGATACACAAAGAAAGGTAAACGTACACCTTTGGATACATTTATGACTTTTTGGGGCGGACAACTGTGCACACAAAAGAATAGGGATTGCAGAGGTATAAAACTCTGCACGTAGTTTGCGAATGCCAAAAAGTAGTAAACCTACACAAGAGCGTAAACTTACCTTCGTGAGTCAGGCACTAAGTGCCCTGTGAAGTAATAAGGGAAAGTTGGCTTCCTTACAGGGGCGAGAACCCTAGGGCTCAAGTGAACCCTATGGTTCACTTTTAGAAGTTAAAAACTGATTCTTGTCATCAAAGGTTCCTGCTTGAGTATCAGGGGATGGAATGGCCCTTCCCTGGGATTTGCAGTGCTGGACCATAGTGTGAGCCTCAGGGAGGGGGAGGGCCATTCTCCTTTGGACCTCAAAGTCTTGGTCAATCACTGCAAAGCCCAGAAAAGGGGGCCCTAGGTTCGCCTTTGATTACTCCTTACATTCAAAGAATATTTCTTTCCAGTTGCTTCCCTGTTTTAAAACCAACCATGATGTACCTAGATCCCAGTACACCTGTTCGCAAAACCCCTCCAACAATTAGTTGCACAGTGACTTTTTATATTGCACAGCTTTGTACAATGTGCACCAAAGATCTGCTTTGTTTGTGTGAAGAAGTAACTAATCATTTATGTTTTGCTAAATGGCTATCCACATACTTTTGCTTGAAATGACTGACTGAAATTATACAATATGTAACTTATTGTACCAAGCACATGGTGTGGATTAACTTAATAGTGTAGATTGAACAGCAAAATATCCAGTCTTCCAGTTCCACACTAACTTGACATAGTTAGCCATATGTCGTTCAGTTTTATCCATTTTTTTTGGGGGGGGGAGTTTTACGTAGTGCGAACTAGACCCGAAGGTATCAGAGCGCTTTACATGAGCACCAGTTATGTAACAGACAGACACATTCATTTTTGTTAGGCATGGGGACATTAAGTGATTTTCCCAAAATCACAGAATGTTGAGTGTTCCTGCCGACACTCGAAGCCGGTTCCCCAGCTCCGAGGTCGACCAAACTCACGGTTAGGCCATATTCTCTCCATAATCCTGCTTTCCTCAGTTTTGTTTCATACTGAATTGGGCATAACACACATTGGGGCATATTCTCAAGGATCTATCGCCGAGTTATCGGCACTTTATCGCCGCCAAATTGGCAATAAATATATCGCCCCATTCACAAGCTGGTGCAAACAGCTGATATCACCAGTTTTCCGGCGATAGCATCCTCAAAAAACATCGCCACATATGACCCGGCAACTATCGCTAATGAGATGCAGAGTAGGCGTACCCTAGGAAAAAGCAGCGACAACACCACGCCTCAACATTCTCAAGGACCAGCCCGATCAGCGATAAGATCACAAAACATGCGATAAGGTGCGTTAGCAGCAGGAAATTAACACCTGCTCTGACCTGGTGCAAAGTCAGACGACAACCGGCATCAGAAAAGGGAGCCCATACCACAGCCACACCTGAAGACCAACAGATGCCATGGAGCTACTGATCATGCATCTCAGAGCACCAACAGGGCACCACACCCACCGCCACCACCCCCGGGACCGCCACCCCCCCCCCCCCCCCCCCATAACCTCTCCCCACCCCCCGGACCACCACAGAGGCAGCGCAGACCAAGACAGCAGACCTTCAGAAAACGCACCAACTACACAGACCCAACACCAGAGAATGTCATTGCCCACTACAGGCTCAAAAGGACAACCATTCTACGCATCCTGACCACCATTGCCCACAGACTGCTGGTGCCAACACAGGGGACAACCAACATCCCTCCGCAGACAAAGCTGCTGGCTGAGCTGCACATGTTGGCCTCTGGGACCTTACAACCAACAACCGCCAGAGTCGGCGGAGTCTCACAGCCAGCCCTAACAAAGTTCATCACAATTGTCTTGGATGCCATCATCAGCTCGGTACCCCAGTACCCATACTCCCCCCACACTGCGCAGGTACAGCTGGAGACCAAGCAAGGCATTGATGCCATAGGTGGCTTCCCGCACGTGTTAGGGGGCAATTGACTGCACACATGTCCTACTTGTGCCCCCTGGTGACACTGCACACAAGTACCTCAACAGAAAGCACACACATTCCATCAATGTGCAGGCAACAGTGGACCACCTGGGAATCGCCACCAACGTCGTCGTCAACTACCCAGGCAGTGTGCATGATTCCTACTTCTACCGACAGTCCATCATCAACCAGCGCGAACAGGGTGGCACCCATGGAAATGCACTGCTCGTTGGCAAGTACCAAATGAACATACCACACCCCCCAACTCCACAATCATGCAAATCACAACCTTGGGAATGCACACGTCACAGACTCCCTTTCAACATGCCAAACATTATGCCCACCCACCAGACACGACAGCATAACTTACTGTGGCAACCTGGCCTAGCCATGTACATGAGCCATCAACGGCATGTCACCTCAGCCACACAATAGCGGAAGGTGGGGAGAGATGGGACCCAGGCATGTGCGACAGAGGCAAGTGACCCATGAATGAGAAGGTACACAATGCCAAGTGTGGCAAAGATGTGCTGGACAGACTGCCGAATGCAGACCACAGACATATCCATGTCCACATGCACTGCTGATTTATGGCGTGTAGTGCACAGTGGATGCAACCATGTCACCCCAGCCAGTGGGTAAGATCCCGGAAATGTAGCTTGTGATGTAAGCGTGAGCAGAGTGGGCCGGCCCAGGGTACGCCAGGCCAGCATAGGGGTGTGAATAAAAAGCATGTAGCTCTGGGTGTAGTTCTCTTCTGGAATGCCCAACGTGTCTGCCAGGGCGGCGCCTACCAGCCTGCCATGAGGCCAACACCGTTGCCATGAGCAGTGTTGCCTGCGATCCTGTGCACCTGCTGCACCCTGGGCCACTCGTCCCCGACCCGTCATGCCCGCCCCTGCGCAGCCAGGCCTCACTGCTCACCTGCCGACACCAGCATGTGTCAAGGAGTGCCCACCACGTGCCAGCGCAAGCCCCAAGCCCCAAGCCCGAGGCCCGTGAGGTTAGCCGCCTCCACAGACCATCAAGGCCTCCGCGACACAGGCCTGCAGTACTCCTTTCTCGTTGACATACTCCACCGGCCTACACAGCTGCCAGGTCGGTCACACATTTGGAACTGAGTTTTGAATACACAATGGCAGAGTACACACTTTATGGCAGATTTCATAACACTGTACTCCCTTTGATATGGTACCACCAACTCTGTGTGACTGTCTGTGGTCCCTTGCTGACTACTGCCTTCGGTCTACACTGCGGTCGACTAGGTCACACAGTTAGAACTGAGTCTTGATTTGTGTATGGCAGAGTTCATATCATTGAACGCATGGAGAGAAGTAAGAGGAAGATATGGTGCAGTCGGGAGGAAAAAAGGATCCTTGTTATGGAGGTGATCGAACACTGCCAACAACTGCTCTGGTGTCACTAACTCTGTGCATCGCGAGCCACCGACACGTGGCTCTGGGCCCCTGCTAACCGCTGCCTCGGGCCTACACTGCGGTCGAGTAGGTCACAAATTGGGAACTCAGGTTTGATTTATTTATGGCAGCTTTTATATCATTTTACTGGCCTCATCCCAGACTGCATACCCCTTTAGCTCCGGTGCCACTAAGTCTGTTCCCCCGACAGCCATGGACACTTTCTGGTTGAACTTTGGTGGTGACTGAGTCTATGGACTGGGTGTTGTCTTCATCATCATGTCGGTGATACTGATTTATTGTAGAAAACTAGGCTGTAGCATTCCACTCCTCAATTTGCCGCTTCCGAATGGCTTCAACCCTCTGCATCATGCCCTGGAGGACTCCTTCCACTGTCACCCTCAACCCTCCACCACACTCACCTCGGACATCGATGAGGACCTGCTCACCTCGCGTGGGCCATCACACTGCACCGCAAGTCACCGTCCCGTGGCGTTGTGCCTGTGCCGGCCATAGTGCATCCAGAGATACAATGGACAGGAGTAAGCCCGTTTTCCCAGCAGAGACCGGGCAATAGTTTATAACAAACAACAACGTCTCAGCTGGAAGTCATTTAAAACATACCAAGTACATAACCAGTGATGTAAATCACGTAGGGAGGAGGAGAAAAAGGAAGGGAGACCACAAGGGAATAAGAGAAAAGGGTTTATATTGTAGGTAGTTATTACAGCACTACAGTACAATAAAAGTACAAATGACCAAAACACTCAAGTGAGCACTGGGCATGCTAGTGATAGTGAACGGCGCAGTGACACAAGGGTGAAAGGCAGCGTGAACGGCGAAAAATTAATAAAATAACAATGTGGTCAAAGAAAACAAAATATTTTTATACAGTGTAGTTTTTTCAATTAACAAATTAAATTGACCACAGAAATGCCAAAATTCTTTGCTGGGAGGGGTCGACGGCGTTTCAGCCTGATTGATTTCAGGCCATCATCAGGACAATGGTCATAATTTAAATGAGTGCTGTAAGGGGGAAGGAGAGAGGTAGGATTAGAAACGTCTAGGAGAGAAAGCCCGAAGTTGAAAGTGAAGAAGGGGGGGGGGGGTTGGGTTGATGAAATTGATTACCTGAGCGTAGTAAGGTTCAAAGAGTCCAATCAAAGTTGAAAGCGAGGGTATACGAAGGGTGAAAAACTCAAACACAGATCAGCGCGTTGTGTGTGCCCTGGGAATGTGAGGAGAGGAGGGGGGAAAAAGAAAAGGAACACGATTAGTTTGGCTAGGTAAAGCGACGCTATATAGACGACATCCTTCTACTTTGGCATGGAACACATGAACACCTCCTATCATTCATGACCTGGCTCAATAATTCTCAGAACCATCTCACATTCACTAGTGATGTTAGAACTAATGACCTTCCCTTCCTTGATCTCACGCTGCATGCAGAAGAAGGTTCCATAGGTACTAGCCTCTATCGCACGCCCACAGAACGCAACACTCTCCTGATGTATTCCAGCTATCACCCAAGAGGCTTAAGAGATGGCCTAACCTATGGCCAGTTCCTTCGCATCCGAAGAAATTGCAAATGGTGCAAAGACTATTTTAGAGAGTCCGCCATTCTATCTGAAAAACTGATCTCCAGAGGCTATCCCAAAAGCATTGTATCCCGTGCCTCTAAACGGGCATGGTATTGCCACAGGGAGATCCTCCTCTCCCCCTCGGTGAAAAGAACTAATCTGCGCATTCCATTTGTTTCTAACTATAGCCCGTCAAGTAATTTGATTAGCAAAGTGATAAAAAGAAACTGGCCGATCCTGAGCACTCATGCTCCATTCAAGGAACCCCCCCTTTTTTCATATAAAAGGGGTACTAATTTATCCGATAAATTGATCCACGCCATCACATGGCCCATAAAAGAAAAGAAAACCCAATCCGTAACTACCCTATGGGGCCTTCCCCCGATTGTAGGCTATTACAAATGTCAAACCTGTGTGGCTTGTAACCTCACCCACAATACAAAGGAATTTGTTACACCAGAACAAACATACCAACTGAAAAACTTTTCCAACTGTCGTACAAACAATGTTATCTATGCCATCCAATGCCCGTGTAACCTCCTCTACATCGGCCAGACAACACAGATGGTAAAACAACGGATTTTTCAACATCAAAGCCGTGTAAGATGCAGTGTGGAAACTGCACCCCTTGTTGCGCACTACAAAGACAAAAACCACTCGGAAACCGATCTGATTTGGCAAGTAATTGACCGCCCAGTACTTCCACTGAGAGGTGGTAACCTGCAACTCCTGCTGACCAAGTGTGAATGCCGATGGATCGCACGCTGTGACTCGGTCAACCATGGATTGAATACTTTGGATGAGTGGAACACAGTCACCAATACATCCTAACCTCCTCAACTGTTCCCCTTGACATTGTCTCCACATAATTCATGATGGGAGCCTCATCCCCCTCTGGATCACCTGCTGGCCCCCACTCCTCCTTCTCACTTATTCTTTCTCTTTTTCTCTCTCTTTTTTCTTTCTGTCCAGTACCTTCACTGGAAATTTGTATATATTTAATTATCTGAGAACAGTGTTTTACTTGAGACACATGCTACTAATTGTCACAAATTGTGACTATCATTAAGCTTCACACTGTTTTTTAATGCCATTGATAACTAATGCCACGTTTTTCATTATGCGCAGAATATTGTCATCTGTCTCTTGAACTTTTTTTCCTTTTTCTCTAAAATGTACAGAGTATTGTCGATATGTCTCATGAAACGTTTCTCTTAGTTAGTTTTCTCTTCAATTAACTGCTGCCACATTTCTTCCAATTTTCCATTGTCCAAAAAGTGAAAATAACATACAGCTAAATATGTGGCCGCCTATAGCCTCGAACCCCTCACTCTCGGTGTCTTTCCCTAACGCTACTACATCCCATACTCCCTTCTCTTTCTCCTGGCTGTCCCCCTGGGCACTGTACCTGAATTCTCTGGTTACAGGCCCAGCTTTTGCCTTACGCTACCCCGATCACGTGACACCCTTTCCCAGGACTTAACGCTGCCTCCTCGCACACGCCGGAAAAGACCCGGACGCTTCACTCGCCCGATCCTTCGTCGTACCCGGATTCATTCCCATCTGCTTATTCAGTCACTCACGGACCGATCTGCATTGACAATTTCTCGAGGTAAGACCTGACATTCTCGGACGAATTTTATACCGTTTTCCACTATTATGCAGCCTTCCTGACTCCCTCCTCCCCTTTCCTATGTGTACAGATTTGAATATCATACCCGGCGCCCGAACACCTTCATTGCTCCCGGTTGCAGCCCTAATTTGATGTTGATCCCTGACTGCAGGATGGTTTGAGATACCATACCCGGCGCCCGGACTCTTTCATTGCTCCCAGTTGCAGCCCTAATTTGATGTTGATCCCTGACTGCAGGATAATTTCCCTTGGTAATTATCAGACACTAGCTACCTGTTCCTACTGGCTACCTTTAAAAAATCGCTTTACCTAGCCAAACTAATCGTGTTCCTTTTCCTCCTCCACCCCCCCCTCATCTCCTCATATTCCCAGGGCACACTCAACGCGCTGATCTGTGTTCGCGTTTTTCACCCTTCGTATACCCTCGCTTTCAACTTTGATTGGTCTCTTTGACCCTTACTACGCTCAGTTAATCAATTTCATCAACCAAACCCCCCCCCCCCCCACCCCCCCCCCTCCTTCTTCACTTTCAACTTCAGGCTTTCTCTCCTAGACATTTCTAATCCTACCTCTCTCCTTCCCCCTTACAGCACTCATTTAAATTATGACCATTGGCCTAATGGTGGCCTGAAATCAATCAGGCTGAAACGCTGTCGACCCCTCCCAGCAAATAATTTTGGCATTGATGTGGTCAATTTAATTTGTTCATTGAAAAAACTACACTGTATATAAATATTTTGTTTTCTTTGACCATATTGTTATTTTATTAATTTTTTGCCGTTCACGCTGCCTTTCACCCCTGTGTCACTGCGCCGTTCACTATCACTAGCACGCCCAGTGCTCACTTGAGTGTTTTGTACTTTTATTGTACTGTAGTGCTGTAATAACTACCTACAATATAAACCCTTTTCTCTTATTCCCTTGTGGTCTCCCTTCCTTTTTCTCCCCCTCCCTACATGATTTACATCACTGGTTATGTACTTGCTATGTTTTAAATGACTTCCAGCTGAGACATTGTTGTTTGTTATAAACATAGTGCATCCAGGGCCACTAACTCTGTGCATCTCAAGTCAGGGCCCTGTCTGGTGAGATATTGGATGGCCTCTGAAACGATGGCTTTGGGGTCCTCAACACCATATGTCTGTGGCCTTGCGCTGTCTGCTGCCTCCGGATTCAACTGTGGTCCATCAGGGCTCACATATCAAATCGAGTTCTGACTGGCCCGGACATCGCATCATCGATAGAGGCACACGCCACCAACACCAGAACCACCTCCAAACGGCAACTGCCAGAGTCGAAACAGCCGTACTGGCAGACTAACGGAGTTGCTCACACCTGTCGTGGATGCCATCATCTGCTTGATAGCATGCTCAGCACTCCAGGTGCCACTAACTCAGTGCACCACTACTCATGGACCATTTCTGAATGAGTTGTGTGCTGTGGTGACCTCACGCAGCAATGTCACCTCAGGCAGTGTGGGAGCCCTGGGACAATGATGAGGAAGATGATGCATGTGTAATACACCCCACTACAGCTGCATCAGGAATAACCTGAAGAGACACAATCCTAGATATTCTTTTCACATGAGGACGCTCATCTCTCGTGCCCCAGCCTCAGTCCACTGCAACTCACGGACACTTCTGTTTGCAGATTGGGTGATCTCTGTACTTGCTCCGGCTACCACTATGATGCTCCACAGTTGTCTCTGTAATGTTGGTATTTTCTGTTTCCGTTTTAATGGTGTTTATTGTTCAAGTTGTTGCCAGCACCAACCACTCTGTGCAGGCTGACTTACACTCACCCCACACCCATCCAGCAAAGGCGTCACTGTACATGTGACCCTGCCAATAAAGGGGCCGGGCGCACGTGCCCGTAGCCAGTTCCACAAACTATCTGCATGTGTCCGTGTGGTCAGGATGTATGCATGAGGGCCGTGGGGCCTACAACATTACATTGTGCTGTGTACAGCAGATGCAACCATGTCATCGCTGGCAGCAGGTAAGACCTTGGACATGTAGCTTTGTCGTCACTTACTAAATGCGTAAGAGGAGTGGACTGGGCCGTCGTACGGAGGTCCAGCGTGGGGGGTATAAATGATGATTTCGGGGCTCTGGGCGTGGGTCATTGCAGGAAATGTGCACATGCATGTGTATCTGTAGTGGTGTGGGTCTCCTTTGTGGGGTCTAGGTGGTCCCTGATGGGACTTGAACACCCACGTATGTGATCTACTTCGGCTTCCATGAGCTCTGACCTCACCCGCACCTGTCCGGCCACCTCCTTTTGGCATTCTGACATCTGGCATTGGAATACGAAGTTTGCCTAGGTGAAGTGTTGGGAGCCAGCTGTGGAGGTGGGTGCTTCCTGCTTTGTGGTGTGTGCAGGGGCTGGGGTCTCCTCTGTGTAGCTTGACTGCCCAGCTCCTGGGGGTGGGTTGCCTAAGATGTCCATGGGCTGTTGTAGGGCGTCAGTGTCGAAGGTGTGGTGGTCCTCTCCAGCATCACTGGTGAGTAGTCTGGTCTGCTCAGCTGGAGGTGTTGTTTGTCCCTCTGCAATGTGAAGGGGAGAAGCATGTTGACATTGTGTTGACATGTATGTTGGCGCATTGTTTTAGTTTACCTGCAGACTGTATGACAATGTACATTGTGACTGTTTGGGAGGTGCTCTATATTTGATGCAGGACAGTGGACATTTGGACTACATGACAGATGTGTGGTTGTACACGTGCATTTCCATCTCACAGTTTCCTGCTATTTTAGATGTGATTGGCCTGTTTCTGCGCATGAGGGGCACAGTTGTGTGCTCTGTTCTGCAGTGTCGGTGTTGCACTTTGTGCCACATTGTCATCAGATGTGCTGTTATTGCTATGTATGTGTGCTGCAGTGTGCCCTGGGGATCAGGGACATGATCCAGGGTCATTGTGGGTGTGCAGTGTGCTACACATCTTTGTGCATGTGTGACATTGTGCCCATCTCCCCCGTCACCCAGGACCTGGTCGTTACTTGCCCTGTTGATGTTGTGTCAGGTCCTATTGAGCTGAGTCCGGACTCCCAACTTCTTGCGCCGTCTCCACCCTGATGACTGTGGCCTCTGTTTCCTCCAGCTCCTCCTGTGGTGCAGGACTCCCACCTTCTGTCGCCGTTGCTGCCTTCCTGTTGGCAGTGGGGTGGTGCTTGGTTTGGCTTTTCACATCATGCCAGCGCTTCTTGTCATTCTCCATAGACCTCCTCGACTGCATTCACGTTTGTCATTTTGACGTTTAGTGGATGGTAGTGTTCTGTCACCTCCGTGACGCTGATCTGGTTTTCCTACAGACTGCACCCCGTCTGCCTCTTCCTCTTCTCCTTGGCCTTCCCCGACCGCGAAGTTCCTTGCTGGTGGTCTGTGGGGCTTGTGGGGTTCACGTTGGCCTCTGCACTCAGTCCGGGTGCATCCATGGTGCTGCGTAGTTTCTTTTTTTCTCCCTTTTTTTTTTTTGTCTGCATTTATAGTGCACTTTCCTGCATGACACGTGGGAATTGCAGGCTTGTCGCTGGTTTTCGCTGATTTTTGTATCGTAAATGGCCACATCGCAGCTTTTTTTGCATTTGTGTTTCACATTTTTGCGGCGTCGCGTTGACTTTATTGCGGACATTTGACGCGTTCTCGTGGGCTTATCGCTTGGTACCACCGGCTTGAGAATACCACGTTACCACGGTGTTATTTTCTCGCAATAGACTGCGATGTGCACTGTTGCGTTAAGCTCATTTTGCGATGATTATCACAGGTTCTTGAGGATATCCCCCATTATGTTGTGCTTTGTTTACTTGTAGAGCACAGTTACAGAAAGCTATTGGCTCTAAAGCAGAAACACAGAAAGTGTAAAAAGAAGAAATAGGAGTTATTGGTTAAAAAGTCAAGTTTTGATGGCTTTCATGAATTTAATTAAAATAGGTTCGGAGCAAATGGGAGCTAGGAGAGAATTACCCAATTTGGCAGTTGCAATGAGGAAGGATGAAATGAAATGAAAGGTGAGGTTTATATAGCGCAACTGTCACTCCTGACGGAGTCTCCTGGCGCTGCAGATAACAGGAACCGACTGTAACTGTATGGGCTAAATCATGGCCAGGGAGCAGACATCTGTTAGGCCAAAGATCCAAGTCTTAAGGGCTCTTCTAAACAGATCTTCCCGTTGGATCGCTCTCAGTTCCTTTGGCAAGCTATTCCACGCTTTTGCGCCCAAGACCGTAGCTGATTTCCCTCCTTTAGTTGACAATTTAAACCTAGCCTTTGCAAGTACATTTGCATAGCTAGATCTGAGTGTCCTTGTTGTGGTATATGATTTGAATCTAGTGGAGAGATAAGCAGGGCCTAAACCACAAGATGCTCTAAAAGTTGTCTACAGCAATTTGAACAGGATTCTTTTATGAATCGGGAGCCAGTGTAGAGTCTTCAATGCAACAGAGGCAGATGCTCTACGAGGAAGCCCTAAGACCAGTCTGGCCGCTGCATGCTGAACTACTTGGAGTTTCCTCAGGGAGGCCTTATTCGTCCCTGCAAGGAGGCTGTTACAGTAGTCTAGCCGTGATAATATAAGAGCTGCTGTTACCGTTTTCCTTGCTGCAAGCAGGATGAGATTGAAGAATTTTTTCAATGTTTTAATAAGGCCGAAACAGGTCCCTATTAATTTTGAAACATGGGGTTTAAAGGAAAGGGAAGAGTCGAACAGTACTCACAGATTTTTTGCGACCTCAACCGTTGAAGGAGGGGCTGCAGTATCATCTGGCCACCAGTCTTTGGGTTGGAACAGATTATTTTTACCGATGGGAAGGATTTCTGTTTTGTCGGTGTTACAGCAGAGGTGGTTGTTGTTCATCCATTTAATGACTGCCGTAAAACAAGCTTTGAAATTTTCTTCCGCTTTTGTCGATCTCTCTTCTAATGACAGAATGAGTTGGGTATCGTCAGCATAAGATGTGATTTCGATCCCAAAGGACGAGATTAGTGAGATGAGTGAAGCCATGTATATGTTAAACAGCAGGGGCCTAAGAGAAGCCCCCTGTGGGACACCCATAGATACAGTATGTTCAGATGAAAGACAGGAACCCAAAGAGACAACCTGTTTTCTGTTTGACAGGAAGGATGTGATCCATACCAATGCCAAGTTGGTAATCTGTCCCCATATGTAACTGTCCTCGTGTCATAATTAGTAAGAACTGTTTGGATGAAGATAAGATTTAATTTGGCTGAAAAAGTAAACATTTTGAGGCTAGAAGGGTTGGACAGTGACAATGTACGAGTTTTTGAATGATCTTATGGGATTTAAAGGCAACTCTAGATTGAATGGTAGCCAGTACAAGTCTCTTAGCAATACTCTATATTCTACAGTGTACGAAGAAGCCGAATATGAGACAGGCATTGGTATTTTGCATGAGTTGAATTCGATAGAGGAGTTTTTCGGGCAAGGCAAAATAAATGGCCTTATTGTAATCCAATCTAGATTTAGTCAAGACCTTGACTAATGTTATGTAACAGTTACTTTGAAGTAAGGCAAAAGTTTCTTCAAGATATTAAGCTGGTCCAGAGGCGTAGCTAGAGCTTGTGGCGCCCGGGGCTATCCCTGAGATTGCCGCCCCTGGGGAGGGGGGGTTGCTGGGGTAAAAGGATGGCGAGCAATTGAAAGAGGTCCGAGAGACATGTAGTATCGCCGCTAATAGTTACCTCGATCATACAAGTTACATGCAAATACATGACACGGTCCAAGGCTACACAGTTGGATGCACCGGTGACTGGCAGTACTAAAGAGAACACACGGACTGCATGATCTCTCTCCCCCACTGAACACCATACTGCCCCACTGAGAGAAACTCGCACTGCCTTCAACTACAAACTAATTGTGCCCGCTATAAACACTTGGATTTGTCTCAATTCAAATTATGCACTTGATAAGAGTAATATGCTGCCTAAAAAATAAAGTAAATGCAAACACTCATAGGGAATGCGAGATTAAGTAAATCATGTGAAATGTAAGCAGAAACAACATGGTTATCTTAACCCCTTCGCCGCTGGGGTAAATCCCCCACGGCGCGGGGTGGCGCGGTGCCGCGGTGCTCGTGACGAGCCCAGCTCGTCATGAGGCACAGTGGAGCTGTGCTCATGACGAGCTGAGCTTGTCACAACCCCGCCCACTGATTGATTCTCGCGATTGATTCTCCCGCACAGGCGGGGAATCAATCGCGCGTGGGCGGGCCGCGACCGTTATGACGAGCCCAGCTCGTCATCAGCACAGCTCCACAGCTCCACTGTGCCTCATGACAAGCTGGGCTCTTCATGTACATGCGAGCGGTTAACGATCTCTCCCTCACTATTCAGAAATCAGCGAGTGGTTGTACCTGAAAAGTTAAGGACATGACTAGAGGGCCCTGAAGGGAACCATTTCAGTGTCCATTGCTTATATCCTTACAAATCCTTACAAAACGTAAGCAGTATGGTTTAAAAAGACCATATCCATAAACACAGAGCCATAGTACACATTTTGTTTTCCAATCCACCCATCAACCAGGTATTTCAGTACCTCCAGGAATGGTACACTTTCCCACCTGGGAACAACAATGCTGTTCAAAGAAAGACGAGAAAACAAAAGTAGCGCTTCACTGGCAAACTCTGTAAAGTGAGGCTGATGTATTTGGATGTAAATAAAACCAATCTGGCCACTTTGCAACCACTCTGTCTTGCTTTATTTAGTTACGTATTTATTTTTCAAATTTTAAACCTTCTATTTCTCTCCATCCCGCTGCACTTTGGAATAGAAAAATGTCAGAAAAAGGGCATTTCCCACAAGAGTGTTTTTCTTTTTTGGATCCATTTCACAGGGAAGCAACTAAATTAAAGAAGGAAAGAGAGGTTGTGAACCGTTTCTTTAAGTCACGGTTTTCAGTAAGTGAGGAGCAAGACAGAAAAAGAGGGAATAATAGGAAGAGAGGGGGGGATAGCTGCCAGCACAAAAAAGAAGAGGACATTGCCCGAGTCCTATTCCTTTTCTGCCCGTCCCCGAACGCAAGCAGAGCCTTATCTCAATGCCTTTGTCCTCCCCCAAAATAGTGCCGCCTGGGGCGGACCGCCCCCACCGCCCCACCCTAGCTACGCCACTGAGCTGGTCAAAGCGCATACGGGACTCTTTTGTCCAATGAGCTTCAATTGACAGATTGGTGTTGAGGGTCATTAAAATGTTTTTACTTTGACTTACTGACACTTTTTGGATGATGGTGTGTTAAAGTAAAAACTGTGGGCCTCATTTATGAAAAGTGACGCATCGCTACGTGAAAACAGCGATGCGTCACTTTTCATTGCGCCCACCTTGCGACATGCTGGATGCGTCATATTCACAGTATGACGCATCATGTTGCAAGGAGTTACAGATATGTCCGTATTTCTGATGTATTTGTAGGCGCAAAAATGACGCATTGCTGGAGTGTGTCACAAAAGAAACGCAACTCCAGCAATGGGTCATGTCACATGGGCAAGTCCCATTGCAAATGTGCCTGCATCAGTCTTACGCCTGCTGTGAGGCAGGCGTAAGATATTGACGCATTTACATCCTAGAAGTGGTGCAATGAACTCTCATAGATTTCACTGCATCACTTCTACGAGGCTTACTTGCGTCGGAATGCCCACCCTGCATACATTATACCTGGTGCAGGTATAATGTGGCGCAGGGGTTTACTTAGTGACGCATCTACCTGGATGCGTCCCTTTGTAAATATGACGCAACATGGCGCATTTGTTATGCTGCTGGTGAGTCACAAAATGTGACGCACCGGCGGCGCAAAAGTGACGCAAGGGCTCATAAATAAGCCCCTGGGCATTTGCATGTCAACTCTAAATAGGGCTGGGGACGAATGTTCAAACATCCGACTACCTTTACACCATTGGGCCTTCAGAGAAGTATATCAGCAGCAGAGACAGAAAAGTATCGATCATTGACATATTTAAGTTCTGCCATCTCTCTGAGGTGGGCAGAAATTCAGTTTGGCAGAAAGGCTACTCTGTTGTGACTGAGTTCCCTCTCCACCAAACTCAAAATGAGACCCTTCTAGTGATCTGCTGGCAGTCAGATAGAAAATAGATGAAGTAATCCATTTGATGATCCGACAGCCCAGCTACAGCCCAATCTATTTCCATTTATTAGAAATTAAAATACATGTGTATTTATGACAAGGGCACTAGCCCCAGGGTGCCTAGCAGGACCCAGCCAGGCCTTAATGTGATCTGCCCCCCCCAACTGAAAGGGGGACCTTTGAGTTTTTATTTAAAATATAGTTAAGTTTTGTATCCGAAACAGTGCATGTGATCTGCTGCCTCGTACCTGCCTGCTTTACCAATCGTGAAACAGAAAGAACCTTCGATCATCTGCAGGCAGGGTCAGAGAGAGGGTGAGGCAAGGGGGCTGGGTTGAGGTGCCTGGCACACTGAATAATACGCCTCAAGATGACATCAAGCGTGAACACACTGCTTCTACGCCTCACCTCAAGCTTATCTACGCACAATAAAAGTACTGACTGCAGAAGCATGGATATTAGGTGAGTCAGACATGGACAAAATGGACACATGACAAGGGCCCACACCTTCCTGGGGCCACCTTATATTTGATCAGGACAGTCCCACAGCACCAGTTTTCTACTAAACAGCTGTTCTTTAAAAAATGAACAAAAACAAATGAAATAAAATACTATGACTGATACTTCCCATTTTACAAAGGGAGCATGCATTCGGGCCGGTTTACGGCCCGAGTGCATGCTCCCATTGTAAAATATAGGAATAGTGTTCAGTTGCATCCTAATGACCCGGTCGGGACAGCCGACTGGATGTCAGTCAGTCCCATGACCGAAGTGGTGTCAGGGGAAGTGATTACGCATTGACATCGTAATCAGGCTCTTAGTATGTTTTGCTATCATAAGGCTTTGAGTTAGATGAAATGGGTAAAAAATAACAAATTTGTCCCCAAAATATTGCTAGCCTGGGGCACCAAAAATCATTAAAATGGCTTTGAGGGGAGTGGTGCAGCCACCAGCAGCTGACTGCAATGTGAAGTGGAGGAGTACTCAGAATATTTTACAACTTCCTTCAAAAACAACTTGCTTTTAAACAATGCATTTCAAATACATTGTTGGAGAATACACCATTTAGTCCCACTTATTAAGTTAGAGCTCAAGCACTAGGCTCTCCTGAATTCCCTGCAAATCAATAAAGAATTAGAAGCTGTATACCTTTCTGAAGTTGGTAGGTCTGTTTAAGGTTGCCCCATGCTTTACGTCTGATTTAATCCCACCCTCCTGCTGCCAGCTCAGTTTTAGGTGTTTCCTCTGCTTTTACTTCTCTTTTAGCCCTCCCCAGTCGTGGTTCTAGTTTAGTATTCTCCTCCTTCTTTCGTTTACTTTAGTGTCCCTCTTTGACTTTAGCATATTTTAAGGGTTCTTGCTTCCTTTCCTCTAAAGAGCAGGGAATCTTATTTAGTAAAACAGGTAATCTTGCTCAGTTAACAAGTGTCCAATTTCACCTGCTGCCACGGATTTAAGTTGCACACTTATAAACTAGTGGGAAGGACTGTGAACTATATTAAGTGTTGTGAAAAAGGAAAAAAAAGATGGCAAAGAACTTGAGAAGTCGTGGGAAGAATGTGAACCTAAGGAAAGGAAGAAGCTAATGGATTGAATGTGAGTGGTAGAAATGAGGAGGCAAGTGAAAGGGAAAAGGATAGAGTCTGGTGCAAGAGTTTCCAATTAACTAGGCTATATTTGAGATATTTCTTGAGGAATACATTCCTGTGTCTTTATTGCCCTTTCTGTAAAGCAGTATTTCTAGAGCACCTGAACTATATTTTGATCTTCAGGCCCTAGTGTTGAGTCCCTACATTACCATTTCATCCTTTCAGCTTTTGGAGGTTGATTAATTGATTATTATCAAATACGTTGATAGTAACACATCTTTATCACAATGCTTCTAAACTACAAACTGTGGCATTAGGCCCTATATACAAAAGTTATTATCTTGGAGTGTATCCTAGACTGGTAGTTCAGTGCAGTAGTATATCCACTATTATAGTGAACCCAATTCAGGAAGGATCTCAAAACCTGGCTCTTGGACTGACCCCCTGCACCCAGACGGATCAACGCCCCCCCTCCCCCAGTGCCTTGAGACCCTCACTGGTGAGTAGCCATGCTATATAAACCCTTGATTTATTGATTGATTGATTGATTGATTGATTAGAACCTCTGTCTAGCTCTATCATCACATTCCCATGGATCCACTCATTCTTTCAGTAGGCCAGTGTGAAATTCGCATAATTTTCTTTGCTGAAATTAAACAAAAGTTAGCAAAATACTGATGCAGAATGTTGTGCATTTTTTAGCATGAAATGCATCATTAAATTCTTTTTAAATGTGAAGGTTCAACAGCCACTCATGTTCTATTCATTCTCATTGTTTCAGTGTTCCTACAAGCACATTTTTAGATAAATTAAATCTAAATTACACAGCATGGTGTAACTGTAACCTACTTCGCCGTAAACTAAATTTATCTTGGGCATAGCCTTTACCTATCCCAAGTCCATACAATGAGTACCCCAGAGTTTATTACCAGTATGTTTTTTTCATTATTGTCAAGAAACAGCCTTGCAAGTGGGTGCACACATCATAAAGCAGATATTTCCACACTGTCCTTGTTGAGATACTCCTACCACAAGTTCTAAAACAGAGAAGTGATGTCTCGCTTTATGGGTATTAATGCAGTGCATCATTAGAATTCTTCCTATTTTACTCTAGTTGTATAAATTTGTGCAGAACTGCTTCAGCACCTGACCCTCAGAGTGGGAAGAAACAAACAAACTGCATGTGTGAATGGCTGGCAGTCTATGCTAAGCCTATCACACAATCATTATTAGTGTTTTATAGATTGCTGACAGGGTTGCACTCTAATGGCGATCAAAGGCCTGAAAATGCATTGTACAGCTCCCCAGCAGACAACTCTCCAGAAGCTCATTGTATGCCCTGCATCACATTTACAGTGTGATTACCAGTGCAGGGTGTCTTACACAGCCATTTACCATGCTTCGCAACCAAGCCACATGCCGCTTGCTGTTTTATAGTCCCTGGCACTAAATTCTATATATATACAGAAAACTCTCAACAGCGGCTGACCAAAGGTTCTGCACCTCAATCCCTATATGAAAGCAATGAGTGTCCTGTGCATCCACTTCCTGAGTTTGCCGCAGTTAAGCTCAACTAGCATCCAGCGAGACAAATTCTGTTGATAAGAGGAAGATGCGCCAGGGATGGAGTCAGAGACATCAAGTTAGTCCAGCAGTTACCTTTATTGCAGAAAAAATCTTTAAAATGTGGACATCAGCCAATGCGTTTCATTCCCTTGGGGGAACTTAATCAGGGCTGAAAACATATATATAAAATGTAACATGAAAATCAACATACAATACCAAAAAATATAAACACAAACACACATCTTGACAATTTCAACAATTTACAAAAAATGACGCACATAAACCATATATAATGCCATTCAACTTAAACAATACACAAACCACACATTTAAAAGACACATCCTTATAGCACATTGGGGTACCTAAATTGGCAAAAAACAAATAAGCACCGATTCCTAATCTTGGCAAATACAGATTCGCCATCCCAGACTTGTGGATAGTGCCATTATTATTCAATGTATCACAACATCCTTGGAGAGAGATAGCATACAAAGTAAAATCCAAAATCAAGATAACATAGCTAATCACTGCCAATATACATATCCAAAATAGCTCAGAATAATCTTAAACATACATAGACGAATACAGAGAAAAATACAGAAGAACACACAAGAGAGAAAATAACAAACACATGGAGAGAGAGAAGGTAAGCATATAGTATCATATATACAAAACAAAAGAAGAGAGAGCAAAATAAAAACTGACCCTACCCTAAAACAAAGTCAAAACTCGTAATCTTATCTCACCTTAAGGTATGTAGTGAAAGATATTGTCTTTTCAATAAGGTGTTCCTTTTGAAAAGATAGTCTCTCTGTTGTAAGTCCACTGTAAGCTGATACAACCCCCTAATTTGAGGAGAGATCATCAAAATAAACAAAGGCCAAGACAAATGTACATGAAACATCCCTTAATTGTGACACAATATCAATCTCACCTGACAAAACAGGTGGGAATCTATTTCTCCAATCGCAACTGTGAGAAGTTGGCCTGGTATATGCTGTCCACTAGTTATAGTGGGCACCTTGCACCAGTCCAAACAACCCCTTATTGATGATAGGTTAAAGACAACCTTTACTGAAAGCTATCCTAGTGGTAGCTATGGAGAGCATCCTTCAGGCTAAGTCTTGAAGGAATGTAAAGCAGCTTGTTTTACCAGTCTATAATCTCTTGAATGGCTAAATGAAAGGCAACCACACCAGGTATATATATAAAATATATGTATTTATTTCTAAACACACCCTACTTGTCTCTTTATGAGGCTAGAGGTCCAAACACATAAGTTACACTTCAAATAGTACAGTAAAATAGCACAAATACATGTTAGGCTGTAGGGGCGAGCGAAACCATAAACTAAAATAGTGGTATAAGAACCACGACTTAACTAGACACAAGGCCTAGAGCCTGTAGAATCACTGGGACCCCAAGGAAACACCCAATCTAGTGACACAGGGAACCCACGGGACCGTGTGCAGTGTGAGAACACAGCCGCAAGCTCCCGTTAGCTTCTACGGGGAAAGTCGCGGTTAGATTTTTAAAGATTAAGGACACTTAGAGAGGAACTAGGACCAAACCCTTTTGGACTTAGGAAGTTCTAGGGTCACCACCCACGGGAGCACCAGAGTACTCTAGTTACCTCACCCAAGGAAGTCGGGTGCATAGGTGTCAAATGGTGTCGGGTCGCGTCATAGTTTTCAATGGGAGCTGGCAAAGAAGTGCTGCTGCCGGGAAGATGTGAAGTATCTGAAGAGATCCAAGCCTGGATCAAAGTCGAGAAGAACCTGAAAGCAGAGGGGACAGAGTCTGGGTCACTAGCCAGTGACCAGGGGCACAATAGGCGAATGCCCACCAATGCCGGGTGATTTCAGGTGGAGAAGGTGAAGCTTGACTCTTCAGCCACGAGGACCAGGAGGCGTTGAGGACAATCAAGAGCTGGATTCGAGCTGTCCCACAAAGGATGCCGAGTGCTGCAGCATCGGTGCCCGGATTGGACACAACAAGCCTTGGCAACAGCAGCCCACGTAGAAAGGAGAAAGATGCTTCGATGCAGACCAGCAAGGTCTGATGGACTCACCACACGGTGGGAGTCAGGGCACATCTGGAGCAACCAGGGAAGCCCAAGGAAAATCCAAGTTGCCTTCACAGGGCCCCACCAGTTGACGGACCAGGGATCACAAAGGCGCCACGAGCTGAAATGCAAGAAGTGGGCTCACGAAACATTCGGGGAGTGTAGGCCCACAATCTTCGGTGCACATAGTGCTCGGGGCGTGGGCTACAAGTAACCCAAAGCACGACTTCAAGAGACGTCGGGAAGTCAAGGCACTTGCAAATGTGCACAGTGACCAGGAGTTCCAGTTCCACATTACTCACGAGGGCTGCGGGTCTCAGCTTTGCTGGGGACTCGGGTCAGGCTCTGAGAAGTCTGGAAATCCTCTTCCTGGGCTGCAGATACTTCAGAGTCCGGCAGGAGCTTCAGAGATGCAGACCGGCAATTGCTTTGTTGGTGCCTGCCAAGCAGGGGTGTCACTCCTTGACCCCAAGCGAGATTTCTTCAGTCCTCTAGTCGTTAGTAGATCGTCGAAGTTCCAGGATTCAGTTGCAGAGTTTCATCCAGGGATATCTAAATTCCTGTTGCCAGGGGTTCCTCACTTATACCTAAGAAGGGGGTTGGATTAACTCAGGGGACCCACCTATGGGAGGGTTTGGAAAGAGGGGTGGCTACACCCATTTCCTTTGTCCAGTTTCACGCCAGAGCAGGGGCTGGAAGCCCCTGAACCGGTTTGAGCTAGACTATGCACAGGGACACCAAATGTGCCCCCAGTGCAGGACTTTAAAGCACTCTGAGAGTGCTCCCAACCAGCCCCAATACACATCAGCCTGTCTGGGAGGTGGTTACACCTCCCTGTGACAGGAATCCTATTGTCCAGGCCTCCCCTGCCGGATTTCTGGTCAGCAGCAGGAGGCCAGACCCGTGTCTGTGGCAACAGCATCCATTTTGTGATGCCAGGGTTCTTTTAAGTTGGTACCGGGTATACCGGTGCTGTCATGTCTCTGCCTCTAGAAGGGTGGGATCATACTCCCACACCAGTTACTGGTGCAGGGGTATGATTCAACAAGGCATGTTTCCGTGCAGCCAGTCCAAAGTTAGCATTTACCGTTTGGTTATAATGCACTTAAGAGTATATGGTCAGGCTGCACCACTGACAACCCTGGAGAAGAGAATCCGAAGGCTGCAGAGGGGCTCAGCTCATGCCTGGGCATCCTCTCACATATAACCAAGCACCCTGCCTTCAGAATTGATAAGGCCTGCCATAGGGGTGACTGATAGGTTTCTATGTGCAGTGATAGGTGAGATATAGTGAACCTATATCTCAGTAAGGGGTGCATGCACCACCTTACCCAGGCTGCAGTAGCAGACCTGTGGTGTCATTTTGGATGGCTTCCCAGGGGTGGCATAATACATGCTTCAGCCCCTGGTAGGCTTCTGGGGTATCTATGCCCTGAGTACATAGTATACCATATACTAGGGACTCACAAGGGTACCCCAGAATCCAATCTGTGGTGTACCTGAGGTACAAGGAATCAGTTTATGAGAGAAAGCAGATAGGCTGGGGGCCTGAATAGCAGGTTCCCAGCCAAACTAAGTCAAAAACCATCAAAACACCAGGAAAAAAGTGGGGGCAACCATGTAGTCAGATTCCACCTTCCTACAGCAACAATGATGAGTATACGTATAAAGGGATCCGCCACAGGTAAGTAATGCCTCGGTAAATCCCCTGAGAATAAAAACATAGCATCCCATTAGTCGCGGCCAAGAGGTCCAGAAGTAATAGCGCTTTAAAATTAGTAGCACACCACCATACACAAACGTGTCCTCCACTGTGTTAAACACCTATGTTCAAAGGACCCAAACCAACAATTGCACCATGGCCAAGTATTTTAAGGCTGCAAGAGTTATATATTAGCCCACCTTATGTGTATTTTGAACACCTGGCGAATGTTCCCTTTACTGGTATTTGAGATCGAAAACGGAATACAGTCACTGTTATTCAACAGAATTAACTTTTAGCGAAAAGGGAGTGCCGGCCCCAGTCATGCCATGCAATCAGTACTCATATTGATATTTCCAACATTACATTAGCCTCATAGACAGTAAACAGTGACACTGACACATAGTCAGGGAAAATCGTATTCCAATGCATTGCAGCCAACGGTACCTCTCAATTAAAAGTTAGCGCCCTACCATAATCAAAATGCATCTCATTCCGATGTTTTACAATCGACTACACTGCCCTTTGCTCACACAAGAAGTATAGGGCAAACAACATCACTAGAACCACACGGCGTATAATGCGCATATGTAATGCACAAAACATAGGAATCACATTGTGTCACGTAAATTACAATCTGCACTTCTCATCCACATTCGGCCGCCCGTATGGATAAATACAAATCATACATGGCAAGTAACCCTTACCTTGATAAGGAAGATATACGTTCCCCCCAAATCCAAGTTTGGAAAAACGAAAATGCGTGCCATGTTCGCGACTTAATTTGAACCAGCGCATCATAACTTAAATCCGCATGCGTGCCCTCCCATCACACTGTTGCAGGTACGGGGGCTATATTGGAATAACAAACCATCCGAACCCTATAGCACAGAGTAACCATCTGTGCCCTCCCATCGCACTGTTGCAGGTACGGGGGCCATATTGGAGTAACAAACCATCTGAACCCTATAGCACAGAGTGACCATTTATCCATACGGATCCTCATGACTTCCCCATCAGAGTAGCACATATTGTCCACAGTTTTCAATCAATTGGACTGATCATAAAGAAATGCTATTTAATGGGATACCAAATCAACTGGCAGTTGTTCATTATTGCGTGCATTCCTTATCATTTGTTATATATGATGACAGGCAGTCATATTTTAATACGGAATTCACCACCCTTCTCATCATTAACGGCTAGATAAACTATAGTAGGCATTACAAGTCACAAATCCAAAGACCTTGCCACATTGGCTTATTGTAATATATTTTGGTCATAGTGCCAATATCGGCCACACTCACCAGCCGTCACACAGCAACATACAGGTAACATAAATAATCAGACTAGACAACTTTTTGGTGGAGAAAATTGCTGCAGGTTTATTAGCATACCAAATATGCCAACATGGTGGGTTATCTTACCGGCGATCCAAAGGCAAGCCGCCCCTTGCAGCCTACCACCTGATGGGCCAACTTGCATCGTGGCCTTAGCCAATTGGTGCTTAGCGGTTGTGGTGAGGGGATAGCCCCTCCTACTTCCGGTGAACCGTCGGTCCACCTCCTTACTCATGCCTCCCCTTCAAAGGGCGGAGCTTTCAAGCGACCGCCGGTTGTATAGGTTTCCAACCGCCCGTAGGACAAACGGGGCGCCGTCGCACCTCAGGGTCCACCGCAAAGACTTCCTGGGGATATTAGGCCTCTGCACCCTTTGTGCTCCTGAAGAGGGTACCCCGAGTACCTTTCCGCCTCTGGATCGCCCTGTAACTTCGCCTGCAACACAAAAAAGAAAGATTAGAAATTCCTCCCCCCCCCCCACCCTGATTATGCTGGGTAAGCGGTAGGGCGGGAAACGGCGTCAGGGTGAGGGACAAAGAGGCTGCCAGGTGGGAGGGGGAGGAGCTTATACCTCTACCCATCCCCCACCCCGGCCGGAAGTGACAAGCGTGACCCCAAAGGGGTCTCCGGACACTAGGCTGTCCAGTGTGCCATCCTGTGGCACTAAAGGGGCAGCCCTCTTATGAGGGCCCCCTGCGGTGACGAGTCGGTCAGCCCACATAGTGCCAATATCGGCCACACTCACAGCCCTCACGCAGCAACATACAGGTAACATAAATAATCAGACAAGACAACTTTTTGGTGGAGAAAATTGCTGCAGGTTTAGTAGCATACCAAATATGCCAACATGGTGGGTTATCTTACAAGCGATCCAAAGGCAAGCCGCCCCTCGCGGCCTACCACCGGATGGGCCAACTTGCATCTTGGCCTTAGCCAATCAGTGCTTAGCGGTTGTGGTGAGGGGATAGCCGCTTCCACATCCGGTGAACCGTCGGTCCACCTCCTTACTCACGCCCCCTGCCCTATGAGGGGCGGAGCATTCAAGCGACCCCCAGTTGTACAGGTTTCCAACCACCCGTAGGACAGACAGGGTGCCGTCGAACCTCAGGGTCCACCGCAAAGACTTCCTGGGGATATTAGGCCTCAGCACCCTTTGTGCTCCAAGAGGGTACCCCTAAGTACCTTTCCACCTCTGGATCACCCTGTAACTCCGCCACAGCCCTGGGTGTGGTGACCCTCGCAGCCAGGGCCCCCCACCAAGGCCGGCATTCCTACTTACATCCTGCTATTTCTAGGGCCTCTCCCCTATCCAGCAAGAACAGGTCCATGCTTATACTGGACAGATGTACCCCATCGTCCTCAAAACACAATTTGGCGTGTACCACCCATGTCTAATGAAGCCAAATCCCCTCTGCTCAGTGAATTTACGCATAACGCAGATGAACCTCCTGCGCACAGGCTCATCGCCTCCCCCGGCCGATCTCCATGCCACAGGAGCCGGCGGTGAATTCAGACCACTAAAGTTCACCTGTCACCAACTGGTTGCTAATTTGCACCTTGTGGTCTTCTTCTAGGGTGCATTACTTCGCCACATTGACTAGACCATTTCACAGTTCTTTTCGATTGATCCCTGGCGAACATAGAATGTTATCACAACATGTTTGAGGGAATAAGTGTATGGTACCTGTTTATTAGACACTGCATCCTTTCGTGATGTGCCAACTTACGCAGCCTACCCTGCTTGCTGAACCTTCGACTGGTCACAGATGCCCGGTCCCTGCTATCCACCTGTGATCCACGCTGTAGTCCTTTTGGTGGATCTGCTGGGACCCTTCTGCACCCCTGCAAATGCTGTGTCACGCACTACGGCCCGTTAATGCCCTTGGCTGCCCCTCAAAGAAACCTGACAGCCTGATGCCCCCCGCAGCTTTGGTGAGGGGTTTTGGGCCCAGCACACCCCAGTCTGTGTTTCCAACATTTATCTTCCTTAGAGGCTCCAGTTAGTGTGGTGGCTATCCCTGTCCTGGCAAAGCATGTCCATGGCCATTACCCCCCTTGGTGATTATTCTGTCATGGGATATGAGACATTAAGCACAGTGGTCCTCGTGTACCTGCTATGTAAGAGGGGGAACAACATGAACAAATACTTGTCCCTTCTTGAGCAGTGGGAACGCCAAAACAATCCTTCTTCAATCATTGTAGCCAAATTGTCCTCTACCCCATGTTCCCCTCAGCTTATTGCACCGCAACCCCCTAGTTAGCTGGCCCTCCGCAAATGCCTGGCTCCCTGGCTACAGGGCGGGTGTTTTTGTCTGTCCTGGATGGTCTCAAGGATCCATCTCTCGGTGCATGCTTGCAACCCTTAACATTATCACATTAGTTGGACAAGACCACTGCCTGGCCGTAACCTTAGCTAAGCCCCTGCGGAAATCGCCTGCCTGTGCTAGCAGACCAAGATTCATCGCTCCCCACTCCATCACCATCTTTCTTGTTTCCTAACATTGGCGTTTTGCCGTATATGGTGTTTAGCTTCCCTTTGCTCCAGGGGAGAGCAGCCCTGTCTGGCGGTGTGTGTATTGAAGGAGATGTGTCCTGGAAGTTCAAATGTCACTACTTCGCAGTACTAGGTGTGTTTAATAAAACTAATAACAGGTCCGACCAACCACTCGGGCATTCCTTGCTTACTTTAGGCATGTTGGATTGAAGGGATTCCGTGAAATATGTAAGCTATCCCGCTTGGCATACCATCCCTTTAACACAGGATTTACCTCTTTAGGCATGTCACTAATTGTCTCCATCATGCGTTTAAGGCCAGTTTGAGTTCTGCTTAGGCAACATCCCTTCTAACACACCGTGTTGAGTAACTACTCATGTTTATCTCTTGTACAAGTCATCCCCGTTTGCCTGGCACTCGTTGGACCCAATGAAGCTTTTAACAAGCACCCTATACAAATGTAAATACATGTTGCTCAACTGGGGGCACTATTACTTCCTCACTACGTACTTCCAGGCATGCAAATACAGCAAAAGGTATCCCCCACCTTAGTACCTGAATAACCACTAAATACATACTGTCTAAGGTAAAAGATTACCAGTGCACCTAGCCAAGGGCCCTCCACTACGTGTGAACCCCTGTTGTTGTGTTTTAGACTGTTGTTTTGCCTGACCACATCCGGACCCTTCAAGTAAAACCAGCCAAACCAATCGCAGGCCCTCCTGCCAGGACAGAACCTACATGGCCATTAATGTGCCCACATGTGCCCAATGAGATTAAACAAGTTAGAGGCTTTAATGTATCAGCCAGACCCAAAGTGGAGCCAGAGCTGAATGGTCTTAGTGTGGGTCAGACTGGAGGAGGTATGTGTGGGTAATTCAGGTCCAAAGATCTCCAAACGGCAAAGAAAGGCAGAACCTGGGCATAAGATCCCCGTTTCCTAGAGTAAAACCATACTTATCCTGCACCATTATCAAATGTGCCACAAGCACCCAATGCGCTAGCCACAACCAATCACCCCCATAATCCTGCAATCCAGACATACACCTGTGGGGCAAACAGGCGACTCTGGTAAAGGTGAAAGAATGTGCGAATTCCCTCCTTGCAACCCGGGCATAATACCAAGTTAGAACTGCACGTTGATATAAGCAAACAGAAGGACAGCCGGACACAGCCATGCCACGTCCCAGAAGAACCCTCTATGGTTTAAAGCCCACTGGGGGAGAAGAACAGTTCCTGCCTACTTCGAAACCAGCAAAACAAAAGAGAAGGTGGACCTCTCTGGAGTGCCCCACCTTGGCCCCCTGACATGCACTTGTGCTGGGGGGGGGCAGAGAAACGATGACCAACTGAGTGATTACTTACCACACCAATTGGGTGATAGCCTGCAGACCCATCCGTCATCTGCACTGACGGGTGCTGTGCCACCTTGCTGGTTTCCCTCACCCAGCATATATATCCCATACCGACTTTGCTAAGGTATCCCAGGGTGCCAAAAGGTTAGCTAATGTATTTGGATATGATGATCGAGCGATTCTCCAATATGTCATATATTTACTACAAAAGGAGCACTACACCTACAACAAGCCCATCTATTAGCTTAGTCAATGCTTCTATTTGCATCAGATAAATAAGCCACAATTATAGGACAGTTGCCTAGCCAACCAAGAGATAGCCGCAACCATACATGTTCATCATTTCAGTGCAACTATGAGTGACAATTAAAGGACTCTGACTGACACTTTCTTGCAAGCAAAATCAAACAATGAAGATGAGGGAGACATATTGATATCATTAATAACCACCATTAGCCCAACGAGAAACTCCAAGACCACCAAGGTTTAAGGCTGCCTTTGTGCGCATTACCGGGCTTAGAGGCACCGTGAGCGATGTACACATATTACATAACCCCTGGTGGCACAAGGATCTTGTCGGCCAAGCAGCAAAGTCTTCATTCAATGCAATTAAACGAAACCGATTGCTTCTGCGCCCGGCCCCCACAGTGCCTCCCCCTCGGCGCCAACGGGACCAGCCGAAGTTTGTACCGAGCATCCCAACTCCAAGGAAAGGCACCACAACCAACCAATCTGCTGCTCAGGTTACTCGCAAAGGCACCACTGTAAGGACCACACCTTAACGGCCCATACATGAACCTTGAATGCACCCTGTGAATAATGTAGGCTGAAAAAGACTGCCCGTCTACAGCTGCCGGTCTGCGGTGACATCAAACACCTAACCTGTGTGCTATTAAAATTCAATCATTTGCCCAAACACAGTGGTATAATCCTGTGACAGCGAATGGCTATGAACAGAATGCTTTGTCGCCCTTATGCAGGAACTAGGGCTGTTCCACCTAGCAAGGACGCTGCGTCCATATAATCCGGCAGCCAAAGCGTGTCCGTGAACCCGAACATATCCTGTGACGCTGCATGTTCTGCGATATCCCGTACCTGAGAAACGCAGGTGCCCCAGTTAAATTACATCTGCATGAGGGAAAACATACAAATGACAAATGATTAGCAGTTGGCAAGTGAGCACATGTTCGTAGACAAAATGCTCCCAGTACATCCAAATAAGAGCGCTGCGGCCAATGATCCGACCGCCTAAACGTGTTCCTAACAGCACACGCCCCGCCAACATACATCATGTGACGTTGCCTGTTCTGCGCCACCCTATACCTGAGCACTGCAAGTACCCAGACAATTTAACACCCTTGTAAATGCCCTGTTGCTCTTTGGCATCCGCTGTCCCGTGCCTGTGAACAAAGACAGTGTGTGACATCGCCCAGCATTGAGCTCGAAACGTATACAACCTACATCGGCCTTGCCTGTTTATGATATCCCAGAAGAGAGGCCATTGGAGACCTGCAACGCATACTTCAGAGGCCATAGGTATGGATTGAAGTCAACCAAGCTATATTGGATTATGAAAAATTGTGAGTCCACACCCAAGCTGACTAAGCCACATACTGGAACCAATGGTCTTGGAGCACTTGTGACTGAATTATTCGACAACACATACCCTTTCGGTTGGCACAAGGAGATAAGTGATTTGCGCAGTGTCACCAGTTAAGTGTTTGCTGTGCCACTAGGTGTACTTCTCCTTGTCGCCAATACAATAAGCTTCTTAAGCCAAACAACTTGTAGGCCCGACTGCCTCACTCGCTGCATCCTGCTGCAGGACAGTCGTGCAACTATATGCCAAGACTCACCTCAGGCGGCCACTTCAGTTTGCCCAACACCTAGCTCCTGCCGTGCTGCAAATCATCGTAACCTCACAACTACTAACCATGCGCTTGTGCAAGTGTGACAATTCAGACTATACCAGGCCCCCAACACTGAGAATATCTTGGGCAGCAGGTAATAGAATCTCAATGTCTATTGAATTGATCGATGCCTCTTGATTTGTTCATCTGTAAAATAGACAGCACCCTTGTGGCAGACTGTCAGGGCGCCGGTGTTGCAACTTGCGTGACGGCGCTGCTTCCTTAAGACACCGATATTGCATCATGCGGAATAAGTTGCATAATCTGTATCCCAACTAGGAAGGAAAAGAGTAAGCATTTCCATACCCTACGTAATACCACGGCATTAGGACGCAAGCCAGGCTCTAAAGTTTCGCCTCCAAGGGAGTATTCTGTCACATGGGTGCCCCACTGACCCCATGCTTCGACCCAACCTTCTGCTTCGTGGGCATCAGGGCTCTGGTGTCCCTTACATAAGATGCCTTCTCTTCCACTGCCCAGCCGCAATATGGCAGGCCAGTAAGGTTCTATGTGTGGTTATTCTATTCCCACCACTGGATGTCAATGAGTCGCACCCCAAACTCATTTCACCCCTTGCCTCGCGACATTTTGCATATGACAATATGGGGATGCAGGACTAACTATGAACTATTCTGCTGATGAGGATGCTTAACTGGTTGTCAGGGCGTACTGAAACCAGTAGTCCTGCTGAAGCGTGTCCGTAAGTGCGGACTCATACGAGACAGCACCTGCAGCCCACTGCAAAAGGGACAAAACCCTTTCGCTTGCGATCTGAAGTAAGCTGCCATATTCAAGTAGACCAAGCCAACCCAGGCACTGGTGAGAGCTTGTGCACCCGACGTGGTCGCGAGCCATTCCCTCGCAAGGGCCGCCACCCGGAGAGAAACAGAGACCTCATAATCGGCAAGCCAAAGCCATACTGCTGGTCTGCTACGCCTAATCCCCGGGATAAGAGGCCTGTGTTACCGTGGAGGGACCTGTGTCTACCACGTGGCAAGAGGCCACAGAAACCACCGCCTTCAGTTGGGAGATCATACCCGCTATGTAGCCGTGGACCCTAAACCGCGCTGCTCCAAGCTCGGCCTAATTTGCTCACGCGGCCATGCGGGTAGCGTGCGCTGTGATCGCTAGGCCCCCCATAGTACTCATTATATGTGCAGGGGAACACCTGAGCATTGACCCCTCCATAAGTGTCCTGGCCATGCCACTGAGCAGCCGATAATGATACCTCTAACACCTGTATAAACTGGGGGCTGCAAACTGGCTTGTGTGTCTACCGTGTGAGAAAACAGCAGTTTAGATAATGCCGACCGTACCTCGGTCTGCTTCTGTCGCCCGCACTCATCCGTAGCAATCACTTGCTCATGGTCAAGACACCCTATAGAACAACCCGCCGTACGTACACTGGCAGGAGGCGCTATCACAAGAAATTTCATGACTCCCAGGCCGCCCACACCCCGGTAACTATCGGGCCGCAGCCCTGGAGCACCCAGACAGCGCGTTTTGCCCAGGATGAAGCATCGCACCCGGGCAGGGGTGAGCCGACCTGCCGCGCCTGCGCCCCACCCTGCTGTCTTCCTCGCGGCCCCTGCAGCATGGTCCCTATAATGGCTGCCGGCGAGTGCACCGGAACCGGACCAGGAAGCCGCGACAGTGTGCCCATGGAAACCCACTGGGACTCTGTATCTTTACCTGTTATCCCTTTACAAAGGAGCCGTGTTTGCCTACCCTGCACTGCCAAAAGTGGCACCCAGTTGCTTTTTTTTATTTTTGTGTGCATGTTTATATGGTGCGAACTCGACCCAAAAGTATTGAGCGCTTTAAGAGCACCGTTTTATCATTACACCTTCAGGCACAGCAGAGTAAGTGGTTTGCCCAGAATCACCGGATGTGATCGCGACCCCAAGGCTTGAACCTTGATTCCCGCACCAAAGTCGGCAGCACGAACTCGACCCAAGAGTATGAGTGCTTTCATGAGCAGTTTATACATTACCCATTCAGGCACGTGCGAGTTAAGTGATTTGCCCAGAATCACCCATGTGACTGCCCTGCCTGTACCTACGGCTCCCTCGCAACCGTCATGCCCCCCCACCATTCGGCCCAAAAGAAATTCAAAACTGACACATTTTTTGGTCGGATTGACCCCTTTGCCATGTGGTGGTACCATACCCGGTGAAGTAGTGTCGAGGGAGGACTGCTCTAAACTGCCTTGTTCTGCAACGGCACATTGCCTGACCTCGAACCGCAGCCATTGACAAATAGCACCATGTATGCACAGGCTAACAACAGCCAGTTGCTTCGCCGCACCCGCAGCGCGATTCTCACTGCCTGTCGACTGCCCTCTGTCGCGAAGAGAGAGGATGCCTCTAAAGGAATTTACAACTTCGGCGAAGACCCGCAACTTCAAGGAAGCTGCCGCAGCCCTCAACCCTTGCGGTGTCAACCCTGCACAGGAGCAATGACCCGCAACGCGAAGCTTGATTGCGTGTGAACGCACCCCTCGCCACTCTCTGACCCTCACCAGGGTTCCGTGGTGCCAGGGAAGGCCGCCCTGCAACGGCTCGACAGGAGCCCAGCATATGACACTGCCGGGATAAGGCTGCGGGGGGGAATCCAAGCGACCCTTGATGCTCCCCCCCGGACAAACATCAGGCCCCGCTCTACGCTCTACCCATAACAGGCCCCCGTGGGCCAAGGCCCAGACCTGAGCTGAAGTAGGCCGAGGAGGGGGAGGGGACCCCCTCCGCAACTGGCCAGCGAGTCGGGTAAGCCGCATTAGACGGCATAGAGCCTCCAACCCCTATTCTGTCTGAAAACACTGAAATGAAATGGGGAGGGGGGTGCTCTACCCTAAACCTGTCAAGATGTCCCTGGCAAGCCTTAGTTCAAAAGAGATTAAGAGGAAAGTAAGCAGTTGTTTGAGATATGCGGTAAAATGCCATCATAGTAGAAGAAGGCTGTTAGCTTCCAGGCTCATCTTAAAACACTGTATCAGAATCTCGAGGAATCCCAACATGGCGGAAGCTGACACTGCCAGAGGTTCAGTAAGCTCCGGTCAGCAGCCTAGACTCCGGAGGCTCGCGGCGAGCAAAGAGCTCAATGCACGAGCCCCGACAAAGAACTGCGCACTTCAATCGTCAGCGTGAGTAAGTGTAGTGTCGCCTTCTCACGCAGCACAAAATTCTCCTCTGAAGTAAATATTGTTGCCGGAGACACGACGTGCGTCTTCCGTATGTAGTGAACTGATTCGTCAATCATTTGGAAGAAATAAACACATGCGCAACGAGGGACGTTTGGAATCAACAAATTTATTATTTATTATTTATTTAAAACATTTATATAGCACAGCTATCACCTTACAGGTATCCTGGCGCTGAAGATAACTCCGAAAATAGATGCATTTGGAGCTAACAGTAGAATAGTGACCAATTAATTTTCAGGAAACAGCCAAGTTTTGACCCGTTTCCTGAAAGGGAGAAGTTCACTTGTTTGACGGTCATCCAAAGGCAAACTATTCCAAAGTTTAGCTGCTGCAACCTTAAAAGATCTTCCTCCTGTCCTGACCTTTTTAAATCTTGGAACTTTGACAAGATAGGCCGTAGCAGAACGAAGGGCTCTGGTTGGAATGTACCAGTCAAACATAGCTAGTAGGGTGCCGGGCCCGACTCCATGTAAAGTTTTAAAGACAAGACAGAGAGATTTGAAAGCAATTCTCTGTTTCATAGGGAGCCAGTGAAGCTCGGCCATTGCCGCAGTAGCCGAAGCTCTCCTAGGCCAGCCCAGGGCCAGTTTAGCCGCGACTGTTTGAACTCTTTGGAGTCTGTCTAGCGACACGGACGGGGCCTCGAGGAACAACGCTTTGCAATAGTCAAGGCGACTAAGAATGGTACACCTGACTATTAAGGCCCGGTCCTGTGAGGGAAGGAGTGTCAAGATCTTGCGAAGCGAACGAATAAGGGCCGAACAAGTGGACACTGTTTTCGCAACCTGGGCTTCCATGCTGAGTTTATTATCCATCATAACACCCAGATTGCGAACCGTGGTGACCGGCTGTGGCTTTTCCGAAGTTTCAGGGGGCCAAAACTCCGCCGGGAACGGGCGGGCAATCCGACTTCCGGCACAGAACAAGACCTCGGTTTTGGAGGCGTTGAACTGTAGAGAATTATTATGTAGCCAGCCAGCCGTGTCTCGCAGACAGACATGAAACGATTCCAAAGGAATCGATTCCTCACCCTCCCAAGAGAGGATGAGCTGAGTATCGTCGGCGTAATTAATTACTTTTA
The DNA here is from genome assembly GCF_964204655.1 of Triturus cristatus. NCBI lineage: Eukaryota > Metazoa > Chordata > Amphibia > Caudata > Salamandridae > Triturus > Triturus cristatus. The sequence continues at coordinate 741,594,059 of NC_140583.1, forward strand.
GCCTGTGGGATTTTATTAACGTGATCAATGGTTTTAGATAAACGTTAAATAAAATTGGGCTGATGGACGAGCTTTGAGGCACTCCATGGATCACCGGGGAGAAGGCCGATTGAAACGGGGGGAGGGACACAGCCTGCTTCCTATCCCGCAGGAAGGAGTGAAACCAATGCAGGGCAGTGCCACCCACCCCGGCCTCTCTTAATCTCTCCAATAGAATCACGTGATTGACCGTGTCTAATGCGGCAGACAGGTCCAACAGGATCAAGGCTACTGCCTGGCCCCTGTCTGCACGCATACGAAGATCTTCCATGGCAGTAAGTAGAGCTGTTTCGGTGCCATGGGCTGGACGAAAGCCAAATTGTATTTCGTCCAGGAAATGATTTTGCTCCAGATGTTTTGAGAGACACAAGCTCACCCAGCGCTCGGCAATTTTTGCCGGGAATGGTAGCAGGGAGATGGGTCGATAATTCTGTAGACACTCGGGGTTCAGAGAGGGTTTCTTCAACAATGGCCTAATGAGCGCCTGCTTCCAGGGAGCAGGAACTAAGCCACTACGCAGGGATTGATTACAAATCCTGCAGAGAGTGGGAAAGAGTTCCTCTCCGGATGTCTTCCAGTTTTTAGGGGGAATAGGGTCGAGAGGAGAGCCCGAGGAAATCCCTTGAGCCAGTTTATCGAGTTCCACCTCAGTAATGGAGGGAAACTCCCACAAGCAGTCCATAGGCTGGCACCCTGGGCTCGCCACTCCATAATCAGAGAAGACGACCTCAGGGATGGGTGAGCCAACCAATGTGGGGGAGGTGCTCAGGTTTCGAATGATAGTCTCAATTTTTTCTTTAAAAAACAGCGCAAGATTATCACAAAGGGGTTGTGTAGGAGGGATTGACTTTTTAGCGCAATCAGGGTGAGTGAGGCTATTCAGAATCTGGAAAATACTTTTGGAACTGTTGGCGGCTGCACAAATTGTAGAACAAAAGTAAGCAGATTTAGATTTCATAATCTCAGTTTTGTATTCCAATAGTTTGGTTCTCCAGAGTTGCTTATTGTCATCGAGATAACCCTGTCTCCATTTTCTTTCAGCCTGCTTACAGGCCAGTTTAAGGGCCTTTAACGAATCATCAATCCAAGGGGCAGATACTCTACCCTTGTGCTTGCATTTCTTTAATGGAACTAAAGAGTCAATGGTTGTCGATATCCTAAGACAAAAAGCCTCATAGTTATCCTCAACTGGACAATTTGGAGAGAAACTGTCCTCCACTTGAAACACGGCACCAGTAGTTCTCCGCCTTTCCAGAGCTTTCCAGTCTCTGTACATGAATTCAGAGGAGGTGCTGCGTACCGGCATTTTAGCCCCCTTACAGTTGATGTAGAATTTAAGGAGGGAGTGGTCAGTCCAGCCCATAGGCAGGATATCATTCAGGTGTACTAGCTGAGGGGTGGAGAAAATGAGATCCAGTTGATGCCCTGCTTTATGAGTGGGTTCCCTAACTAATTGTTGCAGCCCCACGCTCTCACAAGAGAGCAAGAGATTATGCAATCCAGCATCTAAAGGACCGTTCGGCCATAAGTTAAAGTCCCCTAGCATAATTAGCTTATTGTAAGAAATCGCCAAATTGGAGAGAGAAGTAAGTAGCGATTGTTGATGCTGGGCGCTGAAGGCCCCCGGTGGACGATAACAGATGATTACTGTAAAAGTAGCTCCTAAGTGACTGTTAATTGAGAGGCCGAGGAGCTCGGTCCCGACAACTGGGTCCATATCTAGGATGTTAACGTGCCAGGAGGCTCTATAGATAATTCCCACCCCACCCCCCCGACCTTTGGGTCTGGGTAGATGCAGGATTTTATAATCCTGCGGGCATGCCTGTTCAAGTTCAATTTCACAATCAGAGTGGGTCCACGTCTCGGTACAAAAAAGAGCATCTAGCTGATAAGTTTCTACTAATAGTTGAATTTCAGTAGCATGCTTCGGCAATGATCTTACGTTAAGAAGTCCGCCCACTAGCAGACCCCTGATCGCAAAATCATTCAATGGGAGAGCAGTGTCAGCGAAAGAGAGAAGTCCTTCATACGCATACTCACTCAGATTGAGCAGAGTCTCCCGAGAATAAAGTAAGGGGGAAGCTCCTTGACTTATGGTAAGTTGGGCAGAGTGGGCCGCGTTCGCCACGGTCTGGTCGCGGACGGGCACAGACGGGCTCGCCCTAGGCGCGCCTTTGGCGCACCCGCTGCGCTCGTCCGCTGCGCTTCCGAGTAGTGGGCATTCTTATTGGTAGAGAAGGAGGGGCGTCGCTTATTGTGGGGGGCGTGGCCTATCGTCTCGAGGGTGATGGCGACGCTGTAGTAACCCTCCCTGCAACAGCGCTGGAACCGCTGTGCAGGTAACCCCAAGACCCAAGGAGCAGCAATGAACAAGAGCAAGTAAGCAGACAAGTGTTAAAATCAACAATAGTGCAAATAAGCAATTTTAAAAATATATCCAATGTGACTCCCGGCTTCCGCCTCAGGAGAGCTATCTAAACGCCGGCTCGTAAGTCAGCGCGACGTTTATAGTGCCGAAAAGGGGCGTGGCTTATTGTGGGGGGCGTGGCCTATCGTCTCGAGGGTGATGGCGACGCTGTAGTGACACTCCCTGCAACAGCGCTGGAACCGCTGTGCAGGTAACCCCAAGACCCAAGGAGCAGCAATGAACAAGAGCAAGTAAGCAGACAAGTGTTAAAATCAACAATAGTGCAAATAAGCAATTTTAAAAATATATCCAATGCGACTCCCGGCTTCCGCCTCAGGAGAGCTATCTAATCTCCTCAGAGTAGTGTTCAACGCCGAATCAAAGGTTCTTCGGTTGAAAAAAAAAATGAACTCACTAAGCAACCAATATCGTCATTTGACCGGGAGACGTTCCTAAGTGATATCTTTTCTTTGAAGTTTGTTCCAGTATCAAAAGGTACAGTCAAAATACCTACGTTACAAGCGACTGGCACGTTGTAGTCATCCAGCTGTTATACTACAGAACTACAGATTCATGTTCATCAGTGATAAAGACTATTTTCAAGCAAACAAAATGTGATATATGCAAGGAGTTACAGATTATATAAGGGGTAAATATTAAATAGAGAATAAGAAATATAAACAGAAGAAGTAGAGAGTGAGACAATTAAATTAATAGTTATTGTCTTTATACAGGTGCTGAATATTAAACATCCCACAACCATTCTACTTGAAGAGAGAAGCTATAGCCTGGGTTAATTGGGTAAATATTGTGCACACCCCTAAAATATTTAGTAGATAGACGGTAAGGCATTGCATGTTCATTTACTTTTGTTATCCTATGCAGACACCGCTTCCAAGGCATCCTTGACTTCAACTGACCCAGAGGCGAGAGTGAACTCCACCTTTCTACGCCTGGCTGTCTCTCTTTTTCTTCCACTTCCCCTTTCCCCCCTGCCTGTGGCATCACCTTGAAAAATACTTGTTCGGGTGGCGGACCAGGTGGCGGGGCGTTGGGATCATCGTCGACTCCTGTGGTCCTGGTCTTGGCTCGTTACAAAACCACTGAATCTGTCCTGTCCTCCCAAGGCGGCCGCAAGGCAATGGCTGGCTTTGCAGCCTTGCCCCCGAAAAGGGGGAGGCGAGACGCACTTACCACAGAACAGCTCCAGGGGATCCCAACAGCGAGACGGGCAGCGGTCAAACGGCGTCAGGGTGAGGGACAAAGAGGCCGCCAGGTGGACGGGGGAAGAACTTATACCTCTCCCCGTCCCCCACCCGGGCCGGAAGTGACGAGCGGGACCCCGAAGGGGTCTCCGGACACTAGGCTGTCAAGTGTGCCATCCTGTGGCACTAAAGGGGCCGCCCTCTTTTGAGGGTCCCCTGCGGGGACGAGTCGATGAGCCCACAAAAGCAGTAAAATGGATATCAGTAATCTGCCATTTTTTAAATGCGGAATTAGCCGCACTTTTCATCATTGACTGCCAGAAAAACTTCAGTAGGCGGTGCAAGTCACAAATTATTATAGTATATTTTAGTGTGGGAATCCTCATACCTTGTCTTAAAACGCGGGTAGATGTCTATCAACAAGTGGTGCAACCCTTCAATTCAAAAACACTCCCAGCCACGTTGCATTTGAATGCATAGAAAGCCACTCAGGTCGCAATTAATAACAATACCACAAAAAATGTGTTTCCTCATTGCCAATGCACAAAATTCAAATCATATTACAAACTAAAGCAATCCATCTAACAAAAAATACCATGTTACCATGTGCACACACCTTACCTCATGAGCGCAAATGTGATGAATATTAGAAGGAAAAAGGAAAGGAGTACGATCAGAAGGAAGCAACGAGTAGAGATAAACCCTCATGTCTTTGTGTTTCATCCGCAATCTAGGTAAGAAATGATAAGTAACAAGCATTGGCATAGCCAATAGGTCTCGCTTTTGGGACCTTATAAGTATTTAGTTATGCAGCACAAAGTCCTTGGTGCACCAACATCAACTGTTGCTTGGCTAAACACTTATAAGGTCTCAAAGGCGAGACCTATTGGCTATGCCAATGCTTGTTAACTATGAAATGTATTGTCCTTACATAATCCAGTTCTGTAATAATGATGTTGGGCATGAAAACTCAGAAGCACACAAACCCTATGTGAAATTACTAAAGTGTCTCTCGAGTAAAGTACTCAGAAAGCAAGAGATTAAATAAATAATCCAAAACTAAATGATGTAGAATAATAAGAGCACGATTAATGCATAGTGATGCACAGGAAACAAGATCTAAAAGCATTAAATCACTAAAGAAGTCAAGCGCACAACACCTCTTCCACTCACCGCAGAAAGGGCCATTTGTAGGTAGCCTAATACCGGTCGGTAACGGCCGATTTTCGGTAAATATCCCGTTACCGACCGCTATTTAGGCTTGTGCTATGTAGGGGTAACATTTCAGGATTCGGTAATTTACCGAATCGGTAAAATTACCGAATAGGTAATTTTACCGATTCGGTAAATACCGAATCCTGAAATGAGATGTAGGTGACACTCAAATGAGTGATGTGTAGGGAAAATAATTCGGTATTTAGCACCAAATATATGTTGGTGCTAAATACCGAATTCATTGCAAAAAGCAATATTTTGCTGGACTAACACTGCCATGTGGCAGACATACATGCCCTTAGGGCATGTATGTGCGCCACATGTGCACACATGCAGGAATCAGGGGTGCAACAGGGTGTCAATGTGACACCCTGCCACCCTTGAATTTGCTCCCCCCATTACCGAATCGGTATTTACCGATTCGGTAATGAGGCATACCTTCTCATTGATTCCTATGGGCCTCCAGGCCCATAGGAATCAATGGGAAGGTACGCCTCATTACCGAATCGGTAAATACCGATTCGGTAATTACCGAATTTCTCCGATTCGGTAATATTTACCGAATGATTACCTACATACGAGTTACCACTTCTTAAATACCGAATCGGTAAAGTTCGGTATTTAAGAAGTGGTAACTTGTATGCTACCTACATATGGCCCCATGTGCGATAATGAACAGATTCCCTGGACAGCTGCTAGTGCTTTAAATAATGCAAGACTTATTGATGAGGCCTAATAAGCAGAGCGCAGACTAACGTCAGAGCATGACCACAGACCCTACTTAGGCTGCCCATCTCCTCAAATGAATGCAAGGCGAGAGACCTGCCACTACATTCTGGTTATACCAAATCTTCCTTAAAGCAGGCTTATCCTGCCTGTGGAGCAGCCCTAGCATTACATAATCCATCAGGACATATTCACGCAGGCTGAAAGTGCATGCCTTGTGATGTCACTCAAAGCCTCCTTCCCACCATGCCTTCTTCCATAGCCTTTCCAGGCTGGCTTTTACAGAATCCACACAGTGGTTCAAATGCAAAAGAAAATGTATGAAACAGTGACGATGCAAAGCTGTGGGGCATGGGTAGGTAGGACCTGACATTTTTAAAGTATTGATAAAGGAAACCTTGGACATTAAAAAGACAAAACCTACAAGTTTCAGAATGCACACTGATAGCAAAAAATCCAAAACGAATTATAGGGTCACAAAAGGCTTCTGGCAGCTTTCACGGTTTTGGAAATGGAGAGCCCACATTCTTGTGGGCAAAGGGGATGCAGTGTACAAGAGCCCAGGCGGGCGGCTGGAGTGTTGGGGGGTGGCGAAGATGTCAAAGATGACCCTTCAAGCGCAGGTGTGCGCATTAAGAGACGAATGGCAAAACCTTTACACTCGCCTGTCTCCACACAGTTTGCCAACAAGCCCTCACAAACTGAGAAACCAGCACTGCCTTTTGCTCAACTTCAGAGCTCTCAAAAGCGCACCATCAAAGAACCGCCCAACCACATCCCGAACTCACTCAGACACCAGGGGGCAGATTTACAAGCCCCTTGCACCACTTTTGCGTCACTTTTAACATGGGAAAAGTGACCCAAATGTGGCGCAAGGGGCTTGTAAATCTGCCCCCTGGAGGCCATTCTCTTCAAAGTATGCTTCATACAAGAGTCTTATGCTGCATGAAAAATACCATAGAAAGAACACTGAAAATACTAATACTCTTAGAGAAAGCAGGATAAAATAAAACATTGGAAATGTAAACAGGGACTGTATTGCTGACATGCAAGACTTTGAGGAATTTTACGGTAATTATTGAGAAATCGATCAGATATTTGCAAGTGAAGGGCATTATTAATATGGCGTCCGACTGGGAACCGGAGGGGTTTAATTACCTTCTGGGAGGACCCGGCCCACGTAAAAGCCTAGCCAGTGAGATGGCGTTACATAAAACGTCAGAGTGTTCGATTGGATTGATCAGTAGAAATTGTATACATTCAATTTCCGTCCATTTGGGAGCCTGGCCTGGCCTGACTTAAAGGTGGGAGATCATAGTTAGGGCGGAACGAGGCAGGCGCCGGCGATGGGGATGCCAGGTCAACCCCCGGACACCGTGTTCTCTGGAGGAACCGAGGAGGCCTCTGCCATAGTGTCATCATTGGCATCCCCTGTATGCCCCTCCCAATTATATATACATTTCCCAATAATAAGCACACAACACAGTTTGTTAGATTGGGTACAAATGCCGCATGTTTATTACATACACCGTTATGTAATGGTGGGTTATCTTACGGGCGATCCAAGGGCAGGCAACCAACTGGGCCGCCTGTCCGCCTGATGAGCCGGCCAGCACTGGACCGAACCCAGCCTCTGCTGCCCTACCCGTGATTCTCTTACAGGATCACGTGACCGTTGTAACTTCTTACTCACGCCCCTTCCAGGGCGGAGTGTCGCATAGCAACCCCCCAGTTGTTCAGGCCCACAACCGCCCGAAGGACTAGCGGGGCGCCGATACGACATCCAGGACCCTTCCATGAGGCTCCGTGGATATTGGCTCAGGCACCCCCTATGGTGCCGCGCAGAGGTACCCTTTGTACCGGCCTGCTTCCAGATCGCCCTGTAACTTTGCCTGCAACGAAAAAAGGAAAACATTACAACATTCTCTACCACCCCCACCATCCACCACCACGCCGGGTAAGCGGAAGGGAGGGCTGCGGCGAGCGTGGCAAAAGAGGGTGACCTCATGGTGGGGGAAGGCTAAATAGCCTCCCCTTGGGCCACGTTGATCCCCGGAAGTGACGCCTATCGCGTCACGCCCTGGGAGGAAGAGAGGGGGACTCACCGGAGTCCCTGCCCCCAGGGGGGCGGGGAGGGGACTCTGGTGCCCAGCCGACACTAGAGCGCCGACCGCTCTATTGGCCCCCTGCGGGTGCCACGGTCAGCGGCATAGTGTCGTCATTGTCATCCCCTATACGCCCCTCCCAATTATATATACATTTCCCAATAATAAGCACACAACACAGTTTGTTAGATTGGGTACTAATGCCGCATGTTTATTACATACACCGTTATGCAATGGTGGGTTATCTTACGGGCGATCCAAGGGCAGGCAACCAACTGGGCCGCCTGCCCGCCTGATGAGCCTGGCAGCACTGGAGCGAACCCACCCTCTGCTGCCCTACCCGTGATTCTCTTACAGGATCCCGTGACCGTTGTAACTTCTTACTCACGCCCCTTCCAGGGCGGAGCGTTGCATAGCAACCCCCCGGTTGTTCAGGCCCACAACCGCCCGAAGGACTAGCTGGGCGCCGACACTGCATCCAGGACCCTCCCATGAGGCTCCGTGGATATTGGCACCCCCTATGGTGCCGCGCAGAGGTACCCTTTGTACCGGCCTGCTTCCAGATCGCCCTGTAACTCCGCCATGGCTCTGGAGGTGGCCCCCGTCAGCGCCAGGGCCCCCCACCACAGCTGTAGCTTACCTGCGCCCTCTCATCTCTAGTGCCTCACTCAGGCCTAACAGAAAAAGGTCCATGCCAACTGGCGACAAGTGAACCCCATCTTTGTCAAAGTAACCTTTCACATTTTCTTTGATCATCTCATGTCTTATGAAACCTAGGCCCCTCTGGTCCATGAATTTGCGCATTGCCCCATTGAAGTGCCTCCGGGAATGCTCCACTGCCTCAACTGATTTGGCCCCTCGCCATGTTCTGCGTGGAATCACCTCAGACCAGAGTACATCGCACTGACCTACGCGCTTGCAGATCTCGCCTAGGTCCCTCTTCATGGCCTGCAGAAGAAGCTTCCTACCTAGGGCAATGAGGTCGTTCCCACCTAGGTGAATAATTAAGATTTTTGGGGGGGGGGGGGGGCCTGCGCAACCAGTCTCTGCTCCAGTCTGTTCCGGAGGCAGCTCCATCTCATGCCAGGGAAACCCATCCACTCAAACTGTGTCTGCGTGAAACGCCTCATCCAGTTCCGGTGCGACGCCCATTGAGCCACCCTGGAGATAAATGAATGCCCGATCACCCAAACCAGTAGCCCTAGTAAGACAAGAGACACGGTTTACACTCCTAATCGTTTAATAACTCTTTCAATACACGCAAAAGTAAACAATCAACACTACAATTCCACTGCACACAAAGAATTTGCAAGGTAAATCACGGGTGAACGTATCGTTTATAGCAGTCTGACTCCCACTGCCCCATCTTCTTCACAATCCCGGGCTCCAGACCTGCCTTAAAAGCAGCCGTGGCAGCCCCAATCCTGAATGAATGGCTGGAGTATCTGTTCTCGGGCTGAGCTAAGCCTGCCCTGGACAAACTGGCCCTGATGATCCTTTCCGTTTGATATCTGGTCAGGAGGACCTGGTCCATATGCATCAGTAGATAGCCCGGGGCAGGGGTCGCTGACCCAGTAGACCGGGCAAAACCTAGGGTCCCCTAAGGGACTGAGGACCACGTCGATCCCATGCCCCGCCTGGTCAGTCTTTGACCACCGTAGTCAGATCGACAGGGAGTCCGTGATGGACACATCTAGAATGTCTAAGGCGTCCTCATAGCTGTCGGTCTTGGACCTGGCCACCAGCTCACTAATTCGGAAGGCGCCGAAGAAAGCCAAGCAGAAAGAGGCAGCGAAGAGTGTGGCCTCGTCCTTGGAATAAGTAACCCCCTCTAGAGCGCCCAGCATGCCCATGAGGATGTCGAAATCAATGGGGGCCCTATTGTCCGGAACCCTGGGCTCCTCCCTAGCCCACCCCTTCAGAGCAGCCCTGATGGCGAAAGATTTTGTTGGGTCTGTCCTCCCTGACAGCTTAGCGTCGTGGCCTACCGCCGCCAGGTGGCTACCCACCCAGGAGTGAATTTTTCCCTGCTCCCTGGCCCACACCACAAATGCCCTGACTCTACTTTCAATTGGTGCCGCAGAAATACCCAATGCCTGGGACACAGTCCTGAAAGTGGTCATGTGTGTGCCATAACGATTTCTGGTGCCAGGGGCCAGTGATCTCTCCCCCATGGTTCTCAGTTGTTGGCCCACTGCAGGATCCTCCACAGGTGCGCCGGGAATGGGGTCATCTGTGCTCTCGCCTGCGGCCAGGCCTCCCTGAATCGGAGCCACTGAAAACGAGAAAGAGCTGCCACATTTTTTACACCTTCAATGTGTCTTGCCCTGAATTCAACATTGGCGCGCAGGCACATCCTAACCAGTTCCCTCAGCAGGCATAGGACAAGCTGGCACTTGGGTGTCTGCCCATTAATGGCCTGGACTACCGCCATGTTGTCAGACCAGAATAGGACCTTTCTGTCTGACAGGGTCTCTGGCCAAAGGTGTAACACAATCACGATGGGGAACAGCTCAATTACGGTGATGTTCTTGGTGATTTTGTGCCTGCGCCAGGAATTGGGCCACTCCTGGCTGTACCAGTTCTCGCCCAGGATTGCCCCAAAGCCCTCCCTCCCCGAGGCGTCCGTGAATAGGCATAGCTCCTGACTGTCCACCAATGGTTTCCGCCATTTCACTGTTCCGTTGAACTGGGAGAGGAAGTCACCCCACATGGCGAGGTCCTGTTTCAAACCTGTCCCTAGTCTGACCCAGAAGTGCTTCTTTTTAACCTTTGCTGTGGCCCTCGCTAGTCTCCGAGCAAAAACCCTCCCAACAGGGATGACCCTGGCTGCAAAGTTGAGTTTTCCTAAAAGGCATTGAATGTTGCCCAGGGTAGCCTTGTCTTTCCCCAGCAATTCCTGAATCTCCTGATGCAACGCCTGTACCTTGTCCGCAGGGAGCCTGGACTCGCCCTTGACTGTGTCCAACTCGATGCCTCCTTGACCGTGTCCAACTCGATGCATAAAAATATCAGTACTTGCGCCAGACCCTCAGTTTTGCCAGGTGCTAGTGGCACTCCCAGGTGTTTCGACAAGTCTTGGAAACACTGCAGCGCTCTAGTGCACTCCTGCGTGTCAGCTCCCCCAATAAACAAAAAGTCGTCAAGGTAGTGGGTCACTCCCTCAACCCCGAACTTGCTCATTAGTACCCATTGAAGGAAAGAGCTGAATGCCTCGAAGTACGCACAAGACACTGAGCAGCCCATGGGCATGCACCTGTCATAGAAAACTTTGCCCTGCCACTTGAAGCCGAGGAGGTGTTGGCTGTCGGGGTGGACCGGCAGAAGTCGGAACGCCGACTCTATGTCTGATTTTGCCAACCACGCTCCCTTCCCTGCCCTCCTGATCATGTCCACCGCCAGGTCTAAGGAGCAGTAGGACACCGAACACCTTCCCTCCTCCAACCAAAAATTAACTGAGCCCCCTCCGGGTACGAAAGGTGCTGGATCAGTCTAAAGGCTCTTTCTTGTGCACTACCCCTAGGGAGATTTTGAAATGCAGAAGGGGTGGGATGCTGAAAGGGCCCGCAACCCTCCACAGGCCGACTTCTTTCGTTATTTTAGCCATCACTATCTCAGGGTGGTCCCTCGCTGATTTTAGATTCTCGGCATCCCTGCTCACTAGGGGGCCTAGGTACGGGATCCGAAAACCTTCCACAAAGCCCCGCGCAAGGAGTGTGCCCTCTTTGATATTGGGATACCCATGGATCAGGGGAAGGAGGTTGGCAATGCTGATGGGGGAGGGAAACTTGCCTGGGGTGTGAGGGTCCGGGTCCCCGCTGTGTGGCGCAGAGCAGCCTGTATTGTAGTTGGGAGGGGAAAAGATTCTGGGTGGTGTGGGGGGGGGGCCTGGGCAGGGCAATGGTTACTTGTCCTGTCGTGCCTGGGGCTGGACTGAGCTGTCTCGCTTGGAGCAGGAGGAGGCAGGGTGGGAGGCCTGCACTTACTGCAGTTGTGTGCGAACCTGCATGCTTTGCCCCACGAACAGGAGCCGGCATTGAATAGCCTGCAGGTCCCATTAGACAGAGATCTGTTGCCCGGCTTCGGCCCCCTCCCCGCCCCCCTCGAAAGGGTTTCCTTGTCTGACCCTTCGCCTCCTGCTTTGTGTCTTTGCTCCTGTTGCTGCTGGAGGTGCTGGGCTTAGCTGTCCCTTCCACTGTGCGCTTACCCATGTGCATGACCCAAAGCCTCACCTCTAGTTGGTCCCACTCTAATTCCGGGCAGATGGCCCTTTTCTTCCTAAAGTCACAGTCGTAGCGGTACCAGCCCATTCCCCCACTGTTCGCGGCCTCTTCAGTGATAATGCTTGCATATTGGAATAGCCCTGGCCCTTGGTCCGGGAAGCTTTCCATTATTACCGCCGCCAAAATGGCAAAGGCTTGCCCCCACGTACCAATGTTCTTTTCAGGCCAGGTTTGAAAGCGCACTTTCTTATCGTCATCCTTAGCCCCCATCTTCCTAGTGTCGACCCCCTCGGCCCCATGCATTAGTAGGGTGAAAATGTCAATAAACTCCCTCCCCAGATACCTTCTTTGGCTGCCAAGGGCACTTCCCACCCCAGGGAGCAACGACCAGATAGCAGCGGTGCCATGGTGACCAAGGGCTTTGGCACTACCGTGAGGGCTGACACTGCTGGTATCGCAGCCGGGGAGGCCAACACGGGTGTGGTGGGTGCAGTCACCACCGAAGGTAGGGCCGGATTGGCTGTGGGGTTGGTTATCAGCGGAGGCCCCCCCCCCCCAACTGGAGGCTGTCCTCCCACGGGCAAGGGGATTGCCAAAGCCAGTCCTCCAACCTGAGCCAAGGATGTGCTAGGCGGGCTGCCCGACCCCCCCCAGACTTGCGTGAAAGCCGGGAGCGCCGGAGCCACCACGGGGAGGGGAGGAACAGCAGTCCCCGCCCCCTTGGACGGGTTTGCCAGGGCGAACCCCGCTCTGACCTTACCAAGATCTTCTGATGTAGCATAGGCCGCCGGGGGCGGGCAGCTGGCCGGTATGGGCGATGGTCTATGTTCCAGGGCCGTGGACACCGGAAGGGGGGTGGTGCCCCGAGGGGGGGGGCCACGGCCCGACTCCTCGCTGGCGGCTGCTCCGCCGGGAAGTCTTTGACCGTGGGTCTACGTATCCTCTAGGACCTAGAGGGGCCTGCCTCATCAATGTGCTCCTGTTCTACGGGCAGGACCTCACTGGCGATTGCAGAATCCTCGGGGTTATTGGCTTTCAGAAGTTCGGTGGCCCAAGCCAATCCCTTGGTCTTGGCTAATTCAAGAAAAGCTGTTATCCGAGCATCTTCAGAGATGCCACTCTGGGTCTCCTCGACTTGGGACCTCATCGTAAAAAGCGGTGGGGATCCCTGACTATCCATCGAATTTCGTGCGTGTGCCTCCCAATCTGGAAGTATAAGGAAAAGAGTTTAGCCCACATCCCTACAGCACGGAGCACTCGTGGTACAAGTCCTTGTCCGGGGAACCAGCTCTGGCCCCCCGTGGCTATGCAGTACTTACTTACAACCGAGGAACACGTACGACCGTCGGGCTGTTCGGACAGGAGTTCCAGCGGCACTGTGAGTGGAGATGAAAGAGAGGTTAGCCAGTACCCCCAAACCTCCCTGACCCCACCTCCAAGACCGCACCCTGCGACCTGGTGCTGCTTAGGACCAGTTCGGCCCCTGTTGGACAGGCCACACAGAGGGCTTGCTCCCTCCCCGCACGACAGGGCCCGAGCTCCGGCCCACCAGGCATACCCCCGTGACAAGCCCCTGTACTCCGTCTCCCGACGGACCCTCTGCCCTCGGACCCCTACTCATCACGGGGTCCAGCCCCACCGGCTTCCCCGGCCGGGTCAAGCCGCCATCTTGGGCCCTGCACCACGCGGCCGCGTGGCCTCACCTCGACCCTAACCCCGGGCCTGGCCGGCCCCGACATCCCGGCACCACCATCCACCCAGGAGGTGAGCGGACCACTTGGCAGGTCAATGGGAGAACGAAGTGTCAAGAGCTCTTCCCCCGCCAGGTGCCGATCGCCTCCAGCTCCCCCCGGCGCTGGCTCCACCCCCTGCTGGGTGTCTGGACACCTTCATCCCGGACCCTCCGACCTCCAAGTGCGAGGGTCCGGACATCAAAGGGCACCAGCCCTATAACTGAGGCAGCTCCGGAGCAGGAAGGGAGTTGTATCCTGGAGTCGAGAGACACCGAGTGAACTCAACCCTGACGGTCTACTGGCGCTGCCGTAGCCCGCTCTTGTGAACCATCGTCCTGCCTGCTGGCGCTGCCGCGGCCTTCTGCCACCTTCATCTTCCGGGGACCTGCTGGCGCCGCCGCGGCCCGTTGTAACGACCATCCTCACCGGGACCTGCTGGCGCTGCCGCGGACCGTCATCTTCCTGGGACCTGCTGGCGCTGCCGCGGCCCGTTGTAACGACCATCCTCACCGGGACCTGCTGGCGCTGCCGCGGACCGTACATCTTCCGGGGACCTGCTGGCGCTGCCGCGGCCCGTTGTATCGACCAGCCTTACCGGGACCTGCTGGCGCTGCCGCGGACCGTACCACCTAACCACCAAGCTCGAGGATTGTGAGCTCATCATCATCTCATCCGAACTACCTGATTGGTAAATAGACTGACCCGCTTCCCCCTTCCCTACCTTACGAGACTCTAATCGAGGGGACCCCTGCGTCCAGACCTCCTTGTACCATTCTACCGTATCATAACTAAGTACCTATAAAGAACACTGAACCTTATCCGTGTGTGATATCTGTCTGTGGGGGGGAAGTTACTTGTCTGTACGATCGCTGGAGACGGCTCTCCCCGGAGACCTCTCCCCCTGACCCCGGCCGGCCCTCCCGGTCCGTCTACCTTTTCTAACATTGGTGGCCAGCGGCGCGATCCGAATCAACGCGTAATCGTACAGAAAGTAGCTCACCCCACGACATAAGCACGATGTCGACCAAAGATAGCAGCTCCACCGAGAAATTCCAAATGGAGAAATTAGAAGAATACAACCACCGCGAACTGAGACAATTTTGCATAGAACTTGGCGTTGCTACCACCGGCCTGAGTACCAAGGATGATCTAAAGCGCGCTCTGGAGTCATGGACAGAAACGGGGGTCACAGGACCCTCCGACCAAAGCAGCGTCACACCAGACCAAACCAGCATCACACCAGAGGGGAACGCCACGGCTCCCGAGGAGCGGGGAACGGGCCTCCCGCAAGAGGAGATCCCAGAAAGAGACAGAGTCAGATTCCACGAGTTGGAGATGGCACGACTCAAGATGGATGGGGAACTCAAGTTAGCTGAACAGAAACTCAACCTCGAGCATATGCGGCTTCGAGAGGAACGAGAAGAAAAGCAGAGACAGAGAGAGCTGGAAGAGAAAAAAATAACGCACGAGCGCCGACTAGCGGAAATAGAACTGCGCAAACAGAATAAGGAACTGGGGGTGCCTGAGCGACCACACACCCCGGGGCCAAGTGAGAAAAAAGTTCACATCCCCAAGGATGTTGTCCGCGAATATGTCCGAGAAGACGACATACAACAGTGGTTTAAAGCCTATGAGATCGCAATGACCTCCCACCGGATCGACCGGAGTGATTGGGGAGCCGGACTTTGGGGGAGATTTATCAACGAGGGTCGCGATGCCCTGCTGCAGCTCCCCGATCACCAAATGTCGTCCTACGACCACATGAAGGCTGCCCTCCTCACCCGCTACGGCCTCACGCCCGAGATGTACCGCCAGAGGTTCAGAGATTGCACCAGGATCCCAGGTACAACTTGGGTAGAATACGTGAACTATTTCAGCCGGGCATTCGAAGGTTGGATCAAGGGAAGTCAGGTCACCACTTACGAACAACTCTTCAACCTTATGGTATGGGAGCACCTGTCAAACAACTGTTTCGTCGAGCTCAGGCAGCACCTACTCGACAGTAAGCTGACCGACCCCCGGCAGCTCGCCGCCGAAGCTGACCGGTGGGAAAGCACCCGAGTGGGCCGGAGAGGGCCCCACGACCAGAACAGAGGCAACCAAGGCCAGCACCGTCCTCGGGGAGGAGGAGGGGGCCAGGGGCGAGGGAGAGACGCCTTACCAGCAACACCCGTGGCCAGCACCCCGCCTCCGGCCGGCCGGGGCAACCCCCCGTTGCGGCCTGGGTACCGAGCCAACGTCACGTGCCACCGGTGCCAGCGACTAGGCCACTACGCCAATGACCCGAACTGCCCGCTAAATCAAACACCCAAGCCCCGCCAGGTAGCGGCCGTTGCCCTAGGGGAAGAGCAATCATCGGAGGGACCCGAAGAGTACGAGCCGGCCCAGCAAGGGTGGGAACCGGCCGCCATGGTCCTGGCATGCCTAGGGGGAAGAGACATGGTTCCGCGGGCTCCCCTACCCGCCAACACCAGAAAATACGGTCAGTGGGTGACCATTAATGGACAGAGAGCCGAGGCCTTGCGAGACACCGGCGCCAGCGTGACGGCCGTCCGCTGTCATCTGGTGAAGCCCGAGCAGATCCTGCCGAACATTCTCTGCCCCGTCCGCTCGGCAGATAACTCTGAGAGTATGTGTAAGATGGCCTGCGTCCCGTTTGAATGGGGAGGGGTCTCCGGCCTACTGAAGGTGACGGTCCGGGACGATGCCCCCGTGGACTGCCTCCTGGGGAATGACCTCGAGAGTTCCCCGTGGGCCACCGTCGAGAAAAGAGAGCACCTGGGGATGCTGGGCCTCCCGGACTGGGCCTGCATAACCACCCGATCCATGGCCGCCCGTGCCACCCCCCGATCAGAAGAAACCGAATGGCCAGCACCTCCGCCCCCGGTTGCCCCCGTCGAGGACAACGGCGAGTCCGACCTCCCGGACCCGACTATCGAAGCAGACGCACAACACCAGGACCTTCCGGATCTGGCTCAGTGGCGTCAAGAGGGGGGGCCCACCCAAGAACAGTTCCGCCAGGAACAAAAGACCTGTCCCTCCCTCGAGGGACTCCGCCAACAAGCCGATACCCAAAACGCAGGGGACACCACCGGAACCCACTGGGTCTACTGGGACAACGACCTGCTCTACAGCGAGCAAAGAATCGCCGAGCTGGGGGCCGGTCGAGTTCTGGTGGTACCGCTCCGCTTCCGAGACTTTCTGCTCAACCTGGCCCACGATGTCCCCCTGGCTGGACACCTGGGCCAAGACAAAACATACAGTCGCCTGGTGACCCACTTTTTCTGGCCAAAAATGAGGAATGACGTCCTGAACCACTGCCGATCTTGCCCCACGTGCCAAGCCAGCGGGAAGAGTGGTCGGAAGCTGAAGGCCCCTCTGCAACCCTTCCCTGTGGTCACCACCCCGTTCGAGAGGGTGGGGATAGACATTGTGGGGCCTCTGGACCCCCGCACGGCACAAGGACACAGGTTCATCTTGGTACTCGTGGACCATGCCACCCGCTACCCCGAGGCGGTGCCCCTACGGACAGTGACAGCTCCGGTGGTTGGCCGGGCCCTGATGGGGATCTTCTCCAGGGTAGGCTTCCCCCGAGAAGTCGTCAGCGACCGAGGTACGAATTTCATATCTAAATACATGAAGTCCCTCTGGCAACAATGCGGGGTCACCTACAGATTCACGACCCCCTATCACCCCCAAGGGAACGGACTAGTGGAGCGTTTTAACCGCACTCTCAAGGGGATGATTGGGGGATTGGAAGAGCCTCTCCGTCGCCAGTGGGATGTGCTGCTCCCGTGCCTCCTCTTCGCCTACCGAGAAGTCCCCCAGAAGTCCCTCGGCTTTAGCCCTTTCGAACTCTTGTATGGGCACCCTGTGCGAGGGCCCCTCAGCCTAGTCAAGGAAGGTTGGGAGATGGCCCCCTTAACGACCCCTCCCGACGTCTTCAAATACATCCTGGCCCTACGAAACCAGACCCGGCGCTTCAGGGAGATGGCCAAGGCGAACCTCGAGGCCAGTCAGGAGGACATGAAGAGGTGGTATGATCACAATGCCTCCTCCGTTGAATTCGAGCCTGGGCAGCAAGTATGGGTGATGTCCCCCACCGAACCATGTGCCCTGCAAGACAAGTGGACGGGGCCCTTCAAAGTGGTCGAGCGTAAAAGCCCCGTCACTTACCTCATCGACATGGGGTCCACCCGGAACCCCCTGCGGGTCCTCCACACCAACCGGCTCAAACCACACTTTGTGCGCTCCGAACTAAGCCTCCTGATGGCGACAGACAGTGGTACAGAAGAAGACTCCGAGCCCCTCCCGGATCTCTTAAAGACTCAGGAGAAGGACGGCTCCGTGGATGGGGTCCGGCTCTCTGACGCCCTCACTTCGGAGCAACGCCGGGACTGCCGGGACCTCCTGCTGCAGTTCGCTGCCCTGTTCTCCCTCACCCCCGGGGTCACCCCTTGGTGTTTGCACGACGTAGACACCGGGGACAGTCCCCCTGTCCGGCACCGGGCCTACCGCGTACCAGATCGGGTACGGGCCTGCATACAGGAGGAAGTGGCCAAGATGCTCACGATCGGGGTCATCGAGCCCTCGGACAGTCCCTGGGCCAGTCCGGTTGTATTAGTTCCCAAGGCCGCTGCCCCCGGCACCGCCCCTGAACTGAGATTCTGCGTCGACTACCGGGGCTTGAACGCTGTCACCCGGACCGACGCTCATCCCATCCCCCGAGCAGACGAGCTGATCGACCGGCTGGGGGCCGCCCGCTACCTTAGCATCTTCGACCTAACGGCGGGCTACTGGCAGATCGGCCTCACACCCAGGGCTCAGGAACGGTCAGCCTTCTCCACCCCCGATGGCCACTATCAATTTAAGGTCATGCCCTTTGGCATGAAGAATGCCCCCGCCACATTCCAACGCCTTGTGAACCAGGTCTTGGCAGGGCTCGAAGAATTCAGCGCTGCCTACCTGGACGATATCGCTGTATACAGCCGCCACTGGTCCGACCACCTCCGTCACCTCCAAGAGGTCCTCCAAGCCCTCCAGCGGGCCGGCCTCACCATTAAGGCCGGCAAGTGCCAAATTGGCCAAGGGTCTGTGACCTACCTTGGGCACCAAGTGGGAAGCGGGCTGGTGGCCCCACTACAACTTAAGATTGCTGCCATCCAGTCCTGGCAGCCCCCCGTCACCCAGACCGAGGTCCGAGCCTTCTTGGGGCTCACCGGCTACTACCGGCGGTTCGTGAAGGACTACGGCAGCATCGTGGGGCCCCTCACGGGACTCACATCCAAGAATCAACCGAAGCGGGTCCACTGGACTCCTGATTGTCAAGCGGCCTTCGAGGAGCTGAAGGCCGCCCTGTGCACCGCCCCGGTGCTCCAGGCCCCCGATTACAGTCGGGAATTTGTGGTGCAGACCGACGCCTCCGACCACGGCATCGGGGCCGTCCTCTCTCAGCTGAACCCCGAAGGTCATGACCAGCCGGTGGCCTTCATCAGTCGACGTCTCCTGGCCCGAGAACAGCGTTGGAGCACCATCGAGAGGGAGGCATTTGCAGTAGTGTGGGCCCTCAAAAAGCTCCGACCCTATCTCTTCGGTACCCACTTCCGGGTACAAACCGACCATCGACCCCTGCAATGGCTGATGCAGATGCGGGGGGAGAACCCAAAACTCTTGCGCTGGTCCATTTCCCTGCAGGGAATGGACTTCACTGTGGAGCACCGGCCAGGCCAAGACCACGCCAACGCGGATGGCCTGTCCCGCTTTTTCCGCCTCGACGAAGAGAGTCCCCAAGGAGATGGGTGACTCTCCCCGCCTTCAGCTGGGGGGGACGCATGTTGGACAGGCCACACAGAGGGCTTGCTCCCTCCCCGCACGACAGGGCCCGAGCTCCGGCCCACCAGGCATACCCCCATGACAAGCCCCTGTACTCCGTCTCCCGACGGACCCTCTGCCCTCGGACCCCTACTCATCACGGGGTCCAGCCCCACCGGCTTCCCCGGCCGGGTCAAGCCGCCATCTTGGGCCCTGCACCACGCGGCCGCGTGGCCTCACCTCGACCCTAACCCCGGGCCTGGCCGGCCCCGACATCCCGGCACCACCATCCACCCAGGAGGTGAGCGGACCACTTGGCAGGTCAATGGGAGAATGAAGTGTCAAGAGCTCTTCCCCCGCCAGGTGCCGATCGCCTCCAGCTCCCCCCGGCGCTGGCTCCACCCCCTGCTGGGTGTCTGGACACCTTCATCCCGGACCCTCCGACCTCCAAGTGCGAGGGTCCGGACATCAAAGGGCACCAGCCCTATAACTGAGGCAGCTCCGGAGCAGGAAGGGAGTTGTATCCTGGAGTCGAGAGACACCGAGTGAACTCAACCCTGACGGTCTACTGGCGCTGCCGTAGCCCGCTCTTGTGAACCATCGTCCTGCCTGCTGGCGCTGCCGCGGCCTTCTGCCACCTTCATCTTCCGGGGACCTGCTGGCGCCGCCGCGGCCCGTTGTAACGACCATCCTCACCGGGACCTGCTGGCGCTGCTGCGGACCGTCATCTTCCTGGGACCTGCTGGCGCTGCCGCGGCCCGTTGTAACGACCATCCTCACCGGGACCTGCTGGCGCTGCCGCGGACCGTACATCTTCCGGGGACCTGCTGGCGCTGCCGCGGCCCGTTGTATCGACCAGCCTTACCGGGACCTGCTGGCGCTGCCGCGGACCGTACCACCTAACCACCAAGCTCGAGGATTGTGAGCTCATCATCATCTCATCCGAACTACCTGATTGGTAAATAGACTGACCCGCTTCCCCCTTCCCTACCTTACGAGACTCTAATCGAGGGGACCCCTGCGTCCAGACCTCCTTGTACCATTCTACCGTATCATAACTAAGTACCTATAAAGAACACTGAACCTTATCCGTGTGTGATATCTGTCTGTGGGGGGGAAGTTACTTGTCTGTACGATCGCTGGAGACGGCTCTCCCCGGAGACCTCTCCCCCTGACCCCGGCCGGCCCTCCCGGTCCGTCTACCTTTTCTAACAGCCCCCCCCAGGGCAGGGCCGTGCGAGGGATATCCCTGCTCCCCGGCTAGGAGTGCCGTTACTCGGGCGTGCGAGATGACCCTCCTCTGCCCCATACCTGCAGCGTGCAAGTATCCCTTTGAAATCAGCGTCCGACGCGCTACTCTTCCCACACCGACCTGCTGAAAGACAAAACAAGTGTGAGGCAAGGGAGGGCAGTGCAACCCCTAACCTCCTAACGTGAACCAGTGCCCACCTATCCTACTAGCTTGAACCGGTGTCTACTCCCTTGAACCATGGCTGGTGGAAAGCCTGCCACGCCCTACGTGGCATGCCTTAATCCCCTAGGGGCTGCCAGGTTCAGGCCACAACAACTTACACCCCGGTACTGCTCGTCTAGCGATGGAATAACGCAGCATCTGAAAGACAAAATAGCGGGAGAAAACACGCTAGCTGCAGGGACGCCACACGACCGTCCATTGTGCTCCTGGGTGCCCGGGGGGGTTCACAGAGGTATTATCTTGAGGCGGCGCATACGCACTAGGCAAAGCAGGGGTCTTCTACCCACAGGGCCCTCCCGGCCCTGCTCTCCCTTGACGGATCTCCCCTGAATGCGCCACGGCCCCCAGCCCTCTTCGCCCCCTTAGCTTTTAATAACAGCGACGGGGCCCCTTGACCCCACCCCCTATTCAATCCTATCGCTCCTTTGTTGTACCACCTTCTCCCTAATAAGCAGCACAGGCCATGCTGGGGTGTCCCTGGGGCGCTGTGGGGCGCATGCGCAGCTCCTTGAACCAACTATGCCCTGGCCTGCTTACTCGAATTTGCGGGCGTGGGTTAAAAGGCCGCAGGTGCTGGGGCTGAAACGGGACCTCCTCCTCCGAACCAAGCGCTCAACCCGCTAGCGCATCGCCGCCTCGTGCGCTTGGCCGCTAGCGAGCTACACGACCTCGCGTCCCCCCTCCCCCAGGGGGCTGTGGACAATTATCCCGGCGCCCGTTCACGGCACGAGAGGGCTGCGGGGGAGGGGACCCCTGTCTTGGGAACAAGCCTTTTGGAAGCATGGCACAAATTCATTTCTAGCGCGATCTCGAAACGCAGGTATCATAGCGCCTTACATGCGCTCATATGTTTTAGGCATTAGGCACTGGGAGCGTAAGCAATTTGCCCGGAATCACAGGGGGGTGATGGGGGGGCGGGACGTAGCGTGACCGGATATGCCCGCCCCTGGCCCTAATGGCCCCTCGCTCGCAGGAAAGATTGCAGTGACCGCCACCATTTTTCGAGTATCGCGAACTCGAAAACAAAGGTATCGGAGCGCCTTACATGTGCTCCGATGTTTTAGGCATTGGCACCGGGAGCTTAAGTAATTTGCCCGGAATCACCCGGGAGCGGGACGTAGCACGCACCGGATATATGCCCGCCCCCTAGCCTTATATCGCCCCACGCTTGCTTTACGGTAACCGCCACCATTGTTCCACTAATGCAGCTTTTATATCGCGCAAACTCGAAAACAGGGTATCGGCGCACCTAACCTACTGGGTGTGAGTGACCCCTTGAGGCTCTGACCCAGGTTTCCGGTGCCAAATTCGGCAGTCCAGCCTACGGACCACATCCTGCCCTGGTGAGTCGGAATGCCATTGCATTCTCGCATCAGCGAGAATCGCAGCACAAGTTCGCAAACAATATTGCGGGCACATTGTTATTAAATCTACTATTTGACCATGCTTTCACGTTAACTTCAGCGCGCTTTAAATCACCCCAGTCAGTCTGAAACCCGGGTGCAGTTCGAAGCACGAGCGACCGTCGCCAGCTGGAGGCTAGCGTTACCGGGACAGCGGTGTCGTAGCTCTGGGTCCCCGGTAAGAGAGGCTCTCTTCGACAGTGCCCCTGCCTGACCTCGCTTCACTATAGACCCCCCAGGCCCGCCGCCCGGATCGCCCGCCCCCTCCAACATAAAACTTTGTGTTGAAATTCGGGCAGGAATGCCACGGGGCTCGCGCCCCCCCGCCCATGGCATTCAATGCCAACGGGCCCCGTACGACCTGGTACTGCCCAGGGACAGGGCCGGGGCGGGGGTGGTAGCAAGCGGCACTCACCGGTTTGAACTTAGCAGACGTCAACGGACCGCAACGAGACGGACGAGACGGCGAGCGATGCGGCGAGCGTGGCAAAAGAGGGCGACCTCATGGTGGGGGAAGGCTATATAGCCTCCCCTTGGGTCACGATGACCCCCGGAAGTGATGCCTATCGCGTCGCGCCCAGGGAGGAAGAGGGGGGACTCACCAGAGTCCCTGACCCCAGGGGGGCAAGGGAGGGGACTCTGGAGCCCAGCCAACACTAGAGCGCCGACCGCTCTATTGGCCCCCTGCGGGTGCCGCGGTCAGCGGCAAGAATGTGTTCAGCAGAGCTGAGATTCCCACGCCTCCGGAGAGGGCGGGACCTGCTCTTTGTTAAACACCGTAAGCGAAGCCTTGCCTAAAATTAATAGTGAATTAAGACACCAGCAGGACTTGAAGATTTTATCATTCGCGCAACGCCTCTCCAGACAACGCGGGCACGGTTCGTTACGGAATGCGGGTGTTAATGACGACAGAGGTCAGGGTGCCCAGCTATGTAGCATTGGCAGGCTTCTTTCCTTTCAGCGTAAGTGACCCCAGATTAAGACCAGCGTCCCGTACTGTGGAATATGGGTGTTAACGAGGGAGGCTTTGATGTATGTGACCCCTGCCGAGGTCAGGGTACTCCATTATGGAATATAGGCGTTGTCTGTTCCTCTGGTTAGTGCAACCCCAACCAATGCCAGGCCAGGGTGCCCCACTGTGCAATGGAATATGGGTGCTGGCAGGGTAGCTTTGATGTTCATGACCCCTCGAAGGGCAGGGTACCCCACTGTGGAATATGGGTAGTACGCGGCGTGGTGGCTTTGACCCACGTGATCCCACGCAAGGGCAGGGGCACCCACTGTGGAGAATGGGGGCTTTGATGTTCATGTGACCCCGGCCGGGGGAGGGTCCATCGGCGAGGGGTGTTTACTTTACCCTGGTCAGATGCGTCTTTAGCTGACACCTTGTGACAAGAAGTCGCTGTAAAGTTAGGGCGGGAACGCTCATGGCAGATGGGATGCACAACATAAGAGGAGCTACAGGAGGAGCAGCGCGGCAGGCACTAGAGCCTCTTGTGCCCCTCGCTTTGACACGCACACACTGAACAGGCACTGTCATGGCAGAACAAAGCACGGGGCCGGGGAATTGGCAGAAAGGGCACAGAGCACAAGAGGAGGGGGTTAAGTTGCAGCGCGGCATGCACAAAGATAGGGCGGGGCACACACTAGTGCTCATTAAAAGTGACTTTAGGAAAGAGACGCAGCAACAACAGCATGGGCCTCGCGCTCAAAGAGGAGGAGGCAACAGGGGGAGGAGAGAAAGGAGGGGGCCTTGCGGGAGCGAGCAGGAACCATATGTTAATTAAAAACAGATGGTTTTAAAGCTCGCTCCCGCAAGGGAATCGCCAAACGTGCATGCATTGCCATTGAAAGCAATGCAATGCATGCACATTTTTGGAATCAAAGCTGAAGCGATTGCTAAAGGTCTTTTTCCTAAGCAGCACATGCGCGCTGCGTAGGCGAGACCTAAAAACGCACAATCAGGAGAGATAACAGGAGCAGGCACAATAAAATGAAGATATGCACACAGTAATGCTAAAAATGAAAGAAGTCAAATTACAAAGACTGGCGGGCTGCAGGCACGAACCCTGCGCAGCTGTGGACTCGAGGCTGCGGTCTCCATAAGTAGGGAAGGGGGTCGGATCCGAGGTGGGAGGCGAGAGCGGAGGCTGTGATGGGGTGGGAGGGGCCGCAGGGGAAGCAGTGGCTGGTAAACCGGGCTGAGGCACTAGTAATGTGAAAAACGCCCAATCAGGAGAGATAACAGGAGTAGGCACAATAAAATGAAGATTTGTACACAGTAATGGTAAAAACGAGGGTGAGCACAGGTTATCTTTTAGTGTGTATCTAGCTAGAGAGGTGGTTCCTGCTTGGCCACGGTGCATACCTCTGCCAACCAGCAACCTCATTCCTAACAGTATTACAAAGGAAGTTTTAGACCTAGCAAATGGTTAATTTTGCCAGGTCTACATGGTAGTTTAATACTGCACACACAGGCTGGAATGGTGGCCTGAGACATGTTTAAAGGGCTACTTAAGTGTTTTACACAATCAGTGCTGCAGACCCAGTATTGTCATTTAATTTACAGGCACTGGGTACATGTAGTACCACTTTACTAAGGACATACAAGTAAATTAAAAGTTCCAATTGGGTGTTAGCCAATTTCACAAGCTCTTTAGCACTGGTTAGCATTGGTAAAGTGTTCAGAGTCCTAAGGCCAACAAAAACAAAGCCAATAAAAACAGGAGCAATGAAGGGGAGAAGTTGAAGGAAAGTCACTTGTAATGCTCTTATTAGACAAGAACTCATCTAAAAACCTGCTGATGATGAGGAAAATCTTCTTTCATTTAACATGGCAAGGGTAAACGCTCCTTGAATGTTTTGACTAAATATAGGGACAGCCAATTATTTACCATAGACCTCTAATCTTATCTTAAGGAAATATCGTGTTCCTTTATTTGGACAATTAATTAGGTAACAGGAATGAGCAAAAGCAGATCATTATTGAAAAATAATGCTGTAAGTAGAGAGTGCAGCACGAATTCGTAGTTAATGTTTGTATTATTATATCCCGTTGCATTGCTAGAAAGAAAATATATATAGAGACGGCTTCATGCTGCTTCTATTAGAACGGTGATAAGTGCTTTTTTAATATATGTTTATGGTACAGTCATTTGAGACGACAACTGTTGTTGGAAAGACTTTTATTGATATAATCAAGAAGGTGGATTTGTACTGTATCACAATGTATTTTACTCGAACCTGTAGCATTTATGATTCATGTAAAGTATGTTTATACAAATTGTCTTAACCACTGACATTGAATTGGGAGGGCCCCCAGTGTAACCAATTTTGGTGCACTGGTGTGACTACTAGATATATAGACTTGTCTTAACCACTAACATTGAATTGGGAGGGCCCCAAGTGTAGCCAATTTTGGTGCACTGGTGTGACTACTAGATGTATAGCCTGTCGGTTAAGAATGTGGTGGGTACATTTTTCCTTACGATCGACACATATTATTTGGCTTCTGTATTCCTACTTTAAACCTCTCTATATCTTCAATCTATATAGTGCTTCATAGGTGTTCAGCTCCAAATTGGAATCTTAGCTCTGCACATAGATGAAATTTGCTAGGTGTCTTCCACATTTGCCAATACTCCCTAACATCAGGACACTTTCAACATAATGATGAATTGAGTGTCTCCGCAAAATAGGGCTCTCACAGGGGTCAATCAACATAATCAAAGAACCTTCCGATGAAAGTCAATGAACTATGAAGCTTTGTAAAGGTTAAGGAAGTTCTTTCCAATTTTGCAACTGAGAGACGCGCATATCCTGGTAGGAATCTGAAAAACTGAGTGTTCTGGAACAAAATAGACCCTAGATCTCAGGAACAGACCCGGCAACATTTTTAAAAAAATGTGATGACCCTCTTCCACTAGTCCTTGGCAACACATATCTTAAGGACGTGGACTGATGCAGCTTGCAGAAATATCTTTGTGAAGGGCCACCTGTTTGATATTATCCTTTTAATTAATTTCAGTTTCTAAGATTTCACCTTGAATTTGTTACCGTACATGAGAGGGGAAAGTTGGTCAATCTAATCCTGGCTTGAAGTGCAATTTGTTGTGTTGCTATACTTTAAGGTATCTAAGGTAGAAAATAGAATGATTTTGCTATTTTCAGGGTGTGGGTCGCTATATTGTTAATACTGATACTGTCACTTCACTTAAATATGCTTTAGCTAGCATTGGGTATCACTGGTGTGGTCCCATGGTTAGCACTTTACTTTGTACTAGACTTTCAGTGCAAAGTTAATAACTAAGTGCAGGCATTTCATAAAAAGTAGCAAGACTGTGAAATAATTGTGTGAAGGCAATTGATCCCTTGCGTCTTTATTTTTAAGGTTCTGATTGTTAATAGTTAAAGCTGTCTAAAAAAATTGCTTTTTACTCTTGCATAAAAGTATAGTGATGTACTATATGGATTTAAATATCAGGCATCTGTGCCATACAACACATAATAGGATTGGTACGTATAGAGAGAGGCGTGCACGGTATGTATTGGAAGCAGAGCTGACCCAAAGCTCTTGCGTGCATGGGTTTGAAGTACTTTCTACACTCCTCAAAGGCAAAGGCGCCTACTCAAATAGGCAAAAAACATCCCCTCAAACTGTGATGTTTGAACAGGCCTCCCTGTCATTTCTGAAAGGAAGGCCTGTGATTGATCTGATACCAAAAAGCAAGTAGGGATTGAACATGGTTTAGGTCTCTCTTTTGGTATGAATATCAGCACCTGAACGTGGGAGGCATAATCATTGAAGCTTCATCTCACTGCCACTCATCCGCTCCCTCCTTGAAGGTTGACAAAAATCGTCAATATGAATCACAATACAGTGCCCTGTCAAACCATGGCACAAGCACATTGTCCTGTCAACAAGGATGGAATAGCAAGCCATTCATCATTGTGGTAATGTATTGCATTGTGTTGTGGTTGGGTTTATGTAGTGTTTCATACCCTGACGGGGTGCTGAAGCACATATGCGGATAGGCAATGCGGCACTCCATGGATCTTTTTACATGGGAGAACGTAGGTTTCTGGCCTAAGTGTTTTCATGTTGTGCAGAGTGACGAGGTGAAATCTTACAAAGGACAATCTGTCAAGAAGAGAAACCAACCACTGATGTCTTATGATCAGTCCTTAAAGACGGGATACTGATGGGTGGTCAGTATCCAGTTTACATTTTGAGTAGCACTAAGTTGGACGAAAAAAGGAAAAAGTAAATATAAAGTAGATTAAATCACATAATCAAACAACACTAGTGTGCTGGAGTCGAACTATAGAAATAATCAAGTAAATAAACAAAAACCAGCGCAATAATCAAGTCCTTGTGTTTGGTATTGTTAACTAATTAATCATGAATTAATGGTCGTATGAGGGAACTGATTCTATAATTTTGGCCATCGATATAGGAGCATTCCATCAATTCCTCTGCCTGCTCCGGCAGCACCCAACTCACAGCAGCATCAAGCCATCCCGCAAGAGATGCTCAGGGAGGGGAGAGCGCAACAGTATTCAAAGTATTCTATTTGCATGCAGGTGGCGAACTTCACGGGCTGCATTAAGGCTGAGTCAGGGTGGGTTAATTTCCAGTCTTTTGATATTCATTAACTCTAGCTTCAGGGGAAAAAACGTTAGGCGATGACACAATTACCCTCACAGCTTCACTGTGGCGCGACACCTTTGCAATCTCAGTTCACAACTCTCGACTAATTGATCAAGAAAGGGCGAGTTTCCATGAAGGGAGGTGAAAAAGCATACGTTTCAAGCATGATACTGACATTGCGGGGCTTCGAAGAGTCAGTGATGTTTAGGAGTCATTTAACTAAGTGAACCAGTTTATATGATATTTTAATAACCTTCCATTCTTCTGTTTTTGTGTAGCTGTTAAAGGAGTTGTCACTGAACAAAACCATCCATTTAATTAAATGTTTTTGGTAGTTAATGCACAATTATCAGTTCCTTAGAAAAAAAAAGGAAATACATTAAATCTCATCACTTTATTCATTTCCACAAGCTAGGAATTGTTTGACATCTGGGGCTTTTTCGGAAAGAATCATGATATCGAGCGATTTGTTCCACAAGAAAGAGTCAATTGAAACCTAATAGAAACAAGCTGGTGCTCCCTCGCGCAAGTAGGGGGTGGGGGGAGGGGGAGTGCGGCCGAGAGCAGGTAGCGTTTCCCTTGCGGAAGCGAGCGCAATAATTGCTACCAGATGGCGCCGCAAGCTCCCGCAAAGTAATCGAAAAACGTGCGCGCGTTGCCATTCAAAGCAATGCAACGCGTGCACGTTTTTGCCTGCAAAACCAGACCGATTTCTAATGGTCTCTTCCTAATCAGCGCATGCGCACTGCGTAGGCGAGATCTAAAAAGTAGTACAAACAGAAGGAGGCACAGAGTAAAGCTAACCATTCAGATATCCGGAAACTTAAATGACAAAAAAGCTCCGTAGCTAATATTACAAGACTATATCATCAGTATCAACAGGATAACGACTCTGCCAAATCCTCAAGGGGCAATTTAAATCTATTGGCATGTTGATTTTCCTACAGAAAGTAATGCATTTCACCATCTGTATCATGTCCCAGATGTGTTGCTTTCAACCAACATATCCACTTTGCTTCCCTCTGTCTTAATAGTAGCTCCCTATTACCTCCTCTTTTGTTTACCGGGACATGATCAATGCCATAGAAGAAAAAGGTCACATCATTGGGGTGCTTGCTGTAATGATGATCTACCATAGGGTACCTATCATCCCTGTTCCTCAATGCTCTGCGATGTTCCTGTATACACAATTTTAGGCTGCGAATTGTGCTTCCTACATATACCATTCTGCACAGACACTCCAGTAGATAGACTACAGACATTGTATTGCAATTTATAAAATTTGCAATTCTGTACTCTTTCGGTGAATTATGTATGAATGTCTGTATTTTGTTCCTGCACATTGGGCAGACATTACAGGACCCACAAGTGTAAAGCCTTTTGGTTTAGATGGCAACCAGCTTTCCCTGTTTGTCAGTGTAGTAACATAGCAAGGACATAGCGTATTCCTGAGTGATACCCCTTCCTGTATGTGGTAAATGGTTTGTTATTGATAGCACCTTTTAGACCGTGTATTTCAGTAAGAAGGTGCCAATGTTTCCTAAAAATATTGAAAACCTTACTGCTGTGCATTGTATATTGGGTGACAAACCTGAGTTTATTGTTGGTTTTTGTCTCTCTCTTTACATCCGATTTGTTTTTGAGTGTCTCTTCCCTGTCCATCCTGTGTATTCTAGATTCTGATTTTTCCAAGACTCCACAATCATAGCCTCTCCTCAAAAATCTTTTTTTTTGATTCAAGGATTTGTGATTTAAATGTACTGTCTTCACTACAATTGCATCTAAAGTGTGTCAACTCCCCAAACGGGATGTTGTTCATGACAGCATTTGAATGGGCCCAGGAGGCATGCAAGATTGCATCGCACGCTGTCTCCTTTCTATATAGTGTGCTTTGTATGGTACCCTGCTTAATGTAGAAATGGATATCAAGAAAGTTAATACACTCCCTGTCCCAGGAAATTGTAAGCTTGATGTTAAAATTATTGTCATTCAAAAAAAAAAAATACTGTTGTAACTGTTCCTCGGAACCCGACCATAGACAGATGGCATCGTCTATGTACCTCCCCCAGAACACAATATGTTCCGTCCAGGGGGAGGCCCTCTTACTCCAGGTATGCTCCCTCTTATACCACCCCATAAAGAGGCAGGCATAAGAGGGAGCAAACCTGGAGCCTATCACAGTCCCTTGTATTTGCTGGAACCACCGGTTGTCAAACAAAAAGAAGTTATTCATCAAAATGATGTCCGTCATCTCGACAACCATTTCATTGTATTCATACAGGTCAGCACGCTCCCTGTCCAGGAAGGATTGTACAGCCATAAGTCCATATTTGTTATCAATACAAGTGTAGAGGCTCTCTACATCGAAAGTGATGAACATAAGTTCCTCTGACCTTTGAAAGTCCTTGAACTTAGTCAAGATATCTTTTCTGTCCCTAACGTAGGATGGTAGGTTAAGGACATGATTCTGTAATATCATGTCGACAAATTCAGAAATCTTTTCAGTGGGAGAGCCAACCCCTGATATGATGGGTCTACCCGGGGGAAACTGCCCACCTTTATGTATCTTTGGTAGAATATATATACAAGGAAAGGTAGGGCAGTCCACCAACATATACTGAAATTCGTCTTCCGTATTAAGGCATATGTCGTTGCAATCTGTTAATCTAGCATTGATCATACTTGCTAATTTAGGAATGGGATTGCCAGTGATCTCCCTATAGCATAAATTGTTACTGAGCTGTCCATCAATTTCTTGCATGTAATCTTAATGGTTAATTACAACAACGTTTCTGCCCTTATCAGCCTCTCTGATCACAATATTCGGATCGCTACTGAGTCTAATAAGGGCCTGTCTCTCAGAACGTTTAATGTTCTGTGGAATCCTAGGTGCATACTTTTTAGGAATTTCCAGATTGTAAAGATCTTCTGCAACCTTGTCATGGAAAACATCAATATTGTGATGATAAGCACCACCAGATACAAATTTCGACTTACGGCGAAGGCCACTGTCTATGTTGGAATTTTGGGGGATATCAAAGTCTTTTAATAGAGATGAAATATCATATACCCCCTCCTCACTCAGTGCCAAAAAACCCTGCACATTGGTATGTGTCACAGTGTCCCTTATCACAGGGACCACCACAGGTTTCTGGGACGTTATATTTAGTTTGACATTTCACTCATACAAAACCAGAGAAATTCGGCCGTTATAGTTAGTTGAGCTAACTATTACTCATGCCCCCACAATGCACTGCTGATGATGTCACATATTACATCACTGATGACATGGTCAGTGACATCACTGATGACATCACTGATGACATCTCAAATGACATCACTGATGACATCACTAATGACATCATCCAGAGACTGTGTGATTTTTAAAAGTTTAAGTATGTTATATATAGACACTCAAAGGTGTATTGAAGAATGAGTGTGTGTATGAGTGTCTGAATGGATGATTTAGTGGGTGCTTGACTGTATAAGGGAGTGAATAAACATGTCTTAGTGAATGCATGGGTGAATGACTAATCTGTGTGAATGTCTGTATCAGTCTGTCAGTTGCTGTGTAAGTTCCTGCATGAGTTAGTGAGTAGCTACATGAGTGTCTATATGGGTGATGATTGGTTGTCTGAGTCCCTGTCCGGGTGCTTGAGTGTCTGTGTGAGTGGGTGGGGTGGTGTAACTCCCTGCATGGATGTGTGAGTGAGTTATTCATTGGGTATATGGGTTCATGAGTGTATCTGTGAGGGGCTGTATGGGTGAGTGAGTGGGCTTTTGGCTGTGTTGGTGAGTGAATGGATGTCTCAGTGGTACATGTGTGAGTAACTACATATGTGAAACACAGTATATATAAGTGTTGGAGTATGTAACTGACTATATGAGTGAGTGATTGTGAGAGTGGCTGTATGGATGAGTGTGTGCTTGTTGCAGTGATTGTATAAGAGAGTAAGTATGTGTTAGTATCTGTATGAATAAGTGAGGTGGTGGGTGTATAACTGTATTAGTGAGTAAAGAGCAGTGTGATTGAGTCTTTGGGTGACTGACTAGGTGTGTGAGTATCTCTATGGGTGAGTGGCAGTAAGTGACCGTTGGTATTGGTATATGAGTCCATATATCAGAGGCTGTATTGATGAGTGACTGTGTGTATGAGTGACTGTATCAGTGAGCGAGTAGATGTGTGTAGACCTATGAATCGGTGAGTGGGTATGTACTAACTGGTATTGGTGTGTCTATGGATTCAAGTATGGTAGTCTGTATTTCAGAGTGGGTGTATAAAAGCTTATATGAGGGTGTGAGGAGTTGCATCAGATATTAAGTGGATGATGTCATTAGTGATGTCATTTGAGATATCATCAGTGATGTCATCAGTGATGTCACTGACCATGTCATGAATGATGTAATATGTGACGTCATCAGCAGTGCATTGCGGGGGCATGATTCATAGTTAGCTCAACTAACTATAACGGCCGAATTTCTCTGGTTTTGTATGAGTGAAATATCAAACTAACTATAACGTCCGAGAAACCTGTGTTTTTTTCAGTGAATTTCTAAGGTTTTTTGAATGCTAATTTCTAACTATTACATCCCTAAAACCTATGTTTTTTTTTCAGTGAATTTCAGAGGTTTTTTAAATGAAAATTTCTAACTATAACATCTCTGAAACCTATGTTTTTTCAGTGAATTTCAAAGGTATTTTAAATGTTAATTTCTAACTATAACGTCCCTAAAACCTATGTTTTTTTCAGTGAATTTCAACGTTTTTTCAAATGAAAGTTTCTAACTAGAAAGTCCCTGAAACCTGTGTTTTTTTCAGTGAATTTCTACGTTTATTTTAATGCTAATCCCTAAATATAACTTCCTTGAAACCTCTGTTTCTTTCAGTGAATATCTAAGGTTTTTTAAATGCTAATTTCTAACTATGCCTAAATAGAAAGGACATGCGCAGAAAGAGCAAGAAAGGTGCAGAAAGAAGCAAGAGAAGTGCAGAAAGAGGCAGCAGAAGTCCAGAAAGACGAAGAAAGGTGAAGAAAGAAGCAAAAGATGTGTAGAAAGAACCAACAGAGGTGCAGAAAGAGGCCTCCTTTGACTGAACCTTACAACAGACTCATACAAAGTAGCCTGACCACTAATCCAGCTCCTATGATGTCTCAAATCTCACTTTTCTCTTGAAGGTTCAAAATTCATTGACTGCTCAGAATGTTAGGCCTACCAAATATAAAACAGCATTCCAGGGCATTTCACCGTTGTTAGTCTGACCAAGTTTGTGAAGGTATGCCTGTGTGTGTCGCTGCTTTTACGTAGTGACACTTTTCAGATAAATACATACAAATACTTGAATATCTGTTTTCAAACAGCATACTCTGTAAATTTTTGTAAAAATGGTAGAAGCAAGAGAAGTGCAGAAAGAAGCAACAAATGTGCAGAAAGAGGCAAGAGGGGCGCAAAAAAAGCAAGAGAGATGCAGAATAAAGCAAGAGAAGTGCACAAAGAACCAATGGAGGTGCAGAAAGAAGTAAGAGGGGTGCAGAAAGAGAAAAGAGAATGGCAGAAAGAGGCAAGAGAGATGCACAAAGAGGCAAGAGGGGTGCAGAAAGAAACAAGAGAAGTACAGAATGAAGCAACGGGTGCAGAAAGAGGCAAGAGTGATACAGAAAGAGGCAACAGAGGTGTGGAAGGAGGCAAGAGAACTGCACAAAGAGGCAAGAGAGTTACAGAAACAGACAAACGGGTGCAGAAAAAGGGAACGGGTGCAGACAGAGGCACGAGAATTGCAAAAAGAGGGAAGAGGGGTGCAGAAAGAGGAAAGAGAGGTACAGGAAGAAGCAAGAGCAGTGCAGAAAGAGGCAAGAGAGGTGCAGAAAGAGGCAAGAGGTGTGCAGAAAAAGGGAAGAAGTGTGCAGAAAGAAGTGAGAGAAGTGCAGAAAGAGGCAAGTGAGGTGCAGAAAGAGGCAAGAGAACTGCAGAAAGAGGCAAGAGAATTGCAGAAACAGGCAACAAGGGTGCAGAAATAGGGAACAGGTGTGCAGACAGGCAAGAGAGGTGTAGAAAGGGGGAAGAGGGGTACAGTGTGTAGACAGAGGCAAGTGAGGTATAGAAAGGGGGAAGAGGGGTACAGAAAGAGGCAAGAGGGATGCAGAAATTTACAACAGAGCTACAGAAGGAATCAAATGCAGTGCAGAAAGAACCAACAGATGTGCAGAAAGAGGCAAGAGGGGTACAGAAAGAGGCAAGAAAAGTACAGAAAGAAGCAAAAGAGATGCAGAAAGAGGCAGGATAACTACAGAAGAAGGCAAGGGGGGTACAGAAAGAAGCAAGAGAAGTGCAAAAAGAAGCAACGGGGTGCTGAAAGAGGCAAGAGGGGTACAGAAAGAGAAGTGTAGCATGAAGCAACAGAGGTGCCAAAAGAGAGAAGAGAAGGGCAGATTCAGGCAAGAGAGGTACAGAAAGAGAGAGCAGGGTTACAGAAAGGGGTAAGAGGGATGCAGAAAATTGCAAGAGAGGTGCAGAAAGAAACAAGAGCAGTTCTGAGAGAAGCAAGAGAAGTGTATAAAGATGCAAGAGGTGGAGAACTAGGGAACAGGGGTGCAGAAAGAGGTAAGAGGGATGCAGAAATTTGCAAAAGAGGTGCAGAAAGAAGCAAGAGCAGTGCAGAAACAACAAACAGAGGTGCAAAATGAGGCTAGAGGGGTGCTGAAAGAGGAAGTAGAGGTGCACAAAAAGGCAAGAGGGGTACAGAAAGAGGCAGGAGGGGTGCAGAAAGAAGGAAGAGAAGTGCAGAAAGAAGCAACAGAGGTGCTGAAGGATGTGTAAATGGTGCCGAAAGAAGCAACAGAGGTACAGAAAGAGGCAAGAGAGGTGCAGAAACAGGTAGGAATGGTACAGAAAGAGGAAACAGGGGTGCAGAAAGAGGTAAGAGGTGCAGGAAGAGGCAAGAGGGGTGCAGAAAGAAGCCAGTGAGATGCAGAAAGAGGCAACAGAGGTGCAGAAACATGCAAGAGAGGTGCAGAAGCATGCAATACAATTGCAGAAAGAAGCAAGAAAATTGCTGAAAGAAGCAACAGAGGTGTAGAAAGAAGCAAGAGAAGTACAGAGAGAGGCATGTGAGGTGCAGAAAGAGTAAAGAGTGAGTCAGAAAATGGCAAGGGAACTGCAGAAAGAGGCAAGAGGGATGCAAAATAGGAAAGAAGGGTGCAGAAAGAAGCAAGAGAGGTGCAGATAGAAGCAAGAGAAGTGCAGAAAGAAGGAAGACAAGTGCAAAAAGAGACAAAAGGGGTGTAGAAAGAAGCGACGGGTACAGAAAATAGCAGACGAAGTGCAGAAAGAAGCAAGTATGGTTCAGAAGGAGGCAAGAGAACTGCAGAAAGAGACAAGAAAGTTGCAGAAACAGGCAAACGAGGTACAGAAAGAGGGAACAGGGGTGTAAACAGAGGCAATAGAGGTGCATACATTGGCAAGAGGGGTGCAGAAAGGCAAGAGGGGTGAAACAATTTGCAAGAGAGATGCAGAAAGAAGCAAGAGCAGTGTAAAAGAACCAACAAAAGTGCAGAAATAGGCAAGAGAGCTGCAGAAAGAGGCAAGAGAAGTACTGAAAGAAGGAACAGAGGTGGACAAAGTGGCAAGAGGGGTGCAGAAAGAGGGAAGATGTGTGCAAAAAGAAGCAAAGCAACAGAGGTGCAGAAAGAAGCAAGAGATGTGCAGAAAGAAGACAAAGAGGTGCAGAAAGAAGTAAGAGGGGTGCAGAAAGAGGCAACAGAAGTGCAGAAAGAAGCAACAGAGGTGCAGAAAGAGGGAAGAGAAGTAGATGAAGCAAGAGCAGTTCGGAGAGAAGCAAGAGAAGTGTATAAAGAAGCAAGAGAGGTGGAGAACTAGGGAACAGGTGTGCAGAAAGAGGTAAGAGGAATGCAGAAATTTGCAAAAGAGGCACAGAAAAAGCAAGAGCAGTGCAGAAAGAACCAACAAAGGTGCAAAATGAGGCTAGAGGGGTGCAGAAAGAGGGAGTAGAGGTGCGCAAAAAGGCAAGAGGTACAGAAAGAGGCAGGAGGGGGGCAGAAAGAAGGAAGAGAAGTGCAGAAAGAAGCAACAGAGGTGCTGAAGGAGGCACAATTGATGCAAAAAGAGGCATCAGAGGTACTGACGGAGGCACAAGAGGTACAGCAACAGGTAGGAAAGGTGCAGAAAGAGGGAACAGGGGTGCAGAAAGAGGCAAGAGAGGTGCAGAAAGAGGGAAGATGGGTGCAGGAAGAGACAAGAGGGGTGCATAAAGATGCAAGTGAGGTACAGAAAGAGGCAACAGAGGTGCAGAAACACGCAAGAGAGGTGCAGAAGCAAGCAATAGAAGTGCAGAAAGAGGCAAAAGAATTGCTGAAAGAAGCAATAGAGGTATAGAAAGAAGCAAAAAAAGTTCAGAAAGAGGCAAGTGAGGAGTAGAAAGAGTAAAGAGTGGTGAGGGAACTGCAGAAAGAGGCAAGAGGGGTGCAAAAAAGGGAATAAGGGTGCAGAAAGAAGCAAGAAAGGTGCAGAAAGAAGCAAGAGAAGTGCAGAAAGAAGGAAGACAAGTGCAGAAAGAGACAAAAGGGGTGTAGAAAGAAGCGAAAGAGGTGCAGAAAA
This sequence comes from Triturus cristatus, assembly GCF_964204655.1. NCBI lineage: Eukaryota > Metazoa > Chordata > Amphibia > Caudata > Salamandridae > Triturus > Triturus cristatus. The sequence goes on from NC_140583.1 coordinate 741,630,663, forward strand.
AGGTAAAAGAAGTGCAGAAAGAAGCAAGTGTGATATAGAAGGAGGCAAGAGAACTGCAGAAAGAGGCAAGAAAGTTGCAGAAAACAGGCAAAAGAGGTACAGAAAGAGGGTAGAGGGGTATAGAAAGAGGCAAGAGGGGTGAAGAACTTTGCGAAAGAGGCAAAGAGCAGTGTAAAAGAACCAACAAAAGTGCAGAAATAGGCAAGAGAGCTGTAGAAAGAGGCAAGAGAAGTACAGAAAGAAGAAACAGGTGGACAAAGTAGCATGAGGGGTGCAGAAAGAGGGAAGAGAGGTGTAGAAACAGGCAAGACAGTTGCAAAAGGAGGGGCGAAGGGTGCAGAAAGAGGCAAGAGGGGTGCAGAAAGAAGCAACAGGTGCAGAAAGAAGCAAGAGAAGTGCAGAAAGAAGCAAAAGAGGTGCAGAATGAGGTAAGTGGGGTGCAGAAAGAGGCAACAGAAGTGCAGAAAGAAACAACAGAGGTGCAGAAAGAGGGACGAGAAGTACAGAAAGAAGCAAGAGAGGTGCAGAAACAGACAGGAGAATTGCAGAAAGAGGGAACAGGGGTACAGAAAGAGGCAGAAGAGGTGCAAAAACAGGGAAGAAGGGTGTAGAAAGAGGCAAGAGGGGTACAGAAATAAACAATTGAGGTGTAGAAGGAGCCTAGAGAACTGTAGAAAGAGGCAAGAAATTTGCAGAAACAGGCAAAAGAGGTGCAGAAATAGGGGACAGGGGTGCAGACAGACAAGAGAGGTACAGAAAGTGGGACGAGGGGTACAGAAAGAGGTAAGTGGGGTGCATACATTTTCAATAAAGGTACAGAAAGAAGCAAGAGCAGTGCAAAAGAACCAACAGAAGTCAAAAAGAGGCAGGAGGGGTGCAGAAAGAGGCAAGAGTGGTGCAGAAAAAGGCAAGAGAAGTACAGAAAGAAGGAACAGTTGTGCACAAAGAGGCAAGAGGGGTACAGAAAGAGGGAAGAGAGGTAGAAAGAGGCAAGAAAGTTGCACAAGGAGTGGAGAAGGGTGCAGAAAGATATAAGAGGGGTACAGAAAGAAGCAACAGAGGTGCAGAAAAAAGCAATAGAAGTGCAGAAAGAAGCAACAGAGGTGCAGAAAGAGGCAAGGGGGTACAGAAAGAGGCAACAGAAGTACAGAAAGAAGCAACAGAGGTGCAGAAAGAGGCAAGAGAAGTGCAGAAAGAGGCAAGTGAGGTGCAGAAACAGGCAGGAGAATTGCAGAAAGCGGAAACGGGTACAGAAACAGGCAAAAGTGGTGCAGAAACAGGGGAAAATGGTGCAGAAAGAGGCAAGAGGGGTACAGAAAGAAGCAAGTGAGATGCAGAAAGAGGCAACAGAGGTGCAAAAAGAGGCAAGAGATGTGCAGAAAGTTGAAGAGATGAGCAGAACGAGGCAAAAGAAGTGCAGAAAAAGAAAAAAGGTGCAGAAAGAAGCAACAGAAATGCAGAAAGAGGCAAGAGAGGCACAGAAAGAAGCAAGAGTGGTTTGCACACCATTCGTACAAATCTAACACCCACATTGAGCAGTAAGTAACAGGTGACCATTTTAGGTTTGCAACGGGCAACGCTGTAACACTTGTTACTGCATTTTTGGAAATGTTTGAGCCGTTTCAGCTAGAAACAAGGTTTTTTTGTTCACATCTGCAGATTATGCAGCAGATGATGTATTATGTGGCAAATGCGGAAATGTATAATTGTGCAAAAGTCAGTGCGGCCAAACAGTCGCATAATTTCAATGGCCCTGCTTATACCTCTGACTAGGTCCAGAAGTGCTCCTCAGTTGTTCCTTCTGTTTTTGTCTCATTGAGTTTATAGTTTAGCTTCTATGGAAAAGAGGAAGACTAAACCTGAGGTTACCATTCCACAATAAAGACTATCATACCACACAATGACTCTTCATAACACATAATCCCACTCTATGTAATTCCTATACACTAAATACCACATACTTTCGATCCACATAATTTCACTACACAACATACCACATAATTCCAGTACACATGACCTACATCCACTCCACTCCAAGAAACATTAATAAAACAATCTTATATTTACAACAGCAATGGCTCTAACTCTTGCAAATGTGAAACCTATTACATTGCAAATGCGTCTTTAACTGGTAGTCGCGTTTTCAGAGTGGAGGAGAAAGGGAGCTTGGCCTCCAACCAGCGCTCAGGAATTCCACTGCATAGGACTTATAGGAGGTACCAGGAGGGCTTCTTGGCCAGCAAAGTCCCTCAGGAGTAAAGTGGACTTTATCCCCCAACCCGTAGTGTGCCAGGAGGTGCGTTTGCAGAGTGGTGGAGAAAGGGATGGCGTGGCCTCCGAAGACCTCCTAGCAATCCCACTGTTTGGGACTTACTGGAGGTAACAGAAGGGGTAGTTGGCCCCCAAGGTAAACCTTGGGGGCCACCTACCCCTCCTATTACCTCCAGTAAGTCACACTCAGCAGCATTGGTAAGTACTCATAGCAGGCCACGCACCCTTTGACCACCAGTCTGCAAATGTGTTCCCTGGCACACTCTTCAATGGAAATTAAACTCTCCTTCACTGCTTAGGGTCCTTAGGGGCCAACTAGCCTACCTGATACCTCAAGTAAGCCCCAGATAGTGGGATTGCTGAGAGGTGGACACAGGCCATGCCCCTTTTTTCCACCACTCTGCAAAAGCGACTCCTGGCACACTCTTGGTTAGGGAATTAAGTTCCCTTGCCTCCTGAGGGTCCATAGGGACTAACTAGCCCTCCTGTTATCTCTAGTAAGCCCCACACAGCTGAATTTCTGAGAGTGGTCCGAGACCACACCCTTTTTTTACACCACTCTGCAAATGCGCCTCCTGGTGCACTGCTGCTTGGGGGATGAAGTCCACTTCAGTTCTGAGGTCCTTAGGACACAAGAGGACCTCATCGCCCCACCAGCAGTGTTTGAGGAGTGGTGTAAAAAGGGGCATAGACTTGGACCACCTCTGAGCAATCCCACTGTGTGGGGCTTATAGGAGGTACCTGATGGGCTAGTTGGCCCCCAGGGACCCTCAGGATTTAAGGGGACTTAATCCCCCAATTAAGAACGCACCAGGATGCGCGTTTGCAGAGTGGTGCAGGGAGGGGGCGTGGCCTTCTGCGAGGTGCCGGCTTTTTTGCTTTGTTAGAAGAGGGGCTGTGTGGCCTAATATTTTTGGGGCCCATGGGACCCCATCCCACAGGGCCTGAACCATTTTTTAAAAAACTTTATAAAAAATCAAAAAGGGGGCTGCGCTGCCCCCCTCCCGAGGCCGATTTTGGCCCTGGGGACCCCATCTCCCGGGTTATGGCCAATTTGTTTATTAAAAAAAACAAAATACATTTAAAAGAGGGGGGCCGCGCGGCCCCCATGCTTAGGCAATTTTTGGCCCCATAGACCCCATCCCCTGGGGCATTGCCTCTTTTTTTATTTATTTTTGTTTCTGTTACTGGAGGGGGGCCGCATGGCCCCCCTTCCCTGGGCCTCTTTTGGCCCCTGGTACCCCATTCCCCCGGGCCTGCCCTGCCTTTTATCTTGAAAACTTTTGAGGGAGCTGCGTGGCCCCCCTTCCCTGGGCCACTTTTGGACCCCAGAGGGAACCCTAATGCCCCCGCGATTCCAGCAGGCTCCTCACCTCCTGAGGGAGCCACATTGCTTTTGGACAAGGGGAGCTGCTGACATGCAGGTCCCCTTGTTCAAAAGCAATCTGTAATCTGCTTTATGCTTCGCTTTACAAAGCGAACCATAGTTTTGCAATGACAGGGCGGGAGCCACGCTTCTGCCCTGCCATTGCAAACAGCAATGTCCTGGGGGTGGGCACCCCGGGACATTGCTGGATCCGGCCCTGGGGGGTGGCAGTCCCCAGGGCCATGGAGGGGCTCCTCCCAAACATTTACATAGCCCCGTGGAGGTGGTGGTCCCCAGGGCCTGGGCTCTGCAACGGACCCCGCATTACCTTAATTAGTGCCCTGGGAAGGTAGTGGTCTCTGGAACAGTGTGGGGGGCATGAGCCCCCCACACACCTATTTATGTAAATTTAAGCCCCGGGAAGTGGCGGTCCCCAGGGCTTGGGGGGTGCGCGAGGCTACCACCTCTAATACATGCAAGCCCTGATGAGGTGGCTTTCCCTGGGGCAGCGTTGGGGGGGGTTGGAGCCCCCCACACATTTTTTATTTTTAAAGCCTCGAGGAAGAGGTGGTACCTGGGGCTGCAGGGGGGGCTGTGTGCTCCCGTGCATAATTAATAAAGCCCCAGGGAGGTGGCGGTCTCTGGGGCTGCGGGGGCCTGCGCAGCCCCACATGTATTTTGCACATTGCCCCAGGACCTGGTCTACCATGGGGCTTACTAAAATGAAGCACGGACCCCGTTCTTCGTTTTTTTTTCTGCCGGATTAGCGCACCCCTTTGTAAAACATGCTTTTTTGGGCCCTGGGGGTCCCAGTCGGACCCCTTGAGCACGCCTAGGGGGTCAGGGTGTTTCTACCCTGCCCCCTTTTCTTTTAACCTTTTTTCTTGTGACTCGGTTCTACCGAGCTGTAGCCATGATAAAAGTTTCTATGGAAATTAACATGGAGAAAACGTGTTTTGGGACCCCCCCTCTTTTCTCGGCCTCCACTTGGTGAATCACCCTGAAATTTTCAAGACAGGAGCGGGCCATTAGATTTGCAAATTTTGCGGAGATTCATCAACGGCACCAAAGAAATTGGCCAATCAAAAAATGCTTTTCCTAGGGAAATTAGGTCGTAACTACCTAGTGGCGACCGCACATAGGGGGGTGTTTGGTAGACAGTACTTTTTTAGTGGTCTTTCAAACTGCAAGAGGATCAGTGAGCTAAAATTACAGACACAATTCTCTGGAAGCATATAAATAATCAGTCTACATATTGTGTGCTTATTTCAGTACAGGCTTTGCATCTGTGTGTGGGTGTTTGTAAATGTAGGGTTCTTATCTACTGATAAGATACATCTCTTTCAGGCTTATAATTTAAGTCATTTGAACATACTGGCAATGATTTGTGCAGCTGATCGAGGACTGGAAATAATTGGTTATGGTTAGCTTTTTGGAGGATTACTGGTGGTCACCCATTGAGTATAAGCATATCTACTAGGTTCTACAGTGATGACACCTATATGTATCAGTTGAAACCATTTATGTTTATTAAGTTCAATAGTTTTTTGTTAATATATGTTTATTAAGTTCAATTGTTTTTTGTTAATATTAAAATCCAGTTAGTGTACTTATACTTTTGGCCAGACAAGCTTTTAAAATGCACTCCTCCTACTCTTCAGAGAGGTTAACTGGCATAACTTCTGCCAATCACATTTCTGAGTGACCCAACAGCAACCCTGACTACAAAGTAATCTTTAATAAAATGTTTAAATTGTACATTATTGAACCATGAGCTATTTGCTATCATTTTGCTAAAAAAATGTATTGGCAATGACCTCAAATCTACTGTGAAGCCATATTTGAATTATATTCCACCTTGATTAATGTGATTGCTCCAATATGTTTTATGCAACATGTAGACAGACCATCACAATGATCCCTTGTGAGGGACCCTCAATTCTCCTGTAAAATTGGCTTTAAGTCTTAATCCGTTTTGTGACAGGTTGTTCACTAATGGGTTTAAGTTGTAAGACTGGACAGAAATGATTTCAGCAATCTTTCGGAATACCCCCAGTTCACTGTTAAAGTCTTTTTACATTATTTTCTGTTTTGACTAGCGTGTTTTGAAATTTACAGTTTGTGATCCCATTTCCTCCAAACGCCCCCGGGATCATACTCTAGCCAAACATACAAAATACAAATAAACAAAATGCAAATAAACTGCCTGTTTTCAAATATCATCAAAATTAAAGACTATTTTCAAACTGATTCTTTGGATAGAAACTATTAATTACCACCCAGTCCACTACTTGTTATTATGTGGGGCCAGACCCACCAAAATCCATACTTCTGGCTATAGGCCAGCTACCATTGGGTCCCACGTGTTCACAGTGTTTGTGCTTGGAAGTTCCTAGAAAAAGATGCATATCTTTTGGCAAATGCAAAGCAAATCACCCTCTTTCAAATGCTCGCTGACTTTTAAAACTTTCCTTAAATTCTTTCTTCCGCCCTTACTAATATTTCTTTTTCCAATTTTTTGCTCCTTTTTTTCCTCATGCTCTGAACTCCCCTTTCCATGGCACCCCTTGCTTTTTCCTTCCAATATTCCATCCTACTTTATCCATCCTTCCCTCGTTTCTCGAGCTTTTCCTAACGCACCTCCTTCTTATGCCTTCCCTTCCTTTTACCCCCTTCTTTGCCTTTCCTCTCTGTGAGAAGTTGGCCTGGTATATGCTGTCCACTAATTATAGTGGGCACCCTGTACCAGTCCAAACAACCCTTTATTGGTTATAGGCTAAAGACAACCTTTATTGAAAGCTATCCTAGTGGTAGCTATGGAGAGCAGCCTTCAGGCTAAGTCTTGAAGGAATGTAAAGCAGCTTGTTTTACTAGTCTATAATCTCTTTAGTGCCTAAATGAAAGACAACCACACCAGGTATATATATATAAAATATATATATTTATTACTAAACACACCGTCCTAGTCACTATATGAGACTAGAGGTCAAAACACATAAGTTACACTTCAAATATGACAGTAAAATAGCACAAATACACGTCAGGCCCTATGGGCGAGCCAAACCATATACTAAAATAGTGGTATAAGAACCACAACTTAACTCGACACAAGGCCTAGAGCCTGTAGAATCGCTGGGATCCCAAGGTAGTGACACAGGGGACCCACGGGGCCGTGTGCAGTGTGTGCACACAGCCGTGAGCTCCCGTTAGCTGCTATAGGGAAAGTCGCAGTTAGATTTTTAAAGATTAGGGACACTTAGAAATGAGTCAGGACCAAACCCTTTGGGACTTAGGAAGTTCTAGCGTCACCACCCATGGGAGCACTGGAGTACTCGTGTTACCTCACCCAGGGAAGCTGGGTGCATAGGTGTCAAATAGTGTCGGGTCGAGTCTTCGATTTCAATGGGAGCTGGCAAAGAAGTGCTGCTGCCGGGAAGATGCAATGTGTCCGAAGAGATCCAAGCCTGGATCGAAGATGAGAAGAACCTAAAAGCAGAGGGGACAGAGTCTGGGTCACTTGCCAGTGACCAGGAAGGCGATAGGCTGATGCTCACCGATGTCGGGTGATTTCAGGTGAAGGAGATGAAGCTTGACTCTTCAGCCACGAGGACCAGGAGGTGTCGAGGACAACCAGCAGCTGGATTCGAGCTGTCCCACAAAGGATGTCGAGTGCTGCAGCATCGGTGCCCGGATTGGACACAACAAGCCTTTGCAACAGCAACCCACGCAGAAAGGAGAAAGATGCTTCGGTGCAGACCAGCAAGGTCTTAGGGACTCACCACTTGGGAGGGAGTTGGGGCACGTCTGGATCAACCAGGGAAGCCCAAGGAAATTCAAAGTTACCCGCTCAGGGACCCACCAGTCGACGGACCAGGGATCGCGAAGGGACCTCAAGAGGAAACAAAAAATGGCAGCCCACGGGTCACTCGGGTGACTAGGCCGACAATCTTCAGTGAATTCTCGAGGTGGGGGCTACAAGTAAGCCCAAGCAAGACTTCAAGAGACGTCGAGAAGTCAATGCACTTGCAAAAGTGCACGGTGACCAGGAGTTTAGGTTCCACGCTACTCACAAGGGCTGCGGGTCTCAGCTTTGCTGGGGACTCGGGTCGGCCTCTGATATGTCTGGAAAACCTCTTCCTGGGCTGCAAATACTTTGGAGTCCGGCGGGAGTTTCGAAAATGCAGACAGGCAAAATGCTTCGTTGGTGCCTGCCAAGCAGGTGAGTCACTCCTTGACCCCAAGGGAGATTTCTTCAGTCCTCTAGTCTTTAGTAGAGCGTTGAAGTTCCATAATTCAGCTTCAGAGTTTCATCCAGGGATATCTAAAGTTCTGGTTACAGAGGTTCCTTACTTATACCTAAGGACGGGGTTGAACTAGCTCTGGGGACCCACCTATGGGAGGGTTTGGAAAGAGGGGTGGCTACACCCATTCCTTTGTCCAGTTTCGCACCAGAGCAGGGTCTGGAAGCCCCTGAACCGGTTTGAGCTGGACTATGCACTGGGACACCAAATGTGCCCCCAGTGCAGGACTTCATACCACTCAGAGAATGCTCCCACCCAGCCCCAATACACATCATCCTGTCTAGGATGTGGTTACACCTCCCTGTGACAGGAAACCTATTGTTTAGGCCTCCCCTGTTGGAGTTTCAGTCAGCAGCAGGAGGCCAGACCCGTGTCGGTGGCTGCAGCATCCATTTTGTGATGCAAGGGCTCCATTAGATTTCTACCGGGTAACCCAGTACTGTCATGTCTCTCCCTCTAGAAGGGTGGGATCATACTCCCACACCAGTTAGTGGTGTGGGGGTATGATTCCACGGTGTTTGACAGCAAACACAACATGTTTCCGTGCAACCAGTCCAAAGTTAGCATTTACCATTGGGTTACAATGCACTTAAGAGTATATGGTCAGGCTGCAACACTGACAACCCCAGAGAAGAGATTCCGAAGGCTGCAGAGAGGCTCAGCTCATGCCTGGGCACCCTCTCACATATAACCAAGCACCCTGCCTTCAGGATTGATAAGGCCTGCCATAGGGGTGACTGATAGGTTACTATGTGCAGTGATAGGTGAGGTATAGTGAACCTATACCTCAGTAAGGGGTGCATGCACCACCTTATCCAGGCTGCAGTAGCAGACCTGTGGTGTCATTTTGCATGGCTTTCCATGGGTGGCATAGTACATGCTTCAGCCCCTGGTAGGCCTCTGGGGTACCTATGCCCCGGGTACATAGTATACCATATAATAGGGACTCACAAGGGTACCCCAGAATCCAATCTGGAGTGTACCTAAAGTACATGCAATCAATTTAGAGAGGAAGCAGCTAGGCTGGGGCCCTGAATAGCAGGGGCCCAGCCAGACTAAAGTCGAAAAACAGTGAAACACCAGCAAAAAGTGGGGGTAAACATGTGAAGCAGATCCTACTCTCCTACACTCTCTACCTCCACATGCCTAACTTTCCCTCACTCGCTCTTTAATCCCATATTTGCCTATTGTTTTCTCCTACTTCCCCCCTCCCTTAATCCTCCCTTCTCCCCGATGTTCCATGCTTTGTATATAAAAGATGTGAACACCGACTCTGTTGGCATGACAAATATATTTCCTTTTCAAGGTGATGGTGGGTCAGAGGGTGAGCTGTGAGGCCGCTAAATCAGAGCTGCAGGGGCGACTCTCCCACAATGCAGAACACACACATAGCAATCACAGCACATCAACATTGATGACAATGTGGTACAAGGTGCAACACTTTCACTACAGAACAGAGGACACAACTGGTGCCGCTTGTGCGTAGAAACTGGCCAATCACATCTGGCATAGCAGTACACTGTGAGACGAAAATGTACAAGTACAACCTCACATCCGTCATGTAGTCCAAATGTCCACTGTCTCCCATCAAATAGCCATCTCCACCAAAACAGTCACAATGTACATTGTCATGCAGTCTGTATGTAAACATCTTCAATGCGCTAACATACATGTAACACACTGTTAACCTGCATCTCCCCTTTACATTGCAGAGGGAAAATCAACACCTCCTGCAGAGCAGACCAGACATCTCTTCAGTGATGATGAAGAGGACACCCTGGATATTTGCGCAGATACCCTCCAACAGCTCATGGACTGCCTCCGAACCCCACCCCCAGGAGCAGTGCAGCCCAGCTGCATCGAGGCGACACAGACCACAAAGCAGGTAGCACCCACCACCACGGCTGGCTCCCAGCACCTCACCAAAGAACACATGGCATTCCAACGCCCTGTGTTAGACTGCCAGAAGGAGCTGGCTGAACATGAGCGGCTGGGGTTTGAAATAATGGCAACCAAACTGGATGCCACACGTGGATGTCTAAGTCCCCTCAAGGACCACTTACAGTCCATTACGGACACCCACAGTCCGTTCTATGCTCTACAACAATCCTTGGCTGACCTCGCTGGAGCCATTACTCGGATACAAGAACTGTCTAGTCAGACAGGCCCCAGAGATGACAGCACAGAGTTGGCACAGCTGCGGAGGACAATGGAGAACATGGAGTGGACGCAGGCTGGAGGGATGGCAGCCACAGCTGAACATCAGCGAGTTGTAGTTGGGATATTCCATGCCCTGCATATCCTCATCATGGCATTGCTGCCACAGAGCCTGTCCCAGATGACTGCTGCAGGAACTTCAACACACACTTCTCCGCCCACTGATGTGTCAGTGGCACACAGTGATGCAGCCATAACACCACCACACACACCTGACACAGAATACGTATCAGAGGACTAAGATGTGGATGGTAATGACTCTGAGTGCGGAATGTGGTTGTCGCTTACATCCCTTCCATGTGGTCTGTTCCTGCTTGGTTCAGCCCTCTGCATCATGCCCTGGAACAGCACATTCCATTGTCCCGCGAAACACTCTGCAACATACACCTTGACCCCGACATGGACTGCCATATCTGCCCTGGTTAGCAAAGACACAGCAATCAGGCTGCGAGCTGAACTCTTCCTATTGACTAATCATTCAACTTAGGACTCTGGTTGGTCCTTCACCGGGCACCATGTAATGTGGGGTTTGCATGGTCATGTACTGCTCCCACTCTGACACTCCACAGAATGTGAATAAAACATTCCAAAACACACAGATGTGTCATGTCTAGGTTCAATCAAGTATAAAAGTATGGATGAATGTAGGAAAATCGACTGCACAAAAATGTACACCCTGGGGAATAAAATCAATGCGCATGTTTGACCCTGACCCACATGACCAAATAGATGACTGTGAAGGTGTGAACTAGCTGTGGCCTCTTCACTCATGAACAACAATTTCGCAATCACCCAAGTAGCCCCAAGTCCATGTATTATATAGGGCTGTGTGTAAAAAAATGTCACATTCGGTAGCAGGCCCGAAGTACTGTACCCCATCACATTTGACAACAGAACATCTCTACGCATACCCACTCACACTCAACTGTGTGGACACTGCCTGATTTGATGGATCACATTGATCCACATGGCAAGACGTTGGACACCATACTCACATTGCAGAAGACACGTAAGTGCACAGGTCTACCAACAACTCTCCCAACCACAATGTCTGATTCACAGAGGTGGAGCTGGCAATGGGGACTCACCCCTAAGTGAAATGCGTCAGTCAGTACCTCCCTGTGTACGGACAATGCACATTGAGACACGCGATTTGTCATTCTAATCAACACTCATCACAGTTGAACACTAGTGAAGTTGCGTAGACTTTATTGTCATGTGCGTGTCAGTACGTGCAAGATAAGGGCCACAACATGCAGACAATGCTTCCGACACTAACAGGCAGCATAGGAACATGTAGAGGTGCAAGAAATGGGGAGGCAGAAATGAACACCAATCATTACGGATGGCAACGGTCTCAACCCACCTTGCCTTGCTAGACGGGTCATGTAATGTTTGGCGTATGCTCATTGCCCCGTGTCAGGGGACACCACTCACAGCCCATGGGATCTGCATAGTGCTGTACCAATGGACCGCGCTGACTGTCTGCTCTGCTGACAGTGAGCAGGTGGAGGTGTCCGACAAGGTCACATGTAGTACTACATTGCCATGTGTGTACTGTCCCTCCAGCAGTATGTTAGATTTAGGAACGTTGCCAAGCGACGCTGTGCAGCTCCGCCCATGGAACTGCCTCACCTTGCACAGGTGACTGTCAGCATGCGTAGGTGCACGCACATGCATTCTGAGTCCAGGCGAATACAGCCATGTCCAATGTTGTGATTGGATATGTGACCACTTCTCCAAGATGCAACATGGTGTTGGGACCTGTGCTATGGGTTACGATCAATTGTGGCCCCAGGAACGTAGTCACTCGTCCATGAATGCGAGCGCAGCTTCATGTGCAATCAGTTCCAAGAGAACGTCGTTGTCGAGTTCAACGAACATGAGGGCGACCCAATCCATTAACTGGTCCAGACAGGTGTGCTCCATCCACACTGTTTCACCAATCCACAACACAGACCGATAGGGGAGCGCCTCGATGTGGTCACTGCACACGAGGATTTGTGCAATCTCCCATGCCCAACTGCCAGCACATACGCCAGATATGAAGACAACCCAAGCACGGCTATCACAGTTACACTCCTGGTCGTGGGCCAACAGGGAGCGCACACACAAGTCATAATCAACTTCAGCTACCGTTGTGTTGGATAGGCAGACATCCATGGGCCACTCGAATGTGCATGATCAGTAGTGGAACCAGGGCTGGACGCAGGTGACGTATGAAGCCGGAAGCTCAGACGGTAACTGATGCGCAACACTGCCAGTGGCAGTGCCTCCAACAAATGCAGCATTCGGTCACGGTGCAGTCCCACGTGACAGGCATTGTACATGTGCCCGGGATGTCCTGCCATTGTGTTTATGGCTCTGGTAGTACCGGCACTCTTTTGACCTGCGGCAGTTATGTGGATAACATGCCACAGCTCAGGGCAATGAGTCGTATGAGTGTGCAACGTTTGGAAATATGGGTTTTTGTGTACGTAAGTGTCAAGGGCATCCCATGCAGAAGTACCTCAAGCAAGGACTTCTGTGTGTGGGGTGTGGATACGTTGGTCTTTCATTGATGTTGTGCATCGTGTGGGTATCTCTCTCAGTGGGTGCCAGCCGCAGGCCAGCCCAAGGTCGGAGGAACAGATGTTCTTCCGCCTTATTTATTGTGACAATGGACCTTTCATCCCTAATGTTAGTCTGACTACTGCTTGCATTCTGGGAATGTCATGTGGCTTTTGCGCTGGAATTGATGCTGGGCCTTAGGCTAATGGTGCACCAATGGCGATTCACACACAACAGTTGGCATGTATGAGGCAAGTGCCCGGGCGGCATGGCGCTCCTTGTACTATGTATCGCACAAGAGGGTTCATATGTACGGAGTAAACAAAACATCACTACTCCAAAAATATCTATCTCACAAGGGTGATGGAACGGTATTGACCTAGAGAGGTCACTACTGTATCTATTAGCAGGAAAAACAAGCAATAGAGTCAAAAGTCTTAGTTTATAAAGACGAGAACCCTCACTCACCCAAAGGTGACATGCTTCATCATTGGGTCCCCTCTTGCACACTGCCACCGCAAGGTAGACAGTGTGGGCTACAACTCTCTTAGAAAATTGAGAGGAGCGTGAGGTGTTTTACAGAGTAACCAATTTAGGCCATGGGAGTAAGGGAAAGAGTGCACAATACAAAACAAAAAGGTGCATTAAAATTTGCTCCTGGGTGACAAAAAGTTATTTTTAATAGTAGTCCCCATGGGCTAAAGTAAAAGCATGTGATAAAGGACTGAAAGAATATCCTATTTATCAATGGTCAACATGTTTCTGCCAGTTTGAACATGAATTTGCGGCATTCATCATGACCTATGATGTTGTCACTCTGTGTATAAACTCAATAATAAAGACAAAAACAACCATACTTAATTGAATATGGTGATTCTTGGACAAAGGCACCAGCTTCAGTTAGGTCCAATGTCTACAAAAAATACATACACGTAAACATGATTAATATAGACACCATTACAAATTCCCTGCACCAAACACCACATACGTGAATATAACATTTCACACGTGGATTCTAAAAGTCAAAGGGTGTGCACATTAATACACAACACCCTAAGCAAAACAGAACAACAAAAGAAAGAGAGACACACTCACCCAAGGGGTAATATTAGTTTACCTCTTCCTTAAGGGGAGTGTACCATCAGATCACCGTTTTCTGAAGGTGAAATCAACAAAAACAACGTAAGAAACGGCAAGTCACATTCTTCACAGATCATGTTAACACAATGCCAACAAATCTGAACGTCCTCTACATGCTGTATATAGATGGACAACATAGTATCATCTATGCCTGATAAGGGGCCAATCTACCCATTCTGCCCATCTCCTTAGTAAAGATGGATGTGTTTTAAAATGAAATAAAAATAGAAAAATGAAAAGACGAAAGATGTCATCACCATGTACGGGTCCTCAAACGGGTTTCTCACATGTAAAAAATAGGCTAGAACCCAGAGACACACGCATATAAATCACCAAAAACGAACTAATCCCACAATGGTCATCGTATGTACCGAAAGTATTGTGAAGCGAACCATCGTAATCTAAATATGGGTATAGCAAGCTAAGAGCAACCCGCCAACCCTCTATTTACCTGTGGATAAACGGTGTCAAGTCATTGCGTGGCAACACTCCAAAGGGACGGACCAAGTATGTGAGACTCCTTATAACGCATCGTTCAGATACCCGTGATGTCAAAATGCACCCGGAAGTGCATGCTCTCACTTCCGGGTCACGGGGAACTTGGGAAATGTAGTATATCACGTACCATGAGAGCAATCATTATCGTTAAACAGCGATATCATCCTATTAAACGGACTCAGAATAGATGTTAAAATGTTTATAGACGAATTAATATTATCTATAAATGTAGCTAGAGATCACAATCGCTTATCGGTTCGTAGAGTGAAACGAAATATTAAGTGTAAAAAGGTTACAGCATGAGCAATAGACATGGAGCAAAATCATATATAGCTACAGACAACAATTATAATTATAATCACCGGGTCAACATATCATCTCAATAACGATGTCAGAGACTGGTGGACCCAAATAAGATTACAACGAGCCCCATGGCATATCTTCGTTCAAGCCAATAATGTGGCTTTTGGTACGAAACACCCAACGTTGTTCCCGACGAAATAATATGGTTTCCAAAGGGCCCATATTAACGTCGTAGTTGGGTTTATCAATGACCACCCATTGTAGAACATTCTCAGTATGACCCTGTTCCAAGTAATGTTTTGTCATGCGTGTATTGGCTTTTTTACATCGAAAGGTACTACGAGGTTCTATAATCCTTTGACGCACTTTTCTCGAGGTCATACCAATATAGATCAAGGAGCAGGGACATTTGATCATATAGATCACCCTGCTTGAATTACAATTAGTGTGTTTATTTAGTCTCCATGGTCTTTCTGACTGTATATCTACCTCTGTCACATGTCTAGTGAAGGGACAAACTGAACAAGATCCACACGGGAAATGTCCTGTCACTGGCTCCGCATTACACAGGGTAGTTTGTCTGTTTTGACAGCTATTGTTCTTAGGTCTATTATGAACCATCAAGTCTTGTAGGTTGCTACTGCGTTTTAATGCGAAAATAGGGCGATCTAGTGTCAGATTACCAGTGTTGAGGATGTGCCAGTTGGAATTGATGGCTTTTTTGATGTTAGTTGTTGGGTTCGAGAATGTTGTAACACAAACAATTCTCTCAAGACGTGGTTTAGTAAAAGTTTCCAGGAGTGCCCCATTGTCATTATTCCGGGCCCTTTTAGAGGCTCTCTTAACCAGTGATATTGGGTAATGTCATGTAGCCAATTCTTCAGACAATTTGATGGCATGTTTTTTGTAGTTGATTACATCCGTACAGTTTCTCCTCAATCTCAGAAACTGACCCACAGGTAAATTGGTGAGGAGTGCCCGAGGATGGAAACTGTGGTAGCTCAACAAGGAATTGCGGGCCATGGGTTTCTGATATAGTTCAGTATATATCTTGCCCTCATGTGGATATAGTCTAAGATCTAGAAATGCCAGGGAATGGTTACTAGATTCACCAGTAAACCTTAGGTTGATATCACAAGTATTAAGCCACTCTGAGAAGATATCAAAAGACTCCTGGTCACCTTCCCAGATGACCAGGATATCATCTATATAGCGTTTCCAAAGTTTAAGTTTGTTGTGGAAGGGATTGTCTGGTGGATAGATGTATTTGGTCTCAAAACCATACATATAGAGGTTGGCCATGCTGGGAGCACAGGTACTCCCCATGGAAGTACCTGTTGTTTGCCAAAAGAGGTCTCCTTCAAAGCTAAAGAAATTTTCTTTAAGTGCTAAGGTGGCACAGCATAACACAAAATTATTGGGGGTTTGATCATTACGTGTAGTATTGTTCAGCAGTTCCCATATCGTGTTACAATGCTTCTACATCATACGAAACCATTAGTTGGGACAAAGGATCAAAACTGATAGTTTCTAAACACGTAAGTATATGTTTAGTATCCTGAAGGTAGGACGGCATCTGAGACACCATAGGCCGGAGAAAGTAATCCACAAATTGGGACAGAGGCTCTAGAACAGAGCCAATACCCGAGACAATGGGTCTGCCTGGTGGAGTTCGTTGGTGTTTGTGTATTTTTGGGAGAATATAGAAGGCCGGTATCTTAGGGTGTTTCTGTATCAAGAAATCAGCCTCATTTTTAGTTATCCAGCCTGCCTCTTTACCCTCTTGCACCAATGACTTAATGCGTATTTGTAGTCGTTTGGTTGGATCTTGTGAAATACGCGTATAAAATGTTTCTTTGTTCAGTTGTCTTAAGCATTCTGCTCTGTACACTTCCGTATCCAGAATTACAGTAGCTCCCCCTTTATCTGCTGGTTTGATAGTAATCAAGGGGTCATTGCCCAAAGTAGTGACACAATGTCTCTCTGCATTAGACAAATTGCAAAACAATTTCTTAGTATGACTGAGGCTTGTCTCATATTGTTTAAGGACAGCTTTCTCAAAAGTAAGTACCTCAGAAGGAACCTGTTGTGAAGTAGGTATAAAAGTGGATTTGTTTCTGAGTCCTGTATTAGCCCCTTGAGTGGGTGACTCATTTTCATGATCACTAAAAAAGAAAGCAAGGCAAACTTTGCGAAAAATTTCAGCCAGCTCCTTATGTGTCACAAAATCATCCCCAATTTTGGTGGGTACAAAACCTAATCCTTTTGAAAGTACACACTCCTCAAGTGGTGTAAGTATCTTACTGCTCAAATTGACGATTAAGTTGTTATCTCGCTCGTTGTTGCTGTCATGCTCCTCGTAACTCTCTGTTCCAGTGTTGGATCCCAGTTGACCCTTGGGTTCCCCACCGGTTTGCCTCTATTGCCTCTCCATCGTCCTCTTCGTCCTCTGTCCTGGCCCAAAAAAGGTTGATATGTAGGGCCCCCGTAGGGTGGGCAAGGATTGTACAAAGGCGTTGGAAAAGCCCATGGTTGAGGGGGCCACCATGGTGTATGTTGGTTGGGTGGAAAAGGGAACTCTCTACCTCTTCCCTTACCTCTCCTAGGTATAAACGGGGGAGGCGTGTGTTCGATGTCCGAATCGTAAGAATCACTCCACTCATCCGAGTTGGAGGTCCACTCGTCAGTGTCTCTCCGCCAACCCCGTGTGCCTTTCCTATTGATCTTTTTGTTGTTGAGGCTCGACTGATAACCGTCTGCAGTATAGGGATATACCTTTTCTAAGGTGAACCTATCTAGATCTTTTTTTGAATTTGCCAATCTTGTATTTAACCAAATCGTCTTTCACCTCATTCAAATTTTTTGTTATTTCTTCCAATTTCTTTTTGTAGGTAGTGATCTGTATACCCGTTTTAAGTTGGCTCTCTAAAGTCTGAATTTCTACAAGTAATACATCTGATGTTTCTTTAGCTGTAGTTATAATCAAGACCAGCCAATCCCTAGTGCAACGCCAAGCTATTTTGGACCAATTAGTAACAAACAATTTGTTGTCCAAAAACAGTCTGGGGGTGTTTGAAACAATCAAACCTGGTGGAGCTATATTGCTTCTTAAATATTCTGTTAAAATAGCAGCATGTAGAATAGTTCGTACTTGTTGTTTTCTAATGTTACTAAGCTTAATCCATTCTTTTGAGTTAGAAAGAGTTTGTGAAATGTGTGTGTCAAGGATACTAGGTGTATCTAATATTGCCTGGACCGTATCTTCATCAAAAGCCAGTCCACTATATTCCATCGTTTCTGACACAGAGTACTAATGAGTGATCAATATTCACAACAAAAAACCAGATAGGTGCACAGGGATTTATCCAAAGGACGTAATATAAAGTACAGAAATGAGGAAATAGGAAAAAATGAAGAAAAAATGGACCTGCCAAATCTCATGGGGCTTGTATAAAAAACAATTCAATAGCAAAAGTATAAAGAATTGTATTATTAGAAACCCACAGTTGGAACTGTACTAAATATGTATCGCACAAGAGGGTTCATATGTACGGAGTAAACAAAATATCACTACTCCAAAAATATCTATCTCACAAGGGTAATGGAACGGTAGTGACCTAGAGAGGTCACTACTGTATCTATTAGCAGGAAAAACAAGCAATAGAGTCAAAAGTCTTAGTTTATAAAGACGAGAACCCTCACTCACCCAAAGGTGACATGCTTCATCATTGGGTTGAAGTACTGGGTTTTTCAGAACCCAGCGGTGCCAGGGAACACACCCTAAGACTTCGAGTCCTAGGAAACCCAGAGTCTTCTTGGTGAAGTCAAAGATCGTATTTATTAGCTGCAGCCAGTAACAGGTATCCTAGAAGTACAACACGGTGTATATTCTCAGGAGACTGCTCAAACTTACAAAGCCAGCCTTCTCCTTTTATACAAAATATTATGCTTTAGGCAAACATTCCTTGTTTTACAGTTGACCATTCACATATTTTCACTACAAAGAAAAAGCAGAGTCATGATGACAAGCCCATACTTCAGTTTGTCCAGTCCTCAATTAATTACCCGGCAAGGCTCGGTACTTTCATCAGATATCGATGGACCCCCAATAAAAACGGGCACCTCCTCCTCGTAAAGCAAGTCATAAAGAAAGAAACAGGGACAGGTGTGTGTAAGATTAGGCATGGTTTGTGTGTGATGAAAGGTTTATGACATATTGTGCCTTGATACTAATCTCATTCGGCCACTGGGAAAGGAACTGGCCGAACAGGTTTTGCTTCAGGCAGTGGAGTCAGCTTGCCCAGGTCACAGAGAAGTCAGCAAAGGTGCATGCGTCCTTCAGACTCGTTTTTGGCCTTAGTCATTGGCCTATGTGAGGGCAACCACAAAATGGCTGCCGTTCGAAATGGAACCCGAGGTTTCAGGACGGGAACTCTGATTAAAGGGTGATTTCGTCACCCGAATATGACGAAAATATTTGTGCATAGTATTCCAATCATTCTCGGTCTGCTGATACCAAAATTGTCATGATGCAACGGTGTTTATAAACACAGGTCCAGAATTTTCAGTACCACAGACCCTCCTTTTGCCCTTACATAGGCAATAACCTATACTCACGTTAATCTGAGTCCAGGTCTATATTCATAAAGTCGTTGAGATGTTGCTGTAGCATCATCCTATTACTTAGCTCGTCTCTTGATACAGGTTTCCTTACACACGATGTAGCACAGAGGACACATATTGCAGGAGCACACTGTACACACAGACAGAACAGGAAAAGAATGGCTAAGATCATCCCAATGACTATCAGGATTTTCCATCCCCACGCGGATATCAGTTCCCAGAACCACCCTATCAATGACCAATCTCCTTTATCCACGTGAATAGATTCGGAGATCTTATGCAGTTTGGAAATGGCCTGGTAGACTGTCGGAGCGTTATCTGGAATGAAAACACAGCAACTTGATTGGATCACTTTACATACCCCACCTCGGTCTGCAAGTATGACGTCTAATGCGACCCTGTTCTGAAGAGTCATAAGGCGATCCGACTGGAGCTCAGCAGTCAAATTACTAAGGGCACCGGCAGTTTCATCTACCGTGGACTCAACCACCCTTGTCAATTGCCTTATGTTCCTGCTGTTAACCATAGGCCCCCAAAACGGCAGAAAACCCTTTACGAAATCTCCAAGTTCTTGTCCTGTAGTGTCTTCTTTACTTATGACACCTCTAACTATCCTTGTCTCATGGTAATCTGCCGCGGCCGTGTAGGTGGGAGGCAACAGGAACGAAACAAAACATGTGCCTGAGAAGTCAGGGGGCAACCATGTATAGGCTCTATTATGGTAGATGAAATAGGTACCCTTAGCTGCTAAGAACGACAGGGAAGTCTGAGACGCAAATACATATGTTTCAGTGCAGATACTTCTCCCTAACTGAGCTCTGGGATTCTTGCCATTACCTTGCAGACATAGGTGACCCTGATGGGGTACAATCCAAATCGGGGAGGATCTCTTTGCTCGCTGGTTCTCACTCAGAGTAACTCCATATCCTGTTATGTTCCATCCAATATATGCTAGTGTCTCATCTCTCAGGATAGTCTCATAGGAAATATCTTCCCTAATCATATCTTCTATACCCTTAACTAGAGCACTATTCTTAGGATTATCTTTCACAGACGTAGGGGGTTGGCTTCATGAGCGTATATGAATACCGTTCTATATGCCCACACAGAACCATTATGGCTGAAAGACAGGACCAGATAGGGGATACCTTTATCAGTAGTATGAGGCATAAGACCACACACCCAACAGTTAGTTGTGTTAACTACTAATTGGTGCTGGTGCAGAAGCTGAATGAATGAATTATTGACAAATTCTAATCTTCTAGCAGACTCGTGCTCAGGCAGAGGGTGAAAAGAATGCGAGGAAACAGTAGAAGGAGGTATAGGCTGTGTAGTGGGTGCAAATGTCACTTGAAAAGAGAATAAAACATATCCTATTAGAAACGTCATTACACTAAGCAACATGAAAATACATAATATCAAAAATCGTTTCTTTGTTATCATTATATACATTCTGGCTTTAAAATCCATCTGTTTGGCAGGTCTCTCATTCTCGAAAAACTCCATCCTCTCTAATTGCTGCTCGTGGTGGTAGGGTGTTCTATGCTAAGGAATGCTTCTGTCAGTCCAGGGCAACTCCCTTAGACCGACCAGAACTGTCGACCTAACGTCTTCAGCTGCACTCCAAAGACTTGGGCAACCACGACCCTACAGCTGAACCCGGAAGGCGGTTCGAAAAAACAAAAATAGGAAAGTTTCTCAGATGAGAGAGCTGCACTTCCAAAAATAGCAAAGAAAAATAATTTTTTATTTGTCCATAGTTCTCGGCCTCAAATTGTAACGGCTTTTCCCAGGTATTGTCTGGTTCTGGAACAAAAGTTCAGGCTCTGTAGTGTTCAATCGAATTGACGGTGGCACAGCTTCTTGCAAAATATTGTCACTTTCTTGCTCAGAAAGTGTTCCTTTTACACGTGCATCGCTAAAAGGCAGAAAACGAGGCACAGTCTCAGTCTCAGAGTCAGCGATCCCCTCCTGGACCCACCGGTCATACGGTAGAGGCAAAGGGACCCTCTTGCCGTGTACGCCGTGGATCCAGTTCTTTTTCCCTTCTACTCGAACAGCTGATCTTGTTGAGAGAAGGACGAGGTGGGGGCCGGTCCAACGGGGCTGATCATTCTTCGTCCGCTGGAAGTTTTTGACCAGCACCCATGATCCAGTATCGATAGGATGTCCTGGAGCTTCAGAGACCTGAGGCAGAGTATCGTGAACCTGTTTGTGTAATACACGCAATTTAGCCGTCAATTCATACAAATAATCAAGCAGTACAGGGTGTTCGATCTCACTGAATTTTGTCGGCCTTGGCACTCCCCATATGTTGGCAGGGCGGCCGAACACAATTTCATAGGGACTAAGTCCCACTCGCGAATGCACAGTCATTCTAGTCGATAGGAGTGCTAAAGGCAAAGCGTCAGGCCATTTAAGACCAGAGCTCGCTTGTATCTTGGCCAACTTCAATTTTAACGTGACATTATAGCACTCTACTAGTCCAGCTGATTGGGGGTGATTTGCAGCGTGAAACTTTTGCTGGATACCTAGCCCCTCACATACTTTTTTCATCACTCGACCCACAAATTCACTCTCATTATCACTCCAGACCATTCTCGGCATTCCAAACCTAGGGAAGAATTCTTTGGCAAGGGTTTTAGCTGTGGATAAGGCAGTGTTGTCTTTTAAGGGATATGCTTCTACCCATCTTGAAAAGGCACAAACAACAACGACTACGTATTTCAAATTGTTGCACCTTTCCATGTGGATGAAATCTAGCTGCAAAACCTCAAACGGATACGTTGGAGGCGCAAAATGACCAGCTGGAGTTGGGGTTCCCCTACCAGGATTGTATTTCAGGCACACCATGCAATTCTTGACCACATTCTCTGCACATTTAGGGATTCCAGCATTTTGCCATACTGGAGCCAACAACTTACAAATCCCTTTCACACTGATATGGGCCATTCCATGAGCCATTGTCACCACTGCAAGCACATACGCATCGGGTAACAACCATCGCTGATGTTCTGACAACTCAACCCAACAACCATTTTCATCCAATTTACCCTTGCTTTCTCTCCATTCATTCAACTCTTTCTCTGAAGCTTCAGCTTGAAGAGACTTCACACTCTCTATCGTATCTTCACACATTCCAACGTCACCAACCCATCTTGCAGGGCCTGCAACATACATTCGATTCATCACATCTTTTGCTGTTTCTTTTGCGATTTCGTCAGCAAATGCATTACCACGACCAACATCATCAGTAACCTTCTTGTGTGCACTGCATTTCACAATCGCAACTTGTAGCGGCAAGGTCAGTGACTCAAGAAGCTCATTCACCAACTGACCATGCTGAATTTTAGCTCCATGCGAAGTCAGGAACCCACGTTCTTTCCACAATCGTCCAAAACTATGGGCCACACCAAACGCATACTGGCTGTCGGTATATATGGTCACTTTCATTCCTTTCGATAACACACACGCTCTCGTAAGTGCAATCAACTCTGCTGCTTGAGCTGAATTATGTGGTATACGTGCAGCTTCAACAATCGTATGCAAAGTCGTGACAGCATATGCTGCAGTCGTATCACCATTCGGAAGCTTGAAGCATGAACCATCCACCCATAATGTACCATCATACTTCACAAGAGGAGTATCTTTAAGATCTACTCTCCCTTTCGTTTCTTCTTCTGTCCTGAGAAAACAATCATGCTGCTCAACATCATCTGTCTCCACTGAAATTGGCAATAACGTGGCTGGATACAACGTATTGCACCTCTTTATGTGCACATGGCTCGCTAACAGTGTCAACTCGTAACCTGACAATCGAGCACTAGTTAAGTGCTGTGTCTTGGTCTTGTTTAACAACGTGTCCACTGCATGTGGAACCATCACAATCAACATATTATTCATCACTAACCCAGCAGACTGTCGAATAGAAACAGCTGCTGCCGCTGTGGCTCTCAAGCAACTCGGCAATGCTTTAGCTACTGGATCCAAAGTCGACGAAAAATACGCGCATGGACGCTGCTTGTCTCCAAAAGACTGTGTCAGCACTGACAATGCACAACCCTCTTTCTCATGGACATACAGTGTAAAGGGCTTACTGTAGTCGGGGGTACCCAACACAGGAGCCGAACACAATGCATTACGCAATTCGGAAAAACTTTTCTGACAATCTTCAGACCACGGAACGGGATTCGGTGTATCTTTACAAGTCAATGCTACCAAAGGTTTGGCCAGCAAAGAAAAATTTGGTATCCACTGCCTGCAGTATGATGTAATGCCTAAGAAAGCACGTACTTCTCTCTGTGTCCTTGGCACACTTAATTTTGCAATTGCCTGAATTCTTTCTGGGGTCAGTTTCCTTCCCTCCTTCGATAAGAGATGACCTAAGTAGGTCACTTCTTGTCGACAATATTGCAGTTTTGAAAGTGACACTTTGTGATGTAAATCAGACAAATGACGCAACAACGACAAGGTGGCTTCTTTACAAATCTCTTCAGTATCTGCAGCGATTAATAAATCATCAACGTACTGAATAAGGGTAGCGCCATCAGGTAAAACAATTGTATCAAGCTGTGTTTTTAAAGCCTGGCTATATATTGATGGACTTTCACAGTAGCCTTGAGGAGCGCGTTTAAAGCGGAAACTTCAGCCTCCTAAACTGAAGCCAAAAATATCCCTGCTCTCCTCGGCAATCGGGATGCTAAAGAAAGCATTTTTCAAGTCAATCACCGAGAACCAGGTGGCGGTAGCTGGAATCATAGTCAATAGGGCAGTAATATCAGGAACAACTGGAAATTGTGGCACAACTATTTTATTGACCTCTCTAAGATCAATCACGAACCTGTAAACAGGTGGCTGAGAAGGGTCAGTACGTTTCAAAATAGGCAGAACAGGACTATTACAAACGTTGCCTCTTGTCTCTTCAATTACATCTTTTTCAATCAAATCATAAATGATCGCTAGCAACGCCTTTTCACCTTCACTAGAGATCTTGTATTGGGGAATGCGTGGCAATTTAACACTGGCTTTCAATGTCACAACATATGGCGGTATTTCCAAAAGACCCATATCATTAGGACCAGTAGCCCAAAGAATATCAGGTAGAGACGACAATTCGGTCGGAAGTTTATCCTTCGACAAATACATTGGAGAGATCACTTTCCTACCCAGTGTAAGTTGTACTCCCGAAGGAGAACAATATAATGTTGCATACATTCTTTTCAACAAATCCAATCCTAACAAGGTTTCACCACAACCTGTCGTTAGAATAAGGGGTGCTTCCAATTCACAAGGTCCAACAGAAAGGGACATAGGACTAGAAATCGGGTTTCTAACCGGGCCGCCAGAAAAACTGACTGAAACATTCATTTCGCCAGACAAAGGTGCGCCTTGGAGTTTTGAGTGCATAATAGAACTCTTTGTAGCACCAGTATCCAACAGAAAAGGCTCTGACATACCTGATGTAATCACCTTAACATATGGTCCTCTCTGATCTACTGGAACTGAAACAACTCCCTCTCTTTGTCTATGGCTGTCCTAGCAATCATTACCTTCCATATTCTCATCTTCTGCATAGTAGTCTTCAGCATAGTACTGAGCCGTCCTACCAGATGCGTTATTTTGCTGGTCAAAGCTATTCATTGAATTCTGGGAGGGAAGGGGACGCGTGTTCTGTGGTAAACTTCCACGTCCTCTACCTCTAGGAGCTTGTTGAACACCTCGACCTCTTGCGCCAGAAGCACCATTTGTACGCTGTAACAAAATAGGACAACTACTCTTGAAGTGACCCTCTTCTTTACAATACGCACACTGATTAGGACCTACAGAAAAACGCTGTTGAGAAGACTCGAACCTTTGCGAGTTTCTCTGAAACTGTTGAGGTTGGTGATAGTTACTCTGACCACCACGTGGCGGATACGCCTGTTGTAAAAGAACCTTCGTCTTCAATTCTTTAGTTCTCTTTTCTGCTCCATCCTTCTCATCTTTATCCCTATTTTCATAATACTGTGCAGTAGCCAATATTTGTGCTGAAGAGCAAACGGCCCAAGAACTCTCTGAATCTTTCAATTTCTTACACAGCTCGGGAAGCAAATTGTTCACAAACTTGTCAACGAACACCCGTTTACCACCTTCTGTACTCATATCTTGACCACTGTGGTCGATAAACGTTTCTTCAAACCTAGTGAAGAAATAAGACACTGTTTCATCTTTCATCTACTTACACGCAGACAATTTATCCCAATTCACACGCATCGCAGGCATTACAGTCTTCATGTAAGTGATGATCCTAGCAGGAAGTTCTGCTACCAAAGGCTCAGGCTTGGCACCACCAACTTGTCTATCATTTGCAGTACTAATATTAGCCCATGAGTCACCTAACTCTTGCGCGTGATCTGTATGGCGAATCAATCTCCACAAAGGCTGTGGAACAACATTCCCAAATAACATGTCTATGTCAGCTAAATTCATAATGCATGAGTCTGCAGTCTGTGATAATTCCTTATAATATCCTGCAGGGTTTTTACGGGGGTCAGGCAAAGTCTGCTTAAGGGCTAAAACTTCAGCTCGCTTCCAAGGAACATGTACCCAAACACGCTGAAAATGAGCTGGAGCAGCAACGATGTTATTAGTGGCATCAGCCGCAACGGCTTCCTTCCATACTGGAGGGACTTCTCTTATTGGGTACTGTCGTACTTTTTTCTTAACAGAGGAGTCATGTTCAAACAGCGACTGGGAAGCATCCTTATTCCTAAAGGACAACAACGTCGCAGCTGCTTTCTCAACATCGGAACCCACAATCGTGCCCTTTGAAAACTCAAACCGTACACGGCATAATTCAGGCGGATTTGTTTCCAAATCATTTTCCTCCAATTCCTCACAAAGGAAAGCACACATTTTCTCAAAAACGTATCTTTGTTTTGGTGCTTCCCATTGACGGAAGACATCCATAAGAGAATCCACATCGTATCTTAAAGGGTAAATAATCCATTTACGCGCCATATTGTCAAATGCTTCTCTCTCTCGAGAATCAGGCAGTTGACTACGCGACTGTTTACGCTCCGAATCAGGGGTCATACCAGATGACCCAAAGAGAGGAAATATAAAGCTAGCAATTGTACCAGTCATTCTCTGTCGGGCAGAAGGAGAAGTTGACAAAAGAACAGGAGAAAAAACAGAGGGAGGCAAGGCGTACGCAGATGCAGACGCAGAGGCAGTATCAGGAAGAACACCAGAAGAGGTAGTCGATGTAGTAGACAAAGTCGTTCGTAGGAAGTACAGATGGAGCAGGTAGCGAAGTCGGCGGCACTTGAGGGGGCTGCGCCATAGGGGTAGGAGCCAACTGAAGAGGAGCTGGCGGCTGTGGAAGAACCTGAGGCACAATAACTGGGAGTTGCACAACTAAAGGTTGCGGTGGTGCTGTAGCACTCTGCGCATAAGGGGGTGGCAAACTCAACAAGTGTGACATTAAAGGATCTTTCTCAAGTTCGTTTGCTGCATCTTGCTGAAGAGGCGGCAAAACCGGATAACATTTATCGATCACCATTTTACGTTGCCTGTGCAACTGCTCACTCATCTGTTCTTCTTCATTATCTTTAAACTGCATAGCAGCTTGCATTATCGACATACCCTTTTCTCTCTTATTTCTCTTTACTAACTTAATTTCCTTCTGTTTGGCTTCCTTACGCCATAGGCGGAAAGAGTCAAACATCGCCGGCCGGGCTTTCTTCTCGAAAAGTTTAACTTCCAGATTATCCAGAATCTCTGTGTCAAAACTACCATATTTGGGCCATTTTAAATCACCATCTTTCCTAGTGTATCGGATCCATACTTCATTATATGTGATGGGGCCTACGCCATGTTTCACATATAGTTCATAGGTTGGAGTTCTAATCGGAGGAACCGGACACGAGTCCTCCAATTGGGAATCCCTATTATAACCAAGACAAAACAAATTTCCAAGTCTACTAAGACCAGGCATCTTCGCTCTCTAGTCTAGCTTCAAACTTCAAAGGATTATCGAATACGATAGTCTCGTGAATACACGAGTCCCTCGGCTTTGGTACTTGCAAGTTCCAAATCAAAGATCCCAAGGGGATACCAAACTAAGAACCAAACTAAGGACTGGGAGACGCTCCACTTATACTTAACTGAGGTATCGATGACGTCACCAGAAGACTCGTCTATCGTTTCGCTCTACCAATCATCAAGGGTCCAAAACAGGGCGATAGTCAGGGCAGCAGTCCTTCGTAGCCGTCGGGAAGCGGGGAACCTCGCAGCAAAGACTTTCGGACCACGTCGACATACAGGGGTCGATGAAGTGGCGGCCTTCCTCCAGAATTTTCACACGAAGCTCCTCACGAACCTCTGGCTTGGAACGGTACCGCTGAAATCGCCCCACGTTGGGTGCCAACTGAAGTACTGGGTTTTTCAGAACCCAGCGGTGCCAGGGAACACACCCTAAGACTTCGAGTCCTTCCTGTTTCAGACTACAGAAACCCAGAGTCTTCTTGGTGAAGTCAAAGATCGTATTTATTAGCTGCAGCCAGTAACAGGTATCCTAGAAGTACCACACGGTGTATATTCTCAGGAGACTGCTCAAACTTACAAAGCCAGCCTTCTCCTTTTATACAAAATATTATGCTTTAGGCAAACATTCCTTGTTTTACAGTTGACCATTCACATATTTTCACTACAAAGAAAAAGCAGAGTCATGATGACAAGCCCATACTTCAGTTTGTCCAGTCCTCAATTAATTACCCGGCAAGGCTCGGTACTTTCATCAGATATCGACGGACCCCCAATAAAAACGGGCACCTCCTCCTCATAAAGCAAGTCATAAAGAAAGAAACAGGGACAGGTGTGTGTAAGATTAGGCATGGTTTGTGTGTGATGAAAGGTTTATGACATATTGTGCCTTGATACTAATCTCATTCGGCCACTGGGAAAGGAACTGGCCGAACAGGTTTTGCTTCAGGCAGTGGAGTCAGCTTGCCCAGGTCACAGAGAAGTCAGCAAAGGTGCATGCGTCCTTCAGATTAGTTTTTGGCCTTAGTCATTGGCCTATGTGAGGGCAACCACAAAATGGCTGTCGTTCGAAATGGAACCCGAGGTTTCAGGACGGGAACTCTGATTAAAGGGTGATTTTGTCACCCGAAAATGACGAAAATATTTGTGCATAGTATTCTAATCATTCTCGGTCTGCTGATACCAAAATCGTCATGATGCGACGGTGTTTATAAACACGGGTCCAGAATTTTCAGTACCACAGGGTCCCCTCTTGCACACTGCCACCGCAAGGTAGACAGTGTGGGCTACAACTCTCTTAGAAAATTGAGAGGAGCATGAGGTGTTTTACAGAGTAACCAATTTAGGCCATGTGAGTAAGGAAAAGAGTGCACAATACAAAACAAAAAGGTGCATTAAAATTAGCTCCTGGGTGACAAAAAGTTATTTTTAATAGTAGGCCCCATGGGCTAAAGTAAAAGCATGTGATAAAGGACTGAAAGAATATCCTATTTATCAATGGTCAACATGTTTCTGCCAGTTTTAACATGAATTTGCGGCATTCATCAGGACCTATGATGTTGTCACTCTGTGTATAAACTCAATAATAAAGACAAAAACAACCATACTTAATTGAGTATGGTGATTCTTGGACAAAGGCACCAGCTTCAGTTAGGTCCAATGTCTACAAAAAATACATACACGTAAACATGATTAATATAGACACCATTACAAATTCCCTGCACCAAACACCACATACATTTCACATGTGGATTCTAAAAGTCAAAGGGTGAGCACATTTATACACAACACCCTAAACAAAACAGAACAACAAAAGAAAGAGAGACACACTCACCCAAGGGGTAATATTAGTTTACCTCTTCCTTAAGGGGAGTGTACCATCAGATCACCGTTTTCTGAAGGTGAAATCAACAAAAACAACGTAAGAAACGGCAAGTCACATTCTTCAACAGATCATGTTAACACAATGCCAACAAATCTGAACGTCCTTTACATGCTGTATATAGATGGACAACATAGTATCATCTATGCCTGATAAGGGGCCAATCTACCCATTCTGCCCGTCTCCTTAGTAAAGATGGATGTGTTTTAAAATGAAATAAAAATAGAAAAATGAAAAGACCGAAGATGTCATCACCATGTACGGGTCCTCAAACGGGTTTCTCACATGTGAAAAATAGGCTAGAACCCAGAGAAACACGCATATAAATCGCCAAAAACCAACTAATCCCACAATGGTCATCGTATGTACCGAAAGTATTGTGAAGCGAACCATCGTAATCTAAATATGGGTATAGCAAGCTTAGAGCAACCCGCCACCCCTCTATTTACCTGTGGATAAACGGTGTCAAGTCATTGCGTGGCAACACTCCAAAGGGACGGACCAAGTATGTGAGACTCCTTATAACGCATCGTTCAGATACCCGTGATGTCAAATTGCACCAGGAAGTGCATGCTCTCACTTCCGGGTCACGGGGAACTTGGGAAATGTAGTATATCACGTACCATGAGAGCAATCATTATCGTTAAACAGCGATATCATCCTAATAAACGGACTCAGAATAGATGTTAAAATGTTTATAGACTAATTAATATTATCTATAAATGTAGCTAGAGATCACAATCGCTTATCAGTTCGTAGAGTGAAACGAACTATTAAGTGTAAAAAGGTTACAGCATGAGCAATAGACATGGAGCAAAATCATATATAGCTACAGACAACAATTATAATTATAATCACCAGGTCAACATATCGTCTCAATAACGATGTCAGAGACTGGTGGACCCAAATAAGATTACAACGAGCCCCATGGGATATCTTCGTTCAAGCCACTAATGTGGCTTTTGGTACGAAACACCCAACGTTGTTCCCGACGAAATAATATGGTTTCCAAAGGGCCCATATTAACGTCGTAGTTGGGTTTATCAATGACCGCCCATTGTAGATCATTCTCAGTATGACCCTGTTCCAAGTAATGTTTTGTCATGCGTGTATTGGCTTTTTTACATCGAAAGGTACTACGATGTTCTATAATCCTTTGACGCACTTTTCTCGAGGTCCTACCAATATAGATCAAGGAGCAGGGACATTTGATCATATAGATCACCCCGCTTGAATTACAATTAGTGTGTTTATTTAGTCTCCATGGTCTTTCTGACTGTATGTCTACCTCTGTCACATGTCTAGTGAAGGGACAAACTGAACAAGATCCACACGGGAAATGTCCCGTCACTGGCTCCGCATTCCACAGGGTAGTTTGTCTGTTTTGACAGCTATTGTTCTTAGGTCTATTATGAACCATCAGTGTTGAGGATGTGCCAGTTGGAATTGATGGCTTTTTTGATGTTAGTTGTTAGGTTCGAGAATGTTGTAACACATACCATTCTCTCAAGACGTGGTTTAGTAAAAGTTTCCAGGAGTGCCCCTCTGTCATTATTCCAGGCCCTTTCGGAGGCTCTCTTAACCAGTGATATTGGGTAATGTCGTGTAGCCAATTCTTCAGACAATTTGATGGCATATTGTTTGTAGTTGATTACATCCGTACAGTTTCTCCTCAATCTCAGAAACTGGCCCACAGGTAAATTGGTGAGGAGTGCCCGAGGATGGAAACTGTGGTAGCTCAACAAGGAATTGCGGGTCATGGGTTTCTGATATAGTTCAGTATATATCTTGCCCTCATGTGGATATAGGCTAAGATCTAGAAATGCCAGGGAATGGTTACTAGATTCACCAGTAAACCTTAGGTTGATATCACAAGTATTAAGCCACCCTGAGAAGATATCAAGAGACTCCTGGTCACCTTCCCAGATGACCAGGATATCATCTATATAGCGTTTCCAAAGTTTAAGTTTGTTTTGGAAGGGATTGTCTGGTGGATAGATGTATTTGGTCTGAAAACCATGCATACAGAGGTTGGCCATGCTGGGAGCACAGGTACTTCCCATGGAAGTACCTGTTGTTTGCCAAAAGAGGTCTCCTTCAAAGCTAAAGAAATTTTCTTTAAGTGCTTAGGTGGCACAGCGTAACACAAAATCATTGAGGGTTTGATCATTACGTGTAGTATTGTTCAGCAGTTCCCATATCGTGTTTAGGGTGTCATCTTGAGGTATGTTGGTGGACAATGCTTCTACATCATACGAAGCCATTAGTTGGGACAAAGGATCAAAACTGATGGTTTCTAAACACGTAAGTATATGTTTAGTATCCTGAAGGTAGGGCGGCATCTGAGACACCATAGGCCGGAGAAAGTAATCCACAAATTGGGACATAGGCTCTAGAACAGAGCTCCTTGTACTATCTCTCTCCCTCTCTCTCTCTTTCTCTCCCTCTCTCTCCCTCTCTCCTCTCTTCCTTTCACTCTCACTCTCCCTCTCTTTCTCTCTCTCTCTTTCTCTGTCCTTTGATGAGCGTATGACACACCTTCTCTTCTTGAATTCTGTCTTGCAGGCTGAGACTTACAGGTTGTCCATGGAAGACCCGCCATGACTCTTCCACATAGTTGTTTTGAGTTAACTATGGATCTAATATTTGGTTTGGAAATTCATTGATGGATAAATGATTCTCCTTTTTCTGGCCACACATGAATGTTAATTGTTGTGATTGTTCGAAATCAGGCAAATTGTTTTGTTCATGATTTCGTAAAGTTGATGTGCAGTATCTTTGTCCGGGGAGGGCCCTGGGTAGGGCCCAGGGAGGGGAAGTCTTGGGTATGGTGGTGGTGGGTGTTGTGGCCCTCTTGGGGCTCCAAGCTGCATGATCAGTTGCTCCATGGCATCTATTGTTCTTCAGGTGTGGCTCTGGGCTCGGCTCCCTTTTGATCCCTACCCAGCTCGAGTATTGGCTGGGGTAGCCGAGGAGGTATGTCCTGAGGTAATGGCGATTGTTAATCTCTCCCTTCAGACCGCCACGGTTCCCGTGCGATTGAAACAGGCCAAACTGTTACCCCATCTCAAGAAACCCTCGCTGGACCCTTTGGTTCCAGTCAATTATCGGTCTATTTCTCTTTTACCAGCCCTGGCCAAGGTTTGTGAGAAGGTGGTTTTTCGGCACCTTGAGACCTTTGCTGAAACATCCGGTGCTTTACACCCGGCCCAATCTGGGTTTAGTACTGCCTGTAGCACGGAGACTGCTCTGGTGGAGATGGCGGAAGCAATCAGGGAGTGCCTGGATGGGGGCGGCAGGGCGGTCTTGATTTTACTGGACCTCTCTGCCGCCTTTGATACGGTGCCACACCAGCTTCTCCTTGCCCGGCTATCATCCATTAGCATTGCCGCATGGGAGTGGGTCAAATCCTTCCTGGATGGTCACACGCAGCAAGTCTGCATGGCTCCTTTTTCATCCTCTGTCAGGAAACTCTCTACGGGGGTTCCTCAGGGCTCTACTCTGAGCCCTCTTCTTTTTAATATATATCTGACCCCTTTGATTTATCTGGCAGAGGAGCTGGGAGCAAAAATAATAGCGTATGCGGACGATACCCAGTTGCTGTTTACCTGGAGGGGCTCGGATCTGGACACTAACATCGCCCAGACGTGCCTAGCGTCCGTATTTCACTGGCTTTCACAGGCCCATTTGAAGTGCAAGGAGGACAAGTCGGAGGTTCTCCTGTACGGCCAATTTCCTCCGGCCTTCAGACAATCTCTGTGGTCCCCCTGTATTTCCCTTGTCCTAACTCTTAAGGAGGCCTGGCAAAAAACTTAGGGGTGTGGTTCAGCGAGGATCTCCGGTTCGCTGATCATGTTAAAAAGCTCACCGGAGTCTGCTTTGGCACCCTCAAGGCGTTAAGAAGGTTCTTTCCCTTACTCCCTAGAGAGGCTAAAGAGATGGTAGCCCGTGCCTTCATTCTCTCCCGCCTCGACTATGCCAATGCTTTGTTCATTGGCATTCCTGGGTATTTGCTGAAAAAACTGCAAACTATACAGAATGCCGTAGCCAGACTCCTGTTCAA
Organism: Triturus cristatus; assembly: GCF_964204655.1. Classification (NCBI taxonomy): domain Eukaryota; kingdom Metazoa; phylum Chordata; class Amphibia; order Caudata; family Salamandridae; genus Triturus; species Triturus cristatus. The sequence goes on from NC_140583.1 coordinate 741,663,902, forward strand.
CATCTCTAGGAGATCTAGTGTTCGGCAGCATTTACGGGATCTGCACTGGCTGCCTGTAGCCCAGCGGGGACAATTTAAGGCCCTTACCCTTTCGCACAGGGCCCTCCATGGCCAAGGCCCTGTGTATCTCAGGTGGCGTTTTGCTCTGTATGTGCCCAATCGATCCCTGCGGTCTGCCTCTCTATGTCGGATGACTATTCTGCGATTTCGTAGATCACGTTTGGGGGGCCAGTCTCTTTCTGTAAAAACAGCAGTTGCCTGGAATGCTCTCCCCTCGGATCTACAGCACATTCAAGACTTCCATCTTTTTAAAAAACGTTTAAAGACGCATCTGTTCAGTCAGCTCTTCTAAATGGCTCTTGCTTGCTCCACCCCCAGCTCACTCCCACGCCAGGACATTCTAAATTTATGCGCGCTACAAGCTCTTTAAAACATAACATAACATGGTGCAGGTTGTTGTCCTGCTTTACACCAGGTCAGAGCAGGTGTTAAATCCCTGCTGCCAAAGCACCTTATCGCCTGCTTTGTGATCTTATCGCTGATCTGGCTGCTAGTTGTGAATGTTGCGATGTGGTGTTGTCGCAGCTTTTTCCACGGGAACGCCTACTCTGCATTTCATTAGCGTTAGTTGCCGGGGTCATCTGTGGCGATGTTTCTTGCATCTGCTATCACGGGAAAATTGGTGGTCTGGGCTGTTAGCACCAGCTTGTGAATAGGGAGATACATTTATCCCCACTTTGGCTGAGATAAAGTGCCGCTAACTCGGCGATAGGTCCTTGAGAATATGCCCCACTGAGGACTAAAAATCACCTCAGTGAATCTTTAGCATTTGTTGAATGTGCTTTGCGGATGGCATCAATTAAGTCTTGTGTTGGCTTTATGCCTTCAGATGTTATGGAGTGTGCCAAATAATCAAGCTGCTTTACCAGAAGCATGCACTTTTCCTTGGACACAGTCATTCCTTTAGCACTCAAAATACCCAAGACTCTATCAAGTACAGAATTGTATTCAATAATACTATTGCCAAAATTCAGGATATCACCCTGAAACTCTTCTACACCCTTGACACTCTTAGACAATGAGTCCATCAGTTTCTGGAAAACACTTGCGTCAGAAGCTAGTCAAAATGGTAATCTCCAAAATGTAAAGGCGCCAGAGGGTGTAACAAACGTAAGTAGCTCCAGTGATCTTGGTGACGAGGCTACATGATGGTATGCTAATTTAAGGTCTATGAGAAAAGAAAGTGGCACCACCAATTGTCATTAGCATCTTTTGGAATTTAGGCAATGAATGGAAATCAACCACAATGTTCTATTGAGCGACCTCAAATCAGCACAGAAGCGCAGACTGCCATTTTTTGTGCCAAAACAATAGCCAAAACACACTCTGAAGAATCAACAGATTGAATTATGCCATATTTACACAATTTATCCAATAAAGTTTTCAACTGATGCTCATATGCTTATCAAGGATACTATAAATCCCAAACCACAAAAATGGCCCCTACGTCTAAGTGATATGGAGAGATTCTGGAGTGTCCCTTTTATAGAACGGATTCCCTCACCCACCCAAAGGTGGCATGCTTCATTATAGGCTAACCTCCTCGTGTTGTGAGCCTGGTCACAATGCGAGCTACACCCCCCTCTCTGAGAGGGAAGAGCTCAGAAATGTTTTCAATGATGGAAAGAGGTATCTTAAAACCTATTGATTAGCATTGTGTGGTGAGGAGTGACAAAAGAACGGAAGTGTGTGTGTGGAAAAACTTACTCCAAAGACGCCAATACATTTATTGGGGCTTTCTAAGGTCAGGATTAAAAAACAAACCTATGGCAGGAGGGTATTTAACCTGTCATAGAGCAGTGAAGGTCACCTATTGCAGGAAGGCATTCATCCTGTCATAGAGCAGTGAAAGTTGTCGTGTTCCCACCTTGTACACTCCGTGGAGTTGTAGAAGCGTTCTTTAGGACCAAAATGAGAGATAAGTCATAGAATACATTCCAGAAACATCGTCAACCATAAAAAATTGGTATACAAAATAAGTGGTTGTAGTGGACCAACACTCTGTCAGAGACCTCTGATAGGTGTATTACATGCCTAGGTTAAGGTGACGCAATGTCACCTTAACCTAGGCAGAAACTTGAAGGAGCACCTCAATCTTCAGCCTCGAAGTGTAGCAGGCATGGATCAGAACCTCCAAAGTGCGATCCGGGGCCCACTACACTTCGAGGATGAGGCCTGAGATGCCCCCTCTTGTTTGCGCCGAGGTTACGGTGACTTTGCAATGCACAGTTGAACACAACACCAGGGGAGGTGTATGAGTGTTGCAATGAGAATAATTATGTTTATTTCCCCTCATTTTTTCTTCTTCCTATGCGTGCTGCATTCTGCTCCCATGTAGCGTGAATATCCTGTAGTTCCCGTAAGTAGTGGATGCTGTAGGGTAAAGAGTCAATGCATGGAGTATGATTTTGATTTGTTACTACCACAATAGAAAAAATAAAGGGTTACTTTTTAGCAAAATTAATTCAGATAAAATAGGCAAATGTAGAAGAGTGTGGTGATGAGCTTTAGTATGGCAGATGTGTTATTCCATCACAAAATTGATGAATATACCATCCACCTGATTTAAAATTCCTTAAGTGTTATGGGACTTGCAATAATGTATATGACATATCCGTCACAGTTCCTAGAAAAATTTAGACCATTGAAGAAGGCATGTTAACTGTGGACGATCCATTGATGATTTCTAGAAATAATCATTAATGTTTAATTAAAATATTTCTCTTCATTTTCTGCATCTTCATGAGCACGTGAATAAGTTGGAGGCCAACCATCTGGGGAAGACAAGGAGAGCCGCTGGGATAAAGAGCACATCACCGAAACCAAAGGACTTAGTCGCACCTATGGTAAGGGGGCTGCCAAAGAGGCCAGCACAATTATCAGCTCAGAGGCCACCAACTTGGACCAGCCCCTCATGCTGGCAGGAGAGGACAATACAGAACAATTATTTTTTTCTATTAGCAGCCACAACCACTACTACCATCTCCAGTCTTGGTCCTGTTTCCCCAGTAAATGTGCCACTCTTAGGCCTTAAACAGCCTAGTGTCTCCTTTGCACCAGTCACCTCTCGCCATGCATCCATACCTGCAGCATTGGCCTCAGAAGAGACACTTGCAATTTTAAGGAACCTCTCCGTTAGGCAGACTGCAGTATTGTATGCCATCCAGGTTGCCGCTGACCAACTCAGTTAAGTGATCACCATCCAAGCAGGCATACACTCTGACATGTCTGCCCTACAGAGAGGATTATATCCAGCAAGTGCCTCTTCTGAGACCACTGAAAGTCCCACACCTCCAAACATTCCACAACCTACCCATACTGCTACACCTTCACCCATTCACCTTCCTACATATACTCCATACCCTGACCACATTCCTTATACCAGCTCACATATAGGCACAGAACAAGCAACAGACATGAGACGAAGCCCAACACTCACACATTCAACACAAAAAGAACATTCGTACGAAGAGAAATGCACACAAACCTCAGACTTGCACACATCAAATCAAACAACAACAACATCTGGCATAACAAACACACATGAAGCTACACCTTCACCATTCCTAGAATCCTCCTCTGAGCCTAATCCTATCCCTACCCCTAAACCCAGTACACACCCCACTTTCTCAAAAAACCCTAAACCCTCCCCTGTTCCTAAACCTACCCTTACCCATAAACCCACTACCCATCCTGCTTCCTCCAAAACACCTAAACCCTCTTCAGTTCCTAAACTTACCCTTACCCCTAAACCCAGTACTCATCCTACTTTATCTTAAACATCTAAACTCTCCCCTGTTCCTAAACCTACCAGTACCACTAAACACAGTACTCATTCAGATTCCTCCAAAACCCACAAACCGTCCCCTGCTCCTAAAACCACTCTTACCCATAAATCCACTCCTGAAATAACCACAACAGATACACCAAAACACTCAAAGTAGCAGACATCTAAATATATATCACCAAAAGCACATCAGCATACACCCAAACACATCTAAAACGGAAGGAAGAAACCTACAACCAAACCACAAAACAAGCAAATGCTCAGTGTTCTTGGTGTGGTTTTCCCCCTAATGTTTTACTTTCAACCATCCTTTTTGCTGACTTCATTTTTTCTGGCTTTAGAACTTTGTGCACTTTAATACTGCTAACCAGTGCGAAAGTGCTTGTGCTTTCTCCCTAAACATGGTAGAATGAGCTTATACCCAAATGGCATATTTAATTTACTTGTAAGTCCCTATTAAGGTGGTACTACCTGTGCTCAGGGCTTGTAAATTAAATACTATTAGTGGGCCTGCAGCATTGATTGTGCCATCCACTTAAGTAGCACTTTAAATGTGTCTTAGGTTTGCCATTGTGGCCTATGTGTATAGTTTTAACCTTTTGTTTCGATGTGGCAAAATAAACCTTTTGACAGGCCCAAACCTTCCTTTTACCTTTTTAACACATATAAGTCACCTTGAGAGTAGGTCCTGAACAGTCCACAGGGAAGGGTACAATGTATTAAAAAAGTGGGACATGTACTTTTTAGTTTTACACGTCCTTGTAGTGAAAAACTCTTAAATTAGTTTTTCTCTACTGCAAGACCTACGCTAACCTCTCCCATAGGATAACATTAGAGTTATCTTATTACATTTAATAAGCTGTAATTACCAAATAGGAACAGGTAGCCAGTTCATGTTTAGTGTCTTTGGAATTGTAATGGAAATTCCTAACTTATTCGGGAATTGGACTTTAAACTACAATTCTGAAAACGCCACTTTTAGAAAGTTGCCAACAAATGATTTTGTTCAAAAAACAAATTAACAACAATGAATTGATCATTTAAGAGTTCCTAGAATAACATTGGAAATTAATTAAAAGTTGTACAATACTTTTTATATTAGGAAAATAAAATTCAACATGCAGGTGTACATATTTTTGACAAATTTTATATTGGAATTCAAACTTGAGATTACAGGGTTTCAGAATATCAATCTCATAATACTTTGACAGTGATAATTGCAGTACTTTTCCAAGTTAGTATGCCATTTGTCAATGTATTTCAAGCCCACTTTCTGAATATCTAGTTAGATCCTATCTTATGCAGAAAGGATAGGCTCTAAATAAAGTTTAGCAGTCACTAAAGAGAAAGTTCAATCAATCAATCAGGATTTTGAAGTACAGCCAATCACTCATGAGGGCCTTAAGGCGCTGGAGTTGCTATGTGCTTGGTGGAAATAGCAGTGAAAAACGAGGCAAAAGCTGGAGAAGGGAAGGAGAAAGCAGTAAAAGAAAGTACAGCAAAAGCAGGAAAAAGCACTCAGAAAAATGGGAGGAAAAGACAGAGCTAGCAGTAAATAATGAGGCAAAAGCTGGAGAAAGCACTCAGGAAAAGGTGGGTAAAGGAAGGAGAAAGCAGTAAAAATGAGGCAAAAGCACGAGAAACCACTCAGAGAAATAGGGGGAAAGGACCGAGAAAGCAGTAAAAGTAATGAGGCAAAAGCAGAAGAAAGCTAGGCCTGGGTGGAGCTCACTGAGTTGCAGTCCAGAGAATTCCACAGAGTTATTATAAAATTCCACCAAATTCCCTGGAGTATCACTAGTGGATGGAGTATTTTATTGCTCAGCCATCCCCCTAGTTTTAGACTCCGCGAAGGACACAGCGAATGCCTCATGGGTAAGCCTTCGAAGTGTGCCTACCGGTGAGGAGCTCTTGTCAAGGCTTGCTGAGTGCCACCGACGCCGTCCACAATGATGACTTCCAAAGAGTCTATTTATAGGAGCAATTGGCAGCTCCAGTACTACATATTTCATGAGCGCTTGTACTCAAGAGTATAGAGCAGAGGAAGGCAAAAATAGGACTGATAGTGGTTGGCATTCCATGGTAATGACTTCAAATAAAGAAAAAACGGGTAATCTGCGGTGCCCACACAAGGTGGATTGATGGTCATTGTAATGCTTACTGATGGGCAATGGATTGCAATAGTGGAAAGATTGGGAGAGGGAAAATGTATTTTGTTTAGTGGACTTAGGGCCATATGTATGACCAGTTGATTTTTTTCGAGTCTCTAATTGCAATTTTTTGCGACTCACAATTAGAGACTCGCAAAATCAAATGTACTAATGTGTCTGGGACACATTTAGCGATTCCTAAATGGGTCGCAAATGACCTGCCTCATTATATTCATAAGGCAGGTTGCAATTTGCAACTCATTGGGAATGGCTAGCACTCACTATGCAGGCTGCAAAAGATTTTCAAATATTTACCTAAGAACACCAGACTGACCGTCATGCAAGCCCTCATCACTAGCAGGCTGGACTATGGAAACACTCTCTACACTCTCCAAACAACTCCTACATACACTTGATGCCATTCAGAACACTGCAGCAAGACTCATACTCAACCTCCCACACCTCATCCACATCTCACCTCTCCTCAGGAAGCTTCACTGGCTCCCCATTTGCAAACACAGCAAATTTAAACTTCTACAGCACACAGATAAATCTCTATACAACACAAGACCAGAATACCTGAACAGCCACATGCACTTTCACTAGGCCGGCAGACACCTATGTTCTGCCTCACTCTTATTCACACAGATTGCCTGCATCTTCAAAAGCAGAACGGGAGGTTGCTCATTTTCCTACATTGCACCCAAGACATGGACGACCTCCCTCAACACATCAGAGCCTCCTCACCTCATCTTGAGTTCCACAAGAAGCTGTAAACCTGGCTCTTCTCCTAAATACCTCGAGGACCACACACCTATAAACTGGCCCAAGCACTCGGACACTCTCTGAGGTGATTAGCGTGCTATACAAATCAACATAGCATAACAAAAGTTAAGCCTGACTGCTTTTTGAGCCAAGCTATCAAGGTTTAATCAAAGTTTAATTTAGCGACTTTGTAGTTCGCCCTGACAGGGATTGTGGCTGTTGCTCGAACAGAGGTCCCCCCCATTCAACCAACAACCCAATGTCTCACACAGATAAATGCAATACCATACATAAACAAAGGAGAATGCCATGCACACAAGCAAACATAAACAAACACCAACGCACACACACCTCTACCACAACACTCACAAACAGAAACACAGATTTTGCCACCAGATACCTACCTACTTTGAACACCCATCCAGCAATCTTCCAACTACAGTTCCCATGGCTAAAACCACCCATGATGAGCCTTCCCCTACCCCCATAAAAAATTCCAGCCCAACCCCAAATCTCAATAATAAAGGTGTGCAGATAACATCAGCTCTTGCAGGAAAAGTTTGCCCTTGAGAAGGATAATAAGCTGCAGAAGGAGGCAAGCAACAATGCAAATGACCCTTCTTAGGTGCCGATTCCGATCCTGTAAAGCCCGGGTACGAATGGTCGTATGGAGCGTATTCTCCGTACGACTCGTACCCAGGAAATCCTCCTTACAAACCAGCAAGTACGATTCGTACAGAAATACCATTTCCGTACGATTCGTACAAAACTACGTGCGGCAAAAAAATACCCACAATTCCGATCCGGGACATCGCGTACGTGACGTCCGGGCGGAGTCAGGCAGCGTGTGGGTACGGGCCGTACCCCTACGTCACCCCAACAATGGTGGTACGGCCCGTACCCACGCCCTCACAGCGTGGGTACGGGCCGTACCCCTACGTCACCCCAACAATGGTGGTACGGTCCGTACCCACGCCCTCAGAACGTGGGTACGGGCCGTACCCCTACATAACCACAATAATGGTGGTACGGCCCGTACCCAAGGCCCCAGAGCATGGGTATGGGCCATACCACCATTGTTGGGGTGACGTAGGGGTACACGTGGTACAACCCGTACCCACGCTCTGAGGGCGTGGGTACGGGCCGTACCACCATTGTTGTGGTGACATAGGAGTACGGCCCGTACCCACGCTCTGAGGGCGTGGGTATGGGCCGTACCACCATTGTTGTGGTGACGTAGGGGTACAGCCCGTACCCATGCTCTGAGGGTGTCGGTACGGGCAGTACCACCATTGTTGTGGTGACGTAGGGGTAAAGCCCGTACCCACGCCCTCCGAGCGTGTGTAGGGTCCGTACCACCATAGTTGTTGTGATGTAGGGGTACGGACCGTACCCACGCTCTGAGAGCGTGGGTACGGACCGCATCACGCGTACCCCTAGCGCACCAGTACATTAGTGATACAAGGCGTACACACGCCACGAATGTTGTGATAGGGCCTGGTGCAGAATCTAACCAGTATATTGGGGGTGTGTATGCCCAGGTGAGCAGTGTACTGCACCAAGGGTGCAGGCGGGTGGGTGGGTGTCTGCCTAGGATTCACATCAGTGGACAGAGACATGTGAGGGGGGGGTGCCTATCACTCCCAGCAGTGGACATAAACATGTGAGGGGTGGGTGCCTATCACTCCCAGCAGTGGACAGAGACATGGGGGTGGGTGCAGAGGACTCCCAGCAGTGGACAGAGACATGGGGGTGGGTGCCTATCACTCCCAGCAGTGGACAGAGACATGTGAGGGGTGGGTGCCTATCACTCCCAGCAGTGGACATAAACATGTGAGGGGTGGGTGCCTATCACTCCCAGCAGTGGACAGAGACATGGGGGTGGGTGCAGAGGACTCCCAGCAGTGGACAGAGACATGGGGGTGGGTGCCTATCACTCCCAGCAGTGGACAGAGACATGTGAGGGGTGGGTGCCTATCACTCCCAGTAGTGGAAAGAGACATGTGAGGGGTGGGTGCCTATCACTCCCAGCAGTGGACAGAGACATGTGAGGGGTGGGTGCAGAGGACTCCCAGCAGTGGACAGAGACATGGGGGTGGGTGCCCATCATTTCCAGCAATGGACAGAGACATGGGGGTGGGTGCAGAGGACTCCCAGCAGTGGACAGAGACATGGGGGTGGGTGCAGAGGACTCCCAGCAGTGGACAGAGACATGGGGTTGGGTGCCCATCACTCCCAGCAGTGGACAGAGACATGTGAGGGGTGGGTGCCTATCACTCCCAGCAGTGGACATAAACATGTGAGGGGTGGGTGCCTATCACTCCCAGCAATGGACAGAGACATGTGAGGGGTGGGTGCCTATCACTCCCAGCAGTGGACAGAGACATGGGGGTGGGTGCAGAGGACTCCCAGCAGTGGACAGAGACATGGGTGGGTGCAGAGGACTCCCAGCAGTGGACAGAGACATGGGGGTGGGTGCCCATCACTCCCAGCAGTAGACAGAGATATGTGAGGGGTGGGTGCCTATCACTCCCAGCAGTGGACATAAACATGTGAGGGGTGGGTGCCTATCACTCCCAGCAGTGGACAGAGACATGTGAGGGGTGGGTGCAGAGGACTCCCAGCAGTGGACAGAGACATGGGGGTGGGTGGCTATCACTCCCAGCAGTGGACAGAGACATGTGAGGGGTGGGTGTCTATCACTCCCAGCAGTAGACAGAGACATGTGAGGGGCGGGTGCCTATCACTCCCAGCAGTGGACAGAGACATGGGGGTGGGTGCAGAGGACTCCCAGCAGTGGACAGAGATATGGGGGTGGGTGCAGAGGACTCCCAGCAGTGGACAGAGACATGGTGGTGGGTGCCTATCACTCCCAGCAGTAGACAGAGACATGTGAGGGGTGGGTGCCTATCACTCCCAGCAGTGGACAGAGACATGGGGGTGGGTGCAGAGGACTCCCAGCAGCGGACAGAGACATGGGGGTGTGGACGTCATCCTCAGATGACCACAACTCCATAGGTGTATGAACGCATCCCCAATGTGCGATCATGCCACAAGACTGTATAGTCATGTTAAAGCCTACTAAACTAAGAGAGCCAAAGGGAACACACACTGTCACGCACATTCCAGGACTGATAGGAATGTACAGGTGCTGGGACAGCCACCAAGTTGTTGTCTCCCATGGAAGGAATAGGGTGGAGTTCCCACAGATATCATGCCCACAATTGTGAGTCAGGTGCCCAAATACCCTGCAGAACAAGTAACATATGTGTGCTAGGCTGGGAGTACACACATGCATAGTGCGTAAAAGGGACAATTTCTACATGAAGGCATGGCAACATACTCTATACACAAGTACAGTGACTACCAAGGATGGCACAGACGATGCAGGCGGAGACATTGCTTAGCAGGCATGGCCATAGTTGAAGGGATCCGTCACCCACCAAGGAAATGTAGACACAGGTCAGCACAACAATTGTGCAACTTCCTGCAGGGAAGATGTCAGGTGCCACAGAGGAAGGAACACTCCTTGGGACAATGTCTCCAAACACAAAGAGCATACACGACCAAAGAATCTTTGCAGAGACCTTGTGATGGCACGCGGATACCAGGGTCCACCCCATGAGCAGCAGACTACAACATTTCCCAGACACCTAACACATTATCACCACCCCAACTCATCGAGCATCAGCACCAACATCAATACCAGAAAAGCAATAGTGTTCAAAGGCAAAACAAAATGCTTTATTCAGCATTAAATTAAAACGTATAAAAGGACACTATTTACAAAGGCCATAGGCCAGTCCAGATGCGAAGTCCTGGGGAGGGACACATGGCCAGGCGTCTCCCCTAGCTTGCCTGCACATTAGACACTTCATGTTCATCGACAGGGGGGGGGCATCATGTGGGGAAGGACCAGGCACCGCAGGGACAGGAGGGGGAAGGGTAGGTGTTGTGGGTGCAGGGACGGACGACTCCACCACAGGGGGTGGGGCAGCGCCAAAGGTGGTGGTTAGCAGGGCGCTGCACACTTCTGCAAGCTCGTCCAGCGTCTCCCCTGCACCCGAAGAAACCACAGGCCCCATGGAGGGGGGTGGTCGGAGGGATGGGTTGCAGCGCTAATGGGGGAGGTGGTGGATGGGGGGGGGAATCAACTCCCCTACCCGTGGAGTGCCTTGCCTGTTTGCGGGCTGGGGAACCAGTGGGGCTGAGGCCCAGCACAGCCAAGTAGGTCTCCTTCTCAGATTGTGGGGCAGGGGAGCCGAGGGGAGTGACATTGGAGGGACTGGGGAGTGAGGAATGCGGACTCCGACTGTGGCTGCGTGTCTGCCTGTGTGCCCCAGACCCAGTGGGTGTGCCTTCTTCCCCCTGAGTGTGCATGACAGGAGGTGTGCGCTTGCCCTTCCATGTTGGTGTGCTGCCTGGGAATGTCTGGGTGTGCTTGGGACAGGCATGGGAGTGGGAAGTGTGGATGGTGCAGGAGTAGGGGGGGACAAAGCGCTGCAGGAGACTCACTGCTGCCGTCAGTGACGAGTCCATGGACCTCATCAACATCCGTTGGTCAGACATCGCTGATGACATGCCCTCCATGTACGACACCATCTGTGTCAGCAGTCTGGTGTGGCCATGGAGGACACTCAGCAGTGATGTCTGGCCAACCTGTAACTGCCGCTGAAGGTCCACAGACTCGTCAGTGAGGGCAGCAGGGGAGACAGGGGCAGGGGGTGCGGTGCCTTGCACGAAGGAGACATGTTGTTGCCCTACACGGACAGAAGGGACCGGAGCAACTGGGAGGGCGGTGATGGGAATGGAGGGGGAGGTTACAGATGTAGTGCTGCTGTCAGCTGTTGGAGCAGCCACCGCCCCCTCTGGGAGTTCAGCCTCGGACCCGTCAGCGTCGTAGTCGGTGTTGGTACTAGACAGGTCCTCCGCCTGACTCCCCTCGACCCTCCGTGCCACATGCTGCGCCAGACTCGCCAGCACTGGTGGCACCGGTGCTGGATCCCTCCTCCACGTCCGTGCAGGTGTCTCCCTTGGTGTCCCCCGATGATGCTGTGGGCAAGGTGAAGAGACAGAAAATAATCAGACACCTGTATACATATGACACATGAGTCCAAACAAAATAGGTCACAGTGCATATCAGGAAATGCATTATGAGTAACAGCTAGAATACTCCGCACATATGTAAGCCCTGCACTCCCCAGTTGGTTGACCCATCATGCCACTTGGAAACAATGAAAATTAGGACACAACAGCAAATAACTCGATATCCAATTATACAGAGGATATGGTGTCTGGGAATTGTTGAGCACAGCCAGACTATGAAGGCATGCCACCTCTTTTTCACTGTGAAAGAAACAGTATTGGTGCACCCAAGGGCAAATAACAGACACCAATGCTGAAGGTGTCCCCACACTCAGAGACCTGTGAGTAATTTGGAAAGCCAAAAGAAATACATTGTGAACCCTTGGGAATCACAACACTTTACACAATCGACGTGTTTGGAATGTGTGAATGTGCCACTTTTTGATCAGAACACACATGTGCCTGTATAACAGAAGTCACACAAGGAGGTGCACACAAAACTACATTTACACAGTCATTGTATGAGCTGGCAGCCTAAATCAAATAAGCCACTGTAAAGAAGAAATGGGGTACCAGTAAGTACATATACATGGCACCACGGTGGTCTGGATGACTTGACACTCGTAAGTTGGTATCAGCAACAACCAAGGACTTACCCAAATGCAACCACACTGTGGGAACATGTATTTGTATAATCTCTAAACAAATTTTTCCCTAACTGTGCCTTTGTTTTAAATGTGCCAGCGTGTCCCAGAAAAGTGTAAAGGTGGTGTCTTGTGCACTTCCTTGGGAGACATCTGTCATGCAGGCACATTATTGTCATTCACCACAAAACATCAAAGTCATGCATATCAACTATTGAGACATGTTGACAAGTGTAGTGAGTGCCAACGTACAAGACTTCTTGACTAACAACTTGAATCATGCCACCTATCACATGGCCATCCGTACCATGATGACACATTTGGCAACACATCTGACCCACTACCTGTCATGTGGAGAGGCACACATGTCCAAACACAGGACAATGCATTAGCTAATGGCCCTGCAATTGTGTCGGAATAAGGAGCACCTGCACTGAGGAGACACCCTCAAGGGAACCAAGATTGTCCACACAGATGTCAGCACACACAGACCAAACTACGTAGAATCTGGACCACACACCGTTGCCAAAAATGGATGAGCAGGAACCATGTCTTTTAACTTTTGACACATGCTGCAAAGCACAAACATTAAACCCTGCACAACATGACTGGGTCACTGCATGTTGAGTGTCTGTCCAGACAATTATCACACACAGGTCAGACCTGGCAAAGAGACATAAGTTTTAGACATGTAGGCCTTGCCCGCACAAACCCCCCTACCTGAGACAATGTGATTGAGACAGAGCAAGTACTTACACCTCTTAATCTGGGTTTACTTAAATGTGCATCAAGAACTCCTAAATGTACTCAACATCACCCCGTGAGGCTGACCACACATATTAGTAACAAACAACCATCATCAGATAGTTGTACATAGACACACAGGCACTGGCCAGTCTGAGTATGCACAAGCCAAATGGGGTCACCCTGTACAGTGGACACATGTAGCACACTTTACGTAAATACAAATGAGGCCAGGGAACAATGCCACAGAGGCCAACCTATGCTGAACACACCGAGAATGCCCACAGTGTTGGATGACACACATGATTCCTAGGAAAAGGTGTCTCAGGGGACTGTAGTGGGCACATTGCTCCATGGTCCTGGAATGATCTGACTGTAACAGGAGCAACCATCCCGGCACTATGCATATCTCCCACTCATGCACATCATGTCTGAGGCCACAACATCGGTCATGCATGCTGCAAGTCTGTTCATTTTAAACCTCACACTCCTATGTTGAGACTCAGCATCAGTGCCAACAATTATGGACCCACAAATTACTGAACAGGACAGGGCACAGGCAAGGTACCAACACATGTCACAGACCACCCCCACACATGATGCAGCAAGCATTGTGCACTTGGATTAACTGGCAGCCTAGATGACCATGTGCAAGAGTGATTACACACAGACCAGGGAACACATGTCAAGGAGGGCAAGGGAGGAAGAACAGCCCCGGTTGACTTGGGGCAAAAGGATATGCACTGCACATATAAACCCTGGCAGTGTATCCATGCGACTGAGAACTTCCTAAAGCTGGTGACACACAACAAACACACATGTACCTACCCCCTCCTTGCTGCTGTCCCTCCTGTAACCGCCTATCCATGTCAGGGAAGACCACCGCCAGGACACGCTTCATCTGGTGGGTCAGTCGTCGACGCCCGCCGTGGGGATGTGGAGGTGAGTCCCCCAGCAGGACCCGGGCGATCCTCCTGGTCCAGCACCGGATGTCCTGCCAGCGTTTCCTCACTTGGGGTAGGCGCCGACTGCGACCCTCCACCGACATCACGGCCCTGACGGCCCGCTTCCAAATTCTCCCCTTCTCGTAGGCGGTTACCTGTGAGGATGACAAAGTGAGACAACATCACTACACCTGCTCCATGTCACAGAGACACACATTTGAACATCTTTGATTTTTTGAACAGGGCATAGTATGCTGCCAAGTAATAGCACCTTTGGCATAGGGACATTAGCCTCTGGGGAAGCCCCAATGCACTACATGGCATTGAAAGTACACAGGTGGCATGAGGGATGCGACACACTCCCTGATCATGGCTCACACTGTGCATCACAAGCAACACAAGGCTGATGGACAGCACCTCAAAGCAGTCACATGCCCCAGGCCACTGATGCAACCTCAGCAGAGTACACAGACACACACAGGCACAGATCAATCACCTGCCATTGGCAACAGCGGATACAAATCTCACTCTGCACATGTGCCACTTGCCTGGGGGGTGTCACAGGTGTGGGGCTAGCTCAGCACGTCAGACACACAGCACGGCTTCCTTATGACATCAGATGGGTAGAGCAGTTGCCTCCTCCATGCAGCTGTGGTGCAACACTCCACATAGACACTCACCCACATGACAAGGAACATTCACACCCATCAATGTCCAGGGGGCGTACACATCATTTGGACACTCACCACAGCTCCACTCAACTCACACACATCTGTGGGTACAGTCACCTGTCACACCGGGGGACCAATGAATCACATCAGGACTATAGAACAAAAATGCCCAAGAGGATTAGCCAGGCTGAATGTGCCATGCACCATGCAGTCACAGTAAGCACAATGCATGAACTATATCATGCTCTGAATGAGAGACATAAGGCATTACCCCCCCCCCCCCCCCGGGACCCACTCTAAACAACATTGCATGTCTGTCACACCTGGACACAATGCCAGAAGTGGCAGTCACAAAAAAGGTGCACAGTCAAAGCTAGTGGAGTCAGCACTCACCTGCTCCCCTGGTCTCCCAAACAGGCTGGCGTACTGTGGGAGGATGACGTCCCGCAACGCCTCATTCTCCTCCTGGGTGAATGGCTGGGCCCTCTCCACAGACATGGTGACAGAGGAAGCAATGACAGCAGCAGTGGTGTCCAATGACGTGTTGTGCAGGCAAGTGCCCTCTCATGGGTTCTGGCTGCCTTATATCTGCCTTGCTGGGCTGTTTCATTTACAGGAGTACAGAATGATTGGTCAGACTCATTTGCATCCTACGTTTCCTCTAATCCCTTTAAACATACACCAGTGAGTGCCTTTGCATGGTTCAAAATTTGAGCATCATGTCAAGTCAACAACCACTTTGCAACATTGTATATTGTCTCCAACCGACTTTTGCTGGCCACCTGATGGAAAAATTTGAACTGGAAACTCGGCTTTCAATGACAACCAGCATGCATTTAGGCCATAATACTTGTCCCTCATGTGTCCCCTATGTAATTTTACAATCCACACACAGGTACGGTGCGTTTCACACGTACCCCTACGGCACCAGTTGCACAGTGCGTTTGACACGTACGTGTACGACCAGTGTGTACACGTACGTGTACTACCGTAGTACACGTACGTGTACACACTGGTCGTACACGTACGTGTACGACCAGTGTGTACACGTACGTGTACGACCAGTGTGTACACGTACGTGCACCAACAGTGTGTACACGTACATGTACTACCGTAGTACACGTCCGTGTACTACTGTTGTACATGTACGTGTACACACTGGTCGTAAACGTACGTGTGTACGGTCCGTACACACACGCGTACTCCTATGCCAACACCAATATAGTGATACGTACCGTACACACGCCCTCAGAGCGTGTGTACTGTGCGTTTCACATCTTCCACTGGTGATAGGAGGTGCACAGGAAAGGAATGGAGCTCTCAGACTCGCACAAGGCTGTACATCAAGTCATTGTCATTGCAGTCCTTCTTGTGCAGGGCCTATGTGTGTCAGGCAGTGATATGGCACATGTCTCCTCATGTTTTTGCACAATAGATGCGTGATGACCTGTGTACACATGCCATGTGTGATGGGGCACTATGTGGCACACTTCCCCTTCACATTTTGCACATGTGTGCATGTAGTACAAACGTGTCAAGCACTGCATCACTGGTATGGCACAGTCACCAACACCCACAACTGTCCCCTGATGCCAGGAACAGGGACACTAACACCTGACATCTCATTACCAGCGTGGCTCGATGTGACTATGTCGTGTGTGTCATGTGTTCCCATGAGATTGCTGTTGATGTTCCGTCAACTGCACCTGCTGTTGCTGCATCCAACATGTGTCTGTGCGTAGATGGCCATGCCACACATATACGCACACCATGCCACATGTGGATTCACTCGTTACGTGTGTCTGGATGCTTCTAACATGTTCTTTTGACATGAGGACATATCTGCGTCGTATCCATGTCTGTGTTTTCTTTTTTCACGTGTACCCCTTCATCGCAATGTGTGTGAGCTGCTAATTTTTAATGACATGTGCCCTGTGCGTCTAGCTTGCCGCCAGCTGTCTGTATGAGATGACATCCTTCAAATGCAGATATGTGGATGTATGTCACTCCTGTGATGTCTTTGGCTGTTCACTTACACTGGCCCACAGCTTGTTTCAGGGCATGTAATGTAGAACTTGACAATCAACGGTTGTAGCTGGCTCTTCGTAGGAGTCTCATCTGGCTGGCATACGTGTCCTGGATGTATTGCACAGACCAGACTCTGTATTTCACAGATGTGTATTAGCTGTTGAACATGTGCTCAGTTTATTGACATTGGTGTTGTAATGTACTCACTCTTTGTTATTCCTTCCAAATTTCTGCAGGGCACCGCCTCTCCCCCGACCAATGCCAGACTTGGGTGCCATGAGGGAACGTGACTGCATAAGACGCTAACGCTTCTCGCAAGAGTTGATTGAGCACTTGACCGCCCGGCTGGAACCACACCCCCAACCGCTACACAGGTATCCTACTGCGCTAACCCCCAAGATGAAGGTGATGGCAGCCCTACATTTTTTTGCCACCGGTACGTTTCAATTCACCATAGCTGATGTTGGTGGCATGTCCCAGACCATGTTCAGCCGTGTTCTGCATGATGTTTTAGAAGCCATGTTGGAGCACCTGGATGAATTCATCCATTTTCCGACTCGTGAGCAGTTGACAGGTGTCAAGGGTGAGTTCTATGTCCTGGGAGGGATGCCCCATGTAATTGGGTCCATTGATGGGACACATGTGGCTTTGGTACCACCACAGGCACAGGAGGTAGCCTATCGAAACCGAAAACATTATCTCTCCATTAATGCCCTTGTGGTGTGTCTACCTAACATGCTGATTTCCCATGTCTGTGCACGTTTTCCAGGGTCAGCACACAATGCCTACATCATGAGGCGTAGCAGGGTGCCAGAAATGATGCTGCAGCTGCACAACGAATGAGCATGTCTTGTTGGTGGGTATACTCTGTTTGTCCTGTATTTAGCGGTATCTTTGTATCTTACTGCATCTCCTGACCCACTTCTTTACATGATGTTTCTATGTAGGGGACTCTGGCTATCCCAACATGCCATGGCTGATGACGCCTCTCCACAACCCCAGAACAGCTGCAGATCACCGTTACAACAACACCCATGGGCAGACCAGGCGAGTGATTGAGAGGACGTTTGGCCTCCTGAAGAGCCGATTCCGGTGCCTTCACAAGACAGGCGGATCCCTCCCATATGCACCAGTGAAGGTCTGCAAAATCTTCATCGTGTGCTGCATGCTGCACAACATGGCAGTGGAGAAAGCTGTGCCACTCATCCTGGATCCGGATGAGCAGGAACATCCACCCGTGGAGGATGAAGGGCTTGGTCACAAGGCAAGTGAGGAGGAGGAGGACATCCGGAGTCAGCTCATACTCAACTTCTTCTCATAATGGTGAGTCCCTGGGTCTGAGTGTGCACGCTTTGAGCCTTGTGTGGCATGTGTTGCAATGTGTGTGTCCATCTGACTGTATGCTAAGTGACTTAGAGGTGCGTTCTGATGTGTCACTCGAGTGATGATGTCATTCCACACATTGTAGCTGAGACAGTAAATTTAAAACTAGCATGGTGACAAACTTATTCCTGTAGAGTAAATGACCATGCATGCGGTTGACTATCTTTTTGGTGACTTCTTGTGTGTCTGTCATCCCCAGGTAGTTGCGCATGCTGTCTGCTCGTGGCATCGTTGGGCTCCTGCTATTCCTCATGAGTATTGCAACATGTGCTGAATCAGCGTTACATGCACGGACATGGTGAAAAGTCTCCTTTGGGTAAGGATTGCAGCAAGGCATTTTGGGTGTGGTAGTTGTTTGGAATGTGTGGGCACTGCTCCTGTGCAGGTTTTGTTACTATGCATACATGTCGACTCACCATGGGGCACATGACATGTAGCATGACTCCCATGAATTGATAGTCACCCTACGTGACAGTCATCTGTAATGGGATTGTGGATTGTGATGAAGGCATCAATGTGTGTAAAACTTACCTCTGAAACATACGGGAGGCTACGGGTGGACATAGTGTGGGACATCCCCATAAGAGGCTCAATGGGGAATTGCAGCCTCTCCGTGTGCAGCAGGGGTTGTTTGGCTCACCCCCTTCACTTGTGTGCCAGTTCAATGGATTTACAGCATCTGTGGTGTGAAGGGGGTGTCCAGTGTAGGTCCCACATGTTCAGCCAAATGACCTGTGAGTCTGTTCATATTGATGCATTTCCCTAGGTGTGAGCCTGAGTAATAAAGGTGTTCCTCACCCTCCAAGGTGCCTCATCTCTGTCAATGCAAGTCTCTTACCACTGTGCATGCGGCATCTCTGGCATAGTTGTCAAAGATTGTGCATATGAGTCTATGTGTAGATTAGCAACATGCATGCTGTTCTTCATGGATTAGAATCTCTATTGTGCATGAAGTCCATGGTTGTGTATGTATTTGGGCATGTTGTTCCCCACAACGGGCCCTCAACACCTGCTGAGGGTGTGTTTCCTGTGCGCAGCTCGGCCTTCGGTTTTCTGATCCGGTGTCAGTCATCTTTGGTGATTGTGCATCCATTGTCTCTGGGTGTGCCATGGAAAACCGGACACTCCTTCCTTCACATACGCCTGTTGCAGTTGTCCTTTCTGACATCCTTGTCTTTGTGTGCAACTTGTGGCATATTTTCCAGGACATGCCGCCTGCTGCTGCAGCCCTTGCAGCAAGGGCACACAGAGTTTCCGAATTTGGCAACACACACGCCTCAAAGATGCTCCTCCCTTCCTCCCTCCACCCATTCATTTGGCTGTCATCAGCTTGTCTGTGCCACTGTTGCGGCCACGCGGTGCCAAAGGCTGGACCATCTGCACATGCAACATGCACATTGCACAACCCTCATGTCCTTGCATGACCCACATCACACTACAGTCTGATGTTGCAGCCACCCTCCAAGCAATGTCCATCCGCATATCTACCGCCTGCTCACAGGCATACACTAAGTGCACACACAACACCTTTGCATGATGAGTGTGCAACTCCGACTGTCTACACAGCGCTGCCATGCCTTCCAGGCCCTGTCACACCAACCAGGTCATGTCCCTCCTACTCCCCACCGGCTCTGTACCCCAGCAAGGCCATGGGAGTGGGACTCAAGGCTTCTGCATGTAGTATGGTGTCGTCGTCTGGCACATGGCACAGGTATCATCTCTCAGCGTGTCAATCTACAATGTGTCCAGGACCCCCCCTCACCACCATCACATGTGCACAGCACCTCATCATCAGCTCGTATGCCATTGACAGCCAGGTGCTCCTCACCAAAGACACCGACATTGCCAGTTCCAATATTCAAGAATGCATGAGATCCATTGATGAATGGCTGAACATCAGCCACCTGAGGCTGGACTTGTACAGGACTGAGGTAATCATCTGTGGATTGTCCCCTTACAGCTGGGCCAACTGCTTGTGTCCCACCCGCAAGAGCCCTGCACAAGCACCCAGTGGGCACGCACACAAGATGGTGTGCATCATGTATTGCTCGCTCACATTTGCCATGGTAATCACCAGCATCTGTACCTCAGGCTGCAACACCCTCTGCATTATGCACATGATCCACAGATAGATCCACTCCAAGGAAAGACAGACCATCCCCCAGGTCCACGACAACATCCGTGTCAAATACTGCCCTGACCTCTACGGAGCAAGTACATCCAAACTTCCGGGAAACTAGTACACATCCAGGGTGCATCTGCACACCTCAGCTTTAACATCCCGCGCCCCAGCCACATCACCGTCCAGCAGAGATAGCTGCAATGGATCACAGTCTGCTGCAGGATAACCTTCAGACTCCCCACCCACACTCAGGAGGCAGGCCACAACCCGACCCCAAACCAACCTTGTACCACTGTCATACGAGACCACGTGGGGCCATCTCCGTGCATCCAACCTTGCCCTGGCCACCATTCTTCACATCCACTGTACTCCAGCATACAGGACATAGTTCTCCCACCTGGCAAAACATACCTGGGACTCCCTACCTGGGAACCTCCACATGAGCTATGACCTCTACGCCTTAATGATACTCTTCCAAATAGGTCTGTCCGCACAGTATTGCAAGCCCCCCCTCAGCAACTTGAGGCCATCACAGGTGAGTATTGTGCTCCATGTCTGCATTGAATGATACATTGTGACCCATGTGTGTCCTGTACCAGACTCAGATCCCAGGGTATGGATGGGTGGAGTTAGTTCAACACTCAGGCATAGTTTGACATTTGCACACACACATGTTGTGGACTAATGCAAAATGACTGCAACATCTCATAATAAAAAGTAAATCTTTTTATTTGCGGTGGGGTACGTGTTTTGGTAGATGAAATAAGGTGCTCTACCGGGTGCATGGAATCCAAAGTTCCCAGGGGGAGATGGTATCCTTGGCATTTGAAGTCATCAGAGTCCAGACAACAGTGTTGGTCATCATTGGTCAGACTGTGACCAGCAAGTCCATGTGGCAGAGAATGTCATTGGATGTGGTGCTGCTGTTGCGCCAGAGGGCCAGGTGCCAGGCCAGGTGACCTGGGAGATGGGGATGGTCCGCTGCCTCTCACGGTCTTTTCCGTGGATGACCCACCTTCCTCCGGGGACTCTCAGATGCAGGCCTTGACGATGTTTGGGACGCTCCGTCGGACTAATCCTCCTCCTCCTACTCCCTCCCTGTGGCTGGTGCTGGTCTGCGCCTGGTGTCACAGGGAGGGTTGCCCATGTTGTCGTCGATCTGACGGAGTGAATGGCTTATGTCCCTTTGCACCGCCAGGAGCTCAGCCAGTCTTGCCTCCATCCGTCCTTGGTGTTGTTGTTGACTGGCATGTTGCTCGGCCTGCAGGTTCTTCATCTCGTCGAGGGTCCCCTTCATCTCTGTGAGGCTCCCCACTACCTGGCTGATGCCCCTGGTGTCACGCCGGTATGTGTCCAGGATATGGCGTATGTGTGACATACCGGTTCCCTCAGCTGGCTGGTCAGATTCGTGCCTCCGCCTGCCTCCACTCCCACCACCCCTGCCCACACGAGCCTGGCCTGCCGTTGTGGGCACATTGGGTCTACGGGACCCCTGAGGGATGGCATTTGCGGGGTTGCCTGCCTCCTCCTGGGTGTCCGGAGAACCTTGTCCCTCCTGGTCAGACTGGCTCTGTTGTTCAGTGCGAGCAGGGCTCCTGGGTGTCTCCTGGGATGTGGCAGGAATGGGGGTGGTGGTTGGCACAGATGTACCTGAAGCAGGTGCTGCAGGGGCTTGGGCACCAGTGGGTCCAGGTTGGTCGGGGTCATCCACGGAGTGGTGAGAGTCGTCGCTACCGGTGGGATCATCTTCACGCCGAGCCTGGGACTGTGATTGTACCCTCCCATTGTTGGGGGGAGATCCATGACGTTGCCCTGTGTGTGAGAGAGAGACAATGTCAATGCTGTTTCATGCGACATCCATGTTTCATACATATTCAAGTTGGCACAGTTCCTCCAGGTAGTTGGATGTGCCTAGCATTCCTCTCAATGTCCACTTGTGGATGGGTATGTTGCGGGGGACAGATTGATATGTTCTCCTGAGTGTTTGACCTGTAAAATTGTGGCTAGGATGCTTATTTGGCTATGGATTGATCTTGTTGTGTCACATGTCCATTGTGAGAGTGGATAAATCCGTTGCCTGCCCCAGCGGTGTATGCTTGTGTAAGGGGGGGGGTTGTGACCGGGCCTGCTGTTGTGTGCAGTGTGATTTGTCATTGGGTCTCCCAGGTGATGTGTTTGTCCCCTCATGGTGCATGCTGGCATGACAGTGAGTGTGACTTCCTGTGCTAGATATCTGAGCTAGTGGAGTTGGTGTTTGAGTGTACAGTGGTCACAGGAGGGCCTTGTGCTGCATACAGCAGGGCCAAGTGTCAGCTACCTTGTCAGTACTTTGCCAGTCCCTGTGCCTTGGGCATGGTGCATGGGTATGTACCTAGGCCATATGGGCTGAGGGCATTGGTGTCTGTTTCAGAGTGTCACAATGTGTTTTGTGAGGCCCACCCTCCCAGCATCCCGGACATCCAGTCTTGGGTTTGTGGTTCGTGTAGCCTGGGGCATGGCATGGCCTTGCTTTGTGAATGGGGCATGGACATGTTAGTGGCATGAGCGTGATTTTAGAGTGTGGTTGTGTCCGGTGAGGGCTTGGGGGTAGTTGCGTGCATTTGGTGTATTTGGGGTGTGGATGCCATTGCCCCCATGTTACATAAGTAATTTGTGTACTCACCAGGCTCTGCGACTCCTTCGACTCCGTGTACTCCCACCGGCGGAAGCAGGGCCATCACCTTATCCTCCCAGGGATGGTAATGTACGGGTCTGCGGGGCAGCCCACCTCCAGTGATGTTGCTCTGAGCGTATTTCTCATTCATTTTCCTCTTGACTGCCCTGCGCAGATCGTACCACCTGGCTTGACATTCATGCCTGGTCCTTCGGATGGGCGCAACAGCATTCACCTTATTGAAGATCCTCTGCCACAGGCTAGTTTTTTGGGCTATGCTGGTCTGTCTGACCAATGTTCCAAACAGCTATGGCTCGACTCTAATGAATTCGTTGACAGGGAGGTCCAGCTCCACCCTTGTGAACTTTGGATTCTTGTCTGTGGGCATGGTGTGGGGTGTGGGTGTGGATGGTTGTGGGTGTGTGGGTGTGAATGTGACGGTGTGTGTGTGAATGTGAAGAGGGGGTGTTTGTGAAGGAGGTTGTGTGAAGGTGTGTAAGTTAAGGTGTAGTTAAGGTGTAAGTAAGGTGCAGTTGTTTGTCTGTGGGGTCTGGCAGCAGTGGTTCTGTTGCAAAGGCTCATGGGTTGTGTGTGTGGGCCCTTTTTATTGGTCCATTTGTGGGTGTGGCTGGGTTTGAATTTTTGGTGGGTGTGTTATAAGAGGTGGTTGTGATTTTGGGCCTCTGTTTGCCTGTTTGGATGTGCCAGGTCAGTCATTGAGATGTATTTTGTCATGTAGATGTGTTTTGTGGTGTTGTGCGAGTCGAATTGACCCTCCTTGTGCTGTTTTACAGTGTCCTGGTTCTGTACGAGTCTTTTTCGCGTAGGTAAGGTCCGTACATACGCGATGCTGGGTGAGGGTGCTGGGGTACGGTGTTGGGGTATGGTGCGTACAGGTATGGGGCTGGGGTATGGGCCTGGGGTGCGGCGCGTACAGGCACTATGGGCCTGGGGTACGGTGCGTACACGTACGGGGCTGGGGTATGCGCCTGGGGTGCGGTGTGTACAGGTGCGGGGCTGGGGTACGAGCCTGGGGTACGGTGCGTACAGGTACAGGGCTGGGGTACGGGCCTGGGGTACGGTGCGTACAGGTACGGGGCTGGGAGACGGGCCTGGGGTGCGGCGCGTACAGGTGTGGGGCTGGGGTACGGTCCTGGGGTACGGTGCGTACAGGTACGGGGCTGGGGTACACGCCTGGGGTGCGGCGCGTACAGGTGGGGGGCTGGGGTATGGGCCTGGGGTACGGTGCGTACAGGTACGGGGCTGGGGTATGCACCTGGGGTGCGGCGGGTACAGGTGCGGGGCTGGGGTACGGTCCTGGGGTACGATGCGTACAGGTACGGGGCTGGGGTATGCACCTGGGGTGCGGCGGGTACAGGTGCAGGGCTGGGATACGGGCCTGGGGTACGGTGCGTACAGGTACGGGGCTGGGGTACGCGCCTGGGGTGCGGCGCGTACAGGTGCGGGGCTGGGGTACGGGCCTGGAGTACGTTGCGTACAGGTACGGGGCTGGGGTACAGTGCGGACGGGGGGGGTAAGGTGCTGACATACGGGGGTACGGTGCTGACATATGCGGGGGGAGGGAGGGCTGTACGACTCGTATCCGGGCACAAGTTTACCCGTGTAATGTGTGCTACTGCGTTCGCTCCGTACAGGGCCTTTTACATGCAGTTGTGTATTCGGACGGGCGGTACGGATGGTACTTACGCGCTCGGACTTCTGTTTTACGATTTGCACGTAAAAATGTCCGGCTCCCTCTCGTACACTTTTCCCGATGCTATTCGTATGTATTTTTAAAGTACGAATCGTACTTCGCCGGTTGTAGGGCACTTGTACGAATCGTATGTAAAAATATACGGATACGAGTCATACGCAAATTATTTTTACCGGATCGGAATCGGCACCTTAGTGTTACAAAACGGACATTTTGTATATATTTTCGTTATTCCTATATTTTAGCTTAAAATGGTATGAAAATAAAACAATATTATGATTTATTTTATATACATTGAACATTATTTACAATGCACATTTTTGGACCTATTTCACTATTTCTATGTAAATATGTTTTTCCCTTTAAAAAAAAGAAGATTGCAAGTTTTTTTTAACATTCTTAACAAAACAGTTTTCTTTTCAGCATAATTGTGACATCCATGTGTAAAGTATATATAAAACATGGAGTTAGATAACAACAATTTCAAATGTTAAACAAGCAACCTTTGAAAAGTTGAAAACAACTAGAGATGCAGGGGCTTATTTGCAAGCCCTGTGTACCTCTGCAGGGTACATATTGCGCAGAGTGCAGACCCATATCTACGAGGTCACAGCAAAGCCACCCTGCGTGGCTTTTCATGGCCTCTAGATATGGTGTAAGGCAAAGCAACCCAGCACAAGTCACTCTGTTGCCTAACACCGCATCAGTCAGGCATGCCATGGGCATTGCAATGGGTGTTTCCATGCAATGTCCATGGATTTTGGCACTATCCGGGCTATACAACATTGCGTAAATCTGGGAATGAGTCAAAACCGCGAGCCTCCCGAATGATGGCAAACAAGGGGAAATAACTTTATTTCTCATTGGTTTTTCCTCTTTTGTATGTGTGCTGCATTCTGCAGCACACATGGAATGAGGAAAATGCCTTCATTCAATGTTTTTGTGCAGGACGGTATCAGTTGTGCACAAAAACAACCATTCCTACAACATGGATAGCCTTGCACCATTGTTTGGGTCAAGGCAGCCATTTGTGTGCAGTGAAAAAGGACAGGAATGCTCTGTATCTCATAGATGTGGTGCTTTCCTGCCCTTTTCTTTTGGTGTAGGGCAGTGCAGCAAAGTGACTTGCAGCCCTGCCCTGTGTCAAAAACCTGTAAATTTGGCCCGTAGTTGGTAATGCAGTGGCAGTAACCGTGGATCAGGACCAGCTGCTTGGGCACGGTGCTGCTGGGTAAAGCGGTAAACAGACATAATATCGAATTCAAAATATCGATAGGACAGAATATTGAGTTTTTAATATAGAATGGACAGAATATCGAATTGCCAAAATATAGTGGTGAAGAATATCGAAAATCAGGTAAGAAATAAAATATCGATTTAAATAATATAGAAGCAAGTAATATCGACAGTCATGATATAGTTGTTAAAAATATCCAATTTTTTTATAGTGTTTTAAGTGTTAGTATATGTGTTAAAAGTATGTATAAATTTTGGAATGTATGTTTGAATATTTTTAAAGTAATGAATTGTATGTTATTTAATTTTTGTGTAATTTAATTCTGTAGCGGGTTGTGGGTTTATAGGGGATTAGGGTGGGAAGTAATTTAATTATAGTACATTAAATAATAATTTTTAGGAATTATTAATTATTTTTAATTTAATTTTGCGTTTTACTTGTGTAGCGGGTTGTGGGTTTATATAGGGGAATAGGGTGGGAAGTAATTTAATTGTTATTAGGTAATTATTAATTGGTATTGAAAATTAATTGGTTGTTGATTAATTAATAATTGGTAAATAATTAGTATTAATTGGTAATTAATTAGTATTAATTGTTTAATTGATAATTATGTTAATTGTATTAATTTATTATTTGTAGCGGGTTGTGGGTTTATAAGGGAATATGGTGTGAATTAATTTAATTGTAAATAATTAATTATTGAAATAATGTTTGTATATTGCTAATTAATTTATTCTTAATTAATTATTAATTGGTATTAATTGTATTTATTAATTTTTGATATTGAAAATTAATTGGCTTTTAATTAATTATTAATAGGTTATTAGTAAAAAAACATTGGTATTTATAATAAATTAATTATTAAATATTGTGTGATTGGTAATTAATTTTAATATTTTTATTTGGTATTAATAATTTATTTATTTTTAATAAAATATTAAAATATTTTTTTACCTACTATTGCACTCACTGGAGTGGGAATAGTAATTTTTACCCCTACGCTATCCAACGCTTTCCCTACTATTGCACTCACTGGAGTGGGAATAATAATTTTTACCCCTACAGTATCCAACGCTTACCCTAGAGTTGCACTCACTAGAGTGGGAATAGTAAATTTTACCCTCCCGCTATCCAACGCTTTCCCTACTGTTGCACTCTCTGGAGTGGGAATAGTAATTTTTACCCCTACGCTATCCAATGCTTTCCCTACTGTTGCACTCTTTGGAGTGGGAATAGTAATTTTTACCCTCCCGCTATCCAACGCTTTCCCTACTGTTGCACTCTCTGGAGTGGGAATAGTAATTTTTACCCCTACGCTATCCAACGCTTACCCTACAGTTGCACTCACTGGAGTGGGAATAGTAATTTTTACCCCTACGCCATCTGACGTTTTCCCTACTGTTGCACTCACTGGAGTGGGAATAGTAAATTTTGCCCTCCCGCTATCCAACGCTTTCCCTACTGTTGCACTCTCTGAAGTGGGAATAGTAATTTTTACCCCTACGCTATCCAACGCTTTCCCTACTGTTGCACTCTCTGGAGTGGGAATAGTAATTTTTAGCCCTACTCTATCCAACGCTTTCCCTACTGTTGCACTCTTTGGATTGGGAATAGTAATTTTCACCCCTACGCTATCCAATGCTTTCCCTACTGTTGAACTCACTGGAGTGGGAATAGTAAATGTTACCCTCCCGCTATCCAACGCTTTCCCTACTGTTGCATTCTCTGGAGTGTGAATATTAATTTTTACCCCTACGCTATCCAATGCTTTCCCTATTATTACACTGTCTGGAGTGGGAATACTAATTTTTACCCTCCTGCTATCCAACGCTTTCCCTACTGTTGCACTCTCTGGAGTGGGAATAGTAAATTTTACCCTCCCGCTATCCAACGTTTTCCCTACTATTGCACTTACTGGAGTGGTAATAGTAAATTTTACCCGCCCGCTATCCTACGCAAAAAATATTGCATTGTTTTAATAAATATTACGTTAATATATATGTATTATTATTTTTTTTTTACTTACATTAAGGAGCCGATTCCGATCCTGGAAAAATTTCCCCCGTACGAATCGTATCCGGATTTTTTTCCGTACGAATCATACAAGTAGCGTACAAACTGCCAAGTACGATTCGCATGGGAAAAAGTCCATACGAATCGCATTGGGAAAATTTCCCCACACGTCCTCAGGTCGGAAAATGTGTCCGACACATCCCCGGACGATTTACCGTACGAATCGGAAAAATGAAGTCCGACCGCGCAAGTACGACCAGTCCCGTCCTTTCGATTTTACAACCGTATGGAAAAAACACCGTACGGACCAAACTCCTATAGCAACCATGGAGACATGTGCCCGCATACGCGCCGAACACCCCACCCCAGACCCCGTATGTTCGCGCTGAACACTCCCCCCAGCCCTCGTATGTACGCGCCTAACCCCCCCAGCCCCCGCATATTACGTGCCAAACAACCCCCCCGGCAGCGGATGTACGCGCCAACCCCCACCAGTGTATGTACGGAGCGTACCCCCACCCGTGTATGCGTGGAGCGTACCAACTCCCCACCCGTGTATGTCTGGAGCGTACCCCCACCCGTGTATGTACGGAGCGTACCAACACCCCAACAGTGTATGTATGGAGCGCACCCGTGTATGTATGGAGCGTACCCCTACCAGTGTATTTAGTGACCGTACCCCCACCCGTGTATGATTGGAGCATACCCACAACCCACCAGTGTATGTACGGAGCATACCCCCACCCGTGTATGTACGGAGCGTACCAACACCCCACCCGTGTATGTACGGAGCGTACCCCCACCAGTGTATTTACGGACCGTACCCCCACCCGTGTATGAATGGAGCGTACCCACAACCCACCAGTGTATGTACGGAGCGTACCCCCACCTGTGTATGTACGGAGCATACCAACACCCCACCAGTGTATGTACGGAGCATACCCCCACCCGTGTATGTACGGAGCGTACCCCCACCAGTGTATGTATGGAGCGTACCCCCACCCGTGTATGAATGGAGCGTACCCACACCCCACCAGTGTATGTACGGAGCGTACCCCCACCCGTGTATGCATGGAGCGTACCAACACCCGTGTATGTTCGGAGCATACCCCCACCCGTGTATGTCCGGAGCGTCCCCCCACCCGTGTATGTACGGAGCGTACACCCAGCCTCCCCCTGTATGTACGGTGCTAAACACCACCACCGATGGATGGTGCGGACCAACACCCTGCCCGTGTCTGTACGCACCCTACCCCAGGCCCCTACACCAGCACCCTCACCCAACATCGCGCATGTACGAGTCGTACTAAGCCATAACAAAGGACAGCACTGTACAACAACATGGACCATGTACGCACCGTACAGACGCAAAAAACACTCGTACTGAACCAGGACAAACCAAAACAACACAAGGAGAGTCAATTCGATGCACACAACACCACAAAACATGTCCAACAAGCCCAAATACATCCTATACACTGACCTGCAACTGCCAAACAGCTAAACAGAGGCCCAAAACACAACCACCCCTTATAACACACCCACCCAAAGTTCAAACACAGCCACACCCACAAATGGACCAATAAAAATGCCCAACACACACAAACCATGATCCTTTGCAACAGGACCACTACTACCAGACCACAGAGACAACGCACTGCACCATACTAAATCCATCAATACACCTTACACTTGCACTCCTTCACACAACCACCATCACAAACACCCCCTCATCACATTCACACACACACACCTTCACAACCACACTCACACACCCACAACCATCCACACCAACACCCCCACAATCATCCACACCCACACCCCACACCATGCCCACTAACAAGAATCCAAAGTTCACAAAGGAGGAGCTGGAGGTCCTTGTCGACGAAATCGTCAGAGTCGAGCCACAGCTCTTTGGAACATTGGTCATGCACGCAACCCCCCCAAAGGCAGCACCGGACACAACCACACTCCAAAAACACACACATGCCACTAGCGCCTCCATGCCCCATGCCCCAAGCAAGGCCATGCCAAGTCACAGGCCACACAAAACACCAACACAAGACAGGATGTCCCCGATGCCGGGAGGGTGGGCCTCAAAACTAACATAGAGCAACTCTGAAGTACACAACAATGCCCTCAGCCCATATGGCCTAGGGCACAGCCATACAAACTGTGTGTCCCCACACAGTACTGTGTTGCCTGCAAATGGTGGCCGCGTTGCATGATGACATGGGTATGAAGGCACAATTTGCACATAACAGCAGCTAATAAAGACGCATCACTCTGAAAGAGTGTCAGCACACACCGCAACAGCAGCAGCGCAGACTCAGAAACTCCGCCCAATGGGTGCCCGGAGATAAGAAACAAACCCACATGAACAAGCCAATGGCCCTTGAAAGACCTGCAAACTGTGTGTGCCCAGGAAGCTGGGCTGAGGTGACAGAGGGTGACACACAGAGGGAGGGAGAGGGGGAGAGAGAGGGAGGGAGACAGAGGTGGACACAGGGAGACAGACAGAGGGAGGGAGGAGGGTGACAGAGGGAGGGAGAAAGGGAGACAGAGGGAGACGGACAGAGGGAGGAGGCTGACAGAGGGAGGGAGAAAGGGAGACAGAGGGAGACGGACAGAGGGAGGGAGAGAGAGGGAGGGAGACAGAGGGAGACAGACAGACGGAGGGAGATGGGAGAGAGAGGGAGGGAGAGGGAGAGAGAGGGAGGGAGACAGAGGGAGACAGACAGATGGAGGGAGAGGGAGAGAGAGGGTGGGAGACAGAGGGAGAGAGAGGGTGGGAGACAGAGGGCGACAGAGGGAGACAGACAGAGGGAGGAGGGTGACAGAGGGAGGGAGAGAGAGAGAGACAGAGGGAGACAAAATCACCCTTGGGTGGCGTGGGCATGTCCGCTCATCAGCAGGTGGACTGTGTGCATGTTGACAAGGTCTGGCAGTGCGTGAAACACCCCTCATTCGTTTGGAAAGCACTGGGCCATGTGTCAAACTGTGCATGAGTCAATCCTCGCTGCAGGCACAAACCTAACCTCACACCCAGTATACCCACTCACTGTGTTTGTTAGAACCCAGTCACAAATGCAAAAGTTTCCTACCTGCATTCTCCAATAGACATGACAAAGCAACATTTGGCCGCGTACAGTGCAACACGTAAGTCGGTTCTGCAGCGCTCGCTACGCACGCTTGCTACACTGCTCACTCCGTTCAAAACTGATGCAACAACAAAGAGTGTGTCACACATAGGAAAAGTGTTGACAGCCGTGGCCAAGGGACA
Organism: Triturus cristatus; assembly: GCF_964204655.1. Classification (NCBI taxonomy): domain Eukaryota; kingdom Metazoa; phylum Chordata; class Amphibia; order Caudata; family Salamandridae; genus Triturus; species Triturus cristatus. The sequence continues at coordinate 741,695,185 of NC_140583.1, forward strand.
TACCCATGCACCATGCACAATGCACAGGGACTTGCCAAGTACAGACAAGGTAGATGACACTTGGCCCTGCTGTAGACAGCACAAGGCAAACCTGTGACCACTGTACACTCAAACACCAACTCCACATGCCACCTACCTACCACAGGAACTCACATTCACTGTCATGCCAGCAGGCACCATGAGGGGATAGACACATCACCTGGTAGACCCAATGACAAATCACACCACACCCAACAGCATGCCCGGTCACCCCCCCCCTTACACAAGCACACACCCCCGGGGCAGCCAAGGCAAATTGGCATTCCCACAACGGATATGTGACACAACAAGACCAATCCATAGCCTAATAAGCATCCCAACACTCATTAGACAGGCCAAATAACCAGGAGTACATATCAATCTGACCCCCGCAACATACCCATCCACAAGTGCACTGTGAGAGGAATGCTAGACAAATCCAACTACCCAGAGGAACTGTGCCAACTTGAATATGTATGAAACATGGATGACGCATGTAACACCATTAACATTGTCTCTCTCTCACACACAGGGCAACATCGTCGGTCTCCCCCCAACACTGGGGGGGAAGACACACAGGACCAGGCTCGGCATGACGATGATCCCACCGGCAGCGACGACTCTCACCACACCGTGGATGACCCCGACCAACCTGGCCCCTCTGGTGCCCAAGCACCTGCAGCACCTGCGTCAGGTACAACTGTGCCAACCACCACCCCCATTCCTGCCACAACCCAGGATACACACAGGAGCCCTGCTCGCACACAACGCAGCCAGTCTGACCAGGAGGGACGAGGTACCCCGGGCACCCAGGAGGAGGCAGGCGGCCCCGCAAATGCCATCCCTCAGGGGTCCCGGAGACCCGACGTGCCCACAACGGCAGGCCAGGCTCAAGTGGGCAGGGATGGTGGGAGTGGAGGACGGCGGAGGCACAAACCTGACCAGACAGCTGAGGAACCGGTTATGTCACACGTCCGCAACATCCTGGACACATACCGGCGTGACACCAGGTGCATCAGCCAGGCCGTGGAGGCCCTCAACCAGATAAAGAACGTGCAGGCCGACCAATATGCCAGTCAAAGGCAACACCAAGGACGGATGGAGGCAAGACTGTCTGAGCTTGTGTCGGTGCAAACGGACTTGACGCGTGTACTCCGTCGGATTACCGAAAACATGGGCAACCCTCCCTGTGCCACCAGGCGTAGATCACCACCAGCCACAGGGAGGGATCAGGAGGAGGAGGATTCGTCCGACGGAGCATCCCAGACATCTTCACGGCCTGCTTCTGAGGGTCCCCGGAGGAAGGTGGGTCGTCCACGCAAAAGACCGTGAGAGTCAGCGGACCATCACCATCTCCCAGGTCACCTGGCCTGGCACCTGGCCCTCTGGCGCAACAGCAGCACCTCATCCAATGACATTCTCTGCCACATGGACTTGCTTGTCACTGTCTGGCCAATGTTGACAAAGACTGTGGCATGGACTCTGATGACTTCCAATGGCAAGGATCCCAACTCCCCCTGTGAACTTTGGATTACAGACACCCGGCGAGCACCATTTTGCATCCCCCCAAACACGTACCCCACCACCAATAAAAATATTAGAAATCACGAGATGATGCCGTCATTTAGCATTATTCCATTACATGTGTGTGTTGGCAAGTCAAACCATGCCTGAGTTTTGAAGTAACTCCAACCATGCATACCCTGGGGTCTGAGTCTGGCACAGGACACACATGGGTCACAATGTATCATCCAATACAGACATGGAGGACCATACTCACCCGTGATGGGCCCAACCAGCTGAGGGGTGCCTGCACAACTGTGCGGACAGACCTATTTCGAAGAGCAACAGTCATGCGCAGAGGTCAGGGATCATGTGGAGTGTCCTGGGGTGGGAGTCCCAGGTATGTGTAGCCAGGTGGGAGAACTATGTCCTGCAAGCAGGAGTCAGGTGGATGTGGAGAATGGTGGCCAGGCCAAGGTTGGATGCATGGAGATGGCACAATGGGGTCTTGGATGACAGTGCCACAAGGTTGTGTTGGGGGCGTGGTCGTGGGCTGCATCCTGAGTGTGGCCGTGGATTGTGAAGGTCATCCTGCAGATGACAGTGATCCATTGCCGCTATCCCTGTTGGACGGTGATGTGGCTGGGTTGCCGGATGTTGAAGCAGAGCTGTACAGATGCACCCTGGATGTGGACAAGTGTCATGGGAGTTGTAAGGTACTTCTCCCTAGAGTGCAGGGTAGGATTGGACACGGATGTTGAAGTTGACCTGGGGGATGGTCTGTCTTGCCTTGAGGTGGATCGAACAGTGGACCTTGTGCATAATGCAGAGTGTGCTGAGGCCTGAGGTACAGATGCTGGTGATCAGAATAGCACATGTGAGCAAGCATTCCATGATGCACACCAGTTCGTGTGCGTGGACACTGTGTGCCTGTGCAGGGCCCTGGCGGGTGGGACACAAGCAGTTGATCCAGCTGTAAGGGGACAATCCGCAGATGAATACCTCAGTCGTGTACAAGTCCAGCATCAGGTGGCCAACGTGCAGCCATCTGCCAATGGATACCATGCATTATTCAATATGAGAACTGGCAAGGACTGCGTCTTTGGGGAGGGTGAGGAGCACCTGCCTGTCAATGGGACACCAGATGATGATGAGATGCAGTGCGCATGTCATGGTGTAGAGGGGTATCCTGGACACATTGTAGACTGACACGCTGAGACATGATGCCTGTGCCATGTGTCCCACAACGACACCATACTACATGCAGAGGCCTGGAGTACCACTCACATGGCCCTGTTGGGGTACAGAGCCAGTGGGGAGTAGGAGGGACATGACCTGGTTGGTGTGACAGGGCCTGGAAGGCGTGCCAGCGCTGTGTAGGCAGTTGGAGTTGCACACTCATTATGCAAAGGTGTTGTGTGGGCGATGAGTGCATGCCTGAGTACATGCAACAGATGTATTGGATGGACATTGCTTGGTGGGTGGCCTCAACATCATGGTGTAGCGTGATGTGGCACATGCAAGGACATGAGGCACGTGCAATGTGCACGTAGCATGTGCAGACGGTCCAGCCTTTGCCACCGCAACTGTGTCACACACAAGCAGGTTACACCAAAATGAATGGGTGGAGGGAGGAAGGAGGGTGCGTCTTAGAGGCGTGTGTGTGAGGGCAAATCTAGAAACTCTGTGTGCCCTTGCTGCAGGGCCTGCAGCAGCAGGCGCCATGTCCTGGAAACCATGCCACAAGTTGCACACTAACACAAGCATGTCAGAAAGGACTACTGCAAAAAGTGTATGAGAAGGGAGGAGTGTCTGGTTCAACATGGCACACACACAGACAATGGATGCACATGCAGCAAAGTGGCCGTTGTGGGGACTAAGATGGCAAAATACCTACACAGCCATGTACATCATGCACAATACATATCATAATCCCTGACAAACAGCTTGCATCTTGCTACTCTACACATAGACTCATATGCACAATCTGTGACAACTATGCCAGACATGCCGCATGCACAGTGGCAAGAGACCTGCATTGACAGAGATGAGGCACCTTGGAGGCTGAAGGACACCTTTATTAGTCATGTTTGCCGGAAGGCAAATGCATCTATATTAACAGATGCACAGGTCATGTGGATGAACATGTGGAACCTACACTGGCACCCCCCTTTGCACCATAGATGCAGGACACCCATAGAACTGGCACACAAGTTCACGGAGAGGCTACTATTCACCATTGAGCCTCTTATGGAGATGTCCCACACTATGTCAACCCGGTGCATCCCGTATGTTTCCAAGGGCAGTGTTACACACATTGATGCCTTCATCACAATCCACAATCACATTACAGATGACTGTCACCAAGTGTGACTATCAATTCAGGTGAATCTAGCTCCATGTCATGTGACCCATGGTGATTCTACATGTATGCTAAGTAACCAAACATGAACAGGAGCAGTGCACACATTCCAAACAAATAGCACACCCAAAAAGCCGTGGTGCATCCCTTACCCTAAGGTGATTTTTCGACATGTCCGTGCATGTTACTCTGATTCAGCACACGTTGCTGTATTCATGAGGAATAGCAGGAGCACAACAATGCCACCAGCAGACAGCATGTGCAAATACCTGGGGATGAGAGACACACAAGAAGTGAGCCAAAAGAAGCACATCCGCATGCATGGGCATGTACTCGACACGTATAAGGTTGTCAACATGCTAGGTGAAAATAGTGTCTCAGGTAAGACATACTGTTATTACACCATCACTCGAGTGACACAACCAAACACACCTCTGACTCACTTGCCAGACATGCAGATGGACCCACACATTGCAACACATGCCACACAAGGCTCAATGCGTGCACACTCAGACACTGCAACTCACCACTAAGGAAAGAAGTTGCGTATGAGCCGACTCCGGATGTCCTCTTCCTCCTCCTCCTCAACATCACTTGCCTCGTCACCAAGCCCCTCGTCCTCCACGGGTGGATGTTCCTGCTCATCCGGATCCAGGATGAGTGGCACAGCTTTCTCCACTGCCATGTTGTGCAGCATGCAGCACACGAGGAAGATTTTGCAGACCTTCACTGGTGCATATCGGAGTGCGCCGCCGGTTTTCTGGAGGCACCGAAATCGGCTCTTCAGGAGGCCAAAGGTCCTCTCTATCACTCGCCTGGTTTGCCCATGGGCGTTGTTGTACCGGTGATCGGCAGCCGTTCTGGGGTTGCGGAGAGGTGTGATCAGCCATGGCATGTTGGGATAGCCAGAGTCCCCTACATGGAAACATCATGGACATAAGTGGGTCAGGAGAAGCAGTAAGACAGAAAGATGACGCTAAATACAGGAGTAACAGAGTATACCCACCAACAAGACATGCTCGTTCATTGCGCAGCTGCAGCATTATTTCAGGCACCCTGCTATGCCTCATGATGTAGGCATTGTGTGCTGATCCTGGAAAACGAGCACAGACATGGGAAATCACCATGTTAGCAAGACACATCACAAGGGCATTAATGGAGTGGTAATGTTTCCTGTTCCTATAGGCTACCTCCTGTGCCTGTGGTAGTACCAAAGCCACATATGTCCCATCAATAGACACAATGACATGGGGCATCCCTCCCAGGGCATAGAAGTCACCCTTGACACCTGTCAACTGCTCAGGAGTTGGGAAATGAATAAACTCATCCAGGTGAACCAACATGGCCTCTAAAAAATCATGCAGGACACGGCTGAACATGGTCTGGGACATGCCACCAACATGAGCAATGGTATGTTGGAACGTACCCGTGGCAAAGAAATGTAGGGCTGCCATCACCTTCATCTTGGGTGTCAGTGCAGTAGAATACCTGTGTAGCGGTTGGAGGTGTGGTGCCAGCCTTGCTGTCAAGTTCAGAATCAACCGTTGGGTGAAACGGTAGTGGCGTATACAGTCACGTTCCCTCAGGGCAGCCAAGTCTGGGATTGGTTGGGGGAGAGGCGGAGCCCTGCAGTAATTTGGAAGGGACAACGAAGAGTGAGTACAGTACAACAACACTGTCAATGTACTGAGCACATGTTGAACAGCCAATACACATATGCTACATGCAGAGTCAGGTCTGTGCAATATATCCTGGACACGTATGCCAGGCAGGTGACACTCCTACCAAGAGCCATTTACAAACGTGGATTCACAAGCTCAACATGACATGGCATGAGACTAGCTGTGGGCCAGTGTAAGTGAACAGGCAGACGCATTACAGGAGTGACAGACATCCACATGTGTGCAGGAGAAGGATGTTTATCATACAGACAGGTTGCGGAACACTAGAGGCACAGGTCACATGTCCCTGAAAAAAGGACAGACCACACACCTTGCCATGAAGGGGTACATGTCAAAACTGATCACACATACATTGATACTACGCAGATATGTCCTTGTCTCGCAAGTCCATGTTCGATGCATACATACACACGTTACGTCTGATTCCACATGTGTCCTGGTGTGCATAATAGTGTGCCATGCCCATCCACACACATGCACATGTTGGATGCAGCAACTGCAGATGCATTTGACGGAACACCAACAGCAAGCTTATGGGAACACATGACACACACATGACATACTCACATCGTGCAACGCCGGTAGTCACATGTCAGGTGTCATTATCCGTGTACCTGGCATCAGGGGACAGTTGCGGGTGTTGGCGACTGTGCCATGCCAGTGACGCAGTGCTCAACAAGTCTGTACTACATGCACACATGTCAAAGGTGTGAAGGGGATGTGTGGCACATAGTGCAGCTTGACACATGACATGTGTACACAGCTCATCACACATCTACTGGGTTCAAACATGAGGAGATTTGTGCCACATCACAGCCTGACACACCGAGGCCCGAGACATGTAGGACTGCACTGACAATGACTTGATGTCCAGCCTCGGCCAAGTATGACAGCTCAATTCCTTTCTGTGTGCCGCCTGTCACCAGTGTAAGGTGTGAAACGCAGCGTACACATGCTCTGAGGGCGTGTGTAGGGTCCGTACCACTATGGTTGTCTCACCGTAGGCGTACGCCATAGTGATACGGTCCGTACACGCGTGTGTAGGGTCCGTACCACTATGGTTGTGTCGCCGTAGGCACACGCCATAGTGATACGGTCCGTACACGCGTGTGTAGGGTCCGTACCACTATGGTTGTGTCGCCGTAGGCGTACGCCTTGGTGATACGGTCCGTACACGCGTGTGTAGGGTCCGTACCACTATGGTTGTGTCGCCGTAGGCACGTGTGTAGGGTCCGTACCAGCATGGTTGTGTCGCCGTAGGCGTACGCCATAGGGATACGGTCCGTACACCCGTGTGTAAGGTCCGTATCACCATGGTGTACGCGTACGGCAACACTACCATAGTGATACGGACCCTACACACGCGTGTATGGACCGTATCACCATGGCGTCCGCGTACGGCGACACAACCATAGTGGTACGGACCCTACACACGCGTGTATGGACCGTATCACCATGGCGTACGCGTACGGCGACACAACCATAGTGGTACGGACCCTACACACGCGTGTACGGACCGTATCACTATGGCGTACGCCTACGGCAACACAACCATAGTGGTACGGACCCTACACACGCGTGTACGGACCGTATCACTATGGGGTACGCCTACGGCGACACAACCATAGTGGTACGGACCCTACACACGCGTGTACGAACCGTATCCCTATGGCGTACGCCTACACAACCATGGTGATACGGACCCTACAGACGCCTGTACGGACCGTATCACTGGAGTAGTGGTGCCCCAGGGGCGTGGAACGCTCCGTACCTGTGTGTGTATAGTGAAATTACATAGGGGACACATGAGGGACAATTATAAGGGCCTAAATGCATGCTGGTTGTCATGGAGACCCAGTTTCCAGTTCAAATTTTTTCATCAGGTGGCCAGCAGAAGTCCGTTGGAGACAATATACAAAGTTGCAAAGTGGTTGTTGACTTGACATCATGCTCATTTTTTATAACATGCAAAGGCACCCACTGGGGTAGGTTTAAAGGGATTGGAGGAAACGTAGGATGCAAATGAGATTGACCAATCACTCTGTACTCCTGTAAATGAAACAGGCCAGCAAGGCAAATATAAGGCAGCCAGGCCCCATTAGAGAGCACTTGCCTGCACAACCTTTCATTCCACATCACTGCTGCTGCTCGTGATTCCTCTGGCACCATGTCCAGGTCTGTGGAGAGGGCCCAGCCATTCACCCAGGAGGAGAACCAGGCCCTGCTGGACGTGATCCTCTCACAGTACCCTTGCCTGTATGGGAGACCAGGGGAGCTGGTGAGTGCTGAATCCATTAGCTCAGACTGTGCCCCTTTTTTGTGACTGTCACTTCTGGCATTGTGTCCAGGTGTGACAGACATGCAATGTTCTTTAGAGTGGGTCCCAGGGGGGGAATGCCTCATGTCTCCCATGCAGAGCATGCTGTAGTGCATGTCTGCACTCCTCACTTGCATGGTGCTTACTGTGACAATCACTGCATGGTGCATGCCACATTCAGCCTGGCTAATCCTCTTGGGAATGTTGTTTCTACAGTCCTGATGTGATTCTGTGGTCCCCCCAGTGTGACAGGTGACTGTACCCACAGATGTGTGTGAGTTGAGTGTACCTGTGGTGAGAGTGTCCAAATGATGTGTTCGTCCCCTGGACATTGGTGTGTGTGTAAGTCCCCTGTCATGTGGGTGAGTGTCTATGTGGAGTGTTGCACCCCAGCTGCATGAGGGATGCATATACCCTACCCATCTGATGTGAGCAGGGAGCAGTGCTGTCTGTCTGACGTGCTGCGCCTGCCCCACACCTGTGACACCCCCCAGTCTAGTGGCACATGTGCAGAGTGATGTTTGTACCCGCAGTTGCCAATGGCAGGTGATTGTCCTGTGCCTGTGTGTGTCTGTGTACCCTGCTGAGGTTGTGTCAGTGGCCTGGGGCATGTGACTGCTTTGAGGTGCTGTACATAATCGTGGTGTAGCTTGTGATGGACAGTGTGAGCCGGGATCAGTGATTGTGTGGCACCCCTCATTCCACCTGTGTACTTCCAATGCCACGTAGTGCATTTGGCCTTCCCCAGAGGATGATGTCCCTATGAAAAAGGTGCAATGAGTTTGCTGCATTCTATGCCCTGTTCAAACCAGCCAAATTGTTCAAATGTGTGTCTCTGTGACATGGAGCAGGTGTATTGATGTTGTCTCACTTTGTCATCCTCACAGGTAGGCGTCTATGCCAAAGGGGAGATCTGGAAGCAAGCCGTCAGTGCCGTGAGGTCGGTGGAGGGTCGGAGGCGGCGCCTGGCCCAGGTGAGGAAACGCTGGCAGGATATCCAGTGCTGGACCAGGAGGATCGCCCGGGTCCTGCTGGGGGACTCACCAGAGAGCCATAAGAACCGTGGGTGCCGGCGTCTGACCGACCAGATGAAGCGTGTCCTGGCGGTGGTCTTCCCTGACTTGGATAGGCGCTTAGCGGAGAAGCAGCAGCAGGAATGGGGTAGGTACATGTGTGTTTGTTGTGTGTCACCAGCTATTGGAAGTACACAGTTGCATGGATACACTGCCAGGGTTCATATGTGCAGTACATATCCTGTTCCCCCAAGTCAACCGGTGCTGTTCTTCCTCCCTTCCCCTCCTTGACATGTGTTCCCTGGTCTGTGTGTAGTCGCTCTTGCACAAGGTTATCTAGGCTGCCAGTTAATCCAAGTGCACAATGCTTGCAGCATCATGTGTGGGGGTGGTGTGTAACATGTGTTGGGTCCTTGCCTGTGCCCTGGCCAGTTCAGTCAATGTGGGGTCCATGTTAGTTGGCACTGATGTTGAGTCCCAACATGGGAGTGTGTCTGAAAAGTGTACTGCCTTACAGCATGCATGACCAATGTTGTGCACTCAGACATGATGTGCATGAGTGGGAGATATGCATAGTGCAGGGACGTTTGCTTCTGTTGCAGTCATATCCATCCAGGAACATGGAGGAGTGTGGCCACTACAGTCCCCTGGGGCACCTTTTCCTAGGTATCATGTGTGTCATCCAACAATGTGGACATTCTCTGTGTCTTCAGCATAGGTCGGGCTCTGTGGCATTGTACCCTGGCCTCATTTGTATTTACGTTGAGTGTGCTACATGTGTCCACTGTACAGGGTGACCCAATTTGTCTTGTGCATACTCACAGTGGCCAGTGCCTGTGTGTCTTGGTACAACTATCTGATGATGGCTGTTTGTCAATAGTATGTGTGAACAGGCGCACAAGGGTTAGTTTGTGTACATTCAGGATGTATTGAAGGTCATTTTAGTAATCCCCGAGTAAGAGGTGTAAGTACTTCCTCTGTGTCACTCACATTGTCTCAGGTAGGGGGGGTTTGTGCGGGCAAGGCCTACATGTCCAAACCGTATGTGTCCTTGCTAGGTCTGACCTGTGTGTGAAGATCGTCTGAACATACACTCAACATGCAGTGACCCAGTCATGTTGGGCAGGGTTTAATGTATTTGCTAAGCAGCATATGCCAAAAGTAGAAAGACATGGTTCCTGCTCATACCTTTTTTGGCTACGGTGTGTGGTCCAGATGCAGTACTCGACTGTCCCCAGAGGCTAGCTCCTCTGTCTAATGATATCAAGTTCTTTGCTGTTGTGTCATGCTCTCCATTGTTTCTCAGTGGCATGGTGGGTCAACCAACTGTGTGGTGCAGGGCCTACATATGTGCGTGGTATTGTAGATGTTACTCATGTTGCTTTTCATGCTATGCACTGTGACCTATGTAGTTTTGAATCATGTGTCATATGTATACAGGTGTCTGATTCTTTCCTGTCTCTTCACCTTGCCCACAGCATCGTCGGGGGAAACCGAGGGAGACACTGGCACGGACCCTGAGGAGGGATCCAGCAGCGGTGCCACCAGTGCTGGCGAGTCTGGCTCAGCGAGTGGCACGGAGGCGGAGGGGAGTGCGGCGGAGGACCTGTCCAGTCCCACCACCGACTATGACGCTGACGGGTCCGAGGCTGAGCTCCCAGAGGGGGCGGACGCTGCTCCCAGAGCTGAAAGCAGCACTCCATCTGTCGCCGCCCCCTCCATTCCCATCACCCGCCTCCCAGTTGCTTGGGTCCCTTCCCTCCGTGCTCGGCGCCAACAGGTCTCCTTTGGGCCAGGCACAGCACCCCCTGCCCCTGTCTCCCCTGCTGCCGTCAATGCAGAGTCTGTGGACATTCAGCTGCAGTTGCAGGTTGGTCAGGCATCGATGCTTACTGTCCTCCATGGCCACACCCCACTGCTGACACAGATGGTGTCGTACTTGGAGGGCATGTCAGCAGCGATGTCTGATCAACGGAGGTTGCTGAGGTCCATAGACTCGTCACTGACTGCAGCATTGGATCTCCAGCAGCGCTCCGTCCCCCCCTACCCCTGCACCATCCACACTTCCCACACCCATGCCTGTCCCACGCACACCCAGACGTCCCCATGCACGCACCCCACCAGACACAGGCAGCAAACCACCAGGGAAGGCCAAGCACACTCCTCCAGTCATGCACACACAGGGGGAAGTAGGCACACCCACTGGGTCTGGGGGCAAACGGCAGGCACGCAGCCACAGTGGGAGTCCGCAGTCCTCAAGACCCACTTCCTCAAAAACCACTCCCCTTAGCTCTCCTGGCCAACTGTCAGAGAAGGAGTCCCTCGTGGCCAATGTGTCCCTCAGCCCCAGTGTGGCACCACCCCGCAAGCGGTGGAGGCAGTGCCCAGCCACGGTAGTTGAGTCCCCCACCCCTGTCCACACCCTCCCCCAGGAGCGCTGCAACCCATCCCTCCACCCCCCCCCTCCTTGGGGCCTGTGGTTCATTCGGGTGCAGGGGAGACGCTGGGAGACCTTGCCACCGTATGCAGCGCCATCCTCACCACCACCTTTGGCGCTGCCCCATCCCCTGTGGTGGAGTCGTCCGTCCCTGCACCCACAACACCTACCCTTGCCCCTCCTGTCCCTGCGGTGCCTGGTCCTTCCCCCCCACATGATGTCCCCCCTTCTGTGGATGATGTGGTACAGTGAACTGTGCAGGCAAGCTAGGGGAGACACGTCCCTAAGTGTCCCCCACCAGGACTTTGCATATGGCCTGGCCTATGGGCCCTCTAGTTTGTGGACAATCATTTTGACATTTTTGATTTCTGCTGAATAAAGCATTTTGATTTTCTTTTGCACACTAATGCTTTCCTGGACTTGCTGTTGGGGGATGCTGCTCCATGATTTGGGGTGGTGATAATGTGTTAGGTGTCTGGGAAATGTTGTAGTGGGCTGCTCATGGGGTGGACCCTGGTATCTGTGTGCCATCACAAAGGGCTCTGCAAATAATCTTTGGTCATGTGTGCTCTTACTGTATGGTGATATTGTCCCCAGGTGTGTTCCTTCCTCTGTGGACCCTGACATCTTCCCTGCAGGCTGTTTCCCAATTGTTGTGCTGAGCTGTGTCTACATATCCTGGGTGTTTGACGGATCCCTTCAACTGTGGCCATGCATGCTCAGCAATGTCTCCACCTGCATCATGTGTGGCATCGTTGGTGGTGACTGTACTAGTGTATGGAGTATATTGACATGACTTCATGTGGACCAGTTCCCTTTTACGCCCTATGCATGTGTGTACTCTCAGCCTCGCACACATGTGTTACGTGTTCTGCAGGGTCTTTGGTCACCTGACTGACAATTGTGGCATTGTCTCTGTGGGTACTCCACCCTTTTCCTTCCATGGGAGGCAACAACTTGTTGGCTGCCCCAGCACCTGTACATTCCTATCAGTCCTGGAATGTGCGTGACAGTGTGTGTTCCCTTAGGCTCTCTTAGTTTAGTAGGGTTTAACATGAGTATACAGTCTTGTTGCATGCTCTCATTGTGTGTATTGTACTGGCAGCGTCAGGGGTGGGTATGCATGTGTCATCACACCCACATGTGGTGTGTCATGCAGTGGGGGATGGACATCCACCCTCATGGGAGTGGGACACTGCTGTCAGTGATGTGTTGCCATGTCACTCTCAATATTGTCGCACTTTGTGTATGCCTTCATGCACCCATGGTGTTTTGCTAATTGTAGGATGGTGTACACACCACCATGTCTCTGTCCACTGCTGGGTGGACTCTGCACCCACCCCTCCTATGTCTGGGCACTGCTGGGGGACTCTGCACCCACCCCTACTATGTCTGAGGACTGCTGGGGGGACTCTGCACCCACCCCTCCTATGTCTGGGCACTGCTGGGAGGACTCTGCACCCACCCCTCCTATGTCTGGGCACTGCTGGGGGGACTCTGCACCCACCCCTCCTATGTCTGGGCACTGCTGGGGGGACTCTGCGCCCACCCCTCCTATGTCTGGGCACTGCTGGGAGGACTCTGCAACCACCCCTCCTATGTATGGGCACTGCTGGGGGGACTCAGCACCCACCCCTCCTATGTCTGGGCACTGCTGGGAATGTTCGGCACCCACCCCTCCTATGTCTGGGCACTGCTGGGAGTGTTAGGCACCCACCCCTCCTATGTCTGGCCACTGCTGGGGGGACTCAGCACCCACCCCTCCTATGTCTGGGCACTGCTGGGAGTGTTAGGCACCCACCCCTCCTATGTCTGGGCACTGCTGGGGGGACTCAGCACCCACCCCTCCTATGTCTGGGCACTGCTGGGAGTGTTAGGCACCCACCCCTCCTATATCTGGGCACTGCTGGGGGGACTCTGCACCCACCCCTCCTATGTCTGGGCACTGCTGGGGGGACTCTGCGCCCACCCCTCCTATGTCTGGGCACTGCTGGGGGGACTCTGCACCCACCCCTCCAATGTCTGGGCACTGCTGGGAGTGATAGGCACCCACCCCTCCTATGTCTGGGCACTGCTGGGAGTGTTAGGCACCCACCCCTCCTATGTCTGGGCACTGCTGGGGGGACTCTGCACCCACCCCTCCTATGTCTGGGCACTGCTGGGGGGACTCTGCACCCACCCCTCCTATGTCTGGGCACTGCTGGGGGGACTCTGCACCCACCCCTCCTATGTCTGGGCACTGCTGGGGGGACTCTGCACCCACCCCTCCTATGTCTGGGCACTGCTGGGGGGACTCTGCACCCACCCCTCCTATGTCTGGGCACTGCTGGGGCTGATGGCCACACACCCCTATGTGTCTGGCCACTGGCGTGGTACGACCCGTACCCACGTCCTGCGGCCTAGATATGGGCCCTACCCCTACGTCACCCCAACAATGGCGGGACGGCCCATACCCATGCCTTTTGGACGTGGGTACGGGTCGTACCCCCATTGTTGGGGTGCCGTAGGGGTACGTACCGTACCCATGCCTTTAGGGTGTGGGTACGGCTCGTACCAAGCGTACCCCTACATCACCACTGCAATGGTGGTACGGGCCGTACCCATGCCTGTGGGACGTGGGTACGGCCCGTACCACCATTGTTGGGATGATGTAAGGGTACGAACCGTACCCACGCCTTAAGAGCGTGGGTACGGTTCGTACCACGCCCACCCCTCCGTCACCCAAACAATGGTGGTACGGGCCGTACCCACGTCCCACAGGCATGGGTACGGGCCGTACCACCTTTGCAGTGGTGATGTCAGGGTATGCGTGGTACGGCCAATAGCCACGCTCTGGGGGCGTGGGTACGGCCCGTAGCTCCATTGTTGGGGTGACGTAAGGGCACGCACCGTACCCACACCTTAGGAGCGTGGGTACGGGTCGTACCACGCCCACGCCTACGTCACCCCACAATGGCGGTACGGGCCGTTCCCACGTCCCACAGGCATGGGTACGGGCCGTACCACCATTGCAGTGGTGATGCAGGGGTACGCGTGGTACGGCCTGTACCCACGCTCTGGGGGCGTGGGTACGGCCCGTACCTCCATTGTTGGGGTGATGTAAGGGTACGAACCGTACCCACGCCTTAAGAGCGTGGGTACGGGTCGTACCATGCCCACCCCTCCGTCACCCCAATAATGGTGGTGCGGGCCGTACCCACGTCCCACAGGCATGGGTACGGGTCGTACCACCATTGCAGTGGTGATGTCGGGGTACGCGTGGTACGGCCCATAGCCACGCTCTGGGGCGTGGGTACGGACCGTACCTCCATTGTTGGGGTGACGTAAGGGCACGCACCGTACCCACGCCTTAGGAGAGTGGGTACGGGTCGTACCACGCCCACCCCTACATCACCCCACAATGGCGATACGGGCCGTACCCATGTCCTACAGGCATGGGTACGGGCCGTACCACCATTGCAGTGGTGATGTAGGGGTATGCGTGGTACGGCCTGTACCCACGCTCTGGGGGCGTGGGTACGGCCCGTACCTCCATTGTTGGGGTGACGTGAGGGCACGCACCGTACCCACGTCTTAGGAGCATGGGTACGGGTCATACCACGCCCACCCCTACGTCACCCCACAATGGCGGTACGGGCCGTACACACGTCCCATTGGCATGGGTAGGGGTCGGACCGCCATTGTTGGGGTGACGTTGGGGTGGGCGTGGTACGACCCGTACCCTCGCTCTTGAGGCGTGGGTACGGTGCGTACCACAATTGTTGTGTTGCCGGTTCACGTCCGTGTTGACTTCCGTTGTAAGGCCTTGGTGGAGACGCCCACACCCCCGAAGTGACCAGGCCCTGGGGGTCAGGTATGTGCAGGGCATGTATGATTTTGGACTTGGTTGGGGGTGATGTTTCCTGCCCCTGGGTGTGGTTCTGACCTTCCGCTGCATCTGCGTCGGTTCCTGTACACCAGGTGGACTGCTATGAGGGCCGGGATGACACGTAGGTTGGGGTCCATGGCTGTCCATCGCGTACAGGTGCTCCTTCTGTGCGTCGTCCTGATTTCCCGGCAGTTTTTGGCTGCCGTAAAATATTGTCTGTGCGGAGTGACGTGGGCACTATTTTGGTCGGTCGGTGATTTGTACGAATCGTACGGCAATGGTGTTTGCGTACGAATCGTACTTGCATGTTTGTATGGTATTTTTCCCGGGTACGAGTCGGACGGAGAAAACGCTCTGTCCGACGGTTCGTACCCGGGTTTTACAGGATCGGAATCGACACCTTTATGTGTTATTACAGCCTAAAGAAACAAAAATTCCATTTTCTCGACCACACATGAAGCAAAATTATTTGTCTCATGACAATTGACATCGTTTTTGCTTTTTCTCTTACGACTGGCCTAACAGTTGCTCATGCCCCCGAATAATAAAGGCAATAATACTGATAATGTTAATAATAATAATAATGTGTTTTTCTGCTGCAGTTCATGTTGCAAATAACATGCAATAACTGGACTTCTTTTTAGGTTTTGCCTGCGCAGCACTAGTTGGCAATGCTGTTGCACTCACCGGAGTGGGAATAACATTTTTTACCCCCTCCGCTATCCAACACTTATCCTACTGTTGCATTCTGGGGAGTGGGAATTGAAAATTTTACCCCTCCGCTATCCAACACTTTCTCTACTGTTGCACCCTTTGGATTAGGAACAGTCATTTTTGCCCCTCCCTATCCAACACTTTTCCTACTGTTGCTCTCAATGGAGTGGGAATAGTAATTTTAACCTCTCCCCTATCCAGCACTTTTTCTACTATCACACTCACTGGAGTGGGAATAGTTAATTTTACCCCTCAGCTATCCAACATATCCCTACTATTGCACTCACTGGAATTGGAATAGTAATTTTTACCCCTCCGCTATCCAACACTTTTCCTAGTGTTGCACATACTGGAGTTGAAATAATAATTTTTACCCCTCCTCTATCCAACACTTTCTTCTAGTGTTGCACTCACCGGAGTGGGAATAGTAATGTTTACCCCTTTGCTATCTAGCACTTTCCCTGCTGTTGCCCTCACTGGAGTGGGAATGCTAATTTTAACCTCTCTGCTATCCAGCACTTTCCCTAGTGTTGCACTCACTGAAGTGGGAATAGTAATTGTTTCCCTTCTGCTATCCAACACTATCCCTACTGCTGGACTCACTGGAGTGGGAATATTAATTTTAACCCCTTTGCTATCCAACATTTTCCTTTCTGTTGCACTCACCGGAGTGGGTATAACATTTTTACCCCTAAGCTATCCAACACTTATCCTACTATTGCATTCGGTGGAGTGGGAATAGTAATTTTTACCCCTCTGCTATCCAACACTTTCTCTACTGTTGCACCCTTTGGAGTAGGGATAGTACTTTTTGGCCCTCCGCTATCCAACACTTTCCCTACTGTTCCTCTCACTAGAGTAGGAATAGTACATTTTGCCCCTCTACTATCCAACACTTTCCCTACTGTTGCACTCACTGGAGTTGGAATAGTACATTTTACCCCTTCACTATCTAACACTTTCACTACTGTTGCTCTCATTGGAGTGGGAATAGTAATTTTTACCCCTCCACTATCCAACACTTTCCCTACTGTTGCACTCACTAGTTGAAATAGTAAATTTAATTTTTCTGCTATCCAGCACTTAGGAGCCGATTCCGATTGCGGCCGCAAAACGACCGTCACGGACCCGGACTGAATACCGATCGACACGGACCAGCACCGTACGACCTGTGCAGTACGATGCAACGCGTGTGAATTACAACCGACACGTACGGAATACAAGCCGTACGACCGAGCCGTAGGACAAATAGTGATCCGGCCGGAAAACCGACGCGATTATCACCGACCGACACGAACCCGGAATGAAGCCGACCGACCCATACTCGCGATGTACGATATGCGCAGTACGATACAATTAGGGGTGGGCGGAATTTGCGTAATCGCGTTACGCAAATCTCCGCGAAACGGTAAAAAATCTCCGCGAACATGCAGAAATTCCGCGAACACGCGGAATTGCTTGTTCGCGATGCTTTTTTCCTGTTTACAGTTGCTGTTTGCGTGCTCGGGGAGAAATATCTCACGAACACGCATTTTGAGAACGCGAACAAGAAAAAATTTCGCGAAGTCGCGGAAAGCAGAATTTTGGGCAATTTCGCGTTCTCCGCGGAACGCAAAATTACCGAAATTCCGCAAATTCCGCGAGCGGAACGGAATTTACCGCCCAGGCCTAGATACAATGCATGTAAAACCAGACCGACTCGCACGGACACCAAGCCGCACGACCGACACGAACAGACAACCTGGCGCACAATCAATAGAGACCGCCGCGACCGACGTGTACCAAACACAGAAGATAGGCAGCGTGAACGAGGCGGAGAAGCCCGCACGAGACAACAGCAGCGTCCGTTTCCGTCACATGAACGTCTCCTTCATGCCTACAAAACACAAAGGAAAAAAGACAAAAAAAGGACCAAACAAGCAATGACAAAGCCAATAAATACCCCCCAAAAAAACAAGGGACAAAGACACACCCACCACTCCAACTATATAAAGGACTACAATCACTACCATCATCCCTTGCAAACAGGAGACCCAGCCAGCAGCAAACACCAGTACACAGCAACCACAGACACACTCACAACTCACCCATCACACAACTCACACACTATCAGCACCTCATACAAAAGCACACACACATACACCCAGCAAAATCAACACCAACCCACAATCACTTGCACCCTCACACACACATCACTCACCACCACCACCCATCACCATGCCCTCAAAGAAGAATCTAAAGTTCATAGATAGTGAGTTAGAAGAGCTGGTAGATGACATCATCATACTAGAGCCACATTTGTTTGGTACATTGGTCCAAAGGACCCCCATCTCACAGAAAACCAAGATGTGGGCGAGAATTGTGGACAAGGTGAACTCCCAAACACCAGCAAGGTGCACAAAGGATGATATCCAGAACAGGTGGTATGACGTGCGCAGGAGGGTCAAGAAACTCATCGAAAAAGATCACGCCCTGAGTCAGTGCACCGGCGGTGGCCCTCCTGCCAAACCAGTCTACTTCAGGACCTGGCAGGAGAAGGTGCGGGACATCCTACCGCCAGAGAGCGTCCATGGCCTAACAGACATCCCAGAGCCTGGTGAGTACACAAACAACATACCCAAGATTGTGTGGCAAGGGGATAGTGAAACCATGCACCGCAAGCAAAGCTACACTAACCAATAGATAATCAGTCCAAGATGTGTATGCCAGTCAGACAAACACAATACCTGCCATCTCATAGTGACTGGGAACTGTGTCATGACATGCACCAACCTACAACCAAATAGAGCAAGCCAGTGGCACTGAGCCAAATAGACCCTGCCAGAAAGTTTGCTACCACAAACACACCACCTCACAGTGCAGCTGACTGTCAGGAAGGAATAGTGGGGATGCAGGGGAAGTGAGTGTAGCCAAAAGCATGATGGGCCTGTAGTCACAGATAATGCTCCCCCTCCTGATTGGCCCATCAAGACCTCTCTGAAACATGCCCACATCACAGGGAGTGGAAAATGACTGACAAGATGGCTGACACTGGGTCCTGCTGTGGGGAGCACAAGGCCCTGCTAGGGCTTGTGTACAAATCAGAAGCAGGACACCACTGACTGACATCCTGAAAGACAACTTGCACGCCTTACAATGGAATCACGTTTCATGATGGGAAGGAGTACTGACAGCCCTGACTATACTTATCAGCATGGGGAGACACCCCCCCTCAACACAAACTCCACACAACTCACTGGGTACAATGCATTGACACACACCTCATTGAAATATCAGCAAAAGATACCCCATACTGGGTGCTGCTGTGTCAAGCACAGGGGTTCACGTTCTACTTGTAGCCAAACAAACACCAGGATTTCACAGTCAGCCACCTTGCCATTGCTGTCACACCCCCTCACATGGAAGCAGAGTCAAGAGGGAGGAAGTATGTGCATGCTGGGAAGGGGGGTGTAGCCAAGAGCAGCCGTGGCCCTTGGAGGGAGTTCCGTGGGGCGGTAAGGTGGGGCGTGGGAGGGGCAGGGTGGGGGGATCTAAAAACCGCAATATGGATAATTGCAGGTAAGTAAACAATTAAATAAATAGAACGAATTTCGTAGCGCGCGCTGCATCGCAAAATGCGATGACCCCCACCTGGCACGCATCTTAGATGCGTACCAGGATAGCACCGGAGGATTTGGCCAGGTAGTGGGGATCCTCAAGGACATGCAACAAGAGCAGGTCGCCCACCATGCCCGCATGGAGGCCAAGTGGGATGACATTACTGCGGTGTATCGTGACATACTACAATGCCTCCGCCAGATCAACACCAACCTGTCCACACCCCCCTGTGTGCCCACAACATCTGTCGCAACACCATCTGCCAGTGCCACAGGGAGGGAGGAGGACTCTGGCGGAGAGTCCCCTGCACAGCAGAGGCCTGCACATGAGGATCCCCCCCCGGAAGAAGAGGGGTCGTCCGAAGAAGGACATGTGAGAGACAGATGTCCCAGAACATCCCCCAGGGCCTCTAAACCTGTTTTGGACAATGTCCTTTGTGCGCAACCCGTTCACCTTGTCCAATCACACACAACTCGCCCACATGACATGGAGGGTTCATGTTGGGCCAATGTATCAGATGACTGTGGACTTAACTCTGGACATTTCATCTACCAGCACTTACAACTCCAATGTGAACTTTGGATTCCCAAACCACTGTACAGCACCCACCATCCTGTGCACTTCTCTGACACATGTTTGTAAATAAACTCACCAGTACACCATACTTGCCTCTGTTGTGATTCCAACTTGTCATGTTCAGGGAGATGTCGATCTGCTACACAACACAGTGCATGCCAAATACTGCAACAGTGTGACCAACGTAAGGTGAGTCATGGTGATGTCACACATGTGAGGGAGATACATCACTATGGCAACACAAAACATACTCACCATGGCCATGTTACTCATCACACACAATGATGTTGACCTGAAACGCATTGGCATGCACAGACACAACACCAACCCCAGTCAGTGGTAACAAGTCCACAGGTGAGGTAAGCAGATGTCACTCAGATGTGGGAAGACAGACAACACACATAACAAAGCATAGCACAGGTTCATTACACATCAGCAACACGTTTATTCCACACTAGTTGCACAGTAATTCTATGTAACAGTGGACACACACTCCCAATGTGTTGGAGAATGGAAGTCCAGGGATGAGTGGTACATCAGTTGATGGGAATCGTCAACTTCCACACTGGTGTTGGGGGTCAGTGTTGACCACACAACAGGCAAAGTACCCTGGGAAGGACAGACAAGATACAGTCAAAAGCACAGAAGAACAGGAGAGAAATGCAATACACATGCACAAAACATGTTGCGAGACACCTACACAAACACTAATTAGCAGTACTACCCTATTGTGGAGTACACACCACCTGAATGGACGCATCACAGCACACATCCAGTCAAGTGGCACACAGACACACTCAGACAGCAACAGAGCTGGCACAACACATTCCAGGCTACCTCCATACATTCACATAACAACCATGGAAACTCACATTCAGGTGAAGAAGTTGTTGATAAGCTGTGAGCGGACGTTACCATCATCTTAATCATCACTGGCATCTTGGCCCAGGCCGGGATCCTCCACAGGTGCCGGACGTTGGTCATCGTCATCGTCGTCCTGGAGGAGAGATGCAGCAGACAAGGAATATTTTGCACACATTTGCAGGCTCATATGGGAGGGCCCCTTCGGTCTTGTCCGGGCAGCGAAAGCGGCTTTTCAGGAGGCCGAATGTCCGCTCAATCACCCTCCTGCTCCGAACATGTGCCTCATTGTAGCGCAGCTCGGCTGGTGTCACAGGGTTCCTGAGGGGTGTCAGCAACCACGGCATGTTGGGGTATCCAGAGTCACCTACACACACAAAAATGAAAAAAGTAGCTGAGTTTTGTAGGAGTGCGGAATACAACATTGACAAACACACACACTGAGAAACAGTCCGTACACACCGACAAGCCAGGCATGCTGAGCTGGCATCCTGTGACATCGGCGTTGCAATGCGACTACTCCTCATAATGTAGGCATCGTGCGCAGAACCAGGGAACCGTGCACACACATGTGTGCTCGACATGTCAGCAACACAGACCACCAGAGCATTGATCGAATGGTAGTGTTTCCTGTTACGGTATGCCTGCTCATGTGTCTGTGGTGGTATCAGGGGAACATGTGTCCCATCAATCGATCCGATGACGTTCGGCATCCTCCCCAGTGTATAAAAGGCATCCTTTATTTCAGGAAGTTCAGCTGGGCTCGGGAACTTGATATACAGGTCGAGGAATTGCAACATTCCCTCCAAGACATCGCGTAGCACCTGACTAAACATCGTTTGCGACATCCCACCAGCAGTAGCCACAGTGTACTGGAAGGTACCAGTAGCATAGAAGTGCAGGGTTGCCATCATCTTTACCTCTGGGGTCAGTGCTGTAGGGTATGTCCTGCCAAGTAGCAGATGTGGCACCAACTGCTCCGCCAACTCCGCAATCAGTGGCCTGATGAAGCGGTACCGTCTGATGCAGTCGCGTTCCTGCATGGTTGCAAGGTCTGGGAACGGCCGATGGACAGCTGGTGCCCTGCAGTACAGAGATGCACAAAGGAAGATTGTCAGTTCATCCACCCATGTGGCCATGACCACAATCAATATCACATGCTAGTTCATGACATTACACAATGTACTGAGGTGTGTGCTGTTGGTCATGGACACATATGTCATCTACAAGACCACCATCTCAATTCCACATGTCCACATGAGCCCCATGTAGAGCAATGGCCAATCATCTGGCTGTGTCACCCAACCTATGTGCTGCTGCAATGTTCCAAACACACACCACAGTGACAATTGAGGCCTCATGTCTCCCAGGCATCACAGATCTTTGCCATGCAGAAACCCAGGCTCTCTGTATTGCCACATCAACACAGCAATGGACATGGCGTAGCATGTACACACCACAAGGCAAGCGTAAGTCCCACAGGTAGTGGCCACTGTTGTTCCTGCCGGCCCGACATTTACGTCTCTTAGACACACACCCCATCAAGGTTGATGCATATGCCACATGTATGTGGAGACTGTGACCCATTGGGAACATTTGATCAGACACATCTGAGACACAACATGCACACAGACTGTGGGTGCACATCAGTATTGTGGCTACAGGTATCACTGTGACGTACATGCCATCACCCCCAGGACTCAGGGTGTATGTGACCTGTCCTAAACATATTCAACCTGACACTGTGTCCGTGACTCATGCCCATTACTGTCCAATTGCACATCACAGTGGTAATGTGGACAACACACAAAGGATTCTGCCCCATGTACACGTGCACAGCCTGGAAGTGGCTGCACAAAGTGCCAGCCAAAAAAACAGATGTGGCCCCCCAAACACCCAGGGAATGCAGCCTTACATGCCATGGGACACTGTGCGGCCAATGCTGTAGTGCGGTAGGTGTGCACAGGTGTCCCGGGCCAGTATATATTTGTGTTGCATCCATATAATAATCACACTAATGAGGTCCGACGCGGGTGACAATGCGTATGCACTGGACGGGTCATGCCCGAGACGTGCGTACGCTTTGTCATTGAATGCAATGAGGACCGACGTGGGTGACAATGCGTACGCATTGCACGGGTTATGTCCGAGCCGTGCGTACACTTTGTCATTGAATGCAATGAGGACCGACGCGGGTGACAATGCGTATGCATTGCACAGGTCATGTCCGAGCCGTGCGTACGCTTTGTCATTGAATGCAATGAAGACCGATGCGGGTGACTATCATGCATATGCATCGGACAGGCATGGTCCGAGACAGGCGTACGCCTTGGCCATTGAATGGTATGGAGACGGGTGCATGTGTATATTCAAAATACGCGTTGTACAGTCAGTTGAACGAGCCGGGCGCACGGATGCGGATTCAACACTTGTGCACTGGAAATTCAGTTGGATGCCTACAACAATGTTGCAATTTCATGTGTTCCATGAAGGTGAAGATTTGAACGATGCGGAAGGCGTGTACGAGTCGTACTTTTAAATGGATTGGCCAGATTCATAGAATGCAACCGTGTTGGACCTATCACTTGGGGCACATGACACAGAGTCTGCCTCTGCAGCACATATATAAGGCTGGCTGGCCCCCAGGGAGCTCACTTGCCTACACTACATGCTACTGGACCACATCCCTGCTACCACTGCTGCTGTTGCTGCATCCTCTGGCTCCTGCTATGGCACGTACTCTGGAGAGGGCCCCAGCCTTCACTGAGGAGGAGAACCAGGCCCTGCTGGACAGGCTCCTTCCACAGTACAGCAGGCTCTATGGGAAACCAGGGGAGCAGGTGAGTGTGCAGTCCACTGACTTCCTAATTATGCATGTTGGCTGACTAGCAGTACTAGCAGTGTGTACACCAGTGGCAAGCATTCTCAATGACTACTTTCATCCCCCAAAGTGTGTGGGTACATGTAATGAATAGGTTTCCTGCTGCTAAAGTGCATTATTGCAAGCTTAATGTCAAGGACCCCTCCCAAGGCTTACCTTCTCCTTGGTGGGGTGTTCCTGCAGAGGCGACAAGAACCACCACCCCGTTTCCCGCCGTGCCCTAGTCGGGGTTGAGCACCGCTTAGGACAAGGGGGTACCCGGGGTAGAAGCCAGAGAGGCGCGGGTCCGGAGGACGCTGGACACCAGGCTGTGAGGGAAAGAAGGGAACACGATTACGTCCCTGTCCACTCCTTCTCTTCCCTCCTCTGTGTCGTGCCCACCTACTAACCACTGGGTTACCTGGTGCGATGTTGTGAGACCCTCCTCAAATGTCTGGCTTCCAGTTCGCAGGTCCTGGACTACAATGTTGTGAGACCCTCCTCAAATGTCTGGCTTCCAGTTCGCAGGTCCTGGACTACAGTGGCCGCAATAAGTCTTGTAGCTCACCGATGGTGACAACCCCAAAAACAAAGAAACAAAACCAGCGCTCCTGCGCAAATAATAAAGGTCCCTGGCGTACCTGTCCGGTACTCTCCTGTTCAGGGAAGGTGTGAGGCCAAAATCAAGAGAACAAAACCAGCGCTCCTGCGCAAATAATAAAGGTCCCTGGCGTACCTGTCCGGTACTCTCCTGTTCAGGGAAGGTGTGCGGCCAAAATCAAGGGAATAAAACCAGCGCTCCTGCGCAAATAATAATGCGAGGTGAGTATCCCGCTCCACTGCACACTCCTTGGTCTGCAGTGGGATGACTGACTTAAGATGTGTTGGAAAGGCAGAGACAGACATCCACCTACCTTCGGTGCGCCCTCTGCTACTGCTGTACCTGTCCCTCTCGAAGTCCGCAGCAGCGTCCTCCTTCGGTGGTAGTTCGGGAGCTCGTGAGCGGCGTCTTCTCCTTCCGCGGCTGAGGCGAGAATTCAAAGCGCTAAGCAGCCGGAGTTCCCGGCTGTTATGCGCGACCAACCGGAAGTGAGGATTTCGGCCTTCCGTTGTGGTCCCGCAAACACTAGACCGCTAACCTCTCCTCCACGGAAGCGGGCGGATCGCGGAATCATGACAGCACCCACCACTAAACAGAACCCCCCCCACCCGGCAGCCGGAGGATCACACCGAGGTGGCAGGCCGAGGACAGCCAGGATGACCCAAGTGGAAGGCCCGAACCAACCGGGAGGCGTGGCGGACATGCGACAATGGCTCCCACGACCTCTGCTCAGGACCATAACCCTTCCAGTCCACCAGGTAGAAGAGCCGGCCCTGGGTCCTCCGGGAATCCAGAATGGCCCGGACCTCGTACTCGATGTGGTCACCGCGAAGAACAGGAGGTGGAGGAGCGGAGGCCACACAATCAGGATGGGTAGCTCGCAGGAGGGAAACGTGGAAAACAGGATGGCATTTCATGTGCGGGGGCAGAGCCAACTTCATGGCCACACGGTTGATCACCTTAGCAATGGCGTATGGACCCACGAACCGGGGCAACAGTTTCTTGGGACCGTGTGCATTGATGTGCTGGAGTGACACCCACACCCTGTCACCCACCTTGAACTGCGGCTCGACCTGTCTACGTCTGTCCGCGAACAGTTTGTACGATTCCTTAGCCTTGGCGAGTTCGAACCTGGCCTGCTGCCAGAGATCACGAAGGAACCCATGGTATGCTTGCACTGTGGGCAGAGGACTGGCAACAGGATCCTCCCAAGGGGCCGTTCGGGGATGTCGCCCATGGAGACAAAAGAACGGGGACATGCCGATAGCGGAATGTCTACTGTTATTATAGGCGTATTCCACCAGCCAAAGGACCTCCGACCATTCGTGCTCGACGGACAGGAGTAGACATCGGAGGTACTGCTCCATGGTCTGGTTGGTTCTCTCCGCCTGTCCATCAGTTTGAGGGTGGTACGCCGTGGATAAGCACACCTCCATGCGCAGGATGCGACAAACCTCGTTCCAGAACTTGGACACGAACTGGGAGCCCCTGTCCGTGATGATTACCGAAGGAATGCCATGTAAGCGTATCACGTTACGCAGAACGATCCCTGCCAAGGCGGCCGCCGAGGGTAGCTTTTCCAATGGGACAAAGTGGGCCATCTTGGAGAGATGGTTCACAATGGTGAGGATGGTGGTACAACCTGTCTTAGTTCTGGGTAGGTCTACCACGAAGTCCATGGATATGGTATGCCAGGGGTACGGAGGCACAGGGATAGGATGCAACAGCCCCACCGTGGGTTGAGACGACCCTTTTCCCTGAGCGCAGACGGCACACCGTGCGATGTAAGCATGTACATCTGTGTCTAGGGTAGGCCACCAGAAGTGTCTTGCCAACAAGTCCTTCGTCTTCTGACGACCAGGGTGACTGGATAGAGGGTGATCATGGCACATGTACAGGGCCTGTTGCTGAAGGTGAGGTAGAGGCAAGTAGTACCGGTCTCCCTGGTATATGTACCCATCCTTAGCGGTGAGCCCTTTAAGTTTCCCCATCCACAACGAGGCGGCCTTCTGTTGTAGGTCGTCCCGCAGTCGGGTTAAGAAGTCAGAAGACAGAATGGTTCCCAGAAAACAGCGGTTCGGGATGATTGGTGCTGGCACGTCAGCAGGCGAGGTCTCCTCGTTTTCCGTGAGTCGTGACAGGGCGTCAGCCTTGGCGTTGTTCTTGCCAGGTCGGTACTGGATGTGAAAATCATATTCGTTAAAGAATAAGGTCCACCGCAGCTGCCGAGCGGTCAGGGCCCTGGCTGAACGAAGGAACTGGAGGTTCCTATGGTCCGTATATATGGTTACGGTATGTCTCGCGTCCTTGAGGTGGTGGCGCCATTCCTCGAAGGCGGCCTTTATGGCCAGCAATTCCCGGTCGGAAACCGTGTAGTTCCGCTCTGCCGGCTGTAGTTTTCTCGAGTAGAACGCCACAGGGTGCAGCAAGCCCGTGTTGGCATCCCTTTGGGACAGTACCCCCCCCCAGGGCGTCTTGGGAGGCGTCGGCTTCTACAATAAAAGGCCGTTCTGGGTTTGGGTGTAGCAAGATGGGGGCCGTAGTGAACCGAGTCTTCAGGGCTCGGAAGGCACGTTCGGCGTCGTGGTCCCACTCAAAGCAGACCCCTTTTCGCAGAAGACGAGTGATGGGAGTGACGATCCGAGAAAACCCATCGATGAAGCGACGATTGTAATTCGCAAACCCCAGGAATCGTTGTACCTGCTTTACAGACGTGGGGGAGGACCACTGTAGTATAGCTGCCGTCTTCTTGGTATCCATGGTAACCCCCTCAGGGGTGATGACGTGAGCCAGGAATTCAACAGCGGTGGTGTGAAAGACGCTTTTTTCCAACTTAACGTACAACCCATGGTGTAGCAGTTGCTGTAAAACGGACCGCACGTGTTGGATATGTTCCTCGCGTGTTTTGGAGAATATCAATATGTCGTCGATATAGACGACACAGAACCGGTCGATGAAGTCCCTCAATACTTCATCAATGAAATACTGGAAAGCCGCCGGGGCGTTGCAGAGTCCGAAAGGCATGACCTGGTATTCGTACAGTCCGTATCTGGTCCGAAACGCGGTCTTCCACTCGTCTCCCTTTAGGACTCTGACGAGATGGTAGGCCCCCCGAAGATCCAGCTTGGTGAATATGTTGGCGGTTTTCACTTGGTCCAGTAAGTTCGTGATCAGTGGCAACGGGTATCTGTTTTTTACCGTGATGGCATTCATCGCTCTAAAGTCGATGCACGTTCTTAAATCTCCCTCCTTCTTTGCCACGAAAAAGAGGGGAGAAGACACCGGTGATCTGGAGTGGCGGATGAACCCATTACGTAAATACTCGTCCAGATACATACGAAGGTGTTCATTTTCCTTTTCTGTGAGCGAGTATATGCGGCTACAGGGCAGCTTAGAGCCCGGAATCAGGTCTATTCTGCAGTCAAAGCTGCGATGCGGAGGTAAGGTATTCGCCCCTTGTTTGTCGAACACCGCGGCTAGGTCCAGGTACGCCTCAGGCACCGTCCCGTGTACGGTTAAGACAGTGTTGGTAAGGGGCAACACGTGCGCCCGTATACAAGAGGAGCCAGAGATACACGGTCGGGGGTAACATCGAGACGCACAACCATCTGAATCCAAGTACATCACCCTGGTCGCCCAGTCAATTCGTGGATTATGGGCCGCCAACCATGGAAGTCCCAGTATCAGGTGGAACTGCGGTGCGTCTATGGCATCAAAGGTGATGGATTCCGTATGGCTATTCTGGAACGTCATCTCGAGGAGTTCGGTTGAGAAACGGATGAGCCCTGACGTAAGATCTGTCCCATCCACAGCCTTCACGGCCTCCGGCGTCTTCTTTGGTACCACTGCCATTCCTAGGCTAGCCATATAGTGGTTGTCGATAAAAATGCCTGTGGCTCCGGAATCGATAAGGGCTGTCACCTGCCATACCTGTCCCGTCTGTGTCTGTAGGGTAACTTCTACCCCGAAATGATGGCAACCGACGCCGTTTCCCGGGGTTGGTATCCGGATGGATGACGAACCCAGTAGCCGGACCCCACCGTTTACTGGGTTTCTTCGTTTCCCGACCAGTCTCCTCTGGAAATAGGAAGTGCAAAGGGTCTCCTCGGTCGCGGTTTTGTGGGTTTAACAGGGCACTCCTTCACGAAGTGGCCGCTTTTGCCACAATACAGACACTGGTTCTGTCGCCGTCTCTTCTCTCGTTCCTCCTTGGTCAGTGCTCCCCGAATCCCTCCGATCTGGATAGGTTCGGGTGAGTCAGGGTTGGGTCCCGCTATGTCGGGGTTCTTCTCCCTCTGTGGCACCACTCGGGGATCTCCGCCTCTGTGTCGATCGGTCTTCCGTTCCTGTAATCGGAAGTTCAGTTTAACAACCAGATCGATAAACGGTCCGATGTCATCCGGTGGGTCCGGGATCTGGGATAGAAGTTCTTTCATGTCGTCCCGTAATCCCCTATAGAAGACCGACACCTTCTTGGACTCAGGCCACCGGGCTTCGATAATCAGTCTGTTGAAAGTGGTGATGTAATGTAACAAGTCCGTGGTTCCCTGTTTCAATCCGAGCAGCTCGTTATCCGCGGCCTGTACGAAGGTGTGACGGGCGAACATCCATCGCATGGTGTCCTTGAAGGCTGGTAAGTGGTACAAAACCGGGTCGTCATTCTCCACCAAAGGTATGGACCACAGGGAGGCATCACCTCCTAGATAAGAGAGGATAAAGGCGATTTTAGAGGCATCGTCTGGGAAGGCGGTAGAACGGGCCATGAAATGCAGCTGGCACTGGTGCATGAAAACGCTGTACTTCGTGCTGTCGCCAGAAAAACGCTCTGGGGGGGCCAGTTGCACGGTATGCGGGGCTATCACCTGGATGGAGGTGTCTTGCATGGGAGTCGATGGAGAACCACCGGGTTGAAAGGTGGCGGGTCTCAACAGGCCTTCTCGCAGTACTCTAGACGTGGGGAACTGTCCCCAAGGCCCTGTTCCGGTATCTGCAACCTGCGTCTGCAACGCGGTTATGTCCTGGCGCAGGCTGCGGTTTTCCGCTTGCATATTGGCCAAGATGGTCGCAATGTCTTGAAGGGTGATCTCAGGGTCACCCATGTCGCCCGGGCAGGAGGAAGTACTTGGGCTTTGAATTCTGTCAAGGACCCCTCCCAAGGCTTACCTTCTCCTTGGTGGGGTGTTCCTGCAGAGGCGACAAGAACCACCACCCCGTTTCCCGCCGTGCCCTAGTCGGGGTTGAGCACCGCTTAGGACAAGGGGGTACCCGGGGTAGAAGCCAGAGAGGCGCGGGTCCGGAGGACGCTGGACACCAGGCTGTGAGGGAAAGAAGGGAACACGATTACGTCCCTGTCCGCTCCTTCTCTTCCCTCCTCTGTGTCGTGCCCACCTACTAACCACTGGGTTACCTGGTGCGATGTTGTGAGACCCTCCTCAAATGTCTGGCTTCCAGTTCGCAGGTCCTGGACTACAGTGGCCGCAATAAGTCTTGTAGCTCACCGATGGTGACAACCCCAAAAACAAAGAAACAAAACCAGCGCTCCTGCGCAAATAATAAAGGTCCCTGGCGTACCTGTCCGGTACTCTCCTGTTCAGGGAAGGTGTGAGGCCAAAATCAAGAGAACAAAACCAGCGCTCCTGCGCAAATAATAAAGGTCCCTGGCGTACCTGTCCGGTACTCTCCTGTTCAGGGAAGGTGTGCGGCCAAAATCAAGGGAATAAAACCAGCGCTCCTGCGCAAATAATAATGCGAGGTGAGTATCCCGCTCCACTGCACACTCCTTGGTCTGCAGTGGGATGACTGACTTAAGATGTATTGGAAAGGCAGAGACAGACGTCCACCTACCTTCGGTGCGCCCTCTGCTACTGCTGTACCTGTCCCTCTCGAAGTCCGCAGCAGCGTCCTCCTTCGGTGGTAGTTCGGGAGCTTGTGAGCGGCGTCTTCTCCTTCCGCGGCTGAGGCGAGAATTCAAAGCGCTAAGCAGCCGGAGTTCCCGGCTGTTATGCGCGACCAACCGGAAGTGAGGATTTCGGCCTTCCGTTGTGGTCCCGCAAACACTAGACCACTAACCTCTCCTCCACGGAAGCGGGCGGATCGCGGAATCATGACACTTAAACTATCCAGGCATTGTTAGCATGTCAGACATGCAGGTGATTTTTCCTTCCCCATGGTTGCACTACTTGTGTAATTCATTTCCCTTTGTGATGATGACATGTATATCCAAATGTGTGTTGCACAAAGCTGGGGCATGTGTGTTAATGTACTTTTCACTTTGTCATCCTCACAGGTTGATGCCCACCAGAAGCAGGAGATTTGGCTGACCATCGCCCGGGCTGTTCGTTCTGTGGCGGTCTACAAGCGCCGGATCCGCAACTGCCAGAAGAGGTGGCAGGACCTTCGGGGCTGGACCCGGAGGATAGCTAGAGTCCAGCTGAAGCTGTCACCTCCATGCAGGAGGGGCGGACACCGGACCCTGACTCCCCACATGCTCCGGATACTGGCGGTGGTCTTCCCGGACCAGGATATGCAGCTGAAGGCCAGACAGCAGCAGGAAGGGGGTAAATCCATGCCTAATCTGTGTACTATGTCTGACATGCTAATTGCAGTATTTTGGCCTGGTCACACTTCCACATTACGTAGGTCTTGTAGTCCAATACTCAGGTCCATCAATTGTGTGATGCACCCTCCTCATCTGTTCCACAGGTGTGGCCCCTACAGTCTGTTGCTTGTGTCACTAGAGCACTGTGTCACTGCAGTCAGCTATGCTTCCGCTACCGGTCAGCATCTGGTCCAGTGACTCTGTTGTGTGTTACATGGGTGGGTGAATTGTTTACACAATGTCTGAGATCTGACATGTGATCTGTGTGTGCCCTTGAGATGTGTACCAATTGCTGGTCTGACTCGCAACATGGGCTGGGGTATTCCAAACAAACCCATGCAGCAGGGGACTCCAATTTTTTGGGCCTCAGGAGTATGTATATCAAGTATGTCCCACTTGCTTAGCCACCTGACTACTGTCCAGGGCCAAACACTGTTTCATGTAGACCTGGTCAGTTATGGCTCCTCAAGGGCATTTAGAAACACTCTGTAATCCCACTCCTGTGTATGAAATTGCAGGTTGTGCTTAGTGACATGTGTCTGCCTCTGTGTCATTAGGCATTGGCTTGTTGTTATGTACAACTGGGGTGCCCATGATTCAGAGTGTCAGCATGACATCTGAGAAGTGACTGTGAGAGACAAGACCTGTGTGACATATAGGTGTGTGATCATCTGACAGCGCACAATGGTGTATGCAACTGTGTCCTTCATGCAGCTGGGTTACATACATGGCAGACTGTGATGTGTTAGTGTACAGGGATTTGTGTTTGCAGAGACTCATATGTATGATTTGCATGATGTGGGGTCTTCTGGGTCCTGGATATGTTGTTTGCATGGGATGGGCAAGTGCGCCTGTCATCTGCAGAGCTAGCTTTACCCCTGAGCTAGGATTGTGAGTCAGTGCATATTGTTGTTGTCTGGATGCCCTGCCCCTGTGACAGGAGACAATGTTGACTGACTTTCAGGGCAGCTACTAAAAAGGGGGACCCCTGGTAAATGATACAGGCAGGTACGTCAGGGGAAATATGAAACAACCAACAAAAAGAATACCTGCCAAAGTTATTCAAGAAAGGCCCTAACAAGGGTCCTAATAATAATAACCACCCATTGTGATAGATTGACACAAGAATTGAGACAAACAATAATCCAACAAAGGTAAGATTTAATCAAACAGATCGATTGAATTTATTTTTCTGTATTTTTAAACACCATTCTGTTGTATATACATATGTATAGTGCAATACATCATTCCACAATTCAAATAGGTATCATATTTCTGTCCCACACATCTCATTCAGAAACAACAATCATACTGTCATACATACCGCGACAACATCATCCTATGTATCAAAACACACAAATTATATTCATAAGATAAAAAGGGCATCAACATAATAAGTCTGCCACATATTGATTGTGATAACACAAAGGCAGTTGGCATCCAAAATATATGGGTAGTGAGGTTTCAACTACCCAGTAGCCTTAAAAAACGCCAACGCGCGTTTCGGTGTCAGGCCCCAGCCGGGGCTACACCTTCATCAGGGCGAGGATGGGCCAATAGTGTCAATAGTGTGAAACAGACACATCTATAATCATAAAAAAAAGGTATGAACAATTTCAAGATATATAAAGTTATTATGTACAAGGTCAGCAATTCAATTTTCAACAAATTAATTTCTCAATTCAGATCTGCCACGGGGGACAAGGCTGGAGAGTATGATAGACATGATGTACAAAAACTTGGAATAGAGTGCGCTATAGATATACAATACAGAGAACAGAAACAAACAAAAATATGAAGATAATTAAGCATTCGAGATGATATAATGAATGACTAATAGACCGTGTATAGTCCTCAATACCATATGGTTCAACAGAATAATGTAAGACATCCGAAGCAGAAAGAAATACTACAAAATAGTGAAAGAAAAATCAAAGAAATAAAGGAGAAGACACCCAATCAACGTGATGAAAACATGGAAACAAGCATTTACAATGCAACGGTCTCGGCATTGTTAAAGTTAGAGCTATTGGCATTGCTCATGACAATGCCGTTTCTTTAAATGTTTTAAAAACAAAAAACATAAGCAAAAATAATGTCATGAGCAATGCCAATAGCTCTAACTTTACCAATGCCGAGACCATTGCATTGTAAATGCTTGTCTGTTTTGGGATTTGCAATCCTGGGGGTCAATGTTTGGCGCCTTTCCTGCCGTTTAAAAATTAAATTCCTCGGCTAGCGTAAACTTTGGTCTATGATGAACTACCCTGTCTACTCTGCCTGTATTTTGTTCCGACTCTGATTCACATTCCACAGCTGAACGGAGGTCAGATATGGATAATGTTGCCTGTACTTCTCGACCAGCAGCTGCTGTGACTCCTGCGCCTGCCCCAAATCTCACGGCTTTATGTGTGGCTTAGGCTGCGTTATACTTTCTTGAAAAAGTAAATATCTGCCCGTTGTCAGTCATTCTTATCCCTTTGGAATTTAAAGGGTTTTCGTTTTTTGATTAAATCTTCCTACTTTTTCAGCCTGAGTAGCATATCCTCTCCGACCTTAGTTGTTATCTCATTGCTTTCTAATGCCTCAATTTGTTCATTTATTTGATCTATATGTTGCTGCAGGTCAATTTTGTCGCTTTGGGCATATTTTACTAACATTTCCACAAGCCTTCTTGATGCGTCCAAATTACTTTCCGCCGACTCCCGTAACATGTTGGGATTAGGGTTCTTGTTACTCGGTGCAATCATGATACGGACACTGTTAGACCTGGCACCTTGGCGTGAGTTTCCCTTCCACTTTTTGATGGTGTGCCTCGACTGTTTTGCTGGTGTTGTCCGCTCAGGGCACTGCGCCACGGCTAATCCGTGCCGCAGTGCAAGTGCTCCCTAAGTAAAGTGTACCTGTAATTGATGTCCATGATTGGGTTATTGGATTCACTGTCAGTCCCCAGTAAAGTGCACCAGGGGTGCCAGGGCTTGTGAATGCCAATGCTGCTGGTGGGCTTGCAGCGCTGGTTGCGCCACCCACGGAAGCGGCCTTGTAAAGTGTGTCTAGGGTCTGCCACCGCAGACCCTGTGCGCGGTCCCGGACCGTCGCGCTGACTGCGCAAGTGCCCCCACTTGCCAGTCCTTAAACCTTCCCTTACCCACATATTAGCCACCCCTCTGGTAGGCCCGAGGGCAGGGTGCATTGTAGGCATAAGGTAGGACATGCCCTGATGTTTGTGGCATGTCTTAGTAGTGAATTACAGCCCTTGTCGTTTTTCACTATTGAAGGCTACCTGCTCTCCGTAGGCCAGAATGGGCTACCGGGGTCACGCCAACGCTGTGACCCCAGTGGACTCAGAGAGCATGGTAGAGTGTCAAGTTTGGTATGCCTGAACTCAGAATAATAAAATACTTCTTGTAGTCAAGTTTATTTTAGTATCCTGGGTTTGTAAATACTACTTTTAGAAAGTTAGTATTTACTGACCTGACCATCTCAGTCCGCCTCTGCTGTATGTGTGTGTGTTCTGCCCAGCAACAGTAAGGAGCAGGGTTGGGGAATCCCCAGAGACAGGTTGGCTGCCAGGTGGTGGGTAGAGAGATTACACCTGGATGGGTGGGAGGAGTACACCTTGACTCTTGAATAGACCTGTGCTCTGCCACCACAAAGCCGGCGCCACCCCCTGTGGGGCGGCTGATGTCTCTGCCCTGCTGCTGAAAGGAAAGAGCAGAGTCACCATAACAAAGTGCTCCAGAACTGGACTGAGCCAGGCCTAGGCCCCCTGGCGCTAAAGAACAAAAGAATCATGGTATAAAAGTAGGAGCCTGGCTCCTAAGAAATCAGAATCCTGTTTACCACAAAGAACCTCTGCCCGACTAGAAGGAGAAGAAGACGCTGGAGGAGCTGGCCTGCTGCTTGCCTTGCTGAGAGAGGAGAGGAAGAGACTTACTGAAAAGACTTTGCTACTTTGTGCTTGAACATTCTCCAAGGGCTTGATCTGAGCTTGCCCCCTGAACTGAACCCCAGGAACAGTGGGTTCTCTGTGCTTCTTGCTCATCCTCCAATTCGAGCCGTGTGGGCATCCCGCTGGAAAAGGGACTGCGCCCCTCATCGCCCCTCCTAGGGCCGTGACACTCAGAAGCTCGCCTGCCTCAAACCCGTGAGAGCCCCGCTCCGCCCCGAGCCGCTCTCTGTCCCCGGGCCAGGCCGCCTGCATCCCTGTCACCGCCTGCTACTGGAGCGCGCTGACCGCGCTATCACCCCTCCCGCCGGAAGCCGTCCGACGACTGTGATCTACGCCGGGTCATCCAGCTGCACTGACCGTGCCCTGCGACCCCGCTTCGCTATCCCCGGACATCTCAGGCCGCGCCGCCCCCGCTGTGGAGACCCTCCTGCACCGCCGTGCTTAAGGGTCGCTGGCCGCGCCTGCCTACGTGCCCACACCTGCTGATTGAGGACCCAAGAACACTTCCCAAGCTGAGAGTCGCACCGATCTGTGCCGGCTCTCCACATCACGAAAGAAGTTCCAGTATCGGGCTCGGGGCCCGCAACGCCTTATTTCCCCGTTCGCGGGAACCGATCTCTGTGAGTACTGGAACTACAAGTAAAGAGACTACGAACTATCCATTTGAAACTACGAACCAAGAACATTTGCCTGCTGTATAACCTGGTGGCCTAGCGACAACGTTATTGGTCTTGTGATAAGTCTGTTGAGATATATATACCTTATTTTTACATAAAGAATCGTATTTTTATATATATCCAAGTCTGGTGTCCGTTTCTGGGGGGATTGATGTATTTACTGTGTGTACGATTGTAAGTGCTTAACCGACAACGCCTGAGGAATCGCCTTGGCTGCTCACGCCACGCACCTAGAGGGTGAGCAAGGGTCATTCGCGAGGGGTTATCCTGCGCCCTGACGTGGAGGAGAGGGTTCCTGCTTGACACAAGGGCAACCTTGCGCCAACCAGAGATCCCCGACTCTAACATTGTTGGCAGCGGGTGGGATTTCGGATTTGCACTTGTAATTTGCATACAGTGAATTATTAATCACCAGATAGAGAGAGCAGACCAAGTAACGCAGCCACAGGTTTTCATTTTTGGAACTTTGTTGAGACATCTGCCATTACTGCAACCATGCCTGGCTCACACTCCGCTGGAAGAGCACTCTCTGTGATTTCTGGAATAGATGAGGTGGATTGGGAGAGACTGGAAGGCTACACGACGGAGCAATTGAAAGGCTACAGTGTAAAATTCAGAGTTCCCCATGCTGGCTTCAGGAAGAAGAACCAGTACCTCAAGGCGTTGAGAGCCTGGAAGGAGTCACGAGACCCACGGAATGCGGGGGACATCGTTCCACCCGACAACCTTGAGGAGCCCAGCAGAGTCCGGTCGCCAGAGGAGCTGGCAGACAGGGCAGCAGACAGGGCGCATGCAATGGAGATGGCAAAGTTGGCAGGACAAATGGAAATGGAAAAGCAGAAGTTGGCCCTGGAGGCACAACAACGCCAAATGGATCATGATATCAGATTGAAGGAGTTGGAGCTGAAGGCGAAAAGTTTGGACACCGCTCCTTCTGGTGGCAGCACTCCACCAGCGCAGGTAGAGTCCAAGGTGTACATCCCCAAAGATGTAGTAAAGGAGTATTTCAGAAAGGATGACATAGGGCAGTGGTTTAGGGCCTACGAGGTGGCCATGTCCTCACACCGGGTCCCTGAGAAAGACTGGGGAGCGGGGTTGTGGGGAAGGTTCCTTGCTGAAGGGCGTGACACACTGTTAGATTTACCCTTAGATCTCCAAACCTCATACCCCCATATGAAGGAAGCTTTAATGACCAGGTATGGGTTAACTCTGGAGCTATATAGACAGCGGTTCAGGGAGACGAAGAAGATCCCTGAGAGTACGTATGTGGAGTATGTGACCTTTTTCTGCAGAGCGCTGGATGGTTGGGTGAAGGGTAGCAAAGTGAGTGATTATCAAGGGCTGCTTGACTTAATTGCATGGGAGCACTTGTCCAGTCAATGTTTTCCTGAGCTACGCCAGCACCTGATTGATAGCAAGTTGTCCAACCCGAGGAAGCTTGCTGAGGAGGCGGACCGCTGGCTCAGCACCAGGGTCCACAAGGGTCAAGTGGGAGACTCCGCCAAAGGTGGGCAGGGTCCCCAGCAGAAGAGTGGGGGGGACAAGGGTAAACAGAAGGGGTTCCAAAAAGGCCCCCAAAGTAACTCCCAAGGGAACCAGCAGAAGGGTTCTCAGCCTCCCCCACCCCCGCAGCAGAACGGGGCCCCGACAGGTAGACCTGTTCCAAAGGGGCCCTTCAATTGTTATAAGTGTGGTGATCCGGGTCACATTGCCTCTGATCCTAAGTGTCGCCTGTTTGGTAAGACCGCACCCACTGGTGCTCCCCCCCGGCAAGTAGCTAGTGTTAACTTTGGGGAGGAAGTAGCAGTCCAGGAGGGTGGGGGTCCCGGGCGGATGACCCTAGTCTCGCTAGGAGACAGTGAGATGGTCCCTGTAACCTACCTGCCCTCTAACACTAAGAAATATGGGCAGGTGGTGACCATCAATGGAAGGAAGGTGGAGGCTCTTAGAGATACAGGAGCCAGCGTGACCTCGGTGAGGCAACACCTGGTGTCTCAAGAGCAGATTGTACCCAATGCCTACTGTAGGGTTGTCAATGCTGACAACGTAGAGAGTCGTTGTCCAATGGCTCAAGTTCCCTTTGAGTGGGGGGAGGTCTCTGGTACTCTACAAGTCGCTGTGAGAACTGACATGCCTGTAGATTGTCTGCTAGGAAACGACCTGGAGAGCTCCCCTTGGGAAAAGGTGGAGAAGACCACGCATCTGAGGATGGTGGGTCTACCCGACTGGGCGTGCGTGACCACCCGGTCCATGGCAGCCAGTAGGGGTGTTGAGAGGGTCCTGGAGCCTGAGGGAGAGGTCCAGGAACCGGCCTTAGGGAGAAGGCGCAGGAGGCGCGGGAAACCGGCCCCCGAAGTTCCCACGGCCCAGGAGGAAGTAGACCCTGAGGGGGATGCTCTGGAGCCTACCGGGGAACAGATTGCCGAACTGGGAGATCTGCCTGAGCTGACCCATTGGCAGCAAGAAGGAGGTCCCTCCAGGGAGGAATTCTGCAGGGAGCAGAAAGAATGCCCTTCTCTCGTGGGTATGCGGCAGCAGGCTGCAGACCAGGCCAACGGTGTTCA
Organism: Triturus cristatus; assembly: GCF_964204655.1. Classification (NCBI taxonomy): domain Eukaryota; kingdom Metazoa; phylum Chordata; class Amphibia; order Caudata; family Salamandridae; genus Triturus; species Triturus cristatus. Next base: position 741,733,385 of record NC_140583.1, read on the forward strand.
GGCCAAAACACACTACGTGTACTGGGAGAGTGACCTCCTGTATTCCGAGCCTAAGGCTGCTGAACCTGGGTCAGCCCGTGTGCTGGTGGTACCCCAGAAGTTCAGAACCTTCCTACTGGGGCTGGCTCACGATGTGCCTTTAGCAGGACATTTGGGGATGGACAAGACCTATGACAGGCTTGTCACCCACTTTTACTGGCCCCAAATGCATAAGAATTCAGATTCCTACTGCAGAACCTGTCAGACTTGCCAGGCAAGTGGTAAGAGCGGAGGGAAGCACAAGGCTCCTCTGCAACCTTTCCCTGTGGTCGGTACGCCATTCCAACGAGTGGGTATTGATATTGTGGGGCCTCTGGATCCCAAGACAGCCCTGGGCAACAGGTTCATCCTGGTCTTGGTGGACCATGCCACCCGGTACCCTGAAGCCATCCCTCTGAGGACAGTGACGGCCCCCGTGGTGGGACGGGCACTGATGGGAATTTTCTCCCGAGTGGGATTCCCTCTAGAGGTGGTGAGCGACAGGGGGACCAATTTCATATCCACGTATATGAAATCCCTGTGGAAGGAGTGTGGGGTAACGTACAAGTTCACCACTCCTTACCATCCCCAAGGAAATGGGTTGGTTGAGAGATTCAACCGAACCCTCAAAGGCATGATCATGGGCCTGGACGGTCCAATGAGGCGTAAGTGGGACGTCCTCTTGCCATGCCTGCTCTTCGCTTACCGAGAGGTGCCACAGAAGTCTCTAGGGTTCAGCCCCTTTGAGCTTCTGTATGGTCACCCGGTAAGAGGACCTCTGAGTTTGGTAAAGGAAGGCTGGGAGCAATCTCCCAGGAAACCTCCCCAGAATGTATATAGTTACATGCTGGCCTTCCGAAACCAGACTCGGCGTTTCAGGCAACTTGCTGAGGCAAATCTGGAAGCCAGCCAGGAGGAGATGAAGCGGTGGTACGACCGGAATGCCACTCTGGTAGAGCTTCAACCTGGACAAAAGGTGTGGGTCTTGGCCCCAGTGGAGCCGTGTGCACTTCAGGATAAGTGGACAGGTCCATTCGAGGTTGTGGAGCGCAAAAGTCCTATCACCTACTTGGTGGACATGCAGACTCCCAGGAACCCTTTGAGGGTCCTACATGTTAACCGCCTTAAGCCCCACTTAGAGAGGACCGAAGTGGGCATGCTGCTGGCCACTGATGATGGAATGGAAGAGGAGACCGAGCCCCTTCCTGACCTCTTAGTGGCCTCTGAGAAAGATGGGTCAGTGGATGGAGTTAACCTCTCACCCACCCTGACGCCCGAACAACAGGAAGACTGCCGCCACTTGCTGGGACAATTTTCCGACCGATTCTCCCTGGTTCCTGGAGTCACAGATTGGTGCGTCCATGATGTGGACACAGGAGACAGCTTACCTGTAAAGCACAAGGCTTACAGGGTAACTGACAGGGTCAGAGCTTGCATTAAGGAGGAGGTCTCCAAAATGCTTGCGCTAGGGGTGGTTGAGTCCTCCAGCAGTCCTTGGTCCAGCCCCGTGGTCTTGGTCCCAAAGGCTGCTGCGCCGGGAGCCACACCTGAACTCCGGTTCTGTGTGGACTACAGAGGACTCAATTCAGTCACGAAGACTGACGCGCACCCCATCCCCAGAGCTGATGAGCTCATTGATCGGCTGGGGGCTGCCCGGTTCCTCAGTACGTTTGATCTAACGTCTGGGTACTGGCAGATCGCCTTGACCGATGGGGCCAAAGAGAGGTCAGCATTCTCTACACCAGATGGGCACTTCCAGTTCCGAGTCATGCCATTTGGGATGAAGAATGCCCCTGCCACCTTCCAGAGGTTGGTCAACCAGGTACTGGTTGGGCTGGATGCGTTCAGTGCCGCCTACCTGGATGACATCGCGGTGTTCAGTGCCACCTGGCCTGAACACCTGCGCCACCTCTGGGAAGTGTTGATGGCGCTGCGCCGAGCAGGCCTCACGATCAAGGCAAGCAAGTGCCAGATCGGGCAGGGTTCCGTGGTGTACTTGGGACACCAAGTGGGGAGTGGCAAGGTGGCACCCTTGCAACCCAAAATTGAGACCATCCTGGCTTGGGAACCCCCCAAGACGCAGACCACAGTGAGGGCCTTCCTGGGGCTCACTGGGTACTACAGGAGGTTTGTCAAGGGCTATGGAACGATCGTTGCCCCCTTGACAGAGCTGACTTCGAAGAAGCAGCCCAGGAACGTGATTTGGACTGACACCTGTCAGAAAGCTTTCGACACCCTGAAGACGGCCATGTGCACGGCGCCCGTGCTCTTGGCCCCTGACTTCTCCAAGGAATTCCTAGTCCAGACAGACGCTTCAGAGCATGGTGTAGGGGCTGTTCTTTCACAGATGACGGAGGAGGGCTGGGACCAACCCGTAGCCTTCATCAGTAGGAGGTTACTTCCACGGGAAAGTAGGTGGAGTGCAATTGAGCGAGAAGCATTTGCTGTGGTCTGGGCGCTGAAGAAGCTAAGACCCTACTTGTTTGGGTCTCACTTCCGGGTTCAGACGGACCACAGGCCCCTCAGATGGTTGATGCAAATGAGGGGTGAAAACCCGAAGCTGTTGAGGTGGTCCATCTCCCTACAGGGTATGGACTTTACGGTGGAACACCGTCCTGGTACAGATCACGCCAACGCTGACGGTCTGTCCAGGTATTTCCGCCTTAGTGACGAGGAACCCCCTGGGCAAGGGTAGTTCTCCCCACATTTCAGCTGGAGGGGACACGTGTTAGACCTGGCACCTTGGCGTGAGTTTCCCTTCCACTTTTTGATGGTGTGCCTCGACTGTTTTGCTGGTGTTGTCCGCTCAGGGCACTGCGCCACGGCTAATCCGTGCCGCAGTGCAAGTGCTCCCTAAGTAAAGTGTACCTGTAATTGATGTCCATGATTGGGTTATTGGATTCACTGTCAGTCCCCAGTAAAGTGCACCAGGGGTGCCAGGGCTTGTGAATGCCAATGCTGCTGGTGGGCTTGCAGCGCTGGTTGCGCCACCCACGGAAGCGGCCTTGTAAAGTGTGTCTAGGGTCTGCCACCGCAGACCCTGTGCGCGGTCCCGGACCATCGCGCTGACTGCGCAAGTGCCCCCACTTGCCAGTCCTTAAACCTTCCCTTACCCACATATTAGCCACCCCTCTGGTAGGCCCGAGGGCAGGGTGCATTGTAGGCATAAGGTAGGACATGCCCTGATGTTTGTGGCATGTCTTAGTAGTGAATTACAGCCCTTGTCGTTTTTCACTATTGAAGGCTACCTGCTCTCCGTAGGCCAGAATGGGCTACCGGGGTCACGCCAACGCTGTGACCCCAGTGGACTCAGAGAGCATGGTAGAGTGTCAAGTTTGGTATGCCTGAACTCAGAATAATAAAATACTTCTTGTAGTCAAGTTTATTTTAGTATCCTGGGTTTGTAAATACTACTTTTAGAAAGTTAGTATTTACTGACCTGACCATCTCAGTCCGCCTCTGCTGTATGTGTGTGTGTTCTGCCCAGCAACAGTAAGGAGCAGGGTTGGGGAATCCCCAGAGACAGGTTGGCTGCCAGGTGGTGGGTAGAGAGATTACACCTGGATGGGTGGGAGGAGTACACCTTGACTCTTGAATAGACCTGTGCTCTGCCACCACAAAGCCGGCGCCACCCCCTGTGGGGCGGCTGATGTCTCTGCCCTGCTGCTGAAAGGAAAGAGCAGAGTCACCATAAAAAAGTGCTCCAGAACTGGACTGAGCCAGGCCTAGGCCCCCTGGCGCTAAAGAACAAAAGAATCATGGTATAAAAGTAGGAGCCTGGCTCCTAAGAAATCAGAATCCTGTTTACCACAAAGAACCTCTGCCCGACTAGAAGGAGAAGAAGACGCTGGAGGAGCTGGCCTGCTGCTTGCCTTGCTGAGAGAGGAGAGGAAGAGACTTACTGAAAAGACTTTGCTACTTTGTGCTTGAACATTCTCCAAGGGCTTGATCTGAGCTTGCCCCCTGAACTGAACCCCAGGAACAGTGGGTTCTCTGTGCTTCTTGCTCATCCTCCAATTCGAGCCGTGTGGGCATCCCGCTGGAAAAGGGACTGCGCCCCTCATCGCCCCTCCTAGGGCCGTGACACTCAGAAGCTCGCCTGCCTCAAACCCGTGAGGGCCCCGCTCCGTCCCGAGCCGCTCTCTGTCCCCGGGCCAGGCCGCCTGCATCCCTGTCACCGCCTGCTACTGGAGCGCGCTGACCGCGCTATCACCCCTCCCGCCGGAAGCCGTCCGACGACTGTGATCTACGCCGGGTCATCCAGCTGCACTGACCGTGCCCTGCGACCCCGCTTCGCTATCCCCGGACATCTCAGGCCGCGCCGCCCCCGCTGTGGAGACCCTCCTGCACCGCCGTGCTTAAGGGTCGCTGGCCGCGCCTGCCTACGTGCCCACACCTGCTGATTGAGGACCCAAGAACACTTCCCAAGCTGAGAGTCGCACCGATCTGTGCCGGCTCTCCACATCACGAAAGAAGTTCCAGTATCGGGCTCGGGGCCCGCAACGCCTTATTTCCCCGTTCGCAGGAACCGATCTCTGTGAGTACTGGAACTACAAGTAAAGAGACTACGAACTATCCATTTGAAACTACGAACCAAGAACATTTGCCTGCTGTATAACCTGGTGGCCTAGCGACAACGTTATTGGTCTTGTGATAAGTCTGTTGAGATATATATACCTTATTTTTACATAAAGAATCGTATTTTTATATATATCCAAGTCTGGTGTCCGTTTCTGGGGGGATTGATGTATTTACTGTGTGTACGATTGTAAGTGCTTAACCGACAACGCCTGAGGAATCGCCTTGGCTGCTCACGCCACGCACCTAGAGGGTGAGCAAGGGTCATTCGCGAGGGGTTATCCTGCGCCCTGACGTGGAGGAGAGGGTTCCTGCTTGACACAAGGGCAACCTTGCGCCAACCAGAGATCCCCGACTCTAACAGACACCCCGCGGGATCCTGCCCACCTCCAAATATTTAGATAGAGACTCATGTTCCCACCACTTGGCTTGTTCTGTTTTCATGGGGTTTTCCAACTTTTTATACATTTCCTTTATATTGGAAGAACCCTGTGGCGCGGTGGAGAAGGAGACCGAGAGACTGGGGTAGAGTTTTTAGTAATTGCTTTATTTTACGTGCTCACCGTGGGTGGGGGTGTTTCATATAGTACCAAGTCAAGGTTCTAAATAGGTATGTCTTCTTTGCTCTCTTACGCCAGGGAGCAAGGAACCACAAAAGCTTCCGGTTTTCTGGTACAGGAGGTCTTGATCTCTCCATATCGCCACACCCAACATACAGGAAGAGAAAAAAAGAAAATCTCTTTAAGGGGGTTGTTCGGTAATCTGGAGTATTAAGCAGGGGAGAGGAGTGAAGGAGAGCACACCCGACCGACACCAGTGAATTGCGCTTTTCCTAAGAGTTTACGCGCTCCGTGAGAGGAACTAGGTCTTGACGTTTTCAAACTGCCCTTGTGCGCCGTTTATTTATTTATTTTTTATTTAGTGCATTTTTATAAAGCGCGGACATTACCCGAAGGTGTCAGAGCGCTGTACAATAGAGCTAGTTACGTTACAAAAGAACGGTGTAACACAATAAAACATTACAAAGAAAAACTGTAGACTAAAAATGAAGGTTACACGGTTTAGTGGTAGCGGATTAGTAAATGGGGCTCAGGGGCACACGGTTATTACGGGAGTCAACTGTTGGCATCATGGGGGCGGGGCTTCAAGCTGCCGATTTTGGAGGTAGGGTGATAATTGCGGGGCTAAAGTGTTCTGGAGGCGGGCTGGTTTGAGGGTAGTTACAAATGGGCAGAGTAGTGGGAATGGTACAGCGGGGGTTCAAGTGCCATTCATAGTCGAGGGATGGGGTATGGGAGGGGGGTCCAAGGCTCGCACCGGCCGACTTTGGAGCAGAGGAGTGAAGTTTAAATCTCGGCGCGCCTGAGAACATCCTGTGAGCCTGGGCGAATGAAATATCTCCCAGAAGAACACTTCAAAGAAGGTACTTCAACATCGGGGGCGGGTTGAGGCTTGGAGGGAGACTCAGCGTGTGAGTGGGTGTGGGAGAAGGGAGGTGCATTAGGGGCCCTCAACTTGCCAAGCTAGGGAGTTAATTACAAGGTTAAGGCTGGGAACCAGGCGGCCTGGGAGGTTTTGCAAGATAAGAAGAATGGAGTCTGGCCGGTTAGGATCCATGGGGCGTTCCTCCACATCTGGGGGAGGGGAGGGGGAGCGGGGAGGAGGGGTGTTGTTGCGCCAGGCCCTATAGGGCTCAGCAACCGGAGAGCATGGGTTGGTGCCATTCTTGCCAGGCCGGGATTCACCTTTCAGAGGTGGGAAGCATGCCAGGCCTCAATGTACTGCCCCAATGTTGGCGCTGTAGCCCGGAATACAGTGCGCAGACACTTTCAGACTCTGTGGGCAAAGACACAGAAAATGCTGCAACGCAGCGGGGATTCCTTATATTTTCCAATTCAAGCACTGGGCATCTGAAGGTGGGGAAACGGCAATGAGCAAAAGTGCTGAATACCCGCTTCTGAACAGCAGAGATTTGTTTCCCACATCTAGGCGCTAGACGAAGAGAGAGCAGGCAGGGGCCTCGCTCTGATTTGGATAGGTCTACGGGACGTTTGTCCCTCCCTTCACTTTTCCGCTCCCCCTTCCCCACACAGCCCCTAGCTGGCCCCGTACCTTGTAGAGCCACGACCCTCCTGAGCCGTGGCCGCTTACTAAGCGTTGCTAAAGAAGGTCCGGATTCCTCCTTTCATCTGCTTTGCTGGGTGTCCCACTTCATCCGGCTTCTGGGTTCTTCACCTCTGGGTCAGCGGCAATCGTCAATTTTCCGAGCCCCGGGAAAACGAAGAATGTCTCGATGTCCCGTCCTCCTCCAGGCAGCTCCGTTGTCCGTGTCGAGGATCCTCCAGGCGATCACCCCAGACGTTCTGTCTCTTTCACTGCCCGGGCCCGAGTGTAAGGGCGCGTGACAACAACACAGCGCGAGGGGCCCAGACAAACACCGAAAACGGACTGGAGCCGTAGCCATGGTGAGGAGTGGGGCGGGGTGATGCTGTATGGTTTGGAAGCGCAATCGTAGGCCTGGCATATGGCACAAATATCACTGTCCTTTTCGGATTCGGGGGCGTGTTTGTCTTTTCTCTCCTCCAGCCATTGGCTGGAGGAGAGAATGAGACTTTCTTTAAAAAACACGCCCCCCGATCCGAAAAGGACGTGGCCTGATCTGAGTGACGGGACCTCTTCTCCAATGGCTGGCCAGCATTCAAGAGGCCAGCCAATGGAGAACAGGGCAGAAGAGGGGCGGGTTCAAGCCCCTCTTCTCCCAAGTCATTAAATCTCCGGACTTCCGGTCTGCCGACCGGATGGTCCCGAGACCTAAAAATATGTGAAACACATAGTGACCCATCACCAACAAAGGAGCGTTCTCATACATGGTGCCATAAGATACCTGGCAGTAGGATTCTTTGGGGTAATCACGGGATGATAGTTACCCCTCAGGGCTGTAACAGGAACTTCAGGAAGGGAAGATAGCCTTAGATAAAAATCTAGGGAATAGATCAAGGGAGCTGGATATTCAAGGGGAAAAAATATAATAATAGCACTTCTAAACCCACTTAAATATGGAGCGCATATGTAAGTAATGAGGACACAAACATACCTACCTATCAATATCCACTGTGTGTTTGTCCCCGTAAGAGAGATCAAAAGGGTCCAGAGGGCGAGGACGATAATGCTTTAGAGTTATCTCGAAAGGTCTAATTAGTCAACGGTAGAAACTGGATGTCGGTATTCAGTTCAGAGCACACTAAGGTATCTAAATAACAACAGGAAAAATACAATATCGAAATTAAGATGACAGTAAATCAGTAAGGAAAATAATAATAGAAGCAGAATTATTCAGTAATGCAACGGCCTCCTTTGTAATCACGGGGGACACCCGCGGAATAATTATTATACATCTAAAAGTATGATGCATCTTACTATTCAAAGAAAATATTCTACTAAGTCTGAACGGTCAGAAATATGCAATAAACCGGCCGTCTACTCTTGTCAGAATGAGTGGCAAAAGGAAGTTGCAACGAAGCAACAGATAATAATCCCGGGGGTACTGCGGCCACGTAAATAGACAAACAGCGGCCAGACAAGTCGTCCCATAAGGGGATATCTAGGATATGAATAGATCGTAGCCACATCAGGGAATACTAACCCCAAAGCTAGCATGTGAAAAAATTAAACCTAACAGGTCAGAACAGAGCTTACCTTGATGAGTGGGTAGGCTCCAAACGCATCGATCAATTAACTCAGCGACTCAGTGCGGAAGCGCCATCCTCGAATAACAAGCGGTTGGTTAAAGGATGCGCTGACATTATTAACCATTTCCGGGTGCCGGCGGGCCAATCAAATGCTATCGATCGACAGAAACTGAACATAGAAAGCAGACTACGCGGACCTAGGACTGTTCCTGAACATAATAGAGGCCATCTTGGAATCCTGTCAACTGTTTAGCTAAATATGAAATAACAACGGTGCTAACAACTTCAGCATAGGAATAAAAGTTGAAATAGAAAGAAAGATAAACATGAAAATAAATATAAGAAAAAAGAGGGGGGCGCAAAAGAACTGCATCGTTTCAGAATAGGGAGAAAATTCCTGCGAGTAATGACAAAAACAAATAAAATCAATAATGTATAACCAGCACTATACATTCAGTTGAGATCTCAAAAATGCACCTTCATATAAAAGGGTCTAATATGGATCCTAGAGAAACAGTCAAAGAAATTGTATCTAGATCAAGATATAAAAAACGAATGGATGGAGACAATGTCTTCTCCGCAGGGTAAAGTTAGTGAAGATCTTTATAACGTAACAGGTCCCAGAATGCCAACCCAACAGAGAGATAGCAAAAAAGGGGAAGCAACAGATTATATAATTACGTTCTCCCAGGGGCAATGTTCATTTAAACCTTTAGTGACCGCATTAAGGAGATAGATCCAGAACACTTCTCTTTTTTTGCGGATCAACGTAGTATCCTTTCCCGGAGTAACAACAACTTTTTCTAAAATCGACCACTTAAGTTCATTTTCAGAATGATTGTTGTCAAGCCAATGCCCTACTAACGGGGCAGACAATTTCTTGTTCCGAATATTGGATTTGTGTTCCCCAATTCTGATTCTACACTCACGTCCAGTTTCTCCAACATATATAAGATTGCATGGACATGTAATGACATATATAATGTTGGAGGTGCGACAGTTTGTCATCTTTTGAAGTTTGACCAAGCGCTCAGGGGTGTAGAAGGTATCACCCACAAGAGCATTAGGGCATGCCTGACAGCTGCCACAACGATGTTTACCTAAGATGGGTCCTGTGCCAAGAATAGCTTTTTGGACTTTCAGGGCATCCCAGTGCCATGGTATTGAACTTGCTATGAGTGATCCTGCATTGTGTTCAAGTGTGCACCATGCACCCCATTGTGGCATTGCCCATCAGGACATGGGTACATCATAGTGTGTGTTGCTGGCATGCATCACAAGCATGTGAAATGAGTCTCTGCCCATCCCTTCATCCGGACATCTGTACTGAGTGAGTAGCAAGAGATGTGCTGTGTGTATAGTGACATACTCCTACATGTTCATTTGCATGTACAACTAATGTGTGGGTGATGCATGTTGGCACATTGGGGTGTTAGCATCCAACATGCAACGGACATATGTGTGAAAGTCAAGGAGGGATATGTTTCCCATGGTTGATGTTGAGAATGACAATTGTCTTATTCTAAACAGTGTTGGCACTTTGAGCTGTGTTCAGCTGATGATGCCAGGACTTGCCCTGTGATGTGATGTACTCACTGTGGTGTGTGCAGTCGGTGCAGGTGACTGATGTTGTTCTCTTACTTCCTATTCCTATCCAGATACATCCAAGGCCACAGGAGGGGACAGCTCCACGGACCAGGAGGAGCCACAGAGCCTGACAGGGACAGAAGGAGAGGAGTCGGGTGGACCCAGTGGCACGGAGGGCGAGTGGAGCCACACAGAGGAGTCGTCAGCACCATCACCCCCAGCTGAGGGCCACAGCAGCTCTGAGGATGACTCCCTTGTGGAGGCGGGTGTCAGCAGCCACCAAACCCCAGCTAGTGAGGCTGTCCCCGCCACCACCACCACCCTCCCATCGGCTCTCATCCCAGAGGTCCCTGTGGGCTCCCATGTTCGTGAGCATGTCTCCTTTGTACATAGATATTAAATACCCTGAACGTTCAGGTTAAAAGAACCTAACCTGGGGGTGTCAGAAGGACAATTGGTTCCCGAAGAACACCCAAAGAAAGAGAAAGAAAGGGGCAGAACTCTTCCTTTCTTGAGTCCCCTCACTCACCAGGGTTTCCCCACGGTGACATGCTTCATCATTGGGGTCCTCTCAGTCCTCTATGGGCTGAGGCGTGCTGCGACTTGCGGATTACGTAGGAGCACTTAAAACAAATTATGTGTGGTGCAAGTGTAGTGATATGGAGTGGGACAAAATGAATTAAAATAATCAACTAGTGGGCCAAATATATTTTATTCTTGCTCCTAGCTAATTGGTTAAAAAAGGGGGGGGTAATACGCTAAAATAACCTACTATAATGGGTAAGTGTACTTAGCATATGGTCAACTAGTTTCGAGCTTCCCCAGCTCTTCTTCAGGACTACACTGGGACCATCCCAGTGCAAATACCACTCCTAGTAGACCTAATTCCGGTGAAAAAACAAGTGAAAAACGCTGCGGCTAATAAGCATGCGTTATGGACAATACATACGTAAGTATACGCCTGGCAATGTCTGTAGGGTATAAAAATACAGAAGTTAAAGGGAAAAAGATAATATGCAGTGTAAGTAAAATCAATAGCGAATACACTATACACCAGTGTTGGAACACTCATTTTCTATTGCTTCTTATTGTGCCACTGTGTTATTATCCAGCAAAATACATCCTTCATGCAGGCGTTTCGCTATAATGTGAATAAAAGGTGTCTATGAATGCACACAGTGCACATACAAACAAAACATGCGTCTGACACAACAAAAAAACACACATAAGACTAACATATGCACAACAATACATACATCTTAAGAAGCAATACTATGCCTCATGGTCAACGGAGGGGGTGTGGAGATCTCGTACACCTAAGGAGATAGTACAAGTAGTCGTTAAGAGAGTGGAGCACCGTCTTGTTAGCAGACCTTGGGCGGGAAAGAAAAAATGCAAAAAAATGCGATCTCAGTTAGCGAGGGGGAGAAGTTTAGTCTTCCCCCGGGGGCGTTTCCACTTACTTGTACGTTGAAGACCACACTCTGGCACACCTACTAGAGACCAACCTCGCGGACCGCATACTGTGTGGTTCCGGGCGAGGTGCTTGTTATCTACGAGTATTATGGTGAAAAGTAAGAAAGGATTTCCCGGCGGAGGTCCTTTGCGGGGCGGCCATGTTGGCAAAGGAAGAAGTAGTTCTTCGGTAAATGTGCGAAATCATAAAAACCTAATCAAATTATTACTCACTCCAGGGGATGGCGAAGTAGCCGTCATTTTAAAGTATATAAGTTGGCCCTAAGTACTGGGTATCCAAACATTACTTGTAAAAAAAACGTTGTTAGAGATAAATTCCGCCATGATGGATCAGGGAGAGTGCGAATGCCTGTTCCTGTGAAGGATACAGGGAGGTGATCTCGTAGCACGCCTCTCCTGTGAGATAGTGTCAAATACCCTCAAAATAATTATGAAGTATATAAGTTGGCCCTGAGTACTGGGTGACCAACCATTGCTTATTAAAAAATCGTTGTTGAGACAAAATCGTTGTTAAGGAAACCCTGCCATGATGAAACAGGGTGAGAGGGAATGCCTGTTCCTAATCACACTGGTAGTGTGAAAAATACAGGGTGGTGATCAAGTGACACGCCTCTCCTGTGAGATAGTGTCATATACCCTTGAAACAAAAATAGGCTGGTATGAAAAATTATATATAGTTATAATTAAGGGAGAGATAGCCACATTAATCTTTTCAATAAAGTTACATGATTCAGTAGTTGACTGCAAAAAATAGAAGAAGCCTTAGTTAGAAGTGAAATGGCCCCATGGTATATCATCGTTAAGACCATGTCGTCCGATCGTAGTTTGAAAACCCAACGTTGTTCTTTTTCGTGCAATTTTCTTTCGATGTTGGGGTGGTTGTTAACACGTTCAAGAATGACCCAGCTGAAGTCATTGGGTGTGTGTTGTTGTTGTAGGAAATGCGTGGTCATTTTAGTGTTACTATGTTTACACCTAAATTGCTTCGGTGTTCAATCATTCTGGTGTTCACTATTCTTGTGGTCATCCCCACATAATGGAGATTGCACACGCAGGTGATGAGGTATGTTAGACCTGGCACCTTGGCGTGAGTCTCCCTTCCTCTTTTTGTCGCTGTGCCTCATGTGTTTTTATGGTGTTGGCCGCTCAGCGCGCTGTGCCACTGCCAACCAGTGTCACGGTGCGAGTGCTCCCTATGTAAATTGTATATGTTGGTTGGATTCCATGATTGGATTGTTTGATTTACTATCAGACCCCAGTAAAGTGCGCCAGGAGCGCCAGGGCATGTAAAGGCAAACACCGCTGGTGGGCTTGCAGCACGGGTTGTGCCACCCACAGATGCGGCCGGTAAAATACGTCTAAGGTCTGCCATCGCAGAACCTGCGTGCAGTCGGGTACTGACACGCCGACCGACAAGTGCCCACACTTGCCGGTCCCTGAAACCTTCCCTTAGCTGCATGTTAGTCACCCCTCTGGTAGGCCCACGGGCAGGGTGCATTGTACGCCTAAGGTAGGACAAGCCTGGATGCGTGGCATGTCCTAGTAGTGAATTACCGCCAATGCTGTTCACTACTGCAAGGCTACCCTGTTCCCATAGGCCAGTATGGGCGGCCTGGATTATTACACCCTATGATCCTAACCGACCCAGGGAACATGGTAGGAGATCGAGTTTAGTATGCCTGAACTCGGAATAATAAGGTACATCTTTTCGCAAGGTTTATTTTAATATTCCGGGTTTGCAAATGCCGCTTTTAGAAAGTTGGCCTTTGCTTGCCTAAACCTTTCAGCCGCCTCTGCGTGTTGTGTATCTGATGTCTGGCTGGTGTGAGTGACAGGGCGGGGGGAACCCAGATGGGCAGGGCTAGGTAGCCTGGTATGAATAGGACGATCGACAGGTAGATGGGTGGGAGGAGTGCTCCTAGGCTCTGAATAGGACAGTGCTCCGCTACCTCGATGCCGGCTCCACCCCCTGTGGAGCGTCTGATGACTCTGCCCTGCACTCTGAAAGGAGAAGCCTGCATCACGTAAACAAAGTGCTCAGAAACCGGACTGAACTAGGCAAGGGCCCCCCTGGCCTGGGAGAACAAAAGATTTGTGGTATAAATGGAGGAGCCCTGCTCCTAAGAAACTAGATCCGCTTTTGACCAAGAAGAATCTCTGCCTGAGGAGGAGGCACCGGGAAAGCTGTAGGAGGAAGACTGTCCCTATCCTGGGGGATTGGCCTGCAGTGGTGACCTTGCTGCCAAGGGAGAGAAGAGAAACTGTTGCTGAAGACTTTTACTTTACTTTTACTTTCAAGACTTGTGCTTTTCCAAAACGATCTCCAAGGGCTTGGAACTGAGCTTGCCCCCTGAACTGAGCCCCAGGACCATTGGGCTCTACCTGATCTTCACTCGCCTGCTGCTGGACTGTGGTGTCCTTTCCCTCGCCGGAGCTGTGACCCTCGTGCCCAGTCCCTCCCTGAGCCGTGACTAGGACTGCTTAGCCGCCCCCGCCTTGGGAAGAGCCTCGCTCGATCGGAGCCGCTCCCCCTACGCTGTGCTGGGCTGCCCCGTCACCTCGCTCGTTGGAGGCTCGCTGTGCACCTTCACCCTCCCGCCGGAATCGGCGTTTGTGAGCATATCCAAGCCTCGGACGGCCCGGACGTATCTGCGTGCCCGGCTGCCCCGCTTTGTTCACACGCCACCTGCAACACCCCGCTCTTGTCGTGAGCCTGAAGATCAGACACCCTCGTGAAGTGTGGGAGCCCCGGACGCCGCCTCGCTCTTCTGTCAAAGAGCCGCTGAAATCCCGCAACCGCCTTTGCGTCAAGAAACAAGGTACTGTACTTACGACCTCGACCGCGAGCTCGCATCGGATCCAGGGTCCGCAACGTTCTTATTTACCTGTCATCTGCTGTGTGCTCCCTGGGCGCTGCCTCAGCACGAAGTGCGCTGAGGCCTACAGTTACCTTGTGCCCGCCTAAAGAACTTTCCGTAAAACCAAGAGAACTTTACCGTATTCCTGCGAATTGTGGCCCCATCAGTTCAACGTTACTGGGCCTTGTATTTGAATCTGCTGAAACTACATAAAAGCTTATTTTTATCTACCTCCTGAGTGGTGTCCGTTTGTGGTGCATGCAAGGGGTTTACTGTATGTGTAATTGCATTTGCTTAACCGTGTACGCCTGAGACTTAGCCTAGACTGCTCGCGCCACGCACCTAGAGGGTGAGCAGGGGTTATTCTGGGGAGTCATCCTTCGCCCTGACAAGAAGTAAAGGGTCCCTGCTTGTTGTGGGTTCACACCTGCGTCAACCAGAGCCCCCTCATTTCTAACATTGGTGGCAGCGGTGAGGATTTACGGATTTGCATTTGTGGTTTGCGTATAGTGAATCACTGATCACCACGTAGTGAGAGCAGACCAGTAACACAGCCACAAGGCTAGCATTTGTTTTTGTTTTGCCAAGAGTCTCCGTTGTTAGAGCCATGCCTGGTTCACTTTCCGCCGGAAGGGCGGCTTCCATAATCTCTGGATTTGAAGACGTAGATTGGGAAGAAGACGCACTTCTGAATCGTACCAATGAAGACTTGAAAGGTCTTTGCTCCAAGTTCAGGATTGCCCAGACTGGATTGAAAAACAAGACCCAATTTGTGAGACGCTGAGGGCCTGGTATGAGTCAAAGGCACCAGAGAATCAGGTGGAAGTGGTTCCACCAGAAAGTGTCCATGAGTTTGGCAGGTGCCTGTCGCCAGAAGAGTTGGCAGACAGGGCCGCAACCCGGGCACACGAGGTGGAAATGGCAAAACTTCATGGGCAGATGGATATGGAAAAACAAAGATTAGCCATGGAAGAAAAGAAACTACAATTAGAGCATGACATGAAGCTGAGGGAGCTGGAGCTGAAAGCAAAAAGTTTGGAGCTTAATCCCTCTGGTGGCAGCACACCGCCAGTACCGGCGGAACCAAGAGTTTATATTCCCAAGGATGTAGTGAAGGAGTTCTTCAGGAATGACGACATCGGGCAGTGGTTCAGAGCCTACGAGGTAGCCATGTCTTCCCACCGGGTCCCTGAGAAAGATTGGGGAGCGGGGTTGTGGGGAAGGTTCCTGAGTGAAGGGCGGGACACACTGTTAGATTTACCTGTTGATGTTCGTAATTCTTATGCCCATATGAAGGAAGCATTGATGGCTAGGTATGGGTTGACCCCTGAGTTATATAGACAGAGGTTCAGGGGTTGCACTAAGATTCCCAATAGTACGTATGTGGAGTATGTGACTTTCTTTTGCAGAGCGCTGGATGGTTGGGTAAAGGGTAGTAAGGTGAATGATTATCAAGGGCTTCTTGATCTAATGGCATGGGAGCACTTGTCCAGTAATTGTTTTCCTGAGCTACGCCAGCACCTGATAGATAGTAAGCTGACTAACCCGAGGAAGCTTGCTGAGGAGGCGGACCGCTGGGTCAGTACCAGGGTCCACAAGGGTACCGTGGGAGATTCCGCCAAAGGTGGGCAGGGTCCCCAGCAGAAGAGTGGGGGGGACAGGGGTAAACAGAAGCAGTTCCAAAAAGGGCCCCAAAATAGTCCCCAAGGGAACCAAGGGAAGGGTTCTCAGCCTCCCCCACCCCAGAAACCGACCGGGGCCCCGACAGGTCCTCCTGTTCAAAAGGGGCCCGTGAGATGTTACAGGTGTAACAATTTGGGGCATTTTGCCTCTGATGTAAAGTGTCCATTGTTTGGTAAACCAGCACCCACTGGTGCTCCACCCCGGCAGGTGACTAGTGTAGCCTTGGGGGAGGAGAGGGATGTCCAAGGTGGGTGGGGTCCCGCAGAGATGTCCCTGGTCTCGCTAGGAGACCGTGAAGTGGTCCCTCCAACCCAGCTGCCTGAGAACACTAAGAAGTACAGGCAGTGGGTGACCATAAATGGCCATAGAGTGGAAGCTCTTAGAGATACAGGAGCCAGTGTGACAGCTGTCAGGTGTCACCTGGTGTCTCAGGAGCAGGTGGTCCCCAATGCATTCTATCCCGTTGTTGCCGCTGACAACACAGAGAGACACTGCCAGGTGGCTCAGGTTCCCTTTGAGTGGGGGGGGGGTCTCTGGTACTCTTCAGGTAGCTGTGAGGCCCGCCATGCCTGTAGACTGTTTGTTAGGGAACGATTTGGAGAGCTCACCTTGGGCTAAGGTGGAGCGGAGTGCTCACCTGGAGATGTTGGGTATGCCGGATTGGGCGTGTGTCACCACACGGTCCATGGCAGCCAGTAGAGGTACTCAAGAGGTCCTGGAGCCTGAGAGGGAGGCCCAGGAACCGGCCTCAGAGAGAAGGAGCAAGGGGCGCGGGAAGCCGGCCCCTGAAGTTCCCATGGTCCAGGAGGAAGCAGACCTTGAGGGGGATGCCCTGGAGCCTACAGGGGAGCAGATAGCTGAACTGGGAGACCTGCCGGAGCTGACCCATTGGCAGCAGGAAGGGGGTCCCACCAGGGAGGACTTTTGCAAGGCACAGAAGGAGTGCCCTTCTCTCGTGGGTATGCGGCAGCAGGCTGCAGACCAGGCCGCAGGTGATCAGTCAGGATCGCATTTCGTTTACTGGGAGAACGACCTCCTATATACAGAGCCTAAGGTTGCTGAGCCTGGGTCAGCCCGTGCGCTGGTGGTACCCCAGGACTTCAGAGCCTTCCTACTGGGGCTGGCTCACGATGTGCCATTGGCAGGGCATTTGGGGCAGGACAAGACCTTTGAAAGGCTTGTCACCCACTTTTATTGGCCTCAAATGCGCAGGAGTTCAGATACTCACTGCAGGACATGCCAGACTTGCCAGGCAAGTGGAAAGAGTGGAAGGAAGCAGAAGGCTCCACTCCAGCCGTTCCCTGTGGTCGGTACCCCATTCCAGCGAGTGGGGATTGACATTGTAGGGCCACTGGACCCCAGGACAGCGATGGGCAATAGGTTCATCCTGGTCCTGGTGGACCATGCCACCCGGTACCCGGAAGCCATTCCTCTAAGGACAGTGACGGCCCCCGTGGTGGGACGGGCACTGATGGGAATTTTCTCCCGAGTGGGATTCCCTCTAGAAGTGGTGTCTGACCGAGGTACCAATTTCATGTCCAAATACATGAAATCTCTTTGGCAAGAGTGTGGTGTAACCTACAAGTTCACCACCCCTTACCACCCCCAAGGAAACGGGTTGGTTGAGAGATTCAACCGAACCCTCAAAGGCATGATAATGGGCCTAGAAGGAGCCATGAGGCGTAAGTGGGACGTCCTCTTACCATGCCTTCTCTTCGCTTACCGTGAGGTGCCACAGAAGTCTCTGGGGTTCAGTCCCTTTGAGCTTCTGTATGGTCACCCAGTCAGAGGACCTCTAAGTCTGGTCAAAGAAGGCTGGGAGCAATCTCCCAGGAAGCCTCCCCAGAATGTATTTAGTTACATGCTGGCCTTCAGGAATCAGACTAGGCGATTCAGGCAACTTGCTGAGGCAAATCTGGAAGCCAGCCAGGAGGAGATGAAGCGGTGGTACGACCAGAATGCCACTCTGGTAGAGCTTCAGCCTGGACAGAAAGTATGGGTCTTGGCCCCCGTGGAGCCGTGTGCGCTCCAGGATAAGTGGACCGGTTCCTTTGAGGTGGTGGAGCGCAAGAGTCCTGTTACCTACGTGGTGGACCTGAAGTCTCCTAGGAACCCCTTAAGGGTCCTACATGTCAACCGCCTCAAGCCCCACTTGGAGAGGTCCCAAGTGGGCATGCTCTTGGCAACAGATGCTGGAATGGAAGAGGAGACAGAACCTCTTCCTGACCTCCTGTCAGCCAAGGAGCAAGATGGGTCAGTGGATGGTGTCATCCTCTCTTCCACCCTGACCCCTGAGCAACAGGATGATTGTCGCCAGTTGCTGGGGCAGTTTTCTGACCTGTTTTCCCTGGTCCCTGGTGTCACTGATTGGTGCGTCCATGATGTGGACACTGGGGATAGTCCACCTGTGCGGCACAAGGCCTACAGGGTGACTGACAGGGTGAGGACCTGCATCAAGGAGGAGGTCTCCAAGATGTTTGCCCTCGGGGTAATTGAGTCTTCTAGCAGTCCTTGGGCCAGCCCCGTGGTCTTGGTCCCAAAGGCTGCAGCGCCGGGAGCCACACCCGAACTCCGGTTCTGTGTGGACTACAGAGGACTCAATTCGGTCACTAGGACCGACGCACACCCCATCCCCAGAGCTGATGAGCTCATCGATCGGCTAGGGGCTGCCAACTACCTCAGCACGTTTGATTTAACGTCTGGGTATTGGCAGATCGCCTTGACCGAGGGGGCCAAAGAGAGATCAGCATTTTCCACCCCAGATGGGCACTACCAGTTCCGGGTCATGCCATTTGGGATGAAGAATGCCCCTGCCACCTTCCAGAGATTGGTCAACCAGGTGTTGGCTGGGCTGGATTCGTTCAGTGCAGCCTACCTGGATGACATCGCCGTGTTCAGCTCCACTTGGGAGGAACACTTGCGTCACCTCTGGGAAGTGTTGATGGCGCTGCGCAAGGCAGGCCTCACGATCAAGGCGAGTAAGTGCCAGATCGGGCAGGGTTCCGTGGTGTACTTGGGAAACCAAGTTGGGAGTGGCCAGGTGGCACCCCTTCAGCCCAAGATAGAAACCATCCTGAATTGGGAGGCGCCCAAAACCCAGACGGAGGTGAGAGCCTTCCTAGGTCTCACCGGGTACTACAGGAGGTTTGTCAAGGGGTATGGCAACATGGTTGCCCCCTTGACAGCGCTGACTTCGAAGAAGCAGCCCAGGAAAGTGATCTGGACTGACACCTGTCAGAAAGCTTTTGAGGCCTTGAAAACTGCTATGTGCACGGCGCCCGTGCTCTTGGCTCCCAACTTCTCCAAAGAGTTTATCGTTCAGACAGACGCTTCAGAGCATGGTGTGGGGGCTGTTCTTTCACAGATTAATGAGGAGGGCCTAGATCAACCCGTAGCCTTTCTTAGCAGGAGGTTACTTCCACGGGAACAAAGGTGGAGTGCTATTGAGCGTGAGGCATTTGCTGTGGTCTGGGCGCTGAAGAAGCTAAGACCCTACTTGTTTGGGTCTCACTTCCGGGTTCAGACGGACCACAGGCCCCTCAGATGGTTGATGCATATGAGGGGTGAGAATCCAAAGCTGTTGAGGTGGTCCATTTCCCTACAGGGTATGGATTTCACGGTGGAACATCGCCCCGGTACAGATCACGCCAATGCTGACGGTCTGTCCAGATTTTTCCGCCTTAGTGATGAGGAACTCCCTGGGGTAGGGTAGTTCTCCCCACTTTTCAGCTGGAGGGGACACGTGTTAGACCTGGCACCTTGGCGTGAGTCTCCCTTCCTCTTTTTGTCGCTGTGCCTCATGTGCTTTTATGGTGTTGGCCGCTCAGCGCGCTGTGCCACTGCCAACCAGTGTCACGGTGCGAGTGCTCCCTATGTAAATTGTATATGTTGGTTGGATTCCATGATTGGATTGTTTGATTTACTATCAGACCCCAGTAAAGTGCGCCAGGAGCGCCAGGGCATGTAAAGGCAAACACCGCTGGTGGGCTTGCAGCACGGGTTGTGCCACCCACAGATGCGGCCGGTAAAATACGTCTAAGGTCTGCCATCGCAGAACCTGCGTGCAGTCGGGTACTGACACGCCGACCGACAAGTGCCCACACTTGCCGGTCCCTGAAACCTTCCCTTAGCTGCATGTTAGTCACCCCTCTGGTAGGCCCACGGGCAGGGTGCATTGTACGCCTAAGGTAGGACAAGCCTGGATGCGTGGCATGTCCTAGTAGTGAATTACCGCCAATGCTGTTCACTACTGCAAGGCTACCCTGTTCCCATAGGCCAGTATGGGCGGCCTGGATTATTACACCCTATGATCCTAACCGACCCAGGGAACATGGTAGGAGATCGAGTTTAGTATGCCTGAACTCGGAATAATAAGGTACATCTTTTCGCAAGGTTTATTTTAATATTCCGGGTTTGCAAATGCCGCTTTTAGAAAGTTGGCCTTTGCTTGCCTAAACCTTTCAGCCGCCTCTGCGTGTTGTGTATCTGATGTCTGGCTGGTGTGAGTGACAGGGCGGGGGGAACCCAGATGGGCAGGGCTAGGTAGCCTGGTATGAATAGGACGATCGACAGGTAGATGGGTGGGAGGAGTGCTCCTAGGCTCTGAATAGGACAGTGCTCCGCTACCTCGATGCCGGCTCCACCCCCTGTGGAGCGTCTGATGACTCTGCCCTGCACTCTGAAAGGAGAAGCCTGCATCACGTAAACAAAGTGCTCAGAAACCGGACTGAACTAGGCAAGGGCCCCCCTGGCCTGGGAGAACAAAAGATTTGTGGTATAAATGGAGGAGCCCTGCTCCTAAGAAACTAGATCCGCTTTTGACCAAGAAGAATCTCTGCCTGAGGAGGAGGCACCGGGAAAGCTGTAGGAGGAAGACTGTCCCTATCCTGGGGGATTGGCCTGCAGTGGTGACCTTGCTGCCAAGGGAGAGAAGAGAAACTGTTGCTGAAGACTTTTACTTTACTTTTACTTTCAAGACTTGTGCTTTTACAAAACGATCTCCAAGGGCTTGGAACTGAGCTTGCCCCCTGAACTGAGCCCCAGGACCATTGGGCTCTACCTGATCTTCACTCGCCTGCTGCTGGACTGTGGTGTCCTTTCCCTCGCCGGAGCTGTGACCCTCGTGCCCAGTCCCTCCCTGAGCCGTGACCAGGACTGCTTAGCCGCCCCCGCCTTGGGAAGAGCCTCGCTCGATCGGAGCCGCTCCCCCTACGCTGTGCTGGGCTGCCCCGTCACCTCGCTCGTTGGAGGCTCGCTGTGCACCTTCACCCTCCCGCCGGAATCGGCGTTTGTGAGCATATCCAAGCCTCGGACGGCCCGGACGTATCTGCGTGCCCGGCTGCCCCGCTTTGTTCACACGCCACCTGCAACACCCCGCTCTTGTCGTGAGCCTGAAGATCAGACACCCTCGTGAAGTGTGGGAGCCCCGGACGCCGCCTCGCTCTTCTGTCAAAGAGCCGCTGAAATCCCGCACCCACCTTTGCGTCAAGAAACAAGGTACTGTACTTACGACCTCGACCGCGAGCTCGCATCGGATCCAGGGTCCACAACGTTCTTATTTCCCTGTCATCTGCTGTGTGCTCCCTGGGCGCTGCCTCAGCACGAAGTGCGCTGAGGCCTACAGTTACCTTGTGCCCGCCTAAAGAACTTTCCGTAAAACCAAGAGAACTTTACCGTATTCCTGCGAATTGTGGCCCCATCAGTTCAACGTTACTGGGCCTTGTATTTGAATCTGCTGAAACTACATAAAAGCTTATTTTTATCTACCTCCTGAGTGGTGTCCGTTTGTGGTGCATGCAAGGGGTTTACTGTATGTGTAATTGCATTTGCTTAACCGTGTACGCCTGAGACTTAGCCTAGACTGCTCGCGCCACGCACCTAGAGGGTGAGCAGGGGTTATTCTGGGGAGTCATCCTTCGCCCTGACAAGAAGTAAAGGGTCCCTGCTTGTTGTGGGTTCACACCTGCGTCAACCAGAGCCCCCTCATTTCTAACAAGGTATATGACTCCTGTGGTGTTGCAATTGGTGAACGATCGAAGGTTCCATGTAGCGCCATTATTGTAGGTGACAGTTTTTGTTGCACTGGTGAGGTGACACACGCTACAGTTACCACAAGGGTAGTGACCCTCAGGTAATGGGTGGAGCAGGCGTACAGGTCCTACAGTCTTCGTTGGGTTTGGCCTGGTATGTACCAGGTAGTTCCTCAAGTTTTTTGCTTTTCTGTGGCTGAACATAGGTTTTTGGAAATCCAAGCCTCCACTATTCAGGATCCGCCAATGTTTTTTTATTATTTTGGTCACTTGATCTGATGCGATATTAAAAGTAGTAATGCAGATTTGTCTTTTCTGATTCTTGGCTATTACCTCCGGTTTGTGTTCTAGGAGTGCTTCTCGGTTATTGTTGGAAGCTCTTTTTTGTGCTTTGGACACCAGATGTTGTGGATAATGCCGTCGCACCAGTTTCTCTGATAGATCTTTTGCTTGAATTTTGTAGTCATCTCGTGTGGTACACTTGCGTCTTAGGCGCAAAAATTGTCCGAAAGGGAGATTGTCTTTCAAGCTTCTTGGGTGGAAACTGTCGTACACTAGGAGGCAGTTTCTTGCCGTGGGTTTGAAGTGTGTGGTGGTAATCAGGCGACCTTCGTGTGCTGATATGTTAAGGTCAAGAAAAACCAAGTTGGACCTACTCATGGTAAAGGTACATTTTAAGAATGGATCTTGTTGGTTGAGCCAAAGTAGGAAAAACTCAAAGCCAGTTTCGTCACCTTCCCAAATCAAGAGCACATCATCGATGTATCTTTTCCATAATTTGATCTTGTGGATGTGCGGATTGTTATTGTGGAGGATCTTGTGTCGTTCTAGATGATGTACATAGAGCCCCGCTATGCTCGGCGCAAAGGTACTTCCCATGCTGGTACCGTGCGTTTGTTTGTACAGGGAGTCGTTGAATTGAAAAAAGTTTTCGGTTAGAGCTAGGCGACAGCATTCAA
Source organism: Triturus cristatus (assembly GCF_964204655.1). Lineage (NCBI taxonomy): Eukaryota > Metazoa > Chordata > Amphibia > Caudata > Salamandridae > Triturus > Triturus cristatus. The sequence continues at coordinate 741,756,262 of NC_140583.1, forward strand.
GAACCACATGTCTGGGCGTGTGGTATGTCCAATTGTTTTCAAAGAGAACTTCCTCCAAAATATCTAGCGTGTCCTTGTGTGGTAAACTGGTGTATAAGCTTTCCACATCCAGACTGATCAATATGCTGGTTATGGGGTTGAAATCAAGATTCTGAATCAAACACAGGACAGCTTTAGTATCTTGTAAGTATGTGTCGGTTGCTTGGACTAAAGGTCTTAAGAATGCGTCTGCAAATTTCGACAAAGGTTCCAAAATTGAACCAATCCCTGATACTATAGGTCTGCCGGGAGGTGTAACCATGGACTTATGTATTTTTGGGATGGTATTAAAAATAAGGAATAACGGGTTTCTTGTTTTCCAGAAAATCCGCTTCTTTCTTACTTATCCAGTCATTGATGAGAGAATCTTCAACCAGGCTTGCGATCTCTATCCGTAACCATTCAGTGGGGTCATTTGGTATAGCTAGATAGTTTCTTGTGTCATCCAACAGCCGAAGACACTCTGTCTGGTAATCAGATGTGTTTTGTAGGACTATTGCTCCACCTTTATCGGCTGGTTTGATAGTGAGAATTTTTTCACTTGAGAGTTGATGGATTGCCTCTTGTTCACTTTTACTTGTATTGTGGAATACCCTTATGGATCTCGGGTCCATCTCTGTAATTTCCTTCATTACTGCTTTTTCAAATGCTAGTAATTCAATGGGAAGGGTATTTGGTGGAGGTGTGAAGTTCGATTTTTTGTGTAATCCAGTGTCCGTCTTGGTTGTAGGGTTTTGTTCTTTGTCTTTGAAATAAACTTCCAACTTAATCCTGCGAATAAATTCTTTCAATTCGCAGATCAATTTGAATTTGTCCAACGTTGCTGTTGGAACAAAACCTAATCCTTTTTCCAATACATTTTTTTGGATAGGTGTCAAAGTTAGGTTGGATAGATTTACTACAAGGCTTGGTTGCTGCTCATCGAGGGCATATTCGGTGGGCCCATGCTCCATGTGTGACTCCTCACTGTTTCCAGTGGCTGGGCCCATTGTACTTGCTGACCTCGTCTGTTTTTTCCTCTTGAGGGGTTCTTTCCTCTTCCTAAAAAAGACTGATTTTGTTCTTGGTTCTGAGATTCCCAGTAAGGGTAGGGTTGTGGTGGGTATGGTTGATGGAACGGTGGTGGTCCATAGAAAAATTGTGGGGGGGGGGCGTATGGTGGAATGTTTTGAAATGGGGACCAACCAAATCTTGCTCCGCCCCTGTTCCTAGGACGTCCTCCTCTTGATCGTCTGTTTCTGGTAGTGGAGTTGTAATTTCCACCAGTATCTGAAAAATCCGAGCCTGTGTCAGAGCCATCGCTATCCGTGTTATAACCCGGATTACGATTTGATGGAATATAATCATCCCTGGTGTAAGGGTAAATTTTTTCTTGTGAGAAATTCTTCTGGTCTTTTTATAGTTTAATGTATTTGGCGTCTTTCTAGCCAATCTCAAATTCAGCCATGCTTTTATTAAGTTCTCCAGTCGTTTTTTTAACTCAGCTGTGGTTTGGTAGGTTTTTAGATGAATCTCTAGATCATGAATCCCAATTTTCATTTCCTCTGATAGACGTGTAGCTGTTTTAATAATTAGCACTAACCAATCTCTGGTACAGTGCCAGGATATTAGTGACCAGTCTTTCTTAAAAAGTTTGTCATTTTGGAATATGAAGGGTTCGTTCCTGACTATCAGACCACGTGGCGCAATGTTGGCTCTCACATACTCGGTCATCATGATTCCGTGTATTAGTGTTTTTATTTGTTCACGTTTCAATTCTGTTAGTTCATCCCAGCATTGACTTGCTTCGTTGGTATCCCTGGTGCTGGTCCCAGATAGGGGAAGCATAGATGCTATAATTCTATCTACCTCATCTTGTGAGTAAGTGAGACCAGTTACTTCAGTCATGGTTGTAATAGTGAAGTCTAATATAATGTGTGGTGTGGAATGTCAGACAAAGATAATACAATTAAGATTCCCACAGCTGCACGCTGTAATTAATCGTTATCAAAAAAGGGGGGGAAAAAGAGGTTTAGAGGTTAGGTTCACCCTCCATCTGTGTACATAGATATTAAATAACCTGAACGTTCAGGTTAAAAGAACCTAACCTGGGGGTGTCAGAAGGACAATTGGTTCCCGAAGAACACCCAAAGAAAGAGAAAGAAAGGGGCAGAACTCTTCCTTTCTTGAGTCCCCTCACTCACCAGGGTTTCCCCACGGTGACATGCTTCATCATTGGGGTCCTCTCAGTCCTCTACGGGCTGAGGCGTGCTGCGACTTGCGGATTACGTAGGAGCACTTAAAACAAATTATGTGTGGTGCAAGTGTAGTGATATGGAGTGGGACAAAATGAATTAAAATAATCAACTAGTGGGCCAAATATATTTTATTCTTGCTCCTAGCTAATTGGTTAAAAAAGGGGGGGTAATACGCTAAAATAACCTACTATAATGGGTAAGTGTACTTAGCATATGGGCAACTAGTTTCGAGCTTCCCCAGCTCTTCTTCAGGACTACACTGGGACCAGCCCAGTGCAAATACCACTCCTAGTAGACCTAATTCCGGTGAAAAAACAAGTGAAAAACGCTGCGGCTAATAAGCATGCGTTCTGGACAATACATACGTAAGTATACGCCTGGCAATGTCTGTAGGGTATAAAAATACAGAAGTTAAAGGGAAAAAGATAATATGCAGTGTAAGTAAAATCAATAGCGAATACACTATACACCAGTGTTGGAACACTCATTTTCTATTGCTTCTTATTGTGCCACTGTGTTATTATCCAGCAAAATACATCCTTCATGCAGGTGTTTCGCTATAATGTGAATAAAAGGTGTCTATGAATGCACACAGTGCACATACAAACAAAACATGCGTCTGACACAACAAAAAAACACACATAAGACTAACATATGCACAACAATACATACATCTTAAGAAGCAATACTATGCCTCATGGTCAACGGAGGGGGTGTGGAGATCTCATACACCTAAGGAGATAGTACAAGTAGTCGTTAAGAGAGTGGAGCACCGTCTTGTTAGCAGACCTTGGGCGGGAAAGAAAAAATGCAAACAATTGCGATCTCCGTTAGCTAGGGGGAGAAGTTTAGTCTTCCCCCGGGGGCGTTTCCACTTACTTGTACGTTGAAGACCACACTCTGGCACACCTACTAGAGACCAACCTCGCGGACCGCATACTGTGTGGTTCCGGCCGAGGTGCTTGTTATCTACGAGTATTATGGTGAAAAGTAAGAAAGGATTTCCCGGCGGAGGTCCTTTGCGGGGCGGCCATGTTGGCAAAGGAAGAAGTAGTTCTTCGGTAAATGTGCGAAATCATAAAAACCTATTCAAATTATTACTCACTCCAGGGGATGGCGAAGTAGCCGTCATTATAAAGTATATAAGTTGGCCCTAAGTACTGGGTATCCAAACATTACTTGTAAAAAAAACGTTGTTAGAGATAAATTCCGCCATGATGGATCAGGGAGAGTGCGAATGCCTGTTCCTGTGAAGGATACAGGGAGGTGATCTCGTAGCACGCCTCTCCTGTGAGATAGTGTCAAATACCCTCAAAATAATTATGAAGTATATAAGTTGGCCGTGAGTACTGGGTGACCAACCATTGCTTATTAAAAAATCGTTGTTGAGACAAAATCGTTGTTAAGGAAACCCGGCCATGATGAAACAGGGTGAGAGGGAATGCCTGTTCCTAATCACACTGGTAGTGTGAAAAATACAGGGTGGTGATCAAGTGACACGCCTCTCCTGTGAGATAGTGTCATATACCCTTGAAACAAAAATAGGCTGGTATGAAAAATTATATATAGTTATAATTAAGGGAGAGATAGCCACATTAATCTTCTCAATAAAGTTACATGATTCAGTAGTTGACTGCAAAAAATAGAAGAAGCCTTAGTTAGAAGTGAAATGGCCCCATGGTATATCATCGTTAAGACCATTGTCGTCCGATCGTAGTTTGAAAACCCAACGTTGTTCTTTTTCGTGCAATTTTCTTTCGATGTTGGGGTGGTTGTTAACATGTTCAAGAATGACCCAGCTGAAGTCATTGGGTGTGTGTTGTTGTTGTAGGAAATGCGTGTCTCCTTTGTGCCAGGCACCGCACCCCCTGCCCCTGTGTCCCCTGCTGCCCTGAGTGTGGAGTCTGTGGACTTATTTCGACAGATCCATGTAGGGCCGACGTCGATGCTGAAGGTCCTCCATGCACACACAGGTCTGTTGACACAACTGGTGTCATTCATGGAGGGTGTTTCCTCGGGCATGTCTGCCCTACAGAGGACCAATCAGTCCGTGGCCTCCTCCCTGACGGCAGCAGTGTCCCTCCTCCAACAGTCCCGCACCCCTCCTACCCCTGCACCACCCACGATTCCTCGCACCCTACCTGTCCCAAGCACAGAAACCCCCAAACCAAGGTCTAGACGTGCACACAAGCAAGCGCAGGAGACTGATACCACACTCACAGGGGCTGGTTTGCAGACACACACACAGTCATCCACAACCACTCCGCAGTCCTCCGAGACCTCTCCCTCCCAGCCCCCTCCCCTTGCCTCACCTGCGACCCCATCTCCCCAGAAGCTCCTCCTCTGTGACCATGGCCTCTTCCCCACCGACCCTGCAGATCCTGATTGCAAGGGGAAGAGGAAGTCCCCACACACAGAGGGGAGTGCCCCTCACACCCGGACACCCTCCCCCAGGTGCAGTCAGACAGAGACCCCCACCCGCAAATCCCCCTGGCGCCAGAAGAGCAAGACCCCCCCGCCACCACGCAGCTCCAAGGCAAAGTCTCCATCCTCCATCCCCCAGGCCACCACTCTAGAGGTTGCCCCGCCACTCCCTGCCCCGGGTTCCCCCACCCACAGATACACCATCCCCAAAATGCTAAGGCCATCCCCCCTAGCACTTGCTCCTCCACACCTGGTCAGACAGTTAGTGCCACTGATGTGGGGACCGTGTGTCCCCCCTGCCCTGCCGACCTCACCTGTCCCCCATTCCGCTCCCATGGATGTAGGCACTGCATTGGAGTCCACGACCACCCCGTATGACTTGGGCACTGTAGCGGTGAGCCAATCCACTCCATCTGACCTGCCCACTGGAGTTGTGCTGGCACCCACACATCTGACTTGTGCCCCACAGTTGTGATAGCACCCACCACTTCAGTCAGCTCCACTGCAGTTGCAAGTGTCTTGCCTGCATTCACCACCTCTTCACTGCCTCCTTCTGCTGCACCCTGATCCTGTCCCTGCAGTGCCTGGCCTGCCCCCATGTATGCCCCTCTGAGGGGATGACCCCGGTCCTTAGCAGTGCAGTCAAGCAAGGTGTGACAGTTGTCACTCTACTTCACTCCTTGGCATTTGGACATGGACTGGCCATTGGCCTTTTGTTTGCACAGACGTTTAACTTTTAATATGCTGAATAAAGCTTTTTTCTTTCTCCCTGTGAACTAGATTTAGCTGTTCATTATGTTTGGCACAGCTGGGCTTCCACAGGAGTTGGGTCCCCTCAAGTAAGTGTGTTGTCCAGTGACATGGCCTGGGCCCATGGTGTGTGTTGTATGAGCATGTGTGTGTGTCCACATCCCTGTTCATACACAGACAGTGTTCCCTTGATATGTTCCTGTTGTTGATGCTTGCTGAGTGGTACTAGGTTCATCCCACTACTTTTACAATGGACTACCAGATGTGTGGGTGTATGACACACTACTTTTAATTGGTGTATCATCATTGGGATTTGTCAGTTCTGAGTGGTGGTGATGTTGTCAGACACAGATGGGACACAGTCAGGGTTCCTCAAGGCACCTGTTTATTTGCTATATCATGTAGTTGTCCCTATGTGGTAGTTTTCAGTGATTGAGACATGTGTATGTGTGTGTGACTGCTCCCACTTGTCGGGTTCATGGCTGCGATGCTGGCAGGTGTCAGCATGTGTGCCTTGTGGTTCTCCTTGGCTTCTGCATTGTCCTGGGACTGTGTCAGGCATTCTGGAGGTTACGTGAGCTTTGAGGTCATGGCCATGTACTGCATACTGTGCAGTATGTCTGTCATTCCCCAGGGTTGTAAACTGTCCTTGTGTGATGTGTCTGTGCACCTTAGTTCCTCCCAACATTCCTGTGTTTGTCATGGGTGCATGTGCAACGTCACCTGTCCATGTGGGCTTCACAGATACACATTGTTGCAGTTCAGGGTGTGTGGTGTTGAGGGTGGACTGATGTGAATGCTTGCATGGATGGTCCCCTAGCTCCCGTTTGTCCATGGATGAGGGGTCATGCTGAGTGATTTGTGTTTGTGTATGTGTGATGTACGTTTCTGATTCAGGACACATGTCTGGGTTTCCCAGTTTGTACGACATCTGCCAATGTCATCACAGTTTAGGTGTCATGCATGCTTGTGTCACCCCAATATATAGTCCCAGGGGTTAGTGCTGTTGTGTGTCAGTCTCTTGCTGTGTTAGTTGGTGTTCATTCCAGCTTGTGTCACATGTGTCTGTTGTGCTCCCTCTCATCTCCCAATGCCTGATTGCCCACTGAGGATGTCCCAATGATGGGTTACTTTAGTATGGCACTGTGTCCACATCTGTGTCACTGTGGTTAAGCCCCCCTCATGTGTTGTGTAGTTGCCTGAGGATAGTGTGACACAAACACACACACATGCTGTGTCAGATGTGCAGTGTGAGTTTGCCTGTTTGTGTTTGTGCATCGGCACCAGTGCATTGGTATTGCTGTTGTGGGCCTTTGTCTGGATGTTGTTTCTGTGATTTTGCATGCTGTCCCTGTGAGTCATATCACATCATTGTGCACATTCATCCTAGTTGTTAGGTGCCATTGCTGGCATGTAATGTGAGTTTGTGAGCTGACACCTACAGTCTACACATGTTGTTTTGATTGGTGTGTCTATTTTCGAGATGTGTGCATGCTTGGTGATGGTCACTTCTGCTCTTATGTCATTGTACACTGTATGCATTGTCAGCCCCCATGTGTGGTGCTTGTCTGCACATGGCCGAGAGTGTGTTATGTTTGCACAGCACTGTTAGCCTCACCACATCTCTGTGTGTATGGGACACAACCACTAGTTTGCCCCAGAAGTGTTTAATGTGTTGGGAGCAGGGATCATACATGCTGTTTGTTATTTGCAGCTTTGACCATGATGACACTTACCTTTTGGTCACTGTGGTGAGGGGGGGTTTAGTCCCCATCACCACAATGCTCAACATCTGCTGCATTTTGGAAGCCCACACTTAACTTCTGTGCTACACAGTGAGGGGGTGTTCTTTTTACATTGCCACAGTGCTATGGTGATGCTTGTTTTGTGTATGTCACACTCATGTGTTGGTCACACATGTGCTGTTACTTACATTGTATGTTCGTAGCCATAATCACTATTGTGGGCATTTGTCACAGACTACACACTGTTGACATGATGTTTGGGGGGATGTATTTTGCAGACATATCTGATGTTAGAGTATGCTGAATGTGTTGCGCATCACCCATCCTTTGCTGGGGGTGGCAGGGGTGATGGGCAACATAAGCCCTATGGGTGGGGCTGGTGGGGGTGGCAGGGGTGATGGGCAACATCAGACCTATGGCTGGGGTGGCAGGGGTGATGGGCAACACAAGCCCCATGGGTGGGGGTGGCAGGGGTGTTGGGCAACAGGTCCCCTGTGAGTGGGGGTGGCAGGGGTGATGGGCAACATCAGCCCTATGGCTGGAGGTGGCAGTAGTGATGGGCAACATGAGCCCTATGGGTGGGGGGGCAGGGGTGATGGACAACAGGTCCCCTGTGAGTGAGGGTGGCAGCAGTGATGGGCAACATACGCCCTATGGCTGGGGGTGTCAGGGGTGATGGGCAACAGAAGCCCTATGGGTGAGGGTGGCAGGGGTGATGGGCAACATCAGCCCTATGGGTGGGGGTAGCAGGGGTGATGGGCAACAGGTCCCCTGTGAGTGGGGGTGGCAGGGGTGATGGGCAACATCAGCCCTATGGCTGGGGGTGGCAGTAGTGATGGGCAACATGAGCCCTATGGGTGGGGGTGGCAGGGGTGATGGGTAACAGGTCCTATGTGAGTGGGGGTAGCAGTAGTGATGGGCAACATAAGCCCTATGGCTGGGGGTGGCAGGGGTTATGGGCAACAAGTCCCCTGTGAGTGGGGGTGACAGGGGTGAATGGCAACATAAGCCCTATGGGTGGGGGTGGCAGGGGTGATGGGCAACATCAGCCCTATGGCTGGGGGTGGCAGTAGTGATGGGCAACATGAGCCCTATGAGTGGGGGTGGCAGGGGTGATGGGCAACAGGTCCCCTGTGAGTGGGGGTGGCAGTAGTGATGGGCAACATAAGCCCTATGGCTGGGGGTGGCAGGGGTGATGGGCAACAAGTCCCCTATGAGTAGTGGTGGTAAGGGTGATGGGCAACATAAGCCCTATGGGTGGGGGTGGCAGGGGTGATGGGCAACATCAGCCCTATGGCTGGGGGAGGCAGGGGTGATGGGCAACAGGTCCCCTGTTTGTGGGGGTGGCAGTAGTGATGGGCAACATAAGCCCTATGGGTGGGGGTGGCAGGGGTGATGGGCAACATCAGCCCTATGGCTGGGGTGGCAGGGGTGATGGGCAACAGGTCCCCTGTGAGTGGGGGTGGCAGGAGTAGTGGGCAACATAAGCCCTATGGGTGGGGGTGGCAGGGGTGATGGGCAACATCAGCCCTATGGCTGGGGTTGGCAGGGGTGATGGGCAACAGGTCCCCTGTGAGTGGGGGTGGCAGTAGTGATGGGCAACATAAGCCCTATGGCTGGCGGTGGCATGGGTGATGGGCAACAAGTCCCTTGTGAGTGGGGGTGAGGTTCTGTAGTGATCCGAACCCGTGAATTCGGTATCGTAGTACTGACACGATTTTGGTACCAATGAACCGCAAATGATCCATTGTATACATGACAGTGTTTTCGCTGCGCAACTAGCATGAATTCACTGGAAAACAGGGTATTCTCTCGTAAAAGTCACGGCATCCATTTTAGTTACGGCATCCATCTTGTTTCTTGCCCTCACATAGTCAATGAACGGACGATGACCCCGGCAAGATCACCTTGTTAAGGACACGTAAGCTCGAGCCCGAGAAAGGCTGACGCTGCATGACTCAGCAGAATCAAGCTGCCTCCCTTGCTTGAGGCCAGTCCTGCTATACTGGTTCTCGTGTCCGTTGTTCTGACTGAAAGGCCGAAGACGATTGCCCTGCCCGTTTATGATCCATAAACACCTCTTATCCTACATTTCAATCCTTTGCACCTGGCACTGCTCCTTTCCTTCTGGGCTTTTACAATGGGGAGGTTACGGTTTTTATGACGGGGAGGATCAAGTAGAGAATGGAGAACTGACAAGAGAGCCTGATCGAATACCGAAAACCTACAACTAATCATTGTTTGATATTTATTTATTGTCTGTTTGGGATACCGGGTTGGGCATGAGAAATATTCGTGTAATGTTGCCCCAAGACATTTTTCTTGTATTTAAGAAACGACCCACTTAATGCAATTTGAACAGTCTCCTAGATTCTGCCTCTGTGTGGTTCCTATGACTTCTGTGTCCCTGCAGTAAATAAACCTTGGTCTTTGACGCCGCCATCGAGAAGCCCGTGTCTCTGTTTATTTGTGCACCGGGACAGGGGGAACTCAGGGGTCTTCGGGTGTTGTTTCCCTGACACCTCTGGACTCTTAAAAGTCCAGAACCTCAAATTGGCGCCCAACGTGGGGCGACGTCATCCGGTACCGGTCCAAAGCCTGAAAAGTTCGAGAAGTTTCGTGTGAAGATTCCGGAGGGAGGTACCCCGCTTCATCGATCCCTGCATGTCGTAAAAGTGGCCCGACGATCTCTTCCACGAGGGTTCCCATTCCCAGACGGCTACAGAGGACCGCTGCCTTGACTGTCGCCCTGTCTTGGACCCGAGGTGCAGACCTTAGTACGGCGAGACGTAGACGGGTTCTCCTTGGTGACGTCTTCCACATTTCAGTTAAGTATTAAGTGGGTTGTGCTCAGTCTGGTTATTTGGATACGTTTGTTTTGGATTTGTAGATTATCATTGGTTGCTCTTGTTAAGATAATCTTTGTATTTGGTATTGGTTCATTTTGGTAGGCCTAAGTTCTCTGCGCATTTTGGTTGGAATTTGTCTTTGTAGTCATGACTAAGGATAAAAATTGTTTCTTGTCCTTATTACGTTGCAACGGGGATTCACGGTTGGAGGATTCGTGTTCGGTTCCTCCGATTGGGACTCCTACATATGAGCTCTACTGTAAACATGGTGTGGGTCCTATTACGTATAATGAAGTATGGGTCCGTTATACCAAGAAAGATGGTGTCCTTAGTTGGCCACCGCATGGTAGTTTCGAAACGGAAATTCTAGATAATTTAGAAATGAAGTTGTTCAAGAAAAAAGCCCGGCCGGCAATGTTTGATTCTTTTCACGTATGGCGCAAAGAAGCCAAACAGAGAGAAATTAGGAAAACAAAGAAAGAACAGAAAGAGAAAGGGTTGACCTTAATGGAGTCTGCTAGGCAGCTGCATGTCAACGAGACCGAAAAAGCAATAGAAATAGCGAATAGAAAACATAATTTGGCGATCGATAAATGTTACCCTGTCTTGCCATCTTGTCCTGCTAAGCCGATAGAGGATCATGAAAAGGATCCCCTGTTGTCTTACCTGTTGAGTTCACCTCCACCGTATGCACAGGGTATTACAGCACCACAGTTACTACCTGTTGTACAGCCAGCTGCTGGTCAGCATGGAATAGGTGCTCCACTTCCTTTGAATCCAGCTCCTGTCTTTCCTGTGATCAATGATCCTACGGCACCCCCTCTTCCTGGGTCGCCTGTTCCGCCTTTGCCTATCGTTTCGCAAACTGCTTTACCTACTACTCCCACCCTTACTATTTCATCTGCTCCAGCTGCTCTGTTCCCGAACCCTGTAAACATTCTGACTCCGCTTTCCGTTCGTCGGAAAATAACCGACTCTGTAACTAATATCTTAACTCCTCTCTACAGGTCTTTAATTGGGACCCCCGTTTCTGACTCCATACAGAGACGTAGCCAGCTTCCTGGTCCCGAGGAACGAGACACGTTAGATTCGACAGCTCTTAGGTGGATGTCGAAAGCTGCGAAGTATGATGCACGAAGAGTGTTAGAAACATTTATGCAATGGAATGAACCAACTCAACGTTATGTTTTTGACGTGATGTGTTCTCTTGTGCGTGAAGAATGGGAAGATGATGACTTAGATACAGTCCCCTCTGATTTAATAAATATTCAGCAGAAATTCGCTGCAGGAATGGTGATAGGTTCAGAAGTAGGGAGAGCGATAGAATTGATTTTAGCTTATAGGGATGAGTCCCCTTTTCGGGCGACAAGAGACCCTGATGGTACACCGATAACTAGAAAAAGACGAGGTCAGTATCCGATGAGAGAAGTTCCGCTAATATGGCGCGAAGCAGTTGCTGCTGATGGGAACTTGGGTATTGCAGCTGCTCCAGCACAATTCCAGAGAGTGTGGATACACATCCCTTGGAAACGGGCTGAAGTATTAGCAGTAAAGCAAGCATTACCAGACCCTCGTAAAAATCCTGCTGGTTATTACAAAGAATTAACGCAGACAGTTCAAGCGTGTATCATGAATTTGGCAGACATTGAAATGCTATTTGGTAATGTAGTGCCACAGCCTATATGGGCCAAGATTCGGCAAGAGAACCACCCAGTCGCCTTAGGAGGTGATTGGCCAGCTATCGTAGCGGCAGACGCACAGCAGGTTGGTGGAGCTAAACCTGAACCTCTGATTGCTGATTTACCTGGCAGAATAATTAATCTGATGAAAACTCTGATGCCAGCGTTACGAGTCAATTGGGATAAACTATCAGCATGCAAGCAAAAGAAGGACGAAAGCGTCTCTGACTTCTTCACTAGATTTGAAGTGACCTTCGTAGACCACAGTGGGCAAGATATGAGCACTGAGGGAGGCCAGAGATTGTTTGTCGATAAGTTTGTGTTTAATTTACTACCTGAGCTTAGTAACAAGTTAAAGGATTCAGAAAGTGCATGGGCAGTGTCGACGACAGCACAGATACTTGCAACTGCTCAGTATTACGAGAATAGAGAGAAAGAAGAGAAGGAAAAATCAGAAAAGAAAACAAAAGATTTAAAAAACAAAGTTCTTTTGCAACAGGCATATCCGCCTCGTTCGAATCAGTCAGATTCACAGCAGCGACCCCAGTTTCATCAGCAGCTAAAATTCCAGCAAGGGACGGCCCAAAGATTTAATTATAATTTTCCCCGACAACAGTTAGCATGGAATCAGTGTGCTTATTGTAAAAAGGAGGGCCATTATAAGAATGAGTGTCCAGTACTACACCCACAAACTAGTGGTGTCCCAGCTCAGAGAGGTAATGTTGGGTTTATGCAAGCTCCTAGAGGTAGAGGGCGTGGTATGATGACACCACAGACTGATCGCCAATCGAATTATTTCGATCAGCGAAATATACAACCTACGCAGCCAGGTAGATCTCCACAGTATCATGTTGAAGATTACTACGATCATAATGAAGAGATCCATAGAAGCGAGCAATGGGACAGCCGCAGGCAGAGAGAGGGAGTAGTATCAGTTCCAGTTGATCAGAGTGGACCTTATGTCGCAGTAGTTACCTCAGGCGTGGTCGAACCGTTTCTGCTGGATACTGGTGCGGCAAAAAGTTCAATCATGCGTGCAAAACTCCCTGGCGCACCTTTGTCCGGCTTAACGAACACTTCAGTAGGTTTCTCAGGCGCCCCTGTTCACAATCCTGTGTCTAGTCCTTTATCTATCTCTGTTGGGCCATGCGAGCTAGAAGCACCCCTTATCCTAACAACCGGTTGTAATGAGAATCTGCTTGGTTTAGATCTGTTGAAGCGCCTGCATGCGACATTGTACTGTTCTCCTTCGGGAGTACAGCTCACATTAGGCAAGAGAGTCATCTCTCCAATGTATATGTCGATGGACAAGCTCCCACCGGAGCTGCGTTCTCTCCCTGATACTCTTTGGGCAACTGGTCCTAACGATGTAGGCCTCTTGGAAATTCCCCCGTATGTGGTGAGTCTAAAAGCGAATGTTAAATTTCCACGAATCCCACAGTATCGGATTTCAAATGAAGGTGAACAAGCACTTTTACTGATTGTGAAAGACTTGATACAGAAGGATGTGATAGAAGAAACGAGAGGAAATGTCTGCAATAGTCCTGTTCTGCCGATTTTGAAACGTACTGATCCTTCCAAACCTCCAATCTACAGATTTGTGATTGACCTCAGAGAGGTTAACAAAATTGTGATTCCACAGTTTCCAGTGGTACCAGATATCACTGCATTATTGACGTTGATTCCTGCATCGGCATCATGGTTCACGGTGATCGACTTGAAAAATGCATTTTTCAGCATTCCGATAGCAGAAGAAGTAGAGACATTTTTGGTTTCTCCTTAGGAGGACGCAGTTTCAGATTCAAACGCGCTCCACAAGGTTATTGTGAAAGCCCTTCAATTTATAGTCAAGCATTAAAGAGTCAATTAGACGCTCTTGTACTTCCTCATGGTGTTGCTCTGATCCAATACGTAGACGATCTTTTACTAGCCGCTGACGACAAGGTAACTTGCAAAGCAGCTACTATTTCTTTATTACGTCATTTGTCAGACTTACATCACAAGGTGTCACCTTCTAAACTGCAATATTGTTGCCAAGAAGTGACCTACTTAGGTCATCTTTTGTCAAAGGAGGGAAGAAGGTTGACCCCAGAGAGAATCAAAGCAATTTCGCAGATGACTGTACCAAGCACACAGAGAGAAGTGCGTGCGTTTTTGGGTATTACGTCATACTGTAGGCAATGGATCCCAAATTTTTCTCTCATAGCAAAACCATTGGTAGCCCTGACTGGAAAAGGTGTTCCGAGCCCTTTGCCATGGTCTGATGAATGTCAACAGAGTTTCTCTGACTTACGTGATGCGCTGTGTTCAGCTCCTGTGTTGGGTACTCCTGACTACAGTAAGCCGTTTACACTATATGTCCATGAAAGAGAAGGTTGTGCATTAAGCGTATTAACACAACAATTTGGTGACAAACAGCGGCCTTGTGCATATTTTTCATCCACGTTAGATCCGGTAGCCAGAGCATTGCCAAGTTGTTTGAGAGCCACGGCAGCAGCCGCAGTGTCTATTCGACAGTCTGCTGGACTAGTCATGAACAACATGCTAGTAGTCATGGTTCCACATGCTGTGGATACACTCATGAATCGAACGAAAACTCAGCACCTCACCAGTGCTAGATTATCAGGCTATGAGCTGACGCTTTTGGCAAGTCACATTCAGATCAAGCGATGCAACATATTGAATCCAGCAACGCTGTTGCCGACTACTCAAGACTCGAGTGATTCAGAGCCCCATGATTGTTGTTTCAGAACTGAGGAAGAGACAAAAGGTAGAATTGATTTAAAAGATACTCCGTTATCAGACCCAGACGGCACGTTATATGTCGATGGGTCCTGCTTTAAACTCCAGAATGGTGATGTGACGGCCGCGTATGCAGTTACGACTTTGAGTACGATTGTTGAGACTGCAAGAGTGAGTCAGAATTTTGCCCAAGCAGCAGAATTAATTGCATTGACAAGAGCGTGTGTTTTAGCTGAGGGAAAGAGAGTGAATGTGTTTACTGACAGCCAGTACGCCTTCGGCGTTGCACATAGCTTTGGACGTCTCTGGAAAGAAAGAGGTTTTCTCACGTCCCATGGAACTAAGATCCAACATGGACAGTTAGTCAGCGATCTATTAGAATCCCTGACCCTACCGAATGAAGTTGCGATTGTGAAGTGCAGTGCACATCGAAAGATTACGGATGATGTTGGCCGAGGGAATGCGTTTGCTGATGAGGTCGCTAAAGAAACGGCCAAGAACATGATGAGCCGAATGTACGTTGCAACGTCTGCAAGATGGATTGCTGAATCAGGAATGTGTGAGAATACGATTGACAGTGTGAAAGCAATCCAGAATGAGGCTACTGAAAATGAGAAGAATGAATGGAAGGAGAAAACGGGTAAAATGAATTCGAGTGGATGTTGGATTGATCTGTCTGAGCAGCAACGTTGGATGTTACCCGATGCGTATGTACTTGCAGTAGTCACGATGGCACATGGAGCGGCGCACATCAGTTCGAAAGGGATCTGTAAAATGTTAGCTCCAGTATGGAGGAACGATGGAATTACTAAGTGTGCAGAGAGAGTGGTGAAAAACTGCATGGTATGCCTGATGCATAATCCTGGCAAGGGAACCCCAACCCCATCTGGCCATTTTGCTCCCCCTTCTTGTCCCTTTGAAGTGATTCAGTTGGATTATATACACATGGACAGGTGTAACAATCTTAAGTATGTCCTAGTGGTAGTATGTGCCTTTTCAAGATGGATTGAGGCATACCCATTAAAGGATAACACTGCCATGTCCACTGCCAAAATCCTCCTCAAAGAATACTTCCCTAGGTATGGTATGCCACGGATTGTTTGGTCAGACAACGGAAGTGAGTTTGTAGGGAAAGTTATGAAGAGTGTGTGTGCAGGCCTAGGAATTGTACAAAAATTCCACAGTGCGAATCATCCGCAGTCAGCAGGTTTGGTGGAAGGGTACAATGGCACCCTGAAGCTGAAACTTGCGAAAATTCAAGCTTCCACTGGTCTCTCTTGGCCAGACGCACTGCCTCTAGCTTTACTGTCCACCAGAGCGACTGTACACTCTCGAGTAGGGCTTAGCCCATATGAGATTGTGTTCGGCCGCCCTGCTAATGTTTGGGGAGTCCCTAGGCCAAAGGAATTCAAACAGATAGAATACCCAATGTTTATTGATTACCTTCATGATCTGACTGCTAAACTGAGCCTTATTCATCAACAGGTATTCGAATCCTTGCCTAAACTGCCGGAGAGTCCAGGCCATACGTTGAAACCCGGTGACCAGGTTGTGGTGCGGAACTTTGAACGTACCCGAAACCTTCAGCCAAGATTCGTGGGCCCGTTCCAGGTCCTCCTTGTAACCAGAACTGCAGTACGCCTGGCTGGCAGGAAAAATTGGGTACACGCCAGCCACACGAAGCGTGTCCCTCTTCCACTCCCCTATGACAACTGGGTTAGACAGGGAATTGGTGTATCCGAGACAGAACCTGTTCCTAGGCACATCCCTTTCAGTGATGCAGAGTACCTAACGGACCACCCACGAACAGAAACACAGAACTTTGACACTTCAGCAGGAACTGTTCCTTTGAACACTGAACCAAGTATCGTACACCGTGAACACTTGTCACCTGTGGATTCGAACATTTCTGCACCTGTGGACCAGCTATTTCAAGACCAAACAAGACCTGGAAAGTACAGATATAATCTTCGTTCTCATGTGATGAACTGATGACATTGCATTACTACATGTCTGCTTGAAAACCGTAAAATTGTTTTGATCGCATTGCATCCCGTACAGTCAGGAAGTTTGCTTTTTTTAATTTTTGTTTTTACTATCCTCTTACCTTGCCGTCTGGGTTACCATAGGGTCGTAACGTGTGCCTTGTTTTAATTTACAGGGAATCAGACATTAGGTCGGTTTCTTCTGTTTGTCTTGGGAACTCCCAGGATAAACAGAGGTAAGTTTTTAACAGGTACAAACCATCCGTTGCGAACGGTTGTAGAAGATGGAGCTTCCTGAATTACGACGGGTTAAAGTCATAAATGTGCACAAGACAAAATTATATGACATATTGTACAGTAAATGTTTCCTAATGCAATGTGCTCTGACACTTCTGATTGTTTTTATAACTCTAGTAGGCGGAATTATTTTTGGTATTCAATTGATCTTTGCACCTGTTACGTCTACAGTACCTCCCCATATTTCTGTTTCCCCGACTATTGGTACTATTCATTCTTTCCACCCTTTTCCTGCTCACGAGCAAGCTCGACGCTCTGAGTTTATAAATAACACTTTCATTCAGCTCTTGCACCAACATCAACTAGTGGTTAACACAACAAACTGCTGGGTATGTGGCCTGATACCACATACCATGGACAAGGGCATCCCTTATCTGGTTCTGCCTTTTAGTTATAATGGATCATTCTGGGCATTTCAGACCATGTTCGCCTATGCTCTAGAGACCTACCCCCCACGACCTCCGCGTTCCACCCGGTATAACTCTGCTAATAGAGCCTTGGTAAAAGGAATCACTGACATGGTGAGAGATGTCAATAATACTCCGTACATTCCCAAGGATGAGTTGCGAGTTTACATGGGGTGGAACATTACAGAATATGGCATTACTCTGGGCGAGAACAAACGTAAGAGCTCAACTCCGATCTGGGTCGTACCCCACCAAGGTCAGGTCTGTTTGCAAGGGAATGGGAGGAATCCGAAAGCTCGACTGGGGAAGAGTGACTGTATTGAAACATATGTGTTCCCGTCACAATCTTCCCCTGCATTCTTAGCCGCTAAGGGTACCTATTTTGTTTGTCAAGATAGAGCATATACATGGCTGCCCGCTGACTTCTCAGGCTCATGTTATATCGCTCAACTGTTACCTCCGACATACACTGCTGCACCGGACTATCACAAAACGAGAGTTGTGAGAGGTGTATTCAGTAAAGAAGATACTGCTGGCCAAGAAGCAGGAGACTTTTTCAAAGGTTACCTCCCGTTCTGGGGGCCTATGGTCAACAGTAGAAACCTGCGTCAACTAACACGAGTAGTTGAATCCACCATTACCGAAACTACTGGTGCCCTTAGTAACTTGACAGCTGAGCTTCAAGCGGATCGCCTCATGACATTACAGAACCGTATGGTTCTCGATGTGTTACTTGCAGATCGAGGTGGGGTATGCAAGATGATCCAATCAAGTTGCTGCGTTTTTATCCCAGATAATGCGCCAACAGTATACAAGGCCATCTCTAAGTTACACAAAATCTCCGACTCCATTCACGTAGAGGAAGGTAACTGGTCACTAATGGGATGGTTCTGGAATCTGTTATCTGCATGGGGGTGGAAGGTTCTAATGGTCATTGGTGTTACGTTAGTATTTTTATTCTCGTGCTGTCTCATTATTCAGTGTGGCCCTGCCTTATGTAGCGTTTGTGTTTCATCATGCGTAAGAAGACCACCTGTTTTCAGAGATACGCCACGGGATAGAGTAATGCTACAACAACATATCAGTGACCTAATGAACATAGAAATGGACTCTGACATAGAGTGAGTTATTGCCTATGTAAGGGCAAAAGGACGGTCTGAGGTTCTGTAGCGATCTGAACCCGTGAATTCGGTATCGTAGTACTGGCACGATTTTGGTACCAATGAACCGCAAATGATCCATTGTATACATGACAGTGTTTTCGCTGCGCAACTAGCATGAATTCACTGGAAAACAGGGTATTCTCTCGTAAAAGTCACGGCATCCATTTTAGTTACGGCATCCATCTTGTTTCTTGCCCTCACATAGTCAATGAACGGACGATGACCCCGGCAAGATCACCTTGTTAAGGACACGTAAGCTCGAGCCCGAGAAAGGCTGACGCTGCATGACTCAGCAGAATCAAGCTGCCTCCCTTGCTTGAGGCCAGTCCTGCTATACTGGTTCTCGTGTCCGTTGTTCTGACTGAAAGGCCGAAGACGATTGCCCTGCCCGTTTATGATCCATAAACACCTCTTATCCTACATTTCAATCCTTTGCACCTGGCACTGCTCCTTTCCTTCTGGGCTTTTACAATGGGGAGGTTACGGTTTTTATGACGGGGAGGATCAAGTAGAGAATGGAGAACTGACAAGAGAGCCTGATCGAATACCGAAAACCTACAACTAATCATTGTTTGATATTTATTTATTGTCTGTTTGGGATACCGGGTTGGGCATGAGAAATATTCGTGTAATGTTGCCCCAAGACATTTTTCTTGTATTTAAGAAACGACCCACTTAATGCAATTTGAACAGTCTCCTAGATTCTGCCTCTGTGTGGTTCCTATGACTTCTGTGTCCCTGCAGTAAATAAACCTTGGTCTTTGACGCCGCCATCGAGAAGCCCGTGTCTCTGTTTATTTGTGCACCGGGACAGGGGGAACTCAGGAGTCTTCGGGTGTTGTTTCCCTGACACCTCTGGACTCTTAAAAGTCCAGAACCTCAAATTGGCGCCCAACGTGGGGCGACGTCATCCGGTACCGGTCCAAAGCCTGAAAAGTTCGAGAAGTTTCGTGTGAAGATTCCGGAGGGAGGTACCCCGCTTCATCGATCCCTGCATGTCGTAAAAGTGGCCCGACGATCTCTTCCACGAGGGTTCCCATTCCCAGACGGCTACAGAGGACCGCTGCCTTGACTGTCGCCCTGTCTTGGACCCGAGGTGCAGACCTTAGTACGGCGAGACGTAGACGGGTTCTCCTTGGTGACGTCTTCCACATTTCAGTTAAGTATTAAGTGGGTTGTGCTCAGTCTGGTTATTTGGATACGTTTGTTTTGGATTTGTAGATTATCATTGGTTGCTCTTGTTAAGATAATCTTTGTATTTGGTATTGGTTCATTTTGGTAGGCCTAAGTTCTCTGCGCATTTTGGTTGGAATTTGTCTTTGTAGTCATGACTAAGGATAAAAATTGTTTCTTGTCCTTATTACGTTGCAACGGGGATTCACGGTTGGAGGATTCGTGTTCGGTTCCTCCGATTGGGACTCCTACATATGAGCTCTACTGTAAACATGGTGTGGGTCCTATTACGTATAATGAAGTATGGGTCCGTTATACCAAGAAAGATGGTGTCCTTAGTTGGCCACCGCATGGTAGTTTCGAAACGGAAATTCTAGATAATTTAGAAATGAAGTTGTTCAAGAAAAAAGCCCGGCCGGCAATGTTTGATTCTTTTCGCGTATGGCGCAAAGAAGCCAAACAGAGAGAAATTAGGAAAACAAAGAAAGAACAGAAAGAGAAAGGGTTGACCTTAATGGAGTCTGCTAGGCAGCTGCATGTCAACGAGACCGAAAAAGCAATAGAAATAGCGAATAGAAAACATAATTTGGCGATCGATAAATGTTACCCTGTCTTGCCATCTTGTCCTGCTAAGCCGATAGAGGATCATGAAAAGGATCCCCTGTTGTCTTACCTGTTGAGTTCACCTCCACCGTATGCACAGGGTATTACAGCACCACAGTTACTACCTGTTGTACAGCCAGCTGCTGGTCAGCATGGAATAGGTGCTCCACTTCCTTTGAATCCAGCTCCTGTCTTTCCTGTGATCAATGATCCTACGGCACCCCCTCTTCCTGGGTCGCCTGTTCCGCCTTTGCCTATCGTTTCGCAAACTGCTTTACCTACTACTCCCACCCTTACTATTTCATCTGCTCCAGCTGCTCTGTTCCCGAACCCTGTAAACATTCTGACTCCGCTTTCCGTTCGTCGGAAAATAACCGACTCTGTAACTAATATCTTAACTCCTCTCTACAGGTCTTTAATTGGGACCCCCGTTTCTGACTCCATACAGAGACGTAGCCAGCTTCCTGGTCCCGAGGAACGAGACACGTTAGATTCGACAGCTCTTAGGTGGATGTCGAAAGCTGCGAAGTATGATGCACGAAGAGTGTTAGAAACATTTATGCAATGGAATGAACCAACTCAACGTTATGTTTTTGACGTGATGTGTTCTCTTGTGCGTGAAGAATGGGAAGATGATGACTTAGATACAGTCCCCTCTGATTTAATAAATATTCAGCAGAAATTCGCCGCAGGAATGGTGATAGGTTCAGAAGTAGGGAGAGCGATAGAATTGATTTTAGCTTATAGGGATGAGTCCCCTTTTCGGGCGACAAGAGACCCTGATGGTACACCGATAACTAGAAAAAGACGAGGTCAGTATCCGATGAGGGAAGTTCCGCCCATATGGCGCGAAGCAGTTGCTGCTGATGGGAACTTGGGTATTGCAGCTGCTCCAGCACAATTCCAGAGAGTGTGGATACACATCCCTTGGAAACGGGCTGAAGTATTAGCAGTAAAGCAAGCATTACCAGACCCTCGTAAAAATCCTGCTGGTTATTACAAAGAATTAACGCAGACAGTTCAAGCGTGTATCATGAATTTGGCAGACATTGAAATGCTATTTGGTAATGTAGTGCCACAGCCTATATGGGCCAAGATTTGGCAAGAGAACCACCCAGTCGCCTTAGGAGGTGATTGGCCAGCTATCGTAGCGGCAGACGCACAGCAGGTTGGTGGAGCTAAACCTGAACCTCTGATTGCTGATTTACCTGGCAGAATAATTAATCTGATGAAAACTCTGATGCCAGCGTTACGAGTCAATTGGGATAAACTATCAGCATGCAAGCAAAAGAAGGACGAAAGCGTCTCTGACTTCTTCACTAGATTTGAAGAGACCTTCGTAGACCACAGTGGGCAAGATATGAGTACTGAGGGAGGCCAGAGATTGTTTGTCGATAAGTTTGTGTTTAATTTACTACCTGAGCTTAGTAACAAGTTAAAGGATTCAGAAAGTGCATGGGCAGTGTCGACGACAGCACAGATACTTGCAACTGCTCAGTATTACGAGAATAGAGAGAAAGAAGAGAAGGAAAAATCAGAAAAGAAAACGAAA
Source organism: Triturus cristatus (assembly GCF_964204655.1). NCBI lineage: Eukaryota > Metazoa > Chordata > Amphibia > Caudata > Salamandridae > Triturus > Triturus cristatus. Next base: position 741,777,907 of record NC_140583.1, read on the forward strand.
GATTTAAAAAACAAAGTTCTTTTGCAACAGGCATATCCGCCTCGTTCGAATCAGTCAGATTCACAGCAGCGACCCCAGTTTCATCAGCAGCTAAAATTCCAGCAAGGGACGGCCCAACGATTTAATTATAATTTTCCCCGACAACAGTTAGCATGGAATCAGTGTGCTTATTGTAAAAAGGAGGGCCATTATAAGAATGAGTGTCCAGTACTACACCCACAAACTAGTGGTGTCCCAGCTCAGAGAGGTAATGTTGGGTTTATGCAAGCTCCTAGAGGTAGAGGGCGTGGTATGATGACACCACAGACTGATCGCCAATCGAATTATTTCGATCAGCGAAATATACAACCTACGCAGCCAGGTAGATCTCCACAGTATCATGTTGAAGATTACTACGATCATAATGAAGAGATCCATAGAAGCGAGCAATAGGACAGCCGCAGGCAGAGAGAGGGAGTAGTATCAGTTCCAGTTGATCAGAGTGGACCTTATGTCGCAGTAGTTACCTCAGGCGTGGTCGAACCGTTTCTGCTGGATACTGGTGCGGCAAAAAGTTCAATCATGCGTGCAAAACTCCCTGGCGCACCTTTGTCCGGCTTAACGAACACTTCAGTAGGTTTCTCAGGCGCCCCTGTTCACAATCCTGTGTCTAGTCCTTTATCTATCTCTGTTGGGCCATGCGAGCTAGAAGCACCCCTTATCCTAACAACCGGTTGTAATGAGAATCTGCTTGGTTTAGATCTGTTGAAGCGCCTGCATGCGACATTGTACTGTTCTCCTTCGGGAGTACAGCTCACATTAGGCAAGAGAGTCATCTCTCCAATGTATATGTCGATGGACAAGCTCCCACCGGAGCTGCGTTCTCTCCCTGATACTCTTTGGGCAACTGGTCCTAACGATGTAGGCCTCTTGGAAATTCCCCCGTATGTGGTGAGTCTAAAAGCGAATGTTAAATTTCCACGAATCCCACAGTATCGGATTTCAAATGAAGGTGAACAAGCACTTTTACTGATTGTGAAAGACTTGATACAGAAGGATGTGATAGAAGAAACGAGAGGAAATGTCTGCAATAGTCCTGTTCTGCCGATTTTGAAACGTACTGATCCTTCCAAACCTCCAATCTACAGATTTGTGATTGACCTCAGAGAGGTTAACAAAATTGTGATTCCACAGTTTCCAGTGGTACCAGATATCACTGCATTATTGACGTTGATTCCTGCATCGGCATCATGGTTCACGGTGATCGACTTGAAAAATGCATTTTTCAGCATTCCGATAGCAGAAGAAAGTAGAGACATTTTTGGTTTCTCCTTAGGAGGACGCAGTTTCAGATTCAAACGCGCTCCACAAGGTTATTGTGAAAGCCCTTCAATTTATAGTCAAGCATTAAAGAGTCAATTAGACGCTCTTGTAATTCCTCATGGTGTTGCTCTGATCCAATACGTAGACGATCTTTTACTAGCCGCTGACGACAAGGAAACTTGCAAAGCAGCTACTATTTCTTTATTACGTCATTTGTCAGACTTACATCACAAGGTGTCACCTTCTAAACTGCAATATTGTTGCCAAGAAGTGACCTACTTAGGTCATCTTTTGTCAAAGGAGGGAAGAAGGTTGACCCCAGAGAGAATCAAAGCAATTTCGCAGATGACTGTACCAAGCACACAGAGAGAAGTGCGTGCGTTTTTGGGTATTACGTCATACTGTAGGCAATGGATCCCAAATTTTTCTCTCATAGCAAAACCATTGGTAGCCCTGACTGGAAAAGGTGTTCCGAGCGCTTTGCCATGGTCTGATGAATGTCAACAGAGTTTCTCTGGCTTACGTGATGCGCTGTGTTCAGCTCCTGTGTTGGGTACTCCTGACTACAGTAAGCCGTTTACACTATATGTCCATGAAAGAGAAGGTTGTGCATTAAGCGTATTAACACAACAATTTGGTGACAAACAGCGGCCTTGTGCATATTTTTCATCCACGTTAGATCCGGTAGCCAGAGCATTGCCAAGTTGTTTGAGAGCCACGGCAGCAGCCGCAGTGTCTATTCGACAGTCTGCTGGACTAGTCATGAACAACATGCTAGTAGTCATGGTTCCACATGCTGTGGATACACTCATGAATCGAACGAAAACTCAGCACCTCACCAGTGCTAGATTATCAGGCTATGAGCTGACGCTTTTGGCAAGTCACATTCAGATCAAGCGATGCAACATATTGAATCCAGCAACGCTGTTGCCGACTACTCAAGACTCAAGTGATTCAGAGCCCCATGGTTGTTGTTTCAGAACTGAGGAAGAGACAAAAGGTAGAATTGATTTAAAAGATACTCCGTTATCAGACCCAGACGGCACGTTATATGTCGATGGGTCCTGCTTTAAACTCCAGAATGGTGATGTGACGGCCGCGTATGCAGTTACGACTTTGAGTACGATTGTTGAGACTGCAAGAGTGAGTCAGAATTTTGCCCAAGCAGCAGAATTAATTGCATTGACAAGAGCGTGTGTTTTAGCTGAGGGAAAGAGAGTGAATGTGTTTACTGACAGCCAGTACGCCTTCGGCGTTGCACATAGCTTTGGACGTCTCTGGAAAGAAAGAGGTTTTCTCACGTCCCATGGAACTAAGATCCAACATGGACAGTTAGTCAGCGATCTATTAGAATCCCTGACCCTACCGAATGAAGTTGCGATTGTGAAGTGCAGTGCACATCGAAAGATTACGGATGATGTTGGCCGAGGGAATGCGTTTGCTGATGAGGTCGCTAAAGAAACGGCCAAGAACATGATGAGCCGAATGTACGTTGCAACGTCTGCAAGATGGATTGCTGAATCAGGAATGTGTGAGAATACGATTGACAGTGTGAAAGCAATCCAGAATGAGGCTACTGAAAATGAGAAGAATGAATGGAAGGAGAAAACGGGTAAAATGAATTCGAGTGGATGTTGGATTGATCTGTCTGAGCAGCAACGTTGGATGTTACCCGATGCGTATGTACTTGCAGTAGTCACGATGGCACATGGAGCGGCGCACATCAGTTCGAAAGGGATCTGTAAAATGTTAGCTCCAGTATGGAGGAACGATGGAATTACTAAGTGTGCAGAGAGAGTGGTGAAAAACTGCATGGTATGCCTGATGCATAATCCTGGCAAGGGAACCCCAACCCCATCTGGCCATTTTGCTCCCCCTTCTTGTCCCTTTGAAGTGATTCAGTTGGATTATATACACATGGACAGGTGTAACAATCTTAAGTATGTCCTAGTGGTAGTATGTGCCTTTTCAAGATGGATTGAGGCATACCCATTAAAGGATAACACTGCCATGTCCACTGCCAAAATCCTCCTCAAAGAATACTTCCCTAGGTATGGTATGCCACGGATTGTTTGGTCAGACAACGGAAGTGAGTTTGTAGGGAAAGTTATGAAGAGTGTGTGTGCAGGCCTAGGAATTGTACAAAAATTCCACAGTGCGAATCATCCGCAGTCAGCAGGTTTGGTGGAAGGGTACAATGGCACCCTGAAGCTGAAACTTGCGAAAATTCAAGCTTCCACTGGTCTCTCTTGGCCAGACGCACTGCCTCTAGCTTTACTGTCCACCAGAGCGACTGTACACTCTCGAGTAGGGCTTAGCCCATATGAGATTGTGTTCGGCCGCCCTGCTAATGTTTGGGGAGTCCCTAGGCCAAAGGAATTCAAACAGATAGAATACCCAATGTTTATTGATTACCTTCATGATCTGACTGCTAAACTGAGCCTTATTCATCAACAGGTATTCGAATCCTTGCCTAAACTGCCGGAGAGTCCAGGCCATACGTTGAAACCCGGTGACCAGGTTGTGGTGCGGAACTTTGAACGTACCCAAAACCTTCAGCCAAGATTCATGGGCCCGTTCCAGGTCCTCCTTGTAACCAGAACTGCAGTACGCCTGGCTGGCAGGAAAAATTGGGTACACGCCAGCCACACGAAGCGTGTCCCTCTTCCACTCCCCTATGACAACTGGGTTAGACAGGGAATTGGTGTATCCGAGACAGAACCTGTTCCTAGGCACATCCCTTTCAGTGATGCAGAGTACCTAACGGACCACCCACGAACAGAAACACAGAACTTTGACACTTCAGCAGGAACTGTTCCTTTGAACACTGAACCAAGTATCGTACACCGTGAACACTTGTCACCTGTGGAGTCGAACATTTCTGCACCTGTGGACCAGCTATTTCAAGACCAAACAAGACCTGGAAAGTACAGATATAATCTTCATTCTCATGTGATGAACTGATGACATTGCATTACTACATGTCTGCTTGAAAACCGTAAAATTGTTTTGATCGCATTGCATCCCGTACAGTCAGGAAGTTTGCTTTTTTTAATTTTTGTTTTTACTATCCTCTTACCTTGCCGTCTGGGTTACCGTAGGGTCGTAACGTGTGCCTTGTTTTAATTTACAGGGAATCAGACATTAGGTCGGTTTCTTCTGTTTGTCTTGGGAACTCCCAGGATAAACAGAGGTAAGTTTTTAACAGGTACAAACCATCCGTTGCGAACGGTTGTAGAAGATGGAGCTTCCTGAATTACGACGGGTTAAAGTCATAAATGTGCACAAGACAAAATTATATGACATATTGTACAGTAAATGTTTCCTAATGCAATGTGCTCTGACACTTCTGATTGTTTTTATAACTCTAGTAGGCGGAATTATTTTTGGTATTCAATTGATCTTTGCACCTGTTACGTCTACAGTACCTCCCCATATTTCTGTTTCCCCGACTATTGGTACTATTCATTCTTTCCACCCTTTTCCTGCTCACGAGCAAGCTCGACGTTCTGAGTTTATAAATAACACTTTCATTCAGCTCTTGCACCAACATCAACTAGTGGTTAACACAACAAACTGCTGGGTATGTGGCCTGATACCACATACCATGGACAAGGGCATCCCTTATCTGGTTCTGCCTTTCAGTTATAATGGATCATTCTGGGCATTTCAGACCATGTTCGCCTATGCTCTAGAGACCTACCCCCCACGACCTCCGCGTTCCACCCGGTATAACTCTGCTAATAGAGCCTTGGTAAAAGGAATCACTGACATGGTGAGAGATGTCAATAATACTCCGTACATTCCCAAGGATGAGTTGCGAGTTTACATGGGGTGGAACATTACAGAATATGGCATTACTCTGGGCGAGAACAAACGTAAGAGCTCAACTCCGATCTGGGTCGTACCCCACCAAGGTCAGGTCTGTTTGCAAGGGAATGGGAGGAATCCGAAAGCTCAACTGGGGAAGAGTGACTGTATTGAAACATACGTGTTCCCGTCACAATCTTCCCCTGCATTCTTAGCCGCTAAGGGTACCTATTTTGTTTGTCAAGATAGAGCATATACATGGCTGCCCGCTGACTTCTCAGGCTCATGTTATATCGCTCAACTGTTACCTCCGACATACACTGCTGCACCGGACTATCACAAAACGAGAGTTGTGAGAGGTGTATTCAGTAAAGAAGATACTGCTGGCCAAGAAGCAGGAGACTTTTTCAAAGGTTACCTCCCGTTCTGGGGGCCTATGGTCAACAGTAGAAACCTGCGTCAACTAATACGAGTAGTTGAATCCACCATTACCGAAACTACTGGTGCCCTTAGTAACTTGACAGCTGAGCTTCAAGCGGATCGCCTCATGACATTACAGAACCGTATGGTTCTCGATGTGTTACTTGCAGATCGAGGTGGGGTATGCAAGATGATCCAATCAAGTTGCTGCGTTTTTATCCCAGATAATGCGCCAACAGTATACAAGGCCATCTCTAAGTTACACAAAATCTCCGACTCCATTCACGTAGAGGAAGGTAACTGGTCACTAATGGGATGGTTCTGGAATCTGTTATCTGCATGGGGGTGGAAGGTTCTAATGGTCATTGGTGTTACGTTAGTATTTTTATTCTCGTGCTGTCTCATTATTCAGTGTGGCCCTGCCTTATGTAGCGTTTGTGTTTCATCATGCGTAAGAAGACCACCTGTTTTCAGAGATACGCCACGGGATAGAGTAATGCTACAACAACATATCAGTGACCTAATGAACATAGAAATGGACTCTGACATAGAGTGAGTTATTGCCTATGTAAGGGCAAAAGGACGGTCTGAGGTTCTGTAGCGATCTGAACCCGTGAATTCGGTATCGTAGTACTGACACGATTTTGGTACCAATGAACCGCAAATGATCCATTGTATACATGACAGTGTTTTCGCTGCGCAACTAGCATGAATTCACTGGAAAACAGGGTATTCTCTCGTAAAAGTCACGGCATCCATTTTAGTTACGGCATCCATCTTGTTTCTTGCCCTCACATAGTCAATGAACAGACGATGACCCCGGCAAGATCACCTTGTTAAGGACACGTAAGCTCGAGCCCGAGAAAGGCTGACGCTGCATGACTCGGCAGAATCAAGCTGCCTCCCTTGCTTGAGGCCAGTCCTGCTATACTGGTTCTCGTGTCCGTTGTTCTGACTGAAAGGCCGAAGACGATTGCCCTGCCCGTTTATGATCCATAAACACCTCTTATCCTACATTTCAATCCTTTGCACCTGGCACTGCTCCTTTCCTTCTGGGCTTTTACAATGGGGAGGTTACGGTTTTTATGACGGGGAGGATCAAGTAGAGAATGGAGAACTGACAAGAGAGCCTGATCGAATACCGAAAACCTACAACTAATCATTGTTTGATATTTATTTTTTTGTCAGTTTGGGATACCGGGTTGGGCATGAGAAATATTCGTGTAATGTTGCCCCAAGACATTTTTCTTGTATTTAAGAAACGACCCACTTAATGCAATTTGAACAGTCTCCTAGATTCTGCCTCTGTGTGGTTCCTATGACTTCTGTGTCCCTGCAGTAAATAAACCTTGGTCTTTGACGCCGCCATCGAGAAGCCCGTGTCTCTGTTTATTTGTGCACCGGGACAGGGGGAACTCAGGGGTCTTCGGGTGTTGTTTCCCTGACACCTCTGGACTCTTAAAAGTCCAGAACCTCAGGGGTGGCAGGGGTGATGGGCAGCATAAGCCCTATGGGTGGGGGTGGCAGGGGTGATGGGCAACATACCCCCTGTGAGTGGGGGTGGCAGGGGTGATGGGCAACATGAGCCCTATGGCTGGGGGTGTTAGTGGTGCTGGCCATGTAACCCCTATGGTGGGCTGTTGTTAGTGGCCAGGATGTGGATCCCCTGTGTGTGTGTGCCATTTTGCGGGTACGTGTCGTTTGTTTATGTGGTAGGTGTCTGACTTACCGCCTGCGCCGTCGGCGTCGGTTCCTGAGCCGGTCATAGATGTAGAGTACTGGTATGACCTGCGCGATGGGATTCATCATGTGTATGTGTCGTACACGCTGCTTGTTGCTCCGTCTTGTACCCGCTGCAAGCTGGTCCGTCTGGTAGCCGTGTATTGAATTGTGGCATGAATCGTAGCTGAAATGCTTGTTTTCCGGATGCTGTGACGTGCCGTGCCGTAGGTGGCGACCCGTCCGGCGCGTAGTAAGTACGCATCATACTTGTCATGCCGGAAACTGCTATGGATACTGCTTCCGGGCAACTCGGTTCAGCGTTAGGAGTTACAGCTCGGACGGAGAATGGAGCTTGAATCACAGCTTACGTGTCGGTCGGGTTTTTGGCAGTTATGCGCATCGTACTTACTCTGCAGGACGGACTGGCTCCGGGTACGTGTCGGTCGCACGGTAAGGCTACTGACAGCTGTCCGAAAGGCTATCGGAATCAGCCCCTTACCCTACTGTTGCAGTCATGAGAGTGGGATTAGCTTTTTTACCCCTTTGCACTGATTGTATTATGAAATGTTAGTTTAAATCTTTTTTAATAGTTTAATATTTTAATTTATTATAGATTTAGTTTTTTAAATATTTTAAATCATTAATTTATATATATTTTTATATTATTTTAAAATGTTATCATAAATTACAAATAATAGTTCATTAATTGTTTTAAAGTAAATATATATGTATAGATTATTATGTTTATGTGTTTAATACATTTATTTATCTTTTATTAAAATGTATACTAAATGTACTTTATTTTGTTCAAATTATATGTAATATATATAATATGTATTATTTTTAATCATATTTATAATATACAGGTCAATATTTTATGCATCTATATTTTTCGTCCTTACCTGTTTAAGTATAGGAGTTGATATTTTTGTTGTCTATACTTTTTTACTCAACATTTTTAACTAACATCCATATTTTTTACTTCGATGTTGTGTTTTTTTTGTATCTTTTATATAGCGCGAAAGGTATTGGAGCGCTGTACATGAGCACCGTATTTACATTACACATTCAGATTAAGTGATTTGCCCAGAGCCACAGGATGTGGACGCGACTTCGAGGCTCGAACCCTGGTTTTCCTGCACCAAAGTCGGCAGCGCAGCCGACGGACTACATCCACATGTCAGTGAAGCACACTGAAAGCAGCAGCATGTGCAATTTGAATGGAACGATAGCACATACCAAAAGTTCAAGCAAGGGAAAGGGAATGAATGAACTACGACAAAGAAAAACACACAACCAAAACAAATGGATTGTGGTGAGATAGACCAAAGACTTTTCATGTTTATTTGAAGAGAAATCTGTAAATCACTACAGTACAACTGAAATAAGAAAGTCAAGGTGAATAAATCATCACTCGGAACAGGGGCGTAACACAGGCCCCCCCAGCACCCGCGTTGCGGGGGGGGGGGCCTGTGCTCCAGGGGCCCCTTTCATTCATCATGAATTAAATGGTGCGCACAGCACGCCCGGCCTCTCAATAAATTAAATGGTGCACACGGCATGCACGCCTGGACCCCGGTCGGGCCTCAGGGGATCTTCATTATGGTGGCACGCCGTTGCCCTGCCGGGCCTGCCCCGGGCCTCAGAGGCTTGCGCCTCTTCATTGAATTAAATGGTGCGCAACTGCTGTGCAGTGCGCGCGCGCGGGCCCCTGAGCTCTCTTCATTAATTAAATCATCAGTACTTGGCAGGGATGGCAGCCTTGAGGCAGCGTGGGGTCCTCAGTGCTAATCCTGCAGAAGACAGACCTCTCCTGGGGGCATATGTATCAAGTTCTGTTTTTGCAAATCTCAAATAGCGATTTTTAGGGAATCGCTATTTGAGATTTGCAAAACGGGATGTAATAAAAAATTCGCAAACGTATTGCGATTCCTTGGCATTCCTTAATTGCGATTAGCAAATTTCTAATCGCAATTAAGGAAAACCTTCCCATTCATTCCTATGGGCTAGGAGGCCCATAGGAATGAATGGGAAGACATTCTCATTTTGCGATTCGCAATTTGAGAATCGCAAAATGAGTATGCAATTTCAAGGGTGCTAGGGTGTCAAAAGGACACCCTGTTGCACCCCTGAAATATGTATGTATGCACATGTGGCGCACATGTCTGTGCGTCACATGGCACTTTGAAAAATGCCAGAAAGTGCATTTTTCAATGAAATCGCAAATTAACACCAACTTGAAGTCGGTGGTAATTTGCGATTTCTTACGGCCAAATAGCAATTTTTTTAGGCTTCATACACTGCATTTAAGGAATCGCAATTTGCGATTCGTTAAATGCAATCGCAAAATAGAGAATCGCAAATTTTGCGATTCTCTAATTTGCAATGTCCTTTTGGGATGATACATCCCAATAGGCCTTTTCCATTTCGCAATCGGGCCGATTCTGAGAATCGGCCCGTTTGTAAACGGGAAAAGGGTTTGATACATATGCCCCTTGGTCACAAAGGAAGATAAGCAAAATTTGCACTATTATATCCATTCCGGACCAAGAAGAACTATGTAGCCGGTGTTTGCAGCACTTTGATTACAGCTGCGCCCGTTTTATGTAGTTCTTAAGACAATTGGGCAGTCATTTTCTAAGCATTAACAAATGTATCAAGATAAAGTTATTTGCGGATCACACCGTGATAAGTCGTCAAGCCGGAATTGGAACTCGCTGCTTGCTGCTTCTGCAGTCAGTAACATCAACAGAGACCACGTTTCCTGCGGAGAAAAAGATATTTGACATTCAAGTCACCTGGCAACTGATTTGAATCCGGAGGCTTACTGGGAGCGGAACTGTAAGCACGTTCAGGATTTTTGTTTGAGAAAAAGACAGGGAGAGGCGAACTGGAGTGCGCCCCGCCCCCCTAAAAAAAGGAAGCAGTTAAATCCCTAGAAAAATCTGGGGAAGATGTCACATTCTTTTTTACTAAATTCAGTGCCAAACATAATCAACCAAACTACATCAAACTGCACTCAGTGTATTTTATGCAATGTCTACATTCAATGTATGGCTGTTGAGCGCACTGAAGCATAGAGGGTCTGTACCCAAGGACGTCACGAGGGCTTCTGCGGTTTAGAGTGGGGTGCTGGCCAGTGATGTCACCTCACTAAAGGCAAAAGGGATATGTGACAGTGTGCGTTTGAAAAGACAACAGATGTTGCCAGAACAAAACAGTTGAATGACCCATTTATTGTTCATTCCCATTATAAACTGTTACAAGATGTATTAATAGGGGCACTTCCTGCCCCAGCGCCATGGATCTGTGTGTGCTGATGTCTGTGCCTCCCTACCCCTCACCAACATTTCCCTTCAGCCTCTCTGTGCGCTGATGCCAGAATCTGTGCCCCGCCCACCTCTTGCCTTGGCCGTTTTGGCACTCGTGGGTACCTAAGAGCAGGTGACGTACGTCATATCAGTAAAGGGATAGAAGTGAGCCTACGCCATGTTACTCAGCACCTGAAGTAGTAGCTTACTGTGCGAAGAGTTACTGCGCAGGTAACCGCTGCTCGGCCTAGTATGTCAAGAAACTGAAGTGCTAGTACTTAAAATAAGCATTGTCAAAGCCAGTAGGTCTGGTGTTAACTGCCTGCCTTTTGGCTTTGTCAGTGATTGTTGTGTTTTGACATTTTTGTGCAACTTTATTGTTGGTAAAACAGCCAGGCCCTCCTCAGTCTGAAAAAACATTGGCTAAAAGCAGAAATAGCTTTTGTTTTCAAAATGCACACATTGCCAAAGTAGTCCCTGTCACTGAAGGGAACTACATTGTGTGTGGATGTGAATGAGAAGAATGTGGTCACCTGAGGTAAAACAGCCAATGGATGAAGTGGGCTGACCCATTACCCCAAGCTGCAAGCTATAGCGGGCGTATACAAATGTTAATGACTCAACACCAGACCAATGGATAAAGAGGACCTGCTGAAGGCCCTATAAGTAATTATATCACACATATTATTTCTAGATTCTGTAAGATCGAAAGGTCTTGCCTAGAACCAGACCTAATTGTGTTTATATGAAGTACTGTTAGATGTTGTCAGCTGTATCCATGGCCCTGGATCCTTAACATTGTTCATTACTCCTTTGTTATGATGCTTTCGCTGTCTGTCGCCTTCTTCAAATACAAAGAATTTGAGTATTTCGAAAAATCTGCAAGAAATTTACAAGATGTCCCCAATCCACAGGAAATTCCCAAATCTGTGACTAGTGGAAATAGAGGGAAAGTGTTGTGGGTGGCGTGGTTGTCCCCAAAACCCTGATATCTTACTGAAGGGCATTACGAGCATCTGGGCCTAGGCTTGTGGCTGGAAGGAAATGGGAAGAGAAAAGAGAGTTATTGGGAACCAAGAGGTAAGGAGTAGAAACTGTGTGGGAGGGATGACAATGAGGAATCGGGGCATGGGGGAGAGTTCAGGATCATGGTGAAGTGTTGGAGAGACTAAAGCAGTCCAGGAACAGCCTCCTCCCATCTGGACACTCTCTACAGATGGATCGGTCGCGCCGCCTGCCTCTAATCCATGCTTTTACCAGTCTGCCCACAGCAGAAAGGCTGTTGGATACAGTACAAATAACTCGATTGCAATAGAAAGTGGGTGATCCGTACACCTTCAAGAGAGAGAAAGTTACACCCCCTCTCTCTTTCTCTCTCTCTTTCTATTTTTGGGGAGCTGTTGACTTTGGAACTGGGGAGCCAAGTTCTAGTCTCGGCGCCGGCTCAACATCCTGTGAGTCTGGGCAAATCACTTTAATCACTCAGTGACTAAAAATTAATGAATGTGATTTTGTGTAATGTAACTGGTGCTCATGTAAGCACTACGATGCTAAGGGAGAGTTCACACTATGTAAAACTGCAGCAATAATTTTAATAAATCGTGTGGAACATCATCAAACTAGTGCTGGAAGAGATCGTGCATCACATCACTGGACGTCATCACATCTTAACACAATTACACAACATTTGAGAAAGTATAGCAAAATTTGGCCATTTTTAGCATTGAATTCTACATCTGAATCCTCACAAGAGGTTGAAAAGTGCTAAGTGCCAGTACAATGCCACATTCTTTCTTTGGTGTGCTGTGATCTGTTATTTCACTTGCTGCGTGTGTTGTATGTTGTTTCAGTGTCAGCGATGGGTCAGAGGAGCCTTCAATGTCTGCTGTTGGAATTGCAAGCACACTGCATGTGAAGGGTTCTGCCATTGCAGTGTATTTGCTTTGTTTTATGCATTGCTTGGTTTCTGCCATTGCACTGTATTTGCTTTGTTTTATGCACTGCTTGGGTTCTGCCATTGCAGTTTTTGCGTTCAGTGTTTAAGTGTCGGTAATGTGTCTGACGCGGTTTTAGGTTCTGCCAAAGCAATGTTTGCAATGTGTTATTACAGTGCCTGTGATCTGCACTTCCAGTATTTCTGATACTGTGGTCATTATCTGGTATTACACAGTTCTTGATGCTGCATTGCAAAGTTTGCCATCTAAACTTTCTGTATTCATGATCTGCTGTCTTGTTTTTTTGTCTGCTTTTGCAGTGTTCTTGTACTGTCCCTGCAGTATTTGTGTTCGATGATTACAGCAGTCGTGATGTGACTTTTAAGGGTGGGCGGACTTTGCGAAATTGACTTTCGCAAATTAACGCGAAATTTCGCAAAATCTCTGCGAGCATGCGAAACTTTCGCGAAGATGCGGAGATTGCTTTTCCCGCCCGTTCGCCATGTGTTTTTGCGTGGTCGCGGGGAAATATATCTCCAACTTGCCCATGCGGTCGCTAATGGGCGCGGCGATCTTGCTCGCGATGCTTATTTCCTGTTTGCGATCGAAATGACGTGTTCACGATCGCAAACTCTCGCGGGATAGCGCGACCGGCTACCAACAAACCAACATCTTGTGGCGCGCACAAACGGATAGGAAAACTCGTCGGCGAATGCAGGGACCCGGTAAGTCACGACCGCGCACGCGAGAATGCATTTTTAAAGCGCAAACAAGAAAAAACGTACGTTTCGCGGCAGGTTGCGAAAGTTTTGACATTTTTGCGCTCTCCGCGGAACGCGAAAATGTCAAAATATCGCAAATTCCGCCAGCGAAACGAAATTTACCACCCAGGCCTAGTGACTTTGCAGATTTCTTTATCTAGCTTTACAGGTGTTTTTTACTTGGCACTGCAGTATTTGTGATATGTCTTCGGAATGTTAATGATCAAGCATTGTTTTGTTATTTTAGAATGTTTTTGGTTTATCACTGCAGTGGTCTTGGTAGAGTTATTTCACTGTTCATATTGTGTCATTGTTCTGTACCATTGCAATGTTAATGATCAGGCTGTCCAGTGTTCATGATAGCCCTTTGCAGTGTTCGTGATCTGCCAGGGTAGTGCTTTTGGTTTGTTTTTGCAGTATTAGTGCTTTTCATTGCAGCATTCATGTTCTGTAATTGCTCTGTTCGTGCTCTGTCAATGCAGTGTTCCCAATGTGCCACAGCAATGTTCATCTTTAGAAAAGGAATTGAATGGAAAAGGACACATCTCTGGTGTCTGATCTGGGTCTGGCCGCGCCTAAATGTTGAACATAGCCATACCATTAAAAGAGAGGGGCACTCTAATGGGGAAGCAGAGGTTTTAATTTTTAGGTCTACCCTATCAGACAGCAGAAGCCGTCCGGTTGCAAAATACCTATTGTGGGCTTACCAAGAATGTACAGTAGGCTTAAATCCCCCCATTGATTACCATTGGTTGACTTTATTGACACCGTCATTTCCCTGCTTTTTAATTAGTGGCTTTTCTTGTCAGTCTTGGTCTATCTGGTCTTTGTCCCTCCCCTGGAGCATAGCCTCTTCACCGTCCTTTTGGTTCATTGACTTGCGTTCTTAAATCGCTTACTTCTAGGTACCTACTTTTTAGATCAAGATTGACAGCACATCTGTTGCCAGATGTAATGTGAAAAATATTAAAAATACCTTTTAGGGGCACTACAGAGAGGATGGCTTTGGCTCCGGCCACATGTTAGGCAGGAGTACTTGTTGTGATTGGGCAGAAGTTGTGTGCTTCCACAGAAGAAATGGATTCCTCTCCACGCAACTGTGATTATTTTATTTATCCAGCTACCTGAGCCGGTCGCAATATGGCTGCCAGAGTATGAACTTTCAGGAGCACACACCTGACATTATAACACTGTTAAAGTGTCTTAGATAACTAAATAATTTACATTGTTTGTTTTTCTCTGGTAGCAATGCAGATGGTGATAGGGCTTTCATGAGTAATGTACTGCAGTCGTAGGACCCTTCCCTTCCATTAATAACTTTAGACTTCTGAGTGCAGTTTTGTGTATGAGAGCAGTATGTGAAGTCCAGGGCGACACACATCTACACAGATTTCTAGGTCTTGCTTGATAGTGTAATTGTCACCTTACTTTATGCTATCAACAAAAAAGAGCTTTCAGACTACTACTGAGAGAGGTGCTTAAGCTCCACCCACCTGCTGGTTGCTCTGAGGGCGACATCTGATTGAGCCAACTTTGTGTCCACTAAAAAGATTGTTTGTATTGCACTTTTTAGCTTGTAGCAAGGCTTATGCCTAATACATCAGAAGTTACTTTTTCTGTGGTAAGCCAATGAGTGGCGTAACAAAGGCCCCAGCGGCCCCTGCAGTGCGGGGAGGGGGGGGGGGAAGCAGTGCAGAGAGCCCCCGAGCTCTAGGGGGACCCCTCAAGGCAGTACCCTGGCCTGATAAGTCTGGAAGGGGGGCCCCTCCATGCACTTTGCAGGGGGGCCTCAGGTTTTTACGCCGCTGACTCGGAAGGTGTTAAGCCATGAATCAGCTGTTTGAAATGGCCCACAAAGGTAAGGAAATATATCTATGTCTATTGGCTGTCCAATGTGGCATATGTTTCCAAACGTCGCTGAATTTTAAACTTAAACTTCATTTAAAGCAGTAGAAAATGAAGGACAATTTACAGCAGGATTACTGAAAAATATACTGCGCTGCACTTATTTTGTTTTCTAAATTCTGTTTTCAACCAGAAAACTCTAGAAAAACTGTGATAACAAACAAGAAAGACATCTTCGTGAATTGCTTAGTTAGTTGAACTTAATTAAGAATTTCAACTCTGTAACCAGTTAAAGCACCTCTCATGTAGATTCTACTAAATGTTTTACTGAGCTGAAGATTTGTGTTGTCATATTCATGATCCTTGTGACTTCTAAATTTTCGTAATGGCTGTGACTGAGCGGCTTTATGTAGCAAAGTGTATCAAACAACTGACTGAATTAAGTACACGGAAAAGCTGAGACATCAGGTCACATTCACCAGTATATCCGCTAGATGTCAGTAAAGAACTACACGAATGTCAAACATCGTTCTAAAATTGTACAGTTTGTGCTACTTGCCGCGTAAAAGTTTAGATATTCAGCTGATATTTAATGGAGGGGTTAGATATTCAGCTGATATTTAATGGAGGGTGAGGAAAAGACTGTCTTTTTGGTGTACCAGATGGCTGGTGCTGTATTTAAAATTTGCGACCAGGACATGGGTTTATTATTCCGCATCTTTGCTCGGGGATGATTTGGGTGGCATAGATGACCGAATGTAAAGACATAGGCCCAGATTAATCAAACTTTCATGTAACGCAGTAAGACACCTTGCTGCACTGCGTGAAAGGGAGAGGGCAGTAATGCGTAATTTTTAACATTATATGGCACATTCCTGTCCTCTCCTTGCGCTGGCGCACAATCTGCTGCCATAGAATGTAGAGCATTTAGAAAGTTAGGAAACAATTAGGAGAAATAAAAAATTTCGGGGCAGATTTACAAGCCCCCTGCGCCACCAGTACATCACTTTTTTGTGACTTTAATGGGATGCATGTTACTGCTCCATATTTACAAGGACAGGAAAAGCAAACCTGCGTGGCTTTTCCTGTCCTTGTAAATACGGCCCCTTTACACGCAGCACTTTGCGTGAAAGGGGCGTTCCATGGGTGTTGCTGTGGGTGTTCCCACGCAACACCCATGGCACAAGACACATTTCCAGATTTACGAGGAATTGTAAATCTGGAAATGCGTCTGAATGCTACGCCACACTAGGGGTGGCGTAGCGAGGAGCAACGAGAGGAAATGTTTTGTTTTCTCCTCATTTTTTACCTCTTTCAATGCGCGCTGCATTCTACAGCACATATTGAAAGAGGAAAATGCCTGTAGTGATTGTTTTTGTGCAGGAAGGTAGAAACAATCTCCCCATTACTCAGGCATCCCTGCACCATAATGCAAGGGTGCCTGCGCATGGCAGCAGTTTGTGCACCAGCGCAGGGGAGAGCCCAGGAATGCGACATATTATTGTAAATATGTCGCATTTCTGTGCTTTGGAAGTGCCACAGCATGGCGCAGCCTAAGGGATTGTGCGGTAATTCCTCGTAAATTTGCCCCTTCTTTTGGTTGTGCCTCCCCTAGAAAGGCGTAGGGGCAGATTTACAAGATTTCAAGCCCTTTGGCTGTGCATGCTAAGGGACTCTCAAAGGACAGGAATGCAACATATTTACAATACTATGTCTCTTTCCTGTGCTCTCCCTTGCACTGGCGCACAAACAGCTGCCATGCGCCGGCGCAGGCACCCTTGCACCATGGTGCAAAGATGCCTGTGTCATGAGGAGATTGTTTTTGTGCAGGAAGGGGCACATTCCTGCACAAAAACAACCACTGCATGCATTTTCCTCTTTCAATGCGCGTTGTAGAATGCAGCATGCATTGAAAGAAGAAAAAACAAGGGGAAATTAAAACATTTCTCCTCGTTGCACCTCCTGGCTTAACATTCTGACGCATTTCCAGGTTTACGATTCCTTGTAAATCTGGAAATGTGCCTGGTTCCATGCATGTTGCATGGGAACTCCCACAGCAACACCTATGGAACACCCCTTTCATGGAAAGTGTTACATGTAAAGGGGTCGTATTTACAAGGACAGGAAAAGTCACGCAGGGTGGCTTTTCCTGTCCTTGTAAATATGGGGCAGTGAAACCAGTGCATCACGAAAAGTGACGCACTGGTTGCTGAAGGGGCTTGTAAATCTGCCCTTCACAGATTTACCAATGTTGGTAAACCTAGGAATGTGTCAAAGTCCATGGGTGGATAAGTGGGAACACCCATAGTCCACCATGGAACTCTGCCTTGTGTTACTCCATGTTAACCAAGGAAAGCAGTGCCGCAGTAGGCCTTGCATTGCTTGGTAAATCTGGCTCATAGGGTTAAGTCTTATTGCATCTAGAGGAGTGTGTGCAGTTGCCTCTCTTTTTCGGTGTGTACGTAATTTTGGATGAGGTGATTCAGAAGCACTAGGGGGGGCAAACAATAGTACTGTGACTGGAGACAGCACCTGCAGTGGGAGAGAAGTAAAGAGAATCCTGGTACATACAGAACAGCAAAGTATGCACTAAGAGCAATTGAGGACAGGAATATATTTGGGGATCTCAGATTTGTTCCTTGTAGCAAAATTAGTTAGGCCATTGGCAACGCCACTCCACATTTTCACAGCACGTACCAAGAGCAAAGACAATCCTGCATTCAGTGCTTTAGTGGGAGGAAAAAAGTGGGGAGCCTCTAAAAGGGGGGACGTGGAAAAAGAAGGGTAACTAGAAAGTGTTTCAAGGAGGTGTGACCTATGTAATTAAACATTTGGTTTACAATATGTGATTAAAATCCTGTGCATTACAGAGTTTGCCCCCAATCAGTATTTGACCACCTCTTCTGTGAGTTTTCTATTATTACATCCAGGCATAAACATAAAACACTGGCCAGACTTTTGATGTTGCTGTGAATAATTCGAATTGAATATGTTTAAATTTTGAAAATATGACACTGTAAACTAAATATTATTGTGGTTTGTAGAAGAAGTTGTGATCTGGGTTTCTCAGTCTCTCTCATTCCTTTGTTTACACTTGATTCCTATGCTCTTTCTCACTCTGATAGAAATGGTCTTTCCTCACCATATCGTTCTGCAATCCTCTATCAACACATATCACTCATCATCTCTTTTCTCTTCAGCACTGTCTTTTGACTTTCTTCTTCATGTCCTTCGTTTCACCTCCCCCACTTCACTATCCTTCAGCCCCACTAATCTGTAAGCACAGCATTTTCTTTTCGTATTGGCACTGTCCATATTTCAACTGTTTCACATAATTTTCTACATTTAGAATTGTCACCGATGTGACAATTGTTCTATGCAGTCTCCAGAGAAGGCAAGGATGGGACTTGCATGTAGCATGAACACATGTAAGACCCACTGACAGCCACTGGGAAAAACCCACACTGCTTTAATCCCAAAACCCAGCAGCACCCGTCCTTAGGAGCAAAGGGGCCATGCACCTCACCTTTTTTCCGACATGAAGAAGTGTCTGTCAGGCTGAGGAAAGGTCAGCCTGACAGACACTGTTTATGTTTAGATCAGTCAGCAAGGTGCTATATATGTGCTAGATGCACAGGTGCCCGACTGCATGCGCTGAACTTGGTGGGCTCAAGATGTCACAGCTCCAGTGGGCATGACCTCTTCAGTCTGCTAAAGTGCTTAGAAGATCTCCCTCTCATGACTAGGAGGCACATCATTGTTGCCTCGAACCTGGGCATTCCCGTTGTAAGCCTCGAAGGGCCCAGGTCTATCACTCTCACCTTGTCACAGAGTGGGGTGAGGTCAGCAAGTCTCACTGACTCCATCCATTATGTGGTATGGACTGCTGCTTCCTTTTATTGGCTGGCATAAGGATGACCAATGAGAGAAGGTGGTAGTCCCGAACCTCCTGGAACCGCCAAGGCTTCCCTCCAGAGCCCATAAGAAGATAAGTGTTATGTATGTATTGATGTTTGGTGCGTGCATGTGTGTATGAATGTATGTGTGTATGTGATTGTGTGATGTGAGTGGGTGTTTGTGTGTTTGTGAATGCATGGGGTGAGTGAGTGTGCCTGCTTGCGCTAGTGGCCCCACCTCTACATGCTCAAATTGCTGGCCACCACTGCTCAGACTCTGAGCTCTCAATCATGCGCCATCATAAACACCCATACAAAACCTGAACTCACCCAGACACATGAAGCGACTCAACTCACAGTATGCACTACACAAGAGCCCTATATTGTATTAAAACGCAGAAATTAAAAAGCTTGAAAAAGCAGCTTTTGGGAAATACAAGATGAAGTAAAACATACCATATGCCGTATGAGCATTGTTATCTGTAATGGTATAGACACGAATATAGGGCCAAACGGACACCCGTTTTACAGTCAGGGGCAGATTTACAAGCCCCCTGCGCCACCACTACGTCACTTTTCGTGATGTACTGGTGGCGCAGGGGGCTCCTCCATATTTAGAAGGAGAGGAAAAGCCACCCTGCCTGACTTTTCCTCTCCTCGTAAATATGGCCCCTTCACACGCCGCACTGTGCGTTGAAGGGGCGTTCCTTGGGTGTTGCTGTGGGTGTTCCCACACAGCACCCATGGAACAAGACACATCTCCAGATTTACGAGAAATCGTAAATCTGGAGATGCGTGTGAATGCTACGCCACCCTAGAGGTGGCATAGCGAGGCGCAACGAGGAGAAATGTTTTCATTTCTCTTCGTTTTTTCCTCTTTCAATGCGTGCTGCATTCTACAGCACACATTGAAAGAGGAAAAAGCCTCTTGTGATTATTTTTGTGCAGGAAGGTGTCCCTTCCTGCACAAAAACAATCTCCCCACGATGCAGGCATCCTTGCACCATGGTGCAAGGGTGCCTGCGCCGGCGCATGGCTGAAGTTTGTGCGCCAGCGCAGGGGAAGCACAGAGATGCGCCGTATTCTTGTAAATATGTCGCATCTCTGCTTTCCAAACTAATGCAGCATGGTGCAGCAAAATGACATGCTGCACCGTGCTGCATTACTTTGTTGTAAATCTGCCACTCAGTTTTCAACCCACCACCCTTACCTCGTTTCTATCACTTCTAGCCCAGGAGGGGACATCTTCACAGAACGCTATGTTAAATGGCATACAATCGAAGTACGAACAGATGAGAAGAGGGCCTTTGTGTTTAAAGTTATTAATCACCTCTGGTGTAATATAGGTGTCTGGGCTTTTGCTGATACCTTTCAATGTGTATATAAAACCCCTACAAGATTTATTCAGGGCATTCAGAGTCATATACCATAACTACGCTGTCAAGAATATGGTGTTGTTTTTTTACCTCTAGGGGCAAAGAGTAGGAAATTAATATTGTTAAGGAGATGTTTGGTTTAATTTAAGATTGGTTGGATGGAGGTAAACTTCCTGAATTTAAAAAGAGACCAAATGCAATTTTTAGTCTTTGTAGGAAAGTGGATTATTTGTTGGGGTTGAAATGTATCCACCTCAAAGGATAAGGCCACCACCTGCTAGATGTCACACAAAAATAATAACATAAACTTGTGCTCAATCCCTGGTAATTTGAGATGACGTTGTCAGGCATAAAACAAGGTAATGTATGAAGTACTTAAGCAGTGCATACATAGTAGAAAAATTTACCCAAAATATAATAAAACTCTACAACCAGTTTTGAAATGAATAGAAAACATTTGTGAGTAAAATAAGAACAAACAAATAAAATTTAACAATGGGAACAGACATATGAGTTTTTAAAGAAGTATAGTGAAAAAGCAGCAAGAAAAATAAAGCACACAAGGTAAATCAATAGCCTGGGTAGGCAGGGACCAAGGTGCAATTTTAGGCCAACTGTGTTGGAGCCCGGGTCAGATACATCAAGTGGATGGTCCCAGTGAAAGTCTGAAAGTCAAAAAGTTTTGAAAACGTTTCAAAGTCCTGCTTCAGGAAGGGACTTTGTCAAATTTCAAGGTTGAGTCCCTCAAGAGAGGCACTGCAAAGAACTTTTTTAATGCCTGACAAAGTGGTCCCTATCAAGGTGGACAGCTTGTTCGCCAGTGAGCAGAGTTTATGGGTAGGAGTACTCCTGGCACACATGACAAAATAAAAAAGGCTCAATAAGGAGTTCTCCTAGTTTAAATTAAGGCCAACTGCTGGCAGTCACAAAAGGAAAAGAAGAACATAGTTTCTCTTCTCTATGCACCATTCAAAGTATCCCAAAACACATGGTTCCAGGGTTCCTTATACGGCTGACTGGGTGATGGGAATATGATCATCTCAGTCATCACCTGACCACTTGGTGAGGAGACTTCATGATTTCTTAAGTTATAACTAACAATAGGGAATCACTCAAGGTCTAATTCCCTCTTCCTTACCATTTCCACATGTGAAAGAGTGTGACCTACCTTGAACCAGACCAGTTCAAGATCAGGGCCTCTACTTGTAAGGTTAGAAATAGAGGGCACTACCCTGATAGCCCAGGCCCATTCTGATGTGGAATGCCACCTGCAATCTACTGCAGAATCTTCAAGACCTTCTCAGGGTGGTTGAATTAAGGAAAATAATTGACAAAAAACCCTAATTACATATTGTTGTGTCCTTAATATTGTTTACCAAATAATGTATGTTTGGGTGTAGATTATAGATTGTTACAATGTGGTGATATTATTGTGAACAATATTTAGGACACATTATTTTAATACTTAAGACCTGATTCACAAAAGCAAATGTACACATTTGTGCAAATGTACTTTTTTTTTTGTATTCTCAAAACTGCAAAAAAATAGCAGGTTTATGAGCGCAGACTCCGTAGGTGGGGCAGACAGCTCTCTCTTCAGATGGATTGACAAAGCCAAACAACCGACCACACTTTGAACGTGGTATGTATAGCCCGTCATGCACTTGGAGAATGCTACCTGCCAATCAGAAGACAGTCCCCAGTAGAAAACAGGGTCAGGGACCAGAGGCCATTAGTTAGTCAACAGTCACTGTACAAGAAAAACAAAATACCAGACACTCCAGCAGGAAAAGTGGGTAGCACGAAATGGAGGTCTTTAATTGGTCTGCAGTGTATATTTAGTCAGCAATTGTTGCACAAATAAAAACAAAATACCAAGCATTCCATCAGGAAATAAGGGTAGTGGGAAACAGAGATCTTTAATTGCTTGGCAATGTCTAATTAATCAGCAGCCACTGTACGAATAAAAATATCAGACATTGTGTCAGGAGACAAGGATAGCAGAACACAGAGACCTTTAATTGATTGCTTGTGCTTCATTAAACAGACTTGTTGACAGTGGACACAAACTGAAAGTGCATGGCATGTCTTTTAAATTGAACAATAAGTGGAGAATGTAAAATAAAGTACATAGCAGAGTACATGGCAACTGTCTAATTGGAAAATAGTGATGACAATGGGGAACATAGTGTAAAGGCATTTCGGGCTATGACATCACCCGACCTGTTCTGGTCTAATCAGAAACTGAGATTTCACCCTCAAGCAGGCACAACTGCACTATAGCTATTGAGGGTCCTAGGGCTGGTAGAGCATGACCCACTTCCACTTAATCTAATTCTGAGAAATGAAACTCTCTAGTATTACTCTTCCACACCTGTTGCTAGAAGAATGCAAGTAGCAAGGTGACACATCTTCCCTCCATCAGCACCAAAGAAGGGCCTATCTGTTCCCTGAATGGTGTAGCAGAAACTCACAGGAACCAGAAGTACAGTGAGTGGGAACACCAGCCTCCTGAGCCCCTTCCATTCTGCTGCTTGGAAACCTAAGTAAAGTGATTAGCACTAAAAGCCCACCCAACCTTCCAAAAAACAAGCATAGAAGGAACAAGGAAACAAAAGTTTACAGTAGCTTGGCTTTTTTGGTTGTGCCTCTAATGAAGGCATTGTTTGTACAGATACAAGAGACTGAAAAGAGGCTTCCCCATCCTCTCTCAACAGAGAATCATTACGAAGAAAAGTATAATGAGCCACAGCAATTTGGAAAGGACAAATACAAAGACTGAGTTCTTGGGGAGACATGCTGGAGCACCATTCTCCATCTGCAGGCCAGACTAATGAATAATGAATAGGTAGTTATGTAGTTATAGTTAGGACCTTGTTTCCATTCAAAGAGTGTTTATTCTTTTGCTAATATATTTGGCGCTGTTTGACGAATCTTCGCGAAGTTTTCAAAACGAATGCAGTGCTCCAGTCAGCTCCTGTGATTCATCAAGCGGAGGCTGAGAAGAAACTGGGGATACCAAACCGTGTTTTCTCCATAATAATTTCCATTTGAAATGTTTATCGAGATCAGGAACACCTGAAGAAAGATGGCAGCAGAGGCGTAGTACTGCGACAGTACCTCTCCCTTAAGCTCCGAAATGCGCCTTTAGGAAAAAAACGGCCCCTCTTGACACGGCTTACCTGCAACTTTGGGATCCGTGTCATGGAAGGCAGGAGTGGTGGTTTGTCGGCGGCGGAGCAGAACGGCGCCCTGCTCAGCAGATGGGCTGCTCCTTTCATGCAGCCGCGGAGCTTCAGCTGAGCGGCAGGGTATGCAAGGAGGCACCAGGTGGAACCTCAGAGCTGAGAAGGCTGGGGGCGGGACCGGGCTGTAAGCCGGCCGAGGCAGCACAGGGAAGGAGAAAGAGCAGCACCTTGGTGGCTAGACTTACGCGATCACTTTGCTCCACCTGGAGGCTGTGGGTCAATGCTGCATCTGCTCTAGGGCGCAAGCTGGTGTCAAGGGCTTACACAGCGGTGTCAAGCTTTGGACTGTTAGAAGAGCCTCGAAGAATGCCTCCAAAAATTTCAAGGCCAATAAAAGTACTCCTGGGGAGAAATTCTGCACAACTACAAGGGTCAAAGCAGGAGTCACCACCGGAACAGGCAGCCAAGTCTAATCAGAAGAAACAAGTGGATAATAGGGGGGCTGGAAAATGGAAGACCCCGGTCGAATGCCAACTAACTGGGGGACAGAAAGCGATAGCTTCAAGGATAATAGAAGAAAGGGAGGATGCCCCCGACCGGACTGAATCTGCCTTAAACTCCTTACCACCCCAATCGGCTATTACAGATTTCTTTAAATCTAAGGAGGATACACCGAGCTTGAACACTTACAAACCTTTGCGCAATACGGACGTTCAGGAGCAGGATCAGGCCCCGAGTGTGCCTCCTGGGCTTGCCCTGGGTGAGGCTTCGATGGCGCAGCTCAATGCTCTGGATGAAGAAGAGGTTATTACCCCAAGGGAGTTGATTCAGTCAGCCACAATGAATGGTTCCTGTACCACAGCTTACCCTCCGCCTGGCATGTCAGCAACTGTACAAGTAGCTGCCTCAGGGGCTGCCTCAGGGGCTTTAGGCTATACTAGAGCTCCTATTGGCCTATCGATAGCTGGTATTATATCGGACAACGCAGATAAGTTTTTTCTCTGGCCGAGGACTCCTCATCATGCGTCTCAAACTCCGACCATAGTGAGAGCAGAGAAAGTGACTTGACATCGGACTCCAGCACTCTTGAAGCGCCAGAGACTGCCTTAAAGCGTCAAAAGCATTGACGGAGCTCCAGAGGCGCTAAGGGGTCTCCCGATATGCAAAGAAATAAGGGAAGGCAGGTCGCAGGCATCGGGCAGAAGTGGGATTATTCTCACACTAGGATTACCGGCCCCATGGATCCAGGGACGAATCAGGAAGGACATACCACGGTGGATCAGCCTAAAAGCACCTCCGATATGAACTCTGCGCTAAGCATGATTTTAGACTCAATCAAAGAAAATCGTGCAACGACGAGGGTGGATGGAAAGAAGGCTTGACAAGCCACAAAGAAGTTGGAAGGTGCGATCCGGAAGATCGGTAAAGCTTGTGCAGAAATCGGAGAGTGGATGAGTGCGATTGAAGAGAGAACTGCAGCTGTGGAAAGAGAACTTTCTGCCACGAAGGAAACAACCATATCCCAAGCACAACTAAAGGACACAATGAGGAAATTAGAAGAAATGGAGAATCACCAGAGGAGGAATAACCTTCGCTTTCTCTGGATTAAGGAAGGGCTGGAGGGGGATGATATTCGTGCTTTCATATTTGATTTAGTTAAAGAAGACTTTCCAGAGGTAGCAGGCTTTAATTTGGATCGAGAAATCCAGCAGGTCCACCGGTTCCCAGCAGTCCTTTGTAAGGCCACAGGCAGGGATAATAACCAGCCTAGGGCTATCCTAGTTTTTTTCAGTAATTACCTGCGCAGACAGGCCATCTTTGAAAAAGCACACCCTGAGGCCAGAAGGCAGTATAAAGACTCATCCTTTTTTGTTCGCCCTGATTCCTGCCACATCACTGTTGAGCGCAGATGGCGGTTATGGCAATTAATCAAGCTTTACCAAGATGCGGGATTTGAAGCATACCTGCTGGCCCCGGCTAGGTTGAAAACAGTTATTAGAGGTTCTCAGAAATTCTTTACCTCTGAAATCCAGGAGAGAGAGTATCTAGAACAAGCTTGTGAGAGATAAAAATGAGATCAGGCAGTTATATTAAACGACCATGGGGGGGGGGAGTTCCTCCCATCTCCCTTTATAAATTCTCAAGATGTCTTAAGGGGTCTTTAGGGCCGGGTAGTCAGAAGGTTTGTTGGTTTGTAGGGCGCTCAAACGGCTGGGGGGGGGTTGTGGGGCTTTTCGTTACCTCCATCACTCGGACCCTATGGGTCCGGCTGCTTCCAAAGGGAGGGTGGCATGGGGGGAGCAGGGTGGTGGGTGGTGCGGGTGGGTGGGTGGAAGTTAAATGGTGAGGTGTGAACGGCAGCTGAAGCATATTATTGGTGATCCTAGTGTATCATGGAGAGTACTAAAGATCAGGTATAGAATGGATTCTGGATTAGAGGTTTTGGTGGGCAATGTATTGTTTGAGATAAAAGCGATGTGGTCTTACAGCTGGATATATATCCTTAATTGGTGTAATGGCTAAATTACGAATTGCCACTATCAATATCTGCGGGTTAAATGACAGTGCAAAAAGAAAAAAGGTTCAGGAAGATCTAAAAGTCCTGAAGGCCGATCTGTATTGCTGCCAGGAAACTCATATCGCGCAAAAAGATTGCGGTCTAATCAAATCTTTTGGGTTGAAGGTCATAGCATCGACAACGCAAGAAGTCAGATCTAAGGGCATAGCCATTCTTATGGTAGGCAGTGTCATTACCCCGGGGAAAAAGGTGGTTGACAGGAATGGCAGATGGGTCATGATGGAGTGTAAAAGCAGAGCTGGCTTATTCACATTGTGTTCAGCATATGAATCTGTATTAAATGCCCCGGTGCATTTTTTGGCTAATGAACTGCCGTCTTGGTCGGCACCATATGTGGTTTGTGGAAATGTAAATCTTAATGGCTCAAGTGGGACCATTGGAGATAATGGGATATCCAGTAAGGGGCGCAAACCACACTCTATGAGGGCATATAATAATTTTTTTAACAATATGGGCCTGGTAGTTGTGTGGGAGAGTAGATGATCCGGGTTACACTTACTACTCGGTCCCACATGGCAAATTCGCTCGACTGGGTTATTTTTTAATTTCCCCATCTCTTCTTCAGAATGCCAGGGTGGAGCTTTTTCCCAGGGTAATGTCTGACCACAACCCTATTGTAGGAGAGTAGGATCTGCTTCACATTGTTACCCCCACTTTTTGCTGGTGTTTCACAGTTTTTCGACTTTAGTCTGGCTGGGACCCTGCTATTCAGGGCTCCAGCCTAGCTGCTTCCTCTCTAAATTGATTCCTTGTACTTTAGGTACACCACAGATTGGATCCTGAGGTACCCTTGTGAGTCCCTAGTATATGGTATACTATGTACCCAGGGAATAGATACCCCAGAGGCATACCAGGGGCTGAAGCATGTATTATGCCACCCCTGGAAAGCCACCCAAAATGACACCACAGGTCTGCTACTGCAGCCTGGGTAAGGTGGTGCATGCACGCCTTACTGAGGTATAGGTTCACTATACCTCACCTATCACTACACATACAAACCTATCAGCCACCCCTATGGCAGGCTTTATCAATCCTGAAAGCAGGGTGCTTGGTTATATGTCAGAGGGTGCCCAGGCATGAGCTGAAAGTGACCAATGCTAGCATTGTAAGAACAGACCATTCTCTGGCAGTTGTCAACTTCTCCTGGGGACGGGTAACAGGCCTTAAGAAGGTTGTGGTGAGTGCAGACCTACCAGTCCAATGCTTGCTTGGAAATAATCTGGAAACTTCAGCTTGGGCTGAAGTGGAGCTCAGGACACATGCAGAAATGCTAGGGATCCCTGCTCATGTCTTTGCTGTGACTAGGTCATAGGCCAAAATGTCTAACACTGGACAGGCCCTGGATTCTGGAAGAATGGAACAGGTGCCTCCCAAGAGTAGGAGCAGTAGGGTTAAGGCAGTGCCTCCCCCCCTGACTCAGAATGCAGATCAGTCTCCTCAGGGAGATGATCTTGAACCTGAAGAAGGACCTGTCCCAGAGGAGCTTGAACCTGATCAGGTTGAGTTCTTGGGTACAGGGGGCCCTTCCAGGGAAGATCTGAGCCAGGAACAGAAAACCTGACCCTCTCTTGAACCCCTCAGAAAGCAAGCTGCTGACGAAGCTGCTGGGAATGCTAGTGGCACCCATAACGTTTATTGGGATGATGGACTCCTCTATTCAGAGCGTAGAGAGCCCAAGCCTGGTGCTTCCAGGAGGTTGGTTATACCTCTGAAGTGTAGGGGCTTCCTATTGACACTTGCCCATGATATTCCCTTAGCAGGACACCTGGGCCAGAACAAGACTTGGGACAGAATTGTCCCTCACTTTCACTGGCCCCACATGTCTGAAGACACTAAGAAGTTTTGTTGCTCCTGTGTGACCTGCCAAGCCAGTGGCAAGGCAGGTGGAACCACAAAGGCCCCCCTGATACCACTACCTGTGGTGGGGGTTCCCTTTGAGAGGGTTGGATTGACATTGTTGGTCCCATGGATCCTCAAACTGCTCCTGGGCACAGATTTATACTGGTGGTGGTGGACCATGCCACTAGGTACCCAGAGGCAATTCCACTTAGGATCACTACAGCACCTGTGGTGGCTAGAGCTCTCTTGGGTATATTCTCAAGAGTGGGCTTTCCTAAGGAGGTAGTATCTGATAGAGATGGAAACTTTATGTCAAGTTACTTAACTGTAATGTGGAAGGAGTGTGGAGTGAATTACAAGTTCACCACACCCTATCACCCACAATACAGTGGTTTAGTTGACAGATTCAACAAAACCTTAAAGGGCAAGATCAAGGGTCTTCCAGAGAAGCTTAGGCGGAGATGGAACATCCTTTTGCCCTGCCTTTTGTTTGCCTACTGGAAGGTGCCACAAAAGGGGGTTGGTTACAGCCCTTTTGAACTTTTGTTTGGCCATCCTGTTAGGGGTCCTTTGTGTCTGGTGAAGGAGGGATGTACTTGGTCTCCGCTCCAGTATGGCTTAATACATGAAAAGGGCAACTAAAAACCTTTAGGCTAGCCAGGAATTACAAAAGCCTGGTATGACCAAAAGGCTGTACTGACTGTTTACCAGCCAGGACATAAAGTGTGGGTGTTGGAGCCTGTGGCACCAGCAGCCCTCCAGGACAAATGGAGTGGCCCCCATTCAATAGTTGAACAGAAAGGGGAGGTCACCTACTTGGTAGACCTTGGAACCCCTAGGAGTCCCCACAGGGTACTTCATGTCAACAGACTAAAACCATATGTTGACAGGGCAGACATGGGCTTGCTCATGGCTACAGATGAGGGACAGGAGGAAGAGAGTGACCCATTTCCTGACCTGCTCTCTCAGAACCCTGATGATGGATCAGTAGATGGTGTAGCCTTGGCAGGCAGCCTCACTGTCCAGCAACAAAGTGACTGCAGAAAGCTTCTCAGCCAGTTTAGACATATGTTTTCTCTGACTCCAAGTCAGACCACCTGGTGCACTCATGAAGTGGACACTGGGGACAGTCTGCCTGTGAAGAATAAGATCTACAGGCAACCTGATCATGGCAGGGACTGTATAAGGACAGAAGTCCAAAAGATGTTTGATTTGGGAGTTATTGAACCCTCAGATAGCCCTTGGGCTAGTCCAGTAGTCCTTGTGCCTAAACCTCACACCAAAGATGTCAAGAAAGGGATGAGGTTTTGTGTGGATTACAGGAGTCTCAATCCAATCACTAGGACTGATGCCTATCCCATCCCAAGGGCAGAAGAGCTAATAGATACTTTGGCTTCAGCCAAGTTTCTAAGCAAATTTGGCTTGACAGCTGGCTACTGGCAGATCAGTCTAGCTGATGATGCAAAGCCAAAGACAGCATTTTCTACCCCTAGTATGCACTATCAATTTGTGGTAATGCCCTTTGGTTTGAAGAATGCACCTGCCACTTTCCAAAGGTTGGTGAATCAAGTCCTTACAGGCCTGGAAGACTATAGTGCAGCATATCTAGATGATATTGCTGTCTTTAGCTCCACCTGGCCCACCTGAGGAATGTTTTGGAGGCCCTGCAAAAAGTAGGCCTAACTATCAAGGCTACTAAGTGCCAGATAGTGCAGAGTCAGATTGTGTACCTGGGCCACCTTGTAGGCGGAGGCCAGGTTCAACCATTGCAGAGCAAAATCCAGACCATAATGGACTGGGTTGCTCCCACTACCCAGACTCAGGTGAGAGCCTTCTTAGGCCTGACTGGGTATTACAGAAGATTTGTCAAGAGGTATGGATCAACAGTGACACCCCTAAATGACTTAACCTCTAAGAAAATGCCCACAAAGTTTCAGTGGACAGCTAGCTGTCAAAAGGCATTTGATGACCTAAGCCAGGCCATGTGCACTGCTCCCATTCTGCAAAGTCCTGATCACTCCAAAAAGTTCATTGTGCAAACAGATGCATCTGAGTTGGAGGTAGGGGCTGTACTGTCACAGTTGAACGATGAAGGTCAGGATCAAGCAGTTAATTTCATAAGCAGAAGTTCGACCCCCAGAGAGAAATGTTGGTCAGCCATTGAGAGGGAGGCCTTTGCTGTGGTTTGGGCTCCAAAGAAGCTGAGGCCATACATGTTTGGTACTCACTTCCTTGTTCAGACAGCCCATAATCCCCTCTTATGGCTAAAACAGATGAAGGGTAAAACCCCCAAACTGCTCAGGTGGTCCATTGCCCAACAGGAGATGGACTATAGAGTGGAACATAGACCTGGGAGTAACCATGCTAATGTAGATGGACTCCCTAGATATTTCCACTTAGAACATGAAGACTCAACTGGTCAAGGTTAGTTTAATGTCCCTGCGTTTGGGGGGGTTGTGTAGGAGAGTAGGATCTGCTTCACATGGTTACCCCCACTTTTTGTTGGTGTTTCACTGTTTTCCGACTTTAGTCTGGCTGGGATCCTGCTATCCAGAGCCCCAGCCTAGCTGCTTCCTCACTAAATTGATTCCCTGTACTTTAGGTACACCACAGATTGGATCCTGAGGTACCCTTGTGAGTCCCTAGTATATGGTATACTATGTACCCAGGGCATAGGTACCCCTGAGGCCTACCAGGGGCTGAAGCATGTATTATGCCACCCCTGTAAAG
Organism: Triturus cristatus; assembly: GCF_964204655.1. Taxonomy (NCBI): domain Eukaryota; kingdom Metazoa; phylum Chordata; class Amphibia; order Caudata; family Salamandridae; genus Triturus; species Triturus cristatus. The sequence continues at coordinate 741,808,619 of NC_140583.1, forward strand.
CCACCGGAAACGACACCACAGGTCTGCTACTGCAGCCTGGGTAAGGTGGTGCATGCACCCTTTACTGAGGTGTAGGTTCTCTATACCTCACCTATCACTGCACATACAAACCTATAAGTCACTCCTATGGCAGGCCGTAACAATCCTGAAGGCAGAGTTCTTGGTTGTATGTGAGAGGGTGCCCAAGCATGAGCTGAGCCCCTCTGCATTCTTCAGAGTCTCTTCTCCGGGGTTGTCAGTGGTGCAGCCTGACCATATACTCTTAAGTGCATTATAACCAAACGGTAAATGCTAACTTTGGACTGGCTGCACGGAAACATGTTGTGTTTGGTGTCAAACACCTTGGAATCATTCCCCCACACCAGTAACTGATGTGGGAGTATGATCACACCCTTCTAGAGGGAGAGACACGGTAGCACTGGTATACCCAGTAGAAACTTAACAGAGCCCTGGCATCACAAAATGGATGCGGCAGCCACAGACACGAGTCTGGCCTCCTGCTGCTGACCGAAACTCCGGCAGGGGAGGCCTGGACAATAGGTTTCCTGTCACAGGGAGGTGTAACCACCTCCCAGACAGGATGATGTGTGTTGGGGCTGGGTGGGAGCACTCTCAGAGCACTTTGAAGTCCTGCACTGGGGGCACATTTGGTGTCCTTGTGCATAGTCCAGCTCAAACTGGTTCAGGGGCTTCCAGCTCCTGCTCTGGCACGAAACCGGACAAAGGAAATGGGTGTAGGCACCCCTCTTTCCAAACCCTCCCATAGGTGGGTCCCCAGAGCTAGTCCAACCCCTTCCATAGGTATAAGCAAGGAACCTCTGTAACCAGAACTTTAGATATCCCTGGACAAAACTCTCAAGCTGAATCCTGGAAGTTCGACGCTCTACTAAAGACTAGAGGACTGAAGAAATCTCCCTTGGGGTCAAGGAGTGACTCCCCTGCTTGGCAGGCACCAACGAAGCATTTTGCCGGTGTGCATTTCCGAAGCTCCCGCCAGACTCCAAAGTATTTGCAGCCCAGGAAGAGGATTTCCAGACATCTCAGAGCCCGACTCGAGTCCCCAGCAAAGCTGAGACCCGCAGCCCTCGTGAGCAGCGTGAAACTGGAACTCCTTATCACTGTGCACTTTTGCAAGTGCATTGACTTCTCGACGTCTCTTGAAGTCATGCTTGGGGTTACTTGTAGCCCCAACCTCGAGCATAGAATCCACCAAAGATTCTTGGCCTAGTCATCCCGAGTGACCCGTGGGCCGCCATTTTGTGTTTTCTCTCGAGGTGAAGGTAACTTTGATTTTCCTTGGGCTTTTCTGGTTGCTTCAGATGTGCCCTGACTCCCTACCAAGTGGTGAGTCCCTCAGACCTTGCTGGTCTGCACCGAAGCATCTTTCTCCTTTCTGCGTGGGTTGCTCTTGCCAAGGCTTATTGTGTCCAATCTGGGCATCGACACTGCAGCACTCGACATCTTTTGTGGGACAGCTCGAATCCAGCTCCTGGTTGTTCTCGATGCCTTCTGGTCCTCGTGGCTGAAGAGTCAAGCTTCTTTATTTATTTTTTGCAGAGTTTTATATAGCGCAAATTTGACCCGAATCCAATCAGGTATCAGAGCGCTTTACATAGCACCAGTTACGTTACATGAGGACACACATTCATTTTTTGTTAGGCACAGGGAGATTAAGTGATTTGCCCAGAATCACAGGATGTTTAGCCTCATTACTGAGACTCGAACCCAGTTCCCCAGGTCCGAGGTCGAGCGCACTAGCCATTAAGCCAACTCCTCTCAGGTGTTTCACCTTCTTCACCTGACACACCCGACATAGGTGGGCATTCGTCTATCGTGCCCCTGGTCACTGGCAAGTGACCCAGACTCTGTCCCCTGTGCTTTCAGGTTCTTCACATCTTCGATCCCGGCTTGGATCTCTTCGGACACTTCTCATCTTCCCGGTAGCAGCACTTCTTTGCCAGCTCCCATTGAAATCAATGACGCGACCCAACACCATTTGACACCTATGCACCCGGCTTCCCTGGGTGAGGTAACACAAGTACTCCGGTGCTCCCATGGGTGCTGACCGTAGAACTTCCTAAGTCCCAAAGGGTTTGGTCCTGACTCATTTCTAAGTATCCCTAATCTTTAAAAATCTAACCGCGACTTTCCCCATAGAAGCTAACGGGAGCTCGCGGCTGTGTTCTCACACTGCACACGGCCCCCGTGGGCCCCCTGTGTCACTACCTTGGGTGGTTCCTTGGGGTCCCAGTGATTCTACAGGCTCTAGGCCCTGTGTCTAGTTAAGTCGTGGTTCTTATACCACTATTTTAGTATATAGTTTGGCTCACCCCTAGGGCCTGACGTGTATTTGTGCTATTTTACTGTAATATTTGAAGTGTAACTTATTTGTTTAGACTTCTAGCCTCATAAAGAGACTAGTAGGGTGTGTTTAGAAATAAATCCATATATTTTACATAAATACCTTGTGTGGTTGTCTTTCATTTAGCCCTTCAAGAGATTATAGACTGGTAAAACAAGCTATTTTACATTCCTTCAAGCCTTAGCCTGAAGGCTGCTCTCCACAGCTACCACTAGAATAGCTTTCAATAAAGGTTGTCTTTAACCTATAACCAATAAGGGGTTGTTTGGACTGATACAAGGTGCCCACTATAACTAGTGGACAGCATATACCAGGCCAACTTCTCACACCTATCATCCTGGAACTGCCACTAAAGGGAATACGAAAGGAGTATAAGTGCTGGACATTTGAAAGGGCACTTATATCAGATAATGAATATGTAGAACATATGAAGGGCTGGATTAGGGAGTTTTTTGATAATAATATCGGCAGTGCCCCACCGGGAATGATGTGGGATGCTTTCAAGGCTGCAGTGAGTGGGGAGACCTTATAGTTTGACAAAACAGAAAAAAAGGGGCAGCACAGATTAAACTGTTTTATCAGAAGCTTGTCTGTCTAGAAACAGATCTGATATGCAAGGTGGCTAGGGGAGAGGATATCTCCGCAACCTCAAATTCTATAATGGTTACTAAAGCATGCCTCCCTGACTTCAATGCCTATAGGACAGCAGGGAAGTATATGGCCAAAAGATAGGAGTGCTATGAATTCAGCTAGAACGTTGGTCGATTATTGGCAGTTAGGACTAGGCAACAGATAGCATTGGGCCATATCGAACAGGTCAAGAACATAAGGGGGGTTCTAATGACAGACCCCGGGGATATTCGTGAGGCCTTTAGGTAGTTTTATGAGCTCTATATAGAGCCACTCCCTCGACTGCAAATCTAGAGGATGCGGATCTGAGGGACTTTACCCTAGAGGCAAGATCTGTCAGGAGGAGTGTCTACAATTAGGGGCAGATATTCTACAGGAGGAGGTATTTGGTGCACTTCATGATCCAGGATTTTCATTAACCCCTTCCATGCCCATGACGGAACGGTTCCGTCATGAGCATCGGTTGCGCTGTGCTCATGACGGAACCGTTCCGTCATGGCCCCGCCCGCGCTCGAACCCTTCAGCACCGCGGGGGAATTCCCGCAGCGCTGAAGGGGTTAAGGAGATCCGTCAGGCTTTGATGGGGCTGTTTAAAGAGGTCAGGGGAGGAGCTCAACCACCTGGTTCCCTAGGGCACTGCTAATATTGTCGTCTTTTTAAAGAAGGGCAAAGATCCTATTAGCATGAGCTCATACAGACCCATTACGTTGCTCAATAGTGATGCTAAATTATATTCAAAGATTTTTGCTACCCGGCTAAACACTGTGATGCTTCAATTAGTCTCAGTTTGGTAGCACAGTTTTATACAGGGGAGGGGGATGGTTGACCACATCAGAAGGGTAATTTCACTTTTAGATGCTACTGAAGAACTTGCAAATCCCTTGGGGGTCGCCTTTTTGGATGCTGAAAAGGCATTTGACTGTGTGGCATAGAACTATCTTTTACAAAGATTCTTTAACTCTCTTGTCTCATTCATCACTTTTCTTGCTTCTTTCTACATCTCTGTTGCTTCTTTCAGCACTTCCCTTGCCTGCTTTGGCACCTCTCTTGTCTCTTTCTGGATCTCTCTTGCTACTTTCTGCACCTCTCTTGCTTTTTTCTGCACCCTTCTTCCCTCTTTGTGCACCTTTCTTGCCTCTTTCTGCAGCTCTCTTGCCTCTTTCTACAGTTCTCATGCCTCTTTCTGCACCACTTTGGCTTCTTTCTGCACTTCTTTTGCCTCTTTTTTCTGCACCCCTGTTGTCTCTTTTTGCACCTCTGTTGCTTCTTTCTGCACTGCTTTTGTTTCTTTCTGCACCTCTCTTGAAAATTTCTGGACCCCTCTTGCCTCTTTCTGCATCTCTCTTCCCTCTTTCTGCACCTCTCTTGCCTCTGTTTGCTCACCTGTTCCCTCTTTCTGTACCTCTTTCGCCTATTTCTGCAGCTCTCTTGCCTCTTTCTGCAGTTCTCTTGCCTCCTTCTGCACCTCTGTTGTTTCTTTCTGTACTTCTCTTGCCTCTTTCTGCACCCCTCTAGTCTTTTTCTGTACCCCTGTTGCTTCTTTCTGCACTTCTCTTGCTTCTTTCTGTACCTCTCGTGCTTCTTTCTGAACCCCTTTTGCCTCTATTTGTACCCTCTTTCCTCTATCTACACTAAGGGTGGGCGTCAAATTCCGTTCCGCTCACGGAATTTGTGAAATTAAGGCATTTTTGCATTCCACGGAGAACACGGAGATGTCGAAATTTCCGCGATCTGCGGCGTTAGCGGAGATTTTTTTCATGTTGCACTTGAAAAATATGTTCTTGTGAGCGCGGTCGACTTACCGGGATCCCTGTGTTCGCCGGCGAGTTTTCCGATCCGTTCGCATGCGCCACGAGATGTTGGTAGCCGGTCACGCTATCCCGTGACAGTTTGCAATTCCAGCGCCATTGGACACCGCGAGATGTCTGCGATCGCGAACACATCATTCATCACCGCGAGAGTGAGCGTGCGATCACGAACACGTCATTTGGACACGCCATCCGACATCAGGCGGAAGTGTGGTGAAGCTCGCGATCCTGAAACTTTTCAATCTGGAGAAGAATAATATCTCGAGCAGCATAAAACCTTCTGTAAATGATGATTTGGATGAAAAAAAACTCCTCAGATTGACATTTGGCTGTCCTTTTTTGTGCAAGGAATCCTTTTAAAAAAAAATTTGAGGGGAGAGGGAGGAAGTGCCACAGAGTCTCCAACTTCCTGTTCCTGTCCAGCAGGATCCTCCCAGTGCTTTGTCCATCTCCTGTTCATTCTGCCTTTGGAGTTTGAGCTGGAAAGATCACTCTTTGTGGCTGCATCATTATCATTGGATTTGAGGACTTTTGAATTTGATCTTTTACAAGTAAGTTGGTGTGGTTGTTGTTTGATTGGGGGTATTGCAGTTGCTGCAACTACAATTTTGGTACTTATCATTATTTTTGTTTTAAATTGTGGTGGGTAGCCAGTAGGCCCACAGCTAGTCATGGGTGGGTGCATAATGAAGCAACTGTTCCTTTGGTGTGTGTTGAATGTATTTCAAACATCATTTAGGGCATGGATAGCATTGGATTGAATTGCAAAATGTGTATTTTTGGGGGTATTTCTGTTCTTTTTGGGTGTGTGTTAAATACATGCCTTAGTTGTGTGTGGTGTGTTGTTGTGTACCTTGCAGACCTTGTTTAGCCCTGTGGATGATCGTTTTTGCATTTTATTGCATTAAAAGGCAAAGCAGTGTGCTTTAGCAGCATGTATCCTTTGCCTGGCTATTATAGGCCTTTTGTCAGTACATTGTTTTGCAGGCCTCCTGCTGGTTGCTTGTGATTTCGTGAGTGTCCATGTGGCTGGTGGCCATTTCTGGTGGGAGTTATTAGTGTGCTGCTTTTGCCATATAGGCCTGAATGTTATTACTTTGTGGCCTAGGCTTCTTATTGTTGTGGGCCTGGCCTTGAGGCTGGTGGCCATTTTGAAGCCAGGCCGTGTGCTTTTTGCTATAGGCCTGAATTGTCTGTATTCAGTTTCTTGTAGTATGTGAGCCTGGCCATGTGGCCTGTGGCCATTTTGAAGGCCGGTAGTGTGCTCTTGCCATATGCCTGCAAGCTTGTGGCCTAGTCTGCCAACAGGCCTTTCATCCAGTTGGCTCAGAGGTAGTCACGGGTGCATGATACAACTGTTTCTGTGTGTTCTGTTGAATTTAAACACCATTTAGGGCATGGATGGCATTGGTTTGAATTGCAATAAACAACAACATAGGGACCCTGACTGATTCACATGTGTGAGGAAGATGCAGGGAAATAACCTATAGAATACAACAGAACTTCCTACACCTATCTATTTCAATCTTAGGCAAAAATTCCATATAATAATGCAAAACCCACAGTCAACAGTGTACAAAAGTTAAATCAATTCATTTTTTTTTTTTTTTCATTTTTTCATTTTTTGAAAAACATATACATGTGTATTTTTTATATATAGAGTGTGTATTATTACATATAATACATATTGTTTTTTAATCATAAAACAGAATTACATCCTGTCTAAAAAGACCCACACCGTAATAACACAATACCAAACTATAACAATAAACATCACAATTTACAAAAAGAAAAACATCACAATTAACAAAAGGAGAGAATGATGTTATATAAGAAAACAATGTACAAGACAATAAAACAATGATAATTACACAAGACCAGCGCCGACGCGCGTTTCGGAGATCCTATATATCACATACAGGCTCCTTCTTCAGGGCATGTTCGATAGGTCTTTCAAAATATCAACTAGTAGAGATCATCAATTCATTTCCAACATCACGTGGTGAGGGTACTAATACACATTCAATATTGACAACCGTTGGTCTGTGGGTACAAAAACCAAAATGAGTATACTAAAATATTTTTTAATAAGATCAAAATGAAGCTGAAGTGTAGGGTGAGAGATAATTACACCTAAGAATCCTAAATCACCTAAGAGTGAATAGATAAACCGAAAAATATGTGAATCAAGAAGTATAGAGAAAGAAATTTAGCATCCCATCACCTCAATAGTAGACAACATAGATGTATACATACTAGAGACCAGCGTTTATGTTAGAAGTCCACGGACGTGAGCTGACTTCAATGGGAGTATAAGTTTTTGCAAAGCAACTAAAAATGAAACGACAAATAGATAAGGTAGACATGATAATATAACGTGATAGATAACGAGTCCTATGTAGTTGTATTCAAAATGACTATGGTTCTCAATTAACTAAGGGAATCATAAACGCATATAATTGTAGCGTAGTAGAGACAGGACTAATGGCCATTAGATCAAGGATAAAAAAGTCCTAAAACTTTCGATTAGCGCATTCAGGACCTCAATAAGGATAAACTAGGAACGTAACCAATGTCTACAGTGTATAGAAATAATAATAAGCACTCTTAGGGAACAATTATTAGGTACATAGGTGTAACAAAGATGGATTGGCAAATACTTCGAACAGGCCCTGAAGAAGGAGCCTGTATGTGATATATAGGATCTCCGAAACGCGCGTCGGCGCTGGTCTTGTGTAATTATCATTGTATTATTGTCTTGTACATTGTTTTCTTATATAACATCATTCTCTCCTTTTGTTAATTGTGATGTTTTTCTTTTTGTAAATTGTGATGTTTATTGTTATAGTTTGGTATTGTGTCACATGTTATTACGGTGTGGGTCTTTTTAGACAGGATGTAATTCTGTTTTATGATTAAAAAACAATATGTATTATATGTAATAATACACACTCTATATATAAAAAATTCACATGTATATGTTTTTCAAAAAAAGAAAAAATGAAAAAAAAAAAAAAAATGAATTGATTTAACTTTTGTACACTGTTGACTGTGGGTTTTGCATTATTATATGGACTTTTTGCCTAAGATTGAAATAGATAGGTGTAGGAAGTTTTGTTGTATTCTATTGGTTTGAATTGCAAAATGTGTATTTTTGGGGGTATTTCTGTTCTTTTCGGGTGTGTGTTAAATAAATGCCTGTGTGGTGTGTACCTTGCAGACCTTGTTTAGCCCTAAGGATTTTCGTTTTTGCATGTTATTGCAATAAAGGCAAACCAGTGTGGTTTAGCATGCATCCTTTGCCTGGTTTTCCTCTTGGCTTACTGCTTCCATCCATCCCCTTTGCCAGCAGTAGCTCCTTGAATGATGTGATGAGATGACGAGCAAATAATTTAATGCCAAACTGGGTCCACTTCCACTAAATTTTTATTTTGTTGTTGTTCTTCTTCTTTCCTATCCTTCCTGAGAGTGTACACAGTATACCATGAAAGTCCTTGTTGACAAAGTCTCACACATGGCTTATATTTTTTATTTGTTTGTTTGTACTAGTAGTAATTGAACCACAACAACAAATGAAACATTTCACTGATGTTCTTCTCATGGCTTATTTGCTCTTAGGTGCACAAAAAGACAGAGGAGGAGGTGTCATCATCATTATCTGTTGTACTGCCAGACGGAAGTCCTGCGGCGCATCACATCACATCCACATGTGACCACAAATATCTCTGCAACTTGTGCACCTGCGTCCTACTGACATCTGAAGAAGATGGCCCCAAAGAAAGGTAGCAGGTCCTCCAGTACCAAGAAAGTTGTCAGTGAGAAGAAGGAACAGAAAAAGGAAGTGGCACTTACCAAGACTGGTGGGCCGCCCCAGATGTTTATTGGGAAACATAAATTTACCCATGCAGCAGCGTTATTTGGGGACCAAACTGGGAGCAGCACCTCCGCATCAGCGGGCCAGACCCACCAACTTAGGCCCAAGCCCATGAGTGTCGCAGAGGTAGCCAGTCTACTAATGAGCAGCGATGTTGAAATGTCATTATCGCAAAGTAGTACACAATCAACGCAGGTGGAAACTCAGCAGATAAGTAAGCAGCAGCAGGCGTTGCAGCAGGTGCAGCATTAGCCGCAAGAACAGCAGCAGCCGCAAGAACAGCAGCAGCTGCAAGAACAGCAGCAGCAGCTGCAAGAGCAGCAGCAGCCGCAGGAACAGCAGCAGCCGCAAGAACAGCAGCATCCACAGCCCGCAATAGTTGTTGTTCCTCCTGAAGTAGGGGCATTTCAGGATATCGAGCTTCCTGCAGACAAAGAGGGGCAAGCCACTGTTTCAGAAGATCCATTGTCTTCCAGACCCCTAGCAAGGAAAAGGAGGGTTAGTCCATCATCTTCTTCTTCAAGCCTCGCTTCTGATGATCTTGATGAGACTTGGAATCCACCAGCTCAGTCTGAGAGTGATGCACGCCACAAGGCTAGTGAAAAGGAAGGTTCCTAGAAAGCCTTACAGTTATGGAGGTAGATGTACAAGAGGGGGATGATGATGACGAGCCAGTCATCATGAGCATCACTCCCGGCCCGAGGTGATGGAGACCAACATTATTACCCTATCCAAAATTGCTGCGAGGGATGTAGCACGGATACCTCCAACACAGGTAACAACAACATGACCTCCAGCTTCCAGATTTGCAAAGGCCCGGCAGGGACCTACATCCAGCTCAACCACCATCTCAGTAGGTAGTGGTAGTGTAACTTCACAGAGTCAAATTCCAGGCACACCCTCCAGTTCATCTGGTATTGAAAGTGGCACATCCAGCAGCGCCAGAAAGTTCTCCTCCCCAGTTTGGGACTTCTTTTCGGTTAGCAGTAAGAAGGAGAACATTGCATATGCTCAATTTGTCGACAGGCTGTTAGGCGGGGTAAGCTTGGTACAAACTATGGTACCGGAGGCCAAACAAGTCATCTCAAAATACACCACAGTATCCAGTGGGGGGCTCACCTACTTTGCTTAGAAAAAAGTAAAACTGAACCCATTGCTGTTGTTGGGGATGAAGAATTAGGGGAATATATGATCGTGGTGGAAGGTGAACGAGAGGGAGACATTTCTAGCCCTGCCCCCAACAGTGTAGTGGTACCGCCCACATCCTCAGCAACATCTCAGTGGCACCGCAGTAAGAGTCATACTCAGAGTCAGACTGAGACACCAAGTCGACCGAGTACTGCAATGAAAAAAAGAGTGTAGTTGAGCCTAACTGGGTTCAAGAAAACAGCTGCCCCACAAAGTAAAAAAATCCGGCCTACCATTCTCAGCATGTTTAGGTTGGAGGGGCAGTACGAACGTAACCACCCAACGGCACTGTTGTACAATGCGAAGCTGGCTAAAATGTTAGCGCTGGACCTTCTCCCTTTTTCATTTGTGGAAGGGGTGGGTTTCCTTGAATTTGTGTCAGCCACCTGCCCTAAATGGAAGATTCCCAGCCGGTCCTATTTCGCAAGAGTTGCTGTTCCAACACTACATCACGATGTGCTGGAATTGGTTGGACAAGCTTTGCAGCATAGTGCTGTTCACAATATCCACCTGACAACAGACATGTGGACCAGTTGCCAAGCCACTGATTACATGTGTATCACTGCACACTGGGTCTCTTTTGTGGGGGTTAGAGATAAGCTATCTGAAGTAGGTGCTGTTGATGCTTTAATGCTACTCGGAAACATGCAACTGTAGCCATGTTCGCCATGGAGAAATCTCATACTGCTGTAAACATTTTGGAAGAGTTTCACAGCAAGGTCTTTGAATGGCTGCACCCAAGAGGGCTTAAAATTGGTTTTGTTTCCACAGATAATGGCAGTAATGTACTTAAGGCCATGCAGCTTGGTTCCTTTTTCAGAGTGTCGTGTGTGGCGCACTGCATTAACATTATAGTTCAAGACTTTCTGAAAATAGAAGCTATAGTCAGCAACTTACTGACCACCTGCCGAAGAATATGCACTCATTTCAGCCATTCTTTTAAAGCTCGGAAGCAGCTGAGGATCATTCAACGTGACTATAGAATGCCAGTCAAAGCACTCATCCAGGAGGTGGGAACACATTGGAACTCAACTTAATACATGCTTGACCGTCTGTTTGAGCAGTTCAGACCAGTCAATGAATATTTCGTGCGAAGAGGGGATGCTACTGTGAAAGGCATGACCCTTCAGATGGACAAATGGTGCCTACTTAAATGCCTGACTAAGGTGCTTCTTCTTTTCGAGGTCTTCACACGTGAAGTCAGCAAGGAGGACTGTACTATGGGCCAAGCTATCCCATTGTTGCAAATGCTAGAGCAACAGCTGAAGGAGGTGTCTGAAGTTTACAAAGGTGTAGATGAAACAAAAGAAGCATATGAGTTGGTGGAGAGCTTATCCCGTCGCTTAGCTGACAATACAAGGGTGCAAAATAAGATTTTGACACAAGAACATTACATTTGTGCCACAATTCTGGATCCACGCTCCAAATCGGCACTGAAAAGTAAGAACAGAATTCCTTTTTCTGAAGTGGATGTTGCCCGGTACAAAACGTGGATAGCTGAGGCAGCCACTAAATTAGAAAATGAACGGCTGGTAATTAAAAGCCCGCTCCATACACCCACAATGACAACAAGTACTGTAGAAGTGCATCCGGTGTCAAGTTCAACTTTGGAGCCTGAGGGCAGTGCTTTTGGCTCAGAACACTCACCAACACTATGGACAACAACAAGAACCGGATCATCAGCCGCAGTAAAATCGTTAAAGGATTGGTATTTACAGCAAGGACTTGCTAGGTCCAGTGCTGATGCTAAGACAAAAGAGGCCGAACAAAGTGTAGCACCCCTGAACATTGAGCGGATGGTCCAGGCCTATCTGGATGTTGTGACAGAGGTGTACATTGATCAAAACCCATTGCGGTATTGGTATGGGAAAAGGGGCCAATGGCCACTGCTCAGCAGGCTGGCGATAATCTATCTGGCTTGCCCTGACGCAAGTGTCTCTTCAGAAAGTGCTGCTGGTTCCATTGTAACAGTGAGAAGGACCAGTCTCTCGCCAAAAAACGTGGAGAGGTTAAACATGATCAAAATGAATCAGCACTTTATACCACCAAATTACACAATACATGAATCAATGCAGGAAGATGAGGACATCGGCTCAGGTGACGGAAGTAGCATCTTAGATGATGATTACCTACTTCTGGTTGAACCCCCCGGAGTTTGAAGATGAGCTATACTTCCCTGACAACTAGACTTCCACTTCTTACTGTCTTTCTCCCTTATTGACTTTTATTTGTGTGTCTGTCTTTCTGGTTGGAAACTTCGAATCACAGCAAATCCATCACCACCGTATTCTAGTCTTTTATTGCCATATATGAGTTTCAGCTTTCTGCATTTCAGGCTACTCCTCCGAGTCCTGCTCCTCCATCCTCCTGAATTGCCCTAAATCTATAGCCCTCAAGCCAGATGATTAGCATAATAGAAGAAAATCTTGCCTTGTTGTGTCCCTCCAAAAGAAGTGGAACATGATGATGACTACTATAGCTATCCTCCTTTCCGAGCAGAGAGAGACTGCCCATTAACTGAAGATGAGAAGGAACAGGTAATGAACCTAATGATGACATGCATTGGACACTGACTGAGTGATTTGTGTTGTTGTTGTTTCGAGTGCATGAAGTTATTCATTGTGTACTATTATCTAATCTACACACTAAAAGTAACTGAAGGCAATGCTTTTTTCCCTTCTTGTTATTTAATAACAAATTTGTACGTCTACTGCAGGCCGATCCATTGCATTTTGAATATGGAAAGGGAACTCAATCTGTACAATGCACACTGAGTTGGACAACACCATGATGATGACCACAGTGACATAATATCTTCGCAGTCACTCAGTAGGATCCACGATGATTGATGGAATAACTCAGGGTGTTTCTTGAGTGGAATAAAAGGTAAACAAGTCAACAACAACCACTGCAGACCTGCATGTCTGTGTAGTGGTGGAGTCGAGTGTGGTGGTATGACTGAGAGTGGTGCATTGATTTAGTCACTTAATTTGTAAAATGCTATGTTGCTGTATATTATGTGCTTTGTCTGCCTCTGTCCCCAAATAAAAGTACGCTAAATGGAGGAGGGGTCACGGTGGGTGCCATGGGCCTACTCTGTCCTGTTTTTGTTGGAGGTTAATGCTGGAAGCAGACTAGAGTAGACACGATGTATCCATGCCACCTCCGAAGTGTTCTTGTTGCACTCCACCGTAATTTATGCATTTTTTTTTCTATTTGATCTTCAATATGCCTTTTGTTTTTCCATCTACATTTACAGGCTGGCCCTTACCCTGTGCTATACTGGGAAAAACAACTCACACTTACCTGACCAATAAATCTACATCTGCCAGGCAGGCAGTGACGTCACCCACGATTGATGGCCGGAGCGTCCATGGAAGGGAGGACCAAGAGGAATGCCGAGATGCAACTCCCCAATTTGACCAGGATAACATACAGTAACAGTATCAACTTTCATCATCTTTTAAATAATTTGATTCATTTGTTGTCTTCAACCATTAGTATGTGTGTTGTTGTTATTAGTATGTTTGCTCTCTGATTATAATTCAATTCATCCCTACAGCTATTCTTGAATTTCCTTTGCTATCTTTAATAGTAAATCCGGGTAGGTACAATAGAACAGAAACTGTATGTAATTCAGTTCTCTGAGGGCAGACAGGCAAGGCAAATTGCATAATAAACTGCTGCCCTGTACTGTCTAATTGTAGTTAGTAAGTATTTCATTAACCATCAAGTTATCATCATCAATATGCATGCATTTGTTTTTTCTCCCTTAACAGATTTATAGATATGGTTGTCTGGCAAGATTGTTTTTTCTTTTGTTGTTGTCCATGTGCACTGCTTTTCTTTGTCCAACCTTTCCCTAAACCCCCCTTCCCAACCATTCATCAAACCCTAACCCTCTTTCCCCGGGCTGTGTGACTTATTGAGGTGTAACTAAATTAAATGGACACCAATAATTTATCACACACTTGCTGGGGTGGATGTGGCAAAAGCAACACTAATTCAATTTCAAAGCAGGGTGAGGATCTTCTTCTGCTTGCTCACCCATGAGCGGTATATATTTGCAAGGTAATTTTTTTACCAAAGGAACCTAATCCATCAGCATTAATTGCTGGCATCGATTGGATTTGTTGTCATCCTCCTACACAGCACTAACGGTTACGCTTGTGTCGAGTGTACTGTAGGTAGGCCTAGTCGAGTGACTCAACACAACTAGAGTTTGTAACTCTATGTACTAGGCTATCCCCACCACCATTATGTTTTATTGGATATTTGCACATTATTGTTTGGCAGTAAAATCTGTACTGTACTTTGTTCTACTACTCCTCCAACAGTCTCTCTCAGGCGACTGACTGTCTCATTTTCTTTTTTGAAAGTGCTACTGCCAGTGTCTACTACTACTACCACGACAACCAATGGCATGTTGGGAAAGAAAACCATCATCACCATGCAGCCATCGCTGTGCCTAAGTTAAACATCACAACACACAAGATGATGGACGGAATATTGCACATTGGCAAAACATTCACCCCAGTCACAGATCTGGGTATTATCCATCGTTATTTTGCTCACCACGCCACCCCAGTTCAGACATGGCCATATGCAAATCAGACTTGAGTTCAAATGGGCTGTAGCCAACCCCCTTCTGAGGCAGCTCCCTGTATGCAAATAAAAGGCAGGGCAAGAGAAGGACCCATTTTCACCTAAGCTTCTCTGGGAGTCCTCTAATCATGCCCTTTAAGGTTTTGTTGAACCTTCCAACTAAACCATTGCATTGTGGGTGATAGGGTGTGGTGAATTTGTAATTCACTCCACACTCCTTCCACATAGCAGTTAAGTAACTTGACATAAAGTTTGCATCTCTGTCAGATACTACCTCTTTGGAAAACCTACTATTGAGAACACACTCAAGAGAGCTCTTGCCACTACAGGTGCTGTAGTGGTCCTTATGGGTATAGCTTCTGGATACCTGGTGGCATGATCCACTACCACCAGTATAAACCTGTGCCCAGATGCTCTTTGAGGATCCATGGGACCAACAATGTCAATCCCAACCCTCTCAAAGGGAACCCCCACCACAGGTAGTGGTATCAGGGGGTCCTTTGTAGAGCCACCTGCTTTGCCACTGGCTTGGCAGGTTACACAGGAGCGACAAAATTCCTTTGTGTCTTCAGACATGTGGGGCCAGTGAAAGTGAGGAACAATTCTGTCCCAAATCTTGTTCTGGCCTAAGTGTCCTGCTAGGGGAATATCATGGGTTAGTGTCAATAGGAAGCCCCTAAACTTCAGAGGTATAACCAACCTCCTGGATGCACCAGGCTTGGGGTCTCTACTCTCTGAGTATAGGAGTCCATCATCCCAATAAACTTTATGGGTGCCACTAGCATTCCCAGCAGCCTCATCAGCAGCTTGCTGTCTGAGGGTTTCAAGAGTGGGGCAGGTTTTCTGCTCTTGGCTCAGATCAGACCTGGAAGGGCCCCCTGTCCCCAAGAACTCAACCTGATCAGGTTCAAGCTCCTCTGGGACAGTTCCTTCTTCAGGCTCAAGATCATCTCCCTAAGGAGACTGATCAGTATCCTGAGACAGGTGGGAAGGCTCTGCCTTAACCCTACTGCTCCTCCTCTTGTGAGGCACCTGGTCCATCATTCCAGAATCCAGGGCCTGTCCAGCTTTTGACATTTTAGCCTGTGACCTAGTCACAGTAAAGACATGTGCAGGGATCCTTAACATTTCTGCATGTGTTCTGAGCTCCACTTCTGCCCAATCTGAAGTTTCCAGATCATTGCCAAGCAAGCACTGTACTGGTAGGTCCGCACTTATCACAACCTTCTTAAGGCCAGTTACCCCTCCCCAGGAGAAGTTAACAACTGCCAGAGAATGGTCTGTTCTGACATTGCTAGCATTTGTCACTTGGTGCATTTAACCAAGTATAATCTGCCCAGTATCCACAAGATCTTTTGTCACCATTGTGACACTTGCTCCTGTGTCCCTGAATGCCCAAGCTTCTACTCCATTAATTAAAGGCTGCGGTCTGTATTTGCCCAGGTTACTGGGGCTCACAAAGGGGGACATATCCATCCCCCAACAATGACAAGCACAGCCTGAGTTGGTATTCTGACTAGGCCAAACTCCATCTCAGAAACCAAGGTCAACCCTAGTACACCCTTATTCTGTGTATTCCCACCACCAATTGTAACTGTACTAGGTGGAACAGGCGCCTTAGGGGCATTGGTGGTGGTTGGAGTATTTTCTTTAGCCTTGGTGCAGTCACTAGTCCAGTGAGTTTTCTACTTACAGATTTTGCACCAGGGCTTCTTTTGGCCTTTTCCCTTTCCTGACTGGGAATCCCCCCATGAAGAAGATTTTTGGGGCCCTTGTGAAGACTTCTGGTCTTTACCCTTGCCCCCACCCTTATCAGAGTTTTTAGAATTTTGCTTCTTAGGGTCACCACCTTGGTTCTGTACTTTCTGCCTCACCCTGGTTCTGACCCATTTGTCTGCCTTCTTTCCCAATTCTTGGGGAGAGGTCACATCAGAGTCTACCAGGTACTGGTGCAACAGCTGATTTTGACAGTTATTAAGAATCTTCTCCTTCATTATCAGATTATACAATCCTTTGAAGTCACACACTTTACTGCCCAATAGCCAACCTCCCAGAGCCTTAGCAGCACAATCAACAAAGTTAACCCAGTCCTGATTCTGTGCCTTTTGGGTATCTCTGACCTTTAACCTGTATTGTTCAGTGGTTAGGCCAAACCCATCTATCAGAGCACTTTTCAAGACCTTGTAATCATCAGCATCCTCTTCTCTTACAGTGAGGAGCTTGTCTCTTCCTTTGTCTGCAAAGGAGAGCCATAAGATTGTTGCCTACTGACCTTGAGGGACCTTCTGTACTTTACAGGCCCTCTCCAAGGCAGTTATCCATTTGTGGATGTCATCCCTACTCCGCTATGCAGGAACAATCTTACTTAGGGTTCTATGGTAATACGACCTCTCCCAATCTCTAGAGAAATTGCTGCTCCAAGGGACTCTAGTCCCTCCTTTTTACTAGCTCTGTAGAGCTCCAGGGCTTCCCTATCTAAAGCCATCTGCTGCTTTCTGAGGTTGTACTTGTCTTGCTCATACTTCAGCAGTCTCTCTCTCCTCTCCTGGGAGGTTTCCCTCCCTCTATGAGAAGAAATAGAGGTTCCAATCGAGGAGTTAGACTGAATAGATCCCCTTGCAGAGATCTATCCCTTCTAGCCCTATGTTCAAGCCTACCAGGTGGAAGGAAGGCAGGGGCATTATTTTCCTCATCCTCATCCTCATCCTCATCCTGATGGTCTGTGTTCACCTTTCTGTACCTCTTGCTTCTTTCTGCACTTCGTTTGCTTCTTTCATCCAATCTCTTGTTTTTTTCTGCATCCCTCTTGCCTCTATCTGCATCCTTCCTCCCTCTTTGTGCTCCTCTTGCCTCCTTCTGCATCTCTCTTGCCTTTTACTGCAGTTCTCTTGCCTCTTTCTGCAACTCTTTTTCTTCTTTCTGCACTTCTTTTGCTTCTTTCTGCACCCCTCTTGACTCTATCTGCACCTCTGTTGGTTCTTTCTGCACTGCTCTTGCTTCTTTCTGTACCCCTATTGCCTCTTTCTGCACCTCTCTTCTCTCTTTCTGCACATCTCTTGCCTCTGCCTCCACCCCTGTTCCTTCTTCCTGCACCTCTTTTGCCTGCTTCTGCAACTCTCCTGCTTCTTTCTGTACTTCTTTTGCCTCCTTCTGTACCTCTCTTGCTTCCTTCTGTACTTCTCTTGCCTCTTTCCACACCCCTCTTGCCTGTTTCTGCATGTCACTTGCTTCCTTCTGCACATCCCTTGCCTCTTCCTGCACTTCTCCTGTCTCTTTCTGTACCCCTCTTGACTCTTTCTGCACCTCTGTTGGTTCTTTCTGCACCTCTGTTGGTTCTTTCTGCACTGATCTTGCTTCTTTCTGTACCCCTCTTACCTCTTTCTGCACCTCTCTTCTCTTCCTGCACCTCTCTTGCCTCTGTCTCCACCCCTGTTGCCTCTTCCCGCACCTCTTTTGCCTCCTTCTGTACCTCTCTTGCTTCCTTCTGTACTTCTCTTGCCTCTTTCTGCACCCCTCTTGCCTGTTTCTGCATGTCACTTGTTTCCTTCTGCACATCCCTTGCCTCTTCCTGCACTTCTCCTGTCTCTCTTTCTGCACCACACTTGCCTCTTTCTGCACTTCTCTTGCTTTTTTCCGCACCTATCTTATTTCTTCTGCACTTCTTTCTACACCTCTGTTGCTTCTTTTAGCACTTCTCTTGTAGGTTTCTGCACCTCTCGTGCCTATTTCTACACCTCTGTTGCCTCTTTCTGCACCTCACTTGCTTCTTTCTGCACCTCTGTTGCTTTTTCGGCACTTCTTTTGACTTTTTATGCGCCCCTCTTGCCTCTTTCTGTACCCATGTTGTTTTTTCTACACTTCTCTTGCTTCTTTCTGTAACTGCTCTTGATTCTTTATGAACCACTCAGCTCTCTAATATCATTCATAACTTCTCTTGCTTCTTTCTTCACATCTGTTGCTTCTTTCAGCACTTCTCTTGCCTCTTTCTGCACTTTTCCTGCCTGTTTTGCACCTCTCTTGTCTCTTTCTTCACCTGACCTGCTTCTTTCTGCACCCATCTTGGCTCTTTCTGCACCCCTATTCTTATACCTCTCTTCCCTCTTTCTACATTCCTGTTCCCTCTTTCTGTACCTCCCCAGCCTGTTTCTATACCTCTCTTGCCTCTTAATGCACTTCTCTTGCCTCTTTCTGTACCTCTTGCTTCTTTGTTCACTTCTTTTGCTTCTTTCATCAAATCTCTTGCTTTTTTCTGCACCCCTCTTGCCTCTATCTGCATCCTTCCTCCCTCTTTGTGCTCCTCTTGCCTCTTTCTGCATCTCTCTTGCCTTTTACTGCAGTTCTCTTGCCTCTTTCTGCAACTCTTTTGCTTCTTTCTGCACTTCTCTTACTTCTTTCCTCACCCCTCTTGACTCTTTCTGCACCTCTGTTGGTTCTTTCTGCACTGCTCTTGCTTCTTTCTGCACCCCTCTTGCCTCTTTCTGCACCCCTCTTCTCTCTTTCTGCACCTCTCTTGCCTCTGTCTCCACCACTATTCCCTCTTCCTGTACCTCTTGTGCCTGTTCCTGCAACTCTCTTGCTTCTTTCTGTACTCCTTTTGCCTCCTTCTGTACCTCTCTTGCTTCCTTCTGTACTTCTCTTGCCTCTTTCTGCACCCCTCTTGCCTGTTTCTGCATGTCACTTGCCTCCTTCTGCACATCCATTGCCTCTTCCTGCACCTCTCCTGTCTCTTTCTGCACCACACTTGCCTCTTTCTGCACTTTTCTTGCTTTTTTCTCCACCTTTCTCATTTCTTTCTGCACTTCTCTCTACACCTCTGTTGCTTCTTTTAGCACTTCTCTTGCCTGTTTCTGTACCTCTCGTGCCTATTTCTGCACCGCTGTTGCATCTTTCTGCACCTCACTTGCTTTTTGCTGTACCCCACTTGCCTCATTCCACACCCCTCTTCCCTCTTTCTTTACCTCTCTTGCCTCTTTCTGCACTTCACTTGCTTCTTTCTGCACCTCTGTTGCTTTTTCCGCACTTCTTTTGACTTTTTATGCGCCCCTCTTGCCTCTTTCTGTACACATGTTTTTTTTCTACACTTCTCTTGCTTCTTTCTGTAACTGCTCTTGATTCTTTATGAACCACTCAGCTCTCTAATATCATTCATAACTTCTCTTGCTTCTTTCTTCACATCTGTTGCGTCTTTCAGCACTTCTCTTGCCTCTTTCTGCACTTTTCCTGCCTGTTTTGCACCTCTCTTGCATCTTTCTGCACCTAACCTGCTTCTTTCTGCACCCAACTTGGCTCTTTCTGCACCCCTATTCTTATACCTCTCTTCCCTCTTTCTACATTCCTCTTCCCTCTTTCTGTACCTCTCTTGCCTCTTTCTGCACCTCTCTTGCCTCTTAATGCAGTTCTCTTGCCTCTTTCTGCACCTCTTGCTTCTTTCTTCAATTCTTTTGCTTCTTTCATCAAATCTCTTGTTGTTTTCTGCACCCCTCTTGCCTCTATCTGCATCCTTCCTCCCTCTTTGTGTTTCTCTTGCCTCTTTCTGCATCTCTCTTGCCGTTTACTGCAGTTCTCTGGCCTCTTTCTGCAACTCTTTTAAAAAAATATTTTTTATGTCCTCATTCTGCAATAGTTTGTGTAAGGAGTTGTCAGGGACCCCGCCTTTCTCTTTCCGACCCTTCACTACCCCATTTTTCAATGGCCTGGCTGGGGTGTTTCCCTTTTTTTTTGTTGGTAGGGGTCCCTTTATTTCCTTTCCAATTTCAATAAATATTTCCGGAGGGGAGTGAGCTAGCCTTCATGGCTACTCTGGCAGACATTCTGCCTATTTATTTATTGCCATCGCGTAATCATAGGACTTTGAAAAGTACGGATCTTGTTTTCAGGAAAAGTACATTTACTTCTTAGGTTGATTGAAATATTTCCCAAATTTCCCAGAAGTTATATTTCTTACCCGGATTCCCCCTTCTATCCAATTTTTATATTCTATGTATAGAGGTCAGCCATTCCCAATGTGTAGGTGATAGTATCACCTACACATTGGGAATGACCTGATACAGGGCTTACCCATTTGGTACATATTTAACTTCTAGCCAATAGAATTAACACGAAAAGCAAATTCTCTTGTTTCTTAGTTAACTTAATTAGACATTCCGACTGGTCAACCCCAAATATTACAAGATCATTACTTATATCAGTTGGTCTTTCTAGTAACGTATCGAGAGGCTTACCCACATCTTGCCAGGATTTTTCGAGCTGGGGGCACCGCCGGAACATATGTAGGTCGTCAGCTTTCTCCTTACCACATTTTGGGCAATGCTTTGTTTTTGCCCCACTGAACTTTGACAAACTCTTCGGAGTCCAGTAGACTCTATGGGTGGTAAACAAATGATTTCTCCTTTATGCAGCAGATTTTACAATAGACCAACATTTTTCCGTAGATACTCGCCAGATTTTTTTCGCTTCCAGCGACTGCAGGTCTTTCCCCCAGATCTCTTCCTTAATTAAGCATTCTTCCTCGCCAGCTGATATTAGGGCCCAATACCATCGTGAAATTTCCTTTCTTAAGGGCGCAATTTCCTGCATTTCCGTCTCTATTGTGATATTTCCTTTCTTGCTTTCTGTTAGAGTTTTTACCCAGCTAGTAAGTTGGTAGAATTTAAATTTTGATAGAGAGGAATTTGTTATTGTTTCCAGATGGTCCCATTCAATAATATTATTTTCTACACCTCTCTTGCCTCTTAATGCACGTCTCTTGCCTCTTTCTGTCCCTCTTGCTTCTTTCTTCACTTCTTGTGCTTCTTTTATCAAATCTCTTGCCTCTTTCTGCAGCTCTCTTCTCTCTTTCTGCACCTCTCTTGCCTCTGTCTCCACCTCTGTTGGTTCTTTCGTCACTGCTCTTGCTTCTTTCTGCATGCCTCTTGCCTCTTTCTGCACCTCTCTTCTCTCTTTCTGCACCTCTCTTGCCTCTGTCTCCACCCCTGTTCCCTCTTACTGCACCTCTTTTGCCTGCTTCTGCAACTCTCTTGCTTCTTTCTGTACTCCTTTTGCCTCCTTCTGCACCTCTCTTGCTTCCTTCTGTACTTCTCTTGCCTCTTTCTGCACCCTTTCTGCACCCCTCTTGCCTGTTTCTGCATGTCACTTGCCTCCTTCTGTACATCCCTTGCCTGTTCCTGCACTTCTCCTGTCTCTCTCTGCACCACACTTGCCTCTTTCTGCACTTCTCTTGCTTTTTTCCGCACCTTTCTTATTTCTTTCTGCACTTCTTTCTACACCTCTGTTGCTTCTTTTAGCACTTCTCTTGCCTGTTTCTGTACCTCTTGTGCCTATTTCTGCACCTCTGTTGCCTCTTTTTGCACCTCACTTGCTTTTTGCTGCACCCCACTTGCCTCATTCCACACCCCTCTTCCCTCTTTCTTTACCTCTCTTGCCTCTTTCTACACTTCACTTGCTTCTTTCTGCACCTCTGTTGCTTTTTCAGCACTTATTTTGACTTTTTATGTGCCCCTCTTGCCTCTTTCTGTACCCATGTTGTTTTTTCTAAGCTTCTCTTGCTTCTTTCTGTATCCGCTCTTTATTCTTTATGAACCACTCAGCTCTCTAATATCATTCATAACTTTTCTTGCTTCTTTCTTCACATCTGTTGCTTCTTTCAGCACTTCTCTTGCCTCTTTCTGCACTTTTCCTGCCTGTTTTGTACCTTTCTTGCCTCTTTCTGCACCTAACCTGCTTCTTTCTGCACCCATCTTGGCTCTTTCTGCACCCCTATTCTTATACCTCTCTTTCCTCTTTCTACATTCCTGTTCCCTATTTCTGTACCTCTCCTGCCTGTTTCTGCACCTCTCTTGCCTCAATGCACTTCTCTTGCCTCTTTCTGCACCTCTTACTTCTTTCTTCAATTCTTTTGCTTCTTTCATCAAATCTCTTGTTTTTTCTGCACCCCTCTTGCCTCTATCTGTATCCTTCCTCCCTCTTTGTGCTCTTCCTGCCTCTTTCTGCATCTCTCTTGCCTTTTACTGCAGTTCTCTTGCCTCTTTGTGCAACTCTTTTGCTTCTTTCTGCACTTCTCTTGCTTCTTTCTGCACCCCCTTGACTCTTTCTGCACCTCTGTTGGTTCTCTTGCCTCTTTCTGCAACTCTTTAAAAAAAATATTTTTTATGTCCTCATTCTGCAATAGTTTGTGTAAGGAGTTGTCAGGGACCCCGCCTTTCTCTTTCCGACCCTTCACTACCCCATTTTTCAATGGCCTGGCTGGGGTGTTTCCCTTTTTTTTTGTTGGTAGGGGTCCCTTTATTTCCTTTCCAATTTCAATAAATATTTCCGGAGGGGAGTGAGCTAGCCTTCATGGCTACTCTGGCAGACCTTCTGCCTATTTATTTATTGCCATCGCGTAATCATAGGACTTTGAAAAGTACGGATCTTGTTTTCAGGAAAAGTACACTTACTTCTTAGGTTGATTGAAATATTTCCCAAATTTCCCAGAAGTTATATTTCTTACCCGGATTCCCCCTTCTATCCAATTTTTATATTCTATGTATAGAGGTCAGCCATTCCCAATGTGTAGGTGATACAGGGCTTACCCATTTGGTACATATTTAACTTCTAGCCAATAGAATTAACACGAAAAGCAAATTCTCTTGTTTCTTAGTTAATTTAATTAGACATTCCGACTGGTCAACCCCAAATATTACAAGATCATTACTTATATCAGTTGGTCTTTCTAGTAACGTATTGAGAGGCTTACCCACATCTTGCCAGGATTTTTCGAGCTGGGGGCACCGCCGGAACATATGTAGGTCGTCAGCTTTCTCCTTACCACATTTTGGGCAATGCTTTGTTTTTGCCCCATTGAACTTTGACAAACTCTTCGGAGTCCAGTAGGCTCTATGGGTGGTAAACAAATGATTTCTCCTTTATGCAGCAGATTTTACAATAGACCAACATTTTTCCGTAGATACTCACCAGATTTTTTTCGCTTCCAGCGACTGCAGGTGTTTCCCCCAGATCTCTTCCTTAATTAAGCATTCTTCCTCGCCAGCTGATATTAGGGCCCAATACCATCGTGAAATTTCCTTTCTTAAGGGCGCAATTTCCTGCATCTCCGTCTCTATTGTGATATTTTCTTTCTTGCTTTCTGTTAGAGTTTTTACCAAGCTAGTAAGTTGGTAGAATTTAAATTTTGATAGAGAGGAATTTGTTATTGTTTCCAGATGGTCCCATCCAATAATATTATTTTCTACACCTCTCTTGCCTCTTAATGCACTTCTCTTGCCTCTTTCTGTCCCTCTTGCTTCTTTCTTCACTTCTTGTGCTTCTTTTATCAAATCTCTTGCCTCTTTCTGCAGCTCTCTTCTCTCTTTCTGCACCTCTCTTGCCTCTGTCTCCACCTCTGTTGGTTCTTTCTGCACTGCTCTTTCTTCTTTCTGCACCCCTCTTGCCTCTTTCTGCACCTCTCTTCTCTCTTTCTGCACCTCTCTTGCCTCTGTCTCCACCCCTGTTCACTCTTCCTGCACCTCTCTTGCTTCCTTCTGTACTTCTCTTGCCTCTTTCTGAACCCCTCTTGCCTGTTTCTGCATGTCACTTGCCTTCTTCTGTACATCCCTTGCCTCTTCCTGCACTTCTCCTGTCTCTTTCTGCAACACACTTGTCTCTTTCTGCACTTCTCTTGCTTTTTTCCGCACCTTTCTTATTTCTTTCTGCACTTCTTTCTACACCTCTGCTGCTTCTTTTAGCACTTCTCTTGCCTGTTTCTGCACCTCTCGTGCCTATTTCTGCACCTCTGTTGCCTCTTTCTGCACCTCACATGCTTTTTGCTGCATCCCACTTGCCTCATTTCACACCCCTCTTCCCTCTTTCTTTACCTCTCTTGCCTCTTTCTACACTTCAATTGCTTCTTTCTGCACCTCTGTTGCTTTTTCAGCACTTCTTTTGACTTTTTATGTGCCCCTCTTGCCTCTTTCTGTACCAATGTTGTTTTTTCTAAGCTTCTCTTGCTTCTTTCTGTAACCGCTCTTTATTCTTTATGAACCACTCAACTCTCTAATATCATTCATAACTTCTCTTGCTTCTTTCTTCATATCTGTTGCTTCTTTCAGCACTTCTCTTGCCTCTTTCTGCACTTTTCCTGCCTGTTTTGTACCTTTCTTGCCTCTTTCTGCACCTAACCTGCTTCTTTCTGCACCCATCTTGGCTCTTTCTGTACCCCTATTCTTATACCTCTCTTTCCTCTTTCTACATTCCTGTTCCCTATTTCTGTACCTCTCCTGCCTGTTTCTGCACCTCTCTTGCCTCAATGCACTTCTCTTGCCTCTTTCTGCACCTCTTACTTCTTTCTTCAATTCTTTTGCTTCTTTCATCAAATCTCTTGTTTTTTCTGCACCCCTCTTGCCTCTATCTGCATCCTTCCTCCCTCTTTGTGCTCTTCCTGCCTCTTTCTGCATCTCTCTTGCCTTTTACTGCAGTTCTCTTGCCTCTTTCTGCAACTCTTTTGCTTCTTTCTGCACTTCTCTTGCTTCTTTCTGTACCCCCCTTGACTCTTTCTGCACCTCTGTTGGTTCTTTCTGCACTGCTCTTGCTTCCTACTGCACCCCTCTTGCCTCTTTCTGCACCTCTCTTCTCTATGTCTGCACCTCTCTTGCCTCTGTCTCCACCCCTGTTCCCTCTTCCTGCACCTCTTTTGCCTGCTTCTGCAACTCTGTTGCTTCTTCATGCACCTCTCTTGCCTCTTTCTACACTTCTCTTGCCTCTTTCCGCACCTCTGTTGATTATTTCTTCACTTCCTTTGCCTCTTTTCACACTCCTCTTCCCTCTTTCTGCACATCTGTTGCCTCCTTCTGCACCTCTTTGTGCACCCCGTTCCCTCTTTCTGTATCTCTTTTTGCATCTCTCTTGCCTCTTTCTGCAGTTCTCTTGCCTCTTTATGCACCCCTGTTGCTTCTTTCTTAACTTTTCGTGCCTCTTTCTGCACCACTGTAGCCTCTTTATGCACCCCTGTTGCTTCTCTCCTCACTTCTTTTGCTTTTTTTTGCACCTCTCTTGCTTCTTACTGTACCTATGTTGCCTCTTTTTGCACTCATCTTCCCTTTTTCTGCACCCCTCTTGCCTCTATCTGCATCCTTCCTCCCTCTTTGTGCTCCTGTTGCCTCTTTCTGCATCTCTCTTTCCTTTTACTGCAGTTCTCTTGCCTCTTTCTGTAACTCTTTTGCTTCTTTCTGCACCTCGGTTGGTTCTTTCTGCACTGCTCTTGCTTCTTTCTGCACCCATCTTGCCTCTTTTTGCAGCTCTCTTCTCTCTTTCTGCACCTCTCTTGCCTCTGTCTCCACCCCTGTTACCTCTTACTGTACCTCTCCTGCCTGTTTCTGCACCTCTCTTGCCTCAATGCACTTCTCTTGCCTCTTTCTGCACCTCTTACTTCTTTCTTCACTTATGTTGCTTCTTTCATCAAATCTCTTGTTTTTTCTGCACCCCTCTTGCCTCTATCTGCATCCTTCCTCTCTCTTTGTGCTCCTCTTGCCTCTTTGTGCATCTCTCTTGCCTTTTACTGCAGTTCTCTTGCCTCTTTCTGCAACTCTTTTGCTTCTTTCTGCACCTCTGTTGGTTCTTTCTGCACTGCTCTTGCTTCTTTCTGCACCCCTCTTGCCTCTTTCTGCACCTCTCTTCTCTCTTTCTGCACCTCTCTTGCCTCTGTCTCCACCCCTGTTCCCTCTTACTGCACCTCTTTTGCCTGCTTCTGCAACTCTCTTGCTTCTTTCTGTACTCCTTTTGCCTCCTTCTGCACCTCTCTTGCTTCCTTCTGTACTTCTCTTGCCTCTTTCTGCACCCGTCTTGCCTGTTTCTGCATGTCACTTGCCTCCTTCTGCACATCCATTGCCTCTTCCTGCACCTCTCCTGTCTCTTTCTGCACCACACTTGCCTCTTTCTGCACTTTTCTTGCTTTTTTCTCCACCTTTCTCATTTCTTTCTGCACTTCTCTCTACACCTCTGTTGCTTCTTTTAGCACTTCTCTTGCCTGTTTCTGTACCTCTCGTGCCTATTTCTGCACCGCTGTTGCATCTTTCTGCACCTCACTTGCTTTTTGCTGTACCCCACTTGCCTCATTCCACACCCCTCTTCCCTCTTTCTTTACCTCTCTTGCCTCTTTCTGCACTTCACTTGCTTCTTTCTGCACCTCTGTTGCTTTTTCCGCACTTCTTTTGACTTTTTATGCGCCCCTCTTGCCTCTTTCTGTACACATGTTTTTTTTCTACACTTCTCTTGCTTCTTTCTGTAACTGCTCTTGATTCTTTATGAACCACTCAGCTCTCTAATATCATTCATAACTTCTCTTGCTTCTTTCTTCACATCTGTTGCGTCTTTCAGCACTTCTCTTGCCTCTTTCTGCACTTTTCCTGCCTGTTTTGCACCTCTCTTGCATCTTTCTGCACCTAACCTGCTTCTTTCTGCACCCAACTTGGCTCTTTCTGCACCCCTATTCTTATACCTCTCTTCCCTCTTTCTACATTCCTCTTCCCTCTTTCTGTACCTCTCTTGCCTCTTTCTGCACCTCTCTTGCCTCTTAATGCAGTTCTCTTGCCTCTTTCTGCACCTCTTGCTTCTTTCTTCAATTCTTTTGCTTCTTTCATCAAATCTCTTGTTGTTTTCTGCACCCCTCTTGCCTCTATCTGCATCCTTCCTCCCTCTTTGTGTTTCTCTTGCCTCTTTCTGCATCTCTCTTGCCGTTTACTGCAGTTCTCTGGCCTCTTTCTGCAACTCTTTTAAAAAAATATTTTTTATGTCCTCATTCTGCAATAGTTTGTGTAAGGAGTTGTCAGGGACCCCGCCTTTCTCTTTCCGACCCTTCACTACCCCATTTTTCAATGGCCTGGCTGGGGTGTTTCCCTTTTTTTTTGTTGGTAGGGGTCCCTTTATTTCCTTTCCAATTTCAATAAATATTTCCGGAGGGGAGTGAGCTAGCCTTCATGGCTACTCTGGCAGACCTTCTGCCTATTTATTTATTGCCATCGCGTAATCATAGGACTTTGAAAAGTACGGATCTTGTTTTCAGGAAAAGTACATTTACTTCTTAGGTTGATTGAAATATTTCCCAAATTTCCCAGAAGTTATATTTCTTACCCGGATTCCCCCTTCTATCCAATTTTTATATTCTATGTATAGAGGTCAGCCATTCCCAATGTGTAGGTGATAGTATCACCTACACATTGGGAATGACCTGATACAGGGCTTACCCATTTGGTACATATTTAACTTCTAGCCAATAGAATTAACACGAAAAGCAAATTCTCTTGTTTCTTAGTTAACTTAATTAGACATTCCGACTGGTCAACCCCAAATATTACAAGATCATTACTTATATCAGTTGGTCTTTCTAGTAACGTATCGAGAGGCTTACCCACATCTTGCCAGGATTTTTCGAGCTGGGGGCACCGCCGGAACATATGTAGGTCGTCAGCTTTCTCCTTACCACATTTTGGGCAATGCTTTGTTTTTGCCCCACTGAACTTTGACAAACTCTTCGGAGTCCAGTAGACTCTATGGGTGGTAAACAAATGATTTCTCCTTTATGCAGCAGATTTTACAATAGACCAACATTTTTCCGTAGATACTCGCCAGATTTTTTTCGCTTCCAGCGACTGCAGGTCTTTCCCCCAGATCTCTTCCTTAATTAAGCATTCTTCCTCGCCAGCTGATATTAGGGCCCAATACCATCGTGAAATTTCCTTTCTTAAGGGCGCAATTTCCTGCATTTCCGTCTCTATTGTGATATTTCCTTTCTTGCTTTCTGTTAGAGTTTTTACCCAGCTAGTAAGTTGGTAGAATTTAAATTTTGATAGAGAGGAATTTGTTATTGTTTCCAGATGGTCCCATTCAATAATATTATTTTCTACACCTCTCTTGCCTCTTAATGCACGTCTCTTGCCTCTTTCTGTCCCTCTTGCTTCTTTCTTCACTTCTTGTGCTTCTTTTATCAAATCTCTTGCCTCTTTCTGCAGCTCTCTTCTCTCTTTCTGCACCTCTCTTGCCTCTGTCTCCACCTCTGTTGGTTCTTTCGTCACTGCTCTTGCTTCTTTCTGCATGCCTCTTGCCTCTTTCTGCACCTCTCTTCTCTCTTTCTGCACCTCTCTTGCCTCTGTCTCCACCCCTGTTCCCTCTTACTGCACCTCTTTTGCCTGCTTCTGCAACTCTCTTGCTTCTTTCTGTACTCCTTTTGCCTCCTTCTGCACCTCTCTTGCTTCCTTCTGTACTTCTCTTGCCTCTTTCTGCACCCTTTCTGCACCCCTCTTGCCTGTTTCTGCATGTCACTTGCCTCCTTCTGTACATCCCTTGCCTGTTCCTGCACTTCTCCTGTCTCTCTCTGCACCACACTTGCCTCTTTCTGCACTTCTCTTGCTTTTTTCCGCACCTTTCTTATTTCTTTCTGCACTTCTTTCTACACCTCTGTTGCTTCTTTTAGCACTTCTCTTGCCTGTTTCTGTACCTCTTGTGCCTATTTCTGCACCTCTGTTGCCTCTTTTTGCACCTCACTTGCTTTTTGCTGCACCCCACTTGCCTCATTCCACACCCCTCTTCCCTCTTTCTTTACCTCTCTTGCCTCTTTCTACACTTCACTTGCTTCTTTCTGCACCTCTGTTGCTTTTTCAGCACTTATTTTGACTTTTTATGTGCCCCTCTTGCCTCTTTCTGTACCCATGTTGTTTTTTCTAAGCTTCTCTTGCTTCTTTCTGTATCCGCTCTTTATTCTTTATGAACCACTCAGCTCTCTAATATCATTCATAACTTTTCTTGCTTCTTTCTTCACATCTGTTGCTTCTTTCAGCACTTCTCTTGCCTCTTTCTGCACTTTTCCTGCCTGTTTTGTACCTTTCTTGCCTCTTTCTGCACCTAACCTGCTTCTTTCTGCACCCATCTTGGCTCTTTCTGCACCCCTATTCTTATACCTCTCTTTCCTCTTTCTACATTCCTGTTCCCTATTTCTGTACCTCTCCTGCCTGTTTCTGCACCTCTCTTGCCTCAATGCACTTCTCTTGCCTCTTTCTGCACCTCTTACTTCTTTCTTCAATTCTTTTGCTTCTTTCATCAAATCTCTTGTTTTTTCTGCACCCCTCTTGCCTCTATCTGTATCCTTCCTCCCTCTTTGTGCTCTTCCTGCCTCTTTCTGCATCTCTCTTGCCTTTTACTGCAGTTCTCTTGCCTCTTTGTGCAACTCTTTTGCTTCTTTCTGCACTTCTCTTGCTTCTTTCTGCACCCCCTTGACTCTTTCTGCACCTCTGTTGGTTCTCTTGCCTCTTTCTGCAACTCTTTAAAAAAAATATTTTTTATGTCCTCATTCTGCAATAGTTTGTGTAAGGAGTTGTCAGGGACCCCGCCTTTCTCTTTCCGACCCTTCACTACCCCATTTTTCAATGGCCTGGCTGGGGTGTTTCCCTTTTTTTTTGTTGGTAGGGGTCCCTTTATTTCCTTTCCAATTTCAATAAATATTTCCGGAGGGGAGTGAGCTAGCCTTCATGGCTACTCTGGCAGACCTTCTGCCTATTTATTTATTGCCATCGCGTAATCATAGGACTTTGAAAAGTACGGATCTTGTTTTCAGGAAAAGTACACTTACTTCTTAGGTTGATTGAAATATTTCCCAAATTTCCCAGAAGTTATATTTCTTACCCGGATTCCCCCTTCTATCCAATTTTTATATTCTATGTATAGAGGTCAGCCATTCCCAATGTGTAGGTGATACAGGGCTTACCCATTTGGTACATATTTAACTTCTAGCCAATAGAATTAACACGAAAAGCAAATTCTCTTGTTTCTTAGTTAATTTAATTAGACATTCCGACTGGTCAACCCCAAATATTACAAGATCATTACTTATATCAGTTGGTCTTTCTAGTAACGTATTGAGAGGCTTACCCACATCTTGCCAGGATTTTTCGAGCTGGGGGCACCGCCGGAACATATGTAGGTCGTCAGCTTTCTCCTTACCACATTTTGGGCAATGCTTTGTTTTTGCCCCATTGAACTTTGACAAACTCTTCGGAGTCCAGTAGGCTCTATGGGTGGTAAACAAATGATTTCTCCTTTATGCAGCAGATTTTACAATAGACCAACATTTTTCCGTAGATACTCACCAGATTTTTTTCGCTTCCAGCGACTGCAGGTGTTTCCCCCAGATCTCTTCCTTAATTAAGCATTCTTCCTCGCCAGCTGATATTAGGGCCCAATACCATCGTGAAATTTCCTTTCTTAAGGGCGCAATTTCCTGCATCTCCGTCTCTATTGTGATATTTTCTTTCTTGCTTTCTGTTAGAGTTTTTACCAAGCTAGTAAGTTGGTAGAATTTAAATTTTGATAGAGAGGAATTTGTTATTGTTTCCAGATGGTCCCATCCAATAATATTATTTTCTACACCTCTCTTGCCTCTTAATGCACTTCTCTTGCCTCTTTCTGTCCCTCTTGCTTCTTTCTTCACTTCTTGTGCTTCTTTTATCAAATCTCTTGCCTCTTTCTGCAGCTCTCTTCTCTCTTTCTGCACCTCTCTTGCCTCTGTCTCCACCTCTGTTGGTTCTTTCTGCACTGCTCTTTCTTCTTTCTGCACCCCTCTTGCCTCTTTCTGCACCTCTCTTCTCTCTTTCTGCACCTCTCTTGCCTCTGTCTCCACCCCTGTTCACTCTTCCTGCACCTCTCTTGCTTCCTTCTGTACTTCTCTTGCCTCTTTCTGAACCCCTCTTGCCTGTTTCTGCATGTCACTTGCCTTCTTCTGTACATCCCTTGCCTCTTCCTGCACTTCTCCTGTCTCTTTCTGCAACACACTTGTCTCTTTCTGCACTTCTCTTGCTTTTTTCCGCACCTTTCTTATTTCTTTCTGCACTTCTTTCTACACCTCTGCTGCTTCTTTTAGCACTTCTCTTGCCTGTTTCTGCACCTCTCGTGCCTATTTCTGCACCTCTGTTGCCTCTTTCTGCACCTCACATGCTTTTTGCTGCATCCCACTTGCCTCATTTCACACCCCTCTTCCCTCTTTCTTTACCTCTCTTGCCTCTTTCTACACTTCAATTGCTTCTTTCTGCACCTCTGTTGCTTTTTCAGCACTTCTTTTGACTTTTTATGTGCCCCTCTTGCCTCTTTCTGTACCAATGTTGTTTTTTCTAAGCTTCTCTTGCTTCTTTCTGTAACCGCTCTTTATTCTTTATGAACCACTCAACTCTCTAATATCATTCATAACTTCTCTTGCTTCTTTCTTCATATCTGTTGCTTCTTTCAGCACTTCTCTTGCCTCTTTCTGCACTTTTCCTGCCTGTTTTGTACCTTTCTTGCCTCTTTCTGCACCTAACCTGCTTCTTTCTGCACCCATCTTGGCTCTTTCTGTACCCCTATTCTTATACCTCTCTTTCCTCTTTCTACATTCCTGTTCCCTATTTCTGTACCTCTCCTGCCTGTTTCTGCACCTCTCTTGCCTCTTAATGCACTTCTCTTGCCTCTTTCTGTACCTCTTGCTTCTTTGTTCACTTCTTTTGCTTCTTTCATCAAATCTCTTGCTTTTTTCTGCACCCCTCTTGCCTCTATCTGCATCCTTCCTCCCTCTTTGTGCTCCTCTTGCCTCTTTCTGCATCTCTCTTGCCTTTTACTGCAGTTCTCTTGCCTCTTTCTGCAACTCTTTTGCTTCTTTCTGCACTTCTCTTACTTCTTTCCTCACCCCTCTTGACTCTTTCTGCACCTCTGTTGGTTCTTTCTGCACTGCTCTTGCTTCTTTCTGCACCCCTCTTGCCTCTTTCTGCACCCCTCTTCTCTCTTTCTGCACCTCTCTTGCCTCTGTCTCCACCACTATTCCCTCTTCCTGTACCTCTTGTGCCTGTTCCTGCAACTCTCTTGCTTCTTTCTGTACTCCTTTTGCCTCCTTCTGTACCTCTCTTGCTTCCTTCTGTACTTCTCTTGCCTCTTTCTGCACCCCTCTTGCCTGTTTCTGCATGTCACTTGCCTCCTTCTGCACATCCATTGCCTCTTCCTGCACCTCTCCTGTCTCTTTCTGCACCACACTTGCCTCTTTCTGCACTTTTCTTGCTTTTTTCTCCACCTTTCTCATTTCTTTCTGCACTTCTCTCTACACCTCTGTTGCTTCTTTTAGCACTTCTCTTGCCTGTTTCTGTACCTCTCGTGCCTATTTCTGCACCGCTGTTGCATCTTTCTGCACCTCACTTGCTTTTTGCTGTACCCCACTTGCCTCATTCCACACCCCTCTTCCCTCTTTCTTTACCTCTCTTGCCTCTTTCTGCACTTCACTTGCTTCTTTCTGCACCTCTGTTGCTTTTTCCGCACTTCTTTTGACTTTTTATGCGCCCCTCTTGCCTCTTTCTGTACACATGTTTTTTTTCTACACTTCTCTTGCTTCTTTCTGTAACTGCTCTTGATTCTTTATGAACCACTCAGCTCTCTAATATCATTCATAACTTCTCTTGCTTCTTTCTTCACATCTGTTGCGTCTTTCAGCACTTCTCTTGCCTCTTTCTGCACTTTTCCTGCCTGTTTTGCACCTCTCTTGCATCTTTCTGCACCTAACCTGCTTCTTTCTGCACCCAACTTGGCTCTTTCTGCACCCCTATTCTTATACCTCTCTTCCCTCTTTCTACATTCCTCTTCCCTCTTTCTGTACCTCTCTTGCCTCTTTCTGCACCTCTCTTGCCTCTTAATGCAGTTCTCTTGCCTCTTTCTGCACCTCTTGCTTCTTTCTTCAATTCTTTTGCTTCTTTCATCAAATCTCTTGTTGTTTTCTGCACCCCTCTTGCCTCTATCTGCATCCTTCCTCCCTCTTTGTGTTTCTCTTGCCTCTTTCTGCATCTCTCTTGCCGTTTACTGCAGTTCTCTGGCCTCTTTCTGCAACTCTTTTAAAAAAATATTTTTTATGTCCTCATTCTGCAATAGTTTGTGTAAGGAGTTGTCAGGGACCCCGCCTTTCTCTTTCCGACCCTTCACTACCCCATTTTTCAATGGCCTGGCTGGGGTGTTTCCCTTTTTTTTTGTTGGTAGGGGTCCCTTTATTTCCTTTCCAATTTCAATAAATATTTCCGGAGGGGAGTGAGCTAGCCTTCATGGCTACTCTGGCAGACATTCTGCCTATTTATTTATTGCCATCGCGTAATCATAGGACTTTGAAAAGTACGGATCTTGTTTTCAGGAAAAGTACATTTACTTCTTAGGTTGATTGAAATATTTCCCAAATTTCCCAGAAGTTATATTTCTTACCCGGATTCCCCCTTCTATCCAATTTTTATATTCTATGTATAGAGGTCAGCCATTCCCAATGTGTAGGTGATAGTATCACCTACACATTGGGAATGACCTGATACAGGGCTTACCCATTTGGTACATATTTAACTTCTAGCCAATAGAATTAACACGAAAAGCAAATTCTCTTGTTTCTTAGTTAACTTAATTAGACATTCCGACTGGTCAACCCCAAATATTACAAGATCATTACTTATATCAGTTGGTCTTTCTAGTAACGTATCGAGAGGCTTACCCACATCTTGCCAGGATTTTTCGAGCTGGGGGCACCGCCGGAACATATGTAGGTCGTCAGCTTTCTCCTTACCACATTTTGGGCAATGCTTTGTTTTTGCCCCACTGAACTTTGACAAACTCTTCGGAGTCCAGTAGACTCTATGGGTGGTAAACAAATGATTTCTCCTTTATGCAGCAGATTTTACAATAGACCAACATTTTTCCGTAGATACTCGCCAGATTTTTTTCGCTTCCAGCGACTGCAGGTCTTTCCCCCAGATCTCTTCCTTAATTAAGCATTCTTCCTCGCCAGCTGATATTAGGGCCCAATACCATCGTGAAATTTCCTTTCTTAAGGGCGCAATTTCCTGCATTTCCGTCTCTATTGTGATATTTCCTTTCTTGCTTTCTGTTAGAGTTTTTACCCAGCTAGTAAGTTGGTAGAATTTAAATTTTGATAGAGAGGAATTTGTTATTGTTTCCAGATGGTCCCATTCAATAATATTATTTTCTACACCTCTCTTGCCTCTTAATGCACGTCTCTTGCCTCTTTCTGTCCCTCTTGCTTCTTTCTTCACTTCTTGTGCTTCTTTTATCAAATCTCTTGCCTCTTTCTGCAGCTCTCTTCTCTCTTTCTGCACCTCTCTTGCCTCTGTCTCCACCTCTGTTGGTTCTTTCGTCACTGCTCTTGCTTCTTTCTGCATTCCTCTTGCCTCTTTCTGCACCTCTCTTCTCTCTTTCTGCACCTCTCTTGCCTCTGTCTCCACCCCTGTTCCCTCTTACTGCACCTCTTTTGCCTGCTTCTGCAACTCTCTTGCTTCTTTCTGTACTCCTTTTGCCTCCTTCTGCACCTCTCTTGCTTCCTTCTGTACTTCTCTTGCCTCTTTCTGCACCCTTTCTGCACCCCTCTTGCCTGTTTCTGCATGTCACTTGCCTCCTTCTGTACATCCCTTGCCTGTTCCTGCACTTCTCCTGTCTCTCTCTGCACCACACTTGCCTCTTTCTGCACTTCTCTTGCTTTTTTCCGCACCTTTCTTATTTCTTTCTGCACTTCTTTCTACACCTCTGTTGCTTCTTTTAGCACTTCTCTTGCCTGTTTCTGTACCTCTTGTGCCTATTTCTGCACCTCTGTTGCCTCTTTTTGCACCTCACTTGCTTTTTGCTGCACCCCACTTGCCTCATTCGACACCCCTGTTCCCTCTTTCTTTACCTCTCTTACCTCTTTCTACACTTCACTTGCTTCTTTCTGCACCTCTGTTGCTTTTTCAGCACTTATTTTGACTTTTTATCTGCCCCTCTTGCCTCTTTCTGTACCCATGTTGTTTTTTCTAAGCTTCTCTTGCTTCTTTCTGTAACCGCTCTTTATTCTTTATGAACCACTCAGCTCTCTAATATCATTCATAACTTTTCTTGCTTCTTTCTTCACATCTGTTGCTTCTTTCAGCACTTCTCTTGCCTCTTTCTGCACTTTTCCTGCCTGTTTTGTACCTTTCTTGCCTCTTTCTGCACCTAACCTGCTTCTTTCTGCACCCATCTTGGCTCTTTCTGCACCCCTATTCTTATACCTCTCTTTCCTCTTTCTACATTCCTGTTCCCTAATTCTGTACCTCTCCTGCCTGTTTCTGCACCTCTCTTGCCTCAATGCACTTCTCTTGCCTCTTTCTGCACCTCTTACTTCTTTCTTCAATTCTTTTGCTTCTTTCATCAAATCTCTTGTTTTTTCTGCATCTCTCTTGCCTTTTACTGCAGTTCTCTTGCCTCTTTCTGCAACTCTTTTGCTTCTTTCTGCACTTCTCTTGCTTCTTTCTGCACCCCCCTTGACTCTTTCTGCACCTCTGTTGGTTCTTTCTGCACTGCTCTTGCTTCCTACTGCACCCCTCTTGCCTCTTTCTGCACCTCTCTTCTCTATGTCTGCACCTGTCTTGCCTCTGTCTCCACCCCTGTTCCCTCTTCCTGCACCTCTTTTGCCTGCTTCTGCAACTCTGTTGCTTCTTCATGCACCTCTCTTGCCTCTTTCTACACTTCTCTTGCCTCTTTCTGCACCTCTGTTGCTTATTTCTTCACTTCCTTTGCTTTTTTTCACACTCCTCTTCCCTCTTTCTGCACATCTGTTGCCTCCTTCTGCACCTCTTTCTGCACCCCGTTCCCTCTTTCTGTATCTCTTTTTGCATCTCTCTTGCCTCTTTCTGCAGTTCTCTTGCCTCTTTATGCACCCCTGTTGCTTCTTTCTTAACTTTTCGTGCCTCTTTCTGCACCACTGTAGCCTCTTTATGCACCCCTGTTGCTTCTCTCCTCACTTCTTTTGCTTTTTTTTGCACCTCTCTTGCTTCTTACTGCACCTATGTTGCCTCTTTTTGCACTCGTCTTCCCTTTTTCTGCACCCCTCTTGCCTCTATCTGCATCCTTCCTCCCTCTTTGTGCTCCTGTTGCCTCTTTCTGCATCTCTATTGCCTTTTACTGCAGTTCTCTTGCCTCTTTCTGTAATTTGTTTTGCTTCTTTCTGCACCTCTGTTGGTTCTTTCTGCACTGCTCTTGCTTCTTTCTGCACCCCTCTTGCCTCTTTCTGCACCTCTCTTCTCTCTTTCTGCTCCTCTCTTGCCTCTGTCTCCACCCCTGTTCCCTCTTCCTGCACCTCTTTTGCCTGCTTCTGCAACTCTCTTGCTTCTTTCTGTACTCCTTTTGCCACCTTCTGCACCTCTCTTGCTTCTTTCTGTACTTCTCTTGCCTCTTTCTGAACCCCTCTTGCCTGTTTCTGCATGTCACTTGCCTCCTTCTGTACATCCCTTGCCTCTTCCTACACTTCTCCTGTCTCTTTCTGCAACACACTTGCCTCTTTCTGCACTTCTCTTGCTTTTTTCCGTACCTTTCTTATTTCTTTCTGCACTTCTTTCTACACCTCTGTTGCTTCTTTCAGCAGTTCTCTTGCCTGTTTCTGTACCTCTTGTTCCTATTTCTGCACCTCTGTTGCCTCTTTTTGCACCTCACTTGCTTTTTGCTGCACCCCACTTGCCTCATTCCACACCCCTCTTCCCTCTTTCTTTACCTCTCTTGCCTCTTTCTACACTTCACTTGCTTCTTTCTGCACCTCTGTTGCTTTTTCAGCACTTATTTTGACTTTTTATGTGCCCCTCTTGCCTCTTTCTGTACCCATGTTGTTTTTTCTAAGCTTCTCTTGCTTCTTTCTGTAACCGCTCTTTATTCTTTATGAACCACTCAGCTCTCTAATATCATTCATAACTTTTCTTGCTTCTTTCTTCACATCTGTTGCTTCTTTCAGCACTTCTCTTGCCTCTTTCTGCACTTTTCCTGCCTGTTTTGTACCTCTCTTGCCTCTTTCTGCACCTAACCTGCTTCTTTCTGCACCCATCTTGGCTCTTTCTGCACCCCTATTCTTATACCTCTCTTCCCTCTTTCTACATTCCTGTTCCCTATTTCTGTACCTCTCCTGCCTGTTTCTGCACCTCTCTTGCCTCAATGCACTTCTCTTGCCTCTTTCTGCACCTCTTACTTCTTTCTTCACTTCTTTTGCTTCTTTCATCAAATTTCTTGTTTTTTCTGCACCCCTCTCGCCTCTATCTGCATCCTTCCTCCCTCTTTGTGCTCCTCTTGCCTCTCTCTGCATCTCTCTTGCCTTTTACTGCAGTTCTCTTGCCTCTTTCTGCAACTCTTTTGCTTCTTTCTGCACTTCACTTGCTTCTTTCTGCATCCCCCTTGACTCTTTCTGCACCTCTGTTGGTTCTTTTTGCACTGCTCTTGCTTCCTACTGCACCCCTCTTGCCTCTTTCTGCACCTTTCTTCTCTCTTTCTGCACCTCTCTTGCCTCTGTCTCCACCCCTGTTCCCTCTTCCTGCACCTCTTTTGCCTGCTTCTGCAACTCTCTTGCTTCTTTCTGCAGTTCTTTTGCCTCCTTCTGCACTTCTGTTGCTTCTTCATGCACCTCTCTTGCCTCTTTCTACACTTCTCTTGCCTCTTTCTGCACCTCTGTTGCTTATTTCTTCACTTCCTTTGCCTCTTTTCACACCCCTCTTCCCTCTTTCTGCACATCTCTTGCCTCCTTCTGCACCTCTTTCTGCACCCCGTTCCCTCTTTCTGTATCTCTTTTTGCATCTCTCTTGCCTCTTTCTGCAGTTCTCTTGCCTCTTTATGCACCCCTGTTGCTTCTTTCTTAACTTTGCGTGCCTCTTTCTGCACCACTGTAGCCTCTTTATGCACCTATGTTGCTTCTCTCCTCACTTCTTTTGCTTTTTTTTGCACCTCTCGTGCTTCTTACTGTACCTATGTTGCCTCTTTTTGCACTCGTCTTCCCTTTTTCTGCACCCCTCTTGCCTCTATCTGCATCCTTCCTTCCTCTTTGTGCTCCTCTTGCCTCCTTCTGCATCTCTCTTGCCTTTTACTGCAGTTCTCTTGCCTCTTTCTGTAACTCTTTTGCTTCTTTCTGCACCTCGGTTGGTTCTTTTTGCACTGCTCTTGCTTCTTTCTGCACCCATCTTGCCTTTTTCTGCACCTCTCTTCTCTCTTTCTGCACCTCTCTTGCCTCTGTCTCCACCCCTGTTACCTCTTACTGCACCTCTTTTGCCTGCTTCTGCAACTCTCTTGCTTCTTTCTGTACTCCTTTTGCCACCTTCTGCACCTCTCTTGCTTACTTCTGTACTTCTCTTGCCTCTTTCTGCACCCTTCTTGCCTGTTTCTGCATGTCACTTGCCTCCTTCTGTACATCCCTTGCCTATTCCTTCCCTTCTCCTGTCTCTTTCTGCACCACACTTGCCTCTTTCTGCACTTCTCTTGCTTTTTTCCGCACCTTTCTTATTTCTTTCTGCACTTCTTTCTACACCTCTGTTGCTTCTTTTAGCACTTCTCTTGGATGTTTCTGCACCTCTCGTGCCTATGTCTACACCTCTGTTGCCTCTTTCTGCACCTCACTTGCTTTTTGCTGCACCCCACTTGCCTCATTTCACACCCCTCTTCCCTCTTTCTTTACCTCTCTTGCCTCTTTCTACACTTCACTTGCTTCTTTCTGCACCTCTGTTGCTTTTTCAGCAGTTCTTTTGACTTTTTATGTGCCCCTCTTGCATCTTTCTGTACCCATGTTATTTTGTCTACACTTCTCTTGCTTCTTTCTCTAACCGCTCTTTATTCTTTATGAACCACTCAGCTCTCTAATATCATTCATAACTTCTCTTGCTTCTTTCTTCACATCTGTTGCTTCTTTCAGCACTTCTCCTGCCTCTTTCTGCACTTTTCCTGCCTGTTTTGTACCCTCTTGCCTCTTTCTGCACCTAACCTGCTTCTTTCTGCACCCATCTTGGCTCTTTCTGCACCCCTATTCCTATACCTCTCTTCCCTCTTTCTACATTCCTGTTCCCTATTTCTGTACGTCTTCTGCCTGTTTCTGCACGTCTCTTGCCTCAATGCACTTCTCTTGCCTCTTTCTGCACCTCTTGCTTCTTTCTTCACTTCTTTTGCTTCTTTCATCAAATCTCTTGTTTTTTCTGCACCCCTCTTGCCTCTATCTGCATCCTTCCTCCCTCGTTGTGCTCCTCTTGCCTCTTTCTGCATCTCTCTTGCCTTTTACTGCAGTTCTCTTGCTTCTTTCTGCAACTCTTTTTTTAATTTTTTTTATGGCCTCATTCTGCAATAGTTTGTGTAAGGAGTTGTCAGGGGCCCCGCCTTTCTCTTTCCGACCCTTCACTTCCCCATTTTTCAATGGCCCGGCTGGGGTGTTTCCCTTTTTTGTTGTTGTTAGGGGTCCCTTTATTTCCTTTTCAATTTCAATAAATATTTCCGGAGGGGACTGAGCTAGCCTTCATGGCTACTCTGGCAGACCTTCTGCCTATTTATTTATTGCCATCGCGTAATCATAGGACTTTGAAAAGTACGGATCATGTT
Source organism: Triturus cristatus (assembly GCF_964204655.1). NCBI lineage: Eukaryota > Metazoa > Chordata > Amphibia > Caudata > Salamandridae > Triturus > Triturus cristatus. The sequence goes on from NC_140583.1 coordinate 741,848,448, forward strand.
TTCAGGAAAAGTACACTTACTTCTTAGGTTGATTGAAATTTTTCCCAAATTTCCCAGAAGTTATATTTCTTACCCGGGTTCCCCCTTCTATCCAATTTGTATATTCTATGTATATAGGTCAGCCATTCTCAATGTGTAGGTGATACAGGGCTTACCCATTTGATACATATTTCCCTTCTAGCCAAAAGAATTAACACGAAAAGCAAATTCTCTTGTTTCTTAGTTAACTTAATTAGACATTCCGACTGGTCAACCCCAAATATTACAAGATCATTACTTACATCAGTTGGTCTTTCTAGAAACGTATCGAGAGGCTTACCTACATCTTTTTTTTTTAAACCTTTATTTTTGAAATTTTGAGCGAACATACATCAATAAGCAAAGGTGCATCAATGTGTACACATTTCATTCATAGTCAACACAATGGATGTAGGGAAAAACAGGCAATTGCAGTGCAAATATTTCCATCATAACATTACTGTGCATCAATCGTGTGGTTTCTTATAGAGTCTTCTAGCGGCTATTCTCTACCTAGAGGAGCCCCTCACCTAGTCCCCTATGTACCAATAACATGCTTCTGCAATATAGTATTCACAAGGGGAGAGACCTTCAATATGCAGTGCCTATACATCAATAACTCTAGAGCAGCGTGTTCATTTACCCGACTCTTAGTACTTCGTGAGGGATTCTCAAGCCTGTACCTATGTGGATGTCCTGTCCTCAGTGGCATCCTCCCCCCCTAATAAGTAGCAATGTAATGGAGCCCAGACATCTGTGGGTCGTGATGCTATCGGTAAAAGTTCAGAATATGTACTGATTTGTTCCTGACAATAGGTAAGATCTCGCATCCAATCCTTGAATTTCGGGGCCCTGCCCCTGCCCCATCTACATGCAACTCTTCTTTTAGCAAGCAAAAAAGCAAGCGCAATGAATTTGCGGTATGTAGCCTGTATGGGCTCCACGTATCCCAAGAGGGCAAGGATAGGGGAGGGCTCGACTTCTGTGTTAATCATTTTAGATAGTGCTGCAAATACCTGGCATCAATATCGGTGTACCTCATCACACGCCCATGCCAGGTGAAGAAAATCCGCCCCAGGGGCATGGTCGTCTTCACGAAGTTGGTATCTGCACATCCGAGCCGGGGTGTAATATAGTCTATGGATGTATTTATAGTGTATGATTCTAAATCTACTACTGGAGGAGATGCGTTCCGTTTGTTGTAGGCAGAACTCCCATTGTTTATCCGTCAGTGGGGCCTGCAGTTCCAGGTCCCACTTTTCCCTAGCCGCTAGAGGTGGGGTATCTATTAACGAGTGGACAGATCTGTAAATTTTAGAGACTAACTTGGCAGGGGCTTCGTCTTGGAGGATGCGTTGTAACGGTGCCACATCCGGGGGTTCCTGCGGAAAGTCAGATGTGAGCACCTTAATCCCTTGTCGGAGCCTTATGTACAGAAAAACGTCAAGGGGAGAAGGTTGTATGCCTTCATACAATTGTTCCATAGATCGGAATGTGCCAGCACGGTACAAGTCCCCCCACGTCGTGACGTGAATAGTTTGAAGTAATTTCCGAAACCCTGCTTCCTGTATCAGGGGCATGCTCGGATGGTAAACAAGGGGCAAGAGAGGCGCATACAACATACTAATCCCTAATTGGGCAGTCAGTAGGTTCCATGCAGTCACCGTACTTACCACCGTTGTGGGCATTTTATCTCTTCCCTGCACTGGAATATACAGTGCGCCTTCTATGGGGATCGGGTGTGCCAGCCAGTGTTCGGCCGCTAGTTGGGGCATGTATCTAGGTTGCCGTATCCAGAAATAGGCATAATGTGCCTGAGCCGCTTGATAGTACAGCTCAAAATCGGGGACACCAATCCCGCCTTGATTGTATGGCTTGGTGAGGACCTCCCACTTGAGTCGGGGCGACTTCCCGCCCCAAACTAGTCTAATGAGCTCTGTGCGTAGTTGCCGGAAGAAAAACCAGCCCGGATAAAAGGGAATGTTCAAGAAGAGATATAACAACTGCGGCAATATTACCATTTTAATCAACGACGTTCTTCCCGCCATGGAGAGGGGTAGTGTAATCCATCGAGCAATGCAATCCGTAATACGGGTCATCGTCGTGCCATAGTTGGCCCGCATGAGCTCATCCCGGTCTTTTTCTATGTGTATGCCTAAATACTTAAAGTCCCCTTCGCACCAGGTGAGGGGGTACTCCAGCACAAACCGCTCAGTAGATACCGTGAGGGGAAAAAACAAGACTTGCTCCAGTTGATCTAGACTCCTGAAAGCCTGCCGAATCGGATAAATTCTCTAAGAATCGGATTTAGATTATCTCTGGGATATAGTGATATCGTCTGCGTACATAGATATTAATATTTGCCTCTGGAAACAACTCAGCGCCTTATCTTTATGATGTTGCCTTAATTTTGCCGCAAGTGGCTCTGCAGCTATAGCGAACAGCAGCGGTGACAGGGGGCAACCCTGTCTGGTGCCTCTGGTAATGGGAAATGCAGAGGAAAGCCTGCCGTTTATCAGTACTTTGGCCTCAGGAGATGCATATAATAGACTGATCCATGAGATAAATATGAGTGGAAGCCCCATACGCTCCAGCACTTTGAATACATAATCCCATTCTAAGGAGTCAAAAGCCTTCGTGGCGTCCAGGAAGATGGCGGCCATTGGTTGGTCTTCATGTACCGTGTTTAGGATCGAGAAGAAAGTGCGCAGGTTATGGGACGTCGCCCTACCAGGCACAAATCCTGCCTGGTCGGGTAATATCAAGTTGGGGAGTAGTAAATTAATACGGATAGCAAGTAGCTTAGCAAGGATTTTCACATCGCAATTGAGCAATGAGAGGGGTCGATAGGAGTCACATTTGTTTGCTGCTTTCCCGGGTTTAAGGAGTGATGTGATGAGGGCCATGCGCATAGAAGGGGGCAGATGGCCCACCTCCAGAGCATCCTTATAGACCTCCCTCAGGACCGGTGCCATAAATTCAATGTAAGTCTTGTAGAACTCTATTGGTATCCCATCTAGCCCCGTAGCCTTGCCCGACTGCATGTGCATAATAGCCTCATGCACCTCGTCCAGTTCAAAAGGGGAGCTCAGAAACGCTCTTTGCGCATCGCTAAGCCATCCCAGGGACACATCTTCTAGGTATTCTTGCAGATGTAGATCCCCAGCCCTAGTCGATGTGTACAATTTGTTATAGTGCGCCACAAACGTGTTAAGAATTTGCGTGGTGTCTCTGTATACTTCACCATCCATGCCTTCAAGTTCTAATATAGTGTTAGGGGGCCGCGTCAACCTCATCGTTGCGGGCGATCCAATGTTTACCCCTAAATTTCGTCTCTCTAGCGGCTTCGTCGGTATATTCTTTCACTTTTTCACGAATATGTGATAGTGTGGTGTCATCAGGGCTGTCAGCCAATGACGTCTCAAGCGCCTTAAGATCATTTTCGAGTGTTCTTAGTCGCGCTAGTATACTCTTCAGTACACCTGACCCCTTAGCAATGCATATGCCCCTTAAAGTCACCTTAAATGCATCCCAGATAGTTTCAACATCCTTCACAGAATCTTTGTTGCACTTGAAAAAATCTAAACAGTCTTCCCGTAGTTCATCCTGAAAAGAAGTATCTAGTAGCATCGTGGGTTGCAGGCGCCAAGCCGTCAGTGGGGGGCCAAGGTCCGCAGCCCTTAGTGTAACACGTACTGGCGAATGATCAGAGAATGTTCTTGGAAGATGGTGTGCTCGATCAAGCGCCGCATGAAAGCGTGGGGATATAAAAACATAGTCAAGCCGCGCCCAGGATCTTGCTTGCGCCGTGAAGTGTGTACCTTCCCGTATGTTCAGCATGGAGGTGTCTCCAGGTGTCAATCAATTTGTGAGCATCTAGTGTCTCTAATAGCGTCACACGGGATTTAGTATAATGATGTGGGGCCGGGTGAGACCTGTCTCTAGTTGGATCAAGCGTAGTGTTGAAATCTCCCCCCCAGATGAGGTGCTGTGGGCCCATGCCTATTATGGTCGCTCCGAGGTCTGTGAAGAAATGCGGGTCGTCTATGTTGGGGCCGTAGCAGCAGACCAGGGTAACTGCCATATGCCCTAGTCTACCCCACATCAGACAATACCTGCCCTGGGCATCAATTTTAGTGCCTGCCATAATAAAGGGCATTCCTTTTTTTACCAGTATTGCAGCACCCCTAGAGTAGGATGAGTAGGAGGAAAAGGCAGTGTATTTCGCCCATCTACCGGCAAAAGTATGAACAGCCTGCGCTTTAAAATGGGTCTCCTGGATAAAGGCTATGTGTATTGCATGGCGGTCCAAATAAGAGAGGATCTGTCTCCTTTTCCTCGGGTCTCCCAGGCCTCTGACATTCCCTGTAAGTATGTTTAAATCAGTGTCTCCCATAGCCAAGTTGGTAGTGAGAAGAATTACAGTGCATCAGTGAAGGACTCCCTAACTCGTTCTCTTTGGTGTTCATGCTTGATAACTGCATTACCCTTACAGCACAGTAGCAACGCAGCCTGTGGCCTGCCCTATTACACATTTTAATGCCGTGTCGTACGTGAATGATTGTGTGTACTACAAGGGGGCCCCCTCGCAGGTCTCCATCATGCAATCCTGTCGGATCTGTGAATAGCATCAATTGATATTCGCCGCGCCCAACATTGTAACAACATTTACAAACAGTCCCATCCCCGCACCCCCTACCTTAGATATCCCCAACATGTATCTTGTAACAGTCTCAACTGCAATTCTATCTAATGATGTAATATTGTCAATCCCATACAATGCAGGAAATTGAGCCCCTTCCACCCACCAATTGATAGTTCTCAAGTATATCTGCCTCTCCCCAATGACCTGAGTCGTAGCCTTGGTTGAGCCTAACCACCCCCCTCGTGCTCTTATCGTTTCTAGAAAAATATCGGTCCCATTACCACCGCTATCTAGGTCGTACCTTCCCCTTCCATAGCCGTCAGGGTCGTTCATATCAGCAGGGATCAATGCAGTGAGTTCAAGAGCTTCTACCCTATCCCCCTCCCACTGATTACCAAAGAGCAATGCAGTTATCTCGATCTGTTCTTTGACCCAGGACCCATCAATAAACAACTCTAACCATCCCAATCTGTGATATGTTCTAGCTAACAATTCCTGCATCGTGTATCCCAGGCAGTACTCATTGTTCTTTGTGAGTGGAAAGACACTAGAATCATTGAAGATAATGGAAGAAACCAAAGTTGCCTCGAAAACCCCTACTACACCCCCCGCCCACTGAAGCATCCCCAACTTGCCAGAATCCTCTTCCCACCCCCCTCCCAAAACTTCCATCAAACAGCTCAACAAGAGCAATGTAGTCAGTATGTTCATTGGGGTACACCCTATGGGGTTCATCCAGGGTACGCACATATCCACCCCCTACGCCCTGCCCCTCATCACAGTCAAGGGAAGGGGGATGGTGCCTGGAATACATTACCAACCACTGTCCAATACCCGACCATGGTATGCTCGTTCAGCCTCGGTGCCTTCTCACTCGTGGGCCCATCTGGTGGACCTCTAGGGTAATGTCAGTGGAGCATAACAGCCCCCAGGTTCGTAGACCAATCCATAAAAAGCAGCGTCCATGTAGCTATTGTTCATCCTCATGTTCTTCATCTTCACCGTCGCATTGCTCAGCCCGTGCATTCCTTAGAGCCTTCAAAAAATCGTCCACTTGCTGCGGAGTTGTAAAGAAGTGTTGCTTTGCTTGGTGGGTTACTCTCAACTTCTCCGGGTACAGCAATGCGTAGTCAATTTGTAGGGCACAGAGTTTTTTCTTGACTTCAAGGAATTTACGCCGTTGTTCTTGTATGATAGGCGTGAAGTCTGGATAAACGGTGAAGTTGACACCATCACACAAGAGTTTTTGGTTTGTGCGTGCAGCCCGCAACGCAGTATCCCGATCCCGGTAGTTTAAGAGCCGTGCAATGATGGGCCTCGGTGGAGCTCCGGGTTTGGGCCGCGGACAAAGAGAGAGGTGTGCTCTTTCGACGATAAATCGTTTAGAGAACACTTCAGGTCCAATGGAGGCAAGGAGTATCTTCTCCACGTATTCTTCCATACGCCCAGTATTGGTGGACTCCGGCACTCCCACCACGCAAATATTATTTCGCCGGCTGCGAGCTTCCAACTCCTCATTCTTTGCAGCAATAACTCTTAGGATATTATCCATTCTCGAGAGTTGCGTAGTGTGCGAGGCTGTGGTGTCATCATTATCAGATATCCGCCTCTCAGTTTCAGTTATACGTTCTTCATGTATATCCATTTTCTGTGCAATGGCATCCATTCTTGATGATAATCGATCCACTTTATCCACTATTGTAGCAAAGCCTTGCCTCATTTCTTGCATCAGCTGTTGTAAGTCCGTTGCTGGGGAGCTTGAACTCGCTCCAGCCGTAGGTGGGCTGTGTGAGCCCCCCGCGTCTTGTGTGCTCCGCAATCCTTTCTTAGCCGTTGGGGCTTCAAATGTAAGCTTAGGCTGCCGACTATCCTGTTTACCCATCGTGGGCCTCTTGTAGGGACTTGCAGCAGCTTGCGAGGGGCGGTTTCCGCGTTCTTCTCGGGCAGGGCAGGGGCTAGAATTCATAGGCACAACACAGTGCGACTGTCCGCAGCTATTGTTAGTATACAGAAAGGCTAGAACTGGTACTCCCAGTTAATGAATGCAATCAGGGAGGGTGGTATCTCCCACTACCTTTACTAGAGCAATGCCGGCCGTCTTAGTCCATTGGCATCTGTATCAATCTTAGTGGGAAGACGTGGCCACGTGGTTAATGCTCGCCTGCTGCCACTGTATCTCAGTACGCCAGCTTTGTCTCAAGGTAATGACCGAGTTTCCAGTCGGCAAACAGTGCACCTTTCTTCATTATCTCCTATAGCCTGCCATTTACTAGGCAAATGGACCAGTGTCACTTGTCACCCTTCAGTGGCAGAGGAAATAGGGCCAGCGTCACTGGAGCTCGTGACCAGGGTATGTTCGTAGGTACTGGGACGCCACTTTTAATAGCTGCAAAGTGGTGAGCCTTGAATCCAGTGTACGCCACCAGGGCGCCTCACAACTGGCCCTTGTCTCCACTTGGGCGGGCCCGCGCACCACCACCACCACCGTGTCCTGTAGCGGGGGCGCATCGGGTCCCGTCTGTCCGAAAGCAGCCCTTATTTCTTGGCTCCTTTGCACTGTGCCGGTCCCTAGCCTGCAGATGCAGTATTTAGTGTACAGTGCCCAATCTCCTACGCCCTCCGGGCCATGGGTGTACCTTGGCGGGGGGGGCAGCTCCGGATCACCTTGCCCCGAAGTCCACCCGCACCCGCCGACGGCTTCCCACTCCGCCTCTGTGCCTCACAGCGGCCGGCAAGTCTCTCTCGCAGGTAGCGCTTCTCACCTTAAGTCCCAGGCCACTCCGGTCCGCGGCATACAGCAAAGCCGACTGCAATATTAATGCCCCGCCGGGGGAATATCAGGCATAGGCAGTGTCCCGCGTCGGTTCGTTGCCTCCAGTATCCCGCCGCTAATCAGTCCCAAAAGCAGGGCGCCGCACTAGCGATCCTCTGTTCAGGGCCTACTTGCCTCGTGGTGCGCCACGGCCTGGCGTAGATCGCAGGTCTGGTGAGCACTAGGCATGGGCGGCAAATTCCGTTCCGCTCTCGGAATTTGCGGAATTTCGGTAATTTCGCGTTCCGCGGAGAACGCGAAATTGCCCAAAATTCTGTTTTCTGCGACTTCGCGAAATTTTTTCTTGTTCGCATTCTCAAAATGCGTGTTCGCGAGATATTTCTACCCGAGCACGCAAACAGCAACTGTGAACAGGAAAAAAGCACCGCGAACAAGCAATTCCGCGTGTTCGCGGAATTTCTGCATGTTCGCGGAGATTTTTTACCGTTTCGTGGAGATTTGCGTAACGCGATTACGCAAATTCCGCCCACTCCTAGTCAGCACGCTCCGCCCCTCATCAGCTCAGTGCCCGGTCAAACTTGCGCTACCTCTAACTCCATCATAGCTAGTCGTACGGCTCCCAAACTTTCACCGAGGCTGCTGGATGATAACATTTACATCCGTATGTGGTTTTTGTCGGGAGAGCAGTCAGTTCAGCAGGATAAATGAAGGATTTTAGTTCCAGGCTGCAGGAGCCTCACATTAGTGCGGCCATTCTGCTTGTGCGCCCTCTAGCGCCCCGAGGCTTACCTACATCTTGCCAGAATTTTTCAAGCTGGGGGCACCGCCGGAACATATGTAGGTCGTCAGCTTTCTCCTTACCACATTTTGGGCAATGCTTTGTTTTTGCCCCACTGAACTTTGACAACCTCTTTGGAGTCCAGTAGGCTCTATGGGTGGTAAACAAATGATTTCTCCTTTATGCGGCAGATTTTACAATAGACCAACATTTTTCCATAGATACTCGCGAGATTTTTTTCGCTTCCAGCGATGGCAGGTCTTTCCCCCAGATCCCTTCCTTAATTAAGCATTCTTCCTCGCCAGCTGATATTAGGGCCCAATTCCATCGTGAAATTTCTTTTCTTAAGGGCACAATTTCCTGCATCTCCATCTCTATTGCGATATTTCCTTAGATACTCGCCAGATATTTTTTGCTTCCAGCGACGGCAGGTCTTTCCCCCAGATCTCTTCCTTAACTAAGCATTCTTCCTCACCAGCTGATATTAGGGCCCAATACCATCAAGAAATTTATTTTCTTAAGGGAGCAATTTCCTGCATCTCCGTCTCTATTGCGATATTTCCTTTCTTGCTTTCTGTTAGAGTTTTTACCCAGCTAGTAAGTTGGTAGAATTTAAATTTTGATAGAGAGGAATTTGTTATTGTTTCCAGATGGTCCCATTCAATAATATTATTTTCTACACCTCTCTTGCCTTTTAATGCACTTCTCTTGCCTCTTTCTGCACCTCTTGCTTCTTTCTTCACTTCTTTTGCTTCTTTTATCAAATCTCTTGTTTTTTTCTGAACCCCTCTTGCCTCTATCTGCATCCTTCCTCCCTCTTTGTGCTCCTCTTGCCTCTTTCTGCATCTCTCTTGCCTTTTACTGCAGTTCTCTTGCCTCTTTCTGCAACTCTTTTGCTTCTTTCTGCACCTCTCTTGGTTCTTTCTGCACTGCTCTTGCTTCTTTCTGCACCCCTCTTGCCTCTTTCTGCACCTCTCTTCTCTCTTTCTGTACCTCTCTTGCCTCTGTCTCCACCCCTGTTCCCTCTTCCTGCACCTCTGTTGCCTGCTTCTGCAACTCTCTTGCTTCTTTCTGTACTCCTTTTGCCACCTTCTGCACCTCTCTTGCTTCCTTCTGTACTTCTCTTGCCTCTTTCTGCACCCCTCTTGCCTGTTTCTGCATGTCACTTGCCTCCTTCTGTACATCCCTTGCCTCTTCCTGCACGTCTGTCTCTTTCTGCACCACACTTGCCTCTTTCTGCACTTCTCTTGCTTTTTTTCCGCACCTTTCCTATTTCTTTCTGCACTTCTTTCTACACCTCTGTTGCTTCTTTTAACACTTCTCTTGCCTATTTCTGCACCTCTGTTGCCTCTTTCTGCACCTCACTTGCTTTTTGCTGTACCCCACTTGCCTCATTCCACACCCCTCTTCCCTCTTTCTTTACCTCTCTTGCCTCTTTCTACACTTCACTTGCTTCTTTCTGAACCTCTGTTGCTTTTTCAGCACTTCTTTTGACTTTTTACGCGCCCCTCTTGCCTCTTTCTGTACCTATGTTGTTTTTTCTACACTTCTCTTGCTTCTTTCTGTAACCGCTCTTTATTCTTTATGAACCACTCAGCTCTCTAATATCATTCATAACTTCTCTTGCTTCTTTCTTCACATCTGTTGCTTCTTTCAGCACTTCTCTTGCCTCTTTCTACACTTTTCCTGCCTGGTTTGTACCTCTCTTGCCTCTTTATGCACCTAACCTGCTTCTTTCTATACCCATCTTGGCTCTTTCTGCACCCCTATTCTTATACCTCTCTTTCCTCTTTCTATATTCCTGTTCCCTATTTCTATACCTCTCCTGCCTGTTTCTGCACCTCTCTTGCCTCAATGCACTTCTCTTGCCTCTTTCTGCACCTCTTGCTTCTTTCTTCACTTCTTTTGCTTCTTTCATCAAATTTCTTGTTTTTTCTGCACCCCTCTTGCCTCTATCTGCATCCTTCCTCCCTCTTTGTGCTCCTGTTGCCTCTTTCTGCATCTCTCTTGCCTTTTACGGCAGTTCTCTTGCCTCTTTCTGCAACTCTTTTGCTTCTTTCTGCACTTCTCTTGCTTCTTTCTGCACTCCCCTTGACTCTTTCTGCACCTCTGTTGGTTCTTTCTGCACTGCTCTTGCTTCCTACTGCACCCCTCTTGCCTCTTTCTGCACCTCTCTTCTCTCTTTCTGCACCTCTCTTGCCTCTGTCTCCACCCCTGTTCCCTCTTCCTGCACCTCTTTTACCTGCTTCTACAACTCTCTTGCTACTTTCTGCAGTTCTTTTGCCTCCTTCTGTACCTCTGTTACTTCTTCCTGCACCTCTCTTGCCTCTTTCTACACTTCTCTTGCCTCTTTCTGCACCTCTGTTGCTTTTTTCTTCACTTTCTTTGCCTCTTTTCACACCTCTCTTGCCTCTGTCTCCACCCCTGTTCCCTCTTCCTGCACCTCTTTTACCTGCTTCTACAACTCTCTTGCTACTTTCTGCAGTTCTTTTGCCTCCTTCTGCACCTCTGTTGCTTCTTCCTGCACCTCTCTTGCCTCTTTCTGCAGTTCTCTTGCCTCCTTCCACACCTCTGTTGCTTCCTTCTGCACCACTCTTGCCTCTATCTGCACCTCGTTCCCCTTTTCTGTATCTCTTTTTGCATCTCTCTTGCCTCTTTCTGCAGTTCTCTTGCCTCTTTATGCACCCCTGTTGCTTCTTTCTGTACTTTTCGTGCCTCTTTCTGCACCCCTGTAGCCTCTTTATGCACCTCTGTTGCTTCTCTCCTCACTTCTTTTGTTTCTTCCTGCACCTCTCTTGCTTCTTACTGTACCTATGTTGCCTCTTTTTGCACTCGTCTTCCCTTTTTCTGTACCTCTCTTGCCTCTTTATGTACCCCTCTTGCCTCTTTCTGCACCTATGATGCTTCTTTCTGCACTTCTCTTGCTTCTTTCTGCAAACTTTCCTTTTTGTGCACCACTCTTTCCTCTTTCTTCACCTCTTTTGCCTCTTTATGTACCTCTCCATCTTCTTTCTGCACCCCTTTTGTCTCTTCTGTACTCCTCTTTCCTCTTTATGTCCCTATCTTGCCTATTTCTTCAACTCTCTTGCCTCTTTCTGCATTTCTCTTGCCTTCTTCTGCACCTCTGTTGTTTCTTTATGCACCCCTTTTGCCTGTTTCTGCACCCCTTTTGCCTGTTTCTGCACCCCACTTGACTCTTTCTGCACCTCTCTTGCCTCTTCCTGCACTTCTCTTGCCCCTTTCTGCACCTCTCTTGTTTCTTACTGCAACTCTCTTGTCTCTTTCAACACTTCTCTTGCTTCTTTCTGCACCTACATTGCTTCTTTATGCACTTATCTTTCCCCTTTCTGCACATGTATTACTCTTTCTGCACCTTTCTTTTTTCTGCACTTCTCTTGCATCTTTCTGTACTTCTCTCGCCTCTTTCTGTTCTCAAATGAGAAGCGAATGCTGTCAAGTTTAAAGGTCTGCGAGCTTTTGTGTCTGAGGTACATGTCTACTTGTAGATATATTCTCACATGGGTTATGCATCTGAAGATGGTATCTTAAAAACCTGGTAGCTTCTCCTATAGGTAGTTGAATGTTCTGAGTTCGCTATGTCATTCGGTTACACAGGCAGACCTGTCTTATGTATATAGGTGTTATAAAGCTCCTCAAGTGTACTATGAAATACCCATGTGCCCTGTATTATGTGCAGGAAATAATACATACACTTTTTTGTACCCAAATTTACAAAGTATGTTGTTTGACACACAGGTATTCAAGTATTTGTATGTTAAGGACCATCATGGAAAATTATTGCAATTGCTACAAAAGTCCTTCCTGATATTGATATTTGTGCTGCTACAAATTGTTTTATTAAAGTATCCAATTTTCTTCCATCAGCTGTACAACGTTGCATCATTAAAATTATGTATTTTCCATATTTTGTTAACAATAATGTGGATAACATTTCTGATTTACATTGGCTACACTCCATGTTTTGAATTGCACCTTTCACTAATTTATTGAAAGCCATTGATTTACAGTCTGGTAATGTTAAATACAGAAATCTCTCAGTGTCTGCATTGGTGCTACATGTATACGTGCAATTTTCACAATGATGTTCCCATTTGTAAGAAAGGCCAAAAATATTTTCTATTTCTACACCTTGATTTTCAAAAATGGTAAGCATATACATTAAAAATTCCTGAGCATCTTGTTGGATATTTTGTGTAAATTGTGTAGAACCAGAACACACATCCAAAAGACTACGAACATCTGAAACAGATTGCATTTTACTTCTATCTGTTGTCAATTTTTCATAAACAGAGTGCAACAGAGAACAAAATCTTTTTTGCCGATTCTCCATAATTTGCTCTTGCAAATCTTCAAGATAAAAAACAACATTGACCACTACATTAGCATAGCAGTTGGCACCAGAACTATTTTCAAACTGATAACCAACAATCTCTTCAACAGTGTCCAATTTCTTTTTACCTGCAATCACAACATTATCTTGTTCTTTACTTTTCTTGATACCTTCAGAACAGATATTCTCTAACCTTCTTTTTTGACCAACCACACGCTTTTCAAATACAGGATATTGACCTAAATTTGGAGCATACACCCTTCTTAACCTATTATACTCTTTTACACAGTTTGCATCTGCAGTAACCTTTGTCTCATCAAAATCAATCAAAAACAAACCAGATAATGTTCTGACTTGCGACAAAGCAACATATGCCATACTCTCTTTAAATACAGTAGATCCAATGTTCACCAATGCACTGTCTACACTTAATCCTTGAGATTTATGAATAGTCACTGCATATGGCAGAGAAAATGGAAATTGTTTCCTACGGACATATAAATCTTTAACAAGCAAAAAACGAACTGAACAATGACCAATTTCTTTAACTTCATCAATCTGATCAAATTTAATTTTTAAAAATTCAATTCCTTCTTTTTTCTGATAATTCACAAAATCCACCACATTGCCCATTGCACCATTAACTAAACCTTTCTCTACATCCAAATTACGCCTTAAAATTACCCGACAGTTTACACACACATACAGTGTCTTTTCCAAACCTGCAGTTTTAGATATTTTTTTTTCTAAACAATCTAGTTTTGATCTCAACTTACCCGTTAAAATAATAGTGATTCCTTCATGTAGTATTTTATCGATGGCTTCCATTTTGACAATTTCTTCATTTTCCAATTTTAATAATTCTTCGTTGAATATTGAACACTCACGCAGTGTTGGCATTAAGCAAATCACTGACTTATTTTTAGCAATTTCCACGTACACTTTTGCAGCAACTGCATTTTCACTTGGAAAGACATTGCAAAGTAATCGACTCTCCAAAGCTTCTTTCCCTTTTTTTGTAAGAATTCCAATTCTTATATCTTGAAGAATACTTCCATATTCAGCATCATTTGCCTGTCGCATATTTGTTGTCAGTTCTTTGTATTCAAAATTACTCCAAGTGTTCACATTACCAACACTGCCAAGAGACTTTCTAGTATCTTCATGGGCAAGTGTTTTAAATACCGGCTGTCCTTTTACCGGTGTCAGTTGCAGTAGATCTCCAAAAACTATGACGTGTTTTCCTCCAAATAACACGTCATACTCTGTTTTAAGAATTTGCTGCATTCTTAAATGCACAAAGGCAAGCATCAAGTTTGAAACCATGCTCACCTCATCAATAATGAGAAGTTTCATTTTCTTCAGCACTCTTGAAACTTCACAACAAGCTTCTCCAGATAGCTTGTGGTATTCCAATTTGTTCTCATGCTCTACTGGCAGCATTAGTAAATGATGTAAAGTAATTCCTTTAATGTTATGTGCTGCCAACCCAGTTGGAGCAGTGACAACACAAGACAAATGCGACTCAGTTGTTTTTTGCAGATAACTTGTAATTACTTTAATTAACACTCTTTCCTGTTCCAGCTTGACCAATCACATACATTCGGATAGGTTGAAATGATGTACATGAGCAGTCTTTCTTTTCATGAAGTAATCCATGGTCAATCTGCTCTTTCACTTGCTGATATATTTGTTGTTTCTGTTCAACATTTAGTTGCTCTTCCAAGTTTCCTAACTGTATTGCATCTTCTTGTGCTTGATACATTGCTGTTTCCACCTCATTCATGGCAATCGCTGCTTCATTTTCAACAATTGGTTGTCCAAGTGGATCTTGACTCTGTGCAGCAGAACTTTGACTGTCTTGAGAACTGTCTCTAGCAATCTCAGCTGCAATTGTAGCTTCTTGATCAATTTCATCATTCAACATTTTCACAAAATTTGCGAAAGAACTGCATTATATGCTATATTTACAAGCATTAAATGAATCTTCATAGCTGGGAAAATCTCCAAGTAATTCCAGTTCAGAACGCCATGGTTTGAACATTTGCAAAAGGGCTAAATAGTAAAATTCCCTTTTGTCAGTAGTGTCGCAACTCAGTTTTCTGTGATTAATTACATTTCCTTTCCTTTGTTTCACCAGACATCCTTCAGAACCAATCACTCCATATTTTCCATCGTTGATGTTCTCTGTAATATTCCGTTTAAAAGTGTAGTTTTGCAAAACTTCATAGAGACACATATTCTCAAGATGATGACGTCTCTTTGGATAGTATGTGTCCAACATATTGGTTTTCAAAATATCTGTACTTTCAGGGTCATTTTCTGCTAAATATTCAATTTCTTGAACAGATTTCAGTACCCGATTTCGCATTCCTGCTAGACCTAGACTCACCCAAATGATTCTTCTACTTTTGGAATATAGACTTGCAGATGATAACCGATCTGAACATTCATATGCTCCAATTTCACGATGCGATAACATTTTCAAACTGAAACTGTATAATTTCTTACTTAGACTCTTCTCGTGAGAAATCTCTTCCCACATTTCTTTCAATTCAGTCTTTTCTGATTTAGTAATGTAAGACGTTACATATCGAGCAACAGCAATAGAATTGTCCACAACATACTGAATATCCATGTTAGCGTTCCACATGGATAAAATAACTGGGTTGTAGTCATTTATGTATTTTGATTCTTCGCTTCTTCTTAAGTTGTAGGTGTTTTTCGGAGACTTTCTTGTGATGGTATGTCGTACAGCTGACATGAAACTGTTCACTCTTCCTTTGGCTAATACAGGACGTGGAAATCCAAAACGACATTTGGTATAGAACTTATCCTTTGACTTGTACTTTCATCGACAGTATTTTCCACACCTATGGCTTTGAATTCGTAAGACTTGTTCTTTTAAGTTTTTGTCTTTTCTGCTATTTGGTACAGCACATGTAGCATAATCTTCAATGAAAGACAAAACACCTTCATATGAATCTGTTCCAAATTTGGGGGCATCCTTGACCCATAACAACAAATGTATTTGAGGAGCACCTCTAGCTTGATACTCCTTTCTCCCAAAAAAATCCACAACTTCTCCAAGAGGAGGATTCTTTTTATTGCAGATGAAAGACATCATAGCTTCAAATCTATGATTGAAATATCTGCATACATTGACAGGATCCAAAGAGCACAATTCTCCAGGTGTCTTGTATTCAATATTATTTATATTGGAATTTGCCTCTCGAAGAAATTCAAGTAAATCATCCCAAGCATACTTAGCACAGCTTAGTGTAACAAACCATGTAGGAGTTCCCAAGTTCCGTAGCATGCATTTCAGTTCTCCATGTCGACGGTACCAATATTCATTAGTCCCACGCTGACATGCCATCAGATTAATCAACTGAGATTCTAAATGATCATCTCTCTGATGCACTTTATCCATAAAATCCTTTGCAGTTACATTTTGCAGATGCATTCCAGTTTTTAAAATGTGATTTACTGCATATGAAAGTCCAGACAAGTCACTTTCAAACAGAAGATGAAACATATAAGGGATACATTGTCGAAATCTTGGATCTTCTGCATACAATCTTGTTGTCTGATATTTAGATGCAGGAATCTGCACAGGACGTTCATCATATCGTCCACCTTTTCCTGTTGGAAACAACTGCGGGAAACAATGAGCTTTCAAACTCTCTTCCCATACACTCATGGGACTTCCTGTTGCTTTTTTCATTTGAAACAACTCAATTGTATTCCCCATCACCTCTTCGGAATGAAGTGGATGTACACTGTAATGTTCATAGATCTCTTCACATCTGGACATGTCCACTTTTTCAATTTGTCCACTTAATGTTTCACTATCTTCTGCTAAATCTATTTCTTCTTCTCCAACAAACACATTTCTAAAGTACTCATTATTTTTTATCAGATACAATGATGCCTTTTGCACTTTTCTAACATCCACAAACTCTTGCCAGATTTTCTTATTCTTAGTAGGAACACCATTAACTAGAATGACTAGTGGCCCATTTTCTGCATGATCTACACCAATAGTTTCAAAATTTTTCCTTAAATCTAATGGTAAATACACAACTCTTCCTTTCAATCCTCTTTGCACCTCTGATGGAGGTAAATTACTTATTTTGGGCTCCATACGAACAATAGCCTGAAATGGGTGAACACATTGTATCAGAATAGACTCATACGTATTTAAATCTATCAGCTCTGGAGGAATAGCAACCAACTCTAGATTATTATGAACAGCTCTAGCAGGCATTTTATTCTCATCTAATTTGTTATAACATTATTTGCAAATACGCTGCTCACATCCCAAATCAAAACAATCCTCTACCAACAAATAAGTTGCAAATTCCATCCACTTATCATTATCTTCTATTTCACTTTTTAAATACAGATTGACACCCCTAGTCTGATTTTTATAGTGACTTCGCCGACAACAAATACAAGAAACATTTGGTCTTTCACCTGAAATTACCTTAAACTTTGTCATTTCATCCTCAAATTTTTTTGTAATTACAGGTTCTACATTGTCTTCAACATGTTGTTCTACTAATGTGTCAGTTTCTTCACTCTCTTGCTGAGGTCCAAAGTAACAAAACTCAAAATCCTCACAGACCTGCTTCACATCTGAAACTGACCCACGCAAAAGAGCACTGTTCAACTCACTTAACTTTAGTGCTGGACTTTTTGCATAATACAACCTTCTCACTAACTTCCGCATTTGAGTATGATGTACTGCCAGCATTCTGAAATGGTGAAAAACACTTTCACAAACTTTCCTAGAAAGACAAGCCAGAGAATGACCTTGCAAACCAGTGTTTTCTCACTCTGCAAGGGTCTAGTCCTTGCAACAGCTTAATCTTTTGTTTTACACTTTTTTTAGTATAGACTCGTAAAAAACGACTTAATTTTTCAATAGATTCCTGTCGTACACTACAAACACTACTGCAATCCCAAGTGTACGTCTCCCTAAAACTTCATCAGCTATCACTTCTTCTGCATTTCTTTCAACCATTTTCTCTTTCTCCATTGGGCAACCATCACTAACCTCATAACCTCTACCACTGGTGTCAACTGCATACAATAATATTTCACTTAGAGAATAACTCTCTTCATTAAAAAAAGGCTCTGAACTAGAACTGTGTTTCCATTCTCCCAAAAAAAATCACAATTTTTTTTTTATTGATAACTCTTTTCCTCCTACTTTTGGCCTTCATAACATATATTGATTTATCTAGTGATCGAATTCTGTTTAACACTAAAATAAACAGTTTTCTTTTTACTTCAAAAACCTTTTCCACAATGCTTTCAATATGCTTCTTCTTTTTATAAAATAAAGCTCTCTTTTTATATTTCTTTATATCTTTCAGCAAATTATGCACTACTCTCTTGTAAAATATTTTTTTGCGTAATTCCTTATACTGATTTTGTCTACTTTTACCATACTTTATCTCCTTTGACTGAACATTTGCTTTTTTACTTTTCCTCTTATTTTGATTTTTTTTCTTACTTAAAAAATTATTTAAAGTTGCAGCATTCTCTACATTCTGTTTGCTCCTACAAACATTTTTAAGAAATTGCTTCGTGATCTTACCAGAAGATTGTTTCCTTTTAGCCACATTATCTTTTTCATTCAACACTTCTGGTTGATGTTTCTTCAAATAATCCTCCTGTCTCTGTTCTTTTCTTTTTTTTCTGGCATACTCTCTCGATTTTAACGTTGAAAAACAGTATCTTCAAAAAAGAGTCACAAATAAATGTATATTAATAACTTTCAAATTTAAAATATTCCATTACCGTACAAACACATTTTATATAAAAACAGACTAAAAAACTATAGCCCTGAACCACAAGTGTGACGATGATTAAAACACTACACACATAATGCATACTACTTTGAAGCAGTTCATGCCCTAAAGCCTACCTCACTAAAAGACTTCATGCTAACTAACTGAATGATTACAGTATTAAAAAGAGACACACTGGGTGAGTAACAGGGTGTTTGCTAGAAGTGTATGCATACTAACTGGGGAATTGAAGCTGCGAAAGACAACTGTGTAGCTCATTAGAGAACTGAATGCATACTGGATAGGCACTTAAAGCAGTCCATGTGCTAAGGCCCGGCTCACTGCATGAGTACTTGGGTACTGACTGAATGATTAGACTACAGCAAGGATACTGCCTGGATGAATTTATAACTGGTAGACTTTTCACACAGGGAATGAATTAGTACTTGGTACTAAAAAGGTCACTAAAAGACTGCAAAGGGAGTGACAAGATGTTTTCTGGACTATATGGATATTGACTAGGGAATTGAAAGTATAAAAGACAAATCTCTAGGTGGTTAAAAGACTGCATGCATAGTGTATAGGGGTTTGAAGCAGTCCATGTGCCAAGTCCTGGCTCAGTGCATGAATACTTAGACAGTAACTGAATCATTAGAGAACTGGAAAGAGAGTGTCTTGGTGAATTTATAAATGTTTGGGTTTTGGCACAGTGAATGAATTACTACATGGTGTTGAATGGGTCACTAGAAGACTACAAAGAGAGTGATAGGGTGTTTCCTGGAAGTGTATGGAAACTGTCTAGAGAATTGAAGGTGTGAAAAACAACTGTGTAGGTGGTTAGAGAACTACATGCATACTGCATGGACATTTGAAGCAGTCTATTTGGTAATGAATGGTTCACAACATAAGTACTTAGAAACTGACTAAATCATCAGACTACTTCTAGGACAGTGCCTGGGTAAAAATATTAAATTTTCAGTTCTGGGGCAGTAAAGACAATACTACATGGTACTGTACTTTAGTGTCAAAGCATGACTCATTTTATCAACGCATAAGCAAAGACTGGCTTCTAATGCTACTAAAACGTGACAACATGACAGGTTTCAAAACAGCTTTCTGTGAGCAAATGCACAATGTTACCAAACGCTTCTCTGACAGTGGTTCCCAAATGCACACAGACTCACAGTGTGATTCTAGACAAGCACCACCATACCTAGGAGTTTACCAAAAGTCATTCACTACAGTGGAAGAGGTAAGGGAACTGCACACAATCTACATATTTCATGACTACACTTTAGTGTCAAT
Organism: Triturus cristatus; assembly: GCF_964204655.1. Lineage (NCBI taxonomy): Eukaryota > Metazoa > Chordata > Amphibia > Caudata > Salamandridae > Triturus > Triturus cristatus. The sequence continues at coordinate 741,868,119 of NC_140583.1, forward strand.
GCCTGACTCATTTAATCAACACATAAGCAAAGACTGGCTTGTAATACTACTAAAACTTGACAGGTTTCAAAACAGTTTTCTGTCAGTAAATGCACGATGTTACCAAACGTTTCTCTGACAGTGATTCCCAAATGCACACAGACTCACAGTGTGATTCTAGACAAGCACCACTATCCCTAGGAGTTTACCAAAACTCATTCACTACAGTGGAAGAGGTAAGGGAACTGCACACAATCTACATATTTCACAACTACCCTTTAGTGTCAATGCCTGACTCATTTAATCAACACATAAGCAAAGTCTAACTTCTAATGCTACTAAAACTTGACAACATGACAGGTTTTAAAACAGTTGTCTGTCAGCAAATACACAATGTTACCAAATGCTTCTCTCACAGTGGTTCCCAAATGCACACAGACTCACAGAGTGATTCTAGACAATAACCACTATCCCTAGGAGTTTACCAAAACTCATTCACTACTGTGGAAGTGGTAAGGGAACTGCACACAAACTACATATTTCAAGACTACACTTTGGTGTCAATGCCTGACTCATTTAATCAACACATAAGCAAAGACTGGCTTCTAATGCTACTAAAACTTGACAACCTGACAGGTTTCAAAACAGTTTTCTGTCAGCAAATACACGATGTTACCAAATGCTTCTCTGACAGTGGTTCCCAAATGCACACAGACTCACAGTGTGATTCTAGACAAGCACCACTATCCCTAGGAGTTTACCAAAACTCATTCACTACAGTGGAAGAGGTAAGAGAACTGCACACAATCTACATATTTCACGACTACACTTTAGTGTCAATGCCTGACTCATTTAATCAACACATAAGCAAAGACTGGCTTCTAATGCTACTAAAACTTGACAACATGACAAGTTTTAAAACAGTTATCTGTCAGTAAATAAATGATGTTACCAAATGCTTCTCTCACAATCCTTACCCAAATGCAAACAGACTCACAGTGTGATTTTAGACAATCAACACTATCCTAGGACTTTACCAAAACTCATTCACAACTGTGGAAGGGGTAAGGGCACTGCACACAATCTACATATTTAAGTACAGCACATCAGTGTCAAGGCATGACTCATTTAATCAACATATAAGCAAAGACTGGCTTCTAATGCTACTAAAACTTCACAACATGACAGATTTCAAAACAGTTTTCTGTCAGCAAAAGCACGATGTTACCAAACGCTTCTCTGACAGTGGTTCCCATATGCACACAGACTCACAGTGTGATTTTAGACAAGCACCACTATCCCTAGGAGTTTACCAAAACTCATTCACTACACTGGAACTGGTAAAGGAACTGCACCCAATCTACATATTTCACGACTACACTTTAGTGTCAATGCCTGACTCATTTAATCAACACATAAGCAAAGACTGGCTTCTAATGCTACTAAAACTTGACAACATGACAGGTTTTAAAATAGTTATCTGACAGTAAATAAACGATGTTACCAAATGCTTCTCTCACAATCCTTACCCAAATGCACACAGACTCACAGTGTGATTTTAGACAAGCAACACTATCCTAGGAGTTTACCAAAACTCATTCACTACTCTGGAAGAGTTAATAGTACTGCACACAATCTACATATTTAAGTACACCACATTAGTGTCAAAGCATGACTCATTTAATCAACGCATAAGCAAAGACTGGCTTCTAATGCTACTAAAACTTGACAACATGACAGGTTTTAAAACAGTTATCTGTCAGCAAATACACAATGTTACCAAATGCTTCTCTCACAGTGGTTCCCAAATGCACACAGACTCACAGAGTGATTCTAGATAACAACCACTATCCCTAGGAGTTTACCAAAACTCATTCACTACTGTGGAAGCGGTAAGGGAACTGCACACAATCTACATATTTCAGGACTGCAGTTTTGTGTCAAAGCCTAACTCATTTAATCAACGCATAAGCAAAGACTGGCTTCTAATGCTACTAAAACTTGACAACATGACAAGTTTTAAAACAGTTTCCTGTCAGCAAATACACGATGTTACCAAACGCTTCTTTCACAGTGGTTCCCAAATGCACAAAGACTCACAGTGTGATTCTAGACAAGCACCACTATCCCTAGGAGTTTACCAAAACTCATTCACTACAGTGGAAGAGGTAAGGGAACTGCACACAATCTACTTATTTCACGACTGCACTTTAATGTCAACGCCTGACTAATTTAATCAACACATAAGCAAACACTGGATTCTAATGGTACTAAAACTTGACAACATGACAGATTTTAAAACAGTTATCTGCCAGCAAATGCACGATGTTACCAAACGCTTCTCTCACAGTGGTTCCCAAATGTACACAGACTCACAGTGTGATTCTAGACAAGCACCAGTATTCCTAGGAGTTTACCAAAACTCATTCACTACACTGGAAGTGATAAGGGAACTGCGCACAATCTACATATTTAAGTACTGTACTTTAGTGTCAAAGCCTGACTCATTTTATCAATGCATAAGCAAAGACTGGCTTCTAATGCTACTAAAACTTGACAACATGACAGGTTTTAAAACAGTTATCTGTCAGCAAATACACAATGTTGCCAAATGCTTCTCTCACAATGGTTACCCAAAAGCACCCAGACTCACAGTGTGATTCTAGACAAGCAACACTATCCCTTGGAATTTATGAAAAGTCACTCACTACTCTGGAAAAGGCAAGGGGACTGCACACAATCTACACATTTCAGTACTGCACTTTAGTGACAAAGCCTGACTCATTTTAGGAATGTATAAGCAATAACTGGCTTCTAATACTACTAACATTTGACATCATGACAAGTTTTAAAACAGTTATCTGTCAGCAAATACATGATATAACCAAATGCTTCTCTCACAATGGTTGGCCAAATGCACACAGACTCACAGTGTGATTCTAGACAAGCAACACTATCCCTTGGACTTTACCAAAACACATTCACTACTCTAGAAGGAGTAAGGGGACTGCACACAATCTACATATTTCAGTACTGCACTTTAGTGTCACAGCCTGACTCATTTTATCAATGCATAAGCAATGACTGGCTTCTAATTCTACTAAAACTTGACAACATGACAGATTTTAAAACAGTTATCTGTCAGAAAATACACGATGTTACCAATCGCTTCTCTCACAATGGTTACCCAAATGCACACAGACTCACAGTGTGATTCTAGACAAGCAACACTATCCCTTGGACTTTACCAAAACACATTCACTACTCTGGAAGGAGTAAGGGGACTGCACACAATCTACATATTTCAGTACTGCACTTTAGAGTCAAAGCCTGACTCATTTTATGAATGCATAAGCAATGACTGGCTTCTAATGCTACTAAAAATTGACAGCATTACAAGTTTTAAAACAGTTATCTGTCAGCAAATACACGATGTCACCAAATGCTTCTCTCACAATGGTTACCCAAATGATCACACACTCACAGTGTGATTCTAGACAAGCAACAATATACCTAGGAGTTTACCAAAACTCATTCACTACTCTGGAAGGAGTAAGGGGACTGCACACAATCTACATATTTCAGTACTGTACTTTAGTGTCAAAGCCTGACTCATTTTATCAATGCATAAGCAAAGACTGGCTTCTAATGCTACTAAAACTTGACAACATGACAGGTTTTAAAACAGTTATCTGTCAGCAAATACACGATGTTACCAAATGCTTCTCTCACAATGGTTACCCAAATGCACACAGACTCACAGTGTGATTCTAGACAAGCAACGCTACCCCTTGGACTTTACCAAAACACATTCACTACTCTGGAAGGAGTAAGGAGACTGCACACAATCTACATATTTCAGTACTGTACTTTAGTGTCAAAGCCTGACTCATTTTATCAATGCATAAGAAAAGACTGGCTTCTAATGCTACTAAAACTTGACAACATGACAGGTTTTAAAACAGTTATTTGTCAGCAAATACACGATGTTACCAAATGCTTCTCTCACAATGCTTACCCAAAGCAAAGAGACTCACAGTGTGATTCTAGACAAGCAACACTATCCCTAGGAGTTTACAAAAACTCATTCACTACTCCGGAAGGGGTAAGGGGACTGCATACAATCTACATATTTCAGTACTGCACTTTAGTGTCAAAGCCTGACCCATTTTATCAATGCATAAGCAATGACTGGCTTGTAGACAGCCGACTGTCCCTTGTACAAAATACATTTACTAGTCTACAAGATGTAAGGTGACTGCACACATTGCAGAAAAGTTTCTACTACACATTAGTACCAAAATGTTTCTCTCAAAATTATTCCTAAATGCACACAGACTGACTGTGTGATTCTAGACAAACAACACTGTCCCTTGCACTGTACCAAAATACATTTCTTAATCTAGAAGGAGTACTACATGTTAGTGTAGAAGCATGACTCATTTTGCAAATACATACACAATGACTGGTTCCTCATCCTACCAAAACATAAAAACAGCACAGCTATCTGTCTGCAAACACACGAAAAACACAAATGCTTATCACAGAATGGTTTCTACATGCACACACACTGACAGTAAGATTGTAGACAAAAAAGTACTCCCTGCACTTTAGCAGAAGAAATACATTAGTCTGATTAAAATCAAAATAGACCACATACATCCCCTCACAATTAAATAACTCACCTTTCAAGTTGTTTTGTAGATTAAGAAGTATGTCAGTCACACACCAGATTTTCTTATACACTGCACTGTGCACCTGTCAGCAAAACTAAAGAATGGCAAAGTTTCCCTCTCATTTTGCACACATATACATGTAAACATCAAATCACATTCCTTCCCACATTAATTCAAAAGCTAACACACATTTCTATTGGTTAAATATTTCAACCCTTTCCAAATGACATAAATTTGAACCCTACCCCCAATCTGCCTTCTGCCTGTTACCATAGGAACAGGTCATGGAACACTTAACTGAGCACACAGGTCACAAGTTCAGCACACAATGTTGCTAATCAAAACAGCAAGTGTGATTGACTTTTCAACATATCAGCTTATCATATATAATGTTCCTTTCAACCAGTTTTTGTTAACCAATAAGAATCATGCATTTAAAAAAAAGAAACATGCACCCTAGTTTTCAGTGTAGAAAGTTGTCAAACAACCAATGATTTCTTGTCTTTTTTTAAAACTGCATCTTAGCCACCATTTTAGAAAAATCTTAATTTTCACTCTGCCATTTCATTTACAGAGACCATCTGAGTGCATCCAGACCTCCCTTCAATATGCTTAGAGTGTGGATTGTGGACACAGCTATATTTTCTGGAGCCAAAGGTATGCAGAAAACAAAGGCATTCACAAAGACCTAGGTTTGCCAAATGTAGATATTAAATGGATTGGACAGAGAGGGTTAAAGTGGCACCAATTGATGTCATTGGTAAAATCCTTTATGCATCTCCAACACCCTGACCTCATAATAGTGCTCTGTGGTGGCAATGACCTATGCACTTTGACTGGGGTAGGTCTGGAAATGCTTATGAAGGACACCTTTGCAGAATTGATTTCACTTTTTCCCAAAACTGCCTTTGTGTATTCTAACATATGCCAAATGCAGAAATGGAACTGGTCCAATCATTTTTGTCCACAGATTGAGAAACCTACAAAACATGTGAATACATCTGTTTCTGCTTTTTTCTGAGACTATTGAATGGGGTCCATTTACAATAACAATCTGTGCTAACATATGCAAGAGATGTATAGGAGAGGTGGAGTACACTTTACTGATGAAGGAAACAGAGTCTTCCTCAACAACTTTAGACTCTGTATAGGTACTTACTTATAAGTACCAAAAACTCTCAATGAACACAACGGCTCTTTTTAGAGCCTCTCAAGAACAAAACACTTAAGCTTGATGTTTATCTCCCAAAACTTTCAGTTTTTTTTCCTTGGATTCGCGCACCCAACGTGTTAGGAACCGCGCACCCTACGCGAGAGAAATCGTGCACCCAACGCGTTAGGATTTACCGTAGAAGAAAAATTAGCCCCTATCACAAATTTTTATTATCCCGGGGACCCCATCCCCGGGGCTTATAAAAACACGTTGGGGACCGTGGGGGGAGCCCCAACACCCCCACGGTCCCAGCCGGCTACCCACGTCCTTCAGGAGCCAGCATTGCTTTTCCACATGGGGAGCTGCTGACATGCAGCTCCCCGTGTGTAAAAGCAATATGGTTTGGATTTTGAAAGAGAGAGCAGGTTTCCGTGCTCTCTCTTTCAAAATCCAAACAAAGTTTGCTATTGGAGGGCGGGAGACTCCCGCCCTCTCACAGCAAACAACAGTGTCCTGGGGTGGGCACCCCAGGACACTGTAGGAGCCGGCCCTGGGGGGTGAAGTTCCCCAGGGCCCTCGAAGGATCCAGGAGGGGGGCCACGCAGCCCCCCTCCCTCAATAAATAAAGCCCCGGGGGGTGGTGGTCCCCGGGGCTTGGGGGGGCCGTTCAGCCCCCCACCCTATTTATTTTCTAGCCCTGGGGGTAGCGGTTTCTGGGCTTGTGGGGCCCCCCTGAGCCCCCCTTTTAATTTTTTACACAGTTTGCCCCCAGGATTTGGCACCCCGGTGGCTAAATATTAAGGAAGCGTGAAAGCCCGCACTTTGATTATTTTTTTTGTTTACGGCTGGATCCGCGCACCCTGAACGCATTTTGCCATTTTAAAAATAACAAAAACAAAAGGGGGCCCTGGGGGGTCCTTCTGGGACCCCCTCAGCAACACTGGAGGGTCAGAGTATTTCTACCCTGCCCCCTTTACATCTTTCACACACTTATTTCCCTTACTTCTTCAGCCTCGCTTCTACCGAGGCACAAAATGGCTGCCAACAGTTCCTAGTTTCGAATGTTAACAGGCACTTGACAGCCAATTAGCATTCAGCGCGTGATCGGGAGGGTGCGCGCACGGTTCGCAGAGGGTGCGCTCAGGGTGCGCATAGGGTGCCCGGATCCTCCGAGGCCATGGATATAAATGTACTTTTAACTCTAATTTTCTCAGGAACTACTGAACAGATTTACACCATTTAAGCAAAAGGCATGAGTGTGAACTGAGGACTACCTTTTTGACAAATTTGGTGTAAATCCGTTGAGCAGTTCGGGCTGTAGCTGCGTCAAAAGGTCCTATCGGAAACTGCATGGGGAAAATGCGTTTTGGGACCCCCCTTTTTTCTCGGCCCCCGCTTGACGAATCACCCCGAAACTTTCAGGATAGGAGCGGACAGGAGCAGGCCAAAAGTTTCCAAAATTTTGCAAAGATTCGTCAACCGGCGCCAGACTTATTGGGAATAGAATGTTGCGGATTTCTTATGGATAAAAGGTCCTAACTATACCTACCTACTGGCGACCGCCAGTAGGTAATATATATATATATATATATATATTATCTACTGGCGGTCGCCAGTAGATAGTTATAGTTAGGACCGAGTTTCCATAGGAAATCCCAAATTTCTATTTTGAATAACTTTGGCGCCAGTTGATGAATCCTCGCGAAATTTTCAAAACTAATGAGGTGCTCCGCTCAGCTCCTACCCTGAAAGTCTTGGGGTGATTCGTCAAGCGGGGGCCGAGAAAAAAGGGGGGTCCCAAAACGCGTTTTCTCCATGCATTTTCCCGTAGGACCTTTAGTCGAAGGTACAGCCCGAACGGCTGAACAGAATTACTTGAAATTTGGCAGAGAGGTTGTCCTCAGGTCGGGCATGTGCCTTTTGCATATATGGAATCAATCTGTTCAGTAGTTCCTGAGAAAATTGCAGTTAAAAGTACATAAATATCTATAGCCGTGCACCGTGCGCGCACCCTTACGTGCGCGAGCGTAATTCTGATGGGTGGTTACATGTCAGTCAACGTTCAAAGCGGTCGAAATCAGGAAGTGTCGGCCACCATTTTGTTTGTTTTGGGTGCGACACTGAAAAAGAGAGGTGGCGAACGTGAAAAGGGGGCAGGGTAGAGAGTTCCTGACCCCCTAGCCTTTGTCAGGGGGTCCCTGAAGGACCCCGAAGGGTGAAAAAAACATTTTTTTTTTTTTTTTTAAATCACGGTGTGCGCGCACCGTGTGCGCACGGTGCGCGCACTGTGCGCTCATGGTGAAAAACCTTAAAAAAATATATATAATACATAGATAACTATACATTTAGAAAACCGTACAAATTCACTTAAAAAACCATAGGTTTCACACACGTTATATTTAGGAATTAGCATTTAAAAACCCTTGCAAATTCACTTAAAAAACCATAGGTTTCACACATGTTATAGTTAGGTGGACATTTCACTCATAAAAAACCAATGAAATTCTCCCGTTATAGTTAGTTCAGATAACTATAACTCGCGCGCCCGCAATCCACTGCTCGTGATGTCACATATTACATCACTCATGACATGGTCAGTGGCATCACTCATGACATCACTGATGACATCATCCTTGTGATAGAGTGGCGGTCGCGCGAGTTATGGTTATCTGAACTAACTATAATGGGGGAATTTCATTGGTTTTTTACGAGTGAAATGTCCACCTAACTATAACATGTGTGAAACCGATGGTTTTTTAAGTGAATTTATATATATATATATATATATATGAATGCAAACAAAACCGCCCAACTTCCTCGCTCTCCACAGTGCGGGTGCGCCAATTGCGTGGACGATAGCGCAATCAATATTCCAAGACACCGCGTCCCATCAAAGACAACGTACTGCGCACTCCAGCTCAATCGAGAAAATCATTTTAATGCTGTTTCCAAGGAAGCTAACACACGCGTTCAGGCACCATGGCCTTCGTCAGTGTTAGTTTGTTTACCTCATAGCTGCCCTTAAATAACGGGCTTGCTCATTCGTCAAAAGGGCTTTCTGACAACATAGACAAGGGACTTTCTAATACATTGCAAAAGCCAACGTTACTGCAGCGGCCATTTTAGCCTGGTACATATATAACGATCTTATAATAGGAATTTGGTGCAAAGTGACATTGGCGTTTTCAAATGCACATCCTCATGAGCAAAACAAAACGCATTTACCAAGAAATATATATATGCTCATTTATCAAATTCTCACTGTTCACAGTCTATATCAGTTCATTAATGTCACTGTTATAATACCACCCATTTTCTTGTGAACATTACAGACATAGCCGCTTAAATAACTCTTTAAGCAAAGTCGAAAATTTCATTCTTTCAAAATTAGGCCCTCTAATGGGCTATCAATCAGCAATAATGCTGTCACGCAGCACCATTTACTCGTTTTTAGGTATCTAGTATACAAATGGTCCACCAAGTTCAAATATGCACATACATGATAAAGCAATTATAATAAAGATGGTTTTCAGAAAAGTCATTTTTGAAAAGAGATTAAATCCTGGGCAGTTTGGAATTGTTCCTTAAATATCTAAAACGACAATAAGAAAATCTAATCATAATTTTAGAGTAATTCAACCAATGAAGGACCACAATTCCTCCTCCATATTCAATCCCCCAGGGATGCGTGTTTGAAGCTTGATAATAAATCTTGCCTCCAATTGACGCAACTCTTTCACCCTATCTCCTCCTCTTTCTGTCACGGGTACATGATCTAAACAAAATAACTTAATCTGTCACTCCGAGATTCATGCATTTCCGCGAAATGCCTCGCCACTGGATAAGCTACATCATGGTTTGTGATTGCCCGTGTGTGCTCCAATATTCGTTTCTTGGCAGGATGGATGGTACTTCCGATATACTGGAGACTGCACGGGCACACCAAACAATAGACAACAAAACTTGTGTTGCAGTTCATCAATTTGCTGATATTGCGTGTCCCCTTCCTGCCTGGAACAGTATACTCCTTTACTTTTTTACTGTTTTTACACGCTTTGCAGGCAGCACATGGATAAAAACCAGCTAAGGTAGTTTTTGAAGCACTCTCTGAAAAGTGACTACGTACCAAGAGATCTTTTAATCACTTGCTCTTTCGGTATGTGACCTCAGGTTTACTTGATATAGCCTTGCCAATAATGTTGTCAGTCTGTAACACTTTCCAATTTCTCTCTACTAACTTCCTGATGGCACCTGATTCTGTGGAGAACCCCAAAATGAGTCGCGGACTTTCTGTATTCTCATCAACTGGGGTCTCCATTGGTTCTTGGGATCCCAGAAGTGATTGCCTCTCAATTGCCTGTACCTTTAGAGCTGTCTCATTTAAGAGACCACTTTTGTAACCCCTCTGTCTGAATCTTCCTAGCGATTCACTCGCTGCCTGGATATAATCCGAGGGGAGTGTGCAATTCCTTTTATGTCGCAACAACTCCCCATACGGAATACTGGGAATCAGTGTACGGGGGTGCTGACTCCTATAGTGTAGGACTGTGTTCCCTGCAGTGGGCTTTCGATAAAGCTTTGTGCAAATCTTGCCTTCTGCCACAAAAACTGAAAGATCTAGAAAAGGTACCTCAGTCTTACTCATAAAGCTGGTAAACCTTAGATTCAGCATATTCTTGTCTAAGGTATTGATGTATTCTGTCGCCTCCTCTGGTGTACCCTTCCAGACAATAAAAAGGTCGTCAATATAACGCGCCCAAAAGGCTATCTTTTCAACCCACTTCTCATTGTCATCCGCCCAGGCCACGTGCTTCTCCCACCAACCCACGAACAAGTTCGCGTAGCTGGGGCCGAAGCACGTGCCCATCGCGGTTCCCTGAGTTTGTAAATGCAATTGGCCACCAAATAGAAAAAAGTTATTATGCAGATAGAATTCTGCAAATTCAAGTAGCATTTTACTATGCATCTGGAATTTTAGAGGCCTAGTTTTGAGAAAATACCGGAGTGCTTCCAACCCATTGATATGTGCTATACAAGTATACAAGCTGGTTATGTCCATGGTGATAAGGAGAACATCAGGTTCTCACTGTATCTCCTGTATGCGCTTAATGAAGTCAGTGGTGTCTTGGATAAAAGAGTTTAAATCTTTCACCAGAGGAAAAAGAAAATGATCCACATATGTAGAAGCTTTCTCCAGCAAGCTTTCTTTGCTGGAGACTATAGGGCGCCGTGGTGGTTTTTGGGCGTCCTTGTGGACCTTTTTGGCAAATGGTAAAATGTGGGCAATACAGGACAATCCACTTTTATGAATTGAAACTCATCCTCCTCCAAAATACCACTTTTTCTCCATTTGTCAAGCAAGTTAAAGAACAATAATACACTGGTATTATATCTATCCCTTTTGATTTTTACATAGCTAGACTTATCATCAAGCAGCCGCAATGCTTCCTCTTTATACAACTCCTTGGCCATCACCAACACATTACCGCCTTTATCAGACTGTTTAATAATGATGTTAGTGTCCTCTTTAAGGGTCTTGACTGCTGACCACTGAGATTTTGAAAGATTAAAGAAACGCTTGTTTTTTTGCTGATGGCTTTGCATTCTCATTTTGTTCAAATCCTTAATCATAGTTTCGTGGAAACAGTCAATGGTATCAAACGGCATCTTAGGGATAAACTTAGATTTCTTTTTAAACTTGCTTCAGCCACTGGTTTGATCAATGCCCAGACATTGGTTCTCATCAAATTCTTCCTCATCAAACTCATTAGATGCAGCATCCATACGCAATTCGTGGAGTGTTTTTAACGCTTCAAAGTCCTGTCCTGTAAGTTCATCTGTCACTAGATGTGAGGTCACAGATTTGGACAAGGCTGGACATAGTGTAAACGTCTTTTTCAATTTTAGTTTACGCACAAGGCCTAATTTTGAAACAATGACATTTTCGACTTTGCTGAAAGAGTTCTTGAAGCGGCTATGGCTGTAATGTTCGCAAGAAAATGGGTGGTATTATAACAGTGACATTAATGAACTGATATAGACTGTGAACAGTGAGAATTTGACAAATGAGCATATATATATTTCTTGGTAAATGTGTTTTGTTTTGCTCATGAGGATGTGCATTTGAAAACGTCAATGTCACTTTGCACCAAATTCTTATTATAAGATCGTTATATATGTACCAGGCTAAAATGGCCGCTGCAGTAACGTTGGCTTTTGCAATGTATTAGAAAGTCCCTTGTCTATGTTGTCAGAAAGCCCTTTTGACGAATGAGCAAGCCCGTTATTTAAGGGCAGCTATGAGGTAAACAAACTCACACTGACGAAGGCCAGGGTGCCGGAACGCGTGTGTTAGCTCCCATGGAAACAGCATTAAAATGATTTTCTAGATTGAGCTGGAGTGCGCAGTACATTGTCTTTGATGGGACGCGGTGTCTTGGAATATTGATTGCGCTATCGTCCACGCAATTGGCGCACCCGCACTGTGGAGAGCGAGGAAGTTGGGCGGTTTTGTTTGCATTCATAATTTGTTACCTCGCTCCGCTGCTACTCAAAAATCGGCAGCTTGAGAAGAAAGTTGTGGGGACTGAATAGCCGACAGGAAAGCACACCGAGACGCAGCAGATGCAGCAGACGCAGACGCCGAGGCGGGTATGTGCATGGTGCGGAAGTGTTGGCTGCCCCGGTGAGTTTACTGTGAAATGGGGTCCTTAACATTATTTAATACGGGCATTGGCGGCAAGTGCGTTTAGCTCAGGCAATTTTGCCGACATTTTGGGTTAATACCTCCGAACATCACTGTTTCCTAGGATAACCATGTTTAGCGACGCTGAGAGACAAGAAGCAGCGGATTTGGTATTTCAGGGCACTGCATTCACACACAATTTGGTTGCAGGTGCCAACACTGACAAGGGGCCGGACAATTTAAAAGGATGGTTTACCAAGCTGGAACGCACATATGAGAAAGAGATTAGGAAGTGGTGGGAGGCCACTTCTCTTCAGAGATATCTGGATGTGGGGCGCATACCCAGGGGGCTACGGATCTACACAATTCCTTCTTATGAAAATCCGGATCCCAACTTATTAAAAGATTGGGCAGAGCACACGGAGGCCTCATCTAAGGGTATGGTCCAGATTTTGATAACTTATGCCAAGAGCGACAGAGTAAAACTCCTGGATGAGATCAAGGAAATTGAGCAACGTATCGCAGCTCTCGGAGAACAAGTAGAGGAGGACAGCCTCAGAACCAGGATGAAAAGAGGCTGATATCATATGAAAATGACATCAAGAGACACAAACAGAGTAAGTTTCCGAGAGACCAACGTGATTATGAGTCAGGCAGAGTACTGACTTTTGCTAAGAAATATGATGCACCGATGAAAGTACTCCAATCGACAACTTCGAGGAGTAGACAGCAAGATCTAAGGGATACATCGGAGTCAGAAATAGAAACTGACCAATCTGAGGCTGAAAATGTCCCAAGAGATCCAGGAGCGGATGTAAATAGTGAGCCAAATTTTCCAAAGGAATACGAGGTGATGAAGGAGTCGTGGAGGAGATATCCACAAAGAGCGTAACCCCCAGACAAAAACACTGGAAAACTAGGAGAGGGGGCAAGAACCGCAAGAGGAGGTGGAATACCCCGAATGACAAGGGGCAAACGGGGAGCCAACAAAAAATAGATAAACAAGCAGTGATCAACTTGTCCGCAAGAACATTGACCAATGATGAGATCAAAGTTCTTGAGATGGGCTTAACGTTCTGCCCGACTTCTGAATGGGACTATGTACAGACACGGATCGATCTCTATCGCTTTGTGCGTAAACTAAAATTGAAAAAGCCGTTTACACTACGTCCAGCCTTGTCCAAATCTGTGACCTCACATCTAGTGACAGATGAACTTACAGGACAGGACTTTGAAGCATTAAAAACACTCCACGAATTGCGTATGGATGCTGCATCTAATGAGTTTGATGAGGAAGAATTTGATGAGAACCAATGTCTGGGCATTGATCAAACCAGTGGCAGAAGCAAGTTTAAAAAGAAATCTAAGTTTATCCCTAAGATGCCGTTTGATGCCATTGACTGTTTCCACGAAACTATGATTAAGGATTTGAACAAAATGAGAATGCAAAGCCATCAGCAAAAAAACAAGCGTTTCTTTAATCTTTCAAAAACTCAGTGGTCAGCAGTCAAGACCCTAAAGAGGACACTAACATCATTATTAAACAGTCTGATAAAGGCGGTAATGTGGTGGTGATGGCCAAGGAGTTGTATAAAGAGGAAGCGTTGCGGCTGCTTGATGATAAGTCTAGCTATGTAAAAATCAAAAGGGATAGATATAATACCAGTGTATTATTGTTCTTTAACTTGCTTGACAAATGGAGAAAAAGTGGTATTTTGGAGGAGGAGGAGTTTCAATTCATAAAAGTGGATTGTCCTGAATTGCCCACATTTTACCATTTGCCAAAGGTCCACAAGGACACCCAAAAACCACCAGGGCGCCCTATAGTCTCCAGCAAAGAAAGCTTGCTGGAGAAAGCTTCTATATATGTGGATCATTTTCTTTTTCCTCTGGTGAAAGATTTAAGCTCTTTTATCCAAGACACCACTGACTTCATTAAGCGCATACAGGAGATACAGTGGGAACCTGATTTTCTCCTTATCACCATGGACATAACCAGCTTGTATACTTGTATAGCACATATCAATGGGTTGGAAGCACTCCGGTATTTTCTCAAAACTAGGCCTCTAAAATTCCAGATGCATAGCAAAATGCTACTTGAATTTGCCGAATTCTGTCTGCATAATAACATTTTTCTATTTGGTGGCCAATTGTATTTACAAACTCAGGGAACCGCGATGGGCATGTGCTTCGCCCCCAGCTACGCGAACTTGTTCGTGGGCTGGTGGGAGAAGCACGTGGCCTGGGTGGATGACAATGAGAAGTAGGTCGAAAAGATCGCCCTTTGGGCGCGTTATATTGACGACCTTTTTATTGTCTGGAAGGGTACACCAGAGGAGGCGACAGAATACATCAATACCCTAAACAAGAATATGCTGAATCTAAGGTTTACCAGCTATATGAGTAAGACTGAGGTACCTTTTCTTGATCTTTCAGTTTTTGTGGCAGAAGGCAAGATTTGCACTAAGCTTTATCGAAAGCCCACTGCAGGGAACACAGTCCTACACTATAGGAGTCAGCACCCCCGTACACTGATTCCCAGTATTCCGTATGGGGAGTTGTTGCGACTTAAAAGGAATTGCACACTCCCCTCGGATTATATCCAGGCAGCGAGTGAATCGCTAGGAAGATTCAGGCAGAGGGGTTACAAAAGTGGTCTCTTAAATGAGACAGCTCTAAAGGTACAGGCAATTGAGAGGCAATCACTTCTGGGATCCCAAGAACCAATGGAGACCCCAGTTGATGAGAATACAGAAAGTCCGCGACTCATTTTGGGGTTCTCCACAGAATCAGGTGCCATCAGGAAGTTAGTAGAGAGAAATTGGAAAGTGTTACAGACTGACAACATTATTGGCAAGGCTATATCAAGTAAACCTGAGGTCACATACCGAAAGAGCAAGTCATTAAAAGATCTCTTGGTACGTAGTCACTTTTCAGAGAGTGCTTCAAAAACTACCTTAGTTGGTTTTTATCCATGTGCTGCCTGCAAAGCGTGTAAAAACAGTAAAAAAGTAAAGGAGTATTCTGTTCCAGAAAAGAAGGGGACACGCAACATCAGCACATGATGAACTGCAACACAAGTTTTGTTGTCTATTGTTTGGTGTGCCCGTGTGGTCTCCAGTATATCGGAAGTACCATCCATCCTGCCAAGAAACGAATTTTGGAGCACACACGGGCAATCACAAACCATGATGTAGCTTATCCAGTGGCGAGGCATTTAGCGGAAATGCATGAATCTCGGAGTGACAGATTAAGTTATTTTTGTTTAGATCATGTACCCGTGACAGAAAGAGGAGGAGATAGGGTGATTTATCGAGCTTCAAACACGCATCCCTGGGGGATTGAATATGGAGGAGAAATTGTGGTCCTTCATTGGTTGAATTACTCTAAAATTATGGTTAGATTTTCTTATTGTCGTTTTAGATATTTAAGGAACAATTCCAAACTGTCCAGGATTTAATCTCTTTTCAAAAATGACTTTTCTGAAAACCATCTTTATTATAATTGCTTTTTCTGTTTGAATTTATACATTTGTATATCATGTATGTGCATATTTGAACTTGGTGGACGAGTAAATAGTGGTGTGTGACAGCATTATTGCTGATTGATAGCCCATTAGAGGGCCTAATTTTGAAAGAATGACATTTTCGACTTTGCTTAAAGAGTTATTTAAGCGGCTATGTCTGTAATGTTCGCAAGAAAATGGGTGGTATTATAACAGTGACATTAATGAACTGATATAGACTGTGAACAGTGAGAATTTGACAAATGAGCATATAAATATTTCTTGGTAAATGCGTTTTGTTTTGCTCATGAGGATGTGCATTTGAAAACGTCAATGTCACTTTGCACCAAATTCTTATTATAAGATCGTTATATATGTACCAGGCTAAAATGGCCGCTGCAGTAACGTTGGCGTTTGCAATGTATTAGAAAGTCCCTTGTCTATGTTGTCAGAAATCCCTTTTGACGAATGAGCAAACCCATTATTTAAGGGCAGCTATGAGGTAAACAAACTAACACTGACGAAGGCCAGGGTGCCGGAACGCTTGTGTTAGCTTCCATGGAAACAGCATTAAAATGATTTTCTCGATTGAGCTGGAGTGCGCAGTACGTTGTCTTTGATGGGACGCGGTGTCTTGGAATATATATATATATATATATATATATATATATATATATATATTCACTGAAAAAATCATAGGTTTCAGGGGTGTTATAGTTAGCTGGACTTTTCACTTGTACAAAACCATTGAAATTCCCCCGTTATAGTTAGTTCAGCTAACTATAACTCGCGTGCCCGCAATGCACTGCTGATGATGTCACATATTACATCACTCATGACATGGTCAGTGACATCACTCATGACATCACTGATGACATCTCAAATGTCATCACTGATGACATCATCCAGTGAATGTGGGTTTTTCTGAAAATTAAATATGTTTTATATATGTATATCTCAAGGTCGATGGAAGAATAAATGGGTATAAAAGTGTCTAAATGGATGATTTGTTTTTGAAAAATTGATTGTGTAACTGACTGATTAAGTGTATCATAGTGAATACATGGCTTAGTGAGTAATGTTTAAATATGTAAATATCTGTATCAGTCTCTCACTTTGTGTATAAGTGGCTGCATGGGTTGGTGAGTAGCTACATGGGTGTCTATATAGGTTATTAGTTGGTTTTTTGAGTATCAGTCTGAGTGTCTGCATGGTTCAGTGGGGGGTATTACGTAGTGCATAGTTGCATGAATGAGTGACTCACTGTTTGTATGTGTTGAAGACAGCATGTGTGCAGGACTGTATGGGTGGATGAGTGTGTGTATGGGTGTGTTAGTGAGTGAATGACTGTCTCAATAGTGTCTTTATGAGTAACTACATATGTTTTAAACTAGTATATGTGACTATTGGTGTATATAAGTGAGTATATGTGAGAGTGAGAGATTGAAAGAGTTCCTGTATGAATAAGTATGTGTTTCTATAAGTGATTGTTTAAAAGACTAAGTATGTGTAAGTTTCTGTAGAAGTAAGTGTGGTGGTGTGTGTATAACTGTATATGCAAGTACATGTATGTTTGATTCTTTATTAGCATGAGTGACTATGTGTGTGAGTAACTCTATGGATGAGTGGCATTGTGTAACAGGATGTATAGGTGCATGAGTACATATGATGAGTGAGTACATGTATGAGTGACTGTATAGGACTGTTGGTGGATGTGTATGTGGATCTTACAATTACTGAAGAGGTTGTTGTAACTGGTGTTGGTATGTCCATTGTTTTGAAAATTGTAGGCTCTATTTTTGAATGTGTGTATCAAAGGTTATATTAGGGTGAGAGGAGGTCTGCCACTCTATCACAAGGATGATGTCATCAGTGATGTCATTTGAGATGTCATCAGTGATGTCATGAGTGATGTCACTGACCATGTCATGAGTGATGTAATATGTGACGTCATCAGCAGTGCACTGCGGGCGGGCGAGTTATAGTTAGCTGAACTAACTATAACGGGGTAATTTCAATGGTTTTGTACAAGTGAAAAGTCCAGCTAACTATAACACCCCTGAAACCTATGGTTTTTTCAGTGAATTTCTGAGGTTTTTTAAATGCTAATTCCTAACTATAACGTGCCTGAAACCTATGTTTTTTTCTGTGAATTTCAAAGGTTTTTTAAATGCTAATTTCTAACTATGCCTACAGAGATAGGACATGTGAAGAAAGAAGTAAAAATGCACAGAAAGAAAAAAAAGAAGTGCAGAAAGAAGCAACAGAAGTCCTCAAAGACGAAGAAAAGTGCAGGAAGAAGGATAACGTGCAGAAAGAACAAAAAGAAGAGCAGAAAGAAGCCTTGTTGCAAAATCATCCTGTACCCTCAACTTTTTCAGACGGATACTGGTGGTAACTGAGTCTGACTAACCAGTCCTAGAGCCAGTGCTATGTTAAAAGACACTTAGAATACAGTGAAACCACCTACATACACTAGGGAACATTATGCGTTGGGGTCCCCCTGTGATTAGCATGACCTCCTCTGTAAGCCTCTAGTATATAATAGGGCAGGGGGATTAAAACTACCTCTTAAAACAGGCCACAGGGCGTTTTTGCACACGTTAACTCAGGCCCCGTCCCCTCCCTTCTGTGGAAATATGGATTTTTATGGTCGGTTATGTCCCCTATCTTGGACCCCAACGGTTTCATGTATAAGTCACAAGTACATGTATGTTCCCTCCAGTTCCAGTTATGAAGACGCAAACACATGTGCGTCCACCGTCAACATGTCCTCTTTCAGATCCACCATGAATGGGTCAGATATTCTATTCCTAAGTATGAAAGACCACCGGCTTTATATGGTTCATTTATCCCATTTTACAGTCCAGGCGAGTAGGCCCTGATTCTGCCATTAAGCCTTTTTCCTGCCTTCTGCCTCTGAAAGCTCCAGTCTGAGCTCGCATCTGTATCCATGAACTTTGTCCTACTCCCTGCGCGGCTAACGGTGCCTGACTCGGCCTGTCTGCCTGCCAAAAACTGTATTTCACCTTCAAGATTATCTGCTCTGCTCCGCTCCTCATCCGATGCATTCCTGTCTAGTAGCTTAAAGTAAACATTCTTTCAGCTACTGTGCAAAGGGGCCCGACTTCTCTGTCTTTATGCAAGTAATTCATAGCCCTGTTACTATGGAAGATTTCTGCCCTCGCATCTAGTGTAGACACTTAGACGCTTGTACACGCACTAACAGTCAGTATAGTCAGTATAGAATAAGATTCTATCCTAAGAGACCTCTCTTTTTGGATAACACAGTTCTTTAAACATAGGATATTAGATATGATTTGGGATTAGGTTGACATAACCCCAGACTTTTGTCTCCACATGTAGAGCTAAATGTCAAGTCCCTTTCACCCCCTAGTTGCACGTCAAATCACACGTCATGCTGCTGCACGCGCATCTCTGCCAAGTATTTTTGCTGACATTGCGAAATTCTTTCATGGAACCACCCATTTGTGACATCATACCTAATGACGTTCTTTAGTTACGCCTAGTTACACCCATTTTTAGTTACGCATGTATGTCTTTATCTCTGTTATCAACTGTTACGCCTCCTGCATCTGTTTCACTGTAATGCCTCTTCTATAAAAATGATTACCTGTCAATAAAGTAGAGCCCTTCACTTCCTGAACCTCCGTGGTGATGGAATATGAAGCCCACAAATTCGAATTGTGTTATTGGAATAAAGCCCGTTCCGAACCTCTAATACCACGGATTCTGCCTCTTATTTTACTGAGCTATTCTTATTAATTTTCCGCATCAAATTAAGTACCGGTAATTAAATTATTTACCACTGTGTAAACACGCCCTGTGTCCGTTTTTAGTTGGGAGATTAAGTTCATTTGAATCCTGAGGGTCCCTAGGGTCCAACTAGCCCACTAGGTACCTCCAGTAAGTGCCACAGAGCTGCGTTGCAGAGAGGTGTAGAAAGTGGCACGGCCTGGACCACCTCTCTGCAATGCAGCTCAGTGGCGCTTACTGGAAGCACTTGGTGGGCTAGTTAGCCCCCAGGGGCCCTCAGTATTGAAGGGAAATTATATCCCCAATTTAAAACGTGCCATAGTGCGTGTTTGCACACGTCACCTCAGGCCCCTTCCCCTCCCTCACCACTGTGTAAACGCGCCCTGTGGCTGTTCTAAGTTGAGAGATTAAGTCCCCTTGAATCCTAAGGGTCCCTAGGGTCAAACTAGACCACTAGGTACCTCCAGTAAGCGCCACAGTGCTGCGTTGCAGAGAGGTGTAAAAAGGGGCTTGGCCTCAGAACACCTGTCTGCAGCACAGCTCCCTGGCGCATACTGGAGATGCCTGTTGGGCTAGTTGGCCCTCAGGGACCCTCAGTATTGAAGAGGAATTAATTCCCCAACTTACAACTCGCCAGGGGTGCGTTTGTAGAGTGCTGCAAGGAGGGGGCGTCGCCTCCGGCATGATGCCAGTCTTTTATTTATTTTAATTTTTTAAGAAGGGGGGCTGTGTGGTTCCCCTTCTTATTCTAATTTATTGGCCCTGATGACCCCATCCCCCAGGGCCTGTCTTCTAATTATATTTTGTTGACCCCAATCCCCAGGGCCGGCCACTGTTTTTTATTATTTTAAAAAAATACATATTTATAGACACACCTAGGACATGCTGGACAAACCGTACGTACCTATCACCATGACGATTTGCGTGATATTTATTAAAAGGCGACTATGCATACAATGAATCCACATGGAATGTATTTACACCACTAGTGAAGCTCTGACATGTCTGATGCCCTACCGTGCCTAATCCCGGTAGACACCCTTGTCGTTTATTTATACAAACATGGGTAGGTATTGACGGGCACATTTAATACACATGCACACCAAGCCATTCAAAGGGGATTCGACAAACATTCGACCAAAACTATGCAAGAAACCCCCCTCACGATTAATAAAACACACATCCACTGCCGGATGTGTAATACTTTTTATTTTACTCTCTGGAAAGGGGACGAACATCACTTGAGAGTCACAGCGCGCTCCTGGCAGAGCCCAATGCTGTGTTACACCCACCATTGCCTGCTGAGTGCCACACACCTCTGTGTTGTATTCCACTAGCTAGTGCATATGCTATGACACTCTCTAGCCCATGTGCACTGTAACACCACCCCGTGAATATGTCATGCCACACTTGTCTTCGCACGGGTTATATTGCCCCATCTAACGTGCCTTCCTCGATGCCTATGTTATAACGCACAGTGCTATGCCATACATATTACAATCTGGGATCCATATCTTTGTCACAGTGCATATGCAACGTTACACTCCCCAGCACATATTTTATATTACAACTTTAGAGACTAGTTAGGTTACACAACACTGCCCTGTGCATATTACACTCCAAGGCACATATCGCATAGCACGCGCTAGTGCCTGTGCTATCTCGCGCTCTCCAATGAATCTGTCATTGCGCACAATGTATTGCATATTATATTTCACGCCCGGTTCATCTTATATCACACTTTTTGGTCCATAGTTTATACCATACACTATATCTAGTTTTCATTTTCAATCGTGCTCTCAGGACTATGTTCAATATAACACTGTGTTCACCTAGCCTTTTCACGGGCATTACATTTTCCGATAGGGGGTGGAGGGTCAGGGGGTGTTTCTGCCAAGTGAGCCCGGAGTCACAGTCACAAACGTCCTCTTCTTCCTGAATAAAAGTGAGATTATGCTGCATACGTGTCCATATTTTAAGTAGTTCGCACAGACACACGTTTTAAAAACAATAAAGTTCCTAATACCCGCCTTCTCTGAACAGTTAGCTTGCTGCCCCATCCCCCTCCTCCCTATCCTCTGTTGTGTGAATCCATGGATTAGCCTCCTCCCTCCTGCCATGCATGGTCTGATGTGCTGCCACTGCCCTCAATTTAATATGATGTATCAGTCCACTCCTCCTGCCCTCCATTGCCCAATTCTATGTCCCATCATTGACCTCCTGCTTAAACTCTGTGCTTTGCTTGCTGCCCCTATTCTCCTTCCCCCTGCCCTCCGATGTCTTTGTGCATGCCCCTGCTCCATCCTTTTTGCCCACCATGTTCCATGGACCTGCCACTCCTATCTACTCTGAGTGTTCTGTTGAGCTTCCACTCCCCTCCCACCTGCCTAGCATTGTCAGATGACTGTAACCTGTCCCTGCCACCTCCACCCTGCCTGTCCACATGCCATGCCCCTATCCTCTTCCTCCTGTCCACATGGTCCATTGTACTGCCACACCCTTCTGCCCTCCCTGGTCTGTTGTGCTGCAACTGCTCCACCTGCCTGCCCCGTGCGGTCTGTTGTGAGGCCCCTTCCCCTGAAGTTTCTTGTCTGTGCACAGGTCCTGACCCTCCCTTCTATCCTCCATCGTCCTTTGTGCATGCCCCTGCACCCTCCTTCTTGCCCATCATAGCCATTGTGCTGCCACTAACCCTCCCACTTGCCATGCATGGTCTTCTGTGCTGCCATGGCCCCTCCCACCTTCCCTGTGTGGTCAGTTAGCTGCCCCTGACCCCCTCCCACCTTCCCTCCATGGTCTGTGTGTATGCCATCACAGTCTCACTGTTGCTCTTCATGGTGTGTCTTGCTTCTAGTGCCCATCCTGCCTGACCTCCATGGCTATCTTGCTGCTCCTGCCCTGCCCCCTTGCCCCCAGCCCTCTGTTTACATGTGCAGACCCCTACTCCCTCCCTCCTGGCTTGTCTGTTCCATTGTAATGCCCCTGATCCGTCCCTCCTGCCCTTTATGGTCCGTTATGCTGCAGCTTTCTCTCCTGTCTGTCCATTATGGTCAGCTAGCTACCATTGCCTCTTGCCCCTCTGTTCTCTGTTGTCCATGTGCATGGTCCCGCCCCCTCCCTCTTGCTTTCTATGGATTGTTGTGCTGCACTCCCGTCCCGCATGCCCTGTGTGGTGTATTGTGCTGCTGCAAACCCTGATGCCTGCCCTGCAGGGTAAGTTTGGTGCACCTCTCGATGTCCCTCCTGTCCTCTGTTATCCAAGTCCATGTCCCAACCCCATTTCCTTCCATGATCCAATGTACCATACTTGCGAACATTTTGAACTTAGTAAGAGGGAGATTTTGAAATAAAGCTGGGGTATTGATTTTCCCCTTTGAGTTACATTGAAAAAGAGGAGATTGTAGACAGGAGACAGATCAAATAAAGCCCATTTGAGCTTAAAAACATTGGACGTTTCCTGGCTGAATCGGGTCTGTTGGAATGTATGGTTGTACTACCATTGCCTCTTCCTTCTGCCCACAATGGTCTATTACATTGCCACAGCCTCTCTTGCAAGTCCTGTATTGTTGATTTGTTGCCCCTGCCCCCCTTTCCACTGCCCTCCATAGTCTGTTGTGCTGCCACGGCCCTTCCTGCCTGCTCAGTGTGGTTAAATTGTTGCCTTTGCACCCTCCTACCTGCCTTCAATTTTCAGAGTCCGTGCCCCTGGCCTCTGCCTCTCAACAGTATCCTAATGAACAACTAGATTGCTAACATTCTATATTTATTACAAAAGTGTGGAACGCCTGACGTCATCTTGATGTAATCAAAACTGTAATACCTAGAGCATTTCCTTTAGAAATTACATATATGAGAGCGTCTTATTGGCATCAAAATTATGGTTAGTGCTCTAAAAGACTAAAATAAGGACATACTTTCTGAGTTTTCAAATAGCGACAAAGCACTTTTGAATTATTTGTTATCTTTATGTTTTTTTATCCAGCTGACCACTTGATTAAATGTTGCACTTAGGGGAGAGGATATGGTGTTACTTCCAGAACTGCAGACTTTGCAACTGGGGACCAGGTTGGAGTTTCTGCTTCAGCTCGACATTCGGTGATTCTGGTCAAATCACTTAGTCTCCCCATGTCTACAACCAAAATGAATTTGTTCTTGTGTGATGTAACCAATGCTCATGTAAAGCACTCCAATACCTGACAAGTCTGCACTATATAACACTGCAAAAACACAAAATAATAAGTGTTTTGCACACTTCTGTCATTGGGCTATATTTGGGCTACATCTGGGTGATTTTGGGCTACATTTGGGCTCTTTTGTCTCCGGTGGCCATTTTGGGAGATTTATTTGTTATGAAGTTTCCTAATTTCCTCATGTACTGCAGTCTCCTCAGTAGGAAATGCTTTCAGTTTTTTACTTTGATTCCATCATGAAGGTATTCAGATATGTCACACATTTGCCTTAAATTCTGAATGTTAGCACTCTAGTTGCTCATTAGATCACCGTAGTAAAACTACTGTTCACCATGGAAGTCTGCTCCTGGTATTAAAAGTGCATGTTTCAGTCTGCATGTCAGAATTTTTTAATGAAATAGAAGAGGATTTGAGAAGTCACTCAAAATGTGCCCTCGTTTTCTTTCTTCAGCATTAATCATAATTTCTATGGCAAAATGAACCCCCTCATTGTGTTCCTTTTTAAATTAAATGTTTTAAGTGTTACTAGTTTATTCCAATCAAGATGGCTTCAGGTGTGCCATACTTTTGTCATAGTGAAGACAGTAAGCGCTCTAGTTGTTTTTAAGAACACTCTGGGACATTCTGTCATTGGGCTATACGTGGGCTACATCTGGGTGATATTTGGGCTACATTTGGGCTCTTTTGTCTCTGGTGGCCATCTTGGGAGACTTATTTGTTATGAAGTTTCCTAATTTCCTCATTTACTGCAGTCTCCTCAGTAGGAAATACTTTCAGTTTTTTACTTTGATTCCATCAAGAAGGCATTCAGATGTGTCACACATTTGCCATAAATTCAGAATGTTAGCACTCTTTTTGCTCATTAGATCACTGTAGTAAAGCTACTGCTCACCAGGGAAAACTGCTTCTGGTATTGAAAGTGCATGTTTCAGTCTGCATGTCAGAATTGTTTAATGAAATAGAAGAGGATTTGAGAAGTCACTCAAAATGTGCCCTAATTTTTCTTTCTGCAGCACTAATCATACTTTTTATGGAAAAATGAATCCCCTCATGTTGTTCCTTTTTAAATTAAATGTTTTAAGAGTTACCACTTTAATCCAAGCAAGATGGCTTCAGGTGTGCCATACGTTTATCATAAGTAGGACTGTTAGTGCTCTAGTTGTTCTTTGGAACACTCTGGGAAGCTGCAGTAGAACAGAAAGGAATCAACTGACAGTCTCTGCCCTTGTTGGATGTACATGTTTTACTGAGAATGTCAGACTTGATTCTCACATGACTGAGAAAGATAATGTGAATTTACAGAAAATATGCTATCAGTTTAGCTTATAGATCACCTTCCAAACCTCTGTGGGAAAAGCATGAGAAAATATTTTTCTCTCAATCATGATATCCCAGCAGAAGGCTTTTTCACATGGTGAAATCACCTTAGAACATACCACAATCCCTAAAATGAGTATGGTACCATCAACAAATGATTTATAATGTAACTAAAGTCTTAAAACCTTCTATTAACTGCAATGCTTTTTAATGAGGTGCTATCATGTATATTGGTCCCAAGATGGCTGCCAACACTTCTTGGATAAAGTGCTGACAGCCAATCAGATCTCAGGATGAGATGTGTGGTTAGGCTCCGCCCACATATATATATGATTTTACTTTTGATTTTCTCAGGAACTACTGAACAGATTGGCACCAGACCTGAAAAAGGCACTTCCCTGACCTGAGGACTACCTCTCTGCCAAATTTCAAGTAATTCTGTTCAGCCGTTCGGGCTGTACCTTGGACTAAAGGTCCCTATGGAAAAATGCATGGGGAAAACGTGTTTTGGGACCCCCCTTTTTTCTCAGCCCCCGCTTGACGAATCACCCCGAGACTTTCAGGGTAGGAGCGGAGCGGAGCGCCCCACCTATTTTGAAAATTTTGCAAGGATTCGTCAACCGGCGCCAAAGTTATTCCAAATAGAATGTTGCGGATTTCCTATGGAAACACGGTCCTAACTATAACTATCTACTGGCGACCGCCAGTAGATAATATATATATATATATATATATCCAAAATCTGCAAACGCTTCTTCCGGACAGCTGGCACCCTAGGAAAGTGGCGTACACGCCGGCGAAGCCACCGGCAATACTATCGTTGAAGTGCAAAAGTACGTGCGCTCTCAGGTAAGTAAACGACACATCCAAGTTGTAGTAGTGATCAGGTTTATTCCATAACGCGTTTCGACTGCGTCCGCAGCCTTGCTCACATGGAACCGTGTAATGGAAAACTGGATGCAAATGTATATACACATGACACAACCCAGAGGGCAGTGGAGTCAAAATAGGACTGAGAGAAAGAAGGCGTCCGCCATCTTGGAAAGGTCAACAATGGTAAACATAGTGAAAGGCAAATGCAAAGTAAATACACAATGACGTAATGTGAAAACGTAATGTGAAAATGATCATCAGTACAAATGCACGAAAGAAAATACTCCACTGTTACATTTGTGATAGGTCAAATGACCGCAAAAAGGTATATGGCTCGAAAACAAATTATCGTAGCACTCATAGTGAAATTAATGTAAAAGTGGTCATTCGAGCATCATAATACTGCGTCTAACAAAAATGGAAACGCTGGGCCAGTGTGGAAGCACTGCAAAGTGATAGACTTCCGCTGCGCATGGAAAGGTGGCTAAGTAGCCAGACACATGGGGGGGAAGAGCTGGACCCATTGCGAGTTATTGCAATAAAGGATGGTGTGGTGAAAGGAAGAGTCAGTGATGGCAAGGTTACCAGAGCAGTGGTTGCCGATTGCAGACCAATGTTAAGTCAGTGCGCGTTGCACGAAGTGCAGAGTAGACCCAAACATGGTTTATGGGCTGGCGAGTTCATGATCTGACGTACATGCATAGTGCTCGTACAGTGCTAAACATCTGGTCTTTCCATTCACGGGTAATATGATGGACAGAGTGCCACGATAGGAAACAGGTTGAAAACTAGAACAAAGACAGTGATGAGCAAGTGCCCTGGGTCAAGATAACCAAAAACCACTTATCCTGCTGCTCTCAAAGCCCTTCTTGGAGTGTCCAGTTGTGAATCAAGTGCCCCAGTTTTCTAAGTGAAGGTGAAGACGTGACTCCGAAGAGAAGGTTAGGCACCTGTGTGGTGATTAGGTGCCTTCCTTATCTCCTGCAATAAAACATGAGAAAAACATTAGCTGACAAGTAAGAGAAATGTTCAAGATACCAAGACAGAATAAAACACACAGGAAGGTACATCCTAAAAATTACAAGACATCCTCAGTAAACTGTCTGAACGTAAGAAATTACTCTCTTTTCAGATGTATTGACAGTTCCTCGTCCTGGTTCATCCCACCAGGGGCCTTAGTTTGGAGATCTACAATGTATTTAGACTCTCTCTGTCTGAGTCTGAGTGTCCTGTTACCCCCTCTGTGATCTAACCGGACTTGTTCCAAAATAAAATACTTCAGTAGTGAGGAGTCAGAATAGTGTCGCTCTTGGAAATGCCTCGCCACCGGGTATTTAGGGTCTTTATTGGTGATGGCCCGCTTGTGTTCAAGTACCCTTTTCTTGGCCATCAGGGTAGTGCTGCCTATATAGTACAGTCCGCATGGGCATTCTATCACATATATAACGAATGTGGTGCTGCAAGTGAGGAACTGGGTTATTGTTCTCTGATTGTGACCTTGTTCGTATGTTTTGCGTGATGTGCTGGCCGAACAAGCTTTGCAGTGACCACATGGGAAGAAACCTCTGAGGTTCTGGATACCTCTGTCTTGAGTCAGAGTGATGTCACTGTGTACTAGTATATCCCTAAGGTTTCTACCTCGCCTGTATGTGATGTTAGGTCTGTCCTTGAAAGTGTGTCCAATGCTATTGTCATTCTTAAGTGTGTTCCAATTTTTTGACAGAATGTGTCTGATGCCATCAGACTCCGTATTGTAGGTCATGATCACCCTGGTTTCTGCATCCCCAGTTTCCTCCATTCCTGTGGTCTTATCTCTGAGTGTGTCTGTTCTATCCACGGACTCTACTCTGCAGATCGCTTTCTTGAGGACCCAATTGGGGTAGCCTCGAAGTTTAAATCTTTCGATCATGACTTTGCTTTCTTTCTCGAATGCTTCTCTGCTGCTACAATTTCTTTTTGCCCTCAGAAGTTCACCAAAGGGGATACTCCACTTAAGGGTGTCAGGGTGGCTGCTGAGGGCATGAAGGATGCTGTTGCCTGCTGTACTTTTGCGGTATAATGAGGTATGTAGTGTGTTGGATCTTACCTCTACCTTCACATCTAAGTATTCGACCATGTTGTCGCTAATGCACCCAGTGAGATGTATGTTGCGGTCATTGTAGTTGAGTTCTTGTATGAAATCTAGGGCCTCTGTCCGACTGCCTTTCCATATAATGAAAAGGTCGTCAATGTATCTGAGCCAGAGAGCTACTTTGCTCAGATTTCTGATGGCAATTTTTTCTGAAAAAATCTCCTCCTCCCAGAGGCCCATGAAGAGATTTGCAAAGCTCGGTGCCAGACAAGAACCCATCGCGGTACCAATCAGCTGTTTATGGATGGTACCGTTGAAGATGAAGATGTTATTAGTGAGGCAGAATTCCGTCATTTCCATGATCATATCATTGTGTTCCAAATATTTGATCTCTCTTTGGTTGAGGAAGTGCCTGCATGCATCTAATCCCTGTTGATGGTCAATTATGGTGTACAGTGATTGTACGTCTAGTGTGATGAGTAGTAGGTCATTCTCCCATTTGATCATTTCTAGTTTACCCAGGAAATCTTTGGTATCCCTCACGTAACTGGGGAGCTTGGTGACAAATTCCCTGAGAAAATGG
Source organism: Triturus cristatus (assembly GCF_964204655.1). Taxonomy (NCBI): domain Eukaryota; kingdom Metazoa; phylum Chordata; class Amphibia; order Caudata; family Salamandridae; genus Triturus; species Triturus cristatus. Next base: position 741,896,928 of record NC_140583.1, read on the forward strand.
TCCACATATTTGGATATGTGCTCTGCTACACTTCCTATAGAGGACACTATGGGACGGCCAGGTGGAGATGTGGCACTCTTGTGGACCTTGGGTAGAAGGTAGAGCACCGGTATCTTGGGAAAATCCCTCTTGAGATAACAGTACTCTTCCCACTCAAGGATCCCTTTGTCTCTCCAAGTGATGAGTTTGTCCCATATCAGAATGACGCTTTCATTGTACACCTCCCTAGTGATCTGCATGTAGGAGTTGGTGTCCCCTAGTTGTCTGAGGGCCTCGGCAATGTATTGTTCTCTGTCCAGAATAACGACATTGCCACCTTTGTCTGCTGGTCGGATGACTATGTCATTGTCATCAGCTAATGATTTCAGAATTTGTCTCTGATTAAATGTCAGATTATTTTTGGAGTTGTTGCCAAATTGCGATTTGTTTCTCAGATCCATAAGGGCCTTGGTGACATTGTCGTGGAATGTGTCAATGCCGTCATGAGGTAGTGTGGGTAAAAAAGTCGAAGGTGGTTTAAAGCCAGTAGAGGCGGCTGAGTCGTGGGTGATGTCCATGGCATCCAAGATGTCTGTAGCTTCCGTGATCTGACTGTCCCTATTCGTGTCGTTATTGAGTTCGAAAAGGGTGGTGAGAGTATTGAGATCCCCTATCTCTAGGTTGGCTTCATGTTCCCCCTGTGTGTTGATGTCAGTGGCTACTCTGGGCTGTTGGCGGCGTAATATATGCCACTTCTTAAGCTTGAGCTTTCTGACATATTTGAAGAGGTCAATTCTTGTTTCAACATAGTTAAAACTGGAAGAGGGGCAAAATGACAGACCTAAGCATAAAGTGTACTTCTCCACATCACTTAAATGTCTTTTAGACAGATTAATAATAGTTTTGTTAACCATGTTGTAGTCCATCAGTATGTTCTGTTGGAGCGCGTCTTGTTGCTTCCCATACGCCCCCTTCCTCTGCCTCTTCTGCCACTGTTGTCTGATTCGTTGCCGTCTGTTCCTCCGTCTACTCGGCCTCTTCCTCGTGTTCGTCCTCTCTGGCCCCTCGATCTCGGTGTTGCTGTGTCTCTCGTACTCTGTCGTGTTTGTCGCATTGTCCGGTATTCGTCTAAAAAAGTGATGGTGCGGGTACTGCGTTCCTCGCCTGAAGTCTCCCCTTTGGATACGTCCGATTCCGTATCGCTAGCAGTGGATATCTCTGAGGGTACTTCTTCCACCGGAGTAGCCTTCTCTGTTGTAGGTGTTTCTTTGTCCTTGTAGAGATGATCATATTTTCGGCTAAAAGTTAGTATCCTCCCGCTGTCGTAGTCTCCATAGTCTCTGTTAAGTTTCCTTTGTTTACGCCCTTTGATGTCCTCCTCGTGTTTAACCAGTCTCTCTTTCATATTCTCCATTGCCTTGTTGTAGGTCTCTGTACTCATGTTTTTGGTAAGGTCTTCTTGAAGGTCTTTGATTTCTTTCAATAGTGCATCGCGGTCGATCCAGGCGTACTTTATCAGTATCTCCAGCATCCGTCTGGAGCTGAGTGCCGAGTTCTGGGACCATTCTTTGAGCATTTCGGGGTTTGGTTTTTCATACGAGGGTGTAATGAAAATCCTCAGGCCTCTCGGAGCCATCTCTTGTTCCACGTAGTTTTGTAGTGAGATGGCCTCCCACCATTTCGATATCTCTGCTCTCTTCGTTTTCTCCAGTTTCCTCAGTTTATCCTCTGTTGTGCGTGTTTCTGGATTGGTGGCCTCTTTATGATTCCTTGGTCCCGGTTTCCTCGTAAATAAAGTGAGAGCAGCTGCTCTTCTCTCAGCCTCATCTTCCATGATGTACTAAACTGATCACTCAATTCTGTCCAAAACAGTAAGTGCGTTTATTACCCCCCTCTTATCATAGTAGAGGGTTCTTTCTGCCGTGATATAAGGTATGTATGTAAATACAGTCAATCCTCTAATGCCCAAAAGTGAGCTTGTTGTGCAGCGAGTCGTATGACAATAATGGTCTTGCCCCACAGTACACACAGAGAGAAGCGGGGTTACAGGCAGGGAGTAAACGATCCTTCTCACGTCTCCTTCCCCACTGTGCCTCCGTAAGCGAGTAAATGAAATCGCGTGTGTATCGCTGGTGTGGTACAGAAGATAACTACCCAGTGAACGGTCCCGCTGCCCCGGTTGGATAAGAGGTCTCGTGCATCCGCCGATGCACGCTAAGTCAGATCTGTCCTAGGGACGGAAACTCATACACACGGGCTTACCTCTGCCTGAAGATCCAGGGTCAGCGCTCGTCGTAGGTCGTGCTGAAGATTGTTGGTATAACAAGGGGGAAAAGGTGGGAAATCACGGCCGGTGCAGCGCTGTCCTCAATAGTAATCCAAAATCTGCAAACGCTTCTTCCGGACAGCTGGCACCCTAGGAAAGTGGCGTACACGCCGGCGAAGCCACCGGCAATACTATCGTTGAAGTGCAAAAGTACGTGCGCTCTCAGGTAAGTAAACGACACATCCAAGTTGTAGTAGTGATCAGGTTTATTCCATAACGCGTTTCGACTGCGTCCGCAGCCTTGCTCACATGGAACCGTGTAATGGAAAACTGGATGCAAATGTATATACACATGACACAACCCAGAGGGCAGTGGAGTCAAAATAGGACTGAGAGAAAGAAGGCGTCCGCCATCTTGGAAAGGTCAACAATGGTAAACATAGTGAAAGGCAAATGCAAAGTAAATACACAATGACGTAATGTGAAAACGTAATGTGAAAATGATCATCAGTACAAATGCACGAAAGAAAATACTCCACTGTTACATTTGTGATAGGTCAAATGACCGCAAAAAGGTATATGGCTCGAAAACAAATTATCGTAGCACTCATAGTGAAATTAATGTAAAAGTGGTCATTCGAGCATCATAATACTGCGTCTAACAAAAATGGAAACGCTGGGCCAGTGTGGAAGCACTGCAAAGTGATAGACTTCCGCTGCGCATGGCACTCTGTCCATCATATTACCCGTGAATGGAAAGACCAGATGTTTAGCACTGTACGAGCACTATGCATGTACGTCAGATCATGAACTCGCCAGCCCATAAACCATGTTTGGGTCTACTCTGCACTTCGTGCAACGCGCACTGACTTAACATTGGTCTGCAATCGGCAACCACTGCTCTGGTAACCTTGCCATCACTGACTCTTCCTTTCACCACACCATCCTTTATTGCAATAACTCGCAATGGGTCCAGCTCTTCCCCCCCATGTGTCTGGCTACTTAGCCACCTTTCCATGCGCAGCGGAAGTCTATCACTTTGCAGTGCTTCCACACTGGCCCAGCGTTTCCATTTTTGTTAGACGCAGTATTATGATGCTCGAATGACCACTTTTACATTAATTTCACTATGAGTGCTACGATAATTTGTTTTCGAGCCATATACCTTTTTGCGGTCATTTGACCTATCACAAATGTAACAGTGGAGTATTTTCTTTCGTGCATTTGTACTGATGATCATTTTCACATTACGTTTTCACATTACGTCATTGTGTATTTACTTTGCATTTGCCTTTCACTATGTTTACCATTGTTGACCTTTCCAAGATGGCGGACGCCTTCTTTCTCTCAGTCCTATTTTGACTCCACTGCCCTCTGGGTTGTGTCATGTGTATATACATTTGCATCCAGTTTTCCATTACACGGTTCCATGTGAGCAAGGCTGCGGACGCAGTCGAAACGCGTTATGGAATAAACCTGATCACTACTACAACTTGGATGTGTCGTTTACTTACCTGAGAGCGCACGTACTTTTGCACTTCAACGATATATATATATATGTATACTATTATTTGTTTTCACTGAAAAAACCATAGGTTTCAGGCCTGATATAGTTAGGAATTAGCATTTAAAAAACCTTAGAAATTCACTGAAAAAACAATAGGTTTTAGGGGTGTTGTAGCTAGTTGGACATTTCACTCAAGCAAAACCATTGAAATTCCTCCGATATAGTTAGTTGTACTTACTGCATCTCGCCCGCCCGCAATCCACTGCTGATGATGTCACATATTACATCATTCATGACATGGTCAGTGACATTACTGATGACATCTCAAATGACATCACTGATGACATCACTGATGACATCATCCAGTGAATGTGGTTTGGTTCGTTATTTAAATATGTATTCTATATCTAGCAATTTGCATTGAAGAATGAGTGGATATATAAATATAAATATCTGGATGGAGGATTTAGTAGCAGTGTGATTGACTGTTTACTTGACTAATTTATAGTGTCTCACTAAATATATTGGATAGTGACTAAACTGTGTGAATATCTGTATCACTTTGTCAGTTGTTGTGTAAACTGCTGCACTAGTTGGTTACTAGCTACGTGAAAGTCTATATTATGTATTGATTAGTTAACTGAGTATTTGAATGGGAGAGTGAATGTGTGTGTGGTTCGGTGGGGGGTGTGTGACTGCCCAAAGATGTATGAATAGTTGATTCAGTAGGTATATGAAGTTAAAACTACATGTTATAACAGTTGTTTGGGTGAGGGAATATCTTTATGGGTGTGGCGATGAGCAAATATATGTCTCAATGGTACATGTCCAATAAACTAGAAAAATAAAATCCAGTGTATGTGTCAGTTGTTGTATATAAATAAGTATACATAAGACTCAGTGATTGTATGAGTGACTGTATGGATAACTGTATACTTGTAATAGTGTTTTTATAACACACCAAGTATGAGTTATTATCTATATGAATAGATCAAGTGGTGTTTTTATAAGTGTATAGCTAAGTAAAAGTAAGTATGATCCATTGTTTGCATAAGTGAGTAGGATGACTTCATAAGTGATTAGTATGTGTGCTGGTGTGTAATGTCGATATAGGTGTATAAGTATATTTGATTTTTGTTCTATTGATCATTGACAGCATGTATGAGTGAATCTATAGATAAGAGATTACATGTGTGTATAGATCTAGAAAACACTGAGTGGGTGTTTAGAAACTTGTATTGGTGTGTCAATGGTTTTAAATCTGGCACTCTGTATTTTACAGTGAGTGATGAAAGGTTATACTAGTGTATGATGAGGTGTATCTGCTTGTCACGTGGATGATATAATCAGTGATGTCATCAGTGATGTCATTTGAGATGTCATCAGTGATGTCACTGACCATGTCATGAATGATGTAATATGTGACATCATCAGCAGTGGATTGCGGGCGCGCAAGATGTAGTTAGTACAACTAACTATATCGGAGGAATTTCAATGGTTTTGTTTGAGTGAAATGTTCAGCTAGCTATAACACCCCTAAAACCTATGGTTTTTTCAGTGAATTTCTAAGGTTTTTTAAATGCTAATTTCTAACTATATCAGGCCTGAAACCTATGGTTTTTTCAGTGAATTTCAAAGGTTTTTTAAATGCTAATTCCTAACTATATCAGGCCTGAAACCTATGATTTTTTCAGTGAATTTCAAAGGTTTTGTAAATGACAATTTTATATGTGTTAATTGTTATAATGATTATTTTGATACTGATTTACTACATTTTGTAAACTGTTTATTTTTAGATATTTTATTTTTTTAATTACATTATACATTACAATACAAAATATACCTTTTCAGAATGAATTACTTTAGTTTAAATACTTTGCAAATAGGCAATAGACTTTTAAGTACAGTAGTTACAGTTGTTGCAATGGGCAACACAATTTCAAACACAATGCAACATTGAGCTCAATGTGAATTTCTAGTCAAATGCAATTAGTTACTTTATGGATTACTTTTCTAACCACAGGACTGGATCCTAGATTCAGTCCTTGGACATATCCTGTAAACAGTTGAGTAAAAGCCTTTTGGTTATAGTAGTGATTTTTAAGGAATATTATTGTATTTTAAAAGTTGACACAGAAACTTTTTCACATAGAATCACCAATATTATCCTATGGCAGAAAATTCACTTAGCAGGTAAGTAGTGTTATCGTTACTTTTTCTTACTCAGTGGTGGATACTGGATCCAGCACTGGCCAATCTCCTGTAAACAGTTGAAAGAATGTGTTTAAGTCATACAGACGATTTTTTAGGAATATTTTTAGTTTGTGAAAAAAGACACTTAGAAACTTTTCCGGTGAAAACCACACAATGGATTCCTATGGAAGGAAATACAAGTTACTGGTAAGTACGCTTAGAATTACTATTCAGGGTCAGTGCTGGGCTAAAAGATGCAGCCCTGGGTACTCTCCTGAAAACAGGTGAGTAAATCGGAATTCGGAGTTCAGCTGATTTTAGAGGAATATTTGTAAGTTTCAAAAATGGACACTTAGAAACCTTTCTGGTAAAAACCACACAATGGATTCCTATGGAAGGAAATACAAGTTACTGGTAAGTACGCTTAGAATTACTTTTCAGGGTCAGTGCTGGGATAAAAGATGCAGCCCTGTGTTCTCTCCTGATAACAGGTGAGTAAATCGGAATTCGTAGTTCAACTGATTTTAGAAGAATATTTGTACGTTTCAAAAATGGACACCTAGAAACTTTTCTGGTAAAAACCACACAATGGATTCCTATGGAAGGAAATACAAGTTACTGGTAAGTACGCTTAGAATTACTTTTCAGGGTCAGTGCTGCGCTAAAAGATGCAGCACTGGGTTCTCTCCTGATAACAGGTGAGTAAATCGGAATTCGTAGTTCGGCTGATTTTAGAGGAATATTTGTACAATGGTGAAGCAAGGGGGCGGGGCCTGAGGTGACGTGTGCAAACACGCCCTGTGGCGTGTTTTAAGTTGGGGAATTAATTCCTCTTCAATCCAGTGGTCCCCTGGGGGCCAACTAGCCCACCAGGTACCTCCAGTATGCGCCAGGGAGCTGCGTTGCAGAGAGGTGTTCAGAGGCCACGCCTCTTTTTACATCACTCTGCAACGCAGCTCCGTGGGGCTTACTGGAGATACCTTATTTGTTTTTAATGAATTTAAAAAAAATATTTGTAAATTTTTTAAAACTATTTTTTATATATTTTTTAAAATATTTTTTAAACTATGTTTTTAATACTTTGTTATTAGTTTTTTTTGGGATTTGCGTACCCTAAGCGCACCTGCGCAGAACATAGTCGCCATTTTACGATTGTTTGGAAAATTGCTTGTGAATGATAGGAGGTAAGCACCGATGTTTGTCTGCAAAGATGCTCAAAGAAGAATGATTGAATTGATTGCAGTCCTTCAATACGTAGAATGGGAAATATTATGAACCACTCAAATCTGTTTTTTGGAGGTCATATGATATCCTATGACAGAGAGATTCCAAAACTACATAGGTATAAACAGGGTGTTTTGAAAAACGTATTAAAACTTTGTACCTTCTTGCAGATGTGCCCATTGTCCATTTTAATACATAGTTAAACTTACCTTCACAGTGTTAGCAATAAAAAATGGTACACATTTTTTTCAGTTGTTTTTTGTAATGTAAATTGTGGTAAATTGCTTATTTTAGAATTAGGATCTGTGAAATAAAAGAAAAAATAGTTATAACATGTAATAATACATTTTTAACAACACAGCATAATTTAAACAAAATATTTTGTTTGCCTTTTTTGCTGTTCTCAGAATATATTGAATTTCACTAGAAATAGTGATTTCAATCGTACTCATCACATAACAGCGGGCAAAAAAAAACAATCAATACAAATCACACATATATAAAATGCTTATTGCTAACAAAATGTTATAACTTCAATTTATAAAAACTGTAAATTGTAAATGTTGTCGCTTTAACATATTCACTGAGTCAATGAGTAAGAAAAAGTCCATAATTCAAACATATACCTTTCCTTGAGGCCAAATGGTATTTTTGCACTGTTTTTTATGTAAATTGTCCAATGGTAATCCTAATAAATTATAATAATAAATTCCTCAGAGAGTGAATTATCTTCCTAAAACTTTGGCTTTAAAAATATTAGGTAGGAATTTGGCAATTCACTAGGCAAACGTTGTTTGAAAACCAACTGGGCATCATTACAAAGTGTCCATCCTTTGTCACATTTTAGATAGGCAGTGTAATGTCCAGATGTTGTTGAAGGACCATCATTGAAAATTATTGCAATTGCTACAAAAGTCCTTCATGATATTGATAGTTGTGTTGCTACAAATTGCTTTATTAAAGTATCCAATTTTCTTCCATCAGCTGTACAACGTTGCATCATTAAAATTATATATTGTCCATATTTTTTTTTTAAATAATGTGGATAACATTTCTGATTTACATTGGCTACACTCCATGTTTTGATTTGCACCTTTAACTAATTTATTGAAGGACACTGATTTACAGTCCGGTAATGTTAAATATAGAAATCTTTCAGTGTCTACATTAGTGCTAGATGTATGCATGCAATTTTCACAATGATGTTCCCATTTGTAACAAAGGCCAAAAATATTTTCTATTTCTACACCTTCATTTTCAACAACGGTAAGCATATACATTTAAAATTCCTGAGCGTAAATTGTATAGAACCAGAACACACATCCAAAAGATTAGGCACATCTGAAACAGTTTGTATTTTACTTGTATCTGTTCTCAATTTTTCATAAACAGAATGCAACAAGGAACAAAATCTTTTTTCCTGATACTGCATAATTTGTTCTTGCAAACCTTCAAGATGAAAAACAACATTGACCACTACATTAGCATAGCAGTTGACACCTGAACTATTTTCAAACTGATAACCAACAATCTCTTCAATAGTGTCCTTTTTCTTTTTACTTGCAATCACAACATTATCTTGTTCTTTTTCCTTCTCTACACCTTCAGTACAGATATTCTCAAACCTTCTTTTTCGACCAACGACACGCATTTCAAATACAGGATATTGACCTAAATTGGGAGCATACACCCTTCTTAACCTATTATACTCTTTTACACAGTTTGCATCTGCAGTAACCTTTGTGTCATCAAAATCAATCAAAAACAAACCAGATAATGTTCTGACTCGTGACAAAGCAACATATGCCATACCCTCTTTAAACACGGTAGATCCAATGTTCACCAATGCACTGTCTACACTTAATCCTTGAGATTTATGAATAGTCACTGCGTATGCCAGAGAAAATGGAAATTGTTTCCTACGGACACATAAATCTTTAACAAGCAAAAATCGAACTGAAAAACGACCAATTTCTTTAACTTCTTCAATCTGATCAAATTTAATTTTTAACAATTCAATTCCTTCTTTTTTCTGATAATTAACAAAATCCACCACTTTAACCATTGCTCCATTAATCAAACCTTTTTCTACTTCCAAATTACGCCTTAAAATTACCCGACAGTTTATACATGCATATAAAGTCTTTTCTAAACCAGCCGTTTTAGATATCTTTTTTTCTAAAGAATCCAGTTTTGTTTTCAATTTTCCCGTCAAAATAATAGTGATTCCTTCATGCTCTATTTTATCGATGGCTTCCATTTTTATAATTTCTTAATTTTCCAGTTTCAGTAGTTCTTTGTTGAATATAGAACACTCGCGCAGTGTTGGCATTAAGCAGATCACTGATTTATTTTCTGCAATTTTCATGTATACTTTCTCAGGAACTACATTTTCATTTGGAAACAAATTGGAAAGTAATCGACTCTGCAAAGCTTGTTTGCCATGTTCTGTCAGAAGTCACATTCTTATATCTTGTAGAATACTTCCATATTCAGCATCATTTGCCTGTCGCATATTTTTCGTCAGGTCTTTGTATTCAAAATATGTCCAAATGTTCACATTTCCAACACTACCCAGAGACTTTCTGGTATCTTCATGTGCAAGTGTTTTAAATACCGGTTGTCCTTTTACTGGAGACAGTTGCAGTAGATCTCCAAAAACTATGACGTGGTTTCCTCCAAATAACACATCATACTCTGTTTTAAGAATTTGCTGCATTCTTAAATGCACAAAGGCAAGCATCAAGTTTGAGACCATGCTTACCCCATCAAGTATAATTTTCTTCAGGACTCTTGAAACTTCACAACAAGCTTCTCCAGATAGCTTGTGGTATTCCAATTTGTTCTCATGCTCTACTGGTAGCATTAGTAAACGATGTAAAGTAATTCCTTTAATGTTATGTGCTGCCAATCCAGTTGGAGCAGTGACAATACAAGACAAATGTGACTCAGTTGTTTTCTGCAGATAACTTGTAATTACTTTAATTAAGAATCTTTTTCCTGTTCCAGCTTGACCACTCACATACATTCGGATAGGTTGAAATGATGTACATGAGCACTCTTTCTTTTCATGAAGTAATCCATGGTCAATCTGTCTGCTGATATATTTGTTTCTGTTTAACATTTAGTTGTTCTTCCAAGTTTCCTAACTGCATTTTTCTTGAGCTTGATGCATTGCTGTTTCCACCTCATTCATGGCAATTGCTGCTTCATTTTCAACAATTGGTTGTCCTAGTGGATCTTGACTCAGTGCAGCAGAACTTTGTCTGTCTTGAGAACTGTCTCTAGCAATCTCAGCTGCAATTGTAGCTTCTTGATCAATTTCATCATTCAACATTTTCACATAATTCGCAAAAGCACTGCATTGTATACTATCTTTACAAGCATTAAATGAATCTTCATAGCTCTGAAAATCTCCAAGTAATTCCAGTTCTGAACGCCATGGTTTGAACATTCGCAAAAGGGCTAAATAGTAAAATTCCCATTTATCAGCAGTGTCGCAACTCAGTTTCCTGTGATTAATTAAATTTCCTTTCCTTTGTTTCACCAAACATCCTTTGGAATCAATCACTAAATATTTTCCATCAATGATGTTCTCTGTAGTATTTCGTTTAAAAGTGTAGTTTTGCAGCACTTCATAGAGACACATGTTCTCAAGATCATGACTTCTGTTTGGGTAATATTTATCCAACATATTCGTTTTCAAAATATCTGTACTTTCTGGTTCTTTTTCTGCTAAATATTCAATTTCGTGAACAGATTTTAATACCCAATTTCGCATTGCTGCAAGACCTAGACTCACCCAAATGATTCTTCTACTTTTGGAGTATAGACTTGCAGATGATATCCGATCTGAGCATTCACATGCTCCAATTTCACGATGCGATAACATCTTCTAACTGAAACTGTATAATTTCTTACTTAGGGGCATATCATCATAAATGTGAAGGACATCTATCATGGGCTTCAATTGGAATTCCATAGAGCATATTATCAAGCCCATTATCGCCGTTTTAGAGGCAGTTGTCTGCCGCTAAAACGGCGATAATATGCCCCCTAGACCGCTCGTGAGAAATCTCTTCCCACATTCCTTTCAATTCCGTCTTTTCTGATTTAGTAATGTAGGACGTTACATATCGAGCAACAGCAATTGAATTGTCCGCAACATACAGAATATCCATGTTAGGGTTCCACACGGATAAAATAACTGGATTGTAGGCATTTATGTATTTTGACTCTTCGCTTCTTCTTAAGTTGTAGGTATTTTTCTGAGACTTTCTTGTGATGGTATGTCGCATAGCTGACATAAAACTGTTCACTCTTCCTTTGGATAATACAGGACGTGGAAATCCAAAACGACATTTGGTATAGAACTTATCCTTAGACTTGTACTTTCGTCGACTATATTTTCCACATCTATGGCTTTAGAATTGTAAGACTTGTTGTTTTAAGTTTTTATCTTCTCTGCTATTGGGTACAGCACAATTGGCATAATCTTCAATGAAAGACAAAACAGTATCATCTGAATCTGTTCCAAATTTGGGGGCGTCCTTAGTCCATAACAACATATGTATATGAGGAGCACCTCTTGCTTGATACTCCTTTCTCCAAAAGAAATCCACAACTTCTCCAAGAGGAGGATTCTTTTTATTGCAGATGAAAGACATCATAGCTTCAAATCTATGATTGAAATATCTGCATACATTAACAGGATCCAAAGAGCACAATTCTCCAGGTGTCTTGTATTCAATATTTTTTATATTGGAATTTGCCCCTCGAAGAAATTCAAGTAAATCATCCCAAGCATACTCAGCACAGCTTAGTGTAACAAACCATGTAGGAGTTCCTAAGTTCCGTAGCATACATTTCAGTTCTCCATGACGACGGTACCAATATTCATTAGTCCCACGCTGACATGCCATCAGATTAATCAACTGAGATTCTAAATGATCCTCTTTCTGATGCACTTTATCCATAAAATCCTTTGGAGTTACATTTTGTAGATGCATTCCAGTTTTTAAAATGTAATTTACTGCATATGAAAGTCCAGAAGAGTCACTTTCAAACAGAAGATAAAACATATAAGGGATACATTGTCGAAATCTTGGATCATCTGCATATAATCTTGTTGTCCGATATTCAGATGCAGGAATCTGCACAGGACGTTCATCATATCGTCCACCTTTTCCTGTTGGAAACAACTGCGGGAAACAACAAGCTTCCAAGCTCTCTTCCCATACACTCATGGGACTTCCTCTTGCTTTTTTCATTTGGAACAACTCAATCATATTCCCCATCACTTCTTTGGAATGAAGTGGTTGTACACTGTAATGTTCATAGATTTCTTCACATCTGGACATGTCCACTTTTTCAATTTGTCCACTTAATGTTTCAGTATCTTCTGCTAAATCTATTTCTTCTTCTCCTACAAACACATTTCTATAGAACTCATTATTTTGTTATCAGATACAATGATGCCTTTTGCACTTTTCTAACATCCACTAACTCTTGCCAGATGTTCTTATTCTTAGTAGGAACACCATTAACTAGAATGACTAGTGGTTCATTTTCTCCATGGTCTACACCAATAGTTTCAATGTTTTTCTTTAAATCTAACGGTAAATACACAACTCTTCCTTTCAATCCTCTTTTTAAGTCTGACGGAGGTAATTTACCTGTTTTAGTCTCCATACGAACAATAGCCTGAAACTGGTGCACACATTGAATGAGAATAGACTCATAGCTATTTAAATCTATCAGTTCTGGAGGAATAGCAACCAACTCTAGATTATTATGAACAGCTCTAGCAGGCATTTTATTCTCATCTAATTTGTTATAACAACATTTGCAAATATGCTGCTCAGATCCCAAATCAAAACAATCCTCTACGAACAAATAAGTTGCAAATTCCTTCCACTTATCATTATCTTCTGTTTCACTTTTTAAATACAGATTGACACTGCTAGTCTGATTTTTATAGTGAGTTCGCTGACAACAAATACAAGAAACATTTGGGGGCCGATTCCGATACTGGAGAAATATTCCCCGTACGAATCGTATCGGGATTTTTGTACGTACGAATCGTACAAGTCCCGTACAAACAGGCAAGTACGATTCGTATGTAAAAAACTCCATACGAATCGCATTGGGAATATACCCCGACACGTCCTTGGGTCGGGAAAAAGTGTCCAACACGTCCCCGGACGGTTTTACATACGACTTGGTAAACCGACGTCCGAACGCGAAAGTACGATCCGTCCCGTCCGTCCGAATCCACAACCGTATGGTAAAAACACAGTACGGAGCGAACCTCCACAGCAACCATGGAGATGTCCAAACAAGTGCCCGCATACGCGCCGAACACCCCCCCATGTCCGCGCCATATCCCCAGCCCCCCGTATGTCCGCGCCGTACCCCCAGCCCCCCGCCACCGTATGTCCGCGACGTACCCCCAGCCCCCCCGTATGTCCGCGACGTACCCCCACCCCACCCCCGTATGTACGGTGCGAACCCCCACTCCCGTATGTACGGTGCGAACCCCCACCCCACCCCGTATGTACGGTGTGAACCCCCACCCCCGTATGTACGGTGCGAACCCCCACCCCCGTATGTACGGTGCGAACCCCCACCCCACCCCCGTATGTACGGTGCGGACCCCCAGCCCACCCCCGTATGTACGGTGCGAACCCCCACCCCACCCCTGTATGTACGGTGCAAACCCCCACCCCCGTATGTACGGTGCGGACCCCCAGCGCTACGTGCTGGGGGTCCGCACCGTACATACGGGGGTGGGGTGGGGGTTCGCACCGTACATACGGGGGTGGGGTGGGGGTTTGCACTGTACATACGGGGGTGGGCTGGGGGTCCGCACCGTACATACGGGGGTGGGGGTACGCACCGTACATACGGGGGTGGGGTGGGGGTCCGCACCGTACATACAGGGGTGGGGTGGGGGTTCGCACCGTACATACAGGGGTGGGGGTTTGCACCGTACATACGGGGGTGGGGTGGGGGTTCGCACCGTACATACGGGGGTGGGGGTCTGCACCGGACATACACGGGTGGGATGCGGGTACGTCGCGGACATAGGGGGGGCTGGGGGTACGTCGCGGACATACGGGGGGGCTGGGGGTATGGCGCAGACATACGGGGGGGCTGGGGGTACGGCGCGGACATACAGGGGGGCTGGGGGGGTGTTCGGCGTGTACCGGTCTCCATTTTCCTCACGCTTCGCGGCGTACTTAGCTTTTCCGGCACTTTTTGTGTGCCGTAAAAATATACCCGTCCGGAGTGCTGCCGGTACGAATCGTACTTGCTGGTACGTAAAAAGCTGCCTAACTCCGTCCGCATGTCGCGTACGCGCCATCCCGGATCACATTTGTATGTGTTTTTGTGTCGGTCGGTGTTTTGTACGATTCGTACGGAAATGGTGTTTCCATACGAATCGTACTTGCATGTTTGTACGGTGTTTTTACCGGGTACGAGTCGGACGGAGAAAACGCTCCGACCGACGGTTCGTACCCGGTTTCTCCAGGATCGGAATCGGCCCCTAGGTCTTTCGCCTGAAATTACCTTAAACCTTGTGATTTGATCTTCAAAAATTTTTGTAATCATGGGTTCTACATTGTCTTCAACATTTTGTTCTACTAATGTGTCAGTTTCTGCACTCTCTTGCTGAGGACCAAAGTAACAAAACTCAATATCATCACAAACCTTCTTCACATCTGATACTGACCCACGCAAAAGAGCACTGTTCAACTCATTTAACTTTAGTGCTGGACTTTTTGCATAATACAATCTTCTCACTAACTTCCGCATTTGAGTATGATGTACTGCCAACATCCTGAAAACACTTTGACAAACTTTCCTAGAAAGACAAGCCAGAAAATGACCTTGCAAACCAGTATTTTTTCTCACTCTGCAAGAGTCTAGTCCTTGCAACACCTTAATCTTTTGTTTAATACTTTTTTTTACTATATCCTCGTATGAAACTACATAATTTATCAATAGATTCTTGTCGTACAATACAAACACTACTGCAATCCCAAGTGTACACAGGGTGTTTAGGACGTCTCCCTAGAATTTCATCAGCTATCACTTCTTCTGCATTTCTTTCAACCATTTTCTCTTTGTCAATTGGACAACCATTTCTGACCTCATAACCTCGACCACTGGTGTCAACTGCATGCAATAAAGTATTGCTCTGTAAATAACTCTCTTCACTAAAGAAAGGCTTTAATGTGTTCTGTTAATTACTCTTTTCCTCCTACGTTTGGCCTTCATTAAATGGATTGGTTTATCTAGTGATCGAATTCTGTTTAATTCTAAAATTAATAGTTTTCTTTTTACTTCAAAAGCCTTTTCAACAATGGTTTCAATATGCTTCTTCTTTTTATAAAATAGGGCTCTCTTTTTATATTTCTTCACATCTTTCAGCAAATTATGTACTACTCTCTTGTAAAATATTTTTTTGCGCATTTCTTTATACTGATTTTGCTTTCTTTTACCATACTTCGTCTCCTTTGACTGTCCATTTGCTTTTTGGCTTTTCCTAATTATTTCGTTTTTTTCTAGTTGAAGCATTCTCAGAGGTTTCAGCATTCTGTACATTCTGTCTGGCCCTACAAACATTTTTAATAAATTGCTTTGTGATCTTACCAGAAGATTTTTTCTTTTTAGCCACATTATGGTGCCGATTCCGATCCGTGAAAAAAATTTACCGTCCGACTCGTATCCGTATGTTTTTACGTACGAATCGTACAAGTACCGTACAAACTGCGAAGTACGATTCGTCCGTGAGAAATACATACGAATTGCATCGGGAAAATGGTCCAAGAGGGAGCTGTAAATGTTTACGTCCGAATAGCGTCGGGAAAAGTGTCCGACAGGGAGCCGGACATTTTTACGTGCAAATCGTAAAACAGAAGTCCGAGCGCACAAGTACGATCCGTAACGCCCGTCCGAATACACAACCACATGTAAAATGCCCCATACGGAGCGAACGCTGTAGCCTACATGTACACGGGTAAACTTGTGCCCGGATACGAGTTGTAGAGCCCCTCTCAACCCGCACATGTCAGCACCGTAACCCTGTATGTCAGCACCGTACCCCCCCTCCGCACCGTACCCCAACACCGTAGCACAGCCCCGCACCTGTACGCGCCGCACCCCAGGCCCGTCTCCCAGCCCTGCACTTGTATGCCCCATACCCCAGGACCGTACCCCAGCCCCCCACCTGTACGCGCCGCACCCCCGGCCCGTCTACCAGCCCCGTACCTGTACGTACCGTACCCCAACACCGTAGCCCAGCTCCGTACCTGTACGCACCGTACCCCAACACCGTAGCCCAGCCCCGCACCTGTACGCACCGTACCCCAACACCCTAGCACATCCCCACACCTGTACGCACCGTACCCCAACACCGTAGCACAGCCCTGCACCAGTACGCACCGTACCCCAACACCGTAGCACAGCCCCACATCTGTACGCACCGTACCCCAACACCGTAGCCCAGCCCCACATCTGTACGCACCGTACCCCAACACCGTAGCCCAGCCCTGTACCTGTACGCACCGTACCCCAACACCGTAGCCCAGCCCCGTACCTGTACGCACTGTACCCCAACACCATAGCACAGCCCCGCACCTGTACCTACCGTACCCCAACACTGTAGCCCAGCCCCGTACCTGTACGCACCATACCCCAACACCGTAGCCCAGCCCCGTACCTGTATGCACCGTACCCCAACACCATAGCACAGCCCCACACCTGTACGCACCGTACCCCAACACCGTAGCACAGCCCCGCACCTGTACGCACCGTACCCCAACACCGTAGCACAGCCCCCCACCTGTACGCGCCGCACCCCAGGCTCGTACCCCAGCCCTGTACCTGTACGCACCATAACCCAACACCGTACCCCAGCACCCTCACCCAGCATCGCGTATGTACAGACCTTACCTACGCGAAAAAGACTCGTACAGAACCAGGACACTGTAAAACAGCACAAGGAGGGTCAATTCGACTCGCACAACACCACAAAACACGTCAACATGACAAAATACATCTCTATGACTGACCTGGCACATCCAAACAGGCAAACAGAGGCCCTAAATCACCACCACCTCTTATAACACACCCACCACAAATTCAAACCCAGCCACACCCACAAATGGACCAATAAAAAGGGCCCACACACACAACCCATGAGCCTTTGCAACAGACTCACTGCTGCCAGACCCCATAGACAAACAACTGCCCCTTACTTATACCTTAACTACACCTTCATTTACACACCTTCACACAAGCTCATTCACAAACACCCCCTTTTCACATTCGCACACACACCTACACCTTCACACCCACACACCCACAACCATCCACACCCACACCCCACACCATGCCCACAGACAAGAATCCAAAGTTCACAAGGGCGGAGCTGGAACTCCTCGTCAACGAAGTCATCAGAGTCGAGCCACAGCTGTTTGGAACATTGGTCAGACAGACCAGCATAGCCCAAAAAACAAGCCTGTGGCAGAGGATCATCGATAAGGTGAATGCTGTTGCGCCCATCCGAAGGACCAGGCATGAATACCAAGCCAGGTGGTACGATCTGCGCAGGGCAGTCAAGAGGAAGATGAACGAGGAATACGCTCAGAGTAACATCACTGGAGGCGTGCTGCCCCGCAGACCCGTACATTACCATCTCTGGGAGGAGAAGGTGATGGCCATGCTTCCGCCGGTGGGAGTACACGGAGTCGAAGGAGTCGCAGAGCTTGGTGAGTACACAAACAACTCACGTAACATGGGGGGAATGCCATCCACACCACAAATACACCAAATGCACGCAGCTTCCCCCAAGCCCTCACCGCACACAACCACACTCAAAAACCACGCTCATGCCACTAACGTCTCCATGCCCCATTCACAAATAAAGGCAATGCCATGTCCCAGGCCACACCAACCACACAAACCCAAGACTGGATGTCCGAGATGCTGGGAGGGTGGGGCTCATACAACACATTGTGCAACTCCGAAGCAGACACCAATGCCCTCAGCCCATATGGCCTAGGTACATACCCATGCACCATGCCCAATGCACAGGGACTGGCAAAGTACTGACAAGGTAGCTGACACTTGGCCCTGCTGTATGCAGCACAAGGCCCTTCTGTGACCACTGTACACTCAAACACCAACTACACAAGCTCAGATAACTAGCACAGGCACTCAGACTCACTGTCATGCCAGCAAGCACCATGAGGGGACAGACACATCACCTGAGAGACCCAATGACAAATCACACTACACCCAATAGCAGGCCCGGTCACACATCCCCCCTCACACAAGCACACACCCCCGGGGCAGGCAATGGATTTACCCACTCTCACAATGGACATGTGACACAACAAGACCAATCCATCGCCAAATAAGCATCCGAGCCAAAATTCTACTGGTCAAACACTCAGGAGAACATACCAAACTGTCCCCCGCAACATACCCATCCCCAAGTGGACATTGAGAGGAATGCTAGGCACATCCAACTACCTGGAGGATCTGTGACAACTTGAATATGTATGAAACATGGATGTGGCATGAAACAACATTAACATTGTCTCTCTCTCACACACAGGGCAACGTCATCGACCTCCCCCCAACAATGGGGGGGGAACAATCACCGTCCCAGGCTCAGCGTGAAGAGGATCCCACCAGCAGCGACAACTCTCACCACTCCGTGGATGACCCCAACCAACCTGGCCCCTCTGGTGCCCAAGCCCCTGCAGCACCTGCGTCAGGTACATCTGTACCAACCACCACCCCCATTCCTGCCACATCCCAGCGCACTGAACAACACAGCCAGTCTGACCAGGAGGGACAGGTTCTCCGTGCACCCAGGAGGAGGCAGACAACCCCGATAATGCCATCCCTCAGGGGTCCCGTAGACCCAATGTGCCCACAACGGCAGGCCAGGCTCGTGTGGGCAGGGGTGGTGGGAGTGGAGGCAGGTGGAGGCGCGAACCTGACCAGCCAGCTGAGGGAACCGGTATGTCACACATACGCCACATCCTGGACACATACCGGCGTGACACCAGGGGCATCAGCCAGGTAGTGTCGAGCCTCACAGAGATGAAGGGGACCCTTGACGAGATGAAGAACCTGCAGGCCGAGCAATATGCCAGTCAACAACAACACCAAGGACGGATGGAGGCAAGACTGGCTGAGCTCCTGGCGGTGCAAACGGACATGAGCCGTTCACTCCGTCGGATTGCCGACAACATGGGCAACCCTCCCTGTGACACCAGGCAAATACCAGCACCAGCCACAAGGAGGGAGGAGGAGGAGGAGGATTCGTCTGACGGAGCATCACAGACATCGTCAAGGCCTGCATCTGAGGGTCCCCGGAGGAAGGTGGGTCGTCCACGGAAAAGACCGTGAGAGTCAGCGGACCATCCACATCTCCCAGGTCACCTGGCCTGGCACCTGGCCCTCTGGCGCAACAGCACAACCTCACCCAATGACATTCTCTGCCACATGGACTTGCTGGTCACAGTCTGACCAATGATGACCAACACTGTGGTCTGGACTCTGATGACTCCAACTGACAAGGATGCCATCTCCCCCTGTGAACTTTGGATTCTATGCACCCCGTAGAGCACCTTACTTCATCCACCAAAAGACTTACCCCACCAAAACTAAATACTTTATTTTGTCATGAGATGTTGCTGTCATTTGGCATTATTCCCCAACATATGTGTGTGTGTAAATGTCAAACTATGCCTGAGTGTTGAACTAACTTCACACATCCATACCCTGGGATAGGAGTCTGGTACAGGACACACATGGGTCACAATGTATCATTCAATGCAGACATGGAGCACAATACTCACCTGTGATTGCCTCAAGCTGATGAGGTGTGCATGCAATAATGTGCGGACAGACCTATTTGGAAGAGTGCCATCAAGGCGTAGAGGTCATGGCTCATTCAGATGTTCCCGGGGAGGGAGTCCCAGGTATGTGTTCCCAGGTGGGAGAACTATGTCCTGCATGCTGGAGTACGGTGGAGCTGAAGAATGGTGGCCAGGTCAAGGTTGGAGGCACGGAGATGGCACTACGGGGTCTCGGATGACAGTGGTACAAGGTTGGTGTTGGGTCGGGGTTGTGGCCTGGCTCCTGAGTGTGGGTGGGGATTCTGAAGGTCATCCTGCAGCACACAGTGATCCATTGCAGCTATCTCTGCTGGACGGTGATGTGGCTGGGGCGCGGGATGTTGCAGCTGAGGTGTGCAGATGCAGCCTGGATGTGGACAAGTGTCTTGGGAGTTTGGATGTGGCTGCCCCATAGAGGGCAAGGCAGTATTTGACACGGATGTTGTCGTGGACCTGGGGGATTGTCCGTCTTTCCTTGGAGTGGATCTATCTGGAGATCATGTGCATAATGCAGAGGGTGTTGCAGTTTGAGACACAGATGCTGGTGATTACCATGGCAAATGTGAGCAAGCAATCCATGATGCACACCATCTTGTGTGCATGGACACTGGGTGCTTCTGCGGGGCTTCTGCGGGTGGGACACAAGCAGTTGACCCAGCTGTAAGGGGACAATCCTCAGATGTTGACCTCAGTCCTGTACAAGTCCAGCCTCAGGTGGCTGCTGTTCTGCCATTCATCAATGGATCTCATGTAATCTAGAATATTGGTACTGGCAATGTCTGCGCCCTTGGTGAGGGTGAGGAGCACCTGGCTTTCAATGGCATACGAGTTAATGATGAGGTTGTGTGCGCATGTGATGGTGGAGAGGGGGGTCCTGGACACATTGTAGTTTGACACGCTGACAGATGATACCTGTGCCATGTGCCTCACAACGACAGCATACTACATGCAGAAGCCTTGAGTCCCACTCCCATGTCCTTGCCGGGGCACAGAGCCGGTGTGGAGTAGGAGGGACATGACCTGGTGGGTGTGACAGGGCCTGGAAGGCGTGGCATCACTGTGTAGGCAGTCGGAGTTGCACACTCATCATGCAAAGGTGTTGTGTGTGCGCTTAGTGTATGCCTGAGAGCTGGCGGCAGATGTGTGGATGGACATTGCTTGGACGGTGGCTGCAACATCAGACTGTAGTGTGATGTGGGTCATGCAAGGACATGAGGCTCGTGCAATGTGCATGTTGCATGTGCAGACGGTCCAGCCTGTGGGACGGTGTGGCCGCAACTGTGGCACAGACAAGCTGATGACAGCCAAATGAATGGGTTGATGGAGGAAGGGAGGAGCATCTTTGATGTGTGTGTGTTGCCAAATCAGGAAACTTTGTGTGCCCTTGCTGCAGTGGCTGCAACAGCAGGTGGCATGTCCTGGGAACTATGCCACAATTTCCACACAAAGACTAGGATGTCAGAAAGGACTACTGCAACAGGTGTATGTCAAGGAAGGAGTGACTGGTTTTCAATGGCACACCCAGAGACAAAGGATGCACAATCCCCAAAGATGACTGACACCGGATCATGAAACTGAAGGCCAAGCTGCGCACAGGAAACAGACTCCAGAAGGTGCTGACGGCCCGTTGTGGGGACCAACATACCAAAACACATAAACAGCCATGGACGTCATGCAGAATAGAGAATCAAATACATGTAGAACAGCATGCAGGTTGCTAATCTACACATAGACTCATATGCACAAACCTTGACAACCATGCCAGAGATGGCGCATGCACAGTGGCAAGAGACCTGCATTGACAGAGATGAGGCACCTTGGAGGCTGAGGAACACCTTTATTACTCAGGCTCACACCTATGGAAATGCATCAATATTAACAGACTCACATGGTCTTTTGGATTAACATGTGGGACCTACACTGGACACCCCCTTCGCACCACAGATGCTGTCAATCCATGGGAGTGGCACACAAGTGAAGGGGGTGAGCCAAACATCCCCTTCTGCACACGGAGAGGCTGCAATTCCCCATTGAGCCTCTCATGGGGATGTCCGGCAATATGTCCACCCGTAGCCTCCCGTATGTTTCCGAGGGAAGTTGTACACACATAGATGCCTTCATCAAAATCCACAATCAGACAGATGACTGTCACGAAGTGTGACTATCAATTCATGTGAGTCATGCTACAAGTTATGTGCCCCATGGTGAATCGACATGTATGCATAGTAACAATACCTGCACAGGAGCAGTGCCCACACATTACAAACAACTACCACACCCAAAAAGCCTTGCTGCAATCCTTACCCAAAGGAGACTTCTCACCATGTCCGTGCATGTAACGCTGATTCAGCACACGTTGCATTACTCATGAGGAATAGCAGGAGCACAACGATGCCACGAGAGACACACAAGAAGTCAGGAAACACATAGTTATCCGCATGCATGGTCATGTACTCTACATGAATAAGGTTGACACCATGCTAGTTGTCAATTGGTGTGTCAGCTAAAATGTGTGGAATGACATCAGCACTCGAGTGACACATCAGCACACACCTCAAAGTCACTTTGCATACAGTCAGCTGGACACACACATTGCAACACATGTCACACAAGGTTCCAAGCGTGCACACTCAGACCCAGGGACTCACCATTATGAGAAGAAGTTGCGTATGAGCTGATTCCGGATGTCCTCCTCCTCCTCCTCCTCCTCCTCCTCACTTGCCTCGTGACCAAGGCCGTCATCCTCCACGGGTGGATGTTCCTGCTCATCGGAATCCAGGATGAGTGGCACAGCTTTCTCCACTGCCATGTTGTGCAGCATGCAGCACACGAGGAAGATTTTGCAGACCTTCACCGGTGCATATGGGAGGGACCCGCCGGTCTTGTGGAGGCAACGGAATCAGCTCTTCAGGAGGCCAAACGTCCTCTCAATCCCTCGCCTGGTCTGCCCATGGGCGTTGTTGTAACGGTGATCTGCAGCTGTTCTCAGGTTGCGGAGAGGGGTCACCAGCCATGGCATGTTGGGATAGCCAGAGTCCCCTACATGGAAACATCATGTAAAGAAGTGGGTCAGGAGATGCCGTCACATACTAAGATACCGCTGAATACTGGACAAACAGAGTCTACCCACCAACAAGACATGCTCATTCGTTTTGCAGCTGCAGCATCATTTCTGGCACCCTGCTACGCCTCATGAGGTAGGCATTGTGTGCTGACCCTGGAAAACGTGCACAGACATGGGAAATCCCCATGTTAGCAAGACACACCACAAGGGCATTAATAGAGTGGTAATGTTTACGGTTACGAAAGGCTACCTCCTGTGCCTGTGGTGGTACCAAAGCCACATGTGTCCCATCAATGGACCCAATTACATGGGGCATCCCTCCCAGGGCATAGAACTCACCCGTGATACCTGTCAACTGCTCAGGAGTTGGAAAATGGATGAATTCATCCAGGTGCTCCAACATGGCTTCTAAAACATCATGTAGGACACGGCTGAGCATGGTCTGGGACATGCCACCCACATCAGCTATGGTCAATTGAAATGTACCGGTGGCAAAGAAATGTAGGGCTGACATCACCTTCATCTTGGGGGTCAGCGCAGTCGGATAACTGTGTCGCGGTTGGAGGAGTGGGGCCAGCCTGTTTGTCAGGTCCACAATTAACCGTTGGGGGAATCTGTAGCAGCGTATGCAATCGCGTTCCCTCATGGCAGCCAAGACTGGCATTGGTCGGGGGAGAGGCGGTGCCCTGCAGAAATTTGGAAGGAATAACGATAATTGAGTACATTACTACACCAATGTCAAAGAACTGAGCACATGTTAAACAGCTAATACACATATGCTACATACAGAGTCTGGTCTGTGCAATACATCCTGCACACGTATGCCAGCCAGGTGATACTCCTAACAAGAGCCAGCTACAAACGTGGATTGTCAAGGTCTACATGACATGCCATGAAAGTAGCTGTGGGCCAGTGTGAGTGAACAGCCAGACACATTACAGGAGTGACATACATCCACATATGTGCATTTGAAGGATGTTATCTCATACAGACAGCTGCCGGCAAGCTAGACGCACAGGTCACATGTCATGGAAAAAGGACAGACGACACACCTTGCCATGAAGGGGTACATGTCAAAAATGATCACACAGACATTGAGACTACGCTGATATGTCCTAAGCTCACAAGTCCCTGTTCGATGCATACAGACACACGTTACGTGTTATTCCACATGTGTCCTGGTGTGTGTAATAGTGTGACATGGGCATCTACCCACAGACACATGTTGGATGCAGGTACAGCAGATGCCATTGACGGAACACCAACAGCAAGATCATGGAAACACATGACACACACATGACATACTAATTCAATAGTCCATCAGGCACTCATAGTGAATGTGTTCTCAAGTTTACTCTTGTTATTTTGTGCTGCTTCCTCCCAGTGTTTTGTCAAGAAACACTGTCTTAAATTAAATCAAATTGGTCGAAAGTGGTAGATTCCTCTTCCGGATTGGTGGCGCGCACAGGTATACTGAGACCTATGTAGGTCTACTTCGTATCAACAACTTTCAAAAAATTATTTCAAGGCCGTACTCTTGATTTATCATCCTTGTTTATTCACAACCATTTTTGTTGTATC
This sequence comes from Triturus cristatus, assembly GCF_964204655.1. Classification (NCBI taxonomy): domain Eukaryota; kingdom Metazoa; phylum Chordata; class Amphibia; order Caudata; family Salamandridae; genus Triturus; species Triturus cristatus. Next base: position 741,921,665 of record NC_140583.1, read on the forward strand.
TCCATTGCAAAATTCAATAAATCATCTGAATTTACTGTCATTTTACAATTTTACGATCACCCAATGCATTTCGGGTCGATAAGTAGACCCTTCCTCAGGGGTCTGTAATCGGAAAGAAAAAAGGAAATTTACAGGGCTGTTCAGCCTATTTAACTCTTATGTGAAGTACAAGTACAAAAGTGGAATACAAGTACAAAAATGGAATACTTACATTAAGGACACAACCGCATTTTTAAATCTATTGAACACGGTTGAAATACCAATGAATGAAGAATTATGGCTATGTTCAATTGATGTAACAGCTTTGTATACCTCTATCCCGCACAATGAAGGGTTAGAAGCCATGGAATGGATCTTATTGGAAAACGAAGTTACAGGAACAGAGAAGTCTTTTCTGTTAGAACTACTTCATTTTGCATTATTTCATAGTTACCTAGAATGGAATAATGAATTTTACGAACAATGCAGTGGAACATCGATGGGTTTTGCGGGGGCACCTTCCTACGCGACTACCTTTATGGCAAAATTTGAAAATGATCATATATGAAACAATTCACAATGGACAAGTAGTATCATGGTATTCAAAAGATACATTGATGATATTTTTATATTATGGAAGGGAACTGGAGAACATCTTATGAGAAACATCCAAATACTGAATCAAGTGCACGACAGAATTAAATTTACCCATGAAATGGATAGAAACGAATTGGCTTTTTTGGATGTAAGAATAACCATAAAAGATGGTCAAATCAACACTAAGGTTCACACTAAAGTCACCGATAGAAACAGCGGCCTCCATTTTGACAGCTTTCATCACCACTCATTGAAGACACATTTACCGTTGTCTCAATTCATCCGTTACAAAAGGATCACATCAGACCCCAATGATTTGTCCTCCATAATTGATACGCAGATCCAAAAATACATGAAACGAGGATATCCCAAAAAAATTCTTCAAGATTCCAAAATGAAAGTCTTATCCATGAATAGAGGATCTCTTCTCAACAAACAAGTAAGAACAGACAAAAATCTCACAGTATGTGTATTGAAACATTCAGTGCAAACCAGTCAAATCACAACTATCATGAAAAAACATTGGTCTCTTATCACAGAAGAACCAGACCTTCGACCATTGGTAGCAAACCAAATCACATTTGCATATAAAAGGTCAAGAAATTTAAAAGAACTAATGAAGAGCTCTCGCATGGCAAACAAACAAATCATACACAAAGGAATGAGGAAATGTGAAAATTGCATGCACTGCAATAATGTGATGACTGGCCAAGATTTTACTCATCCAACGACTGGGAAAAGAATCAGTTTATTGCACTCAAGTACGTGTGACACTAAAGGAGTAATTTATGGAATTAAATGTCCCTGTGGGAAGTTATATATAGGACAAACGGAACGTAAGATAAAAATAAGAATAACAGAACACAAAAGCAACATTAGAAATAAGAACTTAAAATCAGCATTGTCCAGACATTGGACAGAAGTAGGTCATAACATTGCACAACTGAGATTCACGATAATGGAAGTAATAAAATCACATCCCACTATGGATGCCCATAAACAAAGACTGAGAGCGGAATATTTTTGGATCAGGAAAATGGACAGCATGCAACCGAAAGGAATTAATGATAGAATTGAATTATCATGTTTTCTTTAAACATTTGTTGAGGAGACAATATTGTATTCCTGCTTGAATCCCTATCACCATCCCAATTCAAGATGGCTGAACTCATGAACTTGTGTTTTTCAGATGAGATTTCGTTTGGAACATACATTGTTGATTTGCTTTTCACATTGTTTGCATTGTTTATGAAAGATGGATAAGCCTTTTTGACATTTTTTTCATGTTTCACTTTTTAATATCCTAAATGTGAGTTTGTACTTACGCATTGTTTTAAACATATGCCAGTAGTTAATTGTTTAAACAATTAGTAACATCGGAGTAACACACGATCTACAGGTTCTATAGCTATATTCACGCGTTTGAACCAATCAGAGTTTAATTAAGAGATAGAATTCAAGTTCACACGTATATACTTGATTTTCATTGGTTAATAGACACGTGGTATCTCCACACACGCAAGAGTTTTAGACGGGTCTCGAGCGTGATAACACGTCATCTTGACGGGAACCAATCAACACAGGTTTTCAATAGCACCAAGACGTGAAATTCTTATAAGGCAATTGTATTGGAAGATTTAAACCTATCAGGATTCATATAAATACCATAGATACGTGAATGTTCACTAACTCGATTTCTATTGGAAGACGATTACGCGGCAATTTTACACCAGGAAGTAAGTACATGACACACTCACGCAAACCGAGAACAACCAGGTTACCGATTTTTTTAACTTATGTAGTCAGCATTATGTTAAGGATTTATTTGAATGTGAAATTAGTTACCGTTTTGATTAACTAAAGAAAGTTACTGGCATTTACTTGTATATTGACTATGTTTTTTATATCGGTCTCTTTTCCAACTTCAAATCTAGAGATGTATTACCTTTAAAGAGTATCGAGGTATTATCTAGAAATTGTTCATTAAGCAATTAGAGCATTGTACTTGTACTTCACATAAGAGTTAAATAGGCTGAACAGCCCTGTAAATTTCCTTTTTTCTTTCCGATTACAGATCCCTGAGGAAGGGTCTACTTATCGACCCGAAATGCATTGGGTGATCGTAAAATTGTAAAATGACAGTAAATTCAGATGATTTAATGAATTTTGCAATGGAGATACAACAAAAATGGTTGTGAATAAACAAGGATGATAAATCAAGAGTACGGCCTTGAAAGAATTTTTTGAAAGTTGTTGATACGAAGTAGACCTACATAGGTCTCAGTATACCTGTGCGCGCCACCAATCCGGAAGAGGAATCTACCACTTTCGACCAATTTGATTTGACACACATGACATAGTCACATCGGGGCACGCTGGTAGTGAGATATCAGGTGTCATCATCCGTGTACCTGGCATCAGGGGACAGTTGCGGGTGTTGGTGACTATGCCATGCCAGTGATGCAGTGCTTGACAGGTTTGAACTACATGCACACATGTAAAAGATGTGAAGGGGAAGTGCTCCACATAGTGCGCCATCACACATGACATGTGTACACAGGTCATCACACAACTATTGGGTTAAAACATGAGGAGACATGTGCCAGCTTACTGCCTGACACACCTAGGCCCTACACATGAAGCACTGCACTGACAATGAATTGATGTCCATCCTTGTGCGAGTCTGACACCTCCATTCCTTTCCTGTGCGCCTCCTATCACCAGTGTGAGCTCTGAAATGCACCGTACACACGCTCTGAGGGCGTGTGTACGGTCGCATCACTATATGGGGTTTGGGTAGGAGTACGCGTGTGTGAACGGACCGTACATACGTACGTGTACACACTGGTCCAATCCTTATGGGAGTGTCGCCGTAGGCGTACGCCATAGAGATACGGCTCGTACACGCGTGTGTAGGGCCTGTAGCACGATGGCGTATGCCTACGGCAACACCACCATAGTGCTACGGCTCGTACCTGCGTGTGTAGGGCCCGTAGCACTATGGCAGTGTTGCCGTAGACGTACGCCACAGTGCTACGGGCCATACCCGCGTGTGTACGGCCCGTAGCATGATGGCGTATGCCTACGGCAACACCACCATAGTGATACAGACCCTACACACGCGTGTACGGACCGTATCACTATGGCGTACGCCTACGGCAACACTACCATAGGGATACGGACCCTACACACGTGTGTACGGACCGTATCACTATGGCGTACGCCTACGGCAACACTACCATAGTGATACGGACCCTACACACACGTGTACGGACCGTATCACTGGAGTAGTGGTGTCCTAGGGGTACGTGTGGAACGCACCGTACCTGTGTGTGGATAGTGAAATAACATAGGGGACACATGAGGGACAAGTATAAGGGCCTAAATGCATGCTGGTTGTCATGGAGACCGAGTTTCCAGTTCAAAATTTTTCATCAGGTGGCCAGCAAAAGTCGGTTGGAGACAATATACTATGTTGCAAAGTGGTTGTTGACTTGACATCATGCTCAAATTTTGAACCATGCAAAGGCCCTCACTGGGGTAGGTTTAAAGGGATTGGAGGAAACGTAGGATGCAAATGAGATTGACCAATCACTCTGTACTCCTGTAAATGAAACAGCCCAGCAAGGCAGATATAAGGCAGCCAGGACCCATGAGAGAGCACTTGCCTGCACAACCTTTCATTCCACACCACTGCTGCTGCTTGTGATTCCTCTGGCACCATGTCCAGGTCTGTGGAGAGGGCTCAGCCTTTCACCCAAGAGGAGAATGAGGCGTTGCTGGACGTCATCCTCCCACAGTACCCCTGCCTGTATGGGAGACCAGGGGAGCAGGTGAGTGCTGAATCCACTAGCTTTGACTGTGCCCCTTTTTTGTGTCTGTCACTTCTGGCATTGTGTCCAGGTGTGACAGACATGCAATGTTGTTCATGGTGGGTCCCAGGGGGAGGAATGCCTTATGTCTCCCATGCAGAGCATGATGTGGTTCATATCTGCACTCCACACTTGCATTGTGCTTACTGTGACTATCTCTGCATGGTGCATGCCACATTCAGCCTGGCTAATCCTCTTGGGAATGTTGTTTCTATAGTCCTGATGTGATTCTGTGGTCCCCCCAGTGTGACAGGTGACTGTACCCACAGATGTGTGTGAGTTGAGTGTACCTGTGGTGTCCAAATGATGTGTACGGGCCCTGGACATTGGTGTGTGTGTTAAGTCCCCTGTCATGAGGGTGAGTGTCTATGTGGAGTGTTCCACCCCAGCTGCATGGAGGATGCATATGCCCTACCCATCTGATGTGAGCAGGGAGCCGTGCTGTGTGTCTGACGTGCGAGCTAGCCCCACACCCGTGACACTCCCCAGTCAAGTGGCACATGTGCAGAGTGAGGTTTTTACCCGCAGTTGCCAATGGCAGACGATTGGCCTGTGCCTTTGTGTGTCTGTGTACTCCGCTGAGGTTGCGTGAGTGGCCTGGGGCATGTCACTGCTTTGTGGTGCTGTCCATAATCCTGGTGTTGCTTGTGATGCACATTGTGAGCCATGATCAGTGATTGTGTCGCACCCCTCATGCCACCTGTGTACTTTCAATGCCACGTAGTGCTTTTGGCCTTCCCCAGAGGATTATGTCCCTATGACAAAGGTGCAATGAGTTGGCTGCATACCATGCCCTGTTCAAACAAGCCAAATTGTTTTAATGTGTGTCTCTGTGACATGGAGCAGGTGTATTGATGTTGTCTCACTTTGTCATCCTCACAGGTAGCCGCCTACGCCAAGGGGGAGATATGAAAGCAGGCCGTCAGGGCCGTAAGGTCGGTGGAGGGTCGCAGTCGGCGCCTGGCCCAGGTGAGGAAACGCTGGCAGAACATCTGGCGCTGGACCAGGAGGATTGCCCGGGTCATGCTGGGGGACTCACCACCATGCAAACACGGCGGGCGCCGGTGCCTGACCCACCAAATGAAGCGTGTCCTGGCGGTGGTCTTCCCTGACATGGATAGGCGGCTACAGGAGAAGCAGCAGCAGGAAGGGGGTAGGTACATGTGTGTTAGTTGTGTGTCACCAGCTTTTGGAAGTGCTCAGTCTCCTGGATACACTGCCAGGGTTTATATGTGCAGTGCATATCCTGTTCCCCCAAGTCACCCGGTGCTGTTCTTCCTCTCTTCCCCTCCATGACATGTGTTCACTGGTCTGTGTGTAGTCACTCTTGCACAAGGTAATCTAGGCTGCCAGTGAATCCAAGTGCCCAAAGCTTGCAGCATCATGTGTGGGGGTGGTCTGTGACATGTGTTGGGACCTTGCCTCTGCCCTGTCCAGTTCAGTCATTTTGGGGTCCATGATTGTTGGCACTGATGCTGAGTCTCAACATAGGAGTGTGAGGCTTGAAATGAACAGACTTGCAGCATGCATGACCGATGTTGTGGCCTCAGACATGATGTGCATGAGGGGGAGATATGCATAGTGCGGGGACGGTTGCAGTCAGATCTATCCAGGACTATGGAGCAGTGTGGCCACTACAGTCCCCTGAGACACCTTTTCCTAGGAATCATGTGTGTCATCCAACACTGTGGACATTATCTGGGTCTTCAGCATAGCTTGGGCTCTGTGGCATTTTACCCTGGCCTCATTTGTATTTACGTAAAGTGTGCTACATGTGTCCACTATACAGGGTGACCCAATGTGGCTTGTGCATACTCACTGTGGCCAGTGCCTGTGTGTCTCGGTACAACTATCTGATGATGGTTGTTTGTCAATAATATGTGTGGTCAGCCCCACGAGGGGTAGTTAGAGTGCACTTTGGAGTTCATGAAGCCCATTTTTGTGATCCCAGATGAAGAGGTGTAAGTCCTTCCTCTGTCTCAATCACATAGTCTCAGGTAGGGGGGGGGGTCTGTGCGGCCAAGGCCTACATGTCCAAACCTTATGTCTACTTTCCAGGTCTGGCCTGTGTGTGATGACAGTCTGAGCAGACACTCAACAAGTATTGACCCAGTCATGTTGTGCAGGGTTTAATGTTTGTGCTTTGCAGCATGTGTCTAAAGTTTAAAGACATGGTTCCTGCTCATCCTTTTTTGGCAACGGTGTGTGGTCCAGATGCTGTGCTCGACTGTCCACAGACACTTGCTTCTCTGTATAATTCGATATCAAGTTATTTGCTGTTGTGTCATGCTCTCCATTGTTTCCAAGTGGCATGGTGGGTCAACCAACTGTGTAGTGCAGGGCCTACATATGTGCGTAGTATTGTAGATATAACTCATGATGCTTTTCATGCTATGCACTGTGACCTATGTAGTTTGGACTCATGTGTCATATGTATACAGGTGTCTGATTATTTCCTGTATCTTCACCTTGCCCACAGCATCGTCGGGGGACACCGAGGGAGACACCGGCACAGACGTGGAGGAGGGATCCAGCACCGGTGCCACCAGTGCTGGGGAGTCTGGTGCAGCAAGTGGCACGGAGGGCGAGGGGAGTCAGGCGGAGGACCTGTCCAGTCCCAACACCGACTATGACGCTGACGGGTCCGAGGCTGAGCTCCCAGAGGGGGCGGAGGCTGCTCCCACAGCTGAAAGCAGCACTCCATCTCTCGCCGCCCCCTCCATTCCCATCACCGCTCTCCCACTTGCTCGGGTCCCTTCTGTCCGTGCTAGGCGACAACATGTCTCCTTCGTGCCAGGCACCGCACCCCCTGCCCCTGTCTCCCCTGCTGCCGTCAATGCCGAGTCTGTGGACATCCTGCGGCAGTTGCAGGTTGGTCAGACATCGCTGCTTAATGTCCTCCATGGCCACACCAGACTGCTGACACAGATGGTGTCGTACATGGAGGGCATGTCAGCAGCGATGTCTGACCAACGGATGTTGCTGAGGTCCATGGACTCGTCACTGACGGCATCAGTGGGTCTCCTGCAGTGCTCCGTCCCCCCCTACCCCTGCACCATCCACACTTCCCACTCCCATGCCTGTCCCAAGCACACCCAGACATCCCCATGCACGCACCCCACCAGACATAGGCAGCACACCAACAGGGAAGGCCAAGCGCACACCTCCTGTCACGCACACACAGGGGGAAGTAGGCACACCCACTGGGTCAGGGGGGAAACAGCAGACATGCAGCCACAGTGGGAGTCCGCAGTCCTCACAACCCACTTCCTCCAAAACCACTCCCCTTAGCTCCCCTGCCCAACAGTCAGACAAAGAGTCCTTCATGGCCAGTCTGTCCCTCAGCCCCAGTGTGACACCACCCCGCAAGCGGTCGAGGAAGTCCCCGGGCAGGGAAGTTGAGTCCCCCCCTGTCCACACCCTCCCCCAGTAGCGCTGCAACCCATCCCTCCGACCCCCCCCCCCTCCTTGGGGCCTGTGGTTCCTTCGGGTGCAGGGGAGATGCTGGAAGACCTTGCGACCGTGTGCAGCGCCATCCTAACCACCGCCTTTGGCGCTGCCCCACCCCCTGTGGTGGAGTCATCCGTCCCTGCACCCACAACACCTACCCTTGCCCCTCCTGTCCCTGCGGTGCCTGGTCCTTCCCCCCCACATGATGCCCCCCCCGTGGATGAAAAGGAACTCTGAACTGTGCAGGCAAGCTAGGGGAGACGCGTCCCAATGTGTGCCCCCCCAGGAGTTCGCATATGGACTGGCCTCTGGGCCTTGTATATAGTGTACATTTCAATTCAAATATTATTTTTATGCTGAATAAAGCATTTTGTTTTTCATTTGCACTCTAATGCTTTTCTGGTATTGCTGTTGTTGCTGCTGCTCCATGAGTTGGGGTGGTGATAATGTGTTAGGTGTCTGGGAAATGTTGTGGTGTGCTGGTCATGGGGTAGACCCTGGTATCTGCATGCCATCACAAGGTCTCTGCAAATAATCTTTGGTCATGTAAGCTCTTACTGTATGGTGACGTTGTCCCAAGGAGTGTTCCTTCCTCTGTGGCACCTGACATCTTCCCTGCAGGGTGTTTCCCATTTGTTGTGCTGACCTGTGTCTACATTTCCTTGGTGTGTGATGGATCCCTTCAACTTTGGCCATGCCTGCTGAGCAATGTCTCCGCCTGCATCGTCTGTGCCATCCTTGGTAGTCACTGTACTTGTGTATGGAGTATGTTGCCATGGCTTCATGTGGACATGGTCCCTTTTCTGTACTATGCATGTGTGTACTCCCAGCCTAGCAGACATGTGTTACTTGTTCTGCAGGGTATTTGGGCACCTGACTGACAATTGTGGGCATTGTATCTGTGGGTACTCCACCCTTTTCCTTCCATGGGAGGCAACAACTTGTTGGCTGCCCCAGCACCTTACATTCCTATCAGTCCTGGAATGTGCGTGACAGTGTGTGTTCCCTTAGGCTCTCTTAGTTTAGTAGGGTTTAACATGAGTATACAGTCTTGTTGCATGATCTCAGTGTGTGTATTGTGCTGCCACCGCCAGGGGTGGGTATGCATGTGTAATTTGTCATCACACCCACATGTGGTGTGTCATGCAGTGGGGGAAGGACATCCATCCTCATGGGAGTGGGACACTGCTGTCAGTGATGTGTCTCAACATAGTCGCACATTGTGGATGCCTTCATGCACCCATGGAGTTTTGGTCATCGAAGGAGGATGTACACACCCCCATGTCTCTGTCCACTGCTGGGAGTCCTCTGCACCCACCCCTCATGTGTCTGGGCACTGCTGGGAGTGATAGGCACCCACCCCTCATATGTCTGGGCAGTGCTGGGAGTGATAGGCACCCACCCCTCATATGTCTGGGCACTGCTGGGAGTCCTCTGCACCCACCCCTCACATGTCTCTGTCCACTGCTGGGAGTCCTCTGCACCCACCCCTCATATGTCTGGGCACTGCTGGGAGTGATAGGCACCCACCCCTCATATGTCTGGGCACTGCTGGGAGACCTCTGCACCCACCCCTCAGATGTCTGGGCACTGCTGGGAGTCCTCTGCACCCACCCCTCATATGTCTGGGCACTTCTGGGAGTGATAGGCACCCACCCCTCATATGTCTGGGCACTGCTGGGAGTCCTCTGCACCCACCCCTCATATGTCATGGCACTGCTGGGAGTCTTCTGCACCCACCCCTCATATGTCTGGGCACTGCTGGGAGTGATAGGCACCCACCCCTCATATGTCTGGGCACTGCTGGGAGTGATAGGCACCCACCCCTCATATGTCTGGGAACTGCTGGGAGTCCTCTGCACCCACCCCTCACATGTCTCTGTCCACTGCTGGGAGTCCTCTGCACCCACCCCTCATATGTCTGGGCACTGCTGGGAGTGATAGGCACCCACCCCTCATATGTCTGGGCACTGCTGGGAGTGATAGGCACCCACCCCTCATATGTCTGGGCACTGCTGGGAGTCCTCTGCACCCACCCCTTATATGTCTGGGCACTGCTGGGAGTCCTCTGCACCCACCCCTCATATGTCTGGGCACTGCTGGGAGTGATAGGCACCCACCCCTCATATGTCTGGGCACTGCTGGGAGTCCTCTGCACCCACCCCTCATATGTCTGGGCACTGCTGGGAGTGATAGGCACCCACCCCTCATATGTCTGGGCACTGCTGGGAGTCCTCTGCACCCACCCCTCATATGTCTGGGCACTGCTGGGAGTGATAGGCACCCGCCCCTATGTCTCTGTCCACTGATGTGGATCGTAGCACGACACCCACCCACCCGCCTGCACCCTTGGTGCAGTACACTGCTCACCTGGGCATACACTCCCCCCAATATACTGGTCAGATGCTGCACCAGACCCTATCCCATCATTCGTGGCATGTGTACGCCTTGTATCAATGATGTGCTGCTGCCCTAGGGGTATGCGTGATGTGCTCCGTACCCACGCTCTGAGAACGTGTGTATGGGTCACACCACGCGTACCCCTACGTCACCCCAACAATGGTGGTACGGCCCGTACCCAGGCCTTGAGAACGTGGGTACGGCCCGTAACACGCGTACCCCTACGTCACCCCAACAATGGCGGTACGGCCTGTACACACGTTCTAAAAGGCCTGGGTACGGGCCGTACCACTATTCTTGGGGTGACGTAGGGGTATGCGTGGTACGACCCGTACACACGTTCTCAAGGCCTGGGTATGGGCCGTACCACCATTGTTGGGGTGACGTAGGGGTACGCGTGGTGCGACCCGTACCCACGCTCTGAAGGCCTGGGTACGGGCCATACCCCTACGTCAACCCAACATTGGGGGTACAGCCTGTACCCAGGCCTTCAGAGCGTGGGTACGGGTCACACCACGTGTACCCCTACGTCACCCCAACAATGGCAGTACGGCCCGTACCCACGTTCTAAAGGCCTGGGTATGGGCCTCACCACCATTCTTGGGGTGACACAGGAGTACGCGTGGTACGACCTGTACACACGCTCTCAAGGCCTGGGTATGGGCCGTACCACCATTGTTGGGGTGACGTAGCGGTACGCGTGGTGCGACCCGTACCCATGCTCTGAAGGCCTGGGTACGGGCCGTACCCCCAATGTTGGGGTGCCGTAGGGGTACGGCCCGTACCCAGGCCTTGAGAGCGTGGGTACGGCCCATACCACGCGTACCCCTACGTCACCCCAACAATGGCGGTACGGCCCGTACCCACGTTCTAAGGGCCTGGGTACGGGCCATACCACCATTCTTGGGGTGACGTAGGGGTACGCGTGGTGCGACCCGTACCCACGCTCTGAAGGCCTGGGTACGGGCCGTACCCCTACGGCACCCCAACATTGGAGGTACGGCCCGTACCCAGGCCTTCAGAGCGTGGGTACGGGTCACACCACGCATATCCCTACGTCACCCCAAGAATGGTGGTACGACCCGTACCCATGCTCTTAAGACGTGGGTACGGTGCGTACCACAATTGTTGTGGTGTTGGGACGCGTCCACGTCCACTTCCATTGTGGCGGGATGCAGGCCTTGGTGGACACGCCCCCAACCCCCCAAAGTGACCAGACCCTGGAGGTAAGGTATGTACAGGGCATGTTTACTTGTTAACTTGGGTGGGGGTTATGTTTCCTGCCCCTGCCCCCCACCTTTGCCCCTGGGTGTTGTTCTGACATTCTGCGGCGTCTGCGTTGGTTCCTGTGCACCAGGTCGTAGGCTATGAGGGCCGGGATGACACGTAGGATGGGGTCCATGGCTGTCCGTCGTGTACAGGTGCTCCTTCTTCGCGTCGTCCTCAATTTCCCTGCAGTTTTTGGCTCCTGTAAAAAATGCTACGTGCGGAGTGACGTAGGCACGAATCGTACTTGCTGGTTCGTAAAACGCTGCCTGACTCCGTCCGGACGTCAGGTACGCGATGTCCCGGATCGGAATTGTGGGTATTTTTTAGCCGGTCGGTGTTTTGTACGACTCGTACGGAAATGGCATTTCTGTACGAATCGTACTTGCGGGTTTGTAAGGTGGTTTTCCCGGGTACGAGTCGGACGGAGAATACGCTCCGTACGACCATTCGTACCCGGGTTTTACAGGATCGGAATCGGCACCTATGTTGTTCATTCAATACTTTTGGTTGATTTTTCTTCAAGTAACTGTCCTTTTTCTGTTCTTTTCTTTTTCTTACTTTTTCCGGCATGATTTCTCTATTTTAATGGTGATAAACAGTATCTGTAAAAATTAATCACAAATAAATGTATATTAATATCTTTATAAATTATACTTTTCTATTACTATACAAACACATTTTATATAAATACTGACTAAGAAATTATAGTCCTGAAGCACAAGTGTGACGGTGGTTAAACCACTACATGCATAGTGCATACTACTTTGAAGCAGTTCATGCCCTAAAGCCTGCCTCACTGAAAGACTACATGCTTACTGACTGAATGATTACAGTACTATAAGGAGAGACACTGGGTGAATTCACAGTTGTTTGAATTTTACTTTATTGAATAGATCACTACATGCTACTGAAAGACTCATTATGGGTTTGCAACAGTAGTCACAGTGTGTTTGCTGGAGTGTATGCATAGTGACTGTGTAAATGTAGGCCTGATGCACAAGTGTAAAACTGGTTAGACCACTACATACATAGTGGTTTGTTATTTCAAACAGTCCTTGTGAAAAGGCATTCTTCACTGCATGACTACCTGGATACTGACTGAAACATTAGAGTAAGGCAAGGAGAGTACCTGAATGAATCTTTTAAGGGTTTGGGTTTTTGTGCAGTGAAGATTAGTACATGGTGCCGGATGAGTCACTAGAGGAGAGCAAGAGGATTGACAAGGTGTTTGCTGGAAGTGTATGGATACTGACTGGCGAATTGAAGGTGTGAAAGACAAGTGTATAGGTGGTTAGAGGCCTACATGCATAGTGGATAGGCGTTTGAATCAATCTATGTGCTAAGGCCTGCCTCACTCCATTAGTACTTGGATACTAACTGAATGTTTACAGTATTGCAAGAAGAGTGCCTGGGTGAATTTATAAGTGTTTAAGTTTTGGCGCTGTAAATGGATTACTACATGGTGCTGAATGAGTCACTGAAAGAGTGTATGGGGTGTGACAGGGTGTTTGCAGGAACACTATGAATACTGTCTGGGGTATTGAAGGTGTGAAAGACAAGTGTGTAGGTGATTAGAGGCCTGCATACATAGTGCATAGACGTTTGATGCAGTGCATGTACTAAACCTGGGTTCACTACATAAGTACCTCAATACTGACTCAATCATTAGAGTACTTCAAATAGAGTGCCTGGGTAAATTTATTACTGGTTGGGTTTTGGCGCAGTGAATGCATTAGTACATAGTGCTGAATGGGTCACTGGAGAAGTGTAAGGGGATTGACAAGGTGTTTGCGGAAACTGTATGAATACTAACTGAGGTATTGAAGGTGTGAAAGACAAGTGTGTAGATGGTTAGAGGACTGCATGCATAGTGGATAGGGGCTTGTAGCAGTCTATGTGCTAAGGCCTGCCTCACTCCATTAGTACTTGGGTACTGACTGAATCATTGGAGTACTGCAAGGAGAGTGCCTGGATGAATCTTTTAAAGTTTTTAAGTTTTGACGCAGTGAATAGATTAGTACATGGAGCCAGACGAGTCACTAGAGGTGTGCAAGTTGACTGAAAGAGTGTTTATTGGAGTTTATAGATACTGACTGGGAAATTGAAGGTCTGAAAGACAATTTTGTAGGTGGTTAGAGGCCTCCATGCACAGTGGATAGGCGTTTGGATCAATCCATGTGCTAAGGCCTGCCTCACTCCATTACTACTTGGATATTAACTGAATGTTTACAGTATTGCAAGGAGAGTGCAAGGGTGAATTTATAAGTGTTCGGGTTTTGGCGCAGTGAATAGATTACTACATGGTGCTGAATGAGTCACTGGAGGAGTGCAAGGGGGGTGACAGGGTGTTTGCTGGAAGTACATGGATACTGACTGGGGAATTCTAGCTGTTAAATACAAGTGTATAGTAGGTTAGAAGCCTGCATGCATACTGGATAGACAATAGACATTTGAAGCAGGCCATGTGGTAATGCATGGTTCACTGCATGAGTTCTGGGTACTGACTGAATCATTAGACTACTGCTAGGAGAGTGCCTGGGTGAAACTTTTAAGTTTTTCAGTTTTGGCGCAGTGAATAGATTAGTACATGGTACTGGATCAGTCACTGGAGGTGTGCAAGATGAGTGACAGGGTGTTTATTGAAGTATATAGATACTGACTAGTTAATTGAAGAAGTGAAAGACAAGTGTGTAGGTGGTTAGAGACCTGTATGCATAGTGGATAGGCGTTTGAAACAGTCCATGAGCTAAGGCCTGGCTCAGTGTAGGAGTACTTTGGTACTGACTAAATGATTTGAGTTTTTTAAGTACTTATATGTATGCAAAGACATAAAGTACCCAAAACCTTCTCTCTAAATGGTTCCTAAATGCATACAGACTCTCAGTGTGATTCTACACAACAAACACTATCCCATACATATTACCAAATCACATTTTCTTTTCCGAAATTGGTAAACAGAGTACAATCTATCATTTGGTTACATCATGTATTTGCTGATAGATAAAAGGTTAAAAACCTGTCATGATGTCAAGTTTTAGTAGTATTAGAAACCAGTCATTGCTTATGCATTCACAAAATGAGTCAGGCTTTCATAGTAGTGTGGAGTATGAAAATATGTAGAATCTCTGCAGTCACTTCAGCCCTTCCACACTTCTGAATGTGTTTTGGTAAAATAGAAGGAATAGTGTTGTTTGTCTAGAATCACACTGTGAGTCTGTGTGCATTTGGGAACTAATGTGAGAGAAGCATTTGGAGGTTTCATGTTTTTGAATCATTAGAGTACTGCAAGGAGAGTGCCTGGATGAATCTTTTAAAGTTTTTAAGTTTTGACGCAGTGAATAGATTAGTACATGGTGCCAGATGAGTCACTAGAGGTGTGCAAGTCGACTGAAAGAGTGTTTATTGGAGTTTATAGATACTGACTGGGAAATTGAAGGTATGAAAGACAATTGTGTAGGTGGTTAGAGGCCTACATGCATAGTGAATAGGCGTTTGAATCAATCCATGTGCTAAGGCCTGCCTCACTCTATTAGTACTTGGGTACTGACTGAATGTTTAGAGTATTGCAAGGAGAGTGCCTGTATGAATTTATAAGTGTTTGTTTTTTGGCACAGTTAATGGATTACTTCATGGTACTGAATAAATCACTGGAGAAGTGGAAAGGGAGTGACAGGGTGTTTGCAAGAACTGTATGGATACTGACTGGGATATTGATGGTGTGAATGACAAGTGTGTAGGTGGCTAGAGGCCTGCATGCATAGTGGATCGACATTTGAAACAGTCCATGGGCTAAGGCATGGGTCACTGCGTAACTACCTGGGTACTGGCTTAATCATTAAAGTACTTCCAGGAGAGTGCTTGAGTGAATATTTTTAAGTTTTTGGGTTTTGGCGCAGTGAATAGATAAGTACATAGTGTCGAATGAATCAGTGGAGGTGTGCAAGTGGAGTGACAGGGTGTTTATTGGAGTGTATAGATACTGACTGGGATATTGAAGGTCTGAAAGACAATTGTGTAGGTAGTTAGAGGCCTCCATGCATAGTGGATATGCGTTTGAATCAATCCATGTGCTAAGGCCTGCCTCACTCCATTAGTACAGTATTGCAAGAAGAGTGCCTGGGTGAATTTATAAGTGTTTGGGTTTTGGCGTAGTAAATGGATTACTACATGGTGCTGAATGAGTCACTGAAAGAGTGTATGGGGTGTGACAGGGTGTTTGCAGGAACACTATGAATATTGTCTGGGGTATTGAAGGTGTGAAAGACATGTGTGTAGGTGATTAGAAGCCTGCATACATAGTGCATAGACGTTTGATGCAGTGCATGTACTAAACCTGGGTTCACTACATAAGTACCTCAATACTGACTCAATCATTAGAGTACTTCAAAGAGAGTTCCTGGGTAAATTTATTACTGGTTGGGTTTTGGCGCAGTGAATGCATTAGTACATAGTGCTGAATGGGTCACTAGAGAAGTGTAAGGGGAGTGACAAGGTGTTTGCGGAAACTGTATGAATACTAACTGAGGTATTGAAGGTGTGAAAGACAAGTGTGTAGATGGTTAGAGGCCTGCATGTATAGTGGATAGGCGTTTGAATCAATCCATGTGCTAAGTAGGGGTGGGCGGAATTTGCGAAATTAACTTTCGCAAATTATCGCGAAAATGCTGAAAATCTCCGCAATCACGCCGGAAATATCGCGAAGACGCGGAAGTTTTTTTCCCGCTTGTTCGCTGTATTTTTTGCGTGATCGCGGGTCGCCAACTTACCCATGCGGTTGTTCACGGGCGCGGCCATCTTGCTTTCACTTGCCCCGCCCTCTCGCGATGCTTACTTCCTGTTCCGGGTCGCGCAATGCATGTTCGCGCCCGTTCGATATTTCCTGTTCGCGACCGCTTTTACTTGATCGCGTTGCTTTTTGCATGCTCGGGAGAAAATATTGCGCGAACTTGCGCACGTGGTCGCAATGGGCGCGGCCATCTTGTTTTTCACTCTATTGCATGGTTCTGGGGCCTGATTTTGAATCCTCCCAAAATCTTTTCAATCCTTTGTTTATAGCCGCTTTTTTTGGATCTTTATTACTTATTATTTCTCTTACTATTTTCCTGCCTCTATATTTTTGGTTTTTGTCTACTTTTATTTTGTTTTTTAGCTACTTTTTCTCTTTCTATTGCCTGCTATTTATTTCCTTTACTCCTTTATTTATTGTACCTTTTCTTTCTCGCCCCGTCCCCAGAACCATGTCCAAGGGTAGGGCTGTTCGCCGGCGCAGCCAGAGCCGCGGCGCCCACAAGGGCTGCAGGCACGGGCCTTATTTGGGGAGGTTGAGTTGGCTGCACTAATTTTCTTTGTGCAGCGCCACCTCCCCTCAACCCTGGCAGCAGGTGGCAGGCCTGGGTCCGGGTACGGCCTCCGGGAGCGTCGGCAGCGGTGGGGGAAGGTGTGCCGGGCAGTGTCACGCTTCTCTGGGGTTCGGCGCACCCAGGCGCAGCTGATGCACCGGTGGCCCGACATCTTGGACCGTGAGCAGGACCTGCTGGGAGTAGAGGTCCCGGGGCTTGGTGAGTACCTATTTAATTATTACTACTTTGTGTCTGTTCTTCTGCTCTGTGTTATATATTGCGAATATCTTTTTTTTCTTCCGACCAGCTAGAATGTTGCTTCCTACATTCCAGGTTAATTACGTTTAAAAGTCTGTGATTTTTTTGACACAGGTGCTCTTCTGCGCTACTACTAATCTTACTTGTTTGCAGCTTTGCGTTTGCGCTTGCTTAGCGTGATTCTTTACGAGTTTATTTTAGAGAAATTAAGTTACGTAATGCTTCAGTGACTCTAGTCCACTCCTTACTTTGACCTGTCACTAATAGATAGGGGCGGATTGATACTTCGGTTTAGGTACTTTGTATGAGCTTCTAATTTGTTAGTGGTATGCGTGATGCCCCCTCACTCAGTTACGTGACGTTCTGGTAGTACGGCTGTCTTTATTAGAACCTTTTCTAGTTTGTTCAATGAGTGGTGGTAGGCTTAGCAGTTACTTAGCACTAGCAGATCAGCATCAATCAATCAAACCCAAATTTGGTGTATACAAAACATGTAGTCATGTTCATGTGTCCTCCATGATTGGACCATACACATTGTTGAGGAATACAGTGGAAATGCATACTTAATGTACAATTGGCATGCCTGGAATAGGTGGGCTAGGTTGGGTGGTACGTTGTACTTAGACTTAGTTGTAACTTGGTATTCTGGAATCAGAATAGAAGACTGGATTACTGTTGATAAATAGTAACTTAAGTAGTCGAACTGCGAATCCCCCGATATTACTTGTTGACCAGATGAGATCGGTCAATTTAGTTATTGCAATTGTTGTTTACATAAGTGTTTTTTGACCGTTGTTGAAAAATATTGTATTTGTTTGACACCATCCATCAATGTTTGTCTCTTTCTTATATCTTTCCTGTTCATCAGCACCCAGGGGCAGACCGACAGGGACTGGGCAATCGGCGGGACACACAGAACACCACCAGGAGGACACCGCTGAGGGCTCCTCTGCTGGCCCCAGTAAGTCTTCTTATTTTTAATAAATATTTCTTATTCCATAACTTGTACTGCCCCATATTTTTCCCGAACTATTGTTTGTTTCCAAATGCTATTTTTTTACCACCAATTATCCTTCGATCTGTACGTTTCAAAAATCTTATCCCTGCCTCCGCTATAATGACTCTGAGTACTACTACTACTACATACTATCAGTCTGTCTGTACTGTAGTAGCTAGTCTTGCCCAGTTGGCCAGTGCCACTCTTTGTGAAAGGTTGTAATATAAAACTCATATTCACCAGTAGCTCGAGCCATTGAGTCCAATCAGTTGGGTCGTCGTCTTGTACTACTTTTACTCTCATTGATCTTGAGGCTTTGAAAATTCACAGCAACAGCCCTACCAGATTTATTACTATTTTGATATGATACCCTATAGGACATACTACTGTTGTAGGGATCTTGCACATACACAGACATTTGCACCAGAAAATAGGATGTTGGTGATGGTAGGTTGGACCTTCCTTGCACACCTCAATCAGAAATTCCGCACCCACCACAATTCCACTGCTTGACTATAGTACTGTCTTGTCATAACTATTAGGTCTCGGAACCCTCCCCCCAAGATACCCAACAAGTAGACAACCCAGAACATAACACACCCAACCTCTCAGTCGTGGAAGCAATTCACATGCACACCCTTACTTTAATTTGCTCACTCGTGTAAGTTAGCCCACACCAAATACCACCAAGTCTATGTAAGTTCAAAATGTTTATTTCAATTTGAGAAGGTCTGTACACTTAACATTAAAACAATATACATTGTTGCACTTATACAGTTGGGAATTAAATCATGATAACTGAACAGTGGTGGAAGGCAGCACCACTATCCCATAGCAATTTAGTTTATATAAATTTATAAATGAAGATGTGAGTGAAGGGACCCCTCACCTTAGAAGAACCTAGTACTGGTAGTTGTTGCATCATTCAGAAGCTCTGGTTCGTAGAAGGGAATCTCGCGTCTGTAATGCGAAAAATGAAATGGTGTGCATTAGTATATTGCAACTTGCAAGCATTTCTCAGCCGTGCCAAAAAGTATAGCATTTATGAATAAGCAATATGGACTAACAGTAACAGTAGTACACCAGTACTTCCTAAAAAAGTGGCTTGTTAATGTTTGTTGACCGCTTGTACGCAGCGCGTAGACTAGACAGTAGCAGTGTGAGGCAGGTCATGTGGGCTCAAAGGTGTCTTAAGAAGCTGCAAGGTAAAGGTAACGTCACATGTGCAAAAATAAAAGACACAAAGGTAAAATGGTAGCATGGCTAGGGCTAATTAAGCAAAGGCTACAATGATCATATATAACTATTAGTGTCTACTCTACTACTACCTGATTTGTACTAGTGATGTATGTTAGTATTAACTCATTTTTCAACCTTGCTACTGATCAATAGGGGGGAGGTGTATATGACGCCTAATAAATGTGTAATGTTTTCTAGGCGCACTACCGACCACCATTGCCGGGGCCAGCGAACAAGGCGACGCGGAGAGCGAGGATGCAGCAGTTGCTGCCGATACCGATGATGGAGCGGTAGGGGGAGTGGCAGCACCAGTGGCAGGCAGTGGTAAGTTAGATTCATAATCCTTAACTATTGTTGAACTTGACAGTACACTCACTGCAAGGGTGTACTGTATGTATATGTATACTGTACAGTTGTGACTTAGGGCCCCATTAGGATGGTGGCCGTATTGCCCCCGCCGGGCCGCCTGGAGTTCACTGCCGGCACCGCAGGGGCAAACCTCCCGCCATCCCTGTAGAAAATATTCAGACCCCCCACATGTCGACCAGGCGGAAAAGGGTTCAATATGCCGGTGGTGTCTCTCTGAACACACCGCCAGCCATATAACCTGCATTTTGGAATGCCTTTGCGTGGCGGCATTGCCGTCCGCCACGGAAAGGCATGCAGACATTGCAGAGTATGCTTGGGTGCCCCCATGGAGGGTACCTACCTATGCTATGGTACCCCCCCGCCTTTCAAAGCAAAACGTGACAGGCTCCGTGCGGAGCCCGTCATGTTGTGCTTGGAAAAGCAGCACAACATTTTAGCATTGCTTTCAGCAAAGCCAACCAGAATGTAAAAAAAAAACAGGATGCGCCCGCCACTGTGCCGGGCGCATCATCCTAATTAATTGTCCCCACGGGACCCCCACCCTTTTTAGCATGAGGATGGCGGGCGGACAAATCCGCCCGCTATCCAATGTCGTAAGTAAGTATGAGTTGTTGGGGACGTTTGAAGAGTGAACTAGAAGACTAGAATTCCCTTTAATTGGCATAGGAGCCGGAGTATTGAGTAACCAATGGCCTCATCTATCTGATTTCAACTCAGCTTTGAAAGTTTTATGGAGAAGAGCACCTGGTGCACTGTTCAACTAAAAAGTGAAAGACGGGTGGAAGGAAGAAGGACGGGCAACATTTAAAATGTTATGTACTACTGTGCTTTATTGTGCTACTCTACCATGCCACTATCTGTATAAATAATTACCTTGTCCTACTGTTTTTCTAAGAGTATATTTTACAATTTTCTTGTTTTTTTCTTTTTGATACACAGCTACTCCGAAACAAAATCGGAAGGAGTTGGCCGCCAACGCACGGCGCCGGAAGCTGGAGGCAATCCAGCGAGAATACCGGTGGCTGGTGGTCTTAGCCGAGGAGGAGGAGGAGACTGCGGCTGCAATTGTTGAAGTCTCCTCCCGTGGCCCGGGCCCCAGCCACCGCCCTCCAGCGGTACGGCACCACCGTCTGGCGGCTGCCCGCCACCACCGTGCCATCTCCGGTGCCCCCCCCACTGAGGCTGCAACTGCCGCACCCTTAGACGCCGCGTCGCCCGTTTAGAGGGCGAGATGCGCCAGATGCGTGTCCTCCTGGAGTCCCGCCCCACCACTTAGTCCCTGTCATCCTGTTCTGCCCCTTTTTTAATTCTTGTTTGGGTGGGTGGGTGGGAACTTGTTTGGGCGTTACGGACTTCTATGGACATTGGTTGGGGTTAGGGAGGGGGGTGGGTCAGCTTTTGTGGGTTTAGTTTATTTGTTAGGGTAAATTAAATATATTTTTCTATGTTACATGCAATGTTGTTAATGTTTTGTAGGTGGGCTAACTGTTTTACATCACACTGTTTCCTTGCTGATGCATGGCCGCCCATAGCCTGTGTTTGATTTCAATAATTGGCTGACTGTATAAGACACAGATAGATGCGACACACCTCACTCATTGACTGGTCCTTTCTAGTACTTTCAGTCTGTCCTCTAGTCTAGGCATTCTTTGTACTGGTGTGTGAAAATGAAATCATTGACAACATGTCCATTATTAATTCTGCCTCCCCCAAACTTGTCTCTTACCGGTGCTTGATGTTTATGTCCAACTGTGGCACAGCACTGGCTGCATGGTGAAGATGGTTTCCTTTTTCATACATGCCATTTGGGTGGTGGTGGTGGTAGCAGCATAGTAGTAGTAGTAGACACTGGCAGGGCGGCAGCATTTGCAAAAAAAGAGAAGGAGACAGTCAATCGCCTTTGAGAGACTGTTAGGAGTAGTTGAATGAAGTACAGTACAGAACTTACCGAGCAACAATAATATGCTCAAATATTTGACAAAAAAACAGAATGGTGGTTAGGAGGATAGCCTACTAGACAGAGTTACAAACTATAGTTGTGTCGAGTCACTTGACCAGGCCTACAGCCTAACAGTTAGTGCTGTATATGAGGAATGACAAGAAACAAATCCAATCAATGCCGGCAATTCATGCTGAGGTATATGTTCCTTTGTTAAAAAAAATAACCTCTGAAATATCCTACTCATGGGTGGCCAAGCAGAAGAAGATCATCGCTCTGCCTTGAAATTGAAGTAGTGTTGCTTTCACCACATCCGCCCCAGCAAGTGTGTGATTAAGTATTGGTGTACATTTAATTTAGTTACACCTCGACAATAAGTCACACAGCCCGGGGGAAGAGGGTTAGGGTTTGTTGAATGGATGGGAAGGGGGTTTTTGGGAAAGGTTTGACATAGAAAAACAGTATGCATACATAGACAAACAAACGACAATCATTGAAGACTACCATATCCATATGTTAAGGGTGAAAAAGGCAATGCATGCATGATGATGAGAGACCCGTATTACATACACTTCTAGTTCTTGTTCTGTTGTTCCGGCCTTAATACTTTAACAGATAGCAAATAGAAATTTTAAATATTGGTAGGGAAGAATCGTAAACACAGAGCAAACCTAATGATGATAATAAGAACTCCAAGAACACACTGTTGTAAAGATTGTATACAAGATATTAATCAAATTATTTGAAAGAAGATAAAAGTGGATACTGTTACTGTCTTATCCTGGTCAAAAATGTGGACTGGATTTTTGCATCTCGGCATTCCTCTTGCTCCTCTCGTCCATCAATCTTTGGTGTGTCGCCTCGCCACTCGCCACTGCCCGGCTGGAAAAAAAAAGGTGATTGATTGGTAAGGTAATTAATATGCATTGTAATGTTTTACAAAGTTTCGGGCAAGGCCCGGCCCATAATTGTAGATGGAAAACCAAAGGGGATATTGAGAAAGAAAGTTAAAACAAATGCACAAGTGATGGTGTAGTGCAACAAGAACACTTTCCGAGGTGGCATCTATGCATCATCTCTACTCTAGTCTGTTTCCAGCATTGACCTTCAACAGTAACAGGAGAGAGCAGGCCCACAGTGCTTAGCATTAGCACATCCTACGTTAACACTTAAAATTCTTTTTTTTACTCTCAAAGAGTTGGACAAACGCAAAGCACATTATCCATTCCAAACATAGCATTTTACAGTTTAAGTTAGTAAAATCAATGCACTGCAGTCATCCCACCGCTACACTCTATTCAACTTCTACACAGACATTTGGGTCTGCTGTGGTTGTTGTTGTTGACGTGTTTACCTTTTGGCTTTTCCGTTTTATGCCACTCATGAAACGTCCTCCTGAGTCCTGACTTAATCATCATCATCTCTGATACTTTTACTGACTGACTGTGAAGATCGGCCTGCAGTATAAGTAAAATGTTTATGACACAACAAGAGTAGAAATATAAATATTACTGACTTGAGTCATTCTTTATTGTGTACAGAAAGATAGATTACTAGTAAACGTTGACATCACTTTGTGCACAACAAACAAACAACGCAAACACAAAGACCAATAGCTTAGAGTCAGGTGTCCAATGCATGCCATTAATTGTCATCATTACCTGTTCCTTCTCATCTTAAGTTAACGGGCCGTCTATTTCGCCATCATCATGATGGACGGTGATGTTGTGTCAATCATACTCATTGCGCAGATTGAGTGAGTCCCCTTCCTGTATTGAATTAAAAGCAATGGGTCACCAAGCTGCAGGAGAAGTACAAATTTCTTATTTGCAAGAAGGGGGAAATTAGTGTGTTCTATAGAAAGTTGATTAGTGGCAGTGCACAATTACATAAATTCATGCACAACAAACACAACAAAATCTAAATCATTCAGTCTGCGACTCTGCGTCCAATGCATGGCATCAATCATTACCTGTTCCATCTTATTTTCAGATAATGGCCAGTCTCTCTCGGCTCTGAAAGGAGGATAGCTATAGTAGTCATCTGATTCATGGTCCACTTCTTTTGGAAGGACTAGGAAAGTTTGAATTTGTTGTTACCATCATCCAATCATCATTCATGAGGGAAATGGAATTGAGCAGGAGATTCAGTATGATGGAGCGGTGGAGCTGGATTCGGATGACTGTACTGTCAAATAGCAGACACCTGAAACTTGTATATTAAATTAGAAGAGTAGAAGACGGTGGTAATGGATTTGTTGTGATTCACAAGTTTATAACCGGAACGACAGACACATAAACAAAGGGGGAAAAAAGGGAGGAAGACAGTAAGTGCGAGCCTAATTGTCAGGGAAGTATAGCTCGTCCTCAAACTCTGGGGGTTCAGCCAGTAGTAGGTAATCATCTGACACAATACTTCCGTCACCTGAGCCGCTGTCCTCATCTTCCTCCGTTGATTCATGTATTGTGTAATTCGGTGGTATGAAGTGCTGATTCATTTTGATCATTGTTAACCTCTCCACGTTTTTTGGAGATAGACTGGTCCTTCTCAATGTTACAATGGAACCAGCAGCACTGAAAACACGTTCGGAAGAGACACTTGCGACAGGGCAACCCAGATAGCTTATCGCCAGCCTGCTGAGCTGTGGCCATTCAGACCTTTTCCTATACCAATACTGCAATGGGCTTTGATCAACGTACACCTCTGTTGGGTTGTCCAGATAGACCTGGACCATCCGCTCAATGTTCAGGGTTGCTGCTGGTAAGCTTTTGTGCTGTTTTTTCTGTGCATCAGCACTGTGCTTACAATAGCCCATCTTTACATACCAATCCTGTAATGATAATGATTGTACTCGGCGTAATGATCCAGTTATTGTTTCTGTAGTCGATAGTGATGGTGAGTGTTGTGATTGTGAGCCAACCGCACTGCCCTGAGCCGACGAAGTTGCACTTGATTCTGCATGGCCTGCTTCAGTATCAGTACTTGTTGTGGGTTGCTCTTGCAGGCTTTTAATTAGCAGCCATTCGTTTTCCAACTTACTGGCTGCTTCAGCTAAACAACTTTTGTAGCGGGCAACATCATTGTCGGAAAAAGCGAGGAATGTCTTCAGTAGTCCCAATTTTGCACGTGGATCCAGAATTGTGGCACAAATGTAATGTTCTTGTGACAAAATTTTATTTTGTATCCTTACATTTTCAGTTAAGCGCCGGGATAAGCTCTCCACCAAGTCATGGCCTTGCCTTCTGTCCTCTACACCTTTGTATGATTCAGACACATTATTCAGCTCATGCTCTAGCATTTGCAATAATGGGATAGCTTGGCCCATTGTACAGTCCTCCTTGCTGACTTCACGTGTGAAGACCTCAAAAGGAGAAAGCATCTCAGTCAGGCATTTAATTAGGCTCCATTGCTCCATGTCAAGGTTCATGCCTTTAACAGTAGCACTAGCATCCCCTCTTCTTTTCCAGACATATTCATGGAGTGACATGTGCTGTTCGTACAGACGATCAAGCATGTAATACGTTGAGTTCCAACGTGTTGCCACCTCCTGGATGATTGCCTTGACTGGCATCCTAAATTCACGTTGGATGATCCTCAGCTGCTTCCGAGCTTTAAAAGAATGGCTGAAATGAGTGCATATTCTTCGGCACGGCAAATGGCCAGTAAATTGCTGACTATGGGATCTTTTTTCAGAAAGTCTTGAACTATAATGTTTATGCAGTGCGCCAAACACGGAACCCTGAAATAGGAACCAAGTTCCATGGCCTTAAGTACATTACTGCCATTGTCTGTGGCAACAAAACCAATACGAAGCCCTCTGGGCCGCAGCCATTCCAAAACCTTGGTGCGAAACTCGTGTAAAATGTTTTCAGCCGTATGAGATTTCTCCATGGCGAACATGGCTACAGTTGCATGTTTCCGAGTACCTTCAAAAATCGCAGCTGTGTCAACAACACCTCGTGCAGATAGTTTATCTTCAACCCCCACAAAAGAGATCCAGTGTGCAGTGATGCACATGTAATCTGTGGCTTGGCAACTGCTCCACATGTCTGTTGTCAGGTGGATATTGTGCACAGCACTCTTCTGCAAAGCTTGTCTAACCAATTCCAGCACATCATGATGTAGTGCCGGAATAGCAATTCTTGCAAAATAGGACCGGCTGGGAACTTTCCATTTCGGGCAGATGGCAGACACAAATTCAAGGAAACCCACCCCTTCCACAAATGAAAAAGGAAGAAGGTCCAGCGCTAACATTTTAGCCAGCTTCTCATTGTACAATTGTGCCATTGGGTGGTTGCGTTGGAACTGCCCCTCCAACCTAAACATGCTCTCAATGGTAGGCTGGCTTACTTTCCTTAGTGGTGCTGTTTTCATTAACCCACTACGGCTCAACGACACAGATTGTCTCATTGAGGTACTCGCCGGTCGCCTTGGTGTCTCACCCAGACTCTGAGTATGGCTCTTACTGCGGTGCCACTCTGATGTTACTGAGGAGGATGTGGGCGTTACCACTGCACTACTGTGGACAGGGCTAGAAATGCCTCCCTCTTCTTCACCTGCCACCGCAATAATATCGCTCTCTGATTCATCCTGCCCAACTTCAATGGGTTGACTTTTTCTACTTTCTTTTAACTTAAGTAGGTGATCCTCCCACACAATAGTGTGGTGTATTCTGAGATGACTTGCTTGTCCTCCAGTACAATAATTTGTACCAAGCTTACCACGCGGAACACCTTGCCGACAAATTGAGCGTATAGCAACGTTCTCCTCCTTGGCACTAACAGAAAAGAAGTCCCAAACTGGGGAGGAGAACTTTCTGGCACTGCTGGATGTGCCACTTTCAACACCAGATGAACTTGAGGGGGTGTTTGAGAATGTGTGACCCTGTGCACCTACACTGTGACTTTTAATACCACTACCTACTGAGATGGTTGAGATGGTTGAGCTGGATGTAGGTCCCTGCCGGGCCTTGGAAAATATGGCAGCTGGAGGTAGTGGTGGTGTAACCTGTGTTGGTGAGATCCGTGCTACATCCCGCTCAGTAGCAGCCTTTCTGGATAGGGTGAGAATGTTGGTCTCCAATCCCTTTGGGGCGGGAGTAATGTGCATGATGACTGGCTCGTCTTCATCAACATCATCACCCCCCTCTTCTACATCTACCTCCATAATTCTAAGTTTTTCTGGGACCTTCCTTTTCAGAAGCATTGTCTTGTGGCGTATATCACTCTCAGACCGAGCTGGTGGGACCCAAGTGTCATCACGATCATCAGAAGCGGGGCTTGAAGAAGAAGATGATGGACTAAGCCTCCTTTTCCTTGCTGGTGGTCTGGAAGACAATAGATCTTCTGAAACAGTGGTTTGACTTTGCTCCACTTTGTCTGCAGGAAGCTCGATTTCCTGAAATGCCCCTACGTCAGGAGCAACAATTACTATGGTGGGCTGTTGCGGCGGCTGCTGCTGTTCTTGTTGCGGCGGCTGATGCTGTTCTTGTTGCGGCGGCTGCTGCTGTTCTTGTTGCGGCGGCTGCACACTGATCTGCTGAGTTTGCGCCTGCGTTGAACTTGATTGTGTACTACTTTGCGGTAATGACATTTCTTCAACATCGCTGCTCGTTAGTAGACTGGCTACCTCTGCGACACTAAAGCCCTTGGGCCTAGGTTGGTGGGAATGGACCGTTGTGCTGCTCCCAGCTTGGTTCCCGGACAACGCTTTGGTGACAAAAAAAACATTGGCCGGCACACCACCAGTCGTGGTTAATGGCACTTCCTTTTTCTGTTCCTTCTTCTCACCGGCAACTTTCTTGGTACTGGACCTGGTACTTTTCTTTGGGGCCATCTTCTTCAGATGTCAGGCAGGATGCAGATGCACAACAAGTTCTGGTCACACGTTGACTCGATGCGCAGCAGGACTTCTGTCTGGCTGGCAGTACAACGGGTAGCCGGGTGATGCTGATGACACTTCCTACTCTGTCTTTTGTGCACCTAAAAGCAAATAAGACAGGAGAAGAACATCAGTGAAATGTTGCATTTGTTGTTGTGGTTCAGTTACTTAGTACTGTACTAGTGCAAACCAAAGATAGTCTAGCCATTTATGACTTTTTTTTTTTAACTAGAGCTATGTTATACTACTGTGTACAGCCACACACTACACTCTCAGGAAGGATAGGAAAGTTAATAATAACCACCAAAATAAAAATGTAATGAAAGTGGGGTGGACCATTAAATTATTTGAGCATCTCAGCATCCATGGCGCTGCTGCTGGCAAAGGGGGTGGATGGATGGAAGCAGTAGGCCAAATAGCCAATAGGAAAACCATGCAGGCCTATGGCAAAAGCAGGACACTAATAACTCACAGTCCAAACACCAAAAAAGGCCACCACCCACATGGACACTCACAAATCACAAACAAGCCGGGGGCCTGGGAAACACCAGGAGCTGACAAAAGGCCTATAAAAGCCAGGTAAAGGATGCATGCTAAAGCACACTGCTCTGCCTTTTTAATGCAACAAAATGTAAATACGAACATTCACAGGCCCCAAAAAGCTCTGCAGGGTGCATGCATTGCGCACCAACACACCAGTGACCAGACACATACAAAAAAAGCATGCCTTTAAGACAACCATCATCAGAAAGGCCACCCCCAAAAAGCACACTTCCCCAACTCAATCCAATGCCATCCATGCCCTAAATGATGTCTAAATTCAACAGATCACACAGAAAACACTTGTTTAATAAAACTGTGGCTACCTGCTCTGATCCTAGTGGATGAAAAAGCAGGCCTGTTGGCAGACAAGGCCAGGCAAGCTTGCAGGCCTAGGCTTCAAAATGGCCACCAGCCACATGGCCAGGCCCAACAACATCATAAAGGCCACCCCCAAAAAACACACTTCCCCAACTCAATCCAATGCCATCCATGCCCTAAAGGATGTCTAAATTCAACAGATCACACAGAAAACACTTGATTAATAAAGCTGTGGCTACCTGCTCTGATCCTAGTGGATGAAAAAGCAGGCCTGTTGGCAGACAAAGGCCAGGCAAGCTTGCAGGCCTAGGCTTCAAAATGGCCACCAGCAACATGGCCAGGCCCAACAACATCACAAAGGCCACCCCCAAAAAACACACTTCCCCAACTCAATCCAATGCCATCCATGCCCTAAATGATGTCTAAATTCAACAGATCACACAGAAAACACTTGATTAATAAAGCTGTGGCTACCTGCTCTGATCCTAGTGGATGAAAAAGCAGGCCTGTTGGCAGACAAGGTCAGGCAAGCTTGCAGGCCTAGGCTTCAAAATGGCCACCAGCCACATGGCCAGGCCCAACAACATCACAAAGGCCACCCCCAAAAAACACACTTCCCCAACTCAATCCAATGCCATCCATGCCCTAAATGATGTCTAAATTCAACAGACCGCACAGAAAACACAATATTAATAAAGCTGTGGCTACCTGCTCTGATCCTAGTGGATGAAAAAGCAGGCCTGTTGGCAGACAAGGCCAGGCAAGCTTGCAGGCCTAGGCTTCAAAATGGCCACCAGCCACATGGCCAGGCCCAACAACATCACAAAGGCCACCCCCAAAAAGCACACTTCCCCAACTCAATCCAATGCCATCCATGCCCTAAATGATGTCTAAATTCAACAGATCACACAGAAAACACTTGTTTAATAAAGCTGTGGCTACCTGCTCTGATCCTAGTGGATGAAAAAGCAGGCCTGTTGGCAGACAAGGCCAGGCAAGCTTGCAGGCCTAGGCTTCAAAATGGCCACCAGCCACATGGCCAGGCCCAACAACATCACAAAGGCCACCCCCAAAAAAACACACTTCCCCAACTCAATCCAATGCCATCCATGCCCTAAACGTTGTCTAAATTCAACAGAACACACAGAAAACACAAGATTAATAAAGCTGTGGCTACCTGCTCTGATCCTAGTGGATGAAAAAGCAGGCATGTTGGCAGACAAGGCCAGGCAAGCTTGCAGGCCTAGGCTTCAAAATGGCCACCAGCAACATGGCCAGGCCCAACAACATCACAAAGGCCACCCCCAAAAAACACACTTCCCCAACTCAATCCAATGCCATCCATGCCCTAAATGATGTCTAAATTCAACAGATCACACAGAAAACACTTGATTAATAAAGCTGTGGCTACCTGCTCGGATCCTAGTGGATGAAAAAGCAGGCCTGTTGGCAGACAAGGCCAGGCAAGCTTGCAGGCCTAGGCTTCAAAATGGCCACCAGCCACATGGCCAGGCCCAACAACATCACAAAGGCCACCCCCAAAAAACACACTTCCCCAACTCAATCCAATGCCATCCATGCCCTAAATGATGTCTAAATTCAACAGACCACACAGAAAACACAAGATTAATAAAGCTGTGGCTACCTGCTCTGATCCTAGTGGATGAAAAAGCAGGCCTGTTGGCAGACAAGGCCAGGCAAGCTTGCAGGCCTAGGCTTCAAAATGGCCACCAGCCACATGGCCAGGCCCAACAACATCACAAAGGCCACCCCCAAAAAGCACACTTCCCCAACTCAATCCAATGCCATCCATGCCCTAAATGAAGTCTAAATTCAACAGAACACACAGAAAACACAAGATTAATAAAGCTGGGGCTACCTGCTCTGATCCTAGTGGATGAAAAAGCAGGCCTGTTGGCAGACAAGGCCAGGCAAGCTTGCAGGCCTAGGCTTCAAAATGGCCACCAGCAACATGGCCAGGCCCAACAACATCACAAAGGCCACCCCCAAAAAACACACTTCCCCAACTCAATCCAATGCCATCCATGCCCTAAATGATGTCTAAATTCAACAGATCACACAGAAAACACTTGATTAATAAAGCTGTGGCTACCTGCTCTGATCCTAGTGGATGAAAAAGCAGGCCTGTTGGCAGACAAGGCCAGGCAAGCTTGCAGGCCTAGGCTTCAAAATGGCCACCAGCCACATGGCCAGGCCCAACAACATCACAAAGGCCACCCCCAAAAAACACACTTCCCCAACTCAATCCAATGCCATCCATGCCCTAAATGATGTCTAAATTCAACAGACCACACAGAAAACACAAGATTAATAAAGCTGTGGCTACCTGCTCTGATCCTAGTGGATGAAAAAGCAGGCCTGTTGGCAGACAAGGCCAGGCAAGCTTGCAGGCCTAGGCTTCAAAATGGCCACCAGCCACATGGCCAGGCCCAACAACATCACAAAGGCCACCCCCAAAAAGCACACTTCCCCAACTCAATCCAATGCCATCCATGCCCTAAATGAAGTCTAAATTCAACACACCACACAGAAAACACTAGATTAATAAAGCTGTGGCTACCTGCTCTGGTCCTAGTGGATGGAAGAAAGCAGGCCTGTTGGCAGACAAGGCCAGGCAAGGTTGCAGGCCTAGGCTTCAAACTGGCCACCAGCCACATGGCCAGGCACAACAACATCAGAAAGGCCACCCCCAAAAAGCACACTTCCCCAACTCAATCCAATGCCATCCATGCCCTAAATGTGCTTGAAAATGAAATACATGAAAAAACAACAAAAGGAACAGTTGCTTCATCATGCACACACCCATGAGGCCATGCCCATGGCTAGCTCGGGCCTACTACTACTACCCACAAAATAAAAAAAATTAAAAAAGGAATGATGATAATTAATTATCAAAAATAAATTGTAGTTACAACAACTGCAATGCCCACAATCAAACAGACACAACAACCACTTACTTGTACAATATCCTATTCTAAAAATCCTCAAATCCAAGTGCAATGATGCAGCAGACAAAAAGAGTGATCTTTCCAGCTCCAAATCCAAAGGCAGAATGGGCAGGAGATGGACAAAGCACTGGGAGGAGCCTGCTGGACAGGAACAGGAAGTTGGAGATTCTGTGTCACTTCCTCCCTCTCTCCACCTTTTAAAAAAAGGGCTCCTTGCACAAAAAAGGACAGCCAAATGTCAATGTAAGGAGTTGTTTTCATCCAAAATCAGTATTTGCAGAAGGTTTCATGCTGCTAGAGCTGATATTCCTCTCCAAATTGAAAATTTTACATGTTCGAGTTCTCGAGCTTCACATTACTTTCGCCGGCGTGCCGAAAATGACATGATCGCGTTCTCTTTGTCCCTGTCACGTTGGATATGACGTGTTCGGGGTCTCTTTCTCCTGTTCGCGTTCGATTAGACGTGCCCGCGTCCTCACCCTCTCGCTCGCGATGTAGAATGACGTGTTCGAGATCTCAATCTTCTCATACACGCGCGGTGCATGATCGCGAGAAGAAAGACGTGATCGCGCGACAAATGACGTGATCGCGCGACAAATGCGTTAATGCGGCTGCGAACTGTCGCGAGACAGTGCAAAATGGCTACCAACAATCCAACAACTCGTGGAGAACGCGACCGGGTCGGGAAAACTTGTCGGCGAACGCGGGGATTCAGGTAAGGCGATCGCGCGCACGCGAGAATGTAGTTTTTTTACAGCGCGAGCAAGAAACAAATTATCGGTAAGCTGCGGAATGCGAAAATTTTGACATTTTCGCGCTTTCCGCGGAACGCGAAAATGCCAAATTATCGCAATTTCCGCGAACGGAACAGAATTTTGGCCCAGGTCTACTTGTAAGTGGCCTCTGTGTTGGGTGCAGCTGGCATGCATTTTCGCTACATGTACTTTCTCATGTCATTGATGTAATGGCCCTTGACGTTGCATTCTGAGTTATGGCCTTATGTCATCGGCTCCATTCGGGGAGTCAGGGACTTCCCATGGCAGTGAACGGCTGTGTGCCTCATCTGAGTGTGCTTTCATCAATCTGTTGCGTGCCTGACCTTAGAATTGTGAGGACTGCACATCTGACACCAATGTGCAACTGTAGTTGTGCCGCAAAGTACGACATGGTGGGTGGCATGAGCTCATGGCCATTGCAAACTGATATTTTGGACTCTGTATCTGTGCTGTCCCCTTATGGTGACTCCTTATGTGACTATGACAACATGTTGGGAGGTACATCTTTTGCCCCCACAGGGACCTAGGTATGCTCAGAGGGATCTGTATGTCTGGTTACACGGAGGCACAGGCAAGCTATTTGGCTGTGTGAGCATCACATGCGTCAATTTTGCCATGTTTGCATGATACCATGCAATTTTTGACTTTGTAATTAAGGTTGCACAATGTGACTGCACGGGGTGGTGTGCAGCATTAGGATGTCATCATCTTGTTTTGTGCTTTGCTTGCATATGATGTTTGTGTGAATGGCACTAAACTGACCTTACGTCTCTGTCTCTTGCAGCATCTACCATGGGCACAGAAGGACAGGGGACGGACACCTGTGGTGAGGCGTCAGGCATGACTGCTATGCACGAGCACACTGACACTGATGTGACCAGCACCCCAGAGGGGGACAGGAGTCTGCTTGAGAAATCACTGCCAGAGACACCAACCTCAATGTCATCTGACATCAGCGGTTACGTCTCTATGTTAGCAGGCACAGGGAGCAGGAACTCTGCCTCCTCTTCCACTACACAGCATCCAGTGCCCACCCTCCCAGCTACTTCCACTAGTGCTGCACGTGCTCCCAACAGTAAGAAGGGAAGAGTGTCCTTACCCCAGGCACCGCTGCCGCTGCCCCTGCCCCTTTCTCCCTGCTGCCCTCAGTGTTGAGGCTGTGGACCTTTTGCGCCAGCTGTGTGTGGGTCAGACAACTCTCCTGAATGGCTCCCTAGACCATGACAAGAAGTTGGCACAGGTAGTTGCCTTCATGGAGGGCATTCACAGGACTGTCCAGTCTTTGTCCTCCACAGTGACGGCAGCCATTCAGCTGTCAAAGGCTCAGAGTCCAGCTCCAGTCCCTTTGGCCACCCCCCTTCCAGTGGCTATATCTGATGAGAGTGTCCACACACCACAGACCTCTGGCTCAAGATACACCACATGCAGCAACATCAGCACCCCAAACGGGCCAGAATGCAGACACCATCCCCCAAACAAACCAAAGTCACCCCAAAGCCTAAAGGCAAAAGCCCTTCAGGTGACACTCAGGGGCATCAAGCCAAGAAGCAGGCCTCAAGCACAAATGCCTCAAAAGCATCCCCATCCAAGGACACTCCCGTCCCAAAAGCGTCTCTCAAATAAAAGCAGACAGTTGCGGTGCCTGCTCTGAAGCTAGTCCCTGCTAAGAGTCCACAGAAAAAGCCCTCTAAGGAAGATTTACCCACAACTTCAACTCCCATCTACACCCCTGTGAAGCAGGGAAAGGAGGGCACTGTAGGGGGTTCATCTGTTCAACAGGGGATAGAGGGGAAAAGGCAAGACCAGGCCAAGCGTGCTGCCGGATCTAGCAGGTCCCCAGAGGGAGGGCCACCGTCTGCACCTGATGCAGCTTTGGTTGAGAGTGTGCCTGTTGTGCCCGCCCCACCTCCCACTCCTACCAAGATCAAAATTCCATATCGAATCCCCAAGAAGTGGAAAGGCACCCCTCCACATTCTCCCACCCATACTCTGTTTCACTGCAGCATGTCTCCACCCCCACGTGCCACAACACCACCCAGTCCAAGCAGCCCTCTGACTCACTAAGGCACTGATGCCTCTACCTCAGCTGGTCCTCTCTCTCCCAGGTCCAGTCCTCCAACTGGCTCCGACACTCAGCCACCTCCCAGTCCCCCTCACACACCTGTCTCTCCCACAGCGGTGCCTGGACTTCCCATTGTTATCCCCCTAGCTGTGTTGCTGACCATGGCTGTGTACAGTCTCACCCATTCCCTGTGCAGGGTCTCATGCACGCATGTGCCTTCTTTTAACTGTGCTCTGGCCACTGGCCTTGCTGTTCATTCCTGCGTTTGCCCATTTCCTGAGCAGGTTCTCATGTACACATGTGCCTACTATAAAGTATGGACTGACCACTGGCCTTGTTGTTTATTACTGTGTTTGCCCGTTCCCTGTGTAGGATCTCATGTACCTACTTTGCACTTTGTACTGGCCACTGGCCTTGCTGTTTATTACTGTGTTTGCCCATTCCCTGTGCAGGTTCGCACGTACCTGCTTTGCACTTTGTACAGGCCGGTAAATAGACATAATATCGAAAAAAAAATATCGAGTGGACAGAATATCGAGTTTTTAATATAGAATGGACAGAATATCGAATTGCCAAAATACAGTGGTGAAGAATATCGAAAAACAGGTAAGAAATATCGATTACAATAATATAGAAGTAAGTAATATCGACAGTCATAATATAGTTGTTAAAAATATCGAATTTTTTATAGTGTTTTAAGTGTTAGTATATGTGTTAAAAGTATGTATTAATATTGTAATGTATGTTAGAATATTTTTAAAGTAATGAATTGTATGTTATTTTATTTTTGTGTAATTCAATTCCGTGGCGGGTTGTGGGTTTATAGGGGAGTAGGGTGGGAAGTAATTTAATTATAGTACATTAAATAATAATTTATAGGAATTATTAATTATTTTTAATTTAATTTTGCGTTTTACTTCTGTAGCGGGTTGTGGGTTTATAGGGGAATAGGGTGGGAAGTAATTTAATTGTTATTAGTTAATTATTAATTAATATTGAAAATTAATTGGTTGTTGATTAATTATTAATTGGTAAATAATTTGTATTAATTGGTAATTAATTTGTATTAATTGTTTAATTGATAATTATGTTAATTGTATTCATTTAATATTTGTAGCGGGTAGTGTATTTATAGGGGAATATGGTGGGAAGTGATATAATTGAAAATAAATAATTATTTAATTAATTTGTGTATATTGTTAATTAATATATCTTTAATTTAATTTTGCGTTTTACTTCTGTAGCGGGTTGTGGGTTTATAGGGGAATAGGGTGGGAAGTAATTTAATTGTTATTAGTTAATTATTAATTGGTATTGAAAATGTATTGGTTGTTGATTAATTATTAATTGGTAAATAATTTGTATTAATTGGTAATTTATTTGTATTAATTGTTTAATTGATAATTATGTTAATTGTATTCATTTAATATTTGTAGTGGGTAGTGTGTTTATAGGGGAATATGGTGGGAAGTAATATAATTGTAAAAAATGAATTATTTAAATAATTTGTGTATATCGTTAATCAATATATTATTAATTAATTTTTAATTGGTATTATTAGCATTTATTAATGTCTGTTATTGAAAAACAATTGGTTGTTAATTAATTATTAATAGGTAATTAATTAAACAAAAATGTATTGGTATTTATAAATAATCAATTATTAAATCTTGTGTGATTGGTAATTAATTGTAATACTTGTTTTGATATTAATAAATAATTATTTTATAAAAAAATATTAATTTATTATTTCCCCTACTTTAGCACTTACTTGAGTGGGAACAGTAATTTTTACCCTACCGCTATCCAACGCTTTCCCTACTGTTGCACTCTCTGGAGTGGGAATAGTAATTTTTATCCCTACGCTATCCAATGCTTTCCCTACTGTTGCACTCTCTGGAGTGGGAATAGTAATTTTTACCCCTACGCTACCCAACGCTTTCCCTACTGTTGCACTCACTGGAGTGGGAATAGTAAATTGTACCCTCCCGCTATCCAACGCTTTCCCTACTGTTGCACTCTCTGGAGTGGGAATAGTAATTTTTATCCCTACGCTATCCAACGCTTTCCCTACTGTTGCACTCTTTGGAGTGGGAATAGTAATTTTTACCCCTACGCCATTTGACGTTTTCTCTACTGTTGTAGTCACTAGAGTGGGAATAGTACATTTTGAACTCCCGCTATCCAACGCTTTCCCTACTGTTGCACTCTCTGGAGTGGGAATAGTAATTTTTATCCCTACGCTATCCAACGCTTTCCCTACTGTTGCACTCTCTGGAGTGGGATTAGTAATTTTAATCCCTACTCTATCCAATGCTTTCCCTACTGTTGCACTCTTTGGAGTGGGAATAGTAATTTTTACCCTTCCACTATCCAACGCTTTCCCTACTGTTGCACTTTCTGGAGTGGGAATAGTAATTTTTACCCCTACGCTATCCAATGCTTTCCGTACTGTTGCACTCACTGGAGTGTGAATAGTAATTTTTACCCCTACGCTATCCAACGCTTTCCCTACTGTTGCACTCACTGGAGTGGGAATAGGAAATTTTACTCTCCCGCTATCCAACACTTTCCCTACTGTTGCACTCTCTGGAGTGGGAATAGTAATTTTTACCCCTACGCTATCCAATGCTTTCCCTATTATTGCACTCTCTGGAGTGGGAATAGTAATTTTTTCCCTCCCGCTATCCAACGCTTTCCCTACTGTTGCATTCTCTGGAGTGGGAATAGTAATTTTTACCCTACCGCTATGCAACGCTTTCCCCACTATTGCACTCACTGGAGTGGGAATAGTACATTTGACACTCCCACTATCCAACGCTTTCCCTACTGTTGCACTCTCTGGAGTGGGAATAGTAATTATTATCCCTACGCTATCCAATGCTTTCCCTACTGTTGCACTCTCTGGAGTGGGAATAGTAATTTTTACCCCTACGCTATCCAACGCTTTCCCTACTGTTGCACTCACTGGAGTGGGAATAGTAAATTTTATCCTCCCGCTATCCAACGCTTTCCCTACTGTTGCACTCTCTGGAGTGGGAATAGTAATTTTTACCCCTACGCTATCCAATGATTTCCCTATTATTGCACTCTTTGAAGTGGGAATAGTAATTTTTACTCTCCCGCTATCCAACGCTTTCCCTACTGTTGCATTCTCTGGAGTGGGAATAGTAATTTTTACCCTCCCGCTATCCAACGCTTTCCCTACTATTGCACTTACTGGAGTGGTAATAGTAAATTTTACCCGCCCGCTATCCTACGCCGAAAATATTGAATATTTTTAATAAATATTACGTTAATATATATGTATTAATTTTTTTTTTTACTTACATTAATTATTTATTAATTTTAATGTTATTTAAGTATTTTTAAGTATGTGTCAGTTAATTATATGTATTATTTCATTCATTTTACATTACTTTTAAAACATTTAAAAAATTCGATATTTTGACTAACTATATTATTTACAACGATATTTTGGATTCTATATTTTTGTACTTTCCTGTTTGGAGATAGGGAGTCGATATTTTGGTATTCTATATTTTGGCATCGATATTTTTGTAAGTCTATATTTTTGTAGTCGATATTATGTCAGTGATCCGTACAAGCCACTGGCCTTGCTGTCCATTCTTGTGTTTACCCATTCCCTGTGCAGCTTCTCATGCACACATATGCCTACTTTGAAGTATGGACAGGCCACTGACCTTGCTGTTTATTACTGTGTTTGCCCATTCCAAGGTGCAGTTTCTCATGTACCTACTTTGCACTTTGTACTGGCCACTGGCCTTGCTGTTTATTACTGTGTTTGCAGATTCCCTGTGCAGGTTCTCATGTACTTACTTTGCACTTTGTACTGGCCACTGGCCTTGCAGTTTATTACTGTGTTTCCCCATTCCCTGTGCAGGTTCTCATGTGCCTACTTTGAACTGTGGACTGGCCACTGGTCTTGCTCTAGTCTACTTTTGATGCCTATCTTGGTGATATGTAATGAAGACAGTTACTCCTGTTGTCTGCTTTGTCAGCGTCCATGCTAAATAAAAGGTTTTCTGTATGGGTATGGTTTGATGTGACACATGCTCTGTATGCCACTTTAACATTACCAATGGCTTGTTTCACTTTTTCAGAGTTTGGCAGAGGTGACAGGCACTTCAATTCTTCTTGACTCTGAGGCTTGGGGGTGTAATAATGGTTGTTTGTGATGACCTACTGTTATCCCAATCATTCTATGGTTAGGTGCGCTAAATTGTACACATGTCATATTTGGATGCACTGCCAGTACAGAGGGGGATTCTTTCCACAGGATAGCAGGCAGGCTGGCCATGGTCCATCATGCCTGTGTGATCTTTCTTGATGTGTGAACAGCAGTGTTGGTGTATGGTCATCTTGTGATGGCCTGTCTTCCAAGTCACATGGATACACTTAAATGTGTGCACTTTGGTGGTCATGAAGTGTGCAGTGTGAAGGGGTAACTTTACCAGTAGTGTTGATATGTGTGTGCCCCTGCAAGGGCAACTGCACACATGTGTCACCCAGGAGCTGAGTGCCTGTTAGTTTGCTTTGTCAGCCCTGTGTTTTTGATTGTGTGCCCCAGTGGGAGTTGTAGGTTGTGCAGTGTGTTGGTGTGTCCTTGCACTCCCGGGGGACACCTACTTGTTGTTGCTGCCAGTTGTGTGTATGCAGAGTGTGTGACTGCCAAATCTGTGTTGTGTTTTGTTGATCAGCCATATGTCTTGTTCCTGTTTGTGCTCACTGTACAGACCTGATCAGCCACACTGACATTGTGGGTGAGTTTTCTCATGCATTGCTGTCACTTGGGCCATTTCTGGCTCCAGTATGGTATGTGGGATGTGGAGTTATACCATCCCCGATTTGTGCTTCTGATGCCTACCCATTGTGAGTGACTCCTCCATGTATTTGTGTATTGTATACTACTGACCTGTCCACTACTGACGTACGCACCACTTCACTCTCATGTCACCAACCCTTTTTCGTTGCCAGTGTGTGTGCCTCCCCACCACTTCATTTATTACACTATGCTTTGTGGTGCTGATCTGTGCACAGGATCAATGTGCCACTCTGGACAGTTTCCCAATTATTTATGTGATTTTCTTGTACTTGTTTGCAGTCATGGTTGCTCATTTGCAGTGCAACTGTTTGTGCTGCACAGTCCCTGAGTCGTACATCTGTGAGTGTTGGGTTAGGGTTCCGTGAGGGACATAATATAGAATGCCCAAAATATCGACTCCAAAATATAGAAATACAGAATATAGAATCCCTATCTACAAACCGGTAAGTACTAAAATATCGATTCCAAAATATAGAGGTGCCGATCACGATCCTGTAAAAACCGGGTACGAACCGTCGGACGGAGCAAATTCTCCGTCCGACGCGTACCCGGTCGTCAAATGTACAAACATGGAATTACGATTCGCACGGAAACACCATTTCCGTACGAATCGTACAAACCCCCGACCGACGAAAATAAACATACAAATGCGATCCGGGAAAGCGCAGACGTGACGTCGGGACACACGCAGCCTGCCATTCACGAACCAGGAATTACGATTCGCACCGACGTCATCCCGCACGGTGAATATTTTCCGGCTGCCAAAAACTGCCGGGAAATCAGGACGACGTGAACAAGGAGTACCTGTACGCGACGGACAGACATGGACCCGAACCTACGTGTCATCCCGGCCCTCATAGCAGTCGACCTCCTCTACAGGTTCCGCCGCAGATGCCGCAGAAGGTCAGAACAACTAAGGGAGGGGGGGAAAAGGGGGGGGCAGGATGAGGGGCAGGCCACAAAACCACCACCAATGTCACACAGCACACATGCCCTGGACATACCTGACCCCCATGCCCTGGTCACTACGAGGGGGTGGGGGCGTGTCCAGCAAAGCCAGCGTCCGCCACAAAGGAAGTGCCTGACGACGCGAACCGGCAACACAACTATACAGGTACGTCCCGTACCCACGCCTTAAGAGCGTGGGTACGAGTCGTACCACGCCCACACCTACGTCACCCCAACAATGGCGGGACGGCTGTACCCACGTGGCAAAGGCCTGGGTACGGGTCACACAAGCATCACATGGCGTGGGGACAGATATGTACGGACCGTACCCCCACCACCGTATGCATGGAGCGTACCCCCAACCCCAACAGTGTAAGTACAACCCGTACTCTCACCCGCGTACGTATACGTCCCACCCCAACAGTGTAAGTACGACCCGTACCCTCACCCGCATACGTATGGAGCGTACCCCCACCCCAACAGTGTAAGTACGACCCGTACCCTCACCCGCGTACATATGGAGCGTACCCCCCCACCCCAACAGTGTAAGTACGACCCGTACCCTCACCCGCGTATGCATGGAGCGTACCCCAACAGTGTAAGTACGACCCGTACCCCCACCTCGTATGCATGGAGCGTACCCCAACAGTGCATGTACGTACCGTACCACCACCCCAACAGTGTAAGTACGACCCGTACCCCACCCGCGTACGTATGGAGCGTACTCCCACCCCAACAGTGTAAGTACGACCCGTACCCTCACCCGCGTACGTATGGAGCGTACCCCCACCCCAACAGTGTAAGTACGACCCGTACCCTCACCCGCGTACGTATGGAGCGTACCCCCCACCCCAACAGTGTAAGTACGACCCGTACCCTCACTCGCGTATGCATGGAGCGTACCCCAACAGTGTAAGTACGAACCGTACCCACAAGGAGCAAACCCACACACGTGTATGTACTAAGCGTACATATTGTTAAATAGGAGGGGTGTGTGCCTATCACTCCCAGCAGTGCCCAGAGACAGGAGGGGTGTGTACAGAGTCCTCCCAGCAGTGCCCAGAGGCAGGAGGGGTGGGTGCCTATCACTCCCAGCAGTGCCCAGAGTCAGGAGGGGTGGGTGCCTATCACTCCCAGCAGTGCCCGGAGTCAGGAGGGGTGTGTGCAGAGTCCTCCCAGCAGTGCCCAGAGTCAGGAGGGGTGTGTGCAGAGTCCTCCCAGCAGTGCCCAGAGGCAGGAGGGGTGTGTGCCTATCACTCCGAGCAGTGCCCAGAGGCAGGAGGGGTGTGTGCAGAGTCCTCCCAGCAGTGCCCAGAGGCAGGAGGGGTGGGTGCCTATCACTCCCAGCAGTGCCCAGAGTCAGGAGGGATGTGTGCAGAGTCCTCCCAGCAGTGCCCAGAGGCAGGAGGGGTGTGTGCAGAGTCCTCCCAGCAGTGCCCAGACATACGAGGGGTGTGTGCCTATCACTCCCAGCAGTGCCCAGACACAGGAGGCGTGGGTGCAGAGTCCTCCCAGCAGTGCCCAGAGGCAGGAGGGGTTTGTGCAGAGTCCTCCCAGCAGTGCCCAGAGGCAGGAGGGGTGGGTGCCTATCACTCCCAGCAGTGCCCAGAGTCAGGAGGGGTGTGTGCAGAGTCCTCCCAGCAGTGCCCAGAGACAGGAGGGGTGTGTGCAGAGTCCTCCCAGCAGTGCCCAGAGGCAGGAGGGGTGTGTGCAGAGTCCTCCCAGCAGTGCCCAGAGTCAGGAGGGGTGGGTGCCTATCACTCCTAGCAGTGCCCAGAGTCAGGAGGGGTGGGTGCAGAGTCCTCCCAGGAGTGCCCAGAGACAGGAGGGGTGTGTGCCTATCACTCCCAGCAGTGCCCAGAGTCAGGAGGGGTGGGTGCAGAGTCCTCCCAGCAGTGCCCAGAGGCAGGAGGGGTGTGTGCAGAGTCCTCCCAGCAGTGCCCAGAGTAAGGAGGGGAGGGTGCCTATCACTCCCAGCAGTGCCCAGAGTCAGGAGGGGTGGGTGCAGAGTCCTCCCAGCAGTGCCCAGAGACAGGAGGGGTGTGCGCAGAGTCCTCCCAGCAGTGCCCGGAGGCAGGAGGGGCGTGTGCAGAGTCCTCCCAGCAGTGCCCAGACACAGGAGGGGTGGGTGCAGAGTCCTCCCAGCAGTGCCCAGAGGCAGGAGGGGTGTGTGCAGAATCCTCCCAGCAGTGCCCAGAGGCAGGAGGGGTGGGTGCCTATCACTCCCAGCAGTGCCCAGAGTCAGGAGGGGTGTGTGCAGAGTCCTCCCTGCAGTGCCCAGAGGCAGGAGGGGTGTGTACAGAGTCCTCCCAGCACTGCCCAGAGGCAGGAGGGGTGGGTGCCTATCACTCCCAGCAGTGCCCAGAGTCAGGAGGGGTGTGTGCAGAGTCCTCCCAGCAGTGCCCAGAGACAGGAGGGGTGTGTGCAGAGTCCTCCTAGCAGTGCCCAGAGGCAGGAGGGGTGGGTGCCTATCACTCCCAGCAGTGCCCAGAGACAGGAGGGGTGTGTGCAGAGTCCTCCCAGCAGTGCCCAGAGGCAGGAGGGGTGTGTGCAGAGTCCTCCCAGCAGTGCCCAGAGGCAGGAGGCGTGGGTGCCTATCACTCCCAGCAGTGCCCAGAGTCAGGAGGGGTGGGTGCCTATCACTCCCAGCAGTGCCCAGAGTCAGGAGGGGTGTGTGCAGAGTCCTCCCAGCAGTGCCCAGAGGTAGGAGGGGTGTGTGCAGAGTCCTCCCAGCAGTGCCCAGAGACAGGAGGGGTGGGTGCAGAGTCCTCTCAGCAGTGCCCAGAGACAGGAGGGGTGGGTGCAGAGTCCTCCCAGCAGT
Organism: Triturus cristatus; assembly: GCF_964204655.1. NCBI lineage: Eukaryota > Metazoa > Chordata > Amphibia > Caudata > Salamandridae > Triturus > Triturus cristatus. Next base: position 741,964,536 of record NC_140583.1, read on the forward strand.
GCCCAGACATAGGAGGGGTGGGTTCCTATCACTCCCAGCAGTGCCCAGAGTCAGGAGGGGTGTGTGCAGAGTCCTCCCAGCAGTGCCCAGAGGCAGGAGGGGTGTGTGCAGAGTCCTCCCAGCAGTGCCCAGAGGCAGGAGGGGTGTGTGCAGAGTCCTCCCAGCAGTGCCCAGAGGCAGGAGGGGTGGGTGCCTATCACTCCCAGCAGTGCCCAGAGTCAGGAGGGGTGTGTGCAGAGTCCTCCCAGCAGTGCCCAGAGGCAGGAGGGGTGTGTGCAGAGTCCTCCCAGCAGTGCCCAGACATAGGAGGGGTGTGTGCCTATCACTCCCAGCAGTGCCCAGACACAGGAGGGGTGGGTGCAGAGTCCTCCCAGCAGTGCCCAGACACAGGAGGGGTGGGTGCAGAGTCCTCCCAGCAGTGCCCAGAGGCAGGAGGGGTGTGTGCAGAGTCCTCCCAGCAGTGCCCAGAGGCAAGAGGGGTGGGTGCCTATCACTCCCAGCAGTGCCCAGAGTCAGGAGGGGTGTGTGCAGAGTCCTCCCAGCAGTGCCCAGAGACAGGAGGGGTGGGTGCCTATCACTCCCAGCAGTGCCCAGAGTCAGGAGGGGTGGGTGCAGAGTCCTCCCAGCAGTGCCCAGAGACAGGAGAGGTGTGTGCCTATCACTCCCAGCAGTGCCCAGAGTCAGGAGGGGTGGGTGCAGAGTCCTCCCAGCAGTGCCCAGAGGCAGGAGGGGTGTGTGCAGAGTACTCCCAGCAGTGCCCAGAGTCAGGAGGGGTGGGTCCCTATCACTCCCAGCAGTGCCCAGAGTCAGGAGGGGTGTGTGCAGAGTCCTCCCAGCAGTGCCCAGAGACATGAGGGGTGTGTGCCTATCACTCCCAGCAGTGCCCAGAGTCAGGAGGGGTGGGTGCAGAGTCCTCCCAGCAGTGCCCAGAGACAGGAGGGGTGTGTGCCTATCACTCCCAGCAGTGCCCAGAGTCAGGAGGGGTGGGTGCAGAGTCCTCCCAGCAGTGCCCAGAGACAGAAGGGGTGTGTGCAGAGTCCTCCCAGCAATGCCCAGAGGCAGGAGGGGTGTGTGCAGAGTCCTTCCAGCAGTGCCCAGACACAGGAGGGGTGGGTGCAGAGTCCTCCCAGCAGTGCCCAGAGGCAGGAGGGGTGTGTGCAGAATCCTCCCAGCAGTGCCCAGAGGCAGGAGGGGCGGGTGCCTATCACTCCCAGCAGTGCCCAGAGTCAGGAGGGGTGTGTGCAGAGTCCTCCCAGCAGTGCCCAGAGTCAGGAGGGGTGTGTGCAGAGTCCTCCCAGCAGTGCCCAGAGGCAGGAGGGGTGGGTGCCTATCACTCCCAGCAGTGCCCAGAGTCAGGAGGGGTGTGTGCAGAGTCCTTCCAGCAGTGCCCAGAGACAGGAGGGGTGTGTGCAGAGTCCTCCCAGCAGTGCCCAGAGGCAGGAGGGGTGTGTGCAGAGTCCTCCCAGCAGTGCCCAGAGGCAGGAGGGGTGGGTGCCTATCACTCCCAGCAGTGCCCAGAGTCAGGAGGGGTGTGTGCAGAGTCCTCCCAGCAGTGCCCAGAGGCAGGAGGGGTGTGTGCAGAGTCCTCCCAGCAGTGCCCAGAGGCAGGAGGGGTGGGTGCCTATCACTCCCAGCTGTGCCCAGAGTCAGGAGGGGTGGGTGCCTATCACTCCCAGCAGTGCCCAGAGTCAGGAGGGGTGTGTGCAGAGTCCTCCCAGCAGTGCCCAGAGTCAGGAGGGGTGTGTGCAGAGTCCTCCCAGCAGTGCCCAGAGGCAGGAGGGGTGTGTGCAGAGTCCTCCCAGCAGTGCCCAGAGTCAGGAGGGGTGGGTGCAGAGTCCTCCCAGCAGTGCCCAGAGGCAGGAGGGGTGGGTGCCTATCACTCCCAGCAGTGCCCAGAGTCAGGAGTGGTGGGTGCAGAGTCCTCCCAGCAGTGCCCAGAGACAGGATGGGTGTGTGCAGAGTCCTCCCATCAGTGCCCAGAGGCAGGAGGGGTGTGTGCAGAGTCCTCCCAGCAGTGCCCAGAGGCAGGAGGGGTGGGTGCCTATCACTCCCAGCAGTGCCCAGAGTCAGGAGGGGTGTGTGCAGAGTCCTCCCCCAGCAGTGCCCAGAGACAGGAGGGGTGTGTGCAGAATCCTCCCAGCAGTGCCCAGAGTCAGGAGGGGTGTGTGCAGAGTCCTCCCAGCAGTGCCCAGAGGCAGGAAGGGTGTGTGCAGAGTCCTCCCAGCAGTGCCCAGAGGCAGGAGGGGTGGGTGCCTATCACTCCCAGCAGTGCCCAGAGTCAGGAGGGGTGTGTGCAGAGTCCTCCCAGCAGTGCCCAGAGACAGGAGGGGTGTGTGCAGAGTCCTCCCAGCAGTGCCCAGAGACAGGAGGGGTGGGTGCAGAGTCCTCCCAGCAGTGCCCAGAGACGAGAGGGGTGTGTGCAGAGTCCTCCCAGCAGTGCCCAGAGGCAGGAGGGGTGTGTGCAGAGTCCTCCCAGCTGTGCCCAGAGGCAGGAGGGGTGGGTGCCTATCACTCCCAGCAGTGCCCAGAGTCAGGAGGGGTGGGTGCAGAGTCCTCCCAGCAGTGCCCAGAGTCAGGAGGGGTGTGTGCAGAGTCCTCCCAGCAGTGCCCAGAGACAGGAGGGGTGTGTGCAGAGTCCTCCCAGCAGTGCCCAGAGGCAGGAGGGGTGTGTGCAGAGTCCTCCCAGCAGTGCCCAGAGGCAGGAGGGGTGGGTGCAGAGTCCTCCCAGCAGTGCCCAGTCACAAGAGGGGTGTGTGCCTAACACTCACAGCAGTGCCCATGGAACGCAAAGGGTGGAGTAGCCACAGATACCATGCCCACAAATTTCAGTCAGGTGCACAAAGACCCTGCAGTACATGTACCACATGTGTGCGAGGCTGGGAGTATACGCATGCATAGCTCAGAAAAGAAAACATGTCCACATGAAGTCATGTCAATAGTCCACATACACAAGTACAATGACTATCAAGAATGCCACGAATGATGCAGGTGGAGACATCGCTCAGCATGCATGTGCAAAGTAGAAGGAGTCCGTCACACACCCAGCTAATGTACACACAGCTCAGCGCTAAATATTGGGAACACCCTGCAGGGAAGATGTCAGGGTACACAGAGGAAGGAATACACCTTTGGACAATTTCACCATGCAGCAACTGCTTACATGAACACAGAAACCTAGCTAACACCGTGTGATGGCACACAGATCCCAGGGTCCCCCCTATGACCAGCACACTACTACATTTCCCACACACCCAACACATGAACACCACCCAAAACCATGTAGCAGCCCCACCAACAGCAATACCAGCAAAGCAGTAGTGTTCCAAGGGGAAAAAAATAAATTGCTTTTTTCAGCATGAACCAAAAAATCTTGTTTGTAGGAAGTTCAATATTTACAAAGCCCATAGGGCAGTCCAGAAGTCACAGCTGGATGGGGGACACAGTGGGATGCGTGTCCCCTAGCTTGCCTGCACAGTTACATTTCGTCGTCTTCCACAGGGGTGAGGCATCATGTGGGGGGGGAAGAAACAGGCACCGCAGGGACAGGAGGGTGAAGGGTAGGCGTCGTGGGTGCAGGGATGGAGGACTCCACCACAGGGGGTGGGGCAGGGCCAAATGCGGAGGCCAGGATCTCGCTGCACACCTTAGCAAGGTCCTCCAGGGAATCCCCTGCACCCGAAGGAACCACAGGCCCCAAGGAGGGGGGGGGGGGGGTCAGAGGGATGGGTCGCAGCGCCACTGGGGGAGGGTGTAGACAGGGGAGGGAATCAACCACCCTGACCGAGGACTTCCTTGACCGCTTGCGTGGTGGTGTTACTGTGGGGCTCAGGGACAGAGCGGCCATGAAGGAGATGTGGCCAGGAGAGCTGAGGGGAGGGGATTTGGAGGGAGTGGATTGGGTGGAATGCGGACTCCCACTCTGGCTGCGTGTCACACGTTTGCCCCCCGACCCAGTGGGTGTGCCTACTTCACCCTGTGTGTGCGTGTCAGGAGGTGTGCGGTGGACCTTCCCTGCTGGTGTAGTGCCTGTGTGTGTTGTGGTGGGTGCATGCTGACGTCTGGGTGTACGTGGGACAGGCATGGGAGTGGGAAGTGTGGATGGGGCAGGGGTAGGGGGTGGGTCGTAGCGCTGCAGGAGACCCACTGCTGCAGTCAGTGTCGAGTCTATCGACCTCAGCAAGCTGCGTTGGTCAGCCTGCGATGAATGAATGCCCTCCAAGTATGCCTCCATGTTGTGCAGCACTTGGCTGTGGCCATGGAGGACATTAAGGATCGCAGCCTGACCAACCTGCAACTGCCGCTGGATGTCCACAGACTCGGCATTGGCGGCAGCAGTGGAGACAGGGGCAGGGGGTGCGGTGCCTGGCAGGAAGGAGACATGTGGTGACCGGGGACGTTGGGAAGGGACACGAGCAAGTGGGAGGCGGCTGATGGCAATGGAGGGGGCAGGGCGAGATGTAGTGCCGCTGTCAGCTGCTGGTGCAGCCGCCGCCCACTCGGAGAGATCATCCTCGGACCCGTCAGCTTCATACTCTGTTGTGCCAGTCGACAGGTCCCCGGCTTCACTCTCCTCCGCCTCAGTCCCACTTGATGTGCCAGCCCCGATGTCACCGCTGGCACTGGTGCTCGGTAAATCTGCTCCGTCTGTGCCCATGTCTCCCTCCGTGTCCCCCGACGATGCTGTGGGCAGGGTGAAGAGACAGAAATTAATCATACACCTGTATACATATGTCACATGAGTCCAATCTACATAGGTCACAGTGCATAGCCTGAAACAAAAGAAGAGTTACATCTACAAAACAAGGTACATATGTAGGGCATGCAAGACACAGTTGTTTGACCCACCATGCCACCGAAAAACTATGGAGAGCATGACACAATAGCAAATGAGATGGAATGGAATTTTGACTGAGGAGCAAGGCCCTGGGGACAATCCAGCACTGCATCTGCACCACACAGCGTGGCAGGAAATAGGGATGAGCAGGGACCATATCCAGGAACAAGAGGCACATGCAGCATAGGTTATACTGAAAACATGCCCACCATGACTGGCCCACTGCACCTTGAGTGCATGTCCAGACAAACATCAGACACTGGCCAGTCCTAGAAAGGAGATATCAGGTTGTGACATGAAGGCCATGCCCGCACCACCCACCCCCTACATGAGACTATTATTTGGAGACACAGGAAGCACTTACATCCCTTAGTCTGGGTGAAATACACATGGGATGCAACAAATCAAGGTTGCACACAAAATACCCAAGGTGCGCCTGTCCAAATAATCATGTACAAATGGGCATCATCAGATGATTGTAACAAGACACACAGGCAATGTCCACCGTGAGTATGAACAAGGAAAATCAGGTCAGGCTGTACAGTGGACACTTGTACTACATTTCACGTCAATATACATTTGGCCAGGGGACAATGGCACAGAGCACAACCTATGCTGTAGACACAGAGATTGTCGACATATTCGGATTACACACATGATACCTAGGAAAATATGCCCCTGGGGACAGTAGTGGCCACACAACTTCACGCTCCTGAATGGGAATGACTGCAACACACGCTACCATCCCCGCACTATGCGTACCGTACACTCATGCACATCATTTCACAGGCCACCACATAGGACATGCGTGCTGTAAGGCCTCACACTTGAGAGACTAACTCCCATGTCTGGACTCAGCATTAGTGCCAACTGACATAGAACCCACAAGACCAGAACTGGACAGGGCACAGGCAAGGTCCCAAAACCTGTTACACACCACCCCCACACATGATGCTGCAGGCATTGTACACGTGGAGAAGGTGCCAGGCTACATAACCTTGTGACGGAGTGACTTCACACAGACCAGGGAACACATTGCAAGGAGGGGAAGGGAGGCAGGAGAGCACTGCAATACTGTGGGTAACAGGATCTGCACAGCACCATTAAACCCTGGCAGTGCATCCATGGAACAGTGCACTTACAAATGCTGGTGAAACACAACAAACACACATGTACCTACCCCCTTCCTGCTGCTGCATCTCCTGTAAGCGCCTGTCCAAGTCTGGAAATACCACCGCCAGCACACGCTTGTGGATGTGGGAGAGACGGCGGCGCCCGCGGTTCTTATGGCTCTCAGGTGAGTCCCCCAGCAGGACCCGTGCGATCCTCCGCGTCCAGCACCGGATATCCTGCCAGCGTTTCCTCACCTGGGACAGGCGCCGCTTCCGACCATCCGCACTCCTCACGGCAGTGACGGCGGTCAGCCAGATCTGCTCCTTGGCAGAGGCGCCTACCTGTGAGGATGAACAAGTGACACTACATCAATACACCTGCAACATGTCACAGAGACACATATGAGAACAAAGTATCTGGTTACAACAGGGCATGTCATGCAGCCAACGCATTGCACCTTTGCCATAGGGACATACTCCTCTGGGGAAGGGCAAAAGCAGTACGTGCCAGTGAAAGTACACAGGTGGAATGAGGGCAAAGACACAATCAATTATAAAGGCTCACACTGTGCATCACACCCACCCCTCCTGACTCTGGGCACTGCTGGGAGTGATAGGCACCCACCCTTCCTGACTCTGGGCACTGCTGGGAGTGAAAGGCACCCACCCCTCCTGTCTCTGGGCACTGCTGGGAGGACTCTGCACCCACCCCTCCTGCCTCTGGGCACTGCTGGGAGGACTCTGCACCCACCCCTCCTGTCTCTGGGCACTGCTGGGAGGACTCTGCACACACCCCTCCTGTCTCTGGGCACTGCTGGGAGGACTCTGCACACACCCGTCCTGACTCTGGGCACTGCTGGGAGGACTCTGCACCCACCCCTCCTGTCTCTGGGCACTGCTGGGAGTGATAGGCACCCACCCCTCCTGTCTCTGGGCACTGCTGGGAGGACTCTGCACACACCCCTCCTGCCTCTGGGCACTGCTGGGAGGACTCTGCACCCACCCCTCCTGCCTCTGGGCACTGCTGGGAGGACTCTGCACACACCCCTCCCGTCTCTGGGCACTGCTGGGAGGACTCTGCACCCACCCCTCCTGTCTCTGGGCACTGCTGGGAGGACTCTGCACACACCCCTCCTGTCTCTGGGCACTGCTGGGAGGACTCTGCACACACCCCTCCTGACTCTGGGCACTGCTGGGAGGACTCTGCACCCACCCCTCCTATCTCTGGGCACTGCTGGGAGTGATAGGCACCCACCCCTCCTGTCTCTGGGCACTGCTGGGAGGACTCTGCACACACCCCTCCTGCCTCTGGGCACTGCTGGGAGGACTCTGCACCTACCCCTCCTGCCTCTGGGCACTGCTGGGAGGACTCTGCACACACCCCTCCCGTCTCTGGGCACTGCTAAGAGGACTCTGCACCCACCCCTCCTGTTTCTGGGCACTGCTGGGAGGACTCTGCACACACCCCTCCTGTCTCTGGGCACTGCTGGGAGGACTCTGCACACACCCCTCCTGACTCTGGGAACTGCTGGGAGGACTCTGCACCCACCCCTCCTGTCTCTGGGCACTGCTGGGAGTGATAGGCACCCACCCCTCCTGTCTCTGGGCACTGCTGGGAGGACTCTGCACACACCCCTCCCGTCTCTGGGCACTGCTGGGAGGACTCTGCACCCACCCCTCCTGTCTCTGGGCACTGCTGGGAGGACTCTGCACACACCCCTCCTGTCTCTGGGCACTGCTGGGAGGACTCTGCACACACCCCTCCTGACTCTGGGCACTGCTGGGAGGACTCTGCACCCACCCCTCCTGTCTCTGGGCACTGCTGGGAGTGATAGGCACCCACCCCTCCTGTCTTTGGGCACTGCTGGGAGGACTCTGCACCCACCCCTCCTGTCTCTGGGCACTGCTGGGAGTGATAGGCACCCACCCCTCCTGTCTCTGGGCACTGCTGGGAGGACTCTGCACACACCCCTCCTGTCTCTGGGCACTGCTGGGAGGATTCTGCACACACCCCTCCTGACTCTGGGCACTGCTGGGAGACATCAGGCATTCCCCCCCCCCCTGCGACCCCCCCTACAGTACATAGCATGTGTGTCACACCTGGACACAATGGCAGAAGTCACAGTCACAAAAAAGGGACACAGTCTGTGCTAGTAGCCTCTGCACTCACCTGATACCCTGGTCGCCCATACAGCAGGGGGTACTGTGGGAGGATCACATCCAGCAATGCAAGGTTCTCCTCCAGGGTGAATGGCTGTGACCTCTCCACAGACCTTGACATGGTTCCAGGGAATCAGGAGCAGCAGCAGTGTGGTAGAATCGAAATATGTGCAGGCAAATGATCCCTCATGGGACCTGGCTGCCTTATATCTGCCTTGCTGGCCTGTTTCATGCACAGGAGTACAGAGTGATTGGTCACTCACCTTTGCATCCTATGTTTCCTCCAATCCCTTCAAACCTAGCACAGTCAGTGGGTTCTTATTGTGTTTTTTTCTTCAGCATGATGTCAACCCCACAAACACATTGCAACAAAGTAGATTCATTCCAACTGACTTCTGCTGTGCACCTTCCAGAACAAATTCAAACTTAAAACTTGGTCTCCATGACAACCAGCATGCATGTAGGCCTTAATACTTGTCCCACATGTGTCCCCTATGTAAAATTGAGCTTCACACACAGGTACGGTGCGCTCCGGGCCCCTAGGGCACCCCAAATGAATAGCAACGGCCCGTACAGGCGTGCGTACGTTCACTATCACCATGGGTGTCCTCGCGTATGCGTACTCGCAGTGGTACGGCCCGTACACACGCCTGTACGCTCACTATCACTATGGGAGTCCTCGCGTATGCGTACTCGTAGTGGTATGGCCTGTACACGCGTGCGTACGTTCACTATCACCATGGGTGTCCTCGCGTATGCGTACTCGTAGTGATAGTGAGCGTACAGGCGTGTGTGAGGGCCGTACCACTGCGAGTACGCATACGCGAGGGCACCCATAGTGATAGTGAACGTACGCACGCGTGTACGGGCCGTACCACTACGAGTACGCATACGCGAGGACACCCATGGTGTTAGTGAACGTACGCACGCGTGTACGGGCCATACCACTGCGAGTACGCATACGCGAGGACACCCATAGTGATAGTGAACGTACGCACGCGTTTACGGGCCGTACCACTACGAGTACGCATACGCGAGGATACCCATGGTGTTAGTGAACGTACGCACGCGTGTACGGGCCGTACCACTGCGAGTACGCATACACGAGGACACCCATAGTGATAGTGACCGTACAGGCGTGTGTACGGGCCGTACCACTACGAGTACGCATACGCGAGGACACCCATGGTGATAGTGAACGTACGCACGCACGCGTGTACGGGCCATACCACTATGGGTGTTCTTGCGTATGCGTACTTACTGACCGTACACATGCCTGTACGCTCACCATCACTATGGGTACATATACGGCAGCACTCCCATAGTGATATGGGAACGTACACAGGCCCTCTTAGCAGCAGTACGGTGGTTTTCACACATCACAGTGGTGACAGGCAGCACACAGGAAGGAATAGGGCTGACATACTTGTCCATGGATGGACATCAAGGCATTGTCTGGGCAGTACTACATGTGTGGGGCACAGGTGTGACAGGCTGTGATGTGGCACATTACTCCTGAGTCGAGAAGGCACCAGATGTATGATGAGATGTGTACACATGTAATGTGTGACGGTGCAATGTGTGCCAGGCATGCCCTTTACTCCTTTGACATGTGTGCATGTCGTACTGCACACTTGTGATGAGCGTCACTGGCATGGCACGGACACCAACACACGGAAGTGTCCCCTGATGCCCGGTACAGGGGTTACCACACCAGACAGGTCACTACCCACGGTGCACCTTGTAACTATGTCATGTATGTGTGGGGGGTTCACATTGGGTTGATGTTGGTGCTCCCTCAAAAGCATCAGCTGTTGCAGCAACCAACATGTGTCTGTGTGTAGATTGACACTGCACACTGTTCCGCACACCATGCCACATGTGGTATCGGATGTGAGGTGCGCATGTATGCATGGGACACGGAGTAGCGTAACAAGGACATGTCTGCATCCTCTCTATGAATGTGTGGTGAGTCATGACATGTACACCTTCATGGCAAGGTGTGTGGGCTGTCCTAGTGTAATGTCATGTGACCTGTGGCTCTAGTGTTCCGCTACCAGTCAATGCAAACGACATCCTACTTCTGCTGATGTGTGGATGTATGTCACTCCTGTCTTGCGTCTGGCTGTTCACTTGCACTGGGACACAGCTAATCCCATGCCATGGCATGTGGAGGCTCACAATCTCGGTGTGTAGCTGGGTCTTGGTAGGAGTGTCACCGGCCAGCCATACGTGTCCAGGGCATGTGGCACATACCTGACTCCGTATGTAGCATATGTGTATAGACAGATTAACATGTGCTCAGTACAAATTAATTGTTGTTGTGGTGCACTCACTCTTCCTTGTCACTTCCAAATTACTGCAGAGCGCCGCCTCTTCCCCGACCAATTCCGGACTTGGCTGCCATGCGGGAGAATGACTGTATCTGGTGCTACCGCTTCCCCCAACGGTTGTTTCTGGATTTGACGGCGAGACTGGCACCACACCTGCAACTGCTGCACAGGTATCCTACGGCACTGACACCCAAGCTGAAGGTAATGGCAGCCCTACATTTTCTAGCCACGGGTACCTTTCAAAATACCATAGCTCATGTTGGTGGCATGTCCCAGAGCATGTTCTGCCGTGTGCTGCATGATTTCTTAGAGGCCATGTTGATTCACCTGGATGACTTCATCCATTTTCCTACCCCTGAAATGTTGACTGGGGTCAAGCATGGATTCTATGCCCTGGGAGGGATGCCCCATGTCATTGGGTCCATAGATGGGACACATGTTGCTTTGGTACCACCACAGGCACAGGAGGTAGCGTACCGGAATCGCAAGCACTACCACTCCATCAATGCCCTTGTGGTGTGTCTGTCCAACATGGTGATTTCACATGTCTGTGCTCGTTTTCCAGGATCAGCACACGATGCCTACATCATGAGGCGTAGCAGGGTGCCTGAAATGATGACGCAGCTGCGCAACGAACGAGCATGTGTTGTTGGTGGGTACAGTCTGTCTGTCCTGTATTTTGCGTAGACTTCCAGCACGACCGCTTCTCCTGTCCTGCTTATGTCCATGTGCTTTTCATGTAGGGGACACTGGCTATCCCAACATGCCATGGCTGATCACACCTCTCCGCAACCCCATCACGCCGGCCCAGCTCCGCTACAACACCGCCCATGGCCGGACAAGGCGAGTGATAGAGAGGACGTTTGGCCTCCTGAAGAGCCGATTCAGGTGCCTACACAAGACCGGCGGTGCACTCCCATATGCCCCGGTGAAGGTCTGCAAAATCTTCATGGTCTGCTGCATGCTGCACAACATGGCAGTTGAGAAAGCTGTGCCACTCATCCTGGATCAAGATGACCAGGACCATCCACCCGTGGAGGACGAAGGGCTTGGCAATGGTGCTAGTGATGTGGAGGATGTGGAGCCGCAAGAGGACATCCGGACTCAGCTCATACACGACTTCTTTGCTTAGTGGTGAGTACCAGTGTCTGAGTGTGCACGCATTGGTCCCCGTGTGGCATGTGTTGTGATGTGTGTCTCCACCTGCATGTATGGCACGTGAGTCAGAGGTGTGTGTGGGTGTGTCACTGGAGTGATGGTGCCAGTGATGGTTGTATTTCCCCAGTCATAATTGTGACCTAGCATGTTGTCATCCATACATGTGTCGAGTAAATGCACATGCAAGTGGCTGTGCTTTTTGTGGCTGACTTCTTGTGTGTCTCTCTTCCCCAGGTACTTGCGCATGCCGTCTGCTGCTTGCATTGTTGTGGCACTGCTATTCCTCATGGACACGTCATCGTGTGCTGACTCAGCGTTACAGGCACGGACACGTTTGGAAGTCTCCTTAGGGTAAGGGATGCATCAGGGGTGTATTGGGTGTGGCAGTTGTTCACTATGTATGCACACTGCCCCTGTCGATGTTTGGTTCCTCTGCAGACATGTTGCATCACCATGGTACACATGACATGCAGCTGGGTACACCTGAATAGATGGTCAGACTTGTTGACAGTCATCTGTGATGGGATAGTGGATTGTGATGATGGCATCAATGTGTGTAACACTGCCCTCGGACACATACGGTTTGCATTGGCTTGACATGCTGTGGGACTTCCACATCAGCGGATCAATGGTGTATGGCAGGCTCTCCGTGAGCAGCTGGGGGTGTTTAGCTGTTAGCCGACACTTGTGTGCCAGTTCCATGGCTATCACGCATTTGTGCTGCAGAAGGGGGGTGCCAGTGTTGGACCCACATGTTACTCCACATGAACTGTTCATGTGTACTTCAAGTTGCCTCTGCAATCCCGAATACATGACTAATAAAGGTGTCCCTATGCCTCCAAGGTGCCTCTTCTCAGTCAATGCTGGTGTGTTGCCACGGTGCATCCGGCATGTCTGGCATGGTTTTCCCTGATAGTGGCTATGTGTCTATGTGTCGAGTAGCAAGATGCAAGCTGTGTGTGTGGGATTAGACTGTGTATTGTGCATGATGTCCATGACTGTGTGGGTATTGTGACATGTGCCATCCCCATGCATCCAACGTTGGCCAGGCCCCCATTATCCGCATCCACCGGACCCAAGCTTGCAGGACATGGTTCTGCCACCTGTCTACACATACCTGGGTGCCCCCCAGGACACTGGACATGATCCCTGACCTCTGCGCATGACTGTTGCTGTACTCAATATGTCTGTCGGCACGGTTGTGCGGCCACCCCCTCAGCTGGTTGGGCCCATCACGGGTGTGTATGGTGCTCCATGTCTGTCTTGCCTAATACACTGTGACCCGTGTGTCCTGTGCCAGACTCAGGCCCCAGGGTGTGGATGGTTGAAGTCAAAAGAGAACTCAGGCATGTTTAGACTTTACAAGACACATGTAAGGTAATAATGCAACCAGCAGGCATCTTCTCTTCATGGTGTGACTTTTTATTTTAGTGGGGGGGGGGGGGGTATGACATGAGGGGCTTTCCGGGTGTTTGGAATCCAAAGTTCAGTAGGGGAGTTGGTGTCCTTGCCATTGGAAATCCTCAGAGTCCATGCCACAGTCTTTGTCAACATTGGTCAGACAGTGACCAGCAAGGCCATGTGGCAGAGAATGTCTTTTGATGCTGTGCTGCTGTTGCTCCAGTGGGCCAGGTGCCAGGCCAGGTGTCCTGGGAGATGGTGTTGTAGCGCCGACCCTCACGGTCTTTTCCGTGGACGACCCGCCATCCTGCGGGGACCCTCAGAAGCAGGCCGTGACGATGTTTGGGATGCTCCATTGGATGTTTCCTCCTCCTCCTCCTGATCCCTCCCTGTGGGTGGTGATGTTCTACGCCTTCTGGCACAGGGAGGGTTGCCCATGTTGTCGGCCATCCGACGGAGTGTACTGTGAATTCCCGTGAACACCGTCACAAGCTCAGCCTGTCTGTCCTCCATCCTCCGTTGGTGTTGCAGTAGACAGGCATGTAGCTCCGCATGATGCTGGGCCTGCTGGGTCTTGATCCCCTCGAGGACGGACACAACCTGGGCCATGCCCGTGGTGTCCTGCCGGTATGTGTCCAGGATGTTTCGGACATGGGAATATACCGGATCCCCAGCCAACTTGTCAGGCTGGCGCCTCCGCTGTCCTGCACTCCCACCACCCCTGCCCACTTGCACCTGGCCTGCCCTTGTGGGCACATCGGGTCTCCGGGACCCCTGAGGGGTGGCATTGGCATTGTCGCCTGCCTCCTCCTGGGTGCCCGGGACACCGTGTCCCTCCTGGCCAGCCTGGCTGCTTTGTGGTGGTGGGGCAGGGATCCTGAGTGTCTCCTGGGATGTGGCAGGAGTGGGGGTGGTGGTTGGCCCCGTTGTACCTGACGCAGGTGCTGCCGGTTGTTGGACACCAGAGGGGCCAGGTTGGTCGGGGTCGTCCACAGAGTGGTGAGAGTCGTCGCTGCCGGTGGGATCGGCCTCCCGCAGAGCCGGGTCCTGTGAGTCTTCCCCCCCAGTGTTGGGGGGTGAACCACGAGGTTGACCTGTGTGTGAGAGAGACAATGTTAATTTTGTTCCATGCAACATCCATGTTTCATTAGTTTCAAAGTTGGAACATTTCCTCTGGGAATTTGGATCTGTCTTGCATTCCACTCACAGTGCACTTGTGCATGGGTGTGTCCCTTGGGCACAGCTTTGGCGATTTTAACTATGTGTGGCACAGTCTTACTTGCTGCGTCAAGTGTGACTGCAGTCAGCAGTGGAGTGGGCAGGTGTGGCGAGCCGTGCATTGGCGCCTTCCGTGTTGCACTGTATGTGGGCACATGAAGTTGTTCCACACACTTCAATGATGCAGGTAGCTGTCGTTGTGCTCGTGCACAGGTTGTGACATGGCCCTGTGTTTTGCCATGGAGGAGAGGGGGGGTGCTGGCACTGGCCACCCTTGTCTACATGCACGCAGTCCACCTGCTGACGAGCAGACATTCCCACACACCACAAGGCTGATTTGCTCTCCCTGTGTCTCCCTCCCTCTCTGTCCCCCTCTCCCTCCCTCTCTGTCCCCCTCTCCCTCCCTCTGTGTGTCAGCCTCCTCCCTCTGTCCGTCTCCCTGTGTCTCCCACCCTCTCTGTCCCCCTCTCCCTCCCTCTGTGTGTCAGCCTCCTCCCTCTGTACGTCTCCCTGTGTCTCCCTCCCTCTCTGTCCCCCTCTCCCTCCCTCTCTGTCCCCCTCTCCCTCCCTCTGTGTGTCAGCCTCCTCCCTCTGTCCGTCTTCCTGTGTCTTCCTCCCTCTCTGTCCCCCTCTCCCTCCCTCTGTGTGTCACCCTCTGTCACCTCAGCCCAGCTTCCTGGGCACACACTGTTAGCAGATCTTTGAATGGCCCTTGGCTTGTTGATGTGAGTTTGTTTCTGATCTCCAGGCACCCATTGGGTGTAGTGTCTGTGTCTGCGCTGCTGCTGTGGTGGTGTGTGCTGCCACTCTTTCACAGTGTTGGCTGTTCATTAGCTGCTGTCATGTGCAAAACAGTGCCTTCACCCCCATGTGTTAATGCAAGGCGTCCACCATTTGCTGGCGAGCCTTTCCTGTGTGGGGACACACTGTTTGTCTGGCTGTGACCTAGGCCATATGGGCAGAGGGCATTGTTGTCTGCTTCTGAGTTGCACTATGTGATTTTTGGGGCCCACCCTCCCGCCATCCGGGTCACCGTGTCATGTGTTGGTGTCTTCTGTGGCCTGTGACTTGACATTGTCCAGCTGGGTGCATGGGGCATGGTGGCGCCAGTGGCATGTGCATGTTCATGGAGTGTGGTTGAGTCATGCGAAAGCTTGGGGTGGTTGCGTGCCTGTTTGTGAGTTTGGTTGTGGATGACGTTCCCCCCATGTGAGGTGCGTTGTTTGTGTACTCACCCGGGTCTCGGAGTCCTCCTAATCCTTCGACTGCCTCCACCGGCAGTATGGCCATCACCCTCTCCTCCCAGGGATGGTAGTGTATGGGTCTGCGGGACGGCCCTCCTCCAGTGACGTTGGCCTGGTGGTGTTCATCCGTCATCTTGGCTCGGACCCTCCTCCGCAGATCGTACCACCTGGCTTGGCATTCCTGCTTGTTCCTTCTGGTGTCCGCAACAGCATTCACAGCATCGACGATGGTCTGCCACATGGCTGTTTTTGCTGAAATGCTGGTCTGTCTGACCAATGTTCCAAAGAGGTGTGGCTCGACTCTGAGGATTTCATCGACAAGGACCTCCAACTCTCGGTTACTGAACTTTGGATTCTTGTTAGTGGGCATGGTGAGGGGTGTGGGTGTGGATGGTGGGGGGGGTGTGGATGGTTGTGGGTGTGTGGGTGTGGTTGGGCAGGTGTGTGTGTGAATGTGATGAGGGGGTGTTTGTGAAGGTGTGTGTGTGAAGGTGTGCAAGAATAAGGTGTGGTAAAGCTTCTAGTATGGTGCTGTAGGTTGTCTGTGGGGTCTGGCAGCAGTGAGTATGTTGCAAAGGCTCATGGTTTGTGTGTGTGGGCCCTTTTTATTGGTTCATTGGTGGGTGTGGCTGTGTTTGAACTTTGGGTGGGTGTGTTATAAGGAGTGGTGGTGTTTTGGGCCTCTGTTTGTTTTTGGCAGTTGCAGGTCAGTGAATGTGTTGTTTTAGTGGTTGTTGGACATGTTTAGTGGCTTTGTGCCATTCGAATGGTGTATTCTTGTGTTGTTTTGGTTTGTCCTGGTTGTGTACGTGTGTTTTTAGCGTGTGTACGGTGTGTACATGGGCCATTTTGTTGTACAGTGCTGTCCTTGTGTGTGGCTTGGTACGACTCGTACATGCGGTTGTGATGTAGGGGCATGGGGTGCGCTCCGTACTTAGAATGTTGTGGTGGGGGTACGACTCTAACGTACACCGGTGTACATACACGGTGGGGTACGACACGTACACGGGTGTACATACACGGGGTACGACACGTACAGGGGTGTACATACACAGGGGTATGCCACATACATGGGTGTACATACACGGGGGGTACGACACGTACAGGGGTGTACATACACGGGGGGTACGACACGTACACGGGTGTACATACACGGGTGTGGGTACGACTCTAATGTACACGGGTGTACATACACGGGGGTATGACACGTACACGGGTGTACATACACGGGGGTACGACACGTACATGGGTGTACATACACGGGGGTACGACATGTACACGGGTGTGCATACACGGGGGGTACGACACGTACAGGGGTGTACATACACGGGGGTACGACACGTACACGGGTGTACATACACGGGTGGGGGTATGACTCTAATGTACACGGGTGTACATACACGGGGAGTACGACACGTACACGGGTGTAGATACACGGGGGGTACGACACGTACACGGGTGTACATACACGGGTGGGGGTACGACTCTAATGTACACGGGTGTACATACACGGGTGGGTACGACACGGACACGGGTGTACATACACGGGGGTACAACACGTACAGGGGTGTACATACACGGAGGGGTACGA
The DNA here is from genome assembly GCF_964204655.1 of Triturus cristatus. NCBI lineage: Eukaryota > Metazoa > Chordata > Amphibia > Caudata > Salamandridae > Triturus > Triturus cristatus. Next base: position 741,981,587 of record NC_140583.1, read on the forward strand.
CACGTACAGGGGTGTACATACACGGGGGGTACGACACGTACACGGGTGTACATACACGGGGGTACGACACGTACAGGGGTGTACATACACGGGGGTACGACACATACACAGGTGTACATACACGGGTGGGGGTACGACTCTAATGTACATGGGTGTACATACACGGGGGTACGAAACGTACACGGGTGTACATACACGGGGGGTACGACACGGGTGTACATACACGGGGGGGTACGACACGTACAGGGGTGTACATACACGGGGGGTATGACACGTACATGGGTGTACATATAAGGGGGGGTACGACAAGTACACGGGTGTACATACACGGGTGTACGACACATACACGGGGGGTACGACACGTACACGGGTGTACATACACTGGTGGGGGTACGACTCTAATGTACACGGGTGTACATACACGGGGGGTATGACACTTACACGGGTGTACATACAGGGGGGGTACGACACGTACACAGGTGTACATACACGGGTGGGGGTACGACTCTAATGTACACGGGTGTACATACACGGGGGGTACAACACGTACACGGGTGTACATACACGGGGGTACGACACGTAGAGGGGTGTACATACACGGGGGTACGACACATACATGGGTGTACATACACGGGGGGTACGACACGTACACGGGTGTACATACACGGTTGGGAGTACGACTCTAATGTACAAGGGTGTACATACACGGGGGGTACGACACGTACACTGGTGTACATACACGGGGTACGACACGTACAGGGGTGTACATACACAGGGGTACGCCACATACATGGGTGTACATACACGGGGGTACGACACGTACAGGGGTGTACATACACGGGGGTACGACACGTACACGGGTGTACATACACGGGTGTGGGTACGACTCTAATGTACAAGGGTGTACATACATGGGGGGTATGACACGTACACGGGTGTACATACACGGGGGTACGACACGTACATGGGTGTACATACACGGAGGGGTACGACACGTACAGGGGTGTACATACACGGGGGTACGACACATACACGGGTGTACATACACGGGGGTACGACACGTACAGGGGTGTACATACACGGGGGTACGACACGTACACGGGTGTACATACACGGGTGGGGGTACGACTCTAATGTACACAGGTGTACATACACGGGGGGTACGACACGTACACGGGTGTACATACACGGGGGTACGACACATCCAGGGGTGTACATACACGGAGGGGTACGACACATACAGGGGTGTACATACACGGGGGTACGACACGTACACGGGTGTACATACACGGGGGTATGACACATACAGGGGTGTACATACATGGGGGTACGACACGTACACGGGTGTACATACACGGGGGGTATGACACGTACAGGGGTGTACATACACGGAGGGGTACGACACATACAGGGGTGTACATACACGGGGGGTACGACACGTACACAGGTGTACATACACGGGGGTACGACACGTACAGGGGTGTACATACATGGGGGTACGACACGTACACGGGTGTACATACACGGGTGGGGGTACGACTCTAATGTACACGGGTGTACATACACGGGCGTACGACACGTACATGGGTGTACATACACGGGGGGTACGACAAGTACACGGGTGTACATACACGGGGGGGTACGACACGTACAGGGGTGTACATACACGGGGGGTACGACACGTACACGGGTGTACATACACGGGGGGTACGACACATACACGGGTGTACATACACGGGGGTACGACACGTACACGGGTGTACATACACAGGGGGTTTGACACGTACGTACGGGGCCTGGGGGGCCAGCGCGTACGTACGGGGGCTGGGGGGGGGGTCGGCACGTATGCGGGCACATGTCTCCATGGTTGCTATGGGTGTGCGGTGCGGACGGTGTTCCATACGGTTGTAACTTCTGATGCACGGGATGGATCGTGATTCCGCGGTCGGACTTCACTTTTCACATTTGTACGGTGATTCGTCTGAGGACGTGTCCGACACATTTTCCGACCCGAGGACGTGTGGGGAATTATTCCCAATGCGATTCGTATGGTCTTTTTCCCACGCGAATCGTAATTGGCAGTTTGTACGGCACTTGTACGATTCGTACGGTAAAAAGACCGGGTGCGATTCGTACGGGGAAAATATTTGACGGATCGTAATTGGCACCCGAATGTTAAAATATAGTAAGCTAAAATATCACATTTTTTAAATGTATTAAAAATAATATAAAAGTAATTAAATATTAAAAACAATTAAATAAAACATACTTAAAATAATATAAAAAGCTTAAAATCTAAAAACAATAAATGTAATGTAAAAAAGAAGTAGAGATTTTGTTGGATAGTGAGAGCGTAAAAATTACTATTCCCACTCCAGTGTGTGCAACAGTAGGGAAAGCGTTGGATAGCGGGAGGGTAAAAACTACTATTCCCACTCCAGAGAGTGCAACAGTAGGGAAAGCGTTGGATAGCGTAGGGGTAAAAATTACTATTCCCACTCCAGTGAGTGCAACAGTAGGGAAACGTTGGATAGTTAAGGGGTAAAAATTACTATTCCCACTCCAGTGAGTGCAACAGTGGGGAAAACGTTGGATAGCGTAGGGGTAAAAATTACTATTCCCACTCCAGTGAGTGCAACAGTAGAGAAAACGTTGGAGAGCGTAGGGGCAAAAATTACTATTCCCACTCCAGTGAGTGCAACAGTAGGGAAAACGTTGGAGAGCGTAGGGGCAAAAATTACTATTCCCACTCCAGTGAGTGGAACAGTAGGGAAAGCGTTGGATAGCGGGAGGGTAAAAATTACTATTCCCACTCCAAAGAGTGCAACAGTAGGGAAAGCGTTGGATAGCGGGAGGGTAAAAATGACTATTCCCACTCCAAAGAGTGCAACAGTAGGGAAAGCGTTGGATAGCGGGAGGGTAAAAATTACTATTCCCACTCCAGAGAGTGCAACAGTAGGGAAAACGTTGGATAGCGTGAAGGTAAAAATTACTATTCCCACTCCAGTGAGTGCAACAGTAGGGAAATCGTTGGATAGCGTAGGGGTAAAAATTACTATTCCCACTCCAGTGAGTGCAACAGTAGGGAAAACGTTGGATAGCGGGAGGTTAAAAATTACTATTCCCACTCCAAAGAGTGCAAAAGTAGGGAAAGCGTCGGATAGCGGGAGGGTAAAAATTACTATTCCCACTCCAGTGAGTGCAACAGTAGGGAAAGCGTTGGATAGCAGGAGGGTAAAAACTACTATTCCCACTCCAGTGAGTGCAACAGTAGGGAAAGTGTTGGATAGCAGGAGGGTAAAAATTACTATTCCCACTCCAGTGAGTGCAACAGTAGGGAAAACGTTTGATAGCGTAGGGGTAAAAACTTACTATTCCCATTCCAAAGAGTGCAACAGTAGGGAAAGCGTTGGATAGCGGGAGGGTAAAAATTACTATTCCCACTCCAGAGAGTGCAACAGTAGGGAAAGCGTTGGATAGCGTAGGGGTAAAAATTACTATTCCCACTCCAGTGAGTGCAATAGTAGGGAAAACGTTGGATAGCGTAGGCGTAAAAATTACTATTCCCACTCCAGTCAGTGGAACAGTAGGGAAAGCGTTGGATAGCGGGAGGGTAAAAATTGCTATTCCCACTCCAAAGAGTGCAACAGTAGGGAAAAAGTTGGATAGCGGGAAGGTAAAAATTACTATTCCCACTCCAGTGAGTGCAACAATAGGGAAATTGTTGGATAGCATAGTGGTAAAAATTACTGTTCCCACTCCAGTGAGTGCAACAGTAGGGAAAACGTTGGATAGCGGGAGGGTAAAAATTACTATTCCCACTCCAAAGAGTGCAACAGTAGGGAAAGCGTTAGATAGCGGAAGCGTAATAATTACTATTCCCACTCCAGTGAGTGCAACAGTAGGGAAAGCGTTGGATAGCAGGAGGGTAAAAATTACTATTTCCACTCCAGTGAGTGCAACAGTAGGGAAAGCGTTGGATAGCGGGAGCGTAATAATTACTATTCCCACTCCAGTGAGTGCAACAGTAGGGAAAGTGTTGGATAGCGGGAGGGTAAAAATTACTTTTCCCACTCCTGAGAGTGCAACAGTAGGGAAAGTAATGATTTAATATTAAAGTAAGATTAAACCTATTATTAATACCAATAAAAAATTAATTAAAAATGAATTACCAATTAATAAAAATGAATTACCATTGGAAACAAATTAATTACCAATGAATACTAATTAATTACCAATTAATAATTAATCATCAATTAATTATCAATACATTTAAATAAAAATTAACATTTACTTTATTACTATTAATTTACTTCCCACCCAATTCCCCTATAAACCCACACCGCACTCCCAATTATAAAAAATACAATTAACATTATTATCAATTAATCAATTAATAAAAATTAATTAGCAATGAATAAAAAATAATTAGCAATGAATAAAAATTAATTACCAATTAATAACTATCAATTAATTATCAATACACATAAATAAAAATTAATATTTAATTTATTACAATTAAATTACTTGCCACCCAATTCCCCTGTAAACCCACAATCCGCTCCTATTAACAAAAACTACAATTAACATAATTATCAATTTATGAAAATTAATTACCAATGAATAAAAATGAATTACCAATTAATAAAAACTAATTACCAATTAATAATTAATTATCAATCAATTAATTATCAATACAAATACACAAATATTAATATTTATTTACTATAATTAAATTACTTCCCACCCTATTCCCCTATAAACCCACAACCCGCTACGGAATTCAATTACGCAAAAATTAAATTACATAACATTCATTACTTATTTTGGAAATCTAAATTTTAAATTTGATATTATGGAAATCGATATTTCATACCCCAATTTCGATATTCTGTCTTATCTGTATTTTAGTAATTCGATATTCTGTGCTATCTATATTTTAGAGTCGATATTCTGTCCTGTCTATATTTTGGATTCTATATTTTGGTTGTTCACCTTGGGTTAGCTGTATGTGGGTTTGCTGAGGTATTGCTACCCTTCCTGAGTGTGATGTTGTCTGTGTGCTGTGCTGATTTGTGTTGTGGGAGTACCTGTTGTGGCACTGAGATGTGTGTGCTACTGATTTGGTTGGTGTGCACACACTGCTTGTTGTGCATGCAGTGCCATGAGTGTATGATGCCCTGTACTTGCCTGGTGTGCATCCCCTGATGTCCAGCTGAGTTTGCAATGTGATGGATTGGCGTGTGCATCTGTTGTGTTTTTGATGTGGATGTATGTAGTATTTGGGCTGTTTTGGCTCTTTCAGCTGACAGATGCTCTGTGAGTGATGTTCTATTTGCATGACATTGCATGTGAGTTGTTTGTGCATTGTGATACATTCAGATGTGTGTTCCAAGTGTATTGTGCAATACTTGTGTGTCTGTCACATGCAGTAAGGTGGATTATTGTTCCTGAGCTTGTTTTGAGTGCACCTTGGTGGTTTGTCCTCCTATTTTCAAGCTGTCACTTGTCAGGATTGTGCATGTGCATGCATGTGGTACACTATGACACCATGTTGACTTGATGGGTGGTGTGGTCTGTGTTAGCTTATTGTCCCATTGATCACAGTTTGTGTCCATGATTGTTTTGAGATGATGCACTTCTTGTTTGTGTGGTGGTATGGTGTCGGTGCATTGTTCCTGAGTGACAATGTTGTTTACTCCAGTGGGGTTCCATTGCCTTTATACTGTTTGGCTGGCCATATGTGGGCTTGATGTACTTCTGTGTATGTTGTTTGGGAGGTTTGTGTTTGGTTATTATTTTTGTGCCAGCATTGGTTCAGGCATCCCTGAGTGTGTGCGTGATGTTGTTGGATGCACCCCAGGGAGTGTGATTGTTTGTCAGTGTAGTCACGGGACATTATTTGCACCATTCTGTGTGTTTACCACTGGTGTTGAGTGGTGCAGGTGTGAGGTGGGTGGAGGAGGGGTATGTGTGAAGGATCCAACTTGTGTTTGACAGTCAGGGAGTGTGACAATGAGCCATGAGTGTTCTGCTGATGACATACACATGACAAGTAAGTTGAGACAGATGTGTGGCCGATCACTGTTTGACTTCAGACACTTCCTATCATCCCAGTGCCTATGTATGGCTTGCTTTACTGTCTCCCTGAGTTGTTGCACAGAGGTCACTTTGGTTTAATTTCACTCACTGTGCCAGCCATGTCTGATTTGATGGCCTAAGTGTGTTGTGATATGTTCCTTCTCTTGCATGTGATGTACATATGTTTTGTGGCTTCCTCCATGGCTTTCCAGCACTTTCCACCTCACTTTTGGCTATCCCATTTATTATCCTCCATTGCTGCTGAAATCTGATATGTGATGTGGCTGTGTGTCAGTGTGGGGTGTGTCTGGGTGACTTGACAGGCAGTGTGTACAGTTAAATGGTGTTCATATTCAGTGTGAGTGTTAATTTTGTGATTGGACTCAATTTGCTTGACATGAGTGGAGGGTAGGTGTAGGGAGGAGGGTTGCTCTCACCCTGAGCTTCTGTGCAGGGTGTTCCTCTTCCCCCCACCTTCTGAGACAGGCTCCCTGGTTGTTTAATGTGAATAGTGCAGGGTCTGGGTACACCTGGCTGGTTAATTGTGTTGTGCAGGGGGGGGGGGGCACAGAAGGGGCACACAGCATGTCCCCTTATGGGTGTGGGGAGCATAGTGTGTGAAGGGTAGAGGTGTGGCCCTATGATCCTTGTGGACTGCCCATGACTGGCGCTGGCCCTGCCTACTACATTGTGCGCAGGTTTTCCCAATGTCTTCACCGCTGCGGTGACGTGACCGGGAGATTGCATTGATTTCGCAGTTGATGGGTGACCTTGATGCGGAGGGGTGATTTTGTGACAGGTAGAACATGTGTGGGTACACTTGTGGATGTGTTCCTGTCCCCACCAGAGTGTCTGGTGTGGACAGGAACCGTATATCAGCCCAGCAGTTATGTGTTTTGATTGTGTGCGGAGTTGTGTGATTGTGTACCTGCGCGTTGTCTGCGAAGGTGCATTACTTGCTGGTAGTGGATCAGGTACAGCACCGGAAAGGTGTGTACTGTAAAGCTGGATCCATTGGGGTCGGGACCGTGTGGACGGGACCTTGAGTCTGGTTTGGCGCTCCGCTGTCATGCTTCCGCTGTCTCTGGCTGGGTGGTTTCTCTGCTGCGGTGTGACGGGCTGTTTGGGGCATCCTGATTTGTACGACGGTCGGGACGTCATTCCGCATGACGGGGGGTCTCTATTGGCTCCCACCGCCGTGGTGGCTGGCGCATTTTTATAACGGTTCACATCGCACCACAACCGACGGGAAATGGGCTATGTTTGCCCATTGTAATATGCGGCCGTGAGGACCGCTGCTGGCATGTGGAAAATGAAATTTTCCTCCACTGCCAGCACCGCGGAGGTGCTTTCGCCCGCCATACTAATGAGCTCCTAAGCTGTGTAAACGGCATGTATATATCTACAGTTTACCTGCACACTCTCAACTCACATTGTTGTGAATGACCTTGTCAGATGTCCATATTGTAGTGCAACCCAAATATGATTGCTACAACTAACACAAGGGTGATGTATGACATCACCAACACCACTGTGCTTACTCACATAAACCACCATTGGTAGTCCATGCACCAATACGATCAAATACCAAGTGTACTCACGATTAGAAAATAGTCCAAAACATCTCTAATCATGGAACGGAACAGGTTTTCTGTGAAGAAACAGCTGGTCAAGATGCTGCCACGGCCCCCTACACTGGGCCATTTTCGGCCCCTGAGACCCCATTCCCCGGGGCGTTCCCCTTTTTATTTAAATTTTCCCCCCAAAAAAGGAAGGGGCCTGCCCTTCTGAGGCCATTTTCTGCCTCGGGGACCCCATCTCCCGGGACAGGCCCTTTAGATTTTTATTTGTTGATGGGGGCGGGGCTGTAAGTGGCCTGGCTATTTTTTTTCTTAAAAGGGAGGCGGCCAAGCAGCCCACCTCCTGGGCCATTTTCGGCTCCACGGACCCCCAACACCCAGGGGCCTGGCCATCTTATTGGAGACCGTAGGGGAAGTTTGAAGGCCCCTCGGGTCCCTGTCGGCTCCTGCCTCCAACTGGAGCCGGCATTGCTTTCTACACCCAGGGAGATGCTAACAAGCAGCTCCCTGAGTGTAAAAAACAAAGTGTGCTCCGCTTTGAGCAAGCAAGAGCATAATGTTCTTGGTGCTCGAAGCGGAGAACAGTGTTCGCTATGTTCTCCCGCCATCCCATAGCAAACTGCAATGTCCTGGGAGTAGGCACCCTGGGACAATGCTGGAGCTGGCCCTGGAGGATGGTGGTCCTCAGGGCCAAGTAAGGCCTCCCTCCCATCTTGTATACAGATAACCCTGATGAGGTGGTGGTCCCCAGGTCTGTGTGCAGGGGCCGGAGACCCCCCAATGCATCATGAATATTTATTTATTTTAGCTATGGGGAAGTGGTGGTCCCTAGGGCTACCATAGTATTGACTTTAACCCTGGGGATGTGGAGGTCCCCGCGGCAAGGATGGTCGGCCAGGCCCGCACATATTGCTTCAATTATCCCCGGTGTGGTGGCTGTCTCCGGTTTAGGGTGGATGAGCGAGGCTGCACACACGAGACGCCATAGCCCCAGGGTGGTGGTGGTCCTCAGGTCTGGTGGCAGGTCCAGTGGGTCCTCCTGAATTATTATTAATAATCCCCAGGGCTTTATTAAGCCCTAGGAGCATGGGCACCCCCCTCCTATATAGATTATATGCCCCAGGACCGGGCCCACCCGGTGGTTGTTTTAAAGCAAGCGCGGGTGCCTGCCTTTGCTTTTTTAAACATTTTTTTGCAAATTTGCAAATATCTTGAATTTGCATCATTGTATTGAAAACAATAAATGCTTGTATTCCTACCCTGCCCCTTTTCTTTATTTTCACTTTTAGAATGCGGTTTTAATGTGAGGGGGCGGAAACCGAAAAGGGACAGATTTGAGAAGGCTAGGAAAATATAAGCCAGCCATATTGGAATAGGCCGTGGACACAAGAATCAAACCAAGGGATATATAAAGATGGTGTTTAGAAGCTAATTCAATGTGCATAAGTTAAACATTTCTAACTTACATATAGTACAACATAAGCAGGAATAGAATTGGTTTAACTTCTATAAAGAACAGAATCATCTGCAAGGGAATGGGCTGGTTGGCAATTGACAAATGAAGCAAGCTTGCATCATACTCCTAATATGATCGAAAAATTTATAGAGGTAATGACTGGGTAAGGAAAAGTGACAAAATAGATCATGGTGTGAAAAGGAATACAAATACATAGCATATTTCATCACTAAACCAGTGTGATGGACCCATGCCTTTAGGTATGGAAAAGAAGCTCATGTTGCATACTGTTAGAAAATGCCATATATTGCAAAAACATTTAAGGAAAATTACACCAAGCTGCAAACACAATGTAGTCATTAAAGGAAAAGGAAGGATAATATCAGAGTAGTCCACTCATCTACTCTGTTCAAGCCAGTGTAAAAGTTGTCCATGAAAAGTATAGCAAAGTTCAGTGAAAAAACTGCTCCAAAGGATGTCCCTTTGACCTTTTGGAAATGGTTTCCTTCAAATTGGAAAAAGTTGCAAGTCAAGCAAAGTTCCAACAATGTAAAAATAGAAGATCTGAGAACTCCATGTGGTGGTATCCTCGATTCCAGGGTTCTTTCAATGATCTTCCAGCTCTCTATGGGGAATACGAGTATATGGGGATTTGATGTCCAATGTACACAGAGTTCTTGAATAGGGGTTAAAGGCGAGGTGTTCTACCTGGTTGATCATGTCCATTGTCTTTTACATAGTCCTTAATGAAGAAGTTCACATACTGGCCAAGGGGCTCTAATATCGAGTCACATCTTGACATAATAGGTCTCCCAGGAATTGAGTTTGTGTCTTTGTGCACTTTTTTTTTTTCCTCATCTCACCAAAGACATTAGCAGATTTAACAAGCCGACTTTACAGTTATTGCGGGCACCCTTCGGGTAACTGCATCTGTCTAGGCCTACCGGGCCTTCCTCACTTTTTTGAGGTCTGGTGTAATCATAGGACCCGGGAGGAAGACCTATATTTAGCCATTTATCAGGCGGAAGCGCCGACCCCAACTTAACAATGGGAACCAAATGTTTAATGGGTTTTCCTCTCTGTTGTCTCGTTCTAAACATGCCATGTTAAAGGTGGCTTTAAGCCAGTCTTCCCTCCCCGGAGGAGTTGTTGCCTTCCATCTTATGCAGATCTCTCTTCTCACCAATAGCACCAAATTTAACAACAAACCCATTTGGATCGGTGTGAGAACCCCACTGGTAGAATCGTTCTTACCAAAAATCACCAAGTAGAGGTCTATCTCTATGTTGGTTCCAAGAATAGATGTTAAAGTATCTCCCACATTTTTCCAGAAAGAGATTAACTCTGGGCATTCAAAGAAAAGGTGAATATCATCGGCGTTAGCGAGTTTACATCTAGGACAGCTTAGCGCCGATGCCGGGGCGAATTTGGCTATCTGGGCCGGAGTATAATAAAGGCTGTTAATCACAAAGTAATTATTTTTCTTCAGACTGGCAGGCTTTATATATTTATATAGTAGCTTAAGTGATGGTTCATAGAATTCTTCTATACCGTTGGCAAGTGGTTTGATTCCAAACTGATACCGGGGAGGGGGCCTCTATCTCCTCTGCTTCTAAGAGTCTTGTATACCAGAGAGATATTTCTTTCTTTTTAGGCCGAGTATCTTGAAATAGCAGCTCAAGGTCCCAGTTCCCAGTGATTTCAGGCGTTTCTGTCTCATACCACGATCTTAATTGGAAAAACTTAAACCTGGAAAGTCTGGGGCCTATCTTTAAGCTTGTAAAACCTCCCATGGGAGAATTCCACCAGGTCCGACCACCTCACCAGACCAGCACTTTTGATCGGGGTGGCCAGGCTATCACACAGACAAGGGGAATCCCAAATGGGGGCAAAAAAAATAAAAGTATCCGATACCCCAAATATGCCTTATTTTTTACCAAGTAGTCAAAGCTGTCTTGAGAACTTTAAGGCGAACCTTTGTAAAAAAACCTCAAGGCCCCAAATTTATATAAAACCCTCCTTGTCCGCTACCTCCATCAGCCAGTACCATTTCCCCCAGAACTCTACCCCACTCAGTTTCCTCTGGGGTAGTCAACAGCATCCTGATGCCCTTGAATTGGAAAGCCATCAAATACCAATTAACATCCGGGAGGGCCAACCCACCTTTTAAAAGCTTCCTTCTTAATTTTTTCCATGACATCCTAGCACTTTTTTGGCCCCATATGAAACTACCAATTTTCTCTTGAATTTTACTTATGCACTTTGGAGGAAAAGTTAAAGAGATTGCATTGAAAATGTACGTCAATTTTGGTAAAACAGACATTTTCACAAGAATTACCCTCCCGTAGATGGTTAAAGGGAGGTTTTTCCATTTGGCAAAAAGATAATCAATCTCCTTTTCAATTTTCCCCAAATTTATCAGGGGAATTTGGCACAGGTCCTTAACAATTTTTATGCCTAGGTATCTAAATTCTTTACTGATGGGGCCACCTCTATAGGGAGTATTCTAGCACATTACTTCAGTTTTGGCCGAATTTGCGAGGTACCCTGAAATCAAACCAAATTCCTTAAGCCTATTTTCAAGTTGTGGAATAACCTGCTCTGGATCACTAGTATATATGATCACGTCATCCGCATACAATGCTAATTTGCACTCATGATTGGATGATTTTAATGGAGTGATAGTGTTATCCAGTCTGATAGTTTGGGCTAAGGGCTCTATATAAATGTTAAACAAGAGGGGGGAAAGGGGACACCCTTGCCTTGTCCCTCTCCGAATATCAAAGCTTGAGGTCAGGAAACCGTTCAAGAGAATTTTCGCCGATGCACCCAAGTAACAGTGCTTTAAAGTCTGCACGAAGAGAGGACCCATACCCATGACCTCCAATACCCCCCAAAGGTACCTCCAACAGACCCGGTCGAAGGCCTTAGCAGCGTCTAAGGCCACTACTGCCAAGGGATCCACTCTTATCTCCGACAGGTCATTATTCCCGATCAATAATTGGGTTTATGTTTAACCCTGGGCGTAGTTCGTGAAGTAGCGCTATGCAAAGTGCACTTCGCACTACGCGAGCTATGCGTAGCACTTCGCGAACTGCGTAGTACCCTGTTCGCACTGTGCAAGATGCCGTTTTCAATGATTGCACAGTGCGGACAAGCATCCGGCACTGTGCAATCATTGAAAACGGCATCTTGCACAGTGCGAGCTGTAGTTTTCTGCTGCTCGAGTAGATTTTTACTCGAGCGGCAGATTTCTCAACGTGGACTGGTAGTTTCTCATTGCGAGCGGTCGCGAGCATACGCGACCACTCGCAATGAGAAACCTGACCTCCTCGCGTTGAGAATCTCGCCGGGATGTTTATTTTCCATGCTCGCGATCGGCAACTTGATGTTGCTGATCGCGAACAAGGAAAAAGTCTCGCCGGGATGTCATTTTGCTTGCTCGCGGTCACCAACTTGATGTTGAGGACTGCGAGCATGCAAAAAATGACCGCTGCACTACGCAGTGCTACGCTACGCATGTTTGCACTATGCTACGTGCAATTAGTGTAGTGCGAAGTAGCACAAACTTCGCAAACTACGCGAGCGTAGCGTAGTGCTTTGCCCAGGCTTATTTATGTTCCTGGATTGCCCTCCCTACCATGAAACCTTTCTGATCGAAATTAATTAAACTAGGTGCCAGTTTCGCCAATCTCCCTGCTAGAACACCCATAAAGATCTTGTAATCGGCAATCAGCAGGAAGATCGGACGGTAGGAATCGGCCATCAAGGGATCCTTTCCTGGCTTTAATATTAAAACTATTGTGGCGTCCTTCCAGGATCTAGGCATCACCCCATTAGAACAATAAACTAAATTAAATAGTATATGAAGCACCGGTAAAAGTTCATCAAGAAGTAGCTTATATATTTCTTTTGGGAAGGCATCTAAACCAGCAGCTTTTTTATTTTTCGATCTTTTTATTTGATTCCTAATCTCCTCCATAGTTTTGAGTGCATCTAACATATCTCTGGAGGTTTCAGTGAGAGCTAGTAAGGACTTATCCCTTAGCCAGGAGAATATCTGGTCCTGAGATGGATCTAGATCTTCCCTATATAGTTTCGAGAAAAGAGATAATAGACCTTTTTGCATCTCTTCCGGCTTACTAGATTTATTCACGTTGCCGTCAATGATAAGTTCACTGATATTGTTTTTTGCCGGATCCAACCTCGCCTTCCAAGTAGGCCTGGGCAAAAATTTCGTTCCGTTCGCGGAAATTGCGATAATTTGACATTTTTGCGTTCCGCGGAGAGCGCGAAAATGTCAAAAATTCCGGTTTCCGCAGCTTGGCGATAATTTGTTTCTTGCTCGCGCTGTAAAATAATACATTCTCGCGCGCGCGCGATCGCCTTACCTGAATCCCTGCGTTCGCCGACAAGTTTTCTTGATCCGGTCGCGTTCTCCATGAGATGTTGTATTGTTTTTAGCCATTTGCGCTGTCTCGCGACAGTTCGCGCCCGCAGTGACGTCATGCGTCGCGCGATCACGTCTTTCTTCTCGCGATCATGCACCGCGAGAACAACTCAAAACAAGATGGCCGCGCCCGCAAGCAACCACATGGGTAAGTTGGCGACCCGCAACCATGCAGAAAATCTCGCGAACATGCCGGAAAAAAACTTCCGCATCTTCGCGATATTTCTGCTTGTTTGCGATAATTTTAAAAATTTTCGCGATAATTTGCGAAGGTTAATTCCGCAAATTCCGCCCACCCCTACTTCCAAGCCAGTAGGGCCCCTGCCTTTTCCCTATACTCGAAAACTTCCATATTTCTTACTTGCCATTGGGCCTTACATTTCAGATCTAAAAAGGACCTAACATCCTGCCTACCCTCCTCCAAATTCCTTCCTATCAGCTTTAATTTTCCTATATCATTAGGGTTTGTGCTACTCCTTTCCAATTCTAAAGCGGATATCTTGCTCTCAAGAGCCTGTACTTCCTGAGTCATTATTAGATTCTTGGAACTTATTAGAGCATGTAAGATACCTCTCAAATTAGCCTTATAGGAGTCCCATAGATGATCTATTGAAGTGGATCCTAGATTAATGGTAATAAATTCAAAAGAGGATTTACGAAGGGACTGAGCAATTCTTAGATCTGATAGCATTACTCTATTCAACGTCCATCTTGATTGGGGGAACTTACCACCCACAGAGTATAAAAATAAGAGAGGAGCGTGATCTGATAAATGGCTCGGCAAGATCGATATGTTAATAAAATTATCAAGAGCTTCTCTATTAACCAATACATAGTCTATCCTTGAGGAATGGTGATACTTTTTACAGTGAAAAGTAAAACCTTGGACATTGCCCATCTTGGACCTCCAAAGATCTACTAAATGTATATTAGATATTAGCTTTTTCATAACCCTCTGTGATTTCGGGGTCCCTATTGCATGACTCAGATGAGATATATCTTTGACTGGGTCGAGCCTGACATTAAAGTCACCTCCTATTACCAAAGGAGGATTTACCAATATCAGACTTTCTTGTAGTTTAACTAAAAAGGCTGGGCCATCCTTATTTGGACCATAAAAGGATGAACAAGTCATTTCTGTCCCCTCAAAGTCCAGAAGAGCTATAATCCATCTACCTGATTGGTCTGTTTGAACTGACTTGATCCTACAGGGGACCCCTTTCTTTACTACTATCGCAACCCCACGACTGCTTATTAATTGCTGTTAGGAACAAAAACACTGTACCCAAGGGATTTTAGAAAAAACAATCTGTAACTCTGTTGGATTTAAATGGGTTTCCTGCAATAGACAGACCTATGCTGGTGAAAGCTCTAAATACTTTAAGATCAACCTCTGCCTGTGTGGACACCTCAAACCATTCAGGTTCCAAGAAATAAAATGTATCTTACGGCCCCCTTTCATGTTACCTATCATAGGCTAGGAAGTCTTTTACTAAGTTTTGGTAATGGTCATTATTAAACAGGTGTGATGAGGAATATTTTTTATCTATTTTCCCCCTATTCTGCTCCCCACCCTGTGCTCCCTCACCCCCTCCCCCTACCCCTTCGTGTCCCCTGAAACCCCCATATCCCCCTTCACCCTGAGGAACCCTCCCTTCCAATAGGCGTCGCCTATTCAGACACTGCTCCCTCGGCAATATTCCATTACTTGAAATCTAATATATATCAAGGGCTGAAGAAAAACCAAGCTCTCAAGAAAGGATCCCCTTATTTTTCCCTTACTTCTCCCCCTCTTTTTTGTGATGAATTTTTGCAATGAGAGTGTCAGCTTCCTCTGTAGAATGAATCATATGTATGTGATTGTTCCACATCACACGAAGTGTGGCTGGGAACCTCAATTGTGCTTTGACCCCGAGACTATTTAGCTTCTCCAATCTCTTCCTCAACTCCCACTGTATTGTGGCTGTTATATGCGAGATGTCAGACCTGATAGAAAAAGAGAAGGGGGTTGATCTGAAAAAGAGGAGGCGATTACCCCTTCCTTTAGAGCAGCTGTCAAAATAAGCTCCTTTACAGAATATGAGAGGAAATTTACCAATATTTTAAGGGGTTTCTGCCTTCCCAAATTTCTTTTAAAGGGGTCCCTGTGAACTCATTGAATTTCAAAGTTAAGATCAATATTTGGATGGCTCTTAAGGACTGTACCCTTTAATAAAGTTATCAGGAAC
This sequence comes from Triturus cristatus, assembly GCF_964204655.1. NCBI lineage: Eukaryota > Metazoa > Chordata > Amphibia > Caudata > Salamandridae > Triturus > Triturus cristatus. Next base: position 741,997,382 of record NC_140583.1, read on the forward strand.
CCCCTTATATCCTCCCCCTCCACAGTTTCCGGAACATTCAGAAACTTCAAGTTATTTTTCCTTGAATGGTTCTGTAATCGTTCAAGGTCATTCCTCAGTTCTTTGTTCTGGGAAAAATGTTTCTCCAAATGGGAAGTGGTAGTCTCTATCGATTCTTTCAATTTCGGAATTTCTTCCTCAATTGCCTCAGTCCTTGCCGTAACTTCCTCTAATTTTTTAGCAAGGACCTCACAGGATGTCCGAATTGCAGCCTGGTTTGCTTCAGAGACAGAAAACGTATTGGCCAATTCTGCTTGGTTCGTCTCAGAGACTGTAAATCTACATATCATCTCTTCCTTCATGGCCAAAAGTACATCTGCTAAGGAGTGTGTTATCGACGTTGATGGATTTGGATTTAGATCGACAAAGGCCATACCCCCCCTATCTTCCATCCGCGCCACTCGCGCAAGATCCTGATCCGCCTCACACTCCGACCCATCCTTCTGCAGAAGTTCTTGCTCCGCACGACTCTTTTCTTGCACTTGGCCCCGATCTAGATCAAAGTCTTGCCCCAGCACCGAATATCTGTTAATAAGACTGATCTCTGGGTGAATTTCCGGTTCAACGTCAGTGACCTCAACGGATTCTAAATGCTGGGAAATCTCATCTTGGTTTAATTCTGCAAGCTCAGAACCCTTCTCCGCGATCATCTTCTCATTTAACCCCAAAGATGAAGATGAAGAAGTATGAGTGGAAGTCAAGGGTAGCTTGTAAACTGGTGGATGGGGTGAAATAGTCCCAGAAATATAATTAAGCATGCTTTTATTGGCAAACATAGATAACGACCCAGATGATTTGATTGCCGAAGAGTGTGATAAAACCTGGTAGAAGGTTTTTAAAGATGGAGTAATTTTTGATTTTATTACAGATTATTTTTTGTCTCGCAGTTTTGTCTTACCCTTTTGTAATTTAGCTTTATCTGGGGTTACACAACCAGCAGACCCAGGAGTCCCTGCCCCTTGCTTGCGCTGCCCTGGTACCAAAGCTCTAACTTCAGCTACCGCTATAGGAGGGGATTGCACGCAATGTATATCTATTCACTTTAGGGGGTGATAAACCCTCTTGAGTCTTAACACTCTTCTCCATGCAGTCAAAGAAACTCCCGTGCCCCCCTCCACACTCCTGCTCCTGCTGGTACTAAAATATTGAATCTTCTCCTTATCTGCCTGTAACCCACAAACCAACTCCCCAGCCAGTTTAAACTGATAACTCACAGCATTGGGGACTGTAGTCCAAGCTTGATGCCAGGACCGGACCCCCCCTACCTGCCCTCAACCCAGGGAGTCGCACTCTGAGTGGGACACTCTTCCCCCAGTGCACCGTAGCAGCAAAGAATGGAGACCGCTACGTCTTCTATCGAAAGCTGCTCCCTTCCACCTCCAGCGCGGTTTCCCGGCGGCTGCTCCGCCCACGCCCGGGAAACCCAGAGCGTCTATCGCGGCCACAGGGGAGTCGTCTCGGAATCCCAGCAAGCTCCCTCGCATCACCGGGATAGAACAAGGACGCCAAACATTGCCACGGAGAAGACGAAAATAAAACGAGGAAGACGCAAGTAGAATGCGGGAATCAAAGAAATCAGGTTAGGTCAAATCGCTAAACATTCGCCCAAGCCTTGATTCCATCAGCCGCCATCAGAAGCCCGAGGGAGCGAGCCCGCGGCCGACTATGCTACGGCCGCCATGTTCCTCCGAGTACTTTTCTGCCGTCTTTGTGCACTTTGGGGCGTATGTAAATCACTGGTGTCCTGGGGATGTTTTGTTCAAGAATATGAACTCGTTCTGGGTCAGAAAGCATTCTGATTTCCATTTGCCATGATGTCAAGAATAAGTCTCTGTATGTCTTTGGTGGGATTGGTTAAGCCTAAGGCAATGGTCACCATTTGCAAGTTGCCTGACAATCTCAGCTTTGTATGAGTTTGTATTCTGTACTATCACACCTCCTCCCTTGCCAGCTGGCTTGATGACTAAGGAATGATCCAGTTTATGAGTTGTCAATGCATTTTTTACATGATAGATATATTGCATAGAATTAAATAGTGGTTCTGCTTTAAATTAGAAATTTCATTCAAAACTAATCCTACAAAGGTTTATGCCTTGGAAGGAATACAACCGTGTGGAAGAGAGAAAGTGGAGGGTGGTCATAAATGTATGTTGGAAGTACAAGGCAGGCTGGGATTGTCAAGAAAAAAGGCATGGTGTTGAATCTTTCTGAAACACCTTAGCATTTCTGTTTGAAGTTCATGAAAGTTTGGCTGTGTAGTGGGAATGAAGGAGAGTCCCTTACTTAGTAGTGAAGTTTCCTCTCTGGAAGGTAAATGAGTGGATAAAATAAACCTAGTTAGTTTGGGAGTGGCTCATCATAGCTTGAGTCATAGAGGTACAGTTATTACTTATCATCATCAGTAGAGTTTCTGCCAAGTTTGATGGTCCCGTGGCACACTGTACCAGCATTGTGTCCGGCCTCTCCCTTTTCAGGGTGGTCATACCTGTCCTCTTATTGAAACATTCCAAATGGGGGTGACGGTGAAGGAACTAGTTCCTTCATGTGGGTCAAAGTTTTCTGAAGATTCAACCAAGGTGTCTAAGAATGTAACTAAGGTGTTTTGTTTGTGTGCCTGTCCCAAGGGTGTCCAAAGTTAGGTCTTGTATAGACCCTGTTGTTGTAGAAGTTGTCAGTGAGGTAGGGATATATTCTTTCAATTCTGTAGTTTTTGATGTCCCTTTTTACTTTGATGTTTTCCTTATCCTGTTCAATTCCATGAAACTCTGCTGTGGACTTCTCAATCTTTTCAAGCACATTTTTAGCATCGGAGATCAAACTGGAGTCTTTAATTTGTTTCTCCAAGTCTCTAACTTCTTCAGCAAGGTTTTTGGTATTTCAATTGCAGTGTCAATTCCAAGCACCAGAAGGAAAAAACAAGGACCCCCTGAACAGCAAATAGTTCAATTCCTAGGACAGGGTAATAATAGTATGGTGAAATAAATTCCTAGGCAATCCTAATATGATGATTACAAATTCTATCTTATTACGTTATAGGGAAACAAGAAAGAAATTCATAAAGCTACTATGCAGTTTCAGAATTTATTTTTTTCTCATTTGTATTGTGAAAAAAAGTTATTTTATATAACACATTACATTAAATTTTGTTTAAAAACAGACGAATCAACAATTATAAAAGCTAATACAGCATAAAATATACAAAGTGGCAGATTTTCAATAATCGACGCGCGTTTCGGCGTTCACAACGCCTTCATCAGGAGTAGCCACAAAAAGAATCTACAATAATAAAAAGACATATAAACAATTACAATTGACATTATAATACTTATACCTAATCAATATATTCATAAAAAATTCTTTCCATGTATTACACACAAATCCAATTAGATTTTATTCTTAGATTCCCTATATAAGAGCAGCTTAATTTATTCTATAATACAATGACTGCAACAATCGAGTGTTTGTTTAAGCTAATATATTCAAAACTAGAAACCAATCTCTTTGAGGTTAAACTGGACAGAAAGAAAAAGAAGAAAAGACAAAAGATAGAGATGGAAAACGTATAGAACAAGGTAAGCAGTATTCCAAATTGACTCACTTCGCATTTTGTTAATTGATCACTTGAAAGAGAACTGCACTTCAGATTTGTCTTTCCGCTTTTAAAAGATTGCTGTAGGTACGAAAATAACGTTATTAGCTTATATATCTCTATGTATATAGCTGGTGATAACTGGTTTTTTGTACGCCTAATTCCACAATATATATGTGGAACAATGTTATTGTATCTGTTACAGCAGAAGGACTTACTTCCACGAATAATGCGATCCCGAATTCTTCTAAGAAGCAGCCTGTTTCTGCTGCAAATTTAATGAGGATTCTAAAAATAAAACATCGTATTTTTTATAATACTCATAACGTCTATAGATAGTAATATTCATGTTAATAACATCATAGATAGAGTACCTTCTTTAAAAAGATCACTAATCAGGACTGGCAATTGACTAGTATATTTATTTCAGTTCTCTGATAATTAGAACTGATTGAAGCAGGATTTCTAAAAAAGAAAGGAGTTACCATAAAAATGAGATAACTAACCTTCGTTCACATAAACGGGTATAAGAAAAATAATAAATTAGCCGACAGTACCTCAGATGCGCCGTTAGTAGAAATACCCGCTGTAACTATGATGTATTTGAATTTGAGGGTGCATTTCAAAGGCGGCTTTTCTGAAACAATAAAATATATGTCTGAAGGACAGAATTCATACTAGTCCTTTCCGCTAAATCATTCAGAAAATTAGATAATATTTAACTGCTCAAGAAGATACCTGGTTCTGTTCGTGTCAGGCTGAAAATGGCCTCCGGCGTTTCAAGCACAAATTAAAAACAGGATAACAACGCATCCGGACTAACAATGTGGATAAATACTCTATGGTATGTCATGTGACAGATCACATGTCAAGCCTCTTTTTCTAAATGTTTAAGTCACGTGAGAAAGTCACATGTTTTTCCTCACTAACGTGATATTTTTATTTAAAAACTATATTAGTCAATATAAAGGGGTAAGCAATTAATTGTCAATACTTCTGTATAATATATAAAAACTGTGATCGAAAATCGATCGCTGACTTTAAAAAGGACGAAAGAATAAACATAGAAATAAAAAGAGGACTATTTCTTGTAAACGTCCAACCTTGTTTCTATATGGAGGAACCATCCTGCGGTGACAAGGAGGCAAGCAAGATAGAAAGAGGACTGTTCGCAAAGTCTTCAAATCTATCAACAAACTTTATTGATTCGCGAGTTCAATTCTATAGCTCAAAACAATTTCTTATTGAGAATATTGTTTGTTAGAAACCCATACCATGATTTTAGAGAACTAAAGTTAATAATAAATCGAATGAATTATTCTATAGTGGAAATTCTTTATCTAATTAACTCAGCAAGATGGAGAACCAATACAGTAGAATAGTATACTGTCGAGCTAAAAAATATTCAGTGAAAAACTAATTATTAATGTGGCTATAGCCGATTCTCTAAATAACAGAAGTAATTATTTATGGCATTTCAAATAATGGCATTCTCCCAAGGTATCTCACTATTTAATCCTTTTTTGAAGGTATTAAGAGAAAAAATCCAAAAAACTTCACGTTTTTTGCGTATTTTTTCGCCACCCTTATTATAGTTGTTATATAAAGCTAAAACCATGCAAATATTTTTGTCATGGGTGAAGACATTGGGAATATTTCTAACTTGTAGGCCAACTGGAATGGTGTCAGGTTTCAGGTAGTCAGTTAACATGCACATCATTAGCTGTAGTCTAACATATTCCTTTTTGCATTTTGCCAGTTGCTCAGCTAGACTGGAACCAGCTGATTGTACAGAGTCCAACGTGTCAGAGAAAAGTGATGGCCCTTCTAATATTTTCTTAATGTAATCATCGAAGTACAGGGATGTGTGGTCTGATATGATACGCAAACAAGGCAGACGTGAGAGGGGAGTAGAGGAGAAAGAATGGACAAGAAAAGTTGAGAAAGCCTTTCTGTACACCATTTGCTTTCAGGTGCCTGGTTTGAAATTAATGGCCAATGATTTCCAACCCTGTAGCATCCTGAGCACATATTGAAAACATTAATATTGCATGCATATTCAGATGAAGCATTCAGGAAATGGCTCTGTACAAAGGGAGAAGTGGCTAGTAGGGGAGAGAAGGGGCATGTGAGTAGGAAATATTTAAAGGTACAGCCTTGCCTTGCAGGGTTAGCAGCATGTACTGGGGGTAAGGAAAATGCATCTCAGGCACCACAGGAGAAGTGTGAACTATAGAATCGCGTAACTTATTTTCCACGGTCGCTTGAAGGTTAACATAAAGCAGTGATTAAAAAGGCAAACACTTGAAACATTTCCTGATTTAAATATATATGTTGCTCCTCGCATTTTGCAGGAGTGGGAATGAAGAGAAGAGCAGGGCTTTGATTACACCTTTAAATGTGAACTGCCATGCAAGTGACAGATGAAAGGTAAGCCATTCTTGTTGCATACATTAAATTTCACAAAATTGCAGGTTATTAGGAGGACTCGTGAGTTGTGACTCTGCTTTTTGGAAGGGGGCAGATGGCCTGAATAAGCTGTTGAGTGACGTCACCACGGGGAAAGATGGCTAATAAACAAGTACAGGTTAAAGTGGTCAATGACAGTGAAGAAAGACAGTCTCTCAGCCTCAGCAGCTGTGTTTGAGCGGATACAAAACTAGTTTTTGTATAATGTACTTCTGTTTCCCAAGGGCCCACTAGCAGTATAATTATGTCACATATAGTGCAATGCTTAGTGGATCGATCAAGCCAACTGATTGACTGCAAGGGAAAGATTGTACAACAGTAGCACCTCGATCATTTGCCACCCAAAATAGTGATCATTTTCATTTTGTAGCGGTGGGGACAGAATCAAGCAGAGTTTTTATTTAACTTGGCGGAATTCTATGAAGTGAAACTGTTGGAAATTGGTTTATTAGTAGTGATAAGTAGGGACCTACCACTATTAAGAGAGCCACAATCACAGTAAAAGGATCAGTCAAGGCCTGAAAAGGTGTGTAGAGCATTTGAAAACACCAATACATTAAATAAGCAAGACACAAAACACAATAAAGTTGAACACCAATTTATAAAAATAGGTTATATTTTTATGAACAAATAGACAACAAAAGGACAAAAATCCAATGGTGGGAACCGTAGATATGAATTTTCAAAGAATAAACACCTTTCTAGTGCTTAAAAATCAATAGCATCAACTTCAGACATCTGGTCACCCTTGAAAGGGACAATGTCAGAGTTTGAAGCTGACCACAATAGAGCCCTGGTCAGATACAATAAGCAGGAGGACTTGGTAAAAAAAAATGTACCTTTGCACTTGAAAACTTTTCTGGAGGATTTTTTCTTAACGTTGAACAAAGCTCCTCTTCAGGCTGGGAATGGATCCAAGTCAACGATGGTGGCTTGGGTCAGTTTGAGGCCCTGTTCAACTCTTGGGAGTTTCATCGATGGCAGGAATTCCAGAGCTTTCAGAGGGGGCAATCTGTAATCCAGGCCAGGCTGAGGTTCGATGTTGGGGACTTGACTTTTGTTAACGGGTCAGTCACCTTATGAAGCTTTTTACAAAAGTTGCTCCAAACTTCTGGAACTTCTTTCGGGAGGTCTCCTTGAGGGCTCAAAGTGTCCGCAACACCAATCCAGTAGTCTAGAAGCTCTAAGATGGTCCTTGGAATGTTGGGACTACAATTCCCACAATGCACCTGGCCGAATTCTCAAAGGTCTATGGATGCACTCCAGGATGGGGGCTTCTTGGTGGAGATGATGCAAGTGGACTCTGTTAACCTGTAGCTTGCAGGAAGTCCACTCCTTAATCCTTGTGAAGCCAGACAAGGTCTTTAGGGCTGTAGTACAAGATTGTTCAGCAGGTGCAGTCTTTTAGAGTGCAGTAATTTGGGTACAGATCAGGGTTCCAGCAGGGCAGTCCCTATCGCCTTACTGTTTCAGGCAGCAGATCCAAGTTGTTTGGCAACTTTTCCATATTTATGCAGGGTTCTTGAGGATCAAGCAAGGCGACATCTCTGACCAATGGGTTGCAGGGTACCACCCAGGTGTATGACAACTTCCTCCAATGTGAGGCATATTCTTGTCCCAGAAAGCACCGTTCTTTCAAAATATAAATGGAGAAAGTCTCACCTTAAGAGTTAGATGTGGCTACGCCAACCCACTGGTGTTGCTAAAATTTTCTAACACTCTCCTTCCAGCCCCTTCACTAATTTCACTAATTTAATTACAGGGGCTCCTGCATGGCTGGGGGTGCAGGATGTCGGGGGGAGCCTGTGCTGTCCCAAACTGCCATTCTCCCTTTGATACCAGTTTGGCCACTCCACCCACTTTCTGCCATGTGCTTTGCAGCTTGCAGTTCTCCTCCTATAGGAAATCCTTTGTCTCTCTAGCAGGCCACTTCACACCTCATTAAAACAGCTTGGCTCAGCCTGGCAGAAGCTGCAAGGCTGGATTTTGCTACAACTTTTCTGTAATAGTTATTATAATCCTATCCGAGGCAAGTTGTTTGATGTAACATCACTCCCATTTAAGTGATTAAATGACATTTCTAGCATGCTCCTGTCAACTTAGATCAAATATTCCCATCCATGTTAGCCTACGGAGCTAGCTTTCTATAATGGAGAAAAATGAAATTGTCAGTGTTTCCCTCACCAGGGCTTATCAAACATATACTATAATGTCTCTTCTTATAGTTACAAGACACCCTACACCTGGGGGAGACCTTAGGGGTGACGTCTATGTAAAAATAAGTAGTGTGAGACTTTGGAAGTACCTTTAAAGACAAAGTTGAATTTTCATATTATTTCAATTTAAAAGCAGTCTGGATGACAGGGCTGGCTTTTAAAATGACAGCAGGCACCACAGTAGATTAAATCTTCTTGGCCTCTAAATCTGCATTCCCTTCCATAGACTAGGGACTTACAGGTAGGTTGTCAGCACCAATTGTAATTATACTTAATTACCACTTACTTTTAATCAGAGTCGGGGACCTGGTTCTGGTTAGCAGAGCCCAGGGTACAATCTAGTAGTCAGAGTAGGGGGAAAAAGTGGGGGGACACTGCAAACAGGTCCTGGCTTCTCACAGAAACTCTGCAAGTTCCACCCATCCCTAGATGACATAGCGTGTTGCTGTGTGTCTTGAAATTGAGGTGTATAAAGTGGAGATTAGAGTGACATGTCATTAGATAAAGTGGCATTTCATGGAGTGGAGTGGAGTGGCGTGGCGTGGAGTGTTGTAGAGTGGAGTGTCATAGAGTGGAGTTGTGTGTCATAGATTGATGTGGCGTGTTTTACAGCGGAGCGGCATGTTGTACGGTGTGTTAGTGTAGAGTGACATAGTGTGTTGTTGAGTGGAGTATAGTGTGTTCTAGAGTGTCATACAGTGAAGTAGGGGGGCATACAGTGGAGGGGCATAGAGCAGAGTAGAGTGTTGTAGAGTTGAGAGGAGTAGAGTGTAGTGCCATGTTGTACAGTGTGTAAGTGTGGAGTGGCATAGTGTGTCGTAGAGTGAAGTGGCATACAGAGGTGTAGAGTGGCATGGCATAGAGTGAAATAGCATAGTACAGTGGAGTATTGTGCAGTAGTGTGTCAGAGTAGAGCGAATAAATAAAGCATGGAATAGAATAGAGGGAATTGCATAGAGTTCTGTAGAGTGTCGTATAGTGACATAGAGGGGAGTAAATTCTTGTAGAGTGTAGCAGCGTTGAGTGTCATAGAGTGGAGTAAATATATGACCCCTACACACAGGAAGATTTCTCCATATGTGCGGGGGCCATTTAACATTTTCCCTTCCTGTGTCTCCTAAACACTGAATGGAAGACAGGAGCAGGGAAAATGAGTGACAGGCATTCAACCTTAACATAATGACAAATGTGGAGTTAGCAATGGGGTTATGATGAGGTGTTGGAGGAAATATGACTGTTGATGATTCTTGTGAATGGTGAGAATGACTGGGATTAGATGGAATGTAATGGTACAGAATATTGCAGGATTTCTTAGAGTGCCTCATTAACAATTGTTGGTTTGACAGTACATTGAATTCTTTCAAAAGTGATTGCCCAGTCATGCGGCTCCAAAAGGGATCAGACATAATGTTAGGGCTCAACATCCCCTTGCTGTCCACCAATACAGAGAAAGCCAGCATCCAGATGTGAAGAGAAATATGTGTTTATCTGCTGTACAGAGGTAAAGCCACTGCGGACTGTAGAGGAGGCAAAAACACAAACGTAGAAAAAAAACTTCTGTTCCCATATCCACAAAATAATCAACCACCTGCCTTGCTGCCTCTTGCAATGTCTGCCACCCCTAACAGGCCCTAACCCCACCAGGTGCCAATAAATATCTACTTCGAAAAACACCAGCTAAAACATGTAAGCACCGCCTGCAACGTAACAGCTCTTTTCTTTAATTTAGAGGTGTAAATTGTCAGTACAAGCTTAAAGAAAACCTCTGGCACATGAAAATGTAGCATGCTCTTGTAGAAAGATACAAACTTCTGTAAAAATCTCACTTGACCTTCTGCTGTTTGATTGCTTTACATATAGTATACCATGTGTGCTGTTCTGGTATTAATGTCTACACTTATGCAAAACATGGCAATTTATTATGAGACCCAGCAAATTATGGAATCCCTACATTTTTTACTTAGACAAAAAACTCAGTTTCTCAATGTATTTAATTAAATTATTTCTTAAATTAGATGTCCACTCAGCTGACTGAAACCTGAATCTTTCATTAAGGGGGAAGATAAATTCTGATGAGGTAGAAAGATGTGCTTAAAGAATGTACAAATTGACAGACAGACAGATATATTTATGTGTATTTGGTAGTAAACTACTTGGCAAATGTTATTGCTGATACAGCAGTGTGTCAACCTCACGCTCAGTTAGGATCAGCCAAATCCCAGATGCTAAAGTCGCACCAGTGCTTAATTTCTAAAATATTAAGTCCAGGTGCTCAAATTTGTGTAAGATGCCACACCTACTTACCTCTGCTCCACCGACTTCCTCCACTGGCTCCACCCACTTACTCTTTTGGCTCCACCTGCATCCTCAACTGGCACAGCTGAAAGCCCGATGTAATACCCGATCTGTATTTCAGCAAGGGAGCCTTCCTCAAGTAAGATTTTGATAGGAGGTTCCCACCACCCCTGAGGAAAGATTTTAAAAAATAAAATCAAAAGTGAATTTAAATATTTAAAGCACGATTTTTGAATACATTTTCTAAAATTATTAATACATGGAAAAGGGAACAAGGTTGTCCATGTATGCCAGGGTTTATGTATTTACCCCATGGCCACACCATCACCTTTCGTAGAAACCACTTAGAACCTTGGTGTGTAGCTTTTTGTATGATAGAGTGAGCATGCTTGCAAACATGAATAATACAAATAAAATCTCTAGTGCTATAAAATTCTATACACCGAAAACCTGCTGGATGTGTGTTGCATAAAGATATTAGAAACACTTCAGTACAAGTCAGTTTAAAAACAGGCTGGAGTAGTTTGGAATGTGTAGAAAGTGGAAACATGCAGAAAGAGATTCTAGTGTTTATCTGTGGAGAGCAAAAAATAACCATATTTTCTCTGCTTGTTGATGTAAACTATTAACATAAAGCAGAATAAATAGATAGCAAACTCTGTAATTGCTGCTCTAGATGGACTTGTTGCAGCTAAGCAACAATAAGTTTATGTCACAACTTCATTTTTGCCTCGGAGAGGTGTGAACAGGTGATTGGAATGCACATCTGAGACTATCTCAGTTAAATAGAGGTCCTTAGCTTTAGCCCTCTGCTTGTTTACACCAATGAATACAAGGGAGAGTCAATGAAAGAAAATATCAGCCTAGGATCACACAAATTGTCTAAGCAGGGAAGCCAGCAGTGATTCCAGGTTTTCAATTTGCACTGCAACTCAGACACCAAGGGGCCGATTCCGATCCTGTAAAAAGGCCCTACGAATCGTCGTACGGAGCGTTTTCTCCGTACGACTCGCACCCGGTAAACTGTCCCTACAACATAGGAAGTACGATTCGTACAGAAAGACTATTTCCGTACGAATCGTACAAAAGACCGTACGTGGAAAAAATACCTACGATTCTGATCCGGAACAGCTTGTACGCGACGTCTGGACGTAGTCAGGCAGCGGTTTCCGGCCCAGCAAGTACGATTCGTCCCTACGTCACTCCGTACGGCTCTTTTTCTACAGGAGTCAAACACAGCCGGAAGAGCAGAGTTCGACGTGAACCGCTACGCAACGGAGCCCCGGTACGCGACGTACAGGCCATGAACCCAATCGTATGTGTGATCCCGATCCTCTTGGCCTATGACCTGGTTCACCGCACCCAACGCACACGCCGCAGAAGGTGAGAACAACACCCAGGAGCCAGGGGGGGATGAGGGGTACGAAACATACCCCATAACCAAACCCAAACCTATAATATGGAGGCCATACATTACCACCAGGGTCTGGTCACTTTGGGGGGCGTGTCCAGCAACCCCTGCGTACCACAACAACGGAAGTGGACGTGTACGGTGCGTACCACACGTACCCCTTCGGCTCCATTACAACAGTGGCACGGGCCGTACCCACGCAGTCATGCGTGGGTACGGTGCATACCACACGTACCCCTACGGCACCATGACAACTCAGGTACGGACCGTACCCACGCATGAATGAGTGGGTATGGTGCGTACCACACGTACCCCTACGGCACCATGCCAACTCAGGTACGGACCGCACCCACGCATTCATGTGTGGGTACGGTGCGTACCACACGTACCCCGTTACAGCAGCAGTAAATTTGGGATAGGATGTGTACACACGCCAGGAATGTGGGCCTAGAAGACTGGCCCAGCATGTTACCTTCATATTGGTGTGTGTGTAGGTCCAGGCCAGCAGTGTACAGCCCCAAGGGGGTGCTTGGGTGGGTGCATATGACTCCCAGCAGCATTCAGACCTATGAGGGGTGGGTGCAGAGGACTCCCAGCAGTGGACAGACATATGAGGGGTGGGTGCATATCACTACCAGCAGCGTCCAGACCTATGAGGGGTGGGTGCATATCACTACCAGCAGTGTCCAGACATATGAGGGGTGGGTGCAGAGGACTCCCAGCAGAGGACAGACATATGAGGGGTGGGTGCATATCACTACCAGCAGCGTCCAGACCTATGAGGGGTGGGTGCATATCACTACCAGCAGCATCCAGACATATGAGGGGTGGGTGCAGAGGACTCCCAGCAGCGTCCAGGCATATGAGGGGTGGGTGCAGAGGACTCCCAGCAGTGTCCAGACATATGAGGGGTGGGTGCAGAGGACTCCCAGCAGTGTCCAGACATATGAGGGGTGGGTGCAGAGGACTCCCAGCAGTGGACAGACATATGAGGTGTGGGTGCATATCACTACCAGCAGCGTCCAGACCTATGAGGGGTGGGTGCATATCACTACCAGCAGTGTCCAGACCTATGAGGGGTGGGTGCATATCACTACCAGCAGCGTCCAGACCTATGAGGGGTGGGTGCAGAGGACTCCCAGCAGTGGACAGACATATGAGGGGTGGGTGCATATCACTACCAGCAGCGTCCAGACATATGAGGGGTGGGTGCAGAGGACTCCCAGCAGCGTCCAGACATATGAGGGGTGGGTGCAGAGGACTCCCAGCAGTGTCCAGACACCTGAGGGGTGGGTGCAGAGGACACCCAGCAGTGGACAGACATATGAGGTGTGGGTGCATATCACTACCACCAGCGTCCAGACCTATGAGGGGTGGGTGCATATCACTACCAGCAGCATCCAGACATATGAGGGGTGGGTACAGAGGACTCCCAGCAGTGTCCAGACATATGAGGGGTGGGTGCAGAGGACTACCAGCAGTGGACAGACATATGAGGTGTGGGTGCATATCACTACCAGCAACGTCCAGACATATGAGTGGTGGGTGCATAGGACTCCCAGCCGTGTCCAGACAGATGAGGGGTGGGTGCATATCACTACCAGCAGTGTCCAGACATGTGAGGGGTGGGTGCAGAGGACTCCCAGCAGTGGACAGACATATGATGGGTGTGTGCCGAGGACTCCCAGCAGTGTCCCACTCCCAGGAGGATGGATGTCTTTCACACACTGCATGACACACCACATGTGGGTGTGAGGACATATAACACATGCATACCCACCCATGGCGGATGCGGCACAATACACACCCAGATTTCATGCCAACAGACTGTATAGTCGTGTAACTGCATACAAAACTAAGATAGCCAAAGGGAACACACACTCTCACGCACATCCCAGGAATGTTAGGAATGTCCAGGTGCTGGTCCAGCCACCAAGATGTTGTCTCCCATGGAAGGAATAGGGTTCAATTCCACCAGATACAATGCCCACAATTGTGAGTCAGGTGCCCAAATACCCTGCATAACAAGTACCATTAGTGTGGTAGGCCGTGATTACACACATGCATAGTGCTGAAAAGGGCCAATTTGTCCCTGAAGGCATTCCTACATACCCAAAACACAAGTACAGTGACTAGCAAGGATGGAACAGACGATTCAGCAGGAGACATAGGTGAGCAGGCATGGCCATTGTTGAAGGGATCCGTCACCAACAAAGGAAATGTTGACACAGGTCAGCACAACAATTGTGCAACTGTTTGCAGGGAAGATGTCATCTGCCACAGTGGAAGGAACACTCCTTGGGACAATGTATCCAAAGAAAAGGAACACACACTACCAATGATTCTTTGCAGAGACATTGTGATGGCACACAGATACCATGGTCCACCTCATGACAATCATACAAAACCATTTCTCAGAACCCTAACACATTACCAGAACAACAACTCCAGGAGCCCCATCACCAACATCAAGTACCTGAAATGCAATAGTATTTAAAGTAAAAGAAAAGGCTTTATTCAGCACACAAAAATAATAAATTAAGAAGACACTATCTACAAAGGCCAATGGCCAGTCCTTTGTTATTGTCCAAGGGTGGACGTAGGGGACTGTGTCCACCCCTACCTTGCCTGGACAAAGTAACCTTAAGGTTTGTCGACGGGGGGGGCATCATCTGTGGCAGGACCAGGCACCGCAGGGACAGGAGGGGGTTGTGTAGGTGTGGTGGGTGCAAGGCTGGACGTCTCCACCACAGGGGGTGGGGCAGCGCCAAAGGTGGAGGTGAGCTCGGCACTGCACACTGCTGCCAGGGCGTCCAGAGTAACCCCTGCACCTGAAGAGACCACAGGGCCAACGGGCGGGGGGTGGCTGAGGGATGGGGTGCAGCGCTCATGGGGGAGGGGGTGGACATGGGGGGGACTCAACTTCCCTGCCCGGGGACTTCCTGGCCCGCTTGCGGGGTGGTGTCACAGTGGGGGTGAGGGCCAGCCCACCCATGTAGAGCTCTTTGGGTGACAGTTTGGCAGGGGAGCTAAGGGGAGTGGTTTTAGAGGGACTGGGTTGTGAGAACTGCGGACTCTGACTGTGGCTGCGTGTCTGTCCCCAAGACCCTGTGGGTGTGCCTACATCCCCCTGAGTGTGCGTGCCAGGAGGTGAGTGCAGTGCCTTACTTGGGGGTGTGCTATATGTGTCTGTTGGGGTGCGTGCCCGTGACTGTCTGTGTGTGCGTTGGGCAGGCATGGGAGAGGGCAGTGTGGATGGGTCCGGGGTAGGGGGGGACGGAGCGCCGCAGGAGAGAAACTGCTTCCGTCAGTGAAGAGTCCATGGACCGCAGAATCCTGTGTTGGGCAGACATCATTGATGACATGCCCTCCACGAACGACACCAACTGTGTGAGCAGTTTAGTGTGTCCATGGAGGACATGCAGCACTGATGCCTGACCAACCTGCAACTGGTGCAGTGTGTCCGCAGACTCTTCACTGAGGGCAGCAGGGGTGACAGGGGCAGGGGGTGCGGTGCCTGGTCCAAAGGAGACACAGTAGGACCCTGCCCGGACAGAAAGCACAGGAACAACTGGGAGGGTGGAGATGTCAATGGAGGAGGCGGGTACAGATGGTGGGATGCTGCCAGTTGTTGGGGCATCCTCCGCCTCCTCAGGGAGTTCAGCCTCGGACCCGTCGGCATCGTAGATGCTCTCGCCTCCAGACAGGTCCTCCGACTGACTCCCCTCGCCCTCCGTGCCAATGGCTCCTGCTGACTCCACAGCACTGGCAGCACTGTCGCTGGGTCCCTCCTCAAGGTCCATTCAGGTGTCTCCCTCGCTTGCGGATGATGATGCTGTGGGCAAGGACAAGAAACCAAAATGCATCAGTCAATTGTATACATCTGACACATGAGCACAAGAACAATTGGTCACAGTGCATATCAGGCAATGCATCATGAGTAACAGCTAGATAACTCCGCACATATGTAAGCCTTGTACTGCCCAGTTGTTACACCCGCCATGCCACTTTGACACCAGGAAAATACATACACAAAAGGCCACAACTTGAATGAGAAATACACTGAGAAGCTAGTGTCTGTGAACTGGTAAGTACAGCAATACAATGAAGTCATGACACCTCTTGTTTAGCCTGAAAGAAACAGTAGTGATGCACTCAAGGTAAACTAACACACCTCAATACTCAAGGTGTCACCACACTCAGAGACCTGTAAGTCCTTTGGAACACAAAATGAACAAATGTTGGTACCTTGGGACTCACAATACTTTACCCAATCTACATGTTGTGAATGTGCCAATTGGCCATTTCGTGAAAAGAACACTCATGTGGCTGCATGCAGTATGTCGCACAAGGCAGTGCACACAAAAGTACATGTACACTGTCATTGAAGAAGCTGGCACCTTATCTGAGAAGCCACTGTTAGAAATAAATGGTGTTGCAGAAAGTACATATACATGGGCCCACGGAGGTCCTGATGTCTTGAGACTCGTTAGTGTGTATCACCAACAACAAAGGAGTCACACAAAATCAAGACCACTGTGGGAACATGTATATGGAGAATCTACAACACCATTTAATTTGAACAGTGGCTTCTTTGAATAGGTGCCAGTGTGTTCCATGAAAGTTGAAATGTCGTTTGGTGTGCACTTCCTTGGGAGCCCTTTTTCATGCAGGCACATCAGTGTACTTAACACAAATCATCCAATTTCCACATTTAAAACATGAACAACTGTTGACAAGTGCTGTGAGGGCCAAGGTACAATTTTGTAAGTGTAACAACTTTAATTATGTCAGTTGTCACCAGGCCATCCGTCACCTGATTACACAGTTGGCTACACATATGACCTACTGCCTGTCATCTGGAGTGGCACACATGTCCACACCCAGGACAATGCATAAGCTAATGGGCCTGCAATTGGCTGGTAAAAAAGCCCAGCTGTACTGTGGAGACACCCTCATGGCAAGCCAGAATGGACACACAGATGTCAGCACACAAAGTCCAAAATGCGTTGCATCTGAACCACACACAGGTGCTAAAAATGTATGACCAGGATTCATGTTGGTAAAAAAAATGACACAGGCTGCAAAGCACGAACATTGAGCACTGGCCACCATCACAGGGGCGCTGCACAGTGTATTTTTGTACAGGCAATTCTCATACACAATGTCAGACCTGGCAATGAAAAATCAGGGTTGCACATGTATGCCTCTCCCGCACCCCCCCCCCCCAATACCTGAGTCAATGTGATTGATACATATCAAGAACTGACACCTCTTATTCTGGGTTACAACAACTGTGCTTGAAAAATAGCTTCATTTACACAACATCACCTCGTGGGGCTGCAAACACATATTTGTGACAAACAACCATCAACAGATTGTTGTGAATAGCCACACAGGCACTGCCCAGTGTGAGTATGCAGAAGCAAAATGGTGTATCCCTGTCCAGTGGACACAGGTAGCACACATTAGCAAAATACAAACTAGGCCAGGGAACAATGCCACAGAGGCAGACCTATGCAGAACACACAGAGAAAGTGCACAGTGTTGGATGACACACAGGATTAGGAGGCCAAGGTGTCTCAGGGGACTGTAGTGGGCACACTGCTCCATGGTCCTGGAATGAGCTGACTGTACCATCTTCAACCGTCATGGCACTATGCATATCTTACACTCATGCACATCATGTCTGAGGCCACACCATTGGTCATACATGCTGCAAGGGTGTCCAGTTGAAAGCTCACACTCCTATGTGGAGAGTCAGCATCAGTGACAACAACTATGGACCCCCAACATAGTGAACAGGTCATGGCACAGGCAAAGTACCAACACAAGTCACAGACCACCCTCCCACATGATGCAGAAAGCAATGTGCACTTAGATTCACTGGCACCCTAGATGACCATGTGCAAATGTGATTACACACAGACCAGGGGACACATGTCAAGGAGGGGAAGGGATAAAAAAGAGCAAGAGGTGACATTGGGGAACAGAAAATGCACTGCACATATCAACTCTGGGAGTGTATCCAGGCTACAGAGTGCTTACAAAAGCTTGCGACACATAACACGACAAACAGCCATGTACCTACCCCCTCCTTGCTGCAGTCTCTCCTGTAACTGCCTATCGAGTTCTGGGAAGACCACCGCCAGGACATGTCTCATTTAGGGGGTCAGCCGTCGGCGTCCGCTGTGGGGGCGAGGAGGGTCCAGCCCCAGCTGGACCCGGGCAATCCGCCGGGTCCTGCACCGGATGTCCTGCCACTTCTTGCGGACCTGTGGCAGCCGGCGACTACGCTCCCCCTCAGATCTCACGGCCCTGATGATGTGGTTCCAAATCACCCCCTTCTCGTAGTACACGTACGTGTGCTACCTTAGTACACGTACGTGTACACACTAGTAGTACACGTACCCGTACATGTACTACTAGTGCGTACACGTACGTGTACTAAGGTAGTACATGTACGTGTACGCACTAGTAGTACACGTATGGGTACGTGTACTACTAGTGCGTACACGTACGTGTACGAAGGTAGTACACGTACCTGTACGCACTAGTAGTACACGTACGGGTACGCACTAGTAGTACACGTGCGGGTACGCACTAGTAGTACACGTACGGTGCATGCACTAGTAGTACAGTTGTGGAAATTTAGCTTGCAAACTGAACATTATCTGCGCCATCTTGCCCCTCCCCAGCGCCACGCACAGCGAACGCACGGCCGCCATTTTAGGCACCCCACTCTCTCCCCGCTCATTCTCGATCGCCAGTGCTTTCCCCTGGCGCTGCGAGCATCCCCCGCGCGCCGGCCACCCCCGCTCTCTCATACACGGGCCATAAACCCTCTCCTTCTGCGCGAGCCTGCCATGGAACCACATCCTACGCCTGACCGACATCCCATATATGGTCACGCATCTCTTTGATAACCCCCTTCCTCTGCGCCCCATTGTCCGAACCGATCCCAGGCCATCACCTAGCCCTGCGGATGCAGTTTATTGCCCCTACTGTAAGGGAAACACCCCACATCAAAGGGATTACAGTGAATCAAAGCCCCTACCCCCTGAGACCCGGCCGGTTGCACACACCCCCGGGAATTGGCGGAATGTCCAGCTGCGTGATAGCCATCTCCTACTGTAGATGGGGTGGGGACTTCCACTGTAGATATGTGTGGGAACGAGTTCGAAGTGGGGATTCCGAAGACGTTCTTTTATACTGTGGAAATATGGATTTTTATGGTCGGTTATGTCCCCTATCTTGGACCCCAACGGTTTCATGTATAAGTCACAAGTACATGTATGTTCCCTCCAGTTCCAGTTATGAAGACGCAAACACATGTGCGTCCACCGTCAACATGTCCTCTTTCAGATCCGCCAGGAATGGGCCGGATATTCTATTCCTAAGTATGAAAGGCCACCGGCTTTATATGGTTCATTTATCCCATTTTACAGTCCAGGCGAGTAGGCCCTGATTCTGCCATTAAGCCTTTTCCTGCCTTCTGCCTCTGAAAGCTCCAGTCTGAGCCTGCATCTGTGACCATGAACTTTGTCTTACTCCCTGCGCGGCTAACGGTGCCTGATCCAGCCCGTAGCCTGCCAGAAAACTGTATTTCACCTTCAAGATTATCTCCTCCGCCCCTCATCCGATGCATTCCTGTCTAGCAGTTTAGGTAAACATTCCTCCAGCTACCGTGCAAAGGGGCCAGGCCTCGCTGTCCTCATGCAAGTAATTCATAGCCCTGTTACCATGGAATATTCCTACCCCCTCGCATCTAGTGTAGACACTTAGACGCTTGTACACGCACTAACAGTCAGTATAGTCAGTATAGAATAAGATTCTATCCTAAGAGACCTCTCTTTTTGGATAACACAGTTCTTTAAACATAGGATATTAGATATGATTTGGGATTAGGTTGACATAACCCCAGACTTCTGTCTCCACATGTAGAGCTAAATGTCAAGTCCCATTCTCCCCCTAGTTGCACGTCAAATCACACGTCATGCTGCTGCGCGCGCATCTCTGCCAAGTATTTTTGCTGACATTGCGAAATTCTTTCATGGAACCACCCATTTGTGACATCATACCTAATAACGTTCTTTAGTTACGCCTAGTTACACCCATTTTAGTTACGCATGTATGTCTTTATCTCTGTTATCAACTGTTACGCCTCCTGCATCTGTTTCACTGTAATGCCTCTTCTATAAAAATAATTACCTGTCAATAAAGTAGAGTCCTTCACTTCCTGAACCTCCGTGGTGATGGAATATGAAGTCCACAATTCGAATTGTTATTGGAATAAAGCCCGTTCCGAACCTCTAATACCACGGATTCTGCCTCTTATTTTACTGAGCTATTCTTATTAATTTTCCGCATCAAATTAAGTACCGGTAATTAAATTATTTACCACATATATGGCGCCCGAACAGGGACACTTTCTCATCTCACGCGCCGGAGGTGCGTTGCAGGCCCGGTCTCCTGCCACAGCTGGACGGACAACAACGCGTACCCACAGGATTTCCTGTATCTCCCTCCTGCCGAGCGGGGGTAACTGAGGCTGCGATCAACACCCAGACGAGGCGGTGAGAAGTGCGAAGTATCCCGACCAGAGCCTAGCTGAGAGAGCAAGATCCGAGGTATACAGAGGCCCACCAGGTTCCGAAGTTCCAAAGTTTCGAGTCGAGTCCAGTCCGGTCCAAGTCCAGTTCAGTTCAGTTCCGAGGCCTTCCGTTCCGAGCTACCCGGTGAGTACCATTGCCGGGGAGGCGTTCTGACGTGCACATAGGTTGTGCCGGTCAAGACGGGTTTGGGTACACAAATCCGGTCTGCACTGTTTCAGCAGTGTATCTGTACTGTTTAGCAGTATATCTAGTATGTCTAGTATATAATTCAGAATTACCTAGTTAATGCCGAGTATTATGCTTAGTGACTAGTTCCCTAAATGGCCATCATTGTTGTTCATTAAATGTTAAATGTTAAATGTTTTAAATACGTTCTGCATATCGTGGTGTGAATGACTGTTCATTATTGTGTTTTGTTGTGTTAAACGTGTTCAAAATTAGGTATCAGATCAGTTCTCAATATGCCGCTCTTTTCGAAATTAAGACAGATCAAAACTAGAAAAGGGGTACTCGAAGAAGCTGTTCCCATTCCTCCTAGGGACACTCCAGGGTACTTCATGTATCATAAACATGGCCTAGACGCCATATTATTTCTTGATTTATGGGTAGACTACACCAAGGAATTACCAGAAAGTCAGAGGTGGCCCGCAGCTGGGACCTGGGATGCAGATTGCATCATGAAAGTAGAGGAAGAATTATGGAAAAAGAAAGCTAGACAATCACAGAAAGATGCCATTGAATTATGGCGTAAAGAATCATATAGACGTACAGAAAAAGCACTCAGACAGGAAGAGAAAAGTAAGGAGAATTCAAATAAAGTCCGAGAAAATCTATTAATTGAAGAAGGTACCCGAGCAAAATCAGAACAAGTAGACAGACAAAGAAATGCCCTTATGAATGGTATGTATCCTCTTCTGGCCGAAGGGTTACCTAAGGCTACTCCGGAGATACCAAAAGACTTGCCACCTCCGTTGTTTCCGATAAAATCAAATCCCAAAGGGCATCCCAGAACCGCAGAAGATGTTTTCCTTTCCTCTTATTTAGACGACGCAGCTCCCGAGTATGCTAATACTGCACCACATAGACCGCCTGCCGAGGGGGTTCAACGCCAAGACCCTCCGTCTGTACCTCCGCAACAACAAACTCCGACACAAGTTCCAGCAAGCACATCTGTTTCTACAGCTGTACCCACACCTATGGTTGCTATATCACGTTCAACGAATCCTTTCACATCCAGCACCCCAGGCGGTGCTACAGGAGGTACAACAAACATTTTTTCCACGCCACCCAGAGTAAATAAACTTTCCTTTCAAGAATTAGCCCACCAACGTACACCCAAACTAGTAACTCCCGACATGCTCAAGGAACTTCTGGTAGATTGTAGATATGACCCTGTGCCCGGCAAAGAGGACGAAATGCTGCTGGCATCATTACGTATCCGACGAGCTGCAATATATTTAGGGAGGCTACCAGGAATGACTACACATTTAGAAAATATATATCACTTTGTCCAGTCAGGGCGAGATTCTGAAAGTATTAATAGAGCCATGGAGTACCAGAAAGTGGAGATACAGGGGGAACTGTTACGTTTCCTCATAAATTGTGTGATCAGAAATCAAGACCGACCAGGGGTAAATCCGGAAGAAATGCGAATTCTTACCACATGGAGTCGGAATATATCAGAGGGGAGACATGATAAACTATTAAGTATAGTAGCTATGTGCCGAAAGATCCGCAAAGAAGTAGAACGAATACACGAAGAAAGATTAACGGTAGACCAGCCTGAACAAAACGAGGAAGAGGAAGAATTAGAACTGCCCACAGGACAGTTAGAAACCATGGCCTATGTAGGTAGAGGAAGATCTTGTAATAATACTAGATGCTTTACTGATCCGATACGTCCGATACGTCCAGAAAATAACAGAAATTTCCAAACCCCTATAATAAATATAAGGTCCCCCGAACATTCGTTCCAAGCCGCTGACAAATTACTCCGAGAACGAAGGGGTTATCATATACTCGATTCTATGGACGAACAAGAATTAGCCAGGTCAGCCGTTCACTGGGTTGACAGTCCCGGAAAATATAGTGATGATACACTAGCGCACACGTTTTTGAACCTCACCCCAGATGAACAGCGTTTAGCTGGTATCTACATGATTCAACAACTCCTTATATTATATAAAAGCCAACACTCCGATCCTGGTCCCCTACCTGATATATTGACTGAATTATTCACGAATAAATGGAGAGGTTCAGGTACTGAGTTAATTAGAGAAATACTAGAATCCAGAAAGCAGTACATTCTTTTTGTATGCCCCGAACATGTCTCACTGCCCATCAAGGAAAGAACGACGTATTATATGGATAGACAGAATCCCTTACGCGAAGTGCACCCGATAAAAGGTGATGACAATCAGTTTAAACGTGTGTTTGTATACACACCCATATCTAAAATGGAACTATTAGAAATGAAGAAAGTGGTACCCAGTCATGACAAAGACCCAGCGGGTTTCCACCGTGAAATTAAAGACATGTTGCTCATGGGAGAGTATACCTATCCCGACATTATAAAAATATTAAAGGTATTAATGCCTGCGGGCATTTACGAAAAACTCAAGGAAAAGGATTGGGAGGTGGGAGACCAAAAGATAGATTGGACAGCATTAGAAAACGAAGAAACAGCTCGAGGTCCAGGTTTAGGGCTTGGGGAAAAGACCAAAATACTACCAGGTTTATTAGTACAGGTACTGCCACGTTTATTAACTACGAAAAAGGAAGACTGGGGTGCAATCTCAGCCTGTAAACAAAAGCAAGATGAAGACACTAGTGATTTTTATGCCCGATTCGAAAAATGTTTTGGTATAAATAGTGGAATAAAAGCAAGTAGCGAATCGTATCCACATCTGTTTGTGACAAAATTAGTTGAAAATGCCTTGCCCCAAGTTAAGAATAGAGTATTGAAATTCGAGAGTACCTGGCAAGGTAACACTCCGTCACAAATGTTACAAATGCTACAGTACCATCACAATAGAATTAGAGAGGAACAAGAACATGAACAGAGATGCATGAAAGACACGAAAATGAAAATGCTAGTTTCCCAGACAGTTCCAGCTGACGGTCATAAAAAGGGTATGACACAGTCCAGTGTTTCAGCAGGTTCTGTAAAAGGGACATGCAACTATTGTAAACAGCCAGGTCATTATGTACACGATTGTCCAGTTTTAAAACATAATATCGCCATAGGTAATACAAAAGAAAGACCACGGCCACTTAGACAGGATCAGAACCAACAAGGAGCCCCGCAGCATGCACAGTCCATGCCAGCTCCGCAACAGTCTATGCCAGCTCCACCACCGCAGCCTATTGCTGCCACACCAACAACGACACGACAGATGTACCAGACCGCACAGTATGACTATCCTGATTATCAACGATACTCATGAAACAGCCTAGAGAGGGAAGTTGGCTTACCCCTTATCGAGGTCCCTGTGGATCAAGAAGGACCTTATGTACACAGTGAACTATTAGGCCAAGATAGAAAATTTTTACTTGATACAGGGGCAAGCCGAACAACCATAAAACGTAGTGAAGTTCCAGGGGCACCCCTCTCAGGCTCACAGAATATTTCCCTTGGTTTTTCAGGAAAACCTATCATTAACGAAGTATCACAGCCTCTTCCACTTACGATTGGTCCCTTGACACAAACTACAGATTTATTGCTTACTAAATCATGTCCAGAAAACCTGTTAGGTATAAAAACATTGAAAGCTCTAGGAGCTATAATATGTTGTTCTCCGGAAGGAGTAAGATTGTTTTTACGTGATTTCAAAGGGCACTATGTGTCCCGAGACATGGATCACCGACTGCAGACTTTACCCACACATTTATGGGCACAAGGCCCTACAGATGTTGGTTGCATGAACATTACACCATATCGAGTCACACTAAAGACAGGAGTGGTACTACCACGAATGCGACAATACAAGTTACCCCCAGATGCTGTAGTGGCTTTACTGCAAATCATTGACGAGCTTATTACCCAAGGAGTGGTTGTGGAAACCGACTCCAATGTATGTAATTCCCCGATAATTCCGATTCTTAAACGAACTGATCCAAAAGCCCCTCCAGTATATCGATTGGTTATTGATCTGCGCGAATTAAATAAATGTATTATACCACAATACCCCGTAGTCCCAGACATTTCTTCATTACTGACAGCCATTGATTCCGAAGCAACATTCTTTACTGTAATTGATCTCAAGAATGCCTTTTTCAGCGTCCCAATAGATCCGGAAAGCCAATACTTGTTCGGATTTAGTTTAAATGGACGAAGTTTTAAATTCACACGCGCACCTCAAGGATTCACAGAAAGCCCCAGCATCTATAGCCAAGCACTGAAACGAGAACTTGACAGTATCCACATGCCAGTCAACACTGCCCTGCTTCAATATGTCGATGATCTGCTGATCACCGCTAGAAGCGAACCTGAATGTGAAAAAGCTTCACTGACGGTTTTACAATTTTTGGCCGGAAAGGGGCACAAGGTGTCCCCTTCTAAGCTGCAATTCTGTGTCCAGCGAGTTGTTTACCTTGGGCACTCGCTGTCCAAGGAGGGAAGGCAGCTTACGTCAGATCGCATCCAGTTAATTGCTAACATGCCAATACCCAAGACACAAAAGGAGGTACGGGCTTTTATAGGCCTCACTTCATATTGTAGGCAGTGGATCCCTCAGTATGCATTTCTAGCAAAACCACTCATTCAGTTGACAACACAGGAGGCAGCCACATCGACTGTCCTCCCTTGGACTCAGGAACATACACAAGCTTTTGAAAGCCTAAAGAAAGCTTTATGTCAAGCACCTGTTTTAGCAACACCATGTTACAATAAACATTTTACGCTCTTTGTTACAGAACGCGAAGGTACTGCCTTGTCAGTACTCACACAGGAACAAGCAGGATCGCACAAACCATGTGCTTATTTTTCTAGTACATTAGATCCCGTAGCTCAGGCTCTGCCTGCGTGCCTGAAATCGGTGGCAGCAACAGCTTTAGCAATCAGACAAAGCGATGCCATAGTGTTAGGACATCCATTGACAGTACAAGTACCACACGCAGTAGAGGTTCTTGTGAACCGAACGCAAACACAACACTTGACTATAGCAAGACTTACCGGTTACGAATTAACATTGTTTCAGCCACACATAGAAATCAGACGTTGTAGTACGTTAAATCCTGCCACACTGTTACCAGTAGACGGAACAGACCCACTAGCACATGATTGTATTGAAGTTATTACTATCACGACGAAACCCAGACAAGACTTGACAGACGTCCCATTGTCAAATCCAGACCTGACGTTGTATGTAGATGGTTCATGTATGAGAACAAGTACAGGAGAGCTAGTGGCCGCGTATGCAGTCACAACAGACACTGAAGTCATTGAAACATATTGCATAAATACCTTGTCAGCTCAAGCAGCAGAGCTCATCGCTCTGACACAAGCCTGTATTCAAGCCACAAATAAGAAAGTCAACATATACACTGATTCACGTTATGCATTCGGAGTTGTACATGACTTCGGCGTGCTGTGGCGAGAGAGAGGTTATTTAACTTCTCACGGTGCCCACATTCAGCACGGACCCCTCATTCATGCCTTATTAGATGCAATACATCTACCCACTGCAATATCAATTATGAAATGTAAAGCTCATACGAAAGTTACTGATATCATTTCCCAAGGCAATGATCTAGCTGACAGAACAGCTAAACAGACTGCTCAAACTCACACAACTGACATGACAAAGACAATAGTCCCGACACCAACACATTGCATGACGGTTAAGGATCCCGCTCTTGACGTAATTGACATACAGACACATGCTACACCAGATGAAATAAAGAAATGGACTGAATTAGGAGGGATCCAAACGGATCAAGGATGGATGACGAAGGAAAAATCTGTATGGTTCCTTCCTGACTCTATGGTTCAAGTTATCATTAATACAATACATAGTCCAGCGCACCTAGGAGAAAAAGCTATGCTAGACAGCATTCAACACATTTGGTTCAACAAACATTTCTGAGCAGCAGCTAAACAAAAAGTTCGTACCTGTATGATCTGTTGTCAGTTTAACCCAGGTAAAAGCATTCCCGTAGAACAGGGTGGATTTCAGCCTCCTGATCACCCTTTTGAAGTCCTCCATATGGATTATATCCAGATGGAACGATGTCGAGGATTCAAATATGTTCTTGTAGTTGTCTGTGCTCTTTCCCGTTGGACAGAAGCATACCCGGTTTCAGATTACACTGCCCCGACTACTGCCAAACAGTTAGTTCGAGAATTCTTCCCACGGTACGGTTTACCACGTGTTGTCTACTCAGATAACGGCCAGCCGTTCTCATCCGAACTAATGAAACACGTTTCACTTTTGTTAGGCTATCAATGGAAATTTCACTGTGTCCGACACCCCGAGGCAGCAGGTCTCGTGGAACGACATAATCAAACTCTGAAAATTAGATTATCCAAAATATGTAGGGAGAAAGGTGTCGATTGGGTAGTAGCCTTACCAGTTGCACTCTTTTACATGAGAATGGTAGCGCACTCTCGAACAGGGCTATCCCCTTATGAGGTGATCTTTGGCAGACCACCAAATATGTGGGGGACGCCTATACCACGCAAAATAACTGATGTTGACTGTAATATGCTGACAGATTACCTGGCTTCCTTGATGTCTGCACTACAATCTTGTCGTTCACAGGTAGCTGCAGCCTTTCCCGACAACACCGAGGTGAAACCCCATGACGTAGTTCCCGGGGACCTGGTGTTAGTGCGGAATTTTGACCGGAAGACTCAGCTGGATCCTAGGTGGAAATCGCCTCAACTTGTACTACTCACCACGAGGACAGCCGTGAAGATCGAAGGTCGCAAAGGATGGTTACATTCAAGTCATATCAAGAAATTTCATGGACTACCGTCTGATGTAAACGTTACACCTCGCGTGTCTTCACCGATTGACTCAAAGCTTCCTTTGGTTGAACAAAGCGATAAGGAACTATACAAACTAAAATTACGGTCTAATAAGTCAGACAATTTGATTGTTTAAGTCCTCTCCAAGGTGAATCGGTCGAATTTGTCTCTGACGTATCCCCTAGACCTGAATAGAGAAAGAAACCGAAAGATGCAGTTGAAAAAGCATGCGTACTGTAAATCACTGCGTAGTCATTGCACAGTGACGTTATTAATTTTGTTTTTCTTATGTCTTTTAATAATCGCTGCAAGTATATTGTTGCACATATATTATCCTATTTCTAAACATGTTTACAATGTTACTGCTGAACATTCTTTTAGTGAATTACCCCCGCATGAGTTGTCCTATAGATTTGCGCTGCGCAATAACACTTTCATTAGTATGCTACATCATTCCCATCAAACCAGCAATGCCACAAATTGTTGGATATGTGGCCGACTCCCTCCCTATCAGAACTATAAGGGAGTTTTGCCTCTCTTTCCCTATCCGTTCACACACAATGGCTCCTGTGGAGCATGGTTTAGTTTAATTAATTCCTTAGATTCAAACTCAGTAGCTTATCAAGACAACTGGGTATGGGGAAACCTGAACTTAGTTTTGCTTAAAGTCTGCTACCCTAACAAGGAGGGACTTCCCAAAAGAACAGGAACTGATCTAGAAAATGAAGTATACGGATTAGGTAATTTTACACTTAACCTCATGATCCTGAACGTTGAATCTGAAGCTACACCAATCTTGCCCGCCATGTCCGTATTCCCAGTAAAAGGGGAACTATGTATAAAAAAGAATGGCTCCATACACATGGGCCATAGTAAATGCACCATTGTGATAAAATTCAGTGATCAAGGCAAGTCTACATTTAGAGCTTCTCGTCATTCCTACTTTATATGTGGCCAGACCGCATATATACGCCTACCTCTAGATTGGGATGGTACCTGTTACATAGCATTCCTCCTACCACCTGTTTTCCTAGCTCCTCCTGATTATTATAGAAATACTCATTTAGTACACAATAGACAGCAGAGAGATCTCCCAATCGTCGATTACACTGAAACAGCATGGGAAAAATACACAGATTTCAATAAAGGTTTCTTCCCCTATATAGGTACAGTCACTAATAGTAAGTTGATACGTAGATTAACCAGAACCCTTGAAGCAGTAGTGAACGAAACTATTTCCGCCTTAGGCAATTTAACAGAAGAGCAGTCTGCTATGCGGATTGTTGTGCTTCAAAATCGTCTTGTCCTTGACGTCATCCTGGCCGATAGGGGCGGAGCTTGTAGCGTCATCGGATCAAGTTGTTGCATTTTCATACCAGAAAATTCGCCGTCAGTATATAAAGCCATAACCCGCCTTCATAAGATTGTAAGCCAGATACACCAGAGGCCAGGCACCTGGACTTGGTCCGGTTGGTTCTGGGGCGTGTTGTCAGCCTGGGGATGGAGAATGCTCTCCTTTCTAGGTATTGGCTTTCTCATACTATTCAGTTGCTGCTTATGCCTACAATGTGGACCAGCGATTTGTGGTCTGTGTGCCACATCGTGTATTCCACCACCAAGATTTCATTCATCCCGGAAGAAGAAAGAAGAACAAATGATGCTATATGAACAGATCGATGGATTGATGAAGATTGATATCTCTTAAGGGCCAGTAGGGGACAAGGAGGGAATGTGGAAATATGGATTTTTATGGTCGGTTATGTCCCCTATCTTGGACCCCAACGGTTTCATGTATAAGTCACAAGTACATGTATGTTCCCTCCAGTTCCAGTTATGAAGACGCAAACACATGTGCGTCCACCGTCAACATGTCCTCTTTCAGATCCGCCATGAATGGGCCGGATATTCTATTCCTAAGTATGAAAGGCCACCGGCTTTATATGGTTCATTTATCCCATTTTACAGTCCAGGCGAGTAGGCCCTGATTCTGCCATTAAGCCTTTTCCTGCCTTCTGCCTCTGAAAGCTCCAGTCTGAGCCTGCATCTGTGACCATGAACTTTGTCTTACTCCCTGCGCGGCTAACGGTGCCTGATCCAGCCCGTAGCCTGCCAGAAAACTGTATTTCACCTTCAAGATTATCTCCTCCGCCCCTCATCCGATGCATTCCTGTCTAGCAGTTTAGGTAAACATTCCTCCAGCTACCGTGCAAAGGGGCCAGGCCTCGCTGTCCTCATGCAAGTAATTCATAGCCCTGTTACCATGGAATATTCCTACCCCCTCGCATCTAGTGTAGACACTTAGACGCTTGTACACGCACTAACAGTCAGTATAGTCAGTATAGAATAAGATTCTATCCTAAGAGACCTCTCTTTTTGGATAACACAGTTCTTTAAACATAGGATATTAGATATGATTTGGGATTAGGTTGACATAACCCCAGACTTCTGTCTCCACATGTAGAGCTAAATGTCAAGTCCCATTCTCCCCCTAGTTGCACGTCAAATCACACGTCATGCTGCTGCGCGCGCATCTCTGCCAAGTATTTTTGCTGACATTGCGAAATTCTTTCATGGAACCACCCATTTGTGACATCATACCTAATAACGTTCTTTAGTTACGCCTAGTTACACCCATTTTAGTTACGCATGTATGTCTTTATCTCTGTTATCAACTGTTACGCCTCCTGCATCTGTTTCACTGTAATGCCTCTTCTATAAAAATGATTACCTGTCAATAAAGTAGAGTCCTTCACTTCCTGAACCTCCGTGGTGATGGAATATGAAGTCCACAATTCGAATTGTTATTGGAATAAAGCCCGTTCCGAACCTCTAATACCACGGATTCTGCCTCTTATTTTACTGAGCTATTCTTATTAATTTTCCGCATCAAATTAAGTACCGGTAATTAAATTATTTACCACAATACATCAAAGTAATCTCAAGAATGTGCCATGTACAATAAACCTGCAATAAAGACATAAACCTGTGTATAAGAGGCCAGGCCTCAGAGATGCAGTTAGAGCACCTCGTGACGATACCTTGCTGTCTGATCTGATGTGTTCTGCTCCGACGGAATACAACTTTGTTTCCTGCCTTCCAGTCTCCGGCGCCTGCCTCTTTCATTGGTAAATTATCGAGTGGTATGAGAGGCGATTACCGCCGGGCAATACTTGAAAGGTTATCGACTGAAACTGCCGCTACCATTTAACACAGTGTGTACCCATACGTGTACTCATTTCACACGCTTTCAGTGGTAATACAGGCATACACATGACAGGAATGGAGGGCTACGAGTCGCACATGGATGTGCATCAAGTACTTGTCTTTGCATACTTACATGTGCAGGCCCTAGGTGTGTTAGCCAGTGATATTGCACAGGTCATCTCATCTAGTTGCACAATTGATGTGTGATGACCTGTGGGCACATGTCATGTGTGATGGGGCACTATGTGGCACACATCACCTTGCCACTTGCCACATGTGTGTCTGTAGTCCAACTGTGTCATGCACAGCAGCAGTGGGATTGCACAGTAATCAACACCCGCACCTGTCTCCTGATGCCAGGGACAGGGACACTCTCTCAACTGACCGTTCTCGATCAACGTGCCCCTTTGGGACTATGTCAGGTGTGTGTCATGTGTTCGCATGAGCTTGATGTCAGTGTCCCGTCAACTGCATCTGCTGTTGGTACATCCAACAGGGGTCTGTGTGGAGATGGGCATGGAACACGTCTACGCACACCATGCCACATGTGGATTCCCATGGCTGTAGGGTCTGTGTGCATCGTTCATCATATTTTCCCAGTCAGACATGTGTGCATTGTCTCAATGGCTGTGTTTTTTAGTTGTCACGAGTACCCCTTCATCGCAATGTGTTTGATATGTACATTTGACATTCCATGTGACCTGTGCGTGTGCCTTGCAGTCAGCTGTCTGGATGAGATGACATCCTTCCAATGCAGCTATGTGGATGTGTGTCACTCTGGTGATATCTCTGGCTGTTCACTCAGACTGGCCCCCAACTCATTTCAGGGCATGTCCTGTAGACTTGACAATCAACAGGTGTATCTGGCTTTTTGTAGGAGTGCCAGCAAGCTTGCATATGTGTCCTAGATGTATTGCACACACCCGACTCCCTAGTTACCTGATGTGTATTAGCAGTGTAGCATGTGCTATGTTCATTGACATTGATGTTGGCCGACTCTCAATCTTCATTCATCCAAACAATGTCTTGCAGGGCACCACCTGTCCCAAGACTAATGCCAGACTTGGGTGCCATGAGGGAACGTGCCTGCATCCGACGTTACAGATTCACTCAACAGTTGATTGAGGACTTGACCGACAGGCTGGCACCACTCCTCCAACCGCCACACAGGTATCCTACTGCACTGACCCGAAAGATGAAGGTGATGGCAGCCCTACATTTTTTTGCCCCAGGTACGTTTCAATTCACCATAGCTGATGTTGGTGGCATGTCACAGACAATGTTCAGCCATGTCCTGCGTGATGCTTTAGCAGCCATGTTGGAGCACCTTGATGAATTCATCACATTTCCTACTCCTGAGGAGTTGACAGATGTCAAGGGTGATTTCTATGCCCTGGGAGGGATGCCCCATGTCATTGGGTCCATTGATGGTACACATGTGGCTTTGGTACCACCACAGGCACAGGAACAAGTCTATCGCAATAGAAAACATTACCACTCGATAAATGCCCTTGTGGTGTGTCTTACTAACATGCTGATTTCCCATGTCTGTGCACGTTTTCCAGGATCAGCACACGATGCCTACATCATGAGGCGTAGCAGGGTGCCACAAATGATGCTGCGGCTGCACAAGGAACGAGCATGTCTTGTTGGTGGGTATACTCTGTTTGTCCTGTGTGTTGCTGTATCTTTGGTTCTTACGGCATCTCCTGACCCTGTTTTTTACATGATGTTTCCATGAAGGGGACTCTCGATATCCCAACATGCCATGGCTATGGACACCTCTCCGCAACCCAAGAACAGCTGCAGATCACAGGTACAACGATGCACACGGGCAGACGAGGCGAGTGATTTAGAGGACTTTTGGCCTCCTGAAGAGCCGATTCCGGTGCCTGGACAAGACAGGCGGGTCCCTCCCCTATGCCCCGAAGAAGGTCTGCCGAATCTTCCTCGTGTGCTGCATGTTACACAACATGGTAGTTGAGAAGGAAGTGCCACTCATCCTGGATCCGGATGAGCAGGAACATCCACCCGTGGAGGATCAAGGGCTTGCTCACGAGGCTAGTGATGAGGAGGAGGAGGAGGAGGATATCCGGAGTCAGCTCATATGCAACTTCTTCTCATAATGGTGAGTCATTGGGTATGAGTGTGCAAACTTGTAGCATTGAGTGGCATGTGTTGCAATGTGTGTGTCCAGCTGACTGACTGCAAAGTGACTTGGATGTGTGTTCTGATGTGTCACTAGAGTGATGATGTCATGCCACACAGTTTTGCAGAGAGACAATCTTTGAAATTTGCATGTGTCAAACATTGTTCATGTTTGGTAAATGTCCATGTGTGCGGTGAGAATTGTTTTAGGTGACTTCTTGTGTGTCTGTAATTCCCAGGTATTTAGCGCCTGTTGTCTGCTCGTGTCATCGTTGTCCTCCTGCTATTCCTCATGAGGATTGCAACGGGTGCTGAATCAGCGTTCCATGCACGGACATGTGGAAAGGTCAGTCTTGGTAAGGTTTGCAGCAAGGATTTTTTGTGGTGGTATGGGTTTGGAATGTGTGGTGACTGCTTCTGTGCATGTTGTGGTACCATGCATACATGTCTTCTCACCATGGAGCATATAACATGTAGCATCACTCCCATGACATGATAGTCACCCTTCTTGACAGTCATCTGTAGTGGAGTGTGGCGTCTGATGAAGGCATCAATGTGTGTAAACATTGCCTCTGAAACATTGCAGATGCTATGGGTGGACATAGTGGGGCACATCACAACAGGCTCCATGGGGAATTGCAGCCTCTCCGTGTGCAGCAGGATGTGTTTGGCTCATCCCCTTAACTTGTGTGCCAGTTCATTGGGATTGACATCATCCGTGTTGTGAAGGGGGTGTCCAGCGTATGTCCCACATGTTCTGTCAACTGACCTGTGAGTCTGTTAATATGGATGCATATCCCTTTGTGTGAGTATGTGGAATAAAGGTGTTCAGCACAATCCAAAGTGCCTCATCTCTGTCACTGCAGCTCTCTTGACAGTTTGCATGCGTCATCTATGGCATAATTGTCGAAGATTGAGCATCTGTGTGTATGTGTACTTTGGCAACATGCATGCAGTGCTTTATGGCTAATGATCTCCATTGTGCATGAAGTACCTTGTTGGGTATGTATTTGTGCAGCTTGCTCCCCACAACGGGACGTGAACGCCTGCTGATGGTGTGTGTCCTTTGCGCATCTCCACATTTTGTTGCCTGATCCAGTGGCTGTAATTTAGGGTGATTGTTCATACATTTTCTCGCAGTGACCCATGAGTGACCTGACACTCCTTCCTTTACATACACCTGTTGCACTGTGCCTTTCAGACCTTGTCTGTGTGTGCTACTTTTTTTGCCTAATTTCTAACTCCTTCCGCCTGCTGCTGCCTCACCTGCGGCACCGCCCCACCGAGTGCCCTGATTCTGCAACCCCCACACCTCCAAAATGCTCTGCCCTTCCCCCTCCACCCATTCGAAACGCAGGCAGCAGCTTTTCTGTGCCACTGTAGCCCCAGCACCGTGCCAAAGGCAGGTACGTATGCGCCTGCAACATGCACAGTGCACGACCCTCTACTCTTTGCATGACCCACGTCACACAACAGGCTCATGCTGAAGCCACTCTCAAAGCAATGTCATCGTGAAAATCATCCTCCTGCTATCAGGCAACCCCTAAGCACACACACGACACCTTCGCATGCTGAGTGTGCTACTCCAACTGCCTACACAGTGCTGCCCAGCCTACAAGACCCTGTCAGAACAACCAGGTAATGTGCCTCCTACTCCACACTCGCTCCGTCCACCAGCACGCCATTGGACTCTGTTACCTCTTCAGCACGACAGTCCCACACATCACCTTCATGAAAAGTAACCTGGACAAAAGCTTCCTCAGCACATGACGTCTTCATTGCCATCTCACACAGATACAAGACCACCCGCAGGGACAGCAACACCAGTCCCGGGGGATGAATTGCTTTATTCACAAGTACACCCTCAGAGTCACAAATCCGGGTTTGCAGCAACTCCATGGCAACCCTCAGTGTAACACTCCTCTACAGATCTGCAGGACTACATCCACTATTCCGCTAAGCCATCCACACGTACATTTGCACGCACGCCCTAACCGCCACGGGCTACATGTGGCTGTGTGCCAGTAACTTCTTGCTGGAGGGGAACAACACCACCATCCATCATTGGTCCATCAACATTTGACTCCACGTCTCTGACAAGCAACACACTGCCCCACACCCCGCTCCCGATCCCCCAAAGATGCTTGATGTTAGTCACCACAGACAAGCTGTGTGGGACACTCAAAACAACACCCCCGCCACACCCTGCAACCTCACGCACTGGATCAGCAACTGATCCAACAATCTTGCCACATTGACGGACTTTCCTGTGAAGCACAACAACAGTTCATGCACCTGGGACAAGGCAGACCTACAGGACTCCTACAGACTTAGCCGGACTCTTGTGCAAACCTTGCAACACAAAGAGCCATCATTTGCCTTACAGCCCTGGAAAACACCACACACAGCGATCACCTTATCATCAGCAAGGACAAGTGGAGATCCTTCAGATAGTGCCGAGACACCCAAACACATGACATCAAGGGGCTCATCAGCATGGTGAGTGAACTGACAGCAGATCTCCATCCAAGACACCCCAGCCTTGCAAGGCAGATCACATCCCTTGCAACTTTGTACCACTGCAAGCTCATGGGCATACATGACAGCCTTGGCGCACAGACGCAGACAGCACTATTATCCGCAGGACAAACCCCCATCAGGTTATGGACTCCCATCAGCAGCAATGACACAACCTGGCTCATTGCAACATACACTCTGGCTCTCCATCAGGCCCCTTCCCACACAACATCTAAACCACATCATTCCACATCCTTGAAGCCCACATCCAGCGTGTCCTGAATGTCTCCTTTGAGTTTGCCACATTCCATGGGTGCAGGAGGCATACAGAGACCCAGGCCCTTCTTAGACAACGGATGGCAGTACCGCAGGATCTCCTGGTACATCACCCTGCTTCCCTACCCAGGAAATGTCATCAGGAAGACACTCAACAGGCAAATGACAATTTTCCTCCATGCAACCTTCTCCAGGCAATCGGCACCAGACCATCTTCCACAGTAATAACACCACTGCAACCGTCAGCATTGTCACCACCAACGACAACTTTGCCATGCTCAACAATGGTGAGGCCACCATCCTTGACCTCTCAATGGCATTCTACACCATGTGCTACCACACTGTCAGCTCACACATCTCCAACACTGGTATCCAGAGGAGGGCCCAGAGTTAGATCAGAAAGTCGCTCACCAGCAAGGCCCAGGGAGTCTGCCTCCACCCTGCAACATGTAGTACACTGGGGTCATCTGGCCCATGCCACAGGGCTCTTCTCTCAGCGTGACGATCTTCAATGTCTCCATGACCCCCCCTCTCCACCATCACATGCGCACACGACCTCATCATCATCTCGTATGCCATTGACACCCAGATGCTCCTCCAGCTCACCAAAGACCCAGCCTTTGCCAGATCAAAACTTCAAGAAGGCAAAAGATCCGTTGAGGAATGGCTGAACATCAGCCATCTGAGGCTGGACTTGGACAGGACAGTAGTCATCATCTGAGGATTGTCCCCTTACAGCTGGCTCAACTCCTTGTGTCCCACAGGTCTGTGCACCGCACCAGCACCCAGTGGCCACGCACGCAAGCTGGTGTTCATCATGGACCCATCGCTGATAATTACCATGCAACTCACCACCATCTGTACCTCATGCTGCAACACCCCCCACATGCTGCAAATGACCCACAGATGGATCCACTCCAAGGCAAAACAGACCGTCCCCCTGGTCCACGACAACAGCCGGCTCAACTACAGCACCGGCCTCTACGGAGAACAACAGCAAAACTGCAGGAGAACTTGTCCACATCATGGGTGCATCCGCACACCTCAGCTGCAACATCCCCAGCCACATCACCGTCCACCTGAGATAGGTACAATGTCTCACTGTGTGCTGCGGGATCACCTTCAGACTCCTCAACCACACTCAGGAGGCAGTGCACAACCCCAGACCCAACACCGACCTTGGATGCTTGTCATACAACACCCCGTTGGCCCAACTCCATGCAGCCCACCTTGCCCTGGCCATCATTAATCACATCCACATAAAAACTGCATGCGGGAGATAGTTCTCCCACCTCGCAAAACAGACCTGGGACTCCCTCCCCGGGCACATCAACATGACCCATGACCTCTACACCTTCATGATACTCTTCCAAATTGGTCTGTCTGAGCAGTATTGCAAGCCCCCCCTCAGCATCTTGAGGCCATCACGTGTGAGTATTGGGCTCCATGTCTGTATTTTTTGATACATTGTGACCCATGTGTGTCCTCGACCGGACTCAGATCCAAGTGTGGGGATGGCTGGAGTTTGTTCCATACTCAGGCATACTTCGACATATCACCACACGTATGTTGTGTAATCATGCTAAATGAATGCAACATAAAATGTCATGTCTTAATTTTTTATTTATAGCTCTGGGGCGTGATTTGTGCACAGAAAAAGGTGCTATGCAGGGACCATAGAATCCAAAGTTCACAGGGGGAGATGGGATCCTTGGCATTTGAAGTCATCAGAGTCCAGACCACAGTGTTTGGCATCATTGGTCAGACTGTGACCAGCAAGTCCATGTGGCAGACGATGTCAGTCAATGAGGTGATTCTGTCGCACATGAAGGCCAGGTGCCAGGCCAGGTGACCTGGGAGATGTGGATGGGCCGCTGCCTCTCATGGTCTTTTCCGTGGACGACCCACCTTCCTCGCGGGACCCTCAGATGCAGGCCTTGATGATGCTTGGGACGCTCCGTCGGACGAATCCTCCTCCTCCTCCCTCCCTGTGGCTGGTGGTGGTCTTCACCGGGTGGCACAGGGAGGGTTGCCCATGTTGTCGGCGTTCCGACGGAGTGAATGGCTTATGTCCCTTTGCACCGCCAGGAGCTCAGCTAGTCTTGCCTCCATCCGTCCTTGGTGTTCTTGTTGACTGGCGTGTTGCTCGGCCTGCTGGTTCTTGATCTCTGTGAGGGTCACCACTACCTGGCTGAACTCCCTGGTGTCACGCCGGTATGCCTCCATGATATTGTGGATGTGTGACATACCGATCCCTTCAGCTGGCTGGTCAGGTTCTCGCCTCTGCCGTCCTCCACTCCCACCACCCCTGCCCACACGAGCCTGACCTGCCGTTGTGGGCACATCGGGTCTACGGGACCCCTGAGGGATGGCAGTGTCAGTGTTGTCTCCCTCCTCCTGGGTGCCCGCTGCACCTTGTCCCTCCTGGTCAGACTGGCTCTGTTGTTCACTGCGGGCAGGGCTACTCGGTGTCTCCTGGGTTGTGGCAGGAATGGGGGTGGTGGTTGGCACAGATGGTCCTGAACCAGGTTCTGCAGGAGCTTGGACACCAGAGGGTCCAGGTCGGTCGGGGTCATCCGCGGAATGTTGAGAGGCGTCGCTGCCGGTGGGATCAGGTTCCTCCCGAGCCTGTGACTGTGATTCTTCCCCCCCATTGTTGGGGGGATATTCATCACGTTGCCCTGTGTGTGAGAGACAGACAATGTTAATGCTGTTTCATGCAACGTGCATGTTTGATACACATTGAAGTTGGCACTGTTCCTCCAGGTAGTTGTATGTGCCTAGCATTCTCCTCAATGTTCACTTGTGGATGGGTATGTTGCGGGGGACAGATTGATATGTTCTCCTGAGTCTTTGACATGTCGATTTGTGGCTTGGATGCTTCTTCGGCTATGTATTGGTCTTGTTGTGTTGCATGTCCATTGTGACAGTAGGTAAATTCATTGCCTGTCCTGGTGGTGTTGTGGTAAACAAAAATCTTCTTTACCGGACTGAATTTCATACGGGATCTTGAAATAAAATAAAATAGCTCAGAATAACAAGAGGCAGAATCCGTGGTATAAGAGTTTCTAAATGGGCTTTATTCCATCAAAAAATGGCCGACTCGAGTCGCGGCCTTCAGGTTCCGTCACCACGAGGGTTCAGGAAGTGAAGTACAATAATTTATTGACAGACATGCATTTTTATAATAAGTACATTACAATGAAACGAATGTAGAAGGCGTAACATTTGATAAGAAAAGTGACAAAACAGGTACGTAATCGAAACTAGGCGTAATAAGGAATAAAAGAAACATGATTGGTTAGGATTATCAGACATAGGTGGATCTATAAGATAATACTTGGCATAGATGCGCGCGCAGCAGCATGACGTGTGATTGACGTGCAACTAGGGGGTGAAGGGGACTTGACATTTAGCTCTACATGTGGAGACGAGAAGTCTGGGGGGTCAAGTCAACCTAATCCCAAATCATATCTAACATCCTATGTTTAAAGAACTATGTTATCCACAAGGAAGGACTCTCGGACAGAATCTAGTCTATACTGACTGTGTGCGTGCACAAACGCCTAAGTGTCTATATGAGATGCGAGGGGCAGAAAACTTTCCATGGCAGCAGGGCTATGAATCACTTGCAGGAGGACGGAAAGGCCGAGTCCTTTGCTTGTGAGCTAAAGGAAATGTTTACCTAAATCACTAGACAGGAATGCATCGGCTGAAGAGCAAAATAGATAATTCGAAGGTGAAATACAGCTTCTTGGCAGGCAGGCGAAAACTGGCCGAGGCAGGCACCGTTAGCTGCACAGGGAGTAGGGCAAAGTTCATGGATACAGATGCGAGCTCAAGCTGAAGCTGTCAAAGACAGAGAGCAGGGAAAGGCTTTGAGGACAGAATCGGGCCTACTTGCCTGAACTGTAAAAATGGAGTAACTTAGCCATATAAAGTCGGTGGCCTTTCATACTTAGGAATCGAATATCCAGCCCATCGATGGCGGATCTGACAGAGAACATGTCGACGGTAGACACACATATGTTTGCGTCTTAGAAACTGGAACTAGAGGGAACATACATGTACTTGTAACATGCATATAGAACCGTTGGGGTCCAAGATAGGGGACATAACTGATCAGGAAAATCCACATTTCCACATTCCCTCCTTGTCCCCTACTTGCCCTTCAAGAGATATCAATCTTCATCATTCCATCGATTTGCTCATGGAGCATCATTTCTTCTTCCTTCTTCTTCCGGCATTTTGAACGAGAACTGTGATATGGAATGCATGATGTGGCACACAGACCACAAATCGCTGGTCCACATTGTAGGCATAAACAACAACTGAAGAGCATAAGAAGGCCAATACCTAGGAAGGATAGAACTCTCCATCCCCAGGCTGATATCACACTCCAAAACCACCCGGACCACGTCCAAGTGCCTGGATTTTCGTGTATCTGGCTTACAATCTTATGAAGGCGTGTTATAGCTTGATATACAGATGGCGAATTTTCTGGTATGAATATGCAGCAGCTGGATCCGATGACCCTGCAAGCTCCGCCCCTATCGGCCAGGATGACGTCAAGGACAAGACGATTCTGGAGAACAACAATTCTCATCACTGATTGTTCCTCTGTCAGATTGCCTAGGGCGGCTATAGTCTCATTTACTACAGCTTCAAGAGTCTTGGTGAGTCTACGTATCAGCTTACTATTTGATATTGTACCTATATAGGGAAAGATACCTTTATTGAAATCTGCATACTTGTCCCATGCCGTCTCAGTATAATCGACAACTGGGAGATCTCTTCGCTCTCTATTGTGTACTAAATGAACATTTCGATAATAATCAGGGGGAGCTAGAAAAACAGGTGGCAGAAGGAATGCTATGTAACAGGTACCATCCCAATCTAGAGGCAAACGCATATATGCAGTCTGACCACATATAAAGTAAGAATGGCGAGAAGCTCTAAATGAAGATTTACCTTGATCACTATATTCTACTGTAGTAACGCATTGGCTATGGCCCATGTGTATGGAACCAACTTTTCTCACACATAATTCACCCTTAACTGGAAATACTGACATAGTGGGCAGAATTAGTTCAACTTCGGATTTGACATTCAAAATCATAAGATTAGGCGTAAAATTACCTAATTTATACACTTCATTTTCTAAATCAGTTCCTGTTCTACTGGGGTGACCCTCCTTATTAGGGTGACAGACTTCGAATAAAACTAGATTCAGATTTCCCCATATCCAATGTTGTTGATAAACTGCTGTGTCTGGGTCTATGGAATTTAATAAACTAAACCATGCTCCACAGGAGCCATTGTGTGTGAACGGATGTGGAAAGAAAGGCAGAACTCCTTTGTTATTCTGATAGGGAGGGAGTCGGCCACACACCCAACAATTGGTGGCATTACTAGTCTGATGGGAATGATGTAACATACTAATGAATGTGTTATTGCGCAGCGCAAGTCTATAGGACAACTCATGTGGGGGGAATTCACTAAAAGAATGTTCATCAGTTATATTGAAAGCACGTTTAGAAACAGGATAATACATATGCAACAATATACTTGCAGTAACTAAAAAACTCAAGAAAAACAAAATTAATAAAGTCACAATACAGTGGTTACGCAGTAATTTACAATAAGCATGTCGTTTCATTATGATTCTGGACTCTACATGATTCAGACCTAAGGGATACATGTCGGGACAGATTCAACCGCTTCACCTTGGAGAGGACTTAAACAATCAAATCGTCCGACAGTTTAGATCTGGACCTGAGTTTCTGCTTGTAAAGTTCGGTGCTACTGGCCTCAGCCAAAGGTAGCTTTGAGTCAATGGGGGAAGACACACGGGGAGTACTGTTTGTGTCAGGAGGAAGTCCATGAAATTTCTTTATATGGCTGGAATGCACCCAGCCTTTTCTCCCTTCGATCTTCACAGCTGTTCTGGTCGTCAGCAGGACCAACTTAGGACGCCTCCACCTTGGCTCCAGTTGGGTTTTCCGATCAAAATTCCTGACGAGAACATAATCGCCGGGAATTACATCATGAGGTTTCACCTCGGTGTTGTCGGGAAAAGCTGCGACTACCTGTGAACGACAAGATTGTAGTGCAGACATCAAGGAAGCCAGGTAATCTGTCAGCATATTACAATCGACATCAGTTATTTTACGGGGTATAGGCGTCCCCCACATATTCGGTGGTCTACCAAAGATCACCTCATAAGGGGATAGCCCTGTTCGAGAGTGTGCTACCATCCTCATGAAAAATAGCGCAACTGGTAAAGCTACTATCCAGTCCACACCTTTCTCCTGACATATCTTAGACAGTCTGATTTTTAAAAGTTGATTATGTCGTTCCACGAGACCTGCTGCCTCGGGGTGTCGGACACAGTGGAATTTCCACTGATATCCCAACAAAAGTGAGACATGTTTCATTAATTCGGATGAGAAAGGCTGGCCGTTATCTGAATATACAACACGTGGTAAACCGTACCGTGGGAAGAATTCTCGAACTAGCTGCTTGGCAGTAGTCGGGGCAGTGTAATCTGATACGGGATACGCCTCTGTCCAACGGGAGAGAGCGCAGACAACTACGAGAACATATTTGAATCCTCGACAACGTTCCATCTGAATATAATCCATCTGGAGGACTTCAAAAGGATGGTCAGGAGGCTGAAATCCACCCTGCTCTACGGGAACACTCTTTCCTGGATTAAACTGACAACATATCATACAGGTACGAACCTTTTGTTTAGCTGCTGCTCGTAAATGTTTGTTGAACCAAATGTGCTGAATGCTGTCTAGCATAGCCTTCTCTCCTAAATGTGCTGGACTGTGAACTGTAGCTATAATGGCTTGAACCATGGAATCAGGGAGAAACCATACAGATTTCTCCTTCGTCATCCATCCTTGATCTGTCTGGATCCCTCCTAGTTCAGTCCACTTCTTTATTTCTTCTGCTGTGGCATGTGTCTGTATATCAATTACGTCAAGTGTAGGATCCTTAATTGTCATACACTGTGTTGGTGTCTGAACTATTGGCTTTGTCATGTCTAATGTGCGATTCTGAGCAGTCTGTTTAGCTGTTCTGTCAGCTAAATCATTGCCTTGAGAAATGATATCAGTAACCTTCGTGTGTGCTTTACATTTCATAATCGATATAGCAGTGGGTAGATGTATTGCGTTTAACAAAGCATGAATGAGGGGTCCGTGCTGAATGTGGGCACCATGGGAAGTTAAATAACCTCTCTCTCGCCACAACACGCCGAAGTCGTGTACAACTCCGAATGCATAACGTGAGTCAGTGTATACATTAACTTTCTTATTTGTGGCTTGAATACAGGCTTGTGTTAGAGCAATAAGTTCTGCTGCTTGGGCGGACAAAGTATCTATACAATTTGTCTCAATAACTTCAGTGTCTGTTGTGATTGCATACGCGGCCACTAAATCTCCTGTACTAGTTCTCATGCACGATCCGTCTACATACAACGTCAGGTCTGGATCTAACAACGGAACGTCTGTCAAGTCTTGTCTAGGTTTCGTCTTTATTTCAATGATTTCAACACAATCATGAGCTAGTGGGTCTGTTCCAATTACAGGT
This sequence comes from Triturus cristatus, assembly GCF_964204655.1. Taxonomy (NCBI): domain Eukaryota; kingdom Metazoa; phylum Chordata; class Amphibia; order Caudata; family Salamandridae; genus Triturus; species Triturus cristatus. Next base: position 742,040,733 of record NC_140583.1, read on the forward strand.
AATAGTGTAGCAGGATTCAATGTATTACACCGTCGGATCTCTATGTGTGGTTGAAACAATGTCAATTCATAACCGGTAAGTCTTGCTATGGTCAAGTGTTGTGTTTGTGTTCGGTTCACAAGAACCTCTACTGCATGTGGTACTTGTACTGTCAATGGATGTCCTAATACTATGGCATCGCTTTGTCTGATTGCTAAAGCTGTCGCTGCCACTGATTTCAGACATGCAGGCAAAGCCTGAGCTACGGGATCTAATGTACTGGAAAAATAAGCACATGGCTTGCGTGATCCTGCTTGATCCTGAGTGAGTACTGACAAGGCAGTACCTTCGCGTTCTGTAACAAAGAGTGTAAAATGTTTGCTATAACATGGTGTTGCTAAAACAGGTGCTTGACATAAAGCTTTCTTTAAGCTTTCAAAAGCTTGTGTATGTTCCTGAGTCCAAGGGAGAACAGTCGATGTGGCTGCCTCCTGTGTGGTTAACTGAATGAGTGGTTTTGCTAGAAAAGCGTACTGAGGGATCCACTGCCTACAATATGAAGTGAGGCCTATGAAAGCTCGCACCTCCTTTTGTGTCTGGGGTATTGACATGTTAGCAATTAACTGGATGCGATCTGGTGTAAGCTGCCTTCCCTCCTTGGACAGCGAGTGACCAAGATAAATAACTCGCTGGACACAGAATTGCAGCTTAGAAGGAGACACCTTGTGCCCCTTGTCGGCTAGGAAATGTAAAACTGTCAGAGAAGCTTTTTCACATTCTGGCTCGCTTCTCGCTGTGATCAGCAGATCATCGACATATTGAAGCAGTGCAGTATTGACTGGCATGTGGATACTGTCAAGTTCTCTCTTCAGTGCTTGGCTGTAGATGCTGGGGCTTTCTGTGAATCCTTGGGGAGCGCGTGAGAATTTAAAGCTGCGCCCATTTAAACTGAATCCGAACAAATATTGGCTTTCCGGATCTATTGGGACGCTGAAAAAGGCATTCTTGAGATCGATTACAGTAAAGAATGTTGCTTCGGAATCAATTGCTGTCAACAATGATGATATATCAGGGACCACAGGGAATTGTGGTACAATGCACTTGTTTAGTTCACGCAAATCAATAACCAATCGGTACACTGGTGGGGCAGTAGGATCAGTTCGTTTAAGAATCGGAATTATCGGTGAATTACATACATTGGAGTCTGTTTCTACAACTACTCCCTGGACAATCAGCTCATCAATGATTTTCAGCAAAGCCACTACAGCATCATGCGGTAACTTGTATTGTCGCATTCGTGGTAGTACCACTCCTGCTTTCAGGGTGACTCGATAGGGTGTAATGTTCATGCAGCCAACATCCGTAGGGCCTTGTGCCCATAGATGTACTGGTAAAGTCTGTAGTCGGGGATCCATGTCTCTAGACACATAGTGACCTTTAAAATCACGTAAAAACAACCTTACTCCTTCCGGAGAACAACATATTATGGCTCCTAGTGCTTTCAGAGTTTTAATTCCTAACAGATTTTCTGGGCATGATTTAGTAAGCAATAAATCTGTAGTTCGTGTCAAAGGTCCTATCGTAAGTGGTAGAGGCTGTGATACTTCATTAACAATAGGTTTTCCTGAAAAACCAAGGGAAATATTTTGAGAGCCTGAGAGGGGTGCCCCTGGAACTTCACTACGTTTTATGGTTGTTCGACTTGCCCCTGTATCGAGTAAGAATTTTCTATCTTGACCTAATAATTCACTATGTACATAAGGTCCTTCTTGATCTACAGGAATCTCGATAAGCGGTAAGTCAACTTCCCTCTCTAGGCTTGTTCATGCGTAACGCTGATACTCAGGGTATTCATACTGTGCAGTCTGATACATTTGTCGTGTTGTGGTTTGTGTGGCAGTAGCAGGCAACGGCGGTGCAGCTGGCACAAACTGTATGGGTTGCTGTGAGGCTGGCATGGACTGTTGTTGAACTGGCATGGACTGTCCATGCTGCATAGCTCCTTGTTCATTCTGATCTTGTCTAACTAATCGTGGTCTCTCCTTTGCAATACCTGTAGCTATATTACGTTTCAGGACTGGACAATCGTGTACATAATGGCCCAGTTGTTTACAGTAATTGCAGCTTCCTTTTACAGGAACTGCAGAATCACCAGAATGTGTCACACCCTTTTTGTGACCATCTGCTGGTACTGTCTGAGAAACTAGCATTTTCATTTTTGTATCCTTCATGCGTCTATGCTCGTGTTCTTGTTCATCCCTAATTCTATTGTGATGATACTGTAACATTTGTAGCATTTGTGACGGAGTGTTACTTTGCCAGGTACTCTCGAATTTCAATATTCTATTCTTTACTGGAGGCAATGCATTTTCCACTAATTTTGTCACAAATAAATGTGGATATGAGTCACTACTTGCTTTTATACCACTATTTATACCAAAACATTTTTCAAATCGAGCATAATAATCGCTTGTGTCTTCATCTTGCTTTTGTTTGCAGGCTGTGATTGCACCCCAATCTTCCTTTTTTGTAGTTAATAAACGTGGCAGTACCTGTACTAGTAAACCTGGTAACAGTTTAACTTTATCCCCGAGCCCTGAACCTGCAGTTCGGCCCCTTTCTTCCTCTGCTAATGCTGTCCAGTCTATCTTTTGGTCACCCACTTCCCACTCTTTTTCTTTCAGTTTTTCATAAATGCCAGCAGGCAAAAGCACCTTTAATATCGTCATAATATCAGGAAAGGTGTACTCTCCCATCAGTAACATGTCTTTAATTTCTCGGTGGAAACCTGCTGGGTCTTTGTCATGACTAGGTACTACTTTCTTCATTTCCAATAATTCCATTTTTGATATGGGTGTGTAAACAAATACACGGTGAAACTCATTGTCCTCGCCTTTTATTGGGTGCACTTCTCGTAGAGGATTTTGTCTATCCATATAGTACGGCGCTCTTTCTCTGCGGGGCAGCGAGAGAGAATCCGGACTTACAAAAAGGACATACTGCTTACGTGACACTAATATCTCTTTAATTAGCTTGTTACTAGAACCTCTCCATCTGTTTGTGAGTAGTTCCGTTAATATATCAGGTAAAGGACCAGGGTCAGCATGTTGGCTCTTATATAATATGAGGAGTTGCTGAATCATATAGATTCCAGCTAAACGTTGTTCATCTGTACTGAGATTAAAAAACGTGTGTGCTACGGTCTCATCACCGTATTTTTCAGGACTGTCAATCCAGTGAACGGCTGATCTGGCTAACTCTTGCTCATCCATGGAATCGAGGAAGTGGTAACCCCTTCGTTCTCGTAATATTTTATCTGCGGCTTGAAACGAATGTTCAGGAGACTTCAGATTTATTATAGGCGTCGGATACGTTCTGCTATTATTTAGGCATACTGAGTGTATGGGATCAGAAAAACATCTAGTATTTTCACAGGATCTTCCTCTGCCTACATAAGCTATGGTCTCTGACTGTCTTGCGGAATTCCCTGATTCGGACATTTCATCTTGCTCAAACTCGTCTGTTCCCAATCTCTCTTCATGAATACGCTCTATTTCTTTACGGATTTTTCGGCACATGGCTATTATACAATTTTGCTTATCGTGTCTCCCTTCTGATATATTCTGACTCCATTTTGTAAGAATAAGCATTGCATTCGGGTCTACCCCCGGGCGGTCTTGATTTCTGATCACACAGTTTATGAGGAAACGTAACAGTTCCCCCTGTATTTCTACTTTCTGGAATTCCATAGCTCTGTTAATACATCCTGGATCTCGTCCTGTTTGAACAAAATGATATATGTTATCTAGATGCGTAGTCATTCCTGGTAACCTTGCTAAATACTCTGCGGCTCGCCTGATACGTAATGATGCCAGGACCATTTCGTCCTCTTTACCAACCACTGGGTCATATCTACAGTTTACAAGGAGTTCCTTAAGCGTACGTTCACTTACGAATTTAGGTGTACGTGAATGTGCTGACTCTTGAAAAACAAGTTTATTTATTCTGGGTGGTGTAAAGGTAATGCTAGCACCTCCCGTGGCCCCATCTGGGGCGTCGGGTGTGAATGGGTTCGTTGAACGTGACACAGCAACTATGGGTGTCGATACCCCTGTAGAATCGACTGCGGAAACAGATGCGGAAACAGATGTGCTTGCTGACGCTTGCGTCGGGACTTGCTGTTGCACGGGGACAGATACCTGATCCTGACGTTGAACCCCTACACCAGACGGTCTATGTGGTGCGGCATTAGCATATTCGGGAGCTGCGTCGTCTAGATATGAGGAAAGAAAAACATCTTCTGCGGTTCTGGGATGCCCTTGTGGATGTACCTTAATTGGAAATAATGGGGGTGGCAAGTCTTTTGGCATTTCTGGAGCAGCCTTAGGTAGTCCTTCGGCTAGAAGGGGATACATACCATTCATAAGAGCATTTCTTTGTCTATTTACTTGTTCTGATTTCACTCGGATACCTTCCTCAATTAATAGACTTTCTTGAGCTTTATTTGAACTTTCTTTACTCCTCTCTTCTTGTCTACGTGCTTTTTCTGTTCGTCTATGAGATTCTTTACGCCATAACTCAACAGCGTCTTTCTGTGACTGTCTGACCTTTCTTTTCCATAACTCTTCCTCCACTTTCATGATGCACTCTGCATCCCAGGTTCCCGCTACGGGCCACCTTTGACTTTCCGGCAATCCCTTGGTATAGTCTACCCATAGATCAAGAAACAATATGGCATCTAAGCCATGCTTATGGTACATGAAATGCCCTGGAGTGTCCCTAGGAGGAATAGGAACTGCTTCTTCAAGCACCCCTTTTCTGGTAGTAATCTGTCTTAACTTCGAGAAGAGCGGCATATTGACAACTGATCTGATACTTACTCTTGAACTCACCTAATACGAAAAACACAATAATGAACAGTGAACAATGAACACTCATTCATACCACAATATTTGAACACTTTAAACATTAAACATTAAACATTTTAACAACGACCGACAATGATGACAGTCTGCCTAACTAATCACCACGCTGAATTCTTGACAATAACTGCATACTTCGGAATACTTGATATACTGCTAAACAGTACATATACACTGCTAAACAGTGCAGACCGGATTTGTGTACCCAAATCCGTCTTGACCGGCACAACCTATGTGCGCGTCAACACGCCTCCCCGGCGATGGTACTCACCGAGTAGCTCCTTGAAACGGAAGGCCTCAGAGAATGGACGGGACTCAATGACTGCGGACAGCGGACCCTCTGGACATCGGGACTTCGAAAACCTGGTGGGCCTCTGTATACCTCGGATCTTGCTCTCTCAGCTAGGCTCTGGTCGGGATACTTCGCACTTCTCACCGCCTCGTCTGGGTTGATCGCAGCCTCAGTCGCCCCCGCTTGACCGGAGGGAGCTTACAGGAAATCCTGCTGGTACGCGTTTATGGTCCGTCCAGCTGTGGCAGGAGACCGGGCCTGCAACGCACCGCCGGCGCGTGAGATGAGAAAGTGTCCCTATTCGGGCGCCATTATGTGGTAAACAAAAATCTTCTTTACCGGACTGAATTTCATACGGGATCTTGAAATAAAATAAAATAGCTCAGAATAACAAGAGGCAGAATCCGTGGTATAAGAGTTTCTAAATGGGCTTTATTCCATCAAAAAATGGCCGACTCGAGTCGCGGCCTTCAGGTTCCGTCACCACGAGGGTTCAGGAAGTGAAGTACAATAATTTATTGACAGACATGCATTTTTATAATAAGTACATTACAATGAAACGAATGTAGAAGGCGTAACATTTGATAAGAAAAGTGACAAAACAGGTACGTAATCGAAACTAGGCGTAATAAGGAATAAAAGAAACATGATTGGTTAGGATTATCAGACATAGGTGGATCTATAAGATAATACTTGGCATAGATGCGCGCGCAGCAGCATGACGTGTGATTGACGTGCAACTAGGGGGTGAAGGGGACTTGACATTTAGCTCTACATGTGGAGACGAGAAGTCTGGGGGGTCAAGTCAACCTAATCCCAAATCATATCTAACATCCTATGTTTAAAGAACTATGTTATCCACAAGGAAGGACTCTCGGACAGAATCTAGTCTATACTGACTGTGTGCGTGCACAAACGCCTAAGTGTCTATATGAGATGCGAGGGGCAGAAAACTTTCCATGGCAGCAGGGCTATGAATCACTTGCAGGAGGACGGAAAGGCCGAGTCCTTTGCTTGTGAGCTAAAGGAAATGTTTACCTAAATCACTAGACAGGAATGCATCGGCTGAAGAGCAAAATAGATAATTCGAAGGTGAAATACAGCTTCTTGGCAGGCAGGCGAAAACTGGCCGAGGCAGGCACCGTTAGCTGCACAGGGAGTAGGGCAAAGTTCATGGATACAGATGCGAGCTCAAGCTGAAGCTGTCAAAGACAGAGAGCAGGGAAAGGCTTTGAGGACAGAATCGGGCCTACTTGCCTGAACTGTAAAAATGGAGTAACTTAGCCATATAAAGTCGGTGGCCTTTCATACTTAGGAATCGAATATCCAGCCCATCGATGGCGGATCTGACAGAGAACATGTCGACGGTAGACACACATATGTTTGCGTCTTAGAAACTGGAACTAGAGGGAACATACATGTACTTGTAACATGCATATAGAACCGTTGGGGTCCAAGATAGGGGACATAACTGATCAGGAAAATCCACATTTCCACAGTGTCTGCTTGTGTAAGGGGTGTGTGTGACAGGGTCTGCTGGTGGGTGTCGTGTGGTTTGGCAGTGGAGCTCCCAGGTGATGTAGCTGTCCCCCATGGAGCATGCTGCCATGACAGTGAGTGTGAGTTCCTGTCCTAGATATCTGACCTTGTTGTCTTGGTGTTTGTGTTTGCACTGGTCACAGGAGGGCCTTGTGCTGCCTACACCCAGGCCGAGTGTGAGCTTTCTTGTCAGTACTTTCCCAATCCCTGTGCAATGCGCATGGTGCATGGGTATGTACCTGGGCCATATGGGATGAGGGCAATTGTGTCTGATTTGGAGTTCAACAATGTGTTTTGTGCCACTCACCCTCCCAGCATACCGGACATCCATTCTTGGGTTGGTGCTTCATGTAGCATGAGACGTAGCATGGCCTTGCTTTCTCAATGGGGCATACACATGTTATTGGCATTAGCGTAGTTTTTCTGTGTTGTTCTGGCCGGTGATGGCTTGGGGGTAGTTGGGTGCATTTGGTGTAGTTGGGGTGTGGATGGCATTACCCCCATGTTACGTAAGTTGTTTGTGTACTCACCAGGCTCTGCAACTCCTTGGAGTCCATGTACTCCCACCGGCGGAAGCATGGCCATCACCTTCTCCTCCCAGGGATGGTAATGTGCTGGTCTGCGGGGCGCACCATCTCCAGTGATGTTGCTCTGGGCGTAGTCCTCATTCATTTTGCGCTTTACCGCCCTCCGCAGATCGTACCACCTGGCTTGGCATTCATTCCTGGTCCTTCTGATGGGTGCAACAGCATACACCCTATCGACGATCCTCTGCCACAGGCGTGATTTTTCAGCTATGCTGGTCTGTCTGACCAATGTTCCAAACAGCTGTGGCTCGACTCTGATGACTTCATTGACAAGGATCGGGGAACAACCTTCACAACGCAACTTTTACAACGCACTACACTTACAACGCATTTTTTACAACGCAAAATCCACTACAACGTATTCCATTACATCGCAGGACACTACAACGCATTTTTAAAAACTACCTTTACAGCGCATTCCATTACAACGCATACTACCTTTACAACGCATACCATTACAACGCATAATATTACATTAAAACCCCTACACTATCCAACACTTACCCTACTGTTGCACCCCCTGGAGTTAGAATAGTAATTTTTACCCCTATACTATCCAACACTTACCCTACTGTTGCATCCCCTGGAGTTAGAATAGTAATTTTTACCCCTACACTATCCAACACTTACCCTACTGTTGCACCCCCTGGAGTTAGAATAGTAATTTTTACCCCTACACTATCCAACACTTACCCTACTGTTGCACCCCCTGGAGTTAGAATAGTAATTTTTACCCCTACACTATCCAACACTTACCCTACTGTTGCACCCCCTGGAGTAAGAATAGTAATTTTTACCCCTACAGTATCCAATACTTACCTTAAATGCAATGTAATATTATGCGTTGTAATGGTATGCGTTGTAAAGGTAGTATGCGTTGTCATGGAATGCGTTGTAAAGGTAGTTTTTAAAAATGCGTTGTAGTGTCCTGCGATGTAATGGAATGCGTTGTAGTGGATGTTGCGTTGTAAAAAATGCGTTGTAAATGCATGCGTTGTAAAAGTGTGCGTTGTAACGACATACATCCACAAGGATCTCCAGCTCCTCCCTTGTGAACTTTGGATTCTTGTCTGTGGGCATGGTATGGGGTGAGGGTGTGGATGGTTGTGGGTGTGTGGGTCTGAAAGTGACGGTGTGGGTGTGAATGTGTAGAGGGGGTATGTGTGAAGGAGGTTGTGTGAAGGTGTATATGGTAAGGTGGATGGGTGCAGTTGGTGTGTGCTCTGTAGCTGCAGTGAGTCTGTTGCAAAGGCTCATGGTTTGTGTGTGTGGGCCCTTTTTATTGGTCCATTTATGGGTGTGGCTCAGTTTGAATTTTTGGTGGTTGTGTCATAAGAGGTGGTTGTGACTTTGCCCCTCTGTTTGCCTATTTGGATGTGTCCAGGTGAGTCCTTTCCATTTTTGGTACAGTGTAGACGTGTTTTGTGGTGTTGTGCGAGTCGAATAGGCCCTCCTTGTGCTGTTTTCCAGTGTCCGTGGTTCAGTACGGTACAGGGGTACGAGTCGTACAGACACACGGCCCCATGCATTGTGTATGTACGGGGCGTACACCGCCATCTCTTATGTACGGTGCGCATACCGCCATCACTATGTATGGTGCGTACACCGACATTGCTATGTACAGTGCGTACACCACCATCGCTTATGTACGGTGCATACACTGCCATCGCTATGCACGGTGCGTACACCGCCATCGCTATGTACGGTGCGTACACCGCCATCGCTTATGTACGGTGCGTACACCGCCATCGCTTATGTACGGTGCATACACCGCCATCTCTATGTACGGTGCGTACACCGCCATCGCTATGTACGGTGCGTACACCGCCATCGCTTATGTATGGTGCGTACACCGCCATTGCTATATACGGTGCGTACACCGCCATCGCTTATGTACGGTGCGTACACCCACATTGCTACTGTACGGTGCGTACACAGACATTGCATTTGTACAAGTCATTCCCCGTGTACGGGACGGACGTTTTCCGTACAAATCGTAAATCGGTAAGCCGGTCCGGATCGTACTTGTATGCTCAGACTGTGTATTTACGATTCGTACGGAAAAGTGTCCAGGTCCGTCTCGTAACACTTTTCCCGCTACGATTCGTACGGATCGGGCTGATCCGTATGTACTTTTTCCCATACGAATCGGACTTCACGGGTCGGACGTGACTTGTACGATTCGTACAGAAAAAAATACAGATACGAGTCGTACGGCAAAAAAAAATACAGGATCGGACTCGGCCCCCAAATGGGCATGTTTTTCTGACATCAAAGGGTAACATTTTCACACAAGGCCCTAGCATCCAAGAAAAAACTGTCAATTACAGTTTGATGGAATGGGAGAACCCTTTCACGTTGGTGATGATTCTGCCACACATGCAGTACCTCTACTTAGAGTCAGGTGAAGCAGGGGTTTACACTAGTGGAGCATCAGATAGCTCTGCCTTCATAAGCCTTTAACATGATAGCCCATCCAGCACACGGTGTCAGGTCACAGTGATAGTTGGCCCTATATTTAAGAAGGGGCAGCAATTACTAGTTTCCCCTGCATTGTACTGTCACGCAAGACAAGGCAGTTCCTGGTAGGGGAACTACAGAATGGTCCTACATGGTGGGGTACATCTTCCTATGTGTCCAGAGATTGTTATTTGCACTTCAGGAAAAAAATCTCACTTTGAGTTTATTCTTGCAGAATCCTTTGTGCAATACTTTGCTAAGCAGAGGCATAAAACTTGGCAACTATTTGATATAGGATTAGTGCAATCAGTGAAGCCACCACTCTTGGTGACTCCACTGAAGCACCGAGGTTTCCATAAGTCAGGTGTTATGTTATGTATTGTTATGTTATGTTATGTTAGGTTATGTTAGGTTATGTTATGTTCTAGGGTTTGTAAAGCATATGGCTGCCCCAGCAACAGGGCGTCCCAGCGCTAGTCTCAAAGAGACCAACTGCAGATGATGACCAAACGGAAAGGTACCCTAAGGAGCACTTAGATGGGAAACAACCAGGTCTTCGGGATTTTCTGAAGGACTTGTGGTTCTGAAAACTCCTAAAAGATAAAGGTAGTGCATTTCAAACCTGCTTTTACTCTTTAAACATGTGGCATGCAGGCCAGATTAAGATCGGCTGAATGCAGAGGCCATAGGGGTCGGCACAGAGACAACAGGCTGAACAAAATGCAGGCCCCCTGGGAGAAAAAGATCTTATGGGTCATGCACAGAGCCTTAAAGTGAACACGCTTGTCTGCAGGGAGCCAATGTAATTTGCGAATAAGGCCAGCAGCCGTGAAATACTTCCGGAGAGAGAACAGCGACCCTGCTGCTGAATTTCTGGGCCATCTGGAGTCTTCTGATCACAGTCTTATTAGATCCCAGATATACGATGTTGCAATAGTTCAACCCGGAAAGGAATACTGCCTGAACAATGTCTTGTCAAATGGAGGGGGGGGGGGACAAGAATGGGGTTGATCCCATGTAGAAGCCCAAAGCAAGTGCCTACCATTTCTTTTGCCTGTGCTTCAAAAGCTAGGGCTCAGTCCACCCAGACACCTATGTTTTTAACCACCAACTTGGGATGCCGAGAAAGCTCAAGGGAAGGAGGCATCTGTGGTCGCCCCAGGAGTGGGGTTCCTTACCTAGGAGAAGAATTTCAGTTTGGGGTTCACTTATCCGCTTCAGTGCCCATGACGAGATGGTCTCGTCATGGAGCGCGATTGCGCTGTGCCCATGACGAGACTATCTCGGCATGAACCCCGCCCGCTAATGCAACGCCCGGCACAGGGCGGGGAAAGGGCGTTGCACTGAAGAGGCACAGGGTGGGGAAAGGGCGTGGCACTGAAGAGGTTATAGTCAATCAGCAGCCATCCAATCTGCCACCGCCAGCATACCTTTTTGGAAATTGACCGAATTCAAAGTGGGGTTGTTGGTGAAAGAGAACACACACTGGGTGTCATCGGCATTGGACACCAGCCCGAACCCCTCGACTTTCACAACCTGAGCCAATGCTTGAATGTAGATGTTAAACAAAGTAAGACTCAGGGAGGAGCCCTGGGAAATTCCATAATGTAGAGTGTGCAAGCTGGAACAATAAGGAGGGGACTTAACCTGAAAGGATCAATCAGTGAGAAGGGAAGGAAACCAAGTTAAAACAGTCCTGCCTATTCGAATCTCTCATAGTCACTGAAGGAGGATATTGTGGCATACAGTGTCGAAGGCGACACTTAAGTCAAGCAGAATCAGTACAGAAGATTTGCCTTCATCTGAAGCACTGCAGAATTGTTCAGGGACTGCAAGGAGGGCACACTCTGTACTGTGCAGTGACCTGAAACCATTCTGGCAGATATCCAAGATTTGATTTTCTTCAAAAAATTTGGTTAGAAAAGCATTAACATGCGTCTCTGCGACCTTTGCAAGAAACAGAAAAAAAGAATTAGCACAAACATTTTCCAGTTTGTAAGCATCCACAGCAGAGGTTTTTGAATGGAGGATAACTTTGGCATGCATCCAGGAACCCAGTACAGATGCTGATTCTAGAGAAAGATTAATCAGTTCAAGACAAGGTGGAAGAAGACCGTTGTGGAGATTGAGAAACAGGTCTGGTCTAAATGGATCAGCTGGTGAACCTAATTTAATTTTATTTGTGTATTTGTGTAGCTCAGAAAGGGACAGCAGGGGTAGGAAGTGAAGTCGGTGCTGGGTTGTACTGGTATGCCCCTCTGGACTGGAGGCAGTAATATTAAGGGCGAAGTTGGAATAGATGTTTTCTACCTTACTAATCAAGCACCTTGCCAGATTCTTACAGTGGTCATTGAAAGCGTCAATAGATTCCACAGTCAGTAATGGCTTTGTTAAACTGTTAAGAAGGAAAAAAATACTTTTGCACATTTGTTGCTTCTCTTCATTTTATTGGCAAAGTCCGCAGCCAAGGATTTCCTAATTAATTTATGATATAACTTGATAGCTGCTCTATGTAATCTTTTTTTTTAAGAGCCATAAGATTGCCGCCAAGAGCATTCCAGAACCTTACAATGTTTTCTTGCCAACCTCAAGGATTCATTTAACCAGGGGCGGCATGCTTTTCCCTGCCACGGGCCTGTCTGACAGGGACATAAGTGTCTAGAGCAGAAGCAAGCCTGTCCTGGACGGTATTATTTGCTGCCTCCACATTGGAGTCCAACTGTGAACATAGCATTTGAAGAAGGTCTGCAAATTTTTGGGGATTGATCTTATGCCATGTGCTTTCAAAAGAGGGACTGGGCAAGCCGACTGTTTATAGCCTTTAAGGGAGATGGACATAGGAATCAAAACGTAGTGTGTCCAAGTCATAGGGAAAGGGGTAAGAATGCTCAAGTGATGAAGATTAGAGAAAACTGGGTTGCAAAGATGTCCCGCAGAATATGTGGCACCCGAAACTTGTTGCATTAATTGACATGCTGCTAGATCATCTAAGAAATTAGCAATATTACCATCCTGCCTGGCTTCCAAATGAAGGTTGAGGTCAACTACTATATTAAAGTTAGCTGGCCTAACAGTCAGTGAGGCCATCAAGTTGGTTAATGCCTCCCTAAAAGTATTGGAAGGGCCTGGAGGGTGGTAGATTAACACACCAGATAGAGTAAAATTGCTATTCAATGCAATTTCAAAAAAAGCACTTTCACAATCTGGAATTTTGCCGGATGTCATCCTGCAAGTATAGAACTCTTTATAAATACTTAAAAATCATTGCAAGACCCCCGCCTCTGCAGCTGATTCAATTGAAATTCTTCAAATGGTAGCCCACAGGAAGTGCTAGTGCTTGTTCCATCAAGGAGTCCCGGGTTAACCAGTCTTGGGCCAGCGCGGGTGCTGAGAACTGATCGCAGGGAAGACGGGCCTTCATCCTGAAAGAGGCGGAGTCGCGTAATTCGCCAGCTGCACGCAGGACAGGTTGCAGTGAGACTCGTAACTTGGGCTCCAGTGTCTGCGGCCTGTGCCTGCGCATCCATCCTGATACCGGCACTGTGGAGTCCCAGGTGTGGCGCCGCCCGACTCCTGCTATCGGCTAGTCTCTGTCAACTGCTGCTTTCCCTCCAGCATTGATTGTAAAGCGGCGCCGTAGGATTAATTTGGGAAAAAGGGGGTGGTGATGGACAGAGTTTCTGAATGATGCAGAATACTCTTACCAAGTCAAGAGATCATGGTTTTAATCCATCACCATTTTTTCGCTCACTGCACCATCCCAGCTCAGAACCAGGCTACATGCAAATTAGTCTGTACCTGTCCCAGTGCATGATGGGAACAGGGCAAACCAAACTACCAAGCCAATTCTTATACTGGGAAGGAAACAAGCTTCCGGGGACCGGTTTCTGGCATCACAGCCTTCATCGGCCCGGCTTGCCTGAATCCTGATGGTGCAATGAACAAGGGACTCACGTCTAAGCATACCCTCCCACACTGAGTGCGGATAAAATCGATTTGGGAAAAAGGGGGTGGTGATGGACAGAGTTTCTGAATGATGCAGAATACTCTTACCAAGTCATGAGATCATGGTTTTAATCCATCACCGTTTTTTAGCTCACTGCACCATCCCAGCTCAGAACCAGGCTACATGCAAATTAGTCTGTACCTGTCCCAGTGCATGATGGGAACAGGGCAAACCAAACTACCAAGCCAATTCTTATACTGGGAAGGAAACAAGCTTCCGGGGACCGGTTTCTGGCATCACAGCCTTCGTCGGCCCGGCTTGCCTGAATCCTGATGGTGCAATGAGCAAGGGACTCATGTCTGAGCATACCCTCCCACACTGAGTGTGGATAAAATCGATTTGGGAAAAAGGGGGTGGTGATGGACAGAGTTTCTGAATGATGCAGAATACTCTTACCAAGTCAAGAGATCATGGTTTTAATCCATCACCGTTTTTTAGCTCACTGCACCATCCCAGCTCAGAACCAGGCTACATGCAAATTAGTCTGTACCTGTCCCAGTGCATGATGGGAACAGGGCAAACCAAACTACCAAGCCAATTCTTATACTGGGAAGGAAACAAGCTTCCGGGGACCGGTTTCTGGCATCACAGCCTTCGTCGGCCCGGCTTGCCTGAAATTCTTATACTGGGAAGGAAACAAGCTTCCGGGGACCGGTTTCTGGCATCACAGCCTTCGTCGGCCCGGCTTGCCTTCAGGCAAGCCGGGCCGACGAAGGCTGTGATGCCAGAAACCGGTCCCCGGGAGCTTGTTTCCTTCCCAGTATAAGAATTGGCTTGGTAGTTTGGTTTGCCCTGTTCCCATCATGCACTGGGACAGGTACAGACTAATTTGCATGTAGACAGGTTCTGAGCTGGGATGGTGCAGTGAGCTAAAAAACGGTGATGGATTAAAACCATGATCTCTTGACTTGGTAAGAGTATTCTGCATCATTCAGAAACTCTGTCCACCACCACCCCCTTTTTCCCAAATCGATTTTATCCACACTCAGTGTGGGAGGGTATGCTCAGACGTCAGTCCCTTGCTCATTGCACCATCAGGATTCAGGCAAGCCGGGCCGACGAAGGCTGTGATGCCAGAAACCGGTCCCCGGAAGCTTGTTTCCTTCCCAGTATAAGAATTGGCTTGGTAGTTTGGTTTGCCCTGTTCCCATCATGCACTGGGACAGGTACAGACTAATTTGCATGTCGCCAGGTTCTGAGCTGGGATGGTGCAGTGAGCTAAAAAACGGTGATGGATTAAAACCATGATCTCTTGACTTGGTAAGAGTATTCTGCATCATTCAGAAACTCTGTCCATCACCACCCCCTTTTTCCCAAATCGATTTTATCCGCACTCAGTGTGGGAGGGTATGCTCAGACGTGAGTCCCTTGCTCATTGCACCATCAGGATTCAGGCAAGCCGGGCCGACGAAGGCTGTGATGCCAGAAACCGGTCCCCGGAAGCTTGTTTCCTTCCCAGTATAAGAATTGGCTTGGTAGTTTGGTTTGCCCTGTTCCCATCATGCACTGGGACAGGTACAGACTAATTTGCATGTAGCCAGGTTCTGAGCTGGGATGGTGCAGTGAGCTAAAAAACGGTGATGGATTAAAACCATGATCTCTTGACTTGGTAAGAGTATTCTGCATCATTCAGAAACTCTGTCCATCACCACCCCCTTTTTCCCAAATCGATTTTATCCACACTCAGTGTGGGAGGGTATGCTCAGACGTGAGTCCCTTGCTCATTGCACCATCAGGATTCAGGCAAGCCGGGCCGACGAAGGCTGTGATGCCAGAAACCGGTTACCGGAAGCTTGTTTCCTTCCCAGTATAAGAATTGGCTTGGTAGTTTGGTTTGCCCTGTTCCCATCATGCACTGGGACAGGTACAGACTAATTTGCATGTAGCCAGGTTCTGAGCTGGGATGGTGCAGTGAGCTAAAAAACGGTGATGGATTAAAACCATGATCTCTTGACTTGGTAAGAGTATTCTGCATCATTCAGAAACTCTGTCCATCACCACCCCCTTTTTCCCAAGCCGTAGCATTAATGTCAGAACCACCGGCTGGATGCTGCCAGTGATGTGAGGTACCGGGAAGCTTTGATTGGGGACGCCCCTCTTTGTTTGACACTGATTGAAGGGTCAGAGGTTCTAGGCCTGCCTCCCCCCCCTGGCCCCCCCCCCCCGGCCCGTGCATGCGATTTCGGCCCGGACCTGCGGGAGGGCCCTTGACCTTCTGAGTGTGGCCTGGAACTGGCAGAGGGCCCAGTGCCTGAACCGCTGCTGTTTAGGGGTGCACAGTGTGTGTACCGCACTCCCTACAACACATTGCCACTGAGGCGGGCCATCGCGTGGTAACCGGGAGGCGACCCTCTATGTCTGGCTAACGGAGAGGATACCAACATCCCTGCGGTTCCCCTATCCAATTGCGACCTTGGCAAGAACTGGCCAGGGTGCCCCCTGCTGGGCGTGTGGGGATCCTGTGTGGGCCAGACAGTTGCAATTCCACCTGAGTGATAGCCCGAGTGGTTGGACTCCGTTGGTACGCCCACGGCACCTTCTGGATTAGGAGCATTGCAAAAGGATTGCGGGGGTGCTATACGATGGGAGAGGGACTACATCCTGGGACTGTGGGCCTGGGCTCCCTGGGAAATAGCGCCAAGCAGAAGTGGTGGCACGTAGGAGACTGGGCTGTGTCCCCATTCGGAGCGGACAATGCCATGACAAAACCGAAAGGGGCCCGACCGCGCCACAAGTGAACAAATTGGATAAATACACTGTCCCGCGACACCAGTGCTCCGAGGAGGGGCCACATGACGACAAGCCGGCCGGAGACAAACCCTCCCTTAGCTCAATTATTGCAGCGATCCAATCTGTGGGCACGAACTTGGAAACTAAAATCGATAAGGTCACCATAGAAATGAACCTCATGAGGGCAGACATGCAAAAAACCTCTGAGAGGGTCACAGCGACCGAGGAGAGTATTGGGGAGCTACAATCTGTGGCGTGCAAGATGGAAGAACGCTTGCAGAAACTGACTCACCAACAGAAATTGATGGCTTTACAGTTGAATGATCAGGAAGGGAGGGCCTGCCGCAACAACATCCGTTTGGTGGGAGTGCCCTAGGGGGCGGAGGGGCCCAGCATGGACCTCTTCATTTAAGATCTTATCGTGAACCACCTCAAGCCGAAGAGGTTGTCCCCTCTGTTTTCTGTTTAAAGGGTGCACAGAGCTCCAATCCAGAAGCCGAAGCTGGGGGCCCCCCCACATACAATCGAACTTCCGTGATCGGGATGCAATCTTGCAGACTGCCAGAGTGCATGGCGACCTCACATTTGAAAACACAACAATGCGGTTCTTCCGGGACTTCACCCTAAAAGTACAACAGAAGAGGCGCACGTTCGATGGGGTCAAACGGGCCCTCAGGGAGTAGGGGATCAAATATATGATGTTGTTCTCACCAAAGCTCAAGGTCATAGAGGGCGACAAATCCTGGTTCTTCACATCGCCTGCAGAGGTTCAACAGTGGCTGGATGGGGGTCCTCCCCGGGCCCAACGACGGTGGGAGGAGACGAACCGGCATGGGAGCTGCTACCGCAATCTTGAATCCCCAGACCGGTGCAAAGAGGGGGTGAGGTCGAACTCTAGATCCAGGAGCTCCCTGTCCGGGAGTCCCGTGAGCGAAGCGGGATACCCAGGAAAATGAAGGACTGAACTAATTTCCATGGTGGGGTATATGGGTAGAATTGGACTTCAGGTATAGATTTCTTCTTTACAGTCAGGGGGCACTGCTGCTGTCTATACTCAATTGCATTGATGACCGAAACACGTCCGGTAGGTCCGGAGCTATATATAGCCCAGCTGTGCTAACTGTATTGGGGTTGATTTGCGGGCCTGGGGGTGGGCGCTCTTGGGTGGTGGTGCCAAGCAGCCCTTTAACACTTTCTTGTTCTTTAGGGCAACAGACGCTCTGCTATTGGCGATGTGGGTAGTTTCAGGCCCACACAGCAGGGTGGCAGGGAGGGGGGGTTCTGTTAGGGTTTTTTTCTATTGTGTGTTTTCCTGTTTATGCTTCAGACACATTGTTCCATCATTAGCAGGCAGTGGCCAAATTATCGCATTTCACATGTTATCGATCTACCGCAGGGGACCCTGATTCTGGGGGGGGGGATATGAACGATACTATGTACCCTGATGTGGATAGGGATGCCCGCTCCCCCGGGACCTGAGAACCCCGGCATCTGCTGACATTAACAGGAGCTATGGGATTGACGGATCTTTGGAGGTGCCACAACCCCACCCTGAGACACTTCACGCATATCTTTGCAGCCCATGGCAGCGGATCCTGCCTGGACTATATTTTGACGCACATGGCATCGGGGGGAATTTTTCAGGGGGGTGCCATACGGCACACAGAATATCAGATCATTCGCCAGCAGAGGTTCAGCTGTGTGGACCTGGGCGGGATTGGTCTCTCCCACCGAGGCTCGACCCCTTCCTGTTTAGAGACCAGGAATTTAGTGACCTGTTCAAGGAGCGCACCGACCAGTATTTTGTCGAGAATGTGGGCTCAGTACGTTCCGATTGTATCCTCTGACTCAAAATTATTTTGAGTTTGATGGGGTTTTCTATTTCCAAATCATGGGGACATCAATGAGGCTTCTTATGCCCCCAAATTTGCGAATCTGTATGTCGAAAACTTTGAACAGACCCATATTTTCAATCCACGTTAACAATCCTTATTTTCAGAATGTGCTCCATTGGCGCCCATAGTTTGATGACATTTTCTTTATTTGGACTGGGGTCACCACTATTCTGAATGATTTTCTAAAGTGGCTGAATATATGTTCCCAGGATCTTTTTTACCTCACAAGTCAGCAGTGAGAGTGAGTACTTTCTAGATCTGACAATTATCCCACATGATGGGAAGTTAGCAACCAAGCTCTACACAAAACCTACTGCACAAAATACTCTTTTGGAATACACCAGCTACCATCCAAGGGGCCTCAAAGATGTCCTCCCTTTTGGTCAGTTATTGCGTATTCGTAGGAACTGCCAATTTCAGGAGGAATATTTCCGGGAGGCTGATGTGCTTGCCAAAAATTTGAACATTGTAGTTAGCCAAAGAGATTAATTAAACATTCATTGAAGTAGGCTTGGTATAACCATTGGGGTTTTTTGTTGACCCCCCGTACCCGCAAAACATCTGAACGTGTACCTTGTGTTACCACCTTCAGCACACAAAGTAATCAAATCACTAAGATCATCAAACGACATTGGCCATTGGTGCAGGCAATTGGGATTACAAAGGAACTGCCCCTCTTCTCCTTTAAACGGGGGAAAAATATATGTGACCACCTGGTCCATGCTGCTTTGCCTGTAAAGAGTTCACCTGAATTGACCACTTTATGAGGCTTAACAAAATTGTAGGCCATTTTCGATGTGGAAATTGCCTTATGTGCGATTCTAATTTGAACACCAAACAGTTTGTACATGGCAATATAAAACATGACTTACGTGACCATACCAACTGTAATTCTCAGAATGTGGTATATCCCATTTGGTGTCCCTGCAATCTTATTTATGTGGGACAGACGAAACAACTTATGAAAAAATCATCTCTCCCAACATAAAAGCCGAATTAGGTACAGAAATGAACAAGCACCTTTGGTTACCCACTTTGTGGAACACAATCACACACCCTCTGACTTGAAATGGCAAGTGATAAAAAATCCACAGAGGGGTTGGGACATTGCGAATCTGCTAAACTGAACCGAATGCCGTTGGATATTCCGTTGTGACAGCATCAACAATGAACTCAACAGTTTGGAAGAATGCACGGCCGTATTGTTCAGTTGATTGGTGTTCAATACTATACTATGATCTGTCTTTTGGTATTGGGGCTGAGGCACTCTTGCAATCTGTGTTGTCTCAATCTGTTTAAATTACCCTTTATGAAAGTGATCATAGGTTCTATACTGTAATGACGATACCTGTATAAAATAGGTCCGTATTTATGACCACATATAATAATATGTTTGACGCTATTCTTTGATATATGGTTCTGTGGAATGTTTTGATTTGTTATAGGTTTTACAGCCTGTAGTATTACAGCCTGTACTATGACTTTCTATACGGGTCCAGCACTTTTATTAACATTAATGCTTTCAAAAAACTGTTACATGCTTTTTGTTGGGAACAAACGTAATTATGATTATTGGTAATACAACATTGTATGCTGTACTCTTGTGACCCCCTCCTCTTTTTAGTCATCTTATATAATATTGATTGTTTTATAAACACATATATGTATTGCAATGACCTGTATTTGATAACATAATCATGATGCTGACTGTTTGTTAACTATACACTGTGGAAATAGTCATTCAAAATTGTTGACGATGATGTTCATGAAAAAGGAGATCGTAAAACATATTTTTAAGATTGATTATTGAATAATTTCTGACTCTATGGGAATGGGTCTTTTTTATTTGTTCTTTATTTTTATTGGAATTCGTCTGATTACTGAATAATTTTTGATTCCTTGGTAATGGGTTTCTTTCCCTTAAGTTTTCCTAAATTCTTTACCGTTTCAAGATGGCCGCAATGATCCTGAACCGCATACTAGTTGACTCAGTTCGGGTGATTGTTAATATAAAAAAGTGAATTGTTCACAGTCCTAGTGGGTATTGAGTGGGACTGTCGACTATGTGGTTAAAGTTTATTTGAGATTGCCCTAATAGTTAACATTGTTGGAAGGTCCGATATATTTTTTACGAGACTAATCCTCTTTTTAGTTCTTTGAACGGCACGCTATTAGATCAGCGTGCCGTCGTTCTCCACTTTCTGCATCTGGCGTGACATTTTCTGGAGCCGGCATACCGATGGGACGAGGCGAACTAAAAACATTTTGTTAAAAGTAAGTGGGACTACAAAATTTGCTTTACTTGCCACTTTCATAGGCTTATGCGTTATTTTCAACAGAGGTCGTTTTTCGAGTTGAGCAGCCGGCCAGTAATCATTGATACACTGTCTGTTTGGTCCCTTCATGTGATGTTTTGAAAAACGGCAATTGGCCGTTGGCCAACACCAGCAATTTTCTTTTAGAACGTATTCCTTTATTCGACAGTTGTTGATCATTTTTTGTATAATAGCGATTAGTGAGTAATTTGGGCTAAGCGGGTTTCCTTTATTATGGATGCGCCGCCCCACCAATGATATATTCAGAAGTTGGATAGGGATATATTTTATTACTTTCCCCTCATCTGTCTGTTAGAATGTATCCAACTATTTTACAGATGGTGATAGTTTTCTGCACTTACCAACTAGCGAGTAATTAGCACTTTGTGGCTTTCCTTCACTATGGATATGCTACCTCACTAATGTTATATTCGGGAGTTTAATTTGGACATATTTTTTTTTTTATAATTCTTTTTATTGAACATTCAAGAAGAACAAAAAGGTCATGTTGCACAATCGATCAATCATTCCCAAATCCTGTGACACAGCGTCCCCAACAGGTAGTAGCATTATACATTGATTTTTCGTACATCTCTGCGACAATTACCGTTTGTTAATTTCAGGGCGTTAATGGTTCGTCAAGGGTGGGGACACATGGAGGTTCGCACACATTTCATCGATATACATTTCATTTAGTCCAGAGCGCTATCCATTTTTGGGGACAGACACGGGCCACATATACCGTTTTTTCAATCGCCATACACCAATCCAGGTCGTTTTTCCAGGCCTCGAGTGTCGGTGGCGCCTCTGCTCCCCAAAGTCTTGCTATGTTTCTCTTGGCTACCATCTGTCCAAGTGTCACCCATGCCTTGCCCTTTGTATTCAAATCTGTGGGCTTCCAGATGTTTAGGAGACATCGTTTGGCCTCCAGTCTAAGGCCTACCCCCCATACTGTACTCATACATTCGTGCACTTTTCTCCAGTAGTGTTGGATTAGTGGGCATTCCCAGAGTATGTGCAGAAAGGTCCCCTCTAGGCCACACTTCCTCCTACACTTCTCATCATTACTCCTACCCATTAGGACTAGTCGTCTCCCAGAGAAGTACACCCTGTGTAGAATTTTTAATTGGATCAGTTTTAGTTTTGCTGAAACTGCGACATCCTTAGGGGAAGAGAGTGCCTCTTTCCATTCCTCATAGTCTATTTATAGACCGTCCCTACCCCATTTCTCCCTCAGCGTCAATAAAGGATCTGGAGTGTGGTGTATTAGCTTTTTGTATGTGAGGGAGATGCCCTTCTCTGGCAGGTGTCCATCGAGTAGTCTGTCCTCAAGAGGGGAGGACTCCGGAAGTGATGACCTAGCTGGGATGTTGGCCTGAAGGGAGTGTCTGACTTGCGCGTACCTAAAGTACTCCGATTGCGCCAGTTCGTGTGTCTGCCGTAGTGAAGTAAAGGACACCATTCCCTGCGGTCCCCAGAGGTCTCCTATACAGGAGATTCCTATGAGATCCCACTTGTCAAACCCCTTAGATCGCCCCAACGCGCCTGGAGCCTCAGAGTCCCAGAGTGGAGTTGCAAGTGTGAGTCTGTTGGCCCACCCCAAGTTCCGGTTGACTACATGCCAAAGTTGTTCCGAATGCCTTGTAGGCCCTGTGAGAGGAAATTTGGTTGGTTTAGAGTAAAGTGCCCTCGTAAAGTCTCCGCCCGGGAGAGTCCACCTATCCATACAGTATGCGGGCTCATCCCCATTGCTGTATATACACTGGTTTATAGCGGACAGGTGTGCTGCCCAGTAGTACTTTCTGATGTCGGGGAGGGCAATACCCCCATCGTACCACCCGAGGGTTAGCTTGTGGAGCGCTATGCGCAGTTTCCAGTTCCATAATAGGTCCCTTTGTGTAGATTCAATTTCTTTAAAATACTCCTGTGGGACTACGTCTGGGTAGTTCTGGAGGGCATAGAGGAAGCATGGCAATGCCATCATTTTAAAAAGTGCTGCCGGTCCCAAGAGTGACAAGGGGAGTGTTTTCCAGGTGTTGGTGTCATGTCTGAACCTCTGCAGTGGCGGGAGTAGATTCCGCTCGTAGCAGGACTTGGCATCCTTTGTAATAAAGATACCTAGGTATTTAAACCCTTCTGCGACTATTTGGATGGGGCAGTCTTTTGGTATGGAAGGGGGACACCCATGTAGGACGTATAATAGCGATTTGCTCCAGTTTATTTTATATCCGGAGTTCTTTCCGAAACTGGTGAATATGTCCAGCACCACCCTTAGTGACTTTTGAGGGGAGGCAAGATAGAATAAGATGTCATCTGCGTATAAGGAGATCCGATCCTCCCATCCTTCTGCCCCTTTAAGTCCCCGGATAGAGGAGTCTCGTCGTATCCAAGCCGCAAGCGGCTCAAGGGATAGCGCGAAAAGTAGTGGTGAGAGTGGACAGCCCTGTCTCGTCCCCCTACCGAGTGTGAAAACTTCCGATAATTTGTTGTTTACGACTACTTGGGCTAATGGTTCCGTATAGAGGAGCTGCACCCATCCAATAAAATTAAGGCCAAAGCCCATCTTTTTTAGTACCGCCATTAGGTATGCCCATTCAAGTGTGTCAAAAGCCATTGTTGCATCCAGTGGCACTACTATTGCATCTTCTTGAATAGTGGAGCAACGCCCCAACACTCCATGTAGACGGCGCAAGTTATGGGCAGTATTGTGGCGCAGCATAAAACCTGATTGATCTGGGTGTACCAGTTTAGGTGTTATTGGCCGGAGTCTATTTGCTAAGAGCTTGGCAAGTATTTTGGGTTCAGCGTTCAACAGAGAAATTGGTCTATATGATTCACATTTGTCCTTTGGCTTCCCTTCTTTAGGGATGGCCACCAGCGTGACGATACGCTGATCTCTTGGCAGTATTCCCACCTCTCTACTGTCTTCAAACATACGATTTAAGTAGGGCGCCACTCTATCCGGTTTTAGCTTGTACAGCTCAATTGGTAGACCGTTAGGGCCTAATGCCTTGCCCGGTCGGAGGTCCCTTATTGCCTTAGCCACTTCATCATTTGTGAGTGCGCTCTCTAAAGTCTCTCGGCCATGGTCGGAGAGGTTAGGCAGTTGGATGCCTGCAAGTAATTTGGAGGAGTCATCTTCTGAAAGTTCCGTGCCCCTTTCGTATACCCGTTCGAAGTGCTCAGCGAACTCGCGGACTATGTCGTGGGGCTCCGTAAGAACAGCGCCTGCACTGCTCTGTAGCTCCTATACCAATCTCTGCGCCCTCTCTTTTTTGTACAGCCAGGCTATCATTTTGCCCGCTTTGTCTCCCTGATCGTATAAACGTCCGTCCCTATCTCTTGCAAGAGTTTTCGCAGCGTCAGTTGCTATTTCTCTGTATTCTGCCACTTTAATTTGTATGTGATGTATGGCAGCCTGGTCTTTGCCGTCTTTCGCAATCCCCTCAAGGCGGAGGAGATCACGTTCGATAGCGACCATTTGTTTTTCTTTTTCTTTACGTATCCCCGCTATGGTCGAGAGGGCCTGGCCCCTGATCACCGTTTTAAATGCTTCCCACAGAGTAGTGGGGGAATCCACTGTGCCCTCGTTTTCTGAGAAGTATTGGTCAATGGCACGTGCAATAGTAGCCTTGGTTTCCCGATTACGAAGATGCCAAGGATTGATCGGTGTAGTGCAGCCGACCTTTTGATCCCCTACCGTGAGGTGGACCCACAATGGGGAGTGGTCTGGATGCCCCGTGTCAGGTGCTTGATTTCTTGCGTGGTCACGTTGTAGTGGAGAGGCATGAGGATATAGTCTATCCTGGAGAAAGTATGGTGTACTCCCGAAAGGAATGTATACTCCTGAAGGGTCGGGTGACGTAGTCTCCAAAGGTCAGTGAGGCCAAATGCCTCCAAAAAGTTAGGGTGCCAGGTTTGCCCAGCATTTATGTCTCGCGGCGTAAGTCGGTCCGTCTGGCCAGACACAACCGAGTTGAAATCCCCCCCAATTAAAAGTTGCCCCTCCGGTAGGGAGAGCAGGAGTGAACCCAGATCTTTGTAAGATTGCGTTTGGAGACCTGGTGGGATGTAAACTGTTAACAGTGTGAGTGTGTGTCCCTCCCATTGTTCCGAGATTGCAGCGAAGCGTCCCAGTGGGTCAGTCCAGGTGTGCTGGACGGTTAGCAGGAGGGTGCGCCTGTTAAGATACCTACCCCCCGGGACCCTGAGGTGAAACCGGCGTATGCCATCATTGTGTATCCCCACCTGTTGAGGGCTTTACAGTTGTTGCCGATAAGGTGTGTCTCCGGGAGCAGGACGGCATCCGGGAGGTGGTGTTTTATATGTTGGAGTACAACACTCCTTTTTATTTTGTCTCCCAACCCGTTGACGTTCCAACTCAATAGCTTTAAGCTTTTATCCCAGTGTGTACTTATTGTCACAGTGAGCAGTTCTGTACAACCTGCGGCAAACGCAGCACCAATGTATGGCAATATATTGTAACTTACATGACCAGTACGCAATCCTTTCGTTCCCTCCCCTCCCAACCCAACCAAAACAATATAGAACACATTGAACCCTCAATCCTCCCCGTTCCCACCCCCCCTCCCTGCTATCCTGCCATGTCGGTTTGAAACTACCCACATCCACAAATAACAGAGTGCCTATCGCCCTAGCAACTAGTCAACAATGACACGGGAAATGGGCTAGTACCAACTCCGGCCGCTAGAGGCCCCCCCTGATACTTTACGAAGCTGTACCAGGCTTGAGATCCCAAGGCGGTCACTGCACCATAGCCGATAACATTGTTTTCTCCCCCCCTATTGCACGGGTCCTGCCTGACCCTTAGCGATGCATGTTAAGCTTTTTAGTCCGGAACACCCCCAACTTCGTATGGAGTTTGTTTAAGGTCCGTAGATGCCCCCTGTCTACTAGTCCGAATCTCACAGGCCACCCACCCTTACATTTTTCAACAAGAACATGTTATACATTATGGTTTGCCGATATAGTCCCATCAACTCCAACTCAGGAAACCAGCTTCAGTCCATTTCTCTGGGTTACCGGCAATCCCGGGCTACTTGATCTTGATCTTCAGGAACGCAGGCTACGCTTTTCCGAGTCCGATCTTTCTCCTGTCGAGTCCGACGCCCGGGCGTGTGTCTTTCTCCCGCCATCCCTGGTCCCTTCTGTTTTTACCTGTGCTACTTGTCCATCCAGCCAGTCCTGCACTTCCATGGGGGTGGCGAAGAAAAGTGATTTTCCGCCAGCTATTACTTTGAGTTTCGCTGGGAAAAACATCATATATTTGATTCCTCATTGCCGGAGAACTGCCTTCACCCCCTCGAAGGAGCGCCGCTCCTGCTGGACTTTAAGTGTAAAATCTGGGAAGAAGCGGATAGTTGAGTTTTCGTATTGAAGATCTGCCTGTACTCTTGCGGCCTGCAGTATCGCATCGCGGTCTCTATAGTTGAGGATTTTTGCAATAATAGTCCTGGGGGCCGCACCCGATTTAGGCTTGGGCAGAGGTGCCCGGTGCGCCCTCTCAATGGTGAAGAGCGAGGAGAGCCGCTTCGGTTTGAGGTGATTTAGAATTAGATCTTCAAGGAACAGGTCCGTGCTCGGCCCCACCACACCCTCCGAGATCCCAACCACTCTAACGTTGCTGCGGCGGACCCGCCCTTCTTGGTCCTCGAGCTTCAGGGCTATTTGTCGGTGTTGAGACAGGGCGTTGATCTGTTCCTCGAGCTTTTTCGTACATGTCTGAAGTTCAAGGACATTAGCTTCATTTGTTTTCACTTTGTCCGCTGTTTTGTGCATTTCTGCTCTCATCAAGTTCATTTCAATGGACATTTTATAATTTTTTGTTTCAAGGGTGGTCCCCAGTCCCTGGATAGCAGCCAATATGGATGTGAGGGATGACTCACCGTCTCCAGGTTGCCCCCCCTGAGCCCTCTCCTCCTGTGGAGTGGGATTCGGGACAGCATATTTGTCTAGTTTGTAAGATTGCACCATCGTGGTACTCTTGGGCTTCATTGTGCAGTCTCACCACTTAGGCCCACACCGCAGCAGACTGGAACCTTTCCTCGTGATGTGCTGCTCCCTTCACGAGAGGTTGAGGCTACTTAGGCCGCCACTGCACCGCGGTTACCGTCCACGGTCTCCGCACCAGGATGAATGTCAGGAATAGAAGTTCTCCCTGCGGTTTCAGGGGTATATTCTTGCATGTGCTCAGTATTGGTGGCATCTGGGGAGCAGGCCAATTGGGTGAGGTTCACTAGAGACAAGTCACCCCCAACAGCTATTGTCGCATCTGCTGGCGCTATCGGTTACTGTCTGCATTACGTGGCACGGTCCCAGATCCGTTGCCCCATGATGTAGCAGACGGTAAGACCCCCTCATTGAAGCCCCGCTGCGGACACAGGCTCGTACTGTCACTGTATATCACTTCAATTAGGTCGTGGTTCGCATTGATGGGGTTATTCTGCAATCGTCGTATGTCTTAATCTGTACTTCTCGCCGCCGTGCACCTCCTACTGAGGCCCGGCAGCGCACCAGTCACAATGCGGCACAGGCGGGCCTCAGCTCACAACAACAGATCAGCGTCTCCGGGGAGCACCCCGTATCACCACTTGTGGTTGCCTACGCCTGTACCCCAAGTGGTAGTGTCTTTGTATCTGTGGGCCCAAGATCAGTAATCTCTCCCCAACACTCTCCAGTCCAGTCCCCGGTGTTGAGAACGGGCTCCCGCCGAGTCCCTCAGATGCCTCACTGGGGTGTGGAGGGGGAGGCAAATGCACAAGTCAATCAGGCCGTTTGCTGCCACAGCGTTTTCCAGAGCACCAGGCCTCTTCCCTGCCCCCACCCCGCCTCCAGAGATATGTGGGCGCCGGTCCGGGGGGGGAGCACAGGCAAGCCCCCGCTCACCTGATCATCTTCCGCAGCAGGGCCCGCTATGCCGCGCCGTCCCCTGCGGCTTTTCTCACTCGGCTCCCACAGCCGCAGTGACGCTCTCCCCCAGAGGAGCCGGATCTGGCAGTTTCGCTCTCCAAGCCGGTGCCGGTGCCGATGCCTGAGCGGGCCTCCCGCGACGCCATCCGGAGTCAACGAATCCCCCCAAGGGGCTCAGGGGTCCATCCTAATCAGACATGAAGGTCGGCGATCCATGGCTCATCGCACGCACATCGGCGACCACCCGCAGCTCACTCAGCCGCGCACCTCCACACCAGGTGCCACGCGGCGTCTCCCGGTGAGCAGATCTGCTTCAGGGACCCTTTTTGTGGGCTATATTTCGCATTGATCCGGTCCCAGCCGCGTTATATGGTACGTGAATCACCCTAGGTCTCCTCCTGGTGGATGAAATACGGATATTCAGGGGGATTTAGGCGTTAGCTCCGGTGGAGCTCGCTGGTTAAGCAGCCATCTTAGTTGGCACCAAGCCACGCCCCCCTATTTCCCCTAATTTTTAACTTTCAGTAGCATAATTGCTGGTACCGACCATGATCCCCTGAATTAGCATGACGTTTGGGACCACCAACAGTTGGACACTGACTTGCATCTGACAGCCATCTCTGGCATACATCCTCACAATCTTGAAATTGAGGATTTTTCTGTGAATCTTTTAGACATACTGACAGGTATGTGCATATTTTGATTTTCCTATACCTATTAGGGGTGAGATAAAAAAGTTTCTCTGCTTATATTTGGCAATTGTTTTTTTTATTTTTTGACAGATTCAGTTTCTACTATTTCAAGTTTAAGTGCCTGATGCACAACCTATGTTGAACTATTCCTTGAGGTGATTATCAATTTATACCTATCCCCTTATTTACTTGCTTCATCACTTTTTCTCCTTTTTTCTCGCTTTTTCTTGGGTATTCCCTCAAATATTCTTACTTATTTGGGGGCATATCAGCAACAACCGGCGATAATTATCGCTAAGCGCACTTAGCGCTAGGATAATTATCGCTGGCTAGTGTGGATTTTTATCGCTGAGATAGCGTGCTATTAGCAACGCTTATCTCAAAAGCAATAAAAATCCTTGCGCTAACTGCCTAACGTGAGATTATCGCTGGATACCAGCGATAATCTCACGAAATGTGGCGTTAGCTTGTTGATAGGGCCTCACAAACTTAGCCATGATATCCACCCTCCATAGGATATCATGGCTAAGTCAGCCCTGAAGCAGGCGTAAGGAAAGTAGCGATAACAGGGGTTATCACTACTTTTCTTGCCGCTATTCTTCATAGCGTGGGGCATGATGATAGGAGAAATGTCGCTTAGCAACATTTCTCCAGTCATGTTAGGTCAGGAACGCCCACTTTGCATCTCATTAGAGATGCAAAGCTGGGCGTTAAGATTTCCCGCGCTAAAGCAAGGTTTCACGCGTTAGCGTGACTTTGCTAATTAGGCGATAAAATTATCGCCGCTTTTCAGCCGAAAACGGCCGCAAAAGTGGCGATAATTTTTTATCACCTCGTTGCTGATATGCCCCTTGGTCTTTTCCTTTTGGGTCACCGTTACTGATCTCTGTCACGTTTTCGGTGCTAACTAAAATTCTACATTACTCTTTGGAACCCATGTACATATATTTTATTTTTAGATTTATTTGAAAAACAGTGGACGCTCCTACATATGATGCTTTTGTCCTGATGATGACTCTTTAAGTACCCTTGGGTCGAAACGTCTTCGATGCCAGTAACGTGGCCTAAATCAAAGAGGACACAATTGTTGTATTGTGTATTTTTGTTTTATTTTGAAACCTGTTTTCTGTATTTTTCCTCAGCCACTGTCTGTTTAGTTTACACTTGTCTTTGTCTATAATCATAATACTGCGTAACTGTATGAGCGCCATTATTAATGTGTGTATATATATTTGTAAAATGCTTTTTGTTGAATTAATATTAAATATCAGTTTTTTTATACAATTACTGGTAAATGGGTAATGTGGAATATAGATAGCATTTGTTCTTTCTTTAGGTTCTGACCTAAATTTTAAAACAACAAATGTTACTTTTAAGTTTGGCTCACAAACCATTGTTTGGACTATAGAGTGTATCCTCGGGGAGACGTATAAAGTGGTAGCCAGGGACTGTGTGCAGGCGATGAGTGGCGCCAAGCGCAAATAAAAATGAGCTCAGTGTGAAGCTCTGGAGCGCAAGATATTGGCTTTTGAGCTGGCGATGGGCTCCGAATCAGGAGGGGATACCGGGGGCAAACATATACTCAAGCTCAAGCAAAAAGAACTTAAAGATCTAGAGGAAAACGCTGCTCACACACATGTGCTAGCTACTCAGAGAAAGATCTACGACCTTGGAGACAAGGCTAATAAACTAATTGCCTGGCTTAAAAAGAAGGACAGGAGTCGTAACTGGGTTTCTGTAATCAGGACTGAGCACGCCTCAAAGGGTGGTACTGGCACAGAATTAGCTGATGTCTTTGCTGACTATTATGAGAACATATCTCAATCACAGACTACACGGGGGGAGGCAGAGTCCTACGAGTTGCTTAAAGATATGGGGGCATATTTACAATAACTGGCGCATCCCTGCATATCAGCAGGGATGCGCCAGTTATTATGCGCTACAGCTCCGCCACCATGGATGCGCCGCATTTACAATGCGGCGCACCATGGGGCAAGAACGGCACAGATGCGTGACGCATCTGTGCCGTAAAAGTGGCGCATTGCTGGAGTTGCGTCGCAAGCGCGATGCAGCTCCAGCAATGCTCTGGGGGGCCCTATCTTGTGAATGCTGCGTCAATCCCTACGCCTGCTTCAAGCAGGCGCAGGGTTTTGACGCAGCATGGGTCTAAAAGTGACTGAGTGAAATCTTGTAGATTTCACTCAGCCACTTTTAGGAGGCGTTCCTGCGATGGAATGCCCCCCCCTGCGCAGGAACGCCTACTTCTGGCGCAGGGCTTTACAACGTGACGTATCTCCCAGATGCGTCACGTTGTAAATACCCCACACCATGGCGCAGGATTTGCGCTGCCGCTGCGTCACAAAAGTGACGCAACAGCGGCGTAAAAGAGGCGCAAGGGGCTTGTAAATCTGCCCCGTGGTTTTAGAAACGCTTGAGGACGATGACAGAGTGGCACTAGACTCGGACTTTACTATAGACGAAGTAGAAAATGCCAAACATGACTTGCAGTCCGGGAAAGCGGCGGGCCCAAATGGACTCCCCACTGAAATGTACAAGCGTGTGGCGAGTAAATTAGCTCCGCATATGCTCAATATGTTTCTTGGTGCAAGGGACGAAGGGCTTCTTCCAGAGGATCTGAGGATGGCAACCATTGTAGTCATCCTGAAAAAAGGTAAACCTCATGACCTCTGTAGCTCCTACAGACCTATTTCCCTTCTGTACTTTGAAGCCAAAGTACTGGTAAAGGTCATTGCAACTCGATTGAGCTTGGTTATCCAATCCCTCATCCATCCAGACCAATCTAGCTTTATGCTGCATAGGAGTACCAGGCTTAATTTACAACGTCTCTATGGCGTTATGCTGAAAACACGAGGCAACCGGGATGTGCCTGCTGCCCTCCTGTCACTCAACGCCAAGATGGCATTCAACAGCATCGAATGGACATACTTGTTCGCTGATCTAGATAAAATTGGGATGGGTCCAAAGCTACAGCAATGGATACGCCTCTTATACACCACCCAAATGGGTCGAGTTTGTGTCAGTGGGAATATATCCCGAGCCTTTAGAATGCATCAGGGCCGGACGCTGGGCTGCCCACTGTCATCGATGCCATTCGCGTTAGCACTGGAACCGCTTGCGGTCTGGATACAAAGGGATCCATTGGTCAGAGGAATTGATCTTGGGGAGGCTGGGAAGAGCGCATATCACTGTACGCTGACGATATCCTATTGTACGCCCACAGACCACGACAAATGTTCCACTGGCTTATCACTATCATATAGTCGTTCAGAACATACTCTGGATACTGTGTTAATTGGTACAAATCCCTAGTGTTTTTGTTAGCGGGGAGCTTCCTCCCTTGACCTTGGTGTGCTTTGAGCTGGTGAGGAAAGAGACGTTTAAATATTTGGGCATAGGGATAACACACTCAGAGAATGAGTTCATACGCCTAAATATCCAGGCACAACTAGATCATCTTCAGGACGATGCCACCCACTGGAGACGACTTCCTGTTTCCCTGGTGGGCAAAGCGGTTCTCTTCAAAAGGATGGCCGTCCCTCCGACTATTGTATGTGGTTCAAAACACACCATTTCGGATACCGGAGACA
Source organism: Triturus cristatus (assembly GCF_964204655.1). Classification (NCBI taxonomy): domain Eukaryota; kingdom Metazoa; phylum Chordata; class Amphibia; order Caudata; family Salamandridae; genus Triturus; species Triturus cristatus. The sequence continues at coordinate 742,072,688 of NC_140583.1, forward strand.
TTTTTCTGCTCTGTTGAATCCGAACAGCGTATGTTGCTGTGGGGGTGTGGCAGCCCCAGGATTGCACTGAAGAAACTCCAGTGAGGAATATATGATGGGGCTTGGCCATTCCTAATATTAGACAATATTACTAGGCTTCGCAAATCGTCTACATTAATGGTTGGGGATTCTCCCCGCTTGAGGAGCCGGCGTACAGAGTGGACTGGCTAGCAATGATTAATGGTAACTATCGAACGGAGCTGTACCAAAAACGGAGACGTAATCCGCTCCTTCCGGTGCACACCCGTACAGTTATGGAAGTATGGCACCAGGTGAACAAAATGACCAGGTGGGAGGCTAATCTTACGGAACAGACCCCATTATGGGACGGGGACTACTTGAGCGAACTGACACGACTAAAGGGCTTTTGGAGATGGAGCCTTAATGGGATCGACTTATTGGGGATGTTTGGAAGAGAGGCAAAATTATAGATTTTGACACCCTGAGGGAGGAGTTCCAAATGGGGGGGAGAGTTTCTCTGATACCGACAGCTTTGACAAGCACTTCAATGTCATTTGAAGGAGGGCACTCTGGTACCGGAGTATTTGCCACTTGAGGACTGCCTCTTTCTAGATCCCATGATTGACAAAGCCATATCCCTCACATATAAGAAGCTTGTGAATAACCCCTCAGACTGCTTGGGCCCCCTACAAGAGGCCTGGTAGTCGAACGTGGGCCTGCTCGAGGACGATGACTGGGCCGAAGCCTTGCAGAGCCCAGAGAAATAGCCATTCGGGCACACTTTAGGCTTGTCCAACTCTGTATTCTCCATAGATCATATGAGGGCGGGGGAGGGGCAGGGTGGGGGGTTCTAAAAACCGGAATATGGATACTTGCAGGTAAGTAAACAATAAAATAAATAAAACGAATTTCGTTGCGCGCCCTGCATCGCAAAATGCGATGCAGCGCGCGCTACAAAATTCATTTTATTTATTTTATTGTTTACTTACCTGCAATTATCCATATTCCGGTTTTTAGAACCCCCCACACTGCCCCTCCCCTGACCCGCCTTTCCGCCCCACGGAACTCCCTCCACGGGCCGCGGCTGCCACCCATGAATTTTAGCATATTCTCAGATTTGCCATTAATGGTAGATCTGGGAAGGCATCAAAATGTTTTGCCTCCCCAGGTGAGCCATAACGAGGAGAAATATCTTTATTTCTCCTCGTTTTTACCTCTTTCTACATGTGCTGCATTCTGCAGCACACATAGAAACAGGAAAGTGCCTCAGACACCCTTGCACCATGATGCAAGGGTGCTTGCGTTGACGTTAGGCAGCCAAAAGTGCCCCAGCACTGGGAAAGAACAGGAATGTGCAGTATAATGTCAAATATGGTGCAATAATGCCCTTTCCCTTTCACACAGCGCAGCAAGTGGGCTTGCTGGGCTGTGCTGCACGAAGAAATGATAAATATGGGTCTATATGTGGATTTGAACCCAGTAAATCCGGGTATACATATTATGTGCCACTCAGGACACATTTATTGGTAGCCTGACTTTTCTGCTGGGATAGCTATATTTCTTGCCAAATGGTGTCCCTGCACATAGATCTGGGCATCTTGGAGTTGGGGCCTTAATTCGTGCATGTGTATGTGTGTGTAGGAGGTTACCGACCACTGCTCTTGCTGCCTCGTGTGTTAGGAAACCTTGACCTGCCCCTGAATTGATGTGCGTTTGTTGATGAAGTTCTTCACAGCTCACTGAAACATGGACCAAACCACAATAAAAAGAAATGAAATTATTTTTGAACACATGGTTAGGACTATTGCTTAGAACGCACCATAAATAAATTTCCATGTTGTAGAAGAGATAGTTCATTTACCAAAGTAACTCAATCATTTTCATACTCACCCACAAGGTCAAACCTCCTAAAATTGGACCTTTGGACAAGTCAGAGGCCAGACTGCAATGTGAGAATGACATCGTTATTTTGCCGTGAGAAAACGATTATATTTGACTGATTTAGAATAAGGTATTCTTTTTTCAAAACTTGAAGTTGTTCAAGATGTCATCATCCTTAAGTGTAGACTGTATTTAAGAGATGTAAAATGCCTTGAGTTTTTCCTCCCTCTCCGATGATTCAGCACGCACGTCTGAGAAGGGTTGCAGTTCAATAGCCTTTGACAACCTTCCAGGCAGCCTGGCTAAGTACTGACTCAAGAATGCAGTTATTGCTCCAGTCAGTGACTTCGGGCCTCTTCCATGCCTGGGGTAACCTAAAATACGGCACAGAGTGATCTCACAAAAATGTTCGGAGGCCCTATAAATCCTTTTTAGCCTTGTGGCTTTAGCTTTGTGTATGTCCACACACTGGCCTGTAATTTGGTGCATTGAGAGGTGACATTCCCTTGCATTAATCTCTGCAGCTTAAGATGTGTATGTTGACGTGGCAGCAGATGTGGTGTGTTCAAAAAGTTTCGTTTACAGACTCCACTCTCTAAGGCACAGAGCACGAGATCGTTCTCCAAGACTTGCCGCAATGTAACTCGGTTCGGTGGCTGCTACCAAATAGGGAACAAGGGTTCTGCACAAGAGGGCACAGCTGGGGTAATAAAAGTGGCACAAGCTGGTGTGAACTTTATTTTTTATTAAAAGCTTATGCTGGGAAATAAGAAGAAAAGGTAGGAACTGATGCTGTCATAAAGTGGTGAGCGTATGCCTGCAATAAAAATAATAATAATAATAATGACCATGACATACAATTTAATAGAACAGCATGGGTGCTTCTTAGAAGACAAGCTAAAATTTAGAACAGGTATATAAACCATTTTAGAGTTAAAGCATACCACAGGAATTTGTAATACTTCGTAGCAAAAGAAAAGATACTTTTTGATTTGAAATAACGTACCTTGAAAACAAACTTTAAATGCACGAGGAGGAATCATTTAAATCATTTTCTTAAATATATTATTGACTCCCCCATCCAGGTATTGAAGTGCACTTCTTCTAAGGCAAATGTATGCAGGTTGTACTCATTAAAATGCTGCCATTTACAGTGCAGGATCGCCAATGGCAGCTGGGCTAATCTGCTGTGAAGAGTGGAGGCGAAATGTGAACTACCCGTGAATAGAACGAAGGTTGTCGAGGGCTGCCCTAAATTCCCGCTATGGATGTATAGATGTATGTTATTTTTTTTACAATGATTTTATTATATGAGTTTCGCAACTCAGTGAACGCTGTGTCTAGGCCAGACCTAAAGAAGGTAGCAGATTGCATTTTTTAAAATTGACAAGGCAGATTTTCTTGTACAACAATTAAATACATTCCTCAAAACCAAAATAACCAATAATGTGTTACTCCTCTTGATGTTCAAAATACCACATGTTAAAACCATGGTACACTACTTCAGGATAAACACCGTTTCCAGCATGTAAGAGTCCCCTGGGCTAATAGTGTGATCAGATGTCAACTTTCACCACCTATATACGAGATAAACATTTAGAGCATGATTTTGAATATGGCACAGCAGTATTCTAGGGTCAATACAACTCAGCCATATTACATGTTTTCTGTTCTTTCTAGATCTGAAATTACCAGATATGGGAACTCAGCGCTGCTGAATCCTGGGCCCAGCGACATTGGATCCGGTTGCAAGAGGTGTGACTGTGCAACACATGAAACCAGAGGAGAGGTGGAGGCGAGGCATGGGCTGTGGGCTGCGGGTAGTATCATAGCTCAGCCCCCGCCAGTGAACCCCCAATGCAACAGATGGAGCTGACCATGCTCCTCAGAGGGGTTGATAGATGAATTTACCTCTCTTTAACACCAGCCACAAGTGGAACAGCTTCACCCCATACACAGAGGACACGGCACACAGGACCTCCACACACCACAGAACAAGACGGGAACACACAATGCTCCCATCAGCTGAGCCCTGTCCTGCCCTGCATCTACTTTATCTCCCACCTGCAACCCATTAGCTTAGAACCTCTCCTCCACATCCTCGCCCTCTATGGTCCCTGCACCAAGAAGGTAGTAAATGGGAGCAGGTTTGCGCTTGGTATTACTCTTAGAAGGGGTTAAAATAGGTAGATTTGCATCTGGTATTCCTGGGTCTGCAAGTCATTCCACATCCTGGGAAAAATTACTCCGGTGAGATGGATTTAGGTGCGGGTATCTAGACCAGAAACAGTAACTCCAAGCACACTGTACCTAAATACAGCTCACTTGTAATCGAACCATTCGAATAATATGTACACATACGTTGTTAAAGATTATTTAAGATGTGCCAGACTTAACAAAAAGTAAAGATGCATAAATAGTCCAAGATTCCAGGTTTTATGTATTCCCGTCTTCAAAGTCCTAAGCTATGCTTGTTTCAGCAAGTTTAAAAAAAGAATAAATGCAATTTAAAAATTGGGCTGTTGTCAATTACATTTAAAATAATATTCAGATCTTTTTTGACACCCTTGATCTGAAGTTAAAATCATTTATTATACTATTTAAAATATGTATTTTTTATGTATTTTTTATTTACGGTCATTTCCTTGCTTAAATAAAACACTTACTAGAACGAAACAGTACATAAAAAGTGATGTATCAACACGGCTTGAACAACAATGTCTTAATTTGGTTCCTAAAAAATAGCAGAATGTGTTACATTTTAATGTCACCAGTTAGAGGTTCCATGGGCCAGATGTATAGACATTGGATTTTGCGAGTGTATAATAGTGAATTTTACCGATTCGCTATTATAGACTCGCAAAATGCAATGTGTGTAGGTAATTGCAAACATTTCGTGATTCCTATGCATTCCTTAATTGCGGCTCGCAAATTGTGAGTCGCAAATAGGAAATAGCTTCCCATTCATTTCTATGGGCCTAGTGGCCAATAGGAATTTGCGCAATTTGCGCAATTTGCGAGTACCCAATAGGTACCCACAAATTGGGCATGCAATTTCAAGGGTGCAAGGTGGCCAAAAGGACACCCTGTTGAACCCCTGAAATATGCATGTGTGCACATGTGGCGCACATACATGCCCTAAGGGCATGCATGTGCGCCACATGGCACTTAGAAAATTGCAAAAAAAAGCACTTTTTGAAGAATTTGCAAATTGCCACCAACTAGAAGTTGGTGGTAATTTGAGAATCCCTAATGCTAATTCGCAATTTGCGATAGCTACAAGAATTGCATTTAGGGAATCGCAAATTGAGATTCCCTAACTGCATTCGCAATTTAGGTAATTGCAAATAATTGCGATTACTCATATTTCAAATTCAAAATGTTTCATACATTGCCAAACGCATTTTTGCATTCGCAAACGGGCTGGTTCTGCGAATCGGCCTGTTTGCAATCACAAAAAGCGTTGATACATCTGGCCCCATAGTTGTGGGGTCAAAACACCAAACAGAAGGCCCTCGCCCAGTGCAGTTTTGTTCTTAGCACTGTCAGAAGCATTTGTCCGTCTGATCACAAGGAATGGGTTGACACATAGCATGACAGGTTTTTCTCTACAGATAAAAGGAAGCATTTCCGCTTACTATTTGAGTGCCAAACCCGCCGGTTTGAACATGAGATATTTTTCTATTGGTAGCCAAGAAGGGAGTAAAGACCAGCCCTGAGACTATCAACAATAGTTTTTTGGTTTTTTATGAATTTTCTATTGAAATCCATCAAAGAAGTTTTCTAAATTCATCCGTACAACTCATTGAAAAAATCACATAATAGAGCCATTCAATACAGCATAAAAAGTCTGCTACAGGAAAGTTAGACAGAATAAAATCCAGAATGACCTAGGACTAGAAAAATCATTAGAGACCAGATACAATATAATTTCATAATTGAAAAGATAATAGCTAAAGCGCACAAAATACGCTGAAAAGTAAGTCCAAGTAAAGCTTATAAGTGTAGCCATAAATAATGCTGCAAATGGTGTTTTAAGATCAGATACGACGTCGCTTGCCTATTTTAAAATGAGCTAAAATATCGATTATGCATTAGGTACATTAAAATATGCAGAAATATCAAAATAGTTGCCATAAATAGTATTTCATGATGTAAAAACGGCTTTAGTGCTTATAAAAAAGAAGCTAAAGTGTCTATAGTGTATTAAAGTGTTAAGAAATATGTGTCTATAGTGAAATAGAGTGCAAGAGGGTATGCAATAATGTCGACACATACAACATCAGATAAAATTTCAGCATGAGAGGAGTACCTTTTAGAATGTAAGCTCTTGTTTAAAAATTGAATCGAAATAGACTGGCCATAAGACTGGCCATACTTTCTCGAACTTCTTAATCCCCCTAAAACACTGACCGGATTGGCGGGAGTAGACTTTAGGTAAAAAAATGTGGGGTTCTATAAAAAAGACATTTGTTAAAAAATAGCATCTGGCGCCAGGTAGCCCCCCTCAACATACTAAAATTAAGTTTATTTAATTCAGACCACATACTTGCTGTAACCTCCAAATTCCTTGTTTTTTTTCCATTTTGGTATTGATTTCCCCGCAAGATCTTTTCCCTTAATAGGGGCTAAAAGTTTTTTCCACTCCACAGGTTTCCTAACTATGATTTCTTAAAGTAATGTGTATCCCAGATTTGTAAATTCATTATTCTGTTTCAGATCCAGATTACTCAGGAACTTGATAAGAATATTATATGACCGGAGGAGAAGGTAATAATTCGGGATTAAATCATACATTTAAGAAACATTCAGCCACCTATCGATCCTTAAGAAATCTGAGATTTTCCGAAAGTTGGCCGTAGCCCATTTCTGAATAATTTCAGTTGAATCTCTAATCCCAAATACTGAAGTGAGTTTGGATAACAGGGTTAAGGAATTAGTTCCGGGGATTGAATATCTTCTATAAAAATCCTGACGTTTATGAAAGAACCACTGCATACACTTATAGCGCACTCATTTAGGGGATTTCGAAATATTTAATGGGCAACGTACCTGGTACTTTTTACAAATTAACTTCATAAAATAATTTATAAATAGTCCTGTTTGTGATTCCAACTTAAACCTTGACAATAGTGTGCGAAGTATGCAAAATAATAATCCTAGAGATTAGGGAGAGCTAACCCGCCGTTCTCCAACCCCTCATATAAAGTGCTTACTGCAATTCAGGGGGTTTTCTTACCCCAAAGAAAGGATGTAAATATGGATTCTAATTTAGTGGTGCTGTTAAAACACACGGAATTGCAGAGAATAAAACATTAAATAGCAGAAGAACGGATATCTTGATCAGTTAGACCCTCCCCATAATAGTTAACTTGTGCGAGTTCCATCGATGCAATAAATCCTGTACATCCAGCCGAAGTGGGACACAATTTAAGTCATTCATTTCAGAGATTTGTGATGAAAAATAAACCTCCAGATATCTTTTTGGTTTAGAATTTTGACAGGACAAAATATCAGCGTGTAAAACATCGGGCTTGCATCGATCCCGGATTATTTCTGTTTTCTTTTTGTTAATTTTATACCCGCTGAGCAATTCAAACTGCTCAAAAATCTCAAAAACATTTGCTTGGACCTCCTTATAACCTTTAATTATTAGCATGATATCTCCCGCATATAATTTTAATTTCCCCATAGTTAGTAGAGGGGGACGAATATCTGCATTATTTCAAATAGCAACAGCCAAGGGTTAAATAAAAAAAGTGAATAAAATGGGGAACAGTGGACAACCTTCTCTGGTCCCCAATTTGACACTAATTTGTCCTGCCTCAGAGGCATTAACAATAATATTGGCTTCTGCGCTATGGTCCATTCTCTGAATAAACCCTGTAATTTTGGGGGGTACACCAAAGCTTGAAAGGATACAAAATAAAGTCTCCCACACCATGAGGTCGAATGCCTTCTTGGTGTCTAACAGAAGGACCAGGGTTGGTATCATCTTGGTATCATCTTGGTCTCAAAATAATCCAGTGCTTCTGCGATATAATGCGTGTTGCTCCCAAGCTGTCACCCTGCTATAAAACCCTTTTGATCAGAATGGATCAGGTTCGAGGCTATTGCATTGAATCTGTTGGCTAAAAGTTTAGTGATGATCTTATAGTCAGAGTTTAAAAGTGTGATAGGACGATATGAATTAAGATCTTCACAATCTTTTCCCTTTTTAAAAAAACTAGCTATATTCCCTTTTCAAAATGAAGGTGGGATTGAATTAGCAATCAGCAACTAGTATTCTAAAATGGCCCCCAAAAAAGTTTTAAAAACTCAGCCGGGAGATCGTCCGGACCACTGGCTTTTGCACTGGGGAGGTTTTATATAACATCCCCAGTTCTTCTTTGGAGAAAGTGTGCGTCATTCGGAATTTTCTGTTCCTGGAGGAATTCGTCCAGGGATGCGTTATAAATAGACTGTTGTTGGCCATAAATACTCCTGTAATGTTGGGGCATTATATGCCCTATGACAGCTGGATCTTCACAGCGGATACCAGGTACAGAGCATCTCAAGGTACTTATCTGGTTGCTAGCTGCCTGCTCCATGGCCTGCCATGCAAGGAACCTCTTGGTATAATTACTCTCTTCATATACCTTTTGCCTATGATTACTATGAAAAGATTCCCATTTAAAATACTGCTCTTTGTGAAGATCCCGTTTGGCACGGTCACGTTTTCATTGGTTGGAGGCCTTTATCTCTGTTTGCAGAGTAACACCCACCTTTCTTCCGATACGTATTGCCTATATAAAGTCCATCTTTTGGAATAAACAATGTTTTTGCCATACTCTAACTCTAAGATGATCCTAGCATGGTCATAGAATCTGTTCAGAATAATTTTCTGCTGAATAAAAGTCAGTGTCTTAGATATGAGAGAGAAATCCATACATAAGGAGGTGCCAAATCTACTCGAAAAACAAGTATATGCAATCTTAGTCGGAAATACTGCCCTCTCATGAGTCAATTATATCCAAGTTTTTCCTATAATTTTAAATAATTCTAAAAGTCTTAGGTTTTGATTGTTTTTTTAGAAATGACTGAGGAATCAATTTGTGGGTTTATTAAAAAAATAATATTTCCCCCTAAAATCACTTCGCCGAGAATTTGTATTAGAGATTGAAAAAAATCTTCGTATGGTACAGGATTATCTTCTACTGGGGCATAAATACTAGCAAAGGGTAGAAATCTATTCCCTAGATTGCAGGTCGCCCAACACCACCTTACTTTCTGATCACTTATGAAGTTAATCACCTCAGCTGGAATTATTTTGCCCGCGAAGATTGCCGTGCCGCTGATGGAGCGCAAAAACCCTGGTAACGGGGAAAGCAAACCCGTACCAATATCCTCCTTTCGTCACAGACCCAGCGTCACACTAAGTCATTCACACATGCAATCATTGGTGGGGCCCATAACACCAACACTCACACTATCCATTCACCAGTCTGCACACAGTTGGAGGGATGAGCGGTTCAAGCGCTCGACATGTGGGGGATATACCTTATATCCTATAGGGAAGGAAAGGTTAATTTACAGAATATACATCAATATCCCTTCCACCTACAGATCTCAATCCTAAACATCAAGGCACTCCTCCCACGTGGCCAATGGACCAAATAGTTGGATTGGTTGATGGTGATCTAGAACCAGCTAAAACACATTTTAAGATTTAGATCTTACCCTTCTCGATAAATCACAAACTCATTCTTTGTCAATCAATATTTGTTTATCAAAAATTTCTTAGCAAAGTAAAATATGCGTTTGGAGGGTTTATATCACATTTTCAATTAAATCGCAGAACATCATATTTACCTATTCTGACTATCTGGAGTCCTCTAAGTCTGTCGTCATTCGGCAAAGCAGATTAATGTTCAAGTTCTGTGCTCAGCACGCCACAGTCTCAAAGATCGGCCAAGGCCGGAGACGTGCAAGCATCTGGCAATGCCCATAGAATTAGGAAAAGTTTGTAGTTATCAGGTAATTAGGCAGCATCCGGACCATTTAGGATTCAGGAACGCAGCAGTCACCCTAAGTAGTAGAGTTCGCATAGCATCACCATCGTCGTCGTGGTCATCGGTCAGTAAGGTAGGAAAAATTGGTAGGTCAAGTAGTTCTCTCTATATTCTACCATGTACTTATATAACAAAATCACAGTAAAAGTTAAATTTTGGTAATTTCGTACAGTCGTGATTGGTTGGTTGTGATCGTCCGATAGGGTTTAGCACAGTTTGAGGGGTGAGGTCACAGTTCAGTCCATTCCGGTTTCTTTTGTAAACGTCCTTTGTTTTGTCACTTAGCTGTTTTCTCACCGTGGCCTTGTCTTAGTACAGTGGGTTACGGGTCATGCAGAGGCCGCAGTCATCTATGTTGCACATGCGCTGTTCGCTCCGCACCTTGTGGGACAGTGGCCACATCGTCATGTAGCGTCGGCGGCCATTTTGTCTAGGCCCAAACGCCAACTTAAGCGAAACAAACACAAAAGAGTAATTAATGCATAGAAATAATAAATCTAATGTTAACCCCTTACTAATCCCTTTATGTGCTTGTATTTATCTAGCGTATAGCAACATTTAAAGCGTTTATATTCACCCTTTACGTTGTCTTCTCGAGCAACATTACAGAGACATTAAAAAAGCAACATATACCAAGGAATATTCTATTTATTACACATACTACTGTTGGTATGCGTACGGATTTTAGTCATAAAGGTTATTTAGCCATGCAAAATGCAAATCCCCCATATATATTGTAGATTAATGTTGATTAATAACACATGCAAACTCCTTTAAATATTATAGTTAATAGATTATTCAATTAGTGATTTCATGCAGAATAGGGGGGGTATACAAAATGTTGTACTACCCACTCCATCACTGCGATGTGATGCAGAGAGGAGGAGAAGCCCGGGTGTGCTGCCCAGGACCTAAACGTAAAAAAATGTCCTAGCTTCCCCTCCGATATATAGGTCTCTTGAATTAAAATTACAGACAGATTTTCTCTCTTGATTCATGATTCAATGTCCTACATTTTCTTTTTAGTGTTAAGACCACTGACATTAAAAGAGACCACCTTTAGCCCACTGCACGAAGTACTCCAAAGGGGTTGCAAAGTAGACTAAGGTTTGCCGTAGGGATTCAGAATCTTTCATTAATACCCCCTTGTCCTAACAGAATATGGATTTATAAATAGAATTTGGATGAATCTAGATTTTACAAATAGATCTTTTTTCCCACATGCTTCCCATTCCACCCCATGGCACCCCCCCTCCCGGAAAAACTGCGGTGAGCAGTCCACCATCCCTGCTCACACCTGACAGGCCTACCCAACTCCCCAAAATTGGCACCATGACTTTATGACAGGTGTGACTGGCCTACATACCCCCCCTCACCCAAGGTGAAAAGAAAAGGACTCAAGAAGGGAAAAAAAGAGGAAGAGTAAATATAAACCCCCGAAAACTATCTGTGAAGGAAGTAAAGGAGACTCAGAAAAGAAGAAAGACCAACAAAAAATAAATAACTAATTACATCTGCTATTTTTAAAAGCCCTGAGCAAAGCGATTAGGACTTGTTTGAAGAAATTTGTTGCAGCAATTCCTGTGCTTCGGGGACATTGCAAAATACATGGAATCTACCTTTTACAAGCACGTTTAGTTTGCTCTGTTGTACAATCATAGCTTGTGCCCCCTGTTCTTTGTATAAATGCATTATTTTTACAAACTCTTTCCGCCTTTTGGCTGCAGAAGCAGACATGTCAGGGAAAATACAACAAAGTGGGGCCTTTGAGGAGGTAAACTGTCGCTGCTTCATGGCCTTAGATAGAATTTGTTCCTTGACCCTGTAATCCCCAAAATTAACAAGGATTGTCTGCAGGAATTTCGCATTGGGAGGAAGATGCGCTGGCGCCCGATGGGCCCGCATAAGAGTCAAATCTCCATTATATTCCAGGAGGACTTTTTTTATATGAAAGTGTCAACCCATTGTAATGTCTGCTGCCCTCTCAAGACCTTCCGGAATATGAGGATACGAAGACTAGATCATCTAGAGTGATTCTACAATTCCTCCAGTTTGTACTCCATTGCCGCTTTTTGGCTCTGATAACCTGCGACTTTATCATTCATGACAGAAACTTGATCCTCCAATTGTGAGATCCTAGTCTCCGCCTCATGAAGTCGCGCTGGGACCCATGCCATGTTACCTTCGATTTTAGTGAGGTGGGCGTGGATGGCAGAAATTTACGCAGATTGAGAGACTTTGAGCACTCTGATCTCCTCCAGAATTAATTTGAGGAGACTCTTGGCATCCCATTGCAAAGTGAAGGATCTTTCATCCTGAGAGTCAGTTCCAGTCCAGATTCAGATTGCACTGCCGATGTGACAGAGGATACGGTCTTTTCAGGCACAGCCTGCTCAATATCTTCAGGAGCGGCTAATCTAGATAGGCTCTGCCTGGGGGAAGGCAAGGATTGTACTAGAGGTTGTGGAAGAAGACTACTGCCATCACAGAGAGACCTACCCTTAAGAGAGTCAGTAGGCAGTTCAGCTGATGATGGAACACTCTCTGCCCCCTTCTGCGCCAGATGTTAATCCAGATGTAGCTTTTAAGAATAGAGGGTATTATTTAAGTTCCTTGGATTTCCCAGCCTTAGCGTCAACCCCGGGGTCGTCGTCTCTGGATCTACCAGATTTTGAGACGTTGAGGGGTCGACCCCGGGAGAAACAATAGGGACAGGGCTGGTAGTCGCCTCCAGATCAGCAGAGGCCCCCCTGAATAATCTTGCTGGGAAAGCTCTGTGGTGGCCATTTCAGAATCTTTTGCTGCGGGCAGTCCCATGTCTTGACCCTGTAATCCCCAAAATTAACAAGGATTGTCTGCAGGAATTTCGCATTGGGAGGAAGATGCGCTGGCGCCCGATGGGCCCGCATAAGAGTCAAATCTCCATTATATTCCAGGAGGACTTTTTTTATATGAAAGTGTCAACCCATTGTAATGTCTGCTGCCCTCTCAAGACCTTCCGGAATATGAGGATACGAAGACTAGATCATTTAGAGTGATTCTACAATTCCTCCAGTTTGTACTCCATTGCCGCTTTTTGGCTCTGATAACCTGCGACTTTATCATTCATGACAGAAACTTGATCCTCCAATTGTGAGATCCTAGTCTCCGCCTCATGAAGTCGCGCTGGGACCCATGCCATGTTACCTTCGATTTTAGTGAGGTGGGCGTGGATGGCAGAAATTTACGCAGATTGAGAGACTTTGAGCACTCTGATCTCCTCCAGAATTAATTTGAGGAGACTCTTGGCATTCCATTGCAAAGTGAAGGATCTTTCATCCTGAGAGTCAGTTCCAGTCCAGATTCAGATTGCTCTGCCGATGTGACAGAGGATACGGTCTTTTCAGGCACAGCCTGCTCAATATCTTCAGGAGCGGCTAATCTAGATAGGCTCTGCCTGGGGGAAGGCAAGGATTGTACTAGAGGTTGTGGAAGAAGACTACTGCCATCACAGAGAGACCTACCCTTAAGAGAGTCAGTAGGCAGTTCAGCTGATGATGGAACACTCTCTGCCCCCTTCTGCGCCAGATGTTAATCCAGATGTAGCTTTTAAGAATAGAGGGTATTATTTAAGTTCCTTGGATTTCCCAGCCTTAGCGTCAACCCCGGGGTCGTCGTCTCTGGATCTACCAGATTTTGAGACGTTGAGGGGTCGACCCCGGGAGAAACAATAGGGACAGGGCTGGTAGTCGCCTCCAGATCAGCAGAGGCCCCCCTGAATAATCTTGCTGGGAAAGCTCTGTGGTGGCCATTTCAGAATCTTTTGCTGCGGGCAGTCCCATGTCTTCCCTCAAGGCTGCGGTGCGATTTGCCCGGGCTGCTGCTTGTCCTACGCGTTTTTTTACCCTCTGAACCAGAGCTGGGGAATCAAGATGGGTTGCAGCAGTGTTTCTAAAGAGATTTCGCCTTATTGAGAGGTCCAAAAAGTTTATTTTGCTGTTCCTGTGACAGATTAGCAATAGTTACAGAAAGAGGTGACAAAAGGCTTTGGCACATGGAACTCCCCCAGCGACCCTCAACCAAGTAGTACAAGAAGCCCCATGCACAGGCAGGCAGCAGAACACATGTACTTATCCCATTGGCGAGAAATCTGGTGGTCCCTGATGACACGGCAAAAGCAAGTCTCAAAAAGTCGCAAGCCTGCTCGTACTCTGGGAGTTGGTGCAGCCCGGACCAGAATTCTTAATGCGACCTTGATGTCCTCCGTATTTATTCCAGAGCAGCCCCGCTGGGGATAAGGACCCGGAACTTAGTGAGTAATAAGTCTTCCACAGGCTGTACTGTGACAGTCGACTGTAGTAACTGTAGGCTGTAAACTATAGTCTATGGATGGTGAAAGCGCTTAGTCTTGCCCAGTCTTTTCAGCTGTGTCGTTATGGGGACTTCCAAACTGGCTATTCTGCCAACTCCTTCCAGTCAAGTATCCGCTGTCCTGGTGCTGGTAACCTGCAGGCCAGGGAAGAGCCAGGAAAGAGTCAAAGAAATCTCCACCCAAATTGATGCTCCAAATAACTCTGAGTTGAAGCTTAGTGCTCGTTTATGTTTCAAGCCTAAAATTGCAGATGTCTGCAGGGTGGGTTTTAGAGACCACCCTAACCTCACCGACTACCGCTCCCGTTCGTGGAATCCACCGCTGCCATTCTGTTGCGTGGCATTTCTGCGGCATCTTTGCGAGCGTCGGGAAGTGAAAAGGGTGGATGTCTTATGGCGCGTTCACCCGGTAGCCTGCATCCCATCCGTCAGCACTATCAACAATTGTTGATGAGGGTAAGGGTAACTGAGAGCTCTGAAGTACTGAGGACTCCACCATTGCTTCAGAAGTTGAATAGCACCAAATGTGATCCTTTGTGCAAGGTCAAAGTCAATGGCGTAGAATACATTCTACGCATTCTACACCATTAACTTTAGCCTTCTGCTTCCATTCCTTCCTTAGCAAGATGAGGAGAAGCATATTCTCTTCAAAAAGACTTTCAAGCAGGCCAAAGAGCAGTGCCCCCCACACTGCTTGGTATTGCGGCAAAGTCTAAATTTTGTCTGCTGGCAAGAGTCTTAAAATCCTGAAGCTTGGACACCCCTATAATCTCTGTCAGTGTTGGCAGCAAAGGCCCTGCGATAAATATATATTTTTTTAAACCATTTTCAAAACAAAATCAAAGACCCAATACAACATTGTAAATGTAAATGTGGGTGAAGCAATACTTTGACATATATCCAGAACCCTAACCCAGAGACAGAGAAATATAGTAATGAACTTTAGTCCTGATGCATACATGGTTACATCAGGTGGTTAAATTATAAATATGATATGTGAAAGTTACCACCTCACTCCCACAAATTTATGGGCTCAACCTTGGGGTGATTCAACTTTAAATAGCAAATATAAGTAACAAGCTAAAGCAATAATAGTTAAACAGGCCGTACGGGATACTTCACCAAATATCACTGCAAGGTCTAATCAAATATGATGCTCCATCGGATTTCTGATATTTTACAGGTAACACTAATGAATATATACTATCGGAAACTCTATTCCACAATTACACATTCAGGGAAGTCCCAGGCCCCAGTCTACACCTCAGTCCCAGTTCCAAGTCCCAGTCCTCAGTCTACTGTATGTGCACATGATCACTCAGTACATAATGCGTTTTTTGTTATATTCCGTGTCCATCATGTCTTTCAGTCACATTGTATAGGTCAACATCACAGTAGATTTTCAGTTTCTCAGGATACCTAACTTTGTAACTCCATTGATGTGGAGCACCATCTTTTGCTATGGCATAACTTGATGTAAATATTCAACATATATATCCATGAGGCAGTTTAGGCAATGATGGATCATCATTTTACATGTGCTTTCTCCTCTCGTCCCACAACTTCAACCAATATGCAGTCGGAGGTCAGATGTGATAATGACACAACCATTGTCTCCACATTGCCAACCAGTGAAGTTTGTGTTCAGGGTAGCCGTTTGCAGTTTAGAGGGGGACGAGTGCAGTGCATGTACAATTTTAAATTTTAAATTAACTAAACATAGGACGTTCCTCCATGTAATGTCCATCATGATGTAAGAACATCCTTGACCCTTCTACCACCCAGAAATTTGATGAGAGTTCTTTCAGATTTGATTCAATTTTGAGAATATTTGGTCCAGCAAAGGTCCAAACAGCACTTAGACGATGCCCCTAAACCATGAATAATACATCCTAGGTGGTCACTGCATAGCAATATTAGACTTCACCAAGAGCGACTTGGTAAAAGGTATACTGAAAGCATTTAGAATTATCGCATATTACATATTGCCAGAAAACAAGTCATCAAAAGTATGCTTCTTACTTTCTTCCCACATTATGCAGTACAGTTCTTTTCATTCAAAGACTGTTAATATTTTTCCAAACAGGGGCCCAGTCTAGATTCTGCCCCATACGCCATTCTTTGTGCTGCACAGGCTACTACAACATGTATGAATAGATTTGTTTCTTCAGAGATTTAGGCGTCTTTACAATGCTGTAGACATAGGGTACTTTCGATTTTAGACTACACATTTCAGTGGAAACTCACAAGGAAGACCAATGATGTGTTTTTAATGAGTGGGATCTCTACTGGCTTATTTAAGATGTGTAATGAATGATTTGCTCTCTTTGTATTACACACTGCAATCATAGAAGTCATTCTGTTAGTGACTAGACCAAGCTTTAAAGCGGGCTTTGTTTGTTTAGCATTTTTTCAATCTCAACAATTTCTACTTCCTTGAATAATACCTGCAGCAGAAGGCCTCCCCAGAATTACTGGGATGTGATACCTCATCTTCTACTTCGTAAATGTCAGCAGTTGTTAGGATGGCATTACATTATTTCTTACCAATTGAATATTGAACGTCTAAAATATTTTGACTGGAGAATTGTGGTGATGCTGGCAGAACTGAATGATGTCACCTGGAGTGGAGTGTTAACAAGCGTAATGCCTCGAGTGTTCTCTGAGTGGCAGTTACTGCTTGTGCCTTAGCTGTCCCAGCTGGGATGGCTCTCTGTACCCCTAAATTAAATACCTCTTCTGAGAACTCTTTGTTGTGTACCTCTGTCCTCATTTCAGTGGCGACAGAAAATGGGATGCCACTCTGACTAATCTACTGGCTCTTCGATTCCCTGTCAGGAATGGACTTCTAAGGTACCTTCGCTCTACTTTCACAAGGCAAACTGTGAGTATTTTTTTTTACTTCTTCTCCGAGGCACATACGCCTGTGAGCAGGTACAGAGAGTCGTGTTCTCATTTAAAAAAAAAAAATTATCTTCCTGCCACCATTTGTCTAATGCTGCCCGTTTGCCCATTTACTGTTTGGGATCTTCCAGCACTGTGAACCTGGCTCATGCTCGATGTGCCATGTGTCTTTAGTGCGCCTTCAAGAAAAAATAAGAGAAATTAAAAAAAATGTTAACGCCCATCATCTCGACATGCGCTCTTTCTCTAGCTCCCAGCATGCTCCAGCACTACTCACGCACACCTTCGAGCTGCAATCTTCTTCAAAGCGAGTGTTCTCAGCCTTCCACATTGTCTTCCTCAAGCGCCGTCTTCGAGCGCTTCATGAGCACTGCTTCACGAAAGGACCTTGCTGTTGGAGTTCCTACTCTGTGGTCTCTTCGAGCGGCTCATACGGATGTCCCGCCTTCTACTTCCTGTTTCTTTTTATTTGGCTCAGCGAAGCTTTGCTGGTTTTCCATGGATCTTAATGCCTTTGCTTTGTCCAAGCCTGATATCTAGTGGACGGTATGTGTAATCGTCGTGGGATTTCCTTTGTGTCTCACGTCTGTGATACACACACACGTCCTTTCCCTTCCAAAAATCTACAATAAAATTAAAAAGAGAAGGGCCTTCAGTACTCTCTTCTTCTTCTGGTTCTTCCCAAGCAGCGCTTTCTCCAACAACGCAAAACAAAGACAGATCCTCATCTGCCTCACTGAGAGACTTCCTCTATACCTTTAAGCATTGGACGAGCTCATTTCCTTCTTCTTTTTTCCTTCTGTTTTCTCTTCTTCTTTGCTTCACATACTTTCACCTTATTCTAGTGTTTTATTCCTACTGCTAACTGTTTTATTTCACAGGTACTCAGCTGACATGCAGAGTGTTACCTCTCCAGCGCCTTTTCTGCAAGAACCGGGTGAACCACCACTGGAATGGAAGTTGTGGATCAGATCTTATAAGGCTTATTTAGGTGCTATAGGCGCACAAAGGTTCAGACCTGAGAGAAAAAAAATCTTATGTATTATCATTTAGGTGTTGAAGGTCAGAATGTATTTGATCACTTACCACCTTATGACCCGCCTGAAGGGGAGGATCCTGATGAATTAGATTTTGCTGCAGCTCAATTGGATGAGTACTTTACTAATACAAAGAACATTGTAGTACACAGATACATTGAAAGACCTTGCTTCAAAGTGTCAATTTGAAAATTTTACTTCACAACTTGTAACAGATCAGCTTGTAGCTAGATGTTATTGTAAAAAAATTCAAGAAAGGTTACTTACTTGTAAAGATCCTTCCTTAGACAAATCAGTGGACATTGCTAAAAGCATCAGAAGTTCAATGGAGGATGCCAAACAATTAGAAATGGTTTTATCTAACACCATTATTTCAGGTGCTGTCTCCACCAAACCTCCTGTTATCAAACGTGATGATACCAGAAGGCAAAATGTGTTTAGAGGTGGACATTTTTTTGTGCAAGATAGATAATTTAATCAGAAAATTAGTTGTTTGATGTGCAATTCACCTTTACATGTATCATCTTTTAAGAACTGTCCAGCTGTCAATCAACAGTGCGTGCAGTGTGGTAATTTCGGTCATTTTGCCAAAGTCTATATGGGAGTTAGAAGAAAAAACATAAGTTGTGTCTTGAACGAGCCTGATAGTCATGATGACGACTAATCAGGAATACATTGTAGTGGTGAAAGACTGCAGTGAGAAACAGAACACGCTCCCCATTTCTGATCCAGAGGTTGATGTCACCATTGAAAGTGTTCGTATTCAACTTCTTGTTGACACAGGAGCACACATTACTATCGTGTCACAAGAGAAATACCTTAAGTTCTGAACGGAGAAGAGTTTATTTCCACCTGATGTACTTACGGTGGCTTTTGAAGGTAGAAAAATCAAGATGTTAGGCTATTTCTGGGCTACCATCAGTGTTTTAGGGGAAACCATCAAGGACAAAGTGTACGTAGCAAGAAAGGGTATTAATGTCCTTGGGTTACTGCATCAGACTGAATTTGGTTTAACCATTAAACCAGGCTTAGTCAAACCTGTCTTCATTGATAAACAGCCTCTGCAAGATCAAGATCAATCCAAAAAGGACATCAATTCCCTATCTTCCACCGACATAGCTAACAGGTGGGAGCTCAAGATTGGGACGGTGTTTCAAGAACGCCTAGACAAAGTCCACGGCTTCCAACATTACATCAAAGTAAAAGAAAATGTCAAACCTCTAAAGCACAAGTTGTGTAATGTTCCCCTCAGCATTAGGGCTGATTTATCCCAATATTTAAAAAATCCATGTGATCAAGGCATAATGGAAAAAGTCGAAGCTACCCTTTGGCTTTCTCCCATTGTTCTAGCAAAGAGGAGGTCTGGTGACTTGAGGATGTGTGTCGATTTAAGGACTCTAAATGAACCTATCTGGGTCGACAGTTTTCCTCTTCCACGCATTGAGGATTTACTTGCTAAAGTTGGATCCTCTTTGTGGTACACAAAACTGGATCTCAAGGCTGCTTATCATCAGGTTGAATTGAATCCTCAATCTCGACTCCTCACAGCCTTTGTCACTCCTGATTGTGTTTTCCAATTTTGCTGCCTACATTTTGGACTGGCCTCAGCCGGTGCTGTCTTTCAGAGGCTCATAACTGAAATGTTCTATCACAATCCCATGTTGTTGTTTTCAAGATTATATCCTTATTTTCTCTAAGACTGAGGCTGATCATGATCTAGCCATTGATCAGGTTTTCAGTATTTTAGAAAATAGAGGAGTTACCCTTCAGAAAAGCAAATGTACTTTTAAGGTGAAAGAAATAGAATATTTAGGCCACATTATCTCAGAGCATGGCATAAAACCAAGACCAGGCTTGGTCAGAAGCATTGTGAAGGCGCTTGCACCACAAAACAAAGAACAACTCATGTCTTTTCTTGGGTTGTGCGAGTTTTATGCCACGTTCATGAAAGATTTCGCCAAATCCACTGAATGTTTCAGGGCTCTGTTAAAAAAGGAGCAACCTATTCATGGTCAGAAGAGTGTCAGAAAGGTTTTCAAACCATCAAGGATCATATTGTTCAAGTCCCTGCTTTGCAAGCATTTGTAGAGGGAAGACAGACTGTTGTCACGGTTGATGCCTGAGAGTTTGGTTTGGCAGCTGTACTATCACAGTATGTAGAAGGCACAGAACACACTGTAGGCTTTGCCTCTAGAATACTTCGTCCTGTGGAATGGAAGTACTCTGTGATAGAGAAAGAGCTTCTGGCTTGTGTCTGGAGTGTTGAGAAGTTTATGCCGTATTTGTGGGGTAGATCGTTTGTGCTTAAGACTGACCATTGTCCTTTAGTTGACATCTTATCTGGCAAGAAAATGAAACGCACCACTGCTTGTTTGGGTAGGTTATCTGGCAAGCTATTGGAATACACTTTTAGTGTAGAGTACATTCTAGGTAGAAAAAATTGTAGAGGGGATTGTTGTCTAGGCTTCCCATTACTGACACGGAGGAACAAGACTGGGACACAGAAGTAGAGGAGTGTTTTGTGGCCTGCATTAGTCAGAACAGCCTGTCTTTCGCTGAGGAGGATTGGGTGATTGAGGTGGACATAGATGTTGTGTTCAAAGAGGTTGTCTCTTTGATCAAGAAAGGTTGGCCTGAGGGGAAGTGTCTTTCACCAGAACTACAAATGTTTTAGAAGGTCTGCAGTGAGTTATCAGTTGAGGGTGACAAAGTAGTTAGAGGTGATAAGCTTGTGCCCCCTGACTGTTATCGTGAAATGATAATCATGGCTGCCCATGCAGGTCACCTTGGAGCAACCATTACTAAGAGGAAAGTCAGGACTGATTTCTGGTGGCCAAGGATGGGCTCTCAAATTGACGAGCTAGTCAAGCAATATGTGCGATGTAATGCCAGTGACAAGGTTTTGGTTTTGGAGGGTGTGGTCGAGTCTCCTGTGCCCCCCACCTGTGAGAGCTTGGCAGGGATTAGGAATGGATTTTCTTGGACCTTTCCATGTTCTACCTGCCAATATGAGATATTTTCTGGTTCTTATTGATCATCTGTTCAGGTGGGTTGAGGTCGAGCCAATCAGTATCCCTAACTCAAAAAGCGTTATTAATTGTTTGAACAAAATCGTCCTCAGGGAAGCCTATCCCAAAGAAATTCTTTGAGCTCATGAGGGGAAGAAAAGCATCCACTCAGGTTTACCCGTTTTGGATGGTAAAGACCTTCCACCAGGTTTGTAATATGAGGTGTGTGTGGGAGTCTGCAAACAAAAAATCTGTTGAAACTAGGTTTAAGAGTTGTGAGCCTAGTTGTGAGTCTAGTGTTAAAAAAGGAGTCCACAGGCTTAATGTCGGCGATTGGGTTAGAGTAAAAATCCAGTTTCTGTCAGTAAGGGGCTTACTAAGTTTTTGGACTCTCAACAAGTTGTGGAAATTCGCAAGAATGCTGTGAAATCGGCAATGAGAACTGTTGGAGCATTTCTTGTGTTGCCAAAGACCCATGTTTTCCCTCCGATACGGTTAAAGCAGGGGGATGGTGTCAGAAAAAGCACCAGGGTCCATGTTAGACCAAGCAAGTTATGTGATTATGTTTGATCATAATATCTTCTGAAGGTTTCCTGGGCATGTTTATTTCTTATGTGGTATATTTGTTGCTTTCATCCTTTTTTCTTTCTGTATCCCTTTCCCTCATTTTTCTCTTTGCAGTGTTCATATATACATTTTGAATTTTTTTATTATAAAGGGGGGTGTGGTGATGCTGGCAGACCTGAATGATATCACCTGGAGTGGAGTGTTAACAAGCGTCATGCCCCGAGTGTTCTCTGAGTGGTAGTTACTGCTTGTGCCTTGGCTGTGCCAGCTGGGACGGCTCTCTGTACTTCTACATTAAAAATACGTCTTCTGAGAACTCTTTGTTGCGTACCTCTACCCTCATTTCAAGAATTTATTAAACTCTTTACTTTCTCCATCAAAGATGGAGGGCGCCAGAAAAAGGCACACCTACAGTGCTCAAGAAAGATGCAAGATTTCACTTGGGTCACATTTTATTAGGATTCGTTTTCCCACTGTGGCTGAGGTACATAACTTAAAATTTCAGATAA
The DNA here is from genome assembly GCF_964204655.1 of Triturus cristatus. Taxonomy (NCBI): domain Eukaryota; kingdom Metazoa; phylum Chordata; class Amphibia; order Caudata; family Salamandridae; genus Triturus; species Triturus cristatus. The sequence continues at coordinate 742,094,995 of NC_140583.1, forward strand.
ACAATGGCATATCATTGACAGACTGGGATGGCTAGATTTTCCTTCAAAAGCTTCCTAAAAGAGCAAGAGCTTTCATTGTGTTCCTCATGTGTAAAACCTTTGTGTTCCATTAAGTTATGCCTCAGAGCAGAAAAGTAGGTTTGTTACTTACAATATATAATGAGCCTAGACAAGGCCAATAGATCTGAATTGTAATTATTAATATGTTTCTTTATTTCTAACTGTGGTTTTGTTTGAGTGTAGATTTGTGAGTGGCGTTTAGTTGATACGTTTGGGTTAATGACTGTTTGCATAGAAGGAGGAGTTGGTGAATGCATACATTTGAAATCACATTGATCCATTGACATTTAGTAGTGCTTTAACATAAGTTATCAAGCAATATACTTGTCCTTTGGGGATTTCTCCCCAGGAATATTGTCAAAATCAACACAAAATGTTGCACTTTAAAGATCATTGAGTTCATTACATCACATCCCAATGAATTGCACTTCAATGTATGCCAATGGACCATGGATCCTTGAGCATGCAAATACAAAATATTCAGCTCACTGCTAAATTATGTATTTTGTAATTATTATTGTTATTTTGTAATGTTTATTTTGATGAACACATTACAGGTCTATGACAGTTATATTTTCTAGAGCATTTGGGGGGGGGTCATTTCGGAGAGGTCACCGGGGAGAGTTTGATTCTCCGTGCTAGGGTCCAGAGTAAACAGGAGTATATCTAGCCAAGTAATAGACATAGATTAAACCTGAATTAAAGCTCGGTACAATCTGTTTATCATTCTAGAGCATTAAGGAAGTGATGGTTTAGTACACTTTGTTTCTTGTCTGATGGTTAGTTCGTAAACAAGCGAGACATACTACTATGGATTGATCTTCTCCCTGAACTGTGATTGTTGCCCTTTTATTTATTACACTATGTTTTCAGTCCGGACAGTTGTAAATTTTTAGAAAAAATATGTTTTTGTGGAATTGGCACTTTTTATGTGAGTGATCATTTTCAAACTATTGCATTTTATAACTAAAAATAGTGCGGTTATTACCAGGGCTTCTGAAAAGGTTCCCTTAAGGCAATTGGTAACTGCTGAGTGTCATGCCTGGCACTTTCATGTAGAAGTGACTTTGCACTTGGGAACACACAATGCAACATTTCTATCACAATGTGCATACTTTGCAAACTTTGTACAAACCTTCCACGCAGTATGAAGGAATGGTGGATTTTGGAGTCACTTCCTTGTGCAGTCAGCCTGCAGTAAAGTGCTTAGTTTGTAAAAGAATGAGTGCCGGTGCCCAAACCACTGCTCAGAAGTCTGTGGCCAATGCTATAAATGTCAGCACACTGAACACCAAGGATGCACAATCTTGGATCCACCACAGGCTGCTTAAATCCACTACCAGGCAATTTCTGTCTCTTCACCTCCACAAGAAGGTTCCTACTTTCTCCCATTGCGATGTTTATTCTCTTGTTCTCTTCCTCCGTCTTTGCACTTTGTGTATTTTCCCCCACTCTTGCACTCAGTAAATGTCTGATGAGGTATAATAAGGGATAGTCTCCAAAAATAAGTTCAGGTGGGCCCCCACGCAACTACCAGCTCCAATTAAGCACTGCTGCAGTATCACTGAGTAGAGACATTCTGAAGCATGAACAAAATGGGCTCTGGCCCATCTCCCTGGCCTTTCAGGGGCGCCACTGATATGGCCAACTCTGTTCTGCAGAGAGTAGTGCTCTAATGACCTTGAATTATTCTGAATCAGATTGTTTTAAATACAGTTATTTTTAATCTGGGTGATGTGTGAGAGCCTATCAAAGACATTTTGCAGAGAAGTGTTATGTGTGTTCCATACAGCATCCATAAAATGCGAGTTGCTGCGTTGTTATAATATCGAAAACACACTTCACTACCCCCTAATATTTAATTTAAACACATTCAGAATTTGGACAAAGTGTGGCTGTGCACTCTCAGTGACCTGGTAAAAGAGGGCATGAACGATTTGAAACTGGATCATAATTCCAAAGCTGTTTCGAACAGGGGTCCCAAAAATACGTTTGGCCCAAGGCTCCCAAAATTCTTAAGATGTCCCTGTCACTGAGAGAAAACCTCTCAAATGAAGAAGAGCAGCAGTCACTCTCAAATGAAGAAGAGCAGAAGTCAAGATTGAGGTCCATGGGCAGGACGTGGGGCGCTGTGAATTACAGCATAGGTAACAAGATTAATTCCAGTAAGACACAATCAACCAAAATGTTGACGCTTCAAAGTCTCACAGCAGTCTTGGCAAATTATCAGTGGCCCTCAACAAACCACTTCAAGGAGCCCACCTTGTATCACTGACACGATTATTTGTCTTGTAAGCATACACTGAGTTATGAGACATGTCTAGAGTGGTTGCAACACAAAGCACAATGCACACTGCACTTAATTTCCGGCTTGGTACCGTGTCAACTTGAGCTTATATGTCGAAATGGGATTCATGTAAGTACAGTAATGGCCTTTGTGGCTGCAAAGCTGGAGTGATGGCAACGATCTCACACATTTTGCTAATTTGGGCAAATCTAGTCCCATTTCATACCGTATTTTTGGTCCCTTTATTTAATCAATTTGACACTCCGAATTTTACTGATAAACTGGTCCTCTGCTATAGCACCGATAACACTCAAGCATTTCTGTATGTGACAACTTATCGTTGGCAGAGTTGACATCTTGAGACATTTCAATTTAGTTCAGATAAGCATTATATATGTATTACAGATCTTAAATGATTTACATTTTTCCATAAACCCTTTTGCACAAGTGTGTTGTTGTTTTTTAAATATGTCAATAACGTTTAATTGAATTGATCTTTTTTTTCCCATTATTAGTGTATATTGTTAAGGCTGCGCTGATAACTATACAAATATTGACTGTGAGTGCTAGCCCTGCTTCTTTGAACTCCAAAGAACTAACAAAAGCTGTCTATAAAAAGCGATTGACTTCCAAGTAATGGAAGATCCATGAGAACTATTGAAAACCTAAAGGGCCTCTTCCTCCACCTAAATGCCTAGCCATTTCTATCTAGCTGCCCAGCGTCCAGGACGCTTGAACTAGACAGAAATAATTCTGTGAAACTGCTTGGAGAATCCTAAATGCATAGGAACCCTTGGATCCTTGACTAGCATGCACTTCCCCACTGCTCTCAGCAGTACTCAAAACACAGAAATAAAAAGCGCACTCCACAATGTAGTGACAAGCACTAGCAGTTGATAGAGCATGATTATTTGAGAATGATTTTGCTTAATCAAATCTGCTCATCAAGTGTGAACTAATATTCATTTAATAGATATAAGTAACAGTGTGCTCTTGTGAAAACACATGAGAGCTTAAGAGTGCATCGTAAAAGCATGCAGGAGTGACACAACACGTGAAAGTTTCCAAACTGCATCGTAAAGCATGCAGGAGGGTTGCAAACTGGTGAAATGGAGTCATTTATGTCATGAGAGAGAAATGTATTAATGTACTACGAAATATTAGTGTTAAAAGTAAGAAGCCAATCGAGATATAGACAAAATGATTATGAAAATGTATAAAGTAAAAAATTGTGCTTTTATTACTTTTTGCTGAATATGAAAATCTTGGTGAAAGTGCTTGCTTATACACTTTTTGAAATCATAATTAGACTATGCTATTAAGATTAATAAAAATGATGCTTACCTATATCATCTCTTACGTTTCTTTACTTCCCTAAACATCTTTTAAATATTAGTGTGTTTATTCTTTAGAAAATTATGATTTTGTGGTTTCTTAATGTAGGCCTCAAAACCTGTTAGTGAATTTTTCTAATGTAGGCCTAAGAAAAAGTATATTGTCCTTCAATAGTTCTAAAATGCTGATCTAATTGTTTTTAGTTCTGAGTGTTTATCACAAGAGTTTCCTTGCTACGGCTAGAATATTCTCTCAATGAAATAATTGTATCAACATAGTTGCAAGCTAACATGGAAGCGAGTACGTGGATATGAAAAGTTTCAATCTGCTTCCTATTTCCAAGGTGACTTGATATTGTACGCTCTTAGAGAAAAATGGACAAATGAACAAAAGTATTACGTAGAGTTCCAGGTGATTTCTAGACTGGAGAATGATCACATTACAATCACACCATGGATCCTAACCAATGAAATTGTGTAGAACTGTAAAGAAGCTACATTTGGGGGCTGGAATTGTGGACATTTTGAGGTATAACTACCCCGTGGGAAAAGACTGGTGTTGGCTTTTTATTTCTTGCTATTCTTGGCCGTGACATGCTGTTGGTCCGAACTCTGACCTTCCCTGAACGAAACTTTTCCTGAATTATTTCCACATTTCATCGACTGGTGAAGTTGCACAGGCTACTACCCGTACTGCTGAACGTTTAGAAAATTTCTGACTATTGCTCATTGTACTTTACCTATTGATCTTAGGTTCGTATGAATCTTGAATTGCATACTGAAATTGCAATATGTATCTTTTCTTTCGCTCTCCCACTCTCCCTCACGCAAGTTATTGATTTAAGATGTATTTTGTTTGAACTGCGGTATGTTGTGATTTTAGATGTATTCATTTGAATTACCCAAAGTACTGATAATTCTAATGTGTTCTTGTGCATTGACCATTTATTTTGAAGTTTAGATAAAGGTATATTGATAAATATGATGAGATTGTCATTTCTTCTTGAGGGGAATTATTTGATATATTATGGTTTTGCCAACTGGTGTTAAATAGGCATTTCTTCATTACAGGTCCTCATGAAGGAATGTCATCTGTCTCTAATTATCTGAGTCCCTGTTAGCTCCTACACAGACCTATCCCCATGATTTGTAAGTGGTTGTAGAGTTTCTTTGGGCCCAAACTTTTATTAAAAGTAAAATGATTTTCTGAAAAGATTATAATTTTTACACCACTTCTGCGAGATCAGCTTCCTGGTAGCATTATCCGATGGTTTGTTTTGACTAAATATACTAGGGGATGAGGAGACAGAACTAATAGACATTGACTGACTATAAATTTGCACCGTTATGTTCTATGCTGTGGTCTGTCATTGACCATAATGGAAATAAAGGGTCCGTCTTTGGCCTAAGATCCTAAGGGCAGTCTTAGTGTGGCATACACCTGGGGGCTCATTAGGATGGCGGACAGACTTGAGTCCATCCGCCATCCTGGAGTAAACCGAGATGGTCCGCCATGCATGCAGCGGTCCCGCACACCGGATCAGGATGCCTCCGCCACCATGGTGGATGGATCCTGCATTTTAACATTGCTGCAGGTGCTGCTGCTTGCAGCACCGACCGCAATGCAAAAATGCTGGGTTTTGCATTTCACAGCACTACGTGGCAGGCACCACGGTGCCTGCCATGTGGTGCTGTGAAATGTAGGGGTGTACCATGGTTACCCCTCAAGTGCACCCTCACTTCCCCCCTATCCTACACCTGGGGGCCCGCAACGGGCCCCCTTCACCAATCCACACCAGCCTTTCCATGGCCGGCTGTAGCCCGCATCACGATTTGATGGATGGTGCCTGCTATTCACCGCCACCATATCTGGCCCTGAGGACCGCCCGCCAGGCAATCTGTGAGATTGCTTTAGGCAGATCTATGGGGATGGTCTTTGCGTCCGCCACTGTCCTAGCACGATTCCCTCCGCCATTGTAGTGTGACTGGGGGAAAAGCGCGGTATGATTGTGGAAGGACCACCACCACATGGCTGGCGGTGACGGGCTTTCCACAATTGTAATCGGCCAATAAGTGGGTTGTCTGCTGTTGATTCAGTACTGAGCAGTGGTCTTGTCAGTACTTGCACAGGGAATCTTGAAGACTGATAGTGGAGATTTTTGAGGTTGCTTCAGAAAGCGCATCTGAAGGGATCTTGAGAATTGCAGTAGATGGCACTCTAATATAAGGAATAGTATAATTTAGTATTCCAATACCTTCCCTACTGTTGCGTAGGCTGGAGTTGGAATAGTAAATTATACATTGCTAATTTTACAGCGCCATCTACTGCAAGTCGATGTAACAACTTGCGTAGTAATGGCATCGCGTTGTAACAACACGGCCGTTGCAACGACCACGTTGTTACGCAACGGCCACGTTGTTACGCAACGACCACGTTGTTACGCAACGTGATGTATTTGCATGTGTTGTAGCACGCTCTATTCGTACATGTAGACATAACACAGGAAAAAACACCCTTAACACAGAATCAAATTCCAGTAAGAGAAGAGTTGTTGAGAATAATGACACCAATACACCCAGATGCTTTGTCAATCCAAGTGACTATTGTTCCGTTATACAATGATGGAGAAGGAGTTTCTCGAGTGCATGCTTTAAAAATACCAGATAGAAATATGTTTTGATAAAAATGAATGTGGAGGATCAAGGATCGATTGAGAATAATGGAGCAAATGTAAGTATAGTCACAGGAGAAGAGTAAGAGCCATTGATTTGTATTACAGAAAGATCAGTTGAAACCCAAAAAGAGGTGCATATGTAGATCCAAGGAGGATGCTGTAGATTGACAAAAGGGGGACACCTATATCAAGAGAGTCACGGTCAGGTGGAGTTAATGAAGATATTTAAGGATCTGTAGGTCCTTCTCCAGAAGGGACTGGATGAGTGGTTAAAAGAAATAGTGCCTGGTTGTAACTTACAGAATAATAGTTCAAGCGTAGATGTGAGCAAATTGAAAGTGAATTTGGAAGAAATTATTTTGGAAACGATTAGTCCTGAGAGATTAGGCAAATATTGGGATGAAGAATAGCTTTTCATGTGTAAGAATATTACAAGGAAATTGAGAAGGAATGAATCAGATGCAAATTAATCAACAGAATCAGAATCAGCAGATGTCGATTGGAAAAAGACAGGGTCAGCGAATACCACAAGCTCCTATGCAAAATATGAAAGGTCAAGTGCACAGATAAGCAGAAAAAGAACAAACAACAGACCAAGGTCCAGCTCAACCAATCAACATGTTCCATTAATAACAAAAATTGGTGCAACACACTTCCCGCACCCGTCGTCCAGAGGTACAAATCAGGTCACAATATTTACAGAGAGATGGAAGGTGCACTCGTAGAAAGTAGACACGCAAACAGTAAGTCCCAAAAAAGTGCTTCTTTTTATTCAGTCAATTTTAAAAACCGGCACACAGCCAACGCATTTCGTTCCCAGTTGTGCCAAAAGGGAACTTCGTCAGGGCTCTTAGATGATTGGCCAATGGGCGTTGAAAGATAGTGAGGCAGGACAAACAGCAAGGTCCCAAGGAGCATAGTGCGCAAGGTCAGCTAGTGATGAAAATCTCTTTAAGAAATAAAGTCATTCAACGAGAGGAATATAACATAGTACATCGAGCAATGTCTTATAGGAGCAACCTAGTTGAGAGCCTATAGACAAGTAGGATGTCCCTCATGTGTAGTCAACCCCCCAGCAATAATGAGAGGTGACTGGAACAATAGCGTCTTGATGGATACAAAGTTTTCAGAAACTAAATTTGATAAATATCTTTCGATCTTTTATATATATGGACAAACAATGCTCGGAAGGTCCTGGTGATAGTATGAGTAGATGATCACAATCGGGGCAATGAGTCTTGAATAATTCTCTTCGGACAGGATAATGATCCACGGCATAGTAACCGGCAGGACTCAAGTGCAAAGATGCCCTGCGAATATGGGTTTCCTTACAAATGATCAATTGTATTCAAATGTGCAGGTGTCTTCACATTATTTGATGCAGTTGGATGGAAATGATTCAGAAACATCTCAATGACGGTGCCTGAGGGGGGGAGAAGGAGTGTGTGCTTGGCGCATCCTTAGAGGTAGATCAGTGTGGTCCCTATGTGGATGCGAAGTTGACAGAAACACTGTTACATTCCTCGTTGATAATGGTGCTACCCATTTTACTGTGAGTCCTGTGGAAATTTCCAACCTACCCTCTTGGGAGTTTCAAATCAATTGATTAAGACCCCAGTGACTAAACTGATGAAAGTACAGATTGGAGGATTTCAGTATTTACACAAATTTGTGGTGTGTGACACAAGTCCAGTTAATCTATTTGGAAGGGATTTACTTTGTAAAATGTACTGTTACGTTTAATGTACGCCAGATGGAATAGCATTTCATACAAAAGATGAAGATTTTGTTTTTAAAATGGCACGACAGGGAACAGAAGTGAATGATTTATATTTTCCTTTTACAGTGACTAATTTGCCTGTTGAGTTGAGAGATACAGTGTTGTCTGTTGTGTGGGATTTTTCAGAGAAAGACATTGGATTGATGAAAGGGGTAGCTCCAATTCAGATTACAGTAAAACCAAATGCAGAATTTCCGAGAACACCTGCTTACAAAATGAGTCCTGAAACAATTACAGGAATACCTCCTGTGATCGAAATGTTAATTGAACAAGGTATTTTAAAAAGAGTTTAGGAAGCCCATGCAATTCATCTATTATGGGAACTCGCAAACCTAACGGTAAATATAGAGTAGTGCAAGATTTGAGAAAGATGAATCAGATTGTAATACCTTGCTGTCCAATAGTGCCAAATCCAGCTGTGATCCTATTTCAGATTCCTTGTGAAGCAGAATGTTTTTCAGTGATTGATCTGTGTCAAGCCTTTTTCTCGATACCTTTCCATCTGGATAGTTGATATTTATTTGTGTTCCAGTACGGAAACCGTGTCTTGGCATGGTGTTGAGTTCCTCAAGGATATTCAGAGAGCCCCTCAATCTTCAATCAGATATTGAAAAAATGTTTGGAGTCTTTGGTAATGCCAAATAATCAGTTTTAGTGCAATACATAAATGACTTATAGGTTGCGTCAGGAACAACAGAAGCTTGAGTTGCTGATAAGATTGCTCTACTGAACCATTTTGCAGTAGGTGGGCATAAAGGGTCACCAGCAAAATTACAATTTTGTCAAAAGGAAGTTCTCTTTTTGGGACATAACATTGAGAAAGGAGTCAGGAAAGTTTCTCAAGATCGGATCAATGCAATTTTGGAAAATGAATCCGACAAGTACACAAAAGAAAGTTCAAATGTTTTTGGGAATGGTTGGATATTGCAGGCAGTGGATACCAAGTTTTTCAATGATAGCCAAGCCATTGCAAAGACTGACACACAAAGATGTGTCAGATCGTGTACATCTTGATGAAGAATGCATGAAAGCATTTCTTGAACTGCAAGACAATTTGTGTCATCCACAAGCATTAGGAATGCCAGACTCCAATAAGGATTTTGCACTATTTTGCAGTGAATGCGAAGGCTATGCACTTTCAGGTCTGATGTAAATGCACGGAACAGTACGCCATCCATGGGTATGTATTTGAGCCACGTTGGATCCCGTGGCTGCTGCTTTACTTGGTCGTTTGGAGCAGAGTGAGACGATTGTAATGGGACATCCACTGAAAGTGTATGTGCCACATTGAGTTGTGATTTTGTTAGCACAAACTTGCACACAGCATCTTACTAGCAGTCGCTTAACAAAATTGTGATTTTGGGCGCATAAAATGTGTCAGTGACAAGATGTAGGACTTTGAATCCAGCTACTTTGTTACCGATTCCTAGTTGTGAAGTTGTGGTGGACAAAGCAGATCATGATTGTTTGGATGTGAATAAATTGTGACTAAAACCAAGACCTGACTTACAGGTTACTCCATTACCTGAATCTGATTTTACTTTGTCGATGGATCATGTTTGAGAGATTCTGAGGGTACCTTGCGAGCTGTATATGCGACTTGTTCAGTGATGAGTGTCATTGAAGCATCATGGTTGAAAGGAGTTAGTTCAGCACAAGAGGCAGAGTTGATTGCACTGACTACATCATGTTGTATTGCAAAGCAAACGTGAGTAACCATATTTACAGATAGTCAATATGGTTTTTGGGTGATGCATGATTTGGGGCAGTTGTGGTCTCCACATGGGTTTATGACCTTTTCAGGTTCACTCATATGAAACAGAGAGTGTATAAAAAACCTACAGATGGCACTACAATTGTAAGCTCAAATTGGGGTGGTGAAATGTCCAGCACATAAATCTGGTTGTGACTATGTCACCGTTGGCAACAGATATGCTGACGAAATTGTGCATTTTTTTGCTCAAAATTTATATACAATGAATGGAGAACATTTGAAAGAACAACATGATGAAACGGAAAGCAGATTAATGTTCCTCAACTGTTGAAGCATGGGAAGAAATTAAAGAATTACAAGATGCAGTTACTGAAGCAGAAAAGGAAGGGTGGATCAAAGCAGGATGTACAAGCAGAGCAGATGATGAAGTGTGGGTTTTCACAGATGGGAGACCTGCATTCCCAGATAGTTTGTTATCATAAATGGCGAGAGTTTGCCATTGTCCAACACACGTAGGCATAGATGCTATGATAAGGCTTTTCAAACAGTCATGGTTCAATACAAAATTCAGAATCATAGCAGAGAGTCTGTGCCAGAGGTGTGTGACATGTCAGCCACAAAACTCAGGGAGAAAAACAGTTGTTAGTTTGGGGCGAATTAGAAAAGCAGCAGGTCCATTTACACGTCTGCAGTTGGACTTCATAGACATGCCTTCTTGCAAAAGTTGCTAAATTTCAGATAGAGGAATGCACTTCAATAATGAAGTAGTGCAAATGATTTGTGCTGCCTTACAGATTGAGCAAAACTTGCATTGTGCTTATCGACCTGAGGCATCTGGCTTGGTCGAGCACTTAATGGCAGAATAAAATCATGATTAACAAAGGTCAGTGCACCCACAACATTAAAATGGTCTGATGTAGTACCGTTGCTGTTGATGAGTTTGAGAAGTATCCCAGACAGAAAAACTGGGCTGTCCCCACATAAAATTTTCATGAGTAGGGCTATGGGACAGCCAACAGTTAAAGCAATTAAGCTTGTGAACCTATCTGATGATTTAGTGCTCGATTATTGTAAAGGATTGGCTGACGAAGTGTCCTCTGTGTCTCACCAGATTGGAGAAGTTGCAACTACGATCCAACAAAAACAGGCACACGATTTGAGCCCTGGTGAATGGGTGCTTGTGAAAAAATATGTGAGGAAGTCTTGTTTGGAACCTTGTTGGCGTGGGCCATATCAAGTGATTCTTTAGACAACAACAGCAGTTAAATGTGGTTGTTTGCCAAACTGGATTCATGCTGCTCACACTCGTCGAGTTTCATGTCCACTTGAATGTACAGAGTCAGTTGAAGATGAAAAAAGAGAACAAAGAGAGGCTGACTATCAAGTAGAGTGGGTGCAAGCTACGGGGTCCTGCATCACTGTTGCTGTCAAAGCTGAAAGAAAGTTGGTCCCTGAAAGTGACAGAGAAAAGGAAAAAAGGGAATCAGTTAAGCAGAATCTTGAATCAAGTGAAATAGACAGTGTTTCTTGAAAACGAGCAACAAAAGGTGATTAATGGCCTGGAGAAGAATACTTTGAGTGAAAAGATCCCAGCCACCGTGGTTGAAGTTTCTAGCCAATCTGAACAAAGTGATACAGACGAAGAAGAAAACACAGTATGCAGAACAAAAAGAACACAAGTTCCAAGTCAAAAATATTCAGCACCTGAATGGACGTATTTGACTTCCACAAATTATTGGGAAAAATAATTATTTGTGATTTGTTACACAGACAACTCATCCTCTAAGCCACCCTAAATGAACTGTGCATAAGAAAAGAGAGTGCAAAACAAAAAGAGGAGATTTGGAAATAAGGCCTTGACCTGAATCTCGAAAAGTGTGTGATACACAAGCCTCGCTAATCTAAACGGATTGGTACTCAAACCTTGCTAATCTAATCCTTGCTAGTCTAAACTGATCAGTCTAAGCTGATTGAATATTACTTTACATTTTTGAATTTTGGAAAAATATTTTTCCTTTTTCTCTTTTAAAATGGATAGAACTGAGACTGGTAATTAAAATCAAAGCTCAAATAGGCGAAAGTGTTCAAATTCTGGCTTTTTATGTGTCCTTATAATATTGTTTGTCTGGTTGGTGTTGGTACTAATTGTGCCTTCTTTTTTGTTTCCGTTTAATCCTACTAATGATTATGTAAGTACAATACAACAATACAGAGGTAGCAAGAGTCCTCAAAGAGGATACAGAAATAAAAAAACTAACAGGAAATTACTTCCACCAAGATAAATCTATTAATGACTTTTCATTTAATGTTTTCACTAAACTTTTGTATGAGAATGTAAATACAATGGATGCAAGATATTGTGTGTCTCTGTCTGAAGGGGTGACTTACCACCACTTTCCTTTAACATATTGAATTGCATGTAGTGCACTAGCAAGATTGTTATATGGCAAGGAGCAGTTTCAATATTTCTACTCTAACTACGATTCAGTTTTTTCAGAAGTTCCTATTAAGAAGAATATGAATATAATGACTAGTGCAAACAATGCAGACTATATGGGTGATTGCTTTTATACCACTGAGCCTATAGATACTGTACACACCCATAAAAACAAAAACAATCTAACATGTAGTTTACACAGTGTAGAAATAGAGTTTATAATACAGTAGAGGATAGGCGACAAGAGTTTAAGAGAAAAGCTGTAGAATAGAAAACTAATATACTTCCATGCGCTCATAGGGAGTGTGATTATAAGAAAGGTGAGACATATGCTGCAATGCCTCTGGAATAGCATCATAAGGGGTAGCTTTGCGTACTAAGACAAAAGACTGAATATTATAATAATTTCATTGGTTCTAGTGAATGTAAACATACCTTCCTAGTTACAAGGGGTTGGAGATTACGAGGTGGGATTGATCCAGTTTATCAACAAGGAGGGACGGGAACCGAGTTTGTAAGGTCCTGTTCACTGTTTCCCAAGGTAGAACAATCACAAAGAGGAGAGCAGTTCCTGGGGGACAGGGCCTGGGGAAGGCAGGTCTTTCTTCGTAATGGCCTCACACACCCCAAAGGATGTCATGCTTCATCATTTGGGCATTTGCCCCTCGTCGGGCTGGTGCTGCAATGTCTGACAGGCTCCTGTTACCGGGGCTCTTTTTCGGGGATCTTTTGAAGAAGCCGTAGGGTGCGTGTAGGTGTGAGGGCTAGGTAGTGCACGGGTATGGGGGTTTTAATAAGGGGTCAGAGCAGTCCTATTCAAGTGAATTTTATTAATTGGGTAGCTCTTGCCTGGTTAAAAATGGTGCAGATGCCCTTGTGTTGGAGCAATGTTCCCAAAGGGCTGTAATGGTGTGATGGAGACGGTAGGTCATTGGGTAGGACGATCGCTAGTTGCCCGCCTACACCGACAATCGGAGCAACGATGTGCTCTAGTTTACCCCCGTCAACCTGGACTAGTTAGCTAGGGGTCTTCAAGTATACCATAGCACTAGCTAGTTAGTATACTCCCTACCGTCTCTGGCCTTCAAACCTCTTTGGCCAGATGGTAGTGCACACACTAACTTTAGTTTATGGTCCTGACGAAGTGCCAATTGACCCGTTTGGGCAGCAAGGGCACGAAACATGTTGACCTCTCACACCATTACAGCAATAAGTGCTGCGGAAACTGTGGGTGATAGCTTTGGTGCATTAAAACCTTCAGTGGGAGTGGTTGATCGTTTATCAACAGATACTGCTGGTGAGTTCTTAGTGATTGATACTGAAATGGTTACTATTAGATCAATGGTTTTGTAAAATAGGCTTGCCCCTGATGTAATATTGGCAAAAGAGGGCGGAGTCTGTAGTATGCTGAAAAATCAATAATGTTGCATTTATATCCCCGACAAAAGTAGGGACTTGGAGGGATATATAAGTAACATTACGCATTTACGTAGTTATTTAACAGAGCTAAAAGATGATGGTGCATGGGAAAAACTTGGTATGGGTTTTTACTCTGTGGGAAATTGGTTTCCCGCACTAAGAAAAAGCTTAGTAGGACAAATACTAATACCAACAATTGCTATTGCAGTTGGCATATTAATTGTAATATTGATCTATAGATGTTGTAAGTGCAAAGTAGAAGAGACAAAAGGAAGAGCAAGAAAAGGATGAAGGGACGAAATAGAGTTGGAAGACAAAAAGGGTGCTTATTATGAAGTGTTAAGTGATGTAGAGGGTGCTAGGCTTACACAGATGAGAACAAGTGCATTCTAAAATAATCAGATTGTAATCAGATTATGTGAATTGTGTGATGGCTTTATTCGCCATCAGATGGAGGATTGATGGAGGATGGTTATTTGGGAATGACTTTGCTTAATCAAACCTGCCCATCATGTGTGTACTAATATTAATTTAATAGCTATAACTAACAGTGTGATCTTGTGAAAACACATGAGAGTTTAAGACTGCATCGTAAAAGCATACAGGAGTGACACAACACAAGAAAGTTTCAAAACTGCATCGTAAAAGCATGCAGGAAGGTTGAAAACTGGTGGAATTGAGTTATTTATGTAATGAGAGAGAAACTTATTAATATAAGTAATATAATTATATAACTAAGAAATATTAGTGTTAGAATTAAAGAGCAAATCGAGATATAGACACAATGATTATGAAAATGTATAAAGGAAAATGAATCTTGCTTTCATTATTTTTCCTGAATATGAAAATGTTGATAAAAGTGCTTGATTATACTTTTAGAAATCATAATTAGACTATGCTTTTAAGATTAATGAAAATGATGCTTACCTATATTGTTTCTTATGTTTCTTTACTTCCGTAAACGTCCTTTAAAAAATAGTGTGTTTATTCTTTAGAAAATTATGATTTTGTGGTTTCTCCATGTAGGCCTTAAAACCTGTTGGTGTATTTTTCTAATGTAGGCCTCAGAAAAATGTATTTTGTCCTTCATTATTTCTAAAATTCTGATCTACTTGTTTTTAGTTCTGAGTGTTTATCACTAGAGTTTTCTTCCTACGGCTAGATTATTCTCTCTATGAAATAATTGTATCACCATTGTTGCAAGCTAACGTGGCAGTGAGTGCGTGGACATGAAAAGTTTCAATGCGCTTCCTATTTCCGAGGTGACTTGATATTTATTAGACAAATGAACAAAAGTATTACGAAAAGTTCCGGATGATTTTAGACTGGAGAATGATCATACCACGATCACACCATGGATCCTAACCAATGAAATTGTGTAGAACTGTGAAGATGCTACATTTGGGGGCTGGAATTGTGAACATTTTGAGGTATAACTACCGCGTGGGAAAAGACTGGTGCTGGCTTTTTTTCCTTCCAATTCTAGGGCTTGTAAGTTGATATACTGCTTAAGCAGTTGCTTCAATGAAGATGTAGCCTGGTTTTACCTGCAGAGCTACAGGTATTCTGTTTTTCTTTGACAAAACTTGGTGCCAGGCCTCAATTTAGCAGGCAGAGTCATTTTTGAAGGTTGTAGAGCAGATAATTCTCCCCTGAATAAGGTATGGTATCTTGTTTAAAAACTAAACCCTTAGTTGGTAATTTCAGAGGAGACTTAGCTTTGTTTGAGGCCTCACTTTTAGTGCTCCCGTCCTATGACTCTAGGGGACTCAGGTTGCCAATTTAAATGTGGATGTGGATGTGGATAAAGATAAGATTTAAAGCTGTTTTTGTAAATACCAAGAGGAGTTCTAAGTTTTATATTCAAGGGATAGAGTTCTAGGCATCCTAAGGAGCAGTGCATCAGAAATAACAATTGAGTAGGCATGAGAACCAAGTTCAATGCCCCACAGTTCCCATGGGTAGGGTTCCTTGATGGCAAGACAGTAAGTGAAATTATGACTGAATGGTGAATAGATGCATTTATCCCCTGTGTTATGGTATTATCTTTTTCATTCTTCTTTCTATTCTAACAATGAACCGTGTTGGTGGCTGAGTCTGAAGTGAAATCTAGTGTACTGTTTTTCAGTAAAAACATCATGCCATGTTGGTAACTTCAGTCTAAAGTGACACCTTATGGACTGCTCTTTAGCAAGAAACATTACAAAAAAGTAACAACTACACAATCCAAGTCTTCCCTATTTGTTTGCTAAGTATATGTGTGGTGTCTATTAAGATATGAAGGGTGTAGGATCAAGGGAAGTTGCCACCCCAGCAAAAAGGTCCCCGGTTTATTATACGTATGCTCATTTCCTGTCAATATAGTAGGGTGGGATTTGCTTTGCAAGTTAGGATGCACTGTCCGTTATTCTCCAGAAGGTGTTTTTCTTGATGTGCACACAAAGAGAAAATTTGCCATTATGACTTTAATGTACTTCCTCTACTACTCATCCCCACTGGGGCCTATGATTTGCAGGAAGAGCTCCTGTGACAGGTCTCCTCATTCCTTTGGTTCACACAAGTCAATGATCTAGGTCTGATACAATCTGCCCAGCTGATGGAGGCTGATTAGGATATAGTTTACACCTGCAAAGCACCTACCCTATTTACTGCAGTGACATTGGGCCCGATTCACAGAACTAATCTGAGACAAAATCCTAAATGTACTACTTTTGCTATTCACAGAATGCACTTTCTACTTTTGGTTAAACTTACTAATTTTGGTTAAACTTACTACTTTTGGTATTCACAGAAAACATTTAGTAGTAGTAAACTAACTTTACTGCTACTAAATGTCTTCTGTGAATACCAAAAGTAGTAAGTTTAACCAAAAGTAGTAAGTTTAACCAAAAGTAGTAAGTGCATTCCGTGAATGCCCAAAGTAGCAAGTGCCTTCTGTAAATGCTTAAATTAGTAAGTTTAGGATTTTGTCTCAGATTAGTTCTGTGAATTGGGCACTTCATGTCTGAAATGGAGGAAGGCACTTGGCGATCATTTGTTTGATTGATTTTGCAAGGCACTGTCATCTACATTTGGAGCTCCTGTAGCATCGCCATTCTACCTGTGAAATAACCTGGGAAAGATTGCTACAGATTTGTACAAGACCCTAGGATCCTATATTATATTGCTACAAGTCTATAAGGACATTAGAATGATACATTCTGTTGTCCTCCTCATCTATCCTATTGTCTCCCAATCCAGCCACCATCCATTCAGACATACCAGTAGCAACAACCATTTTACCATTGTCGATCTGTGCACTGCATTCCTCTTTTTCCCCTTACACTTAGAGAGCCAATTCCTGTTTGCCTTCACATTCAAGAACACTATTAGTTGCCCCTCCCAAGGGTTTACCAAGTTATCATACCTTTATTCCCCATATTTTGAAAAAGTATTTAAAAATGACCAAACTCATCAGGGAGCCTGTGCTGCTATAGTATGTGGATGACTCTTCTTAGCTGACAACCCTTAGAATACTCAATGAGGATTAACTCATAATATTTATAGTATAGGCCAGAATGGGCACAGAACCTCTCGAGATCAACTGACACTTTGTCTGCCAGGAGGCCCATATTTGGGGCATTATATATTAGTTGGCCAGAATTTATATATTCTTTATTGTTTAGTATAAAAAAATTACAATTTAAAACTTGATCAGTTCATCGTAAAACGGACCACTGAATAGAAACCCACTAGAGCTTTGTCAATAAATTATGGTCAACATGTAAAAAAAGAATTTTTAAAAATAGAATGCAGAAGTTAAAAGTTATTTAAAACCTTTGAGTGCATTGTGGGCAGATTATCTTCGCCTGGAGGAACGGGAACAGTACGGCTGATGTTTGCAGTTTGAGGTTCTGTTGTTAATCCGGCAGGCTGGCTGCCGCCCTGCTGCGGTGGGAGAGATTTGGCGGCACTCATTTCTTCCAGCTGCTTTGACGCTTTGTGGACTAATTTATTGAGCCCAATGTTCAGCTTGGTGTTTTCAGGATTTAGGGCTGCTATTATGGCCTGACGGCAGGTTTGAGCTCCTATCCTGATCCCTTCGCCCCGCTGTCGGATGCTCTTCTTAATAACAGCCTTAAACGCCTGCTGGGAAGGGTTTGTTTCCGAGAGTTCTTTGACTCCTAGTAGTTTTAAGCTGTGATCCAGGTGTTGCCGATGATTCAGGCTGGACTGGCATTTCGCTATTTCTCACCAAAGTTTAGACTCCAGGGAGCCCTCCCTTGAATGGCGCAGTCTATTGCAGAACTTTATAAATGCGCCGGCTCAACGCCGTGATGATCCAATAGGCCCAGTTCAAGACGGACCTGCGATGATGAACTTGATTTTGGTAGGCGGAAGGCACGTTTAAAGATTTTGGTTGTTAATTTGTTTAGTAATGAGCTAGTTGTGCCCTTCATGATCTCTTGCCCATATGACAGAGAGTTGGTTATCCTCGCCTTCATCACTTTCAGCATGGGAGTTAGACTTGGGCCAAGAAGTTGTTTTGATAATTTCGCCGTGGCGGTCTCTAGTGACAGGGCTTTGGTCCTTAGCGTTTCTCTTTGTTTGACGAAAGAACATCTGCGGTCCCAAAAAATACCCATATATTTATAGTGAGATGTTAGTACGATTTTTGTTTTGTTAAAGAATCACCCGCCACGTGGCTTTTATTGCTTCCCGAAAGATATTGTTTTAGTTTTGGACAGGTTCAATTACAAGCAGTATTTGTCCACTTCTAGGATTAAAAGCCATTCTCAATGCTCCCCACCCCACTACTGTCACCCAAATGAGTACATTCCTTGAGAATATTCCTTGAGATGGCAGTGTATTGTTACCAGAGGATTCTGGAATATGCCTCACTCATAAAGTCCCTTTAGAAGCTCACTCATCTCTACAGACCTGACCCTTTCCACAGGACAGAAGATGCAGAACGGGCTTTCACTGCGTTAAACCAAACCTTCTCTGCAGCTCCAGCGAATTACTCTAAATCCGTAACACTCTACTGTCATACAAAAGAAAGTTTCATTTTAGGGGCACTGACTCAAACACAAAGTGTTAAGCATCACTCCGGTGTGTACTACAGTAAGATCATTGTTGCACCAGGGATAGCCATGTTCCATGGAATCTGGAGCGCGGAACGTGAGATGACCAGATTCCATTGGACGACAGTTGACCCTGGCTCTTCAAGTCGATAAGACTCGTGTTACTTATGGCAAAACATATATATAAATAATTTACCCCGTGTGTCCACATCTTTCTGTCCGGGAGTTGTTCGTTACACTGGCGACGAGCAGAGAGGCGGTGAGAGCCTGGAGTACTGCTGAGCAGATGACGTTTCAACCCGGATCTCGATGGTTCCAGCGGCTTTGCATCCTGAGGATTGGACTGGCAGTCACTCAGCATGGATGGTATCCTCGTGATGAGAGCAAGACAGGATATTTCTAGATTTTGGAGTCTCCAAGCGAGCCTGCATGAGTAAAAGCAGAGTACGTCAACCAGTTCGCACTGCACAAGCTGTGTTACTAGGCGCAGGAAAAGAACCATATAGACTAGAGTGCTAACCACTCTAGGTGACGTCGTGTGAGGAGCACCCTATCTCGCTGCAGTGTTACTGGGTGTGGGAAAAGCTTTTGTATAGCGCGCTACTCACCTGGAGGGTCTCAAGGCGCTTGGGGGAGGGGGGTCCGCTACTGCTCGAACAGCCAGGTCTTGAGTTGCTTCCTGAAGGAGAGGTGGTCTTGGGTCAGGCGGAGGTGGATGGGTCGGGAGTTCCACGTCTTGGCCGCCAGGTAGGAGAAGGATCTTCCTCCTGTTGTGGCTCTTCGGATGCGGGGGACGGTGGTGAGGGCGTGGCTGGTAGATCGAAGCTGGCGGGTGGGAGTGTAGAAGGTCAAGCGGTCGTTGAGGTATCTTGGGCCTTGGTTGTGGAGAGCTTTGTGTGCATGGGTGAGGAGTCGGAACGTGATTCTCTTGCTGACGGGGAGCCAGTGCAGGTTTCTCAGGTGTACGGAGATGTGGCTGTGTCGGGGAATGTCCAGGATGAGGCGTGCTGAGGCGTTCTGGATGCGCTGGAGTCGTTTCTGGAGTTTGGCTGTGGTTCCGGTGTAGAGGGAGTTGCCGTAGTCCAGTCGGCTGGTGATGAGGGCCTGGGTGACCGTCTTCCTGGTTTCGGTGGGGATCCACCGGAATATCTTACGTAGCATGCGTGGGATGTTGAAGCATGATGCGGAGATGGCGTTGACTTGTCTGGTCATGGAGAGGGAGGAGTCCAGGACGAAGCCCAGGTTGAGTGCGTGGTCTGTTGGTTTGGGTGCGCTGCCAAGGGCAGGGGGCCACCAGGAGTCGTCCCAGGCGGAGGGTGATGATCCCAGGACGAGGACTTCTGTCTTATCTGAGTTCAGTTTCAGGCGGCTGTTCATCATCCACTCGGCTACGTCTTTCATCCCTTCATATAGGTTGGTTCTGGCGGTGGCGGGGTCGTTGGTGAGGGAGAGGATCAGCTGGGTGTCGTCGGCGTGCGATGGCTGCAAGGGGGCTCATTTAGACGTTGAAGAGGGTGGGGCTGAGTGATGAACCTTGAGGTACGCCGCAGATGACTTCGGTGGCTTCTGATCTGAACGGGGGGAGGCGGACTCTCTGTGTCCTTCCGGCGAGGAAGGAGATGATCCATTCCAGTGCCTTCTCCTGGATACCGATGTTGTTGAGGCGCTGCACTAGGGTGCGGTGGCAGACTGTGTCGAACGCCGCGGAGAGGTCCAGGAGGATGAGGGCCGTTGTTTCCCCGTTGTCGAGCAAGGCTCGGATGTCGTCGGTGGCTGCGATGAGGGCGGTCTCGGTGCTGTGATTGGCCCGGAAGCCGGACTGCGAGTGGTCGAGGGATCCGTTCGTCTCGAGGAAGGCGGACAGTTGTCTGTTGACGGTCTTCTCGATGACTTTGGCCGGAAAAGGAAGGAGCGAGATGGGGCGGTAGTTTTTGAGGTCGGTGGGGTCCGCTGATGGTTTCTTCAGTAGGGCGCTGAGTTCGGCGTGCTTCCTGCTTTCTGGGAAGGTGGCGGTGTCGAAGGAGGCGTTGATGATGTCCCGCAGGTGGGGTGCAATGACAGAGTCGGTCTTGTTGAAGACGTGGTGAGGGCAGGGGTCGGTTGGGGATCCTGAGTGGATGGAGTTCATCGTGCGGATGGTGTCTTCGGTGTTGACCGGGGTCCAGGCGCGGAGGGTGGTGGTGGGGGGCGTTTTCCCGGTTGTAGGGTGCGTTGGCTGTGTGCTGAAACTGTTGTGTATGTCTGCAATCTTGCTGTGGAAGAACGAGGCGAGCGAGTTGCAGAGGTCTTGCGAGGGCGTGATGTTGTTGTTTCCGGCGTTGGGGTTCGAGAGCTCTTTGACGATGTTGAAGAGTTCCTTGCTGTTGCGGGCGTTGTTGTCCAGTCGTTCCTTGAATGCGGATTTCTTGGTGGCGTGGATCAGCTGGTGGTGTCTTTGAGTGGCGAGCTTGAGGGTGGTCATGTTGTCTGTAGTTGGGTCTCTGCGCCAGGCTTTCTCGAGGGCCCGGCAGTTCTTCTTGGAGCTCTTGAGTTCGTCGGTAAACCAAGATGCTTTCTTGGTGCCGGGTCTGGCAGGGGGGGGGGGGGTCTTCAGTGGAGCGAGGTCGTCTGCGCAGTTGCTGATCCATCTCGTGAGGTCGTTGGCGGCTTGGTTGGGGTTCACTGATCTGGCGGGGGGGTTCTGGCTCAGGGATGTGGTGAGCTGGTCGGTAGTGATCTTGTTCCAGCTTCTGCGGGGGACCAGTTGCGGGTGGTGGTGAGTCATGGTTCTTCTGAAGCTGAAGTGGACGCAGCTGTGGTCTGTCCAGTGGAGTCCGGTGGCGTGGTTGAAGGTGATGTCCTTGCTGGAGGAGAAGACGTGGTCAAGCGTGTGGCCGGCGTAGTGGGTGGGGGTGGTCACCAGTTGCTTGAGTCCGAGGTTGGCGAGGTTTTCCATCAGGGTGGTGGTGTTGCGATCGTTGTTGTCGCAACACCATAAGTTTTATATAGCGCTAGCTTGACCCATGGGTATCATAGCGGTTTACATATACAAAGGAAAGAAAATTGCATTACATAGCAGGACATAAGGATGCATAAAGATATAGGCAAAACATAATAATTAGTCATACAGTGAAGGGGAGGGAGAAAATGCAGGTGGTTGAAACAGTCAAATACCCACCTATCCTTGATGGTCAAGTGAGAGGGAAGTCAGCTAGGTTATTGAAGTCTAGGTTAGTTGACATGGTCGGTAAAGCATTTGTTGAGGAGA
The DNA here is from genome assembly GCF_964204655.1 of Triturus cristatus. Classification (NCBI taxonomy): domain Eukaryota; kingdom Metazoa; phylum Chordata; class Amphibia; order Caudata; family Salamandridae; genus Triturus; species Triturus cristatus. The sequence goes on from NC_140583.1 coordinate 742,117,011, forward strand.
AGGCGTAACTGGTACCTTTTGAATCAGGAGAAGGAGGGGTTGCATCTGAGGTCTATTGGGAGTGCGTTCCACATCCTGGGTACGTTACCAGAAAAGGATCGGCACTTAGTGGTTTTCCTTTTTAATTTCAGCGGGATGAGAAGTGAGTTGGAGCTTCTCAGAGTTCTGGATTTTCCTGCTTTTACCAGTTTGCTGTTTAGGTAGTTGGGGGGAATGTGAGTGAAGGGTTTTGTGTGTGAGGCGGGCCAATTTGAAAATACATCTACCTTTTCCATGGGAAGCCAGTTGAAGGAGTTGCAGGTTGGTGTGATGTGTTCAAATCTTTTTACAGCAGTTATGAGTCGAGCTGCCATGTTAAGGACTGACCTTAGTGGAGCTAGGTGAGCTTTTGGTGTCCCTGTTAGGATTGCGTTCCCATAGTCCAGTTTAGAGAGAACTAGGGATTGTACTATTGTCTTGAGATCATCCTGAGGAATGAAAGGTTTCATTTTCTTGAGGTGCTTTAGTGAGTAAAGCACACCTTTTGCAGAGTTTTTGATGTGTTCCTTCATTGATAAGTTCTTGTCCAGGGTAATGCCTAGTGACTTTACGAGTCGGATAGGATGAGGGAGCAGTTAAGGGCATCAAGATTCTTGAGCCAGTCTTGGATTGGTCGGTGGTTACTTTTCGTAGAGCACAGTATTAATTCTGTTTTGTCCAGCTTCAGCTTTAAGTGGTTTGCGTTAAACCAAGTTTGGATCTTGGTTAGTGTGACATTGAGGTGATGGATGTCACTGGGTGATTTGATTTCGTAGTAGATTTGTGTGTCATCTGCATATAGGTGGTATATATACATTGAAGTGATTGGAGGTGATGATTTCACGGACAAGCATAAAGTGGCTATTTTGAAACACTGTCTAGGGGCAGAGGGGAGACATATTCTGAGCCATTTGCCTCCCATAATAGTACACCAAAAAGAAGAAGATGATGTTGACATATATGAAATGGCTTTAAGTCAATTGGACAAAGTATATATAAAAAAGGTCAATGAGGTTGTTGTGAGACACAGATTTTTGAGTAGAGGTCAAATGCTTAAAGAGTCTGTAGATACGTTTGTGAGTAATTTAAGCATACTTGCAAAAAATGTAACTATGCTTCATTTCATGATCAAATGTTACGAGATCAAATAGTTCACAAGATAGCTGACACAAAACTGCCAGAAAAGTTATTAACTGCAGAAGATTTAACTTTTGATTAAGCATTAGATATCGTACATCCGTTTTGAAGACATGAAATTAGGTATGAAGAAATGATGTGACAAGAAAATGGCTGAAATTCAAGTAGTTATGACAAAGGTTAATTCTGATGAGAAAATAGGTAGCAAGACAAAGGTGATAGGCAAAAGCAACTTAGGTGGGTAAAAAGAGAATATGTTTGTTTCAAATGTGGAATTCCTGGACATTTAGCCAGTGACAAAGGATGTCCAGCTATGGGACAGGTTTGTTGATATTGCAAAGTCAAAGGTCACTATGCTAGGATGTTTCGAAACAGGAATAAATATAGAGAGGGTATGAATAGAGATAATAGAGAGAGAAAAAATATAAATAAGTCATGGATGGCCCAGGATGCGACAATGCAGAAGAATTCTTATTAAGTGTTTTTGAGATAAATGAGAAAAACAAAGATGTTTTTTTTTTGCAAAATTGAAATTAAGGGAAATAAATTAAAGTAATGGCAGATTCAGGAGCAAGACATGCCATAATAGGTAATGAATGGATGAAAGAATGGCGAAATGTGAACTATCTCCACCCGATATCAAATTGGTGGGTCATGGAAATAAGCCAATTGATGTATTAGGATATTTTGAGTCAGATGTAAGTTTTAAAGGTAAAACCAAAGAAACAAAAATGTATGTGGCCAAAGAGGGATCTTGTTTACGAGGTTTGCCACAGCAGTGAGACTTAATGATTACACTGGATCCTAACCATCCAAATCAAGTGTTAGGCTACAATGATCCGGTTTACCAGATTGATGAAAGCAAATCTACTGATTGGGAGTAGTTGTTTCCCAAGTGTTTTTCTTCTCAACTAGGATGTCTTAAGAAATTTGTACACAAGATTATATTGAAACAATCATCAATACCTAAAGTGTACAAAGTCCGAAATATACTGTTAGCTATTGGGGACACATTAAATGAGGAACTGAAGAAGTTGTGTGACCAAGGTGTTATTGAAGGAATAGAGTCCTCAGAGTGGTTATCACCAGTAGTAGTTGTATACAAACCTAATGGTAAAGTCAGATTGTGTATTTTACTTAAGAGACCTGAAAGAGTGTGTGTGGGTGGATCGGTATCCATTGCCTAAAATTGCTGTTTTGTTTGCCAAACAAAAGGGGGCAACTATATTTTCTACATTAGATTTATCTAGTGCGTATCATCAAATTGCATTACATGAAGAAAGCAAGCCATAAACATTTTTCATAACATCTAAAGGTGCATTTTGGTATAAGAGGAGGCCCATCGTTCTAATTTCTGCATCATCAGTTTTTCAAAGAGTAGTGCACAAGATTTTTAAAAATGTTTAAAATGTAGTATATTTTCAAGCTGATATTTTGGTCTTTGGAAGTACTAGTCAGGAACATGCTGAAATATTACATATGGTATTGAACATTCTACAAGATTACGGGTGAACACTCACGAAGGACAAGTGCAAATTTGGTGTGCAATTAGTAGATTACTTGGGGCACAGTATTAGTAAGGATGGTGTGGCCCCAAACAGAGTTTAGTTAGAGCAATAGAAGATGCTCCTGAACCACAAAATAAAGATTAACTCAGAACTTTTCTCAGGCTTGCGGAGTACTATGCAAAATTTGTTCCATTGTTAGCAGCCAAAAAGCTAATATGAGAAATGTAATGAAGAAAAATCAAACTTTCAAATGAGATGAAAGTTGCACTTCTAAATTTATGTTGTTAAAACAAGAGATAGCATCAGCGCCATTATTGGTGACATTTGAGACGTGATGTTATTCTGTTATTGTGTTCGATGCCAGGAATTTAGGTATTGGCGCAGTGTTGATGCAGAATCAGGATGACAATCTACTTCTTGTGGCTTTTGCTTTAAGACCATTATGAGGGGCAGAAAGTAAATACTCAACCTTAGAGAAAGAAACTCTAGCATTCTGGTGGGGAATTGAATATTTCTGTAAGTATGTCGATGGTACAAAATTTAAAGTACGATCGGACCATCGCCCTTTAGTTGATCAGGTTACAACAGAAGGGTGTAGTAAAGCAACTCCCAGGATTGCAATATGGCAATACAAATTGCAAGAATTTAATTTCAATGTGGAATACATACAGGGAGTAAAAAACATCTCAATAGATTGTTTGTCTAGATTGCCTGTTAGTGGTAAAAATTTAAAAAATGATGATGATGACATGGAAAGGGTGGTATCTATTTGGGAGGTGTCCAAAGGATGCATTCAGGAAAGTCAATGGAAAGTGGCATGTGAAAATGACAATTACATTGTACAGGCAATGAGCTATTTAAGTTCAACCTGGCCAAAAAAGAAAGATTTCGATGAATGATTGAAACCCTTTCTGTGTATTTGATGAGTTATCTGTATACAATGGTATCTTATTGCGAGGTGAGCAACTGGTTGTACCTGAAAGTTTAAGGGATTCGATTTTGAATATGGCTCATGAGCGACATCCTGGTATGAGCAGTATGAAAAGGAGAATTATATCTGAATTCTGGTTGCCACCTATTGATAAGTTCATTGAAAGAAAAGTAAGATCATGTTTTGAATGTGCCATTAGTGACAAATCCTCCAAAAACTGTATATGACAAATACCTATGTTGCATGCCATAACTGTGTATGGGAAAGAGTGTTGTTAGATATTGCGGGACCCATGTCCATTGGCAAACGTCAGATGTTTGCTATTGTACCGATTGATCAATTGTCCCAATGGCCTGATGTTAAATGAGTACCACAGGTACATCTGGTATAATTATTCAATTTTTGTGTGAGATTTTTTAAAGAGAAGGATATCCCCAATGGTTGGTGACAGACGATGGAGTACAGCTGGTTTCAAAGGACAAGAAGAATTTTATGGAGAATCATGAGATTGAGCATTTATGCACCTCGGTTTACTATCCACAAAGTAATGGGATTGTGGAAAGGTGGATTTGAGTGTTAAAAAACAACTTGCTGTGGTCAATGGTAAGAATTATTATCAGGATCTTAAGGAATTAATATTGAGTTATAGAAATACTCAAAGAAATGGTGAGGATGCATTTCCTTTTGAAAAAATGAGAGGAAGAAGAGCGTTGTTGAATATGAATCCGAAGTGGATGTCAGTTTTGACAAAGTTAAAGATGAAAACAGAGGGGTATGTAGCCAAAGACAGCCTGCATAGATCAATCAAGGTGTGGAACAACAAATGTTGTTACCTATTAGTAAGGATGAATGGGTGCGGGTGAAAAAGGGGAGAATAGTGAGATCGGGAGAGTCAAAATATTCTGTGCTTATGAAGGTTGTAAGGGTAGGCAATCAGGTAGTTGAATTATCAGATGGCAATGTGTAGAGCAGAGTAAAGTTGTAAATATCCTGAGTTGGCTTTGGCCAGAAGATGAGGATAATTTCTCTGATAATAAAATCTGGCATAGGAAGGTATGTAACAAGGAAGTAACACCAATCAGAGGTATGAAAGACAAGGATAGAAGAGTGCTGAGGTGCGCAGTAGAATGAAACCTGGTTGTTTCAAGGATTACGTCATGAACTAAGAGAATCGTGGCAAATTGCATCTTTTACATATTAGGAAAATTTGTTACAGTTTAGCATTAGTTGCTGATGTTTAATTTAGTTTAGCAATTGTATTGTTATTTGGAATGCATATTCAGTGTAATGTATTATTTTGTGTTCATTACTAATGTTTGGATATTTATTTTATATGGTTATTATGAAGGGGGATGTGTTGCATCTGGGCTAGCCCCGTTCCATGGAATCTGGAGCAAGGAACGCGAGATGACCAGATTCCATGGGACTACAGTTGACCGTGACTCTTCACGTTGATAAGACTTGCGTTACTTATAGCAATAAATAAATAAATAAATATATACATATATATATATATATATATATATATATATATATATATATATATATATATATATATATATATATTATCCAAAACTTCTCCAAGTTCAAGAAAAGCAATCGACGCCGTGTCTGTGCTGAAAATTATTTATTGCCAGCCGAAAAAGCTAGACGCGTTTCGCCTGTCCTGCAGGCTTGTTCACTAGCAGTTTGTTAAAGTTTTCAAAGGCAATTTAAAACAGTGAGTGACGATCAATGCACGTGATGGACTACAAGCATAGAAATAAACAGAAGACTCATAGTTCACTTCAGCTGAAATAGACACACGATCCTGGCATGTGCCATAAAGTGTAAGACCAATTCATTATGGTCGGACACGGTCAATATGTACTCATTAATTTAGAGTATTTGATAACATACATCAATTATGACACAATTATTACCCAAGTGGTCAAATTTAGAAACAGAATATTGTTTTGGCCTGCAAAGTTAATACATTGCACAAAGGGGTTTAGATCAAGTGATCAGTCGCACTGAATATGATTACAGTCATTGTGTCAAAACATGATTTAGCACATCAAATTGAAATTGATAATAAGTACATGGTATCTATAAAGTTACTGCCCAAGTGGGCTGATGCAAAGTACAAAAAGAGTCAGTTGTAGTTAATAATGGCTGTTTAAAGTCCAAAATAGTGACGTGATCATACAATAAACAAAATACAGATAAAACCAGATAGAAAAGGACGAGAGGATTCTACAAATGTGTGTGTAAGTCTTCTTCCATATTAAGACCATGTGGGGTTTTAGTATTAAGTCTGAGAATGTAGCAAGACTCAAGTTTGCGGAGCTTCTTTTCCCGGTTTCCGCCTCGGCTACCAGCTGGAACTGCATCGATTACAAAGTAAAGAAGACCTTCGGGGTCTTTGTTGTGGCATCTGTCAAAGTGTCGGGCCACGGGATAGCTTTTGTCCCCATTTTTAATGGCCCGTAGATGCTGCAACACCCTCTTGTGCACAGGTAAGATCGTAGAGCCCACATATTTGAGGCCACAAGGGCACTGTAATATGTAGACCGCATAGTCAGTCTTGCACGAGTACTGCCCCTTGATGTGTTGGATGGGTTTATGGGAAAAACCTGCTGGGAAACAAGTTGTGTTTTTTCCATACATACAGGCCTTACATTTATGGCATTTAATAAAACCATCCTTTCTTTGGAGCCAAGAACCCGCTAATTTAGTTTGTTTGCTGGGTAACACATTGCTGACTAATGCTTGGTGCAAGGATCTGGCCTTTCTAAAGGTAAATTGAGGTCTTCTTTGAACAATTTTACCTAACACTGGATCACTCCTGATGATGTGCCAGTGCTTGTTAAAGATTGTTCTCAATTTATCCTCTTGTTTGTTGTAAGTCGTGATGAACCTACACTGATTAGTGTCTTTTGCTGAATTTTTTGTTGACTTATTGTCTTTATTGAAAAGAATTTGTTCTCTCTTAATTTTTTCAATTTTGGTGACAGCTTGGTTAAGACAATTGGCCGAATAGCCTCTAGCTTTAAAGCGAGATTTCCAGCATGCAAGTTCTGTATTGAAATCCTGTTGGCTACTACAGTTACGCCTGGCTCTAAGGCATTCCCCATAGGGAATGCTGTTAACTAGTTTAGCTGGGTGGAAACTAGAAGCATGCAAAAGGGTATTACCATCCGTAGGTTTACGGAACAATTTAGTATGCAATTTGCCCTCTTTCACATATAGTGTTAAATCCCAAAAATTAATTTCAGAGTCACTGATCGTACTAGTGAGTTTTAGGTTCAGGTTATTGCATTGTAACTCTCTGACAAAATCTTGTGCACTTGTCATGGAGAAGTTTTGGATAATATTTGTGACCGCGTTTGGGAGGTCTCTTCATCGACGCGCCCTTCGTTCTGGAGGCAACGGGTGTTCCCATTCACCTGTGGATTGTATATATATATATATATATATATATATATATATATATAATTTAAACTGTGTGTCCGTATCTTCTGTCAGGGAGGAGTTTGTTAGACCCATCTATCCTGGAGCTTCTGGATTAACACCTTGCCTGTTTCCCGTGTCTGTAGCCACAACCATGGTAGAACTATCTGAGACTATGGTTGCAGGGTCTCCTCTCAAACTGCATGTGCTGGTGTCCCTTGTATTAACCTCCAAGCCCCAGTTTTTATCCAATGCCAGATTCCCCAGCCATGAGATACTATTTTTATCTACAGGTCACATTATTTTAAATCAGGTTTCTCCAAAGTCGGTCCTGGAGGGCCGGATCCATGCCAGTATTTAGCATTTCCACAATTAGATAAATGTAGTTATCTTAAAAATCTGGCATGGGTCTGGCCCTCCAGGACTGACTTTGGAGAACCCTGCTTTAAATAAGTGCCTGGTATGGAACACTGCATTCCTTTCACCTAGCTCAAGGAGGGTTAGTAGCATTATTCCCTCACCATCACAGGCTACCTGGCAAAGTCCTTTATTAATTTCAAAAACAACTCGCTGCATGATCCTGGCCTGGTCCTCTATGTAGATGCCCCTTCTGTATGACAGTGGTTCCTTAGTAGGTGGTTATGATGTAGGCTCCAAGCATGAGTTCATAGAAAGCAACCACTTGCTCACAGTACACCCTGCTCAGGTCACTGAACCAATTTCATTGCTTAAGTAATACATGACATTTATAGGCCCTCTAAATGTAACATCTATCCTGGAGCTTCTGGATTAACACCTTGCCTGTTTCCCGTGTCTGTAGCCACAACCATGGTAGAACTATCTGAGACTATGGTTGCAGGGTCTCCTCTCAAACTGCATGTGCTGGTGTCCCTTGTATTAACCTCCAAGCCCCAGTTTTTATCCAATGCCAGATTCCCCAGCCATGAGATAGTATTTTTATCTACAGGTCACATTATTTTAAATCAGGTTTCTCCAAAGTCGGTCCTGGAGGGCCGGATCCATGCCAGTATTTAGCATTTCCACAATTAGATAAATGTAGTTATCTTAAAAATCTGGCATGGGTCTGGCCCTCCAGGACTGACTTTGGAGAACCCTGCTTTAAATAAGTGCCTGGTATGGAACACTGCATTCCTTTCACCTAGCTCAAGGAGGGTTAGTAGCATTATTCCCTCACCATCACAGGCTACCTGGCAAAGTCCTTTATTAATTTCAAAAACAACTCGCTGCATGATCCTGGCCTGGTCCTCTATGTAGATGCCCCTTCTGTATGACAGTGGTTCCTTAGTAGGTGGTTATGATGTAGGCTCCAAGCATGAGTTCATAGAAAGCAACCACTTGCTCACAGTACACCCTGCTCAGGTCACTGAACCAATTTCATTGCTTAAGTAATACATGACATTTATAGGCCCTCTAAATGTAACATAATTTCCACTGTGCCTATCAGTGCAAAAAATCTAAAAAAATAATGTTGTACCGAAACAAGACCTGGACAAAATCTTTGCACAGTCTGACCTCCAATGGCCTAGCTCATTACCCAAGGCTTTGATGAACCTGTGAGCGAACTACAGTAAACACTAAGCGTGGCCTTAACCTGAAGAAGGTCCTAATGGATAGAACATTGATACACCTGTTCTCTCCACCAGTGCCTATCTTCATTGTATATCCACTAAGCTTACTACATCGTCGTGAAATATTTACTGCAGTGTTCCAATAGTTTATGCAAGGACCTTTCATTTACATGTGTCAAGGGCCTTATCTCGGGAACCCAGTAAACCCTGCCTGAGCTGGGGAACTAGAAAGACAATTTTGCAGCCTCTGCTTATTGGACCCTTCTTGGTGCTGGTCATTAATATACAGTAGCCAAGTGGCTAAGTACTTCAGTCACAGACATATAACTCCCACTGCAAGAAAACATCTGTGCAAGCTGAAAGAGATAGCAAATATCAAGAACATGAGCTGGTAACCTCTCCTTTAGAAAAGAAGTAACTTTGCCACTGCAAAAATAAAAGGACTGGCCACTACAGGATGAAAGCCAGGTACAACACTTACTGCACCACCTCTAACTTGGATAAAAAATTCTGCAATGTGTGGCCCTCATGGGGTTGGGATATACAGCTATTCTTTACCAGGACAGGAATAGTCCGGCTAATGCTACTGAACTACTTCTTCCTGGCCTGGCCTCAGCAAGAAATAAGTACATTCACAAGTGTTATAGACCATTGAAAACAAAACTGAAAGAGTAGCAAGCTGTAATTTTCAGCCTTGGCATGCTGGGGATTTGATATTAAGCACGGTCAGTCCTGCACATAATCCTTTTTCACCTGTTTCATGGAATGTAGAAGACTGTTATGTTATGAATAGCTGGCAGAAAAAAAGTTGCACACCTTACATGTGAGCGCCGTATTAATCCTACTATTAACCACATTAGTATTAATTTCCATGCTAGTATAATCTTTTCTATAAGTAGTGGCAATGTGAGTAGGTATACATTGAAAATAGATGCAAAGGATGTGGTAAATGCTGCAGTGTTTGTACCATGCACTTAGTGCTTAAATTCTTCTCAACGAGAAACAGAGTGGTGGAGAACTACCAGCGCCCTGCTCACAAGTTCTTGGATCATTAATACCCCCACCATGGAGTGGCAAGAAAAACAACATAATTGTCCTTCAATCAAAAAACCACCCTCCTTTGCTATCTTCCCAAACTCAAAGATGTGCATGTGATTTTCACTTCCACAATAAACGTCATACTTGTGAAGAATCGCTATTGCCTATGCATGTAGGAATCGCATACAATTTTGAACTTCCTACAAATTCCTTAATTGCAAGTTAGGATGCACTGTTCATTATTCTCCAGACGGTGTTTTTCTTGATGTGCACACAAAGAGCGAATTTACCATTATGACTTTAATGTTCTTCCTCTACTACCCATCCCCACTGGGGCCTATGATTTGCAGGAAGAGCTCCTTGACAGGTTTCCTCATTCCTTTGGTTGACCCAAGTTAATGATATAGGTCTGATAAAATCTGACCAGCTGATGGAGACTGATGAGGATATGGTTTACACCTGCAAAGCCCCTACCCTATTTACTGCAGTGACATTGGGCCCGATTCACAGAACTAATCTGAGACAAAATCCTAAACTTACTACTTTTGCTATTCACAGAATGCACTTACTACTTTTGGTTAAACGTACTACTTTTGGTATTCACAGAAGGCATTTAGTAGTAGTAAAGTTAGTTTACTACTACTAAATGCCTTTTGTGAGTACAAAAAGTAGTAAGTTTAACCAAAAGTAGTAAGTTTAACCAAAAGTAGAAAGTGCATTCTGTAAATACCAAAAGTAGTAAATTGAGGATTTTGTCTCAGATTAGTTCTGTGAATCAGGCCCTCAATGTCTGAAATGGAAGAAGGCACTCAGCGATTATTTGTTTTATTGATTTTGCAAGGCGCCATTTGGAACACCTGTAGCATCCTCATTCTACTAGTGAAATAACCTGAGAAAGATTGCTACAGATTTGTACAAGACCCTAGGATCCTATATTATATTGCTACAGGTCTATAAGGACCTTAGAATGATACATTTTGTTTCCTCCTCATCTATCCTATTGTCTCCCAATCCAGCCACCATCCAATCAGACATACCAGTAGCAGCAACCATTTTACCATTGTCAATCTGTGCACTGCATTCCACTTTTTCCCCTTACACTTAGAGAGCCAATTCCTGTTTGCCTTCACATTCAAAAATTCCATTAGTTGTCTCTCCCAAGGGTTTACCAAGTAATCATCCTTTTATTCCCCATATTTTGAAAAAGTATTTAAAAATGACCAAACTCATCAGGGAGGCTTTGCTGCTATAGTATGTGGATGCCTCTTCTTAGCTGACAACCCTTAAAATACTGCAATGAGGATTAACTCATATTATTTATAGTATTGGCCAGAAAGGACACAGAACCTCTCGAGATCTACTGACACTTTGTTTGCCAGGAGGCCCATATTTGGGACATTATATATTAGTTGGACAGCACTTATATATATTCTTTATTGTTTAGTTAAAAAACCATTAAAATTTAAAGCTTGATCAGTTCATCGTAAAATGGACCACTGACTAGAAACCCATTAGAGTTTGTCATTAAATGATGGTCAACATGTAAAAAAAATAATTTTTAAAAATAGAATGCAAAAGTTAAAAGTTATTTAAAACCTTTGAGTGCATTGTCGGCAGATTATCTTCGCCTGGACGACCGGGAACAGTGCGGCTGATGTTAGCAGTTTGAGGTTCTGTTCTTAATCCGGCAGGCTGGCTGCAGCCCTGCTGCAGTGGGGAGATTTGGCGGTGCTAATTTCTTCCAGCTGCTTTGACGCTTTGTGGACTAATTTAGTGCGCCCAATGTTCAGCTTGGTGTTTTCAGGATTTAGGGCTGCTATTATGGCCTGACGGCAGGTTCGAGCTCCTAGCTTGATCCATTCGCCCCGCAGTAGTAGCCGTCTCTCTGTAAGCATAGCGGGGCATGCACAAACTATGTGTTCCATTGCTTCAGAGTGATAGCCACACATCCTGCATTCGATGTTATTATCTGGGTGATGCCAGTCGGGCCGGTTCTTTTAAAATTGCCAGTCACCCATCCTTAGAGCTAAGAACTTTTGTTTCAAGTAAAATGAAAAAGTGCTGGATAAGCGAGGCGACTCAGCTCCTGGTTTGAAGTTGGAAATTACTGCCTAGGCATGCTTCCTTTCTGACAGAATTGCCCTGTCTGAATGAAATGACCACAGTCAGACGCTCTTCTTAATAACAGCCTTAAACGGCTGCTGGGAAGGGTTTGTTTCCCAGAGTTCTTTGACTCCTAGTAGTTTTAAGCTGTGGTCCAGGTGTTGCCGATGATTCAGGCTGGACAGGCATTTCGCTATTTCTCACCAAAGTTTAACCTCCAGGTAGCCCTCCCTTGAATGGCGCAGTCTATTGCAGAACTTTATAAATGCGCCGGCCTCAACGCCGTGATGATCCAATAAGCCCAGTTCAAGACGGACCTGCTATGGTGAACTTTATTTTGGTAGGCGGAATGCACGTTTAAAGATTTTGGTTGTTAATTTGTTTAGTAATGAGCTAGTTGAGCCCTTCATGATTTCTTGCCCATACGACAGAGAGTTGGTTATCCTCGCCTTCATCACTTTCAGCATGGGAGATAGACTTGGGCCAAGTAGTTGTTTTGGTAATTTTGCGGCGGCGGCCTCTAGTGACAGGGCTTTGGTCCTTAGCGTTTCTTTTTGTTTGACGAAAGAACATCTGCGATCCCAAAAAATACCCAAATATTTATAGTGAGATGTTAGATTAATTTTTGTTTTGTTAAAGAATCACCCGCCACGTGGCTTTTTTTGCTTCCCGAAAGATATTGTTTTAGTTTTTGACAGGTTCAATTCCAAGCAGTATTTGTCCACTTCTAGGATTAACAGCCATTCTCAAAGCTCCCCACCCCACTACTGTCACCCAAATGAGTACATTCCTTGAGAATATTCCATGAGAATATTCCTTGAGATGGCAAGGTATTGTTACCAGAGGATTCTGGAAGATGCCTCACTAATAAAGTCCCTTCAGAAGCTCACTCATCTCTACAGTCCTGACCCTTTCCACAGGACTGAAGATGCAGAACGGGCTTTCACTGCGTTAAACCAAACCCTCTCTGCAGCGCCAGCGAATTACTCTAAATCCATAACACTCTACTGTCATAAAAAAGGAAGTTTCATTTGAGGGGTACTAACTCAAACACAAAGTGTTAAGCATCATTCCGATGTGTACTACAGTAAGATCATTGTTGCACCAGGGATAGCCATGCTCCATGGAACTTGGGGGCATATCAACAAGGGCTTTATCTCTGCTTTTTTGGCTTTAAAAGCCAAAAAAGCAGAGATAAAACTAGCGCCCTATCAACAACAGGGTGCTAACACGCAAATTTGCATGTTAGCGCCCTTTTACTCTACGCTTCCCCTTGCATCTCTAATGAGATGCAAAGGGGGCGTTCCAGAGTAAAATAATAGGAGAAATGTCGCTAAGCGACATTTCTCCTATTATCAAGAAGGTCGCTAACCCTGTTAGAGACAAAAAAAGCAGCGCTAACCGCGGTTAACGCTGCTTTTTTACGTCTGCTAATTTTCAGACTTAGCCATGATATCCTATGGAAGGAGGATATCATGGCTAAGTTTGCCTGTCCCTATCAACAAGGTAACGTGTGATTATCGCTGTGTTTCCAGCGATAATCTCACGTTAGCCTGTTAGCGTGTAGATTTTTATCGCTATTGAGATAAGCGTTGCTAATAGCACGCTATCTCAGCGATAAAAATTCACGCTAGCCGGCGATAATTATCCTCACGCTAAGAGCGCTGAGCGATAATTATCACCGGTTGTTGTTGATATGCCCCCTGGAGCGCGAAACGTGAGATGACCAGATTCCAGTGGATGACAGTTGACCCTGGCTCTTCAAGTCGATAAGACTCGTGTTACTTATGGCAATAAATATATATAAATAATTTACCCCATGTCTCCACATCTTTCTGTCTGGGAGGGGTTCGTTACACTGGCGACGAGCGGAGAGGCGATGGAGAGCCTGCAGTCCTGCTGAACAGATGACGTTACAACCGGGATCTCGATGGTTCCAGCGACTTTGCATCCTGAGGATTGGACTGGCAGTCACTCAGCATGGATGGTATCCCCGTGATGAGAGGAAGACAGGATATTTCTAGATTTTGGAGTCTCCAAGCGAGCCCGAATAAGTAAAAGCAGAGTACGTCAAACAGTTCGCAGTGTGCAAGCTGTGTTACTGGGCGCAGGAAAAGCTCCATATAGACTAGAGTGCTAACCACTCTAGGTGACGTCATGTGAGGAGCACCCTATCTCGCTGCAGTGTTACTGGGTGCGGGAAAAGCTCCATATAGAATAGAGCACTAACTGCTGTGAGGTGCACGTTATCCTGCTGGGTGCTGGAAGTCTATATACAAATTAAAGTGCCACTCACCCTAAGAGATGATAATGCGGCAGAAACATCATGTTTGGTCCCTGGAAGGGGTCTATCATCATTATAATAACAGCAAACTGTATATAAGCCTGCAGTATGCAGTTCTTCTGCTGAGAGTTCCAAATTCTTTACAACTTTCATTCATAACATGGCATTTATATTGTGCAGATCAATGAATTTGGTGATTTGCACACCAAGTTATTTATTTTTAATAATTTTTTTTTTCATAACATTGATGATTTATATATCTAGCAAACGTATGGCTGAAAATCCCTAACTAGGGCAAAATCAGTCTTAGGTTGCTTTTGTTCCAGTTCAATGACTACTTGTCCTGGCAGTATGGGCTACACTGTTCCCATGAAGACCAGGGTCGGGACTGATTTGTATATGACTGGTTCAAAACTGAGGTGGCAGGGTAGGCAAAAAACAATGGACTAGGATGTGTCCAGAACAATTGCCAGTGGCTGATATTAATTCAAGCTTTTCATCCTTCACCTTGTTGTTTTTGCATGTGACAACCTACGTGTGCTGGGTATGCTCAGATATGGATCCCGGGCTTACTAGGCCAGTAGAACCAAGGTTTACCTGGCTGAGGAGACCTAAATAGGGTGAAAATATTCCTAGGTTGCTTGTGTTCTGGTTCAGGGAGGACCTGGCCTGGCACTTTGATCGGGACTGTTTCCATAGGGAAGAGGGCCAAGACTGATTTGCATGTGGCTGTCTCCAAACTGAGGTTGCATAGTGGGTAAAACATTATGAATTGGGATGCAGCCTGAGTCATTTCCAGTTTCTGAGATCGATTTGAGCATTCCATCGATCACCTTGTTTTTGCATTTGATGCCCATAGTCTGCTGGTTATTCCCCCATGTGAGTCCCGGGCTCACTGCACCACTGGAACAAAGCGATACCTGGTTAAAGAGCCCTAACTAGGGCAAAATCAGTCCTTCATTGTTTGTGTGCCAGTTCAGGTTGGAGCTGGCCTGGCAATTCAGGCTGGACGTTTCCCATGATAAACAGGGTCAAGACTGATTTGCACATGGCTGGGTCCAAACTGAGATTTCATGTTGGGCATAACACTATGGATTGGGATGCGGCCCGAGCGACTGCCAGTGGCTGAGTTCAATTCAAGCATTGCGTCCATCACCTTTTTATTTTTGCATATGATACACTAAGGGGCCGATTCCAAACCTGGAAAAAAGCTGTACAAATCGTTGTATGGAGCGTTTTTCCCGTACAACTCGTACTCGGTAAACTTTTCTTACAACCTAGGAAGTACGATTCGTACAGAAAGCCTCTTTCCATATCGTACAAAAGACCATACAGCTAAAATAAACCAACGATTCTGATCCGGAACAGCTTGCACGCGACGTCTGTATGTATTTAAGCAGCGGTTTCCAGCCCAGCAAGTACGATTCGTCTCTACGGCACTCCGTACGGCCCTTTTCTTACGGGAGCCAAAAACAGCTGTAAAAGCAGAGTCCCCAGGGGTACGAGTCGTACAAGCATATACCCCTGTGCGTTGTGTATGTACGGTGCGTACCCCAACATCGTGTATGTACTGTGCGTACCCCAACATTGCGTACCCCAACATCGCGTATGTACGCACCGTACATACGTGATGTTGGGGTATGCGATGTTGGGGTATGCGATGTTGGGGTACGCGATGTTGGGGTACGCACAGTACATACACAACGCACAGGGGTGTATGCCTGTACGACTCATGCCCCTGTACGACTCGCACCCCGGGAACAACTTTTCCCGGGATACGAGTCGTACAAAGTTCGCTTCGTAGCGGGTAATGGCATTCCCCGTGTACGGGACGTTTTCCGTACAAATCGTAAATCGGAAAGCCGGTCCGGATCGTACTAGTATGGTTGGACTGCATTTTTACAATTTGTACGGAAAAGTGTCCTGGTCCGTCTGGTACAACTTTTCCCGATCCGATTTGTAAGGATCGGGCATATCCGTACAATCGGATCGGGAAAAGTTGTATTTTTCCCGTACAAATCGTACTTCACGAGTCGGACGGGACTTGTACGATTTGTATGGAAAAATTTACCGATACCAGTTGGACGGGAAAAAAAAATACAGGATCAGAATCGGCCCCTAAGTGTGCCGGGTTTGCCCAGGCGCGGGTCTTAGCAACACTGTACCACTGGAACAAAGCTATACCTTGCTGAAGAGCTCTTATGAGGGCGAAATCAGTCTTAGGTTGCTTGTGTTCCAGTTCAGGGAGAAAGACCTGGCTTGGAATGTAGAGCTCAACTGTTCACATGAGGAACGGGGTCAAGAGTGATATGGATATGGCTGGGTCCAAACTGAGATTGCATGATGGGCAAAAAAAAGATAGATTGTGATGCAGCTCAAGTGATTTCCAGTGGCTCAGAAAAATTCAAGCTTTCCATTTGTCACCTTTTTGTTTTTGCATTTGGTGACATAGGTGTGTCGACTTTACCCAGTTGTTGGTCCTGGGTCACTGTGCCACTGGAACCATACTATACCTGGTTTAAGAGCTCTAACTAAGGGTAAACCGGTCCCAGGTTTCTAGTGTTAAGGTTCAGGGAGGACCTAGCCTGGCAGTTCAGGCTGGACTGTTCCCATGAGGAACTGGGTCAAGACTGGTTTGCATATGGCTGGGTCCAAATTGAGGTGATGTGGAGGGCAAGAAAAAAAAATGGATTGAGATGTAGTTCGAGTGATTGCCAGCAGATGAGATTAATTCAAGCATTCCATCCATCACCTTGTTGTTTTTGCATTCAACTTTCTAAAAGTGCATTTTGAAAATTGTAAATAAAAAACAGGTTTTACAATAACAGAGGATTTTTGTTTGGAATTCCAATGGCAACAAACATGAAATGGTTAACTGTTCTCATTTGGAAGTTACAGCTTATTAAAGAGGTAGGCATTTGCAGTAGCATAACAAAAGTAAGAATTCTCCACTACCAGGGCATACAAATCTGAGAAGTATGTGGCCTACTTCTTTAATGCACTGCACCCTGTCCTCTGGGCCAGCCTACCCTAGAGGTGACTTAAAAGTATTAAATAGGAAGGTTTAGGCCTGGCAAAAGGTTTCATTTGCCAGGTGAAAATGGCAGTTTAAAACTGCACACACAGGCTTCAATTGCAGGCCTGAGACATGTGTGAACGGTATATGTAAGTGGGTGGTACTATCAGCACTGAAGGCCCAGTAGTAGCATTTAATTTACAGGCTCAGGGCACATATACTACCACTTTACTAGTGACTTATAAGTAAATTAAATATGCCAAATGGGTATAAGCCAATGCTACCATTTTGTTAGGAGGGGCACATGCACTTTAGCACTGGTTAGCAGTGGTAAAGTGTGCAGAGTCCTAAGTCCAATATAAACTATTTCAGCAAAAAAGTGGAGGGTAAAGGCAAAAGGTTTTGCCTGTCCGGCACAGACTGGGGCCAGGATTTTATAGACTAAATATTCGACTGGAAGTGGAAGAAAAAAGAAGGGTATACTACAGAGATAGAGAGACTAATGGCTTTCAATGATTCTTTCAACTTTCCTTGATGAAGCACAAAAAGGGTATTGCAAAGGTTACATAATTATAAAAGCAAAAATAAACATGCCCAATATGAAAAATGTGTATGTGCGGGCCTGAAACATGTCTCCTCTGACCTCCTCACACATGCCCCTGATCACAGGCTCTGCAGACTACCTTTCTCCGTAGGCACTTCAGAAAATGCAATCAGACCCCTTCCTTATTTTGATTACATATCTTCTGCCCCATATGCTGCTCACCATACCTCATTGTGCAAGATTTAGATTAAACTAAGGCATGACAATGAAACCAGTGCCAACCCAACAACTGCTGTTGACAAACAGTGAGCACATATCCATGCTTAATTTTTATGCAGTCTATTTACATTATTTCCACAAAGTGTAAAAAACTGCTTAACCTAGTCTTCCCTTCTTACCCTGGAATGCATGGTTTTGCTTTTCCTAGGTTCATCTCTACTAGGCCACCTAAGTCTCCAGCTACATGGTCTCTGGTTATGCCAAGAGGCATATCCAGCACCAGAATGGCATATGACTATGGGCATTCATGAGAAACTGATTTTGTGAACGGAAGATTTGTATAAGCTAATGTACACAGTCTTCTTGATATATTTGACCTGCATAGCAATTCATAAGTCCCAAACGATTCAACAAGTCGAAGTGGCGAGATGACCCTTAACACAATAAAATAGCAAATTTTGTGTAAGACAGAATGTTTTAATTTCCTGAAGAATTTATATTTTTTGTCACTACACTATATAAAAGGAATCTTGCTGCGCTGCCCTGCGTCAAAATAAAAGGGCAGGAATGTGCTGTATGTATGATATATGGTGCATTCCTGTCGTTTTTCCCTGCACCAGCACACAATGGGCTGCCATGCGCCAATGCAGGCACCCTTTCACCATGGTGCAAGGGTGCCTGTGTTGTGGTGTTCATTGATTTTGTGCAGGAAGAGTCACCTTCCTCCACAACATCAATCCATTCAGGCGATTTCCGTTTTCTATGTGTGCTGCAGAATGCAGCACACCTAGAAAAAGGAAAAAACGAGGAGAAATTAAAACATTTCTCCTCGTTGCCCCTCCCTAACGTCACCCCTGTGGTGGCCTTAGATTCTGAAGCATTCCCAGGTTTACAATTTCTTGTAAATCTGGGAATGCTTCAGATTCCATCCTTGCTGCGTGGGAACACCCACAGCAACACCCATGAAATGCCCTTTTCACACAGTGCTCTGCGTGAAAGGGGCACAAATTTACAAGGGCATGAAAAGCCACATAAAGGGGCTTGACGTGGCCTTGTAAATATGCCACAGCACATTGCGCCACCGGAATGTCCAAACAATTACGTTCCGGTGGCACAAAAGTGCTGCAAGGGGCATCACAAATGAGGCCCTCAGTGTTTATATTACTTGAACTTTAACAACTTTCAGTCTGAATTTCTGTCGCATGAACCCCATTATCTGAGAACATTCACCATTTAAAGAATATAGGGGCATATCTACAGGGCGGCGATATAAAATTATCGCCGCTTTTGCGGCCGTTTTCGGCCGAAAAGCGGCGATAATTTTATCGCTATATTAGCAAAGTCATGCTATCGCGTGAAACCTTGCCTTAGCGCCTGAATTCCTAACGCCCATCTTTGCATCTCTAATGAGATGCAAAGTGGGTGTTCCTCCCCAGGATAACAGGAGAAATGTCGCTTAGTGACATTTCTCCTATTATCAAGTCTCACGCAAAGCAGCATAGCGACAAGAAAAGTAGAGAGAACCTCTGTTATCGCTACTTTCCTTACGCCTGCTTTGAAACTGACTTAGCCATGATATCCTATGTAAGGTGGATATCATGGCTAAGTATATGAGGCCCTATAAGCAAGCTATCGCCAAACTTTGTGGGATTATCGCTGGATTTCCATCGATAATCACACGTTTGGCAGTTAGCGCTAGGATTTTTATCGCTTTTGAGATAAGAGTTGCTAATAGCACGCTATCTCAGCGATAAAAATCCACGCTAGCTGGCGATAATTATCCTAGCGCTAAGTGCGCTTAGCGATAATTATCGCCGGTTGTTGCTGATATGCCCCATAGGTGTTTTATTAAATGGTTCTCCAGGACTCCAGCTGAAACAAGCAACGGAGATTAAATTGGGAAGAACAATGGCTCATAGCTAGGCTTTGATCATCACTTATAGGTTGAATGCATTCGAAATTATTATGAAGAAAGAAACAATAATATTGTCAATGAAATATTGGAACATCGTTTTATCACACAACATTTTAACCCGCTACAGCCATTCTGTCTGCTATAAAAACGAATCATTTAATGCTCCAGCCATTTTCAGAGAGCTAAAAATTACATTGAGGATATTGGCCCAAAGGCATTAAATAAAAAATCACTGAGACATTTGGGAACAAAATATGAGCCTACATGTTAACACTTCAGTTGACTTGAGGCTATCCTTCATAAACCAAACAATTCTCCTTCAAAAACTTTGAACTCCACTGAAACTTTTCAAATCACATCTATCCTACAGTAGTTCTATGTTGGACTTTTAATCGACCTGGCAGTGGCTTAATACATATGCTTTGTGAATAGAAGAGGAGAGTTCTCTTTTGGAGAGACGTCTTGGAGAAAATCTCCTTAGGTTTCGGAAAACAAATTTCCATACAAGCAATTATTCTTCACTTTGGTGATGGACTGGACACACTCCAGAGCCCCCAGAAATCCTTCTTATCAAAAGCATTAATGATTGGATTGGGGATCATCTTATTGATACTTATAATCCTCAAGCTTCCAAATGCAGATAAATGAATTATTGACCTCTGTTTTCAAGCATTAATTCAGATGACCTTTTATAACGAGCATTAGTAAATGCAATAGATTTCGCCTATGTGATTGATAATTTCTTGCTGTAGCTGCTGAGTAATTGTACAATGTAAGTTACAGAAAGTCTATGAAAGTGTTATGACTTGTTTATGCACAAAATATAGCAATAATCAGTGTTTAGTGAGGTGCCTAGAGCTCTTGGTCCCGGTGCAAAAGCACCTGCTGCACCATTGAAATCATGACCCATTGCCTGCAAGATAACTGCACTTAGGACTGTCTGTTTCGAAATTTAGCAATAATTTGTGCTTAGTGGGGACCCTAGAGATTTTGAACATGGTGCCACTGCACCATTCGAATAACGCCCCTTTCACCTGCAAGGTAACTGCAATTGTGATTGCCTATTTAGTAGTAAAATACAGCAAATTTATGTGTTTAGAAGAGTTCTGACAACTTCTCCGCCCGGTTCCGCTCCATCTGCTGCACTATTCAAATCACGACCTAGTGCCTGCAAGATAACTGCATTTGTGACTGCCTGTTTAGTAGTAAAACATAACGATATTTGGTGTTTTAAGGAGTTTGACAACTTTTGGATAAGTGCCACTGCACCTGCTGCACCATTTCAATCATGACCCTATTGCCTGGAAGGCAACTTGACTTGTGACTATCTGTTTAGTAGTCAAATATAGTAACATTTTGTGTGTAGAGGAGTTCCTAGAGTTGTGGGCCCCAGTGTTACTGCACCTGCTGCACCATTGAAATCAAGTACCTAGTGGCTGCAAGATAACTGCATTTGAGACAACTGCACTTATGACTGCATGTTTAGTTGTAAAATAAAGCAATAATTGGTGTTTAGTGGGATGCCTAGAGCTTTTCGTCACAGTGCCACTGCACCCACTCCACCATTAAAATTATGACCCTTGTGCCTGCTAGATAACTGCACTTATGGACTGCCTATTTAGTAGTAACATTTTGGAATAATCTGTTTTTGGTGGGGTCCCCAGAGCTGTTGACAACAGTGCCGCTGAACCTCCTGCACCATTCAAATCATGCCCCCTTTAACTCCAAGGTAACTACAATTGTGACTGTCTGTTTAGTAGTGCAATATAGCAATGTTAGGTCTTTAAATTAATTCTGACAACTTTTGGGTCCAGCGCCACTGCACCTGCTGCACCAATTCAATCATGATCCTACTGCCTGCACAGTAAGTGTGCTTGTGACTGCCTGTTTAGTACTAAAATATGAGGTGTTTAGAGGTGTGCCTATAGATTTTGGTTCCTGTGTCACTGCACCTACTGCACCATTGTAATAATGACCCTAGGGCCTGCTAGATAACTGCACTTGTGACTGGTTGATTAGAAGTACAATCAAGCAATAATTGTGTTTAGTGGAGTCCCTAGAGCTTTTGGCCCTGGTGCTGCTGCACCTGCAACATCATTTAACCCCTTGTGTGCCACGCCCTTTCCCCGCCCTGTGCCGGGCGTTGCATTAGCGGGCAGGGTTCATGACGAGCTGGACTCGTCATGGGCACAGCGCAACCGCGGCCCATGACGAGTCCAGCTCGTCATGGGCACAGAATGGGTTAAATCAAACCTCTTTTAACTGCAAAGCTACTGTGTTAGAAATGGGGGTCTCTAGTTGGCAGAGGTGCGTACCTTTGTCCAAATAAGGACCCTTGCTTTAAGTCAGGGTAAGTGGGATACACACTTTAGATAACCCCTTCTCACCCCCTGGGTAGCTTGCATGAGCAGACAGACTTATCCCAAAGGCAATGTGTAAAGTATTTGTACACAAAACATACAGTAATACAGTGATAACACCACAAATGGACACAACATAAGTTTAGAAAAATAAAGTATCTTTATCTAAACTCAACAAGATCAAAACAACAAAACTCCAACATACATGTAATAAGAATATGATTTAAAAAAGGTTTCAAACAACTTGGCCCATAGAAAACTAGGAATGCATGATTTTGCTCAAAGTACCTGCAGTTGCACCAAAATTCACAAGTTCAAACAGCCGCAGATATGAAGCATCGAAAAACAGTGATGTGTCAGTTCCTGAGACCATGGGGAGGTGATGTGACAGGAGAAGTTATGCGTCGAATCCGGTCTGTAGGGGGAAGTGATGCATCGATTCTGAGACGGTTCTGGTCCACGAGTGATGCATTGGGAAAACTAGCCACACAGGTACAATCCGGAAGGCATCAGGGATCGATGCAGCGGCGTCGAGCGGTGCAACGTCGGTTTCTTCAGCCGCAATCCCTCGATGAGTCGGTTCTTGCAACAGATGCTGCGTCGTTTTCAGCGGCGATGCTGTAATGCATAGAGACTCTTCTCGCACAGCGGTGCTGCATCGGAGAAACAGCAGCAAGAAGAGCGATTTTCTTGTAGTTGTGTAGCTTCTCCAGCTCCCATCAGCAGGAACAACCTCCAGAGGCCCAACACAGTCACAGGCACATCTTGGCAGATCAGAACTCCCAGCAAGAAAGTTCAGAGGAGCTGGGGGTGAAGTATTTGCGTCCCTGAGACCTCAGAACAGGAGGCAAGCTTTACTCAAGCCCTTGGTGATCTTCCCCAAGAAGGGTGACACAGCACACAGCCTTCTACTTTCCTTGGCAGAAAACAGCTACGGCAGGCCAACCTCAGACAGCTCACAGCAAAAGGGCAGTCCTCCTCCTCCAGTTTCTCCAGCTCTTCTCCTTGGCAAAGGTTCCTCTTGATTCCAGAAGTAGTCCAAAGTTCAGGGGTTTTAGGTATCATAATTTTACCCCCAAATGTCTTTCTTCTCTTTGCGCAAGATGTTACAAACCATTTCCCATTCTATCCTATGGGGCAAGATAGTCTTTCAATAGTAAAAACGAAATTGGCAGTATTTTACTATCCGGACATGTCACACATACCAGTACATGTCCTACTTTTTGCATACACTTCACCCTGCCCAGGGGAGTACCTTGAGCCTACCATAGGGGTGCCTTACATGTAAGAAAAGGATGGTAAGGGCCAGGCAATTGGGTGCACATGCCAAGTCTACATGATAGTTAACAACAGATCACAGACACTGCAGTGGCAAGTCTGAGTTACCTTTTCAGAGCTAGACATGTGGGTGGCACAATTAGTGCTGCAGGCCCACTAATAGTCCTGGTACACTTCACTGCACATTACTTGGGACTTACTAGTAAATCAAATATGCCAACCGGGGAGAACCCATTGTAACAACAATTTACACAGGGAGCACTTTTACTTTGACACTGATCAGCAGTGGCAAAGTGCCCAAAGCATCTAAGCCAGCAAAAACGATATCCAGCACAGTATCAAAAATACAGGTGGTAGAGGCAAAAACTCAGGGGAAACCACACCAAAGATGACAAACTGCAATTGGGGCTGCCTCTTTAATAGCAAATATAGCAATATTAGGTGGTTAGAGGAGTTCTGTTGACAGGTTTGGGCCTAGTGTCAGTGCACCTGCTGCACCATTCAAATCATGAGCCTAGTGCTTGATAGATAACTGCATTTGTGACTGCCTGTTTAGTAGTAAAATGTAGCAATATTCCTTTAGAGGGGTTTCTAGAATTTTTGGCCCTAGTGTAACTGCACCTGCTGCACCATTTCAAACATGACCCTAGTGCCTGCTAGATAAATGCACTTATGACTCCCACTTTAGTAGTATAATTTTGCAATATTCTGAACCTGCTGCATCATTCAAATCATGCCCTTTTAACTGTAAGGTAGCTGCAATTGTGACTGTCTATTTAATAGTTCAATATAGCAATAGTTGGTATTTAGGAGTTATGATAACGTTTGGCCCCAGTGCACTGCACCTGCTTCACTGTTTCAATCTGGACCCTAATGCCTGCAAGTTAACTACACTTGTAACTGTCTGTTTATTAGTAAAATATAGCAATATTCAGTGTTTAGTGGTGTGCCTAGAGCTTTTTGTCCTGGTGTCACTACACCTGCTGCACTATTGAAATCATGACCCTAGTGCCTGCCAGATAATGGCACTTGCGACTGTCTGTTTAGTAGTGACATTTGGCAATAATCTGTGTTTAGTGGGGTCCCAAGAGCTTTTGACCACGGTGCCAATGCACCTGCTACACCATTCAAAGCATGCCCCTTTTAACTGTAAGATAACTGCAATTGTGACTGCCTGTTTAGTAGCAAAATATAGCAATATGTGGTGTATTAAGGAGTTATGACAACTTTTGGCCACAGTGCCACTGCACCTGCTGCACCATTTGCACCATGACCCTATTGCCTGCAGGGTAACTGCACTTTTGACCCCATGTTTAGTAAGTAAGTAAGTAACTAAGTAATAGTTTATTAGCATAGTTAATTAAAACCATTGCAATTCATCCTTAGAAAAATAAAACACTAATGTGTACACAATACATTATTCATCACTTAAGTAAAATTACATTCACATAAAATCTATATTTATAATTCATTTCAAAGATTCATAAGATTTAATATGTTGATAAAATTAAAATAATAAACATATTGTTCTGAATGTCCTCTGTAATTTAGGGCAAGGGGACAAGTTCCAGTATTCACTCTTCTTCCACCTTCCATAATTGATACTTTATAGATAGGATTCTGCTTAGTTTAAGAGCCTCTAAAAACATGACGATAGGTCAATCTTCTGCATCATTGTTTCTACCTCCTTCAAGAACTTCACCAGGCTACAGTTCAACTGCGGGTCACTAGGTGTAAAGCAGGCAAGAACTGCCTGTCTTCGAGAGCGTATTCCACGCTGGTTGAAGTGGTATTTCAGTAACCGTTTCCTTTCCGCCAACAGCTTCTCGCAGGAGCACAGCAAATGTTCCATGTCTTCAGACGCCTTGCCACATAGGCGACAGAGGGGACCCCCATTAACCCTCAGCCACTGCGGAAAATGGCGTGTGCATGGTAACACGCCCAGTCTATATCTGAGTAACTTCAATTTTATATAACGTGAGTACCCGAGGTCAAGATAACTCTGGTGGCCTTGTTTGGAGTAGGAGTTTAGGATGATCCACCCATGTGACCTCTTTGCAACACACGCTTTATCTGCAATCCATGAGAGGTGTTTTATTGTTCTTTTTACTATTCTTTTGTTTGCAGTATTATTGGTAGGGGTATTCCACAGCTCCTGTAACCCTAGATTCACTAGGCTGTTTTTCAAGTATTTGGCGGCTGGGGATGCCGGATACCGTTCTAGTTCTGACCATAAGTAGCTGTTTAGGGTTCCTTTATTTGCCTTACGGACCTTGTCCCAAGTCATTATGTATGCGCCTTGTCTTGCCAAAGACTGCTTCTGTACTCCAAATTCCAGCCTGAGTTGGGCCGGAGAGGTTTGTTTTGGCAGGCTGAATATGGTTCTGTATGCAAATGCCACAGTTCTATCTAGGGTCGCCGCATCCCTACCTCTCTGTACTTCACTCCCATAGGTAATTGTGGGCAGCAGTTTAGCTCTTATAACTTGTGCCAGGGGCAAGCGAGAGGGACTGGTGAGCTTACCATTTAATTTTTTTAATGAAATAGATATCGCAATACCTTTTCCTCTAATGCTTGCTTTCTGAATGGTAAATTGTCCACTATTGTCAATTTTAACTCCCAGATACTTATACACTGTTGTGTCTTCAATACGGTTATTATTCCAGAACCAGCCATAGTTGGTTTTCCCTTTTTTGTTAATTGACATAGTTTGTGTCTTCTGTAGATTTATCGTCAGTTGATTGTCATCCGAGTACAACCGAGTTGCATCTACAAGGTTTTGTAACCCTATTTTTGTTTGACTGATTAGCACTATGTCATCCGCATATAGTAATGATGGTAATATTTGGCCTCCTAGTTTCGGTGCATGGGAATTACAGTTATTTAAAATCAGAGTTAGATCACCTAAGAACAAATTAAAAAGGGTTGGGGCCAAGACACATCCCTGTTTTAAGCCCTTGTTAGTTGGGATGCGTCTGGACATTTGAGATCCATCACCCAACTTCACCTGTATCCAGGTGTCACTATGCAGGTTGATAAGTAGATCTAACAAGGGCCTCGGGATTCCCCATTTGTTCAGTTTGGACCACAGGAGATTCCGATTGATGTAATCAAAGGCTACCTTATAATCAATAAAGCACCCCATGTTTAGTAGTAAGATATAGCAATATTATGTGTTTAGAGGAGTTCTGACAACTTTTGGACATGGTGCCTCTGAACCTGCTGCACCATTCAAATCATGTTCCTAGTGCCTGCAAGATAATTACACTTGTAACTGCCTGTTTTGTTGTAAAATACAGCAATATTTGGTGTTTAGAGGAGTCATGATAAATGTTTACCATGGTGCCACTGCAGTTGCTGCACCATTTCTATCCTGGCCCTATTGGTTGCAAGGTAACTGTACTTGTGGCTGCCTGTTTACTAGTAAAATATAGCAATATTTGGTGTTTAGAGGAATTCTGACAACTCTTGGTCATGGTGCCACAGAATCAGCTGCACCATTCAATTCACGACCCTAGTGCCTGCAAGATAACTGCCTGTTTAGTAGTAAGCTAAATATTAGGTGTTTAGTGGTGTGCCTGGAGCTTTTGGTCCCAGTGTCACTACACCTGCTGCACCATTGTAACATGGCCCTAGCGCCTGCTAGACAAGTGCACTCCTGGCTGTCTGTTTAGTAGCAAAATTGAGCAATAATCTGTGTTTAGTGGGTTTCCTGGAGCTTTTGGCCTTTGTGCCACAGCACCTGCTGCACCATATAATTCAAGCCCCTTTTAATTGCAAGGTAACTGCAATTGTGACTGCCTGTTAAGTAGTAAAATATAGCAATGTTTTGATGTTTAGATGAGTTATGACAGCTTTTGGCCATGGTGCAAAGGCATCTGCTGCACCATTCCATTCATGACCCTATAGTCTACAGGGTAACTGCACATGTGACTGCCTGTTTAGCAGTAAAACATATCAATATTATGTGTTTATTGTTGTGCCTAGAGCTTTTGGTCCTTGTGTCACTCCACCTGCTGCACCATTGAAATCATGACCCTAGTGCCTGCTAGATAACTGCACTAGTGACTGTCTGTTTGGTAGTGACATTTACCAATAATCTGTGTTTTGTAGGTACCATAGAGCTTTTGACTACCGTGCCAATACAACCTGCTGCACCATTCAAATTGTGCCCCTTTTAACTGCAAGGTAACTGCAATTGTGACTGCCTTATCAGTAGTGAAATACTGCAATATTTGGTGTTTTAGGGAGATATGACATTTTTTGGAGGGAAAAATAACAAAACGTAAACATTAAACAGTAATCAGCGTTTATGAAAAGAAAAAAGTTTGAACCACCTACGCTGATGGGAATGAGTAGTTAGGCAACAGGAAACTGATAAGAGAGACAATGAAGGGAGGACAGGGTAAAACCAATAGAAACAGAGGAAATAAACTGGCAAGCATACAGACCAATAAAAAGTGAAGGCAGGATATAAGTCCCTTTTAAGCTATATTAAAGACTATACATTTCACAAATATCATTTGCGCACCCAAAACCTAAAAAGGGGGTTACTCATAACATAATGCACAAGGCTTTTCTTGCATGTAACTGAGGTATAGCCTTTGTGCCCACACCTTCTTTTTCTTCCTTTACCTCTCTGTGGCTGCTTTCGTTTCTGTATCACCTACCTCTTACCCCTAGTAACGGAGATTTAAAACTTCACAAATACCTATGGCTGCCTGAAAATGTAGAAAAGGCATATGAATGTGTTCAGTACATTGGACATTACTTTGAGTTACATTAATATGTAATTTATATTTATTCTTGGAAAAAATATAAATCAGAAGACAATTTTTGGATATATTTGTACGGTCACTTACTGACAGAGTGGCATCAGCAAACGCAAAGTCATAGATCCCACCGCTGATCCACCAATGTGGAAAGCTGACACTCTACATAGGGCTCTAAAAGGAAGCACATTGTTCAGAGTCCAGTGGATCCAGAATCATATATAGACGCAAAAGTAGACAATACTAGCTCTCTATTTGTGGTAATGTGGGCAAGCAGTTAGACTTATCAATGGATAGTGCTAAACATTTGTTGTACTCACAGAGGCAATAAATGATACACACACTTAAGAAAAAATCAGAGACCAATGATGTTTATATAATTTTTTAGACCAAGAACTTCGTTCTAAGGTAAGTACCTTTGAAGATATACATTTTCAAA
Source organism: Triturus cristatus (assembly GCF_964204655.1). Lineage (NCBI taxonomy): Eukaryota > Metazoa > Chordata > Amphibia > Caudata > Salamandridae > Triturus > Triturus cristatus. The sequence goes on from NC_140583.1 coordinate 742,145,594, forward strand.
TTTCCCAAAATAACACACTTTTATGAGCAATCATACACCATAGAAGTCTATGGGAGAAAATAGGAGAGTGCATATAAAATCATGCAGTTGGATCTCGAGGTTCACCTTCTGGAGTCAGGTCAATTGCAGGGCCAAGTCCAATGGATTGCTGGGAGTATCCCAGATTCGGTGGGGAGCAGGGCGCAGGGTGCAGGGTGCTGAGGTCTTTAGTAGCAGGCACTATGAAGATGGGGCCACCAGAAAACACACTGCACAAGGGAAATCAAAGTTAAGTCTAAAGGGTACCATTCGAGGGAACAGGTCGCAGGGGCCTCAGGACGACGGAAGCACAGCTAGTTTGTCAGTAACCAGGCCAGGCAGGTTGGGTGCAGAGTAGAAATGTCAGCAGGGCGGCACGGGTCAAGATGTCTTAGCGGTCAGGGGCAGCCTGGTTGCAGGGATGATTCTGAGGTAGCTGGGCCACTCACAAAGTGGGGCTCAGGGGTCTCAACATCCTTTGACAGGTCCTTGCTTCCCTAAAAGTTTGAGTGCGGATTGGACTCTTCGTGTTGGTGCAGGTTGCAGGAGGCCCGGTACACCAGGTTTTGGTGTGACACAGCTCTGGTAGGTCCTGGTGTCTTTACACTTGGTGAAGTGACAGATCAGACCCTCCGGAGCTGATGTACCTCCTTTTGCTTAGATGCTGTATCAGAGTCACTGGGGATCAGCAAATGGGTAAACCGGGATTTGTGGGCTCGGTGGCTGCGGACTGCAGGGGAGTAGTTCCTCTATCCCAAGAGATTGCGCTAATGATTGGCAGCATGTGTTCTGGGGCTCTTGGAAGACTCACAGTTGCAGGACGAGACAGCACACCAGAATGTCTGAGTCCTGGTAGCAGCAGGCAGGGTTTTGCACCAAGTATCTGCAGCAGGTCTTCGGTTCTCGGGTCAGCTGGTCTTCTTTGTATCCCTCACATATAAGTTCAGGATCCAGGGATGACACCTAAATATTAAATGTAGGGGCATTAAAAGCAGAGACACGTAGTAGCCAATGGGCTAATTACCTTTAGGGTATCTACACCCTTTCAGTGACCACTTCTTGTGGGTAGAGGCGCTACCCTAGCCCTGATAGGTTAATTCCTCCCATCCCGAGATGGAGGAACTGGAAAAGTAGTGGCCACATCACCTGCCTCACCTTAGGTGTGATACTCGCTTAATGTGTGTACACCTCTTAATCTAACTAATTTTCTCACCTATCCTCCCACCAAATGTGGTGCAGAATAGGTGGGTTAGCTACCTCCACTATCTGGAGATGTCTGGGTTGCATTTCAAAGGTGGCATAGCCTTTTAAGCTTCTCTCCCTGGTAGGCCATTCCAGCCTGGGGGAGGTGTGAAGCACCTCTACCCAGAGCAGGCTTTGTTCCTGGCCTCTGAGAGCACTGGCTCTCACCCTATGAGGTCAGAAACAGGTTTGTTGGTGGCAGGCTGGCTATGTCTATTCAGAGACCACACTAGACCTTGGTGGGTTTGCTGGGGACCTTCTAAGGTCCAACACTGCATCAATGAGGATGTATCAGGAAGAGATGTTTAGTACCAGACATTTCTTAGGGTACAGTAAAGCCATCATGGAGCTAGGAAAATCGTAATGACAAGTTTCCAGCCCATGTACTCTCTATGGCTTCCTATCCAATAATGTACCTAGAAATTGTAGGGTCATATATGCTCATATACATATGTCCAAACATGTGATATAGTACTCTCTGCCTTAGGGCACTAAGGCCTGCAGTAGGGGTGACATAAATATACCTCATGCAGTGTCTGTGGGCATGGCACACAGGATTGTGTGCTCGTCGACCTTTCAGTTTTCTCTCCACCAAGGCATGCAGCCTGCAATGTCAGTTTGCATGGTCTTGATGAGAGGTCTCTAGGGTGGCACAATTTGTTGTGCAGCCCTAGTGCACCCTCTTCAGTCCCAATGCACTAGGTACCAGGGGTACCATTTATACTGACTTATATGGGGGCTGAAGTTGTGTCAATTGTGGTACAGTTTTAGGGAAAAACACTGGTCATGGGAACCTAGTTAGAAGGGACCCAGTATACCTCTGTCAAAGCTGCATAAAAACCAGGCAAAAAGTGAGGGATTACTGCAACGAGAATCCAGTTTCTGACATGCTCTGTAGGCACAACAAGGAGGCACACAAGGAAACCAGATTGCAAAAATTACCTCAAAGTAGCTTTGTTGCTAGGGGCATGGAAAAGTCCAAATGAAAAATGTTATTTTGTCTGGGGATCTGAAAAGTGTTGTACTGTATCTGTGTTGCTATTCAGGGATCTCAACAGTAGGTAGACAAGCTTGAAAATCACGGAGAGAAAGGTTCATTGAATGGTATGTCAAAAATGTACTCCAGAGATTTGAAGGATTGCTTTAGCGGTGTGCTAGGCAAGGTAGTTGAGACATGGGAGTTGAGGGCAGAGTGTGATGTGTGATGATTCAGATAAAGAGTAGTGCGGTCAGGTCAAAATATACACTTTATTGCCTAGTGCTGGAGTAAAACGTAGATGTGAGAGTAATTGCATTGTGATGGATATGTTGATGAGGAAATTGTCAGAAGTGAGGATTCATCAAGGAGGAAGTTAATTTGGTTCTAACTGACATGTGTTAGAATTATTTATATACTGGCATGGTCAAGAGATGAGATCAATTTGGTGAGTATTCATTCTTTTGCATCCTTGTTTATATTGAAGTTTAAATAGCCAATTAAATTTAGGGCAGGACTGATGGGTGTCCAGAAGTAAGCTGTTTTCTTCAAAGAAAGTATCAGTTAAACTGTCAGCTTTAGGGGACAATAGTTTGGGAGTTGTAGGTTTACAGTCAGGTGGAAGAGTGAGTGATTGTGTGAATGAGGTGTTGAGGATCAGGCTAAGGAAAAGGATGAGAGAGGTTCTGCCTCCCATGTTTGTTGTAGACGGTGTGGTTAACAGACACACAGTCCGTGTAAATGACCTCATGTACGCCCATGCTGCTAGCCTGGATTCTGGTCTTAGTCAGGGTAATATCATGAATAGTGGGGATGGAATTTGATTTGATCTGTGATGAGGGAGGTCCTGTTGCCTAAGGTGAGGGGGAGCCTGTTGCATATCGAACTTTGTTTCTTCAGACTAAATAAGATGGGAAAGGGAGCACACTTTTAGTTTGGGACTTGCATACTTACATGATGGTAAATGGATCACTGGCAGAATGTCAGAAACCAAAATATCGTGTGGACAGAATATCATGTCAAAATATCGAGGACCAAAATATTCATGGAGTGCAAATAGCTAAGTGTAGATTTACTATTCTTAACTCCACATCTACATACCTTGAAGATATATATATATTGTCAAGGTACATATATGTGAAGTTATATATATAGAAATGGAAAAAACCTTTAAAGAAACAGCAAGAAGATTTCAACAAAGAGGATACTGTGATAAAGACATTAAACAGGGTCAGGAAAGAGCAAGAGCCATCCCACGAGCACAGACCTTGAAAAACAAGAAAGAACAAATGGAGGAGAATTCCATAATTCGAGTAATTCTAACATACAGCAAACAAAACTATCAAATCATAGATATCCTAAAAAAACATTGGGATATCTTGAAGAAGGACCCAGATATTGGACACACAATTGGCAACCAACCCGATATCTCATATCGAAAAGCACCTTCACTGAAAGACAAATTGGTGAAAAGCCACATGACAACCAGCAAGAAAGGAAAAAACTGGTTAGAGACCAAACAGACAGGCTGTGTACGCTGCAACACATGCAAGGCATGTAAATATGGCATGAATATGAAACAAACAGTGGATTTCATGGGCAATACATTCAACATTACAGAAAGAGTTAACTGTGAATCTACATACGTAGTGTATGTTATTGTCTGTGGATGCGGACTTTGGTACATAGGAAGCACCATCTGCCCGCTAAAAAAGAGAATCCTAGAACATCTACGAGCTGTGCAGAATGAAGACACCAACTATGCAATTGCAAAACATCTAAAAACCCATAAAGAAAACATGAAACAAAACCTAAAATACTTTGGCCTGACAACTGTGCCAAAAAGTGAGCGGGGAGGAAACAGAACAATGAAATTACGAAGATTGGAATCTAAAATGATTATACGATTCAAGACAAAGGCCCCCTTTGGTCTCAATGGCGATGAGGAGTTACACAGCCACCTGTGATCCTGCTGCGTTATATGAACTGTCAATGGATAAAAAATCAAGGACAATTCAACAAGATCTTGTCCATATCTGTCTGATGAACTGATTAAAACACACAGTGTTTCTCTACATGCACTGAGCAAAAACTATTTACTGGGAACCATGCACTGAGCCAACAATTTACTGGGAGTACTTCAAGAAAGGAACCACCATTTCAATGACTCAACAAACAGTAATTCATTTCTATCGAAACACACACTGAGTGTTATCATAGCGATGGACATCTTCCCCGAGTAACTAAATCAATTAACAGACACTGTACGTAAATACTTACAATATACGGATACGTCAACCTTCCTTGAAACAATGTAAATATATCCATAAGGAAAGAACTTAACATGCTGAAAAACGGTAAAAGAATTACAAATTACAACTCCCACAATTCCTCCTAAATGGTCAACATGGGTAGAACTATAAATAAAGAACACTGAAAATGGACTCACACACCGTGAGCAAGACCGATTGTGGTTGAAACGCGTTGGTGGTGGATGTTGGTGATATTAATCTAACTAATTTTCTCACCTATCCTCCCACCAAATGTGGTGCAGAATAGGTGGGTTAGCTACCTCCACTATCTGGAGATGTCTGGGTTGCATTTCAAAGGCGGCATAGCCTTTTAAGCTTCTCTCCCTGGTAGGCCATTCCAGCCTGGGGGAGGTGTGAAGCACCTCTACCCAGAGCAGGCTTTGTTCCTGGCCTCTGAGAGCACTGGCTCTCACCCTATGAGGTCAGAAACAGGTTTGTTGGTGGCAGGCTGGCTATGTCTATTCAGAGACCACACTAGACCTTGGTGGGTTTGCTGGGGACCTTCTAAGGTCCAACACTGCATCAATGAGGATGTATCAGGAAGAGATGTTTAGTACCAGACATTTCTTAGGGTACAGTAAAGCCATCATGGAGCTAGGAAAATCGTAATGACAAGTTTCCAGCCCATGTACTCTCTATGGCTTCCTATCCAATAATGTACCTAGAAATTGTAGGGTCATATATGCTCATATACATATGTCCAAACATGTGATATAGTACTCTCTGCCTTAGGGCACTAAGGCCTGCAGTAGGGGTGACATAAATATACCTCATGCAGTGTCTGTGGGCATGGCACACAGGATTGTGTGCTCGTCGACCTTTCAGTTTTCTCTCCACCAAGGCATGCAGCCTGCAATGTCAGTTTGCATGGTCTTGATGAGAGGTCTCTAGGGTGGCACAATTTGTTGTGCAGCCCTAGTGCACCCTCTTCAGTCCCAATGCACTAGGTACCAGGGGTACCATTTATACTGACTTATATGGGGGCTGAAGTTGTGTCAATTGTGGTACAGTTTTAGGGAAAAACACTGGTCATGGGAACCTAGTTAGAAGGGACCCAGTATACCTCTGTCAAAGCTGCATAAAAACCAGGCAAAAAGTGAGGGATTACTGCAACGAGAATCCAGTTTCTGACATGCTCTGTAGGCACAACAAGGAGGCACACAAGGAAACCAGATTGCAAAAATTACCTCAAAGTAGCTTTGTTGCTAGGGGCATGGAAAAGTCCAAATGAAAAATGTTATTTTGTCTGGGGATCTGAAAAGTGTTGTACTGTATCTGTGTTGCTATTCAGGGATCTCAACAGTAGGTAGACAAGCTTGAAAATCACGGAGAGAAAGGTTCATTGAATGGTATGTCAAAAATGTACTCCAGAGATTTGAAGGATTGCTTTAGCGGTGTGCTAGGCAAGGTAGTTGAGACATGGGAGTTGAGGGCAGAGTGTGATGTGTGATGATTCAGATAAAGAGTAGTGTGGTCAGGTCAAAATATACACTTTATTGCCTAGTGCTGGAGTAAAACGTAGATGTGAGAGTAATTGCATTGTAATGGATATGTTGATGAGGAAATTGTCAGAAGTGAGGATTCATCAAGGAGGAAGTTAATTTGGTTCTAACTGACATGTGTTAGAATTATTTATATACTGGCATGGTCAAGAGATGAGATCAATTTGGTGAGTATTCATTCTTTTGCATCCTTGTTTATATTGAAGTTTAAATAGCCAATGAAATTTAGGGCAGGACTGATGGGTGTCCAGAAGTAAGCTGTTTTCTTCAAAGAAAGTATCAGTTAAACTGTCAGCTTTAGGGGACAATAGTTTGGGAGTTGTAGGTTTACAGTCAGGTGGAAGAGTGAGTGATTGTGTGAATGAGGTGTTGAGGATCAGGCTAAGGAAAAGGATGAGAGAGGTTCTGCCTCCCATGTTTGTTGTAGACGGTGTGGTTAACAGACACACAGTCCGTGTAAATGACCTCATGTACGCCCATGCTGCTAGCCTGGATTCTGGTCTTAGTCAGGGTAATATCATGAATAGTGGGGATGGAATTTGATTTGATCTGTGATGAGGGAGGTCCTGTTGCCTAAGGTGAGGGAGAGCCTGTTGCATATCGAACTTTGTTTCTTCAGACTAAATAAGATGGGAAAGGGAGCACACTTTTAGTTTGGGACTTGCATACTTACATGATGGTAAATGGATTACTGGCAGAATGTCAGAAACCAAAATATCGTGTGGACAGAATATCATGTCAAAATATCGAGGACCAAAATATTCATGGAGTGCAAATAGCTAAGTGTAGATTTACTATTCTTAACTCCACATCTACATACCTTGAAGATATATATATATTGTCAAGGTACATATATGTGAAGTTATATATATAGAAATGGAAAAAACCTTTAAAGAAACAGCAAGAAGATTTCAACAAAGAGGATACTGTGATAAAGACATTAAACAGGGTCAGGAAAGAGCAAGAGCCATCCCACGAGCACAGACCTTGAAAAACAAGAAAGAACAAATGGAGGAGAATGCCATAATTCGAGTAATTCTAACATACAGCAAAGAAAACTATCAAATCATAGATATCCTAAAAAAACATTGGGATATCTTGAAGAAGGACCCAGATATTGGACACACAATTGGCAACCAACCCGATATCTCATATCGAAAAGCACCTTCACTGAAAGACAAATTGGTGAAAAGCCACATGACAACCAGCAAGAAAGGAAAAAACTGGTTAGAGACCAAACAGACAGGCTTTGTACGCTGCAACACATGCAAGGCATGTAAATATGGCATGAATATGAAACAAACAGTGGATTTCATGGGCAATACATTCAACATTACAGAAATAATTAACTGTGAATCTACATACGTAGTGTATGTTATTGTCTGTGGATGCGGACTTTGGTACATAGGAAGCACCATATGCCCGCTAAAAAAGAGAATCCTAGAACATCTACGAGCTGTGCAGAATGAAGACACCAACTATGCAATTGCAAAACATCTAAAAACCCATAAAGAAAACATGAAACAAAACCTAAAATACTTTGGCCTGACAACTGTGCCAAAAAGTGAGCGGGGAGGAAACAGAACAATGAAATTACGAAGATTGGAATCTAAAATGATTATACGATTCAAGACAAAGGCCCCCTTTGGTCTCAATGGCGATGAGGAGTTACACAGCCACCTGTGATCCTGCTGCGTTATATGAACTGTCAATGGATAAAAAATCAAGGACAATTCAACAAGAACTTGTATCCATATCTGTCTGATGAACTGAATAAAACACACAGTGTTTCTCTACATGCACTGAGCAAAAACTATTTACTGGGAACCATGCACTGAGCCAACAATTTACTGGGAGTACTTCAAGAAAGGAACCACCATTTCAATGACTCAACAAACAGTAATTCATTTCTATCGAAACACACACTGAGTGTTATCATAGCGATGGACATCTTCCCCGAGTAACTAAATCAATTAACAAACACTGTACGTAAATACTTACAATATACGGATACGTCAACCTTCCTTGAAACAATGTAAATATATCCATAAGGAAAGAACTTAACATGTTGAAAAACGGTAAAAGAATTACAAACTACAACTCCCATAATTCCTCCTAAATGGTCAACATGGGTAGAACTATAAATAAAGAACACTGAAAATGGACTCACACACCGTGAGCAAGACCGATTGTGCTTGAAACGCGTTGGTGGTGGATGTTGGTGATATCTGCACGAAAATAAATTCCCTGAAATCCTTAAAACGTATAACTTCCTTGGTGTGCAGTGCTTCCTTCATAAGGGAAATTGGTGAAAAAAAAAATTATATATATATATATATATATATATATATATATATATATATATATATATATATATATATATATATATATATATATATATATATATAGATAGATAGTAAAACTTTACTTACCTGTAGAAATTTAATCTCACTATATTTTTGGCCTCTATATTTGTAATACAATATATTGTCCCACAATATTTGTGTTTCTGACATTCCGTCTAATGACCCAGAAAAAGGCATTCAGCGATCAAAGGAGAGCTGTGGGTGGTTCAAAAGGCTGGAAACTGTGCCATTGGTGAGGATCAAGAGGAGGAGGGATGCAGACTGGTTTAAGCTTTGTAAAGCAGTACATTTGGGCATGCAGGGAGGCAGTAAGGCCCTGATTTACAACTCAGTGGACAGATTAGTTTCTCACAAATGTGACGGCTGTCCTGCAGCCCTATTATAGGTGCCATTGAACATAATACCCTTGCAATAATGGAGTAGGCCCATGTGCCAGCTACCCCCTCTCTGCCCAAGCTTGGTGCACTCTCCTGGTTTTGTCCTCTGTGTTTTGTCCTTTCTGCGTCCATTTCTGCTGTTGTCTGCCTGATTGTCTGCTGCTGTTGTTTCCCCATTGCCATTGAGACTGCTTTCTCTGTGATGTATGTTTTTTTCATCGCTACTTTTGCTGCTGTTTCTCTGCCTATTGTTGGTTTTCCATTGCAATTGTGACTACTGTCTGCCATATTGTTTTTCATTGCTGATGACTTTGTTGTATTTGTCCTTCTTGTTCCTGGTCTGTGTCTGTTATTTTGCTGAAACTTTCATCCTCTGTACATTGAACAGGCCCACCTCGCCACCTGCTTTGCTGCCGTTCACTGCTCCCACCTCCCGCTTCCCAGTGCACCTGCCCCTCACAGAACCTTTCACCTCAGAACCAAGGAATATCACATGTGGCATTTCTCAAGGTACAATTTTCAGCCCTAAACCATTCAACACCTACATGGCCGTCAAGGCCAAAATCGTCAGAACCAACAAACTGAACATCATCTCCTATGCAGAAAACACCCACTTCATCCTCTCCCTATATGAAGATCTATCCACCACGAGGGCAACTTCTTCCTATCCATGACCAGTGTCACCAACTGGATGTAAAACAACTGACTCAAACTTAACACAGACAAGACAGAAGTACTGATCTTAGGGAGCAAAACCTCCCTGTGGAATGAGACCTGGTGGGCTGCTGAGCTGGGATCCTCACCCACTCCTACAGACCATCCCCGGAACTTCTGCATCATCCCAGACAGCAAACTCACCAAGAAAAAACAGATCAACAAAGTCTACCCCACCTGCTTCCTCACTCTCCACATGCTAGGTAAGATCTTTAAATGGCTACCGGTCACCACCAGAGGCACCATCACTCAAGCCTTCGTCACCAGTCATTTGGACTATGACAGCACACTCTACATAGGAATCACGGCACACCTCCTGAAGAGACTTCAGACCATACAGAACTCAGCCGCCAGAATCATCCTCTTCTGCCCTAAACGGACCCATATCACCCAACACCTGAAGAAACTCCACTGACTCCCTGTCCACAAGAGATGTCAGTTCAAGATTTTGACTCATGCATACAAAGCCCTGCACATGCAAGGATCAGCATACATCAACCACCACCTGAGCTTTCACCAACCCTCCAGGCACCTGCACTTCACCTCCCTCTCCCTCTCCCTCTCTCACACCCCCTCATCCACCAAAGAAACAATGGAGGAAGCTCCTTTCCCTACCTCACTACAAAGTTCTGGAATGGCCTCCCCCTCCACCTCTGGACCTCACCCTCCCTTCAGGAATACATAAGGGAACTCAAGACATGTTTCTTCCACTTAGTTCACCCGAGCAGCGGGCTCTCAGTGCCAGGAAACACTGAGTGATTATCAGTGCTCTATAACTCCTGATTGATTGATTGATTGATTGATTGATTGATTGAGCAGGTCTAAATATTTAGTGAAATGGGTTTCTATCACATTTGTGAAGAGTAATCTGTCCGCCAAACTCTAAAGCTGGCCCTAAGTATGGGGATAAAACTATGAGGGAGGGTCTTGAGAGAATTGTCATGTTTGAATCAGGGTATTCTCCTACACAATAGAAGGAAGCCTCCATACTCTCGCCCATAAAAAAAACAACTTGAATCCATGGGACCAAAATAGTTACCACCCCATTTCTTGCATTCCTCTAACGGCAAAGATTGTAGAAAAGGGGATAAATCAGCAGCTTGCTCTATTTATACAGCACAATCAGCTACTAGAAGATACTCAGTTTGGGTTCAGCCCCAATGTCTTCAATGTCTACATGGCCCGTCTCGCAGCCGTCGTCAGGAACCACGGGCTCAACATTGTCTCCTATACCAGCGACACCCTGCTGATCCTCTACCTCACCACAGAACCCACTGTCACCAGGAACAACTCCCACAAAAGAATGAAAGCCATCGCCACCTGGATGAAGGACAGCTGCTCGAAGCTCAACTAGAACAAGAAATAAGTCCTCATCCTGGGAGCCTCCTCTTCACTTGGTATGACTCCTGGTGGCCCTCTGCTCTAGGAAGTGCCCATACCCCCACAAACCACAAACGAAACCTAGGCATCATACTGGACTCCCCGCTACAATAGACTGCTAGCTGTCTCCTCGGCCTGCTTCAACACACTCCGCCTGCTTTGAAAGACCTTCAGTTGGATCCCCACCGAATGCAGGAAGACAGTCACCTATGCCCTCATCAGCAGCAGTCTCGACTAGGGCAACACTTTCGATGCCGGCGTCACTCAGAAACTCCTCCAAAGATTCCAGAATGTCCAGAAAACCGTTGCAAGACTAATCCTCAACATTCTCCATCACAGCAACATCACTCAGCACCTCCACGAACTCCACTGGCTCCCAGTCTACAGAAGAATAACATTCAAATTCCTCACCCACGTATACAAGGCCCTTCACAACGCCGGACCCACATACCTGAATCACTGCGTCACATTCCATGTACCCAACAAACACCTCTCCTCCACCCAGCTTTCCCTGGCTACCTCCCCACAAATCCGCAAGACCAGAACCGGAGGAACGTCTTTCTCCTACCTCACCACCAAGACATGGAACACCCTGCCCACTCACCTCAAGAAATCACACACGCTGACGCAATTTAGGAAGGACATCAAGACCTGGCTCTTTGGAGGAACTCAGCACTTAGTCTGATCCATTGCGCACCCAACCCACCGTGCCTTGAGACCCTCACGGGTGATTAGCCGTGCTTTCCCAACCCTTATTGATTGATTAAAGTGGTCATAGTACCAAAATGGCACTGATCAAGACAACAGAAGAGGTCAGATCAATCTTAGATGGAGGTTTCTGTGAGGACTTGGTCGTACTCAATTTATCAGCAGCTTTTGATATGGTCGATGATAAGATCTTGGTCGACTGTCTCTGGGCTGTCAGTATCTAAGGGACTGCTCTTGCTCTTTTAAAATTCTTTCTTTCAGAAAGAAAGCAAGTAGTAGCCCTGGATCAAATTGTGCCTGACCCCTTTTCACTTCCTTTTGTGGTCCTGCAGGGATACTCATTCAGTCCTATCCTTATTTAATATTTATGCGCGGCCTCTGGCAGCCCTGAGTAGGTCAGTTTTCTTTGATCTTACTTCCTATGCAGATGATGCCCAAATTGTGGTATCAATGTCCACAGGGGGCAGTAGTATTGGACGGAGGTTTCATCATTGCATGTCAGCTGTTGAACAGGAATTGTTTAAAACTCAATTCCTGAAAAACAGAATTTTTCATATTTGGAAGTAACGGTTCCCTTTGGTCTCCTTCATGGTGACCAGATGGACTAGGAACCCTGCCTTCTCTACTGAGTAAGGTAAGGCATCTTGAAGTTACATAGGACAATAAGTTGCATTCGGTCAACAGATGAATGATGTCATTTCTGAGGACGCTAAAAAAGAATTTCCCTTGATGTTACTTCTGCGAATGAATCCCCTTCACATCACCCTTTATGACCCCAGGGCACAAAAAACTGTATTGACTGCCTTGGCATTAACGAAGTTAGATTACTGCAATGACCTATACTTAAATGTGCAATGCCAACATCTGAGCAGGTTACAGGTTCTGCAGAATGCCACCTCCAGACTGTTAGCGGTCATTCCTAAGAATAAATGTGTTTTGCAAGTCATCACCAAGCTACACTATCTTTCTATCAGGCAGCGGGTCAGATTTAAAGCCCTTTGTCTTGCCACAAGCCATGAAACTTGTGGTCCCCAGGTTTAAAATGACCAATTGGGGTGGAAGAAGTTTTGGGACGAATACTGCAAACGAATGGAGCTAACTACCTTTCCATATCAGAACCACACCTTACTTTTCGACTTGTAGGAAGGAATTGAAAACTGGACTGTTATCCAGATATTGATCTGAGCCCACTTACCAGAGCTAGCGCCAAGACACCTACGGGTCCACGTTGTACTCTAAAATTACTTTTAAAATTAACATTGGCCAAGGTTCAGGGCCTATAGTTTTTAGTCCTGGGAAGTGTGGATTGATGAAGTTTAGAAATAGACACAGTAGATGGAGGATGGAGTAAAAGTGCTAGATTTTAATGCTAAAGTATGATGGCCCTCAGGGTCGTATGAGGAGGGAAGTCAATGGCGAGTAGAATGCTTTGTTTGCATAAACTTGACTGCCAAATGATTCAACGCATTCCCCACTCCTGGGAGCCTTCTGACTTTGTCCTCTATAATCAGGGTAAGTGAATTGTGACGGCGCAGAGTCTTTTTCTAATAATACACAAAGCAGTTGGGAGAATGGAACATGGTGAGTCTACTCTGCCTTTCTCTCAAGGTTGGGTCCTAAGCTCTCCGAAGCGAAGGGCTGCTGGACTTTGATGATGGGATCTGCCAAGGTAGGAACTGTCTTCCGCAGGTCCTCAGGCACTCGTCTATGTGTCTGTCTTTGTTTGAGTACTTGTAAACTTGAGCTGACTGTAGTAACTAATATTTAACGTGGGATTGGATTTGGCCTTGGTAACTATACTGGCCGACAGGTGCGTCTTTTCTGAAGTTGCAGCATGGAAAGAGGGAGGAAGGGTTCAAACGACAAAGTAAAAATGCAAAAATGTATATTGTCCCACAGCAAACGTGTAATTTGCAAATTGCTTAACTGGGTACACCCTTTGCGAAATGCAGATTAAAGTCCTACGTTTACTGGACGGTTCACGTGTTTTACTGAGGCTATCAATTACGTGGCTAACCACCTATCATTAGAGGTATGGTTTTTACCTTCTGGGAGAAATTCTTAAAGATCAGACGCACTTTTGAGGCAGCTGGGACCAGCAGTCCTACAGTGACATAAGAATTCGTGCTATGTGCGTTTATTTTCTTTCTAAACCACTGTTGTAATCCTCTGTTGATCCTGATTCCAAATGCAGACCTACAACTCTTCAAACAAAAATGTCTGCCAAAAATTAATGACAGACAAAAATAAAACTGGCAAATGTAACACATATGTGCCCTAGACCAAACGCTTCTCGTTTATCCCAGTCATGCCATCGTTATAGGCACTGTTTCCAATCCTCGACTATTTATCCTAGTGCTATCCTGGTGCACTCTGGGTGCTGTAGTCTTGCTTTACTTTCATTGTCCTAATTAGAACAAAAAAGTTGAAATCAATGATTTGTAGGAGAAAGGTTCAGGACTGAAGACAGTGTCTGTAATGGCTCAATTTCAGGTAGTCACCCTTCTGCCACCCCACCTTCTAAATCTCTCCGTCTCAGTGCATGTATGCTTGAATGTAAAAAAACAAATATACAAGCAAGAGATGAAAAGGGATAAGGGTGGCAAGAAAAGTCATTTAAGAAAATAATCTAAGGGGATAGGAAGTGAAGGTAAATAAGGTAGAGGGAGAAATACAGGTTGGTGAGAGAGGTTAGTTAAATTTAAGGGAACAAAGAGCGAAGGATTCTTCAAAAGGAAGGAAGAAAGGGAAAAGGGGAATCAGAAATACAAGCAGGTGAGAAATAAGAGAAAAGCGAAAAAGGGGAATGTGGTGAAGAAGATATAATTGGAAAAAGTATTGGAGACTAATATGATGATGCAGAAAAGAGAACAAGTTCGGGAGCAAAGGCAGGAAAAGAAGAGAGGAGAGAAAGTAGATAGGAGAGATAGGGGAAAGGGGAATGAGTAGCGTGTGAAGTAAAAAGCTATATAGAGAGAATGGAAAGTGAAGAGCTGACAACAAGAAAATCAAAATAAAGAAGAATCAGCATAAATGTAATGAAAACTGTGGGAACGCAGGTGAGAATTAGGAAAGGAGGAGAGATGGGGGAAGGGAGAAATAAGAGAATGAGTATTGAGAGAAGGGGAAGAGAGAAAATGTATCATGAGAGGAGGAGGAACTAAGTAAAATAAGGAAAGTAAAGTAGGGCGCGGTTGGGGAGAGACTTAAGAAGTACCCGAGGAAGGGTACAGGAACTGTGGAGAAGGTAGTAGGTGGAATCAACTATAAGAAGAGATAATGGAGAAAGAGGAAATAGGTGGAAGGAAAAATATGACCACAAGAGGTTAGTAACAGTCAGTGCTTAATACCTGTAATTCATGCTTTGATGCTCTTTGCTGCCTTGATGGAATTATTGAATGTACACACAATGGCTCTTTGGCAGTGGCGGCTGCTGCAGTACAGAAGTGTTGGGGAAGCAAGTAGGGATGGGGGAGGGACAAGAAAAAAACATTATTTACTTGCCTGCCACTGCCTCTCCTCCATCCTCCTCTTCTGTTCATGTCGGCTCCCAGCACCACACAAGCTCCTAGACTCCCCTATGCAATCACAATGCTACTGTTATGCTAGTAGTAGTATTACTAGCATGACAGAAGCATCATGATTGGTCTGAGTGGCTTGGTCTGCCAATCAGACAGTGCCTGGGAGCCTGGGACTGTTCTGCACCTGGCTGTGCAGCACAGCCAGGTGGAGAAATCCTAAGTGCGCATGTCGTTTTGCCCATTCTAAGACGACCAGCCAAACCGACATGCTCACTTATGGTGCCCACCACTCCTCCTCGCTGCTCGTCACAACATCTAAACCATGTCCTAGACCTGCTCAGACTCAGTACTGAAAAATAAAGTGATAATAACATTGTGTTATTCATTTTATTTTTATTTTTGGACTGCTCAGAGAAAAGTGGGGTGACATTCCTCCTCCTTAATGGAGGATCCGCCATTGCTCATTGGAAGTCCAACTTGCTAAGATTACTCTTCTCACCTTCAATTTACACAGTCACCGAGCTCTAAAAAGTGAAAGGTAATTTTGCAAAGGATGGCCACTAACATACTCTTGTCTGATGTAGTCACTATTTCAGCACTAATGATTTATGGATATCGGGAAAAATGTTATTGATCATAATTAGCTCTTGTTACAGAAAAGGTTGGGGACCCCTGATTTACACATTTCACAGAGCACCAAACATGTGGGCAGCTAAGTGGTGGTGTGTGGAGTGGCAAATCTTATTTCCAAAGCAGAAACTGACCATCACTAGTTCACTTTTAGAACCACATTTAATAAAGGTCCGTTTGGAAGTTCACAAGTTGCAGCACTATTTAGTGCTGCACATGCAGGCCTTTACAATGGGTAAGTAATTTGGCACTATTTTTTGCATCTTGTTTCATTACACGTGTGTCTGCTCAAAAGCTTAGTAAATGTGATCCTAAGTGAAAATCCGTAAGGCATCCTTTACAATCTTTTGATATAGGGCAGTACAACAAGCCTTCCTGCTGCTCTGCCTTACGTCAAAAGTAAAGGGCAGGACTGCACCATATCTATTAGATACAGCACATTCCCGTCCGTTTCCCTTTGCTATGGTACCCAAATGGCTGCCATGCACCAGCGCAGACACCCTTGATTCATGGTGAAAGGGTGTCTGCTTTTTGGGTTGATTTTGTTATGCAGGAAGGGACACCTTTCTGCACAGAAACAATCAATGGAGGTGATTTCCTCTTTCTATTGGCCTGATTAAGGTCTTGGAGCACAGAGATACTCTGCAACATGATGGATATCAAGTAAACAACATTACAACTCCATTATATCCTATGGAACTAGTAAAATGGTGTATGGGATATTATTCACATTTGTATCCCATCCGCCAAGATCGTAATCAGGCCCTATGTGTGCTGCAAAATGCAGCACACATAGACAGAGGAACAACGAGGAGAAATAATGTGATTTCTCCTCATTGCGCTTCTCCTACACCACCCCTGGGGCGGTGTAGGCTTTTTAAGCATTTCCGGGGGGGAACAACCTTTACACCGCAACTTTTACAACGCACTACCTTTACAACGCATTTTTTACAACGCATAATCCATTACAACGCATGACATTACAACGCATGACACTACAACGCATTTTTAAAAACTACCTTTACAACGCATTCCATTACAACGCATACTACCATTACAACGCATACCATTACAACGCATAATATTACACTACACTATCCAACACTTACCCTACTGTTGCACCCCCTGGAGTTAGAATAGTAATTTTTACCCCTATACTATCCAACACTTACCCTACTGTTGCACCCCCTGGAGTTAGAATAGTAATTTTTACCCCTATACTATCCAACACTTACACTACTGTTGCACCCCCTGGAGTTAGAATAGTAATTTTTACCCCTATACTATCCAACACTTACCCTACTGTTGCACCCCCTGGAGTTAGAATAGTAATTTTTACCCCTATACTATCCAACACTTACCCTACTGTTGCACCCCCTGGAGTTAGAATAGTAATTTTTACCCCTATACTATCCAACACTTACCCTACTGTTGCACCCCCTGGAGTTAGAATAGTAATTTTTACCCCTATACTATCCAACACTTACCCTACTGTTGCACCCCCTAGAGTTAGAATAGTAATTTTTACCCCTATACTATCCAACACTTACCCTACTGTTGCACCCCCTGGAGTTAGAATAGTAATTTTTACCCCTATACTATCCAACACTTACCCTACTGTTGCACCCCCTGGAGTTAGAATAGTAATTTTTACCCCTATACTATCCAACACTTACCCTACTGTTGCACCCCCTGGAGTTAGAATAGTAATTTTTACCCCTATACTATCCAACACTTACCCTACTGTTGCACCCCCTGGAGTTAGAATAGTAATTTTTACCCCTATACTATCCAACACTTACCCTACTGTTGCACCCCCTGGAGTTAGAATAGTAATTTTTACCCCTATACTATCTAGTACTTACCTTAAATGCAATTTAATATTATGCATTGTAATGGTATGCGTTGTAAAGGTAGTATGCGTTGTAATGGAATTGCGTTGTAAAGGTAGTTTTTAAAAATGCGTTGTAGTGTCATGCGTTGTAATGTCATGCGTTGTAATGGATTATGCGTTGTAAAAAATGCGTTGTAAGTGCATGCGTTGTAAAAGTGTGCGTTGTAACGTCATACATCCATTTCCGGGTTCATGAAATCTCATAAATCAGGGAATGTATCAAATACCATGGTGTTACATGGAAACACTCATCATAACACCCATGGCACACATCCCTATCGCAGGGTGGGACAACGCAATGACTTGCACTACATTGCCTCAGTCTATATTTACTAG
Organism: Triturus cristatus; assembly: GCF_964204655.1. Taxonomy (NCBI): domain Eukaryota; kingdom Metazoa; phylum Chordata; class Amphibia; order Caudata; family Salamandridae; genus Triturus; species Triturus cristatus. Next base: position 742,163,570 of record NC_140583.1, read on the forward strand.
GTCATGAAAATCTACCCAGGGTACATTTACATGGCCTTGTAGATGTGGTCCTTCAGTGTGCGCCACCGGACTGTCACTAAAATTGACATTCCAGCGGAGCAGGAGCCTTGTAAATGAGGCCCCTAGTTCCGAAATGTTGCAATGTGCTTGATCCAACTACTGAAGGAACAGAATTAAAAATACATGTATTAGTACCTGCAAGTGCAAAATTGTCCACAATCTCGCATGCAGGGAGCTCATGCTATTTCAGAGAAAGGCTCTCACTGCCTCATCAGACTAATTAATAATAATCTAACTATTCTGAGATTGCTAGCAAAGACCAAATGTACGTCACAAAGATAAAGTTGCAATTGTATGTTATCATTCATTCTCTCAGATAGGAGCAATCAGACTAGAGATGACAGGCCAGAAGTAAGAGAGGAGAAGAGGAAAGAAAGAGAAGGTGTAAGAGAGCAGATAAGGACAAGAAAAGGTAGAGCTGGAAAAACTGAAGAGTAAAGCGTAGAAATAGAAGAGTAAAAGGTGGATGGAGAGAAAGAGAGAGTTAGAGAGGAACAGAGTGAGAGGAGAGAAATATTTAGATAGCGGGAGATGAGGTGATAGAGAAGTGAGTGCTGTCATTGTGTGTTAGAGACTTGTTTCATTAACAATTTTTGGACCTGACATCCTTGGTGTGGTCTTACCCCAACATTTTGCCATCCAGTCTCCTTTTTCTACTGACAACACCGTGGCTGGCTTTAGGACTCTCCGCACTTTTCTACTGCTAACCAATCCTAAAGTGCTTGTGCTCTCTTCTTTAAGCATGATAATATTGTCTTACACTCAGTTGGCACATTTAAGTTAGTTGTAAGTACCTAGTAAAGTGGTACTACATGTACACCGGGCCTGTAAATAAAATGCGACTAGTGAGCCTCTTGCATTCATTGTGCCACCCACTTAAGCATCCCTACAAGCATGCCTCAGGACTGCCTTTCCAGCCTGCATGTGCAGTTTTAACCTGCCATTGTGACCTACCAAAATAAACCTTTTGACAGGCCTAAGCTTTCCTTATTTACTACATATAAGTCACCCCTAGGGCAGGCTTGAAATGGCCCATAGGGCAGGGTGCAGTGCCTCAAAAGCAATCAGGCTTTACTCAAAGGCAATGTGTAAAGTATTCATTATTTGACACCATGTTCGAAATTGGGTTTCTGGTTAGCAGAGGTCTGCACCCTGTCCAACCAGGAACCACAATCCCAGTCAGGGTAAGTCAGATACACACTTTAAATTAACCTATCCTAACTGTCTGATAGCTTGGCACAGAGCGGGTAGGCTTAACTTAAGAGGCAATGTGTAAAGTATTTGTGCAACACTTCAAACAGCAAGATGGCAAAAACATCACAAAAAGACTCTACGCCAATTTGGACAAATAGATGATGATTTTATAAATAAAACAAGAACAAAACGACAAAAACAGAATGAGAATTTGAGATATGAAGTTATAAAGATTGAATGTAAAAGTAGCACTTAGAAGCAATAACCACCTGTAGGAAGCTGAACTTCTTTGCAGATATCCCCCAACTTTTGAACTACTAGATGCTGGTTTTTCAAATCTGAAAGTGCACTGAAGCCAACTAACCAGGCTCCAATGCCAGAATTCATTCACTAAAAAATGAAATGTCTAATTGTAATCCAATTGGCAAGCACTTTAGCACCCTTGTAAGTCCCTAGTAAATGGTACCCCTTGTACCTAGGGCATGGGAACTAAAGAGGGTCCCTAAGGCCTGCAGCTTGTCTTATGCCACCATATGGGACCCATACAAAAACTGCATGCAGACTGCCACACCACTGCAGAATGCATGAAAGGGTGCAAGCCCTTCTGAAAACACAATTTGGCACACTGCCTGTGTGCAATGCTTATACACTGCTTGTACTATATATACGTCACCCCTACAGCAGGTCTTAAGAGCCCTAAGGCAGGGTGCATTATATTACATGTGAGAACATATCTGCATAAGCAGGTAGTCCTCTGTGATGTCTAATTCGATTACTAGATGTTGCAAGTGAACAGGGAAGCCAACTTCAGATGTGTAATAGCTACTGGTTATGACAAGTTACCGAGCTACAGAATGGCTTCACTGAAATAATGTTGTTTGGTATTAAACACCTTGTCTTAATAAATCTTAATCAATCCACACTGATGCCAGTGTTGGATTTATTATGACATACACCCAGAGGGCACCTTAGTGGTGCCCCCTGGAAACCTACCAGTCTTCTTCCCATTGGGTTCTGTCAGACTGGTCACCTAGTCCCCACGCGCAGCGCCCGCGCCCAACCCGCGCTGAAGGTGCGCCAAAGGTAAGCCGTCTACGCCCGTCCGCGCCTGGACCGCGCCCAGCGCCAGACCCCCTGCCCCTCGCGCTGCGCTGCCCTCCCGCATCACCTACGATGCCGCCACCCTCCTAGCCCTCAACCCCGGTCGCGCCCCCAACTGCGTCCAAGCCGCTCCTGGACACACTCATGGACCTTTCTCCTGCTACTCCTGCAAATTCAGCGGCACCGACAACATCTCCGCTACGACCACACCACAGATTCCCGACCCCAACCACCTACAATGTATCCTTCTCAACACCCGCTCGGTCTACAGGCACACCATTGACCTATGGAACCTACTAGACACCATCTCTCCAGACGTCGCCTTCCTAACAGAAACATGGATGAACGCTTCCTCCGCCCCAGACATCACCATTGCCATCCCTGAAGAATATAAGATCACACGCAAGGACCGTACCAGCCACACAGGAGGAGGCATCGCCATCATCCATAAGAAATCTATCCGCATCTCAACCAGCTCTGACGCCAACCTCGCCAACTCCGAACACCTTCACTTCCAGATCCACATCGACCCCAAGACCACACTCAGAGGCACCCTCCTCTACAGACCACCAGGACCCCGCGCAAAATTCAGTGAAGACATCACGGACTTCATCACTCCACACGCGCTCCCCTCCAAAGACTACATCCTTCTGGGAGACCTCAACTTTCACCTTGAAAAGACCAACGACCGCAACTCCACCACCCTGCTGGACAACCTCGCCAACCTCGGACTTAAACAACTAGTCACTTCCCCCACCCACATCGCAGGGCACACACTCGACCCCATCTTCACCTCCAGCAACCATGTCTCCTTCAGCCACACTACGGATCTCCTCTGGACTGACCACAGCTGCGTTCACTTCACCTACAACAAGCCAAAACCTACCAACCACCTCCAACCAACTCTGCAAAGAAACTGGAACAAAATCACCACCGACCAGATCTCCGCATCGCTCCTTCTAAACACCCCAGCCCACTCTTCTAACCCAAACCAAGCCGCCGCCAACTTCACCCTATGGCTATCCAACACCGCCGACACCCTAGCACCACTGAAAAAACGTCAAACCAAACCTGGCAGCAAGAAGGCCTCATGGTTCAACGATGATCTTAAGAAGTCCAAGAAACTCTGCTGCTCCCTTGAAAAGGCCTGGAAAAAAGACCCATCCACTAGCACCAAGGACGCCTTCAAAAACGCCACCCGCACACACCACCAACTAATCCGAAAGGACAAGAAAACAGCATTCAAGGATCGACTTGACAACAACGCCCACAACAGCAAGGAACTTTTCAACATCGTCAAAGAATTCTCCAACCCCTCAGCCAACTCCAACGACATCACCCCCTCTCAAGCCCTCTGCGACTCCCTAGCCTCATTCTTCCACAACAAGATTGCAGACATTCACAACAGCTTCGACAACCAACCCGGAGACCAACCCACCCAACCATTTGCTGAACATTCTCCCCCCGTAAACACCCTCAACGACTGGAACCCAATCTCCACTGAGGACACAATCCGCCTGATGAATTCCATCCACTCAGGATCCCCCACAGACCCATGTCCTCACCACATCTTCAACAAAGCAGATTCCGTCATAGCACCGCACCTCCGAGACGTCATCAACTGCTCCTTCAACTCCGCCACCTTCCCGGAAAACTGGAAACACGCTGAACTCACCGCCCTTCTGAAAAAACCCACAGCGGACCCCACCGAACTCAAAAACTACCGCCCCATTTCGCTCCTTCCATTCCCGGCCAAAGTCATCGAGAAAGCCGTCAACAACCAGCTCGCCGCCTTCCTCGAAGCCAACAAATCCCTCGACTCCTCACAATCTGGCTTCCGAGCAAAACACAGCACTGAGACCGCCCTAATCGCAGCAACAGACGACATTCGAACTCTATTGGACAATGGAGACACAGTCGCCCTCATCCTCCTCGACCTCTCTGCAGCATTCGACACAGTCTGCCACAGCACCCTGTTACAACGCCTCAATAACATCGGAATACAAGGAAAAGCACTTGAATGGATCACCTCTTTCCTCTCCGGAAGAACCCAGAGAGTCCGCCTCCCACCATTCAAGTCCGAGGCCACTGAAGTCATCTGTGGCGTACCACAAGGATCATCACTCAGCCCCACCCTCTTCAACGTCTACATGAGCCCCCTCGCGGCCATCGCCCGCCAACACAACCTCAACATCATCTCTTACGCGGATGACACTCAACTAATCCTTTCTCTCACCAATGACCCCAGCACCGCCAAAACTAACCTACACGAAGGAATGAAAGAAGTTGCCGAATGGATGAAACAAAGCCGTCTGAAACTGAACTCAGACAAAACAGAAGTCCTCATCTTAGGTACATCCCCCTCTGCATGGGACGACTCCTGGTGGCCGGAAGCCCTTGGAAAAGCACCCATCCCGACAGACCACGCACGGAACCTAGGCGTCATCCTGGATTCTTCACTCTCAATGAACAGACAAGTCAGCGCCGTATCCTCATCCTGCTTCAACATTCTTCGCATGCTCAGAAAAACATTTCGCTGGATCCCCACCGAAACAAGGAAAACAGCCACCCATGCTCTAGTCACGAGCCGACTGGACTATGGAAACACCCTCTACGCAGGTACTACCGCTAAACTCCAGAAGAAACTCCAACGAATCCAAAACGCCTCAGCCAGGATCATATTAGACATCCCGCGCAACGAACACATCTCCAGTCACCTGAAAGACCTCCACTGGCTACCCGTCAATAAGAGAATCACTTTCCGACTGCTAACTCACGCACACAAATCACTCTACGACATCGGACCAGAATGCCTCAACTCACGACTGTCCTTCTACACCCCCTCCCGCCAACTACGTTCTTCCAACCAAGCCCTCGCCACTGTACCTCGCATCAACAGGACCACCATGGGAGGCAGATCCTTCTCATACCTGGCTGCTAAAACATGGAACTCACTCCCCGCTTACCTTCGCCTCACCCAGAACCACCTGGCATTCAGAAAACAACTTAAAACGTGGATATTTGACAAGTAATCCTCCTCCCCTTTCTAAGCGCCTTGAGACCCTCTGGGTATGTAGTGCGCTATATAAATTCTCGGACTTGACTTGCAGCCTCTTTTTCAGAGGTACTTTTCCCATTGACTTTTGCAGTAAAATTCAAGACTACCCTTACGACAAGCACCTCTTCTCCTGGACACACCAGGCCAGGTAGCCCCAAACTGCTGGTGGTGCTAAGGACCTGTGCCCCTACTTACCTGAAGTCCAGAAGTTCAGTCCTGTAAGTCATTTACAAATGACCCGCTGCTATGAATGTTATCCCCAAAGGATAAAATTACCGCATTCTAGGCTCATGCCTCCAATCTGACAGCTGTCATTTTCTACTGTTTTATTAAAGAATTTGATAATGTCTAAAGTACTGACCTGAAACTGAAGTTCGTGGTGTTAAAAACAATTCAAAAATACCTGTCATTTTTCTAAATTGGTCTTGGGATACTTCTTGAGTGTGTGTCTCATTTATTGACTTTGTGTGTACAACAAATGCTCAAGACTACCCTCTGATGAGCCTAAACTGCTCACCCACACTGCCACAAAAGAGAACATTTGGGATTATTATTTAAGCCCTGTAAACTAATAAGGGTCACATGGACTTTCTACATAATGTACCTCAATTTAGTACGCTACATAAAAAGCCAGTTTCCTACAGCGCCTATGGGGGTTATCTGGTCACGCTGGACCAGGGCAAAGTCAAGAGTTGAAGCCAACCACGATTGAGCACGGGTCGGATACAGGAGCCACGCAAGGCCTGCTGAACAAAGTACCTTCATCCTGGCCCCAACAGTAGGGGTGAACGGAATTTGCGTAGTCGTGCTATGCAAATGATTGCAAAAATGTTAGAAATCTTCTCAAGCACGCGGAGATTTCGCGAAGACGCGGAATTGCTTGCCCCGCCTGTTCGCGATGTGTTTTTACGTGCTCACGGGGAAATATATTGCTAACTTGCCCATGCAGTCGCTAATGGGCGCGGCCATCTTGTTTTTCACTCGTTCCGCCCGCTCGCGATGCTTATTTCCTGTTCCAGGTCGAGTATTGCGTGTTCCCGCCCGTTTCGGATGAGTATTTCCTGTTTGGGAACGCATATTATGTGCTTGCGACGCTTTTTGCATGCTCGGGGGAAAATATTGCGCAAACTTGCCCATGCAGTCGCAATGGGCGCGGCCTTCTTGTTTTTCAGTCAATTGCTATGGTTCTGGGCCTGCTTTTCTATCCTCCCTCTATCTTTGTAATCCTTTGTTTTTGTACACTTTTTTCTCATCTTTTTTATTTATTATCTATCTCTCTATTTTCCTGAATCTATATTTTCAGTTTTTTTTTAGTTTTTTTAACTTTTTTGTGACTTTTTCTACTACTTTTTCACCCTTTTTCTATAACTTGCTTTTTTCATTTCTTTTACTTACTTTTCTAATTCCTCCCTTTTCTTTTCCACCTCCTTCGAGTCCCAGAACCATGCCCAAGGGAGAGAGCAGGCAGGACAAAAAGGGAAAGGGCAAGACTACCCGTAGCCACAGTAGCGACCGGGTGCCCATGAGGGGTGCAGGAACAGGCCATATTTGGTGAGGCGGAGGTGGCAAAACGTGTTTTTTTTGGTGCAGCCCCACCTCCCCTTAACCCTAGAGGCAGGCCTGGGTCCGGGTACGGGCTCTGGGAGCGTCGCCAGCGATGGGGAAAGGTGCGCCAGGCAGTGTTTTGCTGCTCTAGTGTCCAGCGCACCCATAGCCAGCAGACGCACCGGTGGTCCAATATCCTGGACCGGGAGCAGGACCTGCTGGACATGCTAGGAGTGGAGGTCCCGGGGCTAGGTGAGTAGCTATTTACTACTTTGTGTTCTTCTGCTCTGTGTTATATATATTGCGAATATATTTTTTTCCGAACAACAAGAATGCTGCTTCTTCCATTGCAGGTAAATTACGTTTAAAAATCTTCTGTGATTGTTATGACACAGGTGCTCGGCGAGACTAACCTTACATGTTTGCAGCTTTGCGCTCGCTTGGCCCGACGATTATGTAAGAGTTTACTAGAGAACTTAAGTTAGGAGACTCTAGTCCTTCCTTTGTCCACCTGCCACTAAGAAGAGATTGTAGTGGATTGATAGGTTTAGTTACTTATTAGTATTAGCTGGTAATTTTTTTGTGGTCTGTGTGACGCATCCTCTGTCACGTCACGTGCTGCAGAGTGCTGCTTACCCTAATCCTTAGTAGAATCTTTTGTAGTTTGTTTAGTGAGTGGTAATAGGCTTATCACTAGCAGAACATCAGCAGCAACCAACCAACAATTTGGTGTATGCAAAAATGTATGCATGTGTCCTCCATCTATGCATTTTTGAGGGCTAAAATAAATGGAAATGCAGACTTAGTGAACAATTGGCCCGTCTGGAATAGGTGGGCAAGGTCAGGTGGTACTTAGGCTTACTAGACGGTCCGTGAATCTCGCAATATTACTAGCCGATCAGATTAGATAGGTCAATTTTATTGCAATTGTTGTTCCCAAAAATGTTTTTTGAGCGTATTTTAAAATATTTTATTTGTTTCACACCAATCATTAATGTTTGTCTCTTTCTTTATTAAATCTTACATGCTCAGCACCCAGGGGCAAGAAGACGGGGTCAGAGTCGGTGGGACAACTATGCCTCCCAGGGACAGTCACAGGACCACTCTTCTACCGAGGGCACTGCTGCTAGTCCCAGTAAGTCCTCCAGTGGTTAATATTAATAATTATATTTACCTAACTTTTACTGCACCTTATTTTTTCCGAACTATTATCTCGGTTTCCTAATTCTATTTTTTTACAAATTCTTCTTCAATCTAGACTATCTGTTTCTAAATTCTTGTTATCCCTCCCTCTAACTGCCTCTGCTATGACTCTCTGTACTACTACTATTAGTCTGTCTGTAGCTAAGCTGGCCCTGTTGGCCACTCTTTATTTAAAAGGTTTTAAATAAAACTCAGATTCACCAATAGCTCTAGCCATTGAGTCCAGTCCTTTGGGTTGTCCTCTTCTACTACTTCTAGTCTTCTTAATCTTGAGGCTTTTCGACAATTCCCACCAACAAAATGCCCAACCAGATTTTACTATTTTTGATAGGATAGGACATACTACTACTGCTGTAGGGATTCTGCACATACAGAACTTTGCACAAGAAAATAGGACATTGGTGATGGGAGGTTGGACCTTCCTCACAACTCAATCAGAACTCACCACAATCCACTGACCGACTAGTTATAGTGTCCATTAGCTCTCCGATTCCCCCCAAGATACCCAATGAGTAGACAACCCAGAACATAACACTCCCAACCTCTCAGTCGCAGAAGCAATGCACACCCTTTCGCTCACTCACACATGTAAGTCCACACCAAATACCACAGAGTCTATGTAAGTTCAAAAGGTTTATTTTCAACTGACAAGCTCTGTACATTGTTCTATAATGCAGTATACAAGCCAGCACCAACAGCAAAAGGCATAAAGTTAAAACAATAAACATTGTTACACTTAGTTACACTTACAACTACAAGTCCATAGAAGACAAAAGGCGAAATCATAATAACTGAACAGTGGTGGAAGAACCACCCTCCCCTCGGTATGAATATAGTCTTTATAAAATTATAAATGAAGATCTCTGAGCGAATTCTGGGGACCCCTCACCCTAGAAGAACCTAGTACTGGTTACATCATTTGTAGAAGGGAATCTTTCGTCTGTTATGAGAAAAATGGTGGGCGTTAGTATTAGGATTGGAAGCATTTCTGAGTCGTGCCAAAAAGTGTAGCATTTTTATGTATAAGCAATATGGACTAACACCAGAACTCCATAACAAAGTAGCTTGTTTTTCGACCTTGTACGCAGCGCTCAGACAGTAGCAGTATGATCTCATGTGTGCTCAAAGGCGTCTTCTACAACAAGCTGCGAGGTAAATTGCGCAAAAATAAAAGACACAAAACTAAAATGGTTGCATGGCTCAGGCTAACTTAGCAAATACTAGAAAGACCCTAGGGACCATATAACACTACTAGTGTCTGCTCTACTACCTGATTTGTACTAGTGATGTATGTTGTATATGTATGTATTAACTTTTTTTTTCAATCTTGCTAGTGAAAAAGAATAAATGGGGGAGGTGTATATGGCTTCTAAACAATGTGTAATGTTTTTTCTAGGCTTACTATCGATTACCAGTGCCGGAGCCAGCGGCGATGGTGACGCGGCCACTGAGGGTGCAGGAGGAGATGTGGCAGCTGCAGGAGGAGCTGCAGGGGGTGAGCCAGCAGCAGTGGCGGGAGGTGGTAAGTTATATTCCTAATCCTTACTTATTGACATTACACTCGCTGGAAGGGTGCACTGTATACTGTGCTGTTGAGACTTATTAAGTAAGAAGTTGTTGTGAACGGTTGAAGAAGACACTTAGCATTAGCAATAGCATTAGCTATAGCATTACCGGCGGTAGTGTTGAGTAACCAATGGCCTCTTCTATCTGACTTCAACTCAGCTGTGAAAATTTTATGGAGAAGACTAAAAGTCACATCAGATGACCTTGATGGATGGGTTTAACGAAGAGGGAAAAGAAGGGTGGAAGGAGGAAGGGCAGACGAGATTTAATATTTATGACTGGCAGAGAAGGATACGTGGTATGCATGCATAGGTGGCTGATAAGAATCAGATGCATGGGTGGTTGAATGCCTGACACTCCCACAAATGTTAGAGGCCTAGGAAGTGGGAGGATAGATACATACCACAAATGTTATGTACTGTGCTTGCTGGTGTTACTGTGCCACGATGTGTAGAATTATTTCGTCTTACTGCTTTGCTAAGAGTATATTTTACAATAGTTTTGTTTTTTCTTCTAGATATAGCTACTCCTTCCAAAGGGAAACCAGACAGGAAGGAGTCGGCAGCCATGACCTGGCGCCGGAAGCTGGAGGCTATATAAACTGAATACCGACGGCTGGTGGTTCTAGCAAAGGAGGAGGCGGCAGCTGCTGCAGCGTCCTCCAATGCCCGGGGCCCCAGCCACCCACCTCCAGTGTTACGGCGCCGCCATCTGGCAGCCACCCGCCGTCGCACTTCATTTAGTAGCACTTCTGCCCCCCCGTGGATGCAATTGCCACACATTGAAGAGCCCCGTGGCCCTCCTAGAGGAGCGTACTTGTGTCCTGGAAAGGAGAGCCTGCCGATGAACAGACCCTGTTGATTGCCCCTTTTTTGTTGCTTCTTTTGGTGGGTGGGAATCGGGGGTTGGGGTTTTCACTTTATTTATTTATGGACATGGACAATTGGACATTTAATTTGTTGGACCTTTTCGTTTCAGACATTGGTTGGGGTTAGGGAGAGGGATGGGTCAGGTGTTGCTGTACATTTTTTTACATAGTTTATTTTTTTAGGGGATTAAATTATATATTTATACTTTACATACAATGTTGTTAATGTTTTGTGGGTGGGGTTACTGTTTTATGTCACACTGTTTCCTTGCTGCTGCAGGGCCACAGCCAGTGCTTGATTTAAATAATTGGCTGACTTTGTAAGACACAAACAGATAGATGCAGTACACCTCACTGAGTGACTTGTCCTACTAGTACTCAGTCTCTCCTCCTAGTCCAGTATTATACCTCCCCCAAACATCTTTTCTTACCTGTGATTGATGTTTAAGTTAGGTACAGCGATGGCTGCATGACGATGAAGGTTGGGTTTCCGAAGAGAATGGAGATGCCATGGTTGTGGTGGTAGTAGTAGACACTGACAGTAGCATTTACAAAAAAAGAAAAGGAGACAATCAGTCACCTGAGAGAGACTCTGGGAGGAGGAGTAGAGCGAAGTAAATAAAACATAATGGTGGTGGGGATAGCCAAGTACAACAAGTTCCAAACTGTAGTTGTGTCGAGTCACTCAACTAGGCCTACACTCGACACAAGCGTAACCTTTAGTGCTGTGTGTAATAGGATGACAAATCCAATCGATGCCGGCAATTAATGATGATGGATTAGGTTCCTTTGGTAAAAAAGTTACCTCACAAATATACTGATCATGGGTGGGCAAGCAGAAGAAAATCCTCGCCCTGCCTTGAAATTGAATTAGTGTTGCTTTTGCCTCATCTGCCCCAGCAAGCGTGTGATCAATTATTGTTGTACATTTAATTTAGTCACACCTTAATAAATCACACAGCCCGGGGGAAGAGGGTTAGGGTTTGATGAATGGTTGGGAAGGGGGATTTGGGGAAAGGTTTCACAAAGAAAAACAGTAGGCATGGACAAACAATAAAACACAATCTTTGCAGACTACCATATCCATAAATCTGTTAAGGGAGAAAAAGCAAATGCATGCATGATGATGATAACTTGATGGCTAATGATAAGTAATACTTACTAACTACTACTAGACAATTAGACAGTACAGGGCAGCAGTATATTAATAATATACAATTTGCCTTGCCTGTCTGCCCTTGGAGAGACCCGGATTACATACAGTTTGTATTCTGTTGTACCGGGCTTACTTTTAAAGATAGCAAAGTAAATTTAAAAATAGATGTAGGAATGAATTATAAGCAGAGAACAAACATAATAATAACAACAACACACAATAGTAATGATTGAAGACAAAAAATGATTCAAATTATTTAAAAGATGACGAAAGTTGATACTGTTACTGTGTTATCCTGGTCAAAATGGGGAGTTGCATCTCGGCATTCCTCTTGGTCCTCCCTTCCATGGATACTCCGTCCATCAATCTTGGGTGACGCCACTGCCTGCCTGGCAGATGTAGATTCATTGGTAAGTTAAGTGTGTGTTGTTTTTCCAAGTATAGCACAGGGTAAGGGCCGGCCTATAATTGTAGATGGAAAAACAAAAGGGATATTGAAAAACCAAGTAGAAAACAAATGCATAAATTACGGTTGAGTGCAACAAGAACACTTTCAGAGGCGGCATGGATACATCATGTTTACTCCAGTCTGTTTCCAGCATTAACCTACAACAGGACAGAGCAGGCCCACTGTGACAGCACCCTTGATACATCCTTCATTTGGCCTACATTTTTTGACAGAGTATGACAAAGCATTTTATAAATCAAGTGACTAAATCAATGCACCACTGTCAGTCATACTACTACACTCGACTCCACCACTACACAGACATGTAGGTCTGCTGTGGTTGGTGTTGACTTGTTTACCTTTTATGCCATTCATAAAACGCCCTGACTTATTACATCAATCATCTCCGATCCTACTGAGTGACTGCGCAGATATTATGTCACCGTGGTCATCATCATCATGGTGATGTCCAACTCAGTATGCAGTGTACAGATTGAGTCCCCTTTCCATATTCAAAATGCAATTGATCGGCCTGTAATAGAAGTACAAATTTGTTATTAAAACACAAGAAGGGAAAAATTGCCCTGAGTTACTTTTAGTGTGTAGATTAGATAATAGTACACAATGAATTAACTTCATGCACAACAAACAACAACAACACAAATCACTCAGACAGCATCCAATGCATGGCATCATTCATTACCTGTTCCTTCTCATCTTCAGTTAATGGGCAGTCTCTCTCGGCTCAGAAAGGAGTATAGCTATAGTAGTCATTATCATGTTCCACTTCTTTTGGAGTGACTGAACGAGGCAAGAGTTTCTATTTTCTTCTATTATGCTTCATCCAATCATCATCTGGCTTGAGGGCAATGGATTTAGGGCAATTCAGGAGGATGGAGGAGCAGGACTCGAAGGAGTGGACTGTCTGAAATGCAGACAGTTGAAACTCATAAGGCAATAAAAAGACTGGAAGACTGTGGTGATGGACTTGTTGTGATTCGAAGTTTCAAACCAGAAAGACAGACACAAATAAAAATAAATAAGGGAGGAAGACAGTAAGAAGTGCAAGCCTAATTGTCAGGGAAGTATAGCTCGTCCTCAAACTCTGGGGGTTCAACCAGAAGTAGGTAAATATCATCTAACACACTACTTCCGTCATCTGAGCTGCTGTCCTCCTCTTCCTGCGTTGATTCATTAATTGTGTAATTCGGTAATATAAAGTGCTGATTCATTTTGATCATGGTTAACCTCTCCACGTTGTTGGGCGAGAGACTGGTCCCTCTCACTGTTACAACGGAACCAGCAGCACTAAAAACACGTTCAGAAGCGATACTTGCGACAGGGCAAGCCAGATAGTTTATCGCCAGCCTGCTGAGTAGTGGTCATTGGCCCCTTTTCCCATACCAATACCGCAATGGGTTTTGATCAATGTACACCGCTGTTGGGTCATCCAGATAGGTCTGGACCATCCACTTAATGTTCAGGGGTGCTACACTTTGGTTTGGCCTCTTTTGTCTTTGCATCAGCACTGGACCTAGCAAGTCCTTGCTGTAAATACCAATCCTTAAATGATTTTACTGGGGCTGATGATCCGGTTCTTGCTGTTGTCGATAATGTTGGTGAGTGTTCTGAGCCAAATGCACTGCCCTCAGGCTCCGAAGTTGAACTTGACGCCGGATGCCCTGCTGCAGTATTTGTTGTGGGTTTATGTAGCGGGCTTTTAATTACCAGCCGTTCATTTTCCAAATTACTGGCTGCCTCAGCTATCCAAGTTTTGGACCGGGCAACATCCACCTCTGAAAAAGGAATTAATGTCTTACTGTTCAGTGCAATTTGGACTGTGGATCCAAAATTGTGGCACAAATGTAATGTTCTTGTGACAAAATCTTAGTTGCACCCTTGTATTGTCAGCTAAGTGACTGGATAAGCTCTCCACCAACTCATATGCTTTTTTTTCCTCTACACCTTTGTACGCTTCAGACACCTCCTTCAGCTGTTGCTCTAGCATGTGCAGCAATGGGATAGCTTGGCCCATAGTAGAGTCCTCCTTTCTGACTTCACGTGTGAAGACCTCGAAAGGAAGAAGCATCTTTGTCAGGCATTTAACTAGGCACCACTGGTCCATCTGAAGGGTCATACCTTTCACAGTAGCATCCCCTCTTTGCATGACATATTCATTGATTGGTCTGTACTACTCAAACAAACAGTCAAGCATGTAATAAGTTGAGTTCCAACGTGTTGCCACCTCCTGGATGAGTGGTTTGACTGGCTTTCTATAGTCACGTTGAATGATCCTCAGCTACTCCCGAGGTTTTAAAGAATGGCTGAAATTAGTGCATATTCTTCGGCAGGTGATCAGTAAGTTGCTGACTATGGCTTCTTATTTCAGAAAATCTTGAACTATAATGTTAATGTAGTGCGCCAAACACGGGACCCTGAAAAAGAAACCAAACTCCATGGCCTTAAGTACATTACTGCCATTATCTGTGGCAACAAAACCAATCTTAAGCCCTCTTGGGCGCAGCCATTCAAAGACCTTGCTGTGAAACTCTTCCAAAATGTTTACAGCAGTATGAGATTTCTCCATGGCGAACATGGCTACAGTTGCGTGTTTCCAAGTAGCATTAAAAATCTAAGCTGTGTCAACAGCACCTACTTCTGATAGCTTATCTCTAACTCCCACAAAAGAGACCCAGTGTGCAGTGGTGTACATGTAATCAGTAGCTTGGCATCTGGTCCACATGTCTGTTGTCAGGTGGACATTGTGAACAGCACTCTGCTGCAAGGCTTGTCCAAACAATTCCAGCACATCGTGATGTAGTGCTGGGACACCAACTCTGGTGAAATAGGACCGTCTAGGAACCTTCCATTTAGGGCAGATGGCTGACACAAATTCAAGCAAACCCACCCTTCTACAAATGAAAAAGGAAGAAGGTCCAGCGCCAACATTTTAGCCAGCTTCGCATTGTACAACCATGCAGTTGGGTGGTTGCATTAGTACTGCCTCTCTGACCTAAGCATGCTCTCAATGGTAGGCTGGATTATTTTCCTTTGTGGTGCAGCTGTTGTCTTGAGCCCTGTTAGGCTCAACGACGCACTTTTTTTCATTGCAGTATTCGGTTGCCTTGGTGTCTCAGTCTGACTCTGAGTATGACTCTTACTACTGTGCCACTGAGATGTTGCTGAGGATGTGGGCGGTACCACTACACTGCTGGGGACAGGGCCAGAAATGTCTCCCTCTTGTTCACCTTCCACCGCAATCATATCTTCCCCTAACGCTTCATCCCCAACAACAGCAATGGGTTAAATTTTACTTTTTTCTAAGCGAAGTATATGAGCCTTAGACTGGATATTGTGATGTATTTTGAGATGTCTTTTTTGGCCTCCGGTACGATAGTTTGTACCAAGCTTACCCCGCCTAACAGCCTGTCGACAAATTGAGCATATAGCAATGTTCTCCTCCTTACTGCTAACTGAAAAGAAGTCCCAAACTGGGGAGGAGAACTTTCTGCCGCTGCTGGATGTGCCACTTTCAATACCAGATGAACTGGAGGGTGGGCCTGGAATTTGACTCTGTGCAGTTACACTACCACTACCTACTGAGGTGGTGGTTGAGCTGGATGTAGGTCCCTGCCGGGCCTTTGCAAATGCAAATATGGAAGCTGGAGGTCGTGTTGGTGTTACCTGTGTTGGAGGTATCCGAGCTACATCCCTTGCAGCGATTTTGGATAGGGTAATAATGTTGGTCTCCATCTCCTCGGGACTGGGAGTGATGTTCGTAATGACTGGTTCGTCATCATCATGCCCCTCCTGTACATCTACCTCCATAACTCAAAGGTTTTCTGGAACCTTCCTTTTCCCTAGCCTTGTCTTGTGGCGTGCAACACTCTCAGACTGAGCTGGTGGCTTCCAAGTGGCATCGCGATCATCAGAAGCGGGCTTGAAGAAGAAGATGATGGACTAACCCTCCTTTTCCTTGCTAGGGGTCTGAAGACAATGGATCTTCTGAAACAGTGGCTTGCTCCTCTTTGTCTGCCTGAAGCTTGATTTCCTGAAATGCCCCTACTTCAGGAGGAACAACTACTATTGTGGGCTGTGGCTGCGGCTGTTCTTGCAGCTGCTGCTGTTCTTGCGGATGCTGCTGTTCTTGCGTATGCTGCTGTTCTTGGGGCTGCTACTGCCCACTTATCTGCTGAGTTTCCGCCTGCGTTGATTGTGTACTACTTTGCGATAATGACATTTCAACATTAGTGCTCGTTAGTAGACTGGCTAACTCTGCGACATTCATGGGCTTGGGCCTAGGTTGGTGGGGCTGGCCAGCTGATGCGGAGGTGCTGCTCCCAGCTTGGTCCCCGGACAACTCTGCTGCAGGCGTCATTTTTTGTTCCTCAAAAAACATCTGGGGCGGCACATCAGTCTTGGTAAGTGCCACTTCCTTTTTCTGTTCCTTTTTCTCACTGCCAACTTTCTTGGTACTGGAGGACCTGTTACCTTTATTTGGGCCCATCTTCTTCAGATGTCAGCAGGACGCAGGTGCACAAGTTGCAGAGATGTCTGTGGTCACACATGGACATGACGTGGTGCACAGCAGGAAATCTGTCAGGCAGTACAACGGGTGATGATGACACCTCCTCCTCTGTCTTTTTGTGCACCTAAAAGCAAAGAAGCCAGGAGAAGAACATCAGTGAAATGTTGCACTTGTTGTTGTGGTTCAATTACTACTAGTACAAACAAACAAATAAAAGATATAACTTAGTGTAGCCATTTGTGAGACTTTGCCAACAAGGGCTTTCATGGTATACTGTGTACACTCTCAGGAAGGATAGGAAAGAAGAAGAACAACAAAAAAATACAAATGTAATGGAAATGGACCTTGTTTGGCATTAAATTATTTGCTCATCACATAATTCAGGGAGCTGCTGCTGGCAAAGATGATGAATGGAAGCAGTAAGCCAAGAGTTAAACCATGCAGGCCTATATGGAAAAAGAACACACTTACATAACTCCCACCAGAAATGGCCACCAGCCACATGGACACTCAAATCACAAGCAACACGCAGGAGGCCTGGAAAACAATGTACTGACAAAAGGCCTATAATAGCCAGGCAAAGGATGCATGCTAAACCACACTGCTTTGCCTTTAATGCAATAAAATGCAAAAACGAAAATCCACAGGGCTAAACAAGATCGGCAAGGTACACAACATCACACCACACACAACAAAGGCATTTATTTAACACACACCCAAAAAGAACAGAAACACCCCCTAAAATTCACATTTTACAATTCAATTCAATGCCATCCATGCACTAAATGATGTTTAAATTAAACTGAACACACAGAAACAGTTGTTTCCTGCACCCGTGACTACCTCTGCGCCTACTGGATGAAAGGCCTGTTGGCAGACTTTGCCACAAACGTGCAGGCCTATGGCAAAAGCACACTGCCGGGCTTCAAAATGGCCACCAGCCACATGGCCAGGCCCACACAACTACAAGAAACATAAGACAAACAATGCAGGCCTATTGCAAAAAGCACACGGCCTGGCTTCAAAATGGCCGCCAGCCTCATGGCCAGGCCCACAACAACAAGATGCCTAGGCCACAAAGGAAACACATGTAGGCCTATATGGCAAAAACACCACACTTATAACTCCCACCAGAAATGGCCACCAGCCACATGGACACTCACAAAACACAAGCAACAAGCAGGAGGCCTGGAAAACAATGTATTGACAAAATGCCTATAATTGCCAGGCAAAGGATGCATGCTAAACCACACTGCTTTGCCTTTAATGCAATAAAATGCAAGAACGAAACTCCACAGGGCTAAACAAGGTCTGCAAGGTACACAACATACAACACACAACAAAGGCATTTATTTAACACACACCAAAAAAGAACAGAAATACCCCCAAAAATACAAATTTTGCAATTCAATCCAATGCCATCCATACCCTAAATGATGTTAGAAATACATTCAACACACACCAAAGGAACAGTTGCTTCATCATGCACCCACCCATGACTAGCTCTGGGCCTACTGGCTAGCCACAACAATAAAAAAAAAACATAATGATAAGTACCAAAATTTTTGTTGCAGCAACTGCAATGCCCCAATCAAACAAACAATAGCACCAACTTACTTGTAAAATCTCAAATCCAATGATAATGATGCAGCAGACACAAAGAGTGATCCTTCCAGCTCAAAATCCAAAGGAAGAATGAACAGGAGATGGACAAAGCACTGGGAGGAGCCTGCTAGTCAGGAACAGGAAGTTGGAGATTCTGTGGCACTTCGTCCCTCTTCCCCCAAAAAGTTTTTTTTTTAAAAAGGACTCCTTGCACAAAAAAGGACAGCCAAATGTCAATCTGAAGAGTTTTTTTCATCCAAATCATCATTTACAGAAGGTTTTATGCTGCTCGAGATATTATTCTTCTCCAGATTGAAATTTTGCGTGTTCGGGATCGCGAGCTTCACTAAACTTCCACCTGATGTCCGATGGCGCATCCAAATGATGTGTTCGCAAACTCACGCTCTCTCTCGCGGTCTCGATGGTGCGTCGAATGACATGTTCACGATTGCACACTCTCACGGTGTCCGATGGTGCAGCGAATGACGTGTTCGCGATCGCAAACTCTCGCGGGATAGCATGACTGGCTACCAACATCTTGTGGCTCACGCGAACGGATAGGAAAACTCATCGGCAAAAGCAGGGATCCCCGTAAGTTGCTACCACATGCGTGAGAACGCATTTTTAAAGCACGAACATGAAAATACTTCCGTTATGCAGCGGATCGCGGAAGTTTCGACATATTTTATTCCCCGTGGAATGCAGTAATGTCTAAATTTTGCAAATTCCGCATGCGGAACAAAATTTAGCTCCCAGGCCTACCCAACACCTAAATGCGGGGTGCAGCTAAGCAATCTATCAGTGTTAATCCCGCAGTCGAGGTATTGCATTGATTTTCTTCACGTGGTGGTGGCTATGCACCGGTTCAGAGAATTATGCGCAGAACCTAGAGGCATTAGTTCTAGAGATGATGCACCTGGTTTCTCCATGCAGTCGACAGGATGAATCGATCTTCCCACCCTGCAGCCGCTGCAATGTAGAGGTTTCGATGCACTGGTTCTTTAAGGCGATACGCTGGCTCTGATTGTGATGTACAAATTCCGCTCCTGCAACAGTCAGATTGCATTGGTTCTGCTTCCCACAGACAAGATATACTTTGATTCTACTGGAGCAAACACCTGTTTTCACTTCCAAAGGACCAGGCACAGGAGCAGATGGTTAGGCTTTATTATCTTTGAGTCTCAAAAACAGGAGGCACGCCAACAAGCCCTTAGCAATCACTCTGGGTTCAAACAGATTCTGGTTCTTCCTCAGTAGGAGCAGAGGGTGGCAGGCAGTAGGACAGCTCAACAGAACAGCAGTTCAGTAAGTGAGTGGCAAAGTGAAAGGTGCCACGTGATAAGTGAAAAAAAAATAAAAAAATAAAAAATAATAAAAAGGTTGTTTACCTACACACTCGCTAAGGTGTGTGGACCCAGTGTCTGCGAAGTTGCGGACACTGCAGCGAAAAATACACTATGGCTGAGTGGATACGCTGCTCAGGAAACGGGAGGAGAGTGCTCCTCGCACAAATTTTGGTCGAGGAGCTGTCACCGCCTGGTACCTAATGGGGTCTCCCGAAGTCCCGGATGGTGACTTCTGGAGACCCCATTTTTTTTTTTTCACTTATCATGTGGCACCTTTAACTTTGCCACTCACTTACTTCACTGGTCCTCACGAAAGGTCCATATTTCCCCATGAGAGCTGAAACATGTAGACCTACAACACCGACAACTAGTAGATAATAATTTCTTTCGTAGTTGCATCACATATCCTGTTTTTATTTATATCCTGAGCCGCCAGCAATAAATTCCCTACGGCAAGGATTCTCAGAGATATTTTTAACATTTACGTCATCACACTCTTGCACCACACCAGCTCCGCTGTAGTCAGGCGTTGTAGCACAACCGGGGGGCATTCGGCCACCCGGTTGGGACCCCGATAATGAAGCATGACACCAACCAGGTTGGTGTGTCAGGGGTCTTTTAACTTACCTAGTGGGTTCCCAAACACTATCTTACAGTGATCGTACCACACATAGTTGGGTTCGTCCACCATTGATAAAACATTCATATATAAATACCCAAGAACATTTGAAAGGCCATCAAAACACACAGCGAAATACAGTTTGTGACAAGGTGACAAGCGGTGCTCAGTGATATAGTGCGTAATATGTACAAAGTGTCTAAAAAGGGATTAGATGACTCGGGAGGCCAGAAGGCGAATGTTTTTAGTAGTTCTGCGAACTGAGTCAATTAGTTTTTCGCAGCTCCTGCAACTGGTCCAGGCGATAGTGCTGACGTTTCAACCCAGGGTCTGCACTACTATATGGTCAGTGTGGGTCTTTATCAGGACAGGGACAGGGGAGTGACAGCCTAAAAGAAGCCCAAATGGACTTGTAGAAAGTATCCTAGGCGACTCAAAGTGACATTGAATTTTCTGGGAGCGTGGGTATCTTCCACAAAGTCTAAGGTCTTTTTTCAAGTTCAGTATAAAATATTCTTCTTGATTTGTTCACGTGTTTTTTTTTTAATTTTCAGGTGTGCTGTCTATTTCGTTACTTAGAATATGTTTTAGTTTACAATGAGACCAGACAGATTAGGGAATAGTAATTGGAAATTGGCCATGAATATGCAGAGCTTGGGGATGAGAGAGAACCTCCTGTACCAAGCAGGACAGACCATTGATACTTCCATGGCCATGCAGCTGTGTGTTTCTTTATTCAATGATTTGACCTGCTCTGAGGAGATACTGTACCCTGATTTGTCCAATCAGGGGCAGTTGGTGGGACGAAGCTTCAAGAACATTCTACTGTCTATGAAATGTGTGACTCCTTGTATAGTTTAGCAGATCCTGACCTGACTTTGCCGAACAAAGATCTTTCTCAAACTCTGCTGATTTCCCCTATTTATGTTGTTGAGCTTAACGCTCGAACACCAGCGCTTAATTCCCCTCAGCCTTAACTTGGGTCAACAGATGATTCCTTACTCTGGTTTACCCTTGTCACTTTCAATGTTTTATTTAGAATATGTAAGTTCCTTTATGGAACCAATCTGTTCCCTATTTTGTGCTTTGAATTGTGTTATATATTGCATGTTTTTTTTCATAAAATACAAATATGGATTGCATTTTGTAGTATACATATTACCTACTGGCAGTTGCCAGAAGGAAGTTGCAGTTCAATCAATCAATGAATCAGGATTTGTAGAGTGCAGCTGCTTCACTCATGAGGGTCTGGAGGTGCTGTCTAATATAAACTGCCTGTTCTCCTATCGGCTGAACATCCATGTCTTGAGGTCCTTCTTGAATTGTTGGAGCTCTGATGTGCAGGGGGAGGTCGATCCAGGTCCATTACGCCGGTCCTTCGTTGTGTAATGCCTTGCTGTGAGAAAGTGCCATCTTTCTTGCATGGTATGCCCCCGCTTTTTGCTGAATTGCTGAATGTACTTTGACTGAGTGTCCCCTGGACTCCTGCCAATCAGGTGCCCAGGGCCTATGTTCCTTCCCTAAACAAAAACCTCAAAACCAAATTGGCAAACCCTGGCCACATGTCAGCCCCTGGTAAGTGGTACCCTAGGTACCCAGGGCCTTGTGACCAGGGATGGCCTCTAAGGGCTGCAGCACTCATTGCGCCACCCTAAGAGGCCCTGTACCCTAACACATACACACTGTCCTGGCAGGCTGAGTGTCTGGGTACAAGACAAAACAGAGAGACGACATGGCACACATCCCTGTGTGCCATGCCTACAACCTACACTGCCCTGGCATACATCAGCCACCCCTCTAGCTGGGTGCCCTATGCCAGTGGTGTTGGCACAGAGGCAGGAGCCCTGTGCCCCTACAGTACCCAGGTCCATTCCTGGGCCCTGTAAGTGCAGTGCTGCCATTTAAGAGTACATGGTGCTGGGAGCTTGTCAAACACGAACTCCACAGCACCATAATGGCAGCACTGAAGACTGAGAAGTTTGGTATCAAACTGCTCAGCACATTAAATCCACACTGATGCCAGTGTGGGATTTAATGTACCAAGCAGCACAGAGGGCATCTTAGAGAGGCCCCCTGAAACCTAACCGACAACCCACGTCTGTTCTGAGACTGCCTAGGCTGCCACACAGTAGACATGTTGCTGGACCCCTGGATAGAAGAGCCCCTGCTCTCCTGGGTCTGCAACAATGCACATCCTGGGCGAGGTGCTAAATCTCCTCCCCCAGGATGGGCAGGGGGAAGCTTCAAAGGCATGCCGCCTCTGTGAGCTTCCCCAGGCCACTGCAACCCCCCACTCTGGTGGGAAGCTTGGCTGGAAACCCCAAATAAGGACAGGGGATGTGCCAGCCTGCCAACCCTACCCTTCAGGTGGGGGAGGCGAGGTGAAGCACATCCCGGGCTCTCGCAATCTTGAAGAGGGGGAGCCCTGCCCAATCAGGAATAGGCTACTGCCCCCCTCCCACCGGAGAGAGGCAGGATAGGAGGTGTACCCACCCCAGGACAGGGACCCATTGGTCCCTGCACTTCACCTACCTCTAACGCCCCTAAATCTAGTATTTAGGGTCACCCTGAACCTTCCTTCCCCAGATTCCAGATTCCAAAATCCGAAGAAGAGCTAGAAGAAAGAAGACCTGCTAAGAAGAGGAAGACACCAGCTGCTTTGGCCCCAGCCCTACCGGCCTGTCGACCCTCGAACCTGCTCCTGCTCCAACCCGGCATCTCTTGTGGCCAGCAACCTCACAAACCCCGGAGGACCTGGCTACCTTTTGACTCTAAACCCCTGGGACTCCCATGAGTAGAGGCTCTACTCAAAATCTACTTCTAATCCCTGGCAGCAGCCCGGAACCGCGAACCCAGCACACTCTGCACCAGCCAAGCCTGGCCTGTGCCGGAGTGAACAAAGACCACGAGGATGACCCCACGGCAACTGTGACCCCGAGTCCGGCACCCAAGGACTTCCCTCGACACTCCTGAAGAAGCCTGCAGCCTCAGAACAAGGTGCCCCCCAACCGCGATCAACAGAGGGTAAGATTTCGCGACACCAAAAGGCACCCCTGCACCCGGCGCCCCGTGCCCAATCCCAGGGTACCTACCTATCCTCCAACTACCTAACTTACCTCTCGAAGTGGTGGTGGCACCTGAAGAATCTTCGTCCCCGAGCTTGCAGTCTTTTTCTAAACCGGAGATTTCCCATTGAAATCAATTGAGCGCCCGAAGGCTCAAAAGCACCCTGCACCCAGCCGCCCGAGTGGCCCTGACAGTGCAACCTCTACACCTATTTACTTCCCCACTTGCCCTGAGTAAGTGACCAGGAGCCCAGCTCCCACAGCAGCGTGGCCTGCTAGTCAGCAGCCACCAACCAAGGCCCCCTACCTCTCATAGGATAACATTGGGCCTAACTCTCTCTGAACCCGGCCGCACTTGTGCCGCTGAGGGTGAACCAACTGTACCTACCGGACCCTTGGAGACCCCTGAGTCTATGCCCAGAACCTTAACTCTGCCAGTCGAGTACTTACCTTTAAACCGATAACTCAATTTTCTCCATAGGGTAACATTGACTGGCTTTTCCTGAAATTTCTTCTAAGTGTGGACTTTTCAAAACTTAAAATATTCACCAAAAATAAGCCGAGTAACGAAAACAAAAATACTCACCTGCTCTTAGGTGAGCTCCCAGTGCTGGATCTTGGTGCCCAGCACTGACTCTGAAAAATACTTACAACTGTACTTACCAGTAACCCAATTTTCTTCCATAGGAAATCATTGACTGTTTTTCTGTGAAATTTCTTCTGTCAATTTCTGCAATCTTTAAATATTCTTTAAAAATTGTATAAGATCTGAAAACGTAATTACTTACCTGTTTTGGATAAAGGTCCCAGTACTGAGTCTAGGCACCCACTACTGGATTACAAAAGTAACGAGAACCTACTATACCTGCAACTTGAATTTTCTGCCATAGGGAATCATTGACTGTTTTCTATGAAATATTTTCAAAGTGTCAACTTTTAAAATAGCAAAATATTGTCTAAAAATCATCACAGTAATTAAGTCGTCTTTTATCACTTGATTCCAAGTACTGACCCAGGACTGAATCTAGGATCCAGTCCTGGAATTCCAAAAGTAATCCTAAAAGTAATCTGTGGCAAATAACTTGAAACTTCCATTGGACTCAATGCATTATTGTGTTTAGAATTGTGTTGCCTATTGCAACCACTTGTAACTGTCTACAAAAGTCAATTGCATATTGCAAAAGTATTTATATAAAGCATCTCATTCTGAGAAAGTATATTTTAATGCCTATTGTTGGTTCTAAAAGAAAACAAGCATATATTTTTTATATATAAACCATTGGCCTAGAGTTCAGTTATTGAGTGTGTGAGACCATTTGCTGGCTGAGTGTGTGCAACAAATGCTTTACACTGTCCTCTGATACTGCCTTACTGCTCGACCAAGCTACCACTTTAGAGAGTAAGGTTATATCTAACTTTAGCTTCTGCCAAACCTCTGGGGACTGTGGACTCTGTACACCCTGTACCTATTTGCAGCCGCGGTCGGTAGTAGGAGTAACTGCAGGGCGGTGACGTGGGGAGGGGGAGGGGCAGGGTGGGGGGTAGTAAACTCTGGATTACGGAGGTTTACAGGTAAGTAAACATATAAATTAATAAAACAAATTTCGTTGCGTGCACTGCATGCCCAAATGCGATGCAGTGCACGCAACGAAATTCGTTTTATTAATTTATGATCGCCGCTAATTTGCGACAATTTCCCGATTAATTGCAAATGAATGTGCCAACAGGAATGCTGTGATTGGCTGGCTGCAACCTGAGCATAGAGTTTTGGCTCCCATTTTAGGTCCTGGGAACAGTCCCGGGGGCGCAAACGATATGACAGAAAGTGGGATAAGGGGTCAGGTTGGATTTGACTTGACCCCATGGCAGGAATATAGGGGTGTTTGAGGAACCCCTGATGTGCATAACGTGTTGAGAAACAGGTTTTTTTCTATGCAAATAGCGCCAACAAATGTTGAAAAACATACATTCACAGTCAGATTCAGATACTAATACATTGACACACACCCAGTCACTGACCCACTCAGAGACTAATGCACCCACTGAAACACCCTCTCGGATACCCACACAGACACTTACAGACCTACTCAGACACTCATGCAACCACTCACAGAACCACTCAGAGACTCACGCACCCACTTACGGACCCACTCAGACAATCACAAACTGTAGGAAGCTGGCTCTGTATATACTATGCCAAAGTGAGGTATAGTGTGCACAGAGCCCAGTTGAACCCCAAAGCTAGGCAGAGGTAAAAGTATATTGCACCTTACTCTCTATTTGTGGGAGTGTGGTTGAGCAGTAAGGTTGTAACAGAGGGTAGTGTTAAGCATTTTTTGTACACACTCAATCAGCAAATGATATCCAACACTCAAAGACTGAACTTCAGATCAATTGGTTTTGTATAAAAATATTCTTTTAGTTATTTTAATTTCTAGAACCAATCAAGCCTGGCACAGGTAAGCAATAAATACTTTACAGTGGTAATGCAGTTTGTAAACAGTTTGAATTGCAATTTTTTATGCTCTTTGATTTGATTGCATTAGAGATACTAGTAATGCAATGCTTTTTATATACTGTACTTGTATTGGTTTGGTTTTTTAGTAGAATGTGAAGTAGATTACTTTTCTTACACAGTGCCGTACACTTGGATACTACACTGAGACATTTCCTGTAAACAGGTAAGTAAAAGCGTTTTTGTTATTTAGTAACAGTTTTAAAGGGTTTCTTAAATTTTCCAACTCCACACTTAGAAACCTTTCACAGAAAAACAGTCAATGTTCTCCTATGGAGGAAAATAGGGTTATTGGTTCAAAGGTATTTATTCTATTGTGGGAGTTGGTATTCTGGGGGTAGACTCAGGGGTCCCCAGGGTCAAGGATGCCCTCTTGTTACACTCTCAACAGAACTAGGGCAGCCAGGTGCAGAGTGCTGAGGCCCAATGTTATCCAATGGGGGAAAGGGGGGCTCCGGTTGGTGGCTGCTGACTAGCAGGACACTGGGTTGTGGGAGCAAAGCTCCTGGATTTAAGCTCAGGGAAAATGGGGGTCCAAGCCAGCACAAAAGCTGCACCCTCACCAGCACTGGGGCGGCCGGGTGCAGAGTGCTGGTTTGGTTTTGGGCACTCAGTAGCTTTCAATGAGGAATTTCCGGTTTGCAAACACACTGCAGGCTCGGGGGCGAAGGTCTTCTGGGTGCAACCACCACTTGGAGAGGTAAGTTGGGATGTTGGGATGTTGGGGGTTGGTTAGGCACCATCGGTTGGGCCACCCAAAGCTGTGGGGCGTGGGGGTCAGATGTGCCTTTTAGGGTCGGATCTTCTTACCAGCTCCTGGTCGCGGTTGGGGGGATAGTCAGGTTTGAGGCTACAGACATCTGCTGGAGGCTTGAGGCAGGTCAGGGGTCACCAGATCTTAGATCAGGATCGCTGGGGAGACCTCCTCGTGGTGTTGGGCCACTCAAACACGGGCTGTGGGCATCGGGTGCAGAGTGGTGCAGACTCGTGGACTTTGCCAGACCTGGAGTCTGTGGGTGAAGAAATCCAGTGTTCACGGGAGACAGAGTCTTATCTTTTGAAGGCAGGGCAGGTCATTGGGGGTTCTTGAGGCTGCTGGCTGCAGGACACACCGGAGTTTCGCTTCTGCAGGTTCGAGGTGGGGACATGACGATAGGGTTGGGTCCAAGTCAGTGGGAGTTCTCCACTAGTTAGCTGCGGCATGGCTGTTTGGTCCTTCTTCTTTTCTTCTTCTGGTTTCTTGTCTGAGGAAGCAAGGTTTGGGGTGCCCCCTAAATACTAGATTTAGGGGCGTTACAGGTATGTAAAGTTTGGTACCAATGGGTCCCTTCCTTGGGGTGGGTACACCCCCTCTTATGTCACCGTCCAGTGGGATGGGGGCATATGCCTCACTCTGGTTGGCTGGGTCCCCCATCTGCAAGATGGCAGGGACTGAGAGTTGTACTTCAGCTCACCTCCCCCACCTGAGGGGTGGAGTTGGCAGTGATGGGCACACCTTTCTTCCTCACTTGTTTTTCCACCCAAAGTGGGGGTCAGAACCAGTGGGGACCAGTTGCTGAAATCAGCAAGTGGCCTGGGGAAGCTCACAAAGGCAGCAAGCCTTTGAAGCTTCCCCTTTGTGGACCCTGCCAATCCTGGGGGAGGAGACTTGGCACCTCGTCCTAGGATGTGCATTGTTTCAGGCCCCCGAGAGCAGCAGGCTCTCGAACCAGGGTTCCAGAAACATGTCTGGTGGTGGCATCTGAAAGCAGCCTCTCAGCCTGGACACTAGTGGTAGGTCGTTTTTCAGGGGACATCTCTAGGATTCCCTCTGTGTGCATTTTGCATTCAATCCCACACTGGCCTCAGGGTGAGTGTAATGTGCTGATAAGTTTGATACCAAACTTCTTAGTTTTCAGTGTAGCCATTATGGTACTGTGGAGTTCGTAATGACAAACTCCCAGCACCATATACTCTTAATGGCAGCACTGCACTTACAATGTCCAAGAATGGACTTAGACACAGTAGGGATACAGGGCTCATGCACCTGTACCCTCACCACTGGTAGAGGGGACCCAGCTAGAGGGGTGACTGATCGCTGGCAGGGCAGTGGGTGGTAGGCATGGCACACAGGAATTTGTGCCATGCCAACTCTTCACTTTGTTCTGCACTAAGACAGGCAGCCTGCAAAAGCAGTGTGTGAGTGTAAAGGTACAGGACCTCTAAGGGTGGCACAATAAGTGCTGCAGCCCTTAGAGGCCTTCCCCAGTCACAGTACCCTGGGTACCTGTGGTGCCATTTACCAGGGGCTGACCTGTGGCCAGAGGTAGCAATTGGGTTTGAGTTTCAATGCAGTTTTTAGGGAAAGAATATAGGCCCTGGGTACCTGATTAGCAGGAGCTCAAGGCACACTCAGTCAGAGCACATCAGCAGCTCAGCAAAACTTGGGGGAAACCGTGTATAAAGAGAGCACTTTCTCATACAAACCGACTCAGATACTCACTCAAAACCTCATGCACCCACTCATAGAGCTACTCAGAAACTAATGCATTCACTCACAGAGCCATTCAGAGACTCATGTAAGCACTCATAGATCCACTCAGAGAGTCACACACCAACTTACAGACCCACTCAGAGATGCACGGTCCTACTCACAGATCCACTCTGAGACTCATGCACCCACTCAAAGACCTACTCAGACACTCATGCACCCACTCATCTTGCTAATAAGAGATTCATGTATCCACTCACAGAGACGCTCAGAGACTCATGTATGTACTCACAGATCCGCTCAGAGACTCATTCTCCCACTTACAGACCCACTTCAAGACAAGTGCACTAATAGTCTTATTCAGAGATGCATGCATGCACTCACAGACCCACTCAGGGACTTACATACCCACTCACAGACTCACTCAGACACTCACACATGCACATACTCACAGACCCACTCAGACAGTTATGCACCCACTCTCAGACACTCTTTCATCTCCTCACACACTCAATGACCTGCTCACAGGCCCACTGACAGAGTCATGTACACACTCAAACACTCACTCAGAGAGTCAAGACAAGTCACTGACCCACTCACAGACTCATGCACCCACTAACACACCCTCTGAGATACTCACGCAGACACTCACATACCCACTCATGTAACCACTCAGAGATCCACTCAAAGACTCATACACCCACTCACAAACCCACTCTGGTACTCATAAAGCCACTCATAGTGCTACTCAGAGACTTGTGCATCCTTTTACAGAGCTCCTCAGAGACTCATGTACACACTCACAGATCCATTTAGACAATCATGCACCCACTCATAGTGCTACTCAGAAATTCATGCATACACTCACAGATTCACTCAGACTCAGGTACGGACTCACAGACCCACTCATAGAGTCATTCGTCCACTTACAGACCCACTCAGAGACTAATCCACCTATCAAAAACCTACTCAGAGACTCATTCACCCACTCAGAGACCCACTCAGAGACGCATATAAGCACTCATAGACCCAATTAGTGAGTCACACACCCACTTACAGACCTACTCAGAGACTGATGCACCCAGTCACAGACCTACACAGAGACTCATGTGCCCACTCACAGATGCACTTACAGACACATTCACCAAGTCACAGTCTCACTGAGACACTTATGTACGCACTAACAGACCCACTCAAAGGCTTAAACATTCACTCACAGGCAGGCTCAGAGACTCATGTACCCACTGACAGACCACCTCAGACATTCATGCACCCACTGACAGCTTCACTGATATACTCATACACCCACTCACACCCTCACTCAGACACTCACTCGTGCTCTCCTAGATCCAGTTAGACTCTCATACACCCTCTGACAGAGCTTCTAAAACATTTATGTGCCACTCATAGTGCTACTAAGAAACTCACCCATACACTCACAGAGCCACTCAGAGACTCATATATGCACTCACAGACCTACTTAGAGACTCCTGCTCCCACTCACAGACCCACTCAAAGACTAATGCACCCAGTCACAGACCTATTCAGGGAAACATTCACCCACTCATGGACCCACTCAATCATGTACCCAGTCATAGTGCTACTCAGACATTCATTCATTGACTCAAAGAGCCACTCAACCTCATGTATGCACTCACAGACCCACTCAGAGTCATGCAACCACTTACAGACCCACTCAGAGACTGATGCACCCAGTCACAGACCTTTTCAGAAATGTATTCACCCACTCACAGACCCACTCAGAGACTCCTGCACCCACTCACAGATGCACTCAGAATCTCATTCACCCAGTCAGAGACCCACTTAGAGGCTCATATACCCCCTCACAGACCCACTTAGAGATTCATGCATTCGCTCACCCACTGACAGATTCACTCAGATACTCATACACCCACTCACACCCCCGCTCAAACTCTCATACATGTACTCAGAGACACACTCAGAGACAGTTATGAATTTGGAATGTGCTGATGTCTATTTAATGTCTGCTTTTGTTTTGCTATGTCGGAAATATCACAACATCATCACAAATAAATCAATAAATTGAAAAAAAGATATTTATAAGGAAAATTAACAATATTTTGGGCAATAGGGTGGCTCTGAGAAGAGCCGTTGTGTTCATTGTGAGTATGTGGCAGCTAACAATAAGACAGGATACACAGTTTCAGGTTGCTGATAAAAACACCCCGTTGCCTTCTCTGTGAAGTGTACTCCCTCACTTCTATAGATTACATGCCTGTCAAAATCTAGCTTGTTGTTGTAGATAAAGCCCATATAATGGTCTCTTGGGATTGCAGAAACAGTTTTAATAACATGTTTCCTGGTTTTGTCAATCTGTGGACAAAATTGATTTGACCACTTCTATTTCAGCCTTTGGTTTATGTTGGAATATACCATGACAGTGTGAGGGAAAAGTGCCATAAATTGAGCAAAGGTATCCTTCATTTGGATTTACAGTCCTACTCTAGTCAGTGTGTCTAGGTCATTGCGACCAAAGTGCACAATCATGAGGTCACGGTGTTGGGAATCCACAATGCTTTTAACCAAAGGCAGCAATTGATCCCACTTCAACCTTCTCTGTCCAATCCGAGTAATGTCCAAATTAGTCAAACTCAAGTCCCAGACAGTATCACTCTTTCTTGCACCTCTCTAGCCCAAAAGACATTGCTGTGGCCCACAATCCACTCTCTAACCATTTTGAAGTGAAGCAGCAGTCACAGACAGGAGAAGGTTGGAGCTGAATAAGGCAGTTTTCAAAATGAAAGGCAGTTAAAATGGAGGTGTGCGTATTTTACAAAGTTTTCAGTGGTGAAAGGAGACATACTTCTAGTACTGAGCCTTTCTTTAAGGAAGAAAGCTACTTCCAAGACAACACATTAGTGCAAGCAGTTGAAGAATCTGGATGATGTTATGGGATGAAAGATGATAGTCCTATTCCAAAGGAGTTGATGTACCTAGAAATGTAGAGGAAGTCATAGCTGAAGAGGTACAGGGAAGAAGTAAACAGGCACCTTTATATGAATCAGACTGTAGCAATATTTTGTAGCCTTCAGCAAGAATCTATTGATATATTGAAATCTTTCCTATGTACGCTTCCAAAAAGAACTTTAAAACTGAATTTTGTGGCCGTGCAAGGAATGCTAGCTGTGCACCACTTGCAAATGCGAACATTAGTTAGGAGGTTTTACTGTGTCAAAGCCCATGCCCTATGTTTAGGAGAAATCAATAGAGCTTTTCTGCATGGTACAGCAGCAGAGGTGGAAACAGTTTGTGATGATGTTCAGTTTCATTTCTTTGGTCCTGAAAAGGATTGTAGGTAAAATGAAGACTTGGTATCTGGAGGTGTAGTGGAACAGGACTCACATGTTACTGCTAATAACTTTCAAGAAAAGATTAGAAAATGTAACACGGTCTGTTCAGAGAAACCAAACTATGTTTGTATATGTTGATGACACACTCACTACAAAATTCAAACTTGTTATGTGGTTGTTTCTTCAAAAACTGAAGAAGAAAACAGAGATAAGTGGCAAGAATGTACATCTTATTTCTTATAGAGGAACGCTTTGAATGTTCCATACAACAAATGCTATGTAAGTACTGTTATGATAAGTTGGAGGATAATAAAATGCCAGCAAGAGCAGTCCATAAAAAGTTAGAACTAGTTTCAATTGCACAAGAACTTCAAGACCTAAAATTTGTATGAATCAATTCTTTTACAGTCTTTAATCCAGTCTAAGCTATAGTTTTGTATGGAGCCAAAGATAGGGCACTTACCACCAATAGAGTTACAGAATGGTCTTCAAGGTAGAGTTGTGTGCATGCTATTAGATTTGAAGCAGACTATTGAAACTGTAGACTTTTAAAGAAGCATTTATTATTCTAGTCAATGGTGCCCCTACCAAGAGTAGTATAAAGAAATGGTCCCAGAGCATATATGCTTATATAGCAATGTCAAAAACAACATCAAAGAAGAATAAGCAATTAAGTAATGCTGAAGTGTTATTTAATCACACTTAGCAATTGGTCATTTGTGAATTAAATCAGCAATAAACAAGCAACATATGACAAAGAATTGAAGGTGCCCAGGATAGGGAGGGAGGTGATTTTGAGTGAGGTAGTAGGGCAAGTGACATATAGCGTTTGACAATATCACAATTAAATTGTTGGGCATATTACTCTATGCCACGCAATCAAAAAGGAGTTCATTCATTAGATATACAATCATTTACACAACCATGTACTTTTGAACAAACACAGTGCAAATTTCACTATTGAGGGTACTGGTATAAGTTGTATGTCGACGTTTTGACCCCTTAACCCAGGTAGGTTGATTGGGTCCTTACTGACGGGATCTTCATCAGTACAAAAGTGACGGTGTAAACGGGGGGGGGGGGGCACCGTGTTGAAAGGTTAGAACCTAGTAGGTACTGGCTTTGCGTAGACGACACTAGGGCTTCAAGGCTCCAAAGAGGGTGGGAGTGAAAGGCACTTAGTCAAGATTAATTATCGCACCATTCTGGAGACATTAATTAATGCTGCATCGCTAGCCGTGGCAACACCATCGGTGGGAGTAGTGAAATGAATCACAGTTAACATTGGCCTCCTGAATCACAGCAAGCTCATTTCTTCAAAAAAAACAAGAGTAAACAAATATGACAAGAGTTAGTAGATGTTAGTAAAGTTAAAAAAACAACATTATATATGGTACAAGATAATATATATTATAAAAATGCAGATGCTCTTCAAGTTAAAACACCTATGGAGGGTGATACAATACCACCAAGAGGTCAGATTGAAAAGGTGTATCAATGCCGGTCGGAAGATATTTATGAACACTACAGTATCCACCCTCTGCATTCTAAAGAAATTATTAATAATGCTATTGATCTCTTTCAAATGAAAGAAGCAAGAGTAGCTCCCTTGAGTGAATGGGTGAAAAGTTTAGAAGCTCGGTGTTTTCTGCATCTCTTTCCAACAGGTGTGGGTGGTAGGTATAATGACCAGCCTGTACAGATGTCGCAAATTAGAAAATTGTCCTGTTTGTTTTTGATTGACTTTAAAGAGAAAAAAGTTAGGGCTTATGCAAGCTGTGTAAGAGAGTTAAGAAGTCGATACGCTCCTCGTTAAGTCCAGTACCCTGCTAATGAGAAACAAATAATCTGTCCAAAGAGGAAGAAAACAGTCTACAGATGCGCAAGAAATGAAAGGACACAAGGACAATTCAGCAGTTGTTAAGAAAAGAAAACTGGAAATGAGGAAGATAATGTAGGTTACCAGTTGGAAAACAGTACAGGTGTCAACTGCTATGCAAATGTTGTTCTGAATGTGTTGTTCCATTCACCTATGTAGTAAACCAAATTCAAAAAATCAGATAAGTAAATGTGTTCTGCACTATATTATTTGCTCCAAAACTTACTGACTGACAGAACTGCAATACATTGTGCTTCAGGTATTCAAGATCTTTTTGATATATGTAGTGGATCAGTATTGTTTACTGTCAACCCTAAACCTGAGTATAAAACCCCACTACATTTGTGGAATTTGCAGAATTCAGCAACTCCCTGTTTTGCTGAGATTGCAGAGTTACCCTTAAACTCCGCACTTCGCAATGGAGCGAAAGTTTTTTTTTGGTCAGTGTGCTCAAAATGTCAAGAGCAACTTGCTGGGCGATTGTAATCGTCCATGAAATTTTCAGGCTTATGGGCGCCACGAGATTTGATAGCCAGACACATGCTGCACGATTTTGCGGTTGCCAACAAGTCATTCGGTCACCAGCAATTTCCGGCGGATGTGTTCTGTTGTACCTGATTACCAATGCGCAGGATCTACCGTGGCTGCAATCGGAGGAAGATTCTCAACCTCGAGAAGCATCAAAATCTTCCTGAACTGATGATTTGGAATTAAAATCCTCCTTGAATTGACATTTGGCAGCGTTTTTTTAGTGCAAGGAGTCTTTTTTGTTGTTGATTTTTTTACTTTTTTTCAACTGGAAGGAAGTCTACAACTTCCTGTTCCTGTCCAACAGGCTCCTCCCAGTGCTTTGTTCATCTCCTGGCCACTTTTCATTTGGATTTGAAGCTGGAAGGATTACTCTTTGTGTCTGCTGCATATCCCATTGGATTTAAGGACTTTTGTATTTGAGATTTCACAAGTAAGTTGAAAAACTGGTGTTGTTTGCTTGATTGGGGCCATGCACCTGAATTTATTTGTACTGTTGATGGGTTTTCAAAATGTATTGTGATGGGTGGGCTGTTGTTTCTGTAGGGGCCAAGTGATCACTGATTTATTTGCATTTTTTTTTCCATCTTTCATTGAGGAAAAATGTTTCACAGTTTACTCCATTTTTTCCATGTTTTTTTGATCCATTTGCAATATCGATTGAATTCACTATGTGGCCTAGTCTGCCAATTGGCTGCCAAAAGGCCCAGTGCTAGTCATGGGTGCATGAAACAATTGTTTATGTGGTAATTACAGCATTAGGCCATGGATGGATTTGGATTAAAATACAAATTTTGCTTTTTTTGTGGTATTTCATGTTTTTTTTCATGCAAACTGTGTATAGGCCTGGGTGGGTAATACCTTTGAGTTTGAAGGATGTGTGTTGTTGTAAACATTTATTTTAGCCCAAATGTTTTTGTTTTTGGCATTGCTAAATTAATGATGTTTTCTCTGTTTTACCATGCCTCCTTTGTCAGGTCAGTGTGTGTGTTTGTGTGTTTGCCATAGGCCACCATTTGCCTTTGTTCCATATGCCATGTGGCCACTGGCCAGGGGCCCTTTTGTATAGTCAGTGGACTGTCCGTAAGCCTGCATTTGCTGATTGTTTTACAGGCCTCCGGCCCTCTTGTTGTTGTGACTTGTGAGTGACCATGTAGCTGGCAGCCAGTGTGCGTGTGCCACAGGCCTGCAAGTGTTCTTTGTTCTAGGCCTCCAGCCTCTTGTTGTGACCATGTGGCTGGTGGCCATTTTGCGTATCCAGTAAGTGTGCGTTTGCCATAGGCCTGCATGCATTCTTTGTTCTAGGCCTCTAGCTTCTTGTTGTGACCATGTGGCTGGCGGCCATTTTGTGTATCCAGCAAGAGTGCGTTTGCCATTGGCCTACATGCGTTCTTTGTTCCAGGCCTCCAGCTTCTTGTTGTGACTATGTGGCTGGCAGCCATTTTGTGTATCCAGCCAGTGTTCTTTTGCTATAGACCTGCATGAGCTCTTTGTTCTAGGCCTCCAGCCTCTTGTTGTGATTATGTGGCTGGCCACCATATTGTGTATGCATTAACTGTGCTTTTGCCATAGGCCTGCATGCGTTCTTTTTTCTAGGCCTCCAGTTTCTTATTGCGACCATGTGGCTGGTGGACATTTTGTGTATCCAGCCATTGTGCTTTTGCAATAGGCCTGCATGTGTTCTTTCTAATATGCCTCTTGCTTCTTATTTTTGTGATCATGTGGCTGGCGGCCATTTTGTGTAGGCAGCCAGTGTGCTTTTTCAATAGGCCTGTATGCATTCTGTGTTTTAGGCCTCCTGCTTCTTATTGTGTGACCAAGTGGCTGGCGGTAATTTTGTGTATCCAGCCAGTGTACTTTCCCCATAGGCCTGCATGTTTTCTTTGTTGTGGCCGTGCCTTCTTGCTGGTTGTTGTGACCATGTGGCTGGAGGCCATTTTGTGTAGGCGCGCAGGGTGCTTCTTCCATAGGACTGCATGAGTTCTTTGTTCTTCTAGGCCTCCTGCTTCTTATTTTGACCTTGTGGGTGGCGGCCATTTTGTGTGTTCGGCCAGTGTGCTTTCTCTATAGGCCTGCATGTCTTCTCTTTGTTCCCAATGCTGCTCAGTGTTGTTGTTGATGACAATGTGGCTCTGGCTGGCAGCCACACTGTGCGTCCAAACAAATTTGGCCCTTTGGCATAAGCTGCATTGATGGTTGAGCAATGAGATGGCAGTTTAATAATAACGTATTATTATTTCTTTGAGGATAACTTCACTGATGTTAATTTTTATAATTTTTCAATTTTTTTAATGAATTGGTCAATTATACTTTATATATTTTTTTTTATTTGGGGGTTCACACCATTTTCCACTACCTCTGGCATCAATCAACCCCATATCTGTATTAGGAGCACAACAGCATTGATTGTCTTGGGATTATTCCTTCCATTGTCATTTGACAGCTGCACCTCCCTGAGTGCCACATCACATGTGAGTGACTTCACGTGATGTACATAAAAGAAACAGTTTCATCTGTATGTTGTTGTGTTTTTGCTCACTCTTATTCTTCCTGAGTGTGCAGTCAGTCACCATGACAGTTTATGTTAGTGTGGTTTTCCATTTTGCGAATAGATATTCACTGTTTTGCTAGTTAAGGAAGTTACCAGAGACCATTTATATTGTTTTTGTTTGTACCACAAATTGTACTGCAATGATGCCACGTTTCACTGATGTCCTTCTTGCTTATTTTCTTTTAGGGGCACGACAAGACAACAAGAGACAACATTACCCACAGAACTGCCAGAAAGAAGACCTGTGTACAGCGTGATGTGTGAGTGACCCACAAATTAGTCATCTCTTCAACTTGTGAAGCTAAGTGCCACTGCTTGCTGACAGCTTCTGAATATAAATGGCCCCAAAGAAAGGTGCTAAACCTGCTACCAAGAAAGTGGCCAGTGCGAAGAAGAAGGAGCTTACCACCACCACTACCGGTATGTCACCCAAAAATGTTTTTGGGAAAAAGAAAAAAGCTGTGCCTAGCACACCAGTCTCTATGGAGCAAGCTGGAAGCAGCACACCCAAATAAGTGGCTCCACCCCAATCTAGGCCTTAGCCCATGTCTGTCAAAGAAGCAGCAAGTCTAATCACGGAAACACTGACGAGCAGTGATGATGACATTGACTTATCTTTATCGCAAAGTAGTACCCAATTGTTCCAAGAAACTCAGAGAAGTGGACAACAAGAACAACAGCCACAACTGCCAATAGGAGGTCCTCCCGAAGTAGGAGTGGTTCAAGAGATTGAGCTTCATGCTGAGGAAGTAGAGTAGTCTGCTCCAGAAAACCAATTGTCTTCAAGATCTCCAGCTAGAAGAAGGAGGGTTAATGGCGCATCATCTTATTCTTCAAGCCCCCTTCTGCTGATCTAGACACCACTTCGATCCTACCTCAGTCTGAGAGTGAGACAGGCCACAAGATGGCTCAGGCAAGGCTTGGGTAAAGGAAGGTACCAGAAAGCCATAGAGTTATGAAGGCAGATGTAGAAGAGAAGGACAACGATGAGCCAGTCATCATGGATGTTAGCCCCGCCCCAGTGGAGACCAATCTTGCCCCATCCCAACTTCCCAGGGGGATGCGTCAGTTGCACCACAGATCCAACTACTGCCAGCTGCCATATTTGCAAAGTCCCGGCAGCGACCTCCATCCACAACCACCTCAGTAGAAGTAGGCACTGCAGAGAGTCAAATGTCAAAACGCTCACCTGCCGCTGCCACTTCATCCGACATTGGCAGTGCTACCAGCGTCAGAAAAATGAGATCCCAGTTTGGGACTTCTGTTCGGTTAGCCTAGAAGGAGGCAAACATTGTCATTTGCTCCCTTTGTGGAGCAAGTGTTAGTCGGAGTAAGCTTGGTACAAACCATGGTACCGGGGGCCAAACAGCACATTTGAGAAAGCACCATACGATCCATTGGGAGGCGCACATTAGCTGCCAAAACACTGCAAGTGTTGTTGGTGAAAGAGGAGAAAGCCAGCTGAGTAGGGAATCCAAATCTGATCTGATCACGGTGGAAGGTGAAGAAGAGAAAACCATCTTCATTACACATGCAGCCCTCTCCCCAGCCGTGCAGTAGTATTGCCCGCATCGGCAACATCGCAATGGCACAAGACTCAGGTCGAGATACCAAGGCAACAGAGGACAGTGACTGCCCCACCGAAAAGCACATTGAGCCTACCACCCTCTGCTCTCAAGAAGTCACCTGCATCAGAGGCATCAGGAAAAAAAAATTCAGGCTACTATTCCTGCTGTGTTTAGACCAGAGGGACAGTATGAATGCAAGCACCAAACTGCAAGTTTGTACAACGCAAAGCTGGCTAAAATGTTAGCACTGGACCTCCTCCCTTTTTCTTTTGTTGAAGGGGTGGGGTTTTTGAATTTGTGGCAGCTATCTGCTCGAAATTGAAGGTTTCCAGTGGGCCCAATTTTGCCAGAGTTAATGTTCCAACACAATATAATGATGTGCTTGAATTGCTTGGACTAGCTTTGCAGCAGATTGCTGTCCACTGTATCCACCTGCGAACAGACATGTGGACCAGTTGCCAAGCAACTGATTACATGTGAATCAATGCACACTGGATCTCTTTTGTGGGGGCTAGAGAAAAAATATCTGCAGGTGTTGACACTGTTCAGATTTTTAATGCTGCTCGGAAGAATGTGACTGTGGCGATTTTTGCAATGGAGAAAACCCATAGAGCTGCAAACATTTTGGAAGACTTTAACAACATGGTCTTTGAATGGCTGTGAACAAGAGGGCATAAGATTGGATTTGTTGCCACCATTAATGGCAGTAATATAGTTCAGGCCATGGCCGATGGTGGTTATTTCAGGGTCCTGTGTTTGGCGCACAGCATCAACATCATTGTACAGAACTTTCTCTAAAAAGAAGACCATGTAAGCACCGTACTGTCCAACGGCAGAATAATCTGCACTCATTTCAGCCATTCATTTATTCATGGAACAGCTGAGGGTCATTCAGCATGATAATAGAATGCCAGTTAAATCACTCATACAGGAGGTACCAACACGCTGAAACTCCACTTATTACATGCTTGCACGCATGTTTGAGCAGTACAGAGCTATCATTGAATATGTCATATAAACATGGGATTCAACTGTGAACAGCATGATCATTGATATGAACAAAAAAGGCCTAGTCAAATGCCTGACAGAGATGCTGCTTCCTTTTGAGGTGTTCACACAGGAAGTCAGCAAAGAGAACAGTACCAAGAGTCAAGCTATCCATTGTTCCACATGCTACAGGAACAGCTAAAGGAGGTGTCTGCAATGTACACAGGCGTGGAGGAAAACAAAGATGGGTATGGCTTGATGGAGAGCTTAATTCTTTGCTTGTCTGTTAATACAAGGTGCAAAGAGACATTGTGTCCTCCAAACATTACATCTGTGCCACAATTCTTGATCCATGGTACAAACCATTGCTGTCCACTTTAATTCATTTTTCAGACGGTGATGTTAGAAAATACAAAACATGGATAGCTGAGCAAAGCAGAGAGCTAGAAAAAGAATGGCAGGGAATTAGAGGCCCACTAGTCCAGGGTGAAAAACGTGTGGGGCAGCCTTCAGGTTCAGAGCCTGAGGGCAGTGCTGCTGGCTCACAGCATCCAAGGCCAACAACAAGAACATCATCAACAGCACAACCAGGAGCATCAGCCTCCAAATCTGCAATTGAGTGGTTTCTGAGTGACTGGGCTTAAGTCCAGTGAACAGTCAAAAGCAAAAGAGATTGAGCAAAGTGAAGCATCAGCAATGAACAATGAGTGAATGGTCCAGGCCTATCTGGATGACACATCAGAGGCTGCTGATCAAAAACGATTGGTGTATTGGTATGGGAAGAGGAGCCAATGGGCAGTGCTCAGCAGCCTGGCAATACATTATCTGGCTTCCCCTGTAGCCAGTGTCTCCACTGAGCATGTTTTCAGTGCTGCTGGTGCCATTGTTACAGTAAGAAGGACCAGTCTCTCACTCCAAAATGTGGGGAGATTAACCAAGATCAAAATGAATCCTCACTTTATACCACCGGATTACACCATACCTGAAGTACCACAGGAGGAAGATGATGGAGACTCAGGTCATAGAAGTAGTGTGTTAGATGACCTACCTCTGGGTGAACCACCAGAGTTTGAGGACTAGCTCCACTTCCCTTACTAGTAGGCCTTCTTTCTTTCTTTGACACCAAAAACAAAATACCCACAAAAAATATATTT
Source organism: Triturus cristatus (assembly GCF_964204655.1). Classification (NCBI taxonomy): domain Eukaryota; kingdom Metazoa; phylum Chordata; class Amphibia; order Caudata; family Salamandridae; genus Triturus; species Triturus cristatus. The sequence continues at coordinate 742,203,916 of NC_140583.1, forward strand.
TGATCATCATTTACCTTATTATTTGTGTGTTTCTGGTTGATCAATTCATCCCCACCGTCTTACTCTTAGACACATTTTATTGCTGGATTGGAGTTTCAACTGTGTGCACCGAAGAAGTCCCAATTCACCCTCCAAAGCCATTTTCCTCAAGCCAGACATTGGACAGAGAATACAAACACATATGTTCCTGCCTCCAACCTTGGCATTGACTAACTATCCTTTTTTACCCTACAAGGACTGCCACACATGTGACATTATTCTAATTACATTTACACTGGCAATTCTCAGCTTCATGAACAAAAGGAGGATCTGCATTCTGCAGTGTACCACCAATCGATTACGGTGAGCACAGCAGAAGAACAAGTAAATCCTGGCATGCATTGCATGCTGAGTAATTGTTGTTTGTTGTGATGTGACGATTCATGTGGTGGCAGGCAGTGGGAGACTGGGTGCTTGTTTGCTATGCTTAATGTGTTGGTACTGATTGAGATTCACAATATTGGGGCCTACTGACAGCTGATCCATAATTCTCCCCAGAAGGTATTTTTTTTTTCTTCCCCTTTGAGAGATAGGATACCAAGACTCCTTCACCGGGTCCACACCACAGTCCACACTGCTTTGATTTATTGTTTTATGCTTTATACTCCTCAAAGACTCAGACCTGACCAGTGCCTTAGATAATGCAAAGTTTGCAAACACAAATCTAGTCAACACAAAAAGTGACTTAATCTTTCCCTTCTTGCTATTCAACAATAAAATTGTACTACTACAGGTCGATCTATTACCATTTGAGTCGAGACTTGGGATACAGTTGGTATTGAGTTGGACACCATACTAGAAATCAGATTCAGGAGGATCAGAGAAGATAGAATGGCTCAGGGCATGGGCGTGAGTGTGACTCGACTACTTCGAGAACTGCCACCAGAAGATTGAAGTTTTCAAATTCACTGAAAAGAAACAATTTGGATGATGATGACTTTGAAGTAGCCTAAAGGTAAACAACTCTAGACCTACACGGGTCTGTGTAGTGATAGTGAGTGGTGTGACTGACAGCGATGCTTTGATTTTTACTTAATTGTGAAAATACTATGTTGCTGGGAGTGTGTGTCCTAAGTGCTGTCTGGCATTAAATTTGAAGCTAAGTGGTGGTTGGGTGAGGGGACTGTTGTTGAAGGTAACTGCCGGAATCAGACATTTAGTTATGCTACCTCATAGTCTTCTTGTTGCACTTCTTATGCAGTTAAACGTTTCTCCTTGATTCTTCAGAATCAGTTTTTTTTCAATCTCCCACATGCCCTTTACCAAGTGCCATACTGGAAACACAATATCACATACTCATATTTACCTTACCGAACCGCATACGCCAGGCACCCAAGATTGATGGACAGTCCAAGAGGAATGCAGATGCAACTGCCAATTTGGCAATACAGTATCATTTTTTCTCTTTAATCATTAGAACGGTGTGTATTGTTTATGTTTGTTTACTTGATTCCTCCAAATATTTTAATTTTCTTTGCTAATATCTTTCACAGGTTAGTATAACAGAACATAAGGTAACTTGGGGGTCTCTGGGTGCAGACGGACAATTTGATTTGGTTTACCTGTACTAGTACTCATCATAATGCATGCATTTCCTTTTCCCTCCAAAACAGATTTATGATGGTTGACTGCCAAGATGAATGTTGTCCTTGTGTAGTGTTTGTCTTTGTCAAACCTTTCCCTCAAACTCCCATTCCCATCCATTCCTCGAACCCATAACCCTCTTCCCTCAGGCTGTGTGATTTATTGAGGTGTGACAAAATTAAATTTACACCATTAATTGATCACACGCTTGGTGGGGTGGATGTGGTGAAAGCAACACCAACTCAAGACAATGCGAGGATCTTCTTCTGCTCTAAATATAGCCTGTAGTGGTATTATTATACATATTAGATTGCCCACCTGTGCACAGTATTTGATATTTCATTTCAGAGGAACATAATTCATAATTGCAAGCATCATCATCCTTCCAGCACTAAAGGTTATGCTTGTCCACTTCATAGCTAGAGTCGACTACATTTTGTAACTTTTAATAGCTCACCATTCTGAATATTTGTTTTACTTTGGCATTGCTTATCATGTATTCTCATTTGGCAGTCTTCTTCTTGTGTACTACTAGTGGTACTCTAGTCTTCCTTTGGTGACTGTCTCATTTATTTTTAAAAGCTTGCATATAAAACGGCATTAACTTAGTTCTTATTTCAATTTAATTAGTTTCCTGCGATAAATATTCCTCATCCTACAGTTTGAGTCTGGGTAGGAGGGAGTGTTTATCTCGCTTCTGGATCTGATGGTTCCACTAGTATTCAATTAGTTTGCTAGCATGCTGCTGCTGTCTACTACTACCACCATGGTTCCTCGGCAAACCATGCAGCCATCGCTTCGCCTAATCACAGGAAAGAGAAGAAATGTGTGGGATTCACTGTTGAGCTGCAATAATCTATATATAATGGAAAATGAATTCACACCCCCAAACCCCCTTCTAGTCCTTAGGGGTTAATATAGTTGCAGACTGCAGAGACTAGGAGGATTGAATAGTAGGACAAGTGCGGGTACCGCATAATTATCTGTTGGTTTGTTACACTATCGGCAGATTTCAAAAATTGGCTACGGGCCCGCGGCAAAGGAAACAGTGCAAAGTAAAAGAGTAGTACCCAAAAAAGATTTAAATGATATATATAACTATAAAAATGTATTTTCCTAACAAATATTAATTAGAAACCCCACAACACCTGGCCCACCCCTCTCCCTAACCCCAACCAATGTCCAAAGTAAAGACAGTTCAAAACTGTTATTGTCAATAAATCAAATGCCCATAAATAAATACGCAAAAACCGCCAAGGTTTCAGCAACTCCCACGTTCCCACCCTCTCCCCAACTAGTCCCACCCACCAAACAAAAGATTAAAAAAGGGGCTTGAGAGACCTAGTGGCGGGCCAGGAGCTTCCTCCTCAACCTGTTAAAAATGCTTCTCCGTCCTGGTTTCTAGGCACTCCGTCCTCTGGTGCATGCGGTGCTGAAAGTCTCTATGGAATATAAAGGGAGCAGTATTGGTTGAATGGCGGCATGTGGCTGCCTGGCATCAGTGCCACACTACCGGAGACACTGGGGCCTGGCTTGGGCCTGAAGCATAGGAGGCTGCAACTGCTGCCACTGTCTCCTCCTCCTTGTAATCGTAATAGGTCCCGTAGTCTCAACAGTACAGTGTACATCCTTGCAGCGTGTATATATACTGTCAATAAGCAAGAAATATGACTTACCACTGCCCGCCACTGCAACTGACTCACCCCCTACAGCTGCCACATCCGTTCCTAGGATAGCGATGCCGTCCCCGGCACTGGTGGTCGGTGCAGCTAGAAAAAACATTACACATTTACTCAATGCCATAAATGCCTCCCCCTATTAATTTGTTTCTGTAGCAAAATTGATAAATACATACACCACAAATATCTCTAGATTCGGGTACAGATAGTATATCCTATCACATATAATAAAATATCCTGTTGGGCATTTTGTTGGTGGCGATTTTTGAAAAACTTCTCAAGAAGAGAACCTGTAAAGGACTGGACTGAGCGGCTAGAGCTATTGGTGAAAATGAGTTTTTGAAAAGAAATAAGCGTGACGAACTTGGCGGACAGTCGGGCATAAGGTCTTTTTGATTGGCAAATGTAATGCTACTGTCCTCTTCCTCATACCTCCTTTCAACCATAGCACACGATAATCAGTTCACTATCAACTGCTGCTAAAAATACTAGGTCTAGATAAGAAGAAGACACAACTCGACCAGGGCCACTCTCTTGGTTTACTGATTGAGCATGAGAAAGTAAAAGAAAGCCTTCTCATCTCAACAAACATACATAGAATACCTTACTTGGGCATGCAATCTGCATGGCAGAGTAGTAGTACTTGTACTAGTAGTAGGAATTGATGATGACCAATGGGTTCTCTGAGTCTTACAGTGCCGCTACTAGGCAGTCCACAAAATATATAAGGGAAGATGAAAAATGTACTTTAAAACCAGAAGAAAGGAAGCTACAGACAGACGATTACAGACAGAGGCAGTTTGGGGTAAAATACAGACACCAGAAATATAAAATAGCTTAGTAAATAGGATAATGCAGGGATAATAAGATTTGTGATACAGATAGATCAAAGAGGGTTTGAGAAAAAAATAAAAATTAGGAAACAGGTGGAAAACAGTTCAAAGTAAGGAGCAGTAAAAGTTAGGGAAATCTATTTTTATATTAACAACAGGAGGGCTTACTGGGGCCAGCACAGCCACCGGCCGAGGAGCACCCTTCCAGTGAGGCACCTATAGCTGAGACACCCACTTCAGACGACATCCTGGCCTATTTCCTAAACTTACCTTGCCCGCCTATTCCAAAGACTCTGGAATCAATTGCAAAAAATTATATTTGCTTCTAATTTCCAGTCTCATTCGCAATCATTCTCAACCCCCTTTGATGGGGCAATTCACTAAGTATGAATTTTGTCTTTAAATGCATAGATGGGCTGGGGCGTGCCCAAGATGGCAGACGGGAGAGACGTGTTTTAGAGTCTCTCCACTCCCCGCCACCGGGCCTGGCCGCTTTACACAGCATTGTGTGGCAATCAAGCCTGCTGATTGCTCTGGCGGGATAGCTGGAGTGGTAGGAGGGAGGAAAGGCCACTCGGTCTGCCCCGAGCTCCCTCTTGGCCTGGATCACAGAGCAGGAGAGTGGCCTCAACCATGGGGCCTCCATGCATGGGCTGCTGCTGAGGAGCGGAGGCACGCGACTGCGATGTCAAGTGCAGGGTTGGCGTGGTGATCATCGAGTTGTCCTGTGTTGGCAGGATAGCCGACAGGAAGATCTACTACAATGTGACCTCCCCACCTCGCCTGCAGTGCTGGCCTCAGCTCTGGGGCCTGCAAGATCGGTTGCGGCTCGGGTGACGCAGCACTACCAGCCAGCCCTCCATGAGCCCAGTGCAAGCCCCTAAGAGCAGCGGTGATGACGACGTCTTGCACCGCAGTGGCTGCAGGTGCGCAACTGCCTGAAGAGATTGGTGAGACGATCTGGCCGCACAATGTCAGCTGTCAGAAGCAGCAGGTGAGGAGTCCAGGGTGTGGGCCAGTGTCTGGGGCGGCCGGAGACTGAGCCTGCATCATGGTAGGCTCAGGGAGCCCAGACAGCAAGACCGTGACTGCTACGGTGAGAGGTGGACTTTCTGGGGATCACAGTCAGCAAGGGTCAAAAGAAGAACCCCAGGCTCCTCAGACATCATGCTCAACAGACCACAGTTGGAGCAGGGACCTGCCCTCACACAGTGGCCGGCCACCGAACTAAACTCCGACACTGCCTGCCTAGGACGATCCCCCGGCATCCCAGAGTGCTGGGGCTTACCTGCAAACCCCCCTCCAACCTGGGGAATGGTGAGTGGCAAAGCTCATCACTCCACTGCACAGCTCTCCCAGCATAGGACCACAGTAGGTCCAAGCCACTCAGTACTCTCGCTTCAAAAATGACATTGACTTTTGCACACCCGACCCAAGGCTCCCGAGTTCATGAGGTGGGGTGCTGACGCTTGCAGGGGCCCCGGGGAAGACGCAACTACTAAGGAGACCGAGTGGAGACCCGCGTCATCGGAGGAACGAATGTATGACGTTACAACACATGGTGTTACCACACTGTAAGTAACAACGCGGTCGTTACAATGACCGCGTTGTTATCACACGTGGCATTACATCGCAAGTCATTTCAACGACTTGCGCTAGGTGGTGCGCTGGATTTAGGAATAGTATAAATTACTATTCCTACTCTAGTTAGCGCAACAGTTGGGAAGGTGTTGGATTTAAAATCCAACACATTCCCTGGTGTTACAGGCCACCTAGCGCAAGTCGTTGAAACGACTTGCGATGTAGTGCCACGCGTGGTAACAACGCGGTTGTTGTAACAACCGCATTGTTATCAAGCCGCGTGGTATTGCCAGCGTTGTAAACAATGTCTCCCCAGAGGAACCGATTACCTGACCCTATTTAGAATCGCTATTCGCCTCACTGTGCGAAGACCTGTATTTCTTCAGGAGAGAGGTCACACTAGAGATAAAAGACGCGCGGCGAGATCTGGACGGACTAGGCAAAAGAGTCTCCATGCTGGAAGATCACGAAAAGAGCAGGGGTGAAGAAATTGAACGACCTCAGCAGGAGATTCTGGGACGTAAAGAACAGAACCTGGATCTCCAGGCCCATACAGAAGACTTAGAGAACAGATCCTGTCAGAACAACCTCCAAATTTGTGACGTTCCATCTGGATCGGAGGGACCCGCTATCAACTCATACGTACAGAGTTTATTCAGAGCCATCCTAGAAGTGGGTCCTGAGATGAACATCTAACTTGATAGGACACACAGAGAAGGACTCAAATGCTCACCTAAGACCCAGCCACTGGACATACTCATGTGTATCCACGATTCTCCTTTGAAAGAGCATATACTCCATAAAGCCAGAGACAAAACCCCAATGCAGTATCAGGGGGCTCATCTGGTCCTCTATCTAGACCTTGCAGCATCAACACTCCAAAAATCGAAAGACTTCCATCTAATCACTGCGCACTTACGAGCAGCAGGGGTCCTGCTTTCCGTATGATCTTTCATCACACAGGAGGCTTCAACAAATCAGATCCTTAGAGGAGTCTCAACGTGTGTTCGGACTGAAGGAGGACACTTCCGAACCCCTACATCACAATGTAGCAGAACCAGATGAAACCAGTTCTTCAGCACTGAATGGCCCGGCACCTCCCTGAGCAGCCTACGACCGGATCCCCAAACAATAGCCAGAGAGAATCAGGCAGTCATAAATAAATAGGCTGGTGTACACCTCCTCACGGCCTGCATCACCCTGGCTTCTCTGATGGCAATTTTCTTTCCTTTATCCCTGTGTCAGCAGCACTGCTGAGCGGCCGCCGGCTGGGCCCAAGCGGAATGGCGGGCCATGCCCACGACCCCACCAGTATCTAAATGTACATATCAGAAATGGACTCTAATTTGTCTTATTTTAGTTTTAAATCTTTTGTTATTACTGTCTGATGGGATGCTGGTTTGTTTAGAATTCCTTTTTATGGGCTGGACCGGAGAAACACTGCTTTAAGCCTTTGACCCACATATTCCCTAACAGAGCTTGCTATACCTATTTCGCATGAATGACTCTTCTCCCTTACATACGTAGGGCCTGATTCACAGAACTAACTTAAGACAAAATCCTAAACTTACTACCATTTTCGTATTCACAGAAGACACTTACTCACTTCGGTATTCACAGAAGTTAGGAGTCCTAACTTTAGGACTCCTAAATGCCTTCTGTGAATACCGAAAGTCTTAAAATTAGGATTTTTCTCAGTTTAGGAGTCCTAAAGTTAGGACTCCTAACTTTACTACTACTAAACTCAGAAAAATCCTAATTTTAAGGCTTTCGGTATTCACAGAAGGCATTTAGGAGTCCTAAAGTTAGCAGTCCTAACTATACTACTACTAAACTGCGAAAAATCCTAATTTTAAGACTTTCGGTATTCACAGAAGGCATTTAGGAATCCTAAACTTAGGACTCCTAACTTCTGTGAAAACCAAAATGAGTAAGTGCCTTCTGTGACTACCAAAATGAGTAAGTGCCTTCTGTGAATACCAAAATGGTAGTAAGTTTAGGATTTTGTCTTAAGTTAGTTCTGTGAATCGGGCCCCTTGCCATTACATTTCACTATTTACCCACACCCAATGTCACATAAACTGAACATCCTCACTCTAAATGTCAAATGTCTTAATTATCCCCTGAAAAGGAGCTTTCTTTTGTCATATCTTGAACACTCAGGGGCTCAAATATGCCTTTTACAAGAGACTCATCTTCTTCCTAGGGATGAGCACAGGCTCGGCTCCAGACATTTCCAAAACCAATATTTTTCCTCACTTCCAAATAAAACAGTGGGGGGGGGGCATCTTAATATCCCGACACTTTACAAGCAAGGTCACATCTAAAGAGGTACTCCTTACAAATAGGCACTGAAATAATGACTGTTTCTTCCATATACTCGCCCAATGAAAGACGAGAGACATTTCTAAAGCAAGAGGTGACAGAGATCATAGGGACACTGGTCCGACTGATTCTGGTGAGGGCGACTTAAATCTCGTCTTTGATAACAACTCGGACAGATCTGCACAATGACAGGGACAGACGGGGGCACTCTTTAAGGAGGGCCTGGCCTGGCTTTACAGTAGGGGCCTCATAGATATCTGGAGGAAGATACATGGGTAGGCATGTGACTACACATATTATTCTTTCACGAGGAAAACATATACCAGGCTAGACTACTTCCTAGGCTCCTGCAACTTGGGGCCAGATGTACGACCAGTTTTTGCATGCCCAAACGGGTTTGGGCCCCGTTTGCGCAAGCGAAATCCTCCATGGCCATGTACAAACAGTATTTTGCGACTCGCCAAAAATTGTGACTCGCAAAATAGTGTTTTGCGACTCGCTATCAGGAAGGGGTGTTCTCTTCTTTATAGCGAGTCTCTAGCCATGTGTGAATGTTTTGCAACTGCAATTGTGTTGCAAAACACTCGCAATTTACCGCCCTCTTCAAGAGGGTGGTAATGGAGTTGCAAATGGGAAGGGGTCTCCAGGGGACCCCTTCCACTTTGTGACTGGCTCTAAAAAAAAAACTTAAGGGCAGGCAGCGGTTCCAGGGGATAACTGCCGGCTCTTAAAAAATAAAACAGAAACGTCTCATTTTTAAAAAGATGCATCCCGTTTTCCTTTAAGAAAATTGTGCTGCATTTAAAAATAAAAACTGCTTTATTGACAAGCAGTCCCAGACATGGAGGTCTGCTGAGCCCAGTAGGCTTCCATTCCTGGGAGGGCCATTCATTCCCAATGGGGTCGCAAATTGCGAGTGGCTCATTAATATTCATGAGCCTCACATTTTGCGACCCCATTGGGATTCGCAATCAGGGTCTCCGACACTGCTGTACATTCCAAATTGCGACTCACACTTTGCAACTCGCAATTGAGCACAAATTGCGAGTCGCAATTTGGAATGGTCGTATATCTGGCCCCAGGTTTCTAAAGTACAATATGTTAATTTGGAACCTCTCTCTTTGTCTGATCATTCAGCAGTAATTGTCAATATAGACCTTCCCAAACAGAGGCACAGTCCCAAAACATGCACCTGCGAGACACCCTTCTGCAGCGCCCTGACAACATAGAGCAATTCAGTAGAACAATTACAGACTCTCTGACTAATAATGATATCTCAGAAACTGGTGTCTCCACCGTGTGGGATGCACTAAAGCCAGTGGTGAGTGGAGAACTGATCGCCATATCGTTGGCCGAAAATAAAGAGTGCAGGGTTAAAAGGGGTGATCTCTCGTTGCAGAACTCAAGTGCATCCACAAACAGACAGGCGTCCGCCCGGGTGTGGAGGCAGTTGGAGGCCGCTAGAACCCAATTAGCTGCTATTGACACAGATAGAGCAGAATACGCTGCACTCCGCCTAAAGCATCAATTATACATCTGGGGCAATAAGACAGGATGTCTCCCTGCTAGCAGGCTGCGAATTCGGAGACAGGAGCAACGGACTCAGGAGGTCATGGATTCTGAGGGCCAAGTGCAGCCCAAAGACCCACTTATTGCAAAAGCCTTTAGAGACTATTACCAAAAGCTATACACAGCGCAGATTCTATGGCCAGAGGGAATCCAGCCATACCTCCAGGAGGCACACACATCGGCCCTCACTCCAGATCAGAAAGATCTGGATAGGTCGATCAAAATTGAAGTCATCGCTCGTATAGCCCGGCTAAAGGTTTCTAAATCCCCCAGGCCTTTTCCGCCATCTTTTATAAAAGATTTTGCAAGATCCTAGCACCAATTTATGTCTCTCTTCTATTACCGGACCGGTCTTAATGGCCTGGGACAAACTTGCGGCTCACTTCCTTTCCGTCTCCTTCGACACCTATAGTGGGGAATCCTGATTTCACTCCAGCCCTGTCAGACCATGGTTTCTACTGCTGGACCCAGGCGGGCTGTTGGTCGGTGGGACACGTGTTTGACACAGAGGGCCCCATTCCATTTGATTCCTTCCGCCAAGATCACGACCTTTCCGAAAACGCGAGGTGGCATTACACCCAGATATGTTACTGGGTGATGCAGCCCTTGGATCAACCAGATGCCCAACGTCTCCTCATACGAGTGATGGCTACTGTCTAATACAAGAAATACTGCCTCATCACTCATCTATATAAGTTATTGGCCCCTGTACGCCCATCTGTGAAATCTACAGGGCAGCGGCGATGAGAGTCAGAGGTAGGGAGGGAGTTATCTCTAAAGGATGGGATGAGATCTACTATCGTGCTCGACATACAGTCCGTAACACCCCTGGTGTTGAAACAGCCACTAAGATTATAACATATTGGTGCTTCACCCTAGTAGACTACATAAATTCGCTCCATCTAAGTCACCTGAATGCTGGCATCAATGCGGTTCTGTAGGCATGTTGGTACATATACAATGGTATTGTCCGACTCTAGCTACATACTGGGCCCAGGTTCTTAGGGATATCGACACACACCTGGACACAGACCTTCCTAGATTCATGTCTTACATACTCCTAGGCCTCCCTAATGCACTTACCTCCCTCCTGTGATCCCGCAGAGGTAGGCTGAGAGGTCTAGCATTCCTAGGAGCCTTGCAGAACATACTAATGCACTGGGTACCCAAAATATTCAGACACACCAGGGCTGGCTATGTTGACTCGAAGATTCCTCGGGAGCGGAACGATGCAAAAAGGGGTCCACCTCTCGACAGCCCCAACCCTGACTGCTATTAAAGCACAGGAGAGTGGGATGGTCAAGCGGGGGAAGGAAAGGATGGGAACAGCTGGGAGGGAGATCTGAAAGTGAAAGACACTAAACACATTAGCCTGTTCTTTAATATGCTTGTTCAACTCACTCTAGAGGAAGACTGCGTACCTGCAAACAAACTTAAACAACGTTTTCTCCAGGTGTACTCATCCTGGATCCCACTCACGCAATACCCTGTTCTGAATGATCTAGAGAGTTCTAGAAACAAAAGGAAGGCAACATGAAAACACTTCCTCACACTCTGTGGCCCAGCAACCCGCAACACTCTATTTGTGCTCCTTATCATACACACCACAAGGGTTGACTTGCTTCACTTCACAGGGGATGAGCAGACTGCCGCCTCATGGCCCCCTGTTAATAAACAATGGTCCGGAGTTAAAATGCTTCTTTCAACTCCGTGGCATTTATTTCACTGTCAACCGTTGGTTAATGTTTTCAGGGTGAATATATACAAGTTCCACTAAACACCTAAATCACCCAGGAACGTGTGCACAGGGAATGCGAAATAATAACACACATGAACATAGAGTAGTCAGGAGACCAAGGTAATCACTCAGCAAGGAATAGCAAGATATGGTCTCTCTCGCCTCACAAGAAAAGTCTAGGCAGGAGTACGAAGTCTTTGTAAGAACTATATCGAGAGCAGCGGCTCTCAATGATCCAGGTGGTGCATGTGCACCCTTACCCTACACGGGCGAACTGCAGACGTCGGGGATCTCGGCTGCAACGGGTGAATAATCAGCAACGAGTGAAACGCCGAACGGCGTTTTCAAGGTTTACCTCTTCCGGTTTCTTCCCATGTGATCGGACTTGGTGGCGGAAGTGCAGGGATCATGTGATCGGACTTGGTGGCGGAAGTGCAGGGATCATGGGAATTGTAGTCCTAACTTCCGTTTGGCTCTCGTTCCGTCTCCACCATCCGGCTAACCACTCCATCAGCGCTCTCGTCTTAGCGTCTGGTGAGCTATTCAGGGCATGACGTGAGTCAGGCGAGGCACGGAGAGGAAGGAGTGTGACAGCACATCCTTTCTTCGGGGCCCCTCTTTGAGGGCCAGGTTTACTAGGGTTCTTTTTATGAAATAGATGTATCAATCGAGGGGCATGCACGTTATTTGCTGGCTCCCAGGAGTTTTCTTCAGGTCCATAATTCTTCCAAGCCAAAAGGTACCACAGGGATTTGCGTCTCCACTTGGAGTCGAGTATTCTTTTTACCTCGTACTCAGGTTGTCCATCTATTATCGCCGGAGACGTTGGTTGTCGAGGTGGTTTGGCAGATGGTTTTAGAAGGGAAACGTGAAAAACCGGATGGATCCTCATGTGTGTGGGTAAGGCGAGTTTGAACGCCACTGGATTAATCTTTTTCACTATGCGATACGGGCCCACGTATCGTGGATTGAATACACTGTATTTGCGAAACCTGAAATTCCTTGTGGACAACCATACATAGTCACCCTTCATATAGGTGGGACCTGGTCTACGATGCTTGTCGGCCTGTTTTTTGTATTGTTCCTTGGTTTTTTGTAGATTACTTCTGGCGGTTTTCAGAGTTTCTTGAATTACTGTTACTCTTTCTTGTACACTCGGTATTTTCTCATTATACTGAGGTTTCCCTATGGGAAGAAAGCGTGGATGAAATCCATAGGTACAGAAAAAGGGTGTCATCTTGTTGGAACTATGCTGAGCGTCGTTGTAGGCCACTTCAGCTAACCACAGAAGGTCCACCCATTCGTCCGTTGTTTGATCCACGTAGCAACGTAAGTACTTCTTTAAGGATTGGTTCAGACGTTCTGTTTGACCGTCTGTCTGTGGGTGGAAGGCCGTGGAGGTGTTGTTTGCTATGTGAAGTGTTGAGCACCAGGTTTTCCAAAATTTGCTGGTAAATTGAGGACCCCTATCCGTAATGATGACTTTGGGTATCCCATGAAGACGCACGATATTAGTGAGCAGCAAGGTTGCCTATTGGGATGAGGAGGGCAAGTCAGCGCACGCTATGAAGTGACCCAACTTAGTTAGGTTATCCACGACCACTAAAATGGTTGTACATCCTTTATCCTTTGGTAAACTGACTATAAAGTCCATTGATATGTATTCCCAAGGTTCTTCTGGAGAGGGTAATGGTTGTAGCAGTCCTTGAGGTTTTCTATGGTCTGCCTTGGCCTGACAGCACACAACGCATTCTTGGATTCTTTTTGTGATGTCTTGTTTAATCTTGGGCCACCAAAAGTGGCGCTGAATTTTTTCCATCGTTTTCTCCAAGCCTGTATGTCCAGCGCATGGGTCTTCATGGCACCAAGCGAAGACAGTTTTTCTTAGTGCAGAGACAGGTATTAACAGTTGATGCTGGCGCATGGGAAGACCGTCTTTTAAGTGCCAGTCTGTATTGTCCTTCATCCAGATTTTCCAAGAGGGCTTTTTAATGGCCTGTTTTACTTGGTTTAGGAAGTTCTCTGTTTGTATTACACCCCCAATTTTTGTGGAGGGAATGATGGCCTGCGGCTCCTGTTTGTTCTCAGCAAGGGAATTGTCACGACGGGATAAGGCGTCTGCCTTCCTATTCTCCACCCCGGGTCTATAGGTAACCACAAAGTCGAACTCCGCAAAGAACAACATCCATCGTAGTTGACGCGGAGTGAGTAACCGAGCCGACTTCATAAATTGCAGGTTACGATGGTCTGTATATACCGTTACGGTATGTCTTGCCCCCATTAGATGATGCCTCCATTCTGTAAAGGCGTCTTTGATAGCAAGGAGTTCTTTTTCTGCTATGGTGTAGTGGGTTTCCGCCGTGTTTAATTTTCGGGACATATAGGCCACCGGATGTAATTGCCCGTTCATTTTGTTTCTTTGTGATAAAATGGCTCCAATGGCCACATCCGAAGCATCTGCCTCCACTACGTAGGGTATGTCACTGTCAGGGTGGGCAAGAATAGGTGCAGTGGTGAAGGCGGTTTTTAACACCGTGAATGCCTTCTGGGCTCCTTCAGTCCACACATAAGGAACGTTCTTCTTCAGTAGTCTGGTCAGAGGAGCCGCCACTTGCGAGAATTGCTGAATAAAACGTCTGTAAAAATTGGCAAACCCCAGAAAACACTGCAGTTCTTTTACGCTTTTGGGGGGTAGCCAATCTAACACAGCTTGTATTTTCCGTGCTGCCATCTCTTGTCCTTCAGCCGATAGAATGATTCCTAGGAATTCCACCTTCCTCACGTGGAATTCACATTTGCTTATTTTACAAAATAAGCGATGTTTTCGTAGCGTGAGCAGAACCGCTCGAACGTCTTCTACGTGGTTTTCTTCTTTCTCAGAGTATATTAAGATGTCGTCAATATAAATGATAACCGTAACATCAAGGAACTCACGCAAGACGTCGGTCAAGAAGAACTGAAAAGCGGCTGGGGCGTTGCATAGGCCGTATGGCATCACACAGTACTCAAATAAGCCATATCTTGTGCGGAAGGCCGTCTTCCACTCGTCCCCAGCACGCATTCTTACCAAATGGTAAGCGCCTTTCAAATCCAGGCGGGTATATATTACCGCTCGGCGTACTTGGTCTAACAACACCGGAATGAGGGGCAGAGGGTAGCGATTCTTGATGGTGATGTTATTCAACGCCCTAAAATCCACACAGGCCCTGAGTTCTCGATTGGCCTTAGGGATAAAAAAGAGGGGAGATGCAGCGGGTGATTTGGATGGTCTTATAAACCCGTTGTCTAAGTATGTGTCTAGATAGTGGCGTAAATGCTCATTTTCTGGTTCGGTGAGCGCATAGATTCTTCCACATGGCACCACAGCCCCGGGAACCAGATCAATTTGGCAGTCGTAGCTACGATGCGGTGGTAAAATATTGGCTTGGTCTTCGTCAAACACGTCCCGGAGGTCGTGGTAGGGTGAAGGTAAACGAACGTTTTTCTCCTCAGCAGTGGCTATCATATGCGTTCGAGAGGACCCTTTCGTTGTGCTCTGTCGATTAGAACTACAGTGTTCTATGCAGTAGGGTGAATTAAATTCAATTGTCTCTTTCTCCCAATCAATTATCGGATTGTGTTTCCGGAGCCAGGGAAGACCCAATATGATTCCGTACTGGGGTGCCTTTATCACATTGAAACAAAGCGTTTCCCAATGTTGTTCTTCCCAAGAAATCTCTAGGTTTTCCGTACAATATCGAATGGGACCAGAAACCAATTGTCGCCCATCTACCGTCATCACAATTTCGGGTTCTGCCTTAGGTATTAGTTTTAATTTCAAAGCGTGAGCTAAGTCCTTGTCTATAAAAAGACCAGTTGCCCCCGAATCTACCATGGCCTTGAGGGGGCGTTTCTGTTCTCCCAGATGGAGGTGTAACGACACATGTAAATGGGATGTCGAACTGTCATCAATGTTTTGTACGGAAGGGATCGCCATTATGCCCAAGAACCTCCCTTCTTGTCTTCTTGAGCCTTGAAGTTTTCCGTCTTCAGATTGTCTCCACTCCTACGGGACAAGACCTCTCTATCCCTTCCTGGAGGTTTAGCCAAACACTCCCTCACATAATGCCCTTTCTTTCCGCAATATAAGCACAGCCCATTCTTGCGTCTCTGCTCCTTCTCTTCTGTGGTAAGAGAGGCTCGAACTGAACCTATTTCCATGGGTTCCGAAGTAGAGTTATATCCTCCAGGAGCTGGTCTAGCTCGGTCAAACCGAAATGAGGTTCTCTCTCCTCTCCTTTTATCCACCCTACGATCTGCTAATCTGTGGTCTAACCTCTGGGTTAGTTCAATAAGAGCCTTGCAAGAGGTGGGTTGTGGATCTATCGTAGCCAAGGCGTCCTTCAATTCGTCTTTAAGACCCTGATAAAACAACGCGCGTTGATTATTCTCGGGCCACTCTGTCTCTGCAACTAATCGTTGGAAGGCGTTGACATACACAACTAATTCTTTATTCCCCTGTCTTAATTCTAGCAGTTCACGTTCAGCTGTAAAGGTGGCGGCCCTGCGATCAAACACTCGTTCAAATTCGTCTCGAAATGCATCCCAGTCATACAAAAGTGGATCATCGCGCCGCACCAAGGGAACAGCCCACTGTGCGGCATCACCGTTCAAATAGGAAATGGTGAAGGCTACTCTAGATTGATTGGAAGGAAAGGCCTTGGGTTTACACGAAAAGTGTAGCAGGATTTGTGTAATAAATACCTGCACCTTATGGGCATCTCCTGAAAACCTTTCGGGAGCTGCAAGGGGAATAGGTGTAGGTAGTTCTACGCTAAATGGTGTGGCTGAGGCTGAAAAGCCACCTAAAGGAACCCGCCCCATACCTGCATCAAAGGGGTTGCGTTGCATTCCTTCAACCTTCTGTCTTAAGGCTGCTGTTTCGGCTCGAGAAGTGGCTAGTTCTTGTTGTACCAGGGCTAAGGCCCCTACAACTTCCTCTAATGTGGCCATGTTTTGCATCGACCCGCCCAGGAGGAAGTCAATTCGTGGGCTGATTATTCTGTTGACTCGAAGATTCCTCGGGAGCGGAACGATGCAAAAAGGGGTCCACCTCTCGACAGCCCCAACCCTGACTGCTATTAAAGCACAGGAGAGTGGGATGGTCAAGCGGGGGAAGGAAAGGATGGGAACAGCTGGGAGGGAGATCTGAAAGTGAAAGACACTAAACACATTAGCCTGTTCTTTAATATGCTTGTTCAACTCACTCTAGAGGAAGACTGCGTACCTGCAAACAAACTTAAACAACGTTTTCTCCAGGTGTACTCATCCTGGATCCCACTCACGCAATACCCTGTTCTGAATGATCTAGAGAGTTCTAGAAACAAAAGGAAGGCAACATGAAAACACTTCCTCACACTCTGTGGCCCAGCAACCCGCAACACTCTATTTGTGCTCCTTATCATACACACCACAAGGGTTGACTTGCTTCACTTCACAGGGGATGAGCAGACTGCCGCCTCATGGCCCCCTGTTAATAAACAATGGTCCGGAGTTAAAATGCTTCTTTCAACTCCGTGGCATTTATTTCACTGTCAACCGTTGGTTAATGTTTTCAGGGTGAATATATACAAGTTCCACTAAACACCTAAATCACCCAGGAACGTGTGCACAGGGAATGCGAAATAATAACACACATGAACATAGAGTAGTCAGGAGACCAAGGTAATCACTCAGCAAGGAATAGCAAGATATGGTCTCTCTCGCCTCACAAGAAAAGTCTAGGCAGGAGTACGAAGTCTTTGTAAGAACTATATCGAGAGCAGCGGCTCTCAATGATCCAGGTGGTGCATGTGCACCCTTACCCTACACGGGCGAACTGCAGACGTCGGGGATCTCGGCTGCAACGGGTGAATAATCAGCAACGAGTGAAACGCCGAACGGCGTTTTCAAGGTTTACCTCTTCCGGTTTCTTCCCATGTGATCGGACTTGGTGGCGGAAGTGCAGGGATCATGTGATCGGACTTGGTGGCGGAAGTGCAGGGATCATGGGAATTGTAGTCCTAACTTCCGTTTGGCTCTCGTTCCGTCTCCACCATCCGGCTAACCACTCCATCAGCGCTCTCGTCTTAGCGTCTGGTGAGCTATTCAGGGCATGACGTGAGTCAGGCGAGGCACGGAGAGGAAGGAGTGTGACAGCCTACATAGGCTTTGGTATGTAATGGGGATGGAGCGCATCACCCTCACATTGACGAACCAAAGCTCATCATTTCCCAAGCTTTGGAACTCTTTCCTAGCTCTTCAAATGACAGAATTCCATGAACTGACCTGCCCCAAGTACCTATGCCTCCTTCGCTTGTCAATCTGCTATAGCAGCAGCACATAATCACTAGCTTGTAAAAGACTAGGGGGGTAGGCGTTTTCTTCTTACCTTTTTGTATATGCAACCAGGTACGGGTTGGTTGGGTGGGGGGATGGCGGGAGTTGAGGGTTTCCGTATAATGTTGCATCTATCACAGACGGTGGTTTAACCTCCCTTTACATATACTTGTTATTACTGGACACCAATAAAGAAAATTAAACCCAAATGCATAGATGGACGCATGCATACACCAAATTGGTTGGTTGCTTTTTACTGTACGAGCTACAAAAAAGGTTCTAAGAACTGAAGTGAGAGGACACGTGCCACTAAATTACTAATACTAACTACCACTATCTTAGTGACAGGGCAAAGGAAAGGAGTCTCTCTCTAGTCTGCATTACTCAGGTTCTTACATAATCAGCCCAAGCGAGCGCAAAGTAGCAAACAAGTATGATTAGGTAGCGCCGAGCACCTGTCTAGAAGAACAATGACATAATACAAGATTTGTAAACGCAACTTACCTCCATGAGCTGAATACCTGCTATTTGTGGAAAAAATATGAGCAATAGCATAGAACAACAAGTAATAATAATATTAATAATTAGCTACTCACTAAGCCCCGCGACCTCAACCCCTAGCAGGTCCAGCAGGTCCTACTCTCGGTCCAGGATGATTGTGGGCCTTTGTGAAAGTATTCCTGTTAATTGCAGCACTGGCATGCGTTGCAATTAACACGAATATTTTCACAATGACCCACAATCAGCCCACTGCCGTGCTTCATTAAGAAAAGAAATGCAATAAGTGCAGGAGTCACTTGCTGCTGAAGGCGTGCACAGGCTGCTGTAAAAAGTACACTTATCTGCCACTACCTTGTGTTCTCCTCTTCCACTGTGTTACCATCACCTGCTCGCGTTTTAAAAGAAGTGGCGCAAACACTCTTGCGGGATGTGCTGTGTGTGCATGCTTCACACAGGACACTGTGTGCTCGGGGTCACGGAGGTGCTCGCGTGCCCACCTTACAAGGAACACTGCCTATATATGATAAAAAAGAAGGTTTGGGCCTGGCAGGTATTATTATTATTATTTCTGAATTTATAAAGCGCATGGTTACACTTACAGTGTGTCCCCGTGCTGTCAGAAGATCCATCTACTCCGTCAGTCAGACAAGACGGGTTAGTCTTTAGGGAAGAGGAATGTTTTGAGCTTTCTCCGGAAGATGAGCTCCGAAGTTTCCACTCTTAAGCTCAGGGGGAGAGAGTTCCATTTATGTGCCGCCAAAATACGAAAGGATTTTCCTCCCATTCTGGCTTTCTTGTGTCTGGGGACAGCGAGGAGGCCTGCTCCTAACGAACGGAGTTGTCGAGTGGGCGTATAGGGGCAAAGAAGGTTCCGAAGGAAGGCCGGGCCCTTGCCATGTACGATCCTGTGACCAATGCAAAGGACTTTGAAATCAATTCTCTCATTGATCGGCAGCCAATGCAGAGTTCGTAGGGATTTTTTTGAAGGGGCTCTTCTGGGCAGCCGGAGGACCAGGCGAGCGGCAGCATTCTGAAGTGTCTGCAGTCGCCGCCGGCTAGTGGCACTGGCTCCCAGATAAAGGGCATTGCCGTAGTCCAGTCTTGATGTGACAAGGGCGTGGACCAGGGTCTTCCTAGATGATTCTGGGAGCAGGTCGATGGTTTTGCGGAGTTTCCGTAGAATCGAGAAGCACGAACCGGCTACCCGTCTAGTATGGTAGTCGAAGTCCATCTTTGAGTCCACCCATACTCCCAGATTCTTGACCTGATCACTAGGGGTAGGAAGGGGCCCCAGGGTCTGCGGCCACCAAGCAGATGACCAGGCTGAGGGGGGTTTTCCAACAATCAGCACCTCAGTCTTGTCACCATTAAGACGGAGGCAATTCTTCGCCATCCATCCCGCCATATCCTGGAGGCATGCTGAGAAGTTAGCGGCGGCTTGTTCAGCAGGTTGGGTCAGAGCGACCACCAACTGTGTGTCGTCTGCGTATGTCACTACTTCCACCCCGTATCGTTCCGCAGTGGTAGCCACGGGGGTGACATATAAATTAAAAAGGGTTGGACTGAGGCTTGAGCCCTGCGGCACTCCTTGACCAAGGTCAAAGGTATCGGAGCGTGCTCCTCCTTGCTCTACCGAGAAGCTACGGTTGGTGAGAAAAGATTCCAACCATGACCAGGCCATGCCTGTCACCCCTCCTTTCTTCAGACACTGCAGCAGCGTATGATGTGCTACAGTGTCAAAGGCTGCACTGAGGTCCAGGAGCACTAGAGCTGCCACATGTCCTGCATCTACGTGCTTCCTCAGTGCCTCAGTCGAAAAAAGGAGGGCTGATTCCGTGGAGTGGCGTGCTCGGAATCCCGATTGGTTGGTATGCAGGAGGCCTCTGGACTCTATGTGCGCGGATAGTTATTGGTTCACCAGCTTTTCCGCCAGTTTAGAGAAGAAGGGTAAAAGCGAAATGGGGCGGAGATTGCTAAGCTGGGACGCACTGATGTTGGGTTTTTTCTTCAGAGGCAGTACGACTGCCTGTTTCCACCGGTGAGGGACTTTGCCAGTGTTGAAAGAGGTAGATAGTATGTGGCCAACATAAGGTGCCAGATGACTCATGGCACTGGCCAGGAATTTGGCAGGGGCAGGATCGTACGGGGAGCCTGATTTAATGCCTTTAGCAGTGGCTATCAGGAGTGCTTCTGACAGAACTTGATATACTGTGAGGCAGTCTTCGATCTTTGCCTCCCAGGTTGCTTCTTCATGAGGAGGAAGAAGGTTAGAGCCAGTTCTTGCATCATCCGGGAAACTGTTGTAGATGTCGCGTACTTTTTTGTGGAAAAATTCCGCGATAGCGTTACATGATTGTGCTGATGTGTCGGCCTGCTCTAAAGCAGGGGGAGGTGAAGTAATCTCTTTATAAATCCTGAAGAGTTCCTTGGATGAGCAGTTAGCACTATCTATTCGATCCGCATAGAAGGTCGCTTTGGCTTTCCTAATTTGGAGGTGGTATTCTTTAATGCTAGCTCTGTATACATCTCTTAGGTTAGGTAGGTTAGCTTGCCAGCTCAACATGATAGTTTAAAATTGCACATATTGATTTTTCAATGGCAGGCCTGAGCCGTGCTTAAAGGGCTATAAACTGGGTGGCACAATCAGTGCTGGAGGCCTATTAGCAGCATTTGATTTATAGGCCCTGGGAACATATAGTGCATTTTACTAGGGGATGCCAATTGTGGAGTAGCCAATGTTATCATGTTAAGAGTACAGAGCATATGCACTTTAGCACTGGTTGGCAGTGGAAAAGTGTCCAGAATCCTAAAGCCAGCAAAAATTAAGTTAGCAAAAGAGGAGGACAGAAGACAAAAGGTCAGGGAAACCACACCAAGGATGCCAGGTCTAACACTTTGTTACTCACCTTCACCTCTCCAATTACCTACCCATGAAATGACTTTGCAATTTTAACTCCAGGCACAGATGAATACTGCCTTAGTATGGGAAGAACAAACGTTTCTAGGTTTGCTGTCAATCATGACCTCCTAGGGGAGGTGGTACATGTCTGGCCTAGTCTATATGAAACTGCAATTCTAATGACATCGTCCAGTGAATCAACTCCCAGCTGTGGGCTAAACATGAACGCCCAACAACAAAAACAGTATTGAAACAACTAAAGCACAGGGATACTGGGACATCATGTTGACCTCCCTGCAAGCAGCTGTCAAATCTTTAAATTACCACTTAATGAAGCTTGATATATAGATATATCTCCTAAATACCCAAGCATTGCTTGCTTCTTGCTTTGACACAAAATTGAAAAACTTAAACAGGCTCATTACTCGAATCCTGTAAGGACATGATTCCAATTATATCTGCTGCCCCTGTTTACTTATCATTGACAAATTGAGCACCCTACTGATTATTGAACTGAAAAAATGTAAGGGTTCTAATTACCCTCCAATCCGATACAGGCGAAGACAGCATGGAGCAAAGAGGTTGGGCCTAACACCTCTCCCTAGCATGCCCACTTGTGCCTGGTAGTTTGAGCTGGGCTATTTCCACGAGGAGCAGAGTCAAGACTGATTTGCATATGGCTGTGTCCAAACTGAGGTACATGATGGGCAAGAAATAATGGATTGGAATGTGTCCCTAAGCAGTTGTCAGTGGCTGAGATTAATTCAAGCATTTCATCCATCACCTTCTTGTTTTTAAGCTGAAGATTAAGCCTGGCTCCCTGGCACCCTATCCTCAAGGACTGATTGGTGGCCCCACAGGACCCAGTTAATTTGATCATGAGGCTATAGCCATACTCACCATATGTTCTTGGAACTTGGCGGGTTTGTGTCAGAAACTTGAAGGACTTATTAACTTATTTGCTCAATTTCATATCATCATATTGGAAGAAACCCGGTCAGAATCCACCACCTCCTTAATAGGTTTCCAAGAAGGTTTTAGTTCAGCAAGCAAGTCTACCACATGGGGGTGACCAAAAGCTGGTTAAGCCATGTACATCAGAAAGTGATGTACCTTTTGGTATTAAGGTACTAGAGGCGCAAGAATTCTGACTACAGGTAGTGAAAATGATTGTTTGGACTACCTGTCATCAAGATTCTCAGTAATTATTATGACTGTTTGCCTAAGCTATAGGGAGAAGAAAACATAAATTGGTAAAATACAGGACATGCTGGTGGATCAAAGAACCAGCTACCGCTAGACCCGAATGTTAATCACCAGGGATTTCAATGTGAACCTGCTATGAAGGGATCGAAATGATAAACATATCATCATGCAGTATTTCACTTGGAATATCCCTCATCAGGTTCACCCACAGCATTGAAAACAGGGACGACTGGGTGAAAGTAAGGCAACTGCTCACCTGGAAGCAGGTCTGGGAGTATTTTTTTGATTTCAAGTAATTTTTATTTGATAAATAAATTAATTTATAATTATACAGTACAAAGAATGAATGAATGAATGCATATTACATTTATAAAGCGCTAACTTAGCCCAAGGGCGTCAAGGCGCTGCAGCGGTACTAATGTATAGACATAAGATGACATACGCAGGCTGAAGTCTGTGTGAAAAGTCAGGTCTTCAAGGCCTTAGGGAAGAGAGAGCGTGACTCCTGACCAGAGAGATCTTCAGGGAGGGAGTTCCACAGCTTAGCAGCAGAAGTAGAGAAAGCCCTTCCTCCCCATCTAGCCTTTTTAAACCTCGGTACTGTTAGTAGATTCTTACTTGCCGGCCTGAGCTGCCTAGTAGGAACATAACGCTGAAATATTGCTTTAAAGCCTAGGCCATAGTAGGCATTATGGGTCAGGCATAGAGTTTTAAAAAGAATTCTATGTTCCAAATGAAGCCAGTGCAGCGTGATGAGGGAAGCCGAGACTGTGTGGTATTTCGGAAGATCCATCACCAGCCTGGCTGCAGCATTCTGCACCAGCTGCAAACGTCGCACCAGGCCTTTGTTATTGCCCAGATAGAGGGCATTGCAATAGTCAAGTCTGGACATTACTAGGGCTATAACCTATAGCCTGTTTTTGTGAGGCAAACGAGAGGAACTGGGAAATGTATCTAAGGATCCTGATTATTCCAAAACAGGTGGACACTGTCCTACTAATCTGTAAGCTCAAAGAAAGAGCATTGCCCACTATGACCCCTAGATTTTTCCCATGGGATACAGGGCAGGGACAGCTGCCAAGCGTATCAGTACACCAATCATTTGACCAGATGATACCAAATATCAAGACCTCGGGCTTTTCCCCATTGAATTTCAGAAAGTTTTCCACCATCCAGGAAGAGACTGCCTGCATACAATTTTTAAAGTTTGTGGTGGAATCCCTAACACTGTGAGTAATGGACACCATTATTTGGGTGTCATCAGCATAAGACAACACCTCCAGCCCAAAGGATCTCACAACCTTAGCAAGTGGGGCAACATAGATATTAAGAAGTGTTGGACTTAAGGAAGAGCCCTGCGGAACTCCACATGACAAGGAATTTGAAGCAGAGTAGAATTGGCCCATTTACACTGTCTGAGCCCGATCACTGAGAAAGTATGCAAGAAGCCCAAGGGTCGTGCCCCCGATCCCTATCTCCTTGGGACGTTCGACCAGCCTCAAAAAAGATAGGGTATCAAAAGCTGTGGTAAGGTCAAGTACAACCAGCAATGTGGTGTGGCCTGCATCAACCTGAGTACGGATGTTATTAAATACAGCAGTTAATGCTGTCTCCGTACTATGATGGCTTATGAAGCCATGCTGTGAGCCATCAACTATCTGGTGATCCTTTAGGCAGGCACTAAGGTGAGAATTTAAATAGGTTTCCAAAATCCTGGCTGGGACTGGTAGCAAAGAGATAGGACAATAATTTTTAAATTCCGGTGGGTCCAATAAAGGCTTTTTTAGGAGTGGCTTAACCACTGCAGTCTTCCAAGAGGTAGGATACTGACCCTCGGAAATAGCTATGTTCAGTACAGCAGTGAGATGGGGAACAGTAACTTCTCAACCTATTTTTAGTACCTTCAGAGGGACAAGCGTCCAAAGGAGAGCCGGAAGTAACTCCTTCTAGCAGCCGGTCCGTGACATCTGGCGACATGCAAGGGAAAGTGAGTAACCTGGGTGTCTCCTCCATAAGTGTTCCATCAGTAGGGTGGAGTATAGGCTGAGCAGATAACCCCGTTTTAGAGATAGAGGCCTCCAACAAGGAATATATATCTCTAATCTTGGTGTGGAGGAAATCTGCTATTCTGTCACAGAGTTCCTGCGAAACCTCCAAAGGATCTGTGACTGGGGGAGATGTGAGAGAGTTGATAACATTAAAAGCTCTCTAGTAGATTTGATCGACTCTGTGATCTTTGAGTAATACATTCCCCTTTCTTCCATGATAGCTGCTTTATATTCCTTCAAATGCTGTTTGTATAACTCTCTACCCTTCGCCGCTAAATCTATTCGCCATAGCCTCTCCTGTTTGCGGCACAATTGTCTCAGCTTTCTGAGTCTGTCAGAGAACCAAGGAGCAGAGGGCTTTTTACTTGCTGCATAGAGCTTTTTAATGGGCGCTAGAGTATCCAAATCTACTAACAGCTCTTTAGATAATTCACCTGCTGCCAAATTGGCATCCAGGTACCCGGAAAGCTGAAAGTTCTTGAAGAGATTAGTGAGTGCCTCCTTACTAATAAGGCTAAGATTTCTCCCTTCCTCCAATTTTCTATTTTCAGCTAAAAATTCCCTGATGCCGAATTCTGTAAGTTAAAAGGAATG
Source organism: Triturus cristatus (assembly GCF_964204655.1). Classification (NCBI taxonomy): domain Eukaryota; kingdom Metazoa; phylum Chordata; class Amphibia; order Caudata; family Salamandridae; genus Triturus; species Triturus cristatus. The sequence goes on from NC_140583.1 coordinate 742,228,869, forward strand.
GCAAATTGATCTGACCAGGAGAGAGGTATAGGCTCTCCCACCTTAATTCGTAGATCATTAGACACAATGCCATCTAATATATGCCCCGCCACATGGGTGGGACTCATAACCAACTGCGTGAAACCGCAGCAGCTCAGGGTTTCCAAGAGAGTTTGTGTATCATTACTTAACATTTTATCCAAATGGAAGTTAAAGTCACCCAACAGTGTGAAATTAGATCCTTCCAAGTAGGGCTCTAAAAGACTACTAAAGTCCTGACTGAAGGATGCTCTAGATCCGGGTTGCCGATAGGATAAGACACCAGAGAAACTTTCTGTAGGATGAGTATTTATTGAAAAGTATAAAGCATGGTACTGATCAGAGAGTGAGGTGAGTGGCTCTGTATGACAAGTAAAAGCCTCCCTATGGAGAATGCCCAGCCACCCACCCTGCCAGCCTACCCTTTCCAATCTGACCAGGCTATATCCAGATGGGATTGCTTCTACGAGATCGGGACCCGAACAGTCCCTAGCTCATGTCTCTGTAATGAACACCCAATCTGGCTTCCGGAACGAGACAAAGTCTCTGAAAGCCACTTTGTTCTTAATCAGGGATCTGGCATTGATAAGATAACCCTGAAATGTGTGTCTGTGTCACGCAAAAGCTGCAGGAGGGACAGGCAAAAGACTGTTTCCTAGCTAGGACCTCAGGATCCATTGTATGGTGGCAAGAAGCTCCTACCTTCTGAAGGTCTAGAAGTTGCTTCCTGGTATAGTTACTCCATACAGTCCAATCTAGCAGAAATACACCAGCATCCCTGGCGCAAGGCGCGGTCTTGGCGCGGAAGGGCACAGACGGGCTTGCCTTTGGCATGCCTTGGGCATGCCGGTGGCGCACCCGCTGCGCGCGTCCGCTGCACAACGAGAAATCGCTTCTCAAGGTTTTAAATGATTTAAAACAGATTAGCCCAGAGAGACTGTCTCAGCATGTAACTGCTGTCTGCGCGCGTTCGCAGCGTGGTGGAAAAGACATGCTGGTTAAGTAGGCTGTGAGCGCTGGAGCACTGACAGCCCGGCTCCGCCCCCAACAAGCCAGTAATGTTGTTTGGAAAACCGCCGGCACCCTCCACAACAAAAGGGAAAACCCGCGGAGGACCGGGGTGCAGGCGGGAACACCTACAAGCGCTACCAGAGGCAACAAGGTCCCCAGGAGGTAAGAAAAGTAGATAGTCAGTGCAAAGTGGCAACAGAAAAGTGCAAATAGCAAAGGATCAAAAACGAACTTCAAATATTTAAAAATCACTTCACAAGGTTTTAAATGGTTTAAAACAGATTAGCCCAGAGAGACTGTCTCAGCATGTAACTGCTGTCTGCACGTCCACATGAGAAAAAATTCAACAAAATACTTAATGGATAGACATTAATATATTGTACTCTAATAATTAGTTATCAATTTGTGCAATGCAGAGAAGATTAAGGAGAGACAGAAAATGAGAAAGAAAAGATGCATAGGAGGAATAAAAAAGACTTGAAGAAGCAAGTGTTAAGTACATAAAAGACTAATTCAGCATGTTGTGCATTCAGGGAGTACATTTTTTGCTAATAAAGATCCAGTTTGGACCATAGCAGGCGAGAAGATTTGTTTTTAATAGTAGCATTGTGTAATATAATATCTGCACTTTTGATAAAACGCCCATCCATCATGTATGGTATGAAAAGTTACTATAATTTGTCCAGTTGGAAAGTATAGTTTTAGTGCCTACAGTTAGTAAAATGTCAAGAAGAGAACTGTCCCAAATAGTTAGACAGTCAACCAATTGTGTGTCAAAACAAGAATGACCATGTATGCCCAAAAAAACTAAAGTATGAGTTAAAGACATGTTGACATTAAAAATATTAGATAATATGGTTCCCATATCTTTCCAAAAAGGATGAATATACCTGCAGTAAGATAGCAAATGTTCCAGGTCACACATAGATTTATTGCAATGCCAAAAAGTAGCTGAAGACAAAAGTCCCTGTTTATGTAAACTTTCAGGAGTCTAGTATGATCTATAGGCAGTTCAAAATTTGCACTGTGACAAAAGTGTGGGCATTTTATTTTGTTGCAAAGAACTATATTAATTTTACCGTTTATTGGAAGGAAGGTATTCAATATTATATTTGGAACATGAATTGTCCCATGTTTGTCAGAGCCATACGTATGAAGCAAGTGCTGAAATTAAATTTTTCTGGTGTTGATCTTTAAAAGATCCAAGAAACTTTATCAAAGGCCTTCTCCGTATCTAAGGCCATAGCGGGAGAAGAGATGTGTTTCACTTTCACATTTACATGACAAAAGGTTTTAATATTGTCAGCTGTCAAACGATCCTTGACAAATCCAGTTTGTAAAGAATGGATTGAGATGGATAAACCTTTTCCAATCTAATATGTCTCCCAAATGATGCAAAATATCTTTAAGTTGAGTATTTATTTCATAATCGGTATTAAATAAAGAGATAGGACAGAAATTGTTCATTTCCAATAGGTCCTTTGGTATCATCACTATATGTGCCTCAGTATTGGAACCTAAGTTCTCCTCGCGCATCAGAAATGTTAAAAATGGCAGAGAGGTGGGGTAACAAAATATGGGGAAAACTCTATTGGGTTGTAAGGAAGGTCCATATCCGTAGATGAGGCAGTGGGAAGTTGGAGAGTATCTAGGAATGCTTTACATGCTTCTATACTGGATGTATTCCCTGTTTGGGAAGGATTATAGAAATCAGAATAAAAGTCGTGGAATGCTTCAATTATTTTAGCCTTTTGTAAACAACCATTGCTAACTTTAGTAGCTGGTATATTCATAGGTTATTTGAGTCATTAAGAGTCAGTGCAAGCAGTCTCCTTGCTTTGTAATGTTCTAAATGAGTATTAGCTTTAGATTTGGTAGACCATACATGGGCTCTATCACTTAAAATGTTATTATATTCATAATTAAGATGTTTAATTTAAGTCGCTAGTAAATGGTCAAGGGTTAAAATCCTATCTTTTTCCAGAAAGCACAACTGTTTCTCTAAAAGTGTTAATTTTGCATTGAGCTGTTTGTTCTTATTTGACACTATGGCAATAATCTCCCCTAACAGTAGATTTCATGGCATCCCATATTTTTTCTATATTCATTTCTGAAGTAGAATTCTCTGTTAAAAAATGGTTAAAGATTCAGCAATTTAATCTATGGAGTCTGGGTCCGGTAGCACATCATATCATCATTCATTCTCCATGAACCAGATTTAGGTTGTTGTTAAGATAGGTTTGAAGTCAATGTAATACATTCATGGTCCGATATGAGAATGGGGTCAATTCTAGGCTCTATGGGAGATTGGATTGAAGTTTTGCTAATTAAAAAATTGTCTATTCTGGACAGGGTGTTGTGACCGCGTGAAAAAAAGGTAAAATCACTGCCTGTCAGGTTGTGCAGTCTCCAAACCTCAATTAAGTCATTGTCTTCAGTACATTTGTGGAGCTGTGTATGAGAGCGATTAGGTCTATATGTGTATTGTGAAAATCTACCCAGAGTGGTATCAAATGGAAGTTAATATCACCCACCAGGATAGTCTTCTATCTTGAGGAAGTTATTGTAGTTTTTGATTCAGAAAGGACCAGAAGTTGGATCATTGGATGTGGGGGCCATAAAAAGGAGAAACCATTTTTAGTGATTGTTGATAATAACCATCTAGCCTGATTATCATGTGCAAACATATCAATCGAACATCTGGTTTGTTTTGAAATCAGAGTAAACACTCAATTCTACTTGTTAATAGCTGGGGAACATGCACAATCAGAAACTCAGGTATGTTGCATACTGCAAGTGCCAGTCAATCTAGCTCTGGTTTCCTGAAGAAGTATAATATCACCTTTTAGTTTTCAACAATAATCTAAAATCTTCTTTCTTTTGATTGGGTGATTAAGACTTTTAGTTTTAGGAGAAATGATTTTGCGCGATGCTTGAGCCATCATGCAACAATTTACCTGCAGGACACCATGTTATACACCATGAAAGATCCTCCATGGAAGAGGAAAATAGATGAAAAGTACAAAGAGAGAGGAAAAAGAACAGCAGAAGAAAAGGAATAGAGGACAGAGGACATCAAAGCAACATTATCACTGCCCTGTTATAAAAAAAAATGACACTTTCTCCTATTCAAAACCCACACCCCCCAATTATTCCCTTAAACTACATTACAACCCCTCCTTCACTTAAAGTAGACAAAAGAGCCATGTCGTCTTTGGAACAGGAGCACAGTTACAGACACAAAAAGTCTGGACTCAAGCGATACAATGGGTATAAAAAAATACTAACCGTGTAATGTATGAACAGTGTCAATGAACATCTCGCAAACCTGGCATTGAAACTGAAAAGGGTAAAAACAGCTTGATAACACACCAGTAGCTTAGAGTAAGTGGATATGGTAAAAATTCAAGTTGCATGAGTTAAAAACAGTTGGTATGAGGCATGAAAAGATTGAGGTACCTTTTAAACGTATAAAAGGCAGACAAACTATCCAAAATGTTTCTTATAGTTTTGCCTCTAAAAGATGATAAATGACAAAAAAAAACTTGACAAATAATATAATTCAATGCATACAAATCTATTGCATATAAATTCATCATGGATATATGCAGTTTAGTAACCCAGCAAAGTTAATAAGGAATGGTGATACACAGAAAAGGATAGCGTTAACTTACACATTACCATCTGAACCAAGGCAACCAGTAACATTCATAAAGGAGGATATTATCCCATGCATGGTGAGCATAACATCTTATAAACATATCTGGACTATGACAACAGGTCAAATACATGAAATAAAAGTAACAATGAAGATCAAGGAACAAATGTATCTGCAAGTCAGAACTCAAAACCTGAAACACATGAGAATAAATCAGTGTGCCATCTGAGAATCTAATCATTGTTTCACAGAAGTCTTTAAATCTTTAGATTCATCAAAATCCATTAGTTTCCTTCTGGCTGATCTTCAATCTTGCAGGACCTATAAAAGAAAAGGTAATGTTCAGGGATGGAAGCTCAGTACATAGTGCAATGAATTTATTTCTTCGGTCCACTGCAGGTTTGTCAGCATCCTGTGAGATGCCCATATTATGACCCATCTAGTTAATGGCTTTAATCCATTTCACACATTCTAAAACCATTTCTGTATGTTGATTTTTCAATGATCGGAATGTAAGAGCCCTTTGGTGATTAGTTATGTAGAATTCATACATTTTAGGACCCTATGAGCTCTTTCTAACTCAAAGCTGAAGTTGAAAGTTAGCTCCAGGACTCTAGGAAGCCATGATTCAAGAAAGCCCACACAGGCCTTTTTACTGTTTTCTGTATTTTGTGGCATACCTAAGATTCTCAAATTGCCGCTCCTATTTCTGTCTTCTACAGAAACAATTTCTCTTTCAAACAACACCACTTTCCGTGACATGAGGTCTGAGCTTTTCAAGACAGGACTCTGAGTATCCTCAACTTTAGTAATCCTGGATTCAGCCTCCTCCAGATGATTTGAACATCTTGCCTGAGACCTCTCATTTTGATCTGCAGACTCTGTGTATTGAATTTAGGGAATTGTGTCAAGTCATGTAGTGAATTTAGCTTCAGCAGACTGGTTTCAATATTATGAGGGAGACGCAGCGCAAGTACTTTGGGGCCGGAGAAAGGAGTCGCCAGCCAACTACCTGACCTAGGACCCTGAGAGGTAGAGCCGCCTGCAGAAGTCCCGCCCCCCAGCACCGGGGCTTGTATTTATTGACCTCGCGTCTCCCGCTTCGCAGGAGATGCAGCGCAAGTACTTTGGGGCCGGAGAAAGGAGTCGCCAGCCAACTACCTGACCTAGGACCCTGAGAGGTAGCGCCGCCTGCAGAAGTCCCGCCTCCGAGCACCGGGGCTTGTATTTATTGACCTCGCGTCTCCCGCTTCACGGGAGACGCAGCGCAAGTACTTTGGGGCCGGAGAAAGGAGTCGCCAGCCAACTACCTGACCTAGGAGCCTGAGAGGTAGCGCAGCCTGCAGAAGTCTCGCCCCCCAACACCGGGGCTTGTATTTAACTTTCTAGCGCCTCCCGCCTCGCGGGACGCGCGCGGGCGGGCGCCGGTCTAAGCCCGGGCAAAGGGCGGGTCGTTTGTGGCCGTTAGGAGCCAGTAGAGGCCGGGCAGGGCCATCCCCCTGAAAAGCGCTCCAAGCATCAAGGTACTGTGTCCTGCCCTAAAATCATTTGAAGGTCTTTTTTGACTACCAGATTGTGCATGTAGAGACGCTTCCTATCTTTGGACTGCATTTGACTTTATCACTCCATTTGGTATTTGTGTTCTGTCTGTGTGCAGTTGTCGGGGTTTTCCAGGATGGGCAAGAGGAAGAGCACATAGGGTTGGTGGTCAGCAGCAAACGGGGGAAAAAGGCAAAAAATATTACCCATTCTGCTATGAACTGTGTTCTGTCTAGAATTGAGGAAATTGTTAATGATTGCGAGGAGACGTTAGGGAGCGGGAGCCTGGATGCCACTTCTCAAGGGAATTGCAAAGTGGCAAAGACTGTTTCTAAAAGTGTTAAAAAGGTGATTCCTTCGATGTTCTCTAACTCACAGCACAACTCTAACGCGCATGGCCTATCCATTACCTCGCTACAGACCCCCGACGAGTCCTCAGCTCTTGTAGTACAGACCACCCTAACTCATCAGGCTACTGTTATAGATCCACATACTCCTGAGTCCCCTCACAATTTAGTTTTATGTTCTAATAGGTTCTCTGTACTTGATCCGCACCATGACGAACCCAGTTCTCCATCTGATAGGGCCCCTCCCATCTCTTTAACCCCTGTCAGGTCCCCAGCTGACTCCCTGGAAGCTCTTCAGGCTAGGATTTCAAGGTTGGAAGAGTTGGTTTCAGCTCTTAACAACAGGTTGACGAGCCTCATTTCAGATCGTGGCTCGCATTCGACCATCCCCGCGCAAACTTCACTCTCTGTGTTTATACCTACTCCGAAGCCAAGTGACCTAGCCCCCCACGCTTACTCCTGAACCTCGGCAACCAACCTTCTAGCAGTGCCACAAAATAGGGCTTTAGGAGAGCGAAACACCAAGCTACTCTCCACTACTACGTCCTTTGCTGACGCTACACACAATTTGGGGTCTAATAGGGCGTCTATTACTCACCCCCAGGCCAGGACAGGTAACAACGCAACTTCTTCATTTACTAGGGGCGAGTACGGCCCCTCTCCACTCTCGGTGGCCGCAGCTCCTAGGCACCATCAATCCCCTGCAAAACCTTTGGTTTACATGACACATGTTCCAAAAATGACCAACCCAGGTGGATTTGAAAGAAGTGAGTCCTTGCACAATAAAGTCATCCACTGGTTGAGGCACACTAGAGGCTGTAGATCAATTATTAGAGATGACATCCTGAGGGTGCGGAGGCTATCTAGAGTGGACTCACCATTGGATTGCGTGGAAATTGAGCTTAGCAACCTAGCTCTAGCAGAAAATGTAATACTGTTGGAATATAGGACCTCAGCACCCGCTCACTCCTCCATCCAAATTCGTAGCTTCTTGGTCTGGTCCCAGTCTAGCGACCAGGTGGATTCAGGCCATAGACAGGTTGACTGACTATCCAGGCCCCATTCTAATATCCCTTTATCCACCCCAGAAAGCCCTCTATTAGAGGGCACACAATCGTCTCCTGCCCTCCCTTTGGACCCTATTGCGGTTAGCCCAGATGTCTATACAACCTCAGGCGCAGTTTCAGGGGTGGTCAAATCAGGGGGTGCACAACAAATAGGGATGGAGCGGCTGTTATCCTGGAATATCGCCGGCCTAAAAAGGAACCTCACCGATCCTGTGTGGAACGACTTAATCAGTAAATTCGATATTATCCTCTTCCAGGAAACTTGGTGTTTGGAACCAATTTATAGATCTGGGTTCATTACATATTTTTTCCGGCAATCAGCTCCCCCAGAGGGCGCCCATCGGGGTGCCTCCTAATTTGGGTGAACATAGAGCTGAACTGGATAGTTAAGCATAATGCCAGTCCGTCCCACGACATTCTCCATCTATCAGTCGGTGGGTCTGAGTCCCATCGTGGCCTAGAAATTTTTTATATATATGCTAGAGGATCGTCAGGTGCGCAAGAGAGTCCTACGCTGTCATTTCTTGAGTCCTTACTTTCAGCCCTTACCATCACCTCGGGTGTCCTAGTAGCCGGTGACTTCAACTGCACCTTTGAGCCCCTTGGTGATGACGATATTTTGGACACGGAGGGGGCTGATCACAATCGAGGTATTCCTCCACTTGGTCTTCAACCACTTAAAAAATGGTCAAAAAGGGCTGTCCAAATTACTGCCCTAACCTTGGAGTTTAATCTAAGGGCGACAAATGGTAGATCCCGCTCTGACAGCAAGGGAGCACCCACATTTATTAGAACTAGGGTTCCCTTCGCGCATAGATTACATCTTGCTGGATGTTGAGCTGTGGCCGGATCTCATTGACATGGAAGTCATGCCTAGACAGGAGAGCGACCACAACCCACTAACCATGCAACTCAAGCGCGGTATGATTACTACGTCTATTGCGCCCACTGGAGTCCAGCTTTACTGGTCCAGAGAAGTTGTTCCAACTAATTGCAATAGACAGCTAAATGGTCTAGAGTTGCCAAGCGAGAGGTAGACCTGGCCAGGATCAAAAACATCATGGTGGAAAGCACTGGCTTGCTGGAGGCCGCCATGGCCAGCCCTCCTAATGTCGTGGTATCTAGAGGCTTCGAAGAGATATATCTCGAGACCATTGAAAAGGTGTGGGAGTTTTTCGAATTAAAATCCAATGGGGATTGCAAGCTACCCCGATTAAATATGGGAAACTTGTGGTTTTCATGCGACTGTAGGGCAAGGAGGCAGGAACTTGCTAGGGCTTTAAAATCAATGGATCAGCCCACTATCGCCTGTGCTCGAAAATCCTATTACAACTCTATAAAAAAAGCTAAGAGACTCTGGGAAGAGGATCATTGGAAGGACTTGAAATCTGCAGTACGACGCAAAGATCAGACCCTGTTTTGGGATCTTGTAAATATTAGCGCAAGGGGTGGGGCTGATCCAATCCCGAACCATATAGCTGGGCGCCAGTGGTTTGAACACTTTTCCCTATATTCATCTGCAGAAGATTCTCTTCTGCTGGCCGAGGGTCCAACCCGTGAGCTTATCGTTTCCCCAGTTGGGGGGGGGGGCCAGTTCAGCCTTAGTGAGATCCATTCGGCAATAAAAATGATAGCTCCGGGTAAGGCAGCTGGACCTGATGGACTCCCTGGAGATCTTCTTCTCCATGATAGAGAACCTTGGGCTGAGTTTATCCTACAAACCCTGAATAACATCGCAATGGGTTACCCTGTACCAGATTCCTGGAAAGGGGCAGAGGTGGTGGCCATCTATAAAAAAGGAGACAGAGAGGACCCTGCCAACTATAAACCAATCAGCCTGATTAATGTGATTCAAAAAGTGGTGGGCAGGGTTCTCTTAACCAGGATAAGGGCCTGGATTGATGAAGCTGGCATCCTGTCCCATTTCCAGGCAGGTTTCAGGCAAGGGGTCGGTACTATTGACCAGGTTTTCCGATTTTGCACCATATACTGGAAATCTGTGACCATCGAAAAGGGTAGCCTCTACTTGGCTTTTATCAACATCAAGACAGCTTTTGATTTGGTCCCTCGTTCAAAGCTGTGGCAAGTTCTGGCTGATCTTGGTATCCCCCCTCTAATTCTGGACCTTCTTAAACGCCTTCATGAAGGCAACTTTGCAAGAGTCAGGTGGGGCCACCAGGGACAGATGACCGAGAGAATAGCAGTAGGGAGAGGGGTCCGACAGGGTTGTGTTCTGGCACCGACCCTATTCTCCCTCTTTATAAATGGGGTGGCAGACCATTTGAGGGTTGACGGGGCCGACGCGCCAACCCTGAGCGGGGAAAAATCACCCTCCCTGCTGTTTGCAGACGATACGCTGCTGATCTCTAAGAGCCCTATGGGCCTCCAAAAATTTTTGACCTGTTTTACTGACTTCTCCAACATTATGGGCCTCAAAATTAACACCTCCAAGACTAAGTTAATGGCCATGTCCCCCTCTAAAAGCTTTAGGAACAATATCAGGGTGGACAACTCCAATTTGGAGCTGGTGACAGCCTTCGATTATCTTGGGGTGCGGGTTAATGACAAGCTGAATTGGGCCCCACATTTGTCTAAAATGCTCCTGTGCCATAAACGAACAGCGGGAGCCATAGCGGGACATCAGAGGCTGTCATACAGCCGCCCAACTGCTGCAGCTATTGAGGTCTTTCAGGGGAAGGCTCTATCAGCATCCCTCTACGGGGCGGAACTATGGGGTTTTGACAATGTTACAGATTTGACCAAATCGGAAAACAAGTTTTTTAGAGACATAGTCTCACTCCCCCAGTCCACTCCCCTAGTTCCCCTTCGCAGCGACCTCGGCAGACATCCTATAAGTGACGTGGCAAGACTGCGCCCTTTATTATATTGGGTCAGGCTAAGTAGGTCCCCGGATCTAGCCCAGTATGCATCTGCTCTAAAGGACATACTCCAACTTGGTGCTCGTTCTAAGATTCCCTGGGTATCCAATTTATATAAACTGGTGGTAGAGCTAGGTTTGGATGAGTCCTGGGAGAACCAGAGCCCCCCCCCCCTAAAGCCGTCGGACTGGATCAATGCTGCTACTTTGAGGTCCCAGAGGGGTATCCTTAGTGAGAAATTCCTAGACATTAAACCTATGCCTAGACTGGAGGACTTTTTGGACCTGGTCATGTCCCCGAGCGATAGGTCACTTTACCTTAAGTTGAGATACGGTACTCTACCATTAAATGAGTTTCAGACCGGGTGGAGCGGTAAGCAGGGTGCTGCTAAGGGCTGCCCAGGTTGTGCCTCCCCTACGGAATCTACTGCCCATTTTCTTGTTGCTTGTCGGGCCTACAGCCAGGTTAGATCTAGATGGCTGAAACCCGTATGTATACATTTGGGCTGTAGGTCATTCAGGGTGGCCCTGCGCATCCTAACCTATGAGACGACAGTCCCTAGTGTTATCTGTGGGACTGCCAAGTTCTTGGGGGGGCTTGGAGGATCAGACAGAGGTTACTCAAGAAAGTGCTAGCTATTGAGCCTAGTCCTAACATTTCCTGACCCTACCTAAACTCATCTATTACTGCTGCATTTGTCCTCTTTCTATATTGCACTTATTGTAGGATATCTCTCCTTTTGGGGCTTATGAATTATGTTGTTTTAGACATTGTTAAAATTCCTCCTTTTATATATTCATTTTAAATACTGTTTTTATAATGTTTTATACTTTTATGATATTTTATATACCGAATAAAGTTACTGACTGACTGACTGAGTGAGATCTTGTTACCCCTTAATAGGGGAGTCTACTGACAGAGGCTCCTGTTTTATACATTTTTGACCAGGTTTTTGTTCTCTCTGTTCTTTAGCTCCTTTATGTTCCATTCAAGGTTCTTTCTCTTTAAATTCTGCCATGTTGAAAAACAGATTGGCTCTCGAGGCAATCAAAAGAAATTTCTACGCACTTCTATTTGAACACAATTTGCACTGTAAACATAGATCTTTACTGTTCCACACAGCACTTGTATGTACACACCGCAACCTCCATAGAATTTTTCTTAGACCTGTGGTGGCGATAGTTGGAGGATCAGTCCTTAATATCTCCAACCCCATTGAAGAAAAAATAACAAACTGGCACCAAATCAAAAAACAGACATTTATTTATTGGGGCTCCATATTATTGTACATTCCTCATAAGTAGATTTGGCCACCAGCAGGGTCACGAACTGCAGGCCCGGCTGCCTAAGCTGGGGGGCTGTTTAACATACCTGATACTCTGCTGAAGGGGTGTATTTGTCTTCTTCACGCACTGAGGAGGGAGCCACTGGTCTGAAGGGGCCCTTTGGAATATAGGGAGTACCCGAGGGCTCAGGACAGTTTCGGGGGGGCACTTGTTATGCATCCGGGTCCCTGAAGGCACTGGCAAGGATAGCTGGACAGTGAGGGCAAGATTATCCCTGTGGAGGGTACCGAGACGAGGAGAGTGCGTGCGGTCCCTCATGCGACTGGTTGGGAGGTTTCTGATTGCCAGGGCAGTACAGATCATACTTTTGGAAGGAATCGTGACCCAACCGACCATAAATATGGAGAAGGACAGAATCCACAAGCCACAAACGAATGCAATTTTCAACTATGCACAGCCACTGGTGCAGCGACTGGTGCAATGGAAGGACAATAATGATGCGGACCCGGTGCCTCCGGGTGGTCAGGATGATGGTCCCCCCACACTGGTAGATATGATTCAAGCCATCCAATCAACCAGGAATGACATGGTCAATAAAATTGACTCCGTGGCTATCGATGTCAACTTACTATTGGCCAATCTGCGTAAATTGTCCGACAGAGTGGCCATTAACGAGAAGGATATTAGTACACTACAATCTGAGGTCAAGTCCCTCAGTGCTACAGTGATTGACCTAAAGAGGCAGGTGGTGCACCTATGCGAGAAGGCGGAGGACTCAGAGGGGAGTTCGCGTAGGAATAACTTACGTTTTGTGGGGTTTCCAGAAAAAGCAGAAGGCAACTCCACAGAGTTATTCCTAGAAGACGGGCTCACTAAGGTGATTGCTCCCAAGACCCTCTCCAAATGTTTCAACATTGTGCGCGCACCCAGGGTGCTTGCTCCGCCCCCAAGGCCAGGGGTGCCACCGAGAGCTATTATTGCTAAACTGTTCAATTACAGAGATAGAGATTACCTGCTGCAGGTGTCACGAAACCGCGCCCAGTTCCTTTTCGAGGGCCATTCTATCTCCCTATATCCGGACTATAGACAGAGAGTACAAGATAAATGGAAAACATACGTAGTGGTCAATTGCAAATTGCGGGAGTTGAACTTGAAATACAGTCTCATGTTTCTCGCGAAACTGCTGGAGACGCTTCAGAATGGCTGGAAGCCAGGGGACCGAGAGGACGGCCACTGGTGGCATCTACAGAACCCTCTGGAAGTTGCACCGGGCCAGACACACCGGACGACCATCGGTGGTCGCAAAGACAGCTACAAATGGCCTCACAGAGGGATCCTGCCCGTATCCAGGTGCTTCAGGATGGCACATTGCACGCATCCGACACCGTGTCTGTCCCAGAGTCTATTGTGGTGACTCAGGATCCAGAGGCAGACAACGAAGAACAGGGGAGTGTTCAGTAGTGATAGCGTCGGCTCTTCTAAGGAGCGGAAGGACAGATAAGTGCTGCCGCTGGCGCATAAGTACTACTGGGGTGCCAGTCATGCATGGTCTGCCAGGTTGTTGAGGGTTATAAGAGACTCATGCATCAGGATTTTTTTCATTGTTTGCATAAAATAACAGGAGTGGGCTGCCGCTGGGTAGCGACACCCCCATCAGAGGTTGACCCCACGAAGGACCCTTGAGAGCAATCTTGCACCTCTGTCGGGTTCAGATCTCTTGCACAGCATTCAATTTTATACACACTTTCAGGGCTGAATTTGGGTTCAGACTAGAACCAAGGTATGGCTCTGTTTGTTATGTTCTAATTGTTGTTTGAAGGGTGGGGGGTGTATGGGGTGCTATGTGTCGAAATTTGCACTGGATGTACTGCTAGTTGGGGAACTCGCGCGACTGCCCAGGGGGAGGGGAGGGCAACTGGACAGTTCAAGTTGTAATGTTTTCAAAGTTATGGGGGTGATATGCGGTCATGGTGGGAGTTGGCTAACAGGCAAAGTATACTGCGGCGGGAGGCGGGAGATGAACAAGATAAATATATCCTGATACACCTCATCTTACGAACAGATACTAATGGCGGCACAAACTCTGAAATTACTTAGTTGGAACATTAGGGGAATGGCGGGCCTGGAGAAAAGACGGAGAGTCTATGCCTTTTTAAAACGGTATAAAGTTGGGATTGCAGGGTTGCAGGAAACACATGTATGGGGGACTATTGTGAGTATACGCAGGAAATGGAGAGGACAGATGTATGCTACCTCCTATTTGGATTTCGCATGGGGGCTATGATTTGGGTGGCCCCCGGAGTCCCATTCCAACATATGAGTCACGTTCTGGATCCCGAAGGGAGGTATGTTATTCTGCATGGCAAATGGGAGGGTAAGGAGTTGTTATTTATTTTCATGCCCCGAACGTGGACTGTCCTGATTTTTTCCCGGCAGTCCTTAAAGCAACTCTCCCATACACGGGTGCCGAGATTGTCCTTCTAGGAGAGATGTTAATTGCGCCTTTGACACAGATATGGATAGGGACCCCCCAAGGCCACAGGCTAAGCCACGCATGTTGCGTTCACTAGACCGGCTGATGCAGGGTCTACAACTTAGGGACGAGTGGAGGGCTAGGACCCCAACAACGAAAGCATTCTCATGTTATACTAATACGTTTAGTCATATTGATCATTGCTGCATTACGCCAGGACTGTCGCCAGATACGGATAACGTTTCGTACCTCCCCCGCCCGGCCATCCCTCTTTGGAGACTCAGGGTGGAGGCGCTATCTGATCCACCCTACGCTGCAGTGGTGTCAGAGACTCTGCAAAATGATTTCCATGAAAACTGGGGATCTGCTTCGACCAGATCAATTGAATGGGAAGCCATGAAGGTGGTTGTAAGGGGGTGTGTGTGAAAGCCTCCTACGGGGTGAGACAACAGTTCAATAGGGACATCACAAAGCTTGAACACCAATTGAAAGGGTTGTAGGACATGTTATATGAGATGCAGGAACACTTAGCTGTGTGGACTAAGGTGCGTGGGGAACTTTTAGACACCGGGGCCCGGCTGGAAAAATTCATTTATACATCATATAGAAAGCGGCAGCACATGCAGGGGGACAGGTTGGGGGCACTACTAGCTAGGCTAATAAAAACAGAAAAGGAACATACGCTCATCTTACAATTACAGACGAGCAATGGGACCCTGCTGCAAATGCAGGGGGCGATCCTAAAGGAATTTGCAGTGTATGTGGAGTCCACATGCATGGGTACCCGGCGTATCTCTTCGGGAGGGTTACAGGAGTTTTTGACAGGGATGACACTTCCCAAGCTAGATGATGAGTAGGCGGAAGCCCTTGGGGCCCCGATCTCCAGGCATCCATACGGGACTTGAAGTTGGAGAAATGTCCAGGAGTAGATGGGCTACCGGCGGAGTTTTATCAGCAGTATGCGCCATTATTGGTGGATCATTTACTCAACGTGTTCAATGAGGCCTTGGGCAATAAAACGCTGCCAAACACAATAGCGGAGGCAATTATATCTATGCTCCCAAAACCTGATAGGGACCCCGTTTTGGAGAGCTCCTATAGACCTATTTCGCTCCTTAATGTGGATGCAAACATTTTGAGTGGGATATTGGCGGCACGGCTACTGCCATTAATGTCCCGGCTGATCCATTCAGATCAGGCGGGGTGTAATCCAAAACGCAATACCACTCATAATTTGCGGTGCTTGGCGCACGTTTGACATGCACCGAGTCTGGAATCAGAAACCTGGGCACTGGTTCTATTGGATATTCAATAGGCATTTGATTCGGTAGAGTGGGATTATATGTGGGCAGTGCTGGCCGGGATGGGGGTAGGACAATCCTTTATGAAATGGATAAAAGTCATGTATATTAGACCAACCACAAGGCTTCGCATTCGAGAGCAAGTCTCGGAAAGTTTTTGTTTGAAAAGGGGCACTCACCAGGGATGTCCCTTGTCCCCGCTCCTGTTTGCCATCGCAATGGAGCCGCTGTCCATCACTTTACGCACGGAGCTGGAAGGATGGGGGATTAAATTGGTGGAAACAGTGCATGTGGTCTCTATGTATGCTGACGACACATTGGTATATTTTTTTGTCGGCCAGAGGAGGCAGTCCCGGTGCTCATTGCGGAGCTGGAGAGGTTTGGTATGTGGTCCGGTCTACGCCTGAATCCAGGGAAATCGAAGCTGCTGCCCATGGGGGGCTTGAAAGGGAAATCTGAGACTGATTTGCCCATAGTGGGGATGAGATGAGTTCCTGACGGGGCACCGTACTTAGGGATTATGCTGACACACACTAGCGAGACGTACTTCGCGGAAAATATAGGGAAGAGAGTGGATGGGATCAGGAGATCTGTGGATTTCTGGAAGGACCTCCCATTATCATTAATGGGGAGGGTGGCATTGACCAAAATGGTTGCCCTGCCGAAATGTTTATACACACTACAGAATTACCTGTACTTGGTCCCGCAAAAGTTTTTCTCGAAGCTTGATAGCTTGATAGTAGAGTTATTGTGGAGGCCTAAAAGGAAGCGAATAAAGTTGAGCACTCTACAGAGATGTTGGGGGCAGGGAGGTTTGGAGGTTGCTCAGCTGCATTACTATTACATAGCTGCGCAGTTGCAACATGCGGTGCACTGGTTTGATGAACACAATCATTGGGAGAAGAGATTGTTGGCTGGCACTCATCGGGGGGTTCTGTTGCCGGAGCTTTTTCTGATCGGGTCTAAGATTGCAGAATCCTTTCCTTATATCATACGTCACGTCGCATTGGTCTGGGGAAGGGTGGTGCAAAAGGTACTCAAGAGAACACTGTATGCTCTGGACATTCCGTTGTGGGCAATTACGCCCTTTAAGCCGATAGGGCAAACAATGAATGTTAGAAGAAAAAAAAAGTAGATTTGCCCCTCAAATATATTATAATATAGCCCAGTTCCCCTACAGATACCATTACTGAGGCAAATTGAATAAACCTCCTTTCGGTATGTAGTAAAGCCTGCACAAATGTTCCATATCAAATGTGGCTGCGTAATTAGTGGTGAAAACCTTCTCAGCAAAGGGTACTTATTGCCTCTTTTATGGTTTGTTTAAATCGTTCCAACCTATACAACAAAAGAGATTCAGGTCATCTGTTGACCCGCTTCCGAAAGAGAGGTGCCATTTGGGGAATTTATGGGGTGAACGAGTTTGAGAGTCTCTGGGCATAAAAAGCCTTATAAAATCAATGTGGGTTTAATATATGTCCAGCAGAATGATAAAAATGCTCTCCTCCCTGAAAAGACCACTGCCAGCATATTCACGAAAGTCACTTATGTGAGGAGGAGAGTTGTGCAATACATCAATCAATCAATCAATCAGAGGTTTGTGGAGTGCAACTACTCGCCCGAAGGGGTTTAAAGGCGCTGGGGGGGGGGGGCAGTTCTTGGATGTTCATGGTGATTCATCGAAGAGCCAGGTCTTGAGGTCCTTCAATAACTTGGAGAGTGTTGGTGTCTGTTGGAGGTGGCGAGAGAGAGTGTTTCAGGCCTTGGCCGCGAGGAGGGAGAAGGAGTGTCCTCCTGTTCTGGTCTTCATGATGCATGGTACTGTTGCGAGAGAGAGCTGGGTTGAGGGGAGGGGTCTTTGGGGCGCATTGAACAAGAGGCAGTGCTTCATGTAGGCGGGTCCGGTGATGTGTCGTGCTTTGTGGGTGAGAAGCTTGAAAGTGATTCTCTTCTTGACGGGAAGCCAGTGTAGTGTCTGTAGGTGTTGGCTGATGTGGCAGTGGCGCAGTAAATTGAGAACTAGTCTGGCGGCGGCCTTCTGTATGCTCTGGAGTTTGCAAGCGAGATTCTTATTGATCCCGGGCTAAAGTGCGTTGCCGTAGTTGAGTAGGCTGCTGATGAGGGCATGGGTGGCGGTTTTCCTGTTTTCGACGGGAATCCACTTGAAGGTCTTTTGGATCAGACAGAGGATGCAGTAGCAGGAAGAGGTGAGAGCATTGATCTGGAGGTCAATTTTGAATTCAGAGTCCAGGATGTTTCTTTGGTTGTGTGCATGGTCTGTGGGGGGGGAGGGTTCCCGAGGGAGGGGGGCCATCAGGTGCGGTTCCAGGCATTGGCGTGTGAGCCCATAATGAGTACTTTGGTTTTCTCTGTGTTGAGTTTTAGGCAGCTGTTCTTCATCCACCTGGTGACTGCTTACATTCCATCTTGAAAGTTGCTTTTGGAGATGTTGAGTTTGTTGGATAGGGAGAGGATGAGTTAGGTGTCGTCTGCGTACAATACAATGTTGAGTCCGTGTGATCTGACAATGGATGTGAGCAGGGCCATGTAGACGTTGAACACGGTGGGGCTGATGGAGGATCCTTGGGGGAGTCCGCAGGTGGTAGGTGTGGGTTCCGAGAGGAAAGGAGGGAGTCTGACCCACTGAGCTCTGCCAGACAGGAATGAGCGGATCCAGTCTAGGGCCTTGTTCTGGATTCCTGCGTCGTGGAGTCTGAGGGCTAGGGTGCGGTGTGAGACTGTGTTGAATGCAGCGGAGAGGTCCAGTAGGATGAGTGCCACAGTTTGATTTGATTTGATTTGATTTGTCAACTTGTAGAGCGCGCGAATGCCCGTGGGCGTCTTGGCGCTATGACAGATCCTCATCTCACAGGAACGGTTTCTAGAGTTATGCAGAGAATAGCCAGGTTTTTACTTCCTTCCTGAAGGATTTCAGAGATGGGAAAGTTTTTATGGCAAGAGGCAGCTGATTCTAGGTTCGTGCTGCATGTACAAGGAAGCTTCTTCCACCCCAGTTAGCTCGCCTGAATCTGGGGACACTAATTAGTTTTAATTGGCCGGATCTGAGATGTTTCGTTGGTTCATATATTTTTAAATGAGATCTTAGAAATTGTGACCCTATTCCCTGAAGTGCCTTGTAGGTCAGGCAGAGTGATTTAAATTTCACCCTTTTTTCAATTGGCAGCCAATGCAGGGTTTTTAGTTTGTGACTGATTGGTTCAAACTTAGGTATGCCTAAAACCAATCTGGCTGCTGCGTTTTGTAGGCGTTGTAGTTTAGCTATGATTTTTTTCGTAGCTCCGGCATATAAACTATTTCCTTAATCCGGTCTTGACAGAGCTAAGGCTGTCACTACTGTCTTACGCGAATCCTGTGGTAGATAAGGCAGTATCTTTTTTATAATTTTTAAAATATACCAGAGTGTTGATGACAGCTTGCTGGCTTGGGCTTCAAAAGATAGATTGGTGTCAAGGGTGACGCCCAGATTCTTCACTTTTTCTGATGAGCTTGGGCATCTACCCAAGTCATTAGGCCACCAAGCAGGCGACCAGATGTTTGTGTCACCCCCTAATATCATCACCTCACTTTTGTCTCCATTAAGCTTCAGACAATTTCTTTCCATCCATTGGCTCACCTGTATCATACATAATTGAAATTTTTCTGCTGTGTCCTCCACATCCTTGCTGATGGACACCACAATTTGGGTGTCGTCAGCATAGGATATTGGAGTGAAACCACAGCTTCTTATGATTTCTGCAAGGGGGGCCACGTACAAGTTAAAAAGGGTGGGACTCAGCGAGGACCCCTGTGGGACCCCGCATGGTGAATTAAAGGATTTAGATTTTGCTTCTCCTACTTCTACCGAAAAAGTTCTGTTTACTAGATAGGATGCAATGAGGGTGCATGCTAAATCGTGTATTTTTGCATTTTTCAAACGAGTTAGGAGAATCTCGTGACTGACCGTGTCGAAGGCCGCCGATAGGTCGAGTAATATCAAGGCGGCCTTCGTACCGTTATCCAGCAGTTTCCTAAGCTCTTCCACAGCTGTAATTAAGGCGGTTTCTGTTCCATGTCCTTCACAGAAACCAAACTGAGAGTGGTCTAACCAGTGTCCATCCATCAGATAACGGGATAGCTGTTTGTTTAAAAGTTTCTCTAAAATCTTTGCAGAAAAATGTATTCTAGCTATAGGTCTGTAATTACTTGGTTCTTCACAGTCCAGATTTGATTTTTTTAAAAGTGATCTGATTGATATCTTTTTCCAGTCATCTGGAAAGGTATTAGTTCCAAGTATTTGACCGAATAATTGTTCTAATACCAGGCTCAATTGTTCTGCACAGATTTGCATTATTTTGGGTGGACAAGGGTCCAATGGGCTACCTGAGTTAGTGGTGAGTAATTCCTTCTGGATTTGATCTACTGTTGGATCACTGAATTGGAACAATGTAGATTGAGCTGATTGTTCCCCTGATTTTATAAGTTGTGAGGTAGCCTGATCAGCCTGATCTGCCATGTCTGTGTTATGGCTTTTGAAAGATTCATAAACTGAGGATACTTTGTTTACAAAGAAATCACCTAGTGTGTTACAGAAATCTGATGACATTTCTTGTAACGTACTGTTTTCAATTTTTGAAAGTTTTTTAACAGTAGAGAAGAGGGTTTTACTGGAGTTTTTTGACTCGTTAATTTTTTGGACGAAGTATTTGCTTTTCTCTGTTTTTCTTAATTTTCTATAGCTGGTTAGGGCTGCTTTAGAATAATTTTTTTGCCGGGCATCGTAGTTGGATCTCCACTTTTTTCCGGCTCTTCTACACGACTGTTTTTGTTCCTTCAGAACTTCAGAGAACCATGGTTGTGAGGGGTCTTTCTTTTAAACGTGACTTTCTTTTGTGGGACAGTAAGAAGGACTGCGCCCTCCAACCACTCGTTGACTTGTTTACAGGCTTTGTTGCTGTCTGCATCGAGAGTTGGATAGGGTGAGCAGAGGGTGTCAATAAAGGCTTGGGGTTGAACCTTGGACCAGTCTGGATATGTTGTTTTTTTTATGGCTTCGATGGGTCTTCCTGTCTCTTGTGCGACTTCTAATGAAAAGTAGACCATCTTGTGATCTGACCATGGGATCATGAGCGTATCAATGTTATTTAGGTTCTGACATGATGTAAAGATCCCGTCTAAGGTATGGCCTGCACAGTGTGTATTTAAATGTACTTTTTGTTCTAAATCAAAGTTTGCCATTTCATCTTTAAATGAGATTACCTTGGGGTCGGAACTTTTCTCCAAGTGTATATTGAAGTCTCCTAAAATTGTATAGTCAAGGCTCGAGACACTTGATTCTAAAAATGGGCTTAATAGCTCAATTAAAGGCGTCTTGGCATTAGGTGGTCTATATATTAGTAGGCCGTTAAACGTATAATTGTTCGTAATCTTAATTTGAAAGGTCAATGTTTCACAATCTGGGTTGCTTCCTTTATCGGATCTTTTAATTTTGAATTCTTCTTTAGCTATGATTGCTAATCCTCCCCCGCGCTTCATTTTTCTGTCGGCTCTAAAGATGGAAAAGCATTCGGGAATCGCAAGGGTCAGATCAGCGTCAGACGCTTCGTCTGCCCACGTCTCGGTGACAAATAGAAGATCGATATTTTGGCTTTTAATTAACTCAGCTGTGTGGACATTGTGTTTGACCATAGACCTGACATTAATTAGACCTGCTTTAATAGAGGAGTTTCTATAGCTTGGTATCTTAGGTTGGTTTAGGGGCATATTAAAAGCTCTAATCTGTGAAAAAGCGAAAACATGTGAGCAAGATGGACAATTTTTACCTTCCTTATGTAGATCGATCGGAGTACATGTGACGCAAGGTCTTAGTGATAGGAGTTCCTGGCTGGTGTAGGTCCGATTTCTTCTATCAGTATGATTCTGGACAGGGGGTATGGCCCTGGGCCCGGCGCGGACAGGCGCAGACGGGCTTGCCTTAGGCGCGCCTTCGGCACGCTGACGGCGCGCCCGCTGCGCTCGTCCGCTGCGCGTCCTGGTTATGCACATAGTTTATAGGAAAGGGGGAGCGTGGGGAGGGGGCATGGCCTCAGGTAGTGGGCGTGGCCTGAGGGCTCACTGGATATGCGGCAACAAGTTTTGTATCCCGCGGCAGCGCTAAAATCCGCTGCGCGGGGATGTCTACTTCGTGATTTCAAAGAGTAAATGCCTGGGAGAGGAATCGGGTAAGTAAAATCACAGTATCACATTAAATTGTTAAAAAGTTCAAACGAGCGTCTCCCGGCTTCCGCCTCAGGAGATGAGTGTCTTCTGACTGGCACTTGTAATCAGTGCGTCTTTAAATACCTCGGTGGGGGGGCGTGGCCTCAGGTAGTGGGCGTGGCCTGAGGGCTCACTGGAAATGGCGGCAACAAGTTTTGTATCCCGCGGCAGCGCTAAAATCCGCTGCGCGGGGATGTCTACTTTGTGATTTCAAAGAGTAAATGCCTGGGAGAGGAATCGGGTAAGTAAAATCACAGTATCACTTTAAATTGTTAAAAAGTTAAAACGAGCGTCTCCCGGCTTCCGCCTCAGGAGATGAGTGTCTTCTCTCTTTGTCAAGAAGGGACCTGATCTGTCATAGTAAGAAGGGCTGTTTTGGTGCTGTGATTCTTCCTGAAGCCTGATTGGGAGGAGTCGAGGACGTTGTTTTCTTCTATGAAGGAGGCAAGTTCACTGTTGACGTTTTTTTCTGTGAATTTTGCCGGATACTGGAGTAAGGAGATTGGTCTGAAACTCTTGAGGTCGGTGGGGTCCGCCGAGGGTTTTTTCAGGAGATGGTTGATCTCTGCATGTTTCCAGTCATTGGGGAAGGAGGCGATCTCGAAGGAGTGGTTGATGATTTGTTCAATCTTGGGGCGATGATGTGTGCAGTTCTGTGGTAGATGTGGTGGCGCAGAGTCCGTGGGGGCCATGGAGTGGGTTATCTTCATAGTCTGCAGGGTATCTTCAATGCTGAGGGCGGTCCAGCTATACAGTGTCGGCTATGTGGTGTAGGGAGCAGTGGGAGTGGGTTCCTCATGAGGGTTGTTGTCATCAAAGATGTCTTAGATGGTCTTGATGTTGTAATGGAACAAGGTGCTGAGTCTGTCGCAGCGGTCCTGGGAGGGTAGGATGTCGGAAGTCTCACTGTTGGGTTGGGCGAACTATTTGATAATGTAGAAGGGTTCCTTGCTATTGTGTGTGTGGGTGGAGATTTTGTCCTGGAGTGCTTTCTTCCTTGAGTATCTGATGAGTTTGTATTGGCCGATGGTTGCTGCTTTGAAGTTGTTGAGGTTTGCTGGGGTTATGGAGTTTCTCCATAGCTTTTCAAGGTGACTGCAGGTTTGTCTAGATTCTCAGAGTTCGGTGTAGAACCAGCTGGCTCTCTTGGCGTTTGGAAGTTTTCTTGAGGCGGGCGATGGTGTTGGCGCAGTTGGTGATCCAGTTGTGAAGGGTACTGGCAACAGTGGTAGGGTCATCGCCTGTGACGGTGGGAGCAGAGCTGCTGAGGGAGGCGGAGAGCTGGTCATCGGAGATCTTGTTCCAGGGCCTGCTCTGGAGCTGGTATGGACATCTGCAGGAGATGTTTGTTTTGAAGGTGAAGTGGACGCAGCGGTGGTCCGTCCATGGGAGTTCAGAGGTGTGAATAAAGGTGATTGAGTTTCCCGCTGTGAAGATGGGGTGGAGGATGTTTCCTGCTGAGTGCGTAGGTTATGGTACGATCTGTTTGAGTCCTATGTTGTGGAGGCTGTCCATGAGGGAGGTAGAGTTGGGGTCTTGGCAGTTGTCGAGGTGGAAATTGAAGTCTCCCAGCAAAGTGTAGTCGGTGGAGGTGATGGCTTGCAAGGTGATGATGTTGGTGATGGAGTCGGAGAAAGGTGTGCAGGTCCGGGGGGGTCTGTAGATGAGGGTGCCTCGGAGGGTGGTGGATGGGTTGGTCTGTATCTTGAAGTGGAGGTGTTCCATCAGTGCTGTGGGCCCATCAGTGTAGGTGCTCAGACAGAAGTTGGACTTGTGAGCGATGGAGATGCCTCACCCGGGGCGGTTGGAGCAGTCCTTCCGGGTGATCCTGTAGCCTTCGGGGTGGCGATCGCGATGTCAGGCACCGAGGCAGCGTTCGTCCAGGTTTTGGTAAGGAAGGCGATGTCTGGGGTGGTGCTGTTGAAGAGGTCCCAGATTTCTGTGGCATGTCTGTGGAAGGAGCGGAAGTTGAGGAGGATGCATTGCAGGGTTTGGGGTGCGCTGGTGCGCTGGAGTTATTGCTGGAGGGTGGAGGTGGGTCCTGGGTCTAGGCTAAGGTGAAGGAGTGTCGGGAGTGTCAGCAGTGTCGGCAGATGAAGGGTCAGTGGGTGTCGAAGGGCACCATCTTGTTTAGTGCCCTCTCCTCACCTGTCCTGTCATCTTTGATGAAAAATTTAGCTTGTAAAGGGGCCTAAACAGAACCTCCTCTGAGCAGCAGCACCCTCACTGCATTATACCCAGGGGTTTGCGGAATAAAACACTCCTCAATCTGACATTTCTGCCCCTGAAAGCCGCTCGAGTCCGGAGCTCTGTGCCTATGTGGACATCTCCGCCCGGCACTAGCCATGCCCCGTAGCAGGTCCGAGATTATTAAACAGTCGCTTTAGCTCAGATATCGCCCCTGCTTGGACGCACACCTCGGAAAACTCTAGCACTATAATTGATTACACAAAAGAAAGCCTTACAGTGTTCAACCAGATTACCAACTATACTATTTACCACCATCCTGAGAGCAACCATCACTTACAAATAAAAAAATCTGGGAGTCTATTAAACAACATATTAAAATACAAAAAGCTTGCTGGTTGACACCTAAACTGAGACCCTAAATCAAATAAATGGCATGAAGAGTTGGTAACAGAAATAAAATTGAGATGCACACACCTCTGTATAGAAAACAATTTTCTGCCTCCAAATGGGAAGAGGTTGCTAAGAGGGTCTTAGCTGTGTGCCCAAAAAAACATTGCCAAAACATTGCGCAATGGCCATGAAGTGTAATCCATTATGGTTCACAGGGAGACTCAGTCAAATGAAAAGGAACTTATGTGAACTGTTTTGTCGCAAAAAGGAGATGCTTAATAAGCCTAATCAAATAGTTGAAATAGGTAATTTTCAAAGTTTATATGAAAACAAAATCTGGACCGCTAAGAAATTTCATCAGGATGATTACTGGGCAAAGCTATTATGCGCTTGGAAATAAAAGTGTCCACAACACTTCTGGAACCTTGTAAACTCAGTGGAGAATGGCTGCGAACAAACATGCAGCGCAAATATAAGTGAATCAGCTTTTGCAACCTACTTGCAAGCCCATTACTCAACTGCAAGCTCCAACAGTAGCCAGATCCCATGCATTATTGGGATAAGTCAAAGGATTTTCTTGTCTCAAGATGTCTCCAATACTACTGCAGCCAGAAGGAAGGAGTTCCTTAATCTTCGAGCTCCTCTACATTCTTTGGGTGCCAGATAAGGTATTTTTCACCCCTGCCTCTTTAAAGTGACCTTCCAGAATAATACTACTACATTTGAAGACCCGGCTGAGCATAAAAAGTGTATACAATCACATACGTTGGTCAATACGCACACAGCTGGTCATTCTGGTTGATTCCCTTTTCTCTTTGCTGGAGCTTGTCAGATAGTTCACAATAATTACCCTGAAATGTTTACTATAGTATTTAAGTCATCATTGTTAATGTTTTGTTATGATATATTACTTGTTGTTTATCCTAACAGATCTGTCTTGTTTGTTTTCAGTGTACGGTCCTTCCTCCTGAGTGTATATGGTCTGGATGTGGAAGAAATACCTTCCTTTTTGGGTGTCTCATGATTTCATGTTTCGTCTCCACCCCATTTATCTTCTTTTTGCTTAACATTCAGGCATGTTTTTGCAGTCGTCCTTTTCTGGATATGTACTGTCTCTCCTTCTTTTTCCTATTCTTTTTCTCCCTTTCCCCTTCTTGTCTTCCTAGTCTTCTTTTTTCTTTGCTGGCTACTTTTTTCTTTTCAATGTTATCAAGAAATGTATCTATTTTTTTTTTCATATATAATTTCAGTTAATATCATGGAACATTAAAGTATCTATTAATCTGGTGAAACAACTGAGAATTTTATCAAAACTGGGCAAGTTTAGCCCAGATCTAGTTCACCTTCTGAAACCCACCTGACTGAATTGGAAGCTTTAAAGTTTAAGAAAACCTGGATGGGAAATGTGTTTGTTTCTCCTTCACTGTACAAAAAGAATGGAGTTGTTATATCGTCTCGAAAATCGCTTAATGTTACTTTGACCTCACAGGTAATAGATGATATGGGCAGGTGGATTATAGTTAGCCTTCTTATTGATAATGTATCGCTTATTGTGTTAAATGTATATGCTTCTACGCTCCCCGATCATAATTTTTGGCCCCTATGGCCAGGAAATATACACAATATAAAGATTCACATTTTATTTTGGGTGGCGACAGTAACCAATCTATGGATCCTTTTTTAGAGAGATGTTCTTCTACCCAATTTTTGTCCCAATAAATGCATAAGCAGTTCCTTTCTACAGTAACAGTACCCTAGTAGACTCTTGGAGGCTTTGTAACCATACATCACAGGCCTATACTTACTACTCAAGTCAAGTCAAAAGATACTTTATTCGACATATCAATGCCATAAAAGTAAACATGAGAGGAAACGTTTTGTCAAAAAACATTGCTTTAAAAACAGTAATTAAAATTTTGTAAACCAAAAGATAGAGTTAGGGTTATCAGGTAGAGCAGAGGGTTTCATGTAAATTGCATAGTGCCAAATTTACATTACAATAAGCAATAAGAAAACTGGTTAAAGTTCCTGACTGGAGCAGATGATAACATATAAAATATCAAGTACTAACAGGTGGAGTACAAAATACTACATTCACAATATCATAAGCAATTAGACAAATATTAATATTTAAAAAGTGAATTTTGATGCTCACAGAATAATAAACAATACAAGTTAAGATTACTAAATAGAACAGGGGGTATCCAATGACGTGCAAAATACTGGAATGTAAAGTGCAACGTGCTAAATTTATAGTTTAAATAACAGTAAACATTTGAATAATCATAGTTACATAAAAAATGATGATTTGATAATAATTATTAAAATTACAGTTTTTTTCTGCATCTAATGGCTCCTGTGAAAAAACGTGCAACCCCAAAACAGACCATAGGTGAAGATAGCTTTTGGAGGTATAGTAAAGCGGGCCTAACTTGGGAAAAGTGACAATCTTTAAGAAGAGGAAGTAAAAATCTTTTACGCAGCTGAACATAATAATCACAGAAAAAGATAAAATGTAAAGTATCTTGTTCTGAAAAATCTTCACAAGGGCAAGGTTTATGAGTACCTTGTTTCGCAAAACCTTGTGGGACAGCTAAAAACCAAGGGATCAAATGTAATCGAAATCTTGTTAGCACAAAACGATGAAAGACATTATTTACAATAAGTAAATATGGTTGGAATTGGTTATACAAAGGTAATGTGATGTATGTTCTAACCGTTGGTTTTATTAGCTCTTTTTCCTCCCCAAGGCCCTGTTGCTTCTCCAAAAACTGTGATTTAATGGCTCTAATTTTAGATTTGCCCATCGGTTTCGGCCTATTATATAAATCTGGGCAACCTAGCCATTTAGTCAGGTCCATTATATACTTCAAACATGGGATATGCAAGGCTCTGTCCAAAGCTATACAATCCATGATTATCAATTGGTTTAAGTTTGTGCTAGGACTAGCCCAAACTCTAAGCTAACGTAGCAAGGGGGCTATCGCTATCTCATCCTCAATATACCCCACCCCAACCTCTTCATTTAAAATAAACGCTGGGGTGGTGGAAGGTCACGCCAATAGTTTGCGTAAAAACGTATCTCTTTGAATCTCTTTACCTTCATAATAGCCCCAAATATCACAACCATAGGAAGCCATAGGGATGCACTTTTCTTTATAAACTTTCAACAGGGCGGGTAAAGGTTTAGTTCCCAGTCCCTTGGCAAAGTTTAGGGTAGCCCCCGTTGCTCTGGCCAAGATGTTCTTCTTTTGTATAATTTGTGCTCCCCACGACCCGCATTCATCAAAGAGTACCCCCAAATATGGAAATGTTGGGACTTTAGTTAGTTCAACCCCCTTACAATAAAATTTGGACTTCGTGGGTTTTCGGGAGCCAATAGACAATATGTGTGACTTCTTAAAATTTGTTGATGGATCTAAAGAATCCATAAAAGCTATAAAACCATCTAGTAATCTTTGGAGCCCCGCAGCTGTTCTTGTAAGTAAAACCGTATCATCTGCATATAACAATGCAGGGATTTTCTTGTCATCAACCCTAGGGATGTCTATACAGCTAGTTGTTAAAAAATCCCCCAGCTTGTTTATGTAAAGAGTAAAAAGGAGGGGGGCTAATATACATCCCTGACGTACGTCCCCCTTTACATCCCATGGGCTTGTCAAGTCACCATTTTTATTATATCTGACTGTGGCCATGTTTTTTTCATGAATATTAAATAAAAAAGCCACCAGCTGGGGTTCAAGGCCCATATCCCTTAAAATAAGCCATAGTTTGGACCTATTTACACAGTCAAACGCTAGTGTCAGATCCATAAAAGCCAAATGTAGTACTCCCTTTTTGGCAATAGTATACTTTCTTATGACTAAATGTAAATTAAGGCATTGGTCCAGGGTCCCTGTGCCCGCCCTAAAGCCATATTGTAGATCGGAAATAACATTTAAAGGGTCTAACCAAGTCGTCAGGCGCTCTAAAATTACTTTGCCCATAGTTGTAGCAGCAGAGTCTAAAAGAGAGATCGGTCTATAACATATAGGGTCGTCTCGTGCACCTTTTTTTAAAATAGGTACAACGACTGCCTTTCTCCAGGATAACGGAAGACTTTGTGAACACGCCGCGTCAAAAACATGTGCTAAAATTCTCGACCAAACACTAGGGTCAGCCTTAAACAGATCTGCTGGTACCCCATCGAGCCCGGAGCCGTTCCCCCGCTGTAGATAAAATTGCATTATAAACTTCCTCTGTGCTAAAAATAAGCCCTGCACTAATGTGCTCAACCTCCACGGGCTCTGTAATTTCTTCTATACTAACATTGTTAAAAATACGGCCAAAGTGCTGAACCCATAGGTCAGCTGGAATTAAAAACTCTTTATTTAAATTTTGGGAATCAGAGAGGAAAGGGCTATTGACTACTGACCAGAAATTTGCACTATCTTTCAGTACACTTCCTTCACTCAGGGCTTCCCACGCCTGCTCTTTTAACTGGTTCTTTCTATTTTGAGTAGCCAATTTATAAGCCATCCTTTTAGCTCTAATTTCTGCTGCATCTCTAGGGATACGTTTAATGGCCTGTATGAGCTCCCTATGAGTTTTAGAACAAGTACTATCAAACCATCTTTCGGCCTTCGAACAGCTGACCTTACTCACAACGGTAAGGTCAGCGGAGATATGTTTTGTTAGTGTTTCGAAGGCTTCTAGAGTGGGATAACCGTCCGTGGATGGATCTAG
Source organism: Triturus cristatus (assembly GCF_964204655.1). NCBI lineage: Eukaryota > Metazoa > Chordata > Amphibia > Caudata > Salamandridae > Triturus > Triturus cristatus. The sequence continues at coordinate 742,258,008 of NC_140583.1, forward strand.
GCAGAATTGGATTTCAGAGGCACAAGAAGTATACAGGTTTTCAAGGAAGATATCTGGGGGAATTCTTTCCCATTTTAGCCTGCTATTTTGATCTTTAGTTGTAATGTCTTTATTTATAATATGGGTAGTTATCCCCTCGAATTCAATCGCAGAAAGTGGAATTGTAAGTATAAGGGGATCATGGTCGCTTTAACATGACCAAGAAACTGTTAAATCCATGATATTTGAGGCTAGTGGTGCAGTCAAAGAGATATAATCAATGGTACTAGACCTTCCGTTCCCTGTATATGTTGGTACTGACTCCAAACTGCTTGTTTGCCAAGAACAGAGTAAATTATTCCAAAAAAGTGCCACATGGTGTGTGTTCAAAATAATTTAGCACAGAGGGAAACTCCCCTTGGTCCAGTTCAATAATACAGTTTAGGATGCACGAATGAATATTAAAATCCCCTAAAATTATTAAGTCATAATGTAAAGATTTACCCTCCTCGTAATTTTCACGAAACTCTTCTAAGGCTAGCAAGTGTTCCATCTCGTGACCTCTGGAAAAGGAATTATAAAAGTTCACTACTAGCAAAGTAGCGCGATTCTTAAAAGAAAGTTCTACCGCTTGCAAGTGATGAGATTTACATTCAACCATTCGTAATTTACAGGAGAGTTTAAGTGAAAACATTAAAAGTAAGCCCCCTCTTGCTCTACCCATATTTGAGGGAATAGCATATTTAAAAAAAGATTTAAAACCATCTAAATAAAAACAGTCATTTGCCTACCACGTTTCCTGAAGGGCAAAGATATGATGATCTGCTAAAAAAAATTCCCAATTTAAAAGGCCCGTTTTTGACCTTAGGCCCGCTATATTCCATGACAGAATTTTCTTGTGGTCGTTCAAAGATGGGGGCGTTACAATGTGGCGATCCACAGGCTCAACAGGATGTAATATAGAGGTAGACAAATTTGAGAAACAGTGATTAGTCAAAATATGATCTGATATTGCCGGGGAAACCAGTCAATCTTGCTGGCCCAAGTCCGATAGGGGAGAAAACCTATTATATGTTTTTGGGATGAATGGGGCAATGATTTTATACTCAGTGGAGGGCTTATAAAAGTGACCTAGGTGCAACGGCCAGATCTTGGTTGTTCTGGCAATGTTTGTCCCATATGATGACAGCAGGGACCTCGCCATGTTTGGGTGACGGAAACTAATAACAATACAGTCACCCTGGATGTCCTTAATATGAGTCCCAACCCTCCCCCGACCCTGCGGGCCATAATGATTTCTCCAATCTGTGACTCCCAGAGGCCCCTATGTTTTATAAGCCAATCTGCACATTTGTTTCCAAGATTCTCCCTGGTTTCTTCTAAGTGGAGGTACTCCGGATAAGACTAGCGCATATGGACAGGCAGCGGGAGGTAAATTTAATTTTGCAAGGTGTTAGATCGTCTATGGCCTCGGGGGATGAAGTACCCTCTTTCTGTGATTCAGCAATCTGATTTGTAGAGCCCTAATGGATCTGCGGCATTACATTAGGATTAAAAAGTGAAGGGGCATTAATAGGTGGTAAGGATGCTATACTTCCAACATTACTGGGAAGATCTATACTAGGCTGTGTTTCTACTAATGATGGTATGACTCCCAATGTAAAACATTCCTTAATTTTGGTACAAGTAACACATGAATCCTTAGAGAAGGAGGTGGGCAATAATGGCTGTGAATTTGGATTTGTAATAATAGCAGACTCACAAATGGTCCCGTTGTTGCTTAATCCCATAGTTGTTACCTGTTTCACTGATTTTACTTGAGAACTTATATTATTAGACAAAGTGTCTAATCGGTCTAAGCGTTTCCACAGGGTGGTGAAATGTTTATCAATCAAGCCTTTAATACTGGTAGAAACAATATTCGCAATATTGTCTATAACATTTTTGTCCGGTGACCCACCCAATAGGCAAAAAGAATAACAGTCAGTCTGAGAAGCGATTGTCCTGCTTACAATGGTAACGGGGGCATCAGTCACAGGGTTAACAATAGAGGAAGAATTAGAAGAAGAAGGAGGACACTTAAGCCATGAACTCATAGATGTGCGAGAAGGAATATTACTTGGTGGTTTTTTCCTTTTAGTACACACAGGTTTGGCCGACTTCCTTTTCCTTCTAGCGCCCAGGGTAGAAGAAATAATCATAGAATCCGAGATGCCCGGTGATTTATCCATGTTGTCCTCATTACCTGAGACACGAGGCAGGTCATTATTAGCAGCGTTAGTAACGTTGCCTAAATGGCTTAAAGTAGTATTTAAACCTTGCAGGGGGCTCATTGTATTCGGTTGCGAAGTAGAAATAGAAACAGGCAGACTGAGCATGGGATCCAATGCAACCACCTCCGACAGAAGCCCAAACTGGCCAGATGCAGCCCCCATAGATAGGCGCCTCTCCACATGTTCAATTTCGTTGGTGACAATGCTTACAGCTTGTTCTAGCATGCTGTCTATACTTGTGGTGGGGTGAGTACAGGACATCCCACTCTTCTTCCCCATTATTACTACAGCATAAAACTTATGCAGGACTGTCACAAAAAATCCACGCCCACCTGCCAATGGAGTTCCAAATATAAATGTCAGGGGGTGGCCCAGCTCAGCCTTGTCCAGGCACGGATGGGCGCAGACGACCCGCCCTTGGCCCGGGCTTGGCCCGGGCTGCGTCCCACGCCGCGGTGGGAGAGGCTGCGCTATAAGCGCATTGGCCACACCTCCCCCTCACTCGCGGCAGCTGCGGGATGGAGCGGTGCACTCTGGGGGTTGCAGTCCTCCCCAGAGCCTGTAACGCAGTGCGAGTGATGCTGGAATGGCGGCGTTGCCCCTGGGACCATCGTCCCACCGGGGGTTCTCTAGGAGGCAGATGTGGCAATGCAGGCGGCAAGTGGGCACAACGAACAAGCAGCAAACTTCCCCTACTCATCCTCTCATGGTACACTTTCATGATTAGACCACATCTTTCTTGTAAATCTCTTTCACATCATATACAATCTCATATTTCTCCTATTATAATTTCTGATCATGGATTTGGTTCCTCCTATTCCCCTTCGCATAGATGAAGGTTTAATAACTCTCTTTTACAAGATGCTCAATTTTCTAGTTCCTTTATTTCTTTTACTTCTGAGTTTTTTTTCTTTTTATGATAATCCTACTATTTCTGCTTCTTTACTTTGCGATACTTTTAAAGCATCGGCGAGAGACTTTATTTTGAATTATGTTTCTCAGATGAAAAAGAGTCGTGCTCAGGAACATATCGTTTTGCTTTTTTCCATTAAATCCTTGAAGCGACAAAATAATTTTCTTCTAAATTGCCGTCTGATCTTCATTATTTATTACAAGAGAAACTAAAATTTAATTTTCTTTCCACTAATGAAGCTAGTTCTATACATCATTGGAAAAATGCAAGGTATAATGGGAGGAGGAATAAAGCAGGTAAATTATTGGCGGATTATCCCAAAATTCGAAAAAAGTGAGACAAGTTATTGAATCAGTGTTGACTGCACAGGGTAGTTCAATAACTAATAATAAGGATATTTAGAGGAATTTGCAAACTTCTATAAATCTTTCTATATGCCTGAATTATTTGCTCAATCTTCTACCATTGCGGATGATCTAAGTCAAATTTCTCATCATACTATCCCGGACTTGGATTTTGTTTCTTTAGAAAAATATCTTACTTTAGGTGAAATTTCTCATGCATTAAGATCATTAAAACTGGGGAAAACATCAGGACCTGATGGTGTTACAGTGTAATTTTACCTCCACTTTTCTAATATTCTACTATATTTATTTCGCTTGTTTACTCATTTTGTTAATTCCTCTTCTACGACAGTAACCATCCAGGAGGCTATATTTGTCTTATTCACAAAGATGACAAGGATCCCCATGATTGTAAAAACTATAGGCCTATCTCCTTGTGTTAAACAAGGATTATAAGATTTTTGCTAAGCTCCTTGCTCTTTGTTTAGAGTTCCTTCTCCTGTAGTTTATGGGGAAAGAACAATCTGGATTCATTAAGGGTAGGCTTAAATCAGATAATTCTCATTTGTTGTCCTTAGTAAAGCCCCTCTATTAAAATCTTCACTTGCGGCTAGAACAATATATGGAGAAAAAAAATTTGATAGGATTAGTTGGGACTTTATGATTTGGTCATTAAATTGGCTTTGGACCTAAATTTGTAGCTTTTGTTTCTTCTGTATCAAGCTCCTTGAGAGGCAGTCTTGGTGAATGGTAAAGTTTATTTTCTACTTTATAGTGGTGTGAGGGTATCTCCTCTGTTATTTGTTCTGGCACTATTTCTGGTTTCATTTATTGTAACCATTACTTAAAGTTTGCTGCATATACAGATGATATTCTTTTGTTTATTTCCTCCGCAGAAAGAGCTTTACCTTCTTTTTGGCAGGAATTTTAATTATTTTCCGTAGTCTCTAGATATCAAATTAATAAAAGCAAAATGTAAATTCTTCCTCTTACTAAATACACCTTTAGTCATCCTTACCTCATTATGGGTTTTCAATGGTCTACATCTCTTAAACATAAATATTTAGGTATCTGGGTTATGAATTCTGTATCAGAAACTATAAGAGTTAATTTTAAAGACTTTAAAAAAAGTAGACAATATTTTACCCTCCTGGAATCTTTTATTTGTATCCTTTTGGGGTAATTTAGATGCATTTAAAATGATGATCCCTCCTATTTTCTTATTTCTTGTTTCTATGTTACCAATTCATATCCCCAAGACTATTTTTTAAACAGTTTAACTCATTAATTCAAAAATTTCTCTGACATAATAAGAAATCACGAATTGCTCCGACCACTTTGCAACGTCCTAAAGTGTCTGGTGGGGTTAATTTTCCAGATTTCTATTCTTATCAAAGAGCCTTTATTTTACAGCAAGCTGGTCTGTGGACTTCTGTAGTGGTTTCACCTTTTTCTCCATTATGGTTAGAACTTAAAAAAACTTTCCTTTCTGCCTTTTACTTTTAAGGAAGTCTTGTTCCTCCTTTCTTTTAAGTCATTTCTTCATTCTTCGATCTTAAAGCATACAGTTTCATTGATTAAGTCCATGTTTCTCCCTACTCAATTGTCTCCCTCCCTATTTCTTAGAATGCCTTTATGGTATAACTCTTTAATCAAAATGAATAACAGACCAATTTTTGGTGTGCTTGGAAGAATGTGGGTGTGTCAATTCTTTCAAGAAAGAGCTCCTCTTTCCTTTCCTCAAGTTTGTCATATGTATCATTGTCCCAGTCTTCTTACTTTCATTTTAGTTTATTGATGAATGTCATACTGGACCAGTACTTCTCCATTCAATCCTCTTCATCTCGGTTAGTCCCTTTCTCCTCTGGATTTATTGAGCTCCTTAGTTCAGGCCCTAAATCATCTGTTATTTATGAATGTCTTTTGAAGCCTTACCCCACAAGAACCAAATCCAAGGTCGATCTTTAAAGGGAACAAGACTTAGGGGTGAGTTGGGATGTTGCTTTTTAAACTAAAATATGGGCACATATATAAAAAGAAATCTAGATCAGCTAGCGTTACTCAATCCTTATTATTTATTTATCACAGATGTTACTTCACTCCCGTACAATGTTCTAAGTTTTCCTCTGATGTTCTTGCTAAATGTTGGTTGTGTGGTTTTTCTCAGGCAGATTTAGGGCATATGCTATTTCACTGCCCTAAAACACTTTCATTTTGGCACAAGGTTTGGTTCCAGATTAGACAAATTATTAGTATTCAACCTTCTTTTAATATCCTTTATTTACTTTTGGATACATTATCTCGTCACTTTCTCCATTGTTTCCCAGTGACAAGTTGTTAGATATTTTATTGAAACTTGCATTTCAGCAAATTATTTAAAATTGGAAATCATCAGTTAAATTATCATACAAAGTGTGGTGGGATTCTGTAGGTTTACATCATAAATTGGATACTATGTACATGATGCAATGTTTATCCTCTCATAATGCCCCAAGTTTATAGTTACCTCTTGCTCTTTTTCTTAATCAAGTTAGTGGTACTGAATCACATACTACCTCTACCTATCTCAGAATCTTTATCCACTGTAATTATTTTATTCTCTGTCTTCTGTTGCACTTAAATGTGATTTTATATTTATTAAGGCTATTTGTTCTATAGCATTCTCCTATATTGTGAAATGGAGGAGGACGTGTCATGATGTCGTTATAGCTTTTTATAATTTATATATAATAATTCCTCTTCCATTGTCCCTTCTCCTTTTCTTTCCCTCCCCCCTTCTCAAATTTATAAAGGCTTTGATATTTAATGTTTAAAGTATTCAGCAATACTGATTTCTTCTTATATTTGTTTTCCTTTTCATGTATTGATGTATATTAAAGTGCTAAATAAAGTCTTTTGAATACAAAAAAATCTGGTGTTTGAAGCATGAATGGTAAACCCCTTGCAAATGAAAATGTGTACACATTTCGTGGGGTTACTATTGATAACAGGGGTTACTTAACCATCATTATCTACAAAACAGGGATAAAGTTGGATCACTCAACTTTGCGTTTGCACCTTTTTCACGAGTTTTGAAGGGTTCAACATCCTCCCCCTTGTTAAAAATCCTCACTGACACGTTGATCCCCACTCATCTGCGTCTAGAGTTTGGTCTTCAAAAGCCCGGCGTGGAGTACTTCTTAAAGTATTGGTTTAAGACTGCACTGCCGGGTGCTCTCGACAGCCTATTCTGGAAAACATAATATGCTCCTTTGAGCGGTTCACCTAACAGGAATTACGTGAATTCCTCCTTATTGCTACTACCTGTATCACACTTACTGGCTGTACTATGTTCAGGAATAGACTTTAAAAGACTCTTGATCAAGTACATCTGTCGAATATCAGTGTTGGAAGACAAAAGAGAAATGGCCAAGGGAGCAAACTCTTGGCAAAATATAAATTAATACTACTCTTTCAGCCCACACAGCTGTACTTGCCTTTCATATTTTTTTATAAAGGTTAATGCAGTATCATTTTGGTGCCATGCTAACATAAGAAAGCTTACACCCATGGTACAAAAAGACATATGCATAGTTTTCAGGTTGTGTGGCAAAACTGAAGAAATATTAATGCACACAGGGACTTAGTTCTAAACTTTTGACATAGGGCAGTGCTGCAAGCCTTTCGTCTGTGCTGTCCGAGGGTGATAGAAAAGGGCAGCAATGCATCATATCTATCAAACACAGCACATTTGTGTCCCATCACCCAGCGCTGATGCAAAATTGGCTGCCATGTGCCAACACAGGCATGCTAGCAAGATGGTGCAAGTGTGTCTGCTTTGTGGAAATTATTGTTTTGTGTAGGAAGGGTCAACTTCCTGCACAATAACAATAAATGGAGTCGATTTTGATGTGTGCTGCTGAAAGCAGAAAACACAGAACGAACACAGAACGAAGAAAAAATAGGAGAAATAAAGTTATGTCGCCTTGTTGCTTCTCTCCCGCAGGCTTTTGATGCATTCTAAGGTTTACAAAATGTTGCAAATCTGGGAATATGTCAAATGCAATGTGTGTAACCTTGGAACACCCACCTTAATGTCCATGGCACGCCTCCCCATCGCTGTGTGAGGCAAAAAGCGACGAGCTATGTTGCCTTCCACAATATCTACAAGGCCATGAAAAGCCATGCAGGGTGGCTTTATGTGGCCTTGTAGATATGGCTCTGCACTGTGTGCACCAGAAAGTCAATAAAAATGAAGTTCCAGCGGCTCACAGGGGCTTTGTAATTGAGGTCCTTAATATCTATTTGCCTGAACTTTTGAATTAACATAGACGCCTTTTAAGTAAGCACTACGTTAGCCTGGAGTCTGACCTCTGGGCAAGCAGTCACTGAGTGCATGAAACCTACAAAACTAGAATTCAATGTGGGTTTTGTCAAGTTTCTACTGTTTTTCACAAGCCAGGTTGAGGCTACAAGAACTTCCTAGTCTATCGAATGACATAAACAATCGATACTGTCCAGAAAATGGCATCATTGCACCATTATAGCTTTCTTTGTACTTTCATTATGTAATAGAAGGGCTCTATGAATTAACCGATGGACAGGTATAATTTGAGAACAGACTCTGAACCACTGCTTGTCTACAAATACTTGTACTTTTTGTATTGTCATATGCATTAGAGACATTGGAAAGCCCCTCCCCTCAAAAAATACCTGTTACTGTCTTGTTTGCCCCAAGTTTGAACAGCACCCTATGCACTTTACCTTTCCACATGTACTAAAAGCACCGACTCAAGAGATATTGCAAAATCCCTAAAAGCCGAATCTGTGTTATTGTGCAACATAACTCAAGCCTGCACAGCACCCTAAGGGGCATATTATCAAGAACTGCGTTAAAATTATCGCCTCTTTTGCGGCAGGAAACTGCCGCTAAAGCGGCGATAATGTGCTTGATAATATGCCCTTGAGAATTCCAATAGAAGCCCAGGTTCTTGATAATATGCCCCTATGCGTTATACCTTCTCCCGAGACTGCACACAACCTTCGTTGAGGAGGACTGGGAAGTCACCTATACCCTTACTTGATAGCATTTTATCCGTGCTTCTCGCTGCATAGAAGAACCATTAGGTCTCATTATGGGCCCTTTTTATGGTTTATAATTTGCAAGTTGAACTGTACGTAATACACTTTAATCGCGTAATGTTTTCATCTGACAATTGTTCTATAAATAAGTTTAAATAGTGATTCGGGGCGTGTGGGTGCACAGAACATTTGTATTGTATTTATTTCATTTGGACGAGTAATAATTGCACGTGCTCACTGTAAATTATGTTGTACTTTCTTGTCAATAAGCGCTCCTTTTTATATAGAATGGTGCGTAAGTCGGCGTCCGGAGACGATAGCGGGATTAAGAGCGAGTGATGAGTGACGATTGACGGCGGCAGCGGGAAGCGGAAAGCGAAGATCGCGCTCCAGGTCAGAAAGGGTGTAACTGTCGCCAGCGGAGCTCGGAGTTGCTGGAGATCGGCTGATTCCTGCAATCTGCCGTCCGAGAGAGGAGCGGGTGCGGGTTTGAAACCTGGTGTTTTCTCGCAGTGAGTTTTGCCCGAGAAGGTGGAAGGCAACAGTGAGCTGTGATTCTGGTCATTGTCTCTGGGTGAGCATTTGCTGTACTCACTCTCTTGTACTTCGCCATTGACATTGCTATTGCTGCACTTAAGGCAGTATATTGTGTGTTGGTAGGTATTTGGGGGTAGCCGGACTTGGGGTTGTGGCAGAGGTGGGCTTAGATCTCTACGGCAGAAGCAGGCGTTGATGCAACCACGGCTGGAGCTCCGTAGAGGGCGCCAGGCAGCGGCAGGAGTTTTCCTTTGGGGGAGTGGAGGGGGGGCACGTAATAGTACAGAGAGACAGGAGGAGATAGAAGATACTGATACTGGCATTATGGAAGCACAATCTTGTAAACTTGCAGAGGCCCCTGTTGTGAAAATCAAGGTTAATGTAAAGTGTCAGGCATCCAATAATAAAGTAAGCATTAAAGTAAGCACAGAATGCACAGAAAGTAAAGAAAGAGGTAATGTGGCTGGTTTAAAACCGATTGCTATCTCTAGGTATGCTCTGAGAAGTGTGGGTGAGGAATGCAGAAGTAAATTGGGAGTTACTGAGTCGCAGGTGAATTCGGTTAAATGTGTCAAAGAGCGGAGGGTACTTAAAAGAGAAGTAAAAGTAGTAAAACCCAGGGAAGGTCCATTGAATAAAGAGGTCATGGTTGAAAAAATAATCTAGAAGGAGATAACACTGAGTATAAGATTAAAGTGACTCCTCCTTTAAGATCCTACTTTAAAGTAATACCGAAAACCCTAGTGTTAAGTGCCAATTCCAACATGGCAGAAATGGAATCCCACCCCACTCAACAACAGCAACAACAACCAGTCGGACATGGAGTTACTTTCGGAGCTCCAAATTTAGTAGATTGGTCGGCGCATTTGAGCCCGAATCGTTTTCAGGTACTGACCCCAGAGTTGGGGTGACTGGGGGGACCTGCGGAAGGTGAAGTTTCCATAGATACTGGTATTGCTTCTTTGGCCCAGTCGCCCCGTGAGTTACAGAATTTACAGGATGGAACTCGAAAAAGCAAAGCAAGTCAGCCCGAAAAACTACTGGGGCAGAATAGGTCTGCACAGAATGAGAAGGGCTCCGTCGTCGATACCGCTGAGAATGGAGAACTTCCGATCAGTAGTCTCATTGCCTCTCTCACGCTTGAGATTCGTAGCAGATTTGAAGTTTCTGAGTTAAACCAGAGAGAAATAAAATCTGCTTGTGATGTGCTTGAGAAAAAAATTGATGATTAAAGTGGAATGACTCTAGTTTTAGAAGCGGAAGTAAGTGACCTTAAGGCAACGGTGCAAGAAAACAGAAATGAAATTGAAAATTTGAAAGTAAAAGGGCGAGATCAGAAAGAAAGGATGGAGAGGTTGGAGAATTTCCAGAGGCGAAATAACTTCAACATTTTGAGACTTCCAGAGGGTAATGAAGGTAGTGATATTAAGAGTTTTGTTGTACAATTGTTCAAAAAGGAGTTTCAGCTGGAGGAATCGGAAGAGGAAATAGCCAGAGATATCCAAAGGATCCATAGAGATCCATTTAGGCTGAGTGCAAATAGGTCCAAACCAAAGAGGATTCTAGTTAATTTTCTTTCGTACTCCTTAAAAGAAAAGATCCTTGCCAAGGCATTAAAGAGTAAGTCGGTTGATCTAGACAGAATAAAAGCTGAAATCAGATCAGACCTCTCAATAGTAACATCTAACACGCAATGGGAGTTGGGTAAAAGAATTGAGCCCTTGAAAAAGCTAGGGGCTTCAGTCCAGCTAAAATTCACAGCTATGCTTAAAGTGATGTTAAACAACAAAATGCATTCTTTTCGATTTGTGGAGGAGGTAGATAAATTTATAGAGGAGCGCCAATCGGAGGTCTAGTAAGAAAATTTTGTTTAACTGCTCAACTCTGTTTAAAATTGTATGTACTAAATTAGAAACTGTATGCACACTTCCGGGTTCTCCCATATGGCCCTGTTGGCCATGGGAAGTTGGTTAGGGTTTTCCAAGGGTGGGGATGCAAGTTGGGGGAGCACAGGGTGTTGAGCATAAAGGGAAAAATTTTAAATAAATCCTCAGATGTCCTGCTACACACCAAGTTAGTCAGCAATACTAGCCCAGTTTTTTTTTAGTTCTGTTTTGTTCTCCTTTTTCTTCTTAAGGGATGTCTAGAAGTCAGGCTAATGAGATAAAATTTTTAGCATGGAATGTAAACGGGCTTTGGGTAAAGAGTAGGAGAGATAAGATAATGTTGTATTTAAAAGAATGTCCTGCCCAAGTCATCATTTTGTTAGAGACTCATCTTACAGAAGAAGAAAGTAGGGAGTACTTTAAATTACAGAGGTGGATCGGACATGCTGTTTACTCTAGGCAGACATTGGTTACGAAGGGGGTAGCATTATTGATTAAACAATGGACAAATATTTCAGTAGAAAGAAGTGTTTCTAATAGTGCAGGAAGGTGGGTGGTGGCAAAGTTAAATATCACCGGTCAAATCTTTACAGTGGTAGGGCATTATGGTCCGAATCAGAACGATATAGGCCCATTAGATGAGTTGGCAAATGAGATTTTAGGTTTTCCAGATAAGATTATAATGGCAGGAGATTTTAATACTGTTCTGGATTATAAAGTAGACAGATCCCAACATAGTAGAGCAGCTTCCAATCCTAAAATGTCATCTAGAGTTCGGATGTTGATGGCTCAGTGTGGTCTTTGTGATATATGGAGGTGTATGACAGGCTCGCAACCTGGTTTTACCTACTATAATAAAAAGTATAAACATAAATCTCGTATCGACTACTTCCTGATAGACAGGGTACTTAAAGATGTGGTAGTTGAAGTTAATCACTTGGGAGTACACCTGTCTGATCATTCAGCCATTCTCTTTCATTTGAGGTTAGGAGAGAGGAGTGTAAGCTCCAGGTGGTTGCTTGACCGCACTATTCTATTGGAAGAGGAGGTTATTGAGCAGTTAAAAGTCGATACGGAAGAATTTTTCGATAGAAATTTAGGTTCAGCTAAAATTGGCACAGTTTGGGATGCTTATAAAGCTTATTTGAGGGGTAGGCTGGGCACTCTAGTGGCAAATAAGAGACGAGTTTATTATGGAAAAGTATCAGGATTAGAAGAACGGATTCAGAAGGTAGAGAGGGCTCTGAATAATCCAGGCCGACCGGTGGAAGAAGAGAGGTTGCTAGCCGAAATTATGAATCTAAAAGCAGAGCTGTCAGGAGTTATGAGCGAGTGTGTCAGAGAAAGGTGGAAGGCCAGCTAGCTGGCACACTTTGAATATGGTAAAGGCTGTGGTAAACTATTGGCATGGAAGGCGAAGAGTGATCGGGTTAGAAATCTCATAAAAGAAATCACTTGTAATGATTCAGGGGCAGTCTTGAGTGACAGCCAAGGGATTAGTTCGGCCTTTTTCAGTTACTTTGGGAAAGTATATGAAGAACATTTGGTAATAAATGAGGAGGTTGTGTCACCCTGGCTAGTTCATCTTGAGCCTCTTCCGGACGAGGTAATGGAAGCCCTAGATGATGAGATTACTTTGGAGGAACTTGATGAAGCAATAAGGGGAGGGAAGCGCGGGAAGGAGGACCGGATGGCCTTCCTCTTGAGGTTTATACGGTTCTGGCTGGGACCATAATTCCCATTTTTAGACAACTTTTTAATACAATATTCCAGACAGACACTGTCTTTCCTGATTCTTGAAAGGAAGCCACTATAACTCTAATTCTAAAACCTGGGAAACCCCCCAAAAAAGTAGACTCATATAGGTTCATTTCTCTGCTAAACGCAGACTATAAGGTGTTTGCCAAAGTTATGGCAGGAAGGTTGAATGGCTATATGTCTCAAATGGTTAATGAAGATCAAAAGGGGTTTATAAAAGGAAGGGCGTTGAAAGAGTTGACATACTCATTGATTAGTTCTATAGATAGGGCAACTGCCTATGGCCTGCCCTTGGCAGTGATAGCGTTAGACGCGGCTAAAGCGTTTGACCGAGTTAATTGGGCCTTTCTGCTGAAGGTGGTTAAACATTTTAATTTAGGTCCTAAATTCCGTAGAGTATTAAGTAATATCTATGCTGCTCTGGAAGCTAGAGTGTTGGTCAACGGGTTGTTGACCTCCCCAGTTAAAATCATGAGAGGGACCAGGCAAGGATGTCCTCTCTTACCACTATTGTTTGATCTTTATATCGAACCAGTGGCCAGAAAGATTAAAAGTTGTAATAGTATTGTGCCCTTTGAGTTTAATGGTTGGATGAAGAAGGTCGGACTCTATGCTGATGATATTTTAATCTTCACGACGAACCTCCCAAAAACTATGAAGGCAATAATGGAATTAACAACCAAGTTTGGCAAAGTATCAGGCTACGACATCAATAAAGATAAAACAGAAGTGATGAGTTCGAATATGGGCGAGATGGGGATTGCTGTAAAAAGAAAAATCAGATATTTGGGGGTAAGGATTACCCAAAATATTGCAGATCTTACTAAACTCAATTTTGACCGGGTTAGAAAAGAGATCTGTGCCAGTATTCAGGGGTGGATGCATCTTCCGCTAACACTGTTTGGCAGAGTGAATCTAGTTAAAATGATTTTGCTTCCGAAATTAACCTTTTTGTTTGATTCTATCCCCCTATCATTTAGAAAAGAATAGTTTCTTAAGTTACAGGGGGATATAAGTTCATTTATTTGGGCATCAAAAGGGTTGCGAATCGCCTGGCATAAATTAAGGAGAAGGCTGTTAAAGGGGGGTTTAGCTCTTCCTGATTTTAGACTTTATTCTTGGGCCTTTTCCCTAAAAAATTGTAGAATGTTATTGGACACTCCCCTGGATTCAGAAATAGGCAGAATGTTCAGAGCAATGCTCTTTAAGGAGAAGGGAGCAGAAGTTGGTTTCATGTTTAAATTTGCAGACCCGAAATACTTTAAGAAGATAAGGTTGAAGACGCCGAGGGAGATGGCTGAAACATGGTTTAAGATTAGGAAGGTGTTAAATTTACCATATTTTAGCCATTCGGCCCCTATTTGGGATGCCCCAGGCACCCCAGAGTGGACTAAAGACTCACTGGCTGTTCCTTTCGAAAGAAGTGGGCATTATAAGATGGAAGCATATGCTGTTGGAGGGCCAGTGGGTTTCGTGGAACTGGTGCGAGCTGGTGGTGGGCCCAAGGCTTTCAAGGTTTAAATATCTCCAAGTGCATGCTGGTTTTAGACTATGGGAGAAAATCTAGGAAAATCAAATGAGTTAGAGGAAAAACTTCTCTCCACCGCAGCTGTTAAAAAAGAAATTGCTCTATGGTATTGGATGATCCTGGAGATGGAGGACGGCATATTTACCTTGCCGGCGGATCTGTGGGGAAGATGCTTGCCAGAGACCGAGCTGGAAGACCATTGGCAAGTATCTATGACTACACTTTATAAAACAGTTAAACCCGCATATCTCAGGAGGAATCATTCTTTTACTGTACATAGGGCATACTGAACTCCACAAAGGCTTTCCAAATTTGGATCAGGAAAAATGGTGGTATGTCCAAAATGCAGCAGTCAGAGTGCTGATGATCTACATATGTTTCTGTATTGTCCGAGGTTACAGCTCTTCTGGGAGGCAGTAAGTAACTGTTTGACTAGCGCCTTAAACCTGCAGATTAAGGTAGGTGCTGTTTTGGTTATTTTTGGAATATTGGATTGCCAAATTTCTAAAGACAATGCAAAGTTATTTTTTTATGCTATGCTCCTAGCGCGTGGGGAGATATGTAAGTTGTGGGTATCTCCGACATCTCCGACTCTGGATGACTGGTTAAAATCTATGAGCTACACTGCTAATTTAGACATTTCGGATCAGGGGAAGGGAAGATATATATTTTGGACTCCCTTCGTGTCTAGGGGGTTATCTGTCCAGAGAGAGGGGTCCAATGATTAAGCCTTTGTCTGCCTTAGCTGTGCATACACCTTCATGTGTAAGCAGAAGGATATGGGATAAGGTCTATGTTGGACAGAAAGAGGAGCGCTCCATAAAAGGTAGTTTGCTTGCTACCTCGGAAGCTTAGACCCTCCCTGGCATGGCGAATGAGGCCAGATAACCCATGGCTGGTATCGATAGAAAGATAAATGGTGAAACAGGGCAAATGAGGACAAAAAAAAAAAGAAAATAAATAATTTTGAATTGTCTTTGGTGAATGCACTAATACCTATTTGATGGGGATATCTAAATATTACATGAGGTACTCCACCAGGGGAGCAGGCTCAGTGAAGCTACAGTAAGGGCAGGACATTGGCCAACAGGAAGAAGCTAAACAAAGTTTTGGGGAATGTGGATGAAGGAGAAAACAATTTAAAAAACGTCCTATGATGGGAAGGTCGAAAGAGGGAGGTAAAGCGATGGGATTTAAAGGACATGGGCATGGTCAAATATCAATGAGAAGGGAAAATGAAGGGTTTGCTCTATTAAAGTAAATTGTGAAAAAGACATTGGCAAAACATGTTCATTTAACATGCCTGAACAGATAAATCGAATACATGTCAAGTCAAATTTGTCAAGAAGGAATTGTTAGAGTTGACAGAGCACTCATCCAGTGGCATATTATCAAGCACCGCGTTAAAATTATCGCCGCTTTCGCAGCAGAGAACCGCCGCTAAAGCAGTGATAATGGACTTGATAATATGCCACAGAGAATTCCAATAGAAGCCCATGTTGACACCAGAACATGGGCTTCTATGGGAATTCTCAAGGGCATATTATCAAGCCCATTATCGCCGCTTTAGTGGCAGTTGTCTGCCACTAAAGTGGTGATAATTTTAACGCCGTGTCTTGATAATATGCCCCCAAGTGCCTCTGGGGCCAGACTTGCTGCTTAGTGAGGCAGGGAAATCAAGCGAGTTCGGCAGAGGTGGCGCCTTCTCTTTCGGCTCAGTGGAAAACGAATGCCACACTTATGGTTGACTCCAGATCAGTGGACTGAAACTGCTTCTGCCGACAGGATGCGAGCTCTGTCGAAAGAAACAAATAAAGGAGATAGACCCGCCATGGCAGCAAGGTGGGCTGGTTTGCCTATTTATGTTTTTCGAAGACCAGCACCATGGCAAGAGTTTGTTTTTTGAATAACACGTCTTTGTGCACCGGAAGCTTTGAAATATAGTACGAGGGGCACTGTATGCTTTTCCTGTCCTCCCCCTCCATGGAGCTCAAGGTAGTGGTGGATAAGTAAACAAGCATTTGCAATGCAATCGGTCTCGCCTTTGGGACCTTATATGAATTTAGCGATGCAGCACATTAGCCTGGGTGCTGACACATCTAATGTTCTTTAACATGGAGGGAAAGTAAGCATCAAACTGCATGACATGCCAGGTATGGGAACACAGGGAGAGAAATATTGCCTTTCAGCAGGAAATAGTATAGTCCAAAGCTCTATTTTTATTATAAAATCAGGGCATTTGGTGGTCATATCACTGCAAATACAAGATTTGAAAAAAATATTATTGTCTACGGGTGCTCGTGGAAGCCAATATCTATGGACTGGAATCTAGAGGATGCTAAAGTGATTCTAGTATTTTACTGACGTCTGCTGGTCGTTTTCTATCAAGAAAGTTAAACAGAGGCAGTTGCAGAATTTTTAAAAAAAAGAAAGTCCCTCAGCAGAAAGCAATTTGGGTATTTTACTGACCTCTGCTGGTCGTTTTCTTTCAAGACAGTTAAATAGAGACAGTTGAACAGAAAAAAAGTCCCTATGCGGAAGTAGACAAGTCCTAGGGCTGATCTCCAGAGCCCACAAAATACATACACATATAAGTATATAATAAGTATATACTAAAGTATATACAAGAGGTCTCGAATGCTCAACCTAGAAATACAGGCCCTCAGAGCAGCATCCAGTTTATTTAAGATAAAATCCTAAATCATACTCGGGAATAGGCTAATCTGTAAGAAAGAGACACACTTTTGCTCCAGAAGCCTCAGTGCTACCAAAGAGAGAAAGTAAGAGGATAGATGTGGTATTTGGCTCTGCAGCTGTAGCTTTTTAAATAGCTAGCACATCTGCTTTGTTGGGGTGATACAACAGAGCTGTTTGTGAATCGCTCAATGATCTTTTGCAGATGAAATGCCACAAAACAGGAGACGGGACTTTGTGGAGGTAGTATGGGAAGGCCAGATAGTCTCAAACCAGTCAATCAGCACTGCTTATGAATCTGCAGACCCTACTGTCATGGAGGTTTGTCACAGCATCTCCACCAATCGCTTTTGCTGAGAATAACCATGCTAAAGCTAGATGCACAACTCAAAATAAGGAATCTTCCCTTCACTGCAGCCATCCTTTTTGGTCCTCATATGGATGAAGAGATGGAACACATGAAGAAAAAGGCAGCAACTCTAAAGAGAGTTGGGTTAGGGGAAAGAAAGACATTTTATTGCTTCCAGTTGAGATAATAGTTACCAACCGAGACTGAAGGTTCAGTCCCCTCAATGTTACTTCTATACTCAAGTTCAAGGGCAGCACCAACAGCAGCACATCCAGAACCATGGCAGAACCAGTCAGGAAGAGGACAACGTCAGTATTTCCACTCATCAGGGAAGTCTTTCTCACAATCTAAATGATAACAATCTCTGCTTGTTCTACTCTGTTTGCCACTCCAGTGGTAGGGAATGTAAAAAAAAATCACCTGGTGGAATGGAGATTACTCACCACCGCAGATGGCTCTTACAGATCACCCAGGACATTTGCGCACTTCGGTTCATAGCTCTTCCTCCAACAATCTCCCCATATTGGTGCCAAGACATCAGCTGTCAATTTAAAAAAGATAAAATCTCGGCTCCAAAACATTCGAGTGCACCAGTTCCTCTTTCTCAAAGAGGAAAAGGAACCTTTTACAGATATTTTTAGGTTCCCAAGAAAGGTCCCAAAGTAGAGTTCAGGTCGATCTTTGATTTAGGACAAACTGCAAATGGATCAGGAAACAAAAATTCAGAATGTTAGACTTGCATCAGATATATCAATGGCTTCTGAAGCGAGGCTGGATGAGTTCTGTGGATCTACAGGATGCCTAGTTTAACATACCAGTGGCAGCAATACACAGAACACATCTAAGATTCATGGTAGGAACGAGTCATTATCAATGCAAAGTTCTACCCCTTGGCCTGAAATCTACCTCAAAAGCTTTCTCGAAGTTCATATAGGAAAAAGATCTATGTATGTCCCTACCTGGAGGCACGCTCTACACAATAGGCTCATGTGGACTTCAACACAATGACCAACTTATTGTGTCGCTTAGGTTTGCACATTAATCTCAAGAAGTGTCATCTCTGGTGAAAATGTTTAACTACCTGGGAGCGACACTGATTACACAAAAGGTAGAAGTGTATCCATTGGAAGAAAGGGTACGAGTCATTTTTCATAAATATCACTGGTTTCTGCAAACACCACAACCAGCAGCACATTAGATGTTATTGCTACTGGGATTCATGGAATCATGAATGAATAAAAAGTTTTTATTGCACAATTTATAAAAATCATTTGCATTATTCTAAAATAATGCGTTTGTATATAGACCCGATAAAAACACTAATTGTCAGACCAGCAGTTAGCAATTGTACACAATTCCTAGTAATTACGTTAAACATTAAAAGAAAACACATTCAAATATATCCCCATTAAAAACATCAGTTGTCAACCCCATAGTTAGCAATTATACCTAGTTCCTAATCATGTGTCTTAATAAAAAAATTAACAGTTCTACTGAGGTTGAAGCAACATGATGGCAATTATCTGAAATAGAGTGGGCACGAAAAATGTGCTAGATAATCGATCAAGATGATCACTTTAGTGGTACATATAAAAACGAGAGACTAACCCTAGCTAAATGTGGAGCATGGAAAACCAAAAATAAAATACAATATTTACGCAGTTCACAAATATGGTGTAACCGGCTACGGGGGATGGGGTTGAAATACAAGTGTCTTAGTGAAACGTACATAACTCTACTTAAATCTAAACAATGTGCCAGCAATTCACTGAATTGATGTACAGGTTTGCACTGAATGACTAAATGATGTCAGCATGTTGAAGCGGGAGAGTGCCCCTTGATTCCAAGAATCACCCAGTAAGCATTGCAGGTTGAAATGTAAAGGTGACCTTGTTTTGTGGGAAACGCATAATCTCTTGATTTTTTTTATTTATATTTTTTATTGAGCAGAGCATTAAGAGCATGATATACATATTTTGATATAAACAATCATAAAAACCATTTTAATACAGATACAATAGCTTCTTCTTTCCATGACAAATTCTTAAAAGATATGGTTATAGCAGTTAATTGATATAAAAAATCAATAGTAATTATAAGATAACAATGTGCAAAACGTGTAATAAAGTGCAGTGGCAAGAAAAGTGCTAGTGCTTTTTATAACAAACTGCTAATATTTCTAAATCAATAACGGGTAATATTATCCCTCCTTTAAGATTTCTAGGTTACTTAAAAACTTCCAATTATTGCTAAATTTCCTGGTGGCTCCCACCTGTCTTGCATATGCTTCTTCAAAATCTTGTGTCCTTTTCATTTTATTAAACCATTTCAAATGGGAGCGGAAAGCCCTAGATTTCCAATTAAAGAACGGGCTACAGTACAGGAAATAAATAGAAAAACTCCTTCGGCCTCTGTTAAAAACGTTCTATCACTACATAGTCCGAACAGAGCAGCCTCAGCCTCGAGCGCAACTTTCTTCCCGATTGCCTGATTTAAGTCTGAAAAAATTGCCTCCCAGAAGGGTCTCAACCATGGGCATGTAAAAAAAATATGTTTCCAGCCCCCCTCTCAATCCGCCTGACAGTGGAAGCACCTATTTTCAGCATCCGGAAATCTTTTTTCAAGTGCTTCTGGAGTTAAATAAGCCAGCCATCGTGATAGGAAGGCCATCCTTTTGAAGTTAGCTGCGCGCAGGGATTTACTTCCTAGGTGGCATAAGGCTTCCCATTCGTTAAAAGAAAGAATGCAGTGTGTCTCACTGACTATTCTTTCCAAATTATTCTCTATCAAGGGTAATTGACCCTGGTCATGTAGCAAACGATACCAATTACCGACACCATTTACTTTGTCCCCATAGAGAGCTACCACAAGTTTATTAGGAGTATCTAGAATGCCGTTAGTGTTTTTTAAAAAGTGAACAATTTGTAAATATACAAAAAAGGCAGGTTTCCTTAGACTCCCAATCCTTGCCATTACCTCCTGCCAGGAGATCACCTTATTTTGAATGAAAACAATTCTTACCTCCCCTAGCCCACAACCTTCCCAATTCTTCATATGGCTTACTCGGATCTGGAGGCCGAGAATAGTACATTCTCCCAATCTCAAGTACTGTAGACCCAAGGAGCCCGTCTTTTTAAAAAGGACTGAAGTCTAAGAGAATAATCCTTTAAGGTCTTGTATCTAGTTTTTTTTTTAAGTTTGGAGGTTTTTAAAAGCACTCGAGTTTGAGATCCTGTTTCATGTGTCATTTTGTCAATCAGAAGCTATCTCAGGTACACATAGATCCCATCGAGCCCGCCACTAGATTTAGAAATGCGGCCTCATAATAAGTTCTTAAATGAGGTAGAGCTAAACCCCCCTGTGCAGTCGATAATTGTAATGCAGTCAATTTAACCCTTGACACTTTCTTCCCCCAAAACGAACTCTCGAATCAGGGTTTCTACTTCTTTAAAAAAAGACACATTTATTTTTATTGGGACATTAATAAAAAGAAATATAAGTAACAGAAGTGTGGACATTTTAATTAATGAAACTCTTCCCACCAACGTTAAAGGGAGTAAAAGCCACTGTTCTAAAAGTCTCTTAAGTTTTTTCTTTCATCCTTAAATAGTTCAATTTATATAACTGATGGTATTGGTTGGACACATAAATCACGAGATATCTAATTGGATCTGGCTTTGCAGCTTGTGCCCTCAGGCAAGATGGAAAGAAATTTAAATCTGTGTTGAGGGCTAAAACTTCGGTTTTGTTAGAGTTTATTTTATAGCCGCCAATTAGCTAAAAATTCCTAAATTCCCTCAACACCATATCCAAATTATCTATGCTGGGCTTCAAATATAAAATAATATCATCAGCAAAAAGTTTCAGCTTTGCCATACCATAGATTGGAGGTAGGATAGCATCATTAATTCGCATTTTAATTACCAAAGGTTCTATAAAAAAGGTAAAAAGCAGTGGCGAGAGCGGACAGCCTTGTCTTGTCCCCCGGTTTATTTTTACGATACCTGCACATTTCAAGTTTATTACTACCTGGGCAGAAGCCCCCTGATAGATATTACATAGCATAGTAATGACCTGGGGAGGGAAGCCGAATTGACCTGGGGCGAAGAGCAAGGTTTTCCAATTTACCACGTCAAATGCTTTCCCGCATCAACAAACATAATACAGGCCGGAATAAAATTGGTGTTAAAATAATCCAAGGCCTGTGTTAAAAACTCGGTATTAGCTGCCATAAATCTACCTGCTATAAAACCAGTCTGGTCTTTATGAATTGTCTCTTGTGCGGCAAATAAAAAGCGCCCAGCCCATACCTTCATTAAAATCTTGTAATCAGAATTTAAGAGACTAATAGGTCTATAAGAATTAACATCCGTAGGATTTTTATCTTTTTTTTACGAAAGCCATGATTGTCGCCTCTTTATAAAACGAGGGTACCGAGCCACCCTTTTTAATATTATTGAATAATTTTTTCAGAGGTGGAATTCATTCTTTTGAAAAAGTTTTATAAAATTCGATAGGGAAGCCATCCTCCCCACACGCTTTGGCCCTGGCTGTAGCTTTAATGGATGCCAAAATCTCAGCGGGTTCCACATCAGATCCTAGTTGATTAATCTGGCTAGCTGAAAGTCTGGGAATATTCACATTCGTGAAATATTCCTGGATCACCTCCTCCCCTACTGAATATTCGGTAGTGTAGAGTTGCTGGAAATGTTCTAGAAAGATCTGTGGGATCTCATTACAATTAGTAACTTCTAGTCCGGTTTTAGGGTCAAACACTTTTGAGATTATAGCTATTTCTTATATTTTTCTTGTAGAGTTAGGCAATAGTTTGCCAACTAACTGGCTATCTTCATAGACCCTTTGTTGATCCAATTGGGAACTACAGATCTCTTCTAAAACAAAAAAATCCCTCAGAGCTGTTCTAGCCTGCTCGAGATGATGAGGATGCAGCTGGATCTGGTGGGCATATTCCTTTTCGAACGCTGCTTGTAATTCTACTATTTTAAGCCTCCGAGCATTTGACTGGGCAGCCGAATAGGCAATTATTTGTCCACGAGCTGCCGCCTTGAAGCCTCCCCATACGGAAAATGGTTCCACGGTGTTATCATTGATTTTAAAATATTCGGAAATCCACTTTCTGAAGCTTTTCACCCAATCTTGGTCCTGGAGGAGGAGGCGGTCCAGCGGCCACCTGGGCCGTTCTCTGCACCCCCCCCCCCACCTCCCAAGTACAAGTTTGAGCACAATATATGCGTGGTCCGAAAAGGGATTGCATCCAATATCTGCCTTTAAAACCTGAAGAGATCTAGATGCAAGACAAAAAAAAGATTCGGGACACAGTTTGAAAACGATGCGAGTAGCAATTAAAAAAGTTTTTATCAGCATTTATATTTTGCCATGGATCTATTAATTGATATTCCTGTTTAATGGCCTCCACAATTTTTTTAGTGTTAGGTTTATGTTATTTTTTATTTTTATTTGAAGTATCCTTTCCTAACTCCTGTATAAATTAAAATCACCTCCAATAATAATCTGCCCAGGGGCTCCCCTCAGAAGCTCATTGATTTTAACCAACAGGTGTCGTCCGAAACAGGGCCATAATAGTTTACGAAATTAAAAATCCTCCCCTTCAACGTTGTTACCACCCATATCCACCTCCCCTGTGAATCCCTGTGCACTTGTACAAATTCCCACAGTAATTTTTTAGAGAAATAGATGGCAACTCCTCTCATTGCGAGGACTGCGGACGCAAAAAAGACATCGGAAAAAACCCTGGGCAAAAATAGTTTAGGGGAATTAGATTTTAAATGTGTCTCTAGAAAAAACAAAACTTGGGGGTTAAACGATATTAGCCACCTAATAAGAGCACCATATTTTTGTTTATTAAGAATTCCATTAGCGTTGACTGACAGGATCTTACATTTACTAGTTTCTATTACTATTTTTATTTCTAGAGTAAGCAATCCAATACTCCACTGAGACCACCTTCCACTTTCTCACCACACAACAATATGATCCCAAGTGAGGTTATTACATTAGAAAAACTTGTATTGAAAGAACTGATGAATATTTCTGCCACACACCACTACATCCCTTACAACATTACCAGGGAAGAAAAATCAGCTATTTCTTCCCTTCGCGAAAATTCCAACTTAATAATCAAACGTGCTGACAAGGGTGGTGGACTTGTGCTACAAGAGCTAAAGGACTATAAAGGTGAGGTTAACAGCCAATTGGCTAATACTGACCATTATTGTCGATTGAACACTAACCCTACTAAGGAACTTCAGACCCTCATTCGACAGATTACGGATGAAGGCCTACAACAAGGTTTCCTCTCTAAACTAAAATACCAATTTCTTAATACAAAAAGCTCCAGGATGCCAGTAATTTATACGCTCCCTAAGATCCATAAAGACCTTGAGAAACCCCCTGGATGCCCTATTGTCTCTGGATGTGGCTCTATTCTTGAGCCGCTAGGCCATTATGTCAACCACTTTATTAAGGACTTTGTTCCCCTTACTGACTGTTATATCCGTGATAGTATGTCTATGATTAACCTGATTGAGAACCATCCCTATGAACCCAAACTTAACATTCTTTGCACTTTGGATGTAGAATCCCTTTATACTAATATACCACAAAGGGATTCATTGCTGGTGATGGAAACCGTCTTTGATCAATGACCGCGACCCCACACAGTCCCCACAAACTTCATATTGCAACTATTAGAAGTTTGTCTGACCAGGAATTTTTTCGTGTTTGAAGACCTTTTTTACCAACAAGTTAAAGGCACATCCATGGGTGCAATTTTTGCTCCAAATTTGGCTATTTTATACATGGATGCACTAGAAATGAACTGTATCCTTACCACTACTAATCCTTTTTCATCATGTAATTGTAAGTGGAAGAATTACATTGATGATATCTTTATGATATGGCAGGCCAATGAAAATCTACTCACCTCGTTCCTCCATTGGCTTAATGGGGGCCTTAAAATTACACTGACCCATCAAAGAGACGCTATCCCTTTCCTTGACCTCACCATTAGGATAATAGATAGCCATCTTGTCACAGGTCTCTTTCGTAAACCCACTGAAAGGAATACCCTGTTAAGTTACAACAGCAGTCACCCACGTGCCCTGAAAGATTCCCTTCCTTTTTCGCAGTTTCTGAGAATTCGCAGAAACTGCTGTTTAAAAGAGGACTACTTTTATGAAGCCAAAATACTTTCCGCCAAACTGTCTACAAGGGGCTACCCAAAGAGATTAGTACATAACTCCATGAAACGTGCTTGGTATTGTCCCCGTGAAGCACTCCTTGAACCCAAACCTAAGTCTGAAACCAACAGATTGGTTTGCGTTACCACCTTCTCTACTGTGTCTAATTCCATACGCAAAAGCATCCTTAATAATTGGCCTATTCTGAATGCTGGTAATCTCCACCTGGAGCGTCCGTTATTCGCATTCAAGAAAAATAAAAATATTAAGGATCACCTTGTTCATGCAGCCTTACCCACTACTACCAATAAGACAAGTATCAATACTCTAAATGATATCTGGTCTCTTCCACCATTGAAAGGTCATGCCAAATGTGGTAATTGTGTAGTATGTGCACTGACCATTGAGTGTAAAGTTTTTGTTTTAGGCAACATCAGAAATGAATTAAAAACGTTCACCAACTGTAATTCTACAAATGTCATATATGCGATCTTCTGTCCCTGTAACAAGATTTACATTGGCCAGACGACGCAGAAGATCCGTCTACGCATCTCTCAGCATCGCAGTAGAATTAGATGCAAAATCCTCACAGCACCATTGGTTGAACATTTCCTGGAAAAGAAACTCTCTGAAGATGAAATTCGATGGACTGTCATCTCTGTTGTTAAATTGCCCCCAAGAGGAGGAGATATCGTGAAAACACTGAACAGAGAGGAATTAAAATGGATTTTGAAGACAGACAGCTTCAATTCTGGATTGAACAGACATGAGGACTGGTCCACAACTATCTGATGTGTAACTCCGCTCTCGCCAATTAGCTTGAATTCTTTTTGCACAATTCAATGAGTAGCAACTGTTATCTCCTTTAAGTCCAGTCTGTGCAACTGTTTCCATGCTTTGTTTTTTCTAATTTTCTCTATCAATTCCCCCAATTCCCTTGGAATTTCAATCAGCACTTTTCTCATCGTGTACACGATCACCCTACCCGTCATCTAATCTACACACCAATTCGCCACCTTGCACTATCCTTAATCTCCCTATTTCTCCTTTTCTTCTACCCTATCCAAGATGGCACCCGTCATCTTGTCTCTTGTCCCTTCTCCATTTCTACGTCCCTGCCCAGGCCGTCCAATCAGCAGCCCCCCCCTTTCTTATCACAGTCCTTTCTCTCTACCACGGCAGCAGCCGTATTACCGGACCTCGCTCCCCGCATTTCCGGAAAACCCGAATCCATATCTCACCGGTGAGTCCTCCCGCCCTCCCTACCTTCACGACACCAATTCCCACCGTTGTCCCTTTTACTAATTTTGTTATCCCCCCTTCTAGCGCATTGTCGCGGATTAGATCTAGCCCCCCTGACGATCCAAGACCCTGCTATCTTTACAGCCGCGGCCATTGCCGTCATTACGGACCGCGCACCCAGCTTTTCCCGTTTTCTGTCAATTCCCTGACTCCGGTGAGTTCTCCCGCTCTCCCTACCCCACCCTGTCATTACTATTTCTTACTCCTTTCCTTTTTCCTCAGTCCTCGTGACGATTCCCTTACTCGGGGCTCCCACTGCCTCCAATTCCAGCTACGGACTCATTCTCACCTGTGCCCTTGGTGAGTCTGCCTCCCCTGTCAATCTTTACTCTCTTCTCACACCAAGCACTCCACATTGGTACCGCTTTCCGCATTCGTCGTTTTTACAAGAAACCACTCAATTTCCATCACTAATTAGTTCTTGCCACCTCCGCTCACCGCCCGTCCTCACCGTCTGGATTAGTCACGCATTACCGGCTGCACGCCCTGTTTCATTCCTTGTCACCAAGTTTATCTTAACCTTATTCCTTCACACTCCCCACACTTGGCATGTTTAATTACGTCAATTTCGACTTGCGACAATCCTTCGAAATTACCGGGTTCTTACCACGCTGCAGAACCCTAAGTAAGGTCTTATGACGGCCTTCTTCTTCCAATCGCATGTTTATCTTGGACACCGATCTCGTTCACACCTCGTTGAATTCTTGACTTCTTGCACATTTTCTATTATGTCAGTATTTCCACCTCCTTTTTCACCTTCACTTACTTCTTTTTTACTCATTGCTCCTCGACAAGAAGGTGACGTGTAGGATTTTGTTAGCTTATACTTCTGCTCCTTGATACAAGGAGACTTACAGTAATGTGTTTGCTCAGACTTTTTAATCTTTTAATCATGTTTATGGAACCAGTACTTTCTAACTTTTATCTTGCTTTTTCTTTTTTCCCCCCCTCCTTCCTTTAAGCTACTCAGGTTAAACTGTACAGGCATAACTAATGTTGTCTTGATGATGATCCTAATATTTCGGTTGTAGGATCGAAAAGCCGTCGACACTTGTACACACCCTATATGTTCCTAGCAATACTAAGTTTTATACATAAGGGTGTCCCATGTAATGTTTGTTAAGTTCACTCTCTATTTTCTGCCAATTGTAACAAACATTTTTTGCCTGAACCTTTTTGTTGTTTCTGTTTTTCTCTTTATTATTTATTATTTGTACGGGACACAGGCTTGTGTCCTGCTTTGAGAATTTTTTTGTTATTGTTGCCTCATTACTATATCAGTAAAATTTATGACCACTGTCCGGCTGGACAAGTCTTTAAAAATAAGCACTGATTGGGTCCTTATTGATTCCCTTCTCTATTCATTCGTTCCTAGGGACTTTTTTGTTGTCTATAATTACATGATTCCCAGGGTCCCTGGTCGACCTTATATGGGTGCTCTTGTTGTTAATTAAATATATAACTTATTAAAAGTGGCATTTTCAGAATAGTAACCTAAAATCTGACTTTACCATTAAAGTGGATTTTAAATCATAATTCAAATGGGTGGAAGACATATTTCTCTATTTGTGCCAAACTGAAGTTATAACTTGTTGAGTGTAATAAGGTAACCCAGTGTCAGGGCCGGCTTTAGGGCGGTGCGACCGGTGCCACCGCACCAGGTGCTGGCTTCCTGGGGGCATCCTGCATACAAGCTTTTAGGGCCTACCTTGGGGGTGTTTTAGAAGGATTAAAAATGAAGGTTAGTCCTAGCAAAAAGTTTATCTTGCTAGGTCGAAATGGCAGTTATAAACTGCACTACAGGCTGCAGTGGCAGGACAGGGGCATGATTTATAGTGCTACTTCAGTGGGTGACACAATGAGTACTTCAGCCCACCCTAGCATTTAATTCACAGGCCCAGAGTGCATGTAGTGCAATTTACTAGGTACTTATAAGTTAATTGAAAGGGCCAATCCGGTGTATACTAATTTTAATGTGTTTAAGGGAGACAGCACAGCACTTTACCAGTGGTTAGCAAGGGTAAAGTGCACAGAGTATTAATGTCAACAAAATGGGTTCAGCAAAACAGGGTAGTGAAGGCAAAAACTGTGGGGAAATGCCACGTCAAAGGTGTCCGGTCACCCAGTACTCGGCTGGAACTGTAAATCAATTGGCACCCTAAAATCACCATTTACTTTCCCTTGGATAGCATCATTATTTGTTGGCTTGTGTGTTTTTGGACAAAGTGATTTTTAATAGGAAATTCAGCAGCTAGATCCTTAGCCGAGTTATCCCATTTGCACCCACAGTCAGAGGACCAGATCTCAGTAGCGGCTCCTGGAGGGAGTGCTGCGGGGCGGGGGAGGGACAGGGTGAGGGGGAAGTAAAGTCCGGCATACGGCTGAACGGAGGTAAGCACATAAATAAATAAATAAATACAA
Source organism: Triturus cristatus (assembly GCF_964204655.1). Lineage (NCBI taxonomy): Eukaryota > Metazoa > Chordata > Amphibia > Caudata > Salamandridae > Triturus > Triturus cristatus. The sequence goes on from NC_140583.1 coordinate 742,286,273, forward strand.
TGAATTACATTGCGCATACTGCATCGCCATTTGGCGTTGCAGCTTGCTCAATATAATTCATTTTATTTATTTATTTATGTACTTGCCTCCATTTGGCCGTATGCTGGAGTTCACTACCCCCCACCCTGACACTCCCACGCCCTGCCTCACTGCCCCGCAGCACTCCCTCCAGGAGCTGCTACTGCCAGATCTATCATACGTGTTTACTAACCCTATTGTAAACTGAACAAGTATTGAAGGTAGTTGGGAGCTTACAAACCCTGCTCTATAGAATACCACTGGAAATGTTCACTAAGTTGCATACTGTGCTATGATGTATCAGTGTTTGGAACCCTCCTACCACAGATAATGATTAATGAACCTTGACAGCTCAAATTCATTACCACTCAACTTCATTCCCAATTGCAGTGCAACAGCATTGATGGCTGTGGAGCTCTTTTGGTAAACAAAACACGCGAGCACCATAAGCATTGGCATGCTGACTGCTGCCAAGACTCCAGGAAAGGCCCCATAGTGCCCATGGAATTTGCCAGCTGCAACGGTCATTGGACCATTGAAGGAGGTCACCTCACACTTCACTCATCCCTCTTATACCAGGAACAGTCCAGCCTTTTCTTTGGGGACTTACACGGGGCCTATATGATAACACTGCCCCAGCCCCTTAGGAAGGCTACCTTGTCAGAAGCTGCCCCCCCCCACCCTGCCAACCCAGGCTGGCAAAGGTTCCTTTCATCCCATTAGAGTGGACCTAACCTGAATGCCTGGGGGAGCAAAGAACAAAGCTGGAGTGATCTGATGGACTTTTCTCCTGCAGTCACATGCCCCCAATGGGATATTCACACTTAAGGGGGGATTCCCATTTAACGTTCATATTGGAGGCCTCAGTACATACAGCTTGGTTTAACAACACCTCCTGCAATGAAGGGAAATTGTGTTAACCCCAAAACTAAGGTATCTGAGCAGCTTTGCACAGCTGTGATGTGTGTTTGATAAGAATTTATGAAAGACTCTTTCTTGTAGTTAAGAGGAGATAACACCTGTGGGAATTATAAAGCCACATGATTATCCCACTCCTTACCTTTACACCTACCCTCTTTCCTAGTTATCCCTTCATGTGTACGTGTATTGATGAGCGTACGTAATCAGATTATAACACTGCAGGGCAAAGGACGGCTAGGACTGTCCATCCGTTTTGTACTGCTCATCCCTACTACAACTGTTCAATCCTGGACATTTGCTCATTTCATGAGTGGGTCAGGATGCTGAGCCATTGAGATGAGGGTACCAGGGGTCTGCTTCAAAAGAGATACTGGTAGATGGAGTGACGCAAACTGTCACGGATGCAGGGTCCGACCGCCAATCCCCTTGTGAGCAATGTGGCTCAACGAGCACAGCTGGTCGGGGTCCAGGGCACTGGGGTGGTGGTGTCGTTTCCTGTGGAGAAGCGAGAATTCAAGAGCAGCGGGGTGGAAATTGCCACAGTGCCGTGGTAGGTAAAATGGCAAAAAGGAGTCCACAAGCCTCTGCCCCTCCAGATACTGCAACTCGATTGGATCTTAGATTGTTAATTTTGACTACTGTGGCAAGAGGATTTTAGTACTATCTATATTTAAGTATCACCCTCTTATGAAAAAGTAAATAATTTAATATTTACATATGGGAGCCTTTTGTATGCATTTTTATCCAACATCTCCAAATGTGCTGTGGTTCGGCTGTTCAGAGTTAATGCCCTGTGCACCTGTTTTGTGCACATAATTAGAACCCCCTATGTACTTCTGTGGTATGTATGCCAGTGTCAATGGTCATTACAATGGATGCTCAAGGAAGTGCCCCTTCAGTCTCACACATCTCCACTTACCACCCTCTCATATTTCCCTTTCTGTACGACTCTGAGATACTGGGACTTCTACACTCCCAACGTAAACGTCAGCTACACATACGATGGATCCAACAGCCCAGAGCTGTGAATGCACCTGTAGAAAGGGCTCCTTTACCTTTCTCAAACACTACCCAATCGTTCATGCGTGAAGGTTCTGGAAGGGCTGGCGCTGGTTCTTGAGAAGCAATGTGCAGGAAACCATCTATGTTCTTTTTAACATGGCTATTCTGCCTGCGGTTGCTTTAAGGGTCCTTTAAGCATTGTGGAAAGCTCTAAATCTCTTCTTAACTGATTTTTTCTTGTAATTGTTGCTTTCAGTTTATATTTCAGAAGTAAAAATACATCCGCTTTTATTCACTTCCCCAATGTTTTTACTGGTATCACCATAAAAATGATCGCAAACCTTTCTGTTCTGCCCATCCGACTGGTAAGTAACAGAAAATAGCACGCCTTCTAAACAAACTTTTATTCGCTATCTGACGCCAACAGTTGTGAAAGATAGAACAGAGGCATGTCGGGATATCCAATCCGCCTCGTATGTCACAAAAAGGGCTTTATAAGCAAGCAATGAAAATGCAATAGGACTAGCATTTACGCGAGACCTAATGCATTAGAATCTGAATTGCGGGTGGGAAGAAGGAACGAATGGGAGTGGGGGGGGCTGGTGTGGGCTGAGAAGTCACAGACTGTGGAGGGGAAGGGGGAAGGCAGGGGAAGAAAAATACTGTTGGAAGTAAAGTGGCAGGTAGCCGTGGAAGGAGACAAATGATGACTGAGGAGGGACTAACAAGCCTCAAACCAATCGGAAGGCAGCATTTAAGACAAAAGCCCATGGACAGAGAGTGGGCGGAGCTTCCACGCTACAGTATATACTCCATGCCTCGCAAAGCGATGCCAGCACATTCGCGCTGCAATGCTAGGCGAGACCTAAAAAAGCTGCTGTGGGCACATCATGTATCTCACCCTAAATCGAGCAGGCATTATGATAACATCTCACTAAAGGATAGACACTGAAGGGGTGTTTTTCAGGGTGAAGCTGACCGTGACTGTGCCACCAGAAACACAATCTTTTCCCAATATAATGCAGGGACCTCAAATGCGATGGCGAAACCAAGAACTCAGTCAATAGGACAGCTCCCAAATTTTGTCAGAAGACCTATTTCATCCACCTCTAAAGTACCCCCATTCTATCGGGGGGCGTGGCCGAGCCGAGCTGCAAGATGGCCGCCGTGTAACAGGGCTCTGCCGGCCGAACAAACAATCCGTTAGCCCATCCGTTCTCTGCCTGACTTTACGAGCGGGGGAGCTGCGGCGGGAGGTGCCCTGACGCCGAGGATCCCGGCGGTGCTTCTGTGACAGAAATCGGCTGTGGAAATCCGGAGTTACGGGCCCTCGTGACTCCGGCCGCTGGGGCGTTCCGCGCTGGGCGGCGCCGTCTGCTGCGCGAGGCCCTGGTCGGAGGCCGCTGCCTGTGTGGCGAGGTTGGGACCGGCGCGGACGCCTGCGGAGTGCTGGATACCCGACGACTGCAACCATAGACGCAGCTGCGGACCCCTGCTGGCCTGAGTGCGGCCCGGGCGGCGGCTCCAGGGCACACGGTGTGCGGGCCTGACGATCTGGCTGACTGGCCGACTGCGACGTGGCCTGGCGCTGCTGGCGGAGCCGGTAATCCTGCTGGCCTAGAGAGACGGGAGGCGTGAAGCCTGATCCATACCTGCGATGTGTCGACCCCAGCGTGCGGGCCTATGCTGATCCGTGCCCAGGCCCCTGACTGCCACAGGACACTGCGAGTTGGTGGCAAGTGGAACGTGGCGCTGGAGCGACTGGGTGCCCGCTGGGATTGCTGCCTGGCCGCGGTGAGCCCCCGATGGATGAGTAGCTGCTGCTGACCCACCGCCTGGGCGAGACGAAGGCTGGCCGGGCCTAGTCTGCCCGGGGACACGTGTTGGGCCTTGCGGTCCAGTGCTGGCCGGGGCCCACGAGGTGCCGGCTGCCCCCTTTTCCGCGGTGCCGGGGTGTGTAGGGCCCAAAGGGCGGCATGGGGAAATCCGACGCCAAGCAGCGGAAGCTCTACTTTGAGAAACAGGCCTCCCGCAGCGCTGTGGCGGCTCCGCCATCGCCGCCGGTGGTCCCTGAAACGCAGCTGGACCCACTGCCGGAGGACGATGTCAGAAGTATGTTTCGAGATCTTAAAGGGTGCCTCAAGGAAATCGATGGTAAGCTAGACTCCATGGCCCAGCGGCTTGATGGCATATCTCATAAAGTCGACCAGCACGAGGAGAAGATCGCTGCGGCGGAGGCGCGTATTACCGACTGCGAGGAGAGCATTGGAGACACCCAGGAGCGGCTCCTTCGCATGGATAAGGTCCTGGAGGTGATTAGAGGGCGCAATGAGGATTTGGAGGCCCGCTCCCGAAGGAACAATGTTCGCGTTATTGGCGTTGCAGAATCCACAAATACTGGTAACATGGAACAATTTATTGAAGGAATGTTCCGCGAACTGTTTGGTGCGGACCTGTCGGCCATGTTTCTGGTCGAGGGGGCGCACCGCACACTGGTGCCGCGGCCCGTGCCTGGGCCGCCGCCGAGGCCGATCCTGGCACGTGTTCTGAACTACCGGGACAGGGACACTATCCTGCGGTTGGCGCGTGAAAAAGGTGAGCTCCGATTCCAAAATATGGTCATCTCCTTATTTCCGGATTTTACACAGGCGGTACAGGCCGCAAGGCGAGAATTTATACCGGCTAAAAAAATATTCCAGAAGGTGGGGACTAAATATGCCATGCTATACCCGGCCAAGCTACGGATACACCACAAAGGGAAGCCTATGTTCTTTACGACCGCGGCGGATGCCCTCAAGTTCGCCAGGCAGGCGGAGCGCTCGCACCGCGGGTGAGAAGACGACCAGGGTGCTTCTCCGCGTGGCCAGTTGAGCGACACAGAGTGACATAGCGTGTTATCCCTTTGAGAGGTGAAGAGATGCTGGACAACGTAACTGTAAGATACATGGCCTGTAGCCGCGTATGGGAATCCAGGGGGCCCTTGAGGGCCGTGGGATGTGTCCCGAACCTGTGCGCACTGGCTTGACTTGTCGAGGCCCGCACCGCTAAGGCACTATGGAACGCTGCTGGGGGAGGTCTGTCGGGCCGCCGTACGCTGTGGCTCATTGTACTGTATTTATCTAAGGCAGCACTGTTCGGCCACCCTGTCGTATTTTCGTGTGAGCCGGCGACCCCACGCCCTGTGGGATGATTCCCGAGACATTGCTATATGAAAGTTCCTGTTGGGTGGGGAGGTGGGGGGGGTTCTTTCTCAACCTGTTTGGGGGGTTGGAGTGGGTGGGGGAGGGTTTTGGTTCTTGTTGGTTGATGCTCTCTCACTGCGATTTCTTAGTGCACCACGAAATGGCGTTGCACCCGTACAGCAGGCTGATTGTATGATATTGCTCCTCCCGGGGACTGGGTGGCGGGGGGATCCCCGAGGGCCCCTGGTCTGTGGGACGCTGACATCCTTGCCACCGTATGAGACGCACACATATAAACCTCCCTGACCGAGTTAAGATGCCTTACATGGAATATCCGCGGTCTTAACGACCACCGCAAGATACGCCTGGCGCAGGCTTATCTGACACGCCACCTCGTTGACATATGTTTCATGCAGGAAACTCATTTGCCTCGGAGCGCTGGAGACAGGCTGCGAGGCGCTAGATGGGGCGAGGTGCACACTTCAGGCTGCTCCAGCTATTCCCGGGGAGTGGCCATTCTTATCCGTAGAGGCCTTCCCCGGCAAACGTTTAAGGTACATGCTGACACAGATGGGCGCTACATAATACTGAGCGGGAAACTATTTCACACGCCGCTGACGCTAGTTAACACTTATGGACCCAACTCGGATTACCCTGGGTTCTTCCGTCACGTCTGGCACTTGACACAATCACTGGGTGGCGGAGATTGCTTGTGGGGAGGGGACTTCAATGCCGTGCTATCGCCAGACCTGGATAGGGAAGGGGCAGCCCGCACACATCACCCACAAGCTGCTGGCCTTCTACGAGGCCTAATGGCTGATTATAATTTACTGGATTCGTGGAGGGTATTGCATCCCGCGGTTAGGGAGGGCACATGTTTCACCCCGCACAAAGGAGCCTGGTCCCGCCTAGACTTCTGGCTCTTGACCCCACAGGCACATGCATGGGTGTCTTCAGTTGCTCACAAGGCGCGCACCCTCTCAGACCATTCCCCTGTCGAGCTGACTTTGAAAGTCCCCAAGCCATACATCACGCCCTTCACGTGGCGCCTGCCGCCACAGGCCCTGTCAGACCCGGTGTTTCGGGAGGACATTCACCAACACATACTAGACTACTTTGAACACAATGAGGGCTCCGTGACATCGTTAGGCACCCTGTGGGACGCATTTAAGGTGGTGATAAGGGGCCACTGCATTTCGGGACAGGCAGCAGTCCTAAAGACCTTAAGGGCTACGCTCGGTAAATTAGAAGAACGTCTGCACTCATTGGAGGTGCAGTACTGCTCAGACCCCTCGGCTGCTACGTTGGCAGCAACTCGCATCACGCTCACTGAATATCAAGCGGAGGCTGACAGAGAGCTCAAATTCCTGACGAAATATGCGACGGCCCGCCGGTGTGGGGAGGGAGATCGCCCCGGCAAGACGCTGGCCCTCCTGCTGCGCTCGCAGCGGCCCTCGACATTTGTCCCCGCTATGATGACTGGGGTAGGTGAAGCCGTATATAGCCCTCCGGAAATACTAGATGCCTTCCGGACTTTCTACAAGGATCTGTACAGATCTCGGGCGGCCCACACTCAGGCGGAGCTGTCTGAATACTTCGATTCCATACAGCTTATATGGTTTAATGCACACCAGAAAGGTTATTTCGATCGCCCATTTGAAGCAGAGGATGTGCGGGAGGCCATAGGGTCATTAGCTGCTGGTAAGGCGCCGGGGCCGGACGGCCTTCCGGCGCAGTTCTACAAGGAATATGCGGATCTCCTGGCCCCCCGCCTGCTGGCGGTCTTTGCTGAAGCGGTTGAGAGGGGTGTGCTTCCGGACTCCATGAGGGAGGCTGTCATCATCACCCTCCTGAAACCAGATAAAGATGCCCAGCAATGCGACTCTTATAGGCCGCTCTCATTAATCAACTCGGACGCCAAGATCTTTGCGAAAATGCTTGCAACTCGCCTGCAGCCGGTGTTACCCCTGATGATCCGCCCGGACCAGTCGGGCTTTATACCGGGCCGCTCAACGTCCCATAACCTCCGCACCCTCTTCGGAGTACTGCACTATTTGGCCCCGCATGTTAAGGCAGCGGCTGTGCTACTGGACGCCACCAAAGCATTTGACTCCCTGGAATGGGGATTCTTGTTCCCTTTGCTGCAGCGCATGGGGGTAAGCGAGGCCTTTATCGGTTACATACGACTACTTTATACAGACATTACTGCAAGGGTAAGGGTCAATGGGTTGATCTCTGAGCCTTTTGCCATTCGGAGAGGCACGAGACAGGGCTGCCCCCTGTCACCTCTGCTGTTTGCCATTGCCACGGAACCTCTGGCTGCCCGTATTAGACAACACCATGCGGCCAGGGGCATTGGCTTCTCGTCAAGGGCGCTGACCATATCGCTAAATGCTGATGATGTTACACTGTATGTTTCTGATCCTCAGGTCAACCTCTCCCCTCTGACACAAGAACTACTGGACTATGGACGGCTGTCAGGTGTCACTATCAATTGGGAGAAATCAGTCATTCTGCCCTTGACCACCGGGACTCCCCGCTTTACCCCGGATTGCCCGCTGAAATGGGCGACTGGGCCGGTGCGATACCTGGGGATCTGGGTGAGCACAGATATGCAGCAGATCTGGACAGAAAACTATGGGCGGGTGACCGGCTGGGTGGAGGAGAGAGTTGGCCGCTGGAAGCATTTGCCCCTCTCGCTGGCTGGCCGGATTGCTGTGGCAAAAATGGTGGTCCTGCCTAAACTCCTTTACTTATTTGCGAATATCCCGCTGCCCCTTACCGCACACTTTCTGCGACGACTGCGCTCATTGATGGTGGAGTTGGCGTGGGGGGGAAAGCAGCCGAGGGTTTCCTGGGAGACCCTCACTCTCCCACAAAGGCAGGGTGGCCTGGCTGCGCCAGACTTCTCCTTATATGCATACTGTGCACAGGCACAGTTCTTGCATTACTGGGCGCACCCCACACCGTTTCAACCGCACGTGGCGATCGAGACCGACAGGGCGGCACCGCTGCCGCTGGCGGTTGCCCTATACGCGGCGCACGTCCGACGGTGCACAGAAATCGACCCGGTGCACGCGCTCAGGTGGGCCTGGAATGGTTTGCGAAGCAGGGCCGGCTTGGATGTGCTTTATACCCGCTCGGTGCCCCTACGTGGAAACCTGATGTGGCCGTCGCTGCAGGCTATGCGAACCGGGGGGCGAGCCACGGAGCTGGGCCTCCACACTGGAGGCGATCTATTTCCGAGCGACGCCTTCCTAACGATGGAGCAGATGTGTGGATCGGAGACACCGACGCTACTAGACACGCTTCTGTATTACCAGCTCCGCAACTCAAGTCGTAGGTTGTTCCCCACTTTCCCGGCGCCACCGCCGGATCTGCTTGCTCTGGAGAATGTGTTGTCCGTGGATTCTGGCCGCAAGCTGGTCTCCAGACTGTATGTGCGAATGCAGGCTAACCACCCCGTGACGCTTCCGGCGGCGCGGGGCGTGTGGGAGGCGGAATTGGGAGCTGAAATTTCTGATGTACACTGGGATCTGTGCTGTCGGCAGCTCGAGCTTCTATCCCCCAACTACAGGCTGCGCCTGATCCACTTCAAGTACATACACATGCTTTACCGCACACCAAGACGGTTGCACCGCATGGGTCTAAGGGATACCGATGAATGCTGGCGCTGTCATGCACCGGGGGCCACCTTTATACATATGGCGTGGGGATGTACTGAAATAGCGCTGTTCTGGACAAGGATGCTGGAGATAATATGCACTATCACGGGCCTACTGATTCCCTGCACTCCCCAGGTTGCACTACTGGGGATTTTACACATGATTAAGCCCAAACACCGTAAACTGCCAGCAATGCTATTATTATTGGCCAAGAGACAGGTTGCTATACACTGGGGGGCGGGCACATCACCTCACATTAAGGTATGGATTCAAAGCGCTGTTTACTGCCAAACCCAGTTGGCCCTGTACTGGGAGCTTATGCCGGCGCGGTCCAGACCCAAAGACATCTGGGAGCCCTTCATACACTGGCTGGAGCAAACCCCGCTACAAATGCTATAACACGTTGCTTTCCCCTCGGATGGGGGGGAAACGTTAATATTTGCTGCTACTCGTGGGGCGGGTTGGTGGCTGTCGAGGTGGGATACCTAGATGGGCAGATGAGGCAGATAGCCGGTTGGTTGAAGCGTGGATTGTCATGTGAGGCTGCCCTGATATCCTGTACATTACGCACCCTGTGCCTTGTTGGGGGGGGAGCTTGTCGCCATTGTCCGCGATGCGTACATAGCAGATTGAAGCAATGTTTTAAGTTTGTTATTGAAAATGTCAATAAAAAGAATTAAAAAAAAAAAAAAAAAAAAGTACCCCCATTCTATCTACGAAGCCACTGGAAAGAAAATATTTAATTGAGGAACATGGAGCTCAGTGAAATAGGTGGTGAGAGAGATTCAAGCAAGGTCCCTGGGAATGCTGATAGAATTCTGGCAAGTTTCATGAGTCTAGTGAAATGGATGTAGAGTGAGATTCAGTTGAAGTGCACTAAACTAATAATATAGGTAACAGGTGAGATTCCACCCCACCCCCTCCCCGCTGATGCAAGCAAGAAGTCACAATAGTGTGAAACGCATGCTGGGGATGCGATGTGGCCTAGTGGCTCGAGCTGCTGCCTTTGAAAACTGGAGACCCAGATTCGAGTCCTGACCTTGACGGTAGACTTTACACCAGAGGTCATCAATCTGTGGGGCTCAGCCTCACTTGTGCCTGGATTCAAAAACTTTGGTTTTGGTTTTGCAAAAAGACAGCCATCGTGGAACAGCTCATTTCAATTGGTTAAAATGCTTCAACTGAGTCTCCTGTGCTGTGAAAAGCGTTTGTGCCAGAGTGCCTGGTCACCTGAAATAAATGCAAAAGTGCCCCATTAGTTAATCTTAAAGTGTAAAGGATGCTTGGGACCCAGTGAATCACTCCAAGCTTTGTGATGATAAAGATTTGTTTTTTTGAATGTTAGTGCAGAGAGTTAACAACTGGGAGGTGAAGTGCATATTTTTAACAGTATTTACACAGCCCTTAGTATCCTTAAGGAGGTGTTGAAGGGACAGTTATGTGAATAAGAAATTGTAAGATATACACCCCGGTATTACTAAAATCTACTTTTTGGAAGCACCATTTTATTTTAAAACTATTTGCACATTTTGTATCAGTCTATATTTTACTGTGTGTAATGTAATGCAAGTATACAATAATGACTTATATACCCACAGTGCTTTCTGTCACAGCTTGTGACCTTGTAGCACTAAAAATATACTACTTTCCACTGCACCAACCAAGATTTAATTATGTGTCTTTCTGGTTACACACACACCTCTGTAGTGCATTAACTAATAGAGGTTTCATACTGTACTACAGTACAGTATGAACAATGTTTTAAATTATTTTTCATTTACACTGCCCATTATTTTATATGTAGGTTCCTGGTGGTGAAAGACCTAAAAACGTAAAGAATACCTTGGGACTTATTTATGAGAGACTTGACCACCAGAGCATCCATTTTTTTTACGCTCCAGTGGAGCAAGCCCTATGAGACAGGGCAAAGTCACCTTGCATTACTTTGCAAAGCCTCATAGATATGGAGTAAGACTAAGCAGGGCAAGTTGCTGCCTTGCCTAACGCTGCACCAAAAACGTACATCTCACCAGTGAATACATTTCTCCTTGTTTTTTTCCCTTTCCATGTGTGCTGCATCTACAGCAGTGGTCGAAGTGGGCGGGATCGGCAGGGCACGGCGTGCCCCTACTTCTTTAATTCTATAGATTCCGTTCCCCTACTTCTTTATTTTGAACGTGCATCCCTGGACGTCAGAAATATCCAAGGCATGCAGAGAAGGCGCGGCCTTGGTGGCTATTCAGGGACGGGCGTGGAGCAGAGAAGGAAAAGGGCTCTATCTCTTGCTTCCTGCTCAGACAAGACAAGGACAGTGTCCGCTTCTGCTCTGCCACTGGCAGCTGCCCCCCTCTCTTTCTTACTCTTATTCTCTCTCTTTCTTCTAGCTACTCCTCACTTACCGAAAACCGTGACTCAATAAATGGTTCTCACCTTCTCTTTGTTCGTGTCGTTCATTTGTTCCCCTGTGAAATGGATGCAAAAAAGAAAACCACTTTTGCTGGAAATGCCGCTTTTGACATTTTTCTATTTCAAAGTGCAGCCTTGGAAATAAAAGGTTCAAAATATGAAAAATAAATAACTAAATAAAGCAAGAGAGAGTGTTCTTAAAGCGGCCAGATTGATTTATTCACACCCAAACACATGAGCATCACTTGACAGAGTTTTCCACTGAAGCCCTACTTTTGTTTTCTTGTCTTTCTATGAACAGCATTGTTTTCCCCCAGTGGGGAAGTGCATCATTCCTGGAGGTACTGCAATATCTGGTTGATGGGTGGATTGGAAAACAAAATGTGTACTGCGGCTCAGTGTTCACAAATTATGTCTTTTTAAACCATACTGCTTACGTTTTGTAAGGATAGAAGCAGTGGACATTGAAATGGGTCTTTTCTGGGCCCTGTAGTCATGGCCTTAACTTTTCAGGCAAAAATACTCATTGATTTCTGAATAATGACTTAATACTTAATTTTGCATTCCCTATGAGTGTTTGCTTTTTTCAGGATGTTGTTACTTTTTCCTTTAGGGAGCATACTGCTCTTGCCTAGTGCGTAATTTGAATTGAGTCGCATCCAGGTGTTTATAGCAGGTCAAATTGGATTGTAGTTGAAGGCAGTGTGAATTTCTCTCAGGTGGGTAGTATGGTGTTCAGTGAGTGAGCAGATGTAGCACTCTGGCCAGAGCTGCCAAATTTAGAACTGGAGAACCAGGTTCAGCCTTGATGACCAGTCCCCCAGACCACTCTCCTGAGGGAGCACATTCGCATGCTAGACCTTAGAAGGCCCCGCAAAACCGGGGAAGCCCTGGTGTCTTAGCGCCAGCAGGTGGACCCTGGCAGTGGCAAGTGTGGGTTCACCTTGAAGGCTTGCCCACCACAATCCATACTGAAGTTCACCTCCAGTCTTGCGGGCAGGCCTACGAAGTAGCAGACCCTAGAGCAACAGTGACTTTGCCACTGAAGTCACAGGACCCCTGAGAAGAGCTGGTTCTAGGGCAGTGCGACCGGTGTGACCGCAACGGGCGCTATCTTTGAGTGGGGGTGTCATATACTATGGTTTTAAAAGCACTTGCTGCCTCCCTCCTGGCCTCCTGCAATTTTCAGAAATAATAATGATGTCATGATAACTCCGGTGAATAAACTTCTTCCTAGAGCGAGAGATCGGCGTTTTGTCTAGTGGAAGTTTTGACTCATGGAAAGATAGCGCAGAGGGTTAATGTGCCTGCTGCAAAGAAAATGTACCATGCCCATCACAAAGTGCACATAATGTAAATAGGTCAGTGGGTTACTGCTTTTGTCAGTGAGATCCTTTTGTTACTTGCAGTTTATAAGTTAAAATCCTAACAAAGAACAGGGAGCTATTATCTGTTATCTAAGAGCTGCATACAAACTGCAAGGTATAAACCAGAGCGTTATGGTTTTTTCCCTAGCCCTTTATTTATCCTAATGTTGCAAAACAATTTCATTTGGATAGAAATCAATTATGATTATTAAAAAGAACCCCCAATCATGGTATTAAGTTTTAAAATATGAGATTTTGTTTCTCCAGATCAATCACTATTAAACTATACTGCCTACTAGTATGGTTGTCATGTGACTCCTACACCTTGTAGTCCTTTGTCTTATGTAACATTTCCTATACAGTGATTAACACGCGTAAAATTGATTGTCTCTGTGTATATTGCTGACAACAGAAACTACATGGCTCAGAAACAAATGGCTTGTGCTTCCACTTTTAAGCGTATTTGGGACATTCTGTGATTAGAAACATATCCCACTTTGTGAATTCATTTTAATGTCAATAACTCATATTAATCTTTAAATAATCATGTGTATCCATTGGTTGAATTAAATAACATAATCAGCTGTAACTGGTCGGTGAAATGCCAAACAAATACTAAATATTGGGATGTTTTGCGCATCCTGGCCACACCTCTAACTCCGCCCACTTATCCAATCCTCAGGTTATTCCCGCCCTCTGATTCTCCCCCCACAGTTCCCCTACTTTTTTTCCCCACTGATCTACAGCTCACATAGAAAGAGGAAAACACCTCTCAGGATTGTTTTTGTGAGGGAAGGTGCCCCTTCCTGCACAAAAACAATCCTGCCTATGTTGGTGCAAGGCAGCAATTGGTGCGCCAATGCAAGGGGAAAGAACAGGAATGCACCATATGTCTTAAATATGGTGCATTCCTGCCCTTTCACATTGGCATAGGGCAGCACAACAAGAAGACTTGGGGCGCTGCCCTACGTCATTTCCTCATAAATTAGGCTCTTTGTTTTTAGCTACACCTTTGACCACGTCCCCACACTCACTGACATTTGGTTTGCTAAACACTGTTTAATATTATTTCCTCAATGTAAAACATATATTGTGTGGGAATTGGGGGCATTTATGGTTGTCGATGATGAGGAGTACCAGGTTCCAGAAACGTTTTTGTCAGGAGGACGTCCTTGCGCCTAAAAACGTTTGACAAGGGGGTCTCTGCATCAAAAAGTTTGAAGACCTAAAATTTGCACCCTTTGATTGTGGGCATCTCTCTCAGTGTCCCTGTATGTAAAATGTTTGTGTGTAACCCCCATTTGACATGCATGATGTGGGTCTCCCGACCCCTCACATAATGCACAGAGCTCATTTGCTTGACAACTAGTTACGTGTTATATCAATACCAATACATACATGAATGCCATTTTAGCATGGTCTGTATGTGATAGACCACCCAGAACGCCTTCATTTAGTTAGATTAATGTGGGAATAACTGTCATATGTGGGAATGACTGAGGTTTTCCTGAAAGGTATGATTTAGAAGTGTCTGTTGTAGGTGACAATGGATAAACGAAACAACTTTACTTTTGAAAAGTGGAGAAAAGACCAAATATTTTGCAACGCGAAGATCACACAGCTGGGCCAGGTGTGGGTTGACGAGTGAGACTGTTTGGGATTTTTGAGAACCATAAATCTGAGAACCGAGAGCTGAATCGCGTTTTTTGAGCAAAATAGCAAGGAATGCGGTGTATTTTTAGATGTACATTTCACAAAAAATGACAATTACCAAGGACTGTATTATCTCAAAAGTATTAGCTTTTGAAGATGTGACCACATACGACAGTGGGAACATAATTATAGCCTGGCTCCAGCCTCTACGTGACCCACGTGCCATGCTGTCAGCGTAAAAGTCCAAGAAGATTACACCCCCGGGGGCAGTGGAAAGGAATCTGGGCCTGTCACTGTCCACTCCCTTTAGCCAACTCACCCTTGTTCTCGGATTCAGGCCGCGCCTGTGGGTGTATTACTGAAGTGTGTCAGCGCTGACTTCGATTAGCTTGAGACACATTTCCATCTGGGGACGTTACATTTTAAATATCGTTTCCAGGTGCGCTAACACCACTGGTTCAACTGAATCAACACTGCAACTCAACAGGGACGCAATTATTCGTTAAATGAAGTCTGAAAACGCCCCAGCTATGTTGAACTACCATGTAGTCCTGTTTGAAAGGCCATCTATTCTGCCTTTAGTCTGGGTCACGTGTGCACCAATCTTTGACTACAAGCGGAATAAATAGGTTATACACCTGTCTGATAGTTAAATCTGATCAAAGCAAGATGGCACTCACGAGGAATGGTGTCTTATGCAATTTAGGGCCAAGAAACTGCGATAAACATCGCAGAGTGCACTTAGCGCAAAAATAATTATCGCCTGCTATTGCTGGAATATATTGCCACGCTAACGCTGTATTAGCAACAATTAGCACCATGGCGATATATAATCCAGCAATAGCAGGAGAAAAGCGCCAACATCGATACAAAACCAACGATGTTGCATGGGGGACGGGGGAAACCTTTCTGATACGACCCTGTGGTCGTATCAGCATAATCCACCCCCTATGTTAAGTATGCACTAGTCAGGTTTTGGGAAGGTGTTAAAAATCCAGCGATGACCCCGGTTAGCGTGACTTTTAACGTCGCTAACCGGGGCCACGGCCTAATTGCTAATAGACCTGTTAGCCCTGTTAGCGGCTGTTTTCCTGGTCTTGTGGTCGGGAACGCCTACTTTGCATGTCGTTAGCGATAAATATCGCTGACATGCAAAGTGGCACCCAACACGGTCGCTTTCACGAGAAAGCTGTCGCTAACAGCTGTTATCGACAGTTTGCTGATAGGGCGCTAATAATATCGCCGCTTTAGCAGCAAAAAGTGCCGCTAAAGCAGCGACATTGCCCTTGCTAATATGCCCCATATTTCGTAACGTCAGGCTAAAATCATTATCATATCTCTTATCAAGCCTCCTCGCTAACAAGACTTTTTGGTTGGTATTCACAGATACTAGTGGGTTGCAACTGGTAACTGGTTCAGAAATAATAAAGAAAGGGGATTTCTGCTTTAGGTCCACATCTATTAAGTTGATGGGCTAGACATAGGAAAGCAATCACCAGAAATGGAAAAATTGAAAAGAAGTTCAAGGATGGTAAAAAAGAGGCCAGTTCAGAATAAGAGTTCTGGTGGTTCACCATGTTCTAAAGATGAAATTCCCCAATAGAACACACCTTTCACGTTGCAATGTTTTAGGTCTCGCCTGACCCAGCGCATGCGCTGGTCTGGCGAGACTTATTGAGAGGGCTCCAAAAAGTGCTACCAGGCCAGCCTGGAGCTACAGTGCATGTGCGCGGGAGCGCGCGCCGCGCTTTACCATGATTACTTTCACTTTAGCGGCCACACAACCGCTTTGATGTTTCATCGCGATCGCGATCACTTTCACTTTCGCGGCCGCTTTGCATAGCCGATAGGTCTCGCTTTTGGGACCTTATAAGTATTTAGTTATGCAACTGTTGCATGACTAAACACTTACAAGGTCCCAAAGGCGAGACCTATTGGCTATGCCAATGCTTGTTTTAGTTTTGTTGTACTACAACGCATGTTTTCACGCAGATTCAGGGCGCATGGTCTGTATTCTCAGGGCTACAAGCCATCTTTATTCACATAGGCACACAGATGCAAGACTATTCAGAAGGCCTGCATGAGAGAGTTTGGAAACTCTGAATGAGTTCCTGGCAGCTAAAGGAGTGTGGTAGAATATTTTTAGTGTAATGGAAAAGCTTTATTTTTGATCTCTAAGATAAGAAAAGCAAAATATATTATACAAAGACAAATATAAGTACACTCACTTACATATACATAGGCAGCACGATCCATTTTTATCCCAATACAACACCAGACTAAGACAAAATATATCTTTTACATTTGTATCAATTTCAAGATTTTGAACAGTTATTATAAAATGCAGGTGCAGACATAAATACCATGCTGCCATCAAGTGCAAATAAATACATTAAAATACATACAAAAAAGGCATCTTACTGTTTAAAAAAGATACAAAATGTTAACAGACCATTCATGTGAAGTGTAGAACACCACCCCTATCTTTGTCATTTTGCACGTTGCAGACAACCACAGACTTCAAGATGAATGTAACAAGAACTCGACACATTATGACTGTTAAAAAGTATTTAAAAGTTAAAGTTAAAACAGAATATAAAGGTCCTAATTAAATGGTAAGTATCATCAGACAATGATGGTTTCAGCTGGTACTTTGAAGAAAAAGGGAGGAGAAATATGGCACTTCTTACATAATAAAGAAACTGTTAGCTATTAGCTCCAAATCCAAACAGACAATACAGATTTGGCATAGCAAACACTATAACTTGCATTGTGTCTGTAGTATGTGTTTTGAAGGCCTCCAGTTTTTTCTTCTTCCCAGGAACCTACAGATGGGCAATATGCATTTATATCTTTGGGTGACATAAGCTGGACAAAAGAATAATTTGTTAGTTGACATCTCCGTAGCTCCCATACATGCTGGACATAGATCATCTTTAACTGCTACATTTGTCCGCTTGCTACAAAAAGCCTTTGTCAGTAACAACTTATATCTAAACTGTATATTCAGTGTACATGCCCTCATCAGCACTATTTCATCTATACTAGGCTTGTAGTATGGGAGAGGTTTATAATCCAAAAATTCCCCAGTTAGGCTACCTCTATATTTAGTGACCCTTTGGACTGCCATAACTTCTCAGTGAATAATTTTTAGACTAGCTTTGGAGACTAAATTCAAATCATCAGGGTTTAGCCACATTCTCTCCAAGCCCAGTCTCCCCAAAAAATTGTTTTAAAATGATAACCATGGAATGTTTGTAGCCTTCCCTCTCACCAATAACTCTCTTAGTTCCACCTGGTAGGATTTAAGGGCTGGGGAAGACCAGAGCCTATGCCAATATGTCAAAATGTTACACTCGACCTCTTCTCTTCATTTCTTTTGTGCCAGATTAAGGGAAAGTGGGACTAGTGGGGTACTACTCATTGGGAGGCCCAATAAAGATCTTAGGAGCTTGTGTTCAGCTGTTTCCAATAGATTGGTATTAGTACAGCCCCAGATTTCCAAACCATAAAAAACAGCTCCTAATACCTTCACATTATAAATCTCAAGAGCTGGGGCAACCTTCTTCTTGAAGGTTTTCTTTTGAAGTTTCAAAATAGTATCATCTTGGTAAGATAGAGATACATATGCTTTTTGGATTTGTAAGTCCCGATTTAGGTTAGACGATAATCTTATACCCTGATAATCGAAACTGGACACTTGCTCAATTTGACTAGTACCAACATGCATCTCCAATCTTCCCAATTTATTTTGGGGGGTTGGGCTAAAAACCATAATCTTTGTTTTTTTTGCTGTTTCGCTCAAGCCCCAGCTCCCCACAAAATGCAGTAAAATCATTTAACAACTGTTGCAGTCCCCAAGGGGATTTTTGATAACAGGCGCATGTCATCCATGAAAAGTAAGGCGGGCACCTAACGACCCCCCAACGTTTGGCAAGTCACACCCATCCCTGTCCAGAGTGTCAAACTACCTCATTTATGAACAGGGAGAACAATGTTAGTGCAAGGAGGCAGCCTTGTCCGATGCCTTGATCTAGCCTATAGGGATCAATCTACTGGCCCTGTTTCCCCATCTTACTCTGGCACAGTTATCCGAGTGCAGCCGAAGAAGAAGATACAAGACTCTTTGGTAAACCCATTTTTCAACGTTCCCTTCATAATATGCTTCTGGGTAATAGATCAAAGGCAGAACACAGGTCGACAAAGGCAACATGTAGCTTGCCTCCGCCGATCACTGAAATATTCTAAAATACACAATTAAAACAAACCACCTGGTCTAGTGTGCAGATGTTACTACAGAAGCCCGACCGTAGATCTGATAAAATATTATTGTCTTGTATCGAGGATTGTAGATGGGCCAATACCAGTTTAGATTTTTTTGAGTGAATATTTTTAAAGGTGATCCAGAAACATGGCAGACTAATGCAATTGTTGAAGATTTCCTCTCCCACAGGAGGGCAGCAGGACTGACAAGCAGTCTTTGCTGGACTTAAAGTGGACAGCACCAATCATCTAGTAATTGCAAGCAAGCCTGCCTCTCTTTTTACACCCAAGGCTTTCACAGATCCACCTGCACCTCACCCTAAGTTAACTGCTGGATATCGCCTGACATGAGGCTGAAAGCCCCACCCTGATTGGCTCTTGGGTTACAGAAGAAAATTGAATAGCATGGAGAGCTGGAGCAGAATAGAATGTTGTAACATGGATATTTCAGCAGCTAAGTCTGGTAAATACTGTAATTTAGGCACCAGGAGAAAAGCGAGAGTGCTTATACTCAGTACTTTCTTCAGGTCATCCCATTGACCTGACTTGGAGTCAGGTCAATGGGGTGCCTGCACTTTTAAAACTGAAAATATCTAAAGAAGGGCAAAAATCCCACATGACTCATGAACCAGAAAAAGTATCCTCTGGCAAAGGTGTTAGAAATGTTGGTTCTTATTGGCAAAAGTATTTACCCTGTTCAAACACAAACCACAATCCTAATCAGGGTAAATCAGATACACACTGTACATTACCTGTGCTCACCCCCTGCTAGTTTGGTAGAGAGCAGGTAGCTTATTTTAAGAGGCAATGTGTAAATAATTTGTCTCATACTTGGAACTGCAAGACACTGAAATCATCACAAAAAGCCTCCACACTACTTTAGAAAACTAGAATATGATTAAATAAAACAAGACCAAATTGAAATAAAATCCAATAAGTAGAAGTCAAGATGTGAATTTTTAAAGATTAAAAGTAAAAAATAGTGTTTTGAAGCAATAAGCCCTATGAGGGTAATCTCGTTGCGCTGGACCAGGGCAAAGTCAGGAGTTCAGGCCAACCATGATGGAGTGCAGGTTGGGAGATTACATGCAAGTCCTGCTGAAAAAAGGTACCTTGATTGATACTGGTTGCAACAGCAAGATGTAGGGTGCATCCAAGCGATGCGTCAGTATTAATCCCACAATCGAGGTGATGCGTCAATTTTCTTCCCACAGCGATGAGCTGGTCCTAAATACGAAGCACGAGTTCAATGATGTGGTGGTTCCAATGTATCAGTTCCAATTATTATTCACTGATTCCAAGTGCGATGCACCAGTTCTGTTCCGACAATAGAGGTGATTAGTTGATTCTGCTTCACGAGCAGAGGAAGTGTTGGTTCCACTGGACCAAGCACCTGGATCCACTTCCACAGGGCCAGGTACAGAAGCAGGGGGTAAGACTTTGATACCCATCAGCATCCATTGGAGATCACTCTGGGTCCAAATCAAAGAGCCCAGTTCTTCCTCAGCAAGGCAGAGGGTAGCAGGCAGTTGGGCATCACAGCAGAAAAGCAGTTCTTCCAGAGCAGCACTCCAGCAGAGTGGCAGTCCTCATGGCAGCACAGCAATCCTTCCTCCTGGCAGAGTTTCAGGAATGTCTGATTTGGTGGGGTCAGAGACCCAGTACTTATACCCAGTTGTGAGTTTGAAGTGGAGGTGAATTCAAAGAGGTGCTATGAGTGAACATAGGTCCTCCATCCCAACTCTGGGTCCTGATTCACCATAAGGGGGTATGCAGTCCTTTTGTATGGGGACAGGATACTGCTTATTCAGGTGTAAGTGTCAGCTCCTCCCTCCCAACTTGCACCAGGATGGCCCATCAGGATGTGGATGGTCACTCAGTCACACCTAACCTTTCTGCGTGTGTGGCTGTCTTGAAGGAATGCACAAAGTTTAGATGTCACCCAACCCAGATGTGTATTGAAGACAGAATGATAGGTGCTACACCAACATGGCTGGGTCCAAAGTGGGGTGGCGTAGTTAGTAAAAGAAAAATGGATTTAACCCAGATCTCTTGCCTGGGGTGAACGCTTGATTCATTCAGAATTCCGGCCATCATTTGTTCCCGCAGGACTTTTTGCCCTCAGTGGGATGGGTAAGCCCAGACATGTGTCCCTTGCTCTCTGTGCCACTGGATTCAAGCTAGCCTTGTTGATACCCCAATACCGGCCCCAGGATGCTTGTTTCTAGTCCAGGGAGGACCCGGCTTGGCAGGTCAGACTGGACTATTCCCATGAGGAGCAGGGTCAAGATTGATTTGCATATGGCTAGGTACAAACTGGAGGGCGGCATAGTGAGCAAAAGAACAATGGATTTAACCTAGATCTCTCAACTGGGGTGAATGTTTGATTAATTCAGAATTCCATCCATCCATTTGTTGTTGCAACACTTTTCACCCAAAGTGCGATGAGTATGCCCAAACATGGCTCCCTTGCTCGCTGTGCCACTGGATTCAAGTTAGCCTGCTAATGAGGGATGTAACCTCAAAACTGGTCTGAGGATGCGTGTTACCGAACCAGGGAGGACACGGCTTGGCAGCTCGGGCTGTACTGTTTCCATGAGAAGCAAGATAAAGACTGATTTCCATGTGGCTCAGTCCAAACTGGGGTGGCATAGTGAGCAAAAGAACATTGGATTTAACTAAGATCTCTTGACTGTGGTGAATGTTTGATACATTCTACATTCTGTCCATCATTTGTTCCCTCAGCATCTTTCTAAAAGTGGCATTTCTAAAATAGTGATTGGAGGAAAATGGCCCTCTCTGCATGGTCACCCGAATCGTTTTGCCCTTCTTCTCCTATTTTTCTGACCTCAATGGTGTTGTCTTTAGGACTCTACGCACTTTACCATGGCTAACCAGTGCTAAAGTGCATATGTCAATCGTTGCGATGGGAGAGTCAGTGTTGCCCACTTTCTGGTTGACATACCATATTGTAAGACAGTTGACTATTCATTTCTCCACATCAGGGACGGCTATTTAATCTGAATTAAAGCACAGACGTGCAGTTAGTCTCGCTGATACCACTCGAGCACTACACATATTTTAAATTCTGGCTTGGCTTTTCCTTATTTTCAATTTGTGCCGCATCTTTAATTCTAGTTCACCTAATTGCCGATTATCTACCATCTCCTTGGTCCGTCACTGCTTAGTAGGAGCTGATTGTTGCGGAGGCATAGTCAATGCTGCCCACTTCCTGGTTGACATTTCTGGGATGCCATATTGTAAGGCAGGGGACGAATTATTTCTCCACATCGGAGGTGGCTATTTAAGCAGCATGAGTGCACAGACAAGCTTTTAGTCTCGCTGATACCACTTGAGTACTACACTTTTTTTAGCTAATGTGTTGTCCTTTCCTTATTTTTGATTTGCACCACATTTTTAACACTTGTAAGACTAATTGCTGATAATCTACCATCTTCTTGGTCCGCTATAGTTTAGTAGGAGACAATTGTAGTGGAGGAAGAGTCAGTGCTGCCTACTTCCTAGTTGACATTTCTGGGATGCCATATTGTAGGGCAGCAGACTAGCGATTCTCCAGATCGGAGACAGCTATTTAAGCCACATGAGTGCGTGGGTGCACATTTAGTCTAGCTGATACCACTCCAGCACTACATGTATTTTAACTCCTGCATTGGCTTTTCCTTATTTTTGATTTGTGCTGCATTTTTAACACTTGCAAGCCTAATTGCTGATAATCTACCATTTCCTTGGTCTGCCACAGCTTAGTAGGAGTCAATTGTTGCAGAGGTAGTCATGACTGCCCATTTCCTCGTTGAGGTTTCTGGGACGTCATGTTAAAATTCAGTGGACTAGTCATTTCTCCACACTGAAGACAGATATTTAAGCTGCATGAGTGTGCTTACCTACCACTTGTGCACTGCTGGTGTGCCAAAGGCAAACCCCGTCGGCACTCGTCCACATCCAGACTGCTCCCTGCACCTGAACCCATCAGGAGGGTCTCCACCTTTGGTTTATTCCAAAGAACAACTATGGAGCCTACAACATTGGCCAAGCCACCTCCATGCTCTCCTTTTGGGTTTGAGGAGATGTATCAATCTAAAATCTGTACCTGTGCTGCCTCCCATGGCAAGTACGTCCTCAATTCCGATAATTCCTACAAAGCAGGCATGGCAAAAAAGGGGACCATCTTGTGGGAATAAAAAACGTAAGAGATTTCTAATCAGTGGGTGTTCATCATGGAGACCTATGGTAACGATTTATCGGGTCCCAATTTGGTACATGCAATCGCTTCAGAATACACAACTCTCAGACTAGACAGGGTTGGAAGACCAAGGGTAGGTCTGGCCATTGTATACAAATTAAAACATCACTGTCACATTGAGACACTGTGCGGCATTATATTTCACCATTAAAATATCACCTATCAACTTGTTTGCTGGGATGCTAGTACATAGATCCCCAGGGCCCAGTACTACGTTTTTGACTAAACATGCAAATCCCATTGAACCACACCTAGCCAAACACAACATTACTGTCATGGGTGACTTCAATTTCTATCTGGAGGATATTAGGAGCAGAGACTCTAGAGTGCTTAAGGACACTCTTGCTTGTCTCAAGCTCTCACAGTTGGTTAGGGCATCCACACAAGCAGTTCGAAACATACTAGATGGGATTTTCTCTGACTCCCGGCTGTCAGTGCAAGAAGAAATACCACTAAGTTGGTCTGACAATCAGGTAGTATGTTTTTCACTTACTCTGCCATTCTTCCTGAATAAGGACACTCTCATTAGTACTAAGATTCCCAAAAGGAATTGGAAGGGGGTCTCAGCAAACTCTTTCTCCAGTGCTCTCAGAAGCAAGTGCTGCATTGACTATGAGGATGTGGACATAGGGACAGAAGAATTCTCATCTTTGCTAGGTTTAGCAGTAGACAAAGTAGTGCCCAAATGGGAAACCAATATCGGAAAAAGCTGCCCATCGCCCTTTAGTTCACTGTACAGTTAAGACTCCTAAGCTCCTAAAACAGGCATGTCGAACGTTCCTGGAGAAAACATTATGAGGAGTAGGAAAAAACCTCATAAAAGACAGCCATCAGAGAATACGATATAGCCATTAGGGAAGAAAAAAACTCTATTGTACTAATTAAACAGAGTTTGCCAACTCCTCATAAAAAACTTTTTAAAGTTATCCACCAGCTCTCTGCCCCACCAGTCCCCTCTGAAATAGAGGGCTCACAAGAGTTCAGCAACAATCTGGCAGAATTCTTTCAATGTAAAATTACATATATCTATAAAGAATTTGCTTCTCAAAATGTTTATACCTCCTCTCAGTTAAGTGCTTAGTTGCAGCTGAGTTCTCCAGAATCATTGGAGGATGAGGAGAAAATCTTGTTTGTGCTCTTTTGTTTATCCCCTTTGACATATGATCAAATGGAGTCTCAACTCCTTAATTTGAAATTGGGATACCCACTTGAACCTTTTCCCCCTAAATCCCTACAATTGGCAGCTGATTGAGCTGATTGCACCCTACAATTGGCAGCTGGTACTATAGCTCAGCTTTAACTTTCATTATGAATACAGCTATCAATTCAGGCTGCTACCCACTGTGGGAGCTATTAATTAATAACTATCTGTGGAAGGAGGCGGTGGTAAGGCCACTCCTCACAAAGCCTAATTCAGACCCAAATGACCTTAAGAACTATTGCCTATCTCCCTGCTTCCTATCCGAGCTAAGATCCTGGAGAAGCATCTAAACCAGCATCTGATGACCCATGTGGAGGAAGAGGGACAGTTTCAGAAGCAATCCTGGAATGGAAACAGCACTGGTACCTGCAATGGACAGCATCAGATGCCTCGTTTGTGCAGGTCAGGACGCGGCTCTAATCCTTTTGGATCCGTCTGAGGCCTTTGATACCATTTGTCCAACATTGCTTACCGAACTCTGTTAGAAAGTGCATTACTAGTGGTGGTAAATCTGCATCTACCTCTCGTAATAAGGCCATTAACATAGTCTAGGGCTCAGAATGGGTCTCAGAAAATTATTTCCATGCTCAACCCTTGGTAGCTTGGCTGCAAGCAGGCAGGCTTAACTTCACAGACAGGTCTGTAAAGCACTTTAAAAAAACACCTATTCAGTAAATAATTAAGACACAACACACAATAAAAATCCAACACAAATTTATAACAATAGGAAATATTGTATCTTTGAAATTACACCACAATTAAAAAAATCCAGTATCGGGTACTGGAGATATACATTTTTAAAGATTTAGTTCTATATAGCCTATAGCACCTATTGGTATATCTGGTCACGCTAGACCGGAACAAAGTCAAAGTTTCAGGCCAATGGCGATGGAGCCCCATGCGGCTACCCCTCGTGTTAGGTCTCAGACAAAGTTTTTACCTTCTGACTTCCTCAAAGCTCTCAGCCAGTCTGGATTCGGTGAGGATTCACTGGCTTGCCTTGCGACAAGCTCCCAGTCAAGCTGATGGAAATCAGACTTCTGGACTTTCCAGTGGGACAAATCAGAGATACGGTCCAGCTTGCGGTTGATGGTGGGCAGCTTAGCTCTCGCAGGTGGTCCCGGGCACCTTTTCTACCTTCGGACTTAGAAACTTTTTCTCCCAGTGTCCTTCGATGCACTTCACTAGGCCTGATTCGTTGAGGGTTTGCCGGCATGGGTTTTGACCAGCTCCAGGTCAAACTCTGGAAGTCAGAACTCTGGAGCTGTTCAGCAGGACGAACCTGGATGGCAGGCAGGCTCGCGGTCACAGGCTTGGCTGGCCAGGTTGAGTTGGTCCACTTATGGAGCTTTTTTTCAAAGTTCCTCCAAAGTCCTCCAAACTTCTGGAACTTCTTCCTGAACTTCCTTTGAGGGTCCCAAAGTGTCCAAAACTTACTCTTAGTGTCTGAAAGCTCCAAGATGGTCCTTGAAAGTTTGGAACTTCAATTCCTACAATATACTTAGACAAAACTCTTTACAAATCCACTGGAGTCATTCCAGGCTGGGGATTCTTGGTGGTGATGATTCAAGTGAGCTCTGTTAACCTGTGGCCATAGGGTCTCCACGAAGTCTTTCGCTAGCGCTATAAGACCCTATGGTGATATGTGCGCTTAATAAGTTCCTCTGACTTGACTTGACTTGCAGGGAGTACACTCTTTAGTCCTTCTGAAGCAGGTTTGTTCTACAGGGCTGTAGTTCCAGACGATGTAGCAGGCACAGTCAGTCAGAGTGCAGGGCCTGGTTGGATCAAATCAAACTGCCAGCATGGACCTTTCTCCTTATGTGGTCAAAAGCTTGAAGCAGCAGATCTGAGAGGCACTACCCCTCTCATATATTTATTCAGTGAATTTTGGGGTATCACAGGAGGACACTCCTGTCCAATGAGGTGTAGGGCAACATCCAAGAGCATGGCCATTTCCACCAAAGTGTGGCACAATGGTCTCCCAGAAAGCACTATGTTTCCATAATTTAATATGGCTGATATCTCAACAGAGAGGCAAGAGCTTGCTAAACCAACCTATATGACGGCTCATTTCCATAATCTCCACCCCCCTGGCATCTGCACATTTCTTTCTTAAGCCTACCATCTGGCTGGGTTCCTAGGGTAGGGGTGTAGGTGGGCCTGGCTTCCTCTGCCTGTCCCCTACTTACTTTGAAGATCATGGTTTACAATCTCTCCCCCCTGCTCTAGCATTCCTGTGCAGCAGAACTCTCTCCTCCCAGAATGGATCTTCACTCCAGGTACCACTTATCATTTCACCAAAGCAGCCTGGATAATCCACTCAACTATGACCAATCAGGGCAGATCACTGGAAGGCTGAATTTTGGCTTACAGACAAGAACGTTTTATAACTTCTTGTCTGCACATTTTAGGATAAATTCAACTATAGCACATTGTTGGGTTTATCAATACCATTCTACTAGGTCCTTGAATGATAATTACTATAATTCCTAGTGGGAGCTATTAATTAATAACTGAATGCCCTGTTAACCTATGTGGCTGGGGATCTACAAAGGGTAAAGTGAACTGGGCAATTTCTCAAACACCAGCTCTTCTAATAAATCTTTTAAAAGGGCCCTGCCTATATCTACAGCCCCCCTTAGCTGGAATGCCTAGGGGAGACTTTAGGAGTTCTGAATATGTAAACATATTGAAGATTTTCACTCCACAGGGCTCCTGGCAGAAAAGTCGATTTTGGAAAGCACTTTACTACAATGTGGGAAGTGAAAATGTGCACTTTCACTGTTACCAAGGCATATAAAACCTCTTTTATAAGGGTCCTCCTTATAAGTACCTGACCCGACCTCTGGGACATTTAGGGGAGACCCTGGGGGTACCTAATAGGCCATAATATTGTAGACACTAAAGTCGAGTTTGGGCACAATTTACATTTTAAAAGCGATCCTTTTAACCCCTTCGATGCCAGTCCTTCCCCCCACTGTGCAATGCCATTTTTTCACTATTTGGGGTAGTTTCGCTTAGGCCTTCATAACATTTTGTACACATAAGGTATCCACGCCAAATATGCGTCCTTTTCTTCCAACATCCTGTGGATTCTAAATGTACCAGGGGCTTGTGGATTCTCCTGGAGGGGACCAAAAAATTGGACAAAATACAGGTACATTTGTTTTTGGGGGAGGGGCAAATAGGATACAAGTCCTACTAAAGAAAACGTCTGGGTTCTTCCCTGCAAATAGTATCATTGGAGAGTTTGTGGTGCTAAAATCACCAGCTTCCCAGCTTTCTGGAACAGGCAAACTTTTGTAAGTAAACCAACATTTTCTACATAGTTTTGGCATTTTACTGGGATGTAGCCTATTTTTCCTATATTTTTGTGCTTTCAACCTCCTTCCAGTTAGTGGTAAAAATGGGTGTGTAACAAATAATTAATCTCAGAAAGCTATACAATTAGTAGACAAAATTCTGAATTCAGCAAGGGGTCATTTGTGTATAGCCTTCAAGGTTTTCCTATGGAAAGTAAGAGTTGAAATAGAAGAATATTGAAATGTAGTTGAAAATAGCCCTTTATACCTACATTTTCACCAGTAACTTCTAACTATGGTAGATTTTTGTGAGCTATATACCGCTACGTCCGTGGAACCCTTCTGGTTGTGGGGTATGAGTCTTGTAGGTTCATCAAGAACCCAAGGTACCCGGAGCCAATAACTGAGTTGCACCTTGCTTTGTTTTTTCATTGTGTAACGGGTATACAGTAATTCATTTGGTAAAATATAAAGAGTGAAAAATCGGTATTAAGGAAACCTATGTATTTCTGAAATTGGAAGACAACATTGAGTTTAAAAGCAGTGGTTATTTGTGCAGCTCTGAATTTGTGGGTGCCCATATTAGCATGTGAATTAGAGGGCATTGTTCAAAATGACTTTTTTTTACACACTGTCTTACATTTGGAAGGCAGAAATGCATAGAAAGACAAACAGTAATAACACTCGGTCTACTATTCTGTGTTTCCCTAAGTCTCCGGATAAAAATGGTACCTCACTTGTGTGAATAGGCCTAGTGCCTGTACAGAAAAATGTCCAAAACTCAATGTGGACACATCACATTTTCCCAAGGAAAACTGACCCTTTTTTCACAATGTGCATAACTGGGGATTTTGTACCCTAGCTTAGCCAGCACCTAGGGAAAGCTAGCAAACTGGCTCTCACCAGGTTCTGTTCCTCAGAATTCCTTGCAAACCTCAAACTTTGTAAAAAAAAAAACCCTTTTCCTCACATTTCTGTTATAGAAAGTTTTGGAGTTTATGGGTAGCCACAAACTGGCACCCACCCAGCATTCCCCAAAGTCTCCAGATAAAAATGGCACCTCGCTTAGGCTTAGTGTTCGCTACAGGAAATGGCCAAAACGCAACATGGACACACCACATTTTTCTAGTGAAAACTGACCCTTTTCTTGCAATGTGCCTAGCTGTGGAATTTGGGCCTTAGCTCAGGTGGCACCTAGGGAAACCTAGCAAAAGTGTACATTTTTAAAAAGTAGACACCCAGGGGAATCCAGGATGGGGTGACTTGTGTGGCTCTCACTAGGTTATGTTACCTAGAATCCCTTGCAAACCTCAAACTTTGTCCTCAAAAAACAATTTTCATTTAATTTCTGTGACGGAAAGTTCTGGAATCTGGGGAGACACACAAACGTCCACCCACCCAGCATTCTCCCAAGTTTCCCAATAAAAATTGTATCTCACTGTTGTGTCTAGGCTTATTGCCTGTGACAGGGAACGACCCAAAACACAACATGGACACATCACATTTTTCCAGTGAAAACAGCCCCTTTTTTCAATATGCCTAGCTGCTGAGCTCAGTCGGCACCTAGGGAAACCTAGCAAACTTGTAAATTTTTAAAAACTAGACACACAGGGGAATTCAGGATGGGGAGACTTGTGTGGCTCTCACCAGATTCTGTTAACCAGACTTCCTTGCAAACCTCAAACTTTGACAAATAAACACATTTTCCTTTTATTTCTGTGATGGAAAGTTCTGGAATCTGTGGGGCGCCACACCATTCCACACACCAAGCTTTCCCTAAAGTCTGCTGATAGAAATGGTACCTCACTTGTGTGGGTAGGCCTAGTGTCCAAGACAGGAAACGGCCCAAAACACAATGTGGACACATCACATTTTTCCACTGATAAATGACTCTTTTTTTCAATGTGCCTAGCTGTGTATTTTGGTCCCTAGCTCAGCTGGCAAGTAGGAAAACCTAGCAAACCTATAAATATTTAAAAAATAGACACACAGAGAAATGTATGATGGGGGATTTTGTGTGGCTTTCACCAGGTTCTTTTACCCAGAATCCCTTCAAAACTTAAACTTTGTCCAAAAAAACACATGTTCCTCACATTTCTGTGATAGAAAGTTCTGGAATCTGTGGGGAGCCCAAACTTTCACCCACCCAGCATTCCTCCAAATCTGCACATTCCATCATCTATAGCTTTACCCAGATCTGCTTGCCAAGCCAATCTGGCTTTAGTGTGATTGTGTGCTCGATATCCCTGAGCCATTTTATACAGTTTGGAAACTATCTGTACTGGCTCTTCGGTTTTTATGATAAAAGTGAGAGCGGCCACATCTGGCGGCTCAACTAAGTCGCTACCCAGAATCTCTTTTAGCGATTGCCGTCTCCTGTGAAACTAAAATCTGTTAAGTAGTGTGTCTTGCTGACCTGAATTCTGCACCTCATCCCATGTCTTTACTGTGCCCTCTGAAAACATATCACCAATCATTGAAATGTTTATGGCTTGTAATGCCTGGGTTACCCACCTGTCTGCACATGCGGGCAGCCAACTGCACCACTCTAGGGGAGCAAGTGGGGAGTATAAGATAGCTCCGGCCTGCCGCTTCAGGAGATGCTGCCAGGCATGTACTGTCGTGTTGATGGAATCGAGAATCCCAGTTCTATGGTCAGGTGCCTTTAATATAAGCTCTGGAAACGGAAGCGGTGTTGCTACCACCCTCTCAATCTGAATGTGTGGTGTGCCAGAGGGACCATGTAACCAGTAATGAGTGTGCGCACTTTGTGCTACCCTAAAATATAGGTCGAGGTCTGGGGCTCCTAGTCCCCCCATGTGATATGGGAACATTAGTATATCCCACCTTACCCGGGCATGTTTCCCAGCCCAAGCTCATCTGAGTAATAATGATGTGAGTTTTCTAAAAAATGAGCTAGGGAGGAACATCGGTATATTAGTGAACAGAAATAGAAACCGGGGCAGCACAATCATTTTCATGATCGAGACCCTACTCGCCAGTGACAATGGCAGCCGGATCCAGTGTTCAACATCGTCTTCCAACTTAATGACCGCGACCCTGTAGTTTCCCTGAAGACTATCTCCGAGTAAGTGTGGACCTTAATACCCAGATATCACACCGGTTCTATCGTCCATCTTAGTGGGAAGTCAGGAGTGAAGGGGGTTGTAGCTGGTGTAAGAGGGAATATGATCAATTTTGTCCAATTGACCTTTAGGCCAAACAGAGCGCCAAACTGAACTACTTCACGTAACACGGGTGACAGGTTATGTTCAGGGTCTCTAATGTATAGCAGCGTGGCGTCAGCATATGTGGATATAACCAGCTCGTATCCCGGGAATCATATTACCCTATGGCTTTGGTATTCCCTAAGCGCCCAGGCCAGTGGGCACCCCTGCCGCATGCCTCTAGTGATTCGGATCTTGTCAGTGACCATGTCACCTATTTTTATTCTGGCTATGGGACTATTATATAGGACACCTACCATTTGCAAAAATATACCTCCTAGCCCTTGTCTCGTCAGAACATGATTCATAAATGCTCATTCGACCAAATCAAATGCCTTTTCCATGTCAAGGAAAACTGCGACGGTCCGCACATCTTGTCTTGTGTGTTTGAATTGCGCCGAATACGGTTCTGAGGTTGTAAGCCACATTTCTGCACGGGACAAATCTGGCTTGCTCCGGCGCCACCACTGATGGCACAAGCGGAGCCAAACGGTTCGCTAATATTTTAGCATATATTTTTGTATCAACATTCAGGAGCGGCAGGGGGCGATACGATGCACATTCTATTGGCTGTTTGTCTGGTTTCAAGATAGCAATGATTAGTGCCTCCCTCACAGTTGGTGGCATCTGGCCGCTGCTGCTAATCTTCTCAAACAACGTTCGTGAGTGAGGGAAGAGTGTGTCTTTAAACTCCTTATAGAACAATACCGTTAGTCCATCAACGCCAGGAGCACTACCGGATCTCATCCCCATCAGTGCAGCAAATATTTCCTCTGCCTCTAAAGGACGCATGAGGATTTCGCGATGTTCGTTTGTCAACCAGGGGAGCTTGATGTGCACCAAATAACGTAGTATCTCTGCGTCTGGTTCCCTGGTTCTGGAGGAGTATAGGTTAGTGTAGTACTGATTAAATCTATCTGCTGTCGCCATCTGTACCGTCAGAGATTCCCCCGGCTCGTCGTTAATGACCACCACGCCTGATGTCTCCCTGCGCTTTTTCAGCAGAGAGGCAAAAATGCTTAAAAAGCAACTGCAAATTAAGAAAGGATTGCTGTTAATAGCCCCATTGCTTGAGGGTACGTTACATCCTGTTCTAGGGCCATCTTATAAGCAAGCCACATGTATTTAGAACAGAGCAGTGCAACTGCCCTAAATGAAATGAAATGTCTATGGACACAGTCACTGCAAAGGTCGATTTGGGCGAGATCTAATGGAAACAACGTTTCAGGGCTTCTTTAATTTCACCAAAACAGTTCTCATACTTTAAATAAAAAATAACATTTCATGTATGATTAATGCCGTCTTGAATTTCTTTGTCAGAAAAGGAATGAGGATGGTCTCCTGTAGTGTGCAGTGAGAGAAGGGACAGACATCTACGAAAGAAACAGGCCTTCTCTCGATGGTGCCTGCAACCTGAAAGAAATGTAACTGTTTGCAACTGGGTGATCAGCTAAGGTAAAGTCTGCTTGGGAGCAACTATAGGCTTTAATTGATAGAATAATTTGAAGTTGCCTGGTGACAAAGAGTTACTCTTTGTGAGATATTTGACAAAGAACACTCTATCTCCCTCGGTGTAATATTTATGCCTATTAGCTTTCCCCATTTATCAGCTAATTTAGAGCAATCATTTGCTTTAAAGCTGGTTAGAAGACGATAAGTGTCACTTATTACTGATTTATTTTTAGCTGAATATAGGTAGTTCAATATATCGCTATCTAAGACCGTCGTAAGTTGTTTTTTATTAATCAAGTAGTCATGTATCTGTAAATGTTTATATCTCATAGTTTCAGGAATATCATATAGCAACTTAAGGGTATTAAAATCTAAAAACCCATGTGTACCATAAAGGTCTCCTAAGACACTGATACCCGTCCTAGCCCAGCTATAAGCACTGTTATCGTTGAATATTCCCGGCAGACCCGGGTTGCCCCACAGTGGTAACTTTGAATGAAAATAGGTGATTTTACAGTGTTTTGATATATTGCCCCAAATCTTTATTAAAGCTTTAGCAGTCTTAAATTTCACTCTTTTGTAGTAATTAGGGTCGTTAGCTCGTAGCAAAAACATATTTGAATCCTGTTTTAGCATAAAAGTGTGAAAAAAAAGTGTTCCTTCTTTTTTAAGTAGAGAGCGAATACGCAGCACAAAAGCGGACCAAAAACACATCTTGAAATCAGGAAAGTTAAGACCTCTCATGTTTATGTTGTTTTTCAGAAGATTCAGCGATCTTCTTGCTTTTTTAAAGCCCCAAATAAATCTACTAAATGCAGCATCTAATTGTTTAAAGAACATATTATTTAAAGTCAGTGGAATAGAGCGAAATAAATACAAATATTTAGGTAATATTTTCATCTTTATCAAATTGATTCTCCCAATTAGATTCAAGGGTAATCTGTGCCATTTTTTTAGTAATAAGATAGTCGATTTTGTTAGTGTATTATAATTCAAGTTGTTGATTTCTTGAATTTTAGCTGTGAGTTTAACACCTAGGTATGTAGCATTTTTGCAAATCTCGGGGACCGAAGAGGCTGGGGTATAATTAGCGATAACCTGAGTCTTTTGATAGTTAAGTTTATACCCAGATATATCCCCAAATGTATTAGCCTTGAAAACAATACCTTTTAATGCCTCCTCAATATCTTGTGAGTAAACTGCGATATCATCAGCGTATGCAGTTATTTTAAGCGTTTGTAAGCCGGAATTAAAATGTACAATTTGGGTTTGGGACTGAAGAGCAGACAAAAACGGTTCTAATGAAAGGGCGAATAGCAGGGGTGATAGAGGGCATCCCTGACGTGTGCCACGAAGTATTAAAAAATCTGAGGAGGTCAAACCCCCGTAACCAATACAGGCCGTTGGGTTGTCATAAAGAGCCTGTACACCTCTTAGAAATTGACCCCTAAACCCCATCTTAGACAAGACGGACCATAAGTAGTCCCACCCCACTCGGTCAAAAGCTTTCTCCGCGTCTAGCAAGATCATGCCGAGTGGGGTGGACTCCTGCTCTGCTACATCAAATGCCGTGATAGCCATATTAACATGTATGGTAGTGTCTCTCCCAGTTATAAATCCGTGTTGTTGTGGATTAATGATTTTGGGCAGAATAGGAGCCAGTCTCAGTGCCAGAATTTTAGCATATATTTTTGCATCAGAATTTATCAAGGATATGGGTCGGTATGACCCCCTCTCCTCCTTTGGTTTATCTTTCTTTTAAAAAAAAATTATTTTCGCCCTATTCCATGACTTAGGTGTTTTCCCATTGAGCCCAACTGATTGCAATACCTTCAAAAAAAGAGACTCCAGTTCAGCTAAACATACTTTGTATATTTCCAGAGGTATTAAATCCTCCCCCGTCGCCTTCCCTGCAGGTAGCAAAGATATAGCCTGGTGTAGTTCTGCCATTGTGATGCTGTCCGAGAGAGAGTCAATCCCCGGTATGGGTTGTAAGTTAGTTATATGTTTGTCCAAATAATCCCTAATTGCATCTGGGTTGGGGGTGTTTTCTGGAGTATATAACTTTCTATAATAGTCAGCAAATTGTTTTATTATATCTGTTGGTTGATTATAAATTTTATTATCATCCCCTCGAATTCCTGTAATCAGAGTACGGGGGGAACAACCTTTACAACGCAACTTTTACAACGCACTACCATTACAACGCATTTTTTACAACGCATAATCCATTACAACGCATGACATTACAACGCATGACACTCCAACGCATTTTTAAAAACTACCTTTACAACGCATTCCATTACAACGCATACTACCATTACAACGCATACCATTACAACGCATAATATTACACTATACTATCAAACACTTACCCTACTGATGCACCCCCTGGAGTTAGAATAGTAATTTTTACCCCTACACTATCCAACACTTACCCTACTGTTGCACCCCCTGGAGTTAGAATAGTAATTTTTACCCCTATACTATCCAACACTTACCCTACTGATGCACCCCCTGGAGTTAGAATAGTAATTTTTACCCCTATACTATCCAACACTTACCCTACTGATGCACCCCCTGGAGTTAGAATAGTAATTTTTACCCCTATACTATCCAACACTTACCCTACTGTTGCACCCCCTGGAGTTAGAATAGTAATTTTTACCCCTATACTATCCAACACTTACCCTACTGTTGCACCCCCTGGAGTTAGAATAGTAATTTTTACCCCTATACTATCTAATACTTACCTTAAATGTAATTTAATATTATGCGTTGTAATGGTATGCGTTGTAAAGGTAGTATGCGTTGTAATGGTAATGCGTTGTAAAGGTATTTTTTTAAAATGCGTTGTAGTGTCATGCGTTGTAATGTCATGCGTTGTAATGGATTATGCGTTGTAAAAAATGCGTTGTAAGTGCATGCGTTGTAAAAGTGTGCGTTGTAACGTCATACATCCGAGTACGGGCTCTGTCCTCAGCAACTTTATAAGCCAAAATTTTCCCGATTTTGTCCCCTCCCTCATATTGTGCTATTTTAAATTTATGTATATTAATGCTGCTCTTTTGAGTGAGCTTAGTTTTAGCTTCGTTTTTTAAAATTCCAAGTTTGAGTCCTACTTCTGTAGTCAGTGGTGAGTTTAATTGAAGCGCTGAAGCCAATAATTCTTCTTGGGTGGTTATTTTTAATATGAGTTGGGCGTTGCGTTTTTTACGTTCCAAATTTTGTCTAAATGTATATGCTTGAGTGAAGCCCCTAATGCTTGCTTTACAAGCATCCCATACCGTACTGCACGAGGCTGAGTCTATATTAATGTCTATGAATTCTATGAGATGTAGTTTAAGCTGTGTCAGATATTGCGAGTCTGAGATCAAATATCTGGGAAAAGAGAACGGTCTAGGTAAAGTCTTATTGTGTGGTTTGGTAATTATAAGAATTATCGCATTGTGATCAGAGGAGATGCGGGGGCATAAAATCATAGTGCTAATCTTTAACAAATTATCACTTATTAGTGCCATGTCCAATCTTGAGCACATTTTATGGGGTGCTGAGTAATATGTGTAACCTGGTGATTTTGGATATAAGTGTCGCCAAGCATCTTTGATATTATGGATACAACATAGGTCAAGAATAGATGACCTAGTTTTACGCATCCTTTGAAAGGAGCGGGGCCTGGTTGTGTCTATTTTATAATCCATTATGCAATTAAAATCCCCCATAACGATAAGTTCTCCCTCCCAGTCCAAGAGTTTGATATTCAAATGATCAAAAACCCTTGGTTCATCCGTATTAGAGCCATAGACCACACATAGGACATATTTAAAATTCTCGAAACAAAGCTGGGCAATCGCCCATCTACCATCGTTGTCACTAAGAGTCTGTAATACCTCAGCTCTAAAGCGTTTATCCTTTAGAATAGCCACTCCTCTAATAGAATGTCCCAGGCTCGAACAGGTCACAGTATCATAACCCAACTGATTAAGTAGTTTCTTATCTTTCCCGGCTATATGTGTCTCAGAAAGGAGAACGATATGGGGGTTGTGTAATTTTAATTCTTCTGTGATTAGGGATCTCTTATTTCTACTATTCAGTCCAGCTACATTCCAAGCTAAACACTTTATTTCATTCATTTGTTAAGAGAGGAGCAAAGCCTACCTTCAAGCACAAGATCAGGCACGAGATACCCCAATACATTTCCTATTACTTGTAATATAAGCAAAAATAGAGAAGAAAAAAAAAGAACTGATATAAATTCACAAAATCCATCTTCGTCAGCCTGCATACATTTTTTTACTGTGTTTACTCCACCCCCCAACCCCCCCTCCCTCCCTCCCCCCCCCCTGGTTCCTACCCCAGCCGGGGAAGAACCGCCCTTGAGTAACAGCTGCCGCTGGAAGGGCAGCCGCAGTAGCTGGACACCCAAGAGAACCCCGTACTTCCCTCCCTCTGCTGGGGAAAAAAAAGATAGATAACTAAATAAAGAAAAAAAAAGAGGATTTTACCCCCCCTTAATGAAGACATATCATAATATCAGTAGTTGGAGATATTCCAATAGGGTTAACCATTATTTCTTTAAGAGCGGTCCTATATATCCTACAAGCGTCCTATCCGTAAAGCTAGATAGTGAGATCCATCAGCTGCCAGCAAGTTTGTGGAGGAAGAACTTGCAGTTATAAATATACATTTGTAAATTAAATTGAGATTGGGGTTACAAAAAAAATATTTTTTTTTTTCTTTTTTTTTCCCCCCTAGCTAATTCTTGTCTGTATAGACGCTAGATACATATGCTTCAGCTGCTTTAACATCATTAAAAAAATGAGTATATCCGTTTTAATGACTTTTAGACGAGCCGGTTCTTGTAAAAACGCCTGCCCCCCGCTAGATTTGATAGGATCTATCAATTTACGGAGCTTCCAGCGTTTATCCATCGTTTCCTTGCTGAGATCGGAACGAACAAAGATTGAAAGTTCCCCAATAACTATGGGGGAATTAGGACGTGCTTTCTGCCAGACTGCTTGGCGGAGTAAAAAATTGCCCAAAAAAATCAAAAAAGGACGTGGGAACTGGTTTCCCCTGTTCCTCAGAACCAGGGGAAGGCGATGAGCGCGCTGAATTTGTGAGTCCCAGTCCCAGTTTGCCAAGATGACCCTGCTTCCACGTTCATTGACCCTGCCCCATTGTACTCAGGATCACAGAGCCCACACTTTTGTATTGCTCTTCAATAGCTGATTCACTATGAGAGGTAGTGCACTGACTGTAGGCAGCATATCGGTGAAACACATTGTGTACTGTTGCTCCGTATTTCCAGCATATCCTGTCTACAGGTCATGCACTTACTCAGAGAGATTCAGACTTTGTCTGCTAATATATGCACTGAAGGTGGAGCGGATAACCTCAGAAGCAGATGCACAGTCAGGGCTGGAATGAAAAAGAAAATAGCACAGGCATCAAAATAAAATTGTCCCTGGTTAATACATTCTAAAACTAATAAAAGTGGTCCATGCCAGCAAGTAGGGGCAGTGTTTAACTTGTAAAGAATTTTTTATGTGTTTTGCAAGTTATGGAATACTGCAAGGAGTTGAGCTTGCTTTAGATAAAGTTTGTTTTCATATCAGCAGAATCACAGTGTATGATCTTAATTAGGTGGCCCCAGCTTTGGCCAAGGTAGCGCCCAGCACCTTGTGATGCAGGCAGCTCTGGGCATGTGCCAGGAAGCGACCCTGGATGTTGTGCTCAGCGCTACATGACACTTCTCTTATGCTATGACTACCACTGTTGCTACAATCCATTAAACTGTCCACTTACTCCCCACTTTAAATGTGACATTTGCATTCTGAGGGGCATATTTACAATAACAGGCGCTTCCCTGCATATCAGCAGGGATGCGCCTGTCATTGTGCGCCACAGCTCCGCCACCATGGATGCACCGCATTTACAATGCGGCGCACCATGGGGCAAAAATGGCACAGATGCGTGATGCATCTGTGTCGTAAAAGCGGCGCATTGCTGGAGTTGCGTCGCAAGCGCAACGCAGCTCCAGCAATGCTCTGGGGGGCCCTATCTTGTTAATGCTGCGTCAATCCTTACGCCTGCTTCAGGCAGGCGCAGGGTTTTGACGCAGCATGGGCCTAAAAGTGACTGAGTGAAATCTTGTAGATTTCACTCAGCCACTTTTAGGAGGCGTTTGTGTGCCGGAACGCCCCCCCTGCGCAGGAACGCCTACATGTGGCGCAGGGCTTTACAACGTGACGCATCTCCCAGATGCATCACGTTGTAAGTTCCCCGCACCATGGCACAGGATTTGCGCCGCCGCTGCGTCACAAAAGTGATGCAACGGCGGCGTAAATGAGGCGCAAGGGGCTTGTAAATCTGCCCCTAAATGTTTAGGGGCAGATTTACGTTCCCTGGCGCATCCCTGCAAATCAGCAGGGATGCGCCAGGGAAGATGCGTCACGCAAGTTTGCCCTTGCGCCACTGCAGATGCGCGGCATTTACAATGCGGTGCATCGTGGCGCAAGGACAAGCAGATGCGTGACGCATCTGCTGGCGTAAGGTTGGCGCAGTGCTGAAGTTGTGTCGCAAGCGTGACGCAACTCCAGCACTGTTCCAACCTGCCCTATCCCTAACATGGTGCGTCACGCATTACGCCTGCTTGAAGCAGGCATAAGGATTTGACGCACTAGCGTCGGAAAAGTGACTGCGTGAAATCTCGTAAATTTCACTGCGTCACTTTTCCGAGGCATTTTCCGCCGTAACGCCCACCCTGCATACATTAAACCTGACGCAGGTTTAATGTGGCGCACGGCTTTACAACGTGACGCATCTCCCTAGATGCGTCACGTTGTAAATAAGGCGCAGCATGGCACTAGCTTTGCGCCGCCGCTGCGTCACAAAAGTGACGCAACGGCGGCGCAAATGTGGCGCACAGGGCTTGTAAATCTGCCCCTTAGTCTCTTATGTTTACTTGATGGAATAAAGATACCACAGACTTTGCAAGGGTGGCTTCAACTGTGCAAAATCATTAGGACACAGAACAAGAGGAGAGACGTATACAGTGTGTAACCAAGAGGCTGCTGTGATACATTATGAAATTACACATTTAAACAAACTAGCCCTGTACTTCCACGCACTTCACAATCGCTGCACGCTTGAGGGTGATGTTTCCACTGTATATATCTGCCCTGGCAGACCTTCCCATTGGCATACATTTAAAATGCAGACTTTTTCCTCGATGAACTAGGGACAAAGGGCCATTCAAAAAGCCCACAAACACAGTTTAACTACAAGAAGGCGAGTCCGGGCATTAACAGTGCTCACACCGGGCTTTTCAGCACAATATTCCCACAAGAAAAATAACGAAGGGCAATTTATTTCAGTAAAATGTGTGCAATGGAGAACATGAGGCTTTAAAGACGGTAAAGGAATGTTAAAAGGCTGTCTTAACGATTTCCAAAATTGCCTTACTCAAACAACGAAAGCAGTTTTAAATGGGCAGAATGAAATATAGCCACTTTCAGATGGTGTATGTGAATGGGAAGTGGCGCAGAGGTTTTTTTTTCTGTAGTCGCCTGGGCGAACCCGAGCTGTAATTGTCCGCCTTTGAAGGAGAGATGCACGCGCCTCTGCTGTCAAAGAGAGGAGATTAGGAAGCACTGCCCAGAGTACTTAAAAAAAAAAAATAAGTCTCTAGACTAGAGGGTGCCCTAAAAACATAGGGGCAGATCTATGTTTCCTGGCGCATCCCTGCAAATGAGCATGGATGCGCCAGGAAATAAGCGTCACGCAAGTTTACCCTTGCGCCACTACAGATGTGCCGCATTTACAATGCAGCGCATTGTGGCGCAAGGATAAACAGATGCGTGACGCATCTGAAGGCGTAAGGCGCAGCTCCAGCAAGGCTCGGGGGTGCCCTATCGTCACAATGCTGCGTCAATCCTTACGCCTGCTTCAAGCAGGCGCAGGGTTTTGACGCAGCATGGGCTCAAAAGTGACTGAGTGAAATCTTGTAGATTTCACTCAGCCACTTTTCGGAGGCGTTCCTGCGCTGGAACGCCCCCCCTGCACAGGTACGCCCACATGTGTCGCAAGCTTTACAATGTGACGCATCTCCCTAGATGCGTCACGTTGTAAATAGCCCGCAGCATGGCGCTGGCTTTGCGCCGCCGCTGCGTCACAAAAGTGATGCAACGGCGGAGCAAAAGTGGCGCACGGGGCTTATAAATCTGCCCCATAGTAAACTGTGGGGACCCTGTTGGCAACACTTCGGAGGGTGGTGCCTCAATAATGACTGAATATCTGGGAACATGTTCACTCCCTTTTCGTAACAAAACAGACCAGGCCTTGATGACTGGCCCTATGTAAAAAGTTGGATTATGTTACAGCGGTTTCGGAGTATCTTGGTATGTATATCCTGTCTGCAACTTTGCAGGCCTTATTTATTTATTTTTGGTTGGCAAACAAAGATTTACCAACAAAGAGAGAGCATTGTTTTGTGCCTCAGGTTTATATCTCTCGTGTCTTATTTAGTAAAAGCACCTTTAGGTTTACTTTAAGGTAGAGGTGTGGCGCAGCGGCCAGAGCGACTAACTGCAGAGTTCGATTCCAGGCGCCGGCTGCAGTTGAGCTCCGAATCATGTGACTCTGGGCAATAGCTCACTTATAATCTCCCCAGCGCCTTGAAACCTTTTCGCGCTTCACAAGTATGGATTTATTATTTATTTATTTACTTCAGCATCATTTGCGGCTAGTTGTTTTATATAACAGAGCTACCGCCGCCGGAGTAAGAATCACACACAACCCTGGAAACACATTCACAACAGCCTTGCTGTGAAATTAAAGTAGAGAGCAAGTTTGCCAAGCCACCGAAGAAAATGAGGAACAAGCACAAGCGTGTGTGCCTCGCGCGGCAGCACGGGGAGGGGATGGAGGAGGGAGCCTGTGCGACTCACTTGCAGGAGCGAGCGGCTGGCGCCGCGATAATTGATAACATATGGCACCAGCCGCTCGCTCCCGCAAGTGAATCGCCAGACGTGCACGCGTTGCCATTGAAGGCAATAGAACGCGTGCACGTTTTTGGCTGAAAAGCGAAGCAATTGCTAAAGGTCTTTTGACTAAGCTGCGCATGCGCAATGCATAGGCGAGACCTAATAAAACGATAATAACTCAATGTTATTATCATTTTATTTTTCCATACTGCGGTAGTTGTCGGGGGGGGGGGGTTGCTGGGCTGTCGTCAGAGCCAGTAATGGGAGGAGTGGTGGGCACGTAAGAGCGCATGATGGTTTAGCCGGCCGCCTTGGGCCGGCCCCTCCATCATGCCCACTTTGCGTGCTCTTCTCAGGCATATTGTATTGCCTGGGTGGAGAACATATCCAGACCCCCAGTCCCTCTCTGAGCACCAAACCACAGCACTCAAACCAATCACGACACTGCTATAAGACAGCATGGTGATTAGTCAGGGGAGCCTGAGAGCCTGGGTGCTACCAGTAGCCAGGCGCCAAGACGTTTCAAAGTTAAGTCTTCTTTTCGTGTTTATTTTCCCTAACATCCCCCCACCTCAATACCCACCTCCCCAACCCCTCCCTGACGCGCTCCCTTGCAGGCACCACTGCAGGCTACTCTTTTTAGGGAGGTGGTTAAAGGAACATATAGGATGGGTTACTTAGACAGCAGGGGAGGCTTCGCCGCGAGGGGGGATTCTGCTCCTCCCTACTTTTAGCCTTAAAGTACACATTGCAGATTGCTGTGTTTCCTGCAGAATACATTTTGTTTTTAAACATCAATTGTCAGTGCCTGGCCCCACACTCACTCATGTAGATGGGCACTGTGGGGCACAAACGCATATGCGTGCCTACGGCACTTACAGAATGACGTCATGATGTAGGGCTTACCAATGGTGGGCGAAGTAAGTGGCGCTGAGGAGAGCTGTCAGCACTTCGAGATGAGATGATGTATAATGCATGTATAATGCAGTCCCTGAGTGTTTCTATGCGTAGCGCACTCCGTGGCTGGACGTCATGTCAATTTTCTACACCGATCGCATACCTTTCTCAGTAATCACAGGCCTCCATGACGTGACCCTGCGGCCTCAGCCCCCTAACTTCCCAAGGCCTGTCCTGATCATAAGGCACAGTTCCATTAGTGCTGTTTACATTTCTCGTCCTGCAGCTGTGGTGGTACAGTAAGAGCACAAAGCAGGCTTAACAGGAAGGTACCAGGACCTGCAAGATCGGTGTTTATGTTCAGGCTTAGTAGAAGAGGAAAGCTCGCTGCGGCTGCAGAGAGACTACAAGGTAAATCCATTTGCATTGGCCAATTGCAGGAGACTGCTAAGTGGCAAAAATGGACTGACTGTGAAAATGCCCATTTTCATCCCCATTTCTTTTACATTCAGACAGAGGATATGGCTTAACGGCGAGATCGGGCGACTTTGAAGCTAGGGATCCAGGTTCGACTCTTGCCAGAGACTCAAACATCCTGTGATTCTGGGCAAATCACTTAGGGGGATATTCTCAAGAACGTGCGATAATCATCGGCAAAATCAGTTAAAGCAATCTTTCATATCGCAGTTTATCGCAGGAAAATACCTCTGTGTGAACGTCGTATTCTCAACACGGCGGTAACATGCGATAGCATCCCGACAACGCGGCAAATGTCTGCGATTAAAGTCCCTGGACGGCGATAAAAATTTAAACCCCAACATGAAAAAACTTGCTATGGGCACAACTGCGATAAAAAATCCAGCAAGAAGCAGCGCCATCCTGCAAGTCCCACAAATCAGGCGGCCAAAATCACTATAAAAGCAGCAACCAAAAACACAAACAAGACCCAAACACCTGTGAAGCACCATGGAGGTAGCCGGAGCAAGTACAGAGGACAACCAGGACCCCACAAGCCCCATGGAGGACCAGCCTGGGACCATCATTGGGGAGACAGTGGCAGGAGTTGGGGGACCGGACACTGCACAACATGACCTGAGCAAACAGCAACAGGGTGAGTAACGACCAGGGACTGTGGGGACGGGTGAGATGGGCACAATGGCACACATGCATAAGTAAGTATAGCACATCTGCGTATAAACCATGCCCAAGAGTCACAATTCCGACCAAGAGTCCAATTTACGCAAGTCTGCAACATTTCAGCACTGTATGAGCACAGAAGTGAAAGGCACACTGCCTGATAGGGATAAGGGCCAGCCAAATCAGAGCCGAAGGGGCAACTCACCCAGAATGCAACACACACACATAAGATGCAGAGCACCCCAACATTGACAACAATGTGGTACAAACTGCAACACTTTCACAACAGAACACAGGACACAGCTGCTGCCGCTTGTGTGTAGAAAATGGCCATTCACATTTGGAAACTGTGAGATGACAATGTACAAGGACAACCTCACATCGCTGATGGTGTAGTAATGCCAAGAGTCCCGCTTCAAATAAGCATCTCCTCATAAACAGTCACAATGTACATTGCCATGCAGCCTGACAGTAAATTTGTACAATGCGTGAACATTCATGTGAACACAATTTCAATCTGCATTTCCCCTTCACATTGCAGAGGGAGAATCAACACCTCCTGCAGAGCATACCCAACAACATCTCAGCACTGATAATGAATAGGACCTCCCCAACATCTACACAGACACACTCCAACAGCTCAGGGACAGCTCCGGCACCCCACCTGCAGAAGCAGAGCAGCCCAGCTGCATCCATGAGACCCCACCCCCTGCACAGACCACACAGTAGGACGCACCCACCACCACGCCTGTCTCCCAGGACCCCCACGACCAACACATGGCCTACCAACGTCGTGTGTTAGGGTGCCAGGAGGAAATGTCTGACCAGCTGCGGATGGGGTTCGACCTCATGGCAACCAAACTAGATGCCATACATGGGTTTCTAAGTTCCATCAGGGACCACTCACAGTCCCTAACGGACACCCACTGTCCCCTCCTTGCTCTACAACAAGCCATGGCTGACATCGCTGGAGTCATGACTCTGAGCCAAGTACGACTGTCTAGTCAGAGTGGCCCCAGCGATGTCACCCGTGAGTTGGGACACATAAGGAGAATGATGGAGAGCTTGGAACAGATGCAGGCGGAAAGAATATTTGCCACGGCTGCACACCAGCGAGATGTAGCTGGGATCTTCTATGCCCTGCAGATCCTCATCCTGGCATTGCTGCCACAATGCCTGGCGCGGTTGGAGGCTGGTGCTACTACTACATCCACATCTCCGCCCCCTGAAGTGTCAGTGCCACACAGCGCGGCAGATTTTCCTCCTCCGTCCCATGATGTGTCACTGCCACACAGTGATACAGTCAAAACACCACCACCCACATGTGAGGCACCTGACACATCAGAGGACGAAGATGATGATGAATCTGGCTTTGTGGCTAGCATGAAGTGGTAGCATTCATCTCTGCCATATGGCCGGTTTCAGCTTGGTTCTGCGCTCTGCATAATGCCCTGGGATAACACCTCCCACTGTCC
Source organism: Triturus cristatus (assembly GCF_964204655.1). NCBI lineage: Eukaryota > Metazoa > Chordata > Amphibia > Caudata > Salamandridae > Triturus > Triturus cristatus. The sequence continues at coordinate 742,330,692 of NC_140583.1, forward strand.
CCCTATACACCGAGTGACACTCACCTTGGACCTCGACATGGACTGCCATATTTGGTTTGGTTACCAATGACACAGCAATCACACTGTGAACTGTAGTCTTCCTCTCCCTATGAACTTATCAATCCCGAAAGGACCTTGGCTGGCCCTCCACGGGCCAACAATGTAAAGTGGGGTTTGCATGGCCCTTTACTGTTACAGCTTCAACACTCCTCTGAATATGAATATAACATTACCGTTAAAGCAGATGTGTCATGGCCATAATCAATCAAGAATGAAAGTATGGATGAATGTAGGGACAGTGATTCCACAAAAAGGTACTCCCTGGGTAATGCTATCAATGCACATGTATGGCTCTGACCCAGATAGGCATTGAGACACACTTTGGTTTTCAAATCAACGCTCATCACAGTTGAATACAAGTGAAGGTGCGTAGACTTTATTAGCATATGTGTGTCAGTACGGGCAAGATAAGTGCCACAACATGCAGACCAATGCAGCAGTATGTCAGAATGAGGAACGTTGTCAAGCGCCGCTGTCCACTCTGGGGGAGTGCCTCATAGGTGGGTGTTAAGCCGCGTTGTTGTCCGCTCATGTATTCGGAGTCCAGGTGAATGCTGCCATGTCCACTGTTGTCATGGGATATATGACCAGATCTCCAAGATGTAACAAGGTGTCGGGACATGTGCAATGTGTTCCAATCTGTTGTGGCTGCAGGTACGCTAGTTACTCATCCATGAAAGCGATTGCAGCTTCGTAGGCTAACATTTCCAACATGAGGTCGTTTCGACTTCATCTAACAGGACAGCGAGGCAATCCATTAGCAGGTCCGGACAGATGTGCTGTGCCCACCCCCTTACACCAATTAGCACTGCAGCCCAATAGGGGAGCGGTTCAATGAGGTCACTGCACACGAGGATTTGTGCAATCTCCCAGGTCCAGCTGCCAGCATATATGCAAAGTATCAAGGCATCCCATAAACGGGTATCACGGTGATACTCCTAGTCGTGGGCCAACAGGGGGCGCACCCACATGTCAAAATCCAGTTCAGCTACCGTCCTGTTGGCTAGGCAGACATCCATGGACCACTCGAATATGCACGATTGATAATGCAACACTGGCTGAATGCAGGTGACGTTGGCAAGGCTTAGCCGGTAACTGATCCGCAGCACTGCCAATGGCAGTGCCCCCAGTAAATGCAGCATTTGTGCAGGGTACAGTTCCACATGACAGGGGTTGTGCATGTGTCCGGGATGTTCAGCCATTGCATTAGTGGCCCTTGTTGAAGCGGCACTATTCTGACCTGCACCAGTTCTGTGGATGAAATGCCACATATCGGATCAATGAGTTGTTTTAGTGTGCACCGGTTGTAGGCCTGGGATGTTGTGGGAGTAAGTGTGAAGGCCATTTCATGCAAGATAACTTCGAGCAAGGAGTCCTGTGTGTGGGGTGTGTATACATTGGTCACTTGTCGGGCTGTGCGTAGTGTGGGAGTCGGCATCAGCTGCTATAGTATCTGTCAGGGGTTGCTGGGCACATGCAATTTCGAGGTCGGAGGTTCAGATGTGCTTCCACCTGATAGTTCAGACAAAGGAGCTTTCATCCCTAGTATGTTTGTAATCTGCTTGCATTCATGAAATGTGAAGTGGCTTGTTGGGGGTGGTGTGGGATGAGTGTGACTTTGGGACTCATTTTTGGCATGACTTGCATGTGGCATATGAGTGGCATCACTCTGTGTTACGTTGCCTCACAGCTGCTCCTCCCTCCCCTGAACCCATTTACTTATGTGCACTGTGCAATTGCGTCACTTGCACTCCTACAGCACAGTATTGTCATGCCTGTCTGCGCATGCCCACAAGCCTGACAACGATACTGTGATGTTGGGCGTTGAAGGTGGTGGGCCACGTGAGTGTAGAAATTTGGTAAGGATACGGCGGATACAGATGTAGAGTACATGCCTGGCTGAACTGGCGCTGCTAATGTGGCTAGGCATTTGGCTCATGCTGTAGCAATAAAGATACACACAACACTTGGCATGTATCATCCGAGACCCCGAGCAGTCTTGCGCTCCTTAATTATTCAGTTCGTGCAAGCCTGCCCTCCGGGTGCATGCTACATTGCAACATTGTCGCTTACAGCGGGGGGGGACTTAGCTACATGTCCAAGCTCTTACCCAGTGCCTGAGGTGGCATGGTTGCATCCGCTGTCCACAGCACAATGTAATGTTGTAGGGCCCGGGGCCATCATTCATACATAATGACCACACGGACACACTCGGATAGATAATGGAACTGGCTACGGACACGTGTACCCGGCCCCTTTTTGTTACTAGGATCACTTATCCAGTGACGCCTGTGCTGGATGGGTGTGTGGTGAGTGTGAGCTAGCCCTCAGGGAGTGGTTGGTGCTGGCAACAACTTGAACAGTGATCAATATTAAAGTAGAAACAGAAAACACCAACATAACACAAACAACTGCGAAGCATCATGGAGGTAGCCAGAGCAAGTACAGAGGTCACCCAATATTCAATCAGAAGGGGCCAAGACTGGTGGTGCACTAAGGTAGGTGCACCAGAGATGAGCGTGCTCATGTGAAAAAATTGTCAATGATTGTGTCCCTTCTGGATATTCCTGCTGCGGCTGCAATGGGGTGTGTTACACCTGCCTCATCTTCATCATCATCATACCAGGTCTTCCACTCTGCCTGAGGTGGCATTGTCACGTCCGCAGTCCACAGCACAAGATCAATCATAAAGTGCCCATGAGTTGTGGTGCACAGAGTTAGGGGCACCTGTGGCACTCAGCCGGTATGCAGCCTGCAATGATGCGTCATCCGTGAAGGTCAGGAAAGGATTTGATGTGTGTGAGCCCTGCTGACCGCAGTGTAGGCCGGAGGCAGAGGTCAGCAGGGGCCCACAGCCATGTGGCGTTGAATTATGCTGCACAGTGTTAGTGGTACCTGAAGTGCTCAGGGGGTGCGCACTGCGCAGCCAGCGATGATGCGTCATCCGGGCAGGCCTCACTGGGAGCAATGTCTTTTGCCTACTGAATTCCACCTCAATAAGGCCACGTGACGTTGACTTGTGGTGCACAGAGTTAGTGGCAACTGAAGTGCTCAGGGAGTGCGCAGCCAGCGATGATGTGTCATCTGGGCAGGCCGCACTGGGAGCAATGTCTTTTGCCTACTGAATTCTGCCTCAATAAGGCCATGTGGTGTTGACTTGTGGTTCAAATAGTTATTGACACCTGAAGCGCTCAGGGGGTGCGCAGCCAGCGATGATGCATCATCCGGGCGGGCCGCACTGGGAGCAATGTCTTTTGCCTACTGAATTCTGCCTCAATAAGGCCACGTGGCGTTGACTTGTGGTGCACAGAGTTAGTGGCACTTGTGCCACTCAGCGTGTGCGCAGCCTGCGATGATGCGTGGTCCAGGCAGGCTGCACTGGTAGCAATGTCTGTTGCCTAGTGGACTGCATCATCTACAATCGCGACTCGATCTGAATTGTGGGCCCTGCTGACCGCAGTGTAGGTCGAAGGCAGTAGTCAGCACAGACATAACTCCGCGGTGCTGTGCCGCTGGGTTCACCGGGGGCCTGTGTCGCGGATGCCAGCGATCAGCTGAGGAGGCTGGTGGTCACGGCGGCGGCCTCATGGCAGGGTGAGAGGCGCTGCCCTGGCAGACGTGTTAGCCTTCCTGGAAGTGAACCATGCCCAGAGCCCCGCCCTATTTATTCACACTCCTATGCTGGACTGACGTGCGTCGGCCCAGCCCAACTCTGCTTACGCTTACAGGGGTGGGGGGACACAGCTACATGACCGAGGTCTTCCCCACTGCGTGAGGTAACATGGTTGCGTCCACTGTCCACAATGCTACAAACACCAGCAGTATATGTCCACATGGACAGGTCTGTGCTCTGCATACTGAGGTCTGTCCAGCATGTCACCGTCACACTTGGCATTCTGTGCATTCTTATTTATGGGTGACTTGCCTCCTTCACACATACTTGGTTCCCACCTCTCCCCACATTTTGCTATTGTGTGGCTGAGGGGCCATGTTGTTTTCAGAATGTACGCTGTCCTGTTCTGTGCTACCTCGGTGGTAGTCAGGGGGGGAGGTGGTCTGGGGTAGGGGGCATTGGGGTGGTTGCGGTGGGTGTTGTGGACCTCTTGGGTCTCCCAGCTGCATCATCAGTGTCTCCATGACATGTGTTGGTCTTCAGATGTGGCTCTGAGCTGGGCTCCCTTTCATACTGCAGGTAGTCGTCCTGCTTTACTCCAGTTAATGGCAAGTGTTAAATCCCTGCTGCTAATCGCCTGTTTTTGGATCGCAGATCTGGCTGGTCGTTAAGAGCATCGCGAAGTGGTGTTTTTGCACGGGAACGCCTATTCTGCTTATTATTAGTGTTAGTTGCCGCTCTCATCATTGGCGATGATTTTTGCAGAAGCTATCGCTGGAAAACTGGCGATATTGGCAGTTTACACCAGCTTGAGAATGGGGCGATAATTCTTTTGCCACTTTTTCTGCGCTAAAGTGCCGATAACTCAGCGATAAATCCTTGAGAATATGCCCCTTAATCTCCCCATCCCTAAAAAAAGTGCGTTCGTCTGCAAAGTGCTCTGATACTTTCAGGTCAAGTTCCCGCTATATAAAACTACAAAAACAAAGCCACAGATGAATTTTGATGGGAGGAAGGGTGCGTGTATGTTTTGTGCTGAAAAAGACAAACGTTGAGCTGACATTTCCCTTATCTTTTCAATAATGCCATTCAACAACAGTTTCTGCTTAAATATAATATAGGTCCAAGTTAAACCAGCAGCTGTAGTTTTGTATAGCGCTCCTCCCACCTAGTTTTTCACAGATGGTTTTGGGAAATACAAATATGATGCATTGCTTCAAAAAGATGCTCATATTGAAGTATCTATCAGAGCAAAAAACTGATAGCAAATATGGTGCTGGATAAGCATCTGTGAGGTTGGCAGATTCCGTATTGTAATATGGTGTAATTTGAATACTTAAATGGATGTCTGATCTTTTCCTTATCTCTACAAGGCTCACTACAATTTTCCCCTAGGCATTCCTTTCGCTCTTTCCCACACTTCACTGAGTCCCTCTTCTACATTGTTTCACTTTTTGCCCCTTTTTCCTGTCTACACTTTTTATTCTTTAATATAGATTTTATAATCTGCTTAGTGCGTTGTCTCTCTTTTTCACCCGTGCCTCCAACCTTTTCTACTCCCTTTAAATCACTTTCTACTTTGTGTTACCTAGTCGCCTGTCTTACTACTGGACATCCTGCCATCACTCCTTTACCCATGTGCCACTCTTTTCACTGTATCTCCTCTCTCCAGCTTCTCACTTCTTATTGTTTTTTTCTGGCCACACTTGTCTCTTCCTTTTCACTGACTTATTCTCCTCTTACTCATTCAATATTTTCCGTATATTACTGTCTGGACTCTCTTCAATGTTGGTCTCTTGTATGATCGTCTCTCTGCTTTCTTTCACCATCACTGCTTTTGGTATAAACTTCCTGACCTCGCTTCACTGTTTTACCTCATATTACTCTCTACACTCTTTCATGTCTCAGTGTTTGGAGACCAGGGGAGGGCTAGAGGGGCATATTTACAAGGACATTATCGTCGCTTTAGCGGCACTTTTTGCCGCTAAAGCGACGATAATTTCATCACCCTATTAACAAGGCGGTGCGAACATGCATTAGCGCATGTTAGCTGCCGTTTTAGTAACGCCACGCATCTTAGCGATATACATCGCTAATGAGATGCACAGTAGGCGTACCTTACCGTAACACCATGACAAAAGGTCACGAACAGGACATCACGTTATTTACAACGTGGCCCCGGAACCACGAAGCGATGATGAAAGCCGTGCTAACTGCGGTTTACGCCGGATCCTTACGCCTGGTCAAAACTTGACTTAGGCATGTTTTGAATGGGAGGTGGATTCTTTGGTTACGTCCACACTCCCCTATTATCAAGCTTTTCATTAGCGTGCAAAATCATTGCTTGATTTCACACACTAATGATGAATATCGCCATCTATTGCAGGTTTTAACATCGCCTGTGAGCAAGGCATTGTAAATATGCTGCTAACACGGCGATGTAAACCAAATCGCGCTAAGCGTGATTTGCGATGTTTAACGCGATGCGTTGTTAATATCCCCCAGACTTTCTTGGCAAAAACTAGAAATTTGTCAGTTACATTGAACAAAAATGTTTAGAAATTGCACCATTTGCCCATTATTTGAAACCGGGTTCCCTCCGGATGGGCGGCGGAGGATGGTTATGCACGTGGACTATGCTCACCTTCACCCTGCAATTTAAGGTACATTTTATGCCTCACCACTTTCAAAGTTCACCAGCCACCTCTGCCCGTCAGACCAGCCCATCGTGGACGGCCTGTTTGCCGAATAGGCCAGGCAGGCCCTATGCACGGCTGCAGATTGCACCTACACATCTGTTCAATGGTATGATCTTTGATATTCAGTTAATAGAACATTGAAATTTGCAGTTTCACATTGCCATTAAAAATATGGCCGCACCATGAGTAGTGCTTCTGGATAAGCTCAACCCTTGGATCAAATGACACGTAAGAGAAAACATAATTTGCCCTTGTTTCTTTTTGCCAAAGTTTGTTGCATAGTATCATTGCTTATTTGGCATTCTGTAGACAGTGTCTTAACTCACTAACTTGAATCAGATAAACTAAAAGAAGATCATGTGGATTTTACAAATATATTTTTCAACAAGCACATTGCACTGTGTAATTTGGTCATATCATTGTGAAAAGTATCAAGTCCTCCAAACTAGAACAGTGCTCATTATTAGTTCTAAGCAATGTTACACCTGCTTTCAGATTCAATAGCAGTGATTTTAGGTTCCAAAACATCAATATTAAGATTGCCACGAAGTAGCTGTAACACCAATCATAGCCTGTAACACTAATCACCTTCACTGATATCCAAGCAAAGAAAGGAGAACCTCTAGCCAATGGTGTCAACTGGCCTTGTGTCACGAGGTTGAACCCCACCCAGCCCAATTAGTTAAGTGTACAGCAATAAGCTTGCTGGTACTTGCACTTTCAATGTATTGCACTATAGGTCTTATAAGTCCACAAGTCCCACAATTTACAGAGAGTCACTCTCATGGTGGCAGGTGACAGATGCATCTGGACTCTTTTTATATTCTGCCATTTGGAGCTAGGTAAATGCGCCTCACCTGAATCTACTTAGTCACATTCACAGATGCGAATATATGCATACGTTTCTGGTTCCTAAATTAAACCGTGGATATAAACCATACAACCAACTGCCTTCTCATTTGCCATGGCAGTAGCTTATGATATGGCCTTAAATTATCACTATAAACATCTCCCACGTGTTCCATGTAAAGTACTCCGTGTCTTTCTGTTAATTCATAAGACACCTGTAGTAAACGTTATGAAATCTGCTTGTACAACAAGGGGTGCCTCTCTCTTACAGAACACACACTGCTCACACCGAGTGTAACTCCCAGTGCTCTCAAGAGGTGCAACAAATAGGGCTCTTAAGAGGCGCATCACATAATCCTCCCCAGAGGCACATACCCAGTGTCCCTCTGAAGCACATCTACCTGTGATCTCAAGAGGTGTATCACTCAGTCCCCCACTGAGGCACACCTCCTTGTGCTCTCAAGAAGTGCATCAAATAGGGCTCCCAAGAAGAACGTCACTCAATGCTCCCCTGAGGCACCTCACCCAGTGCCCCTCTGAGGCACAGCTCCCAGTGCGCTCAAAAGGGGCATCACATAAGGATCCCAAGAAGCACATCCCTCTGTGCACCCCTGAGGGACATCACCCACTGCTCCCCTGAGGCACAACATCCAGTGCTCTCAAAAGGTGCATCACATAAGGCTCCCAAGAGGCACATCACTCAGTGCTCTCCTGGGCTGTGCTCACCTGAACACCTGAACAGCATGCCTAGTGCGTAACCTAATAAAACAAAGTCTAAATGACTAATAAGAACATACATGAATAATTATATCACTTTGAATGAACCACATAAAAACAAATTCACAAACACTGCCATAATTTAGCAATGGATGTTCTCAATATGTATCAAGTTGTGTAATAGTTGTGCAATGGAGCAATATAGGTTTCTTTCACAAACAAGTTCTAAAGAGTACAGTGTATTGAAATAATGCAACCTTTCTTGCATAGGATATGTTTCTTTTGTTAAGTTTGCTTTATTTGAGAGATGAGGTTACAGCTGAGTTGATAAAAGTTATGACGATAAAAGATAATGACTAAAATAATGTTTTATTCCTCTCAGGTTCTCCTCGACAAAGCATATATACATGCAGAGACCAATATTGCCTTGATTACTTTGCAAGAGTATATCCAACGTTTGGAACGTGCCCACACGCCTGAAGTATTTTTATTTTTATTTTTATAAATAGCATCGAATAGAATAATGCATTAGCTTAGACACAAATCTCTTTATTTTGAGACCCAAAAAATTTCCCATTTTCTTCCACTTCAAAAATAAAAAAAAATGGAGGGGGCGTGGCCGAGCCGGCGACCAAGATGGACGCCTGATTCCGAAACTCCAGAGCCACCTGCTACATTATCGGCTGCCTGCCACTTCATCGCTTCTCGTGAGAGGGAAGGGTGTGCAGAGTAGATGCAGTGGGGGCGCAGATGGTTTTGCTAACGGACTCGATTGACCCAAGGACGACAGTGCTCTGGCTTGTGTTTCCTGTGGCCGGACGCAGACTGAGGAGGCCCCGGGATGACAGGGGTCTCGGGTGAGCCTCAGGGCAGGGCCTCGGGTGCGCAGAGCTACAGCAAGTGCAACCTCCATATCCCGAGGGAATCGCTGGAGCCTGCGGGGATCAATGCAGCTGCATGCAGAGCCTTCCGGTAATGCCACAGACCACCACAGCAGACTCGACAAAGGGCCACAGAGGTGATTTCTTGTGAGTACATGAGGCAGGGAGAATCGCTGGTGATAAAGTGCTGGGAGACGGGCCGGCGCACAACACTACTGCTGGGCCCAAACTACTTGCGACGATCTGCACAGTGATAGCAATCAAGATTAGGCATGGAAGGCGGGGGGGCCACTTATGAAATGTGCTGGAAGACGGAATGCTGCATGGAGCTCCTATGAGGCCCGAATAATGTCCTATTACTTACCGGTAATCTTCATTACTCCTGGTCCCGTGGTCCTCGTCCCATTCCTAACAAAGTGGATATCACTATCTCCGTGACAGAAAAAAAGAACAGGAGCATGCTGGGATACCTAACCCACTCCCTCCCGCTGAGAGTACATAAGCGGTACCAGCCCAGCATGCAGCCTGAAAATACCAAGCCAACAACCGGACCGCCGGCCGCCAGGGAGGGAGGGAGGGAAGTAAGGAATGGGACGAGGACCACGGGACCAGGAGTAATGAAGATTACCGGTAAGTAATAGGACATTACCCCCAGGTCCCACTGGTCCTCGTCCCATTCCTAACAAAGTGGAGAATACCGAAGCAGAGAACCCAGCCTTCCCGAACCCCACCAAAGCCAGGGGCACCAGACCGAGAAAAAAACGGCACCCAACTGAAGCAGAAGGGAGCCCACAAGAAAACGCAGGCAGGAGCACACAACCAGCCATGCCCCCAACCAAGCCGACAGAGCCGAGACCCCAAAACAAGCAGGGGATGATCAAGAATGGACCACAAACGAGCACAAGATCCCCCAGGCAAGCCTGAAGGAGGCCCCGCACCCAGAGGTAAGTCCCAAGGGAACCCCCAGGGGGGGCAGAAAGAAACCCCCCCCCCCCGAATCACCAGGGAAAGGGAGCCCCGGATAAGCTGAAGCGCCCCAACGGAGCAACCCAGCCAGGAAGGGCAAACAACCAGGGAGAAAAACCACCAAGGGAGAAGCCCACAGCCCCAGGCACCACCAAGCAGCCGCCCCAACAGTGACAAAACGGGACATCCCGGCCCAACGCTCAAGAGCGCACGAGAGCAGGCTGCACAGGGAGACAGGCCAAAGGCCCAGGAAGGAACACAGCAGGGCAAGACAGAGAGCGAACCCCCCAGAGCAGGGAAGAAGGCGACCCACAGCCGGACCAACCCACAAAAGACCACACCAAGGGGCGAGGGGAAGGAAGAGGAGAACGAAGAGGCACGCCAAACCCAGAGCAACAACTAACGTAACCAACCACAGGACCAACCCCAACACACCAGGGGAAGCCACAAGCAGAGCCGCAAAGACCGAAGAGGGAGGAACCAGACAAGAAAACAGGCACCAACCCAGAGCAACAATAAGGAAGAAAGGGGCCAAGGAACCCATACAAGGCCCCCTCCCCCCACGACCAACAGCTGACAACCGCGGCAAAAAGGAACCGGAGGCACAGAAAACCCACAGAAGGCCCAGGCCAAAAGGCAGGAAAGACAAGCCGCCAACCCCAGCAGAGACACCGGACGGCCGCAGCTAAGGCCGCCACACCGGGAGAAGAAAACCCGGGCACAGGAACCACTCAGAGGCCAGGAGCGAGGCAACCAAAAGCAGGAGACACAGGATCAAGAACCCAGGAACCCACCCAAGCAAGGCCAGGGAGAGCAACAAGCGCCACCCAAAGCAGACTCCACACGGCCAGTGCACAGCCAAGAGAGAACCGGGGAAACAAACCCCAGAACCGGGAAGGAGGAACCCCCACCAACCAAGAGCCGACCCACAGGTCAGGAGGACACCAAGGAACCACCCAAGGTGAACCCCAAGAAGGGCAAAACAGGAAGGACTAACAAGGAGGCCAACAGCCCAACAATGCAGGCTGCCCAGAAAGACCCAAGAAGCCAACCGGACAACCTACAAGCCAGCCAGCCCGGAGGACCCCAATACGGAGCATCAGAACCCGAAAGGAGAGGCAAAGGGTCAACCGACCCAACCCCAAAAACCCCAACCAAGAAGGGGCCCAGGGAATGGCACCAAAGCAAGCCAAGCCACCAAGAGAGGAGAAGCAGCAGGTGTACAGAGAGGGAGACCGGCAAGCCACAACCGCCAACCAACACAAAGGCCACAGCGCACCAGCCAGGAGCAAAGGAGCGGCACAGGAAAGGACACAGGACCAACCCCACACCCAGACCAACAGGGCCAGAACCACCGGCCATCAAGAGGCCACAAAAGAGGCCCAAAAGCACCAGAGAACGAGCGGCCAGGGAAGAACCCAGGCAGGGACTCAGGCAGAGACCCCGCAAAGGGAGGCCAAAAACAAGGACTGCAAGGGAGCAAACGCCACAGAGGCAGAGCTGAGGCCCCAGCAGCACCCCGGAACACCCCAGGCACCCCCAAACCAAAGGAGAGGAGCCCGTAGAAACCAAAGGCACATAACCCCCGGGGGGGAGCGGGAACAGACCCAAAAAGGGAAGAACAACCCACGCAGAGCCAGCAAGAGCAACGGCCAGAGACACCACAGGCCGAAAGTAGTCCGCACGGGAGCAGGAAACGCACAAGCCCAAGGACAGGCCCACAAGGGGAAAACCACAGCCCCAGGGCCCAGGCAAAGCCAACCACCAGCACAAGGCTGAAAAAGGGGAGCGGGGATGCAGCAACGCGGCCAACACACCAGGGAAGTCCGACACCAGACCACAACCGGCAGCCCCATCAACAAATCCACCGGCCAAGACCAAGAGTAGGCACGGAGAGGAGAACACCGGGAACGGCACCCACAAGCAGGAAAGAAGGGCACAGGGCAGCCCGAACCCACAGACAGGGAGGGGCACAGAAGCAGCGCACCCAAGAAACCAAGGAGCCACCCAGGCAGAAGCCAAGTAAGACCCACAACACCCAGCCACCACAGGAGGCAAAAGGAGCAGCAGCGAGAGGCAAAGGACCCCAAGCCACAAATAAGAGACACAAGAGGGGAAAAGGAAACCACAACAGGAAACCAAACCCCACCAGCCAACCCAGCGCAACACAACAGAGCACCAGGCAAGAGGCAAGAGGCAAGAGGCAAGCAGCAACACCAGCCAGAAAGCCCACCAGGGGCCCCACCAGGACAGCCCCGGAGCCAACAGCCAACCAAGGCCAAGGCCTACCAGGACAGAGGGAGGGCACAACAGCCCCCCCCCCCAGGAACCCAAGAAACAGGGAGTCCGGAAGTACCAAGGACCCCGACGCAGGACGCAAGAAGCAACCCAGCCAAACCCAAGCAGGGGCCAAGTGCAAGAGCAGAGGAGCCGCAGACGGGGGAATATCGGGGGGCCGCAGGCCCACCTCCCCGACCAACAACCAGCACGAACCTCACCCACAGGGAACCCGCCGGGGAAGGAGCCCACCAGCCCGGGCAGGAGGGCAGGCCAGAGGGTAGGAGAGGAGCGAACGCAAGGGCACCAGCGCGCCCAGCCGCAACCATCAGACATGACCAGGCGCCAGCAGGGAGGAAAGGCCACAGGCCAGGAAACCCCACACAGCGAAGCCCAGAGCACCGGCCAGGCACAGTGGTGCAGAAAGAAACAAGGCACCCCAAACACGGGCCACGGCAACACCCCCGGAAGGACGCAAGAAGCGCCCAGCACTAGGAGCCGCCGGCAGGCACCCAGACAGGCACGCACCAGGCCCGAATCCACAAGAACAGGCAGGAACCAACAGGGCGGACAGGCAGTAGGCGGAAGAAGCCAGGCAAAAGGCAACCAAGGCGGACATCCAACCAGGCACCAACCAGGGGGAACAGAAGCACGCAGGGCAGGAAGGCAGGAAGCCCACAGGCCAGAGGAACGAACCAGGCCGAACCCCACCCAAAAACGAAAAAGTCCATGAGAGCAGACGCGTGCACAGAGGAAAGGGGCGGACGGCCACAGCACCCACCAGCCCCGGCTCACCCCCAGCAGCAGAAAACAGGGAGCCAAGGCAGAAGACCAGCACAGCAGAAGAGCACAGCACAGGAAAGAAAGAAACCCACTATGCGGCACCCACCAGGGGGACAGGCCAACACCACCAAACAGAGACCGTCCCCCAACCCCCCGCCCAGACGCCATCCAGCAACAAGCGCCGAGCAAGCGGAAAACAAGGAGGCAAGGGAACCCACAACCTGAGGAAGCCCCCCCTGCCCCGCAGCACCGGGAAGCAAGGCAGAGACACAGCGCAGAAAACCACGCAACGTCCCCAACCCAGCAAGCAGGAACACGGAGCGCCTCAAGCCAGCACGGACAGTCCCCAACAGGAATCAACCAGTAGACGGAGAGAACAGAGGATGCCGGGTCCCAGAGCACCAGAAAGCGCCAGCAGCAATCAAGGCGAGAATTCCACCTAAGCAGCCGAGCAGGTCCCCCAGCCAAGACCACCGAAGCAGCCCACCGCGCACAGCCAGACCCAGCCAGACCCAGCCAGGCAAAGCACAGATCACATAGCCAGAGGAACATGTAAGCGCGAGGCAAACGTGAAGAAAAGCGGAACCACTATGCGGTACTCACCACAGGGGGAGAAAGAGCACACCAAAAGCGCCCTGCCCCCAAGATCCAGCCCAGGCGCCCTCCAACACACCAGCGCCGGGCGAGGAAGAGGGCTGCAGCAACCGGCCAGACACTGACCCCATCAAGGTCCGCCCCTGCACCAACATCAAGAACAGCAGGGGCAACAGGGAGGAAAGAAGGCGAGCAGCACACCAACAAGCCAGGCAGGGAGACCAGGAGCACCGCCCAGCGCAGCCCCTGGACCCCCATAACAGCCACATCAGCGCGTCTTCCAGCCTGGCCAAGCTGTAGGAAGACGCGCGCTGTAACCCGGAAGAAATCCGGAGATCCGGCGCACCAGCCGCAAAGGGCCGGGCGCCAATCAACGCGACTCCCAGCAAGCCCGGCAGGCCAGGAGACGCGGAACAGGACGTCGAGGACAGCCCACCAGCTCGACGAGACATCCATGGAAGAAACACACAGGTAAGGTAGCAACACGTCCCATTCTGTCGGAAGACAGAAAAAAAGAACAGGCTGCATGCTGGGCTGGTGCCGCTTATGTACTCCCAGCGGCAGGAAGTGGGTTAGGTATCCCAGCATGCTCCTGTTCTTTTTTCTGTCGTGGAGATAGTGATCTCCACTTTGTTAGGAATGGGACGAGGACCGGAGGGACCTGGGGGTAATGTGCGGTTATCTGCACTGTGACCCTCCCTTCCCGTCTCTTTAGACTCTATGTGCAGGGTGTGAACTGCCAAGCACAGAACTACACAGACAACTGAGTTGTGTGCTGCATCCCGCCCACTGTGGGTGTCATAGTTATGGCAACCGATGGCCCCATATAAATAGGCATTGATGGACTTCGCTGGCCTCCTGGTTTGAGGGCACTGAAACCATATCACTGGACTCTATTGTGGGGCTTGTGGAGGGACATATATTCCCTGGGCTGCTACTGCTACCAAAAGTAACCAAACTTAGTGACGCGATGTATGGACCCAAAACAGTGCCAAGTTTCCTTTGACGCCACGAAGTCCCCAGGTGCGGAGAAACAAAGGGACTTCCAGGAGTTGAAGCCCCTGCACTGGATGGCACAGTCCCCATCATGGCAGAGCTGCTTTTTCCAGAACATTTGCATTGGAGAGAGGGCTCAGAACACTCGGACCATGCCTGGCACCAGGGGCAACTCCAAGATTAATAATAGTGAGACTCCTCAAATACCAGGATCCAGATGTGGTGTTTTGACTCACCCGAGAACAGGGATGAATCACATATTCAGGCTCTGATCTGGCGCTGTTCCCATACTTTATATTAATTGTGCAAGAAGCGTGCCAAAAGTATGGGGACATTAAACGAGTATTACTTAAGGCAAATGTGCGCTATGCCATGCTTTATCGGATACGACTGTATATTAAAATAAACAGAAAGGCTCAAGTTTTTCAAGTCACCAGAAGAGGCCACAAAATTCTAGAAACATCATCAAAATGGAAAGACGTCTCGAGCGTAAGGAGAAGATGAGGAAATGGGATCATAATCGTAATCAGCAGACTTGTCGGTTTTCTTTTCTTGGTCAATTTGCCAGGGCCGAGCCAGCCTGGAAATATTGGGCCAGATGGACACTGATAGGCAACCGCGACCTGAAGATGCAATAATATTGAATGGCGGCAGAAACTGATATCTCCAGAAACCACCCGTATTGGGCGGTACAGAACACTAATGCTCATTTGGTTTTAAATAGGTGGTCTTCCAGGAGTGTTGCCTACCCCCCTAGGAAGTTTTTTCCTGTTCTTTTGACTGATTTTAATATTGGTCTTGCCAGTATTAATGGATATTCGTTACGTTGGACCAAAGTAGACCCCAAAAACTTTACTGAACAACTAGTAAAGACGTGCAATAGGGAGTTTGGTATTTGCCTAAGTGAGGATTCTGGGAATTAAGCCATTTTAAATGCTTTCAGTAAAATTACCAGGGAGATTTTATTAATGGCAAAATCAAAGCCGAGAAAACAAAAGGAGCAGGGCTGGTTTGATCAGGAATGTACAAAGGCGCACACAAGTCTAAAGAATGTGTTACATAAAAAGAATAGGTGCTGAGTGGAAATAAGACAGGCCAGATTCCTTTACAGGCGCACTCTAAAAGCGAGGAAGGACCAATTAAAGGCAGATGCGTGGCATGCTCTGCATGAAGCGCGTCTCCGGAGAGACAACAATAGCTTTTGGAAGGCAGTTAATGCGCCCTTTCTTGCCTCAAATGACCCTCCATCGGTAGAAATTGCAATAAGAGAGGATAAATGGGTCCAACAATTTACTATGCTTTATAGCGATGATAAACGGACCCAAACTGACTAAGGTCTAGAAATCTCTGCTTTAGTTCCGATTGCACAGCACATATTATTCCCTTTAGACATATGTTTTTCTGTCAAGGAAGTAACTTGTGCTATTAATGAGAGTGCAGCTGGTAAAGCTCCAGGACCGGATGAAGTTCCTATGGATGTTTACAAAATGAATACACAATCTCTGGGCTCCGCTTCTAACCAATGTCTTAGACAGATGCTACCGTCAACGCTTTATTTCCTCATGGTCTGATGCAATAGTGATTCCAATCTTTAAAAGGGAGATAGAAATGAACCCACATGCTATCGTCCTATCTCTCTGTTAGATTCCCTCCTCAGAGTGGAGGGGCGGGTTATTCTAAATAAATTACAGACCTGGGCAGATGAGACTAGTGTCCTTTCAAACCTGCAGTATGGGTTTCGTTCAAGTCTTCGGACCATTGAGCATTAAGAGTGATAATAAGTAAATACACTCAGGTGAAAGAGGGAAGGCTCTTCTTCTCATTCGTAGACCTTAGTTCTGTGTTTGACTGTGTGAGACATGAGATGTTATGGAATGTACTTTAGGAGATGGGCGTTGACTCGTCATTAATATTTTTTATGAGAGAATTGTATAGAGATGCAGGGGCGAGGGTTAGGTTGGGGAAGCAGGGTGAATGCTCAGATGAATATCCAATTAGAAAAGGAGTGAGGCAAGGTTGTATCCTCGCTCCTTTTAGTTTTACCTTATATATTAATGGCCTCGGCCAGTATTTAATAGATCTTCGTCAGGATTACCCAATTATTAACAATAGTTCAGTTCCAGTTTTACTTTATGCGGATGACGCGGTTTTAATGACACAGACTCAAATAGGGCTCCAAAGAACAGTTACCAATTTCAATACCTTTATGCAAGATAGGGGTCTGATCGTGAATACCAGCAAAACATATATAATGAAATGTGGGAAGAAGACCACTTAGTACTGTGAGAATTTTATTAATAATAACAAAATTGAATGTACTACCAAATTCTCGTATTTAGGGATTAACTTTGACAGTACGGGTCATGGTCTGCTGCTGTTCAGGCAAGGAAACTAATGTTCTCCAGAGCAATAGGGGCTGTGATTAATTTTGCCAGAAAATTTAGGTCGCAGACCAGTCCCTGAACTATTACAAATTTACAAGTCAAAGTGTTTATCAATAGCCCTGTATGGAGTGGGTATGTGGGGGTTTGTGGATGTGCAACCACTACAGCTGACCAAGAATACATTTACAAGGTATCTTCTGGCTGTCCCAAGCTCAACTGCTACTTTTATTTGCCATTCTTGAGTTAGGTATTCCGTTCATTTCGGATGTGATTAGAATTAGCCCAATGTTACTATGGCATAGGGTGTGGGTGTCTAATGAGACCAGTTTCAATCGTGACATCATTAAGGATTGTTTGAAACTGGATAAGATTTCCTCCATTCCCTGGCTTCGTTATATCAAACGTCTGGCTAGTGAAATCGGCCATCCTGAATATTTTGAGAATCCTGAAAGTATGGCTTGTATCTCAAGAAAGACATTGAAAGTAGATTGTCTGGTCCAATTACAAGACAAGAGATGGTCTAAAGAAAGTAAAAAAGTAACTGTCATGAATAATCAATTGATGTTATCATGTTCGGGCATTCAGCCATATCTGGTGCTAGTTCTGGGTAGCTCTGAACAAATGCTCCTGACTTGTTTTCGTCTGGGGACTTTTTTCAGACTCATCAGTCACCCAACCATTAATGATTGGTCGAGAAACTTGGTGCCATGCCCATGTGACGATACACCTAGTCAATCTACCATACACACTGTCCTATTTTGTAAATTTTATTCAATCCCTAAGAAAAGGTTTATAATTCCTATTTTGGAAACGCTAGGTTTGAGGCAATGTCGTATAGCTTTTCTGAAGCTACAAACCCTCGATACTGAAATTTTTATGAGGCCTGTTGCCTTATTCTTAAAAACTGTCATTAGGTTCAGGAATTCTATGTGAAACTGTCATAGGCCTATAAAGTTCCTGACACATTTACTAAGAGCCTATGTAATGAAATGTTACAATGTTTGCTGCCTCATTTTAAAGGTATGTTTTCTTATGTAAAATAATTGGGTATATCTGGAATTCTGGCTTTTAAATTATGTTGATGTGATGTATTTATCTGATGGACTGTGTGTCCTTAACGTGTTATGTAAACTAATTGGATATGTACATTATTTTATGTGCTTTTATGATTCATTTCTAAATTGAATAAAGCTATTTTTGATTGATTGATTGATTGATTGATTGATTGATTGATTGATTGATTGACTGAAAGTTTCCACTCTTATGAAGCTGTGGCCTGTGCAGGTAAGAGCGGGGGGGTAGTGGGTATGAGTGGGGGAGGATTTCAATGGACGATCAGTTGGGAAAATGAATTATTTATTTAATTTTCCCTCATCATCGTCTGTGAAATCCCCCCACCCAGCCCCACCGCTCTTAACTGCACGTGCCGCAGCTGCTCATAGTGAACATGTCAGGATTCACTGGGTGCTGGTTTATTTGAATCCAATGTGGAAGGTAGAGAGGGGGTTCTGGTTCTTTAAAAATTGTTTGTTTTCATATGATAGAATGCAGAGCAATGATTATAGGGTTAATCGGTCATAAGCATATCACACATTCGCATAGTTATACATGGAACACTATACCACTTATATCTCCCCGTTAGGCGTGAAACGAGGGATTGCCACTGAAATACCTGTTATGGAACATTAGAGGGCTCTGTTACCCCAGAAAAGGGCACCAAGTCCTGGCATATATGACCAGACATGCCATCCAGGTGGCTGTCTTCCAGGAGACTCACTATGCACCGCTCTACTCACATCAATTTGCCAATAGATTCTTTGTCAACTATAGCACATATTCACAGGGCCTATGCATTCTGGTTCATAAAACCCTCCCTTTCTGAGTTTTTAAAGTGGTGGCAGATGAGGAGGGTAGGTATTTCCTGGTGGCGTGTGTGATGGGAAATGTCCTGCTTCAATTGGTTAATATACATGCCCCTAATGTGGACTCCTCTGAATTCTTTCCCGAAGTAGCCACACATATCGCAAAATTTGATATCGATAATATGCTAATGGGGGGAGACTTTAACCTTACCCTAGATCCCGCAATGGACACGACCAGTACAGGGCACATCACCAAAACGCATGCTGTGCAAGAGCTCACTTCGCTGTTACAGTCCTCCCTTCTTAACAGCCCCTGGAGGGCAAAGCACCCTACAATGCAAGACTACTCCTTTTATTTGGCCCGCATGGCTCATGATCCCGAATAGATCACTAGTATCTCATGCCCAAACTCCTACTAGCCTTTCTCTCAGTCGACTATCTGCCGCGTACACTATCAGATCACTCACCTGTCCAACGGACACTAAAGTTACCCAGTGTGGCACATCCCCATTCGTCCTGGAGATTTCCCTCGCAGGTGCTGGTAGATGGGGTCTTTCATGGCACCGTTGGGGAGGCCATTTGTGAATACTTTCAGTTAAACAGTGCTACAGTGGAATGACAGTCCATGCTATGGGAGGCATTTAATGTCTATATTAGAGGGATGAGTATATCCAAACAGGCTGGAGTGCTGCGGACCATACGTATGGAGCTCAACACAGTGGAGAGAAGACTCTGGGACATGGATATAGATGCACAGACAGCCGACCCCCACTACGCTTCATGAACAAGCAGCACTCCTAATGGAATTTCATAAATTAGCGGCACATGAGGTACACTATCAGGGCAAATACGCTGCAGCACCGGCATAGGGTGAAGGTGAATGACCCGGAAAGATGTTCGCCAGATTACTTCGCCCCTATACCAATCTACGTATATAACACAACTAGATTTAGATGGTGGGACAATGCTGCTGAGAGGAGAGTAGATCACTTCGGCATTTCTGTCTTATTATAACAAACTTACACTACACAGGACTACCCGTTGGGGGACACCCTTGCGGCCTACCTAGAGGAAGTGGCCATGGTCTGGATAGACGATAGACTACACTAATTCTTGGCTGCATCCATAGCTGAGGATGAAGTTAAGCAATCGATTTATGGCCTAGCTGGTAGCCAAGCCCCTGGCTTCGACAGATTAATGGGGAAGTTCTACAAGACCCTATTGGCTCAGCGACTATTAGAAGTGTACATGGAGGCCTTGCAGAAGGATCGCTCCCCCCACTATGCGAGAAGCTATTATCACTCTCTTGCTTAAAGCCAGGCTGCCCAAAACTGCATTTCATATAGGCCTCTGTCATCACTTGACCAAGATCACCAAATCTTGGCCAAAATTCTGGCCATCCGTCTATCTTTATTAATAGATAAGATCATATGTCCCTTTCAAGCAGGATTTGTCCCTAATCGATCCACCACCGTTAACTTAACTCAATCTCTGCAGTCATCACCAGCTGGATCCTTCTCTCACAGTTGCAGCAATTTTTTGGGATGCCGAAAAGACACTTGATTCACTAGAATGGTCTTTTTTGTATGAGGTGTTGCAGAAACTGGGAGTCCCTGAAGGAACTACAGAAGAGGGACCCTGATAAAGTTCATGAGCGAGGAAGAATACAGGGATAAGTATCAGACACAAAACACAGAACTTATAACGCTTATCTTTCAGAAAGGCAAAATGTCCACAAATATTAACAGCAACCACAGACCACGGTATACAAAACAATATTATTTCATTTATTTGATCATTTTGTTCATTTTTTCATTTTTTCGTTATTATTTTGGACAACATATACAAATAATGTCACAATATTGAGACAAGATCGTGACTAACCTTAACAGTGTACGGACAATTCATCTAAAAAACATACATACAACATAAATTCAAGGACATTCAAAAGCATTAAAGACAATAGACCTAAAGAACACAAAAAGAATTTTTAAACAACAATCTAATAACGGTTAAAACCATAGGTTGTGCAATATAAACATAAGACCAGCGCCAACGCGCGTTTCGGAGCACATGGGTTGCTTTAGAGGGCTCCTTCTTCAGGGCTTGCTTAGGTGGTCTTTCAAACAACCAAGGCTTCTGGGCCTAGTTAGGTGTCCAACCTCACAAGGTATAGTCACACAATCAATATAAACAGCCGTTGGTCTGTGGGTAAAAAGAACCTCAATGAGTATTTTATAATCATGATTTAAATTTGGTAATTTCTTTCAGGAGGTGGAAGGAGCTTATAAAGAGGATGAAAACGTTAAAGGCTCATATGGGCCCGTGATAAAAGGCAGTCACCTTGAAGAAAAGAAAATGGTGAAGGAATGAGATTCCAAAGACCCATCACCTAGATGTGCACATGGAAAATTGTGGAAATAGATATATATACACATACTTGTCATACATCGACTCTCTTATAGAAAGATGATACCAGGAAGACAGCAACTTCGTTCTTTGTTTTAAATTAATACATAATAACTGAGGAAATAAAATAAGAAACAGACACATATTGACCCTTCTTCAAAAAGTTGATATATACTAACAGGTATCAATCTGAGAAATTTTTAGCAGTGAGTATCGGAACTACAAAGATAACGCTAGGTCTAAATCTAAGTAGAATTATCTGTGTCTAGCTGGGCCCTAGTTAAGGATGGTGAGACAAACTATGTCAAGCTGCGCATGTGTATTGAAATTTACAAGAACATGTTTGTTCAAATACATCTCTGCGCTCTAGTGAAGTGGATGTCAATAAGCTAATAGGACTTCTTTGCGCAAAACATAGAGAGGAACGCCTGATGCTAGAGACGCTAATGAGAAACTGACTGATTTACTTACTCTGCCGAGATATATTAAGATTACATGGCTGTGTCTGGGTCGAAAGTCTCAACAATGACATCTGGTTAAATCCCGGAGTGTTTGAATAGAGACAGTTAGTAGGAATGGTCACATTCAGGAGTAACCTGAAAATGTAAGAATATAAGCTGAATGACGAAATTTAAATGGAGGAAATGGTCTATGGGGGCAAGATCGATATAGTATGTTCTATACCAAGCTGCTTACCAACAACGATGATCGTCGTCCACGATAATAATATCCAAGCCTGGATCTATATAAAATAAGTCAGGTGGATTTCTTATCAATCATTACAGTTCCCGCAGGGATGTGGTGTGGGTGAAATCTGCGTAATCACCAAGATACTCAAGACCTAAAAGTATATAGACACTAGGTTTTATAAAGAGTAATGAGGAACTGAGTATAGTTTAAACAGTGGGAAGAGCTTGATGAAAGGGGTGTACATATACCTTAAAAGTTTTTATTCAACACTTTGGCAGGCCATATTCTTTAGAAAGGTAGTAGGCAACGAGTTGAACACGGGTTGAATAAGCGGATACCGCGTCCTGACAGTAATCTGTAAAGTAGAATATACCCATCATCTATAATGCGTAAAAAATAATAATGACAGCCTGGCTAGAATAGAAGGTACCATAGCAATCCAATGGTGTCGGTTGTGCGCTTACCAGAGATTCCGGGAGTAACGCATCATGTGTCCTGCTTCTGCCGCTGGCCTGCCTAGAACACGAAGGGTTCTGGCGTCTTCCTTAAATGGAAAACCCGGAAGTGGTGAGGCAGCGTAATGAACGAAGGACTACTACACGCAGTCTGACGAATAGAATCATAAAAATAAACAAGAGACTGGGGATGGATACGAGAGCGTTTTAATGGTCAAACTAAGTAAAAACGAACAATTCAAATGGAAAAATGAAATTTAATTTAAGAGCGTTGATAGGTAGATAGTATAAACTGCACAGTAACTGTTCATTCTCATGAATGGGGAAACCCGTTTGAAAAGCCTGATAATTGGTGTGTATGTTGTTTGTAATATAAACAAACATGCAAGAATATATATCCTCACTGATGGCGGATTTAGAAGCATGCAACCACTGCTCCAATCAAGGAAAAAATCAACGAAATCCTGTTTAATGACCCTGCCTCTCCATCTGAGATACTGAATAGAATTGTATCAGAAGATACAAATAAGTTTGCTAAAGGATAACAGATATGTACGAGAGACTTATATAATCGCATTTTCCCAGGGCAGATATTCGTTAAGGCCTTTTTCTTGGGTTTGGAGGACATAGATCCAGAAGACCTCTCTTTTACGTCTAACGGCATCCACATTAGTTATATTGGATGGGTGTATATGTTCCAAGATTAGCCACCTGAGATCAGAGGTAGTATGTTGCTGATCAATCCAATGGGCCACCAAAGGGGCCCCTTCTCGCTTATTATGTATGGCTGACTTGTGTTCGCTAAAACGTACACGAAATTCTCTGCTTGTTTCGCCTACGTATCCTTTGTTGCAAGGACAAAGGATAAGGTAGACTACATGGCGGGTGCGACAATTGGTCATTTCTTTGAATGAAAAAGTACGTTTGTTCCAAATCAATTCACTAGTAACAATGGCAAACTGGCAGGCGTGGCAATTGCCACATTTGTGTGTACCACTTATAGGTCTAGCTCCAGTAATGGATTTCTGGACAAAGGTATTAACAGAGGGTATCTTGGACTTGACCAAAGAGTTCCTTAAGTTTTTATTGCGTCTAAACGCAAAGATGGGCTTTGGTATAGTTTTTTTAGAACTATCCGAGTTCAAAATATGCCACTCTTTATTAATGACCTGTCTGATCTTATTGTCAATGTTGGAATGGGTGGTTACACAGACCAATTTCTCCTCAGTTTTCGTTTCTTTAGCCTGCAACAATACTGTTCTGTCATAATATTTTGCTCTTTTATAGGCATCCTTTATCAGTTTAGGAGGATAACCTCTATTAGCAAATTTAGATTTCAATTCCTCAGCATGTGTATTATAGTTCGATATGGTGGTACAATTCCTACGTAAACGTAGGAATTGGCTGAAAGGAATGTTGTCTTTTTGACTGCGGGGGTGGTAACTGGAGTATTGGAATAGGGTATTCTTGGCCGTGGGTTTAGTATAGAGGCTGACCTCTATTTTCTCATCAATGATTTGTATCCAGATATCCAAGAATTCAATTTTGGATTTACTTATGTTTGGGCTAAATTTAAGATGGATATCACATAGATTAATCCACAACATAAATTCATGGAGCTGTTCTTCCGGTCCCCTCCAAATGAAGAAAATGTCATCGATGAATCAATGCCAGTTTGTGATGTTTTCACTAAATGGAGCTATTTCATTAAAAATGAACTTTTTCTCAAACTCTCCCATGTAGATGTTCGCTACATTAGGTGCGCAGGCAGCGCCCATACTTACTCCTAGTATCTGCTTGAAAACTTGTCCATTAAATTCAAAGTAGTTTTCCTTCAACACTATGGCTAAACACTCAAGCAGAAACAACCGATCTATATGATTTCATTATTCTCAAGACAATGTTTTACTACTTCTAGGGCTCCTAGTTGCGGGATGTTAGTATACAACGCTTCGATGTCCATCGATACAAGAAAATCGGTGTGGCTGTTAAATGGGGTACCCTCTATTTTACTAATGAGGTGTCCCGTATCTTTTATATAACCCCGAAGATTAGAAGCCAAAGGTTGAAGGAAAGTGTCCACATATTTGGACAGCGGCTCAGTTAGAGACCCAATAGTTGATACTATCGGTCTAAAAGGGGGGGACAAAGGGTTCTTGTGTATTTTTGGAACCCCATAGAGGATGGGTATTCGATGGTATTCCGTATTGAGATAGTTGAATTCTTGAATGCACAAAGTGCCCCTATCAAGTGCCCTTTGGGTGATATCCAGAATGTCAGCTTTAATTCTTTGTTCTGGATATGACCTGAGTTTTGCATAATGTTCAGGGACATTGAGCATGGTCTCAATTTGATGTATATAGGCTAAACTATCCAATACCACAATTCCTCCTCCCTTATCGGCAGGTTTAATGGTCAGCTCCGGATTATTGGCCAGTTGTTTAAGAGCTTGATATTCAGAATAGTTCAAGTTATACTTAGGTTTAGGGACAAAGGAGAGGAGTTTTTGAATTTTGGAACTGACTACTTTTTCAAACACCTCTACTTCTGCACCTACCTGGTCCAAAGTAGGTGTAAAAATAGATTTAGGTCTTAGTCCGGTTCCGTGGTCGTTGATTTGGGCAGGACTATCTTCAAAGAATCTTTTAAGGCGGATCTTGCGAAAGAATGATTGGATGTCAGTCATCATTTTGAAACGGTCAAGGTAAGTGGTGGGGACAAAGGTAAGGCCTCGAGATAGAAGTTCTATAGCTGGCGTTTCCAGATTCGTTTTAGAGAGATTGAAGACCGGTATTATTTGAGTATCCTTAAGAGTTTCATTAGTAAGGAAATCTTTGGTCTCCATAGGTGAACTTTCCTTGGAGGTACTGGGAGCTAGAGAAGTACTAGGTAATAGCTCGGAAGTAGTCCTGTTCTCAGAGAGAGTGACTATTCCCTCCAATATTGATTCCTTCGGGTTTGGAGGAATTGTGGAGTGTTCTCTGATTGTTGGTAGGTCTCTCTTTCTGTATTTCGATAGCGTGTTCTCATTCGGCCACCTCTGTTGCCTAAAAAATGAGCATTTCTTCTGGGGCCTTGATAGTTGGCCCTTCTTTGTCCATAGTTGCCATAGGTATTAGGGCCACTATCAGTATCTGACCCTGAAGTGTCTAAGAATGTAATCACTCTTTTTTTGGACCAATGTTGTCGGTCATTGGGGTTGAATTGGTCAACTTCATTTTTATAATAGCCAGGGGTTAAGTAGGGATAAACACTTTCCTCACTGAAGTATCTAATGTCCTTCTTCAATTTTTCCGTTTTTTTCTTTATAAGATATTCACAGAAGGAGTTCATTTCACCATTGATTTCTTCCAATTTCTTTTTAGCCTCTTCTATTGGATTGTTTTTCTTAAGATTTTCTTCCATTACGGCTATTTCTTTAAGTAGGTTTTCAACCACCTCTCTTGCTGTTTCAATGATGAGTATCATTAGATCTCTGGAGCATCTGTTGGCTATGAGTGACCACTTCTCTAAAAATTTCTTCATCTCAACAAATAAGCCTGGTATATTCTTAACCCGGAGTCCATTCGGGATGACTCCTGCTCGTAGGTACTCTAACATGAACTCAGCGTGGGACTCAGTCCTTCTAGTTTTCTTTTTAAGGTTAAGCAATTTCAACCAATCATCATTAATGTTGTTCCCAATGGTGAATTGTCTATCAGCAACCGGACCAGCACCCAATAATTTAGAAAAATCCTCATCTGTGAACCCGAAAGTTTTAATTCTATCCATATTGAGAAGGGGATAGGACAAGGATTTCAGTAAGAGTCAACAGTGTCTGTAGAAATCAGTGTGTTACAAACAATGATATCAAGACATGCGATTTACAGCGGGTCTAGATGTAGACAAACAACAAAAAAGGTACAAAAGAAATAAAATGTTGAATAAAGATGAAAGGTAAAGAAATAGAATAAAGTAATACGGGCTCCAACCACCAAGCTAAAGAAGACTAACCCTCACAGCACAGTGCTGGAGAAACTGAAGGAACTACAGAAGAGGAAAACCTGATAAAGTTCATGAGCGAGGAAGAATACAGGGATAAGTATCAGACACAAAACACAGAACTTCCTACGCTTATCTTTCAGAAAGGCAAAATGTCCACAAATATTAACAGCAACCACAGACCACGGTATACAAAACAATATTATGTCATTTATTTGATCATTTTGTTCATTTTTTCATTTTTTCGTTATTATTTTGGACAACATATACAAATAATGTCACAATATTGAGACAAGATCGTGACTAACCTTAACAGTGTACGGACAATTCATCTAAAAAACATACATACAACATAAATTCAAGGACATTCAAAAGCATTAAAGACAATAGACCTAAAGAACACAAAAAGAATTTTTAAACAACAATCTAATAACGGTTAAAACCATAGGTTGTGCAATATAAACATAAGACCAGCGCCAACGCGCGTTTCGGAGCACATGGGTTGCTTTAGAGGGCTCCTTCTTCAGGGCTTGCTTAGGTGGTCTTTCAAACAACCAAGGCTTCTGGGCCTAGTTAGGTGTCCAACCTCACAAGGTATAGTCACACAATCAATATAAACAGCCGTTGGTCTGTGGGTAAAAAGAACCTCAATGAGTATTTTATAATCATGATTTAAATTTGGTAATTTCTTTCAGGAGGTGGAAGGAGCTTATAAAGAGGATGAAAACGTTAAAGGCTCATATGGGCCCGTGATAAAAGGCAGTCACCTTGAAGAAAAGAAAATGGTGAAGGAATGAGATTCCAAAGACCCATCACCTAGATGTGCACATGGAAAATTGTGGAAATAGATATATATACACATACTTGTCATACATCGACTCTCTTATAGAAAGATGATACCAGGAAGACAGCAACTTCGTTCTTTGTTTTAAATTAATACATAATAACTGAGGAAATAAAATAAGAAACAGACACATATTGACCCTTCTTCAAAAAGTTGATATATACTAACAGGTATCAATCTGAGAAATTTTTAGCAGTGAGTATCGGAACTACAAAGATAACGCTAGGTCTAAATCTAAGTAGAATTATCTGTATCTAGCTGGGCCCTAGTTAAGGATGGTGAGACAAACTATGTCAAGCTGCGCATGTGTATTGAAATTTACAAGAACATGTTTGTTCAAATACATCTCTGCGCTCTAGTGAAGTGGATGTCAATAAGCTAATAGGACTTCTTTGCGCAAAACATAGAGAGGAACGCCTGATGCTAGAGACGCTAATGAGAAACTGACTGATTTACTTACTCTGCCGAGATATATTAAGATTACATGGCTGTGTCTGGGTCGAAAGTCTCAACAATGACATCTGGTTAAATCCCGGAGTGTTTGAATAGAGACAGTTAGTAGGAATGGTCACATTCAGGAGTAACCTGAAAATGTAAGAATATAAGCTGAATGACGAAATTTAAATGGAGGAAATGCTCTATGGGGGCAAGATCGATATAGTATGTTCTATACCAAGCTGCTTACCAACAACGATGATCGTCGTCCACGATAATAATAATATCCAAGCCTGGATATATATAAAATAAGTCAGGTGGATTTCTTATCAATCATTACAGTTCCCGCAGGGATGTGGTGTGGGTGAAATCTGCGTAATCACCAAGATACTCAAGACCTAAAAGTATATAGACACTAGGTTTTATAAAGAGTAATGAGGAACTGAGTATAGTTTAAACAGTGGGAAGAGCTTGATGAAAGGGGTGTACATATACCTTAAAAGTTTTTATTCAACACTTTGGCAGGCCATATTCTTTAGAAAGGTAGTAGGCAACGAGTTGAACACGGGTTGAATAAGCGGATACCGCGTCCTGACAGTAATCTGTAAAGTAGAATATACCCATCATCTATAATGCGTAAAAAATAATAATGACAGCCTGGCTAGAATAGAAGGTACCATAGCAATCCAATGGTGTCGGTTGTGCGCTTACCAGAGATTCCGGGAGTAACGCATCATGTGTCCTGCTTCTGCCGCTGGCCTGCCTAGAACACGAAGGGTTCTGGCGTCTTCCTTAAATGGAAAACCCGGAAGTGGTGAGGCAGCGTAATGAACGAAGGACTACTACACGCAGTCTGACGAATAGAATCATGAAAATAAACAAGAGACTGGGGATGGATACGAGAGCGTTTTAATGGTCAAACTAAGTAAAAACGAACAATTCAAATGGAAAAATGAAATTTAATTTAAGAGCGTTGATAGGTAGATAGTATAAACTGCACAGTAACTGTTCATTCTCATGAATGGGGAAACCCGTTTAAAAAGCCTGATAATTGGTGTGTATGTTGTTTGTAATATAAACAAACATGCAAGAATATGTATCCTCACTGATGGCGGATTTAGAAGCATGCAACCACTGCTCCAATCAAGGAAAAAATCAACGAAATCCTGTTTAATGACCCTGCCTCTCCATCTGAGATACTGAATAGAATTGTATCAGAAGATACAAATAAGTTTGCTAAAGGATAACAGTTATGTACGAGAGACTTATATAATCGCATTTTCCCAGGGCAGATATTCGTTAAGGCCTTTTTCTTGGGTTTGGAGGACATAGATCCAGAAGACCTCTCTTTTACGTCTAACGGCATCCACATTAGTTATATTGGATGGGTGTATATGTTCCAAGATTAGCCACCTGAGATCAGAGGTAGTATGTTGCTGATCAATCCAATGGGCCACCAAAGGGGCCCCTTCTCGCTTATTATGTATGGCTGACTTGTGTTCGCTAAAACGTACACGAAATTCTCTGCTTGTTTCGCCTACGTATCCTTTGTTGCAAGGACAAAGGATAAGGTAGACTACATGGCGGGTGCGACAATTGGTCATTTCTTTGAATGAAAAAGTACGTTTGTTCCAAATCAATTCACTAGTAACAATGGCAAACTGGCAGGCGTGGCAATTGCCACATTTGTGTGTACCACTTATAGGTCTAGCTCCAGTAATGGATTTCTGGACAAAGGTATTAACAGAGGGTATCTTGGACTTGACCAAAGAGTTCCTTAAGTTTTTATTGCGTCTAAACGCAAAGATGGGCTTTGGTATAGTTTTTTTAGAACTATCCGAGTTCAAAATATGCCACTCTTTATTAATGACCTGTCTGATCTTATTGTCAATGTTGGAATGGGTGGTTACACAGACCAATTTCTCCTCAGTTTTCGTTTCTTTAGCCTGCAACAATACTGTTCTGTCATAATATTTTGCTCTTTTATAGGCATCCTTTATCAGTTTAGGAGGATAACCTCTATTAGCAAATTTAGATTTCAATTCCTCAGCATGTGTATTATAGTTCGATATGGTGGTACAATTCCTACGTAAACGTAGGAATTGGCTGAAAGGAATGTTGTCTTTTTGACTGCGGGGGTGGTAACTGGAGTATTGGAGTAGGGTATTCTTGGCCGTGGGTTTAGTATAGAGGCTGACCTCTATTTTCTCATCAATGATTTGTATCCAGATATCCAAGAATTCAATTTTGGATTTACTTATGTTTGGGCTAAATTTAAGATGGATATCACAAAGATTAATCCACAACATAAATTCATGGAGCTGTTCTTCCGGTCCCCTCCAAATGAAGAAAATGTCATCGATGAATCGATGCCAGTTTGTGATGTTTTCACTAAATGGAGCTATTTCATTAAAAATGAACTTTTTCTCAAACTCTCCTATGTAGATGTTCGCTACATTAGGTGCGCAGGCAGCGCCCATACTTACTCCTAGTATCTGCTTGAAAACTTGTCCATTAAATTCAAAGTAGTTTTCCTTCAACACTATGGCTAAACACTCAAGCAGAAACAACCGATCTATATGATTTTCATTATTCTCAAGACAATGTTTTACTACTTCTAGGGCTCCTAGTTGCGGGATGTTAGTATACAACGCTTCGATGTCCATCGATACAAGAAAATTGGTGTGGCTGTTAAATGGGGTACCCTCTATTTTACTAATGAGGTGTCCCGTATCTTTTATATAACCCCGAAGATTAGAAGCCAAAGGTTGAAGGAAAGTGTCCACATATTTGGACAGCGGCTCAGTTAGAGACCCAATAGTTGATACTATCGGTCTAAAAGGGGGGGACAAAGGGTTCTTGTGTATTTTTGGAACCCCATAGAGGATGGGTATTCGATGGTATTCCGTATTGAGATAGTTGAATTCTTGAATGCACAAAGTGCCCCTATCAAGTGCCCTTTGTGTGATATCCAGAATGTCAGCTTTAATTCTTTGTTCTGGATATGACCTGAGTTTTGCATAATGTTCAGGGACATTGAGCATGGTCTCAATTTGATGTATATAGGCTAAACTATCCAATACCACAATTCCTCCTCCCTTATCGGCAGGTTTAATGGTCAGCTGCGGATTATTGGCCAGTTGTTTAAGAGCTTGATATTCAGAATAGTTCAAGTTATACTTAGGTTTAGGGACAAAGGAGAGGAGTTTTTGAATTTTGGAACTGACTACTTTTTCAAACACCTCTACTTCTGCACCTACCTGGTCCAAAGTAGGTGTAAAAATAGATTTAGGTCTTAGTCCGGTTCCGTGGTCGTTGATTTGGGCAGGACTATCTTCAAAGAATCTTTTAAGGCGGATCTTGCAAAAGAATGATTGGATGTCAGTCATCATTTTGAAACAGTCAAGGTAAGTGGTGGGGACAAAGGTAAGGCCTCGAGATAGAAGTTCTATAGCTGGCATTTCCAGATTCGTTTTAGAGAGATTGAAGACCGGTATTATTTGAGTATCCTTAAGAGTTTCATTAGTAAGGAAATCTTTGGTCTCCATAGGTGAACTTTCCTTGGAGGTACTGGGAGCTAGAGAAGTACTAGGTAATAGCTCGGAAGTAGTCCTGTTCTCAGAGAGAGTGACTATTCCCTCCAATATTGATTCCTTCGGGTTTGGAGGAATTGTGGAGTGTTCTCTGATTGTTGGTAGGTCTCTCTTTCTGTATTTCGATAGCGTGTTCTCATTCGGCCACCTCTGTTGCCTAAAAAATGAGCATTTCTTCTGGGGCCTTGATAGTTGGCCCTTCTTTGTCCATAGTTGCCATAGGTATTAGGGCCACTATCAGTATCTGACCCTGAAGTGTCTCAGAATGTAATCACTCTTTTTTTGGACCAATGTTGTCGGTCATTGGGGTTGAATTGGTCAACTTCATTTTTATAATAGCCAGGGGTTAAGTAGGGATAAACACTTTCCTCACTGAAGTATCTAATGTCCTTCTTCAATTTTTCCGTTTTTTTCTTTATAAGATATTCACAGAAGGAGTTCATTTCACCATTGATTTCTTCCAATTTCTTTTTAGCCTCTTCTATTGGATTGTTTTTCTTAAGATTTTCTTCCATTACGGCTATTTCTTTAAGTAGGTTTTCAACCACCTCTCTTGCTGTTTCAATGATGAGTATCATTAGATCTCTGGAGCATCTGTTGGCTATGAGTGACCACTTCTCTAAAAATGTCTTCATCTCAACAAATAAGCCTGGTATATTCTTAACCCGGAGTCCATTCGGGATGACTCCTGCTCGTAGGTACTCTAACATGAACTCAGCGTGGGACTCAGTCCTTCTAGTTTTCTTTTTAAGGTTAAGCAATTTCAACCAATCATCATTAATGTTGTTCCCAATGGTGAATTGTCTATCAGCAACCGGACCAGCACCCAATAATTTAGAAAAATCCTCATCTGTGAACCCGAAAGTTTTAATTCTATCCATATTGAGAAGGGGATAGGACAAGGATTTCAGTAAGAGTCAACAGTGTCTGTAGAAATCAGTGTGTTACAAACAATGATATCAAGACATGCGATTTACAGCGGGTCTAGATGTAGACAAACAACAAAAAAGGTACAAAAGAAATAAAATGTTGAATAAAGATGAAAGGTAAAGAAATAGAATAAAGTAATACGGGCTCCAACCACCAAGCTAAAGAAGACTAACCCTCACAGCACAGTGCTGGAGAAACTGAAGGAACTACAGAAGAGGAAAACCTGATAAAGTTCATGAGCGAGGAAGAATACAGGGATAAGTATCAGACACAAAACACAGAACTTCCTACGCTTATCTTTCAGAAAGGCAAAATGTCCACAAATATTAACAGCAACCACAGACCACGGTATACAAAACAATATTATGTCATTTATTTGATCATTTTGTTCATTTTTTCATTTTTTCGTTATTATTTTGGACAACATATACAAATAATGTCACAATATTGAGACAAGATCGTGACTAACCTTAACAGTGTACGGACAATTCATCTAAAAAACATACATACAACATAAATTCAAGGACATTCAAAAGCATTAAAGACAATAGACCTAAAGAACACAAAAAGAATTTTTAAACAACAATCTAATAACGGTTAAAACCATAGGTTGTGCAATATAAACATAAGACCAGCGCCAACGCGCGTTTCGGAGCACATGGGTTGCTTTAGAGGGCTCCTTCTTCAGGGCTTGCTTAGGTGGTCTTTCAAACAACCAAGGCTTCTGGGCCTAGTTAGGTGTCCAACCTCACAAGGTATAGTCACACAATCAATATAAACAGCCGTTGGTCTGTGGGTAAAAAGAACCTCAATGAGTATTTTATAATCATGATTTAAATTTGGTAATTTCTTTCAGGAGGTGGAAGGAGCTTATAAAGAGGATGAAAACGTTAAAGGCTCATATGGGCCCGTGATAAAAGGCAGTCACCTTGAAGAAAAGAAAATGGTGAAGGAATGAGATTCCAAAGACCCATCACCTAGATGTGCACATGGAAAATTGTGGAAATAGATATATATACACATACTTGTCATACATCGACTCTCTTATAGAAAGATGATACCAGGAAGACAGCAACTTCGTTCTTTGTTTTAAATTAATACATAATAACTGAGGAAATAAAATAAGAAACAGACACATATTGACCCTTCTTCAAAAAGTTGATATATACTAACAGGTATCAATCTGAGAAATTTTTAGCAGTGAGTATCGGAACTACAAAGATAACGCTAGGTCTAAATCTAAGTAGAATTATCTGTATCTAGCTGGGCCCTAGTTAAGGATGGTGAGACAAACTATGTCAAGCTGCGCATGTGTATTGAAATTTACAAGAACATGTTTGTTCAAATACATCTCTGCGCTCTAGTGAAGTGGATGTCAATAAGCTAATAGGACTTCTTTGCGCAAAACATAGAGAGGAACGCCTGATGCTAGAGACGCTAATGAGAAACTGACTGATTTACTTACTCTGCCGAGATATATTAAGATTACATGGCTGTGTCTGGGTCGAAAGTCTCAACAATGACATCTGGTTAAATCCCGGAGTGTTTGAATAGAGACAGTTAGTAGGAATGGTCACATTCAGGAGTAACCTGAAAATGTAAGAATATAAGCTGAATGACGAAATTTAAATGGAGGAAATGCTCTATGGGGGCAAGATCGATATAGTATGTTCTATACCAAGCTGCTTACCAACAACGATGATCGTCGTCCACGATAATAATAATATCCAAGCCTGGATATATATAAAATAAGTCAGGTGGATTTCTTATCAATCATTACAGTTCCCGCAGGGATGTGGTGTGGGTGAAATCTGCGTAATCACCAAGATACTCAAGACCTAAAAGTATATAGACACTAGGTTTTATAAAGAGTAATGAGGAACTGAGTATAGTTTAAACAGTGGGAAGAGCTTGATGAAAGGGGTGTACATATACCTTAAAAGTTTTTATTCAACACTTTGGCAGGCCATATTCTTTAGAAAGGTAGTAGGCAACGAGTTGAACACGGGTTGAATAAGCGGATACCGCGTCCTGACAGTAATCTGTAAAGTAGAATATACCCATCATCTATAATGCGTAAAAAATAATAATGACAGCCTGGCTAGAATAGAAGGTACCATAGCAATCCAATGGTGTCGGTTGTGCGCTTACCAGAGATTCCGGGAGTAACGCATCATGTGTCCTGCTTCTGCCGCTGGCCTGCCTAGAACACGAAGGGTTCTGGCGTCTTCCTTAAATGGAAAACCCGGAAGTGGTGAGGCAGCGTAATGAACGAAGGACTACTACACGCAGTCTGACGAATAGAATCATGAAAATAAACAAGAGACTGGGGATGGATACGAGAGCGTTTTAATGGTCAAACTAAGTAAAAACGAACAATTCAAATGGAAAAATGAAATTTAATTTAAGAGCGTTGATAGGTAGATAGTATAAACTGCACAGTAACTGTTCATTCTCATGAATGGGGAAACCCGTTTAAAAAGCCTGATAATTGGTGTGTATGTTGTTTGTAATATAAACAAACATGCAAGAATATGTATCCTCACTGATGGCGGATTTAGAAGCATGCAACCACTGCTCCAATCAAGGAAAAAATCAACGAAATCCTGTTTAATGACCCTGCCTCTCCATCTGAGATACTGAATAGAATTGTATCAGAAGATACAAATAAGTTTGCTAAAGGATAACAGTTATGTACGAGAGACTTATATAATCGCATTTTCCCAGGGCAGATATTCGTTAAGGCCTTTTTCTTGGGTTTGGAGGACATAGATCCAGAAGACCTCTCTTTTACGTCTAACGGCATCCACATTAGTTATATTGGATGGGTGTATATGTTCCAAGATTAGCCACCTGAGATCAGAGGTAGTATGTTGCTGATCAATCCAATGGGCCACCAAAGGGGCCCCTTCTCGCTTATTATGTATGGCTGACTTGTGTTCGCTAAAACGTACACGAAATTCTCTGCTTGTTTCGCCTACGTATCCTTTGTTGCAAGGACAAAGGATAAGGTAGACTACATGGCGGGTGCGACAATTGGTCATTTCTTTGAATGAAAAAGTACGTTTGTTCCAAATCAATTCACTAGTAACAATGGCAAACTGGCAGGCGTGGCAATTGCCACATTTGTGTGTACCACTTATAGGTCTAGCTCCAGTAATGGATTTCTGGACAAAGGTATTAACAGAGGGTATCTTGGACTTGACCAAAGAGTTCCTTAAGTTTTTATTGCGTCTAAACGCAAAGATGGGCTTTGGTATAGTTTTTTTAGAACTATCCGAGTTCAAAATATGCCACTCTTTATTAATGACCTGTCTGATCTTATTGTCAATGTTGGAATGGGTGGTTACACAGACCAATTTCTCCTCAGTTTTCGTTTCTTTAGCCTGCAACAATACTGTTCTGTCATAATATTTTGCTCTTTTATAGGCATCCTTTATCAGTTTAGGAGGATAACCTCTATTAGCAAATTTAGATTTCAATTCCTCAGCATGTGTATTATAGTTCGATATGGTGGTACAATTCCTACGTAAACGTAGGAATTGGCTGAAAGGAATGTTGTCTTTTTGACTGCGGGGGTGGTAACTGGAGTATTGGAGTAGGGTATTCTTGGCCGTGGGTTTAGTATAGAGGCTGACCTCTATTTTCTCATCAATGATTTGTATCCAGATATCCAAGAATTCAATTTTGGATTTACTTATGTTTGGGCTAAATTTAAGATGGATATCACAAAGATTAATCCACAACATAAATTCATGGAGCTGTTCTTCCGGTCCCCTCCAAATGAAGAAAATGTCATCGATGAATCGATGCCAGTTTGTGATGTTTTCACTAAATGGAGCTATTTCATTAAAAATGAACTTTTTCTCAAACTCTCCTATGTAGATGTTCGCTACATTAGGTGCGCAGGCAGCGCCCATACTTACTCCTAGTATCTGCTTGAAAACTTGTCCATTAAATTCAAAGTAGTTTTCCTTCAACACTATGGCTAAACACTCAAGCAGAAACAACCGATCTATATGATTTTCATTATTCTCAAGACAATGTTTTACTACTTCTAGGGCTCCTAGTTGCGGGATGTTAGTATACAACGCTTCGATGTCCATCGATACAAGAAAATTGGTGTGGCTGTTAAATGGGGTACCCTCTATTTTACTAATGAGGTGTCCCGTATCTTTTATATAACCCCGAAGATTAGAAGCCAAAGGTTGAAGGAAAGTGTCCACATATTTGGACAGCGGCTCAGTTAGAGACCCAATAGTTGATACTATCGGTCTAAAAGGGGGGGACAAAGGGTTCTTGTGTATTTTTGGAACCCCATAGAGGATGGGTATTCGATGGTATTCCGTATTGAGATAGTTGAATTCTTGAATGCACAAAGTGCCCCTATCAAGTGCCCTTTGTGTGATATCCAGAATGTCAGCTTTAATTCTTTGTTCTGGATATGACCTGAGTTTTGCATAATGTTCAGGGACATTGAGCATGGTCTCAATTTGATGTATATAGGCTAAACTATCCAATACCACAATTCCTCCTCCCTTATCGGCAGGTTTAATGGTCAGCTGCGGATTATTGGCCAGTTGTTTAAGAGCTTGATATTCAGAATAGTTCAAGTTATACTTAGGTTTAGGGACAAAGGAGAGGAGTTTTTGAATTTTGGAACTGACTACTTTTTCAAACACCTCTACTTCTGCACCTA
This sequence comes from Triturus cristatus, assembly GCF_964204655.1. Classification (NCBI taxonomy): domain Eukaryota; kingdom Metazoa; phylum Chordata; class Amphibia; order Caudata; family Salamandridae; genus Triturus; species Triturus cristatus. The sequence goes on from NC_140583.1 coordinate 742,367,409, forward strand.
CCTGGTCCAAAGTAGGTGTAAAAATAGATTTAGGTCTTAGTCCGGTTCCGTGGTCGTTGATTTGGGCAGGACTATCTTCAAAGAATCTTTTAAGGCGGATCTTGCAAAAGAATGATTGGATGTCAGTCATCATTTTGAAACAGTCAAGGTAAGTGGTGGGGACAAAGGTAAGGCCTCGAGATAGAAGTTCTATAGCTGGCATTTCCAGATTCGTTTTAGAGAGATTGAAGACCGGTATTATTTGAGTATCCTTAAGAGTTTCATTAGTAAGGAAATCTTTGGTCTCCATAGGTGAACTTTCCTTGGAGGTACTGGGAGCTAGAGAAGTACTAGGTAATAGCTCGGAAGTAGTCCTGTTCTCAGAGAGAGTGACTATTCCCTCCAATATTGATTCCTTCGAGTTTGGAGGAATTGTGGAGTGTTCTCTGATTGTTGGTAGGTCTCTCTTTCTGTATTTCGATAGCGTGTTCTCATTCGGCCACCTCTGTTGCCTAAAAAATGAGCATTTCTTCTGGGGCCTTGATAGTTGGCCCTTCTTTGTCCATAGTTGCCATAGGTATTAGGGCCACTATCAGTATCTGACCCTGAAGTGTCTGAGAATGTAATCACTCTTTTTTTGGACCAATGTTGTCGGTCATTGGGGTTGAATTGGTCAACTTCATTTTTATAATAGCCAGGGGTTAAGTAGGGATAAACACTTTCCTCACTGAAGTATCTAATGTCCTTCTTCAATTTTTCCGTTTTTTTCTTTATAAGATATTCACAGAAGGAGTTCATTTCACCATTGATTTCTTCCAATTTCTTTTTAGCCTCTTCTATTGGATTGTTTTTCTTAAGATTTTCTTCCATTACGGCTATTTCTTTAAGTAGGTTTTCAACCACCTCTCTTGCGGTTTCAATGATGAGTATCATTAGATCTCTGGAGCATCTGTTGGCTATGAGTGACCACTTCTCTAAAAATTTCTTCATCTCAACAAATAAGCCTGGTATATTCTTAACCCGGAGTCCATTCGGGATGACTCCTGCTCGTAGGTACTCTAACATGAACTCAGCGTGGGACTCAGTCCTTCTAGTTTTCTTTTTAAGGTTAAGCAATTTCAACCAATCATCATTAATGTTGTTCCCAATGGTGAATTGTCTATCAGCAACCGGACCAGCATCCAATAATTTAGAAAAATCCTCATCTGTGAACCCGAAAGTTTTAATTCTATCCATATTGAGAAGGGGATAGGACAAGGATTTCAGTAAGAGTCAACAGTGTCTGTAGAAATCAGTGGGTTACAAACAATGATATCAAGACATGCGATTTACAGCGGGTCTAGATGTAGACAAACAACAAAAAAGGTACAAAAGAAATAAAATGTTGAATAAAGATGAAAGGTAAAGAAATAGAATAAAGTAATACGGGCTCCAACCACCAAGCTAAAGAAGACTAACCCTCACAGCACAGTGCTGGAGAAACTGAAGGAACTACAGAAGAGGGACCCTGATAAAGTTCATGAGCGAGGAAGAATACAGGGATAAGTATCAGACACAAAACACAGAACTTCCTACGCTTATCTTTCAGAAAGGCAAAATGTCCACAAATATTAACAGCAACCACAGACCACGGTATACAAAACAATATTATTTCATTTATTTGATCATTTTGTTCATTTTGTTCATTTTTTCGTTATTATTTTGGACAACATATACAAATAATGTCACAATATTGAGACAAGATCGTGACTAACCTTAACAGTGTACGGACAATTCATCTAAAAAACATACATACAACATAAATTCAAGGACATTCAAAAGCATTAAAGACAATAGACCTAAAGAACACAAAAAGAATTTTTAAACAACAATCTAATAACGGTTAAAACCATAGGTTGTGCAATATAAACATAAGACCAGCGCCAACGCGCGTTTCGGAGCACATGGGTTGCTTTAGAGGGCTCCTTCTTCAGGGCGTGCTTAGGTGGTCTTTCAAACAACCAAGGCTTCTGGGCCTAGTTAGGTGTCCAACCTCACAAGGTATAGTCACACAATCAATATAAACAGCCGTTGGTCTGTGGGTAAAAAGAACCTCAATGAGTATTTTATAATCATGATTTAAATTTGGTAATTTCTTTCAGGAGGTGGAAGGAGCTTATAAAGAGGATGAAAACGTTAAAGGCTCATATGGGCCCGTGATAAAAGGCAGTCACCTTGAAGAAAAGAAAATGGTGAAGGAATGAGATTCCAAAGACCCATCACCTAGATGTGCACATGGAAAATTGTGGAAATAGATATATATACACATACTTGTCATACATCGACTCTCTTATAGAAAGATGATACCAGGAAGACAGCAACTTCGTTCTTTGTTTTAAATTAATACATAATAACTGAGGAAATAAAATAAGAAACAGACACATATTGACCCTTCTTCAAAAAGTTGATATATACTAACAGGTATCAATCTGAGAAATTTTTAGCAGTGAGTATCGGAACTACAAAGATAACGCTAGGTCTAAATCTAAGTAGAATTATCTGTATCTAGCTGGGCCCTAGTTAAGGATGGTGAGACAAACTATGTCAAGCTGCGCACGTGTATTGAAATTTACAAGAACATGTTTGTTCAAATACATCTCTGCGCTCTAGTGAAGTGGATGTCAATAAGCTAATAGGACTTCTTTGCGCAAAACATAGAGAGGAACGCCTGATGCTAGAGACGCTAATGAGAAACTGACTGATTTACTTACTCTGCCGAGATATATTAAGATTACATGGCTGTGTCTGGGTCGAAAGCCTCAACAATGACATCTGGTTAAATCCCGGAGTGTTTGAATAGAGACAGTTAGTAGGAATGGTCACATTCAGGAGTAACCTGAAAATGTAAGAATATAAGCTGAATGACGAAATTTAAATGGAGGAAATGCTCTATGGGGGCAAGATCGATATAGTATGTTCTATACCAAGCTGCTTACCAACAACGATGATCGTCGTCCACGATAATAATATCCAAGCCTGGATATATATAAAATAAGTCAGGTGGATTTCTTATCAATCATTACAGTTCCCGCAGGGATGTGGTGTGGGTGAAATCTGCGTAATCACCAAGATACTCAAGACCTAAAAGTATATAGACACTAGGTTTTATAAAGAGTAATGAGGAACTGAGTATAGTTTAAACAGTGGGAAGAGCTTGATGAAAGGGGTGTACATATACCTTAAAAGTTTTTATTCAACACTTTGGCAGGCCATATTCTTTAGAAAGGTAGTAGGCAACGAGTTGAACACGGGTTGAATAAGCGGATACCGCGTCCTGACAGTAATCTGTAAAGTAGAATATACCCATCATCTATAATGCGTAAAAAATAATAATGACAGCCTGGCTAGAATAGAAGGTACCATAGCAATCCAATGGTGTCGGTTGTGCGCTTACCAGAGATTCCGGGAGTAACGCATCATGTGTCCTGCTTCTGCCGCTGGCCTGCCTAGAACACAAAGGGTTCTGGCGTCTTCCTTAAATGGAAAACCCGGAAGTGGTGAGGCAGCGTAATGGACGAAGGACTACTACACGCAGTCTGACGAATAGAATCATGAAAATAAACAAGAGACTGGGGATGGATACGAGAGCGTTTTAATGGTCAAACTAAGTAAAAACGAACAATTCAAATGGAAAAATGAAATTTAATTTAAGAGCGTTGATAGGTAGATAGTATAAACTGCACAGTAACTGTTCATTCTCATGAATGGGGAAACCCGTTTGAAAAGCCTGATAATTGGTGTGTATGTTGTTTGTAATATAAACAAACATGCAAGAATATGTATCCTCACTGATGGCGGATTTAGAAGCATGCAACCACTGCTCCAATCAAGGAAAAAATCAACGAAATCCTGTTTAATGACCCTGCCTCTCCATCTGAGATACTGAATAGAATTGTATCAGAAGATACAAATAAGTTTGCTAAAGGATAACAGTTATGTACGAGAGACTTATATAATCGCATTTTCCCAGGGCAGATATTCGTTAAGGCCTTTTTCTTGGGTTTGGAGGACATAGATCCAGAATACCTCTCTTTTACGTCTAACGGCATCCACATTAGTTATATTGGATGGGTGTATATGTTCCAAGATTAGCCACCTGAGATCAGAGGTAGTATGTTGCTGATCAATCCAATGGGCCACCAAAGGGGCCCCTTCTCGCTTATTATGTATGGCTGACTTGTGTTCGCTAAAACGTACACGAAATTCTCTGCTTGTTTCGCCTACGTATCCTTTGTTGCAAGGACAAAGGATAAGGTAGACTACATGGCGGGTGCGACAATTGGTCATTTCTTTGAATGAAAAAGTACGTTTGTTCCAAATCAATTCACTAGTAACAATGGCAAACTGGCAGGCGTGGCAATTGCCACATTTGTGTGTACCACTTATAGGTCTAGCTCCAGTAATGGATTTCTGGACAAAGGTATTAACAGAGGGTATCTTGGACTTGACCAAAGAGTTCCTTAAGTTTTTATTGCGTCTAAACGCAAAGATGGGCTTTGGTATAGTTTTTTTAGAACTATCCGAGTTCAAAATATGCCACTCTTTATTAATGACCTGTCTGATCTTATTGTCAATGTTGGAATGGGTGGTTACACAGACCAATTTCTCCTCAGTTTTCGTTTCTTTAGCCTGCAACAATACTGTTCTGTCATAATATTTTGCTCTTTTATAGGCATCCTTTATCAGTTTAGGAGGATAACCTCTATTAGCAAATTTAGATTTCAATTCCTCAGCATGTGTATTATAGTTCGATATGGTGGTACAATTCCTACGTAAACGTAGGAATTGGCTGAAAGGAATGTTGTCTTTTTGACTGCGGGGGTGGTAACTGGAGTATTGGAGTAGGGTATTCTTGGCCGTGGGTTTAGTATAGAGGCTGACCTCTATTTTCTCATCAATGATTTGTATCCAGATATCCAAGAATTCAATTTTGGATTTACTTATGTTTGGGCTAAATTTAAGATGGATATCACAAAGATTAATCCACAACATAAATTCATGGAGCTGTTCTTCCGGTCCCCTCCAAATGAAGAAAATGTCATCGATGAATCGATGCCAGTTTGTGATGTTTTCACTAAATGGAGCTATTTCATTAAAAATGAACTTTTTCTCATACTCTCCCATGTAGATGTTCGCTACATTAGGTGCGCAGGCAGCGCCCATACTTACTCCTAGTATCTGCTTGAAAACTTGTCCATTAAATTCAAAGTAGTTTTCCTTCAACACTATGGCTAAACACTCAAGCAGAAACAACCGATCTATATGATTTTCATTATTCTCAAGACAATGTTTTACTACTTCTAGGGCTCCTAGTTGCGGGATGTTAGTATACAACGCTTCGATGTCCATCGATACAAGAAAATCGGTGTGGCTGTTAAATGGGGTACCCTCTATTTTACTAATGAGGTGTCCCGTATCTTTTATATAACCCCGAAGATTAGAAGCCAAAGGTTGAAGGAAAGTGTCCACATATTTGGACAGCGGCTCAGTTAGAGACCCAATAGTTGATACTATCGGTCTAAAAGGGGGGGACAAAGGGTTCTTGTGTATTTTTGGAACCCCATAGAGGATGGGTATTCGATGGTATTCCGTATTGAGATAGTTGAATTCTTGAATGCACAAAGTGCCCCTATCAAGTGCCCTTTGGGTGATATCCAGAATGTCAGCTTTAATTCTTTGTTCTGGATATGACCTGAGTTTTGCATAATGTTCAGGGACATTGAGCATGGTCTCAATTTGATGTATATAGGCTAAACTATCCAATACCACAATTCCTCCTCCCTTATCGGCAGGTTTAATGGTCAGCTCCGGATTATTGGCCAGTAGTTTAAGAACTTGATATTCAGAATAGTTCAAGTTATACTTAGGTTTAGGGACAAAGGAGAGGAGTTTTTGAATTTTGGAACTGACTACTTTTTCAAACACCTCTACTTCTGCACCTACCTGGTCCAAAGTAGGTGTAAAAATAGATTTAGGTCTTAGTCCGGTTCCGTGGTCGTTGATTTGGGCAGGACTATCTTCAAAGAATCTTTTAAGGCGGATCTTGCAAAAGAATGATTGGATGTCAGTCATCATTTTGAAACGGTCAAGGTAAGTGGTGGGGACAAAGGTAAGGCCTCGAGATAGAAGTTCTATAGCTGGCGTTTCCAGATTCGTTTTAGAGAGATTGAAGACCGGTATTATTTGAGTATCCTTAAGAGTTACATTAGTAAGGAAATCTTTGGTCTCCATAGGTGAACTTTCCTTGGAGGTACTGGGAGCTAGAGAAGTACTAGGTAATAGCTCGGAAGTAGTCCTGTTCTCAGAGAGAGTGACTATTCCCTCCAATATTAATTCCTTCGGGTTTGGAGGAATTGTGGAGTGTTCTCTGATTGTTGGTAGGTCTCTCTTTCTGTATTTCGATAGCGTGTTCTCATTCGGCCACCTCTGTTGCCTAAAAAATGAGCATTTCTTCTGGGGCCTTGATAGTTGGCCCTTCTTTGTCCATAGTTGCCATAGGTATTAGGGCCACTATCAGTATCTGACCCTGAAGTGTCTGAGAATGTAATCACTCTTTTTTTGGACCAATGTTGTCGGTCATTGGGGTTGAATTGGTCAACTTCATTTTTATAATAGCCAGGGGTTAAGTAGGGATAAACACTTTCCTCACTGAAGTATCTAATGTCCTTCTTCAATTTTTCCGTTTTTTTCTTTATAAGATATTCACAGAAGGAGTTCATTTCACCATTGATTTCTTCCAATTTCTTTTTAGCCTCTTCTATTGGATTGTTTTTCTTAAGATTTTCTTCCATTACGGCTATTTCTTTAAGTAGGTTTTCAACCACCTCTCTTGCGGTTTCAATGATGAGTATCATTAGATCTCTGGAGCATCTGTTGGCTATGAGTGACCACTTCTCTAAAAATTTCTTCATCTCAACAAATAAGCCTGGTATATTCTTAACCCGGAGTCCATTCGGGATGACTCCTGCTCGTAGGTACTCTAACATGAACTCAGCGTGGGACTCAGTCCTTCTAGTTTTCTTTTTAAGGTTAAGCAATTTCAACCAATCATCATTAATGTTGTTCCCAATGGTGAATTGTCTATCAGCAACCGGACCAGCACCCAATAATTTAGAAAAATCCTCATCTGTGAACCCGAAAGTTTTAATTCTATCCATATTGAGAAGGGGATAGGACAAGGATTTCAGTAAGAGTCAACAGTGTCTGTAGAAATCAGTGGGTTACAAACAATGATATCAAGACATGCGATTTACAGCGGGTCTAGATGTAGACAAACAACAAAAAAGGTACAAAAGAAATAAAATGTTGAATAAAGATGAAAGGTAAAGAAATAGAATAAAGTAATACGGGCTCCAACCACCAAGCTAAAGAAGACTAACCCTCACAGCACAGTGCTGGAGAAACTGAAGGAACTACAGAAGAGGGACCCTGATAAAGTTCATGAGCGAGGAAGAATACAGGGATAAGTATCAGACACAAAACACAGAACTTCCTACGCTTATCTTTCAGAAAGGCAAAATGTCCACAAATATTAACAGCAACCACAGACCACGGTATACAAAACAATATTATTTCATTTATTTGATCATTTTGTTCATTTTGTTCATTTTTTCGTTATTATTTTGGACAACATATACAAATAATGTCACAATATTGAGACAAGATCGTGACTAACCTTAACAGTGTACGGACAATTCATCTAAAAAACATACATACAACATAAATTCAAGGACATTCAAAAGCATTAAAGACAATAGACCTAAAGAACACAAAAAGAATTTTTAAACAACAATCTAATAACGGTTAAAACCATAGGTTGTGCAATATAAACATAAGACCAGCGCCAACGCGCGTTTCGGAGCACATGGGTTGCTTTAGAGGGCTCCTTCTTCAGGGCATGCTTAGGTGGTCTTTCAAACAACCAAGGCTTCTGGGCCTAGTTAGGTGTCCAACCTCACAAGGTATAGTCACACAATCAATATAAACAGCCGTTGGTCTGTGGGTAAAAAGAACCTCAATGAGTATTTTATAATCATGATTTAAATTTGGTAATTTCTTTCAGGAGGTGGAAGGAGCTTATAAAGAGGATGAAAACGTTAAAGGCTCATATGGGCCCGTGATAAAAGGCAGTCACCTTGAAGAAAAGAAAATGGTGAAGGAATGAGATTCCAAAGACCCATCACCTAGATGTGCACATGGAAAATTGTGGAAATAGATATATATACACATACTTGTCATACATCGACTCTCTTATAGAAAGATGATACCAGGAAGACAGCAACTTCGTTCTTTGTTTTAAATTAATACATAATAACTGAGGAAATAAAATAAGAAACAGACACATATTGACCCTTCTTCAAAAAGTTGATATATACTAACAGGTATCAATCTGAGAAATTTTTAGCAGTGAGTATCGGAACTACAAAGATAACGCTAGGTCTAAATCTAAGTAGAATTATCTGTATCTAGCTGGGCCCTAGTTAAGGATGGTGAGACAAACTATGTCAAGCTGCGCACGTGTATTGAAATTTACAAGAACATGTTTGTTCAAATACATCTCTGCGCTCTAGTGAAGTGGATGTCAATAAGCTAATAGGACTTCTTTGCGCAAAACATAGAGAGGAACGCCTGATGCTAGAGACGCTAATGAGAAACTGACTGATTTACTTACTCTGCCGAGATATATTAAGATTACATGGCTGTGTCTGGGTCGAAAGTCTCAACAATGACATCTGGTTAAATCCCGGAGTGTTTGAATAGAGACAGTTAGTAGGAATGGTCACATTCAGGAGTAACCTGAAAATGTAAGAATATAAGCTGAATGACGAAATTTAAATGGAGGAAATGCTCTATGGGGGCAAGATCGATATAGTATGTTCTATACCAAGCTGCTTACCAACAACGATGATCGTCGTCCACGATAATAATATCCAAGCCTGGATATATATAAAATAAGTCAGGTGGATTTCTTATCAATCATTACAGTTCCCGCAGGGATGTGGTGTGGGTGAAATCTGCGTAATCACCAAGATACTCAAGACCTAAAAGTATATAGACACTAGGTTTTATAAAGAGTAATGAGGAACTGAGTATAGTTTAAACAGTGGGAAGAGCTTGATGAAAGGGGTGTACATATACCTTAAAAGTTTTTATTCAACACTTTGGCAGGCCATATTCTTTAGAAAGGTAGTAGGCAACGAGTTGAACACGGGTTGAATAAGCGGATACCGCGTCCTGACAGTAATCTGTAAAGTAGAATATACCCATCATCTATAATGCGTAAAAAATAATAATGACAGCCTGGCTAGAATAGAAGGTACCATAGCAAACCAATGGTGTCGGTTGTGCGCTTACCAGAGATTCCGGGAGTAACGCATCATGTGTCCTGCTTCTGCCGCTGGCCTGCCTAGAACACGAAGGGTTCTGGCGTCTTCCTTAAATGGAAAACCCGGAAGTGGTGAGGCAGCGTAATGGACGAAGGACTACTACACGCAGTCTGACGAATAGAATCATGAAAATAAACAAGAGACTGGGGATGGATACGAGAGCGTTTTAATGGTCAAACTAAGTAAAAACGAACAATTCAAATGGAAAAATGAAATTTAATTTAAGAGCGTTGATAGGTAGATAGTATAAACTGCACAGTAACTGTTCATTCTCATGAATGGGGAAACCCGTTTGAAAAGCCTGATAATTGGTGTGTATGTTGTTTGTAATATAAACAAACATGCAAGAATATGTATCCTCACTGATGGCGGATTTAGAAGCATGCAACCACTGCTCCAATCAAGGAAAAAATCAACGAAATCCTGTTTAATGACCCTGCCTCTCCATCTGAGATACTGAATAGAATTGTATCAGAAGATACAAATAAGTTTGCTAAAGGATAACAGTTATGTACGAGAGACTTATATAATCGCATTTTCCCAGGGCAGATATTCGTTAAGGCCTTTTTCTTGGGTTTGGAGGACATAGATCCAGAAGACCTCTCTTTTACGTCTAACGGCATCCACATTAGTTATATTGGATGGGTGTATATGTTCCAAGATTAGCCACCTGAGATCAGAGGTAGTATGTTGCTGATCAATCCAATGGGCCACCAAAGGGGCCCCTTCTCGCTTATTATGTATGGCTGACTTGTGTTCGCTAAAACGTACACGAAATTCTCTGCTTGTTTCGCCTACGTATCCTTTGTTGCAAGGACAAAGGATAAGGTAGACTACATGGCGGGTGCGACAATTGGTCATTTCTTTGAATGAAAAAGTACGTTTGTTCCAAATCAATTCACTAGTAACAATGGCAAACTGGCAGGCGTGGCAATTGCCACATTTGTGTGTACCACTTATAGGTCTAGCTCCAGTAATGGATTTCTGGACAAAGGTATTAACAGAGGGTATCTTGGACTTGACCAAAGAGTTCCTTAAGTTTTTATTGCGTCTAAACGCAAAGATGGGCTTTGGTATAGTTTTTTTAGAACTATCCGAGTTCAAAATATGCCACTCTTTATTAATGACCTGTCTGATCTTATTGTCAATGTTGGAATGGGTGGTTACACAGACCAATTTCTCCTCAGTTTTCGTTTCTTTAGCCTGCAACAATACTGTTCTGTCATAATATTTTGCTCTTTTATAGGCATCCTTTATCAGTTTAGGAGGATAACCTCTATTAGCAAATTTAGATTTCAATTCCTCAGCATGTGTATTATAGTTCGATATGGTGGTACAATTCCTACGTAAACGTAGGAATTGGCTGAAAGGAATGTTGTCTTTTTGACTGCGGGGGTGGTAACTGGAGTATTGGAGTAGGGTATTCTTGGCAGTGGGTTTAGTATAGAGGCTGACCTCTATTTTCTCATCAATGATTTGTATCCAGATATCCAAGAATTCAATTTTGGATTTACTTATGTTTGGGCTAAATTTAAGATGGATATCACAAAGATTAATCCACAACATAAATTCATGGAGCTGTTCTTCCGGTCCCCTCCAAATGAAGAAAATGTCATCGATGAATCGATGCCAGTTTGTGATGTTTTCACTAAATGGAGCTATTTCATTAAAAATGAACTTTTTCTCATACTCTCCCATGTAGATGTTCGCTACATTAGGTGCGCAGGCAGCGCCCATACTTACTCCTAGTATCTGCTTGAAAACTTGTCCATTAAATTCAAAGTAGTTTTCCTTCAACACTATGGCTAAACACTCAAGCAGAAACAACCGATCTATATGATTTTCATTATTCTCAAGACAATGTTTTACTACTTCTAGGGCTCCTAGTTGCGGGATGTTAGTATACAACGCTTCGATGTCCATCGATACAAGAAAATCGGTGTGGCTGTTAAATGGGGTACCCTCTATTTTACTAATGAGGTGTCCCGTATCTTTTATATAACCCCGAAGATTAGAAGCCAAAGGTTGAAGGAAAGTGTCCACATATTTGGACAGCGGCTCAGTTAGAGACCCAATAGTTGATACTATCGGTCTAAAAGGGGGGGACAAAGGGTTCTTGTGTATTTTTGGAACCCCATAGAGGATGGGTATTCGATGGTATTCCGTATTGAGATAGTTGAATTCTTGAATGCACAAAGTGCCCCTATCAAGTGCCCTTTGGGTGATATCCAGAATGTCAGCTTTAATTCTTTGTTCTGGATATGACCTGAGTTTTGCATAATGTTCAGGGACATTGAGCATGGTCTCAATTTGATATATATAGGCTAAACTATCCAATACCACAATTCCTCCTCCCTTATCGGCAGGTTTAATGGTCAGCTCCGGATTATTGGCCAGTTGTTTAAGAGCTTGATATTCAGAATAGTTCAAGTTATACTTAGGTTTAGGGACAAAGGAGAGGAGTTTTTGAATTTTGGAACTGACTACTTTTTCAAACACCTCTACTTCTGCACCTACCTGGTCCAAAGTAGGTGTAAAAATAGATTTAGGTCTTAGTCCGGTTCCGTGGTCGTTGATTTGGGCAGGACTATCTTCAAAGAATCTTTTAAGGCGGATCTTGCAAAAGAATGATTGGATGTCAGTCATCATTTTGAAACGGTCAAGGTAAGTGGTGGGGACAAAGGTAAGGCCTCGAGATAGAAGTTCTATAGCTGGCGTTTCCAGATTCGTTTTAGAGAGATTGAAGACCGGTATTATTTGAGTATCCTTAAGAGTTACATTAGTAAGGAAATCTTTGGTCTCCATAGGTGAACTTTCCTTGGAGGTACTGGGAGCTAGAGAAGTACTAGGTAATAGCTCGGAAGTAGTCCTGTTCTCAGAGAGAGTGACTATTCCCTCCAATATTAATTCCTTCGGGTTTGGAGGAATTGTGGAGTGTTCTCTGATTGTTGGTAGGTCTCTCTTTCTGTATTTCGATAGCGTGTTCTCATTCGGCCACCTCTGTTGCCTAAAAAATGAGCATTTCTTCTGGGGCCTTGATAGTTGGCCCTTCTTTGTCCATAGTTGCCATAGGTATTAGGGCCACTATCAGTATCTGACCCTGAAGTGTCTGAGAATGTAATCACTCTTTTTTTGGACCAATGTTGTCGGTCATTGGGGTTGAATTGGTCAACTTCATTTTTATAATAGCCAGGGGTTAAGTAGGGATAAACACTTTCCTCACTGAAGTATCTAATGTCCTTCTTCAATTTTTCCGTTTTTTTCTTTATAAGATATTCACAGAAGGAGTTCATTTCACCATTGATTTCTTCCAATTTCTTTTTAGCCTCTTCTATTGGATTGTTTTTCTTAAGATTTTCTTCCATTACGGCTATTTCTTTAAGTAGGTTTTCAACCACCTCTCTTGCGGTTTCAATGATGAGTATCATTAGATCTCTGGAGCATCTGTTGGCTATGAGTGACCACTTCTCTAAAAATTTCTTCATCTCAACAAATAAGCCTGGTATATTCTTAACCCGGAGTCCATTCGGGATGACTCCTGCTCGTAGGTACTCTAACATGAACTCAGCGTGGGACTCAGTCCTTCTAGTTTTCTTTTTAAGGTTAAGCAATTTCAACCAATCATCATTAATGTTGTTCCCAATGGTGAATTGTCTATCAGCAACCGGACCAGCACCCAATAATTTAGAAAAATCCTCATCTGTGAACCCGAAAGTTTTAATTCTATCCATATTGAGAAGGGGATAGGACAAGGATTTCAGTAAGAGTCAACAGTGTCTGTAGAAATCAGTGGGTTACAAACAATGATATCAAGACATGCGATTTACAGCGGGTCTAGATGTAGACAAACAACAAAAAAGGTACAAAAGAAATAAAATGTTGAATAAAGATGAAAGGTAAAGAAATAGAATAAAGTAATACGGGCTCCAACCACCAAGCTAAAGAAGACTAACCCTCACAGCACAGTGCTGGAGAAACTGAAGGAACTACAGAAGAGGGACCCTGATAAAGTTCATGAGCGAGGAAGAATACAGGGATAAGTATCAGACACAAAACACAGAACTTCCTACGCTTATCTTTCAGAAAGGCAAAATGTCCACAAATATTAACAGCAACCACAGACCACGGTATACAAAACAATATTATTTCATTTATTTGATCATTTTGTTCATTTTGTTCATTTTTTCGTTATTATTTTGGACAACATATACAAATAATGTCACAATATTGAGACAAGATCGTGACTAACCTTAACAGTGTACGGACAATTCATCTAAAAAACATACATACAACATAAATTCAAGGACATTCAAAAGCATTAAAGACAATAGACCTAAAGAACACAAAAAGAATTCTTAAACAACAATCTAATAACGGTTAAAACCATAGGTTGTGCAATATAAACATAAGACCAGCGCCAACGCGCGTTTCGGAGCACATGGGTTGCTTTAGAGGGCTCCTTCTTCAGGGCTTGCTTAGGTGGTCTTTCAAACAACCAAGGCTTCTGGGCCTAGTTAGGTGTCCAACCTCACAAGGTATAGTCACACAATCAATATAAACAGCCGTTGGTCTGTGGGTAAAAAGAACCTCAATGAGTATTTTATAATCATGATTTAAATTTGGTAATTTCTTTCAGGAGGTGGAAGGAGCTTATAAAGAGGATGAAAACGTTAAAGGCTCATATGGGCCCGTGATAAAAGGCAGTCACCTTGAAGAAAAGAAAATGGTGAAGGAATGAGATTCCAAAGACCCATCACCTAGATGTGCACATGGAAAATTGTGGAAATAGATATATATACACATACTTGTCATACATCGACTCTCTTATAGAAAGATGATACCAGGAAGACAGCAACTTCGTTCTTTGTTTTAAATTAATACATAATAACTGAGGAAATAAAATAAGAAACAGACACATATTGACCCTTCTTCAAAAAGTTGATATATACTAACAGGTATCAATCTGAGAAATTTTTAGCAGTGAGTATCGGAACTACAAAGATAACGCTAGGTCTAAATCTAAGTAGAATTATCTGTATCTAGCTGGGCCCTAGTTAAGGATGGTGAGACAAACTATGTCAAGCTGCGCATGTGTATTGAAATTTACAAGAACATGTTTGTTCAAATACATCTCTGCGCTCTAGTGAAGTGGATGTCAATAAGCTAATAGGACTTCTTTGCGCAAAACATAGAGAGGAACGCCTGATGCTAGAGACGCTAATGAGAAACTGACTGATTTACTTACTCTGCCGAGATATATTAAGATTACATGGCTGTGTCTGGGTCGAAAGTCTCAACAATGACATCTGGTTAAATCCCGGAGTGTTTGAATAGAGACAGTTAGTAGGAATGGTCACATTCAGGAGTAACCTGAAAATGTAAGAATATAAGCTGAATGACGAAATTTAAATGGAGGAAATGCTCTATGGGGGCAAGATCGATATAGTATGTTCTATACCAAGCTGCTTACCAACAACGATGATCGTCGTCCACGATAATAATATCCAAGCCTGGATATATATAAAATAAGTCAGGTGGATTTCTTATCAATCATTACAGTTCCCGCAGGGATGTGGTGTGGGTGAAATCTGCGTAATCACCAAGATACTCAAGACCTAAAAGTATATAGACACTAGGTTTTATAAAGAGTAATGAGGAACTGAGTATAGTTTAAACAGTGGGAAGAGCTTGATGAAAGGGGTGTACATATACCTTAAAAGTTTTTATTCAACACTTTGGCAGGCCATATTCTTTAGAAAGGTAGTAGGCAACGAGTTGAACACGGGTTGAATAAGCGGATACCGCGTCCTGACAGTAATCTGTAAAGTAGAATATACCCATCATCTATAATGCGTAAAAAATAATAATGACAGCCTGGCTAGAATAGAAGGTACCATAGCAATCCAATGGTGTCGGTTGTGCGCTTACCAGAGATTCCGGGAGTAACGCATCATGTGTCCTGCTTCTGCCGCTGGCCTGCCTAGAACACGAAGGGTTCTGGCGTCTTCCTTAAATGGAAAACCCGGAAGTGGTGAGGCAGCGTAATGGACGAAGGACTACTACACGCAGTCTGACGAATAGAATCATGAAAATAAACAAGAGACTGGGGATGGATACGAGAGCGTTTTAATGGTCAAACTAAGTAAAAACGAACAATTCAAATGGAAAAATGAAATTTAATTTAAGAGCGTTGATAGGTAGATAGTATAAACTGCACAGTAACTGTTCATTCTCATGAATGGGGAAACCCGTTTGAAAAGCCTGATAATTGGTGTGTATGTTGTTTGTAATATAAACAAACATGCAAGAATATGTATCCTCACTGATGGCGGATTTAGAAGCATGCAACCACTGCTCCAATCAAGGAAAAAATCAACGAAATCCTGTTTAATGACCCTGCCTCTCCATCTGAGATACTGAATAGAATTGTATCAGAAGATACAAATAAGTTTGCTAAAGGATAACAGTTATGTACGAGAGACTTATATAATCGCATTTTCCCAGGGCAGATATTCGTTAAGGCCTTTTTCTTGGGTTTGGAGGACATAGATCCAGAAGACCTCTCTTTTACGTCTAACGGCATCCACATTAGTTATATTGGATGGGTGTATATGTTCCAAGATTAGCCACCTGAGATCAGAGGTAGTATGTTGCTGATCAATCCAATGGGCCACCAAAGGGGCCCCTTCTCGCTTATTATGTATGGCTGACTTGTGTTCGCTAAAACGTACACGAAATTCTCTGCTTGTTTCGCCTACGTATCCTTTGTTGCAAGGACAAAGGATAAGGTAGACTACATGGCGGGTGGGACAATTGGTCATTTCTTTGAATGAAAAAGTACGTTTGTTCCAAATCAATTCACTAGTAACAATGGCAAACTGGCAGGCGTGGCAATTGCCACATTTGTGTGTACCACTTATAGGTCTAGCTCCAGTAATGGATTTCTGGACAAAGGTATTAACAGAGGGTATCTTGGACTTGACCAAAGAGTTCCTTAAGTTTTTATTGCGTCTAAACGCAAAGATGGGCTTTGGTATAGTTTTTTTAGAACTATCCGCGTTCAAAATATGCCACTCTTTATTAATGACCTGTCTGATCTTATTGTCAATGTTGGAATGGGTGGTTACACAGACCAATTTCTCCTCAGTTTTCGTTTCTTTAGCCTGCAACAATACTGTTCTGTCATAATATTTTGCTCTTTTATAGGCATCCTTTATCAGTTTAGGAGGATAACCTCTATTAGCAAATTTAGATTTCAATTCCTCAGCATGTGTATTATAGTTCGATATGGTGGTACAATTCCTACGTAAACGTAGGAATTGGCTGAAAGGAATGTTGTCTTTTTGACTGCGGGGGTGGTAACTGGAGTATTGGAGTAGGGTATTCTTGGCCGTGGGTTTAGTATAGAGGCTGACCTCTATTTTCTCATCAATGATTTGTATCCAGATATCCAAGAATTCAATTTTGGATTTACTTATGTTTGGGCTAAATTTAAGATGGATATCACAAAGATTAATCCACAACATAAATTCATGGAGCTGTTCTTCCGGTCCCCTCCAAATGAAGAAAATGTCATCGATGAATCGATGCCAGTTTGTGATGTTTTCACTAAATGGAGCTATTTCATTAAAAATGAACTTTTTCTCAAACTCTCCCATGTAGATGTTCGCTACATTAGGTGCGCAGGCAGCGCCCATACTTACTCCTAGTATCTGCTTGAAAACTTGTCCATTAAATTCAAAGTATTTTTCCTTCAACACTATGGCTAAACACTCAAGCAGAAACAACCGATCTATATGATTTTCATTATTCTCAAGACAATGTTTTACTGCTTCTAGGGCTCCTAGTTGCGGGATGTTAGTATACAACGCTTCGATGTCCATCGATACAAGAAAATCGGTGTGGCTGTTAAATGGGGTACCCTCTATTTTACTAATGAGGTGTCCCATATCTTTTATATAACCCCGAAGATTAGAAGCCAAAGGTTGAAGGAAAGTGTCCACATATTTGGACAGCGGCTCAGTTAGAGACCCAATAGTTGATACTATCGGTCTAAAAGGGGGGGACAAAGGGTTCTTGTGTATTTTTGGAACCCCATAGAGGATGGGTATTCGATGGTATTCCGTATTGAGATAGTTGAATTCTTGAATGCACAAAGTGCCCCTATCAAGTGCCCTTTGGGTGATATCCAGAATGTCAGCTTTAATTCTTTGTTCTGGATATGACCTGAGTTTTGCATAATGTTCAGGGACATTGAGCATGGTCTCAATTTGATGTATATAGGCTAAACTATCCAATACCACAATTCCTCCTCCCTTATCGGCAGGTTTAATGGTCAGCTCCGGATTATTGGCCAGTTGTTTAAGAGCTTGATATTCAGAATAGTTCAAGTTATACTTAGGTTTAGGGACAAAGGAGAGGAGTTTTTGAATTTTGGAACTGACTACTTTTTCAAACACCTCTACTTCTGCACCTACCTGGTCCAAAGTAGGTGTAAAAATAGATTTAGGTCTTAGTCCGGTTCCGTGGTCGTTGATTTGGGCAGGACTATCTTCAAAGAATCTTTTAAGGCGGATCTTGCGAAAGAATGATTGGATGTCAGTCATCATTTTGAAACGGTCAAGGTAAGTGGTGGGGACAAAGGTAAGGCCTCGAGATAGAAGTTCTATAGCTGGCGTTTCCAGATTCGTTTTAGAGAGATTGAAGACCGGTATTATTTAAGTATCCTTAAGAGTTTCATTAGTAAGGAAATCTTTGGTCTCCATAGGTGAACTTTCCTTGGAGGTACTGGGAGCTAGAGAAGTACTAGGTAATAGCTCGGAAGTAGTCCTGTTCTCAGAGAGAGTGACTATTCCCTCCAATATTGATTCCTTCGGGTTTGGAGGAATTGTGGAGTGTTCTCTGATTGTTGGTAGGTCTCTCTTTCTGTATTTCGATAGCGTGTTCTCATTCGGCCACCTCTGTTGCCTAAAAAATGAGCATTTCTTCTGGGGCCTTGATAGTGGCCCTTCTTTGTCCATAGTTGCCATAGGTATTAGGGCCACTATCAGTATCTGACCCTGAAGTGTCTGAGAATGTAATCACTCTTTTTTTGGACCAATGTTGTCGGTCATTGGGGTTGAATTGGTCAACTTCATTTTTATAATAGCCAGGGGTTAAGTAGGGATAAACACTTTCCTCACTGAAGTATCTAATGTCCTTCTTCAATTTTTCCGTTTTTTTCTTTATAAGACATTCACAGAAGGAGTTCATTTCACCATTGATTTCTTCCAATTTCTTTTTAGCCTCTTCTATTGGATTGTTTTTCTTAAGATTTTCTTCCATTACGGCTATTTCTTTAAGTAGGTTTTCAACCACCTCTCTTGCTGTTTCAATGATGAGTATCATTAGATCTCTGGAGCATCTGTTGGCTATGAGTGACCGCTTCTCTAAAAATTTCTTCATCTCAACAAATAAGCCTGGTATATTCTTAACCCGGAGTCCATTCGGGATGACTCCTGCTCGTAGGTACTCTAACATGAACTCAGCGTGGGACTCAGTCCTTCTAGTTTTCTTTTTAAGGTTAAGCAATTTCAACCAATCATCATTAATGTTGTTCCCAATGGTGAATTGTCTATCAGCAACCGGACCAGCACCCAATAATTTAGAAAAATCCTCATCTGTGAACCCGAAAGTTTTAATTCTATCCATATTGAGAAGGGGATAGGACAAGGATTTCAGTAAGAGTCAACAGTGTCTGTAGAAATCAGTGGGTTACAAACAATGATATCAAGACATGCGATTTACAGCGGGTCTAGATGTAGACAAACAACAAAAAAGGTACAAAAGAAATAAAATGTTGAATAAAGATGAAAGGTAAAGAAATAGAATAAAGTAATACGGGCTCCAACCACCAAGCTAAAGAAGACTAACCCTCACAGCACAGTGCTGGAGAAACTGAAGGAACTACAGAAGAGGGACCCTGATAAAGTTCATGAGCGAGGAAGAATACAGGGATAAGTATCAGACACAAAACACAGAACTTCCTACGCTTATCTTTCAGAAAGGCAAAATGTCCACAAATATTAACAGCAACCACAGACCACGGTATACAAAACAATATTATTTCATTTATTTGATCATTTTGTTCATTTTTTCATTTTTTCGTTATTATTTTGGACAACATATACAAATAATGTCACAATATTGAGACAAGATCGTGACTAACCTTAACAGTGTACGGACAATTCATCTAAAAAACATACATACAACATAAATTCAAGGACATTCAAAAGCATTAAAGACAATAGACCTAAAGAACACAAAAAGAATTTTTAAACAACAATCTAATAACGGTTAAAACCATAGGTTGTGCAATATAAACATAAGACCAGCGCCAACGCGCGTTTCGGAGCACATGGGTTGCTTTAGAGGGCTCCTTCTTCAGGGCGTGCTTAGGTGGTCTTTCAAACAACCAAGGCTTCTGGGCCTAGTTAGGTGTCCAACCTCACAAGGTATAGTCACACAATCAATATAAACAGCCGTTGGTCTGTGGGTAAAAAGAACCTCAATGAGTATTTTATAATCATGATTTAAATTTGGTAATTTCTTTCAGGAGGTGGAAGGAGCTTATAAAGAGGATGAAAACGTTAAAGGCTCATATAGGCCCGTGATAAAAGGCAGTCACCTTGAAGAAAAGAAAATGGTGAAGGAATGAGATTCCAAGGACCCATCACCTAGATGTGCACATGGAAAATTGTGGAAATAGATATATATACACATACTTGTCATACATCGACTCTCTTATAGAAAGATGATACCAGGAAGACAGCAACTTTGTTCTTTGTTTTAAATTAATACATAATAACTGAGGAAATAAAAGAAGAAACAGACACATATTGACCCTTCTTCAAAAAGTTGATATATACTAACAGGTATCAATCTGAGAAATTTTTAGCAGTGAGTATCGGAACTACAAAGATAACGCTAGGTCTAAATCTAAGTAGAATTATCTGTATCTAGCTGGGCCCTAGTTAAGGATGGTGAGACAAACTATGTCAAGCTGCGCATGTGTATTGAAATTTACAAGAACATGTTTGTTCAAATACATCTCTGCGCTCTAGTGAAGTGGATGTCAATAAGCTAATAGGACTTCTTTGCGCAAAACATAGAGAGGAACGCCTGATGCTAGAGACGCTAATGAGAAACTGACTGATTTACTTACTCTGCCGAGATATATTAAGATGACATGGCTGTGTCTGGGTCGAAAGTCTCAACAATGACATCTGGTTAAATCCCGGAGTGTTTGAATAGAGACAGTTAGTAGGAATGGTCACATTCAGGAGTAACCTGAAAATGTAAGAATATAAGCTGAATGACGAAATTTAAATGGAGGAAATGCTCTATGGGGGCAAGATCGATATAGTATGTTCTATACCAAGCTGCTTACCAACAACGATGATTCTATTCGTCAGACTGCGTGTAGTAGTCCTTCGTTCATTACGCTGCCTCACCACTTCCGGGTTTTCCATTTAAGGAAGACGCCAGAACCCTTCGTGTTCTAGGCAGGCCAGCGGCAGAAGCAGGACACATGATGCGTTACTCCCGGAATCTCTGGTAAGCGCACAACCGACACCATTGGATTGCTATGGTACCTTCTATTCTAGCCAGGCTGTCATTATTATTTTTTACGCATTATAGATGATGGGTATATTCTACTTTACAGATTACTGTCAGGACGCGGTATCCGCTTATTCAACCCGTGTTCAACTCGTTGCCTACTACCTTTCTAAAGAATATGGCCTGCCAAAGTGTTGAATAAAAACTTTTAAGGTATATGTACACCCCTTTCATCAAGCTCTTCCCACTGTTTAAACTATACTCAGTTCCTCATTGCTCTTTATAAAATCCTAGTGTCTATATACTTTTAGGTCTTGAGTATCTTGGTGATTACGCAGATTTCACCCACACCACATCCCTGCGGGAACTGTAATGATTGATAAGAAATCCACCTGACTTATTTTATATATATCCAGGCTTGGATATTATTATCGTGGACGACGATCATCGTTGTTGGTAAGCAGCTTGGTATAGAACATACTATATCGATCTTGCCCCATAGAGCATTTCCTCCATTTAAATTTCGTCATTCAGCTTATATTCTTACATTTTCAGGTTACTCCTGAATGTGACCATTCCTACTAACTGTCTCTATTCAAACACTCCGGGATTTAACCAGATGTCATTGTTGAGACTTTCGACCCAGACACAGCCATGTCATCTTAATATATCTCGGCAGAGTAAGTAAATCAGTCAGTTTCTCATTAGCGTCTCTAGCATCAGGCGTTCCTCTCTATGTTTTGCGCAAAGAAGTCCTATTAGCTTATTGACATCCACTTCACTAGAGCGCAGAGATGTATTTGAACAAACATGTTCTTGTAAATTTCAATACATATGCGCAGCTTGACATAGTTTGTCTCACCATCCTTAACTAGGGCCCAGCTAGATACAGATAATTCTACTTAGATTTAGACCTAGCGATATCTTTGTAGTTCCGATACTCACTGCTAAAAATTTCTCAGATTGATACCTGTTAGTATATATCAACTTTTTGAAGAAGGGTCAATATGTGTCTGTTTCTTATTTTATTTCCTCAGTTATTATGTATTAATTTAAAACAAAGAACGAAGTTGCTGTCTTCCTGGTATCATCTTTCTATAAGAGAGTCGATGTATGACAAGTATGTGTATATATATCTATTTCCACAATTTTCCATGTGCACATCTAGGTGATGGGTCTTTGGAATCTCATTCCTTCACCATTTTCTTTTCTTCAAGGTGACTGCCTTTTATCACGGGCCCATATGAGCCTTTAACGTTTTCATCCTCTTTATAAGCTCCTTCCACCTCCTGAAAGAAATTACCAAATTTAAATCATGATTATAAAATACTCATTGAGGTTCTTTTTACCCACAGACCAACGGCTGTTTATATTGATTGTGTGACTATACCTTGTGAGGTTGGACACCTAACTAGGCCCAGAAGCCTTGGTTGTTTGAAAGACCACCTAAGCAAGCCCTGAAGAAGGAGCCCTCTAAAGCAACCCATGTGCTCCGAAACGCGCGTTGGCGCTGGTCTTATGTTTATATTGCACAACCTATGGTTTTAACCGTTATTAGATTGTTGTTTAAAAATTCTATTTGTGTTCTTTAGGTCTATTGTCTTTAATGCTTTTGAATGTCCTTGAATTTATGTTGTATGTATGTTTTTTAGATGAATTGTCCGTACACTGTTAAGGTTAGTCACGATCTTGTCTCAATATTGTGACATTATTTGTATATGTTGTCCAAAATAATAACGAAAAAATGAAAAAATGAACAAAATGATCAAATAAATGAAATAATATTGTTTTGTATACCGTGGTCTGTGGTTGCTGTTAATATTTGTGGACATTTTGCCTTTCTGAAAGATAAGCGTAGGAAGTTCTGTGTTTTGTGTCTGAAACTGGGAGTCCCATCTGGCTTTTCCAGTTTAGTTCGACTGCTGTACGCCAACCCGATGGCATCCTGTTGGACTTGGCCCTTTTTGCAGGGTCATCCCTGAACTTTTTGCCTTCCTCCTTTATTTTTTCTGACCTGTTGTTGGCTGTTTTATGACTCTAGGCACTTTACCACTGCTGATAAGTGCTAAAGTGCATATGCTCTCCCTATTGTAAATTATTGTATGATTTGTGATTCCATGATTGGTTGATTTGGTTTACCTGTCAGACCCTAGTACAGTGCACCAGGAGTGCCCAGGGCTTGTAAATCCAAATACTGCTGGTGGGCTTGCAGCACTGGTTGTGCCACCCACAGAAGCAGCCTGTAAAAGTGTGTCTAAGGTCTGCCATTGCAGAGCCTGCGTGCAGTCTGGTACTGTCATGCTGACTGGGTAAGTGCACCCACTTGCCAGTCCCTAAACCTTCCCTTTTCTTCATATCAGACACCCCAATGGTAGGCCCAAGGGCAGGGTGCATTGTAAGGATAAGGTCGGACATGCCCTGGTGTCTGTGGCATGTTCTAATAGTGAATTACAGCCATTTTCGTTTTTCACTATTGCAAGGCTACCTGTTCTCCATAGGCCAGAATGGGCAGTTTGGTTATTACATCTTATAATCCTAACTGACTCAAGGAACATGGTGGAAATTCGAATTTAGTATGCCTGAACTCAGAATTATAAAATACATCTTTTAGTGAAGTTGGTTTTAAAATTCTGTGTTTGAAAATACCACTTTTAGAAAGTAGATATTTTCTTATCTAACCATTCAAACCTGCCTCTGCTAGGTTGTGTATTCCCTGTCTGGAGTTTAAGTGACAGGGCTGGGGAATTCCAGGAGACAGGGTGAGGTGTCCCAGTGGGGAATAGAGAGATCTGCATCTAGATGGGAGAGAGGAGTTGCACCTGGGACCTGAATAGGACAGTGCCTGCCCCCACAGTGCTGGCTCCACCCCCTGTGGTGCGACTGATGTCTCTGCCCTGCACTGTGAAAGGAGAGAGGGAATCATGTCAACAAAGTGCTCCAGGGCTGTGCTTTCATTCCACAATGATGGCTCCACCTCCTGTGGTGCGTCTGATGTCTCTGCCCTGCACTCTGAAAGGAAAGAAGGAGTCAGGTAAACAAAGTGCTCCAGGACTGACCAGAACCGGTTTGAACAAGGCAAAGGCCCCTCTGCCTTCAGAGGACAAAGGATGTTGGGGTATAAGTATTGGGACCCTGATCCCAAGAATTTAGAACACTTTGGGAAAACAAGAAGAACCTCTTCTGAGGGAGGAACCAGAAGAAGCTGAGGAGGAAACTATCCCTGAACCTGGGGTATTGGCCTGCAGTGGTTGCCTTACTGCCAAAGAGAGGAGAAAGGCACTTTGTGTGTACTTTTGCTCAACTTGTGAAGGATCTCCAAGGGCTTGGACAAGAGCTTGCCTACTGCTGAAGTCTCAGGAACAACAGACTTCACCCCCCAGGTCCCCAGAGTTCTTTGGAAGTGCCTGCTGCTATTGTTGGGCCTTCTGAGGGACTGCGTGTCGCAAGGAG
Organism: Triturus cristatus; assembly: GCF_964204655.1. Lineage (NCBI taxonomy): Eukaryota > Metazoa > Chordata > Amphibia > Caudata > Salamandridae > Triturus > Triturus cristatus. Next base: position 742,391,861 of record NC_140583.1, read on the forward strand.
CTGGAAGCGCGACTCAAGAAGGAGAAACGTGCCACCGTCGGAGCTGTTGTCGTCGCATCTCGTAAAGTGTGTCACCACTGCAGCATCGAGCAGAAGCGTCGGGCATCATCCAGGAAGTGTCTCACAATGCCGAAGAAGCGTGTCGCCATCGTAGCCATCGTAGTTGTCGCATTGCACCGCATCAAGAAAAGCGCCTCGCATCCACGGAGAAGAGTGCCGCCGTTGGAGCTGCTGTTGTCGCATCGCGTAAAAGGGTGTCGCCGCTGCAGCTGAAGCATCTACTTGAGTCTTCTCGCAACATCGGAGAAGCGTACCGCATCTGGAAGATCTTCACGTCTTTATTTCCTTGCACCAAAATCTTCAACGCATCAACATCGTTGCAAAACTTTTGTTGGCCTGCGTGTCACATCTAAAAGGTACATTGACTTAAAGTGTTGCATTTAAGAACTAAAGAGAACTAAGCAAAGTTCTACCATCTAAAGTAACAGTATTGTGTCTTTTTGTCGTTTAATGGTCTTGTGGAAAACCTATATAAAGAATACTTATTTTTTATATAAAACCTGGGTGGTGTCCATCTGTAGTGTTGTCGCTTGATTACTGTATGTGTTCACAAATGCTTTACACACTGCCTCTGAGATAAGCTGTCTGCTCGTGCCAAGCTACGAAGGGGGTGAGCAGGGGTTATTTTAGGAGTGTACCCCCTTACCCTGACTAGAGGAGAGGGTCCCTATTTATCACAAGTACATACCTGTGCCAACTAGAGACCCCCAAGTCTAACACATCCCTTCAAGTAAATGGCAGAATATCTACCCAATTCAGTCTTACACATTGGCACCCGACAAGGATGCCCACTATCGCCCCTGCTGTTCATCCTGGCTATGGACCTCCTTGCATGACATATCCAGGAAAGACATATTCACTGCGGATTGTGATTTCATCCAGGACCACTTGTGGCCTCGTTCTATGTGGATGATGTGATGTTGTTTGTAAGGGAACCGGCTGTTAACCTACCCCCTCTGTTGCGAGAGGTGGTGTGTTTCGGAGTATACTCTGGGCTATCCATTACCCGCTGTAAATCGGAGGTCTTCCTGTTGGTGCTAGCCACCACCCAATTCAATCCCTGCGCAGCTGCTACACATGTGGGAAACTATCAAATACAGCAGTGACAATCACTCAGAGTACCATGTGGCACACTCATCACACCTCATCTCCTTGAGATACATTGGGTCCCCATTCAGACACTGCCAGTTCAATGTGCTTTGCCCCACCTACAAGTCACTACACTACCAGGGACTCACCTTGTGCACACACCATCCATGCTTCTGACAAATACTCATGGACCTCTGGTGTGCATCACTTACATTCACCCCACCCCACCCTGAGTTATTATGATATGATTTCCATGATTTCCGCCTTTATTTTGGAGCAGATATTGGCAGACTATCCAGCTCACTTAGGAACGTGATCCATGCAAGCCTTCTCTTTTTAGAGAATAACATGCGCTAAGAGCATGCAAATTAATGCTCAATATTAATTTGAGCAAGACAGAAGGCAGAGTGGTCTCTAGCATGGAAGACAACACCTGCTAGAACCTCAAACATCACATAGGACAATTGCATGCAATATGGTTTAGTGCTAGTGATTGAACACCTGGCTCTTCACATGATCCAACTTGGAGAGCCTTCACATACTCAGCACCACGATCCCCTCTCGGGTGAGAAGAAGCTGATCCTCTGGCAACCCATTCCATTCCATAACTTTACACTCCACTTTTGGCTACCTAGCCGAAAGATAAGCACACTTACTTCGTGGTGCAGGGGCGTGCATGGTTATGTGTAAAGTTTCCAAGGTCCATGCATGAGGTGCTGCTACAGGCCAGACTATTTACTTGGTATTGTGGGACTTGTAGTCCTGGTCAATCATGTTGTTCATTCCACTACAAGTCCCACTATTAAAAGAACAACCTAGACTGGGGTAGCACATCATGCATGGACCCTAGACACTTGGCAGTGCTGGAATGGCCTGAATTAATAGTCACTGCCAAAAATATTGACATTGATGTGATGGATGAGTTTACATGTGAGACATTCCTGTCCTTTCCCTTGCACACAGCGAAGTGCAGTACGGCAACGTGTGTTGCTGTGCTGCATGATATTTGTAAAAAAAATCTCCCTTGTTTTCACTCTTCTAAGTTCTCGACCGTACACTGTCCTGTCCTTTCACTCCTTCCACTAACTCTGTTGGGATGAGTGATGCCAACTGGTCCTCCAATGGATCCAACTCCTCCTGGAGATCTAGTCCTTCTCTGGTCATCTGTGCTGCCCTCAGGTTCTTGGACAATTTCTCTTTGGTCCTGCACTTATAATCATGCCAGTGCTTCTTGCACTCCAGGATTGTCCTTTTTGCTTGCCCTTCACTGTTAATCTTATCCACTATGGACTGCCAAATGGCTTCCTTCTTCTCTAATGGCAATTTGAAAGTGACAAAGTGAAAGTGATCATTCTTTGTGACCTCTGCTACTAATATATGGCCCTCCTCCTAATTGAAATTGGCCATCAATTTCCCCTGGGCTGCTGCCTGGTCATCTTAACTGTGTTTGCTGTTATTGGGCTCATTTGGAAATATTGTTAGTGGTCCAGCATTGCAGGGTATTCCAATGCATCACTTACTTAGTATCCGGAAGAAGTGTAGAAGGTGCATCTAGCTTGCACCCCGGACGTTTAACAGGTTGGAATTGGAACACAGGGAAAATATTGACCCGGGAAACTGGGCATAACTTGAATATTGCCAAGAGGGGCCAGTGATTCCTGAGTTATTATGATATGATTTCCATGATTTCCGCCTTTATTTTGGAGCAGATATTGGCAGACTATCCAGCTCACTTAGGAACGTGATCCATGCAAGCCTTCTCTTTTTAGAGAATAACATGCGCTAAGAGCATGCAAACTAATTGATGCAAATATTGTAAAAGAATACAAATGTAATTTCTATGAGTGCACCATGTACGATTGCCCCTACGATTAGACAAATTAAACTGCAAAATGACATTTGAGTTGTATTTGTTCAAATTACTATAATTGCCATGGATTAGCATATGGAAACTAGGTTCCCCAAGCAGAAAAAGAGATTTAACAAGTTTTACCAAGAGTGACATTTACACACACAAATACACACATTTCACTGGCATAAGGTGGGAACATTTGACACAAATATAATTGAACATACTATGTAAAGCCTAATAAGCAAGACCAAAGAAAGACAAAAGAATATCAATGTTAGAATTATGGGCCACCTTTGAAGAAGCTAAAATCGATAGCCCCACAATGCTGATAGCGAGCAAGGCATCGGCACCTCCACCACCATATGCAGGGATGGATGTACTCACACCAGCTGTCCCTACATTAGGATATTCAAATCCAGGAATAGTAGAAGCCAACGAGTCCCCCCCTATGAAAAAAGGACAGTTCGGTCTATGCTTGAGAAAACCAAAAGCAAGCAAACCTAGATGCCTCCAGCAAGCCTCAGTCCCTAAGGGTGAGCATAAACAAGTGTCAGGAAAGTTTGTGGCAGCTCTTTATAGTGACTCAGCTAGCTCGGGAGAGGAAGGGGGCTCCAGTCTCCTGGGACCCGATGACTAGGGTGGGGATACAGGGATTGCCCTGGTAACCAAGGAAGAAATGGAAAGTGACTTTGAGGGTGAAGCCAGGCAAACGAAAGCTGCACGCAGCTCAGAGCAAAACAGACAGACCAGACAGCATGAATGAGAAATGTATGAGGTGATGCTCAAGAGAGAAAGGGCACAAAACGAGGAGTTAGAGCAATATTATAGGATAGCACACTCTTTTTATGAGTAAAGCAGGGCCAGGTACAGAGTGCAATGTTGGGAAGAATCGGAGGTAGATGAAAACGTACTATCAGGGCTCTGAGTTGCACTGTCCGGTCGAAAAAAGAGAGGGGCTGCTCAGTACTTACCTACCCGTGAGCACAAATAAAACAAATTGTCACTTGTGCATTCACACGAGCGTAGCAGCGACGAGGATACTTGCTTCTCTATCCAGGTGCACAACAAAGATAAACTAACCCTGAAGGAGATAATAGCTTAAAAGGAGGTCAAGGCTTTTGTGTAGCCATTTTGTGACCTACTAACAGATTGGAGAGGGACCAATATGACAGGTCTTGGCTGAGGGAAGGGTCATCTAGGCCAGAGGACATGGCAGTAGTGGAGGATTGCGTTAGGAATGCAGGAGGAAACCCCAGTTGCAATTTCCTCTGCATGCAGCAATGCCTTGCAAGATGGGAGCTCCATGTTGAAGAGATATCTGTAGATTCACCTTGAGTAAGGATATACCTATTACTGCAGAAGGGCCTGGCAGGGATGATATGCGTGCCATGGGCCCAGATGGACAAAGAGGGGTTTAGTTGCCGCCAATGGATGGGGCAGGGAACTGGATTACATGCTTCGAGAAAAACACAGCAGGTATCAACCCATTGATAGGTGACATTAAGAGCCTGATAAGCAGCCTAATTGAGGAACAGACATACACAGTGTTCATCCAAGCTCGCAATTCAGCAATCATACTAACAAATACCCAGCATGGCGGGCCACATTTAATACGCATAGGCACCATATGTAGGAGATGTAATGGCAGAGACCATGAAGCAGGAGGAAACCATACACAATTTTCTAAACAGAATTAGGGTAAGATGACAACAGGAAACCGGACAGCTGTGGGCCAACACAGGCTCACAAGTCACATTTTCTAAAAGATTTTGAAGAAAGGGTCACCAACCGAGATATGGAGCGGGCTGGACAGCGTAGTTGGTGCAGATACCAATCCCTGGAAGGATATACAAGCTCATATACTCCACTACCATAAGAAAAAACAAGAAAATGATAGAAAGAAGCAGGAGCAGACCCAAAGAGACACAGCAAAATTAGTGTAGCATACATTGAAAAAAGATGTACAAATGGAACCAGTCACAATGGGGGCTCCACCGCAAAACTTTAGAAGGTTCCTAACTGTCCAGGAACACAATCAGCTTTTGGTAGTATCGGCTAGGGAGGCTGACTGCAACAAGACATTAGAGAGTGCTTCTATTGTCATAGGCAGGGTCACCTAGTAGGGGCATGCCGGATAAAGGCATACTTTGATCAGCATAGGCAACTGAGGCTAGAGAATATGGGCCCACCACTACAAAACCCAACGCGAAAGGATATGTTTGACGTCCTTTCTCAGTATCAAGCACAGGGTCATATATATCATTGATATCATACACTCAGTCACAGGGAAGTCCGCCGTTCGCCACACAACTGCAGCAGGGACCATGGGAATGAATGTGGAAGCAACATCCATTGATAGGGAACCCAGCACGTGTGAGGAGGTAGTGCCTTCAAGCAACCTAAGAGTCAAAATTCACAGTAAAATAGTCCTACCCAGTGCATGAAGACAGGTAATAATAATCCCAGTAACATAACCCCCTGTAGTTCACCTCAGATGATAAAGACAACCAAATACACCGAACCCCTCCCCCTAACAATTTCAGATCACAAAGGACTAACAGATAGCAATGCAGGTCCCACATTTTTTATCTAAGTCCAGGAGTTCTGGTCTGCTCTCTGCTATGTCAATTGGGCCTCCAAATTAAGTTCAGCATCAACATAGTGATTCAACAGGACTGCAGAATAATCAGGTTGTCTAAGGGGCCTACAGAAGCCAAGCCCCACTCTGTTGATGTTCCCCCAGTCAAAAGCTAGGGTCTGTGAACCCACCAGAAATTCTGATGGAAAGGAGGTGGGGTTTGAAAGAGGGGGGGTGCCAGGGATATACTTTTCAAGCCTCTACTCTTGCTCCAGATGGAACGCAGGGCACCGGGTGCACCCCTTTCAGACTCGCCACTATTCCAAGTATAGTCTGCTCACATTGCTCCAACCTTGCAGGCACTATCCAAGAAAACAGGTGGCCTTGACTTCTGACCCCACTGGGCAGTATAGGTGGAGGGAGCCACAGAGTCGCCTCTGACCCTCTGTCTGTGGGGGTAGTGAAATAATGAATTTTCCGACCCACGAAAATGCCCAAGCTATTAGAAAACCACCCACATCAGCCCAAAACGAAGATTCCATGTAAAAAGGCAGGGTTAAGATTAGCCAAAGCCAGGTAACTAATGCCACAAGGGAAGACCACATAGCATACCATGTGCTAGGCACAGGGTGATGCACAAACATTAAAATGTGCTCCAAGCACCATCAACACCAAACAGCAACACACCCCGTCTTCCTACAATTCACCACACATGTAACGAATATACAAGGGCTGAAAAATACAACTCACAGCAAGCGCAACTGAGGGTAAAATCAAAACAGGTAGCCCCCAGTAGAATAATAGTCTCAGGAAGGGGCCTCACTGCAACCACGCTCTTATCCACGCACCAGGTAAGGCGTTTTTGGAAATCCTAGTGACGCCCATAGACCCCTGCTAAAGCCACAATCCTGTCCCTCCCTGAACTCATGGGACCACTCTACAACAAATCTAACACTGATCTGACCAACTAAAGGCAGAAATGTCAGAAAAGGTCCAAAAGCACCCCATTAGGATACATGATTATAACAATAAGATTTGTCCCATTATGTTTAAAGTAACCACCCTCACTCACCTAACCACTGAAAGACATGTCCAACAGGGGTCACCTTCCGATACCTCAAAAGATCTCGACTAGTAAGTTAATGGGCTCACACCCTGTGGTAAAAAACAGGTTCTCCAAAACCATTGAGAACAGAGCTTATGTAACTAAGCTGAATTAACAGTCAAAAAAGTTCTTTCAGAAACAGGTAGCCGCAAGAACAATGAAGTGCACCTATGTCAACTTGTCATCAACCCCCACAACTCATAGAAAAAGAACATTATTGAACTTGCGCAAATGGAAGGAGGAAAAAATGACGGGCCCTCAGCGAGGGGTCTACATAACACCCTCAGCCCTCAAAGATAAGGAAAAAAGTGCATGATGCGTCATTTTAACGTGCTTTTGAGCCCTTCTTTGGTGTTCTCACCCTAGAACTAAATACTGCTTACTTTTGTGAACTGGTCAGAAGAAAGACAGCCACCGGCAGAGCGCAGACGACTCCCAAGGGACTGCAGCGTAACTACACAAGTTATGTATATTTATATAGTTATGTACGATCTGCCTCCTATGGGTAGTCCCACACTTGAGTACTACAGAGGAACTGCCGAGTCAAAAGGAGTTAACTAAAAGGGTACCACAGTGCCTGCGTAGGGATCTCTCACACTTTACCCACAATGACATCAACCAGAACACCAGCATCCCACATACACTGCACAGTGTCCTTTTGAATAACATTTGGTACCAGCACATGACCACAGTGGGCTCCCAGACATCATCCAGGTCATGTTATGTCCATTCATTATTCCCACATGCGGTAGGTTCAGACAGGCTTTACTTGTCTCAAGAAGTAGCTCCAGATAAAGCAAAATGCCTTTTGCACCTCTGCCTATGTAGAATAAGTGCCAAGATCGAACCCACAAGATAGAACCACACAGGTAGTTGTAAACATAAACCGATACGACGCCAGCCCAACAGCTCTCTACATCGTAACTGAATCCATTGATATACAATCTGAGCTGGGCAGAATCCATAGGAAGGGCCAAATAGGGGAAGATAATAGATATCACAGATTTTTGCCAGATTTTTGGAAGTGGCAAAAGCCCCAACGCGGTGCGCAAACATGTCTGCTCCAGCATCGGTCTGTGGACCGAGAGTGGCTCTTAGTGTAACAGGCAGTCTTCTTAAACAACAAATGGCCTCCCGACATGGAATTCCTATATAGGGGATGCAACTAGGGATACAAAGGAGAATGGGTACATGGGGGAGAGTTCCAACTAAAGTATGACTGCCCCATGTCAGGAAATATGGGACACTGAGGTGGGTGGATACACTAGGTTAGAAGGAAAAGGACAGCCTCTGATTGTATGGAATCTAACACCGTATTCCTTATGTTTAGAGGAAAAAGAATACTTCTGATTGGCACAAATGCTAATTGCAAAGTGATAATATATATTTCGAATATGCAAAGGGGCACATCCACGCTGATGGATTATTACTGGCAATGCAGAAAATGCGCCTACATTCAGCTTGTTCCCGGATGGAGTGATCTGCGTTCCCCTTCACATCCCAACACTGGTCATTCTTAGAGAAGAGCTATTGGACTTGTACCAACAACCGTTCAGGAAAAAGACAACCTTGTTGCACCAAGCTTGTGAAAGGAGATCCGGTGACTATTTTGGCTGGACACAATTCAAAGACATTCCAGAAGAATTTGGCCTGTTCACAGAAGCACAGCTGTGGTCAGGGGGTTCAATATCCTTCTTCTCCCTACAAACAAAATATAATGCCCAGTGGTTACAAATTATCAGGTGGGAGATGCTCAAAATGATGAACAGCGCTGGGCTCGCCCTTAATTCTATCCAAGAAGAAATGTGAGCAATACGCCTCATGGTAATGCAGCACCATTATGTACTGGACTAAATGATCGTAATCTAGGGGAAAGGTCTGCACCAAGTTTGGAGCTCCCTGCTGGACATTCATCCCAGGGAATGACATGGACAATGGAACATCGATAAAATGAAATCTCAACATTATTAACAGAATCACCTGTTGTGAACTCCACATCAACCTTGACTCACAAATATGTAGTCAAGCAGGCCCTGAAACCAAGGCCCAGGATTTCTGTTTGGTAGGTCACAGGTGGGAGAGTGCTTAGCTGGCAAACAGGTGCTCAGAAAGTAAACTCTTGATCAATCTCAAAGAAAGGCGCAGCGGTATTGCAAGGGTCAAGAGTGATTGCTCCAGTAAGGCACACATGACTAGAGGGGGTACACCGGCTCCGAAAACACTATAAAAAGTCAGATGCCACATGCTAGGTACACTTAGCCAATCAGTACCTTGCACATCTAGTGATCAGGCGCTCCCTTTTGCCGGACACGTTATCCACTGGCCACATTGTGCCCATATCGTACCAACAATCCTCTGGTGTAAACCTTAGACAATTAATTTATGACTCCAAAGGCAGCAACCAACATTTCTCACCATACATGGTAAGATGGAAACTGTTACAATTCATCTTGTTCTGTATAAAAGAAGAACAAAAACTGATTTGTAAATTGTGCCTGTAACTGTTCCACTGCTGTGATGTTTAATTAAACAAACTGTTCCTGTTTTGCCAAATGCTTCTTGACTTCAGTTTTTTAAGGGGTTTCTAATTCAAGCAATATCATCACAAAGAACTGAATGAGCTTGAACCTGACCTTGCCATTAAGGGCCCTCCCAAACTCAGCCTCCCATTTATCCCACTGGGCACTCAGGGGTACCCAAGCAAGTTCTGCAGGGCCACTGGTCAACCATTTGATTAGGCGTCTGCCCTTGCCCCTGACATCAAGGTACTGAAGAACTGCATGTGAAAACTGTTCGTCTGTTTAAATGCCGCAATCCAAGCAGAGAACATGTTTGCTTTCAAACACCTATATGTCATGCTTTTATAGACATTTAACAATTAGAGTACTAAGTGAAGCTGTGCAGTTTAGTCCGGTTTTTGTCCGTTCTATTTAGCTTTGGAATTGTGTCTTACTGTCTATCTTTGCAACCCTTTTTGTCTGTCTGTCTCTCTCATTGTCTATCTTTGCAACCTTTTTTGTCTGTCTAACTGTCTATCTTTGCAACCCTTTTTGTCTGTCTGTCTTTCTATCTTTGCTACCCTTTTTTCTGTCTGTCTGTCTATCTTTGCAACCCTTTTTGTCTGTCTATCTGTCTTTGCAGCCATTTTTGTCTGTCTTACTTTGCAACTATTTTGTCTGTCTATCTTTGCAACCCTTTTTGTCTGTCTGTCTCACTGTCTATCTTTGCAACCCTTTTTGTCTGTCTGTCTCACTGTCTATCTTTGCAACCCTTTTTTTCTGTCTGTCTGTCTGTCTATCTTTGCAACCTTTTCTGTCTGTCTGTCTGTCTGTCTATCTTTGGAACCCTTTTTGTCTGTTTGTCGGTCTGTCTATCTTTGCAACCCTTTTTATCTGTCTATCTGTCTTTGCAACCCTTTTTGTCTGTCTGTCTGTCTGTCTGTCTTACTTTTCAACCCTTTTAGTCTGTCCGTCTCTCTGTCTTTGCAACCCTTTTTGTCTGTCTGTCTTTGCAACCCTTTTTGTCTGTCTAACTGTCTATCTTTGCAAACCTTTTTGTCTGTCTTTCTATCTTTGCAATCCTTTTTTTCTGTCTGTCTGTCTGTCTATCTTTGCAACCCTTTTTGTCTGTTTGTCGGTCTGTCTATCTTTGCAACCCTTTTTGTCTTTCTATCTGTCTTTGCAGCCCTTTTTGTCTGTCTGTATGTATGTCTATCTGTCTGTCTTACTTTGCAACCATTTTGTCTGTCTGTCTATCTTTGCAACCCTTTTTGTCTGTCTGTCTCACTCTCTATCTTTGCAACCCTTTTTGTCTGTCTGTCTCACTGTCTATCTTTGCAACCCTTTTTTCTGTCTGTCTATCTTTGCAAACTTTTTTGTCTGTCTGTCTGTCTATCTTTGCAACCCTGTTTGTCTGTTTGTCGGTCTTTCTATCTTTGCAACCCTTTTTGTCTGTCTTTCTGTCTTTGCAACCCTTTTTGTCTGCCTGTTTGTCTTACTTTGCAACCCTTTTAGTCTGTCCGTCTCTCTGTCTTTGCAGCCCTTTTTGTCTGTCTGTCTGTCTTTGCAACCCTTTTTGTCTGCCTGTCTATCTGTCTTTGCAACCCTTTTTGTCTGTCTTTCTGTCTGTCTGTCTGTCTATCTTTGCAACCCTTGTTGTCTGTCTGTCCGTCTATCTTTGCAACCCTTTTAGTCTGTCTTTGCAACCCTTTTTGTCTGTCTGTCTGTCTTTGCAACCCTTTTTGTCTGTCTGTCTTTGCTACCCTTTTTGTCTATCTGTTTTTCTGTCTTTGCAACACTGTCTGTCTGTCTGTCTGTCTGTCTGTCCGTCTGTCTGTCTGTTCGTCTGCCTGTCCATCTTTCTGTCTGTCTTTCTGTCCATCTGTCTGTCCGTCCGTCAGTCTGTCTATCTATCTATCTATCTAGTCAGCTGTCTATCGAGCTATACATCCCGCTCTATCCATGTAATTTTCCCTAGCTGTCTTTGCAAGTCCCTCAATGTACCTCTTCAAATGCTCTATTTGTCTTAAAGGTTTACAGAAACATCACAAAAGAAGAATAAGCAAACTAAAGAGGCAGGCAACCAACACCAGACCTATTGGATATTTTTGGTCTGGTTTTAGCCAAGACCTTTTGTTTTTACTGGAAGTATGAGTAAAACATAATTACTTATAGGGAATTTTATCCAGACTTCATCCATTATTCTGTAGTTGTGTCATTCCCTTTTTATTCTGCAACCCACCCCTCCCCCCAACACCAGCTTGCATCATGGGGCAATGGGTGAGCCCACTTCAGCCATTGGCTGACTTCACTGTGAGTTACAGCATGCTACCCTTTCACAAGTAGCACATCCACATACAAAGTAGTTCCATTCAGTGCCAGGGACTATGAGAGAGGGATGGGTGAAAGGAAAAACGAGGACGCAGAATTAGAGGATCAATTGTGACTGGGTTTTATTCAAAGCAGGCTTTCCGCAAAACAAGTCAAGAAGGGTATGGAGGACTCCTCTCTCCTGAGGTCTTCATTAGCTTCTTCCTGGCTGGTAGGTAACTCTTGACGCGGTTGGACTTCCCCCCATGTAGCCTCGATAGTGAAAAGGAGAGAAGGCAGTAAGTCTCTCTGTTCTAACGTTTCAGCTGAGAACTCTTCACCGGTTTCTAAATACACCCGTTGTGCTGTACAAAAAGGAATAGCCGGCTGTAGGCGTGACGTTTCGTAGGTTTAGAATGGAAAAAGTTGGGAAGCTCGTAACAAAAGGAGGGGGTAAGTGAGAACACAGAGGGATAGGGTTTTAAGCACTCTTAGTGTGGGAAACCTTCAGTTCCTAGAACGTAAAAAGAAAAAAAAAATTGCCAAAGTAGAGGGGTGACAGACAGTGCTCGTAACAATGCAACTTGGGTCTGCGTAGGGGTACAAGTAACGGGGATAAACAGTATCACAAGAAGAATATATACAGTGGCCGTAGTTGTTCACTAGACCACAATTAATCCCTCCTGTATCACGGACCGCGATAGCCGCAACTCTCCAGAGTTGCGGCGGCTCATCAGCGTATTCCGGGGGTGTCCACCACTCTTCGGACCAGGTCTCTGCTCCTCCCGGCTCGAGTGCGACGTCAGGGTCGGCGTCTGGACTTGGTTCCTTGCATTGTCTTCTGTCTGTTTGGTATTCCTCTTTCACGCGGTTCTGTTCCTCGTGTCGTTGCTGTTCTCTCCACTCCATTGGTTCAACAACACTCTGCGGATCTTCCGGGATCCTTTCATATGCCACTGGTCCCACCTCCCCTTCATTCCATTGGCACCTGTTCACTCCGGGCGGGGCTCCTCCCTGTACGTAAGAGGCAGTGGAAGAGATTAACTCTTTCTCTCCCTGCCTTCGCGTATCGTTGTTGCTCTGCTCTGAAACGGACGGAAGGAGGGCTGTATCGGTTATGGAGGTAACCTCCTCACAGACTATTATGTTAATGTGTGTTTTTCAAGAGCAAGAAAATGTGTCTTTCTTTAGCCAATATGTTTTAAGATCTGTGAAGGACTGGCAACTTCCTCACCAATAATGTTTTGCAAAAACCAAGACAGATTAAAATAAGAATTGCCATATCCACAAGGCTGGCAGTCAATGCTTTGCCAGTGCTTGGTTATTTTAGGCATGGGAGATTAAGTGAATTGTGCAAATCACAAGAGTAATATCCGTTACACTGTACTCCATTTTTACTGTTCATGTTTCTAGTAGGTGTTAAAGGCGCCCTTTTCAGTATTTTGGTAGGGTTTGACATGGGCTGGCCTTCATAGGAATGGCCACTGACGCCCTGCCAAACTGCTTCGTATGATATCACTTTTTTTTTTTTATTAGCCATTTGTATGAAAAAATACACAAAAAAGAAAAAAAGGTAACTTGAAACTATGGAATCAGTACAGAAAAGTAACACAGACAGAAGCATCAGGGGAAGAGAGCAATATAAAAAAAAACATTTACACCACACATTAGACATATACTATTTAGTTCTAGTTTGTATTCGATGCAGCCCTTAATAAAAAAGAAAAACTGACTCTGAAAAGAAAAAGACCATGCTTCCAATACATATAGTTGGCTGATAGGTGCAGGTTCACATCCATTGGAGACTATCTCAAATCCGTTTAAATCTAAGCCAAGTACGGGGGTCTCTGGCCTTAGGTAACGCTAGTTCACACTCGAACACCTGTCTAAGCAGTGATCAGCCTTCGTCTGTGTCCTTGTTTTAAAAAAAAATTTTTTACTAACAAGGACACAGAGGACGAGGGCTGCCCGTCGCTCTGATTTAAAAAGGGAATACATGCTCTAAAGTTTCAAAAGGCGATTAAGGAGCCTTTGAAGTAAAATGAAGGGCTAGGTGAAGAGGCGGAAGGCCCTTGGAAGTCACCTTTTAAATCCACATGGAGCTCCGTGCGCTTGGCGCCCGAGGAATGGCTTATCGGATTTATCTTTCAAATGATCAGATCACTTACAGCACGTGATTGAAACTACCGTGCCAAAAATAGATGACAGGGTGGAAGCCCCTCAAAGGCTACACACAGAATTTCCAGTTAGTCCCGAGGAAGACCCCAGTAAGAAGGTTTAAATATTGCGTTTTTTCAGGGGTCGAAACGTCGACGCTTTAAAGTGAAGTGTTGATGATCGCCCAGGATACTAAACCAATAATTTGATTAACCACTTACTGGGTTGATACTTCTTTTTTCTTCCTTTCGAAAATCTCACACTGTATATAATTTTTCTATGTAGTATATATCCATGTATTTTGTGAAATGTTTTGTGACATGGAAATATTTCAATGTGTGCACTTCTAAGTCCTAAATGTTAGTTCAAAAGAACTATTCTGTGTGCATGTAAGTATATATCACAATAAGTTTGCACTGATCTTTCAAAAAAACAGATAAAAAGTATATAATTGAATACAAAACAAGAGTTTTTGCGCTTTTTGGTTTGGACATAAGGTCTCGCTTTCTCATTTGTTGACTGTTCTCATCTATTTGGAGAGACATAATTGTAAAATAAGTTCTTTAGATTATTAAGAGTGGCAGAACCTTTGTTTCACATATACTAGTAATCCCCAGGTTCTTCACTAGACTGGGCTACCCCATTGTTTTATATCGCATGTTAGAATATAAGCATTCATGTTTGTGCATTGTTCTATGTAAGCTAACCTTCGCTGCACCATTTTCTATTCAGATGCCATCTTGAACTAAGATCTAAACTAATTTCTTGCTGTTTCTAAGAAAAGGCCCCCGTTATGTTTCGTTTCTGGAATGTTAGGTTTTGCTTCACTAATGAATGGACTGTTTTTATTAGCGCATGCCTTTCCTACTAGATAGAGGCCTTCTCCCACTTGTCTAGTGGCGGGCACGGGCAGAGCCACCTTGAGTTGTAGATAGTGAGTGCCCGGCCCCAGAATCGAAACTTATTCTCTGTACTTCTTTGTATAACTGCATCTGTCCGGAAAATTCCATGGTGGGCATGCCTTCATTGGTTCTGAAATGTACATACTGTATCTCTATGCTTGCTGATGTCAGTCCCTCTGCAGCACTTCTAGCGACTGGGCAGACTGGGTTCCACTTTGAGTGTACCTGAGAGGTGGTTGTAAGTGACCCGGGTGACCCTAATTGGGCCACTTCCTTCAGTTGGCACCCGAACAGGGACTCCTTTGGGTGACCCATCCCCTTCCGCGGACGGGGGAGAGGTCGAGGCCATCGCAGGTACTGACGGTTTAGGGATCCCTGTATGAGGAGCATTGATTGCTCGCAGCTGCCCTTTCCATCCTGCGCAGTGGTCATACCGACTGGAGTCCGAAAACGGTAAAACCCTTGGATCTGACTGTTTGGTTCAAAGAGTTGACAGTAGAGAATTAATTCGCTTGACCTGCATATATCAGGTGAGTTTGTTTTGGTTCTTTGTGGATATGGTACCATTTTGGTTTGAATTTGGTATGGTCTGACGACCGTCTTTTGTATAAAAGCATTTGCAATTACATTGCCAGGCATAAATAGTGAACTCGTTTTTTTAAGAATGCCTGGTATCAGTAAACTGTTTTCTTTTGCTGTCGCTGTTGTTCTGCAGATGCGCGATTGGAAGAAGCTTAGCCGGCACCTCCAGAAGGCTCTCCTAATTTTGATATAAATGTGAAACATGGTCTTGGCCCTATGATGTTTAGCACATTATGGCACAAAAATACGAGAGACAGTACAGAGTTGCAGTGGCCGTTGACGGGCTCTTTCGATGAACAAAATATTGGATATTTACTGGAACAGTTGTTCAAGAGCAAAGTAGACAGTCTATGTTTGATTCTCTCAGAACATGGCAGAAAGCAGCTCGGCAGAGACGATTGAAGACGGAGACGGAGGAAAGGAAAGGGAAGATACAGACACTGACTCAGAAAGCTGTAGCATATGAAAGAGAAAAATAGGAGAAGGGAGTTGAAGGTGAAGATAGGAGATTTTGATTGCATGTTGATAAATCACATATGGCCCAGGAGAAAACTGATACTTTTGTGGAATAATTGTTAGAAACCCGACCCCCACCCCCATATGCCCCTCAAACGATATATCCCCCTGTCCCTGTGCCATCACAGCGACCTGTTACAGCTGTTCCCACTGTCCCTGTATCTACTGCTGTCGTCTCGACGGCTGTGGCTGTGGCTTCGGCTCCTCCTTATTTGCCTTTACCATCTGTGGCAACTGTGACTGAGAGCCCACCAAGCACACCTATTGTTTTGGCATCTCTATCTTCAGCTCTCTCTCCCCGGAGCACCCGCACGCCACTAACCTACCTGGTGCTTCTGTTGCTTCTCCATCTTTGATGGTTCATTTCCCAGCATTATTAGGTGCTGAGACGCCAACACATGGATCTGAGGAAGGAGATTTGACAAAATGTATTGAGCATATGGGCCCCTTTGTATGGTCTGCGGTGGGGGATGAGGAGAAGAAGGTAGAAGCTCATCAGGCTGCGTAATGTGGTTGTGATCCCGTTTACAGTGTGGAGGATGTTTGGGATGTGATGAAAGATTATGAGCCTTTTATACAGCAGCATGATCTTCAACATATATCCTCTACTTTGATTGGCTTTTGCAGCAACATTTTGAGGACGACGTGCCACTTAATTGATATTAGAGATCGCATGTATGTCAGTGGTTTAGAGTTAGACCCAGGCCACATTTTTGGGAACATTACCAAGTTGGTTGCCTATAGGGGCAGGTTGCATGAGAAGAGTCCCACCACAGTATCTCAGTTTCCGATAAGAGAAGTTCATCCCATATATCACCCAGAGATTCCAGAGTTAATGAATCAGTGAGGTAATGTTACTCGAGCGAGTTTTAGCGGCCCGTTTCCAGGACCAATGGGTTTATACTCCGTGGTAAAGAAGTGAGGTTTTATCCCTTAAGACTCATTTGCCTGATCCGAGGAAAAATCCTACTGCTTATTATAAAGAAGTGGCTGAAGTTGCCTCTTTGACGGTAATGACTCTTGCAGATATTGAAATGTTTTTTGTCCTTCCTGTTCCGGTTGATATTTAGATACAGGTTAATATCCAGGATCATGTTGGGGAGTTGGGTGGTACTTGGGATCAGATTAAGGGATGGGATCAGGAAAGAAAGCCCCTTGATAAGCCCCGAGCAGAGATACATGCTTTGCGCTGTATTATTACATATATGCACTCTCTTATTCCCCCGAAGAAAGTACGTTGGGACAAGTTGAGGGCGTGCTGACAAAAGAAAGATGAGAGTGTGTCTGATTTCTTCACCCAGTTTGAGGATACCTTTTTGGATTACAGTGGGCAGGACATGTCTATTGAAAGAGGTGTTCAGTTGTTTGTCGACAGGTTTGTTTCTAATTTACTTCCTGAAATTACGACTCATTTATAGGCTTCTGAAAATACCTGGTCCACCTCTTCCTTTTCTGTTATTTTGAATATGGCTCAATATTAATGAACATCAGGACCAAGAGGAGAAAGAGAAGATAGAGAAAAAGCATAACAATTTGATGACCAAAGTATTGTTGCAAAAGGCATTTAGAGGGGAGGGTAGAGGACTTGGTGGTCCTGCCCGACAGGCAGTCAAATACGACGCCTTTGGAGCCGAGTCAGTGTACATGTAGTAAGGAGGAGGGCCACTGGCATAGCGAGTGTCCTGTGCTTTTGCAGAAGGTGGCGGTCGCTAGAGGTCGAGGCTCTTCTGGACAGGGTCATGGAGGTGGTGGGGCTGATAGGGCTCAAAACGCTGCAGCCTCACAGGGACGTTCTGATAATAATTACTATAATGACCCCTGTGATGGGCAGTGCTACCACGATGACTATATGGATGAAGTGACAGGAATGTTTTACAGCTAAGACAGCCAGGGACAGAGTGGGGGACCAGTGCTGATATCTGTAGACCAGTGTGGCCCTTATGTAACAGTGGAACTGCAAGGTTTGACTAAGGAATCTTTGGTGGACACAGGTGCGACAAAAACACCTATGTTTCAAAATATGGTCCCTGGGGCCACTCTATCTGGCCATATTAGTGTAGGTTTTTCAGGTGTACCAGCTGTAAGCCCCATTTCAAGACCCCTTGCATTGACTATTAGTCCTTGCACTCTGGGCTCTCCCTTTTTGCTGACATCTAATTGTCGTAAGAATTTGATGGGTTTGAATTTGTTGAAGAAATTGCTTACCACTATTTATTGCTCCCCAGCAGGTGTCTATATGACAATGGGCCCAGATGTAGTAGGTGTTAAACAGTGTTTGTCCAAGGAAGTGCCTCTTCCTGTTGAATTTGCTGAGGTGCCACCCTCTTTGTGGGCGACTTGTGATACAGACGTAGGGCTGTTGCATATACCACTGGTTACGATACAGGTCAAAGACAATGCTATTTTGCCTCATATTCCTCAGTATAAAATACCTCAGGCAGAAGAACAGGCCCTGTTACAAATTATTCAGTATTTGATAGCGAAAGAAGTAGTTGACGATATGTCTGCTCATATTTGTAATAGTCCCATTCAACCGATTCTTAAACGGACACCCTCAGGTTCTCCAGATGATCAAGAAGGTGTTTACCGTTTTGTGATTGACTAGCGCAAAGTTAATAAAATAGTGATTGCCCGTTTCCAGTGGTTCCAGGTATTACCACTCTTTTGACGATAATTCCATCCACTGCTCAATTCTTTTCTGTCATTGATTTTAAAAAAACTCATTCTTCAGCCTTCCTATCCATCCAGATAGATCTGTTGGGCTCACCCTAGCTGATAGAAGAGTTAGGTTCTGTTGCGCTCCTCAGGACTATACAGAGAGTCCAAGTATTTACAGTCAGGCTTTAAAGAGTCAGTTATATTCCTTGTCACTTCCCGAAGGTAATGTATTAGTGCAGTATGTTGACAATCTCCGTATTGCTTCTGATACCGAACAATGTTGCAAAGACAGTACAGTTAAGTTATTGCTACATTTAGCTCACCATGGACATAAAGTTTCTCTTTCTAAATTTCAGTATTGTCAACAGGAGGTCACCTACTTAGGTCACCTACTGTCGAAGGAGGGTAGGAGGTTAATCCCTGAGCGCATAAATACCATTGTTTAAATGCCTAGTCAACAGATTCAGAAAGATATGCATGCTTAAATTTGGAGACAAGCAACAGCTGTTTGCTTATTTCTCCAATGTCCTTGATCCAGTCGTGAGAGCCCCCCCAAATTGTCTGAGAGCGGTCGCGGCCATGGCCACTGCGATTAGACAATCGACGGGACGTGTACTGGATACTGACCTCACAGTCGTGGTACCCCATGCTGTGGATACACTTCTGAATAAGACAAAGACACAGCACCTCACCAGATCACGTCTCACTGGCTATGAATTTACATTGTTTGCTAAACATATTACGATAAAAGATGTGCTACTCTGAATCCAGCCACGTTACTACCCCTTCCTCCCGAGACTGTAACTTCCGGACGGAAGAAGAGACAAAAGGACGGGTAGACTTGACTGACATTCCCTTATCTGACCCACAAGGGGAACTATATGTTGATAGTTCTTGTATTAAATTACCAGAAGGCAGTACAACTGCGGCTTATGCTATTACCACACTGGTACAGTTGTAGAGGTTCCACAAGTCCCTTATCAGCCGGCTGAAGCTGCTGAGCTTGCTGCCTTTATTTGAGCTTGCAAATTGAGAGAGGGGCTGGTTGTCAATATCTATACTGACAGCCAGTATGCCTTTGGGGTCGTGCATAATTTTGGGTGACACTGGGCTGAGAGAGGGTTCCTTACTTCCCATTGCACGAGAATCCAGCATGGGCACCTTATATTTAGACTTTTGTCTGCTTTAACGCTCCTCAACAAATTGGCCATAGTGAAGTGTAGCGCCCACTGGAAGGTCACCGATGATGTAGGTAGGGGAAATGCTTTTGCAGATCAGACAGCTAAGGAAACGTCTCGGACAACAATGAAAAGAATGTTTGTAGCAGGCCCGGCTAGGTGGGTGCCTGAGGTTGTCATGTTCGAGGACACCCTTGAGAATGTAAAAGAGATACAAAGCGAAGCCACAGTAGAAGAGTTAACAGTGTGGCAGGAAAGTAAAGCACAATTGAACGATGATGGTTATTGGATTGATAAGTCAGGTAAGCAGAGATGGATGTTGCCTGATGCATATGTTCTCTCTGTGGTCACTATGGCTCACGGTCCAGCTCATATTAGCGTTAAAGGCATTTGTACATTTTTAGACCCTGTATGGTAGAATGACAATACCTCTAATGTGGTAAATATTTCATTACCGGTACTATTTTTTATGCGGTAAAGTCTAGTAAGAATAACTCAGTAAATATAAGAGGCAGAATCCGTGGTATTAGAGGTTTTAAAAGGCTTTATTCCTATACAAAGGAATACAATTCGAATTGCAGGCTTTCTATTTCATCACCACGAAAGTTCAGGAAGGAAGGGCATACATTATTGACAGATAAGCAGTTTTATAGAAAATACATTACAGTGAAACAGATGCAAGAGGCGTAACAGCTGATAGTACAGATAAAAGGTGCATACGTAACTAATAGAGGCGGATATATGGGCGTAATTTAATAAACGTCATCATACATGATGTCACAAGTGGGTGGATCCATAAGAGAATCCTGCAATGTCAGCAGAAATATTTGGCAGAGATGCCCGCGCAGCCGCATGACGTGTGATTGACGTGCAACTAGAGGGTGAAGGGGACTTGACATTTAGCTCTACATGTGGAGACAGAAGTCTGGGGGTCATGTCAACCTAATCCCAAATCATATCTAATATCCTATGTTTAAAGAACTGTGTTATCCAAAAGGAAAGGTCTCTAGGATAGAATCTATTCTATACTGACTGTTAGTGCGTGTACAAGCGTCTAAGTGTCTACATGAGATGCGAGGGGGTAGGAATATTCCATGGTAACGGGGGCTATGAATTACTTGCATGAGGACAGCGAGGCCTGGCCCTTTGCACGGTAGCTGGAGGAATGTTTACCTAAACTACTAGACAGGAATGCATCGGATGAGGAGCGGAGTAGATAATCTTGAAGGTGAAATACAGTTTTTGGCAGGCAACAGGCTGGATCAGGCACCGTTAGCCGCGCAGGGAGTAGGACAAAGTTCATGGATACAGATGCAGGCTCAGACTGGAGCTTTCAGAGGCAGAAGGCAGGAAAAGGCTTGATGACAGAATTCTGGGCCTACTCGCCTGAATCTGTAAAATGTGGAAAGTGAACCACATAAAGTCGGTGGCCTTTCATACTTAGGAATGGAATATCTGACCCATTCATGGCGGATCTGAAAGAGGACATGTTGACGGTGGACGCACATATATTTGCGTCTTCAAAACTGGAACTGGAGGGAACATACATGTACTTATAGCATGCACATGGAGCCGTTGGGGTCTACGATAGGGGACACAACTGATCACAAAATTCATATTTCCTCATTCCCTCCTTGTCCCCTACGGACCCTCAGGAGATATCGATCTTCATCAATCCATCGATCTGTTCATATAGCATCATTTGTTCTTCTTTCTTCTTCCGGGATCTTGAGCGAAAACTTGGATGTGGGATACACGATGTGGCACACAGACCACAAATCGCTGGCCCACATTGTAGACATAAGCAGCAACTGAATAGTATGAGAAAGCCAATACCTAGGAAGGATAGAATTCTCCATCCCCAGGCTGACAACACGCCCCAGAACCAACCGGACCAAGTCCAGGTGCCTGGACTCTGGTGTATCTGGCTTACAATCTTATGAAGGCGAGTTATGGCTTTATATACTGACGGCGAATTTTCTGGTATGAAAATGCAGCAACTTGATCCGATGACCCTACAAGCTCCGCCTCTATCGGCCAGGATGACGTCAAGGACAAGACGATTTTGAAGCACAACAATCCGCATAGCAGACTGCTCTTCTGTTAAATTACCTAAGGCGGAAATAGTTTCGTTCACTACTGCTTCAAGGGTTCTGGTTAATCTACGTATCAGCTTACTATTAGTAACTGTACCTATATAGGGAAAGAAACCTTTATTGAAATCTGTGTATTTTTCCCATGCTGTTTCAGTGTAATCGACAATTGGGAGATCTCTCTGCTGTCTATTGTGTACTAAATGGGTATTTCTATGATAATCAGGAGGAGCTAGGAAAACAGGTGGCAGAAGGAATGCTATGTAACAGGTACCATCCCAATCTAGAGGTAGACGTATATATGCGGTCTGGCCACATATAAAGTAGGAATGACGGGAAGCTCTAAATGTAGACTTGCCTTGATCACTGAATTTTATTACAGTGGTGCATTTACTATGGCCCATGTGTATGGAACCATTCTTTCTTACACATAATTCCCCTTTTACTGGGAATACTGACATGGCGGGCAAGATTGGTGTAGCTTCGGATTCAACGTTCAGGATCATGAGGTTAAGTGTAAAATTACCTAATCCATATACTTCATTTTCTAGATCAGTTCCTGTTCTTTTGGGAAGTCCCTCCTTGTTAGGGTAGCAGACTTTAAGCAGAACTAGGTTCAGGTTTCCCCATACCCAGTTGTCTTGATAAACTGCGGAATTTGAATCTAGGGAATTAATCAAACTAAACCATGCTCCACAGGAGCCATTGTGTGTGAATAGATACGGAAAGAGAGGCAAAACTCCCTTATAGTTCTGATAGGGAGGGAGTCGGCCACATATCCAACAATTGGTGGCATTGCTGGTTTGATGGGAATGATGTAACATACTAATGAATGTGTTGTTGCGCTGCGCAAAGCTATAGGACAATTCATGTGGAGGTAATTCGCTAAAAGAATGTTCTGCAGTTACATTGTAAACACGCTTAAGAATAGGGTAATACATGTGCAATAGTATGCTGACAATGATGATCAGAAGACTTAGAAAAAACAAAATTAATAATGTTACTGTGCAGTGACTACGAAGTGATTTACAATACGCATGCTTCTTAAGCTGCATCTGTTGATTTCTTTCTCTATTCCGGTCTAGAGGATACATGTCAGAGACAAATTCAACCGATTCACCTTGGAGAGGACTTAATCAATCAAATTGTCTGACTTACTAGACCTTAATTTTAGTTTGTAAAGTTCAGAGTTTGTTAATTCAGCCAAGGGGAGCTTTGAGTCTGTCTGTGAGGGAATGCAGGGCTGAACGTTCACACTAAATGGTAGTCCATAAAATTTCTTGATATGACTCGAGTGCAACCACCCTTTGCGTCCTTCAATCTTCACGGCTGTCCTTGTAGTTAGTAGAACCAATTTTGGCGATGTCCATCTAGGCTCCAGTTGGGTCTTTCGGTCAAAATTCCTGACCAAAACCAGGTCGCCAGGAATCACGTCATGGGGCTTCACCTCAGTATTATCGGGAAAAGCTGCGGCTACCTGTGAACGACAAGATTGTAGTGCAGACATCAAGGAAGCCAGGTAATCTGTCAGCATATTACAGTCAACATCAGTGATTTTGCGAGGTATAGGCGTCCCCCACATATTTGGTGGTCTACCGAAGATCACCTCGTACGGGGATAGCCCTGTTCGAGAATGTGCTACCATTCTCATGTAAAAGAGCGCAACTGGTAAGGCTACTATCCAATCGACACCTTTTTCCCTACATATTTTGGACAATCTAATTTTCAAAGTTTGATTATGGCGTTCCACGATACCTGCTGCCTCGGGATGTCGGACACAGTGGAATTTCCATTGGTAGCCTAACAATAGGGAAACGTGTTTCATCAGTTCGGATGAGAACGGCTGGCCGTTATCTGAGTAGACAACACGTGGTAAACCGTACCGTGGGAAAAATTCTCGAACTAACTGTTTGGCAGTAGTCGGGGCAGTGTAATCTGAAACCGGGTAGGCTTCTGTCCAACGAGAAAGAGCACAGACAACTACGAGAACATATTTGAATCCTCGACATCGTTCCATCTGGATATAATCCATCTGGAGGACTTCAAAAGCATGATCGGGAGTTTGAAATCCACCCTGCTCTACGGGGATGCTTTTACCTGGATTAAACTGACAACATATCATACAGGTACGAACTTTTTGTTTAGCTGCGGCTCGTAAATGTTTGTTAAACCAAATGTGTTGAATGCTGTCTAGCATAGCTTTTTCTCCTAGGTGCGCTGGACTATGTATTGTGTTAATGATGACTTGAACCATTGAGTCGGGAAGAAACCATATAGATTTTTCCTTCGTCATCCATCCTTGATCCGTTTGGATCCCTCCTAATTCAGTCCATTTCTTTATTTCTTCTGGTGTAGCATGTGTCTGTATGTCAATTACATCAAGGGCGGGATCCTTAACTGTCATGCAATATGTTGGTGTCGGAACTATTGTCTTTGTCATGTCAGTTGTGTGAGTCTGGTTCTGAGCAGTCTGTTTAGCTGTTCTGTCAGCTAGGTCATTACCCTGAGAAATGATGTCGGTAACTTTTGTGTGGGCTTTGCATTTCATAATCGATATTGCAGTAGGTAGATGAATCGCGTCTAATAGGGCTTGAATGAGGGGTCCGTGTTGGATGTGTGCACCGTGAGAAGTTAAATAACCCCTCTCTCGCCACAGTACGCCGAAGTCATGGACGACTCCGAATGCATAACGTGAATCTGTGTATATGTTGACTTTCTTATTTTTGGCTTGAATACAGGCTTGTGTCAGAGCGATGAGCTCTGCTGCTTGAGCTGACAAAGTGTTAATACAATTTGTTTCAATGACTTCAGTGTCTGTTGTGACTGCGTAAGCGGCCACTAACTCTCCTGTACTTGTCCTCATACATGACCCATCTACATACAATGTCAAGTCTGGATCTGACAAAGGGATATCTGTCAAGTCTTGTCTGGGTTTCGTCGTGATAGTAATGACTTCGACACAATCATGTGCCAATGGATCTGTTCCGCCTACTGGTAACAATGTGGCAGGATTTAACGTATTACAACGTCTGATTTCTATGTGTGGCTGAAACAATGTCAGTTCGTAACCGGTGAGTCTCGCTATAGTCAAGTGTTGTGTTTGTGTGCGGTTCAAAAGAACCTCTACTGCGTGTGGTACTTGTACTGTCAATTGATGTCCTAACACTATGGCATCGCTTTGTCTGATTGCTAAAGCTGTTGCTGCCACCGATTTCAGGCACGCAGGAAGAGCCTGAGCTACTGGATCTAATGTACTAGAGAAATAAGCACATGGTTTGTGTGATCCTGCTTGTTCCTGAGTGAGTACTGACAAAGCAGTACCTTCACGTTCTGTAACAAAGAGTGTAAACTGTTTACTGTAACATGGTGTTGCTAAAACAGGTGCTTGGCATAAAGCTTTCTTTAAGCTTTCAAAGGCATGTGTATGTTCTGGAGTCCAAGGGAGGACAGTCGATGTGGCTGCCTCCTGTGTTGTCAACTGGACGAGTGGTTTTGCTAGAAATGCATATTGAGGGATCCACTGCCTACAGTATGAAGTGAGGCCTATAAAAGCCCGCACCTCCTTTTGTGTCTTGGGTGGTGACATGTTAGCAATTAACTGGATGCGGTCGGATGTAAGCTGCCTTCCCTCCTTGGACAGCGAGTGCCCAAGGTAAACAACTCGCTGGACACAGAATTGCAGCTTAGAAGGGGACACCTTGTGCCCTTTGTCGGCCAGAAATTTTAAAACCGTCAGTGACGCTGTCTCACATTCAGGTTCGCTTCGGGCGGTGATCAGTAGATCATCGACATATTGAAGCAAGGCAGTGTTAACTGGCATGTGGATACTGTCAAGTTCTCGTTTCAGTGCTTGGCTATAGATGCTGGGGCTTTCTGTAAATCCTTGAGGTGCGCGTGTGAATTTAAAACTTCGTCCATTTAAACTGAATCCAAACAGATATTGACTTTCCGGATCTATTGGGACACTAAAGAAAGCATTCTTGAGATCAATTACAGTGAAGAACGTTGCTTCTGAGTCAATAGCTGTTAGTAATGAAGAGATATCTGGGACCACAGGGTATTGTGGTACAATACATTTATTTAATTCGCGCAAATCAATAACTAATCGATATACTGGTGGTGCTTTTGGATCCGTTCTTTTAAGAATCGGAATTATCGGAGAATTACATACATTGGAGTTGGTTTCGACAACCACTCCTTGTGCAATGAGCTCGTCAATGATTTGCAGTAAAGCCACTACAGCATCTGGTGGTAACTTGTATTGTCGCATTCGTGGTAGTACTACTCCTGTTTTCAGTGTAACTCGATATGGTGTAATGTTCATGCAACCAACATCAGTGGGGCCTTGTGCCCATAAATGTGTAGGTAAATTCTGCAGTCGGTGATCCATGTCTCTGGACACGTATTGACCTTTAAAGTCACGTAAAAATAGTCGTACTCCTTCCGGAGAACAACATATTATGGTTCCTAGAGCTTTCAATGTTTTTATACCTAACAAGTTTTCTGGACATGATTTAGTAAGCAATAAATCTGTAGTACGTGTCAATGGACCGATCGTAAGTGGAAGAGGTTGTGTTACGTCATTGATTATAGGTTTTCCTGAGAATCCAAGGGAAATATTCTGTGAGCCTGAGAGGGGTGCCCCTGGAACTTCACTGCGTCTTATAGTTGTTCTGCTTGCCCCTGTATCAAGTAAAAACTTTCTGTCTTCCCCTAATAGTTCACTATGTACATAAGGTCCCTCTTGGTCTACAGGAACCTCTATAAGGGGTAAGCCAACTTCCCTCTCTAGGCTATTTCATGTGTATCGCTGATAATCGGGATAATCTGCTTGTGCATACTGATACATCTGTTGTGTTGTTGCTTGGGTGGCAGCAATAGGCTGCGCTTGTGGTGGTGCTACGATCTGTTGTGGAGCTGCCTGTTGCGGAGCTAGTTGTTGCGGAGCTAATCTAGGTTGTGCATGCTGAGGGATTTGTTGTTGATTCTGATCCTGTCTAGGTAGACGTGGTCTTTCCTGGGTTCTACCTGTGGCAATATTATGTTTCAGGACTGGACAATCGTGTATATAATGACCTTGTTGTTTACAATAGTTGCATGTCCCTTTCGTAGGACCTGCGGAATCACCCTTTAGGTGACCATCAGCTGGAACTGACTGAGCAACAAGCATTTTCATTTTTGTATCTTTCATACGTCTTTGTTCGTGTTCTTGTTCTTCTCTAATTCTATTGTGGTGATATTGTAACATCTGTAACATCTGTGATGGGGTATTACCTTGCCAGGTACTTTCGAATTTCAATACTCTATTCTTGATTTGCAGCAGAGAATTTTCAACTAATTTTGTCACAAACAGATGTGGATATGACTCGCTACTGGCTTTTATGCCACTATTTATACCAAAACATTTTTCAAATCGGGAATAGAAATCACTAGTATCTTCATCTGGCTTTTGTTTACAGGCTGAGATTGCACCCCAGTCTTCCTTTTTCGTAGTTAATAAACGTGGCAGTACCTGTACTAGTAGCCCTGCTAGTGCTGTAGTCTTTTCCCCAAGCCCTGCTCCTGCAGCTCGGGCCCTTTCTTCGTTTTCTAATTCTGTCCAATCTATCTTTTGGTCTCCCACCTCCCATTCCTTTTCTTTGAGTTTCTCATAAACACCGGCGGGTAATAGGACTTTTAATATTTTCATAATGTCGGGGTAGGTATACTCTCCCATGAGTAACATGTCTTTTACCTCACGGTGGAAACCTGCTGGATCCTTGTCATGGCTGGGTACTACTTTCTTCATTTCTAATAATTCCAGTTTAGTTATAGGCGTGTACACAAACACGCGTGTAAAATTATTACCGTCACCTCTGATTGGGTGTACTTCGCGTAACGGGTTCTGTCTATCTATGTGATACATTCTTCTTCCCATGATGGGAACTGGAACGTGTTCTGGGCATACGAAAGTTAAATATTGGTTTCGAAATTCTAGAATTTCTTTAATCAAATCAGTACCTGACCCTCTCCATATATTCGTGAGTAGTTCTGTCAATATGTCAGGTAAGGGTCCTGGATCGGAGTGTTGGCTTTTATATAATATAAGGAGGTGTTGAATCATGTATATACTAGCTAAACGCTGTTCATATGGGTCAAGTTTCAGAAACGTGTGTGCAAGTACATCATCATTGTATTCGCTGGGACTGTCAGCCCATTGTACTGCTGACCTGGCTAACTCCTGTTCGTCCATGGAATCGAGCATATGGTACCCCCTTCGATCTCGGAGTAATTTATCAGCGGCTTGGAATAGGTGTTCAGGGGATTTTGTATTTAACATAGGGTTTGGAAAATGTCTATTATATTCTGGACGTATTGGACGTATCGGGTCGTTAAAACCTCTGGTATTATTATGGGGTCTTCCTCTACCTACATAAGCTATCGTTTCTAATTGCTCTGATTCTTGCTCCTCCTCTTCTTCTGATTCTACTCTGTCTGTTTCTCGTCTTTCTTTATGTATTCGTTCTACTTCCTTGCGGATCTTTCGACACATGGCGATTATACACGCCTGTCTATCATGTTTCTCTTCTGATATGTTCTGACCCCATTTGGCAAGTCTTTGCATGGTATCGTGATCTGCCCCAGGCCTGTCTTGATTCCTAATTACGCAATTTATGAAAAAACGTAGTAGTTGTCTTTGGACATCCACTTTCTGGTATTCCATAGCTTCATTAATACTTTCTGGACCTCGCCCTGTTTGGACAAAGCGATATATTTCGTCTAGGTGTTCACCCATTCCTGGTATCGTCATTAAATATAATGTAGCTCGTCGTATACGTAGTGATGATATGAGCAATTTGTCCTGTCTACCTGGTACTGGGTCGTATCTACAATCCACAAGCTGTTCTTTAAACATGTCGGATGTCGCTAATTGGGGTGTACGTTGGAGTGCTAAATCTCTAAGGGTCTGTTTATTTCGCGGCGGGGTGGCAAACATGTCTGTCGTACCTCCTGTAGCACCATCTGAGGTGCTAGGCACGAAAGGATTCGTTGAGCGTAGGATAGAGATTGTAGATGCGGGAAAAACTGTAGAAACGGACGGACCTGTGGGAACTTGTGTAGGAGTTTGTAGTTGCGGGGATACAGACGGATGCTCTTGGTGTTGAACACCATCGGCAAGCGGTGTGGGTGGTATGGCATTAGCATACTCGGGAGCTACGTCATCTAAATAGGAGGAAAGAAAAACGTCCTTTGCTGTTTTGGGATGTGTTTT
The DNA here is from genome assembly GCF_964204655.1 of Triturus cristatus. Taxonomy (NCBI): domain Eukaryota; kingdom Metazoa; phylum Chordata; class Amphibia; order Caudata; family Salamandridae; genus Triturus; species Triturus cristatus. Next base: position 742,420,691 of record NC_140583.1, read on the forward strand.
GGGATGTGTTTTTATCGGGAGCAATGGAGGAGTTAAGTCTTTTGGTATTTCCGGGGTAGCCTTAGGTAACCCTTCGGCCAGAAGAGGATACATACCATTCATAAGAGTGTTTCTTTGTCTATCTACTTGTTCTGATTTTACTCGGGTACCTTCCTCAAGTAATAGATTATCTCGAGTTTTATTTGAATTCTCTCTACCTTTCTCTTCCTGTCTGAGCGCTTTTTCTGTACGTCTATATGATTCTTTACGCCATAATTCAATGGCATCTTTCTGTGACTGTCTGGCTTTCTTTTTCCATAATTCTTCTTCTACTCTCATGATGCAATCTGCATCCCAGGTCCCCGCTGCGGGCCATCTCTGACTCTCTGGTAACTCTTTGGTGTAGTCCACCCATAAATCAAGAAATAATACGGCATCTAGGCCATGCTTATGATACCTAAAGTACCCTGGAGTGTCCCTAGGTGGGATGGGAACAGCTTCTTCGAGTACACCTTTTCTAGTTTTGATCTGTCTTAGTTTCGAAAAGAGCGGCATTTTTAGACCTTATTACTAGAACACAATTTATACAATAAACACAATAATGAACAGTCATTCACACCACAATATATAGAACGTATTTAAAACATTTAACACTTAACAGTTTTACGAACGATGATAACTAATAGAAAACTAGTTACTGACATAATACTGACACTAGATAATACTTATTTATATGCAAGACATACTATATATACTGCTAAACAGTACAGATACACTGCTAAAACAGTGCAGACCGGATTTGTGTACCCAAACCCGTCTTGACCGGCACAGACTATGTGCACGTTAAATGCCTCCCCGGTAATGGTACTCACCGGGTAGCTCGGAACGGAAGGCCTCGGAACGGAACTGAAACTGGACCGGACTGGACTCGACTCGACTGGACTCGGAACTTCGGAACTTCGGAACCTGGTGCGCCTCTGTATACCTCGGATCTTGCTCTCTCAGCTAGGCTCTGGTCGGGATACTTCGCACTTCTCACCGCCTCGTCTGGGTTGATCGCAGCCTCAGTCGTCCCCGCTTGGCCGGAGGGAGATACAGGAAATCCTGCAGGTACGCGTTTTTGTCCGTTCAGCTGTGGCAGGAGACCGGGCCTGCAACGCACCGCCGGCGCGTGAGATGAGAAAGTGTCCCTGTTCGGGCGCCAATTTATGTGGTAAATATTTCATTACCGGTACTATTTTTTATGCGGTAAAGTCTAGTAAGAATAACTCAGTAAATATAAGAGGCAGAATCCGTGGTATTAGAGGTTTTAAAAGGCTTTATTCCTATACAAAGGAATACAATTCGAATTGCAGGCTTTCTATTCCATCACCACGAAAGTTCAGGAAGGAAGGGCATACATTATTGACAGATAAGCAGTTTTATAGAAAATACATTACAGTGAAACAGATGCAAGAGGCGTAACAGCTGATAGTACAGATAAAAGGTGCATACGTAACTAATAGAGGCGGATATATGGGCGTAATTTAATAAACGTCATCATACATGATGTCACAAGTGGGTGGATCCATAAGAGAATCCTGCAATGTCAGCAGAAATATTTGGCAGAGATGCGCGCGCAGCCGCATGACGTGTGATTGACGTGCAACTAGAGGGTGAAGGGGACTTGACATTTAGCTCTACATGTGGAGACAGAAGTCTGGGGGTCATGTCAACCTAATCCCAAATCATATCTAATATCCTATGTTTAAAGAACTGTGTTATCCAAAAGGAAAGGTCTCTAGGATAGAATCTATTCTATACTGACTGTTAGTGCGTATACAAGCGTCTAAGTGTCTACATGAGATGCGAGGGGGTAGGAATATTCCATGGTAACGGGGGCTATGAATTACTTGCATGAGGACAGCGAGGCCTGGCCCTTTGCACGGTAGCTGGAGGAATGTTTACCTAAACTACTAGACAGGAATGCATCGGATGAGGAGCGGAGTAGATAATCTTGAAGGTGAAATACAGTTTTTGGCAGGCAACAGGCTGGATCAGGCACCGTTAGCCGCGCAGGGAGTAGGACAAAGTTCATGGATACAGATGCAGGCTCAGACTGGAGCTTTCAGAGGCAGAAGGCAGGAAAAGGCTTGATGACAGAATTCTGGGCCTACTCGCCTGAATCTGTAAAATGTGGAAAGTGAACCACATAAAGTCGGTGGCCTTTCATACTTAGGAATGGAATATCTGACCCATTCATGGCGGATCTGAAAGAGGACATGTTGACGGTGGACGCACATATATTTGCGTCTTCAAAACTGGAACTGGAGGGAACATACATGTACTTATAGCATGCACATGGAGCCGTTGGGGTCTACGATAGGGGACACAACTGATCACAAAATTCATATTTCCTCACTAAGACAGCTGCACACTTGGTGAAGAACTGTTTGGAATGCATGACGCATAATCCCAAGAACGGTACCCCTACACCGCCTGGTAATTTTGCATCACCCGCCTTTCCTTTTGAGGTCCTTCAAATGGATTATATAAAATTAGAGAGCTGCAATAATCTGAAGTATGTTTTGTTGACTGTATGTGCATGCAGTAAATGGGTTGAGGCTTACCCCACTAAAGATAATACGGCCATTACGACTGCAAAGGTACTCCTGAAGTAGTTCTTTCATCGTTTTGGCTTGCCCCGATTGATTTGGAGTGATAACAGAAGTTATTTTAATGCAAAAGTAATCCAATTGATTTGTGATGGTTTACACATAAAGCAAAAGTTCTATGCTGCCAATCATCCACAGTCAGCAGGTTTGGTTGAAAAGTACTATGGTACTCTCAAGCTCAAACTGGCAAAAGTTCAGGAGACCATGTGGTTAAAGTTGCTAGATGTTTTACCATTAGCTCTTTTGTCAACAAGAACTACCGCACATTCTAGGACAGGATTGTCACCCTATAAGGTCGTGTTCTGGCACCCGCCAAATTTCTGGGGTGTCCCGCGACCTCTGCAGTTTTCTGATATTTATTAGTACCCACTGTTGCTTCATTATCTCGACCAGTTAACTGACAGTTTACATTCTATTCACCAACAGGTCCAGTATTCCCTGCCTTCCATGCTAGAGAGACCTGGCCATGATATTCATCCTGGAGATTTAGTTTTGATTAAGAATTTCCAGAAGAAAAAAGTATGGAGCCACGTTGAAGGGGCCAGAACAAGTCATGTTGGCAATGCGCACCGTAGTAAAAGTCGCTGACTGAAGAACTGGATCCATGCTTCCCATTGTCGCAGAGTCCCTCTGCCTTTGCCCTAAGGCCAGTGGGTAAAAGATGGCATCAGGGACTCCAAGTGTTAGATGGTGCCTCGGTTTGTCAGTTCAGCAATGCCCAACTGACTTGGACGCAAACTGACAAGGAAAATGATGACGTGCTGATTGCGGCTGTTTCTCCGAACGTACGAGCCATTTAGGAGCCCCTGTTCATTGACCCTTCTGTGCCTGGGGCCACCAGGTACAATTTGCGCCCTCGGCTGAGGGACAGTGCACCACAGCAGAAGAAAGATTAGTTAGGGATGGACTGTGTAAGTCAAGGTGTACTTTCTTATAGTACCACCGGAGTTAGCTCAGGTTGATGGAAGTTTTGTGCACTATCTGACATCGGAAACAATAGATTGAAGTATACCATGAAGGCATACCACTGTGGTTGACATGGGATAAGAGCTTAGGACAGAGCAAGCTTCACCGCCAGTGCTCAAGATCACCAACGTATTGATGGACAATAGGAGCCTGTACCAGTGAGGCTCTGACAGACACTGGGAACTTACTTATTTCCTTGTGTTTTGCCCCCATTTCATCATTCGTTATGCATCTCTTTGGTACAATGGTTGCTGTGGAAGGATGGCCAGTGATTCTTGTTGACAAGCACAATGCAGTGTGGACCCGTAAACAAAAATTAACATGTATTGCCCTTGTAATTTTGCTGTTAATAATATTTTGTGGGGTATCATAAGTTTTGGAAAGTGATCAAAGTGTACTTTTACGTAGTAATGGTAAGGTTGCTCCTCAAGTCCGAAAGAAAAGGATTGCTCAAGGAATGTGTTTCTAGATACACACAAGAGGTTCTTTGGAGAAGGGACTGCTTGTTACGCCACTGAATATGAGACTAGTCTATGGACAGCAAATCCATTGTCAATTGTGAATTATACTTATTCTCGGCCCCTTGACTTTGTAGAAATGTAAGGAGTATTTGGGTTTGGCTATCCGGGTCCTTGTCTATATTATGGAAAGCCACAAGGCATGGGTTATCTAGGGTGTGATCACAACAGTTATTGTGACAACATCTATATAGAAAAACAGATGTAACTCTGGTGGGTTACCAGTATCAGGAATTGACAGTTCCCTAAGAAGCTGTTGCTTTTTGTCCAATTATCAATTTTACTGACACTATATTGTATGTCAATTGTTCAGGGATAGTATTCTATAAGGGCACATACTCTTTGGTAAATACAAAGGACCTCAGTTCCTTTGGTGGGAATTCTAGGCATTCTGCAGTAGATTATGATAGACCAGTGTATGCACACCCAGGGTTTTTCTTTTTATCTAATGGGGCTTATTCAAATGTCCATAATGGTACGGAAGACGTGGCACTTGGGATGGTACTGCATTTGAGTGTACCTTGCAAACATGCAAAGCCTAAAGTAAGATGGGTTAAAAGGACATTGACCAAAGAATTCTGTGAAGGAGTGACAGATCTCAAAGTCAATAATTATAGTAATGGTATTACTTTTGGATACATTTTTTCCTCCATAATTACATTTGGTGGTACTGCTATGGCCAGGGGTGAGACAGCTAGAGAATATTTTGGATGTAACTTGCAAATATTGTCTAACTCCACAGTAGCAGCTTTGCGTGACATCACCACCCAACTATAAAATATGCAAATATATTTTGAGCAGACTAGATATGCAGTCGATTTCATCCAAGCTAAGAGTGGTGGTATGTGCGTGGTAGTAGGAGGCCAGTGTGTAGTTGGGATCACAAATATGGGAAAGAATATTACCCCACACATTTTAGACATCCTTGAAAATATTAAAGGAATGGAAAGAGGGAACTGGAGTTGATCTCTTTTCGGCAGCTGGGGTTGGGTCCTTGAAAAGGTGATTTATTTCATTGTGATCTTGGTCTCTTGCTGTGTCCTTTTTCACTGCCTTCCCTTCTGTTGTTCTTATTGCACCACTTTTCTCACTCCTAAGAGGAAAATATTGATTCATGACACCAATGCTGCAATTATGGTTGAAAAAGGAGAACGATGACCTCATGCAGATAAATGAGGGCATTTTCGAGACTTCTTCCCTCCTTACAGTCTCTCTTCCTGATGTTCACAACATGCAGTGCTCCTAAGAAGTTTACCGATGACTTTCTGTTTTATTGATTTATATGCTCTTTGCCATTACTAGAAAATGTTTAGCTCATGCTAAAAGGAGGGTCCTTTAGAATAGGAAAATTCATGTTTGCGCAATGTTCTATGTAAGTTAGCATTCGCAGCACCATTTTCTATTTAGACACCATCTTGAACCAAGATCGAAACTAATTCCTTGCTGTTTTCGAGAAAAGGCATCCGTTATTTTTGTTTCTGCAATGTTAGGTTTTGCTTCACTAATGAATGGACTGCCATTATTAGCGCTTACCTTTCCTACTAGATAGAGGCCTTCTCCCACTTGTCTAGTGGCTGGCACGGGCAGAGTGGCCTTATGTTGTAGATAGTGTGTGCACGGCCCCAGAATCAAAACTCTTTGTACTTCTTTGTATAACTGCATCTGTCTGGAAAATTCCATGGTGGGAGTGCCTTCATTGGTTCTGAAATATACATACTGTATCTCTATGCTTGCTGATGTCTGTCCCTCTGCAGCACTCCTAGCGACTGGGCAGACTGGGCTCCACCCTGAGTGTACCTGAATAAACAGATTTTGGTTTGTATTCTCTACTGTCTGACCTACTCTTCATTTGGTATGGAAGGCTGAGAGGTGGTCGTGAGGTACCCGGGTGACCCTAATCGGGCCACTTCCTTTATCCACTCTTAGAAAGTTAGCATTTTTCTGCCCTCAACCGTTTTGTTCCTGTGGCCTGGTTTCGATCACACTACTGGGTGCAACTGACAGTTACATTTTGTGAACTTCTCCCATGCAGTCACTTAATAGAGTGATTAGGTGTACCTGAATGAGCCATTTGCTCTAGGATGGGAGGGCTGTGCTGAGCACAGGCCCACTTACATCTGAACAGCCCGTGCTCTATCTTCACACAAAGGGCCTAATGACCCCACATTGTCACTGAAACCAGCATGAAGCCAGGGCAGTGGTGTCATGAAATTCCATGCACTTTAAAGGCACTATCTAGAAGCTTCTCTCGTCTTAAAGAACCAGGATACCAGGGTATAAAAGTAGAACCTCAGACACCAGTAACTTCGGTGCACTTCTGGACCTGTGGTTTGCTGCTGAAGGACTACCACTCTGCTGGACTGCTGCTCTGAAGGAACTGCTGACCTGCTGTGCTGACCTCCTGCCCTCTTGCCTAAGTGAGAAGGATTGGACCTGGATCTCTTGAATCCAGAACCAGAGTGACTCCAACGGCTAGTAGTCTGGCCTCTTCATTGGAAGAATAAGGGACATAACAGACTTCCAACAACCTTGCATCTGCACCTCGACTCTGCCATCTGTGAGTCTACCTACCCAAGTGGTGCCACCATGGTTCTGGATGCTTGGAAGTGGGCTAAGGTGTTCTGCCAGCCTCTGTGGTTACAGTGCAACCAATCCATCTCCTCTGCTGTGGGTCGCAACCACGAGCAGAAACCGCATTTCTGCTGGTGCACAGATTGGATCTGTCGTAAAGACCTGCAGCGCCGCCACAGTCGGAATTGTTTTCGGGAGCCGTTGTTGCACAATGCATCTTCAGGGCATGCCCTTGCTTCTCTCATCAATGGGAACCTCGACGATGACGTTGGACTCTGCATTGCAGGTTTCCAGATCCTCAAAATCAACGCATCACCAGACAATGCAGCGCATCCACGACTCCAGACTTCTTCGACAGCGATGCAAGCAGACCTTGCAGAGCAGCCTCACTGCATCTCTGAACCGAAAAATCTCTTCAACTGCACAACGCATCCTCATCTTCAACACGGATCCTTACAATGCTCAGCAAACCAGGATAGAAGGTACTTTGTTCATCTGGCCTAACTGGGTCTCTGTAGCTATGCCGCACTACATTTCGGTCAGCCTGAACTTTTTATTTGACCAGAAGGATACCCAAAGCGCTACCCTCAGTGATAAGTGCAAGTGAACAGGTCCTTTTTAACCTGGGTCACTGGAGTGAAGCCTAAAGGCTTACTCACCTTTAAAGGTCCATTGCTGTGTGCTTAACTCACCCTTGGCCTACATTAGCTTGGTGTGAAATGGAGTGCAGAAATGGTATATTTGTGCTCAGTGCATATTGCCTGGGAAGGGTACAATATAGGGTTAATGCAGTACAGAGCAGTGTGTCTATGGTGAATGCATGTGCTGAATTCCTAGGTGCCTATGAGAAGTACAGTACCTGAAAGATGAAGTGCTGAGCAGTGTGTGCAGGATAAATGCATGTGCCTGGTTCATGTGTACCTGTGAGTGTTACAATACAGAAAAGGTGCAGTGCATGCATACTAACTACAGATGCTGGGTGTATGTGTGCCCATGAGTGCTACAGTACATGAAGGAACAATGCTAAATTCAGGTGCTGTATGTATGTATGCCTATGAGTGGTATAGTACATGGAGAATACCGTACCATGCTCTGCCTATATGCTGTATAGATACACTTAGGGCCCAATTCACAGAGGTAAATTTAGACGTTTGGTCTAAACTTAGACCAAACGTCTACATTTACGACTTTGGGAGTTCACAAAGGGCATTTACAAGTGCTATCTTTATGTTTGCACAATTCACACCACCCTAAAGCCGGCCCTGTCCACAAATGGCTAATTTTTGAAGCAGAAAAACTGGATTAACCTGTGCCTTGTAAACTGGAGTTACATGCCTCCTTTTTTTATAACTAGGCATGCTGAGGCTTAACATTTATAATGACTCCTTGTTGCAGTTTTCTTTAGGTCTATATTTAAACTAAACATATTACATTAACTCAAATTAATAATTAACAGAAATATTTTTAGAAATGTTTTACAAATCTAACCTATACATTACCATGTGGAGATATCCACCCCAAAGGCACAGTCTCTTTATCGTAAAGTATAGGAAAAATGAAAAATTTTATTTGACTAGTAATTATTTTTTAATGCTTCAGCACTTTTAACTCAATTCTTATATTAAATTCAACTTTTTGTATCTGAAGTTCAAATTTAAAAATACATTCCCACCTCTATTAATAAAACGAATGTATAACAAAATATAAATTTAAATATAGAATCAATTAAAAGTAATCTAATTATATTCTACTAAAATATATTGCAATGGTTGTTTTCTACTCTGTTGCGATAATCAGTCTGTAAAAATGATACATGTTCGATTTTATAGAGGATATATCATCTTTTTCAGATAGAATATATAATCTTTATTCAGAAAAAAAATATGCGTGATAGATTGCAGCTAATAATGATTCAACCAGGCCTAGATTGTACTGCATCAGCAGCACTGGCGATAAAATGTAAGCCTAATTCCCATGGGCAGATGTTTTGTCCCAGAGGACGGATGGTGGGGCCCGTGCCCCAGCTGCATACCTCCTGGCCCCCTCCTTAGAGGTGGTCTTAAACTGAATCAACCATATGCATTGCTACCACTGAGTGCAGTTCAGGGTTAGCACCAGCACAAGCACAGTTAGTTTCACTTTCTTTCTTCCTGTGTGGCTCATACCTGTACCTCTCTCTAGAGTCATTAGGTGAATTGCAGGACTACTTCAGACCCTGGGAGCATGAGGGTTCTTCGGGAAGAGAGGAGAGGAGAGGAAAGGAGAAGAGAAGAGAAAAGAAAAGGGGAGAAGAGAGGAGAAGTGAGGAGAAGAGAGGGGGGAAGCGGTTAGGGTGGAGAGGACATTGCAGGAAAAGAAGAAGGGAACGGGCAGGTTTGAACATTTTTGCCAGTGATGCTTTTGGCTCTCTTCTCCTGTCCTGTCCTACAAATGTTTCCGAAGTAGCATATGAATGACAGACTTTGTTCCTATTAAAAGTTGTATCTGCTAAAATAATCATTGCTCTCATTATGACTTTCGCTGCATATCTTTAAATTATATGTTTTAAATCCATCAGATGAGCACTGAGAACTTCTACTAGACAGTTCTAGGAGCTCTGCTGTTCAAGCTAAATCCTTCATTTGAAACACGATAATTTCACTTCTTCAGGCTGCAATTGGGATGCTTATACCTGAAGTCTTTCTTCATATAGCACACTGTTCTCAAACCAATTGTACTCTCCTACGCTGGATTTTTCCTCCTCGTTGTGAGCAGTACACCTTCTGTCATTACCCTCTCTAAAATCACTTTTAAAAAACTGTCATTTGCCTTTCATTCTCTTAAGTCCCTTATTCCCTCATCTGCTTCTGGTCAGATGTAGTCATATTTGACCTTAATATACCCACTTCCTATCTCTATTTCTCTTTCTAACGCTCTTGCGTTCTCTCATTGTCTTTCCCTCTATCGTCTCTCTCCTATTCAAGTCCCTCATCTATCATTTTGTGAGAGAGTGGAGTTGGACTGAGCATGTGCGCCAAATCATTTAACTCTGTGTGATGCTTTTTGATGGCTGACTGATGGAGTGACTATAAATGGGGGGAGAGCACGAGCCTGGAGAAGATAAATGCTTTCTTTGTGTTTGATGGATGAATATTCTTCATAAGGCTTGTGCTTGGCATGGGTGATTATTTTTCCCTGGAGTCAGTACCCTTTTCAGAGGGCCATGGGGCAAGCAGGGGTTACTGGGCCCAACCATAGGGGGTGAGGCTGTTAACTCCTGACATCCTGTAGCCCGACCTACCTTGGGCTCTGAGCAACTGGGCCAAGTACCCCTTCTGCACTTTACTCTCAGTAGTATTGTGGTGAAGCAGTTCAAGACTCCCTCGGGGGGGAAAGGTATGGCTGCAAGGGAGTGAACATAGGCTCATAACTCAAAATGCGCACAGGGGCAGCAATAAAGTATTGTCCAGCTGTTGGAAGCTGGCTCTCTATATAGTGTACTAAAATTAAGTACACTTTACAGAGAGTCCAACGAGACACAGATTGGTATACAGAGGCAAAAGTAGATAATACTTATGCTCTATTTGTGGTAGTGTGGGTGAGCAGATAGGCTTAACAAAGGGTATTGCTAGGCATGTGTTGTACTCACAGAGGCAATAAATGAGACTCACACTTAAAATTAAATCCAAGACCAATTTGCAGAAATAACACTTATTTGTCTGTAATTATTTTAGACCAAGAATTTTATTCACAGGTAAGTACTTCTTTTGTTATGAATTTTTACAGTTTGGGTAAAAACTCAGTTGTGTTCAATCACCCGTAATAGAAGTCTATAGAGAAAAAACGTGTAGAAAATCTTACAGTTTGTTTTCGGGGTTCATCTTTAGGTTTTAGGAGGGTAGAAAAGCCAGTTCCAATGTTTCACCAGTCCCACCAGCAGATTATCGGGAGAGTCTTGGATTCAGCTGGGAGCAGGGTGCTGATGTAATTGGTAGCAGGCATTATGGAAAAGGGGGCCACCTCAAAACAGGCTGCACAAAGGAACCTAGAGGTATGTACGGGAGACCCCAAACGAGGGATCGGGTTGGAAGGGCCTCAAGCCCATGGGATCATAACTTGTTTGTCGGTCCCCAGGCTATGCAGGATGGGTGCAAAACAGGTAGGTCAGCCAGGCTCCATTTGGCAACAGGTTCTCGTGTCTTGGGTCAGCAGCTCATCTTTGTCCGTTATCTTCTTAGGTTCATCAAATCTGAAGTTCAAGGTACAGAAATGCCAACTAAATAGTAAATTTAGGGGTGTTAATGGGAGTACAAGGTAGTAGCCAATGGGCTACCTACCTGAAGGGTGACTACATCCTCCTAATACCACTTCCATTGGGTAGTGGGCATAACACTGACCGTGGTTGGATAATTTTCTGCAAGACAAGATTGAGGAATTGGAAAAGTGGGCTCCACATCACCTTGCCCACCCTAGGGGTGGTGCTGAATGAATTTGGTCGCACCTCCTAATCTAACTAAGATTGCTGCATATCCTCCCACTAAAAGTGGAGCAGGACAGGAGAGTTGGCAACCGCCACTAACTTCACCTTGTCTTTTCTGTGTTTTCCCAACCAGCCCTGTCTGTCCATTCCTCATTCCTAGAAGTTCTGTCAAATGTGCTTAGCATTGCCTGATCCCTCTTTGTTGGTTGCATGTTCATGCATGGCACTCTCTTTGCCTTAGGCGTTGCCTTTACCTGTGCTGTAGCTATCTGGCCCTTCCTAGGTGCTGCAACAGGTATGGACATGGTATGCTGTCTGAAGAGCATGTTGTGCATTAGGACACATCCCACATATTTAGAAAAGGGTATCACATTGTAACTCATGCTGTTTTCTGTGTCTGTTGGCAAGTGTGAGCAAATATAACATCCTGATATGTTTATGATGCGTACATATATTTGTAACATTTCAATATCTTGATTTCCTTGGTATTCAACCATGGTTCCTTTTCCCCTTCTCCTTTAATGTCAACCTCCCCCAAAATGTCTTGTTTGGTCATGTTCATTTTTCTCTCCCCATATGTTATATTTGAGTCACTCCCATCCCCCACCTGACCATTAAGGAACAGTATTTCAGGATCTTTTGCATATTATTATTATCAATGCAGTCACTATTATTCCTGAAACTGTGGATAATATTGCCATTAGCACGGCTGGCGACTTCCTTCCCTCTTTCTTTGTTCTTGGCATCTTCCTACGAATGTTCTTTATATCCAAAAGTATCTCCCTAGCCCTTTCCTTTTCTTCTGCTGGAAAAATCCCTAATTTCATTCTTCTTTCACTTCGGCCTATGTTGTCCTCCTTTGAGATGTCTGTATGCAACTCATAGTTCAATTGACATCCTTTATGAGATGAGAGCCGATTGTGTGAATTACACACTGTAGTATTTCAAGGCGAAGTTCCTCAATGTGTGGAGCTGATGGTTGGTCTCCAAATGTTGGGAATGTGAGATCTTGCAGAATCAAGCTTTGCAAGCCACTCAATCGAGGAGGGTTTGGAACAGTCAATGTCTCCATTTATTTTTACCCCAGGAATCAACAGTACGATCTTAGTTATCAGTTCTGAAGCTCTACAAGTCACTTGTATAGCCCTCAGCCTTCTGGTCCTTACAGTTCTTGGCATCTGTTGGGTAATGCTCCTCTATCTCTCTACTGTCCATGAGCACCACCAGTGGTGCATCTTGGGCCGTCTGCAGGCCGCACCCGGTCCTAGTTCAGAGGCCTCTGCTGATTGCCCGGGTCATGCTCTCAGCGGGAGCTGAGTACGTCTCTTGCACTCATGTGCCAAGATACGCCTCGGGGTACCTTGATACAAAACCATGGGTGCTCCTATTGTATATCGTCAGAGGTTAACCAGCAAATGACATCACTTTAGCACTTGAAGAAAACATAGGGGTCCTTGGAAAGATGATACCTGGAGGCCTGAAGTTGTGCTTTCTGTTGGAGGCGTGGCCTGTGGCAAGCAGGGATCTGCCTCTCCTCTAATCTGCCTTTGCTGGTGCTGATCTGTTGGAGCGAAGATTGTACCTGCGGGGTGCCTCAGATGCAGGTGGTGTTGCAGGTGGAGCTTGCCCTCCTCGGTCCAGCCCTGCTGCTCTCTTGGTGTGGGAGCCGTGGATCCAGGATGTCAGCCCCTCGCACTTAATGTGTGTTGCAGTCATCAAGAGAGCCTGGTACGGGCCATTTCACCTTGACTGGAGGCAATGTCTTCTGGTGCCTGGCTGCAGGTCCTGTGACGGTAGAATTGCTGATTCTGGAAGGGCCTGCAGGACCTGGCTATAGAGATAACGCAATGTCTCTGTTAATTTCTTATAATAGCACAAAAGCAAATCGTCTGCTATCGACAGTGGAGCGGTAGACATGTGGCCTGCAATGTTCATGGGGCAGACAAACAGAATTTCGTGACGGCTTAGCTTGGTCACCCTATCTGGTGTGCTTCTCATTGCCAACAGAGCTAGTTGCAGTGTGTCCACCCATGATAGTTCAGTTAATGCACTAATTTAGCAAATTTTGTTTTTCAATACGAATGTATGACGTTACAACGCATACATTTACAATGCATGCCTTTACAACGCAGTTTTTACATCACAACATCCTTTACAATGCATTCTTTTACATCGCATGCCACTACATCGCATTTTTAAAAGCTACCTTTACAACGCATTCCATTACATCGCATTATACCTTTACAACGCATACCATTACAAAGCATACCCTTACATTGCATTTGAGGTAAGTGTTGGATAGTGTAGGGGTAAAAATTACTCTTCTAACTCCAGTGGGTGCAGCAGTAGGGTAAGTGTTGGATAGTGTAGGGGTAAAAAATACTATTCTAACTCCAGTGGGTGCAACAGTCAGGTAAGTGTTGGATAGTGTAGGGGTACAATAATTTGTAATGGTATGCGTTGTAATGACATGCGATGTAATGCCTGCGTTGTAGTGCCATGCATTGTAATGACATGCGTTGTAGTGACATGCAATGTAATGCCTGCATTGTAGTGACATGCATTGTAAAGGATGTTGCGATGTAATGACTGTGTTGTAAATGTAGTGCGATGTAATGACTGTGTTGTAAAGGTTGTTTCCCTTCAATACCCTATTCTTCCTCTCCGCAGCACCTGCTGCCGGTGGGTGATAGGCACAGTGCAGTTTTTGTGTGACCCGAGCCCCTTGCATATTTTCCCTATCACATGGGAAATGAACGCAGGACCATTGTCTGAGCTCAGAAGTGCTGGAATCCCAACTCTTGGGATGAGATCTTTCAACAGGCATGTAGCAACAGTGTGTGCATCACAGTTTTTGTTGTTGGATAAGCCTCAGTCCATTTGCTGAACATGCACACAATTACCAATACATGTTTGTATGGGAGGCATGTCGGTGAAGTCTAGTTGGAGGCTTTCAAAGGGTCTGTGGGGTGGTGAAGAGTGGCCAGGTGCAGTTGGTGTACCCTTTCCAGTATTGTATTGTGCACAAACTGTACATTGCTTACAAAGTCTCTCTGCTATTTGGCAGAACTTGCAATTGTACCAACATTGGGAAAACAGTCTAATCATGCTGTTGCAGCCCACATGTGAGGGACCATGAAAGAGGTGTACCAGAGAGGAAAGCATTGATGAAGGTAAGCATATTTTCCCATTCGGCCCCAGTCTATAACCCCTCCTTTGTTTGCACACACCCTCCCTTGGCCAACTACTCCATTTCATGTTCCTCAACCATTTTCTGAATATGCATAGGATCAAAATGTAGTGAGTCATTCTTCACATGATTCTCTTTGTTCTGGTTAATCATTTGTACCATTGTTAACTGGCAGCATGCTAGCGCTATGCTCGATGCTTCACCATTGATAAAAGCGTTGCCTTTTTACCCATTATCTTTTAATGAGGTGTATGCTGAACATTTGATTGTGGCTACCTATAGCAGTAGTAACAATGCTTGGAGAAGGTCACTTATCAGTTCTGTGTGCTCTATTTGCTGCCCTGCTGACGTGAGGATTCCCCTCATTGACCATAGCTGGCTGAAATCGTGGAACACCCAGAAGGGATATTGGCTATCTGTATATACGTTTACTCTTTTTCCCCTAGCCAATGTGCATGCCCTCATAAGTGCAGCAAGTTCAGCTGCATGTATACTTTTGGCAGCTGTTAACCTTCCCCCTTCCAATAATTTGTTAGCAATGCCTACTGCATAGGATTAGGATTAGGAATAGGATTCCATTGTCATCCCTGAGACATGACCCATCCACAAAAAGGTCCCCTTGGGCATCTTGCAGTGGTGTGTCGTTCAGGTCTGGGGGCACCTTGGTAAGCCTGTCTATAGCCAGTGCACAGTCATGAAATGCATCATTTGAGGTAAAATCATCTAGGTCATGCACCGTAGGTAAAAGGCATGCCGGATTCAGAGTGGTGCACCTTTTGATGACAACGTGTGGCGCTAGTAGTGTCAATTCATGTCTGGTAAGATATGCATTTGTCAGATGCTGGGTCTTGGTGGACATAAGAAGTGTGTTCACTGCGTGGGAACGTGCAAGACCATGGTGTATGCCAGTACTATATTTTCTGACTATTCTAATGCCAGTGCTGCCGCAGCAACTGCTCAGAGGCAAGGCCGAAGCGCTGAAGCTACTGGGTCTGAGGTGGCAGAATTGTATGCCACTTGGCGGCAGAATGATCCATGCTTTTGTGTCAGGACCCCTAGTGAGCACCCCCTTCCCATGGCAGAACAGGTGGAAATCCGTGCTGCAATCTGGGAGGCCTAACGCTGGTGCCATCATGAGTTATTTTTTCAATTTGTGGAATGCCTTGTCGCAGTCCTGTGACCAGGTCATGATGTCTGGTACATCTTTGTGTGTGTGAGGGCTTGCAGGGGCTTGGCAATTAGAGAGAAATGTGGAATCCAGTGGTGGCCATATCCCGCCACCCCCAGCAAAAGCCTGAACCTTTTTTTGTATGTGGGGTCGGGGAAAGGGGGTGATGGTGGATATTCTGCCAGGCAGTAATTTTCTTGTTACTTCAGACAATTCATGACCCAAATACTTCACAGCAGTCTGACCAGAACTGTAATTTCTTTAGGGAGACCTTGTAACCCTTCAGCACTAGATGGCATAAGAGGGTAACAGTGTCCTTTTCACAAGCATCCCTGGAAGGTGAGGCCAATAGTAGGTCATCTAAGTACTGGATAAGTGTGGACCCCTCTTTTAGTATTAGGTAGTCCAAGGCAGTTTTTTATGCATTTGTGAAGATGGAGGGGTCTCTGTATACCCTTGAGGCAGAAGACACCATCAAAATCTTTTAGAGCATAAACAGAACGCAAAAAGCTACTGTCTGTCAGGGTGTAGTGGAATGGTTAAGAAGGCAGAGCTAAGATCCAGCACTGTGAAGTGTATTACTGTCACTGGAATATTGGACAATATTGTGGCTGGGTTTGGGAGGGAAACAACCTTTACGTCGCAGATTTTACACCGTAATGCATTCACAACGCGGTCGTTACAATGACCGCGTTGTTACACCGCAGTGCCATTACAACATAAGTCAGTACAGTGACTTGCGCTAAATGGCGCTCTTGACTAAAGAATAGTATGATTTACTATTCCAACACCTTCCCTACTGTTGCACACACTGGAGTTGGAATAGTAATTCATACTATTCCTAAGTCCAGCGCGCAATCTAGCACAAGTTGTTGTAATGACTTGTGTGTAATGGCACTGCGTTGTAACAACGTGGTCATTGTAACGATCACGTTGTGCATTTATAGCGGTTTAAAATCCGTGTTGTAAAGTGCTATATTCGGTTTGGGACCACTGGAAAGGAAGGTACCACTATTTTGTTCAAATTCCTGAGGTCTTGCGTAAAACGATATACAGGGGCCCTGACCAGGCCCTTGGAAGCTTTCTTTGCAGGAAGTATTGGTGTGTTGCATGGGCTGGAGTGTATCTCTTTTATTATTCCCTTTTGGAGGAGGTCATTTATGACTGGTGCTATGCCCTCCTCCCCCTCTTTTGAAATCTTGTATTGTGGAATTCTTTGATAGGGGAGCTCCTGGCTTTAATTTGATCTGCACTGGTGGGTAGTTTAACACCTGTCCCACGTCATTGTTACTTCGGGCCCAGACCTGAGGTGGCATGCAATCACAAAATTCTGGCAGTATCACAGGGTTTGTGCATGTCATGAAAGCCTGAAACATCAAACCTGCTTTCTAGGAAAACCCCTGTTGGTGAACAGTGTATGGTGCATTGTAATTTGCAAAGCAGATCCCTACCCAGTAAATTCCTGTGGCAGAACCTACTGAGGAAGAACTGGTGGTTGACAGTGATGGTGCCTACTACTAGTTTTAGTGGCTTTGTGAGATATTCATCCATTGCTTGTCCTTTCATTCCGACTGCCGTTACTTGTATTCCCGAAAGTGGCACCTCAGGCATCTGAGAGGCTTTCAGCATTGATCTCTGACCTCCGGTGTTGACTAGGAATGGAACAGTTTTGCCCAAAACAGTTTCTCCACATATGGGCCAAATTGGGTCACTGCTATTGCTGGAGCTATTAGGCAGTCTCCCACTCCCAGGCATCCCTAGAACGTGCCTTGAGGTGGTGGTGGAAAAGCACCATGCTCTTGCACTCACTCGTCCCTTCCCATCCAATCATCCATGTTCCTTCTATTCTGTTGCGTTGGCGGAGGTGGAGGCATGTCATTTGGTGCGTACCCTTCCCGAGCATTATTTCTGTCGTCTGTACGCTGGGTGTTATGTTGGTATTGTTTTTGACCCTGTACTCTATTCTGTGTTTGCCTACTTTCCAGATTTTTATTTTTTAGTATTGGGCAGTCTACCTTCCAGTGGTTGGGGTTTACAGTAGAAACATGCTGTTCCTCGTGTTGGTAGGGAGGCTGACCTGCCATTTTGTTGTCTGCCTGTACCCTTTCCTTGTCCTCTTCCCCTTCACCTACCTTGCTGGCTTGTGTAAAACCTCTCTTCAGCTACCAGCAATCTCATTTTCTCTTACTTTATTTTCTCTGCCTCCATTCTCTGTGCATGTGACTGGTAATCAGCGCAGTATCTGGCTGCTGCCAATAACTTTTCAATTGGTTTCTGTTGCCAGCAAACAAATGATGTTTGCATGTGTGCCTTGATCGGTGGCCTCAGCCCTTGAACAAAAGTTGGGACAAATAGAGGCATGACATCTCCCATTGGATTCTTTAATCTGCTGATCTGCTGGTAAATTTGCAGAAGGCGGTCAAAATATGAATTCACACTCTCATCTTTTTCCTGTTTTGCATGTGCTATCTTGTTCCAGTCTATCGTATCTTCTGGAATATTTTCCTTCAAATATTTCACTACTTCTTTGTATTTTTGGTTTACTTTTTCTCCTGGCATCCCTCCTCTGCCCCTAACTGGCTCACACTTTGGCCACTCTATTGTTCTTTTGCAGCCCTCCTACAGGTCTTTTGACAGTCCCCCCAGCATTGCCATCCTTTCTAACTTGGTATACCACCTTCTTAGTTTATTTATTAATTTCGGTAAGTCTTTAGTGAAGGAGATAATATCTGCTCTGAACCATGGGAAATTGACATATGCTAGTTTGTTGTCTTTACTTCCAGGTGGAGGAGGCATATCTCGCAGGGGCATAATCAATACTGGCACTGCTAGGGCAGGGTCGATGTGAGGGTGTGGACGACCTCTAGGACTACCATTGTGCGTATTAGTTGCTTCCACTGTTGTAATTTGTCTATGGCGTATCTTAAGGTCTCTGATATTTTATTATTGTTGCAGTTTTGAATCTGTGAAGCTAAACTTAGCTACATCCCACCCGTACTGTGGGGGAAGTGAGGGAGGGTTGTTTGTGGTGTCATTGGATTGTTTCTTAGCCTGTTGTACGAATGCGTTATGTGCTTGCGGGCCTTTATCCATCATATGTGCTCATGCCAAAGACAACAATTTATCCTGATATGGTCTACAATGTGTTGCTGTGAATGTGGGGACTGGCATTGTCCCTTCCACCATCTGGTGCAAGAGATCCAGGCATTTGTTGCTGTCTGTCTTTAGCATTCTTTTGCCAGTCGTAGGTGATGCATGTGGGGACAATGTGGTGGAGTTTGGATTGCTTTCAGTGCTTTTTTGAACCTGTGGCAGGGCTGTTTCTGGTCCTTCTACAGCCTGTTCTAAAGAGGTGATATTGTGGGCTGCCTGGTGTATGTATGTACATAAGTGCCATATTAACTCCCTCCACTTTTCAGTCGAAAACATGTGATCCACTGATCTGTCATCAAAAATTTGTTTTCACTTATTACTTAGTAAACGTGGGACTTTTATGTGTTTTTCTGCGCATTTTGTTAGGAACTGCTGTTTCATGTCATAGTGTTTTGAATCTGCGTGTGCAGCTTCTTGCCTCATCAGTTTAATGAGGGGACGTCTGGGACGGCTGCCAAGTCAATTTTCGAAACTTCTTCTTTCAGAAGTTTGCGCGTTAGAGCTATACAATCTGTTTGTTCCCCCTCGGACAGCTCAGTGTAGGAGCGGAAGGTGTGACGGTGTTGTCTGTTTTTGGAATGGTGTTCTGTCGTCAACCCGCCATCCTCCCCATTAGTAGATCTTCGAGGACTGTATCCTCTTCTCCCTCCCCCTCCTTTTTGTATCCTTTTTCACTATCAACTGGAATACATGGAAACACTCCTACGACATCTAACTGCGTTTTTCTCCAATTTTCACCTATCTTTTTCTTTGCCATCTCATTCAACAAATTGCTCTTAACTTCTAACAATTCCTTGTGCACCTTACTTTTGACATCACGCATATCAAGCAGAACAAAATCACACTGATGAAATGACTCCCACTCTGTTTGCCTTATCTTCTTTCCTTTCAACTTTAACATTTGTCTCAAATATGACAATTTATTCAAGTCGTAAGTTCTGTGACACTGGAATTGAAAGTCAGGTCTCTTCGCTGTCACGTCATGCCATTTACGTATAAAGAGTATGGAACCAAGTCCTTGGCGCAGGGTCGCATGGTATGCTGGGGAGTCTTTTGGTGGAGCTGGCTGGCTGCTATTTAAATTATTTTTACTGAGAGGGTTAGCCATGGTGGAAATAATGGTGTGTGATACTGTGGTGGTATACAAGCAGTAACCCTTGTTTCTTTGTAGGAACAGTTCAGATATATCAGACGAAAAGGAAAAGGAGGATGGGGTTCACGCTAAAATGCAGACAGACAACAGGATGGGTGGGTGAATGTTCTCATGTGCTTTCAGCCGGCCTCCAGCATTTGCGACAGCAGAGGAAGCCATTCGTCAGTCAAAAGAAAGTTCAATTGATACTAGTTCACCAAAGCATTCACAAGTGGGAAAGGAAAGAGAATAATCCTGGGCGCTAGTGACACTGCGGTACCCGCTCCCATGAATAGAAAAGAAGGTGAGAGGCAAGTAGGTAGAAAGAGTAGTATTTCCATCCCCTTGTGATCTTCTGGGGTCCCAAAAGGGCAGGAAGTGCGGCTAGATGGAATTGAGGAGCCCTTGAGCTATGCTGCTGGGGTCCAGGCAGTCAAAAAAACACAGAGCAGAAGTGGTGAACTCCTCAAGCAGTTGAAACACAGACATGAAACATAAAAGCAATATTTGGCAGCTCTGCACAGCAGCCCTGTATTATGGTGTGTGGTGTGAGTGGGTGCGTTTTGAATATGTTAATCCCAGGATAGTAAGAGAGGAAATAGGAACAGGATGAGTGGTACTTCAGAGGACATAAGAAGTAACACTCAAATGGGAGGTAGTGTACAGTACAGGACAAAGACTAATAGGTCTGCCTGCCAGTCCATGGTAAGTGGGTGGTAATATTAAATGGCATTGTTTGTAATGGAGACAATAAGTATTAAAGGGTTGTTCAGTTCATTGTCAGAGAGGTAACAGCATATTAATGTCAGTTCAGTAGTGTGTACAATACCCAAATAAAAGGATGGCCTAACAAGAACTGGAAACACCATACAACGATAGGAACGGTAAGTGCAACCCTAACAGTATTTAACCACAATATATGAAAGGCACATCACAGTAACACAGCAAAAAAATGCTATGAAACCCAAAATGATAGAGAATAAAATAATGGATACTATCTCCCCGTTGTGCTTAGGTGGGCACCTAGGCACAGCTGGAGACCACGCCCGGTGCCCAGCCAGAGGCAGCGCCCCTGTTACTACTAGTCGCTAGCGGCTCTGAGGTGAGTTAGCCGCGCCCAAAGATTGGTTCATGGAAAGAAAATCATTTGCGCTCCAAAAACTGTTGCAGATAAACGGAGGAGTCTGCCTGGCTACCACTCACACAATATCGTGCCAGCACACCAATTATGTGCAAGTCCAGGGGAGCGTATACCGCTACCGCCTGGACCTGGGGATCAAAACTGCTTCACTCTAAAATAAGGGACTACCTGCTTCAACCCAACCGGAGGATGGAGATCCTCAAGCAGAACTCACAGATGGATGTTGATTCTGGCAATGCCTACCGACCTCAGGTCCAGTCAATGACAGCTCAAGCGCTAGTTATCCCTAGATTGGAATATGTGAGTGTCACTCTATGTGGCCTCCCCAGATCGTCGACGGCCCCTCTTAGAGCTTCACTCAACGCAGTTGCTAGACTCATTACAGGCACCAAAAGAAACAGTCACATCTCCCTTGACCTGCGAGCCCTCAACTGGCTGCCATTCGAGGCGCAAATTTGTTTGAAAATTGCTTGTATGACACATAAGTAGGCCTGAGCAGTAAATTCCGTCCCGCTTGCGGAATTTGGGTAATTTTGCGTTCTGCGGAGAACGCGGAATTGCCCAAAATTCTGCGTTCTGCGGCTTCGTGGAATTTTTTGCTTGTTCGCATTCTCAAAACGAGTGTTCACAAGATATTTCCCCCCAAGCACGCAAACAGCTTTCGCGAACAGGAAAAAAGCATCGCGAACAAGAAATTCCACGGGTTTGCGGAATTTCTGCGTGCTCACAGAGATTTTTTACCGTTTCGCGGAGCTTTGCGTAGCGCTGCTACGCAAATTCCGCCCAACCCTAGCATTACATCACAAAACTCCTTGTTATCTAGCTCAGAAACTGGTGCTCTCATGTGGTAACAGATCCAATAGGAGCTCCAATAATCTCCTATTGAAACCACAACAATTTATAAAGAAGAAAACATACAACCGCACCTTCTCAGGAATGGCGCCGAGGATTTGGAATGCATTGCCCCCAGAAACGAGACAGAACCCGTCTACTGCATTCTTAAAAAAAGAAGTGAAAGCTATTCTCATGGCTAAATTTACTTGAACTTTCCATATACACCTGTAATATATCTATTTTATATAGTATTTGTGAACTTTCTGTATTAAGACCCACTTATATCGCTCTATGCTTGTTTTCAATTACTTACATTTGCACTGTAAAGCGCTACCGGTCTTGTTCACGCTATAAAAAACCTTCAAAATAAAATAAATAAATAAATAAAAATAAATGGGAAGTAGCCGTAAAGGTCCTCTACCCCCATAGGCCAGGGACTGTCCACAGGCAAGACAGGGGAGTGCAGAGGTAGGCCCTCCTTGGTACAGTCAGCCAAGTGCTGCTTAGCACCAGGAAGTGACTGACTGCAGGTAAAGTGCAGGGGGACTCTGTTGCCAGCCTGGCAGGTTGAGGATTTGGCTCAGAAACTAAAATGGAGATCAAAAATGCACATTAGAGAGATGGGTAGAGCTCGACATCAGTATCAGAGGTCAAATACCATTGACGGTTCATGAAGCAAACCACTGGCAGCACAACAAAGCAACTGCTAGCCTCAAACAGAGGCACAGTCTGCTGCCGAATGATGACAGACGGGACACCTGTCTACATGGACATTTTAGTGAGTAAATTATATTCATTGTATCACATGTGGCTGTGACCTGCAATTTAATGTTGTTACCTTTTCTGGGATGTGCGATGGTTGCTACTGGTATTATATTATGACAGTTATTGCAGTTGTGGCATGCCATTGTTCCTTTGTGAATTACTTTGTCTTCTTTAATTGCTTGTTTTAGCATTTCTTCCATATTTTTGTTTCTGGTATACGCGAAGATGGGAAGTTCTGAAAATAAATGATTGAAATCCAGTTCTAGAGTCAGTATCGGCCAATGTAGTTTTAAAATCCGTTTGAAACTTTTGCTTGCAGTTGAATGTTTAGACGCCATCACCATACGATTAGTGGCTTTACTTGGTGTCTTCTGTAGGAGTTCTGTTCTGCTTTTGGAATAACATCTCTGTTTAGCTTAATTCAATAGGAACTTTGGGTAGCCTCTTTGTGTGAAGCGTACTGTCATTTAATCTAGCCGTTTTGCGGCAATTTGTGGGTTAGATAATATCCGTCTTACCCTAAGCATTTGAGAATAATAGGGTAAGTGGCGTTTCAATGTTTCTTGATGAAAACTCCCATAGTGTAAGGTGTTGTTGCTGTCTGTGGACTTTCTGAAGATTTCGGTTTCAAATGCATTCTCTATAATGGTTATTTCTACATCCAAAAATTTGATTTTTTCTTTTTGTATTTCTTAGGTGAATCGGATTCTTTCATTTATGTCATTGAGTTTGTTTAATGCTTCAACAAGGGTGATTGATTTCTGGGCCATTCCATACTATAAACATGTTGTCGATATAACGAAGGAACAATTTGCAGTATTCAACCCATGGATGTTTGGTTAAGATGTTATCCTGTTCAAATTTCTCCATGAACAAATTAGCATACGCCGGGGCGGTGTAATTGCCCATGGAAGTTCCTGTTATTTGTAAGAACCATTGGCCTTGTCATCTGAAATAGCTTTGGAAGAGGGTAAATTGTAACAACTCCATGAGAAATATTTGCATGCCTGGATTTATGTCCGACTGTACAAGTGTGTGTTCAACCGCTTCTATTCCCAAGTTGGGTGGTATTGAGGTATACAGTGGTTTCACATGTACTGTACACTTTAGGACAGTTTCATCCATATTGATTGTGGTTTGTTGTAATTTTTCAGGAAGTCTGTAGTGTCTTTAACGAAGGTTTGCATTTGTAGAACGCTGGGTTGTAGATAGCGATCTATAAATTGTCCTATCGGTTCGTGTATGCTGCCTCTAGTAGACACGATTGGTCTGAATGGCAGGTGAAGTGGATCCTTATGTATTTTAGGTACCATGTAAATTGATGGGCTCCTCGGATGTTCTTGCATTAAAAACCTTTTGGTTCTGTCATTAATCACTCTATTTTCGTGGGCTCGGTTAATCAAGTTTTTTAATGAGGCGGAAAAAGCCTCAGTTATGTTATGTTATGTTAAGGGCATTTATAGAGCGCAACTGTTACCAAAAGGTGTCCTGGTGCTTAGAGAAGGCCTAAAGAGGGATCGAGTCAAGAAGGGGATATGGAGGATCAATAATTGAAAAGAAATGTTTTCAATGTCTTTCGGAATGGAAGAAGATTGGTCGTACTTCTTAGAGATAGAGGGAGAGCATTCCATGCCCTGGCTGCATTGACCACAATACTTCTACCACCCCAATTGGCCTTCTTCACCCTGGGAACTGTTACCAATTTAGCATCTGAGGACCGTAGGGTTCTGGTGGGGGAGTACCAGTAGAGTTGCTGTATTAGGAATTCAGGCCTTATTCCAAGAAGGGCCTTAAAAACCAGCGTCAGAGTCTTAAATTGAATGCGTTGCCTCACAGGTAACCAATGTAGAGCTTTGATTTGAGCAGAAATGGAGCCAGTCCTAGGAGTACCTGTAAGTAATCTGGCATCCGCATTCTGCAGAATCTGTGATTTATTTAAGGACCCTTCATGTATCTTCAGATACAGTCTTGGCATAATAAGAGCAGTAACAACTGTTTGTTGTACTGCTTTTGGAAGTAATGGCATAATGTTTTTACAGGATTTGAGAATGTAGGTAGTAGTAGAGACTACTTTGTTCACCTGACCCCTGCCACTCAGTTTATCATCCAGCCAAACTCCCAGATTTTTTACTTTCCCTACAGGAGTGGGGAGTTGGGCAAGATCTGTCGGCCAACAGCCTGGTGTCCATAGGTTAGGGTTGTTGCCAAAAAGAATCACCTCCGTTTTGTTGGAGTTAAGCTTTAGGCAATTTTTTGCCATCCAGCCTACCACAGCAGACATACAATTTTGTAGTCTTAATGAAATGTTCACAGAATTTCCTGGGAGTAGGTTGACCACTATTTGGGTATCATCAGCATATGAGGTTAGTGTAAACCCAAATGATTTAACAAGCGGTGCCAGAGAGGAAACATATACATTAAAAAGAGTAGGGCTTAGTGAAGATCCCTGGGGAACCCCAAAAGGCAGGGAAAATGATTCAGCTTGAAACTCCTCCAATGTTACAGTTTGTACTCTGTTCGTCAGAAATGATTTAAGGAGATTCCAGGCAGAGCCCTTAACTCCTATTTCCATAAGACATTCCATTAGTATACCGTGATGGACGGTATTGAATGCCGCTGAAAGATCCAACATGATCAAGGCGGCATTCCCTCCCTGGTCCAAAATGTTCCTGATCTCTCCAGTGGATTTTAGCAACGTGGTTTCAGTGCTGTGACCCCCTCTAAATCCAAACTGTGTTGGGTCCAGGGCTGGAGAGTCTTGTAAAAATGTATTTCGTTGGGCATTAATAGTGGGATTTACATCCAGTTTGATGTAGGTGGATTCATCTGAAAAAATGCTTATTTACCTCTTCCTCATAGTGTGTGGTATTTCAAATGACTAAGGCTCCTCCCTTGTCGGCTTTCTGCAAGGATGTGCAGTAATCATATTTCTATATGATGTCGTGAATGGAAGACGTCACCCCAGGAGCACTCATAATATTGATTACCCTAATCGCAGCTTTTTGAACTTGGTTGTCGCACGTCTTCATCTTCAGTTATCTAAGATAGAGCACAATATATTGCTGAAGCATTGAGACAGCTAGAAGATACCAGATTCTTTCTGCCCGTCTCCACGGATGTGTATAACAACAGCATTGTGACCATTTGGGACAAGCTCACCATGTGGAGGGACAGAGGGATTCTAGAATGGGAGGAGTTCAGCTACCTCAAAAAAGATCACCCCATACTTCCAGTATTATATTTACTGCTGACGTTACACAAGGACCCTACAAATCTACCTGGTGGTCCCATTGTTTCATCAAGGGGTAGTGCAGCAGAACACATTTCAAAGTATGTGGACCATTTTCTTAGGGATTTTGTTAGCAAATTGCCCAGTTACATCAGGGATACTAAAGGTTTTTGAACAAAATACAGGACATGCAATGGGATGATGACTATCTGTACATCACCCTTGATGTACAGTCTCTGTATACTATAATTGATCATCAACAAGGCTTGGATGCTTTTTCCTATTTCCTTAACACCAGACCAGTTAGATTTATTGATCACAGTCAGAGGCTATTAGACATGATAGAGTATTGTTTGACCCGCAACATCTTCTTGTTCAATGGGGCCCTGTACAGACAATCTACTGGTACAGCAATGGGCATTTGCATACACAGCGAGTGAGTATGTGAAACAGACAATTTTATGTATTTTACATATATCAGAAAATGATGAACTAGTGCACAATTATGTTCTTATCATTACATATGTTTGCCAGTGTGTTTGCTCATATTGGATTTAACCAACAGCACTGAGAACACAATGGACATTCCCATTACAATATATCCGCCATTGTCGATTTTTGATGTATGGTATTGTCCCTTGTTAATGTCTATGACACGTATTTTGCTTTATCAGTTACCTGCTGCTTGAGCAGGCACATTACACGTGAACAAGGCTTCTGTTGAAGTTGAAACGTGTCGTGTGATTAAACACCTTTGAAGACCACTTGACTGGTTCAGAGTTTGTATATTCTGAGAGCGCTCGTGTTTCGTGAGTTTCTGACATTGAAGAGCCGGCTTGCTCCGCCGGCGTGTGTGCCACTTCCCTTGGGTCCCTGACGGTTTTGGAGGAGTGAATGTTTTTGGATATATGTATGTAAATACACCAGTAAAATAAAATCTAATTAAAAAAACATTACATTATAAAATCAAACATTAAACTATTTAAGTCTTTGAAATTACATTTTCAACTTCAGTTAATGCAACAGTAGGTAAAGTTTCAGATAGCGGAGGGGTAAAAATTACTATTCCCACTCCAGTGAGTGTAAGAGTAGGGAAAGTGCTAGATAGCGGAGGGGTAAAAATTTCTATTCCCAGTCCAGTGTGTGCAACAGTAGGGAAAGTGTTGGATAGGGGAGGGGTAAAAATGTATTTTCCCACTCCAGAGAGTGCAACAGTGGGGAAACTGCTGGATAGCAGAGGGGGGGAAATTAAGTTTTCCACTCCAGTAAGTGCAACAGTAGGGAAAGTGTAGGATAGCAGAGGGGTAAAAATTACTATGGGTAAAAATTACTATTCCCACTCCAGTGTATTCAACAGTAGGGACAGTGCTGGATAGCGGAGGAGTAAAAGTTACTATTCCCACGCCAATGAGTGCAACAGTAGGGAAAGTGCTGGATAGCAGAGGGGTTAACATTCCTATTCCCAATCAACTAGGTGCAACAGTAGGGAAAGTGTTGGATAGTGGAGGGGTAAAAATTTCTATTCCCACTCCAGTGAGTGCAACAGTAGGGAAAGTGCTGGATAGCGGAGGGGTAAAAATTACCATTCCAACTCTCGAGACTGCTACAGTAGGGAAAGTATTGGATAGTGGAGAGGTAAAGATTACTATTTCCACTCAAGTGAGTACAACAGTAGGGAAAGTGTTGGATAGCTGAAGGGTAAACATTACTATGGGTAAAACTTACTATTCCCACTCCAGTGTTTGCAACAGTAGGGAAAGTGCTGGATAGCGGAGGGGTAAAAATTACTATTCCCACTTCAGGGAGTGCAATAGTAGGGAAAGTGCTGGATAGCAGAGGGGTAAAATTTACTATTCCCACTCCAGAGTGTAACAGTAGGGAAAGTGTTGGATAGCTGATGGGTAAAAATTACTATTCCCACTTCAGTGTATGCAACAGTAGGGAAAGTGCTGGATAGGGGAGGGGTAAAAATTACTATTACCATTCCAGTGAGTGCAACTGTAGCGAAAGTGCTGGATAGCTGAGGGGTAACAATTACTATTCCTACTCCAAAGAATTGCACAGTAGGGAAGCGTACACTTAAAAATATACTGAAAAAACCATAGGTTTCAGGCACGTTATAGTTAGTTGGACATTTCTCTCGTACAAAACCATAGAAATTCTCCTGTTATAGTTAGTTCAGCTAACTATAACTCGCGCACCCGCAATGCACTGCTGATGACGTGACATATTACATCATTCATGACATGGTCAGTGACATCACTGATGACATCACTAATGACATCACTGATGACATCATCCAGTGACTGTGTTTTTCTTTAAAGTTTAAATATGTATTATATATATGCCAAGAAGTATTGAAGAATGAGTGGGTGTATAAGTGTCTGAATGGAGGATTTAGTAGGTGCATGACTGACTGTTTAAGTGAGTGATTACATGTGTCTTACTGAATGTACGGGTTAGTGACCAAATTGTGTGAATGTCTGCATTAGTCTGTCTGTTGTTGTATAAGCTTCTGCATGGGTTGGTCAGTAGCTACATGAGTGTCTATATGGGTTATTGATTGGTTGCCTGAGTATTTGTATGGGTGCCTGAGTGTTTGTGTGGGTGGGTGGGAGGTGCGTGACTGTGCATAGATGTTTGAGTGGTTGATTCACAGTGTGTATGGGTTCAAGAGTGCATGTGGAAACAGCTGTATGGGTGGGTGAGTGTTTGTATGGTTGTGTTGGTGAGTGAATGGATGTCTCAATGGTACATGTCCAAGTACCTACATATATAAAAGGCAGTGTATGTGAAAGTTGAAGTATATAAATGACTATACGTGAGGGTCAGTGATTGTGAGAGTGGCTGTATGGATGAGTGTGTACTTGTATCAGTGATTGTATAAGAGAGTAAGTATGCATTTGTTTCTGTTTGAATAAGTGATGTGGTGTGTGTGTAACTGTACAGGTCAGTAAATGGAAGTTTGATTGATTCTTTGCATGACTGACTAAATGTGTGAGTAACTCTGGATGAGTGGTGGTGTCTGTATAGGTGTATAAGTGCTTATGATTGTGTTGTCTTGATGAGTGACTGCATGTATGAGTGATTGTATGGGTGAATGAGTGAATGTGTGTATAGACTTAGGAATCAGTGAGTGCATATTTAGTAACTGGTATTGGTGTGTCAATGATTTAGAAAATGGTAGTCTGTATTTTACAGTGGGTGTATCAAAGCTTATATTAGAGTGTGAAGGGGTGCATCAGATTTTCACGTGGATGATGTTACCAGTGATGTCATTTGAGATGTCATCAGTGATATCACTGACCATGTCATGAATGATGTAATATGTCACGTCATCAGCAGTGCATTGCGGGTGCGCGAGTTATAGTTACCTGAACTAACTATAATGGGGTAATTTCTATGGTTTTGTACAAGAGAAATGTCGAACTAAATATAACGTGCCTGAAACCTATGTTTTTTTCTGTGAATTTCAAAGGTTTTTTAAATGCTAATTTTGAATTATAATGTTCATTAAACCTATGGTTTTTTCAGTAATTTTAAATTTTTGTTTAGTGATATTTTGTAACTTTAACATCTCAAAATACATTTTTATAATTTTTTGGTTTGTTATTAAAATAATATACTGTCTTCTGTTTTCTTAAATATTAATATATATATATTCTTTTTCTTTGAGAAAAAAGTGGAGTCGCGCACCCATCGTGTACCTATCTCGGTGTGCGTGCGGATTCAAACCGCCATATTGGTAAAGTCATAAACGATGCGCCTTTCAGCCAGCCCACTCCACTTACGCTTACAGGGAGGGAACTACAATGCTACATGTCCCAGATCTTCCCTGTAGTGATCTCGTGATCACATGTCTAGTTGTCAGGATGCCACAGCCACTCCCTCACGGCTGCTTTACACCCACACCACACTCATGCAGCACAGGCGTCACAGTACATGTGACCCTGCCAATAAAAAGGGCCGGGTGCACATCTACAATGCCATTTCCACTCTCTATCTTGGTGTATCCGTGTGCTTATTATGTTGGTGGCAGCTGAGTCACTTTAACCGACACGGGCCTCCCGCAACATCGCGATGACTTGAGGTACACGGAGTTGGTGGCAGCCGAAGCACTTTGCCGGACACAGGCCTCCTGCCACGTGACGATAACTTGAGGTGAAAGACAAACTAACGGTAGAGGAGGGTCTCAGGGAACATTTAAAGACCAAGATAACTTGAGGTGCACAGAGTTGGTGGCAGCCGAGGCATTTTGGCCGACACGGGCCTCCCACCACGTGGCGATGACTTGAGCTGCACTGAGTTAGTGCCACCAGAGCTGAGCAGGTGTGCAGCCTGCGATGATGCGTTGTCTTGATAAGCTATCCTGGCAATCAAGACCCGATTTTAATTGTGAGCTCGGCTGGACCGCGTGTACACCAAAGGAAGCTGGCTGTACAGGCATGACTCCTCGGCACGGTGCAGCAGGATGTGCTGGGGTCCTGCGCTGCGGAATCCAGCGACGGCTGAGGAGCTTGCTCCAGCACGTGGTGGGCCCTCTTGGAGACATGCGGGTGGTGGCAGGTGAGCATTGAAGTCTGGGTGCGCAGGGTCGGGCAGTCATCGCTGGACGGCGGACTGGTCTGGGAACCAAGGCTGGGATGCTTGCGAAAGATGTAGGAATCATGCACACTGCCTGAGAACGTTGCGATGACATTAGTGTACAGGCCCCGGTGGTCCAGTTTTTCCTGCACATTGTTTGGAGTTTTGGTATTTCCAGGACGATCTAAAGTTATTTCGATCCACAAGTTGATGTTACCCGTTGGCAATGTCACTCGTTGTTTGATGTTTTATGTTTTGCTAATAAAGTACAGTTTTTCCACTACTGTTGACTACTAGACTTCATGTCCAGGCGCACCCCCATTTCAGTGACTACAATCTTGGATCGGGAGCACAGAGGTGTCAAACAACGGCTGGGGTTGGGTTTGGTTGTGCAGGAATACTACGAATTGGGACGAGTGGGTGGTGCGGATGCAGGGGCCCTACGTTGCTTTTGTAGACATGCATCCAAGACATGTCAGGAAGTTTAATAGGGCTGGCTGTTAGACTCCTCTGACTCTCGCAGTTGTTAGTTGGAAGATACCGGAGGCTGACAGGTGCAGCACAGCCAGCAGCTTTGTCTGCGTAACGATGTTGATTGTCCGCTGTGTTGGTACCGTCAGCCTGTGGGCAATGTGGCAGTGTGCACCTACTTGAGAATGGGACGATAATTCTTTTGCCACTTTTGCTGCGGTAAACTGCCAATAAATCCGCGATAAGTCCCAACTGTTGGGTTATAGGGTGATTCTAAAACAAGCACATATCATTAACAATGCACACAATGCCAAGTGTAGCGGTAATGTGCTCGACAGACCTCACTATGCAGAGCACAGACCTCTCCATGTGAATATATATTGCTGGTGCTTGTACTGTTGTGGACAGTGGATGCAACCATGTTACCTCAGGCAGTGGGGAAGATCTCAGTCATGTAGCTGTGTCCTCCCCCCTGTAAGCGGAACTTGAAGCGGAGTGGGCTGGTCCAACGTACGCCACTCCAGTGTAGGAGTGTGAATAAATAGGCCGGGGCTCTGGGCATGGA
Source organism: Triturus cristatus (assembly GCF_964204655.1). NCBI lineage: Eukaryota > Metazoa > Chordata > Amphibia > Caudata > Salamandridae > Triturus > Triturus cristatus. The sequence goes on from NC_140583.1 coordinate 742,452,070, forward strand.
TCACTTCTGTGAAGGCCAACGCGTCTGCCAGAGCGGTGGCCCTCACCCTGCCACAAAGCCACCGCCGTGACCGTGGGCCTCCTCGACACAGCCCCCTGCGAACACAGCAGCACAGCACTGCAGAGTTATGTCTGTACAGACTACTGCCTTCCATGTACACTGCAGACAGCAGGGCTCACAATTCAGATTCAGTCGCGATTGCAGATGACGCAGTCCAGTAGGCAAGAGACATTGCTCACAGTGCGGCCCGCCCAGACCACGTATCATCACAGGCTGCACACACGCTGAGTGCTTCAGGCACCACTAACTCAGTGCACTACAAGTCACCACCACGTGGTCTTATTGATGCAGAATTAATTAGTCAAAAGACATTGCTACAAGTGCGGCCTGTCCGGAGCACTCCTCATCTCAGACTGCGTACATGCTGAATGCTTCTGATGCCACTAACTGTGCAGCTGAACTCAATGCCATGTGACTGTGGGCCTTTGCTGACCGCTGTCTCCGGCCTACACTGCGGACAGCAGGGCTCACAATTCACATCGAGTCATGATTACAGATGACACAGTCCAGTAGGCAACAGACATTGCTACCAGTGTGGCCTGCCCGGACCACGCATCATCGCAGGCTGCGCACACGCTGAGTGCTTCAGGTGCCACTAACTCAGTGCACCACAAGTCATCGCCACGTAGCCTTATTAAGGCAGAATTCATTAGGCAAAAGACATTGCTACCAGTGCGGCCCGCCCAGATCACAAACATCGCAGGCTGCGCACATGCTGAAGCTTCTGGTGCCACTAACTGTGCAGCTGAACTCAACGCCACAAGGCTGTGGGCTCTTGCTGACTGCTGCTTCCTCTCTACACAGTGGACAGCAGGGCTCACAATTCACATCGAGTCGCGATTACAGATGATGCAGTCCAGTAGGCAACAGACATTGCTCCCAGCGCGGCCCTTCCGGACCACGCATCATCGCTGGCTGTCTACACACTGAGTGCTTCAGGTGCCACTAACTCAGTGCACCACAAGTCACCGCCACGTGGCCTTATTGACGCAGAATTCATTAGGCAAAAGACACTGCTCCCAATGCGGCCTGCCCGGATCACGCATCATCGGTGGCTGAGCACACGCTGAGTGCTTCAGATGCCACTAACTCTGTGTAGCTCAAGTGAACACCACGTGGTTGTTGGCCTTTCCTGACCGCTGGCTCCAGCCTACACTGCGGTCAGCAGGGCTCACAATTAAAATTGAGTCTTGATTCATTAATTGCAGGGTCCAGTAGGCAACAGACAGTTGCTCCCAGTGCGGCTCGTCCAGACCACGCTTCATCGCTGGCTGTGCACACGCTGAGTGCTTCAGGTGCTACTAACTGTGCAGCTCAACTCTATGCCACGTGCCTGTGGGCCCTTGCTGACCGCTGCCTCCGGCCTACACTGCGGTCAGCAGGGTTCACAATTCAAATTCAGTCTTGATTCATTAATTTCAGAGTCCAGTAGGCAACTAACTATAACGTCCCTGAAACCTACACATTTCGACAATGCATTCCATACATATTTCATCTTTTGTTCCATACACCTACACTGTGGTCAGCAGAGCTCACAATTTGAATTGAGTCTTGATTTATTAATTGCAGAGAGAATTATACTCTATGTCCTCGGATTTTGTCAAGAGGAAGTGACAAAAAGCATTCCTTGACGTCTGCGCTGACTACTGCTTTCCATCTACACTGCGGACAGCAGGACTCACAATTCAGATCAAGTCGCGATTGCAGATGATGCAGTCCAGTAGGCAACAGACATTGCTCCCAGTGCGGCCCGTCCGCACCACGCATCATCGATGGCTGCGCACATGCTGAATGCTTCTGATGCCACTAACTCAGTGCACTACAAGTCATCGCCGCGTGGCCTTATTGATGCAGAATTCATTAGGCAAAAGACATTGCTCCCAGTGCGGCCCACCCGAATCACGTATCATTGCTGGCTGCGCACATGCTGAGCGCCACTGTTGCCACTAACTCGGTGCACCAGAAGTCAACACCACGTGGTTGTAAGCCCTTGCTGACCACTGCCTCCGGCCTACACTGCGGTCAGCAGGTCTCACACATATCCAATCCAATCCTGTCCTGCAAGGACACGCCATAATCACTGGCTGCGCACACACTGAGCTCTTCAGGTGCCACTAACTCTGTGCATCACAACTCATGGATCCTTTATGATCGAATTTCGTGCTGTAGACACCGGACGCAACAATGTCACCTCAGGCAGCAGGAATATCCCGAAGGGACATTAGCAATTTCTTCACATCAGCACGCTCATCTCTGGTGCCCCTACCCCAGTGCACCACAAGTCAAGGACCCTTCGCGATACAATCTTTTGCGTGTGATTTAAGATCTGGTGCCTCTACCTTAGTGCACCACAAGTCATGGACCCTTAATGATTGAATCTCTGTGTGTGATCCGATGATCACTGTTGTAGTTGTTGCCAGCACCAACTATTCCGTGAGGGCTGGCTTACACTCACCCCACACGCATCCAGCACAGATGTCACTGGGCATGTGACCCTGGTAATAAAAAGGTGCCGAGCACACGTGCCCGTAGCCAGTTCCACTATCTATCTAACTGTGTCCATGTGCTCATTATGTATGCATGATGGCCCTGGTCCCTACCACATTACATTGTGCTGTTGATTGCGCACGCAACCATGTTACCTCTGGCAGGGGGGAAGACCTTGGTTATGTAACTTTGTCTGGGTCATTCTATGAGTACATGGGTAGAGACTTGATGATTAGAGTACTGCAACAAGAGTGTATAGTGAAGTTATAAGTGCTTGGGGATTGGCGGAGTGATTGGATAAGTACATATGTTGGCGGAGCCTAAACCCCGAGCACGAGCTTGGCTCTAATTGACTTCCAACCAGTGGCAACCCCGGCGGAGCATCAGGATTGCAAACCAAGCCTCGGAAAGGACCAGAATCCTGTCTGCAAGATATTCCCAGCTCCACAGATGGATCATTGACATACAGCGGATAGAATCTATGGAATTCTGTAAGCGGAGTGGGCAGGGACAAATTTCGGGGGAGGCTGACAAAAATGTCGGTGGGGGCTAATTCTTATAAGTCATAGGCAGACTGGGGATGCAGGGGCTCTAAGAAGAGGTGAAATCACAACAAAGCCTCATTTACAGGTAAATGGTCTTTTAAAGACCTTTGAATTACTCGGGAGCCGCGCACCCTGCACGTTCACACTAGGGGTCCGCGATGAGAGCCGCGCACCCAGTGCGTTCACACTAGGGGACCGTGCTGAGCGCTAGGTTAGGATCGCCACTCCAAACTTTTCTAAAAAAAAAATTATTATTATTAATTTATATTCGCCCGGAGGACCAGCCCAGTTCTTGAATGTTTTTATAAATCATTAGGAAGGGGGGGCCACGTGGTCCCTCTTCCCTTGTCCACTACTGGCCCTGGGGACCCCAGCCCCCGAGGCCTGGCCTCTTTGTTGAGGACTGTGGGGGAGCCCCAACGCCCCCATGCTCCTGCCGGCTCCCCACCTCCTGCAGGAACCGGCATTGCTTTTGGGCAAGGGGAGCTGCTAACATACAACTCCCCTTGCCCAAAAGCAATCCTGCTTTGCTTCATTGAAGCGAGAGCAGGTTATCCTCCTCTCGCTTCAACTAAGCAAACCAGGGTTTGCTATGACAGTGTGCGAGACGTGCTTCCACCCTGTCATAGTAAACAACAATGTCCCTGGGGTGAGCTTCCCTGGACATTGCAGGAGCTGGCCCTGAGGCATGGCAGTCCCCAGGGCCATTAAGGGCTCCAAGAGGGGGGCCGCACGGCCCCCTCCCTCTATTTTCAAAGCCCCACGGAGGTGGTGGGCTCCATTCAGCAGTTCGGGCTGTAGCCTGTAATATAATTTCCTATAGAAATTAACATGGAGAAAACTATTTTTTGGGACCCCCCTTTATTCTCAGTCCCTGCTTGACGAATCACCCTCATACTTTCAGGATAGCAGCCCAAGAGTGGAGTGGTGCACGACCTTTTATATGTGAAGAAAGTTGTTTTCAATAAGTATCACAGTCTTTTGAAAGTTGTCTTTAGACAGACTTTTATTGTGAAAATCCAAATGTAGAAAATTGTCAGCCAACACGTTTCGTTCATAGCAATGAACTTCTTCAGGGCATAAGTATATGTGGCGTCTGAGTTGTGGCGATCATTTACAGAGCAGCTGCGAGGGCCGCCTTGATAAGGGTTAGTGTGCTGCAGAATCTGTACGGGCGAGTGAAGAGCAGCCGTCAGCTCTGTTGGATCTTGTGACAGGATAGGAGTTGACCTGGATAGACCTTTTTTGGGAGAATTTCGTGAATATTCGTCAAACGACGCCCAAAGTTATTAGCAAATCGAAAAATGTTTTTCCTATGGAAACTGGGTTCTAACTATAACTACCTACTGGCATATATATATATATATATAAAAAAAATGTAATCAAAAATATCATACAAATGTATAATCATCATTAAACATATAACAATAGATTTACTATATATAATAAAATTATAAATACATTTACCAATTCATTTTTATTTTAAAATACAAAATATTTACAAACAAAATTAACAACAGAGGTGCGGATTCCGATCCTGTAAAACCCGGGTACGAATGGTCGTACGGAGCGTATTCTCCGTATGACTCGTACCGGGAAATGTTCCTTACAAACCACGATTCATACAGAAATACCATTTCCGTACGATTTGTAAAAAACTACGTGCGACGAAAAAATACCCACAATTCCGATCCGGGTCATCGCGTACGTGACGTCCGGATGGAGTCAGGCAGCGTTCTAATTGAGGACGACGTGAAGAAGGAGCAGCGTTACTCGACGGACAGCCATGGACCCCATCCTACGTGTCATCCCGGCCCTCCTAGCCTACAACCTGGTGCACCGAAACCGCCGCGCACGCCGCAGAAGGTCAGCACAACACCCAGGGGCAAAGGGTGGGCGAGGGGCCGGAAACATAACCTCTACCTAAATTTAAAAAGACCATATACTGGCCATACATTACCTCCAGGGTCTGGTCACTTCGGGGGGCGGGTCCACCAATCCCTGCATACGCGTACACGTCACCACTACAATGGTGGTACGGCCCGTAACCACGCCCTCCGAGCGTGGGTACGGCCCGTACCACCATTGTAGTGGTGATGTAGGTGTACGCGCTGTACCCACGCCCTCAGAGCGTGGGTATGGCCCGTACCACGCATACCCCTACATCACCACTACAATGGTGGTACAGGCGGTACCCACGCCCTCAGGGCGTGTGTACGGCCCGTACCACGCGTACCCCTACATCACCACTACAATGGTGGTACGGGCCGTACCCACACCCTCAGGGCGTGGGTACGGCCCGTACCACCATTGGAGTGGTGATGTAGGGGTACGCGCCGACCCACGCCCTCGCCCGTACCACCATTAAAGTGGTGATGTAGGAGTTCGTGCCGTACCCACGCCCTCAGAGGGTGGGTACGGCCCGTACCATGAGTACCCCTACATCACCACTCCAATGGTGGTACGGGCCGTACCCACACCCTCCGAGCGTGGGTACGGCCCGTACCACCATTGGAGTGGTGATGTAGGGGTACGCGTGTTACGTGCCGTACACATGCCCTGAGGGCGTGGGTACGGCCCGTACCACCATTGTAGTGGTGATGTAGGAGTACGCGCCGTACCCACGCCCTCAGAGCATGGGTACGGCCCGTACCACGCGTACCCCTACATCCCCACTCCAATGGTGGTACGGGGCGTACCCACGCCCTCTGAGCGTGGGTACGGCCCGTACCACCATTGGAGTGGTGATGTATGGGTACGCGTGGTACGGGCTGTACACACGCCCTCAGAGCATGGGTACGGCCTGTATGACGCGTACCTCTACATCACCACTCCAATGGTAGTACGGGCCAGGGTGTGGGTACGGCGCGTACCCCTACATTACCACTCCAATGGCGGTATGGTCCATACCCACGCTCGGAGGGCATGGGTACGGCCTGTACCACCATTGGAGTGGTGATGTAGGGGTATGCGTGGTACGGGCTGTACCCACGCTCTGAGGGCGTGGGTACGGCGCGTACTCCTACATCACCACCACAATGGTGGTACGGGCCGTACCCACGCCCTCAGAGCAGGGGTACGGACCACATCACCCGTACCTCTAGGGCTCCAGTACATTAGTGATACAGGGCGTACACACGCCACGAATGATGGCTTAGGGCCTGGTGCAGCATATAACCAGTATATTGGGTTGTGTTCATGGCCAGGACAGCAGTGTACAGCACCAAGGGTGCGGGTGGGTGGGTGGGTGTCTGCCTAGGAGTCCCAGCAGTGGACAGAGACATGTGAGGGGTGGGTGGCTATCACTCCCAGCAGTGGTCAGAGACATGTGAGGGGTGGGTGCAGAGGAATACCAGCAGTGGACAGAGACATGTGAGGGGTAGGTGCAGAGGAATACCAGCAGTGGACAGAGACATGTGAGGGGTGGGTGCAGAGGAATACCAGCAGTGGACAGAGACATGTGAGGGGTAGGTGCAGAGGAATACCAGCAGTGGACAGAGACATGTGAGGGGTGGGTGCAGAGGAATACCAGCAGTGGACAGAGACATGTGAGGGGTGGGTGCAGAGGAATACCAGCAGTGGACAGAGACATGTGAGGGGTGGGTGCAGAGGAATACCAGCAGTGGACAGAGACATGTGAGGGGTGGGTGCATATCACTCCCAGCAGTGGACAGAGACATGTGAGGGGTGGGTGCCTATCACGCCCAGCAGTGGACAGAGACATGTGAGGGGTGGGTACCTATCACTCCCAGCAGTGGACAGAGACATGTGAGGGGTGGGTGCAGAGGAATACCAGCAGTGGACAGAGACATGTAAGGGGCGGGTGCAGAGGAATACCTTCAGTGGACAGAGACATGTGAGGGGTGGGTGCAGAGGAATACCATCAGTGGACAGAGACATGTGAGGGGTGGGTGCAGAGGAATACCAGCAGTGGACAGAGACATGTAAGGGGTGGGTGCATATCACTCCCAGCTGTGGACAGAGACATGTGAGGGGTGGGTGCAGAGGAATACCAGCAGTGGACTGAGACATGTGAGGGGTGGGTGCCTATGACCCCCAGCAGTGGACAGAGACATGTGAGGGGTGGGTGAAGAGGAATACCAGCAGTGGACAGAGACATGTGAGGGGTGGGTGCAGAGGAATACCAGCAGTGGACAGAGACATGTGAGGGGTGGGTGCCTATCACTCCCAGCAGTGGACAGAGACATTTGAGGGGTGGGTGCAGAGGAATACCAGCAGTGGATAGAGACATGTGAGGGGTGGGTGCAGAGGAATACCAGCAGTGGACAGAGACATGTGAGGGGTGGGTGCAGAGGAATACCAGCAGTGGACAGAGACATGTGATGGGTGGGTGTATATCACTCCCAGCAGTGGCCAGAGTCATGGGGGTGTGTACATCATGATCAGATGAGCACAACTCCATGAGTGTATGCACTCATCCCTAATGTTCGACTATGTTGATAATGCCATAACAACACATCACTGACAGCAGTGTCCCACTCCCATGAGGATGGATGTCCTTCCCCCACTGCATGACACAACACACGTGGGTGTGAGGACAAATGACACATGCATACCCACCCCTGGCGGATGCAGCACAATACACACACAGAGATCATGCCACAAGACTGTATAGTCATGTCAATGCCCACTACACTAAGAGAGCCAAAGGGAACACACACTGTCACGCACATCCCAGGACTGATAGGAATGTACAGGTGCTGGGACAGGTACCAAGACGTTGCCTCTCATGGAAGGAATAGGGTGGACTTCCCACAGATACAATGCCCACAATTGTCAGTCAGGTGCCCAAATACCCTGCAGAACAAGTACCAATTGAGTGCTAGGCTGGGATAACACACATGCATAGTGCGGAAAATGCTGAATGTCGCCATTAAGGCATGACAACATACTCAATATACAAGTACAGTGACTAGCAAGGATGGCACAGACGATGCAGCCGGAGATATTGCTGAGCAAGCATAGCCATAGTTGAAGGGATCCGTCACCAACAAAGGAAATGTAGACCCCGGTCAGCACAACAAAAGTGCAACTCCCTGCAGGGAAGATGTCAGGTGCCACAGAGGAAGGAACACTCCTTGGGACAATGTCTCCAAACACAAATAGCACACACGACCAAAGATACTTTGCAGAGACATTGTGATGGCATGCAGATACCATGGTCCACCCCATGAGCATCAGACTACAACTTTTTCCTGAAACATAACACATTACCACAACCCCAACTCCGGGACCATCAGCACCCACATCAATACCTGAGATGCAATTGTGTTCAAAGTGAAAAGAAAATGCTTTATTCAGCATTAAATGAAAATGTATAAAAGGACACTATTTACAAAGGCACATGGCCAGTCCAGATCAGAAGTCCTTGGGGGGGGACACATGACCACGCGTGTCCCCTAGCTTGCCTGCACATTAGAACCCTCAGGTTCGTCGACTGGGGGGGGGGGCATCATGTGGGGAAGGACCAGGCACCGCAGGGACAGGAGGTGTAAGGGTAGGTGTGGTGGGTGCAGGGACGGACGCCTCCACCACAGGGGGTGGGGCAGCGCCAAAGGTGGAGGGAAGCTTGGCGCTGCACACTGCTGCCAGGTCGTCCAGCGTCTCCCCGTCACCCGAAGAAAACACAGGCTCAAAGGAGGGGGGGGGTCGGAGTGATGGGGTGCAGTGCTACTGGGGGAGGAGGGGGACGGGGGGGGGGACTCAACTCCCCTACCCGTGGAGTGCCATTCCTGTTTGCGGGCTGGAGAGCCAGAGGGGCTGAGGCCCAGCACAGCCAAGTAGGCCTCCTTGTCAGGTTGTGTGTTAGGGGAGCCGAGGGGAGTACCTTTGGAGGGACTGGGTAGTGCGGCATGCGGCCTCGGACTGTGGCTGCGGTTATGCCTGTGTGCCCCAGACCCAGTGGGTGTGCCTTCATCCCCCTGAGTGTGCGTGCCAGGAGGAGTGCGCTTGCCCTTACGTGGTGGTGTGCTGCCTGTGTCTGGTGGGGTGCGTGCTTGGGAATGTCTGTGTGTGCTTGGGACAGGTATGGGAGTGGGAAGTGTGGATGGTGCAGGGGTAGGGGGGACAAAGCACTGCAGGAGACTCACTGCTGCTGTCAGTGAAGAGTCCATGGACCTCAGCAACATCCGTTGGCCAGACATCGCTGATGACATGCCCTCCATGTACGACACCATCTGTGTCATCATACAGGTGTGGCCATGGAGGACATTCAGTATCGATGTCTGGCCAACCTGCAACTGCCGCAGAATGTCCACAGACTCTGCAGTGAGGGCAGCAGGGGGGACAGGGGCAGGGGGTGCGGTGCCTGGCACGAAGGAGACACGGTGTTACCTAGCACAGACAGAAGGGACCGGAGCAACTGGGAGGGCGGTGATGGGAATGGAGGGGGCGGTGACAGATGTAGTGCTGCTGCCAGGTGTCATAGCAGCCTCCGCCCCCTCGAAGAGTTCAGCCTCGGACCCATCAGCGTTGTAGTCAGTGTTGTCACTAGACAGGTGCTCCGCCTGACTCCCCTCGCCCTCCGTGCCACTTGCTCCCGCAGACTCGGCAGCAGTGTTGGCAGCGGTGCTGGATCCCTCCTCCACGTCCGTGCAGGTGTCTCCCTCGGTGTCCTCCGCTGATGCTGTGGGCAAGGTGAAGATACAGAAAATAATCAGTCACCTGTATACAACAGACACATGAGTCCAAACAAAAATGTCACAGTGCATATCAGGAAATGCATCATGAGTAACATCTAGAATAGTCCGCACATATGTAAGCCTGCACTCCCCAGTTGGTTGACCCACCATGCCACTTGGAAACAAGGGAGATTATGACACAACAGCAAATAACTTGATATCGAATTATACTGAGAAGCTAGTGTCTGGGGACAGTTGAGCACAGCAAGACTATGAAGGCATGCCACCTCTTGTTCACTGTGAACGAAACAGTATTGGTGCACCCAAGGCCAAATAACACACCTCAATGCTGAAGGTGTCCCCACACTCTGAGACCTGTGAGTACTTTGGAAACCATAACCAAAAAAATTGCGATCCCATGGGACTCACAACACTTTACACAATGTACATGTTTAGAATGTGTGAATGTGCCACTTTGTGAACAGAAGACACATCTGCCTTTATGACAGAAGTCACACAATGAGGTGCACACAAAAATACATTTACACAGTCATTGTATGAGCTGCCAGCCGAATTCTAATAAGCCACTGTAAAGAAGAAATGGGGTATCAGTAAGTACATATACATGGCACCACGGTGATCTGGATGACTTGACACTCGTAAGTTGGTATCAGCAACAACCAAGGACTTACACACATGCAAACACACTGTGTGAACATGGATATGTATAATCAGAAAACAAGTGGTAATCAAACTGTGCCTTTCTGTAAAATGTGCCAGCGTGTCCACGGAAAGTGTAAAAGTACTTACTTTTACACTTCCCTGGGCGACATCTGTCATGCAGGCACATTATTGTCCTTCACAACCAAATGGCAAAATGGAGCATATCAAAAATTGAGACATGTTGACAAGTGTAGTGAGTGCCACGGTACAATACTTCTTGACTAAAAACTTGAATCATGCCACCTGTCACATGGCCATCTGTACCATGATGACACAGTTGGCAACACATCTGACCCACTGCCTGTCATGTGGAGTGGCACACATGTCCAAACACAGGGCAATGCATTAGCTAATGGGCCTGCAATGTGTCGGGATAAGGAGCACCTGCACTGAGGAGACACCCTCATGGCAAGCAAGAATGTCCACACAGATGTCAGCACACACAGACCAAACTACGTAGCATCTCGACCACACACTGGTGCCAAAAATGGATGAGCATGAGCCATGTATTTGTATTTTTGACACATGCTGCAAAGCACAAACATTAAACCCAGCACAACATGACTGGGTCACTGCATGTTGAGTGTCTGTCCAGACAATTATCACACACAGGTTAGACCTGGCAAGGAGACATAAGGTTTGGACATGTAGGCCTTGCCCTCACAAACCCCCCATACCTGAGACAATTTTATTGAGACAGATCCAGAAGTTACACCTCTTAATCTGGGTTTACTCAAATGTGCATCAAGAATTCCTAAATGTACTCCACATCACCTTGTGAGGCTGCCAATACATATTTGTGACAAACAACCATCAATAGATAGTTGTACATAGACACACAGGCACTGCCCAGTGTGAGGATGCACAAGCAAAATGGGGTCAGCCTGTACAATGGGCACATGTAGCACACTTTAGATAAATACAAATGAGGGCAGGGAACAATGCCACAGAGGCCAAACTATGCTGAACACTCAGAGAATGGGCACAGTGTTGGATGACACACATGATTCCGAGGCAAGGGTGTCTTAGGGGACTGTAGTGGGAACACTGCTCCATGGCCCTGGAATTATCTGACTGTAACATGAGCTACCGTCCGGCACTATGCATATTTCCCACTCATGCACATCATGTCTGAGGCCACAACATTGGTCATGCATGCTACAAGTCTGTTCATTTGAAAACTCACACTCCTATGTTGAGACTCAGCATCAGTGCCAACTAATATGGACCCCCAAATGACTGAACAGGACAGGGCACAGGCAAGGTAACAACACATGTCTCAGACCACCGCCCACATGATGCAGAAAGCAATGTGCACTTGGATTAACTGCCAGCCTAGATGACCATGTGCAATAGTGATTACACACAGACCAGGGAACACATGTCAAGGAGGGGAAGGGAGGAAGAACAGCACCGTTTGACTTTGGGGAACAGGATATGCACTGCACAAATTAACCCTCACTGTGTATCCAGGTGACTGAGCACTTCCAAAAGCTGGTGACACACAACAAACACACATGTACCTACCCCCTTCCTGCTGCTGCAACTCCTGTACCCGCCTATCCAAGTCAGAGAAGACCACCACCAGGACACGCTTCATCTGGTGGGTCAGGCGTCGGCCCACGCTGTGCTTGCGTGGAGGTGAGTCCTTCAGCTGCCACCGGGCGATCCTCCGGGTCCAGCACCGGATGTCCTGCCAGCGTTTCCTCACCTGGGCTAGGCGCCGACTGCGACCCTCCACCGATCTCACTGCCCTGACGGCCCGCTTCCATATCTCCACCTTGGCGTAGGCAGTTACCTGTGAGGATGACAAAGTGAGACAACATCAGTACACCTGCTCCATGTCACAGAGACACACATTTGAACAACTTTGATATGTTGAATAGGGCATAGTATGCTGGCTACAAATAACTGAAGTACTGGGAATTTAAAGCCCAGCGGTGCAGGGGAACACACCCTAAGACTTCGGGTTCTTCCTGTTTCAGACCTACAGAAACACAGAGTCTTCTGGGTGAAGTCAAAGATCGATTTATTGGCTGCAGACCAATTACAGGTATCCGAGAAGTACAACACAATGTATGTTCTCAGGAGACTGCTTAAAGTTACAGAAACGGGCTTCTCCTTAAATACAAAATATCATGCTTCAGGCACACATTCCTTGTTTTACGATATGGTATGTATTCATTACAAACGAAAAGGCAGAGTCATGATGACCATCCCACATTCCAGTTAAGCCAGCCCACAATTATTTACCCAGCGAGGCTCAGATCCCACATCAGATATCAACAGGCCCCAATAAACACGGGCATCTCCTGTTTGGAAAACAAGCCATAAAGCAGGAAGAGTCAGATGTGAAAGAGATTAGCCGGAGGCTCGTGTGGGATGAAAAGGCTTTATGGTGTGTCAAACCCTGATGCTAATCGCAGGTGGCCGTAGGACGGGGAGCTTGTGAGACCGGACTGACCTGGGGCAGCGGAGCCAAGCTGCACAGGTCACAGAGAAGTCAAACAGAAAGTACATGTGTTCTAAAGGCCCGTACTTGTTTGTAATGTGTAGCCTATGTGAGGGCAACCATAAGATGGCCACCGCTCTAAGATGGAACCCGCGTAGTCAATGTATAATATCGTATACACAGTGCATTTATCGCTAAAACGTTATACAAAGCACTTGTACATAGCGCATTGACCATTCGCGGTTCGCTAATACCGGAATAGACAGGGGTAGGGCCCTGTCTCCTACGTGGTCCCAAATTTCAAAGTACCACAGACCCTCCTTTTGCCCTTACATAGGCAATAACTATACTCATATCAATCCGAGTCTAGGTCAATATTCACGAAGTCATGGAGATGTTACTGTAGCATCATTCTATTACTTAGCTCGTCCCTCGATACAGGTTTCCTTACACATAATGTAGCACAGAGGCCACATATCGCAGGAGCACACTGTATGCACAGACAGAACAGGAAAAGAATGGCTAAGATCATTCCAATGACCATCAGAATCTTCCAACCCCAGGCAGATATCAGTTCCCAGAACCACCCCACCAGTGACCAATCTCCTTTATCCACGTGTATGGATTCAGATATTTTATGCAGTTTGGAGATGGCTTGATAAATTGTTGGAGCGTTATCTGGTATGAAAATGCAACAGCTAGATTGGATAACCTTACATACCCCACCGCGGTCTGCAAGTATAACGTCTAGAACCATGCGGTTTTGCAAAGTCATGAGGCGATCCGCTTGGAGCTCAGCTTTCAAATTACCAAGGGCACCAGCCGTTACATTAACAGTGGATTCAACCACACGAGTCAGTTGTCTCAGGTTCCTACTATTGACCATAGGTCCCCAAAACGGCAGGAAACCCAAAAAGAAGTCTCCCGCTTCCTGACCTGCAGTATCCTCCTTACTAATCACGCCTCTTACAACTCTGGTCTTGTGATAGTCAGAGGCAGCAGTAAATATCGGCGGTAGCAGATTTGCAATATAACATGTGCCCGAGAAATCAGGGGGCAACCATGTATATGCTCGGTCATTGCAGACAGAATATGTACCCTTGGCAGCCAAAAACGCAGGGGAAAACTGTGATGGAAAAGTGTACGTTTCAGTACAGTCACTTTTCCCCAGTTGAGCTCTTGGATTCTGACTATTACCTTGTAAACAGAACCGACCTATGTGGGGTACGACCCAAATTGGGGATGACATTTTTCGCTGCCTTTCACCCAGACTAATGCTATACCCCGTCGCGTTCCACCCTACATAAGCTCTCAATTCATCCTTGGGAATAGATGAGTATGCGTCGATATCTCTGCTCATATCAGCAACTCCTTTCATTAAAGCTTTATTATTTGTGCTAGGTCTGATGGAACGCGGTTGTCGCGGGGAGTAGGCATCTAATGCAAAAAGAAACATGGTCTGGAATGCCCATGATGATCCATTGTAACTAAACGGCAGCACTAGATAAGGAATACCCTTGTTAATGGTATGTGGCATTAACCCACACACCCAGCAATTGGTTGTATTCATGACTAGTTGGTGCTGGTGCAGGAGCTGAATAAACGAGTTGTTTACAAACTCTGATCATCTGGCTTGTTCGTGTTCAGGCAGAGGGTGAAAAGAGTGCAAGGAGGCAGTAGGAGGAGTTATAGGCTGTATAGTGGCCGCAAAGGGCTCTTGAGAGGAGAAGAATACAAATCCTACAGTAAACACTATCATACTACATAGTATAAACAGCCATAAAAATACAAAACGTTTGCTCTTCATTATTTTACATATTTTCGTTTTAAAGTTTATTTCCTCAGCGGGTCTCTCCATCTTGAAAAACTCCATCCTCTAATAGTGCCGCTCGCGGCGGGTGAGTATCTTCTGCTAAGGAATACGCCTGTCAGTCCAGGGAACGCCCGCCTAGACCAACCAGAACCGTTGACCTAACGTCTTCGGCCTGTACCCCAAAGTCTTGGCACCGCGACCCTGCGGCTGAACCCGGATGGTGGTTCGAAAAACAAAAATCAAGAAAGTCCTTCAGATGGGAGAGCTATAATATCAAAAACAAAAAGGGTAAGGGAAAAGAATATTTATTTGTCCATAGGCCTTGGTCTCAAGTTGTAGCGGAAACGGCCAGGTACTGTCTGGTCTTGGAACAAGAGTTCAGGCTCTGTGGTGTCCAATCGAATTGACGGTGGCACAGCTTCTTGTAAAATACCATCACTCTCTTGTGCTGAAGTTGTGCCTCTTACGTGTGCATCACTGAATGGTACAAAATGGGGTACAGTGTCTGTTTCAGAATCGGCGATACCCTCCTGGACCCACTGGTCATATGGTAGAGGCAAAGGGATCCTCTTGATGTGGGCACCGTGAATCCAATTCTTCTTCCCCTTTACTCGAACAGCTGATCTTGTAGACAGAAGTACGAGGTGAGGGCCTATCCAACGGGGCTCATCGTTGCTCTTTCGCTGGAAGTTCTTTATGAGAACCCACGTGCCAGGGTCAATGGGGTGTCCTGGAGCTTCAGAGGCCTGGGGGAGAGTATCATGCACCTGTTGGTGTAAAACACGCAATTTAGCCGTCAATTCATACAAATAATCAAGCAGTACTGGATGTTCAATTTCACTGAATTTCGTCGGTCTTGGCACACCCCATACATTGGCCGGGCGGCCAAAAACCACTTTGTATGTTCTGAGTCCCACTCGTGAGTGCACAGTCATTCTGGTGGATAGGAGTGCTAGAGGCAGAGCGTCAGGCCATTTAAGACCGGAGCTCGCCTGAATTTTGGCCAGCTTGAGTTTTAGAGTGCCATAGTAGCACTCTACTAATCCAGCTGATTGGGGGTGATTTGCAGCGTGAAACTTCTGCTTTATCCCTAACCCCTCACACACATTCTTCATCACTCGACCCACAAATTCACTCCCATTATCACTCCACACCATTCTTGGCATTCCAAACCTAGGGAAAAATTCTTTCACAAGGGCTTTGGCTGTGGATAAAGCAGTGTTGTCTTTTAGGGGATATGCTTCTATCCATTTTGAAAAAGCGCAAACAACAACCAGTACATATTTCAAGTTGTTGCACCTTTCCATGTGGATAAAATCTAGCTGCAAAACTTCAAATGGATATGATGGAGGCGCAAAATGACCAGCTGGAGTTGGGGTTCCCCTACCAGGGTTGTATTTCAAACATACCATGCAATTCTTGGTTACATTCTCTGCACACTTGGGAATTCCAATATTCTGCCATACTGGGGCCAACAACTTACAGATTTCTTTCATACTGATATGTGCCATTCCATGTGCCATAGTAACCACTGGAAGCACATATGCATCAGGTAACAACCATCGCCGATGTTCTGACAAATCAACCCAACAACCATTCTCATCCAATTTACCCGTACTTTCTCTCCACTTGCTCAACTCTTTCTCTGTGGCTTCAGCTTGAAGGGACTTCACACTCTCTATCGTGTTTTCACACATTCCGACATCACCAACCCATCTTGCAGGACCTGCAACATACATTCGAGTCTTCACATCTTTTGCTGTTTCTTTCGCGATTTCGTCAGCAAATGCATTACCACAACCAACATCATCAGTGACTTTCTTGTGCGCACTGCATTTCATAATCGCAACTTGTAACGGTAGGGTCAGTGACTCAAGGAGATCATTCACCAACTTGCCATTCTGAATTTTAGCTCCATGCGAAGTCAGGAACCCACGTTCTTTCCACAATCGCCCAAAACTGTGGGCCACACCAAAGGCGTACTGGCTGTCAGTATATATGTTCACTTTCATTCCTTCAGACAACACGCATGCTCTTGTAAGAGCAATCAATTCTGCTGCTTGAGCCGAATTATGTGGCACTCGTGCAGTCTCAACAATCGTGTGCAAAGTCGTGACAGCATATGCAGCAGTCGTATCACCATTCGGAAGCTTAAAGCACGAACCATCCACCCATAAGGTACCATCACACTCAGTCAGGGGAGTATCTTTAAGATCTATTCTCCCTTTTTTCTCTTCTTCTGTTCTAAACAGACAATCGTGTTGCTCAATCTCATCTAGATCTGCTGGAATCGGCAATAATGTAGCTGGATTCAACGTGTTGCATCTCTTTATGTGTATATGATTTGCTAACAGTGTCAATTCATATCCTGACAATCGCGCACTAGTTAAGTGCTGTGTCTTGGTCCTGTTTAACAATGTGTCCACAGCATGTGGAACCATTACAATCAATGTGTTATACATACCTAGTCCAGCAGACTGTCGGATAGACATAGTTGCTGCAGCTGTAGCTCTCAGACAACTTGGCAATGCCCTCGCTACCGGGTCCAAGGTTGACGAAAAATATGCGCATGGACGCGGCCTGTCGCCAAAAGGCTGTGTTAACACTGATAATGCGCAACCGTTCTTTTCGTGAAAATATAATGTAAAAGGCTTGCTGTAGTCAGGGGTACCCAACACAGGAGCTGAACATAATGCATTTCGTAATTCCCAAAAACTTTTCTGACACTCTTCAGACCATGGAATAGGATTCGGTGTGTCTTTACGGTAACTAGACATAATATCGAAAAAAAAATATCGAGTAGCCAGAATATCGAGTTTTAAATATCGAATGGACAGAATATCGACTTGCAAAAATATAGTGGTGAAGAATATCGAAAAACAGGTAAGAAATATCGATTGCAATAATATAGAAGTAAGTAATATCGACAGTCATAATATAGTTGTTAAAAATATCGAATTTTTTATAGTGTTTTAAGTGTTAGTATATGTGTTAAAAGTATGTATTATTATTGGAATGTATGTTAGAATATTTTTAAATTATTGAATTTTATGTTTTTTTATTTTTTTGTAATTTAATTCCGTAGCGGGTTGTGGGTTTATAGGGGAGTAGGGTGGGAAGTAATTTAATTATAGTACATTAAATAATAATTTATAGGGATTATTAATAAATTTTAATTTAATTTTGCGTTTTACTTCTGTAGCGGGTTGTGGGTTTATAGGGGAATAGGGTGGGAAGTAATTTAATTATAGATTATTAAATAATAATTTATAGGAATTATTAATTATTTTTAATTTAATTTTGCGTTTTACTTCTGTAGCGGGTAGTGGGTTTATAGGGGAATAGGGTGGGAAGTAATTTAATTGTTATTAGTTAATTATTAATTGGTATTGCAAATTAATTGGTTGTTGATTAATTATTAATTGGTAAATAATTAGTATTAATTGGTAATTAATTTGTATTAATTGTTTAATTGATAATTATGTTAATTGTATTCATTTAATATTTGTAGCGGGCAGTGTGTTTATAGGGGAATATGGTGGCAAGTAATATAATTGTAAACAAATAATTATTTAATTTATTTGTGTATATTGTTAATTAATATATCTTTAATTTAATTTTGCATTTTACTTCTGTAGCGGGTTGTGGGTTTATAGGGGAATAGGGTGGGAAGTAATTTAATTGTTATTAGTTAATTATTAATTGGTATTGCAAATTAATTGGTTGTTGATTAATTATTAATTGGTAAATAATTAGTATTAATTGGTAATTAATTAGTATTAATAGGTAAATTGATAATTATGTTAATTGTATTCAATTAATATTTGTAGCGGGTATTGTGTTTATACGTGAATATGGTGGGAAGTAATATAATTGGAAAAAAATAATTATTTAAATAATTTGTGTATATCCTTAATTAATATATTATAAATTAATTATTAATTGGTATTATTTGCATTTATTAATGTTTGTTATTGAAAAACAATTGTTTGTTAATTAATTATTAATTGTTAATTAATTAAACAAAAATGTATTGGTATTAATAAATAATCAATTCTTGTGTGATTGGTAATTAATTGTAATACTTGTTTTTGTATTAATAATTAATTAATTTAAAAATAAAAATACATTTATTATTTTCTCTACTATTGCACTTACTTGAGTGGGAATAGTAATTTTTACCCCTACGCTATCCAACGCTTTCCCTACTGTTGCAGTCACTGGAGTGGGAATAGTAAATTTGACACTCCCGCTATCCAACGCTTTCCCTACTGTTGCACTCTCTGGAGTGGGAATAGTAATTTTTACCCCTACGCTATCCAACGCTTTCCCTACTGTTGCACTCACTGGAGTGGGAATAGTAAATGTTACCCTCCCGCTATCCAACGCTTTCCCTACTGTTGCACTCTCTGGAGTGGGAATAGTAATTTTTACCCCTACGCTATCCAACGCTTTCCCTACTGTTGCACTCACTGGAGTGGGAATAGTAAATGTTACCCTCCCGCTATCCAACGCTTTCCCTACTGTTGCACTCTCTGGAGTGGGAATAGTAATTTTTACCCTCCCGCTATCCAACGCTTTCCCTACTGTTGCACTCTCTGGAGTGGGAATAGTCATTTTTACCCCTACGCTATCCAACGCTTTTCCTACTGTTGCACTCACTGGAGTGGGAATAGTAAATGTTACCCTCCCGCTATCCAACGCTTTTCCTACTGTTGCACTCTCTGGAGTGGGAATAGTAATTTTTACCCCTACGCTATCCAACGCTTTCCCTACTGTTGCACTCACTGGAGTGGGAATAGTAAATGTTACCCTCCCGCTATCCAACGCTTTCCCTACTGTTGCACTCTCTGGAGTGGGAATAGTAATTTTTACCCTCCCGCTATCCAACGCTTTCCCTATTGTTGCATTCTCTGGAGTGGGAATAGTAATTTTTACCCTCCCGCTATGCAACGCTTTCCCTACTATTGCACTTACTGGAGTGGTAATAGTAAATTTTACGCGCCCGCTATCCTACACAGAAAATATTGAATATTTTTAATTAATATCACGTTAAGATATATGTATTAAATTTTTTTTTTTACTTACTTTAATTATTCATTAAGTTTACTGTTATTTAAGTTTTTTTAAGTATGTGTCAGTTAATTATATGTATTATTTAATTAATTTAACATTACTTTTAAAACATTAAAAAAATTCGATATTTTGACTAACTATATTATTTACAACGATATTTTGGATTCGATATTTTTGTAATTTCCTGTTTGGAGATAGGACTTCGATATTTTGGCATTCTATATTTTGGCATCGATATTTTTGTAAGTCTATATTTTTGTAGTCGATATTATGTCAGTGATCCTGTCTTTACATGTTAATGCTAACAAAGGTTTTGCCAGTAAAGAGAAATTCGGTATCCAATGCCTACAATACGAAGTAATGCCCAAGAAAGCACGCACTTCTCTCTGTGTTCTTGGCACACTTAATTGTGCAATGGCTTGAATTCTCTCTGGGGTCAGTTTCCTTCCCTCCTTCGATAAGAGATGACCTAAGTAGGTAACTTCTTGTCGACAATATTGCATCTTTGAGAGAGACACTTTGTGATGAAAGGCAGACAAATGACGCAACAATGACAATGTAGCTTCTTTGCAAATCTTTTCAGTATCCGCGGCGATTAGCAAATCGTCAATGTACTGAATGAGGATAGCGCCACTAGGTAAAACAAGTGCATCAAGCTGCGCTTTTAAAGCCTGACTGTATATTGATGGACTTTCACAGTAGCCCTGTGGAGCGCGTTTAAAGCGGAAGCTTCGACCTCCTAAACTAAAGCCAAAAATGTCTGTGCTCTCCTCTGCAATTGGGATGCTAAAGAAGGCATTCTTCAAATCGATCACTGAGAACCATGCAGCGGAAGCTGGAATCATAGTTAACAAGGCAGTTATATCAGGGACAACTGGAAACTGTGGCACAACAATCTTATTAACCTCTCTAAGATCAATCACAAATCTGTAAACAGGTGGCTGTGAAGGGTCCGTTCGTTTTAAGACAGGTAAAACCGGACTATTGCAAATGTTGCCTCTTGTTTCTTCAATTACATCCTTTTTAACCAAATCGCTGACAATTGCTAACAACGCTTTCTGACCTTCATTGGAGATCTTGTACTGGGGAATGCGTGGCAATCTGACATTGGCTTTTAAAGTGACCACGTATGGCGGTATTTCCAGGAGACCCACATCATTGGGACCAGTAGCCCAAAGGACATCCGGAAGGGATGACAATTCAGGGGGAAATCACTTTCTTACCTAATGTAAGTTGTACTCCTGAGGGAGAACAATATAGCGTTGCATGCAATCTTTTTATCAAATCTAATCCTAGCAGATTTTCACCACATCCTGTCGTTAGGATGAGGGGTGCTTTTAGCTCACAATGTCCAACAGAAAGTGGCATAGGACTAGAAATCGGGTTCCTAACAGGGGCGCCAGAAAAACCTATTGAAACATTCATTTCGCCAGACAAAGGCGCACCAGGGAGCTTTGAATGCATGATTGAACTCTTTGCAGCACCAGTGTCCAGCAGAAAGGGCTCTTTTATACCCGCTGTAGTTACCTTAACATACGGTCCGCTCTGATCCACTGGCACTGAAACAACTCCCTCTCTCTGTCTATGGCTGTCCTAGTAATCATTACCTTCCACATTGTCGTCTTCTGCATAATAATCATTATTATAATACTGAGCTGTATTACCAGTCGCGTTGGCTTGCTGATCAAAGCTATTTATCGTGTTTTGAGGCGGAAGAGGCCGCGCGTTCTGGGGAGCATTTCCACGCCCTCTGCCTCTAGGAGCTTGCTGACCACCTCTACCTCTTGCCCCATACGCATTACTAGTACGCTGCATTAATTTAGGGCAACTATACTTAAAATGACCTTCCTCTCTGCAATATGAACATTGATTGGGACCTACAGGGAGACGTGGTTGATAATACCCATTCATTTGCTGGTTATTCTGAAACTGTTGGGGTTGCTGATAGATACCTTGAGTTTGCCTATAATTATTCTGTCCTCCACGTGGCGGATAAGCCTGCTGTAAAAGGACCTTCGTTTTCAGTTCTTTCGTTTTCTTGTCTGTTCTATCCTTCTCGTCTTTATCTCTATTTTCATAATACTGTGCAGTAGCCAGTATTTGCGCTGAAGAGGAAACAGCCCAAGAACTTTCTGAATCTTTTAATTTCTTACACAACTCGGGAAGTAGATTCTGCACAAATGTATCCACAAATAACCGTTGGCCACCTTCAGTACTCATGTCTTGACCACTGTGGTCGATAAACGTTTCTTCAAACCTTGTAAAGAAATCCGACACTGTCTCCTCTTTCTTCTGCTTGCATGCAGATAGTTTATCCCAATTCACGCGCATCGCGGGCATTAAAGTTTTCATGTATGTAATAATTCTACCAGGGAGTTCTGCTACAAGGGGCTCAGGTTTTGCACCACCAACTTGTCTAGTGTCAGCGGCAACGATAATAGCCCATGTGCCCCCTAGTTCTGCAGCATGATCCGTATTACGAATGGATCCCCTTAAAGGCTGTGGAACAACATTCCCAAACAACATATCTATGTCAGCCAGATTCATGACACATGATTCTGCAGTTTGTGATAACTCCTTATAATATCCTGCAGGGTTTTTACGGGGGTCAGGCAATGTCTGCTTAAGCGCTAACACCTCAGAACGCTTTCATGGGACATGTACCCAAACACGCTGAAAATGAGCTGGGGCAGCAGCAATACCTCGAGCGGCATCAGCCGCAACGGCTTCCTTCCATACCGGAGGGACTTCTCTCATAGGGTATTGTCGCACTTTTCCTGTTTTCCCCACAGGGAATTCTTGTTCGAACAATGATTGCTGACAATCGCCATTCCTGAAGGATAGTAAAGTCGCAACCGCTTTATCTACATCGGGACCCACAATTATACCTGTTCCAAAATCAAATCGCACGCGACACAATTCCTGCGGGATTGTGTTTGAACCATGATCCTCCAATTCCTCACAGAGGCATTCACACATTTTGTCAAAGACATATCTCTGTTTTGGGGCATCCCATTGGTCGAAAACGTTAACAACTGATTCCACATTATAGAGTGAAGGTAAACCAATCCACCTACACGCCAGATGATCTAACATCTCTTTCTCGTCAGGACCAGGCAGCTGACTACGCAATTGCTTACGTTGTAAACCAGGAGTCACACTAGATGACCCAAAGAGAGGCGACATTAAACTAGTAACTACATTAGCTAGTCGTTGTCGTGCTGAAGGAGAAGTTGAGGCGAAAACGGGGGGATAGACTGAGGGAAGAAAAGCAAGTTCAGATACAGGTACCTGGGTAGTGTAAGAAAGAGCGCCAGGGGAGGCAGCTGATGTGCTAGGCAAAGTCGCAGGAAGCGCGGGGGCAACAGGTAACAAAATTGGCGTGCCCTTGAGAGGGCTGTACTGTAGGGGTAGGAGCCGGCTGAGGAGGAGCTGGCAGCTGTGGGAAGGCTTGCGGTATATTTACTGGAGGCTGCACATTTACGAGCTGTGGAGGTGCTGTGGCATTTTGCGCATACGGGGGTGGCGAACTTAGCAAATGGGACATTAGGGAATCTTTCTCGTTCTCTTTTGCTTCATGTTGCACAAGGGGTGACAAAACAGGGTAACATTTATCGATCCCTAGTTTGCGCTGTCTATGTAGTTGGTCATTCATTTGTTCCTCCTCATTATCTTTAAATTGCACAGCTGCTTGCATCATTGACATACCTCTTTCTCTCTTATTCCTTTTTGCTAGCTTAATTTCCTTCTGTTTGGCTTCCTTTCGCCATAGGCGGAAAGAATCAAACATCGTCGGCCGGGCTTTCTTTTTAAACAATTTAACTTCCAAATTATCTAAAATATCGGTATCGAAACTACCATTTTGGGGCCATTTTAAAAAACCGTTCTTTCTGATGTATCGGATCCATACTTCATTATATGCAATGGGGCCCACGCCATGTTTTACATAAAGCTCATAGGTTGGAGTTCCAATTGGAGGAACCGGACATGAATCCACTAACTGGAAATGCCTTCCACAACCCAAACAAAACCATCTTCCAAATACACTAGAACCAGGCATCTTCGCTCACTAGTCTAGTTTCAAACCTCAAAGGATTATCGAATACGATAGTCTTGTGAATACACAAGTCCTCTGGCTTTGGCACTTGCAAGCTCCAAATCAAAACGTTCCCGAAGGATACCAAAAATCCCGAAGGATACCAAACAAACTGGGAGACGCTCCACTTATACTTAACTGAATATCGATGATCGATGGCGTCACCAGAAGACTCTCTTGATTGTTTCGCTCTACCAAAATCGTCAAGGGTCCAAAACAGGGCGATTAATCAGGGCAGCAGTCCTTCGTAGCCGTCGGGATGCGGAGAACCTCGCAGAAAAGACTTTCGGACCACGTCGACATGCAGGGGTCGATGAAGTGGTGGCCTTCCTCCAGAATTTCCACACGAAGCTCCTCACAAACCTCTGGCTTGGACCGGTACCGCTGAAATCGCCCCGAGTTGGGCGCCAACTGAAGTACTGGGAATTTAAAGCCCAGCGGTGCAAGGGAACACACCCTAAGACTTCGGGTTCTTCCTGTTTCAGACCTACAGAAACACAGAGTCTTCTGGGTGAAGTCAAAGATTGATTTATTGGCTGCAGACCAATTACAGGTATCCGAGAAGTACAACACAATGTATGTTCTCAGGAGACTGCTTAAAGTTACAGAAACGGGCTTCTCCTTAAATACAAAATATCATGCTTCAGGCACACATTCCTTGTTTTACGATATGGTCATCTACATGTATTCATTACAAACGAAAAGGCAGAGTCATGATGACCATCCCACATTCCAGTTAAGCCAGCCCACAATTATTTACCCAGCGAGGCTCAGATCCCACATCAGATATCAACAGGCCCCAATAAACACGGGCATCTCCTGTTTGGAAAACAAGCCATAAAGCAGGAAGAGTCAGGTGTGAAAGAGATTAGCCGGAGGCTCGTGTGGGATGAAAAGGCTTTATGGTTTGTCAAACCCTGATGCTAATCGCAGGTGGCCGTAGGACGGGGAGCTCGTGAGACCGGACTGACCTGGGGCAGCGGAGCCAAGCTGCACAGGTCACAGAGACAAAGTACCACATAGCACCTTTGTCATAGGGACATTAGCCTCTGTGGAAGCCCCAATGCACAACATGGCATTGAAAGTACACAGGTGGCATGAGGGCTGCAACACTCATGTCACCTGTTCATGATACACGCTGTGCATCACATGCAACACCAGGCTGATGGACAGCATCTCCAAGCAGTCACATGCCCCAGGCCACTGACGCAACCTCAGCAGAGTACACAGACACACACAGGCACAGATCAATCACCTGCCATTGGCAACAGCGGATACAAAGCTCAATCTGCACATGTGCCACTTGCCTCTGGGGTGTCACAGGTGTGGTGCTAGCTCAGCAAGTTAGACACTCCGCACGGCTTACTTCTCACATCCGATGGGTGGAGCTGTTGCCTCCTCCATGCAGCTGTGGTGCAACACTCCACATAGACACTCACCCACATGACAAGGAACATTCACACACATCAATGTCCAGGGGGCATACACATCATTTGGACACTCTCACTACAGCTCCACTCAACTCACACACATCTGTGGGTACAGTCACCTGTCACACCGAGGGACCAGGGAATCACCTCTGGACTATAGAACAAAAATGGCCCAAAGGATTGGGCAAGCTGAATGTACCTTGCACTATGCAGTAAATGTCACAGTAAGCACAATGCAAGTGAGGAGTGCACACAGGAACTACATAATGCTCTGCATGGGAGACATAAGCCATTCCCCCCTGGGACCCACTCTAAACAACATTGCATGTCTGTCACACCTGGACACAATGCCAGAAGTGACAGTCACAAAAAAGGTGCACAGTCAAAGCTAGTGGAGTCAGCACTCACCTGCTCCCCTGGTCTCCCATACAGGCTGGTATACTGTGGGAGGATGACATCAAGCAATGCCTCATTCTCCTCATGGGTGAAAGGCTGGGCCCTCTCCACAGACCTTGACATGGTGCCAGAGGAAGCACAAGCAGCAGCAGTGGTGTCGAGTGAAAGGTAGTGCAGGCAAGTGCCCTCTCATGGGTTCTGGCTGACTTATATCTGCCTTGCTGGGCTGTTTAATTTACAGGAGTACTGAGTGACTGGTCAGTCTCATTTGCATCCTACGTTTCCTCCAATCCCTTTAAACATCCACCAATGAGTACCTTTGCATGGTTCAAAATTTTAGCATAATGTGAAGTCAACAACCACTTTGCAACATTGTATTTAGTTGCCAACTGCCTTTTGCAGGCCACATGATTGAAAATTTGACCTTGAAAATCGGTATCCATGACAATCAGCATGCATTTAGGCCCTAATACTTGTCCCTCATGTTTCCCTATGTAATTTAGCTATCCACACACAGGTACGGTGCATTTCACACGTACCCCTACGGCACCAGTTGCACAGTGCGATTGACACGTACGTGTACGACCAGTGTGTACACGTACGTGTACGACTAGTGTGTACACGTGCATGTACTACGGCAGTGTACACACTGGTCATACACGTACGTGTCCACACTGGTCGTACACGTACGGGTACGAGCAGTGTGGACACGTACGTGTACGACCAGTGTGTACACTGCCGTAGTACACGTACGTGTACACACTGGTCGTACACATACGGGTACGAGCAGTGTGAACACGTACGTGTACTACGGCAGTGTACACACTGGTCATACATGTACATGTCCACACTGGTCGTACACGTATGGGTACGAGTACGAGCAGTGTGGACATGTACATGTACAACCAGTGTGTATACTGCCATAGTACACGTACGTGTACACACTGGTCGTACACGTACGTGTACACACTGGTCGTACACGTACGGGTACGAGCAGTGTGGACACGTACGTGTACGACCAGTGTGTACACGTACGTGTATGACCAGTGTGTACAAGTATGTGTACTATGGTCGTACACGTACGTGTATGACCAGTGTGTACACCTACGTGTACTACGGCAGTGTACACACTGGTCGTACACGTACGTGTCCACACTGGTTGTACATGTACGTGTACACACTGGTAGTACACGTACATGTGTACGGTCCGTACACACACCCGTACTCCGGCGGGAACACCAATGTGATGATACGGACCGTTCACACACCTTCAGAGCGTGTGTACGGTGCGTTTCACAGCTTACACAGGTGATAGGAGGCGCACACGAATGGAATGGAGGTGTCAGACTCGTGCACGCCTGTACATCAAGTCATTGTCATTAAACTATTGAGGTGACTAGGTCATAGAATAGGCGCACAGCGTTAAGTATGGCTCTTGTTATTGCTGTCAGTTACACAAGAGTACTCTAAGCAAATTTAAGGGAGGTCACCCCTCTCCCCCACACCTCCTACTACAAACACTGTAGGAAAAACATAAAAAGATTCTTGCTGAGCACATTCAAGTCCAATAATATAATTCCAGCGTCTCTTCAAATTTAGTATTTCAACAATATCAGAGTTCAAAGATTGAATTCCAGACACCAGAGTCGTTGTTTCCACCGATGGTCCACTTTATTCAGATAGTAGTTAAAGACAAAACTCTGCAGCCAACACGTGTTTCGTTGGGAAAACGTCTTTTCCACACAACTTCCTCAGGGCTGCAACCCAAGCAAAATAGTAACATAAGTTCCTATCTTTCCTATTACAAGTCTCAAAGTAGAGCTAAAAAATGTTTTTTATATCAGTTATCAAAGTAATATATCACCGCCTAGGTAAAGAGAGCACAGCACCTCCAATTTGTGACTTTTCTTAATATAGCTCTTCAGTGCTCCCCAGTGTCTGAGATATCGTTATACATATCTTACCAAAAAACAAGCTGACATTCAGAGAGCTAAGCAATCTATATCATACAACATATACTCTAATTCACCTTTGTATTAGAATCTTGAATACAATACTGTAAGAACCACGTATTTCTTCTCCAGTATAAATGCCTCGGTATGGACCTGAAATGGCAAGGAAACCCTTAGGTACCAATTACGATCCGGTAAAAAATGTCCCCGTACGACTCGTATCCAGTCTTTTTACCGTACGAATCGTACAAGTGCCGTACAAACTGGCAATCACGATTCACATGGTAAAAAGTCCATACGAACCGCATTCGGAATATTTCCCCACACGTCCTCGGGTCGGAAAATGTGTCCGACACGTCCTCGGACGATTTACCGTACAAACGTGAAAAGTGAAGTCCGACCGAGAAATCACGATCCTACCCGTGCGTCCGATCTCACAACCGTATGGAAAAAACACCGTCCGCACCGAACTCCCATTGCAACCATGGAGACATGTGCCCGCATACGCGCCCAACACTCCCCCCAGCACCCATACGTTTGAGTCGTACTCCCCGTGAATGTACAACCCCCCTGTATGTACACCCGTGTACATGTCGAACCCCCACCCGTGTACCCACACCCCTGTACGTTCGAGTCGTACCCCCACCCCTGTACGTGTCGTACCACCGTGTACCCACACCCCTGTACGTTCAAGTCCTACCCCCACCCCTGTACGTGTCGTACTACCATGTACCCACACCCCTGTACATTCGAGTCCTACCCCCACCCCTGTACGTGTCCTACCACCATGTACCCACACCCCTGTACGTTCGAGTTCAACCCCCACCCCTGTACGTGTCATACCACCATGTACCCACACCCCTGTACGTTCGAGTCCTACCCCCACCCCTGTACGTGTCGTACCACCGTGTACCCACACCCCTGTATGTTCGAGTTCTACCCCCACCACTGTATGTGTCGTACCACCGTGTACCTACACCCCTGTACGTTCGAGTCGTACCCCCACCCCTGTACGTGTCGTACCCCCGTGTACCCACACCCCTGTACGTTCAAGTCCTACCCCCACCCCTGTACGTGTCGTACCACCGTGTACCCACACCCCTGTACGTTCGAGTCCTACCCCCACCCCTGTACGTGTCGTACCCCCGTGTACCCACACCCCTGTACGTTCGAGTCCTACCCCCACCCCTGTACGTGTCGTACCACCGTGTACCCACACCCCTGTACGTTCGAGTCCTACCCCCACCCCTGTACGTGTCGTACCACCGTGTACCTACACCCCTGTATGTTCGAGTCGTACCCCCACCCCTGTACGTGTCGTACCCCCGTGTACCCACACCCCTGTACGTTCGAGTCCTACCCCCACCCCTGTATGTGTCATACCACCGTGTACCCACACCCCTGTACGTTCGAGTCCTACCCCCACCCCTGTACGTGTCGTACCCCCGTGTACCCACACCCCTGTACGTTCGAGTCCTACCCCCACCCCTGTACGTGTCGTACCACCGTGTACCCACACCCCTGTACGTTCGAGTCCTACCCCCACCCCTGTACGTGTCGTACCACCGTGTACCTACACCCCTGTATGTTCGAGTCGTACCCCCACCCCTGTACGTGTCGTACCCCCGTGTACCCACACCCCTGTACGTTCGAGTCCTACCCCCACCCCTGTATGTGTCATACCACCGTGTACCCACACCCCTGTACGTTCGAGTCCTACCCCCACCCCTGTACGTGTCGTACCACCGTGTACCTACACCCCTGTACGTTCGAGTCCTACCCCCACCCCTGTATGTGTCGTACCACCGTGTACCCACACCCCTGTACGTTCGAGTCCTACCCCCACCCCTGTACGTGTCATACCCCCGTGTACCCACACCCCTGTACGTTCGAGTCGTACCCCCAGCCCTGTACGTGTCGTACCACCGTGTACCCACACCCCTGTACGTTCGAGTCCTACCCCCACCCCTGTACGTGTGGTACCACCGTGTACCCACACCCCTGTACGTTCGAGTCCTACCCCCACCCCTGTACGTGTCGTACCACCGTGTATGTACACCCGTGTACGTTCTAGTCCTACCTCCACCCCTGTACGTGTCGTACCCCCGTGTACCCACACCCTGTACGTTCGAGTCCTACCCTCACCCCTGTACGTGTCATACCCCCGTGTACCCACACCCCTGTACGTTCGAGTCATACCCCCACCCCTGTATGTGTCGTACCCCCGTGTACCCACACCCCTGTATGTTCGAGTCCTACCCCCACCCCTGTACGTGTCGTACCACCGTGTACCCACACCCCTGTACGTTCGAGTCCTACCCCCACCCCTGTACGTGTCTGTTAGACGGACCGGGAGGGTCGGCCGAGGACAAGGGGAGAGGTCTCCGGGGAGAGCCGTCTCCAGCGATCGTACAGATGAATAACTTCCCCACCACAGATATACACCACACAAGGATAAGATTTAGCGTTCTTTATAGGTGATTTCTTAAGGTACGAAGAAATGGTACAAGGAGGTCTGGACTCAGGGGTCCCCTCGATTCGAGTCTCTTGGTTTGGGGAAAGGGGGTAGCGGGACAGTCTGGTTACCAGTCTGGTAGCTGAGATGGTATGGTGGATAGCTCACAATCCTCGAGTTCGGTGTTCTAGCTTGGACGGGCCGCGGCAGCGCCAGCAGGCAGGACGATAGTTCACAAGGCAGGGCTACGGCAGCGCCAGTAGTCCGTCAAGGATGAGTTCTCTCGGTGTCTCTCGACTCCAGGATACAACTGCCTTCCTGCTCTGGAGCTGCCCTAGTTATAGGTCTGGCGCCCTTTGATGGCCGGACCCTCGCACTTGGAGGTCGGGGGGTCCGGGATGAGGGAGTCCAGACACCCAGCAGGGGGTGGAGCCAGCTCCTGGGGGAGCTGGAGGGTGATCGGCACCTAGCGGGGGAGAGCCCTCGACGCTTCTTTCTCCCATTGACCTGCCAAGTGGTCCGTTCACCTCCTGGGTGGATGGTGGTGCCGGGATGTCGGGGCCGGCCAGGCCCAGGGTTAGGGTCGGGCTGAGGCCACGCAGCCTCGTGGCGCAGTGTCCAAGATGGCGGCTGATCCGGCCGGGGGAGCCGGTAGTGGTTCGGCCCCATGATACATGGATGTCCGGGGGCAGGAGTTCCATTGGGAGACGGGGTGCGGGTTGCCCTTGGGGGTAACACCTGGGAGTCCGGGGTTTGGGCCCTGTCGTGCGGGGAGGGAGCAAGCCCTACATGTGGCCTGTCCAACATGCGTCCCCCCCAGCTGAAGGCGGGGAGAGTCACCCATCCTCTTGGGGACTCTCCTCGTCGAGGCGGAAAAAGCGTGACAGGCCATCTGCGTTGGCGTGGTCTTGGCCCGGTCGATGTTCCACAGTGAAGTCCATTCCCTGCAGGGAGATGGACCAGCGCAATAGTTTTGGGTTTTCCCCCCGCATCTGCATTAGCCACTGCAGGGGTCGATGATCGGTTTGTACCCGGAAGTGGGTACCGAAGAGATAGGGCCGGAGCTTTTTGAGGGCCCACACCACTGCGAAGGCCTCCCTCTCGATTGTGCTCCAGCGCTGTTCTCGGGCCAGGAGGCGTCTGCTGATGAAGGCCACCGGCTGGTCAAGACCCTCGGGGTTCAGCTGGGAAAGAACCGCCCCGATGCCGTGGTCGGAGGCGTCCGTTTGTACAATGAATTCCCGACTGTAATCGGGGGCCTGGAGCACAGGGGCGGTGCACAGGGCGGCCTTCAGCTTCTCGAAGGCCGCTTGACAGTCGGGGGTCCAGTTAATTTTCTTCGGGTGGTTTTTGGACGTGAGACCCGTGAGGGGCCCCACAATGCTGCCATAGTCCCTCACGAACCGCCGGTAGTAGCCGGTGAGTACCAAGAAGGCTCGGACCTCGGTCTGCGTGACGGGGGGTTGCCAGGACTGGATGGCAGCAATTTTGAGTTGCAGAGGGGCCACCAGACCGCTTCCCACCTGGTGTCCGAGGTAGGTCACGGACCCTTGACCAATTTGGCACTTGCCGGCCTTAATCGTGAGGCCGGCCCGCTGGAGGGCCTGCAGGACCTCTTGGAGGTGGTGGAGGTGGTCGGACCAGTGGCGGCTGTACACAGCGATATCGTCCAGGTAGGCGGCGCTGAACTCTTCGAGCCCCGCCAAGACCTGGTTCACTAGACGTTGAAAAGTAGCTGGGGCATTCTTCATGCCGAAGGGCATGACCTTGAAGTGGTAGTGGCCATCGGGGGTAGAAAAGGCGGACCGTTCCTGGGCCCGGGGTTTGAGACCGATCTGCCAGTAGCCCGCTGTCAGGTCGAAGATGCTGAGGTAGCGGGCGGCCCCCAGGCGGTCGATCAATTCATCCGCTCGGGGGATAGGATGAGCGTCGGTCCGGGTGACAGCGTTCAAGCCCCGATAGTCGACGCAGAATCGGAGTTCAGGAGTGGTGCCGGGGGCAGCGGCTTTGGGGACCAGCACGACCGGGCTGGCCCAGGGGCTGTCCGAGGGTTCGATGACCCCGAGCGTGAGCATCTTGGATACTTCCTCTTGGATGCAGGCCCGCACCCGATCTGGCACGCAGTAGGCCCGGTGCCGGATAGGGGGACTGTCCCCGGTGTCCACGTCGTGCAAGCACCAAGGGGTGATCCCTGGGGTGAGGGAAAACAGTGTAGCAAACTGCAGCAGGAGGTCCCGGCAGCCCTGGCGTTGCTCTGGGATGAGGGCATCAGAGAGCCGGACCCCGTCCACGGAACCGTCGTTCTCCTGGGTCTTCAGGAGATCAGGGAGGGGCTCGGAGTCTTCTTCCGCCCCACTGTCTGTAGCCATCAGGAGGCTGAGTTCCGAGCGCACAAAGTGGGGTTTGAGTCTGTTGGTGTGGAGGACCCGGAGGGGTTTCCGGGGGGACTCCATGTCGATGAGGTAGGTGACGGGGCTCTTGCGTTCGACCACTTTGAAGGGCCCCGTCCACTTATCTTGCAAGGCACATGGTTCGGTGGGGGACATCACCCACACTTGTTGACCAGGTTCGAATTCGACGGAGGAGGCATTCTGATCGTACCATTTTTTCATGTCCTCCTGACTGGCCTCGAGGTTCGCTTTTGCCATTTCCCTGAAGCGCCGGGTCTGATTGCGTAGTGCCAGGAGGTACTTGAAGACGTCTGGAGGGGTCTTTAGGGGGGCCATCTCCCAACCTTCTTTGACTAGGCTGAGGGGCCCTCGCACAGGGTGCCCGTACAGGAGTTCGAAAGGGCTAAAGCCGAGGGACTTCTGGGGAACTTCTCGATAGGCGAAGAGGAGGCACGGGAGTAGTACATCCCACTGGCGACGGAGGGGCTCTTCCAATCCCCCAATCATTCCCTTGAGTGTGCGGTTGAATCGCTCAACTAGTCCGTTCCCTTGAGGGTGATAGGGGGTCGTGAATCGGTAGGTGACCCCGCACTGTTGCCAGAGGGACTTCATATATTTCGAGATAAAGTTTGTGCCTCGGTCGCTGACGACTTCTCGGGGGAAGCCCACCCGGGAGAAGATCCCCATTAGGGCCCGGCCGACCACCGGAGCTGTTACAGTTCGCAGGGGCACAGCCTCGGGGTAGCGAGTGGCGTGGTCCACCAGTACCAGGATGAACCGATGTCCTTGTGCTGTGCGGGAGTCCAGGGGCCCCACAATGTCTATTCCTACCCTCTCGAACGGGGTGGTGACCACTGGGAAGGGTTGCAGAGGGGCTTTGAGCTTACGGCCGCTCTTCCCGCTGGCCTGGCACGTGGGGCAGGACCGGCAGTGGTTGAGGACATCGTTCCGCATCTTCGGCCAGAAAAAGTGGGTCACCAGGCGACTGTAGGTTTTGTCCTGGCCCAGGTGTCCAGCCAGGGGAACATCGTGGGCCAAAGTTAGTAGGAAGTCTCTGAAACGGAGGGGCACCACCAGCACTCGACTGGCCCCTAACTCCGCGGTTCTTTGTTCACTGTATAGCAGGTCGTTATCCCAATAGACCCAATGGGTTCCGGTGGGGTCCCCTGCGCTCTGGGCGCTGGCTTGCTGGCGGAGTCCCTCCAGGGAGGGGCAGGTCTTCTGTTCCTGGCGGAACTGTTCCTGGGTGGGCCCCCCTTCTTGACGCCACTGAGCCAGGCCGGGAAGGTCCTGGGGCTGGGCGACCCCTTCGGGCGTTGGCTCTGGGGGGTCGGTATAGTCGTTGTCCTCTACTGGAGCGACCGGGGGAGGAGGTGCTGGCCATTCTGGTTCTTCTGGTCGGGGGACGGCACGGGCGGCCATGGACCGGGTGGTTACGCAGGCCCAGTCCGGGAGGCCCAGCATCCCCAGGTGCTCTCTTCTTTCGACGGCAGCCCACGGGGAACTCTCAAGGTCATTCCCCAGGAGACAGTCCACGGGGGCATCATCCCGGACCGTCACCTTCAACATGCCGGAGACCCCTCCCCATTCGAAGGGGACGCAGGCCATCCGACACAGACTTTCGGAATTGTCGGCTGAGCGGACGGGGCAGAGAATGTTCGGCAGGATCTGCTCTGGTTTCACCAGGTGACAGCGGACGGCCGTCACACTGGCCCCTGTGTCACGTAGGGCTTCGGCCCGGCGCCCATTAATGTTCACCCACTGGCCATATTTCCGGGTGTTGGCGGGTAGGGGAGCCCGCGGGACCATGTCTTTTCCCCCTAGGCACGCTAGAACCATGGCGGCCGGTTCCCACTCTTGTTGTGCCTGCTCATATTCTTCCTGTTCCTCGGAGATTTGTTCTCCCCCCAGGGCGGCGGCAGCTACCTGGCGGGGCTTTGGCATTTGGTTCTGCGGGCAGCTCGGGTCATTGGCGTAGTGGCCGACTCGCTGGCATCGGTGACACGTGACATTGGCTCGGAACCCCGGGCGCACCGGGGGGTTGCCCCGGCTGGCCGGGGGCGGGGTGCTGGCCGCGGGAGTGGCCGGGATGGTGTCTCTCCCTCGCCCCTGGCCTCCTCCTCCTCCTCGGGGACGGTGCTGACCTTGGTGGTTTCGGTTTTGCTCGTGTGGCCCTCTCCGGCCCACTCGGGTGCTTTCCCACCGGTCAGCTTCGGCGGCGAGTCGCCGTGGGTCAGTCAATTTACTGTCGAGGAGGTGCTGCCTGAGCTCGACGAAGCAGTTGTTAGACAGGTGCTCCCACACCATAAGATTAAAGAGTTGCTCGTAGGTCGTTACGTGGCTTCCCTTGATCCAACCCTCGAAGGCTCGGCTGAAATAGTTGACGTATTCCACCCAAGTTGTACCCGGGATCCGGGTGCAGTCTCGGAACCTCTGGCGGTACATCTCGGGTGTGAGCCCATAGCGGGTGAGGAGGGCAGCCTTCATGTGGTCATAGGATGACATCTGATGATCTGGGAGCTGTAGTAGGGCATCGCGGCCTTCGTTGACGAACCTCCCCCATAGGCCGGCTCCCCAGTCACTCCGATCGATCCGGTGGGAGGTCATGGCGATCTCGTAGGCTTTGAACCACTGTTGTATGTCGTCCTCTCGGACATACTCTCGGACAACATCCTTGGGGATGTGGACTTTCTTCTCGGTTGCTCCCGGGGTGTGCGGTCGCTCAGGCACCCCCGGTTCTTTATTCTGTTTCCGAAGTTCTATTTCCGCCAGTTTGCGCTCGTGTTCGAATGTTAGTCTTTTTTCTTCGAGCTCTCTCTGCCTCTGTTTTTCTTCCCGTTCTTCTCGGAGCCGCAGATGTTCTAGATTTAGTTTTTGCTCGGCTAACTTTAGTTCACCGTCCATCTTGAGTCGTGCCATTTCCAACTCATGTAATCTGGTTCTTTCTCTTTCTTGGATCTCTTCCTGCGAGAGGCCCGTTCCTCGCTCCTCGGGAGCTGTGGCGTTCCCCTCTGGTGCTACACCGTTTTGGTCGGGGGATCCGGCGACCCCGGTTTCCGCCCACGACTCAAGGGCGTGCTTCAAATCGTCTTTGGTACTCAGGCCGGTGGTAGCAATGCCTAGTTCCATGCAGAATTGTTTAAGTTCGCGATGGCTATACTCTTCCAATTTATCCATCTGGAATTTCTCGGTGGAACCGCTCTCTTTGGTTGACATCGTGGTTTTGTCGTGGGGTGAGCTACTCTCTGTACGATTACGCGTTGATTCGGATCGCGCCGCTGGCCACCAATGTTAGACGGACCGGGAGGGTCGGCCGAGAACAAGGGGAGAGGTCTCCGGGGAGAGCCGTCTCCAGCGATCGTACAGATGAATAACTTCCCCCCCACAGATATACACCACACAAGGATAAGATTTAGCGTTCTTTATAGGTGATTTCTTAAGGTACGATGAAATGGTACAAGGAGGTCTGGACTCAGGGGTCCCCTCGATTCGAGTCTCTTGGTTTGGGGAAAGGGGGTAGCGGGACAGTCTGGTTACCAGTCTGGTAGCTGAGATGGTATGGTGGATAGCTCACAATCCTCGAGCTCGGTGTTCTAGCTTGGACGGGCCGCGGCAGCGCCAGCAGGCAAGACGATAGTTCACAAGGCAGGGCTACGGCAGCGCCAGTAGTCCGTCAAGGATGAGTTCTCTCGGTGTCTCTCGACTCCAGGATACAACTGCCTTCCTGATCTGGAGCTGCCCTAGTTATAGGTCTGGCGCCCTTTGATGTCCGGACCCTCGCACTTGGAGGTCGGGTGGTCCGGGATGAGGGAGTCCAGACACCCAGCAGGGGGTGGAGCCAGCGCCTGGGGGAGCTGGAGGGTGATCGGCACCTGGCGGGGGAGAGCCCTCGACGCTTCTTTCTCCCATTGACCTGCCAAGTGGTCCGTTCACCTCCTGGGTGGATGGTGGTGCCGGGATGTCGGGGCCGGCCAGGCCCAGGGTTAGGGTCGGGCTGAGGCCACGCGGCCTCGTGGCGCAGTGTCCAAGATGGCGGCTGATCCGGCCGGGGGAGCCGGTAGTGGTTCGGCCCCATGATACATGGATGTCCGGGGGCAGGAGTTCCGTTGGGAGACGGGGTGCGGGTTGCCCTTGGGGGTAACACCTGGGAGTCCGGGGTTTGGGCCCTGTCGTGCGGGGAGGGAGCAAGCCATTCATGTGGCCTGTCCAACAGTGTCGTACCACCGTGTACCCACACCCCTGTACGTTCGAGTCCTACCCCCACCCCTGTATGTGTCGTACCACCGTGTACCTACACCCCTGTACGTTCGAGTCCTACCCCCACCCCTGTACGTGTCGTACCACCGTGTACCCCCACCCCTGTACGTTCGAGTCCTACCCCCACCCCTGTACGTGTCATACCCCTGTGTACCCACACCCCTGTACGTTCGAGTCGTACCCCCACCCCTGTACGTGTCATACCACCGTGTACCCACACCCCTGTACGTTCGAGTCCTACCCCCACCCCTGTACATGTCGTACCACCGTGTATGTACACCCCAGTACGTTCGAGTCCCACCCCCACCCGTGTACATGGCGTACCACCGTGTATGTACACCCCTGTACGTTCGAGTCGTACCCCCACCCCTGTACGTGTCGTACCACCGTGTACCCACACCCCTGTACGTTCGAGTCCTACCCCCACCCCTGTACGTGTCGTACCACCGTGTACCCACACCCCTGTACGTTCGAGTCCTACCCCCACCCCTGTACGTGTCGTACCACCGTGTATGTACACCCGTGTACGTCAGAGTCGTACCCCCACCACAACCTCCTAAGTACGGAGCGCACCCCATGCCCCAACATCACAACCGCATGTACGAGTCATACCAAGCCACACATAAGGACAGCACCGTACAACCAAATGGCCCATGTACACACCGTACACATGCTAAAAACACACGTACACAACCAGGACAAACCAAAACAACACAAGAATACACCATTCGAATGGCACAAAGCCACTAAACATGTCCAACAACCACTAAAATAACACATTCACTGACCTGCAACTGCCAAAAACAAACAGAGGCCCAATGCACCACCACTCCTTACAACACACCCACCCAAACTTCAAACACAGCCACACCCACCAATGGACCAATAAAAAGGGCCCACACACACAAACCATGAGCCTTTGCAACAGACTCACTGCTGCCAGACACCACAGACAACCTACAGCACCATACTACAAGCCTCACCACACCTTACACTTGCACACCTTCACACAACCACCTTCACAAACACCCCCTCATCACATTCACACACACACACACCTGCACAACCACACCCTCAACCATCCACACCCCCCCCCACCATCCACACCCACACCCCTCACCATGCCCACTACCAAGAATCCAAAGTTCAGTAACCGAGAGTTGGAGGTCCTTGTCGATGAAATCCTCAGAGTCGAGCCACAGCTCTTTAGAACATTGGTCAGACAGACCAGCATGGCAGCAAAAACAGCCATGTGGCAGACCATCATCGATGCTGTGAATGCTGTTGGGGACACCAGAAGGACCAGGCAGGAATTCCAAGCCAGGTGGTACGATCTGCGGAGGAGGGTCCGAGCCAAGATGCTGGAGGAACACAACCAGGCCAACGCCACTGGAGGAGGGCCCTCCCGCAGACCCGTACACTACCAGCCCTGGGAGGAGAGGGTGATGGCCATAGAGCCGGTGGAGGCAGTCGAAGGATTAGGAGGACTCCGAGACCCGGGTGAGTACACAAACAACGCACCTCACATGGGGGGAACGTCATCCACAACCAAAATCACTAACAGGCACGCAACCACCCCAAGCTATCGCATGACTCAACCACACTCCATGAACACGCACATGCCACTGCCGCCACCATGCCCCATGCACCCAGCTGGACAATGTCAAGTCACAAGCCACAGAAGACACCAACACATGACACGGTAACCCGGATGGCGGGAGGGTGGGCCCCAAAATATCACATAGTGCAACTCAGAAGCACACAACAATGCCCTCTGCCCATATGGCCTAGGTCACAGCCAGACAAACAGTGTGTCCCCACACAGGAAAGACTCGCCAGCAAATGGCGGACGCCTTGCATCAACACATGGGGGGAAGGCACTGTTTTGCACATGACAGCAGCTAATGAACAGCCAACATTGTGAAAGAGTGGCAGCACACACCACCACAGCAGCAGCGCAGAGACACACACTACACTCAATGGGTGCCTGGAGATCAGAAACAAACTCACATCAACAAGCCAAGGGCCACTCAAAGATCTGCTAACTGTGTGCCCAGGAAGCTGGGCTGAGGTGACAGAGGGTGACACACAGAGGGAGGGAGAGGGGGACAGAGAGGGAGGGAGAGGGGGACAGAGAGGGAGGGAGACACAGGGAGACGGACAGAGGGAGGAGGCTGACACACAGAGGGAGGGAGAGGGGGACAGAGAGGGAGGGAGACACAGGGAGACGGACAGAGGGAGGAGGCTGACACACAGAGGGAGGGAGAGGGGGACAGAGAGGGAGGTGAGACACAGGGAGACGGACTGAGGGAGGAGGCTGACACACGGAGGGAGGGAGAGGGGGACAGAGAGGGAGGGAGACACAGGGAGACGGACTGAGGGAGGAGGCTGACACACGAAGGGAGGGAGAGGGGGACAGAGAGGGAGGGAGACACAGGGAGAGCAAAGCAGCTGTGTGGTGTGTGGGAATGTCTGCTCGTCAGCAGGTAGACTGCGTGCATGTAGCCAAGGGTGGCCAGTGCCAGAACCCCCCCACTTCTCCATGGCAAAACACAGGGCCATGTCACAACCTGTTCACGAGCACAACGACAGCTACCTGCATCATATAAGTGTGTGGATCCACTCCATGTGCACATGTACAGTGCTACACGGAAGGCGCCAATGCATGGCTCGCCACACCTGCCCACTCCACTGCTGACTGCAGTCACACTTGACGCAGCAAGTAAGACTGTGCCACACATAGTTAAAGGGGCCAAAGTGGTGCCCAAGGGACACACCCATGCACAAGTGCACTGTGAGTGGAATGCAAGACAGATCCTAATTCCAAGAGAAAATGTGCCAACTTTGAAACTGATGAAACATGGATGTTGCATGGACCAAAATTAACATTGTCTCTCTCACACACAGGTCAACGTCGTGGATCACCCCCCAACACTGGGGGGGAAGACTCACAGGACCCGGGTCTGCAGGATGACGGAGCCACCGGCAGCTACGCCTCTCACCACTCTGTGGACGAACCCGACCCAGACCGACCTGGCCCCTCTGGTGTCCAACGGCCTGCAGCACCTGCGTCAGGTACAACTGGGCCAACCACCACCCCCACTCCTGCCACATCCCAGGAGACACCCAGGATCCCTGCCCCAACACCACAATGCAGCCAGGCTGGCCAGGAGGGACACGGTGTCCCGGGCACCCAGGAGGAGGCAGGCGACAACGCCAATGCCACCCCTCAGGGGTCCCGGAGACCCGATGTGCCCACAAGGGCAGGCCAGGTGCAAGTGGGCAGGGGTGGTGGGAGTGGAGGACGGCGGAGGCGCGAGCCTGACCAGTTGGCTGGGGAACCGGTATATTCCCATGTCCTTAACATCCTGGACACATACCGGCAGGACACCACGGGCATGGCCCAGGTTGTGTCCACCCTCAATGAGATCAAGGGGACCCTCGATGAGATAAAGACCCAGCAGGCCCAGCAACATGCCTGTCTACTGCAACACCAACGGAGGATGGAGGACAGACAGGCTGAGCAAGTGACGGTTTTCCAGGGGATTCACAATACACTCCGTCGGATGGCCGACAACATGGGCAACCCTCCCTGTGCCAGAAGGCGGAGAACATCACCACCCACAGGGAGGGTTCAGGAGGAGGAGGAGACATCCGACGGAGCATCCCAGACGTCGTCACAGCCTGCTTCTGAGGGTCCCCGCAGGAGGCCGGGTCGACCACGGAAAGGACCGTGAGGGTCGGCGCTACATCACCATCTCCCAGGACACCTGGCCTGGCACCTGGCCCACTGGAGCAACAGCATCACAGCATCAAGAGACATTCTCTGCCACATGGCCCTGCTGGTCACTCTCTGACCAATGTTGACAAAGACTGTGGCATGGACTCTGAGGATTTCCAATGGCAAGGACACCAACTCCCCTACTGAACTTTGGATTCCAAACTCCCGGAAAGCCCCTCACGTTATACCCTCCCCCCCCCCCCACTAAAATAAAATATCACACCATGAAGAGAAGATGCCTGCTGGCTGCATTTTTACCTTACATGTGTCTTGTAAAGTCTAAACATGCCTGAGTTCTCTTTTGACTTCAACCATCCACACCCTGGGGCCTGAGTCTGGCACAGGACACACGGGTCACAGTGTATTAGGCAAGACAGACATGGAGCACCATACACACCCGTGATGGGCCCAACCAGCTGAGGGGGTGGCCGCACAACCGTGCTGACAGACACATTGAGTACAGCAACAGTCATGCGCAGAGGTCAGGGATCCTGTCCAGTGTCCGGGGGGGCACCCAGGTATGTGTAGACAGGTGGCAGAACCATGTCCTGCAAGCTTGAGTCCGGTGGATGCAGAGAATGGGGGCCTGGCCAACGTTGGATGCATGGGGATGGCACATGTCACAATACCCACACAGTCATGGACATCATGCACAATACAGAGTCTAATCCCAGACAAACAGCTTGCATCTTGCTACTCTACACATAGACACATAGCCACTATCACTGAGAACCATGCCAGACATGCCGTATGCACCGTGGCAACACACCAGCATTGACTGCGAAGAGGCACCTTGGAGGCATAGGGACACCTTTATTAGTCATGTTTTCGGGATTGCAGAGTCAACTTTAATTACACATGAACACTTCTTGTGGAGTAACATGTGGGTCCAACACTGGCACCCCCTTCTGCAGCACAAATGCGTATTAGCCATGGAACTGGCACACAATTGTCGGCTAACAGCTAAACACCCACAGCTGCTCACGGAGAGACTGCCATACACCATTGATCCGCTGATGTAGAAGTCCCACACCATGTCAAGCCAATGCAAACCGTATGTGTCCGAGGGCAGTGTTACACACATTGATGCCATCATCACAATCCACTATCCCATCACTGATGACTGTCAACCAGTCAGACCATCTATTCAGGTGTACACAGCTGCATGTCGTGTCCCATGGTGATGCTACATGTCTGCAGAGGAACCAAACATCGACAGGGGCAGTGTGCATACATCGTGAACACCTGCCACACCCAACACACCCCTGATGCATCCCTTACCCTAAGGAGACTTCCAAACTTGTCCGTGCGTGTAACGCTGAGTCAGCACACCATGACGTGTCCATGAGGAATAGCAGTGCCACAACAATGCAACCAGCAGACGCCATGCGCAAGTACCTGGGCAAGAGAGACACACAAGAAGTCAGCCACAAAAAACACAGCCACTTGCATGTGCATGAACTCGACACATGTATGGATGACAACATGCTAGGTCACAATTATGACTGGGGAAATACAACCATCACTGCCACCATCACTCCAGTGACACACCCACACACACCTCTGACTCACGTGCCATACATGCAGGTGGAGACACACATCACAACACATGCCACACGTGGAGCAATGTGTGCACACTCAGACACTGGTACTCACCACTAAGCAAAGAAGTCGCGTATGAGCCGAGTCCGGATGTCCTCCTGCGGCTCCACATCCTCCACATCACTAGCCCCATTGCCAAGCCCTTCGTCCTCCACGGGTGGATGGTCCTGATCATCTTGATCCAGGATGAGTGGCACAGCTTTCTCAACTGCCATGTTGTGCAGCATGCAGCAGACCATGAAGATTTTGCAGCCCTTCGCAGGGGCATATGGGAGCGTGCCGCCGGTCTTGAGGAGGCACCAAAATCGGCTCTTCAGCAGGCCAAACGTCCTCTCTATCACTCGCCTTGTCCGGCCATGGGCGGTGTTGTAGCGGAGCTGGGCCGGCGTGATGGGGTTGCGGAGAGGTGTGAGCAGCCATGGCATGTTGGGATAGCCAGCGTCCCCTACATGGGAAGCACATGGACATCGTTAGAACTGGTGAAGCGGTCGTGCTGGTAGGCTATGCAAAATACAGGACAGACAGACTGTACCCACCAACAACACATGCTCGTTCGTTGCGCAGCTGCATCATCATTTCAGGCATCCTGCTGCGCCTCATGATGTAGGCATCGTGTGCTGATCCTGGAAAACGAGCACAGACATGTGAAATCACCATGTTGGACAGACACACCACAAGGGCATTGATGGAGTGGTAGTGCTTGCGATTGCGGTACGCTACCTCCCGTGCGTGTGGTGGTACCAAAGCTACATGTGTACCATCTATGGACCCAATTACATGGGGCATCCCTCCCAGGGCATAGAACTCACGCTTGACACCAGTCAACATTTCAGGGGTTGGAACTTGATGAAGTCATCCAGGTGAATCAACATGGCCTCTAAGAAATCATGCAGCACACGGCAGAACATGCTCTGGGACATGCCACCAACATGAGCTATGGTATTTTGAAAGGTACCCGTGGCTAGAAAATGTAGGGCTGCCATTACCTTCAGCTTGGGTGTCAGTGCCGTAGGATACCTGTGCAGCGGTTCCAGGTGTGGTGCCAGTCTCGCCATCAACTCCAGAATCAACCATCGGGGGAAGCGGTATAACCGGGTACGATCATTCTCCCGCATGGCAGCCAAGTCCGGAATTGCTCGTGGAAGAGGCGGTGCTCTGCAGGAATGTGGAAGTGACAAGGAAGAGTGAGTGCACTACAACAACAATTTATATGTACTGAGCACATGTTAATCTGTCAATACACATATGCTACATCCGGAGTCAGGTATGTGCTACATGCCCTGAACACGTATGGCTGGCAGGTGACACTCCTACCAAGACCCAGCTACACACGGAGATTGAGAACCTCCACATGCCATGCCATGGGATTAGCTGTGTCCCAGTGCAAGAAAACAGCCAGACGCAACACAGGAGTGACATACACCCACACATCAGCAGAAGTAGGATGCCGATTGCAGAGACTGGTAGCAGAACACTAGAGACACAGGTCACATGACATTACACTAGGACAGCCCACACACCTTGCCATGAAGGTGCACATGTCATGACTCACCACACATTCATAGAGAGGATGCAGACATGTCCTTGTCACGCTAATCCGTGTCCCATGCATACATACGCACCTCACATCCGATACCACATGTGGTATGGTGTGCGGAACAGTGTGCCATGTCAATCTACACACATACACATGTTGGTTGCTGCAACAGCAGCAGCTTTTGAGGGTGCTCCAACATCAACCTAATGGGAACCCCCCACACATACATGACATAGTCACATCGTGCACCGTGGGTACTGACAAGTCAGGTGTGGTAACCCCTGTTCCGGCCATCAGGGGAC
Organism: Triturus cristatus; assembly: GCF_964204655.1. Taxonomy (NCBI): domain Eukaryota; kingdom Metazoa; phylum Chordata; class Amphibia; order Caudata; family Salamandridae; genus Triturus; species Triturus cristatus. Next base: position 742,496,065 of record NC_140583.1, read on the forward strand.
ATTTGCGTGTGTTGGTGTCCGTGCCATGCCCGTGACGCTCATCCCCAGTGTGCAGTACGACATGCACACATGTCAAAGGAGTCAAGGGCATGCCTGGCACACATTGCACCATCACACATTACATCTGTACACATCTCATCATACATCTGGTGCCTTCTCCACTCAGGAGTAATGTTCCACATCACAGCCTGTCACACCTGTGCCCCACACATGTAGTACTGCCCAGACAATGCCTTTATGTCCATCCATGGACAAGTATGTCAGCCCTATTCCTTCCTGTGTGCTGCCTGTCACCACAGTGATGTGTGAAAGCCGCCGTACTGCTGCTAAGAGGGCCTGTGTACGTTCCATTATCACTATGGGAGTGCTGCCGTATGTGTACCCATAGTGATAGTGAGCGTACGCACACGTGTACGGTCCGTATCACTATGAGTACGCATACGCAAGAACACCCATAGTGGTACGGACCGTACACGCGTGCGTACGCTCACTTTCACTATGAGTACGCATACGCGAGAACACCCATAGTGAAGGTGAGCGTACGCACGCGTGTACGGTCCGTATAACTATGGTGTTCTCGCGTATGCGTACTCATAGTGAAAGTGAGCGTACGCACGCGTGTATGGTCCGTACCACTATGAGTACGCATACGCGAGGACACCCATACTGATAGGGAGCGTACAGGCGCGTGTACGGCCCTACCACTATGGGTGTTCTTGCGTATGCGTACTCGTAGTGGTACGGACCGTACACGCGTGCATACGCTCACTTTCACTATGAGTACGCATACGCGAGAACACCCATAGTTATACGGACCGTACACGCGTGCGTACGCTCACCTTCACTATGGGTGTTCTCGCGTATGCGTACTCGTAGTGGTACGGACCGTACACACGCCTGTACGCTCCATATCACTCTGGGTGTCCTCGCGTATGTGTAAACGTAGTGATAGGGAGCGTACAGGCACGCGTACGGCCCGTACCACTACGAGTACGCATAGGCGTGGACACCCAGAGTGATAGTGAACGTAGGCACGTGTGTACGGGCCGTTGCAATGCATTTGGGGTGCCCTAGGGCCCCAGAACGCACCGTACCTGTGTGTGAAGCTCCAAATTACATAGGGGACACATGAGGGACAAGTATTAAGGCCTACATGCATGCTGGTTGTCATAGAGACCAAGTTCAAAATTTGAATGTGTTCAGGAAGCTGCACGGCAGAATTCAGTTGGAATAAATCTACTTTGTTGCAATGTGTTTGTGGGGCTGACATCATGCAGGACAAAAAAACAGATTGAGAACCCACAGACTGCTAGGTTTGAAGGGATTGGAGGAAACATAGGATGCAAATGTGAGTGACCAATCACTCTGTACTCCTGTGCATGAGATGGGCCAGCAAGGCAGATATAAGGCAGCGAGGTCCCATGAGGGAGCAAATGCCTGCACATCTCTGTATTCCACGACCCAGCTGCTGCTACTGATTCCCTGGAACCATGTCAAGGGCTGTGGAGCCATTCACCCTGGAGGAGAACATGGCTTTGGTGGATGTGATCCTCCCACGGTACCCCATGCTGTACGGGCGACCAGGTTATCAGGTGAGTGCAGTGTCCACTGGCACAGACTGTGTCCCTTTTTAGTGACTGTGACTTCTGCCATTGTGTCCAGGTGTGACACACATGCTATGTACTGTAGGGTGGGTCCCAGGGGGGGGAATGCCTGATGTCTCCCAGCAGTGCCCAGAGACAGGAGGGGTGTGTGCAGAGTCCTCCCAGCAGTGCCCTGAGACAGGAGGGGTGGGGGCCTATCACTCCCAGCAGTGCCCTGAGACAGGAGGGGTGGGGGCCTATCACTCCCAGCAGTGCCCTGAGACAGGAGGGGTGGGTGCAGAGTCCTCCCAGCAGTGCCCTGAGACAGGAGGGGTGGGGGCCTATCACTCCCAGCAGTGCCCTGAGACAGGAGGGGTGGGTGCAGAGTCCTCCCAGCAGTGCCCTGAGACAGGAGGGGTGGGGGCCTATCACTCCCAGCAGTGCCCTGAGACAGGAGGGGTGTGTGCAGAGTCCTCCCAGCAGTGCCCTGAGACAGGAGGGGTGGGGGCCTATCACTCCCAGCAGTGCCCTGAGACAGGAGGGGTGGGTGCAGAGTCCTCCCAGCAGTGCCCTGAGACAGGAGGGGTGGGGTCCTATCACTCCCAGCAGTGCCCTGAGACAGGAGGGGTGGGGGCCTATCACACCCAGCAGTGCCCTGAGACAGGAGGGGTGGGGGCCTATCACTCCCAGCAGTGCCCTGAGACAGGAGGGGTGGGGGCCTATCACTCCCAGCAGTGCCCTGAGACAGGAGGGGTGGGGGCCTATCACTCCTAGCAGTGCCCTGAGACAGGAGGGGTGGGTGCAGAGTCCTCCCAGCAGTGCCCTGAGACAGGAGGGGTGGGGGCCTATCACTCCCAGCAGTGCCCTGAGACAGGAGGGGTGGGTGCAGAGTCCTCTCAGCAGTGCCCTGAGACAGGAGGGGTGGGGGCCTATCACTCCCAGCAGTGCCCTGAGACAGGAGGGGTGTGTGCAGAGTCCTCCCAGCAGTGCCCTGAGACAGGAGGGGTGGGGGCCTATCACTCCCAGCAGTGCCCTGAGACAGGAGGGGTGGGTGCAGAGTCCTCCCAGCAGTGCCCTGAGACAGGAGGGGTGGGGTCCTATCACTCCCAGCAGTGCCCTGAGACAGGAGGGGTGGGGGCCTATCACTCCCAGCAGTGCCTTGAGACAGGAGGGGTGGGGGCCTATCACTCCCAGCAGTGCCCTGAGACAGGAGGGGTGGGGGCCTATCACTCCCAGCAGTGCCCTGAGACAGGAGGGGTGGGGGCCTATCACTCCTAGCAGTGCCCTGAGACAGGAGGGGTGGGTGCAGAGTCCTCCCAGCAGTGCCCTGAGACAGGAGGGGTGGGGGCCTATCACTCCCAGCAGTGCCCTGAGACAGGAGGGGTGGGTGCAGAGTCCTCCCAGCAGTGCCCTGAGACAGGAGGGGTGGGGGCCTATCACTCCTAGCAGTGCCCTGAGACAGGAGGGGTGGTTGCAGAGTCCTCCCAGCAGTGCCCTGAGACAGGAGGGGTGGGGGCCTATCACTCCCAGTAGTGCCCTGAGACAGGAGGGGTGGGGGCCTATCACTCCTAGCAGTGCCCTGAGACAGGAGGGGTGGGTGCAGAGTCCTCCCAGCAGTGCCCTGAGACAGGAGGGTTGGGGGCCTATCACTCCCAGCAGTGCCGTGAGACAGGAGGGGTGGGTGCAGAGTCCTCCCAGCAGTGCCCTGAGACAGGAGGGGTGGGGGCCTATCACTCCCAGCAGTGCCCTGAGACAGGAGGGGTGGGGTCCTATCACTCCCAGCAGTGCCCTGAGACAGGAGGGGTGGGGGCCTATCACTCCTAGCAGTGCCCTGAGACAGGAGGGGTGGGTGTGATGCACAGTGTGAGCCTGGATCATTGATTGTGTAGTTGCCCTCATTCCACCTGTGTCCTTTCAATGGCACGTACTGCTTTTGGCCTTCCCCCAGAGGATCATGTCCCTATGACAAAGGTGCAATGCGTTGGATGCATACTAGGCCTTGTTGTAAACAGGGAATGTGTTCTAATCTGTGTCCCTGTGACATGTGCCAGGTGTATTGATGTAGTGTCACTTGTCCATCCTCACAGGTAGACGCCTCTGCCAAGGAGCAGATATGGCTGGACGCCGTCAGCGCCGTGAGGAGTGCGGATGGTCGGAAGCGGCGCCTGTCCCAGGTGAGGAAACGCTGGCAGGATATCCGGTGCTGGACACGGAGGATCGCACGGGTCCTGCTGGGGGACTCACCTGAGAGCCATAAGAACCGCGGGCGCAGCCGTCTCTCCCACATCCAGAAACGTGTGCTGGCGGTGGTCTTTCCTGACTTGGACAGGCGCCTACAGGAGATGCAGCAGCCGGAAGGGGGTAGGTACATGTGTGTGTTTGTTGTGTATCACCAGCATTTGTAAGTGCACTGTTCCATGGATACACTTCCATGGTTTATGGTGCTGTGCAGATCCTGTTACCCACAGTGTTGCAGGGCTCTCCTGCCTCCCTTCCCCACCTTGCAATGTGTTCCCTGGTCTCTGTGTAGTCACTCCATCACAAAGTTATGTAGCCTGACACCTTCTCCAAGTGTACAATGCCTGCAGCATCATGTGTGGGGGTGGCGTATAACAGGTTTAGTGACCTTGCCTGTGCCCTGTCCAGTTCTGGACTTGTGGGTTCCATGTCAGTTGGCACTAATGCTGATTCCAGACATGGGAGTTAATCTCTCGAGTGCGAGGCCTTCCAGCAGGCATGTCCCATGTGGTGGCCTGTGACATGATGTGCATGATAGTGCGTTACGCATAGTGCAGGGATGTTAGCGTGTGTTGCAGTCATTCCCATTCAGGAGCATGGAGTTGTGTGGCCACTACTGTCCCCAGGGGCATCTTTTCCTAGGTATCATGTGTGTAATCCGAGAATGTCGACAATCTCTGTGTCTACAGCATAGGTTGTGCTCTGTGCCATTGTCCCCTGGCACAATGTATATTGACGTGAGATGTATTACAAGTGTCCACTGTACAGCCTGACCAGATTTTCCTATTACATACTCACGGTGGCCATTGCCTTTGTGTCTTGTTGCAATCATCTGATGATGCCCATTTGTACATGATAATTTGGACAGCTGCACCTTGGGTAGTTTGTGTGCAATATTGAAGTTTTGCATCCCATGTGTATTTCACCCTGACTAAGAGATGTAAGTGCTTCCTGTGTCTCCACAGATTTCTCTCATGTAGGGGGTGGGTGGTGCGGGCATGGCCTACATGTCATGACCTGTCATCTCCTTGCTAGGACTGGCCAGTGTGTGATGTTTGTCTGGACATACACTCAAGGTGCATTGTGCCAGTCAGGGTGGGCATGTTCTCAGTATTACCTATGCTGCATGTGCCTCTAGTTCCTGGATGTGGTCCCTGCTCATCCCTATTTCCTGCCACGCTGTGTGGTGCAGATGCAGTGCTGGATTGTCCCCAGGGCCTTGCTCCTCAGTCAAAATTCCATGTCATCTCCTTTGCTATTGTGTCATGCTCTCCATAGTTTTTCCATGGCATGGTGGGTCACACAACTGTGTCTTGCAGGGCCTACATATGTACCTTGTTTTGTAGTTGTAACTCTTCCTTTGTTTCAGGCTATGCACTGTGACCTAAGTAGATTTGACTCATGTGACATATGTATACAGGTGTATGAATAATTTCTGTCTCTTCACCCTGCCCACAGCATCGTCGGGAGACACGGAGGGAGACATGGACACAGACGGCGCGGAGGAACCGAGCACCAGTGCCAGCGGTGGCATCGTGCCTGGCACTTTGAGTGGGACAGAGGCGGAGGAGAGTGAACCCGGGGACCTGTCAACTGGCACAACAGAGTATGAAGCTGACGGGTCCGAGGATGATCTCTCCGAGTGGGCGGTGGCTGCACCACCATCTGACAGCAGCCATACATCTCGCACCGCCCCCTCCATTGGCATCAGCCGCCTCCCACTTGCTCGTGTCCCTTCCCAACGTGCCCGGTCCCCACATGTCTCCTTCCTGCCAGGCACCGCACCCCCTGCCCCTGTCTCCACTGCTGCCGCCAATGCTGAGTCTGTGAACATCCAGCGGCAGTTGCAGATTGGTCAGACTGCGATCCTTAATGTCCTCCATGGCCACAGCCAGGTCCTCAACAACATGGAGGCATACTTGGAGGGCATTAATTCATCGCAGGCTGACCAACGCAACTTGCTGAGGTCCATAGACTCCACACTGACTGCAGCAATGGGTCTCCTGCAGCGCTACGTCCCACCCCCTACCCCTGCTCCTTCCACACTTCCCACTCCCATGCCTGTCCCACACACACAGACGTAAGCATGCACCCACCACAACAGACACAGGCACCACACCAGCAGGGAAGGTCCGCCGCACACCTCCTGACACGCACACACAGGGTGAAGTAGGCACACCCACTGGGTCGGGGGGCAAACGTGTGACACGCAGCCAGAGTGGGAGTCCGCATTCCACCCAATCCACTCCCTCCAAATCCCCTCCCCTCAGCTCTCCTGGCCACATCTCCCCCAAAGACTCCTTCATGGCCGCTCTGTCCCTGAGCCCCACAGTGACACCACCCCGCAAGCGGTCAAGGAATCCCCGGTCAGGGTGCTTGAGTCCCCCCCTTGTCCACACCCTCCCCCAGTGGCGCTGCGACCCATCCCTCTGACCCCCCTCCTCCTTGGGGCCTGTGGTTCCTTCGGGTGCAGGGGAGTCCCTGGAGGACCTTGCCAAGGTGTGCAGCGCGCTCCTAGAATCCGCCTTTGGCCCTGCCCCACCCCCTGTGGTGGAGTCCTCCATCCCTGCACCCACATCGCCTACCCTTTGCCCTCCTGTCCCTGCGGTGCCTGTTCATTCCCCCCCACTTGATGCCCTCACCCCTGTGGAAGACAACGGCTTGTAACTGTGCAGGCAAGCTAGGGGACACGCATCCCACTGTGTCCCCCATCCAGCTGTGACTCCTGGACTGCCCTATGGGCTTTGTAAAAATTGAACTTTCTACATACCAGTTTTTGGATCATGCTGAATAAAGCTATTTATTTTTTGCCCTTGGAACACTCCTGCTTTGCTGGCATTGCTGTCGGTGGGGCTGCTACATGGTTGTGGGTGGTGTTCATGTGTTGGGTGTGTGGGAAATGTAGTAGTGTGCTGCTCATAGGGGGGACCATGGGATCTGTGTGCCATCACACGGTGTTAGCTAGCTTTCTCAATTAATGTAAGCAGTTGCTGCATGTTGCAATTGTCCCAAGGTGTTTTCCTTCCTCTGTGTACCCTGACTTCTTCCCTGCAGGGTGTTCCCAATATTTAGTGCAGAGCTGTGTGTACATTAGCTGGGTGTGTGACGGACTCCTTCAACTTTGCACATGCATGCTGAGCCATTCTCCACCTGCATCATTCGTGGCATCCTTGGTAGTCATTGTACTTGTGTATGTGGACTATTGACATGACTTCATGTGTACATGTTTTCTTTTTGGCCCTATGCATGCGTATACTTCCAGCCTCGCACACATGTGGTACATGTACTGCAGGGTCTTTGTGCACCTGACTGACATTTGTGGGCATGGTATCTGTGGCGACTCCACCCTTTGCGTTCCATGGGCACTGCTGGGAGGACTCTGCACACACCCCTCCTGTCTCAAGGCACTGCGGGGAGGACTCTGCACACACCCATCCTGTCTCAGGGCACTGCTGGGAGGACTCTGCACACACTCCTCCTGTCTCAGGGCACTGCTGGGAGGACTCTGCACACACCCCTCCTGTCTCAGGGCACTGCTGGGAGGACTCTGCACACACCCCTCCTGTCTCAGGGCACTGCTGGGAGTGTTAGGCACACACCCCTCCTGTCTCTGGGCACTGCTGGGAGGACTCTGCACACACCCCTCCTGTCTCAGGGCACTGCTGGGAGGACTCTGCACACACCCCTCCTGTCTCAGGGCACTGCTGGGAGTGTTAGGCACACACCCCTCCTGTCTCTGGGCACTGCTGGGAGAACTGTGCACCCACCCCTCCTTTCTCAGGGCACTGCTGGGAGTGTTAGGCACACACCCCTCCTGTCTCAGGGCACTGCTGGGAGTGTTAGGCACACACCCCTCCTGTCTCTGGGCTCTGCTGGGAGGACTCTGCACACACCCCTCCTGTCTCAGGGCACTGCTGGGAGGACTCTGCACGCACCCCTCCTGTGTCAGGGCACTGCTGGGAGGACTCTGCACACACCCCTCCTGTCTCAGGGCACTGCTGGGAGGACTCTGCACACACCCCTCCTGTCTCAGGGCACTGCTGGGAGGACTCTGCACACACCCCTCCTGTCTCAAGCCACTGCTGGGAGTGTTAGGCACACACCCCTCCTGTCTCTGGGCACTGCTGGGAGGACTCTGCACCCACCCCTCCTGTCTCAGGGCACTGCTGGGAGTGTTAGGCACACACCCCTCCTGTCTCAGGGCACTGCTGGGAGTGTTAGGCACACACCCCTCCTGTCTCTGGGCTCTGCTGGGAGGACTCTGCACCTACCCCTCCTGTCTCAGGGCACTGCTGGGAGGACTCTGCACACACCCCTCCTGTCTCAGGGCACTGCTGGGAGGACTCTGCACACACCCCTCCTGTCTCAGGGCACTGCTGGGAGGACTCTGCACACACCCCTCCTGTCTCAGGGCACTGCTGGGAGGACTCTGCACACACCCCTCCTCTCTCAGGGCACTGCTGGGAGTGTTAGGCACACACCCCTCCTGTCTCTGGGCACTGCTGGGAGGACTCTGCACCCACCCCTCCTGTCTCAGGGCACTGCTGGGAGTGTTAGGCACACACCCCTCCTGTCTCAGGGCACTGCTGGGAGGACTCTGCACACACCCCTCCTGTCTCAGGGCACTGCTGGGAGGACTCTGCTCTGCACACACCTCTCCTATTTCACAATATGTACGCTCATGACATACACGGATGTGGGTAGGCTCCATGCATTCGAGGTGAGGGTACGGGTCGTACTTACACTGTTGGGGTTGGTGGTACGCTCCTTGCATACGCGGGTGGGGGTACGTGTCCTACTTACACTGTTGGCATGGGGGGTACGCTCCATGAATACGAGGTGAGGGTACGGGTCGTACTTACACTGTTGGGGTGGGGGTACGCTCCATGAATAGAGGTGAGGGTACGGGTCGTACTTGCACTGTTGGGGTGGGGGTACGCTCCATACGTACGCGGGTGGGGGTACGTTTCGTACGTACAATGTTTGCATAGGGGGTACGCTCCACGCATTCGAGGTGAGGGTACGGGTCGTACTTACACTGTTGGGGTGGGGGTACGCTCCATGCATTCGAGGTGAGGGTACGGGTTGTACTTACACTGTTGGGGTTGGTGGTACGCTCCTTGCATACGCGGGTGGGGGTACGTGTCGTACTTACATTGTTGGCATGGGGGTACGCTCCATGAATACGAGGTGAGGGTACGGGTCGTACTTACACTGTTGGGGTGGGGGTACGCTCCATGCATACGGGGTGGGGGTACGGTCCGTACATGTCCGTCCCCACGCTATGTGATGCTTGTGCGGGCCGTACCCAGGCCTTTGCCATGTGGGTACGAGCCGTCCCGCCATTGTTGGGGTGACGTAGGTGTGGGCGTGGTACGACTCGTACCCACGCTCTTAAGGCGTGGGTATGGGACGAACCTGTCTGGTTGTGTTGCCGGTTCGCGTCGTGAAGGACTTCCGTTGTGGCGGTCGCTGGCTTGGCTGGACACGCCCCCACCCCCTCGTAGTGACCAGGGCCTGGGAGTCAGGTATGTCCAGGGCATGTGTGCTATGTGACTTTGGTGGGGGGTTTGTGGCCTGCCCTGGTCCTGCCACCCCCCCCTTTCCCCCCTCCCTTTGTTGTTCTGACGTTCTGCGGCGTCTGCGTCGTAACCTGTAGAGGAGGTCGACTGCTATGAGGGCCGGGATGACACGTAGGTTCGGGTCCATGTCTGTCCGTCGCGTACGGTTACTCCTTGTTCACGTCGTCCTGTGTGTCCATCGCGTACTGGTACTCCTTGTTCGCGTCGTCCTGTCTGTCCGTCGCGTACTGGTACTCCTTGTTCGCGTCGTCCTGTCTGTCCGTCGCGTACTGGTACTCCTTGTTCGCGTCGTCCTGATTTCCCGGCAGTTTTTGGCTGCCGGATAATATTCACCGTGCGGGATGACGTCGGTGCGAATCGTAATTCCTGGTTCGTGAATGGCAGGCTGCGAGCGTCCCGACGTCAGGTCGGCGCGTTCCCGGATCGAATTTGTAAATTTTTTTCCGTCGGTCGGGCTTTTGTACGATTCGTACGGAAATGGTGTTTCCGTGCGAATCGTAATTCCATGTTGGTAGTTTTTGACAACCGGGTACGCGTCAGACGGAGGAAACTCTCCGACCGACGGTTCGTACCCGGTTTTTACAGGATCGTGATCGGCACCACAGTCTTGCCCGTGCCCCAGCACATAAGAGTCAGGAAGGCTACATATCATTTATTAAGTTACTCACACAAGACCCCTAAATTGTTACGGAGGTCTTACTTCTAATCATCTATGGTTCTCAAGCACCAGGACTCTTCCTGATTCAAAACATTAATTGAGCTCATGTAGAACTAACCTGCGTCTCTGTTACATGTGGAGACAATCCTTGATCTCCACGCAAAATTAAATTATATTTAGAGGCCAACTGTTAATAAAAGATATATAAAAGGAGTAAGTGATAATCCAAAGTACCATGCCAAAAGAAAACTACAGGGCTGGGACCAACCTGCTAGTATATAAATCTATCACCCACGTTTAATATCTCACATGTGTGTACTAACGAACGTCCACGTAATTCTAAAGTATAAGATGTACTGTAAGTAAAATTACAATAAATATATTCTAATCCTAATCTTCTCAAATTCTATATTTAGAAGGCTCACCTTAATATAGTAACTCGTAATTCATTTATAAGTAACCGGCTTACCTAATCTTTATAATCAAAAATGTATAAGGCAGCCTCCAGTCCCTCGTTTCTCAGTAGCTATGTATGCAACTGTAATTTCTTCATCCTGCCGAAAGAGAATATTTCCCTTAATAATCGAGTTTCTTGGTGGAAAATAGAAGACTAAGCCCTTTTTTTTCCACGTTTGACACTCACCGATCATTTCCAATTCTAGGTCTGCTATCGTCTGGCAACTCTCCGAGTACGAGTAGTCGGCGTCTACCTTAGGCGCCATCTTGATTAAGTATCATAATACCGGAAACTGAGTTTACAGACCGGTTTCTAAATTATTTCACGCAGAAGCCCCATGTTACGGCTTCAAACAAATAAAAATCCATAATTCAAGTATTTAAGGCCTTTAATTAATAAACGGAATATTTCCGTTAATATTTATCTACTCCAGTGTCAGGTACTAACAACCTCATAATAGCTATAAGAATAGCTGAAATAATATAATTTACTTTAATATTACCATTACATTAAACATTTCTGTATCTATTTGAAAACATTTCGAATTCACTGATTTTAAAGATCGGTGGGACCGCCATCTTGGATTGGAGCCATTTTTTATTTTTATTTTTATTTTTATTAGGAGAATACAGTATCCTACAAGGGAATATCGGGCGTTAGTCTGACATCCATAATCTCCGTCATATACCCAGAGTATAAGGTATCTCACTTTCGGTTTATGAATATTATACTCTACTCTATATATGGCTCTATACTGAAATGCAATAGTCAAGTATTCCTGACTCCGTGCACCAGGGTCGTCCCAAGGCACATGGGACCCCCCAACCACAACAGGTCCCAAACCATTACACCTACGTTATTACAAGTCGTGGAACATGTTTAGGGGAAGCAACCAATATACAGTCATCTCAAAACATCCGCATAATTAGTGTTACTTTGCAGGCAGAGTTTTACAAAAGTAATAACAACATTTTTCTCGCAAAATTTATTAAACATTCCTATTATTGTTATTTCTCATTCTAAAATAACAATCTCTGACCTGATTTATACATAACTTTATCTTTTCCACAACCTTGGGAGGCATATCCAGATATTCATTACAGTCTACTCATCTCCCAGGAAAAATTGTAGTTCGGTATCAATATTAAGTCCTTCTTCTACAGCTCAAAGGACCATAATCCATCTTGCCTCCCTACGTCTCAACTTTAATATTCTATCACCCCCTCTTCTATCTTTTGTCACATGCTCTATCCCATGATAGGTACATTTATGATTTATGGAATCACTTCTATTTAGTACTGCATGGGAAGCAATCGGGTACCGGGTGTCACCATTTTTTAAAGCACGATAGTGTTCGATTATATGGTCCCGAAGTCTCCTAACTGTACTTCCAACGTAAATTTTGCCACATGTACAGGTAATTACATAGACAACAAATGGTGTTTCACATGTAATAAAACTCTCAATATTAAATCTGCCAGTGTTATTATATTCAAAAGACGTCACTTTTTTCTTAGCCCACCAACAAGAACTGCAATCCCCGCAATAATAACTTCTTTTATATATCTTTTATTAACAGTTGGCCTCTAAATATAATTTAATTTTGCGTGGGGATCAAGGATTGTCTCCACATGTAACAGAGACGCAGGTTAGTTCTACATGAGCTCAATTAATATTTTGAATCAGGAAGAGTCCTGGTGCTTGAGAACCATAGATGATTAGAAGTAAGACCTCCGTAACAATTTAGGGGTCTTGTGTGAGTAAATTAATAAATGATATGAAGCCTTCCTGACTCTTATGTGCTGGGGCACGGGCAAGACTAAGGGTTTCCTTGCCATTTCAGGTCCATACCGAGGCATTTATACTGGAGAAGAAATACGTGGTTCTTACAGTATTGTATTCAAGATTCTAATACAAAGGTGAATTAAAGTATATGTTGTATGATATAGATTGCTTAGCTCTCTGAATGTCAGCTTGTTTTTTGGTAAGATATGTATAACGATATCTCAGACACTGGGGAGCGCTGAAGAGCTATATTAAGAAAAGTCACAAATTGGAGGTGCTGTGCTCTCCTTACCTAGGCGGTGATATATTACTTTGATAACTGATATAAAAAAATTTTTTTAGCTCTACTTTGAGACTTGTAATAGGAAAGATAGGAACTTATGTTACTATTTTGCTTGGGTTGCAGCCCTGAGGAAGTTGTGTGGAAAAGACGTTTTCCCAACGAAACACGTGTTGGCTGCAGAGTTTTGTCTTTAACTACTATCTGAATAAAGTGGACCATCGGTGGAAACAACGACTCTGGTGTCTGGAATTCAATCTTTGAACTCTGATATTGTTGAAATACTAAATTTGAAGAGACGCTGGAATTATATTATTGGACTTGAATGTGCTCAGCAAGAATCTTTTTAAGTCATTGTCATTGCAGTCCTTCATGTGCAGGGCCTCGGTGTGTCAGGCAGTGATATGGCACATGTCTCCTCTTGTTTTAGCACAATAGATGTGTGATGACCTGTGTACACATGTCATGTGCGATGGGGCAGTATGTGGCACACTTCCCCTTCCCACTTTGCACATGTGTGCATGTAGTACAAACGTGTCAAGCACTGCATCACTGGTATGGCACAGTCACCAACACCCGCAAATGTCCCCTGATGCCAGGGACAGGGACACTAACACCTGCCATCTAAGTACCAGCGTGCCCTGATGTGACTATGTCCTGTGTGTGTCATGTGTTCCCATGAGCTTGCTGTTGGTGTTCCGTCAAATGCATCTGCTGTTGCTGCATCCAACATGTGTCTGTGTGTAGATGGGCATGGCACACATATACGCACACCATGCCACATGTGGATTCACATGTTACGTGTGTCTGGATGCATCAAAGATGATTTTATGACATGAGTACATATCTGCGCCGTATCCATGTCTGTGTTTTCGTTTTTCACGTGTACCCCTTCATCGCTATGTGTATGTATGATCTGTACATTTCCAATGACATGTGACCTGTGCGTCTAGCTTGCCGCCAGCAGTCTGTATGAGATGAAATCCTTCAAATGCAGATATGTGGATGTATGTCACTCCTGTGATGTCTCTGGCTGTTCACTAGCTAGTTTCGGGCCATGTCATGTAGAACTTGACTAGCAACAGGTGTAGCTGGCTTGTCGTAGGAGTATCACCTGGCTGGCATACGTGTCCTGGATGTATTGCACAGACCTGACTCTGTATTTAGCAGATGTGTAGTAGCAGTTGAGCATGTTCTCAGTTCATTGACATTGATGTTGTTATGTACTAACTCTTCGTTATTCCTTCCAATTTTCTGCAGGGCACCGCCTCTCCCCCGACCAATGCCAGACTTGGGTGCCATGAGGGAACGTGACTGCATAAGACGTTACCGCTTCTCGCAACAGTTGATTGAGAACTTGACCGCAAAGCTTGAACAACACCTCCTACCGCGACACAGGTATCCTACTGCGCTGACCCCCAAGATGAAGGTGATGGCAGCCCTACATTTTTTTGCCACCGGTACGTTTCAATTCACCATAGCTGATGTGGGTGGCATGTCACAGACCATGTTCAGCCGTGTCCTGCATGATTTTTTAGAAGCCATGTTGGAGCACCTGGATGAATTCATCCATTTTCCAACTCGTGAGCAGTTGACAGGTGTCAAGGGTGAGTTCTATGCCCTGGGAGGGATGCCCCATGTAATTGGGTCTATTGATGGGACACATGTGGCTTTGGTCCCACCACAGGCACAGGAGGTCGCCTATCGCAACCGTAAACATTACCACTCTATAAATGCCCTTGTGGTGTGTCTTGCTAACATGCTGATTTCCCATGTCTGTGTACGTTTTCCAGGGTCAGCACGCGATTCCTACATCATGAGGCGTAGCAGGGTGTCAGAAATGATGCTGGGGCTGCACAACGAACAAGCATGTCTTGTTGGTGGGTATACTCTGTTTGTCCTTTGTTTAGCGCTATTTTTGTACCTTACGGCATCTCCTGACCCACTTCTTTACATGATGTTTCCATGTAGGGGACTCTGGCTATCCCAACATGCCATGGCTGATGACGCCCCTCCGCAACCCCAGAACAGCTGCAGATCACTGTTACAACAACGCACATGGGCAGACCAGGCGAGTGATTGAGAGGACGTTTGGCCTACTGAAGAGCAGATTCCGGTGCTTTCACAAGACAGGCGGGTTCCTCCCATATGCACCGGTGAAGGCCTCAAGATTTTCCTCGTGTGCTGCATGCTGCACAACATGGCAGTGGAGAAGGCTGTGCCACTCATCCTGGATCCGGATGAGCAGGAACATCCACCCGTGGAGGATGAAGGGCTTGGTCACGAGGCAAGTGAGGATGAGGAGGAGGAGGACGACGACATCCGGAGTCAGCTCATACGCAGCTTCTTCTCATAATGGTGAGTCCATGGGTCTGAGTGTGCACGCCTGGAGCCTTGTGTGGCATGTGTTGCAATGTGTGTGTCCAGCTGACTGTATGCTAAGTGACTTAGATGTGTGTTCAGATGTGTCACTCGAGTGATGATGTACTTCCACACATTTTAGCTTAGACACTCAATTTTAATATAGCATGGTGACACACTTATTCCTGTAGAGTAAATGACCATGCATGCGGATGACAATCTTTTCCTTGACTTCTTGTGTGTCTGTCATCCCCAGGTAGTTTTGCATGCTGTCTGCTCGTGTCATCGTTGGTCTCCCGCTATTCCTCATGAGTATTGCAACGTGTGCTGAATCAGCGTCCCATGCACGGACATGGTGAAAAGTCTTTTTGGTTAAGGGTTGCTGCACGGCATTTTGGTGTTGGTTGGTGTTTGGAATGTGTGGGCACTGCTCATGTGCATGTTGTGATACTATACATACATGTTGACTCACCATGGGGCACATGACATGTTGCATGACTCCCATGTATTGATAGTCACCCTTCATAACAGTCATCTGTGATGGGACTGTGGATTCTGATGAAGGCATCAATGTGTGTACAACTTCCTTCTGAAACATACGGGATGCTACGGGTGGACATAGTGTGGGACATCCCCATGAGAGGATAAATGGGGAATTGCAGCCCCTCCGTGTGCAGCAGGGGGTGTTTGGCTCACACCCTTCAGTTGTGTGCCAGTTCAATGGATTTACAGCATCTGTGTTGTGAAGGGGGTGTCCAGTGTAGGTCCCACATGTTCTGCCAAATGACCAGTGAGTCTGTTCATATTGATGCATTTCCCTAGGTGTGAACCTGAGTAATAAAGGTGTTCCTAATCCTCCAAGGTGCCTCATCTCTGTCAATGCAGGTCTCTTGCCACTTTGCATGCGGCATCTCTGGCATAGTTGTCAAAGATTGTGCATATGAGTCTATGTGTAGTTTAGCAACATGCATGCAGTTCTTCAGGGATTTGAATATCCATTGTGCATGATGTCCATGGTTCTGTATGTATTTGGGCATGTTGGTGACAACAACAGGCCGTCAACACCTGCTGAGGGTGTGTATCCTGTGCACAGCTCGTCCTTCAGTTTCATGATCCGGTGTCAGTCATCTTTGGTGATTGTGCATCCATTGTTTCTGGGTGTGCCATGGGAAACCGGACACTCCTTCCTTTACATACGCCTGTTGCAGTAGTCCTTTCTGACATCCTTGTCTTTGTGTGCAACTAGTGGCATAGTTTCCAAGACATGCCGCCTGCTGCTGCGGCCCCTGCAGCAAGGGCACAGAAAGTTTACAGAATCGGCAACACACACACCTCAAAGATGCTCCTCCCTTCCTCCCTCCACCCATTCATTTGGCTGTCATCAGCTTGTCTGTGCCACTGTTGCGACCACGCGGTGCCAAAGGCTGGACCGTCAGCGCATGGAACGTGCACATTGCACGACCCTCGTGTCCTTACAAGACCCACATCACACTACAGTCTGATGTTGCAGCCACCCTCCAAGCATTGTCCATCCAAGGAGCTACCACCTGCTCTCAGGCATACACACTACACCTTTGCATGATGAGTGTGCAACTCCAACTGCCTACACAGAGCTGCCCCACCTTCCAGGCCCTGTCACACCAACCAGGTAATGTCCCTCCTACTCCCCACCGGCTCCGTACACCAGCAAGGCCATGGGAGTGGGACTCAAGCCTTCAGCATGTAGTATAGTGGCATCATCTGGCACATGGCCCAGGTATCATCTCTCAGCGTGTCAATCTTCAATGTGTCCAGGTCCCCCTCACCGGCATCATATGCACACAGCATCTCATGATCAGCTTGTATGCCATTGACAGCCAGGTGCTCCTCACCCTCATCAAAGACGCAGCCATTGGCAGTTCCAACATTCAAGAAGGCATGAGATCCATTGATAAATGGCTGAACATCAGCCACCTGAGGCTGGACTTGTACAGGACTGAGGTAATCATCTGAGGATTGTCCCCTTACAGGTGGGTCAACTGCTTGTGTCCCACCCGCAAGAGCCCTGCACATGCACCCAGTGGCCACGCACACAAGATGGTGTGCATCATGGATTTGTCACTCACATTTGCCATGCTAATCACCAGCATCTGTACCTCAGGGTGCAACACCCTCTGCATGATGCACATGATCCACAGATAGATCCACTCCAGGGAAAGACAGACCATGCCCCAGGCCCACGACACCAGCCGTGTCAACTACTGCCCCGCCCTCTACGGAGCAAGTACATCCTAACTCCCAGGAAACCAGTCCACATCCAGGCTGCATGTGCACACCTCAGCTTCAACATCCCGCGCCCCAGCCACATCACCGTCCACCAGAGATAGCTGCAATGGATCACTGTGTGCTGCAGGATGACCTTCAGACTCTTCACCCACACTCAGGAGGCATGCCACAACCCCAGACCCCAAACCAATCTTGGCCGTCTGTCATCCGAGACCCCGTTGTGCCAACTACGTGCATCCAACCTTGCCTTGGCCACCATTCTTCACATCCACCATACTCCAGCATGCAGGACATAGTTCTCCCACCTGGCAAGACATACCTGCTACTCCCTCCCTGGCAACATCCACATGAGCCATGACCTCTACGCCTTCAGGATACTCTTCCCAACTGGTCTGTCCGCACAGTAATGCATGCCCCACCCTCAGCAGCTTGAGGCCATCACGGCTGAGTATTGTGCTCCATGTCTATATAGTATGATACATTGTGACCCATGTGTGTCCTGTCCCAGACTCAGATTCCAGGATATGGATGGCTGGAGTTAGTTCAACACTCATGCATAGTTTGACATTTCCCCACACGTAGGTTGTGTACTCATGCAAAATGAATGCAACATGTAATTGTAGAAAATGAGATTTATTCTCGGTGGGGGGCCTGTTTAGTGTGGACAAATAGGTGCTATACAGTGTGCATGGAATCCAAAGTTCACAGGGGGAGATGGCATCCTTGTCAGTTGGAGTCATCAGAGTCCAGACCACAGTGTTGGTCATCATTGGTCAGACTGTTACCAGCAAGTCCATGTGGCAGAGAATGTCATTGGATGAGGTGCTGCTGTTGCGCATGAGGGCCTGGTGACCTGGGAGATGTGGATGGTCCGCTGCCTCTCACGGTCTTTCCGTGAACGACCCACCTTCCTTGCGGGACCCTCAGATGCAGGCCTTGACGATGCTTGGGACGCTCCTTCGGACGAATCCTCCTCCTCCTCCCTCCCTGTGGCTGGTGCTGGTCTTAGCCTGGTGGCACAGGGAGGGTTGCCCATGTTGTCGGCGATCCGACGGAGTGAACGGCTTATGTCCGTTTGCACCGCCAGGAGCTCAGCCAGTCTTGCCTCCATCCATCCTTGGTGTTGTTGTTGACTGGCGTGTTGCTCGGCCTGCTGGTTCTTAATCACGTTGAGGGTCCCCACTACCTGGCTGATGCCCCTGGTCTCACGCCGGTATGTCTCCAAGATGTGGCGTATGTGTGACATACCGGTTCCCTCAGCTGGCTGGTCAGGTTTGCGCCTCCGCCTACCTCCACTCCCACCACCCCTGCCCACACGAGCCTGGCCTGCCGTTGTGGGCACATCGGGTCTACGGGACCCCTGAGGGATGGCATTTGCAGGGTTGTCTGCCTCCTCCTGGGTGGCCGGAGAACCTAGTCCCTCCAGGTCAGACTGGCTCAGTTGTTCTGTGTGGGCAGGGCTCCTGGGTGTCTCCTGGGTGTCTCCTGGGATGTGGCAAGAATGGGGGTGGTGGTTGGCACAGATGTACCTGACGCAGGTGCTGCAGGGGCTTGGGCACCAGAGGGTCCAGGTTGGTTGGGGTCATCCACAGAGTGCTGAGAGTCGTCGCTGCCAGTGGGATCATCTTCCTGCCGAGCCTGGGTCTGTGATTGTTCCCCCCCAGTGTTGGGGGGAGATCCATGACGTTGCCCTGTGTGTGAGAGAGAGACAATGTTAATGTTGTTTCATGCGACATCCATGTTTCATACATGTTCTGGTTGCCATAGTTCCTCCAGGTAGTTTTATGTGCCTAGCATTCACATCAATGTTCACTTGTGGATGGGTATGTTGCAGGGGACTGATTGAAATGTTATCCAGGGTCTTTGACATGTCACATTTGGTGTTGGATGCTTTTTTGGCTGTGGCTTGATCTTCTTGCGTCACATGTCCATTGTGAGAGTGTGTGACTCCATTGGCTGCCCCGGGGGTGTGTGCTTGTGTGAGGGGTGAGTGATCATCACTCAGCCCGACGCTGTTCAACATCTACATGGCCCTCCTCACACAAGTGGCCCGCCACCAAAACCTCAAAGACATCTCCTACGCCGACGACACCCAGCTCATCCTCTCCCTCACCAAGGACCCTCACACCGCCAAGACAAACATCCACGAGGGTCTGAGGGCCATCGCCGACTGGATGCAGAGCGGCCATCTGAAACTGGACTCAGACAAGACAGAGGTCCTCATCCTGGGACCCACACCCTTGGCCTGGGGCGACTCCTGGTGGCCGATCGCTCTGGGGACATCACCGACACCCACCAAACAAGCACACAACCTAGGATTGATCCTCGCATCCCCCCTCTCCATGTCCAAGCAGGTAAACGGCGTTTCCTCCTCCTGCTACGACACCCTAAGCACGCTCCGCCAGATCTACTGGTGGATCCCGACTTAAACAAGTAGAACAGTGACACAGGCCCTCGTCAGCAGCTGACTGGACTACGCCACTGCACTCTACTCAGGACTCCCATCCACACACCAACGGCGGCTACAACGCTTCTGAAACGCCTCGGCACAACTGATCGTCAATGCCCCCCACCACAGCCACATCACCCCCCTCCTGATAGACCTGAACTGGGTCCACATCGACAAGAGGATCACCTGTAGGCTCCTCAGCCACGCACACAAGGCACTACACACCGCCGGGCAAGCCTACCTGCACATCAGACTCAGCTTCTACACCCCCACCCGTCAGCTCCGCTCTGGCATCCTCGCCCTCGCAGCTGTCCCCCGCATCCAACGTACGCCCGCCTGCAGCAGATCCTTCTCCTACCTCGCCGCCAAGACCTGGAAGACCCTCCCAACCCACCTACGACTGACCCAAGACCTACTTGCCTTCAGGAGACTCCTCAAGACCTGGCTCTTCGGGCATTGGTGGAACACCCCACCCTCTGCGCCTTGAGACCCTGACAGGTAAATTGCGCGCCTTACAAGTACCCTGATCGATTGTTGGTTGATTGACGCTGCCTGCTGGTGAGTGTGGTGTGATTTGGCTGTGGGTCTCCCAGGTGATGTATCTGTCCCACCATGGCGCATGCTGCCATGTCAGTGTGTGTGAGTTCCTGCCCTAGATTTCTGAGCTTGTTGTGTTTGTGTTCGAGTTTGCAGTTGTCACAGGAGGGCCTTGTGCTGCCTACAGCAGGGCCAAGTGTCAGCTACCTTGTCAGTACTTTGCCAGTCCCTGTGCATTGCACATGGTGCATGGGTATGTACCTGGGCCATATGGGCTGAGGGCAATGGTGTCTGTTTCTGAGCTGTACAATATGTTTAGTGATCCCCACCCTCCCAGCATCCCGGACATCCTGTCTTGGGTTTGTGGTTTGTGTAGGCTGGGACAAGGCATGACCTTGCTTTGTGAATGGGGCATACTCATGTTAGTGGCCTGAGCGTTGTTTAGAGTGTGGTTGTGTCAGGTGAGGGCTTGGGGGTAGGTGAGTGCATTTGTTGTAGTTGGGGTGTGGATGCCATTCTCCCCCATGTTACGTGAGTTGTTTGTGTACTCACCAGGCCCTAGAACTCCTTCAACTCCGTGTACTCCCACCGGCGGAAGCAGGGCCATCACCTTCTCCTTCCAGGATTGTAATGTACCGGTCTGCGGGGCAGCCCACCTCCTGTGATGTTACTCTGGGCGTATTCCTCGTTCATTTTGCTCTTGACTGCTCTGCGCAGATCGTACCACCTGGCTTGACATTCATTCCTGGTCCTTCTGATGGGCGCAACAGCATTCACCCGATCGACGATCCTCTGCCACAGGCTAGTTTTTTGGGATATGCTGGTCTGTCTGACCAATGTTCCAAAGAGCAGTGGCTCGACTCTGATGATTTCGTTGACAAGGATGTCCAGCTCCTCCCTTTTGAACTTTGGATTCTTGTCTGTGGGCATGGTGTGGGGTGTGGGTGTGGATGGTTGTGGGTGTGTGGGTGTGAATGTGTAGGTGTGTGTGTATGTGTAGAGGGGGTCTGTGTGAAGGAGGTTGTGTGAAGGTGTGTACGTTAAGGTGTATGGGTGCAGTTGTTTGTGTGTGATGTCTGTCAGTAGTGGGACTGTTGCAAAGGCTCATGGTTTGTGATTGTGGGCCCTTTTTATTGGTCAATTTGTGGGTGTGGCTGTGTTTGAACTTTTGGTGGGTGTGTTATAAGAGGTGGTTGTGAGTTTGGGCCTCTGTTTGACTGTTTGGACGTGCCAGGTCAGTCTTTTAGTTGTTTTTTGTCCTGTAGACGTGCTTTGTGGTGTTGTGCGAGTCAAATTGACGGTCCTTGTGCTGTTTTATAGTGTCCTGGTTCAGTACGAGTCTTTTTCGCGTATGTAAGGTGCGACCATGGCTATGTTGTTGTACAGTGATCACATGTGCAATGGTGTTGTACGACTCGTACATACGCGATGCTGGGGTACAGTGTTGGGGTACGGTGCGTTCAACTACAGGGCTGGGAAGAGGGGGAATGGGGTGTACATACGCGGGTGCTGTGGTGGGGGTACGGCACTTACATACGCGTGTGCTGGGGTACGGCGCGTACATGCGCGGGTGCTGTGGTGGGGGGGTACGGCGCGGACATACGCGTGTGCTGGGGTACGGCACGTACATGCGTAGACTTTTCCCGAAGCAATTCGTATGTATTTTTACTGTACAAATCGTACTTCACCGTTTGTACGGGATTTGTACGACTCGTACGTAAAAAAATACGGATACGAGTCGTACGGGAAAAGTCGGAATCGGCACCAAAATGTATTTATTTTATTTATTTATTTGTATTTATTTTATTTCCTAACCTATTACACCACACCAATAACAAAACACTTCACATTTCTTAATTACATGTATTTACATATTTTACATAGTTAATAAACTATTAAAAAAATTCTTACTAATAAAAAAGTATAAACATTAATCATTATTATTCATCATTAATCTACTACACACACTTTAACACTACAATTTGCACAACACAAACTAAATTAAACTATCAAATAATAAAACATATTTAAAACTTATCTTAAACTTACAAACAATTGCTATTAACGAGTAATAATCAAATTATTAAAATGTATTTAATACCCATCCTTTACCCCTTTTAAAAATAAATATAACAAAAAAATAAGAAATTACTCAAAATGTGTATCTATTAATTAACATTATTAACAACTGCATATTAATTAAACACAAATGACTTCCCACCATTTACACCTATAAACAAAACACACCTAAAATTAATGACACAATTAACATAATTTATTAACAATTAATTAATTAAAATTAATTAACAACCAATTGCTAGTTCATAAATTAAAAATAAATTACTTCCAACCATTTACACTGACAAACACAACACACACCTAAAATTAATTACACAATTACCATAATGAATTAACAATTAATTAATTTAAATGATTTACCAACCAATTATTAATTCATAAATTAAAAATAAATTACTTCCAATCATTTATACCTACAAACACCACAAAACACACCTAAAATTAATTAGAAAATTACCATAATTAATTTACAATTAATTCATTTAATTTAATTAACAACCAATTATTAAGTCATAAATTAAAATTAAATTGTCACCATTTATACCTACAAACACCACAACACTCACCTAAAATTAAATATATCATTATCAGTTAATTATTAATTAATTAATTAAAATTCATTCACAACCAAATATTAATTGATTAATAATAAATTAATTTACACATTTAACACTATAAAAGATCAATAAAACAAATATTAAAATGTAAAAAATAATCAATACATTTAAAATGATTAAATTACTTCCCACCCTATTACCCTACAAACCAACCACTTGCTACGGAACAATTTTTTTAATAATAAATATAATAAAATTACTTCCTACCCTATTCTCTTATAAACCCACAAGAAGCTACGGAACTAAAAGCGCAAAATTCATATTAAAAAAATGTAATAAATTTAATATAATTAAATTACTTCCCACCCTATTCCCCTATAAACCCACAAACAGCTACTAAAAATGTAACACATATATTAAAAATACAAACAATTTTTATACACAAAAATATACATCACATGCATATAAAATATACACTAAAATACATAACAATAATATACAACTATATTTTTTAAATTATATTATAGTCTTGGACAGGTTCTGGAAGGGTGTTCGTAGATGTCTGGGGGAGGTACTGGGGTGGCCAATACACTGCACACCACAGCTTTGCATGACTGCACATTACGGAAGATATTGGTGGCAATAGATATAAACACCACCTACTGTTCTTGGGCTTGGCTTTGGCCAAGTGCAACATAGCCCATGCATTAAAGGCACAGTCCTCCCCCTGTTGGGGATCTGGAAGCGTGGTCTAGATTTCTATATGCCACTGGAGCAACTGGTCTTTAAGGCCCGGGGGGTAAACATACATGTATATTGCAACAATGGGCAGACTATAAGGGTATTGTTCTGACATCACAGTCTACATCGTCCGCGTTGTTGGATCAAGAGTTCAGCCCCATGTATAGCATATTTTATGTACAAACCGGTATGGAATTGATGGAACAGATAAATGCGGGGTCAATATCCAGGGACATGATCACATTCCTTACATTTTTTTCTCCTTTGCTATTACTACTGCAGCCTGTTCTTTTATTTATTTGATTTCCCTTACTTTTCTTCCTTTTCTGTGGTTCCCATTACTAATGTTCGAGACTGTGATTCTCTTATGTATGCCATTTTGTATTCTGTGTATATTCTTAAAATGGCTCTCCGAGCTTGTTGTTGGCAGACACAAACCAAAATAAGAAAATCAATAAAGTTTGTTTATAAAAAAAGAAAATTATACATTGTTACATTTTCTGAGTGACAGCATATAGCAGGCTGGGTACAAATTGGCTCAATATGTTTCATAAGCAGCTCAGGTTTTGAATGTTTGCCTCAATTGAATTGTGGGAATGCATACCCAGTATAATAGTTTTATTTTCTGTCAAGTCTGATCTGAACTCATATGTCCTGTACTCCTGCTGCTCAGAAATGCAGTGTGAATAATTGATTTGGTGCTCACTGCACCATGATTAAACTTCTGGTGAATACTACCCTTCAGAAGAATGAAAATCAAATGAAATCATAACTGAAAGCAATTGGGAACATACTAAACATACTTAACCCATTCTAGTGTGTCTAGATCTAGCCGACATACACTTCTCTTCTCCCCTTCCTCTTTTGAAGACATACTAGACTCTCAGAGGCTCATTTATAAGAACTGTGTGCCACCGGAATATCACTTGGTGTGATGTTCCGGTGGTTCACAGGGCTTAACCATATCTACAAGGCCTAGTAAAGCCATCCTGCATGGCTTTTCATAGTCTTCTAGATATGGAGGGGGAAACACAACACAAGTCGCTGCTTTGCCTCACACTACGATGAGGAGGCATGCTATGGATGTTATAGTGGGTGTTCCCATGTAACACCTATGACATTTGACACAATACCAAATTTACAACAGGTTATAAACCTGGGAATGCGTCAAACACCAACACCAGGAAGGCATAGGGAGGTGCAGCGAGGAGAAATAACATTATTTTACCTGGGTTTTTCCACTTTTTATGCATGCTGCATTCAGCAGCACACATAAAACACGCATTGGTAACTGCTTTAGGTTTTGCCTATGTGATTAATAATAAGCTGTTTTTTGTTGTAAGTTGTAGCTTGCTGAGTTGTTGTACAATATAAGTTACAGAAAGTCTGTTAAAGTGTTATGACTCGTTTATGTCCAAAAGGCAATGTATTGTGCTGTTGCTAGTGGATAGTGCGCGTAAGTAATTGCACATTTTTGGAAAATAAAATGAAAGAGGGAAATAAAAAATTAATTTATGTAATAGTAGTATTATGTATTTAGAGGAATTCTGAGAACTTGTGGGCCCGCGGCCATTGCACCTGCTGCACCATTCAAATTATGCTCATAGTGCCTGCAAGATAACTGCATTTGTGACTACCTGTTTAGTAGAAGAATTTAGCAATATTTGGGGCCCCATAAGGATGGCGGGCAGACTAAGCGGTGCTGGGACCGGCTGCCAGCGGTGCGGCTGTCCCGCACCACCAATTAGGATGCAACCGCCACCCTGGCGGTCGCATTCCGCATCTTCAACATTGCGGCGGGTGCTACTATAAGCAGCACCCGCTGCACTGCCAAAGAGGCATGTTGTGCATTACCATGCACAACGTGGCAGGCACCGCGCGGTGCCTGCCACCTTGTGCATGGCAATGAAGGGGGTACCATAGGTATCCCCCAAGTGCACCCCCAAATCCCCCACACCCTCTGGGGGCCCGTTGCGGCCCCCCCAAAGCACATCCCGCCGTGGAAAGGCCTTTACCACCAGGAATCATAATATGGATGGCAGTACCTTCCAGGTACCGCCACCATATTATGCCTGAGTTCCGATTGGCCGGCAATTATAATGCTTGCTGACCGGCAGAAAATCGGCAAACGGTAACCCCTGCCATGGTAATATAGCAGGGGTAAATGTGGTTGTGATGGCGGTCGGAACGCCACCGCCGGCCGGGCGGTGACAATCTGCCCACCATCATAATCACCCCTCTTGGTGTTTAAAGGCCAACTTTTGGCCCTGGTGTCATTGCACCTGCTGCACCATTCAAATCATAACCCTATTGCCTGTAAGGTAACTGCATTGTGACTGCCTGTTTAGTAGTAACATTTTGCAGTTGTTTGTGTTTAGAGGGATTCCTAGAGCTTTGGGCTCCTGTGTCTCTGCACCTGCTGCACCATTGAAATCATGAACCTATTGTCTGGAAGGTAACTACACTTGTGACTGCTTATTTTGTAATTAAACATGGCAATGTTGAGGGGCATGGCCAAGATGGTGACCGAGTAGGACGTGCCTGCTCATCGCTCTATCTTATCAACGAGGCCCACCTCCCAAGCATTGAGTAGCTGGACCAGAGGACCAGCTTTCGACACATACGGAGCACCCGAAGCTCTGGGGGAGCCCAAAGGCATCCGGGATTGAAGGAAGCCGGGAGGACTCTGGTGTTTGGGAGGTGAGTGCGGGTCGTTCCCGCGAGAAGTCACCGGAGACACGAAGAGTACAACGAGTCCACAGATACCCTACAGCGGCGCTGCACTGGCTGGTAAGAAGGCACTAACCTGCGGCGGGTGCCCAATGGAGCCGTCCCAGGAGTAATCCATACTCTCCCGAGAGTCGGAGCTGTTCTAACCCTGGTCTACGCCTACAACAATTCGCTGGCCGGACCGGGTAGGCCGCACCAGCGCTGCCTCGGACGGCAACTGACATCTGCCGGTTCCAGTCCTTGAGACTTCGAAAAACGAAATCCCCGGGGCTGACAAGAGTTAACGCCAGGGGCAGGGGACTGCAACAGGTGGATCAGAGGGGAGCAAGCGGAAGTGCAATACTAGCCTAGAGAACTAGGGCTGGACTAAGTCTTGGACCACTTTCACCGCTGGGCTGCAGGGGCAGGCTCCGGAGAAGACTGAAATCAATCAATATGGCCTGAGTTGCACCTGCGCTCTGACAAACGGAAGGTAAGCCGGGTGCCCTTCCTCACTGCAACCCCACTGGGGCCCCTTCCTAAGGCCGAAGCCTAGTTTCCAGGCCCTGAATATCCTACTGGGCCCACAAGGACCCCGTGACTCAAAACATCCTAGATGGAGGCGAGGACGGGGCCCAACACCAACACAGGTGGGTTCTCCCTCCACCATCATGGGTGCGAGTCACTCCTCCTGAGGCACCCGACTGCCCTTTGGAGAAGCCCACAGCACTAGAGACTCGAAGGGGGAATAAACTAACCACTGGGTGAAGGCCCTGAAAAGCTACTACTGGACCCCAGATCACTACAATAACTAGCCCCTAACCAAAAAGTAGCTCCAATTCGGTGAAGCATTCCCGTTGCGCCTTCAAACCGAGGCCCCACCATAAGGATACCACAATTCCCTCCAGCTCACATGAAGGCCACCATATAGTTAAATCTCCTACTCCCATCAAAGCGTCTCAGGGGATCCCATCTCCCCTGCTTCCTGTAGATTGCTTCTGAGAGGAAACAAGCCTAAATTTGGCAAGCGGACTCAGTCCTTGACTGTACCATCGAATAGAGCACCCCTCCTCACCAACAGACAAGGAGACCTCAGATGGGAGGGTGAGCACTCTCTTAAAATGGCAGCCAACAAGGGGAAAAAGGATCGTTCAGTTAAGGTTCTCCTTCTCAAAATGACCAGCTCTGTCGTGTTCCCCCCCCCCCAGAAATGCAAGTGCCTTCAGATCCGGGAGACACAGAAGCCCCACTCACCTGCTCTTTCGTCGAAATGCTCTTTGCCTACCTGCGGGTTGACCTGAAAACCATGAAGACAGAACTTGCTCAAGAAATCAGCGAGGTAAGAAAAGATGTAGATGCACTGGGGGAAAGGGTCACCACACTAGAGATGCAAAGCACCAATAGAGATGAGAAGATCAAACAACTTCAAAAAGAGGTGCATCAGAGATCAACATTTAGACCTCAAAGCACATGCCGAAGATTTGGAGAGCCGCTGGTGATGCAATAATATATGCATTCAGGGTATCCTGCTTGGATCGGAAGGCCAGACATTGGGTCATTCGTGGACGGCCTCTTTAGATCTATCCTGGAGGCTCCCCCAGACCTGGAGATTAAACTCGACTGCACGCATCGGGTAGGCCTGAGGAGGCCATTCCCAGCACCCCCTGCTGACATTCTCACTTGCGTTCACAACATTCAACTAAAAGAACGCATTCTCCAAAAATCAAGAGACAGCCACCCCGTCTAATATTAGGAGTACCAGCCTACTCTCTTGCTGCTTCCATGCTGCATAAAAGGAGCACATTCCGGCCAATCATGTCCCACCTCCGTGACATTAAAGTCCTGTACTCCTGGGGTCACCCATTTCAACTAATCTTCAGCCTGAATGGGAAGATCCATCAGATTTGCTCAATAAAGAAGGCTCAAAAACTGCTGAACATCATGGATGGTCCCCTAGAAAACCCACCATTGACTGCCGGCTCTGGCGGAGCTCAGGAAAATCGTAAAAGGAAGACGGTGGGACACACTTAGACTCAGCTGCGCCCAGATCCAGAGATATTAGCCAGTGAACGTCAAGCAGTCCTTGCACCTTGGGGGACTACTCTGCTGGCCTGGCATGAAAGGACCCCTGCTCCTCTTCTAGTCCACCATCACTAAGCTGAGTTAGGGCTCTCATGGTCCTTTACTAGCCTGCTGAGAAAGGGGGGCTAGAAGGGACCGGGGGCACAACGTTCCAAATCCATCTACTCTTCTCCCATGGGTCTTTCCACCCGGGACATTAATTATCATTCTTGTGAAATATTTCTTGTTTATTGTGTTGAATTTGGTATGTTAGGTCTCTCCCCACATTCCTTAGGCCCGATTTCTAAGTCCGCCCTACCATTGAGCCATTGGCCTATGTCGGATATTCCTCCCACTAGGAGGCCACAGCAATTCCCCCTCCCATCAACAGCGTGCTACTTAGCTTCCCTGACCCTCCACGACCGTCGTAATGTCATAGACTCTTTAAAAAATTACTCTAAATGTCAAGGGATCAACAATCCAATCAAATGCCGTGCCATCTCTTCCTATCTTGAACACTCAGGAGCATACAGCTGCCTCTTCCAAGAAACCCACCTTCTCCCCAAGGACACAAATAGGCTTCGCTCTATGGTATTCCCCCGACAGCTTTTTTCCTCCCTGTCCACCAAAACCGCAGGGGAAGCTATTCGTATCTCTTGTATGTTCCCTGGGAAGCTTGGTCCTAAACAAGCAGAACTTAAGGGCAGACTGCTAGCTTACTTCATTCTGTTATGCTCATACATTCTCACAATAGGCTCAGTCTACGTCCCAAATGAGGGACAGGAGGGATTTATGCAAAGGGCAGTGAAAGAGATTAGTGGATCTCCTGACAGGATGCTACTTTTGGTGGGAGACCTAAACCTGGCCTTCGATAATACTCTAGACAGATCGGCCCACATACAGGAACAATCAGGGGCTCTTTCAGAGGAGGGGCTCCAGACACTACAAAGGTGCGAGCCCAATGGATATCTGGACAGCCATACATCACAGAGACAGGGAATATACCTTCTACTTCCGCTCCCAAAACACATTTGCGAGAATTTACTATTTCTTGGGCACGCAGAGTATACAGTCTCACACCCAACAAATAGAGATACTATCTCATGCAATCTCAGACCACTCTGCTGTAATTCTGGCCCTCTCCCTACAGTGCACTCACCCCCCAAAATGACCCTGGCACCTCAGAGACACGTTACTACATTGCCGTGAGGTGATCCAGCAGCTCTCAAAGACACTACAAGATTTTTTGGCAACAAATGACATCCCTGAGACGCCCATAGCTTCCAATGGGACACCCTGAAAGCGGTGATCAGGGGGAAAGTTATTGCGATTGCAGCCTCGGATAATAAGATCCGTAGAGAAAAGAGAGACCTCTTGACGAAACAGGTACAGGAATTAGAGCTCATATATGAGAGGACAGGCGCCCCCGTGTCTGGCAACAGGACACCCTTGCAGAGCGGGCAGCATTGATGCTAAAGGGAGCACTCCTGTTACGGGGTGCATTGCTGCAGGCAGTTTCGGGGCCGTGAGGGAAACGGCTACACGGAACAGAAGAACATCGCCGTCGTGAGGGAAACGGCCAGGGGAAACTACATCCCCCAGAAGCACCGGGAGGTCGCCGAGGGTGACGCGCTACAAGCGCCAGCCGCTGCCTACTTCTGCCGCGGGGCCCCACGCACCGCGGGACACCCTTGCAGAGCGGGCAGCATTGATGCTAAAGGGAGCACTCCTGTTACGGGGTGCATTGCTGCAGGCAGTTTCGGGGCCGTGAGGGAAACGGCTACACGGAACAGAAGAACATCGCCGTCATGAGGGAAACGGCCAGGGGAAACTACATCCCCCAGAAGCACCGGGAGGTCGCCGAGGGTGACGCGCTACAAGCGCCAGCCGCTGCCTACTTCTGCCGCGGGGCCCCACGCACCGCGGGACGCGCGCGGTCGGCGCCGGGAGAAGCCCGGGACAAGGGCGGGACAGTCTACGGCAGTCCACGGCAAGACCAGGCAGGGCTGGGCCACCTATCGTACATCTCCTGCAAATATGGGTAAGCGGAAAAGCGGTGCTACCACAGACGATGGTGGAAAAAAGGCTAAAGTGGCAAAACAATCTGACTCCATTTTGTCCTATCTTACTTCTGCGGTGGGGGCTTTAACTAAAGAAATTGCTACAGCACAGCAAGAACTGGGTTTAATAGCTAAGTCTCCCTCCTCAGTTATATCACCTGAAGCACAAGCCATCCCTTTAGAGCCTGACGTCATCATAACAAAACCCACAACTGCCACTGTTTCCACTCTACCTCAAGCTTGTGCATTCCAAACTTTGCTTCCCACTGTAAATCCGGACCCTTTGGGAACTTTAAAATCATCCTCGAAAAAACGTAATAAGAGGGAGGCCCCCCCTCGAGCTACTCATGGGATGGAGGAGTCTCTAAAGGACCTTATCGAGGCTCTTTTCGAGGAACGGATTGAACCCCTTTTAGTGGGAATTGCAAAGGACATAGTAGACACTATGAACACATGTCTCGAAGGCTTGTTAAAAAAATGTGTCCTGATAGATGATATAGCAAAAAAAATTGATAGCTTGCATCTTGGTGATAAAAAGGTCGTAGATTGTCACAGAGCACAACACCTACCTCTACCACTACCTGAGGCCACCTCCGAGCCCATGGAATCAGATATAGTAGGTTTACAGGCTCCCCAACCACCCATACCTATTACCCAACAGGTGGTCCCCTTAACATCAGGGGAAACTAATTACTTGGGAAGCAAGATTCATTTAAATCTGCCCCCTGCGGTAGTACCCTACGTAGCTGTTTTCCTAGGGGTGACCCCGCTAAGGGAAGGCGAGGAGGAGTCAACTTCCGCACTTATTGGAAAAGCAAAAAAATGGTGTGATGATTTAAGCAGTGGTGATTCAAATACATCCTCTAGCATCATAGCCTCAAGAAGGGTAGGATGGGTGGGAAAACGGGCTAAAAATGTGAATGGTGATTGTGTGGTGATAAACTTTATTAGAACATTGGAATGTTGGGAGCTCCATTGAAAACAATGGAGTGCTCCGGGCTTATAATGGTTGGTATAAGCCCGGAGCTCCAACATTCCAATGTGTCTTTGTTCACAGCTCTGGCTGTGAACAAAGGCTTCAGGAAGCCTGAGGGGATTTGAATCCCCTCGCGCTCCCTGAAGACTTTGTTTTGTTAGAACATTCTGCCCTCTAGTGGCAGAATGTTCTAATAGCCTTATAGCCCTTCGTAGCAGGGCTATACCGGCTTTTAAAGTCCCTCTGCTTAGTTAAAGTCCCTCGCCTTCGGCTCGGGCCTTTAACGCTGCAGCGGGCCTTTAACAGCCGGTATAGCCCGCTACGGCGGGCTATAAGGCTATAATAACGACCATTGCCCGAGTACTCTGTTCTGGGATGGATCAGATATTAAGGAAAGTGATAGCCTCAGGGCAGTCCCTTTAGGCTTCTTTTATCCCCCACAGCCCCATTTTAACTCACATAGGATGCCCCCCTCAATTACGGTCCCACCAGTGAATGGGTGGCAAACTGTAATTAGGAAAGTGAGCCGAAACCCACCAACGTACCATAACACAGGTCCTATTATGGATTTGGTTAATCGTTTTAATCCTTTAAGTGATTTGAACACCAACGATTGACTACCTTTACGCCTAACATCACCTATAATAGCCATGCCTGAGAGGGTAAATTCCCTACCATGTACATTTATGACCTGGAACGTTGCAGGAATAAGAGCTAAAAGATCAGACCTTACTTGGACCCAATACATTTCTAAACATAAGGTCATAGCTCTGCAAGAAACGTGGGACACTTCACTTTCCTTTAACTTAGATGGTTTCCTAAGTTTTACAATACCCGCTAGTCCCAGTAACGCGGGGAGAGCAAAAGGGGGGCTTATTACATTTTTTTCATTAGATCTAGTAGGAACTTTTAACCTACTGAATTCAGGTTCCCCAAACATTCTAGCTATAGAATGGACAGTCTCCCCAAGCTGTATCATACTAGTAATTAATTTTTACAATGCCTGGGGTGGACCAAATGAATTCGAACATGTGCATTGTTTGGCGAACTTGATAAATAAATACAGTCAAAATTCACATACTCCCTTCGAAATATTTTTAATGGGCGATTTTAACAGCCACAAATGTCAATTGCCTTGTCAATCATTAGATGCAGATTCTCCTGCTGGAGCCTGCATTCCTCACTTTGAACACACCAAAATGGGGGAGTCACTTGACTTATTGTGTGCCAATTTTAATTTATATGAATCATTTAAAACTGCTATTAATGAGAAGGTCCCCACGTACAAAGGTACAACTAAGGGGACGATAATTGATTACATATTTATGTCTGTAGGCTTAATTTCAAAGACAAGTGATTATAAAGTTACGGTCTCACACCATAGTGATCATAACCCTCTGTCAGCTGCAATACACTGGAGTGACTTATGGCGCAGGCAGGTGGATCAGCCCCGGGTTTGCGCCTTGACGGTGCCCAGTGATCAAGGCAGACGACTTAGATGGGGTATGGCCATGGAGGAACGGTTTATGGAAACCCTACTTCCCAAAATTGAGGGACCGATAGAAACTTGTCTAGATCACACTGCCTCGAACCTTCAGGTTGTCGCAGCTTTTAATTGTATCTGTGCACAAACCGTCAGGGATCTTACAAAACCTAAATCTAAGTACCCCCCAAAGCCCCACAAATGGTTTGATAGCAAATGCTCAAGGGCACATAGAGAACTGAAACTGGCTCTTAAGGCCAAGAAAAGGGATAAAGAACTAATCTCTCATCTAAGACGGGCCTATAAAGCCAATGCGAGGGCAAGGAAAAATGAAATTAAGAACAATGCTTGGACCGATCTTCTCAATGTAGATGTTTTAAAAAATAGTAAACAGTTCTGGGAAATCATCAACCACTCCTTTTTTACAGGGGAGAACAACCTGAATACAGATTGTGTAATTCCCGATGAGAGATGGGTACAGCATTTTAGCAAGATTTATGGGGGCGAACCATTAGTCTGCCCAAGTACCACTGAGGTGGCTTATGGTGTAGCCACAGTGGTATTTACGGAAGAGCAGGTCCTTAAAGCCATTAGGGATACCACAAAAAATAAGGCTCCAGGCCCGGACGGTGTCCCGGCAGACTTTTTTAAATATTGCCCAGTACTCTGGAGTAAAGTTTTGACCAGAGTATTCAGAGCAGCAGCCGAAGGATGCCTACCTCAAACTTGGGCAACATCCATAATAGTCCCCATTTTTAAGAAGGGAAATCGGGAGGACCCCGGGTGCTATCGCCCAATTTCCCTCATCGACTCTACTTTCAAAATCTTAGGTAGAGTCCTTTTGAATCAACTAACGGAAAATATAGAACTGAATGGGGGACTCTCGAATATCCAATATGGCTTTCGTGAGAATAGGGGGACATTGGAACAATGTTCTAACCTCCACCTTCTAGTCTCCAGGTATACGGTGGCCGGGGAGGGGACAGTTTACCTGGCCTTCATGGACCTCTCCTCGGCCTTCGATCTGGTGAATAGAAGTAAGCTATGGACTATCCTACTAGAGCTAGGCATAGAGGAGCCCTTGGTGGCTTTTATGGCAAGGTTACATCAAGATCTCAAGGCAAAAATAAGAGTCACCAGGGACGGAAGGTGCACGGAAAGTTTTAAATCTGAAAAAGGGGTGCGCCAGGGTTGTATCCTGGCCCCCCTTCTTTTTACTATTTATATAAATGGTCTGGGGAAACACCTAGAAACAGGATTGGCAGATGTTCCCCGTGTAGGCGGAGCTCAGATCCCAGCCCTCCTATACGCGGACGATGCCGTCCTGATAGCACGAACAGGGATTAGCCTACAGATTCTTCTGGACCGTTTTGGTTCCTTTATGGAGAATCTAGACTTGAAAATCAATGTCTCCAAGTCCCACACCATGATTATTGGTCGTAAAGTAAATATGTTGCAGAAAAAATCGTTTATTTGCAAAGGGGAGATCCTTTCTAGGGTCCCAGTCTTTCCTTACCTGGGAGTCCTTTTTGACCAAAGAGGGTCCTGGGTCTCCCAGGTTAAAGCTAAAAGTCTTAGCCTAGCACGATCTTCATCAGCCTTGCTGGCCTTTACAAAAAGACTGGGAGCTAAACCAATGGAGGCTGTGATTAAAATATACAACAGTAAGTGCGTTCCAATCGCTATGTATGGATCTGCGATTTGGGGCTATGCAGAGACGGCAAAAATACAGAGGGTAGAAAACGGTATCATCAGGAATATTTTATCTGTCCCAGATTCCACACCCACCTTCTCTATCCATGAGGAAATAGGCTTAGCATACATCTCTGATAAATTAAAATTAGCTCCCCTCCTTTTTTGGGTCAAAACGTGGTTGAATCCCGAGCTGACGCTAAACCATGCCATCCTCAAGGACGTCATTGCAAGGGATAACGCCATGAGAATTCCCTGGCTAAAATTTATTAAATCTACTTTACTAATGCTAGGGAGACCGGAACTTTTTAATGACCCATCTAACATCAGGAGGGAGGATGTCAGATGGATTAAGCAGATGTTTCTGGAGAGGGTTCGTATGGATAGAGAAGATTTGGAATTGAGGAAACCCATGGTGAGGGCACATATCGTTTTAACTACTTCGCCCACCATGGAACTCTACCTAAAAACTGTGACTAACCCTCTTCATAGACTCCTACTGACTAAATTCAGGATGAATTTAATCCATTATTCTTTAGGAAATTTTCCGGTGTGGTCAAAACCTGATGATGGGCCGCCATGCGGATGTGATAATTTTTCAATTCAAGATACCCTCCATTTTATATTTTTTTGTGATTTTTACAGCAGTGAAAGGAGGAAATATCTATTCCCTGTCTTGAAAGCGGCGGGCTTTACTCAAATAAGGCCAGCCTTAATCTTCCTCCAAACGTTAGCAGATACTTACACCATGTTTAGCGTTGCTTGCTATCTAACCGCTGCATTTAGATCTAGGAAGAAAAGACTACCCCAGATTGACCTGTTTTAACTCAAACTTGTTTTTAAAGGAATACTTTTAATATTTGTAAATAGACTTGTACTTTCGCATGCAATAATCTGATGAAATGTAATCATTACGCAGAAAACCCTTTTTGTAATGAGATTAAGTGATGTTTTTAAATACTGTATTTGTGTTTGTTGTACGCCTTTTATGATTTTAACAAAAATCGAATAAAGAGTATTTTGACAGCTAGAAGCTATGCAAACCTAACTAAGAGGCAAACAACTGGGATCACATCGGTGCTTGCCCTGAAGGGAGAAGAAAAGGGTTACGGACCAGCAGATCACCGAAACATTTCGTAAATACTATGCGGTCCCTATGAAGGACAAGATATCTCCCTGAATGCCCCTTCCCAGTTTATATGGGATGGGGCCACTGCTAAAATAACACGATGGATCAAACCCTGATCTGTTGACTGGGTGTGAGTGTTTGATTGGTTCTGATGCTCCGTCCATCACCACCCCCTTTTGTTCCGCTTTGTTCGCCATAAGTTGGCAGGGTATCCTCAGACGTGAGTCCCTTGCTCACTTTGCCACTGGATTCAAGCAAGCCTGGCTGAAGACGGCTGAAATGCCAGAAACCGGTCCTAGGAAGCTTGTGTCCGGTCCAGGGAAGGCATGGCTTGGCAGATCGGGCTGGACTGTTCCCATGAGGCACAGGGTCAGACTGATTTGCATATGGCCATATCTGAACTGGGGTGGCAGAGTGGGCTAAAGAACGGTGATGGATCAAACCCTGATCTGTTGACTGGGCGTGAGTGTTTGATTGGTTCTGATGCTCCGTCCATCACCACCCCCTTTTGGACCGCTTTGTTCGCCATAAGTTGGCAGGGTATGCTCAGACGTGAGACCCTTGCTCACTTTGCCACTGGATTCAAGCAAGCCTGGCTGAAGACGGCTGAAATGCCAGAAACCGGTCCTAGGAAGCTTGTTTCCGGTCCAGGGAAGGCATGGCTTGGCAGTTCGGGCTGGACTGTTCCCATGAGGCATATGGCCATGTCAGAACTGGGGTGGCAGAGTGGGCTAAAGAACGGTGATGGATCAAACCCTGATCTGTTGACTGGGTGTGAGTGTTTGATTGGTTCTGATGCTCCGTTCATCACCACCCCCTTTTGTACCACTTACCGATAACAGCATCAAAACTCACCAACATGCCAATGAAACACAACTCTGCTTAAAATCTTCTCTACTTCAGACTTATAATGCCTCAAACACTGCTTGCACATCATCGAGGCATGGATGTCCATCGCATACCTGAAGCTGATTTCCTGTTACTTGCCAAGAAGAACAAAGAAGAAACATTAAAAAAACTGTCTCAATTACATCAACCGTGACAGATTTGAACCCCAGCTTTCACTGAATGCCATTTTAGAAATGGGATTCCTGGTTGGCTGAGGTATGCACCCAAGGCAGGCAGGAACCACCATTCCAGTCAGGGTTGCTAGATACACACTAAACGATAATCTGTGCTCACCCTCTGGTAGCTTGGCACAGAGCAGTTAGGCTTATCTAAAGAGGTAATGTGCAACGTTTTTGTGCACAACAGACACACAGTAACACAATGAATATACCACAAAAATACTCCACAAAAGTTTACAAAAATAGAGAATATTTATCTGAGCAAAATTAGACCAAAACGACATAAATCCAAGCAGTATAAGTGGAGATATTAATTTTTAAAGATTAAATTAAAAAACAATGCTTAGAAGTAGGTAGTGCTAAAAAGGTTAGTTTAGTTTAGTACAAAGTCAAAGTTCAGGCCTACCTCATGGAACCGCAGGCTAGATACAGGACCCATGCAGGCCCCTGTGAACAAAGTAACTTTCCTGTTCGCAAGCAACAAGCTATGTTGATCTCCACTCAGTGAAGGTAAAGCGTCAGTTTCGATTCACTCAGTGGGGTCGAAGTCGAGCCACGCAGTCGGAACCTCAAATCAGCGATACGTCATCATCGAACCTCGATGTCAGGCCTGTGTCAGCGGTGAGCCGCACAGGCCTGTCTTTGGATCGGCACTGCGTCGGCATCGAAGAGCACTGCGTCACTTCTGATTGACGCAGTGGTGATGATGCCTTGATTTTTTAGCACTACAGCTAAAGAACCCACTATTGAAGCCCAGAACTTGTAGGAGGCACCTCAGGCAAGGGTAGAACTCACAGATGTCAGAGTCCAGCAGCACCAGCAGAAATTCAGGAAGTCTTTTGTGTCCATGAGACTTCAGATACAGGAAGCAAGCCAACAATCCCTTGCAGATCACTTGGAGGGAAGGTAGAGTCCAGCTGTCTGTCAGCAGTGCCAGGGAGCATCCGGCAACGGGGAAATAAGCAGAAAAGCTGTCCTTTCATAGAAATTGTCCAGTTGAGTCATTTGAGCAACATAGCAGTCCTTCTGACAAGTGTTCAGTTCAAGATCCTAAAGTGTCTGATTTGTGGGGGTCAGGGACCTGGTACTTATACCCAAAAGTGCCTTTGAAGTAGAGGTGACATCAAGGGCTGGCCTCTGTCAGACACACAATTCTTTTCAGCTCAGTCCTGTCTGCCAGGCTAACGCTATGGAGCAAATCAGTGCTTTGAGTGTGGACAGGACATTACCTATTGAAGTGTGAGTGTCAGCCCCTCCCATTCCTTCCAGCACAAGAAGAACCATCAGAATGAATATGAGCCTCACCTTCCTGTGTTTGTGGCTGTCTAGAGGGAATACACAAAGTGTAGCTGTCACCGAACCCAGACGTATATTAGAGACAGGCTGCAAGGCACAAAGGAGACTTTTAAAAGTGGCATGTGTAAACAAGTAATGTTAAATCCAACTTCACCAGTAAAGAGGATTCATCAGGACCATTCCAAACATATAAAACATGAAAAAGCTACTCCACTCTGATCGGGAATTAATGCTTAAAAGTGTATTGAGGAATTCCTAATGCTAGTCTATTAGCGGAGTAGACCTCACAGTAGTGAAAACGAAATAGGCTATTTGTCTTTGCCAGGACATGTAAAACATAAAAGTACATACCCTAGTGAAAAACTCCCAAAGTCGTTTCAGTACCTTGTGGTTAGGGCTACCAAGAGCCTTCCTTAGCGATGATTTTTATGTAATTAAAGGGGAAATAAGGCTTGGCAAGTAGTTTTAAATGCCAAGTCTAAATGGCAATAAACTGCATACCCAGGTCCAGCAATGGCAGGCCAGAGTCAGGTTTGAAAGGCCACTTGTGTGGGTGGAACAATCGGTGCTGCAGGCCGACTGGTAGCATTTAATTTACAATCCCTGGGTATATGGCATACCACTTTAGAAGGGGCATACAGGTAAATTAAATATACAAAACAGGTGTAGATCAATTATAACATGTTTAAGGAAGAAAGCAAATGCATGTAAGCACTGGTTAACAGCGGTAAAGTGCTCAGAGTCCTAAAACCAGCAAGAACCAGTACAGACAAATTAAAAGAGGCAGGCAAAAAGTTGTAAAAAGACCTCCTAAGGCAGTTAGCTCTAGCATGTGTCCCCCTTAGCTGAAAGTGGGAAGAGCTACCCAACCGCTTGGGATCTCTCTTCACTTAGGCGTAAAAATCTGGAAAGACCATCAGCATTGGGGTGGTCATTCCCTGAATGAAGCTCCACCATAACGTCCATTCTCTATAGGGAGATGGACCACCTCAAGAGTTTAGGACTTTCACTCTTAATCTGTATTAGCCATCTGAGGGGCCTGTAGTCTGTCCGTACCAGGAAGTGAGTCTCAAACAGGTATGTTCTCAACTTCTTCATTGTCCAGATCACAGTAAAAGCTTCTGTTTCAATTTAATTTTATTCCTGTGGAAGAAACTTCCTGCTTCTGAAGGCTACCAGTTGATCTAGGCTCTCCTCATACAGTTGTGCTAAGAGTGCTCCTATGTGATGCTCTGAACCATCCAACCGCATGATGAACTACTTGGAGAAATCAGGGGTACTGAGCACAGATGCAGTGCACATGGATTTCATGAGAGAATCAAAGGCTTTCTGACGAGCCTCGGTCCAGATCACCAATCTAGGCTGTTTCTTAGAAGTCATCTCAGTTAAGCTGGCAACAATGGTGCCATAACCCTTAACAAATCTGTGGTAATAGCCAATGAAGCCTAGGGAGGGTTTACCTTTTGTATGGGTTTTAGGTGGTTCCCAGGCCATAATGGTTTCAGTCTTGACTAGAGGGGAAGCACCCTGCCTCTACTACTAGGTGTCTCAAATACACCACGGTCCTCTGCCTAACCTAGCACTTATCGGCCTTGATGGTCAGGCCTGCCTATTGCAGGGCTTGAAGCACCTCCTGGAGGTGAAGCAGGTGTTCTTCCCAACTGGAACTGTGGACAGCAATGTTGTTTATGTAGGTGGCACAGAAAGCCTTCTTTACCATCCAGGACCTTGTTAACTAACCATCAAAAGGTAGCAGGGGCATTTTTCTATCCAAAGGGCATCCCCGGAATTATTAATGTCCCTCAGGGTTTGAGAATGTTGACATTACTCTGTTCCTCTCAGTTAAAGCAATCTGCCAGGAATTTGGCAGCGTCCAACTGATCAATGAGCTCCTCAGCTCTGGGGATTGGGTTTGCGTCCGCCCTGGTGATGAAATTGAGACCTAGGTAGTCCACACAGAACCAGAGTTGTCGTTTTGCACCCAGCAGGGATGTCTTTGGTACCAGTATCTGGGGCCGGGCCAGGGACTGTTAGAGGGCTTAACCACCCCTAAAGCTAACATCTTGCAGACTTCCTCCTTAATGCTGGCTCTCACCCTGAGTGACAATCTGTGAATGTTTTTCTTTACAGTGTGGTAAATATTCTTTCACCTGGACTGAATTTCATACGGAATCTAAAATGAAATAGCTCAGAATAATAAGAGGCAGGATCCGTGGTATAAGAGGTTTCTGAATGGGCTTTATTCCAAAATGGCCGACTCGAGTCGCGGCCTTCAGGTTCCGTCACCACGGGGGTTCAGGAAGTGAAGTACAATACTTTATTGACAGGAAATTGCTTTTATAGGACATACATTTACAATGAAACCAATATAGAAGGCGTAACAATTGATAAGAGGAAAGATACAGTAAATACGTAACCGAAACTGGGCGTAATAAGGAGCAAAAAGAAACATGATTGGCTATGATTATCATACATAGATGGATCTATAAGATAATACTTGACATAGATGCGCGCGCAGCAGCATGACGTGTAATTGACGTGCAACTAGGGGGTGAAGGGGGCTTGACATTTAGCTCTACATGTGGAGACAAAAAGTCTGGGGGGTCAAGTCAACCTAATCCCAAATCATATCTAACATCCTATGTTTAAAGAACTGTGTTATCCACAAGGGAAGGGCTCTCGGACAAAATCTATTCTATACTGACTGTGAGTGCGTGTACAAGTGTCTAAGTGTCTATATGAGATGCAAGGGGCAGAAACTTTCCATGGTAACAGGGCTATGAATTACTTGCATGAAGACAGCGAGGCCGGGCCCTTTTGCTCGGTAGCTGGAAGAATGTTTACTTAAACTACTAGACAGGAATGCATCGGCTGAGGAGCAAAGTAGATAATTCGAAGGTGAAATACGGTTTCTTGGCAGGCAGGCAAAACTGGCCGAGGCAGGCACCGTTAGCCGCACAGGGAGTAGGACAAAGTTCATGGATACAGATGCGGGCTCAAACTGATGCTGTCAGAGGCAGAGAGCAGGGAAAGGCTTTGAGGACAGAATCGGGCCTACTCTGCCTGAACTGCAAAAATGGAGTAACTTAGCCATAAAAAGTCGGTGGCCTTTCATACTTAGGAATCGAATATCCAGCCCATTCATGGCGGATCTGACAGAGGACATGTTGACGGTGGACGCACATGTATTTGCGTCTTCATAACTGGAACTGGAGGGAAACATACATGTACTTGTGACATGCACATAGAACCGTTGGGGTCCAAGATAGGGGACATAACTGACCAGGAAAATCCACATTTCCACATTCCCTCCTTGTCCCCTACTTGCCCTTCAAGAGATATCAATCTTCATCAATCCATTGATCTGTTCATATAGCATCATTTGTTCTTCTTTCTTCTTCCGTGATCTTGAATGAAATCTTGGTGGTGGAATACACGATGTGGCACACAGACCACAGATCGCTGGTCCACATTGTAGACATAGACAGCAACTGAATAGTATGAGAAGGCCAATACCTAGGAAGGATAGGACCCTCCATCCAAAGGTAGATAATA
This sequence comes from Triturus cristatus, assembly GCF_964204655.1. Taxonomy (NCBI): domain Eukaryota; kingdom Metazoa; phylum Chordata; class Amphibia; order Caudata; family Salamandridae; genus Triturus; species Triturus cristatus. The sequence continues at coordinate 742,537,665 of NC_140583.1, forward strand.
CACTCCAAAACCAACCGGACCAAGTCCAGGTGCCTGGATTCTGGTGTATCTGGCTTACAATCTTATGAAGGCGAGTTATGGCTTTATATACAGATGGCGAATTTTCTGGTATGAATATGCAGCAGCTGGATCCGATGACCCTACAAGCTCCGCCCCTATCGGCCAGGATGACGTCAAGGACAAGACGATTCTGAAGAACAACAATTCTCATCACCGATTGCTCCTCTGTCAGATTGCCTAGGGCAGCTATAGTCTCATTCACTACAGCTTCAAGAGTCTTGGTTAGTCTACGTATCAGCTTACTATTTGATATTGTACCTATATAGGGAAAGATACCTTTATTGAAATCTACATACTTGTCCCATGCCGTCTCAGTATAATCGACAACTGGGAGATCTCTTCGCTCTCTATTGTGTACTAAATGAACATTTCGATAATAATCAGGAGGAGCTAGGAAAACAGGTGGCAAAAGAAATGCTATGTAACAGGTACCATCCCAATCTAGAGGCAGACGCATATATGCGGTTTGACCACATATAAAGTAGGAATGGCGAGAAGCTCTAAATGAAGATTTACCCTGATCACTATATTCTACTGTAGTAACGCATTTGCTATGGCCCATATGTATGGAACCAACTTTTCTTACACATAATTCACCCTTAACTGGAAATACTGACATAGTGGGCAGAATTAGTTCAACTTCGGATTTGACATTCAGAATCATAAGATTAGGTGTAAAATTACCTAATCCATACACTTCATTTTCTAGATCAGTTCCTGTTCTACTGGGGTGACCCTCCTTATCTGGGTAACAGACTTTGAATAAAACTAGATTCAGATTTCCCCATATCCAATGTTGTTGATAAACTGCTGTGTCTGAGTCTATGGAATTTAGTAAACTAAACCATGCTCCACAGGAGCCATTATGTGTGAATGGGTGGGGAAAGAAAGGCAGAACTCCTTTGTTATTCTGATAGGGAGGGAGTCGGCCACACACCCAACAATTGGTGGCATTACTAGTCTGATGGGAATGATGTAACATACTAATGAAAGTGTTATTGCGCAGCGCAAGTCTATAAGATAATTCATGCGGAGGTAAGTCACTAAAAGAATGTTCAGCAGCAACATTATAAACATGTCTAGAAATAGGGTGATATATGTGCAACAACATACTCGTAATAATTATTAAAAGACTTAATAAAAACAGAATTAATAATGTCCCCATACAGTAGCTACGCAGTGATTTACAATACGCCTGTCGTTTCAACATTTTCCGGGTATTTTCTCTACTCAGGTCCAAGGGATACATGTCAGAGACAATTCAACCGCTTCACCTTGGAGAGGACTTAAACAATCAAATTGCTCGACTGTTTGGGCCTAAGCTTTAATTTATAGTTCTGAGAGTCATTCGGTTCAACAAAGGGAAGTTTTGAATCAGTCTGTGAGGGAGTGCAGGGCACAGTGTCTATATCCGAGGATAGTCCATGAAATTTCTTGATGTGGCTTGAATGAATCCAGCCCTTGCGGCCCTCGATCTTCACGGCTGTTCTTGTGGTCAACAGGACTAGCTTAGGTGTCTTCCACCTGGGCTCCAGTTGAGTCTTTCTGTCAAAGTTCCTCACGAAGACATAATCACCCGGGATTACGTCATGGGGTTTCACCTCAGTGTTGTCAGGAAAGGCTGCAGCTACCTGTGAACGACAAGATTGTAGTGCAGACATCAAGGAAGCCAGGTAATCTGTCAGCATATTACAATCAACATCAGTTATTTTACGTGGTATAGGCGTCCCCCACATATTTGGTGGTCTGCCGAAGATCACCTCATACGGGGATAGCCCTGTTCGAGAGTGTGCTACCATTCTTATGTAAAATAGTGCAACTGGTAAGGCTACTATCCAGTCAACACCTTTCTCCTTACATATTTTAGACAATCTGATTTTCAAAATCTGATTATGTCGTTCCACGAGACCTGCTGCCTCGGGGTGTCGGACACAGTGAAATTTCCACTGATATCCCAACAAAAGTGAGACATGTTTCATTAATTCGGATGAGAAAGGCTGGCCGTTATCTGAATATACAACACGTGGTAAACCGTACCGTGGGAAGAATTCTCGAACTAGCTGCTTGGCAGTGGTCGGGGCAGTGTAATCTGATACTGGGTACGCCTCAGTCCATCGGGAGAGAGCGCAGACAACTACAAGAACATATTTGAATCCCCGACATCGTTCCATCTGGATATAATCCATCTGGAGGACTTCAAAAGGATGATCAGGAGTCTGAAATCCACCCTGCTCTACGGGAACACTTTTTCCTGGGTTGAACTGACAACATATCATACAGGTACGGACTTTTTGTTTAGCTGCTGCTCGTAAATGTTTATTGAACCAAATGTGTTGAATGCTATCTAGCATAGCTTTCTCTCCTAAATGCGCCGGACTGTGAATTGTAGCTATAATGGCTTGGACCATAGAGTCAGGAAGAAACCATACAGATTTCTCCTTCGTCATCCATCCCTGATCTGTCTGGATCCCTCCTAGTTCAGTCCATTTCTTTATTTCTTCTGCTGTGGCATGTGACTGTATGTCAATTATGTCAAGTGCGGGATCCTTAATTGTCATACACTGTGTTGGTGTCTGAACTATTGGCTTTGTCATGTCGGATGTGCGAGTCTGAGCAGTCTGTTTAGCTGTTCTGTCAGCTAAATCATTGCCTTGAGAAATGATATCAGTAACCTTCGTGTGTGCTTTACATTTCATAATTGATATAGCAGTGGGCAGATGGATTGCGTCTAACAAAGCATGAATGAGAGACCCATGCTGAATATGGGTCCCATGAGAAGTTAAATAACCCCTCTCTCGCCAAAGCACCCCGAAGTCATGTACGACTCCAAATGCATAACGTGAATCAGTGTATATGTTAACTTTCTTATTTGTGGCTTGAATACAGGCTTGTGTTAGAGCAATAAGTTCTGCTGCTTGGGCTGACAAAGTATCTATACAGTTTGTTTCAATAACTTCAGTGTCTGTTGTAACTGCATACGCGGCCACTAAATCTCCTGTACTTGTTCTCATGCATGATCCATCTACATACAAAGTCAGGTCTGGATCTAACAATGGAACGTCTGTTAAGTCTTGTCTAGGTTTTGTCTTTATTTCAATAACTTCAACACAATCATGAGCTAGTGGGTCTGTTCCAATTACAGGTAAGAGTGTAGCAGGATTCAATGTATTACAACGTCGGATCTCTATGTGTGGCTGAAACAATGTCAGTTCATAACCGGTAAGTCTTGCTATGGTCAAGTGTTGTGTTTGCGTTCGGTTCACAAGAACTTCTACTGCATGTGGTACTTGTACTGTCAATGGATGTCCTAACACTATGGCATCGCTTTGTCTGATTGCTAAAGCTGTTGCTGCCACTGATTTCAGGCACGCAGGCAAAGCCTGAGCTACGGGGTCTAATGTACTGGAAAAATAAGCACATGGCTTGCGTGATCCTGCTTGTTCCTGAGTGAGTACTGACAAGGCAGTACCTTCGCGTTCTGTAACAAAAAGTGTAAAATGTTTGCTGTAACATGGTGTCGCTAAAACAGGTGCTTGACATAAAGCTTTCTTTAAGCTTTCAAAAGCTTGTGTATGTTCCTGAGTCCAAGGGAGGACAGTCGATGTGGCTGCCTCCTGTGTTGTCAACTGAATGAGTGGTTTTGCTAGGAATGCATATTGAGGGATCCACTGCCTGCAATATGACGTGAGGCCTATGAAGGCCCGCACCTCCTTTTGTGTCTGGGGTATTGACATGTTAGCAATTAACTGGATGCGATCTGGTGTAAGCTGCCTTCCCTCCTTGGACAGCGAGTGACCAAGATAAATAACTCGCTGGACACAGAATTGCAGCTTAGAAGGAGACACCTTGTGCCCCTTATCGGCTAGAAAATGTAAAACTGTCAGAGAAGCCTTTTCACATTCGGGTTCGCTTCGGGCGGTGATCAGCAGATCATCGACATATTGAAGCAGTGCAGTATTGACTGGCATGTGGATACTGTCAAGTTCTCGTTTCAGTGCTTGGCTGTAGATGCTGGGGCTTTCTGTGAATCCTTGGGGAGCGCGTGAGAATTTAAAACTGCGCCCATTTAAACTGAATCCGAACAAATATTGGCTTTCCGGATCTATGGGGACGCTGAAAAAGGCATTCTTGAGATCAATTACAGTAAAGAATGTTGCTTCGGAATCAATTGCTGTCAATAATGATGAGATATCGGGGACCACAGGAAATTGTGGCACAATGCACTTGTTTAGTTCACGCAAATCAATAACCAATCGATATACTGGCGGAGCAGTAGGATCAGTTCGTTTAAGAATCGGAATTATCGGTGAATTACATACATTGGAGTCTGTTTCTACAACTACTCCTTGGGCAATTAGCTCATCAATGATTTTCAGCAAAGCCACTACAGCATCTTGCGGTAACTTGTATTGTCTCATTCGTGGTAGTACCACGCCTGCCTTCAATGTGACTCGGTATGGTGTAATGTTCATGCAACCAACATCAGTAGGGCCTTGTGCCCATAGATGTGCTGGTAAAGTCTGTAATCGGCGATCCATGTCTCTGGATACATAATGACCTTTAAAATCACGTAAAAACAATCTTACTCCTTCCGGAGAACAACAGATAATAGCCCCTAGGGCTTTTAATGTCTTGATACCTAACAAGTTTTCTGGACAGGATTTGGTAAGTAATAAATCAGTAGTTCGTGTCAAGGGACCAATCGTAAGTGGAAGTGGCTGTGATACCTCATTAACAATAGGCTTTCCTGAAAAACCAAGGGAAACATTTTGAGAGCCTGAGAGGGGTGCCCCTGGAACTTCACTACGCTTTATTGTTGTTCGACTTGCCCCTGTATCGAGTAAGAATTTCCTGTCTTGACCCAATAATTCACTATGTACATAAGGTCCTTCTTGATCTACAGGAATCTCAATAAGGGGTAAGTCAACTTCCCTCTCTAGGCTAGTTCATGCGTAACGCTGATACTCAGGATATTCATACTGTGCAGTCTGATACATTTGTCGTGTTGTGGTTTGTGTGGCAGTAGCAGGCAACGGTGGTGCAGCTGGCACAAACTGTATGGGTTGTTGTGAGGCTGGCATAGACTGTTGCTGAGCTGGCATGGACTGTCCATGCTGCATGGCTCCTTGTTCATTCTGATCCTGTCTCAGTGGTCGTGGTCTTTCTTTTGCAATACCTATAGCTATATTACGCTTCAGGACTTGACAATCGTGTACATAATGGCCTAGTTGTTTGCAGTAATTGCACGTTCCTTTTACAGGAACTGCTGATCCTCCGGATTGCGTCACACCCTTTTTGTGACCATCCGCTGGTACTGTCTGAGAAACTAGCATTTTCATTTTTGTATCCTTCATACGTCTTTGTTCGTGTTCTTGTTCATCTCTAATTCTATTGTGATGATACTGTAACATTTGTAGCATTTGTGACGGAGTGTTACTTTGCCAGGTACTCTCGAATTTCAATATTCTATTCTTCACTGGAGGCAATGCATTTTCTACTAATTTTGTCACAAATAAATGTGGATACGACTCACTACTTGCTTTTATACCACTATTTATACCAAAACATTTTTCAAATCGGGCATAATAATCACTTGTGTCTTCATCATGCTTTTGTTTACAGGCTGAGATTGCACCCCAATCTTCCTTTTTCGTAGTTAATAAACGTGGCAGTACTTGTACTAGTAAACCAGGTAATGTTTTAACTTTATCCCCGAGCCCTGAACCTGCAGTTCGGGCCCTTTCTTCTGCTTCTAATGCTGTCCAATCTATCTTTTGGTCTCCCACTTCCCACTCTTTTTCTTTCAGTTTTTCATAAATGCCAGCAGGCATTAGTACCTTTAATATCGTCATAATATCAGGATAGGTATACTCTCCCATCAGTAACATGTCCTTAATTTCTCGGTGAAAACCCGCTGGGTCTTTGTCATGACTGGGTACTACTTTCTTCATTTCTAACAATTCAATTTTTGTTATGGGTGTGTATACAAATACACGGTGAAACTGATTGTCTTCGCCTTTTATTGGGTGCACTTCTCGTAAGGGATTTTGTCTATCCATATAATACGGCGTTCTTTCCTTGCTGGGCAGCGAGAAAGAATCCGGACTTACAAAAAGGACGTACTGTTTACGTGACACTAATATTTCTTTAATTAACTTGTTACTAGAACCTCTCCATCTGTTCGCGAGTAGTTCCGTTAATATATCAGGTAAAGGACCAGGATCAGCATGTTGGCTCTTATATAATATAAGGAGTTGCTGAATCATATAGATTCCAGCTAAACGTTGTTCATCTGGACTGAGGTTAAAAAACGTGTGTGCTACGGTCTCATCACCGTATTTTTCAGGACTGTCAATCCAGTGGACGGCTGATCTGGCTAATTCTTGCTCATCCATGGAATCGAGGAGGTGGTAACCCCTTCGTTCTCGGAGTATTTTATCTGCGGCTTGAAACAAATGTTCAGGAGACTTCAGATTTATTATAGGCGTCGGATACGTTCTGCTATTATTTGGACATACAGAGTGTATGGGATCAGAAAAGCATCTAGTATTATTACAGGATCTTCCTCTACCTACATAGGCTATGGTCTCTGACTGTCTTACGGAATCCCCTGATTCGGACACTTCATCTTGCTCGAACTCGTCTGTTGCCAATCTTTCTTCATGAATACGTTCTATTTCTTTACGGATTTTTCGGCACATGGCTATTATACAGTTTTGCTTATCGTGTCTCCCTTCTGATATATTCTGGCTCCATCTTGTAAGAATAAGCATTGCATTCTGGTCTACCCCCGGTCGGTCTTGATTTCTGATCACACAGTTTATGAGGAAACGTAACAGTTCCCCCTGTATCTCTACTTTCTGGAATTCCATAGCTCTATTAATACATTCTGGATCTCGCCCTGTTTGAACAAAATGATATATCTTATCTAGATGCGTAGTCATTCCTGGTAACTTCGCTAAATACCCTGCGGCTCGTCTGATGCGTAATGATGCCAGGACCATTTCGTCCTCTTTACCGACCACCGGGTCATATCTACAATCTATAAGAAGTTCCTTAAGCGCACGTTCACTTACGAATTTGGGTGTACGTGAATGCGCTGACTCTTGAAAAACAAGTTTATTTATTCTAGGTGGCGTAGAAGTATTGCTAGCACCTCCCGTGGCCCCATCTGGGGCGTCGGGTGTGAATGGATTCGTCGAACGTGACACAGCAACTATAGGTGTGGACACCACTGTAGAATCGATTGCAGAGACAGATGCGGAAACAGATGTGCTTGCCGAAGCTTGTGTCGGGACTTGCTGTTGCACGGGGACAGATACCTGATCCTGACGTTGAACCCCTCCGCCAGACGGTCTATGTGGTGCGGGGTTAGCATACTCGGGAGCTGCGTCATCTAGATATGAAGAAAGAAAAACATCTTCTGCGGTTCTGGGATGCCCTTTAGGATGTACCTTAATTGGAAATAATGGGGGTGGCAAGTCTTTTGGCATCTCTGGAGCAGCCTTAGGTAGTCCTTCGGCTAGAAGGGGATACATACCATTCATAAGGGCATTTCTTTGTCTATCTACTTGTTCTGATTTCACTCGGATACCTTCCTCAATTAATAGATTTTCTTGAACTTTATTTGAACTTTCTTTACTCCTCTCTTCTTGTCTACGTGCTTTTTCTGTACGTCTATGAGATTCTTTACGCCATAACTCAACAGCGTCTTTCTGTGACTGTCTGACTTTTCTTTTCCATAACTCTTCCTCGACTTTCATGATGCACTCTGCATCCCAGGTTCCCGCTGCGGGCCACCTTTGACTTTCTGGCAATCCCTTGGTATAATCTACCCATAAATCAAGAAATAATATGGCATCTAAGCCATGCTTGTGATACATAAAATGCCCTGGAGTGTCCCTAGGAGGAATAGGAACTGCTTCTTCAAGCACCCCTTTTCTAGTAGTAATCTGTCTTAACTTCGAAAAGAGCGGCATATTGACAACTGATCTGATACCTGGTCTTGAACACACTTAATACGAAAAACACAATAATGAACAATCACTCATACCACAATATGCAGGACATTTTAACACATTAAATATTGAACATAAAACATTATTAAAAAAATGACCAACAATGATGACAGTCTGCATAACTAATCACCAAGCAGAATTCTCGACAACAACTAGATACTTCGGAATACTTGATATACTGCTAAACAGTACATATACACTGCTAAACAGTGCAGACCGGATTTGTGTACCCAAATCCGTCTTGACCGGCACAACCTATGTGCGCGTCAACACGCCTCCCCGGCGATGGTACTCACCGGGTAGCTCCTTGAAACGGAAGGCCTCGGAGAATGGACTGGACTCGACGACTGCGGACATCGGACCCTCTGGACATCGGGACTTCGAAAACCTGGTGGGCCTCTGTATACCTCGGATCTTGCTCTCTCAGCTAGGCTCTGGTCGGGATACTTCGCACTTCTCACCGCCTCGTCTGGGTTGATCGCAGCCTCAGTCGCCCCCGCTTGACTGGAGGGAGCTACAGGAAAATCCTGCTGGTACGCGTTATGGTCCGTCCAGCTGTGGCAGGAGACCGGGCCTGCAACGCACCGCCGGCGCGTGAGATGAGAAAGTGTCCCTATTCGGGCGCCATTATGTGGTAAATATTCTTTCACCTGGACTGAATTTCATACGGAATCTAAAATGAAATAGCTCAGAATAATAAGAGGCAGGATCCGTGGTATAAGAGGTTTCTGAATGGGCTTTATTCCAAAATGGCCGACTCGAGTCGCGGCCTTCAGGTTCCGTCACCACGGGGGTTCAGGAAGTGAAGTACAATACTTTATTGACAGGAAATTGCTTTTATAGGACATACATTTACAATGAAACCAATATAGAAGGCGTAACAATTGATAAGAGGAAAGATACAGTAAATACGTAACCGAAACTGGGCGTAATAAGGAGCAAAAAGAAACATGATTGGCTATGATTATCATACATAGATGGATCTATAAGATAATACTTGACATAGATGCGCGCGCAGCAGCATGACGTGTAATTGACGTGCAACTAGGGGGTGAAGGGGGCTTGACATTTAGCTCTACATGTGGAGACAAAAAGTCTGGGGGGTCAAGTCAACCTAATCCCAAATCATATCTAACATCCTATGTTTAAAGAACTGTGTTATCCACAAGGGAAGGGCTCTCGGACAAAATCTATTCTATACTGACTGTGAGTGCGTGTACAAGCGTCTAAGTGTCTATATGAGATGCAAGGGGCAGAAACTTTCCATGGTAACAGGGCTATGAATTACTTGCATGAAGACAGCGAGGCCGGGCCCTTTTGCTCGGTAGCTGGAAGAATGTTTACTTAAACTACTAGACAGGAATGCATCGGCTGAGGAGCAAAGTAGATAATTCGAAGGTGAAATACGGTTTCTTGGCAGGCAGGCAAAACTGGCCGAGGCAGGCACCGTTAGCCGCACAGGGAGTAGGACAAAGTTCATGGATACAGATGCGGGCTCAAACTGATGCTGTCAGAGGCAGAGAGCAGGGAAAGGCTTTGAGGACAGAATCGGGCCTACTCTGCCTGAACTGCAAAAATGGAGTAACTTAGCCATAAAAAGTCGGTGGCCTTTCATACTTAGGAATCGAATATCCAGCCCATTCATGGCGGATCTGACAGAGGACATGTTGACGGTGGACGCACATGTATTTGCGTCTTCATAACTGGAACTGGAGGGAAACATACATGTACTTGTGACATGCACATAGAACCGTTGGGGTCCAAGATAGGGGACATAACTGACCAGGAAAATCCACATTTCCACAACAGGGAGACTGTCTCCTGTGTCAACATCATGGAGACACAGATGTGTGAGTACAGGGGTGAGTGAGAACAGTAGGGCAAACTGTCCCTGCAACTGGTAACAGTCATCATGCAACTCTGAGGTCAGTGTGAAAGAGAGGTTGACACCATCTACTGACTGATCATATTCCTGTGCAGAGAGGAGGTCAAGGAGAGGGTCACTTTTCTCTTCCACTCTCTTAGCCGGCACTAGGAGCATGCTCACTTTATACTCCCAAACTGAAGCTTCAACCTGTGCACATGGAGCCTTAGGGGGTTTTGTGGGGTCTGGAGTTCCACCAGGTGGGTGGCCTCCCCCTACTACTCCTTGAACTCATATGGGTCAGTCCAGTGGGCTGGAGATCTTTGGGCTTTACTGGTTCCATGACCCATACATTTTGGCCATGATGAAACTACCATTGTGGCCTTCTGGTCATACCAGAGTTTCTTCACTTTTTGAATGGCCTCTCGTTTACTTTCAGACTTCTTCCAGAAGTGGTGCATCTTGTTCTGCAGGGCCAGCATGCAGCTAACCACATCCTGGGCGTGGGGCTTCCAGAGTATTTGCTCCCACCCCCCCTTGACAAGTTTTAGAGGTTCCCTAACAGGGTGTATCTAGAGGAGTACAAAGGGGCTGAACTCTAGTCCTTTCTATGGCTTCTTCCTTTAGGCAAAGAGAAGGCATGGCAAGATGAAATCTCACTTATGCCTCATGGTCCCAGACAAGCTGATAATCATGCCCTTCAAGGTTTTGTTGAATCTTTCAACTGGACCATTGGTTTGGGGGTCATAAGGTATGGAGAACTTGTAAGTTACACCACACTCATCCCACATGAACTTCATGTATGCTGATATGAAGTTAGTGCCTCTGTATGACACTACCTTCTTGAGGAACCCAACTTGGGTAAAGATCCCCATCAGAGGTCCAGACATGAAGTCACTATCCTCAGAGCTTAACGCACGTGAACCTAAGCAGCAGTAAGCCAGAAATTACATGCACATCCACATTACACGTTTTATATTTAGTCATTCACATCAGTTATAGGAATGCTTTTTCGCCTGATAATCCTATAGTGCTCTCAAACCAAGGTTCCCCCTCTGCTTTTAGGAGGAACAATAGACCCGTCGAAAAACCCTAAGGGTATTCAACTAAGGTCACCACACTAGTTACCAATCAGTTGAGGCAAATTATAGGTATTATTTAAACATATGTTTCATGTGACCAAAGTAGATAGAAATTTAAAGTCCACAAAAAGATCCAAAATGTTCATCGATTTTCATTATTTTATTTTTCTTTCTTGTATTGTCCAAGTATCATTACAAAACATAACAGCCGACACGTGTTTCGTCCATCCGGACTTTTTCAAGGCTGTAAACAAATGGATACAGATATACAAATTACAAACCACAAAAAAAACGCATATTGAACAGTATTTAATGGTTAAAAAGGCAATAAGAACAATAAAATTCTCTTCCTTAGAGACCGATTTCCATATATTTATATTATATCAATTTATTTTGTCTTGACACTCAATTAGCATGAGGGGCTGGTGTCAAAATATGCATAGAAGGTTACAATCCTGGTGAAATTTTTTTTACCAATGAGGAGTAGAGAGCCACCACCAGAAAAAACATCTTGATCTTATTGGGGTACAATTATATTGCACAAATTAATAAAAGCACTAAGTGTTCATAAAGTCATAATCAACGACTAACCTTGCTGAAAAAACAGTGTTTATCCACGTGTTTATTGGATTAGAAGTACAGCCACTCCTTTTCTCACTAGTTAAGTCTTATTGTTAGACAGGTCAATATCCCGTTATAGTGGGTATCTGTACTGCTCGATTTTCCCGGCCTTCTTGTGTTGTAGAGCGATTAATATGACTTCAGTCTCTTTCCATCCAAGTCTAAGGATTAGAGTAGTGAATAGAGCCTATTTATTAGACACTTTGACACGATCCTGTGCTCCTCCCCATAGATCAGGGCTTACATACATAGCCTAGGGGATAGATTCGTTAGTATTAAGGATAACCTGCCCTATAGTGAGGGTATTTCATGGAGTCGTGCTGAATTCAGGCCTGGTAGGCCTCAGACAGGAGAGACTCCATCTTTCTTTCTGCCCCGGCAGCTTGGGACATTTCTAGGTGAAGGGTGATATTTTAGTTATGAGTTGTTATTCGCTCGGAGAGAACCGGTTCAGGCCGGCCCTTATCGAAGGAGTGTATTTTTCCCCTGCCGAAGACACTACATCAGGCCGGCCGGCTGGGAACGTGTCCTTGGCACGGGGAGGTACAGGAATTTGGTGGGCGGCAGGTTTCAAGCTGGAATTTTCCATGAGAGAATGCACCTCTATATTAGTGAAAGTCTGAGTTAGATATTGGCACTTGCTTCTAGTCCATAGGCGGCACCTGGCCGTTAGCAGAAAAGCTACTACTTATTTCAGGGAAGACAGATGATGAACTTGAATCTAAAGAGGAGAGAGTAGCCGATGAGGAAGAGGTTCCAGTGACTCGGAGAGGGAGAAGGGAGTAGATCCGCGACTGCGGAGGTGTGACTTCCAGGCGAAGCCGAGGCACAGACGAGAAGGGAACCTAGATGACCATTGAGCACAGGCTACATACGACTAAGGTGATGTCGACCCCTTTTTATTGAAGTGTATAACTTAACCTTTTACTTTCCTTGCAGGTTGTATATATGATGTATTCTGTGAGTGTGCATGTAGCAATTAAATAAAGTATTTAGCTTGTTGTGAGTCAGCATGTGTTGTGTATCCTTGTATAGGAGGATAGCCTATTCTTCTAGTCAGATTCAACTTGACATGAACAGATGTTAATCCTGATCAGGTAAGTGGTAACTGAATGAGGGAGAAAAGAGCCCCTCGAACTAAAGAACAGGTTGTGCTCAACTAATAGTCTTTGTGTGATCTGATACATAGTAACCCCGATTCCCCTATCGTGTACTACGGTGATAATAGGATGAGCTCGTGCTAAGGCTGCCGTCTGGGTAGGAAGTACTGGGTCTGTTCGAGACCGCGAGGCTAAGGCTGCCGTCTGGGTAGGAAGTTCTGGGTCTGTCTGAGACCGCGAGACTGTGGCTGCCGTCTGGGTAGGAAGTTCTGGGTCTGTCTGAGACCGCGAGACTGTGGCTGCCGTCTGGGTAGGAAGTTCTGGGTCTGTCTGAGACCGCGAGGCTGTGAGGTCTGAGACTGCGAGACTGTGGCTGCCGTCTGGGTAGGAAGTTCTGGGTCTGTCTGAGACCGCGAGACTGTGGCTGCCGTCTGGGTAGGAAGTTCTGGGTCTGTCTGAGACCGCGAGACTGTGGCTGCCGTGGGTAGGAAGTTCTGGGTCTGTCTGAGATCGCGAGACTGTGGCTGCCGTCTGGGTAGGAAGTTCTGGGTCTGTCTGAGACCGCGAGACTGTGGCTGCCGTCTGGGTAGGAAGTTCTGGGTCTGTCTGAGACCGCGAGACTGTGGCTGCCGTCTGGGTAGGAAGTTCTGGGTCTGTCTGAGATCGCGAGGCTGTGAGGTCTTGATATATATATATATAATAGGAATTCCCTGTCCTTAGGTGGTACATATATATGTGGTTATTTAGGTGTAAAAAGGCCCTAGGGAGGGGGTAACGTTCTGGTTTGGGTTAGAAAGGCTCTGTTGAGCGGGTTCCACCTGATCCGAAAACCCAAGCAGAACAGTATCCTTCTTGGAAAAATGAACAGTTCACTCAGTTGTAATCGGTTTTTCACGGCCGAATTTATCGCCGTATCCAGCAGGTAATAATACACCTGTATATCAAAAAGCACACAATGTATTTAACAAAATTACGTCATCTCCTTTTCATATCAATGGCCATATACTTGGCCCAGACATTACCAATTGAACAACCATTAGCTTGCCCCACGTATGGGACCACTTGGGAACCAAAATCCCATTTTCTGATAATACTAGGGCTGTTGTCCAAATAGTTATATATAATGGACAACCATCACTAGGTAATACCTAGCCAGAAGTATCTATCCATCAGTACCCACCATGGCCAAAGGTCATTGTCATCACTATCATTAAGTTGTATAAAAATCATGTGGACCCCTTCCTGTGTCTCAAAGGGGACCCCTATCCCAAACAGTAGTATTGCGAACACTCTTGTTTGTTACGCCGACCCAATATAATTTTTATTCAACCCGCCCCCAAAAAAAGATTGACTTAAAAGAAGGGTTGTCAGGCAGGTCATCATACTACTAGAAATAGTTGAAACAAATCTTATTGGCATTTGGTCTCACGTATAGTGAGCAAAATCTGAAAGCCACCCACAATAAATATCTGTTGTCGCTTTATTTATATGGGGGGACATATCCTAGGATTAGTTACATTGTGTCATTTAGAATTTCATAAGTCCTTGTTGCAATGCTCATATTGTTTGTAAACACTAAAATGTCGAACCCAAACCAGCCACAGTTGACTGGGGAAATCATACTACAATACTATTATCACACATAAGTCGACACTCATTCAAAATTCGCACCATCGACGTTGTATTAATAAAGTTGACATAGCACAAAATTATTATGATACCCAGGATACGTTTCAGTCTAATGCCCCAAACTAAACAGACTTCTGTCCTAGCTATCCACGCAGCCTGACACTCTCAATATGTTCAAATGGACCAGAGTCTGCAGCCTTCATTGAAGCACTACCCACGTACCTGTCGGCGGAATCTGTAACCGCGTCTCAACTTCACCAACTTGTACCGACAGCTGACTTCACTTCTGTCCCATTGCTCTTATCTAGAAACGCCCCGGAGTATCGACGTAGGGAAATACGGAAAGAGAAAGCGGACTGTAGTATCTCTACTCAGAATTTAGGGTCGCGCCATTTTGGGAAGGTAACAGAGTGTATTATCGAGAGCAGAACAGCCCGAGTGCACCTATTGTTTGACTCATTGCAAGTCTATTTAGTATCATTTTATCGATAACATCGTGTAGTGTAATCCGAAGGTTGTTTCCCATCATGTACTAATTTTGAGCAGTCATACCCATATTAGCAGTCAGGGGGACAGACGGCGCCAAGTGCACCCTTATCCTTGGGGTAAGATCACCAATATTTCCACTGTCCCAACATGACAGTATAGTAATATTAGCCCACATATTTACCAGGGAAATAAATAATTTTTGGCATATTTATCTATAGATTGCTAACAAACATAAATAGGGTGTATGAACCAGCTAAGGAGTGCATCGAATCGCTAGTTGTTTATGTTTGTTCATTCGATCATAATGACACACATATTCCTACGGTGTAAACTTTTATTCCTACAAGATGTATCCCCCTTGTGTTGCTCCTCCAATGTTCCTCCCATATTAAAAAAATTAGATATCCTGACATGTTTCCTCTTAATTTACTTGTCTATAAGAAAGTATAAAGTTCCTTATCGATGTTCAACCCCAACTCCGTGGCTCTTAATCTAATTAGCCATTTACTCTCCAACTGTCTTAACAATAGTGTATGGTTGCCACCTCGCTTGGATGTTTTTAAACTTTCGATGCCATGGAACTGAATGTTGATTTTACCTTCCAATATATGTGTCTGATTATAGTGTACTGCCAACAGATAGTCCAAATTTCTATTTCTAATCGCTCGAACATGCTCCTGAATACGTTCTTTTAAAGGACGTATAGTGCTACCTATATATATTTTGCCGCAGCAGCATTCAATGCAGTAGACAACATATTTGGAATTACAGGTCATGAAGTCCTGAATTTTATATGTTTTTAAAGTGTTGTATTTAAAAAGAGCCAATTTATTTTTTGCTAAGTGGCAAATACTACACTGTCCACATCTATGGAAACCGCTAGGCGGTGTTGGTAACCAAGTAGTAGTGGTTATTGGTTGGAGGTAGCTGTGACAGAGAGTTTGTTTTACCGGCTTTCCCCTGCTGTGAATAATGGTGGCCTTTTGGGAAATAGTCTCTTTTATGGTACTATCCATCTTAAGGATATGACAGTGTTTGTTAAGAATGCGGAAAAAATCAGGTGTGGCCGCACTGTAAGGGACCACCAATGCTGGTCTTCTGCCCAGTTTCTCCTTTTGCTTTTTTTGTTTGTGTTGGGTATTCAATAGTAGGTTGGATCTTTTAACCTTAACTATTTTTTCTTTCGCTGAGGCCAAAACCTGGTTTGAGTAACCCCGGTCTTTAAATCTCCTTTCCAACTTGTCAAGTTCCTCCAAAAAAAATTGTCCATGCTACAATTTCTTCTTGTTCTGATCATCTCCCCGTAGGGGATTGATTTGATCTGTACTGCTGGATGTGCGCTTGTTGCGTGTAACACCGCATTGCAGGCTGTCTCTTTTCGGAAAATCTTTGATCTAATTCTTTGTTCTGTTACATATAGCGTGGTGTCCAAATAATTGATACTATTAGTATCATATTGATACGTAAATCGTATATTAAACGTATTGTCATTTAGATAACTGATGAAGTCCAATAGACATTTTTCAGTTCCAGACCAGAATAGTAGAACATCGTCTATATATCTGGTCCACAGGATGATGTTTTCACTGTAGATGTATGAGTTCATATAGACCCATATATAGATTTGCAAAAGAGGGTGAAAATTTTGCACCCATTGCCACACCCATCTTTTGTTTGAACCATTTGTTCTCATGTAAGAAGAAATTATTGTCTAGAACCAAGGATATTAGGTCCATAAGCATGTTATTGTGTTCATATAGAATGGCAGCTCTCGTATCTAGAAAGTGTTG
Source organism: Triturus cristatus (assembly GCF_964204655.1). Lineage (NCBI taxonomy): Eukaryota > Metazoa > Chordata > Amphibia > Caudata > Salamandridae > Triturus > Triturus cristatus. Next base: position 742,554,318 of record NC_140583.1, read on the forward strand.
GATTGCTTCTAGGCCCTTTGCTCTAGGTATACATGTATATAAAGAGCTGACATCCAATGTGACCAAAAAGTGACCACTTGTCCATTCAAAATCCTCGACTTTGCATAATAAATCCTTCGTGTCTTTAACGAAAGCAGGTAAGTTCTGTACCAACGGCTGCAGAAAGATGTCAATGAATTCCGACAGTTTTTCTGTGGGGGACCCAATACCGGCTATGATAGGTCTTCCTGGGGGAAAACTACCCCCTTTATGTACTTTAGGTAATATATACATACATGCTGCAGTGGGTGAAGTGTTAAACAGATACTTTTGTTCCATGTCCGACAATTGTCCCTGAGTATTCCAAAACCGTAGTTTACTCTCAATCAAGTTGGTTATCATGGTCATAGGATTAGAAACAACCTCCTCATATGACATGTGGTCTAACAATTGTCTATCGATTTCTGCAATGTAATCCTTCCTGTTCATAAGGACTATATTTCCGCCCTTATCAGCTTCCTTTACCACTAAGTTCTGGTTTTGTGCAATTCCATCTAAAGCTTCCCTCTCTTCTTTACTTATGTTATGTTTTAAATGTCTCAATTTTTTCTGATATTCATCCTCTAATTTGTACAGTTCCTGTGTGACTCTATCTGAAAAAATATCAATTACATTGTCAGGAGATAAGTGTGGTGTAAATCGTGATTTAGGTCTAAGTCCACTATTTGTCTCAACTTGTGTATTAATCTCTAGATCAGATAATATCTCACTGATTGTAGGGTCAGGTGTCTCCATCTGTTCTAAAGATAGAAGTAATTGTATATTTTTTGCATCTCCCACCGTTATTTCACATGGTGTTATAGCATCAAGTTGTTCTACCACAGTCTCATTTTTGTTAGCAAAAAACTTTTTGAGTTTCAGATTTCTAACAAATCTATATAAGCCAATGTGATATTCAGTAAAATCAGGTAGGGAAGCAGGACAAAAACCCAAACCTCTGCTCAAGATCTTTATTTCATTATCATTTAACACATGATCGGAAAGGTTAATTACATTGACATTTTCACTGCCATCCTTCTGTACCACATTTACTTCTGCACTGTTCTGGACACGGATCTTGTCGTCATTCTTTCTTTTCCCTTGGTTCCCCCTTTGTCCTCTTTTTTGCCCTCTTCTTGTCTTTTTGGGTTTGGACCCACATTCTGTGCTCTCTGTCCGTTCCCTTTCCTGTATCTCTCCATCTCTAAAAAAAAGGAATTGGATTGTCCCTTATTGGTACTAGTTGATGGCCCTTCCGAGCAGTTAGACTCCTCACTTGTAAGGCTGGTAATACTGGAAAGGTCAGTATCACTGGATGTACCCTTGTTCAGAGTTTCAGTCTCAGGTCTAATAGGTCTCTCTTGTTGGAGGTTTACGTTCAAATTGTCGAACTTGCTGGCATAGGTGAATACTCGGCCAGACCGATAATCATTATCATCGCGCTTCAATTTGCGCATCTTTTTATCCTTAATATATAACTGGTGGTTCTGTAGAACCCCTTTAAGGATTTTGTAGTTCTTCTCTATAACTTCAGGTAGGTTAGTAGATTTAATCTCCTCTTCTAAGACCTTGATTTCCAACAGTAGTCGCTCTCGTTTGATATTGGCATCTCTAATTAGAATCCCTATCATGCCAACTGAAGAGGACGTAATTAGGTGTTCCCATTCCTGTAATAGATCCGCCCCCAGATCATCAAAAGAGGGAAATATCACAACCCTTAGTCCTCTCGGTACCTGTTTAATATCTAGATATCTTTGTAAAATAGTGGCATCCCACCAGCGTGAGAGTTCCTGTTTCTTAAGACGTTCTAAACGTATACATTTCATTTTTAGCCCTTCTTGTCCTGAACCACTATCCTGCACATGTTTAGCATCAGTCTTCATACTGAACAATTCTTCTAGTAGATTGTCTCTATTGTCATCAAAATTCGCCATACTTGTGGACTTGCTTTCACTGTCATGTACTAATACAGAACTGATACAGAAACGTAGCACTAAAAGTTCGGCTGTTATGTTTTGTAATGATACTTGGACAATACAAGAAAGAAAAATAAAATGATGAAAATCGATGAACATTTTGGATCTTTTTGTGGACTTTAAATTTCTATCTACTTTGGTCACATGAAACATATGTTTAAATAATACCTATAATTTGCCTCAACTGATTGGTAACTACTATCCTCAGAGGAATGGCCTCTAGGTAGCAGGTGGCATGACCCACAAACCTGTTTTCTTGGGCTGTCTTGGTGTCCAAAGTTCCAATTACATTAATGTCAACCCTTTCAAAGGGGGTGCCAATGACAGGAAGTGGTAAAGGGGAGCTTTGTAATTTTTCCCTGATTTTCCACTGGCCTGGCAGGTGGAACAGGTCCTGCAGAATGTATCTGAGGCTGGCTTCATTCAGGGACATTAACAGTGAGAGACAAGGCTGGCAAAGGTCTTGTCTTGCTCCAAATGTCCTGCCAGGGGGATGTCATGAGCCAAACTCAGTAGGAAGGACCGGTAACTCGAGAGTATCACCAGTCACGGGCTGCCCCAGCACCAGCAAAGTTAGGCTCACTATAAAGAGATTGTTATCCCAGTAGATCAGCTGACCCCAAGAGGCTTCACCTGCTGCATGGGATACGGCCTGGTGCCTCAGACCCTCAAGGGTGGGACACTCTTTCTATGCTTGGCAGAATTCCTCCATGTTGGGTCACCCTTAACCTGCCGGCTGGCAACCCCCGGTAGTTAACCCATGGCAGCAATGTCTTCCCTGGTTGACTCAGGGGCCTCCTCCCCAGGGACCCCATCAACATCCACTGCTGGACCTTCAGCGATCGGTTTCCCACACCCTTTACCCCTCTTCTTGACATCTCTCTGGGCCATTGTTCCAAGCCCAAGATTTCCTTGACTCCCTTTTCGGGCACCCATGGCTCGTGTGGATGCGCAGACCCACTCAGGCAATCCCATCATCTCCAAGTGAGACCTGAGACCTACCTCCCTCTAGGCAGTATGCTCCAGGTCTTGTCTAACAGGCAATCTACAGGCACGGCAGGGCTCAGAGCAGCTTTCAGAGAACCTGAGAACTCTTCCACTCAAAGGGAACCAGAACCATTGGTAGATGGCTCTCACAATTGTCTGCGACTATGACTTGGTGGGATTTGTTCGGTAGGACCTGCTCTGCTGACACTAACTGACACTTGACAATTGTCCTGCTGGCTTCTATGTCACGCAGAGCCTCCACCCGTTGCACATTAATGGTGACCCACTACCTATACTTGGAAGTATTATAGGGTATGTGGGACTTTGGAACTATTTCTCTAGCCCCTAGGGAAACTAGTGTAATCTCTGTCTTTCCCCCAACACTAGCTGGGACTATCTCCTGCCCGAAGGCTACACTCATCAACCCTTTGCCTGCCCACCACAAGGAGGATGTGCCCTCTTGGGACATTTGGAGTCACCGTTTATGTGCCCATACTTGTAGCACTCTCTATATTGGGGTACAAACATCTGTGTCTTATGGTCAAACTAACCCTTAGTTTTAGAATCAGAGTGGAACTGATTAGCACTATTCCACTGGGAATTATTTTGGGGGCCTTTTGAGAAATCCTTGTTTTATATTTTTTCTCCCCCTTCGTTCTTCTGTTGGGAACTCTAACCACCCCACCCCTCAGATACCTTATTGGCCTACTCAGCAAGCTCCCTGGGGTCAGATGCTTACTGTCCACCAGGTGCTGGCGCAACTCTGTAAAACAGATACTTAGCATGTGCTCTCTCATGGTTAAATGAGCCAACCCATTCTAATCACTAACTTTGCTACCCCTCACCTTAATGGAGTAATCAATAAAATCTACCCAGGATTGTTTGGGGGAGCTTCTGTCTACCCTGGATCTTTGGCGATACTTTTCGGGAGTTAGCCAAAATTTGTCAACCAAAATAGCTGTCATGGGTAATGTACTTGGTTTGGCCCCCAAACTCTAATGTCAGAAGTGTGTCCCTCCCAAGTGTAGGCATGTGTTTCCGCAGACTAAACACCCCCCCCCCCACAGTATTCCTCAGGAACCCTGTGTACCTTGGTACAACCTCGTAAGCCTAAAAACATGTTTCAATGTCATCCCCCACCACATAATTGGGCACCAGATCCTTGGGTATAGAGAACATTTTATCTCCATCAAGTACTGAATGTGTGCTATCACAATCACTACTAGAATCAGACTGCCTGTCCTTGATCTCTAGCTTCTTTTGACTCATGAGCCAACAAAAGTTTCTTCTCAGCCAAGCTACCATCAGCTTCAGACTGTTTGGCTTCTGACTCAGTCTTTTACTCTTCAGCCTCCATCTTTAGCTTTGCCATCTGCAGCTTAAATACCCCCCAGGTCCTCTGGGAGGATACATCGCATCCTGCTCTCCCAGGAGGCTGATATCTAAGGGTTTCCCCCTCCACTGCTGCAAGCAACTCCTCAGAAGAACCCGTTTCAGGCATCTCCAATGCAACATTCTCTTAGGAGCGGGACTATGCCCATGCCTTCAGAACCGTTTGGAACTCCATCTTCCTGGTGGCTCCTAGGGCAGGCACCCCGATCTCCTTAAATAAGCCTTTCAACTGAGCCACTGTATAATCTTCTAGTTTGGTCAGCTCAAACTAAATGGCTCCTCCTACAGAATCAGCCTGATACATGATGCAGAGGATGGATCAAAATATAAAATGGAAAAATGAAGACAAATTCAAAGTGGTTCTAGATGTGGATGGGTAGCATACAAGTAGCTATTGTATGCCACCGTACATACACAAGTCTCATCCTCAACACTGATCCCTAGTGCTGGAAATTGGGTCTCTAGTTCGCAGAGGCATGCACCCTGTCCAAGTAGGAACCACAATCGTAATCAGGCAGTCAGGGTAAGTCACAAAGCAATCCAAATTATCCTGTGCTCACCCTCTGGTAGCTTGGCACCGAGCAGGTAGGTAAAGTATTTGTGCAATAACTCATACAAAAGCACAGTAAATGCATCACAAAAGACTCCACAAACAGTTTAGAAAAATAGGGAATATTTATGTGAGGAACATAAGACCAAAATGACACAAATGTAACATTTAGAAATTGAGATATTGAATTTTGAAGAAATAAATGCAGTTAAGTGCGTAGAAGCAAGTAGCGAAAAAAGGTTACTTTAGATCGCGCTGAACTGGGGCAAAGTTAAAGCTCAGGCTGTCCTCATGGAAGCACAGGCAGGCTACAGGACCCCCACAGTCCCCGGTGAGCAAAGTACTTTTCCTTGTTGCAAGCAACGAAATGCGTTGAGCTTCTCAAAGCTGTGAAGGCAATGCGCCGATTCACGTAGGTGGGTTGCTGCATCTCAGTCCAACCTCATGGTCAGGACCTTGAATCGGTGCTCCATGATCGTTGAACCTCACAGTCGTGGCGATGTACCAAATTTGAGCCTTGTGGTTGGGACCTCGGATTGGTGCTGCATCGTCATCAAGCTGCGCATGACTGTCTCTAGATTGGCACAGCATCAGTATTGCAGGGCACTGCATTTGTTCCTGATCGGTGTAGTGGGCACCTCAGACAAGGGGAGGATTCACAGAAAGCAGAGTCCAGCAGCACCACCAGAATTGCTGAAAGTCTTTTGTGACCCTGAGTCTTCAGAAAATAGAGGCAAGCCAGAAAGCCCTTGGAGATCACTTGGAGGGGAGGTAGAGTCCAGCTCTCTTTCAGCAGAGAGCAGCAGGCAGCAGGACAAGAATAAAAGCATAAAAGCAGTCCAGTTGAGTCGCTTGAACAGCACAGCAATCCTTCTGACAGGGGTTCAGTTCAAGATCAAGAAGTTTCTGATTTGTGGAGGTCAGTAACCCAGTACTTATACTGAAAAGTGAAGGAGACATCAAAGGTTGGCCTCTGTAGCACACACAATCCCTTCAGCCCAGTTTTGTCGGCCATGCTAACCCTGGGAAGGGGGGTAAATCAGTGCTTTGTGCGTGACAGGACTCTACCTATTGAAATTTAAGTGTCAGTCCCTCCCATTCTTCCCTGCACAGGAAGACCCATCATAATGCAGAAGAATGTAGATGAGTGTTCAGAATGCAGATGAGTCTCACCTTCCTATGTTTGTTGCTGTCTAGAGGGAATGCACAAAGTGTAGCTGTCACCCAACCCTGTTGTGTATTGGAGACAGGCTATAAGGCACAAAAGAGTTAAGAGCAGAGACATGTCTGCTTTCTAAAAGTGAAATTTTTAAAACAGTAATGTTAAATCCAACTTCATCAGTATAGAAAAAGTATCAAGACCATTCAAAACACATGAAACATTAAAATGCTACACCTCTCTGATCAGGAATCACAGCTTTAAAAGTATATTAATGAATTACCAATGCTAGCCTGTGAGAGGAATAGGCCTCACAGTAGTGAAAAAAATAAATAGGCTGTTTGTAACTACCAGGACATGTAGAACATAAAAGTTCATGTCCTACCTTTTCCTGACATAGCACCATGCCCTTTGGGTTACCAAGAACCTTCCTTAGGGGTGAAATATGTAAAAAAAAAAAGGAGCTTAAAGCTTGACAAGTAGCTTTAAATGCCAAACCAAAGTGGTAGCAAACTGCACACCGGCCCTGCATTGGCAGGCCTCAGACAGGTTTGAAAGTCTACTTGTGTGAGGGGAACAATCAGAGCTGCAGGTCCCCTAGTAGCATTAAATGTACATGCCCTGGGTATATGGTATACCACCTTACTTGCAAAAAAAGTAAATATACCAAAGAATTATAGGTCAATTATAGCATGTTTAAGTGAGAAAGCACATGAATTTTGGCACAGGTTAGCAGTGGTAAAGTGCTCAGAGTCCTAAATCCAGCAAGAACGGGCAAGAGAGGCAGACAAAAAGTTGGGGTAAGGTCACCCTAAGGCTGTCAGGTCTAACAACCAACCTGAACTTTTAGTTTTTCTTTTGAACTTGAAAAATATTGTTGATAAGATCTCTGGGGTGTTGCAAGCAGCACTCTTTTGCCCTTTTTAAAAGAACCTCCTTTGCTACTGCAGATATGAAATCCACCCCCTTTTTGGAACGGTCAATGTGTCTTGAAAGGGACTCTGTATGGAATACCTTAACTGTCTGAAAAACCTATGGATCTTTTGAAATACTTTCCCACTCCTGTACACAAAGAGCTAATATGTCCCCAACCTCTGCAAAAGGGAGAGAGTTCCTCTTACCTTACGTTCCTCCCCCCCTTGTCCAGTCTTGTGTATTTGAATTGGTGGTTATCACATTGTTTGAAGGGAATTAGGAGGCCTGCAAGTGACACTGTTATCAGCCGGTCCTAGGAGAAACCCGTCTAAAAACTCTCATCAATGTGTAGTGGGCTTTAGCTAAGAGGGGGAAGCTTGAACATAATTTCCTATTTATTTTATAAGTCCATCCCCACAAGGGATCTACGAAAGTTTAGAGAGAGCTCAGAAATTGGCTAGGTTTCCCATCTTTGGGTCAATTCTTAATAGTAGACCCTTCCTCCTCTCATATCAGAAAGCAACATTAGTGTTACCCGGGAAGCAGAAAGCTCTCTGAGCTCATCTAGATATAAACTATGAGTCTAGGTATTTCCTCAAGGTCTTTGCCTGTTCTGCTCAAGACAATATTCTAGCCAACAGCCCCACAATGTACAACAGTTTATCCTGTCAAAAGGCCCAAGCCTTGTGCACCCCTTTCCTAGGTACTTTACCTTCTTTACTCATGAAAATAATCATCAGTTGTTGGTGTAAACGCCATTTTATCAGAAACTGTAGGTCTAGGGCATTTTGCCCTCAACCTGGCTCTTGTAGCCCTATGCACCTGGCTTTTTATTCTGATTCTTATGCAGATATCCACAATGACAGAGGGACCCATTCCGCAGAGTTTGGGTGTTTCAACAAAGTGGGGTCAAACATTGGATCCCCTTTCAATCCAAAATATTCTCCTGGAGTTTATCATTCTTTGCCTTTTTAGGTCTCGCTGAGCCCAGCTTGGAGAGTCATTTTGTATGTGCGTTTTCAAAGTGCTGCTGGCTGGCCTAGTGCTTGCGTTCACGCGACCGTGTACGCACGCTAGCCTTCAGCAGCACTTTGAAAACTCGTGCGTCATCGCGATCACTTTCGCTTTCAGATCGATCACGATGACGCACGCGCGTACACAACTCCCGCTTCTCCCCCTCCCCCACCACATATCGCGTCTCCGGCCGCTCGCGCGTGGCCAACGCTTGTTGTAGGTTTGTTACGGGTTTTTGCAGTAACACATTCATGGGATGTTGTAGTATTGGATAGGACATTTTAGTCTGGTATTGTATAATTTTTTATTTATCTGTACTTATTAAGTGTTCGCCCATCAGTCCTGGCGATGGGGTTGAAGTAAAATTATACTATTTAGAAATACTCGTCAGTATAGGTATAGGTTTGTTGTTAACTTCATTTCTTCATCGATCCATGTAGAGCAGATCGAAGCGGGTAAACCCATCGAGCATCAATAACACCTTTAGACTAAACCGCACGTTTGAGGTTATTAAGGGAAGTGCTCGCCATCGCTGAAATAGGTGCCGCTCAATGGTGCAGCCTGTCCCTCCCACGCCTCGGTTCGTACTGGGTGCATCAAGCCTTTACTGAAATGTCAACCACCGGGTCACTCGGACCTCTCTAGAAAATTACCATCTGGAAATTATTTTCAGTTGAGGAATCCCTCCTACCTTTCCGCTCCTTGTGTCCAAGAAAACTCCTTTGCGCTTAGCTGGATGTCGAGATCCATGTTTAGTCGCCAGGTTTCCTATGGTTATTGATTTTGTTGCTCTACCAGCTGGTTTATCGATATTCCAATATTTACAGCACTCTACAAAAACACGTGCAGTATATGGTAAAAGGCTAAGGAACCCCCTTGAAACATTACGTGTAATCGTGTGCCGGCAAAAATGTATCATAACTAATTAAAGGGATATTATTTTTCATTCATCCAGATTTAATCTTGCAGAGAGGCTGTGCGCAGAAAAGTGGTTTAGTAGCTCTCTTTCGGCAGGATTTTTATTGCTTACCGACAACTTCGAGGTTTTATGTATGCCGTGTTAGGTCTCGCTGAGCCCAGCGCATGCGCTGGCTCGAAGAGACATTTTGTATGTGGGAATTTCAAAGTGCTGCTGGCTGGCCTAACGCTTGCGTTCACGCGATCGTGCACGCGCGCAGCCGGCCGCCAGCAGCACTTTGAAAACTCGTGCGTTATCGCGATCACTTTCGCTTTCAGAGCGATCGCGATCACGATGACGCACGCGCACACACAACTCCCGCTTCTCCCCCTCCCCCACCACATATTGCGTCTCCAGCCGCTCGTTTTAAATATATTGTGTCCTTTTTTTCATGATGGATGACAGCAAATGGTCCACACGTTTTCATATTTACATTAACAAAACTGAAGGAAAATTTAGGAAGTTCATTAGTTAAATATTACAGGTGGTTGTTGTGTTAAGATGGTCATATGTAATGTACTTTACTTCCTCCAAAGGAGGAGAGCTGGAATGTTTTGTTTTTAGTTTGGCATTTGAAAGAAAGGGCAGATAGGAATGTCTGTTGGCGCGTTTCATTCGAATGTTCGATAAAGGATCCATTTTGCTGCCTTCTAAGAGAAGTGAGCACAAACTTACTGGGTCAAAGATCCGAGGCTGCTCATACAAGAAGAGGCACATTTGAGCGTCGAATGGTTCACACACTGCTAAGTGTTAGACCTTATCGCGAGAGCACCGCAGGACGGGCAGGCAAGAGCGCGCGCCCTTCAGTCTTGGTGATCACGAGTTGATTCCTTGATTTCATGCCACACTGCACTTCTGGCACTGTCCCCGGAATGCGATTAAATTCATGACCTCAATAATAATTGCCACATTGCCCATGACAAGTAATTGATATGCGTTCACATTGTCACCGTCCCGTAGCCACCTTTATTTCTTTAATCATGTAAGGAACTATCAGGAAATAATTCAAAGTCCAAACTGCCGTTGCCAACATTTGGTATGTTTTACCACATTCTAATTTTTTTTTACTACAGCTGTTTATCACTTATATTCACATGAAATATAAAAGCATACAAAAATCGGCCACGTACAGTTATTGTAGTAATGTGTACCATTAGTGTCCCGCCAGCACATACAAGGCAACTCTTTCACTCTAGAACCCTGGGTCATTATGAATATTGTATCATGTAAATCCCTAGCTAAAATGAATCTCGGAGAAGATTGATTGACACCCTAGGTTTAGGCATCCCAATATCGATGGGAGGGATATAATGTGAAATACGAAATTTACCAAGAACTGTTCTTACCATTATTCTCTCACATAAATAATGTTTAAGTGGTTACACAATCTATTTTTTGAGGTGTGCCTGGCAGGCACAGCTGATGCCGTCACTGACCAACGTACTTTGGGGCTCATTTATGAGTCCTTGCGTCACTTTTGCGCCGCCGGTGCGTCACTTTTTATGACGCATCAGCGGCGTAAAAACTGGACCTTGTTGCACCATATTTACAAAGTGACGCATCTAGGTAGATGCGTCACTTTGTAAACCCCTGCGCTACATTATACCTGCGTCAGGTATAATGTATGCAGGGTGGGAGTTCCCACGTAAGTAAGCATCGTAGAAGTAACGCAGTGAAATCTACGAGATTTCACTGCGCCACTTCTAGGGTGCAAATGCGTCAATATCTTGCGCCTGCCTCACAGCAGGCGTAAGACTGACGCCGGCCCTTTCACATGGGGCTTGCCCCATGTAAAAGGACACATTGATGGAGTTGCGTCACTTTTGTGACACACTCCAGCAATGCGTCACTTTTGCGCCTACAGATACGTCAGAAATACTGACGTATCTGTGACTCCTTGTGACATGATGCGTAATACTGTAAATATGACGCATCATTGGAGTCGCAGGGAGGGCGCAGTGAAAAGTGACGCATCACTGTTTTCACGCAGTGATGCGTCACTTTTCATAAATGAGGCCCTGTGTATTTTTTATCAGTGGGTTTCCAGGAAACCTTGTTCTTAAGGACAATATATGGACTTACAGTAAAGTTGTTATTTTAATTGGTATTTATATATTACACAGTCTGCCTTTACTATGGCATCGCCAAGCATTGCATTAGCCAGATTGCTAGCTATTCCAGAAGGCAAGTTGCACTGAAATTCGCTTGGTTAATTCTTTTCCATGCAAGCAAAGGAAAACTCCATATAAATGTATAAAATGCTGCAAAGAGTAAATAAAGGTAATTGCCTCGTGGTTAAGATGATTGACTTAATCGTTCTCATTATATCATTTGTATTTGGGGAGAGAAAAACACCCATCCTACCATATTTTGAAAGTCCTTCAGGATCTGCCTAGGCTTGCGTTCATTGGTTCAGAAACGAAAGTGTAGATGACCAGGCCTTCATTTCATTCACCACCAGTAACACCTGAATTAACTTTGTCTTCTTAGTTGGCGGTATAAGAAGCCTCGGGAATATTATGGATTACAAACTGCTCCTAATTCCAGGACATTATTATGTACACCTGCAAAAAAAAAGATATGCATGTATTGCTTTCAGTTAAGTGGGTTAGAACATATTTTGGAGACGTGACCTCGGCTAACGTACACAAACGTTGGAGAGAAAAGGACCACTTATTTTTTTAAATTACATTTTAATCAAACTTGTGTCCTTGGGAAGTCCCTTTTAAGGTAATTCGTGCACATTAGGGGCACATAATGGGCTGCGCTGGGTCAACGCAGAGTCCCACACCTGTATTTTAGCTTGCAAGAAAATGATAACCTATTTTAAAATTACAACTTAATCAGACTCATGCCCCTCAGAAGGCCCTTTTAAGTTAATTCATGCACACGAGGGGCACGGGCTGCCCTGAGTCAAGGCAGAGCCCCAAACCTGTATTTTTGCTTGCACAGTGTCTACATTTCAAACATATGACTGAATTTTTGAGAGCTAATACTCTGTAGGCAGAAAAAGTCGAAAACTGAGATAGGCAATAACTGTTCACTCTTCCCGATTGATTCAGCTTAAAGTCTGTCTTGCATTAGTCTGTAGAAATTCCAAGTGTATGTATGACCTTTAGACACCTCGCACTAAAAAGAGGTGCTCGGCTCGATGTTGAGCCAGTGCAGCCCACTATGACACGGCACCAAGAAATTGAAAACAAAGCAGTACAAGTGATACTCGACTCTCCTCTGTAAGGACGTATTAAGCCAGCACAGCAAGGTTCGCCCTGTATTATAAATAAACAAGCATTTGCAATGCAATAGGTCTCGCTTTTACACGAGTATGAGCTATTGACATTGTAAATGACAATGCCTTTTATTTATGTTTTGGTTTTTAAAACATAAATAAAAGGCATTGTCATTTACAATGCCAATAGCTTAAACTCGTGTAAATGCGAGACCTATTGCATTGCAAATGCTTGTTAGGTCTCGCGAGCCAAAGGCTCGAAGAGACATTTTATATGTGGGATTTTCAAAGTGCTACCCACACTTTTGGCTGGCCTAAACCTTGAGTGCACGATCACATGCACGTGCACAGCTGCTCCTCTGCTCATTGCATTCCCCCCTCCCTTCTCACCCAGCCCTTTGATGCTCTGCTCGATTACTTTCACTTTTGCCGCTTTGATGTTTGATCGCAAACGCGATCACTTCCGCTTGTTTTATTTCCTTTTCAAGCACTTCCTGTAGCCGAGAGGCATGAACCTGTGGCAGGGAGTCCTGTTTCCAAGCTAGGTGCCGTGGACACATCTTAATAGGTAAACGTTAGGCAGTCACTGATACCCGTGGTTTGCACGGTTACCCATCTAGAGAGCATTACGTTGTTTTGATGTAACAGTCACTCCGAGTCCGATGTACTGTCGCTTACTCCCAGGTTTCTAGCGATTGGCCCCTCCTTACCCCTTTAGGCTTGCTCTCCTCCTCTTCCCCCCCCCCCAATCTGGTGCCACTCAGAGGCCACAGGGCAGACCTGATGCATAATGATAATGACGCGACGCCCAGTTCTGCTCTACAGCGTGCGCCCTCGAGGGCGTTGGACTGTGCAGCATGTGCCCTGCGGGGATATTTTTCTCGCCTTGCTTGTTTTGGTACGTATACTCGTCACCTAACTTCAACAATGTTGTGGGGAATATGTTTGTTTTGTACTTATTCGAAGTTTAAGGTTTTTGTTGGTTCAATCTAAAACTATTTTGATAAACACTTCTGGCAACAGAGTAACTGGCTTTTCCGATCATTATACCTTGCCGTCGTTGGCACCGTACAACTTTATTTTATTTATTTTGCGGCTCACTGGAATTCTACAAGGTAAATAACAGTAAAATGAGCGTGCTCTCCAGTTCAAGTGGCAATACTGTTTTGATACTGTACGTTGATTAGTTTGAGTGTATAGTTGTTTATGATTAAAACTAAAAACCTATTTTATTCTTATTTTACTTAGCTTACAATTCTGTAAATAAGTATAAACTGTACACTCATTTACAGAATTGTAAGCAACGTATAAGATTTAAATGTTTTTAGTTTTTAAACATCACACTGTAAAGTGAGGAGCCACGTTTGCAAACGCGCTCACTACAAACAATTATAGCCTTTGATTTGCCCCGTTTACCATGTGAGTATGCCCTTGGTTTTCTACCGATTAATTTATGCTCACCCCAACTCCCCCTTTTCACTGTTGCGTCTGTTTTCCTGCACTCACTTAAACAAAATTTGCTTTTGGGTTGATTGGAAGCCTTAGCCGATACCACAGTGAATATTTGCTCTTCAAAGTTTTTTTGATTGGCATACACACGACTAGGGAGCGCATTTTAGTAGTCCTGCAGGAGAAGGTTTAGGCTCGAGACGAGGAATGCCGCCATGCTATTGTTTCCCGTGTTAAAGCAGCCTTTTGCGTGGTCTCTTTAAGCAGGTCACTTCAAAGGTTAAGGCGAAGTAGTCCCCACTGCATAAGTGCGTATGCCAGAACCGGTGCCCAACTGGGCCATCTCTCGTCTGATCAGTTCTTGCAGCACAGAAGAGTTAAATGATCCAGCATGGACCTTCAAATGCGCACCTGCGAGCCCTGCTCTGTTCTGAGATGTCAGGCTGCTCGGGGCCCACGTGGCAGAACCCAGCGGCGTAGGCTCTCTGGAGCAGAGCTGCTGGAGGTCTCTCAGATGTTGTAACAGGTCCCTGTTTGCAAAGAAGTGTAAATGCTTGTTGTGGAACTACTTGTCAAGCCATGTCCATAGAAAGCGCAAGCTTCGAGAAACACACAAAATGGCTACTGTCTCCTCTCGCGCAACAACAACAGGTTTGTTTTGATTTGTGTTAGCTGAATATCTTGTCTGTGCATTAGGCCAGGTTCGCTCGAGGCATTCAACGAAACTATGGGTCTCTGTTAACTTGAGGCTTCCTTTAGGCTCTGTGTTGTCATACCCCAAACCCTTTATGAATGGGGGCAACATCTCACTTTCCAAAGAACGCTTCAAAAGAGATACCTTGAAAGAATGAAGGATGTGTGCAGCAGGGCAACACTTTGCACAGTAAATCAATCTCTTTAGGGCCGTAATTCAAAGTTCTTTGCGCTTTATGGATCCACAAAGGCTGATTTGAGGGAAAGAAGTCACAGTGGGAGCCTGTCAGGGAACGAAATACAGACGGAGAGAAAGCGCGGCTGCTGATCACTTCTTTAACTATATTCTAATTTTTAACAAAGTGTTTTATTATCAGACATTGTTTAGAAATTGGTCAAAGTTGGGCGCGATGTATTTTAAATGTTTACCTGCTGCCTTAGTATTGACACATGAAACACAGGGTACTATTTAACTAACTTGTTTTAGTAAGCAGAATGTGGGATGTTTTGCTTTAGAGTTTGAGCATAATATGCAAAACATTCCGCAGTTTATCTTCCCATCTACGTATTTCACTTCAATGGAATTGTTACATTCTTTCGTGGGACGCCATGTTTCACATGAACCCGTTTTGTTTCACAATCAGTGTGCAGTGCTCATGTTTTTAGTTTCCCCCTATTTCGTTAAATTGTCAAAGCGTAACTCCCCATTTGCTCATCCCAAAATTTTACGAGGTTTATTAGGGTAGTTATTCAGGAATGTGCTCACATTTCAGGACTTTTCGGGGAAGGAAGATGAGGCCATTATTTGCATTAGACAAGTTGATGAATGCAAGGTCAGGCATGTCTCCGTGGGTGTATCAAACCCCCGATTCAGTGCTAGCTTTGACTGAGCTTGTCCTGGGAGGTGGTGGTGTGGCATTGAACGTAACACACCTTGTAAGAACTTTGAATGGTTTGCTCTATTTTTAGGCTGAGTCTACAAGGCCATGCAAGCTGTATGGTTGCAAAAGATCTATTTGTGGGCTTACCATGAATTTACAGAGGATTACAAGCCACCCACTGCTTACCATTGGTTGGCTTCATTGTCGCTCATCTGTTTGATTCTAATTTTATGTCTTTCTTTGTCCATCTTATGCTTGTCCGTCCCCTAGAATATAGCCTCTTTAAGACTCTCTTAACTAGCTGATATGTGTCCTTCCACTGATCATTTTGTGTGATGTACTTTTTTTAGGTCGAGGCTGGGCAGTGCATACACTGCTCTACAATGCATGCTGTATTAAGGTACGCATAGAAGCTTTGCCAATTTCCCGCCCTTTTTTTTTAATAGGCTCCTGTTATTGTCCTTACAAAATCGCTTCTTTTCATTTGTGGATAGGCTTAGAAGTCACTCCTTGGTACCGCCTTGTCTGCAGTTGTAAACTCCCATAACCACTGGACTTTTTAATTGTGTTGTTACACGGTCTGCTTTATAAGTCGGTGAGCACTATTTTCTTTAATCACCCACAACGTGGTTTCCTACAAGGCAGCACACCACCCGCGTTTATATTTCCATTAATAGTAAGGGCAGCGGGTCTGCTTTAACTATAGCGGCCGCACTTATTTATGTATTTAATTTGCAGCGCGGTCCGCTTTAAGTATAATGGATGCGCTTTTTTATTTATTCAATTTCCCCACACAGTCTGCTTTAACTTTAGCGGGCGCACTTCAGAACCTTTGTTTATTTTTGAATGAAAACGCCCCATGCCACGCTTTCACTTTAATGTTGGCTGCGCCCCTTTCTTTAGACCTTTCTACAAAAAGGGTCACAGCCACCATTAAAGTGGTCTTGCATTTGTGAGAATTGTGAGAATTTGAGTCATTGGCAATATAAATAACATTGCCTTTCATATGTGTGTTGGTTTTCAAAACTCATAAATAAAAGGCATTGTCATTTACAATGCCAATAGCTTAAACTCTCGCCAATGCGAGACCTATTGCATTGAAAATGCTTGTTTTTTTGTTGTTGCTGGAAAGGCTATAAGCACCCGCTCAAGGTGCTCTGTCTCCCAGACTTGGGAGTGAGGTAAGTGTGATGCTACGTAGTCCACACTCTCCCCGTACCCAGCCCCTTTTTTATTCCCAGCACTTTTTACATCTCTCTCTATATTTCTCCCTCAAGCTCTTCTTTTTAGATCTGGGTCTGAGCAGCAGTCTGAAACACTATTGTTATCAATTCTTTAGAGTGTACAGACTGGGCTTGGTTCCACATAACCCTATCACCTCATATGATTGGCTGTTTGGTACATCACTCCGCCTGCTATGAGTGTTCACTTGCAAGACATGAACATTTCAAAAGTACACAAAATCACTGCACAATCAATTTCGGATCTCATAGATGCATTATATACAGAAATGCTTTGGTTTTTCAGGGCAGCATGCCTTTTAATATTGTATTCATGACTACTGGCGCATTTTCATTCTCAGTGTCTTACACCTGCCTCTTTCTCTCACTTTATTCTTCTGCTGTCTTTGACATCACTTAATCACACCTGTCTCTCTCTTTCACCCCTCCCTCTCTTTTCTTTCTCACTTTATCTCTCTCCTATTCGCCCTGTCTTCCACTTGCTCTTTCTTTCTCTCAATCGTTTTCATTTCTTTCTCTCCTTTTACCATCTTTTCCTGCTCTCATTTTAATTAACGTACAATTTATAATTAACGCCATGGATTTCTGTTACCTTGTACACTTCTGCAACCGTCTGCACCACCCTCACTCCCCTGCTCTCTTCTGTGCATTTCTACTTAGCTTTTTTCTTTCTCTCTCGTTCTCTCTTGTATCTTTCTCCTTCTGTCAGTTCCTTTCTTTCAAATTCCCTTCCTCTCTACTCTGTCCTCTTTTTCACTTTGTTCTCTTTCCTTTCTTTTCTCTTTTCTTCCTCTTCTCTTCCTCTACTCTTCTTTTATCTGGCTCCCTTCTCTTTAATTCCCCACATTATTTTTGTCTCTCTCAATCATTCTTATTTCTCAGTTTATCTCTGATTTATTCTTCCTTTCTTTTCCTCTTTCCTCCCCATCTCATTTTCCCTCCCGCAATATGTTCATATTCTCTCTATTTCTTCTCCCTTCCCTTCCTCTCTGCATGATTGTCACTACTTCACTTTTTTCTCTTTCATTTTCTCGTTTTTCTTTTACATCCTTTCAATTTATCTTCCTCTTTAACCTTTCGCTGTCCTCTTTTTTCTCATTTTCTCCTCTCCTCTTTATCTTTCTGTCACTTGCACCCTTCTATTTTGTTTTCCCTTGTTCTTTTTCTCTCTTTATCTCCCATTTTCTTTCTCTAGTTTCTCCTCCTTTCTACTCCCTCTATTTGTCTTTCCTTCTCTCTACTGCACTCTGTTCTTTTTTTTCTCTTCTCTACCTCTACCTCTCCCTCTTCATCCCACTGCTTCGCTCAGTCTTCTCCTTTCCTCTAGCTGGACTGTGAATATTTCAGTCTTCTCTACATCTCTATACATAGGTGCTGCGTGTGTCTATCCTAATAGTGTGCATTATATCAATTTTGTCCCGTATTCCTCTCTATTTCTGCGCACATTTCGGTTTGTGCCTGTGTTAGTAGTATCTATCTATCGTTTTTAGTACTTAAAGATGGCAGTCAACAAACAAGCATTGGCATGGCCAATAGGTCTAGCCTTTTGGAGCTAATAAGTGTTTAGCCATGTAACAGTTTATGTTGTTGCACCAAGGATATTGTGCTGCATAACTAAATACTTATAAAGCCCCAAAGGCGAGACCTATTGGCTATGCCAATTCTTGTTACTGATGTAACACATATAGCAACCTCATTGCATGTCTCATCATTGTACAAACCATCAATGTACAAATAATTTACATTAGCATAAGTTATTTTGTAATGATCATTATCTGAACCCTTAAAAGGGTCATACCAACTAGGCGTAGGGTCTCAATCTCATGCTCATGACCATCTTGTTCTCCCTGGTGCTTACTTTTTATTAGCTTCCTCCCCCCCAGGGGCAAAGGTTAAGACAGTACTAGAGACTAAATTATACAGGAATTCACTTAGGTTTATTTTTAGTATGTTTTCCTCTGTTTCCCAATTACTTACTGTATGGTCTTGGCCTCTATTATTTTCCATGGTGATTTAAAAAGCCACAATCCCCGTGAACTGAACCCCCAAAGATTTTACATACACGTTTTCAATTACTGGAAGTCGTGCTCCCTCTCCTAAACAGAAGCGAAAGTATTTCATTTTTATGTCATAACAAATACTATTTGAGCCCATGCATTGATGTAAACAAAAAAGTATTCATACAATGAGTTTAACAAATCTTTTCTTCTCGAACTAAATATGCCATTATACAGTTCCGGGAAAAAGAATATAGGTGGCTTCGACCCCCGGATTTAGAAAACCCAGTCCCACTTATCTGACCGTGTTCTCTCCCACTCCTTCCTATTACTGTGCCCCCCCAATCCAGTATCATCAAGACTGTGCACTGCCGTGACCAAGCTTATGCATGTTAAGGCCTATGCGTGGTTAAGGCAAGCATGGTTAGGCTTGCGGGGAACAGCAGGCGTACCTCAGCCTGCGTTGTTCAGGCCCTTTACCTGCAACAACGCGCATCACCCCGTTGGAGCCTTTCCCTAACACCTTCACCAAAGCTCTCCACCATAAACAAATACATTTAAAGCTGTCGTAATCATTCTTTCCTCAAGCAAAACCACTTAGTAGCAGCATCACTCACAAAAGTTTTGTCAACAGCAACAAAAGAGGAAGTCATTAAAGGATTGAGGCTACCTATTAGGTGTTTGATTAATTCTGTTCTGTGTCACTACCTGCTGAGGTCTGCATTGTTGTGTGTTATAATGCATTTGAAAGCTGAGAAGAATAACAATTCATTTTTGACCCTCAGTGAAATACCCCAATAAAAACAGAAATTAAACGCAATTTCAGTACCAAAGGCGAATTTTTGAGGATTTTTGAATTTGAGAAGGTGAAGAAGAGACGCTCATATTGTGGATTGCCTCGAAGAATAGTTTAGGACAGATATATAGGGGTTTGCCCTACTAATCCCACATAACCTGTACTAAGGATACAGTGAACAGACAACTGGTATAATGCGGGAACCAATTATAACAAAACTTATGCCGTGAAAATATACATTAGTCACTTGCGCTGTGGATAAATTTACCAAGCACCATTTATTATAACTCATTTCTGTACCTACAATGTGTATAGACATAGGACACTTATATTATGCACTTAAAAACAAACATACATAGTATTAGACACAAAGGAAGGAAAAATATACAGATTTAACTGTACACCAATGTATAAAGTCAATGTGACAGCTAGAAATGTTTCTTATGTCGTCCAGTAGTTAGAAAAATGATGGCTGTATTTCTCATTTATCACACAGTCCATATGAAAGGTAGTCAATTGGAGTTCCACACATGAGGAAGCATCCTGTCCTATTAAAATTAGTGTGTGTCCACAGAATCCTTAATGTACTTCAGGCGCGTAGCTAGGGGGGGGCGGTGGGGGCGGACCGCCCCAGGCGGCACTATATTTAGGGCGGCGGCGGCCTTTTAATTTATTTAGGGACACAGTGTCACTAAATAAATTATAAAGTCCGCCGCGGCCGGGAAAGCAGCGCGCACTAACCTGTAGTGCTATGAGTGCGCCACCATGATGACAGTTAATCTCTCTGCCCGCGGCGCCGCCCATCCCAGCCTGCTCCAGGGCCGTCAATCATGGAGAGCGCGCGCCAGCGCTACCAATGACGGCCCTGGGCTACATTTTTGCCCGGCCCTCGCGATGAAAACGTAGCGGTGACGCGTCACGCGCTTCACCACTACGCACTCTCGTGAGGACCTTGTGGCCTGGGGCAGTCTGCTGAGCCTGCTGCGTGGATAATTCGTTTTAGTGCAGACTGCAGTAGTAGGTAAGAGAATGTGTTTCATTTCTTTTTTTAAATATGCGCAGGTCCAGCAGGACACGTACTTCGTGTGCGCTTCATTTAAACAGTTTTTATCATTATCATGGCCGATGCAGGACAACAATAAGACAATAAAAGGTGCCCCAATAACGCTGGTGATTAATAATTCGCTTGAGACCAATTATTTGTCTGTCAGTAGTATTTAAATGCAGATGAACTGTATTTTGTGTGGATGCTCAGTGGGTTGCTGCCTTTGCCACAGAGATCCTTGTGTTACTTGCAGTTCAGAAGGTTTCCTTGAGGATTGTGAAGGATTCCGTGTATAAAGTGAAATTGACCATAACTGAAATCTCGCTCGAGCCTACTCTTGGGTAGGATGCGTTGTTCCCTATAGTCCTTCTTTCAAGCAGTGATTACCTGGCTCAGCATGCCCTGGTATTAAAATACTTTTGTGTGTTACAGAGTAAACAAGGCAAGGGTTCAAACTTTACTATGGCAATGACGTGGTGCCTGGGTCTATGCGCTCTGAACCTCGAACCCTGTCAATGAGGTTGCAGATGTACGTCATGTCTGTATTTTTCCTGCGGGGTTCCTGCCAGTTCTAGGTTTAGTGTAAAGCTCTGTGTCCAGCCACATTACTATTTCCAGGATGCCAGTGTGCAGTGTCACAAAGACCTGCTGTCATTGACCTGGCACTGGAAAAGCGGCCGGGATGCATGCATGATCGGCTGAAGGCCATGAGAAAAGGAGGCGTCAGGTAACTATATGTTTTTGTAGGACGACCCTGCAAACACCTGCCTCAGATGGGATGGCTGCCTCTAGGCGCTTTCAGCATCTTGATGAGCAGCTTGTGTCTCGCATCACATTTCACATGAAAGACACAGTTGACCACTTTATCCTTATATGCCTGTCTGACTAGGAATCTCCATTCTCTATCAGGGGGGGGGGGGGGGGGTACTGTTTATTTTATACTCCTTGTGAACAAAGAATAGATACCATCTCATGGAGCGAAAAGAGGGGGGCAACAAGTCATATAGTTGATACTGAAGTTTTTATCATTATCATGGCCGATGCAGGACAACAATAAGACAATAAAAGATGCCCCAATAACGCTGGTGATTAATGATTCGCTTGAGAGCAATCATTTGTCTGTTAGTAGTTTTTAAATGCAGATGAACTGTATTTTGTGTGGAAGCTCAGTGGGTTGTTGCCTTTGCCACAGAGATCCTTGTGTTACTTGCAGTTCAGAAGTTACAATCCTAACATAGGACAGTGACCAATGAACTGAGTCTGTCACCAAAGAGCTGCATACAAACGTGAATGGTATAGATATGTTTTGTGATATAGTTAGAACTTCCTCAGTCTTTCATCATTCTAATGTTGCTAAAATGAGTATGTTTGGGCAGAGATACATTTTTATCAGTAAAGCTGACCCCCATGGAATACTCTTTTAAATCCTAAGGTTGTGTTTCCCCAGACCAAACCCTCTCAAAATATACTGGCCACCAGTATGGATGACACGGACCTACTTTGAAATACAGTGCAGCAAAGGCTACCGGTAATGCTATTAGGTTTTTGCAGCAAGCAGGAGTGTGTGCAGTTGAAATAGCATACACATAACGCAACACTTGGAGTGTTTTGCTGCGAATAATCTTTTATTGGGGAGGTTTTTAGAGACCTTTCATAACAAATCACACTTTTGCTTCCCTCCTCGGCATGTTTAATTCCATTTTGCTAACATTACAACAAAATCATTGTATCTGTAGCAATGAAACAAGATGAAAGAGGGTGTGGATGAATTCAAATGTGAGCGCTTTGCAGAGACAAGAAAAGACAAACAGGGGCATATTTATCAAGGTTTTGCGTCGTCGCAAGGGCACAAAACGGCGTCACAAAACCTTAATGAGATTTATCTAGTCCCGCAAGGCCACCTTGGTTTGAGGAATCTAGAGTAACACAAGGCAGCGCAATCGCTGCCTTGCGTTAATCTGCAGCAGGGAGGCATGCCTCAGGTGGAGTGTAGGTGTTCCAGCACATTTAACCATAGATTCTGACACATTCCCAGATTCACCAACATTAGTAGACCTGGGAATGTATCAGTTGTACGCCTCCCCACCAGAGGCACAACGGGGAGAAATATCTTTATTTATGGTTGTTGTGTCCTCTTTCTAAGTATGCAGCAGATTCCTACACCTTGTAATCCTCATTGGCTTATGTGACATTCCCTGTAGACTGATTTACATACTTGTATGATTCATTGTCTCTGTATAATGTGTTCGTGGTGTAAAGTGCAGACACACTACACTGATATGAGTAGCGCTAAACAACAAATGCATATGAGAGAGGGGCTACGGAGCGATGAGGGGCACAGGTGGAGGGTGGCAGTGAGGTAATCTGAGGAGGAGGTAGTTGGAGGGGCTGTGGAGCGATGAGGGGCACTGGTGGAGGGTGACTGCAGGGCTCGAGTCGGGGTACCAGGCGGGTGGATGGCGTCCCCTCACTTATTTTCGCGGGAGCTCGATTACTGGAGCCACACATTTACTCTTTGGCCTCTCTGGGGCGAGATCGGAGCTCATTCAGAACGCTGCTCACGCGCTGGCTTTTCTGATGCAATGGCATCTAAGGGGTGAGCGAGGGGAGGCAATGAGTCTGATGGTGCAAGCCACCTTTCGTGACATCACTTGCTGTTGTGACGTCAGCATCCCCCCACTTCTTTTTTTAGGACTTATGCCCTGGGAGACAGTGAGGGAATCCGAGGAAGAGGTCATGGTGTGGAGGGGGAGCTAGGGTGAGATGAGGAGCACTGGTGGATGGTGGTAGTGAGGGAGTCTGAGGAGGAGGTCATGAGGGGGAGAGGCTACAGAGAGATAAGGGGCACTGGTGGATGGTGGCAGTGAGGGAGTCCAAGGAGGAGGTCATGAGGGGGAGGGGCTATGGGGAGAAGAGGGGCACTTGTGGCGTGAGGGAGTGAGGGAATCTGAGGAGGAGATCACTAGGGGGGCCATGGAGGGATGAGGGGCACTGTTGGAAGGTGGTAGTAAAGGTATTTATGGAGAAAGGTTATTAGTGTGGCGCCAAAAAAGACTTTCGCATCAGCGCTAAAGCCGGCCCTGTTATGGCCTTTCTGTTTTTGTTTATTTAATTAGCAGTCGGGTCATAAGGGCTACTGTGGAACATACTTTAAAGTGCATGCTAATTATATTTACTGCTATATTCAATGTTTTAAGTTTGAAGGTGATTTTACTAATGTTTTTACCGGGAAAAAGCAAAGTGGAGCCCGATGGGGCCTGATATGGGGCTGGAGGCCCAAGGTCAGCTGTGAGATAAGGTGCACTGGAGAGAGGAGTAGTGGATAATCAAGCCTGTAAGGGAGAGCGTTGCCGAGTCCGGGGTCAGGTGGAGGTAGTAATGAAGAGGGATTCTCCCTGAAGGCTCGCACAGAGGGAGCCCGTAAGGGAGTGCGTTGCAGAGTCTGTGGTCAGGTGGAGGTAGTAATGAAGAGGGATCCTCCATGAAGGCTCGAACAGATGAAGCCCGAGTAGTATCACTTGCCTGATACTCCCACCTCATAAACCTCCTCTTCCCATCAAAGGAACATTACATGGAAAGTGATAATATTTAGAAAGAGATTTGGAAAAGAGTGAGTTTTACTGGTCCTATTTTTCTGGTTTCTTCTGAATATTCAAGGAGTGCCGCAGCGCCGGAACAGTTGGTCCCGGGTCTTGGATAGAGTTGAACAAGTTCCCATGGCCCCCACAACTGTGTTTAAGGATTGTGATCATAATGTGTCGCCCCTCCCTGTATTTTAGCTTTGGGCCCCCAGGCAGGCTGTGCACCATGTGTGTGCTGAGGCTGCTGTGAAGAAGAGATGCACTATTACAAGCTGGTTTTGGGAACCAAGAGCACATGTCTTTTCATTCCCAGGGAGTTGGTTGCTGCTGCTTGGAAGTAATGACAGGGAGTGACCCCTGGTTGTTGCCTTTGGGCCACCAGAGTGGGCTTTGTATCCGGTCTGTGTTGGCAAGGTGGAGCTGACTGACCCCTTTGTGCTGCGTTTAGTTTTAAGGGCACACAGTGAGTCATTCCCTGTGAATAATTAATTTGCTGTTTTTGAAAGATAAAGAATCACAGGCTTCGATACTGTTAAGTTGGTTTTGGGTCCACAGAGCACATCACGTTTGTGCAGGTCCCCACTGCTTTAATGGGGGGGGGACCATGATGAATGGTCATTTAATGTAAGCTGTAGATGAAGGTTACATGAACAGTGTCATGAATGTGCATGTTTGCATTGTGTTGAGGGGATTACCAGGTAATTGTTCACGCAGCTCTCTGATGGATGTCACATGCAGTTTTTCTGAGTCCCCAGATAGATCATGCAGTCTGTGTGTTCTCTTTTGTACTGCCAGTCACCGGTGTTTTCAACTGTGTAGCCTTGGACCGTGTCATGTATTGAAGGACTGGGTTATTCTTAAGACCCAGCGGTGCCAGGGAACAACACCTGAAACCTTCGTGGGTTACCTGTTCTGGCGTACCAAACACAGAGACACGGGACACTTCCAGCCACGTCAGAGATCAGCGTTTATTTACTGCAGGGATACAGAGGTCACAAGAAGTACACAACGTGTAGGTTCTCGGAGACTGCTTCAAATTCGTAGAAGTGGATCGCTCCTTTTATACAGGTTTTGGCCATAGCACAGTATGGTGAACAAAGGTTACAACTCAGTTCCCACAATAAATTTCAAAAAGGGTCGCATTCATGTTTCAAGAGGCCGGAACATAATTACAACAGTCTTGCCGGTTCCCAACTGTAAAAACATATCCCCTCCGCGATAAACACATTCCATCCTAACCATAAACGCATTAAGGAAGGACAAAAAAACATAATACAAGGAAAGGACAAGGATGCACAACAGGTTAGAAAAGAGGGTTGGGGCAATAAAGGAAACTCGATAGAGGGGTCAAAGACCTCGTGTCTAATGTATGCGTGACTGAAACAATAGACCGGAGCGGCAAGATGAGCCTCGAGCGGGGCCATCTGCTTTAGTCGTGTCATTTCCCTCATCATAAAAGTCACCTCAAAGGAACACGTGTCCTTCGTGTAAGCTTGAGAGTTCCAGGGTCACGAAGCGGACAAAAAGCCCGTTCGCTGGCTACCTGAGGGCAAGAAACAAAATGGACGCTGTATCTAAAATGGAACCCGAGGGTTCGGATGAACGAACCCAAAAACGAGACGAACCATACGTGGCTGCATAGCGAAACTTCGTACACCCACTATACTCATCATTTGCGGTTCATAGATACCAAACTCATCCATATTCGTCACCACTCAGAAAGTGGCGTCCCGTCTCGCACGGAACCTCAGACGCTCCTTTTGCCCTCATGTAGGCAAGCACTAGTCAAGATCGGAATCTATATCAATATTCATCAGATCGTTCAGCTGCTGCTGGAACATCATTCTATCCATTAATGTCTCCTTGGTAACAGATGGCCGCCTTATACACGTCGTAGCACATAGGCCACATAAGGCAGGACCACACTGCACACAAAGACAACACGTGAACAGAAACGCTACAACAGCCCCTACGATCATTAGAATCTTCCAACCCCAGGTTGACATCAGGCCCCAAAACCATCCTAGGAGCGTCCAATTACCTTCGTCCATGTGTATGGACTCGGAAATCTTGTGCAACTTCGAGATGGCTTGATAAACAGTTGGAGCATTGTCAGGAATAAAAATGCAACAACTCGAATGGATAATTTTACACACGCCCCCTCTATCTGCAAGAACAACGTCTAGAACCATACGGTTCTGCAGCGTCATGAGTCTATCCGCCTGTAGTTCAGCTGTTAGATTACCAAGGGCATTTGCAGTAATATTAGCAGTCGACTCTACCACACGGGTCAACTGTCTTAGGTTCCTACTATTAACCATAGGTCCCCAAAACGGCAAGAAACCCTTAAAGAAGTCTCCTGCTTCTTGACCAGCAGTATCCTCTTTGCTAATAACGCCTCTCACGACTCTAGTTTTGTGGTAGTCCGAAGCAACTGTGAAGGTTGGAGGCAAAAGATTCGCAATATAACAGGTACCCGAAAAATCGCGGGGTAACCATGTATATGCGCGTTCATAACACACAAAATAGGTGCCCTTAGCAGTCAGAAAAACAGGGGAGGAGAGCATCGGTAGGACGTACGTTTCAGTGCAAGCACTGTTCCCAAGTTGTGCTCTCGGATTTCGACCCAAACCCTGCAAGCAGAAATTTCCAAGGTGCGGTACAATCCATATTGGGGACGAGCTCTTAAGTTGTCTATCACCCACTGACGTACTATACTCAGTCTCGCTCAGATCCTTATAGGCCTGCACTTCTTCATCTGGAATGAGTGATGCATCAAAAACATCTCTATCCAGATCTGCTATGGCTATCGCCAAAGGCTTGTGGTACGGCCCGGGACCAGAGTTGACAGACCGTGGCTCTCGACTGGGGTAGGAATCTAGTGCACTGCGGAACATAGTTTGGAATGCTCGAGCTGAACCCTGGGAGCTGTATGGAAGGACCAAATACGGAATACCCCTATCCATAGTGTGTGGCATTAACCCACACACCCAACAATTGGTAGTATTCACCACCAACTGATGCTGATGTAGGAGTTGAACAAAGGAATTATTCATCAATTCCGCACGTCTAACCTGCTCATGTTGAGGCAAAGGATGAAAGGAATGTGGGGAGACAGTGGTGAGGGAACTTAGGTTAAGAGAAGAGGTAGGTGAAACAGAAGGCAAGAATTGCAATACTCCAAAATACACTCCACCCACCAATAACATAGATACAGTTAGAAACAATAGAAACACCTGAAACAGAAAACATTTTGTTCGTACAACCCTCCATAACTCTGATCTCTGCGCTGACACCCTTTCTTCGTCCACTAGCTTAGAGAATGCCATCCTCTACAAACCGTCCGTGACGTACTTGACGCACTTCGTTCTGAGTAGCGATTATCAATCCCCAGGAGTTCCCAGAGATCGACAAAAGTAACCAACCTAACGTCAGAAACCTGCTAAGCAGAAAGAAGTACCCGCACGGCCCTACGGTGACCCGGATGGCGAGGTTTCCTCGAAACGTTCAGATTTATTACAAGTCTCTTAGCAGTGGAAAGCACAAAAACTCAGAAAGAAAGGATGTAATCGTTCATAATATTCGTAACGTTAAAGACCACTATACTGTCAATTTTTATTAGTCCTTGAACGAAGAAAGTATCGACTTCTTCCAGGTCGAGTTTGCTCTACGAACAATTGTTCAGATGGCGCAACAGTGTTCAATGAAACAGATGACGAGTCGGACCTTGGGTTCTCTGCTACTAATGACTCCACTTGTGGATCTGACAATGACAAATCCTCCTCCACAGGTTGAGCGTCGCTAAATGGCACAAAGCGCAAAGGAGTCTCAGTTTCTTCGGCCGAAGTCCCAGTTCTCACCCAACCGTCGGTTGGTAAGGGGATCGGTACCTTCTTTGTGTGGCTGGCATGTACCCAATTTTTCCGGCCCTCCAGTCGAACCGCTGTCCTCGTCGTCAACAAGACTTGGTGGGGTCCGACGAATCTTGGCTCCAAATTACGCTTTTGACCAAAGTTTCGGGTAACCACCCAATCTCCTGGCCGGAGCTGGTGTCCAGGACCCTCTGTCTGCGCTGGTAGAGCTTCAAAGACCTGTTGGTGAATTAACCGTAGTTTAGTGGTCAAATCGTGCAAGTAATCGATCAACATTGGATATTCAAGACTATCAAAAGCCCTAGGTCTCGGGACTCCCCAAATATTCGCAGGGCGACCGAACACAATCTCATATGGGCTGAGCCCTACTCGAGAGTGTACAGTCGCTCTGGTCGATAAGAGAGCCAGAGGCAAGGCATCAGGCCATGACAGACCAGTCGTAGCTTGAATCTTAGCAAGTTTCAGCTTCAGGGTACCATTGTACCCTTCAACCAAACCCGCTGCCTGAGGATGATTAGCACTGTGGAATTTCTGCCGAATTCCAAGGCCCTTACACACACTCTGCATTACACTTCCCACAAACTCACTCCCATTATCCGACCATACAATCCGGGGCATTCCGTACCGAGGAAAGTATTCCTTCAGCAGGATTTTTGCTGTGGACAGGGCAGTATTATCCTTAAGAGGATAGGCCTCAATCCATCTGGAGAACGCGCAAACCACAACCAAAACATACTTCAGATTATTGCATCTCTCCATATGGATGAAGTCCAGCTGGATAACCTCAAAGGGACAGGCAGGAGGAGCGAAATGACCAGGTGGAGTGGGGGTGCCTTTTCCGGGATTGTGCATCAAACACACCATACAATTCTTAACCACTCTTTCGGCACACTTAGCGATACCATCATTCCTCCATACAGGAGACAAGAACTTACATATTCCTTTCGCACTAATATGTGACAACCCATGAGCCATCGTCACAACAGCTAATACATACGCGTCTGGTAACATCCACCTCTGACATTCCGTCAGGTCAACCCAACATCCATGCATATCCAATTTCCCTGTACTTTCTTTCCACTTGGTCTTTTCAGCTTCCGTAGCTTCGTTCTGAATTGCTTTCACACTTTCAACAGTACTTTCACACATACCAGTCTCCGCCGGCCACCTCACTAAACTCGTGACATACATTCGAGTCGCAAGATTCTTAGCCGTTTCTTTAGCAATCTCATCCGCAAATGCATTACCACGACCGACATCATCCGTCACTTTCCGATGTGCACTACATTTGACGATCGCCACTTGTTTAGGCAATGTAAGTGCATCCAAAAGATCATTCACGAGATGCCCGTGCTGGATCTTTGTACCATGCGATGTCATAAATCCTCTTTCTCTCCACAATCTTCCGAAATTGTGCGCAACACCAAATGCATACTGACTGTCAGTAAACACATTCACTCGCTTTCCTTTCGACAGAACACACGCTCTTGTCAATGCAATTAACTCTGCCGCTTGCGCGGAATTCTGGTTCAATCTTGCAGTTTCCACAACCGTACTCAACGTCACTACAGCATACGCAGTCGTCACATCACCATTCGGCAACTTGAAGCAAGAGCCATCCACATACAAAGTACCATCGGGATCTGACAAAGGAGTGTTTTTCAGGTCCACACGACCTTTTGTTTCTTCCTCAGTCCGTAAATAACAATCATGGGGTAGCACATCATCTGATTCCATATTAATCGGCAACAATGTCGCTGGATTCAGTACATTACAACGCTTGATCTGTACATGACTTGCCAAAAGGGTCAGCTCGTACCCAGACAACCTTGCACTCGTCAGATGTTGAGTCTTTGTCCGATTCAAGAGCGTATCAACTGCATGCGGAACCATTACTATGAGCATATTGTCCATGACCAGACCTGCGGACTGCCGAATAGACGCCGCAGCTGCCGCTGTCGCCCTCAAGCAACTTGGCAACGCTCTAGCCACCGGGTCTAAGGTCGAGGAAAAATATGCACACGGACGCTGCTTATCACCAAATTGTTGCGTTAGAACACTCAACGCACAACCGTCCCTCTCATGGACGTATAATGTGAAAGGCTTGCTGTAATCAGGAGTACCTAACACAGGAGCCGAACACAGCGCATCACGTAGTTCAGAAAAACTTTTCTGACATTCCTCCGTCCAAGGCAAAGGGGTTGAAACGTCCTTGCACGTAAGAGCTACCAATGGCTTCGCTAACAGTGAAAAGTTCGGGATCCACTGTCTGCAGTATGACGTGATACCTAGAAAGGCACGCACATCTCTCTGAGTTGCTGGCACAGGCATTCGAGCAATTGCTGCAATTCGTTCAGGGGTCAACCTTCTTCCCGCCTTTGACAATAAGTGACCGAGATAGGTAACTTCTTGACAACAATATTGTAGTTTAGAAGGTGACACTTTATGATGTAAAGCGCAGAGATGCTGTAACAAAGACACTGTAGCGGCTCTACAGAGCTGCTCAGTGTCAGCAGCAACCAACAGATCATCAACGTACTGAATCAAGGCTGCACCAGCCGGTAACACAAACGCATCAAGCTGACTCTTAAGAGCTTGGCTGTAGATTGATGGACTCTCACAGTAGCCCTGTGGAGCGCGTTTGAATCTGAAGCTACGACCACCTAATGAGAAACCAAACAAGTCTCTGCTTTCCTCAGCAATTGGAATGCTAAAGAACGCATTCTTCAGATCGATGACCGAAAACCATGATGCAGTGGCTGGAATCAGAGTCAGTAAAGCTGTAATATCTGGCACCACAGGAAACTGCGGAACAACGACTTTATTTACCTCCCGTAAGTCGATAACTAGACGATACACGGGAGGCTTGGAGGGATCCGTTCGCTTCAAAATAGGCAACACGGGACTATTGCACACATTACCTCGTGTCTCCTCAATAACATCCTTGCCGATCAGAGCATAAATGATCGCTAATAGTGCCCTTTCACCATCAAGGGAAATACGGTACTGAGGTATACGCGGCAAACGCGCACCAACTTTTAGGTGGACAACATAAGGTGGTATATCCAACAGGCCCACGTCATTGGGACCTGTCGCCCACAAGGAGTCTGGAAGAGATCTCAATTCCGATGGGAGCTTGTCGATCGATAAATACATAGGGGAAATCACGCTCTTGCCCAACGTAAGCTCAACACCCGTAGGAGAACAGTACAAAGTCGCATGTAACCTTTTCAACAAATCTAAACCCAAAAGATTCTCACCACAACCAGTAGTCAAAATCAAAGGAGCTTCCAGCTCATGAGACCCAATTGTGAGGGGCAAAGGGCTAGAAACTGGATTGCTAACGGGGGCGCCAGAAAATCCAACGGAAACATTCGTTAAGCCAGACAAAGGCGCGCCAGGGAGTTTCGAATGCATGATGGAACTTTTTGCTGCACCAGTGTCCAACAGAAAAGGCTCAACAACGCCCATAGTGGCTACTGCAACATATGGCCCTCTCTGATCAACCGGAACTGATACTTCTCCCTTCCTTTGTCTATGGCTGTCCTAGTAGATACCGTCCGCATCAACATCACACTCAACATAACAATCATCTACATGATACTGTGTAGACCGGCCGGACGGCAGGTCGCGTCGATCGAAACAATTTTGCGAATCCGAAGACGTCGCAAAGCGTTCGGCCTGATTCTGGGTAACTCCGCGACCTCTACCACGAGAAACCTGTTGAGGGCCACTACGTCCTCCTCGAGCCGACACACCATTGTTCCTATCACGGAGAACCGGACAGTCAAACTTCAAATGGCCCTCCCCACGACAATATGCACATTGATTATAACCCAGCACAAAGCGAGGCGCAGGCGAAACATTTCGCGGCTGTGATCTAGAGAACTGTGATTGCGATCTGTTTGGCTGCTGTGTATCACTGAAATTTGGACGCGGTGGGTAGGCTTGCTGCAACAAGACCTTAGTTTTGAGATCCTTAGTTTTCTTTTCTGCACGCTCACTTTCCTCTTTTTCTCTATTCTCGTAATATTGGGCCGTAGCCAATATTTGGGCAGTGGTAGAGACAGCCCACGCACTCTCAGAATTCTTCAACTTGTTGCTAAGGTCGGGCAACAAATTCGATACAAACTTATCAACGAACAGCCGCTGACCACCCTCGGAACCCATGTCCTGACCGCTATGGTCAATGAACGCTTCCTCAAATCTCGTAAAGAAATCGGAAACACTTTCATCTCTCTTTTGCCTGCACGCCGATAATTTGTCCCAATTGACGCGCATCGCAGGCATAAGCGTTTTCATGAGGGTAATTATCCTCTGGGGCAAAGCCACAATAATCTGTTCGGGTTTAGCCCCACCGACCTGCCGGGCATCTGCCGCTGTAAGGGCAGCCCAGTCACCGCCTAACTCGGCTACGTGATTCTCGTGACGAATTTTCGCCCAAATCGGCTGAGGCACCACATTGCCAAACAACATATCAACATCGGCTAGGTTCATAACAGTAGCATCCACCAATTGGGACAGCTCTTTATAGTACCCTGCAGGATTCTTACGGGGATCAGGTAGGGATTGCTTCACTTGCAAAACCTCCGATCGCTTCCAAGGGAGGTGTATCCACACTCTCTGGAAATGGCCTGGGACAGGAGGGATAGCAGCAGCATCACCTGGCATCCATACCGGGGGAACTTCCCGCATAGGATATTGGCCAGGTTGTGCCATCCATTCCGCGGTCGCGTCCTTAAACAGCGCACGTGGTTGCACTGCACATCGAAAGGATAACAAGCGTTCCAGAGCCTCTCGAACTTTGTCACCTACAATGACACCCGTGGCAAACCGAAGCTGTAGCTCGGAAACCTCAGGTGTTATATCATCAGCTATTTCATCGTCCCACTCCTCTTTCAATGACTTACACAATTCTTCGAACACAAACCGTTGCGTGGGCACATTAAACTGAGAAAACGTTTCGAACACTACACGTGGGGTGTATTTAACAGGGTTACGAATCCATCTACGTGCCGTTTTCACCAACGATTCACGTTCCCTACCATCAGGAAGCTGACTGCGTCTTTGAGCAATATCTGAAAGAGTCGAGCCAAGTATCGGCCCAAAGAGCGGAGAATAAAGAGAAGCAACAGCAGTCAAGAGACGACTACGAGCAGAAGGAGAAGAAGACGAAGATGCAGGCGTAGCAGCCATAAGGGTGGAAACGGTAGAAGTAGACGCAGCAGCAGGAGTAGCGGGAACGACAGGCTGAGGAGGGACTTGGAAAGGCGCAGTAGGGAGAGAAGCCGGGACAAGAGGATGTACGATCTGTGGCCCAAGGGGATTCGGGAGTACGGGAGGAACGGCGGGCTGACCAGCAGCCGCCAAACCAGCGGGTTGAGGAAGAGGTGGACGAACGGGACCCATAACATCAGGAGCATAGGGAGGTGGCGATTTCATCAGATAAGACAAAAGCGAATCTTCCACCGATTCTTCTCCTGCCTTATCGATCGTAGAAGGTAGCGCTGGATAACATTTGTCCACTGCCATGTGGTGAAGCCGAGCACTAACTTCCTGCTCTTTTTCATCTTTGTCTAACTGATATTGTTCTGCATTGCGCATCACCGTAATAACACCTTCTCGTTTATTTTTCTTATTCTGTTTGATTTCTTTCTGTTTGGCCTCTTTCCGCCATAACCGGAAGGAATCAAACATGGCCGGCCTAGCTTTCTTTTTAAATAATTTAGCTTCCAAGTTATCTAAAATGGCAGTCTCGAAACTACCATGAGGTGGCCAACTAAGGACACCATCCTTTTTAGTATAATGAACCCAATATGCATTATATACGATAGGACCCACGCCATGGCGACTATAGAGCTCGTAAAGCGGAGTTCCAGCCGGAGGTATCGGACATGAATCCTCCAGCCGGGAATCCATGCTGCAACATTTGAGAAACCTAAACAAAGTACTACGGCCAGGCATCGTGCACACTAGCCAAGTATACAAACTTCAAGGGCTATCGGATTACGATGTCCTCGCAAAAATGCAAGACCCTCGGTTTTTGGCAATTGCAATCGTCAAATAAAACCCAACAACTAAGAACCACGAATGCTATGGAACCATGCAAACAACAAAGCAACACTGGGAGCGACCCACAAATACTTAACTGAAAGAACAATGGCGTCACCAGGAAGGCCCGTTGATCGTCTCGCCGTACAAAGGACTACGCCAGGCGCCAAAACAGGTCGACAGTCAGGGCATCGGTCCGTCGCAGCCGTCAGGAGGCGGGGATCTTCGCGGGAAAAGACGTCGGGCCACTTATTTCGACAACTGGATCGATGAAGCGGGGTGCACCTTCCCTCGGAGATTTCACACGAAGTTCCTCACGATCGTCGGGCTTTGGACCGGTACCGTTGATGTCGCCCCACGTTGGGCGCCAACTGAAGGACTGGGTTATTCTTAAGACCCAGCGGTGCCAGGGAACAACACCTGAAACCTTCGTGGGTTACCTGTTCTGGCGTACCAAACACAGAGACACGGGACACTTCCAGCCACGTCAGAGATCAGCGTTTATTTACTGCAGGGATACAGAGGTCACAAGAAGTACACAACGTGTAGGTTCTCGGAGACTGCTTCAAATTCGTAGAAGTGGATCGCTCCTTTTATACAGGTTTTGGCCATAGCACAGTATGGTGAACAAAGGTTACAACTCAGTTCCCACAATAAATTTCAAAAAGGGTCGCATTCATGTTTCAAGAGGCCGGAACATAATTACAACAGTCTTGCCGGTTCCCAACTGTAAAAACATATCCCCTCCGCGATAAACACATTCCATCCTAACCATAAACGCATTAAGGAAGGACAAAAAAACATAATACAAGGAAAGGACAAGGATGCACAACAGGTTAGAAAAGAGGGTTGGGGCAATAAAGGAAACTCGATAGAGGGGTCAAAGACCTCGTGTCTAATGTATGCGTGACTGAAACAATAGACCGGAGCGGCAAGATGAGCCTCGAGCGGGGCCATCTGCTTTAGTCGTGTCATTTCCCTCATCATAAAAGTCACCTCAAAGGAACACGTGTCCTTCGTGTAAGCTTGAGAGTTCCAGGGTCACGAAGCGGACAAAAAGCCCGTTCGCTGGCTACCTGAGGGCAAGAAACAAAATGGACGCTGTATCTAAAATGGAACCCGAGGGTTCGGATGAACGAACCCAAAAACGAGACGAACCATACGTGGCTGCATAGCGAAACTTCGTACACCCACTATACTCATCATTTGCGGTTCATAGATACCAAACTCATCCATATTCGTCACCACTCAGAAAGTGGCGTCCCGTCTCGCACGGAACCTCAGTATGTGCATGTAACTTGCATGATAAAGGTAACTATTAGCGGCCATACTAC
This sequence comes from Triturus cristatus, assembly GCF_964204655.1. Lineage (NCBI taxonomy): Eukaryota > Metazoa > Chordata > Amphibia > Caudata > Salamandridae > Triturus > Triturus cristatus. Next base: position 742,589,456 of record NC_140583.1, read on the forward strand.
GTGTCTCTCGGACCTCTTTGAAGTGCATGCCCCCCCCCCGGGGGGGGGGCGGCAATCTGAGGGATAGCCCCGGGCGCCACAAGCTCTAGCTACGCCACTGATGTACTTAATTTAAAAAAGGACTCCTCCAATTTGGAAAGTTGATGCATTTCGGCCCGTCATTAAAGGCCTCTTCATGACATTGGAAGAAAAAAAAAACTCTCGTTGTGTACTGTCCAAATGACAAACGGTCACCACTCCATTACTTGAGCTGGTTTCCCTGCCTGATTAGATCCTCCATTGGTCACTTCATTTTCAACCGGATTTCAAAGTTTTCTTGTCCCAAGTAATCATTCAGTGGATAACTGCAATCAATCAGATGCCTAGCAGCCTGGCTTTAGAAAAATTCACAACTTCGGGGCATTAATCTTTCTCTCGATGTGCCATATTGAGACGCTGTAGCATCCTATCAGGGACCCAATTGAATCTATCTTCGGGTGGCTCAATAATTTAATTTCTCGATCCTGGCAAGTCAACTCGGTCACACCCGGGGGCGTTCCATGGTGCCAGCGGAGTTCGCCGAGTTTTAACCACTCTGTGAGAAGTTCTGCAAAACTCAGTGACACTGAGATGAGTTGCAAGAGAAAAATCGCACAGTGTACCTCCTCCCCATGAGCTTTCTCAGTGTGAGCGGTTACGGCAGGTCCCGACTGCTCATGCTGAGAAATGTTGCCGCTTGCGTTGAGGAAGGTGCTGCTCAATTAGAATGTCTACTCGAGTGGCAGAAAGCATCAGCGACCTCCAGCTCGATGCAGATTGTAGTTCACACTGATTTTACAGCACAGGACAAACTCATATGAATTAAAATCAATGCAAGCATCACAATTTAACAGACTGTCACTGGCAAAACTATGCGGAGTGTGGCGGAGTGTTTCTGGTTTCTCTTTTTCTCTGCGAGCTCTGCCCCCGCATAATGTATATTTGAATGTACAGAATCATAGGGGCTCATTAGGATGGTGGATTTTGCCACATCTGTGGTGCTGGCGATGGTGGAAAACATCCTTTTCCGCACTCCAGTGGTGGTCCTCGCGTCCTCCATATTACAATGGGCAAAGATAGCCCATTTTCCGTCAGCTGCAGAGTTTTGGGATCTGCCAGGAATTTCCTTCAGCAACAGTGGCGGAGGGAGCCAATAGAGAAAGACCGCAGTGTGGAATGACTTTATGATCGCCGGACAAATCACGATGCCTTAAACAGCCCATCAGAACACAGCAGAGAAAACATCCATTCGGAGACAGCGGAAGCACTGAGGGGCAGATTTACAACTTCTGGCGCATCCCTGCAAATCAGCAGAGATGCGCCCAGAAAGATTCGTCACGCAAAACTACCCGTGCGCCACAAAGGATGCGCTGCATTTACAATGCGGCGCGCCGTGGCGCACGAATAGGCAGATGCGTGACGTATCTGCTGGCGTGAGGTTGGTGCAGTGCGAGAGTCGTGTCGCGGGCGCAACACAACTCCAGCTCTGTTCCAACCCGGCCTATCTCCAACATGCTGCTTCGTGCCTTACACCTGATTCAAGCAGGCGCAAGGTTTTGATGCAGCGGCATCGGAAAACTGACTGAGTGAAATCTTGTAGATTTCACTGCGTTACTTGTCCGAGGCTTTCCTCCGATGGAACGCCCACACAGCGAGGGAACGCCCACATGAAACCTGACCCAGGTTTCATGTGGCGCAGTGCTTTACAATGTGACGCATCTGCCTAGATGCGTCACATAAATAAGTTGCAACGTGGCGCATGGTTTACACTGCCGCTGCGTCACAAAAGTGACGCAACGGCGGTGTAAAAGTGTCGCAATGGGCTTGTAAATCTGCCCCTGAGTCGTAGATCGCAACTCCAATCCTGGGCCCCTCCACTCGTTCCTGACTGCTATGGATCCAGCTCTTCAAGCCCCTCTGCTTCTGTACCTCATTCACTGCCAGCAGATAAGACGTTGCCGCGGTCAACACCGTAGGTACGTAAATAACACATCTCCGCATACAACCACAACACGCAACTCCTGTGCTGAAATACGGTTCCTGTCTACACCAGACACTCTGGTGGAGACAGGAACAAATCCCCCAGTGCACTCATACATGTCCTGCCTGCTAGAAACCTACACCTCTGCATCAGGATCACCCATCAACAGCGAAATCACTGCAATGTCCCGGTCATGTCATCGCAGCGGTGAAGACGCGGGAAAACATGCACACAATGTAGTAGGCTGGGCCGGTGCCAGGCATGGGCAGTCTAGGCAGCTTCCCAGGGCTTCACCTTCACCCTACCCACATGGTGGGCTGCTTCAGTTGGCCACAGCCCACAGCACGCTTCCCACACCCATTTCTGCACATGCTGTGTACCCCTCTTCCATGCACAATTTAGCATCCAGGTGTGGCTCAACCTCGCACCTCACACATCAAAGGGCAAGGTAGATTGACTGGGAAGGTTGGGGTGAAGATGCACACCCTGCACAGAAGGTCAGGGGCTGGACAACACTCCTCCTCACACCTGCCTTCCACTCATATGAATCAAACTGAGCAAATTAAGAAAAGAAGACTCACACTGCATATTAACAACCACTGAACAGTTCACACTGCATGTGAAGTCCCTCAGAAATATCCCACACTGACACTCTGCCATATACACATACCATAGGTCAGCAGCAATGTATGACAAGAAATGGACTAGCCCAAAGTGGAGTGCACAGTGCTGGCAAAACCAAGGAGCAAGCCACATAGCATTTGTACATGACATGCAAGAGGAGGAACATATCACACTACCCTTAGGCCATCAAATCAGACATGGGTGGCACAGTGATTGTAATTAAACCTAAGTGACATCTGTGCAATATCTCTGGGATACAGCAATGCAAGCTATGTATAGGCACAGGAATGATAGGAAGTGTCAGAAGCCATGCAGTGACCTGCCACACATCTGTGTCAACAACCTTGACATGTGTATGCCACCAGTACAACACACATGGCTCATTGGCACACTCCTTGACTGTCAAATCCAAGTAGGACCTTCACACATACCCCTCATCTACCCATCTCACACCTGTAACACTCAAAACCTGTGAGAAACACACAAAAAGGTTCAAATAAGGTCCTGTGAGTTTCCAGACAACTAATGACACACCCTGGTGTGTATCTACAAATGTCAGACTCACACTCAGGGATGTCTGAACCAATGAGGACCAAAAATCAATAGCCAAACACAAATCTCACAAACAACATCCACAGAAGTCCAACAAGCTCAGCCATGTGCAGGCAAACAGTGGATAGGCAACGTGACCCTAGGCAGAACAGGAATACACAACATTTTCACTCTGGACAAATGCACAGACACCGTACCCCAACACAAATAAGAATTGTATCATCAAATGCCAATCATGAACACTAACTGGGATCAATGGGACACATCAGCTAACACAGACATAGACATCACACCAGTTATCAAGTGAGCATAGTGTCATAGTGTTCCACAAGCATGCACATGCACAATCCTGACAAGTGACAGGTCAAATATAGGAGGACATAGCACTATTGTGCACTCAAAAACAATCATGATCAAGACTCCACATTGCTGCACGTGACATACACACAAGAAATGCACACTACAAATTAAACACACATCTGAATGTGTCACAATGCACAAACTACTCTCACACAATGTCATGCAAATAGAACATCACACACACATTGCACCTGTCAGTAGAAAGAGCCAACACAGGCCAAACACTGCATCCAGCTACAACAAAAACTCAACATTTGCCTAAAACTATTCATCACCTAGTCAACTTAGCTGGGCATCAGGGGGATGCACACCAGGCAAGTACAATGCAACATACACTGACAGCACTGCATGCACAGTAAGCAATGTGTGAACATCAACAAAACCTGTAGCACACATATCTGAGTGCCCCACCATGAACTCCCACAACAAAAATCATCACAGCACACAGATCACATCACACTCAGGAAGGGTAGCAGTACCTCAGCAAACATACATAAAGCTTAGCCATCACCCACAGATACACAACTCAGGAAAACCCAAATCCAAACAACATGACTAGAGGACTGTGCAGCTCAAACAAATGCACTGCACATGAGCAACCATGACTGCAACCAAGTAGAAGAAAATAACACATAACTATCCTGAGTGGCATATAGGTCCTGTACACAGATCATCCTCCAACAGTATAGTGTCACACTATGAAGTGGTGGGGAGGGTCCTCACATGTGTGCATGAGAAACTTCACAGGACATGGGCATCAAAAGTAACAAACAGCAAGGCCATTGGCCAGTCCATATTTCTAGTCTGCACATGTGTGCATGAGAAGCTGCACAGGAAATGGGCATCAAAAGTAACAAACAACAAGTCCATTGGCGTGTACAAATTCCTAGTATGCACATGTGTGCATGAAAAACTGCACAGGACATGGGCATCAAAAGTAACAAACAGCAAGGCCATTGGCCAGTCCATATTTCTAGCCGGCACATGTGTGCTTGAGATACTGCACTGGAAATGGGTAACACCGTCCACTGCCATGGGAATCACCACAGCAGAGGGGCTACATATGGGCAGTCCAGGCACCGCTGTGGGAGAAATGGTGTGGGAAGGGGGACTTGGCTTCAAATTTGGCTTGAAGTTGAACTGGGAGGTGGCTGATTGTTGGGCTAGTTGGAGGACTGGACCTGGGAGAGAGAGAACCGGCTGAGGTAGAGGCATCAGTGGCTGTGGGAGCCTGGGGGCTGCTTGGACCATTTGGAGTGGTGGCACTAGGAGGTGGAGACATGCCATGTGGAGGCTCAGTGGCTGAGTGTGAATGTTGAGGGCTCGGTCTCAACTGCTTGGGGATCCGATAGCCCACAAGTGTCTTGGCCAGAGTGGGAAGTGTGGTGGGCACAACAGCCTCGCTCCCCACCTAAGGTGTATCAAGTGCAGGTGGCTCTCCCCATGGGGATTTTCTGGATCTGGTGGTACGCTTGGGGTGGCCTTGCTTCTTCCTCTGCATCCCCTGTTGTCGAGGTAAACCCCCCACTTTGCTCTCTTGTCCCTGCTTCACAGGGGTGTGGGTGGGAGTTGACGTTGTGGGTGAATCTGCCTTTGAAATGTGTTTGGGCTTAGTCTTTGCAAGCACCAGGTTCACAGCAGACAGGACAAGTGTTTGTTGGTCTTTGGGAGCAGGTGTGGGAATGGGAGTGCCCTTGGATTGTGGTGATTTTGATGAATGTGATGTTGATGCCTGCTTTTTGGCCTGATCCCCATGAGTGCCACGTGATGGGCTTTTGGTTTTGCGCTCATGTGTGCCTGTTTTGTGGGGATTGTGTGTGTGGTCTGGTATGCTTCAAGTGCTGCTGTTGTGTGCTGCGTGTGGAGGACTTGGTGCCTGAGGGCTCTGGCATGTGGGCCCTCTCGTCAGGTGGTACCACTGGGAGGGTGGTTGCTGAAGGGACAGGAGCTGGACTAGGAGCCTGTGACTGCTGAATGGCTGCTGTCATAGTGGCCGACAAAGACTGGACAGTTCAGAGTAGGCCACCCACATCAGAATGAATGCCCTCCATAAAGGCAACTTCTTGTCATGATCCTGGAAGGTATTCAGGAGATCAGTCTGATCCACACAAAGCAGGCGCAAAAGGTCTACCCCATCCACACTGAGGGCAACAGGGGAGACAGGGGCAGAAGGCAGTGGTGCCTTTGGGGGAAGGAGACTCTACCCTTCCCAGGACTGCAGTCACAGACAGCACTTGTGGGAGCATCCGGGAGGGTGGGCACTGGATGATGTGTGGTGGAAGAAGAGGCACTTTTGGAACTTCCTGTGTCTGCCAACATCGAGGAGTCACAGCTGGAGTCTGAATATGTGGAGGTTGGTGTTTCCGGGCAGGAATTATCCAGGGCACTCCTGTCTCCCTCCGAGGCGCTGGTCACATCAGTGTCAGTGAGCTCATGTGTAGCAGTCATGTTAGAAGCTTCCCCACTGGTGTCCATCTCCCGTCCTTCCCTGCCCTTGGTAGAAGCTGCAAGAGACAGAGACATAGGTTCAGTATAGTGCCATACTCACAAACATTATATGCAAGCAAAGTACAAAACTTGAAAATGATACTCCCATGTTGGCCTCCTCCATGTACATTCAGCATGTGCTACATTTATGCAATCATCAAAAGATGCATGGAAACATGCATAGTTGATAGTAATGCCCTATGTGGCATTGACACAGCCAAATAGCTGGCCCTGTGCCTCCCTGTAACCACACATACTATTCTCTGTAAGCATACCTACATGCCTGTAGGTGAGATAGATTTACATCAAAACATGTTGTCTCTGTCACATATGGAGTCACTTTAAGGGAACATCGCAGATACAAACTCCCAAATGTCTTTTTGCAAAGGCTACAAGCTTGTGATATCCACCATGTTGTGCTTTGAAGCACAACTGCAGTTGCACATTGGTGTCAGCTGTGTAGTTGTCACAAACTTTATGTTGTGCAAAGGACACATCTATAAATGCACACTAACATGATGCTCACTGCTGTTCACTGCCTGGTGATGTCTATGACACTCATACTGCAGCATATGTCACAAGGTCACATTTCATCTGTCAATGACAAGGGTCATGGTTTTAAACACAAGCGAAACCACTTGTTGTACAAATGCAGAACAGCTGCACTCAACACTGAGGCCACTTAGAAGCACTTGCATCACACTAGAGACATCACAGAGCTTCCCACTGGCAGTCACTTACACCCAAAGTGACACTTAGCTGACTACTCACCCCCGACTTGCTGCTGATGGGCCTTCAAGCATCCATCCAGCTCTGGCTGTGTCACTGCCAAGATGCGGGCCATGAGTGGTGTCATGCTCCTGCGCGCCAACCTGCCACTCCGAGGGAGCACCCCAAGCGTCATCTCTGCCACGTTTTTGCTCAGCCAGCAGCTGTCATCACACCTCTTGTGACAGTGTGTGTGCCGTCGGTTGAAGACACCCAGAGCCTGTACCTTGCGTGCAATGGCCCTCCATATCGTCTTACACTGGTGGACCTTAAGCTGTAGGCATGGGAGACATGAAGAGGTAGTTTCAGTGACACTGTGTTATGTACCACTGTGTGTCAGTACAGGAGTATGAAAAACATAGCACACTAATACATGAATGTTGAGCAGAGGCCATACAGCATGACACGTAGTACACTTGCATCAAATAATGTCATAGAAATGTATACATGTATGATGATGGACACAGTACATGGCCATCTCATACACATGCAGAGTGCCAGCACAGAAACCAATGTGAAAAAGACCCTCATCTGTGATGAGGTATGTGATGACTGCCCCTCCCCGTGTTTGAGGCTGCCGACCGTTGGTGTGGACCTGTGGCTGTGCGAGGCTCTCCGGGATAGAGGGAGGCAGATTGCGGCTGCTGCTGCTCTTAGTGGGGTTTTCGGGGGAAAAAGTGCACCGCACCTTGACTGTGACAGCTTGGCTCTGCATGTGCTTGGTCCTGTTTCTGCTGTGGGCTCTGGGCGCTTGCTGCATTCCGGCCGCGCACAGAGCAGCCGCTGGATGTGTGGAAGGTGCGGCTCTGCATTGGAGCAGAGAGTCTGGTATGGCGTTTGGACCCGGGCTTCTTAATTGAAATGGCCCCGATCCTCGTGGTTTTGTGGAGATGGTGTTTGTGAGCTGAGTCTTTCCTCAGCAGTCGGGGAGGAAGCAGCGCCTGGAGTTCCATTTAGCTTGCTGGGTGGAAAAAGTGGAAAAGGTCCAAGACTCCAAAGGAGAGCAAGATCTCATCAGCTACAGCCCATAAGCGAGCTGGGAGAGAAAGGGAGTAGAAGGCGGCAACAAATAAATTACTGCATATGAACAAAGAAGGAATTGTAAAGTTAAGAGAGTTGAAACTCTAATGCAAGGTGATGTGGATAGCCTATCTGATATCACTTAGACGGGCATCAGCAGCAGGATTCAAAAAGACCGGGCTGGGGCTAACATGCTAAACCCCCCTGCACAGCTGCTTCTCGTGTTTCCCGCTTTACTTGCATCAGGGTCCGTGTGAAGAACAGACCTAGACCACACCGCCCATAACACCCTGCGGTATTGGGGGACGCCCAGCAGAGAGCACATCAGGTGCTTTAAACCAGGACTGGACCCGCGGGTCATAGCCCTGGCAGAGGGTGGGTCGTCTGTGGCCGACTGCGGCTGACCGAGGCTGGGCTGGCCATACCTCCTGTGTGTCGGTCGATTGAGCCACAGTAAGTATTGCGACATTTGTTATTAATTACACTTAGTACTTTAGCGCCCAAACCATGACGCCCTTGCTTCCAAACTTGCCTCAAGATACGATCTTACCGCCTGGAAGTGGAATTGCCGGTTTCCCTACAACTGGTTTTACAATGGCGAAACAGTTGGCTACATTGGATAACTATCTTGTTAAAGTGGTAAATCAAATAAACAATGAGCGGAGGAAATCTTTGGGGCACGGGAGTTCACCCTTACCTGCGCCGCTTCCTCCTCCCCCTGTGGATGATGGTGCATTGGTTCCTGGTGCTGCTAGTGTTCCTGGGGCCGTGTTGGTGGGTGCACCGGTCCCTACTGTGGAGTCGCCGGAGGTAATTATTGAGACCCCAGAACAGTTTGTTGAACTATCACTGGATGTTTCGATTAATACCCCCGAGCGGTCTACTAAGGCGAAGAGAGAAGTTAGGGCATGCAGGAGAGTGCAGCTCAAGTATGGGGGGCCTAATATCAAGAAAAAAACTGTTCCTACATCTAAGAACATTGTCCGTAATATGGGGACTCTAACGGAGGACTGTGCTGCCAACTTGAACTCTGAGCAACTTGATATTTTGGTCAGTATTATTGAGGCCAAGTTTGTAACACTTGTAAAACCTCTGGTGGACAAATTAGACTTAATGACAGCTGAAGTCTCTAGGTTGGGTAATCTTTTATCTGCCCATTCCGGTAATACTGTATGTCCTGTATGTCCTAGGCCAAATGAAAGAGTTGTATCAGCTAGTAATGCTGGGTTAGGGTACCAAGAAGGCATAGTGGGCAAGGTAGTTACAACTATCCCCTTGGTAGATCAGCATAAAAAGGTAGCGGCAGCCCCGTTGCCGGTGATTCAGAGGAAAAAGGTAACAGCAGTCCATGTATCAGCTGACAATAGTGGGAAGGCCACAACGACACAAGCCAGTAAAAAGGAGGTGCCAGTTTTTAAGGGTAGTTATATAAATCTCCCCCCTGACTGTGCACCCTATGTGGTGGTTCTTACTAATGTTCCACCTTTAGTCCCCAGTCTGTCTACGCCATATCATGAAAATGACGATTCTCTAAAAAATAAAACTATTTCTTGGTTACACAGACAATGTGGGATTCCTCTGAATTACTCTGATCAAATACCAAGTACCAGAAGAGTAAATTGGATTGGCAACTCAAGGAAAACCTATAGGGGCGATTGTGTTATTGTGAATTTTAGACATCCACAACATGTTGCTACCGTTTTACTTAGAGCTGCCTCTTTAACCCCTGATGAAGACAGAGTGCATGTACACCCACTGGGATATTTTTATAGCCACTTGAATAAAGCACCTCAAGCTATCAATAGAGGTAGACCCCTTCTCCCCATTCCTTTTCCAACCTTTGAGGTTCCAACATATAATAGATTTCAAGCTTTTAGCTCCTTGGACCTGAATGATTGACAGCCAAAGGCTGGTGGGTTTAATGCGAACGTACATGGGGTCATGTTTAACATGATACCACGACGGGGTAACATTGATACCATGCCTGCTACAAATGGGGCCACGAATGATCTAACCAGCATCGGGCCGAAGTATGTGCCCGATGTTGAGAGGGATGCAGCCAATTCGACTGACACCTGGGCCGGGTTTACCGACGCAGGTCCAGTCGAAGACAGGCCGGATCGGATTGTAGATATGGTATACGATAACCAGACCTGTATCTCTGATAGTTGTATTAAGAAGGGGACAACCATGGTGAGTTGGAATATAGCAGGATGGGCTTCAAAGGAAAACAATCAGGGCTGGGTGGACCTGGTTGGGTCGTACGATATCCTCTATTTGCAGGAAACGTGGTGTACCAGTAAACCTAGTGTTGATGGCTTTGCCTGTTATAGCTTGGAAGCCATAGAATCGAGACATGGTAGAGCAAAGGGCGGTTTGCTTTTTCTGTTGTCCGTGGATTTATCACTCACAGTTGTTAAACATATAACTGTAGGAACACACTCACAAATTCTGTGGGTTAGAGAAAAGGACGGACACGAGGTGGTGTTAATAAATTTTTACAATAACATTTTTAATAATACCCGACATCTAGCCATTGAGGAACTAGAAAGGGCACTCATGAAGCTTGTTACCGAAGCAAAATGTTCTTTTAACTTCATCTAGTTAGGTGATTTTAATCTTACCATTTGTCCTTTGTCATTTTCTAGGGCTTGTGGAGTGTTAGACAATAGTGATAATTATATTTCACATTTTCCCCATAATGCATATGGTGACGCAATTAACAATCTCATGGCAACTTATGATTTAGAGCTACTGCAACCTGGGAAGGATGCAGATGGCCAACCTATTCCCACTTATACGGGAAGGAACTTTAATTCCCTCATTGATCATGTTATGGAGTCATCATTTATTGTGCCCAATTTTCAGACATCAGTAATACAGGACCCTACACTTAGTGATCATAATCGTATCGTAATGGTAACTGATATATGGAAGTGTAGCAGACAACAGGTGACCAAAAGCCTGTGTAACGTTGAGCCGCATAGGCGAAATGGAACCCGGTTAAGATGGAAGGGGGAAAAATCGGCAGTTGTCATGGGCATGATCGTATCTAAATCCTTGGTTGAAATTGAAGGCATTCTGAATATGGATAGTACATCTACTGTCATCATGAATAACTTTATCAAAATCAATAAAACTATTGAGGGTGTCTTCACCACTAGCAGGATGGCCAAGTCCCATCAGGGAAAGGGTTGGTTCGATCATACATGTACCTCTATCTCAGCCCGACTGAAACAGGCCCTAGGAGCTAGGCCTAGGGATAAAACCCTGGTTGCCTATCTAAGATCTGAATATAAATTGTTTAGAAGGAAGAAGGATTTACAACAAGAAGCGTGGGATAACCTATCGCAGGCGGCTGAAACTTCAGATAACTGCCTGTTCTGGTCCACGGTAAATTCTCCTTTTCTCAGGGATGATAAAGTACCACACCTTGTATCTAATGTTGGTAGCGAGGCCTGGATTTCTCATTTTACGGCCATATTTCAAGGAACAGGCCCTATTGATGTTGATGTTGAACCAAGAATTTGGCCCATAGTCCCTCTAGACATTACTCTGTCAGAAGTTGAGAATAGTATCAAGTCTAGTAAGGGGGGGGAAGGCGCAGGGCCCAGATGGAGTACCCATTGATGTTTATAAGACAGTACCACTGATGTGGGGACCCATACTCACCCTGGCACTGAATGCTGCCGTAACAACCCTGATTCCACCTACATGGGGAGATTCGATCATTGTCCCTATTTATAAGAAAGGGGATAAGGCGGTAGCTAGTAATTATCGTCCGATCAGTCTGCTTGACTCCTCAGTAAAAATTATGAGCAGAGTATTGTTATTTAGGCTGGAAGAGTGGGCGGAAGCAAATGAGATCCTGGCAAGCTCGCAATATGGGTTTAGAAAGGGACGTGGAACTCTAGATCAATGCCTGAACTTAGACTTAATTATCGGAAAGTATACCAGGGCCAAGCCAGGCACATTATATCTTTGCTTTGCCGATCTAAGCAGCGCATTTGACCTAGTGGACCATTCCATCTTATGGCCAGTCCTGTTGGAACTTGGCGCACCAGAGGCTATCATTTTTTTCTTAGAAAGATTATATGATAGAATGCAAAAATGTGTGCGTTTCGGGGTAGGAGGGGAGTGTACCCCAAATTTTGACGTAAAACGTGGGATAAGACAGGGCTGTGTCCTAGCCCCCTTTCTGTTTACTCTATTTATTAATGCGGTCGATTCGGTCCTGAAAACAGTTAAAGCAGATGCTCCCCAGATTGGTGGAACAGGCGTCCCAGTTCTGCTTTATGCGGACGATGCTGTGCTCCTGTCCCGGACCCCGATAGGTCTGCAGCGACTAATGGACCAGTTTTCAGACTTTATCAGTAAACGGAGGCTAGTCATTAATAAGAGTAAAACTCACACTATGGTTTGTGGTACTAGAGGTAAAAAAAGTCATGCCTTTTTTATCGATGGGGTGAAAGTTCAGGAAGTGAATAAATTCTGTTATTTGGGTGTTATCTTTTCTCATGATGGTAGTTGGTCCCATGATTTAATGAATGTTAGGTTCAAAATGAAGAAAAGTGCCTATGGTATTTTTAAATTTGCCACTAAGATCGGCGACAGCAGAATCAGTGACATGATCCAAATATATAATGCCAGAAGTGTTTCCATCGCATTATATGGGGCTGGGTTGTGGGGCCATACTAATGTTGACTCCTTGCAAAGGGAAGAAAACTGTTTTGTCAAAAAATTGCTTTGTGTCCCCACCTCAGCCTCCACTGATTTAATCCATAGAGAAGTTGGGGTCACCCACTTAAGTGACCTGATTTTGTTAAGGCCACTAATGGTATGGCGTGCAATCTGGACTAAGGAGGAGAGAGTTTTTAACCAGTCTGTCATTGAGGACTGCCTTAAACTGGACTATTTTTGGAATATACCATGGCTCAACTATATTGTGGATAGCTTTGATACTATATTTGGACTCGATATAGCGGCAGATCCTGGTTCTGCTGGCAACCTTTCAAAGTTAGATATGAAAAATATTTTCATGACGTATCGAGCCCAAAAACGTGCAGTTTTAAGTGGACGCCTCACTTCAGTTATTCTGTACAATAAATATATGCATAGTGATGGCTTCCAACTGTATTTGAGCCTGGTAACCAAACCAGCTCATAGGTTTGTTCTGACTAGACTCAGACTTGGGATGGCCCACGGGTTGGTGGCTTTTCCACAACTAAAGAAACAGCCAGTTGGACCGTGCCCATGTGATGGTCACTGGAAACAGAGCACCCTGCACTTTATGCTAATTTGCACTCTTTACTTGAACATGAGGATTGTTTATCTAAAACCAATTTTTAAAAAATATGCTATTTCTAATGTGGAGGATGCTATGAAATTGCTTTATGAACTGAATTCTCCGGACAAATGTTTCTTTATTGCTACGTTTTTATGTAAGTCTATTCAGCTCAGGAAAAGCATGATTTTTTAATCTTTTATGTGTTTTGCTTATGTGCTTTTATGGTCATTGTTTCTTTGAATGCACCGAATAAAGCTTCATGAAATGAAAATGAGTGAGCAATATATACAATACATTGGAAATGATGTGTCGTGGCAGACTCACTGTGTCCAACACTACACACCCTTCAATGTCATTGGCCAGTGAATGGCTACATGTGTCATGGTGGTCACATTTAGGCCATGACCTTACATTCTCACTCTCTTCTCACAAGGAATAGTCCTGTCTTGTGCAATCCTCAGGCCTAAAATAGCTCATTAAAAATTGGGTTGTGGACAACACGTATGTTTCACTCAGTCCATTTAGTGATGGGTCCTTGTAACATCCGGCAGTTTCTGTGCAGGCCAGTGGGACTCACACTGATGTTGAACGTAGGCCATCAGAGAAATTACATGCATGTACAATATGAGAAGGCAAACAGTGCCTACACATGAGAGACCGAACACATAATGAAATCAATAGAAGGATGACATCTCTAACTTATATTTAACTGATGTGTCATAGGTAAATTACCACCAAGAGTGTTACAATCAGGCATTTTACTCTTGTGCATAATGCACACATCACCATAGGGGAAAATTGAAAACTGTATACACATTCAGTACCCTCTGGACAAAATACATTTGTAATGTCAAGACTTAATGGACTATGACATCACATAGCACAGGCAATGTTTGTTCAAACTTCGAGTGTCTCAAACCAGCAGTGTAACTGTATGGCTACACACCCCATTGACATGAAGTCAGCATGCTAGCATGCTAGGCATGCTAGGCAGTGTATCACATATTTACATTACCCAGTCTCAGACCAACGTTTTATTTTTGCAGAATAAGGGCTGTAGAAATGTCCATGTTGCCATCCTCCCCAAATACTCAAGTGCAATTCTTACTAGGCCATGTATGGAGCATACTATATGAAAAATATAGATGCATGCACATTGACTTGCACTCACAGGCACATACTACTGCAGTCAATACTTTACAAAGAATACTGAGGGTCTAATGTTCCGTATACACACAACACTAACAAACTAGGCAAATTAAGAGCTCAAAACAAACTACAGTGAGTAGCATAACAAAAAGTATAATTCCCATCACCCACCAAAGGTGGCTTATCATCATCTGGGAATTCAGGACTGAGCAGAGAAGACCAACCACTCTGATGGTAATGGTGGTCATTCAGTTGTCCCAGAAGTGAGAACAAACGGTGGGGTGATGGTTGCAGTGCAAGAGATAAACAAAAAAGTGCTATTAAAAATGGCTATCCAGATGCTATAAATTTTATTCTGGCGCTATCGTGATGCCATTAATAAAACCTGTGCGTAAACATGTTTCGGCTACTGGACATTGAGTCCAAGCTCTCATCAGGACCCTAATACGCTACTGCAAAAAGTGTTAAAAAATACAAACAAGAAAAATAGAGATTTCCACCAAATTGGTATACCATACAACCTGGTCTGCTCTGTATGTCCCTATGGAACTGTTACAGGTTAGGAACCTAAATGTGAATCAAACGAAAGGAGGTTCAGCTAGATGTTAGTGGCAATACAGAACATATGTGTTAAAACATTGTATGTATTATTATTTGTCATAATCATAGTGTTACATGACCTGAAGTAAAGTTAGTACTTAAACTGTGCACTTACCCAGAAGATTATGGGCACGCACCTCACCTCGCCTGGCATCTGCTCAGGATATTGAGGCACCGCTCTACAAAGGGGAATTTCAGGTATACTATTTAGTATTAATCCCAGTGGACATGACATGTTCAGTACACCAGAACTACCCGAAATAATCTTTGGAGCGTAAAGCTAGACAAGTGTAAAAACACGGCAGAGTGTTGGTCTTAAAAACAGTACAAGAGGGACACCTTTCTGTCAGATCTTCCGTTAAAAACAATAACCGCATCTTAACGCCAAAAACAACCGTGTTTATCCGTGTATATTGGGTGAAACACTGTTGCACATCATAAAGAAGCAGGAACTGTCTTAACTTGTGCAAATCTGGAATAGATTTGCTGTTTATCAAGGCCCTTGAGGCATGGATTTAGGAGAGCCTACTCCAATCTTAGGGAAACCGGGTCGAGATACTAAAGAGAACATGTATCACAAGAGGTTGCAGAAACGCGCTGATATTAACGCGCAAATGCGCGAGGTGCCGGTGTTGCAATTAATCGGGTATTTGGGAGTCAAAGATTGCAGCACTCACCTGTCCGTCGGTACCCCGCTCTGTCTTCTGAGCTAAAAGGGGAGGTACCCGACGGACTTCGCACGCGCCGTAATAACGCGTGAAGGTGCGTCGAGACGTCACGACGTAGAGAACACTTCCGTGTCAGTATCACAAAACGTGTTAAAGGCAAGCCAGCGTAGTACTGGAGGTAGCTGGGAAATGTAGTTCTGTGTGGCCAAAATAGAATTTACGTAATTTTACGTAACTCGAACAGTGAGCAACCGTCAATGGTGAGTTTTGAAATCTAAACTTGTATTCAGAATAATGTTGAAGCACCCAAACCTGAAATCGGTGACAAAGAATGTAAAAGATAAAGGTGCACCCATCATGAAAATAGGTGACCACAGAAGTTTTGTGAATAGTAGGCAACTGGACGGCTACTCAAAAGGATGAAATACTGAATAGTCCCAATAAACAACGGAAATAATTCTACTACACTTATGTACATATTATAATTACAGATAGAGTGTAATACTGAGTGCCTGTTGTGATCTGACATAGACGGATGTGAGACGCAGAGACAGATGGAGGGTCAGATGTCTCGTCTCTCTAAAGTGACGACCACGGAATTTCGTCGTTCAGGCCAGAAGTGTCACTTCTAAGTTTGAAAACCCACTTCTGTTCTTTTTGGAACAGGAATTTGGTGATATCTGTGACATGTGTTGGAATAAACGGTTGTTCTAGGACCAGCCATCTCAAGTCTTCTGGTTTGTGTTTAAGTGACAGGAAATGATTGGTAAGTTTTGTGGCCTGTTTGTTCCGTCTAATCGTGCTCTTATGCTCATTTATGCGTGTCTTCACCTTGCGTGTGGTCATACCCACGTAGTGCAAGGAGCAGGGACAAGTAATTAGATATATAACCTTGTCCGTGTTGCAATTGGTGTGTTTCTTGAGGACCCAGGGGATGCCAGTACCTATATCAATCATCTTAGTGGCCTGTGTCTGTGGACATGCTGCACATTGGCCACATGGGAAGTGACCCTGGACCGGGGGCAAATCCCATAAGGTATTGATGTTAGTTGAGACTTTGGTTTTCGGTCTAGTGTGAACAAGACTATCTCTGAGATTGGTACCTCTTTTAAAAGAAAAAAGAGGATAAGGCAAATTCTCATTGCCTATATTTAAGACCCGCCAGTGTTTACGCACCGTTTTCTGTACTTGGTTAGACCAAGTACTAAAAGTGTTGACAAACGTCACTCTAGACAACGGAGGCTTAGGCACGGGAGGTTCTATTAGAGCTCCTCGGTTGTTGTTCGAGGCTCTTTTCCAAGCCCTTTTCACTAGACGCTTCGGATATTGTCTGTCTCTCAGTTGACAGGAGAGATCTTCTGCATGCTGATTAAAAGTGCTGATATCGGAACAGTTTCTGCGAATACGCAGAAACTGTCCAACTGGCAGATTTTCCCGGAGGGATCTGGGATGATGGCTGTTGAAGCTCAAAAGTGAGTTTTTAGAGAGTTTTTAGAGAGGGGTTTTCTGTAAAGTTCACTGCCAAGTGTGCCCTCATTCGGAAAGATCACTATATCTAGGAAAGGCAAACGATTTTTATCAGAAGTCACTGTGAACCGCAGGTAGTTGTTCCTCGAGTTTAACCAAGCATGAAAATCAAGGAGTGATGACAGAGAACCTTGCCAGACCACCAGAATATCGTCAATATACCTCTTCCATACTTTTATCTGATCTCGAAATGGATTAGTCTGAATGAGGATATTGCTCTGCTCAAAGAGATGGCATACAGGTTAGCCAGGCTGGGAGCAAAAATGCTCCCCATAGATGTGCCCGAGACTTGAAGGTATATAGTCTCCTCGAATTTGAAAAAGTTTTCCATCATAGCCAGCCTGGCCAAGTCCATGATGAAATGCACCGGTGTTATTGAGTCCAAATCTCTTGTGTCCAATAAGCTCTCAATGGCTTGTAAAGTTTCTATTTGTGGGATCGAGGTATACAAAGATTCCACATCAAAACTGACTAGGAGATCGGTTGCTACATCATAGCTGATGTCGGGAAGCAAACGTAGGACATCCTTGGTGTCTTGCAAATAAGTTGGCATTTCCTTGACAAGTGGACGAAGGAAAAAGTCAACAAAAGTTGAGAGAGGTTCCAAGAGGGAACCTATCCCAGAAATGATAGGTCGTCCTGGGGTGGGTTTTTGGTTCTTATGTATTTTTGGTAATACATAGAAGTGTGGCATCACAGGGTGTGTAGGTGTCAAGAAGCGAGCTTCCTGCTCTGTGATCCAACCAGCTGTTTTCGCATCCTCAACCAGGGCGAGAATTTCTCTAGTGAGTCTAGGGGTGGGATCTTCAGTCAAACGTTTATATGACCTAGGGTCATCAAGTTGTCTTAGACATTCCCTGCGATAGTCCTCAGTATCTAGAATGACAATAGCCCCACCCTTATCGGCCGGTTTGATAATGATGGATTCATCATTGGCCAGCATAGTGAGGGCTTGCTTTTCGCTCTTACAGAGATTGTGGTAGATTTTTTCTTTTCTAGACCCTAGACCAGTGATGTCATGAATAACCGCTTGTTCAAACACTTTAACTCGATCAGGTATTAAGTGAGTTGGAGGGTTGAACGTGGATGGTAATTTAAGGCCTGTGAGAGTCATCCGGGGATGTAGTAAGTTCCCTATCTTTGAAGAAGAAATGTAAACGGATTTTCCGAAAGAATTTGGCCATTTCAACTCTAAGTTGGAACAAGTCTCCCTTATTGGTTGGGACATAGCCCAAACCTTTGTTCAAGACCTGTAGTTCAAGAGATGTTAGAGTTCTAGTACTCAAATTCACGACTAGATCGTTGTGTCCGTGCTGGTCCCTGGTTGTGGTTGTGGTTGTGGTTGCCCTTTCCTGCTGCGGGTGTTGGGCAGTTGTTGTTCCATCTGCCAGTGTACCTGCAGCTGCCCTCTCCTTTTGCCTCTGCTTCGTCCACGGCCATACTACTGCAGACCAACATCATGTGAGCATTCTGAGCACTCTCAAACTTTTACTCTGAAACACTTACCAGTCTATCGGGCAAACCATACCGTCTCGCATACTGTGCAAGGACCTCGTCCACCAGGACCTTCAGCTCTTCTGTGTTGAAGGGACGGGTCCTGATGTTCTCAGTTCTCACCATCACTGGGTCCAGAATACAGGAACAGCAGCAGTTGGTGGTGAAGAATGGCAGGCAGCAGTGTCTGAATGCAAGTGAAATGTGTGGCTCTCTCACAGATATTTATAGGCCCCTGGGGTTGTTTCAGTGGGACTCAGCTGCTCCAATTGGTCTCCATGGTTAGCATTTTTCAATTGTAAACAATAGCCGGGACCGTGGAAGCAGAGAACGCCTACCGTTGGTTTCAAAATTGTATTTCACTACCGTGGTCACAGTTCCCATTGGCTGAAATGGCATGGGCATTGGTGGTGGCACACCGTGGGGGCCAGGCGGTCATTACCGTGATTTGGTATCTTTCAATTGTAACCAATGACCGGGCCAGTGCTAGTGGAGCACACCTACCGCGGGTTTAAAAAATGTATTTCGCTGCTGAGATCGCGGTTCCCATTGGCTGCAATGGCATGGGCATTGGTGGTGGCACACCGCGGGGCCAGGCGGCCGTTACTGCGATTTGGCATCTTTCAATTGTGGCCAATCACCGTGATCGTGCTAGGGCAGCACGTATACCGCACCTATGGACACATTAAGCTCTAGCAATTGCAATAGCCACAATTTTCAGCATTGCACACTAGACCTTCAGAATGTACTACAGCACCTGTTTGCAAAATTGAATGCTAGTGTGACATTCAACTCACTGATGCCTACACATGCCATGTCAGTACATATGATTACATGCTTTGGCATGTACTTACTCACATGTCACCTATGATATTTGCGTGCATGTACCCAGATTTGGTGTGTAATGGAGTCTCATATTTGTGAACATGTCAATGTGGGAGTTGGCTAATCAACACACAGTAATGATGGCCTGACCACATGATGTGCTTATTTCACTGTGCGCATTGCTGTATTGATTCTGATAGTTGACCAGATTACACACACTGTGCTCATTGTGTAGAAAAGTTGTGCTCTGTGCAACTTAAGCAAGAAGGTGTGGCAGGTACATGGGCTATGTAGAAGTCAGCAGTGTTGCTGTTTCCAACATGTGCTGTGTCAACTACTCCCAGGCCTGGGGACACAATATGAAGGGGTGTACCATTTACCATTAACTTAGTCAGAATCTGTTTTGGAGGTACAACTTGGATGTACAACTACATGACATCAAGGTTTCTCTGCATGTGACTTGTGCATTAGGCTGTTGTTACAGCTAAGCCATTGCTGGCGCTGCGTCTGTCAAGATGTAAGATGTTTGACACATCTCATAGAGGAATTAAATTGACATGTGTCCCCTTTCATATTATGTAGGAGTCGACCAAATGTGCATCGTCTATCCCCAGTGCTGGCGAACATGGAGGATGAGGACAACATAAGGAAATGCAGTCTGGATTGTCTTACCCTTCAAGACCTAAGAGGTCAGTTGGAGCCCCATCTAAGGCATCACAGAACCTATCTGACTGATTTGACGCCAACAGTTACGGTGATGGCGGGCCTGCATTTCTTTGCAACTGGCTAGTTTCAGTACATGATGGCCATCGCCGGTGGGATGTCTCAAGCTATGTTCAGCATGGTGCTACGTGATGTCCTGTCCACAATGATGATATACAAGGACCGCTACATCCACTTCCCAAGGAGACATGAATTGGCAGGTGTGAAGGGTGATTTCTAGGATCTTGAACACATACCTAATGTTGTTTGCGCCATTGACTGCACACATGTTGGCCTAGTTTCACCATAGGCACATGAGCTCATCTACCAGAACAGGAAACATTTCCATTCCATTAATGTGCAAGTGGTATGCCAAGCGGATATGATTATCTCCCTTGTCTGTGCCAAATTTCCCGGTTCTGCACATGACTCCTACATACTGCTGAGCAGCATCATCCCTCAGTTGTTGGAAAATCTGCAACTGGAACGTGCATGGCTTGTTAGTAAGTATGCAGAGTCAGGTGTGCTGTATGTGTGACATGCTATTCTCAGCTACTGTTTATATTAATAAATTGCTCTGTGTATCTCACACCTAGGTGACTCAGTGTATCCCAACCGGCCTTGGTTGCTGAACCCACTGAGGAATCAAAGGATCCCAGGTGAAGTCTGCTACAATGATGCACATGGGAGGACACGTCATGTGGTGGAGCGTACTTTTGGGCTTCTGAGGTCTAGATTGCGATGTCTGGACAAGAGCAGAGGTGCACTACTCTACTCTCCCCAAAAGGTGTGTCAGATCATAGTTGCATGCTGCATGCTCCACAGCCTGGCCTTGCGCAAAGAGATCCCCCTGCTCCTGGAGGATGATGAGCAGCAGATGCCCCCCCCTGCAAACCCACGCATGCCCAGTGATGATGATAGTGGAGAAGAGGAAGGTGTTGACCTGCGTCAACAGCTAATCGACAACTACTTCCCTTGAGTGTAAGTGACATTGTACAACAGTGACATTGTCTGTTGTCGTTGATGGTAGTGGCAAGGCATAGGTTATCTTTTTGACTGTTGCCTGTTGTTGGCTCTGTACTAATGGTTGATGTGTGTGGCATAGGGTATTTTTAGTAACAACAAAAAGAAAGAGTGGAGGGTCCAAGGGACACATTTTAGAGACCTGCAAGAAGAGAGTCCCCTACATACAATAATATATAACACGGGTCTATAATAATGATGTGTGCTTATAGTGACAGATTACGTTTAAGTATCAACTCTCCATTGGGGAGATATCCCTTTAAGGACGAATACCCTCACTCACCATAGGTGACATGCTTCATCATTTGGGTATCTCCTCTCAGTGAAAAAACCTAGTTCCACTGAGGGCTACAACTCCCTCACTGTGAGGGAGGAGCTCAGGGATGTTTTTATGTAGAAGCTGCTACACTCTCTGGGATCCTGGTGAATGAGGTTAAGTGCAAAAAACCGCAGCGAATAATAAGAAACCAGTGAATTTAAAACTACCTAGTGACAGCAAAATGATCTAACTTTATTTGCTTGCTCTCTCTAGTAGAAATAAAAAGCAGTGCAAACAGCAGTATGGAAATTAGACTGCTGGTTTTCGACCCACGGTCAACATGTTTCAGCCCCTATGATCTGAATAAATATCTGGGCTTTCGTCAGGACCATCAAGATATACAAAGCTGCTGTTAAAAGTGAAGAACGCAAATGTGCATAAACAATACTTATGTGATATAGATACTAGACCAATTTTCTAGTGTATTCTTTTGTAATACTGGAAATATCCAATTTTTTGGGATATATAGCCTCACCTCAACCTGGCGGCAGCTCAGGGAAGGGGGCCCAACTCTATCCGTCGGTACCCCATTGCGAAACTGAAGCTGCGACCTGCTCTGTGCTAATGGCTGATGTGTGTGGCATAGGGCATTTTTATCCAGGTACCTCATGTCTATGTTGATGTTATTGCTCATTGTTATGTATTGTGTACGTTGATGACTAGTGGTGTGTTCTAGCTGTATTGGCGTCACCTGACAAGTAAATCTCATTCTCTTGTGTCTTTCTAGGTTCATTCACCCTCTAAATGCCTCATCACAATCAGAGCTTGTGGTACATTGGAATTTGAATTGACATTGTACATACTGTGATAAACATGGAGCTGACACAAAGACATAGGTTTGTAAAGAGTATTTATTTACAATAAGTATTTGTGACAGAGAAGTAATTATTTACCAAATTGTGCAAAGTAAATTTCTGAGTTGTCAGTGATGGGAAATGAGACAAATAGAGTAGTTACCACCTTGATGTAGTCACACAGTCCAACAGACTCCTGCCATAACATGGCAATGTGGATTGTTAACAAAGTCAATGTCAAGGGGAACGCATGTGCCATCATGGTTGGCTCAGTGACTAGCGTTTGGATGGTGCATTGCCACCTGATCCTCCCTTGGTGTTTCTCAGATGGCCCCTTGGGCGTTTGGCAGGGGAGGTCTCTACTGCAGGCTCAGCGGTGTCTGAGGAGTCATTTTGTTGCAGCCCACCCCTCTCTGTGGCCGCAGCTGAGGTGGTGGGAGTATCAGCATGCAGGCCATTGGATGGGGGTTGAGCTGTCATTTGGGACGCATGTCTGTCCCTCAGAACACACACAAGCTGGCCCATGAGGTCCACAAGTTGGCCCATACATGTTTCCATGGACCTCAGCAGCAGGCAGAGCTCACGCACATTTTCCACAACCCGGTCCATCTGTCCCTGGGTCTGCTCATATACCCCAAGGACTCTGGCGATGGGGGCCAGGGCTTCGGTCCCAGTGTACTCCTGTATTTGTCCCCCAGTTGCCCTCCCACCTGCCGTGCTGACCCTGACCTGTGGCGTTGGCACTCGACGCACTCGCAAACTCTCCCTGGTATCCTCTGATTGTGTTGTGGTAGTAACCACTGAGGCAGGGAGAGTGTTGCAGGCAGCAGTGGTGGTGGTTGAGGCCGCACAGGTCATTGTAGCAGGGGTCAGCGCTGTTGTTGCTGTGGTGGAAGTGGTGGGAACAATGAGGGCCTAAGACGTGGTGCACCCTGGCAGTCCAGATGGGCCAGGTTGTTGCTCCTCATATGAGAAACGTAGGGAGTTTGCATCCAAGAGTTCATGTTCCGGGAAGGAGGGGGGGGGAGACAGGCTCTGCAGGTTGGTGTTGTCTTCTGCTGCAGTTGCTTGTGGATCTCCTTTTGGACAGAGGTCAAATGGTCATTGAAGTGAACTCCACAAGCTTGGTGTTAGACGTTTGGATGTTACATGTGATACACCAAACACTTTACATTGCAATCACTTGGTATGGCTGCAAGATACTGAGCATCATGACATGAGGTTGAGGTACATACATTACTTGTCTATGGTATTACATGCAAAAAGAAACCATGTGCCACGTACAAATTGTGTGATCACAAGGACATGTCGTCATCTAACGACTTGCGGCACATCAACTTTATGTGATGCGTATTTTTGGTTTGCTCTACATGGAATCACTTTCAGCTAAGCAAGAACTAGCCATTGTAATGTTATACATACCTTTTTCATATCATGTACTTTGCTTTGTTTGTCCGATTGACCATGCATGTTTTGCGTTAATATGAGCCTCCATACCATGGCACATACACATTGCATTCTCTGCTGTGTATGATTGGTCCCTGAATTTCTTCCACAGGTGACTTGGTGAGTCAAAGTTTAATTTCTGTGACAGTTACATACGCTTAGCTTTCTGCACACTGGATGTGGCTTTTGGATCTTTGCCAAGTTGGATGACATGTGAGTGCTAGTGTGGTCATTTGGCTCCATACATTTTGGGAAGGATGACAGGGTGCATGCACTGACTACCTACCTGTTTGGTGACACAGCGGAGGGAAATAGCTGTCACATGGTTATGAGTGGGAAGAGTGTACCATTCTGCTCAGCTCTGGGACAAGGGGGCCTGGTGGGAGTTGTGGTGCTGGCTTACGACCCACAAACCACTCTCCCTGTTAAGGTGGCTACCTACCTGTAAGTTTGTGGAAACCAATTAAATATTTGCCAGAGGGTTGCGGGTGGGGAGTGCTCCATCCTGCTGCGTTGTGGGACAAGGGGGCCTGGTGAGAGTTTTAGTGGTGGCTTTCCACCCACAAACACCCCTCCCGGTTAAGATGGCTACCTACCTGTAAGTTTGATGAGTGCAATGAAATGGCTGCCACATGGTTGTGGGTGGGGGGAGTGCTCCATCCTACTGAGCTGTGGGACAAGGTGTCCTGGGGGAGTTGTTGTGCTGGCTTTTTTCCCAAACATACTCCTCCCTGTTCAGAAGGCTACCACCCTGTTAGGTGAAGGCGAGCATTGAAATGGCTGCCACATGGTTGTGGGTGGGGGAGTTCTCCATCCTTTAGAGCTGTGGGACAAGGGGGCCTGCTAGGAGTTGTGGTAATGGCTTCCCACCCACAAACACCCCTCTCTGTTAAGATGGTTTCCTACTTGTTAGGTGAAGGTGAGCAATGAAATGACTGCCACATGGTTGTGGGTAGGGAAAGTGTTCCATCCTGCTGAGCTGTGAGACAAGGGGGCCTTGTGAGAGTTGTAGTGATGGCTTCCCACCCACAAACACCCCTCCCTGTTAAGATGGCTGCCTACCTGTTAGGTGAGGGTGAGCAATGAAATGGCTGCAACATGGTTGTGGTGGGGGAGTACTTCATCCTGCTGAGCTGTGGGACAAGGAGGCCTGGTGAGAGTTGTGGTACTGGCTTCCCACCCACAAACACCTCTCTGTTACGATGGCTACCTACCTGTAAGTTTGAGGAGAGCAATGAAATGGCTGCCACATGGTTGTGGGTGGGAGAGTGCTCCATTCTGTTGAGCTGTGGGACAAGGGGGCCTTGTGGGAATTGGAGTGATGGCTTCCCACCCACAAACAGCCCTCCCTGTTAAGAAGGCTACCATCTGTTAGGTGAAAGTGAGAAATGAAACGTCTGCCACATGGTTGTTGGTGGGAGGAGTGTACTATCCTACTCAGCTGTGGGACAAAGGGGCCTGGTGGGAGTTGTAGTGCTGGCTGCCTGTACACATGCCCCCATGGAAATATTGCTAGCTACCTTTGTGGTGATTCAGAGGAAGGAAATGTTAGATCTGTGAGACATGTGTTGGGAAGAGTGTGTTGTACATAAGTGCATTTGTGTTTAGGAAGTGTAGCTTTGTAGTTGTGCAAGACAGTACCTAGCAGTGTAATGGCAGACATTTGTTGGTACTTACCAGCCTCCACTCCCCCAGGTATTCCTGTTAGACTCTCTGGATGCAGTATGGCAAGCACCTTCTCCTCCCATTTGGTGAATGTTACTGGTGGAATGGGAGGGCCACAGCCAGTCCTCCGAGCTAGCTCATGGTTCTTGTTGGCACGCTCTTTCACCCTACTCTTGAGGTCATGCCACCTCCACTTGAAGTCCGTCAGGGTGTGTGGGGTTGTCCCTACTCCATTGAATTTGTTGACTATCCTTGCTCACATTAGATTTTTTGTGGCTACGGGTGTCCGTTGGACCATGCTTCCAAACAAATGTGGTTCCACTCTGATGACCTCATCTACCATCACTGACAACTCATTGTCAGTGAATTTAGGCTTCTTCTTCTGTGACATGGTGTGTGATGTGCAAGTGGGTGAAAGTTGCAGGTGTGATAGTGGAGATGTGTGTGGTGTGTGGGTGGGAGGAGTGTACCATCCTACTCAGCTGTGGGACAAGGGGGCCTGGTGGGAGTAGTAGTGCTGGCTGCCTGTACACATGCCCCCATGGAAATATTGCTAGCTACCTTTGTGGTGATTCAGAGGAAGGACATGTTAGATCTGTGAGACATGTGTTGGGAAGAGTGAGTTGTACATAAGTGCATTTGTGTTTAGGAAGTGTAGCTTTGTAGTTGCACAAGACAGTACCTAGCAGTGTAATGGTAGACATTTGTTGGTACTTACCAGCCTCCACTCCCCCGGGTATTCATGTGAGACTCTCTGGATGCAGTATGGCAAGCACCTTCTCCTCCCATTTGGTGAATTTTAGTGGTGGAATGGGAGGGCCACTGCCAGTCCTCTGGGCTAGCTCATGGTTCTTGTTGGCATGCTCTTTCATCCTACTTTTGAGATCATGCCACCTCCTCTTGATGTCTGTCAGGGTGTGTGGGGTTGTCCCTACTGCATTGAATTTGTTGACTATCCTTGCCCACATTAGATTTTTTGTGGCTACGGGTGTCCGTTGCACCATGCTTCCAAACAAATGTGGTTCCACTCTGATGATCTCATCTACCATCACTGACAACTCATTATCAGTGAATTTAGGCATATTCTTCTGTGACATGGTGTGTGATGTGCAAGTGGGTGAAAGTTGCAGGTGTGATGGTGGAGATGTGTGTGGTGTGTGGGTGATTGTGATGTGTGCTGATTTGCCTATCCTTTGTGCTGTGGGGTTGAGGCCTTCAGTTCTGGAGTTGTGCAAAGGATTCTGGGCAGGGAAGGGGCTGGTTTTATACTCAGCTATGTGGGTGGGTAAATATGGAGTATTCATGTCAGGGGTGTTGTGTGGGTTGACCTGGGATTTGTATTTTTTACTTGCCATGGGGATGTGTCATTGGGGTGTCTTAGGTGTTTTTGAGGCTGAGCCAGATATACAGCCACACTTGGTAGCCTTGTTGTGTGGTTGCTTTCGACTGCCATTACTCTTCCTGCTCAACCGCAGTGGTTGGAATGCAACAGTCTTTCCACCGGCTCTCCAATTCATGATTTGTTGCGATCACGGCGGTCGGAAAGAACTGATCGTTCCACTGGCACTGCCGTCGTATTGTGATTTCACTTGCGGTCATTCCGCTGGTCGAATGGCGGTTATTGTTATTTCTGCAGCACATCCGCCCTCCGCGTATGGATTTTCAGCTTTTCCGGACAGTCCTGGTGGAGTTTCGTGGAATCCATCCACCGCGGTGGGATTTTTCTTGCGGTGCATCCTAAACTGACCACCGGTTTTGCTGCGGTAGATGCAGACAGTTAATTCCGCTACCACGGCAGTCGGACTGCTTTTCTGACCGCCATCCTAATCGACCCCATAGTGTGAATAGAATAAGAGCAGACCCGGACATAGGTGCTGAAAGGAAATAGCACTACAGCCATATTTCAAATTAATGAAAACATTCAGGGGTCTATTGGGAAATCACCCTGACCACCATGGTAGTGGAAATCAACTGTCTGCCAGTACCGCGGCAAAACCGGCGGTCCGATTAGGATCAACCGCCAAAAAAATCAGACCACGGCAGAACAAGGCCACGAAAGACCGCTCGCAGCGGGCAGAGCTGGTGAAAATCCATCAGCGGCGGTCAGATTCGCTGTGGAAACACACTAAACCGCCGCCAGGCCAGCTGAGCGACCGCACATAAAATTAGGATGCCCCCGATGGGACAGCGGGACGTTCTGCAGTTTTCGACCACTGCAGTCACAAACAGTGATGAATGGGAGAGCCAGTGGAAGGGCTGTAGCATAGCCACCGCTGCGGACGCTCCGTGACAAATATGGCAGTCAACAAAAAATACTCAAAACAAGGCCACCAAGTGCACACAGAAAACTAGCCCTGAAACACCTAACACACCCCAATGACACACCCCCATGGCAACCTCAAAAATACAAATCCCAGGACAACCCACATAACACACCTGACAGCAATACTCCATTTTGGCACACCCACATAGCTGTGTATAAAACCAGCCCCTTCCCTGCCCAGAATCATTTGCACTACTCCACCACACCACACTGAAGGAACAAAACCCTGCAGCACATTGGATAGACAAAACACCACACATCTCACCAGCACAACAACACACACACACACCACCTACACCACCCTCACAACTGCACCTCAAAACATTAGCACATCACACACCATGGCACCACAGAAAATGTCCAAATCCACAGAGATTGAGTTGTCAGTCATGATAGATGAGATAATCAGAGTAAAACCACAATTGTTTGGTACCCTGGTCGAACAGACACGATTAGCCACAAAAGCACAAATGTGGGCAAGGATAGTCGATAAGGTCAATGCAGCAGCTCCAAGCATGAAATCATGAAGTGGTGGCATGACCTGAAGATGGTTGTGAAACAAAAGAAGAACAAGAACCGTGAGCTGGCTCAGAGGACTGGAGGTGACCCTCCCACCCCACCAAAAACATTCACTGCATGGGAGGAGAAGGTGCTTGCCATACTGCATCCAGGCTGGGAAGGACAAACACATGTAAACCATTACACTGCCATATACTGTCTTGCACAACTACAAAGCTATACCTCCTAGGCCCAAGTCCATTCATAGGCACCACAATACCCAACACAGGTCTCACAGATGTAACATCCACTCCATATAAATCACCCCAAAGGTAGGCAGCCTGCAACATTCACAGGGTTGTATGTGTACAGGAAGCCAGCACTGCAACTCCCACCATGCAGCCCTGTCCCACCCCTAAACAGGATGGAGCTCTCCCTCCCACCCAGAATGTGGTAGCCATTGCATTGTTCACCTTCATTTAACAGGTAGGTAGCCATCTTCACAGGGAGGGGTGTTTGAGGGAGGGAGGACTGCAACACAACTACCACCAGGGCCCCCTGTCCCACCCATGAGCAGGATGTAGCTCTCTCCCCTCACCCAGAAGCATGTGGCAGCTGAGGTTCCGTGTGGGACGGAACGACACTTTTTGGGTGGTGACGAATATGGGTGAGTTGGGTATCTATGAACCGCAAATAACGAGTATAGTGGGTGTATGCAGTTTCGCTACGCAACCACGTATGGTTCGTCTGATTTTTGGGTTTGTTCACCTGACCCCTCGGGTTCCATTTTAGATACGGCATCCATTTTGTTTCTTGCCCTCAAGTAGCCAGCGAACGGACTTTGTCCGCTTCGTGACCCTGGGACTCCCAAGCTTACACGAGGGACACGTGTTCTTTGGAGTATGACTTTTATGACGAGGGGAACGACACGACGAAGGCAGATGGCCCCTCTCAAGGCTCATCTTGCCGTGCCGGTCTATTGTTTCAGCCATGCATACATTAGACACGGTGTCTCTGATCCCGTTATCAAGTTCCCTTTATTACTCCTAACACTCTTCTCTAATCTATTGTGCATCCTTGTCCTTTCTTTGCATCTGTTCTTGTCCCTTCTCCTAATGTGTTTACGATCAGGATGGAATGTGTTTTATTGCAGAGAAGATATGTTTTTACAGTTGGGAACTGGCAATACTGTTGTGATTATGTTCCGGCCTCCTGAAACATGAACGCGACCCTTTTGAAGTTTATTATGGGAACCGGGTTGTAATCTTTGTTCACTATACTGTTCTATGGGAAAAACGTGTATAAAAGGAGCGATCCACTTTTGCAAATTGAAGCAGTCTCCGAGAACCTACACGCTGTGTACTTCTTGTGACCTCTGTATCCCTGCAGTAAATAAACGCTGATCTCTGACGTCGCTGGAAGTGTCCCATGCCTCTGTGTTTGGTACGCCAGAACAGGTTACCCGCGAAGGTTTCAGGTGTTGTTCCCTGGCACCGCTGGGTCTTAGAAAAACCCAGTCCTTCAGTTGGCGCCCAACGTGAGGCGACATCAGCGGTACCGGTCCAAAGCCCGACGATCGTGAGGAACTTCGTGTGAAATCTCCGAGGGAAGGTGCACCCCGCTTCATCGATCCAGTTGTCGAAATAAGTGGCCCGACGTCTTTTCCCGCGAAGATCCCCGCCTCCTGACGGCTGCGACGGACTGATGCCCTGACTGTCGACCTGTTTTGGCGCCTGGCGTAGTCCTTTGTACGGCGAGACGATAGACGGGCCTTCCTGGTGACGCCATTGTTCTTTCAGTTAAGTATTTGTGGGTCACTCCCAGTGTTCCTTTGTTGTTTGCATGGTACCATAGCATTTGTGGTTCTTAGTTGTTGAGTTTTATTTGACGATTGCAATTGCCAAAAACCGAGGGTCTCGCAAACTTTTTGCGAGGATATCATAAATTCGATAGCCCTTGAAGTTTGTAAACTCGGTTAGTGTGCGCGATGCCTAGCCGTAGTACTTTGTTCGGGTTTCTCAAATGTTGCAGAATGGATTCCCGGCTGGAGGATTCATGTCCGATACCTCCGGTTGGAACTCCAATTTACGAGCTCTATAGTCGCCATGGCGTGGGTCCTATCGTGTATAATGAATATTGGGTCCGCTACACTAAAAATGATGGGGTTCTTAGTTGGCCATCTCATGGTAGTTTCGAAACTGCAGTTTTAGATAATTTGGAATCTAAACTGTTTAAAAAGAAGGCTAGGCCGGCCATGTTTGATTCCTTCCGGTTGTGGCGGAAAGAGGCCAAGCAGAGAGAAATCAAACAGAGTAAGAGAAATAAAAGAGACGGTGTTATTGCGGTGATGCAAGATGCTGAACAGTATCAGCGAGACAAAAATGAGAAAGAGCAGGAAGTTAGTGCTCGACTTCATCATATGGCGGTGGATAAATGTTATCCGGTGCTACCGTCTAATGACGATAAGTCAGGTGAAGAAGCGGTAGAGGATTCGCTATTGTCTTATCTGTTGAAATCACCACCTCCCTATGCTCCCGATACTCTGGGTCCTGTGATTCTACCTCTTCCTCCACCTGCTGTTTTGGCGGCCGCTGGTCAGCCCGCTGTTCCTCCCGCTCTCCCGCAACCCCTTGTGCCACAAATCGTCCCTCCTCTTTTACCGGCTTCTCTTCCTACTGCACCTTTTCAAGTCCCTCCTCAGTCTGTCGTTCCTACTACTCCTGGTGCCGCGTCAACTTCTATTGCCTCTACCCCTACTGTTGCTGCGCCTGCATCTTCTTCCTCTTCTCCTTCTGTTCGTAGTCGTCTCCTGACTGCTGTTGCTACTCTTTATTCTCCGCTTTTTGGGCCAATACTCGGCTCAACTCTTTCTGATGCCGCTCAGCGGCGTAGTCAGCTTCCTGATGATAGGGAACGTGAATCGCTGGTAAAAATGGCACGTAAATGGATACGTAATCCCGTTAAATACTCTTCGCATGTAGTGTTTGAAACATTTTCTCAGTTTAATGCGCCCACTCAACGATTCGTGTTTGAGGAATTGTGTAAATCGTTGAAGGAGGAGTGGGATTACGATGTGGTAGATAATGTACCGTCAGAGGTTTCTGATCTCCAGCATCGGTTCACAACTGGTGTGATCGTGGGTGACAAGGTTCGAGAAGCTCTAGAACGTCTGTTATCATTTCGATGTACAGTGCAACCTCGAGCATTGTTTAAGGAAGAGACTGCAGCGTGGATGGCACAACCTGGTCAATATCCGATGCGGGAAGTTCCCCCAGTATGGATGCCAGGTGATCCTAATGCTAACCCTGCTGTCCCAGGCCGTTTTCAGAGAGTGTGGATACACCTCCCTTGGAAACGATCGGAAGTCTTACAGGTGAAGCAAACTTTGCCTGATCCCCGTAAAAATCCAGCGGGTTATTATAAGGAGTTGTCCCAATTGGTGGATGCTACTGTTATGAACCTTGCTGATATTGATATGAGTTTGGCAATGTAGTGCCTCAGCCGATTTGGGCGAAAATTCGTCACGAGAATCACGCGGCCGAGTTGGGCGGTGATTGGGCTGCCCTTACAGCGGCAGACGCTCAGCAAGTTGGTGGGGCTAAGCCTGAGCAGCTTATTGTGGAATTGCCCCAGAGAATAATTACCCTCATGAAAACGCTTATGCCGGCGATGCGCGTCAATTGGGACAAGTTGTCCGCGTGCAAGCAAAAGAGGGATGAAAGCGTATCCGACTTCTTTACGAGATTTGAGGAAGCATTTGTCGATCATAGTGGCCAGGACATGGGTTCAGAAGGTGGTCAGCGGTTGTTTGTTGATAAGTTTGTATCGAACTTGTTGCCCGAACTTAGCAATAAGTTGAAAAATTCTGAGAGTTCATGGGCTGTTTCTACCACTGCTCAAATATTGGCTACGGCCCAATATTACGAAAATAGGGAAAAGGAGGAAAGTGAACGTGCAGATAAGAAAACGAAGGATCTTAAAACTAAGGTCCTATTGCAGCAAGCGTATCCTCCGCGCTCAAATTTCAATGATTCGCAACAGCCAAATAGATCGCAATCACAGTTCTCTAGATCGCAGACACGGAATGACTCTCCCGCACCTCGTTTTGTGTTGGGATATAATCAATGTGCGTACTGTCGAGGGGAGGGCCATTTGAAGTTTAATTGTCCGGTTCTCCGTGATAGGAATAATGGTGTGTCAGCTCGAGGAGGTCGTGGTGGTCCTCAACAAGCTTCACGTGGTAGAGGTCGTGGAGTTACTCAGAATCAGGCCGAGCGTTTTGCCACTTCCTCAGACTCGCAGAATTGTTTCGATCGACGTGAACAATCGTCTGGTAGATCTGCACAGTATCATGTGGATGACCATTACGTTGAGCATGATGTTGATACGGATGGTATCTACTAGGACAGCCATAGACAAAGGAAGGGAGAAGTATTAGTTCCGGTTGATCAGAGAGGGCCTTATGTTGCAGTAGCCACATTGGGCGTCGTTGAGCCTTTTCTGTTGGACACTGGTGCAGCAAAAAGTTCCATTATGCATTCGAAACTCCCTGGCGCGCCTTTGTCTGGCTTAACGAATGTTTCCGTTGGATTCTCTGGCGCCCCCGTTAGCAATCCAGTCTCTAGCCCCTTGCCCCTTACGATTGGGTCTCATGAGTTAGAAGCTCCTTTGATTCTGACTACTGGTTGTGGTGAGAATCTTTTGGGCTTGGATTTGTTGAAGAGGTTACATGCGACTTTGTACTGCTCTCCTACGGGTGCGGAGCTTACATTGGGTGAGAATGTGATCTCCCCTATGTACCTGTCCATCGATAAGCTCCCGCCGGAATTGAGTTCTCTTCCGGTTTCTTTGTGGGCAACAGGTCCCAATGATGTGGGCCTACTGAGCATCCCACCTTATGTTGTTCAATTGAAAGCTGATGCGCGCTTACCACACATACCACAGTATCGTATTTCCCTTGATGGTGAACGGGCACTATTAGCGATCATCTATGATCTGATCGGTAAAGATGTTATCGAGGAGACACGAGGTAACGTGTGTAATAGTCCCGTGTTGCCTATTTTGAAACGAACTGATCCGTCCAAGCCTCCCGTGTACCGTCTAGTTATTGACTTACGGGAAGTAAATAAAATTGTTGTCCCGCAGTTTCCTGTGGTTCCAGACATTACAGCTTTACTGACTCTGATTCCAGCCTCTGCATCGTGGTTCTCGGTAATCGATCTGAAGAATGCGTTCTTTAGCATTCCGATTGCTGAGGAAAGTCGTGATTTGTTCGGATTTTCGTTAGGAGGTCGCAGTTTCCGGTTCAAACGCGCACCTCACGGCTACTGTGAGAGCCCATCGATCTACAGCCAAGCTCTTAAAAGTCAACTAGATGCATTTGTGCTGCCAACTGGTGCGGCTTTGATTCAGTATGTTGACGATCTGTTGGTAGCTGCAGATACTGAACAAGTTTGCCGGACTGCTACTGTGTCACTATTGCAGCATCTCTGTGACTTACACCATAAAGTGTCACCTTCTAAGTTACAATATTGTTGTCAAGAAGTTACCTACTTAGGTCACTTATTGTCAAAGGCGGGAAGAAGGTTGACCCCTGAAAGAATTGCAGCAATTGCTCGAATGACTGTGCCGACGACCCAGAGAGATGTGCGTGCCTTTTTAGGTATCACGTCATACTGCAGACAGTGGATTCCGAATTTTTCACTGTTAGCGAAGCCATTGATAGCTCTCACGTGCAAGGACGTTTCGACTCCTTTGCCATGGACGGAGGAATGTCAGAAAAGTTTTTCTGAACTACGTGACGCACTGTGTTCGGCTCCTGTGTTAGGTACTCCTGATTACAGCAAGCCATTCACATTATACGTTCACGAGAGGGAAGGTTGTGCGTTGAGTGTTTTAACGCAACAATTTGGTGGCAAGCAGCGCCCGTGTGCATATTTTTCCTCGACATTAGACCCGGTAGCGAGAGCGTTGCCAAGTTGCTTGAGGGCGACAGCGGCAGCAGCGGCGTCTATTCGGCAGTCCGCAGGTCTTGTTATGGATAATATGCTCATGGTGATGGTTCCGCATGCAGTTGATACTCTTTTGAATCGGACAAAGACTCAACATCTGACGAGTGCAAGGTTGTCTGGGTACGAGCTGACCCTTTTGGCAAGTCATATACAGATCAAACGTTGTAATGTACTGAATCCGGCGACATTGTTGCCGATTAATATGGAATCAGATGATGCGCCACCACATGATTGTTATTTACGAACTGAGGAAGAAACAAAAGGTCGTGTGGACCTAAAAAACACTCCCTTGACAGATCCCGATGGTACCTTGTATGTGGATGGGTCGTGCTTTAAATTGCCGAATGGTGATGTGACGACTGCGTATGCTGTAGTGACGTTGAGCACGGTTGTGGAAACTGCGAGATTGAATCAGAATTCAGCGCAAGCTGCAGAGTTGATTGCATTGACAAGAGCTTGTATTTTGTCTAAAGGAAAGCGAGTGAATGTGTTTACCGACAGTCAGTATGCATTCGGTGTTGCGCATAACTTTGGAAGATTGTGGAGAGAAAGAGGATTTATGACATCGCATGGTACGAAGATTCAGCATGGGCAGCTTGTGAATGACCTTTTGGATGCACTTACACTGCCTAAACAAGTGGCGATCGTTAAATGTAGTGCACATCGGAAAGTGACGGATGATGTTGGTCGTGGTAATGCGTTTGCGGATGAGATTGCTAAGGAAACGGCTAAGGATCTTGCGACCCGAATGTATGTCACGAGTTCAGTGAGGTGGCCGATGGAGACTGGTATGTGTGAAAATACTATTGAGAGTGTGAAAGCAATTCAGAACGAAGCTACTAAAGCCGAAAAGACTAAGTGGAAAGAAAGTACGGGAAAGTTGGACATGCATGGATGTTGGGTTGACCTGACGGAATGTCAGAGGTGGATGTTACCAGATGCGTACGTATTAGCTGTTGTGACGATGGCTCATGGGTTGGCACATATTAGTGCGAAAGGAATATGTAGGTTTTTGTCACCTGTATGGAGAAATGAGGGTATTGCTAAGTGTGCCGAGAGAGTGGTTAAGAACTGTATGGTGTGTTTGGTGTACAATCCCGGCAAGGGCACTCCCACTCCACCTGGTCATTTTGCTCCTCCTGTTTGTCCCTTTGAGGTTATCCAGCTGGACTTTATCCATATGGAGAGATGCAATAACCTAAAGTATGTTTTGGTTGTGGTTTGTGCGTTCTCCAGATGGATTGAGGCCTATCCTCTTAAGGATAACACTGCCCTGTCCACAGCAAAAATCCTGCTGAAGGAATACTTTCCTCGGTACGGAATGCCACGGATTGTATGGTCGGATAATGGAAGTGAGTTTGTGGGAAGTGTAATGCGGAGTGTGTGCAAGGGTCTTGGAATTCGCCAAAAATTCCATAGCGCTAATCATCCACAGGCAGCGGGTTTGGTTGAAGGGTACAATGGTACCCTAAAACTAAAACTTGCCAAGATCCAGGCTACGACTGGTCTATCATGGCCTGATGCCTTGCCTCTGGCTCTCCTATCGACCAGAGCGACCGTACACTCTCGAGTAGGGCTTAGCCCACATGAGATTGTGTTCGGCCGCCCTGCGAATATTTGGGGGGTCCCGAGACCAAGGGCTTTTAATAGTCTTGAGTACCCAATGTTAATTGATTACCTGCATGATTTGACCACTAAACTACGGTTAATCCATCAACAGGTCTTTGAAGCTCTACCGGCGCAGACAGAGGGCCCTGGACACCAGCTCCGGCCAGGAGACTGGGTTGTTACCCGAAATTTTGGTCGGAAGCGTAACTTGGAGCCAAGATTTGTAGGACCCTTTCAAGTCTTATTGACGACGAGGACTGCGGTTCGACTGGAGGGCCGGAAGAATTGGGTGCATGCCAGCCATACGAAAAGGGTACCGATTCCCTTACCAACGGATGGTTGGGTGAGGACTGGGATTTCGGCAACAGAAACTGAGACTCCTTTGCACTTTGTGCCGTTTAGCGACGCTCAACCTGTGGGGAATGATTTGTCACTGCCAAACCCACATGTGGAGTTATCGGTAGCAGAAAGCCCAAGGTCTGACTCGTTGTCCACTTCATCGAATACTGTTGCGCCAGCCGAACAATTGTTTGTAGAGCAAACTCGACCTGGAAGAAGTTGATACTTTCTTCGTTCAAGGACTAATAAAAATTAGTTGTATATTTGCTTTTGATGTTATGAACATTATGGACAATTATATCCTTTCTTTTTGAGTTTTTATGTGCTTTCCCACGGCTTAGAGATTTGTAATCTGAACTTTTCGAGGGAACCTCTCCATCCGGGTCACCGTAGGGCCGTGCGGGTACTCCTTTCTGTTTAGCAGGTTTCTGACGCTAGGCCGGTTACTTTTGTCGATTCCTGGGAACTCCTGGGGATTGATAATCGCTACTCAGAACGAAGTGCGTCAAATACGTCACGGACGGTTTGTAGAGGATGGCATTCTCTAAGCTGTTGGAAGTAGAAAGGATGTCGGCGCAGAGATCAGAGTTAAGAAGAGTTGTATGTACAAAATGCTTTTTGTTTCAGGTGTTCCTATTGTTCCTGATCGTATCTATGTTATTGGTGGGTGGAGTGTATTTTGGAGTACAGTTGTTATTACCTTCTGTTTCACCTACCTCTTCTCCTAAACTGAGCTCCCTCACCACTGTTTCCCCACATTCTTTTCATCCCCTGCCTCAACATGAACAGGTTAGGCGTGCGGAATTTATGAATAACTCCTTCGTTCAACTTCTACATCAGCATCAGTTGGTGATGAATACTACCAATTGTTGGGTGTGTGGGTTAATGCCACATACCATGGATAGGGGTATTCCATATTTGGTCCTTCCTTACAGTTCCCAGGGTTCGGCTCGAGCATTCCAAACTATGTTCCGTAGTGCACTAGATTCCTACCCCAGTCGAGAGCCACGTTCTGCCAATTTTGGTCCTGGGCCGTATCACAAACCTTTGGCGATAGCGATAGCGGATTTAGATAGAGATGTTTTTGATGCATCGCTTATCCCAAATGAAGAGGTACAGGCTTATAAGGATCTGAGCGAGGCTGAGTATAGTACGTCAGTGGGTGATAGACAGCTTAAGAGCTCGTCCCCAATATGGATTGTACCACACCTTGGTAATTTCTGCTTGAAAGGTCTGGGTCGAAATCCGAGAGCACAACTTGGGAACAGTGCTTGCACTGACACGTATGTTCTGCCGATGCTCTCCTCCCCTGTTTTTCTGACCGCTAAGGGCACTTATTTTGTATGTTATGAACGCGCATATACATGGTTACCCCGTGATTTTTCGGGTACCTGTTATATTGCAAATCTTTTACCACCGACTTTCACAGTTGCCTCAGATTATCACAAGACTAGAGTTGTGAGAGGCGTTATTAGCAAAGAGGATACTGCCGGTCAAGAAGCAGGAGACTTCTTTAAGGGTTTCTTGCCGTTTTGGGGACCTATGGTTAATAGTAGGAACCTAAGACAGCTGACACGTGTAGTAGAGTCGACTGCTAGTATTACTGCAAGTGCCCTTGGTAATCTCACAGCTGAACTTCAGGCGGATAGACTCATGACGTTGCAGAACCGTATGGTTCTAGATGTTGTTCTCGCAGATAGAGGTGGTGTGTGTAAAGTTATCCATTCGAGTTGTTGCATTTTTATTCCTGACAATGCTCCAACTGTCTACCAAGCCATCTCGAAGTTGTACAAGATCTCCGAGTCCATACACGTGGACGAAGGTAATTGGACGCTACTAGGATGGTTTTGGGGCCTGATGTCAACTTGGGGTTGGAAGATTCTGATGATCGTAGGAGTTGTTGTAACGTTTCTGTTCACGTGTTGTCTTTGTGTACAGTGTGGTCCTATGTGCTACAACGTGTATAAGACGACCATCTGTTACCAAGGAGACGTTGATGAATAGAATTATGTTCCAGCAGCAACTGAACGATCTGATGAATATTGAAATAGATTCTGATCTTGACTAGTGCTTGCCTACATGAGGGCAAAAGGAGCGTCTGAGGTTCCGTGTGGGACGGAACGACACTTTTTGGGTGGTGACGAATATGGGTGAGTTGGGTATCTATGAACCGCAAATGACGAGTATAGTGGGTGTACGCAGTTTCGCTACGCAACCACGTATGGTTCGTCTGATTTTTGGGTTTGTTCACCTGACCCCTCGGGTTCCATTTTAGATACGGCATCCATTTTGTTTCTTGCCCTCAAGTAGCCAGCGAACGGACTTTGTCCGCTTCGTGACCCTGGGACTCCCAAGCTTACACGAGGGACACGTGTTCTTTGGA
The DNA here is from genome assembly GCF_964204655.1 of Triturus cristatus. NCBI lineage: Eukaryota > Metazoa > Chordata > Amphibia > Caudata > Salamandridae > Triturus > Triturus cristatus. The sequence goes on from NC_140583.1 coordinate 742,627,927, forward strand.
GTATGACTTTTATGACGAGGGGAACGACACGACGAAGGCAGATGGCCCCTCTCAAGGCTCATCTTGCCGTGCCGGTCTATTGTTTCAGCCATGCATACATTAGACACGGTGTCTCTGATCCCGTTATCAAGTTCCCTTTATTACTCCTAACACTCTTCTCTAATCTATTGTGCATCCTTGTCCTTTCTTTGCATCTTTTCTTGTCCCTTCTCCTAATGTGTTTACGATCAGGATGGAATGTGTTTTATTGCAGAGAAGATATGTTTTTACAGTTGGGAACTGGCAATACTGTTGTGATTATGTTCCGGCCTCCTGAAACATGAACGCGACCCTTTTGAAGTTTATTATGGGAACCGGGTTGTAATCTTTGTTCACTATACTGTTCTATGGGAAAAACGTGTATAAAAGGAGCGATCCACTTTTGCAAATTGAAGCAGTCTCCGAGAACCTACACGCTGTGTACTTCTTGTGACCTCTGTATCCCTGCAGTAAATAAACGCTGATCTCTGACGTCGCTGGAAGTGTCCCGTGTCTCTGTGTTTGGTACGCCAGAACAGGTTACCCGCGAAGGTTTCAGGTGTTGTTCCCTGGCACCGCTGGGTCTTAGAAAAACCCAGTCCTTCACAGCCATTGCATTGTTCACCTTCATCTAACAGGTAGGTAGCCATCTTCACAGGGAGGGGTTATGTGGGTGGGAGGCCTGCACTACAACTCCCAACAGGCAGTCTTGTCCCACCCCTGAGCAGGATGGAGCACTCCCTCCCACCCAGAAGCAAGTGGCAGCCATTGCATTGTTCACCTTCATCTAACAGGTAGGCAGCCATCTTCACAGGGAGGGGTGTTTGGGGGTGGAAGGCCTGCACCACAACTAGCACCAGGGCCCCCTGCCCCACCCATGAGCAGGATGTAACACTCAAACACCTCCCCAGAATGTGGTACTTTAGAATTTGGGACCGCGTTGACTTCTCTGTGATCTGTTCAGCTTGGCTCCGCTGCCCCAGGTCAGTCCGGTCCCACGAGCTCCCCGTCCTACGGCCACCTGTGATTAGCATCAGGGTGTGATACACCATAAAGCCTTTTTCATCCCACACAAGCCTCCGGCTAATCTCTTTCACACCTGACTCTTCCTGCTTTATGGCTTGTTTTCCAAACAGGAGATGCCCGTGTTTATTGGGGCCTGTTGATATCTGATGTGGGATCTGAGCCTCGCTGGGTAAATAATTGTGGGCTGGCTTAACTGGAATGTGGGATGGTCATCATGACCCTGCCTTTTCGTTTGTAATGGATACATGTAAATGACCATATCGTAAAACAAGGAATGTGTGCCTGAAGCATGATATTTTGTATTTAAGGAGAAGCCCATTTCTGTAATTTTAAGCAGTCTCCTGAGAACATACATTGTGTTGTACTTCTCGGATACCTGTAATTGGTCTGCAGCCAATAAATCGATCTTTGACTTCACCTAGAAGACTCTGTGTTTCTGTAGGTCTGAAACAGGAAGAACCCGAAGTCTTAGGGTGTGTTCCCCTGCACCGCTGGGCTTAAAATTCCCAGTACTTCAGTTGGCGCCCAACGTGGGGCGATTTCAGCGGTACCAGTCCAAGCCAGAGGTTCGTGAGGAGCTTCGTGTGGAAATTCTGGAGGAAGGCCGCCACTTCATCGACCCCTGCATGTCGACGTGGTCCGAAAGTCTTTTCTGCGAGGTTCTCCGCATCCCGACGGCTACGAAGGACTGCTGCCCTGATTAATCGCCCTGTTTTGGACCCTTGACGATTTTGGTAGAGCGAAACAATCGAGAGAGTCTTCTGGTGACGCCATCAATCATCGATATTCAGTTAAGTATAAGTGGAGCGTCTCCCAGTTTGTTTGGTATCCTTCGGGATTTTTGGTATCCTTCGGGATCATTTTGATTTGGAGCTTGCAAGTGCCAAAGCCAGAGGACTCGTGTATTCACGAGACTATCGTATTCGATAATCCTTTGAAGTTTGAAACTAGACTAGTGAGCGAAGATGCCTGGTTCTAGTGTATTTGGTAGATTGTTTTGTTTGGGTTGTGGAAGGGATTCCCAATTAGAGGATTCGTGTCCGGTTCCTCCAATTGGAACTCCAACTTATGAGCTTTATGTAAAACATGGCGTGGGCCCCATTGCATATAATGAAGTATGGATCCGATACACCAGAAAGGACGGTGTTTTAAAATGGCCCCAAAATGGTAGTTTCGATACCGATATTTTAGATAATTTGGAAGTTAAGTTGTTTAAAAAGAAAGCCCGGACGGCGATGTTTGATTCTTTCCGCCTCTGGCGAAAGGAAGCCAAACAGAAGGAGATTAAGCTAGCGAAAAGGAATAAGAGAGAAAGAGGTATGTCAATGATGCAAGCAGCTGTGCAATTTAAAGATAATGAGGAGGAACAAATGAATTAGCAGTTACATAGACAGCGCAAACTAGGGATCGATAAATGTTACCCTGTTTTGTCACCCCTTGTACAGGATGAGACGAAAGAGAAAGATTCCCTAATGTCCCATTTGCTAAGTTCGCCACCCCCGTATGCGCAAAATGCCACAGCGCCTCCACAGCTTGTAAATGTGCAGCCTCCAGTTAATGTGCCGCAAGCCTTCCCACAACCGCCAGCTCCTCCTCAGCTGGCTCCTATCCCTGCAGTGCAGCCCTCTCAAGGGCCGCCAGTTTTGTTACCTGTTGCCCCCGCGCTTCCTGCGACTTTGCCTAACACATCAGCTGCCTCCCCTGGCGCTCTTTCTTACACTACCCAGGTACCTGTATCTGAATCCGCTTTTCTTCCCTCTGTCTATCCCCCCGCTTTCGCCTCAACTTCTCCTTCAGCACGATAACGACTAGCTAATGTAGTTACTAGTTTAATGTTGCCTCTCTTTGGGTCATCTAGTGTGACCCCTGGTTTACAACGTAAGCAATTGCGTAGTCAGCTGCCTGGTCCTGACGAAAAAGAGGTGTTAGATCATCTGGCGCGTAGGTGGATTGGTTTCCCTTCACTCTATAATATGGAATCAGTTGTTAACGTTTTCCACCAATGGGATGCCCCAAAACAGAGGTATGTCTTTGACAAAATGTGTGAATTCCTCAGTGAGGAATTGGAGGATCATGGTTCAAACACAATCCCGCAGGAATTGTGTCGCGTGCGATTTGATTTTGGAACAGGTATAATTGTGGGTCCCGATGTAGATAGAGCAGTTGCGACTTTACTGTCCTTCAGGAATGGCGATTGTCAGCAATCATTGTTCGAACAGGAATTCCCTGTGGGGAAAAAGGTAAAAGCGCGCCAATATCCGATGCGTGAGGTTCCCCCAGTTTGGAGACCTGCTGAGCCAAACGCTGTTCCACCTGTCTTAGCACATTTGCAGCGTGTTTGGGTAAATGTCCCTTGGAAACAATCTGAAGTAATAGCGCTTAAGCAGACATTGCCTGACCCCCGTAAAAACCCTACAGGATATTATAAGGAGTTATCACATACTGCGGAATCGTGTGTTATGAATCTGGCCGGCATAGATATGTTGTTCGGGAATGTTGTTCCACAGCCTTTATGGGGATCCATTCGTAATACGGATCATGTTGCAGAACTAGGGGGCACATGGGCTAATATCGTTGCTGCAAACGCTAGACAAGTTGGTGGCGCGTAGCCTGACCCTTTAGTAGCAGAACTCCCTGGTAGAATTATTACCTACATGAAAACTCTAATGCCCGCGATGCGCGTGAATTGGGATAAACTATCCGCATGTAAGCAGAAGAAAGATGAGACAGTGTCCGATTTCTTTACAAGGTTTGAAGAAACGTTTATCGACCACAGTGGTCAAGACATGAGTACTGAAGGTGGCCAACGGCTATTTGTGGATAAATTTGTGCAGAATCTACTTCCCGAGTTGTGTAAGAAATTAAAAGATTCAGAAAGTTCTTGGGCTGTTTCCTCTTCAGCGCAAATACTGGCTACTGCACAGTATTATGAAAATAGAGATAAAGATGAGAAGGATAGAACAGACAAGAACGAAAGAACTGAAAACGAAGGTCCTTTTACAGCAGGCTTATCTGCCACGTGGAGGACAGAATAATTATAGGCAAACTCAAGGTATCTATCAGCAACCCCAACAGTTTCAGAATAACCAGCAAATGAATGGGTATTATCAACCACGTATCCCTGTAGGTCCCAATCAATGTTCATATTGCAGAGAGGAAGGTCATTTCTAGTATAGTTGCCCTAAATTAATGCAGCGTACTAGTAATGCGTATGGCGCAAGAGGTAGAGGTGGTCAGCAAGCTCCTAGAGGTAGAGGGCGTGGAAATGTTCCCCAGAACGCGCGTCCTCTTCCGCCTCAAAATACCATAAATAGATTTGATCAGCAAGCCAATGCAACTGGTAATACAGCTCAGTACTATAATAAGGAATATTATGCGGAAGACGACAATGTGGAAGGTAATGATTACTAGGACAGCCATAGACAGAGAGAGGGAGTTGTTTCAGTGCCAGTGGATCAGAGTGAACCGTATGTTAAGGTGACTACAGCGGGTGTAACAGAGCCCTTTCTGCTGGACACTGGTACTGCAAAGAGTTCAATTATGCATTCAAAACTCCCTGGCGCGCCTTTGTCTGGCGAAATGAATGTTTCAGTAGGTTTTTCTGGCGCCCTAGTTAGGAACCCGATTTCTAGTCCTATGCCACTTTCTGTTGGACCTTGTGAGCTAAAAGCACCCCTCATCCTAACGACAGGTTGTGGTGAAAATCTGTTAGGATTAGATTTGTTAAAATGATTGCATGCAACGCTATATTGTTCTCCCTCAGGAGTACAACTTACATTAGGTAAGGAAGTGATTTCCCCGGTGTATTTGTCTAAGAATGCAATGCCACCTGAATTGTCATCCCTTCCGGATGTCCTTTGGGCTACTGGTCCCAATGATGTGGGTCTCTTGGAAATACCGCCATATGTGGTCACTTTAAAAGCCAATGTCAGATTGCCACGCATTCCCCAGTACAAGATCTCCAATGAAGGTCAGAAAGCGTTGCTAGCCATTGTCAGTGATTTGATTAAAAAGGGCGTAATTGAAGAGACAAGAGGCAACGTTTGCAATAGTCCTGTTTTACCTGTCTTAAAACGAACGGACCCTTCACAGCCACCTGTTTACAGATTTGTGATCGATCTTAGAGAAGTAAATAAGATTGTTGTGCCACAGTTTCCAGTTGTCCCTGATATAACTGTCTTGTTAACTATGATTCCAGCCTCCGCTGCATGGTTCTCAGTGATCGATTTAAAGAATGCTTTCTTTAGCATCCCAATTGCAGAGGAGAGCAGAGACATTTTTGGCTTCAGTTTAGGAGGTCAAACCTTCCGCTTTAAAGGCGCTCCCCAGGGCTGTGAAAGTCCATCAATATACAGTCAAGCTTTAAAAGCGCAGCTTGATGCACTTGTTTTACCTAGTGGCGCTATCCTTATTCAGTACGTTGACGATTTGCTAATCGCCGCGGATACTGAAAGGATTTGCAAAGAAGCTACATTGTCATTGTTGCGCCATTTGTCTGCCTTCCATCACAAAGTGTCTCTCTCAAAACTGCAATATTGTCGACAAGAAGTGACCTACTTAGGTCATCTCTTATCGAAGGAGGGAAGGAAACTGACCCCAGAAAGAATTCAAGCCATTGCACAATTTAGCGTGCCAAGAACACAGAGAGAAGTGCGTGCTTTCTTGGGCATTAATTCATACTGTAGGCACTGGATACCAAACTTTTCTTTGCTGGCAAAACCTTTGTTAGCCTTAACATGCAAAGACACACCGAATTCTATCCCATGGTCTGAAGAGTGTCAGAAAAGTTTTTTGGAATTGCGTGATGCATTATGTTCAGCTCCTGTGTTGGGTACCCCTGACTACAGCAAGCCTTTTACATTGTATGTTCACGAAAAGGACGGTTGCGCATTATCAGTGTTAACACAGCCTTTTGGCGACAGACCGCGTCCATGCGTGTATTTTTCGTCAACCTTGGACCCGGTAGCTAGGGCATTGCCAAGTTGTTTGAGAGCTACAGCTGCAGCAGCTATGTCTATTCGACAGTCTGCTGGACTAGTGATGGATAACACATTGATTGTTATGGTTCCACATGCTGTGGACACATTATTAAACAGGACCAAGACACAGCACTTAACTAGTGCGCGATTGTCAGGATATGAATTGACACTGTTGGCAAATCATATACACATAAAGAGATGCAACATGTTGAATCCAGCTACATTATTGCCGATTCCAGCAGACCTAGATGAGATTGAGCAACATGATTTTCTGTTCAGAACAGAAGAAGAGACGAAAGGAAGAGTGGATCTTAAAGATACTCCCCTAACTGAGTGTGATGGTACCTTATGGGTGAATGGTTCGTGTTTCAAGCTTCCGAATGGTGATACGACTGCTGCATATGCTATCACGACTTTGCACACGATCGTTGAAAACTGCACGAGTGCCACATAATTCGGCTCAAGCAGCAGAATTGATTGCCCTTACAAGAGAATGCGTGTTGTCTAAAGGAATGAAAGTGAACATATATACTGACAGCCAGTACGCCTTTGGCGTGGCCCATAGTTTTGGGCGCCTATGGAAGGAACGTGGGTTCCTGACTTCGCATGGAGCTAAAATTCAGAATGGTAAGCTGGTGAATGATCTCCTCGAGTCACTGACCCTACCGTTACAAGTTGCGATTATGAAATGCAGTGCGCACAAGAAAATCACTGATGATGTTGGTCGTGGTAATGCGTTTGCTGATGAAATCGCGAAAGAAACAGCAAAAGATGTGAAGACTCTAATGTATGTTGCGGGCCCTGCAAGATGGGTTGGTGATGTTGGAATGTGTGAAAACACGATAGAGAGTGTGAAGTCCCTTCAAGCTGAAGCCACAGAGAAAGAGTTGAGCAAGTGGAGAGAAAGTACGGGTAAATTGGATGAGAATGGTTGTTGGGTTAATTTGTCAGAACATCGGCGATGGTTGTTACCTGATGTATATGTGCTTCCAGTGGTTACTATGGCACATGGAATGGCACATATCAGTATGAAAGGAATCTGTAAGTTATTGGCCCCAGTATGGCAGAATGCTGGAATTCCCAAGTGTGCAGAGAATGTGGTCAAGAATTGTATGATATGTTTGAAATACAACCCTGGTAGAGGAACCCCAACTCCAGCTGGTCATTTTGCGCCTCCATCATATCCATTTGAAGTTTTGCAGCTAGATTTTATCCACATGGAAAGGTGCAACAACTTGAAATATGTACTGGTTGTTGTTTGCGCTTTTTCAAAATGGATAGAAGCATATCCCCTAAAAGACAACACTGCTTTATCCACAGCCAAAGCCCTTGTGAAAGAATTTTTTCCTAGGTTTGGAATGCCAAGAATGGTGTGGAGTGATAATGGGAGTGAGCTTGTGGGTCGAGTGATGAAGAATGTGCGTGAGGGGTTAGGGATAAAGCAAAGGTTTCACGCTGCAAATCACCCCCAATCAGCTGGATTAGTAGAGTGCTACAATGGCACTCTGAAGCTAAAACTAGCCAAAATCCAGGCGAGCTCTGGTCTTAAATGGCCTGACGCTCTGCCTTTAGCACTCCTATCCACCAGAATGACTGTGCACTCACGAGTGGGACTCAGTCCATACGAAGTGGTTTTTGGCCGCCCGGCCAATGTATGGGGTGTGCCAAGACCGACAAAATTCAGCGAAATCGAACATCCAGTACTGCTTGATTATTTGTGTGAATTGACGGCTAAATTGCGTGTTTTACACCAACAGGTGCATGATACTCTCCCCCAGGCCTCTGAAGCTCCAGGACACCCTATCAACCCTGGCACGTGGGTTCTGGAGAGGAACTTCCAGCGAAAGAACAACGATGAGCCCCGTTAGATTGGCCCTCACCTCGTACTTCTGTCGACAAGGTCAGCGGTTCGAGTAAAAGGGAAGAAGAATTGGATTCACGGCGCCCACTGCAAGAGGATCCCTTTGCCTCTACCATATGACCAGTGGGTCCAGGAGGGTATCGCCGATTCTGAAACAGACACTGTACCTCGTTTTGTACCATTTAGTGATGCACGCGTAAGAGGCACAACTTCAGCACAAGAGAGTGACGATATTCTGCAAGAAGCTGTGCCACCATCAATTCGATTGGACACCACAGAGCCTGAACTCTTGTTTCAAGATCAGACAGTAGCTGGTAGAAACCGCTACAACCTGAGACCAAGGCCTATGGACAAATAAAGATTCCCTTCCCTTACTATTTTTTGATGTTATAGCTCTCCCATCTGAAGGACTTTCTTGATTTTTGTTTTTCGAACCACCATCCGGGTTCAGCCGCAGGGTCGCGGTGCCAAGACTTTGGGGTACAGGCCGAAGACGTTAGGTCAACGGTTCTGGTTGGTCTAGGGCGTTCCCTGGACTGACAGGCGTACTCCTTAGCAGAAGATACTCACCCGCCGCGAGCGGCACGATTAGAGGATGGAGTTTTTTAAGATGGAGAGACTCGCTGAGGAAATGAACTTTAAAGTGAAAATATGTAAAATAATGAAGAGCAAACGTTTTGTATTTTTATTTCTATTTATACTATGTAGTATGATGGTGTTTACTGTAGGATTTGTATTCTTCTCCTCTCAAGAGCCCTTTGCACCCACTGTACAGCCTATACCTCCTCCTACTGCCTCCTTGCACTCTTTCCACCCTCTACCTGAACACGAACAAGCTAGACGATCAGAGTTTGTAAAAAACTTGTTTATTCAGCTCCTGCCCCACACCAACTAGTCATGAATACAACCAATTGCTGGGTGTGTGGGTTAATGCCACATACCATTAACAAGGGTATTCCTTATCTAGTGCTGCCGTTTAGTTAAAATGGATCATCATGGGCATTCCAGACCATGTTTCTTTTTGCATTAGATGCCTACTCTCCGCGACAACCGCGTTCCATCAGACCTAGCACAAATAATAAAGCTTTAATGAAAGGAGTTGCCGATATGAGCAGAGATATCGACGCATACTCATCTATTCCCAAGGATGAATTGCGAGCTTATGTAGGGTGGAACGCGACGGGGTATAGTATTAGTCTGGGTGAAAGACAGCGGAAAATCTCATCCCCAATTTGGGTCGTACCCCACATAGGTCGGTTCTGTTTACAAGGTAATGGTCAGAATCCAAGAGCTCAACTGGGAAAAAGTGACTGTACTGAAACGTACACCTTTCCATCTCAGTTTTCCCCTGCGTTTTTTGCTGCCAAGGGTACATATTTTGTCTGTAATGACCGAGCATATACATGGTTGCCCCCTGATTTCTCGGGCACATGTTCTATTGCAAATTTGCTACCGCCAACATTTACTGCTGCCTCTGACTATCACAAGACCAGAGTTGTAAGAGGCGTAATTAGTAAGGAGGATACTGCCAGTCAGGAAGCGGGAGACTTCTTTTTGGGTTTCCTGCCGTTTTGGGGACCTATGGTCAATAGTAGGAACCTGAGACAACTGACTCGTGTGGTTGAATCCACTGTTAATGTTACGGCTGGTGCCCTTGGTAATTTGACAGCTGAGCTCCAAGCGGATCGCCTCATGACTTTGCAGAACCGCATGGTTCCAGACGTCATACTTGCAGACCGCGGTGGGGTATGTAAGGTTATCCAATCTAGTTGTTGCATTTTCATACCAGATAACGCTCCAACAGTTTATCAAGCCATCTCCAAACTGCATAAAATATCTGAATCCATACACGTGGATAAAGGAGATTGGTCACTGATGGGGTGGTTCTGGGAACTGATATCTGCCTGGGGTTGGAAGATTCTGATGGTCATTGGAATGATCTTAGCCATCCTTTTCCTGTTCTGTCTGTGCATACAGTGTGCTCCTGCGATATGTGGCCTATGTGCTACATTATGTGTAAGGAAACCTGTATCGAGGGACGAGCTAAGTAATAGGATGATGCTACAGCAACATCTCCATGACTTCGTGAATATTGACCTAGACTCGGATTGATGTGAGTATAGTTATTGCCTATGTAAGGGCAAAAGGAGGGTCTGTGGTACTTTAGAATTTGGGACCGCGTGGGAGGCAGGGCCCTACCCCTGTCTATTCCGGTATTAGCGAACCGCGAATGGTCAATGCGGTATGTACAAGTGCTTTGTAAAACGTTTTAGCGATAAATGCACTGTGTATACGATATTATACATTGACTTCGTGGGTTCCATCTTAGAGCGGTGGCCATCTTATGGTTGCCCTCACATAGGCTACACATTACGAACAAGTACGGGCCTTTAGAACACATGTACTTTCTGTTTGACTTCTCTGTGACCTGTGCAGCTTGGCTCCGCTGCCCCAGGTCAGTCCGGTCCCCCGAGCTCCCCGTCCTACAGCCACCTGTGATTAGCATCAGGGTGTGACACACCATAAAGCCTTTTTCATCCCACACAAGCCTCCGGCTAATCTCTTTCACACCTGACTCTTCCTGCTTTATGGCTTGTTTTCCAAACAGGAGATGCCCGTGTTTATTGGGGCCTGTTGATATCTGATGTGGGATCTGAGCCTCGCTGGGTAAATAATTGTGGGCTGGCTTAACTGGAATGTGGGATGGTCATCATGACTCTGCCTTTTCGTTTGTAATGGATACATGTAAATGACCATATCGTAAAACAAGGAATGTGTGCCTGAAGCATGATATTTTGTATTTAAGGAGAAGCCTGTTTCTGTAATTTTAAGCAGTCTCCTGAGAACATACATTGTGTTGTACTTCTCGAATATCTGTAATTGGTCTGCAGCCAATAAATCGATTTTTGACTTCACCTAAAAGACTCTGTGTTTCTGTAGGTCTGAAACAGGAAGAACCCGAAGTCTTAGGGTGTGTTCCCCTGCACTGCTGGGCTTAAAATTCCCAGTACTTCAAAAAGCATGTGTCAGCCATTGCATTGTTCACCTTCACCTAACAGGTAGGTAGCCATTTTCACAAGGAGGGGTGTTTGGGGGTGGCAAGGCAGCACTACAACTCCCAACAGGCCCCTTTCTCCCACCCCTGAGCAGGATGGAACACTCCCCCTCACCCAGAAGCATGTGGCAGCCATTGCATTGTTCACCTTCATGTAACAGGTAGATAGCCATCTTCACAGGGAGGGGTGTATGTGGGTGGGAGGCCTGCACTACAACTCCCACCAGGCAGCCCTGTCCCACCCCTGAGCAGGATGGAGCACTCCCTCCCACCCAGAAGCATGTGGCAGCCTTTGCATTGTTCACCTTCATCTAAAAGGTAGGTAGCCATTTTCACAAGCAGGTGTGGGGGTGGTAACTCCCAACGGGCCCCAGCAGTTTTTTGCACAAAATAGAGGTACTGCCCCATTAAGTACGATTTGGGGCGCATTTAAGGCTACACTTCGCGGGTTAATAACATCTAAAGAAATACCAAAGCAGAAGGCAAGAAAGGAGGAGAAAATAAAACTTCAAACTGGGACCTCACGGAGGCAACCCAAGAACACTACAGGGTCAGATCAATGCACTCTGGGCAAAAACTTTACGAGGCTAAGAGCAGGATGAGGGATTTTTATTATGTTTTAGGTGAAACTAATAGCAATCTCTATGCCCAGAAGATCTATGAGGAGAGCGAATACACAGGAAAGCTCTTGGCCTGGCAAGCCAAAGAAAAGCAGGCTCGTAACAGAATAGATCAATTAATCAACCCCATTGCTAAATTATATGCTAAGACCACAGCCTCTATTGGCGAGTTGTTTTTAAAACACTATGAGGGAGTCTATCAAGTGACCGAAGGGGCCTCTTCTGTTTCCATTGGGGAGTACTTAGAGCGACTGATAATACCGAAATTAGATGATGGGGGCAAGAAATGCCTCACAGAGGACTTCTCACTGTTAGAATTAGATGAGGTCATTAGCTCCCTCCCCAACGGTAAGGCTAATGGTGATGATGGTCTTCCGATTTCATTTTTTTTTTAATTCGGAGGAACCCTACATAAATAATTTTTACTTTTACTAAATGACCTACTCCAAGGAGGCTCCCCGCCAGATTCATTTCATTCAGCTGTGGTGGTTAGCATTTTAAAAAAAGGAAAGGACAAGGAGAATATAAATTCATATAGACCCATAAGTCTCCTAAATACAGATTATAAAATTTTTACAAAACTGTTAGCAAACCGATTGAATAAAATAGTGGGATGTCTGGTAGCTAACGACCAGTGTAGCTTTGTTGCAGGCAGGCATCTCCATTCAAACACGAAGTTCGTACTGGAGGCACTAGATTTTTTTTAAACTAATTAAGTGAAGGCTCAAATCTGGCTTTTAGATGCGGAGAAGGCCTTCGATCTAGTGTCATGGGACTGCCTTTTTGCCATTTTGCACAGTTTTAATTTCCCGGAGGCCTTTATCATTCTTTTAAAACATTTATATATGGATTCTAGGGCACAGATTATCATCAACAATTCTCATATTGGGACATGTCTGGTTACTAGAGGCACGCGACAAGGCTGCCCCCTGTCGCCAATTTTATTCGCGTTATTTATCGAACCTTTGGCAATTGCAATTAGGAAAATACGGACTGACACAGTCCCAGTAGATGGCATGACTAATATAAAATTATACGCCGATGATATTGCCCTTTTTTTAGACTCTAAACCCTCTAGCCAAGTGAAAATTGTAAAAATATTCTCGGATTTCCAAAAACTAGGGGGTTATAAAATTAATGTTAATAAGACGGAAATTATTCTAGTAAACTGCACTGTAGACACTTTAATACCAGAATTCAGGCAAATATACAACCCATCCCCAAAGAGATATTTGGGAATATTTATATCGGATGATTTGGAAGATCTGTTTTCATTGAACTTTTCACCTCTGTTAAAAAAGGTTGGGTCTCTTTTAGATCACTGGAATTTATTACCCCTGACCTTAATGGGGTGAGCAGCATTAATACGAATATCGGTCTTACCTCTTTTTAATTTTTTGTTCGACGCCATACCTTGCACAATCCAGGTCTCCATTTTTTAATAAAGTGGACTCACTGATTTCCTCTTTTCTCTGGGCTAAAAAATCTCCTAGGCTTGCACGCAACACTTTATACCTTCCTTTTGCAGAAGGAGGGTTGTCCCTTCCAAATATTAGAGAATATTATTTTGCATCCTTTGCACACCACAGTTTCAGGGGTTTTTTTTCAGACACTATCGTGGCAGACAATTTTTTTATGATGAAGATGTTGTCAGAAGTAAAAATAATTGATCCGATTAGAATCATAAAAGACCCAAAGAAAGTTCGTTACAAGTCCCTTCAGTGGATTTTCAGACAGAAAACTCAGTTTTTGAAATTTTACTCTATTCCTAGAATAAGTAATACGATGGATTTGAACAACTTTAACTTTGGAGAAGAGGGAGGTATGGATAGTAAAATATTAAATCTCTGGAAAGAAAATGGCTTTGTGAAGATTGAAGACTTCCTCACCGGAAATAGGTGGAAGTTGTGGGATGACATCTCCAGACAGGTACATCATTCTTATTCCACCTTAAATTGGTCTTTCTGAATGTTCAATCCAAGGCTTAGAGAGTTGGATATAGGAAATCTATACCACAAAGAAAATATCTCGACAGCTTTGAATAATAAAATTCAAAAAAAGATGAGTTTCTGGATTAAATTATTAAAAGAGGACAAAGGGCACGTACTCTCCAGTAGGATCATTGAAAGGTGGAAAAAGAGGGAAAATATTGAAATCAACAAGCTTGTATGGGATAAGATAAATACATTTAATAAAACAATTTTCCGTGGCGCGAATTTTAGACGCATGCAATTTTACAATAAATGGTTGATTTATAGAACTCCCTCCTATCTCCATAGTATCTTCCCCCTAGTTGCTGATAAATGTTTCCGGTGTGAGGAGAAAGGGAACTGGAAACACATTGTCTGGGAATGTCCTAAAATCCAGCCATTTTGGAAGGAAATTGAAAAATACCTCTCCCTTGAGCTCAAAGTGACTATAATATTCGACGATTTAATTCCTGTACTAGGCTGTTCTGTGAACCATACTCCATATGATGAGTCCCTTTTCATAGCCTCTTTAATAGCCAAATCCCTTGTTTTGCAGTCCTAGAAAACCGATCAAGTACCTACTTTTCAGGCTTGGAAGGCAAAATTACTACGAATCCAGGGTAGGGAAAGAAAATACGCATTTAGATCAGGGGCACTTAAGAAATATGAGAAGTTTTGGAGTGTGTTTGAAACGTAGTCTTTTTTATTATATTTTCTGACAGCATTCAATTTTAACTATATTATCTTAAATAATAGTCTGCTAGACTGTTCCCCATTATGCATTCTGCGCTTTACAAATTGAACATTGCACTTTACAATTAAGATCTGAATTGTTGAAAATTTATTATTATTTTTTTTTTCTGTACCTAACTACGTGCCTTGTACCGTATTAATTCTATTACAACTGTGCTTTGTATCGTTTATTCTGCTTTTATGAACTCTCAATAAAAAGAATAAAAAAAATAAAAAAAACTCCCAACAGGCCCCCTTGTCCCACCCCTGAGCACGATGGAGCACTCCCCCCACCCAGAAGCATGTGGCAGCCTTTGCATCGTTCACCTTCATCTAACAGGTAGGTAGCAATCTTCACAGGGAGGGGTGTCTGTGGGTGGGAGGCCTGCACTACAACTCCCAATAGGCAGCCCTGTTCCACACCTGAGCAGGATGGAGCACTCCCTCCCATCCAGAAATATGTGTCAGCCATTGCATTATTCACCTTCATCTAACAGGTAGGCAGCCATTTTTGCAAGGAGGGGTGTTTGGGGGTGGTAAGTCACCACTACAACTCCCAACAGGCCCCCTTGTCCCACCCCTGAGCACGGTGGAGCACTCCCCCCACCCAGAAGCACGTGGCAGCCATTGCATTGTTCACCTTCATCTAAAAAGTAGGTAGCCACTTTCAGAGGGAGGACTGTCTGTGGGTGGGAGACCCGCACTTTAACTCTCAACAGGCATCCCTATTTCACCCCTGATCAGGATGGAGCACTCCCTCCCACCCAGAAGCATGTGTCAGCCATTGTATTGTTCACCTTCATCTAACAGGTAAGCAGCCATTTTCACAAGGAGGGGTGTTTGGGGGTGGCAAGGCAACATTGCAACTCCCAACAGGCCCCCTTGTCCCACCCTTGAGCACGATGGAGCAACCCCCCCTCCCAGAAGCACGTGGCAGCCATTGCATCGTTCACCTTCGTCTAACGGGTAGGTAGCCATCTTCACAGGGAGGGTTGTCTATGGGTGGGAGGCCTTCCCTACAGCTCCCACCAGGTAGCCCTGTCCTACCCCTGAGCAGGATGGAGCACTCCCTCCCACCCAGAAGCATTTGGCAGCCATTGCATTGTTCACCTTCATCTATCAGGTAGGTAGACATTTTCACAAGGAGGGGTTTTTGGGGGTGGTGAGGCAGCACTACAACTCCCAATGGGCCTCCTGGTCCCACCCCTGAGTACGATGAAGCACTCCCCCCCACCCAGAAGCATGTGGCAGCCATTGCATTGTTCACCTTCATCTAACAGGTAGGAAGCCATCTTCCCAGGGAAGGCTGTTTGGGGGTGGGATGCCTGCACTAAAACTCCCACCAAGCAGCCCTGTCCCAACCCTGAGCAGGATGGAGCACTCCCTCCCACCCAGAAGCATGTGGCAGCCATTGTATTGTTCAGCTTCATCTAACAGGCAGGTAGCCATTTTCCCTGGGAGGGCTGTTTGGGGGTGGGAGGCCTGCACTACAACTCCCACCAGGCAGCCCAGCCCCACCCCTGAGCAGGATAGAGCACTCCCTCCCACCCAGAAGCATGTGGCAGCCTCTGCATTGTTCACCTTCAGCTAACAGGTAGGTAGCCATTTTCACAAGTAAGGGTGTTTGGGGGTAGTAAGGCAGCACTACAACTTCCAACAGGCACCCTTGTCTCACCCCTGAGCACAATGGAGCACTCAAACACACCGAGAAGCATGTGCCAGAAAGTCCACCCCAGTGTGACAACAGAACAGGTAAGTAGACAGTGCATGCACCACACCATTCCTCTCAAAAAGCATAGAGCCATATGACAACACAAGCCCTCACATCCCACCAAAATTTACACAGATACAATATCAATTTACAGTGTGCCGACAGCTAAGCGTATGTAACTGTCACAGAAACAGAAGTGTGACTCACCACATCCCATGTTGAAGCAAATCAGGGCCCAAACATGCATAGCACTGAATGCTGATTACTGAACTTCTATGGGGGCTGAGCTTGAAGGACCATATGAAAACAAAACAAGCATGGTCTGTCGAACAAATGTATCAATTCACAGGACATGACAAAGATATGCATGAGATCCAAATGGCTAGTTCATGCAAATATGTAACCCTGCCAGGCAGAATAATCAGCAAAGATACTTCACATCAAGTTGTATTGCCGCCAGTTGTCAGATGACAACCTTCCATTGTAAGGACAAAATCTTCACGTGGGGCATGGTATCCATTGACATGTCACCCCATGGACAAGTAATGTATGTACCTCCACATCATGTCATGATGCAAATTACTGTGCAGACATACAATGTGCGAAATAGTTAACTGTGTGTTACATAACCTACAAATAAGATACATCGAACACCAAGCTTGAGGGGTGCACGTCAATGACCATTTACCCTCTGTCCCACAGGTGACCAACAACTGAGTGCAGAAGACGTCAACATCAACCTGCAGAGCCAGTCTCCACCCCCAGAACATGGAATCTCTGATGAGGAGGCGGAGCTTGAAGCCGGCCCATCTGGTATGCCAGGGCACAACAGGTCCAAGGACCCCACTGTCCTTCCACCACCACATCAGCAACAACAACAACAACTACTCTGACCCCTGCTGCAACGACCTGTGCGGCCTCCACCACCACCACCAGTGCTGCCTTCAACACTCTCCCTGCCCCAGATGATGACCACCCCACCCCACCAACTGAGGAGGGCAGGGAGAGTAGGCGTGTGCCTACAGTAGTGAGGCCACAGGTCCGTGACATCAGGGCAGGTGGGATGGCAAGGGGGAGTCTAAGCCAACAGGACACTGGGACTGAAGCCCTGGACAATATCACCAGAGTCCTTGGGGCCTATGAACGGGTCCAGGGACAAACGGGCCAGGCTCAGGAAGATGCCTGTGAGCTCCGACTGCTGCTGAGGTCCATAGACACCCGCATGGGCCAAATCGTGGACCTCTTGGGCCAGCTAGTGGCGGTTCTCAGGGACAGGCCTGCGGCACAACCAACAACTCCACCTCCCTCTGGTGGCCCACAGGATGACAGTTCCACATCCTCCCCTTCGGCTACGGAGAGGGGGGACTCCTCAGACCCCATTAGCCCCCCCCTGCCAAACGACCAAGGGGCTCTCCGAAGAAATCCAAGGGAGGAACCTGTGGCAAAGCACCTGCCAAACGAAAGTGAAGGAGCCAGCCATGATGTCAACCCCCTTCACTATTGCATTGACTTTGTTGACTGTCTTTCCTCACACTGCCTTGTTAATGGCATCCGTCTCTTGGACTGGGTCACCACATCAATGTGGTGACTACTCAACTGTCTCATCTACCCTCACTGACAACTCATTGCATCACAATTCACCCTTTTATAAATATTCACTCCCCTCTCACATTTACACATTGTAAATAAACAATCCTTACACACCTATGTCATTGTGTCTGCCTGTGTTTATCACAGGATGTGCAATGTTCACCATGTTTACAATGTACCAGGAGCACGGATTGTTTGTAGGCAAGGAGAGGCTGAAGGGACCTAGGAAAACGCAACAGAACAATATTCACTAGCCATCACACAAGCAACACATGTCATCAAGGAACTCCAACCTGCACACATTACTATGAGCAACTGTACCAACATAGACATCCTGTACCTGTGCCAAACTACCCTGTACCAGAAACATTAGCAGCTAGCACTGAGTCAACAACAGGCTGCAGTCACAAAGCTCACATAGACCTTTTCACCAACAATGACATCAGCGAACAAGGGCCCTGTTGTACATTGTCACTCACCTTCAAGTAGAGGTTGATGAGCTGTTGACGCTGGTCAACACCTTCCTCCTCTCCACTATCCTCATCACTGGACATGGGTTGGTTTGCAGGCGGAGGCCTTGGCTGCTCATCAGCATCCAGGAGCAAGGGGATCTCCTTGCGCAAGGCCAGGTTGTGGAGCATGCAGCATGCAACTACAATCTGACACATCTTTTTGGGCGAGTACATCAGTGCACCTCCGGTCTTGTCCAGGCAGCGGAAACGTGACTTCAAGAGACCGAAAGTACGCTCCACCACACAGCGTGTCCTCCCATGGGCATCATTGTAGCAGACTTTACTTGGGGTCCTGGGATTCTGCAGTGGGCTCAGCAACCAAGGACGGTTGGGATATGCAGAATCACCTAGGTATGAGATACACAGAACAACTTTGTAATATAACTGTGGCAGAGGACAGCATGTCACACACACAGCACGCTACTTGGCCCTTCGTACTCACCCACAATCCATGCATGCTCCGGAAGCAGATTAGCCATCAGCTGTGGCACAATGCTGTTACGTATGATGTACGAGTCATGGGCCGAGCTAGTAAATGTGGCACAGACGTGTGATATGATCATATCCACCTGGCACACCACTTGCACATTGATGGAATGGAAATGTTTCCTGTTTCTGTAGATGTGCACCCGTGCCTGTAGTGGAAAAAGTCCAACATGTGTGCAGTCAATGACACCAACAACATTGGGGATGTGCCAAAGGCCATAAATATCATCCTTCACACCCGCCAATTCATGTCTCTTGGAGAAATGGATATATCTGTCCTTGTAGATCATAGCGGACCCGGACATCCCGTGACACCATGCTGAACATAGGCTGCGACATCCCACCTGCGCTGGACACAGTGTACTAGAATGATCCAGTAGCAATAAAATGCAGGGCAGGCATCACCTTAGACGTTGGTGTGAAACCAGTCGAATATGTTCTGCGAGGCCGCAGTTGGGGCTCCAACATAGCACATAGGTCTTGTAGGGTGGGTCGATCCAGATGGAATTTCCGTAAGACCTCCTCATCCTCCATGTCTGCCACCACTGTGAAGGGACGATGCACATTTGGTCTCCTTCTAGGTGCAATGAAAGGGGACACATGTAAATGCAATCCACCATGAGATAGGTCCAACATCTTAAGTTTTGACTGACACAACACCAACAATAACTGTCATCACAGTTCAGTTTACAGCCCAACTTAAATGTAGGGACACCTTCAGCTACACTAGTCGTACACCTGTCCACTTTTCACACAGCGAGTACCTCCAACAATATCTGACTATGTGACTGCCCAATGCGATATGGCCACATCTTGCATGAGCGGCCCGAGAATATTTCATACAGCATATTTGTGAAACTGCAACACTACTGTCTCCTACCTAGCTGCTGTACCTGCCACACCTTCTTGCATAAGTTGAACAGGGCACACATCAACAACACAATGATCACAGTCTGTGCGTGCATGAGCCAAGCAAAGTAGACAGTGATATATGCACAATGTGTAGTCAGACATTCATCACTGTGAGTTGCTCAGCCCTATCACACATTGACATGGTTACCCATTGGAGAGTCCATCTCAACACTGTTCCGTGTACATGTCCAGCAATATCACAAGTGACATGTGAGGGAATACATGCCAATGTTTTCAATCATATACACCAACATGGCATGTGCAGTCAGCAGTGGGGTAAATGTTACATTGGCATTGTGTGCACAATCTTCTGCAATAAATCATGTGTCTACTGTGCACTGTTGGGAACTGGCCATTGGCCATTTACACAGCATGATGTGTCCATAGGTGAGTGCTCCACCACCAAAATCACGGTCACTGGCACCAATGTATGGCAGCCATACCACGGTAGCGACCGCCTGGCCCCTGTGGTGTGTCACCCCCAATGCCAAAGCCACTCCCATGGTACTGATACATATATGTTGATAGTCAAATGGCGGTTGGCATGCTCCGCCACCCAAATCACGGTCACTGGCACCAATGTATGGCAGCCATACCACGGTAGCAAGCGCCTGGCCCCCTGCGGTGTGTCAACCCAATGCCAAAGCCACACTCGCGGTACTGATACATATATGTTGATAGTCAAATGGTGGTTGGCATGCTCCACCACCCAAATCATGGTCACTGGCACCAATGTATGGCAGAAGAAGAAAGTGGGGAAACCCACTTGGTACCTCGCACTGTTCACTGAGTGGGAAGAAATCCCTAGGTACACATTATCACTAACCCTGGGCGTAGTTCGCGAAGTAGCACTTCGCAAAGCTACGCAAAGTGCAGTTCGCACTACGCAAACTATGCGTAGCACTTCGCGAACTGCGTAGTACCTTGTTCGCACTGTGCCAGATGTCGTTTTCAATGATTGCACAGTGCGGACAAGCAACTGGCACTGTGCAATCATTGAAAATGGCAGCTTGCACAGTGCGAGCTGTAGTTTTCTGCTGCTCGAGTAGATTTTTACTCGAGCGGCAGCTTTCTCAACGCGAACTGGTAGTTTCTCATCGCGAGCGGTCGCGAGCATACGCGACCACTCGCAATGAGAAACCTGACCTCCTCGCAATGGGAATCTTGCCGGGAGGTTTATTTTCCATGCTCGCGATCGCCAACTTGATGTTGCTGATCGCGAACAAGAAAAAAGTCTCGCCGGGATGTCATTTTGCTTGCTCGCGGTCGCCAACTTGACGTTGAGCATCGCGAGCAAGCAAAAAATGACCGCAGCACTACGCTACGTGTGTTCGCACTGTGCTACGTGCAATTTGCGTAGTGCGAAGTAGCGCGAACTTCGCAAACTACGCGAGCGTAGCATAGTGCTTTGCCCAGGCTTAATTATCACAGAACAATTTTTAAATGGTTAATTCTTAATTGCAAGCAAAATAAATGTGTTGGTAACTTTCAATCAATTTTAGCAACAAATGAAAAACAGAAGGATTTAATCATCACGTAAATATTGTTCATTTCACAATATGTTAAGCAGTACGTGAATGCATCGTTTTCAACATACAGAAGTGTCCAATAAGTTGAAAATTCTAATATGATGGAGAAAAAATCAAGATGCTTTTGTCTTCATTGATGTTGAAGCCCAATGCATTTCGGGATTTGTAGAATCCCTTCATCAGGGGCAGTCTAAAACATAAGCAGAAAACAAGACATATGTCTAGACAATGAACTTTTAGGATTCAAACAGAATTCAAACTGATGCCACAACGGTGGAGACACAAGAGTGTGTAACCTTAGTGTTGGTTACCAATGTTAAACATTTGTGTGTACATGTTCTAAAAAGGTGAAATTATTCAGCAAGTATAGTTGAGACAGAAACCCGTGTGCAAAGAACCCTGGTAGAGAGGGAGACAGCGGAGTACTGTGAAAGAAGCTGATATATCTGGTAAAAAACGTGAGAGAATCTGAACGTGCAAGTTTACCGCCAGTGCTGTAAATAAAATTGAACGGAAAGGCGCTCACCTCAATATGACAATAATGAAAAACAATGAAAAAATAATGAAGAAACGTTCAGCCAGTGGTTTACTAGGAGAAAACTCTTTGAGTTCTGCAGAGTGGGAAAAAAATGAAGCAACGATGTAATGGGTTGAGAGTGGAAATTTACTGCACTGTCCCAAATGTGCGTTGGAGAGTGAACTGTTACCTGAAGTCTCAACGAGACTGGTGAAGCTGAGTATCCGTGTAGAGCTCGTGGGATGAGACGTTACGCGACAACAAGTGTTGGCGAAGAAATACCTCTGAAGGTAAACGGGAGATCTGCAAGCATGGTAAAAATTAGCCTGCTGGACAATAGAATGCCAGGCGGTGGTTCGTAGAAAGAACAAGGTAGTGAACTCTAGTGTACCTGGAAGCCGCAAGTTGATGAAGCGTTCTGTCGTTAGAAGGAAAAACCGGAACTCGTCTCAGGGAAAACGCAGTGATGCGTGAATGGATGACGGCGGGGTTAAGTGGACGTGGAGGAATGGAGATAGAAATGAGACTCGGGGTGAACCAAAACGGCAGGATAAACGATAATAAGAAGCGTACTAGGAAAATTCCAACCATGTAAACAATGGGCTCGGGGTGAAGAATGCAGAAAGCGTCTGCAAATCAGACGGGATGTCAATGCAAATGATCCTGAGAACGTGGCACTGCTGGCAGTGAAAGACGGAATAAGAGTTCTGAGTGTGGAAAACAATAAAGTTTTGTGGAAAGAAAAAAGAGTGTTCAGTAAAAAAGAACCAGGAGAACCATAAGATACCTGAATGCAGAAGGGGTCTGATAGTTGCATATCGTGAATACATGATTGAGACTAGTGTGAGCATAATAAAAGTGGTATAAACAAATTCCATATGTACTATATACACAGCGAACACTGTTACAAAAGGCAATCATAAGGTGATAATCAAGATGAAAGAATGCATGTGTGCAACTGTACAGAGAGAACAATAATACTGGAGGCAGTACATAGTTGAACGATGAATACATGATAAATGATGGAATGAGAGTGTAAGTTCAGTGTTATTAGATAGATAACACAAGTAAAATTAGGAACCACAGTACTACTTCGCCATTATCAACTCACTGGCATGAAACTAAGCATACCATCTCACAACTCAGATTTCAGATAATTAAAGTTGTGAAACCCAAACCGGGAGCAGACAGTACCCAAAAGCTTCTCCAAAGAGAAATCCACTGGATCAAATTTTTAAATACCCTGATTCCATATGGATTAAATGATCGTATTGATATGAGTTGTTACCTCTAAGGTTTTGTTCCCCTCTGAGACAAACAATGTAGACACCACCATCATGTTTTTTCCTTGTGTTATCTATCTAATAACACTGAACTTACACTCTCATTCCGTCATTTATCATGTATTCATCGTTCAACTATGTACTGCCTCCAGTATTATTGTTCTCTCTGTACAGTTGCACACATGCATTCTTTCATCTTGATTATCACCTTATGATTGCCTTTTGTAACAGTGTTCGCTGTGTATATAGTAGACAACGGGTGTAGTACCTCAGCACCCTTATTGAAACTTTTTCACCTTTACAACTCAAAAAATTACTTCCAGTACTGGCTACAAATTGGTGTGCTCCTTACAACCCATTCTTCTTTAAACTCTCTTGTCACATTAAGGAAGCACCCCCCTCTCAATATGTCATTTGAATCAATTACTAATCTCACGGACAACAGGGCAACCACAAAAACCTATACCACGGATGAAGCCTCAGAAATATATTCACTCATACAAGAAGTCAAACTTTCTGATGCGCATGGTGGATCTATAACCCAACAGCTTAGACAATTAGAATTCATTACCCGGCGACAACTCAATCAGAAACTCCACGCGTCCACCCTCGTACAATACCACAAATCAAAACGCATACCAAGAGGTCTCATACTGGCCATAAAACCAATGCTATTTCGCTTTCACCTCAACCCCACATTTATGGAAAAGTGGTACGCGATTCTTAACAAATGCTCATTGGACCTGATCCTACTTATCATAGAAGAACTTGCTAAAACTATTAGAGATCTTGAAGAAGAAATTTTCAATCTTGAAAGTGAACTCCAACTTAGAGTAGAAGCAGATTCTTGGAAACTCCAGTTGGAGGTACTCAATCAGAAGTTAGAAAAATATGAAAAGGAGCTTCAAGAAGGGAAGCTCCGGAAATTCAAAAGAGACACGATTGACTACATGCTTAATGAAGTTTATACGTGGGCTGACTCCAGAAGAAGGTTCGACAAGAAAAATACTACATCCTCAGATGAAAGCACAGTTTCAGATCAAGAATTGTCAACTAGAAGAGGACCAGTTGTTACAGAAACAACAACCGCAGGAGTTACAACTTCACCTGTTGCATCAACATCTAGTCAAACACAAGCTTCTTTTTTATCTCAAGCCACGGATCTCAACTGCCCTCCAGACCACCAAGGCGGTCAAAAAGACAAAAGAGGCAAATCGCTAAGAAGTGGGAAGACAGTAATCTAGTAATCAACATTTCATCATACGTTCTAAGCACACAACAAAAAGCTATCTTATCCTAAGGAATGTCGTTTGTACCCACTAACAAAACAACCTTACTCAATGTAGAGGCTGATCTGTACAAGTTCATGAGACAACTACATCTAAAACATTTTTTTACCAATGTCGTGCAATCTGAGGAACAAGATACCATGGCACCATCCAACCCTTTTAAACCACGCAGTAAATTCGTTCCTCCGGTTTCACACAAGATTCTTGATTCTTTTGAAGGTTTGGTTTGTAGAGATGTGGCACTCATCAATTACCAATCCATGAAAAATAACAACCTTTCACAGTTTGAAAGATCTCTCATCAACCAATTGGCTAACAATTCGGACATCATTATGAAGCCTGCAGATAAGGGAGGTGCCATTGTCCTCATGGACACCACCTATTATTCATCCAAAGTTAACAACCATGTTCAAGATCCCAACACCTACATGAGACTTCCCCGAGACCCAATCACACAATTGGAAGACATTTTGTCTAAAATCCTCCAAGAAGCAATCGATCAGGATTGGATATCTGAGCAAACCAAAAAATTTCTGATGATTAAGAATGCTAGGAGACCTAAGCTATACATGATCCCCAAGATCCACAAAAACCACCTGGATCCACCTTTTCGACCCATAGTTTCAGGCTGCGGATCATTGTTCGAACCTCTAGGCAAATTTGTTGACCACTATTTACAAATATTCGTCCAGAAATGGCCCTCCTACATCAAAGATACCACTCACTTTCTACAACAACTGGACATGATAAAAGACAGGGACCTCTCAGATGTCCTTCTTTGCACTATAGACGTGACGTCTTTATATACATCCATACCACATGAAGCAGGTTTAGAAGCCATTGAGTGGGCACTCCTTCAAACACCTGAAATTGATACAGAGAGATTGTTCATCCTCAAAATTCTTCACTTCTGCCTTCACCACAGCTATTTCGAATGGGAAGGAAACTATTACGCACAACTAATTGGCACTTCCATGGGCTTTTCAGGAGCACCTGCTTATGCCAATGCATTCATGTCACTTTTTGAATCTGAGAACATCATTTCAAACACCCGCTGGTGGACTCACATATTGATGTATTGCTGCTACATTGATGACATCTTTATATTATGGACAGACACTGACATAGCTCTTGAAACTATGATCATCGCACTCAACACCGTCAACCCGAGGATTGAATTTACACACAACATCCAACAAAAACAAATTCATTTTCTGGGTGTCCTCATTTCCAAGTCACCCAACAACCGGACCTTTGAGACTTCCGTTTTTCAAAAACCAACAGTCCGCAACAGCACATTAGCTTTCACTAGCTTTCACCCCAGGAGTTTACTAAGGAATCTTCCTTATTCCCAACTACTCAGAATCATGCGCATCTGCTCAAACCCGGACAACAGCAAAACCAAAGAACAGGAATTCATTCAATGGTTCAAAGAACGAGGCTATCCTGACACCACACTTAAAGACTGTTTGTCACGTGCTCAACAACTAGACAGAACCAACTTATTACAAGCATCGATCAAACCGACACAAACTCATTCCGTCTTTGTATCCAAATTCTCCACCGCATCCAAATCAATACGAGACATCATCAATGCCAGATGGGAGATGTTATCTACGGAGGATGATTTTAACAACATTTTTGCCGCAAAACCACTGTTTGTATACACAATGGGCAAAAACCTGAAGTCACTACTGTCCACACCGTCTCCTACATTCCCTACTGATGAATTCAAAGGTACCATCAAATGCAACAATTGCATTCATTGCAACAATGTCATCTGTGGCAATGTGTTAACACATACTACCTCTGGCAAATCAATGAAACTCAAACATTAAAGCGATTGCAATACCACTAATGTTATTTACTGCATCAAATGCCCCTGCGGAAAAGCCTATGTCGGAAAAACGGAAAAACAGATCAAAGTAAGAATCACCGAACACAAAAGTAAAATCAGGAACCACAGTACTACTTCGCCATTATCAACTCACTGGCATGAAACTAAGGATACCATCTCACAACTCAGATTTCAGATTATTGAAGTTGTGAAACCCAAACCGGGAGCAGACAGTACCCAAAAGCTTCTCCAAAGAGAAATCCACTGGATCAAATTTTTAAATACCTTAATTCCATATCTCCTTCAAACATGTATAAAAACAGTGGGCCATCCCGTCCGCGCAGCGGGCGGGCGCAGCGGGCACGCCGGCGGCGCACCGAAGGCGCGCCAAAGGCAAGCCCGTCTGCGCCCGTCTGCGCCCGTCCGCGGCCGACCGGGGCTCGGGGCCAGGACCCCTGCCCCTTTTATCTCCACTGCCAGTAATGAAAGCAGACCTATCTGCTATACCACTAATGATCTACTGGCCCTCCGCCCCAAGGTTGCAGATAGCTGTCGCCACACCCTGTCAGTAGACTCATCCTCACCTCATTGCGATACCTGCCACTTTACCACCCGTGGATGGAGTAACGACGAGTTGACGCTGATTAATATGAAACTAATATTATTAAATTGTAGATCTATGAAAAAGCACAAACTGGAGATACATGACCTGGTATTAGATAGGGATCTCGATGTGCTCTTTTTAACAGAGACATGGTTAGATGATGCCTCAACACCAGAAACTTTGGAAGCTGTTCCTGTAAACTACTGCCTGCTCAGACTTGACAGAGAAAAGCAGAAAGGGGGGGGATTGGCAATGATCTATAAAAGCAATCTACAATGCAGCTTAGAGAAGGCCACACTGCCCAATTGTGTAGGTGGTTTTTTCACTATCAAAGATAATCCTAAAACTATTATCAATGGACTCCTCTTGTATCGGCCTCCAGGCAAGTCCTCCCAATTCAGTAATCAACTTGCAGAGCTGATAACTCAGCATGCACTGCGGTACAAGAAATTTCTTATTTTGGTAGATCTTAACCTTCATTTTGAGGATCCTAACTGTAAGGAGGCACAGGTAGAGTAGATGTACTTAAATCCTTGACGCTTAAACTTCAATCTACCTCTCCATCGCATCAACTAGGACATCTCCTAGACCCCGTTTTTGCTAACTGGGAGGGGATCACATTTGCCACACCGATTCAAATAACATGGTCAGATCATTTCATCGTCCCTATTGAGGTAGTAATTGCCCAACAGAAAGGCAGAATGACCAAGCCCAAGCCTCAAAAACGCAGAGATTGGAGGAAGTTCACGCAGGATGATTTTAAATCCGACCTACTAAAAGATCCTCCTCCGCCTAGTGATACTCTGCTGAAGGCATGGAATGACTATGAAACATGGATGTCTAGGGCTCTAGACACTGTAGCACCATGGACATTCAAGCCACCTGCCAGAAAAATCTAAACTGCCCCCTGGTTTTCCAAAGAACTTAAAGTAGTTAAAGCCAAATGTAAAAATCTAGAACGTGGCTGGAGGAAAAATTATACTCCGGAAGACATGCTGAATTATAAAAAAGAACTAAAAATATATCACAAACTCATAAGAGCAGCCAAAGGCGCTCATTTTAAGGAACGCATTGAATTTGCAAAGAACCCCACTAAAGAGCTTTTTTCCATTTACAAAGAATTCACTGTTCCTATTAGACTGGAGGCCCAAGACACCTGCTCCAATGAGCTATGTGATGATATCGCGGACTTTTTTGTGAAGAAAGTAGACGTAATACATGGCACTTTTGTTGATAACATGCCGACTAAACATCCGATGGTGAGAAATGACCCTGCCACCAAACCCCATCTGACATGTTTCAAAGTCCCTGAGAGGAGGGGTTTGCTCACCATCATAAACGGCATCAAGTCCAGCTCCCCCTATGATGTGATCTCTCCTAATCACTGTAAGGGAGTTTTAGAATGTATGATTGATCAGATTCAACACCTGATCACCTTATCTTTTCAGGAGTGCTATGTGCCAGATGCATGGAAAACGGCACAAGTAATTCCCCTGAAGAAAAAAGCTACCATGCATATCTCCCAGCTACAAAATCTCCGCCCTATCTCCCTTCTCCCTTTTTGTGGGAAAGTGGTAGAGAAGGTAGTAAATACATAACTCATGAAATTTGTTGAGGAGAACTTCCTTCTCCATTCAACACAGTCAGGGTTTAGAGCGGGCCACTCAACAGAGTCGGCGGTTCTCTTCTCCACAGAATGTCTGAGACAACTAGTAGATGAGGGGCAGACGGCAGCGTTGGTTTTATTAAATCTAAGTGCAGCCTTTGACACCGTGCTGCACTCAACGCTGCTGTCTCGCCTCTCAGACATGGGAGTTGAGGGATCGGTACTGGAATGGATAAAATCCTTTTTAGAAAACAGGAACTTCCAGGTGCACTGCCCCCCTTATAAATCCTCCCTTCCAAAGCTCAGACATGGAGTTCCTCAGTGCTCCAGTTTGAGCCCCACGTTGTTCAATCTATATATGGCGCCTTTAGCTCATATTGTGGAAGCTTTTGGAGTGGATATCGTCACATACGCTGACGATACCCAACTAATAATTAAACTCACTCACAATCAGGCAGAGGATGCCACTAACTTTTCCAACTGCATGCTCTCTGTGGCAGGGTGGATGAACAACAACTGCTTGCGCCTTAATGGCGACAAAACAGAACTGCTAGTGGTTGGTAAATCCCCCTCCGCCTGGTTGCAGGCCTGGTGGCCAACAGAATTAGGGGCAATTCCCCATCCGGTGGAGTCTGTTAGAAATTTAGGGATCATGGTGGACGCGGAGCTTTCCTTTAAGCATCAGATTAGTAAATGCACGGGAAAATGTTTTGGAATACTTAAAACACTCAGAAAAGTTCTCGACCTACTCCCCATTAGTGCTAGGAAAACACTTATTCATGCCTTAGTCACACCTCATTTAGACTATGGCAATGCTCTTCTCCTAGGCCTAAGCAAAAAAGGTATCCACCAACTGCAGTGCGTCCAAAATGCTGCTGCGCGACTGGTGCTAAACCTCCCACGCAGAGCATCAGGTAAAATGGCACTATTTGAACTTCATTGGCTCCCTATTGAGGAGCGAATTAAGTTTAAGGCTCTCTGTTTTGCCCATTGCTTTGCCCAGGGAAAAGGCCCAGGTTATTTGCGAAACCTTCTTACTATCCATCGTCCCACCCGTAATTTAAGATCTACCGGAGCGATGTTGTTCCAACTTCCTCGCGTTCGCAAGACCAGGATGGGAGGTGGTTCTTTTAGGTTTCTAGCCAGTAAACACTGGAACAAGCTTCCTCTTGATTTACGCATGGAGCCCTCCGAAACAAGATTCAGACTAAAATTGAAAACTCATCTTTTCCCGCGTAAATAATCCAGGATCCAGGCGAGCCCCGGACATTGGCCTTTCGGGGAGCAGTAGCATCTTTCAGCGCGGGGACACACTGTTTTAGTGTAACCATGCGCTTTAGAAGTGGTTTTATTATTATTATTATTATTATTATTGATATGAGTTGTTACCTCTAAGGTTTTGTTCCCCTCTGAGACAAACAATGTAGACACCACCATCATGTTTTTTCCTTGTGTTATCTATCTAATAACACTGAACTTACACTCTCATTCCGTCATTTATCATGTATTCATCGTTCAACTATGTACTGCCTCCAGTATTATTGTTCTCTCTGTACAGTTGCACACATGCATTCTTTCATCTTGATTATCACCTTATGATTGCCTTTTGTAACAGTGTTCGCTGTGTATATAGTACATATGGAATTTGTTTATACCACTTTTATTATGCTCACACTAGTCTCAATCATGCATTCACCATATGCAACTATCAGACCCCTTCTGCATTCAGGTATCCTATGGTTCTCCTGGTTCTTTTTTAATGAACACTCTTTTTTCTTTCCACAAAACGTTATTGTTTTCCACACTCAGCACCCTTATTCCGCCATTCACTGCCAGCAGTGCCACGTTCTCAGGATCATTTGCATTGACATCCCGTCTGATTTGCAGACGCTTTCTGCATTCTTCACCCCCGAGCCCATCGTTTACATGGTTGGAATTTTCCTAGTACGCTTCTTATTATCGTTTATCCTGCCGTTTTGGTTCACCCCCAGTCTCATTTCTATCTCCATTCCTCCACGTCCACTTAACCCCGCCGTCATCCATTCACGCATCACTGCGTTTTCCCTGAGACGAGTTCCGGTTTTTCCTTCTAACGACAGAACGCTTCGTCAACTTGCGGCTTCCAGGTACACTAGAGTTCACCACCTTGTTCTTTCTACGAACCACCGCCTGGCATTCTATTGTCCAGCAGGCTAATTTTTTTCATGCTTGCAGATCTCCCGTTTACCTTCAGAGGTATTTCTTCACCAACACTTGTTGTCCCGTAACGTCTCATCCCACGAGCTCTACACGGATACTCAGCTTCACCAGTCTCGTTAAGACTTCAGGTAACAGTTCACTCTCCAACGCACATTTGGGACAGTGCAGTAAATTTCCACTCTCAACCCATTACATCGTTGCTTCATTTTTTTCCCAGTCTGCAGGACTCGAAGAGTTTTCTCCTAGTAAACCACTGGCTGAACGTTTCTTCATTATTTTTTCATTGTTTTTCATTGTTGTCATATTGAGGTGAGCGCCTTTCCGTTCAATTTTATTTACAGCACTGGCGGTAAACTTGCACGTTCAGATTCTCTCACGTTTTTTACCAGATATATCAGCTTCTTTCACAGTACTCCGCTGTCTCCCTCTCTACCAGGGTTCTTAGCACACGGGTTTCTTTCTCAACTATACTTGCTGAATAATTTCACCTTTTTAGAACATGTACACACGAATGTTTAACATTGGTAACCAACACTAAGGTTACACACTCTTGTGTCTCCACCGTTGTGGCATCAGTTTGAATTCTGTTTGAATCCTAAAAGTTCATTGTCTAGACATATGTCTTGTTTTCTGCTTATGTTTTAGACTGCCCCTGATGAAGGGATTCTACAAATCCCGAAATGCATTGGGCTTCCACATCAATGAAGACAAAACAATCTTGATTTTTTCTCCATCATATTAGAATTTTCAACTTATTGGACACTTCTGTAACATGAAAACGATGCATTCACTTACTGCTTAACATATTGTGAAATGAACAATATTTACGTGATGATTAAATCATTCTGTTTTTCATTTGTTGCTAAAATTGATTGAAAGTTACCAACACATTTATTTTGCTTGCAATTAAGAATTAACCATTTAAAAATTGTTCTGTGATAATGTGTACCTAGGGATTTCTTCCCACTCAGTGAACAGTGCGAGGTACCAAGTGGGTTTCCCCACTTTCTTCTTCTCTCATTAATCTCACATCCGTGGTGACAACGGATGTAGTACCTCAGCACCCTTATTGAAACTTTTTCACCTTTACAAGTCAAAAAATTACTTCCAGTACTGCCTACAAATTGGTGTGCTCCTTACAACCCATTCTTCTTTAAACACCAATGTATGGCAGCCATACCGCGGTAGCAACTGCTTGGCCCCTGCGGTGTATCACGCCCAATGCCAAAGCAACACTCGCGGTACTGATACATATATGTTGATAGTAAAATGGCAGTTGGCATGTTCCACCACCCAAATCATGGTCACTGGCTCCAATGTATGGCAGCCATATCGCGGTAGCGACCACCTGGCCCCTACGGTGTGTCTCCGCCAATGCCCATGCCCTTACAGCCAATGGGAACCGCAATTGTGGCAGCCTAATGCAATTTTGAAAATTGCGGTAGGCGTGCTACGCCACCACGGAGCTGGTCATTGGATGCATTTGAAAAAAGCTGACCTGGAACACCAATTGCAGTAGCTCAGAACCACTGAAACTACCCCAGGGGGCTATATATGTGTGGGAGGGAGACTCATATTTCCACTGCTTCCAGAGCCTACTGCCTGACACCCCTCACCACCAACTGCTGCTGCTCCTGTCTCCAGAGTCTGCTGCCTGATCCCCTTGCCACCAACTGCTGCTGCTCCTGTCTCCAGAGCCTGCTGCCTGACACCCCTCAACACCAACTGCTTTTGCTTCTGTCACCAGAGCCTGCTGCCTGACACCCCTCACCACCAACTGCTGTTGCTCCTGTCTCCAGAGCCTGCTGCCTGACTCCCCTCACCACCAACTGCTTTTGCTTCTGTCTCCAGAGCCTGTTTCCTGACACCCCTCACCACCAACTGCTGTTGCTCCTGTCTCCAGAGCCTGCACCCTGACACCCCTCACCACCAACTGCTGCTGCTCCTGTCTCCAGAGCCTGCTGTCTGACACCCCTCACCACCAACTGCTGCTGCTCCTGTCTCCAGAGCCTGCTACCTGACACCCCTCACCACCAACTGCTGCTGCTCCTGTCTCCTGGATCCAGTGATGGCAAGGACTGAGAAGATCCGGGCCTGTCCCTTCACCACCGAGGAGCTGGCGGTCCTGGTGGACGAGGTGCTCACACAGTATGGGAGGCTATATGGTGCTCCAGATGTCATGGTAAGTGCTTCAGAGAGTGCAGGGGGTGCACACATGAAGTTGATCTGCTGCAGTATGTGAATGAGAGTGTGGGTTTGTGTCATACACTGCCTAGCATGCTGTCTCCAGGGAAAAGGGGTGTGTAGCTTATTTCACACGTTTCCCTGGCTGCACATCAGAATGGGAGGGACATGTATTGTTTTGTCAGCCATACAGTGACGCAGAAAGTTGGTTAAGCAGGAGTCAGGATAGGAATTGCCTATGTGAATGGATGTGTGGGTCCCTGATGTTCTTCACAGGCTCTTCTGTGGCCTTACCAAGGGTTTACGTAAAGAGGGTACTGATGGAAGTGTGTCTGACTCAATGACATCATGTATAGGTCAGCACTATGCTCTGGACTTAAATGCCAGAGGGTGACACTCTTGGTGGTAATTCACCTATGACATAGCAGATTGCAGTACTTTTGTACAGTGCCCCTCCAATTTCCACCAGCATGTGTACTGACTCGCATGTGTAGGCACTGTTTACACTCTCAATTTGTCCCTTCATGTGTCATTTCTGATGCCCCACGTTGGACCTCAGTGTGAGCCGACCTGGCCTGCACAGAGACTGCCCAATCTGACAAGGACACATCATTGAATGTACAGAGTGAAACATATGGGTTATCTGATAGACTATCCATCAAAGAGCCATCTCAGCCCTGTAGATTGCACATGACGGACCTTGTGAGAAGGGTGTGAGATTGTAAGATCATGTCCCTAAATGTGACCTCCCTGACATAGTGAGCCATTCACAGGGCAAGGACATTGAGGGGTGTGCAGTGTTGGACACAGTGAGTCTGCCCCGCCACATCATTTTCAATTTAATGTATGTCTTGCTCACTCACAAACTGGATAGCAGATGTGGGCCTCCTTCACATTTCTTTCTGTGCTGGCATTCTACATGTGTTTGAGATGGGCAGGTACTGTGTCTATCCTCATACCTGCATTCATTTTTGTTTGATTCTCCCATGCTAATGTGCTATGTAAGATGCTGTAATGTCTCTACTAGACATATCTGTGAAGTAGTGCTGAGTTAGTATCATGCTCCTGTACTGAGAGATGGTGGTACATAACCTTGTGTCACTGATTTTTCTCCTCTTGTCTCCCATGACTGCAGCTCAAAGTCCACCAGCGTAAGGCCATGTGGAGGGCCATTGCACGCAAGGTGCGGGCTCTGGGTGTCTCCAACCGACAGCGCACACACTGTTACAAGAGGTGGGATGACATCTGCCGGCTGAGAAAAAACATGTCAGATGTGACGCTGTGGCTGCTCCCTCGGACTGGCAGGTTGTCGAGCAGGAGCATGACAACACTAATGGCCCGCATCTTAGCTGTGACACAGCCTGAGCTGGATGCTCGTTTGAAGGACCATCAGCAGCAAGCTGGGGGTGAGTATTCTGGGAAGGGTGACTTTGGTTGTGAGTGGCTGCATGTGTTTCAAGCCTGGGCCAGTGCTGGGCTCTGTGATGTTGCTAGTGTGATGCAATGGCTTGTAAGTGGCCTCTGTGTTGGGTGCAGCTGTGATGCATTTTCCCTACCTGTACTTTCTCATGGCATTGGAGTGATGGCCCTTGACATTGCATTCTGTGTTGTGGCCTTCTGGCATCGTCTAAATTGTGGTAGTCAGGGACATCCCATGGAAGGGAACGGAAATGTGCATCATCTGAGTGTGCTTTCATCAATGTGTTCATTGCTTGATATCAGAATTGTGAGAAGTACACATCTGACACCAATGTGCAACTGTAGTTGTGCCCCAAAGTAAGACATGGTGGATGGCATGAGCTCATGGCCATTGTGGACTGATGTTGGAGTATGTATCTATGTTATCCCCTTCTGCTGCCTCCAGATGTGACTGTCACCAATAACAAAACTGGGTTTTGGCTAATGGCAGTAGAGCTGAGCCAAACATAGTAAATAACAACTGGATGCTAATACTGCAAAACTCTTAATAAATCCCAATCACTTATGGGAAGGCATTTCGAATTCGCCGTTCTTTAATAAGAGGATTAACCCCTTCAGTGCACATGACGAGATAGTCTCGTCATGGAGCGCGGTTGCGCTGTGCCCATGACGAGACTATCTCGTCATGAACCCCGCCCGCTAATTCAACGCCCGGCACAGGGCGGGGAAAGGGCGGGGCACTGAAGAGGTTAAAGAACAGCGAATTTGCACGACTAAACTACGCTTCTTTCAAGGTAACATTTTCACTTTGTCCGAACACATCGGTTCACTGTTATAAGTACGATGCTAAAACATGGCTTGTACTTTCTCTCTGTTTTAGTGAAAAAAAGAGTCGTTCTGCCTTCTAACACGGACTACTTTTCTTGCCACGCAAGTAAGCCCATCTAAGTACCTTTGTTCCATTCAATTGCACCAGTCTACTAGATTAGTAGCTAAAATCTTTTTACTCCTCACCTAGGTGTTCTCATTAAAGACGCAAGCAAAACATACACCATATAAGTAAGATGTCATCCATTTGAATGAATGTTTGAAGTCACCAGCCTTTCACTAAATACCTGACACTTATTCTATGATTACGTCACTTTTCAGAACTACTTGCTTCGTAGATCGGTTGATCTACCCTCCACTTCCTAGAGGTAATATTTCTAGGGTACACAGTGCACATTTGTAAATAGAATTGGTGGGCGTCTAGATATACTGAACAAATTCCTTTTGTTTCTAGCCCACAGGTCCTGATGAGAGCCCCAGAATTCATGGGGACTCGAAACGCGTAGACCTTGCCTTCTGGCCATAAGAATACAAACCCAATCAAAAGTGTTAGATATAAGATTGATATTGTATAGCTTTTTCTTCTGTGGTTTTAAAAAAAAAACTTTTGTATGTTTTTGATGAATCAACCTTTGTATGTTTCTGAATGAATGAACGTGTGAATGAGAATAAATGAGTTGAATCAAAGTGAATGAATGAATGTGGTGGTCCGCAAATTTGTCACAGTTTTTTCTACTAAGTTTTCTTCTGAATTTTCTGATTGATCTAAAATTGGAAGGACAACTAAATGAAACTTAAATAAAAGAATTGATACATTCATTTGACAAAGTATCTGATCTAAGGCTTTTTGTTTGATTCGAAATGCCTTCCCATAAGTGATTGGGATTTATTAAGAGTTTTGCAGTATTAGCATCCAGTTGTTATTTATTATCCAGATGTGACTGTGGCAACATGTTGGGAGGTACATCTTTTCCCCCCTCAGGGCCCTAGGTGTGCTCAGAGGGATCTGTGTGTCTGGTTACACAGATCCACCGGCAGGATATTTGGCTGAGTGGGCATCACATGGGTCACGTATGACAAGTTTGCATGATAACACGCAAAAATTGAGTTTTGAATTTAGGTTGCACGGTGTTACTGCACAGGGTGGTGTACAACATGGGGATATCATCATCTTGTTTCATGCTTTGCTTGAATATGAGGATTATGTTAATGCCACAGAACTGACCCTACGTCTCTGTCTCTTGCAGTATCTACTATGGCCACAGAAGGACAGGGGACTGACACCAGTGGTGAGGCATCAAGCACGACTGCTATGCACAAGCACACTGACACTAATGTGACCAGCGCCTCGGAGGGGGACAGGAGTCTGCTTGAGAAATCACAGCCAGAGACACCAACTTTAACGTCATCTGACGCCAGCGGTGATACATCTATGTTGGCGGGCACAGGGAGCGGGAACTCTGCCTCCTCTTCCACCACACAGCGTCCAGTGCCCACCCTCCCAGCTACTTCCACTAGTGCTGCCCGTGTTTGCACCAGTAAGAAGGGAAGAGTGTCCTTCACCCCAGGCACTACTGCCCCTGCCTCCCCTGCTGCCGTCAGTGTTGAGTCTGTGGACCTTTTGCAACAGCTGTGTGTGGGCCAAACACCTCTCATCAACGTCTTCCTAGACCACCACAAAAAGTTTTCACAGGCAGTTGCTTTCATGGAGGGCATTCATTCAGACATGGGTGGGCTACACCGGACTGTCCAGTCTTTGTCCCCCACAGTGATGGCAGCCATTCAGCTGGCACAGTCTCAGAGTCCAGCTCCAGTCCCTTTGGCCACCCCCTGCCAGTGGCTACATCTGACAATAGTGACCACATACCACAGACCTCAGGCTCAAGATACAGCACACGCAGCACACAACAGCAGCAGCCCAAGCGGGCCAGAGCACAGACACCATCCCCCCAAAAAACCGAAGCCACCCCAAAGTGTAAAAGCAAAAGCCCTTTAGGTGACACTCAGGGGCATAAAGCCAAGAAGCAGGCCTCAGGCTCACATGCCTCGGAGGTATCCCCAGCCAAGGACTCTCCTGTCCCAAAAGCGTCTCGCAAAGAAAAGCAGTCAGTTCCCGTTCCTGCTGTGAAGCTGGTGCCAGCTAAGGGTCCACAGAAAAAGCCCGCTATAGCAGATTCACCCAGAACCTCAACTCCCATCCAGAGCCCTGTAAAGCAGGGAAAGGCGGTCAGTGTAGGGGGCTCACCTGTTCAACAGGTGATGGAGGAGAAAAGGCAAGGCCTGGCCAAGTGTACCTCCGGAAACAGCAGGTCCTCAGATGGAGGGCCACCTGGTGCAGCTTTGGTGGAGAGTGGGCCTGTTGTAGCCACAACACCTACCACTCCTCCCAAGAACAAACCTCCATTTAGACTCCCCAAGACGTGGAAAGGCACCCCTCCACATTCTCCCTCCCACACTGTATCTCATGGAAGCATGACTCCACCTCCACGTGCCACCATACCACCTGATCCAAGCAGCCCTCCAGCTTCCAAAGCCACTGATCCCTCTGCCTCAGCTGGGCCTCTCTCTCCCCGGTCCAGTCCTCCAACTGGCCCCAACACTTAGCCACCTCCCAGTCTGACTGACAGCCAAGTCTGAGTCAAAGTCCCCTTCACACACCTGTCTCTCTCACAGAGGTGCCTGGACTTCCCATTGTTATCCCCCTAACTGTGTTGCTGATCATGGCAATGTACAGTCTCACACATTCCCTGTGCAGGATCTAATGCACACATGTGCCTTCTCTGCACTTTGGACTGGCCACTGGC
Organism: Triturus cristatus; assembly: GCF_964204655.1. Lineage (NCBI taxonomy): Eukaryota > Metazoa > Chordata > Amphibia > Caudata > Salamandridae > Triturus > Triturus cristatus. Next base: position 742,665,498 of record NC_140583.1, read on the forward strand.
CTTGTTGTGTTTGCCCATTCCCTGTGCAGCTTCTCATGTACCTACTCTGCACTTTGGACTGGCCACTGGCCTTGCTGTGTTTGCCCATTCCCTTGCAGCTTCTCATGTACCTACTCTGCACTTTGTACTGGCCACTGGCCTTGATGTTCATTGCTGTGTTTGCCCATTCCCTGTGCAGCTTCTCATGTACCTACTCTGCACTTTGGACTGGCCACTGGCCTTGATGTTCATTGCTGTGTTTGCCATTCCCTATGCAGCTTCTCATGTACCTACTCTGCACTTTGGACTGGCCACTGGCCTTGCTGTGTTTGCCCATTCCCTGTGCAGCTTCTCATGTGCCGCCTTTGCACTTTGCACTGGCCACTGGTCTTGCTCGTGTCTGCTTTTGATGCCGATCTGTGTAATATGTGAATATAGACAGTTACTCATGTTGTCTGCTTTGTCAGTGTCTTTGCTAAATAAAGGGTTTTATGTGTGGGTATGCTTTAATGTGACACATGCTCTGTATGCCACTTTAACATTGCAAATGGCTGTTTTGATTTTTTCAGGTTTTTACTGAGGTAACAGGCACTTCAGTTCTTATTGACTCTGGGGCTTGGGGGTGCAATGATGGTTGTTTGTGATGAGCTACTGTTATCCTAATCAATCGATGGTGATGTTAGATAAATTGTACACATGGCATGTTTGGATGCACTGCCAGCACAGAGTGGAATACTACCCACAGTATTGCAGGCAGGCTGGCCAGGGTCCATCATGTCTGTGTGATCTTTATTGATGTGTGACCAGCAGTGTTGGAGTATGGTCATCTTGTGATGGCCAGTCATCACAGTCACTGGGTAGATTTCAATGTGTGCACTTGTGTGGTCATGAAGCGTACAGTGTGAAGGGGTGACTTTGTAAGTAGTGTTGATGTGTGTGTGCCCCTGCGATGGAAATTGCACACATGTGTCAACCTGGAATGGAGTGCCTGTTAGTTGGATTGGTCAGCCCTGTGCTTGTGATTGTGTGCACATGTGGAAGTTGTAGATTGTGCACTGTGTGGTGTGTTGGTGTGTCCGTGCACTTCTGGGGGACACCTACTTGTTGTTAGTGCCAATTGTGAGTAAGCAGAGTGTGTGACTGGCAAGTCAGTGCTGTGTTTTGTTGATCAGCCATGTGTCTTGTTTCTGTTTGTGCTCACTGTGCAGACCTGCTCAGCCACACAGACATTGTGGGTGTGTTTTCTCATGCATTGCTGTCACCTGAGGCATTTTTGGCTCCAGTATGGCATGTGGGATGTGGAGTTATAACATCCCCTATCTGTGATTCTGATGCCTACCCATTGTGAGTGAGCACTCCATCTATTTGTGTATGGTGCACTCCAGACATGTCTACTACGGACATACACACCACTTCACTCTCATGTCAGCTGAACCCTTGGGTTGCCAGTGTGTGTTCCTCCACACCACTTTATTTGTTACACTATGCTTTGTGGTGCTGATCTGTGCACAGGACCAATGTGCCACTCAGGACAGTTTCCCAATTGGTTATATGTGATTTTCTTGTACTGTTTTGCAGTCATGGTTGCTCATATGCAGTTCAACTGATTGTGTGGCACAGTCCTCTGGTCATGTTGTTTTCACCTGGGTGTCCCGGACTTGTGCATCTGTGGGTGATGGGTGAGGTGTATGTGTATTTGCTGAGGTACCTCTTCCCTTCCTGAGTATAATGTTGTCTGTGTGCTATGGTGATTTGTGTTGTGGGCGTTCATGGTGTGGCACTCATGTCGGTGTGGAACTGGTATGTTTGGTGTGAACACACTGCTTGTCATGCATGCAGTGCTGTGAGTGTATGTTGCCTTATACTTGCCTGGTGTGCATCTCCTGATGTCCAGCTGTGTTTGCAATGTGATCGATTGGCATGTGCATCTGTTGTGTGTTTGATGTGGATGTGTGCAGTGTTTGGCGAGTGTAGTCTCTTGCAGCTGACAGATGCTCTGTGTGTGATGTTCTATTTGCATGTCATTGTGTGTGATTTGTTTGTGCATTGTGATACATTCCAATGTGTGTTGCAAGTGTAGTGTGCATGACTTGTGTGTCTGTTACATGCACTTAGGACTATTCTTGTTCCTGGACATGTTTTGAGTGCATCCGTGGGGTTTTCTCCTCCTATATTTGACCTGTCATATGTCAGGATTGTGCATGTGAAAGCATGTGGTACACTATGACATCATGTTGATTTGATGGGTGGTGTGGTATGTCTGTCTGTTTTTTCTTATTGGCCCATTGCTCCAAGTTTGTGTCCATGATTGTTTTGAGATGATGCACTTCTTGTCTGTGTTGGGGTATGTTGTCTGTGCATTGTTCCTGAGTGATGTTTTTGTGTACTCCTGTTCTGTCTGGGCTCTCATTGCCTTTTCACTGTTTTACTGCACAGGTCTGGGCTTGTTGTACTTCTGTGTATGTTGTTAGTGAGTTTTGTGTTTGGCTGTTGTTGTGCCAGCATTGGTCCAGGCATCTCTGAGTGTGTGTGTGTGATGTTTGTGGATGCCCGGGATTGTGATTGTTTGTCCGTGTATTCACTCGACATTATTGGCACCATTCTGTGTGTTTGACACTGGTGTTGAGTGGTACAGGTGTGAGGTGGGTGGGGAAGGGGCAAGTGCGAAGGATCCTACTTGTGTTTGACAGTCATGGAGTGTGACAATGGGCCCTGTGTGTTGTGCTGAGGACATACACCTGTCAAGTTGTTGGATACAGATGTGTGGCTGATCACTGTTTGACATCAGAGACTTCCTATCATTCCTGTGCCTATGCATGGGTTGCCTTGCTGTCTCCCTGAGTTGTTGCACAGAGGTGACTGTGGTTTAATTTCACTCACTATGCCAGTATGGGGTGTGTCTAGTTGAGTGAGTGTTCATATTCATTGATTGGACTCAGTTTGCTTGACATGAAGGTAGTGTGGGTGTGGTGTGAGGGTTGCCCTAGCCCTGAGCTTATATGCTGTGTGCTCCTCTGCAGCCCCACCTGCTGAGACTGTCTGCCTGGGTGTGGTGCAGGGTGTGGGTTCACCTGGCTGGGTATAGTGCATGGGGGAGCAAAGGAGGGGCACATAGCATGTCCCTTAATGGGTGTGGGGGGTGTAGTGTGTGGAGGGTGGAGGTGTGACCCTATGATCTCTGTGGACTACCCATGCCTGGCGCTGGCTCTGCCTTCTACAGTGTGCGCATGTTTTCCCGCGCCTTCACCGCTGCAGTGACGTGACCGGGACATTGTATTGATATCGTGCTTGATGCGGAGGTGTGATTTAGTAACAGGTAGGACATGGGTGAGTACACTTGTGGATGTGTTCCTGTTCCCACCAGGGTGTCTGGTGTGGACAGGAACCCTATATCAGCCCAGGAGTTGTGTGCTGTGGTTGTGTGCGGAGTAGTGTGGTTATGTACCTGCGGCGGCATCCGCGATGGTGTATAACTTGCTGGTAGTGTATCAGGTACAGCACCGGGAAGACTTGTAGAGCTGGATCCATTGCGGTCGGGACCGGGTGGAGGAGACTGGGAATCTGGTTTCGCGCCAAGAAGTCATGCTTCTGCCGTCTCTGGTTGGGCGGTTTCTCCACTGCTGTGTGACTGGTTATTTGGAGCATCCTGATTTGTACGCCGGTCGGGATGTCATTTTGCACGGCGTTGGGTTTCTATTTGCTCCCACCGCTGCGGTGGCGGGCACATTTTTATGGTGGTTCACGTCGCGCCGCGGCGAACGGGAAATGGGCTTTGTTTGACCATCCTAATATGGCGGAGCGTGAGGACCGCTGCTGGAGTGCGGAAAATTACATTTTCCGCTGCCGCCAGCACCGGAGTGGTGCCTCCGCCCGCCATCATAATGGGCCCCTCAGTTTGTAGCTTGAGTTAAAGCCAGTGGTATAAAAAAATATAAAAAATATAAATAAATATGGTGTGAACTTGTTCCACTTCCAGTTAAGCGTAGGCGAATGAAGCGTCTGAGCATCTGAGAAACCAAGCTAGCGCAAAGCTCTATGCCACTGCTATATTCGCTGTCCTGCTCCTGCCTCCAATGCTAAAACCCTTATTAATCTGCCTCAGAAACCTCCTATGTCGGGTGATGCTTTTACTCACTGCAACAATCTAACAGAGTTATTTCAAAAGAAAATTCCAAATAACTATCTGGCTTTTCCGTCTTCTCAGTCCGCCAATTCCATGACTATCCCTGCTGAGCCGATTGTAGGAACCCAAACCATACTATTACAATTTCCTCTCCTTGATCCTGCCTCACTGAACTTAATTATGGCAAACATAGAATTGGGCTCTCCCATAGACCCTGCTCCCCCCCAGGCCCTTACCTTAGTCGCAGATACTATTCGCCCTGCAATTCTTGACCTGGTGAATTCCACTGTCTCGTCAGGTGTAGTACCTTTGGCCTGGAAATGTGCGATGGTTAAAGCCCTTTTGAAAAAACCTAATCTTGATCAGACCAATCTGGCCATCTATCAACCCATCTCCCTCCTCCCGTGGGTGAGTAAGATTCTAGAGAGGCATGTAAAGAATACTCTTGTAGCCTTTCTGGAAACTAATAATTTACTGCACCCCTCCCAGACAGGGTTTCGCCAGGCTTGGCACTGAGACTGCTCTCCTTGCAGTGAAATAGGAAGCAAGAAGGATTCTAGATCTAGGGGGCACTGCAGCTATTATCCTTCTTGATCTCAGTGCCGCATTCGACACTGTTAACCATATTACTATGCTCCTCAGACTCAAGAATTTGGGAGTGTCCGGTATGGCAATAGAGTGGTTGCAGTCTTTTCTCAGTGACCGTTCTTTTAGGGTCTTTGATGGCAGATGACACTCAGCTCGTAGTGGCACTCAACCACCCCGAGGGATCATCTAGCACCCTAGGCTGTTGCCTAGAGGAGGTCGCCAAATGGATGGAACTCTCATGCCTTAAACTTAATGGGGACAAGACGGAGCTTATGCTCCTAGGCAACTCCCCTGCCTTCAATCCGGTATCTCTTTGGCCAGACTGCCTAGGCCCGGCACCAGCCCCTAAAGATCAAATCAAGAGCCTTGGCATCTGGATTGATCACTCCTTCACGTTCAGTCATCAGGCAGCAAAGCTTTCTGCAACCTGCTTTGGGCTACTAAGGATGCTTCGTAAGGTTCTTCCCCTTCTTCCTTTCCACGCCAGAAAGATCATGGTCCAAGCTTTGATCCTCTCTCGCCTGGATTATGGAAATGCATTACATCTAGGAGCTCCGCAGTATACCATCAATAAGCTCCAAATCCTTCAGAACTGTGCCGCCCACAGAGTTCTTCAGATTCCTTGTCGGCAATCCACTAAACAAGCACTAAAGAGCTTGCACTGGCTGCCAATCAGGGAAAGGATTCAGTTCAAGGCTATGTGTTTGGTCCATAAAGCCTTCTGGAAGCACGGCCCACCCATTCTTCAATCTCTGATCACTCCCTATCAGCCGAAGAGAGACCTTCGGTCATCTGTCTCTTTTCTTGCCCTTCAACCCAGAATAAGGAAGATCAGATGTGGCGGGCGTTCCTTCACATATAAGGGTGCCATTGGTTGGAATCCTCTTCCACTTCAAATGCGGAAAGAGCCCAATCTTCTATCATTTCGCAAGCTTTTAAAAACTTGCCTGTTTTAGTTCTGCATCTTTTTCTACTATTCTTCCCCTGTACTCATCCGCAGCGCTGGGAGGCCTCCGGTTAGCCATCGCGCTTTATAAATGTCATTCCATTATATTACATTCCAATCCTCAGGTCCCCCCCACGGAGGTGGCCGGTGAGGTGGAGACTGGGTGCGGCTTGTGTAGGTTCGGGGGGCCTTCAGGCCAGTGTTAAGCTCCGTATCGTGAAGCTGATTTGCTGTCCGGCTTCTGCCTTCCAGCCTTCAATCTTCAGGTCCCCCCTCCTGCGGAGGCAGCCCAGTGTGGGGGAGACCAGGTTCAGCTTGCGGAGGCTCGGGGGGGCCATCGGAACAAATGCCAAATCAGTGACTGATTTGCTGACAGTGGCAGCGGCAACATGACGGATGGTGAGGGGTCTTGCCTCGCCCCCGCCCCATTCCGGTTTGGCACCCATCAGGATTCCACATAGCGAACCTGCAGTTTACCCTCTTAGCATGGCCCGGAAAAGGGAGAAGTCACGGGCCAGACTGAGGGAAATAAAATAGCCAAAACTGGGAGGATTTGACATTGAGTAGTGAGGAGGAGGGGGCTGGGGGGTTTTAAATGTGAAGGAGCTTTCCTCATGCCCCCAGCTCTCAGTGTGACCCACCACTCTCCCCTCCCAACCTTTGGAGCCCCCCTCATCCCCTGTACCTGCACCTGTACCTGTGCCTTCCAGGGGATCGGTTTGAACAGTCTGAGGTCAGTGTTGACCTATTTTACCTCATACAAATAGCTGGAAGACCTGCTTAACCAGATCGATTGACTGATTTTGATTTTGATTTTTTTTCAAGCATTTTTGTGAGCCCCGACCCTCTACTATACTATCTGGGGGATCCTAACAACATCTGCAATCCAGCCGAGGATTAAAAGTCACCAGTCAAAAGGTCATTATTTGACCAGCTGGCAAGTCAGTTCTAGCAGTCTAAGAGTCAAGGGAAGGCAAAGCAGACGCCAGAAGACAAAGGGAAAAAAAGTGCACCGTAAGACCTGTGAATACACGGTAAGATAGCCAAGAGGTCTGGCCGTCTGCATGGGACAATGCACCAACTATAAACAAAGCAACAGAAAAAGAGATTGGGCAAAAATGGATCGGAGGCATTATGTAGTGGTCCAAGTACATCAATAGGAGAAAGGGCTAACACCACAACAATACCTCTGAACCCCCCCTCAAATGCCTCTGATGGACAATTCCCAAAATGCCATAATGAGGCCCTTCAACCAACCATCGCAGATTATTTAAATCTTTTGGGAAACTAGAGCAATATAGACCCTGGAGTGCAAATAACAATGGCCAAAGCTATAACAACAATATAAACAAGCTATATAAAATCTGACGCAATAATAACCAACTGCACAATTTTCCCAGAGAAAATATAAGCAGGAAATAAGCCTACAATAGCTGGCAAAAACCATAGAAAACCATTTAAAACCTATCATGTAACCTCTACTCTTGAGATGGGCTTTTGCCCACTGGTTGTAAAAGCCCACAAGAACACCCCCCTTGCACCCCAACAACAGTGACAACAACAACTGTAACCCTCCAAGAGGGGTAACTAGTGGGCTAGTGAATGGGAAAATAATTGCCTCTAATAACAGTGACGGTTCTGTGAAAATGTCAGTAACAGATCCCAATACAACACTGGTAATACCACACGGGTAGGTTACAACGCGGACGTTACATCGTCCGCGTTGTTACCATGCATGGCATTACATCGCAAGTCATTTTGACGATTTGCGCTAGATGGCCTGCAACACCAGGGAATGTGGGGTGCCGCTCGTGTAGCGGGAAGAATTGTGGACAGTGTTTTTGGCCGTTCCAGGGGCACTATCAGCAGCGGAGCCCTTTCCAAGACTTTCTGCGTGGCCTGGGAGCATTTCAGCTCGGTCACCTCGGCTGGGGTAGTGCTTCAGACGCCACCTGCATAGGGAGCGGGACTGCGAGGTCCAGAAGTGCTTGCGCCGTCCACCGCGCGCACCTGGTTCCTCTTCCCGCCCCCTTCTCCCTCGGACCTCCCTGGACCTTCCTGGAAGTGTATTAAACTCCGCACGGCCCCAGCTGGCGCGGGTGCCGCTCGTGTAGCGGGAAGAATTGTGGACAGTGTTTTTGGCCGTTCCAGGGGCACTATCAGCAGCGGAGCCCTTTCCAAGACTTTCTGCGTGGCCTGGGAGCATTTCGGCTCGGTCACCTCTGCTGGGGGAGTGCTTCAGACGCCACCTGCATAGGGAGCGGGACTGCGAGGTCCAGAAGTGCTTGCGCCGTCCACCGCGCGCACCTGGTTCCTCTTCCTGCCCCCTTCTCCCTCGGACCTCCCTGGACCTTCCTGGAAGTGTATTAAACTCCGCACGGCCCCCGCTGGCGCGGGTGCCGCTCGTGTAGCGGCAAGAATTGTGGACAGTGTTTTTGGCCGTTCCAGGGGCACTATCAGCAGCGGAGCCCTTTCCAAGACTTTCTGCGTGGCCTGGGAGCATTTCGGCTCGGTCACCTCGGCTGGGGGAGTGCTTCAGACGCCACCTGCATAGGGAGCGGGACTGCGAGGTCCAGAAGTGCTTGCGCCGTCCACCGCGCGCACCTGGTTCCTCTTCCCGCCCCCTTCTCCCTCGGACCTCCCTGGACCTTCCTGGAAGTGTATTAAACTCCGCACGGCCCCCGCTGGCGCGGGAGCCGCTCGTGTAGCGGGAAGAATTGTGGACAGTGTTTTTGGCCGTTCCAGGGGCACTATCAGCAGCGGAGCCCTTTCCAAGACTTTCTGCGTGGCCTGGGAGCATTTCGGCTCGGTCACCTCGGCTGGGGGAGTGCTTCAGACGCCACCTGCATAGGGAGCGGGACTGCGAGGTCCAGAAGTGCTTGCGCCGTCCACCGCGCGCACCTGGTTCCTCTTCCCGCCCCCTTCTCTCCTCCTCTACTTTAACCCCGCCTTGAACGCGTACGCGGGACGCGGGCGGACGAGGAAGCGGGCGAAGACCGGGCAAAGAGCGGGCCGTTTTAGGCCGTTAGAGGCCGGCAGAGACCGGACCGGGCCCCCCCTCTAACGTTGTCCCTGTCTCAAGGCTCTTCTCCATACTCCACCAGCCTGCGGCTTTGACTGTTCCTCTCGCCATGGCTACTAGAGTATCCAGGAGTAAGGCTGCCCAACAGTGCTCTAGCACACTGGAAAAATTCTTTCCGAAGACCAGTGCTGCGGCTAGCAAAGGTCGCACAGTATCAGACACTCTCCTTGAGGTAAACTTAGAAAACGCGTCAGTTTCAGTGGACCCCTCGGACTCTTCTTCCATCGATGTTAGTACTCCAATACCCCTTGACGTCACCCATCTATCTCTCATGGATAGCATTGACCAGACAATCGAGTCAGTCCTCCAACAACTTAGGACCCCGTCTAATCTACTGAGGGATAGCGAGCCTCTGCGTCCCTCGGGGGTGGTGGAGACCACTCCGTATATGAACTGTGCGGAAATGTCTAAGGCGCAGGATGAAGGGCAAGTTGCAGCGCCAACAGATCCCGTAGGCAGTAGAGTGGACCATCCTCCGAAAAGGAAAAGGTCAAGGAAGCTTAGAGGGGCAAAAAGGGCCAAAGTGGATAAAACCAACCCAACATTAGATGTTAGCTCAGACATTTCGGCTTCTCCCGTGGTTACTTCCCCGGGAATTGGGTCTGATCAACCAGACTCGCCATTAGCCACAGTGGTACCTGGGTGTTCTGGGCCGTTCATATTTGGTGGAAATCCTCCTAATGCGGCAGAGGCTCTATTTGGCTCTTTTAGGGACATCCTTAGGAGCCTGTTGGAGCCCCTGTCTGTAAAATTGGACTCCATAGCTGCTAGACTCAGGGCTATAGAAAACACACATAACAGGAATAGTCCTAGCAGGGGGTTGGGTCCAAGTGCACAGACGGCTCCCCGGGAATCTGTAGGGAATAGACCATCTACTGCTGGAGCAAGCATACAGGCCCCGGCTGGGGCACAACACAGTGTTACAGGTAGTCATGCTCCCCCACTGCCCTCTTCACAAATGTCTAGGCCCCCTGTCCCTGCACCTAGAAGATCTAAGCAACCAACACTACCCCTTCCAAAGAGTGGGGGGCGAGTTAACAATGAACATACTGGTCGCCCCACTAGCCCCAACACTAGGTGCAGGGCGGTTAATCTGCCCCCTGAGGCTGTGCCCCACACAGCGATTATGGTGGGAGTTCCTGAGCTCACTGGCGACACCAGAGAGCCACAGGACTCACTCCGTAATAAGGTAATTAGCTGGCTTAATATTAACAGGCCCCTCCCTTCTAACATCAAAGGTGATGTGTTGATGGTCAGAAGGATCCCATGGATCGGAATCACCCCCAAAAACAGGGTAGGGGACTGTATCATAATTAGTTTTAAAAGCCCACTGGTTGCCCCTTACATTTGTAACTGGCTGGTAAGGCCGGATAAGTCCAACATAGAATTAGTGTCCCTCTCACACTTCTACCCAAATGTTTCCAACTTAGTAGTGGGGAGGGAACAGAGTTGGACCAGAGTGGGCTTCGCCGTAGATGGTTCACGGTACAGACCCAAGCACAACACACTGCCCGCCCATGGCAATTTTGTCCATCAGAATAGATTCTCCTGCCTGGACCAAGTAGATTGACCAATAAGGGGGGACACTCCACAACACCCAGTAAATTCTGCCTATGGGTCTACACTCAGGGGGGAAGGTACATCTGTTCCCGTAAATGAAAAAAGGTCCCTGGCCCCTGCAAATGAGGGGGGGACCGCCCTGGGAAGCATCCAAGTTTTAGATGAGGATTCACCGAACACACCAACTGTTCTTACAACGCAATTGGTGGAGCTTGTTGAATTACCCACCAAGTCGCCCATTACTACTGGTTTGGGTGACCTGGGTAATTTTGCACATGACATCCCGTCTGCACCAAGTGAAGCAGGTCCGCAATTTCAAGGTCCAGGCCTGACTATCCTTTCCTGGAATGTAGCTGGCATCTCAAGTAAGGTGGATACCCCGGAGTGGGAAACTTTGGTCAGTAAAAGTGACATCCTCCTCTTCCAGGAGACATGGGCTAGGGCACCACAGCTTAGGAGGGGATATGACATTTTTGAAATCCCGGCAAAGTCGAATGGGAGGGGGAGACCCTCGGGAGGTTTAGCAATCTGGGTGGCGAGCCACATTGGGTGTCAGGTGGAAAGAATGGATACACTTTCACAGGACATTCAGTGTGTGCTCCTCAGATGGCCTGGTAAAAGTACATGGGCTATTGTTAACGTCTACTCTCGACCAGTCGCTGTGGGCAAGGAATCCCCAACCCTAGTTGATCTTTCATCTTTTCTAGGGCAACTGCCAGGTGACTTGAAAATAGTGATGGGAGGAGATTTCAACTGCCACTTTGAACCCCTGGAAGGTCTAATGGAGGGTGCCTTTACTGCCGAGGATGACCACTGGGGAGTCCCACCTTCCTCCTCACCTCACCCCAAAGCTTGGTCTCCGTTGGCGGTACAACTTACCTCTCTCACTCTGAACTTTGCACTGAGGGCGTGTAACGGACGCACCCCCTCTGACACTCCTTCGGTGTGTACTTTCAACAAAAAGGGCCATGAGTCAAGGTTGGACTACATTTTTATAGATATTTCCCTGTGGCCCAAAGTTCAAGATTTTAGAGTGATCCCGAGGACAGACAGTGACCACAATTCCCTTTTGTTGGAGATCCAGCACCCAGCCCCTGCTATAGGGCTGCTAACTACCGATTCTGGAGTCGACCAGGGAGACATACTACTCACTACAAGCAGGCGCCGGGTGAAATGGGGGAAGCTAGTTGATAAAGAAGAAGCTATAAATAACCTCTATGGCATAGCACTCCCCAGGTTCCAGGAGGTGGATGCTCTCATCAATCAACCAAGATCCTCTGACTACAATGAGAGACTATTTGGCATTCACCAGGCCTTAGTGAGGGACCTTGCAGATGTCTTCAATCCGGCCCTGCCCACTAGAAGGAAAAAGACTCGCGCTCCGACTTGGTACACCTCCACCTGAAGGAAAACTAAGTCTGAGCTTCTTTCCGCAATTAAAGAGGGTAGCGATAAGGTGAAGATTGCAGCCCTTAGGAGGGGGTACAAGTTAGCACTGGCCAACGCAAGGACAGAGTGGGATTGGAACCACTGGCATGAACTGACTGAAGCCCTCAAATCCAAAGACTCTAGAAAATTTTGGGCTCTGGTAAACAATGGAACAGGGGATCTGCTATCCGCAGTAGAACCCAATATTGCCCCCTCTATTTGGGAGGCCCACTTTGGGACACTATATCAAGAAACCACTCTCTGGCCGGAAGGGATGGTGGTGGAGTCCCCCTGCCTTCCAGATGTGGCCTTGGAATTTTCCTTGGGGGAGGTGAAGCTAGCACTGGAGCGCCTAGCGCTGGGGAAGGCACCGGGGTTGGATAAGCTACCCGGTGATCTGTTCAGATACCACCCTGACATCTGGGCCCCGTACTTTCTTGTTCTTTTTAATGCTATTTTGGGAGGTATGGCGGTCCCTTCCTCTTGGCTAGGGGCTGAAATAGTTCCGATTTACAAGAAAGGGTCCCCTTTGAGTCCGGCAAACTACAGGCCTATTAGCCTGATAGATGTTCCCCAAAAGCTTTTTGCGCGCCTTATTTTGAACCATCTATTAGACTGGGTGGAGGAAAATGACATCATGAGTCCCCTGCAGGCTGGCTTCAGGAAAAACACGTCGACCATGGACCAGATCTTCCGCCTCGTTCTCCTCTACTGGAAGACGGTGAGGATCGAGGGGGGGAGATTGTACATGGTCTTCGTGGATCTGAGGTCAGCCTTTGACCTAGTCCCGCGCAGGAAACTTTGGGAGGTGCTGGAAAAGTTAGGAATTCCCCCCCAGCTACTTAACATCTTAGCCAGGCTGCATGAGAACAACTATGCTCAAGTCAGGTGTGGGAAAGATGGCAAACTTTCATCCAGGTTTCCTGTCCGTCGAGGTGTGAGGCAGGGTTGTGTCTTGGCACCGACCCTGTTTTGCTTATTCATTAATAACGTCATCTCACACCTGGAAAACGTCAAGGACAACGACGCCCCCTGTTTGGCAGGTAGGAAGGTATCGGCAATCATGTTTGCCGACGACACCCTCCTCCTTTCAAAATCCCCCATGGGGATCCAGAGGATCCTGGATGGATTTGGTCTTTTCTGTCATCAGCATGGGTTGGAGGTGAACACAGAAAAGACCAAGTTCATGATCTTCAATCCACCAACCAAAACTAGGCCCAATCCCACCCTGGGGACCGCCAGCCTTGAGAGGGTGTCCACCTTCATATATCTGGGGGTAACACTGCAGGAAAATTTAGCATGGGACCGACAGATAGTACGATCTGAGGCCAAATTATCCCAACTGTCGGGTGCAATCCTGAAAGTGGCTAATACTTCTTCCTTCAAGCCCATAAGCCCGGCCCTTGAAACTTACAAGACCCAGGCCAAGGCTGCGGCCATGTATGGCAGTGAGCTATGGGGATACAAAGCGGTGAAGGGCTTATCAACAGTGGAAAATAGTTTTTTAAGGCGCCTTCTAGCCCTTTCAAGTGCCACGCCACTTCAGCCTCTGAGAATGGACATGGGTCTCCCCCCTATTGCAGAGGAGCTTGTGTCAAAGCCAGTGAAGTTCTGGCACAGGCTCTGGTCTACGGACGAACTTCATCATTATAGGGAGGATCTCACCCATGTCATGAGTTTAAACTGCAGCGGCAAAATCCCCTGGCTCACCTTTGTGGAAAATGAACTGTCTGCCATCAATCTCCGTGTCCTGTGGGAGGACCCCGCGCGAGGCTGCCAAACTATCTCGCGCAAAGCCCTGGCACAAATCTACAAAGCCAGGTCCCTTGCTCACTTGATGGACGCTCAAAATAGCGGCACCCTAACTTTGCGATTTTTAGAATCCAAAAATTCTTATGTTTTTGAACCTTTTATGGATTTTATCTTTCCCATCCTGGCGAGGAAACTGTATGTTCAATGGAGGCTTAGCACACTACCTATTAATTCATACACCTCCAAGTGGACAAATGGGGGCGATAAAACATGTCCTTGCTGTAACAACCATGTGGAAGATGACCCCCACATCTTGTTTGTGTGCCCTGCATACCAAAGGCCCAGAAAATACTGGATAGCACCGCTCTGGAAGAACCTGGGGTTCAGAGAGTATGCACAGGCATACAGGATTTTGAAAACTAGCACCCTGGGCCACATTATGTTCGCTGTTTCCAAATTTCTTATGGCCATATGGTTGATCAGAAAGAAAAAATCCTCTGAAGCCCCTTGTACTTTCTAATGCAATTTTAAATCACTCCTCGCTGGGAGAGCGGACTCTACTTAAATGTGTTTTAAAATAATGTTTTAATGTTTGTAATGTTTTCATTGCATCTTTTATGGTCTATATGGCCGAAATAAAGAATTTTTGGATTGGATTGGATTGGAGAAATCCAACACATTCCCTGCTGTTGCACTAACTGGAGTAGGAATAGTAATTTATACTATTCCTAAATCCAGCGCGCCATCTAGTGCAAGTTGTAGAAACGACTTGCGATGTAAAGCCATGCATGGTAACAATGCGGACGATGTAATGTCCGCGTTGTAACCTACTGCGGGGTAATGGATGGCGTAGTAATGTCATACATTCATCCCAATGTAGATATAATTTCAGACAGAGTTGAACTGGATCTCAGCTTAAATATTAACAAGATGGTGATTAATCTATCATCTGGCATCGACTCAAATATAAGTGATGAGGTATTTTTGTCGTCCCCCACACTACCACCTAAGTTAGTACTGGTAAATTTCAAGAGTCCAGCAATACCAAAATATGAGACCTGAAGCTTTTTCAAGCTCAAATGATCTGAAAAACAGAACCGATATAGAATAATTCAGCCTAATATCGGAAAAAGGAAGACATAATCCTGACCTAAAACCGACTCCGATCCCGGAGGTAATTGACATTGAGAGTGCACACACCATAAATGGACAAAGTAAGGTAGAGAATGACGACAAATACCCTTAATTCAGCTGACTTGACCCTTCTAGCTAAATATGATGAAAAAATTTCTGTTGGAGCAAGAATAGAAGAGGATCAAACAGAGCCCCAAACAGGAATTTGGGATAGTCTGCTCATCATCATGGACACTATAACTAACACCATTAATTATCATTCAGATACATTAAATATACAGATGGATTTATTGAATACACTTGCCTTCTAGGTAGCTGGGATTGAGTCCAAGTTACTTAATTTAACAAAGCTAGTAGTAAGGGCACAATCTGATAGAGATAACCAAATGATCACCCGCACTTGTGCCCACATTATAGATAAAATCTCAGATTTACTGAGCATAGTTAGATCCCTAGTAACTGAAGTCAAGACAATGTCGGCGCAGAATAAAAAGGACCTAGCAGATATAATAGACCATAATCACTGTGAGTGCCATGATACTAAAGTGCCAATAGTAGAATCACCCAGGCAATCGACAAATGAAACCAAAATAGATATGGCTGGGATAGGAAATGAGGGAGTAAACAATGGACCTCAAAAGTATAAAGAACTGCAAGAGATGAAAACATGATCTATCAAGGAAGGTGATAGAATAAAAATAGCTTGTAGTAAGAGAGTATATCATGTGGCTTACAAGACTCCCCGGATATTTCCAAACAGAATGCAACCACACAAAGAACACCAGCACAAGCTATTAAAGACAAGCAAGTCACTAATATTACAGACTTATGTTCTAATCCAAAATCAGTAGGACTTACCAAAAGAGCAAGGAAAAGACAGAGAAAAGTGTACAACAGAATAAATATAATTAAAAAAACAATTAATACAAGTGTACTCCATAAACCAAAATAAAAATCTCTGACCTTTAAATCATTGGAAATACCTTCTTGTGAAGCAAAAGTAAGGGATAATGGGCTAACCACAACTTTAAGTAGATTAGATGTGCCACTCTCTTCGGAAGATGCAGCCAATAAGTCAATAATAACTCACTCCAGAAAAGCACCAAATTGCCATGTGATTGGACAAGGCCCTAGTCAAGGTCCTCTACTAGTAAGCAAAGATTTATAGATATCTGTGCAGATAAGGATGTAGGAAGTTGAAGTAATATATCAGTCTTTCAGCATAACAAATCAGCAAATATAAAGCCACCTTCAACCTTATCATCTGGAAAAAGTTCAGCACAAAAAGATACCTCAGAAAAACATTTGATTTAAGTCTAACTGCTCCAGCAAAAAAAAAGATACAAGGCTCAACTTCATTACTTCCCAACCATCGCCACATAAAAATACAACAACAATTGACGACAACTGCTCTGCTTCTTATTCAAAATTACTATTTATTCCACAGTACGTCTCAAGGGATTTATACAATATTTTAAATCGTAGTAATATATTGAAGTTACTAGCTTCAATTCAGGAGCTTAATAATCTAACATCTGATGCTTTACAATCAGTACAATTCAACCAAGACCCAGACAATCCCGCACAAGAAGTAACTTGTACCATTTGGTATAGTGAAGAAACCATCAATAAAATCCTAGAAAATGGTCCACAATTTGAGAAATGGGGGATCGAAATAAGGAAATGCAATGATAGTCGATATCCAACTTTATTTCTTTCCAAGCCAGCAGTAAAGAGAAGTGTTCAGACAAACCCCATGACAAGTGGGACACGTGGAGGGTATACTAATGCTCTAAAAGGAGCAATAGGCCCACTATTCAATTCTGTTTTATCTTTTGGCACCAAAATCATGAGCTGCAACTCGGGCAAAGGAATATGTGAAGAAATCCAGAAAAATACAGTTCTAAGCAATGTCTGGCAATGGCTTCTAAAAATACTTACTTACGGGAAATTTGAAGGGAATGAATGATGGTTGAACAGCTCATCCAATGCAAAAAACTCCATTGATATCTGTTCACGGAATATCCATGGCCTCACAAGACTGCTAGATGATCGTGACATAGTAACTTTTATACAGAACTTTAAAGTTTTCATGTCTCAGGAAACTTGGAAAATGTGTAACAAGGCCATTATTGGTTATCAGGAGTAAACGTATTTTGCAACCTGTTCATCTGCCTATGGCCGGGCAAATGGTGGTTATGTACCTATGTGTCGTTGGGCCTAGATACCAAGCATCATGAAATTGATTTCCAACTAACTTGGCAACTATGCATCAAAATAGATTTTGAACTGCCGATCATATTTCTAAATGTATATTTAAGCACAAAGAGATGAATAAAGATGACTCAGCTAACTGTCCTATGGGAAATAATTAAAACCTTAACTTTTCAACATGTTGCCACTAGCCTAATCATTTCGGGTAATTTCAATATGCATCTGTTATCCAAGAACCCTGCAGATAAACCAAGTAGAGCTTTAAATGTGATGTGTTGTGTTGTTCCCAGTTACAAAAATACGAGCTCATGGTGCTACAGGAGGACACTCAACATAATATTTTAAGCGCTCCAACATTTAAAAATTCACGGCAACACTCTACTATTGATTACACCAGTATCTCAAAGGAACTAGGATCAGGCTTCATTGGGTATCAAGTAGGCCTGGGCAAAAATTTCGTTCCGTTCGCGGAAATTGCGATAATTTGACATTTTTGCATTCCGCGGAGAGCGCGAAAATGTCAAAAATTCCGGTTTCCGCAGCTTGGCGATAATTTGTTTCTTGCTCGCGCTGTAAAATGATACATTCTCGCGCGCGCGCGATCGCCTTACCTGAATCCCTGCGTTCGCCGACAAGTTTTCTTGATCCGGTCGCGTTCTCCATGAGATGTTGTATTGTTTTTAGCCATTTGCGCTGTCTCGCGACAGTTCGCGCCCGCAGTGACGTCATGCGTCGCGCGATCACGTCTTTCTTCTCGCGATCATGCACCGCGAGAACAACTCAAAACAAGATGGCCGCGCCCGCAAGCAACCACATGGGTAAGTTGGCGACCCGCAACCATGCAGAAAATCTCGCGAACATGCCGGAAAAAAACTTCCGCATCTTCGCGATATTTCTGCTTGTTTGCGATAATTTTAAACATTCTCGCGATAATTTGCGAAGGTTAATTCCGCAAATTCCGCCCACCCCTAGTATCAAGTGGTCCCAAGAGTGGAAAGCGACCATAACCCCCAAACAATGACATTGTCATTAAGAGTTGACTATGTACCAAAATCTAGAAACCCTTGAATCTGGGCCAATAACCTATAATTTGAAAAGGCTGGCTTGGCACTCAGCAAAATAAATGGAGATCTTGGCCTTCCTAGAACCCACAATAGAATCAGTACTTAGTGAGTGCCGACAAGGGAAACCTTTGGTCGAAATTTGGATCGCTTCTGTTCCTCATTAGTAGATCACTTTTTGGTTAAAACAACAACCAGGAGAAACCCCCATCAGGCCAGCAACAACCAGGTGGTACTCGCACAGCTTACATCTCCTAATGAAGGCACATAATAAAGCTTCACAGGCTATTTAGAAACAACCAAATAGTGCTTTTAAATTCTGAAAAGTGAGCTCACTACAAACCTTGAGAAGAATATATAAAAATTAGATATGGAAGGAAAAAAGGGTACACCATGAAGAAATATGAGAAAATTGCATTTCGCCATTAAAACCAACAACTTGAAAGCATTCTGGGTAACAATTAATGATCTTGAATATGGCAACAGGAGAGCTAATAGTGCCAATATTTCTGAATCAGGTTGGATGTCCTTTATTATTAAAATGTACAGAGCCTCTTCAGTAAATGATTTAGGTATTAACACCAAACAGTACATGCCAGTCCCGCCAAATAACATAGGCAGTGGGAATAAAGGAAACAAATATTTACAAGGAGAACAACCATTAGTAATTGAGTTCTTCAGGAAGAAATGATAAAAATGTCTATGAGCAGGATAAGTTCAAACGGGGCACCAGGCGCCGGGCCCCAATGGGATCCCCAATGCTGTTTTTAAAGCGAAAATAGATCTGTAGTCAAAAATTCTAATATCATTTTTGAAAGATGCTGTAAAAACCAAATTGGTTCCAGCATCCTGGCAAGGAAGCATAATATAGCCAATTTATAAAAGTGGCCCACCATGTAATCCAGCTAATTATCAGCCTATTGCCCTAACAGACATAGATTCGAAAATCTTTGCTACATGTCTGCTTAAAGACCTGGAAGAATGGGCCAAAACACGAAAAATGATACCAATTTTCCAAACTGGATTTCCTAGGGGACAGTCAACGATCACAAACTTGCTGTCTCTCACTCTGTTGGTGGAGAGAGCAAAACATAAAGACAACGGTTATGTATTTGTTCCGTAGACCTCAAAGATGCCTTTGACTCTGTTCCCCGCAACGTACTTTGAGCAAAGCTATCAGCATGTTGTGTACCCAAACAACTAATAGATATGATCGTATTTTTATACTCAAATACATGCGTCCAGGTAAAATTGGGGGATGGCACATGCACTACTCGCAAGGTTGCGTTTTAGCCCCATGTCTTTTTCATCTTTTCATGGCCGATCTACAGTTCCTTCTGCAAAATGTCAATGCTCCCTCTCCAAACATTGTAGGTTATAAAATAAAAATATTTACAATATGCTGACGATACTATATTGCTTAGCCACACTACCATAGGCCTACAACAATTGATAGAATCATTTAATGATTATACTTTAGCCAATGTTCTCCAAATGACTAAAACAAAATCATGATGATAGGATCGACTTAACCAGATATGAAAGTATGGGAAATGAATGTGGTTAATGATTAAAACTGTAAAACTATAGAAGTATCTAGGGATCACTTTTGATGATAGAGTGTTTTTTTAAACATCATTTTACTAACATAAAGCTCAAAGTCACTGCACTTTCTTTTGCTGTAGGAATGATGTGAGATAAGCTGTTATGTCCTAGTTATGAGCATTTACTTTAAGTAATGAAGACAAAGTTGATTCCCTCTCTAGCCTATGGGTCAGTAATTTTTCGAGGTAAAGACTCCAAAATCCTTGCTAATTTACAAATAAAAGTTTTCAAATCAATCTTTAGGGCACAGAGAAACACCAGGCAGGCAAACATCAGATTGGAATTTGGCTTGAAAAGCCAAACCCTGGTGAGACAATCTGCATTTTTTTAAATGTTGATATTAGTTTTTTTCATCTGACCCCGGCACTCTTGCAAACCAGTGCTTGCAGGAAGTAACGAAATGTGAGTATTGCAGTGCTTGGATTTCTTAACTAACGAACAGTCTAAAACCTTTCAAGTCACTGCCTTTTGAACATATGGATAGAAATTAAGCTGCTTTTAAACAGATATGAAATCATTCGGCAAATTTCTTATCAGCTATATTGGATAAGGAGGAGATTGCAAAAAAAGCATGCTTATTCAGTCATTAATTCATTCAATCAAAATGGAATCACAACCATATTTTATCTCCTATTTAAAACTGTTTTTAAGGGATAAATTTCTCATGCTAAGATGTGGATGCTATCCCACAAGGGACGGAACTTCAAGATGGTTACAAAATTGCCCAACCTATAGTTGTAGATTATGTGGTTTTCATAATGAAACATTATTACATATTGTATGCACTTGCCCCCAATTGCATCAGGAGAAGCAAGCATTGTTAAAACCCATCTTTAACGAAAATAGGGTGAGAAGGTGTCTCCAAGCAATCATATGTTGCCTTTCTGGGAACTCTACCGGCCTATCAATCCAATTTGTAATGTTTATTCTCACAGCAGAAAAAAAGTTTAACTAGGAGTGTCTCCCAGATAACAATGGTAAGCAGTCATTACCATAAAATTGAAAAGAAGCATGTTGACAGTTTATTGATCCATTCAATCTATTTGATTCCCACTAATCAATTTTTATTTTTGTATTTCTCATGAAATATTTCTCTTATAAAAGTAGTACAGTTTGAATGAAAAGCACAATGGAACTTTAATAAACAAAATTGCAAAGTGTATTAGGTAATGACTGTCTGTACGGAAGGTTTTACTACTATATAGGGAAGCTTTGTTTTGATAATGAAATAAAATTAAAAAATATGACCTGAAATGTAAACAGCAGAATGAAATGTTATTTTAGTGATGTGTTTTTGTGATATCAATGATCCAGAACAGCATGTTATCCCTAAACTACCTCAATACTAGTAATATATTTGTTCTGAATGTGATGATGGAAGAAATTTACAGTTACTCCAAGTACTTTTTGAATCTATTCATTTAAGAAATCTAGTGCATTTTATATATTCCATGATTGTACTGTTTTTTTATTAATTGGACAAAAAAGATTGACTTACGTATAAATAAATAAACACAATCACTCTCATGATTACCCTGTTATGTTATAGGCAGTAGCGTAACACAGGCCCCCCGCAGCCCCGCGATGCATGGGGCCCCCTCAGCACAGTGCTCTGGCCATGAGTTCCTGATTGATTCTGGAAGGGGGCCCCTTCGCGTACCTTGCATGGGGGGGGGGGGGGGCTCACGGTTCGTTACGCCAGTGGTAATATAGGTGATCCCATGAGTTGTTTTGGGGACCTCTCATCTGCCAAACCCCCACCCCATAACACATTTGTCAAAATGCCACTGTCCGTTGGCCATTTATCACAGTCCTTTTGACACTATTCGAGGTCAAGTCGAGGTTAACTGGTCGGGGGGATTCCAGTGGATGGCCGCCCTGCGCGTGCGTCTTCAGCCTCAGTGCTGAAAAAGCTGACGTCTTCCTCCTCCCAGCCCCGAGGCGAGGACAGCTCTGACGAAATCAGCACAACTACGCTGCAAATTGCTCATATTCTACGTAAAGTAATTGCCACCGAAGAGACACCTCCCCAAACTGTACCACGCACTGTCCAGCCTAAAAAAAAGTTGGAGTATAAGAATGTGTGTAAGAAGGTCAATCTTTGAAAATTCACCTCACTTTGTTTGAGAGGGAAGCCGTGTGTGGCGTCGGCTATCGCCAGAGACGATGGAAAAGGCTCTGTGGATCCTCCTTCTTGGCTTTACCGTGTGTGAATGCCAGCGGCTAATTGGTAAGTGCTCACAGTGCTGCCAACGCGCTCTCAGATTTCACGGGTAGAGCCAGCCTATCATCTGAGATAGGGGCATATTAACAAGCCAGGCGATAAAATTATCGCCACTTTAGCGGCAGAAATCTGCCGCTAAAACGGCGATAATGGGCTTGATAATATGCCCTATGGAGTTCCAATTGAAGCCCATGTTAGACGCCCTTCATATTTAACATGGGCTTCAATTGGAATTCCATAGAGCATATTATCAAGCCCATTATCGCCGTTTTAGCGGCAGTTTACTGCCGCTAAAGCGGCGATAATTTTATCGCCTGGCTTGTTAATATGCCCCATAGTTTTTTATTCTGGGCAAGACAGATGAAGCGCAGATTGTCCACGTGCAGCGCATGTAGCGACAGGTGTAGCGCAGGTGGTGACTGCAGCGTAGGTAGAGACAGGTGTCGCGCAGGTGGTGACAGTGCAGCACAGGACAGGTAGAGACAGGTGTTGTCGGCTGGTGAGTGAGGTAGTTGGAGACCTTGTCAAATGCAGTAGCAGGTGGTACGTAAATAGGGCAGTGAGACGGATATCGGGCAAGCAGGTGAATCTCTGGCGGACAGGTGCCCCTCTCGGGGAGAAAGACGTGCATTTCAGTTAGAGTCAGAGGCATTTCAGGTTAAGTAAAAGTGCAGCGCAGGTAGAAGACAGATGCATCTCAGGGTAAGGCAAGCGCAGGTCAAATGTTCACTGGGGCTGCACGGTTAGTGACGGGATGGAGGTGTGGTGGAAGACGCCGTTTAAACCGTGATAAAAGCAGTGCTGAACTGGAAAGGTGGAGCCCATCGAAGGCAGTGACAAGTTCACTTCTGGTAGTGGTGAGCAGGGAAGAGAGTGGGTCACATTGAGGCGGGAGTCCGAGGGAAGGACAAGAAGAGGGTACTATCATTTAGCACATTAGAAGATACACTCCTGTCATAATCGGACTGCGTCCTAAACTACAGTTGCACTGACCTTAAACAAATCAATGCGCCCTTTAAACACAGCGCACTATGGGGCGAATATGAGTTTGTTGGTGTGGCGGCGTGAACACCCCGCCACCGCACCGCCAAACCCACGTGGAAACCGCCCGCCTTACAATCACTTTTTTTTAGTATTTGCCAAGTGATTCATTTGCTGTTCCTTCGGTGGTGCCTATGGGCACAACAAGGTCAAAAACAGTTCCAGCATCCATGCCATGCTGGAACCTTTGTGCAGAGAAGAGATAGAACAAGCATTTGCAATGCAATAGGTCTCGCATTTGCAAGAGTTTAACCTATTGGCATTGTTAATGACAATGCCTTTTATTTATGTTTTAAAAACCTACACATAAATAAACGGCATTGCCATTTACAATGCCAATAGATCAAACTCTAACAACTGCGAGACCTATTGCATTGCAAATGCTTGTTTTAAGCAAATCAGAGTGACTGGCAGTCTAAAAAGACACTAGGTCGGGGTTAGATCTGGTGCAGGGGTACACGTCTCTCCTTTAAAATTAAAAGGAGAGGGTTCATAGTAAAAGCAAGCATTTGTTACGGAGTGGGAAAGCGGTAGAAGACAGCATATGGCTTACACAGAAATGGAAATCACAAAGAGTATATGCTGCAGAAAGGACAGTCACTTTAAGGGCCACTGACAGTGGCCCAGCATTTCGCCAAGGTGCTTGAGGTGGGAACGAGGGGTTGAGAGAACGAGAGCGACCGAAGCTCTTCAGGACGAAAGAGCTCTCGAGATGCTAGACATGACTAGGTGAAAGGGCTGTCAAAAACGTCATGCACTCACCAAACCGGAACCAGCCTATGCAGGAAATCTGTGCATGCAGACAGACATACACAATGTGCAAAGTTATTTCACCCCCAAGTGCGCATATGCTTTTAAATAAAAAAAAGTGTGTTGGCTTGTTTTGTGGTTACAGGATTTAAAGCAAAGAGCACACATTTGTGCATGCGCCTAACAGTATCACACACATTTAAAAGACTAGAGTAAAGAAGGGGTATACTTCTCTGCACAGCCTCGATCGTCGCAAACAGCTCGTACATCTAGGGTGCCTCGCACGCATTATGAGTGTTTGACGCCAACTCAACTTGTCAGCCCAGTGCAAACTACGGACTGCCAAACACAACAAACTAACATCTGTAAGTTAAAACAGTCCATGTGCTAACTGTAATACTTTTTTTGTGGGCGTGTGTCTGATTGCTGTAACACACAGAACTTTCTCTGGTTCTTTGTCCCGGAGCGCTGTGAGGGGGTGAATTAAAAAGAATTGGCGCCCGCCATGTTAAAAGATGAAGCGCACTGTGTCAACAACAACCAGATGAGAACAAAAGTGAACAAGTATTAGTTAATGCATTTAAACAGCCAGATTCCGATCCGTATTCACCTGGGAACCGCTGCCTTTTTGATTGATTGCAAAATTGCCCTTCAACTGTGACAAAGTGGTTGCGTGAAAATGGCTTAAGTGGCAACTAAAATTTGAAGGCGCCATACAAAACTGAAATATTCCCAGTATTGTGTTAAGCAGCAGTAGCGGCATCGAAGATTAATAATAACCGTGCAATAATAATAAACTGGGTTACTGCCCAAGAGTTTAATGGAAAGGACTCTCCTCCTATCAGCTAT
This sequence comes from Triturus cristatus, assembly GCF_964204655.1. Taxonomy (NCBI): domain Eukaryota; kingdom Metazoa; phylum Chordata; class Amphibia; order Caudata; family Salamandridae; genus Triturus; species Triturus cristatus. Next base: position 742,689,834 of record NC_140583.1, read on the forward strand.
TAATGCTTAATTAACAGCTAAGTGCTGACGGTACATTTTATGTTTGTTTCATCGCTTGTATTAACAGTGAGTGATGATTAGGCTGTAAACCCCTGCAGTTCTTCAGTTGTTGTTTCCTAAAATGCCTACCGTTGTGCGAGAGCACAGCATCACGTCCTGTGCATTGCTAAGGAATCGAGTGTGTCCTGATGGGCAGGGGGTGGTCTCCTCTGCGACTTCACGGTTTCTTCTTTCAGCGATGCCGCTAAAAGCTGTCCTTTCTTGTGTAACCAGGACCATCTGCTTTATACAAGATAAAACAAACAAGATAGGGGTGGGGGGCAGACACGAGCGCGACCGAGCTAGGTTAAGCAGTGATGGGGTGGGTGATTGATTAAAGCTGGGTGCCCGTGTTAAAGTAAAACTGGGCGCCCCTGTTGTTAATGAAAGCCGGTGCCCATGTACTGCCTGCAATGAGAGAAACTCAATAAAGAAAAGATATGCTTACAGATTTAAGAAGACATACCTGTAACAACCAAGACGCTGTGCTCTAATTAACAGAGACCAGGGTTCAGCGAGCAGTTGCGTTTAAAAAGGTCCCGTTTCTTGTAACACAAGATTTTCTTTCTTGGCCTCAGAGTGAAGCTTTGCTTTTCGTGCCAGTGCATTCAGACGACCCCCAGAGAGCAAGAGAGCACAAAAGCAAACTGGTGTGAAATAGCAGCAGGGAAGGGGGCGGACAGGGGCTACGAGGGAGAGCGATGTGAAGCCATATGGCTGCTTTGCGCGCGTGCACGCCTCGTGCACTGTAGCTCTATGCCAGGGGAAGCACTTTCAAAAATCCACTTACAAAATGTCTCAAAGAGACAGCTTTCGCTGTCTCAGCGAGACCTAAAAAAACCACAGGAGTGTAACCCGTAGACCAAGCTGAGAGCAGGGTAATAACAATGTAATTGCAACAATATCTCAGCAGGAATTATTGAATTATTTGCAATCGTATGTACAAGACATTACAAACACACAGAGAGAAAAAGAGGCTGCAAATACTTTGATTAATGCGCCCATAGGCGTCGTATATTTAGAGAAGATTAACGAAAGAGTCAACAAATTATAACAGCACTGTTTGGTCTAAATACCAAAACAACCCTAAGGAAAAAAGTGTACAATGTGCTCGTGACATAAGTGTGACGGCGCAAGTGACAACGTGAAGAAAACCATAGCAAGAGGCGCAATATGGTATATACAGAGTAAGTACAGAGTACAGAGTAAGTACAGAGTACAGAGTAAGGGCGCCAAAAGGATTTGGAGCTGATGCCCATCAGCTCCAAATCCTTTTGGCGCCCTTTTGATCTTTTGGTTCCCTCAGAAAAAAACTCTTTGAAAACTTTCAGATGAACAATTGAAATCGTTGCTTGGAACCTTTAATTTGTACTTACTCTGTATATACCATATTGCGCCTCTTGCTATGGTTTTCTTCACGTTGTCACTTGGGCCGTCACACTTATGTCACGAGCACATTGTACACTTTTTTCCTTAGGGTTGTTTTGGTATTTAAACCAAACAGTGCTGTTATAATTTGTTGACTCTTTCGTTAATCTTCTCTAAATATATGACGCCTATGGGCGCATTAATCAAAGTATTTGCAGCCTCTTTTTCTCTCTGTGTGTTTGTAATGTCTTGTACATACGATTGCAAATAATTCAATAATTCCTGCTGAGATATTGTTGCAATTACAAGGAACCTTTGTGCATGCACACATGAGTGCACATGTGTGCCCCCCTGTGTGTCTCCACAGGGCTTGAGGCACAATGGGGCCCTGTATGGCCCCCTTTGTTCCCTCTCACTCAGGGTTTTCTTGGAGGAAGAACCATCATGAAAACGCTGGCGGAGAGGATACTCGTAATATACTTGGTGGGACCATGGCGGTCCCACCAAGCATATGAATGCCTTTGGACCGTCGCGCACTGCCAAGGAACGGCAGTTCCCTGGTGGAGTCAGGGTCCCAGGGTGGCACGACCACCGTGATCGTAATGTGGCAGATGTAAGGCTGCCCCACCGCGAGTCTGGCGGTCCAAGGACTGCACTACTGATAATTAGCCCTATACATCTTTGTTGTGCAGTGTAGTATGTACACTTTGATGTGGCAGCACAGGGAGTGTCAGGTGAGGGCAGTAGTGAGAAGTGCTGCTCAGTTACCACAGGTGTCAGCCGTTGCGCAGGTAGTCACTTTAGACCACGTGCATTTGCGATTTAACCAACAACAATAGCTATTCAGTTTGTTCCCAATTACAAATCGGACGGTTTTTGGCCCAAATGTAACCACCTCCATCCAATATAACCACCATTGGCAGCATCATTTATATTAATTTTAATGTATTTTAAAAGTTGTTTTATAGTGCGAACATCACCCTTGCGGGTATCAGAACGCTTTACAGAATTATAGACAGAGGATCAGTAGAAAACAGCAGTAATACATTCATTGTAAATTCACTCAAAACTCAAAAAAATAAACATAAGAAAGATAATAGAGACTTTGTTAAGAAAGGCATATAGTCATAGTTCATGCCAGTGAATGTACCAGGCAGAGATGAACAGTCGGGTGGCGAAGTCCGTATTGCGCAGAGGGGAGCATTAGGTAGATAGAATAGTTGATTGTGTGGGTGACTGGGGAGATAGGAGACATGTGATCTAGAGAAGAAATTTGCTCATAAGCAATTCTTTGACTTCCTTCTTGAATGAGATGACCGAGGGATTCGATCTGATTTTAGGAGGTAATGAGCTCCAGATTCTTAAGGCAATTCCAGAGAAGGCACGGTTGTAAGTTTTATTCTTGTGGAATCTCTGAGGTTTCAGAAGAAAGGTGGTGGTGCTTCTGGATCCTCTAAAGCCTCTTGAGAGTTTGAGTTTCTGGGCAATATAGTTAGGGGTATTGAGGTGGAGGGCTTTATGTGTGAAGCAGGCAATTTTTAGTTGGATTCTTGCTTCGTAAGGTAGCAACTTAAGGGATGTGAGATTCGGTGTGACGTGGCAGTATCTTTTTGAGCCAGTGATGAGTCTACCAGAAGAGTTGAGCGATGTCTTTAGAGGAGCAAGTTTGGTTCAAGGCAAACAAGATAGCGTTGTGTTTTCATATTCCAATCTGGGGATGACTAAAGCTTGTACAGCATGTTTGAAATTGTTGGGGAGGAGGAATGGTTTTTGTTTCCTTAGAATACTAATTTGGTGGTTTGCTACTTTTGTGAAGGCGCTGATGTGTTTCTTCATGTTGAGATTCTTGTCAAGAGTCACTCCCAGTTACTTAGCAGATCTATGATTTGTGGGATGCAGTTAAGGGCTGTTAGCTGTTTCAGCCATTCTTCGATGATCAGTGCCTGGTTTGGTGGGGAGATTACAAGGAGTTCAGTTTTTTAAGTACTTAGTTTGAGGTGATTAGTTCTTAGCCACTTTTGAGTATTCTTTAGTGTTGTGTTAAGAGAGCTGATGTCATCTGGGGAGGAGGCTTTTAGGTATAGCTGAGTATCATCATCATACATGTCATATTGGATGTTACTTGAGCTTAGAAGTTCAGCTAGGGGTTCCATGAGTACGTTGAAGAGAGTGGGGGAGAGTGAGGATCATTGTGGTACAGCCAGAGAGATCTGTGTGGACTGAGAAAGGGCGAGATTAAGTTTGCCTGTTTGAGGTCTGTTGTGGAAGTAGGATGAAAACCGTTAAAGGACTAGGCTGGGGAGGCCCATGCGGTGTTCCAGAAGGTCTAGGAGATTTTCAAACTTCACTGTGTTGAATGCCGAAGATAGGTCAAGGAGGACTAGAATACAAGTTTGATTCTGGTCCAGCATTTTTAGTGCATCATCTACAATGTGTGTCAAACCTGATTCAGTGCTATATCGAGAAACCCCTAGATAGATCATTATATTTAAAAGTCAGGTTTGGAATACTTCCTGTAAATGTTTTTACCTTTGGGTGGAACCCTAAAGGTAGTCCAACTAAGGCGTGTCCGTGTTGTGCATCCCCCATTGAGTCTGTGGCGCACCTTATGTTTGCTTGTCCGGCTTACAAGGTGCCTAGGAGGATATGGTTAAAACCCTTATGTAAGGGTCTGGGCCTTCGATGCCATGTAATGGCCCTGCGAGTTCTTTGTACTGATACATCCTCTCCCTCATTGGTATGTGGTGTTGCCAAATTTATTGGAAGTGCTTGGGTGATCCGTATGAGGAGACTTAAGCTCCAACTTACCTCGTAAGCTGGAGCGTCGAAATGAAGGATTGGCCCTAGGGCTGGGTTAGTGGCCCCAGATATTTATTTATATAGCAGGGGGTATGTGTAGTTATGTTGTTAATGTGGAGTAAATTTGATGAATTTTAAACGTACCTTTTGTATTGTGATCTATTTGATGCTTATGTTGAACAAATTTTAATGATTCATATTGTATTTTGTAGTGTGTGTTCACACAGGTCATGATTATTGTATACTTACTTTTATGATGAAAATTTTTTATCGAATAAAGTATATGATTGATTGATTGATTCAGTGCTGTGCCCAGCACAGACGCCTGATTGAAATTGGTCTAATAGGTCGAAATGATCGATGTGGTGGCAGAACTGGGTGTGAACACATTTTTCCAGGAGTTTTGCCAGGGTAGGGATATTGGAAATCGGTCAGTAGTTGTGGAGGTCTGTTTAGTTCGCTTGTGGTTTTTTCAGAATGTGGGTAACTTGACCGGACTTGAGGCTGTCAGGGATGGAACCTTGGAGGAGGGAGGCGTTAACAATCCTGTACCAGAGCAGTACTATTGCAGGTATGAGTTCCTTGTTGAATTTTGTGGGAAGAGGGTAAATAAAATGGTTTGACGGTTTCAGTCCGAGTAAGATTTTATAAATGGTGTCTTCGTCAAAGGTTTTAAAAGAGTTCCATGAAGCATTGTTTTGGGGGGAAAGGCTGAGAGAGACAACTGTGATGCAAGAACTAGGGGGGGATGTGTAGGGTTGGGGGAGGATAGGAGGTTGTTCCATGGCCAGCGGAAGGTTATTTCTCATGGTTTCTGCCTTCTGTTGAAAGAAGGAAGTGAATTTCTCACCATTTGGCATCAAATTGGTTCCCATCAGAGAGTGGATGCGCAGTTTGATTGTGCATTTATGAGATCGAATACATTTTTAGATCGGTTACTGGCTTCATCAAGTTGGTTTCTGAAGAAATTTGCTTCATAGGTTCTGATGTTTTTATAGTAGAAGTTCCTTAAAGATCTCAAGTGCTTGAGGTCTTCAATGGACGGGTTAGATCGCCATTGACATTCGGTTAGTCTTAGGTTATTAGTTTGTAATTTTGGTGGGCATTCATTTTAGTTGTAGTGGAGCTACTGAGTTGATAACGTATTCCATGTAGTCCGTAAGTTCGAAGACATTTGAGAGCTCTTCAGGGGGAGTCAAGATGTTGCGGCAGAGAGAAGACAGCTCTTTACTGTCAATGTTGTGCATGTTCCTTTTCCAGGTTTTGGGCTTGGACCGTTGTGCTGCATTGTTTTTTAAGAGATTTAAAATGTGAAAGGTGATGCAATGGTGAATGGTCCAATCACAGGGTAGGATAGATTCCATTTGAATTGAGTTGGGCTTTGCAATGATGAGATCTAATGTAGATCCTTTGTTGTGAGTGGGTTTGTCGCAGAATTGGGTCAGCTTCAGGTCTGCAAGGAAGGTTTTGAAACTTGATTATTGGATTATTCAGTTCCTTCCAATGTAGATTGAAGTCTTCCAGGAAGATTTGAAGGTACTGCTGATCAGCGTTTGTTCCAATGGTTTCTATTTTTGTACAATGAAATCTATGTTGTCACCTGGAGGGTGGTATATTATGTGTAACTTGCAAAGTGGTCTTTTGTTGCTTGTGATATCAAGGCAGAGGTATTCGCAGGAAGGTAAGATGGGAGATTGTGCATGTATGACTGATAGTTTGAGGATGTGTATGCACACAATGCCTCCAACAGGTCTGTGGGGTCGATCAAGTCTAGTAATACCATGGTTAGGGGGGACTAAAGTGCCCATGATAGGAGTAGAGGAGTCATTTAGCCAGGATGTCAATTTCATGTGGAGTTATCAGGTCAGCAATATCTCCTGCATATTTTGAGGCAGATCTGCAGTCGATTAGCATGCATTTCAGTTGGGTTTTGTGTGTAACTGGGTTAGAGTGTGTGAGGTGTATTTGTATAAGGTTATGGTTGTTGACAACTCTGTGGTTGAGACTAGGAGCTCTGTGAGGGTCAGCTGAGATGATCTGGATAGTTCCCTGATTATCTGAGTTCAGAGGGTGAGAGGAGTTGTATGATAATAGTAAGATGTGGAGCTCGCTGTCGGATAAGGGAGCTTTACATCTGGTTTGACGTGATGGTGCATTGGGGTAGGGTTTCATTCTTAGTGACCAGAGTGGAGTCCAGGTGGAGGGAGAGGTTCGGTTGGTGGGGAGGTGCGATCTGGTTGAGGGTGGATAGTTGGTGGGTTTGTCCTGCATGGGGGTATATGTTGTGAGACTCTTAGTAGGCCCTAGGTGATTGGTCTTCATTGCTGTGAAATGGATGAGCCTGTGTAGGTCCTGTGAGAAGGTGGCCTGGTATATGCTGTCCACTAGTTCTAGTGGGCACCTTGTATCAGTCCAAATAACCCCTTATGGTGATAGGTTAAAGACAACCTTTATTGAAAGCTATCCTAGTGGTAGCTATGGAGAGCAGCCTTCAGGCTAAGTCTTGAAGGAATGTAAAGCAGCTTGTGTTGCCAGTCTATAATCTCTTGAATGATCAAATGAAAGGACAACCACACCAGGTATATATTCAAAATATATGTATTTAAGATAGAACACACCCCTCAAGTCTCTTTATGAGACTGGAGTTCAAAGTACTTAAGTTACAAGTGAACAATCATCAGTAATAGCACAAATAGACATTTGGACCCTAGGGGCGTACCAAACCATATACCAAAAAAGTGGTATAAGAACCACGACTGAACTAGACACAAGGCCTAGAGCCTGTAGAATCGCTGGGACCCAAAGGAACCACCCAAGGTAGTGACACAGGGGACCCACGGGGACTGTATGCAGTGTGTGAACACAACCGCGGGTTCCCGTTATCTTCTATGGGCAATGTCGCGGTTGGAAATATATAGATTAGGGACCCTTAGAATCGAGTCAGGACCAAAGCCTTTTGGACTTAAGAAGTTCTAGGGCTAGCACCCATGGGAGCACCGGAGTACTCGAGTTACCTCACCCAGGAAAGCCGGGTGCATAGGTGTCTTTTGGTGTTGGGTCGCGTCATCGATTTCAATGGAAGCCTGCAAAGAACTGCTGCTGCCGTGAAGAGGAGAAGTGTCCGAAGAGATCCAAGCCTGGATCTAGGATAGAAGGAACCTGAAAACAGAGGGGACAGAGTCTGGGTCACTAGCCAGTGACCGAGGTCAGGATGGACCAACGCCCACAGATGTCGGGTGCTTCAGGTGAGTTGATGGGTGTCTTGACTCTTCAGCCGGGAGGTCGAGGAGGCGTTGATGAAGTCCACGAGCTGGAGTCGAGCTGTCCCACGAAGTCTGTCGAGTGCTGTGGTGCCGGCGACCAGATTGGACCCAACAAGCCTTGGCAACGGCTAGTCACTGGAATTCAGTAAAAGGACTGCGGTGCAGACCAGCAAGGCCTGAGGGACTCACCCAGTGAGGGTAAGTCAGGGCACGTCTGGAGCAACCAGGAAAGCCCAAGCAGAAGAGGAGTTACCTTCGTGGGGACCTGCTAGCCAACGGGCTAGTGATCGCGAAGGAGCCTCAAGCGGTCGCACTGGAAACTGGCCCACGGGTCACTCGTGGAGTGGAGGCCAGCAATCTTTGGTGCAGGAGGTGCGCAAGGCTGGGGCTATTTGGAGCCCAAAGCACAACTTCCAGGAAGCCCAGGAAGATGCTGTTGCTGCAAAAGATCACGGTGTCCATGGGTCACGGTTCCACATCACCCACGATAGCCACAGGCCTCAGCTTTGCTATGGACTCAGGGTAGCCTCGAGGAAGTCTGGAAATCCACCTCTGGTGATGCAAAGACTTTGGCATCCGGCGGGAACTTCAGCGATGCAGACCGGTCAGTGCCTGCTAAGCAGGGGAGTCACTCCTTGACCCCAAGGGAGATTTCTTCAGTCTTCTAGTCAGGATAGAACATCGAAGGTCCAGGATATATGTTGCAGAGTTTTGTCCAGGAAAATCTAAAGTCCTAGGAACTGGATTCCTATACTGATACTAAGTTTAGGGGATGGACTAACTCTAAGGCCCCACCTATGGGTGGACTTGGCAAGAGGGGTGGTTACACCCTTTTCCTTTGTCCAGTTTTGCGCCAGAGCAGGGGCAGGTAGCCCCTGCAACCGGTTTGAGCTGGTCTATGCACAGGGACACCAAATGTGCCCCCAGTGCAGGACTTCAAAACACTCAGAGAGTGCTCCCACCCAGCCCCAATACACATAAGCCTGTCTGAGAGGTGGTTACACCTCCCTGTGACATGAAAGCTATTGTCCAGGCCTCCTCTGCCGCCGGAGTTTCGGTCAGCAGCAGGAGGCCAGACCTGTGTCTGTGGCTGCAGCATCCATTTTGTGATTCCAGGGCTCTATTAAGTTTCTACCAGGTATACCAGTGCTGTCATGTCTCTCCTTCTAGGAGGGTGGGTTCATACTCCTACACCAGTTTAAGGGTATGATTCCAAGGTGTTTGACACCAAACACGACATGTTTCCGTGCAGCCAGTCCAAAGTTAGCGTTTACCATTTGGTTATAATGCTCTGAAGAGTATATGGTCAGGCTGCACTACAAACAGCGTCAGAGAAGGGTCTCCGAACACTGCAGAGGGCCTCTGCTCATGCAGGGGCACCCTCTCACATAAGAACCACTCATAAAGAGACTTGGACGGCGTGTTTTGTAATAAATTGATATATTTTATATATATACCTGGTGTGGATATTTTTCATTTAGTGACTCAAGAGATTATAGACTGGTAAAACAAGCTGCTTTACATTCCTTCAAGACTTAGCCTGAAGGCTGCTCTCCATAGCTACCACAAGGATAGCTTTCAATAAAGGTTGTCTCTAACCTATAACCAATAAGGGGTTGTTTGGACTGATACAAGGTGCCCACTATAACTAGTGGACATAATATATCAGGCCAACTTCTCACATTGGTGTGCAGCATGTGGGATTCCAGCTTGCTATTGTTTTACCAGATAATCTCAATTGAGTAACTAACTGAAAACCACTAAAGGTACCCTAGGTACATATAATACAAGCTTTAGAATACAGTAAGTTCTACTGAACTTAGAGTTGTGTGTTAAGGGATAGCACACCCTTTCTACAACTCAAGAGATTTTAGTAGCCCACACTAGAGTAGGTAGTGCAATACACCACACCACACTAGTAATGTCTTCAAGGCCAGGAACCAGTAGGTCCTTGCCAGAAGCCAATGGGCTTCAAGATTCCCAGTATTATAGACTATGTAAAACTAGGAAACTGAAGACAGGCAAAAGTCCAACCACCCAGCATCTCATAGAGGTACTCAGCATGGGGGGTGACCTTAGCAGATCTTTAGGATCTGAGGGGCTAGGCAGAATGGGTGGGACAGCACTTGAGGAAAGGCTTCGGGGTGTAATTCCCCATGACCTGACCTCTTAGGCTGGCCAGGCAGATGACAATGATCTGGACCTGGAAAATCCAGCTCCCCTCGACAGTGATGGAGAGGACCAAAATGGACCCCTCTTTGTCCCTCCTGGGAGAGTTGGTGGTGGGCAAAGAAGGTCAAGATCTCCCTCATTGGAGTCTAACCATTCTAACTCATCGGTAGGGACCTCAATCTCCTCTCATAGGAGGGAAAGAAGGCAGGAAAGTGGGTCAGAACCAGGGTGAGGCAGAAGGTACAGAACCACGGTGGTGAACCCAAGAAGCAGGATCCTAAAATCTCTGCTAATGGTGGGGAGAAGGGTAAAGACCAGAAGTCTTCACAAGGCCCTCAAAAATCTTCTTCAGGTGGGGTATCACAGTCTAACAAGGGAAAAGGCCAAGAAAAACCTTGGTGCACAATCTGTAAACAGAAAACTCACTGGACCAGTGACTGCACCAAGTCCAAAGAATCTACTCCAGCCACCATTGCCCCTAAGGCAACTGTTCCCCCTAGTACAGCTACAGTAGGTGGTGGGACAGTCCAGAATAAGGGTGTAGTAGGGTTAACCCTGGGTTCTGAGATGGACTCTGGCCTAGTCAGAGTTCCAACTCAGGCTGTGTTGGTCTGTGATGGGGGCATGGATATATCCCCCTTTGTGAGACCCAGTAATCTGGGCAAATACAGACAACAGCCTTTAATAAATGGAGTAGAGGCTTGGGCTTGGGCATTCAGGGACACAGGAGCAAGTGTCACAATGGTGACAAAAGATCTTGTGGATCCTGGGCAGATTATACTTGGTGAAACGTACCGTACCACGTGACCAATGCTAGCATGGTCAGAACAGATCATTCTCTGGCAGTTTTTAACTTCTCCTGGAGAGGGGTAACTGGCCTTAAGAATGTTGTGGTAAGTGCAGACCTACCAGTACAGTGCTTGCTTGGCAATGATCTAGAGACTTCAGCTTGGGCTGAAGTGGAACTCAGGACCGAGGCGGAAGCCGGAGGAGAAAACTCGCAGAATTTTTAAAAATTGTTTATTCTTTTGTTGTGCTTTTAACTCACTCGCACTCTCACCTGTGCTTTCTTCTGGGCTGAAGCGCTGACAGGATTTTACAAACCAGCGGATTTAGCGCTGTTTGGGACATCATTCTGTCAGGGACGCCATCGCTGCTCTTGCGAGGCCACGCCCACCTTATAGGCCACGCCCACACCCCCCGCCTATAACTACAGCGCGGAGCATCAGCGCGTTAGTTGAACTTTGACCTCTGAGGCGGAAGCCGGAGGAGAAAACTCGCAGAATTTTTAAAAATTGTTTATTTTTTTGTTGTGCTTTTAACTCACTCGCACTCTCACCTGTGCTTTCTTCTGGGCTGAAGCGCTGACAGGATTTTACAAACCAGCGGATTTAGCGCTGTTTCGGACATCATTCTGTCAGGGACGCCATCGCTGCTCTTGCGAGGCCACGCCCACCTTATAGGCCACACCCACACCCCCTCACTTCAAATGTGCTTTCCACGCAAGCGCAGCGGACGAGCGCAGCGGGAGTGCCGACTGCGCGCCGAAGTCGCGCACAAGTCAAGCCCGTCTGCGCCCGTCCGCGACCAGCCGGGACCCGGGGCCACAAACCCTGGCTCCCACCCTATCCAGAGTAGGACATACAGCTTGGCGGCCTTATACAGCATAGGCAGGACTGCCACTTCCCAGTGTTCCCATATCTATGCTCCCACAGAGCTACCCGCCCGATGTCCGGGGTGCAAACACTCCTTCCGCAAATCCCCGTCGGCCGCGGCACAAAAGTACAGTATGTACGTGCTAAATTGCCGCTCCTTACCAAAACACAGCACACAGATTGCCATGCTGCTTGAGGAGCAAAAGCCAGACGCGATTTTCCTGACTGAAACGTGGCTCACTGTTCATTCTGAGCCAGATGTAGTTCTAGCCCTACCCGTAGGCTACCATATCCTTAGACTGGATAAACAGGTAGGGAGAGGCGGAGGTCTGGCGATCATATTGAAGAACCAATACCGATGCCGCACTACAGCAGAAACTATCTCTGAGTGCGAGAGTGTAGCATTCTGCATAGAGTTCAACGCAAACAGCTCCTTCTCAGGCACCCTGATCTACCGCCCCCCTGAGCCTGTAAAAATGTTTCATAGGTCTCTTCCTGAAATTATAGCGGAAAGAATCCTCTCTTCCGCCAACTACACGATCCTAGGGGACCTTAATCTCCATTTTAACTCCCCCTCAGACCACGTTGCTCAGGAATTACTAGACGATCTGGAAGCTCTCCAACTGTTCCAACTGGTTGCAGCCCCGACCCATGAAAAAGGCAACCTACTTGACCCTATATTCAGTAACTGCCTGGATATAACTGTTGATCAACCCATTCCTCTTCCATGGACAGACCATTTTTTGGTTCCGTTTACTTGGGTCACACTTAAAACCTCCAATGTACCTCCTCAAGTCACCACTAGGAGGAACTGGCCAAAACTCCCTTTGGAAGCCTGGCTGCACAACCTGGACTCCACTCGCCCGGCACCTTGCCTAGACCCTAATGTGGCAAATGTCAACTATGAAAGTTGGATCAACTACTCGCTAGACTCGATCCTCCCGTTTCATAGATCCTCCTCGAAGAGACTACAGAAATCTGCCCCTTGGTTCTCTGACTCTCTAAGACAGTTAAAACGCCGTTGCAGGCAACGAGAGAGAGCCTGGCGTTTAGACTTCCTCCCAGACAAAAAGGCCTCCTACAAAGAGGCGATTAAAGCCTACAGAGAAGGGATCAGAGCGGCCCAGGCAACCCACTACGCTGAGAAAATTTTAGAAGCGAAATCAAAGCCCAAAGAAATTTTCCAAATTATAAAGCAATGTTCCAGTGCCAATACGGCACCCCCTCCTAAAAAAACCCAGGACCAATGCAACGAGCTTGCAGATTTCTTTTACAATAAAGTTTTAAAAATTTACTCTTCCTTTCCAACTACAGCTACAACCCCGGATGTGATTAATCCACCCCCACCCCAGACCATCTTTTCACCCTGACCAGCCTTCTCTCGATCACTTCCCTCCTCTGGACCTCGACACTTTAAGCAAAGTGGCACGACAGGTCAAGTCGGGCTCTCCCTGTGATCCTGCCCCTCCAGAAGTCCTGATGCAGGCTAGCAAAGCCACCCTGCCTGTAATTCTGGATCTTCTAAACTCGTCCATATCTGCCTGCTCTGTCCCCACAGCTTGGAAGCAAGCCATGGTACGGGCGCTGTTGAAGAAACCCAGTCTAGACCCAGATGACCACTCTAGCTACCGCTCCATCTCACTTCTCCCCTGGGCCAGCAAGGTGCTAGAGAAATATATAAATGCACAGCTGGTCCAGTTTCTGGAGGAGCATTCTCTATTACACACATCCCAGACAGGCTTCAGACCAAAGCATGGTACGGAAACCGCCTTGTTAGCGGTCACCGAAGAAACAAGAAGGATATTGGATCAGGGAGGATCAGTGGCAGTGATCCTCCTTGATCTAAGTGCCGCCTTCGATACGGTCAGCTATACCACCTTGCTGGACCGTCTCCATAACATCGGAGTTTCAGGTGATGCTTTAAGGTGGTTTGACTCCTTTCTGTCTGGGAGGTCGTTTCAGATCTTCGACGGTGAGACAATGTCCTCTACCAAACCCCTGAGCTGCGGAGTACCACAGGGCTCCTCCCTAAGCCCGGTTTTGTTTAACGTGTACATGGGGCCGCTGGCGGGTGTTATCGAACCGTATGGCATTAAAATGGTGTCATACGCCGACGACACCCAGCTTGTGGTCTCGCTGGCAACTGGGAATAACAGGCATTCCCCAGCCAATCTGTTAAAATGCCTAGAGGACGTCAAGGGATGGATGACCAACTCCTCCCTTAAACTAAACGGAGAAAAGACGGAGCTCATGCTCCTAGGTCCAACCTCTCCTGTGCCTTTCACCTCCTTGTGGCCCAGTACTCTGGGACCCCCCCCCCCCCTAAGGAAAGTGTTAAAAGCCTGGGAGTGTGGCTGGACAACAAACTCTCCTTCTCCAGCCAGCCCAAAAAACTGTCCACCTCATGTTTTGGTTTACTTAGAATCTTGAGGAAGGTTCTCCCGTTACTTTCCTTAGAGGCAAAAAAGGTGGCTGTACAAGGTCTCATCCAGTCTCGCCTGGACTCGAATAATGCCTTATATGTGGGGGCTCCTGAGATGACCCTCCGAAAATTGCAGGTTGTGCAAAATTGTGCAGCATGTTCTCTGCTGAAAGTCCCGCGCACCCAGTCGGCTAGACCTGCTCTAAAAAGTCTCCACTGGTTGCCAGTTAGGCAGCGAGTGGCCTTTAAGGCACTGTGCTTGTCGCACCGCGCCTTCTGGAAAACGGGCCCAGCCATTAACAACGACCTTGTCATCCCCTACCACCCTAACAGAAACCTTCGGTCGACGGAGGCGTTCCTCGCCGTTGTTCCCAGAGTGAAGCGAGCCAGGTCTGGGGGCAGGCTGTTTTCTTTGAATGCCGCCAGGCTCTGGAATGCTCTCCCCCTTTCACTCCGTTCCAACCCAGACCTTTTCTCATTTCGTAAAAACTTGAAGACACTGCTGTTCGCCAGATCCTGCATACCTTAGCTCCTCTTCCCTTCACCTCTCTGTTCAACTCAGCGCTTGGACGCCTACGGGCAGCAACCGCGCTTAATAAATATTTTTACAATTACAATTACAATTACACATGCAGAAATGTTAGGGATCCCTGCTCATGTCTTTGCTGTGACTAGGTCAGAGGCCAAAATGTCTAAAGCTGGACAGGACCTGAATTCTGGAATACTGGACCAGGTGCCTCCCAAGAGGAGGAGCAGTAGGGTTAAGGCAGTGCCCTCCCACCTGACTCAGAATGCTGATCAGTCTCCTCAGGGAGATGATCTCGAGCCTGAAGAAGGAACTGTCCCAGAGGAGCTTGAACTTGACCAGGTTGAGTTCTTGGGGACAGGGGGCCCTTCCAGGTCTGATCTGAGCCAGGAGCAGAAAACCTGCCCCTCTCTTGAACCCCTCAGAAAGCAAGCTGCTGATGAGGCTGCTGGGAATGCTAGTGGCACCCATAAAGTTTATTGGGATGATGGACTCCTTTACTCAGAGAGTAGAGACCCCAAGCCTAGTACATCCAGGAGGTTGGTTATACCTCTGAAGTTTAGGGGCTTCCTATTGACACTAGCCCACAATTTTCCCCTAGCAGGAAACCTGGGCCAGAACAAGACTTGGGACAGAATTGTCCCTCACTTTCACTGGCCCCACATGTCTGAAGACACTTAGGAGTTTTGTCGCTCCTGTGTGACCTGCAAGCCAGTGGCAAGGCAGGTGGAACCACAAAGGCCCCCCTGATACCACTACCTGTGGTGGGGGTTCCCTTTGAGAGGGTGGGGATTGACATTGTTGGTCCCATGGATCCTCAGACAGCATCTGGGTACTGATTTATACTGGTGGTGGTGGATCATGCCACCAGGTACCCAGAAGCAATTCCCCTAAGGACCACTACAGCACCTGTGGTGGCAAGAGCTCTCTTGAGTGTATTCTCAAAAGTAGGCTTTCCTAAGGAGGTAGTATCTGACAGAGGTGCAAACTTCATGTCTAGTTACTTAACTGCTATGTGGAAGGAGTGTGGAGTGAACTACATGTTCACCACACCCTACCACCCACAATGCAATGGTTTAGTTGAAAGGTTCAACAAAACCTTAAAGGGCATGATTAAAGGACTTCCAGAAAAGCTTAGGCGAAGATGGGACATACTCTTGCCCTGCCTTTTATTTGCATATAGGGAGGTGCCTCAAAAGGGGGTTGGTTACAGCCCTTTTGAACTTTTGTTTGGTCACCCTGTCAGGGGTCCATTGTGTCTGGTTAAGGAAGGATGGGAGTTACCTCTCAAGCCCCCCAAACAGGACATAGTGGACTATGTACTTGGCCTCCGCTCCAAGATGGCTGAGTATATGAAAATGGCAACCAAAAACCTTGAGGCTAGCCAGGAATTACAAAAAGCCTGGCATGATGAAAAGGCTGTACTGACTGTCTACCAGCCAGCACAGAAAGTGTGGGTGCTGGAGCCTGTGGCCCCAGCAGCCCTCCAGGAAAAATGGAGTGGTCCCCATACAATTGTTGAACAGATAGGGGAGGTCACCTGCTTGGTAGACCTTGGAACCCCTAGGAGTCCCCACAGGGTACTTCATGTCAACAGACTAAAACCGTATGTTGACAGGGCAGACATGGGCTTGCTCATGTCTACTGATGAAGGACAGGAAGAAGAGAGTGACCCACTCCCTGACCTGCTTTCTCAGAACCCTGATGATGGGTCAGTTGATGGTGTAGTCTTGGCAGGCAGCCTCACTGCCCAGCAGAAAACTGACTGCAGAAAACTTCTCAGCCAGTTCAGACATTTGTTTTCTCTGACTCCAAGTCAGACCACCTGATGCACTCATGAAGTGGACACTGGGGACAGTCTGCCTATGAAGAATAAGATCTACAGGCAACCTGACCATGTCAGGCACTATATAAGGACAGAAGTCCAAAGGATGTTGGATTTGGGAGTGATTGAACCCTCAGTTAGCCCTTAGGCTAGACCAGTAGTCCTGGTACCTAAACCTTACACCACAGAATTAACTTTTCCTTTTTTATAATTGTATAACACTCTCTGATCTTAAGAAAAGCATTTCTTTTAATTTAAATGTACAGAAGTTTTATTACCAAGAAATTGCGCTTCTTTTTTGTATGATTACCATATGCAATGATTTTAATTAATTATGCATAATAAAAATTACTTACTTACTTACTTACTTACACAGGTGGCAAGAGAGAGATGGGGTTTTGTGTAGACTACAGGGGTCTCAATGCAGTCACTAGGACTGATGCCCATCCCATCCCCAGGGCAGATGAGCTAATAGATACTTTGGCCTCAGCCAAGTTTCTAAGCACATTTGACCTGGCAGCTGGCTACTGGCAGATCAGACTAGCTGATGATGCAAAGCCAAAGACAGCATTTTCTACCCCTAGTGGGCACTATCAATTTGTGGTAATGCCCTTTGGTTTGAAGAATGCACCTGCCACTTTCCAAAGGTTGGTGAATCAAGTCCTTACAGGCCTGGAAGACTATAGTGCAGCATATCTAGATGATATTGCTGTCTTTAGCTCCACCTGGGAGGATCACCTGGTCCCCCTGAGGAATGATTTAGAGGCCCTGCAAAAAGCAGGCCTAACTATCAAGGCTACTAAGTGCCAGATAGGGCAGAGTCAGGTTGTGTACCTGGGCCACCTTGTAGGTGGAGGCCAGGTTCAACCATTACAGAGCAAAATCCAGACCATAATGGACTGGGTTGCTCCCACTACCCAGACTTAGGTGAGAGCCTTCTTAGGCCTGACTGGGTACAATAGAAGATTTGTCAAGGGGTATGGATAAATAGTGACACCCCTGAATGTCTTAACCTGTAAGAAATTGCCCAACAAGGTTAAGTGGACAGCTAGCTGTCAAAAGGCATTTGATGACCTGAAGCAGGCCATGTGCACTGCTCCCATTCTGCAAAGTCCTGACTACTCCAAAAAGTTAATTGTCCAAACAGATGCATCTGAGTTGGGGGTAGGGGCTGTACTGTCACTATTGAATGGTGAAGGTCAGGATCAACCAGTAGCTTTCATGAGCAGAAGGTTGACCCCCAGAGAGAAACGTTGGTCAGCCATTGAGAGGGAGGCCTTTGCTGTGGTTTGGGCTCTGAAGAAGCTGAGGCCATACTTATTTGGTACTCACTTCATTGTTCAGACAGACAATAAGCCCCTCTTATGGCTAAAACAGATGAAGGGTGAAAATCCCAAATTGCTCAGGTGGTCCATTTCCCTACAGGAGATGGACTATACAGTGGAACATAGAACTGGGAGTAACCATGCCAATGCAGATGGACTCTCCAGATATTTCCATTTAGAACATGAAGACTCAACTGGTCAAGGTTAGTTTAATGTCCCTGCGTTTGGGGGGGGGGGATTGTGTAGGTGAGTAGGATCTGCTTCACATGTTTACCCCCACTTTTTTGCTGGTGTTTCACTGTTTTTCGACTTTAGTCTGGCTGGGACCCCACTATTCAGGGCCCCAGCCTAGCTGCTTCCTCTCTAAAATGATTCCATGTACTTTAAGTACATTACAGATTGGATCTGAGGTTTCCTTGTACGACCCTAGTATATAGTACACAGGGCCTAGGTACCCCAGAGGCCTACCAGGGGCTGAAGCATGTATTATGCCACGCCTTGAAAGCCACCCAAAATGACACCACAGGTCTGCTACTGCAGCCTTGGTAAGATGGTGCATGCACCCCTTACTGTGATATAGGTTACCTATATCACTATATATATATACACACATATAAACCTATAAGACACTCCTATGGCAGGCCTTATCAATCCTGAAGGCAGAGTGCTTGGTTCTTATGTGAGAGGGTACCCCTGCATGAGCAGAGCCCGCCTACAGCATTCGGAGACCCTACTCTGATGCTGTTTGTAGTGCAGCCTGACCATATACTCTTAAGTGCATTATAACCAAACGGTAAATGCTAACTTTGGACTGGCTTCACGGAAACATGTCGTGTTTGATGTCAAACACTTTGGAATCATACCCCGCTATGATCCCACCCTTCTAGAGGGAGAGACATGACAGCACTGGTATACCCGGTAGAAATTTAATAGAGCCGTGGCATCACAAAATGGATGCTGCAGCCACAGACACATGTCTGGCCTCCTGCTGCTGACCGAAATTCCGGCAGGGGAGGCCTGGACAATAGGTTTCTTGTCACAGGGGGGTATAACCACCTCCCAGACAGGCTTATGTGTATTGGGGCTGGGTGGGAGCACCCTCTGAGAGCTTTGAAGTCCTGCACTGGGGGCACATTTGGTGTCCCTGTGCATAGTCCAGCTCAAACCGGTTCAGGGGCTTCCAGCCCCTGCTCTGGCACGAAACTTGAAAAAGGAAATGGGTGTAGCCACCCCTCTTTCCAAACCCTCCCATAGGTAGGTCCCCAGAGTATGTCCAAACTCTGAAGCTGAATCCTGGACCTTCTGCGCTATGCTCAAGACCAGAGCACTGAAGAAATCTCCCTTGGGGTCAAGGAGTGACTCCCCTGCTTGGCAGGCACCAATGAAGCAATTTGCCGGTCTGCATCATCGAAGCTCCCGCCGGACTCCGAAGTATTTGCAGCCCAGGAAGAAGATTTCCTGACATCTCAGAGGCCGACCCGAGTCCCCAGCAAAGCTGAGACCGGCAGCCCTCGTGAGTAGCGTGGAACTGGAACTCCTGGTCACCGTGCATTTCTGCAAGTGCATTGACTTCTCGACGTCTCTTGAAGTCGTGCTTTTGCTAACTTGTAGCCCATACCTCGAGCACAGAATCCACCGAAGATTGTCAGCCTGGTCATTCTGAGTGACCCGTGGGCTGCCATTTTGTGTTTCGTCTCGAGGTCCCTTTGCGATCCCTGGTCCGTTGAATGCTGGGTCCCTTTGCATTTCCTTGGGCTTTCCTGGTTGCTCCAGATGTGCCCTGACTGTCCACCAAGTGGTGAGTCCCACAAACCTTGTTGGTCCACACCGAAGCATCTTTAATCTTCCTGCGTGGGTTGCTGTTGGCAAGGCTTGTTGTGTTCAATCCGGGCACCGACACTGCAGCACTCGACATCCTTTGCGGGACAGCCCGAATCCAGCTCCTGGTTGTCCTCGACACCTCCTGGTCCTCATGGCTGAAGAGTCAAGGTTCACCTACTTCACCTGAAATCACCCGTCATCGGTGGGCATCTGCTCATCGCCTTCCTGGTCACTGGCAAGTGACTCCGACTCTGTCCCCTCTGCTTTCAGGTACTTCTCATCCTCGATCCAGGCTTGGATCTCTTCGGACACTTTGCATATTCACGGCAGCAGCACTTCTTCGCCAGCTCCCATTGAAATCGACAACGCGACCGACACCAAAAGACTCCCTGGGTGAGGTAACACTAGTACTCCAGTGCACCCATGGGTGCTAGCCCTAGAACTTCCTAAGTCCAAAAGGGTTTGGTCCTGACTAATTTCTAAGTGTCCCTAATCTTTAAAAATCTAATGCGACTTTCCCCATAGAAGCTAACCGGAGCTCGCGGCTGTGTTCACACACTGCACACGGCCCCCGTGGGTCCCCTGTGTCACTACCCTGTGTCACTACCTTGGGTGGTTCCTTGGGGTCCCAGCGAATCTACAGGCTCTAGGCCTTGTGTCTAGTTAAGTTGTGGTTCTTATACCACTATTTTAGTATATGGTTTGGCTCGCCCCTAGGTCCTGATGTGTATTTGTGCTATTTTACTGTGATTATTGAAGTGTAACTTATGTGTTTTGACCTCTAGTCTCAGAAAGAGACTAGGAGGGTGTGTTTAGTAATAAATACATATATTTGATATATATACCTGGTGTTAATATGTTTCATTTAGTAACTCAAGAGATTATAGACTGGTAAAACAAGCTGCTTTACATTCCTTCAGGACTTAGCCTGAAAGCTGCTCTCCACAGCTACCACTAGGATAGCTTTCAATAAAGGTTGTCTTTAACCTATAACCAATAAGGGGTTGTTTGGACTGATACAAGGTGACCACTATAACTAGTGGATAGCATATATCAGGCCAACTTCTCACAATGCGGCCATGGGCTGTACTTTGAGTATCACTGGTTTAAGGTTTATAATAAATTCTCACAGCCCGTTCAGCCATTGGTTTCTCAGTTGTGGGGGATAGCATGTAGTATAATGAAGTTTTCAGTTTTCAGAGCTCTCATATTTTCCACACCTTTGCATAAGTAACTCATCCAGTTCAGAGTATTTTCTTTGCATTCTGGTATTGCAGGTATTCTGCACAGGAACAGAACTATACTTTGGACCATAGAATATTTGTATGTATGAACTGAGACACCATACCACCTCAGTATCCATGATCCCTAGTCCGTCTAGCTATAGTTCCTCATTTAGTCTCCTAAATTCAACAGAGAAACAAGTAAATTGGCACCCCAGAACATAACACTCTCGACCTACTCAGAGATCGCTGTAGCAGGGCACACCTGTTAGAACTGGGGGTCTCCAGTTGGCAGAGGTAGGTACCTTTGACCAAATAGGGACCCTTGTTTCTTAGTCAGGGAAAGGGGATTACACTACTGGATAACCCCTGCTCATCCCCTTAGTAGCTTGGCACGAGCAGGCAGGTTTATCTCAGAGTCAGTGTGTTAAGCATTTGTGAACACATACAGTAATACAGTGAAAACACTACAGATGGACACCACACAGGTTTTATAAAAATAAGTATTCTTTATATAGACAAATAACACAAGACCACAAATGACAAAAATCCACAATACAGTACTCAAAATTGACTTAAAGATGGTAGAGGTAACTTAGTTCAAGTTGTTGGTAAACCTGACACAATTCTCACAAACGTACCTGGATGAGTGGGGGGGACAAGGGTAAACAGAGGGAGTTCCAGAAAGGGCCCCAAAATAATTCCAAAGGGAACCAAGGGAAGGGTTCCCAGCCTCCCCCTGAGAAGAAGCAAGAGGCCCCGACAGGTAAACCTGTTCAGAGGGTCCCCTACAAGTGCTTTACATGTGGTCAAGTGGGCCACCGTTGGTTTGACGCACAGTGTACCATGAAGGATTCCAGAGTGCCACCACGTGCACCACCCCGTCAGATGGTGGGTGTAGCCCTGGGAGTGGAGGAGAAGGGTGCCCAAGGTGGGTGGGGTCCCGCAGAAATGTCCCTTGTCTCATTATGAGACTTTGAGATGGTCCCTCAAGCTTAGCTGCCTGATAACACTAAGAAATACAGACAGTGGGTGACCATCAATGGCCATAGAGTGGAGGCTCTTAGAGACACAGGAGCCAGTGTGACAGCTGTCAAGTGTCACCTGGTTTCTCAAGAGCAGGTCGTCCCCAATGCCTTTCCCCAGTTTTTGCTGCTGACAACACAGAGAGCCACTGCAAGGTGGCTCAGGTTCCCTTTGAGTGGGGGGGGGGATGTCTCTGGTACTCTTCAAGTAGCTGTGAGGCCAACGATGCCTGTAGAGTGTCTGTTGGACAATGATTTTGAAAGCTCCCCTTGGGCTAAGGTGGAGAAGAAGGCTCATTTGGAGTTGTTGGGTCTGCCTGAGTGGGCGTGTGTTACCACTCGGTCTATGGCAGTCAGTAAGGGTGTTGAAGAGGTCCTGGAGCCTGAAAGTATGGTCCAGGAGCCTGCCTTAAAGAGAAGAGGTAGGGGGCATGGGAAACCAGCCCCCAGTATTCCCACAGTCAAGGAGGAGGCAGACCTTGAGGGGGATGTCCTGGAACTTACAGGGGAGCAAGTTGCTGAACTTGGGGGTCTGCCTGAGCTGACCCATTGGCAGC
Organism: Triturus cristatus; assembly: GCF_964204655.1. NCBI lineage: Eukaryota > Metazoa > Chordata > Amphibia > Caudata > Salamandridae > Triturus > Triturus cristatus. The sequence goes on from NC_140583.1 coordinate 742,711,854, forward strand.
AAGAAGGAGGACCCTCCAGGGAGGAATTGTGGGCAGAACAGAAGAAGTGCCCTTCTCTTTTGTGTTTGTGGAACAGGCCACAAACTAGGCAGCAGGTGATCAGTCTGGATCACATTGGATCTACTGGGAGAACGACCTCCTGTATACAGAGCCTAAGGTTGCTGAGCCTGGGTCAGCCCGTGTGCAGGTGGTACCCCAGCGCTTCAGAGCCTTCCTACTGGGGTTGGCTCATAATGTACCTTTAGCTCAACATCTGGGGCAGGGCAAGACATTTGAAAGGCTTGTCACCCACTTTTATTGGCCCCAAATGCGGAAGAGTTCAGATACTCATTGTAGGACCTGTCAAACTTGCCAGGCAAGTGGGAAAAGTGGGAGGAAGCAAAAATCTCCTCTCCAACCTTTCCCTGTAGTCAGTACCCCCTTTGAATGGATGGGAATTGACATTGTTGGGCCACTGGACCCTAAGACAGCCATGGGCAACAGGTTTATCCTGGTCTTGGTGGACCATGCTACCCGGAAGCCATCCCGCTCAGGACAGTGACGGCCCCCATGGTGGGACGTGCACTGATGGGGATTTTCTCCTGTGTGGGGTTCCCCAGAGAAGTGGTGTCAGACCGTGATACCAATTTCATATCCAGTTATATGAAGTCCCTGTGGAAGGAGTGTGTTGTTACATACAAGTTCACCACTCCGTACCACCCACAAGGTAATGGGCTGGTTGTCTCTTTGAACTGTTGTATGGACACCCGGTAAGAGGACCTTTGAGTCTGGTCAAGGAAGGCTGGGAGCAATCTCCCAGGAAACCTCCCCAGGATGTATACAGTTACATGCTGGCATTTAGGAACCAGACTCGGTGATTCAGAGAGCTCGCTCAGGCAAATCTGGAAGCCAGCCAGGAAGAGATGAAGAGAATGCCACTCTGATTGAGCTTCAATCTGGACAGAAAGTTTGGGTCATGGCCCCTGTAGAGCCTTGTGCGCTCCAGGACAGGTGGACAGGTCCATTTGAGGTGGTGGAGCGCAAAAGTGATGTCACCTACTTGGTGAATTTGCGGTCTCCTAGGAACCCTTTGCGGGTCCTACATGTTAACTGCCTGAAGCCCCACTTAGAAAGGTCCGAAGTGGGCATGTTCCTAGCAACGGATGATGGAATGGAGGAGGAGACAGAGCCTCTTCCTGACCTTCTGTCTGCAACAGAGCAAGATGGGTCAGTGGATGGTGTCAGCCTCTCTGCCACACTGATCCCTGATCAGCAGCAAGATTGTCACCAACTGTTGGGACAATTCTCTGATTTGTTTTCCTTGGTTCCTGGTGTCACTGAGTGGTGCGTCCATGATGTGGACACTGGAGACAGCCCACCTGTGAAGCACAAGGCTTACAGAGTGACTGACAAGTTCAGGACTTACATCAAGGAGGAAGTCTCCAAGATGTTTGCCTTAGGGGTAATTGAGTCCTCCAACAGTCCTTGGGCCAGCCCAGTGGTCTTGGTCCCAAAGGCTGCCTCGCCTGATGCCACACCTGAACTCATGTTCTGTGTGGACTACCGAGGGCTCAATTCAGTCACCAGGACTGACGCGCACCCCATCCCCAGAGCTGATAAGCTCACTGATCGGGTAGGGGCTGCACCGTACCTCAGCACGTTTGATTTGACGTCGGGTTACTGGCAGATCGCCTTAACTGATGGAGCCAAAGAGAGGTCAGCATTCTCCACACCAGATGGGCACTACCAATTCCGGGTTATGAACTTTGGGATGAAGAATGCCCCTGCCACCTTTCAGAGGTTGGTCAACCAGGTGTTGACTGGACTGGAAGATTTCAGTGCCGCCTACCTGACTCCTGCTAATCAGGACCCAAGTTTAGCTGCTTTTTCTCTGAACTGTTGTGTTCTGTACTTAGGTACCTCCCAGATTGTATACTGGTGTACCCTTGTCAGTCCCTAGTATATGGTACCTATGTACCCAGGGCATAGGTACCCCAGAGGTCTCTCATGGGCTGCAGCATCTATTATGCCACCAATGAGAGACCATTCAAAATGGAACTTCAGGCCTGCCATTGCAGCCTGTGTAAGTTGGTGCATGCACCACTTAATAAAGATATAGGTTTACTATATCTAAGGGCCACTGCACTTAAAACCTATACATCACCCCTATAGCAGGCCTTTACAATCCTGAGGGCAGGTTGCTTGGTTCCAAGAGTGATGGTGTCCCTGCATGAGCAGGCCACCCCTGCTGCCTATGGAGTCTATTCTCCCGAGGGTCAGTGAAGCAGCCGTATACTATATAGAGGGGCACCTCGTAATCATGCGATGACCATCTTGAAAACGGCCGCAACAAATCCTATCATGTTGGGGAACAAACATGTTGGAATCATAGCACAAAATGGTTGCTGCTGACCTGAGACACAATTCCGCCCTCCTGCTACTGAGCCAAGCTCAAGCAAGGGAAGGCAGAACAATAGGGATCCTGTCACAGGGAGGTGTGACCACCTCCCAGACAGGATTTAGTGTATTAAGGCTGGGTGGCTGCGCTTGCCAGTTCCTCAAAGTCTGCATGATTGGCACATTTGGTGTCCCCGTGCATAGTCCAGTTCAAACCAGTCCTGGGAGCCGCTGGCTCCCTCTTACCAAGTTTGAGGCCAGTAGTCCTTGTTTGGGATGCAATAACTGAATCCCTGTGTATTGCATCCCCTTTGCAGTTGCATAGGTTGCTGACATCTTTGCAAGAAGATCTTTGGGCTCTGAGTAGCCCCAACCTCAAACACCTCCAGTGACCAGAATCTTTGGCCACACCGCATCTTGTGCATCGTGGCATGCCTCTTTTGGTGAGCTGCTTGAGGTCTTATCACAACTCCTGTGCCTTTGTCCTGTGGGTCCAATTGAGGGTCACCTTTATTTTCCTTGTGCTCCCCTGATAGCTCTGGGCCTACCCTGACTCCCCTGCCATTGGTGAGTCTCCTGGACACGCTGGTCCCAACTGTGCACCTTCTTGATGTCCTGCATGGGTTGCATTTGCCAAGGCTTGTTGGTGCTCTTGCCGGACACCGACCCCTCAGCCCTCAACACTGTTTGTGGGACACCTCGTATCCAGGTCCTGGTCATCCTCAGCATTGCCTGGTCCTTGCAGCTGCAGAGTCAAGGTCACTGTCATCTTTCCTAAAGCACTCGAAATCGAAGGGCATCCGTCTTCCAAGTCTCATGGTCACCCCTCTGCTAGACACTGTTCCCTGTTCCCTCTGCTAGACACTGTTCCCTCTGCTTTCAGGTACTCCTCATCAAGAATCCATGTTTAGATTCCTCCGGACGCTTTCTCCTCTTCCAGCAGCAACACTTTTCTGTAGTCCTGTAGTGGGTTCGACAGCGGTTTCTAATGCCACTTCACACCTATGCTCCCGGTTCCCCTGGGATAGGTAATTTAGGTACCACAATATCTACAGATGAGGTGGCTCTCCAACCTTCTGTCTTCCACAGGATTTCTTCAGAGTCCACTGGGAAGGATCCTTAATCTTTAAAAATTCAACCATGACTTGCACATAGACTTGTACGGAGCACGATGTCGTGTTCACACCTCACACGCTCTCTTTGGGATCCCTATCTACTTACCTTGGGTGGTTCTGTAGGTCACTATCAATTCTACATCCTCACGACATTGTCCTGACTTGAGTCATGGTTCTTATACCATTTTCTTAGTATATGGTTTGGTCCCCCCCTCCCCGGGGCCCACTGTGTATTAATGCTATTTACTGTGATTTATTTGCTAAAGTATTGTGTGCTTTATGTCTATCTCCATTTAGGAGATAATGTAACGTACTAGATAGTGTTATACAATAAATACTTATTTTTATAAATGCTTTTTGTGGTTCTTTTTAATTTAATCTATACTATAAGATTACATTCTGGATAACTTTCTAAGGTTGTCTTAGACCTCTTAAATCACCATAAGGGTTGTCTTGACTGGTGCAAGGTGCCCACTTACATTGGTTGACAACATATACCAGGCCAGCTTCTCACACCCCCAATGAGCATTATTTCATATCCTTGTTTAACAGCAATGAAGCCCAGTAATGAAAATGAAATAGCTTGTCCCTGGCCCGAGCAAACCGACTTTGGGTGTTGCAACAAAATATCATGGTTGCAGCAGGTCAGGGTCCAAATACGTCTCTATGTTACAAATGTGCTTTAAAAAAAACTGGCAAGAAATGACTGCTGTTCTTTAGAATTTGGTGCTCAAACTAAAGACGCTTTTTCTGTGAACTTTGCAGCAGATCTCGACAGTCATGTGCCCTAGATTCAGCTGCAAAAACAACAAGGTTGTGCAAATAAAGCTTAAATTACTCTCAGCAACTGGAGATCACTCAAGCCCGCATTCCAGTCTATTGTTTTTCACCTACTAGACAATTCTAGGCAGATATCGGCTACAAGGAAATCAGTCTAGGAACAATCCAGGACAAATTGACAGGGATGGCTCCCCCTATTGGAGCGAAGGAGAGTTGCCCTACTTAAATGACCCCAAGATGAAAAATAAAATGGTAATTCATCATTACCATTTTATATTTTATACTGATATCCTCCCGTCCTGAATGAGCATTAGGATGGCTTTGGGGCCGCTGCTGAATGACAGCAGCAGGGACTGGGGGAGGGTGGGTTGTATGTACATTTTGCAAAGTACACATGTTTGTTTGGCCGGCTGTGTTGCAACGGCCAGCCAGACATACGGACTTTGAAACCTCTAACCAAGCTGTCTTAAGACAGCTGAGTGAGAGAAACTGCAGACCTCCAGAGTGCTGTGGATCACTGAGACAGCCCGCTGCCTCCAATCAGGGCGGTACTCTTATGCTCGTGAGAGCAGCGCCATGATTGGTCAAGGGATTTTCCTGGTGGTTGGGCTGCAGCTCAACGAGGTCTGGAGAAGGAGGTCCTGTTGTCTGGTAAGTGTTTTATAAAAAAATATTTGTTAAGTTTATATTTGCATGTGTGCACCCATTTTTAAATTTTTATTTTATTTTATTTGAGTGTGCGTGCGAATGTCCCCCCTTCCTGTTGATGTCAGCAGCTACTGCAACCTGCTAGACCAAGTCCCCTTTAAACATGGGCATTCAAGCACCCCTAGAGTAGTTGCTTCTGGACAGGGATGATGCTCAATGCATTACTGTGGTTACTTAAGAAGGGAAGCAATTGGAGCTTGAAAGATATAAGAGAGTGGTGATTTTTCCCAAATCCTGGAGTTTGAACCTACATCCACCCACTTCTTCATGCTAGAAACTGAGCATCAATTAAAAGGACAGACGTTCTGCCCTCAGAGGTGACGCAGAGTGAGATTCTTTGCAGTGTGCTGCTGCTCAGCTAAATACACAATGTGACTCAAACATTTAACTAAAAAGATGGAAAGAGATTTTCTTCTCTTGCTCGATGCTTCATGTATCAAAGAACTGCAATGTGAAAAGGAAGTTTGAAAATAAAATGCATCCAAACAAGATGGAAAGTGTGACAGTCAAAATGAAGATCTGAGTATTGCTCCTGCCCGCAGGCGGCAGCATTTTGGTCTGCTCTCTGCTGACGGGAGTAATGCTGGTGCCTGCTGGATGTAGGGAGCAGACTGGGGCCATGGGGGCCTTGATGCCTCCCCTCACGGCCCCCAACAAGGATATGGTGGGTGCCCTGAGTGGGTATCAGGCACCCACTCTTTGCTGGCCGACCCTCAGGAATGGTGTCCCCCATAAATATAATGGTGGGCCCTGGGAAATGGAGTCCCCGGGGCCAAATGCAGCCAGGGTAGAGGGGGACCAATGCCTCCTCCTCTAATAAATTTGCCAAGCCCCAGGGGAAGGGATTGCTGGGACAGAAAGAGGCCTGGGGAAAGGGCCCATGGGGTGGCTGCCTTTGGGGGCTTGGCCACAGGGACTGGCAGTTGTTTGGATTAACATATTGTAATGAAAGTAATTACAAGTTCCCTTGGCTCTTGAAGGTCCTTGGGGGCCAACAACCCCTCCTGTTACCTCCAGTAATTCCCACACAGCGGGATTAGTAAGAGGTGTTTGGAGGACACGCCCCCTTTCTCCACTACTTGGCAAACGCAGCTTGTGGTGCACTACTGATTGGGGGATGAAGTCCACTTTACTCTTCAGGGACCTTGGGGGCCAAGAAGCCCTCCTGGTGCTTCCTCCAAGTCCTACACAGTGGGATTCATAAGAGCTGGATGAAGGCCCAGCCCCCTTTCTCTAACACTCTGCAAATGTGACTACTAGTTAAAAAAACATAGAAAATCAGTGAAAAAAGCAAAGGTTTCAGGTAAGTTATAGTTAGGAATTAGCATTCAAAAAACCTTAGAAATTCACTTAAAAGAAATCAAAGGTTACAGGGACGTTATAGTAAGGAAACAGAATTTAAAAAACCTTAGAAATTCACTGAAAAAACTAAAAGCTACAGGGATGTTATAGTTAGGGTCAGATTTCACTAGTAAAAACAGTTATAGTTACCTAGTTATAGTGGAGAAGTGTGGCTCAATGGTTAGAGCGGCAGACCCTCATGCAGAGGTCTGGCCCGGAACAGGGTTCAATTCCCGCCTCTGCGGATCTTGGGCTCAATTTCTCCGGACCCGATAATTCTCGCCTCGGTGCCTATTCTAATCATGGGTCCCACTCTGGGCAATAGCTTGCTTAATCTCAACAACGGCCCCGAAAGCGCTAGGATGCCTGGCTTCACCTTGGGGGTGCTCAGGAGTGGGCACTTCACAGGGAAAGGCCAGGAAGGGTTCCACAGTGGTATGTGCACAGCGCCTGAGAGACCCTTTCGGGGGTGTGCGGAGCGCTATATAAATGCACTACATTTACCTGAGCTAACTATAACTTATGCCCCTGCAATACACTGCTTATGACCTCACATATTACATCACTCATGACGTGGTCAGTGACATCACTGATGATAGCACTGATGACATCTCAAATGGCATCACTGATTACATCATCCACGGAACCACTCACATACCTATTCAGACCCCATACAATCTCTTGTATGCCCACTCACACACCCATACAACTGACATACCCATTCACAGACAAATACCAGTTCTCACACACCCACTCACTCCACCATAGAGCCACTCACACACCCACTCACCCACTCTTACAATCACTCACACAACCATTCAATCACCCATACAGACACTCACTAATACAGCCGGCCACATAACCACACACTTACCTATAGAGCTGCTCACACACCCACTTATTTATCTACAGTCACATACCCACTCACTCACCAATCAGCCTCTCAATACAACCACTCCCTCACCCATAGAAGCACTCATACATTTAGTCACACAACCATTTACAAAACCAAGTCACACATCCATACAAGCACACATGTTTTTGTACTCACACATACAGCCATTCACACAGACACTCACTGTCCAATACAGTCATTCACACACAAAGTCAATTAACAAAACACCTACTCAAACAGCCACTCATTCACCCATACCTCCACTTACACACCCAGTCACCTACTCATACAGCCATTCAGACATCTACTCACTCATCCATACAGTCACTACACACCCACTTACACACTGATCGAGCCACTTCAGGCCTCAAAATCTACTTGCGCACTCGCATTTATGAGCCAAACTTTATCAGGTCAAACTATTTTTAGCATCTACTATTCCCCTCTGGCAAGTGAACTTAAACTGGAAAGGAACAGGTGTTCTGCACATTCAGAAAGTGAATGAGCAATTAAGATGCCATTACATTTTGTTTTTATCTTGACACATTTGCTGTCTGTTCAAGGAAAGAGGCCAAATGTAAATTTGACTTTTTACTAATTTTTGCTTGGAAAATTGAGTTTATTTTTCCTTTCTCTACTACATTTAGAGGTTTTTGTCAAGTGAGCTGTTTGCAGATGTCATTTTTTTTAACAATAACATTTAAATACATAGCCTGTAAATTAATATAACAAATATGTAAAACTATATCAGGAATTACGAAAGCACATTGTTTTTGTGATTAAGAAGTGTGATGCAAACAAAGATTTAAATAGGAGCAAAACAAGTCAAAACACTTTACTATGTGGTGTGCAAATGACACATATTTGCAGAAATTATTTTCCAAACATTGTTTGTACACTATATAGTTTAACAGTAAAACCGCATGTCAGTGGGACATTTCGTGGTCATTTACATGTGAAATCTGCTGATTGCACATGACAATGTGCTACCACATCAGGCTTTAGTTATGTATTTATTCAAAGTGATAGATTATAAACATGATTTGAGAAAACATTCCTGTCCCTGCCCTGATGACAATGTTGTTAATGAACTTAGAGGCTAGTCAGGGGTCATGTGTATCCTATATGTGGTTAAATTTGTATTATTTATGGAGCAAATGTTTAGTCTACTAAATCACGTTTTTTTGTACAGCAGACATGCTGAACTCCCATATTTGAAGGTACTCCCATATGTGATAATGAAGAAAATGGCAGCTCAATGAATGAAAACATTTTCCCACGATCACATCATTTGAAACCAGTTTTCTGGGCAAGAGCATTACAATTAAGTTGAGTAGATTAAGTCACTAGACCTGCACTTCTAGTAACATGTTTATGATTTTTCAAGGCCTGCACTTACACCATCACTCACCCACCCATACATCCACTTGCACACCTACTCACTCACCAATTCAGCCACTCACCTAGCATCTCACTCACCCACACAGCTACTTACACAACGACTTATACAGCCACTCACACACCCATATGCACAAAGATACATAGAGTCACACAGCCGCTCACATGATATATGTTAAAAGTAGTAACACTTATTAGTAGTACACCTAGTATACTATCTTAAATTTTATAGTACATTAGGATATATGTTTAACAGTCATAAACTCTTACAAAATGCTAAAACTCACTGGATGGTTTCATCAGTGATGCCATCAGTTAGATCATTTGAGATGCTATCAGTGATGTCACTGACCATGTCATGAGTGATGCAATATGTGAGGTTATAAGCAGTGCATTGCAGGGGCGTACAATATAGTTAAGGCGCCCTGTTTTCCGTTTTTACTGATTTTTACAGATAAATACAGACAGAAAACCATTTATTTTCTTGTCTCTATTTTTAAATGTGAATAAAAACGGAAATTGTGTGTATTTTGAGTGATTCTAAATACACTTTGCTATGACTGCCAGGCCAATAACTGTGTGGACTGAAGGGTAAGGGGGTTAAAAAAAGGAATTTCAGTAAAGAGGCTTAAACAGCAGTAGATATGCACAAGGCTGATACTGAAATGTGCATATTTTCATATAAGTGCATTGATTTATCTTCTGCAGGTGTTCATATCAATGAAACCTGGCAGGCATTCAAGCATGACTGCATATTTATTGGTTAAATAAATGTGGAAATATGCGAGTTTCAGCGTTATTTTTTTTCACAAAACTCATTACAAATAAGGATAAATACAGATAAAGTTGACAAAAAATAAATATGGATAAATACAGACATAAACGTCAAAAAAAATAAGTGCCATAAAACCGGGAGCCCTAATTATAGTTAGCTCAGGTAACTATAACTGCTGAATTTTACTGGTTTTGTATGAGTGAAATCTAACCCTAACTATAATGTCCCTGTAACCTTAGTTTTTTTCGGTGAAAAAAAAAATATATATATATATATATATCTCCGATTATTCAAATCACCACAGTGAAAAGATGATGACGCCATGTCTTGCTCGATAACACAATTTTAATCGTCAGCTGCTGGACGCGTTTCGCCTGTCCTGCAGGCTTGTTCACCAACAGTCAACAATAAAGTTCATCACCATTTTGAACACTGAAAGGACATGTCACATGACTAAAACTACCACAATAGTGTAATCGAAGACAGACTCGTAGTCTCCACAAAAATAAACGCCTAAATGCATTATGTAGCCGTCTGAAATACTGCAACTTCAATAACATTGCAAATTCAACATGTTATAAATCATACTTAACTCGTTTATATTAATTGGCTATTCTTGTTTTCAAGTGAACATAACAAGAAAGAACGAGGAGAGAGTAGTTAATGCCTCCAACCATGCGTAAATACTCAAAGTTGTAAACTTTGTTCCGCAAATCTCAAAAGGATTATAGATAACATTTAATGTAAAGCCCATGTGGGCTTAGCAATCAGGGTAGATAATTAGCAAACAGATAATTTGTATGTCCCTTCTAATGTGTTCCACCCTATGTGAAAAAACATTTTATTTTACATGATATTCATGTCATGCAAACGCATGCAAAAATAAAAGCAAAAATGGTTAAAACGATAAAGGGAAGAAGCTGGCATCCTCTAAGAAATCTACAAATGTGTATGGAGATCCTCCTCCATATTCAAACCTGCTGGTGCTTTGCAATTTAGTTTGATTATGTATGAGGATTCCATTTTCCTCAATATTTTCTCCCGGTTCCCACCTCTCATGCTGGGTTTCACAGAATCAATGACAAAATATGACAGCCCAATTATGTTTTTCTGGTGGTATCGCTCAAAATGACGAGCTACTGGATAGGACTTGTCGCCATTTTTAATGGCCCTTAAATGCTGAAGCACTCGCTTGTGTACAGGTAATATATATAGGCAACTATAACTCACGCGACCGCAATCCTCTGCTGATGATGTCAGATATTACATCACTGATGACATATGTGTCTTTATGAAAAATAAATATTTGTAATATATGTATAGCTAAAGATTAATGGAAGAAGACATGGGTAAATAAGTGTCTAAATACAGTGATGTAATATCTGACGTCATCAGCAGAGGATTGCGGTCGTGTGAGTTATAGTTGCCTACACTAACTATAATGGGGGAATTTCATTGGTTTTTTACGAGTGAAATGTCCAGCTAACTATAACATGTGTGAAACCTATGGTTTTTTAAGTGAATTTGCAAGGTTTTTTAAATGCTAATTCGTAACTATAACGTGTGTGAAACCTATGGTTTTTTTAGTGAATATATATATATATATATATATATATATATTCTCGTTTCTCTCCATTTGACTCGCTCCTGTTTGGAAAAACGGGCACGGACCACAGCGTTGTGCAAATGAGTTGTAGTTTATTGCTCCAAGACCTCTACAGCCATGACGCGTTTCAGCCCTCCTTGGGCCTTGATCACATGACACGCTCTGTTAGGTGAGCAGTTTTTTTATAGGCATTTTTTTATTTCTTATTTTTCTTATTTTTTTTTTTTTTATTGCATTATTAACAATAACTTTATTCAGTGTCATTACTTAACCAGTGTTTTGAAGAGAAACATGCAAATCAAAATAGAAAACACATACCCACATAGATGGAGAATGTCATAACAGCAAAAAACATTGGACATTGTATAGAGTAAGAGTTATAATGTCACCTTTACCCTCGAGCTTGCATTGCGGCACTCTCCTTGGATGTAATAAGATGGAATAGAGATACACTATATACAAAAATCCCTCAATGCTTTACAACATTAAAATTTGTTATAAGAAATATGAAGAAAATACATGAATTTAAACATGCCTAAAATCATGTAAAATTCGGACATTTTGGTAAAATACCTAATTATATAGTAATCGTGTCCTTAGACTAATGTGCAAATTTAGAAAGTATTGTGCAAAATTACCAGTGCTGTATGTAAACATTCTGTGTTTTAAAAAAGTGCCAGTGTTGTGCAAAAAAGCAAAGTAAAAAATAGTTTTATCCTCTAAAAATATTAAACCCTAAAAAAACATTAAAATAAATATTTTAATCGAATCACCTTATGGGTCTAAATTGGTATGGGAGGCGGCAGTTACACTATTTTGATTTACTTCTCAAAATGCTGCCTGATGTCCTACCGTTTATCAGTTTTTTTATGATAATCATTAGATTGTTTTGGAACTCCAAAATTGAAAATTGAATATTAAATATTAAACAGCTGGCAGATACAATTTGTTAAAGGCAAGTATAAAGTTCTTCAGTGGCATTTAAACCCTTAGGAAATTTGGTATCGAGGTTAATGATGTAATGTGCCTCGAGTAGCCTGAGAGCTCTTTTCCTGTCACCTCCTTTTTTTTTGGGAGTGACTGTGTCTACAAGAAAATATCTTAGACTACTAGGGTCTGCTTGGTGCACTTCACATGTTTTGTGGCCGCAAAAGAAGAATACGACTCTAGGAAAGAGCACCTGCATCACTGAATGGACATGCGTAAATAACTTGCAAAAACAGTGTGTGATTGTCTGTATAGGTGTATGAGTGCATATGATAGTGTTGTATTTATGAGTGACTGCATGTATGAGTGATTAAATGGATGAATGAGTGGATGTGTGTGTAGACCTAGCAATCAGTGAGTGCATATGTAGTAACTGGTATTGGTGTGTTAACTATTTTGAAAATGGTTGTCTGTATTTTACAGTGGGTGTATTAAAGGTTTTATTAGAGTGTGAGGAGATGCATCAGTTTTTCACGTGGATGATGTCATCAGTGATGTAATTTGAGATGTCATCAGTAATGTCATCAGTGATGTCACTGACCATGTCATGAATGATGTAATATGTGACGCCATGAGCAGAGCATTGCGGGTGCGCGAGTTATAGTTAGCTGAACTAACTATAATGGTGGAATTTCTATGGTTTTGTATGAGTGAAATGTCCAGCTAACTATAACATCCCTGAAACCTATGTTTTTTTTTTTAGTGAATATATATGCTGGAGAGGTGGTTCTTGATATATATATATATATATATATATATTATCTACTGGCGGTCGCCAGTAGATAGTTATAGTTAGGACCGTGTTTCCATAGGAAATCCGCAACATTCTATTTGGAATAACTTTGGCGCCGGTTGACGAATCCTCGCGAAATTTTCAAAATAGGTGGGGCGCTCCGCTCCGCTCCTACCCTGAAAGTCTCGGGGGGATTCGTCAAGCAGGGGCTGAGAAAAAAGGGGGGTCCCAAAACGTGTTTTCCCCATGCAATTTTCCATAGGGACCTTTAGCCCAAGGTACAGCCCGAACGGCTGAACAGAATTACTTGAAATTTGGCAGAGAGGTAGTCCTCAGCTCAGGGATGTACCTTTTGCATATATGGAGTCAATCTGTTCAGTAGTTCCTGAGAAAATCAAAAGTAAAATCATATATATATGTGGACGGAGCCTAACCGCACATCTCATCCTGAGATCTGATTGGCTGTCAGCACTTCATCCAAGAAGTGTTGGCAGCCATCTTGGGACCAATATACATGATAGCACCTCATTAAAAAGCATTGCAGTTAATAGAAGGTTTTAAGACTTTAGTTACATTATAAATCATTTGTTGATGGTACCATACTCATTTTAGGAATTGTGGTATGTTCTAAGGTGATTTCACCATGTGAAAAAGCCTTCTGCCGGGATATCATGATTGAGAGAAAAATATTTTCTCATGCTTTTCCCACAGAGGTTTGGAAGGTGATCTATAAGCTAAACTGAGAGCTTATTTTCTGTAAATTCACATTATCTTTCTCAGTCATGTGAGAATGAAGTCTGACATTCTCAGTAAAACATGTACATCCAACAAGGACAGAGACTGTCAGTTGATTCCTTTGTGTTCTACTGCAGCTTCCCAGAGTGTTCCAAAGAACAACTAGAGCGCTAACAGTCCTTCTTATGATAAACGTATGGCACACCTGAAGCCATCTTGCTTGGATTAAAGTGGTAACTCTTAAAACATTTAATTTAAAAAGGAACAAAATGAGGGGGTTCATTTTTCCATAAAAAGTATGATTAGTGCTGCAGAAAGAAAAATTAGGGCACATTTTGAGTGACTTCTCAAATCCTCTTCTATTTCATTAAAAAATTCTGACATGCAGACTGAAACATGCACTTTCAATACCAGCAGCAGTTTTCCCTGGTGAGCAGTAGCTTTACTACAGTGATCTAATGAGCAAAAAGAGTGCTAACATTCTGAATTTATGGCAAATGTGTGACACATCTGAATGCCTTCTTGATGGAATCAAAGTAAAAAACTGAAAGTATTTCCTACTGAGGTGACTGCAGTAAATGAGGAAATTAGGAAACTTCATAACAAATACATCTCCCAAGATGGCCACCAGAGACAATAGAGCCCAAATGTAGCCCAAATATCACCCAGATGTAGCCCAAGTATAGCCCAATGACAGAATGTCCCAGAGTGTTCTTAAAAACAACTAGAGCGCTTACTGTCTTCATTATGACAAAAGTATGGCACACCTGAAGCCATCTTGATTGGAATAAACTGGTAACACTTAAAACATTTAATTTAAAAAGGAACACAATGAGGGGGTTCATTTTGCCATAGAAATTATGATTAATGCTGAAGAAAGAAAATGAGGGCACATTTTGAGTGACTTCTCAAATCCTCTTCTATTTCATTAAAAAATTCTGACATGCAGACTGAAACATGCACATTTAATACCAGGACCAGACTTCCATGGTGAACAGTAGTTTTACTATAGTGATCTAATGAGCAACTAGAGTGCTAACATTCAGAATTTATGGCAAATGTGTGACATATCTGAATACCTTCATGATGGAATCAAAGTAAAAAACTGAAAGCATTTCCTACTGAGGAGACTGCAGTACATGAGGAAATTAGGAAACTTCATAACAAATCAATCTCCCAAGATAGCCACCGGAGACAAAAGAGCCCAAATGTAGCCCAAAATCACCCAGATGTAGCCCAAATATAGCCCAATGAAAGAAGTGTGCAAAACACTTATTATTTTGTGTTTTTGCAGTGTTATATAGTGCAGACTTGTCAGGTATTGGAGTGCTTTACATGAGCATTGGTTACATCACACAAGAACAAATTCATTTTGGTTGTAGACATGGGGAGACTAAGTGATTTGACCAGAATCACAGAATGTCGAGCTGAAGCAGAAACTCCAACCTGGTTCCCCAGTTGCAAAGTCTGCAGTTCTGGAAGTAACACCACATCCTCTCCCCTAAGTGCAACATTTAATCAAGTGGTCAACTGGATAAAAAAAAAAAAGATAACAAATAATTTAAAAGTGCTTTGTCGCTATTTGAAAACTCAGAAAATATGTCCTTATTTTAGTCTTTTAGAGCACTAACCATAATTTTGATGCCAATAAGACCCTCTCATATATATCATTTCTAAAGGAAATGCTCTAGGTATTACAGTTTTGATTACATCAAGATGACGTCAGGCGTTCCACACTTTTGTAATAAATATAGAATGTTAGCAATCTAGTTGTTCATTAGGATACTGTTGAGAGGCAGAGGCCAGGGGCACGGACTCTGAAAATTGAAGGCAGGTAGGAGGGTGCAAAGGCAACAATTTAACCACACTGAGCAGGCAGGAAGGGCCGTGGCAGCACAACAGACTATGGAGGGCAGTGGAAAGGGGGGCAGGGGCAACAAACCAACAATACAGGACTTGCAAGAGAGGCTGTGGCAATGTAATAGACCATTGTGGGCAGAAGAAAGAGGCAATGGTGGTACAACCATACATGCCAACAGACCCGATTCAGCCAGGAAACGTCCAATGTTTTTAAGCTCAAATGGGCTTTATTTGATCAGTCTACTGTCTACAATCTCCTCTTTTTCATTGTAACTCAAAGGGGAAAATCAATACCCCAGTTTTTTTTCAAAATCTCCCTCTTACCAAGTTCAAAATGTTTGCAAGTATGGTACATTGGATCATGGTAGGCAGGAGGAATTGGGGTAGGAACATGGACTCGGATAACAGAGGACAGGAGGGACATGACCCTACAGGGCAGGCATCAGGGTTTGCAGCAGCACAATACACCACACAGCACATGCGGGACGGGAGTGCAGCACAACAATCCATAGAAAACAATAGGGAGGGGACAGGACCATGCACATGGACAACAGAGAACAGAGGGGCAAGAGGCAATGGTAGCTAGCTGACCATACTGGACAGACAGGAGAGAAAGCTGCAGCATAACAGACCATAAAGGGCAGGAGGGACAGATCAGGGGCATTAAAATGGAACAGCCAAGGCAGGAGGGATGGAGTAGGGTCTGCACATGTAAACAGAGGGCTGGGGGCAAGGGGGCAGGGCAGGAGCAGCAAGATAGCCATGGAGGTCAGGCAGGATGGACACTAGAAGCAAGACACACCATGAAGAGCAACAGTGAGACTGTGATGGCATACACACAGACCATGGAGGGAATGTGGGAGGGGGTCAGGGGCAGCTAACTGACCACACAGGGAAGGTGGGAGGGGCCATGGCAGCACAGAAGACCATGCATGGCAAGTGGGAGGGTTAGTGGCAGCACAATGGCTATGATGGGCAAGAAGGAGGGTGCAGCGGCATGCACAAAGGACGATGGAGGATAGAAGGGAGGGTCAGGACCTCAGCACAGACAAGAAAGTTCAGGGGAAGGGGCCTCACAACAGACTGCAGGGGGCAGGCAGGAGGAGCAGTTGCAGCACAACAGACCAGGGAGGGCAGAAGGGTGTGGCAGTACAATGGACCATGTAGGACACGAGGAAGAGGATAGGGGCATGGCATGTGGACAGGCAGGGTGGAGGTGGCAGGGACAGGTTACAGTCATCTGACAATGCTAGGCAGGTGGGAGGGGAGTGGCAGCTCAACAGAACACTCCGAGTAGATAGGAGTGGCAGGTCCATGGAACATGGTGGGCAAAAAGGATGGAGCAGGGACATGCACAAAGACATCGGAGGGCAGGGGGAAGGAGAATAGGAGCAGCAAGCAAGCACAGAGTTTAAGCAGGAGGTCAATGATGGGGCATAGAATTGGGCAATGGAGGGAGGAGGAGTGGACTGGTACATCATACTAAATTGAGGGCAGTGGCAGCACATCAGACCATGCATGGCAGGAGGGAGGAGGCTAGTCCATGGATTCACACAACAGAGGATAGGGAGGAGGGGGATGGGGCAGCAAGCTAACTGTTCAGAGAAGGCGGTTATTAGGAACTTTATTGTTTTTAAAACGTGTGTCTGTGCGAACCACTTAAAATATGAACAAGTATGCAGCATAATCTCACTTTTATTCAGGAAGAAGAGGACGTTTGTGACTGTGACTCCGGGCTCACTTGGCAGAAACACCCCCTGACCCTCCACCCCCTATCGCAAAATGTAATGCCCGTGAAAAGGGTAGGTGAACACAGTGTTATATAGAACATAGTCCTGAGAGCACGATTGAAATTGAAAACTAGATATAGTGTATGGTATAAACTATGCTCCAAAAAGTGTGATATAAGATGAACCGGGGCGTGAAATATAATATGTAATACATTGTGCGCAATGCCAGATTCATTGCAGAGCGCGAGATAGCACAGGCAGTAGCGCGTGCTATGCGATATGCGCCTTGGAGTGTAATATGCACAGGGCAGTGTTGTGTAACCTAACTAGTCTCTAAAGTTGTAATATAAAATATGTGCTGGGGAGTGTAATGTTGCATATGCACTGTGACAAAGATATGGATCCCAGATTGTAATATGTATGGCATAGCGCAGTGCGTTATAACATAGGCATCGAGGAAGGCACGTTAGATGGGGCAATATAACCCGTGCGAAGGCAAGTGTGGCATGACATATTCACGGGGTGGTGTTACAGTGCACATGGGCTAGAGAGTGTCATAGCATACGCACTATCTGGTGGAATACAACACAGAGGTGTGAGGCACTCGGCGGGCACTGGTGGGTGTAACACAGCATTGGGCTCAGCCCGGAGCACGCTGTGACTCTCAAGTGAGGTTTGTCTCCTTTCCAGAGAGTAAAATAAAAAGTATTACACATCCGGCGGTGGATGTGTATTTTATTAAGTGGGGTTTCTTGCATAGTTTGGTCGAATTTTTGTCGAACCCCCTTTGAATGGCTTGGTGTGCGTGTTTATTAAATGTGCCCGTCATTCTATGCATAGTCGCCTTTTAATGAATATCACGCAAATCGTCAAGGCGATAGGTACGTACGGTGTGTCTAGCATGTCCTAGGTGTTTCTATAAATATATTTAAAAAAGTAAAAATAAAAAACAAAGGCCGGCCCCGGGGGATGGGGTCCCCGGGGCCATAAGTGGCCTGAGGAGGGGGGCAACGCAGCCCCCTCCTAAAGAATTTTTTAAAAAGGCCATGACCCGGGGGTTGGGGTCCCTGGGGCCGATTAAGGCCTTGGGAGGGTCAAATTTATTTTTTTCAACCAAAAAAATTAGGGTGCAGGCCCTGGGGGATGGGGTCCCCAGGGCCAGTAAATTAGAAAAAGAAGGGGGGCCACACAGCCCTCCTTCTTAAAAAAATAAAATAAATAAAAGACCGGCATCGCGCCGGAGGCCACGCCCCCTCCTTGCAGCACTCTGCAAACGCGCCCCCTGGCCAGTTGTAAGTTGGGGAATTAATTCCCCTTCAATACTGAGGGCCCCTGAGGGCCAACTAGCCCAACGGGTATCTCCAGTATGCGCCAGGGAGCTGCGTTGCAGACAGGTATTCTGAGGCCACACACATTTTTACACCTCTATGCAACGCAGCTCTGTGGTGCTTACTGGAGGTATCTAGTGGGATAGTTTGACCCTAGGGACCATTAGGATTCAAGGGGAATTAATCTCTCAACTGAGAACGGTCACAGAGCGTGTTTACACAGTGGTGAAGGGAGGGGACGGGGCCTGAGGTGACGTGTGCAAACACACCCTGTGGCCCGTTTTAAGTTGGGGAAATAATTCCCTTTCAATCCTGAGGGACCCTGGGGGCCAACTAGTCCTCCAGGTGCTTCCAGTAAGCGCCACTGCTCTGCGTTGCAGAGAGGTGGTGCAGGCAATGCCCCTTTTTACACCTCTCTGCAATGGCGCTTACTGGATGTACCTAGTGGGCTATTTTACCCCTAGGCACCCTCAGGATTCAAGGGGACTTATTCTCCCATCTTAAAATGGCCACAGAGCGTATTTACACAGTGGTAAAGGGAGGGGATGGGGCCCGAGGTGACGTTTGCAAACACGCCCTGTGGCGCGTTTTAAGTTGGGGAAATAATTCCCCTTCAATCCTGAGGGCCCCTGGGGGCTAACTAGCCCACCAGGTGCTTCCAGTAAGCGCCACTGAGCTGCATTGCAGAGAGGTGGTCCAGGCCGTGCCACTTTTTACACCTCTCTGCAACGCAGCTCTGTGGCGCTTAATGGAGGTACCTAGTGGGCTAGTTGGACCCTAGGGACCCTCAGGATTCAAATGAACTTAATCTCCCAACTAAAAACAGCCACAGGGCGTGTTTACACAGTGGTGAAGGGAGGGGACGGGGCCTGAGTTAACGTGTGCAAACAAGCCCGGTGGCGCGTTTTAATTTGGGGAAATAATACCCCTTCAATCCTGAGGGACTCTGGGGGCCAACTAGCCCACCAGATGCTTCCAGTAAGTGCCACTGCGCTGCGTTGCAGAGAGGTGGTTTAGGCCGTGCCCCTTTTTACATCTCTCTGCAACGCAGCTCTGTGGCGCTTACTGGAGGTACCTAGTGGTCTAGTTGGACCCTAGGGACCTTCAGGATTCAAGGGGACTTAATCTCCCAACTTAAAACGGCCACAGGGCGTGTTTACACAGTGGGGAAGTGAGGAGACGGGGCCTGAGGTGATGTGTGCAAACACGCCCTGTGGCCTGTTTTGAGAGGTAGTTTTAATCCCCCTGCCCTATTATATACTAGGGGCTTACAGAGGAGGTCAGGCTGATCACAGGGGGACCCCAATGCATAGTGTTCCCTAGTGTATGTAGGTGTTTTCACTGTATTCTAAGTGTCTTTTAACATGGCACTGGCTCTAGGACTGGTTAGTCAGACTCAGTTACCGCCAGTATCCGTCTGAAAAGTTGAGGGTACAGGATGATTTTGCAACAAGGCTGCTTTCTGCTCTTCTGTTTGTTCTTCACGTTATCCCTCTTCCTGCACTTTTCTTCGTCTTTGAGGACTTCTGTTGCTTCTTTCTGCATTTCTTTTCTTTCTTTCTGTGCGTTTTTTCTTCTTTCGTCATATGTCCTATCTCTGTAGGCATAGTTAGAAATTAGCATTTAAAAAACCTTTGAAATTCACTGAAAAAACCATAGGTTTCAGGCACGTTATAGTTAGGAATTAGCATTTAAAAAACCTTAGAAATTCACTGAAAAAACCATAGGTTTCAGGGGCGTTATAGTTAGCTGGACTTTTCACTCATACAAAACCATTGAAATTCCCCCGTTATAGTTAGTTCAGCTAACTATAACTCGCGCACCCGCAGTGCACTCATGTAGCTACTAACCAACCCATGCAGCCACTTATACACAAAGTGAGAGACTGATACAGATATTTACATATTTAAACATTACTCACTAAGCCATGCATTCACTAAGATACACTTAATCAGTCAGTTATACAATCAATTTTTCAAAAACAAATCATCCATTTAGACACTTATATACCCATTTATTCTTCCATCGACCTTGAGATATACATATATAAAACATGTAATTTTCAGAAAAACACACATTCACTGGATGATGTCATCAGTGATGTCATCAGTGATGTCATTTGAGATGTCATCAGTGATGTCATGAGTGATGTCACTGACCATGTCATGAGTGATGTAATATGTGACGTCATCAGCAGTCCATTGCGGGCGCGCGAGTTATAGTTAGCTGAACTAACTATAACGGGGGAATTTCAATGGTTTTGTATGAGTGAATAGTCCAGCTAACTATAACGCACCTGATACCTATGGTTTTTTAAGTGAATTTCTAAGGTTTTTTAAATGCTAATTCCTAACTATAAAGTGCCTGAAACCTATGGTTTTTTCAGTGAATATATATATATATATATATACACACACACAGGTTGCCCCAATGAGAACGTCACACCAGCAGGGGTAAATGCACACAGCAACCGGCAGCAGAATCATCCCGTCAGCCCTCCAAGATTCGTACATGAGTGCCAAACGCGTTTCGAGCAGGTAATGCTCTTGTTTACTGGCTCTCTCCAATTAAGCAAGGAAAGCGGTATTAAAGTGGAAGACATCTTTTATTCAAATTATTAGTCCCGTCCACATGGGCGTCAGCAAAACGAGGCATCATGGTCTTAGTAGTATAGCCCATCATTGCTTAGACCAGTTCCATCAAAACCCGGTTGGGCACCGCAAACCAACACTGAAGAGTTCACCTGAAATGTCAACCCCAGTGGGCACGAAAACTGAAAAGGGCTGCTGGTAATCCTGCCAATATGAATCCGGCAGTTAGTCCCCCTGCTCTCCTCACAGTGCTCGAAATCAAACGGCAAGGACCCGCAGGCAGCGGTGGAACATCCTTGCGGTTATGCTTGCTGCTATACAAAAAAACACACAGGTTGCCCCAATGAGAACGTCACCTCAGCAGGGGTAAATGTACACAGCCACCGGCAGCAGAATCATCCCATCAGCCCTCCAAGATTCGTACGTGAGTGCCAAACGCGCTTCGAGCAGGTAATGCTCTTGTTCACTGGCTCTCTCCAATTAAGCAAGGAAAGCGGTATTAAAGTGGAAGACATCTTTTATTCAAATTATTAGTCCCGCCCACATGGGCGTCAGCAAAATGAGGCATCATGGTCTTAGTAGTATAGCCCATCATTGCTTAGACCAGTTCCATCAAAACCCGGTTGGGCACCGCAAACCAAACTGAAGAGTTCACTTGAAATGTCAACCCCAGTGGGCACGAAATATATATGTATATATATGCTCATTGCCCTCTGTGTTCATACATAACACATAACAATGAGCAATGATTCATTATGTGTATTGACATATCTTGAAAAACAAAAGACCAAAGACGATCACAGTATTCATGAGCTAAGTGAACTATTTATTCTATTTACAAAGTATCTACTTTATTTAGTCTGAAGGAGGATGTTTGTTGTTGTGTCAATAATGTTTTACCCTTATTTTCTAAAATATAAGATCATCAGCAGGTCTGAATAACTATTGGGACACAAGTTTTTAAGTGAGAAAGACACCCGCCCAGAGTAGAGACATGGTTTTAAGTATCTCTCTACCCTGAGGAACATCACTCTGAGGGTTTCGTGAGCAAACTAATGCTTCCACTTGGGAAAAGTTTTGCCTGTAATGTGGATCCTCATGCCGGAATCATCCTATTGGCTTTTATTGGGCATATTTGGTGGCTCTTGTGTATCTCATACATAAGTCATTAGTTGTAGAGTACTCATCCAGTTATTTTATATTGGAAAGCAGGAGAATCTGAGTTATTATATTATGCATGAGGCATATTTTGCCCTTTTATCTGCAAAAACCATGCATACAACCAAGGATTTGTTGCAAACTCACTTTGTGCAGAGACATACACAACAAAGCAATGTGCAGAACAGTGTTGCCAACTAACCCTAACATTGGGCAAGGGTAGGAGGGACACACTGCATCTTGACTGTTTTGTAAAAAGTCACTGTATTTAACAGGTATTGGACACTGGGATGTCCATTTCCAGAGCATCTTTTCCAGGTTGCGTATCCAACATCATGATGCAGCATCAAATATTTCCAGCACAGTCTTGAACCGTGATCACCATTGTTAAAAAAGAATACTATGGGGGGCATGGCCAGACTGGGAATGGAGTGAGACACAGATCGTCTGAACTCTGTGTTCCTGTGGGCACATAATGCATCTACAGACTGATTATACAGGGGCTGCCAGCACCTGGTGCCACCTCTACTGCCACAGAGACGGGTCCACCCCTGAAAGCTACCTAAGCCACTGAGGCTCTAACAAAGATACATTTCGGCCTCGGTGTAGCCCTTGGCCGGAGTGGAGGTGCCATCTTGTCCCCTTAATGTGGCACTGCTGGCCGGTCGAACCGAGAGTGAAGCTTTTCCTGCAGCACGTGCATTAATGGGCACGGCTGCAGACAGGATGAGGTGACCCCTGCGTGGAGGCACTAACCCAGGTGAGTTGCTGGTGGGACCCCTTTCAGAGGTGACTCTCTTTGGTGCCGGCCCGGGGAGCCTCGAGGAGGCCCAGACCTGCCTGCACTCATCGTGTGGACAGGGGTCACTCTATAATTGCCTGATATTCCTTGATGACCACCCGAACCTGAAAGATTTTGGGGCCTGCACGATGGGAGGGAGTGAGCACCTGAAATGCTGGTAGGTAGATAGAGCCTGTTGCTATGCAGAGAAGTCTGCCTGAAGCCCAGGTGTGGCTCATCTGCGGGCCTTGGACTGATTAGGTCTGCAGGGATTGCCCACTGAGCCTCCTGTTGAGCAGGGACCCTTGGGGCTGCTATCTGAGTGGGAGTGCCACCTATCTCGGAAGCTTCTGATGGCCTCTATTGTCCTGCCACCACCTGGGTCTTCTACAAAGTGGTGAGTGCCTACCTTTACTTTTATTGGGGTCCGTGGACTGTGCTGAGATCTTGGGGCTGACGGACTGCCATGATCATCCCCCCCTTGCACTCTGGGGCAGGAAGGTGAACTGCTCAGGTCCCTCCATCCTCCGATACACCTTTCGTACACCGTAGTTGACACAGTCCTGGAGCCTTTGCCACTTACTTGCAACTGGAAGGCCCTGATTGCTGGCCTTTGCATGGAGGCCACACTGGACGCTGTTGATTCTCCTACCTGCTCTCTGCTCACCTCATAAAGCCATCAAATGTGTCAGTAAGCTCTGGATAAATGCCAAGTCTCACTCTGATAGTGGCAGTACAACACTAGGGGCCTCTCTTTTCTGGCTGTATTAGGGATTTGTTCCCCCACTTGACCTTTGGGACATTCAAGGGTCTTACTCAACCCAGTGAGGTTCCCACTGGCAAGCAGCCGGGACGGCACCTCAGTTCCATATTCATCGCCACCAGACCCATGACTGGCTTCTCCAGAGAGCGTCTGCCTCCCTCTGGCAACCATATTCACGCTGTGCCCTGACCTCCCATCGGCAGCGACACCTCTGTTTATCCCTTAATAGGGCAAATTGAACTACCAGCCGGGACTACGAGGGACCGAGATAGGTTTGGCAGCGGAGGGACCACCAGGACAAAATCGGTAACTTGGACGAGCAACCCTGCCTACATAGAGAAAATGTAGAGTGTGCATGACTGGTTTGATCGGCCCCAGAGTAATGACCAAATAGTCAGGGCCCACAACAGTGGGAAAGCCACTCCTCCCTGACCAGCCCACCCCGAACCAGGCATACCCTACCCCAACCTGGCATACCCTGACTTCTGTTTTCTCGCAGCTGCTTTCTCCCTGCTCCCGTTCCCGTTGAAGGTCATCAAAAAGGCCATCAACAAACAACTGACCATCTTCCTCGAAGAAAACAACATCCTGAACCCATCTTAGTCAGGGTTCCGCAGCAACCACAGCACTGAAACTGCCCTCATCGCCACCACCGACGACATCAGGATCATGCTTGACAACGGAGAAACCGCGGCCCTGATCCTCCTAGACCTGTCAGTCGCCTTCGACACAGTCTGCCACCGCACACCAAGAGCACGCCTCCACGATGCCGGAATCCAAGAGAAGGCCCTGGACTGGACCACCTCCTTCCTCTCCGGGAGATCCCAGAGCGTCCGCCTGCCCCCCTTCCGCACCAAAGCCACTGAGATCATCTCCGGCGTACCCCAAGGCTCATCTCTCAGCCCAAAGTTATTCAACGTCTACATGGCACCACTCGCCCGCGTCGCCCGACTGCACGACCTAAACATCATCTCCTACGCCGGCTACACCCAGCTGATCCTCTTGCTCACCAAGGACCCCCACACCGCCAAAACCAACCTCCACGAAGGAATGAAAGCCGTCGCCGACTGGATGAGGAACAGCCGCCTGAAGCTGAACTCGGACAAGACGGAGGTCCTCATCCTCGGCTCCACCCCCTCGGCCTGGGATGACTCCTGGTGGCCGACGGCACTAGGAACACCCCCTACACCCACCAACCACGCACGAAGCCTGTCGTGGTTGTTTGCCCTGTGGTGTTGTGCCACTCTCCTTACCTTCTTCGCAGAGTGGGGTCCTGCCACACTCTTCTCCTTCTTCTGACCAGGTTCGTCACTAGGATGTGGCGTCCTGCCACATGTCTCATGTTAGCACCACATGGACATCTCGCTGGTTGTGTCTGGTTCTTAGGACAACCTCTACCTTGCTGCTGACCTTTTGCAGGTCTGTCCTGTTGGTGGGATGTGCTTCTTGTCCTTAAGGACCTCTTGCAGGGCGCTTCCCCTCCTCAGGGTTTTTTTGCGGTGCTGCTCTGCTCTTCACTCAACAGCGTTGTGCTTGCACCTCGAGGCTGCATCATTGTGGCGCTTGCTTTTGCCTCCACTCTGGCATGCTTGGTGGAGTGAGTCACTTTGTGTGACGTGCTCCTTGCTTGCTGTGCAAATGTGGCATCCGGACACGAGTCACGTGTCGTCAGAGCACACGTTTCAGTGGCAACTTGCCACTCTTCTCCTACCTGTCTTGGGTCACTGGCGACTCTATCCTGAGGCAGTTGGTTGGAAGGACACTTGTGCTGTCTGTGGCCCACTTCAGGGCTTTGTAGGAGCACTGGAGCTGTGGATGTTATCCTTGCTGCCTTTTTTTATTGCTTCTTCTACATGGAGATGTCTCTATCTCCCAGGTGCCTGCCCGTGCTTTCAGGTTTTCGAGTCTGGCTCTCTGGCGCTTGGCGTGCCCGCTCACCACTGAGGGCAAGTGGCACAGTTTCCTCACATGCGGTGGC
Source organism: Triturus cristatus (assembly GCF_964204655.1). NCBI lineage: Eukaryota > Metazoa > Chordata > Amphibia > Caudata > Salamandridae > Triturus > Triturus cristatus. The sequence goes on from NC_140583.1 coordinate 742,737,492, forward strand.
GTCAGAGAGCCACTGGGGGTTGCATGATCTATACACATTCTTTGCGTACATTATGTTATGGTATTGACATTTATAGCGCGCAGATACTCGAAGAGTGTCCCGGCGCAGAACCTAATGGGGACTGAGATCACGGATCATTAGATAAAAAGCAGAGTTTTCAGCCTTTTTCTGAAGAGCTTCGGTTCCTGGATACCACGAAGGTCAAGAGGAAGTGAATTCCAAGCCAACCCTGCCTTGCAAGCCAGATAACTGCCACCAATTCTCGTAAGGCGAAAGCACAGAATCACCGCCAGAAGCTGGGCTGCTGAGCGCAGCTGTCTCATAGGAACATAGAACTTAAAGCGTTTCCTGCGGTATACAGGGCCAAGTCCGTACAGGGCTGAATGAGCTAGGGTGAGGGCTTTAAATGTTACTCTGTCAGCCTTGCTGCAGCATTCTAGACTACCTTCAGTCTCTTCAACTGCTACCCTGCGAGGCCAATGTATAAGTCATTTGCATAGTCAATGCGCTAGAGGATTAAGGCATGAGTGACCATTTACTTGGCTGCCCTAAGGAGGAGGGGGAGAAATTTCCTGAGTGATTTAAGGATGCCAAAACACTGCCCCGTTAGCTTCTTGATCTGTGTAGAGAACCGAAGATGTTTGTCGAACCAAATTCGGAGGTTTTTGGTGGGCTGACCCAAGGAATTGAGGAATGGATAGTCAGCCAGCCAGAGTGATTCCCTAAACTGAGGAGGAAAGTTCCCAAACAAGAGGATCTCATTGCACTTGAGCTGCGCAGAGAGGAGTCATCGAAAAACGTCCATAAGGCATGCTCTAGTTTGAGCGGGGGATGTATCATTTTTGTTCCATCAGAAGAGGAGCTGGGTATCATCAGCATAAGGGATGATCTTGACGCCCAACTCCTCCGCCAGCTGAATTAGAGGGGTAATATATATATTAAAGAGAAGGGGACTGAAGGTGGAGCCCTGAGGCACTCCTGTAGTCACACTTTGGGGGGCAGATGAAGATGGGGGAAGTCAAACTTGCTGCGATCTGTCTTCAAAGAATGATTTTAGCCAGTTCCATGCAGACCCAGAGATACCGATATCTGGGATGCGGGCCAGTAACAAGGAGTGAGGCACAGTATCCAAAGCCTCAGAGAGGTCTAAGAAAATCAGAGCTGCTCTGCTGCCAGCATCCAAACACTCCCGAATTGCTTCAGAGATTTTGTCAAGGTCCGACTCGGTGCTATATGAGGCTCTGAAGCCCGATTGGGCTGAATTGAGTAGGCCAGAACCTTCAACATAGTTGGTGAGCTGTTTATTAGCAGCTTTCTCACAGACTTTCGCCACGGCCGGAAGGAGAGAAATAGGGCGGTAGCTAGCCGGGATAGATGGATCCAAAGAAGGTTTTTTCTGCAGAGGCAACAGTTTGGCCTGTTTCCAAACTAGATGAACTGTAGCGGCCTGTAAGGACATGTTGATCAGACTATTAACCTTCAGGTTTACTACCTCTGCCACTGAAGCCAACAACCTAGCCAGGCAGGGGTCCGACGGGGAGCCCGACTTCAAGGATTTGAATTGAATTGCGAAGCAATGTGTGGAAAGGCTTCCGGTGAAGGTGTTAGAGAAGAGGTGGTGTTGGCACTCTAGGGAATGAGTATACTGCCATAGAGTTGGTGCCAATATTAAAATATATCTGGAGAGCCTGAATCTTATAGATAAAAAATCTAGAAAGTTTCTCACACCAGGCGACCGAGGTGGGAAGAGTGATGATCTCTGCCCTAGGGGCAAGGAAACTCTGCACAATGGAAAAGATTTCCTTGGCATTATTTTTAGAGAGGGTGATACGCTCAGCATAGTAAAGGCTCTTGGCATGCAATATGGACTCGTAGTATGATTTCTGCACTTTCCTTAATGCCAGTTGGCTAATGGGCAATATGTCAATCTCCAGCAGTGCTCTCATTTTTTGCAGTGATGTTTCTGCACTTTATGTAGTGCCTGGTGTCTTCTTGGGCTTTGCTGCTCATGCCTATTTGATGCTTGTCTGGGCTGGTGCAGCTTTGGGCACCTTGGGGCTCTTGCATTGTCTCTGCACCTTGTCTTTGCCAGGGTGCACCTTGGTGAGCAGGTGCCTTGTATGCCTGTACCTTCGCTTGTGGTAGTGGTTGTTCACCACCAGGGGCATTCAGCTATGTCTTCTTGACTGCCGTGGCAGGTGTTTGCTACTTTGCTGCGCTGTCTTCTCTCACCTGGGACATTACTTGTCCACATGTGACCTCTGCTTCCTGGCCAGTACACATGCAGCGTTCTGTGTGCTGTGAATTCAATGTTCTTTGGGTGCTTGAGGCCGCTGTGGGCTACCTAGGGCACTTCGTCTGCAGGGGTTTACAGTCACTCCCTCCAACCGCTAGACAAGAACCAGTGGAGCACTCTCAGGTAGTCCCTCCTTCCTGTGCCAAAGACAAGTTAGTACTTTTCTCTTGTTTACAGCAGCTAGCTGCTTAGTGGTATGCCCTACAGATATCTTCTCTCCCTGATGAAAGACAGGGCACTTTCAGTGTTATGCTAGGTCTGGTGGGAGCAATAGGTGTTTTTTTTTGTTTTTACTCTAGTAAGCAGCCACCACATACAGTGCAGTTCAGCTTTGGCAGCTTCTTTGACAACACTGTGTGCTGTTGCATGCTCTTTGTCAAGTGTGCACAGCGGGGCCTCTATCTAGTGCAACATCGCAGGGGTGCCACAGGCTTTTCTCCATGCAGGCGGCCGGATTGTAGTGGAGAGGTGTGGTGCAGCGGCCAGGGCAGCTGACCTCGGAGCACAGGGCTCACGCTTCCATTCCTGGCTCCCGCGGCAACTCAGCTCAGCTAAGCACCATGTGACTCTTGGCAATAGTTCACTTAATTTCCACAATGGCCCCCAGCGCCTAGAGACCTGTAAGGGTGAGTAGTTCATGCTTTACAAATACGGATTTACATTTTTTACTGCTTTTCTCCCACTGCAGCATGCAGGCGGCTTGCTGATTTGGTCCTTAATATCAGGCTGCCACTAGGTTATTCACTTGCGGGCTATGCAGCTCTTGTGCGCGCATTGAAGCGCTGGGGCATTCAACACATGCAGCCTCAGTACATTCATTGAAGATGCAGGCTCAGTCCCATTATGAGTGGGTGCCACACTCCAACAGTAGCAGGTTGCATGGATGAGCAAGCCACTTACCAGGTCGCCATTTCTTCTTGGCACCTCGTGACGTTTAAGAGGCAGGTGGGGCAAAGCACTTGCAAAAGGGTCATGCCTCAGTGTGTTTTACTGTTTGTGGGCATTTCTGCTGTGCTGCATGCAGTTATGCTATTGTTAGAGGCCGCTTCACAAAAAGTGATGGGAGGGTGCAAGCATGCAACCGCTAGGTGGCGCCACATCCGTCCTTCATTTTTCTGTCTAGGCAAGTAAGGAAGATGCAGTCACGGAGCTTGAAAATGCAGGTGTGTTTCTGGTCCTGTGCTGGACAGCTCACTGACCTCAGAAGTGTTCCTGTGCACCACGCGGTGTTGTATTGGTGGGTAGCAGCTCCATTGTGATGTGGCCACAATCTGAGGCCTGCAGTGTACAAACGGCGTGTCTCTCTCCTGGGGAACCGCTGACTCCATGGCAGCAGATGGGGGGAAAGGAGGGACAGTGCCGTCTCTCTGCACAGACAGTGGTGTAACTAGGGTGGCATTGGGGGCGCCGTCTGGTCACGCTGCACATTCCTTTCTTGTCGGGATGGATGTCGGCCTGGCTGGGGTCCAGTCGTAATAGGCCAGGTCAGGGGAATTGCTTCTTCGGCCTTCTGCCTATAGTGCTATTCTCCCTTCAGAGAACTCTTACCGGGTGATAGCTCTCCCGGAGAGGAGACGGAGGCGCTGCAGTCTCCTTCCTCCCTTCAAGGTACAAAGAGAGTTCCGTTCATCTTGGGGTGATGTGGCCTCTTTCTCAGAGCAGGTGACACCGGTGGTAGAGTGGGATGGCTATCTTCCCATTCCACAGATGGCACCAGGCAGCATGGCTAGGAATTCTGGCCCCTCATCCCCAATGTGGTGTCTTGGTCCCTAGTGTGGTGCTGGATATATTGCCGTTACGCGGCTACAGGGCCTGCGGTGTCCCACAGGCAGGGGAAATGAACACACTGCATGCTTAGAATTGGTGCCGGAAGTAACCCCCGGACGGGCTCTCCCCATTTATTAATCCCCGCAGGCCATGCCTGGTCTGCGGATGACGTTTGTGTGTGTGTGACTGTATCCGGCACGGAGCCAGAAACACAAGAGCGCTGACCGCTACACCCCTTCCCAACTTGGTCTTTTTGAACAATGAACTTACAAACGACCTGACTCGGTATTTCTGAAAAATCTACTTACAACAATTTGTAGAGCAATCGAATATAGTTCGGGATACTTGCGTGTAGTCCTATGGCACCAGCCTCTGTACTGTCAGCACGCAAAGTCTCTGAGCCGTTGGCTCAGGCGAGGATTGGGTCGCAGACTGTACCTCTGGAAAGGACCTCCTTGGCGTGTATCCTCAGGTAGAGCTTTGGCTGGAGATGGGTGAGGGAGCATCAGGGTGGTAGTGTCGGGCTCTGCTGGGCTGTCCTCACCCGCTGGTTCTCCGTCTGCGGCCTCCTGGGCTGGGGCTGTCTGGATGTCTGTTTGGCCACCAGATGACTCACTCGAGGTGTCCGTGGGAACTTCTTTGAACCAGGATATATATCTAGAGACTTCTTCACTGTCCTTCCTGGCCGTTACCATGGTCCTATTGTTAGCAACTACTTTCAATGTGCCGGGCTCATAGGTCGTCCTGAATTTTCCCCCTGGCTGGCGAACTCTGAGGATAACAGTTGCACCTGGCCTGAGAGTCCGTGGTACTGCGTGGCGTCGGATACTGGCTTGTATGTTTCGCCGTTCTCGACAGTCTTGTACTTCTTGCACTTCCAGCGGGTAAAGTGTTCACCCTGGGCAGGTGGGGATGAGGTCTCTCCTTGTGCCTTGTAGTGACCAGGGGCTTCGCTGCGTGGTGCAGTGTGGGGTAGTCCTGTACTCTCTTAGAAACTCGTGGAGCCGCTTCTCCGGGTCCGCCTGCTCTAGTACAGTGATGTGGAACATCTTGTTCAGAGTTCGCATAAATCTCTCAACATCACCATTTGCCTGTAGCCATTGGGGTGTGACACGCCGTTGGTGTATTCCTCGCTGTTTCAGAAAAGCAGTGAACTCCGACCCTTGAAATGGTGGTCCATTGTCGCTTTAGATTTCGTGAGGAAAATTGAACATGGTGAATACTTTCTCCAGGACGGGTCTCACATTTGGGAACGTGGTTGACATCACTGGTTCCACAACTGGGTACTTCGAGAATGCATCGACGATCACCAAGGTAGGCTTCCCTTCGGGGAAGCTCCCAAAGTCAACGCTCACCTTGGACCACGGGGTCATGCATGCCTCTTCGGTGATTATTGGGGTTGGTCTTTCCAGGGTACTGGTCAGTTGACAGGACGAGCAGCGACGGACAAGATCTTCCACCATTTGTTCTAGTGATCCCTTTAGTAGTATTCCGTCACTGGTGGCGCTGAGCTCATTCCTTATATGCTATATTTTTGTCGGGCTGTCTCTGTCTTCTGTGCTCCAGGTGTTTGCGTGTCGCATGTAGCCTGCCCATGATCCTTCTTGGACCGCTTGGAGGGTCCTGGTGTACACTGTATCAGCGGTGGCAGCTTCTTTAATGTCCTCGAGGGTCATGGCCTGAGTGCACGCTGCTGCGGATATCATGTGAACATACTGTTCAACGTCGTCTTCATCTTCCTGTGTCTACTGTGGTACCGGGTGGTGAGACAGGAAATCCGTGGAATTCTTTGCACCAGGCCGGTACACCAGCTCCATCTCGTAGGACTGTAGCTGCACGGCCCATCGTTCGATTTGGGAGGGGGTGAGGAGCAGTTCCTTTGAAGAGAGGCACGAGGGGCTGATGGTCGGTGACCACTGTGAAGGGTTGTCCGGTTCGGAATAGATGAAAATAATTGCAGGCCCACTTTATAGCAAGCGCTACCCGCTGGATTTGGGCGTATCTTGTTTCTGTGGGGATGAGTGATTTGCTGGCGAATGATAGTGCTGCCCATCTACCTGGTTCTTGTTCTTGAGCCAGTACTGCTCCTAGCCCTACCAGGCTGGCACTGACAAGCAGCTCGGTTCGCTTTGTTGGATCAAAGTACGTGAGCGTGGCTTTTTCTAAGAGTACTTCTTTTATCCCTTGGAATGCTTCTTCCTCTCTCTCTCTCCACTGCCACTTGGCGTCTGTTCTGTTTATGGCTCTGAGCGGTTCAGCACGGGTTGCCAGTCCTGGGATGAATCTCCCACAGTATGTCGCCATCCCCAGGAAGCTTCTTACTTCTGTGGGTGTCGTTGGGGCGGGGCGTTCTTGATGGCATGTGACTTTCTGGGATCGACTTGGATGCCATCTTCATTAAACACGTACCCAAAGAATTCGAGGGATGGCTGGAAGAACTGGCACTTGTCTTTGGGAGTGTTGCTCCATGCTCACTCAGGTGTTGCCTGCAGTCGCTGAGTGGATTAGTGTGTCGTTGCTGACATTTAGCACCCCTGGTAGGACTGACAACAGTACTCTTATTGTGTTCTGGAATACCTTTGCTGCCGAGGATATTCCAAAGTTCAGACGTTTGTACCTTCTTAGTCCCAGATGGGTGCTGAATGTCGTGACGTAGTGACTTTCTTCAGATACCGGTAGTCAGTGGTATCCTGCGTTTAAGTCGATTTTAGAGAACCACTTCAACCCGTTGACGTCTGCGATGATGTCGTCCATCATTGGCGGGATGTGCCGCACCCTTTTGATGGCTTTGCTTAGCAGTCACATATCAATGCAGAGGCGTATTGCCCCAGGATGCTTTGGTTTCTCTATGATGACCATCGGGGACAGCAAGGGTGTTGGACCAGAAACGTTTTTGATTACGCCTTGCTTTTCCAACGTTTCCAATTCCTTCTCCACCAGCGGTCTCAGGTGAAATGGCTCTCTTCTGTGGCGTAGGGCAACTAGAGTGACGGTCTTGTCGATTTGTAGTCAGAAGGGGTCACTCTTGATGCAGCCGAGACCTCAGAAGAGTTCTGGAAATTGGTCGAGCAGCTCTTCTACTTGGTGGGTCTGGACACGCCTGGCGAAAGAGACTACACCCTGCTGTGTGGCTTCTCAGCAGCGTGTCCGCCTCTGTGTCAATTATGTGGATGGTCGCAGTTACTTCTTGGTCATCGGCTTTGATGGGGACGGATATCTTTCCCTTTAATGGCAAAGGGGTATCAGCTCCGTATGCGTATATCCTGGTCCGTGATGGGGTGACAGGTGGGCAGGGTGGCAGATGTCTTTTTTGTGGGGGCCCATTACGTTTACTGACGCTCCTGTGTCGATGACAGCTTTAACTTCAGTTCCTGAAATCTGGACGGTGCAGGTAGGCTGTGGACGTCTATGTTGTTTAAGTGCATTCGCAAAAGATACGAGGTATACTTCCCCTTTGTCCTCCTCTGGAGACAAGTCGACTGGAACTTGGTATTTGGGACCAATTTGTGGTGTCTCTTCTGGTGGAGTGGCTGTGGCTAGGGACAGTTGTCGTACTGCCCGTGACAGTGGTTTTTGGCTTCTAGTGTCTCGGCCTCGGGACCGCTGTCGACACAAGGTGGCATAGTGATTCGGGATCCCGCAGTTTGTGCAAATCTTTCCTTGCGCGGGGCAATCTTTGGCAGCATGTGGTTCATACCTGCAGTAACCGCACCGCGACCTGGGTGTGTCAGGTTTTGCACTTTGGTTTGTGTCGGTGTGCGGTCTTGTCCTGAGGGCATCCACCCGCTCTGTCTTGATAGTGTCGGTACGTCCTTGAGGCTTGGAGAGAGCTTGGTCCATTTCGTTGGCCTTGGCTGCGGACAGGTCATGGGATCTCGCTATTATGAGGATGTCATCCAGCGTGATTTCCGGTTGGCGGAGAATGAGTCCGCGTATTGTCTTGTCCCTGCACCCTTGAATGAGCTGCGCCTGGATTTCCTTCGATTGATCGTCTTCAGTGCACATGCTTGCGAGCTCGCGTAAGCGTGCATAAAAGGTGTCCATTGACTCTCCTTCTCTTTGGCGGGCCAGGTGAAGTTTGAAACGTTCAAAATCCGGGTTGAGTTGGGGGTCGAAATGAGCGTTCAAAGCGGCGACTGCCGGACCATAGTCTGTTGCTGCCCCAGTGTTCGGCAGGTGCTTGAAAAGTTTAAAAATCTCATCACCTGCGTAATGGAGGAGGAGGGACCATTTCACCGCCTCGTCGGTTTCTCTGGTGGCAACAAAGTAGTTGTTAAGGCATTCAATCCATATATTCCATCTGGGGGACGCAGTGGCAGAGTCCTCCAATTCACTGAACGGCATCATCCCCCATGGCGTTCCCAGGCAGGTAAAGCACAGTACCCAAAGCTGGAGGCGTAGCTGGCAGGGGTAGAGGGGTGTGGGTGGCCGGAGGCTGTTGCTGGCGAGTGCCTGGCATGCAGAAAGCAAGTAGAAACAGGAGGTCTGACGGCAGTGTGGAGCAGGGGTGGGCGGAATTTGCGGAATTAACCTTCGCAAATTATCGCGAGAATGTTTAAAATTATCGCAAACAAGCAGAAATATCGCAAAGATGCGGAAGTTTTTTTCCGGCATGTTCGCGAGATTTTCTGCATGGTTGCGGGTCGCCAACTTACCCATGTGGTTGCTTGCGGGCGCGGCCATCTTGTTTTGAGTTGTTCTCGCGGTGCATGATCGCGAGAAGAAAGACGTGATCGCGCGACGCATGACGTCACTGCGGGCGCGAACTGTCGCGAGACAGCGCAAATGGCTAAAAACAATACAACATCTCATGGAGAACGCGACCGGATCAAGAAAACTTGTCGGCGAACGCAGGGATTCAGGTAAGGCGATCGCGCGCGCGCGAGAATGTATCATTTTACAGCGCGAGCAAGAAACAAATTATCGCCAAGCTGCGGAAACCGGAATTTTTGACATTTTCGCGCTCTCCGCGGAACGCAAAAATGTCAAATTATCGCAATTTCCGCGAACGGAACGAAATTTTTGCCCAGGCCTAGTGTGGAGCACAGGACTTTGCCCCTCACCCGCGCTGATGTGGCACGTGTTGGGCCCTCCTAGTAGAGGCAAGTTACAGTTGCAGGTGAGGAGGCAGGTAAGTGTGGTCACGTCTGGGCCAGTGATTTCAGCGAGACAGCGCAGGGGCAATGTAGACGGCGGGTGGGGCAGCAGTAGCATGGAACACACACACCCGTGTGACGATGTGGGGCACAAACGCTGGTCTTTGCGCTGTCCGCGAGGTCATCGTGCGGCAGCGCGCACTCACTTGCAGTTAGATGGCGGGCACGAGCATGGCTCTCAGCGCCTTGTGGAGCCGCGGGACACAGTTCGGCCGCGTCGGGCGAAGCAGTAATGAGGGCGAGGATCGCGGCCCCCACCCTCGTTGCCAATGTGGTGCTGGATATATTGCTGTTACGCGGCTACAGGGCCTGCGGTGTCGCACAGGCACAGACAGGGGAAATTAACAAACTGCACGCTTAGCATCGGTGCTGGAAGTAACCCCCGTGGGGGCTCTCCCCATTTATTAATCCCCGCAGGCCACGCCTGGACTGCGGATGATGTGTGTCTGTGTGTGTGTGTGTTTCCGGCGCAGAGCCAGAAACACAAGAGCGATGACCGCTACACCTAGGCTCACATTCTGGGTAAAGGACCACACACACAGCGTAGTTGGGTACTGGAACTGGCACAGGGCACGCTCGTGAGGCCCCTTATATTTGCAGGCTTACCTGACTGGTGATGCCTGTGATGGGTGGGTGTTAAGTGTAGTACATCACACTTTGCAACACTAGAACTTGTCCCACAGGACACTACACACTAGGCCAAAACTGTTGTACTGGATTTGAAATTAGAGATATGAAGGTTTTTAATTAAAACTTGCAGTTACCATCCTAATTGAAAGCAGCTTCTCGAAAGTGCCACTGCTGCTGTTGGAAACTTGTAAACCACTCCTAGGTCTATAGTGACATCTAGTGGTCATTTTTGTCATACGAGGCTACAATGAATGGGCACACCGCTGAACCAGAAAAATGCTGCTACTGAACACGGACCCACATAGAGAGGAATGGAGGGGATCATGTTATCAACTAGAGGCCCGTTGTTATAAAGAAGTGGAATGCATATGAGAGGTGTTTTAAAGAATGAAGGGGCATATTAACAAGGAACGGGGGAAATTAACGCTAAGGGCAATTAGCGTTAATTTTTTTAACGCCTGCTATCGCTGGATAATATCGCCTGGTTATCGCGTTATTAACAACGCTAACCTCCTAGGCGATAAAAAATCCAGCGATAGCAGTATTTTGTAAGTTTATCGCTGGTAATGGTAATGGAAATGATGGGGATTGATGCAGTACTAGTTAATTTCATCCGTCAACTATACTCCCAAGCCACGGCACTTGTATGATATGGTAAAAATGGGGAGTGTACACACCTGTTTCAGATAGCAAGGGGAGTCAGACAACGGTGCATTCTCTCTCCTTTTCTATTCTCGATTTATACAAATGGGGTTGAGGCAGCACTTGCTGGCTCAACACCACGTGTCCCTGTTTTTTATTCCCTTACCCTTCCGACATTGGCCTACACAGATGATGAGGTTCTAACCGCTAGAATGGGGTGGCTCTTCAACACCTAAAAATGGCGTATGTGAACTTTAGGACAACATTAGACCTGAGGGTAAATGAAACCAAGGGGCACATTTATGTTTCCTGGCGCATCCCTGCAAATCAGCAGGGATGCGCCAGGAAGGATGCATCACGCAAGTTTACCCTTGCGCCACCACAGATGTGCCGCATTTACAATGCAGCGCATCGTGGCGCAAGGATGAACAGATGCGTGACGCATCTGATGGCATAAGGGCAGCGCATTGCTGGAGTCATGTCACAAGCACGACGCAACTCCAGCAATGCTCAGGGGCTGCCCATACCTTACATGCTGCGTCATGCCTTACGCCTGCTTCAAGCAGGCGCAGGGTTTTGACGCAGCAGCGTTGGAAAAGTGACTCAGTGAAATCTTGTAGATTTCACTGCGTCACTTTTCCGAGGCTTTTTCCGACGGAACGCCCACCCTGCATACATTAAACCTAATCCAAGTTTAATGTAGCGCAGGGCTTTACAACGTGACGCATCTCCCTAGATGCGTCACTTTGTAAATAAGGCGCAACATGGCGCATGGTTTACGCCGCCGCTGCGTCACAGAAGTGACGCAACGGCGGTGTAAATGTCTCGCAAGGGGCTTGTAAATCTGCCCCCAAATCTTTTGTGTTAACAACAGGGGTACCTCCCTCTAAAAGACTGCCCTCCTTTTACATAGGATCCCGCAGATTATAAGTGGTGGGTACCTTTCCTTATGTATGGGTCGCGTTTGACAAAAATCAGTCCTAGTCAAACATGGTGGATAACAGGGTCCTAGTGATGGAGATAAGTATGGCAGCCATCTTTAGGTTCGCTAAAAGATTGGAGTCAAAACCAGTTCAAACTAATAACAATAATTTGCAATGCAATCGGTCTCGCATTTGGGACCTTATATGCATGTAGCTATGCAGCATATTAGCCTGGGTGCGTAAACATTTACTGTTCTTGCGTAATTCTGTGTGATCTCACTGAAATTTTTGAGTAAATCGGTGTGATCACGCTACACAGAATTACACGAGTTGTGTCCATCTCTAGTTATAACTTATTTCAGTTACAGTGTTCAAGTCAGTGCCAGCGAGCACAGTCTGTAAAAGAATGAGTGCCGGTGCCTAAAACTCTCTTCAGAAGCTATGGCCAGTGCTATTAAGTGTTGACACACTGAACACCAAGGCGGTATAGTCTTAAATCCACATCATGCCTCTTTAATCCACCACCAGGCGCTCCCTCCCCTTTTATCTCCCTCTTGCAGGTTCCTGCTTTCTCTCCTTGTGCAGTTTTTTCTGTGTTTCTTTCCCTCCGTCTTTCCGCTTTTTGTGTTTTTACCCTCGTGCTCTCTGTAAATGTCTGATGTGAAAAAATAAGTGCCAGCCCCCACCAGCTCAAATTAAGCACTGGTGTGTGCTTCCCCCTGTAGGGTCCTGGTTTTCGGTGACTCCAGCAGTGTCCTGGGAGTGCAGTAGGAGTCCAGTAGTGCCCTGAGAGTGCTGCAGGAGTCCAGTAGTGCTCTGAGAGTGCTGTAGGACCCCAGCAGTGCCCTGGGAGTGCTGTAGGAATCCAGTGCCCTGGGAGTGCTGTAGGACTCGGGTAGTGTCCTGAGAGTGCTGTAGGACTGCAGCAGTGTCTTGGGAGTGGTGTAGGGCCCTAGCAGTGCCCTGGGAGTGCTGTAGGACCCCAGCAGTGCCCTGAGAGTGATGTAGGACTCCGACAGCGTCCTGAGAGGGCTGTAGGACTCTGGCAGCGTCCTGAGAGTGCTGTGGGACTCCGGCAGCGTCCCGAGAGTGCTGTAGGACTCCGGCAGTGTCCTGAGAGTGCTGTAGGACTCCGCAGTGTCATGGGAGTACCTACTATAGGCCTCCGGCAGTGTCCTGGGAGAGCTCTAAGACCCCAGCAGTGTCCTGGGAGTGCTGTAAGAACCCAACAGTGAAAGCTTCTGCTTAGCAGTGCCAGTCAGGAGAGGTGGGTGAGACACTGCCACTCGAGCTTGGCTCACGCTTTTTCCAGGGGGTCTTCTTTCAAGTTCCAACCCCGACGTTGCCAGCACTTGGCATGAGTAAGAGAGGAGAAACTGGAGAGTAGGAGAAATAGGCCAAGGAAGGGGGATAGTGGTTAGGATGAGGAGGGCAGAGAGGGACGCAGATGAAAGCCTGGTGAGGGAGAAAGGAGTGAAAATTGCCATGGGGGGCCAGAGTAAAATGGGAGAGAAGAGAAATTACATTGAAAGAGAGCTAATACTGCAACAGGCTGGTGTGAACGGCCGGTGTGCCATATTATAAAATGTGCCTTAGTGGGACTGCCTGGTAGGCAGTGGGTAATTTGAGCACATACTTGCATCGGGGGGCTCACCAGCAGTTGGTTTTCAGGACCAGAACTTAATTTTAATCATCCGACTTTGACCCAGAAAAGCGAGAAAAACATAAATGGGTGAAAAAGGAGGAAGAGAATGAGGGACAAACAATGAGAAAGGATAAATTAAAAATAATCTGCAAGAGTGAAATAAAGGGGCAGGAAGTGTAGAGTGGTGTACGGAAGAGGTATTAAGTGGGATTAACTAGACAGCTTTGATAGTCTGCAACCCCAATATCCTGCAACGCTGGCCAACGGCGTTTAAGTAAAACCTTGGGCACTGGCCCTTATGATGTTACAAATTAAGCAAAAATTAAGCATTGCATTGTCACAGCTTGTCACAGCTTGTCCACGTCCAGCTATAGGTCAGTCTGCCACTATCCTGTTCACTCACCCCAGTTGCACCCCCTCTAGCTTATCTGAATGACAATATTTTTCTGGCTCGGCTCATGTTTTGGTCCTAGAACCAAGCCATATCCATTGCTCAACTCTGTCTCGGCTCTTCCCTTACGTTTTCTACCTTGCCCAATTCTACTCAGCCACATAATTTTCGTCCTGTTAATCTACTAGAAACTCTGCAGTGTAAGCGATCCCCAGAAGTGCCTGCCAGTGCACTAGTAACCCAGCAGTGTGAGCGTCCTCCAGCAGTGCCCTGTCCGTGCTCTCGCGCCCCAAGAGTGTGTCCTTCATCAGTACCCCCTAAGTGCTCCACGGCTTGAGCCGATCCCTTCAGCAGTGCACTGTCAGCATTCTAGCACCTCGAGAGTGCCTGTGGCCTCTCTAGCACGACAGCAGTTGGAGCTTCCCCAGCCGTGACCTCTCGTCTCGGGATCCTAGCGCCTGGCAGTTTACGCTTTGTTCAGCAGCACTCTCGCCTGTGGGCAGTGTGCGCTCCCTCCAGCAATTCCCTGTAAGTGCTCGAGATCTCAATAGTGCCTTGTCCGTGCTCCGGCACCTCAGCAGTGTGAGTGTCCTCCGGTAGACCCATTCAATGTTCTAGCGACTCCACGGAGTGAGCTCCTTTCAGAAGTGCCTGTCAGAATGAAGGGACTCCAGGTGTGTGCAACAAACTTTAAAATGAGAACTTTAAAATATAAGAGCCGAGCAAGCCTTGGGTGCGAGAGTGTGGTGAGAGCAGTGCCAGCCTGTGAAAGGAACGCTGCTTCAAAGAGAAACACGCACTGTAGACATTAGGGACACATTCGGTAGCACCTGGGGAGGAATTGAATGCAAGGCATTGCGGAGACAGGTGCGAATGACTGGAAGACGTTTGCGTTTCTTGTGACTGATAGCAGCAAGTCGAGAGGGTGAGATCTGGGAGTAGGACATTCCATATGGAGGCTGCGTGGGCCGAAAAAGAACTGCCTGAGATCTAGATTGTTTTACAGTTTGTAAGCCCGCCAGTTTCCCTTTCCCAGCAGGTGTCCTGCACAGGCTGCATGTACCTTCCTTCATTCCCCGGGTCTGCAGGCTTAGGCTCCCGCATGCCCTCAGTAAAGCGTACCGCAGGACACGCATTAGCATTACAGCCGGCATGGTGCTGCTGCTGACATTGACCCTTCTCACAGCCGCGCTTCACCTTCTGGGTAACGGAGCCGTGTGATTCACGACACAAACCAGGAACTGCTGCGTAGGACAGGAGCTACAAACAAGACCGCGAACAAAAATAAATTGAAAATCAGAAGGACACTTACTAAACCATTTCCCACAATACAGAACGTAATGCCTTCGAAAACAAAGCCAACAAAAGCCATTAAAAAACATAAGACGAAAAGCAATGCCTTCCAAAACAAAGCAAACCAAATGCATTGAAAAACTTAGAAAAAAATCAATACCTTTGAAAATGAAGCAAATCAAATCCATGGAAAAAGTCGGAGGTAAACAAAATGCATTAAAAGAAAAAAAAGTAAGACAAAATGCAATGCGAAACCAAACCAAAGTCATAAAAAAAGTCAGAGGAAACCATTGTATATTTAGAACAACGAAGTAATACGAGTAAAGGGGCCAACAGCTATAGGCATGAGCAAATCTCCAAGAGGAGGGACTTTAGAACACATTTCACCAACCACAAGTCAGACAGTTTAAGTGGCACACAAAATAACAAATAAAAACTACGGGGAAAAAAAGAGGTGGTTACAAACATTGTATAGTATATACAGCATCTCTCGATGAGACAGAGCATGCGCTGCCTAAGCGAGACCTAAAAAAGGCATATTGTGTAAAGACCATCCCTGCTCCAGCATATGCAGCAGGTTTGTGGGGTACGGCTCCCATAGATTCTCTCCAACATCTAGAAGATAGATTCTTTATGATGGTTGTGTCACTACCTAGTTGTGCTCCAACTACATCTGCCACCTGGAACTGGGATTAACATACGTGACTGATACCATAAGGCCTGCACAAATATTGTTGTGGCATTCAATATGGCAAAGGGATGCGGTTGATTTCACCTAAACTATAATAAAAAACTGTTTGAAACTGGATACCAGTCATAAAATCAGATGGGGGCAGTATATAAGGTCAACTTTGACTGTAGTAGGATTAGCCGAATTATTCATTAACCCCAGCGCGTGCCTGAAGATCACGAAAAAGGAAGGTATATTTGTATCCAGGGCAGAATATGATAGACAGGACAAAAATCATGAAAAATATCAGTACCATTACATCAATTGACCCCGCCCATATTAGTGGGAGAGTATTCATACCTAGAGAGAATTGGAACCTACAGCATAGTTTTTTTCTGCCGAGGTTTCCTTTGAACCTAATACCTTTGATGTTGGGTTTTCCCGCAAGTAGGTTTAGGTTTACTGAACTGGCAACCTGACCATGTGACAACAGCTCAGAGGAGTCAGATCCTCATCTATTTTTATTCTGTGGCCTTTATAAGGAAGAAAGAGGAAGACTTATTTTACCAATTTTAAGATGTCATCATTTTAGCCAATGTTGACTTGCATTGTACTTTTTTAAAAAAAAACTCAACGATCCATTTATATGTTTTTTGATAGCCACTTTCCTTTGGGCATGTGTACGAAGAAGGAAACAGTTGACTTAAAGATTGATTAATTGGCGTAAGAATTAATTGTGTTGCACATTATGGATTATCTGAAAGGAATCTTGCGGGGGCATGTCTACTAACTAAACAAGGGGCATATTAACAAGGGCTTTATCTCCGCTTTTTTGGCTTTAAAAGCCAAAGAAGCGGAGATAAAAATATCGCCCTATCAACAACAGGGTGCTAACATGCAAAATCTCATGTTAGCACCCTTTTTCACTACGCTTCCCTTTGCATCTCTAATGAGATGCAAAGTGGGCGTTCCAGAGCAAAATAATAGGAGAAATGTCGCTAAGCGACATTTATCCTATTATCAAGCTTCACGCTAACCCTGTTAGAGACAAAAAAAGCAGCGCTAACCACGGTTAACGCTGCTTTTTTACGTCTGCTAATTAACAGACTTAGCCATGGAATCCAATGGGAGGTGGATTACATGGCTGAGTCCACCATGGGCTATTAACAAGGATATCCCTATCCTTGTAGTTTTATCGCTGCATTACTAGCGATAACCTCCCAAAATGCCGCTATCGCTGGATTTTTTTATCGCCTAGGCGGTTAGTGTTGTTAATAACGCGATACCCAGGCGATATTATCCAGCGCCCTTAGCGTTAATTTTCCCTGTTCCTTGTTAATATGCCCCCAAATGTTTTAATGATACACTCAGCATTTACTCACAGGGATTCTAAATATAATGGCTGTGTGGATTACATACTATTTCTAAGATATTTTGGCAGTGAATTTTCCCATAATTGATGTATTTATCCTTGCTCTTTGTGAGGCATATTTGTGTGGGTCTGTATGGGACGGATGAGTTTGTGGCAGCGGAGATCCTTCGACGCTCTAAGAGGCTAATTAATCTGTACATTTCATATCTTTTATCTTTGTACCTGGTAATGTGATCTTTTTGTATTGCTAATATTAACTTGTTTTTTACTTTTATGATCTATGTTTTAATTGGATCGACTAAAGTGAATTGATGATGATGAACCAGTACAGCTTCCTCGACCCCTGATAATCTTCTGTCATTTCATAGTTAGCATGCTCTATGAGAGTGAACGTTGGGCATGCTGCAGTCAGGGACATCACATGAATTAGTGGCCTGCCTGAGGAGGTTCTTAGCAGCATTCTCTATAAATGTGTTTTGTACTGGGGTAAGAGACCACACACTTGAGACCATGGCAGAAAATAATGGGAGAACACACAGCATGTTTCTCTAATGCAACTTGAAGACATTGGCTGAGTAGCACATGACACCTGAAATGACATAAACTATTGGGCTTGTGCATTGCACCAAATCTATCAGCAATTTTATATGGATTTTAAAAACAAATGTAATGGAATGCTTTAACAGAAATGTCCTTGCTGTACCACAGAAATATCATAAATATAACACCAAGTAGCTGATTGCTGTCTCTAAGGCCAGCCAGATGTAGCAGTGCTTCTCCACTGCGCCAAATGAACCTTTTAGTTTCCATGCTGTAGAACTGATCACTCCTGGGTAGATTAACAAAACAACACCTGGTCAATCTAATGCTGAGCTAAACTGACAAGGTCATCTTAAGAATTATGGAGGCCCGGGCTAAACCTATATTGGGGGACCCTGGTCCCAAAAACTTTAAATTCTGATCCATTTTCATCTAAATCTCTCCCATTGATCAGACCTTAAAAGTTAAGAAATAATAAAACAAGGAAGAAAAATGATGGGCTCATTTTAAACCAACATTCATGCCTTTTAACATCCCTCATTTTTTTGAGTTGCTCTTGGACTGCCTTGATACACATAGTGTACATAGACTGGCATGGAAGTGGATCATGGGGCCCTGTACGAGACTGTGGTATATTTTCCAAAATTCCATGACCAAAAGAAGTAGAGGTAGTTAATAAAGCATCACTATTCGTAAAAATTAATGAGAAGCCCTCTCCTGACCAAATAACAAGAGGCCACTTTGAAAAGGTACGGCCCTGGGCCAGAGCCCACTTTACCTATGCCTTAAAATGCCCCAGCAAACAGATAACCAACAAGGGTCAGAACAAATTCCCTCTCTCCATTTTGGTTTTATGAACTTTTTGAGAATTTATTAGAACTAGTAAATCAATCAATCAGAGATTTGTAAAGCAGGTCAAATCACCCATAAGGGTCTCAAGGTGCTCGGTTGCTGTTAGCCTTGTGGTGATCCGTTCATCTGAACAGCCAGGTCTTAAGTCTTTTCCTGAATTGCTGTAACGATGGGGTAGACCTGAGGTGCAGGAGAAGGTCATTCAAAGCTCTAGCTGCCAGGTGTGAGAGGTAGCATCCTGCGTTGTTGCTTTGGTGGATCCAGGGGGTGTCTGAGTGGAAGAGGGAGGCGGATAGTAGGGTCAGGATGGTTGGCGGAAGGTCAAGCATTTGTTGATGCAAGCTGGTCCTTCGTTGTGCAGGGCTTTGTATGCGTGGGTCAATATCTTGAACTGGCATTTCTTCTTGATTGGGAGCCAGAGTTGCTTCTTAAGGAGGGGTGTGTTATGAGTTTGTCTGGGGAGGTAAAGGATGAGTCTGGCTGCTGAGTTTTGTATTGTCTGTAATCTCTTCAAGAGGCGTGTGGTGATTCCTACGTAAAGTGTGTTCCTGTAATCCAGACTGCTGGTGATGAGGGCCTGTGTGACGGTCCTTCTGGCATTGACTGGGAGCCACCTGAAGATCTGTGGCGCATGCATAGGGTGTCAAAGCAGGCAGATTAAACTATGCTTACCTGCCTTTTCATGGAAAGCTTGCTATCCAGGACAAATAAATAATAAATCCGTATTTGTAAAGCGTGAACTACTCACCCTTACGGGTCTCAAGGCACTGGGGGCCGTCGTGGAAATTAAGTGAGCTATTGCCCAGAGTCACATGGTTCTGAGCTGAGCTGCCGCCGGAGCCGGGGATCTAACTGTGAACCCTGTGCTCCGAAGTCAGCTGCCCTAGCCGCTGCACCACACCTCTCCACTCAGAGATGATGCAGAGGTTGCAGGTCTGGGCTTTCAGGCCAGGGTATTTATTTATTTATTTTGAAAGTTTAATATAGCGTGGACATGACCACAGAGGGTATCAGAGCGCTTTACAGATTATGCAAAAAGACGTGTACATGGAACACACAAATAATCATCAAATCGACAGGTACATATATTTAGAGTGTCCCACATTATCAAGAACATAGCATCTAGGGCACAGAGCAGCATCAAAAGGTCCGAGAGTCAAGTGTGGAAAGAGGACTGAGGCAGATATCTTTTCATTAAGAGCTCTTTAACTTCTGATTTGAACAGGGCAGAGGAAGGGATTACCCTAACTTCGGGGGGAAGAGAGTTCCAGATCCTTGGCGCCATACCTGAAAATTATTGATTATAGGTCTTTTTTTTCTTGAATTTTTGTGGTTTGAGTAATAGGGAGCTGGCACTTCTAGAGGTTCTTGAACCACATGAGAGCTCCAGTTTCTGAGCGAGGTACATCGATGTCTTGAGGTGGATGGCTTTGTGAGTCATGCATGCAATTATCAGCTGTGTCCGAGCTTCATAGGGGAGCCATTTCAGACCTAGCAGCTCCAGAGAGATGTGTTTGAATTTTTTTGTGCCCGTAACGAGCCTGGCTGCCGCATTGAGGGTCACACTAAGGGGAGCCGTTATCACTCTGGGCAGGCCACACAGCGTAGCACTGCCATAGTCCAGCTTTGCGCTCACCAATGCTTGCACTCCAACCTTTAGGTCATGAGCAGGAAGATAAGGTTTGAGCTTCCTAAGGATGCTGAGTTGGAAGTTCGCTCCTTTGGTGAGGGAACTGATGTGTTTTTGCATGTTAAAACTCTTGTCTAGTATGATACCAAGCGAGGATGCCGAGTCAACGAGGTGAGGTCTGCAGTTAAGAGCCGTAAGCTGATTTAACCATTGTTCAATGACCGGTGATTGCTTATGGGGTGAGATAAGGAGGAATTCTGTTTTTAGAGCATTTAGTTTCAGGTGGTTACGTGTCAACCAGCTTTGCGTTTCCAGTAGGACTGAGTTAACGTACTGAATGTCCTCAGGGAAGGCGATCTTCAGGTATAGTTGAGTAGCATCCGCATACATGTGATAGTGAATGTTGGATGATTTGAACATTTCTGTTAGAGGCTCCATGAACGGATTAAAGAGCGTGGGAGAGAGTGTTGAACCTTGGGGAACCCCCAGCAAAACTGGTGCAGGATGGGACAGGGATTGGTTCACCTTGAAGCGTTTGGATCTATTCAGGAGGAATAGGGCCGAGTTCAGCAGGCCACCAAACGCCTCTCCATGGAGAGGTGTTGTACCCGAAGATGAGGACTTCCGTCTTGTCCGTGCTAAGCTTGAAACAGTTGTCTTTCATCCAGTCGGTATCATTCATCATACATCTGTGGAAGTATCTATGGTGGTGGATCGGTCTTCTGACAGCGAGTGAAGATCCAAAGCATTCTCTTACTTGGCCTAAAAAAGGAATATGCTCTCCTACACTAAAAGTCTGTTGATTGCTAATGGCAAATAGTCAACATTTCTCAGATTACACATCTCCGGTATGGGATGGGAAACAAATTGTTATGCACAGTGTTGCTCACAGCAGTTTTCAAAATGCATTAGACTTTAGTACAAGTGAACAGTGCAAAAAACAAATGCTGATTAAACATTTCTTGCCAAATTACTCACAACTAGTGACTGTTTTACCCCATCATTGATCTCTTCACCACCTTCCCAATGTATGTGGTCTCCAAATAATAAACATTGTAGAAGGGGAATCAGGTGATAAGGCTATTTGGCTAAAAAAAATGGGTTCTTTCTCTTGGAATGTCTCAGTGGGATCAGGGGCTGTCTCATTTGCATCTTCATTGTAGAGTCACAGTATCTGCAAACTCAATTTTAACTAATGAGAGATGGAGAGCAAAGGATAGACTCAGTGGCCCAGCACAATATGATGCACCTAGCCTCTGAGGGTCCTTAAGATTCTAGAATCTCACCTACATACATAGACTGTATTGGACTTGGCCCTTTCTGCAGGGTCACCCCCAAATGTTTTGCCTTCACTCCTCCATTTTTGCTGAATTTGATGCTGTTGAAAGAACAGATGATGGAAAGAATGCTAAATCAAACAAACATTCACCCCCAGTCAGAGATCTGGGGGAAATCCATTGTTGTTTTGCATGCCACACCATTCCAGTTTAGACACAGCTATTTGCAAATCAGTCTTGCCCCTGCTCCACATATGAACAGTCCAGCCCAAACTGCCAGGCAAGGTCTTCCCTGGACCAGAAACAAGAATCCTGGGACCGGTTTCAGGGTTTCACCCCTCATCAGCCAGGCTAGTTTGAATCTGGTGGCATAGAGAGCATGGAGCCCACACCTGGGCATGCCCTTCCCACTTAGGTTGACAAATGCAAAAAAAAGAACGTTTGGACAGAATGCACCTCCAGTCACAGATCTGGGTTCAATCCATAATTTTTGCACGCAATGCCATTCAAGTACAGCGTAGTAAGTGCAGGTAAAAGCAGTGGGGCGGGGGAGCGTGGTGTGGTGTTTGACATACAGCGACGAGGGAAACGTAAGTAAAAAACAATAACAATGGTTTTCTTTTGAAAAAAAAGGTTTTCTGATCATTGTATGTCGAATCCCCCCATCCCAAGCTCTTACCTGCACAGGCCATGCCTGTTTCAGTGTAAACCCAGCCATATGCAAATCAGTCTTGACCCTGATTCGCATGGGAACAGTCCATCCTGAACTGCCAGGTCAGTTACTCCCTTGACCAGAAACAAGCTTCATGGGACTGGTTTTGGAGTTTCACCCCTCATCAGCCAGCCTACCTTAAATCTGGTGGTGTAGCGAGCACTGGACCCACATCTGGGCATACGCGTCTCACTTAGGGTGACAAATGCGAAAAGGACAGATGATTGACGGAATGCTGAATCAATCAAACATTCACCCACCCCCAGTCACAGATCTAGGTTCAAGCCATAGTTTTCTGCAAGCCATGTCATTCCAGTTTAGATCCAGCCATATGCAAATCAGTCTTGACCCTGCACTCCATGGGAACAGTCCAGCCTGAACTGCAAGGCCAGGTCCTCCCTGGACCAGAAACAAGCATCTTGAGATCAGTTTTTATGGTTTCAGCCCTATCATCCAGGCTAGCTTGAATCTGGTGGTGTTGCGAGCATGGGATCCACATCTGGGCATATCCTTCCCACTTAGGGCGAAAAATGCAAAAAGAACAGAAGATGGACACAATGCTAAATCAATCAAACATTCACCCCCAGGCACAGATCTGGGTAAAATCTATCATTTTTTTGCGCGCCAAGCCATCCTAGTTTAGACCCAGCCATATGCAAATCAGTCTTGATCCTGCTCCTCATGGGAACAGTCCAGCCCGAACTGCCAGCCCAGCTCTTCCCTGGATCAGAACTAAGCATCCTGGGAATGGTTTCGGGGTTTCACCCCTCATCAGCCAGGCTAGCTTGAATCTGGTGGAGGAGAACAATTAATTTAACCCAGATCTCTTGACTGGGGCTCAATGTTTGATTCATTCAGCATTTCATCCATCATTTGAAGCCTCAAAATTATTCATTTGTGTTGGCCTTAGGGCTCTATGAGAATATAAAACATGATGGATGGAATGCTTGAATTAATCTAAACCACTGGCAATTACTCACACCCGCATCCAAATCAATCGTTATTTTGCACACAATGCCATCTCAGATTGGACCCAGCTGTATGCAAATCAGTTTTGACCCTGCTCTAATAGGAACAGTCTAGCCTGAACTGTCAAACCAAGTCCTTCCATAGTGGTTGAGATTAATTCAAGTATTCCATCCATCACTGTTTTGTAAACTTATTGTGTCACTCAAAGAGAGATGAGTATGCCAAGACGTGTTCTGTGCACACTATGTCACTGGAACCAAGCAGTATCTGGCTGATGAGCCCATAACTAGGGCAAAACCTGTCCTGGGTTGTTTGTGTTCCAGTTCAGGAGGAATAACTACTCCATTGTACTGGTGGTGAGGTGTGCCTCCTATAGTAGGGCCAGATCTCTCCAGTGTCTTTCCACATTAATCTCTACTTCCTTGCTTGTCTGTCTTGTCTCTGCTATTATCTGAACACATTTCTCGTGTTAAAGTGTATACATCCTTTAGGTTTGCAGACATATGAGTGATGACTTTGCCTATGATTTTAGCCAGGTAACAATAGTTCCCCAAACTCCCCACTGCCAAAACTAGTCTCTCTAACATGCCAGTGAATATTTCCCCACAGATTTCCCTATTCCTTGTTGTCCCTCAAACGACACTAAGAACTAGTATAGCAGAAACCATGTTAGTACTTATTCTCAAGGATTACCCTGGGAGGAGCTCAAGGAGCCAGCCTATAAACACCCACTATGCAGGGGATGTCTGGCAGGGAAGGCTATCTTGGCCCGAGCATAGTGGTAAACTGTGTAAGTGTAGTGTAAGAAAATGGCCTTTTGCGTGGTCACTGCCCCAATTTTTGCTGGGGCTTAGGCTCCCACTGAGGTTCAGTCAGCTGCCATCGATAATTCCCTCTATGGATTCAGCTGGCACTCGATCCGCACACAACTAGAGGTGGGCTATAAACTCTGCTTTACCGGCAGAGTTTTGCTCAATTTGTGCTCTGCTTGGAGCTCGGAGTTCTGGAAAAACTCCACCAACCACCTCATGGTGTAGTTTTTTTCTCATATGGGGCCTGCCAACATTAATAAAATGGAACGCTAGAACACCTCCTGGTAACATTTCTCAATGCGGGCATTCATGGCAAGTTATTGAGAAAGGTACTGCTTGAGTAGAAAATTTACTGGAAAGAAGCAGCGTACTCTGGCACATGCCCTTTATGCTGATTTTATAGCACAGGACAATCTCCCAGTGCTAAAAATCATAGCACCATGCAAAATTCTCCCACTCATGGAACTCGAGTTCTGCCAACCTCTACACACAACCTCATAAACGAGGACAGTTCTCCAGTTAAATGAGTCAAAAGGTAAACATTTCACCAGAAGAACCTGGTCTCTGTATCTAAAACACACTCCATCGCAGTCCACCTTTATTTTTTACTTTGACCTGGTCTAGGGTATCTAAATAGGTGTGATTTGCTCCTTGATCTTTTTGCTGCTAGAAACAGCTAAAACTTTGAAAAACATGTCTCATGTTACCTTCATCAGAATTTTGTCATTTTGGTGTCTATTTGTGCATTAAACTTTTCTCTATTTTTGTAAATTGTAGCACTATATTTATTATGTTGTGTTTTCAATGTTTTACCTGTTTTGGTACTGATAAATTCTTTACCAACTTATCCCAACCTAAGACTTTCTATAGTAAGCAACAGCTACCAGGCGTTGAGCTCAGATTTAAATTATTGAGACCTAACTGGACCTAGTGAGAAATAGTGTCATTATTATTGAAAAGGACTGCCATCCCTTTCAACTAATAATCCATGTTCTCATGGTAAGCGCTCCACTACAGCTAAGAATCTTCGGGGGTAATCAGTGTAAAGTCCTATTGTGGTAAAATCTGATATTTTTAGACATATTATTTTTCATCTTACATGTGAACGTACATACTGAGTCAGCCAACCAAACAAGGGGGCTGGTCCTCAAACGGCAGACTCTAGAATGCAGAATACCTCCCCTTACAAGTTTGTCTCACCTACACATACAATTCACACAAACTGTCAATCTATATCTCTGAGAGCTTCATCTAAAGTGAACAAGCCCCATGAGGAGCTGCACTTGTTCCTGTTGTTGTTGTGGAGAGTTGACTGTAACACTTTGATTTGATGAGTAATTTTCAATCATGCTGGGTATAGCACAGTGTACTGTATGCCAGCTTGTTGCAGTTTATACTGTCATGTGTTACAGTTATGCCTGGGGCGAAACACTGCCACTTTACATATACACAGGTCTTTCCTAAAGTTACCTTCACTTTTACACAAGGACTTTTTACACTCATTTGCATCCATGTCAGTCTGGATCAGTTTCTTTGAAACTATACTTGATTACAGAATCAACTTTGCAACACTATCATGCTACCTTGACAACATGTACAAGGTTTATACATACGCTGTGCAAATGTGCTTGTTGTTTTCGCACATGTGGTGACACAGATAGCTATAACAGACAAACAATGGCAGCCTGATCAAGATCTAGGGCAAGAATGGCTTTTGTTATAAATGAACGAGTGGGGTTTAGGGCATTTGCACTCCTGCTGATTAAGTAACTGTTACGTTCCGAGTACTAATAGTGGATTGTTGCAGCCAGGTAGCCCCTCCTGAGTGCGAGGGTACTGAATTAGTTTGAGATCCGCGTATTATCCTTTGTCGAGGACAACGTCCCCTGGGTGCACTCTTGAAGTGTTATAAATGAAAATCCGTTTCCGGGTGTTGGCAGAGGGGCACTTTGCAGTCATTTGCAAGGTCTCTATAAGCTGTTGCTTCGGCCCAGCAGTCTACTGATATCTCTATGAGTGGTGTCCAGCTTGTGACCATGATGGGGACCTACATTCTTTTCATTCAGGTAGCGGGGATTGCATCATCTAGTATGGGGATTCTTGGCAGAATACACATACACGTCCTAGACACTTACGTTAGGGGACACGTAGTAGGAGCACACTAGATTTCTATATTTTAATATACTTGCATATATACATTTTTCTGCACGATGGTGGAACTATTATTTCTGTTCACTGTCTCAGTACTTCCAAGAACTTCCATTGCTTCTGTCTATTGATCATTGCAGCACATATATTGTACATAAGAATCACATCAGTTCAATAAATATTGAAAACCCCTTTGTGTATTCCTTGTAAATTTCTCTGGGAGAAGGAGAGCACAAGTGACTGGCAAAAGGGTTCTAGATCTGTTACCATTATTCCTGGGAGATCAGGGTTGTCATGTTCAGTGGTTGGCAGAACTAGTTGTGACTAGCATAGGTTTAGAGGGGCTTATGGTGGCACTGTGAGCTAGCTGGCATATAGAATGACATATTCTGAGGGGGTGAATGGAATCAGTCTGGCATCACCCCAAAGGGTATGCTGTCCACAAACGTGCAGTTACTACCGTAGGGTGGAAACTACACAACATGGCGCCACCAACATTGGTTTCGTTCATATTTTAATGGTTCACTTGAGTAGTTAAATCGTGCCTTACCAGAGACCCTACTTACCTCCTAACTGGAGACGCCCATGGTGGTAGGGAAAGTCCTCCTCAGCTGAATAGGTAACTGGCTGTAGGCTGTTCAAGCTTGAACTCTAAAGGATCTAATTCCCAGTGGGTTTACCCACCCTGCAATTCATTTTTAATTATGTCCGGAGACATAATTGGGCATTAAACATTGCAGAGAACTGCAGACATGTGGTTACTCTGAAACTATTTACACTGATGGTCTCACATCCAGGGGTGGAGATGTAATCTTCATGGTTGAGGCACATGAAGCATTTACGACAGAGGTTTTCTATTCTTGGGTTACATTCCCGGCATCAGACTATGTTACACAACTATTTCACACCTACATTGAGGATGAAATACCAGAGAACTTTACTTCATATGAAGAGACTGAGATTCCTCTCACTTTCCAAGAGCACATAACTTTGTTTAAAGGCGCACTCACACACACAACAGCAAAAGTTACACTCGGTCCTCACAACAATGATGGAGCGACATGGTGAGTCTTAGCTGGATATGATCCACATCCTAATGTTGAGCATTTACCAGCAGTAGAGGTGCAAACACTATACAAAGAGTTAGTAACTTTTTACAGAAGTCTTACACAGTTTGTCATGAGAACATCCACACTTAACCCCGCACTGGCTTCTCAAGATGCACAACCACAATTGGCTACCCTAGGCAATTAGCCCACAAACCTCAAATGCAGTCATGGAAAATGTTCCCGTCAGGTGGGAGGAGATTCCATTCTGGATTGCACAAAAAACAAGCCAGCTTGAAGCGATGTTTCCCCATGTGGGCCCACAGGAAAAACACAGAATACAAACAGTTTGCTTGCCAATGTGGATGGCTCTCAATGTTGAAGACTGGGGTGTAGTGTTTGCGCAACAGGAAGCCACTGAAAATCAAGATAATCTAATGTAACCGTGATAATATTAGACCACCTGACAAGTAACTGGATACTGATACACGTTCATCTTGGTCCTTCCAGAGGTCATCCGATAAATGTTCAGAGAGAGGTGGACGTTCAGAGCGCAGATCGGAGGAGTATGTGAAACTGAAGAAGGACTCACTATGCTCATCTGACTACACAATCAAACAGAACAATAAATAGAAACTTTCCAAACTTCAATTCCAAAGGAAGAAGGTAGCCTGACTTATGGTCAGGATTGCCCTGGATATTGAGGATTCTGCTTCTGAGCAGGGAATGGGCATTGATAAAGGTAGACAGCACAGCAGAAGTCACGATAGTTCGCCAGAGCCTGATGGATTGTCTGATAGGTGTAGCGCTGAGTGAGTATATCACAGTAGAACCACCTGATACCCAGGTGAGTGTCCCATATCGTTTATACGAAATACAACTCCAATTGGAGGGGGACGTACCCAGAAACATCAATGCTTTCTTTTGGGAGGACTTAACCTATGGTCACAACATTCTTTTGGCTGAAAAGGATTGGCCACTTGATTTTGCAATGGAGTGCCCAAACGAGGAAATTATAATTTTACTTGCTTTCTCCGACCCTGTTCCAGATCCAGTAAAACGTTCATATGCCAAGGAGTGGACATTAGCACTAGCCCCTGCATTATACTGCAACTATGTGGGGCGGGATGAATATTCCCCTTACCATAAGATCCCATTGAGGAAGACCCAACAACCTCAGCAATATCCAATTAAACAGGAAGCTTAAAAACATGCTAGGGAAATCCTAGAACAACTTGAATACCAAGGTGTAATATAAAGCTGCCCCTCATCTGTGAATAATCCTTTGTTTCCAGTAATAAAACCAGACCATTCATATTGTCTAGTATTAGACTACAAACACTTAAACACAACTATTCGCACCTTTGAAGTACAGAATGTACACAGTGCCTCACTAATGGACAACATCATGCAGAAGAAATACAAAACAACATTTGATATCTCAAATTGATTTTTCTGCCATATAATGCAGCCTGGAAGCAGACATCTGACTGCATTTTCAGCTTTAGGCTCTCAGAGACAATTCTGTTGGTTGCCCCAAGGGTATAGAATAGCCCAGGCTGTTTTCAGCCAGAGTAACAGAGCTACTTCAAAATTTTGATGACCATGCATTGTCCTGTGTCTGACGTATGATGACTACATGGAACACTTGACAAGAGTAGATCTTATGCTCTTGGATTTGCTTACATAGGGTACAAATTAATTTTTAGAAAATCAAAAATTCCCACGTCAATGTCCTTTTGAGGTCGAGCCTAGGCAGCACATGCGCTGTCTGGAAGACCTGGGTTATTCAATTCATTACTTTTATCCCACCTGCTGCCTTCCCATTGGTTCAGCACAGTATCGCTCTGTTTTGCTACCTCCTAGTTGGTTCATGGAGTGATACCTCACTGCTGTTTTCTGCAGAACAGCACCACTCAACTACAATGTCTTTCCTATTCTATTCCTTATGTGTTCTGGTTAGAACTTTTTTTCTAATGGCTGTACCACCGCACGCCAATTTATGCTTTAAATATGGCAGCAGCTACTATATTTAGTTTTACACAACGCACATCTTGGGGGCTCCATATAGTCCTACTTTACGTGGGTAAGTAATATATATGTTGCCGTTTTGCTGTACCGCCGCACGCCACGCATTAGTCTTTGGATGTGGCAGCCGCTACTTGCTTTTATTTTACATGACGCGTATCTTGAAAGTTGTGCTGGTCACCCCCAGTCAGTGACCTCTTTTCTTTATTGCTTGGAATTAGAACCGCTGGTGACACCTCTCTCTGAGGCTGTCACGGGTCGGTCCCCGGGTCATGTTAGGTCCCCATGGAGTGGATACAGTGTTGAGAAGAAGCTGTGTCTGGTCAGGACATTCTGAAATAGGATGTGTTTTTTCAATTCCTCCCCATCAGCTGGGCCCCCAGGCACCCAGGAATTAATTGCAGTTGTGCCCCGCGCATTGCAAGCCCCGAGTTAAACAGGAGTAAGCCGGGGGTCGAGAATCGACCACTGCTCATGTCCTAGTCCAGACCTCAGGTTGTGCTGCTGCGGTTTCCTGTCCAGGTAGTCAGAGCCTGACTTGGGTCCAGCAGTTGTCACACCAATGTGAGACTCATATTTTACAAAATATTATTTTTTATCTGTGGTAAATTAGCATTTCCCCAGGAGACAGGCATCTCTCTGAAACCAAGCTCTCCCGTAACTCGGGGATCGATCTGTTTGCTTTTAGTGTGAGATTGCCTCCTCTTCCAGGTCAAACATTCCTTCCGGGAGACAGCGTTTACAACGCTGGTAATACCACGCAGGTTGATAACAACACGGACGTTACATCGTCTGTGTTGTTACCAAGCATGGCATTGCATCGCAAGTCATTTTAACGACTTGTGCTAGGTGGGGTGCAACACCAGGGAATGTGTTGGATTTTAAATCCAAAACCTTCCGTGCTGTTGCGCTAACTGGAATAGGAATAGTAATTTATACTATTCCTAAGTCCAGCGTGCCCTCTAGTACAAGTCGTTGAAACGACTTGCGATGTAATACCATGCATGGTAACAACGCGGCCGATGTAACGACCGCGTTGTTACCTACCGCGTGGTAACACCACGCGTTGTAACATCACAAATTCATTCCTTCCATATGCGTCCACAAAGAATGCATACATTTTAAGTAAACATTACCACGCAAGTGGGATTGAAAAACTATAAGACAAGACAATTAATCAGGAATATATTTGTAGCAACTACCAATAACAATTTTCCAAGTATTTTACAGGGAAGATTATTTAAATGAAAACATATTCTCCATATTGTTTTTTGAGTTATAGTTAACAAATTGGTCTTCGGTGGTGAAATAAATTAATGTGAAATGCCTTTCAAAGTTCAACTATTAGCAAAGCTCAGACTTTTATCATGCTAATAAAGGAATGCAGTAGGCTCGTTTTACACCTCCTATCAAATCACTGGTCCTTAATTCTTCATTACTTATTCCGGAGTGAGATTGATTGACTTGAGTAGAAAAATAAGTGCCATCTGCATGTATTTCTTAGGACGCTGTCATGGAAGCCAGTCTGTCATCGCGGGGAAACTATGGCAGACTTAACTATTGAGCATTTCTGTAATCAAAACATGCTGTACCATTCGTTTTGAGTTTCCAGAGTCAAAAAGCATTAATTTAACTGCTAACACTGCAAATGTTTTTCTGCTCTGTGATTTTCCCAAATAGGTATACCCATTAAGATTATTTTTGTTGTGCTGTGGCGATGCAATCTCCTGGATAGTATTTAATGATTTATCTATTTATTCATGTATTTATCTGTTTTATATAGTGTAGGTTTAACCCAGAAGCAAGATTAATGTTCCAGCTGGAAAGAGGTCAGGGTTATGTATACTGCCAATTTTGACTCTCACCATAAAGTAGCACAGAGGGTTAATATACATGCTGCAAAGAAAGTCAACCAGCATTTACAGAACTGCATTTTATGTGCATAGTTCAGTGGGTTGCTGCTTTTGTGACAACTTGTGGGTCAGCTGCACCTGGCGTAGAGGTTAAGGTGGAAGGTGCTCATTATTTAGAAATAGTAGGTTCAAAAGCACCTGCTGCAGAGTTCTGTAGAGTTTTTTAGTAGCGGCTCCTGGAGGGAGTGCTGCGGGGCGGGGTGGAGGGGCAGATTGGGGGGTAGTAAACTCCGGCTTAGTCCGACCAGAGTTAAGTACAGAAATAAATAAATAAAACAAATTACATTGCGCGCGCTGCAATGCTATTGTGTAGGGTGTGATCAATGCCTTCTTCTCTGGGCCGTGTGCCACATACTGTATTGTTGGAGCTGCCGTGTTAAGAGTCCAGGGTTGACTCAAAGCTATCTAGCTCCACAAAACTGCATGCTGAGTGGCACTTTGTCTGAGCTCAGATTGTTTTCTACTAGCCTCTGTTCCCAAATTGTGGTCTGCCATACATAGAATGTAGATGGAGATTGTTCTCACAGCAAGGAGCCTCGCAGACAATCTCTCTAGTGCCCCACCCATGTTATGTAGGCCACCAAATACTGCTTGACAGTCCTTAACTGCTCTCTAAATTTGCAATGTTTTCAGTTATAAACTCAGGGGGAAACATACAAATGGCCTCATTCCTTGTGGCCCTTCTTATTTCTAGGAACTCACATGAACTGAGTTGAATCCTTGTAGGAGGCTGGCTTAGTATAAGGTGCTCACTTATGCAAGTGTAGCATCCTGTACTAATCCAGACAACCCTTGTGGTGACTTTAGTGTCTTCAACAACCTTAGAAAGCTCTCTAAGTGGTAGCTGTGGAGAGCAGCCTTCAGGCTTAGTCCAGAAGGAGTGTAAAGCAGCTTGGTTTTACCAGTAGTTAATCTTATGATGCAGGTTAAGTGAAAAAGAACCACACAGAGTAGTTATAAAATAGGTATTTATTATGAACACTCACTAACACATTGAAATATCTCCTACCCGCAGATATAAACACAATACACACAAATACTGTGCAAATAGAACACTTAAGTAGCACAAATACACAGTGGTCTCCAGTGGGAGACCAAACCATATACTAAAATAGTGGAATGCGACCCATGACTTAAGTTAAGAATGGACCCAGAAGACGTAGAACAGTTGGGGACCCAAGGAACCACACAAGGTGAGTATCTTGGACCCCCATGGAGGCCGTGTGCAATGTGGGAACATGAATGCAAGTCAATGGGTAAGTCGCAGTTGCAGTTTCATGGAAGAAGGACCCTTCCCAGACGACCCTGAAGAAACCCCATGTAAGATGGAAGTTGGGGGAGTCACCTCACCCGTGTATACCCCAGAATTCAGGATAACTACCCCACGGAAATCGGGTGCATAGGTGGGAAGTGATGTCGGAAACAACCGTAGACCACAATGGAGGACTTCAGTGAAGATGGATTCAAGAGGAGAGGTTCCTACAAGCAGAGGGGTTAGAGTCTATGCCACTCAGAAGTGACCAGGATGCATGTAAGATGAATGCCCACTGATGTAGGATGCAGGAGAGTTGATGGTGTCCTTGAAGTTGCAGTTGAGCAGACCAGGCGACGCTGTGGAAGACCAGGAACCGTTTACGAGCTGTCCCACATCGGATGTCAAGAACCTAGGGGTCAATGTCTGGCAGGGGCACGAACAAGCCTTGGCAATGGCAACCAACATAGTTGTAGAAAAAGGTGCAGAGTCGGGACCAGCAAGGTTCAAGTGACTCACCACTGATGTCCACTGGCCTGGTGAAGAACCTGTATGGAGCACAGGCACAGACATTGCAGAAGACTGGCAGGAACATGATGCAATGAGCAGCAGGAGTCTTCCTAGTTGAAGTCTCGGTTCGCAAAGTGAAGGCCAGAGAAATCCAAAGTGCCTAGAGGGTTGAATTTGAAGTGGTTTTGGATCTGAATCTTGTCCCACGATGAATCTAGAGACCCACCCACAGGGAAGCCCTTAAGTACCCACATGAAAGGGCCGGGACGATTCAGGGGTCCCTCCCAGAGGAGGGGCTGGACAGTGGGGAGGATACTCCCATGTCCTTTGTCCAGTTTCACGCCAGAGCAGGAGCCAATGGCTCCCTGAACTGATTTCAACTGGAGTATGCAAGGAAGGCACCAAATGTGCCCTTCAGAGCAGTCTAGTGGCACTGACAAGCACTCCCACCCTGTCCCAATTCCTAAGTCCTGACCACCTCCCTGTGACACAAAACCTATTGTCCTGCCTTCCCCTGCTCAAGGTTGGCTCAGCATCTGGAGGGCAGAATCATGTCTCTGGTCGGTAGGGCTATGGTTTGCTGTCCGGGCCTAAAGACTGGTACCATTAGCAATGAGGGCCTCCCGGAGGAGCTTTACAGTGCATGGAATCATAACTCCCAAGTGTGGGGGTATGATTCTAAAATGTTTGATACCAAACACAACAGGGTTCGTTACAGCCAGGTTAGAGATAGCCATCACGTAATGACACATGGCCACTCTTTGTATTGTACTGGATGATGCACTTAAAACCCGGGAGAATGGACTTTGAGGGTCATAGGGGTGTCCTGCTCCCTGTCTTCAGGATTGAAAGGCCTGCCTTAGGGGTGTCTTATAGGTTTTAAGTGCAGTGACCTCATATATCAGGAAGCATATATCTGTTGTAAGTGGTGCTAGCACCAGCTTACATGGGCTGCAATGGCAGGCATGTAGTCACAATTTGAGTGATCTCTCATGGGTGGAATAATACATGCTTCAGCCCATGGAGAACCCCTTGTGTACTTATGCCCTGAGTACCATATACTAGGGACTTACAAGGGTACCCCAGTAACCAATCTGAATTGTACCTAAGTACTCACCATGTCCAATTTAGGAAAGAAACACAGAGACTGTGGTCCTGATTATCAGAATCCCAGTCAGACTAGTCAGCAAAACATCTTGACACCAGCAAAAAGTGGGGGTGACCATGAAAGCAGATCCTACTTTCCTGCACAATCCTACATTTCAATTCTTGATGATTTGAGATTTGTTGCACTGAGGTATGATTCAGATGATCAGTCTCATTTTTCTATAGCTGATAATTAGCCAAGAGAGCTCTCTCTAGATCTGTCCATAATGTGGTAAACCAGTGCCTGGGCAAGGTAGAGCTTGAAGGTGGCTGTAGAAGCACAAGTCACATATAGACTCCCTTGATTCTCCGTCAATCCCATCTACCATCCTGTATTAGTTCTGTCCTGGTGGACTCTTGAGGCTGGCCATGTATGAAAGTAAGCAGGCCGTGACACACAAACTACACGTATATGAGGCAGATTGAGACATATACCTAAGAAGAAGGAAGGTGAATATTCTATGCATATGTTCATGTTGTGAGGGGATAATTAGTCTGAACTCTAGATACTGAAGCTGTCTGCCGGTGAGGGATATTCATTGTGTAGTAACTTTACTTCTGACTATATTATTTCTAACTTCTACAGCCACAAGTCCACCTGTCACCACCAGCGAGTGCAGCACCTGGGGGAATTATAACTTTCAGACATTTGATGGCTCTAAATTCAGTTTTCCTGGAACCTGCACCTATCTGTTTGCCAAAGAATGCACAACAACTCGCAGTGTTTTCAATATTGTGGTCCAGAGGCTCATCAGGGATGAAGCCAATGTCATCTTCTTCTCAGTCACCTTAGATGATGTACTTATTGAGGTGAAAGAAACCGGCATCACCGCTCAAGGAAAAGAGTGAGTACTAGTCCTTCACTAAACTTCATATTAATGATTGTGTTTCTCTCTCCCTCTCCCTTGATCCTTTTATTTTCGGTCATTTTGTTTCTTTCTATTTTTGTCAATTTATTTCATTTGATGCTCATTTTAATGCTGCATGATTCATTTCTGCTATTAAAGGTTGAACATTAATACTTTCCATTTGGTTATAAAAGTAATATTAAAATATTTTTATTGTAATTAGATTATAATGCGAGGACTCAGTATGGCCATGTAAACTGCCCTTCTGAAATTTGAAAATTTGTGTTATGCAAAACCACTGAAACCATCTGTTATACAATTTAGGGGCCGATTCCGATCCGGGTCGGAAGGGCACCGAAGGCGATCCGGCCGAAAAAACTACGAGCCGTACGCGTGTTCTCTGCCCGAATCGTACAGCTGTACTAGCGAGCAAGTACGATGCGAGCTACATGAAATTGATCGACTGAGTCGTTTCCGGGTCCGAACCGCTCTGTACGTCTCGGTCGTAAGCTAACCGTGGCGTGCAATGGATGCGATTTATGACCGAGCCAGTACGATGCACGCATCGGACAGCCTGTGCGAGCCGGACTGTCCGGCTCACAAAACGTCTGGGTGGTTGCCTATGGGGGTCCGCGTCGGACCCCCTGTCACCTGCAGCCCTACGACTCGGACACAGGTGGACACCCAAGGGTCCCCCAACACAGGCATGTATGGTGCGGATGGCACCAACACGTACCCATTGTAGTGGGCGCCCTTGTGCGAGACGTACCTATTCAGTCAATGGGAGCTAATGTACGCGTCGTACGACTGGCTCCCATTTGGCTTCTATGGGACTGCAGGACTCTGGCTCGGTCGGAAAACACTCCGGATCCGGCTCGGTCGAAGTGCTTTCCGACCCGGATCAGAATCGGCACCTTAGTATCATTTTCAGCCTGAAGGAGACTGATTGAAGAAGCAAATGTGTTCTGAGACCTGCTGGTATCTCGCATGACTTTTTATTGCAAGGACTCACATGAAATTTGATACAAGTCACCAGCAAACTGCATTTAGCACCATCGGCATAATTTGTAGCATGTTTTGCAAAATGACACAGTTCTCACACCTCCAGACCGTACCAATTTGGATTTCAGTGCACTCTCAATATCAACGGTGGATCCAGGTTGAGGTACAGTGAATTGTGAGAAGTTGGCCTGGTATATGCTGTCCTCTAGTTATAGTGGGCACCTTGCACCATTCCAAACAACCCCTTATTGATGATAGGTTTAAGACAACCTTATTTGAAAGCTATCCTAGTGGCAGCTGTGGAGAGCAGCCTTCAGGCTAAGTCTTGAAGGAGTGTGAAGCTGTTTGTTTTACCAGTCTATAATCTCTTGAATGCCTAAATGAAAGGAGACCACACCAGGTATATATATATATGAAATATAGGTATTTATTACTAAACACCCCCCACCCCCAGTCTCTTTATGAGGCTAGAGGCAAAAGTACATAAGTTACACGTCAAATATCACAGTAAATTAGCACAATATACGATAGGCCCTGGGGGCCAACCAAACCATATATTAAAAAAGTGGTACAAGAACCACGACTTGACTAGACACAAGGCCTAGAGCCTGTAGAATCACTGGGACCCCAAGGAACCACCCAAGGTAGTGACACAGGGGACCCACGGGGGACGAATGCAGTGTGAGAACACAGCCGCGAGCTCCCGTTGGCTTCTATGGGGAAGTTGCGGTTAGAATTTTAAAGTTTAAGGACACTTAGGAGTGGACTATGAACAAACCCTTTTGGACTTAGATGGTTCTAGGGCCAACACCCACGGGAGCACAGGAGTGCTTGTGTTACCTCACCCAGGGAAGCCGGGTGCATAGGTGTCAAATGGTGTCGGGTCGCATCGTCGTTTTCAATGGCAGCTTGCTGAATAGTGCTGCTGCCGGGAAGATGAGAGGTGTCAGAAGAGATCCAAGCCTGGATCGAAGATGTAAGAACCTGAAAGCAGAGGGGACAGAGTCTGGGTCACTTGCCTGTGACCAGGGGCACGATAGTCGAATGCCCACCGATGTCGGGTGCTTCAGGTGAGAAGAGTGGAAGTTTGACTCTTCAGCCACGAGGACCAGGAGGCGTCGATGATGACTAGGAGCTGGATTCGAGCTGTCCCACGAAGGATGTTGAGTGCTGCAACGTCGGTGCCCGGAGTGGACACAACAAGCCTTGGCAACAGCAACCCACGCAGGAAGAGTAAAGATGCTTCGGTGTGGACCAGCAAGGTCCTGTGGACTCCCAAGCGATGGAGAGTCAGGGCGCGTCTGGAGCAACCAGGGATGCCCAATTAAAGTAAGAGTTGCCTTCACAGGGACCCAGCAGTCAACAGACCTTGGATCGCGAAGGAGCCATAAGCGAACACACAAAGGGCGGGCTCACGGAACACTCGTGGAGTGTAGGCCAGCAATCTTCAGTGAAAAAGGTGCTCGGGGCCTGGGCTGCAAGTAACCCAATGCATAGCCGCAAAGGACGTTGAGAAGCTGATGCACTTGCAAATGTGCACGGTGTCCAGGGGTTCTGGATCCACGGTACCCACGAGGGCTACGGGTCTCAGCTTTGCTCTGGACTCGGGTCAGCCTCTGGAAAGTCTGGGAACCCACCTCCTGTATTGCAAAGTCTTCGGCGTCTGGCGGGAGCTTCGGAGATGCAGACCGGGCAGATGCGTCTTTAGTGCCTGCCAAGCAGGGAAGTAACTCCTTTACTCCAAGGGAGATTCTTCAGTCATCTAGTCATGTAGATCACCGAAGTTCCGGGATTTCTGTAGCAGAGTTTCGTCCAGGTGTAATCTCAAGTCCTGTAGTCAGGGGTTCCTTCCTTATACCCAAGGAGGGGGTTGGACTAACTCTGGGGACCCACCTATGGGAGCGTTTAGATAGAGGTGTGGCTACACCCATTTCCTTTGTCCAGTTTCGCGCCAGAGCAGGGACTGGTAGCCCCTGCAACTGGTTTGAACTGGACTATGCACAGGGACACCAAATATGCCCCCATTGCAGGACGTCAAAGCACTCTTGGAGTGCTCCCACCCAGCCCCAATCCACTAAGGCCTGTCTGGGAGGTGGTAACACCTCCCTGTGACAGGCAACCTATTGTCCAGGCCTCCCCTGCCAGAGTTTCGGTCAGCAGCAGGAGGCCAGACTTGTGTCTGTGGCTGGCAGCATCCATTTTGTGGTGCCAGGGCTCTGTTAGCTGGTACCAGGTATACCGGTGCTGTCATGTCTCTCCCTCTAGCAGGGTGGGATTATACCCCCACACCAGTTACTGGTGTGGGGGGTATGATTCCAAGGTGTTTGACACCAAACACAACATGTTTCCGTGCAGCCATCACAAATTTAGCATTTTCCGTTTGGTTATAATGCACTTAAGAGTATATGGTCAGGCTGCATCACAGACAACCCCGGAGAATAGATTCCGAAGGCTGCAGAGGAGCTCTGCTCATGCATGGGCACCCTCTCACATAAAACCAAGCACCCCGCCTTCAGGATTGATAAGGCCTGCCATAAGGGTGACTGATAGATTTATATGTGCAGTGATAGGGTGAGATATAGCAAACCTATATCGCAGTAAGGGGTGCATGCACCACCTCACTCAGGCTGCTGTAGCAGTTCCGTGGTGTGATTTTGGAAGGCTTCCCAGGGGTGACATAATACATGCTTCAGCCCCTGGTAGGCCTCTGGGGTACCTATGCCCTGGGTACATAGTATACCATATACTAGGGGCTTATAAGGGCACCCCAGAATCCAATCTGTGCTGTACCTAAGGTACAGGCAATCAATTTAGAGAGGAAGCAGCTAGGCTGGGGTCCTGGATAGCAGGGCCCCAGCCAGGCTAAAGTCGAAAAGCAGTGATACATCAGCAAGAAGTGGGGGTAACCATAAGAAGCAGATCCTACTCTCCTACATCAATGTAATTACATTCATGAACATAAAGAAATGTGTAATCATTTACATTATGATGTATTTCAATATTATGGCTGGAGAGGATGTATTGTGGAGTGCACACTGAAGGACTAAGGTATAGGGGAAACTACAACTGTTTGGTGACTCTCTAAACATCTCTGCATCCCTTTCACTCCTTTATCTATTTATAACCCTCCAATCTCCATTTTTTATATTTCTCCTCTTTATTGAAAGAAAAAGTAATACTGCACCTCTGCCCAGACCTATGAAGGCCTTCTAAATCAGAAACTAATGTACACCACGGAAGCCTAACAATACAGTTTTCTGCCAGTTTCCAAAGGGGCACTAATTCTTTACTACTTCACTCCCTAAAAAAACAATGTACTGAACATTGCAGTCAGATTCTTTTACCCTTACTGTTTATTGTCAAAACAATGTCTATTTTTACATCTACCTAGACTCAAACTCCTTATCATTTCCAAATACAGTGAGATCTATAGAGCATAAGTTGTCCAAAATTCACATAGAGGAGGCTTTGATAATAGAGCCCCCCAAATTAAGATCCATCCTAGTATGGAATGTATGAGTAATTACATTTTCTCACACAGACAAACAATCCCAAAAAGGTTGAAGACATTTAATGGCGCAAAAATACACATTTACAGAAATCATTGGGAGCATGCATTATGAGAAATATGAGGCAACATCAGTACTAGATTCTGATACAAAATACATTGTTCTCCATGTCTTTTTGCCTCCTTCTAGGACTGGACAAAGAGTCCCATATGACCAAAACAGAGGAAATATACTTCAAAAGTTAGTGGGAAGTGTCCCATTTGATTTAATTTGACTTCATGAAGGGATACATCCTATAAAACAACCTTTCGGTCCTGACTAAAGCCATCCACCCACAGGGCACAAAGTTGGCTGAAACATGCCGGCCTGGTTCTTCCAGAGATAGATGTGAGAGATACCTAATCCCTCTCTTTT
Organism: Triturus cristatus; assembly: GCF_964204655.1. Lineage (NCBI taxonomy): Eukaryota > Metazoa > Chordata > Amphibia > Caudata > Salamandridae > Triturus > Triturus cristatus. The sequence goes on from NC_140583.1 coordinate 742,776,885, forward strand.
TACATCTCACATTTTTCATCATACCACTACCTTTGATCTTATTAATAAAATATGTATTTTCAAAAGGTAGGAGGTATCTTTTTTAAATGTCCACACATGGTGGATCTCATACAGTCTTAGACTCAAGAGGCAATCACTCCTGGTGGAGGAAAAGACCCAGTGTAACGATCAGTGGCTAAGTATGTCAACGGGAGAGATGCCTTTGGCAGAACAGCATTGTTGAGGGTCTCACAATTTTGGTTTTGCCCTCCCCCACCCCCCTGTCTCAACACAACTCTTCCACTCCACTTGATTTTACATTTTCATTTAAGGAAAGTTGAGTGGAACTTTAACTTCTCCCTCCCACTTTTGACTCTTGAGGTATTTCAATATTCATCATTATATTTTTTTATAAAACATATAAGTTGGGTTTCCTTTAAGTTGCATCTTAGGATAAATTTTCCCCTTAATTACGCACATTACCATAAAATATATTCATACACTTAGGGGGATATTCACAAGGACTTATCGCCGAGTTAGCGGCATTTCATCGCAGCCAAAGTTGCGATAAAATTATCGCCCTATTCACAAGCTGGTGCTAACAATAGATACCACAAGTTTCCCTAGCAGCCGCAAAAAATATCGCCACAGATGACCCCTGCCATTATCGCTAATGAGATGCAGAGTAGGCGTTCCCGTGCCAAAATCCGCAACAACACCACTCCATAACATTCACAACAACCAGACAGAACTGCGATAAGAACACAAAACAGGCGATAATGCACGTCAGCAGCAGGAAAATAACACCTGCTCCGACCTGGCGCAAAGTCGGACAGCAGCTTGCATCACAAAAGGGAGCACAGCCCACAGCCACACCTGAAGAACAACAGATATACCCAGGCGACTGAACATGCAGCCGGGAGGGCAGAAAGAGCAACAACACCCACCACCCCCAGGACCCACCCTCCCCGGCTCCTCCGCCCCAACCAAAGACATGCCACATCAGCTACACCTAAACATGTCCAAAATAATTCACAACTGGTGCCATGCATGTGTCGTCACATAAATGAGCATCACCCATTCACTTTCGAAGCAACAAATGAAACTTTATTAAAAGGAACACTGAAATGAATTGAAGACACATGGCGGCTCCCCTCGGAACAATCCATAGGTCACAGCCTGCAAGACAAAAATCATGATGAGAAGGTGTGTCTTGCGCACATCAAAGGACAGAGAGAGAGCGAAGGAGAAAGAGAGGGAGAGAGAGGGAAAGACGGACAGAGAGGGGGAATGTTAGAAATGGGATCTCTGGTTGGCTAGGGCTTGCGCCAAAGCCAGGCAGAGACTACCACTCTAAGTCAGGGCTGGGGAGTTACACGGCAAAGATAACCCCTGCTCACCCCCTTGGTAGCTTGGCACGAGCAGTCATGCTTATCCCGGAGGCAATGTGTAAAGCGTTTGCGCACGCACACAGCAACAACACCCTAGGCCCACCACAAAAGAAACTCCACACAAGGTTATATAGAAAATAGCCTTTGTATTATAATAAACACATTAGATGATAATCACATAATTTACACGGTGCCAACTGGTACTGGGCAGAAATTTACAGGGGACTATTTACACAAGACAGGGCCACATGGACCACTGTCAGAATTAGCACAAATCACCAATTGTAAATGTAGAACATATACCAACTGTAACACAAATTATAACTGTAGAGCACAACCAATAACTACTGGTGCAATAATGACATCAGCATTATCACAATAGAATCAGGTATCAAACCTAACCTGTATACATCACAGGGGCATAAACACATTATGCAAGTTCTCATAAGTCTAACGCATTAGACCTTACCTCCTAAGTATAATTACACTAGGGGCGTATATCACACAGGGAATTATAATCTCCCTAACATAAACCTAAACAGGTAAAACAACCTCCTATGCAGAAATCATATCTAGAGGTATAAAACACAGGGTGCGCAAAACATACTACACACGGTACATTCCCTAACACCATAAGCATTAACACAGGGTGCGCAAAACATACTATACACGGTACATTTCCTAACACCATAAGCATTAACCCAGGGTGCGCAAAACATACTATACACGGTACATTTCCTAACACCATAAGCATTAAACCACAGTAGTACTTCAACCGCATTTAGGGTCCAGGTTGCACCAGAACCTAAACGTAGCAGCTGCCCACTACTTGCTGGGTAGCTGGGGACAAGAACAGGACCTAAACGCTGCAGCTGGCACTAAGTGCTGCGCAGCTGTGGAAGTCAAATATGAGGAAATCAATGGGCCCCACGTTGGAGCCATCTGGCTCAGAAAACAACCATGTCCCCATGGAGCGCACGGGCTCCTGAAATCAATATGTGCCAGCGTTGGAGCCACAGAGGGCTCGGAAAATAATGAATACCCCATATTGTGGCAGCGGCCCGCAACTGCGGCGCCGCTGGGAAAACCAACACCATGCTGAGGCAAGGAAAATGCTCACGGGCCCCTCCAGCCCTCTTAAACAACAATGTGCCACACGTTAGAGCCTCATGGGGCTTGGTAACTAAGGAATGTAAGACGTTGGAGCCACATAGGCTTTAGAATAATAATGCCCCCTTCGGTGGTGCAGCCCGCTGACAGACGGGGCCGCTCTGACTCTGTGCCTCGCACCGAAAACAAAACCTGCTCCCTTGAGGAGGGGGAGCGACCGGCCCATGTCCCCTGCTCAGCCCTCGGCTCTGGCGCAGGGATTCCTTGGGTCGGGCGGCTGCCATGCTACACCCGGTCCCCCATCTCGAGACCGGGACTTCAGGGATGGAGCCCTCGCGGCTCCTACCAAGAATCCTCTTCACCCGGGCCCCGGGGCTCTCTGAACATCCGCGGGGCTCCCTCAACTCACGGGAGCTCCGCGAGGCAGGCACAGTCTTCCGGGCAGCCTTCTCCAGGTTGGGGGAAATGACGGCGAGGCCCCGCCCCTGTCCCAGGCAGACGTGCCAGGCTTCCGGTTTTCGCCCGGGCAGCAGAAGTGATGTTGAAGGAGAACGCAGGGTGGGCTCCCGCTAAGGCAGCATAAGGCGGGGTGGGCACCCGCCGTTAAAATAACTAAGACTGTGGCAATACCGCGGGGTAGGCACCCGCTAAGGCACACAAACAGCGGGGTGGGCACCCGCAACCGGACACAATGAGGAGGAATCCCTACGCTGGGGATTCCCTCTAAGGAGATCGCAGCCCAGCGCTGCAGGTGGCAGAGAGAGGCCTCAAAGCTCTTCCTAAAATGAAGGGCCAATTAAGTTAAAGTGCTCCCAGGCGCTAGAAGAAGGCAAAGGTCCTGGGGCAAAGAAAATAAATCCCCAAAGGTCCCAGAAGTCCATCAGGCATCCAGGGCCTGGGCAGGGCCCAGGGAAGCAAGCCTTCCCCTGGGCCCCAGCAGCAGCAGGCCCCTGGCAGATTCGAGTCCAAGAACAAGAACATTTTCATGGGGTCACAGCCCCTCTTTTATACACAGAATCCTTTGCCTCCAAAGCTGCAGGAAAGGGACGAACCAGATGCAACTGGTTTCTGAGCACTTTGTTTTGCTCAGCCCCTCTTCCTATTCACAGGACAGGCCAGGGACATCAGACGCACCACAGGGGGTGGAGCCAGCATTGTGGAGTGAAAGCACAGCCCTATTCAGGTCCCAGGTGTACTCCTCCCTGCCATCAACATGCAGATCTCTCCATTCACCACCGGGGCAGACCCATCCTGACTCCTGGAGCCAGACACACCAGCCAATCACAAGCCAGACAGTCACTGCACATTTATTACACAGACATGCCAGCTTCTAGAAGCGGCACTTCTACACTAGACACAGCAACGGCGCACACATCATTGCACAGCATTCAATCTCACGAGTTCGCACATACCAAACTCGACCCTGCACTCCTCTCACATCAGGACTTAACACGGTCACTCAGATCCCCCATGCATTCCTATGGGAGGGCAGGTCAGTCTCTCTAAACCATACACAGAGCACACGCACTTTCCACTGGGACACAGTGTAAAAGCGCCTAGAGGCCTAAAACCACTAGTACAACATAGGAAAAAGGCTAAGATCAAAGCAGCAAGTTCATGGGGTGAACTTTCCAGAAGGGCAAGTCCAACTGGGAAGAGAAGAAGAGACGGGGAGAGAGAGAGAGAGAGAAGAAGAGAGGGGGAGAGAGAGAGAGAGAGAAGGAGAGAGGGGGAGAGGGAGAGAGAAAAGAGAGGGGGAGAGAGAGAGGGAGAGAGAGAAGAAGAGAGGGGGGAGGGAGAGAGAGAAGAAGAGAGGGGGAGAGAAGATAGAGAAGAAGAGGGAGAGAGAGAGAGAGAGAGAGTAAGAGAGAGAGAGAGAGAGTAGAAGAGAGGGGGAGAGAGAGAGAGAGAAGAGGAGAGGGGAGAGAGAGAGAGAAGAAGAAGAGAGAGAGAGAGAGAGAGTGCCCCCCCTGCTCACCCAGGCCACACTGCTCACCTGCTGCCAACGGTGTGTCTCCAACCACTTGCCGGGACATATAGCAGGACACCAGGTCACACATCTGTGACATAGCCGTCATCTGAAACAGAGTCCAGAAACATGATTGGCACAGTACACACACTTGCACAAGACAACATCACCTGCCCGCCCATGCACACCCAAACAGAGGTACCCCAACCCCACCTGCCGGCCATCAGAGCATGCCTGCCAATGCACACCCAGGCCTCACTGCTCACCTTCCGCCACCGGCGTGTAGACAGAAGGTCCCTCCACGTGCCGCTGCAAGCCACAAGCCATGTCCATGCCATGTCCGGGGCCCACGGACATGGCACCCTCCACACCATGCAGCCGCGCTCAGCAGGCCACCAGGACTCACGTTTGGTGCTGGGTCTTGATTACTCCATGGTATAGGACATGCCAGTGCACCCGGCATCATCACAGGCTGCACACCCGCTCAGCCCAATGGGTGCCACTAACTCTGTGATCCCGGAAGCGACGCCACGTGGCGGTAGGCCCGCGCTGCCCGCTGGCTCTGGCCTACACTGCGGTCCAGCAGGGCACACAAAACCTGAGCTGTCCGGACCGCCGGGACGGGGCATAATTGCAGGCTGCACACCCGCTCAGCAGCTTAAGGTTCCACTTACTGAGCGCACCCAAAGTCACCGTCCCATGGCAGGGTGCCTGTGCCAGCCGAAATTCTCCGGGTGCCACTAACTCTGTGCAACCCCAGTCAGCGCCATGTGGTGGTAGGCCCGTGACGGCCGCAAGGCCTCGGGTGCCACTAACCCTGTGCGCAACAACTCATGGGCCATTTATGATTGGGAAGCGTGGAGCACCCGTTATCCAGTCACCACCGGCAGAGGGGAATGTGACGTCGTCGGCCCCTTATGTTGGCGGAGTCACATAGCCTGTGACGCCTCTGCCGGATGGGTGTGGTATGCGTGCAAACCTTCCCTAAGGGAGTGGCTGTGACATGCTGACAACTAGACCAGTGACCTGCACACCACCAGCCGGTACGCTTGCAACAGGTAGCAATGAGGGACCCCCCTCCGAGTGTTAGCGGAGTGGTCTGGCCTGCCATATGCCGGACCAGCGCAGGGCTTGCAACAATGACTCATGGGCTCGGGGCATGGTTCAGTCCATGTACGGACTTGGACGTGACTGATGCATGTGTCCCTGTTGTAGAGTTCACGGGACCCGGTACACAATATGCAATGTAGCACCGTCTGAATGGCATCCCACAGGATGAGCCTCATTCACGCAATGGAAAATCACTGTGCCTACATTTATCCACACATTCATACATGAATGATGACAGACATGACACAGCAGTGCGTCACTGGATGTTTATTGCACATCCGTGCAGTTCTGCAGCTGGAGCGGTACAGGGCAATGCCGAGCATACTACTCAATATGGGCCAGTGGAGGGCCAGTCAGAGTCCATCCGGGCATGACAATTCCTGCGGAAGAGGAAGGGTACAGTCCGCAGTCTGGTCGCCGTGTCATTGGTCATCAGACAGGATATGGCAGTCCATGTCACTGTCCAAGGTGAGTGCATCAGAGTGTATCGGGGGTCAGTGGAAGGTCAAGAGGCCATGTGCGGCACCAAGCAGAAACAGGCCAGGTGGCGGAGTTGAATGCTAGTGCTTCCTGATCACTAACCCATCCACGTCCTCGCCCCCGGATGTGTGCTCTGCCCCACCTGTGGGTGTTGCAGTACCGGCTGCGGCATTGTGTGCCACTGACACATCAGGGGCTGGAGGAGGATTGTTGGCAGTACTTTGTGGCAGGGACACATCAGGTGCCGGAGTGGATACGCCTGCCGCACTGTGAGGCACTGACACACCAGGGGGCAGAGATGTGGATGGTGTGGGGGCAGCAGCATTCATCTGTGCCACGCCTTGTGGCAGCATTTCCATAATGATGGTCTGCAGGGTATGGTAGATCCCAGCTACATTTCGCTGATGTGCAGCGGTGGCTGCCATCCTTTCCACCTCCATTTGCACCATGTCTTCCTCGAGCCTCCGCATGTGTGCCAGCTCACGGCTGCTATCGCTGGTGCCCCTCTGAGCGGTCAGGTGTTCTTGTCTCCATGTCAGGACACCAGCAATGTCAGTCAGGGCACTTTGGAGGCCATGGAGCGGGCCTAGACAGCCATGGATGGCACCCAGTTTGGTGGCCATGAGGTCGAACCCACCCGCACCTGCTTAGCCTTCTCTCTCTGGGCCTCCAGCACACCGCGTTGGAAGGCTGTGTGTTGTTCCTGGGAGTTTCGGGAGACTGCTGTGGCCATAGATGCCTCCTGCTGGGTGGTTTGGGTGGTGGGTGGTGTCTCCTTGATGCAGCTGGTCAGCCCTGATCCTGGAGGTGAGTCGTGGGTGATGTCAATGATGTCTAGGAGGGCTTGGGAGTCGATGCTGGGGTTGTCCTCCTCATCATCAGTGAAGAGTGTCTGGGACTGCTCTGCAGGGGTGTTGACGGGGGCCCTGCAATGTGAAGGGAGATGGTGTATTGCAATGTGTCCACATGTATGTATCTGCATGGTACATGTTGACATTCAGACAGTATGACATTGTACATTGTGACAGTCTGAGGATCTGGGCCATGACCCAGAGTCATTGAGGGTGTGCACTGTGCTCTGCTTTATTGTGCATGTGTGCTATTGTGGCCATCTCCACCCGTCCCCCCAGTACTTGGTGGTTACTCACCCTGTTTTGGTTATGTTGTGTCCTATCGAGCAGTGTCCGGTCCCACGACTCCGGCCACAGTATCCACACTGATGCCTGTCGACACCAGCTCCTCCATGTCCAGCACGAGCTGTGGCGCTGGGTCCCCACCTCCAGTCTGCATTGCTGCCTTCTGGTTGGCTGCAAGTTTTTCCTTGGTCTTGCGCTTGATGTCATTCCATCGCCTCTTGACCTCATCCATTGTCCTCTTGTGCTCTCTGACGGCATTCATCTTGTCCACGATGTCCCGCCATATTCCAGTTTTGGTGCCCAATGACACGTTGGAGGTGACAAACAGTTGTTCATGGTGTTGCATCACCTCCGTGACTATGATCCTGTTCGCCTGCGGACTGAACTTCATCTTCCTCTTCTTGTCCTTGCCCTTCCTTGTCCCAGAGGTCCCGGGCTGGTCGTCCAGGGTGCTTGTGGGGTTACGCTCGTCCTCTGCACCTGCTCTGGCTGCCTCCATGGTGCTTGGGTGTTGGTCAGTTTGTGTTTGTGTTTTTTTACCTACTTTTGTGGTGATTTTTCCTGCCTGCCAGGTGTGTGTTGCAGGCCTGGTGCTGCTTATCGCTGATTTCCTCAACGCGCTTTGGCCCATCGCAGGTTTTTTGGTGTTGTGGTTTGTGTTTTTATCTCCACTGAGGTGGTTGTATCTGCGGCAATGTCTACGGTTTCGGCAGACTATCGCATGGTACCGCCTTGTTGTGAATTCCACATTGACACGGGGTTCTTTTCCCACTATGGGCTGCGATGTTGAGAGTTGTGTTAAGCTACTCTTGCGGTAGTTATCCCACGTTCTTGTGAATAAACCCCTTAGTGGCATACAAAGGTGGTAGAATTGGATATCCTCCAGGTACTTCACCCTTTTTCAGTTTATAAAAAAAGTCAGCAGAAAACCACTTCCACTTTGAGGATTTTATTTTTTTATTTATGACTTCTATTGACAGGGGACAAAATATTCGCAATTTGCTTAGTGTTGAGTTGTTTCCCTGAAATCGATATGTGTTTCATTAAAAGTGGATGTAGATTATATGGAGGAGGCCATAGAGAGCTGCAATTTTTACCTATGTTTCTGAAATGAGCAGAGAATCATACTGTCTTGCTTATCTCTCCAGAGCACCTGGGAAAGACTTCAAAGTACCAGGACACAATGCAAACACTCTTCAAAATAGGGCTCTACACACTTCAGATTACCAAAATCCAAAGTAGACAAAGCTCAACACTCATTTGCAAAGTAAAGGAGAATATTTATTGCAGCAAGTTCCCATATATGAAACGGCAATAATACACAAGAATAAAGGTATAGATAATTAAGTGTATGTACACAAGTAAATAATTAGAATCTGAAATACTTCAGCGGCTGCCTGTTCAGCATCATCTTGCCAGCATGAAGAGGAACCCGTTGATAGTCTCAGGCAGGGGGTCTCAACTGGGCACAGAAGCTCTGGGCAGTGTGCCTACTCACAGGAGAGTTCCTGTCAAAGTGCCAAGAGGGCTCCATCTTTATGCTCTAGACTAACAATGGAACGCGAGTTCTAGAAACTCTCCCTCCCTTCATCTGCACTGTAGGTGCTGGCTGCACTCTCCGCGTCAAGATCACTCATCGGAGCTGGCCAGGCTCTGATGAGAGCTGAGGCAGAATTGTTTACTTTCTCATCCTTGGACACTTTACGCATCCCACACTGTCTGTTCTAGCAGCTTATTTCTCAGCTCGGTGAAGTGAGAAACATAAACAACTCTTTGTGCACATGTAACCTGGGCCTGCCTGCGTTCGCAGCTGAAAGGCAGGGTCAGACAGACACAAGATGAAACAGTGCCAACAAAATGTAGTTAGAGAGTAAAATGGAGTCAATGGTCAATACACGGTCTCACATAATTGCTTTTAGCATTACACTCCATCCCTTAACCATTGATTAATAATTAGCATAACTCATAGGTGTCAAAGTTATAGCGCTAGGATGAAACAAGGATATAAAGTTAGGCATACATTGAATAGATAACACACAGATATCAAAATACAAGTTATAATGAAAATGACTCTTAAAATATAGTGAAGTTGCCCAAAATCAGGCAACCATCCCAATACCTAATCCCACCACCCCTTGTCCATATCTTGCTTCACTCCCTTGACTAATTCATACAATGAATTAAGATATGTATGGATGGGTGTGGAGTGGTCGGATAAATGGAAACAACACAATTCTTCAAAATCTGCACAGCCATAGTTATGTTTTAAAAGTAAATAGCCCATAGTGGCCCTATTTTGTAAAGCAGCTCTTCTTGCTCCTTGAGCATTCAATAGCAATTCAGCTGAAGCAGTAGAAGTTTCATTTAAAATGTTCACCATTAAACATGCAAGCTTGTTATCTTAGTATTATACACAGTTAACCCAAGGCCGCCTACTATGGACATAGTTAGACTAACATGTTAAGTTTTTTTAGAACAAGGTAATTTCATAATCACAGTCTTTAGACAATTGAAATGCTTTTCTAGCATAGCAAGAACATTAAACTGGATGCAAAGGAAACATCACAAGTCCTAATCGTGTTAAGGTACAGGGTCCACTAGTCAGGTTTGTTGGAATATAGGTATTTGATGTACTGCCACTTAAAAAGTGCCAATCACTTGGGTAATTTAACATGCCTAAAGTAACTAGCAACACACACTATCTGCTTGCAAGACATATTGTTATATGCGATAGTACACATACTATCACTCCATCACTGACACAATGTACATTACTCTTCTGGAAATGTTACTTATAGAACCATCAAGTGTTAGCTGCTGACACTTGTTTTTCCTGTTCCTGTTACCTTAGGACAAAATTTACAACTTCGGTCATAAGACTCGGTCTGCTCAGCATAGGAGGAGCGACATGGCACGTCTTAGCGAATTACACTCCACATCCTGAGATAGACACACTCCAAATAGGGGAAGTGCGTACACTTTACAAAGAAGTACTCAGGCTATGCAGACATATTATCCAGTTCGTCATGCAAACACTCACAGTACAACCTGCGAGAGCTGCTCCACATGGCACAGTTCACACTCATTACACACCAATAATTAGCCCACAGACAATAAAGCAATAATGGGTGCTTTCCCAATCAAAAAGGGATCAAGTACCATTCTGGATAGCTCAAACAATAGCAGAGTGTGAAGCTGTATTTCCACATAAGGGTCCACAGGAACAACACCGAATGTTAACAATTTGCTTGCCAATGGGAATGGTTCCCTCACTTGAGGATTGTACCACATGGGGAACAATCTTTGCTGCAGCATACATTAGAATATTCTGTACCTCAACCATATCAGTTATTCCTGAAGTATTGAAACAGATACAGAATGAGCATGGGGCAGGACCTGCCCTGGACTTGAGGATGAAACTGATGGGTAACTTTGACTAAGTCTAAGCCATTATGCTGAGCAACATTAAGGGGGAAGCAGCAGCTGTGACTATATGCCAGCGCTTAAGGGAAAGAGCTCCTACAAATCAGGATCATGCATTATCAAATATTATCCAGGAAACCTATGCTTCACTAGGTAGAGATAGTTTGGGAGCCAAACCAGGGAAACCACAAGTGGCAAGCACCCATTTCTTCGAAAAATAAATGGGATAATAATCAATCCAAAAACAATAATAATAATAAGGGAAACAATGCACGATTAAGGGGTGGGTCTCCCCAACTGGAATCCTCTGAAAAGAGGTATACCCTTAGGAATCATGATAACAATAGGAAACCTGACAGGGGCCCTTGCCTGTCGCGGGTACTTGGGCCTCCCACACGAGTGAGGCACCATTATGTAAATGTAAATGTACAGATAATTATATAGCGCAAATCACCAACCGGTCTCTAAGCGCTTGCTTAGGGAACCCGTCCTGGTATTCCCCTGTGAGATAACCCAGCAGGGCATCCACAAGGTGAAAGCCAGGCATCCCGCCGCGAGGGGCCATTGTGGAGATTAAGCAAGCTATTGCCCAGAGTCGCAGAGTGTGAACCCATGAATCGAGTATGCACTGGAGCGAGAATTATCGAGTCCTTGGACAATTTATGGACTCAAGCCCCAGCCGAGCCGGGAATTGAACCCTGGTCCCGGGCTGACCTCTGCTTCCAGGTCTGCCTACTCTAACCAGTGAGCCACACTTCTCCATCCTGGATTCCCCTGGGTGTCTTTTATTCAACAATGTATAGGTTTGCTAGGTTTCCCTAGGTGCCTGCAGAGCTAGGGTTTAAAAATTACAGCTAGGCACCTCGCAAAAAAAGGGTAATTTTTCACTCTGAAAATGTGGTGTGTTCACCTTGCGTTTTGGGCTGTTTCCTGTTGCAAGAACTAGGCCCACCCACACAAGTGACGTACCATTTTTCTCGGAAGACTTTGGGGAACGAGGGGTGCATGTAATTTTGTGGATCCACACAGATTCCAGAACTTACCACAACAGAAATTTGAGGAACTTTTTTTTACAATTTTTTAGGTTTACAATGGATTCTGGGTAACAGAACCTGGTAAGAGCCAGTCAAGTCTCCCCATCCTGGATTCCTCTGGGTGTCTAGTTTTAAAAAATGTATAGGTTTGCTAGTTTTCCCTTGGTGCCGGCAGAGCTAGGGTTCAAATACTACAGCTAGGCGCTTTGCAAAAAAAGGGTAATTTTTCACTTTGAAAATGTGATGTGTCCACCTTGCGTTTTGGGCCGTTTTCTCACTAGGGCACTAGGCCTACCCACACAAGTGAGATATAATTTTTCTCGGAAGACGATGGGAAACACAGGGTGGGTGTAATTTTGTGGATCCACGCAGATTCCAGAATTTTCTACCACAGAAATGTGAGGAAAATGTATTTTTTTGTACAACTTGTTAGGTTTGCAAGGGATTCTGGCTAACAGAACCTGGTGAGAGCCAGTCAAGTCAACCCATCCTGGATTCCCCTCGGTGTCTAATTTAAAAAAAATTATAGGTTTGCTAGGTTTCCCTAGGTGTTGGCAAAGCTAGGGTTAAAAAATGACAGCTAGGCACTTTGCAAAAAATGGTCAATTTTCACTGTGAAAATGTGGTGTGTCCACGTTGCGTTTTGGGCCGTTTCCTGTTGGGGGCACTAGGCCTACCCACACAAGTGAGGTACGATTTTTCGCGGAAGACTTTGGGGAATGCGGGGTGGTTGAATTTTGTGGATCCATGCAGATTCCAGAACATTCCACTACATAAATGTGAGGAAAATTTGTTTTTTTTTTTACTTTCTTAGATTTTCAAGGGATTCTGGGTAACAGAACCTGGTGAGAGCCAGTTAAGTCACCCCATCCTGGATTCCCCTGAGTGTCTTTTATTCAACATTGTATAGGTTTGCTAGGGATCCCTAGGTGCCTGCAGAGCTAGGGTTTAAAAACTACAGCTAGGCACCTCGCAAAAAAGGGTCATTTTTCACTCTGAAAATGTGGTGTGTCCACCTTGCATTTTGGGCTGTTTCCTGTCGCAAGCACTAGGCCCACCCACACAAGTGACGTACTATTTTTCTCGGAAGACTCTGGGGAACGAGGGGTGCATGTGATTTTGTGGATCCACACAGATTCCAGAACTTACCACAACAGAAATTTGAGGAACTTTTTTTTTACAATTTTTTAGGTTTACAATGGATTCTGGGTAACAGAACCTGGTAAGAGCCAGTCAAGTCACCCCATCCTGGATTCCTCTGGGTGTCTAGATTTCAAAAATGTATAGGTTTGCTAGTTTTCCCTTGGTGCCGGCAGAGCTAGGGTTCAAATACTACAGCTAGGCGCTTTGCAAAAAAATGGTCATTTTTCACTTTGAAAATGTGGTGTGTCCACCTTGCATTTTGAGCCGTTTCCTGTCTAGGGCACTAGACCTACCCACACAAATGAGGTACCATTGTTCTTGGAAGACTTTGGGTAACACGGGGTAGGTGGAATGTTGTGGATCCACGCAGATTCCAGAACTTTCTACCACAGAAATGTGAGGAAAATGTGTTTTTTTGGGCACATTTTTAGGCTTGCAAGGGATTCTGGGTAACAGAACCTGGTGAGAGCCAGTCAAGTCACCCTATCCTAGATTTCCCTGTGTGTATAGTTTTAAAAAATGTATAGGTTTGCTAGGTTTCGCTAGGTGCCAGCAGATCTAGGTTTCAAAAACTAGATCTAGGCTCTTTGCAAAAAAAGGGTCATTTTTCACTTTGAAAATGTGGTGTGTCCACCTTGCGTTTTGGGCCGTTTTCTGTCTAGGGCACTAGGCCTACCCACACAAGTGAGATATCATTTTTCTCGGAAGACGATGGGAAACACAGAGTGGGTGTAATTTTGTGGATCCACGCAGATTCCCGAACATTCTACCACAGAAATGTGAGGAAAATGTGTTTTTTTGGACACATTTTTAGGCTTGCAAGGGATTCTGGGTAACACAACCTGGTGAGAGCCAGTCAAGTCACCCCATCCTGGATTTCCCTGTGTGTTTAGTTTTAAAAAATGTATAGGTTTGCTAGGTTTCCATAGATGTTGGCAGAGCTAGGGTTCAAAAACTACAGCTATGCACTTTGCAAGAAAAGGGTCAATTTTCACTGTGAAAATGTGGTGTGTCCACCTTTGCGTTTTGGGCCGTTTCCTGTCGCAGGCTCTAGGCCTACCTACAGAAGTGAAGTACCATTTTTCTCGGAAGATTTTGGGGAACGCGTGATGAGTAGAGTTTTGTGGATCCATGCAGATTCCAGAACTTTCCACCACAGAAATGTGAGGACAATGTGGCTTTTTGACAATTTTTCAGGTTTGCTAGGGATCCTGGGTAACAGAACCTGGTAAGAGCCAGTCAAGTCACCCCATCCTGGATTCCTCTGTGTGTCTAGTTTAAAAAAATGTACAGGTTTGCTATTTTTCCCTAGGTGCCGGTAGAGCTAGGGTTCAAAAACTACGGCTAGGCACTTTGAAAAAAAGGGTAATTTTTCACTTTGAAAATGTGGTGTGTCCACCTTGCGTTTTGGGCCATTTCCTGTCGCAGGCACTCGGCCTACCCACAGAAGTGAAGTACCATTTTTCTCGAAAGACTTTGGGGAACGCGGAGTGGGTGGAATTTTGTGGATCAATGCAGAATCCAGATCTTTCCACCACAGAAATGTGAGGAAAATGTGTTTTTTTGATAATTTTTCATGTTTGCAAGGGATCCTGGGTAACAGAACCTGGTGAGAGCCAGTCAAGTTAACCCATCCTTGATTCCCCTGGGTGTCTAGTTTCCAAAAATGTATAGGTTTGCTAGGTTTCGCTAGGTGCCGGCAGATCTAGGGATCAAAAACTAGATCTAGGTGCTTTGCAAAAAAAGGGTCATTTTTCACTTTGAAAATGTGATGTGTCCACCTTGCGTTTTGGGCCGTTTTCTGACTAGGGCACTAGGCCTACCCACACAAGTGAGATATCATTTTTCTCGGAAGACGATGGGAAACACAGGGTGGGTGTAATTTTGTGGATCCACGCAGATTCCAGAATTTTCTACCACAGAAATGTGAGGAAAATGTATTTTTTTGTACAACTTTTTAGGTTTGCAAGGGATTCTGGCTAACAGAACCTGGTGAGAGCCAGTCAAGTCAACCCATCCTGGATTCCCCGCGGTGTCTAATTTAAAAAAATGTATAGGTTTGCTAGGTTTCCCTAGGTGTTGGCAGAGCTAGGGTTAAAAAATGACAGCTAGGCACTTTGCAAAAAATGGTCAATTTTCACTGTGAAAATGTGGTGTGTCCGTGTTGCGTTTTGGGCCGTTTCCTGTTGGGGGCACTAGGCCTACCCGCACAAGTGAGGTACGATTTTTCTCGGAAGACTTTGGGGAATGCGGGGTGGGTGTAATTTTGTGGATCCATGCAGATTCCAGAACATTCCACTACATAAATGTGAGGAAAATTTGTTTTTTTTTTTTGCCACTTTTTTAGATTTTCAAGGGATTCTGGGTAACAGAAACTGGTGAGAGCCAGTTAAGTCACCCCATCCTGGATTCCCCTGGGTGTCTTTTATTCAACAATGTATAGGTTTGCTAGGTTTCCCTAGGTGCCTGCAGAGCTAGGGTTTAAAAACTACAGCTAGGCACCTCGCAAAAAAAGGGTAATTTTTCACTCTGAAAATGTGGTGTGTTCACCTTGCGTTTTGGGCTGTTTCCTGTTGCAAGCACTAGGCCCACCTACACAAGTGACGTACCATTTTTCTCGGAAGACTTTGGGGAACGAGGGGTGCATGTAATTTTGTGGATCCACACAGATTCCAGAACTTACCACAACAGAAATATGAGGAACTTTTTTTTACAATTTTTTAGGTTTACAATGGATTCTGGGTAACAGAACCTGGTAAGAGCCAGTCAAGTCTCCCCATCCTGGATTCCTCTGGGTGTCTAGTTTTCAAAAATGTATATGTTTTCTAGTTTTCCCTTGGTGCCGGCAGAGCTAGGGTTCAAATACTACAGCTAGGCGCTTTGCAAAAAAAGGGTAATTTTTCATTTTGAAAATGTGATGTGTCCACCTTGCGTTTTGGGCCGTTTTCTCACTAGGGCACTAGGCCTACCCACACAAGTGAGATATCATTTTTCTCGGAAGACGATGGGAAACACAGGGTGGGTGTAATTTTGTGGATCCACGCAGATTCCAGAATTTTCTACCACAGAAATGTGAGGAAAATTTATTTTTTTGTACAACTTGTTAGGTTTGCAAGGGATTCTGGCTAACAGAACCTGGTGAGAGCCAGTTAAGTCACCCCATCCTGGATTCCCCTGGGTGTCTTTTATTCAACAATGTATAGGTTTGCTAGGTTTCCCTAGGTGCCTGCAGAGCTAGGGTTTAAAAACTACAGCTAGGCACCTCGCAAAAAAAGGGTAATTTTTCACTCTGAAAATGTGGTGTGTCCACCTTGCGTTTTGGGCTGTTTCCTGTCACAAGCACTAGGCCCACCCACACAAGTGACGTACCATTTTTCTCGGAAGACTTTGGGGAACGAGGGGTGCATGTAATTTTGTGGATCCACACAGATTCCAGAACTTACCACAACAGAAATTTGAGGAACTTTTTTTTTTACAATTTTTTAGATTTACAATGGGTTCTGGGTAACAGAACCTGGTAAGAGCCAGTCAAGTCACCCCATCCTGGATTCCTCTCGGTGTCTAGTTTTAAAAAATGTATAGGTTTGCTAGTTTTCCCTTGGTGCCGGCAGAGCTAGGGTTCAAATACTACAGCTAGGCGCTTTGCAAAAAAAGGGTAATTTTTCACTTTGAAAATGTGGTGTGTCCACCTTGCATTTTGAGCCGTTTCCTGTCTAGGGCACTAGGCCTACCCACACAAATGAGGTACCATTTTTCTTGGAAGACTTTGGGTACCACGGGGTAGGTGGAATTTTGTGGATCCACGCAGATTCCAGAACTTTCTACCACAGAAATGTGAGGAAAATGTGTTTTTTTGGACACATTTTTAGGCTTGCAAGGGATTCTGGGTAACAGAACCTGGTGAGAGCCAGTCAAGTCACCCTATCCTGGATTTCCCTGTGTGTCTAGTTTTAAAAAATGTATAGGTTTGCTAGGTTTCACTAGGTGCCGGCAGATCTAGGTTTCAAAAACTAGATCTAGGCTCTTTGCAAAAAAAAGGGTCATTTTTCACTTTGAAAATGTGGTGTGTCCAACTTGCGTTTTGGGCCGTTTTCTGTCTAGGGCACTAGGCCTACCCACACAAGTGAGATATCATTTTTCTCGGAAGACGATGGGAAACACAGGGTGGGTGTAATTTTGTGGATCCACACAGATTCCAGAACATTCTACCACAGAAATGTGAGGAAAATGTGGTTTTTTAGACACATTTTTAGGCTTGCAAGGAATTCTGGATAACACAACCTGGTGAGAGCCAGTCAAGTCACCCCATCCTGGATTTCCCTGTGTGTTTAGTTTTAAAAAATGTATAGGTTTGCTAGGTTTCCATAGATGTTGGCAGACCTAGGGTTCAAAAACTACAGCTATGCACTTTGCAAGAAAAGGGTCAATTTTCACTGTGAAAATGTGGTGTGTCCACCTTTGTGTTTTGGGCCGTTTCCTATTGCAGGCTCTAGGCCTACCTACAGAAGTGAAGTACCATTTTTCTCGGAAGATTTTGGGGAACGCGTGATGAGTAGAGTTTTGTGGATCCATGCAGATTCCAGAACTTTCCACCACAGAAATGTGAGGACAATGTGGCTTTTTGACAATTTTTCAGGTTTGCAAGGGATCCTGGGTAACAGAACCTGGTAAGAGCCAGTCAAGTCACCCCATCCTGGATTCCTCTGTGTGTCTAGTTTTAAAAAATGTACAGGTTTGCTAGTTTTCCCTAGGTGCCGGTAGAGCTAGGGTTCAAAAACTACGGCTAGGCACTTTGAAAAAAAGGGTAATTTTTCACTTTGAAAATGTGGTGTGTCCACCTTGCGATTTGGGCCGTTTCCTGTCGCAGGCACTCGGCCTACCCACAGAAGTGAAGTACCATTTTTCTCAAAAGACTTTGGGGAACGCGGAGTGGGTGGAATTTTGTGGATCAATGCAGAATCCAGATCTTTCCACCACAGAAATGTGAGGAAAATGTGTTTTTTTGATAATTTTTCACGTTTGCAAGGGATTCTGGGTAACAGAACCTGGTGAGAGCCAGTCAAGTTAACCCATCCTTGATTCCCCTGGGTGTCTAGTTTTCAAAAATTTATAGGTTTGCTAGGTTTCGCTAGGTGCCGGCAGATCTAGGGTTCAAAAACTAGATCTAGGCGCTTTGCAAAAAAAGGGTCATTTTTCACTTTGAAAATGTGATGTGTCCACCTTGCGTTTTGGGCCGTTTTCTGACTAGGGCACTAGGCCTACCCACACAAGTGAGATATCATTTTTCTTGGAAGACAATGGGAAACACAGGGTGGGTGTAATTTTGTGGATCCACGCAGATTCCAGAATTTTCTACCACAGAAATGTGAGGAAAATGTATTTTTTTGTACAACTTTTTAGGTTTGCAAGGGATTCTGGCTAACAGAACCTGGTGAGAGCCAGTCAAGTCAACCCATCCTGGATTCCCCTCGGTGTCTAATTTAAAAAAATGTATAGGTTTGCTAGGTTTCCCTAGGTGTTGGCAGAGCTAGGGTTAAAAAATGACAGCTAGGCACTTTGCAAAAAATGGTCAATTTTCACTGTGAAAATGTGGTGTGTCCGTGTTGCGTTTTGGGCCGTTTCCTGTTGGGGGCACCAGGCCTACCCGCACAAGTGAGGTACGATTTTTCTCGGAAGACTTTGGGGAATGCGGGGTGGGTGTAATTTTGTGGATCCATGCAGATTCCAGAACATTCCACTACATAAATGTGAGGAAAATTTGTTTGTTTTTTTTGCCACTTTTTTAGATTTTCAAGGGATTCTGGGTAACAGAAACTGGTGAGAGCCAGTTAAGTCACCCCATCCTGGATTCCCCTGGGTGTCTTTTATTCAACAATGTATAGGTTTGCTAGGTTTCCCTAGGTGCCTGCAGAGCTAGGGTTTAAAAACTACAGCTAGGCACCTCGCAAAAAAAGGGTAATTTTTCACTCTGAAAATGTGGTGTGTTCACCTTGCGTTTTGGGCTGTTTCCTGTTGCAAGCACTAGGCCCACCTACACAAGTGACATACCATTTTTCTCGGAAGACTTTGGGGAACGAGGGGTGCATGTAATTTTGTGGATCCACACAGATTCCAGAACTTACCACAACAGAAATATGAGGAACTTTTTTTTACAATTTTTTAGGTTTACAATGGATTCTGGGTAACAGAACCTGGTAAGAGCCAGTCAAGTCTACCCATCCTGGATTCCTCTGGGTGTCTAGTTTTCAAAAATGTATATGTTTTCTAGTTTTCCCTTGGTGCCGGCAGAGCTAGGGTTCAAATACTACAGCTAGGCGCTTTGCAAAAAAAGGGTAATTTTTCATTTTGAAAATGTGATGTGTCCACCTTGCGTTTTGGGCCGTTTCTCACTAGGGCACTAGGCCTACCCACACAAGTGAGATATCATTTTTCTCGGAAGACGATGGGAAACACAGGGTGGGTGTAATTTTGTGGATCCACGCAGATTCCAGAATTTTCTACCACAGAAATGTGAGGAAAATTTATTTTTTTGTACAACTTGTTAGGTTTGCAAGGGATTCTGGCTAACAGAACCTGGTGAGAGCCAGTCAAGTCAACCCATCCTGGATTCCCCTCGGTGTCTAATTTAAAAAAAGTTATAGGTTTGCTTGGTTTCCCTATGTGTTGGCAGAGCTAGGGTTAAAAAATGACAGCTAGGCACTTTGCAAAAAATGGTCAATTTTCACTGTGAAAATGTGGTGTGTCCACGTTGCGTTTTGGGCCGTTTCCTGTTTGGGGCACTAGGCCTACCCACACAAGTGAGGTACGATTTTTCTCGGAAGACTTTGGGGAATGCGGGGTGTGTGGAATTTTGTGGATCCATGCAGATTCCAGAACATTCCACTACATAAATGTGAGGAAAATTTGGTTTTTTTACACTTTTTTAGATTTTCAAGGGATTCTGGGTAACAGAATCTGGTGAGAGCCAGTTAAGTCACCCCATCCTGGATTCCCCTGGGTGTCTTTTATTCAACAATGTATAGGTTTGCTAGGTTTCCCTAGGTGCCTGCAGAGCTAGGGTTTAAAAACTACAGCTAGGCACCTCGCAAAAAAAGGGTAATTTTTCACTCTGAAAATGTGGTGTGTCCACCTTGCGTTTTGGGCTGTTTCCTGTCACAAGCACTAGGCCCACCCACACAAGTGACGTACCATTTTTCTCGGAAGACTTTGGGGAGCGAGGGGTGCATGTAATTTTGTGGATCCACACAGATTCCAGAACTTACCACAACAGAAATTTGAGGAACTTTTTTTTTTACAATTTTTTAGATTTACAATGGGTTCTGGGTAACAGAACCTGGTAAGAGCCAGTCAAGTCACCCCATCCTGGATTCCTCTCGGTGTCTAGTTTTCAAAAATGTATAGGTTTGCTAGTTTTCCCTTGGTGCCGGCAGAGCTAGGGTTCAAATACTACAGCTAGGCGCTTTGCAAAAAAAGGGTAATTTTTCACTTTGAAAATGTGGTGTGTCCACCTTGCATTTTGAGCCGTTTCCTGTCTAGGGCACTAGGCCTACCCACACAAATGAGGTACCATTTTTCTTGGAAGACTTTGGGTACCACGGGGTAGGTGGAATTTTGTGGATCCACGCAGATTCCAGAACTTTCTACCACAGAAATGTGAGGAAAATGTGTTTTTTTGGACACATTTTTAGGCTTGCAAGGGATTCTGGGTAACAGAACCTGGTGAGAGCCAGTCAAGTCACCCTATCCTGGATTTCCCTGTGTGTCTAGTTTTAAAAAATGTATAGGTTTGCTAGGTTTCACTAGGTGCCGGCAGATCTAGGTTTCAAAAACTAGATCTAGGCTCTTTGCAAAAAAAGGGTCATTTTTCACTTTGAAAATGTGGTGTGTCCAACTTGCGTTTTGGGCCGTTTTCTGTCTAGGGCACTAGGCCTACCCACACAAGTGAGATATCATTTTTCTCGGAAGACGATGGGAAACACAGGGTGGGTGTAATTTTGTGGATCCACACAGATTCCAGAACATTCTACCACAGAAATGTGAGGAAAATGTGGTTTTTTAGACACATTTTTAGGCTTGCAAGGAATTCTGGATAACACAACCTGGTGAGAGCCAGTCAAGTCACCCCATCCTGGATTTCCCTGTGTGTTTAGTTTTAAAAAATGTATAGGTTTGCTAGGTTTCCATAGATGTTGGCAGACCTAGGGTTCAAAAACTACAGCTATGCACTTTGCAAGAAAAGGGTCAATTTTCACTGTGAAAATGTGGTGTGTCCACCTTTGTGTTTTGGGCCGTTTCCTATTGCAGGCTCTAGGCCTACCTACAGAAGTGAAGTACCATTTTTCTCGGAAGATTTTGGGGAACGCGTGATGAGTAGAGTTTTGTGGATCCATGCAGATTCCAGAACTTTCCACCACAGAAATGTGAGGACAATGTGGCTTTTTGACAATTTTTCAGGTTTGCAAGGGATCCTGGGTAACAGAACCTGGTAAGAGCCAGTCAAGTCACCCCATCCTGGATTCCTCTGTGTGTCTAGTTTTAAAAAATGTACAGGTTTGCTAGTTTTCCCTAGGTGCCGGTAGAGCTAGGGTTCAAAAACTACGGCTAGGCACTTTGAAAAAAAGGGTAATTTTTCACTTTGAAAATGTGGTGTGTCCACCTTGCGATTTGGGCCGTTTCCTGTCGCAGGCACTCGGCCTACCCACAGAAGTGAAGTACCATTTTTCTCAAAAGACTTTGGGGAACGCGGAGTGGGTGGAATTTTGTGGATCAATGCAGAATCCAGATCTTTCCACCACAGAAATGTGAGGAAAATGTGTTTTTTTGATAATTTTTCACGTTTGCAAGGGATTCTGGGTAACAGAACCTGGTGAGAGCCAGTCAAGTTAACCCATCCTTGATTCCCCTGGGTGTCTAGTTTTCAAAAATTTATAGGTTTGCTAGGTTTCGCTAGGTGCCGGCAGATCTAGGGTTCAAAAACTAGATCTAGGCGCTTTGCAAAAAAAGGGTCATTTTTCACTTTGAAAATGTGATGTGTCCACCTTGCGTTTTGGGCCGTTTTCTGACTAGGGCACTAGGCCTACCCACACAAGTGAGATATCATTTTTCTTGGAAGACAATGGGAAACACAGGGTGGGTGTAATTTTGTGGATCCACGCAGATTCCAGAATTTTCTACCACAGAAATGTGAGGAAAATGTATTTTTTTGTACAACTTTTTAGGTTTGCAAGGGATTCTGGCTAACAGAACCTGGTGAGAGCCAGTCAAGTCAACCCATCCTGGATTCCCCTCGGTGTCTAATTTAAAAAAATGTATAGGTTTGCTAGGTTTCCCTAGGTGTTGGCAGAGCTAGGGTTAAAAAATGACAGCTAGGCACTTTGCAAAAAATGGTCAATTTTCACTGTGAAAATGTGGTGTGTCCGTGTTGCGTTTTGGGCCGTTTCCTGTTGGGGGCACTAGGCCTACCCGCACAAGTGAGTTACGATTTTTCTCGGAAAACTTTGGGGAATGCGGGGTGGGTGTAATTTTGTGGATCCATGCAGATTCCAGAACATTCCACTACATAAATGTGAGGAAAATTTGTTTGTTTTTTTTGCCACTTTTTTAGATTTTCAAGGGATTCTGGGTAACAGAAACTGGTGAGAGCCAGTTAAGTCACCCCATCCTGGATTCCCCTGGGTGTCTTTTATTCAACAATGTATAGGTTTGCTAGGTTTCCCTAGGTGCCTGCAGAGCTAGGGTTTAAAAACTACAGCTAGGCACCTCGCAAAAAAAGGGTAATTTTTCACTCTGAAAATGTGGTGTGTTCACCTTGCGTTTTGGGCTGTTTCCTGTTGCAAGCACTAGGCCCACCTACACAAGTGACATACCATTTTTCTCGGAAGACTTTGGGGAACGAGGGGTGCATGTAATTTTGTGGATCCACACAGATTCCAGAACTTACCACAACAGAAATATGAGGAACTTTTTTTTACAATTTTTTAGGTTTACAATGGATTCTGGGTAACAGAACCTGGTAAGAGCCAGTCAAGTCTCCCCATCCTGGATTCCTCTGGGTGTCTAGTTTTCAAAAATGTATATGTTTTCTAGTTTTCCCTTGGTGCCGGCAGAGCTAGGGTTCAAATACTACAGCTAGGCGCTTTGCAAAAAAAGGGTAATTTTTCATTTTGAAAATGTGATGTGTCCACCTTGCGTTTTGGGCCGTTTTCTCACTAGGGCACTAGGCCTACCCACACAAGTGAGATATCATTTTTCTCGGAAGACGATGGGAAACACAGGGTGGGTGTAATTTTGTGGATCCACGCAGATTCCAGAATTTTCTACCACAGAAATGTGAGGAAAATTTATTTTTTTGTACAACTTGTTAGGTTTGCAAGGGATTCTGGCTAACAGAACCTGGTGAGAGCCAGTCAAGTCAACCCATCCTGGATTCCCCTCGGTGTCTAATTTAAAAAAAGTTATAGGTTTGCTTGGTTTCCCTATGTGTTGGCAGAGCTAGGGTTAAAAAATGACAGCTAGGCACTTTGCAAAAAATGGTCAATTTTCACTGTGAAAATGTGGTGTGTCCACGTTGCGTTTTGGGCCGTTTCCTGTTGGGGGCACTAGGCCTACCCACACAAGTGAGGTACGATTTTTCTCGGAAGACTTTGGGGAATGCGGGGTGTGTGGAATTTTGTGGATCCATGCAGATTCCAGAACATTCCACTACATAAATGTGAGGAAAATTTGTTTTTTTTTACACTTTTTTAGATTTTCAAGGGATTCTGGGTAACAGAATCTGGTGAGAGCCAGTTAAGTCACCCCATCCTGGATTCCCCTGGGTGTCTTTTATTCAACAATGTATAGGTTTGCTAGGTTTCCCTAGGTGCCTGCAGAGCTAAGGTTTAAACACTACAGCTAGGCACCTCGCAAAAAAAGGGTAATTTTTCACTCTGAAAATGTGGTGTGTCCACCTTGCGTTTTGGGCTGTTTCCTGTCACAAGCACTAGGCCCACCCACACAAGTGACGTACCATTTTTCTCGGAAGACTTTGGGGAACGAGGGGTGCATGTAATTTTGTGGATCCACACAGATTCCAGAACTTACCACAACAGAAATTTGAGGAACTTTTTTTTTTACAATTTTTTAGATTTACAATGGGTTCTGGGTAACAGAACCTGGTAAGAGCCAGTCAAGTCACCCCATCCTGGATTCCTCTCGGTGTCTAGTTTTCAAAAATGTATAGGTTTGCTAGTTTTCCCTTGGTGCCGGCAGAGCTAGGGTTCAAATACTACAGCTAGGCGCATTGCAAAAAAAGGGTAATTTTTCACTTTGAAAATGTGGTGTGTCCACCTTGCATTTTGAGCCGTTTCCTGTCTAGGGCACTAGGCCTACCCACACAAATGAGGTACCATTTTTCTTGGAAGACTTTGGGTACCACGGGGTAGGTGGAATTTTGTGGATCCACGCAGATTCCAGAACTTTCTACCACAGAAATGTGAGGAAAATGTGTTTTTTTGGACACATTTTTAGGCTTGCAAGGGATTCTGGGTAACAGAACCTGGTGAGAGCCAGTCAAGTCACCCTATCCTGGATTTCCCTGTGTGTCTAGTTTTAAAAAATGTATAGGTTTGCTAGGTTTCACTAGGTGCCGGCAGATCTAGGTTTCAAAAACTAGATCTAGGCTCTTTGCAAAAAAAGGGTCATTTTTCACTTTGAAAATGTGGTGTGTCCAACTTGCGTTTTGGGCCGTTTTCTGTCTAGGGCACTAGGCCTACCCACACAAGTGAGATATCATTTTTCTCGGAAGACGATGGGAAACACAGGGTGGGTGTAATTTTGTGGATCCACACAGATTCCAGAACATTCTACCACAGAAATGTGAGGAAAATGTGGTTTTTTAGACACATTTTTAGGCTTGCAAGGAATTCTGGATAACACAACCTGGTGAGAGCCAGTCAAGTCACCCCATCCTGGATTTCCCTGTGTGTTTAGTTTTAAAAAATGTATAGGTTTGCTAGGTTTCCATAGATGTTGGCAGACCTAGGGTTCAAAAACTACAGCTATGCACTTTGCAAGAAAAGGGTCAATTTTCACTGTGAAAATGTGGTGTGTCCACCTTTGTGTTTTGGGCCGTTTCCTATTGCAGGCTCTAGGCCTACCTACAGAAGTGAAGTACCATTTTTCTCGGAAGATTTTGGGGAACGCGTGATGAGTAGAGTTTTGTGGATCCATGCAGATTCCAGAACTTTCCACCACAGAAATGTGAGGACAATGTGGCTTTTTGACAATTTTTCAGGTTTGCAAGGGATCCTGGGTAACAGAACCTGGTAAGAGCCAGTCAAGTCACCCCATCCTGGATTCCTCTGTGTTTCTAGTTTTAAAAAATGTACAGGTTTGCTATTTTTCCCTAGGTGCCGGTAGAGCTAGGGTTCAAAAACTACGGCTAGGCACTTTGAAAAAAAGGGTAATTTTTCACTTTGAAAATGTGGTGTGTCCACCTTGCGATTTGGGCCGTTTCCTGTCGCAGGCACTCGGCCTACCCACAGAAGTGAAGTACCATTTTTCTCAAAAGACTTTGGGGAACGCGGAGTGGGTGGAATTTTGTGGATCAATGCAGAATCCAGATCTTTCCACCACAGAAATGTGAGGAAAATGTGTTTTTTTGATAATTTTTCATGTTTGCAAGGGATTCTGGGTAACAGAACCTGGTGAGAGCCAGTCAAGTTAACCCATCCTTGATTCCCCTGGGTGTCTAGTTTTCAAAAATTTATAGGTTTGCTAGGTTTCGCTAGGTGCCGGCAGATCTAGGGTTCAAAAACTAGATCTAGGCGCTTTGCAAAAAAAGGGTCATTTTTCACTTTGAAAATGTGATGTGTCCACCTTGCGTTTTGGGCCGTTTTCTGACTAGGGCACTAGGCCTACCCACACAAGTGAGATATCATTTTTCTTGGAAGACAATGGGAAACACAGGGTGGGTGTAATTTTGTGGATCCACGCAGATTCCAGAATTTTCTACCACAGAAATGTGAGGAAAATGTATTTTTTTGTACAACTTTTTAGGTTTGCAAGGGATTCTGGCTAACAGAACCTGGCGAGAGCCAGTCAAGTCAACCCATCCTGGATTCCCCTCGGTGTCTAATTTAAAAAAATGTATAGGTTTGCTAGGTTTCCCTAGGTGTTGGCAGAGCTAGGGTTAAAAAATGACAGCTAGGCACTTTGCAAAAAATGGTCAATTTTCACTGTGAAAATGTGGTGTGTCCGTGTTGCGTTTTGGGCCGTTTCCTGTTGGGGGCACTAGGCCTACCTGCACAAGTGAGGTACGATTTTTCTCGGAAGACTTTGGGGAATGCGGGGTGGGTGTAATTTTGTGGATCCATGCAGATTCCAGAACATTCCACTACATAAATGTGAGGAAAATTTGTTTTTTTTTTTTGCCACTTTTTTAGATTTTCAAGGGATTCTGGGTAACAGAAACTGGTGAGAGCCAGTTAAGTCACCCCATCCTGGATTCCCCTGGGTGTCTTTTATTCAACAATGTATAGGTTTGCTAGGTTTCCCTAGGTGCCTGCAGAGCTAGGGTTTAAAAACTACAGCTAGGCACCTCGCAAAAAAAGGGTAATTTTTCACTCTGAAAATGTGGTGTGTTCACCTTGCGTTTTGGGCTGTTTCCTGTTGCAAGCACTAGGCCCACCTACACAAGTGACGTACCATTTTTCTCGGAAGACTTTGGGGAACGAGGGGTGCATGTAATTTTGTGGATCCACACAGATTCCAGAACTTACCACAACAGAAATATGAGGAACTTTTTTTTACAATTTTTTAGGTTTACAATGGATTCTGGGTAACAGAACCTGGTAAGAGCCAGTCAAGTCTCCCCATCCTGGATTCCTCTGGGTGTCTAGTTTTCAAAAATGTATAGGTTTTCTAGTTTTCCCTTGGTGCCGGCAGAGCTAGGGTTCAAATACTACAGCTAGGCGCTTTGAAAAAAAGGGTAATTTTTCACTTTGAAAATGTGGTGTGTCCACCTTGCGATTTGGGCCGTTTCCTGTCGCAGGCACTCGGCCTACCCACAGAAGTGAAGTACCATTTTTCTCAAAAGACTTTGGGGAACGCGGAGTGGGTGGAATTTTGTGGATCAATGCAGAATCCAGATCTTTCCACCACAGAAATGTGAGGAAAATGTGTTTTTTTGATAATTTTTCATGTTTGCAAGGGATTCTGGGTAACAGAACCTGGTGAGAGCCAGTCAAGTTAACCCATCCTTGATTCCCCTGGGTGTCTAGTTTTCAAAAATTTATAGGTTTGCTAGGTTTCGCTAGGTGCCGGCAGATCTAGGGTTCAAAAACTAGATCTAGGCGCTTTGCAAAAAAAGGGTAATTTTTCACTTTGAAAATGTGATGTGTCCACCTTGCGTTTTGGGCCGTTTTCTGACTAGGGCACTAGGCCTACCCACACAAGTGAGATATCATTTTTCTTGGAAGACAATGGGAAACACAGGGTGGGTGTAATTTTGTGGATCCACGCAGATTCCAGAATTTTCTACCACAGAAATGTGAGGAAAATGTATTTTTTTGTACAACTTTTTAGGTTTGCAAGGGATTCTGGCTAACAGAACCTGGTGAGAGCCAGTCAAGTCAACCCATCCTGGATTCCCCTCGGTGTCTAATTTAAAAAAATGTATAGGTTTGCTAGGTTTCCCTAGGTGTTGGCAGAGCTAGGGTTAAAAAATGACAGCTAGGCACTTTGCAAAAAATGGTCAATTTTCACAGTGAAAATGTGGTGTGTCCGTGTTGCGTTTTGGGCCGTTTCCTGTTGGGGGCACTAGGCCTACCTGCACAAGTGAGGTACGATTTTTCTCGGAAGACTTTGGGGAATGCGGGGTGGGTGTAATTTTGTGGATCCATGCAGATTCCAGAACATTCCACTACATAAATGTGAGGAAAATTTGGTTTTTTTTACACTTTTTTAGATTTTCAAGGGATTCTGGGTAACAGAATCTGGTGAGAGCCAGTTAAGTCACCCCATCCTGGATTCCCCTGGGTGTCTTTTATTCAACAATGTATAGGTTTGCTAGGTTTCCCTAGGTGCCTGCAGAGCTAGGGTTTAAAAACTACAGCTAGGCACCTCGCAAAAAAAGGGTAATTTTTCACTCTGAAAATGTGGTGTGTCCACCTTGCGTTTTGGGCTGTTTCCTGTCACAAGCACTAGGCCCACCCACACAAGTGACGTACCATTTTTCTCGGAAGACTTTGGGGAACGAGGGGTGCATGTAATTTTGTGGATCCACACAGATTCCAGAACTTACCACAACAGAAATTTGAGGAACTTTGTTTTTTACAATTTTTTAGATTTACAATGGGTTCTGGGTAACAGAACCTGGTAAGAGCCAGTCAAGTCACCCCATCCTGGATTCCTCTCGGTGTCTAGTTTTCAAAAATGTATAGGTTTGCTAGTTTTCCCTTGGTGCCGGCAGAGCTAGGGTTCAAATACTACAGCTAGGCGCTTTGCAAAAAAAGGGTAATTTTTCACTTTGAAAATGTGGTGTGTCCACCTTGCATTTTGAGCCGTTTCCTGTCTAGGGCACTAGGCCTACCCACACAAATGAGGTACCATTTTTCTTGGAAGACTTTGGGTACCACGGGGTAGGTGGAATTTTGTGGATCCACGCAGATTCCAGAACTTTCTACCACAGAAATGTGAGGAAAATGTGTTTTTTTGGACACATTTTTAGGCTTGCAAGGGATTCTGGGTAACAGAACCTGGTGAGAGCCAGTCAAGTCACCCTATCCTGGATTTCCCTGTGTGTCTAGTTTTAAAAAATGTATAGGTTTGCTAGGTTTCACTAGGTGCCGGCAGATCTAGGTTTCAAAAACTAGATCTAGGCTCTTTGCAAAAAAAGGGTCATTTTTCACTTTGAAAATGTGGTGTGTCCAACTTGCGTTTTGGGCCGTTTTCTGTCTAGGGCACTAGGCCTACCCACACAAGTGAGATATCATTTTTCTCGGAAGACGATGGGAAACACAGGGTGGGTGTAATTTTGTGGATCCACACAGATTCCAGAACATTCTACCACAGAAATGTGAGGAAAATGTGGTTTTTTGGACACATTTTTTGGCTTGCAAGGAATTCTGGATAACACAACCTGGTGAGAGCCAGTCAAGTCAACCCATCCTGGATTTCCCTGTGTGTTTAGTTTTAAAAAATGTATAGGTTTGCTAGGTTTCCATAGATGTTGGCAGACCTAGGGTTCAAAAACTACAGCTATGCACTTTGCAAGAAAAGGGTCAATTTTCACTGTGAAAATGTGGTGTGTCCACCTTTGTGTTTTGGGCCGTTTCCTATTGCAGGCTCTAGGCCTACCTACAGAAGTGAAGTACCATTTTTCTCGGAAGATTTTGGGGAACGCGTGATGAGTAGAGTTTTGTGGATCCATGCAGATTCCAGAACTTTCCACCACAGAAATGTGAGGACAATGTGGCTTTTTGACAATTTTTCAGGTTTGCAAGGGATCCTGGGTAACAGAACCTGGTAAGAGCCAGTCAAGTCACCCATCCTGGATTCCTCTGTGTGTCTAGTTTTAAAAAATGTACAGGTTTGCTAGTTTTCCCTAGGTGCCGGTAGAGCTAGGGTTCAAAAACTACGGCTAGGCACTTTGAAAAAAAGGGTAATTTTTCACTTTGAAAATGTGGTGTGTCCACCTTGCGTTTTGGGCCGTTTCCTGTCGCAGGCACTCGGCCTACCCACAGAAGTGAAGTACCATTTTTCTCAAACGACTTTGGGGAACGCGGAGTGGGTGGAATTTTGTGGATCAATGCAGAATCCAGATCTTTCCACCACAGAAATGTGAGGAAAATGTGTTTTTTTGATAATTTTTCACGTTTGCAAGGGATTCTGGGTAACAGAACCTGGTGAGAGCCAGTCAAGTTAACCCATCCTTGATTCCCCTGGGTGTCTAGTTTTCAAAAATTTATAGGTTTGCTAGGTTTCGCTAGGTGCCGGCAGATCTAGGGTTCAAAAACTAGATCTAGGCGCTTTGCAAAAAAAGGGTAATTTTTCACTTTGAAAATGTGATGTGTCCACCTTGCGTTTTGGGCCGTTTTCTGACTAGGGCACTAGGCCTACCCACACAAGTGAGATATAATTTTTCTTGGAAGACAGTGGGAAACACAGGGTGGGTGTAATTTTGTGGATCCACGCAGATTCCAGAATTTTCTACCACAGAAATGTGAGGAAAATGTATTTTTTTGTACAACTTTTTAGGTTTGCAAGGGATTCTGGGTAACAGAACCTGGTGAGAACCAGTCAAGTCAACCCATACTGGATTCCCCTCGGTGTCTAATTGTAAAAAAACGTATAGGTTTGCTAGGTTTCCCTAGGTGTTGGCAAAGCTAGGCTTAAAAAACAACAGCTAGGCACTTTGCAAAAAATGGTCAATTTTCACTGTGAAAATGTGGTGTGTCCATGTTGCGTTTTGGGCCGTTTCCTGTTGCGGGCACTAGGCCGACCCACACGAGTGAGGTACCATTTTTCTCGGAAGACTTTGGGGAATGCGGGGTGGGTGGAATTTTGTGGATCCACGCAGATTCCAGAACTTTCCACCACATAAATGTGAGGAAAATGTGTTTTTTTGTACAAATGTTTAGGTTTGCAAGGGATTCTGGGTAACAGAACCTCGTGAGAGCCAGTCAAGTCAACCCATCCTGGATTCCCCTGGGTGTCTAATTTTAGAAAATGTATAGGTTTGCTAGGTTTCCCTAGGTGTTGGCAGAGCTAGGGTTAAAAAATGACAGCTAGGCACTTTGCAAAAAAAGGGTAAATTTTCACTGCGAAAATGTGCTGTGTCCACCTTGCGTTTTGGGCCGTTTCCTGTCGCAAGAACTAGGCCCACCCACACAAGTGAGGTACCATTTTCTCGGAAGACGTTGGGGAACGAGGGGTGCATGTAATTTTGTGGATCCACACAGATTCCAGAACTTACCACAACAGAAATGTGAGGACATTTTTCTTTTGACAATGTTTTAGGTTTACAAGGGATTCTGGGTAACAGAACCTGGTGAGAGCCAGTTAAGTCACCCCATCCTGGATTCCCCTTGGTGTCTAAGTTTAAAAAATGTATAGGTTTGCTAGTTTTCCCTAGGTGCCTGCAGAGCTAGGGTTTAAAAACTACAGCTAGGCACCTTGCAAAAAAAGGGTCATTTTTCACTCTGAAAATGTGGAGTGTCCACCTTGTGATTTGTGCTGTTTCCTGTTGCAAGCACTAGGCCCACCCACACAAGTGAGGTACCATTTTTCTCGGAAGACTTTTGGGAATGAGGGGTGCATGTAATTTTGTGGATCCACACAGATTCCAGAACTTACCACAACAGAAATGTGAGGACATTTTTCTTTTGACAATGTTTTAGGTTTACAAGGGATTCTGGAAAACAGAACCTGGTGAGAGCCAGTTAAGTCACCCCATCCTGGATTCCCCTTGGTGTCTAAGTTTAAAAAATGTATAGGTGTGCTAGTTTTCCCTAGGTGCCTGCAGAGCTAGGGTTTAAAAACTACAACTAGGCACCTTGCAAAAAAAGGGTCATTTTTCACTCTGAAAATGTGGTGTGTCCACCTTGCGATTTGTGCTGTTTCCTGTTGCAAGCACTAGACCCACCCACACAAGTGAGGTACCATTTTTCTCGGAAGACTTTGGGTAACACAGGGTAGATGGAATTTTGTGGATCCACGCAGATTCCAGAACTTTCTACCACAGAAATGTGAGGAAAATGTGTGTTTTTGGACAAATGTTTAGGCTTGCAAGGGATTCTGGGTAACAGAACCTGGTGAAAACCAGTCAAGTCACCCCATCCTTGATTTACCTGTGTGTCTAGTATTAAAAAATGTATAGGTTTGCTACGTTTCCCTAGGTGTTGGCAGAGCTAGGGTTCAAAAACTACAGCTAGTCAATTTGCAAGAAAAGTGTCAATTTTCTCTGTGAAAATGTTGTGTGTCCACCTTGTGTTTTGTGCCGTTTCCTGTTGGAGGCACTAGGCCTACCTACAGAAGTGAAGTACCATTTTTCTCGGAAGACTTTGGGGAATGCGTGTTGGGTGGAATTTTGTGGATCCATGCAGATTCCAGGACTTGCTACCACAGAAATGTGAGGAAAATGTGTTTTTTTTGACAATTTTTCAGGTTTGCAAGGGATCCTGGGTAACAGAACCTGGTAAGAGCCATTCAAGTCACCCCTTCCTGGATTCCTCTGTGTGTCTAGTTTTCAAAAAAGTACAGGTTTGCTAGGTTTCCCTAGGTGTTGGCAGAGCTAGGGTTCAAAAACTACAGCTAGTCAATTTGCAAGAAAAGTGTCATTTTTCACTGTGAAAATGTTGTGTGTCCACCTTGCGTTTTGGGCCGTTTCCTGTCGCAGGCATTCGACCTACCCACAGAAGTGAAGTACCATTTTTCTCGACAGACTTTGGGGAACGTGGGGTGAGTGGAAATTTGTGCATCCATGCAGATTCCAGACCCTTCCACCCCAGAAATGTGAGGAAAATGTGTTTTTTTGAGAATGTTTCTTGTTTGCAAGGGATCCTGGGTAACAGAAACTGGTGAGAGCCAGTCAAGTCAACCCATCGTTGATTCCCCTGGGTGTCTAGTTTAAAAAAATGTATAGGTTTGCTAGGTTTCTCTAGGTGCCGGCAGATTTAGGGTTCGAAAACTACATCTAGGCACTTTGCAAAAAAAGGGTCATTTTTCACTTTGAAAATGTGGTGTGTCCACCTTGCATTTTGGGCCGTTTTCTGTCTAGGTCACTAGGCCTACCCACACAAGTGAGGTATCATTTTTCTCGGAAGATGAAGGGAAACACAGGGTGGGTGTAATTTTGTGGATCCACGCAGATTCCAGAACTTTCTACCAAAGAAATGTGAGGAAAATTAATTTTTTTGTATAACTTTTTAGGTTTGCAAGGGATTCTGGGTAACAGAACCTGGTGATAACCAGTCAAGTCAACCCATCCTGGATTCCCCTCGCTGTCTAATTTAAAAAAATGTATAGGTTTGCTAGGTTTCCCTAGGTGTTGGCAGAGCTAGGCTTAAAAAACTACAGCTAGGCACTTTGCAAAAAAAGGGCCATTTTTCATTGTGATAATGTGGTGTGTCCATGTTGCGTTTTGGGCCGTTTCTTGTCACGGCCACTAGGCCTACCCACACAAGTGAGGTACCATTTTTCTTGGAAAAATTTAGGTAACATGGGGTAGGTGGAATTTTGTGGATCCACGCAGATTCCAGAACTTCCCACCACAGAAATGTGAGGAAAATTTGACAATTTTTCAGATTTGCAAGGGGTCCTGGGTAACAGAACCTGGTAAGAGCCAGTCAAGTCAGCCCATCCTGGATTCCTCTGGATGTGTAGTTTTCATAAATGTACAGGTTTGCTAGTTTTCCCTAGGTGCCGGCAGAGCTAGGGTTAAAAAACTACAGCTAGGCACTTTGTTAAAAAGTGTCATTTTTCACTGTGAAAATGTGGTTTGTCCACCTTGCGTTTTGGGCCGTTTCCTGTCGCAGGCACTAGACCTACCTACAGAAGTGAAGTAACATTTTTCTCGAAGTCTTTGGGGAACGCGGGGTCGGTGGAATTTTGTGGATCCATGCAGATTCCAGAACTTTCCACCACAGAAATGTGAGGAAAATGGGTTTGTTTTGACAGTTTTTTAGGTTTTCAAGGGATTCTGGGTAACAGAACCTGGTGAGAGCCAGTCAAGTCAACCCATCCTTGATTCCCCTGGGTGTCTAGTTTTCAAAAATGTATAGGTTTGCTAGGTTTCCCTAGGTGCAGGCAGATCTAAGGTTAAAAAAGTATAGCTCGTCACTTTGCAAAAAAAGGGTCATTTTTCACTTTGAAAATGTGGTGTGTCCACCTTGCGTTTTGGGCCGTTTTCTGTCTAGGGCACTAGGCCTACCCACACAAGTGAGATATCATTTTTCTCGGAAGACGATGGGAAACACAGAGTGGGTGTAATTTTGTGGATCCACGCAGATTCCCGAACATTCTACCACAGAAATGTGAGGAAAATGTGTTTTTTTGGACACATTTTTAGGTTTGCAAGGGATTCTGGGTAACAGAACCTGGTGACAGCCAGTCAAGTCAACCCATCCTGGATTCCCCTAGGTGTCTAGTTTTAATAAATGGATAGGTTTGCTAGGTTTTCCTAGGCGTTGGCAGAGCTAGTGTTCAAAAATTACAGCTAGGCACATTGCAAAAAAAGGGTCAATTTTCACTGTGAAAATGTGGTGTGTCCACGTTGCATTTTGAGCCGTTTCCTGTTGCGGGCACTAGGCCTACCCACACAAGTGAGATCCCATTTCTCTCAGAAGCCATTGGGGAATGCGGGGTGGTTGAAATTGTGTGGATCCACGCAGATTCCAGAACTTTCCACACCAGAAATGTGAGGCAAATGTGTTTTCTTTGTCAATTGTTTAGGTTTTCAAGGGATTCTGGGTAACAGAACCTGGTGAGAGCAAGTTAAGTCACCCCCTCCTGGATTCCCCTGGGTGTCTAGTTTTCAAAAATGTGTATGTTTGCTACGTTTCCCTTGGTGCAGGCAAAGCTAGGGTTAAAAAACTAAAGCTAGGTACTTGCCAAAAAAAGGCTCATTTTTCATTGTGAAAATGTGGTGTGGCAAGTTGTGTTTTGAGCCGTTTCCTGTCGTGGGCAGAAGGTCTACCCACACAAGTGAGGTACCATTTTTATCGGGACACTTAGGGTAATACAAAATTGTAGAGTAACTGTTATTACCTATTGACTTTCTATGCCTTTCTGCCTTCCAAATGAAAGACAATGTGTAAAAAATAAGTAATTTTGAAAAATGAACTATAATTCTCATGCTAGTATGGGCACTCCCAATTTTGAAAATGTGCAAATACCTACTGTTTCTAAACTCTATATTCTGTTCCCATTTCAGAAATACATAGGTGTCTTTCATACCGATTTTTCCATGTATAAATTTTCCCAAAATAATTGCTATATACCCGGTACATAATATAAAACCATTGCAAGATGCTGCTCAGTTATTGGCTCAGGTTCGTCGGGTTCTTGGTGAACCTACAAGTCCTATATATCCCCACAACCAGAAAGGTCCAGCAAATGTAACGGTATATTGCTTTCAAACAGCTGTCATAATTAGAAGAAGTTACAGGTGAAAACGTTGACACAAATGGCTGTTTTTGTTCAACTAATTTTCAATTTTTCCCATATTTAATTGTTAGTTTATATGAAGAAACCTTGAAGGAACTACACAAATGACCCCTGACTGAATTCAGAATTGTGTCTACTTTTCTAAAATGTTTAGCTTTCCAGGATCCATTATTGCTTTCATACCCATTTCTACCATTAACTGGAAGGAGGTTGAAAGCACAAAAAAGAGCAAAAATAGGCTAGGTCCCAGACAAATGCCAAAACTGTGTAAAAAATGGTGGTTTTCTGACAAAGGTCTTCTTGTCCCTGAAAGCTGGGAAGATGGTGATTTCAGCACCACAACCCCTGTTTTGATAATATTTTGCAGGGAAAAAAAACAGACGATTTTATCTGTAGCCATTTTTTCCCATTTTTCCCAAAAAAAGAATCCCCATGATGTTGGAAAAAAAGTACGCAAATTTGGTGTGGATACCTCATGTGGTCAAAAAGTTACAGGGGCCTAAGCGCGAACTACCCCAAATAGCCCAAAATAGGCTTAGGGCAGGGGGGGGGCTAGCAGCAAAGGGGTTAAAATGTACTCCAACTCCACAGAAACAGTACCCTATTAAAAATTAGGTGAATAAACAAGTCAAAGAAATCTTAGACCAACTTGAATACCAAGGTGTGAAATACAAAACAAAACCAGATATCTCGAATGGATTTTTCTGCCAAAATCTAGCTCCTGAAAGCAGATATTTGACAGTATTTTCTTCCCTCAGGACTCAGCGTCAATGTTGTCATCTGCCCCAAGACTATAAGAACAGCCCTGGGTTATTCTCGGCAAGAGTGTCAGAGCTATTACAAACTTGCGATGAAGAGGCAGTGTCCTATGTAGATGATATTTATCTGATGGACGATGAATTACTTGAACACTTGTGCCGGGTGAACAACATAATTGTTGGTTTTGCCAATTTGGGCTACAAATGTAACTTAAAAAAATTGAAAATTGCCCATCTCAGCGTCCTATTTTTGGGATATGAGCTGTCAATTGAAGGTAAAAGCCTTGCTGCAAACTTTTTAGAACAGTGCACATATATCCAGCCTCCAAAAACTCTGAAGGGTTTACATTCCATTTTAGGATTTCTACATTTCGTCAGAACATACATTCAGGACTACGCTGAAAGAGTCAAACCTTTCTACGATCTAATCAGACCAGATTTCCCAGCAAACAAGTGGTTTTAAAACATACAGACACTCTACGTTCAATTCAAGCTGACATGATAGCTTCAAAACACTTCCAGACACGAGTAAACGTCCGCAACCTGGTAATACGGGTCATCCCCGGGTTATCAGGGTATACTTACATCACGTTCAATGAACGGGAGACAGTTCTACTCGCATACAAATCTCATTTGTACACAAATGCTGAAAATCGATTTGCAGCTACAAAAGAAAAATACTGACTGCAGTACTTACTGCTGTAGGAGGAGAAAGAGCTCTAGCACAGGAGAAACTTATCATCGTTGTAACCCTAATACCGACTTTAAAAACGGTAACCAAAGCCAGCATCAGGAATGCACTGCATCCACGATGGATACAATGGGCTAATTCTCTCACTACAACAGTTGCGGAATATAGATACGATCCCACACTAAGAACTCAAGCATTCCTGCAGTACGAACAAAAATACCCTCTCCTGAATGAAATCTTGCCTCTAGATCAGTATGAATACATCATTTATACTGATAGTCCTGTCCAACCAGCTATTGTAAGTAAACAACAATATAGCGCTGCATGTGCTATAGTGAAGGGTCATATACTGGATGACAAGTTCCATCCCAGCAATACGACTACACAATCTCTGGGAGTTGGAACAGCGCAGCTGGCAGAACTGAAAGCCCTGATACTAGCACTACAGTATGCAGATTGGGAATCCCCCACACTGACTGTGTGCAATTCCTTTTACTATGTGCAATCTTACAATGAATATTTTCACTACTGGGGCCAGAATGGGTTTAAAGATGCCATGGGTTGCACGATAAAACATAAACTGTTACGAGAACAAGTGGCAAAGCTGAACGTTTGCCCGCCACAGGCTCAAGGTATTCACACCTTGAGACATCAGCGTGTTGGCATACATGTTGAAGGGAATTTACTGGCTGATGAAGCTGCCAAGGTGACAGTGCAAACTGCTGCCATTGCCACAATCACTCATTCACACACAAGAATAGACAGAGATATATTAGTAGCTATCAATGCCACAAAGAACGACTCTGCTGTCTGGCCAAAAATGTTTTCCACTCAAGTACACCTACAAGTTAAATGCGCATAACACACCGTATGCTCGAATTCCAGGAGGGGGGGATAGAGTTATAAGGCTTTCCCTTCAAGTACTCTACCAAGTTAGATGCGCATAACACACTGTGTGCTCAAATTCCAGGAGTGCCTCGAGTAATGCCAAACAAAGGTCACAGATTAGGTTTAATACTAGCTGCACATGAGGGTCTGGGCTCTGCACACAGAGGAATCACTGCAACAATGTCATTATTTAAGCAGCATTACTGGTGGTCGGGGCTGACAAAACAAACAAAGAACTATGTCCTAAAGTGCGATACTTGCCAGCAGATGAAGGGTTCCACCATTCACAGGCCACCACGAACACCACTGCTGATTTCAGACAGACCTCTTGCATTTGTCTATTTGGACCACTGCGGTGCCTTAAATTCAGATGGGCTTACAAGTACACCTTGGTGGAAGTGGATTCATGCTCTAGATTCCTATTGGTTTGGCCCCAGCGCTCAGATGACACTCAAACTGTTATAAAGGATTAGCGAGTCTTCATAGGGACATACGAAATTGGCACTTTACATTCCGACCGTGGTCCTGCGTTTAGCTCTAGAGCTTACAAGGAAGCCATGGAAAGTATGGGTGTGGCCTTGCAGTACTCCTCCCCCCACCATCCCAAGGGAAATTCAGTGGTTGAGAGGAAAAACCGGGACCTAAAGCAATCCTTAACAGCTAGGGCACTAGGTGCGGGTTGTAGTTGGGTCAATCACCTATACTGGGTCCAAAGGGCACTCAATAATATGGCAAGAAAATCCTTGGGAGGCCGTACCCCTTATGAAATCCTGTTTGGATCTCGATTGTGCCAGCATAGTGGCGTATGAAAAACCATTTAAACTGAATGACCGTTTGGCTGTTTTACAGGAACTGAATGAATTCCAGGCATTACAAAGCAACATGCAAGTCAAACGCACCGCCACTGGAAGTAAAAGCAGTCCTGGCAAGACCTGCCTGGGTCCCGAAGGTTGGGGACCTGGTCAAGGAAAAGATCGTGGACAGAACAGAGTCTGGGCCATCTTACAGATCACCTGTATCTGTTCTGGTGGTAGTGGGAACAAGAACAGTACTTCTTCCG
The DNA here is from genome assembly GCF_964204655.1 of Triturus cristatus. NCBI lineage: Eukaryota > Metazoa > Chordata > Amphibia > Caudata > Salamandridae > Triturus > Triturus cristatus. The sequence goes on from NC_140583.1 coordinate 742,815,203, forward strand.
CCTCTTGCCGGCTAAAGAAAAAAAAAGGCTCCATTGATCTGATCAAACCGCATCATGTGGCCGATTGTCAGCAGTAGGTCCCGTGGGGTCCTGAGTAGCCGCAAATCTCCTCTTGCTACTGTACAGGAAGTTCAGCTGGAAAGACTAATGACCTTTTTAAGACTCCACTACACAATGTGAAGGAGTAAAAAATGATGGAGTCCAAATCACACCAGTTGAAATCAAAATAAATCAAGAATGAAAAACAATGCAAGTTGCAATTTGTCCTAGCAATAATGTCTGCATGAATGTGCCTTCTAACAACAGATCTGCCAATTCTACAAAACCTGTGGAGCTACCAAAGATAGATCGAACTGTGTCTGGCTACTTGATCAACTTCGATGATTTTTCTTCAGAACCAAGTGAACCTGATCAAACGCCACCCATTTCAAAGAAAGACTTACTTAGTGTCACCTTGGTTGCATTTTTGGTTTGCAATAGGGGTAGTATACCTGTTAATTTTGATTGGCAAAGTGACTGTCTTTTTTCTGCTTCTGAACAGACATTACCGTCCAGAGCGCTCTGCAGTACAATCTGTGAACTTGGTCCTGAAACCACGTACATCATCACACCGTAAACAAAGAGACTTGTCCCTAGTGAACATCACAGCACTTCCAATACCTGATGGTAAAGTGTGGGATAAAGTTTCAAATGATGTGTATGGTCCTACTGAACATTTGAAAATTCCACATTTGTTTAAAATTTCCTTAAATTATTTCATTTTCCCCAGTACATCCTCTGATGATTGGGACATTGAGACTGTACATACTATGCTCACAGATTTAGAACAGTCTGCTGCATTTTCTTACAGAGAATTTTATGAAGATACAGCCCATTACGATACCATGTTTTGTTACCAGCATTATGGTCATAGATTTTTGCATAGAGCAAGCGTACCACGCGCTGCTAATGTGTACCATCAATGGGAACATTTTCCGACACCACCAAAGGGTAATTCTGCCACATTTGCACGGAAATTTGCATAATTTTCAGGTTTCATTAAATCAGACCCTGAATCATTTTTCTACAAACTTGCACAGACTAATGCAACTGTGAAGAAAATTATGCTAACAAACACAAAGCTGATATATTCAGCACCTTTTATCTCCCAACTGTCTATACAGGGTTTTGACTACGGGAGAGATGCCGTAGACACAAAATCCATCTGGGGAACAAGAGAGTGGCAGGTTCAGATGATTTTCCTGATGAGAACAGTGCAAAAGACTACCTGTTATGGTTTGCAAAAATTAAAGACCTAAAGACCCCGAGCATCCCTTTACCCACACCTATTAAGGGTATCTCAAATAACACACTAACAAGTGAAGGGACACATGGTACAAGTACATACAATTCATCATCTCCTGATTGGAAGGGTTGGTTGTTTTGGCCTGTAGACACAAATATGTATAATGCAAGATTCAAGGGTACACCCGATGGGTTTAGTATCCACAGGCCTGACCCACGCTATGTACACACAGACGACTCAAAGATAGTGACTTCCTATAGTGTCGGAAAGTTGTGCCTAGATCGGCTAAAGTCCTCAACACTTTCACAAGCGAAACACCACTTCTCCCTTCGGTCAGGCAACATGGATCTGAGGGATTTCTTGTTAGGTCACAAGAAACCACGTCGGAAACGCTTCTTATATATCATCTACAATGAAGTCTGGAAAGTCTCCCAACAGGTAGCTGCTGAGAGACTTTGTGAAAGAGATAGAATTAACCTAGAAAGGCCTTAGCTGTGGTAGACAACGGCATGACCACACTCTTGTCTCGTATTTGTTCACTGGGCAACGTTGTGTCCTCAGCTATCAACATAATGGAACAAGATTTGTCTATTCTACAACATGGGCAATCTCAGCTAAAGTGCTATCATGCTTGTAAGCTGGACGCTTCAGTCATTGCGTTCTGGCCACATTCCATGGCGATACATTAAAGACACAAATCTGTTCTCCCCTACAATCTGACCAACAGACAATTGACCATAGCATACAGAGATGCAAAGTACACCATGCTGCTCATTGAAAAACTAGAGAAGTTACCCTTTACTGTAGCAGAGTCACCATCTACGGAATGGTTAATCCATGGCTATATCACACTACCAATCATGACATTCCAATTCCAATACTGCCTGAAATATTATCCAGTAGGCAGGTATGAAGCATTGGGCGAAGGGGACATACGAGAAACATGTGAGTTGCCATTCACATATAAGTGCAGGAATAAGGAGAAGGACGTTTTCTTTGGTGGTTCGAACTGCGAAAAGGCCTGGAGTGGGTCTTTGGTGTGTAAAGAAGTGTCGCTTCACATGGCGTGTAATGAATCAATACCAAACTTGTCCTGCTACCTTAAGGGTTCCCAGCTGCTGTAATTAATCCAGTTTTTTAGTTACTTTCCAAAGGGAGTTATTTGATGCTGAATGACCAAAGCTGCTGTGGTTTGACACCCAGCATTGCTTATCTAGTGACCGTCAACTCCAGGGTTGTTTGTTGTAAGCAAATATTGTTTCCCCCAGCTCGCACAGTTAGGGAGGCACCACTGTGGCCTTCACTGAATGTTTCCAACATAAGGTTTGATTCTCTGAGCAGACTGATAGCCATGTTTTTTCAGCAAAATGTGGCCTTAACTTCAGCCCGAGAGAACTTTGATCTCCAAGTTGCACGGTCCTCTGCAGAGATACAGGCTCTGGTCCATACCAACTTCCTGCTCCGTTTTGGAGAAATGGTCCATCGTATTTTTAACATGTCTGATACGTCGGGGATATTACACTTATTTAAGAGCATTGGATCAGGTCTGTTAACCACCTTTCAAACCATTTTCGGAGTGATTCCATCATTCATACATTCTGTACTTGGAAGCATTTTTGGAGGGCTTCCTTTGGGCCTGCTTTCAGTGGCGGGCATCCTGATTGTAATCTATTGCTTCACAATGGATGTCAACATCATTCTAGACATGGAGAGAACACTGCTGGAGCGATGTTGTTGTGAGTGATTGGTGTTCTTCCTGGGTATACCTCAGCTTCGAGAACTGAGTGAGCATTGGTTCCTGTCTTTCAGACCGGTCTGGCTTGACTGCATTCTGCCAGTATTCTTGCCTCTTTTGCGGATTCGGAAGCGTGTTGGACCTCTGTCTGACACTTCCATCGGTTGCGCCGCCGGACATAGCCATGCGCCTGGTGCCTTTACGGGCCCATGTGCAGAGTTGTCCACAGAATATTTCCATATTGATGATAGCCTCCACAGGACGCTTAAGCTCCTGTTGGAATGGAGATCAGCTCTAACACGGATGTGCAGGCATCAGTCTCAGGCACACAGGCATATAATTCTTCCCTGACAGCTGCCGTGGGAACAAGTGATGACCAACTTTCCTCACTTGATATCATACTGGAGGTGCTAGAAGGACTGCCTCCTGTGGATGACATCTTCAGTGATGTTGAGTATTCAGCGCAGTACTCTTAAACAATCTGGCCTTTCCTGTGCAGGGAAGCGTTTGGACAATTTTTAAACGTACCAAATTGAAGGTCATACTGACTTTGTTTTTCTTCTCTACTCTCTCTGAACATAGTGGCTTTCAAGGTGCTCAGAAAAACAATTACAATATATATCAGACATATAGAGGACCTTTAATGAATACTTTTTTAGGGAAGAATAATTTTGATATGGAAGTGCTTTTTAGGATGTTTTAATATACATGATTTTATGCCCTTTTTAGCATGATCTATCATTTCCTAGTGGACCTTGTTGACCTTTTGATGAGGAGTGGGTGTCATGTGTCATGTTCTTTAGGATAGTCCCATCATGTGCATCCCAATTACATACATTTTGTCCCATCCACACAACATAACGGTCCTAACACAGGTGACCTTTTACCTATTAACTTACTTCTGGCTCTCTGACATCAGGCTCTTGGGACCCTATCTTAATCCCTATACCTGACGTACATAAACATGTCCCCAGGCAAGGCAGATTTATTCTGTATAGGGGTCACTACTTTTTTCATCCATGGCCAACAGCCAGCTGTGCATGATCATTTTTGTTTAAAAAAGGATTAGCAGAGGATTAGTGGGTGTTTTCAAAACATATCAATTCTAGAAGAAACCCTGGAGTGACCACTTTAGTATAAAAGACCATCACTCCCCCTTATATAAAGAGAGGAGAATTCCTTCCAGGCTGGACCGACACTCTGCAGGCTGATCCTTCGACAGGCAGAGACATGACATCCCTTGAGGGGTGCCATCCTCGATGCAGAGACAGGGTCCTTCATTCAGAACCATCAGGTGAGGGGTTAGTACTTCCCTGGGGGATTCTTGGCTTCATTAGGATATATCCTGGCACTAACATATCCTATATCCTAGCACTAACATATCCATGCTCCACCTACATATCTAGGTTATGTATATTTAGGTAGGCTACGCTCGTAGGAGAACGCCAATGCTATTGTTTTATATAATCTGTTTATATTCATCTGATTAGCAGCCTATTTACAATCTGCAAAATGTAAAATCTACATGATCAAACTAAATACCAAGTAGGTGATTAACTAATGTCCCTAATTTTTTGTCCATATGACTTGCAATCATGAGCTCAAGTATGTTGTTTTGTTTTTACTTTCAGGCTAACAGGCTCCTTCAGCGAAAAAAGTGTTCTGGTTGAGCAAGACTGTGTTTACCTAATTATTTCATCTAAACTTGGTGTGGTGCTGAAATGGAACTATAATGACATCTTGTTGGTAAGTGATATACAATTATTAGGAAAATATGTAAAGACATTGGAATCAAGTCAGAATTTGTTGAATTTTACCACATTTGCCCAATCCTAAGGTTTTACATAATCACTAATTCCCTGTTCCAACCTTCCTGCACAGCATTATGGCACATTTGAACATGGTGGATTGAACTGATCCATAGGAAAAACTTTCCTGAGAGTTTCATCCCCACCCTCAACTGACACACCTGATTGATCCCTTCCCACCAGAACTTCAAAGGGGAGATCATCCTGTGTTAGACTCAAGAGATATGGCCTTCAGCCTTTGTGTGTGGTTGGGCTTACCCAGGCCATGTAGAGTGTGAAGAGTTAATTAGACGTGTGTGCTCAACTAGAAAGAGCTGTAGAAGTGAAGGGTGATGCCCTGTATGACGTGCAGTTGTAGAGAGAGAAGTGAGCCTCCACACTCATGATTCATATCAGGATGGAGGTAGGAACAAGCATATCCTATAGGATGCATATAGTTACTTTAATTAACCATCAGACTAATGTGTGAAATGCAGAGATAGCAATTTTCAAACTATTCTTCACTGAGTCATCTCTGTGCATGTGAGGCATAGAATTTTATAGAGATTATTATTATTGAGGTGCAGCTTATACTTCAGCTAATGTTAACTGTTTAATGCTGTGAGACACTGGAGGAAGCGCTCCTTTTATCCAAGAAGGGACTTTATTCTCTAGTTTTGTTCATTGCTGAGTGCTCCACTCTGATTTCTGCATTTACCGATACTTTCAATATTGTGCGCAATGCTTGCTCACTCAATCAATGAGCATTTTGTAAAGCGCAACTACTTACCCATGAGGGTCTCAAGGTGCTGGGTGGAGGTGGAGAGCTGATCTGTCTAAGTACTTGGGTCACTCGAAGAGCCAAGTCTTGAGGTCCTGCCTGAACTAGGGTAGTGTGGGAGATATTCTGAGGTGGAGGGGTAGGGTGTTCTAGGTCTTCGCAGCGAGGAAGGAGAAGGACTTTCGCCCAATTCTGGTCTTGCGGATCCATGGGACGGTGGCAGAGGCATGCTGGTGGAGCAGAGGTGTATTTTGGGTGCATGGAAGGAGAAGCAGCTGTTCAGATATGCTGGCCGGCGTTGTGGAGGGCTTTGCATGCGTGGGTGAGGAGTTTAAAGGTTATTCTTCCGTCTACTGGGAGCCAGTGGAGTTCGCCGAGGTGTTGAGTGATATGGCTCTGCCGGGAAGGTCGAGGACCAGTCTTGCTGTGGTGTTCTGAACATTTTGGAGCTTTCAGAAGTTTTTCTGCATAATGCCAGTCTAGATTGCGTTGCCGTAGTCGAGTCTGCTGCTGATGAGCACATGAGTGACGGTCTTTCTGGATTTGGTGGGGATCCATCTGCGGGTCGTGTCTAGTACGATGCAAAGGTTTCATGCGTAGTTTATCGCGGTGAGGGGAGTTCCTAGGCAGAGGGCTGCGAGGTATCATTCCATCAATCAATCATTATAATTTATAAAGCGCGCTTCATACCCGTGAGGGTTTCAAGGCGCTGGGGGGGGGCGCTACTGATCGAAGAGCCAGGTCTTGAGGAGTCTTCTGAAGGCCAGCAGGTCCTGAGTCTGTCGTAGGTTGGTTGGGAGAGTGTTCCAGGTCTTGGCGGCGAGGTAGGAGAAGGATCTTCTGCCGGCTGTGGTTTTTCAGATCCGAGGGACTGTGGCGAGGGCGAGGTTGGCTGAGCAGAGGTTTCGGGAGGGGGTGTGGAAGCTGAGTCGGTTGTTGAGGTAGGTGGGTCCGGTGTTGTGTAGTGCTTTGTGTGCGTGGATGAGGAGTTTGAAGATGATTCTCTTGTTGACGGGGAGCCAGTGCAGGCCTCTCAGGTGGGGGGTGATGTGGCTGCGGCGGGGGACGTCGAGGATCAGTTGAGCCAAGGCGTTCTGGATTCGTTGTAGTCAACTAAGGAGCTTGTTTGTGGTTTGTGGTGCAGAGAGAGTGGATCCCAGGATGAAGACTTCTGACTTGTCTGAGTTAAGCTAAAGGCAGCTGTTCTTCACCCAGGTGGCGACAGCTTTCATTCCTTCTTGGAAGATGTGCCTGGTGACATTGGATTCGTTGGTGACTCTGACAGAGTCAGTAAAGCATAGAATGCTGATTCAGCATGCAGCATCCTGCCCATTGAGTGAACAGTTAGTAATGGTGAGGGAAAATATAAACGGTGCTCACTATCCCTGCTCGTGCTCTTCGTAGCATGGTTTGCAAAAACAATTTTGTGGCATTTTTGGCAATAACCTTACTGCATGTAAAGTATATACTGGGTAATCAACACAAATGGCCAGTTTTGGATACAGTATTGGCCGTTATTAGTGGAATTATCCACACATGTTTGGCTCAGTTGTTGCCTGCTTACACACAGCCCGGTACAGTTAGGAGACAAGCTTGTTAAACTAAATACATCTTTCCTGAGATCATTTCGAGCCTGGAAGGGACTGTGTTTAGTGTGGATGAAGGCAGGACTTGGAGTGTCATGTAGTTCCTATAAACCTTAATAGAATCTGCACGTTTAGACAACATACACTATAGAATTGGTGTTGGACTGTGTTCACAGTGCCACTAGAAACTCCTCTTACCAAGAAGGAAATAGTTATTGGCAACTATCGAACATGACAACCCTGATCTCTCAGGACAGTGGAAACAGTGTAATACTTTTCGCTCAGTCACTCATGCTCACTTTGTCTCTGAGAGATACTCAGAATAAACGATATGGACGTTTTTCAATAAACATTTATTGAACAGTCTTGATTCCACTGTAAAATAGGTGTGCTGAAACAACCACAAGACAGAAACAGATATAAATGATTAGAAGCACTAGGAAATTACAAGGATGTTAGATTCCCACCATTGTGCTAAAACCATGAATTCAAGCAGGTATATAAAATACAGGATGATAAAATGCGTACTCCTATGATTCAATCCTAACTAGATGGACCCAAGTGTACCTAGCCTGTGTGTATGTGTTAAGCCATGAATCCCTCTAGGATAAGTGAACCCCATTACCTGAAGTGAGAGACTGTGGGACCCCATATTGGTCTCGGGTTGGACTCTCCGCAAGGGATGTTAGACCACTGCGAGCTGGAGTATCTGCATGCAGGAGCCTTAGCATCTTGCGTCAGTGTGTCAGCATGGAAGTCTTAGTTCTCCTCCCTTTGTCTCAGCAAGATGTGATGTTTATATACCCAAAGGTCTCCCCGGGGGTTCTACCTTGCTGTGCCCCTTGACGGACTTAGGATGACGTCAGGAATGAACTTTACATATAGTTATTATGCAGGAGATGGTAGTCCTGCTGAGTTTCCAAGAATCCTCATGCATGAGGCATTTACCAGGGAAAATCCTGCCTTCTGTGTGCTGTTTCGTATCTAGGTAAAAGGTCAGTCCCCAAGAACCGTTATTTGTGTGATGTAGGGGAGAGTATAGGTGAAAGGTTACAATGTTACTTGAGCCTATATTGGGGTACCTATATGGAAAATAACACTCCTCATCCGACTGGACAACATAATTCAATTCTAACGTACTACTAGGCTATCTAGGCACTGGTATGCAAATAAGTACAGTAAAAACAATAATTTTGCCAAAAAATGTTTTAAAACTTAAAAAAATGTTGAAAAAATGTCACTCAAACAATAGCTCTAATGTGTCCCTATATATAGTTTGAACGACTACAAGCATCGGAAAGCCATGCAGGTCATAAAAAGTGCCAATTGTTTTGAAGCACTTATTTGAGTTGTTTTTGAAAAAGGCTGAATTTTTCCCAGCACACAACGAGCCAAAGGCTTATGTGTCCTAGCTGGTAGATGCAACATTGCTGTTGCCTGCCTTCGCAGACGATGATCCCTGTAACACCTAGCAGATTATGTCAATTGAGCACAGATGATCTTCTGTACTGCTAGCAGCCGATGCTGGGGCAGCCTGTGCACCTTCCAAGGCCTGAGTGTTAGTGGAGAAGCCAGTATCCCTGCCAACAAGAGCAGAGACTTCCTGTGGTGGCTCTAAGAATGCCACCATCAACATGGGAACACGCTGGGGACACTGCAGTACATGGGCCATTAATCGGGTCCAGTAAAGCATTGATGGCCGGTTGTGTCAGACAGAGATCCAACATGCATACTTCTTCGCAGAACAGACATTGGAGAAAAGGTAGGACGCAATCCATCCAGACTGGTCTAAATGACAGGAACCAAGAGGCGCTCAATTCCCGTAGGCAAGGTGTGCCCAGATGTTGTACCATGCGATCACAGTATTTATGCTCTAAGAGTGCTTTTTCCATCTCCTTGGTGACTGGGACATCCATTGCAAAGCAGTAATATTACAATCAGGATACCTGCTATTAGTAACAGGATCAGCGGAAGTCCTGCAAAAATGCTTCAGAATACAGAGTGTAAAAGGTTCGGTATAACTCTGAGGACCGTCTGAAAGGTGCTAAACAGTCCCCAACCTATGGTCTTAAATAGGTGGACTATACCCGTCGTATCCAAAACGTTAAAGATACGATTTACTATTTCTCTGAAAAGGAAGGGGCAGTTCGTACATATCTGTAGCTGTATCTCAGCCGAGGACCTTTCTATTTGGACATCAAAAGTCTCCCGGCGGAGGTTAAGGGCATGATTTTGTGAAGAAGCATGGCTTTCATTCTGCTCAGAGTATCAAACCTTATGAAGGAAACATTCAATGAAGGCCATAGCAGCACCTCCCTGACTATGTGTGTCGGTGGAAACAATACTTGCATGCAGCAAGTAACCCTGGATCACATGGTGACTAGATATGCGATGCCCAGAAGCATCTCACAACAACCTTGATAGTTCAGCATCAAGTAACTCCCAATCAAAAGTTGTTTGAATCAGGGGTAATCATTGCTGCTGGGGTACCTTTCAAGTGACAGGATAGGTTCGCCACTGAACCATTATAGGCCCTCTTGCAGTTTGTACCGCTTAGAAACACTTCTAGATCCCCACTCCTGCATCAAAATCTGTACTGTTTTCCCAAGATTCCTTGATGAATTCCCTACCCATTTCCTCATATCTGCCTGCCTGTTGTTGTTCTAGGCAATACTGAAACTGGAAAGTTGTGACCGGTAGTTTTATATGTCCATGGATTAACCACTCTGAGGATGGCGATTCTGCCTCAGTAAAAGGTAACTTGTCCAATTTTTCAATAAGTAGCATTGTATATTTCGATCCTCTTTGTGCCATTGTTATCTTTTTTTGCATCAGATTGTACGCAGAAAACAAAGACGTACTCTTGATGAAACACCAAGGCACCGAACCAGCGCACAGTGTTTGCAGCGTCCAGTTTAGTAGTATAATTGAACGTAGTTGTGATTGCCCGTGCTGTAATATGGACAAATCGTGTTCTAGGACATCAATAGCAGAAGATACAATGCTGCCTAGTGAATAAATCCTGGAAGTTAACATAGTCATACCATTGTCAACTATGGCTAACACCTTCTCTAGGTTAATTCTATCTGTTTCTCAAAGTCTCTCCGCTGCTTCTTGTTGGGAGATTTTCCAGATTTCATTATTGAGTGCATATAAGAAACGCTTCTGACGTGGCTTTCGGGGACCTAATAAAAAGTCCTGTAGGTCCACATCCTCTGTTAGTAAGGATAAGTGCTGTTTCACCTGTGGTAGTGTTGAGGTTTTTAGCCAATCGAGGCATAACTTCCCAACACTGTATGATGTCACCACCCCCGGAAGTTCTATTTTTACATAGCGTGGGTCTGGCCTATGGATACTGAACCCTTCAGTGGTACCCCTGAATCTTCCTTGACATCTGTTTGTGTCTGTGGGCCAAACCAACCATCCCTTCCAATTGGGGTCTGATCTATTGTATTGTAAAATGTCATCTAATGTAGCCCCTTCTTGTGATGTCAAATTTTCCTCGGCATGTGAGGGTGTTGGATCCGAGGTGTGTTCAACTCCTTTTTCTTGGCTATTTCAAGACAGGAAGTCTGTTGCACAGTATCATTCAGAAATATCATCTGCTGAGGAATGAGCCATGCTCTAAATAGCGCTTCTCTTCCCTGTACTTGCCAGTCTCTAGAAATCCAGACTGATTTTAAGTCTATAGTGTCTTTCCATAAGTCGAAACCCTGTTCAGACAGTTGGGTAATGAATGAAGCAGAATATATCTCTTTGGTGTTAGTAATCATATCTTTTCTGTACGGATGAAGGTGCAACCATTTAGTAATACAAGGTAGGGTCTGAAATGTTAAACCCTGAAAAATATGAAAAGTTCTGTGCAAAAGGTCTTGAACTACTTTTTGGTGGTGTAGGGCAATGTTCCCATTGGTGATATGTGAAAACATTCCTAGTGGTACTGAATGTGTGTAGAAAATGATGACCATAATGTTGATAACAATACATGGTGTTAAAGTCTGATGAGTCTTCTAACATTTCATTGCTAGAAAATGCGGCAGATTGTTCCAAATCAGACAACATATTGTTTACAGTTTCAAAATCCCAATCATCTGAAAATGTACTGGAGGTAATAATATCATTTAAGGAAACTTTAAATAAATTAGGTATTTTTAAACGTTCTGTTGAACCAAATATATCATAATCAACCTTGTCCCATCCTATACCATCAGGTATAGGACAAGACTCTTTGGTCACAATGTGATGAAATATGAGGTTTCAGGATCAAGTTCACTTTTGATGCTGCAGAGCTTTGGCACAGATAAGTTCTATTAATAAGTAAGCAGAGAACAGTTACTAAGCCTATCCAGAAAAGAAGGCACAATATACCAGTTATTATCCAAAGTTCTAGGCACGGTGACACCAGATGTGTATTTTTAAGAAAAGTGAAGAAGTCTTTGAATTGCTGTTGACAAGATATTGGGGCTGGCGTTGTTTCATGTTCACTTGGATCCAATGAAAAGGTATCAAAGTCAATGAAATAGCCAGATGCAGTTCGATCTATTTGTGGTATCTCAGCAGGTTTTGTTGAACTTGTAGATGGCTCTTCTTGAGGCATATTGATGTAGAAATCAGTGTTAGGTCGAATTGGAATTTGTCTTTCATTTTGATTTTGAATTTCTGTTTCAAGAGGAACGAGTTCCATTGCATTGTTGCATAGTTCATCATTCCGTACCGGAGATTCTTCAAATGTGATGAGCGTTTCTGTCTGAACTTCCTGTATGGTAGCGAGAGGAGGGCATCGGCTACCCAGGAGTCCACGAGGCCTACTATTCAGCATCGGCCACAGAGTGTGGTTTAATCAGATCAATGGAGACAAATCTCTTCTCCTTTTCTCCGGCAAGAGACGGTAGAAGTACAGTTCTTGTTCCTTCAACGGCCAGGACAAGTACATGCTTTCTGTAGGATGGCCCAAATTCTTTCTCGTCCACTATCTTTTGTCTGACCAGATCCCCGACTTTTGGGACCCAGACAGGTCTTGCCGTGACTGAATAGAATTCTCTAGTGGCGGTCCTTTTCACCTGCACGTTACTTCAAAGTGCTCTGGATTCATTGAGATCCTGTAAAACAGCCAAATGTTTATTGATGTCAGAAGGTTATTCATCCGCCACTGTGCCTTCACAATCAAGATCAGGTAGCCACATTCTCGTCCCAAATAGAACCTCGTGAGGTGTGACTACTCTTAGAGAACTTCTTGGCATGTTGTTAATGACTCGCTGTACTCCATACAAATGATTGACCCAACTGCCACCTGTACCTAATACTCTTGCTGTTAAAGAATGCTTTAAGTCCCAGTTTTTCCTCTCCACAAACGAATTTCCCCTGGGATGGTAGGGAGAGAGGAGTACTGCAATGCAACACCCAAACTTCCCATGGCTTCCTTGTAATCCCTAGAGCAAAACGTGGGGCCACAGTCAGAATATAAAGTGCCAACTGCGTATGTCCCTATGAAGACTCCCAAATCTTTGATAACAGTTAGAGCATCAGCCGAGCGCTGAGGCCATAGCCAGAGGAACCTCGAGCCGGAATCCACTGCAATCATGATGTACTTGTAAGCCCCATCAGATTGTAAGGGGCTGCAGTGGTCCAAATATACACACGCAAGTGGTCTGTCTGATATTAATTAAGGTGTCTGTGTTGGGCGTGCTGCGGTGGACCCCTTCATCTGCTGATAGATGTCACATTTTAAGACATAATCTTTGGTCTGCTTTGTTAACCATGGCCACCAATAGCGTTGTTTCAATAAATAAACTGTTGCAGTAACTCCTGCATGTGCAGAACCCAGACCCTCGTGTGCAGCTAGTATTAATCTCTTCTATGCCCATGACGAGATAGTCTCGTCATGGAGCGCGGTTGCGCTGTGCCCATGACGAGACTATCTCGTCATGGACCCCGCCCGCTAATACAATGCCCGGCACAGGAGGGGGAAAGGGCGGGGCACTGAAGGGGTTAACCCTAATCTGCGATCCATCTTTGGTATTACTCTATCACCCACTCCTGAAATCTGAACAAATGGAACGTTATTTACATTTAACTTGTAGGAGTACTTGAGTGGAAAACCTTTTAGCAATGCCTTATTGTCTTTGCATGAAGCAATGACAGCTTCCATTATCTGTCCATCTATTATTGTTTTTGAATGAGAGATTGCAGCTACGGGAGCAGTTCGTATTGTCCCCTTCGCTGCTTCTTCAGCCAATGAATTCCCTTCAACGTTTACCCCATCACGTCTTGATGACTCAGCGTGTTTTGCACATGAGTTCTTGGTGTTTATTTTATTTTGAAAGTTTTATATAGCGCGAACAAGACCCTTGCGGGTATCAGAGCGCTTTACAAGGTAAGTATCTTAAGAACATAGGGTATGAGGTAAATAACATAAAGTTCAGTGCTAGTCAATGATAGTGTAAACACTCTATCATAGATACATAGGTAGATGGTACATAGCAAAACGTTCCATGTATATCAAGCATAATATAGATACAATATCTAGGATACCTGGATGGACAGTAGACATTATGTAGTTCTATGTAGAACATACGTTGGGTCGCATAATAACAGTAGTCTCTGCTCAAGTGAATTTAGCCATGAGAAGCGATTTCACTTCTTTTTTGAAAGATGCAGTGGAGGGATTAAGTCTAGTTTCTGGGGATAGTGCATTCCAAATTCTGAGCGCCATCCCTGAAAAGGTTTGGTTGTATGTTTTCTTCTTGTTGAATCTTTGTGGTTTCAGTAAAAGGTTTTTAGCACTTCTTGAAGATCTGACCCCACATGAGGGTGCCAGTTTCTGTGCCAGATAGCTGGGTGCGTTGAGATGAATGGCTTTATGTGTCATACATGCTATTTTCAGATGAACTTTGGCTTCAAAAGGTAGCCAATTAAGGGATTTTAGGTCAGGGATATGTGGGAGCTTCTTTTGGAGCCAGTGATAAGTCTCACTGTGGCGTTGATTGAGGCTCTTAGAATGGCCGCTGCAGCTCTGGGCAGGCTGCAGAGAGAGACATTCCCGTATTCCACTCTTGGGATGACTAGAGCTTGTACTGCCAGCTTGAAGTCCTTTTCAGGCAGTAAAGGTTTCAGTTTTCTCAAAGTATTTATCTAAAAGTTTGCTCCTTTTTGCTGCGTTGCTGATGTGTTTCTGCATATTGAGGTTTCTGTCCAGTTTTATTCCCAGGGATTTCGCTGAGTCAACAATGAGAGGTTGGCAGTTGAGTGCAGTAAGGTGTTTGATTCAGTCTTGCATTATGGGTACTTGGGCGAGAGGAGTGATTAGAAGGAATTCGGTTTTGAGGGCATTCAGTTTTAGATGGTTTTCTGCCAGCCAGGTCTGAGTTTTTCCGAAAGTTGTGTTGAGCGATTTGATGTCTTCTAGGGTATGGATATTAAGGTATAGTTGTGTGTCGTCAGCGTGCATGTGATATTGAACGTTAGACGAGTAGAGAATTTCAGTGAGTGGTTCCATAAATGGATTGAACAGTGTAGGAGATAGAGAAGATCCTTGTGGGACTCCTAAGGTGACTGGGACGGGTTTGGACAGGGAGTGGTTGACCTTGAATCGTTGCGATCTGTTTTGGAAGAACGAAGTAAACCAATTTAGAACTGATCCAAATAACCCATTCTGTGTTGCAGAAGGTCTATCAGGTTATCGTGTTTGACGGTATCAAAGGCTGAGGAAAAGTCTAGCAAGATGAGTAAGCAGGCTCCGTTCTGATCTAGGATTTGTAGAGCATCGTCAATTATATTGGTCATGGCTGATTCAGTGCTGTGACCTGCACGGAAACCTGATTGGTATTTGTTGAGTAGGTTGAAATGGTCTATATGTCTTACCAATTGGGGGGCATATTATCAAGAAACTGCGTTAAAATTATCGCCGCTTTAGCGGCAGAAAACTGCCGCTAAAGCGGCGATGATGGGCTTGATAATATGCCCTTGAAAATTCCCATAGAAGCCCATGTTCTGGTGTCAACATGGGCTTCTATGGGAATTGTGTAAACCATGAGTATGCAGTTCCTGACAGAAAGAAAGATGACAGGTAATAACTGTGGTGTAGACACCAGTCTAATGCAGGAGAGTGATCTCCTTTTGGAAAAAGACCCTCACACACCTGACAACAAGGTGTCTTGCTTCATCATCGGGTCTGCTCCTACTCGGGCCGGCGCTGCAATGCCCGATCAGGTGCCCGTGATGGGGCCTAATTAACGGAGATCTTCATTCCGAAGCCGGCAGGTGAAGTGCGAGTAAGGGTCCTGGTGTAGGTGAACGTGAAGTGTAAAGTGAAGTTAAAATAGGAAAAGTAGTCCAATCAAAATAATTTTAATGAAGTTGGCTATTCCCCTAATTAAAATTAAAGAGTCGCGTATAGTCACTCTATGTTGTGCATGTATACGCTAAAAAAATATAATGTGGTCAACATGTTTCTTGCCCTATTATCAATTTGATGGCAATTCCTCAGGACCTAGTTGAAACTAACTACACATATTTTGGTGGTGGACACCCAGCACTTGAAGTGAAAAGTGACCACCCTTACAGCACCCTAAAAAATGTGGGGGTACCTCTGGTGTCAATAAAGATATAAAGAAGTATATAAAGAAGTATTAACCTGTAAGGATAAAAACAGTTAAAAGCAGTCAAAGATAAAGTAATACAATATCATTTCATTCAGAACCAGTACTGTTGATTCAATTGGTGATAGTGCATCACAAGCATGCAGGTGGCCTAATCGGCAGTGAAATGCTCGATGCAACCAAATTGTCTTTAATCAATCGATGAGCATTCAGGTGATGGAAATAATGTAGTGCGTTGTCACACTGGAGATTGCTATGGAAAGTATGACTATTGTAAACAGCGTAAAACTCAGACCACAAGGAAGTCCTTACCCTTCTTGCTTATGGTCCAGGCCATAACAGTACCGGTCACCGTCGACACTGAGTTCTAGTGTCCTGGTATATGGTAAAAAGTTATTAGTTCATCATTAGTTGTTGTAAAAGAGCGGTGTGGACAAATTGTTTCGGGTTGATCAAGGAACATAAGGCTAGAAAAGTAAAGGTCGTAGCCCCGGGCAATAAGGTAAAGACTGGTGCGAGATCAATCAGGTAGACGCACTGGAGGGAGAGGGAGTATTGGGAGGGAGGAGGAGAGGAATAGGATTAAAGGTCTCTCACCACCCCTACGATTGGTTAGGAAGCGGTGGATATCAAGACGACGCTCTGGCAAGGTCATCCATGTATCGTGGTATAAAGCACACAGCACACGGTGTCAAAATTAAAAGATTAAACAGATGCTTACTTGTATGAGAAGTCTATCGCCCAAAGCTGGTGGGGGAAAACCGCTAAGGCCCGAAAGGCGGCAACGCTGATGCGTCTTATCAAGTTTGAGAAAAACACAGTTTCGTTACTCACGGTTCCCTTAGCAGATCCACAGAGTTAGTCCTACCCATAAATACAGCGAAAAGAATAGCAGATGCTTTATTAATCAGAATCCAAGCGGCAGAGGGTGCTATTAAAGTTACAATTCAGCCAGCAGCCTTCAAGAGTAAGTTGTCATCCAGAAATTCTCGACTGAGAAAGTCTACCCCTATCTTAAAGCAGACTATACGAGTTCCGTGACTGGATACTCCTCAGACGACAGCTCCAACACCTCACGGAGAGGTTCCACATCTAGTAATGATTCTAACACTGGGAATTGGAACAATAGAAAGACACGACCTTACCAACCACCCATGTTTCCTTCATACAACGCTCCACCCTACCAGGGTCCACCTTTCTGGCAATATCCAGTATACCCACAAGGCCCACCACTCTTCTACCAAACTGGACCTGCACCTCCTTTTTTAGACAGAGGTAGGGGCAGAGGATCTCCGTTAAGTAGGCCCCATCACGGGCGCCTGATCGGGCATTGCAGCGCCGGCCCGAGTAGGAGCAGACCCGATGATGAAGCAAGACACCTTCTTGTCAGGTGTGTGAGGGTCTTTTTCCAAAAGGAGATCACTCTCCTGCATTAGACTGGTGTCTACACCACAGTTATTACCTGTCATCTTTCTTTCTGTCAGGAACTGCATACTCATGGTTTACACATAGTCTCTTGGGTACGTATGCTGGACCTCATTATAAAAACCCTTGCTACTTCTCCTTCTCGTTTTGATTGCACTTCTATGGGAATTCTCTGCGGCATATTATCAAGTCCATTATCGCCACTTTAGCTGCAGTTTTCTGCAGCTAAAGCAGCGATAATTTTAACACCGTGCTTGATAATATGTAGGCCTGGGCGAAAATTTCGTTCCGTTCGCGGAAATTGCGATAATTTGACATTTACGCGTTCCGCGGAGAGCGCGAAAATGTCAAAAATTCTGGTTTCCGCAGCTTGGCGATAATTTGTTTCTTGCTCGCGCTATAAAATAATACATTCTCGCGCGCGCGCGATCGCCTTACCTGAATCCCTGCCTTCGCCGACAAGTTTTCTTGATCCGGTCGCGTTCTCCATGAGATGTTGTATTGTTTTTAGCCATTTGCGCTGTCTCGCGACAGTTCGCGCCCGCAGTGACGTCATGCGTCGCGCGATCACGTCTTTCTTCTCGCGATCATGCACCGCGAGAAAACTCAAAACTAGATGGCCGCGCCCACAAGCAACCACATGGGTAAGTTGACGACCTGCAACCATGCAGAAAATCTCGCGAACATGCCGGAAAAAAACTTCCGCATCTTCGCGATATTTCCGCTTGTTTGCGATAATTTGCGAAAGTTAATTTCGCAAATTCCGCCCACCCCTAATAATATGCCCCTGGAGGTTGTGGAGGTTGTACACATTTTTCTAAGAGTTTGGCCAGGGTGGGGATGTTGGATATAGGGCGGTAATTGTTTAAGTCCGCAGGGTCAGCCGTAGGTTTCTTTAGAATGGGGGATACCTGCCCGGCTTTGAGGGTGTCAGGGATGCATCCTTGGTGTAAAGAGTTATTTATGATAATGGTAGTTCGTTTTTCACCTCAGCGTCCTGTTCCCATAGCATTTTATGCTTAATTGTGCCACCTTTCGAGTCCTTAAACCCATTTTGTCCCCAATAGTATAGATATTTATTGTTTGACTGGACACAGTAAAAAGAATCACCCACACTTAGTGTGGTGAATTCTCGATCCATATTTATCAGTGCCAGTAATAGAGCTTTTAATTCTGCCAGCTGAGCTGTGCAGTCTCCTGGAGACTGTGTTTTTGTTCAGCTTGGATGGAACTTGCCGTCCTGCATATGACCTTTTAGAATTGCACATGCAGCGCTGTATTGTTTACTTACAATGGCCGGCTGAGCAGATCCATCAGTGTAAATTATGTATTAATACTTATCTAGAGACATTATTTTATTCGGGAGAGGATATTCTTGTTTATATTGCAGAAATGCTTGTGCTTTCAGACGTGGGTCGTGTCTGTATTCTACATCTGTTGCAGTGAGAGAATTAGCCCATTGTATCCATCTCGGATGTAAGGATTTAGCATTTGGAACGCTTGCCTTTGTAGCAGCCTCTAAGGCTGGTACCGGAGCCACAAAAAATATTTGTTTCCCCTGAGCCAGTCCTCTTTCTCTCACGACAGCAGTCTCTACTGCTGTCAGAATTTGTTCGGTGGATGTGAAACACATCTCAGCATTCTAGTATAAGTGTGATTTGTATGCTATAGTTACTGTTTCACCTTCATTGTATGTTAGGTAGGTGTACCCAGATTGACCTGCAACTATACGGATCACCAGGTTGCGGATATTTACCCGTGTCTGTAAGTGTTTAGACGCTATCATGTCAGCTTGTAGGTAACGAAGGATATCTGTGTGTTCCTGGGTCCATTGCCTAACTAAAAAATCAGGTGTTATGAGGTCATAGAAAGATTTAACCCTCTCTGCGTAATCCAAAATGTATGGTCTACCAAAATTCAGGAATCCCAGTAAGGATTGTACATTTTTCAATGATTTTGGAAGTTGGAGCAGCACACACTTTTCTAAAACGTTGGCTGCCAAGCTTTTCTTTTCACTTGGAAGCTCATATCCTAAAAATAGGACATTGAGGTGGGCTATTTTTGACTTTTAAAAGTTGAATTCGTAGCCCTCAGAAGTGAATCCCAAAATGATGGTGCTCACCCTGGTCAAGTGTTCCTCTAGGTCATCATTCGTCAGAAAAATATAATCTACATAGGACAATGCCTCTTCATCCAGATTCTAAAGCCACTCAGTTACCCTAGCTGAGAATAGCCCCGGGCTGTTCTTATACCCCTCTGGGAGTCGACAAAATTGCTTCTGAGAGCCTAGCGCTTAGAATGCTGTCAAATATCTGCTCTCAGGCACAAAATCCATTTGAGATTTCTAGGGTTGTTTTGTACTTTTCCCGCACAATGTTATTCATCAATGCGGCACTGTGTGCATTCTGTTCTGCAAATATTTTTGTTCATGAGTTCAGATGTCTGTAGTCTAAAACTAGATGATATGTATTGTCAGGTCTCATTACGGGAAACAAAGGATTGTTAATTGAAGAGGTGCAAGTTTCAATCACCCCCTGGTATTCAAGTTGATCTACGATCTTCCTGACCTGTTTTTTAGCTTCTTGTTTTATTTGATACTGTCTCTGGACTTTGCATGCTCTTCTTGTCTGTGTTCTGACCGTCCCTCCCTCTCTGAGGTTTATGATGAACCCTGGCAGGAACTAGAGGAATGTGTATCAGTGTCCTGATACCTGTCAGGTTTTCTAATGTTATCTCTATTCCTAAGGTTATACCTCCTTTCTAAGGTCTCCTGTTGAGGAGATCTACCTCTGGATTGAGATCTATTCTCTTTATTCTTTTGTTGTTTGTTATTGTCCAATTTCTTCTTTGAAGAAGCAGGTATTTGCTTGATGTTATCCTTTTCAGGACCATCCATCAGTTGAGGTTTTACTGTTCTAACTCCCAAACTATCACTACTTAATTCTGCATAAGATGTTTCAATAATTTTGGGTAATTTTTGTTCCTGTTGTAAAGGAGTGAACTCCCTCAAGCGGTGGTGTATTGCCACTGCTGCTGCCTCCCCTTTAATGTTTGCTAATATTATAGCTGTCACCTGGGCAAACTGGACAAAATTATCTAATAATTTCATCCATAAGTTTAGAGCAGGTTCTGCTACATACTGGTTCTGTATGCTAATGACGGGATACCTTGAGTCCTAGTATATATGGCAGCGAAGACTGTACCTCAAGTGGTACAACCTTCTATCTGGGGAGTTATCCCCATGGGCAAGCTGATTGTTAACATTCTGTGTTTTTCTTGTGGGCTGGCGTGTGGAAGTACTGCCTCTAGCTGTGTTATTTTTTAACTACCCAGAATGGAATTTGTTCACATTTAGTGGGCATCTTACCCATGACTGTGTGTAACATTCCGGGCATTATTTTACTTGTGAAAGTTTGAATTGATCATGTTGGTATAGCGTGGCTGGCTGAAGTGTGAGTGTTCTCTTCACAAACTGTGTCATGTTTCTGTAAAGTTCTGTTAGTTCTTTATGAAGTGTTTGTACGTCTCCTACTAGCATTGTGTCAATGCCAGGATGTGGTGTATAGGCCACTAGTACTGGCCATGTTGCTCCGACTCTTCCGAGCAGACTGAGTATTACTTTATCTCTTGTATGGGGAAGGGTGCCTTTAAACCAGTTTATATGCTCCTGGTAGGTGAGCGGAACTTCAATGTCCTCATACGGACAGTATTGGTTCAGTATGTCATCCTCCAAATAATAATGGAATGTGTTTGTTGGTGCATCTGCTTGTGGGACTTTAACCCATGAATAGAATACCTCTGTTCTATATGATTCGTGTGCCCCAATCACAAAGGTTACTGGCCCACCCCTAGCTGATAATCCATATGCTGCTAGTTTTAGGGTTTTGGCATTTCTAACATTCTCAGGAATTTGTATTGCATCTGCATCTTCCTCATCTTGGACTGTCATATGTAGTGCACGCACAACATCTTCCTGCTCAGTCATTGTTTTTAGTAATAAGAGTCTTTCAAGGGAACTAAGATAAGGTGTTATGTACAATCGGAACAATGTGTCCTTTAAGCTTGATTAACCAACAGCTAATATATAGTATTTGTTGACTCAGCTGCAGCAGATTTGTGTTCCCTCCTACTCCAGACGTCTCTGGAGAAATGAGAGTAGTGGTCCCTGAGAATAGCGCAACTTCCCTACTACTCAGATTTGACCATTTAATAAGTACCCAACCAACTTTGGCGGTGCCATGTTGTGTAGTTCCTATAAACCTTTATAGGATCTGCACGTTTAAACAACATACACTATAGGATTGTTGTTAACTGATTATAGACACCCTACCGGGTATGTTAGCCTGTATACCAGCTAGCTCACAGTGCCACTAGAAACTCCTCTTACCAAGTAGGAAATAGTTCTTGGCAACTATCGAACATGACAACCCTGATCTCTCAGGACCGTGGAAACAGTGTAATACTTTTTGCTCCATCACTCGTGCTCATTTTGTCTCAGAGAGCTACACAGAATAAACAATATGGATGTTTTTCAATAAACATTTATTGAACAGTCGTCATTCTACTGTAAAATAGTTGTGCTGAAACAACCACTAGCCAGAAACAGATATAAATGATTAGAAGCTCTAGGAAAGTAAAAGGATGGTAGATTTCTACCATTGTGCTAAAACCATGAATTCAGGCAGGTATATAAAATAAATTACAATAAAATGTGCAATGCAATCCTAACTAGATGAACCTAAGTGAAACTAGCATGTGTGTATGTGCTAAGCCAAGAATCTCTCTAGGATAAAAGTCAACCCCATTACCTGAAGTGAGAGACTGTGGGACCCTGTCTTGGTCTCGGGTTGGACACCCCGCAAGGGATGTTAGATCACTGCGAGCTGGAGTATCTGCATGCAGGAGCCTCAGAGGCTCGTGTCAGTGTGTCAGCATGGAAGTCCTAGTTCTCCTCCCTTTGTCTCAGCAAGATGTGATGTTTATATACTCAAAGGTCTCCCGGGGGTTCTACCTTGCTATGCCACTTGTTGGACTTAGGATGACGTCGGGAATGAACTTTATACATAGTTATGATGCAGGAGATTGTAGTCCTGCTGAGTTTCCAAAAATCCTCATGCATAATATAAGAGGCTTTTACCAGGGAAAATACTGCATTCTGTGTGCAGTGTAGTATCTAGGTATCAAGAGCCGTTCTGTGTGTAATGTAGGGGAGAGTATAGGTGAAAGGTTATG
Source organism: Triturus cristatus (assembly GCF_964204655.1). Lineage (NCBI taxonomy): Eukaryota > Metazoa > Chordata > Amphibia > Caudata > Salamandridae > Triturus > Triturus cristatus. The sequence goes on from NC_140583.1 coordinate 742,837,631, forward strand.
ATGTTACCTGAGCCTATATTGGGGTACCTATATGGAATATAGCAGGAGCATGGACAGTTTGTCCAGGTGAGATTTTGTATGCAATTAAATCAAAATATTTCTGCTGTAGTCCCTAGGAGTTAAAATGGGAATAGATTTCCAGAGAGAGAAAAAAGGGTACCGCAATGGCACAAGGATTAACCCTGGGCGTAGGACTATGCTATGCTCACGTAGTTTGCACAACTACGCGCTATGCGAATTGCACGTAGCACAGTGCAAAAATGCATAGCATAGCGGGCATTTTTTGCTTGCTCACGGTCTTCAACGTGAAGTTGGCGACCGCAAGCGAGCAAAATAACATCCCGGCGAAACTTTTTCCTCGTTCTCGATCAGCAACATCAAGTTGCCGAGCGTGGAAAATACACCTCCTGGCGAGATTCTCAACGCGGGAAATTCAGGTTTCTCATTGCGAGTGGTCATATATGTTCGCGACCGCTCATGATGAGAAACTACCAGTCTGCATTGAGAAAGCTGCTGCTCGAGTACAAATCTACTCGAGCGGCAAAAAATGACTGCTTGCACTGTGCAAGATGCGGTTTGCAATGATTGCATAGTGCGGGCATGCATCCGGCACTGTGCAATCAGTGCGAACAGAATTTTGCACAGTGCACTACGCAGTTTGCGTAGCTACGCGTAGCTTGCGTAGTGCGAACTGTACTTCGCGTAGCTACGCGTAGCGCTACTACTCAAACTACACCCAGGGTTAACAAGGATTACATTGTCAAATAAAGGAATTCATGAATGGAACAGTGGTAGTAACTCTAGACATGCAATTAAACTTTGTACCTTTAGATAATGCTATGTTGTATTTATGGAATGTATAACATAACACTTCATATTGGGTGTTGTTTTTCTTTTTTTCCATAAGAAGGAAATGTGTTACAATTTGTTATATATAATTATTCTCTCTTTCTAATGTTATTATTTTACAGCATCACTATTATACCCTTTCACATAATGTGGGCACTCCCATAACTCCTGTACCCTTCTTATCCTCTTAACATGGAATGTTCCAGGTATCACTGACAGTTGAAATGTTTGGTCAGTTGAGCCTGTGAGGTGACACTGGAGGTATTATGCTGAATTTTGAATTAAGTAAACTTTACTTTATGATATGCTACTATTTCTTTTAAACACTATTTTAAACGTGCAGTTCAGAAATGCAGACTTAACTACTTAGTGCCATCTAACCAAGTTATCATGGTTTTGGTGTCATTTTGTTAATTATAATATTCTCAATTTTCATAAATTGGCATTGGATTTTATTGTGTTGTATTTTACACTTATTAACTATTTGGCACTTCTAAGAAATTGGGTTACCGGTTGAGGGGGTGAAACTCTACTGAAGTAGCAGCCAGAATCTTGTCGGGGGGAAGTCACAAGCCAACCCTAAATTAAGTAAAATGTAATAAATGAAATGAGACCAAAAATGATCATAAATGAGCACACCTTTGAGTAATTGTCATTCAGAGTTAGACCAGCATCTAGTAGATTCCAAGTTCTCGGACTACGGACACCTTGGTAAGGCAGTTGATACGTGGGTGTGCTCAAGGGTGTCTAAAATGTCCCACAGGATGATTCCAAGAAAAGGGGTTTAGCCCCCCTGAGAGGAAAGAAGGGAGCAATGTAAGTACAAAGACGGAGTTCTCACAAGGGTCCTAAAAGTCTACTTAAGTGTGTGACTGCCATGCCATATCCAAATCCAATTGGAGAGGTTACAAGGGGAACCGTTTGAATCCCTTGAAGGCTGGGGTGCACCTGGATTTTCACAATACAACACACACAAAAGGAGACTTAGGGCCTCATTGAGATCTGGGCGGATGGGTTTCTCCATCCAACAGTGATGGATAGCCTTTCTGCTAAAATATAAATCTCATAGGGTATATTGGATATATATTTCAGCTGACAGAATATCTGTCACTGTTGTGATGGAGTAACCAGTCCGCCGGGATCCTAATCAGGTCCTCAGTCTGTTCCAAGAAGCGAGGTTGCATGTGTAGGAATTGTGCAGAAATTTGACAAGGGGAAACCAGGGGTGTTTTGAAGTCACCTTACTCTCCATAGTTGGGGTCGATGTGCCAAGACTGTCTTACCTCCCAGCATAGTGAAGTGCAGGCAATGGGATACAAGAGCCAGCATGACCACAGATGTAGACTGGCTGGATTGCCCTGAGAAGGTTATCCTTGATGTTCTCTATAAGATAGTAAACACTGACAATGAGGTGAAATTTCATCCCATAGCAATGATCACATTAGAGCCTTTGAGTGAGGAGTGGGTACCGGCCTTGGAGAGGTGTGTCTTGTGGGAAAAAACCTTGAAATCTTTGCTTGGGTTATGATAAAAAATAATATTCATGCAGAAATGTTGAGTCTACCTGAGCATGTGTGTGTGTGTTGTGCAGCCGCAAGGGTCCAGACAGCCCATCAGGGATTTCAAGGGAGCCTGGAGTTTGGAACAATGACTCAGGTTCCCACAACCAACAGAGAGTGTGAGAGGCCTCTGAAACAAGCCTCCAAACTTCCCATGGCCCAGAAGAAACAGGCTACCAGGGAGGGAATGTAAATCCTAAAGAAGAAGAAGACCACCCCTGAGAGACCTGTCAGAACTCTCTGAGCACAAAAGGCAGGAAGACCCTCCAAAACACAAAAAGAGTGCCCAACTCCCAAAGGCCTTCGGCAACAGGCAACATCCAGGAGCAGTGAATACCAGTAGAACCCAGTGGGTCAACTGGGAATAGGTTGACTTACACAGTGAGGCTACGGACCTAAAACCTGAAGTAACCAGGAGAATGGTGCTCCCGCTGCAGAACAGGGTAATTTTCTTGAACCAGGCCCATGATATTAAATTAGCAGGGCATTTGTGACAGACAGAAACATGGGACTGGTTGAGCCAAACACTTTTTTTTGGCCCCAGATGTCTGAGACAGTGGAGGAGTTTCTCGCTCTTGTCCACCTGTTAAGCCAGTGGCAAGACAGGAGGGCATACCCAAGTCTCCCCCAATCCCATTACCTGTAGTGGGGATGACTTTTGAGAGGATGACTACATTGTCTGGGCCCCTAGACCCTAAAACAGCTTCAGGGAACAGGTTCATCTTGGTGGTAGTGACCATGCATAATGTACCCTGAAGCCATACCTCTGAGGGTGGTAACTGTGCCCATGGTGACCTTGGCCCTGCTTCATATCTTTAATAGGAGTGGGTGGAATTGGTCGAACTTCATTTGGTGGAATCACACTGAATTACATTAAAATTCTGAGAGATTCTGCGGAATTCCACTACATGGTGAAGTGGCACTTGGCGCTATTTTCATAAGAGCTAAATGCACCTTCATTGCCAAAAAGATGCAAGGGTGCATTTTGCACTATGAATATAAAGAACCTTCTGCATACAACTTGCCATCTGCCCCATAATCTGCAGTGATTAAAATGCTTATTAACTGCAGAGCATGAAGGGTGCTGTCGAGTGAGATATGCAGTCGTTTCTACAACTTAGATACCACTGCATATGTCACCCTTACAATACTGTGCAGTGATTAAAGGTTAACTGCTGCTGACTATTCATGGGTGCCCAGAAATGTGCAGTGGTTTCTAAACATTAGAAATTACTTCCTACTTTAATTCAACTGACTGAGTGGCGCAATTTAATTAATCAAGTAATTCCACATTACAAGAGAAAAGCGGAAATAATAAAATTCCGTCAGCTCCGCCGGCAGAATTTAAACCTCCACCTGGGCCTAATCTTTAACAGAGTGGGATTCCTCAAAGAGGTCATCTCAGATAGGGGGACAAATATCATGTCTTCTTACTTGAAGGCCTTGTAGGAGGAATGTGGGATGCCTTAAACATTCCCCATCCCTTATCACCCCCACACCTATGGGCGAGTAGAGAGATTCAAAAAGCCGCTAAAATGTATGACTATGGAGTTATCAGAAAAATTCCATAGGAAGTGAGATGTTCTACTCTTATGCCTTTTATTTGTCTATTTCTCAGTTCAGCAGCGTATAGAATTCAAGGCTTTGTGTTTGGTACACAAAGCACTATACGGAGGGGGCTCAATGGACTTTCAGAAACTCTTTTCATGGCACCATCCGTGGAGAGAGCTTAGATCAGCCAACAAAGGATTAGTGCAGGTTTCACAAATTCGAAGACCAGATGGGGTGAAGAGGCCTCTCCTACCGGGCGGCTAGGCTTTGGAACCTGATGCCAGTCGTAATCAGGCTACAATCTATCAGGAAGACCAGGCTATTTCCATCCAAGCCAATCTAAGTAGCCTATTTCTGCAACAGTTCATGTGACACGCTACACATAGCGCCAAGACGCCTCAGCATTAGTGCGATTTATAAATACTTTTTACCTTACCTTACCTCACCATTTAGGGAGGAAACACATTAGGGTGTGGGCTTCAGCCCCTCTGGGCTTTTGTATGGGCACCCTGTCAGAGGTCCCTTAAGTCTTGTTTGAGAAAGGTGGGGAAACCTCTCAAGGAACCTCATCTAACATTGTGGACTACATGCTGGCCCTATGTTACTACATGGCTGAGTCAGTGAAAAGGCCTCGTACTCCCGGAAATCCCCACAGAGTGATGCATGTCAATCTTCTGAAGCCTCACTTTGATTGAGCAGACATAACCATGCTCATGGTCGCTGATGGAGGAGAGGAGGAGCCGAGTGAGTCTCTTCGAGACCTCCTATTTCACAATGCCAAGAATAGTTCATTGGAATGAGTAGTGCACTCACTTACATTGACAGAGCAGCAGCATAGAGATTGTCACCATTTGTTGGAGCAATTTGATGGATTGTTCTCACTACCACCTGGATTGACACCGTGGTGTGTTCATGGCATTGACACTGGTGACAGTCAACCTGTCAAAAACAAAATATACAGGTGGTCAGAAAAAGTAAGGGACAGCATCAAGGAAGAAGGTTTCCAGAATGTTGTCCTTGGGGGTGATTGAGCCCTCTAGAAGACCCTGTTCCAGCCCAGTGGTACTCGAGACCAAGGCCAACCTGGAAGGCATCACCCCAGAACGCAGGTTCTACATGGACTACAGAGGACTGAATGCTATCAACAAGACTGATTTGCATATGGTTGGGTCCAAACTCGGGTGGCATGGTGAGGAAAAGAACAATGGATTAAACACAGATCCTTGTGACTGGGGGTAGATGCTTGCATTGTTCAGCATTATGTCCATCCTTTGTCCTTTTTAGGTCTCGCGAGCCAAAGGCTCGAAAGAGACATTTTATAACTGGGTTTTCAAAGTGCTGCCGTGGCCTAAAGCTACAGTGCACGTGAACGTGCACGCGCGCAGCCGCCAATCACTGCTGCGCGCGCACCACTCGCGTGCTTGCCACACAGCGCTCCCGTCCAAGCGATCGCGATCACTTTCGCTTTGATCGCGATCGCTATTACTTTCGTTTTCCGCCGCGCGGCCGAATGCTTGTTTTGTTTCCGCTCGCCACATTAGAATGGATATTTCTCAGCGGTTTACGCTACAGTTTCCTCATCATTAAGAGAGGGCCATGTTAATACAAGATCCATGAATACTGTTAGTTTATAATATTTTCCTTGTGGACTCCCTATAGGCAGCATTCTGCTGTGGCATAGTGGGACTTGACTCGACACAGCTGTGCTGCCGAGCTGTAAGCCTTAGCAGACACTGCCTGCCACCCAGGAGTCTCCTCCCCCGGATCTCCGCCGCTATCAAGTATCCAGCTTCAGTGCCACGGATGGCACAGGCTGGACCCCTGGAGTCCCACACGAGAAGCCGGGTCCGTGGAGCCATGAGATAGTACAGTAGGGCTCATGCAAGAGCAAAAGGCCAGAGCGGGGCACGAGCCCACCTGGCAGATTCCGCCGTCTCGAGCGCACACAGCTAACAGCAAGGAGAAGCTGCAGTAGTGTTTCTCCCTGTTCACAGCGTTTACACGTGCAGCGCGGAGACAATGGGGCATTTTATGAAGCAATTTTACTTTGTATTATCTTACTGTGTCATATGCCTTTTTTAGAAGAAAAAAAATCGGCAGGACACGAGTAAAAATTATTACCACCATCACTTTCCCAACTATCAAACATGAATGAGTACCGACAGTACCGCCAGTGCCATACCCACCACCATACCAGCATTTGTGAATGCCATTGTTTGCATGCTAGTGTGCATGAAAGCCAGATGATTTGGCTTTGCAAGTGCTTTTCGATTAGCGAGACAAGCCGGCATTATGCCTAACACATAAACCAGGGCAGATCGCCTGCTTGTCTACCCTCAATGTGCACAGACAGGAAACTGTTCCTCTCAAGCTGTTATTAAGGTTGCCCAGCAGACTGCGTGCTGGCTGCAGAGATATATTTGTTATCTCCGGAACAAGGATTTGAGTCTTGCCAGAGGAGATTAAACCTTAATCCTTCCGAGGGGAATAAAATGAGCACGTTTGCGTTGATTTAGACACACCTTCTGTGCAAGTGCCAGGAGACACTTCTATGCGTGATGAGTGCTTTTGCATAAAAGCTCAGAGAAGCTTTTGTATATGCAGGGGACAAACCACGAGGTGCACAGACGGGAATTACGAGAGATTTGCTAGAGGAGGAATAGATTACATATTTAAACTGGGTTACCTTTTAAACTCCTAGGACTCTTGACATTAAGTGGATATAGTTGGTGTAGTCTAGTTCATTTTTGCAATACTGAGCAACATTAATATACGTCATTTTCACCTTACTTTCCGTATACTTCTTTCTCACTGCCACAGGTTTGACCTTTTACCTCACACCACCGTGAAACAAGCATTGGCATAGCCAATAGGTCCATTAGATGCATGAGTTTTTTGGCTCTCTCCCTTGTTTGCTGCTTCTCCCCTCAAAATCCTGCCCCCGTCCTACTTGTGTGCTCTGTGTTGCTGCCTTCTGCCCCCAGCTCATCTATTGCTTCCCTCAACACGGATTTTTTGTTTTTCATTTTTTTTCTCCACCATCTGCTTCAAGCTTCTGCCAATAGGTCTCGCTTTTGGGACCTTATAAGTATTTAGTTATGCAGCACAATATCCTTGATGCAACAACATCAACTGTTGCATGGCCAAACACTTATAAGGTCCCAAAGGCGAGACCTATTGGCTATGCCAATGCTTGTTACTTTTGTCACCCTAAGTGGAAAGGGTATGACCAAACATGGATCCTGTGCTCACTGCACCACCGGATTCAAGCTGGCCTGCATGATGATGGGTGATGCCTGGTAACAGGTCCCAGGATGCTTGTTTCCGATCCAGGGAGAACCTGGCTTGGCGGTTCGGGCTGTACTATTCCCATGAAGAACAGGGTCAAGACTGATTTGAATATGGCTGGGTCCATCTTGGGGTGGTGTGGTGAGCAAAAGAACTATGGATTAAACCCAAATCCTTGTGACTGGGGATGAATGTTTGTATTGTTCAGCATTCTGTCCATCATTTGTTCTTGTTTATGTCGCCCTTAGTGGGAAGTGTATGCCCAAACATGGGTCCTGTGCTTACTGAGCCACTGGTTTCAAACTAGCCTGCCTAATGAGGGGTGATGCCCTGAAACTAGTCCCAGGATGGTTGTTTCTGGTCCAGGGAGGACCTGGCTTGGCAGTTCGGGCTGTACTGTTCCCATAAGAACAGGGTCAAGACTGATTTGCATATGGCTGGGTCCAAACTGGGGTTGCGTGGTGAGCAAAAGAGCAATGGATTAACGTAGATCCTAGTGACTGGGGGTTAATGTTTGCATTGTTCAGACTTCCGACCATCATTTGTTCCTTTTGCTTTTGCTGCCTCAGGGGACGTGGGTCCCGTTCTCACTTCGCCACTGGACTAAAGCTAGCCAGACTGATTAGGGGTGATGCCCCGCAACCTGTACTAGGATGCTTGTTTACGGTCCAGGGAGGACCTGGCTTGGCAGTTCGAGCTGGACTTTTCCCACGAGGAACAGGATCAAGACTGATTTGCATATGGCAGGGTACAAACTGGGGTGGCGTGGTGAGTAAGAGCATGATGGATTAAACCCAAATCCTTATGACCAGGGGTATGTTTGCTTTGTTCAGCATTAAATCCACCATTTGTTACATTTGATTTTATCACCAAGACTGAGGCACACTCCATTCCCAGAGTTGATTAACACATTGATGGGTTATGGGCTGCCAAGTACCTCAGCACATTTGATCTAACTTTTGGGTAGTGTCAAATTACCATGACTGAAGAAGCAAATGAGAGGTCATAAGTGTCTACAACTACTGAGTGCTTCTTCCAATTTAAAGTAATGCCTTTTGGGTTGAGAAATGCCGGTCCCACCTCCCAAAGGTAGGCGAATGAGATACTCTCTGGGTTGGAGACCTTTAGTGCATTAGATTTAGATGTTCTTGTTGTCCTTAGTTACACATGGCAGGAACACCTGCCCCATCTCAGGGAAGTGCTTAGGGTTCTGCAACATGTAAGATTGGCTACCAAGGCCAAAAAGTGCATGATAGGACAGGACTCTGTAGTGGCAAGGACCACCAAATTGGTGGGAGCCATGTACAACCTTTGTAGCCCAAGATCCAGACAATCATGACTTGGGAGCCTCCCAAAACCCAGACTCATGTCATGGGTTTCCTGGGTCTAACTGGTACCTACATAAGATTAGTCAAGGGGTATGGCACCATTGTAGCCCCCCCAACAGAGCTGGCTTCAAAGAAGCAGCCCAAGATGGTCATATGGATTTATAGGTATAGGTCATATTGGGAAGTATCAGAAGGTCTTTGCCACCCTGAAGGGGACACAGTGCACATCATCTTTACTCAAGGCATCTGATTTCAGCAAGGAGTTTGTTGTCCAAAGAGATGCTTAAGAACATGGGATTGAGCAGTGTTATCAGAGCTAAATGATGAGGGCCAGGATCAACCAGTTTACTTTCTTAGCAGATGACCTAGACAAGGTGCATGGTATGGCATCTAAAACTTATCTTTACAGTAATAAGGACCCAAACATAATTTCAATGTAGACATTTGATCTGTTCCATAGGAAGGCAGTGGGATATAAAACTGAAATTAAACGTAAGTTATCTCTGCCTAGGAACCAGCTAAAAAGTTTGTTTGTGGACTTTTTAAAATATTTATTACAAGGCCAGTTTATTCACCATCTGAGCAGTAACCATGAACTTAAATAACTTGAAAGAGGCTTACCCAATCACAGGCAGATGTAGCTAACATCTGGACCTCCCCCCTTCCTTTGCCCCCTTAGTCAGGCACTAATCGCACTGGGAGAGGAGTTGGCCCCAGCTCCAGCTTTAAGTGACTTAGAGAAGGGTTTGCTCATTCCCTTGGCCACAGTTCTAGGGTGGGCACAGATGCTGTAGAGAGGGGAAGGAAGTTGGATTTCGGTAGAGAGAGACTCTGTGGGACTGATTCCAGTATGGCACACAGGAACTGCTAAAAAAGTGGATAGGGTTATTTCACTCTTGAAAAGGTAGGGGCCAATAGTAACAGTCACCCACAAGCTAGTGTGAGGAATAAATATGGCACCACTGGCGCAACCTCCTCAGAAAACTACTGGACCTGTGCAAGACAGAAGAAGGTCTCCAACTGCTGTTAAATTCTGTGAGGAGAATCCTTAGGGCTGTACCTGCTCCCACTTATTCCCAGGTCAAATAAGTATATTGCAAGGGTCAGTTGGCTGACCTCCTCTTAAGCTACAGGAACACAAAAGCTGAAAGACTACCACTTTCCTGGAAGAGCCCAGCTGATCAGTTTCATCTTGACCTGCCCATGACCCTACTAGTGGCTTCTGTTGGAGTGAGTCCTGGAGTAGGTGCAGTCCTTATGCCTCAACATTACACTAGGGACCTATTGCCTTGAGCACAATTGAGTGACCTGCAAGCCAATCTGCAGAGGATGCATCACATGTGGGCCTGACTTTGCTGCAGCTCCATTTATGGCCGTCTCTGCAGCAGCAAATCAGTTTCAGCAGGCCCAATGCCGACCCGCATATAATGATGCCAGTTTCTTTTCAGCTACAGCTTGCAGCCTTGCCCTGCTGATGAAATCTGACTTCCAGAACGCAGTCCAAGTCCGAAGCTTCACATGGCCAAATGCTGAGTAGCATCTGATCGATGTTGATGTCTTCCTGGACGCAAACTCAGAACTTTTAGAACTCCAAGTATCCCCGTCTTCATTGACAACCTCATCGAGACATCGCAGAGACATCATCCTTCATCAACCCATCATCAGCAAACCCGTCTTTGGCTTCAGCCTGCAGCCTTGCCCTACTCTTTAACCGGGAGGACCTGACTTGGGTATCCAACCCACACTACATTGCAGTCAACCTTTAAACTTCCCCATGCCCCTGTCCAGGGTGATCAGTTGCCTTTGGTTGATGTTGTGTGCCTTTTCGCTCTACTTTTATTAAAAATATAAAAAATCATATCTTTCTTTCCCCTAATTGGATTTTTGTCATGCTGGTGTCATTTTGTTTATTTAAATATTCTCTAATTTTATATATTGGAGTGGGATTTTTATTGTGATGCATATTTGACTTTTTAATCAGTTTGTTACTTCTAGGTGTTTTACACATTTTCTTAAATTAAGATTATCTGCCCCGTGCCATTGTTACCTGGGGTTGTTGAGCTTAGGTTTAAATTACTGAAACCTGGCCATAACAAGACTAGTGACATTATTACTTGTGGTGGACTATCATCCACCCTAACTATGAATCTATTTCCCCACAGGGTGTATAACAGTCTTAGAGCTCATCAGACACGTAGCAGTGCAACATATAATTGTTCAGTCCAGTATTTTTTCCATAAAAAAGAAAAGTACTTAATTACACAATAAGATGAAGTACTACAGATTACCACAAAAATGATCGAATACTCAATGTGTGGAAGCAAGGGTAATACAGTTAGGAAGGCTGTTCCCCCCTCGCTCTACCTCATGTACACAACGGTTTTTCCCTGAAAACAGTGTCGATGCATTCCGTCCCCTGTTCAGTTACATATCCTTTTAGAGTTATATTATCATTCAGTCTCTCAGTAGTTCTTTGTGCTGCCTACGGCCATTAACCGGCATCCTACTGCCAGCCCATGTTCACTGTTCACTGGAGGCTTGTAGCCAAGGTAAAGTCACACTGCTGAACTGCTTGAATTAGGCAGACGAAGGCCACACAGCAGTGTCCTCAAGCAGTGGGAGGGACAGCAATATCAGCTGACTTTGGTCAGTGGCCCTCTCTGAACTTGTCAGCTTTTTAAAGCAGGTTGGTCCCACTCTCTTCAGTGAGTCTTGGTGATAGTCACTGGACCCCCCTGAGGTGAGCAGTGATGCATTCTCCTTCCACCCTCAGGTCCCAGGGAGCTTTGAGGTAATTTTGAAGGTCCAATCTGGTGGAGTGAGAATGAGCAAAACTGACAGTTAGCCAGTGCTTCAGCACATGGGTATGTAGTGCCTTGAAGCAGTAGCTTCTTTTTCTGGATGGCATAGTGCATGAATCACATCATTTGCAAGAGCCAGGCCCATGTTTAGTCTGTTCAAGGCACCTTGGGACTTGTGCCATGGTTTTAAAGTGTTGCTATTCAGTGACGTGAATATCTCAGTACCACATGAGAAGTGTCACAGTCATACCAACAGCAGTCATATTGGGAATACAAACCATTGCTGCAGATCATCACCTATTCCTTCTTTAGCCGTGCAGGCCAATCAAAAACATTGGGGCTATTGCAATGACTATGAAGGCATAGATAATGATGGGAATCACTTAGGCACAGTTCAACAGTGTTGCGAGTCTTTCGCTTGCGTTCAGTAACCAGCTGTACGTTGAGAACATACCAATCACTCTTTCATTGAGTTTCTGGAGGATAGATTGTTTTACTATGCTTGTGAAAGGTATATTCTATTATAGGGTGCTGTGACCTGGGGGGAAAAAGATGGCGGCAGGCTCCCTTCTCCTCTCACCGTACAGGCATTAGTGCTTCCCAGGAAAGACCCACTCAATCAAGGTCTATGGAGCTTCAACAGTTTATCATGAGTCTTCAGGCATTGCTGGACTGTTAATTTTTTAACACTTTGAAACTTTCCTGTTAGTATGTGGCCTTGCGTGCATTTTGACCACCAGGAGATGCCGGTGGCTGCTACCCAGTTGACTGCAGAATCCAGAACTGTAGAGCCACAGAGCAGGATACATAGCTGATGCTCATTTTGCTCATTGGCTCTGCTTGGTGTTGCTATTTGGGCTTCAAGCCCTGGATGCTTCATGGCCTCTATCAGCTCATATTGCTTACACCTCGGCTTTGTGTGCTGTGTGGATGGCTCCTTCAAAGAGGATCTTGAGACACTGAGAATGCAACACACAAGGCCCTCACGTGGGAGTACGGGGGTGGTAACTCAAGTAGGTGATGGGTCAGCTCCAGCATGCCACAGCAGCTGTAGTGATATTCCACTAAAGATTGGAAAACCTGTTCTCAAAATCTTAACTAACTTACCTGCTTCAGCGATCAGGGCACATATTTTGATTGCATGCAAATCAGAATCCTCACCTGCCAGTGATGCACTAGACTTTGCCCTTCAAGTGGCAATTCAGGTAATGGAAGCTGTTAAGGAAAGTGAGGGCCTCGGCCTCTGCTCTTCATTTTTCCCTCTTTACCCGAGTCAAAGATTCTGCCTCTTGGGGATAGCGAGACACAAATGGAGACTGTATCTCAAGGCTCAAACTTTGCTGTGGTCAATGCTTCTGGTGGGGGGCTATTCCCTTGGTTGCTCTTGAATCTGACTTGGCCCTGATATCAGATATATAGGAGCACTGACTGTGCTTTTCCTACTGTTGCACTAACTGGAGTGGTAATAATATATTTGACTCCCCTTAAGTCCTACAATTTCTCTACTGTTGCATAAACTCAAATGAGAATAGTGTATCTATTATTCCCATAATGCGATACATTTTCTTATATTGGTAAATATATATATGTTTCATATTTTTTTATATTTCGAATTTTATAGCATTTGTTTATATGTTTATTTCTTTTAAACAATAGATAGATATAAAGATATACAATGCCTCTTTTATAGTAGTAAATTTAAAGAATTAAACTAAAAAATTGTGATCAATATATATTTTAATAATTGGTTCCACCTATATATCTATATCTATATGTATATAAATATACTATATATATATATATATACAGTCATATATGTATATGTTTTTATAAAGTATTACACATTCAATTTATTTAATGTACATTATATTACATATATTAGTAGGCTTACTACTTTATGTATATTAAGAAACTATATTTGTATATGTTTTTTAACGATATTATTATGAAATGATCCATTATAAGGCTAGGTAACCAATATTTTTGAAAATTATATTTATGACACTATGAAGCCCATTAGGATGTAGGGCGGTGGCCTCCGCCCCCCATGGTGGAGGCGATCCGCCCTACATCCTTCCCCGCCTGCCACCCATTTACCCCCCGCCACATTAGTATGGCGGGGGGTACCGCGGCGGACGGGAAGACCATCCGCTGCTTTTCCACCCGTACGACAAGTCGACCGGGCGGAAAAGGGTTTAATATGGTGGCGGTGTTTGCTACACACCCCCATCCATATTAGCATTGTTGCGGAAACATGCCTTTCTGAAAGGCATGTGGAATTCTCTTCCGGGGGCCCATTGTGGGCCCCTAGGGTGTTGGGGCTTGGGGGTGCACAGGGGGGGTACCTGTGGTACCCCACTGCATTGTCATGGACATGGTGGCAGGCACCTCGCGGTGCCTGTCACCTTGTGCATGACAATGCATGCAGTGCATTCCCAGCATTGTGGCGGGCGGTGCTCACAGCACCGCCCGCCACAATGCTGGGAATGAAGGATGCCACCCCCACGCTGGCGGTGGCATCCTAATTGCCGGTGCGGGATAGCCGCACCACTGGCGGCCGGTCCCAGCACCGCTAGGGTTCCGTCCGCCTGCCATCCTAATGGGCCTCCAAATTTCTGTTACACAATATTGTTGATTCCCATATTATGTCAGTGATCCGGAAAGTAGTCCCAAAGAATTCAAGATACTGACTGAGCTGATTAAATGCCGGGGTAGTCTGGATCATTTACACAGAGAGAAAGCTGCCGCTGTCTATGTCAATAGCAGAGTATGAAAAAAAAGTTGGGAAGATCTTGGCCTATAAAATTGTTGAGAGTACATATCAGAATATGGCCAAGTAAATTAAGGATAACCAAGATAAGAAATACTATGACCCTCAGGAAATTCTTGAGCAGTTTAGGCTTTTCTTTCAAGAATTATATACTGGTGATGAATGTACTACCCTGCTTTCCTTGAGACTGCCAGCTGTCTTTGTAAAAGATAATTGTCTTGCTAATGTATGCATACCAATTGAAGAACACTGAATTAAGTAGAAAGAATATTCTCAATGTTGACCTTTGTGCCTTCACTAACTGTAATGCAACAAACATATGTTATGTGGTGGATAACCTTTTGTTAATAAAAATAAACTATATAAAAATAAAATAAATGTTATATACTGAAACTCAGGACCCCTGCATGAGGGCAGTGGAAGATTATATCCTATCAGCCAAAATATCAAGGCTTAGCTGTATCAAGGCTGAAGCATTAAAAGAAAAATAACTATGGAAGAAATTGAAAGGGCTATTACATCACTTTCTTCTGGCAAGGCTGCAGGTGATGATTTTCTATCTATAGAGTTTTATGAAATATTTACAAATGTCATGGCAACAATGTTACTCTCTGTCACTCAATATGCTGCACAGAAAGGCCATATACCTGATTCTTGGAATCATGCTAATATTGTAGTTTTTCTCAAAAAGGGCAAACCTGCAGAAGAGAGAGGATCTCATCACCACTTATCTTGTAATAATACAGACTCCTAAATTTATGCGAAAGTGTTAGCTTCTCAGCTGACCACCTGCATCCAAGAGTTGGTTTCTCCTCAGCAGCATTGCAAAGATACTAATAGTCATAGTGATGCTGCTATAGCATTATTTGATGCCTCTAATACTTTTGGACACAAGATTGGCATGATCCTATTGGACGCTGAGAAGGCATTCGACAGGGTTTAATGGCCACGTATTTAGCTAACTCTACAAACAAAGGAGATTGGGAGTCTGTTCTTATGAAGGATTCAGAACTTTTATTGGAGCCCAATTGCCTTTACAGTACTAGCTGGACATAGCTCTTCTCCATTTAGGATAACTAGTGGCACCCAAAACGGGTGTCCACTGTCCCCACTTATATTTGTTCTCCATCTAGAACCTTATCTACAACATGTAATTCAGGTTGCTCCGATAGTCCTGGTCTCGTGCATGGAAATGATTTTAAAATAAGTGCCTATGCTGATGATGTGGCAGTATATTCAGCTGAACTGCACTATTAAGCTATTTATTATTCAAGCTGAGATATTTGGGGCCTACTCTGAGTATCGTCTCAATATCCCAAAAACTCGAATAATTGTTCATTTCGCAAAGGCTGCGAGGCAGCTGAGTGTGGTTTCAATTTCAACTTATTTGGGTGTCAAGATTACCTCTTCTGTTATAGTATCATTGAGCTTAATTATGAACAGTTGCTTTGTCAATGTGTAGCTAAGATGCAGGTTTTGAGTAAGCAGAAATAAGTATTATTGATGCTGTAATTTTGTCAAGATTAATATTTTGGCCACATTTCTATATCTTTCCCACTCTGTTGCCTATGGTGGGCTGCTTTATATTGGGATTTAAAAGGGCTAGACAGGATATATGCCTGCTGAAATTGCATCCATTTAAAGGCGGCTGGGCGTTACCAGAATTCTGGGCCTATTTTTGGGCTGTATTTGGATTCCACCTCCAGAGTCTCTTCAGATTTCAAGCTAGATTGTAATGCCTTTGCTTATCAGTTTGTGATGGGGAAAGAGGGGAAGTTCATATTGGCCAAACGAACTGACCCTAGCTACTACAGTAGGCTACGTTTTAAATTAGTTACAGATGTTTGTAGAATCTGGGTCAAAATGTAAGCTCTTTTCAAGATCCTATCACTACATTATTATACACCTCTCTTGGGAAACCATATTTTATCAGTTATATTTCATAACACTGTAGTTAAGACATGGTTTCTTAGTGGACTTAGAACAGCTGGTCAATTATTTGACGTCAAGGGTTTTGGTCCTTCTCTGCATACAAAATTGCATATGATCTGTCACATAAGACTTTTTTCAAGTATTTACAGGTACAAGAATATTTTAATCGTAATGTTTCCCATAGAACTACAAATGATGATTCTGAGCTCTTCTTTTCTATACATTGCAGTGATTGTAATTTAACTTTGTGGAACTCCTTCATATAATGAATGAGCATAGGGAAGATGCCCTAAGTCAACTGGAGCTCCAAAATTGGAGCAGTGGTACAGGAGTCTGACATTAAGGATGCTTTTGAAGTTGTCTATTCTGCAGTGAACTTGGTTGATTTGAAATTGTAACAAGTCAAAACTTTCTGTATGTTATACTACACACTGGAGAAAATAGACAAATGGGATGGAGATCGAAGTAGTAATAGGAATAGCAAATACTGCCCTCGATACGGACTACCTGCCGCAGATATTTTTCATATGTTTGCCAGCTGCCCATATCTTGCACAATTCTGAGAAGACATAGCCCTCTCTCTTTCTCAGCATCTACAATGTTATGTGCAATCAAATCGTGGGGATTTTATGCTGGGCCATAAATGAGAAGTTGATAGGCATATCTCTACGATTGTCTCTATTGCTAATATAACTGCTCGATTATGCATTGCGAGAGATTGGGCAAGCTAACGCCCCCACAGGTTATCATTGGTGGGCATTATGTGGCTAGGTAAATGAGAGAGAGGTGGCAATTCTTCATTTTAGGGGGGAATAGGGAGCCAGAATTATATATAAATCAGATATGGGCTCCATTTTTCCCTTGAGGGCCCATATGCTGCATCCCCCCAGCTCCAAAGACACATCCAGGATTGGACTCTTGTCAAAGGCAGGCCTAGGCCTATGAACACATGCCAGATTAGGGAAGGCTGAGGCCTAAATCCAAAAACCAGGATAGCTGATACTCATAGCTGGGTACACAAGGCAAGGGACCGACTGCGCATCATACAGAGGACATTCTAATTCCAAAAATATTGATTTCAAAATGTATGTTATTTCTGTTCACAAATATGGTTTATGTTGAGACAGTTATTTTGTTTACCTTTTTATGGAGTGTCATAAAAGATACTGATAGAAATGTTAATTTATTTTACACAAAATACAGCTATATGCAACAAGATGGAAGAGGTAAATCTCTTGCATGCATTTCACATTGAGCTAAATGCACCCATTGCCTCCATAAGCTACAAATTCTATATAGCACCGACCGATAGAAAATCTTGGTTTTGTTTATGCGTGCCTTTACAACGTACATATTAAGCAAGTAGGGCATAAAACAATAAAAAATTAAAGAAACTAACATCACAAAATGGCCTGATTCACAAAGGGCCTCAATTCTCATGGTGGAGGCCCCGCAGTCATGAGGGAGACTCCGCATTTGGATGGAATTTCCATATTGAGAATTCTCATTATGAAGATTTCGCCACGACTGCAGGGTCTCCACCATGAGAGCGGAGGCCCTTTGTGAATCAGGCCCTTAATGCTTAGGTAGTTGCTTTCACCATTAACTTTATTTGTATTATTCAGTTTTCTTCAATTTTCTAGGTAAAATGGAGGATTCCTAGATATTTAATAACATTTCAATGTCTGAATTTGTATGTCTTCTCAGTCATCCCTTCAATAATACAGAAGTTTATTTTACTCCGTCTGCTGTGTTTGATTTTGCTGGTGTCACCTTTTAGTTGTACCGCAGACGTGATTCAAGACATTTGTATTTCTGACTGTCTTCTTTCATTAAAATATGACCAGAGCAAACTTGATGCCAGAGCAGCTGACCTGGATCATTGCATTAATACCTGTTGTTTGACCCCTCAGCTGGAGCTGGAAGACACTTTCAAGGACAGAACATGCGGGCTGTGTGGAAACTATGACTCCAACAAGGACAATGACTTGACAGTCAATGGTAGGAATTATTTTATCTTCTTGCATGCAGTGGTACCGGTGGGGAACTTTATGACATTTGTTAGCAATATATTCTCTTCTTCCATTCTAACTTGCTTTCATGAATAAACATCAGTGGTATTACACGGAGTCCACATTTCTGTTCAAGGATAACATGCACCACACAAGTGTGTACTGTGGCAAGAACAACAGATCCAGATGGGGCAGATTCATAGCATCCCGACATTCAGAACTTTCATAATCGTATGCTGCATGGCAAGTAACTACAACGTGTCCCATTTGCATGTTTGTTACATGGCTATGTGTGTTATTAAGTGCATTTATTTACTTTGGGAGCCATCTGATGTGGATCTAAGAAAACTATGTACTAAACTCTTAATGAAATCGGTAAAGAACTTGTAGTGTTGTGTGTGCTAGAAATAGCGGAACCTCTCTTGTCCCTGATGGACTCCGTAGAATAGTGACATAAGTGATTGGGTGTGGTTAAGAAACTTCATGATGTAGTACGAGCAGTAAATGTTGACACTCTGAAAAATAAAGATGTGTAATACCGAGCTGCTTGTCTGGTGTGATCATTTACATGTACCTGGGCTGGGAAAGAGGCTACAACTGGTGACGAGATAGGGAATAACGTTAACCCCACAACCAAAGAACCGAGAGTGCTCTCATGGAGAGTGTGCCGTGGTCTAGCAAACTCCTCGTGCTTGCCATGTGTGCCTCAGTCGAAGTGAACAAATCAATGGTTGACGTATGTGGAGTTTAAGTGGCACTCCAGCCAGTGCAAGGCCTTTGAAGGAAGTGAAGGCCTTACAGAAAGTTTTTTGTCATTGGCTAGAAATTTGCTGGTAAAATAGAAATAGTGGTAAATAGCTATCTGACCGACTTTTTGGAAATGCACAATCTCCTGCACCAGACGCAAATGGACTTTCGTCCTGGGTGTAGTACGGAGACAGGCCACTTAAACGGGGAGAAACAGCTGCACTCATTGTTCTTGATTTGAGCGCAGCCTTTGATACAGTCACCAATTGCATTCTCCGACATTGATTAGAGGCGGTAGGTGTCACAGGGAAGGTGCTAAGATGGCTGACCTCGTTTTCAGACAATAGAAGGTCTCAGGTTAGGGAAGGGCCTTGCCTGTCGGAGGCCCATCAGCTCAGGTGCAGAGTGCCCAAGGGCTTATCGTTGAGCCAAACTCTTTTGAATATCTATGTCCGCCCTTTAGCAGACATAATATGTTCAGCTGGTCTCACTATGGTGTTGTATGCTGAAACCTAGATCATTGTTTCCCTATCACCTAACTCAAGCCTAAACTCAGAGTCACTGTCCACCTGACCGGAGCAGGTGAACAATATGATGACAACCAGTTGCTTTAAATTGAACAGCAAAAAACTGAGGTTATGGTTGTTGGAAACAACCCAGCATTGTGGGACTACATTCTCTGGCCTTTGTCCCTTGGTGACAGCCCTTTCTTAAAACGGAGTTTAAGAGCCTGGGGTTTTAAAAGATAATATTCTAACCATGGCATCCCAGGCAGAGAAAGTGGTCTCCAGAGAGCCCTTAGAAAGACATTACAATAGCTCCCTTTGCACCCTGGAAGAGTTGTGGGACAAGGTCTTATGCTTCCATGCCTAAACTTTAATGTAATTCTCTTCATCTAAGCTGGCCTGCTTATGTAATTCAGAAGTTGCAAGTTATTTGAAATAGTGCTGCCCGAATACTGCTAGCCCTGCCTAACACTCAATCACACGTCTGGCTTTGGCAAGCTTTCATAGGCTGCCGGTGAGCAAAATAATTGCATTCAAAGCACTATGAATAGCAAACAAGATAAAATACTCCTGTGGCCTGCATATTCTTAGTCACCTTATCACACCATACTACAACACAAGAGAGTTAAGATTCAACAATCACTCCCTCCTGGTTACTACCAGAATTAGAAGCGTCAAAGGTGGTGGGAGATCATTTGTATACTAGGTGTCTAAACTTTGGAACTCCTTGCCCCGTTACCTCAGAGCCAAAAGAAACTTGTAAATCTTCAGGAAGCAATTAAAGACCCACCTCTTCACCTAACAAACACATTTCTTCCTTGAAATTCATGTCAGCGCTGGGAAGCCCCGCCCTGGGTGGCTATGCACTTTATAAGATAAGTTAACATAACATAGCATAAAATGAGACAAGAGATACTGCACCACAGCCAAAAATAGAGCCATCATTCATACAGTATGACAATGCTAAAGGCAGAAATAACCAGGTACAGAGAAGCATGATGGCGGAATGAATCCCAGTCCAAATACAGTACAAGCTTTGTCATCCACTTTTTCCCCTCAAGATTTAACTATACTCCTATTCCTTCGTATTGCCATCTACTGTTCAAAGTACATACATGACTTTGCCACTGTGAGTGTCCCATTGAGAGACTTAACGAAAAGCTCAATTTCAAAGGTCATGTGAATGTAAACAAAGCTTCAAGAAAATCAAACATGCGATTCAGAATTCCACTGAAATGGCATACTTTGAGCTGAAACTACAAACAGATTGTTGTTGATACCAGCCCAATAGGGTTAGGTTTAATGCTTGCAAAGCACAATGGACATCCTAATGACCCAAGACACACTGTGGCTTATGCTAGCAGGAGTTTGTCACAGGCGGAACATGTTTATTCACAACCTAAAGTAGAAATCCTGACTGCGATGTTAGCTTGTGAGCATTTTCATGTGTTCCTGTATGGAATGCACTTCACAGTTGTCATCGACCATCAAGCATTGCTCACCGTTTTTGACAATCCTAAAGCTAAGATAATCCCACACATTGGGAGGTGGGGTTGTGACTGCAGAAGTATGATTATACTATTGTGCATCGTCCAGGAAAAGATCAAACCCTGCTGACTGTTTCTCAGGTGCACCAATACCATGTCATGGCACCACTTTTAAGCAGCTGATGTTTATGATAACTTCATAATAAAATCTAGTACCCCTGCTGCCGTATCAGTGGAACAAATTATTGTTTCCACGAGCGCTGAAAGAGATTTGTTAATATTCAAAGACATTATTGCACATCAGTCTTGGAGAAAACATACCTGACCTCTTCATGATGACCTTGCCAGAGATTCAGAATTGCCCAAGACGAACTTTCAGTTACCCCTGGAGGAATTATATTATGAGGGTCAAGAATTGTTATGCCTGAAACAACAAGTCAGGCACATGAGGGACAACATGGGGTTTTTCCTACTAAACAAACCCTACAGGACCGAGTGTGGTTCCCTCATCTTGATGAAAGTGTTCAGAAATAGTTATGGGCATGTCTTTTGTGCAACTGCTTGTCATACAAAAGAACCCCAAATCCATTAAACACATCTGATCTTCCAAAGCATACCAGGGAGAAGATTGCAATTTATTTCTTTGGACCACTTGACAATAGACATCACCTACTAGTAGTTGTTGATGAATGCATCTGTTTTCCCCCTGTGGACTGTTGGTCATCAACCACTCACAACAGAGTCATTGAAGGATTAGAATGTATTTTTGCAACATGGGTTGTTGCTTCAATTTTGAAATCTAACAATGGCCCTCCTTTCAATAGTCGAGAATTTAAAGATTTTCCCACTCACCTAAATGTCAAGCATCAGAAAACGGAACCTCTCTGCCCCCAGGCGAATGGTGTTGTCAAGGGATTTATGAGCACCTTCAAGAAGACCGCCCAGTGCACTATACTGGAAACACTAGAACTCAAATCAAGCCGTCACTCCACACTTTATGCTTACAGTTCAACTCCCTATTCTACCACAGGTGAAAGCCCTGCCACCTTAATAATGTTTGAGAGACCACTGGAAACCAAATTGCCACAACAGACCGCTGAAAAATCAATTGACATTGATCAACTTTCCACTACTGATTTGGCTCACAAACGAAAAATGAAGACCTATGTGGACTGATTCTGCTCTGCTCGGAGTACTGTGTTCAAAAGAGAAGACCAAGCTATTGTCAGGCAGAATCGGAAATGCAAGTCTGGTGCTCCTTTTGATGGTGACCTACTGAGGGTTGTGAGTAGCAAAGGACAGATGGTGACTGCTCATTATCCTGGAAAGTCCATCACAAGAGATTCTTCCTATTTCAAATACATGTCTCGAGGTTCGTTGACACTTCAATCTGGTAGTAAAGAGAGCCCAAAGATTGCACCTGCGTCTGTGTCACCTGTGCCTCTCCTGTGTCTCCTCAAACACCAGTAATGAGATCTGGAAGATTGATTCAAGCACCTCGATGACTCATTGAAGAGTTATGGGGTATATGTGTAATTTTGTGTACTTATTTAACAAGGAGAAATATGCAGTGTTGTGTGTGTTAGCGATAGTGGGACCCCTCTGGTCCCTAATGGATTATGAAGAATAGTGAAGTAAGTGATGGATGTGGTTAAGAAAATTCATGACGTGGTATGAGCAGTTAAGCGAAAAACTCTGAAGAATAAAGATGTGTAATACGGATCTCCTTGTATGCCATGATCATTTACATGTACCTGGGTTAGTGATGACGCTGCGTAATTGAGTCAGAAGTCCACTCAGCAAACGCAGCATGATGCGAAATGATGGGGACCTCTGCAGAATTTGATGAGGGCCCCCCCATTTCTCCCGTATTTCTCAGATATTCATTGACCTAATGTGGAATTGATCTCCATTTGAAGGGGTGAGGACCCTTGGAGGGGTGTGGCCCCCTTGCAGCGCAGAGGCCCCCAGGGGCTTGCAATACAGCCCTGTGCAGAAGATACGAACAACAAAAGTGATAGTTCAATGGAAACTGGAACTAAGACTTTCATTCAGCTCCCATGCAGTGCTTAAGAGCCACTGAAGAATTTCGGCCTTCCACCGTGGATAGTTTGAACTAGATTTGACCAAATTGCTTTTAAGATAATCTAACTCTATATCAGTAAAACCTTAACGATATCCTGGTGTTAAAAAATTAAAACCTACTTCACTGGGTGAACAGCCCAGGTACTGTGCAGATTAAAAGTATAAATGTAAAAGTTTAGGGGAACAACGTTTACAACGCAACTTTTACAACCCACTACCATTACAACAAAACTGTTACAACGCAAATGCATTGACTACGCATGCCATTACAACGCAAGTCTTTACATCGACTTGCACTAGATGGCGTGCTAACATTAAAAATAGTGTGGTTTACTATCCAAACACCTTCCCTACTGTTACGTGGACTGGAGTTAGAATAGTAAATTACACTTTTTTAATGTAAGCACGCCATCTAGTGCAAGTCGATGTAAAGACTTGCGTTGTAAAGACTTGCGTTGTCACTGCATTTGCGTTGTAAAAATTTCGTTGTAACAGCATGCGTTGTAAAAGCATTCGTTGTAACATCATACATCCAAAAGTTTAGTCCAATAGGAGATAAAATGGAATATTAAAGATAGAAGAATGAATACAGCCTTTAATAGCCTTTATAGACCTTATCAGTAGCACAATGATAAGACTAGATGTTCATAACCCATTGTGGTAAACACCCCTAGTACTTCATATCAGAAAATACTGGAGAGTTGTGTTAGACAGAACAGAGAATCGTGAATAAAAGACTACATGATTTGAATCTCCTAAGATAATCAATTGTGGTCTAGGTGCCCATCCTTCACCCTTGCTTTCTATGCTGTCTAAGTCATCTATGTTATCTAAGAATCTCTCCGCCATCAGTGTTCTTTGCACTCTGTAGTTCACCTTTACAAGGCAGCAGTGAAAAAATCAAATTTGGTCAAGTCCTATATCACTGTGAAAACATAGAGCTAAAAGTGTTTTTGGTGTGGCTTGCCTTCTTTTTACTGATTCTTCAGACGCTAACTATAGTGACCTAAATACTTGATCATAATTAACTACCTGTTTAATTTCATCATCACCATAATCAATATTGCTTATTTCGGATTACAAATCCATTTAACATACAGTAAAATATAACAAATAGCTCATGGCAGTAATGGCAAATTGCATACGCCATCATTTGAAAACAGTTAAATAAAATTGATTGTTGAAAAGTGTCCACTCCATGCAAAATTAGAAAAACAATTCCTATATTGCTAAAATTTAATTAGTATGTCTTCAGTACAGAGCAAGGCCAGGCTAATTAGATCCTTATAAAACGTTAGAGATTAGCAACTTTCCAGCAAATTTTATTTTATAGTGGCCTGTGTTCTTAACAATCCCTTTCTGATATCATAGAAAATAAATCATAGTAAAAGTGCTATCCAACTGCACGTATCAGAAAGCACAACCTGCAGTTGCATAATCTAATTGACTTTATATGCCTTTTTTCCTAAAACTCATGCAGGCACATAGTTGATCCTCGTAGTCGCTTGCGAATGAGCCAGGCACCTGAAGAAATTTGGCCATGCCAACCATGATAACTTCCTTTTTTTTCAGACTTCAGGATCCTAAAGACTCTGGGGGTGATTGGGATGGCCCGCCACATCCAGCCGTTCGGTGGCGAGCCCTCCGCCATCAGACAGCAATATGCCCCATGCCAAATTAGGATGGCGAGGCGAATCGGACCGTGACCGTGACGGGCGCAAAGAGATCCGCAACAGGCAATCATTCCAATTGCCTGGCGGAGCAGTCTACAGCTGTAAAATGGTGGCGATGCCTAGCAGGCACCACCGGCCAAATTAGGATGCTGGCCTCAGCCAGCCTTTCCATGGCGGTAAAACCACCATCGTAAGGCTGGCGGGGATTGGTTTCGTGGGCCTGTTGCGGGCCCCCCTTATGTTGGGGGAGGGGTATTGAACATAGCTTCATAGAATGGCATGGTCTTAAGATTGAGAAATTGGTCTGACAGGCTGCCTGACTTGCAAATTGTAATCTTTTCGCCACAGAGCTGATCTCTAAACTGGTCCTTGACCAATTGCTGTGGGAACCGAGCAGCCTCTTCTGGGTTATCCCAGAGTGTTTCAAGTTCTAGAGCATAAAATATGCTCTTTAAGTAGGACAACCAAAGAAATATTAAGTAGCTCATTGTTTTTAAGAGCTTTCTCAGTGACTGCTTATAGGATTCTAGTTCAAAAGTTGATCAGATCAAATATACCGCCACCATCCAGGAAAAATTAGTCACTAAATTAGGTGCCCGGGAATGTTGGTAAAGACATGTGTTAATTGTAGTTATTTAAACTTTACTGAGAGTGTCTGGATTGTCCCGGGTGCACATCCTAGCAAAGCTTGTTTTGATAAATCTGAACCAGACAATATCTAGGTAGTTGTCCAGATACATACAATCTGTCAGTACTGGTTTGCAGAAATGTGCCTCTGGGTTGTTCCAAATTCTTACCCAGCGCAACAAGGGCTGCAATTTTAGGTAATCATCTAATAGGCACAGTCGAACTTACTCATGGTAAAAAGATACAGAGGTAGTTTGAGGCACTGCAAAATGCGATGCAGCGCGCGCTACGAAATTCGTTTTGTTTATTTAATTGTTTACTTACCTGCAATTATCCATATTCCGGTTTATAGAACCCCCCACCCTGCCCCTCCCCCGCCCCGCCTTACCGCCCCACGGAACTCCCTCCACGGGCCGCGGCTGTCCACAGACACCAGCACCAAAGAAGATAACTAACAGAATTTTCTTTTTTTTTTTAAATAGAGCAATTCTTTGGTTGGCTTGTGTCCTAACCTTTTTGAAAATCTTAAAACAGCACCTCAAGCCTTTTGAAATGGCATAGCTCTGACATTTAATAAAAGCTTCCAGTTAAAATCCACACCAAAGGCACTCCCAGACGGTGCAGAGACAGAATATCGAGTACAAAATATCGAGTTGCACAAATATCGATTTGTTAATATCGTGGGTCAGAAATATTGACAGAAAGAATATTATGGTCAAGAATATCGACTTAAGAATAGTAATACTGATTTTAAAAATATTGAAGTGTTTGATATCATTTGCAAAAATATAGATGTTAAAAATATAAAGTATATATTTCATATGTATGTGATGTATGTTTTTTTCCATAAGAATTGTTTGTATTTTTAATATATGTGTTACGTTTTTAGTAGTTATTAAGTTTTTTTATTTAAATGTTGTGCTTTTAGTTCCATAGCGGGTTGTGGGTTTACAGGGGAATACGGTGGGCAGTAAGTTCATTATATTAAATTTCTTCTTTTTTTATTTGAATTTTGCGTTTTTAGTTTCATAGCGGGTAGTGGGTATATAGGGAAATAGGGTGGAAATTGATTTAATTATTTTAAATGTATTGATTAATTCATATTTAATAATATTTGTTTAATGGAGATGTTAAAGTGTTAAATGTGTAAGGCAATGTATTATTAATTAATTAATAATTGGTTGGTAATTATTTTCAATTAATTAATTGGTAATTAATTATGGTAATTGTGTAATAAATTTTAGGTATGTGTTGTTGTGTTAATAGGTGTAAAGGGTGGAAAGTAATTTGTTTTTCATTTATGAATTAATGGTTGTTAATTTTGATAAATTAATTGTTTATTAATTTTAGTAATTTTTTAATTAATTTTAGGTGTGTGTTGTGGTGTGTATAGGTGTAAAGGGTAGGAATTAATTGATTTATGAATTAATAATTGGTTGTAAATTGATTGTAATTATTTAATGTGTAATTAATTTTGGTAATCCTGTAGTTAATTTTAGGTGTGCTTTGTGGTTTTTATAGGTGAAAAGGGTGGGAAGTAGTATATTTTAAAATGATGAATTAATGATTGGTTGTTAATTAATTTTGATAAATTAATTGGTATGTATTATGGTAATTGTGTAATTAATTGTATATAGTTGGTAATTAATGTTAATTATTTATTATTTATTCTTGGTAATTGTTTTGTGTGTTGTTTTTACTTTTAAAGGAGTAAAGGGTGGGCATTAAATACATTTTAATTATTTAATTACTAGTTGTTAATATTAATAGTTTTTGATTTTAAAATAAGTTTTAGTTGTCTTTTATTATTTTACAGTTTAAATTAGGTGTGGGTTGTGGATATTGTCGTGTTAAAGTGCGTATAGTCAATTATTGTAGTTTTTTAATCATTAATAATATTTTGTAATTCATTATTAATTATGTGCATTGTGTAAATAAATGTAATTAAAAATGTGGAAGTGTTTTGTTATTGGTGTGGTGTTATAGGGTAAGAAATAAAATAAATAAATTTATATTTTAAGTAAATTTTTTGTTTGTGAATATTTTCTTGTGTAATTTTATTTATTTTTTATTTATGCATTATTTTATTTGATATAATATTTGTAGACTTATGTTGCATCTAATTAGTATTATAATATGTGTTATTTTTATATGTTTCATATATTTTATTTAAATGTTGTTTATTAATTTTATTTTTTTGTTTAATTTTTAATATGGATATATTTTATCTAAGTGTTTGAGTGTGAATAGTAATTTTTCCCTCCGCTATCCGGCAATTTCCCTACTGATGCATTGTCTGGAGTGGGAATAGTAATTTTTACCTCTCCGCTATCCAGCACTTTCCCTACTGTTGCATACACTGGAGTGGGAATAGTAATTTTTAATCCCCCACTATCCTGCACTTTTCCTACTCTTACAATCACTGGAGTTGGAATGGTAATTTTTACCTCTCTGCTATCCAACATTTTCCCTACTGTTGCACTCTCTGGAGTGGAAATAGTAATTTTTACTCCTCCGCTATCCAACACTTTCTCTACTGTTGTACTCACTGGAGTGGGAATAGATTTTTTAACCCCTCCGCCATCCAACACTTTCCCTACTGTTGCACTCACTGGAGTGGGAATAGTAATTTCTTTCCCTTGCTATCTAACACTTTCCCTACTGTTGCTCTCACTGGAGTGTGAATAGTAATTTTTACCGCTCCGCTATCCAACACTTTCT
Source organism: Triturus cristatus (assembly GCF_964204655.1). NCBI lineage: Eukaryota > Metazoa > Chordata > Amphibia > Caudata > Salamandridae > Triturus > Triturus cristatus. The sequence continues at coordinate 742,865,567 of NC_140583.1, forward strand.
CTACTGTTGCACTGTTTGGAGTGGGAATAGTAATTTTTACCCATCCACTGTCCAACACTTTCCCTACTGTTGCACTCACTGGAGTTGGAATAGTAAATTTAATTATTTTGCTATCCAACACTTTTCCTACTGTTGCACTGATTGCATTGGGCAATTTAAGTTGAAATATTTATTCATATCTTAATGTTTTAATGTATTCTAGATTTTGTTTTAAAATATATTTTAAATTATTTATATATATTAGATTTTCATATAATTTTAAAGTTTTAAAATAAATGAAAGATAATAGTTTATTATCTATTGTAAAGTAAATATATATGTATCAATATTATGGTTGGGTGTTTATTTTTTTTAATTTAGTTTATTTGTAATATTTTGTAAAACTGTATATTACATTTATTTAATTTTGTTAAAGTTAATAATATTTAATATATTTAATATATATTATGTTATTTTCTATATATATTTAAATCAATATTTTTTACATTTATATTTTTTACATTGATACTTATGAATTAATATTTTTGAACTTACCTGTTTAAGTATAGGAGTCGGTATTTTTGTTGTCTATGTTTTTAACTCAATATTTTTTACAGCAATATTTGTTACATCGATGTTGTGCCAGTGAACCCTCCCAGACAAGTAAAATGAGGGATTTTACTGATTTCTTCACCTCCAAGTAAAATGTTTTAGCTATTTTTGGCCAAATGTCATTATAAACGATTTAGCGTGATTAGTCTTAAGTTCTAAATTAATCATAAAGACATTAAAAACATCAAGCAGAGTTTGGAGGCCATTAGCTGTTCACGCTACGAGAACAACATCATCTTCGTCTAATACCACAGGAATTTGGCATGAGTTTGCCCTTGGTATTTACTTCCCAACACTAGACAGATGTTCGCCTAGCCCATTAATATAAAGTAAAAAGAGGCCTGATGACAAGATACACCCTTGTCTGCCCGCAACATCAGAGGGGAAATCTTCTGTTAGGTCACCGTCCCTGCTATAACGGACTCCTGCTGATGTGCGCTCATGGAGCCTACTGAGCAGTGTGATAATCGCTCTTTCATCCCCTAACTGTGCCATAAGTGACCATAATTTGGGACGGTTCACCGTATCAAAGGCACATGTTAAGTCCATAAAGGCTGGATGGATACAGCCTTAGTGTATTTTTGGACTATTAGGAACAGGTTTAAGGACTGCTCTACTGTGTCAAGGCCTGGATGAAACTCCAATTGCAAGTCAGAAAGCGCTTGGGCCTCAGACACCCAAAGCTCTAATTTGGGAAAGATGACCCAGCCCAGGATTTTTACCATGCTATTGAACAGGGAAATAGGGGGGTAACAATGAGGTTGTCTCTCATCCCCCTTTTTTAAGATCGGGACAATAATGGCTTACTGACAGGTCTTTAATAGGGCTTCCACTATTCTGGCTCTTATTATATTAGTTATCAGCAGAGCCCAAAATAGTGGCATGTTTTTACAAGTTTATTGGAATCCTATAAGTTCCCAAAGCTTTCTCTGAGGGGCTGTTCTCTGTGGCTAAAATGATATCTGCTACCTCAATTGAACTACTCAAGGACTGGGCAGCATTCATATCAAAGGGGGCTTCAGGGTCCGAGACCGAGTAAGCGATCTGGGATTTATGGCAATATATTTTTGGGAAATGGTCCACCCAATCCTTAGCTGGTACAATAGTCTCTAATTTAGGCATTTCGTCCCCCAGAAAAGTTGTGGGATTAACGACCTACCAGAAGGCTCGAGAATCTTTCATTGTACATGCAGGTTTTAGGTCTTCTCAGGCCTTCTCATTCAAGTCAATTTTCCTTTTTCTGATAGTTTTTTTTATAGACTTTTCTAGCCTTTGCTACCCCTTCCTCATTCCTCGGGTGCCTACCTAGTGCAGCTTTACAGATCTATGGGCCACGGAGCAGGCACTATTAAACCATTTAGGAGTATCAGATGTTTTCCGAACATTTTTTGTTAGTTTTGACTGCCATGTGTCTATTTAAGGTTGCATAGGTCTGTATAACCTTATACAGATTAGGATCATTTTATAGGGCTACCTCAATTTGTGCCAGATTGTTAACTATAAGATCTCTTGGAAAATCCTCCATATCAATTTTCTCCTACTTAGGTGCCGATTACGATCCGGTAAAAACCGGGTACGAACCGTCGGTCGGAGAGTTTTCTGCGTCCAACTCGTACCCGGTCGGAAAACTTTACAAACATGGAATTACGATTCGCACGGAAACACCATTTCCGTACGAATCGTAAAAAACACCGACCGACGAAAATATACGTACGAATGTGATCCGGGAATGCTGCGACGTGACGTCGGGACGCTTTCAGGCAGCGTTTCACGACCCAGGAAGTACGATTCGAACCGACAGCAGTCCGGACGGCGATATTTTCACGGCACCCAAAAAGTGCCGGAAAAGCGAAGTACGGCGCGAAACGACCAGAGTAGGTGGCCCGGTACGCGCCGTACCCCCCCCGCCCCTGTACGTATGCGCCGACCCCCCCCCCCAGCCCCCGTACGTACGCGCCGACCCCCCCCAACCCCCGTACGTTCGAGTCGTACCCCCCCAGCCCCCGTACGTTCGAGTCGTACCCCACCCGTGTATGTACGGTGCGTACCCCCAGCGCGTACCCTTGTACGTGTTGAACCCCCCGTGTATGTACACCCGTGTACGTGTCGTACCCCCCTGTGTATGTACACCCGTGTACGTGTCGTACCTCCGTGTATGTACACCCGTGTACGTGTCGTACCCCCCGTGTATGTACACCCATGTACGTGTCGTACCCCCGTGTATGTACACCCGTGTACGTGTCGTACCCCCGTGTATGTACACCCATGTACGTGTCGAACCCCCCCGTGTATGTACACCCATGTACGTGTCGTACCCCCCGTGTATGTACACCCGTGTACGTGTCGTACCCCCGTGTATGTACACCCGTGTACGTGTCATACCCCCGTGTATGTACACCCGTGTACGTGTCGAACCCCCCCGTGTATGTACACCCGTGTACGTGTCGTACCCCCCGTGTATGTACACCCGTGTACGTGTCGTACCCCCGTGTATGTACACCCGTGTACGTGTCGTACCCCCGTGTATGTACACCCGTGTACGTGTCGTACCCCCGTGTATGTACACCCGTGTACGCGTCGAACCCCCCCGTGTATGTACACCCGTGTACGTGTCGTACCCCCCAGTGTATGTACACCCATGTACGTGTCATACCCCCGTGTATGTACACCCGTGTACGTGTCTACCCCCGTGTATGTACACCCATGTACGTTCGAGTCGTACCCCCACCCGTGTATGTACGGTGCGTACCCTCAGCGCTACGCGCTGGGGGTACGCACCGTACATACACGGGTGGGGGTACGACTCGAACATACGGGGGCTGGGGGGGTACGACTCGAACGTACGGGGGCTGGGGGGGTCAGCGCGTATGCGGGCACATGTCTCCATGGTTGCTATGGGAGTTCGGTGCGGACGGTGTTTTTTCCATACGCTTGTAACATCGGACGCACGGGATGGATCGTAATTCCGCGGTCGGGCTTCACTTTTCACATTCGTACGGTAAATTTTCCGACCCCAGGACGTGTGGGGAATAATTCCCAATGCGATTCGTATGGACTTTTTCCCATGCGAATCGTAGTTGGCAGTTTGTAAGGCACTTGTACGATTCGTACGGTAAAAACACCGGATACGAGTCGTACGGGGAATTTTTTTTACCGGATCGTAATCGGCACCTTCATATTTACACCCCTGTTCTTATTATACTATGCCCTATGTTGTAGCTTTTTACCTGACTTTCTTCCCAGATTTAGATTTTGGGTCAGTATTTATGAGTTAAGATCATTTATGGAGTTATTCAGCACTTTACACCCTTTTAAAAACTGAGACGTTCTTTAGCAATTAGCGATGATCAAGTTGGAGCCTGCCTTCCCCCGTATGTTCGAATCTGCGTGGAATTGGACGTATCACACTCTTGAGAAAATATGAGGTTTTTTGTAAAGGCAACTCAGTTCAATGAATACCCATAAGGGGTATGCTTGAAGTGTGTGAGGAGCTTACCCACCTCATCACAAATGCCACATAAGGCCAGTATTCTAGGGTCAAACACTTATATATAAATATTTCCTACCCAAATAATTAGAAGTTCCTTTGCATGATCATGTTGGGCTTTACATTCAGCATCCTCCAGCCCATCTATGATCTTATTCACAGTTGGATCAAAAATGTTTTAATAGACATTAAATAACAACAGATCCAAGGACTTCTGTGGGGTAATTAAAAGCAAATGATAATGTGATGAGCTCTCCGACAGTAATGTCCATCGGTGTCACTGAGATGAAGGTAGCCAATCCTCCTTTTGGCTGGCCACACTTTGGAGGACTAAATAGAACAGAAAAAGTTGCATATCCGTCTAAGTGGGATAAGTCTGATAGCCAGGTCTCTTGACAAGAGATTATTGTGTGTTGTTCTACCAGAATTGTCCAGCCCGGGTTTTTAATTTGAAGTGCCGACCCGCCATGTTGTAAGTGATTGCACTTAACCTCTTCTGTGCTCATGACAGAATGGTTTCGCCATGAACACCAGTGCTCCGGTGCTCATGACGGAACCATTCCGTCATGTGCACAGGTGCAAAAAAAAATCCCTCTGCTGCAGACGGCAGTGGAATTTCCCATTTTTATTTTTGCCTCAGGAGGTGGGGAAGAGCTTCCTCAACCTCCCAAGGCTTTTTTTGCTTTTCAATGCAGTGACAATCACGCGCATGTTTTGGTGATTATGGACCTATCTCAGTCCCCGAGCCATGAAACACATCTCCCCTTTCCAATGGTACCCTTCCCTAGTGGATCCCTGCTTGGGGATCAGCCCAAGAGGGCTATCCCTAAGCAGGGATCCACCCACTAGGCCCCAGGGAGGGGAGAGTGGCCCCTTGGGCAAGTGCCTCTGCTCCCCCCATGAAAAGTGGCATATCCAGTCTTTCTGCCCTCCCTAGGGGGCTTATGGGGGCAGTAGCCCCCAATATTCTCCCAACAGGGGGAAAAAGCACCCTAGAAGACAGGAATTAGCCCCCAATCTGCACCCAACAGGGGGAAAAAAGCACCCTAGATGCCAGGAATTATATCTTTTAGGTCAGGCATGGGGGCTGCCCAATATGGGCATGCCAATGCCCCCACCCTTCCCCCCAAAAACGCAAAAGTCTTTATGCCCCCCCAGGAGGCAGATGTGGGCAATAGCCCCTGATACACCCAGTAGGCACCAGGGATTCGTTTTTTTTATTTATTCATAGGGTTGGGGGCTGCCCAGAATAGGCCTGCCAATACCCCCACCCCAAAAATAATTGCCACAGTATTTCTGCTTCCCTCAGGAGGCAGATGGGGCTAAGTGAGGTATCATTTTTATCGAGAGACTTTGGAGAATGCGAGTTGTGTGGAATTTTGTGGATCCACGCACATTCCAGAACTTTCCATTACAAAAATGTGAGGAAAATGTGTTTTTTTGCGACAAAGTTTGAGGTTTGCAAGGGATTCTGGGTAACAGAACCTGGTCAGAGCCACACAAGTCACCCCCTCCTGGATTTCCCTGGGTGTCTAGTTTTCAAAAAAGGATAGCTTTGCTAGGTTTCCCTAGGTAGCGGCAGAGTTAGGGTTCAAAATCCACAGCTAGGCACTTTGAAAAAAAGAGAGTCAGTTTTCACAGTAAAAATTTGGTGTGTCAATGTTGCGCTTTGGTCTGTTTCCTGTCGCGGTCCCTAGGCTACCCACACAAGTGAGGTACCATTTTTATCAGAAGACTTTTTGGAGATGTGGGATGGGTAGAATTTTTTGGATCTGCGCAGATTACAGAACTTACCATCACTTAAATGTGAGGAAAATGTGGTTGTTTTTACAAAGTTCGAGGTTTGCAAGGGATTTGGGGTAACAGAACCTGGTGAGAGCCACTCAAGTCGCCCCATCCTGGATTCCCCTAGGTGTCTTGTTTGCAAAGATATATAGGGTTAATATGTTTCTCTTGGTGCCGGCTGAGCTAGGGTTCAAAATCCACAGCTAGGCACTTTGCAAAAAAAAGGGTCTGTTTTCACTGTAAAAATGTGCTGTGTCCATGTTGCATTTTGGGCTGTTTCCTGTGCGGGCACTAGGCCTACCCAAACAGGTGAGGTACTACTTTTATCTACTATTACCGATTGACTTTCTATGCATTTCTGCCTTTCGAATGTAAGACAATGTGTAAATAAGAAGTCAATTTGAAAAATATCCTATAATTCACATGCTAATATGGCTACCCACAATTTCCAAAATGTGCAAATAGCTACTGCTTCTAAACTCTATATTTTGTTCCCATTTCGGAAATACATAGGTGTCCTTGATAACTATTTTTCACTCTTTATATTTTACCAAATGAATTGCTATATACCCAGTACACAAAGAAAAACCATTGCAAGATGCAGCTCATTTATTGGCTTTGGGTTCATTGGGTTATTGGTGAAACTACAAGTCCTATATATCCCCACAACCACAAGGGCCCAGCAGATGTAACAGTATATTGCTTCATACTTAGAAGAAGTTACAGGTGAAAACGTTGCCACAAATGGCAGTTTATTTCAACTTATTTTCAATGTTTCTTATTTTCAACTGTTAGTTTCTAAAAAAAAACTTGAAGGATCTACACAAAAGACTCCAGGCTGAATTCAGAATTTTGTCTACTTTTCAGTAATGTATAGCTTTCCAGGAACCATAATTGCTTCTATACCCATTTCTACCACTAACTGGAAGGAGGTTGAAAGCACAAAAAGTAGCAAAAATAGGCTATGTCCCAGTAAAATGCCAAAACTGTGTAAAAAAATGTGTTTTCTGATTAAAGTCTGCCAGACCCTGAAAGCTGGGAAGATGGTGATTTCAGCACCACAAACCCTTTGTTGATGCCATTTGCAGGGGGAAAACAACACTGTTTTGCCATTTTTCAAAAACAAAACAAAATTTAGCTGTATTGTGGCTAATTTCTGGGTCCCCTCCAGGGGAATCAACAAACCCTGGGTAACTTTAAAATCTCCATGATGTTGGAAGATAAGGACACAAATTTGGCATGGATAACTTATCTGGACAAAATGTTACAGGGGCCTAAGCGTGGGCTATCCCAAGTAGTTAAAAAAAGTTTCAGCACGGGGAGGCCTAGCAGTGAAAGGGTTAAGGTCGCTTTCTGGATAAGTCCAACATGAGTCGCACATTGGATGGAGGCAGATGATGAGGGAAGTTTATTAAATTAGGCTGTGCTGTCTGCTATCTGTCGCTGTCAGTGTTCCCGAGATGGCAAGATCTCAAATATGTGGAGCAAGATTGAGCTATGATCTTAAGATGGCTCCCCAGACAATCCAGTCTGCCTGAATAGTTTGGACCAAGTTTTCTTGAGTCACAGTCACCTGTGGGGTTCTTCTTGATGTGCTTTCCCCCCCACATTATTCTTTATACTTGGAATAGATTGAGATTGGGTGGGTTTGGCAGGTACAGCTCTGATCGTCTCTTGTCTACTTTTCTTGCAGGGGGGACTGTCCAACTGAGATATGACTTCAAGCATAGTCAAGTCTTGTGAGTCTTTAATGATGCATGGGTTAAGGAAAGGGGAAAAGGTATGGCCAATATTCATAGAGGAAGAGGGTGGTCCACACTATTTAAACCCTCAGTGGAGTCTGAGTGGTAAGCTGTTTCTGAGTGGATTCAGTTAAGTCCAAAGTATTGGTCATAGGTCCAAAGACTGCAGATTTTTTCACAGCCATGGCTTTACCCCATCAATCTCATTTTAAATGGCACCCATAACAGACGACAGGTAACTTTTAATGGAGTTGGACTGGGCCTCTCTTTTTTTTGTGCTTGTGGTTTAATAATTCCTCTTTTGCTTTCCTTAAGGTTCCCAATACAAATTTTAATGCACGAAGGTTACCTAGGCGTTACTTTAGTAAAGCTGAATAATGTGTTTCCTTCCGTACTTCTTCCAAATTCCAAGTCACACCACTAGAGGTTAAAGAGCTGGAGCCAAGAGACCGGGCTCAGTCCAAACTCTTCCAGGCACGCTCCTGGGCATGTCCTTTCCTGTATACGTCCCATGATGAGGGAAGCCGAGATGTAGTGTCCTGAGGCCCCTACCGTTCACGGAGCACGCTGGGGGAAAAAGTCCTGTCCTGACGCATACAGACAACAAGCTAGTTATTTCAAGAGAATCTACTTGATTTAACAAATTAATAGTGCCGGGGCTACCATACCTGCTGTTTCCTTTCTCAACATTAACTGCAGTACAGCTTCTCAAAGTGTTCTACCCAAGTGTGCCTCCACATAATCCTACTTTAAAGCCTTTGTATTGTTTGATAGGACAATCAGGCAAATCGGCTCTAGTTTCAGGGCATTCTGATCACTTTCTCCCCTTTCAATTACTGTCAAATCTTTCATTGATGACCAAATATGCAAGGATAGAAATATATAATCAATTCTACTCATGCAGTTGAAGTGTTTCAAAGTGGGGGCACCATCTTTGTCCGAGATAGATCTGCCATTGCAGGCTCTTAACCCTACCCCTAATGTGATACTCAATATTTGGCACACTAGATTTGAACTTCCGTTTACCTGGGAAATACTACGTTTAGGGATGAGCCATTATGCATCATCCTCATCAGTTAGGGTTAAATCGCCATTAATCAGAGGTTCAAATGTCACATTAAAATCACCTACAGCTACAATTGGAACTTTGGAAGGTAGAGCACTCAACGCAAGAGTGGATGATTCCCTGTTCACACTCAAAGGCCTATTATAAACATTACAGAGGTAAACACAACTATTGCTTTTACACAGTGAAAGGCCAAGGAGGAAAATCTGGGCAGCCTCTTGATTTTCCAGTCTAAGAATTGTTTTACCCAAATGATTAGGCCTCCGCCAGGCCAATGTCTTGCTTGGGCCAAGGCTGGGCTTAAACAAAGTTGAATACCCATATCTAAAACAAAGTTTGATGCATGATGTTTCCTGGAAAACACAAACTTCATGGTTATCAATAAAAGATCCCCTTGAGGATCAGTGAGTTTAGTTTTTAAACCAGCTAGATTCCATGAAAGAACACTCCACGAGTCCTTAATAGGGGCGCTCAAAAGTACATTTTTACTGGCCTTTTCCTTGCACTGATCAAACATAACCACAATATATACATTAATGGGGTCCCAAGTGTTCTGGGAGTTGTCGGTCAGTCAGGCAATTTCCTTAAGCTGAGATTGAAGAAGGACCTTTGTGGTGGCAATGTTAGATAGGATAAGGTGGGCATGACTTCCCTCTCTGATAGGGCCTGCAAGTGGGCACTGTATACAATTAATGTGGCTTGGTGCAGAGCTATTGCATTACTCCAGCTGGAGCTCAGGGTACCGCTCCCAGGAACTACAGAATTCTTTGCGGCCTTGAATATGAGAGCATCCTTTGCCTTTGCATACATTTCCACCACCACTCATTAGCTCTGAGGCTGGTTTAAATTGCACAAGTGTATCCTGGGAGGGAAATAACTGCGCTTCCAAACCTATGAGACCATTCACTATAACCTGGTCTCTTATGGCAAGGTTGAAATTGTCGTAGGGGCATGATTTGCTTGACATGTGTTGAGAAAAAATTATGCCTGAACAAATAAAAGAAAGACAGTTGCGTTTATAGCGGATCCAATGTGTCACCTTATTGATAGGGTTTCTATTGATTCCTATTTGCCAAGCACCTATTTTGCGTGCCTTTCTCATATAAATTATTCCTCCTTGGTAAGACTTAGATGGGGCTGGGAAATGCCTCATTGGGTTTAAAGGAAGCACATTAAAATTAGGATTCCATCTTTTCTCAGCAATTGATGCTGCCGATAACTATCTAGCTGAACGCAATATTAAGAAGTTTACGGTAAAATCAGCAGGTGTTGGGAAATCCTGCTATTTGGTGGCAAACACTGGAGATTGGAGCATGCAAAGCAGATAGTGAGTGGCTATTGGGGTGGACATATCAACTCCACCAGCTGGCCTACAGCGATCAATGCCAACCAATCCTGTAGGAGAACACTGTGAACTTCGATCACCCAAATATGAATAGAATTGAATGGGATTTGATCTTTTGGGCAGGATGGGGGGCTCTAAGGGTACCCTCCTCCGCAGTCCTTCACCCTTACGGGTCACCTACACAGGTGGTAGCTTGCTTGGCCCAATTGACTCCCACGCTGCGCACCTTCGAGAGCCTTTAGTTTATCAGATATTTCCGAGTTCGACTTTTTAAGCTCTTTTACCATAGTGCACAAAGACTGCATGGTCCCCTCCAAAATGTCATAATCTTTTCTGAGGCTTTCAACCCCTCTAGAGGCAGACTCCTGCTCCATTGCTGTGGCCTCAGCTTTCCTTAAGACTTTCCCTTTGCTGTTATCCTCTTCTAAATTGGCAAAGATGATATACAGATTGGAGCAAGCTATATTATGTAAAGGCTCCACTTCTGCTGTTACTTGGCTGAAAGGAATCAGGGAGGAGACAGTTGCTATGGGGGTAAGTGGAGGGGGGCAAGGTTCTGTAGGATGGGGTGAGAGGCAAGTCCAGTAGCAGAGAGCCTGCAAGGTCTTTCCTTTTTAGTGATGGCTTTCTTGATATTAGCTTTAGAATAATGAGTGATTTTATGCCTAGCTGCGCTCCCTCAATCTGAGTTGATTCTTCACCCAGAATACCTTCCACCTCCTCGATTATCCTATCAATTGCATCTAGCATACAGTTTTCTGCAGAGTGTCTTTTGGCTATCTTGCCCTACTTTCCTATGCCTAGCTGTATTATCTATCATCTTCCTCTTGCCCGTTTCAGAATTAGTCAGTAAAAAAGGAGTAATCAAGTAATTAGAGTTTGAGGTGAGGCGTACTTTTTATGAAAGGATCAAGAGTGGTGGACCTCCCTTGACTCTTCCTGGTGCTGTCATGTGGAGGACTGGCCTGCCCTTGGACAGGGCTGTGCCAGGGTGCAGCCTATGCGTGTCCCACGCTGCGGGATATCAGAGAACTTTTGAGAGCAATGAAAGTAGGCCCCACCCCCTGGGAACAAGAGACTGCACCTTCCCCTCCTGGCACATTGGAAGATGGGGAAATGAGTTACCTGGTCTTTTAAAGGTCTGATGGGGTAGTACTCTCCCACAAAGACCTACAAGGTAAGCTGCGTTGCAGGATAGCAGAGAGCTTTTGAGTGTGATTGAAGGATTCCCAACCCTCTGGGAATGAGAGAATATACCTCTGACTCCTGGCACGTTGGAAGATGAGGGAATCAGCCCCCTAGTTTTTTGAAAGTCCAATGTGGTAGTGCACCCCCAAGAAGGTTTCCAATGTAACCTGTGTTGCGGGATTACCGAGCACTTTAGAGTGCAATGGAAGGAGGCCCCGCCCCCTGGGAACAAGAGACTGCACCTGTGCCTCCTGGCATGTTGGAAGGTGGGGGGAGGAGTCCTCTGTTCATTTGAAGGTCCAATTAGGTAGTGCACCCTCAAGAAGGCTTCCAATATAACCCCTGTTTAAGTTTAGCAATCCGATTCACAATGGAATTCTAGACACCACAAGAGGGTATTAAGTTCAACAAGGTCAAGATGGAATAAGAGGGCAACTAATCGTCCTTCAATCATTCTTAGCATTTGGATTTGACAGACAGAATCTAGACTCATTTAATTGTATTTTCACAACATTATGGGCCTCATGTAAAGTGTGGGGGATGAGATACTTAGTCACAAACATTCTTGATTTAGTCTCCGCCGATTTATAAGTGCAGCAGTCTATAATGCACTAATAATATAGTAGATGGGGTATTCACCATGTTTGTGACAGAAAATCCCATCGGCCAAACTCTAAATAATGCCCTGTATCTATGACACTCAACATCCTTGTTGGGCCTGACAATTTTTGCAGCATTTTGCAGGGATGTTTGCCTTCTATTGCTGGATCCGGTTATGTTAGCATTGAGATTCTGCTCTTGTTTCCTGTGAACCAGTGGTAAAGTGGCTGTGCTCTCCCCAAAACATGGTACAGTTGGCAATTACCTGATTGGAACATTTAATTTACTTGTAAGTCCCTAATAAATGATAGTACATGTACCCAGGGCCTGTAAATTAAATGCTAGTAGAGAGCCTATAGCACTAATCGTGCCACACATTAAAAGTAGCCTCATAAACATGTCACAGGCTAGCCACTGCAGCCTGTAGAGCAGTTTTAAAATTGCCATGTTGACCTGGCAAAATAAACCTTTGCCAGGCCAAAACCTTCCTTTTTCATGCATTTTAGTCACTCTTAAGTTTGGCCCTTAAGGCTCATAGGTCAGAATGCATCGTATTTAAAATGTAGGGCATGTGCACTTAAGGTTTACATGTTCTGGAAGTGAAAAAGTTCTACAGTCATTTTTATTATTGTAAGGCCTATCTCTCCAATTAACTAACACTAAGTTACCTTATTACATTTAATCAGCGATAAATTTGGATTGGGAGCAGATAGAGATGCCATTTACTCTTAAATGAATTGTAATTTAAAACCATTTGTAATGATTAAGAAGAATTTTGAGTCACAATTCTGAGAATGCCACTTTTAGAAAGGACCTGAACTGGCAGTTCAGGCTGCACTGTCCCCTTTGGGAACAGGGTCAAGACTCATTAACATATGGTTGGGTCCAACTTGGGGTGGCAAGGTGAGCAAAACAATGGTGAATTAAACCAGATCTGTGACTTTGGGTGAATGTTTGATTTGTTCAGCATTCCATCCATCGTCTGTACTTTTTCCTTTTAGAAAGTTGGCATTTTTTTGTTTCAATCATTTGTGTAGTCTACCAGTGTCCTAAATCACATGATTGTGAATGGCTCCGCTGTTGGGAATTTTACATATCTCAAAGACAGTAACACAAAGAGGGCTTAGAAGTGGACAGGTTGGACCATAAATGCAGGATGACTGGGAGTGACTCTTCCCAGCCCCACTTACATTTCAAAAGACTCTACATCATCACACACACAGGATTATAGCACCAGGCCTGCCTTCCCTTTGTCACCCACAGACAGTTTGGAACCTTGACACGGGGAATGAGGAAGAACTTTCCAGAACCAGTTGTGAAGGTAGTTTATAGAATCTCCCCACATCAAAGGTTGGCACCAAGTATAAATATTGTACCTCCAGAGCCACTCATCAGAACACTCCTGGACCCATTGGCATTATGGAAAAAGGAGTGTCCTGCTGCCAGAGAACTGCCCTGCTGCTTGAGGAATGAATTGCTATCTGAGATGGAAGATTGAACGTGCTTACCTTCATCTAAATCTAACCTGATTGATTCAAGTGTCAGTTGTCTGAGCACCTTTTTGAGCTACAGGGGCATAACAGGTTCCAGATGTCTCCCTGCCACTTCCCAGCTGTCCTACCGCAACTGGAACTGCAACTGGACCTGTCTGAGCTCTCCTGGCGACTGCTGGAGTGAATTCCAGAAAAGGTAAAATGCTGAAGCTTGGGGTCCTCATGACTGCAAACCAGCCCCTTTGCACTTAGGCTGTGCCACCCCTGATGTCCCCCATCACAAAGCTCCAATGAAGACCTTCTCTTGACCCTATAGCGACCACCAGTGATGCACAGTAATGGAAGATCTGCACCAACACTACAACAAAGAACGACCGGCTGTGACTGCCAATGCAAAGATCCATCAATACCCATTAGTGATGGCCGACCATTTTTTTTGTGCTACAGTGATGACAGCCCGCTCTGCGCAGCCTGTTCTTCACGCTACTGTGATGACCATGCGTGATGCTCTCCGCTCTCCTCATGGCCTCCTTCACCATGAATAGAATACTTTTCCCCAGATTTTGAGAGGGTAACTCTTTCAGTGGGACTAGCCTGGTTCCTGTATCTGACCCACACTCCATGACGGTTGACCTGAACTTGTGACTTTCCCTTAGTCAACCAGATGACTGTGAGTGGCATTTTGTGCTTTTAGGCACTATATTTCCTGAAAATCAAAAAATTGAATATCTCCAGTTCTATTGAGTAGATCTTTGTCATTCTGGTATCATTTTATTTTTAAACATGCACTCTATTATTCCAAATGAGTTTGGGATTTCTCTTTTGTTGAGGTTTCACTTTATTACTGTTTGCATGATGCATAAATACTTCACGCAAAGCATCTAATTTAAGCTTGACGGCTCTGTGTCAAGCTACCAGAGGGTTAAGCACAGGTTCATTTACTGCCTTTTTTTGGTTCACCCTAACAATGATTGAGGTTGTTGCCTGAGTGGTTCTTTCACCCCTATCAACCTATAACCCCAATGTCTTACAATCCCCATGATTAATCTTTCAGCATAACACATTTATCCCTGATTGGCAAAGTAGACTTAAAGTATAATTTAATGTATGCATCACATCTAAAGATCTTCAATAGGCTGCACCTATCCTGCATCACCATATCTCTTAATATACTTATCTCAAAAGAGAGAACATCATCAAGGTGAACTGAGCCTGATTATCTTCCTTATTATTTACTTATTTTGCTATGTCTTGTCTTCTTTCTCTCCTCTCACTCCTTCTGTTCGAGTTTTTACCGCATAATTTAGCACAGAAATGAGCTATCTGAAATAACAAGACACTCGTCTGAAAATGCAGGAACTGAGTCAGGAGTGACACTATTTATTGAAATAATTTTAATGTCAAATTACGTCATTAATCAAAAATAACACCATGCATTCTAGCAAGTAACAAGTGTCAAAGAGACACATCGCAGGTCATGAGCAATAACATACAATCTAGTAAGTTTAAAATCACAGCAATCCAAAGAAAAGAAGAGAGAGATCGAGAGAGAAAATGAACATCAAAGTACAATGAAGCATTACAACCTCAATCAAGAGCTAAATCAATCGGTTAACCGGAAGCATCATTGTCGTGAAAAAATACATTGCCTGGGGTGGTCAACGAATGGGCAGGTAAGTGGGCTTTATATGCACTTTTAATGAGGAACCATTGACAACAAGATCTAACAGTAGCAGGTGTTTGACCGCAGAACATAACAAAAAGTTGCATATTTTTTCAAAAACTATTTGCGTCACTTCCCGGAAGCTTTAAGGCGGAAGCTCCTTACAAGGCTATTGATCATTTTAAGCCCTGTCGCTATCCTAGTTTCCAAAGCTGTGGAAAGTTTAAGTTGGGCCCCACTCCTACTCTTAGCCCATCTTGTTTTTCTAGATGGCAGATGCATTGTGTTATTGCTACATCATCTTTTTGTTCAGAAAGATGTATAAGCAGAGGGCAGGGGCTCGGAGACTTGTTCATCAGACAGAGAGTGACCTGACATTATTGGCCTTCATAGAAGAGATACATATGAGGTTACAGGAGGGCTGGGGCCTACTGCCCCTGTAAACACTCAAGGCAGTGTGGACAATTTTATCACAACCCTGTCTATGGGCTGGCAGGGACAATTGAGACTCTCATGCTTTAGATGTGGAAAGAATGGCCTTGGGGCACTATATGGTAAAACTAGACCTCGCTTCATTACCTCCTCTTGTTCAATCTTGAACAAAGCTCTTACAGCATACTTTGCAGGACCTCTTCCTATTTGGGGTATCAAAATGGTGTCATTCACAATAGAACATTGGTGCATTGGAACATTGGCTCTCCTGTGGCTTCCTTAAATCTATATACTCTCCTTTATGTATGTCAACTATGGATATATCTGGTGTCAGTGTATGTAATGGTGGATCTATATTTAAATCCTATGTCAGTTGGTAACAACTAGTAGTGAATTTGGGGCTATTGACCTGGCTCTTGGTAATGATAGTGGGCTGCAGTAAGTGTTGTTCTGGCGTTGTGAGCTCTCAACTTCTAGCAGTACTAAATTATTCCCATTCATTGTTCTATCCTTCTTGTGTATAGGCTTTCTGAATATTCCCTATTCGTACATAATACATCCCTACTAATTTACTAACAGTATTTTTAGCACAATGACACTGTATGGCACAACAGAGGAGCAAGAGCACACCGAAAACCAGTAAATCATTTTTTAGAATGGCAGACAGCACCAAGGCATCCAGTCAAAGTTCAACCAATCAGGTGTTGTGTCTGCTATGGCTCCTCCTTCAGCAATAATTTTCTTTTCTATGTTGTTCAAGTCCTTGATGACCTTGGTGATGGATCCTTTTTCTTCATCGTTGGCAGGCACTTAATGTGCAGCACGACCCCCCTTTCCGGAGGCATACCCTCCTCTTTGTGTTTCGAAGCCAGGGAGCATTCGCCTTGATCTGGATTATCATAATGATCATAATGATGGTTTTGAAAAAAAGAGCTAGACCTTGTTGAATCAGCGGAACTTCTGGGGAATGTCTTTGAAGGCTGTCCACCCAAAGTATTCAGCATACCGCTGATGTTGGTGGAGCAAGGTGACAGAGTCAGTCATCGGATAGGCAAGGGAGTGGGAGATATTGGCTGTAGGAACGACCAGGGAGAGTTTGTACATTGTTCTAGTGAGCACAGGCTGCTCCATTGAGGAGGCAGTTGGAGATAGAGACGTTCTCCACAAGCCCAGTAGAAATCCATTAGGCTGGAGGTGCCATATTGCATGTCCAAATTATAGAAGTTGCTGTTGCATCCAGAGTTGTGCCCAACAGGTATCGTGCCATTTCCAAGAAAACAGAAAAGAGGTGACTTTAGTTTGAAAGCTTTTTTAGGTTTGGACATTTTCTCCCCACCCCAAGTGTACCTTCCAGTCTATCCCATCTACATGTGTGCAAATAGACATAGAGTAGTTCTGTATTGGCATGGGCAACGTAAAGGTGTGCGGTAAAGAGCCATTAGAGTCTGAGGGTGATCATGTTATCATAAACTCATTCTTCCTAACAAAAGTTGCACTAAAGTCGATATCAAGAACTCCTATCTTAAGCATCTTTGTTACCTCCCACTCTTTTCTGGAATTGACAGTGATAACCTCGTACATTATTGGGGTGTGGTCCTATACTTTTGTATTTACGAACCCTTCAGAGATATTGGCCTCAATAATCTGAACTTGCCCCTGTATTCTGTAGAACAACAGGTGTAGGAGAAATTTTACAGTTTGTTGTTGTCCTTTTCTGGGAAAAATCAGTCTATCTGCGCCTACTGCATGGGGAATGTATGAGCACACATAACAGTATTCATTAGTTTTCTGCCTTCCTACTATTGCCATCTGGCTTTACCACATATTGACCTGGAGAGAATCATGGACACTATGCTGCCGGACCAATGGAGCATCCCTACAAAGATGGCACGACTTAGAGGGACACATAACATAACATTGCTTTATTAAAGGTGTCACCACTACTGCTACAAGTGTCAGCAGCTGAAGGGTAAAAAAAGATATGGGATGCACAGTAGTGTAAACAACTTCAACCTTTTGAGGAATATAAGTCTTCTGAGCCAAGCAATAAGAAAGAAAAGCAAACCAGTTGAAACATTGTTGGTGCCACTCCGACAATAAGATAAAGAGATAAAATAAAGCAACATATCTTGTTCTAAGGATCTTATGTGCTGCTAGTGTCGCGGCTGTATCTGTAGACTACAAAATCAATCACATTCTTCTTCTCGGATAGTCAATGGGAACAAGTTGCCCTCCTCCTGTTCATTGTTCAGTGCTGAGGTGGTGCAGGGTTGGCCCTGATGTCGCTCTGATGTATCCATGTTCTTCAGCTGTTGATGAGGAGTCTGTGACTTTAAATGGTCCTTCAAATTTTAGTTTTTTTTCCACCGATGGAGACCTTCCGGACAAAGATCTGTGTTTCAGGAGGGATGAGTAGGAGTTCAATATCAATGTGTCCCTTCTTCTTCCGCTTTGATATCTGAGTAGAAAGAAACTTTGCAGCACTTGTTAACTTATGCAGATACTCGCAGCTTTCATAATTTCAGAAGAACTTTCAGTAGTTGTGGTACTGATACATTTATTGATTGTTCAGTGACAAGCATATGGGGCTTTAGGTGATGGTCAGAACTTGGAATATTTCTGAGTGAAAACAGGGTAATTGGTAGGCAATTAAGCCATTTTGTTTTCTTAATAAATTTTTTCTCAATTGTGGCACTTATCTTGCTTATTTTATTTTTAAGCAGACATTCAGGCATCGCTGGAATCGGCTGCTGCTTTAGTATCACAGTGGACACATGGTCCAGCTTTGACCCAAACGTGTGGGAAAATTTAGCTGGTCTAATTTTGTTGTACTCCCCTCTTTTTTTTAATGTTTACACCTAACCCGCCCATCATACTAAATATGTTGTATACTCCTCGCCAAACATTCTCTGTCTATGACCCATGGCTAGGTGTGAAACAGTAGTTGTGCAATTGTGCAGGCATAATATTCAGCAATAAAAAATTCAAATGCACTGGTGCAACTCCTAACCAGACATGAGGAGGTGGAAACGTGAACATTGAGCATATGTATGCAAACACCACTGAAACAGGAAACCTAGTACACTGCTTAGAGACGAAGGGAAGAGACCAGAAATAATAATGTCTTCAGTGTGCAAAACTTCGAAACATCAATTAACTACGAAAGCGAAAGAAGAACCAAAACATTGAACTATAATTGCTCCCAAGAGATAGGCACATCTTAAGAGTCTCTGTCTCATTAACACAATTGGGAAACAAAAACTCATAGTGGTCGAACTGCAAAATATTTGCAACCACCCCTAAAATATGCACCTATAATCCAAAAGGTATTCTTAAATCTACACAAATTGTATTCTGAAAATATTGCAATACTGAGCATTGCTACTTAATGCATATTGTCCTTCTACATGGAAATACACATTATATTAGCATGTATTATTTATTCTTTGTATTTCCTAGCACAGGGGTATGTGTGAAGTAAGTCGGTGTGGTTGCTATCTTTGGTAATCTATTCCTACGGATCTCTTGTCGCTGTACCATGTTTCGTATGCTGCACAGGGCTGAACAAATCCCCAAACTATTCCTTCCCTCCTGCCACACAGCTGCACTCATTTTGCCCCTGTGTTAGGAAGGCCTCTAATGTGTCACAATTTAGAACAACAGTAAATTAATAAAGAGATGTCCCCATCACGTCCCTTTGACAAGATCCTGACCTGCCGTATTTTGCCACCCTTTGTGATCATAGACTGCAAAATGTGCCACTGTAGGACATGTGCATATTTATATATCCATGTACACTTAACTGCCTTTATTTTAAGCAGTGGTGATGCCGGTGGTATTTCATGTGGTGGCATCATCTTTTATTTCACTTTCCTGCTTCTGCCAAAAACCCCACAAGTTCCTTCACTACCACATTTATTTCGTACTCTAACCTGTCATTTATTCTGGCACTCGTCGAAGATTGCAGAGTGGACCCTATACCTGAATTGTAGCAAGGTCTAATTCACGCACTTAAGATGAGGGAGGTCTGTAAGTAAAGTCCTGATGTGCTGCGCCAGCAGGCTGAATGCTCTTATTCACAAAACTAGCCCATACAGAATCCAGCACAGTGCTTTGAACTGAAGCCAGGCAAAGAGGTGGTCAGGTAGGAGGGTGTCTGTAGAACAGTGGGCATACGGAAGGAAAGCATATATATATATATAATATATATATATATATATATATATATATATATATATATATATATATATATATATATATATATATATATATATATATATATATATATATACATAAACATTTATTTTATTAATGCGAAAATATGAGAAGCTAGCCAGGTAGCCTTTCACAAAGCTATTTATTTTGTCTATCAGCTTTTAACATGTTTAACTCTAGGTCTGCAGAAGCTGAAGATTTCTAATACTTTCAGCACTGAACCTCCCTGACCAGTCACCAGACGTGAACGGACGAACACTTGCAGGAGTTCTGACCCTTTCAGAACCCGTAAGAGCGGAGAGACACACAACAGGATTCCCCTTTTCCTACTTGTACTAATTAAATAGGAGCATGACTCTTTGCATCAGTAACCAAATAAGATACACTGGCAGGTCCTGGGCACATGAGAGATCTGGCTTTTCCTGCCCAAGCTACTCACATGACATGCCCCACGGATGGACGTGAGACAAGCGATCCCTATCTTGTTAGGCAGGCGATGTGAAGAAAAATACACAATATTAAAACTGTGCAAGGGATTGCCAAAAATCACAATCTCAAACATCGAATTTGTACAACAAATCCTGGCTCAGTGCCTGCTCATGTGGTTTATTTTAAAAGAAAGTGTTTTGTTGTGGCAAGACACTAGTCAGCAAAGAACGGCGGCTTAGGCAGCACTACACCTGCAAGCCCTTAACCAACCACAACCCAGACACTACACTGAGGCAAGGCATAAAGCAAAAAACTCTTTGACTTACCTGTGCGTGTCCGGTGGTTCAGTCAGGAAGAGTCAGCAAGGGGCAAACTCCGGCCGCAGGACACCTTCCTTACAGACTGGAAAATCTTATGCACGTCCTTTCCCTGGTTGCCAAATGTTTGAGTGTGGTTTTTACCACATAATTTAGCAAAGAAATGCAATATCAGAAATAACAAAACTCACATGTGAAAATGCAACAATTGAGTTAGGAGTGACACTTTTATTCAAACAATTAAGACAATAAGGGCCACATGTACCTTTTCCCTAGTGAATAATGGTCTTCTTCTCCCTTGGATTGAGTTGGCCTCGGACTTCGGCCTTTCTGGGTGGACATTAGCATTTCTTTAGCGCGGGGACACACCGTTTTGAGTGTAACCAGGCGCTCTATAAGTGGTTTTATTATTATTATGTATCAAGCCTTTTTCCCGTTTGCAAATTGGCAGATTCTCAAAATCTGCCTTTTTGCAAATGGGGAAAAGCCTTTAGGGATATATCATCCAAAAATGCCATCGCAAAATAGAGAATCCCAAAATTTGGGATTTCTCTATTTTGCGAATGCAATTAAGGAATTGCAAATTGCGATTCCTTAAATGTAATTCTGGAAGCACCAGAAATTTTCTATTTGGCCGTCAGGAATTGCAAATTACCACCAACTTCAAGTTGGTGGTAATTTGCGATTTTCTTTAAAAAAGCACTTTTTTAATTTTTTAAAAGTGCCATATGTTACACATACATGCCCTTTTGGCATGTATGTGCACAAAATGTGCACACATGCATATGTCCGGGGTGCAACAGGGTGTCCTTTTGGCACCCTTGCAACCTCGAAATTGCATTCTCAATTTGCGACTCTCTAATTGGTAATCGCAAATTGATAATGTCTTCCCATTCATTGCTATGGGCCTCCTAGCCCATAGGAATGAATGGGAAGGTATTCCGTATTTGCGAATCTCAGTTTGCGATTTGCAAATAAGGAATATGTAGGATTCGCAATTTTTTTAGCAAATCCGACATACATTGCATTTTGCGATTCTCTAATTGCGATTCGCTAAAAATTCCAATTTGAGAATCGCAAATTTCTTTTTTGATACATATGGCCCTAAATGTCAAAAACACGTAATTAAATAAAAATACCACCATGCAATCTAGCAAGTAACAAGTGTCAAAAACATGCAATCTTGTAAGTTTAAAATCACAGCAATCCAAAAAAAAGGAGAGATAGAAAATGAACATCAAAGTACAATGAAGCATTACAACCTCAATCAAAAGTTAAATCAATCGGTTATCCGGGAGCACCATCATCGTGAAAAAATACACTGCATGAGGTGGTCAATGAATGGGCAGATAGGTTGCCCTTTTTGATAGTTTTAATGAGGAACCGTTGACTGCAAGATCTAACTTTATCAGGTGTTTCACCGCAGAACATAACAAAAAGTTGCATATTTTATCAAAAACAGTTTGAGTCACTTCTCAGAAGCTTTAAGGCGGAAGCTCCTTATAAGGCTATTGTTTGTTTTAAGCCCTGTCGCCATCGGAGTTTCCAAAGCTGCAGAAAGTCCCAGTTGGCCCCCACTCCTTCTCTTAGCCCATCTTGTTCTTCTAGATGACAGATGCATCCTGTTATTGCTACATCATCTTGATGTTCAGAAAGATGTACACACAGAGGGGCCCAGAGACTTGTTCATCAGTGATCTGATTTTATTGGCTTTCATAGGAGAGATACATCTGAGGCACTATTTGGTAAAACTAGACCCTGCTTCACTCCTCATCCAACAAGACATATTATATTACAGGAGATTAATCACATTTGAATTCTCACCATGATTTGCCTCTTCTCATGCTCAAGAATTGGTGAAATGAGGTTGGATGAGAAAGGGTGTCCAATTGCTGGGAATTTTCTCTTTCTCGTTTTATTTGTAATTAGGGCTACCGGTTTTCTGTTTAAATGGTTTGTACATATAAATACAGACGTATTTATATTTAAAAATAGGAAAATACTAGCACATTTTGCAGCGCTGCCCTGCTCCAGCAGAGAGTTTCAAAACAAGATGGTATGGTAATTGCTCAAAGAGTAATTTTCGCCTCTGTTATCAGTATTTATGGGGTGAGAAGAAGCCATTCAAGATAATGAGTCTTTTAGTATAGTCGAGTGCAGCTTCTAATTGATGGATGTTCTCGCAAAAAACCAGACTTAATTTTGCACATTTCCACTTGAAAACACCTATTTTACCTTCAAATATCGTAATAGAAAGCTCATAAGCCACGCTAAAGATAGAGTCATCTTAAACATGAAATAGCCATTTCTCAACTATGTTTTAATAATCAAAAACACATTGCATCACACGTACACACACCCACGTACACACACATATGTTTGGGGATTTTCTGTGTTAAAGAATCAGACAAGCAAATTATTACTAATGGGCTTCAGTCACTACAAAAAAGGCAGAATAAAGTCTGAACCTAAGCGCTTTCAAATATACTTTGTCAGACAGAGAGAGATACTTCTGATTGATGCAGAACAAAGGGGCATATGTATCAAGCGAATTTTTAATTGCAAACGCTGCGATTCGCAAAATACAGCATTTGCGATTAAAAATTCGCAAAACGGGATGTATTTGGCAAATTCCCAACGCAAAATTAAGGAATTGCTAATTTAGCGATTTCTTAATTTTGCATAAGCATTTAAGAAATCGCAAATTGCGATTTCTTAAATGACATGTAAAAAGCACCCAAGTTGTGCGAATTATCCTTAAGAAATCGCAAATTACCACCAACTTCCAGTTGGTGGTAATTTGCGATTTCCTTTCAAAAAGCACTTTTTTTAATTTTACAAAGTGCCACGTGGCGCTCATACATGCCCTTAGGGCATGTATGTGCGCCATATGCACACACATGCTAATTTCAGGGGTGCATCAGGGTGTCATCATGACACCCTTGCACCTTTGAAATTATTCTCAAATAGCGATTAGCAAATTGCGATTCGCTATTTGAGAATTACTTCCCATTCATTCCTATGGGTCTCCTGGCCCTTAGAAATGAATGGGCAGGTATTCCTTAATTGCGATTTCGCAATTTGCTAATCGCAATTGAGGAATTTTAAGAAATCGCAAAAAGTTTGCAATTTTTTAAATACATCCCGTTTTGCAATTCTCAAATAGCGATTCTTTAAAAATCGCTATTTGAGAATCGCAAATGGTGATGTTGATACATATGCCCTAAAGAGGCTAAAATTTTACTTTTGCAAAGCACATGAAATGCCCAAAGGAGAGGCAGATCACTTGAACCTATTTAGTTCCAATTCTAAAAGGTACAATATCATCCAAAAACAGTGTCGTTCAGGCCCAAGCGTTAAGAGATTTGAAAACCATTGAATACCACTATACCAGGCTGATCTGATATTGCTACCAGAGCGGATTCTGGTCAGTTTTGATGGGCAGTTGCCTGATCTTCTGGACTTAGAGGTAAGGAACTGATAAGAAAATATAGTAAGCACAGCTGGACTAATGCAATATTGACATTTTGGGTGCAAAAACTGACTATACTGCTTATAAAGGCAAACACTGCTCACGATATGCACCCTGGATATTTATCCTTCTCTTTGACACCTGCTTTTGTTCCTCCTAAATTATGATGTTGAACTATTCAGCATCTTTGGATTATTTTGCGACCCTGCCTCCCACATCCCAGCTTCTCCTCAAAGACTGTGGAATCTCAAACTGGTAGACAGCATTACAATAAAGGCTTCAAGTGCTTTGCACTTAAAACAAAACGTTCATATTTTAGGAGAGAAACCACTAGTATAGTATAGTTTATTAGACTTAATTTAATTCAAAATGCTAAAACGTTATTTGCCTAAAATAATTAGATGGAAACAGCAGTGATTTCAATAGTGAATCTAAATCACCTCAGAGGATGGCAATACAGCCAAACAGCAAGAGTCCTTATGATTGTGCTGAGATAAGACTTACTGCTAAATTAGATTAGAGTCCCTAGTCCATTTGTACCTAATACTTTGAATTGCTGTTAATGTGGAGGCTTGCTTGAATCCTAAAACAACCTCTCAATCTCTGAGATACCAGTCTAACTAGGATCATTTTCATGTCAAGTAAACAATTGAAAATTACCTGATGTGTTTCTCACTGTTCCTTTTGTTTTGGAATTTTGGGTTCTTATATTCTACTGTGAACAGGGTTCAGTCAAACCTGTACTGTTAAAAATGTGTTTTTTTATTCTCTTA
The DNA here is from genome assembly GCF_964204655.1 of Triturus cristatus. Lineage (NCBI taxonomy): Eukaryota > Metazoa > Chordata > Amphibia > Caudata > Salamandridae > Triturus > Triturus cristatus. Next base: position 742,890,165 of record NC_140583.1, read on the forward strand.
GTGCATCCCTTGTCCCTGTGTGTCTGTCCAGAATTGCTGTCAGGATCTTAAGCTGACAATGGCAAAAACTAAAATATTAATAACCACGGAATTATTAGGAAACAGTAAAGTGCAAGCCACACTCACAGTGCAATCAGTGTCAGGTAGGGAATGGAAAATCCCGATATTTTTCCCAATTCAAAAACGATAACATGCAGTTTAGAAAGCAGTGCTGGGCACAGACAGACATGCTTTTTCAGTCAGCATATTACTCTTGTCTAGTGCATAATTTGAATCGAGGTGCTTCCAGGTGTTTATAGTGGGGCACAATTGGGTTGTTGCTGAAGGCAGTGTAAGTTTCTTTCATTGGGGCAGTATGGTGTTCAGTGTGGTAGAGGATGTGGCACTCTGTGCCGATGACAGAAACTGCAAGGCCCTGAGACAAATGGCTTTTGATAGCACTTTTAGGCGTATTTGGGACATTCTGAGAATGGCAAAGTTTTCAGATTAATGTATTGTGTTGACCATTAACAAATGAGTGTATGTGTGCATTGTTAATTTAATAAATGTGGAAAAATATTAGCTGCAGCGTCGTCTTTTCCATGTGGCAAAAATAAATGTGGATAAATACAGGTAAAATGCCCAAAAAACTAAATATGGTTAAATACAGACGGAAATAGCAAAAGAATAAATACCATAAAACCGGGAGCTCTATTTATAATGAACTCAAGATTACATCTTTCCTTGACTAATTATATTAGGCTAGTAAAATGACCCAGCAGTTGGTCAGATGTGTCTCGACTAGCTTCAAAGAAGAAGCTTTGCAACATTGACGGTGAGGTTACCAAATTGTTTTGATAGAACTACACAAGATATTTAACTATAACTACAAGTGTTTAACCAGTATTCTACTTCTGTAGCCTTTTACATTCTTATTGATTAAAATGGCATTACTAAATGGCTCCTCCCTTACAAAATATTGCTAATAAATTTGATAATAGGTGCTTATTAGCTAATATATCTACATTTGCCCATTCTCTTTTGTCATCTTTTTTGGATATTTCAGGTATCCAGCTATCAGCAAGACAGTTTGCAAACCAACAAAAAATCAGCATGCCAACTGAAAGCTGCCCAGATGTGCCTACAGGTGCAGAAAATGGTTCTCCAGGAGTGGATCAGTGTGTGGCACAGGTGAGAATACCCTAAATATACCTTTAGGGTGGATGATTCCAACAAAATACTATTTTAATAATAACATGCTATTTTTTACTGGGAGAAAGGGTCCCTGATAACATGTCTATTGGGTTTAAATATCAATGGGTTTAATCAAGGTATTGCGTGTTCAGCCAATTCAGGCACTCAGCCAAGAATACAAGGTTTGTATACCAATTCTTGCAGAGAAAAGGGCTTAAACTCACGTTTTGACATATCCAATTATCATTAATCATGGTGATGTTCAGCCATGGATAATATTGTTGCTCATCATTATTTAATACATGACACTAAGCCAATACTGGCGACATGGGAACCCACATAGAAACACCATCCTGCTTTGCCATCAGTAGCTTAACCCTTTCTCCCACACAATAGGTCCATGCCGTATAGTTGATTAGAGTGAGAGCCATGGCATTACAACTTCAAGGGACCAGTCTTTGGTACCCTGCACTATAACTATTGTGACCAGGACATTAATGATCCTGCCAATGCCCAGCTAGCAAAGACTTAGGGGTATATTATCAAGGACGGCATTAAACATTATCGCTGGTTTAGCGGCAGAAAACCGCCGCCGAAGCGGCGATAATGGGTTTGATAATATGCCCTTTAGAATTCCAATAGAAGTCCAGGTTCTGGTGTAAACATGGGCTTCTATTGGAATTCTCCAGGGCATATTATCAAGCCCATTATTGCCGCTTTAGCAGCAGTTTTCTGCCGCTAAACCGGTGATAATTTTAACGCCGTCCTTGATAATATGCCCCTAAGGGCCTAATTACAATGTCAGGCAGACTATTGCGGACTGGGAACCGCCTAACCTTAGTTCAGCGGTTCTGCCGCAGTATTTGGATGCAACCGCCCATAGGGCAGTCGGAAACATCAATTTTTTAATGTAAGCTTGTGTGGTGGGCCAAAAAGACCCGCTGCACAAGCTTCTTTTGAAAAATGGATGTTTTCAAACATCCATGCACCATGTGGCAGGCACCTCATGGTGCCTGCCACATGGGCCACACGGTGCAGGGATGTTTAGAAGTGCACCAGCACCATTGCGGAGACCCCAGTGTCACTTTCCGACAGCCTTTCCATGTCGGAAAGACTGACACGTAAAGGCAGTCGGAAACCAACATAATAATCCCAATGGTGAAGCCGCCGCCATTAAGGGATTATGCAGTCTTTTCAATGCAGCGGCAGACTCACCATATCGGAATCCACCCCGCAGGTCTCACTCTGACCGCCATCATCCTAATCAGCAGTCAGATTGTAAACCTACCTACCATGTTGGGTGGAAAGCCTCTGACCACTGGTCGGAGGCTTTTCCGCCCGACATCATAATTAGGCCCAAAGTCTGACATGTCTGTCACATGTATTAACATGCTTAACACAAGTATGAATCAAGCACTCAGTCGCGATTGGAGGGAGAGAGAAGTTCTCTGCAGTGTAATTGTATATATGTTGTTACATATGATTTTTTTTAAAGTACTAGAGAATATTTTCATGTCTACCCATGGTCACCATTTTTGGAAATATGTTGTTGCTTTATTTCTCTTTTATTTAATGTTGAAGTACTACATGTCCCGGAATGCTTCCTTGTTGGCAGGATGGGCCTGAATGTGTATACATATTGAAAATGCAAAATGACTCACTGGCCATGATAAAGACTCTTCTTGAGTCGAAATGCAGAAGTGTTGGTTTAGACATTAAAATTGTGCTAAAGAATGGAGATAGGTGTGCAGCGGTATCCTTTTCGTGCTGCTGTCGAAAATCGGGCAAAGGGCGCCCCAAAGTGCGTGACTGCATTGGAGTTGATATATATACAGTTCCACAAGTTGCCCAAGGCGGGGCGCACTCTCCTCTCGACAAACCATAGGGTCAGGGAAGAACCAGGCACACTCGACGTCAGCAGAGTCCTGACGCGTTTCGGGAAAAGCTCCCTTCCTCAAAGGCTATCTGCTGCACAATAAAAGCCACCAAGCGGATTTCCCAGCGATCTCCCTTATTTTATTCAAATGCAATCCAACATTAAGATCAGGTGAGTAAATGCACAATTGCTTTCTGGGACTGGGAGTCCATAAACAAAAACCCATATGGGCTGCTGGCAGTCTATTGTACCAAATATTTAAAAATCACAGGTGTGTCATCAAAGTCTTCCCCCAATACTGCCTTGTGCCAAAAGGTCCCGCACGCTGAGACACAGTCCAGCACAGGAACCGCTTGAGTCTGCGGCGGTGCGCCCCTCGACCGAGCCGGCCGAATGTATACAGTTCCACAAGTTGCCCAAGGCGGGGCGCACTCTCCTCTCGACAAACCATAGGGTCAGGAAAGAACCAGGCACACTCGACGTCAGCAGAGTCCTGACGCGTTTCGGGAAAAGCTCCCTTCCACAAAGGCTATCTGCTGCACAATAAAAGCCACCAAGCCGATTTCCCAGTGATCTCCCTTATTTTATTCAAATGCAATCCAACATTAAGATCAGGTGAGTAAATGCACCATTGCTTTCTGGGACTGGGAGTCCATAAACAAAAACCCATGTGGGCTGCTGGCAGTCTATTGTACCAAATATTTAAAATTCACGGGTGTGTCATCAAAGTCTTCCCCCAATACTGCCTTGTGCCAAAAGGTCCCGCACGCTGAGACACAGTCCAGCACAGGAACCGCTTGAGTCTGCGGCGGTGAGCCCCTCGACCGAGCCGGCCGAATGTATACAGTTCCACAAGTTGCCCAAGGCGGGGCGCACTCTCCTCTCGACAAACCATAGGGTCAGGAAAGAACCAGGCACACTCGACGTCAGCAGAGTCCTGATGCATTTCGGGAAAAGCTCCCTTCCTCAAAGGCTATCACTGCCTGAACACCACTGCCCAAAACCCTGAAACACCACCCCCAGCACGACCCCCTACACTGCCCGAACACCACTGCTCTGCCCAAAACCCTGAAACACTAGACCCAGTACGACCCCCTACACTGCCAGAACACCACTGCACTGCCCTAAACCCTGAAACACCAGCCCCATCATGACCCCCTACTCTGCCCGAACACCACTGCACTGCCCTAAACACTGAAACACCAGCCAGCACAACCCCTACACTGCCTGAACACCACTGCACTGCCCTAAACCCTGAAACACCAGCCCCAGCAATACCCCCTACACTGCCCGAACACCACTGCCCAAAACCCTGAAACACCACCCCCCCAAGACCCCCTACACTGCCCGAACAACACTGCACTGCCCTGAACCCTGAAACACCACCCCCAGCACGACACCCTACACTGCCCGAACACCACTGCACTGCCATAAACCCTGAAACACCACCCCCAGCACGACCCCCTACACTGCCCGAACACCACTGCTCTGCCCTAAACCCTGAAACACTAGACCCAGTACGACCCCCTACACTGCCAGAACACCACTGCACTGCCCTAAACCCTGAAACACCAGCCCCATCACGACCCCCTACTCTGCCCGAACACCACTGCACTGCCCTAAACACTGAAACACCAGCCAGCACAACCCCTACACTGCCCGAACACCACTGCCCCAAACCCTGAAACACCACCCCCAGCAAGACCCCCTACACTGCCCGAACAACACTGCACTGCCCTGAACCCTGAAACACCACCACCAGCAAGACACCCTACACTGCCCGAACACCACTGCACTGCCCTAAACCTTGAAACACCACCCCCAGCACGACCCCCTACACTGCCCGAACACCACTGCTCTGCCCTAAACCCTGAAAAACCACCCCTAGCATGACCCCTACTCTGCCTGAACACCACAGCTCTGCCCTAAACCCTGAAACACCACCCCAGCACGCCCCCCTACACTGCCCGAACACCACTGCACTGCCCAAAACCCTGAAACACCAGCCCCAGCCCCAGCACGACCCCCTATACTGCCCAAACACTACTGCACTGCCCTAAACCCTGAAACACTAGCCACCGCACGACCCCTTACACTGCCCGAACACCACTGCACTGCCCTAAACCCTGAAACACCTCCCCCAATACGACCCCCTACACTGTCTGAACACCACTGCACTGCCCTAAACCCTGAAACACCACCCCCAGCACGACACCCTACACCGCCCGAACACCACTGCACTGCCCTAACCCCTGAAACATCACCTCCAGCAAGACCCACACACTGCCGGAACACCACTGCCCTAAACCCTGAAATACCAGCCCCAGCAAAACAGCCTACACTGCCCGAACACCACTGCACTGCCCTAAACCCTGAAACACCACCCCCAGCACAACCCCCTACACTGCCCGAACACCACTGCTCTGCCCAAAAACCTGAAACACTAGACCTAGTACGACCCCCTACACTGCCAGAACACCACTGCACTGCCCTAAACCCTGAAACACCAGCCCCATCACGACCCCCTACACTGCCCGAACACCACTGCACTGCCCTAAACCCTGAAACACCAGCCAGCACGACCCCTACACTGCCTGAACACCACTGCACTGCCCTAAACCCAGAAACACCAGCCAGCACGACCCCTACACTGCCTGAACACCACTGCACTGCCCTAAACCCTGAAACACCAGCCCCAGCAATACCGCCTACACTGCCTGAACACCTCTGCCCAAAACCCTGAAACACCACCCCCAGCAAGACCCCCTACACTGCCCGAACAGCACTGCCCTAAACCCTGAAACACCACCCCCAGCAAGACCCCCTACACGGCCCGAACACCACTGCACTGCCCTAACCCTGAAACACCACCCCCAGCACGACCTCCTACACTGCCCGAACACCACTGTTCTGCCCTAAACCCTGAAACACCACCCCAGCACGTCCCCCTACACTGCCCGAACATCACTGCACTGCCCAAAACCCTGAACCACCAGCCCCAGCACGACCACCTATACTGCCCCAACACTACTGCACTGCCCTAAACCCTGAAACACTAGCCACCGCACGACCCCTTACACTGCCCGAACACCACTGCACTGCCCTGAACCCTGAAAGACCAGCCCCAGCAGGACCCCCTACACTGCCCAAACGCCACTGCACTGCCCTGAACCCTGAAACACCAGCCCCACACAACCCCCTAGACTGCCCAAACAACACTGCACTGCCCTGAACCCTGAAACACCAGCCCCCGCACGACCCCCTACACTGCCCGAACACCACTTCACTACCCTAAACCCTGAAACACCATCCCCAGCAAGACCCCCTACACTGCCCGAATACCACTGTCCTAAACCCTGAAACACCACCCCTGCAAGACTCCCTACACTGCCCAAACACAACTGCACCACTGCCCTAAACCCTGAAACACCAGCCCCAGCAAGACCCTCTACACTGCACGTACACCACTGCCCTAAACCCTGAAACACCACCCCCTGCAAGACCCCCTACACTGCCCGAACACCACTGCACTGCCCTAGAACCTGAAACACCAACCCCAGCAAGACCCCCTACACTGCCCGAACACCACTGCCCTAAACCCTGAAACACCACCCCAGCAAGACCCCCAACACTGCCTGAACACCACTGCTCTGCCCTAAACCTTGAAACACCACCCCCTGCACGACCCCTTACACTGCTTGAACACCACTGCACTGCCCCAAACCCTGAAACACCACCCCCAGCATGACAACCTACACTGCCCGAACACCACTGCCCTGCCCTAAACCCTAAAACACCACCCCGCACATCCCCCTACACTTCCCGAACACCACTGCTCTGCCCTAAACCATAAAACCCCAGCCCCAGCACAACCCCATTCACTGCCTGAACACCGCTGCACTGCCCTAAACCCTGAAACACCATCCCCCCGCATGACCCCCTACACTGCCTGAACACCGTTGCACAGTGGAGAAGTGTAGCTCACTGGTTAGAGGAGGCATACCCTGAAGCAGAGGTCAGACCCGGGACCAGGGTTCGATTCCCGACGCGGCAGGGTCTGGAGCCCAATTGTCCACGGACTCGATAATTCTCGCTTCGGTGCCGACTCTAAGCACGAGTTCACACTATGCAGCTCTGGGCAACAAGCTTGCTTAATCTCCACAACGGCCCCCCGCGGCGGGATGCCTGGCTTTCACCTTGGGGATGCCCAGTATGGGTTATCTCACAGGGAAAAACCAGGACGGGTTCCCAATGCAAGCGCCGAGATGCCCAAGGGTAATTTGAGCGCTATATAAGACCGCACATACATACATACATACATACCTCCCTAAACCCTGAAACACCACCGTCCGCACGACCCCCTACACTGTCCGAACACTGCTGCACTGCCCTAAACCCTGAAACACTACCCCCCCACGACCCCCTACACTGCCCGAACACCGCTGCACCACCCTAAACCCTGAAACACCACCCCCGCACAACCCCCTACACTGTCTGAACACCACTGCACCACCCTAAACCCTGAAACACCACCCCCCCAGCAAGACCCCCTACACTGCCCGAACACCACTATACCGCCCTAAACCCTGAAACACCACCCCCGCACGATCCTCTACACTGCCCGAACACCACTGTACCACCCTAAACCCTGAAACACCACCACCAGCATGACCCCTACACTGCCCGAACACCAGTGCACTGCCCTAAACCCTAAAACACCACCCCCAGCACAACCCCTACACTACCCAAACAGCACTGCACTACCCTAAACCCTAAATATACCCCCAGCACGACCCCCTACACTACCCAAACACCACTGCACTACCCTAAACCCTAAATCTACCCCAGCACGAACCCCTACACTACCCAAACATCACTTCACTACCCTAAACCCTAAAACACTACCCCCAGCACGGCCCCCTGCACTACACAAACACCACTGCACAGCCCTAAACCCTAAATCTACCCCAAGCACGACCCCCTACACTCCACAAACATCACTTCACTACCCTAAACCCTAAAACACTACAACCAGCACGACCCCCTACACTACTCAAACACCACTGTACTACCCTAAACCCTAGGAAAGTAACCACCACCCCATGCCCAATCCCCCTTACCTCTCACTCCTCGTGGTTCCTCTCTCCTCATGGTTTCTGCTTCATGTCGTCTCTGAGGGGTGGTGCACGTCATTGTGAGGAAACGGAACAGCCTCTGTTTCCTTACAACGACGTGGATCATCTACATTTTTTAGAACTCATGGCCATTTCCCATACATACCTTTACAACAAAATTCATTGTAAAGGCATGCGTGGTAAATGACCATGCGTTCTAAAAAAATGCGTAGTAATGACTTCTCGATCTACAACGCATGCGTGGTAATGCAACATTGTAATGGTATCGCGAAGTAAAAAATTTGTTGTAACGGCTGTTTACCAATCGAAGCTGGCCCCTGATCTTCAGTGAGTCGGTTTTTTGATAAATAAGGAGGAAGGAATGTGTTTTTTTTACAGAAAAGTGCATTCCCGGTTGTTGTATTGTGAAAGTGTCCGCGTGGCCTGCTTTCACTTCCGGTGAGAGAGTGGAAGAGTCTGTTTGGATCTAAAGCGGTTCTGCTGTTGGACGGGGCCGACGCGACACGTCATCAGAAAACAGAGCTAATGGAAAACGTTGTCCCCAGAGTGTGGAGCAGTGCCATGAGAGGTCAACGAGTGTGCGTCCCACCACAGTATGACCGTACCGTACCGACCCATGTGCCGCCTCCAGTGTACGGAAGGCAGAAGCGGCATCCATTGCAGGTCCTCTTGAAGACCATTGTAGCACTAATTCTACATTTTGGAACTAGGTAATTTTAACCTTGTTGTTCCTGCCAGATACAAAGAGAAGATCCTGTGTTATTCAGTGCCCTTGGTATCTTTTCTGTGGGTAGTGCTGCTTGCCACTTCGCTGCCCAGCCGGTGCACACGACTGGGCTCCCCACCTCATGTGCCATCTGCAGGGCCACTGCACTCGGATCACTGGTTTCGGTTTCTGGAGTGGTAACATAAACAGTTGCTCCCAAAGGCCTAGCCTGAACACTTAGGTGAATATCCCCTGCGCCAGCATTCTGTGGAAATTCTTTCCTAGCTCTCCCACATCGACGACGATGTCATAATAGCACGGCTCCGCTCGCGACACCGTACGATGTCATAGGAGCCATAGGAGGACCCATTTTTTCCATGCCACCGAGGTAAACAGGTGGACCGACACATCTTCACATGTATACATAGCATACTCTATATATATATATATATATATATATATATATATATATATATATATATATATATATATATATATATATATATATATATATATTACCTACTGGCGGTCGCCAGTAGGTAGTTATAGTTAGGACCACGTTTCCATAGGAAATCCGCAACATTCTATTTTGAATAACTTTGGCGCCGGTTGATGAATCCTCGCAAATTTTTCAAAATAGGTTGAGCGCTACGCTCCGCTCCTACCCTGAAAGTCTCGGGGGGATTCGTCAAGCGGGGGCTGAGATAAAAGGGGGGTCCCAAAACGCGTTTTTCCCATGCATTTTTCCATAGGACCTTTAGACACAGCTACAGCCCGAACGGCTGAACAGAATTACTTGAAATTTGGCAGAGAGGTAGTCCTCAGGTCAAGGAAGTGCCTTTTGTAGGTTTGGTGTAAATCTGTTCAGTAGATTCTGAGAAAATAGCCTTTAAATCAATATATATATCTGAGCCAGCTTACGGTGCGCTTACGGTGCGCTTACCGTACGCGTACGGTGGCGTGCGCGAGCGCGATTCTGATTGGCCCTTAGATCTTAGTAAACATTCGAATCGGTCGAAACCAGGAAGCGGCGGCCGCCATTTTCTCTCTCGCACTCTGACAGGGGGTTGAAAAACCAAGTGCAAAAACATGTAAAGGGGCTGTTTACACAGCTTCCAAGCACCTAGCCATGTCGAGGGAGTCCCCAACGACCCCCCAAGTGAAAAAAGGCAATTTAAATTTTTTCGAAAATTTCGCCGATTACGCTTACCGTACGCGTACGGTAAGAAATATTAAAAAAAATTAAAAAAATATCCACATTCTCCCCACCCCGTGTGCAAAAGGTGCCCGAAGGGAACTTTCTGTGCATGGCTTATGAGAGCTTAATCAAAACATATATTTTACCTGTCACAACGATGCTCATCATATGTCCTCCATGTGCGCACGGTGTGCGAAGCGCATCGTGCGTTCATGGCCCATCTAGCGTAACGTGGGCACGCGGTGCGCAAAGCGCACCGCGTGCTCACTGTGCGCGCACGGTGCGCGAAGCGCACCGTGCGCGCACGGAACGAACTGCGTTAAGTGGGCGCGCACGCCACAAATGGCGTTTAGTAACTTAGCATTTAAAAAACCGTACAAATTCACTGAAAAAACCATAGGTTTCACACACGTTATAGTTAGGAATTAGCATTTAAAAAACCTTGCAAATTCACTGAAAAAACCATAGGTTTCACACATGTTATAGTTAGCTGGACATTTTACTGATAAAAAACCAATGAAATTCCCCCGTTATAGTTACTGTAGGCAACTATAACTCACGCGACCGTAATCCTCTGCTGATGACATATGTGTCTTTATGAAAAAAAAATATTTGTAATATATGTATAGCTAAAATTTAATGGAAGAAGACATGGGCAAATAAGTGTCTAAATACAGTATTAGCATCAGCAGAGGATTACGGTCGCGTGAGTTATAGTTGCCTACAGTAACTATAACGGGGGAATTTCATTGGTTTTTTATCAGTAAAATGTCCAGCTAACTATAACATGTGTGAAACCTATGGTTTTTTCAGTGAATATATATATATATATATACACACACAAATGCATAACCAATAAAGGCATCAAGAAATAGCAACAGATCAAGCATTTCTCACTATTAAAACATAAGCATGATTAAGACATTAAAAACATTCATGCCAAACAGTAAAAGCATCTGTTTGGTAGAAACAGGTGGACAACAGGGAGGCGGGTGGGACAGTGAGGAATCCTCAGGCAGATACTGTATTCACCAGAAAAAGCGTTGCCGAAGGTAATTAACTTACTCCTCTGATGGATACTTCTGCCTGTTGATTCTTCACCTTTTGAATAGAATCCTCAAATCGTACCTCACCCGTAGGAGGTTGCCCACCTGACTAGACCCAAAAATCTTGCAAAACAGATTGAGCAAAATGGCTATCCCTCCTAACCTCTGAATCCAATAATAAATGAATAATTTGTATTCAAAATTATATTGAAAATAATACTTTAAAAATACTTTTAATAATACATTTAGACAAACACTTAAAGGAAAACTTTTATTTATAACTGATTTAAAGATATTTCATACTTTACAAATCACGCCGAAGTTGCGACCCCAGTGTGACTTTTCAAAATGGCTACCGGAATGCACGCAGCCATTGTGTAGGGTGTGCGAAGGGTGCGCCACTTCAGTATAATATATTTTTTTTAAAAAGATTGAATATAGTTTTCCTTACTAAAAATTATTCACACTTTTTTAAAATATATATATATATATATCTCAGTGTGGATATAATCCGAGAAATCTCAGTAAATAATCCAGCGGCACACCCAGGACAAAACAATAAGTTTATTATTGTTTCAAACGAACAGAACTACGCGTTTCGGCGAAGCCTTTGTCAAGTTAGTGACCCGTGCCCAAATTCCCCTAGAAATACAGGTCAAGGTAGATGGATAGTGAAGAAATACTGTCGCGATCAAACATTTCATTTGTTTACATTTTCATCATTTTGAACAATCCATGATAACGCATTCTAATAATAATGATAATACAGTTATTTACAAGTCCATCAGACAACGGAAAATAGTCAATTAACATATTCATATGATGTCTCACTGGTAGCACAAATTCATGTACCCCGAGTGCACTAAATAATAGATAGTGAAGAAATACTATCGAGCTCCACCATTTCAATTGTGTATGTTTGCATGATTCAAAACAATCCATGATAATGTCTAAAATATGCTGATGATTATAATGCTATTCATACAATTATTTTTCCAAATTCATCCGACAATGTGAAATTATAATATTGACAAATAACAAATTGATACGATGTCTCACTGATAGCACAAATTCATACATGCACCTGGTAAAGGTACCCAGTGTACACCAATGACGTATTCCCATAGAGACAATTTCTGATACACTATATGGACGTTCATCATAAATCCTAAACATTTAGATTAGGTCAGGACAGGTCACAGTACAGGTTATCTATATTTCAGTGCAATATCTCCTACATGTGACACAACTTATTAATTGTAGTCCTTATACTTAATGAAACATAAGACGGGAAGTCCTAGGGTGCTTGGGTAAGGTACCCACCTGGTACTATGGTGCTCAAATAAATAACGGGTAATGTACCCCGACAATATTTCAGAGACAATTTCATATAATTGTAATTGTAAATTGTGAATATAAGTTGCGGGTAATGTACCCCAACTCTATTCCAAAGATAGTTTCATGTAGTATACCATAGCCTCAACAGCATGTCGGCATTATCTCATAATCGAAATGATATATTCAGATAACCCATGGAGTAGATAGATAGATTATTACAGCGATAACTTCTTCTACCACTTGCCAAAAAAGGGGGAAGAGAAGGGGATATTACGGGGCAGGGCCATCAACTGTTCGTGATAAGGATCGTGAGAAATAAAATCTATTTCAATACCTACACCCAGTGAAGATAGAAAAAAGAAAATTAATGCGATAAAACTAAATGTCACCGGAGGGTTAGGACAACCTATCATTAAGCTAAACCTAGCTATAAATCAACAATGATATATCAACCTAATATCATCTCAGGTCATTCTTATACTGTGCCCTTTACTCCGGTATTAAAAGAAAGGTGTAAAAATGTTATATGAATGTGGGGACACGCTCGAGGAAGAGGTCTAAATCCCTATGTGAGTGGCCAGTTCTTCACCATAATTCATCCCATTAGGAATCTTAGTGTTGAGTTCGATGATATACTTTGACTCAGTAATTCTCAGAAGTTTCTCGCGATCTCCCCCTCTTTGGAGGGGTAAGATCCTGTCAATGCCATAGAACTTGACCAATTTGGCATTACTCTGATGTTTCTCTTGGTAATGCCTCGCAACGGGGTAATTGAGGTCAGTATTGGTCACAGCTCTCATGTGTTGTAGAATGCGGGTCTTAAGCTGTAGTTTCGTGCTGCCCACATAGTTCAAACCGCAGGGGCATTCCAGGACATAGATGGTATAGTCACTGGTGCAGGTTATAAATTTATTGATCTTTTTTCTCTTTTTTCCTGCGATGTAACTGTCACGGTTTTTGCTGTGCTCACATGCTTTGCACGAGCCACATTTCTTAAAGCCCCTGGTACTTCCTAGCGATGTAGTGTTCTCAGGAGTGTTCTGATAGCTGTGGACAAGTTGGTCTTTAAGTGATTTGGATTTTTTATATGTTATCGCTTTCTGCCAAGTCTGGCGTAATTCTGTCGAGCAGTTCGGTCTGTAGTCATGTTCAAAATCCCCTACAGAAATAAAACATTGGAAAAACACTTTGTTTGACCCCCTTATTTTCGGCCGCAGCTTGAAGAATCACCCCGGAACTTTCCATGTACAACAAGAGTCACTTTGGTGCTGTTTTTTGAAACCTTTATAAAGATTCGTAAAGCGATGAAAAATATATAGGCAACTCAAAAAATGCTTTCCCATTGGAAACATGGTTCTAAGTAGAACTAAATACTGCTGACTGCCAGTAGGTAATATACTCGGGTGGGACAGGTACTGGGGGATGTTTGCTAAAGCAAAATTAAAAGATGGAGGCACAGGGGGCCCCCCTCATCCAGCATTTGTTTGCCCCAGGGACCACCACCTCCCTGGGACTTATGTTGTTTAATAGGGGTTGACGGACCCTTGGGCTCGTGGACAGCCACCTGCTCAGGGCTATTTTCTTTGTAATGGGGGTCCACACAGACCTCCCGTGCCCCCGGGACCACTATCTCCCCAAGGCCAAATTCTATTTTTAAAGTGAGAGGGGTGCATGCGGCCCCCTTCCTTGCCCTTCCTCTGCCTCAGGTTTCGCCCTCTCCCCGGGGCATGCCCTACTAAATCAAAGGAGGAGGGCCATGGAGGTTGCCACCGCCCAGTACTGGTTCCTGCTGTCTCGGGGTGCCTACTACCTTATGACATAGCTGTTTGTGGTGGCTTGGTGGGAGCTTTGACAACTCCTGCCAAGTCCCAGCAAACACTCTACTTCCAGCAATAGAGAGCGGGGAAATGCTCTTGCTTGCTGGAAGCAGAGCTTTCATCTGTTTCCCTGCCTGATGTCAAGCAAGCAGAAAAACAGACAAAAGGATTGCTTTCTCACTAAGGGGGCTGCATATTTAGCAGCTTCCTGTGTGTGAAAGCAATGTCAGCTCCCGCAGGAGGCAAGAATCAATAGGGAACACAGGGGCCTTGAAGCTTCCCCGTGGTCCCATAGCACACTGACTAGGTGGCCAGGGGGCATCTAAGACAAATGGCCAGGCCCCAGGGAATGGGATACCTGGGGCTGAAATAGGCTTGGGGGAGGGGGCCACGCTTCCCCCTCCCCTTCTGGTAATGGCTGGGCCTAAGGGGATGGGGCCCAAGGGCCAACATAATCAGCTGTGGAGGGGGGCCGTTAAGACCCCATCTCTTAAAAAAAAAAGTGCCTGATCCTGTGGGATTGGGTCCCTGGGCCCATAATTGGCCTGGGGAGGGGGGGCCACACCTCACCTTCCTTCATTTGTTAATGGCTGGTCCCCAAAGGATGTGATCCCTGGGGCTGAAATTGGCTTGGGGAGGGTGGCTGCATGACCCCCTCCCTCATTTGCGCCACTGTCGAAGCTCCACTTCAGTAAAGTACTAATCATCCTAACATTGTGCGCATGGCCTAGGCAAGTGTGTTTTCTCTGCATTTCTTGAGCGCAATATCTCACGTAGTGTCTGTGGCGAGGGTGTTCTTTCTTGTCATCTGCTGCTGAGAGCAGGAATGAAACCATTAAAGCTAAGAAGTATGCAAACTTTCCAAGAAATCCGACTTGTTTGGCCACGCGGCAAACACCTAAGAGGTATGCAATATCATCTCACCCCTTTCCCAGGATTATTCACAGGTTACTAAAAGGCCACTGAGCATGTATCCCGCTGATTTTTGCCTAGGAATATGATTGCTTCGCCACCAAAAATCAAAGCACTTACTTCTGTAAAGTACAAGTTATCCAAGTGTGATTTCTTTTCAGTTCCACCTTGCAAAGTTATCTAATGAATACACTTGAGGGACAATCACATTGAAAAAGTTACTGGAGAGATTTCTTCAGAATCCTTTACGCAGCTGTAGTGTAAGAAACAAACTATACATTTACCCAACGAGGTAGCACTTACTAGAAAGTACTCCACTTGGGTAGATGTGTTGCACAAAATGGTGGCCTCTTCTTGGATAAATACACAGGGCAGGATTGATTCTGGCATGATGCTCAGTTCACAGAAATGAAACCTCAACAGTAAGCACTTACAGATATAAACAAAGCAGCTGCCCGAGTTGAAGCTCTTTTTCTCTAAAGTATTAACCATCGTGACTTCATGCGCATGGCCAAGGAAAAGCAAGTGTGTTTACTCTGCATTTCCACACAGAAAAGTTATCTGTAATCCAAAATGGAGGTGATTGCATCCTTGCTTTTTTCAAACGTAATATCTCACATACTGACTGTGATGAGGAGGTTCTTCCTTGTCACCTGCTGCTGAGAGCAGAGTCCATGGTTCTCCCATATAAAGGCCCTCAGTAATGCCTAAAATCCATAGCACCACTCCTGAACCCACTCACAAACAGAAGGCACTTACACACCCACTCAAAGATCCACACAGCCACTCACATGCGCACTGACAGAACAATAGCACCACTCACAGACCGAGCCACAGTCCTACATAGGCACTCACACAACCACTCACAGACCCATGCAGGTGCTCACACACCTACTCACAGACCCACACAGGCACACAGACACCCACTTATACACTCACTCACAGGCCCACTTAAGAACTCTTAGACCCACTCAGACACTCACATGCCCACTAACAGACCCACACAGACACTCACACACCCACTCACTGACCCGCACAGGCACTCACACACCCACTCTCAAAGGTTACAGGTTACAGCTAGGAAATACAATTAAAAAAACCTTAGAAAAAACAAAGGTTGCAGGGACGTTATAGTCAGTAAATAGAACATTAAAAGCAACCTCAAAAATTCACTACAAAAACAGAGGTTACCGAGATGTCACAGTTAGGCTCATATTTCCCTCATAGAAAACCAGTGAATTTCAGCAGTTATAGTGGCCTGAGCTAAGTATATCATTCGCCACACAATGCACTGCTTATGACCTCACATAGTACATCACTCATGACATGGTGAGTAACATCACTCATACATCTCAAATGAAATCACTGATGACATTACCCATAGAAAAGCTCACACACACACACTCATACCCCTATTCAACCTCTCACACCCACTCACACACCCACACAACCACTTACATACCAATGCACAGACCCATGCAAGCACTCACACACCCACTCACTCATCTGTAGAGCCACTCAGGCACCCACTTACTCAATCATACAGGCACTCACACAACTACTCATTCACCCATAAACCTATTCATACAACCCTTACCCATACAGCCAATCACAGAGTTACACATTCACCCAAACAGCTACTTACACACCTACTTACTCACCAATACAGCTTCCCAACACAGCCACTCACTCACCCATACAAGCATCCACACATTCACTTGCACCCCACACAACCACTTATATACCCATTCAGACATTCATACAAGCCCTCACACATCCACTCACTCACCCATACATTCATTCACACACATTTACTTCACAATACAGCCACTCACACACCAACTCCAACCAGTCAATTGAACAGCCACTCACTCACCCATACAGCCACATGCAGCGCTAGTCACTCAATCACACAGCCATTCAGAGATACACTCACTCACCCATCCCATCACTTACACACCCACTCACCCACCCATGCAGCCACTCACTCACACAGCCACTCACTCACTCACCCATACAGCCACTGACACCCACTCACTCAGCAACATAGTCACTCGCATAGCCACTCACTTACCCACACAGCTACTCACATACCTACTTATACATTCACTCACACACCCATTCCCACACCCATACAATCCCTCACACATGGACACATACAGTGACATATCTGCTTACATAATATATGTTAGAAATGTGAGCCTAACTATAAAGCCTCTGTCACCTATATTTTTTCAGTGAATATATATTTATATGTGTACGTGTGAGCGTATGTTATATGTATGTATGTATTATAATAGTTCCCACCAGTATAGTAACTGAAATACATAAATAACGGTACTGAGAAGTCATCAACAACATACAGTAACCATTTTTGTATACTTTATTTGTATCTTTCTTTATTCTTGTGATGAGTCAGTTAATACAGCAATACAGCCAACATGTGTTTCACACATATTTGCACTTCTTCATGGCTGTTAAACATAAAAATCATATATCAATGTTCTAAAAACAATCTATAAATAAAAGTGTGTATTGACATAAACTTAGAAACAAAACCCTTTTTCGTTGTACATTTCAATATAATTTATCATTTGTATTCAATTCAGTGATCTGCAATATGTATGATCTTTTGTATATCCAATTCTACAATTCATACTGCAAAACATTGTTTAAGCAATTTTATATTTACAGCAATACAAAACACAAACAAAAACGAGTTAAAAGAGTACGGGTTTTTTAAAATTGTGAACTGATCCTCCGAAGAAAAAGAACCAAAGAGTCATTAAGATTTAAAGCGCACAAGTAAATCTGTGCATATAAAGTCTTTCTTCACTGCTTGGTCATTTGAATGTATTTAAACTTGCCCACTACAGACCCTCACAATGTACATATGATTAAGACCTGCCTTGGACGAAACGCGTAATGCTGAACTTTGATTACCTGCTGGAATAAAAACCTGTTTTATCTCACTCCCGACTGGAAGGCTTATTTTTCACCTCCTGATGTGTGCGTGAAGTTCTTTTGGATATATATACATATATATATTTATATGTATATATATATTCACTTAAAAAACCATAGGTTTCACACATGTTATAGTTAACTGGACATTTCACTCGTGAAAAACCATTGAAATTCCCCCGTTATAGTTAGTGCAGGCAACTATAACTCACGCGACCGCAATCCTCTGCTGATGACGTCAGATATTACATCACTGTATTTAGACACATATTTACCCATGTCTTCTTCCATTAATTTTTAGCTATACATATATTACAAATATTTTTTTTTCAGAAAAACACATATGTCATCAGTGATGTAATATCTGACGTCATCAGCAGAGGATTGCGGTCGCGTGAGTTATAGTTGCCTGCACTAACTATAACGGGGGAATTTCAATGGTTTTTCACGAGTGAAATGTCCAGCTAACTATAACATGTGTGAAACCTATGGTTTTTTAGGTGAATTTGCAAGGTTTTTTAAATGCTAATTCCTAACTATAACGTGTGTGAAACCTATGGTTTTTTCAGTGAATTTGTACGTTTTTTTAAATGCTAAGTTATGTATTTTTTATTATTTTTTTTTAAGGTTTTTCACTGTGCGCGTACCGTAGGCGCATGCTACGCGTACTCCGCGATTTTTTGCAAAAAATTTAAAGGAAATTTTTGCCCTTGGGGGTCCTTCTGGGACCCCCTGACAAAGGCTAGGGTGTCAGGAACTGTCAAGTAATTCTGTTCAGCCGCTCGGGCTGTAGCTTGGACTAAAGGTCCTATGGAAAAATGCATGGGGAAAACGCGTTTTGGGACTCCCCCTTTTTCTCAGCCCCCGCTTGACGAATCCCCCCGAGACTTTCAGGGAAGGAGCGGAGCGGAGCGCCCCACCTATTTTGAAAATTTCGCGAGGATTCGTCAATCGGTGCCAAAGTTATTCCAAATAGAATGTTGCGGGGAAATTTGGCAGAGAGGTAGTCCTCAGGTCAAGGAAGTGCCTTTTGTAGGTTTGGTGTAAATCTGTTCAGTAGATTCTGAGAAAATAGCCTTTAAATCAATATATATATCTGAGCCAGCTTACGGTGCGCTTACGGTGCGCTTACCGTACGCGTACGGTGGCGTGCGCGAGCGCTTTTCTGATTGGCCCTTAGATCTTAGTAAACATTTGAATCGGTCGAAACCAGGAAGCGGCGGCCGCCATTTTCTCTCTCGCACTCTGACAGGGGGTTGAAAAACCAAGTGCAAAAACATGTAAAGGGGCTGTTTACACAGCTCCCAAGCACCTAGCCATGTCGAGGGAGTCCCCAATGATCCCCCAAGTGAAAAAAGGCAATTTTAATTTTTTCGAAAATTTCGCCGATTACGCTTACCGTACGCGTACGGTAAGAAATAATAATAAAAAAAAAAATATCCACATTCTCCCCACCCCGTGTGCAAAAGGTGCCCGAAGGGCACCATTTGTGCATGGCTTAATAGAGCTAAACAAAACATATATTTTACCTGTCACAACGATGCTCATCATATGTCCTCCATGTGCGCACGGTGCGCGAAGCGCATCGTGCGTTCATGGCCCATCTAGCGTAACGTGGGCACGCGGTGTGCGAAGCGCACCGCGTGCTCACTGTGCGCGCACGGTGCGCGAAGCGCACGGTGCGCGCACGGAACGAACTGCGTTAAGTGGGCGCACACGTCACAAATGGCGTAAAGTAACTTAGCATTTAAAAAAACGTACAAATTCACTGAAAAAACCATAGGTTTCACACACGTTATAGTTAGGAATTAGCATTTAAAAAACCTTGCAAATTCACTGAAAAAACCATAGGTTTCACACATGTTATAGTTAGCTGGACATTTTACCGATAAAAAACCAATGAAATTCCCCCGTTATAGTTACTGTAGGCAACTATAACTCACGCAACCGTAATCCTCTGCTGATGACATATGTGTCTTTATGAAAAAAAAATATTTGTAATATATGTATAGCTAAAATTTAATGGAAGAAGACATGGGCAAATAAGTGTCTAAATACAGTATTAGCATCAGCAGAGGATTACGGTCGCGTAAGTTATAGTTGCCTACAGTAACTATAACGGGGGAATTTCATTGGTTTTTTATCAGTAAAATGTCCAGCTAACTATAACATGTGTGAAACCTATGGTTTTTTCAGTGAATATATATATATATAGATATATATATATATATATATATATATATATATATATATATATTCAATGAAAAAACCAAAGGTTTCACACACGTTATAGTTAGCTGGACATTTTACTCGTAAAAAACCATTGAAATTCCCCCGTTATAGTTAGTTAAGCTAACTATAACTCGCGCGCCCGCAATGCACTGCTGATGACGTCACATATTACATCACTCATGACATGGTCAGTGACATCACTCATGACATCACTGATGACATCACTAATGACATCATCCCGTGAATGTGTGTTTTTCTGAAAATTAAATATGTTTTATATATGTATATCTCAAGGTCGATGGAAGAATAAATGGGTATATAAGTGTCTAAATGGATGATTTGTTTTTTAAAAATTGATTGTGTAACTGACTGATTAGGTGTATCATAGTGAATACATGGCTTAGTGAGTAATGTTTAAATATGTATATATCTGTATCAGTCTTTCACTTTGTGTATAAGTGGCTGCATGGGTTGGTGAGCAGCTACATGAGTGTTTATATAGGTTATTAGTTGGTTTTTTGGGTATCAGTATAAGTGTCTGATGTCTGTATGGTTCGATGGGGGGTATTACGTAGTGCATAGGTGCATGAATGAGTGACTCACTGTTTGTATGTGTTGAAGATAGTATGTGTGCAGGACTGCATGGGTGGATGAGTGTGTGTATGGGTGTGTTAGTGAGTGAATGACTGTCTCTACAGTGTTTTTATGAGTAACTACATATGTTTTAAACTAGTATATGTGACTATTGGTGTATATAAGTGAGTATATGTGAGAGTGAGAGATTGAAAGAGTTCCTGTATGAATAAGTATGTGTTTCTATAAGTGATTGTTTAAAAGACTAAGTATGTGTAAGTTTTTGTAGAAGTAAGTGTGGTGGTGTGTGTATAACTGTATATGCAAGTAAATGGATGTTTGATTCTTTATTAGCATGAGTGACTATGTGTGTGAGTAACTCTACGGATGAGTGGCATTGTGTAACAGGATGTATAGGTGTATGAGTACATATGATGAGTGAGTACATGTATGAGTGACTGTATAGGACTGTTGGTGAATGAGTGGATGTGTATGTGGATCTTAGAATTACTGAAGAGGTTGTTGTAACTGGTATTGGTATGTCCATTGTTTTGAAAAGTTTAGTCTCTATTTATAAATGTGTGTATCAAAGGTTATATTAGGGTGAGAGGAGGTCTGCCACTCTATCACAAGGATGATGTCATTAGTGATGTCATCAGTGATGTCATTTGAGATGTCATCAGTGATGTCATGAGTGATGTCACTGACCATGTCATGAGTGATGTAATATGTGACGTCATCAGCAGTGCATTGCGGGCGCGCGAGTTATAGTTAGCTTAACTAACTATAACGGGGGAATTTCAATGGTTTTTTACGAGTAAAATGTCCAGCTAACTATAACGTGTGTGAAACCTTTGGTTTTTTCATTGAATTTCTAAGGTTTTTTAAATGCTAATTCCTAACTATAACGTGTGTGAAACCTATGGTTTTTTCATTGAATATATATCGGATGCAGCCACAGTATGGTACTATACCCAGTAAAGGCTTTCTTAGCATTTGGTACCGAGTATATACAAGGTAAAGTTTTGCCAAGATCTACATCGAAGAAACTAAGAACTTTGTACATGTGAGAGGCATTCTGGGAATTGCAGTCCTAACTTGTAGGGGTACGAGAATGTAAACTTCATATTTGCATATATGGAACTTTCAATTGCAATTTCCTTAGAGACTGTTCATGAATAAATAACAAGGAAAGTATTTTCCATGCATTTAAAAAACGTAAAATGCAAAAATGAACTGCCTCTTTAACAAACAATTGGACACTGGTCCTTCTTCAATGTTGCAGCCACGTTTTTAAATAAGCCAACGAACCCTCCCCTCAATGTTGCATATGATTAAGAGGTTGCTTACCTCGAAACGCGTAATGCTTTGTCTGCCGAGAATAAAGGACTTTAAACAGCACGACGGAGTGGCCTGTTTCACGCAGCTGAATGTTGCGAGTGTTCTTTGGGATTTATAAGGTGTCTGACACACCTAAACGGGCCCCGACTCGAGAGGCTGTGGCGCCTTTCCCTGTCAGAAAATTTCGTCTGGATTTATATGTATGAGCGCCCGCCGGCCGAGTCAATTTACATGGACAAGGATTGAATGGCAGGGCCACACTGAGGGGCCCGCCTCACCTGGGAAATGAACTTTTGAAGTGGCCAGAGTCTGCTGAGGGAATCTATCCCAGAGCACGCCGTGCTGGTAAATTGTTTTTGTTTAATGGCAAGTTACAACGAACAGAAACCGGGGAGGTCGCAGAGATTTCTTGTGTTACTCGGACCATCGGATGCAGCCACAGTATGGTACTATACCCAGTAAAGGCTTTCTTAGCATTTGGTACCGAGTATATACAAGGTAAAGTTTTGCCAAGATCTACATCGAAGAAACTAAGAACTTTGTACATGTGAGAGGCATTCTGGGAATTGCAGTCCTAACTTGTAGGGGTACGAGAATGTAAACTTCATATTTGCATATATGGAACTTTCAATTGCAATTTCCTTAGAGACTGTTCATGAATAAATAACAAGGAAAGTATTTTCCATGCATTTAAAAAACGTAAAATGCAAAAATGAACTGCCTCTTTAACAAACAATTGGACACTGGTCCTTCTTCAATGTTGCAGCCACGTTTTTAAATAAGCCAACGAACCCTCCCCTCAATGTTGCATATGATTAAGAGGTTGCTTACCTCGAAACGCGTAATGCTTTGTCTGCCGAGAATAAAGGACTTTAAACAGCACGACGGAGTGGCCTGTTTCACGCAGCTGAATGTTGCGAGTGTTCTTTGGGATTTATAAGGTGTCTGACACACCTAAACGGGCCCCGACTCGAGAGGCTGTGGCGCCTTTCCCTGTCAGAAAATTTCGTCTGGATTTATATGTATGAGCGCCCGCCGGCCGAGTCAATTTACATGGACAAGGATTGAATGGCAGGGCCACACTGAGGGGCCCGCCTCACCTGGGAAATGAACTTTTGAAGTGGCCAGAGTCTGCTGAGGGAATCTATCCCAGAGCACGCCGTGCTGGTAAATTGTTTTTGTTTAATGGCAAGTTACAACGAACAGAAACCGGGGAGGTCGCAGAGATTTCTTGTGTTACTCGGACCATCGGATGCAGCCACAGTATGGTACTATACCCAGTAAAGGCTTTCTTAGCATTTGGTACCGAGTATATACAAGGTAAAGTTTTGCCAAGATCTACATCGAAGAAACTAAGAACTTTGTACATGTGAGAGGCATTCTGGGAATTGCAGTCCTAACTTGTAGGGGTACGAGAATGTAAACTTCATATTTGCATATATGGAACTTTCAATTGCAATTTCCTTAGAGACTGTTCATGAATAAATAACAAGGAAAGTATTTTCCATGCATTTAAAAAACGTAAAATGCAAAAATGAACTGCCTCTTTAACAAACAATTGGACACTGGTCCTTCTTCAATGTTGCAGCCACGTTTTTAAATAAGCCAACGAACCCTCCCCTCAATGTTGCATATGATTAAGAGGTTGCTTACCTCGAAACGCGTAATGCTTTGTCTGCCGAGAATAAAGGACTTTAAACAGCACGACGGAGTGGCCTGTTTCACGCAGCTGAATGTTGCGAGTGTTCTTTGGGATTTATAAGGTGTCTGACACACCTAAACGGGCCCCGACTCGAGAGGCTGTGGCGCCTTTCCCTGTCAGAAAATTTCGTCTGGATTTATATGTATGAGCGCCCGCCGGCCGAGTCAATTTACATGGACAAGGATTGAATGGCAGGGCCACACTGAGGGGCCCGCCTCACCTGGGAAATGAACTTTTGAAGTGGCCAGAGTCTGCTGAGGGAATCTATCCCAGAGCACGCCGTGCTGGTAAATTGTTTTTGTTTAATGGCAAGTTACAACGAACAGAAACCGGGGAGGTCGCAGAGATTTCTTGTGTTACTCGGACCATCGGATGCAGCCACAGTATGGTACTATACCCAGTAAAGGCTTTCTTAGCATTTGGTACCGAGTATATACAAGGTAAAGTTTTGCCAAGATCTACATCGAAGAAACTAAGAACTTTGTACATGTGAGAGGCATTCTGGGAATTGCAGTCCTAACTTGTAGGGGTACGAGAATGTAAACTTCATATTTGCATATATGGAACTTTCAATTGCAATTTCCTTAGAGACTGTTCATGAATAAATAACAAGGAAAGTATTTTCCATGCATTTAAAAAACGTAAAATGCAAAAATGAACTGCCTCTTTAACAAACAATTGGACACTGGTCCTTCTTCAATGTTGCAGCCACGTTTTTAAATAAGCCAACGAACCCTCCCCTCAATGTTGCATATGATTAAGAGGTTGCTTACCTCGAAACGCGTAATGCTTTGTCTGCCGAGAATAAAGGACTTTAAACAGCACGACGGAGTGGCCTGTTTCACGCAGCTGAATGTTGCGAGTGTTCTTTGGGATATATATTTATATATGCGCCAAGGTGTATTGAAGAATGAGTGGGTGTATAAGTGTATGAATGGATGATTTAGTAGGTGCGTGACTGACTGATTAAGTGAGGGATTAATTGTGTCCTGCTGAATGCATTAATTAGTGACTAAACTGTGTGAATATCAGTATTAGTCTGTCAGTTGGTGTGTAAGCATCTGCATGTAGCTATATGTGTGTGTATATGGGTTATTGATTGGTTGTCTGACAATCTGTATGGGTGCCTGATTGTCTCTATGGGTGGGTGGGGGTGTGTGACTGTGCATAGATGTGTGAGTAGGTGATTCACTGGGTGTATGGGTTTAAGAGTGCATTTCTGAAGGGCTGTATGTATGGGTGAGTGTATGTATGGGTGTGTTGGTGAGTGAATGGATGTCTCAGTGGTACATGTGTGAGTAACTACATATGTGAAAGGCAGTATATGAGAGTGTTGGAATATATAAATGACTATATGTGAGAGTGAGTGATTTTGAGAGTGGCTCTATGGATCAGTGTGTGCTTGTGTCTGTCATTGTAGAAGAGAGTAAGTATGTGTTAGTATCTGTATAAATGAGTGAAGTGGTGTGTGTATAACTGTATAGGTGAGTAAATGGGAGTGTGATTGATTCTTTGCATGACTGACTAGGTGTGTGAGTAACTCTATGGGTGAGTGGCAGTGTGTGAGTGTCTGTATAGGTGTATGAGTGCATATGATGAGTGACTGCATGTATGAGTAACTGTATGGATGAATGAGTGGACATGTATGTAGACCTAGGAATCAGTGAGTGGGTATGTAGTAACTGGTATTGGTGTGTCTATGGTTTCGAAAATGGTAGTCTGCATTTTAGAGTGGGTGTATCAAAAGTTATTTTAGGGTGTGAGGAGGTGCATCAGATTTGCATGTGGATGATGTCATCAGTGATGTCATTTGAGATGTCATCAGTGATGTCTCTGACCATGTCATGAATGATGTAATATGTGACGTCATCAGCAGTGCATTGCGGGGGCGCGAGTTATAGTTAGCTCAACTAACTATAAAGTCGGAATTTCTATGGTTTTGTATGAGTGAAATGTCCAACTAATTATATCGTTCCTGAAACCTATGTTTTTTTCAGTTAATTTCTATGGTTTTTTAAATGCTAATTTCTAACTATAACGTGCCTGAAACCTATGGTTTTTTCAGTGAATTTCTATGTTTTATTAAATGCTAATTTCTAACTCTATCGTACCTAAAACCTATGGATTTTTCAGTGAATTTCAATTGGTTTTTAAGTGCTAATTTCTAACTATAACTTAGCTGTATCCTTTTGTTTTTTCTGTAATGTTCATAGTTTTAAAAAAATGCTAATATGTAACTATAATATGCAAGAAATGTTTTTTTTTACATTTTTTGTTAATTCAATTTGTTTTCTTTGTATAATTAAATTAACCTTTTTTAAAAAAAAAAAGTAAAATCATTTGCGCACCTATCGTACACCTGTCTCAGTCGCTGCGCAAATTCAAGTAATTTGCCGACATATTGGTTAAGTCGTGCCCGTTCTGCATTACTTTAGCGAGTGGTGTGCGGTTTTGGCCCCGCGCTACATCATGTACGTGAGTTGGGATGTCGCTCTGGGTGCGCGAATCGATCGTAACTTTTTAACCTTTAAAAGTATGTTTATACAAGTTTATTATATATATTACATCAAGAGATGTTTTAAGAGAATTATATAAGTTATATATTTGTAACCGCTTTAAAGATATAATATTTTTAAATGTATTTTTGCAGAACAGCGTTGGGTGCGGGAACGTTCCGCACCACTGCACGCGCCCTTCGCGAAGCCCATGTGACTTGAAAAGTTAGTTTATGATTGGTTTACAGGCTTTTTATTCTAGAAGTTGTAGGACCCCACACATTTTTCTTTCATTCTTCCAGGACCATCTTTAGAGATAGACCTCTTCTCTAGTAGGTGTGTTTACATCTTTTTGGTGTTTATTTTTCTTCATCTTAACCCCTTCCACGCTCATGACGGAGCGGTTCCGTTATGAGCGTCGGTTGCGCTGTGCGCATGACGGAACCGCTCCGTCATGGCCCCGCCCATGCAATAGAACCTTCAGCACAGCGCGAAAATCCGCGCTGCGCTGAAGGGGTTAAAATGGCTGCTGCATCTCCACCTGAGCAACTTCCTCCAGAGGAAGAACAAGATTATGAAGAAGATCAGAAAAAGAAATATGAGAGTGTGGTATGGGCATTTTTTACTTTTCCACCAGGACAACAGAAGGTTAATTCAACGAAAGTCACTTGCTCAATTTGTGAACGAGTGATTTCACGTGGATCACAAAAAAAATATTCATGTGGCACATCATCGATGTTAAAACATCTTCAAACAATTAATTAGGGGTGGGCGGAATTTGCGAAAGCGACTTTCGCAAATTATCGCGAAAATGTTTAAAATCTCCGCAAACACGCGGAAATATCGCGAAGATGCGGAAGTTTTTTTCCCGCCCGTTCGCGGTATTTTCTGCGTGTTCGCGGCTCGCCAACTTACCCATGCGGTTGCTTGCGGGCGCGGCCATCTTGTTTTCACTCTTCTCGCGGTGCATGATCGCGAGAAGAAAGACGTGATCGCGCGACGCATGACGTCACTGCGGGCGCGAACTGTCGCGAGACAGCGCAAATGGCTAAAACAATACAACATCTCATGGAGAACGCGACCGGATCGGGAAAACTTGTCGGCGAACGCGGGGATTCAGGTAAGGCGATCG
The DNA here is from genome assembly GCF_964204655.1 of Triturus cristatus. Classification (NCBI taxonomy): domain Eukaryota; kingdom Metazoa; phylum Chordata; class Amphibia; order Caudata; family Salamandridae; genus Triturus; species Triturus cristatus. Next base: position 742,917,805 of record NC_140583.1, read on the forward strand.
CGCGGGTGCGAGAATGTATTATTTTACAGCGCGAGCAAGAACCAAATTATCGCAAAGCTGCGGAATGCGGAAATTTTGACATTTCCGCGCTCTCCGCGGAACGCGGAAATGCCAAATTATCGCAAATTCCGCGAACGGAACGGAAATTTTGCCCAGGCCTACAATTAATCCAAAATGACTTGCCTGAGAACAACTAAGACGGCAACAGGAGAAAGAAAGACATGATGGGCCCAGTACTTCTTCAAGTGGCACAAACACTGCCACCATTCATCAAGATTTAGCTTGTGTAGAGCAGGTCTGCATTAAAAGCAGAAAGGCACTTGGCGTTGGAGAGCAGTCGATGGATGCAATCCTGATTGCAATCCAGAATCACCATTGTTATTTTTTTTTATTTTCTTTCATGCATTGCTGTTAAATTGCATATTTTTTGCCATGATTTTGTTGTTGGCTCTGTTTTCTTTCAGTTTTTGAATAAAATTAACACCCAAAAAAAGTAAAAAAAATTGTTAAAAAAATACAAAGAAGAAGAACACAACAAAAGAAGAAAATAAATGGGTTTTTTAGAACCGCCTATTTGGTTTATAGAAGAAAACTATTCTGAGTGTTGTATGAATTGATCCGTGATTGATTGAAGGAATAGATGGATAGAATTTGAGTGATTTTCTAAGTGCTTTATTAATGTATGGGTGCTTGTATTAATGCAAGAATAGTACCTCGGTGATCGAAGGACTGTATGGGTAGTACCTAGATGATGGAAGGAGTAAAAGCATAGTGTATACGTAGTGTCTGGATAATTCCAGGAGTGTATCAGTAGTGCATGGGTGAATAGAGTAGTGTCTGCGTGATTTCATGTGTTCATGCATAGTACCAGGGGATTTGAAGGAGCTAATAAGAAGTGTGTAAGTGGTTAGAATACTGCATGAGTAGTACATAGACGATTGCAGCAGTGCATGTGTTTCTAACTAGGTCTTTGCATAAGTACATGGGTACTGAGTAGATGATTAGAGTACTGCAAGGAGACTGTGTGGCGAATTTATAAGTGTTTGGGTATTGGCAGAGTGTTTAGATCACTACATGGTAGTGGCTGGGTGAGTGGAGGAGTGCATGGGAAGTGAGATGGTGATTGCTGGGCTGTAAGAGTAATACTAGGGGATTTGAAGGAGCGATTGAGAAGTGTGTAATGGTTAGAGGACTGTATGAGTAGTGTATAGACGATTGCAGCAGTGCATGTGTTTATGACTGGGTCTTTGCATGAGTACATGGGTACTGAGTAGATGATTAAAGTACTGCAAGGAGAGTTTGTATTGGCAAAGTGATTATATAAGTACATACTGCTAGATGGGTGATTGGAGAAGTGCATGGGGACTGACAGGGGTATTGCTAGACTGCATGGGTACTAACTGAGTAATTACAAGAGTGTATCAATAATATGTACATGGTTACAGGTCTGCATGGATAGTGCATAGAGGACTGTAGCAGTGCTTGTGTTAGTGCCTGGGCCATTGTATGAGTATGTAACCAGTGACTGGATGACTACAGTGCTGTAAAGAGAGTGCATGGTGTATTAATACGTTTTTGAGTATTGGCGGAGTGATTGGATAAGTAGATAGTGCTCAATGGGTAAAGAACTGCATGCTGAGTGACAGGAGAATTGCTAGACTGCATGGGTACTACCAGGGTATTTAGAGGAGTGAATCAGTAGTATGTAGCTGGTTAGAGGTCTGCATGGATACTGCACAGAGAATTGTAGCACTGCTTGTTAGTGTCTGCACCATAGCATAAGTATGTGACTAGTATCTGGATGATTACAGTGCTGTAAAGAGAGTGCATGATGTATTTATAAGTGCTTCGGTATTAGCGAAATAATTGGATAAGTATATCGTGCTAGATAGGTGATTGGAGAAGTGCATGGGCACTGACAGGATGATTGCTAGAGTGCATGGGTACTACCAGGGTATTTAGAGGAGTGAATTAGTAGTATGTAGCTGGTTAGAGGTCTGTGTGGATAGTGTACAAAGAATTGTAACAGTTTTTTTTGTTAGTGCTTGAGCCATTGTATGAGTATGTGAGCAGTGACTGGGTGAGTACAGTACTGCAAGGAGTGTGTATGGTGAATTTATAAGTGCTTTGGTATTAGCTGAGAGATTGGATTAGTATATGGTACTAGCTGGGTGACTGGAGTTGTGCACGGGTAGTGACAGTGTCTTTGATAGACTGCATGAGTAGTACCTGGGTGAATTAATCTTACCTGTTTTCAAGTAGATATGAAATTAATAGTAACATCTTTTCACTTCTTTTTTTTGTAATGTAAATTTAAAATATTTTAAATTTTAGTAGTAGGGTCTGTAAAAGAGAAGAAAAAAATTCTGTTATTACATACAATTTTATCAAATGACAGCGGGCAAAAAATACAATCAATAAGATTGTTAAAAAAACATATTTCTCTTCAAAATATCTACAACAAACTCAACTTTGTATTTACATTTTCACAAATGAACATCCATAGTAACATAGTATATAATACAAAGATCAAATATATGACCACCTTCTTTCAAACACAATTTTCCAAATGCAATATGAAAGAACAGAATCAATAATTGAAACCGTAATTATCAACATCTTCCCAATTGGCCGAATGATGTTTCTGAAAATATTTCCATTGAGTATATCCAACATAAACTTTTGAATTCATATTCACACCTTCCCAATAGGCTGAATGATGTTTCTGAAAACATTTGCAATAAGGATATCCAAGATAGACTTCTAAAATCATATTCACATGTGGAAATATTCAAAATATACTCAGTAATTTATGTTGATATCCTCTCAGAATTTTGCCATCAAAAATATTAAATATGAATTTGGTAATTCATTAGGCAACCGGAATTTGAACTGTAAATGTGCATCATTACAGTGTCCATCCTTTATTGCATTTTAAATACACAGTATAGTGTCCAGATGTTGAAGTAGGTCCATCGTGGAAAACAATAGCCACTGTTTTAAAAGTTCTTCCTGAAATTGACATGACCTGCCACAACATATTTCATTTTGGTTTCCAATTGTGTTCCATCTGCTTTACAACGTTGCAGCTTTAAAATAATATATTGTCCACATCTTTCTATAAATAATGTTGACAACATTTCCGATTTGCACTGAGTACATTCCATATCTTGAGTTGCTGATTTCACTAGATCGTTGAAAGACACTGTTTTTAAATCTGGTATTGTCAAATATATGAATCGATCAGTGTCTATTTTAGTGGTAGATGAAAATGAACAGCTATCACATCTATGATCCCATCAGATTTTCAATTTGTATACCTTCATCTTCTAATACTGCAAGCATAAACATAAGAAATTCCTGAGCATCTTTCTGTACATTCTGTGTAAATTGTGAAGAACCAGAACATATATCCAGAAGATTCCGCACATCACAAGCAGTATGGATTTTCGTTTTATCAGTTTTCAACTTTTCAAAAATATAATGTAACAAAGAACAAAATCTTTTTTCTCGATTTTCCATAATTGCATGCTGTAGATTTTATAAAAAAAAGACAACGTTCACGATTACATTAGCATAGCAGTTGATACCTGAACTATTTTCTAACTGATATTCTACAATATTAGCAACCGTGTTCCCTTCTATTTTCTTTTCAGACTCATCATTCTTTTCCATTCTTTTTTTCTTTTTTCTTTGCAACCTCACTAAAATGTTTATCATATTTTAGTTTTGGACGTATTAAACGTTTTTCATGAATAGGATTTTCACAGAAGCTAGGATCATAGAGTCTTCTTAAATAATTGTACACAATTTACATCTGCACTAACATTTTGCTCATCAAAATCAATCAAATACAATCCGGATAACGTTCTTTCTCGTGACAATGCAACATATGCTATACCCTCTTTAAACACAGAACTTCCAATTCTTACCAAAGCACTGTCTACACTTAAACCTTGGGATTTATGAATGGTCACTGCATATGCTAAACAAACAGGAAACTGTTTTCTACGAACATATAAATCTTTTACAAGCAAGAAATGAACAGAACAACGTACAATCTGTTTCACCTCTTCAATCTGATCAAATTTGATCTTTAAAAATTCAATTCCATCTCTATTTGGATGACTAACAAAGTCAACAACTTCCCCATTGCTCCATTTACTAAACCTTTCTCAACATCTAAATTACGCCGTTATATTACCCGACAGTTTACAGATACATATAAGATCTTTTCCAAACCAGCAGTTTTAGATATTGATTTTTCCAAAGATTCAAATTTTAACTGTAATTTCTCTGACAAAAGAATAGTTACTCCTCTATCAATAGCTACCATTTTCATTATCGGTTCATTTTCCAGCTTCAACAGTTCTTCATTGAATGTAGAGCATTCTTTCAGTGTTGGCATAAAGCAAATTATAGATTTCTTTTCTGCAATTCTTTGGTAGATTGTTTCAGGTGCAACATTTTCTTTTGGAAACAAGTTTCTTAGTAGCCGACTTTCTAAAGCATTTTTTCCATCCTTTGTTAAGACACCAATTCTAATATTTTGATGAATGTTTCCATAATCTTCATCACTTGCTTGTTGCATGTTCTTAATAAGTTCCTTATATTCAAAATAAGTCCAAATGTTCACATTTCCAATACTTCCCAAAGATTTTTTAGTGGCTTCATGAAGAAGGGTTTTAAAAACTGGTTGGCCTTTCACAGGTGTGAGTTGTAGTAGATCACCAAATACAATTACATGTTTTCCTCCAAATAAAACACCGTAATCTGCTGCATCCTCAAATGTACAAACACAAGCATTAAGTTTGAGACCATGCGTACTTCATCAATTACCAGAAGCTTAATTTTCTTCAGTACTCTTGGAACTTTGAAACAAGCTTCTCCAGATAGCTTGTGATATTCCAACCTATTTTCATGTTCTACTGGTAACATACGTAGACGATGTAATGGAATCCCTTTAATGTTGTGTGCTGCTAATCCAGTTGGAGCAGTTACAACACAAGACAAATGTGAATCCGTTGTTTTATGTAGATAACTTGACAAACAGTTAATCAAAAAACTTTTCCCCTTTCCAGCTTGTCCACTGATGTACATAAGAATAGGTACATTGGCAATCATTCTTTTCATGCAGTAATCCATGTTGTATCTGTTGTGTAACTTGGTGATATATTTCTTTCTGTTCTGTATTCAGACGTTCCTCTACATTTTCCAAATTAATATTCTCCTGTAGTGCTTGCTGCATCACTGTTTCCACTTCACTCATTGCTATTGCCCTTCATTTTCAAGTATGGCTTCTCCTAGTGGATCTTGACTTTGTGGAACAGAACTCTGACTATCTTGAGAACTATCTCTAGCTATTTCAGCTGCAATAGTTCTTTCTTGATTAATCTCTTCATTCAACATTTGGAGATAATTTGGAAAAATTGTACATTCAATGCTATCTTTACATGCATTGAAAGAATCTTCATAGCAGTCACAGTCTCCAAGTAATTCCATTTCAGTCCGCCAAGGTTTGAAGAGTTGCAGAAGAGCTAAATAGAAAAACTCCCTTTTATCTGGAGTATCGCAACTTAGTTTCCTGTGATTAATCAGATTTCCTATGGCATGTTTTTCCAAACATACTTCAGATCCAAATACAGCGTATTTTCCTTCAATTATATTTTCCGGAACATTTTTTTTAAACTATAATGTTGCAGTATTTCATACATACATATATTTTCCAGGTATGGACCTCTATTTGCATAGTACGTATCCAACATATTTGTTTTCAGAATATCTGTACTTTCCGGTTCATTCAGTGCCAAGTATTCAATTTCTTGTACAGATTTCAAAACTCAATTTCGTGTTGCAGCAAGACCCTTCTTATCCAGATGATTCCTGTTGACTTTGAATATAAACTTGCAGATGTCAATCAATCTGAACATTCGTAGGATCCAATTTCTCGATGTGAAAGCATCTTCAAGCTGAAGCTGTACAATTTTTTGCCAAGTGTCTTCTCCTGTGAAATTTCTTCCCATATTTCTTTCAATTCTGTCTTCTTAGATTTGGTAATATATGGCGTGACATAGAGAGCAACAGCAATTGAGTAATCTGCAACATATTGTATGTCCATATTTGCATTCCACATCTTCAAAATCACCAGATTGTAATCATTAATGTACTTCGATTCTTCTGTTTTTTTTATATTATAAGTATTTGTTGGTGATTTTCTAGTGATAGTATGCCTCACTGCTGACATAAAACCGTTCACTCTTCCTTAGGAAATTACCAGACGTGGAAAGCCAAATCGACATTTTTTGTAAAATTTATCCTTTGACTTATATTTCTGTCGGCAATATTTTCCACATCGATGACATTGAAACTGTAAATCTTGCTGTCTTAAGAAATGTTCTCCTCCTGTTTTCGTAATCGCACAGGGAAATTAGTCTTCAATAAAAGATAAAACAGTCTCATCCGAATCAGTTCCAAATTTGGGTGCATCCTTGATCCATAAAAGCAGATGTATATGAGGCGCACCTCTAGCTTGGTATTCCTTTCTGCCAAAAAAATCGATAACTTCGCCAATAGGTGGATTTCTTTTATTACAGATGACAGACATCATAGCTTCAAACCTATGATTAAAATATCTGCAAACATTTACAGGATCCAGGGAACACAGTTCTCCAGCTGTCTTCAATTCAATATATATTTGAATTTGCTTCTCGTAAAATATCCAGTAAATCATCCCATGCGTATTCAGCACAGCTAAGTGTAACAAACCACGTAGGGTTTCCTAAGTTTCTTAACATACATTTTAATTCACCATGACGTCGATACCAATATTCATTAGTGCCACGTTGACATGCCATCAAATTATTTAACTTTGATTCTAAATGTTCATCTCTTTCTTCAACTTTGTCCATAAATTCCTTTGCAGAAACATGTGAAAGATGAATTCCTGTTTTTAATATATGGTTGGCTGCATATGAAAGTGCAGACAGATCACGCTCAAATAAAAGATTAAACAAATATGGAATACACTGGCGAAATCTTGGTTCTTCTGAGTATAGTCGTAAAGTACGATATTCTGAAGCTGGAATCTGAACTGGTCATTCATCATATCATCCACCTTTTCCAGTAAGCAACAGCTGTGGAAAACAATGAGCTTCCAAACTTTTTTCCCACACACTCATGGGAGTTCCTTTTGCTTTTTTCATTTGGAACAATTCAATAGTATCTCCTATCAGTTCTTTTGAATGTAGAGGGTGTATGGTATAATGTTCATAAATGTCTTCTTTTCTTGAGTTCTCCACTTTTTCTTTTTGTCCTAAACTGCATAAGTACTAACTGGGTAATTACAGGAGTGTATCAATAGTATGTAGCTGGTTAGAAGTCGACATGGATAGTGCACAGAATATTGTAGCTGTACTTGTGTTAGTGGCTAGGCCATTCCATACGTACATGACTAGTAACTGGAATGATTACAGTCCTGCAAACAGAGTACATGGTGAATTTGTAAGTGCTTAGATATTGGCGGAGTGATAGGTAAGCCTGGGCAAAGCACTACGCTACGCTCGCGTAGTTTGCGAAGTTTGCGCTACTTCGCACTACGCGAACTGCACGTAGCACAGCGCGAACACGCGTAGCGTAGTGTTGCGTAGTGCTGCGGTCAATTTTTGCTTGCTCGCGGTCCTCAACGTCAAGTTGGCGACCGCGAGCAAGCAAAATGACATCCCGGCGAGACTTTTTCCTTGTTCGCGATCAGCAACTGCAAGTTGGCGATCGCGAGCATGGAAAATAAACCTCCCGGCGAGATTCCCAACGCGAGGAGGTCAGGTTTCTCATTGCGAGTGGTCGCGTATGCTCGCGACCGCTCGCGATGAGAAACTACCAGTTCGCGTTGAGAAAGCTGAAGCTCGAGTAAAAATCTACTCGAGCTGCAGAAAACGACAGCTCGCACTGTGCAAGATGCCATTTTCAATGATTGCACAGTGCCGGTTGCTTGTCCGCACTGTGCAATCATTGAAAACGACATCTGGCACAGTGCGAACAAGGTACTACGCAGTTCGCGAAGTGCTACGCGTAGCTCGCGTAGTGCGAACTTCACTTTGCGTAGCTTCGCGAAGTGCTACTTCGCGAACTACGCCCAGGCCTAGTGATAGGATGAGAAGATCGTGCTGGATAGGTGATTGGAGAAGTGCATGGGACTGACAGGAAGATTCCTAGACTGCATGGATACTAACTGGGTATTTAGAGGAGTGTACCAATAGTATGTAGATGGTTAGAGGTCTGCATGGATAGTGCACAGAATATTATAGCTGTACTTGTCTTAGTGGCTAGGCCATTCCATAAGTACATGACTAGTGACTGGAATGATTACAGTGCTGCAAACAGAGTGCATGGTGAATTTATAAGTGATTTGGTATTGGCGGAGTAATAGGATAAGTAGATAGTGCTGGATGGGTGATTGAAGAAGTGGATGGGACTGACAGCAGGATTCCTAGACTGCATGGGTACTAACTGGGTATTTAAAAGAGTGAATAAATAGTATGTAGCTGGTTAGAGGTCTGCATGAATAGTGCACAGAATATTGTAGCTGTACTTGTGTTAGTGGCTAGGCCATTCCATACGTACATGACTAGTAACTGGAATGATTACAGTCCTGCAAACAGAGTACATGGTGAATTTGTAAGTGCTTAGATATTGGCGGAGTGATAGGATGAGTAGATCGTGCTGGATAGGTGATTGGAGAAGTGCATGGGACTGACAGGAAGATTCCTAGACTGCGTGGGTACTAACTGGGTATTTAAAAGAGTGAATCAATAGTATGTAGCTGGTTAGAGGTCTGCATGAATAGTGCACAGAATATTGTAGCTGTACTTATGTTAGTGGCTAGGCCATTCCATAAGTACATGAATAGTAACTTGAATAATTACAGTGCTGCAAACAGAGTGCCTGGTGAATGTATAAGTGCTTAGGTATTGGTGGAGTGATAGGATAAGTATATAGTGCTGGATGGGTGATTGGAGAAGTGTATGGGGCAGACAGGAGGATTCCGAGACTGCATTGGTACTAATTGGGTATTTAGAGGAGTGTATCAATAGTAGGTAGCTGGTTTGAGATCTGCAAGCATAGTGCCCAGAATATTGTGGCTGTACTAGTGTTAGTGGCTAGGCCATTCCATTAGTACATGACTAGTAACTCGAATGAATACAGTGCTGCAAACAGAGTGCATGGTGAATTTATAAGTGCTTAGGTATTAGCGCACTGAATGGAGGAGTGTATGAGTACTGACAGGGCAATGCCTGTTCTGCAAGGACAGTGCTTATGGGATTTAAGTATGCATGAATCTCTGCTGCTACTTTACCTTTTTACAACTACTTTTAATATTACACCTAGCCAAATACAAAGCAGGAACCATTCACATTTATCTGCTCTAAGTCTCACCAATTTACTCAAAAACATAAATTGATGTCTCTCTACCACAACACTATCTACACCTCATAAATCCACAGAACAAACTTCAATTTTAAACCAAGCAGCAAAATTATGTGCATATTTCAGCTGTACCTCTTTAGAGACTTATAAAAACTAGTCTCCTCCCTAATACCTTAACTCAACATATGCATTACCAATTTCAAATCAACACCTAAAATTATGCGGTGTACTACTAATGTACATATCCACACACTGAAACAAACTGCCATAATCAACAATCCCTATTCCAAAACACACATAATATAGCCTTGTAGCCCGCCGTAGTGGGCTATACCGGTTAGTTAAGGCTCGCTTCCGCGTTAAAGGCCCGAGCCGAAGGAGAGGGACTTTAACAAGGCACGGCACTTTACCCAGCTACGAAGGGCTATAAGGCTATGAGACCATTCTGCCACTAGAGGGCAGAATGTTCTAACAAATAAAACAAAGGCTTCTCGAAGCTCGAGGGGATTAAAACCCACTTGAGCTTCGAAAGGCCTTTGAAAAACATTGGAATGTTGCTCTGCGGGCCTTTACCGGCCCGTGGAGCCGCAATGGAGCTCCCAACATTCTAATGTTCTAATATTATATCGAATTTTTATTAAACAACATTTAAATACATTACAAAAAACTGAAATAAACATTTCTTCATTACAAAATATATCTCAAATTTCAAATTTCATGATTTATATTTTATCTTTAAAACCAAATGAACCACATAGTACACCTCACAAATTGAGAACTCACCTTTCAAATTGATTTGTAGATTATGAAGTATCCAATCTCACACCAGATTTTCTTATGGACACAATCAATAAAATGCACTGCTCTTAGCAAAACCCATAATGGCAAACTTTCCCTCTCATTCTCTACACATATAGATGTAAATAACAAATCACATTGCCTCCCAGATTATTTCAAATTCTAAAACACATTCTATTGGTTACACATATCATCCCTTGCCAACTGACTTCTAACTGACCCCAAAATGCTTCTGGTATTTTCTTGACTCGCACCTTCACCGTAAGCGATGGCACCGCGAATCCATACAGGAGTTTATAAATACATTACAAATAATTTTACCACTTTTTTTTAAAACTCTACTTCTAAAGATTGGGAAATCTTACTGCAATAACATATTACTTTAATATTTATAATAAATTCACATTTTAATGTCACAGTTAACTTTCTAACCTGCCCCCATTCTCCTTAATACCTGTTTCCATAGTAACAGTTCATGGAACACTCAACTGAACTGACAGGTCACAAGTTCAGCACACAATGTTGCAAATACAAACAGCAAGTGTGCTTGACATTCCAAAATATGAGCTTATCCTATGTAATGTACCTTTCAAACATTTTTTGCTAACCAATAAGAAACATGCACCCTATTTTTGACTATATAATGTTCTTAAACGGCCAATCATTTCTCTTCTTTTTTTAAAACTGCATCTTGTCCACCATTTTAGATACCTCTCATTCTACCAACTGTCTACTTCAACTACACACATCTTTTCAGTGCATCCAGACTTCCCTTCAAGATGCTTAGAGTGTGGATTGTGGGACACAGTTATGTTTTTTGGTGCAAAAGGTATGCTGAACACAGAGGTATTGACAAAGATCTAGCTTTGCAAAATGTGGATATTAAATGGATTTGGACACTCTCCACCGCAAACCTACCGAACTAACCTTGAGCATCCACAACTCCATTACTGACCTTAAGAACCTCCTGCACCTCACCAAGCTCTCTCTCTCTAATATCAGGTTCTCGCAGAACTCTGTCCCCCACTTCCTCCTCCGAGCCCCTTCTCCACCCATTTCCGCTATCCCTGAGACACTTGCACCCTCGCAGGCAGCCCTGCCACCTCGTAGAGGAAGAAGTACTGTCCCTTCTCCTAACCTACAAACCTACCCCTGCAACAACTAGCCCTCTGGAGCTCTCGCAGGAAGAAATTGTGGACCTCCTCATTAGCTATGAAACCGCATGCCCCTCTGACCCAAGGGAAGAACAACCTATCCGCACAGTTGCAACCAACCCCAACAGATTAGCTACTCTCCGCATCAGAGGGGTAGTCAACAGTAACCTAGCGCTAGTTCCAACCTCTGCCCCTAGTCACGACATGCATCCCGACCCCCCTTTATCCGGTCTCCTTATCAACTGCCGCTCTGCGGTAAAGCATGCCACTGATATCGCTGATCTTATCCTGAACCTAAACGTGGACTTAGCGATCTTGACTGAATCCTGGCTAAATGAATCCTCATCGCCCTGCCTAGACCTTCTAGTCCCGCCCAACTATTACATCGTAAGGCCGGACAGGCAATCAAAAAAAAAAGAGAGAGGCATTGCCTGCATCTACCGCTCCAACCTCTGTGTCACTGAACTTCTGGCCGAACCTACAGACTCCTGCGAATATCTTGCTCTCTCCATCTGCAGCAACATCACTCTACAGTGCAGACTGCACATCTTTTACCACCCCTCAGGCAAGACTTACACTTTCACAGACTACCTCATGGAAATCATCAAGGCCAAGGCCTCCCATAACTCCAATGACATTTTCATTGGCGACTTCAACTTGCACTGGAACGACCATAAGGACCCGCAGGTCAACGCCATCAGAGACTTCTGGGCCGACCAAGCCCTTACCCAAGCCTGCTCTCTCCCTACTCACTCAAAAGGCACCAAACTAGACTGGATCATCTCTAAGGAATCTGCGGTCAAACTCATCTCCATAGATCCCTGCGATCGGTCTGACCACCACGCTATCACCTTCCTTCTGCCTGGCACTCACAAGACATGTACACCACAACCCGTGGTCCCCAAAAGATGGATTAGAGACACCAAGAACATTGACAACGAGAAATTGGCTGCCCGTTGTGAAACTGACTTCCCCCATCTCACCACGGTCGACAACCTCACTGAACATTATTCCACAACTATATCCAACATTCTTGATGACCTTGCTCTGCTAAAACTTAAAAGAACCCAGTTCAAAGACAGGAACCCCTGGTTCAACGGATCCCTCAACAATGAGAGAAGGTCCCTCCGGCAAACAGAACGGAACTGGAAAAAGCCCCGTCAGCAGCCCATCTTAAACTTCCCCGCCAGGCCAGAAACGCCTGCAACAAGAAAATCCTCAACTCTAAAAAAGAATTCTTCAGAACAGAACTGGAGAACGCTAAGAATAGACCTCGCAAGTTATTCCAGTTGGTCAAACACCAATCCAACAACTGGCTAAAACGTCCAAAGAAACCCCTATATCTCTAATCCCATGCGAGCAAAATAGGAATAGACTTCGCAAGTTATTCGAATTGGTCAAACACCAATCCAACAACTGGCTAAAACGTCCAAAGAAACCCCTATATGTCTAATCCCATGCAAGCAATTCTCCTTCTTCTGCGATAAAATCCCTGCCCTAGGAAAGGAACTCATGTCTGCTACCTATCCCCAAACTCCGCCGGCTCTACCTCCTCACTCCGTGCCGCCCTCCCAGACTTCCATAAAAGCAAGCGCACTGGTCCAACTTTAAAGTCTATGATGAACAATCTTCCTCGAAAATTCTATCCTCTTTAAACCCCAACAATCACTTCAATGACCCTCTCCCTTCAAACTGCTTAACCGCTGCCTCTCAGGTTATCATCCCCTCTTGGACTGCAATAATCAACGCCTCCCTCTTACAGGCATCAATACCTGACTCTCTCAAAGTTGAGAGTCCCCATCTTAAGAAAAACCTACGCTAGATCCTGTTTCACCTGACAACTATAGACCTATCTCTAACATCCTACCCCTAGCTAAAGTGCTGGAAAAATGTGTACCACAGCAGTTGAGCCATCACATCACCAACTTCCTCCTACTAGACAACTTTCAATCCGGGTTCATACCTGGGCACAGCACGGACACCACACTCCTCCACATCCTGGATGATGACCTTCAAGCCCTTGACCAAGGCAAAACCTGTCTCCTAATCCTTCTGGACCTATCCTTGGCCTTCAATACGAAATTCTCCTTAATCGCCTCAAACTTAGGATGGGCCTATATGGCACTGTTCTTGCATGGTTTAGGTCCTTCCTCCAGAATCGCCCACAGGGAGTCCTGATCAATGGCAACCTGTCCGCTCCCTCTCCGATCACGGTTGGAGTCCCTCAAGGATCAACCCTTTCTCCTACCCTCTTCAATCTTTACCTTGAACCGCTCTCAGAGGTACCGCGCACCACCAATATCTCCTACCACATATATGCCGACGACACACAGCTCTATATCAAAATCTCTTCTCCAGAGGACATTCACTCCCTGAAGTTGACTGTTCACTGGCTCACATCTAACCAGCTTAAACTCAATGCAAAAAAAACCTGAGTTCCTCTTAATTTCACCACCTAACGACAATACAGACATTCAAGAATGGATCAAGGCTATCACAGTGCTAAACTGCTCTCCTACTATTGTGGACTCTGCTAAATCCCTTGGAATTACCTTAGATCGCAACGTGAACATGCGTGGCCATATCAACTCGATGGCCAAAACTGCCAGATTTCATTTGAACTACCTAAGAAACCTGAAACCATTCCTCGACACCCCAGATCTAAAATCAACAATTCAGGCTCTAGTCATCTCTAGGGTAGAATATGGTTGCTCCACCCTCGCAGGCCTAACCAAGATCTCTCTGGCACCCTTAAAAGCCTGCCTCAACGCCGCCGCCAGACTTCTAACTGGCTCTAAGAAGTTTGACCATATCTCGCCCTACATTAACCCCTTCGCTGCTAGGCCTTTTCCCCTCCTGTGCTAAGCCTTTTTTGGGCTATTTGGGGTAGTGCGCGCTTAGGCCCCTGTAACTTTTTGACCACATTAGGTATCCACGCCAAATTTGCGTCGTTTTCTTCCAACATCATGGGGATTCTAAAGGTACCCAGGGTTTGTGGATTCTCCTAGAGGGTTCCCAGAAATTAGCCAAAATACAGTAAAATTTTGGTTTTTTTGTGAAAAATGGGGAAAAGTGGCTGCAAATGAAAGCGTCTGGGTTTTTCTCTGCAAATGATATCAAAAAAGGGTTTGTGGGGCTGAAATCACAATTTCTCCAGCTTTTAGGGAATTACAGTTTTTTGTCAGAAATCCAACATTTTTTACACAGTTTTGACATTTTTCTGGGACATACCCTATTTTTGCTATTTTTTGTGCTTTGAACCTCCTTCCAGATAATGGTAGAAATGGGTAGAAAAGCAATAATGGATCCTGGAAAGCTATACATTTTTGAAAAGTAGACAAAATTCTGAATTCAGCAAGGGGTCATTTGTGTAGATCCATCAAGGTTTCTTTATAGAAACTTACAGGTAAATATAGGAAAAATTAAAAATTTGTTGAAAAAAGCAGCCTTTTGAGTCAACGTTTTCACCTGTAACTTCTTTGAATTATGACATCTCTTTGAAAGCAATGTACCGTTACATCCGGGGGACCTTCCTGGTTGTGGGGATATATAGGACTTGTAGGTTCACCAAGAGCCCAACGAACCCAGAGTAAAAAATTGAGCAGCATTTTGTGATGTTTTTTTTTTTGTTCCGGGTATATAGCAATTATTGTGGGAAAATGTATACATGGAAAAATCGGTATGAAAGACACCTATGTATTTCTGAAATGGGAACAAATTACAGAGTTTAGAAACAGTGCATATTTGCACATTTTCGAAATTGGGAATACTCATACTTGCATGACAATTATTGGTCATTTTTCAAAATGACTTTTTTTTTACACAATGTCTTTCATTTGGAAGGGAGAAATGCATCAAAAATCAATAGGTAATAACAGTTGCTTTACAAATCTGAACTACCCTAAGTCTCCCGATAAAAATGGTACCTCACTTGTGTGGGTAGGCATAGTGCCCACGACAGGAAGTGGCTCAAAACCTAAGGTGAACGCACCACATTTTCACACTGAAAATTTACACTTTTTTTGCGAAGAGTCTAGCTGTAGTTTTTGAACCCTAGCCCTGCCGGCACCTAAGGAAACCTAGCAAACCTATACATTTTTGTAAACTAGACACCCAGGGGAATCCAGGAGGGGGTGACTTGACTGCCTCCCACCATGGTCTGCTACCCAGAATCCCTTGCAAATGTAAAAAAATGACAAAAAAAACACATTTTCCCCACATTTCTGGGATGGAAAGTTCTGGAATCTGCGTGGATCCACAAATTTCCACCCACCCCGCGTTCCCCAAAGTCCTACGAGAAAAATGGTACCTCACTTGTGCAGGTCGGCCTAGTGCCCGCGACAGGAAACGGTGCAAAACGCAATGTGGTCACACCTCAATTTTGCAGTGAAAAATGACCCCTTTTTGGCAAAGTGACTAGCTGTAGTTTTTGAACCCTAGCCCTGCCGGCACCTAGGGAAACCTAGCAAACCTATACATTTTTGAAAACTAGACACCCAGGGGAATCCAGGATGGGGGGACTTGACTGCCTCCCACCATGGTCTGTTACCCAGAATCCCTTGCAAACGTAAACAAATCACAAAAAAAACACATTTTCCCCACATTTCTGGGATGGAAAGTTCTGGAATCTGCGTGGATCCACAAATTTCCACCCACCCCGCGTTCCCCAAAGTTCTACGAGAAAAATGGTACCTCACTTGTGAGGGTCGGCCTAGTGCCCGCGACAGGAAACGGCGCAAAACGCAACGTGGTCACACCTCAATTTTGCAGTGAAAAATGACCCTTTTTTGACAAAGTGACTAGCTGTAGTTTTTGAACCCTAGAACTGCCGGCACCTAGGAAAACCTAGCAAACCTATACATTTTTGAAAACTAGACACCCAGGGCAATCCAGGATGGGGTGACTTGACTGCCTCCCACCATGGTCTGTTACCCAGAATCCCTTGCAAACTTAAAAAAATGACAAAAAAAACACATTTTCCCCACATTTCTGGGATGGAAAGTTCTGGAATCTGCGTGGATCCACAAATTTCCACCCACCCCGCGTTCCCCAAAGTCCTATGAGAAAAATGGTACCTGACTTGAGGTATGGCTTGCATGGATCCCCCAACGTTTCCTTACCCAGAATCCCCTGCAAACCTCAATTTTTGCTGAAAAAATCACTTTTTTCACACATTTTGGGGTGGGAAAGTTGTGGCATCACCGGGCTCACACAAATTTACCACCACCCAGCGTTCCCCAAGGTCTCCCGGTAAAAATGGTGCCTCACTTGTGTGGGAGGCCCAAGTACCCGCGGCAGGCAAAGGCCCAAAACGTAGTGAGGCAACATCAACATTGCCTATCCCAAATGTCGCCTCACTACGTTTGGGGCCCTTGCCTGCCGCGGGTATTTGGGCCTCCCACACAAGTGAGGCACCATTTTTACCGGGAGACCTGGGGGAACGCTGGGTGGTGGTAAATTTGTGTGAGCCCGGTGATGCCACAACTTTCCCACCCCAAAATGTGTGAAAAAAGTGATTTTTTCAGCAAAAATTGAGGTTTGCAGGGGATTCTGGGTAAGGAAACGTTGGGGGATCCACGCAAGCCATACCTCCCTGGAGGCCGCCGGGTATCTAGTTTTCAGAAATGCGTGGGTTTGGTAGGTTTCCCTATATGGCCGCCGAGCACCGGGTCAAAAACCAAAGTGACCCCCCTTGCAAAACCAGGTGGTTTTGTGATAGGCCATTTTGATGTCGCCTCACTACGTTTTGGGCCCTTGCCTGCCACGGGTACTTGGGCCTCCCACACAAGTGAGGCACCATTTTTACCGGGAGACCTGGGGGAACGCTGGGTGGTGGTAAATTTGTCTGAGCCCGGTGATGCCACAACTTTCCCACCCCAAAATGTGTGAAAAAGTGATTTTTTCAATAAAAATTTAGGTTTGCAGGGGATTCTGGGTAAGGAAACGTTGGGGGATCCACGCAAGCCATACCTCCCTGGAAGCCGCCGGGTGTCTTGTTTTCAGAAATGCGTGGGTTTGGTAGGTTTCCCTAGATGGCCGCCGAGCACCGGGTCAAAAACCAAAGTGACCCCTCTTGCAAAACCAGGTGGTTTTGCGATAGGCCATTTTGATGTCGCCTCACTACGTTTTGGGCCCTTGCCTGCCGCGGGTACTTGAGCCTCCCACACAAGTGAGGCACCATTTTTACCGGCAGACCTGGGGGAACGCTGGGTGGGGGTAAATTATTGTGTGAGCCCGGTGATGCCACAACTTTCCCACCCCAAAATGTGTGAAAACGGTGATTTTTTTCAGCAAAAATTGAGGTTTGCAGGGGATTCTGGGTAAGGAAACGTTGGGGGATCCATGCAAGCCATACCTCCCTGGAAGCCGCCGGGTGTCTAGTTTTCAGAAATGCGTGGGTTTGGTAGGTTTCCCTAGATGGCCGCCGAGCACCGGGTACAAAACCAAAGTGACCTCCCTTGCAAAACCAGGTGGTTTTGCGATAGGCCATTTTGATGTCGCCTCACTACGTTTTGGGCCCTTGCCTGCCGCGGGTACTTGGGCCTCCCACACAAGTGAGGCACCATTTTTACCGGAAGACCTGGGGGAACGCTGGGTGGTGGTAAATTTGTGTGAGCCTGGTGATGCCACAACTTTCCCACCCCAAAATGTGTGAAAAAAGTGATTTTTTCAATAAAAATTGAGGTTTGCAGGGGATTCTGTGTAAGGAAACGTTGGGGGATCCACGCAAGCCATACCTCCCTGGAAGCCACCGGGTGTCTAGTTTTCAGAAATGCATGGGTTTGGTAGGTTTCCCTAGATGGCCGCCGAGCACCGGGTCAAAAACCAAAGCGACCCCCCTTGCAAAACCAGGTGGTTTTGCGATAGGCCATTTTGATGTCGCCTCACTACGTTTTGGGTCCTTGCCTGCCGCGGGTACTTGGGCCTCCCACACAAGTGAGGAACCATTTTTACCGGGAGACCTGGGGGAACGCTGGGTGGTGGTAAATTTGTGTGAGCCCGGTGATGCCACAACTTTCCCACCCCAAAATGTGTGAAAAACGTGATTTTTTCAGCAAAAATTGAGGTTTGCAGGGGATTCTGGGTAAGGAAACGTTGGGAGATCCACGCAAGCCATACCTCCCTGGAAGCCGCCGGGTGTGTAGTTTTCAGAAATGTGTGGGTTTGGTAGGTTTCCATAGATGGCCGCCGAGCACCGGGTCAAAAACCAAAGTGACCCCCCTTGCAAAACCAATTGGTTTTGCGATAGACCATTTTGATGTCGCCTCACTACGTTTGGGGCCCTTGCCTGCCGCGGGTACTTGGGCCTCCCACACAAGTGAGGCACCATTTTTACCGGGAGACCTGGGGGAATGCTGGGTGGTGGTAAATTTGGGTGAGCCCGGTGATGCCACAACTTTCCCACCCCAAAATGTGTGAAAAAAGTGATTTTTTCAGCAAAAATTGAGGTTTGCCGGGGATTCTGGGTAAGGAAACGTTGGGGGATCCACGCAAGCCATACCTCCCTGGAAGCCGCCGGGTGTCTAGTTTTCAGAAATGCGTGGGTTTGGTAGGTTTCCCTAGATGGCCGCCGAGCACCGGGTCAAAAACCAAAGTGACCCCCCTTGCAAAACCAGGTGGTTTTGCAATAGGCCATTTTGATGTCGCCTCACTACGTTTGGGGCCCTTGCCTGCCGCGGGTACTTGGGCCTCCCACACAAGTGAGGCACCATTTTTACCGGGAGACCTGGGGGAACGCTGGGTGGTGGTAAATTTGTGTGAGCCCGGTGATGCCACAACTTTCCCACCCCAAAATGTGTGAAAAAAGTGATTTTTTCAGCAAAAATTGAGGTGTGCAGGGGATTCTGGGTAAGGAAACGTTGGGGGATCCATGCAAGCCATACCTCCCTGGAAGCCGCCGGGTGTCTAGTTTTCAGAAATGCGTGGGTTTGGTAGGTTTCCCTAGATGGCCGCCGAGCACCGGGTAGAAAACCAAAGTGACCCCCCTTGCAAAACCCGGTGGTTTTGCGATAGGCCATTTTGATGTCGCCTCACTACGTTTTGGGCCCTTGCCTGCCGCGGGTACTTGGGCCTCCCACACAAGTGAGGCACCATTTTTACCGGGAGACCTGGGGGAACGCTGGGTGGTGGTAAATTTGTGTGAGCCCGGTGATGCCACAACTTTCCCACCCCAAAATGTGTGAACAAAGTGATTTTTTCAGCAAAAATTGAGGTTTGCAGGGGATTCTGGGTAAGGAAACGTTGGGAGATCCACGCAAGCCATACCTCCCTGGAAGCCGCCGGGTGTCTAGTTTTCAGAAATGCGTGGGTTTGGTAGGTTTCCCTAGATGGCCGCCGAGCACCGGGTAAAAAACCAAAGTGACCCCCCTTGCAAAACCAGGTGGTTTTGCGATAGGCCATTTTGATGTCGCCTCACTACGTTTGGGGCCCTTGCCTGCCGCGGGTACTTGGGCCTCCCACACAAGTGAGGCACCATTTTTACCGGGAGACCTGGGGGAACGCTGGGTGGTGGTAAATTTGTGTGAGCCCGGTGATGCCACAACTTTCCCACCCCAAAATGTGTGAAAAAAGTGATTTTTTTCAGCAAAAATTGAGGTTTGCCGGGGATTCTGGGTAAGGAAACGTTGGGGGATCCACGCAAGCCATACCTCCCTGGAAGCCGCCGGGTGTCTAGTTTTCAGAAATGCGTCGGTTTGGTAGGTTTCCCTAGATGGCTGCCGAGCACCGGGTCAAAAACCAAAGTGACCCCCCTTGCAAAACCAGGTGGTTTTGCAATAGTCCATTTTGATGTCGCCTCACTACGTTTGGGGCCCTTGCCTGCCGCGGGTACTTGGGCCTCCCACACAAGTGAGGCACCATTTTTACCGGGAGACCTGGGGGAACGCTGGGTGGTGGTAAATTTGTGTGAGCCCGGTGATGCCACAACTTTCCCACCCCAAAATGTGTGAAAAAGGTGATTTTTTCAGCAAAAATTGAGGTTTGCAGGGGACTCTGGGTAAGGAAACGGTGGGGGATCCACGCAAGCCATACCTCCCTGGAAGCCGCCGGGTGTCTAGTTTTCAGAAATGCATGGGTTTGGTAGGTTTCCCAAGATGGCCACCGAGCACCGGGTCAAAAACCAAAGTGACCTCCCTTGCAAAACCAGGAGGTTTTGCGATAGGCCATTTTGATGTCGCCTCACTACGTTTTGGGCCCTTGCCTGCCGCGGGTACTTGGGCCTCCCACACAAGTGAGGCACCATTTTTACCGGGAGACCTGGGGAAACGCTGGGTGGTGGTAAATTTGTGTGAGCCCGGTGATGCCACAACTTTCCCACCCCAAAATGTGTGAAAAAAGTGATTTTTTCAATAAAAATTGAGGTTTGCAGGGGATTCTGGGTAAGGAAACGTTGGGAGATCCACGCAAGCCATACCTCCCTGAAAGCCGCCGGGTGTCTAGTTTTCAGAAATGCGTGGGTTTGGTAGGTTTCCCTAGATGGCCGCCGAGCACCGGGTCAAAAACCAAAGCGACCCCCCTTGCAAAACCAGGTGGTTTTGCGATAGGCCATTTTGATGTCGCCTCACTACGTTTTGGGTCCTTGCCTGCCGCGGGTACTTGGGCCTCCCACACAAGTGAGGAACCATTTTTACCGGGAGACCTGGGGGAACGCTGGGTGGTGGTAAATTTGTGTGAGCCCGGTGATGCCACAACTTTCCCACCCCAAAATGTGTGAAAAACGTGATTTTTTCAGCAAAAATTGAGGTTTGCAGGGGATTCTGGGTAAGGAAACGTTGGGAGATCCACGCAAGCCATACCTCCCTGGAAGCCGCCGGGTGTCTAGTTTTCAGAAATGCGTGGGTTTGGTAGGTTTCCCTAGATGGCGGCCGAGCACCGGGTAAAAAACCAAAGTGACCCCCCTTGCAAAACCAGGTGGTTTTGCGATTGGCCATTTTGATGTCGCCTCACTACGTTTGGGGCCCTTGCCTGCCGCGGGTACTTGGGCCTCCCACACAAGTGAGGCACCATTTTTACCGGGAGACCTGGGGGAACGCTGGGTGGTGGTAAATTTGTGTGAGCCCGGTGATGCCACAACTTTCCCACCCCAAAATGTGTGAAAAAAGTGATTTTTTTCAGCAAAAATTGAGGTTTGCCGGGGATTCTGGGTAAGGAAACGTTGGGGGATCCACGCAAGCCATACCTCCCTGGAAGCCGCCGGGTGTCTAGTTTTCAGAAATGCGTCGGTTTGGTAGGTTTCCCTAGATGGCTGCCGAGCACCGGGTCAAAAACCAAAGTGACCCCCCTTGCAAAACCAGGTGGTTTTGCAATAGTCCATTTTGATGTCGCCTCACTACGTTTGGGGCCCTTGCCTGCCGCGGGTACTTGGGCCTCCCACACAAGTGAGGCACCATTTTTACCGGGAGACCTGGGGGAACGCTGGGTGGTGGTAAATTTGTGTGAGCCCGGTGATGCCACAACTTTCCCACCCCAAAATGTGTGAAAAAGGTGATTTTTTCAGCAAAAATTGAGGTTTGCAGGGGACTCTGGGTAAGGAAACGGTGGGGGATCCACGCAAGCCATACCTCCCTGGAAGCCGCCGGGTGTCTAGTTTTCAGAAATGCGTGGGTTTGGTAGGTTTCCCAAGATGGCCACCGAGCACCGGGTCAAAAACCAAAGTGACCTCCCTTGCAAAACCAGGTGGTTTTGCGATAGGCCATTTTGATGTCGCCTCACTACGTTTTGGGCCCTTGCCTGCCGCGGGTACTTGGGCCTCCCACACAAGTGAGGCACCATTTTTACCGGGAGACCTGGGGAAACGCTGGGTGGTGGTAAATTTGTGTGAGCCCGGTGATGCCACAACTTTCCCACCCCAAAATGTGTGAAAAAAGTGATTTTTTCAATAAAAATTGAGGTTTGCAGGGGATTCTGGGTAAGGAAACGTTGGGGGATCCACGCAAGCCATACCTCCCTGGAAGCCGCCGGGTGTCTAGTTTTCAGAAATGCGTGGGTTTGGTAGGTTTCCCTAGATGGCCGCCGAGCACCGGGTCAAAAACCAAAGCGACCCCCCTTGCAAAACCAGGTGGTTTTGCGATAGGCCATTTTGATGTCGCCTCACTACGTTTTGGGCCCTTGCCTGCCGCGGGTACTTGGGCCTCCCACACAAGTGAGGCACCATTTTTACCGGGAGACCTGGGGGAACGCTGGGTGGTGGTAAATTTGTGTGAGCCCGGTGATGCCACAACTTTCCCACCCCAAAATGTGTGAAAAACGTGATTTTTTCAGCAAAAATTGAGGTTTGCAGGGGATTCTGGGTAAGGAAACGTTGGGAGATCCACGCAAGCCATACCTCCCTGGAAGCCGCCGGGTGTCTAGTTTTCAGAAATGCGTGGGTTTGGTAGGTTTCCCTAGATGGCCGCCGAGCACCGGGTCAAAAACCAAAGTGACCCCCCTTGCAAAACCAGGTGGTTTTGCGATAGGCCATTTTGATGTCGCCTCACTACGTTTGGGGCCCTTGCCTGCCGCGGGTACTTGGGCCTCCCACACAAGTGAGGAACCATTTTTACCGGGAGACCTGGGGGAACGCTGGGTGGTGGTAAATTTGTGTGAGCCCGGTGATGCCACAACTTTCCCACCCCAAAATGTGTGAAAAAAGTGATTTTTTTCAGCAAAAATTGAGGTTTGCAGGGGATTCTGGGTAAGGAAACGTTGGGGGATCCACGCAAGCCATACCTCCCTGGAGGCCGCCGGCTATCTAGTTTTCAGAAATGCGTGGGTTTGGTAGGTTTCCCTATATGGCCGCCGAGCACCGGGTCAAAAACCAAAGTGACCCCCCTTGCAAAACCAGGTGGTTTTGTGATAGGCCATTTTGATGTCGCCTCACTACGTTTTGGGCCCTTGCCTGCCGCGGGTACTTGGGCCTCCCACACAAGTGAGGCACCATTTTTACCGGGAGACCTGGGGGAACGCTGGGTGGTGGTAAATTTGTCTGAGCCCGGTGATGCCACAACTTTCCCACCCCAAAATGTGTGAAAAAGTGATTTTTTCAATAAAAATGTAGGTTTGCAGGGGATTCTGGGTAAGGAAACGTTGGGGGATCCACGCAAGCCATACCTCCCTGGAAGCCGCCGGGTGTCTTGTTTTCAGAAATGTGTGGGTTTGGTAGGTTTCCCTAGATGGCCGCCGAGCACCGGGTCAAAAACCAAAGTGACCCCTCTTGCAAAACCAGGTGGTTTTGCGATAGGCCATTTTGATGTCGCCTCACTACGTTTTGGGCCCTTGCCTGCCGCGGGTACTTGAGCCTCCCACACAAGTGAGGCACCATTTTTACCGGGAGACCTGGGGGAACGCTGGGTGGGGGTAAATTATTGTGTGAGCCCGGTGATGCCACAACTTTCCCACCCCAAAATGTGTGAAAAAGGTGATTTTTTCAGCAAAAATTGAGGTTTGCAGGGGATTCTGGGTAAGGAAACGGTGGGGGATCCACGCAAGCCATACCTCCCTGGAAGCCGCCGGGTGTCTAGTTTTCAGAAATGCGTGGGTTTGGTAGGTTTCCCTAGATGGCCGCCGAGCACCGGGTCAAAAACCAAAGTGACCCCCCTTGCAAAACCAGATTAACTATTGTTACTACAGCGTGAGAATTTTGGAATATTATTGCAAAGAAAATGTGGCAGACAATTCGAGGTTTACAGGACATTGGGGATAAAAAATCTTTTTCATTTCACCAGAGAGACATCACCATGAACTCCCATGGGTTTTCGACAATATCTACAGTTGGTGGGTTATTCTTGCATGGAAAGTGTACCTTGGCAGAGAAACTAAAGACAAAGATTCCTGCACAACCATCTATTCCTCAAACACACACACATACTGGTTGGATTTGGCACGAGGGCGAGTCATGGTTCAGTGTATTAAATTTTATTAACAAGAGATTTCACAAAAATGATATGCACTGTCAATAATTAAATTCACAAAAAACCAAACCAATGACTCGCAGTTCGTGAGCTGTAAAGCCACGTCAAGGCACCAACCACTTTACAGGCCATTCACACACCTTTCATACGTGATACAAACAAGACCATTTGCACCACCAGGCACAAAAGCAACACATTTCATAATTCACCAAAAAGGAACAAGGTACACCCTGCTTCAGAAAGACAAATATTACTGCACAGCCATCTAATCCGCAAGCACACACACATACTGGTTGGATTTGGCACGAGGGTGAGTGATGGTTCAGTAGATACAATTGTATTAGCAAGTGATTTCACAGAAATGAAATGCACTGGCAATAATTGAAAGGGCGAGAAACTGAACCATTGACTCACAGCTCGTGAGCTGTATAGCCACGACAAGGCACCTACCTCTTTACAGGCCATTCATACACCTTTCATACGTGTCATACAAAACCATTCACACCGCCAGCCGCGGGCCCATCACATAACAAAACTCACACCAGCACACAGCGCCATTCAAGGGCCCATCACTTTCACACGCCCACAATCCAGACACAGCAACTACACAGGCTGATGGATTGTGTGGAGTGGCACTCAGCTAGCAGTGTGTGTAGTGACCAGCAGAAAGTCACTACTCACACACAGCCAGCCGAGCACCAGTCCACACACACCGCTAGCCAGGTGCCAGTCCACGCACACCGCTAGCCAAGTGCCAGTCCAGGCACACCGCCAGCCAATCGCCAGTCCAGGCACACCGGCAGCCAATCGCCAATCCACCTACACCGCCAGCCAAGCTCCGGTCCACGGACACCACCAGCCAAGCACCAGTCCGCACACACCACCAGTCCACGCACACCGCCAGCCAAGCTCCAGTCCACGCACATTACCAGCCAAGCTCCAGTCCACGGACACCACCAGCCAAACACCAGTCTGCACACACCACCAGTCCACGCACACCGCCAGCCAAGTACGAGTCCACGCATACCGCCAGCCAAGCACCATTCCACGCACACCGCCAGCCAAGCTCCAGTCCACGCACACCACCAGCCACGCACCAGTCCACGCACACCGCCAGTCCATGCACACCGCCAGTCCACGCACACCGCCAGCCAAGCACCATTCCACGCACACCACCAACCAAGTGCCAGTCCAAACACACCAACAGCCAAGCGCAAGCCTACACACACCGCCATCACATTTAGGATTTTTTTAGAAAAAAATAAAAACACAAACAAATTGCAGATAGATACAAATCTTCTAACAGAAAATCAGCAACTAAATACATTGCACTAACACCAACCTTGAAACAGAATCAAATTTTCCAAAGAATACAGACCAGGCAGTTCACTTTACCACTCATGAATGCTCCCAAAAATTCTTTCGCGTGTGGTACGCTCTGAAACAAGCAGGGAGACACAGTGCAGGATGAGAGGGACAGTCGGGGCAGTACATACGACTCTCCTTCCGCGAACCTCTTCGCCAACAGACTCTACATCTCCTACTGGGAAAATCTTTTGCGGGTGTGGGAGGAATGTGATCTGGAAAGTGGCGTTCTTTCAATCCAGCAACATCCTCCACCACTCCAACTCTAGGAACACTTGCCTGTTCCACTACAACAAGGCTGCCTATTACAGACTCCTGAAACTTAGCAAAAGTCATCTTTGACTCAGGGCAAGAATCCTGGAACACAACAAAAGCATTAAACATTGCCAAGTGGAAAAGATGGATAGCCAACTTCTTGTACCAAATGTAAGCCTTACGAAGAGCAGTGTAAGGTTCCAACCTCTGATCTACTCTGTCAACACCACCCATGTGCCTATTATAGTCTAAAATGCACACAGGTTTGCGCGCTTCAGCGACCTGACCCCAAACAGTCACAGGTGCAGTGCTTTCATCATGGATGGTAGTCAGCATGTAGACATCTCTCCTGTCTGTAAACTTCACAGCAACGCAACGCACTGCACTGTCCCCGCACAAGCTTTTGACAAACAAGTTCTTTCGGGAAACCTTTACGGTTAGAGCGGATTGTGCCACAAGCAACAGTGTCCACTTTAGCCAATTCCCTGAACAACCGCACACCAGTGTAGAAGTTATCTACATATAAATGGTGGCCTTTGTTAAAAAATCCTCTACCAAGTTCCCAAACAATTTTCTCAGTCACTCCAAAAGTGGACGGACAACCAGGGAGGTTAAACCTAGATTCCTTACCGGTGTACACCCTGAAATTAGAGACATATCCAGTCCTACTGTCACATAGCATATACAGCTTTATTCCATAGCGTGCCCTTTTACTAGGAATGTATTGCCTAAAAACCAAGCGGCCCTTGAACAACACCAAAGACTCATCCACTGCAATTCCTCTACCAGGGGCATAAATCTCAGAAAATCGATCAACAAAGTGATCAAGGACAGGCCTAATCTTAAAAAGACGGTCACAGTCAGGGTGATCTCGTGGCAACGCTAAACCATTATCAACAAAGTGCATCATCCGAAGCAGAAGCAAATACCTGTCATGACTCATGACTGCCGGAAAAATAGACGTTGCCATCAAGGGACTGCTAGACCAATATGAAGACATTGATGGCTTCCTTAGCAAGCCCATCAAAAAAGTTAAACCCAAGAACTTCTTCATCTCTTCAACATTTGTGGGAGTCCACCGGGTAGCTCTAGAGTGTGGCTTAAGACTGGCACTGTTGTCCCTCAAAAACTGTTCGGCATACAAATTAGTCTGTTCAACAATCTCTGCCAAAAACACATCGTCCATAAACAACTGAAAAAAATTTACCGGCAAAAAGTTTTCAGTATTCACTCTAGACCCTGGAACACCAGTAAACTCTGGCAATGCCGGCTGCACCATGCCAGGGGCAACCCAGAGGTCATCACTTTCAACGGGAAGCCTTGCAGCCCCAGCCTGCAGCCCAAATGCCTCTTGCCACACTACACCAACGGGAAGCCTTGCAGCCGCAGTCTGCAGCCCAGAAGCCTCTTGCCGCACTACACCAACGGGAAACCTTGCAGTCCCAGGCTGCAGCCCAGATGCCTCTTGCCGCACTATCGGCACATCAGTCTCCTCCTCTAACACAGGCACTTCATCCGCACTAAGAGTATCTTCATCATCCGATGACTCCATACGGAGAGACAACTCACTGCCAGAATCGTCCCCTGCCTCCTCTCCCTCAGATGCAGAGTCAGTCTCTGAACCATGGTCAGAGGAAGACTCAAACAGCAAACCAACAACCTGCTGATCAGTAATCCTGCGGCTAGCCATTATACTTACTAAGATAGAAGACTGCACAAACAAGTCAACAACAACCGACAATGTGCAAACCAAGTAAGTAAAGAAATGTGTACCTTTATCACAAAGATCAATGTCCTCAAAAACTATACAATCCAATTACAAGAGACAGCTGCACTCACCAGAAACCAACTCTGCAGTGACACAGCAAAAACCAACGATATCAAACTAGAAAGAAGAAAAAAAAAAAATTACTCACAAGACAACAAAATACACATCGAGCACCAATGCAAAAAGTTTCTGACACTCAAAAAACAAACATACTGCTATTATTACACCATTTGCAAAAAAAATTCATGCAGAGAAATCAAACACATTTACATTGTACAAAAAAGAGTCTCTTACCAAACTACACAAACAGCAGAACCACCAGTAACAACACGGCAAACTGAAAAGAGCAAAAGCCTTCACCTAGAACAAAAAAGTAAAAAAAAACACATTACTATTGCAATTCACAAAAAATATAACAATAAACATTACAACATGCTATGTAACTACCCAAATGGTCAATCGGGTTATGTGCCAGGTGGGGCAGAAAACAGCAGGAAAAAAAAGGCTACTCTGTCCCGGGGCGGGTGGGCCAAATACATATTATGAAAATTGCCCCCTGGAAGCGACACTTGCAAAAGGGGTCACTTCCATTTTTATTTACACTACTTCCCTGGTGTCTAGTGGGCATTTCTGCCCCCCCGGGGCCAGAAACGGACCGAAAGTGGACCGATCTGCCCCCAGAGGGGGCAGAAAAGTCTGTGCAAAAATTATTCCCCAAGGGAAGCGACCCTTGCCCAAGGGGTCGCTTCCCATATCAATATAACGACATCCCTGGTGTCTAGTGGGCTTTTCTGCCCCCCCCCGGGGGCAGAAACGGACCGAAAGTGGACCGATCCCCCAGCAGAAAAGTCTGTGCAAAAATTATCCCCCAGGGAAGCGACCCTTGCCCAAGGGGTCGCTTCCCATATCACAATAAATATATCCCTGGTGGCTAGTGGGCTTTTCTGCCCCCCCTGGGGGCAGAAACGGACCAAAAGTGGACCGATCTGCCCCCAGGGGGGGCAGAAAAGTCTGAGCAAAAAATATCCCCCAGGGAAGCGACCCTTGCCCAAGGGGTCGCTTCCCATACAACAATAAATAAATCCCTGGTGGCTAGTGGGCTTTTCTGCCCCCCCTGGGGGCAGAAACGGACCGAAAGTGGACCGATCTGCCCCCAGGGGGAGCAGAAAAGTCTGAGCAAAAAATATCCCCCAGGGAAGCGACCCTTGCCCAAGGGGTCGCTTCCCATACAACAATAACTAAATCCCTGGTGGCTAGTGGGCTTTTCTGCCCCCCCCGGGGGCAGAAACGGACCGAAAGTGGACAGATCTGCCCCCAGGGGGGGCAGAAAAGTCTGAGCAAAAAATATCCCCCAGGGAAGCGACCCTTGCCCAAGGGGTCGCTTCCCATACAACAATAAATAAATCCCTGGTGGCTAGTGGGCTTTTCTGCCCCCGTGGGGGCAGAAACGGACCGAAAGTGGGCCGATCTGCCCCCAGGGGGGGCAGAAAAGTCTGTTTAATAAATATCGCCCAGGGAAGCGACCCTTGCCCAAGGGGTCGCTTCCCAAATGCCGAAATACAGATCCCTGGCGTCTAGTGGGGCATCCCTGCTCCACGATCGCGACGCTGTGCGCGATCGTGGGACAGGAATGCCCAGCATTGAGACATCAGGGGAGAGGAAATACTCTTTCCTCTCCCCCGATGCCTCAAGGCATTGGAATTCGGCCAGCCCCTGCAACACCGCAAGAAAACACTCACCCTCCCCGTTGGACGCGCTGGAAGAAATGAATTCCAGCGCGTCCAACGCTTCCTGATGACGCCGGCGCGCGCTGTGCGCGCTGACCTCATCAGGAAGCGTGGGGGGGCTCGGGTGTGGCAGCGGAAACTCTTCCGCTGCCATCCCCCTCTGTGGGGGCACGATCGATGCCCCAGGGGGGGAGCGCCAGCGCTTCCCCCAGGGGTTGTGCTCATGACGGAGCGGTTCCGTCATGAGCACAGCTCAGCCGATGCTCATGATGGAACCGCTCCGTCATGAGCATCGAAGGGGTTAAAGCTCTGAACTGGTTTCCTCTTGAGGCCAGAATCCAATTTAGGCTGGCTTGCATCACCCACAGGGCTCTTTACTCCAAGTCCCCTGCATTTCTCGCACAGAAACTCATGATATCCAGAGTAGCCAGAAACTCCCGGTCTGCCAGAGACCTTTTGCTCCAACCCGCATGCTTCAGAAAAAAAAGAACGTGCAATCGGAACTCACTCCCACTCACCATCAGAAGAATATCGTCTCTAGCACACTTCAAAAAGGAGGCCAAAACTTTCCTAATGGGCAAATTCCTCTCCTAACGCTCACATTACAATCACCTCCGTAATCTGGCTTTACCTATCTCTATGGCACTATCCCAGGGCCTTTTCTCCTTATGATACTCACCCGGCACTTCCGAACAAACTTCCTGGGTGTTAAGACTGCTTTCTCTAGCTTAATGTATCGACTTGTTCTTACCCCAAAATGTGTCCAGGTATTATGATTGTTTGTTTTACCAATATATTGTATATACCCTTCCCTATTCCTTTGGCTCTTTCCCCCTCTATGTATGTCCTTGTATCCCACCTGTTACTACTGTAAAGCGCTCTGATACCCTCACGTGTCTGGTTCGCGCTGTATAAAACACTAAATAAATAAATAAATGGGATTCATAAACATAATGTTTGGGAAATGGACTACTCTACAGGGTATTCTATCGCTAAAAGAAGATCAGTAAGAGGAAACCAGGGTCAGTAAGGATTAATGTGATCCTACCACATCATTCCAAATGAGCCCATAGTTCCTCGTCAATGTTAAGACCTAGAGGGGCCATGGTTGGCAGATCAATGATGTGTTTGGATTCTAGAGCCCTCCATACTATCCCCCCCTCTTTTGTTCTTGGGGACCTGATCAATACATAAAAACTGTAATAGGTTACAGTCACTATTGTGCATTTTCTGGAAATGACGAGCCACCGAGTAAGTCAGAACCTTTTTAGTGATGGCTCGCTTATGTTCCAGTATACTTTTTTTGGCTGGATGGATAGTGCTGCCCAGGTATCTCTTGGGGCAGGGCACTCCAAAACATATAGAGTATATTCAGAAGTGCAGTTCAAAAGTCGATTGATGTTTCTTGTTTTCCCTATCGTTGTACCACTTTCCAGAGTGTTATAATCTAGTACTTTCTGGCTATATTTGCACGCCTTGCAATTCAGGCACGGATAGAACCCTCTCACCTTTGTTGTTTGTTGTGCAGTTGACCTAAAATGGCTTTGCACTAGGTGGTCGTCTATAGATTTTCTGTGTCTGTGTGTTATCAATGGATACACTGGAATCACTTTTTTAAGGATGATATCAGTTTGAAGAATATGCCAGTTTTTTAAAAATATTTGGACCACTTCTGAAGATTTAACATTATAACGCGTGATCATTCTGACTGAAGTAACCGTTGGTTAAATTTCAGGTTTAAGGATCTTGGGTATCAGTAGTTGAAGTCTGTCTATTCTGTCAGTTTTATGAGATGCCTGATGTAAAATGTTAGGGGAATAACCTCTGTTCTTAATCCTCTGAAAGGCCTCTTCTCTTGCCTTTTCATACTCTTTAGAGGTTGTACAGTTTCTTTTTAGAGGGAAGAGTTCCCCATAGGGAATATTGTTAATCATACTCCTCGGGTGGGCACACCTAGCATGAAGCACAGTATTTCCCGGTGTGGGTTTTCTATATAGGCGGGTCAGAATTCTAGAGTTCTCTGTATAGACATCAACATCCAGGTAGTAGACATTGGTGTTGCTGATATGGCCACTGAATTTTTAATTGAGGCTGTTGCGATTAAGGAAAGTTACATACTCCTCAGCAGCAGGACGGGTGCCCTTCCACACAATGACCAGGTCATCGATGTAGAGGGCCCATAATACGATGTGATCCATTTATCGTTCGGGTATATCCCTCCAGGCCACATGCTTCTCCCACCAGCCAATGAAAAGATTTGCATAGCTGGGGGTGAAGCACGTGCTCATCACCGTTCCGCGCAGCTATTTGTAAAGTTGACCTGAAAAAATAAAGATGTTGATTTCAAGGCAAAAAGTCAGCATTGCCAAAAGCATCTCATTGTGTTTCATATATTTCAGGGGTCGCTTGTTGAGAAACCATTTAACAGCCTCTACACCATCCTTGTGATTAATGAAAGTGCAGAGGCTGGTGATGTCTAATGTAATGAGAAGCATGTCTTCCTCCCAGCTTACACCCTCAATGATTCTCAAATAATTGCCAGTGTCCTTAATGTAAGAACTGAGATCTCTGACCCACAGTGCCAAAAAGGAGTCTATATAGGTAGAACAATTCCCTGACAGACTGTTAATAGAAGCAACAATAGGTCTCCCTAGTGGTCTACTAGCATTTTTATGAATTTTGGGGAGGTGATAGAAAGTAGGGATTACATGATATTCACAGAGTAAAAAATTGTATTCGTCTGTGTCAATCATCCCCTCCTCTCTCAATGACATTAATAGTTGATGGAAAGTCTTAATGCAATTTGCACAGACAGTTTTATTTGTTGGCAAATAACATTCTTTGTCTTCGAGTTGGTTTAGGGCTTCTGCAACGTAATGCTCAAGAGAAACAAACAACAATGTTTCCACCCTTATCCGAGGGCTTTATTATTAATATATTTTCTCAATGATTGGATAGCCTGCCATTGTTCAAATAGAATGTTGTAGTCCTTGTTCTTTGTGAAGTTATCATTTCTTAACTTCTTCAAGTCAGCAACAACTGCGTCACTGAAGAAATCAATAGCGTCAAAGACTGTTTGAGGCATCCTTCTTGATTTTCTCCCCAGGCAACTTGTGCCACCCGTCCATATAATACCTGCCATTTCTAGGGGGTTTTCATTAGATGGCTGTTGTTAGATATCAGTATTGGATTCCAGGGTCTCTAGTAGTTGCAAACTCAAAAGTGTGTCTAGATCAGAATCAGCGAATAAATCCATTTAGTTGGAAGTGTCGGTATCTTGATTTAGAGTTGTTTGTGGACGTAACAGATGCATTTTTTGCAGCTTCAATTTGGGTGTGTATTTGAACAGGTCCACTCTAGTTTCAACCAAATCAGCAGTGGGGCAGAAAGTTAGTCCCAGTTGTAGTACTTGCATTTCTGCATCGCTAAGGACTCTATCTGAGAGGTTTTGTTGTTCACATCTGCCTCGCTTTCCCTTGCTGCGAGTGACTCTGGGAGATGGTACCTCTTCCCCTTCTTTTCTTGCCCCTTCTTGTTTTTTGGGTTTTTTTTGCTGCTGAACTGGTGGATGTGTTCATTGTGCCGGTCTGTGGCGGTTTTCCCAGATTAGCCTGTACTCTTGAAAATAAATAGACCCTGTAGTTGGATCTCTCTCCTCTAAAGGCGCAGCTTACTCTTTCTATCCCTGATTTGGAACCAGACAGTAACATCGCTACAAATCAAATCTTGAGCTGGAGAAAGGCTGCCGTTAATGAATTGGTCCCTCAAAAAATAGTTACCTCTAGGAGAAGAACCCCTTCCCAACCTTGGTTCTCAGACTCACTAAAAGCTCAAAAACAATATTGCAGAAGGGCTGAGAGGAAATGGAGGGCTAATTATAATCCACAGCTGAAAAATGAATACAAAACCTCCTTGGCCATGTACAAAAAATTAATACTAGAAGAAAAAAGCAAATATTTTATTAAAAAATAGATGAGGCAAAGAACTCTAGCAAAGAACTCTTTGCTACTGTTAAAAAACTGACAAAAATCGACAGTGATAAACAGGTAGTAATCAGCTCTGACTTCTGTAACACTCTGGGCCAATTTTTTATAGATAAAGTATCCTCAGTCTAAGAATCCTTCAAATTGACCGATAAGGTCTCTCCAATACAGTCACACCCAGAACCCAAGGATGAGTCTCGCCCATTAGAGAAGAATTTCTGTTTCCATTTCGTGCCACCTTCAGTGGAACAAATTCTGCAAACAGTTAAAACGACTAAGTCTGATAGCTTAACGGATTCTTGCCCACCTAAGATTATGCATCTATTTCCCGAGTTGGTGAGCGAACAACTAGGCAGACTATTCTCCCAAATAGTAAATTCCAGCCACTTCCCAGACACATGGAAAATTACCTTTGTACTGCCACTTTTAAAAAAACCGAATCTGGACCCGCAGACACCGGGGAATTACAGACCCATTGAGAGAATTCCTTTCGCCGCAAAGGTTCTCGAGAAACTACTGAATAAACAGCTGTCCCTGTTCCTCTCGGATACAAGTGCCCTAGACCACTCGCAATTTGGCTTCCGAGCGGGACACGGAATGGAAATGGCACTGATCACGGCAGTCGAAGAACTAAGGAGTGTCTTGGACGCCGGAGGGAGGGCCGCCTTGATCCTATTGGATCTTTCGGCGGCCTTCGACACTGTAAACCATGACACTCTTCTAAACCGTCTAGCTGAAGCCGGAGTGCATTCGTCGGCCCGATCATTGTTTCAACAGATCCTTTACAGTGGAGCTGGGAGAAGCAAAATCACAGCCTTTCAGCTCTCCTTGTGGGGTGCCTCAGGGGTCCTCTTTGAGCCCCACTCTTTTTAATCTGTATGTAGAGCCCCTGGTTGCAATCATTAGGAACTGTGGGTTTCTACCAATATCTTATGCTGACGACACCCAAATAGTGGTGTCGATCAAAAATAATGTCAAAGAGACGGCAGAAAAATTTCAAAAATGCATGATACGAGTCAATCACTGGATGCAGAGTAACTGTTTAAAACTGAATGGAGACAAAAGTGAAGTCATGCTGCTAGGCACTGACATGGATATCTGGTCCCCGGAGTGGTGGCCACTCAGCCCAGGCCATCGCCCACTGCCAGTAAATAAAGTGAAAAATCTGGGCGTCCTACTAGACAATAAGTTGACTTTTGACGCCCAGTCCAATAAACTGGCATCAACTATTTGGTATATTCTGAAAATTATTAGGAAGCTCCTGCCATTTATCCCCGTAGATTCTCGCAAAACAGTGGTAACAGCCCTGGCCTTATCAAGGCTAGATTACGGAAATGCTCTATATGCTGGGATACAGGCTCAGCACCTAGCAAAACTACAATGCCTGCAAAATGCAGCGGCTAGATTGATTCTGGACATCCTCAGGTCTGAGCCGATTTCACACCAACTAAGATCCCTACACTGGCTTCCAATGGGAAAAAGAATACAATTTAAGTCTGTATGCTTGGCCTATAAGGCCCTGCATGGGAGCGGCTCTCAGTTTTTAAAAACCCATTTACGACTGAATGAGCCATCCAGGAATCTTCGTTCCAGCCAAGCTAAACTAATCCAGATCCCTAGATACAAACAGGTCAGGTGTGGGGGCAGAAGTTTTCTGCTGCTTGCAGCAAGGACCTGGAACCTCCTCCCAATCACAATCAAAAACAGTCCCTCCATGCTGTCATTCAGAAAAGAGGTAAAAACCTGGCTGTTCTCCACCACTCAGACCAAGCCGTGATGTTCCCCGGGTATCTTTGTCTCTATTTAGCGCCAAGACGCCCATGGGCATACGTGCGCTTTATACATTTTTAATTCAAATCAAATCAAATCAATCAAATCTGCGGCTGTTTGTTCTTCTTCAGAAATTTCTACCTCTGACTCCGAGGTGTCTCTGTTGCTTGTTGCCCCTATTTTCTGTTGATTTAATTTTTTCCTAGGGATGTCATACTTGCGGGCAAACGTCAGAACACGCCCAGAGAGATAGTCCTGTTCATCACGTTGAAACTTTGTTTGTTTACGTTTGCGGATACCGCTTTCATAATCCTTGAGCCTCTTCATCATTGCGGCTTTTAAATCATTGCTTTGTTTTGTGTCCTTGTCTTTGTTTATCATTTCCTCTAGCCTTTCACCTCCTCTAGAAGCTTGGCTTGGTCACTCCAGGCATACTTGATCAGGATCCTGACCATTCCTTTAGCAGACTCAGTTGTATGAGCAGACCACTCCTTAAGCAATTCAGGATCTGGATTTTCGCAAGAGGGGACTATGAAAATGCGTAAAACCCTTGGAATGCGGTCGACTTGCAAATATTTTTCCAGGGATGTAGCCTCCAACCAATTCCGGATTTCTTTTTCGTGTGTCTTTTCGAGACTCTGATATAATATTTTCAAATTGGTAGAAGGAGTGGCAGGAGCGTTAAGTTCCCTAGAGTCCCTTCCAGGTCGTCCAGTTCCCTGTTTAAATATATCCATAACTGCCTCTTCACGTTCCGTTACTGAGGACATGATTAGCCTGGAAGGCACGTTGGTGTCAACTAACTTGACAGAGGGGTTAAGCAATGAAAGTCAATTATGCATAACCTTCGAGGCAGACATTGCAAACATATATAACTTGGAGCTGATTAAGGAG
The DNA here is from genome assembly GCF_964204655.1 of Triturus cristatus. Taxonomy (NCBI): domain Eukaryota; kingdom Metazoa; phylum Chordata; class Amphibia; order Caudata; family Salamandridae; genus Triturus; species Triturus cristatus. Next base: position 742,953,829 of record NC_140583.1, read on the forward strand.
AGCAAGGCACTCACCATGTTAATTACCCTCTATAATTGAATTTCTACAGTGTTTGTTGTATAAACTTATAACCCAGGGTGACTATTGGTAAACCTGAGCGTTTTTTTGGTTGACTATTTATTTGAGTCTCCAAGGTTATTCTTATAATCCTGAATATTGTTATCATGATGTCTTAAATCTAATATATGTCTGTGTGTGTGTATACATATATTTATATATATGTATATGTGTTTGTGTATGTATAGAAATATATGTATATGTATATATATGTATATGTGTGTGTGTGTGTACATACAAATACATATATATGCAGACGAATACAGCTTCCGATCCGACCATGTTATTTCATCAAGAAAGCAAAAGACACACAATTGATGGACGGAATGCTGAACAAATCAAAACATTCACCCCCAGTCAAGAGATCTGGGTTAAATCCATCATTCTTTTGCTCACCATGCCACCCCACTTTAGACCTGGCCATATGCAAATCAGTCTTGACCCTGTGCCCCATGGGAACACTCCAGCCCGAACTGCCAAGCAAAGTCCTCCCTGGACCGGACACAAGCATCTTAGGACCGGTTTCAGGGATTCAACCCTCTTCAGCAAGGATAGCTTGATTCCAGTGGCACAGTGAGCCCAGGACCCACGTCTGGGCATACCTGGCGCATTTAGGGCGAGAAAGCAAGAGACACACAATTGATGGACGGAATGCAGAACAAATCAAAACATTCCCCCCCAGTCAAGAGATCTGGGTTAAATCCATCATTCTTTTGCTCACCATGCCACCCCACTTTAGACCTGGCCATATGCAAATCAGTTTTGACCCTGTGCCTCATGGAAACAGTCTAGCCCGAACTGCCAAGCCAAGTCCTCCCTGGACCAGAAAAAAGCATCCTAGGACCGGTTTCGGGGTTTCACCCCTCTTCAGCCAGGATAGCTTGATTCCAGTGGCACAGTGAGCCCAGGACCCATGTCTGGGCATACCTGGCGCACTTACGGTGAGAAAGCAAAAGACACACAATTGATGGACGGAATGCAGAACAAATCAAAAAATTCAACCCCAGTCAAGAGATCTGGGTTAAATCCATCATACTTTTGCTCACCATGCCACCCCCCTTTAGACCTGGCCATATGCAAATCAGTCTTGACCCTGTGTCTCATGGGAACAGTTCAGCCCGAACTGCCAAGCCAGGTCCTCACTGGACCGGAAACAAGCATTCTAGGACTGGTTTCGGGGTTTCACCCCTCTTCAGCCAGGATAGCTTGATTCCAGTGGCACAGTGAGCCCAGGACCCATGTCTGGGCATACCTGGCGCACTTACGGTGAGAAAGCAAAAGACACACAATTGATGGACGGAATGCAGAACAAATCAAAAAATTCAACCCCAGTCAAGAGATCTGGGTTAAATCCATCATACTTTTGCTCACCATGCCACCCCCTTTAGACCTGGCCATATGCAAATCAGTCTTGACCCTGTGTCTCATGGGAACAGTTCAGCCCGAACTGCCAAGCCAGGTCCTCACTGGACCGGAAACAAGCATTCTAGGACTGGTTTCGGGGTTTCACCCCTCTTCACCCAGGATAGCTTGATTCCAGTGGCACAGTGAGCCCAGGACCCATGTCTGGGCATACCTGGCGCACTTAGGGTGAGAAAGCAAAAGACACACAATTGATGGACGGAATGCAGAACAAATGAAAACATTCACCCCAGTCAAGAGATCTGGGTTAAATCCATCATTCTTTTGCTCACCATGCCACCCCACTTTAGACCTGATCAGTTCTCTGTACTGGGGTGAATGTATGACATTGTTCTGCATTCTCTTCATCAATAGTTCTTTTTGCATTTGTCACCCCGAGTGGGACGGGTATGCTCAGACTTGAGTCCCCTGCTCTCCATGCCACTGGAATCAAGCTATCCTGGCCGAAGAGGGGTGAAACCCCGAAACCGATCCGGTCCTAGGATGCTTGTTTCCAGTCCAGGGAGGACCAGGCCTGGCAGTTCGGGCTGGACTGTTCCCATTGGGCAAGACTGATTTGCATATGGCTGGGTTCAAACTGGAATTGCATGATGAGCAAAAAAACGATGGATTTAGGCCGAGATCTCTGTACTGGGTTGAATTTATGACATTGTTCTGCATTCTGTCCATCAATAGTTCTTTTTGCATTTGTCACCCTGAGAGGGACGGGTATGCTCAGACGTGAGACCAGTTTTTTCCATGCCAATGGAATCAAGCTATCCTGGCTGAAGAGGGGTGAAACCACGAAACCGGTCCTAGGATGCTTGTTTCCAGTCCAGGGAGGGCCTGGCCTGGCAGTTCCGGCTGGATTGTGTCCATTGGGCACAGGGTCAAGACTGATTTGCATATGGCTGGGTCCAAACTGGAATGGCATGGTGAGCAAAATAACGATGGATTTAGGCCCAGATCTCTGTACTGGGGTGAATGTATGATATTGTTCTGCATTCTTTCCATCAATAGTTCTTTGTGCATTTGTCACCCCGAGTGGGACGGGTATGCTCAGACGTGAGTCCCGTGCTCTCCATGCCACTGGAATCAAGCTATCCTGGCTGAAGCGGGGTGAAACCCCGAAACCGGTCCTAGGATGGTTGTTTCCAGTCCAGGGAGGACCTGGCCTGGTAGTTCGGGCTGGAGTGTTCCCAATGGGCACAGGGTCAAGACTGATTTGCATATGGCTGGGTCCAAAATGGAGTGGCATGGTGAGCAAAAAAACAATGGATTTTGGCCCAGATCTCTGTACTGGGGTGAATGTATGACATTGTTCTGCATTCTGTCTATCAATAGATCTTTTTGCATTTGTCAGCCCGAGTGGGACGGGTATGCTCAGACGTGAGTCCAGTGCTCTCCATGCCACTGGAATCAAGCTATCCTGGCCGAAGAGGGGTGGAACCCCGAAACCGGTGCTAGGATGCTTGTTTCCAGTCCAGGGAGGACCTGGCCTGGCAGTTCGGGCTGGACTGTTCCCATTGGGAACAGGGTCAAGACTGATTTGCATATGGCTGGGTCCAAACTGGAATGACATGGTGAGCAAAAAAACTAATGATTTAGACCCAGATCTCTGTACTGGGGTGAATGTATGACATTGTACTGCATTCTGTCCATCAATAGTTCTTTTTGCATTTGTCACACCGAGTGGGATGGGTATGCTCAGACGTGAGTCCTGTGCTCTCCATGCCACAGGAATCAAGCTATCCTGGCTGAAGAGGAGTGAAACCCCCAAACCGGTCCTAGGATGCTTGTTTCCAGTACAGGGAGGACCTGGCCTGGCAGTTCGGGCTGGACTGTTCCCATTGGGAACAAGGTCAAGACTGATTTGCATATGGCTGGGTCCAAACTGGAATGACATGGTGAGCAAAAAAAGGATGGATTTAGGCCCAGATCTCTGTACAGGGGTGAATGTATGACATTGTTCTGCATTCTGTCCGTCAATAGTTCTTTTTGCATTTTATTTCATCATCACAAAAAACAAATGGGCCCCTATGTCACTAGCCCAACCTTTGGTCTTTCACATCTTATAGTGCAGGTGTTCCTTCACTGAGGAATGTGTAATGACTAATGGGCCACTATATTCATCCAGTATTATGGACTCGCAGTTGTGCCGAAAAATAGTCGGGATGGCCTCACATACCCCCTGGGTGTCAGGCATCATCATCAGCCATCCCATGTTCGCCAAAGAATCGTCTAATGGCAAACGAGCCCATTCTAATAGTGAACCCAAACGACGGCCTGTCGCCTAAAAGCTAAACCCTTTCCTACTCCCTTGGACTCGGCATTGGTGGCGTCTAGTTTGATTAATATGTTATTTCATCTACATAGAGAGGGTACAGCAAGGTTATTAATGACAGGATCTTAAATATTTAATTGAAATTCACTTTCTTCTCTACAATAATATATCAATGAAACGTAGCTAACATTTTTAATCCTGTGCTATTGTGTGGAAAGTAGAGAGACTTCGATCCTCAACAAATCACAGTAAAAAGAGGAGGGATTCATTTATAATTGGTATTAGAAGATTGAAATGTTGGGAGCTCCATTGAAGACAATGGAGTTCTCCCTGCTTCTACGGGCCAGTAAAGGCCTGCGGAGCAACATTCCAATGTTTTACAAAGGCCTCTCTGAGCTCGAGGGGATTTAAATCCCCTCAACTTCGAGAGGCCTTTATTGTATTTGTTAGAACATTCTGCCCTCTAGTGGCAGAATGTTCTAATATCCTTATAGCCCTTCGTAGCAGGGCTAGACCGGCTATTAAAGTCCCATTCCCTTGTTGAAGTCCCTCGCCTTCGGCTCGGGCCTTTAACGTGGGAGTGGGCCTTTGATAGCCGGTATTGCCAGCTACGGCGGGCTATAAGGCTATATTATTTGAATTTCAGAAGTGAATGATCAGAGAGAGAGATGATGAGTAAAATGAGAAGTAAAATACTGAAGAATGCAGTTTGGATGGGCTATAACAAGAGCGATGGCTTTGTGTCAATGGCAGAGGAAATAAAGAGATTATCTCTTCCAAAGTAGTGAATATCTTTGGAGTTTTGAAGGACTGCTAACATCCCTTTCAGGAAAGTATTCAGGGGATGGCCTAGGAGCAATCAGGTCTTGTGGCCTATAAGTGAGTGAAGCGGTTAGTTTTAAACTAGGACAAGCCAATAATTTAAGTACGCAAGTAAAACACGTAAAACTCACAAATTTCACAATAGGTCACATTTCTCAAAATCAGACATTATGAAATTTGACATAATGTTTTGCCTGCGGGAGGCAGGTTCATGCAGAAAATGTCTTATGAGGAGATACTTTCATTTCAAACTAGAGTTCTGCAAGTGTCTTTTGTTACTTTTGCTATGCATGTTATGCACTCATGTAAAAAGAAGTTGGTTGGGAGTGTTTATCCAACCCCAAGAAAAGTTTTAAAATGGAGCAAAATGGTGCATCACAACACAATCTTCAAAGCTTTAGCAAAAAATGTACAAGGTTTCAGGTTTTTTATAGAGGATCTTTTAGGAAACAACACAGAAAATCATGATATGCATACTGAGCCAAACCTTTCTCAAAGAGTTTGGGGGATTTCTACCCAAGAAAAAAAGGGCTTTGACAGTTTCCACTCTGAGCTTCTATACAAAGTGTTGACACTAGGATGACTGATATATTCTCTCTTAAATGATAGATAACAGCCTTTATTGGGATTAGCAGTATCCCAACCGAAAACTCAAATCACCACTAATTAGCTGTTCCTTAAGTGGGATGGATAAAACACCCTTTTATCCAGGACTCAGGGTGCTGACAATGGACCCATTAATGGTAACACTTTTTGAGAAGTCAAGATGAGCAGAAGCAGTGAGCTGTAATCTCAGAAGATCAGCAAGGATACAAAATGATGTGTGGAGTCAGTGAAAACCAACACACAGAGTTAAAGAGACAAGTAGTGGAAGGGATCAGAGGTGACAAAGAGTGAGAAGAAAGCAACAGATGGAGTGAAGGAGACAAGGAGTGAGAGTAGCTCGAAGGGAGTGGAATAGCCAATGAGTGAGAGGATAGCTCAAAAGAGTGCAGAGGAGATGAAGGGGAGTATAGTCTAGAGGACAACAAGAAGGCAGACACCCCACAGGGGACACACAAAACCCAGCTGGCTATCTTTGATGAATGCTGCGTTCCCCCTAGCCATGGTCTTGGAAGACTGTGGCTAAATGCATGTCAAAGGAAAGTGGTGGGTTTTGCGCAGGAGAAAGTTGCCATATCGAGCTTGCACTGCATCAGAACTGAGAAAGGAAAGAAGTGCATAGAGAGGGAAAAGGAATGTCACTCTGTCTGAAAAGTAAAGAGATGGCGCTGAATGCTGCAGAGATGCTAGTCACTTGATTTACCCTGGGGAAGCAAGGGTTTTTCTTTCAATTAGTTAAGGTACCTAATACTGTATCCAATTGCTTTTAATGGAATCCTTGTCCCCCTTCTTCTGGCACATAACACATTGATACAGGATAGCAAAGAGGAAAAGACTGCTAATGTGACATACCCATAATCATTGACTAGATGCTGCATATTCTCAATAAAAAACACTAAAGCCCTATGGGGTGTCTCTCCCTCTCCCTTTGCAGGGGCCAAACAATGGTTTTACAGAATAATAACTGTTAGATACTGTCTAAAATTACACCTTCGATTGAAATTTGATGCTACCTTCTGTCTTTTTCTCAGCTCCTGGAGCTAATGGGTACACATTGAAACAGCTCCTAAAAACTAAGCCCAGGTGGGTAACTATGCTTCGCCAGCATAGTTTACGTAGTTTTGCCTACTCCGCGCTACGTTGCAAATGCGGAGTTCAGGCAAAACTACGACTTCATGGCGAAGCATAGTTAGCCGGCCCCTCCACACTCCCAAAGTAATTAAAAGTGATTAAAAAGGCACTTACCTGCCATGGCTGCCTCCTCCTCACCATGGCTGCTCTCCTACCTCCTCCTCGCCATCCTTCACTGAAGAAACCCTACATTGTACATCTTGCGAATGCACATGCGCACATGCAAGACGTACAGTGTAGGGGTTATCAGTAAAGAAGTACGGTGAGGAGGAGGCAGGAGAGTGGCCTTGGCGAGGAGGAGAAAGCCATGGCAGGTAAGTGCCTTTTTAATTACTTTTAATTACTTTGGAAGGGGGGGAGGGCGTGGAGCGAAGTTCCATGGAGTTGTTTCCCAACTCTGTGAAACTTCGCTCCGCCCAGGGTTATTCAGATCAAGCATGATTTTCCCAATTGGCCACAATCTATGCACATACATCTGCATGCATGGTTGATCATCTTGGAAAACTTGAAAACCTTTTAAGATGTCTGTCCACCGATACAAAGGCAGCAAGTGATTTAAGCCCTGGGAGGATATGGGTAAGCAGGCACTGAAGGTAGTCAAAATTTATCAAATAAGAAAGCTGGGTTTGGGAAAGGAGAGGGGAGTATTAAGAGACAGGGTGCGAGATAGAAAATAGTACCTTATCCATTGCAACTCAAGGTCTGGCATCAGCAGTGGAAGGATACAAGTCATCCAATCAAAACTTGCTGAAGTCAAACTAATTATTGGATGGGACAAAAACTAAACTTTTGAGGTAAGCCATAGAAGCAAAGTTAGAGAACTGAGACAGACAAGAAAGCCATTGTATTATGTGCGAGTGGTGGATGCAAAGCCCTGTCTCCATCTTGGATACTATAGTGCCTTTGCTGACATAAAGCTAAGGCTGTCTGTAGGCAAGACCTAGCAGTGATAAAAACATGTTATCCAGTACAAGGAGGACAACATGTCAATATAGACCTTAGAACCCAGAGAGAGTAGCGTACCATCAACTCACACATGCCCTCTGATATCGCTGTGCAAATCATAGCAGCAGCCAGTGCAAGAAAAGGAAAAAGTTAACTTAAGGAAGCCTGTGGCACGGTGAAATAAAGGGGCTTAATGTGGAGCAGAGACATAAGCATTATCTTTTATCAACACAAATTTGTATTCTACTGTTACTTGAGTGAGTTAAGGAATTTGTTGCAGAGAATCTTGAGTATCCTGTAGGGCATAAATTCTGTTAAAATAGCTCAGGAGGAACTGTATTTGATGCAAACATCTTCCTGTTACCGGCATGTCACTAGTTTGAATCCTTGCAGAGTTTTATTCAATATTCATTTATTCTAAAGTTATTCTAAAGATAATAAATTTGGATAGTATTTGACATATCAATTTAAAATAAATATTTTTTTGCCTGCAGTACACATGGTTGCTTTTTGTGAAACTGTACACATAAATGAACAACGGTAACAAGCAGCAGGAGCAGTGAGCGCCAGTGAGCGCCAGATGCCAAAAAACAAACACCACCACGAGTGGCTGCTTCCAGCTTGTCATATGGAAGTGTGTGAGGCGCCCCCTCTGTTGAAATGTTGACAGTGCCGGGGGCACCACTTGCGTACTTTGCTCAGCTGGATATGTGAAATGTGATTGGTGTATTACCACAGAGAGAGGGAGTTTATTTACTCCATGTGTGGTGTTTTCCGTGTGTTTTTGGCTCACCACAGCACACATAAAAAACACTTGACTTTTGTGGTCGTGCGACCCATGCTGAATTGTTCTTTTCCTACACAAGTGTCTTAAATCAGGCAAGAGTAGAGGTTGGTGTCCGATAAGCTTGGGGGAAACTGCCTGGGAAGAGTGGATAGATAAGACCTCCTGTCTGTTTTGTGTTCAATGCAACCAGTTCCATCCACAGTGGATGAAATATGTTGCCAGGGAAGCTTCATGTAGGTTTCTGTCTGACAGACTTGTAGAAGTGTGCTTCAAAAATTGATTAAAGAATAGATCAATAACTGATCAGTGCACTGAACTGAATGGATGTATGGTGGGAGAAAGTGGGAGTTTAAATTTAAAATGGAATGGTCAGCGGGACCGACAAAGGAGTATGGCTGTTTTCGGGATGTCATAAAATATTGGCTTCATTCAGGGTTTTATATTTGTTATTTGACCAGTCAGCAGGATGATCGTCTCAAGGTAGACAACAACAAACATAAGAAGGGCTATATGCTCAAGCTACCACATCAAATCGGAAACAAAGAAAGGACACTTTTTTTGGGGCACTAGGATGCTACTTTTTCCTATGAAGAAATACCAGCCTTATGTTCTCATTTTAACACTCTGAAAATGCTTGGTCCAAGATTCCTAAACAGATCTTCATATGAAATAATTGAGATTCATCTTTAACCTGGGATTTCCATTTTTTTAACTATTACCCAGGGATCAATAGGAGAGATGTGGATCACATTTTAAAGTGTATTCTAGACTTGATCTTTTTTTCATCTCTCCTGATCCACACTGCGCATAATCATGACCGTGACACTATCCAACATGCATCACCCTCAAAACACTTTTTAAAATCAGGTTTCAATGCTTTTAAGATTACATACCCTCATAACCTCTCTAAACACTTGAAGAAAAATTTGAAATATAAAATAAATCTTGAGAGATTTCCCGAATCCATTTTTGCAGCTCAATACCACTGCATGCAAAATGAACCATTAGAACAGATCTTCTGCTATTCACACATACCACAACCTTACAAATTATGTTTTATATTTCCTCACTGTCAACCCTACAAACTACACCCCACCTTTCCCTACCTAGTGACCTCATTATATTCATCTTTGATAAAAGGAAAATCATGTTCCAAGTAAACAATAATATCCTGGCCTTGGTGACCTTTCCCACTCTTTCACCCCTTTCAGCTTACTCACATCTGAATGCATTTGGTCTCTCACCCTCCGACCCTACTCTGCCTTTCTCAGCTCCCCTCAGCATTCAATGCTCTGCACCTCTGATTTCTCCACTCATCACACCTTCATCTATCAAGTCCACAATTCATGGTGCCCTCAAGCACCCACCTACTCTCCAACTTCATCAATCCACATGTAAAACACATTAGCTGGCCCCAGACACCTACCCCTACACCCATCAACATGAGTCCACACATCCTCCCACTGATTGTTCAAAGTTCAACCTCCTGACTTCAACTCTCTCTCTGCATCTTTAAGAATTTGTTTGTCAACAACCCCCATGCCATTAACTTGTCTCCCACCCAACAGAAGTAATCATCTACCGAATCCTTCTCACCTCACTCTTAAATTCCATTCACTTCACCCCATCTGCATTTCTTGATAGTTCCTCAACTGGGCAATGCTAAGGTCACAGACAATATTACCTTCTGCATAGGCTTCTTGACCTGGAAAGTCCTACTCATCAAGAGCAAACACAGTAGACCCAAACCGTCCTGACAGTGGCACTCCAAAATCCTCTTTGAAGAAAGGAAAAATAATAGAAAGTTAGAAGAAGACTGGCGTCGAGCACCCTCATCACTAAGTCTCTCAAAGCTCCATGGTGTGAAAAAAAACTACAAAGACCACATCTTTAAAGCCAATGCATCACATATCAGATCCATCCTGGATACTTTAAAAAACAGATCAAAACAACTATTTGAAGTCATTATTCCAGCCAACAACCCTCCCTTCGATCCCCCATTTAAGGCATCAAAGAGCATCCTATGCAATAACTTTGTTGAGTTGCTTGACAAAGAAAATCAAAGACATCATTATGTCCCTTCTGGTCAAACTCAACACCATAACTGAAGAGAAACTGCCTTGCAATGCATTGCAGCCATGGTCCTCTTTCTCCTCAATCTCAGAGGCAGATCTACTCCTAACTATTTCCAAGATGAAACCTTCTAACCATCTTTGAGAAGCAATTCCAAGCTCCATCAGCAAATCCCTACCTTAACTGCATCTCCCCCATTGGGCTACGCTGGTCAACTCAACCCTGGAACAAGGCTTGCTACCAGACTGTCTTAAAAGGAGTAGAATTTCTCCACTCCTAACAAAACAGTCTCTGGACCCTGACAACTTTAACCGCTTCAGTGCTCATGACGAGCTCAGCTCGTCATGAGGCACAGTGGAGCTGTGCTCATGACGAGCTGGGCTCGTCATAACCGTCGCGGCCCGCCCACGCGTGGTTGATTCCCCGCCTGTGTGGGAGAATCAATCAGTGGGCGGGGTTGTGATGAGCTCAGCTCGTCATGAGCACAGCTCCACTATGCCTCATGACGAGATGGGCTCGTCACGAGCACAGCGCCGCCGCCGCGTGGAAGGGGTTAACAATCACTACCCAGTATCTACCCTGCCTCTCCTTGGTAAGGTGATTGAAAGTTGCGAGCTTCTCAACTGTCATCCCAAATCCTGGATGTTGGACTTGGCCCTTTTTGCAGGGTCATCCCTGAACTTTTTGCCTTCCTCCTAGATTTTTTCTGACCTGGTGTTGGCTGTTTTATAACTCTGGGCGCTTTACCACTGCTGATCAGTGCTAAAGTGAATATGCTCTCCCTATTGTAAATTGATGTATGAATTAGTGATTCCATGATTGGCTGGTTTGGTTTACCTGTCAGACCCTAGTACAGTGCACCAGGACTGCTGTTAATCCAAAAGCTGCTGGTGGGCTTGCAGCACTGTTTGTGCCACCCACAGAAGCAGCCTGTAAAAGTGTGTCTAAGGCCTGCCATTGCAGAGCCTGTGTACAGTCTGGTACTGCCATGCTGACTGGGCAAGTGCACCCACTTGCCAGTCCGTAAACCTTCCCTTTTCTTCATATCAGACACCCCTATGGTAGGCCCAAGGGCAGGGTGCATTGTAAGTATAAGGTAGACCAAGCCCTGGTGTGTGTGGCATGTCCTAATAGTGAATTACATCCCTTTTAGTTTTTCACTATTGCAAGGCTATCTGTTCCCCATAGGCCAGAATGGGCAGTTTGATTATTACATCTTATAATCCTTACTGACTCAGAGAACATGGTAGAAATTTGAGTTTAGTATGCCTGAACTCCGAATGATAAAATACATCTTTTATTGAAGTTGGTTTTAACATTCTGTGTTTGAAAACACCACTTTTAGAAAGTAGGTGTTTTTTTGTCTAACCATCCAGGCCTGCCTCTGCTAGGTTGAGTATTCCTTGTCTGGAGTTTGAGTGACAGGGCCTGGGGAATTCCAGGGGGCTGGGGAATTCCCAGAGACAGAGTGAGTCAGCACAGAGCTGAATAGAGAGATCTCCATGTAAATTGGTGGGAGGAGTTGCACCTGGGACCTGAATAGGGCTGTGCTTTCCCTCCACAATGCTGGCTCCACCCCCTGTGGTGCGTCTGATGTCTCTGCCTTGCACTGTGAAAGGAAAGAAGGAGTCATGTCAACAAAGTGCTCCAGGACTGACCAGAACTGGTTTGGACTAGGCAAATACCTCTCTGCCTTCAGAGAACAAAGAGAAACTGTGTATAAAAAGGGGACCCAGACCCCAGAACTTTAGATCACTTTGGGAAACAAGAAACCTTTGCTGAGGAGCAGAACCAGAGAGACTGAGGAGAGACTATCCCCAAGCTGGTTGGGATTGGCCTGCAGTGGTTGCCTGACTGCCAAAGAGAGGAGAAAAGGAACTTTGTGTACTTTATTCAACTTGTGAAGGATCTCCAAGGGCTTGGGAAGAGCTTCCCTCCTGCTGAAGTCTCAGGGACAACAGACGTCAACCATCAGCTCCCCAAGAGTCCTCTGGAAGTGCCTGCAGCTATATTGGACTTTCTGAGGAACTGCATGTTGCAAGGAGCTGGAAGCGCGACTCACGAACAAGAAGCGTGTCGCCGAACTACCGCTGACGTGTCACAACACGAAGCGCCTCACATCACCGGAGAAGAGGATCGACATCGCAGCAGATGCCACCGCATCACCGGGAAGCGTGTCGCAGGGCCTGTCACGGCTCATTGCCGGAGAAGAGGATTGACATCGCAGCTAACGCCGCCGCATCACCGTGAACAGCGTCGCAGGGACTGTCACGGCTCGCATCGTTGTGGAAGCAACTCGCATCGCCAGGGGAGAGGATCGATGTCGCAGCAGACGCCGCCGCATCACTGGGAAGCGTGTCGCAGGGCCTGTCGCTGCTCACATCGTGGTAAGCACCCCGCATCGCCAAAGAAGAGGATCGACGTCGCAGGAGATGCCGCCGAATCCCCCGGAAGTGGGTCGCATCAAGAAGAAAGCGCCATCATTGTTTCTTTGCACCAGATTTTCAATGCATCACCATCCTTGCGTGTAAGGGACTACCGCATCACCTTTCCTGCAACACTTTCGTTGCCTTGCGTTACGCATCTTAAGGTACATTGAACTCAGAGTGTCGCACTTACCATCTTAAGAGAACTAAGCTAATTCTACAATTCTAAGTACAGTATTGTGGATTTTTGTCGTTTGTGGTCTTGTGATAAGTCTATATAAAGAATACTTATTTTTTATATAAAACTTGTGTGGTGTCCATCTGTAGTGTTGTCACTTGATTACTGTATGTGTTCACAAATGCTTTACACACTGCCTCTGAGATAACCCTGTCTGCTCGTGCCAAGCTACCAAGGGGGTGAGCAGGGGTTATTTTAGGAGTGTACCCCCTTACCCTGACTAGATGCAAGGGTCCCTATTTGGTCAAAGGTACCTACCTCTACCAAATAGAGACCCCCAAATCTAACACTGGACAATAACCTCCTTGACTCCCTTCAATCCAGATTGTGTCAGGGCCACAGCACTGAGACAGCAATTCTTTTGATTGTGGTCAATACCCTCACATTTGCAACACTGGCAACCTCTGTCTGCTTGTGCTCCTAAACCTCTGCACTCCATTTGACACAGTAAACCACCAGACTTTGATGGAGACCATGAAGCATTGAATAGGTATTGATGATGCCTTCCTTAAATAGTTCACATCATACCTAACAAACCACTCCCAAATAGTGAAAATTGGGAATGCCGGTCTCAGATCTAGTCAGCATGCAACAAGGGGGCCCCCAAGGATTGAATCTCTGTCCAACACTCTTCAACCCCTACCTCAAACCACTGTTCGTGATCCTCAGGAACTCAGGAGTTCTCTTCCACCTATTATCTGAAAACACCCAAATCTACCTGAGGACTCATGCCCGGAAGACTTCAAAGCTTGGATGGCAAACAACCACCTCAAACTAAACGCAGTGAAAACATCATTTCTTCTCATCTCTCCAAAGGAAACTAACTTTTTGATCCAAGACTGGATGACACTCCTCCCAGGCATCATTGGCCAGTCCCTCTATCAATGAGAATGCAAGATCTCTTGGATTCACCCTCAACAAATACCTTAACCTTCAGAATCATATCTCCTCCATGGCTAATAGTGCCTGGTTCCAGCTAGGACTGCTTTTGGGTACTAGGTACCTCATCTCGAGTGCTTGTGCCCTCCAGACTCAACCAGAGAATTGCATTCCTTTTCTGCCTAGCCAAAGTCCGCCTAGGTCCATTCAGAGCTGTCCCACATGTAGCAGCCTGCTTCATGACAGGACACAAGAAATGTGTTCAAATCTCACCATTCTCGCTACTGGCAGTTGCCTCCCATAGAGGCGAGAGCTCATTTTAAAACTGCTTGCACCACTCACAAAGCTCTTCAGTCCTCTTTACTCTCGTACCTCTCTGAAAAACTGAAAATCTCAGGTGCAGATCGAGATTCAAGAAATTTTCAATTGCTACTCCTTAAACCCTCCACATTTAAGCACAGGATCACTGACATAATATCGACTACAAAAATATAGACTTACAAAAATATCGATGCCAAAATATAGAATGCCAAAATATCGAAGTCCTATCTCCAAACAGGAAATTACAAAAATATCGAATCCAAAATATCGTTGTAAATAATATAGTTAGTCAAAATATCGAATTTTTTTAATGTTTTAAAAGTAATGTTAAATTAATTAAATAATACATATAATTAACTGACACATACTTAAAAAAACTTAAATAACAGTAAACTTAATGAATAATTAAAGTAAGTAAAAAAAAAAATTTAATACATATATCTTAACGTGATATTAATTAAAAACATTCAATATTTTCTGTGTAGGATAGCGGGCGCGTAAAATTTACTATTACCACTCCAGTAAGTGCAATAGTAGGGAAAGCGTTGCATAGCGGGAGGGTAAAAATTACTATTCCCACTCCAGAGAATGCAACAATAGGGAAAGCGTTGGATAGCGGGAGGGTAAAAATTACTATTCCCACTCCAGAGAGTGCAACAGTAGGGAAAGCGTTGGATAGCGGGAGGGTAACATTTACTATTCCCACTCCAGTGAGTGCAACAGTAGGGAAAGCGTTGGATAGCGTAGGGGTAAAAATTACTATTCCCACTCCAGAGAGTGCAACAGTAGGAAAAGCGTTGGATAGCGGGAGGGTAACATTTACTATTCCCACTCCAGTGAGTGCAACAGTAGGAAAAGCGTTGGATAGCGTAGGGGTAAAAATGACTATTCCCACTCCAGAGAGTGCAACAGTAGGGAAAGCGTTGGATAGCGGGAGGGTAAAAATTACTATTCCCACTCCAGAGAGTGCAACAGTAGGGAAAGCGTTGGATAGCGGGAGGGTAACATTTACTATTCCCACTCCAGTGAGTGCAACAGTAGGGAAAGCGTTGGATAGCGTAGGGGTAAAAATTACTATTCCCACTCCAGAGAGTGCAACAGTAGGGAAAGCGTTGGATAGCGGGAGGGTAACATTTACTATTCCCACTCCAGTGAGTGCAACAGTAGGGAAAGCGTTGGATAGCGTAGGGGTAAAAATTACTATTCCCACTCCAGAGAGTGCAACAGTAGGGAAAGCGTTGGATAGCGGGAGTGTCAAATTTACTATTCCCACTCCAGTGACTGCAACAGTAGGGAAAGCGTTGGATAGCGTAGGGGTAAAAATTACTATTCCCACTCAAGTAAGTGCAATAGTAGAGAAAATAATAAATGTATTTTTATTTTTAAATTAATTAATTATTAATACAAAAACAAGTATTACAATTAATTACCAATCACACAAGAATTGATTATTTATTAATACCAATACATTTTTGTTTAATTAATTAACAATTAATAATTAATTAACAAACAATTGTTTTTCAATAACAAACATTAATAAATGCAAATAATACCAATTAATAATTAATTTATAATATATTAATTAAGGATATACACAAATTATTTAAATAATTTTTTTTTTCCAATTATATTACTTCCCACCATATTCACGTATAAACACAATACCCGCTACAAATATTAATTGAATACAATTAACATAATTATCAATTTACCTATTAATACTAATTAATTACCAATTAATACTAATTATTTACCAATTAATAATTAATCAACAACCAATTAATTTGCAATACCAATTAATAATTAACTAATAACAATTAAATTACTTCCCACCCTATTCCCCTATAAACCCACAACCCGCTACAGAAGTAAAATGCAAAATTAAATTAAAGATATATTAATTAACAATATACACAAATAAATTAAATAATTATTTGTTTACAATTATATTACTTGCCACCATATTCCCCTATAAACACACTGCCCGCTACAAATATTAAATGAATACAATTAACATAATTATCAATTAAACAATTAATACAAATTAATTACCAATTAATACTAATTATTTACCAATTAATAATTAATCAACAACCAATTAATTTGCAATACCAATTAATAATTAACTAATAACAATTAAATTACTTCCCACCCTATTCCCCTATAAACCCACTACCCGCTACAGAAGTAAAACGCAAAATTAAATTAAAAATAATTAATAATTCCTATAAATTATTATTTAATAATCTATAATTAAATTACTTCCCACCCTATTCCCCTATAAACCCACAACCCGCTACAGAAGTAAAACGCAAAATTAAATTAAAATTTATTAATAATTCCTATAAATTATTATTTAATGTACTATAATTAAATTACTTCCCACCCTACTCCCCTATAAACCCACAACCCGCTACGGAATTAAATTACAAAAAAATAAAAAAACATAAAATTCAATAATTTAAAAATATTCTAACATACATTCCAATAATAATACATACTTTTAACACATATACTAACACTTAAAACACTATAAAAAATTCGATATTTTTAACAACTATATTATGACTGTCGATATTACTTACTTCTATATTATTGCAATCGATATTTCTTACCTGTTTTTCGATATTCTTCACCACTATATTTTTGCAAGTCGATATTCTGTCCATTCGATATTTAAAACTCGATATTCTGGCTACTCGATATTTTTTTTTCGATATTATGTCTAGTTACCTTAAGCACAAGCTATACATGAACTAATCCTTCTGAAATAATCTGGAATTCCCTCTCACTGAGCTGTGCCTAACCACATGTCATCAAAAGACACACAATTGATGGACGGAATGCAGAACAAATCAAAACATTCTCCCCAGTCAAGAGATCTGGGTTAAATCCATCATTCTTTTGATCACCATG
Source organism: Triturus cristatus (assembly GCF_964204655.1). Classification (NCBI taxonomy): domain Eukaryota; kingdom Metazoa; phylum Chordata; class Amphibia; order Caudata; family Salamandridae; genus Triturus; species Triturus cristatus. The sequence goes on from NC_140583.1 coordinate 742,970,712, forward strand.
CCAACCCAGTTTAGACCTGGCCATATGCAAATCAGTCCTGACCCTGTGCCTCATGGGAACAGTCCAGCCCGAACTGCCAAGCCAGGTCCTCCTTGGACCGGAAACAAGCATCCTAGGACCGGTTTCGGGGTTTCACCCCTCTTCAGCCAGGATAGCTTGAATCCAGTGCCACAGTGAGCCAGGGACCTACATCTAGGTATACCCAGCGCACTTAGGGCGAGAAAGCAAAAGACACACAATTGATGGACGGAATGCAGAACAAATCAAAACATTCTACCCCAGTCAAGAGATCTGAGTTAAATCCATCATTCTTTTGCTCATCATACCACCCCAGTTTAGATCTGGCCATATGCAAATCAGTGTTGACCCTGTGCCTCATGGGAACAGTCCAGCCCGAACTGCCAAGCCAGGTCCTCCCTGGACCGGAAACAAGCATCCTAGGACCGGTTTCGGGGTTTCACCCCTCTTCAGCCAGGATAGCTTGAATCCAGTGGCATGGAGAGCACGGGACCCACGTCTGGGCATACCCATCCCACTCGGGGTGACAAATGCAAAACAACATGCTGATGGACAGAATGCAGAACAATGTCATACATTCACACGCTGACTCAGCGAGACCTAAAAATTGTGTCAGTAACTCCGTATTTGTAGACATCAGTATAATTTCATATTGAAAGTTACTTCGTATATCGAACTGCATGTTTTTGTTAAGATAACAATGCATAACTCCAGCTACTCATTGACAGTTCTGCTGAAAATACCAACATTTTGTGGCCCTCAAAGACAGTCAACAATTACAAAAACTTGTGTGTATAACAACTTTGTTATTATTCCATTCATAAACTGCCTTATTTGTCCATTGCAGAGAGCCCAATGTGAGGCTATCCTCTACAGCTTTGGGAACTGCAACAGTGTCCTGCCAGTAAATGACTACGTGGACATCTGTACCAACGACATGTGTACCTGTACTAATGACTTACCTGTGGGTTGTGCTTGTGGTACATTGAACCTGTACTCACGGAGATGTGTCCTTGCTGGTGGCAATCCTGGTCAGTGGAGAGGAGCCAACCTCTGCTGTAAGTAATACAATGTATTAAAAGTCAGTGCTTCTTTTGTGGTCATTTGGTAATGAAGCAATGCTCTAGAGGTCAAATCAATTAAACCTAAAAGCAATGCAAAATAAAGCAAATCCATCTATGAGCAGACAATCAAAAAATATCAGAGACAGACCCATTGAGAGGATTTCATCATGAACATTCATTTGTTTATGGAAGTAGGAGATAAAAAGATGCTACAGAAAAAAATAAACTGATGCCCCAGTGGTAAATCGATTCAAACGTGAAGACGTGGGATAAAGAGTAAAAAGTAACGTTTAAAAGTTAGGAGATCAAAAAGGAGTTGATATTAATTCTCAGGGAGATTTCATAAAAGGGGAGGTTGACATCCCAAAAAAGTAAACATGGCTGTAGACCATTTTGTTATTGTTTTTTACATTTTGACCTCTGAAGCGCATTTGAAAGGGCCATCATTAGAACATTTTTACTACAAATAGAAAAAAGTATATGGTTTCAATTGGGAATTGTGGTAGTGATCCAAGGGTCTACAGACCTAGAAATGACTAATTGTTCTATCTAAGAAGACTAACCTATATGTGGGTTATATCACTGAAAAACCACAATACAACAGTAAACAGTAACTAAGAGTATAGGATAGCCACATGCAATATGTTAATCTAAAAGACCAAATTGGGAAAATTCTGAATATATTCAATACAAAGGTAGATTGGTTCTTATATTTTATTATATTATAGTGTTTATTATGTCTATAGCTCTTGATGATCTTCAAACATCGTACAGGAATCTAAAAAATGTGACCAGCCTATGACTGGCACTTACTGGGGATTAAACACTTGTTTTGCCCCCTGCTGCACACGGTTCTGTGGATTTTTGAAGGCTGTGCATATATTCCTGAACGCTATAGGTGAGCGTGCTGTTATAATTATATTGTAACATGTGTGAACAAAACGAAAAATAGAAATTGCATTATTTCAGCGCATTTGTCATACCCACATTGTTAGCAAAAGACACAATGGTTATCATGGGAGGGGATTTTAATTGTTCCTTGTGCCCCAATGAGGATGGAAGGCAGTGTGGTTTAGCATATGAAGAGGGCACTAGTAATACCCATTTTTGTCACTCCGTGTAGGGGGATTTGTATAATGAATTGATTTTCACCTTAGATATAGGTTTTGTGAATGAAATCTGCGATTGACCAGCCCCTTTTGGGTTATACCTTCAATGGAAGAGACCTATATAGCACTAAAGACTAAGTATTTATGACAAATATTCATGCTTCTAAAGTTCGTTCTTTCTCGGTCGGAGATATTTCACTTAGTGACCATTTTCCACTATGCTATTTGGTAACACTGTCAATAAATAAGACAATGAGGCATGATAACACTGACAAGGCAGTAAAGGTAGTGCGTGCACTGCTAGGTTTTCTCCTAAAAGTTGCTAATTTTATCCGTGCTCCTGGGTGTCACTCTCCGAACTAGAGTGCGTTTTAAGTCATTTAAGCTGCGTACCCATATATCATAGGGTATGTCCCCTGGGCACTGGTATGAATCTCAAGCTCTGAGATTTTGTTCAGATTCAATAAAGTTTCAACAACGGAACAACGTTGTTGGCTATTTTTTGTTTTATTTTCCATCAAGAAAATAATGTCCATTTTCATGATGCATTCGTTTTACATCGTTCTATTTTATATATCCCAATGCATTTCGGCATGTGCGCCTTCGTCTTGGGAATATCTAGAACAAATAATATATGAACTGAGCTAAATATACTAGATTGTCATGGTGTTTGTTAAATGATAACTATTGGTTTGTGAAAGCTTTCTGAACCATGCGGTGTTAAGTGAATTAATTGTGCCCCTAACTTGAAGTCGACCTATTCATTCGTGTCGCTTACGATGTTAGTTGCTCTCAAATCAGTATTACGATGTTACAGTGCATGCTAAAAAGTGGTGCGAAGCATTAAGAAAAGAGCGTGTTTGTGGATGTTATTCTAGGCGTGCACAATAATTAACGCGGCGTTTTAGAGTGGTTAATGTTAACGTTACAATGGTTTGCGGGTGCCGCTTATTAAGAAAAATTACTCGCGAATATAAAGATCGCGTTTGCTTCCTCAGTTACTTGTGATGTAGGAGATATGCGTTAGTTGAATTCTTGAGCGCGCTCAGTGTGGAAACGTACTGAAGTTGCTTCCGGCGTGTTAGAGTGAAAGTGGACGCCAGCGTTTAAAAACAGTGTGTGTGGATGTTAGAAATAAAAATAGGACTGACAAACAGTAGCTGACAGTGACGAAAGACTACAGTGTGTTATAAAGTGTGTGCAGTGTGATTAAAAAAATATGTATTGATCTTGTTTTATACAGTTACAATTAAATCACTCAACAAACCTTAACTTCATGTCAATATTGTGAAACATCAAATTAAATGCACAGTATCTGTTTGGGCATATACGGTATTGTTATAATTGAGTCAATCAGAGATAACAAGTATATTCCATGCGATCATTCATCCCATGGGGTTTTATTGAGTTCAATGTGCGTATCCAGTGATTTTCACGATGCAATAGTGTTTTGTGATTGTCTTTGCCTTCGCTTTTTGTTATTGTTTCTAAAACACAAAATTTCAGCTGGCTAATGTTGTGTCCGGCTTCTATGAAATGACTTGTCACTGTAGATTTTACATTTTTTGTTCTAATGTTGCTTTTATGTTCATTGATGCGTGTTTTTATTTTTCTCTCCGTTTGTCCCACGTAGATTTTTCCACATGGACACTTTAGCAAATATATCACATTGGTTGTATTACATGTAGCTGTTACTTTCAATTTGATTTTGTGTCCTTTCATAGGATGTGTTATATAGGGGCCGATAATAATATTGTTGCAATTATTGCAGTTCCAACATGCTACTGTTCCTTTGCACGTTACATTTTTGTCTTGTTGAGTAGGATTTTTGATGATCTCTCCCAAATTCTTAGCTCTGGTGTATGCACCGATAGGTTCTTGTTCGAAAACGTTGTTAAAATCTGGTTCCAGTTTTAATATTGTCCAATGCTTTTTGATGATATCTTTGAAAGCTTTACTCATTGTAGAATATTTTGAGACTACCGTTGTACGATTGTGTGTGGGCTTCTCTTTTGGTAAGCAACGTTGTTTCTCTACTGATGGTTTTGCCTCTGTTTTCTGCTTGGATCAATATGTGTTCTGGGTATCCCCTTGCTTTAAATCGCTTTAACGTGTCATTCATACGTGTTGTCCTTGTCTCTGGGTCGGATACTATTCTTTTCACTCTAAGCACTTGTGTGTAAGGCGTATGGTTTCTTAATGAAGTTTGGTGGAAACTGCCATATAGGTGCATGTAGTTTTGGTCAGTAACTTTTCTATAGAGATCTGTTTGAAATCCTTCAGTGGTTTGTATTATTTTCACGTCCAAAAAGTTAATGGATTGTTCTTGAATTTCGAAGGTAAATTGTATTCTTTGATCTACTTGGTTGAGCTCATTAAGTAGTTTAGTGAGATTCCTTGTGGTTCCATTCCATAAGATGAATATATCATCTATAAACCTTACAAAAAGTTTCAAATGGGTCTGCCATTCTATTTTCGACAGTATGTGTTGTTCTTCAAAGTTCTCCATAAAGATATTTGCGTATGTCGGGGTGGCACAATTGCCCATTGAAGTACCGGTCTTCTGTAAGAACCAACTTGTTTTCCATTTCAAATAACTGTGTTGTAAGGTAAATAGCATGAGTTCCATTAGAAAGACTGGTTGGTCGTTGTTGTATTCGCTTTGTAATAAGGCTCGTTCTACAGCTTCTATGCCCAGTTGATGTGGTATGGATGTGTATAGAGATTTTACATCTACTGTACACATTAAGATTGTCTCATCTTTTGTTTAGGGTTATCTTATGGAATTTGTTCAAAAAGTCTGTGGTATCTTTGATATAGGTTTGCAATTTGGTCACACACGGTTGTAGATACCGGTCCAAGTATTTTCCCACTGGTTCGTGAAGGCTGCCTCTTGTGGACACAATAGGACGAAAAGTCAGGTGCAGTCATAATGAAATATGATAATCAAAGTAAAATCTTGAATAGAAACTACATTTCAATCCGACTAGACCAGCCACAGTAAAAATGGTTGTGAATGCATTGATAGCGCTAATTTAAATAAAATTGGGGTCCATGAAAACATAGTAAATGGAACTTACCTAAAGACTTTCGAGGGAAGCGAAAAGGATCAACTATAAAAGAAAAAAGGGGAGGAAAACAAACATCAGCCTAGGCTGTTTATAGTAAGAGCCAATGTAATTACAAATCAATGGGAGAAAAGACACTCTCAACTTTATCAAATAAATAGAGAGGGAAATTAAGAATCTATTTACAGTGTGGCTGAGGAACATAGCAAGTTCAGATAAGAGCTGCTGTTATTTGTCAGATTTGTCCAGAAAGCCAAGAAAACAAATAGGTGAAGCAGTAGTGAAGGTATGATAAGGTGAACAAAATAAAAGATAACAAAAAACATTTATTTACATCAGAATGTCTTTGAGACCCTCTAAAGTCTCACACATGTTTAGATCCTATTATTATATTTTATTTAGTAGTCACCTAAAAAGAATGAAGACACAGATGTGCACCATTACTTTCTGCAGGAGGACCTCTTGTGTGAACAAGGGTCATATTCGTGCATCATGTTTTTCATCTGTTCAGTGGCCTCCAGCAGATTTCCTCTGCTTTGTGACTAAGGGGCTGATTATGTTGGCGGAAGAACCGCCACAACAGGGCCGGCGGTGGCAACTGCCGGCCTTGCGGTGGCGGTCCTTTCACCATCAAACGGGTATTTCCCACCACCAGATTAGGGTGGCGGTGGGAACATGAATGCATCATTAGTGGACGCAAAGACCATCCGCCGCCAGCAATCGTCCTGATTGCCTGGCGGACGGTCCAGGAAGCCCAAAATGGTGGTGGTGCCTAGCAGGCACCGTCCACCAGATTAGGATGCCAGCTTTAAATGACCTTTCCATGGCGGCTATGCCGCCATGGAAAGGCATACAGTGTTTTGCCACAGGGCCTGTTGCGGGCCCCCGGGGGGTGGGTAGGTGGGTGGCTGCACTTGGGGGGTACCTATGGTACCCCCCTACATTGCCATAATCAAGGTGGCAGGCAATGCAAAACATGGTATTTTATCATTGCAGCCAGCATCACCGTCCGCAATGTTACCCTACCAGGATGCGCCCGCCAGTGTGGGGGCGCATCCTTATACAGCGGGTGGGACCAGCACACCTATGGCGGATGGTCACAGCTAATAGGCCCCTAAATCCTGGGAAATGTTTCACCAGAGGAGTGTTTGGGTTTGCATGGAGATCCCGATGATTATGTTGTGGTTGTGGACTTAATCTTTTTGCGTTGTTTGTCCAATACATATCTTTGGGCATAGGCACCAAATGACATGCACCACAATCATAGAATTATAATTTGCATAGCTTTGTAGTTTGATATGAATAGAACCATGTTTAAATATTTTTGTTGCGAAAGTCCATTTGGAAACACTACATGAACCACATTTGAAATGTACATTACTGGAAGGGAAACCCAACTAGGAAATGAAGATCCATTGATGGGTTGAGATTTCTACTGTGCTCCAACAACAGCATCCCTTATATTTTTACTCATTTAAGTGTGAGCAATGATTTCTGAAGAGAATTGCAACTGCACTGGGGTATATTCCAATGTTTGTGAATGATTTATTGAGGATTTTAGCTAAACACGTTATTCTGGGTTACAAAAGGGAGTCATTCTGGGTTGGAATCCTTGGCTTTACTGGACAGTAGTGTTGCCTGATACTTGATCAGGCATGTTTCCATGTTTCCTTGTTTTCCTCAAGTCTTTTAGGTAACCTCTGTCCAAAAGTTGAAAAATAATGATATTGTGATGGAATAACAGCCACTCATGTGAGACACAGAGGGAAAAGAAAGCACATTTTGTCCTACTCTAGATATTCAACGTAGGGAAATCATGTACTTTGTAGACTGGACACATATTAATGCCATTAAAACACATACTAATAGGTGGAATTTGTACCTGGGAAATGCAGATATAGAGAATGTTAATTTATCTCATCATACATTGCACAGTATTATAATTGCCACACTACATTAAACCAAGATTATATTCTTTAAAAGCAATGTTTTGCATGGATGTATTTTTTCTGTACTTTAACACAGTACACATGAAATTTCCTATTTCATTCTCCAGCACCCTGCATAGGGAAATCACATATTGCATGATCATCCTTAAAATGAGCAAAACGTAGTGGAGATTTACAGGTAAAGATGGTGATTTGAACAAAATATTTATGAATATTGGCAATCTTTCTAAAATCCATTTTAAGTTTTTAATAATTAATAATTCAGTACACCCTCTCTTCTGACTAAAAGAACTCTATCAATGCCTGTCAATGATTGCCTGTAAAAATCCGGCCATTGAACACTTTCTAATATTCAACTTCACCGGGGATCTTAACAGACCTAGGCTGAGCAAATTGTGCTGACTGAAAGAAATGGTCAGTTGAGTTCATATTTAACATATATTCACAATAAGCATAAGATCTATTTGTCAGCGCAAAAACCAGTATCAGATATACCTTCCTCTACATGCTAATGGCTGAACTGGGAGCGGTTGTCCCTATAGGACTTTGGTGCTACCCGCTGGATCCATATCTCCTTTTTTTAAATCTTGCATAAGATTTACACAAGAAACATTTCTGATTAAAGAACTACAGACAAAGTCTAAAGTTTAAAGATTTACTTACAGAATATCAGTTATAGAATGCATATGCTAGGGCATCAATCAGCTAGTTCAATAAGCATACTAATCAATAGTAAGTATAAGAACTTTTAAATAAGCAATCCAGTATAGATCCTCCTTCAAGAGTAGGAAAGGTCTTTCTTTTCACAAGGGAAATTAATCCTGATATAGGACCTTAAACAAAGGATTTCATACATTCACCTCATGGTTCACAGGCTTTTAACCAATAAGAAACAAGTAAAAAGAAACATTTACTACAGAATACATTCAGTGATTCTCTCACCATTGGAATAAATTGATCTTGGAGTTCCCAGAGTTTGCAACAAGATTCATTACATAGGATTTTATTCCGTCTGAGACAGTCAAATTGTCTTTGGAAAAGTACATTTGAATTATTGCAGTTGTGAAAGTGTCAGTCCTTAATAGCAGATCTAAAAATCCTTTATTAGATCCAGCAATAGCTGCATTGGTCACATGGTATACTGCAGTGTCGCATCTAAGAAGGGCGACAGAACAAATGTGTCCTAAGTCCAAGAGCAAGACCACTGACTCTTTGTCAGTGAAATTGGTCTCCCACCCCCGCAGCTTCACCATTGAGTGAGGCCTCACCCAGCCCCTTCACTCTCTAATGTGAGTGTTCGAGGCACTCAACCACCCGCAGGTTTACCGGCGCCTCATCCCTGGTGGTCCAGTAGACCTCTGTCTCCCTCTTTCCGCTCCATTTTTTCACTCTTTTTTACTTGTGTTTTCACTCATTTTTACTCTCTTTCCTAATCTATTTTTCTGCACTTTTCTGCTTTCTGCTGATTTCTCTTTTTCACTCCACCGAAATCTGGGACCTCCTTGACAGCACCAACCCGGACATAGTGTTCTTCACCAAAACCTGGACCAGCACCACCTCGGGACCGGACATCGCCATTGCCATCCCCATCCCCCAAGGACACAAGATCTCCAGGAAGGACGGCCCCACCCACCCGGGAGGAGGAATCATCATCGTCCACAAATCCACCCTCCACCTGAGCACACTCCCAGACAAGCCCACAGAGCAGATGGAACACCTTCACTTCAAGATACTGGCCAGCACCACTGCCACCCTCCAAGGAACCCTCATCTACTGACCCCGCCGGACCCTGCGGACCCATCGCCAACTCCATCACGGGCATCATCTCCCCGCAGGCCATAGCATCCACCAACTACACCCTGCTGGGAGACCTCAACCTCCACCTCGACAACCAACTGGACCCCAACACCACATCCCTTCTGGACAACCTCCACAACATTGGACTCTGCCAGATCATAACAGAGGCAACACACTCAGCAAGACACACCCACTACCCCCTCTTCACTACCTGAAACTCCATCACCTTCAGCCACACCACCAAACTCCCATGGACCAACCATCGTTGTGTCCACTTCACCTTCAGAACACCCACCATCCAGACACCAGCACCTGCTCCCACGAAGAAACTGGATCAAAATCACCGATGACCAGCTCACCTCCTCACTCCACAATTCCACCCCAACCTTTGCGTAAACCGACTAACCCAACACCGCAGCCCGAACCCTGCATAGATGGATTTCGGACAGCGCCAACACCATAGTTCCCCTTAAGAAAAACAACAATACCCGCACCAAGAAAGCCAGATGGTTTACCACCTGGCTGCCAGATGGTGACGCACTTGCCGCCACCTTGAAATGGCCTGGAGGAACGGTAAATCCACGCCCACAACAACTTCAGAGCCACCACCAACTACCACCACCAACTCATCAGAGAAACAAGGAAAAAAGCGATTGAAGACAGAATCTCCACCCACGCCCACAACAGCAGGGAACTCTTCAGCATCATCAAGGAGCTCGCCCAACCTACCAGTGAGTCTACTGACATCCCTCCCTCACAAGACCTCTGCAACAAACTCAGCACCTTTTTCCACCACAAAATCAAGAGCATCTACGACAACTTTGACGAAGACAACCAACACACTGAACCCTCACCAACCACCCCCGACAGCCGGAAACCAGCGATTGACAACTGGACAGCCCTCACCACCAAAGACACACTGAAGACAATTAAGTCAATCCACTCAGGAGCCCCCACGGACCCCTGCCCCCACCGCATCTTCAACAGAGCCGCCAAAACCATCGCACCCATGCTCCACCACACCATCAACCACTCTCTGGTGACCGCATTGTTCCCCGACAACAGTAAACACGTCGAGGTCAACCCCCTCCTAAAGAAACCCTCAGCGGACCCCACTGACCTCAAAAACTACAGACCCATCTCCCTGCTCTCGTTCCCAGCGAAAGTCATCAAGAAAGCCATCAACAGCCAATGCGCCACATTCAATGAAGAACACAACATCCTCGACTCCTCCCAATCCGGCTTCAGAAAAAAACACAGTACGGAAACCGCCCTCCTCGCCGCAACAGACGACATTTGCACCCTACTGGACAAAGGAGAAACAGTAGCCCTCATCCTCCTCGACCTCTCAGCTGCATTTGACACAGTCTTTTACTGCACCCTAATACGCAGACTCTGCAACGCAGGAATCCACGACAATGCTCTCGACTGGATCCGCTCCTTCCTCTCCGGCAGAACACAGCGGGTCAGACTCTCCCCTTTCCTCTCGGACCCTACACCTACTACCTGTGGAGTACCCCAGGGCTCCTCCCTCAGCCCGATGCTCTTCAACGTCTACATGGCTCCACTCGCCCCCATCGTCAGAACCTACGGACTCAACATTGTGTCATACGCAGAGGACACCCAACTCATCCTCTCCCTATCCAACAAACCCAACACTGCCAGACGCCAACTTTCGAGAAGGTATAAAAGCCATTGCCAAATGAATGAAAAACAGCTGCCTACAACTAAACACCAACAAAAAAGAAGTACTCATCATAGGCCCAAACCCCGATGTCTGGAGCTACACCTGGTGACCCCCCGCCTCGGAAACCCGCCAACCCCCACGAACCACGCACGCAACCTGGTAATCATCCTGGACTCCGAGCTCAGAATGGACCACCAGATCAACTCTGTCTCGTCTTCCTGCTTCCACACCCTCCGCCTCCTCAGTAAGACCTTCAAATGGATCCCCCTCGAACACCGAAAGACCCTCACTCATGCCCTGGTCACCAGCAGATTCGACTACGCACTCTACTGCGGAATAAACAAAAACCTCACCCGCAAGCTACAGAACATCCAGAACGCTGCCGCAAGACTGGTCCTCAACCTGCCAAAACACAGCCACATCTCCCAGCACCTGCGCACGCTCCACTGTCTCCCCATCGAGGCGAGAATCACCTTCAAGATATTCACCCAAGCACACAAGGCCCTCCACAGCACCAGACCAGCATACCTGAACAGCCGACTCAAATTCCACACACCCCAAAGGACCCTACGATCAGGCCAGCTCTCCTACGCCATGGTCTCTCACACCAGAAAGACCAGGTCGGGAGGCTGCTCCTTCTCCTTCCTCATGGCCAAATCATGGAACGCCCTTCTGCTCTACCTCAGACAGACAACATCGCTCCCCATCTTCACCAGAAACCTCATAACCTGGCTCCTCAACAGACCCCCTCCTTGATGGAATGGAACCTGCACCTCCCCGCCGCCCTGCCCCCACCCCTAGTGCCTTTAGACCCTTATGGGTGAGTAGTCGCACTTTAACAAACCCCTGATTGATTTATTGAAGTTAGTAAAAACTTGGGGGCAGATTTACAAGAACTGGGGCATCCCTGCATATTAGCAGGGATGCGCCAGTCAATTTGCGTGTCCGGAAAATAGCATTTACAATGTGGTGCACCGTGGCACAAGGATAGACAGATGGTTGGCGTATCTTGTTGGCGTAAGGGCAGCGCATTGCTGGAATCGTGTCGCAAGCACGACTCAACTCCAGCAATGGTTAGGAATGCCTATTCCTAACATGCTCCTTCACTCTTTATGCCTGCGTCAAGCAGACGCAAGGTTTTGACGAAGGGGCGTTGTAAAAGTACTTCTATGAGGCTTTCTTGTGACGGAATGCCCACCCTGCATACATTACCAGGTATAATGTAGCGCAGTGCTTTACAACATGACGCATCTCCCTAAATGTGTTACATTGTAAATATGTTGCATCATGGCGCATTGTTTACGATGGCATAAAGTCGGCGCAAGGAGCTTGTAAATCTGCCCCGTAATTTCCTCTGCATTGTGTACTACAATTTAGAATCAAATCAAGCATGTACTATAAAGGCAGATTAAAATTTTGTTTGTTTTGGACCTCAAAGATATTTGCATAAAAGTATGAGCATTCTTAGATCATGTATACTGAGAATTATTAATAATTGAGAAGCACAGTATTTATAATCCACTTTGAGTCATTGGAAATAAGACCTCTATTTTTCTCTTAAGTATTATTTTTGTATCTTTTTTATTATAGCATAATGCTATCTTAGTCAATTGCTATTAAATTGAAATTTGATATTTGAAAACAATGGCATGCTCCCAGTCATTTTACACAACAGAGTATAAATGTGACCCTACTTATTCTTCAAAAGCATCTCTCACATCCTATTGAAGGACAGTTCAGCCAACGTGCTGCATCCCCAAATTATTAATGATCGTTCTTGATGTTCATTTGGGTAACCCTAATTTTGCTGTGATTGTGTCATTAGACTTTCACCTGTGGGGCAAATCCTTCTGCAAGATCTCCAACTACAATGCTACGGGTGAGAGGCAGAAGTTTGGAGGTCAACTATTGCACGCAATCTAACAAATAAAGATTAAGCTCTTTCACAGTAGTGCAATCGATTTTCTGCACTAGATATATGATGGTTAAAATATAGCAAACAAGCCATTTTAAAAGAGATTACTGATTTGAAAAGCATATCAAATGAAGTATTAAAAGCACTAAAAGCAATATTCTAATGTATTTTTTTCTACAATGAATTCACAAAAATATCTAAAACAGGGACGTTAGAGGGGCTCTAAAATTGTTGATAAAATAAACGTTCATTCCTTTATGTTATTGTTTTCACTTTATCATACTCAGCTGGCAAAAAGCAACATGCCTTGTGTGACACCTCGAGACAGTCCTGGCTTTTTAGCCAAAAGCGCATTGTGTGTTGGAGTTCTTGAGTCCACCCTTACCTTGTTAAATATGTTAATGAATCTACTAGTTCCAAAATGCAATGTATTATTGTCTACAATATCACGACTGGGAGAAGATGGCTTGCAAGGAATGGGGCCACATAGTAGGTTTGAAAATATTTAGTAATTTAAAGATTACAGTTATGTAAAGTTTGGGCGTCTTGGAGATACGGCAAGCAGTAGAGAACTGAGAGAAGACGATGAAGTCAATCCACTCCTGGGCCCCCACGGACCCATGCCCCCACCACATCTTCAACACAGCTCCTGACATCATCGCACCCATGCTTCGCCACACCATCAACCGCTCCCTAGCGAACACCTCCTTCCCAGACGATTGGAAGCACGCTGAGATCAACCCCCTCCTGAAGAAGTCCTTGGCGGACCCCTCCGACCTCGAAAACTAGAGACCCATCTCCCTGCTCCCGTTCCCAGCGAAAGTCATTGATAAAGCCATCAACAGCCAACTCACCACCTTCATTGAAGAGCACAACATCCTCTACTGCTCCCAATCTGGCTTCAGAACAAACCACAGTCCAGAAACCACCCTCCCTGCCTCAACAGATGACATTCGCTCTCTCCTGGACAGAGGAGAAACAATAGCTCTCATCCTCCTTGACCTCTCAGTGGCCTTCGACACAGTCTCTCATCACACCCTAACACGCAGACCTCACGGCACAGGGAACCAGGACAAGGCCCTTGACTAGATCCACTCTTTCCTTTACGGCAGAACGCACCGGGTCAGACTCCCTCCTTTCCTCTTGGGCCCTACACCAACAACCTGCGGATCCCCCGGGGATCCTCCCTCAGCCCCATGTTATTCAACATCTACATGGCTCTGCTTTCCCCCATGTTAGAACCCATGGACTCAACATTGTTTCATATGGAGACGACACCCAACTCATCCTCTCCCTATCCAACGAACCCAATGCAGCCAAACACAACTTTCAAGGAAGGCATGGAAGCAGTCGCCAAATGGATGAAAAGCAGCTGCCTACAACTCAACACAGACAAAACAGAAGTGCTCATCATGGGCCCACACCCCAACAGCTGGAATGACACCTAGTGACCCCCCGCCCTCGGACGCCCGCCCACCCCCACGGACCACGCACGCAACCACAGAATCATCTTTGACTTTGAACTCAAAATGGACCGCCAGACCAACTCCGTCACATCTTCCTGCTTCCACACCCTCCGCCTCCTACGTAAGACCTTTAAATGGATCCCCCTCAAGCACAGAAAGACTGTCACTCACGCCCTTGTCACCAGCAGACTTGACTACGGCAACGCACTCTACACTGGAATAATGGAATAAACAAAAACCTCACCTGCAAGCTACAAAACATCCAGAACGCCGCCGCAAGACTGGTCCTCAACCTGTCAAGACACTACCACATCTCCCAGCACCTGCGCACACTCTACTGGCTCCTCATCGAGGCTAGAATCACCTTCAAGATTCTCACCCACGCACACAAAGCCCTCCAGAACACCAGACCAGAATACCTTAATAGCCGACTCGATTTCCACGCCCCCCAAAGGACCCTACGATCAGCCCAGCTCTCCTATGCAGTGGTCCCCATGCCAGGAAGACCAGATTAGGAGGTCGCTCCTTCTCCTTCCTCGCAGCCAGAGCCTGGAACGCCCTACCACTCCATCTCAGACAGATAACATCACTCCCCATCTTCACAAGAAACCTCAAAACATGTTTCTTTGATAGGCCTCCTCCCTGATGGACTGGAACCTGCACTGCCCCTCCTCCCCAGCGCCTTGAAACCCTTACGGGTGAGTAGTCACACTTAACAAGCACATGATTGATTGATTGATTGATCCTAAAGAGATCACAGCCCAAGTTGAAAAGAGGGTCCATGGGTCTGATTGCTCAAGCAAAGGTCAGAACCCTAATCTAAGTCAGAGATGATGAAAGGGCGGTCCATGGTAGACTGGTTCAATGATTGATATGGCCATATAGAGAGATAGACTGTCAAACCTACCCCTGCCCCCAGTGAAACACTGAAAAGAGAAACACAGCACAGGTGATCCGGTAGGAATGGCTGCAGATGCCGAATGTGAGGACTGGGGCCCAGCAACACCTTTCTCTCAGAAGGTCATCCTCAACAAATTAATTACGTGGGAACTCCTGAACACTGCGAAGGGGAGATTAGCAAGCAGTTCTGCGAAGAGATAATCTTGAAGAAGTGAACCCATAGCAGGGCAGATCAAGTAGGAAAAACCTGAACTAAGAGAACCCACTATGGGGAGAGGGGTTCCAGTCCCTAACCAGGCTCAAACAAAAATTGACATTGTCACAGTTTACATGCAGATAGCAGGCAAATACAGGAAAGAAAATGAAGTGGTGGCACACATCGTGGTGCCCCTGGATGCTACAGAAAGCTATACAATCTTTACACACAGCCTTAGAAAGGTTGGGATTGACATGGTGTTTCTGGGTCAAGACCTACCGACCACCGTAGACACAGAAGGGCACATTTCTGATCTACAAGACTGTGATGACATTGAGGCTGAGGTTGCCTGACTTAACTCCACATCTCGTATCCTTGAAGACCGCCCTGAATATGCAGAAAATCGAGCATGCAGGAACAATCTATGATTCATCAGCTTTCTGGAGTGAGTAGATGGGGCTGCACCTGAAACATTTCTGTGAAATTGGGTTCTGATGTGGGTCCCGAAAGAAAAGCTCTCTGGCTATTTTACCCTATGATAGTTAAAGTGCTAAACTATCGTAATAAAGATGTGATATTGAGGGCAGCCAGGGACAGCAGTGACTTGTGCTTTGAATCTTCCAAGATTCTATTTTTCGAGACTGTACTCACAGAGTCCAACAAAGATGCAAATCATTTTAAGCCATCAAATAGAAGCTGAGCAATATATACACCTTTTCCCGGCCAGGCTTCCCAATTTTTATGAGGCCAAATCCTATTCTTTGGTACACTGGAAGCAGCGTGGGATTGGGCGACAGAACAAATGCTTATGTACTGCCACTCACCTCCAGCATGGAGGAAGCAGAACAGTGGACATTGAGACTGAGAGAAGCTCGGAGTGAGTCCTCGCAGATGTAACAGATATAGACGCTCATGAAGGTAACATGGTTGTTATTGATGGCTCTTGGACTTCTTGGGATCAGATGTGAAATGAATGGGCACCAAACATGTCTAGGAACAGCTAGATTTGGCTAGTGCTATGTGTGTGGGTTGAGATCGAAGAGCTGCTTCATCAGAGCATGGAACCTCGGAACTCAGACTTGAGACTGGATGAAGGACCTAGGCTTTGTGAATCTCCAGGGTGCTTTTCAGGCCACAGACCAATCCCATGATCTTGATTTGCTTGCAACACCAATTCCTAATGATATAGTGCTCAAAATTGGGAGATTGATGGGTATTTTTTTGCCTCAGTTGGAACACTTGCTGGGTGTTATTAATGTTGGGCGCAAAATAAGCTTCTGGGGTGGAAGTCTGGGGTGGAAGAGTTGGGGGGATTTATATGAGTGAGACTTGGCCTAGTTGGACATAATTTGCACCATGGTGCCAGCAGGATTAAAGTTTCCGATTAGCCCCGATTCAATAGCTGCTCGGAGGTGAAGGTCTGCGACTGCTATGATAGGAGGGACAAGACAGTGAAATGTCTGAGGTCACAATTAAGGGTCCCAGTCTGGAGGAGACATGATATTACCCATCTAATGCTCTGTCTCAAGATGATGACATGGAACGTCAACGTGCTGCTTGACTGTATGAATCCTGGGGCTGTCCTTGCCCTGGTGAAAAGACAGGGGCTGGATGTCCTGATGCTGTAGGAGACCTACCCCAAGGACACTTGAGCCCCACTACTGATCAGATATTGCTACAACAGTGTGTTTCACTAAGGGTTTGGTCTGGGCTCAGGAAGAGTGGCCATCCTAATACACAGGCAGAGTATACCCATGGTGGTGACACATATGGAATCAGACTTAAAAGGGAGATATGTGACATTGGAGGGGGCGATATCCAGGCAGATGTATAACTTGCTGAGCATTTGTTTCTCCAAAATTTGTGGGAGAGACACTGAACAAGCTCAAAGACTCATTGATAAAGCTTCCACTTGGGCGCACAATTATGGGGTGGGACTCTAACATGGTGATGGCGTCACAGAAAGATTGCCTGAAGGCACCACCAAGACAACAGGACACAGAGAATGGACCTGCGACCTGCACCTTGGCTATGGAACTCTGTGAAGTGTGGCATATCTGGCAGCCTTAGGAAATGGCATACACATATCTCTGTGACCCAGAGAACAAGGTCACGCATAGATCTTCTTTTCTTGCCAGTCACAGACCTACTCCTTATGATAGGCATTTATATACTCCCCAGGGGGATCTAAGAACACTTGCCAATGGTGGTGTATGTGGGGGGGCAATCCTAAACATAGGCTGGCTTACAGACTCATTGCATGGTGCCTCCTGAACAAAGTGGTAGCCCACCACCTGTCATGTAAATATGAAAGCTCTAAGGAGTTGATTGAGTTTCCTGGCACCCTGTGGGGGAGGGGGCAGCAAGCCATAAATGAGGGGGAAGCACAGCCCCACCTCAGGTCAAAAGACTGAGAAGCTGCGCATCAGATTGCAGACATGGAAGCATGTATAGTTCAACTGGAACTAGGAATTAGGGAAGAGAAGGAGGACTAGCGCTAGTCAGGGTGATATTGAGACAGCTCTGCCTCTAGAAGGCACACCACTGTTGGATTACAGCGCAAAGTAGAAATTGTGAGTTGGGAGATAAGTCCAGTAGACTGATATACTGGTTGGCCACACATGGTACTGCGGAAAGTGTATTTCCAGGCGTCACAGACCAGTGGGGAGGAAGGGCAGAAAGGGCTCTAGGGGAAACATCCATTACAATGCAATCATTACAACGGCCTACCTTTAGAACGCAACTGTTACAATGCAGCTGCCTTTACATCGCATGCCATTAAAATGCATGCCGTTACAACGCATGTCATTACAACGCATGCCATTACAAAGCATGCCATTACAAGGCATTATAAGGTAAGTAATGGAGACTTTTTTAGTATTAGGGTGGGTATGGGCTTTGAGGTACATGGGAATAGTAATTTGTACCCCTACACTATCCAACACTTTCCCTACTGTTGCACTTACTGGAGTGGGAATAGTAATTTTTTCCCATAAATGCATTGTAAAATCATGCAATGTAATGGTAGTTGGATGTAAAGACTGCATTGTAAAAGCATGTGTTGTAGTTGCATGCATTTTAACGTCATATTAGAGATCATAATGGTTTTTGCAGAATATTTTAGGTCCTTGTATATGCAAAATGGGAATGACCTTACAGGAAATCCTTGAATCCCCAAATTGCTGATGTGCTCTACCGGTACTGTCTGTGACAGAGTGGGGGGAGCTGGACCAGCGCTTCACAGTGAAGGAGTTCAGTACTACACTCTCTGAGATGCATACCGAAAAACCTCTTGAGCTCAAATGAGTTTGCGCTTGCCGCTGTTTTTAGATATGTTCAATGAGACCGCAGGAAAATACCTCCTGCCAGGGTAACTAGATCAGGCAACCATAGTAGTGCTTCATAATAAAGTAAGAAACCCGGATCAACATGCCTCATATGGCCCAATCTTACTCATTAATTACAAACTTAAATTCTATGCTAAAATGCTGGCTAACAGGCTACTTCAATTTATTCTCAGCATGATTCATGCAGATCAATGCATCTTTATGCTCCAAAGTAGCACCCAGCACTGCATCTGCAGAGTGCTGATGGCGGTAGAATACGTAGAATATATGGTGAGAGAGAATGCATTCATGCTAATTGATTTTGAAAAAGCGTTAGTCACTTTAGATTGGCACTTCCTGTGAGAGGCACTGAACTGAATAGACTTTGGACCCAAATTTATATAGTATGTGAAGCTCTTATTTAAGAAACCCAAGGCACAATGGATGGGCCAATGGTGCTCTATCATATGCATTCCCTATAAGATGGGGTGCAAACAAGGTTGCCGCTTTTCCCCAGTTATTTGCTGTGGCAATGGAGCTCCTGGTAACATGGGTCAGATGAAATGCACAAGTAGAGGGTTTTCAATGGGGAGACAGGGTAGAAGACCATGAAGCCCTATATGCGGATGATGTGTTGTTCGTATTCTGCCCAGAATCCACAAGTCCACAAATACTTTAAATACTTTTCTTCTTGGGGACAAGTGGATTGGTCCAAATACCAGTTGTTGCCTCTGACAGGCACCATAGACACAACAAACTGGCAGACCCAAATTCCAATTTGCAGACTGAGTTTTAAATATGTAGATATACACCTTGCATTACTACCAGACATACATGGTCCCTGAACGTGGCCCTGTTGAAGGCCAGGATTCAGGCAGATCTGGGGAAATGGCTTTGCCTCTGCCTTTATAACGTCGGCAAAGTGATACTGTTTAAAATGCAATGCTTCATCTACATGAGATGATTTAAGGGACTACAGGCTACAATAGGAACGTTTCAGGTCTCCAAATCTACATGTAATGGGGAGATGGAGGCAGATGTTCAGCTATATTATTGGGTCACAATGTTCATGGTTCAGAAGTACTTTTCTCAGGGGGTGGGATGCCTCAGCTTTCACGACAGAAGTAACAATCATTGGTATCAACAGCAATATGAAAATGCTCAATGGCGACTGATCCCCTTATCCCTCCTGGAATTGACGAGAAGTATATTTCAGGTGTGGAGTTCAGCTCCGAAAAGGGCAAGGTGGGACAAAAATATCATGTTACTGACTCCTCTATGGAAAGGAAGGTGGCTACACCAGGTTATACAATTGAAGTGATTCACCAAGTGGTACCGCTTGGGTATTTCTCAGTTATGGGTTGTCTGGTGAGGTGCGCACACAAAATCATTTCAGGTCTTATAAATGTAATATAATCTAAACCAGTCTCAATTCTACAAATACCTCCGAATCTGGAATGCATTAATGGCTATTGGAAAAGCCTTCAAATTGAACCCATTAGAGGCACACTTATTGAAAGGACCGGTAAGACGGGGGTATTTCCCACATATATAGCTCACAGGTCACTAGCATGCCAGACCTGTTTACCTCAACAAGAGAATTAGGGATCTCCTGCAGGCTCTGCCTGGCCAACTTAACCACCTATATATTTCTTACCTAACCTCAATGAAGCTGTTAAGGGCCCAAAAGCTCCCCTCATCCTCCTGTCTGTGATGTGGAGAAAATGAAGCAGACTTGTTTTGCTGAGTTTGGTCTTGTCTTATTATATCTAGGGGTGGATGATAAATTCTGCTCTGCCAGCGGAGTTTAGGCCACTCCGCATTAGGCATGTAATGCAGAGTTCTAATCAAATACCACCAGCCACCTCATAGTGGAGTTTATTTTCATGCCGGCTTGCCAATGGTAAGTTGGTGAGCACAATGTGGACGGTTGCAGGTTGTAACATGTGGTTGTGGCAATTTGTGAGCAGAAAGCTGCCACTCAAGTAGAAAATCTACTCAAGTGGCAGCAAAACCAATTCGAGAAGCAGCCCCGTGTGGTGTTCAGCATGGTGCCATTTGTACTGATTTATCAGCGTGGAACAAGCTCCCGGCACTTAAAATCAACGTGACTTGCCTAATTCTGCACTTTTGAGGAATTCTACCGAGTGAAACTCCACAAGTTCTGCACAGCCTTAATTATATCCCAGAACTGGAGGTCTATTTTTTGCTTATTGACAGAGGTGTTACAATGGCCAGTGGAGACAACTGCCCATATTTCTCTCTTAGGGCTAATGGAAGACCTTGGGGGGAGCATTAGAGAGAGGCTACTGGTGGGGTGAGAACTTTGATCTTAAAGAGAGACATTGCAAGATTGTAAAACTCAGCCACCTCTCCTGCGGTGACAGCATAGAGCAAAGGAAAGGACGAGGTTGCAAAAATGGAAGAACACTTTTTATGTGGCAACAGGATGTTCACACAAAAACACACCAGTAATCTGGGTCAAATGTTGGGGTTTTTATGTTCTGAACTAAACTGTCTGTTATGGTCATGTATGGTCTGTCAGTATATGCAATACTTGATTGTGAGTGCTGTGCATGTTAATGTTTACCTTTGCAACAAAATCAATTACATTTGCTGTATTAAAAAAAGAAGTCTGTGGACAATTTAAAATGAAGACACATTTTCAAAGTGTCTCCAGTGAGATTACCTGGGCCTAGTCATTCATTGTGGCAGACTTGTGAGTATACACAGACAGAAGTAGTTTAGTGCTGTGTCCATTCACACTTGATGTGCAAGAGAACAAACCTGGATAATGTATTCTAGGTGCTCTCAGTAAGAAATGGACATCTAGGGTTAAAAGGTTGCAGTCTGCTCAAGCCACACTTTGATTAAGGCTAGCTTGAGTTTGCTGGTTCCTTTTTTGTTTTCTCCAAAAAGAAACTTTAACTCATTTGGAGTATGGGGGATTGTCTTCCAATCTTCCAGGACCATGGAGAGATGTTCTCCTTTGACATGATGGAAGACTGTCCACTATACTAAGATATCTCACATAGGCAGTAAGAGATTTGCCCTTGCTGCCATGGCTCCACTGAAGCTTGACAACAACACTACGGGAAACGGGCATATTTTGATTGATTCACTTTATTACTAAAGCCTTACTGATCTGAAGTACCTCTTTCAACAAATAAATTACTTTAGCCTTTTCGCCATTTCATTAGATGTGATCACCACTTTATATCAATTGTTTGTTTTCTAGCAGAGTGTTCACTATGTACACTGATAAATACTGATTCTTTATGTTGAATTTAAATGCTGTGTTTGATCAATATTTACAAATGTCTAATGATGAACATTACTTTATTTTACATTGATTGAATCACCAATACACTGTATGGTATTTATGAAACAAATCATTGACATAATGTCGATGCATGCAATATCGAAATACAAAAAGATTGGAAAATAAATATTGATAACCAGAATTCGAATAGATATACTTATCTAGTAAAGCCACACATATAAAAAACACAAATATCGTTGTTGAAAATATTGATTTTTACTCATATCAAAAACACAAATATCAGAAACAAAAATATTGTCACTTTCAAATAAACATAAAATATGTATAAAATGTCAATTTACACAATATGAACTTCAATGATATCAGCAACCTAATTATAAATTATTAATAAATATAAAAATTGCTTTTGATGTAAAAACAAAATTGAAAAAATCTAAAACATTTTAGGCACATGTTTAAATTAAATATATATGTTACATCACCAAAATATTTACCGTTCACCCCAATAAATAGTATACATAAAATCATAACAACACAGCACCCAAAAAAATTAGCATTAACTACAAACATTTAAACAACATCCTAAAAACAATATATATATGTAAATAAAATTATATTAGAAGCTTTCGAACAATATATCATACTTTATAAATAAAACCTAAATTAGCATTTACCATAGAAGGACATAACTGACAGAAAAAATTCTAACTAAAACTAAACCAACCAATAAAATCAAAATATAAACAAGTTAATCAATAAACATGAAACAATTAAGTCAAGAACATAAAAGGCAGGATCGTGGTACTGGAGGCCGAGGCTACCGGGCAGAAAGCTACAGCGAATAAAGCCAGAATGACTAATGTTCTATGGAAGCTGGAGGATTTTGAAAACCGCCAGCGGCGGAATAACTTGAGGCTGCTTCGAAGAAAATGCTGAAGGGGATGACATTCACTGGTTTGTCATTTGGCTGTTTGAGGTGGCCTTTCCAGAACTGGCACATTGGGACTGGGATTCGGAGGTGCAGAGAGTACACCGATTCCCACTGATGTTAAAGAAGAGAGGGGGGCAGAACGATCAGAATGTGAAACCTAGGGCTATTCTTATCTTTTTTGGCATTTTCCTCCTGTGGCAGGCAGCTTTTGATAAAGCTAGACCTGAAGCCAGGCATTCAGCGGAGGGACACACGTTTTTTGTTAGGCCTGATGGTGGAGTGAAGATGGAGGCTCCGTTAACTGATCACTCCCTTCCAGAAGTTAGGCTGTGTGGTATATATAATGAGCCCTATAGGCTAAAGGTCATCTATAAGGGGACTTCCTCTCCGGCAGAACACAGTGGGTCAGACTCCCCCCTTTCCTCTCGGACCCTACACCTCATACCTGTGGAGTCCCCTAGGGCTCCTCCCTCAGCCCGACGCTCTTCAACGTCTACATGGCTCCACTCGCCACCATCGTCAGAACCGACGGACTCAACATTGTGTCATACGCATACGACACCCAACTCATCCTCTCCCTATCCAACGAACCCAACACTGCCAGACGCAACTTTTGAGAAGGCATGAAAGCCATTGCCAAATGAATGAAAAACAGCTGCATACAACTAAACACCAACAAAATAAAAGTAGTCATCATAGGCCCAAACCCCGACGCCTGGAGCTACACCTGGTGGCCCCCCACCCTCGGAAACCCGCCAACCCCCACGGACCACGCAAGTAACCTGGTAATCATCCTGGACTCCGAGCTCAGAATGGACCACCAGATCAACTCTGTCTCGTCTTCCTGCTTCCACAACCTCCGCCTCCTACGTAAAACCTTCAAATGGATCCCCCTCAAGCACAGAAAGACCGTCACTCACGCCCTTGTCACCAGCAGACTTGACTACGGCAACGCACTTTACACTGGAATAAACAAAAACCTCACCTGCAAGCTACAAAACATCTAGAACGCCGCCGCAAGACTGGTCCTCAACCTGCCAAGAAACTGCCACATCTCCCAGCACCTGCGCACACTCCACTGGCTCCTCATCAAAGCTAGAATCACCTTCAAGATTCTCACCCACGCACACAAAGTCCTCCAGAACACCAGACCAGAATACCTGAATAGCCGACTCGATTTCCACACACCCCAAAGGACCCTACGATCAGCCCAGCTTTCCTATGCAGTGGTCCCCATGCCAGGAAGACCAGATTAGGAGGTCACTCCTCGCTCCTTCCTCGCAGCCAGCGCCTTGAACGCCCTACCACTCCATCTCAGACAGATAACATCACTCACCATCTTCACGAGCAACCTCAAAACATGGTTCTTTGATAGGTCTCCTACCTGATGGACTGGAACCTGCACCGCCCCTCCTCCCGAGCGCCTTGGGACCCTTACGAGTGAGTAGTCGCACTTAACAAGCACATGATTGATTGATTGATTGATCCTAAAGAGATCACAGCCCAAGTTGAAAAGAGGGTCCATGGGTCTGATTGCTCAAGCAAAGGTCAGAACCCTAATCTAAGTCAGAGATGATGAAAGGGCGGTCCATGGTAGACTGGTTCAATGATTGGTATGGCCATATAGAGAGATAGACTGTCAACCCTACTCCTGCCCCCACTGAAACACTGAAAAGAGAAACACAGCACAGGTGATCCGGTAGGAATGGCTGCAGATGCCGAATGTGAGGACTGGGGCCCAGCAACACCTTTCTCTCAGAAGGTCATCCTCAACAAATTAATTACATGGGAACTCCTAAACACTGCGAAGGGGAGATTAGCAAGCAGTTCTACGAAGAGATACTCTTGAAGAAGTGAACCCATAGCAGGGCAGATCAAGTAGGAAAAACCTGGACTAAGAGAACCCACTATGGGGAGAGGGGCTCCAGTCCCTAACCAGGCTCAAACAAAAATTTACATTGTCACAGTTTACATGCAGATGGCAGGCAAATACAGGAAAGAAAATGAAGTGGTGGCAGAGATCTTGGTGCCCCCGGATGCTAGAGAAAGCTATACAATCTTTACACACAGCCTTAGAGACCAAAATTAGAGAGGTTGGGATTGACATGGTGTTTCTGGGTCAAGACCTACCGACCACCGTAGACACAGAAGGGCACATTTCTGATCTACAAGACTGTGATGACATTGAGGCTGAGGTTGCCTGACTTAACTCCACATCTCGTATCCTTGAAGACCGCCCTGAATATGCAGAAAATCGAGCATGCAGGAACAATCTATGATTCATCAGCTTTCTGGAGTGAGTAGAGGGGGCTGCACCTAAAACATTTCTGTGAAATTGGGTTCTGATGTGGGTCCCGAAAGAAAAGCTCTCTGGCTATTTTACCCTATGATAGTTAAAGTGCTAAACTATCGTAATAAAGATGTGATATTGAGGGCAGCCAGGGACAGCAGTGACTTGTGCTTTGAATCTTCCAAGATTCTATTTTTCGAGACTGTACTCACAGAGTCCAACAAAGATGCAAATCATTTTAAGCCATCAAATAGAAGCTGAGCAATATATACACCTTTTCCCGGCCAGGCTTCACAATTTTTATGAGGCCAAATCCTATTTCTTTGGTACACTGGAAGCAGCGTGGGATTGGGCGACAGAACAAATGCTTATGTACTGCCACTCACCTCCAGCTTGGAGGGAGCAGAACAGTGTACATTGAGAGAAGTTCGGAGTGAGTCCTCGCAGATGTAACAGATATAGACACTCATGAAGGTAACATGGTTGTTATTGATGGCTCTTGGACTTCTTGGGATCAGATGTGAAATGAATGGGCACCAAACATGTCTAGGAACAGCTTGATTTGGCTAGTGCTATGTGTGTGGGTTGAGATCGAAGAGCTGCATCATCAGAACATGGAACCTCGGAACTCAGACTTGAGACTGGAGGAAGGACCTAGGTTTGTAAACCTCCAGGGTGCTTTTCAGGCCACAGACCAATCCCATGATCTTGATTTGCTTGCAACACGAAATCCTAATGATATAGTGCTCAAGATTGAGAGATTGATGGGTATTTTTTTTACCTCAGTTGGAACACTTGTTGGGTGTTGTTAATGTTGGGCGCAAAATAAGCTTCTGGGGTGGAAGTCTGGGGTGGAAGAGTTGGGATTTATATGAGGAAGACTTGGCCTAGTTGGCGATAATTTGCACCATGGTGCCAGCAGGATTAAAGTTTCCGATTAGCCCCGATTCAATAGCTGCTCGGAGGTGAAGGTCTGCGACTGCTATGATAGGAGGGACAAGACAGTGGAATGTCTGAGGTCACAATTAACGGTCCCAATCTGTAGGAGACATGATATTACCCATCTAATGCTCTGTCTCAAGACGATGACATGGCACGCCAACGGGCTGCTTGACTGTATGAATCCTGGGGCTGTCCTTGCCCTGTTGAAAAGACAGGGGCTGGATGTCCTGATGCTGTAGGAGACCTACCCCAATGACACTTGAGCCCCACTATTGATCAGATATTGCTACAACAGTGTGTTTCACGAACGGTTTGGCTGGGCAGAGTATACCCATGGTGGTGACACATATGGAATCAGACTTAAAAGGGAGATATGTGACAGTGGAGGGGGCGATATCCAGGCAGATGTATAACTTGCTGAGCATTTGTTTCTCCAAAATTTGTGGGAGGGACACTGAACAAGCTCAAAGACTCATTGAAAAAGCTTCCACTTGGGCCCACAATTATGGGGTGAGACTCTAACATGATGATGGCGTCACAGAAAGATTGCCTGAAGGCACCACCAAGACAACAGGACACAGAGAATGGACCTGCGACCTGCACCTTGGGTATGGAACTCTGTGAAGTGTGGTATATCTGGCACCCTTAGGAAATGGCATACACATATCTCTGTGACCCAGAGAGCAAGGTGACGCATAGATCTTCTTTTCTTGCCAGTCAGAGACCTACTCCTTATGATAGGCATTTATATATTCCCCAGGGGGATCTAAGAACACTCGCCAATGGTGGTGTAGGTGGGGTGGGCAATCCTAAACATAGGCTGACTTACAGACTCATTGCATGGTGCCTCGTGAACAAAGTGGTAGCCCACCACCTGTCATGTAAATATGAAAGCTCCAAGGAGTTGATTGAGTTTCCTGGCCCCCTGTGGGGGAGGGGGCAGCAAGCCATAAATGAGGGGGAAGCACAGCCCCACCTCAGGTCAAAAGACTGAGAAGCTGCGCATCAGATTGCAGACATGGAAGCATGTATAGTTCAACTGGAACTAGGAATTAGGGAAGAGAAGGAAGACTAGTGCTAGTCAGGGTGATATTGAGACAGCTCTGCCTCAAGAAGGCACATCACTGTTGGATTACAGCGCAAAGCAGAAATTGTGAACGGGGAGATAAGTCCAGTAAACTGATATACTGGTTGGCCACACATGGTACTGCGGAAAGTGTATTTTCAGGCGTCACAGACCAGTGGGGAGGAAGGGCAGAAAGGGCTCTAGGGGAAACATCCATTACAATGCAATCATTACAACGGCCTACCGTTACAACGCAACTGTTACAATGCAGCTGCCTTTACATCGCATGCCATTAAAATGCATGCCGTTACAACGCATGTCATTACAACGCATGCCATTACAAAGCATGCCATTACAACGCATTATAAGGTAAGTAATGGAGACTTTTTTAGTATTAGGGTGGGTATGGGCTTTGAGGTACATGGGAATAGTAATTTTTACCCCTACACTATCCAACACTTTCCCTACTGTTGCACTTACTGGAGTGGGAATAGTAATTTTTTTCCCCTAAATGCATTGTAAAATCATGCAATGTAATGGTAGTTGGATGTAAAGACTGCATTGTAAAAGCATGTGTTGTAGTTGCATGCATTTTAACGTCATATTAGAGATCATAATGGTTTTTGCAGAATATTTTAGGTCCTTGTATATGCAAAATGGGAATGACCTTACAGGAAATCCTTGAATCCCCAAATTGCTGATGTGCTCTACCGGTACTGTCTGTGACAGAGTGGGGGGAGCTGGATCAGCCCTTCACAGTGAAGGAGTTCAGTACTACACTCTCTGAGATGCATACCGAAAAACCTCTTGAGCTCAAATGAGTTTGCGCTTGCCGCTGTTTTTAGATATGTTTAATGAGACCGCAGGAAAAGACCTCCTGCCAGGGTAACTAGATCAGGCAACCATAGTAGTGCTTCATAATAAAGTAAGAAACCCGGATCAACATGCCTCATATGGCCCAATCTTACTCATTAATTGCAAACTTAAATTCTATGCTAAAATGCTGGCTAACAGGCTACTTCAATTTATTCTCAGCATGATGCATGCAGATCAATGCATCTTTATGCTCCAAAGTAGCACCCAGCACTGCATCTGCAGCGTGCTGATGGCGGTAGAATAAGTAGAATATATGGTGAGAAAGAATGCATTCCTGATAATTGATTTTGAAAAAGCGTTAGTCACTTTAGATTGGCACTTCCTGTGAGAGGCACTGAACTGAATAGACTTTGGACCCAAATTTATATAGTATGTGAAGCTCTTATTTAAGAAACCCAAGGCACAATGGATGGGCCAATGGTGCTCTATCATATGCATCCCCTATAAGATAGGGTGCAAACAAGGTTGCCGCTTTTCCCCTGTTATTTGCTGTGTCAATGGAACTGCTGGTAACATGGGTCAGATGCGATGCACAAGTAGAGGGTTTTCAATGGGGAGACAGGATAGAAGACCATGAAGCCCTATATGCGGATGATGTGTTGTTCATATTCTGCCCGGAATCCACAAGCCCACGAATACTTTAAATACTTTTCTTCTTGGGGACAAGTGGATTGGTCCAAATACCAGTTGTTGCCTCTGACAGGCACCATAGACACAACAAACTGGCAGACCCAAATTCCAATTTGCAGACTGAGTTTTAAATATGTAGATATACACCTTGCATTACTACCAGACATACATGGTCCCTGAACCTGGCCCTGTTGAAGGCCAGGATTCAGGCAGATCTGGGGAAATGGCTTTTCCTCTGCCTTTATAACGTCGGAACAGTGATACTGTTTAAAATGCCATGCTTCATCTACATGAGATGATTTAAGGGACTACAGGCTACAATGGAAACGTTTCAGGTCACCCAATCTACATTTAATGGGGAGATGGAGGCAGATGTTCAGCTATATTATTGGGCCGCAATGTTCCTGGTTCAGAAGTACTTTGCTCAGGGGGTGGGATGTCTCACCTTTCAAGACAGAAGTAACAATCATTGGTATCGACAGCAATATGAAAATGCTCAATGGTGACTGATCCCCTTATCCCTCCTGGAATTGACGAGAAGTATATTTCAGGTGTGGAGTTAAGCTCCGAAAAGGGCAAGGTGGGACAAAAATATCATGTTACTGACTCCACTATGGAAAGGAAGGTGGCTACACCAGGTTATACAATTGAAGTGATTTACCAAGTGGGACCTCTTAGGTATTTCTCAGCTATGGGTTGTCTGGTGAGGTGCGCACATAAAATCATTTCAGGTCTTATAAATGGAATATAATCGAAATCAGTCTCAATTCTACAAATACCTCCAAATCTGGAATGCGTTAATGGCTATTGGAAAAGCCTTCAAATTGAACCCATTAGAGGCACACTTATTGAAGGGACCGGTAAGACGGGGGTATTTCCCACATATATAGCTCACAGGTCACTAGCATGCCAGACCTGTTTACCTCAACAAGAGAATTAGGGATCTCCTGCAGGCTCTGCCTGGCCAACTAAACTACCTATATATTTCTTACCTAACCTCAATGAATCTGTGAAGGGCCCAAAAGCTCCCCTCATCCTCCTGTCTGTGATGTGGAGAAAATGAAGCAGACTTGTTTTGCTGAGGTTTGGTCGTGTCTTATTATATCTAGGGGTGGATGATAAATTCTGCTCTGCCATCGGAGTTTAGGCCACTCCGCATTAGGCATGTAATGCAGAGTTCTAATCAAATACCACCAGCCACCTCATAGTGGAGTTTATTTTCATGCCGGCTTGCCAATGGTAAGTTGGTGAGCACAATGTGGATGGTTGTGGGTTGTAACGTGTGGTTGTGGGTGGTTGTGGCAATTTGTGAGCAGAAAGCTGCCGCTCAAGTAGAAAATCTACTCAAGTGGCAGCAAAACCAATTCGAGAAGCAGCACTGTGTGGTGTTCAGCATGGTGCCATTTGTACTGATTTATCAGCGTGGAATAAGCTCCCGGCACTTAAAATCAACGTGACTTGCCTAATTCTGCCCTTTTGCGGAATTCTACCGAGTGAAACTCCACAAGTTCTGCACAGCCTTAATTATATCCCAGAACTGGAGGTCTATTTTTTGCTTATTGACAGAGGTGTTACAATGGCCAGTGGAGACAACTGCCCATATTACTCTCTTAGGGCTAATGGAAGACCTTGGGGGGAGCATTAGAGAGAGGCTACTGGTGGGGTGAGAACTGTGATCTTAAAGTGAGACATTGCAAGATTGTGAAACTCAGCCACCTCTCCCGCGGTGACAGCATAGAGCAAAGGAAAGGACTGGGTTGCAAAAATGGAAGAACACTTTTTATGTGGCAACAGGATGTTCACACATAAACACACCAGAAATCTGGGTCAAATGTTGGGGTTTTTATGTTCTGAACTAAACTGTCTGTTATGGTCATGTATGGTCTGTCAGTATATGCAATACTTGATTGTGAGTGCTGTGCATGTTAATGTTTACCTTTGCAACAATATCAATTACATTTGCTGTATTAAAAAAAAAAGTCTGTGGAAAATTTAAAATGAAGACACATTTTCAAAGTGTCTCCAGTGAGATTATCTGGGCCTAGTCATTCATTGTGGCAGACTTGTGAGTATACACAGACAGAAGTAGTTTAGTGCTGTCTCCATTCACACTTGATGTGCAAGAGAACAAACCTGGATAATGTATTCTAGGTGCTCTCAGTAACAAATGGGCATCTAAGGTTAAAAGGTTGTTGTCTGCTCAAGGCACACGTTGATTAAGGCTAGCTTGAGTTTGTTGGTTCCTTTTTTGTTTTCTCCAAAAAGAGACTTTAACTCATTTGGAGTATGGGGGATTGTCTTCCAATCTTCCAGGACCATAGAGAGATGTCCTCCCTTGACATGATGGAAGACTGTCCACTATACTAAGATATCTCACATAGGCAGTAAGAGATTTGCCCTTGCTGCCATGGCTCTACTGAAGCTTGACAAGAACACTACGGGAAAAGGGCATATTTTGATTGATTCACTTTATTACTAAAGCCTTACTGAGTTGAAGTACCTCTTTCAACAAATAAATTACTTTAGCCTTTTCGCCATTTCATTAGATGTGATCACCACTTTACATCAACCGAGAAAGAAGATATAACCCTATTAACACGAAGTGCTCAATTTAAAAAAAAAAAAAACTTTATACTCAAGAAGCTGTCGTGTGTACAGTCTATCTAAGGAAATGCGATTGTTTTTATTCTGATTTTACTTAGAATTGTATTTTTACCATACCTGCTCTTAATTTATTTTGTATAGCAATGGTTTTAAGTAACTATGCTAATAAAATTACTACTACTTACTTACAACTTTACATCAATAGTTTGTTTTCTAGCCGAGTGTTCACTATGTACACTGATAACTATTGATTCTTTATGTTGAATTTAAATGCTGTGTTTGATTAATATTTACAAATGTCTAATGATGAACATTACTTTCTTTTACATTGATTGAATCACCAAGACACTGTATGGTATTTATGAAACAAATCATTGACATAATGTCGATGCATGCAATATCGAAATACGAAAAGATTGGAAAATAAATATCGATAACAAGAATATCGACTTGATATACTTATCTAGTAAAGCCACTTATATAAAAAACACAAATATCGTTGTTGAAAATATTGATTTTTACTCATATCAGAAACACAAATATCAGAAACAAAAATATTGTCACTTTTAAATAAACATAAAATATGTAAAAAATGTCAATTTACACAATATGAACTTCAATGATATCAGCAACATAATTAAATAATTATTAATACATATAAAAATTGCTTTTGATGTAAAAACTAAATTTAAATAAATCTAAAACATTTTAGGCACATGTTTAAATTAAATATAAATATGTTACATCACCAAAATATTTACCGTTCTCCCCAATAAATAGTATACCTAAAATCATTACAACACAACACCCAAAAAAATTAGCATTAACTACAAACATTTAAACAACATCCTAAAAACAATATATATATATATGTAAATAAAATTATATTAGAAGCTTTCAAACAATATATCATACTTTACAAATAAAACCTAAATTAGCATTTACCATAGAAGGACATAACTGACAGCAAAAAATTCAAACTAACACTTAACCAACCAATAAAATCAAAATATAAACAAGTTAATCAATAAACATCAAACAATTAAGTCAACAACATAAAAGGCAGGATCGTGGTACTGGAGGCCGAGGCTGAGGCTACCGGGCAGAAAGCTACAGCGAACAAAGCCAGAATGACTAATGTTCTATGGGAGCTGGAGGATTTTGAAAACCGCCAGCGGCGGAATAACTTGAGGCTGCTTCGAAGAAAATGCTGAAGGGGATGATATTCACTGGTTTGTCCTTCGCCTGTCTGAGGTGGCCTTTCCAGAACTGGCACATTGGGACTGGGATTCGGAGGTGCAGAGAGTACACCTATTCCCACTGATGTTAAAGAAGAGAGGGGGGCAGAACGATCAGAATGTTAAACCTAGGGCTATTCTTATCTTTTTTGGCATTTTCCTCCTGCGGCAGGCAGCTTTTGATAAAGCTAGACCTGAAGCCAGGCATTCAGCAGAGGGACACACGTTTTTTGTTAGGCCTGATGGTGGAGTGAAGATGGAGGCTCCGTTAACTGATCACTCCCTTCCAGACGTTAGGCGGAGTGGTGTATATAATGAGCCCTATAGGCTAAAGGTCATCTATAAGGGGACTTCCAGAGTGTTTTCTTCAGAAATACAGGCCCAAGAGCATCTGCAGGAAATCTCCAGAAGATAGAGAATTGGTAGAGCTTAGGTCCCCTTGAGACAATGTCTAAATGAGAGGGACATCGTCTCCTCCAATTCCTGGTGTTTACGATCTACATATGAGTTTTCCAAGTTTTTTCCTTTTGTATTAAGTTCGGAGGGAGAGCGTCAGGGGACAACAGCAGGATACAGGAGGCATCACAAGGGTATTCAGACCTTCCTACACATAAACGATCATTGGCGTGTTGCTGTTTCCATGTGTGTGCACAAAGCAGAATACATAGAAACAGCACATACTAGGGGAAATAAAGCATTTCTCCACGTTTCACCTGTTTAAGTCCAGGTTTTCCCTGGTCTTAATTTTGGAGCTGCCTCCTATCTACACAACCCTTGTAAATAGGGGACAGCATCAAAATCAATGGGTGCTGCGGTGAAACGGCCATTGCAACACCGATTGCCCTCCTCTTTCACGCTAAGTACAGCGTGAACCGGGGCCTTATTCCAAAGGAGGCATTAAGCCATGTTCAGTGGCTAAACGCTGCCTTGTAAGTAAGGCGAAGCCTCTATTGCCACCACAACGCCACTAAAAGTGACGTTGAGGTGGCAATAGGAGCTTGTAAATATGCCCCTTAGATTCAAACTAAAATGTTCTTGTTAAGAAACTTAAAAATTTTAAATACCAAATAACTAATAAACCATTGTTCAACATATTTCAGTTTATGCAGACTTCCTAAAAGAAAACACTACGACTTGGAAAAGCAATAAACAGCCAAAAACAAAATAACTACCACAAATCAACAAAAAGATTAAACAAAGTTACCATACATAAATTAATAAAAAAAGTATAAACATACCCAAATAGAAAGTAACAATAAACTTGCTGACTTCAATCTCCACAAACTACCAATAAATTAACAGTTAAAATGAAACTAACATTTCTTTTCATCGAAGCAAAAAGAAAGAACCTGCTCCACATTAGAACACCTCCAAGGGAAAAGCTGCAAGACAGTGTGAAACATCTAAACAGAATATACATGTAACTATGCAAAATAGAATTAGTCTTCACACACAAACATTAAATTATTGTATATTTTTTGATTATTATGCTACTTTCAGATACAATGACAGAGACAGCAAAATACATAACATCACAGAAAGGGAAATCAGTTACTAAATCACATACGCAACACCTATGGGCAAACAAGCACATCAACAGAAAATATAAATTTGAAATGTACCACATAATATTCTAAAACATGCTATTGGAGGGCTAGAATGCTTGTTTCCGGTCCAGGGAAGATCTGGCTTTGCAGTTTGGTCTGGACTGTTCCCATGAGGCACAGCGTCAAGACTGCTTTGCATATAGCTGGGTCTGAACTGGGGTGGCGAAGTGAACTAAAGAATGATGATGGATTCAACCCAGATCTGTGACTGGGGGCGAGTGTCTGAAAAGTTTCAGCGCTCCATCCATTATCTCCTTGTATTTGATTTGTTTCGCCCTAAGTTGGCAGGGTATGCCCAGATGTGGGTCCCTTGCTCACTTTGCCACTGGATTCAAGTTAGCCTGGCTTATGAGTGGTGTTACCTCGAAACCCACCCCAGGATGCTTGTTTGTGGTCCAGGAAAGATCTGGCTTGGCAGTTCATTCTCGACTGTTCCCATGAAGCACAGGGTCAAGACTGATTTGCATATGGCTGGGTCTGAACTGTGGTGGCGAAGTGAGCTAAAGAATGATGATGGATTCAACCCAGATCTGTGACTGCAGGTGGGTCTCTGAAAGGTTTCAGCACTCCGTCCATCATCTCCTTGAGTTTGCAATGCAAAATATAGACCTTGCGACTGAGGGGGTGGCGGTCACATCCTATTGCCTACTGCGGGACAGGGTGGCGGGCCGACAAAAGTCAGTCCGCCATCCTAATCAGACCCTAAGTAAAGAACATTCTACAAACAGCCAATTTGTCTGTGAATCTAAAACATGATAGCACTAGTAAATTCTCCTGTCACAAGGATAGCTAACCACTACAATTTGCTAATAGAAAACCCTTTCTACCAACTCAAATTCCAAATACCATTGTGGAATGTCTCTGACAGCACCTTGGCACAGGAAGCCAAAAAACACAACACAGTTATGGATGTCAGAATGCCTTCCATTCCACAATTGGCAGAACCCAGCCAATCTACAAATTTATAGAAGCACAACAAAAAGAGCAAATCTACCGACAACTACAAATGCAGCAATTGCCCCCAATCTCAGGAAACAAAATAAAAAGAATGTACAACATGCTGCAATGTAAAGTCAAAACATTCATAAATAACAAAGGAGTAGATTAATTAAAAAAATAATAGCCAAAAACACACTCTAAAATGTTAGCAACCTACCAAATGTTTAAAAAGCTAGCACTAAATATAAACCAATATGACAAATCATTACTTTTAAAATAATAAATATAATATTACATCAATCTACAAGTTAAATAAAAATCCAATGTTAATGAAGATTGAGATAAGGATACATAAATTAATTAAACAAGATATGTAACCATCACCAACTAAAAGGTAAAACACAAACTCGATTCATCACATAAACTAAGTGCAACACATAAACCCATAGAACACGATAAAAACCAAATAATGTGAAAAAGTGAAAATTGTACAAAATACAATTGTATTTAAATATAATTTTTATTTTTTATTTGATAACAAATCATTGCAATTGTGATATTTCTTTAACTATACATAAATGGTTATTTTTAGGTTGAAATATATATGCTTGAAAATGTAAACATATACATTAATAGGGTTTGAAAACAAAAAATGAGAAAAATTTGTTACACATCTATGTTCCATAAAAATGTAAAGAGTGATATTATTGCCTACAAACATACAACTATTTATTATATTTCTAAACACCATTAATACTAATACAATAGTGCAAACTATTTCTACTACATACAAATAGAATTAAAACAAAACATTTAAGGCTAAAATTATAAAATTAAATGACCATACTCAAACATAAACCATTTTTAAGAAAGTCTTGGACACTAAAGGGATGTTATTGATAATTCCCACTATAATCTAAACCAATTTGCGGACCGTGTTGGACACTAAAGGGGTACCATTTACTATTCCCACTCCAATCTAAACCAATTTAGGGATGGTGTTGGGCACACTAAAAGAGTATGATTTTCTATTGCCATTCAAACCTATAGAAATGTGGGTGTTAAACACTAAAATGGTAGCATTTACTATTCCCACTCTAATCTATTCCAATATGAAGAAGGTGTGGACACTAAAGAGGTGAAAATTCTATTCCCAGTCCCATGTAAACCAATTTGTGAACAGTGTTGATAACTAAAGGGGTAACATTTAAAGTGTTGGACACTAAACGATTGTGATTCACTATTCCCACTCCGACCTATACCAATTTGGGGAAGGTGTTGGACATTAAAAGGGTAACATTTACTATTCCCACTCCAACGTAATACACTTTGAAGAAGGTATTCGATACAAAAGGGGTGAAAAATACTATTCCCACTCCAATTTAAACCAATTTGGGGAAGGTATTGAACACTAAAAGGGTGACATTTACTATTCACACTCCAATTTGACCATATTAGAAGAAGGCATTTGGCACTAAAAAGGTATGATTTACTATTCCACTCGAAACTATAACAATTGAGTGAAGGTGTGGGACACTAAAAGGGTAATGTTAACAATTCCTGCTCCAATCTTACCAGTTTGGGGGAATGTGTTGGACACTAACGTAGCAACATATACTATTTCTACTCCTATAGAAGCATATTGGGGGAATGTGTTGGACAAAAAAAGGGTGAAATTGACTATTTCCACTATAACCTAATCATATTGAGGGAAGGTGTTGGACTCTAAAGGGGTTACATTTACCATTCCAACTCCAACCTAAGCCTATTTGAAGAAGTTGTCGGATGCTAGGTAGGTAAAAATGACTGTTTCCACTGCGATCTTCAATATTTTGTACAAGGTAATACAAATTAAACATTGTATTTACACAATCAATACTCCATACTCACACATATTTTTTTAACTATAAAATACATTAAAATGTAATCTAAAAATACACCAATCAAAATTGTAAACCTACATATTCATATTTAAACATGAACATATAAAATAGTTGTATTTCTATTAATAATTAATATATTTTTAAAAATACCATTCCTAAACTTTAAAACATGTAATAAGCAATGATATAAAGAAACAATTTTTAATTTGAAAAAATAAAATGTATTATAATATAAAATTGTAACTTTAAGTCAACAAAATTACATATTTGCATTATCCAAATGTATATTTCAGGACAAATATTAAATTAAAATCTTTACTATAAAAAAATCAAATTATTTTACTTTATTAATATACACTTTCCCATAATTTTCTTTTTTTGCATATTTTACGAATTAAACATTGTTTAAATATTCCCATAATGAGAACATTAATATATATTTTAATTAGTTATAAATAAAAGTGACAAAAATATTAATGTAACAAAATAATTTTAAAAACTGTAAACATATCATTACAATAATTAGCATGAAATGCACTTTAAAATATATAGCTTAAAAAAATCTCCCCATCCTTGGGCCCTCAATACCCAATATCACGTTACCCCAAAAAATTATAAAGCTAATATACATATATGTTAACACAACTAAAACTACACATTTCAACAATTTCATAACCAATACATTATGGGGTCGATTCCGATCCTGGAGAAATATTCCCCGTACGAATCGTATCCGGATTTCTTTACGTACGAATCGTACAAGTCCCGTACAAACTGGCAAGTACGATTCGTATGTAAGTTCTACGATCCGTCCCGTCCGTCCGAATCCACAACCGTATGGTAAAAACACCGTACGAAGCGGACCTCC
This sequence comes from Triturus cristatus, assembly GCF_964204655.1. Classification (NCBI taxonomy): domain Eukaryota; kingdom Metazoa; phylum Chordata; class Amphibia; order Caudata; family Salamandridae; genus Triturus; species Triturus cristatus. Next base: position 743,008,364 of record NC_140583.1, read on the forward strand.
ACAGCAACCATGGAGACGTCCAAACATGTGCCCGCATACACGCCGAACACCCCCCCATGTCCGTGCCGTCCCCCCAGCACCCCTGTATGTCCACGCCGTAACCCCAGCCCCCACCGTATGTACGGTGCGGACCCCCACCCCACCCCCCGTATGTACGGTGCGGCGGGGTGGGGGTCCGCACAGTACATATGGGGGGTGGGGTGGGGGTCCGCACCGTACATACGGCGGGATAGGGTGGGGGTCCGCACCGTACATACAGGAGTGGGGTGGGGGTCCGCACCGTACATACGGGGTGGGTGGGGGGACGGCGCAGACATACGGGGGGGCTGGAGGGACGGTGCAGACATAGGGGGGGCTGGGGGGACGGCGAGGACATACGGGGTGCTGGGGGGATGGCGCGGACATACGGGGGCTGGGGGGACGTCGCAGACATACGGGCGGCTGGGGGGATGGCGCGGACATACGGGGGGACTGGTGGGACGGCACGGACATACGGAGGGGCTGGGGTACGGCGTGGACATACGGGGGGCTGGGGGGACGGCGCGGACATACGGGGGGGTGGGGGGTGTCCGGCGCGTACCGGTCCCCCTTTTGCTCATGGCATACTTAGCTTTAACAGAACTTTTTGTGTGCCGTAAAAATATAGCCGTCCGGAGTGCTGTTGGTACGAATCTTACTTGCTGGTACGTAAAAAGCTGCCTAACTCCGTCCGCATGTCGCGTACGCACCGTCCCGGATCACATTTGTATGTGTTTTTGTGTCTGTCGGTGTTTTGTACGAATCGTACGGAAATGGTGTTTCCGTACGAATCGTACTTGCATGTTTGTATGGTGTTTTTACCGGGTACGAGTCGGACGGAGAAAACGCTCCGACCGACGGTTTGTACCCGGTTTCTCCAGGATCGGAATCGACCCCTATGTTGTTAAAAACACAAATAAGAATGTAATAAACATATGGAATCAAACATACTACAACGAATTGCATAGTAATTAACACTTAGGAACAATATTACATACAACAATATTTTCTACATTGTTATTACAATAATTTTGAAAGCTAAATTCAAAATTATACTTTTACCTTCAATATTCCTGTTGATGATTTTTTTGACATCACAGTCTTCTTTCTGATGTTTGGTCCAAACCGAATGAATTGTAAACATTGCCTGATATAGTGGTACCTATGTGGACATTGTTGAAAAACACTTCATACCTTTGTCCATTTGGGTCTAGGGGTGTCTCCTGCAGCAGGTATATGGCTCCACTGAAGACACTGAAGATTTGGTGAGCAGAGGCCATGTTTACTGTGCCCATGATTCTGGGTTTTCAAAACTAACTCTGAAAGTGGGAGCTTGTTATTGAAAATCAAAGAAGAAATGTTTATAACTGACTGTGTGTTTCTCTCAGTGGGTCGACCAGCATCTTTGTATTACCATTTTCAATATGCCAGATCATGTAAAATCTTCTTACGTTCCTTATTGTGCCATCCAGACTGAATTTGGAACTCGGTATTTCAGCATCATCTCCAACAACTTCTTCTTGTCTCTAACCCTACCCCAATAATGATATACTATAATCTTTCACATGCATGATGTTTTATGGATTGAGGAGGGGTTGTCTCATGCTCAGCTCCCTTCTTGTTACACAGGGGATTAAACAATTCTTCTTTTTGTAAATATAGTTATGCAATGTTACCCACTGGGGAACACAGGACGTCATTTCTCTTTTTAGCCATAATTCACTTGTCACGTTCATGAACAGAGCGTGCTTCTGAGAATGGGATCAGTTTAAATAAATACAGTTGAGCTCACATTTTTTTCATTCAGACAAATTAGATCATTTTAAAACTTGTATACTTGCACCTCGCAATCCACTATTTTAAATGCACTAATAGTGATCATTTTAGCACACAACCAGGCCCGCATTGTATCTAATATTAGGAATAGATATAGAATCCATTTCATAACATAATCTTATTTGAAAAATGTCAAACCCTCTTTACCGCCCGGATAAACTAGACATCTGCACTCGACCCGAATCACGTGTCATATATATAAAAAATTTTAATTGGAAATTTGCTCCTAATGCACTACTCATTTGTTTAGGAAACATTTGAGACTTTCATAAGTTTTCATATCTCGATTCCAGGAGTACTCAAGGGAATCTATGTGAAGCATAGGTTTTCATAAGCTCTACAATCTATAAACTTTATGCATATGGATTACATCATATATGGAAAATTCAAAGGGGCTTATTTACAAGCCCCTTGTACCAATGATACGTCACTTTTTCCCATTTTAAAAGTGATGCCTGGGCAGTGCAAGGGTCTTGTAAATAAGCCCCAGAATGTCTAAATCTCATTCAACTGTGCATGTGCACTTCTATGATTTTTCCCCAATGGCCAATCTACGTTTCTCAGGGGAGAAATTCTCATTATATTTTGCGGTGTTCTCACTTCACCCTTACATCTGCCATTGACACAAATGTATTTGTGTGTTTATGTGGGGGGAATCTACCTACAAAAGTTGTATAACTTCTCAAAGATTTACAAATTTGTGGGATTTAATTTACTTTTGCCTAATGTAGAAATTACACATTTACTTATAGGATTTCAGTTTTTTAACAAATGCACTTTACCAATGTTTAATTCTCTTTAATGTGATTCTTCTGCACATCAGAAATGGAAGTTACACGTGGTCACCTAAATCGAACTCTGGTGTAAACAATGGTTTATGAATTAAAGCCTTTGAATGGACACTGAAACAGATGCCGTATTAAACATTCTGATGCACATGGGAAACACATAACATTGGCGTTATTAATTTTTAATGTTGTTTAAATTGAATTTATAGATCGACCGTGTCCAGATAACCGGGTGTACATGGAACGTGGAAGCTCCTGCCCTGACACTTGTTCCAACCCTGTGAGAAGCAGTGTTTGTGGTGATCAAATCACAGATGGCTGTTTCTGTCCTTCTGGTAAAGAGTTTTGTTTTCTTGAAGATTCCATCTGTGTGCAATTGAGGGGAGGTGAACTGTACTCAACTTTACACAATTGCATTATGGTCAGAATGAGAATGTTTTTCATCATGATCTGTGGTCTTCATAAATTAGTTGGTTTTTGACAGTCATACTGACCATACAGGTTCTACAATAATTATAAAAGTTCACGTGACTCAGTGCTGATAGCTTCCTGGGCACTAATTTCTTCTGACATACCAGATCATGATTGATGATTTTCTCAGTACAACTATAAAATAGAGAGCAGTAGTAATGTGAACTTTGTTTTCATTTTAAAAGGAAAGGGATAATGTTATATCCTGAGTGTTACATTTATTGTAATCAGCCTAGGTCTTCCTAGCTGCTCAGCCAGAGTGAGAGATGGTAACGGAATGTTGGTGTGACTGTGATGAATGGAATGCCTGGGTGCCTGTGTGGGTGAGTGATGACAGTTGGAGATGGGCTGAGCAGCTAGGCAGGCTGCTCCTGGTGGGGCCGTGATATGGGCTGTTACATGGGCTGACATAGAGGCTGTAACAAGGGCCTAAGATAGGCTAATGATGAAGCTGGTACTTGGCTGAACCTTGTCTGAAGTGATCTGGAACTGGGACTAATAAAGAAGGCTTTGAAACCTACAACATGGCTACAAGTGTCATCCTGTACAGATCACAACATATGTCCTCAGTTGTTAATAGTAAACTTCGCTATGATATCGCCTCTTAATAGCTTCTCTGTCCTAGTACCTGCTTCTGCACATGTGACTACCAGAATTTTGCAATTCCATTTGAGGCACAATTTTTGTGCTAGCAGTTGACATTTTTAACATTCTTTTTAGCAATCACAGAGCTATTCAGGTTTTGCAAATTCATTTTGGTAGATATTAATTATCATTGTGTTAGGTAAGCTTACCTGACAATTATTTGAAACTGTCTCAGCTTTTGAATTGAACAGATAATTCAAATAATATGTGGGCTAACTACTTTATCGAGATGTTTCAACATTTTTATCACAATTTTGGTCTTAGATGATTACAAACCATAATCATAGAAGGTGTTAGTATAGCATTGCAAAAAATGGACATCTACATCCCAGCCCCCACTGATCCAGGAACCCATAACAAGTCAACAAATGGCTGGACCAACTCACCCTTATCAGTGCACAGTATGTTACGCAATTCACTAACAACGTACAAACAAAGAAGAGTTGTGAAATAGGTTAAAATAATGAAAATTCCTTAATGTGGTTAGGTTGGGCTTGTGCAATACCACTATCCACTAGATCTAAACATGAAGTGCTTATATTTTTGTTGTATATAACCTCTATTGGAACCCTTTATTTGTGAACAACTTGATTAAACTCTTTTGCCTCTCCCAGGACTTCACACCCCAAGGGTAGTGGGAGAATACAGGCAATGCTGTTCTTGTGCCATCTACATTATCCCTAGTACCACAGGTCTCTACAGACCCACACTGACAGGAAAAACTATAACATTGCTGTCAGACAGCTCTCAATGCGGTGTTGGCTGTGGTCTTGGAGGGGGGGATTGCACAGAGAATGGTGGGGGTGAGTGGCAGAATGCCAGGTTCTGGGGAGGAAGGACGCAGGTATTTTGGGCCTCATTTATCAAAAGTGTTGCATCGCTGGGGAAATCAGAGATGCAACTCTTTTATTGCATCATCTTTGCGAATGCATGGATGCGCTGTATTTATTGTACAGCACTCCATGTCGCAAGGATTTACAGATACGTCAGTATGACTGACATATCTGTAGCTGCAGTAATGACACATTGCTGGAGTGTGTTGCAAAAGTGATGCTACTTCAGCAATGGCACATTACACATGGGCAAGTCCCATGTTGAAGGTGCCTGTGTTAGTCTTATACCTGCTGTGAGGCAGGCATAAGATTTTGACGCAGTGGCGTCCTAGAAGTTGTGTTGTAAAATCGCAAAGATTTCACTGCACCACTTCTACGACCCTTTTTTGTGGGGGAACGCCCATCCTGCAGACATTAAACCTGAAGCAGGTATAATGTAGTGCAGGGCTTTGCAAAGTAACACATCTACTTAGATGCATCACTTTTTAAATCTGGGTAACGTGGCACATTTTTTATGCCGCTGCTGCATCACAAAAAGTAGCGTGGCGCAAAGGACTCATAATAAGCCCCATCTATTTTTTTCATTTGGAGAAGGGCAGTGGAGTACTTTTTTTGGAGGGTGCTATGGGTTGATGGCAGGAGACCAGGCATTTTAATTTTTTTATTTGGTTGATAGGGAGAGCATATGACTAGGATGGTGAGGTAGGTGGCAAGAGGATTGCTTTTTAAAACAGTTTTTTAATGTTATACGTGGTTCACTATTACTACCCTGCCTCTGCATATGTGTTGGAAGCAGGACAGATGATTGGGTAGTGGCATATACAATATAAAATTATAGATAGCTAAAGTTTGAATAACATGGATAAAATACTACCATTGTTCACAGTTATCGAGATCGGTTTCCTAAAGAGTGTAGCAATAGAAAAGTTCAGAAATCTTACCATTTAGTGAAGTAGGGGAAAATGTCTCCTTCTACATTAAAAGATATGATTACACCATGCCTGAGAGCTCCTACAAAGGGAACTGAACATTTGGGGCCAGGAGAAATTAGGAGGTGACTCCTGAGAAAGGTTCATAGGTCACTCTAGAGCTAACTAATCAGGATCGCTCTTTGTTTCAGGAATGATTCTGGATGATATAATGAATACTGGCTGCATCCCTGTTGGGAACTGCCCTTGCAACTACAAGGGCAAAAACTTTGTCTCAGGAGATTACTATTCTACTCCTTGCCAAATCTGGTAAGAAAATGTATTTTTTTAAGAATCCTTTTATTTGCACAATTTCATAATATGACCACTTTAGATTAAGTTGCTCTACTGATTATTCAAATGGGCCTTTCCAATGTGTGTTCTGTTTTGACATAGCTACTGAATATATATCTACAGAGCACATATATTTCTTGATGAAGCTGTTGTTTGTTGCCCTGTAAGTGGGCCTTTTTACATTTTTCTTTCACTTACTGGTGAGGTTGGTGCGAGAAATTTACCAGGAAAACTTGGGGAGAGAGTGGTCAAAGACATTTTAGGAGTTATGGCTAAACACAAACAAAAATCAAGTTAATGTTGAATCAGACATTTGTACCTCTCCCTTCAGTAGCATTAGCCAGAGAACAAGATTTACTCTGAGTAAATATATCATGCATACCAGGGTACATTAGGAATACATCTAAAGAATATATGGGTCCACCAAGTACATAAAACACAAAGCGAATACATTAACTACCAAACACAATCGTTTCGGAAAACATAATAAAGGAAAGGTGATATGTTGGACTTGGACTTTTTGGCTTCACACTCCTGTTTTCTGGACCAGTTTCTGTTGGCTTTTAGGACTCCATGCACTTTATCACTGCTAACCAGTGCTAGTGTGCTTGTGCTCTCTACTTTAACCATTATACAATTTGCTTACACAAAATTGGCACATTAATTTTGCTTGTAAGTTTAAATTGTTATTTTGACCTGGCAAAATAAATCTTTTGCCGGCCTTAAACCTTCATTTTTAATATATAAACATAACCCCTAGTAGACCCATAGGGCAGGGTGCAGTGTGTTTAAAAAGGTGAACATGCATTTTTAATTTATAAATATCCTGTTAGTGAAAAACTCTTACATTGTTTTTCACTACTGCAAGGTCTACCTATCCCATTGGATAACTTTGGGTTAACTTACTACAATTAATACGTGATAACTTTCCATTGGGGCCAAGTAGGAACAACAAGTTTGGTGTCTAAGGCATTGAAATTTAAAACCTTCTTTAATGTTAAAGTCTGATTTTAAGTTACAGTTCTGAAAATGCCACATTTGGAATCTATAGATTAGATTTGTGTTGAAGAGTGTTGTGACCTGTTTTGTATTTTTCTGGTTACTTGCTCCCTAGCTGCTCAGCCAGTGTGAATGTGATGCATGGAATGTTGGTGTGTGAGTCTTGAATGGAATGTTTGGGTGCCTGGATGCTTGAGTATGTCAGTTGGAGTATGGGCTGAGCAGCAGACAGACTGCTCCTGGTGGGGCTGTAACTCTACAACTCATCTACTTGTAACTAACTCAATAAATCTATCTGAAATACATCACGGGTACCTGGAGTCAGTTACTACAGATTTTTGGCGACGAGGATGGGATGGAAAACTACAGAAACTAAGAAGAAAACCTCCAGTCTGAAGTACAAGGCGTGTCAGCCCCACCAGTGTCCTTTTCACCGGGCAGCCCCAGCCTGCTTGTACTTCTTTGAGATAAAGGATTGCCTATTCCTGCTTCTATGACAGCTTGTGTGATCTTCAGCACTCCACCAGTCTGTGGTAAATAAAATATTACGCTCTCAGACTTTTAAAATATAAATAAGATCATGCATAAAGCAAGAGGCTGAGTCTGTGGTATCAGGTTCATAAAGGGATTTATTCCAATAACTCGAGTCAAAGGGAGAATATTTCCATCACCAAAATTGGATCTGGAAAGGGGCTCAAAAGTATTCTCAATATTCTCAAAACATTATTCACAGAGTACAGTATATATACATTTCTCAATTGTACGTAAGCAAAAGAGCAAGAGAGAATGAGATAAGAGCATGTGGGCGTGTAAGTAGGCGTGAAGGTGGGCGTCCATGTGGGCGTCCACTTGATGATAATGGGTAATTTGTCATGTGTGGGTGGATACCTGGAGGGGGTTGCGTGATCTGCTGGAATTGTACTGGAACTTTGCCTTACTTGTGCTTAACTCGAGCATGACGTGTAACTGACGTGGGGCTAGAGGGAGAAAGGGACTTGACATTTAGCTCTACATGTGGAGACAAAAGTCTGGGGTTATGTCAACCTAATCCCAAATCATATCTAACATCCTATGTTTAAAGAACTATGTTATTCAAAAAGAAAGGTCTCTCGGAGTAGAACCTTATTCTATACTGACTATATTGACTGTGAGTGCGTGTACAAGCGTCTAAGTGTCTACACAATATGCGGGGGCAGAAATCGTCCATAGTAACAGGGCTATGAATTACTTGCATAAAGACAGAGAAGCCGGGCCCTTTGCTCGGTAGCTGGAAGAATGTTTACTTAAACTACTAGACAGGAATGCATTGGATAGGGACGGAGGAGATAATCTTGAAGGTGAAATACAGTTCTTGGCAGGCGACGGGCTGGATCAGGCACCGTTAGCCGCGCAGGGAGTGAGACAAAGTTCATGGTCACAGATGCAGGCTCAGACTGGAGCTTTCAGAGGCAGAAGGCAGGAAAAGGCTTGATGACAGAATCAGGGCCTACTCGCCTGGACTGAAAAATGGGATAAATGAACCATATAAAGCCGGTGGCCTTTCATACTTAGAAATAGAATATCCGGCCCATTCATGGCGGATCTGAAAGAGGACATGTTGACGGTGGACGCACATGTATTTGCGTCTTCATAACTGGAACTGGAGGGAACATACATGTACTTGTGATTTATACATGAAACCGTTGGGGTCCAAGATAGGGGACATAACTGATCATAAAAATCCATATTTCCACATTCCCTCCTTGTCCCCTACTTGCCCGTCAAGAGATATCAATCTTCATCAATCCATTGATCTTTTCATATAGCATCATTTGTTCTTCTTTTTTCTTCTGGGACGAACGAAATCTTGGTGGTGGAATACACGATGTGGCACACAGACCACAAATCGCTGGTCCACATTGTAGGCATAAGCAGCAACTGAATAGTATGAGAAAGCCAATACCTAGGAAGGATAGGACCCTCCATCCAAAGGTAGATAATACACTCCAAAACCAACCGGACCAAGTCCAGGTGCCTGGATTCTGGTGTATCTGGCTTACAATCTTATGAAGGCGAGTTATGGCTTTATATACAGATGGCGAATTTTCTGGTATGAAAAATGCAACAGCTTGATTTGATGACCCTACAAGCTCCGCCCCTATCGGCCAGGATAACGTCAAGGACAAGACTATTTTGAAGCACAACAATCCGCATAGCAGACTGCTCTTCTGTTAAATTGCCTAAGGCGGAAATAGTTTCGTTCACTACTGCTTCAAGGGTTCTGGTTAATCTACGTATCAGCTTACTATTGGTAACTGTACCTATATAGGGAAAGAAACCTTTATTGAAATCTGTGTATTTTTCCCATGCTGTTTCAGTGTAATCGACAATTGGGAGATCTCTCTGCTGTCTATTGTGTACTAAATGAGTATTTCTATGATAATCAGGGGGAGCTAGGAAAACAGGTGGTAGGAGGAATGCTATGTAACAGGTACCATCCCAATCTAGAGGTAGGCGTATATATGCGGTCTGGCCACATATAAAGTAGGAATGACGAGAAGCTCTAAATGTAGACTTGCCTTGATCACTGAATTTTATTACAGTGGTGCATTTACTATGGCCCATGTGTATGGAGCCATTCTTTCTTATACATAATTCCCCTTTTACTGGGAATACGGACATGGCGGGCAAGATTGGTGTAGCTTCAGATTCAACGTTCAGGATCATGAGGTTAAGTGTAAAATTACCTAATACATATACTTCATTTCTTAGATCAGTTCCTGTTCTTTTGGGAAGTCCCTCCTTGTTAGGGTAGCAGACTTTAAGCAAAACTAAGTTCAGGTTTCCCCATACCCAGTTGTCTTGATAAACTGCGGAATTCGAATCTAGGGAATTAATCAAACTAAACCATGCTCCACAGGAGCCATTGTGTGTGAACGGATAGAGAAAGAGGGGCAAAACTCCCTTATAGTTCTGATAGGGGGGGAGTCGGCCACAGACCCAGCAGTCTGTAGCATTGCTAGTCTGATGTGAATGGTGCAGCATCTGAATAAAGGTATTGTTGCGTAAGGCAAGTCGATATGATAGCTCATAGGATGGCAGATCACTAGGGGCCTCATGTAGGTAGCGAAATACCGGTCGGTAACGGCCGATTTTCGGTAAATATGCCGTTACCGACCGGTATTCAGACAAGTGAGATGTAGGAGTCCAAAAACCACTTTTCGGTAAATATGAGGCGGTAAATACCGATTCATAGTTACCGAATTCTAAAATACCGATTCATATTTACCGAATACATTATTAACGAATCGGTAAATATGAAGTGGTAAATATGAAGTGGTAAAAAGGTAAAATGACATGTAGGAGCAGTCGGTAATTAAGAAATCCAGGAAAATCGGTAAATAAGAGTCGGTAATTAACACGGATGGAAAGCAGGTGGTAACCATCAACAATGCACATAAGCAATCCCAAAATGCAACAGCGTGGACAACATGGCCGCCATGTACGTCATTGCAAGGCGCCTACGTCTACAGGCAGCAGGACTGAGGGTGTGGCGACGGGAGGAACAAATCTACAGACAGCGCATCACACTATTCCAGCTGACTGATGCAGAGATACATGAGAGGTACAGGCTACACCCCGAAACCATCATGGACCTGATAAGGGACCTGCACCCACTCCTGGACCAGCCAACAAGAAGGGCGCACGCCATACCACCACATGTGCAGGTGCTCTGCAGCCTACATCTACTGGCATCCGGCAGTTATCAGGTGGTGACAGCTGCGGTGGGTGGTGTATCCCAGAGTTGCCTGTCCCGTTTCTTCAGGAAGTTCCTGGATGCCATGATGCAGAGAATGCACCACTACATAAGCTTCCCAAACACACAGGCTGCACTGCAGAAAACAAAAACAGACTTTTATCACATGGCACAGTTCCCCCATGTCATCGGCTGTATTGATGGTACACACATCCCAATCTGTCCACCAGCTGATACAGAGCACATCTACAGGAACAGGAAGTCCACCCACTCCATCAATGTGCAGGTGATCTGTGATGCAGGGAACATCATCACAGATATTGTTGCAAAGTTTCCTGGGAGCACCCACGACTCTTACATCTTCCAGAATAGTGGGATCTACACACGACTGAGAGCCGGCGAATTCGGAGAGGGATACCTGCTGGGTAAGTAACAGTGACGCCCCTTGAAACCTGCAAATCAGAGTGTATAGAGGCATGTAACTGATGGTTCCCCTTTACTCATCCAGGCGACAGTGCATATGCATGCCGTTCATTCATCCTCACTCCCTACCTACACCCAGCAACCCAGAGTGAGAGACGATACAACGTGGCCCACAAATCTACACGCAATGTGGTGGAGCGCACGTTTGGACTACTGAAGAGCAGGTTCCGCTGCCTCCACAAGAGCGGAGGCGCACGCCAGTACAAACCCATCACCTGCTGCAAGATAATTGCCACTTGTGCAATGCTGCACAACCTTGCCACGAAAAAAGGTACAGATGTGGAACTAACATATTTTGAGGACAACGAGGATGAGTCAGGCCAGCCAGAGGGCAGCGCAGCTAGAGTGCCAACTGCAATCGATGGGAGAGAGAGACGGGCAGAGATCACATGCAACTATTTCTGAGTAAGTGAGGGGACACAGCGAGTTGTGAGAAGTCATGACGTAGTTTAATGTGGCACCACGCCATGAACACATGAACAGGCCAATCTGGCAATATGCCATCTATACAATGAGTATGTCCAGGGTTACGTCACCCAATGGCAAGTGGATAAGCAGGGCCACATCAATGTTTGCGCATACGCGCTGCAGTGGTGGATTGCACGGCCTGTGCATCCTCACTAGAGCCAACCCCAAGCCGCCTGCTGCTCCTGCGTGCTTCGGGGACGGGGGGTGTGATGCTGCTGCTGGTGTCGATGCTCTCCGCAGCATCCCCTGCAGCAGTTGTCGACGCCTGACTAGTCAATAGCACCCCTAGTGCACTTGTCACCTGCACCATCCCCCGAGACAGGTCGCTGCAGCACTGTGTTAGGCCCTCCTGCATCGTCACAGAGCGCCGGCAAAGTAGGGAAGTCGCAGTTGCCAGACGGTTGAGTGCCCTGCTGGTAGTGTCCCTTCTCTGGCGTTCCCGGCGCCGTGCTTCGATGTCAGCATCTAATTTGCTGCACAACTGCTGGATTGACTGGGACATGTCCCGAATGCCCGCAGCCATGCCGCCAATGTTTGTGTCCATGTTGACTAAGCTTGTCTTCATCACCCGCATGTGCCTCTGGACTGACATAACTGCCTTTGATTGCAGGCGCTGTTGCTTCAACATTTGGCCCTCGAGCCCCAAGAAGACACCATGGCCGTCAGTGGGTGCTGGTGGACTCTGGACACGCGACCTGCGGCGCCCTCTTGCTCCCGTCTGTGCTGCCTGTGAGGTGTGGGGCACAGTGGGATGGCTCCCTTCCTGGGGCCCGGTGCGGTCTTCTGGGCCCATGCTGTCGTCTGACGAGGTGTCGAAGGCTCGTAGCCTGGCTGCTGGACGCCTCCTCATTCTCACACCTGCAAGCGGAGATGTGGCCGGTGAATCGAACATGAGTGGCGATGCTGGCTCTGGTGGTGGTGATGCTGGCTCTCGGTGAGGTGATGCTGGCTCTGTGTGCGGCGAGGCTGGCTGCGTAGGTGGTGCGGCTGCAAGTGGGCCTGCTCCCTGGTCTGAACTCGTGCTGGCTAGAGGTGATTTTTGTGGCCGGTGTGCCGTCTCCCCTGCAGCATGCCCTGTACTGCATGATGTCACATCTGTGGACAGAAAAACAACATTGGCTCAGTGTCCCCGAAGGGCTGCATTGCAAGCGTCACAATAAATCATTTCACATTCCAAACTGTCCTCTGTCTCCTTGTGCCTCGAGTGCGTGACATGCCTTGTTGCCCTGTGACATTTACGTCATGGTTAGTGTTGCCCTGACTACATCTCCCGGAATGCATTGCCTGTCTGCACTGACACGTGTGGACTGCAGTGTGATTCTCGTTTCACAATGGGGGATGTGGGATAGGGGTAGGGGAGGCTACATTGCTGTGCTTTCGTCTTACCTTGCTGTGTTGCGGCTCTGGCAGAGCTGTCGGCGTCCCCAAGACCCACGACGCTCTCTTGCTCGAGTGTGGCCGCCACCAGCTCCTCCAGTTCGGTGAGGGCAGGTGCCCTGTTGGTTCCACCTCCGGTCTGGCTGGCCTCCTTCTGGATGTCGCCCATCTTCCTCTTGGTCACAATCCTCAGGTCATACCAGCGCTTTTTGAGGACCTCAATGTCCCTGTGGGTCACTCCCACAGCATAGACCTGCGCCTGGATGGCCAGCCATATGTTGCGCTTTTCGGCCTCAGGCACTTGCAGGGATTGCCTCCCAAACAGCTTCTGGTGCTGCTTCACCACCTCCTCCACCAGCACCTGGAGTTCCTTGGGGCTGAATTTGAGCTTCCTCCTCCTTTCCCCTCCGTCTTTCTGTGTTCTCTGGCTGGACATGCTGTTCGTTTCCCGCTCGCACATGCAACTGCTCCCTGCCTCTCCTCTGCACTCCGAGCCTCTCCAGGGTCGGCTAATTATGTACACCTGCCTGGGTGTGGCCACTTCGGCTAATTGTGTACACCTGCCTGGGTGTGGGCAGTTCCTGGTTGGGTGGGCTGTCGTTGCACAGGATTAGCTGTTTCGTCAAGTCATGTGATGTTATTTACCGAATCCGTACGTACCGATTCGGTATTTTCCGATTCGGTAGATACCACCTCGGTATTTTCCGATTCGGTAGATACCACCTCGGTATTTTCCGAATCGGTAATTATCACCTCGGTATTTACCGAATCGGTGAATTCCGATTCGTATTTACCGAATGTTACCGAATCGGTAACTGTTACCGAATTTTTACCTACATATAACTTACCGATTCTAATTTACCGATTCGGTACGGCTCGGTATTTAAGAACCGGTAAAATTTATTTACCTACATGAGGCCCTAAATGTGTGCTTTATGGTATCATTAGTGGAGGAGTATAAGAGTGAGGCAATAGGAGGAAAAATAGCATGTAGTATTAAGCTGATACATATTATCGTGATGCACATCTTGCTTTTTCTTATCAATATTATTGTCCAAGATCTTATGCAAGCCAGAATACATGTTCAACCGCTTCACCACCTAGTGGACTTAATTGATCAAACGGGTTCTGACTTTTTAGATCTAAGTTTAGCTTTGTGGAAACTGCTGGGGAGTCTCCTCTAGAAAATGGTGTTCAAAATCCAAAATCCAAGTTTAAAGTCTTTTTCCTTTGTAAAAGAGTGGTGAAGGTGCACTTTGACTTTAACGGCCGTCCCCGTGGTCCAGAGCACTGACTTTGGCGCCTTCCATCCAGGAGCGATGGAGTATTCTTTGACCTGGGTGTTGTCAGGGAAGGCGGCAGCAACCTGCGAACAACAAGAGAGTAGTGCAGACATCAAGGAAGCCAGGTAATCTGTCAGCATGTTACTATTAACATCAGTAATCTTTTAGGCATTGGAGTGCCCACATATTTGGTGGTCTACCAAAGACCACTTCATAGGGAGATAAGCCTGTTCTAGAATGAGCTACCATTCGCATGTAAAAGAGGGCAACCGGCAGGGCTACCATCCAATCTACACCTTTGTCTGCGCAAATTTTTAATGTCTGATTATGTCTTTCTACAAGGCCTGCTGCTTCAGGATGTCGCACACAATGGAATTTCCAGGTATACCCTAACAGAAGGGACACCTGCTTCATTAGTACCAGGACATATTTGTAACCTCTACATCTGTTTATTTGGATATAATCCATTTGGAGCACTTCAAAAGGGTGGTCAGGTGGATGGAATCCACCTTGTTCCATCGGAATGCCTTTACCTGGATTGAATTGGCAACAGATCATACATGTTCTGACCTTTTGTTTCGCTGCTGCACGCAGGTGCTTGTTGAACCATATATTCTGTAAGCTATCTATCATTGCTTTCTCTCCTAAGTGTGCAGGACTATGTGCGGTATTTATGATTATTTGTACCATTGAATCAGAAAGAAACCATGGGGATTTGCCCTTTGTCATCCAACCTTGATCAGTCAGTACCCCTCCTTGTTCCGATCATTTCTTTAATTCGTCTACAGTAGCATGTGTCTGTATGTCTTGTACATCCTTGGAAGGATCCCTAACTGTCATGGCTTTGGACACTTATTGAACCTGTAACTTTGTCATGTCTAGTGGGGTCTGAGCTGTCTGTTTAGCTGTTCGGTCTGCCAGATCATTGCCTTGGGAAAATGGTATCTGTGGCTCTAGTATGTGCTTTACATTTTAGGATAGCTATGGCTGTTGGTAAATGTATTGCTTCCAGTAGGGCTTGAATATGGGGGCCATGCTGTATCTTGGCCCCATGAGAGGTCAAGAAACCTCTTTCTCGCCAGAGAATCGGTGTAAATGTTTACTCTCAGGTGCTTAGCTCTTATGCACGCTTGTGTCAGGGCGATGAGCTCTGCTGCTTGTGCTGACAATATGTCTATTCTTTTAGTCTCTATTATTACAGTATCAGTAGTCACTGCATATGCTGCCACTAATTCTCCCGCCCCTGTCCTCATGCATGAGCCGTCAACTTATAGTGTTAGGTCGGGGTCTGGGAGTGCAACGTCTGTCAAGTCTTGTCTTGGTTTAGTCACGGTATGTATTACTTCAACACAGTCGTGTGGTGAAACGCTTTCTGTACTGGAGGGCAAAAGGGTAGCAGGATTCAGTATGTTGCATCGTCTGATCTCTATGTGTGGTTGAAATAACGTTGGCTCATAGCCTGTCAGTCTAGCTACAGTCAGGTGTTGTGTTTGTGTCCGGTTCAAGAGAACCTCTACTGCGTGTGGTACTTGTACTGTCAGAGGGTGGCCCAGCACTATCAAGTCACTTTGTCTTATGGCTAAGGCCGTTGCTGCAACTGATTTTAGGCACGCAGGCAAAGCCTGTGCTACTGGGTCTAATGTACTAGAAAAATAAGCACAGGGCTCGTGTTTTCCTGCATGATCTTGTGTTAGGACAGATAGTGCTGTTCCATCCCGCTCTGTCACAAAAAACATAAACGATTTGTTGTAATCAGGGTTTGCTAAAACTGGTGCTTGACATAAAGCTCTCTTTAATTCTTCAAATGCCACAGTGTGTTCTTGTGTCCAAGGGAGGACTTTAGTAGAAGCTGTATTAGGGGCTTGGACTAATTCCCCTGAAAGATCACAATAAAACATGAGAAAAAGGGGAAAACACCATACCTATTTCCTTGGCTTAATTTCTAAGGGGGCTAATTTCTAAGGGGCTTAATTTCTTAAGGGGCTAGCGGGAAGCGAACCTCCTCAGGGGCCAGCAGAAAGCCAATATTCTCCTCCTTCCCCCCCTTTTTGACAGGAGGAAATCTGAAACAGATTTCACTGCTGTCAAACACTATCAAACCCTGTGTCTTGTCAACACTATTAATCCCTGTGTGTAGCTACTGGGCATAAGCAAAATTATAGGAGATACACAGCGTATTTGAAACGGCGAGAAATCCTTCAAATTAATGTACAAACCTCATTGTGTTAGCTCATAAGCTGGCCAAATGACATCTCATATGCAAATGTCCCTATTACATGAACCTACACCAACCTGAAGTCAATATTAATGCTAGTAGGCCCTAATAGGAATGCTAAATTACCTAAATATTCGGAAAACCAAGTTTAAGAACAGTTGTTAATGTTGATAATTAATAATTTATCTGCTAAAGAAATCAGTCATTTTGCAATAATTTCCACCTATACAATAAATAGCCTAATTTAAAAACAAGTCAACTTTTGGGGCCACCACTTACAAGAATGAGCTTACTAAAGCAAACTTTAAAAAGGAAATCCTGTCAGATATTTTCTCATTACCCTAAATACCGAGCCTCATTTGTCACTCTGTGGTGGCAGTCCTTAGTTAAAACAGGCCTTTCAAGAGTTAAGATGCGAGTGTACAGATCATAATTGTTCCTCAATGTCCAATCTGGAAACATATGACCGAGGCTGCCTGTCTATAAGAGAAAGGCAGTCATGTGAAAAATATTTTAGTCTTGCATAATTTTTCCTTTTATTTCATTCATCTCCAACACCAATTAGACATACACTGATAACGTGTTGTCTGCTATTTTGACAGCATGATAAAGGTAATATCACGTCTGTGAAATTTAGTAATTGTGAACAAGTTCCAGCCAAGCGCTGTGCAAAGATCGCCGTCGTCCCGACTATCTCTGTACTTGCACAGGAGAACTTGGTATTAAACGCTAAACAGACTGGTCAATACAACACAAAAACAAAACATATATAAAATACATATGCCAAGCCATCAGTATACCAAGCACAGAAAGCATAGACAATTGCACTAACATATATAAATGAGCAGCGATGCGCAATTACAGTACCTACAGCTCAGAGGCGAACATTCTGGCCTGCTTAATTTGTCAGGCTTTTAATCAATAATTCATTTACCTGCCCTACACACCCCCATTTAAAACCACCGTGTCAAGTCTGACACACAGAATCAGCAATAATAATCAAAAACGAAGAACACACGAACCTGTTTGTTTTCTTTTATAAAAATGAGCTATGCATCTTCGTCAACACAATGTACCCTAATGTCCCAGACGAAGACGCACCTCTCATCTCTCCTCACAGACTGTTAACCACTGGATCATTTATCCAATGCAACTGGTGGCAGCTTGTGGCCACAATTCAAAAATGTCTGAATTTGAAAATCGTTTTTATATAGGCACATAGCCCTTAAAATTCCAAGCAAGAGCAACATTTTACTTTCTGGCCAGAAGCAATATAGCATTTGCTAAAAAATAAAACAAATCTTCTCCATAGACATGTCCTCGGGGCACTCGTTTTGCACAGAATAGAACAAGGGAATCTTTCTCGACTTACATTTCTCAGCTGCCCTGTCTTATCAGAGAAGTTAAAAATAGCCCCTCAGCGCGGCCTGAGCCTGGGCTGCCAGCCACCTTTTTTTGTTTTTCTTACTCCTTGCCCCCAAGGCTCTCCGCCTGCAGGCATTACACAGATGCGATGTCAGAGAAGCTTTCTAAGCAGTGCCTCTGTTCTGCTCCTCTCACCGGCCCCCACCTACACTGGCTACAAGGTCAGAATCTGTCTCCGATTTCTGTATCACATTCTGCTCTACACAGCCCCCACCTTCTCCTCACTCTGAAGCTGTCAAAGACAAAAAGACTACTCAATTCCATAAAAACTGCAATAATTCGCCCAATTGAAAAATTATTTTTACATACAATTTGCACTCAGGGGGTCATAATCTTACCGACTTGACCCAGCACATTGGCTCACTGGACCACCAAGAACACAAACCTGTATTCTTGAACAATTTGCAAATTCGAAATACCCACAATTTTTTCTCAAGCTAAACCCTTAATGGATCACTAATTATTTTTCGTTAACACTTCGTACATTAGGGGTGTCATCAAATCACAGGTGGTGCTCTTTCTCTAGCTACACCCCTCCCAATTCCCTTTTAACAACGTGAACAAATGTGGGACCATGAAAACACCAGCCATGCGCTGTTCGTTTGGTGGGAGGCTCAAGAACCTTTGGGCTACTATATCATTATTATATGTATCGTGGTACTTGCGGTGGCACTCTAACTGGTCTTTCTACTGGGGCCACTCTTGCTAGGTCCTCTGAAAGGACGGGATAAATACCAGCAACGTCAGTATTTCTTTCTCTGTCAGCCTGCGCTCATTTTACCTACTCCAATTACTCCTATAACATCTGTTCCTTGGCTTTTCCAGACTCCAGTCTACTCCTCTCTGCTTCGTGAAACACTTACTCTGACCTACTATGTGACTCCTTGCGCCAAAACTCAATGGCATCCTTCCAAGCTGGTCTACATTTTCTCTTTCATAAGAGTGTTTCGTTGTCCATCTACTTGTTCTGCTTTTACTCGTATACCTTCCTCAACTAACACGTTTTCTCGGGCTTTGTCTGAATCCTCCCTACTTTTCTCTTCTTTTCTGAGCGCTTACTCTGTGCGTCTATGCTATTCTTTACGCCATAATTCAATGGCATCTGTCTGTTACTGTCTGGCTATCTTTTTCCATAATTCTTCTTCCACTCTCATGATGCAATCTGCATCCCATGTCCCAACTGCGGGCCACCTCTGACTTTCTGGTAAATCCCTGGTGCAGTCCACCCATAAATCAAGAAATAATACGGCATCTAGGCCATGCTTATGATACATAAAGTACCCTGGAGTGTCCCTAGGTGGAATGGGAACAGCTTCTTCGAGTACCCCTTTTCTAGTTTTGATCTGTCTTAATTTTGAAAAGAGCGGCATGTTGAGAACTGATCTGATACTTAATCTTAAACATACTTAATACAATTAAACAAAATAATGAACAATAATGAACAGTCATTCACACCACAATATGTAGAACGTATTTAAAACATTTAACATTTAACATTTAACAAACAACAATGATCATTTGGGAACTAATCACTTAGCATAATACTCGACACTAACTAGATGATTCTGAATTATATACTAGACATACTAGATATACTGCTAAACAGTACAGATACACTGCTGAAACAGTGCAGACCGGATTTGTGTACCCAAACCCGTCTTGACCGGCACAACCTATGTGCACGTCAGAACGCCTCCCCGGCAATGGTACTCACCGGGTAGCTCGGAACGGAAGGCCTCGGAACTGAACTGGACTGGACTGGACCGGACTGGACTGGACTGGTGACCTGGATACTTCGGAACTTCGGAATCTGGTGGGCCTCTGTATACCTCGGACACAGCTCTCTCGCAGGTGGGCTCTGGGTAGGACAATCTGCGTTCCTCACCGCCTCGTATGGATGCCTGGTCGCAGTCTGTCCCCTTCGTTGGCCTGAGGGAGTTGGCGGGAAGACCCGCGACGTGCGCGCTTGAAGTCCATCACGGCTATGGAAGGGGGCAAAACTGGACCTTCATCTCCGGCGTGTGGGGAAAGAGATTAAACTGTTCGGGCGCCATTATGTGGTAAATAAAATATTACGCTCTCAGACTTTTAAAATATAAATAAGATCATGCATAAAGCAAGAGGCTGAGTCTGTGGTATCAGGTTCATAAAGGGATTTATTCCAATAACTCGAGTCAAAGGGAGAATATTTCCATCACCAAAATTGGATCTGGAAAGGGGCTCAAAAGTATTCTCAATATTCTCAAAACATTATTCACAGAGTACAGTATATATACATTTCTCAATTGTACGTAAGCAAAAGAGCAAGAGAGAATGAGATAAGAGCATGTGGGCGTGTAAGTAGGCGTGAAGGTGGGCGTCCATGTGGGCGTCCACTTGATGATAATGGGTAATTTGTCATGTGTGGGTGGATACCTGGAGGGGGTTGCGTGATCTGCTGGAATTGTACTGGAACTTTGCCTTACTTGTGCTTAACTCGAGCATGACGTGTAACTGACGTGGGGCTAGAGGGAGAAAGGGACTTGACATTTAGCTCTACATGTGGAGACAAAAGTCTGGGGTTATGTCAACCTAATCCCAAATCATATCTAACATCCTATGTTTAAAGAACTATGTTATTCAAAAAGAAAGGTCTCTCGGAGTAGAACCTTATTCTATACTGACTATATTGACTGTGAGTGCGTGTACAAGCGTCTAAGTGTCTACACTATATGCGGGGGCAGAAATCGTCCATAGTAACAGGGCTATGAATTACTTGCATAAAGACAGAGAAGCCGGGCCCTTTGCTCGGTAGCTGGAAGAATGTTTACTTAAACTACTAGACAGGAATGCATTGGATAGGGACGGAGGAGATAATCTTGAAGGTGAAATACAGTTCTTGGCAGGCGACGGGCTGGATCAGGCACCGTTAGCCGCGCAGGGAGTGAGACAAAGTTCATGGTCACAGATGCAGGCTCAGACTGGAGCTTTCAGAGGCAGAAGGCAGGAAAAGGCTTGATGACAGAATCAGGGCCTACTCGCCTGGACTGAAAAATGGGATAAATGAACCATATAAAGCCGGTGGCCTTTCATACTTAGAAATAGAATATCCGGCCCATTCATGGCGGATCTGAAAGAGGACATGTTGACGGTGGACGCACATGTATTTGCGTCTTCATAACTGGAACTGGAGGGAACATACATGTACTTGTGATTTATACATGAAACTGTTGGGGTCCAAGATAGGGGACATAACTGATCATAAAAATCCATATTTCCACAAGTCTCAGCCTACAGCCCCTGCCCGGACATGTTTTATTGGTCTGTTAATTGTGACTTTGACTCCAGTTTTGGATAAACTCGATCTCCAGAGGCTTACTATGATAATTTGGATTGCTGAGTATGGGAGATGCTAAGTATTTACAAGTGTCATCTGTGGTGGTAGCCATCACTATGTGATTTACTTTCAAAGCGTGTGCACTGGATTGGGATTTCTCAGCATATTGTGCCAAGAGTCATTTTTTTGGGATAACTAAGAAATGCTTTTTTCCTTGCCTGTGCGTGTGTTCGGGACTGAGATGCTTTTATTCTGCGTGGTTATGAGCACAGAAGTCTCAGGAGTCCTACTGTGCTGGGAACATTTTGATACTTGATTGTTTTTACTCATATGAGACTTGTTGGTATAGGGGCTATTAAACCACCTCTTTGCAGTTTGAAAAAACGTGGCATGAGCTGTGCATAGCGCGCAGTCACTTAGCACGTGTAGACTTTTCAACCAGCATCCTGGCGTTCTGCTATGCTTCAGTGGGATCTTCAGTGACGTTTGTTCTTCTTCCAAGCTCTTGCTGTTATGCAATGCTGTGGAGCACGGTGATGCCAGAGGCCTCCCGGCACAGCGTCACTGATGCGTGCCTCCATCTTGGATCTCTGGCTCAACACAAGCAGCGGGGCTACGAACTTCACCGCCTTTGTCATCTTGTGTCGTTCACTGATTGTCAACTTTAAGCACCGCAAGTATAAAGGATGGACTGATTGTCAACTTTAAGCACCGCAAGTATAAAGGATGGAAGCCTAAGCTGTCTGGTCAAGTCGGAGTTGCACGTTGTTCTGCTGCTCGTCATCTCATCGTTTGACACTGGTTTTGATTTCTTTTTAAAACTGCTCTGTTACTCGAAGTTTTGTCAAGTAACTTACTCGATGGCTTGTAATGTCGGTTAAGTTCTGATGTCTTTATTTTTGCAAACAGCATGCCATATTCTGGATCGGTATTGTGCAAGAATGTCATGTGGTGCTGTTTTTCACGTTGCCATTCCACATTTGTTTCACGCAGCTCCAAACAAATTTGGCCAGCGATGTCTATGTTTTCTCTAAAGTGTGAAGGCGAAGTCTGAGTCCCGGTATGGCTTCACTGTTTCAGTGCACTTGATCTGTACAGCACGTTTCAACTTTTGTAATGTAATGTGGGTCGCTATTTCCTTCCTCTTTTGTTGTTTTTTTTTTCATGCTCTAAGGTTTTGACATGACAGGAGCTTTTTGGACAAGATTTTATAGTGCATTATTCTGTGATGGGTATGCATTATGGTACGTATTTTTTTAAGTAGTCCCCCACATTATTGTTTTTCTCACGCTTCAATCCAAATGACACTTTTCCTTACAAGTGGGGTGTTCTCTCTCTTATCACTACCTCTTTCTAATGGGTACAAGTCCCATGTTTTTGTAGTGGTGTTAGTCCCATCTACATTGTTATAATATGTACAAGTCCCATGTTTTTGTAGTGGGTGTTAGTCCCATCTACGTTGTCTGTAGTGGGTTTTAGTCTCATCTACGTGGTTCTAATGGGTACAACTCCCATGTTTTCTATTGTTCCCTGCACGTTTCTATCCTCCTCACAGGGGTTTTAATGGGTACAAGTCCCATGTGTTTTATAGTTCTTTACCCTTTTCTAACCTTCCTATAAAGGTTCTAATGGGCATGAGTCCCATGTGTATCATTGTATGTGCGTACTTTGTACACACTTGTTGGTTGTCTGCCCCTAGGCCTGATTAGCTGTATGGTTAGCAGTCAACATTTCTTAACCATTTTTTTTTGTTCATGTTTGGTGTCGATGTTGTTTGTTTCTGGTCCATTTTTTTCACCTGTATTTTGGGGAAAGTCAGTTCGGGTGTCCGTCACCCATTTCTAATGTTTTCTTTAAAAATGTATTGGAGGATGATGGGTGGGTAATATATATTTTATGTATATTTATCTTTGCATCTCCTCTACATTGTTTATTTTTATTGCATGTACTTATTGTACATCCCTTGTATATTTTCCTTGAATTTACTTGCCATTTATCTTATACTTCGGACTTAATCATTCATTTCATTTTCTATTTTACTTACTCTTGCAGATCGCCTATGTATTTTCTTCCTTCTTCACGCTTGATTTTTCTTGGCATTTTTGCTTTGATCCCTTCACGTTTGGGTTCACTTTCTTCTTGCCTTTTCTCTACTTTTCCATTTTTCTATTTCATGGGGTTCTCCTTATTTGCACCTTTTTCTTCATTGTGGTTTCCAATTTTGTTTTGTGGAAGAAGGGAAGGTATGTTGTAATCTGTTTTGTATTTTTCTGGTTACTTTCTCCCTAGCTACTCAGCCAGTGTGAATGTGATGCATGGAATGTTGGTATGAGAGTCTTGAATAGAATGTTTGGGTGCCTGGATTCTTGAGTATGTCAGTTGGGGTATGGGCTGAGCAGCATGCAGACTGCTCCTGGTGGGGTTGTAACTACAACTCATCTACTTGTAACTAACTCAATAAATCTATCTGAAATACACCACAGCTACCTGGTGTCAGTTACTACAAAGAGGTGTTGTTCCTATAAAGACTTGCTTGAAATGCATTAACTATAATTAATGAATTGTGATATGAAAACAGAGGTCCAGTTTATTAATCAACTGTTCCTTTAGTAAAAAGCTTTGAATTTAAACCAACCACTGTTGTTACCCTTGTTTGCATGTTGACAGAGGCCCACGGTGGTTGTTGTTAAGGGCCCAACCCTCCAGTATTTCAGGTTGAAGAGCGAGTAACAGGGAATTAGCCAACAGGATATTGGCAGTAGACATAATTGAGCATTTATCTATCAAGGTTGGCCGGCCTGCCTTTAAGATGTCTGAAAGGGACACCCTCTCTTTCTCTGATTTATGTATTAATATTGGTCATTTTCGTTTTCTATGTTACTAGCACTATGCTAAATCACTATCACTTAATTGAACATGATTTCACTGTCATTGGTTTATAGTATAGATTGGATTTCTGTTGAAGAGGAGTTTTTCTTTAGAAGACTTGTTTAAAATGCATTAACCATGAATTGTGATATGAAAACATAGGTCCAGTTTATCAATTATCTGTTCCTTCAATAAAAAGCTTTGAATTTGAACCAACCGCTGTTGTTATATTTGTTTGCACATTTAGAAAGCTGGCATTTTCTTGTCCCAACCATTTGGTGTCTGCTAACTGTTTCCTGGGTCACATGACAGGGTGTAGCTTGCAGTTGGTCTTTATTTATTGCTCCCAGACAGTGAGACAAATGGGCCATAGGGTTTGGCAAGAGGGGCCGTCTCTGACTTGATGAGGTGGAGGAGCTATCACCTACGACACTTGCATATCACAAAGGCTCTGCCTGAACACTCTCACAGAGGGTTTGACAGTAGTCCTTTCTGACCCCTGACAAGCTTGGGCCAGGGTAGGCAGGCAGGACATTCCAAGCATCTCAAGGGGTAAAAGCTCCAGAACCTTCTCCTACTTCAAAGTTGGCACCAGATATACATATCGGGCTCACAGACCCAACTCTTGAGTATACTCCTGGACCTGTGGATACTACAGAAAAAGCACTGCTATACTGCTTTGCTGCCAGAAGGACAGCTGTTTGCTGTCTTGCTTCCTGAGGAGTAAGACTGGATCTGCATCCTTCATCCCAGGATGAAGTTACTCCAAGGGTCAGCTGATTGACCTGCTGTTCTGAGCTACAGGGACATATTGAGCTCCAATGGCTCCTTGCAAGTGTCTAGCTGACCTGCTGCCTGGACCTGCAACTGGACTTGCCTGAGCCCTGATGGCCTCTGCTGGAGTGAATATCTGACTGCTAAGAGGTGCCCCTCACATCCTGGAACCTTGGTGTGGCATCAGTTGAGATCCTCTTCCAAGACATCCTGATGTTTTGGGCTCTTTAGAAATGCAAGGAGAGCTGTTCCTGCCAAGATCTTGCCACCAATGCCGCCTGCCAATGCTCAGCATCATTGAACTGGACTCTCCATGCTACAGCAGCTGGCAGCAACTTCGGGCAATGCGATATCAGCACTTTATGCTACAGCATCGACAGCTCCCTATGACTGCCAACGTGAAGCTCCAGCAATGACCATCCTCGAAGGATCTTCGCGCTACAGCAACGATGATCTGCGACACCCGGCCTGCTCTTCGTGCTACTTTGACGACCATCTTCGATGTTCTTACTGGTCCTCCACCACAAACAAACTCTTTGCAATGGACTTTTGAAGGTAGATATTCCAGAGGGACTAACCTGGTCCCTGTATCTCACCTTGCTCCACCTCAATCGGTTTGAACTTGTGACTTTCATCCAGTCTCCTATGACCAGATAGCCCCTAGTGGCACTTTGTGCTTTTAGGTGCTTTACATACCTGTTTTGGTGTCAAGTAATTTATTGAATTTTACACTGTTTTTTGTAAAAAATTGATGTGATATTGTTCTTGTGTTGTGTTTTCCCTTTATTACTGTTTGAAGCACTGCAGACATATTTTACACATTGCCTCTAAGTTAAGCCTGACTGATTTTGTGCTAAGCTACCAGAGGGTTAATCACAGGTTAATTTGAGGTTTGCTTAGGTTTCATCCTGATGAGATTGTGGTTGCTGCTTGAGTAGGGTATCACCCCCCATACAACAGTAACCCAATTTTCAAAATGATGTATAATGGATTGAGCACTGGTCCATTTCACATTATCCTGGGGCATTTAGTCTACTGCAGATAATTGATACAAGGATGTTAGAAGAGTTGAACAGCTTGTTCCAGCCAATTCTCTGTGTCTATTAGGGAACTACTTTTTTTAGTGGAAAACTTCAGCAAGGTCAGGCTGAACAGGATATGGAATCCATTAATACAGATTGCTGCAACTCACAGAGGAGTGGTTTGCAAGCTTTGAAAATGCTTTGGACATGCAAAGTGTAAGAACAAGTAAGGAAGCCCACAACTTCATTGGAGCAATGCTTGCACTTCACAAGATCACGATCAATGTGTTTTATCACCCAAAGAACTGTGCAGGTAGGATATTGCATATTTAGATCAACAAAATCGGTAGGAACATTTAGGTGTCAATCTGTAACTAGCCCTATACACAATCAGGCACAACAGAAGGAAACCAAAGGTTGAAAAGCCCATGATTTGTTCTATCTGGGTCCCACAATAATGGGGCCGATTACGATGCAGAACGGACCCAAGTCTATCTGGCATCATTCTGGAACTGGAACATACAACCTCCAGTCATCGGTTCCAGCCCAGGAATTAGGATGCGAGCAAACCCTGTTCGGTCACAATCCTATACTTTGCTATGAGAGCATGCATTCTAGAAAAATGCATGCTCACATAGTAAAACGTTAAGGTGCAGTTCATCCCTGCACCCCGAGGCAGGCACCTCAAGTGCAGGGATCAATGGAGGGGGAAACCGTAGGTGCCCCCTAGGCCACCATTCGGCGGCCTTGCACCCATGGGGGCCATCCTGGGGGCCCCCAAAGCTGTTCCCCAATGCCTTTTTGTTCTGGAAAGGCTGGCACAAAAAGGCAGTGGGAAACGGCCATCGTAATCCCTCGGCCGGGAAGAGACGGTCGAGGGATTACTGTGGGCCTTCTGAATGGCGGATGGGCTCTCCGAGCTAATCGTAAGCCATTCGAAAGACAGATTTGGATTCCCTTCCGACCGAGCACATCAAAATGGCTCGTTTGGAAGGGAATCCAAATCTGTTATTAGAATGCGGGCAGAAGGGCTCTGACCCATTATCGGAGCCCTTCCTGCCCGCATCGTAATCGGATCCTTTGTCCAGATCTGACAATCAGGTTTGATGCAACAAAGCTTTTTCTTATCTCCTGAAGCAAGAAAAGTATTCTGGAGCCAGAACTGTTACAATCTTCAGCAAGCCCCACGCAAGGCTCCATAAATAAAAAAAAGGCTGCATCGTCATTGGTGTTAATTTGAAGTCTAAACTGCACCTATGGTAAGACCATAGTAAAATAACCCCACACCCACTTTTACAACACTTTGACTTCAAATTAATCCTGTGAGTTTGTGTCAGATCACTGGTGTCTCCTCTGTCTTTTCCACTAATTCCACAATAAAGAGAGGTTAGCATCTGGACAATAGTACATCTCTTTGGTGCCTAATGTGAGCTAGTAATTGCAGGTCGGGTACTGAGACACTCAGGGCCATATTTATGACCCTTATGGCACAGAGCAGTGCATCAAGTCACCTTGTTTCACTGCCCTGCATCACAGGGAAAGAGCAAGAATGTGCTGTGTTTATCCTGTCTTTTCCATGTGCACTGGCACCATTATGGCAGCCTAGTGCCAATGCAGGCACCCTTGCACCATGGTGCAAGGGTGCCTGTGCTGTAGACAGGATTGTTTTTGTGCATGAAGAGGCATCTTCCTGCAAATAAACAATCCGGAGAGGGATTTTCCTCTTTCTGTATATGCTGGAGCACACATAGAAAGAGGAAAAAAGAGGAGGAATAAAGATATTTCTCTTTGTTATGCCTCACCTGGGGAGGCAAATTCATTTGGTGCAATCCCATGTTTACCAGGTTTGGTAAATCTAGGAATGCATCAAAAACCATGGGAGATGCAGGGGAACACCCACACAACACACATGGAATGCCTCCCTTGCACAGAGTAATGCAATACAGTGATTTGCGTTGCTTTGCATTACTCCATATTTTTTAAGTCATTCAAAGACACACAAAGTGGCTTTGCGTGGCTTCAAAAATATGACTTTAGGTTTATATCGCTCTTGCACCACCGTGCATGATGCAAACCGGGTCATAAATATGGCCCTCATTTTTTTGCCACCACCATTATCAGAACTCCCGTATCAGTGGCAGGAGAGACAGAGGCGCCCAATGGAAGCAGTGTCAACATGTGTACTGCCGTGCGAATTGTGACATGCCCTTCCACCGACCGTTTTGTGGCAGGGACACAGCCATGTGAGAGTCTGCAGAAAGCCAGTAAATGTGCCATAAGAGTGTGCAAAGGATGATTGTGCCCTTGTATGATGTCACTGGTGCACATGGAAAGTGCTCCATTACCTTCAGGTCAGGTTCTCGCTAAACCAAACTGCAGGGAAATAAACAATTACAAACATATGCTTGACTGGCTGGCATCACATTCTGGGTGGGTCTAGTAGTCAGCAATGTGGGCAGCATAGGAATACAGCTCGTTTCTAGCTCGAAACATACCACTGCCATTGCTACACTGCCATTGCTCCACTTCCAGGCCCGCGGGAAACTCATGATTGTGGCAGGCGGCAAGGCCGATTGCTGGGCGGAGTGCTCAGTCCCGCTGCAGTGGTGGGACGGCAGTAAGTCCACATAAACTTGCCCATAGTCCCTGAATCTCTGATGTAGTATTTCTTCTGATGGCTGTCAAGGTTCTTTAGATTTATTTGTAAGGTCAGACAGTGAGCAGAAAGAAAGTGATCAACAGCTAAGAATTAAAATGAACTTGCACAAAAATGGAGCAGATGTATTATCTTCCATCTCTAACGAATATGTTCTTTTGTTGATCTTTTAGCTATTGCTCCGGTGGCAAGTGGGACTGCAAGTCACAACCCTGCTCAGGATTCTGCATGCTTCAAGGTGGCTCCCACATCACCACGTTTGATGGAAAAGATTTTACATTTCATGGGAATTGTCTTTATGTCATCTCAAAGGTAACTAACTGTCCTCTGCACCCCATTCTGTAAGCACCATGGGCAGCTATCTGGGAGTAAAAGGCTAAATGAGCCAAGGTTGGACTAGAGTTCACAGAGTGAGGATTCTACCTGCCCCATTGGGGTTTATTAAGAACTCCTGACACTACCCCAGCATTACAACATTATCTCAGCACACAGAGATTCGTCTATTTGGATATAAGAATTTAGAAGTCGCCGAAGTACTATATGAACCTAAAGATCGCATGGACAAGATCATGCAGACATTTTCAGGTTTGAAATATACAGATGGTTTGTAGGAAAGTAGGATCTGCTTCTATGGTTACCCCCACTTTTTGCTTTATGTAATGATGTTTCTGACTCATCTGACTGGGATCCTGCTAATCAGGACCCCAGTCTCCCAGCGTTCTCCCCTAAATTGTTATTCCAAGTACTTAGGTATACCCCAGATTGGATACTAGGGAACCCTTATATGTCCCCAGTATATGGTACTAAGGTACTCAGGGCAGAGGTACCCCAGAGGTATCCCATAGCCTGAAGCATGTATTATGCCACCTATGGGAGGCCATTCAAACTATCACTGCAGGCCTGCCATTGCAGGCTGTGTATGCTGGTGCTAGAACCACTTACGCAAGATACAGGTTTCCCTATATCTAGGGTCACTGCACTTAAAACCTACAAGTCACCCCTACAGCAGACAGGGGCTTGGATCTAAGTGTGCCCCTGCATGAGGAGGACACTCTTACACCCTTCATAGTCCATTCTCCCGGGTTGTAAGTGAGACAGCCATATAACATATAGAAGAGCACCGCGTCATTATGCAATGACCAGCTCGAAACTGGCTGTAACGAACCGTATCATGTTGGGTATCAAACATGTTGGAATCATACCCCTCCACACCGTAAACACTGTGGGAGGTATGATTCCAAGCACTGTATAGACCCTCCGTTAGGCCCTCAGTGCTCCTGGTACCAGTCTTCTAGACCCGGACAGCACAACATGGCTGCTGCCGACCAGAGACACAATTATGCCCTCCTGCTGCTGAGCCAAGTTAGAGCAGGGGAAGGCAGAACAATAGGCATCCTGTCACAGGGAGGTGTGACCACCTCCCAGACAGGGTTTAGTGCATTGGGGTAGGGTGGGATCACTTGTCAGCGCCACATAGTCTGCGTGCAGGGCGCATTTAGTGCCCTCCATGCATAGTCCAGTTGAAACCAGTTCAGGGAGCCATTGTCTTCTGCTCTGGTGCAAAACTGGGCAAAGGACATGAGAGTATCCTCCCCCTTATCCAGCCCCTCGTTAGGGAGGAACCCCTGAATCGTCCCAGCCCTGTCCTTAGGGTACTTAAGAGGTTACCTGAAGGTGGGTCCCTAGATTCATCGTGGGACATGATTCAATTCAGACACCACTTCAACTTCGACTATCTGGGCACTCTGGACTTCGCTGGACTTTGCTCTAGGTATCAAAGCTGCAACCCGGAAGACTCCTGCTGCTCCTGATCTCTTTGCTCTGCTTGTGTGCTGCAATATCCGTGCCTGTGCTCCATACAGGAAACCTTTCAAGGCATGTGGGCATCCAAGACACCTAAAAGAATCTCCCTTGAAGTGACGGAGTCACTTCCCTGCATCTGCAGGCACTGCAACTAAGCTGACCGGTCTGCTGATCCCGAGCTCCCATGGACTCCAAAGGCTGGGCAACATAGGTGGTGGTTCTTCACATCCCTCGAGGCCTGTCCTGTCCTCTCACCAAGTTTGGGGCCAGTATCCCTCATAGGAGCGGCAGGAACCTAACCCCTGTGCACCGCATCAACTTGAAGTTGCAAAGGCTTGTTAGCTTCCTTCCACCAAAATCTTCAGGCTCCAAGTATCCCCAACCTCCAGCATCAACAGTGACCAAGATTTTTGTCCTGACCGCATCACTTGCTCCGTGGGTCTGCATCTTTGGTGAGCTGCTTGAGGTCCTCTGCAACTCCAGTGCCTCTGGCCTGTGGGTCCTCTCGAGGGTCTCCTTCGAATTCCTTTGGGCTCCCCTGATTGCTTGGGGCCTGCCCTGACTCCCCTGATTGTGGTTAGTCTCCTGGACCTTGCTGGTCCCGACATTGCACCTTTTTTAATTTCCTCGTTGGCTGCAGTTGCCAAGGCTTGTTGGTGTTCCCGACAGAAACTGACCCCTCAACTCTCAACAGCCAATGTGGGACAGCTTGTTAGTGGCTCCTGGTCCTCCACAGCACTGCCTAGTCCACACAGCTGCAGTTCCAAGGTCACAACAGCTCTCCTGCAACATCCGACATCGTGGGCATTTGTCTTTCGTGCCTCCTGGTCACTCCTGAGAGGCATAGACTCTGTTCCCTCTGCTTGCAGGTTCTTAACTTCTTGAATCCACCTTTGGGTTCCACTGGACACTTTCACCCTCTCCAGCAGCGGCATCTTTCTGAAGTCTCCCATTGAGTTTGACAACGGTTTCCGATGCCACTTCACATCTATGCACCTGGATTCCCTGGTGCAGGTATCCTGGTTCCTAAGGTATCCATGGGTGGAGTGGCTCTCCAACCTCTTGTATTCCATGGGGTGTCTTCAAGGAAGGATCCTCTTTCTTTAAAATTGCAACCGCGACATACACGTTGATTTGTATGGAGAATGCTTTCATGTTTCTACACTGCACACAACCTCCGTGGGGCTCCTAGATACTCCTTAGGTTCCTGGCACTTCTAAGTCCTCTGGCTATAGTCTTGACTCGAGTAGTGGTTTGTATACCACTATTTTAGTATCAGGTTTGGTCTCCCCCTAGGGACCACTGTGTATTCTGTGCTACTTACCTGTTTCCATTGCAAAGTATTGTGTCTATTGTGTATATCCCCGGCTAGGAGACATCTGTATTTGTTAGTGAGTGTCTTATAATATATACATATTTTTATAAATACACTGTGTGGTTCTTTTTCCCTTAATCTATACCTATATGATTATGTTCTGGTAAAACAAGCTGCTTTACACTCCTTCTGAACTGAACCTGAAGGCTGCTCTTCACCGCTACCACTTAGAGAGCTTTCTAAGGTTGTCTAAGGCCAATAAAATCACCATAAGGGTTGTCTGGATCAGTGCAAGTTGTCCACTTACATAAGTGTACATCATATACTGAGCCAGCCTCTCACATGGTTTGGAGTACTTTATTTATTGTAATACACTGTATTCTACACCAGGAACCTGACTGGTGTTTTTTCCATGCACTTTGCTTCAAAACCTACCTGCTTTCCTGCTGATCCAAAATGCAAGGCACATCAGGTGTCTTCTTGGTTATCCTGCTCCTTATTTACAAACATAGCAAGTGACTGTTAATCTTTTCCTAAAAGAATCTGGAATCTTTGTACAAAAGGCAGGAAAAAACATGTAACAGTAATTCAGGATGTCAAACTAACAGGGATAATTCTGAAGTGCTTATATTTGAGGCCTGTTATGTTTTCTTAATGGGCCTGATTGCACGTTTTTATTCATTTATTTATTTTATTTTATTGATTTCAACAATACCATGACATACAATCATGAAAAAGTTCTCTTCTATATATGTTGTATCTAGTACATTGAATACAACCATATTCTGGCACATACGTGAACCTGGTATACATACTCTAGTAGGCTCCATTCCACATCAGAGACCTGTCCCGTTATTGATAGAGGATTCCAGCATACAGGTGTTATCAGGTACAATGCACCCAGCCCATTAGTGAGTCACAACCATTAATGTAGTTTATCAGTCCCACACCTTTTCAACTTTCGGTTCCCCGTTTCCTTACAGATAGATGATGCTGTTATAGTCCCCAGAAACCTTTGGGTTGACTCTGAGGGGGCAATAGCTCATTATATAAATCTGATTGTGTATTACTATAAAGTTTATCTGTGACCTACTCATCTATTTTCGGTACTGGTCCTTTCGCCCATTGCATCAGCACTCTACGTTTAGCCAGTAATAGCCCAATCCCTACCAATTTCCTGATGATTTTATCCACCTCCGGATCTTGCCCTAGCAGGGCCAGCAACGGGTTGGGCTCCAGGGTCCGTCCTGTGATCTCGCTCAGTTTTTGAAATATCCTCTCCCAGTATCTCAAAATTCCTGGACAGTGCCATGCAACTTGTACAAATCCAGCTACCTGTTCTGAGCAGTGATGACATGCCGCAGATTCTCACAAACCATATTTGAATAGCTTTTCTGCTACATAATACACTTTATTCATAAATTTAGAATGAATCGATCGATGTCTACGGTTTAGAGATGTGCGTTTGGTGACTGTGCTATCATTTATAAAGTCTAAGCCTTTTTGCCAGTTCTGCTGTACTTTTATTAATTGCAATTTCTTAATGTCCTGAGCTAACCCATATATTCTGGTCACTAACTTTTGGGGGCGTGCTTACTTGTATAAAGTAAGTGAGTATTGGCATCTCTGCCGACTCCTTCAACTCGTTACCCAGTAAATCTTGCCACTGATGTCTAGTCCTAAGATATTGAAATTGGTTTAGTGGGGATGTAATTTTCCCCTCTTTTGGTATATCTTCCCATTTGCGAACCACTCCATTGTTAAAAAAAAAATCACTTAACTTCAATCTGCCCAATTTACACAGTGCCTGGGCTACTTCTTTTTCTCTACCCATTGGGAACAACGTACATCCACCACTCCAGTGGGATAGATGATGAGTATAGCAGCGCACTTGCCTGTTTCTCTAGCAAATTTTTCTATGCATGGGTTGTGGTGTTTAAGGAGTCTAAAAATCCATGTTGCCTTTTAGAAGGGTTAAAGATCACTTACAGCAGAATGTCAGGGTCAGCCGCGACTCTTTCTATGCATCTATGTGGTACTTCCTGTGCGCCATGCATCCTAATATATGCATGATAGGCTTGAGCTACCCTATAGTATAGTTCTAGGTCCAGAGCATTTAAGCCACTCATGGAGTAAGGTAACGTCAACGTTTCCCACTTAACCCTCTCTTGTTTGCCAGCCCATGCCAGCCTAATCATCAAAGATAGCAGTGTAGTTAATATATGACCTGGAAGTGTCATTGGTATATTTAAAAATAGAAAGAGGAATCTAGGCAGAATTACCATTTTCATAATAGAAGCGAGAGAGGCAATTTTATCCATTGGTCTATGTCATCCTTGAGTTTAGAAATAGCCCTTCCAAAAGACTCAGCTAGCACTATGCCAGGGTCTGTGTGAATTTGAACTCCCAGTTAGTACATTGAGTCTGTGGACCATTGCATAGGAAAGTCAAGCTGTATCGAGGTAGGGCACGGGGTTAGAGGATAAACTATGGATCTTGACCAATTAATTCTGAGAACTGACACCTGCCCAAATTGTGTTACTTCTGAGAGAACAGGGCTGAGATTTCTCTCTGGCTCAAGGACATATATCAAAGTGTCATCAGCATATGCTGACACTTTTATTCGAAATCCAGGAAATCGCAATACCCTATGCCCGTGTAATGCACTCAGGAGTGGTTCCGCTACCAGTACGTATATATTAGTGGGAATAGTCAGCACCCCTGGCGGGTTCCTTGTGAGATAATTATAGGGCTCGTGTTGCCTACTCGTAAACTTGCCTGCGGTGCTGTGTATAACACAATGACTACTATCACCTCATGCACCCCCACCCTGTCCAGAACTCCCTCTATGAATGCCCATTCCACTAAATCAAATGCATTTTCGGCATCCAGGAACACTGGCGTGGCTTTGAGTGCTGGGTCCAGCGATTGAAGGGTTCGAATATAGTTTGAAGATTATAAGTAATCTTTTGTCCAGGTACACAGCCAGCCTGCTCCGGTTTTACTACCAGAGGGATTAGGGGGGGATAGGCGATTCGCCAGACTTTTGGTAAAAATCTTGATGTGTACCTTTTATAGCGTTAATGGTCTATATGAAGAGCAGGCATCCAGGGGTTTACCAGGCTTCAAGAGTGTAATGATTAGCACCTCTCTCTTTGAGAGAGGCATCTCCCCTTTCTTGACCATCAACTCATACAGAGACATTAAGTGGAGGATGAGTAATTCCTGCAAGGCTCTGTAAAACCTGTCTGGGAGGCCGTCTATACCAGGTGCCCTACCTGTGCACATTTTTTTTTTCATAGCACCTCCAATTTCGCTAGGATGCAGTAGAGCCATGAGATGTTCCCTATGTGTGCTGGGGTTCACCAACAAAATATCGATGTAAAAATTATCAATAAAAAAATAAAGACTACATAAATATCGACTTCCTATACTTAAACATGTAAGTACAAAAATAACAACTAAAAAACACTGATGTAAAAAACATAGTTGTACAAAATATCGATTTATATATATAAAAAATATATACATTAAATATATTAAATAATACAATTAATTTTAACAAAATACATTTAATTTAATATACATTTTAACAAAATAAACAACATAAACACCAAAACACACACCTAAAATTAATTAAACATTTACCATAATTAATTACCAATTAATTAATGAATTAATATTCATTAACAACCAATTATTATTTAATTGATAATAAATTACTTTAAACAATTAGCACAATAACATAATATTAATAAATAAAAATAATCACTAATTTAATAAGTAAATTACTTCCCACCCTATTCCTCTATAAACCCACAACCCGCTACGGAACTAAAAAACTCAAAATTCTATTAAAATAAAACTAATAACTGCTAAAAATGTATCACATATATTACAAAATATAAACAATTCTTATACGGAAAAAATACATCACAGACATTTAAAATATATACTAAAATACATAACACTAATAACAATTGATATTTTACACAACTATTTTTTTGCAAACGATATTAAACACTTTTGATATTTTTAAAATTGATATTACTTAACTTAATTCGATATTCTTGCTGTCAATATTTCTCACTCGCGATATTTATGACTCGATATTTTTGTCACTCGATATTAAAAACTCAATATTTTGTCTGCACACCCTATGACCTTGTAGGGGTTAGATTGCACTAAAAACATTAAAAATCCTAGTTCTGAGGGGCGTGGCCAGGATGGCGACCTGAGAGGACGCAGGACCTTGGGGCTCCTCGCACCGAACCCATCGCCGGGCCAATTCTGAGCACAACATCCCCGATTGTGTCTCAGATTTTGGTAGAGGACTTTGCAGAGCCGAGGAGCCTCCCCAGAATGCACTATTGAAGAGCGAGGTGCTCCCGAATGACCTTGCAGCAACTTGCAGCTCAAGGCTACGAAATGGAGCCCGGGCCGCTCGGGCACTGAGAAGGACCCCGCAAGACTAAAACTGCGGATGGACTCAGCATTAACTGCACCCCGTTCGTCGCCGCCCCCCGGCCTCACCGTGCTGCAGAGCAGCGGCGGCAGCTGTGTGGCAACGAGACCAGGGGCCCAAGCAGAGCACCAGCAGCACTGCGCAGTGAACCGCTCCCCGACATGAGCGCAAAAATTGAGGCCGGGGCTTCTGGGCCTACGGGGCTGTGACAGGATGCCATCCTCTCCGGCTCTGCTTTGAAGGGCTCGGCGTCAGTCCCCCGAGGACCACCCCGGAGCTGTGGCAACGCGGAGGTGGACCAGACCCCCAGCGGAACAATATACAGGTACCGCCGCGCATCTGCGATGGAGGGGGGCGCGGGAACAAGCGGCAGAGAGACGGCAGAACGGGACCACCTGCAGAACGCACCGAGGTAACAGAGCGGGAAGTGGACTCTGCGAACCAGGGCATTATAAAGCAGATAGCTGAGCGCCAATCGTTCGAGGGCGCCCAGGGAGTGGAGAGAAGGAGGCCCATTACCCATCACTTAGAGGCATAGTGGCGGAGCCTCTGAGGGCGCGGTGTCAGAGTGCAGCCCAGCAGCAGGGCCTTCACCTCCCCTTGCATACGCATTTGGCACCGGACACACCTGGGCCCTGTCAGGTGCTGCTGAGAGTAGAAGCGCAGCACCCGACACTACCAGCAGGGCAGCGCGCACGATGGGCCCAACACATGGATGTCGACTGAGCGGGCAAGGGACCAGGCCACCTAACAGGTGCACATGACGAGGAGAGCGAATGCCCCCACTTACCTCAGGAGCAAAGAAGGAGGTAGACCTGTGGCCCACGTAATAGCGGCTGGGGGTGCGGGTTGCCGGTCCTGTTCATCAAAGAGCAAGCGGGGCCTGGCGACGGCAGATAGTAGCCCTTGTGGGTAGACCTTGACACCAGCACACCTGCGGCCTGAGCCCGAAACTCACACGGGCCCCGTACTACACCAATCGGGGGGAGCCAGGTTCGGCGGCTGGAGCCATATATTGACCCGTGCCCACCCAACCAACATTCGAAAGCAGCGAGCAGGACAAACCTGCACCCCCACACAAGCACGTCTGCCCCTAGCAACCAGGACACACGGTGGGGGCCCCGAACGGCCTGAGCAAATAGGGGGAGAAGAGCTTCGGCGGACGACGCCATACCATGGCCAACACGAGAAAGAAAGGAGAGCGTACACTCATGGACATGCTCCTTAAGGGCCCCCCTTAGGGAGGCAGAGGACCTCCCTCCCTTACAACACCAAAGCAGGAAATGGAACCGGGGGACCGGGAGATGCCTATCACCAGATCTTTCTTGGAAACCCAATTCAACTCCCTGCATGAGTATTTCTACAAGCTCAAACAAGAGGTGGCAGGGGAGGTGAGGGAGAGACGCCGCGATGTGGACGGCCTAGGCGAGCGAGTGGCGTCCCTCGAAGACTCAGACCAAACCAGAAACGAGGAAGTCGAACACCTCCAACAAGAACTTCTCCACCTTAGAGATCAACAAACAAACTTACAGGCACACGCGGAGGACTTAGAAAACAGGTCCAGACGCAATAAAATCCGAGTCAGGGGAGTTCTATCCAAAGAAGAAGGAGCGGACATCACCAAATATTTACAGGGCCTTTTACGGTAGATACTAGGTGAACCCACGGACTTTGCAATTCATATTGATCGGGCACACAGAGTAGGTCTAGTGAGGCGCACACTTGATCCCCCCCCCCCCCGGATATCCTGGCCTTCCTATCAGACTTTCCGCTGACAGAGAGGATTCTTAGAGAGGCGCGTCTGAAGCAACCTCTTCAATATCAAGGGCACTCGGTGGCGCTGTTCCAAGATGTGTCAACTATTACGCTCCAAAAAAGAAAAACGTTCAGAGATGTCACGACGTTCCTGAGAGACAAGGGGATACCATGCTCCTGGAGTCACCCTTTCCGCCTGATTTTCAAATGGAATGGAGCACTGCAACAACTGAGATCCCTCCAGGAAACCTGTGCTCTGCTGGGGCTTGAACACAACGAGATGAATACCTCTCCAGATCACTCCCAGAAACTTTCGAGGGGAGGGTGGCAATGAGTTAGCCGCAGACGCTCACCCATCGCAGAACTGAAACCAGACCAAGCCACTAGGTCACAGGGACGGGCCTCGGCCCTCACTGTAGACACATCGTCTACTGAATGATCTGTTTGCGAGATGAGGACTCAATTGCATTACTACAAAGCTGGTCCGGGGGTGCGGGGGGCCGGGGGGCTCACCGAGGCTACACGCTCAACCAGTTGACTTCACCGCAGGCCTGTGACACGAGTATACAGGCTTGGGACTATGGTAACTTGTTGGGATTTTTTTGTTGGGGTTAGGGCCGGGGAGGAGGGGTCTGGGTCAAGAATTCAGTAAATGTTGGGGTTAGGGCCCGGAGACCAGGGGGGGAGCGGGTTGGGCTTGGGGCAATGGAAGGGGGGAGGGAACCAGTATGCAATGGGGGAACGAGGCTCGAGTGAGGCACCACGCAGGGGTCGTCCCCCCTAGAACCAACCTGTCTCCCGCTCGACATGCAAAATGACGGGGGCCACCCTAAAAGTCCTCACCCTAAATGTGAAAGGGCTCAATAATCCCATTAAAAGACGTGCCATCTTATCATACCTAGAGAACTCTGGTGCATCCATATGCCTGCTACAGGAAACGCACCTTCTAACCAAAGACTGGCACCGGATGAGATCTCGGGCCTTCCCTCAGCAATTCTACTCCTCTACCACTGACAAGAAAGCGGGGGTGGCAATTCTGTTTGCTAAGCACTTTCACGGGCAGGTGGGTGACAGAGTGAGGGAGATCAAGAGCAGGCTCCTAGCTTACAACATGGAGGTGGGCGACGTGTCCTTGATTGTGGGGTCCCTGTATGTCCCTAACTTTGGTCAAGAACCTTTTCTTAAAGGCGACCTCTCAGAGACCTTACGCTCCCAAGAACGATACTTACTCATCGGTGGGGACCTTAATCTGGTCATGGACAGGGAGGCGGATAGATCAGGCCATCGCTTGGGTACCACTGGAGCGCTTTCACCGGACGGAAAGGATTGGATGCATCAAAAGGTTCTGGTGGACTTGTGGCAGGACACGCACCCCCGGAACATACACTACACATTCTATTCCCATGTGCACCATACATATGCCAGGCTAGACCATCTTATAGGCTCCTCGGAGCTCCGCGCGATAGTGGAGGATGTAGACATTATCCCAGTCGCTATCTCGGATCACGACGCCGTGGTGGCAACCATAGGGGTCCCACGCACCAAGGCGACAGGGGTAGGTGAAGACTACGGGAGGCCCTACTACAACGTAAGGAGATAGTCCAACAACTACACAAAAGCATCAATGACTACATCACACTCAATCACCGTCCAGGTACGCCCGTGACTGCCATTTGGGAAGCATTAAAGGCTGTAGTGAGGGGGGAACTGATAGCCATCTCAGCGGCGGAAGTCAAAGAGCGCAAAGACAAACGGGACTCTCTAACGGCCAAGGTGACTGAGAGGTTACATAGCCGCACAGGGACCCCTTGGATCCGGAAACAGCTGAAGGTTGCTAGGGCACAGTTGGCAGGACTAGATATAGCTCGCACCGAATACGCAGCATTAAATCTCCGTCACACATATTACGTGGGAGGCGATAAAACAGGACGGCTCCTCGCAAGCGCGATTAGAGCCAAAGTCCAACGGTCCAAAATCACAACCCTGTATAATGCCTGGGGCGAGAAGCTAGGCGATGACGAGCAAATAGCTGAGTCTTTTAGAGAATATTATGCATCCTTATACAGCGCAGATCCTTTTCTTGACAAAAATGGAGAGGCCTACCTGTGCGGAGCGGCCACAACTGCTCTCAACGCAGAAGGTGCAGCCTCGGTAGACGCGCCTATCAGAATAGAAGAGGTGATCAGCACCAATATCCCGCCTCAGACCCCTAAAATCACCTGGGCCAGACGGCTTCTCCTCCGGTTTTTACAAAGCTTTCTGCCCATTAATAGCACCGTTTCTTACCAGACTTTTCAACTCATTCCAGTTGCCTGGCTCGATCCCCACTGACATGTTAGAGGCCGATATCATTGTACTGCCTAAACCGGGTAAGGACGCTACTCACTGCGCTGCCTATAGACCAATCTCCCTACTCAACCTCAACCTCAAAATCTTCACAGGGGTGCTAGCTTCCAGGCTAGGACCACGACTCCCTGGCATCATAGAGCCAGACCAATCCAGATTCATCCCCGGCAGACAATGCAGTGATAATACAAAACGCATCCTTCACTTAATAGACAAAACCCACTACGTGCAGTCAGACTCCATGCTCCTGTCTATAGACGCCGAGAAGGCATTTGACAAAGTGGACTGTGTTTTTTTTGGAGAAGACCTTGGTACACTTTGGCATTGGGGAACGCTTTAATGCATGGATTGCCAGCTTCTACGATAAACCGCGAGCAAGGATCCGTGTCAACGGCCTGGGCTCACAACCCTTCGACATTTAGCGAGGCACAAGACAGGGTGTCCGCTTTCGCACCTCCTCTTTGCGCTTTATGTAGAATCCCTAGCGCAGAGAATTCGGGACAACCCAAACATCCTTGGCACTACCTTCGGGGGGGAACCCCACCCAATCAGATTATATGCCGACGATATCTTAGCTGCGCTAGATAATCCCACGCACTCAGTGCCTGCCTTCCTGGAAGGGGTAGAAGCCTTTGGGAGGGTGTCGGGCCTCAAAATGAACAGGGGGAAATCAATGCTCCTACCATTAGGCAGCAATTCACGTACCACTCATGAAGTGTCTCTGATCTACGGGGGCCTGCAGGTCCAGACGGAGCTCCCATACATATGGATCGTCCTCACCCCCTCCATAGAGCAAACAGTTACCCTGAACTACACCAACATCACCTGCCAAATTCAAAAGACTGCAAGATGCGGTGCAGCACTTTATATGGGCCAGGAAAAAGCCAAGGATGCGAAGAAGCTTGTCCTATCGGGCACCAGATGAGGGGGGCCTGGGGATCCCTAACCTACAACAATATTTCCAAGCGACACAATTGAGATATTTAGTGGAGTGGGACAGGCCCGAGTCAGAGAAGAGATGGCTCTTCCAACACAGGGCGATGGCGCCATCCTCGCTTTGGAAGATACCTTTCTTAAAACGCGCTAATAGACCTACATACCTTCAGAAATCCCCCATAATGTGCACGGTGCTACGTGTGTGGGACTCAGTGGCAGCTAAAAGAGGGCTTACTACTTTCCCATCGCCACTTACACCACTGTTCGATAACCCCGACTTCACCCCAGGGATGGACGCGAACACGTTCCAGCAGTGGCAGAGGTCAGATTGCAGATCTGTGGGTCATCTTTTCGACCTCGAGGGGTTCATACAGTTCATCGAGCTACCACAGCTCTACAACATCACTGCCCCACAATGATTTCAATACTTTCAAATCCGACATTGGCTAACACATCCTGATATACGCGCCCTAGTCGATAGGATAATGACGACATTTGAAAAATGGCTAGTTACCAAAGAGTCAGACCGCAAACTTATCACAGACTTATATAAGATGACCTGCCCGCCCCCAGATGAGCACCGATCAGCAGGCCAGCAGCGCTGGGAAGAGGAGTTGGGGAGAACCCTCACAAACAAGGAATGGCAGACTATATTGTAATAATCTTACTGGTGTTGTCATGGCACTGAGAATGTTCTACAGGCTCCTTGGTAATGGAATGTTTGTGTTTGTAACACAGACTCATTCCCTGGAGGCTGTTGATGAGATGAGCAACAATAAATACGCCTTCTACCATTGACTGGTTGTGGCTGTGGTCACTTCAATTGGCGACGATTTATGGGATTTTCTGCTCATCTCTAGTTCGTACCCACGTGTGCGTGCGTGGAGCTGTGCTGTTTACTACCATTTTTTTTTATTCATCCTACAACCGATGGGATAATCTGTCTCGGTTTTTGGACTCATCCTAACTTAATGGTACAAGTCTAACAACTGACAACGTGTTGGAATGTAATGAGGCGCTGGTCTGATCTCCACTGTATCTCTACATCTTGACCATCTACCTACAAGACCCCTCTGAGGTATTTGTAAAAACGAGTGTCTCCTGGAATATGCTTGCGCATGTCGTCGTGCATGTACAGCGATCGCATGTGAGCAGCGCTAAGGGGGCCCGACAATGAACGGAGTTTTGGTGATCATCAGGATGTGGTGCAGGCACGGGGATCGTATTTCTTTCTGAAAAGGGCCGTAGCGGTTTGACAGCGAATGAATGCTCGGTGATTTTATGAACAAATTTTTTTTGAAAGCTCGAGGTGTCAGCAACATTTTTGAGCATTTTCAATTACATTTGTTTATTTTTGGTATGGCTCGCGTACTCACGGCCGTTGCTGAGTAGCGTGTTGTATTCACCATCAGCATTCCAAAGCGTTTGTTCTTCTCTTCGCCCGCCCTCGACGCAGAGCTGCAGGTGCGTGCCTTAAACCACACGGCATGCGTCTTGGAGCGCACTGACGTCAGCATCACCACTTAATAAGAGGTTTTGTCTCTTGACACAAAGAACGAAGTTTTTTCCTGAACAGACTTTCAAGCGGACAAGTCACCGACGTTTGGCAGTTGTGCAAAGGGTATTTCTTACACATGAAGTCAAAACTGTAAAAGTTCAACCCTCGAACAATTCTCTTCATTTTTGTTTTGTCCTGGACATAATCGTTGTCATTGTTTTAGTACTCTAGCACCATCTAGTGGTGTTCTATTTTGTTCCAGCCCATTACATATAGCATTTTGGACAATTAACTTATACATATTCAGGCACACACTTAGATTTTAAACAGCAGTAACATTATTGTATGTTTTAGACAGTCAGGGAGGAAGGGGAAATTTACATTGCTGGTGTAGTTTGTGTGGGTTGATTTGTTTATTGGTTCATTAGCTTTTTCATCCTAATCTACATCATGCAAAATGTACAAGCACCTTCTCCATTTTTACAGCTTCCAGGGGATCCACCGGTAGAGTGGAAGGTATGGTACAGAGCCTTCACAAAGTACCTAGGGGCCATAGGGGGTCTCAGATTTAGTGCAGAACGTAAAAGATTTATGCTTGAACATAACTTGGGTTTTGAGGGCCAGGCTGTACTGGAGCATTTACCTTTGCCGGAGTTAGCAGAGGGTGCTGAACCACTCAATGAGTTTGACCAAGCAATTCAAATGCTAGAAAAGCAATTTGATGTGGAAAAGAGCTTAGTAGTAGCTAGACATAAGTTCTTCACGAGAGAACAACAAATCTCAGAGAGCATTGTATCGTATGTTGCTTCTCTACGTATTCTAGCATCTGACTGCGAGTTTGAGACATTCACCTCTCAACTCATAAGAGATCAAATTGTGGTACGGTGTAGAGACAAAAAAGTGCAACAAAAGTTACTTACATTGAAAAATCCATCTCTGGAAGAAACTATCTCAATTGTCAAAAGCATAGAGTTATCGCAGTCATCGTCCAATGAGTTGAGATCTGATAAAGCTACTATTGGGGTTGTAAATGAAAGCAAAAGTAGTGCAGACAAGAATAGTTCGTCTGACAAGAATTCTAGTGAAAAAAATAGCAATGAAGTCAAAGGGAAATCACAAGTTGTAAAACAAGATAAGAAACAATTCTATGCTCAGAAAAAGAATGTGTGTTCAAAATGTGGTTATACTGCACATTTTCCTAATTCACGAATTTGTCCAGCTCGTAATGCTTTGTGCAGGAACTGTGGTAAAATGGGTCACTTTGCAAAAGTTTGTAATTCCAGAAGGAATGTCAATGTAGTATGGGAAGAGAGTGACAGTCTAGAAAGTAACACAGAAGTTGTGAGTTCAATGAGAGATCTCATGTTAGTAGTAAAGGACGACTGTGACATGTTAGTAGTAAAGGATGACTGTGAAGATTGTGCTGACCCGATTGTAGATATAGTTGTGGATGGCAAAGTTTTAAAATTACTTGTGGATTCAGGGGCACGGATGACAATGATTACGGAAGAGTTGTTTGAATCCGTATGGGGTGACAGACATTTAGAACCTCCTGATAGAAATCCTGTGTCTTATGAAGGGAGAAAGATTCAACTTAAAGGTTTCTTTGAAGGGACTTTAATGTTCAGAGGGAAAACCATCACGGGGAAGATTTATGTAGCCATCAAAGGACTAGATATTTTAGGGTGGTATCATCAGGCTTTGTTCAAAATGACTCTAAGGCCAGGCACCAAAGAACCAGTTTCTATTGTGAATGAGTCTATAGGTGGAACAGAATGTTCCGGTTGGGGAAGCAGTTTTCCCAAAGTTTTTTCTGAATCTCTAGGCCTAATCAAAGGTTTTAAACATCTCATCAAGGTGAAGGACGGTGCCATCCCTTGCAAGCATAAACTACGAAATGTACCGTTGAGTGTTCGAGATGATTTAGCAAAAGAGTTGGAAAAAATGTGTGAAACAGGGGTGATTGAACCAGTTGAGTCGTCTCTTTGGTT
This sequence comes from Triturus cristatus, assembly GCF_964204655.1. Lineage (NCBI taxonomy): Eukaryota > Metazoa > Chordata > Amphibia > Caudata > Salamandridae > Triturus > Triturus cristatus. The sequence continues at coordinate 743,052,948 of NC_140583.1, forward strand.
AAGTCCGTTGGTCGTTGCACGAAAAAAAAATGGCAACCTCAGAGTCTGCATTGACTTGCGCAGCCTCAACAAAAACATCTGGGTGGACTCACACCCTCTTCCACGTATTGATGATATTGTGTCTAAGTTTCAAGGTTTCAAATGGTTCTCTAAGATAGATCTGTCTTCTGCATACCATCAGGTGGAGTTAGATGCATCATCAAAACACCTTACCGCTTTTGTTTCTCCATCTGGGACTTTTCAGTTTAAACGAATGCCTTTTGGCTTAGCCTCTGCTGCTTCTGTTTTCCAGCGTGTCATGGAAAAGGTTTTGTCGGGTGTGCAGAACACAGTGGTTTTTCAGGATGACATTTTGGTAGCGGGCATTTGCAGATCTTCACATGATAAGAGCTTAGCTGAGGTGTTGAATAGACTACAAAACAAGGGCATTGTAGGGAACTTAAGCAAATGTGTTTTCGGAGTACAGTCTATAGAGTATCTGGGGCATTGTATTTCTGGGGAGGGAATTCTTCCTAGGGCTGGGTTGATTGAAGCTATTGTTAAAGTTCCGTCCCCTAAATCCAAAGAGCAGGTTTCATCTTTTCTTGGAATGTGTGAATTTTATGCCAAATTCATTTCTAATTTTTCATCTAAGACTGCACATCTTCGTGAGCTTTTGAAGAGGGGTACTGTGTTTCTGTGGGATCAGGAATGTCAAGATGATTTTGAGAAAATCAAGAATGAGTTGAATCACTGTAATATTTTGACTCCATATGATTCTTCTTTAGAGTCTATTGTGTCTGTTGATGCTAGTTTGGATGGTCTGGGAGGCATGTTGACTCAAATTAAAAGTGGATCAGAACACACAGTTGGATTTATATCTAGATCATTGCGTCCCAGTAAAAGGAATTATTCTGTGATTGAGAGGGAGCTTTTGGCTTGTTGTTGGGCAGTGGAGAGGTTCAAAGGTTTCCTTTGGGGCAGATCCTTCAAACTTATGACGGATCATAAACCTCTTGTTCCGATACTTAATGGGGTGTTGGTAAAAGATCACACGCCCAGGATTGCTCGGCTGAGCTCCAAGCTCCTTCAGTACAATTTTACGGTTGAACACATTCCTGGAGGAAAGAACATTAGACCAGATTGTCTTTCTAGGTTGCCGTTGCCCGAAGTACAGGGTGTATGTGATGCAGAGGATGATGAGGAATGTTTGATTGCAAGCATTGATGTTTGTAAGGAGGGGTGTTTCAAGGAGGTTGAATGGTTTGATGCGTTAAAAGCAGATTCAGTTCTCAAGGAGGTTAAAAGGTGCATCATTCAAGGGTGGCCAAAAGAGAAACATCTAGATCCTGATTTACAACCTTTCGCTAAAGTAGCTGATGAATTGACCTTGGAGGAAGGTGAAATGATCTTACGTGGTGACAAATTTGTACCTCCAACCAGTTTGAGAGATCTCATAATTAAAGCTGGGCACGAAGGTCATTTAGGACAGACGTGTACTAAGCGCAGAGTTCGTTCCATGTATTGGTGGCCCTCAATGGATCGGCATATTGAGAACATGGTTGAAAATTGTTACACGTGTTGTTCTAGTGACAAAGTAATCCAAACAGTGACTCCTCCTAAAGTGAGTGTTGAATTACCTTCAGGGCCTTGGATGAAGTTGGCTTTGGATTTTATTGGTCCTTTCAATGTTTTATCCAACAAATATAGATTCGCTTTGGTGGTAGCAGATTATTATAGTAAATGGTGGGAAGTGTGTTTCATGACTGAACCTAATACCACAAAAGTTATCAAGTTTTTGGAGAGTTTGTTTGCCAGGGAAGGTTTTCCTAAAGAACTAGTGTCAGACAATGGAGTGCAATTTGTCTCCAAGGAAATGTCTTGTTTTTTAAGTCAATCCGGTATTCTCCATAAACGTGTAGCTCTCTATCACCCACAAGGAAACGGTTTCATTGAGCGCATGAATCGTATTTTAATGGATTGCGTGCAATGGGCTGTTTCTGGTAATATAGACATCGGAGGAGCTGTCCAGAGCATGCTATGGGCACATCGAACTACACCACGTGTGGAGTTTGGGAAAAGTCCATTTGAATTATTGAGAGGGAGGATTGCCACATTCAACATGTGTCCGGCATGGATGAGACAGTGGGGATGTATGTCGGGTTCGGGTTTGTCATCTTCACAAGTGTATCATAAAGGTCGTGTTAATGAGATTACCTCTGATTCTTTTGCTAGGAGTTCTTCTATAGCGGGGTGGTCTCACAACATCAAAGTGGGGGATTGGATTAAGATTAAAATTCCGCATAATGTTCCCAAAGGTTTTTCCAAGTTCAGTCAACCCCAGTGTGTTGATTTAGTCTCGCGGCATGCTGTGAGGGTCAAGGGGAAAAATTGGTGGAATGTGTCTAGGGTTTATAGAATCCCTGATAAGGTTGTGGTTCAAATGGGTTTGAGGAACAACAATATTGTACCAGGCTTTGGTTTTTCTGTCCCAGAGGGTGGTCCTGTTAAACCTAACAGGGTTGGTCAGTCCTGCAATGAGTCATCTGGAGACTCGTCTCCAGAGGGAACTTCTGTTTCAGTTAGGAGGAGTACACGCCATAGAGTTGTTCCTAAACGCATGGATTTGTAATTTGTTACTTCTTGTTAGATTGTATTAAGTTTATTCTGTATTATCAATGATTTTATTTCTTCTTTATTCATCTCTTATTTTTATGTATTTATTTTTATGTTGCTATCTGTGTATTTTCATTTGTTGTTTCTATTTATGCAAAGAAGGGAGATATTGTAATAATCTTACTGGTGTTGTCATGGCACTGAGAATGTTCTACAGGCTCCTTGGTAATGGAATGTTTGTGTTTGTAACACAGACTCATTCCCTGGAGGCTGTTGATGAGATGAGCAACAATAAATATGCCTTCTACCATTGACTGGTTGTGGCTGTGGTCACTTCATATATATTACAGGGCCCACCATACAGCCAGGAATACAGCCAGTAGGGAATTAGCGGTGAAACTTGTGACATACTGGTACCTGGCTCCGGTATGGTTACATAGAGGTAACCCTAATCGCAGCCCGACCTGCTGGAGAGGGTGTGACGAAGAAGGCACACTAACACATCTCCTTTGGGATTGCAGGGAGGTCGCAGCCTACTGGACAACAGTCCTTAACGACATTGACAGTCACTTCGATACCGAAATTCCTCGGTTCCCCGCCTACACACTACTGGGGCTTCCTAACGCACTTACATTCCCACTGAAATCAGTCAGAGGGCGACAAATGGGTCTGGTCATGAGCGCAGCTGTTCAGCACATCTTATCTCTCTGGGGTACACGTCCTCGGCCCACTCACACAGGCTGCCTACATAAATTATGGTACACGCTGGGTATGGAACGCATCCAAGCCACTCTTACGCAATCCACCACATCCTTTCATACGGTTTAGCAACCTATTTTGTCACTCCTATCGACGGAATTTAACAAAACAACCTGCCCAAAGTATCTCAGCCTCTTGCGACTTACTGATGCACAGCCCCCTAAACCTACTTCTGGAACATAGACACCTAGCTGCTCTCACGCGCAACAACACATGGAGGTAAAGGCTTGACACACTGGTTGGCGTGGGGGGAGTTTCAAGGGAGGGGGGAGGGTTTTGCTCTTGTTGGGGGTTCCATGGACGAGCATAAGACCGGAAGCAGGAGCTTCGATCCAGACAGCACCCAACGACACCCGCTATCTAAACAAACTTCTGTGGAGCTGCGTTATCAAGCAGGGGTCGAGCGGGTACCAAGACTCATATTCATTGTATTTCTTGGGGCATATATGGAAAATGTATTGTGTTTGCCTTAAGCTAAAATCAATAAAACAAAGTTAAACAAAAAATTCTAGTTCTACTTCTAGTTTGTAACTTGGTGTCAAATAATTCATTACATTTCTTTCTATTTTTACAAATTAGGGGACGATTCCGATCTCGCTGGGAAAAGGCTCCGTCCGACTCGGATCCAGAGGGTTTTCCAACCGATTCGTGCTCCGGGGCTCCGAGCGCCCGAGTACGATGCGAACAAGAGCTGACGGACACGGGTCATTTGGAGCCCCATTGAAGTCAATGGGAGCCTGTTGTACGACGCGTACATAGACTCCCATTGATGAAAAAGGTACTTTGCGCACAAAGGCACCCCCTGTAGTGGGGACGCGTCTCTGCCACCCGCACCGTACATGCATGTGTAGGGGGGTCCCTTGGGTGCCCCCGTGATCGACTCGTAAGGCTACGGGTGAAGGGAGGTCGGGCGCGGACCCCCGAAGACTGCTTCCCGGAGTGTTTACGTGTCAGAAGGTCCGACTCGATCCGGCTGTCCGAATCGTGCATCGTACTGGCTCGGTCGTAAATCGCCACCATTGCACGGCACGGTTTGCTTACGGACGGGACGTACGGAGCGGTTTGGACCCGGAAACGATTCAGTCGGCGAATTTTGCGTTGCTCGCATCGTACTTGCGCACTCGTACAGCTGTACGAGTCGGACGGAAAACACGTGTACGGCTCGTACTTTTTCCGGCCGGATCGCGTTTGGAGCCCTTCCAAGTGAGATCAGAATCAGCCCCTGGTGTGAGATTTTTCGTATGCTTTGTTTTCACTTTATTACTGTTTAAATGCTGCATAAATACCTTACACAATGACTCCAAGTTAAGCCTGGCTGCTTTTGTGCCAAGCTACCAGAGACTTAAGCGTAGGTTAATTGAGTGACGTGTAGTGGTTCACTGTGCCAAAGATTGCGGCTGTTGCTTGAGAAGTACCCACACACCCCTCAACCAACAACTAAATTTCTCACACTCCCCTTCAATTATCAGGAAACAATGGGTCCTAATTTCTATCTGAAATTTCTGGGTTTGTGTGTGTCTTTCTGGGTGTGCGTGTTTATATTTGTGAGTGCCTCTTTAAGGTGGACAGAACTTATTTTGGGACTCTAAATGAGGCAATTTCTCACTGGTCACCTGGCCAAATCCCCAGTTGACACAGATCCACCTGCCAATGTACATATCACCTGCAGGATGCAGATGGTAAATAACAGCAATAAGCACCTTAGAATTAGGGAAAGTGTTTCTTAAAGGACTCGCTAATTCTGGGTTTAGCTGGTTTTTCATCATTCCTGGGAGTGTATCTCATAATCCTTGTTAATTCACAGAGATTTACCTACCGAAATCATTAATTTCAGCCCTGTATCTCCCCGTAGTGTTAATGGAGAACACAGAATGGTGCCTTACATGTATGTATCAAAATATGCAATATTCAAAGTCCTGGAGAATAGGTTTTTTTGTATTTCTAATTTTGTTTTGAAAGCTCCATTCTATTGTGTCAACTTACAATGCACCTCTGATGGCCCTGGTAGAGCCTGGATATAAAAATGAACAGTGTCTTCTATAATGTCCGATGCAGCAAAGCTTAAAATACTGTGACGTCTGCAGTAAGGATTTTTCACCAGCGAGACATAGTCAGTTGTGACGTCAGCAGTAAATTGACCTGTCGTGTTATTCCTTCAGAAGACGGGTGATCTCTGATGTTGGCAGCGAGGTAGGTTTTCTATTACGCCAAATGTGTTGTGTGATGTCAACAGTAAGGCAGGTGCTTCCGTGAAGGTATCGCAGTGAAACTGTGTTCTCTAAAATGTCCTACACAGTCATGCTGCATGCGCTCTGATATTAACCGGGAGAGAGTTTGTCCCTTCTTGGACTGCCACGGCACTTTCATGACGGCGCCGGGAGTAAGGCAAGGTGTTTTATGGAGTTATTAGCAGTGAGGCCACTTTCTGACGTCACATGAAGCGAGAATGTGGTAACAAGGTTTAGGTTTCGGCCTTACCAGCACTGAGATTACTTTTCTATAGGGTTATGGGTGGTTTGATATGGAGCCAGCAATGAACGGACTTAAATGTAACTGAATGCTTCCTCACGGTATTAAGCGGCTTGCCTTGTTCATATTTCGACACACTGATCATCCTCAGCAAAGCGCAGATGTTTTTAAGGCATGTGCAAATTGCGCAATTGCCCATGGGGCCCCCTAAGAAAATGAACCTTCTCTCAATTCCCCCCTTTCCCTATGCCAGTTTCTCCTCTGTGCTGCCTAGCTTTACCTTTCTCTCTCTCTCTCCCTCTCCCTCTCTTTACCCATTGTTATCTTAAGGGTTTGTGAGCTCCAAGCAAAATATAATTTAAATGTTTTTGAGCAACCTGTTACTGAAAATTTGACGTTTCTAAGTATTGTTTGGCACTGAAGATAGGTAATAAAAATGTAAAGTTGTTCATTATACGGGCCCCCAAAATATGTTTTGCTTAGGGCACCCAAAATCCTTAAAATGACAATGCAGTAAATGTCACTAAAATCCACCACTAATCCATGTTTGGGTTCTGGAGTAGTGCACTGCTCGCTAAAAATGCACGTCATTTATAAATTGTTATAGGGAGTGGTGGGAGTGGTCGACGCGAGTCCGTTAGTTGTATAAATAGGATAAAGTATAGACGAGGGAAGAGTTTAGAAGTGATTATTTGGGAGTGCATTGTCAGGGGTAGTAAGCGCCATATAATACAATTAATATTCTCTGTGTTTTCCATCTCTTTCACTCTACAATTACTAACAGTTCAATGCATTTCAGTGCGGAGATGAATAACACTTTTGGTCTGTGAGTTAAATTTCGTGTTAGCTTGAGGGAAACAAGAAACGGATTGGTCCTGGATTTGTAATTTATATATAAAGTACGTTGTAACTATCAAAGCCTTTTTTGTGATCAAATGGGCAGGGCAAAATGCCATTAAAATGAACCTTAGAAGTTGGATGGTATTAAAAAAATCACCAGGACCATACACAGGACTTTGTCCCCAGGTGATGTATGTGGTTTCATACCTATTGTCTGCCCTCACCTTGTTACACCTAGTGCCTTTGCTAAAGGTACCGATCCATTAGAAAGAAACAGTGCTAGCCATAGAGCAAGGAAATATTAGGAAGCCACCAAGGGCACCCACAGCAATCAGAGCTGATGAATTGATAAAATGAGCTAAAATGGCAGCCTTAGGGCACCAGGTATTGGTGGTGACAGATTAATAAGTAAGAATAAAACACATATCTATTTTCAGTTTATTGGGACAATTCTGGGATGAAAAAGGCTTGAATTCTCAAAATTCCTCCATGTTGTCAGCTGCAAATTGGCACCAATGTTGCCAGGCGTACTTCATATTTGTTCTAAATCCTAGAAAAAGGGGAATTAAACCGATATTTCATCATCATCATCAGCTTTATTTCGACACAGTAGTCATAAAAGCACATACATGTAACAAAAACAGTAAAAGACGAATTATAAAATATTACAATGAAAAGGCAAACATGTGCAAAGGATATTTCATTACCAAAGCATAAATGGGAGAAATATCTGATAGCACATAGATTATATTAAACATAGGACCAGCAAAATAGGATCAAATAGCGGGCACATTTAGTCTTCTTATCCTCCACATTGATGCAAGAAATGAGGATACTGCAAACACTATTTGTCTAGATAAATCAGTCTTAAGGACTCTGTAAGCTTCCCTACAGTGTATGAATCCAAGATTCCTACAAATAGGTATAATCCAGTATTTCCTGCTATTCTTATAAGCCGGACAGAAAAACAATATATGTAGATCAGACTCTGATGCAGCATCGCAGCTAGGACAATTTTCCAAAGTGGAGACAGACCAATTGGCTGTGTATGCTCTTACAGGAAGTGTGCCAAATCTCCACTGGATAAATAATTTCCTATTAAGATGGGGTCTAATCTCACTGAGTGCCTCTTCAAAGTGAAAATCATCTTTTGAGGTTAAAAATGTTTTGGCTAAAGTAGAAGATTGAGATTTTGTAATAGCATTAGCTAATTTAGCCGCATAGTAAATAAAAGTCAATTTTTTAGCGGAAATAGTGAAACAGACTGTCGCTGGAGTTGTCCAGAGATCAGAAAGTCCAAGAGCATCAAATTGGGTCCTAATATACTGAAGCCAGGGAAATTTGCCTGCACTCGGGAAACTCAATATTTCCGCTAATTCATTCCTATAAGGCTGTAACTCCGGGGTTGTCCACATCCTTTTCCAGAAGATCAAGGGTTTCAGACCGAGGACTTCATCTATAGGACGTACACCTAAATCAAGTCTTAAAGGAAGTAAAGGAGTGCTTTGAGGAAGTAATAAAAGGTGTCTTAAAAACTTACATTCCGCACGTACAATCTCTGGGCAACATTTGGATCCCCAAAGTTCAGCGCCGTAAGAAATACGACCACGTGCTTGAAGCTTATATATTTCGAGTGGGGGCGCTAGTGGTTTTGCAGAAGAAGAGTTATAAAACTTCATAATCCCACCAATTGACTGGGCTAGCTTTAAACGGGCCTTGGTTTGATGAAGGGCCCAAGAGAATCCTTCATTTAGAGTGAGACCGAGATAGTCGAAGGTATTAACTCTCTCCAAAATTGTACCACCTATAGAGGGGTTTGGACGTGTTTTAGAAGGTGGGTTGAAAATCATGAATTTAGTTTTCAATGTGTTGATTTCCAGCCCATGGTCCAAACAAAATAATTCGAACGCGTCCAATATCCTCTGTAAACCAAAGGGGGATTTCGAAAGCAGAAGGGTATCATCAGCGAACATTATCGCCGGAACCCTGCTGCTGGCTAACTTGGGAGCATCGCTGTCTATAACCGTATCTAGGTAGGTGAAGGCTCCATTAACGTAGAGACAAAATAAGGTAGGGGCCAGGACACATCCTTGCCTGACTCCTTTCTCTACAGCAAATCTTGGAGTAAGTGTTCCAAACTTCCCATACCTGACTTGAGCAAAATTCGCTTGATGTAAGCGAATTAAGATATTCAACAGCGGGGCAGGTACACCCAAGTTAGCTAAGACAGTCCATAACTTTGATCTTGGAACAAGATCAAAAGCCGCCCGCAGGTCGACAAAGACGGTATACAATGATCCCAGCTCGACATGTACAGTTTTCCAATGTAAAAGCATAAGCCGAAAAATTTGATCTGTCGTAGAGACATTCTTCCGAAAACCAGCTTGATAGGGACTAAGGATGGAACACTCTTCCATCCAGTCTTGGAGACGATTTAAGATCAAGCGGGCGAAACATTTTTGAGGTACATCTATCAGACTAATCGGCCTGTAATTTACTGGAAGTAGAGGAGAGCCTTTTTTAAAAATGGGAACTATCTCAGCTCCAAACCACGTGGTAGGAATTGCCATGCCATTTAAAATGGCATTAAATAGTGCCGTTAGATAGGGAGCCCATATTAACGGTTCGTTTTTAAAAAGGTCACCAGGGAGCTTATCTAGTCCCGGGGCTTTCCCGGTGGGGAGAGTGTTCAAAATATCAACAACTTCATGAACCCCGAACTCTTCCAAGGACTGGAGTGCAACGGGCAGCTCTAAACTAGCCTCTGCACTCACTCCGTCAGAGGGAGGAGCGCAAGCATAGAGCGCTGAAAAATAGGCCTCCCAGACTCCTGCAGCTATGTTGGAAACAACTGCTGGTGTGGGGGCAGACGAACCCGTGTTAACAATTTGCCAAAAAGTTCGCGGGTCATTGCATTTAAGTGCCTGCGTTAGTTTATCCCAATTGTCAGTATCCCAATCTACTTTAGCATGTGCAATTAGTGTTTTGTATTTCCAACGTCTCTGCTTTATTAACGATTTATTATTGGTGGATTTCAGTGCACTCAGGAGTTGGATCTTTGCCTGCCTGCATTGTGCGTTATACCACTTTGGTGGAGTAGAGCTTTTACTTTCCTTAGTTGTTACAGGATTGAACACGCTAGCTAGTATGGTGTTTAACTCAAGGTTCAAATTCTCAAATTTTTTGAGTGTATCCTTGGTGGGATATTGGAGAGGAAGGTGTCCTACTGCTTCCAATGACGGAATTACCTTAGAGTACAAATCCTGAATTGCACCAGGGATGTTAGACAATTTCTCCCATCTCACCCTTCTTCTATTACTAGATAGGATAAGGCCTGTATCAGAAGTGTTCAAATAATTTCCGTTATCAAGGGTTGTGACAACCTCCTGTAAGGAGAACCATAAAAACAAGGGGTTATGGTCACTATCGGTCCTATGAAGGACCTTAAAATCAAGTACCTTGTCCCAGGAGCGTGTCTCAACAAATATGTAATCCAAAAAGGATTCTTGGCTGGGCTTATTAAAAGTACACTTAGCTGGGGCGTCAGAATTAGAACGTCCATTACAAGCCCTAAGAGAAAGTTGAAATGTTAGGGCCGTAATCTGGAGTACTAACGGAGACCAAGCCCTCGGAGGCTTGCCCATTATAGGAGGTATTTTCCAATAATCATCCTCCTCTTGGATGTCAGCATCTATTATTCCCGGAAGCGGCTCAAAGTGACAGTTAAAGTCGCCTCCTATTAACAGGTTAGAAAACTCGGCAAGAGTATTCAGCCAAGACAAAAGCTGGGCAATAGTTTTTGACTCCGCGGTCGGATTCACTGGTCTCGAGTAAACGTTAACCAAAGTAAGGGCAACGTCATTCGGCCAGGTCAAGATCACACACTGAATATCTGGAGATTCTGTATTCACCTCGGTCGCAATGCATCCAAGGTGCGTACGAACCCAGATAGTCAATCCCCCCGATGGTCTGCCCCGTCCGTGCCACTGTGCTGGAATTGAAAAAGAGGCAAAGCCGCTACGGGAATATATTTCCCTTGCCCATGTTTCTTGGAAGAGGCAGATGTCCATGGAGTCAACAAAGTTGCCCCAGTCCGGGCAGCCCAATTTGTTGGGCAAACCCGCTACATTCCAAGATATTATCCTTAATTTAAGAGGGATGGATAATGAATCTGAAATGACCGTTTGGACATCGCCTCGAGTTGCAAGATCAATAACGCACTGATCAATCGAATTTTCTCCGATGAGAGAGTCTGGTAAAGGGTTCACATGGAGAGAATTGTTGTTTGGAATTGTGAACAACTCAACCATTGGGGGCCTATTAGTTGTTTTAGGTGAGATTGGATGCTGGTTAATGCTTACTGGGATTGGCAAAAAGGTTTTAGCCAGTCCCAGTCTGGTTGCGCATGGGCATAGTGTATTACTATGGTTTGATTTAAATAATGAAATTTGACTATTATCTACAAGTAAGTCAGTGTAAGAGTCCGTAGGTTTTAGTCAGTCAATCTCACTTAGACATCTGAACCGATTACAGTCCCCAAAATACGATAAAGAACCCCCGAAGTCATTATTAATTGGGTTGTTAGTAGCAAAGCCTCTTCGTCCAACCCGTGTCCAGCCTTGATGAGAATCTAAATCCATATTTCTTAGAGTAGGAGGATAAAAGAAAGCTAGTGGAAAAGTCCTAATAGTGGCTGGTAGTTCCCTATGAGGGGAATTTAATATAAAAGAAACAGCACCCCTGTCCCTCATATTTATAATCACACAGTCCCCATTAATACCTTTCTTTGTTGGTCCCACCCACTGAACCCTTCGGACCATAAGCATTTCACCCCTATATTTTGATGGGAGTGGTCTATGTTTTGTAAGCCAACATACCACTTTATTCTTAAGTGATGCGAAAGATTCCTTTGCGCCCTCTGGAAGTTTGGGAACTCCTGCGAGGACAACAACCAAGGGTGCTGCCTCCGGGGGAAGACTTAAGGTTTGGAATTCTCCCGTGGGTTGAAGGACTATGTTAGTATCCGGGTGCTGTTCTATCTCTACCCTAGTAGATGTATTAGGTATTGCCCCTGAAAAGGAGGTAGAAATACGAGGGTTAGTGGGAAGAGTGGATGCCTGGTGATGAGGAAGAGAAAGTTCAGGTAAAGATGGTAAGGAACTGGTACCGGGTCGTTCATTATTTAGAGCAATATTTAACTGACCCCTTCCTGCTAAAGATTGAGTAGGGCAAAAATTCAACTCAATAGCCCTTTCCAAATTTGCCAATCGATCTTGTAGGAGATCAATTTTAGTACAAAGGGGATTCAATGCAGATTTAAAGAGGGCCTCTATATCCTGGAAATGAAAATCCGTCATTGTGCCCATATTAACAGTATTAGTTGTGCTATTAGAATATTGCACAGGGGGTACCTGATCAGAATGAATAGCCACTATAGACTCAGGTTCGTTAACAACAACAGGAGACCCCATCGGGTTTACACTGGTCTTACAAGGAGAAACTGAGTGTGTAGTAAAAACAGGTGCCCTATGGACTCTGTTCCTCTTTGGTGGAGGGCCCTTTTTCCTCTTTTGAATTGCCCTCTCCCTAGCGTCTCTAGGGCGCTTCTGGCCAGCCTTAGAATGTTGACTTGAGACAGAGGTAGGGATTGGGCCATTTGCGGGAGATGTCACAGAAAGAATAGAATCAGGAAAGGACTCATTATCTGAATTAAACCGATATTTCGAATAGGAGCCTATTTTAGGTGAACACTCCCTGAAGTGGTGGGAATGGTTTCATACAGTCTGCCTTGGGGACTGAAAGGTGTTTACTTTTGCCATGCTAGGTGCATGAGAGCTGAGCATACTCAATAAATTTAAAGGACATTAAATGCATATTTTCATATTTTTATTTTCTCTGATGACTTAGAGCACCGACCTTGCAGAATCCTATGCAGTTCTTGGAGAACTTTACCAGTGTGGAGCGTCAAGCACCCTGACCTGTTTGAAAAATGTTTTCTTGGTGTTAAAATATAAGGTGAGGACGCTGTAGCCAAAATCGAAGTGTGAGAAGCAGGTAAGTTGTGGGAACACTTGTATTCATCACTTTTTCTTCGCATGTGCGCATTATGTTCAATGATGCTGGTGACATCGCTATTCTATGAGTTAAAATAATTAATCTAAGTTATTTATTGACAGTAGGGAATGGAGGCAAGATCCTGTTGTCATATGTCAGAATGTAGAATCAACTTACATCACACATGTCTTGCTGATCCCAGACACCGGAACATTGGGGACATTTGTAGAATTGAACCTGCAGCATGGTGTCCTCAAAGAGAACAGAATCAGGAAGTAAGAAGTAAAAGTTTGGATCAGATTTTATGCGGTTTGTCCACTGAGTGGAATAAAAACTATGTCATGACCGTACCAAACAGTGTTGAGAAAGCTGTTCATTTACACATTTAGAAGGCAGCAATCTATGCTTTTCATGGGCCATTAATACTCTAGTCAATGTTTTTTCAGACAAAAGTAAAGGAAGATTTTGACACTTTCTTAACCAGTAATCCAACATCGCCCACGTCCCCATCAGAGAGTAGTTTGCGATCCTCACCTGCCGTTTTTGATGAGTTTTCATCGATCAGTATACAACAGGTATTTAACCTCATGAAATCTACTTAATCAGGATCCCCATTAGACCCTTGCCCCCCCCCAAAACTGTGCATCTTGTTCTAGAAATCCTAAGCATTTATCTGAAATCGATCCTTAAATAAATAATGAACACTGATAATTTCCTCTTTGAGTGGAAGAAGGCTTCCATCTACCTTTGCTAAAAAAAAAACACATCTGGATCCACAAGAGCCTAGTAGTTATTGGCCAATTTCTAAGCTTTCTTTTCCTGCTAAGCAAGTGGAGAAGGCCATGAATAGACACCAAGAGCTTGCTGGACGGTACACAATATGGATTCAGAAGGTCGCACAGCACACACATCGAAGTAGGTGAAGTTCATTTTAGATCGAGGTGGCAAGGCTGCACTATTATGAACCTCTCAGCGGCCTCTGATACAGTCAATCACACCATCTTGATTGACCAGCTTGCTGAGCTGGGAATTGGTGAAATTGCTCTCAGCTTGATAAAATACTTCCTAATGGAAAGAGTGCACCATGTTGCCATGGGTGAATTCATTTCTGACCAATTCGGTAATGCCATTTGGGATTCACAGGGCTCCTTGCCGAGCCTTACTCTTTTCAACTTTTTGTCGCCCCATTGGCCATACTTATAAAATCATGTGGATTCTTGGTGGTGTCATATGCTGACAATACCCAAATAAGGGTATCAGTACACAGAAAGTGAGAAGACACTGCCTCAAGATTCAGCTCCTGCATGTCCCAGATATGTAGCTGGATGGAGCTAAACTGTCTAAAGCTTAATTCTGGGAAAACTGATATATTTTTCCTAGGCAAAGACAACACATTGTGGTAACCAAGTTGGTTAAATCAGGAAATGGGGGCACTTTAAATGAGTGCGGAAAGTAAAGAATTTGGGGATTGTTCTTGACTCCAACGTCAATTATGAAGATCAGGTAAACACTCTGGTTTTATCAGTATTATTTGCCTTTAATGTATTTTTGGGAATGTTGTCCTTTCGTTCCCTTGGACATCCAAAAAACAGTGGTTACTAACCTTGCCCTTACCTGACTGGACTATGGCAATGCCCTATTCATGGGCACCCAGAAAAGACTTTTCCACAAACTTTAAATGCTACAAAACGCATCGACCTGGCTTGTGCTTGGACTACCAAAATATCAGTCTGTGAGAAGGCTTTGATTAAGGTACACTGGCTACCAGTTGCTATGAGAATAGAATTTAAGGCTCTCTGTATAGCTTTCAAAGCACTGCATAAGATCGGCCTGGGCTATATTCATGACAGATTTATCTGGTACACCCCTTCTCGGAAACTCAGATCACCAGAAGCCAAGCGCCTAGTGCTGCCCAGGGCCAAACAAGCATCTTGGGGAGGTATTTTCTTTCTCAGTACAGCCAAATTGTGGAACTCTCCCAAATTGTGGAACTCTCTTTCCATGAATCTAAAGAACTGTCCCGACCTATTGACCTTTGGGAAATCTCTTAAGACCTGGCTCTTTAGTCACTAGTATAGCTTTATTCTTTATTTACCCACTCCAGCTACAGAAGCAACAGCACCAAGGCATCCCAGGGCATTCAAGAGTTTTCTAAAATTAAAAATCAAATAATTAATGGAAGTACCTTGCACAAACATAAAAGATGCAGTGTTTTACACCTTCAGAGACAACACAGAGTAACTCACATCTAGGGTTCCCATTATATTTCAGGCCAAATGGTATCCCTGAGTAAGATACTGCTCCACCTGATCACGACTGGCCTGATGTACACACACACCCTGCCCGTTTTCCCTGGGAGATGGAATACCGCATCCAAATTTACTAGTCTGTAATTTCAGCCAGTAAAATGGCATGAGGCTTTGACTGCAACAGCAGCCAAGCCTCTGACCCCATCTCTGCCTGAGCATTTCTTTATCTACTTGTGCCAACATGCTAAGAGTAAAAGTCAGCAGTCCTTAATGTCTGTAGTCTTTGAATGGTTCTATATAATGAGGCATCACTCTACATGCCTTTTCACCTATTCTACTATGGGAGCCATCTGTTATTCCGTAAATAACAATAATGTAATGCAAGCTGCCCCAGGGAAGCGTTCAGTAGGTGGGGCATGGGTGTTTCCACGCATCTACCCATGGATTTTGGCACATCCCGAGATTTACCATTACTGGATGACCTGGGAATGCGTCACAATGCAACACCTCCCCAGGTGAGGCATAATGAGGAGAAATATCTTTATTTCTGCTCGTTGCTTCAATCAATCAAGCGATCGGTCAGTATTTCTATAATGCAGCTTATCATCCCAGGGGTTATGGAGAGCCTTAGTCAAAGAGCCCGGTCCTGCATTCTACATAATACATAAAAAGAGCAAAATGACTCATGGCATTGTTTTTGTGCAGGGAGGTGTCTCTTCTTGCACAAAAACAATCTTGCTTACAACACAGGCAACTTTGCATCACGGAGCATTGGATGAGAAAGGAGGGGTATGGATGACATTTGTTCTGTTTTACATGTAGAATGAGATCCAGTCAAGAGCAATCCCCTTTGTGGAGTCTTTGTGTTAGAGTGGCATTGTCTACTGTGCCAAAGGCAGCTGAGAGGTCCAAGAAAAGCAGTGCAGCAACCCCGTTCCCTGAAACTGTGTTTTTAAGGTCATTCCAGATGGCAATGAGAACATATTCTGTGCCTCTTACTAGACAGAATCCTATTTGGAAGTATGGAATTATCTTCAATTAATTGTGCCATCTGGGAAATATTCTGGAACTATTCCCATAGTTAAGGACATGTTGATGATTCTTCTTACTAGTGTGGCTACAGAGGTAGTTAGAAGAATTTTCTTAAAGAATTGTGGTGGACATTGGTCAGAAGAGCTGCTGGCAGACTTGCTTCTTTTGACCAGATCCATTATTCATGTGATATTTGTTGAAAGGGATGCAGAGGGTGGGCTAGCCTACTCTTAGAGGTTCTTATGGAAAATTGTCAGTGCTGATGGTTTTCCTTTTTTTTAAATACGAGTCTAACATGTCTGCTTTGGTTGTGTAATGATTTGCCAGTTTGTCTGTGAATTCTTGAGTAATGGAATGAGTTCCTTCTAAGCAATTTGGTTTATGGATTTCAGTGAAAGTTTTATAGAATTCTTTATTTGCAAATTTAGCATTTTGAATTCTGTCAGAATAGTATCTTTTTTTTTAGCTTTTTTGATTGTTGGCTTGTAGAATCTGAGGTGAGGTTGGTTTTGATTGATGTGTGTTTTGAGCCCGATGTGCTGCAACTTTCTAATTTGCTGTTTTATCTCTGTATTTATCCAAGGTGCCTGTTTTCTTTTGTCCTGTTTTGTTGTCCTTAGTGGTATTAGGATATCAAAAGCTTCCTGTAGCCAGTCAAATAGTTTTAAACAAAAATTGTTGTGCATAGATCTGTTTTGGATATTAGTTGCGCGTCTCAGTCTTCAAAATTGAGTTTGTTCCACGGTTGATGAGTTGATGCATGTAAGGTGGTTTAGGTGTGTTACTTTGTGTTGAAAAGTAAGTAAATGGTGGTCTGACCATGTTACAGGCGTCATCGTCTGAAAGGCCACTAGTTCTGTATTTGCAAAGATGACATCTAGGATGTGTCCAGCGATATGTGGGGTTGTGGACGATCTGATATAGGTTTAGTGCATCTAGGCAAGTGACAATTGTTTTCTGATGGGGCATATTGGGTTTGTCAAACCAAATATTTAAGTCACCAAGAATAAATAGGTTGGAATGTAGTGTTATGAGGTTTGAAATCATGTCTAGAAGTGTGTCTGAAAATCTTGCATTGCTAGGTGGAGGTCTGTTAAGGAGTAGGAAGTTACAGGAGGAAGATGGTGTTGGGTTGCATCTGGTAAAAAGGGCCTCAAAACCTTGTATGGAGACTGTGTCAGCTTTAGTGATATTTAATGTTTGCTTGAGTACAACAGCTAGGCCACCTCCTCTTCTTCCCATACAATATTATAGTCTAGAGGAACAGCTTCATGCAATACTGAAGCCATGCCATCTCCCAACTATGATTTAGCTATTGGAGAGAAATTCAGGTTGTGTGTCAGTGAGAAGGTCATATATGTGATGCTAGTTTTTAGAGAGTTATTGAGCATGTATTAGTAGGCAGTTTATAGAATGTATTTTGTGATGGTGTGACTGCTTTGTAGAAGACTGAGCAGTATTTGGTAAACTTATAGCAGGTGCGTCCTTAGTGCTGGTATTAGCTGTATGAGGATAGCAAAAGAGTAGCTTTTCTGTATTGTATTCCTCATCCAGTTGACTAAGCAGATATTTTTTGGGGTCCGCGTATGAAGGTGGTAGAGATGGTGGTTGGAAGTAAGTGGGTGAGCTGTGTTGTTTTTATAGTGTAGCCTGTTATGCAGTAGATATGGAGATGAGAAGTTGTGAAGAGTGGCATGTTGTTAATTTTGTTTTTCGTCTGTCTAGGGTGGAAGGTGTATGAGTTAGGGGTGGTGGTGCAGAATGTGGGTCATGTTGCAAAGATCTAAATTGTCAAATGGATGAGAGGCAATTGAAAGAGAGTTGCTGTGTTGTATATTTGGTATGTGTGGGGGAAGTGAGAAAGCTTGGCAGTAGAGTTGGTTTAGGGTGTCTATTATTTGTGTAGCCAGGAGGGTGGGTGTGGGTGTATGTAAACAGACACGAGTAGAAAAAAACGGTTGTTTTAAAGAGTAAAAACACAGTACAGGATCAATCCACACATTTCTGATCCTTGTCGACCCCGCAGTTAGGCCCAAATCTAATTCATTTAAATACTGCTTTTCACTCATTTGAAAAAATGCCATTTCCTTCCCAAAAATGAGTGTTACATACACTTTCCAAACACAGTTTTAAACCTGGAAGCAGATTTAGCAGTCTCATAAAACACACTCGGCTTTTTCTCTCAGGGTGAAGTTGGCATTTTTTACTTTTAAAGACTAAAAAGGGGGGCTAGGGGTGGCTGACTCTGCCCACTTAAGCAAAGTACAGTGTAAAGAAGGACAGGTTTTAAACAGTCTCTGGTAGAAAAAGCAGCAATTTAAAACATTCCCAGATTCTCACAAACCAAGAGTTTAATTCAAGCAATCACAAGGAAAAACCACAGTTTTTAACTGTATAGATTGCACACAGGACAAGAGATTCATTTTAAACAGTCATAAGTAGAACAAAACAGCAGTTTCAAGTTTGTATTCTTACCACCTTCTTTGTCATTTTGCTCATGACTTTGAATTGAACTTTTGGTTTCTGTGAATTTTGCACTGTTTTAAACTGCTGTTTATCCACCCATGACTGTTTGAAAATCAGTCCTAGTTTCCCTTGTATTGTGCTTAGGAGTGCAGAGGCCCCCCAACCCCCTTGTAAGCCTTTATAAGTTAAAAGAGCATACTTCACCCTCAGTGGGTAAGCAGAGTGTGGTTTATGAGACTGCTGAATCTGCTTTCAGGTTTAAAATTGTGTTTGGAAAGTGTATGTAGCCCTCGTTTTTTAATAGAAAAAAAAGATTTTTTGAAATGCTTGAAAAGCAGCATTAAATGGCTTAGGTTTGGGCCTAACAGCAGGGTGAACCAGGACCAGCAAAGTGTGGATTGAGACCGTCTCTATCCAATGTGATTCTGTTCTTCAGGAGCAGCTCACTGCCTCTAGCCATCAGCCTGGGCCTTTCCTGGTTGACCCTCTAGCTCCCAAACAACCCTGAGTCCACTCCCTAGTTGCAGTATACTTTAACGTTTGTGCAGGGCACTCCAAGACACCACCTCCATCACTTTAGTGTAAGCCTCTCTGTGCCTTCCAGGGCCCAGCGAACAAACAATAGAAAGGGTGGTGAGGGTCCATGAGCTGCACCAGAAGAACAGAATGCCCTTGGATACAGAAAGGCTCAATCCACACTTTGCTTGTTCTGATTCAGCCTGCAGGTAAGCCCATATCGGAGTTACAGAAATACAGCTTTTCATGCACTTCAATTAATCTCTTTTTCTAGCCTATTAAACAGTATAGTAAATTTAATTATTGTTAACCGTATGATTACTTAAAATCTTTACAAATTAAAACACATGAGGAGCTTCCCTTCACCCATCCCCCC
Source organism: Triturus cristatus (assembly GCF_964204655.1). Classification (NCBI taxonomy): domain Eukaryota; kingdom Metazoa; phylum Chordata; class Amphibia; order Caudata; family Salamandridae; genus Triturus; species Triturus cristatus. Next base: position 743,072,304 of record NC_140583.1, read on the forward strand.
TCCCCCATGGAGTTCCCCAGCATTGAAGATTAAAATGCACAATGCCTGCAGGTGCCTTAATGCTACTTTGTGTCATTTTAAACTCACACAATAATTATTAAAAAATTAATTAAAATATGAAATCAGCTCCTTTGATCTGATAATTCACTCCAATTATTTTCTTAGTCCGGTTAAAAATTCAGTAGTGCTTGTGGAGCTAAGGCGCCAACTGATTCAGTTAGTGAATGGTGGCATCCCTGGGTTCTGCTGCCTGTTCCTGGATGTCAAGTGCAATTCTAATTTGGTGAGTAAACTTGCCTACTCTGGCAAGTAGGCAGGTGGTTGTTTCTGAAAAGCACCAGTCCGAGGCATCCTTACAAGTTCTAAAGCCCTTGTCCTTTAAGATGGGGCGTATCAAACGATTGCGATCGTTGGCTGGGGTGGGACGGCAGCACAGGAGATGTAACCAGGATTCTCTATGGTAGTTACATAACCAGGAGGTGACTCTGTTGTCTTTTCGTGCCCATGATGGGTTAAGTCCAGGATTTTATGGGCTATTAAGTGCATAAACGTAATTTTCCTTCTGGCTTGGTCTGAGAATGCATCTCACAGGTAAGGTTGAGCTTTCCCAGAGATGTATGAGCTATCAAGTGCTAGTGTATGGGAGTTGTACCGGAGTGAGGCACGATCCAGTTCGAACAAGATGGATGGGACCTGGTGCTTTACTGCCTTAGTCCAGCAGTGTGTGGGATTTCATGTAGGGGCATACTTTCTGCCTCTATTTTCAGTACTCCTATTGATTGGTCCAGCTTAGTGTGCTATGGGGATCCTTCAGCACTAAAAAGTGTATTCAGGAAATGTTTGAGGGAAGTGTCGGGCTTTAAGCACCCTGATATAAAATGTTATTAAGTCCCCTGTAGTGCCAGATCTGGTCTGTTTAGACCTATTTCTAGCCTTAGCCTGGTGTTTCTGGCTTGTCTAGGCGCCTTCAGCATGGTTTTGTAAGCTTTTGACTGGGTTCCAGTGATGGATTTCTCTAGTGCACCCGGAAAGGCAATGTGGCCATAGTTAATTACTGGAATTAATTTTGCCCTGAGTACTGCCAGCATGGGCTCTGTAGATAGACTTGCTAGGCGATGACTTAGGCATCTGAGTGAGAGTATTATTTTGTTGATTTTCGGAATTTGCTCCTTTATGTGTTTGGCTGCTGTGGCCCTCTCTATTAGCCATACCCCCAGGTAATTACAGGATGTTGTGGTCCTGATTCAGTGTTCACCCAATATCCAGGATGCTTGCTTTTATGGATATATTTGCCAAAAGATTACTATGTTTGTCTTAGTCTTCTTTACTTGCAGGCTGTTTTATTTGTTATATATAAACCAAATAGACACAAGGCGACGGACCAAACGGTTTGCACCTCACTTTCTTACTGCTGCCTTATCAGGCTTGTTGTGCACAATACTCCGGCACCTGTCACCTTTTGGAGCCTCTGGTTACAGATTTTCACAAAGGTATAAACAAATGGAGGTGCATCAAACATAATGAAGAAAGTCCAAATTAGTTTCTTTTCTGTTCATCTTTTATTTCAGAATCAATAATGGTGCACAAAAATAGCCAACGCGTTTCATTCTTTGAAACTCAACAGTTCATGGGACTTAATCAGGGCTTTAATAAAATGGTGAGAAAAAGTCTATGTATCTCACTTAATGATGAAAAAAGTTCGAAATTCGTCTCCAGACACTTTGTGATAACAGTCCTAACTGGTCATCAAATCAATCAAATAGTTAGAGATTGCTGATATGAGTCACTCACGAATAGGATTTAACCCAAACTTCGGCAGTATCAATGCCCTAAACCTTTAATAGTACAAGGCCAGGTAAGGATACAGTTAATCCATGTTTAGAACTTGTTCCGTAGGTTAGGTTTATTTTCCAATGTCAAAAGATGCGACGCCAGTGCAGTTTTCTTTGTTATAAATTGCTAGGCTCTTTAGAATTCTTTGGAGCCCCACCCTGGTGTGATCCATGACCACTGTGTTGTCTGCATACTGAAGGGTTATGAGGGTAATCCTACCCATTCTTGGTGGTACTAGGCTGGCATCTTTCAGAGCTCGCTCCATGTCTGCAGTATACAGGTTGAATAATAGTGGAGCCAAAATACAACCCTGCTTTAGCCCGCTGTTTGTTTTCTACTCTTGAGGTTGCGGTTGTAGGACTTAGTTTGACCTGGATCCAGGTTCTCTTGAAGAGGGCTTTTATCGCTTTTAAAAGTGTAGCACAGGGATACCCCAGGGTTCAAGTTTTGCCAATAGCCTTCCTCGATTGACTCTGTTGAATGCTGTAGTATAGTCTATAAAACAGCAAAACAGGGGCAGATTGTTTCTCTTTACTGCTTGCTTCGAGAGGTAGGACAGTGCCAAGATGTTATCCATTGTGGAGCAATTTGCCCTGAAGCCTGTCTGATATGACCAGAGGATACCGTTGTTGTCCACCCAATCCTCTAGGTCTCTTAGTAGTAGGCGGGCATAGACCTTTGCTTCGATGTCGAGCAGCCTGTAGCTGGTGGGGGTCATGTGGTCTCCTTTTTAGTGTATAGAAAACAGGATTGAGCCTTTCAAGATTGTTGTAATAATGCTGTGGGGCATGAGTAGTTGTATAACGGAGTGAGCATAGATGCAAAGAATAACTGGGTGGATTTAAAAACTTGGGCTGGAAATCTTGTTAGCGGCCCCGTAGCTTCTTCTTGCCCTTTTTCTAGACAAAAACGAAGTTTACATATACACAGTCCAAAGACAGTTTAAAACCTTAAAGCAGATTCAGCAATGTCAAAAATACAATATGCTTAGTCTCTGAGGTTGCAGTTTGCTTCTTTAATTTTTTTCAACTCAAAGTAGAAGGGGTTGTGGGTTTGCCACCGTAAGTATCGATTGCACACAGGTAAAGAGATTCAATTTAAACAGTCATGAGAAGAAAAGAAAACAGTTTTAAAGATTAAAAAACAGCACACGTCTGAGCGGCTGAGGATGCAAGATATAGGTGACTGTCTTGGGGTGTTCTGCACACACTTTAAGAGATACTGCAGGTGGGAGGTGAGCCCAGGGTTGCTTGGGGGCTAGTGGGCCAATCAGGAAATGCCTTGGCTGATGCGTAGGGGGGAGCGAGCGTCTCCTTAAGAACAGAATCTCCTTTGATAAAGACAGGCTCAATCCACACTTTGCTGCTCCTGGTTAACCTTGCAGGTAAGCCCAAATCTCAGCCACTTAAATATTGCTTTTCACACACATCTACTAATCCCTTTTACTATTAAAAAATGAGGGTGACATACACAAACACAGTTTTAAACCTTAAAGCAGATTTAACAGTCTCATAAACTCACTCTGCTTAGTCTTGGAGGGGTGCAGGTTGTCTTCTTACTTTTTAAAGACTAAAAAGGGGAAGGGAAGTTGCCCCTCCACGCCTCAGCAGATTACATGGGTAACTAGGACAGATATTGTTGAGTACAGCACAGTCCTGCTCATTCTTTATCATGCTGCACCGCATGATTACTAGCTAAATATGCCCAACCAAGATACTTGTCATTTTTTTGCTCTGATCATTTTTCTCTCTTCTCTTTATTTATCTTACTACAGGTTGTAAAGGTTTGTAACTGTGGAACTGTGTATATCAATGATGCCATTGTGACGTTGCCTTTTTTTGATGGTGAGTTTATTTTCACTTGTGGTTTCATTTATTTATTTTCAGCCTTGTTTTCTGTGTGGGTTTCAAAGTCATTTTCACGATAAATCTTGTAATCCTCACATGTTCATGTCCTATCAGGTTCCGGACTTTCTGAAAGTAAGAAAGATAATTTTCAAAAGCAGAGGTCTCAGCCAAGGTTCATCAAGCAGCAGCTAGAGCGGTGCTACAGCTTCCAAAGTGGAGCTCCGCATTGGCCACCCTAAAAGAACAACACTAGTTGCCCCTACCCAAAAGAGTCCGATTCATGACCTTGCTGCTAGTCTTCAGAGCATTCAAGTCTACTAGCCATAAATATCTCACACAGACTCTGTCATTATAAGGCCCTGAAAACACTGAGATCATCAAATACAAACCTGCTGAGGCCTCTTTCCTTTAGACTAAACACTTGAGATGGAAAGTCCTTCACGGTGTTGGGCACCAAAGCCTAGACCCAACTGCCAACCTAAAAAATCTTTAAAGACCACTCTCCTATTTAAATCAGTCCATCTGGTTTTACATTAGGATTCACAGTGACCATAGCATAGTGCCAGGATGCTCAATTACGAGTGATAGAGCACTTTAGCTTTGCAACATTAGTTCATTCATCCATTTATTCATTCATACAATGTGAAAGACACTTCCATAGTAGAATAGTAGAAATAAATTTAAGGAGTGACCGTTTAAGATATTTGCAAATCACTGAAAAACCGTCATCCAGAGGCTTTTAAAGGTTTCCATCTTCATTTTCAGTCTGGCTGCAGACAGCTTCAGGTGTGTTGTGAGAGATGAGAGGTTTAAAACACCACATTAGCTGTAACTTTCTGGTATTTTTCATTGTTTGCTATTGGTCAGGTGAGATGTTTCTCAGCATCATGGCATATTAAAATGCAGAGCTGACATAACTGAAAGGTTGAATTCACACCAGGGGGTTAAGGGAGATTTAAGGGCCAGCGTGAGCTACCTCCCCACTTTTAAATCAAATCACTGAAAAAAGCCACGGGACCCGTGGCTTTTTTCAGTGATATGATAACTGAAAGGTTGTCATTAATATATTTTTTTGTTTGTTTGGTTATTTATCTTTGAGCAACAAGAAAATGTTTCCAGAACTAAGGTACATAGCATCAACAGTGGCATCTAGGGACTTTTAATTTGGGTTGTGTACACAGTAGATTCAAAAGGCAATTAGCTTGTGAAAGATGATTCAAAGGTACAACTTTGATTGGTGAAGACAAAGAAGTGTAACCTAACACTAGTTAAAGAGGTAGAGCACATATGCATGACATTCGGTGCTGATACCTACAGGAGAATGAGGCATTAGGCATTTACTATTTTATTTTCCAGCAAATTAATATTTAGTGATGTTCTAACTTCCTCAAGTGAGATGGTGCCATTGACATTAGATTTCAAGGAGTTCTAATGAAAAGATTCTAACTGATAGAAGGTTCGGAACATAGAAGTGGCAGGTGCTTGTATAGGTGTAGCCAGAGGATGTTGGTCTGTGGATTGGAAATTGTAGGTTGTGTATCGTGGCAGGAAGTCAGCAAGGTAACTAGAAGCGAGGTTGTTCATTGATTTGATCAAAAATGTTAGGAGTATATAAAGGTCCGTTATCTTGGTAATAAGCCAACCAAACTGGTGTCGGTATGTTATGGTGGGGTGTATCTGAGTCGATTGAATAGTATCCTGATGCCTAAGAAGTGAAAATTGACTAGAGGCACAAAGGAGTAGTTCAGTAGGTCAGGAGGCTGTTACTCCAATCAGGTCTGCTGAAAACCAGGAGTTGTTGAGTGTTTGGTTACATTAAATGTAAGAGAGAACACATCCTCGTATATTGGGCAGCTGAAGTTATGCTGTGTTTCTGTAGAAGATAATTCAGATTTAACATTTGTTATTCCACTTGTTAAGTTAATGGCATTTCTATTGCTGATATATGTTCTTTTTTCCTTTGTATTTGCCGCTTTGTGTGCAGGTTGTTCTTGATGTATCCAAAATACATTTTTGAATCTCTGTGTTTGTTGATGTGTTTTAAAGAAAGCCTTTGGCTATTTTTCTGGATGTGTCACATTTAATGGCATCACAGTCTGGAAGAATGGTGTGCTGTGTTCACAACCAATATAAAAAATCAACCAAGGCAATCCCATGTCTCTACTTTCATAAATTGCTAATAGCTTTATTTATTATGCCAAAAGAAATTAAAAGAATGCCATACAAATTAGTACACAGTAGTGTTAATGAAATTTGATTAAAAAAAATGAAGGGTATGCTATTATAATAGTTACGTTACTACATTGTCCTGCTTGCTGCTACATGAGCAACAATGACATTAAATGTCATAGAATTAAATCAGCACATATTCCCATGCCTGCATATGTACTAAGAGAAATAATGTTTTTTTATTGAAGCATAGGAAGTAAAATAACAAGTCTAAGTATGGACCATTAACTATAAAAATGCCGTGTATTAATTATATATCAAACCCTGAATACATTTTGCTTAAAAGAAACGTTGACCTAGTTTCTTATATTATTGAATGACATTGAAATATTTGTAAATTTGGTTCATGAACATTAAAAAACAAACAGTCAAGTTGAATGGGGTTTCTATTAAACAAAACGTTTCAAATTTAACTGAAAAAAAGAAATCTTTCTTTTTGTCCTGGTGGGTAGATTACATACCATTAAAATTATTTTTGTGCTGATAGACTTGTATCCAATTTTTATATTGCCCGCTAATGTCCTTCGTATTTCTTTGATAGCATAGACTTATTAGTTAAATTCCCATGGAACTCAAAGAAATCTAGGATTTCAATTGCGTATTTGAAATTACCCAAGGATCGTGGAGATGTAAAGTTCCTCGATTTCTTTGCGTATCATGCATAATCTTTCTTAAAACAAGTTGGATATTGTCAATTAAAGCCACAAAATGTTCAGTTATCGATTAGGATTGGTATTGAGAGAGCCCTATTTCTCTTTTTCATTTATACAACGTATATTTATGATTCAAACACCAATTCTAACTTTTTTCCGATTTTTGTAAATATTTGCGGACTATGGTATAATTTCTTGTTTGATCACTTTCAAAGGAATCCTTTCTTCCCTCCTCGATCTTGTATAAAGTATAGCAGCATTAATCATATCATATTTGAAGCAAGAAAAGGAAAGATGCATTATTTGCACTCACCAGCTTCTTTTTTGAAAATATCTTTCAAAGGTGTCTCATCTCCTACATCATTCCCCATTCATTTTATGCATAACATGAGAAACTTTAACTTGTAGCGAGAGGTGTATCCAAATTTATTTCACACAATATTTGGTCTAATTTTTATAATATCTTGGGCGACATATGCAACATTTCAGTGCACAAGGCTTCAAAATGACATTAATCCTTTACTGAGCCAACATTTCTATTAGTAAAAATAAGCACATGGAACGATTTACAACCAGACACAATCTCTACTACCACACATGGGAAATATACATGCCAACACTCATTACTACACAAATGGGTATAGATACACACTGTGCATCCTCCATAAAAAAATGCATACATTCTCCCAAGGGGCAACATTTGAAACACATATTTGTAAATAATCACAATTATTACCCACTTGCATAAATAAATTAAAATATAATGACACAGTCTCATAGTCATTGACCCACTCGTACAAAAATACACTTGAACATACACATAGGGAACTAATAACATGGAAGGAAATATCTTCCTAGACAAAAATAAGGATTTCTATTTGCTTCAGTTACAATAAAATATCAAACGCAACCCGATAGAACAACAAGCTTCCACTATGTAAATTCTGTCCATAAAATGGTGACGACAAATAAAATAAACAAATTATTAGAACAATATTTCCTTACTCGTTTTCTTCATTTTGCCAGGAAGTGTATATTAGTTTAGATTTGGTGAAAGAGCCTATCCATTGTTTGCAATCGCTGATCTAAATAGAGATAAGGCACTGATAAGCTGGCAAGGCTGGACTTAAACCGTTCGTATAACAGTCCACTTTTCAACATGGCTAAATGCACAATCAGCATTTCAGAGATTTCACACAGAGTACATAGAAATTAATACCACATTTGAACATTTGAAAGTTATTTTATAGTATAGAGGCTGCATTCTCCCACAAAAGCAGTAAATACCTCGAATGACGGTACAGTACATAAAACAAGCTTATTGTGTAAAATTCATCAGATACCTTTTTTTGACTGCTACTGTGCATTTTCTATGTTTACACTCTGAGTAGCTGAATTTTCCTGTTGCTCATGAACATAACTAAATACAGCTGGCAGCCTTCTTATTTCCTTTACATTTGATAATGAACATAAAGTTGTTCAGAGATCAGTGGAGGACATCAACGGAAATCCTTTAACTCTTACAATATTGTATGTGGCATAAAAATAGTTGTTATGGTTGTTAGAAATGTGTCTCAGGTTGGCAGAGATATGCACTCTGCCTAAGTATAGACCGCAATTATAGTCTGGGCCAGCCAGATTCAAGGGTCCATTACTTATACCCAGTTTTGCCTTTCAAGTAGGGGACACTTCAAAGGGAGGTTTTGTAGTGCACATAGTCTGTGCTCTTCCTGCTCTGGCTCTAAACTTGCAACCCGTGGGAACAGGCACAGTCCATTCAAGTGCAAGTGTCAGTTCCTCCCTCCCATCCTGCCCAGGAAGACCCATCAGGGTGTTAATGGCCTATGAGGGTGTAGATGGCCCATCCGGCACACCTTAGCTCCCTTTGTGTGTTGCTGTCTAGAGGGATTGTACAAAGCCCAGATGTCACTCACACCAGACATGTATTCAAAGATGAACAGAGGCTAAGAATTGTTAAAGTAAGAAAATGCCATCTTTCTAAAAGTGCATTTTCAAGCTTGCAACTTAAAATCCAACTTTACCATAAGTTGTGATTTTAAATTGTCAATCAAGAGACACCAAACCTGAAATAGCTATATTTTCCCAATTGAAAATTACACTTACAAAATGAAATAAGGTGATCGAAATGTTAAGTTATGGGAGAGATAGGCCTTGCAGTAGTAAAAAATGAATGTAATAGTTTTTCACTACCTGAACATGTAAAACTTAAAAGTACATGTCCTACTTTTTAAATATGGTGTGCCCTGCCCAGAGGGCTGTTTAGGGGTGACTTTTATGTATTAAAAAGGAAAGCTTTGGCCTGGAAAGTGGGTTGACTTGCCAGGTCAACATGGCAGTAGAAGCTGCACACACAGGCTTTGGAGTGGCAGGCCTGAGACATGTTTAAAGGAATTGTTTGACACAATCAGTGTAGCAGGCCTACTAGTAGCATTTAATTTACAGGTCCTTGGCCCTTTACTAGTGGCTTGTAAAAAAACAAAATATACAATTGTGAATAAGCCAATGTTACCATGTTTTAGGGAAAGCGCAATGCACTTTAGCATAAGTCCTAAAGCCAGCAAAATGAAGTAAGCAAAACAGGATGTAAAAAGGCAAAATGTTAGGGTAAACCATGCAAAGGATGCCAGGTCTAACAATAGCGAAAGATGTTCTTTTAAAAAACTCCCCATCTGTAAAAGCAAAAAATGTCACAGACTATAGATTTGGATTAAATATGTTATCACAGGCAAACACATGCATGTACATAAACACATCTTATTTGTGCTGTGTTTTTGCAGCCTTCCTCTCTCTCTGCATCCCACATTAAATTCTCAGAGAATAAAAAAAACACATCTGCACCTTAAACTTGGGTGATTGAACTAGAGCAACAAAATCGGAGGTACACAGAGAGAAGTTACACAGAGAAATATTTCCCATTACATGCAAGTTGTTTGAATGAATATGTCATCATATTTACGTGAGATCACATTGAGGTGCTAAGTCACTGTTTGTGTAACATGAGTGAGGTAAACAGTTAGGAGCACAAACCACATTTAGCTGTGAAAATGTGAATTATTTTTCTTCAATCAGTTGTAGAAGGGGGCAGACCCACAGCCCATTTCTGTACAGTTTTGTTTTTGTGTTGCTGGCATGTGTTATGGTAAACAAATAAATCTGTCTGTAATCAGACCTACGAAGTACTCCTGCTGATCGTGACCATCGGTATGAATACAAGAAGCTGATGCTGTACTATACATCATTAATGTTTATTCATTCCGATGTCGTTAATCCTCCTTAAGGTATGGAGGCATTTACTCTAGGTTTTCTAACAAAACAATGACATTTGAATACTTCCTGTGCAAGTAAACCTCACATGAGAGCAAGTTCACAATGTAAGGTAGTCAATTAACCTCAACTCTGACAGCCTATTCAATCATTATAAGGTCACACATAACATTATATCCATCTATAATATGACTGATGTGGACACAATCCCATTTCTAAATGGATATAATATAGAAAACCATCATTCCATATTCAAAGAGTAATATTACTCTTTTTTTAAAATGAAAATTTAACAACGTAGGGTGACACATCATTGTCATACCAACAAACCTTCACATAATGTCTTCAATGTTGCAGTCTTTCATTAAATGACAGTTCATGAAAAATATAAAATATTAAGTGTGACATTATGACCAAATAAAAGCCGTAAAAAACTCTTACTCATAATGCAAAAAAACACTTATTTACAATTCAGAAAAATAAAACTCTCTGACACTTGAGCGCCATCTTCAAGTGTCCGATTACAACGCTAGTCTTCCTTAAGCTCCCTTCTCTTCAAAATACTCCACTTACATCTAGTACTTTCAACAGCATTCATGCACACAGCCCACATCTGACAGCTACCTCTCTACTGACTTATCTACCACACTACGTATATATTTCCTGTCCTACTGCAATCACCCCTCTACATTGTAGTTATCAATCACACAATAAATGTTACACTTTCCATCCATCAGGGCCACTTACTTTGCCCAACCAGTGAATGTGTTCTCCATCATATTCTTTCCAATACATCTGTAATCATAAAATGTACCAGGGAGAAGTTGATGATTTTGTATTTTCTCTCCAATCCATACTATGAAGTTAACATATATGCTCTACATGATTTTTCAAACTTTTCATTAAAATCTATTTAAATCTCATTGTGTCTAGTATGGAATATATAGAAACTGTAAAATAATGAAAATAAACATAAATTCAATTAATTTCTTAATCCACCAATGTGTTGGCTCAAAGTCTTACATACTCAGTGGTACACTCACTAAGGCTCTCATTACGATGGAGGTCCGGTAAGCATCTGACCGCCATTGTTTAGGACTCGAGACCGTCCGACAAGGAGTCAGCAGGCTCAACAGGCCCATGTAGGCGGTTGTAAACATTCCTTTTTTACTGCCGCGTGTGCTGCGGGTCAGAAAAGTGCTGCAGCAAAAGCCACAATAGAAAAATTGATGTTTTTGAGTATCTGGTGCATGGATGTTTGGGGAGCACCACATGTGCCCGCCAAACTACATAGTGGAGGACTGTGGGGGCCCTGCTAGGGGCCCCCAAAGTCCCTTTTGGGATAGCCTTTCCATGGCAGTAGGACCGCCATGAAATGGCTGTTGGAAAGGGACATCGTAATCCCTACGGCGGTGCTTGAGCAGGCCCCTCCCCTTTTGTAGGGATTACGATCCGATTGACAATCCAATGGCCTACTTGAAGCTGTTGGAGGTGTTGGTCAGTCCCTCCCACCGCTGCTGTCCGACGACCGCCTCATAATGCGGAAGTCAGACTGCTATCCTGGCTGTTGGGCAGACTGCCACCGACAACGTATCAGTGGCAGATTGCCTAACTTCCTAATTAGGCCCTAAGCCACTTAATGCTGACATGTTTGGAATTCAAGTCTTTTCATTGAAAAAAAATATTTGACTGATAATAACTTTGGACTTGTTTGATAAATCCTCTGAAAAAACCCAATATCCCTAAGACGAATACTTTTTAAAGTTTGTACAGCTGGCTCACATAGAGAGGAGAATAAAGTTATCGGAAAAAGGGTGACCTTAAGGGTTGCAGTTGCCATTTATAGAAATGTATGCTCAAGTACATACAAATATTAATAGACATATTACCACCAAATTCATAAAAAGATACATAGGGCCCCATTACGATGGCGTGCGGACTTTGTCCACCCGCAACCGGAACGGAAAATGGGACCAACCGCCAGAGGTGCGGTGTTCCCACGAGGCTAATTAGGATGCACCAGCCACACTGGCGGGCGCATTCTTGCCTTTAACATTGCGGCGGGCGGTGCTGTAAACAGCACTTGCTGCAATGTTAAAGAGGCACGTTGTGCATTGCCATGCACAACGTGACAGGCACCGCATGGTGCCTGCCATCTTGTGTATGGCAATGGAGGGGGGTACCATAGGTACCCCCCAAGTGCAGCCCCTCTCTCCCCCAGGGCCCATAACGGGCCCCCAAGCATCGCTGCCATGGAAAGGCCTTGAAAAATGCACATCATAATATGGATGGCGGTTTGCCATATTGTGCCCCAGATCCGCACAGCAGGCAATCGTAACGATTGCCTGCCGGTGGAAAAACGGCAGACGGTCTTTCCGTCCACCGCGGTACTCCAGCCATACGAATATGGTGGGGGTAAATCAGGTACAGATGGCGGGCGGATCGCCACCACCAGGACAGCGGTGGCGATCCGCCCGCCCTCATAATAGGCCCCATAATGTTTCTCCAATTCAATTGCCAGAACCCGTTTGATAAATATGAAATATGTACTTTATTAAAGATATTTTGCCTATATGTTTTCAGAACCAATTCATAAAGAAAACCTTTAAATTAAAAATGGAATGCAGTTAAGCTTTTTGAAATAAAAAACAACAATCTTTGGATCAATCTTCAGCAATCAAATAGCGTCAGTTCATCTTTCTATATTTACCTCTCCCACACATGCCAACATTTTAGAAGAGGAAAGTGGTACGGTAGATGTAAAAAGATATTAGAGAGAATGTATTTCCTCCATTAACTTCTATTGAGGCGGAGGCAATTGCAAGCGGGAGGCAGCTAAAATAAAGCAATGTGTTTCTTTAAAAATTGTGAGTCTCACTCCTGAATCAGGTTTATCAGTATATATGCTCTTTTGCAATGCAAATCTACTTCTGTCCAAATCATGGAGGAGTTGCTATGGCTGGTCATCAAACAACTTTTTAGAGCTTTGAAAAGCCTAATGAATGGAATAATCCATCTTACATTCGCAATGAATACCATTTTCATATTCATCTGGACTTGACCCTCATACTGTTAATCGCTTCAACATTTTAACTCTGTTGAAGAAACCACTGAGCGACCATACAATCCTGTCAAATTACTCTAAGATTGGCAACCCACCCTACTTGGGAATAATGCTCCTTGACTTCTCTGCAGCTTATGATACAGTGGCTATGCCATACTACTTGCAAGCTCTGATCCTATATCTCCAGATGCCTCAAACAAAAATGAATAAGGTCAGTGATGTTGATCTCCCACATGGTGTATGCAGATGGTGCCAGGGGTCAATTCTCTGTTGTTCTATGTATCAACATTGGCACACATGCCTGAACATTATGAGTGGACTTCCAAAAACACATTGAAGACATCCAAATCCACTTCAAGTTGTAAAATGAACTGTGGATTTCATATATCATCACCTCATATTTCTGCAACATATTACAGTGGCCGCTGGATGGCCGAACCCTTGGTTTCAGGATTTTACTGACTTTACGGATGGCGCAAGAAGCAAGGGGTGAAGCGAAGTTAGGCAAAACGAAAGGCTAGCTCAAGTTCCCTGCTCCACTCGTAGCCTGTATCCCATGACCTGCAGCACGCGACTTGTAGTGCCACCATAGTAAACTCGGAAGAGAATAGCTCTGAGGAACGTTCAGCAAGCCAAGTCCCATACCAAACCTTTGACTGGTCTTGGCCTCCTGGGCGTACTGCTTTCTGCTCCACACAAAAAAGTATGCAAATGACAGAAAAATTACTCGCTAACCCATCAAAAAGAGAATAACGTTGCTGTTTATGCATGGAATATTGAGGGACTTTCTGGGAAGAAGGATGATAAGAATTTTTTAACCTTTATCATAAAATTTCACATAGTGCTCCTGAAAGAGACATGGGCACAAGAAGAAATTGATCTCCCAGCATATTTATGCTACAGCAAACCAGCAATCGAAACTAAAAGAATGGGGCGTGCTGCTGGGGGTCTGGTGCTGTAAGAACTTAACATCAGAACAGAAGAAGTGAATATAGACTATCCTAACATACAGGCGATAAAGGTTTGGGCCAACCACCCATTCAACATGTCACCCCTGTTGATTATAAATGTTTATATTCATCCCACCCAATAAAAAAAATAGAATCTAATTATATTGAATTTCCAGGTTAAGCCTAGGGATCAAATAATGGATATTACTGACCATATTTGGCAAATTCCACCTACTCAAGACTTTAAACAACGGTATGACACAACGGGGAAGGAAGTGGCGAGCAACCTGGAGCATTTGGGCCTACCAGTATTGAATGGCCGGGTGTTTTCAGACATTCCGGCACAGCCATCACATCACTCAGTAAAATCCCATACAGTTATAGACTACTCCTCAGTATCTCTCCCTTTATATCATGTGGTCACAAGCTATGGACTGGGTAGCACTGGTCAAGAGACCGGCGGGATGCTCACACATGTCACTGCTAGTGCATTCTTACTGGTCACGCCCCCCTGAAGTAAAAGTGGGGGTTCGGAGCTCAATGGCAGCCGATCCAGTGGCAAAGAAAATTAACTGGATCACGAAAGCCTGGGGTTTGGCACAAAGCACGGGAATAAAGCTTAGTTCAGAGCGGATCCTCGCAGCAGCAGCTTATGTTGGGCGGCAGCGGCATTTCAGGAGAGATTACCATGGCCGCATGAAAGCCAAGAGCGGAAGATCTTAAAGCGGGAGTTTATCAGTGCCGGCAGGTGAAGGTAAGAATGCAAAAGCACAGTAAGCTGTGTTTTGCGAAATCCTTGTCCCTCACTCTTTAAAAAGCCCAGCCAATTCTCGATCCTGAGATATTAATAAGCAGCTAAATACATTCTTGCGACAGGGCCACAGCAAGTAAATGAAGGTGCATTGGAAGTGTCTATATAGGTCAATCAGCCATCAGCAAAAGTTTTATAGCGCCGTTTTTCTGAAAGCACTGAAGAATACGTTTAATGTAAAACAAGGTGTAATTTCCCTAAACAAATCAGAGACTATTATAAGCAATTTTGACTCTGACCAGTGGGAAAAAGAGGAAGGAGAAAGAATCCTTCTCCACTCCTGCTTGCTGTAAGCAATTCCCTCTGTTTTCGAAATCACATTTTGCAACAATAGCAACAGTTACTTCTACCCAGCCATTAGAATCAACATTAAGCCAGGTTTTCATACCTACCAATAGTGATGGGGATACCATCCAGGAATGGGAAATGGAAAATAATCCGATCCAATGGTTCAAATATGTTTAAATTGATCTTGTCAGAGATTAAAGAACTACGGGCAATGCAAACACAGGAAATTGCTTCACTGCATTAAAGGCTATCACAAATCGAGGATAGTATGAGGAAAATTCCAGAACACCTAAGCAGAAGATCGTGTATCAAGTCTTGAGGATAAGGAAAATTCAAGCTACAGGACTTGGAAAATTATAATATACGGTCAATTCTACGGTTAGTAGGTGTTCCAGAATTAGTCAAAGGAGCTCAGGTGCACTAATGAGTTGAATCTCCATTGAGGAAAGCAATGCCAGAAATAGAAGGGGATTTATCGATTACCAGACCCCGTAGAGTACCTCTCCAGCGCCCAGAAAAAGTAAAATATCCTTGTACCATCTTAGTGAACTTTGCTGACTTTCGAGTAAAAGGCAATTGAAAAAAGGACATTGACAACACAAGAAGTACCACATTTCAAAATCTTTTCAGACATGTCCGCAGTGGCAGCAAAGAAGCGTTGAGAGTTCGTGCGAATGTTTTAAATCAAAGGGAGCACAGGTAACCATTGTTTGGCAATCAAAGCTAAAGGTTCTGGCAAATGGCAAATTTTATTTGCTGGACAGTGTTGTCAAAGCACAAGCACTACTACAGCAGATTCTGAGTCCGTTGTAGTGCTATAAAAATGTATGACAACAATCTGTGATGTATGAAGAACGTCAGTGTGGATTGAGATATACTTATATAGTTATATTAAAGGGAAGGAGAAAGAAGTAAGAAAGATAGCATAAGGGGAGGGAAAAGGACAGGAACAGAAGGAAGGGGGAGAAGGAAAGGGAAAGAAGGGATAGGAAAGGAAGGAAACCCCCCCTTTTTTGGGGGGGACATGATGTCAATGAAGTTATGCAAGAATACATTAGCCATCCTGGGAAAAAGGGTCCAGGGGGCCGGGAGGTAATGTATCCTCCGGTAGACGAAACACACAGGAGGGTGTGCAAATTCATGGCACCCAGAGTTTCGGTGGGGGATGGGAGGAGATGTGGGCCATTCTCCCACAGGTACGGAAAGTGGGTGGGTGGAAGTCCAAATGCAGGGAGGTTTGGTTCACGGGTTGGGCACGGGTTAACTGCAGAGGAAACAATTGAAAGGTTTGTCAAAATATCTATATAAAAATATTTATGTTAAAGATTTGAGCCCACATGGGTCAAGAAAGGTTTGGTCCACTGGTAAGAAAGAGTTCCAGGTTTTTCAATTTCAGCGATATGCACAGGGCACTTTTCTTTGTATATGCAAGCTGCTGTGATGTTTTGTTATGCATGGTCACCTTTCATATTTGCATTTTTCATATTTGCACTTATTATGTTTTCTCATAAGCCATCTAAGTACTGTACAACAAATATTAATAGGTATTCTCAAGTTGTGGATTATATCTTGATGTGCACCGATATTTCCATCAACGCATGCACAGGCACTTTATAAATGTCCAGTAAATGTCCAGTATTTGTAAAGCGTGAACAAATACCCGAAGGTGTCAAGGCGCTGGGGGCCCTCAGGAAGATTAAGCGAGCTATTGCCCAGAGTCACATGGTGCTGGGCTGATCTGCCACTGGTACTGGGGATCAAACCGTGAGCCCACGGGTTCCGGTGTCGGTTGCCCTGGCCGCTGCGCCACACCTCTTCCTCTCTATGACTCTATGTACTGTAGGTGCCTAAAGTGTATTCATATGCAGGCACATCACACTTTATCTATCACTTTCCGTAGTCGATGTCTTTTGACAAACAAATCTTCAAGGGTCCAATTTGCATTCTATCCTTGAATGCTAATGGCCTAAATATTAAGATTAACGCTTGCGTCGTAAAAAAATGGTTAAAAGGACTCGCCCCGACATAATGCTGGTTCAGGAAACACATTTTGCGGACAGGGGAAAAAAATCTGCCTATCCTCTGTTTAGGCAGTGGGCAGGTAGTAGATTCCTCTCATCCACAAATGCGGCTCATAGAGGAATAGCAATATTTTTAAATAAATTCCTTCCCTTTCAGATCTCATATTCCCAAATTGATAAAGAAGGGAGGTGGGGATTGGTGAGTGGTCTAATTAACAACAATAGGTTAACCATTGCTACTAGTTATGCACCTATCGAGGATAACACCACACCTCTGTCAGATGTGTATCACGCACTTTTGCTAATTTCTGGTTTCGTAATAGTGGGGGGCGATTTTAACTTAGTCCAGGATCCGGCACTGGACTCATCTTCAGCGTTGCGGAAATTAACCAAACCTCGTATGAAGAAAGAGTGAGTTTTCAGGTACATTTTTAGCCTGGGAAATAAAAGATAGATTGGCAGAGAATAAAATTACTGCCTTGGTCGAGAAAACTACAAAACTCTGGATTTTAAATGAAGAACAAATACAATAGGAGCTTTTAATTATGAAGGGATTTATTCAGTTAGTCAAGACAAGCTATGGACTGGGTAATAGGTTGGAAAGTGGCCATCAGCCACAAATGATCAGTTTCAATTTAAATATATTGCATTACACTGTTATATTACACGAAAAATCTACCTCAGAAATTGGCCATGCTATGGTGCTAAACTACAAAAAAACGACAGTGGTCGGTAGCCTGCATTGAGAAAGTTGAACATCAAGCTAGAGATCTATGGGAAAACTACATGATGCAAACCAAAATTGTTTGGACCATTGGGAAAAATTCTCAATGCTGCTATAAGAGAAAATTGCTGGCCGACAAACAGCCAGAACAACAATAGCAAATCCCTTTCCAAGGAAAATTTCAGGGCAGCTTATAATAGCTAAAAAGAAATTGAATCATGCTCTGAGAGTATTGAGAAACAGCCGACCTCAAGCTTACGAGAGTGAGATTTTACCAAAACTAAGCACGGTATACAAAAAAGGGGTAAGGTCCCAAACAAAAAACAAATTTGACAAGTACTGGTGTAAAATTCTCCATGCCTCCAAACGCAAAGATTCAAGAGAATTCTGGAAGCTAGTTGACCAATCTACCTGTTGGAAATTCCAATTCTCTACATCAAATATCTCAGAAGAAGCTCGGAGTTAACCCCTATGAGCAGGAATCGGATCTTTAAAAACAGGCAGCCTAAATAATATCAGGGAAGCCCTGCCTAGGGTAATCCACTCTAGAACGGTGGAAAGAATCATCAGCAATAGCCGTTGGGATGGGGCCCGGGCCCGAATTGCTTCCCTCAAGCTCTTCATAAATAGAACCTGCAATTCTTTGCAGAGAACCGGACAACTTTATTTAATCACATCTTGGTGAGTCAAGAAATTCCTGATAATTGGAGTGAATCAATACTTGCCCCCTATTTACAAAGCCGAACAATCTTCGGACCCCACCAATTATCAGTTGATAGCTCTTATGCATTGTGAGGCCAAGATTTTTGCCACATGCCTGCTGGCAGATCTCACGGCCTGGGCGCCCAGAAATCAGACTGGGTTTATTAAAGTTCTTGGTACATCTATCAACATTCAAATGCTGGCTCTTATAATTGAACAAGTAAGGCATCGCTCAATGAACCCCCACTTTTGTTTTGTTGACTTTCGAACTGCTGTTGATGCGGTGTAGACAAACATCCTCTGGGTTAAACTATTAAATTGGGGAATTTCTTTTAATCTTCTCAGAGCAATCCAATTATTGTACACAGATACATGGACAAGAGTTAGGTTGGGCCAAGGCACAACAATTTAAGGAAAAATACCTACAATGAATGGCCTTAAACAAGGTTGTGTCTTGGCCCCTCTCTT
Source organism: Triturus cristatus (assembly GCF_964204655.1). Classification (NCBI taxonomy): domain Eukaryota; kingdom Metazoa; phylum Chordata; class Amphibia; order Caudata; family Salamandridae; genus Triturus; species Triturus cristatus. Next base: position 743,091,179 of record NC_140583.1, read on the forward strand.
ATTCAACTTGTATCTCGCTGATAGTTCTCCTGGTCTGAATAACACTAACTCGCATTCTCTATCTATGTCAAGCTTTAAAGTTTCTCATCTTCTGTACGTGGACAACATTGTCCCCCTAAGCTACACAAAGGTGGGGCTTCAGCGGTTAATCAGTAAAACTGCTCACTATGGCTCATCCCACGGGTTAAAATGTAACTTAAGTTAAAAAGAAACCATGGTAGTGACAAAGGGTATAGTACCTAGACCAAAATTTTGTACAGAAGGGATCGAGCTAGAGTCAGTACAAGAGTTCAAATATTTGGGGTAATGTTTGATACGAGAGGTTCATTTAAGAACCAGTGTGCTGCGATACAAAGGAGCAATAAGTCTTTAATCACAGCATTTGCCTCCTTAATGAACACCATAAAAAGCCTGTCCCTCAATCCTTTACTGCAGGGTATGGCAGCCAAACATTTTCCATCTTTGACAAATGGTGTGGATATCCTGAGAGGTAAGACCTATAAAACTATAGATAACCTCGTGGTAGGGATCTGTCGTCACCTGTTTATTCCCCACAACACTTAGTCTGGGGGAATATTTGAAACTAAGAAATGATAATAATTCCACTCATATATCAATCATTTGGGAGGCCATAAGCGACCCTAGAAATTCTGCTGCTCTTGAGTATTTTAATTTGGCCATATCCACTTTTAGTGCAGATCAATTATGGACTCTAATGGGATTTGTAAAAAAGTGTCAGCACTGTTGGATAGAGAGGCACCAGCGAAAAGGTCTCACACGTGGATAGTAATTGGAACATGTGGCCAATTAAAACCCCAGAATGATTTAGGGGGCCTGAATGGATTAAGAGCAACGCTAAATCTTATGAGACCTACCAGCTTGAATAAAAGATTGAGTAATATAATGTCATGTCGGCTCTGCAATTAGCCACCCATGAGCCTCAAAATCCTGGATTCTTACGACACCTTAGTTCTCAAAGAATTGAAAGAACTTCACAAAAAACCCAACTCAAAAGTCTCGAACCTCACTACCAAGGAAATCCAAGTTATCAGAAGTATAGCCAACAATCCTAACATAACCTGTTGTAAAGTGGACAAGGGGGGAGCTCTTGTCATCATGGACACTACCTTTTATAAACAAAAGTTGATGAACATGTACACGACTAATCCATTTACATGAAACTACCCAACAATCCCATAGAGGAGTTCAAAAGAATTCTGAGCACCATTGTCGGGAAAGCTTGTGACATGGGAACTATCACGGACCTTCTGTTAGAAAATCTAAAAAGTCCAAGCTTATATATGCTTCCCAAGGTACATAAACATCTACAAAATCCTCCATTCTGACCAATTTTGTCCACCAGTAACACCATTCACGAACCTATGGGAAAATACTTAGATAAATATTTACAACCACTGGTCCAAAACATGTCCACTTATCTACGAGACACCACTGACTTTTTGATGAAAATCAACAACATCGTCTTTGAGGAAGATAGTGTCATCACCATGTGCACCATTGACGTATGTGCGTTATACACTTCCATTCCGCATCAACTTGGTATTGACGCGGTGGAAACTTTTCTTCTCAACCACTCTATCGACGAAGACCTGAAAGTGTTCCTCTTGGAACTTTTACAATTTACACTGTTCCACAGTTACTTTTGTTGGGAAAATGAATACTATCAACAACTGGGCAATTGCGTAGAGCCTTGCTAAGCGAATCTCTACATGCACAGATTTGAAATTGACAACATTTTATCTAACCCCAACTGGAGCAGCAACCTACTTGCCTACTGGAGGTATATTGATGACATTTTTGTTATATGGAGGGGACAACAATCAGGATTACTACAGTTTCTGGATTACTTGAACAGCATTTACGACAGAATCAAATTCACGAACACAATTGACCCGAATCAAATATAATTCCTGGATGTATTAATTACTAGACAGGATAAAAAATTGGAAACGGATATCTACATCAAGAGCACAGGCAGGAACAATACTTTACACTTTAACAGCTGTCACCAAATTTCCCTGAAAAAACACTTGCCTTATTCACAGATCTTAAGAGCCAAAAGAATTTCATCGAACAATGAGATTAAAAAAAATAAAAAAAAAATAGAATGATTACCAAATTTAAGGAAAGAAAATATCCCACTCAAGTGTTAGAAAACGCCATAAAAAGAGCGGAAAACATCGACAGGAACCAACTGTTGACCAGTCAAAAAAGAACGGACACAAGCAATAGACCTGTTTTTGTATCAAAGTTTTCCTGAAAAAGCTATCAAATCAAAAGAATTCTGTTAAAACATTGGCCTATGATCAGAAATGAGAGCAAATTCAAAGGGATCTTTAATGTACAACCATTATTTGCGTATCAACGCACGAAAAATTTGAAAGAACTGATCTCTAAACCAGTTAAACATGACAAAAGCAACTTTAAAAGCGCAATCCCCTGCCTTAACTGTGGACACTGTAGCAACATCATCAAGGGGTCACACATGATGCACCCAACCACGGGTACCCGAATTCAACTGCGAACAACAGCCTCATGTGACTCAAAAAACCTTATTTACCTATGGAAGTGCCCCTGTGGATTAGCATACGTAGGAAAAACAGAACGAAAAATTATGGTTCGGCTGACCAAACATAAGAGCAACATTAGAAATCATTCACAAAAATCACCGATAGCAATTCATTTCACCAACCTCAGCACAACATAAGCCAATTGCGATTCTTGGTACTTGAAGTGGTCCCTCTGCTTGAAGGAGTTGACAACAAAAAGAGATTTCTGCAAAGAGAATTGTCATGGATAGAAAGCTGGACTCATGCCAGCCCAAAGGTCTTAATGAACATATTGAATACAGTTGTTTCCTGTAAGATATAACCTTTGAACTTCATTAGCACTGTATTTAACTATTGTGTATCATGTTAAACATTATTTGCCTTTTTTTATCATAGAATTCATGTAAGCATTTTTTCGTTTAAATTTATCTAGATTGTCATCTTGAAAATCTTGACAATTATACAACTTCATCGTGAATTTAATTTTATTCAGGTTATTGATCCTACACCTTTATCGTGTAGTTTTTCTACTTCACTGTCACCCTTCTAAGATGGCCACCTCTAACATTTTTTGGCTCACTTACCCGCTCCTCCTATGGCGACCATTCCCCAGCGCACCGTCCTATTTTCATTTTTACTTCTTTTGTCCTAAATAACGCGCACACTTTAAAATTCATGATACGCAGCCGCAACACTCATACACCGGGACACAGTAGAGAGGAAGATGGTTTTTACCCCTGATAACGCGTATTACGATCGAATAGGTAAGCCGAGTGACTTTACCCACAGCGTTTCTGCTGTGTTCAGGTACACTTTGAATATTAAGCTGTACGCTACTCTATTTACAGACTTTCTCACCGGAAAGCTGAGGCGATGTTTCAATTCCCCTTAGAGCCATGGCATCATGTAGGTATGTGCCCGACTTTCCGTTAATTCATAACGTGCTTGTGTACACAGGACGGGCGCCGTTAATTCGATAACGCGAATACATGGGTTTCAACTATATAGGGCTATAAGGTCTGTCACCTGTTTTTACACTGCTGCACACTAAGTTTGTGTATCACCCTAATGCGCGCACTGCGTACTTTAAATTTCAATTTTATCGGGCTAGCCGCTCTGCATTAATGGTTACCGCTACCGTAGCGGTGGCTTTCTTTTCACTTTTGCTTTTCTTCACTTTTTGACTTTATTAGTATCACTGCGTTAACACTCATTTTCACTTGTAAACGTGTACAGTGAACTTTTAATCACACCATATTTCTCATAAACGGGAACTGTGAACTCTCGGCCATATCTTTATCACTCTTTTTAACTGGGACACATGCATGTGCTTGAAGACCACTGTTCAAAGTTTATCTTACACCAAGGTAGGATCCGAATTCTTGAATTTAGATTTTTTTATTCTTTATTTCCAGAAAAATATTCCCCTGATAAAGAGTCTGGTACCCGAAATGCATTGGGACAATTGACATGCCATACATTGCAATGCCTCAATTTTGAATTCCTTTGAGAAAAATCATATGATATAAACTCTGATGTGAAAACCAACATCGTGATTCTTTAAGTAGCTAATAAAAAAAAGAAAGAAACTTCTTTGGAAGAAAACAAAAAGAAACTGTTTGTGAATTTAATTTAGCTTTAGAATAAGGGTTTTAAAAAGAATCCCTGGAGTGCAACGCGGGGACACTAAGTAAGGATTACCTAGTGCAGTTTGTGATTGTGGCTCTGCAATTACAACAGAGTAGACATTTGTAATATAGTCTGCAGTTGCCCAGTTTTAACGGTTGAACATAGAAGCTTGCTAAGACAGGATTTCAACCAATATGCTATTCGTATTCACCGTCAAGCAGTAATAGCTAGTTTGCAGGGAGAAGCTTTACCATTTACTGGAAGATTCCTAAAGTTTATTGATATTGCAGATGGTAAATTAGCTAAATGAGCACAATGAAGGGTTTTTGCTTCCTACTATTTTATCCATTAGGAACAAACCACTAAGAGCAAGCTATAATTATAGTGAGGGTCTTGCTGGCACATAATCATATGAGCGCTCTGAATGATGTGCAAAAATAAGGGCTTTTGAAACTGTAAAGTTTTGAGATGATTTTACAAAAAGGTATATTGCACTTTAAACTCTTATATGATGAAAGCTTACTTCATCTAGTGTCAGGGCCCAATAAAAAGCTTGTGAAACCCTCTTGCAGGACAAACCAAACCCAACTTATTTTGTTTCTCCGCTGAATGAGACTACTTGTAGTATGTAGTATGATTAATAAGGGAATAGGGCGATCTTGGTACTCTTGGCACAGTGGAATTAGTAAGTACAACATGTCCCTTGCAAATGCACTTTGTCAGAATGTTTTTTTAGATGGTTTTAAACCATGAATTATTTGTTTTAAATATGGGAATAACCTTTTAAAAATGTGTACTTTTATGAAGTTGTTATTCTTTGATATTATGTATCAAATGGGCAAAATGTGTTATATTGTAAATTTTTATTAACTGAACAATAAAAGACTTCTTCTTTTTCTTCGGTCAAAGAGAGATTACTTTACATCAGGGGTCTCCAACCTTTTCTGTAACAAGAGCTACTTATGTTGAATGAAAATCATCCCGTGCTACTAATTCTAGTGATGTAAACATGACTGTCAGCATTTATCACATCGGTGCATTTGAAAGTGTTTCCAGCAGTATTGTAAATAAGGATTTGACAATTTGAACTGAAATATTTCATGGGTAGGACATACAAACCATAGGTGCAATCCCCCTGGCACCAAGGTATAAATAGGAGTAAGAAATCTGTCCATTTGAAAGTGTTTCCAGCAGTAATGACAATTTGAACTGAACTATTTCATTCCAACTCAAATATTAGCTTTAAGCACATTTTGAATATTCAATTATTTTTCTACAGACATCAGCTTATGAGTTGTGAAAATAGACAGATTTTTGTCTTGAATACATGCTTTTTAATTTTGATATACATATAATAATTGAACCAAGCAAAAGCTTAGATAGTCATGGGCTGGACTGCACACAGGAGAGCTAGAGGTAGTCTCAGGTAGCTAGAGAGCTAGTGGTAGCTCACCGACTACTTGTTGGAGACACTCGCTTTACATAAATAATGCCATGATTGATTTAGGGGGAAATGACAGTACAATGATATGTATTTGTTTGACGTTCCAATTTAGGACCACCTCCAACAATAGGAATTGATGATACCACATTCTCTGCTCCAAATTCTTTGGAGATTTATGTGGAGATTCATAGTTGAAGGAATTGCAGGGCTCCCAGCCCCCATTGTTCCAAAATTAATTTGTTACGGGCCATCACAATCTGTCCCAAGAGGATCCTTAAGGTAATCAATGTTATTATCCAAATCAATAGAATACCAGAACTCTGTTACAGGAAAACATTTAAGAAGGCCATCATGACAATCCAGAATGTTGTTGACCTACATTAGATGTGCAAGCAGCAACAAATACTATTCAGAGGAATATTTTGTTGGCTATCTTAAATGAACTTAGGGGAACATTTACAAGCCCCTTGCGCCTCCTTGCACTGCTATTGCTTCACTTTTTATGACGCAATGGCGGCACAAACAATGCAGCCAATTTACAACATGACGCATCTAGGGAGATGCGTCACGTTGTAAATTGGCCTGCATCACATTATGTATGTGTCAGGTACAATGTATGCAGGGTAATTCCCACACAAAAAGCAATGTAAAACGGACGCAGTAAAATTTTCAACATTTCACTGCATCACTCTACGCCTTCACTGCATCAAAACCCCTACTCCTGCTCAGACCAGGCGTAAGGAATGACGGGGGGCTTTTTGAATGAGACTCAGCTATCTGTTGTGGCACAGTGCTGGAGTTGCGACACTTTCATGAGCAACTTCAGCACTGCTTTACTTTTGGGCCAACAGATGCATTAGAATTTCTGACACGTCTGTTAATTCTAGTACCATGGAGAACTGTGTTGTAAATACAGCGCATCCACGGCGGTTTAAGGGACATTTGGCGCTGGTGCAAGGAACTGACGCAGTTCCTTGTAAATCGGCCCTTAGGTAGCTTGTAGGAATCCAGCTGTGTATATGGCATACCACTATGTTGTTATATCATGCACAAAGTCTGGTGATTACTCCAGAAGTGTACAGGGGTCAATGCAGACCCAAAGTGCTCTATTTTTGGTTGTGTGGGCGAGCATCCTTAGGCCTAACACAGAGGAGGGTAAGACGTTTGTTGTGCACACATTGAGCGATAAATGACACATGACTCAAAAAGGAGATCCACACTCATTTTTATAAAAATAAGCTTTTCTTAAGATTTATTTTAATACCAAGATCTTTTCAAAAGGGTAAGTACTTTTTAAATAGAAATACTTTTCAGTTTCAAAAGTGGACACTGCAATTTTCATTCTTTGCAATGTTAACCTATGGAGGAAAACAATAATGCTGTTTTACAGGTAAGTGTGCAACTTTCAATTCCAGTCATCAGGTATAGGGGCAGCAGTGGGCTAGGGTCAGGTAACCACAGACACTGCACCACCAACGGCAGAAGGGCAGCCAGGTGCAGAGGTCAAATCTGTAAATCATGCCCAATGTTACCCAATGGAGACGGGGGGTGCTTGAAGGCATGCTGCTTGCAGGTCAGTAAAGTGGCTGCTGGGCTCAAGCTTTAGAGGTTTAGGCAAGCACAGGGGGCCCACAAGGCAGCACCAAACATGCACCACCAGCAGAACAGGGGCGGCCGGGTGTTTAATGCAAATATGGTGTCTGACTCCCAATTCAAGCAAATGGAGGAAGTTGGTTTCCAGAGTAGACTGCAGGCGTCAGACCAGAGGCTTCACAAGAACAGCAGCAGAGGTAAGTTGAGATGCTGTAGGTCACAGGGACACCCTCAGTTAAGCTCCTCAAGGACCAGGGGCTTCTGGTGCAGGAATGACATTCAGTGTCTCCTACTGTAGCCGGTTGTGGTCAGTGGAGCCTTTGTATTCACACTGCAGGCTTCTTCGTGGAGTCCAGGAGGGGTCAGCCAGTGCTGGACTTGGACCTAGGATCGCTGGGGAACCAATTCTGGATTGGTGGGCCACTTAGACACAGGCAGGAGGCATTGAGTTCCGAGTGGTCTGGAATCATGGTTCCTTTGTGTTGATTTCTTGTGGACAGAGCTGCTGTCCTCAAGAGTTATGGTCTTTTTCAAAGGCAGGCAGTCCTCCCAGGGGTTGTGGAGGTCTCTGGCTGCAGGACAAGCATTGTTCTCATCCCAGGGTTTTTGAAGTTCCTGACAGGCCGTAGGGCTGTAGTCAAATCATTGGGTGCAGTCTTATTCATCCTTTTTCTTCTTAGGTCGGCAGGAACTAGTTTCAGGGTCTGGGGGAGCCACCTAAATACTATATTTAAGACAGTTTACAGGGGCAGTTACAGGGGAGTAGCAGGTAGGAACCAATGGGTTCCTTACCTGTGGTGTCTACACCCCCTATTATTCCAACCCTAGCCCTGGTAGGATAAGTTGCACCATCTTCAAGATGATGGGCACTGACAATGTGCTTTACTTCTCCTCCTCCACCTAAGGGGTGGAGTTGGTGACGGAGGGCACACTATTCTGACTAAGTTTTCTCACCAGTTCTCCCACCCAAAGTAGGGTTCGTGCCAGGGGCTGCCACCTGATGCTAGCAGCTAAGGTTGGGGGTTGCATTACAAAGGCGGCAGGGCTTTGATGCTCCCCTCTCAAGCACTGTGCCCATCCTGGGGGAAGAGGTGTGACACCGCTGACGAGGATGTGCTTTGTTTCTGGTCCCAGAGAGCAGGGTCTCTCGACCCAGGGGTCCAGAAACATGTCTAGTGGTGGCAGGCTGCCTAAAGCCAGTCAGTGACCACACTAGTATTGGTAGGTTTTTCAGGGGGAACCTCTGAGGTGACCTCTGAGTACATGTTTCAATACATCACACACTGGCATCAGTGTGAGTTTATTGAGAGGATTAGTTTGGTACCAAACACTCCTGTTTACTGAGAAGACATGATGGTGCTGTGGAACTTGAGTTGTCAAGTTTACCGTGCAGGTACTTTTTATGGATTCCCTGGCACTTACAATATTAGGGAATAGACCTAAATATAGTAGAGGCATATCTGCTCATTCAGATATGCCCACACCAGGGCTTGTAAGGCCTGCTAGACAGGTGACTTACCTGTACCTTAGGCAGTGCTGGTCGGCATGGCAAAGAGATAGTGCGCCATGTCGACTTTGTCATTTTTGTCTGTGCCAGGGCATGCATGATGCAATGGCAGTCTGCATGGCCTAGGTGAGGAGTCCCTAGGGGGCCGACTTCAGTCCCAATGCCTTAATTACCCAGGAACCATTTACTAGGGACTTACAGGGGGCCTGACGGGCCAATTGTGGAACAGTTTTAGGGATAAAGCACTGGCACTGGGGACCAGGTTGGCAGGGACCCTGTGCAAGACAATCAAAACTACAACATTCTCCTGGTAAAAAGTGGGGCGGGGCTAAGCATGGCAAAAGAGGCACTTTCTCACATATCTTAAAAGAGACCTTTAAATTATCTAATGTTGTTGTACAGGTTTAACAGTGCCTTTGTCAGATTTATCAATAGCGGAGAAGAAACATGGGAGCATATTCTCAGGGACCTATCGCCGAGTTATCGGCATGTTATCGGTGCCAAAGTCCACACCACACCACACCACACCATTCTCAACGACCAGCCAGATTGGCGATAAGATCACAAAACATGCGATAAGGCGCGTTAGCAGCAGGAAATTAACACCTGCTCTGGTGCAAAGTCGGATAACAACCGGCACCAGACAAGGGAGCACAGCCCACAGCCACAACTGAAGACCAACAGATGCCATGGAGAAACTGATCATGCAGCTCGGAGCCCCAACAGGGCCACAACACCCACCGCCACCACACCCAGGACTGCCACCCCCACCTGTACTCCCTCCGGACCACCACAGAGGCAGCGCAGACCAAGACAGCGGACCTTCAGAAAACGCACCAACCTCACAGACCCAACACTAGAGAATGTCATTGCCCACTACAGGCTCAAAAGGACAACCATCCTACGCATCCTGACCACCATTGCCCACAGGCTGACGGTACCAACACAGCAGACAACCAACATCCCTCCTCAGACAAAGCTGCTGGCTGTGCTGCACATGTTGACCTCAGGGACCTTCCAACCAACAACCACCAGAGTCGGAGGAGTCTCACAACCAGCCCTATCAAAGTTCATCACAACTGTCTTGGAGGCCATCATAAGCTTGGTATCCAGTACCTATACTCCCCCCACACTGCGTAGGAACAGCTGAGAACAAGCAAGGTGTCTACACCATAGCTGGCTTCCCGCATGTGTTAGGGGGTAATTGACTGCACATATGTCCTACTTGTGCCCTCTGGTGACACTGCACACAATTACTGCAGCAGAAAGCACACACATTCCATCAATGTGCAGGCAACAGTGGACCACCTGGGAATCACCACCAATGTCGTTGCCAACTACCCAGGCAGTGTGCATGATTCCTACTTCTACCGACAGTCCATCATCAACAGGAATGAGAAGGTACACAATGCCAAGTGTGGTGGAGATGTGCTGGACAGACTGCAGTATGCAGACCACAGACATATCCATGTCCACATGCACTGCTGGTATATGGAGTGTAGTGGACAGTGGACGCAACCATGTCACCCCAGTCAGTGGGGTAGATCCTGGAAAATGTAGCTTGTGACGTCCCACCATGTAAAGCGCGAGCGGAGTGGGCCAGCCCAGCGTACACCAGGCCAGCGTAGGTGTGTGAATAAAAAGCATGTAGCTCTGGGTGTGGTTCTCTTCTGGAATGCCCAATGTCTCTGCCAGGGGGGCGCCTCCCAGCCTGCCACGAGGCCGACACCATCACCGTGGGCGGTGTTGCCCTTGATCCTGTGCGCCTCCTGCACCCCGGGCCGCTGTTCCCCAAACCCGTCTTGCCCGCCCCTGTGCAGCCAGGCCTCACTGCTCACCTGCCGACACTGGCATGTGTCAAGGAGGGCCCGCCATGTTCTGGCGCAAGCCCCAAGCCCAAGGCCCCCAAGCTTAGCAGCCTCCTCAGAAAATCACGGACTCTGCGGCACAGGCCCGCAGTACTCCTTTCTCATTGACATACTCCACCGGCCTACACAGCTGCTAAGTCGGTCACACATTTGGAACTGAGTCTTGATTACACGATGGCACACTTTATGGCAGAGTTTATAACACTGTACTCCCTTCGATGTGGTGCCACCAACTCTGTGCATAGCATCCTCATGACACCTGTCTGTGGTCCCTTACTGACTACTGCCTTTCGACCTACACTGCGGTCGAGTAGGTCACAGTTGGAACTGAGTCTTGATTTGTGTATGGCAGAGTTCATATCATTGAACACACGGAGAAGAGTAAGAGGAAGACGTGGTGCAGTCCAGAGGAAAAAAGGATCCTCGTTACGGAGGTGATCGAACACTGCCAACAAATGCTCTAGTGTCACTAACTCTGTGCATCGCGAGCCAACGACATGTGACTGTGGGCTCCTGCTGACCGCTGCCTTGGGTCTACACTGAGGTCGAGTAGGTCACACATTGGGAACTCAGTCTTGGTTTATTTATCGCAGCTTTTATATCATTGTACTGGGGTCATCGCAGACTGCATACCCCTTCAGCTCCAGTGCCACTAAGTCTGTTCCCCGACAGCCATGGACACTTTCTGGTTGAACTTTGGTGGCGACTGAGTCTATGGACTTGGGGTTGTGTTCATCATCATGTCGGTGATACTGATTTTTTTGGCGAAAACTAGGCTGTTGCATTCCACTCCTAAATTTGCCACTTCTGGATGGCTTCTACCCTCTGCATCATGCCCTGGAGGACACCTTCCACTGTCCCCGCAACCCTCCGCCACATTCACCTTGGACATTAAAGAGGACCCGCTCAGCTCGCGTAGCCTATCTCACTGCACCGCAAGTCACCGTCCCGTGGCGGTGTGCCTGTGCCAGCCACAGTGCATCCAGGGCCACTAACTATGTGCAGCTCAAGTCAGGGACCCTTTCCAGTGAGATATTGGATGGCCTCAGAGACGGCCTTGGGGTCATCAATGCCATGTGTCTATGGCCCTGCGCTGTCCCCTGCCTCCGGCCTCACCTGCAGTGCACCAGGGCTCACACATCAAATCGAGTTCTGACCGGCCCGGATGTTGCATCACCACAGGAGGCAATGGCCACCACTGCCAGAACCACCTCCAAACGCCAACTGTCAGAGTCGAAACAGCAGTACTGGCAGACTAACGGAGTTGCTCACACCTGTCGTGGATGCCATCATCTGCCTGATACCCTGCTCAGCTCTCCAGGTGCCACTAACTCAGTGCACCACGACTCATGGACTATTTCTGAATGAGTTGTGTGCTGTGGTGAGCTCATGCAGGAATGTCACCTCAGGAAGTGTGGGAGACCTGGGACGATGATGATGAAGATGATGCATGTGTGACACACCCCACTGCAGCTGCATCAAGACTAACCTGAAGGGACACAATCCTAGACATTTTCTTCACATGAGCACGCTCAGCTCTAGTGCCCCAACCTCATTGCACTGCAACTCACAGGCACTTCAGTTTGCAGATTGGGTGACCTCTGTACTTTCTCCGGCTATAACCATGATGCTCCGCAGTTGTCTCTGTAATGCTGGTGTCTTCTGTTTCTGTTTTAATGGTGTTTACTGTTCAAGTTGTTGCCAGAACCAACCACATGTGCGGGCTGGCTTACACTCACTCCACACTCATCCAGCACCGGCGTCACTGTACATGTGACCCTGCCAATAAAGGGGCCGGTTCCACAAACTATCTGCATGTGTCCGTGTGGTCATGATTAATGCACGAGGGCCCCGGGCCTACATCATTACATTGTGCTGTGTACAGCGGATGCAACCATGTCACTGCTGGCAGCGGGAAAGACCTTGGACATGTAGCTTTGTCATCACCCACTCAATACGTAAGAGGAGTAGACTGGGCCATCGTACGGAGGTCCAGCGTGGGGGTGTGAATGATGATGCCGAGGCTCTGGGTGTGGTTCATTGCAGGAAATGTGAAAATGCATGTGTCTCTGTCGCGGTGTGGGTCTCCTTTGTGGGGTGTAGGTGGTCCCTGATGGGATTGAACACCCACGTATGTGGTCTACTTCTGCTGCAGCTCTGACCCCACCTGCACCTGTTCAGCCACCTCCTTTTGGCATTCTGACACCTGGCATTGGAATGCGATGTGTGCCCAGATGAAATGTTGGGAGCCAGCCGTGGTGGTGGGTGCTTCCTGCTGTGTGGTCTGTGCAGGGGCTGGGGTCTCTTATATGTAGCTTGGCTGTCCTGCTACTGGGGGTGGGTTGTCTGAGATGTTCATGGGCTGTTGTAGGGCGTAGGTGTCGAGGGTGTGGTGGTCCTCTCCAGCATCACTGATGAGTAGGCTGATCTGCTCTGCTTGAGGTGTTGTTTGTCCCCTTGTGAAGGGGAGATGCATGTTGACATTGTATTGACATGTATGTTGGCGCATTGTTCTAATTTACATGCAGACTGTATGACAATGTACATTGTGACTGTTTGGGAGGTGCTGTATATTTTATGCGGGACAGTGGACATTTGGACTACATGACGGGTGTGTGGTTGTACACGTGCATTTCCATCTCACAGTTTTCTGCTATGTTGGATGTGAACGGCCTGTTTCTGCGCATGAGTGGACCCAGTTGTGTCCTCTGTTCTGTAGTGTCGGTGTTGCACTTTGTGCCACATTGTCGTCGGATGTGCTGTTATTGCTATGTGTGTGCTGCAGTGTGCTAGGGGGATCAGGACATGGTCCAGGGTCATTGTGGGTGTGCGGTGTTCTACACATCGTTGTGCATGTGTGCCATTGTACCCATCTCCCCCTGTCCCCCCAGTCCCTGGTCATTACTCACTCTGTTAATGTTGTGTTAGGTCCTATCGAGCTGTGTCCAGACTCCCCACTCCTTGTGCCTTCTCCACCCTGATGACTGTGGCCTCCAGCTCCTCCTGTGGCGCAGGACTCCCACCTCCAGTCGTCGTTGCTGCCTTCCTGTTGGCAGCGGGTTTGTGCTTGGTTTGGCTTTTCACATCATGCCAGTGCCTCTTGTCCTCCTCCATAGACCTCCTCGACACTCCGACTGAATTCACGTTTGTCATATTGACGTTCAGTGGATTGTAGTGTTCTGTCACCTCAGTGACGCTGATCTGGTTTTCCTGCGGACTGCACCCCGTCTGCCTCTTTCTCTTCTCCTTGACCTTCCCCGACCACAAGGTTCCTTGCTGGTGGTCAGTGGGGCTTGTGAGGTTCGCGTTGGCCTCTGCACTCGGTCCGGGTGCATCCATGGTGCTACGCAGTTTCTTTTTTTCTCCCTTTTTTTTGTGTTGCTTTTATAGTGCATTTTCCCGCATGACGAGAGGGAATTGCAGGGCTTTTCGCTGATTTTTGTATCGCGATTGGACTCATCGCAGCTTTTTTTGCGTACGTGTTTCTCTTTTTTGCGGCGTCACATCGACTTTATCGGGGACATTTGACGCGTTATTGTGAGCCTATTGCATGGTACCGCTGGCTTGAGAATACCACGTTACCACTGTGTTATCTTCACGTGATAGACTGCGATGTGCAAAGTTGCGTTAAGCTAATTTGGCAATGATTATCACACGTTCTTGAGAATATCCCCATGATCATTTGTTATGGTCAAGGTCTAAGACAAAGCTGTTATTTTGTAAATGAATTCAATCTGTGCCAGTCTAGCCAAAAAGGGCCAGATGTTTGAAATATTGATACTCTTAGAATTATAGTTCTCTTATCTGCAGATGACACAGTATTGAGTTTAAACACAGGAAATGCATGTAACAGTTATTAGAACATTGGAATGTGGAGCACTCCATTGAGTACAATGGAGTGCTCCGTGATTCTACGGGCCGGTAAAAGCCCGCAGAGCAACATTCTAATGTTGTTTGAACAAAGGCCTCTCAGAGCCCTAGGGGATTTCAATCCCCTCGGGCTCTGAGATGCCTTTATTTTATTTGTTAGAACATTCTGCCCTCTAGTGGCAGAATGTTCTAATAGCCTGATAGCCCTTCGTAGCTGGGCTATGCCGCCCTTGATAAAACGCTGGAGCGGGCCTTTAATGGCCAGTATAGCTGCTAGGGCGGACTATAAGGCTACATTAAATACCTTTTAATAGGTCTGCAAGGTTTGCGGACATTTGTTAAATCGGTGAGTAAATGTCTAATAATCACAAGTAACGGGAGTCAGACATATGTGTCTCAGTCTGTGAAGTGGCCTACTTTTAGGTATGTATTGAAAAAGTTAACATAGATGACTAATTGAGGGTATTACATTAACAAAGAAGAATTAGGTGGTAAGATGTGTCTCACTCTATTGTAGTCAAATGGTGCTGAAATTTGTTTGAAAAATGTGTACCTGTTCTGTTAGATCCCCTATCATGGTTTATACTTACAACCCTATGGTTAAGGGGACCTATGGAGTGGGAGTGTGAGGCTGTTAGTGTTTCATGAAGGAAATAATTTTTAAAAGGATATTGGTGGTACCACAGGCAATTTATTTATTGCTTTGGCAGTCGGATTTGGCTTCTTATCTGAAGCTTTTGAAATTAAGCTAGTTTTCTAGTGGGCTGATTTTAGACCAGAAGAGCATCACATGTAATATTTGTGCTTTCTGAAGACCTTTTATAGTTCACAAGTCTGTTCTGTGTGAAGGTTTCTGGATTTATGATAATTGGGTAAATGTTTTAAAACTTGGTTGTTATTTATAGTGTATTGCTATTTCAATGCTCAATGAATCACTTAAGACCTTTAAGGTAAAACAAAAATAGTTGATTTTTAATGCAACTCTTCAATTGAAAATAAGATTCCCTATCTCACTTTAATTACTATGTGTCACTATTTTGAACTTATTTTAAATGCTTCTGTAATTTTCTTAATTGCAAGATGGCGATTGAATGAATTGGCTGAGCATATTGCTTGCTATTGAGGTTTGATACTTACTTTTGATAAGAAACATGATGCAAACAATACAAGAATACTATGGTGTTCCTTTTGTCAGCCAAGTACCCTGAAGTTTTAAACTTGGAAGGTACTTGAAATGTAACCTTGGAACAGGAAGAGCATTATCACCATCCTATAATTTCAGGGTGTTTTGTTAAGGTTTCTTTTTTGTTAGATTGAAGTTGTTGGCTTTACAGGAATGGATTGTGGGTAAGAATGCAAGTTACTATAACACAAACCATAAACATGCATGATTTTACCATGCAAGCACATCTAATACACATACAACACATTTTCATCAACATTTATGATTAAAACCCAAACTACAACTGCTCATTATATCATATGCATAATATATTCAGAGTGGCGGTAGCCACTGTGTAGTTCTAATTAAGGTTACGACAGAGATAGGAATTTTTCGGGTTTTTGTACCTTAAAATCTGTTGACCAATTTAGCAAATGTCTGCAAACCTTGCAGACTTCTGTTTTAGATGTAGCACAAAAATCGTTAGTTGGCTTTTGATTAAATTTGGCAGGATTGAAGTTTATGGTGAGCAGATGATCTCTTTTGTGGTTGCATATAAAAAGGTAAGGATTTTTAGAGTTGTTTGCATTTTTAACTTAGTGATATCTGTCGCCACAATAATTTCATGAAATTTCATGAAACACTGCAGTGCATATCAATGACAAGTCATTATCTTATTGTATAATGACTGCCTTTACAAAAATTCAAAGCAGCCAGTGTTCTGGCTTAGTGACCTAAATATAGGTAAATGTTAGGTTGTATGATATAAATATAAGTCTCTATTATATTTAAAAAGAAATATTGCAAGGTTCCATGGTACTACATAGGTAGTACTGCAGTACCTTAAAAAAATAAAAAATAAATATATGTATAAACATTGAAAAAATACTGTAATATACTATATTTCAAAAGTATACTGTAGTAAAGAGCGTTGCCAAGTTTATATTTAATTATGTCCATAAACATTTATCCATTGCTGCAGTAATATCTAAATTACAGTGTTGCCTACATAAATTTCAAAAGGGGTATTTTGTAGAAAAAGATTGTAAATGCTACGCACTACCACAGTACTGTGTAACTGGTTAAATAAAAACATATATATATAATTATAAATACATGTCCATACCTATTACTACTTTAGCAAAATGGTAACAAAGATAAAACCTACTACTTACCTATGTTTAAGACCCTAAGCCACAATATACTAAAAGGGTACTAAAATGATAATGGCTGCCTTTTAAATTTGTAGAGGCAGACATTATCCAATTATACACTGGCTTGTTACTGGCAAGTGCCATGGTATACCACTAACCTACTGGGGTATACCATGGCATAACATCACTTGGGGACAAATTTAGGATTCTATTGTGTTACACATGTGTTACACATAGTGTTGCAAGAGAAACGCAAAGTTTACGTAAGATTTTCCACCATATGTCGTCCGGCTTGTCTTGGTACATCTACAAAAACACAATGCATTACTCCGCACACCATAATCTACAGTCCTTCAAAGTTTCAACTGCATCTATTCCCCACTACACTGCACGGCACTACACTATGCACCATTCCACTCAATTCTATTTCACTCTACACCACTCCAGTGTACACTACTCCACTGTACACAACTCTAATGTACTTGACTCCACTATACGCTATTTCACTATATGCCACTCCACTCTATGACACTCAACTCTATGCTATCAAGATTACAAGATTACAATATGTTATGTATTATGATTTGGAACTCAAAGAGTCCATATAAAATATAGTTAAACATTTTTACAAAGCAATACATACAATATACAGTACATGGAGCTCTGGAGTAGAAAATAGAAACCAATCAACTCCCAACTATACCTTTAGGCCAAATACACAGAAAAGGTGTAAATACACAAGCAATTCATTTACATTATAACACAATACTAGACTGACCTATTAAGTAAAACAAACAAGTAATGTGCAATGTTTTAAAGTGCAACACTAATACAGTACTTCTAATTTTCTCATTACATCCATCATTGTAAACAGAGAATTAATACAATTAATCTATTTTATGCTGTGAAAAAGTGTTTGAAACCTAAAATACCAAATTCCTCAAATTTATGAGGGAGTGCAATTACTATAAAATTTACAAAAACTATTTTTTTAAATGCTCATTAGCATAATTTCCCAACTCAGATAGACACCTCTGTTGCCCTATCGAAGTTGAATCCAGCATAACAACGTTGTCAGCATAGAGTAAACATCAAATACTCATTACTCCTATTTTAAGCGGACCCCCCTCGCACTGTCTGACTCTGCGAGGAAGACCATGCATGTAGGGGAAGAAAAGAAGGAGCGCAAGTAAGCACCCCTGCTTCAAACTATTGAATGTCTCTACTTTGCTCGAGAGACCCTGATTCCCTTCCATCAGAACCTGGGACCAAGTTGAAAAATGCAGAGCAACTATCAACCTAAGCAGGTGTGCGGGGATCCCTAATGCCACCAATTTCCTTCACAGCATCCCACGGTCATCCCTATCAAATGCTGTGGAGAAATCAATAAAGGCAGAATATAAGGTCATTCTCTTCCCTTATCTATCAGTGTTTGAAGGGCCATAATATTATCTAAAGTTCCATAGTTCTTCCGAAAGCCAGTTTGCTCCGCAGATACAAGATTATTACCAAAAGCCCAATCCTGGAGGAGAAGGAGAATCTTCTTGGCAAACAATTTGCCAATCGTGTCCAACAATGCAATCTGCCTGAAACTAGAAGGAGAGGTTTTCAGATCCTTTTTATATAGGGGCACAACTACAATATCTTTCCAGGATGGTAGAATAACCCCTTGTTGATAACAATATTGGAGCACTGGACACAGCAGCAAGACCCATGCAGAGACCTCTTGTTTGATGACAGATATCGGGATTTCAGCTGGTCCCATCGCCCCAGAAAATCTCATACCTTTAATAAAGCCATTTATCTCCTCACAGGAAGGCGGGTAATAATCATCCGAAGAAGATATCTAATCCCTCGACTCCAACAACATCCCACAATTGGAATTGATGTCATATAGCTGTGAAATATAGTGGGACCATTCTGTATTGGAAATTGGAATGGTCTCAGCTTTAATTCTAGTGTCATAGGGCCATATGTAGAAAGCAAAATTGCGATCGCAAACGCCGAAATTCGCCGAATTTTGGCGTTTGCGATCGCAATTTTGCTAAGTGGGATGTAGGAAGGAAAATCTGCATGCAAACTAAGGAATCGCAAAATTTGCGATTCCTTATTTTGCACATGCATTTAAGGAATCCCAAATAGCGATTCCTTAAATGCAATGTAGAAAGCATCCAAGTTGTGCTATTTTGGCTTAAGGAATCGCAAATTACCACCAACTTCAGGTTGATGGTAATTTGCGATTTCTTTCAATAATGCAGTTTTTTGCATTATTCAAAGTGCCATGTGGCACACATACATGCCCTTAGGGCATGTATGTGCGCCACATGTGCACCCATGCTCATTACAGGGGTGCAAAAGGGTGTCATGTTGACACCCTTGCACCCTTGAAATTGCATTCTCAATTTGCGATTCTCTAATTGAGAATCGCAAATTGAGAATGTCTTCCTATTCATTCCTATGGGCCTTTTAGCCCATAGGAATGAATGGCAAGGTATTCCTTATTTGCGATTCTCAATTAGAGAATGGCAAATAAGGAATAGGTGGGATTCGCAAACAAAATTGCTAATCCTACCTACATAGCGTTTTGCTATTCTCTAATTGCGATTCCCTAAAAATTGCAATTAGAGAATCGCAAAACACAGCCTACCTACATATGGCCCATAGTATTCTGCTATCAATAACCAGTATTTCCATGAGTCACCAGAGAAAGAAGCTTCTATGAACTTGATCCATTTCTGGTTGTCCTCCCTCCTTTGTTCAGATACCTTCAGTCTAGTTCTCACTCTCTTCAATCGATTAATTTCCCTTTGCCTCAATGGCAACGCCTGCTTTCATTTCTTTTTACTAGTAAATTTATATCACGGTTTACCCTCTTTAGCTCCCAAGAGATAGCTATAGGGGATTTAACACTAGCAGTAATTTCTTTCCTCCGACAGGATCGAAACAGGGACAGCTGCTTTTTGAACCAAACAATAGAGTTCTCAAAGAAAATAATGCAGGGGGCTGAAGTAGCTCTTTTAACATAAGCAGCCAGATTTATCATATTATTTTCTAATCAAAAAGTACAATCATTGGTTTTCCAGTAGACAATGTTGTTGTTTTTTTAATTCCACCTCTCAAATACCTTAAGCTCTTGATCGAAACCTCCCGGGTAAATATATACATTTACCAAAAGAAAAGACATATAAAGTCTTACAGTCATATTACACAAAGCTAACTTTAAGGAAATGCACAATTTTGAGGGATGAATAAACACCTTTGTATTCCAATTTATACTACTACTAAGTAAATTGGATATGCCTCGACTAACGTGCCCTCTTATCATAGATTCGGCTGTACAAGAATAAACAAAATAATTATGAGAATTAAAATAGGAGTACATCCAGGTTTCCTGTAGACAAATTATCGATGGGTAGAACTGCATAAAGAAATTTAACTTGGACCTTGAATGTCTCAGGCCTGCCATGATTCAGCAACTAATTTTACCTGGAGTGCTACCTCTGAACAGTCAAAGTTTTATATTGTTTGAAGCACTTAGTGTACCTGCTACCCAGATCCATGGTGCTACCTCATCCCCATTCCCAAATTCCTTAACATGCCTCTCCTCATATCCCGCAATGTTTACCACTCTCCTCCCCATATCTTCACCAAATGAGATTGCAATATCATTCAGACTTACAGCCCCCCTACTAGTACTTACATATTGGGAGAGCTCCTTGATGACCCATCCAGGATCATCCTGATTGGGAGGTTATTTTGAGTGGTACAACATTAATACCTTTTCTCTGAAAATGGTCCACATTAGCCAAGATTAACATAACAACTAGGCCTGGGCAGTGAACTCCGCTCCTTTCGTGGAGTTTGGGGAGTTTTTTGCACTCTGTTCTCTGTTGAGCTCTTAGAGTTCTAAATACTCTGCTCTGTGAAGTTTTTTCCTCGCTCACCAACTGTAACTTGGCATGCGAGGAAAATCCAATATTAGACCACTTCCCAGCAAGATTTCTCAAAGCGGGCGGTCGCAAATGGTCACTACCACTCACGTTGAGAAACGTTCCGTTTGCATTGAGGGAGCTGCAGCTCGAGTAGAACTAGTACTCAAGCGGGTGAAAGAAGCTGTGCCCTCTTGCCCTGCACATGATGCAGTTGACGTTACAGCGCAGGGCAAACACCTGATGCAAAAAATCTGTGCAAATGGCACGAGGTAATGTGCTCCGCCACTCCCGGAACTCTGCGGAGCTTTACAGAGATTTTTCATCACTTTGCGAACTCCGCCCAGGCCTAATTGCAACAATCCTAGAGCTAAATGTGACTCTAGAACTTGGGAGAGTAGTAAGGAGACCTGCATACACCCAATTAATATCCCTGCTTGACACAATGGTCTAGCACACAAAATTTGATCTTCCCAGATAACAAATCAATAGTCGGTGCAAGTTGATTGTCGTCAAAGAATCCTATTATTCTTTTATTTCTCAAATCTTTTTCATAACAACACTTGGCGCTTTGGACAAGGCTGCTGACGCATTTCATCCCCCTTGGGACTTCTACAGGGTTAACAACAGAATTAAATGAACCATACAGAATATTGTGCACATGATCATATGTTATCAAGAAAGAAGAACATGGGAAGATATCCAGCTTACAACTATAGATGCTTATACGTGAAATAGGAGACACCAATCAAACATTATTAAAAGGAGGAAATATTAATCTCAATTCTAATAGTTTGTAGACACAAATGGCTAACATACATACATCATCTTTGTTATTCAGTCATTATTGGGGTTCTGTGCACCTAGGTTAGCTCATAATATTGTAGCCACTGCATGTCACTATAACTGGTACTGGATTATGTTGCCTTGACCTTTTTTCTTTGTTCTAATATCCATGCTTGACACCAAACCCAGATCCTCAATCTCTAGTAGCAGTTGCACAATGTAACTTTTATTTAGTGGGCCCAATTCTCCATCAAACAAGGACATGGAATTCAGTGTATTAGATAAGTTGTCAAAGCTAAATCCTTTACAAGGATTATTTTTACACCTTGACTCTGCCCTTTCATTAAGTGGCTGTACTAATGGAATGAAAGGAGGAGCCTTCCCATTAAGAGGCCTCACAGGTTTGGGCACTGAATCCAAGAGAGAAGGTGCTTCACTAAGGGAGGCTGAAGAAAGTCTTTTGAAATCCCGGTCCACCTCTTGAGGGACTCCACATCCTTCTTCGGCAGTTCTCACTAGTTCAGTAAGCTCATCCCGACATCATCCTTCACTATGCAGCCATTCACTGCACCCCTATTAGTATGAAAATTGCTCCCATATCTTCCCTTTCCCAACTGTTGATAGTCTTAGATTGGTACTTCTGATAGATGAGAAGTGGTGGGTGTACTGATTACTTCTAAAAATCAAGCTCCGGACCTGGATGAACAACATCATTCTCTAGACTTTCTGCTTTTTGACACTTAGCAATAGAAGCGGGATCTTCTAAAACATTAGAGAACCTGAGTTTTTTTTTACTTACATTTCATAATATGCCAACTCTTTTATTGCAACCCTGGGGGTCCCACTTCCCAGGACAGTCAGCATCGTGGTGGACCCTTAATGAATTAGCACTAGAAGGGTGAGCATCTTGCAAAACTACAACCCCTGAGGTACTATGAGTCCCTTTTCTAAAAATTTGAAAAACTGGAAGAGGATTTTAAATTCATGCTATGTTTGCACTTTGGGCTCAATTTCATTACAAGACCGGAGGCTACATTATGCATTAATCCTTTAATGCGTCACACAGACAGCCGCACTACATCACAAAGGAAGAAACAGTTCTAGAATGTAGTGGTCAGGATACAAATGGCATGAGACGTAAACAGACTGCCTCTTTTAAATGCGGCTCACAGACAGATAAGTAACATTTCTACATCTCTCTTATTGCTATGGTCCTTAAGACTTTGTTTACACTTAAAGAAGGGGAAAAGCAAAGATCTATCTTTCATTTTGTTTGCGCTTCGTTTTCAATGCTGAATATTGTGCCAATTTCTTCGTTTTTTATGTTTGTCAAAAAATCAACTGCCCCGCCACATGCGCAACTGACTAGGGGCTCTACCCCCCCCTTTCCCCTAACACCCCTCTCATCGACTTCCTATTGAGGTTGTTGTCCCCCCCTTCACCTACAATTTTACCTCTTATTTTAGTAATTAGGCCTCCGTTTCTCTGTTACCTTGCGAGACCTTCCCTTTATCCGCTGCAACGCCCTCGATCCCAAAGGGAACAGCTTTGGATATTTTCTCCCATTTTTTGTCCGGAGCTCGATGAGACGACGCGCTCGCGCGCACCCAAGCGAGCGCGTCGCTGCCTTGAGGAATGCACCTTAAGAACGGTGCACGCTCACAAGCCTGTATCTTAGGCTCTTTCCTCAAATCCCCACGTCTCCCTGACAACAACAGCTGATCTCGAGCGAGAGGTTCAGTTACTCCGCTCGGATCAGCTGCTGCCAAAAACGCTCTTTAACCAACTCAAGGAAATACTCGCAATTACGAACAAAACAAGGAAATCAATTCCAGGAATAATAATTAACAAATTACTTCTCAAACCTTGCCATCTCATATAAAAAAAAAAATTAAAAAAAGGGGAGATTTAATATTATTCTATTATTTAACTAAAATAGATAACCAATAAATAATTATAATTTATTTAGTTTTTTAACTTACCTCCAGCAAAATGTCAGACCTTTAATCGGACGATGCTACTGCTAGTTCACCCCTCCACAATAATGATTCCTGAAAACAATTCCTACAAAAAGAAATGCGATACTGCATGCTATCTACCTTTAAAGAAGTGATGTCTTCCAAAAGACCTCTCCCCTCTGGTCATGATGACCCTACCTATGACACCATAACTCATGGAAAAAAGAATAAAAAATCAAAATACTGCGAACATCCTGATGATTACAGCACAAGAGGTCGTAGCACCTCAGTCGACCTGGTAGGTCCTAGCACCTCATCTATGTTGGGAGGCCCTCGCGCCTCAAATGAGAACGGTGCCCCTCGCGGCATAAATTTGATGGGTGCCCCTAGCGGCACAACCCGTTATGACGGGAAGGATGATGCAGACTCTGATTCAGAGGAAGAAAATTTCCACAACCCCTACGATGAATTCGTTTTGGATCTTGACGACCCAAACCAAGATCTAGATAATTTTGGCAAAGAAGAATCCCCCTCTTCCTCCGATAACATTATACTCAATCCGTTAGGAGAAGAAATGTTCTCCCCCCTAAGTATTTCCCACCCTAACAGCTCAAAGTGGTTCCCCCAAGAACACGTCTCTAAATTCATTAGGAGATGCCTAAGGAACTCTCTGGAAAGAGAAACTAGAAATACTCTCAGATCAGAGTGCCCGAGACCCACAATTCACGACAAGGTCTCTCAAACCCCCAACCTCGACCCGACCTAATAAAATTCCTATTTAAACTGGGAAAAGACCCTAGAAGAGGTCTGGAGAGAGCACTCAAGGGCTGCCAAGACCACCTCCTTGACGTGCTCGGCCCTCTCACCAGGATCCTAGACCTAGCAGAGGAGTCTCACATTTCAAATACAACCTCATTCGCGGATGGAACCAAAGAGCTATTGTTCTCCTCGGTAACGCGAACTCGAGTCTGAACACCGAAAGGAGGAGAACTATCCTGACAAAGATCAACCCCAAACTCAGCGACCTGGCAGAAAAAGAACCTTCTGACAACCCTAAGGGTCTTCTCTTCGGTCAAGACATGATCAAGTCAATCGGGCAATATGTCGCCACCTTTACCGCCCTGGATAGGGCTCAATCAAATATGAAGCGTGTCTTCAGCACAAACCTTTTTGGACAGGCCGGAAGAAGGGGCCGTTTTTCCGGCCGCAATTCCCAGCGGCCCTTCTCGTCCTTCAGAGGTTCTGGTAGAGGCTTCTACCCCTCAAATCAACAATTCTACACCCGTAGAGCCAGAGGAGGACCTCGTAATAGAGGCTACAGATCCCGTGGAAATCCAAACTTCTCCAGTCCCGCAAGTAAGTCTTCCTCTTCTTCCCCCTTCTTCCCAAGTAGGGGGCAGACTAAAACTATTCTACCACATTTGGGAGTCCCTAACTCAAGATCCTTGGGTTCTAGAGACCGTTCCGGGTTTCAAAATAGACTTTTTAGAAATCCCCTTTCAATCTCATCCCCCGAATCCTTGAACCCTTTCAGTAGACCACCAGAAAATCGTCGCAGAGGAAATCTCTTCAATGCTCAAAAAAGGAGCTATCATTCAGGTTCCCTGGTCCTCCAAAACATTTATCAGCACCCTTTTCTTAGTTCAAAAAAAGGAAAAAGGATGGAGACCAGTGATAAACCTTCGAGAGGTGAACAAATATTTAACCTACAGACATTTCAAAATGGAAGGTATTCACCTCATCAGGGACCTTCTTTTGAAAGGAGACTGGTTGGTGAAACTAGACCTCAAGGACGCCTACTTTACCATTCCGATGGCACTAGAACACCAGCCCTTTCTCCAGTTTACTTGGAAAGAACGTCTGTACCAATTCAAAGCTCTCCCCTTCGGTCTCTCATCCGCTCCCTGGTGCTTTACCAAAATGATGAGAACTATCGTCTCGATTCTGAGAGAGAGGGGTATCCGTCTCATCATTTACCTAGACGACATTCTGATCATGTCTCAAATCTATTCCCAAATTCAAAAAGACCTCAATACCTCCATCCACCTTATCGAAAGTCTCGGTTTCATTATAAACAGAGAGAAATCTATCCTTACTCCTTCCAAATCCTTAGAATTCCTCAGTTTCACTGTAGATACCTCAAACTGTCTCCTCCTTCTCCCTACCAAGAAGATCGCGAAAATTCGCAAGGAAATCAGGTATGTCCTAAAAAAAGACTCTATAACCCTACGAGAGTTAGCCCGCCTCCTAGGTCTCCTCTCATCCAGCATCCAAGCCATCTTTCCTGGGCCACTGAACTACCGCGCCCTTCAGAGAATAAAGGTGAAAGCTCTCAAATCTGGTCTCTGGTACGAGAACTCTGTGACTCTCGACCAAGAAGGGAAATTGGAACTCTCATGGTGGCTAGAGAACCTGGATGCCTGGAATGGCAAAGCAATCTTCGGCTCTGTCCCGGAATTCGTCTTGGAATCAGATGCGAGCCTCCACGGCTGGGGCGCTCGCTTCCTTGATCAAAACACTGGTGGCGCTTGGTCCTCTGCGGAATCTTCCCACCACATAAACTTCTTAGAACTTACAGCCGGACTATATGCTCTAATGAGCTTCCGACATTCTCTCCAAGGCAGATCTGTCCTTCTCAAGATGGACAACATCTCTGCAGTATCGTATATCAACCGTCTTGGCGGTACCAAATCAGCAGATTTATCCGCTTTAGCGAAAAAACTCTGGATGTTCTGTCTAGAACACAAGATTTCCCTGAAGGCAGAATATCTTCCAGGGAAGTCAAATCTCTCTGCAGATTGGAACTCGAGATTCCTCTCAGATCGTACGGATTGGAAACTCAATGTGAAGGTTTTCAATACCCTCTCTCTCTTTTGGGGTCCTCTAGACGTGGATTTATTTGCAAGCAGATTAACTTTCCAACTCCCAAAATATTTCAGCTGGATGCCAGACCCGGGAGCTCTAACGGTGAATGCCTTTCTTCAATCCTGGTCAACCCTCCGAGGTTACGCCTTCCCTCCCTTTGCCATGATACAAAGGGTCCTTCAGAAAGTCAGAATAGACCAGTGTTGCTTGGTCCTGATAACCCCCTTTTGGCCCTCTCAGGCTTGGTTCCCCACCACACTCAAACTTTCTTGCGACATCCCCTTCCTCATTCCAGCGAACCAAGGTCTGGTCACCAACGCAGACGGACAAGATCACCACCTAATCTCTTCAGGGAATTTGAACCTTCTTGCTTGGAAAGTGTCAGGCAATCCAACGAACTGTCTGGCCTTTCGTCATCAGCTCTTTCCCTTCTCAGAGAATCATGGGCACCGGGAACTCATTATAGATACAACAACATTTGGAAAAAATGGGTTTGTTGGTGCATGGAGAGGAACTTGGATCCCTTGGAGGCTGCTATCGTCTATATAGTTAACTTCCTCGTCGAACAGTTTGACAGGGGTTTATCTTATAAATCTATTAATTGCTATAGATCTGCAATCTCCGCCCGACACTCCCTAGTCAATGGTAAAACGGTAGGTAAGAACAATATTATTTGTAGAGTGATGAAAAGTATGAGACTAAAAAGACCTCCCAGACCCAAATACCAATCCATGTGGGATGTTAAAGCTATCCTGGACCTTTTCTGTTCCTGGCCAGATAACGCTTACCTCAACAGGAAATACCTTTCTTTTAAACTTGCTACTCTCCTATGCCTTATCTCTTGTCGTAGAGTTTCAGATGTGAAATGCCTGGATATTTCTCATAGATCTTACGATATGTTTGGAGTTAAATTTGATATATTTAGAAGAACTAAAACCATGTCAGACTCTATTTTTTATCCTCGTTTTGACCTTTGCAAGAAATTGTGCGTCTTAGACTGTATGAGAGAATATGACTTGAGAACGAAAGACCTTCGCCCTCCAGATGCCAAACAACTCCTTATCTCTTTTGTTAAACCCTTTAAACCAGTTGCTTCCTCCTCCATCTCTAGATGGGTCAAATGTGTAATGAATTTAGCTGGAATTGATCTTTCTAAGTTCCAAGCTCATTCTCTCAGAGGTGCTATGGCAAGCAAATCC
Organism: Triturus cristatus; assembly: GCF_964204655.1. Taxonomy (NCBI): domain Eukaryota; kingdom Metazoa; phylum Chordata; class Amphibia; order Caudata; family Salamandridae; genus Triturus; species Triturus cristatus. The sequence goes on from NC_140583.1 coordinate 743,118,713, forward strand.
TTCTGGTCCGGTGGAAAGTTAGATGATATTCTTAAAGCGGCTGATTGGTCTAATGCCTCAACTTTCGCTCACCATTACTGTAAACCTATTGAACACATGTCGGATGTAGTACTTCATGGCTACCAACATGCATAATGTAGCCTCCGGTCTTGTAATGAAATTGCGATTCTCCTATTAACATGACCAGAGAATCTAGATTTCATTAAAGACACGGAGGCTATCATTATCCCACCCTTTTGCTCCACTCCCTTGGTTGGTATATTTCCTGAACTATGTACTTGAGGCTATGCTATGCTATGTACCTTTATAATATGTATATATTTGAAACCTTGTACTTTGATGTTGTTTACTTGTAGTCCACACCAAGATATGTCCTTACTATTAAATTACCTTTTTATATACCTTCATTCCCCTTCTCCTTTCAGATAATTCTACATGATCATCTATCCTTCATCCTACTTCTCTTCGGACTCGTCACTACCTTCAATTTCAAGACCAAGTTGGACATTACTTCTGAACTTTATTTACTTCTTGCATTTAAAAGAGGCAGTCTGTTTACGTCTCATGCCATTTGTATCCTGACCACTACATTCTAGAACTGTTTCTTCCTTTGTGATGTAGTGCGGCTGTCTGTGTGATGCATTAAAGGATTAATGCATAATGATAGCCTCCGTGTCTTTAATGAAATCTAGATTCTCTGGTCATGTTAATAGGAGAATCGCAATTACACTGTATCTCAGAAGAATGATTTAACGTGGGAGAAATTGGCATATTGTTAGACTCCTTTGCAACCTCCCAATTACCAGTAGATTTCCCACAAGAAGCGGCCACAAGGTTACCATTATCACCCCCCTGAATTCCAATTTCTGCCATCCCGTTTTTTTTACCAGTGTACTCTCTGGGAGGATTGAGATTTCATTTCAATACCCCTTTCTTCCTTTCTTGGAGATAAGCCAAGCGAGCTTAAGTGCTGCACTCTGATTGAAATTGGGGACAAAACATCCAACACATAATCCGAGTTAGCCACCAATCTATCCAGTAAAGCCAAATTTGATGCTAAGACCTTCTCCATACTTAATGGAAGGTTGGAGTGGGCCCTTTCTCCTCTTAGCCTGTCCCCTTCCAGGTTAAATGACTGCACACGTCCTTGATGCTCTGTGGACAAAGATAAATCACAATTCAAAGAGGCATTCATTGAGCCCATTAAATAAGCCTGCATAGAAGAGGTACTACTATACAAGATAAGTAATGTTGGAGGACTGGGTAATCAGTCTAGATGTGAAGTCAAGACCAAGTCATAGGTAGTAGATGAATTTAACTTCACCTCCCTAATCTGATTCTTCTCTTTGAGGGCAGCTATATCCGGCATAGAGTAGTCCTCCAACGTGCTAAAATCACCATCATATAACTCAGCACCTAACCACCCATAAGTTACTCCATGTGCCTTCACAGGTGACAACATAACCATCCCTGGAACCACATTTTAACCACCAGATAGAGTCACTGATGGGGCTATGGTGGTTTTGGAACTAGACTCAAAAATCAAATTGATGACAGTAGTTCTATCAGCATCCATCTTGGGAGTAGCCTCAGTGTCCATTTCCTCCATTATTTCTGACCAAGTACTACATTTTATGGCAGGCTTAAGAGGTCAACCAAAACTGGGCTGTTAGTAGATCAATTAATCTGATACAAAGCAGTACCCTGGGGCAACACCATAACTAATCTTAAGACATTTTCACCTGGCATCTTCAGCCCCCTGTTTCCTAGTTCCTCCCCTCCATAAAGAAAAGAGAAAACACTGAGGTATTAGACTTCAGGAGAGACAGGTAGGATTGGGTAAACTGATGGTCCAGAAGTACACATTGTACGGCTTGAGCACAGACACCTTGATCTGGAAGGATGCACAAACTCCCCAGAGACCAACTCCTGTGCAGGGAGAAGAGCCCTCCTATCAGCAGCACAAGCCTTACCAGCCTAATGCTAGCCGCATTCGCAACACAGTGGGGGCCTGCAGCCTAGGCCTCCCCTGTGCCCTGCCTCTAGGAGCCTCCAAAGAAAAAAGGAGAGAAAATATGAAATATATAGTAAAATGTTCCCATTTGCACAATGATTCTCCTGGAGATAAGACAATAAAGATGAAAGCGGGCAAGCAGATTAGGTTCTGTGCATAAAAACACTAGAGCAGATTTACAAGCCCCTTGTGCCTCATTTACGCCACCGTTGCATCACTTTTGTGACGCAGCAGCGGCGCAAGTCCTGTGCCATGGTGCGGGGTACTTACAACGTGACGCATCTGGGAGATGCGTCACGTTGTAAAGCCCTGCGCCAGAAGTAGGCGTTCCTGCGCAGGGGGGGCGCTCCGTCGCAGGAATGCCTCCTAAAAGTGGCTGAGTGAAATCTACAAGATTTCAATCAGTCACTTTTAGGCCCATGCTGCGTCAAAACCCTGCGCCTGCCTGAAGCAGGCATAAGGATTGACGCAGCATTCACAAGATAGGGCCCCCCAGAGCATTGCTGGAGCTGCGTCGCTCTTGCGATGCAACTCCAGCAATGCGCCACTTTTACAGCACAGATGCGTAACGCATCAGTGCCGTTTTTGCCCCATGGTGCGCCGCATTGTAAATGCGGCGCATCCATGGTGGTGGAGCTGTGGTGCACAATAACTGGCGCATCCCTGCTGATATGCAGTGATGCGCCAGTTATTGTAAATATGCCCCACTGTTTTTAAAAATATGAGAAAATCCAATAGAAAAATAAAATAATCAGGTGAGAGCTCCCCCACCCCTCACCGATTACCAACAGAAATCAGGGTGCTCCTCAGGGGAGGCTCACTCGCACCAGCTCTTCTCAGTATGTTTTCGGCTTTAATCCATCTTCCGTTGCCTTGTGAGACCCCCAGCTGCCAGTTTGCCCAATCACTGAGGTCACGGACCACACAGACCACACGCAATGCGTGCATTGCCTCACCACCTCACTCCCCTTAAGGCAACTCCACAATAAGCACCTCGTTTGAGGCCAAGGTGACCTGTCCACTATCTCACCTCTCTCCACACTCCGCACTGCTGGGGCCACTGAAGAGCTGCCAGGGGTGGGGCCAGGAAGCAGGAGTCCACACCCTGCTCCACTCCGACTCAGGTTTCAGATTCATCCCCATGCCAGCCCCACTCACTGCATGGCACTGGTATGACATGGAAGATACATGTGTCAGGAAGATGGGGGCCAACAAAGGCCTCAGCACCACAGCAGCACCCTTGAAATCTGCAATACACTCCACTCTATGCTATTTCACTGTGTGGCACTTCAATGACCCTATTCCATTTTGCGCCTCTTCACTCTACGCCACTCCACTGTATGCCATTCCATTCTACACTTTTCTCTTGCACGCAACTCCATTATCCACTATTTGCTATTTCACTCTACCCCACTCCACTGTATGCAACTGCAGTATTCACCGCTCCACTGTAAGCAACTCCACTGTACGCACTACACTGGACACTAAACCAGTCTACGCCACTCCACTATTCCCAACTCCACTGTATGCTACTCAACTATATGTTGCTCCACTGTATGCCACTCCACTGTATACCACACCATGCCACTCTGCACTATTCCACTGTATGGCACTCCAGTGTACCCCTCTCAAATCTACGCCAAACCACTCTAGCACACTCCATTCTATACTGTTCCATTGGCTGCCTCTCCACTGTACGCCACTCCACTGTATAGTACTCCAGTTTAGTATGCTGAGTTGGACAGACTTAAGGGAACCCACCTAAACTTAGATCAAAAAATGTTGGTTGTCTACCCTATGCTGACAATGTCGCTTTATAGGATTTAACCTCAATAGAATTACCGAGGCGTCTCTCTGAGCTGGCTGGGAAACTATGCTGATGAACACTTTCTAAAAATAAACAAAGTTATGGCTTTTAGGTTTTGGGAGTGCAGAGTTAGGAAGGATTTACATTGATTCTTGGGGAACAATAAGTTGAAAGTGTTGAAGATGTATCCTTATCTTGGTAGAATGTGTTCCAGTAATTATTTAAATAAGCATATCAGTCAGTGTAGAAGTAAGGCATTATCTCAAGCCAAGGTTTTAGCAGTCTATAAGATTAAAACTTTGCCTTTACTGAGTTGTGCCTGTGAAGTAATGGAGGAGCAGTTTTGGTCCTTTTTTAAAAGGTTTAAGGATGTATTTGGTGTCAAATCTGTAATTTGATTCTTTCAGCTGCTCCTTCTGCCCTCTGGCTTGAATTTGGGCTCCTCTCTACAAATGTGTTTGGTATGGCAGCTGCTTTAAGATGGAGGAACAAAATACTGAATATTGACTCGGGCTCCATACATGCTGCACTAAAATACGTGATATTTTATAACTTGAAGGGAAGAAGTGCCCTCTTTTCAAACTATAGCGAAACTCTTGATGTGTTTCAAAATTGGTTAGAATGAGGTGGGACTCTTCCCCAAGTTCATTTAAAAAAAAAAGTGATCAAAAAATCTATTTATGTAGTTAGCCAGAAAAGAGACCTAGTACTTTGTGCTCAGTATGCCCGGAATGAAATTGTGGATGAGAGCAGCAGTTTTAAAAACCTCAATCGTATGTTCAGTAGAACCTTCCCCATAGTGTGCGTAGAACTATCTTACTACTAAGGTTGAACTTGCTTCAATTATAAATTGTCACTGGATCATGGGAAGGTATTCCTAGTGATGAGAGTCTCCATGACCTCAGTTTGATATAAATCATGTGATAGTGGTATGTCCTCTCCTACCTTCAGTGCGATGTCAATTGTGAAGACCATCTTCATAAAGTTTAATATAACTTTGGCAGCAGAGGCTCATCATGTCTCTTTTCCCTGCAATCAGAAATAGACTGGACAAAATGTTTAAATTTATTAAACATTTTCAAAATATCTTTTAAATATGTTTAAATATTGTCATTTTATATTAACTGTATTCAGCTTTGCACTTGTGGAATAGGGCATCGTAGGTCTCTCAAAGACCATGTATTGCATAATATCAGCATTGTGTTATTATTGTTCTGTAAAGTTGAATGACATTCATTTTTCCTTTGTTTAAGTTTACTTTTTCATATTTTGCACGGTTTATCTACTGTACTGTACTAAGAAAGTATAGTTTTCTGTATTGTCCAATAATTGCATTATAATGCTTAACTGATTTAATTCTGCATTTGCACTTTTTCTGACCGTTTTCTTTTATTAGAGTATGGGTGTAGGCCGAATTGCTTTCTTTTGTATTTTTGTTATTCTGAATATTTTATGTTGTATGTATAGCTCCTTGCATAACTTCTGCTCATATTTATTTGGACCTCTTTGATTTCCAGATCATAATAAAATACTTGACTTGACTCAACTTGACACTGTACTGAACGCCTATCCACTCTAAACCACTCTACTGTATGCCATTCCACTGTACACTACTACACTGTACGCTAATCCAACGTATGCCACACCACTGTACCCCACTACACTGTATGCTATTCCACTGCATGGCACTCCACTCTACAACACTCCAGTGTATGCTATTCCACTCTGTGGCAATCCATTCTTTTACCATGCACTTTACAATAGTAGACTGCATGGTGTTCCACTGTACGCTATTCCACTTCCCACTGTTCATCTGCATGGTCCTCCACTTCACACCAAAACAGTGTTTGTCACTGCACTATACGTGGCTCCACTATATGACACTCTCTTCCACTATTTTGAACTGCAATCTGTAAAGCTATACTGCACTTCATGTCACTCTATGAGACTCTCCTTTCCTCTATATTCCTACACTCCACTGCCTAACTCTACAGACCATTCTGTGCCTGTACACTCGATTATATAACACTCTATTTCACAGAATAACATTTTTCAGTGCTCTTTTTTACAGCACTCCACTCTGCTGTATTAGATGCCACTCCAATTTATAAGAGTTTAATCAAATATATGCTACTCAACTACACTATGATCCACTGTACACCAATCTACTCTATCTCACGTTATTACACTGTATTATACCTTACTCCACACTAAGGGGGTGATTAGTATAGCGGGCGGATCGCACCCCCGTGTGGCGGTGGTGATCCACCCGCCAAAAGTCACCGCCCGCATCACATTTCCCCCCACCATCGTGGTGGGCGAGACCCCGGCGGACGGGAAGACCATCTGCCGGTTTTCTGCCAGTAGGCAATCCACCCGATTGCCTACCAGGTGGAAAAGCACAGCAATTTGGTGGCGGTTATCCATATTACTATAATGGCGGAGAAGGGCTTTCCCATGGCAGAGACTCCGCCATGGAAAGGCATGCGGTTCTTTCTTTGGGGGCCTGTTTCAGGCCCCCAGGGTGTTGGGGGGGTGGGGGTGCACATGGTCGTTTCTTTGGTACCCCCCCTGCATTTGCATGCACAATGTGGCAGGCACCGCACGGTACCTGCCACGTTGTACATGCAAATGCGCGACATGCATATATTGCATTGTGGCGGGTGCTGCTTCCAGCACCGCCCACCACAATGCAATGTATGCGGCATGCCACCGTGGCGGTGGCATCCTAATTGCTGGTGCAGGACCACCGCACCACTGGCGGGCGTCCCAGCACCGCTTACGTCCGCTCACCATCCTAATCGGCCCCTAAGATATTAAAATCCACTGAACTCTATTCCATGCTACTCCACTGTATGAGACTTTACCTTACTGTCCGTCACTTTCCAACCATCCACTCTACACAGCTCCACTGTACAACACCTTACTGTGCCCTATGCAGATTCACTTTAAACCACTCTACTACTCGGTTTGCAACTCTACTCACTACATTCTTCTACAGTTCACTCAATTTCACTATACAACACTTCACTCAGCTGATCCTCTCCCTCATCAATGAACCCACAGTAGCCAAGAACAACTTCCATAATAAGATGAAGGCTGCCACCTGGATTGAGAACAGCTGCATCAAGCTAACCTCAGAGAAGACCAAAGTCCTCATACTGGGCTCTAACCCCTCCTCTAGAGACGACTCCTGTTGGCCCACAGATCTTGGATCCCCATCACACCCAAGGACCACAAACAAAATCTCGGCATCATCTTGGACTCCATGAACCAGATCAACGGTGTCTCATCATCCTGCTTCCACACTCTACGCCTGCTCCAAAAGATCTTCAAGTAGATCCCCAGGAGTCCAGAAAGATGGCCACCCACGTACTCATCAGCAGCAGACTCGACTAAAGCAACACACTCTATGCCAGAATCACCTAGAAACTCCTCAAGAAACTGTAAAGCATCCAGAATGCCTCTACTAGATTCATCCTCAATATCCCCTGTAGCAACCACATCATCAGGCACCTGAAAGACATCCACTGGCTTCCAGTCAACAAAAGAATCACCTTTAAACTCCTCACACATGCCTACAAAGCACTACACGATGCAGGATCTGCATACCTCAACCACTGCTTCGTATTCCACGCACCCACCCGAGACCTCCTCTTTACCCAACTGGCCCTGGCCTCCATCTCACATATCTGAAAGACCATGGCCGGGGGAAGATCCTTCTCCTACCTTGCTGCAAAGACCTCAAACACCTAAGGCAATCACTGTCACTGCCCCAATTCAGGAAGGACCTCAAGACCTGGCTCTTCAACTAGACCACAGTGCCTGCGACAGATCAACAGTCCTCCCCCCATCAGTGCCTTGAGACCCTTACAGGTGAGTAGTCGCACTTTACAAACCACTTGATTGATTGACTCCACGACAATGACTGTACAACAATCTCTTTCATTTTAGTGTATGACATTCCAATTAACAACAAGTTAAGAAATAACACATAATACTACGATTTAAAAAGCATTTTCATTAAAAATATAAAAACCATTTAAATTTCATGAAAAACCCAACAGTTAGAGGTAAGTTAGGAACAGGAAAACTTGATTGATTCTTTATATACAAAATATACTTAAACTACCCAAACATTAGAAATTCTAAAGTTATAGTTATAACTTATATTTTGAATTTACACACCACTTTCAAATTACTATAAGATGCTCACCATAGCCAATCACAACGCTGCAAAACAGGGTTGTGATTCGTCTGAGCGCCGTGGTTCCTTGGCATGTTCTCCACCCAGGCTGTAATGCAGCCTGGGTGGAGAACATGCAAAGTGCGCATGAATGTTCGCACGGCCCAAGAGGGCAGCCCAAACATTTATGCGAACTTACATAGTGCCCACCACTCCTCCCCCTGCTCTAAGAGCAGACCAGATCCGTCCCACCCCGCCAAGTCGCCGCAACAGAAACAGATAAAATGATGATAAAGTCGAGTTACTGTTATTATATTGTTCCTTTTTCTCTCACTATGAAGAGGAAAGGAAAGGCCACCCGCCACCGATCAACTAACAATTAGGAAACAGATCAGGAGGGGAAGAAAGGAAGGAGCGCCGGGCCCGAATGGTGTTCCACCAGCAGTGTTTAAAGAAAGGCCGGAAGATTGGGCAGACATATTCCATCCAGTATTCCTGGAAGTAAGACGACTGGGCATAATCCCAGACTCGTGGAAAGGTTCAACGATCCTTCCAATTCATAAAAGCGGTAGTAAGCTCCTGCCAGTCAATTATCGGTTAGTTGCACTGATTGATAATGAGGCCAAATACTTTGCGGGAACACTGCTGGTGGAACTGACAACTTGGGCTGAAAATAATGAAATAATTCCGCTAAACCAGACAGGATTCCGAAAAAACTCCGGCACGATATCCAATATCATGGCAATATCATTAATAACAGATGCGACAAAACTGAGGAAAACACAGCTGCATGTCTGTTTCATCGACTTCAGTGCCGCATTCGACAACGTGATGAGGTCCAAATTGCGGACCAAGCTAGCCAGATGGGGAATTCCAAACACCCTTTTATCAATGATAATGCTTTTACATACCGATACGTGGGTACAGGTTAAATTAGGCTCAGGGTCCCACCTCTCAAGAAAAGTTAAGACTACGAAAAGGCTGAAACAGGACTGCGTGCTGGCCCCCGTCCTATTCAATTTATTCATGGCAGATTTAACACAGACATTGAACACCTGTAATTCTCACGCGCCTAGAATAGGGGGCACTGCATTGTGTAATCTACTTTACACGGAAGACGTAGTCCTACTTAGCCATACGGCAGTTGGCTTGCAAAATCTTCTCAATGGTCTGCAGGTCTACGTAGAAGAGAACAGCCTTTCAATAAACCTAAACAAAACTAGAACCATGACAATCAACAGCAACAACGAAAAAGAGCCACCTATGGTACCTGGGTGACAAACACATTGAACCAGCGGAGGCTTACAAGTACTTGGGAGTCTATTTTGACAAAGAAGGATCATTCACGCGTCAAAAGGAAGAGATCAAAAGGAAAGGGATGATCCTTGCTCTAACCATGAAAGGCTTATCAGCCAAACTACTGGGCCCTACGCTGAGTCCTTTCTTGGTGGTAGCACGGGCCAAAATCCTTCCTACTATTACCTATGGTAGTGAAGTTTTGCACGGGAGAGATACCAATCTTTTGGACAAAACGCTTGTAAAAGCATACAGAACTATGTTCAGCCTCCCGACCTATACCTCTCCGGCACAAATCCGATTGGAGTTTGGCCTTATAAAGCAAACTTGAGCCAGCTACGGAGCATATATCAACTGTTGGAATAAAATCAGAACATCAAACCCTAAAACCTTAAACCACCTGCTGTGGCAAGAACTACAACAGAGGGAGGCTCTGGCAAACACAGCCTTATTGCCCCTATGGGATACACACTGTCACCACTCAGTATTCAAAAAATGTGTGTGGAAGGTGCTGAAATTACAGTCATTGGTGGAGGACAAAGCTGCCTTCTCTGCCAGAGCGCATGCTTGGATGACTTTGAACTCGTATAGGACTCTAGCCCCGCAACAATATTTTAATTTGGGCTATTCAAAAGCACTGAAACTAAAATTCTTAAAGTTACGACTTGGAGTGATGCCATGCACACAGCATCTCCCCCCATGGAAAAGAGACCCGACCTTTACAGTATGCAGTCTATGTAAAAAAGGCCAGGGGGACATTATCCATACCATCTGTTCTTGCACGGAGATGCTTCAAGAAAGGAGACAACTGTTAAAAATTCCCTTTAATCAAAGGGGGATTCGGTCAAGGAGGCAGGCAGTATTGGCCTGCTTTGACCCAGCATCACCACAATTGAACATTAGATTAGTTAAACTTCTTGAAGTGGCCCGGGCAAAAATGCCAAACTGACACTAAAACCTTTGGGCACCGGAGCCTTAGGCCTAATAGCTTTTGCTGGGGGTTATCCAATTGATGTAGGCGTCTGCGACACTTGCATAGGTGGCTACTGTATGTTTAAATTTGTATTTTAACTTGTAAGGTTACAGAAGTGTTTTATATTAACAGTATGATGATATTTTATTACGGAGGCCGAATATTTTATATATGGTTTTACTTTTGCATGTACTGCATTGGTTTTAAGTAACTTTGCAAATAAACAAACTTCAAACTTCACTATGAAAAGCAGTGGGGCGATGCTTCTCCGCCTTGGCAGAGGAGCCACCACTGTAATTGTTGCTATGAATGCTATGATTTCACATGGCATCATATGCAATGGTAGTGGACTGAAAAGATGCAGGTTATAGTTAATGTAGCATGTCGAGAGAGGTGAAAACGCTGTTTATGGAGGTGTGTGAATTATAGCAATTTGAAGGTGGTGTGTTCAGATAGAATTTAGGTATAAGCAACACTGTGTACATAGGTACATGACTTATAGTAATTTAAAGGTGGTATTTAAATTCTAAATGTTAGTTATAATTATAACTTTTATGGAACATGTGTGTTTGTGTGTGTCTGTTTGTGTAGTATATATCATGGGCACCTCCTTTGCCCCCACCTATGCAAATTTGTTCATGGGGTTGTGGGAGAAGGAGGTGGCCGGGCTGAGAGTAACGACATCTACATGGAGAAGGTTTTATTTTGATAGGACAGATAAAGATCACAGTTGGAGGAATTCATTGATAAGTTGAAATGTAATAATGTGAACATCCAGTTAACCTCAACAGTCAGTAGCTCACATTGTGAATTTGTTGATGTACTTTTGGCTGTTAGGAATAAAGGATTGGTTACCACAATTCATAGAAAGGCTACAGCCACTAATTCCATTCTACACACCAACAGTGGACATCTAGTGGTCCTAAATAGAGCATCCCCTAAAGCCAGATGTTGCAAGCAAAAAGAATCCACTCTACAGACGATGAATTTGAAATTAAAATGACTAAAATGATTGAAAGGTTTATATCTAGGGGGTACCCCATGAATGTGTTTCAAGATGCAAAGGAGAGGCCCAGAAATAAAACCAGGGAACAGAAGAAGGATGAAACAGAAAGAAGGGAATTGTTGAAAAAGGTTCTAAGATAACTTCAAAGAAAACAAAGTCATTGGGAGACATCCTTACACAGAGCTTTGTAAAACCCATAAAAGAAGGAAATTGGTTAGCAAGCATGTCGGGTGGCTTTGTAAAAAGTGACTCATGTAAGGCCTGTCAATATGCCCTAAATCAAAAGACATATCAAAAGTTTTTGAGGGCTGTATTATCTCTATACAGGATAGAATAAAATGTAACACAGATCATGTTGTATGTACACTACAGTGCGATTGTAACAAACTATATGTTGGTAGCACCATTAGCAAACTAAAGATGAAGGTGTTGCAGCATATACGAGCGATAAAGAATGGCGATAAAAATGACCCAATGGCTGGCCACTTTGAAAGACAACATAATTGTTCTCTAGCTGGGTTCAAGTTTATTGGATTAAAACACCTAAAAAACATGCACGAGGAGGCGGCAGGGAAAAAGAGCTAAGGAGGGAAGAATTTAAACTCATGATGTTGGGTACAGAGACCCCCTGGGGCCATAATACAGATGCTGAACTATAAGTACACTATATTGAGGTAGACAAAGAAGACATCTAGGTAAAAACTGTGATTCATTACTGTCGCCTATACCCATAGCATGAAGGATTCGACCCGGACCTATGACCTTGCGTGATGAGAACCGACAATAAACACCATGGTGCACATGCATCAAAGAAGTCAATAGCAATTCTTTAATTGTGATTCCTTACAAATTGCAATCAAAGAATCGCTATTGCCCAAGTATGTAGGAATCGCAAATAAAATTGCGATTCCTACAAATTCCTTAATTGCGACTCTCAAATTGCGAGTCGCAATTAAGGAATTCCATCCCATTCATTCCAGTGGGCCTGGATGCCCACAGGAATGAATGGAAATTGCATGTGCAATTTGCGAGTACCCAATAGCTACTTGCAAATTGCGCATGTAGTTTCAAGGGTGCAAGGGTGCCAAAAGGACACCCTGTTCCACCCTTGAAATTGTAATGTGAACACATGCTGCGCATGTGTATGTAACCAGGAACTCTGAAAAATGCACTTTAGTACATTTTTCAAAGTTTTTGCAAATTACCGTCAAGTTTCATTTGACGGTAATTTGCGTCCCCTAATAGCGAAATCGCTATTTTCATTGGCATCATGCATTGCATTTGAGGCATCTCACATTTTGCGATTCCTTAAATTGCGATTTTTTTATTTGGGATGATACATCCCAAATGCAAAAATACAGGTCGCATAGTGGCACGTTCTGAGAATCTGCCCGTTTGCGACCATTTTTTCTTTTGATGCATGTGGTAACAAGTTTTTCTAACTGCTGTTCTTCTTGACATTTAGATCAGGTTTTAAACTGAAATAATAAATGTGAATTTATCTAATCAATTGTGAAGATATTGTACCACACTTTAATATCCCATGGTGCCATTGCACTGCCCATTGCACTGCACTGTAAAAATAGTTTAGCTATTACCTTAGGATTTATATATGATGAGTGGACACTATGGTGCCGATTACGATCCGGTAAAAAATTCCCCCGTGCGACTCGTATCGGGTCTTTTTACCGTACGAATCGTACAAGTGCCGTACGAACTGGCAATCACGATTCGCATGGTAAAAAGTCCATACGAACCGCACCGGGAATCATTCCCCACACGTCCTCGGGTCGGAAAATGTGTCCGACACGTCCTCGGACGATTTACCTTACAAACGTAAAAATCCAAGTCCGACCGAGGAATCACGATCCATCCCGTGCGTCCGAGCCTACAACCGTATGGAAAAAACACCGTCCGCACCGAACACCAATAGCAACCATGGAGACATGTGCCCGCATACGCGCCCAACACTCCCCCCAGCCCCCGTACGTCCGACACGTACCCCCCGTATATGTATACCCCCACCCGTCTATGTACACCCCAGTACGTTCCAGTCGTACCCCCACCCCAGTACGTGTCGTACCACCGTCAATGTAAACCCCCCCACCCCTGTACGTGTCGCACCACCGTTTATGTACACCCCAGTACGTTCCAGTCGCACCCCCACCCCAGTACGTGTCGTACCCCCCGTGTACCTACACCCCAGTACGTTCGAGCCACACCCCCACCCCAGTACGTGTCACAGCCCCGTCTACCTACACCCCAGTACGTTCCAGTCGTACCCCCACCCCAGTACGTGTCGTACCACCGTCAATGTACACCCCCCCACCCCTGTACGTGTCGTACCACCGTCAATGTACACCCCCCCACCCCTGTACGTGTCGTACCACCGTCAATGTACACCCCCCACCCCTGTACGTGTCGTACCACCGTCTATGTACACCCCCCCACCCCTGTACGTGTCGTACCACCGTCAATGTACACCCCCCCACCCCTGTACGTGTCGTACCACCGTCTATGTACACCCCAGTACGTTCCAGTCGTACCCCCACCCCAGTACGTGTCGTACCACCGTCAATGTACACCCCCCCACCCCTGTACGTGTCGTACCACCGTCAATGTACACCCCCCACCCCTGTACGTGTCGTACCACCGTCTATGTACACCCCCCCACCCCTGTACGTGTCGTACCACCGTCCATGTACACCCCAGTACGTTCCAGTCGCACCCCCACCCCAGTACGTGTCGTACCACCGTCAATGTACACCCCCCCACCCCTGTACGTGTCGTACCACCGTCTATGTACACCCCCCCACCCCTGTACGTGTCGTACCACCGTCCATGTACACCCCAGTACGTTCCAGTCGCACCCCCACCCCAGTACGTGTCGTACCACCGTCAATGTACACCCCCCCACCCCTGTACGTGTCGTACCACCGTCCATGTACACCCCCCCACCCCTGTACGTGTCGTACCACCGTCCATGTACACCCCAGTACGTTCCAGTCGTACCCCCACCCCAGTACGTGTCGTACCACCGTCAATGTACACCCCCCCACCCCTGTACGTGTCGTACCACCGTCAATGTACACCCCCCCACCCCTGTACGTGTCGTACCACCGTCAATGTACACCCCCCCACCCCTGTACGTGTCGTACCACCGTCAATGTACACCCCCCCACCCCTGTACGTGTCGTACCACCGTCAATGTACACCCCCCACCCCTGTACGTGTCGTACCACCGTCTATGTACACCCCCCCACCCCTGTACGTGTCGTACCACCGTCTATGTACACCCCAGTACGTTCCAGTCGTACCCCCACCCCAGTACGTTCCTGGCGCACCCCCAACACAACCTCCTAAGTACGGAGCGCACCCCATGCCCCAACATCACAACCGCATGTACGAGTCGTACAAAGCCACACACAAGGACCAAATCGTACAACCAAATGGCCCATGTACACACCGTACACACGCTCAAAACGCACGTACACAACAAGGACAAAACAAAACAACTCAACAATACACCATTCGAAAGGCACACAGCCACTAAACATGGCCAACAACCACTAAAAGAACACAATCACTGACCTGCAACTGTCAAAAACAAACAGAGGCCCAATACACCACCACTCCTTATAACACACCCACCCAAAATTCAAACACTGCCACACCCACCCATGGACCAATAAAAAGGGCCCACACACACAAACCATGAGCCTTTGCAACAGACCCACTGCTGCCAGACACCACAGAACCAGACTACAAGCGACACCACATCTTACACTTGCACACCTTCACACGACCACCCTCACAAACACCCTCTCATCACATTCACACACACACACAACCATCCACACCCCCCCCCAACATCCACACACCCCCCACACCCACACCATCCCCACCCACACCCCTCACCATGCCCACTACCAAGAATCCAAAGTTCAGTCACCGAGAGTTGGAGGTCCTTGTTGATCAAATCCTCAGAGTCGAGCCACAGATCTTTGGAACATTGGTCAGAAGCACCAGCCAGGCAGCCAAAACAGCCATGTGGCAGACCATCGTCGATGCTGTGAATGCTGTTGCGGACACCAGGAGGACCAAGCAGGATTGCCAGAACAGGTGGTACGATCTGCGGAGGAGGGTCAGAGCCAAGAGACAGGAGGAACACGACCAGGCCAACGCCACCGGAGGAGGGCCCTCCCGCAGACCCGTACAGTACCATCCCTGGGAGGAGAGGGTGATGGCCATACTGCCGGTGGAGGCAGTTGAAGGAGTAGAAGGACTCCGAGACCCGGGTGAGTACACAAACAACGCACCTCACATGGGGGGAACTGCAACCACAACCAAAATTAATAACAGGCACGCAAACACCACAAGCCATCGCATTACTCAACCACACTCCATGAGCAGGCACATGCCACTGCTGCCACCATGCCCCATGCACCCAGCTGGACAATGTCAAGTCACAGGCCACAGAAGACAACAACACATGACACGGTAACCCGGATGGCGGGAGTGTGGGCACCAAGAATCACATAGTGCGACTCCAAAGCAGACAACAATGCCCTCTGCCCATATGGCCTAGGTCACAGCCAGACAAACACTGTGTCCCAACACAGGAATGACTTGCCAGCAAATGGCGGATGCCTTGCATCAACACATGGGGGTGAAGGCACTGTTTTGCACATGCCAGCAGCTAATGAACAGCCAACAGTGTGAAAGAGTGGCAGCACACACCACCACAGCAGCAGCGCACAGACACACAGCAGACAAAATGGGTGCCTGGAGATCAGAAACAAACTCACATCAACAGGCCAAGGGCCACTCAAAGATCTGCTAACAGTGTGTGCCCAGGAAGCTGGGCCAAGGTGACAGAGGGTGACACACGGAGGGAGGGAGAGGGGGACACAGAGGGAGGGAGAGGGGGACTGAGAGGGAGGGAGACACAGGAAGATGGACAGAGGGAGGAGGCTGACACACAGAGGGAGGGAGAGGGGGACAGAGAGGGAGGGAGAGGGGGACAGAGAGGGAGGGAGACACAGGAAGATGTACAGAGGGAGGAGGCTGACACACAGAGGGAGGGAGAGGGGGACACAGAGGGAGGGAGACACAGGAAGATGGACAGAGGGAGGAGGCTGACACACAGAGGGGAGGGAGGGAGAGGGGGACACAGAGGGAGGGAGAGGGGGACACAGAGGGAGGGAGAGGGGGACACAGAGGGAGGGAGAGGGGGACAGAGAGGGAGGGAGAGGGGGACAGAGAGGGAGGGAGAGGGGGACAGAGAGGGAGGGAGACACAGGAAGATGGACAGAGGGAGGAGGCTGACACACAGAGGGAGGGAGAGGGGGACACAGAGGGAGGGAGACACAGGAAGATGGACAGAGGGAGGAGGCTGACACACAGAGGGAGGGAGAGGGGGACACAGAGGGAGGGAGAGGGGGACACAGAGGGAGGGAGAGGGGGACACAGAGGGAGGGAGAGGGGGACAGAGAGGGAGGGAGAGGGGGACAGAGAGGGAGGGAGAGGGGGACAGAGAGGGAGGGAGACACAGGAAGATGGACAGAGGGAGGAGGCTGACACACAGAGGGAGGGAGAGGGGGACAGAGAGGGAGGGAGAGGGGGACAGAGAGGGAGGGAGAGGGGGACAGAGAAGGAGGGAGACACAGGGAGAGCAAATCAGTCCTTTGGTGTGTGGGAATGTCTGCTCGTCAGCAGGTGGACTGCGTGCATGTAGACAAGGGTGCCCAGTGCCAGAACCCCCCCTCTTCATCATGGCAAAACGCAGGGCCATGTTACAACCTGTACACGAGCACAAGGACAGCCACCTGCATCATATGAGTGTGTGGATCCACTCCATGTGCACATGTACAGTGCTACAAGGAAGGCGCAAACGCATAGCTCGGCACACATGCACACTCCACTGCTGACTGCAGTCACACTTGACGCAGCAAGTAAGACTGTGCCACACATAGTTAAAGGGGCCAAATTGGTGCCCAAGGGACACACACATGCACAAGTGCACTGTGAGTGGAATGCAAGACAGATCCTAATTCCAAGAGGAAATGTGCCAACTTTGTAACGGATGCAACATGGATGTTGCATGGATCAAAAGTAACATTGTCTCTCTCACACACAGGTCAACGTCGTGCTGCACCCCCCAACACTGGGGGGGAACACTCACAGGACCCGGATCTGCAGGAGACCGATCCCACCGGCAGCGACCACTCTCACCACTCTGCGGACGACCCCGACCGACCTGGCCCCTCTGGTGTCCAACCACCTGCAGCACCTGCGTCAGGTACAACCGTGCCAACCACCACCCCCACTCCTGCCACATCCCAGGAGACACCCAGGATCCCTGCCCCAACACCACAATGCAGCCAGGCTCGCCAGGAGGGACACGGTGTCCCGGGCACCCAGGAGGAGGCAGGCGACAACGCCAATGCCACCCCTCAGGGGTCCCGGAGACCCCATGTGCCCACAAGTGCAGGCCAGACGCAAGTGGGCAGGGGTGGTGGGAGTGGAGAGCGGCGGAGGCGCGAGCCTGACCAGTTGGCTGGGGATCCGGTATTTTCCCATGTCCGTAACATCCTGGACTCATACCGGCAGGACACCACGGGCATGGCCCAGGTTGTGTCCGTCCTCGAGGGGATCAAGGTCCAGCAGGCCCAGCAACATGCGGAGCTAATAGCCTGTCTACAGCTACACCAACGGAGGATGGAGGACAGACAGGCTGAGCAAGTGACGGCGTCCCAGGGGATTCACGCTGAACTCCGTCGGATGGCCGACACCATGGCCGACCCTCCCTGTGCCAGAAGGCGGAGAACATCACCACCCACAGGGAGGGATCATGAGGAGGAGGAGGAAACATCCGACGGAGCATCCCAGACGTCGTCACGGCCTGCTGCTGAGGTTCCCCGCAGGAAGCCGGGTCGTCCACGGAAAGGACCGTGAGGGTGGCTGCCACATCACCATCTCCCAGGACACCTGGCCTGGCACCTGGCCCACTGGAGCAACAGCATCACAGCATCAAGAGACATTCTCTGCCACATGGCCCTGCTGGTCACTGGCTGACCAATGTTGACAAAGACTGTGGCATGGACTCTGAGGATTTCCAATGGCAAGGACACCAACTCCCCTACTGAACTTTGGATTCCCTAATCCCGGAAAGGCCCTCACTTGGCCCCCCCCCCCCCCCAATAATAAATCACACTATTAAGAGTAGATGCCTGCTGGTAGCATTATTACCTAACATGTGTCTTGTACAGTCTAAACATGCCTGAGTCATCTGTTCACTTCAACCATCCACACCCTGGGGCCTGAGTCTGGCACAGGACACATGGGTCACAGTTTTCTAGGCAAGACAGACATGGAGCACCATACACACCCGTGATGGTCAGAACCAGCTGAGGGGGTGGCCGAACAACCGTGCTGACAGACACATTGAGTACAGCAACAGTCATGCGCAGAGGTCAGGGATCCTGGCCCGTGTCCTGGGGGGCACCCAGGTACGTGTAGACAGGTGGCAGAACCATGTCCTGCAAGCTTGAGTCCGGTGGATGCAGAGAATGGGGTCATGGACAACGTTGGATGCATGGGGATGGCACATGTCACAATACCCACACAGTCATGGACATCATGCCCATTACACAGTCTCAGCACACACACACAGCTTGCATCTTGCCACTCGACACATTGACACATAGCCACAATCAGGGAATACCATGCCAGACATGCAGGATGCACCGTGCCAACACACCAGCATTGACTGAGAAGAGGCACCTTGGAGGCATAGGGACACCTTTAATAGTCATGTGTTTGGGATTGCAGAGGCAACTTGAAGTACACATGAACACATCATGTGGAGTAACATGTGGCTCCAACACTGGCACCCCCCTTCTGCAGCACAAATGCGTGATAGCCATGGAACTGGCACACAAGTGTCGGATAATAGCTAAATACCCACAGCTGCTCACGGAGAGCCTGCCATACACCATACATCCGCTGATGTGGAAGTCCCACGCCATGTCAAGACAATGTTAACCGTATGTGTCCGAGGGCAGTGTCACACACATTGATGCCTTCATCACAATCCACCATCCCATCACTGATGACTGACAACCAGGCAGGCCATCTATTCAGGTGTACCCAGCTGCATGTCGTGTCCCATGGGGATGCCACATGTCTGCAGAGGACCCAAACCCCGACCGGGGCAGTGTGCACACATCGTGAACAACTGCCACACCCAATACACCCCAGATGCATCCCTTACCCCATGGAGACTTCCAAACGTGTCCGTGCCTGTAACGCTGAGTCAGCCCACGATGCCATGTCCATGAGGAATAGCAGTGCCACAACAATGCAACCAGCAAACGGCATGTGCAGGTACCTGGGGAAGAGAGACACACAAGAAGTCAGCCACAAGAAGCACAGCCACTTGCATGTGCATGTACTCGACACATGTATGTATGACAACATGCTAGGTCACAATTATGTCTGGGGAAATACTACCATCACTGCCACCATCACTCCAGTGACACACCCACACACACCTCTGACCCACGTGCCATACATGCAGGTGGAGACACACATCACAACGCATGCCACACGGGGACCAATGCGTGCACACTCAGACCCTGGTACTCACCACTAAGCAAAGAAGTCGCGTATGAGCCGAGTCCGGATGTCCTCTTGCGGCTCCACATCCTCCACATCACTAGCCCCATTGCCAAGCCCTTCGTCCTCCACGGGTGGATGGTCCTCGTCATCTTGATCCAGGATGAGGGGCACAGCTCTTTCAACTGCCATGTTGTGCAGCATGCAGCAGACCATGAAGATCTTGCAGACCTTCGCCGGGGCATATGGGAGTGCGCCGCCGGTCTTGTGGAGGCACCGGAATCGGCTCTTCAGCATGCCAAACGTCCTCTCTATCACTCGCCTTGTCCGGCCATGGGCGGTGTTGTAGCGGAGCTGGGCCGGCGTGATGGGGTTGCGGAGAGGTGTCAGCAGCCAAGGCATGTTGGGATAGCCAGCGTCCCCTAAATGGAAAGCACATGGATATCGTTAGAACAGGCGAAGCGGTAGTGCTGCTCGGCCAAACAGAATACAGGACAGACAGACTGTACCCACCAACAACACATGCACGTTCGTTGCGCAGCTGCATCATCATATCAGGCATCCCGCTACGCCTCATGATGTAGGCATCGTGTGCTGATCCTGGAAAACGAGCACAGACATGTGAAATCACCATGTTGGACAGACACACCACAAGGGCATTGATGGAGTGGTAGTGCTTCCGATTGCGGTACGCCACCTCCCGTGCGTGTGGTGGTACCAAACCTACATGTGTCCCATCTATGGACCCAATGACATGGGGCATCCCTCCCAGGGCATAGAAACCACGTTTGACCTCAGTCATCTGTTCAGGGGTTGGGAACTTGATGAAGTCATCCAGGTGAATCAACATGGCCTCCAAGAAATCATGCAGCACACCGCTGAACATGCTCTGGGACATGCCACCAACATGAGCTATGGTATATTGGAAGGTACCCGTGGCAAGGAAATGTAGGGCAGCCATTACCTTCAGCTGGGGTGTCAGTGCCGTAGGATACCTGTGCTGCGGTTGCAGGTGTGGTGCCAGTCTCGCCGTCAGCTCCAGAATCAACGGTTGGGTGAAGCGGTAGAGCCGGATCCTGTCATTCTCCTGCATGGTGGCCAAGTCTGGAATTCTTCGGGCAACAGGAGGCGCTCTGCAGTAATTTGGAAGTGACAAGGAAGAGTGAGTGCACTACGAGAACAACTCATGTCTACTGAGCACATGTAAATCTGCCAATACACACATGCCACATAGGGAGTCAGGCATGTGCTACATGCCCAGGACACGTATGGATGCAAGGTGACACTCCTTCCAAGACCCAGCTAAACACGGTGATTGAGAACCTCCCCATGCCACGCCATGGGAATAGCTGTGTCCCAGTGCAAGTGAACAGCCCGACGCAAGACAGAAGTGACATACACCCACACATCAGCAGAAGTAGGATGCCGATTGTAGAGACTGGTAGCGGAACACCGGAGCCACAGGTCACATGACATTACACTAGGCCTGCCCACACACCTTGCCATGAAGGTGCACATGTCATGACTCACCACACATTCCTTGTGAGGATGCTGACATGGCCTTGTCACGCTACTCCGTGTCCCATGCATACATGTGCACCTCACATCAGATACCACATGTGGCATGGTGTGCGGAACAGTGTGCAATGACAATCTACACACAGACACATGTTGGTTGCTGCAACGGCTGCAGCTTTTGAGGGTGCTACAACATCAACCTGATGTAAATCCCGGACACATAAATGACATAGTCACATTGTGCACTGTGGGTAGTGACAAGTCAGGTGTCATGACCCCTGTACCGGGCATCATGGGACACTTCCGTGTGTTGGTGTCCGTGCCATGCCAGTGACGCTCACCCCAAGTGCGCAGTACGACATGCACACATGTCAAAGGAGTCAAGGGCATGCCTGGCACACATTGCACCCTCACACAGTACACCTGTACACATCTCATCATACATCTGGTGCCTCCTCCACTCAGGAGGCATGTTCCACATCACAGCCTGTCACACCTGTGCCCCACACATGTAGTAATGCACTGACGATGCCTTGATGTCCATTCCTGGACAAGTATGTCCATCCATGGACAAGTATGTCCGCCCTATTCCTACCTGTGTGTCGACTATCACCACAGTGATGTGTACAAACCGGCGTACTACTGCTAAGAGGGCCTGTGTATGTTCCCCAATCACTGTGGGAGTGCTGCCGTATGTGTACCCATCGTGATGGCGAGCGTACAGGCATTTGTACGGTCCGTACCACAACGAGTACGCATACGCGTGCAGACCCATAGTGATAGTGAGCGTACATGCGAGTGTACGGCCCTCTCACTATGGGTCTGCACGCGTATGCGTACACGTAGTGGTACGGACCGTACAAATGCCTGTACGCTCACTATCACTATGGTTCTGCACGCGTATGCGTACACGTAGTGGTACGGACCGTACACTCGCATCTACGCTCACTATCACTATGGTTCTGCACGCGTATGCGTACACGTAGTGGTACGGACCGTACACTCGCATCTACGCTCACTATCACTATGGTTCTGCACGCGTATGCGTACACGTAGTGGTACGGACCGTACACTCGCATGTACGCTCACTATCACTACGGGTACACAGACCCATAGTGATAGTGAGCGTACAGGCATTTGTACGGTCCGTACCACAACGAGTACGCATACGCGTGCAGACCCATAGTGATAGTGAGCGTACAGGCATTTGTACGGTCCGTACCACAACGAGTACGCATACGCGTGCAGACCCATAGTGAGAGGGCCGTACACTCGCATGTACGCTCACTATCACTATGGTTCTGCACGCGTATGCGTACACGTAGTGGTACGGACCGTACAAATGCCTGTACGCTCACTATCACTATGGTTCTGCACGCGTATGCGTACACGTAGTGGTACGGACCGTACACTCGCATCTACGCTCACTATCACTATGGTTCTGCACGCGTATGCGTACACGTAGTGGTACGGACCGTACACTCGCATCTACGCTCACTATCACTATGGTTCTGCACGCGTATGCGTACACGTAGTGGTACGGACCGTACACTCGCATCTACGCTCACTATCACTATGGTTCTGCACGCGTATGCGTACACGTAGTGGTACGGACCGTACACTCGCATGTACGCTCACTATCACTACGGGTACACAGACCCATAGTGATAGTG
The DNA here is from genome assembly GCF_964204655.1 of Triturus cristatus. Classification (NCBI taxonomy): domain Eukaryota; kingdom Metazoa; phylum Chordata; class Amphibia; order Caudata; family Salamandridae; genus Triturus; species Triturus cristatus. The sequence goes on from NC_140583.1 coordinate 743,141,805, forward strand.
AGCGTACAGGCATTTGTACGGTCCGTACCACAACGAGTACGCATACGCGTGCAGAACCATAGTGATTTTGAACGTAGGCATGCATGTACGGGCCGTTGCCATGCATTTGGGGTGCCCTAGGGCCCGGAAACGCACCGTACCTGTGTGTGATTCTCCTAATTACATAGGGGACAAGTATTAAGGCCTACATGCATGCTGGTTGTCATGGCGACCAGGTTCAAATTTCGATTTTGTTCTGGAAGGTGCACAGCAGAAGTCAGTTGGAATTCTTCTACTTTGTTGCAATGTGTTTGTGGGGCTGACATCATGCAGGAGAATGAAACCGATAGAGAACCCACAGACTGCTAGGTTTGAAGGGATTGGTGGAAACATAGGATGCAAATGTGAGTGACCAATCACTCTGTACTCCTGTGCATGAGACTGGGCAGAAGGCCACATATAAGGCAGCCAGGTCCCATGAGGGATTACTTGCCTGCACATCTTTGCATTTGTCGACCAAGCTGCTGCTACTGATTCCCTGGAACCATGTCAAGGGCTGTGGAGAGGACACAGCCATTCACCCTGGAGGAGAACATGGCTCTGCTGGATGTGATCCTCCCACAGTACCCCATGCTGTATGGGCGACCAGGGTATCAGGTGAGTGCATAGGCCACTGCCACAGACTGTCCCTATGTTGTGACTGTGTCTTCAGGCATTGTGACCCGGTGTGACACACATGCCATGTACTGTCGGGGGGGTACCAGGGGGGGGGTGCCTGATGTCTCCCAGCAGTGCCCTGAGACAGGAGGGGTGTGTGCAGAGTCCTCCCAGCAGTGCCCTGAGACAGGAGGTGTGTGTGCAGAGTCCTCCCAGCAGTGCCCTGAGACAGGAGGTGTGGGTGTGATGCACAGTGTGAGCCTTGATCATTGATTGTGACATTGCCATCATTCCACCTGAGTACCCACTATGGCACGTACTGCCTTTTCCCTCACCAGAGGATGATGTCCCTATGACAGAGGTGCAATGCGTTGGCTGCATTACATGCCATGTAGTAACCAGCTATTATGTTCACATATGTCTCTCTGTGACATGTGGCTGGTGTATTGATGTGGTGTCACTTGTACTTCCTCACAGGTAGGCGCCTCTGCCAAGGAGCAGATCTGGCTGACCGCCGTCAGTGCCGTGAGGCGTGTGGATGGTCGGAGGCGGAGCCTGTCCCAGGTGAGGAAACGCTGGCAGGATATCCGGTGCTGGACGCGGAGGATTGCACGGCTCCTGCTGGGGGACTCACCTGAGAGCCACAAGAACCGCGGCCGCCGCCGTCTGACCCACCTCCACAGGCGTGTGCTGCCGGTGGTCTTTCCAGACCTGGAGAGGCGCTTACAGGCGATGCAGCAGGCGGAAGGGGGTAGGTACATGTGCGTTTGTTGTGTGTCACCGGCATTTGTAAGGGCACAGTGGCATTAATTCACTGGCAGGGTTTAAAGGTGCTGTGCCCATCCAGTTTGCCCAAGTGTAGCGCAGCGCCCCTGCCACCCTTCCCCTCCTTGCAATGTGTTCCCTGGTCTGTGTGTAGTCACTCCTTCACAAGGTAATGTAGGCTGGCGCTTTGTCCACGAGAACAATGACTGTAGCATCATGGGTGGTGGTGGTGGGTAACAGGTTGTGGGACCTTGCCTGTGAACTGTCAAGTTCACTGCATGTGGGTTCCATGTCAGTTGGCACTGATGCTGACTCCAGACATGGGAGTTGGTCTCTCATGTGTCATGCCTTACAGCGCGCATGTCCTATGTAGTGGCCTGTGACATGATGTGCATGAGTGTGCGCTACGCATAGTGCAGGGATGGTGACGTGTGTAGCAGTCATTCCCATTCAGTAGCATGTAGTTGCGTGCCCAATACTGTCCCCTGGGGCACCTTATCCTCAGTGTTGTTTGTGTCATCATCAACGTGGACACTCTCACTGTCTACAGCGTAGGTTGTGCTCTGTGCCATTGTCCCCTGTCACCATGTATATAGACGTGCTATTATGTACAGGTGTCCACTGTGCAGCCTGACCTGATTGTCCCTCTTCATACTCACAGTTGCCAGTGCCTGTGTGTCTTGTTATACTCTTCTGAGGATGGGCACTGGTACCTCATTATTTGTACAGGCGCACCTTTGCTGTTTTGCGTCCAATCTTGCCTTGTGCCTGCCACTGTGTTTATCACCCAGACTATGAGATGTTGGTGCCACCTGGGTCTCAGCAATTAGCATCGTGTGGGGGTTGCTTGGGGCGGGCAATGCCTATGTGTCAAATCCTGATTCCTAATTGCTGGGTCTGGACAGTGTGTGATGTTACTGGACACACACGCAAGGTGCAGTGACCGAGTTATGTTGGGCATGTTTGCAGCATTACCTATGCAGCATGTGTCTCAAGTTCATGGATATTGTCCCTGGTCATAGGTATTTTCACAAACGCTGTGTGGTGCAGAGGCAGTGCAGGATTGTCCCCAGGGCCTGGGTGCTATGTCAGACTCCGTTTCCTGTCATCAGCTATTGTCTCATGCTCTCCATGGTATTTCAGTGGCATGGTGGCTCAACCAACTGTGTTTCATGCCCTACATCGGTACCTTGTTTTGCAGATGTTAGGGATCTGCCTCTTCAGGCTATGCAATGTTGACTATGTAGATTGGACTCATGTGACAGATGTGTACAGGTGTCTGATTAATTTCTGTCTCTCCACCCTGCCCACAGCATCGTCGGGGGACACAGAGGGAGACATGGACACGGACCAGGCGGAGGGACCGAGCACCAGTGGCAGCCGTGACATCGGGGCTGGCACATCGAGTGGGACAGAGGCGGAGGATAGTGTGGCCGAGGACCTGTCGACTGGCACATCAGACTACGAAGCTGACAGGTCCGAGGAGGATGTCTCAGGGTTGGCGGAGGCTGCACCAGCAGCTGACAGTGGAACAACACCTGCCACCGCCCCCTCAGTTCCCACCAACCGCCTCCCACTTGCTCGTGTCCCTTCCCAGCGTGCCCGGTCACCGCATGTCTCCTTCCTGCCAGGCACCGCACCCCCTGCCCCTGTCTCCACTGCTGCCGCCAATGCTGAGTCTATGGACATCCAGCGGCAAATGCAGGTTGGTCAGGCTGCGATCCTGAATGTCCTCCATTCCCACGGGAAAACCCTCACCAACATCGAGGCATTCTTGGAGGGCATTCATTCTTTGCAGGCTGACCAACGCAACTTGCTGAGGTCCCTAGACTCCACACTGACTGCAGCAGTGGGTCTCCTGCAGCGCGACCTCCCCCCACCTACCCCTGCCCCATCCACACTTCCCACTTCCATGCCTGTCCCACGTACACCCAGACGTCGGCATGCACCCACCACAACAGACACAGGCACCACACCAGCAGGGAAGGTCCACCGCACTCCTCCTGACACGCACACACAGGGTGAGATAGGCACACCCACTGGGTCGGGGGGCAAACGTGTGACACGCAGCCAGAGTGGGAGTCCGCATTCCACACAATCCACTCCCTCCAAATCCCCTCCCCTCAGCTCTCCTGGCCACATCTCCCCCAAGGACTCCTTCATGGCCGCTCTGTCCCTGAGCCCCACAGTTACGCCACCACGCAAGCGGTCAAGGAAGTCCTCGGTCAGGGTGGTTGAGTCTCCCCCCCTGTCTCCACCCTCCCCCGGTGGCGCTGCAACCCATCCCTCTGAAGCCCCCCCCCTCCTTGGGGCCTGAGGTCACTTCGGGTGCAGGGGACTCCCTGGAGGACCTTGCTAAGGTGTGTAGTGCCATCCTGGCCTCCGCCTTTGGCCATGACACACCCCCTGTGGTTGAGTCCTCCATCCCTGCACCCACAACGCCGCCCCTTTGCCCTGATGTCCCTGCGGTGCCTGTTGCTTCCCCCCCCCCTGATGCCCTCACCAGTATGGAAGACGATGGCATTTGACTGTGCAGGCAAGGTAGGGGACACACATCCCACTGTGTCCCCCATGCAGCTGGGAATAATTGACTGCCCTATGGCCTTTGTTGACTTTGAACTGCCGTTGATCCACGGACATTGTGCTCATGCTGATTAAAGCTTATTTTTTTTTTCATTATCACACTCCTGCTATGGTGGTATTGGTGTTGGTGGGGCTGCTACATTGTTTTGGGTGGTGTTTAAGGCTTTGGGTGTGTGGGATTTGTAGTAGTGTTCTGCTCTTTGGGGCCACCCTAGGATCTGTGTGCCATCACAAGGTGTTGGCTAACTTCCTTAGGTCATGTCAGCAGTTACTGCATGGTTCAATTGTCCCAGGGTGTATTCCTTACTCTGTGTACCCAGTTTCTTCCCTGCAGGGTGTTCCCAATGTTTAGCGCAGAGCTGTGTGTACATGAGCTGTGTGTGTGACGGAGCCCTTCTACTTTGGCCATGCATGCATGGCCATGTCTCCACCTGCAACAATCGTGGCATCCTTGGTGATCACTGTACTTGTGTGTGGAGTCAGTTGACATGAGTTCATGGGGACATGTTCCCTTGTAGGCAGTATGGATGTGGGTAATTGTGGCATCACACACATGTGTTACACCCCTCCTGGGTGTGGACACTGCTGGGAGGACTCTGCACCCACCCCTCCTGGGTCTGGACACTGCTGGGAGGACTCTGCACACACCCCTCCTGGGTCTGGACACTGCTGGGAGGACTCTGCACACACCCCTCCTGTCTCTGGGCACTGCTGGGAGGACTCACCACCCACCCCTCCTGGGTCTGGACACTGCTGGGAGGACTCTGCACCCACCCCTCCTGTCTCTGGGCACTGCTGGGAGGACTCACCACCCACCCCTCCTGTCTCAGGGCACTGCTGGGAGGTCTCTGCACCCACCCCTCCTGGGTCTGGACACTGCTGGGAGGACTCTGCACACACCCCTCCTGTCTCTGGGCACTGCTGGGAGGACTCCACACCCACCCCTCCTGTCTCAGGGCACTGCTGGGAGGTCTCTGCACCCACCCCTCCTGGGTCTGGACACTGCTGGGAGGACTCCACACCCACCCCTCCTGTGTCTGGGCACTGCTGGGAGGACTCTGCACACACCCCTCCTGTCTCTGGGCACTGCTGGGAGGTCTCTGCACCCACCCCTCCTGGGTCTGGACACTGCTGGGAGGACTCTGCACACACCCCTCCTGTCTCTGGGCACTGCTGGGAGGACTCCACACCCACCCCTCCTGTCTCAGGGCACTGCTGGGAGGACTCCACACCCACCCCTCCTGTGTCTGGGCACTGCTGGGAGGACTCTGCACACACCCCTCCTGTCTCTGGGCACTGCTGGGAGTGATGGGCACCCACCCCTCCTGTCTCAGGGTACTGCTGGGAGGACTCTGCACCCACCCCTCCTGTGTCAGGGCACTGCTGGGAGGACTCTGCACACACCCCTCCTGTCTCTGGGCACTGCTGGGAGGACTCACCACCCACCCCTCCTGTCTCTGGGCACTGCTGGGAGGACTCACCACCCACCCCTCCTGTCTCAGGGCACTGCTGGGAGGTCTCTGCACCCACCCCTCCTGGGTCTGGACACTGCTGGGAGGACTCTGCACACACCCCTCCTGTCTCAGGGCACTGCTGGGAGGACTCCACACCCACCACTCCTGTCTCAGGGCACTGCTGGGTGGACTCTGCACACACACCTCCGATTACTGGATATGTGCGCTTGGCACATACACGGTGGGGTTACGCACACTGCATTAGAGGTGAGGGTACGTGTCTACTGACACTGGTGTGGTGGGGGTACGCTCCGTACGTCCGCGGGTGTGGGTACGGGTCGTACTTACACTGTTGGGCAGGGGGGTACGCTCCTTGCATTCGCGGGTGGGGGTACGGGTCGTACTTACACTGTTGGGCTGGGGGGTACGCTCCTTGCATTCGTGGGTGGGGGTTCGAGTCGTACTTACACTGTTGGCATGGGGGGTACGCTCCATGCATACGCGGGTGGGGGTACGGGTCGTACTTACACTGTTGGGCAGGGGGGTACGCTCCTTGCATTCGCGGGTGGGGGTACGGGTCGTACTTACACTGTTGGGCAGGGGGGTACGCTCCTTGCATTCGCGGGTGGGGGTACGGGTCGTACTTACACTGTTGGGCTGGGGGTACGCTCCGTACGTCCGCGGGTGGGGGTACGGGTCGTACTTACACTGTTGGGCTGGGGGTACGCTCCGTACGTCCGCGGGTGTGGGTACGGGTCGTACTTACACTGTTGGGCAGGGGGGTACGCTCCTTGCATTCGTGGGTGGGGGTTCGAGTCGTACTTACACTGTTGGCATGGGGGGTACGCTCCATGCATACGCGGGTGGGGGTACGGGTCGTACTTACACTGTTGGGCTGGGGGTACGCTCCGTACGTCCGCGGGTGGGGGTACGGGTCGTACTTACACTGTTGGGCTGGGGGTACGCTCCGTACGTCCGCGGGTGGGGGTACGGGTCGTACTTACACTGTTGGGCTGGGGGTACGCTCCGTACGTCCGCGGGTGTGGGTACGGGTCGTACTTACACTGTTGGGCAGGGGGGTACGCTCCTTGCATTCGTGGGTGGGGGTTCGAGTCGTACTTACACTGTTGGCATGGGGGGTACGCTCCATGCATACGCGGGTGGGGGTACGGGTCGTACTTACACTGTTGGGCAGGGGGGTACGCTCCTTGCATTCGCGGGTGGGGGTACGGGTCGTACTTACACTGTTGGGCAGGGGGGTCCGCTCCTTGCATTCGCGGGTGGGGGTACGGGTCGTACTTACACTGTTGGGCTGGGGGTACGCTCCGTACGTCCGCGGGTGTGGGTACGGGTCGTACTTACACTGTTGGGCAGGGGGGTACGCTCCTTGCATTCGTGGGTGGGGGTTCGAGTCGTACTTACACTGTTGGCATGGGGGGTACGCTCCATGCATACGCGGGTGGGGGTACGGGTCGTACTTACACTGTTGGGCAGGGGGGTACGCTCCTTGCATTCGCGGGTGGGGGTACGGGTCGTACTTACACTGTTGGGCTGGGGGTACGCTCCGTACGTCCGCGGGTGTGGGTACGGGTCGTACTTACACTGTTGGGCAGGGGGGTACGCTCCTTGCATACGGGGTGGGGGTAGGGTCCGTACATATCCGTCCCCACGCTATGTGATGTTTGTGCGGCCCGTACCCAGGCCTTTGCCACGTGGGTGCGATCCGTCCCGCCATTGTTGGGGTGACGTGTGTGGGCGTGGTCCGACTCGTACCCACGCTCTTCAGGCGTGGGTACGGGACGTACCTGTCTGGTTGTGTTGCCGGTTCGCGTGGTGACGGACTTCCGTTGTGGCGGTCGCTGGATTATCAGGACACGCCCCCACCCCCTCGTGGTGACCAGGGCATGGGAGTCAGGTATGTCCAGGACATGTGTAGTGTGTCACTCATGTGGTTGTTTTGTGGCCTGCCCTGGTCGTGCCACCCCCACCCCACCCCACTTTCCCCCCTCCCTTAGTTATTCTGACCTTCTGCGGCGTCTGCGTCGTAACCTGTAGAGGAGGTGTACTGCTATGAGGGCAGGGATGACTCGTAGGTTCGGGTCCATGTCTGTCCGTCGCGTACTGGTACTCCTTGCTCGCGTCGTCCTGTCGCGTACGGGTCCTCCTTGATCGCGTCGTCCTGTCGCGTACGGGTCCTCCTGGGTGGCGTCGTCCTGTGTGTCCGTCACGTACTGGTCCTCCTTGTTCGCGTCGCCGTCTGTCCGTCGCGTACTGGTGGTCCTTGTTCGCGTCGTCCTGATTTCCCGGCAGTTTTTGGCTGCCGCAAAATATTCACCGTGCGGGGTGACGTCGGTGCGAATCGTGATTCCTGGGTCGTGAATGGCTGGCTGCGTGCGTCCCGACGTCAGGTCGGCGCTTTCCCGGATCGCATTGGTAGGTGTTTTTTGTTCGGTCGGTCTTTTTTACGATTCGTACGGTAATGGTGTACCCGTGCGAATCGTAATTCCATGTTTGTATATTTTGACGACCGGGTACGCGTCGGACGGAGAATATGCTCCGTCCGACGGTTCGTACCCGGTTTTTGCCGGATCGTGATCGGCACCTATATGTCCCAGTACAAATTAGATAACAGACTCTTCCAGGAATGTTTTAGTCTGATAGGTGACCTAATTTGTAGCTGCACTTCCCTATTGATAGCTCATTGCCATCTACGGGGTAAATAACTTGATGGTTAAGTCATAAAATAGCACTAAATACCACTTGACTTTATTAGGATTAAGGAATTATTAGATCAAAAATATCCATCAAATTGGGTAAGGCTCTAATGTGCTAGCACATGCATGATGTTATACATGTTATAGCTAGATATCAGATCATACTTGAGCATATGCCACTTTACTCGTACGAAATCAACATGGATAAAACTTTAGGGAAAAGTGGACCCCATTTTGAATTGAAGTGATGGAGAGAGGAGATTTGTTAGGACAAGACCAATTGATGCACATGTCACTTTATGGATGCCAATAAAGTCCAAGAGGGAGCATTGAGTGAAGCAGAAACCCTTTATGGAAGTACTGCAATATTTGGCACTTTAGCATTCGTCACTTTATGGCATTCAAAGGAGTAAAACAAAAGCAAATACGCTTGTTTATATTTTCATTGCTAATAAAACTCAGAATTATTACTGTAATGATGATAACATTGAAATGAAGTTCATAACTCTGTTGATTCTTAAACAGGGGGAAGATACCAAGTTATTGTACTGTAGCACACACCACACTAATAACATTTTAATTGCCTTATATCGCGTGTTAAGTCATATGTTTATTTCGCCTATGGAGTGACAAAATTACCAGCATCTCGAAACATTTGTAGTGAAAATCATATCGGATGATGCTCATGAGGGTGTTTACCCGCAATTGGTGGTATTACATATGGTTACATTGTATGCATGACGTGTAAAGTTATATGAAACAATAATATGTAAACAATAGAAAGGTTAAATATTCCGATAGTGGAAACAAAAAAAAATGAAATGGGCAAATTCCCATAAATGTAAAGGATGCACCTATACAAAAGAAAAAAGATGTGGTGAAAATAATACTGACAGTGCTTTAAAATCATGAAATATGTACAACAAAATGAAGAAATTGAATTAATGTATATGTATACCCAAGGCTGCACAATTGTGCAAACGATAAAGATCGATAGTGCAATCCGCATTGGCAGTTGAAACGGCCCATGATGGTAGATTTAACATTCTTGTGTTCAACTGGGCAACGAGATGAAGGATGGACAAATAAAAGTGAACAATCTTCGCTATTTTCATGTTATAGGTAGGCCTGGGTGGATTTCAGCAAGCAGCGGAGTGTGGCGCAAACTGCCATTTGCACTGATCTTCCTGCCACTCGGGTTAAAATTCTACCCGAGCAGCAGCTCTCCTCTCGCCAACTTACAAGCGATCGCAAGCAGGGAAGCTGATCTTCCTGCCGCTCAGTAGAAATTCAAAGCAAGCGGCAGCTTGCGCTTGCCAACTTACCATTGGCGATTGGAGGTATTGGTGAAGGATGTTGAGAGAACCCATTAGTGGGAATACCGAACCATGTTGCTTATTATTCTCTGTATGCACTATACAGTTATCCAAAAAAACCTACATACAACCCATTCCAGAAGTCAGAAATGTCTTACTACTCCTTAGCATTACACATCCCTGAACCCTAAAAACGCCATACTACCCGCGAACACCATCGACCCCTGGATACTAAAAGCGCCTCACTACCATTTAACATTCCCCTTCACTGAACTATAAAAACTCCTTGATACACCTTAGTACTGAACTCTAAGATCTTAGCATCCCACCTCCATACCCTTCCCTGAAACTTGAAATTTTATTAACGTTAACTCCTTCATAACGTGTTGTAAATAGAATGTGTTGTACCTTACCATGCTACAGTTTACCACATCGTAGATGCATTGTAAAATATGTGTTGTAATTGTTACATCATTGATTGGATATTGTTAAGAGAAATGTAGTTCCATTTATTTGGTGCTATTCCGAACCAGTAATGAGAATTGATTTTTTAAGAACGTACGTTTTTAGTTTTTTTAGTGTTAAAACTAAATAAGCTATAACGCATGAAGTTCTCTTTTCCAGATATGTTAGCTGATAGTGTAAATACAATCTACTGTCCATGTCTGTATGCCTGTCTGCTGCCATGCTCTATGCTAAGAACCAGTGTCACAGGCTTTCCCAGAATTACTGGACTAGGTATTCTTAGTTTATTGAGCCTTTCAGGCTCGTGGCACAGTTGGGTCAAGACCACTTACAACTTTATATGAAATAGTATTTTGATTGATAATGACACCAGTGACGTGGTGTGTGATGTCACAAGTTATATCATTGTTCAAATCATTTCTGCTGCCCTCTGTCACATCATGTCTGGCACCACAGGCAATAGAATGGTTTTTATTTTGCGTCCATATATATGAGTCTGTCGTAAGGAGAGAGAAGCATAATTTTTATGACATGCACTACATTAAATCGATATCAGGACTGAGCCCATGTGGTCACCCATTAGCAGACTAATGCATCTCAATAAATGTTCTAGTCACTATTCATAATTTCCATTGAAGAATCTTTGACAAAAAGCTAAACAAATCTCTTATTCGGCAGGCTAGCTTTACTTCTATGATGCCTTTTGGTCAGGATGCATGCCCATCAAGACTTGAGTATTTAAAAAAACTGATTAAATAAATTACTTTATTGTGCATGACTTCCACCGTACACTTTAATACATCATTTTAGATTTGAAACCTGTCTTTGTTTACTCTTGTGACAGAACAGTTAGCTTCATTTGAATTTTTACTTCTCATATATCAAGTGTGATGTTGTGGCAAATGCTGATCCATGCTATCTCCCAGGTTTCCCTACACCCAAGGGGATGGTGTTGGAATGGTTGATGATGATGTCCTACCCCTTTTTCTCATCTGTGGGATGGTACAGATTTCAGTGATGCTGACGTGGCTCAGACAGAGCTGATGTCAGCATGGAGCTGGCTCTCTGATTTCATATTGAAGTCAGAGAGCTCCAATCCGGGTGGGGATGAATAAAGGCTAGGAGAGCGAAGTGGAAATCTACTTTAAATACTTGGAAGAGTGGGGGTTTGGTAGGATGGTAAGATGGTGTGTTTTTACTGTGTGGAAGTAGGGAGCTGCTGACAGTGGTAGGATGTAGGGTGAGGAAGGGAAGTGGTGGAAGAAGTGTTTCTTCTTCTCCTGAACAGCTTCTCTATGGCATCAGACTGAAAAAAAAAATTATGAGATTGTACATACAATGTAGAAAATAGAGGGGTAATGATCTATAAAATGGGGTTTCTCACCTGGAAACACCAAGTACACCATATTCTACCGAGGGTGCTTCTCTTGTCACATGGCACCCCTCTGTGGAAAACAACCTTATTATCGGTAGGTACTTATCTATATGTCTAGCTATTGTTACCTGTGCATATTCTTTTATAATTTTGCCTACTTCAAACTTCACAAAGTTAGCAAAATTAAAATAGATATGTGAATAGCCATGGATCATATGATTATGACTAACTCTGTGCAAAACTTAAGTTGAGTAGTGAACTCCGTACACTCATAATTGTTTTTTTTAAATGTTGACTCAAACTCCCTACTTATAAAACCTTTTCCCCCATTACCCAAAATATTCTTGCACCACACTTTGTTGGGAGGTAATATGACGTTACAAATGTGTTTTCTTTTCTAAAATGTTTGTTTTCAATTTGTTTATTAAGCGGAGATCATCGTCTTTAAGACTTCCACTGACTACATCACCGTTCAGTCCACATTGCAAATACAATTGGACATACAACTGAAACCAGCGATGCAGCTTTTTGTTTCTGTGGAATCCAGCTACCAAGAACAGTTATCTGGTATGGTGTCTTACTTTTTTCTGAGTGCAAATTAAAAAGGGAAAATAAACAGGAGCAAAAAAAATGGTTTCAAATTGTGACTGGTAGTGCTAGGATTACTAACTAATAAAGTTTATTACCTCACTTTAAATTATTGTTTTCCTCTTCACAGACACTACCGTTTGAAGTGAGCCCATACAAGTCTTCATGTGCTACCAATAAGGCACTCTTTTCATTAATTAGTTATTTCCCACTTAGACCTTTTACTATTACCCAGCTTGGTTGGCTTTCTAAACCACGCGTATCTTTCAATAAATCATGATCATATGAAGCACAGGATGTTGTTAATATCTGTGGGAGATTGGAGGAATGTGATGAGGAAGACCCTAATAAGTCAAAATGAATATTACTGATAAATAAAATAATATATCTGTTGCTCCAAGATTGTTGTTGGGTATCCTCTTGTTCAGGCTTACCCTCTTGGCCAAAGTTTGCTTCCATAGTGCAAACACTACATGGTCGCAGCCTCCCCATAAGGGATGCTCCATTTAAGGGATTAGAGTGGACACTGTTCACATGCAGGATGCTTTTACTTGCAGTTGATTTCCTATACATTGTGCTGCATAGTTCCCAATCTTTTAGGTAAAGTGACATCAAAGTAATCAATATTTCTGCAACTTGTAGTGTTGGTCAGTTTGATGTCACATTGATTGTCTTTTAAGTAATCAATAATGAATTCCAAAGCTGCTTCATCACATCCCAGAAGGGAAAAAAAGGTAATCTATGAATCTTGTCCAGAGAACAACGTGCTTTAGTTTGTCCTGATTGGCATCCCACTAGGCAATTGGCTTCTCACCACAATCTCATAAAGAGTTTTGCATATGTGGGTGCAATTGATGTCCCCTGCTCTTTTAAATACACTGCATCATTGAAAGTAAAGTTCTTATGTGCCAAGATGTTATGAATTCCAGTATTTCCAGCATCATCCGAGCATGCTGTAGGTTGCTGATTGATTGTTTTCTTAACAAGTATTTGCATAACCCTATGGCTTGTTTATCTTGTATTGAGATTTACAAATAGACACTGTCCAGAGTCACCATGATGTAAGAGTCTTTCCTAAAGGATGTTATTAATTTTTAGTAGAAAATCAGAGGAGTATCTCAGGTATGATGGTAAAGTTATGAGCAATTCCATCAAAAATAAGTCTGGATAACAGAATGTGTTTTCAAACAGAGATCCAATTGAACTAACAATTGGCCTACCTGGAGAGTTACCAAGGTTTTTCTGGACTCTCGTGGGAAAGTATATGGTCGGAGTGATGGGATGTTCCATTTTTAAGTACATATACTTTTTCTATTCCAATTTTCCCTTGGTGAACGAATTATGCTGTAGTGATTGATAGTCCATGGGATTAGTGTCCAGTGCCATCTAGTGTTCTTTCAGGTCAAGTTGCCTCCCAGCTTCCTTAATGTAAGAGGCTGTATCCATGATCACAATGATTCCACCCTTATATTAGGCTTTTCCTATGATTGTGCTATCATCCATAAATAAAGTTACAGGGAGATTCTGTCCCTGTCGCTGAGGGCTCCCGTTGACAGAAGAATGTTTTAGATTTAACTAGGGGGTCATGACCTTCTTGCCTCTACAAGCTGGAAGAGGATTGAACCTAAAAGTGAGTGATTTTTGAAGCAAGAAAGGAAGAAGGGAGAGGTATTCACCACTTCCTGGAAATTCTGGATTTATGCACGTTTGCAATAAAAGATTTGGAATGTGGCAGCTGGTCAGAAAATGAGGTCGGTGAATAAATGCTGTCAATAATGAATTTTAAACTGCATGTGACACTTTATTTTTACATTGAAGCAAGATGAAAATGAAAAGACCTTGTAGTTCTAAAATAACTCTATGAAGCAAAAGTGGAATGGATGCCACAACACAGCAAGTTTCTCGTGGCAGTAATAATGCTTTGTTGGACTTGAAGGCACTAAGTGAAGTCACGTGGGGACATGGACATAAAAGCACCTGTGTCTGGTTACCTCTTTACCTATGATTAAGGCATTCTGCCGAAATGCGTCAGGTTTGTGTACTTGCAGCCACACCATGCATTAAAATAAACGCTGCTAAAGCCCCGTATATATATATATATATATATATATATATATATATATATATATATATATATATCTGCAATTTTCCTCGTAAAGCAGGAACTGACGAAGCCGTGTACTGGCCAGAAAGAGTTTATTCAGTCAGCTGGTAGGACACGTTTCGCCTGTCCAGCAGGCTTGTTCACCAACAACTTTACCGTTTCAGATCGGCCATTTTAAACAAAGTGTTGCATAGCGTGTCACCTGATATGACTACTCAAACAGTGCATTGAACAACAGACTAGTAGTTTTTGCATACTGCTCTTTGAAGAAAACGCATTTCAATTTCAAATTCATGTTTCAATATACATTTAAATTGTCAACAGAATTATATTAAACCAGTTAGCAACTAAACTAAATGTAAGGTGAATTCATTATTACAATAACCAATTTCTGAAAGATTTTCGGTTTAACAAACCTTCTGGTGTAAACTGCCCGTCCCACGATCCTCTGTCAATGAGTTTTGTTATTTACGGGGCTAATTTATATCATGCAGTGTTGCTCATTATCTATGTACTTTTCTGCTATTATTTGCAGTATACGCTACACGGATATTCGTGATGCCATTGATTGTGACCCAATTGGGTATTTTACAGGTTCTAATCGAATGTTTTCACCCCAGTTACGAAATGTTAGTGTAGTAAAACGTAAAATATCCAAGCTTGGAGGAAAGAAGATATATATTGTCCAACAAAGTGCCCTGAAGCATTTGGGAGAGCACTCAACAGCGTTCTGCCATCCAGCCTCGTATTTCAGCCTTCATGTTCAAACAAACATTTGAACTTACTTCAAGTTAATTTCATGCTCGCATTGGGGACTCTGTGTCCCGTCAGGCATTGAGAATACAGCGCACTGAGCACAAGCCCACTGGGGGCAGAATTGTAAATAAAATGTGCCGGAAGTAAAAATACATCCCTTTTTTACACATGTTTACAGTAGTAATATGCAGCAGATAAGTGAGGTGCAAAGTGTAGTTTCTAAAGGCAAATCTCACCCTTTCAGGTTGTCTAGATGTGTCCTACTTGTTGGGCGGTTTGTGAAGGCTGTGTCCACCGGATTCCCCATATGTTTAGTTCTAATTTCCTCCTCAGCATATAAGAGAAGAAAGCAAAGATGTATGTAGATTTAATTTATTTAGCTGGCTGAAACCCAACTCTATGTTTAGGCCCTGTGCCCAACTCACTGAAGACAGGCTGTCCCCCTGTGTGCACTTCCTTTGACTCCCCATTACATGGACGGCCAACCACTCTCTAACGACATTGTTTAGTCATGCACAACAAGGGGTTGCCAACAGGTCCTGGCCTGCACCCAAACCCATAAAAACAGTCAGCCTCCCCATTGTGAACAGCCTTTACCTGTGTGCAGCATTGCACTGGCTGTAGTTTTGCTCCCTGATCAGGCCATGTGCCCAACTCTCCCACACCCATCCTACTTCACAGTGGGTGCAGCTG
This sequence comes from Triturus cristatus, assembly GCF_964204655.1. NCBI lineage: Eukaryota > Metazoa > Chordata > Amphibia > Caudata > Salamandridae > Triturus > Triturus cristatus. The sequence continues at coordinate 743,157,254 of NC_140583.1, forward strand.
GATATGGTCTCTGGGCCTCGCCTCTGGACAGACCAAGCACTAAAACCCCCATACTTACCAGACCCTCTGGCCAGGCCTGGTACCCAAACCCCCATACTCATCCAACCTTGCAGATGGCCAACCCCCTGCAGACTACTGCAGGAAGCCAACACCCTGCTGCACATGGCTTTTGACTGTGTGCAGGAGGACATTGGCTGCAGGGCCTAGCCCTTGGCCAGGTTCAAAACCCAAACCCCTGTTACCAGCCAACCACTCACTACGTAAGCTTTCAGCACACAACTCCCCACAACCATCCCACCCGCAAACTGATTCTTACTATTCTTACTATTATGAATGATATTTCTAATTAATTCTTTTTTTAATAAACATTTTTTGGTACTGCAGTACTCCGACAGTAGTTGCCAAAATACCTATTTCATCCATATTTACTGGAGTAGTTCTGTTCCAAGTACCAAAGTACTCATTTTATTTAGAAAAATGTACCCTATCCCTCCTCATGCTGATAAAGTGCCATCCACAGCTATCAACAGTGAGGGAGTTGGGGACAAGGTGGAACCTGCATCCAACCACCATGGATCACCCCCACAAAGGGCCAACCCTCTTCAGTGCTATCCACAACCCCTCTGCGGATGGCCGACCCAATTAGCACACGGTGTTTGGCCATGTGCAGTTGTGAGCTGACCATAGGGCCTAATCTCTCACATAGCCTTGTGACCACACCCACATGCCTACACCACCTGAGGGTGGCCATACCCATGCTGCTTACAGTCTTTAGCCTTGCACTGAAGCAGTTTGGACACAGGGCCTGGTCTACAGCTTGGCCCTGCGCCCAACTCTGTGTGCCCACCACACCCCCTGGTGAATGACCAACCGAAGCCATTTGCAACAGTGGATTGACTGAAGGGCCTGGTTAGAAGCGAGGCCCTGTGCCTTACTCTACACGGACACTCCTCCCAGCCTGGATGCCCAACCTCTAATGTTGATCCACCTTAAATATATTATTTGGTTTCTTTCTTTTACATTTTCATGGATACCACAGGAGTACCTCAAGGCAGCTTTTGGTACAGCACCACCCGCAAAATGCTTCTTTAAAATAATGTTGTGCCCTTGAGTAGTCCATCTGAAGCCCCCTGCCCTCCCACAAGTTCTATGGTACCAGGCTGTCTTTACCCTGCCCCCTTATACAATATTTGACATATTTTTACCTATTTCTTGCACACAGGTGCCAAGTCCCTGAGTCCTGCCATAGAGGCTGTAACATTTTTCTTTGAGTTGCAGCCAGCCAATCAGATCAATCAGTACAATTGGCACCCGGACTAATACAGAGGTGCCTTAAGGCACGACGGGAGCAAAAGCTCCCTCGGGCAATCAGGGGGCCCAATTTCTACTTTAAAGTACCACAATAGTGCTGTGGGACAAACTGGGCAGATATACTTACATTTGTAACCCAATCAAGCTCAATCTGAGAACATACTTAAATGCAAAGTTGTTGAAAATGGTTAAATGGATTTACACCAAATTACAAAATGCACACTTTTTGAGTAAAGTTCAAAACCTTATACAAATTTGGGGGCATATCAACAAGCGGCAGCGATAATTATCGTTGGCCGCCCTTAGCGTGAGGAATTTTATCGCCGGCTAACGCAGATAATTATCACCATGCTAGTGCTGTATTACCAACGCATAGCGCAATGGCGATAATTATTCCTGTGATAGCAAGTTTTCCAAGGAACATCGCTGGTTTTCCAGCGATGTTCCATGGAAAACGGCGATATCCTTGTTGATAGGGCTGGGTGGTCTCAGCCCTATAATCCACCACCCATTGGCTAACATTGTGTAGTCAAAGGAAAAGCAGGCGTAAGGAAATTAGCGATAACCAAGGTTAGCGCTACTTTTCTTATCACTAAGCTTGTTAGCGTGCCCATTGATAATTGGAGAAATGTCGGTTAGCGACATCTCTCCAGTTATTTTGGGACGGAACGCTCACTTTGCATCTCATTAGAGATGCAAAGGTGGGCGTTACGGGAAAGGGCGTTAAGGCAAGGATTCACGCGATAGCGTGACCTTGCTGATACAGCGATAAAATTATCGCCACTTTTTGTCCAAAAACGGACGCAAAAGGGCGATAATTTTTTATCGCCGCCTTGTTGATATGCCCCATGATATTTCTGTCCAGCCCTTTTTTTCTGTCAATCAATGTTTTGGTGACCCCCCTTTTTCTTGGCTCTGCTAAATAAATCAGCACAATGAAAAAACTCTCACAAGAAGTGAATGATTTTTTTCTTTTGGAAGGTTTTGTGCAGATTCCTGAAATGGCACAAAAGTTATTAGCGAAACAACAAATGCTCTTCTTTTAGAAACTCTAATGTGTCTATCACTACACAGCGACTGGGTTGCCACTGGGTATTTATAGTTTACTCCAGTATTGGAATGTTCATAGATTCGGTGATGAGACAGAATATCGAATGAAAAATATTGAGTGGCAGAAACATTGAGTCACAAATATCACGAGTGAGAAATATCGACAGCAAGAATATTGTGGTCAAGAATATCGACTTAAGGTAAGTACTACTGATTTAAAAAATATCAAAGTGTTTAATATCGTTTGTAAAAATATTGATTTTAATTGTTGATAATTGTTTTAGAATATCTTTTATATGTATGTGATTTTTATATAAGAATTGTTTGGATTTTTTAATATATGTGTTCAATTTGTAGTAGTCATTATTTTTTTATTTCAATTAATTATGGTAATTGTGTAATTAATTTTAGGTGTGTGTTTTGGGGTTTATAGCAGTAAAGGGTGGGAAGTAATTATTTTTTCTAATAATAATTATTTGTTAATTTTTATTCATTAATGCAATTTAAAACGTATGTGTTAATTGTTATTAATTAATTTGATCAAATATGAATTATGGTAATTGTGTAATTAATTTTAGGTGTGCTTTGTGGTGTTTATAGGGGTAAAGGTTGGGAAGTAATTTGTGTTTAATTAATTGATATATAGTAGATTAATGCTAAGTATTGGATATTTATTTTGGGTAATTGTTTATTTTTTTATGTGTTATTTTTACTTTTGAAGGGGTAAAGGGTGGGTATTAAATACATTTTATTTACTTTATAAGTATTTGTTCAATAGTAATAGTCTGTAATTTTAAAATAAGTTTTAATTGTGTAATTTATTATTTTACAATTTAATTCAGGTGTGTGTTGTGAGAATTATAGGGTTAAAGTGTGGGCAGTTCATACATTTTTAGTAGTTTTTTTATTAATAATATTTTCTTTAATTGGTAATTAATTATGTTAATTATGGAAGTATATTCTTTTTTTAAAAAAAATAAGTTTTTGATTTGTGTGGTGTTATAGGGTAGGAAATACAATATATAAATGTTTGTAATAATTAATGACTATGTTTGTAAATATTTTCTAGTTTAAAATATTTAATTTTTGGGAGTTTATTTTTCTATTTTATTTCATATAATGTTTGTAGTTGGTCGACGGCATGCCGGAGAACCACGCCTCCGGATAGCCGTAGGTGACCGCTGCCCCACCCCCAACATGGCGATCTGTACCTGGCGTGCTGCAGCTGCTGGCCGGCATCACTAGTGATTTCTACCGCAAATGTTTTCGGGAATCGGCGGTGAAAAGCGAAGCAGGCTTTTCGGGTCCCAGACGTCAGGCGCAAGGGCTGAGTATTGTACGGAGCCTTCTGTGAGATGGTCGGCTTGATGCTCAAAACTGCGGGGGAGTAGTGCCCTCGGAGGTAAGGAGACGACGGCGCTTTTTTCAACGGCCACTGAAGAGAGAGTTAACGTTTGAGTGAAGGTGAGGAGGGAAGTGTTTTCCCTAAAATGACCGCGGTGATTGCCATGAGATGCAGGAACTTAAAGAGGCACTAAAGGGGGAATAATAAAAGAAGAAAGCATTATTTGGATATTGGATATTGGACATTGTAGACTTTGGGAGGTCCTTTTACGAAAATAAAGGAGAGGAGAATTCAGAAGGGACTAGGGCAAACAGAGATTTTTTTTTTTTTTTTTTTTTTTTAGAGTAACAATGGGCAAACCCCAGAAGGATGCAAGTATTGCGAATAAATTAAGTAAATCTGAAGTTGCTGCTCGTCTTAAAGCCAAAACACGCCAAGCCCTGGCAAAAAAAGCCACGCTTCAGGCTAATAAGGAAAGGGATAAGGGAAATAATTCCAGCTCCCCTGGCCTCAATAGCACTCCTGAGAACTCTGAGGACGAGCCCCCCTCCATTATTGTTTCTCCACAACGGAAGGGGTTGCCTGAATTAACAGCTAAACAGGCGTATGTCACACCGGAACCAACTGATGCTGCCATCGTACTAACAATGTCACCACAAGGCAGCCCAGCACAGGACGGTTTGAGGAAAAGTGGAAAAAGTGGAAAAGGAACGAAGGATTTTCCGTTGTTTGCAAAGAAAACCATCCCACAGTCCTCTTCACCAACCTCAAATACAGTTTTTAAATCGAGTGCTTCATCACCAGGGATAGGATTGGTCCCATTAGGATTTTCATAAGAACTGATTTCCAAGGATAAGAATCAGGCTATAACTCGACGAAATCCTGAAAGTGATCTTTCAGAAGCTGAGTGTCAACAGCAAGATCTCACTCTCATTCTCACACAAGATTCGGCGGCACCCCCTATGCTTTCAAGCTCCACGAATATAGTGGGAAAAAATATACCCAGGTTAAATCCCATTCTGGCTCAAGACGTGGCAGATGAAGACAGAAAGTTCACGAGGGATACCTCGGTTACCCTGATGTCACTCCAGCCTCAGCCACAGTCTCAACCTCAATTGAGACCTCAAGGGCAAGCCCTGCCGGAAGTTGTGCCAGCTCAGGCAGTTTTAAAGGTGGGAAGCACGAGTATTGGAACAGATGGCCTGCCAAGTAATCTCAGTCAGAATACGGAGACCAGGGGTTCCTCCAGTTAGACATTAGGGACATGCTGAATTTAATTTTGGAAGAGATCCGCGAAATGAAAAAAACACAGCAAATGGAAATCGCTGCCTTGCATCAGAGACTGGGGAAAATCGAAGAAGCGATGACCGGATTCCCCATCAGATTGCAGGAAGCGGAGACTAGAATATCTGCATTGGAGGATCAAATGAATATGGCTATGGGAGAGGCAAAAGAGGCAGCTAAAAGAAAGAAGTACCTTGAGAATAAGCTGTAGGAGCTTGAAAATCACTCTTGGAGGTCCAACCTCTGGATCGTTGGGGTCCTGGAAGGGATAGAAGACTCCCAGCCCCTCCCTTGGGTAAGCTCATTTATTAAACAGCATGTCCTGCCCGAGTTTGAGGGCGACCTCACCATTACAAGAGCCCACCGTGTCCCAGCGCAACCTTTCCCAAGCTCTACAATACCAAGAACTATCTTGCTGAACTTTGCAGACTTCCGTATAAAGGAGAGGATTTTAACAAAAGCTATTCAGCAGAGACAGTTTTTTGTGAACAAGACTAATAAGTGCCGCATATTCTCGAATATGACTGCCGCTGCTGCAAGCAGGAGAAAAGAATTTGTTAAAATTTTGCATTTGTTTAAAGTTCATGGTGCACACGCATCAATTGCTCAGCAGTCCAAACTGAGAGTTTTAGTCAAAGGAAAGTTCTTTATGTTTTCAGACCTCGAAGAGGCCCAGGCTTTGTTAAAAGAGATTTTAGCAGGGTCTAGCGGTTGAATATTGAATATGTGTATATAGATAGAGCTACTAGCAGCAATGGCAACATTAAGGGTGCCCTCTCTAGAGATATAGCCGGTTTGGCTAGGAAATGTTTTTACTGATAGGCCACTCTCAATTGTAATTGAGAGTGTTGTTGACATTGGTCTTTGTCTAGATTAACTTTTCAGTAAATGGAAAAAAAGGGGGTCCCCTATATTTAGAATATAGAATTTGGCACACACTTACATCAGGCTTTTTTTTTTATATTGTTGGGTTTGGGGTTAGCAGGGTCACTCAGTGTAATTTCATGACACCCAGGAAGTTAGATGGGAGGGGCGAAATGTGGGTAGTGTGCGTGGCAGGGCTTTTCCCACATTTGAAGGGGTGGGTATTTTTTCTTTGGGTTGGGATGGGGGACATAGTGGGGAAAAGAACTAACAATTGGCCTACCTGGAGAGTTACCAAGGTTTTTCTGGACTCTCGTGGGAAAGTATATGGTCGGAGTGATGGGATGTTCCATTTTTAAGTACATATACTTTTTCTATTCCAATTTTCCCTTGGTGAACGAATTATGCTGTAGTGATTGATAGTCCATGGGATTAGTGTCCAGTGCCATCTAGTGTTCTTTCAGGTCAAGTTGCCTCCCAGCTTCCTTAATGTAAGAGGCTGTATCCATGATCACAATGATTCCACCCTTATATTAGGCTTTTCCTATGATTGTGCTATCATCCATAAATAAAGTTACAGGGAGATTCTGTCCCTGTCGCTGAGGGCTCCCGTTGACAGAAGAATGTTTTAGATTTAACTAGGGGGTCATGACCTTCTTGCCTCTACAAGCTGGAAGAGGATTGAACCTAAAAGTGAGTGATTTTTGAAGCAAGAAAGGAAGAAGGGAGAGGTATTCACCACTTCCTGGAAATTCTGGACTTATGCACGTTTGCAATAAAATATTTGGAATGTGGCAGCTGGTCAGAAAATGAGGTCGGTGAATAAATGCAGTCAATAATGAATTTTAAACTGCATGTGACACTTTATTTTTACATTGAAGCAAGATGAAAATGAAAAGACCTTGTAGTTCTAAAATAACTCTATGAAGCAAAAATGGAATGGATGCCACAACACAGCAAGTTTCTCGTGGCAGTAATAATGCTTTGTTGGACTTGAAGGCACTAAGTGAAGTCACGTGGGGACATGGACATAAAAGCACCTGTGTCTGGTTACCTCTTTACCTATGATTAAGGCATTCTGCCGAAATGCGTCAGGTTTGTGTACTTGCAGCCACACCATGCATTAAAATAAACGCTGCTAAAGCCCCGTATATATATATATATATATATATATATATATATATATATATATATATATATATATCTGCAATTTTCCTCGTAAAGCAGGAACTGACGAAGCCGTGTACTGGCCAGAAAGAGTTTATTCAGTCAGCTGGTAGGACACGTTTCGCCTGTCCAGCAGGCTTGTTCACCAACAACTTTACCGTTTCAGATCGGCCATTTTAAACAAAGTGTTGCATAGCGTGTCACCTGATATGACTACTCAAACAGTGCATTGAACAACAGACTAGTAGTTTTTGCATACTGCTCTTTGAAGAAAACGCATTTCAATTTCAAATTCATGTTTCAATATACATTTAAATTGTCAACAGAATTATATTAAACCAGTTAGCAACTAAACTAAATGTAAGGTGAATTCATTATTACAATAACCAATTTCTGAAAGATTTTCGGTTTAACAAACCTTCTGGTGTAAACTGCCCGTCCCACGATCCTCTGTCAATGAGTTTTGTTATTTACGGGGCTAATTTATATCATGCAGTGTTGCTCATTATCTATGTACTTTTCTGCTATTATTTGCAGTATACGCTACACGGATATTCGTGATGCCATTGATTGTGACCTAATTGGGTATTTTACAGGTTCTAATCGAATGTTTTCACCCCAGTTACGAAATGTTAGTGTAGTAAAACGTAAAATATCCAAGCTTGGAGGAAAGAAGATATATATTGTCCAGTAAAGTGCCCTGAAGCATTTGGGAGAGCACTCAACAGCGTTCTGCCATCCAGCCTCGTATTTCAGCCTTCATGTTCAAACAAACATTTGAACTTACTTCAAGTTAATTTCATGCTCGCATTGGGGACTCTGTGTCCCGTCAGGCATTGAGAATACAGCGCACTGAGCACAAGCCCACTGGGGGCAGAATTGTAAATAAAATGTGCCGGAAATAAAAATACATCCCTTTTTTACACATGTTTACAGTAGTAATATGCAGCAGATAAGTGAGGTGCAAAGTGTAGTTTCTAAAGGCAAATCTCACCCTTTCAGGTTGTCTAGATGTGTCCTACTTGTTGGGCGGTTTGTGAAGGCTGTGTCCACCGGATTCCCCATATGTTTAGTTCTAATTTCCTCCTCAGCATATAAGAGAAGAAAGCAAAGATGTATGTAGATTTAATTTATTTAGCTGGCTGAAACCCAACTCTATGTTTAGGCCCTGTGCCCAACTCACTGAAGACAGGCTGTCCCCCTGTGTGCACTTCCTTTGACTCCCCATTACATGGACGGCCAACCACTCTCTAACGACATTGTTTAGTCATGCACAACAAGGGGTTGCCAACAGGTCCTGGCCTGCACCCAAACCCATAAAAACAGTCAGCCTCCCCATTGTGAACAGCCTTTACCTGTGTGCAGCATTGCACTGGCTGTAGTTTTGCTCCCTGATCAGGCCATGTGCCCAACTCTCCCACACCCATCCTACTTCACAGTGGGTGCAGCTGGATATGGTCTCTGGGCCTCGCCTCTGGACAGACCAAGCACTAAACCCCCATACTTACCAGACCCTCTGGCCAGGCCTGGTACCCAAACCCCCATACTCATCCAACCTTGCAGATGGCCAACCCCCTGCAGACTACTGCAGGAAGCCAACACCCTGCTGCACATGGCTTTTGACTGTGTGCAGGAGGACATTGGCTGCAGGGCCTAGCCCTTGGCCAGGTTCAAAACCCAAACCCCTGTTACCAGCCAACCACTCACTACGTAAGCTTTCAGCACACAACTCCCCACAACCATCCCACCCGCAAACTGATTCTTACTATTCTTACTATTATGAATGATATTTCTAATTAATTCTTTTTTTAATAAACATTTTTTGGTACTGCAGTACTCCGACAGTAGTTGCCAAAATACCTATTTCATCCATATTTACTGGAGTAGTTCTGTTCCAAGTACCAAAGTACTCATTTTATTTAGAAAAATGTACCCTATCCCTCCTCATGCTGATAAAGTGCCATCCACAGCTATCAACAGTGAGGGAGTTGGGGACAAGGTGGAACCTGCATCCAACCACCATGGATCACCCCCACAAAGGGCCAACCCTCTTCAGTGCTATCCACAACCCCTCTGCGGATGGCCGACCCCATTAGCACACGGTGTTTGGCCATGTGCAGTTGTGAGCTGACCATAGGGCCTAATCTCTCACATAGCCTTGTGACCACACCCACATGCCTACACCACCTGAGGGTGGCCATACCCATGCTGCTTACAGTCTTTAGCCTTGCACTGAAGCAGTTTGGACACAGGGCCTGGTCTACAGCTTGGCCCTGCGCCCAACTCTGTGTGCCCACCACACCCCCTGGTGAATGACCAACCGAAGCCATTTGCAACAGTGGATTGACTGAAGGGCCTGGTTAGAAGCGAGGCCCTGTGCCTTACTCTACACGGACACTCCTCCCAGCCTGGATGCCCAACCTCTAATGTTGATCCACCTTAAATATATTATTTGGTTTCTTTCTTTTACATTTTCATGGATACCACAGGAGTACCTCAAGGCAGCTTTTGGTACAGCACCACCCGCAAAATGCTTCTTTAAAATAATGTTGTGCCCTTGAGTAGTCCATCTGAAGCCCCCTGCCCTCCCACAAGTTCTATGGTACCAGGCTGTCTTTACCCTGCCCCCTTATACAATATTTGACATATTTTTACCTATTTCTTGCACACAGGTGCCAAGTCCCTGAGTCCTGCCATAGAGGCTGTAACATTTTTCTTTGAGTTGCAGCCAGCCAATCAGATCAATCAGTACAATTGGCACCCGGACTAATACAGAGGTGCCTTAAGGCACGACGGGAGCAAAAGCTCCCTCGGGCAATCAGGGGGCCCAATTTCTACTTTAAAGTACCACAATAGTGCTGTGGGACAAACTGGGCAGATATACTTACATTTGTAACCCAATCAAGCTCAATCTGAGAACATACTTAAATGCAAAGTTGTTGAAAATGGTTAAATGGATTTACACCAAATTACAAAATGCACACTTTTTGAGTAAAGTTCAAAACCTTATACAAATTTGGGGGCATATCAACAAGCGGCAGCGATAATTATCGTTGGCCGCCCTTAGCGTGAGGAATTTTATCGCCGGCTAACGCAGATAATTATCACCATGCTAGTGCTGTATTACCAACGCATAGCGCAATGGCGATAATTATTCCTGTGATAGCAAGTTTTCCAAGGAACATCGCTGGTTTTCCAGCGATGTTCCATGGAAAACGGCGATATCCTTGTTGATAGGGCTGGGTGGTCTCAGCCCTATAATCCACCACCCATTGGCTAACATTGTGTAGTCAAAGGAAAAGCAGGCGTAAGGAAATTAGTGATAACCAAGGTTAGCGCTACTTTTCTTATCACTAAGCTTGTTAGCGTGCCCATTGATAATTGGAGAAATGTCGGTTAGCGACATCTCTCCAGTTATTTTGGGACGGAACGCTCACTTTGCATCTCATTAGAGATGCAAAGGTGGGCGTTACGGGAAAGGGCGTTAAGGCAAGGATTCACGCGATAGCGTGACCTTGCTGATACAGCGATAAAATTATCGCCACTTTTTGTCCAAAAACGGACGCAAAAGGGCGATAATTTTTTATCGCCGCCTTGTTGATATGCCCCATGATATTTCTGTCCAGCCCTTTTTTTCTGTCAATCAATGTTTTGGTGACCCCCCTTTTTCTTGGCTCTGCTAAATAAATCAGCACAATGAAAAAACTCTCACAAGAAGTGAATGATTTTTTTCTTTTGGAAGGTTTTGTGCAGATTCCTGAAATGGCACAAAAGTTATTAGCGAAACAACAAATGCTCTTCTTTTAGAAACTCTAATGTGTCTATCACTACACAGCGACTGGGTTGCCACTGGGTATTTATAGTTTACTCCAGTATTGGAATGTTCATAGATTCGGTGATGAGACAGAATATCGAATGAAAAATATTGAGTGGCAGAAACATTGAGTCACAAATATCACGAGTGAGAAATATCGACAGCAAGAATATTGTGGTCAAGAATATCGACTTAAGGTAAGTACTACTGATTTAAAAAATATCAAAGTGTTTAATATCGTTTGTAAAAATATTGATTTTAATTGTTGATAATTGTTTTAGAATATCTTTTATATGTATGTGATTTTTATATAAGAATTGTTTGGATTTTTTAATATATGTGTTCAATTTGTAGTAGTCATTATTTTTTTATTTCAATTAATTATGGTAATTGTGTAATTAATTTTAGGTGTGTGTTTTGGGGTTTATAGCAGTAAAGGGTGGGAAGTAATTATTTTTTCTAATAATAATTATTTGTTAATTTTTATTCATTAATGCAATTTAAAACGTATGTGTTAATTGTTATTAATTAATTTGATCAAATATGAATTATGGTAATTGTGTAATTAATTTTAGGTGTGCTTTGTGGTGTTTATAGGGGTAAAGGTTGGGAAGTAATTTGTGTTTAATTAATTGATATATAGTAGATTAATGCTAAGTATTGGATATTTATTTTGGGTAATTGTTTATTTTTTATGTGTTATTTTTACTTTTGAAGGGGTAAAGGGTGGGTATTAAATACATTTTATTTACTTTATAAGTATTTGTTCAATAGTAATAGTCTGTAATTTTAAAATAAGTTTTAATTGTGTAATTTATTATTTTACAATTTAATTCAGGTGTGTGTTGTGAGAATTATAGGGTTAAAGTGTGGGCAGTTCATACATTTTTAGTAGTTTTTTTATTAATAATATTTTCTTTAATTGGTAATAATTATGTTAATTATGGAAGTATATTCTTTTTTTAAAAAAAAATAAGTTTTTGATTTGTGTGGTGTTATAGGGTAGGAAATACAATATATAAATGTTTGTAATAATTAATGTTTTTGTTTGTAAATATTTTCTAGTTTAAAATATTTAATTTTTGGGAGTTTATTTTTCTATTTTATTTCATATAATGTTTGTAGTTGGTCGACGGCATGCCGGAGAACCACGCCTCCGGATAGCCGTAGGTGACCGCTGCCCCACCCCCAACATGGCGATCTGTACCTGGCGTGCTGCAGCTGCTGGCCGGCATCGCTAGTGATTTCTACCGCAAATGTTTCCGGGAATCGGCGGTGAAAAGCGAAGCAGGCTTTTCGGGTCCCAGACGTCAGGCGCAAGGGCTGAGTATTGTACGGAGCCTTCTGTGAGATGGTCGGCTTGATGCTCAAAACTGCGGGGGAGTAGTGCCCTCGGAGGTAAGGAGACGACGGCGCTTTTTTCAACGGCCACTGAAGAGAGAGTTAACGTCTGAGTGAAGGTGAGGAGGGAAGTGTTTTCCCTAAAATGACCGCGGTGATTGCCATGAGATGCAGGAACTTAAAGAGGCACTAAAGGGGGAATAATAAAAGAAGAAAGCATTATTTGGATATTGGATATTGGACATTGTAGACTTTGGGAGGTCCTTTTACGAAAATAAAGGAGAGGAGAATTCAGAAGGGACTAGGGCAAACAGAGATTTTTTTTTTTTTTTTTTTTTTAGAGTAACAATGGGCAAACCCCAGAAGGATGCAAGTATTGCGAATAAATTAAGTAAATCTGAAGTTGCTGCTCGTCTTAAAGCCAAAACACGCCAAGCCCTGGCAAAAAAAGCCACGCTTCAGGCTAATAAGGAAAGGGATAAGGGAAATAATTCCAGCTCCCCTGGCCTCAATAGCACTCCTGAGAACTCTGAGGACGAGCCCCCCTCCATTATTGTTTCTCCACAACGGAAGGGGTTGCCTGAATTAACAGCTAAACAGGCGTATGTCACACCGGAACCAACTGATGCTGCCATCGTACTAACAATGTCACCACAAGGCAGCCCAGCACAGGACGGTTTGAGGAAAAGTGGAAAAAGTGGAAAAGGAACGAAGGATTTTCCGTTGTTTGCAAAGAAAACCATCCCACAGTCCTCTTCACCAACCTCAAATACAGTTTTTAAATCGAGTGCTTCATCGCCAGGGATAGGATTGGTCCCATTAGGATTTTCATAAGAACTGATTTCCAAGGATAAGAATCAGGCTATAACTCGACGAAATCCTGAAAGTGATCTTTCAGAAGCTGAGTGTCAACAGCAAGATCTCACTCTCATTCTCACACAAGATTCGGCGGCACCCCCTATACTTTCAAGCTCCACGAATATAGCGGGAAAAAATATACCCAGGTTAAATCCCATTCTGGCTCAAGACGTGGCAGATGAAGACAGAAAGTTCACGAGGGACACCTCGGTTACCCTGATGTCACTCCAGCCTCAGCCACAGTCTCAACCTCAATTGAGACCTCAAGGGCAAGCCCTGCCGGAAGTTGTGCCAGCTCAGGCAGTTTTAAAGGTGGGAAGCACGAGTATTGGAACAGATGGCCTGCCAAGTAATCTCAGTCAGAATACGGAGACCAGGGGTTCCTCCAGTTAGACATTAGGGACATGCTGAATTTAATTTTGGAAGAGATCCGCGAAATGAAAAAAACACAGCAAATGGAAATCGCTGCCTTGCATCAGAGACTGGGGAAAATCGAAGAAGCGATGACCGGATTCCCCAACAGATTGCAGGAAGCGGAGACTAGAATATCTGCATTGGAGGATCAAATGAATATGGCTATGGGAGAGGCAAAAGAGGCAGCTAAAAGAAAGAAGTACCTTGAGAATAAGCTGTAGGAGCTTGAAAATCACTCTTGGAGGTCCAACCTCTGGATCGTTGGGGTCCTGGAAGGGATAGAAGACTCCCAGCCCCTCCCTTGGGTAAACTCATTTATTAAACAGCATGTCCTGCCCGAGTTTGAGGGCGACCTCACCATTACAAGAGCCCACCGTGTCCCAGCGCAACCTTTCCCAAGCTCTACAATACCAAGAACTATCTTGCTGAACTTTGCAGACTTCCGTATAAAGGAGAGGATTTTAACAAAAGCTATTCAGCAGAGACAGTTTTTTGTGAACAAGACTAATAAGTGCCGCATATTCTCGAATATGACTGCCGCTGCTGCAAGCAGGAGAAAAGAATTTGTTAAAATTTTGCATTTGTTTAAAGTTCATGGTGCACACGCATCAATTGCTCAGCAGTCCAAACTGAGAGTTTTAGTCAAAGGAAAGTTCTTTATGTTTTCAGACCTCGAAGAGGCCCAGGCTTTGTTAAAAGAGATTTTAGCAGGGTCTAGCGGTTGAATATTGAATATGTGTATATAGATAGAGCTACTAGCAGCAATGGCAACATTAAGGGTGCCCTCTCTAGAGATATAGCCGGTTTGGCTAGGAAATGTTTTTACTGATAGGCCACTCTCAACTGTAATTGAGAGTGTTTTGAATTGAAGCTAAGCCGTTAGCAGCTGATTGCCTTGACGGGCTGGACGTGTTAGTGAGCGGCTCCGGAGTGTATTCCCCCATCCCTGGGAATCGGTGGCCAGCAGGACGGAAAAAGACGGCGGAGATGAAAACCGGAGAGAAGCAAAAGTCAAGAGACTAATGGGACTAATGTAACGAATCTACGATACGGGAAGACGCGGAGAAACGCGAAAAACGGAGGGGCAGCTAAACGCCTCGGGAGTATTTCGCGCAATTACTTGTGGTGCACACCTGTGGAGCTCGAGGAGGAGCAGCAGTGCCGGCCGCGGTGTCGGCGTACAGTTCGCGAAGAGCGCAAACCAAATTCAATGGATTAGCGATATGGGAAGACGTGGAAAGCGCGGTAGTTAAACGCCTCAGGAGTGATTGGCGTAACTACCTGTGGTGCACACCTGTGCAGCTCGAGGAGGAGCAGCAGTGTCGGCCGTTGCGGCGGCGGCGTGAAGCCCGTGTGGTGCGTAGACCAAAGGCAGAGCACTGATTGTAGAGATTACCGCAAGCGTTTGAATACTTCAGCTTCAGCTTCCAGAAGTGTTGAAGGACTTTAGTACATTCCTGTGTCCACAACCCTGCTGCTGGAGACTGTTCAACCCGGCTGCTGTTTGAGGGCCCCTGGCTCACGCCCTTGACTCGCCTGTCTCCTACACGCCGCCGCGTGTATCATCTTCACGGCCGCGTATCGAAGCGGGACTACGTCTCCCAGCACCACCTGGGGCACCTGGGGCGGAAGCTCACGCCCATTGACACCTGGAGGCGCAATTAAAGGAAGGACACTCCCCGCGTTGCGGGACCGCGCGCAGGCTGAGGCAGGAAGAAGCAGAGCAGGGCCACATCTCTTGCCTTTGGTGTTTGAGGTACCGTTTCTTGTTATCAGACACGTTCTGTAGCTGACATATGTCTGTGTGACAGCAGTCACGACTCCACTCTATTATTCATCAGGACTTCGACCGAGAGCTATCTGATTCGAGAGTCTGCAACTGACATCATTATTTCACCCCGATTATACGGGCTCATATGGGAATTGTTATTTTTTCTGTTTAGTCATTCTTTGTTATTTCTGTTTGATCACGGTTTGTGGTTGGCTGCAGCACTCGCCTCCAGGCCATCTAAATTCTATTATCTCACAGTACACTGTTATTGTTTTTCTTTGTATATACACAGAAATACCATGACTACCCGTGCAAGTAAAGGTAGGAAATCCGTGGTGGGAGGATCTGTCAGGGGCACTTTAGACCATTTCATTACCAGGGCTGCCACCGTTTTGGAGCACGAGATAGCTATCGCTGAACGACGTCTGTCCCTAGAACCTTTGTTTCAAAAACGCTCTTCATTGGGACATATTGTGGATGTACTTTCTCCTCCTACCACCTCTATCTCTAACCCTGCTGAACCCTGTGTATCCGATTTGGATTTTATCCCCCAGACCCCTGCCGCTACGGACACATCAATCGTGCCAAATAAAAACAATGGGTATACCTCTGATATCTCCCATCTTACTGATAATTCAACAACGAAACTGATTCCCACTAAAACCCTCAAGAAAGTAAAGAAAAATACCTTTAGGAATAAACCCACGAGCACTAAAATCACTAAACGTAAGAAAAATATCAAAGTCCCTCCTCCTAAATCAACCCTTTCAGTTGTCCAGACCACAACATCTGTAGAATCTGTGCAGGATGATATTCAGATAAATCCACCTTATTCTCCTAAACTGTTAATAGATATTGAGCATCTGGTGAAATCTTTACTCTCCCCTTTAGTGGAAAGAATGAAAAATCTTACCGTCCAGCTAACATCCCTGGAAACAACTGTTAGTTTGCTTACCACATCCATCAGGGATTCAAATTTCAGTTCCCAAAAAAATCCCATTGACTCATCACACGTTGGTCATACCTTACCAGATCAAAAACTAACCCAGGTCGTACCACCACCTAGATTGGCAACCTTACCTTTAGCAATGCCTACACAGGAAAACAGTGCCCTAGTCAGTAAGTCACCTACAGCCACCCTAAAGCATAACCCGATAGATCTCAATAAAGGCAATCCCAATTCACAGCTGCTTTTGCTTGGCCCGGAGCGAATGATCGATCATATTGACCTGCCGCCAGAAGCAGCTCCATATGTGGTGATTCTTGCCGGTGTTCCGGTACTTACCAGGGACAAACAAGAGACCTATCAGGAACTTAAAAATAAGGTTGTACACTGGCTCACTAAAAATAGGACCCTCCACAGTGACATCACTGGGGAAATATTACATGTAAGAAGGTTGGAATGGGTTGGTTCTAGGCCAAAGGATATCAAGGGAGATGTAATTATTATAAACTTTAGAGACCGTAGGGTTTTGCGCCACATAGTTGACTGGTATACCCCTACTAGTGGCCCAGGTATTTCGACACATGCCCTAAGTTATTTTTACCCACGTTCTCTTCTGTTAAATCCGCAAAATTCACACATCTTATCCAGACCCATCGCCCAACCTTTTTACCCATCTCTTCCCACCTCAAATAGATTTGCCATCCTCTCGAGCCTGGACGACCTAGATTGACTTTTTCAGCTAAACAACGAGCCGAGTAACAATAACATCCAAAGTACTCTTCAACCCTCTTTAGAGGCAGATGGTTACTACCTTAAGATTAATACCGTGAGCCCAGGCAACCTTGAAACCAATATAGCGACACCCATCAATGCCTATAGCTTGAACTCTGAGCATAGTCCCCAATGTGATGGCTTAAATACATCACTGAATCAATTCCAGTCTGAAGTTACGGTATGTCCGTTAGATCTATCTGCTCCCTGCCAGTTAAATGACACTCCTGAGCATTTCAAAGGCGCCACGGTTAGCAACATCGATATTAACAATAAACCTATGGCCGTAAGGCTCTTGTCATGGAATGTGGCAGGTCTCCTCGATAAATTGTCGAACCCTTCATGGATCCAATCTGTCTCCACTTCTTGTATCATTTGTTTACAGGAAACATGGTCCATTGATGAACTCCATCTTTTAGGTTATAAGACCTTACACACCCCAGCGTTGCTGAGCCCGCATGGTAGGAGTAGAGGCGGATTAGTGACTTACATATCTGTAGAGTCAGGTATATCATCCACTAACTTTTTTGGGACTGAAAATTACCAGATTATCTCTTTAAAAGGTAATCGTCTTAATAACATTACCTTGGTCAACTTTTATAATAACATACCTAGTTCCCGTTATGAAACGGTTCTAAACGGTTTAAAGGCAGATTTAATTAAAGTGGAGTCCCATCTTCAAACAGATATGTTGCTAATATGGGCAGGGGACTTCAACTGCTCCCTGTGTCCACTGAGTACGGGTGGCACCTGTGGTCTAGACTCTATTAGAAGCGATACCACTTCTCACTTTCGGCATTCAACATTAGGCGACCTTCTGAATGGATTAATATCGCATTTTAATGTGTCATATGCGAATGAATTATGTAGTCCTCCGAAAGATTTTAAACCAACTTATAATGGGAGAGGTTGCCACTCCACAATCGACTATATCTTGATATCCTCAAGGTACACAGAGCTCATTACCAACTGGGAGACACTGGACTGTGCCATCAGTGACCACTACCCATTAACGGCATCTATTAGAACAGTCACCACATCAAAGGATGATTTAAGGGTAAACCCGTCCCACACCCCGCCCATCACTTTGGGTTGCACGATGGGACTTTACCTTAATTGGGACAAAGTGGTCCCTCCTGTGTTCCTTAACACTCTGATTAATAATACACATGAGCATATCCAGACATGTCTGTCCACCTCAGAAAGCCCACAGGCAATTAGAAATGCTTTCTCCATTATATCAAGGGAGATTAAGAATTTACTCTCTAGGGCACCTAAGAAATTTTCACAGAGCAGTATTGGCTGGTTTGATCGATCATGCACCAAGGCCTTGAAACGTTTAAAAATAACCCTGCAAAATAAACCCCGTAACCTATCGGAAATTAGAGACGCTAGACAAAAATATCGTGCAGCACGGGTGTTAAGAACTAAACAGTTAAAAACAGAGGCATGGCAAGCGTTACAGGAAGCTGCAAACAATAGGGATAACACCGCCTTCTGGAAAGCTGTTAATGCACCTTTTCTGAAGGGTATTCGAGATGTTAAACTCGAGATGGCTATACCCGCTGATATCTGGGTTGACCACTTTGGCACACTATACGATATAAGTGACGCTATGGTCCCTACAGCTTGTCTGGATCCCCACCATAACCAAGACAAAGAGCTGAATGCTCCCTCTCTTTTTCCCTTAGACCTTATTTTTGATTGTACTGAGGTCCTTATGGCATTGACTGAAAGCCCCTCTGGGAAGGCCCCCGGCCCTGACTGTGTTCCTATTGACGTTTTTAAAGCACAGCTGGACTTATGGGCCCCCCTGTTAACAAACGTCCTAAATTCCCTGAATCAAACAGGTTTTATAGACACATGGCCCGAAGCGGTCGTTGTCCCGATTTTTAAAAAGGGTGATAGGAACAATCCCTCTAACTACCGCCCTATCTCTTTGCTCGACTCTCTCATGAAAGTCGCAGGGCGCATTATTTTAAATCGGATGCATGACTGGTTGGGTGAACATGACATTATTTCAAATTTACAATATGGTTTTAGACAGGGCAGAGGTACTATTGAGCAAGGTCTGAATTTGACCCTTATTATTGCAAAATATACTCAGGCAAGAAAGGGGAACCTGTTCGTGACCTTTGTAGACCTCAGTTCTGCATTTGACTAAGTTAACCATGAGATGCTTTGGGAATCCCTGGCCGAGATTGGCATTGAGCTCCCCATTCTCGCCTTTATTAAAGAGCTATATAGGGGTGCATCAGCTCGTGTCAGATATGGCAGACAAGGAGAGTGCTCGGATAGGTTTTACATTAAAAGAGGTGTAAGGCAGGGCTGTATTTTAGCTCCCTTACTGTTCACTCTCTACATAAATTCAGTAGGCCAGTATCTTAACAGAAATTATCACGATTACCCCACTATAAATGGGAAACCCATACCCATATTACTTTACGCGGATGACGCCGCAATTATGTCACAGACCCGCATGGGCCTCCAACGTGCAGTAAATGATTTTACAGAATTCATGTCACACCGAGGCCTAAAAATTAATGCATCAAAGACTTTTACCATGTCTTGCGGCCTGGGAATAGGGAAAATAAAATGCTCCATTTTCATTAACGGTAGCAAGCTTGAAAGTGTTGATAGGTTCCCCTATTTGGGCATTACCTTCGAGAAGAAGGGCTCCTGGCGGGCTGCTGCCCAAGCTAGAGGAGTTGCCTTTTCTAAAGCCATAGGGGCACTTATAAATTTCTCGAAAAAACTAGGGGGACGGCCGATCATCCCCTTATCACAGATCTACCGTGCCAAGTGCGTTTCCACATGCACATATGGATCAGGGATTTGGGGTATTGACCAGGCAGACCCCATACAACGCTCTGAGAACCGTTTTCTAAGATACCTTTTGGCAACACCACCCGGCACTTCTGTTTTTGTTTTGCATAAAGAACTTGGTTTTACATATATTATGGACATGATAAAATCTGCACCCGTTATATTATGGCATAAAATGTGGACTACCCCTGAAACACACCTCAACAGGGAAATTATTATGGACTGTCTCAGCCTGAGCAATGTGCATAGTTTAAAATGGCTGAACTATGTCAGAAAGATGCTACACGACATGGGACACCCAGAATTTTTCACTGATCCAGCCACCCTAAATAACATCCCTAGAGTGACTCTAAAATGCTTGGCCATTAGCCACCTGGCAAATCGACGCTGGATCACTGAAAACACCAAGTATACTGTACAGGAACATCAACTCTGCACTACTGTGGAAGGGATGCAACACTATCTTTCTGTAATTCCTTCTCCTTTCTCCCGCATGCTCGTGACCCGGCTCCGCACTGACACTTTTTTCAGACTGTTGACATTCCCTAATCAGAACTGTTGGTCGAGAAACTTGGAGAAATGCCCATGTGATGGCCTGTCATCTCAGTCCAACATTCACTGCATCCTTTTTTGTAAATTTTACCAACTGCCAAGGGTTGCCTATCTGAAACCGCTGCTCAAATCCTGGGGACTTCGTTCGTGCAGGGCAGCCTATCTTAAAATGAAAGCTTTAGACAGCCCTCTAGCTATCGCAGTGATTTCTTTTTATTTAAAAAAGATTTTAATGACTAGGGCTTCTATGCACCCATAAAAGAACACATTGCTTTTTGCTCAT
The DNA here is from genome assembly GCF_964204655.1 of Triturus cristatus. Classification (NCBI taxonomy): domain Eukaryota; kingdom Metazoa; phylum Chordata; class Amphibia; order Caudata; family Salamandridae; genus Triturus; species Triturus cristatus. The sequence goes on from NC_140583.1 coordinate 743,177,851, forward strand.
TTATTGAATTTGATATGTCTACTATCACTCTTTTAAACTTTTATTTTATTTCATGATGTGATAATGTGATTTTATTGTACTTTTATGATAATGCCTTTGCATGTCGAATAAAGAATTTTGACTTGACTTGACTTGACTTGAGTGTTGTTGACATTGGTCTTTGTCTAGATTAACTTTTCAGTAAATGGAAAAAAAGGGGGTCCCCTATATTTAGAATATAGAATTTGGCACACACTTACATCAGGCTTTTTTTTTTATATTGTTGGGTTTGGGGTTAGCAGGGTCACTCAGTGTAATTTCATGACACCCAGGAAGTTAGATGGGAGGGGCGAAATGTGGGTAGTGTGCGTGGCAGGGCTTTTCCCACATTTGAAGGGGTGGGTATTTTTTCTTTGGGGTGGGATGGGGGACATAGTGGGGAAAAGAGCACGAGCAGAAGGCTCTGAAGGTTTAGGTAAGACACAAGAAAGGGCTAATAATGGAAACCAGTAAATGCAAGATCCTATCAATCAATACTAATGGCATACTAAACAAAATGAAATATGGCGCTCTTATTAGATGGTTATCTTCATTAAATCCCCAAGTTTTGTTTCTACAGGAGACTCACTTGAAATATAATTCTCCAAAACTTTTTATACCTAAGACTTTTTCTAAAGTTTTTTTTGCATCTTCGGGTTTTTCGGTTAGAGGGGTAGCAATCTACTTTTCTAGTAAACTTCCCTGGGAAATTATACAAGTACATAGGGATATACATGGAAGATGGTTATGGATAGTAGCTAAGTTACAGGGGAAAATGCTAAATTTTATAAATTACTATGGTCTAGTCTTAGATGACATTGTACCTTTAACTGAAATTAATGATTTGTTGTTAGGATCCCCTGGACAGGTGGTATTTGGTGGGGACTTCAATTATATACAGGATATAAGGAAAGATACCTCGAATAAAAACAAAAAACAACTAAAACCAAATACAAAAAAAATTATAGGAACCATTATACAAGAATATCAATTGGTGGACCCAATTTATATAAGCCAATTTATATAAGGAATTTTACACCTGTTACTCACATCGTTTTCGGACGGCATCTCGAATAGATTTTTTTCTTACCTCCAGATCCCTTCAGATTCAAGATGCTGGTTTAGGCTGTAACCCTTTTTCAGACCATACCTATGTTGGGATAGAAATGGTACTTGGGGGAAAAAGCAGGGAACGTCCCAGGTGGCAGCTGGATCGTCTCCTCTTGAAAATGAGGATTGGGTTCAGGGATTTAGAAAATGGATTTTGGAATATTTCCAGATTAATGAGAATACAGCTGCCCCCTTTTCAGTGTGGGGTGGGTTTAAGGCAGCAGACCGTGGACAGATAATGGACAGATAATAGCCTATACGGCCGCCCAGTCCAATACCCGCAGGATTAAAATTGCAAACTGAAGTGCATCGGGAATATTCTCTCCAACTTCAGCTTCTTCCAAACCTATATGAACAGGCAAAAACCGCACTGATGGAGTTTTTTATTTTGGAAGAGGTCTGCAACTGAAGAAAGTCAGTTAATTGGCAAATTCTTGGCAAACTCCACCAGGAAAAAACAAGAATCGGCCACAATAATCAGAATTTTAGATCCTCAAACTGGTCAAGAAATAGTTAAAAATAGCAATATTTTACAGACTTTTCTAGCCACTTTCATCAGCTGTACTCTACTGAGTATTCAGTGGAGGAGGAGCAAATTCAGGAATATTTCATAAATACGAATGTCCCCAAGCTATCAGATAGCTGGATAGGCGAATTGGAAAGGGAAGTAGATGTTGCCGAAATATTAGCAGCTATTAAATCAACGGCCGGGGCAAAAGCCTGTGGGCAGAATCGCTTCCCTATCGAGTTTTATAAAGTATTTTTAAAAGAACTTGCTACCCCATTGAAAAACCTATTTAACTTTGTTAAAAAGGGTGGCGAAGTCCCAGATGTTTTTAAAGAAGCAATAATTGTTTCTTTTGTTAGTCTGTTGAATTCTGACTATAAAATCTTGATGAAGGTATGGGCAGAACGCTTTCTACCCCCTGCGCAAGAAATAATCCATAGAGATCAAACCGGTTTCATAGGCGGTAGATCAATGGCGACCAACACCCAGTTTTTAATACATGCGCTGGATTATTTTAATACAAATTCCATCCCGGCTAGTATTGTAATGGTTGATGCGCAGAAAGCATTCGACTTTGTGAATTGGAAAACCTTGTTTTTTACTTTGGATCGGTTTGGGTTCCCTGCACAAGTAGTTAATATGTTACAAAACATTTATCAGGGGGCCACTGCTCGGTTCATAGTTAACTCAAATTGTGCAGGAACCATAAATATAAACCATGGAACCAGGCAGGGCTGCCTGCTTTCGCCATTACTTTTTACTTTTTTTATAGAACCTCTAGTTTTAAAGGTACGAAACAATGCTTCTATCCAACCCCCGATACCTGGTATGGCTAAATTAAAACATTTTGCTGATGACATTATTTTATATCTGACTCCCGATAGAGAGAACCTCTAAACAGCTCTGAGGGAATTTTCGGAGTTTGAGCAAATAGGCGGGTACAAAATAAATGCCAATAAAACTGAGGTTCTCTCCCTTAATGCTGAATTGAACTCTTTTCCACCTTGTTTATAGATACAAGCAGCAAAAACTGATCTTATAAGATATCTCGGGATATATGTATCTAATCTGTATCATCAGTTATTTGAGATGAACTATTTAAAAATGAAGGGCAAGATTAAGAAGTTGCTGGAACAATGGGCATTACTCCCTCTTTCGATAGTGGGTAGAGTATCATTGATCAAAATGTCCATACTCCCACTGCTCATTTTTTTATTCTCTAATGTCCCGATTAAAATAAATCAGTCATACTTTAATGAAATTGATATCCTTTTTAGGGAATTCATTTGGGGTAAGAAAGCTCCATGGGTTAAATTGAACGTGATCCAACTACCCACAGTACAAGGGGGCTTAGCATTGCCTCACATGAGAACTTATTATGAGGCCGCCTTCCTAGATTTAGTGGCTGGCTTGATGGGATCTAACCTTACTAGTGACAGCTTTTTTATGGATAAAATGACACAAGAAATTGGATTGCTAACCCCAGTTTTTCTAAAAACTTCTAAACTTCCAAAAAAGACGCGTTATAAGACTTTAAAAGATTATTTTTTTAGACTTCAGTCCTTTTTTAAAAAGATGGGCTCATCTGGTCTCCAGTATTTAAAATTAAGAAAATGTGCGCGAATCGGCCTCCAGTTACAATCTAGGCATATAAGTACTTGGGAAGGCTGTGGACTCTCCGAGTTAAGGCATTTTATAATTCAAAATAGGCCGATCTCCTGGCAAGAAATAACAGCACGGGCGGAAGGACATCGGAGGCCGACCTTTCTTGAACATTTACGTGTTGTTCATTTGTTAACAAATACCAGTGGTATTTTGAACACCCCTAATCAATTTGTGGTAGCCCTTCATGGGGCCAAAGTCAAAGGGGTGGGAAATTGGTATTGGCTGCTACACAAGCAGGGACAGGCTTCCGTGATAGAGACTCACTTGGATAAAATAACTCTGGAGACCGGATGTAGGCTGGATGGGAAGGAGTGGGAATCTATGTGCCATCTAGGGAGTAAATCTTTGCGTGCCGCTAATTTTAAAAGGATGGCCTTTCTATCACGGTGGCTTTCTTATTTAACTCCGGCTGCTTTAAAAAAAAGATTTCCAGGCACAGAAAATAGGTGCTTTCGCTGCCAAATAGATGGGGAGGGCGTGTGGTATCATACTTTTTTTGCATGTTCAGGACTTAGGCTCTTTTGGGAGGCAATTTTCTCGGATATTGGGCAAGCAATCGGTAAGAATATTATGCTCGAGGCCGCAGCTGCCTTGCTTGGTATCAGTAAACATGAAAAGATACTATCTGAACATGAAAAAGCCTTCGTATTCATTTCGTGTATAGTGGCTCACTCCCTAATTTTGAAGAATTGCAAATCTAGGGAAGCACCTTCCCATCTGAAATGGTTCAACAACATGAAAAGAACCCCAAAATTTGAGGAAGCCTATGCTAAGAGGGTAGGAGCTATTAAAAAATTGGAAGTTTTTTCATGAACTTGAAAAATTTAAAGAGAGATTACAGTACTAGGGTTGGTAAACTAATGTAGCAGCTTTTTATTAAAATGCATTAGCACTTTTTTGTATTGCACTTTAGCAACACTAGCACTTTAGGAGTTTTAGCACTTTTTAGAATGAGTTTTTGCATTTTGGTTAATGACGTGAAGAACTGCTATAGCCACAAATCCTTGTTGTATTTATGTTGGCTTTAGGCGACAAGACAGCACTAGCACTATATTGACATTGCACTTTAGATGCATTAAGAATTTTCCTTATTGTTGCTTGTGTTCTAAGATAAATTTGCATTCTGCTTTATGAATGAGTGTATAATTAGCTGCTTTAGCTAGAGCTCATTGTCATTTTCTGTATGTATTGTTTGGCTGTCACTTAGATTTGTTTTTTTTTCTTTTCTTTTTTTGTAGAAACTGGTTTAAATGAAATTTTTTTTTAGTATATCATGTAATTCTTGAACCGTAATGCTCTGCTCTATAAAAATATATATACGCGCTGGGGGTCCGCACCGTACCTACGGGGGTGGGGGTACGCTTCATACCTACGGGGGGGGTACGCTCCATACCTACAGGGTGGGGTGGGGGTACGCTCCATACCTACGGGGGTGGGGGTACGCTCTGTACCTACACGGGGTGGGGGTACGCTCCGTACCTACAGGGTGGGGGTACGCTCCGTGCCTACGGGGGTGGGGTGGGGGTACGGCGCGTACATGGGGGGCTGGGGGTACGGCGCGTACTTGGGGGGGTGGGCTGGGGGGGTGTTCGGCGCATATGCGGGCACATGTTTGGACGTCTCCATGGTTGCTATGGGAGTTCGCTCCGTACGGTGTTTTTTCCATACGGTTGTGCATTCGGACGGATGGGACGGATCGTACTTGCGCGCTCGGACTTCAGTTTACCGATTCGTACGTAAAACTGTCCGGGGACGTGCCGGACACTTTTTCTGACCCGATGACGTGTCGGGGAATTTTCCCAATGCGATTCGTATGGATTTTTTAACATACGAATCGTACTTGCCAGTTTGTACGGGACTTGTACGATTCGTACGTACAAAAATCCGGATACGATTCGTACGGGGAATATTTTGAACGGATCGGAATCGGCACCATAATGTTTGTAGTTATTTGTTGTATGTAATTCATATATAATATGTTTTCTTTTCATATATTAAATATATTGGTATTTTAATTTTTAATATATTTATAAATGTATTTATTTTAAATTTTTATAGTAATATATTTTTATTTTTATTTTTTAACTGACTGGACAGTGAATAGCAACTTTATCCATTCGCTATCCAACACTTTCCCTACTGTTGCACTTATTGGAGTGGGAATAGTAATTTTTACCCCTCCGCTATCCAACACTTTAGCTATTGTTGCACTCATCGGAGTGGGAAAAGTAGTTTTTACCCCTTTGCTATCCAACACTTTCTATACTTTTGCAGTCTCTGGAGTTGGAATACTAAATGTAATCCCTCTGCTATCCAACACTTACCCTACTGTTGCACTCACTTGAGTGGGAATAGTAATTTTTACCCCTTCACTATCAAACACTTCCCCTATTGTTGTACTCATTGGAGTTGGAAAAGTAATTTTTACCGCTTTGCTATCCAACACTTTCCGTACTATTGCACTCACTGGAGTGGGATTAGAAATTTTTACCCCTCCCCTAACCAACAATTTCCCTACTGTTGCACTCACTGAAGTGGGAATAGTACATGTTATCCCTCTGCTATCTAACACTTTCCCTACTGGAGTTGGAGTAGTAAATTTAATCCCGCTGTTATCCAACACTTACCCGACTGTTGCACTCCCTGGGGTACAAATAGTAATTTTTACCCCTTCACTATTAAATACTTTCCCTACTGTTGTACTCGTTGGAGTTGGAATAGTAATTTTACCCCTACACTATCCAACACTTTCCCTACTGTTGCACTCACTGGAGTTGGAATAGCAATTTTTACCCCTCCACTATCCAAAAATGTCCCCTCTGTTGCACTCACTAGTGTAGGAATAGTACATTTTACTCCTCCGCTATCCAAGACTTTCCCTGCTGTTGCAAAGACTGGAGCTGGGATAGTAAATGTAATCCCTCCGCTATCCAACATTTGCCCTACTGTTGCACTTGTTGGAGTTGGAATAGTAATTGTTACCCTTTCACTAACCAACACATTCCCTACTTTTGTAGTTATTGGAGTGAGAATAATAATTTTTAACCCTCTAAGATCCAAAATGTTCCCTACTGATGCACTCACTGGAGTGGGAATAGTAAATGTTACCCTCCGCTATCCAACAATTATCCTACTTTTGCACTGACTGTATAAGGAAATTTAAATTTAAATATTTTTTAACTGTTTAATGTTTTAAAGTATTATAGACTGTTATTTTTCTTATTTTTTAATTATTGTTATGTATTGTTTATTTTTATATAATTTTAAAGTTTAGAAAAGATAAAAAATAATAGTTTTATTAATTGTTTTAAAGTAAATATATATATATATGTATAATTATTATGTTTTTGTATTTATCTATTTTTTATTAAGATTATTTGTTGTATTTTGTTAAAATGTATGTTAAATGTAATTTATTTTGTTAAAATAATTTCCATATTTATTATAAATAATATATTATTTTATCATATATATATAAATCAATATCTTGTACATCTATATTTTTTACATCAATATTTCTTTAATCAATATTTTTGTACTTACCTTTTTAAGTATAGGATTCAATATTTGTGTAATCGATATTGTCTGTGAACCCATAGATTCACATGCTTGCATCATTTCCCGTTGTTATGATGGGAGTCCCACGTATTTTAAAATAGTAATAATAGTAGTAGTAGACTGATAGGTATACACTAGAAAAGGCCTAGGCCTCTTAGTTTAATAATCTATCATAGTCATTATTAAAAAAGAGACCAAAGTTTGCCTTAACTAATCTCTCTAGAACACCCCAGATGTTCTACTGCACATTGTGCTAGTGAGTCTCCTCTGAGCTCTGCTCAGCTTTTCACACATAAAGATTTCTGGACTTCCTCCTTCAGAGAAGTGACTTTATTGATTTATATTTCAAGCAGGTGTATATATTTTACCCTTTATATCTGTTGTTTTGCCACTAGCTCTGACAGAGTCATGTCAGACAAGACATGAAAGGCTCTCTTCAGAGAGTGTGCCACCTGTTTAAAGAAGAGCCTATATGTGGAAGACCCTCATAAAGAGTGCCTTTACTTTTTATATCCAGCCCATAAGGTGTTAGACTGCAAAATTTGTTGCACCTTTTAAAACAAAACTCTCAGAGACGGTGAAGGACAACTTCTCATTTGGCTCCAGAAGATGAAAACCAGGTCTGATCCTCTGCTACTCAACTGCTTGATATTCTGATTGAAACGTGTGAATCTAGGAAAGTTCCAATACTGTAATTATAGTTCTCCAGTATTGGAAGCTTTCATAGATTCACATGCGACCCACCCTCCTCCCTGGGGCAAGCTCACCATTGTGTAATTCGGCATATTAGCATATTGACCTGCTAGTGCTCGAACATCTGAGGTACTGAGCTTCTCGCTGGAGTGTTCTAGAGGTTGATTCTTGCTGATTGGTTAAGACAAAATTTGGTCTCTTTTTTAATAATGACTATGATAGGTTATTAAACAAAGAGGCCTAGGCCTTTTCTAGTCTACACCTATCAGTCTACTACTTGTACGACTACCACTATTTTAAAGTACCGGGGACTCCCATCATGATGACAGGGAATGATTCAAGCATGTGAATCTATGAAAGCTTCCAATACTGGAGAACTACAGTTACAGGTAAATTACTTATTTCTTCCATATATTTTTTTGTTTACTTACAACCTTTGTGCCATTTGATGAATATTCAAGAAACAAATACAGTAATCCACCTCAGCTCCTTCCAGGCAAGTTTTGGGGTGATTGATCAAACAGGGTGCGAGAGAAAGGCGGGGTCACAAAACACATTCTCCCCATTCAATTTTCGGTACAAGAATTAGAAAGAAGTACACCAAATTTGTCCGAAGTCTAGTTCCTTACACAGATTTTGGGGTTCTTGTAATTTAGTGTAAATCCATTCAGTAGTTTTACAAACAATTTAAGTTTAAAATGAATGTATATTTCATGCCACTGAGAATCCACGGACCCTACAGCTCAAAGATAATGATCTGATTGGATGCCACAACATCAACAAAGTCATTGCAGCAGCCATTTTAGGGTTCTGGACTTTGTCCCGAGTCCTGAAATACTGTAAAGTAAAAAATATAAGAGGACAGGGTAGGGCAACCCTGATCCGCTAGGCCTGGTGGGTAGGTCCCAGGGAGACTTCCCTGGGGCCAATACTACTTTTTTAAATGTATTGCAGAAGAATATGTGACGTTACAATGCATGCCATTACATCGCATGCCATTGCAACGCAAACCTTTAATCTGACTTTCTGTCTGGGGGAGCGCTGGAAGTTGAAATAGAATAATTTTCTATTCCAACTCCAGTGTGTGCAACCGTAGGGAAGGTGTTGTAGTTAAATCCAACACCTTGTACCCACTGCTGCACACCTTTTGTGTTGCAATGACAAGCGATGTAATGGCATGCATTGTAATAGTTGCATTGTGAAGGTTGTTTCCCACTGCAGAACTGCCAAGGATCCATGGAACTAGTAAAAATAAAAATGGTCTCCCACCCCTTTTTAAAATATAGGCTCCACAGGGTTTATTTAATTTTTATGGAGGGGCCGTGCGGTCACCTACTTGAGCCATTGGTTCAGTATCGTTTTGTGCCTTATTGAATGAGGAAGCAGAAGTTGACAAATCTCCTAGATAAGGCACTGTATCATTTCATTCTACTTGTTATAATGCCGTTAAATAAATCTTTGACAAGGTCCAGTGACCGGACGACATACCAAATGGCTTGAGAGGGATTTGGTAATAATGATCCTCTCAAGGTGCGAAACAAAAAAAAACTTTTCCCCTCACATGTAATGGCATGCCATCGGTGAACAAGAAAAAGTCGTGCCTGCAAATATACACTCTCAAATAATGTTGTTGATACAAATTGGTTCAGTCATTTCAAGTCCATAACTCATGTCACATTTCCTGAACATTTTGGATCTACAAACTCATGAACTCCTGAACCTTTACTACTATTCCTCTGCCAACACTAATCCTGCATCTGGTCTTTTCCCTGGGTGTCAAGAACATCTGATGTCTTTTCCCCAAGTGGTCTCTCTTGAAACTTGGCATCGGCAAGCTTTTGAAGGCTGAGACATAAAAGAAGTTGCAGATAGTAGACATTTTTCAACATATGTGGCATCCATTTCTCATCACCATCCAATTAAAGGGGTATTTTGTAAAAATGTGTTACATAAACTGTGACTGTTGATTATGTCACTGGGCCAGGAAGGAAGGGGATCTTGCAGAAGTTATTCTAAAAGTTTTTAGTATTTTTTGTCCGTGTGATCAACTTGAGAACCAAATAAAACTATGAAATGTAAAACTGACCCACTAGTGATTGTGCTAGGGGCTACCACTCTTCTGATCATGTTATGGAGTTCTTTATGGGCTAAATTCCATTCTTTAAGTATCATTCATTTGTATAATTGCTTAACTTTCTTCAGTCACCCTACATCTACTTCTTTGTTCAGATTCTGATGCATCCTCTCAATATTCCTAGGGGTTTCCTCAATATAGTTTTTTATTATACTAGTTGTCTAGCATTAAAATTTGCTTTTTTTAATACAGATGTTTCTTTTTCAATACTGCTTTAGTGTATGTGTTTAATTACATTATGTCTAATTTAATTAGCAACAGATTTATAATTACCTCACACAATACATTCCAAAGCAATTAAACTTTGAGTTGAAGAGGCTCAATATCTGAGAATTTAAACGTTTTATTTCCAAGTTAATTTTGACCTCATTACCTTCTACATTTCCAATTGCTTTCACAACAGAAGACCAATAATCTGCTAAACACCGGTGTTGTATTCAATTGAACTCGGAATATTGTAAAAAATAGGTCAGAATATATTAACCAGTTTCAATTACGTCACATGGTCTATGGAAGAGAAAAGAATTTATCAAAAAGTGTCTAAATTATTTTAAAAATTACCATATATATGGCAAGCTCATTGTAGGCAGTGAACCAGGAACCCAGATTTAGACCATTGGTACCACTCAGGTTTTCGTGTTCTAACATGATTTTTTTGCAAGGTGTGGATGTGTAGAGATGGAAAATATGTGATAGCAAGTCATTGCTCCTTGCCTTTTGTCTAATAATATTGGATCAGCAATCATAGCCAGAAACAAATAATGGTTTTCATATTTTTTTAGCATCCGAATCCAACAAAATATGTGGAAAAATAAACCTAATTTCACCAGATTGTTTAAATGTAATTTTATCTGAAAATATTTATGTTTATTAATTGTAATAATGACCCAACATTGGGGCTCACTACAGTGGCGGAGGGCACGCCAATGCCAGCCGTTTGGTGACGGGCCCTCCACCTTCGTACTGCTGTTTTCCCCCCACCATATTATGATGGTGGGTAATCGATGGTTAAGTGCGGCGGTCGTAAAGACCGCCCGACCACGGTTTCGACAGGCAGTCCTTTTCTGACTACCTGTCAGAACAAACACATTGGCGAATATTGCGGCGGTGCCTTGCAAGGACTGTCGTAAGGATTACGATATTCCTTTCCTCCGTTCTTTTTTCTGCAGACAACCCGCCACAAAACGAATTTTGCACCCTTTATTTTGCATTGTGGTGGGGGCTGCTGACCGCATCCCTGGCACAATGCAAAATATAGGTGATGCAACCAGCGTGGTGGTGGTTGCATCGTGATTAGGATTGTGGGGAGGCCGCCTCATAGGTGGCCGGTCGCAAATCTGTATCAATGGCAGACGGACTAAAGTCCATCCGCCATCGTAATGAGGCCCATTTTCCTTAAAATATTAACAATAAAACTTTATTGTATGCCTAATGGTTTAGTGACAGAATATGGTCCTCAAAAATATAGATGAAAAAATATTTAGGTAAAAATATAGAATGCAGGAATATCGAATCCCTATACTTAAACAGTTGGGTACGAAAATGGAAAAAAATTATCGATGTCAAAATATAGTTGTACAAATATCGATTTATGTATATATATAAAATAAATAATTAATATTAAATATATAAAATAAAATGTATTTAAAAAAAATTGATTTAATATACATTTTAACAAATATAACAAATAAACTTAATTTTAAAAGTTAAACACACATACATAATAATTAATATATATAGATATAGATATATATATGCATTAAAATAATGACTACACTATTAATGTTAATGTATTTTATAATTTTACAATTATATAAAAAATTACAAATAAATCTATATATTCATATAGCTACATATCAATAAAATCAAATCTAAATAGCAACAGTAATTGCAAGAGTAATTTCTCTATGCAACAGTAGAGAAAGTGTTAGATATTGGAGGGTTAAAATGTACTATTCCCACTCTAGTCAGTGCAATATTAGGGAAAGTGTTGGATAGCTGAGGTGTAAACATTACAATTCCCACTCCAATGAGTGCAACAGTAGGAAAAGTGTTGAATAGCAGAGGAATAAACATTACTATTCCCTATCCAATAGGTGCATCAGTAGAGAAAGTGTTGGATATCGAAGAGGTAAAAATTACTATTTCCACTCCAGTGAGTGCAGCATTAAGGAAAGTGTTGGATAACTAAGGAATAAAATGTACTATTCCCAACCCAATGAATGCAACAGTAGGGAAAGTGTTGGATAGCAGAGTTGTAAAACTGAGTATTCCCACTCCAATACGTGCAACAGTAGGAAAAGTGTTGACTATCGAAGGGGTAAACTTTACTAGTCCCACTCCAGTAAGTGAAATCGTAGGGAAAGTGTTGGATAGCAGAGGAATAAAATGTACTATTCCCACTCCAGTGAGTGCAACAGTAAATATAGGATAGAGGAGTGGTAAAAATTACTATTCCCACTCCAATAAGTGTAACAGTAGGGAAAGTGTTGGATAGTGAAGGGGTAAAAATGACTTTTCCCTCTCAAATGAGTATAACCATATGGAAAGTGCTGGATAGAGGAGGGCTAAAAATTGCTATTTCCACTCCAGTGAGTGCAACAGCAGGGAAAATTTTGGAAAGTGGTGGGATAAAATTTACTGTTCCCACTCCTATCAGTGCAACAGTAGGGAAAGTGTTGTATTACAGAGGGGTAACAATTATTATTCCCACTCCAGTCAGTTCAAAATTAAAAGCAAACAAAATACTAACAAAAACAACAAAGTATTTAAAAAGCAAATGAATAAAAAACATAAATATTTTAAAAATTGAAATACAAATATATTTAATATCATAACTTTTTAAAATAAAAACATATTATAATGTTAAATACATATGACAAAATCCTACAAGTATTATATTAAATAAAGTAAAAAATAATTTTCAAACAAATAAATATTTGTAATTAGAAAATATTTAAAAATGAAAACATTAATTATTTCCTACCCTATAACACCACACAATGCACAACCCACATCTACATTTTTTTTAAATGTACTTCCATAATTAACATAAATAATTTCCAATTGAAAACATATTATTAATTAAAAAACAACTTAAAACTCATAAAAATGTATTAACTTCCCACACATTACCACTATAATCCCCAAGACTCTCACCTAAAATGAAACTGTAAAAAATGAATTACACAATCAAAACTTATTTTTAATTAGAAAACTAATAGTATTTAACAACTAATTATAAAGTAAGTAAAATCCCCACCCTTTACCCCTATAAAAGTGAAACCCGCTCACACAAAAATAAACAATTACCCTAATTAAATAACAAATAATTAATTAATAATAATGATTGACTAATTGTTAATTAATTAAACATAAATTACTTCTCACCCTTAACAACTATAATTAATTACCCAATTTCCATATTTAATTTTCAATTAATGAGTATTAACAACTATTTCTTACTTAATTAAACATAAATTAATTCCCACCCTTTACCTCTATAAACCCTACAAAACGCACCTGAAACTAATTACACAATTTCCATAATCAATTTTCAATCAATTAATATCAATGAACAACTAATTATTAATTATTCAAAAATATATTACTTCCCACCCATTACCCCTACAAACCCCACAACCCACACCTACAATTAATGATGCAATTTCCATATTTATTTTCAATTAGTTAATTAATCTTAATTAACAACTTATTAATAATTAATTACAAATAAATTACATCTCACCCTTTAACCCTACAAACCCCACAACCCACTCCAAAAAAAGTACACTATTACCATAATTAATTACCAATAAATTAATTAATACTAATTAACAACCACTTAACATGTAATTAATATTGAATTACTTCCCATTATTATCACTATAAAATCTCAATGAAATAAATATTAATAAATAATACATTTTCATTAATGTATTATAATTGAATTACTTCCCACCCTATTCCCTCTATGAACCCACAACCCGATATGGAACTAAAACAAAAACCGAAATGAAATTGATAACTACTAAAAATGTAACCAATATATTAAAAAAACTAAACAATTCTTATACAAAAAAAATACATCACATACATTTAAAATGTATACTAAAGTACATAACATCAATTAAAAAAAAATATTTTAAAGAACTATATTTTCGCAAACTATATTAATGACCTATATTTTTTTTAATGATATTTCTTACCTTAAAATCGATATTCTTGACCACTATATTCTTGCTGTCGATATTTCTGACTCACGATATTTAGTTCTCGATTTTTCTGTAGTTCGACAATTCCAACTGGATATTTTGTCTGCAAGCCATTCCTCATATATTTATATGAATTATATGTATAATTATCAACAATTCCAAAGAATAATAATTGGTACATCTTAGATAAGCAATGTATGTCATGAGTAAACATAAACACAATTTTATCATTCACATTTATCGTCATTATCTTCTGAATAGGTGTCATCATTCTCTTCATCTGTGTGTTTGATTTTCACAGGCATGAAGTCTGTACATGTTATTGCACTTGAGGTAATTTAGTCAGCAGACACATGTTGGCAATTCCTAATGCAGTTGCAAACTACTAGATCGAACACAGCCTGGGGTGCTGGCTGCCCCTCCATCTAGTCCACTACCAGTTGCTCTGCTCTGTCACATTTTTCCAACTTCCACCATCTCCCAATTGGACTAGGTGTCTAAGGGGGTCATTAGGATGGCGGGCAGACTTTGTCCGCCCGCCATCCTCTTGGGGAATATGACCGCCCGCCAACGGTGCGGGGGTCCCGTTGGTGGTATTACTTGACATTGCGGCGGGCGGTGCTCTCAGCACCACCCACCACAATGCCAAGAAGGCATGTCATGCACTTCCATGCACAACGTGGCAGTCACCGCGCGGTGCCTGCCATGTTGTGCATGGAACTGCAGGGGGGTACCATAGGTACCCCCCATGTGCACCCCCATCCCCCAGAATCCCTGGGGGCCCGCTATGGGCCCCCAATGGCAAAAACCGTCTGCCATGGCAAAAACTGCCTGCCTTTCCGTGGCGGCAACGGCACATCCCCGCCTGCACATTGATATGGATGGCGGTGTCTACCAGACATGCCACCATATAAACTGCTTTTCCACCCGGATTGCCTTCCGGCGGAAAACCAGCAGACGGTCTTCCCGTCCGCCGGGGTCCCCCCCGTCATGGTAATGTGGCAGGGGAAATTTGTACCGGGCGGAGGTTTTTTGGAGGGCGGATCGCCACCGCCATATGGGCGGTGCCGATCCGCCCATTATCCTAATGATCCCCTTAGTATCATTCAAAAGATATCTCTTTCTTATAGTGGCTTGATAATTTGCATGTTTCTTCAGACAGTCCCTGCAAGGTGGAAGTTGATGATTGTCTATCTCCCTCTTCTTTGTGAAGAATAGGTGCTATCTCAAGGCATTCATTTGATGAACTGAAGATTTTAGTGCATACAGCAAGCACGAGAATTGCTCCAATTAGTCCATTAGTTCTTCAGAGATATCCCATTTGTCACCAAGCTGCGAGATGTTTCCTGTGTATGTCTGTTGGCAGACAGGATTTGGAATGCACTTCCTTTTTCCACAAATGTGCTTACTGTGTCACATCCTGTAAACATGTGGAGACCTATCATAGCTCGACAAACATTTTCACCAAGAGTTGAAGCTATTTTCCCAATGTCAAGGACTCACATGTGTATTTTAGTACTACATATCAGAAACAATTTAGCCATGATTCTGTCACGGAATCCCAAATGCATAATAAACACATCTATGTCATCTGAGCTTATCAACGTCTGATGAATGATATGGCCATGGTGCTGATGTTAAGTTTATTTTAATCATTGTTCTTATGTGCAATGATGTTTTATCAATTATATTGTTCATGCCTGTTGCCTCAACCTTTAAAACTGATGATTCTCTTTTCAAACTCTGTTTTTCTCTTACAACATACTGTAGCATGACTTTATCAGGTTGGGTGAATAATTCTCCTTTGCTCTCAGGGAAAATGTGGAGGTTGTCTGAAAATATGTGGAGGCTGTCACTGAACTCAGAGTCCAATTTTCTTCTAATAAGCTTTTTGGTTGATTTGTCTATTCTCTGCATTCCTCTGCATTTCATGAAGGTTTCAAGCCTTTCAGTGAGAGTGTTCACACGTATTATTTCCTTGTTAGGAATATCACAGTTCTAATGTATTGAAATTGTTCATCATATGCTTCATCTCTCATATTTTTATAGTGGTCATCGGTATGAATGCTAGATGCATGATCTTCCTCCTTTGCTTTAGCCCCTGTATATTTCCTATAACAAGATGCATGATAATGGGCTTTTTCAGCCACTATGTCCCTACTACAAACTGCTAAGATCTTTGAATCACATCAATGTTTGTACACTCTTGGAGCCTTTGGTCAACTATAACCTATGTGGGCCTTGATTAATTTCTCATGCATTGATGTTCGCTTTTAGCATTTTATCTCTCCACAAAATATACATTGTTCAGCATGCACATTTGACTTTAATGATGTTCTTCTGTTAAAAGCATATACTCGTGCACTCCCTCATTCCAGCGTCATCAATGACACTTGTTTCAGCTTTTCGCTTAATAGTCTGTATATCTCTCTAGATACTAAACAGGGAGAGGGTTAGGATCAGCTTGTTTCAGTCTTCTTCGTGATACAGCACATTCATTCACCACAAGCTCTGGAAAAATAAATAAATTAAAACATTTCCGAATTTTACTTTGTGTACCTGATATATAATCATAACTGCTATTATACTTATCAATGTCTATAATCACATTTACTGTAATTGTATTTTTTAATAATAACATTCGCAATATTAAAAATTATGAAACATTTACATTTATATCAATGTATCTTGGGAGCGAGGGGGTTACACCCAAATGGCAAGGGGTTATGATTTGCTATAACATATTTTCCATCTCTAGGCATCCATATCTTGCCAATAACTCATATTGGAACACATCTTTCCAAATGGCAACCATAACATGGTTGGCTCAAGGCCTATTGCTCATTTCATAACTCTCTGAGATGTGTAGTACCACAGTAGAGCAGGTATTGAGAGAAGTAGAAGGAATTTGGACTGGAGGTTGGCATATTATTTATCTTTCTAATAGGTATTTTGTTAGTGCGGATCGCTCTATTGTTCTATGACAAGTTAAAGGCAATCATTTCCATTTATTTTGGAAGGTCTTTGTGGAAACTTCAATAATCAACAGGCAGATGACTTGCTTACGGCCACTGGAGTCGTGGAGGACTCAGCCGCTGCCTTTGCGAACTCCTGGAAGACTCAGGCTAGCTGTCCAGATTCAACAGACACCTTTCTTGACCCTTGCAGTACAAGCTCTGCCAAAGGTAAGCAAAGTAATGTGTACAGATTATAAAAATAGATGTGATCATGTGATTTACACAAGGTGCTTTGTGAGTAATGCAAGCCTCAACATTCAAGTTGCAAAATGTTGAGGGTCATATTTATCAAAGAGTTGTGTCACATTTGCACCACACAATGGGGGTGTTCTCTCGCAAAACCCATGGATTTTGACGCATTTCCAGATTTACCATAAGTGGTAATCCTAGGAATGTGCAGAAACTGCTATGCATCCCCGGGGGATGTGTAACCAGGAAAAATATCTTTACATCGCCTCGTTTTTAACTCTTTCTAATTGTGCTGCATTCTGCAGCACACATAGAAAGAGGAAAGTGACTCACAGGGTCATTTTTGTGCAGGAAGGTGTCCCTTTCTACGCATAAACAATACTGCTTGCAATGCAGGCATCCTTTCACCATGGCGCAGTCCCTGCATTGGCTCTAGGCAGCGCATTGTGCACAAGCGCTAGGAAAAGGCAGGAATGCACTGTGTTATGATAAATAGAGCACATTCCTGTCCTTTCCCTGTCACACAGCCTAGACCAGCAAGGTGACTTGATGCACTGCTCTGTGTGACTTCCTAATAGATATGCCCCTGAGTATTTTAACCCCACACCCATACAATTGCCTGTCTCTTGCTACATTATCAGAAAAATATGGATCATTCTCAGCAGGTTATAAAGGTAGCACAAATTTGAATTAAGGGCCTATACCCGGGGTGCAAACAAACTGTTCAGTCAAGGAATGTGGCAAAACGTAGGAGATCATTTCTGGAAATAATGTGAAAAAATAGAATCGGTAGGATAAAAAAAACCTGCTGAACTCTGTAGCTGAACACCTCAACAAAAAAGAGGTTCTGTGTGAAAATTCTAATCAGCAATATTAATGCCTCAGTCAAAACTCATTGGCTATGATGTTGTCACTGTGCTTCAAAACATTTTCTCATTGTTTGTTTTATATATTGGTTGTTATAATCAGTTTTATATTGTCTGCATTAGAAAAGCATATAGATCAATAGATCTGTGACAAGTATAATAAATTGCCTAGGGATATACAATGCACTTGATTTGTTGTCACTGTGCACACCATATATAGATGATAACAAAGTGTCTTTCTCTATCTTGCCCAACAAGAAGAAACACACAGCCATCCTTCACATCCTTGTATGAAAAAAAGAAGTGATTGTGTAAATGTTAGGGTTGAGAAGCTGTGTAGGGAATGTCCCCTGCTTGGAGAAACAAGCATGTGCCACTGACCTGAATGATTGACTGCATGTGGATATGGTAACCTAACTAATATTTCAGCAAAGGCATCATTCTAATTTAGGATCAGTGCAGAGGCCAAGGGCTGTCCCTGAAAATGTGATGTCCAGGACTTGTCCTATGTCCTGGAGAAGCACACCAAGCGTGCCTTAATAGAAGACAATGGACTGCTGTCCATGTTTTTAAGATGAATCATATAAGGTGGGGATGGTAGCATATCATGGTTTATGATTATAATGTGACTATACCTTTTTTATTGGTGTCAGTGAGAGTATGGTCTACTGGCCCCTCTTATGTAAAGTTCCACTGTTATGTGAAGACCCAGAAACCTTGCACTGATATCCAGTGTTCTTGATGAGTGATGAGTGTATACATTGAGCAGGTGATATCTGTCTGGTAGCAGGACCCTGTGCATGTGAGTCTATATCCTGAAGTTAGTAAGGCCAATTTTGAAGTTTAACATTGCGCTAGATGGAGAATGAGGACAGCTTCCCTAGACGGTGGAAGTGTATTGTCTGCATTCATATGGCTGGATGGTGGAGATTGTGACACTGACACTATAGTGTGGAGGATAAAGATGTGGGTGCAAAAGAAAGTCCATGAAGACTTTTTTAGCAAGACGTTCTTGATGAGTTTTTCCTGAACACTGCCATATGTTGGATGGTATTGTTAGGGGTGGACAGCAGTTTGTGTTGCTCAAAGCAAGGACGTTTCTAGTGCATGCCTTCTCTTTTGACTGTCCCTGATTACTGCTTCAGGAATACTGATGACAGCCAGGCACAGAGATTTCACACTTCATTGCTTAGAGTCAGCCTCAATGCTACCTGCTGTGCGAATCAGCACTTAACACAAAGGCTGTATCTGTAGAGTAGCAGGAGAAGGACAACTGAAAGAGAGCTACCTCAAACCAGTTCTAAAATTAGAGACAGTGGTTCACAACCCATGTCTCAAAAGTGTGTGTACAAGTAGGATCCAAGCCAGCCCACTTGTTTCAGTTGCTTATGGAGTGCTCTATAGAGTACTTTAAGAGCAGCTGTGTAACCATGACTTCTGTTGGCCTGATAGTCTGTCTCCCGGGGGTGATGTAACATTCCTGAAGTCTGCAATTTCTACTGGAGGAGCTCAGAGTGTTACTAGTCTCTAGAAGCCTGTCTACTTGGTGCGAGAGGGAAGGCACTGAGAGAGAAGAGCTGGCCCAGGAAGAGAAGTATAGCATATTCTTGGCCCAGAGAAAGCAGACTGCATTAGAAAGCGAAAACAGGAGTGACCTCTAACATGAGTGAGTCTCATGATCTCCTACCACTGTTCATGCTTAGATCTGCCCCAAAGACTTCCCCAAATCAATTGCAGATACTTTCTCTGACTATGGCTGTGGGCCACAAGCTGGTGCTGCTACTGCTGAAAGAAGAAAAGAAGACATATCATCACTATGTGAAACTCGATCAGCCTAGGATGCTGCAACTTTACGTTGTCGCTGAGTGGAGCCGGGTTTGTCTGGGAGGCCGCACATGCTGAAAAGTTGTGCCTTGACATCCGGACCTGCCCTGCTGTAATTGACCCTGGTGCTGAAAAGCTGCCATGAGGACAGCATACCTTTCACATTACAGATCTGTGAGACTGTTAGACCTGGTATCCTTGGCATGGTTTCCCCTGACATTTTGCCTCCTGACCTAATGTTTCGCCGACTTTTGCTGGCTTTAGGACTCTTGGCTCTCTACCACTCACTCTAAATATGGCAACATAGGCTTATCCACAATTGGCATATTTAATTTACTTGTAAGTCCCTAGTAATGTGCACTATACGTGCCCAGGGTCTGTACATTAAGTGCTTTTACTGGGCCTGCAGCACTGATTGTGCCACCCACTTCAGTAGCCCTTAAACATGGCTCAGACCTGCCACTGCAGACCCTTTATGTACAGGTTTAAACTGCAATTTCAACCTGGCAAGTTAATCTACTTGTGAGGTCCAAACCATCCCTTTCATTACTTATATGTCACCCTTAAGGTAGGCTCTAGGCAGGCCTATGGACAGGGTGCTGTATATATAAAATATAGGTCATGTACTTTTGAGCTTTAGATGCCCTGGTAGTGAAAAACTGCTAGTTTCTCACTACTGCAAGGCTAATCTCTCATAGGTTAACATTGAGATTACTTTACAACATCTTTTAAATGTAATTTCCAATTGGGAAAAGATAGAGATTTGGAGTTTGGTGTCTCTGGACCCACAATTTAAAATCGTAGCATATTAAATTGTAAGTCTGAAAAGGCCACTGTTTCGAAAGTCGACATTTTCTCATGGTAACCATTCTGTGCCTCTGACTGTCTCTGAAAATACATCTTGGTTGGGTGACAGCTGGTCTTTGTGCATTCCATCTAGATAGTCACACAAAGGAAGCTGGGTGTGAAATTTGCATCCTGATGACCCAACACCAGGCTGATGGGCTTTCCTGAGGTAGATTGAGAGGGAGGAGCTGACACTTGCAATTGAATAGGGTTGTAACTGTCCCCACACACCTGTAGTGAGAGTCTGGAGCCAGTTCAGGAGCGGCAGGGTGCTTGTGATCTTCAAAAGCGTCTTTGAAGTCTCCCCCACCTCAAAGGTACGTTGGGTATAAGTACTTGGCCCCTGACACCACCAAATCGGAACTGTGCTGGAACCAAGGACATTCTGCCTGGAAGGAGAGCTGCTGAGCCACTTTGCTAACCACATTACTGTGTTGGCCTGCTGATTGCTGTGCTGTATGAGGGATTGCTACTTTGCCATATGCTATGTTGTGTTGGCATGCTGCCTGCTGCTTCTTGCCTGGGAATGAGAAGGACTGGACATGCTCTCTACATCCCTGAAGCCAAATTTCTCCAAGGGCTTGCTGGTTTGCCTCTTATTCTCTGAAGTCTCAGGGTCACAAAAGACTTTTTGCAAATCTGCTAGTTCTGCTGGCTGCTGCCATCTGTAAATTCTACCCTAGCCTGAGTGACCTCTCCAGTCCTGGGCCTCAGAATTGGGCTCTTCCACTGTTTTCTGCAAAAATCGACGCAGTAACCTCTTTGCACCGATCAGAACCAACACAATGCCCTCTGATGCAGTGCTGATACGATGACGACGACAGTCTTGACTGCGAGGTTCCACAATGATGCAGCCCTGATCTGCAGACGCCACTGCGAGGCTTGACTTCGCTGCAGTGCAGATCCTTTGACACCGATTGCAAGGCACGACTCTGACTCATCGAGCTGACTGCGTGAATCAGAATTGAGACATTGAGTCGATGTCGACACTTGCTCTATACAAAGAAAGGTACTTTTTCAGCTGGCCTTGCATGGGTGTTTTAGCCAGCCTACCCTCCTTCACGGTGGACCTGAAACTTTGGATTTGCCCCAGTCCAGTGCTACCTCAAGTAACCTTTTAGCGCTATTGACTTCTAAGCACTGTTTTTGGATTTAATATTTAAAATTTCATACTTCGACTTCAAATAATTACATTTTTGTTGTTTTGGTCTTCTTTTACTCATATACATTTTCTCTATTTTTCTAAACTGGTGTGCAGTATTTTTGTGGTATTTTCACTGTGTTACTGTAATTGAAGTGTTGCACATACTTTATACATTGCCTCTTAAGGTAAGCATGACTGCGCTGTGCCAAGCTATCAGAGCATAAGCACGGGGTTATTTAGACTGTGTATGTAACTTACCATGACTAGGACTGTGGCTCCTGCATGGACAGGGTGTATACTCTGCCAACTGGAAACCTCAATTTCTAACAGAAACTCTCAAACCGGTGGCAGAAGGCTTCACCTGCGACTAGGACTAGGATGTACTCAAAGGATCTCAAGCATGAGGACTTGAGACATTCTGCATGAACTAAACCTAGGATAAGAATTAATTAACTGAGTCACACAACTAAACCCAAGAAGATAAAACTGACATAGTTGCACATGTGGCGTAATCAGGCCTCTGTCACAAATTAATGGGGGCTCTTGCTAAGAGGGTCACCCAAGTTGGGAGAAAATACTGGAATATGTGGGAGGTGTAGTGATTTATTAGATTGCAATCAGGAATACAACTCTTTGGGCCAGATGTAGGATCCTTCCATTTTGTGAGTCGCAAATTGCATCGATTTGTGACTTGCAATTTGTGACTCACAATATGGAATGTATAACAGTGTCTCACACACTGTTTGCTATTCCTAATGGCATACGGCAGGACACAATTTGCAACCAATTGGGAATGGCTAGCACTCCCAGGGATGGTGGCCTGCTGGGGTCAGCAGACCACCATGTCTGTGACTGCTTTTTAAATAAAGCAGTTATTTTGTTTTAAATTCAGCCTGTTTTCTTTAAAGGAAAATGGATTCATTTAAAGAAGAAAAAAATAAACGTTTCTGTTTCATTTCTCAAGAGCAGGCAGTGGTCCTTGGGACCATTGCCAGCTATTAAAAAATATTTTCACTGCCAGTCACAAGGAACAAAAGGAAGCAGATCCTGTCCGCCTTATTTGGGAACCATGGTTAAAAGGAGCTCTTGAACCATTGCTTGTGGGCTCGGTTGTTTGCCTCTGATGTCCCATCTCCCCCCTACTATAATTCCGCAGACTGGGCCATGTACAACCCTTTAACACCTGGTTCTCAGGCTTGACTCATTTTGCTAGAAATTCCTAGGCTGAGGTATGGATTAGGTTTTTTATCATATTTATGCCAGCTACTGGAAAATGTAGTCTATACTCACTTTGTGAAAATGGCTTTTTAAATATTTATTTATTGTAAGAAATTGGGTTACAGGTTGTGGGGGGTGAAACCCTTCTCAAGTAGCAGCCACAATTATTCTCAGTATGAAGTCACAAGCAAACCCTAAATTAACCTGAGCTAAACCTGAGGTAGCTTGGTGCAGGACAGTCAGGCTTAACTAATAGGCAATGTGTGAAGTATCTGTGTAACAATTCAAACCGTAACACAAGGAAAACACACCACAGAAGGATCCCACAACAGAGTTAAACTAATAGAGTGATTTGCAATGAATAAAACAAGACAAACAACAAAAATCTAATCTCTAGAACCAGAGATATTACATTTTAAAGATTCTAGCAAACACAGTACCAAAAGGCATTCAGCACCAACTGCGGCTATCTTGTCGAGCCGGACCAGGGACAAAGTCACAAGTTCATGCTTATTGTGATGGAGCTATTGGGACCCAGTTAGGCCCACTCAACAAAGTACCCTAAATCCTGGTTTGCGGAGCAATGCTTGGATCCCCGTCAAGGATGTCTTGCAGCTAAAACAATGCGTCAGTTCCAAGATGTAGCGAGGCTGCAGCGCAAGGCCCTGCTGACTCATCATTGAAGATTCCCAGATGAGGGCTTGCAATACGAAGCCCGGAGTCAAGGATGCATTGCGCAGTCGGGCGATGCATCAGTTCTGAGGTGCTGCAAGCTGCGATGTGGAGTCCGGCATCATTGTCAAGACTGCCGTGAATGAGGGATGAGAGGGCCTGTGTCAAGGATGCATTGTGCAGCAGCGCATCTGATGTGGTGCCAAGCTGCCATGCTATGCATGTCTTTGCGGCAGTTCTGATCCATGAGGCAGTGGTGATGTGTTGGCTCTGTTTAAGGATGTGCAGCAAAAGAGATGTGTTGGTTCTGCTGGATCCACAGAGGCTGACAGAGCACCTTTGGCCCACTGCCAAAGCCCAGGACTGGGGTGGCGCCAATTGGTAGGGTAGACTCAGAGATGGGAGACGCGAGCTACAGGAGCATGGTTGTTGGAGTCTTTGGTCTCTGAAGCTCGAGTCCGTAGGACAACCAACTATCTCTCTGAGTCAATCTGAGGTTCTGGGTTTAGGAGATGCAGGTCCAGTGCTTCTCATCCAGGCAAAGGGTCAGCAGGTCAGCACAGCAAGGCAGAAGCACAGCAAGGCAGCAGTCCATCAGGGCAGCAGTCCAGCAGGGCAGCAGTCCAGCAGAGTAGCAGTCCATCAGCATCACAGCAGTTTTTTTCCTGGCAGTGTACCCACAGGTCCAGGACAGTACTGAAGTTGTAATGTCTGTGGTCTAGTATCTATATCCAGTTGTACCTTTGAAGTGGGGTAAACTTCTAGAGATTTCTCTTTAATGTCCCCAGACATCCTGCCTTTCCTCTCATGGTTTCAGACTAAATATAGGGGGTATTCAGCCCTTCGTGTGAAGGCAGGACAAAGTCTATTCAAGTGTAAGTGGGGCTGTACTGAGCTCCTCCCTCCCATCAATCAATCAACCAAACAACATTTGTAGAGCACACTACATACCCGTGAGGGTCTCAAGGTGCTTGGGGGGGAAAGGGAGGCCGCTACTGATCGAACAGCCAGGTCTTGAGTAGCCTCCTGAAGGTCAGCAGGTCTTGGGTCTGTCGTAGGTTCAGTAGGAGGGTGTTCCAGGTCTTGGCGGTGAGGTGGGAGAAGGACCTCCCGCCGGTGGTTGTTCTTCGGATGCGCAGGACGGTGGCGAGTGCGAGGTCAGCGGAGCGGAGCAGGCGGTTGGGGGTGTAGAAGGAAAGTCGTTTGTTGAGGTAGGCTGGGCCAGTCTTGTGGAGTGCCTTGTGTGCATGGGTGAGGAGCTTGTAGGTGATCCTCTTGTTGACAGGCAGCCAGTGCAGGTTTCTCAGGTGGGGGGTGATGTGGCTGTGGCGTGGTTCGTCGAGGATCAGTCGTGCCGAGGCGTTTTGGATGCGTTGCAGTCGTTTGATGAGGTTGGTCGGGGCTCCTGCGTAGAGGGAGTTTCCGTAGTCGAGTCTGCTGCTGACGAGGGCCTAGGTGACTGTTTTTCTTGTATCTGTTGGGATCCACCTGTAGATCTTGCGGAGCATGCGGAGGGTGTTGAAGCCGGAGGAGGAGATGGCGTTGACTTGCTTGGTCATGGAGAGCGTTGAGTCGAGGATGATTCCCAGGTTGCATGCGTGGTCGGTGGGTGTCGAGGCTGTCCCCAGTGCCGTCGGCCACCAGGAGTCGTCCCAGGCTGAAAGGTTGGAGCCGAGGATGAGGACCTCCGTTTTGTCCGTGTTCAGCTTCAGTCGGCTGGTCTTCATCCAGTCGGCGACGGCCTTCATTCCTTTGTGGAGGTTGGCTTTGGCGGTGATGGGGTCCTTGGTGAGGGAGAGGATCAGTTGAGTGTCGTCAACGTAGGAGATTATGTTGAGGTCGTGCTGTCGGGCGACGTGTGTGAGCGGGGCCATGTAAATGTTGAATAGTGTCGGGCTGAGGGAGGAACCCTGGGGTACGCCGCAGATGATCTCGGAGGCTTCGGATCGGAATGGGGGGAGGCGGACGCTCTGGGTTCTGCCGGAGAGGAAGGAGGTGGTCCATTCCAGGGCTTTGTCTCGGATCCCTACGGCGTGGAGGCATGCGCATAGTGTGCGGTGGCAGATGGTGTTGAAGGGGGCGGAGAGGTCCAGGAGGATGAGGGCTGCGGTCTCACCGTTGTCCAGTAGTATCCGGATGTCGTCGGTGGCGGCGATGAGGGCGGTCTCGGTGCTGTGGTTGCTGCAGAACCCTGACTGGGAAGGGTCCAGCATTCTGTTTGCTTAGAGGTATCGGGTTAGCTGTCTGTTGATGATCTTCTCGATGACCTTGACCGGGAACGGGAGCAGAGAGATGGGCCGGAAGTTCTTGAGGTCTCTAGGGTCTGCCTTGTATTTTGAGTAGGGCGTTGATCTCGGCGTGTTTCCAGGTCTCTGGGAAGGTCGCGGTCTCGAGGGAGAGATTGATGATGTTGCGCAGGTGGAGTGTGATGGAGCTGCTGGCTTTGTTGAAGATGTGGTGTGGGAATGGGTCTGACGGGGAGCCGGAGTGGCTTGTGCACATGGTCTTGATGGTGTCATCGATGCTCACGCTGGTCCAGGCTAGCAAGGGGTCGTGGTCAATGGTGTGCAGAGAGACTGTTGTGTTGCTGTCTGTTGGTGCTGTCTGAGTGTTGAAGCTGTCATGGAAGTCTGCTATCTTGCGGTGGAAGAAAGTGGCGAGGGAGTCGCACAGGGCTTGCGACGGCGGGATGTCGTTGGTGTTGGAGCTGGGATTGGAGAGCTCCTTCACGATGTTGAAGATCTCCTTGCTATTTTGTGCGTTGTTGTCGAGGCGGTCTTTGAAGGAGGTCCTCTTGGCAGTCCTGCTAGTGATGGCCCATCCAGGCACACCTAAGCTCCCTACTGTGTGTGACTGTATAGGAGGAATACACAAAGTTCAACTGCCAGCTACATCCAGTCATGTGAACCAAGTACAAACTACAGGCACTAATGGCTAAGGCAGGAAAATGCCAACTTTTAAACTTGTAATTTGAAATCTGACTTCAGTATAAATTAGGATTGTTCATTACAATTTCAAAGACACCAAGCATGAACTGGTAGTGCTTACCTGCTCCCAATTGAAAGTGAATCTGACACTGAGATATTCTTCTCTTTCAGAGCAGTATGCTAAACACTGGTGCTCTCTACTGAATCAGGATGTCTTTGCCCCCTGCAGTCTGATTGTGGATGCCACACCATATTACAAGGTAGGTGTTCAACAGTCTGAGTAAAAGCTCCATGGTCCTGGAATGCGGAAGCGGTCCCCATGTGATGGGGATGGAACAACACACTTCACATTGAGATCTTGTGGGCTGGTGGCAACAGACATAGATTTAGTGATGTTGAGGCCAAGCAGCTAAGTGTGTCATCACTCTACCTATGCTTGCACTGAAGGGACGATCCATCAATCCAAGTATGGCAAGATGTCTACAAGTGGCTACCCATCTAGGCACAAAGTGGAAGCCACTATTGCAATGCTGTAGGAGGCAGGAAGGCGACAGTTCAACAGTGCAGGAATACCCACAGCACCAGCAGGTACAAGTAGGCACAGAATGTAGACCAAGCTTTCACAGAATGGATTCATACGGGTCCTCTGTGCAATATAAAGCCCACCTGCTACTTTTTACCCTAACATTAATGACAACGCTTGTTAAAATCAGGTTGGGTAGGTAATATTTAGATAAATGCAACGGCAAGAGGATAATGATCAGCCACGGCCTGTCCATACAGGTGAAGAGCCTTCACCCTCTCACTTTTTTGCAGAGAAGAAGAGTGTCTGCCAGGCTAAGTGAAGGTCAGCCTGACAGATACTTTTTTTGTTCAGGTTAGGCAGTGGTTATCATCTCTTTTAAAAACAAATCTTTTTATTAAACATGTATTTGATCCACCATTACAAAAAGATCATCAAGTAGATGTATTTTTGGCAACATCCGGAACCTGAGATACAATATTGCATACATTTGGGAACAATCACAGACTTAGCACTTGATACAGCATACGATTATTTCGCTATCACTCCCTCACTTTTGTCCCCAACACAGCTAGGTCCTATATTTCTCCCATGGATTCTAAATTTTATCTAATTTTTTGAGGCAACCTCTACTTTTATGTACTTTCTGCCAATCAGCACCAGTCCAGGTCCTGTTTCTAACTGGAAAGCTTTGGTGGATCCTATGCACCTCACAGCCTTGCTATATTTTGCTTTGCCACCCCTGAGGCCAACATGAGCCAGATTTTCGTATGTGTTGTGCCACCTGGTCTCCCCTGTGACTCCCAGTAAATATCAGCATGAGTCTAGGTGTATGTGTAGGCCCAGCACTTCGGACATCACCCCGGCTACCCCTGCCCAGTAGCACTGAATTTTGGGAAACTCTCAGATAATGTGAAAGAAGGTGCCTGCCTCCCCACATCCCCTAGCACAGTGGTCTGTGTCTGATCTACCTTATGGCAGCCTCCCTGAGGCTCTGGATCACTTCCTCCCAGTCATCGTTTTCCAGCAGTCCAAAATCTGATTCCCAAGCTGCTCTCAATGGGCCCAAGGGGTCAGGGAGATTATTCATTAGCTTCCAGTATGTGGGAGAGACCCCTTTGTCAATCATGGGGTCGAGTGGCAGTCGATTCTCAAGGGGGAGTAGTCGGGCAATGATTCCCCTTCTGGCATGTGTCCTTTTAGGGCATGTCTCAGTTCTAAATAATGAAACTGTTCTCCGTCATTCATTAGATATTCTGTCTGGAGTTCCTTAAAGGCGATCATGTTTAGGCCTGGGCGGTGAACTCTGCTCTGTTTGCAGAGTTTGCAGAGTTTTCTGCACTCCTCTCTTCATGGAACTCACGAAGTGCAGAAAACGCATTGTGCAGCCGAGTTTTTTCCCAGCTCACGCACGGTAAGTTCGCGAGGGCGAGCTGCCGCTTGGGAATAATTTGCACCCGAGCAGCAGGAAAACCATCGCGAACGGCAGTTTGCACTGCACTCCGCCACTTGCAGAACTCCGCAGAGCTTTATTGTGACTTTGTGGAGTTTCGCATAGCGAAACTCCACGAACTACGGCCAGGCCTGATCATGTTCCTACTCTGCCATATATCCCCAATGGTGTCTATGCCAATGAGGCTCCATCTACAGAATCCCTTCAGGCGTCCCACATCCTTCAGTACGTCGCTTTCCCATATTGACATTTGCTGAGTCAGTCTGGATTCCCATCCCAGTGGTTTAGGGGCTACATGCAATACTCGTATCTCCGCTTCTGTATGCCCGGGTAGAGACTTCTCCCTGCTTCCGCAAAACAGGGCCACAGGATGCCCTCTGTTTCCCATTGCATTCGATCTACTCGGTATGCTGGCTCAGAGTGGGGTGCGAAGGCCGAGCCATTGACATGAATGAGTTGGGCTGCTAGGTAGTAACTCCCGATGTCTAGGACCTCGTAGAGCTATGCGTGGTTTGCCACCCTCCCACAGGAGGTTGCCTTGTTCCTCCCAATGGCCTAGAAATAGGTATCTTGGATCTTGTACGGGGTGTTCTGCAGGGCGAAGAGTAGGCACGTGAGGGCCATCATTTTAAACAGTACTGCTCTACCCATGAGGTATATTGTTAGTCGCCGCCAGTATGATACGTCTCCATGCAGCTTCGCCAGTTGGGAATGTATGTTTAGGAATTCCTCAGCTGATTTCGCGATCCATTTGCCTAGATATTTAAACCTTTCATGCTGTACCTGGGCCACGCAGTCTGTTGTGAGCTCAAAACAGAGATTGAAAATGAGGAATTTGGCCCAGTTTATCTGATATCCCGAGTAGGTGCCGAAGAGTCGGATTATGTTGATGAGTCTGTGAAACGTTTGTCTAAGTCTGTATGCATAATATCAGCATACAATGAAATATGCTCTTCTCACCCCTCAACATCTATTCCTTGGATTAGGTGGTCTTTAACCCATGCCGCGAGTGGTTCAAGCACCACTGCGAAGATTACTCAAGAGAGTGGGCACCCCTGATGCATACCTCTGTGGAGTGCGAACGACCTAGAGACTGACCCATTCACTCGCACGTGGGCTTTTGGGTCACAGTAGAGGAGGCGGACTCAAGTGCAAAAGTTCAGAACAAAACCTAGCCTGAGAAGGACCGCTTGTAGATAGGGCAATTCAATACTATCTAATGCCCTATGGGCACCCAGTGATAGTCCTGCAGCAGGTTCATTTGGATTCACCGCCGTAGCGTTCACTACACCATATAGGCACCTGAGGTTCAGTCTAGTGCTTCTCTGAGGCATGAATCCTGATTGAGCTGGGTTGATTATGGTGGAAATGATGGCAGCGAGTCGGCTTGATAATACCTTTTCCACAACTTTAGTTTCAAAATTAAGTAGGCAGATGGGCCGGTAGGAGCTGCACAGCTCCATGGGCTTGCCTTTCTTTGGAATGACTGCGATTGTGGCTAGGCTCAAGTCCTCAGGTAGGCACCCACCTTCACCCATCTTGCAATGTGGTATGGAACATGTCTCACATCGGTTATGTCACCTCTGTTGCCACCCATTTAAAGAGTTCTGCGGGAAGCCTGTTCAGGTCTGCAGCCTTCCCGGATTGTAGGTCCCGGATTGCCCCTTCTACCTCCTCCTTTATCAAATCCTGGTCAATGGTTTCCCTATCGTCCTTTGAAACAGTTGCAAAGAGGTATCTCTGAGCAATTCAACTCTCCTGTCTTCTGTCCTAGCTGTTGCTGCTTGATATAGCGGCTCATAATAGGATGCAAAGGCCTCAGCTATGTCTGCTCCAGACCTTCGTGTCATTCCGTCATTCATTTGAATTTCCGTGACCCAGCTTCGCTCTCTATCTCTCTTCTCCAACCATGCGATAAGCTTGTTTATCCTTGTCCCCTAGGTCGTATAGCTTGCTCTGCATGGCTAAAGTGTGTTGCTGCGCTGCATCTTCCTCCAGATCTCTAAGCTCCCTTTGCTTAACACATACCCTGTGCCTCAGATCGGGGTCGTCTGACTCGTTTTGTCATAATGTTCCTTCCAGGGTGTCAATCAAATTTTCTAATTTGTCACTCCTGGAGCACTTCTCTTTCCTCAGTCCCCTGTCACTTCCTGTATATAGCCCCTGGCCACCACTCTGTATGCCTCCCATAAAGTGCAATGCGAGTCAACAAACCCTGTGTTTTCTTCAAAATAACGCAGCATTCGCTCTCTGAACTTATCTTGAAATTCCTTATACTTAAAGTGCCAGGGAGCTATATGTGGTGGAAGGGTATGGTGTCTGATTGGTCCTTGAAACAGGATTTCAACAGGTGAGTGATTAGATATGTCCCTCGCCTTGTGATGTGCCCTGAGAAAGTGCCCCACGTGTATACATTGTGTAAAGAGTACTGCCTACTGGTTGGGTTGTGTTGCCTCCATAATTTGTAGAGGCCCATCACCTTCACCAATACCCGCAGGGGTTCTGCCCCCCACCCAGGCAGGCGCCACCATCCTGTCAAGTTCATGTGACATTGCAGCATTCATGTCCCCTCCCAGTGTGAGCACACTGGGGCGCATATCTTGTAGTGTTTTGCTTAGCTCAGGGAAAGTCACCGCGTGTAGCATTGGTGGAATGCTACACGCCATGATCCAGACACACCGCTGGTCCCTGCTCTTCAGGGTCAGGTGATGGATTGCCGGGCGTCGGCTGGGTCGAAGGGCTGCCGCAAAGCCCCACTATCACACGGCCATCCCACCCGGGGGGGGCCTCAGGGGCAGGCCCTGCCGTCCAGTTTAATTTATTTTGCGTGGACCCCCGCAAGCAGCAGCCGATGCAGAGGCCCACAGTCCCTCACAGCCGGTGGCAATGGGACCCTGGGAGCATCATCTGCAGCCCCGTCCCAATCCCAAATGTCTGCCACAGCCAGAGCGGACACCCCAGTGATCCCTGCAGTTCAGAATCAGACAGATGATTGATAGATTTCCGTCAAGGATGGGAAAGGCTGCCGCTGAGCTCTCTTACTACGCAGCCATCTTGGCTGGTGCCAAGCCACGCCCTCACCATTTGTCATCTCTATCTTACTCAATCAGGGTTGAGCCCTGCTTGGTACTTGTTGTTGCTTCTATGCGACAGACTTCTGTCATTGAGAAGATGAGGAACTAAACATTACGAAAGTCATAATCACAGATCTACTTCTAAGTTTGGTCAATAAAGAGAGTTTGAATTAGTTTTTAAAGGTTTTATTTTCATTAAGAGTTTAGTAAGTTCTCTTTTTATTCAGTTTGTCATACATATCAGTCAACTAACAGAATTGATATTAAAAATATGGTTAGATCAAATCAGAACAACAATGCATCAAGCACATTCCATACAGGAAAAGTCCCTATTCTTGGAATGGAGCAAAAATGGTTTTAGCGGTAATCCAAAGGAGTTCAAGAGATAAGAGTGTGCTAGACCATGAAGCCAATTCAATCAATCAATATCAGCAGAACTTCCCATAAGGAAAGGTTCATGAAACTCAGTAAAGCCTCAAGCAATAAGGCAAAAATGATCATCCGATAGCAAACTGCAATCAGCAATAGGTTCTGCAACGAGTGGCAAATCAGCGTTCAGACTTCAACTTTAAGCCGTTTTCAGCTTCAGAGTGGAATGGTTAATAGCATAACAAAAAAATGGAAAGCGAATGGGGTAAGTGTGTCAACCTACTTTAGGAGAATGCACTAATATAAACAGTTGAAAAGAATGTTGCAATCCAAGTTGTATCTTCTTCTTTTATTGTCCAATCAGCTTTTGTAATCTTCTGTGAACAGACGGTCCTCTTCCTTTCCCACACTTTGTACAATAGACTACTGAAAGTTATCATGAAATGTAAAACATAAAAATTGTTTTTGCATATGAGGCCCTTTGATTTCCAGACCTTCTATTTCCATGAGCATGACTACATTTCTAAACTTTTAGTAAAATAAATTGTATTTTAGATAAACATTGGACTATGTGAAATAGAAACATTAGCTGCAATTGAAAACATTTTTACCATCACATTTTTTCATTATAAAATAAGAAAAACATGTTAAAAGAGTCAGCATTTCTGTTCATCCATTGTATTT
Organism: Triturus cristatus; assembly: GCF_964204655.1. Taxonomy (NCBI): domain Eukaryota; kingdom Metazoa; phylum Chordata; class Amphibia; order Caudata; family Salamandridae; genus Triturus; species Triturus cristatus. Next base: position 743,210,557 of record NC_140583.1, read on the forward strand.
TGTGTGAAATTCATTTTCAATTCATCTAACAACAAAGAATTTCTAGAAAACATTTTTAAATTGTTAAAATTAATCAGAAACATTCTGCAATTTTATGTAAAACTTAGATTAAAAACATGTCAGGGTAAGGTCAACGTTTAAGTGTTTTGCACTTCTTAGCACATTTGGTTAAGCCACTTGTAAAATGAAGTTTGCTTTAGGAATTTCTGAGGCCTAGGACTTGAATTGCATGTGAACATTGCACACTTGACTTTAACTATTGTTTTTTTGTATTTATAATAAAACTCTCTTCCAGCAACCAGGGGCTAGAAATTAACCCTGGGCGTAGTTCGCGAAGTAGCACTTCGCGAAGCTACGCAAAGTGCAGTTCGCACTACGCGAGCTACGCGTAGCACTTCGCGAACTGCGTAGTACCTTGTTCGTTCTGTGCCAGATGTCGTTTTCAATGATTGCACAGTGCGGACAAGCAACCGGCACTGTGCAATCATTGAAAATGGCATCTTGCCCAGTGCGAGCTGTAGTTTTCTGCAGCTCGAGTAGATTTTTACTCGAGCGGCAGCTTTCTCAACGCGAACTGGTAGTTTCTCATCGCGAGCAGTCGCGAGCATACACGACCACTCGCAATGAGAAACCTGACCTCCTTGCGTTGGGAATCTCGCCGGGAGGTTTATTTTCCATGCTCGCGATCACCAACTTGATATTGCTGATCGCGAACAATGAAAAAGTCTCGCCAGGATGTCATTTTGCTTGCTCGCGGTCGCCAACTTGACGTTGAGGACCGCGAGCAAGCAAAAAATGACCGCAGCACTACGCAACACTACGCTACGTGTGTTCGCACTGTGCTACGAGCAATTCGCGTAGTGCGAAGTAGCGCAAACTTCGCAAACTACGCGAGCGTAGCGTAGTGCTTTGCCCAGGATTACTAGAAATACACTAACTGCGTAGGCCCCTGCTGGCTGCCTGAGCTGAACTTTGCCAGACTGAGCATTTCACAGCTCTGGGGGCAAGACCTCCTCAGTCACGGCAAAAGTGCCTCAAGGCTCTCCTTCTCGGGATGAGAGGGAGACTCACTGATTTTTTTAAACTTGGGCGCTTCAGTTTTAATCCCTTAAGTGCCCAAGGGCGAATATCAAACAGTGATAGCTCATCATAGAGTACGGTGTGGTCAGCAGTCTCACCTAATCCCACTCAGTGACGAGTAAGAGATGGCTGCCTTCCCTCATTGGCTGACCAGACGCCAGCCAATGAGGGAAGGCAACAGTCCCAACCCTCCTGGAGCCTCCTAAGCTTTCATCTCCTGGAGCTGCAAGGCAGGTAAGTTTAATGTATTCTAATGTTTGGTGCATGCATGTGTGTATGTATCCATGTATGAATTTGTTGTACGTGAGTGTTTTGAATGGGGGTGTGTATGCATATTAGTGAATGCATGGGTGTGAGTGAGTGAGTGCATATATGTAGTATATCTGCCACCCTCCATGCCAACATTTCCAGGCACCACTGTTATCGAATGGGCATGTTGTGGATGTTATGGAAGTTAAGTCTGACAGGAGGGGGCATTGGAGACTTAGGAGGGAGATTGTGATAGAGGAGGAGGTATGGGGTTAGAGTATCTTTCAACAGGATAATGTTAGGGCAATTAAATTGTGATCAGGAGAAGCGCGCTCGTTTAAAGAAGTAAGCAGCCCACACATTGGGCATAAATATACAACAACAATGTTGACAGAACAATGCTTTTGACACGTAGTGATTGAATAAGAATCTGACTGTCATTTACATTACCTGGTGACGAACACACGATCGTACCCATACGTATACCTTTCAGCGACTTGGAAAGGTCATACTCCTTTTTACATGAATTTTTATATCTATTGGAAACCGATCCCTTTGAGTTTCGTGAAGTCCGTTTCTTAAAGTATCCATGCCCTGACGAAGTTCTCTAAGAACGAAACGCGTTGGCTGAGTTTGACTGTCCTTGGATTTGAATAAGAATAAAGAAACAATCTTTGGGATATTTGAAAAGACTTTTCCTTGAGTGCACCGTCCCTTTGTCAAATGCAATTAAATTGTGTGGCTAAGCCAAAGGATGTGATATATTGCAACCTCAGCCTGGTTCCAAATAAAGCAGCCTTTTTCACAAACAGAAGACATGTTGGTGGTCATTTTGGGCACAGCTATTTCACTCCTTTAGTACAGTACATTGTTCTTTTTCTCTCCTAGAATTGCATGTATGACACCTGCAACTCACAAAGCAGTGAAGATGCTCTCATTGCCACCCTATCTGCATACACCAAACGATGCACTGACCAGGGAGTGGTCCTGCCAGAATGGAGGAGTTTGGTCTCAGGTATGTAGTCTGGCACTGAAGAAGTGCTCAATTATAATAGACACAAACACCCTAGCCTTAATGTCATCAACTAAGAGTGATCAGCTCCCGCCAAAATGCACCCACAACCTCTCTGCATATTCACCTCTTGTACCTGTAAAGAGATGTAATAATTCACCACATTTGCAGAAGTCATCCTCACAAAATCTAGGTGAGTTCTGAAGTTAACAACTGTGCATATTTATAGTTGAGGAAGTTCCCATGAAGGAAAACATAAGGTTATTCTATTGTGACCTCAGATTCTACCTCAAAATAAAATAAATTGTTGCCACTCTGCAGAGTGATTGTAGTATATTAGAAAAGCCCCTTTCCAAGTACTCCATCCCAGTAAGACTACATGCACATTACAAGACAGCTGGCCAGGGGGGGAGCCAGGGTGGACAAGAAAGTGGACGCTCATTTATAAGCTTCCGCCCGGCACCCAGGACCTTGAAGCCATACGAGGTCCTGGCAAGCCATAATGACCTTGCATATCTGGGAAGGTGATATCAGGCCACAGAAGGCAAAGCTGAGAGGCCGTAAGTATGGTGCCGACATTAAGATAGCGTCTGGAGTCGTGCACTGACTCTTGACTGCACAAAAAGCAGTGGACCTCCCTCCCAACACCCCCAGAGCTACAGTGGCCTGTGTGTGCCTGGCACAGTTGGGCCGGTGCCCTCCTCAAATGTTGCCCCACGGTCTCCTGCATGGCCAAAAGAGGTGTGGGTCAGCTTAATGAGCCTGAGTAGGGCCTGAAGGCCTGAGGTCAAGCAGTACCTTCGCTGCAATGCCTGCGGGTCTCACGCTGAACCATACAGGGGGCTCACACTGAGGCTTGGTGGAGGCATGCAGGACCCCCACAGCTGCTCCCCTTTGTACTCACCTAACACCCTGGTCTCCTTTCCCCTTCCCCACTCACTCTCAACTTGGGGGGAGGTCCTGCTGTGACAGAGACTGACCTGATCAGATGCAGAGGACAAGAGACAGAAGCACTCAGGCCTGGTCACCTCAGGACCCCTTGGGTTACCCAGATTTAAGTGGACTTCTATGCGGTGAGTAGTCACTAGGGCTGACTGCTGCCTTGGGAGGGTCCTCTAGGAGATACAGAAACCAAAATAGGATGCAATAAACACCTGTTTCCCTAGCCCAGACCAAGATAGATAAGTTCACTGGGAAACAGTGGTTACAATGCTGTTGTTACCACGCAGGTAGGTAACAAGGCGGTCGTTACAACGATCGGGTTGTTACTATGCATGGCTTTACATCGCAAGTCGTTTCTACGACTTACACTAGGTGGCGTGCAACACCAGGGAATGTAGAAATAGTAATTTGTACTATTCCTAAGTCCAGCGCGCCATCTAGCACAAGTTGTAGAAACGACTTGCGATGTAAAGCCACACGTGGTAACAACGCAGTTGTTGTAACAACCGCGTTATTACCTACTGCGTGGTAACACCACGCTTTGTATCGTCATACATTCAAGTTCACAGCCCTGACTGGTGATCAAAACGGGGCAATTGGAGGGAAACCGCAGAGCTACCATAAATATGGACGAGGAGAAACCACACTAATTTTGCAGGTGATACAAGACTCACCGTCAGGCCTCAATCAAACATAGGAGAGGTGTGGAAGGATGTCGCCCTTTTTCAGCAGGACCTCCTTAACTACAAATATAGAGTCTCTGAGGCAGAGAGCTGTATCTCTGAGCTGAAAGAGACAACCTGTGACCTTAAAATGGAGGTATCCCACCTGTCCATCACGACTAGACCCTCACAGACTGGCCAGAGGATGAATAAAATAGAGCCCGCAGTGGCACGATCTGTTTTCAGGTTCCCCGATGGTGTGGAGGGATGAATACCCAAACTGAAGCAATGGATTACCTCATGGATAGACCCTGCTCTACTATCTTCATGCATCATCGTTGAACAAGCACACGGGCTGTCACCACAAAAACCTTTTCCACGGGCCCACCCTGCCCGATAATTGTCAAAATGTTCCACTGCCGGAACAAAGATTCCATCCTGTGGGGGGGGAAGGGGGGAGGGGTGAAGGAGCACCTCTCCTTCCAAACCGTATGTGTGAAGATCTTCCCAGATTATACTCGAAAAGTCTAACTGCAGCAGAAATCATAAAGCTATGTAAAATAAAATCTATGGGTCTACAATATATGTTCCTAACTCCAGCGAAACTGAGAGAGACCCAAGAGGGTAGATCGCACTTCTTCAAGAGTCCAAAGGAGGCATGAGACTGGCTGACGGAACAGCAACCTCTTCAGACGACTCACCCACCCACTGTTGTGGCCTGACCATAATGGGCCTGGTGTTGTGGCGTCCCCAAAAGGGGTGAGCAGAAGGGTCTGAGATGTCAGAAGAGGTCCCAGAGGGGGCTTAAGAAATTGCAAGAAGCCCCAAATTCATCAGACTCAGAGAAAGAAGACAAAGGAACCCGGTGTACTGGGAGACACTTCACCCCTCAGAGACACAGAACACTGATTGTACAAAGAGGGTATTATTTGTTTGACTTCGCAAACTACAGCATGCCAGTACTAATGTATTCTTTATACAGCCCTTACAGGCCAGGGTGGATCGGGCAGAGGGCAGGGGAGGGTTACTGTAACCACCTAGTTCAAGAGTTTGGTAGTTGATTTTGGGCAACAGATGTTTCTACTTGGGTGGAGTATAGGGAGGGAGAGTTGGGGAAGGCAAATCAATTGGGTTGCTATGGTGGTATTTTGCTTTTATTTCACAAGGCAAGGGACAACGCATGGACTTTCTTAACCTCCAGGGACAAAAGTCCCAGCCCTGTAAGACCAGAGATAAAGGAACCACCAGAGCAACTCACTGGGTCCTTGGTAAATCACTTTACAACTTTTACACCTTCGCTCCCCACCCTATATAAACCATCATGAACGACTGCACGGTAATCATGTTGATTGTGAATGGTCACCTGGACAACATCAAACATGGTTCAGTATTGCAATTTTTGCACCACTGTACCTCAATGATAGTGATACTTCAGGAGACCCACCTCCTAGGGGCCAACTGTACTTTTCTGGTGAGATATGGCTATGATAGGGTATATCACCCAGGTTTGCTTGTGGCTCCAGGGGGTAGCTATGTTGCTCTACAGGTCCCTGCCACTTGCGGTCTCTCGGATTTCCTGTGATTCCCTGGAGAGATATGTGTTGATAGTCAGCTCGATGGAAGGAGCCTAATGCAATCTTCTGATATCCCTTACATAAATATAGGCAGGAGCGGCCCATGCAGGTAAGAGGGGTGAGGCGGTGGAGCAGGGTGGGGGGAACTTGACGGATGATGACTAGGGAAAATTAAATAAATAATGTATTTACCCTCGTCATTTGTCGGGTCACCCCCCCCACCCTTCCCCATCGCCACACTGCTCTTACCTGCACAGGACACTCCTGACTTATCTTGCATTTAGCCTAAGTTGGGACAAACATACAGGGTATTTTAATGACATCCTGGCCTCACAGGACCTCCTCTAGACCCCAGAGATTTGATCTAGGACAGGGATGGGGCTAATCAACTGGGTCCTGGGCTTGGGCTAATGAGACACCTTGAGGGCATGGAGCTTAGGGACCAGAGCATACAAGCATGCTTCAGCAGCCCACAGGTCGCTATCCTGCATTGACCTCTTGCTGCTCCCAGACCCTGACCTTCTGCACACACACGGTTCACATATTTTACAACGGGGTGTTTCAGACTGTGCTCCGGTATTGTCCACATCGGAGTCAAGAGAGTGGGGGGGAGACAGCTGAAGCGCCTTAACACTTGGTTAATTCAGATGGGCAACTTCTCCCCATTCTCTTTACTCAATTGAAGGCCTTCCTACAAATCAATTACAGTGGACTCACCTGGGACCCTTTGGGAGGTCCATAAGGCCACCCTGAGGGGTCTGGCTTGCTCCTACATCAGAGGCAAATCCTGTGAGACATACGCCTGAATTTCATGTTTTGAGACAGCTATCTCTCTTTCTCTAATGGTACCTCCCAAAGAGAGTGCATTTACCACAGTGGAATTTCTTTCTTTTTCTCTCGATCTCTTTCTGTGCCTCTCTATATGTCTCTCTCGTGGAGTCCCACAGTGGATGTTTATTCAGCACAGTAGTCTCTCTCTATATCTAGCTCTATCTTTATCTCTATCGCTATCTCTCATGGTGTGTGTTTCTATCCCTTTAGTCCAGTTTTATTTTAGTGTTTTTACGCAATGTCTAATACAGACAGGAGATCAACTTATGAGTTACAATATTAAAACAATTAAAAATGCTGAAATTGTTTTATCTGATACAAGCTCTCCCTCACTTCCAGGGAGTCAGTTGTCCCCGGGGAAAACGTGTGAGTTCTGCAGTAATACTTCGGAGCCCATGATTCCAGATGTGGCCAGTGAAGAGTCCCACTGTAAATACTGCTGTATATAGGGTGCGAGTAGTTTTTTAATCTTTGCTTATTCTTTAATTAAATGGTAGATATATACTAGTTTCAGACTTGTATCTCCACCCATAACTATGATGTTTGGAATGGGTATTGGAGAATAATATGCAGAACTGGGAACACTGGGTCCTTTATGGTCAGATTTTACCGCAGGAATTTTCCATCTGCTTGTAACAGGTGTAAATGTAATCGGTCTTTCGGCTGGTGTTACCTAGTAAAATTGGCCTGGTGTTCTCGGACTTGCTATTTTTGGTTGTAGGAACACTGATCCAGTAAGAACTGGATGGGTGCTAACCCCCCGGTGGATACCTCCTCAAACAAATCATAAAGAGTCTAAATTTTAACTTTCACACAAAAATATTTTTTTATAGATTGCTGTCAGTTTTCCTCTTTCCTATCACTAGAAATATGTGTTCCTGCAGTATTACTTTGACCCAACTTAATTACGTTCAGTTTATCATCCTTTGAAGAATACAATGCAGAATAATTTGTAAGACTTTTTTCAAACTGTGACCCATGCTTAACAGACACATCTTAATGTGAGCGCTCAACTCTCTGAGATGTCTTATAGTCTTAAAGGCTAATGCCCTTTAAAAATAATATTGCAATTTTTATTTGTAACCTAAACATATTTATCATATTGTTGGTAGTTGTAAATTCAAAAATGTAGTTACTCGCTGTAAGAAATTGGGTTGTTGGTTGACTGGGGTGTAAGCCCTGGTCAAGCACCAACCAAAATCCTTGCCAGGGTAAAGCACAAGAAAACCCCAAATTAACCTGTGCTCACCCCCTTGGCACAGAGCAGTCAGGCTTAACTTAGAGTCAATGTGTAAAGTATTTGTGCAACACTTCAAACAGTGCAACAGTGAAAACACAGCACAAAAGGAGACCACATAAGATTTCGAAAAATAGAGTAATTTTTAGTAAGTAAAACAAGACCAAAACGACGAAAATCCAAATAGTAGAATCAGAGATATTGAATTTTTAGTGAAGATAACACCAAAGAGCACAAAGCACCAACTGGAAATATCTGGTCACACCTGACCAGGACAAAGTCACAAGTTCAGACCAACTGTGATGAGATGCAGGCTGGCTACAGGGACCCAGTTAGGCCCGCTGAACAAAGTACCTTAAATCCTGGTTGTGAAATGTTGTGTGGATCCATGTTTATGCGCTACACAGCTGAAGCGTTGTTTCCCAGATGCTGTGTGGCTGTATTGTGAGGTCCTGTTGCATTGTCGTCGAGTATCCCGTCGACGGGGCTTGTGATGTGAAGTTCGGCACGGGGATGCGGCATGAAGCAGGTGACACATTGGTTCCAAGGAGGTGGCCACTGAGATGCGGAGGCTGCCATCACCAAGAGGTATAAAGACCTGGGCTGTGGATGCATCGCGCCATTGGGGCAATGTGTCGATTTAGAGGACTACAGAGCCAATGTGGGTCTTTGGGAAGGTTCCAATGAATGCAGCAATGGCAATGCATCTGTTCTGCTTGGGATGCGTCACTCAGCCAAGGAGATGCGTCGCTCAGCAGAGAAGTTGCTTTAGTCCCACTTGCAAGCAGCTTAGGCACACTTCCAAGGGTCGAGGAGTGGGGTGGCACTACTTGGCAGGGTAGAGCCCAGGTGCTGGTGCAAGGTTATTGAAAACGTGTTATGCCCCAGAATCTTCAGATGAGGAGGCTAACCAGCTATCCCTTGGAGTCACTCTGGGTTCTGGGTTCAAGAGATGCAAATCCAGTCCTTCTCACCCAGGCAATAGGGAAGAAGGCAGCTGGTCAGCACAGCAGAGCAGCAGATCCATCAGAGCACCAGTCCAGTGGAGTGGCAGTCCTTCAGCAGCACAGCAGTCCTTCTTCCTGACAGAGAATCCACAGGTCCAGGAGTGTTCTGAAGAGCTGGTGTCTGAGGTACCATTTTTTTTATACCTTGGTACCTGGGTTCTGGAAAGTGGTAGAAGCATCTAGACAGTGTCTATGAAGTGCATGGAATTCCATAATTCCCCTGCCCTGGCTGTAAACTGGCTGAGGGGACAATGCAGGGTTATTAGATCCTTTGTGTGAAGAGAGTACATCGCCTATTCAAGTGTAAGCGGGGCTGAGTCCAGCTACTCCCTTTTATACTGCCTGAGATGGCAATGCTTGCATTAGATAAAAAGATCTTGGGCAAAAGGGTCATTTTTCCAGCAGCTATTCGCGTGACCAGGAGAAAGGTCCTACGTGCCCATATTGAATGAGCGAGTGCACCATGGCCAATAGAGTGGCATAGTTTTGCGATAAAGATTTGTCGATGGTAGAGAGTAGCTGGATGCTTAAGTACAAAATACCCTGCGTGGCCCATGAGAAGGGACATTTGTTGGCTAGGTATGTCTGTATGTCTCACGGGATGATGAGGCTGAGGGCCTGAGATTTGGTGGCGTTCATCTTAAACCCAGACGCTTTCTCAAATGCCGCCAGTTCCTCAAGTAACGGGGCAACGACTGGCGTGGTTTAGTTATTGTGAGAAGCACGTCATCAGCGTATAATGCTATTTTATGTGCCTGGCCACCCATCTTCACCTCAAGGAAGCCCACGACTCCGCTCTGCCAGCGGCTCCATATAGAGAGCCAACAGGATGGGGGAGAGGCGGCACCCCTGTCACGTTCCTTCCAATATTGGGAATACGGGGGATAGAGTGTTGTTGACACGGACCATGGCTTTGGGGTCTGTATAGCTAGCCCATATCCTCTGGTGAAAGCGAGGGCCTAGACCTACGGCTTCCAACACTTTGCGCAGGCAGGGCCAATGCACCCGATCAAACGCTTTTTCGGCGTCTATTGATAAACGTTGTGCGGGCACCTGTGACCGGTTGCTTTTATCGATAAGATGGAATATCCCATTCATATTCTCCCAGCATGTGCGTTTCGGAAGGAAGCCTGATTGGTCTGGGTCAATCAGCTTTGGCATATACTTTCCCAGTCTGTTAGCTAGGATCCCTGTAAATAGCTTAGCATCTACATTTAGGAGGGATATGAAGCTATAGGAGGCGCATTGCTGTGGGTCTTTTCCGGGCTTTGGTATGACTGTGATTGTGGCCATTCACATGGTCTCCGTGAGGCCACCCGTGGAGCTAAAGGAATTATACAGCTGGGCTAACAAGGGGGACCGTTGTTCCTCAAACATTTTATGAAAGGCAACTGTAAAGCCATCTTGTCCTGGGGCTTTGTGTACTTGAAGTCTTCCTATTGCATCGAGGACCTCTTGTGTGGTTATATCTGATTCTAAGGGTGCAGCTACAGGTTCCGTCAGCTTTGTTAGGGGAGCCTGTTCAATATAGATGTGGTGTGTAGGCTGCAGATTCTCTTTTGTATAGAGTTGTGCATAGAACCGCCCAAATTCCTCTGTAATATCGGCATCCCTTATCAGGGAGCGTTGGTATTGGTCCGTTAAAGCTTGTACCTGGCGGGCTGGATTTGGGTGTGCAGTCTATGTGCAAGCAGCCTGTCCTCTTTGTTTCCCCAGCATAGTAGCTCTGCCTTGTGCGGAGTAAAGCGTGCTCCCTTATGTCCATGTCTAAGGCCTTGAGTTATTTTCTGGCAGTAGTCAATTGTCGCAGTATGTTGTGAGACCCCTTCTGTCTATGTGTTTCCTCCAATTCTTTTATCCCCCCTCTAGCTCCGCGCGCTTGGCCCTGCGCTCCCTGTTGTGCCCTGCTGCTATAGCTATGTAGGTTCCCCACACAACCGCTTTAAGTGCATCACATAGTGTCGAGATAGGTATGCGTGGTGCGTCGTTGGTGGCAAAATAATCCAGAATTACCCACCAGACCTCCTTGACATTGGATTCATATGAGAGCAAGTTAGGATTGAGGCACCACATTTTGGAATTCCTGGTTGCTATGGGGCAGGCGCAGCGCTAGAGATATGGGTGAATGATCAGAGAGTGAGGCGACTTCAATGTCAGGCTTCGTCACTGACTGCAACAGAGAGGTGGAGACAAGGAAAAAGTCAATTCTAGCGTTGACTGCTGTGCGGCAGAGAAGCGTGTGTACAATTTTGTAGTGGGATGTTGATCGCTCCAAACGTAAACCAGCCCATGTCTGAAAGTCATTGGAGCCCCTGCGGGGTGAGTGCTCCTGCTCGCCTACTCTCTGAGGAGTCTGGTCCATTGAAGCATCTCGTACTATATTGAAGTCCTCCCAACTAGAATATTGGCATCTGGTGTAGTGTGGATTGACCCAATTACCTGGCAGATAAAAGATTCCTGGTGGTCGTTAGGTGAATAAAGGCTTGTAATCATGATGGTGCATTGGGGGAGGGCGATCTGCAGGGTTATCTGGCAGGCCGTGATCTCTGAATGCGTTTGTGTGACCCAGGCTGAAGAATGTGTTGCGAGTAGTATAGCTACCTCTGCCCTTTTACTCGGTCCAGTCGACCAGAATTGGCGATCAAACCACTTTGAACGCATATGACTCCAGTCCTTTTTACCAAGTTGGGTCTCCGGCAGGAGGCATATATCGCACTGTGTTGCCTTTAATTGTGAGAAGAGTGCTATTCTCTTTGCCGAAGAGTTTAGGCCCCTCACATTGAGACTAACCACCCGTACCATGACAAGGTTTTAATGTGAAGCATAGTAGTGGCTCCAGAAAGTGACACTGTGCTTCCGCTCTGATGGTGGATCGGGACATATGTAGGTGTGAGTGGTGCATGGGCTTGAGTTAAAGAAAACAGACAGTGAAAGGAAAATAGCAAAGTCACCAAATGTTGAAAAAACGGTGAATACATAGTAGGGGTCCTTGTCGTCGGCTCGCCTTGCTGTTTGTCTAGGATACTGACAGTTAATTGAGTCCTCCACCGATGCGTGCTTATATCAAGACTCAACCCTGGAGCAGATCCCAGTGCCAGGCTTGCATCTTCCATAGTCTGTGCCCGACTGAGGCCTTCTGTTATTTCGCCCAAGTCAGTCTATTCCATGGTGACAGATTTAATAGTTTAGCTCCTGTCTCTAAGACCTTCATTCGTCCTCTTAATCAGGTGTGGGGTCTTGCTTGGTAAGGTGTTGAAGCAAAGCCGATTGTTTCCTGATGCTTTCGGTTGTGAGCTGTTTGCTCACGATTTTTGCGAATTGTTTTTTGGGACGCCTCTGCAGGCCAGATCCCAGAGAGGGTGAGGGGGAGCCCATGCTTCCAGTTCAATCGCCCTGCTCCAAATCTAGTCCCAGAATTGCTACTGCCTCTAGAGAGGTGCGGGTCTAGCACACTCCATTCCATATGAAAACAAGGTGGAAAGGGTGACCCCATTTGTAATGCACTCCTTTATCCCTCAAATAGCTTGTAATTGGTTTCATACTGCGGAGACGCTGCAGAGTGATGGGAGAGAGGTATTGGAATAGGCTCACCTTGATCCCTTCAAACGTGATGTGGCTTTGCTTGTGTACCGCATTCATTATATGTTCTTTCTGGCGGTAGTTGTGTAGAGATGTAAGAATGTCCTGAGGGGTTCCTGGAGATTGAGATGGACGACCCGCTCTGTGCGTGCAATCCAGGAGGAATCTCAGTGTCTTTCAGTTCTGGGACAATCTGACGGAAGACTCGTGTAACAAAGTCCTCTAGGCGACTTCCAACCTCCTGAAGCGGAACCCGCTTGATTCTTATATTGGATCTCTGGGACCTGTTTTTCAGGTCTTCTAAGTAGCAGTTGAGGTCTGCATTGTGTTCTTTGAGTTCCAGTATTTCGCTATGGCACAGTTTCAGTTCCTCTTCTCTAGTGTTGCCCGACCTCTCCACGGTGTCCACCCGCTGTTCCAGTTCACCAACTTCACAGGGCAGTTCCTTCATATCATTGGCCATCTCTGTTTTCAGTGTCGCAATTTCGTCCCTCATTATACTAAAGAGTGACTCCAGGAAGCTACATGTGATTGGGCCTTCCTTGTACCTGTGCGGATCCCATTGACTTGAGTCCCAGTAAGATCACCACGGGAGCCTGCCCCGTATGCTTTGAGGGGGTTTTATGAAGAGGTCCTTGATTAAGGGGTCATTTTTGGTCTTGGTGTTCTCCATTTTCTGCCCCCTGGTGGTGTTGAGTGTGTGTGCGCTCTTGTTCCAACTGACTTTGTTTCTCTGTGCTTGAGCTGTTCCTCCAGGCGTTGATTCTATGTTCTGGATGTCCGCACAACAATCGGTGCAGCTTTAGTGACTCTCCAGGGGAGCCCGGGCACCAGATGCACCTGGGTCCTTGGCGTGGTTGCTACTTCCTCCCAGTTCACTTGTCTTGACCTGGAGGTCCAGGTCCAGGTCCTGCCATGCATTACGGGCCCCTCCTGCCCTGGTCAATAGTCTCCTCTGGCGCTGCACCGTTCCCTGTGGATGCACTGATTTTACGCCACTATGGGTGCAAATGGTCAGGCAAAAGTAGGGCCCCCAGCTTGGAACCAGCTTTTTGTTCAGTCCTTTTATTATAGCCCTATGGCACCGTAGGTCTGTCTCAAGAGCAGGTCCTGGGGTGTGTCTCCCTAAAGTCCGCTATCTTGCTGGGCCTCTCCCTGTCGCAGATTTCATTGGGCCCCTCTATCATTGTGGCTGCCAGCAGTTCCTTCTCCACCCAATATCTTCCTGTGCCCCACGCTGGTGTCATTGCATGGTGCAGCTGCTCCCTGGCTGCGTGGGGTGGGGATCTGCAAATGTCGGTTCTTTTCCCTAGTCTAGGGTGGCCGGGCTGCGTGCTGTATCTTGGCTTGACGGGTGGTTGCACGTACTTCAGGGCAGGAGTTGGTGCCAGTGTTGGCGGACGTATGTGTTGTTCTGTGTGAAAAGGGTATTCCTGTAGCGCTAGAGGGTTGGCACAGTCGTCTTGCCCACGCAATTCTGGGGTCGCTAGTGCAGGGAGGACATGCAGTGCTGGTACAGGGCTCTGTTTCACGCTCATGCAACTTGCATTCACTTTATGCTACCTTTTGGTTGTCTTCAGCGGGGCTGCTTTGGCTACTTTTCCATTGGGCCTCAGCCTGTCGTTGTGCCTCTAATTGGTGCTTCCACGTGTTTCCTACTCACCAGTCCTCTTACCCACCCCTTGGTCTTTTGCTGGCCACTCCGTTTCGTTTCACCTTTACTGCTTCCTCTCCGGCAGGCGGAGTCCTGTAACAGGCATCAGAGTCATGCTGTGGGGTGTTTCACTTAGTGGCAGTGGCGACACTTCGTCCATCTGCTGAGTGCCTTCTTCATCTGCTACACCATGCTATACCTGGGGCTCAGATTCACCCAGTGTGCAGCTGATTGCTACACACAGTCGCTGGTGGAGGTGCCCTGGCCTCGGCTGCGCTCCCACCTCAGACTGGATTTTCAGGTTGCAGGCGGTCAACATGCTGCAGTCAAGGTGTAGGCCGGGGGGTTGAGAGCCGCTGGTCCGCAGTTTATTATAGTGGTGGGGGAGAGGAAAAATGTGTTTTCCCACCGTCCACCCTCTTTTCCAAAGTCCGTGCACCAACCAGCTAGGACTCCTCTAACTCAGTCTCGGTGTCCGCACTGACTTGAGGACTCCGCAAATGGGTGCTGTGCACCACAGCGGCTCTGGTGATTAGGAGCTACCGCTACCGTCGGCTCCGCACCACTCTTGCACCTTCTTCAATCGATCGGTGGGGCTGGCTGCACCCCCGATCATTGTGGCTCTTCACCCGGGCTCAGATCCGATAAGGGTCCCGGGAATCTGCTGTCTGGCGCGGTGGAGCTCCAAGGAAACGCTCCTACATGGGCTTCATCTTGGACACGCCCCCCATGTCCTGCTTTTTAAATGCATTACACTCTGTCCGCTGGCTAGCCAGGGCCTACCCTAGGGGTGACTTATATGCATCTAAAAGGGAATATTGGCCCAGGCTAAATGTTTATTTTACCAGGTTGAAATGGCAGTTCAAACTACACACACAGGTTCTACAATTGAAGCCTAAGACATGTTTAAAGGGTTACTTAAGTGGGTGGCACAATCAGTGCTGCAGAACCACTAGTAGCATTTAAAATACTGGCCCTGCGCACATGCAGTGCACTGTACTAAGGACTTCTCAGTAAATTAACTATGCCAATTAGGTAAGAGCCAATATTACTATGTTTGGTGGAGAGAGCATATGCACTTTAGCACTGGTTAGCAGTGGTAAAGTGATCAGAGCCCTAGGACCAGCACAAACAAGGTAAAAATAAAATGGTGGAGGAAGGCAAAATGTTGTGTGGAAGGCCACCCTGAGTTGCGGATTTTGTTTAAAGAGGAGTGCAATTAATCATCTCTATTTCTCTTTGGGCAGTTTAGCATCCGAAAAGAAGTGTAATATTATTTATGAACCTATTTTAAAGGTTCCAAATGAGTCCTTGGCAGGGAGTTGATGTTCTTTCGATACTTTAGAAGGGCTTGCCTACCAACCAATAGAAATTGTCAGAAATGTGTGTTGCAGTTGGATTTGTGGAGTTAAAGGCAAAGCCTGTCATAGGTGTTAATAATTTTGTTTGCTTACAAATGGCATTGGAAGAAGTCGCATTTTTCCACTGCACTGTTAAAGGTTGCTCATTGTCATATAGCTACGGAAAATAATTCCTTACATAGACAGCCTTGTCTGTAGTAGATGTGACTTTTTCTACCAGCATGATGTGCGCAAGATGGCAATGATTTCGATGTAAACAGTTGTGCCTGAGGGCTGGAAGTATGCTTAGAGCCATCAGACCTCTGTTATTTCACTTCTGAAAGTAAAATAATTTCTAGGGATATTTTATGGTCACATTGATACGTGAGTCAGTTTAAATTTTCACAAGCTTTACATTTGATGCACATTTATTCGAAAACCTAATTGTCAAATAGTATGACTTTCAAATTGTCTTTTTCTTGTTACTCATTTCACTATTGTAAACGTGGTCTAATGTCTGAAGCAACCTCTTATCTAGTAATTTCTGTGTTGTCAAACAACAAAGGCCGTGTTAGAGCCTTTAAAACTACTGCACTCCTTTCTGGTCTGTAGTTTAAGTGGACAGGGTTATTTGGAGCCTGGATCGCTAGTTCTCATTAAAGGATATATTGTGCATATGTTTTGGCTTTGCTGCTTTATGGCGGGAAACATCCTTTACCACGATGGCGTTACAACGAGGAACGTTTACCACGCAACACTTACCTCGTAGACGTCTTCACCACGCGTTCTTCTTCAACGGACATTTTTACCACGCAAGTCTTCTTCCGCCTTCCTCGTCTGCTACGTCCTACGTCATTAGTGTAGTCCTTTTTTACTGTCTAAGGTGTTGAAGACGCGAGTTAAAGGAAAAAATTAGAAAAAAAAGGGGGCTTGGGGGGTCTCCCCCCAAAAAATAAAAAGTAAAAAATAAGAAAAAAAAGGGGGGTGGGGGGTCCCCCCCCCAAATAAATAAATAAAAATAACGTGGGGAAGGACAGGAAATCGATGTCGTTTTATGAGAAAGGAAATGACCATTCAAATTTAAGACGTATAACGTAAATCAGGAAGGAAGAACGAAGAGACGACGTGAAGAGGTAAGGGAAATATAAATTTAAAATACATATATATATATATATTGAGGGTAACGGGAAGGGAAAATTAAAAAAAGTATTGGGGGAAGGGGGATCACGTAAGGGTACAGGGGAGGGGTATAACCTTTACTAAGAGTATTCCATTACCATGCAAGTATGCGTGGTAAAGGAATATTAGTGGTAAAGATTATGCGAGGAAAAATCATTCCGTTGTAACGCATGCGTGGTAAAGGCATGCGTTGCAACGGAATTCGTTGTAACGACATATATTCCTTTATGGCATATATCGTTGATTCCAAGAAGTGTGGGACTAATTACCGAGCTGAATGTAAATGACATTAACCATAGGATTTGTGCTGTAGCAGTGTTCAGTCAGTGGGTTTCAAAACATTCTGTTTTTTGTTTCCTATCTCTTAATTATTTTTCAAGGTGTACTGGTGTGATTCAATCATTTTCGCAAAGGCAAAACTCTTCATATTTTGCTAGCATGTGTTCCCCACCCATTCTTCACCCATTCTCTGAAACAGACCCATTTAACTAAACTAGTGTTAGGCCAATATTATTGTGCGAGAATCAGGTCTGTAATTATTAAAAATGTGTTAATCTGACATTGCAAAAAGATCCACTCTAGACCTGTAGGAGTGCTGCTTGTACCTTCTTCTAGTTTGTAGTGCAATATGGTATGCCACATTGTGCCGAGGGGCAACAGCAGACTGAACAAGCACTTGTCTCTGCAGAAGATGTAAAGCGGTGTTCCGCAAAGCTGCTCCTGTTCCTGCCATTTTGATAAATATCTATTTAATGATAAAATACACAAATGACAAAGATATAACTAGTTTCTCTAGATGCAATTACCACAATCCTTGACAGTGAAGTAAAATGAAGTTGCTAACTCCAGCTTCTCCTGTAAGGAAAATACCTCCAAAAATAACACTAGAAAACTGTAGGTAAGTGGGATCAAAGTCAGCTCAATAACAACTCATTTGGGGAAAAAACCAACAGCAGAGGTAACTATGGAAGGATCTCCAGATTTTGGAGATAAACTGTAATTTCATCCATTTTTTGGGGAGTATAGCATGCAAATACCGATTCTGGAGAAAATACTTCAGTCTCCAACAATGAATTTTACTCCACCTTAGAACATTGGAATGTGGAGCACTCCATTGAATACAATGGAGTGCTCCGAGCTTCTTCGGGCTGGTAAAAGCCCGCAAAGCAACATTCCACTGTGGTTTTACAAAGACCTCTCAGAGCCCGAGGGGATTTAAACCCCCTACGGCTCCTTCGGCTCGAGTCTTTGACGCTGGAGCGTGCCTTTAATGGCTGGTAAAGGTCGCTACGGCGGGCTATAAGGCTATATTAACACACATATCAAAATCAGCACCTACGACTGACAGGTCTAATACTGACTAAACTAAAGTACCTGTTTGCTACTGAGAAGTGTCAGTATTCTTCTGTTTGATGTATAGTATTTCTGCTGAGAACTGCAGGTACTCCTCATTTCAATTTAAAGAAGTGCAGGTATTCAATACCTGTGAGTACCTGCCCATTTAAAGCACTGCATATCTTGTTTTAAAATATAATCACCAGTTAAGCCCATTCCAAACAAAACTATTTACATAGGAATGACGTGAGGATTTCCAGCCCGCCAGTCGAGCCTTCTTGATACACCAAAAAGCCTTCTTGATACACCAAAAAGGGCAGTTTTTCTGACTGTATGTACAACTTCAGCACAACCCCACGGTATCTCATTAAGACTAATGTGCCTTTTCTCACCCCATTGAATCTCAAGTCCCGCGTGCATGTGCTCATCTGCTACAGAGAGTTAATAAATCCCATTCATCAGTTTCATTTTCATAATCCTCCGGAAGAGAGAAAGAAAAGACAGTGTGTGAACAGTTTCGAAGGGGGTGCAGAGTAAAACGTTATATCACAAATGCACCTTACAGGTGCCTTTAGGTGCCTATGCTATTTCACCTCAGACATTGCTTTACCACTTCCGTGTTTGACAAACACTTTGACACAATGCTTGTAATTGCAAAATTGTAAAACTATGCCCTTATATGCAGTATCAAAGCAAATTGATATTTGGGTTTCTAATACTGTACATTGAAGGTTTGTTGGTGAGATAGTTGTTTATTGTTATTGTTCACTACTGTTGTGGTTCTTGTTTTAGATCCTTCGGCTAACTGTCCCAAATCCATGGTGTTCAGCAATGCTGTGAGGTACTGTAATACCACTTGCCTCTCGCTGACTCAGTGGGATTCCCTATGTGATGTGGTCAAGAATCCGGTGCAGGGCTGCGGTTGCCCAGAAGGCACCTTCCTGGACAGCTATGACATGTGTGTCTCTGCAGAACGCTGCACCTGCCAGTACAAGAATGACATAATCTCTGCTGGGGCCACTTTCAAAGATGGCTCACTTACATGGTAAGGATCATGGGACTTTTAATCATGCTGGTGTTCAGCCCCTCTGATGGGCTGCCGCGCAATACTGTGCAAGTGCATCTGTAGAGTGGTTTATGGCTTGACAATGCCTCCCAGACACAAGAACGAGCTGCTATGTTCTAGTCAATAGCATGGCTGAAAAAGAAGGGACTGATTTACAATCTGCACTTTTTAATACATTTTTAGAGTTACAAAAAGTATTACAAATTGCGTGCAGATTGTTAAACCTCTGCATTGCCTATATTACAGAGTTCTCCACCCCAACTGTGGAGTCTCAGCACATTCAAGTATTCATCTTAGTAGCAAATGTCTGAGGGACTGGAGAGAGTGGGTGTGCAAAGGGGCCTATTTACTACAACAGGGGATGGAAATTGTGAGGGGTGAGAAGTTTTTAAGGAAATTCAGTGATGGGTTTACGGAGGGGCATTACCCACCCACACAAGAGGAAGCATTACTTTGGGGGTGAAGAGATTTTCCAGCAAGTTTACAATCAGAGTTTGTGAATACCGAAAGTCGTACATTTATTCCAAAGTGTAAACTTTCTCAAGAGTGTAAGTTACCCTTGGGAATCAGACCCATAGTATATAATCAAAAATGTATACTATTAATGTGTAGGAAATGTGCTTGATGAGCTATGGGAGAGAGAGTTTGTACTCCTGATGTGAACTGTGGCTAAACTCTCACAAGGTTAAGAAAATATAGTCCCTCAAATGTGGACTGAATTGTATGAATAATCCTGGACATACCAATACCACTTAGCTCAAGCCGCAAAACCTTCCTAGGACGAAATTGCATGCAGTATATGAAAAGCAACTCTAAACCAACAAACAGATAAGAAATACAAAAGCAAAAAATACCGAATCCAATTTAGATTAAAATATAGATATTTAATGATCAAAATGAAAAAAGAAGGAATCAGGGTGACAAAAAGAAATTGGTTTTCTCTTTGAACCAAATGCATACTTTGGAAGTAAAAATCAAGCAGACCAGTAAACTGGCTGTAATCAGATGAACTTCTGTTATTACTGAAAGTCCCCGATTGAATCAATGTAAAGTTTCTGCCCTTTCTCCACCTTCGTTTTACAGTGTTGTGACCCAGTTTATTTGCTACTGAGGTGCTTCAAAGCAGACACAATGCCAGGGTGTCTACAATTTCCAATTAGTGCAGGTCAAAACCATTTTGTGTTTGCAAACGGTAAGAATCTCAAAATTCAACTGTTCGCGAATGCAAAATGGCCTTTCCCCATGTATGAAAGGCTTTGGTATATCGCAATTTAGGTAATCACAGTTTTTTGCAATTACCTAAATTGCAAACGCAAATAGGGAATCGCAATTTGCAACCCCTATTGCGCATGTAAGAAGCCTTTCCTAAATGCAAACTTTGCATTTAGAAAGTGCTAATTACCATCAACATCAAGTTGATGGTAACCATGTGCAAACTTTGGAAAATGCACAAAATGGTCTGTTTTTAAAGTGTCATGTAGTGCACAGTTGCCCCTAGGGCATGTGTGTGCTTTACATGTGCACACTTTGTTTTTTTGGGGTGCTTCAGGGGGGGCTCAGGCCCCTGGGCACCCTTGGCTTTGCATTCTCTAATTTGCGATTACCAATTGGGTAATTGCAAATTAGGTAATGCAATACCATTCGCACCTATGGGCCTGTAGGCCCATAGAAATGAATGGAGTCATATTACCTAACAGTGATTTGCTATTTACCGGATCGGTATTAGGTAATATTAAGGAATCAGAAACTATTTTGCGATTCCTACATACACAGCAGTTTGCGTTTCAGAAATAGTGTTTCAGTAAAAATCGTTATTTTAGAATCGCAAAATGCTATGTAAATACATCTAGCCCTAGGTTTCGTGAATGATTATTCTGCTTTATTGCCCACCTCCACACAAAGTAGCTTGTTGTGGTCTCCAGAGGATCAAAGAAATGTCTCGCCAAATCCAGACACATCTGCATCTACCCTTTGTGATCACATGCTCCTCTAGGTCTTCTATGCCTTCCTTTTAAAAGGAAAGAAGTGTCATGGTTTCTACTGACAAGCAGATAGGAATTTGGAATAGTTTGCAGTGACAGGAAGGCCATTGATCAGACAATGCTTAAAGCAGATCATTATAACACTTTGCTCAGAAGAGGAATAGGTGGGAAAATTAGCAATTACCCTAAATACCACCAGACTCCCTGAGAAAAAAAGTTAGGCTGACATTTCAGGTTGCGCTAGCTTTTAAGAAGTCTAGATCAAAATTGAATGCATTTATTACTTTTGCCCTTCCCTACTTAAATGCTTATAGAGTGGTGTTTTTATCTTAAGAAAAACGGATTTTACCTAACAGTATAACCCATTAAATTGCCACATGCACATAAATGGTTCTAAGTCATATTGTTTTAAGGTTACAAGTAGGGCAAATAGTTTACTCTCCCGATTTACCTTCAAAGCAGTTACAAAAAACTGTTAGTGCACATTTAAGGTAGATTTAACACGGGTCTAGCCTGTGGTGCCACATGGATGTGCTTGAGTCAATGTTAGATTTTAAATAATGTGCAGCTTGTGAATCTTGACATATTTTACAGCTGTGTTACAAACAAATAAATGATGCCAGTTTTATTTAAAAACAGTTTTCCAGTCCTTGCAGGAATTTCATAGCTATCCTTATAGCATGGAAACGACATGATAAACTAGAATGCACATGGCTGTTCGAGGCAGTTGGGTTTTTCATACTTTTAGAAATATGTCCTCTAGTCAAATCAGATCAAATCAAAACCAACTTTCTTTATTGGTGATTCAGCACTCAGGATTTAATAATTACATCAAATAGGATGTATTTATTTTACAACATGTGATTTTGTCCTTTACACAACATAAGTGTTCATAACAACTGAATATTATGCATGTAACAAATGTATATCAAGAAAGTTTCTTTGTTCAATGATTCTTTATTCATTTTCTTCATTAAATATCACACCAACAGACAGTACCCACAGTAGTCAATGCGTTTCGTCCTACAAGGACTTCTTCAGGGCTATGAATTGTATGTGAACAATGTTGGTTCTTCGAAGTGTTATTGTATAGAGATGTTCAAGGATTCTGACATCCAGTAAGAGCATAAGAATTGGAGTACATGTGCCCCTCGATGAAAAAGTATACACATGTTTCACCAATTGATCTATTTTTCCTTCCCTTTCCTTTCTTTTCTTTCCTTACCTTTCCTATTTCATGTTTTCACAAAGATCTATTTGGGGATCACCCAAAAAATGAGGGGATCCTATTTGCTGTATTCGTGGTTAAAATTAAGTTCTGAATGAAGTTTTTAGCATATTCATGTACATGTGTTCATAATTGCTAGACCTGACAGCCTTAGGGTGGTCTTCCCCAAAACGTTTTGCCTGCTTACCACCTCTTTTTGCTGATTCTTTTTGTTGGCCTTAGGCCCCTGAGCACTTTACCACTACTGACCAGCACCAAAGTGCACGTGCTTCTCCCCTAAAGGATGGTAACATTGTTTTATCCACAATTGGCATGTTTAATGTATTTGTAAGTCCCTTGTAGAGTGTACTACCTGTACCCAGGGCCTGTAAATTAAATACTACTAGTGGGCAGCCTCAAAAAGAACAATTGATGGGCAGAATGTTGAACAATGTCAAACACTCACCCCAGTGAAAAGATCTGGCCCTAAATCAAATGTCTTTTTGCGATCCATGCCATTCTAGTTTAAACCCAGCCATAGGCAAATCAGTCTTGACCCTGCTCCCCATGGAAACAGTTCTGCCCAAACTGCTAGGCCAGGTCTTCCCTGGACTGGAAACAAGCCACTTGGGACTGATTTCAATGTTTTACTTGTCATCAGCCAGGTTAGCTTGACTCCAGTGGCAGGGAGAGCACAAGACCCAAGTCTTTCCATACCCATCCCACTTGGGGTGACAAAAGCAAAAAGAGCAATTGATGGTCAGAATGTCGAACAATGACAAACATTTATCCCAGTACAGAGATCTGGGCCTAAATCCATCATTTTTTTGCTCCCATGCCATTTCCGTTTAAACCCAGCCGCATGCAAATCAGTCTTGATCATGCTTCCCATGGGAACAGTCCAGCCCCAACTGCCAGACCAGGTCCTTCATGGACTGGAAACAAGCATCCTGGGACTGGTTTAGGGGTTTCGCCCCTCATCAGCCATGCTAGCTTGACTCCAGGGGCATGGAGATCACGGGACCCACATCTGGGCATACCTATCCCACTAAGGGTGACAAATACAAAAATAACTTTGGCCTGCAGCATAGCTTGTGCCACCCACACATGTAGCCCTTTAAATATGTCTTAGGCCTTCTACTGCAGAGCCTGTGTGTGCAATTTTACTGCTTTGTAGACTGAGAATTTAACATCCCTTGCCAGGCCTTAAACTCACCTTTTATTACACCTAAGTCATCCCTAAGGTAGGCACTAGGAAGCCCATAGGGCAGGGTGCTATGTAAGTAAAATGTAGGACATGCACTTTTAAGTCTTGTATGTTCTGGTAGTGAAACACCCCTAAATTGGCTTTTTACTACAGTGAGGCCTACTCTTCTTATTGTTTAATATTGGGAATTCCTTATTACACTTTTAAGTTGTAATTCTGATTGAGAAGGAGTAGCTGTGTCATGTTTCATATGATTGGAATGTTATTGATAAATCCTCTTTACTATTAAAGTTGGTTTTAACATTACCAGTTTATGAAAGCCACTTTTAGGAAGCTGGCTTTTCTCTTCTCTTATAGCTCAATGTGCCTGCAGCCTGTCTCCAATACACATCTGGGATGGCTGACGGCTTGACTTTGTGCATTCCTCTAGACAGATACACACAAAAGAAGGGTTGGTGTGTCCGAGAGCCCCTCTGCATCCCTATGACTCATTCTGAACAGGATGTGAGGGAGTGGCTGACACTCACACCTGAATGGGCAGTGTCCTGCCTCCACACGAAGGACTGATTGCCCCCCTTTAGTGAGTTTGGAGCCAGGGCTATAAGGAAAGAACCGTTCTGCACTTCAGTGACCCTTATTAAAGTCAAGCCGACTTCAAAGGCACAATTGGGTATAAGTACTGGGTCTCATTAATCAATCATACACTTCTGGACTTATAAAGAACCCCTGTCAGAAGAACTGCTGTGCTGCTACAAGGACTGTCACTCTGCTGGACCACTGCTCTGGAATAACCTCTTTTCTGCTGTACTGCCCAGCTGCCTGCTGCTCTCTGACCCTGCTGACGGTGAGCTGGACTCAGAATGATCTTCAATGGATTGTTGGCTTGCCTCCTGTTTCTGAAGTCTCAGGGATATCAAAGACTTCACCCTGCAACCTGTAACCAGCACCTGCACTCGGTCTGCTGTGTGTCCTGCTCTGCCAAATGGCTCCAATTCAGTCCTGGGCCCTTGGAAGTGAGTTTTAAGTGCTGCATCTGTGACATCCCATGCATTGACGCCACTGCATTGACGCTGCTGTAGGACCGTGATGCTCGCATCGCCTCAAGGTCTCGCTGCACCTTTGACGTTGCTGGAATCTGCATCAACACATCACTTTCAACCGAGCAGTTCAACTTCAATGCATCGCTTTGGTGCTTGTCACCATCAACAATCCTTTGATGCAATGCAGTTCGGAACTGACGTCTTGCCTTTCCTCACAAGGATCAAAAATGATGCCTTGCCTCTGCATCTCCCTGCATCGTCCTCAGTTTTGAAGCATCCAAGCTATTGTTTCAGGAGGCAAAGGCTGGTCCCTGTATTCAACCTTAGCTCCATCATGGTCTGCCTGAACTTTTGGGTGTGACCCAGTCAAGCGCAACCCAGTTGCCCTGGTTAGCGCTACTTGTATCTAGGCTCTACAAAATAGTTTATTCTTTAACAATTCATATCTATTCTCAACTTCTGCCTATTGTTTTTTTAGTTTTGGTCTTACTTTACTCATAACATTTTTCTCTATTTTTCATAATTGGTGTTGTCTTTTTGTGGTGTTTACTTTAATTTATAGATTTCCTCTTAAGCTAAGCCTGCCTGCTCTGGGCCAAACTATCAGAGGGTGAGCACAAGTCAATTTAAAGTGTGTACCTGACTTACCCAGGCTAGGATTGTAGTTCCAGCTAGGAAAGGATGAATAACTCCCCTAACCAGATACCCAATTTCTAACAGGGAAGTATTAGAATATGGTAGCAGTTTAAAGGGTGATGTTTTACTATTACAAGAAATGATAAACAAAATAGAAGTGACTTTTATGATGCAGTAAACAAAAATAATGGATTGGTTAGCATACAAGCGAAAAAACGATCTCAAAGTAATAGATTCAGGTAATAATATAGAAGGGAGGTTGGTATATTCTAATCTGAGTGATAGCAGGGAGGTGATGATTATTTTTAACATTTATAGTCCCACTAGAGACTCTCCAGAATTTTTAAACTTAATAAAACAGAAAGTATATTCGTTTCTAGAGCACCACATCCTGTTGTAGAGGTTACTTTCAATTTCATTTTAGATAATCTACTAGATAAGCAAAGTAGGTTCAAAGGCGGACCACCAAGAATGTATAAGTATATCTGAAGGTTTCAAAATAGAAGTTATGTAAATTTCCAATATTGTTTCATTTGATGTAAGTTCCTCAACTAATATAGTGAAAAATATGGCATGGAGTTTAAATGATAAGTTACTACTTAATCAAATCACTTATAAAAAACTCAAAACACCAACACCTCATATTTCCAAGAAAATAAAGGAAGACTGTATCACGTAGTACAATTTGGGACTCAATGAAGTAGCTATATTGAGACAGGGTTGTATAATCATTTCTGCTTTAGAGAATAGAAAGTTGAAGGAATCATTGTTCAAACTGGAATGGGAGATAAATAGTATCGAGAAGTTGTGCATATCATTCAGAAATGATTACATTTTCTTAAAATGAAAACCCTGAAATAATAATATACTAACATTTGTTCAAGAATAGTGGGATATATAGTCCACTGAAAAAGACAAAATCACTATGCAGAGCAGACAGAACCAGAAAACTTGATGCCTCCTACATGAAGTTTAAAAGATTAAAGAATCACAAAACAGCTCTGAAAGACTGGATTTGTAATGTCAAAAATAAAAATGTTGGTATGATATAAGGGATAAAGTCCCCTAGCTGTACATTATAAGGATATTGAAAGTCACTGAGGATTTCCTTTACAAGGTTATGAAACTTCGAGGTGACTTGCAATATCCTCATCATGTAAGCAAGGGGGTACTTCAACCCATATAATACATGATCACACCATCACCTTTCCCACAAACCAGATGAAAGGGCAAGCATGTTTGCAAACATGTAGAATAAAAATAAAATCTCCAGCGAAAAATTAAACAGATCAAAAACCTGTTAGCTATTTGTTGCAAAAAGATATTAGGTGTCATTTTTCAAAACAAAAAAAGCTGCAGTAGCTCAGAAAGTGTAGACACATACAGAAAGATTCTTGCATTTTTATCTTAGGGGTATAAACCATAAACATATTCTCTGTGCTTGTCATTGTAAGCTATTATAGCCTTAGAGCAAAGGTAGCGGGCTCTACTGGCCATTAAAGGCCTGCTCCAGCATTAAAGGCCAAAGCCGAAGACGAGGGCCTTTAACAAGGGAATTGGCCGGTAAAGCCCACTACAGTGGGCTCTAAGGCTATTAGAACATTCGACCTTTAGAGGGCAGAATGTTCTTATTTGTAAAACAAAGGCATCACAGAGCCCGAGGGGGTTGAAATCACCTCAGGCTCCATGAGACCTTTGTTCACAGCAACAGCTGTGAACAAACAATGGAATGTTGATGCTTCAGGCTTTTACCAGCGGTTAATTGCCCAGAGTAGTCCATTGTCTTCAACTGAGTACTCAACATTGCAATCTTCTAATGAAATAGAGCAGAAGTAAGAAAAGCAAAGTTCTTTTTTTTCTTTAAACACCTCCGTGAGCTGACCTGCCTTTCACCTAAACTGCTTGCTCTGGCAGGAGTATTTGTGATGTCAGAACTAGTCTGTGATTACCCTACAATAGTCGAGTTCTGACGTTCTTTCTTTATAATCGGTGACTTGGGGTGTCACAAGTCGCTGATTATAAATAAATTAGTGACTGCTGTTTGTACTGGGATTGGAAAAACCCATGTATTGTTGAAAAGATTTCTATGAAACTTTATATTCTCCCATCTTGATGGTGGATACTGACAAGAGCGAGGGATACTTTAAACAAATGAACTTTACTCTGATAAATAATGAAGACAGAGATTACCTAGGTAGGGCCTTTACCATCAACAAAAATAAAACAATTATTAGTGAACTACCTTTTGGAAAAGCTCCAGGCCCAGATGGGTTGACTAGTCTGCGCTATCAAAAACGAAGGGCCTTATTTACAAGGAATTAACGCAGCGTGATGCCGCAAGCCATTTGGCAGCACCGCTCTGCGTTAATTCTGAAGCAAAGGGATGCATCATATCTTCAATGATCCCCTGCACTGACGCACAATTAGCTGCCATGCGCTGACACAGGCAGCCTTGCACCATGATGCAAGGTTTGCTGCGTCATGGAGATGATGGTTTTTGCGCAGAAAGGGACATCTTCCTGCACAAAAACAATCACAAGAGGTGATTTCCTTTGCCTATGTGTGTTGCAGCATGCATAGAAAGAGGAAAACAATGAGGAGAAATTAAAACATTTCTCCTTGTTAGGCCTCCTTCTGACGCATTTCCAGGTTTGCAATTTCTTGTAAATCTGAAAATGCGGCAGAAGCCATGGGTGTTGCGTGGGAACACCCACCTCAACACCCATGGCATACCCCTTTCACACAAAGTGTTGCGTGGAAAGCGTCCATATTTACAAGGACACGAAAAACTACACAGGGTGGCTTTACGTGTTCTTGTAAATATGGGGCAGCAGGTTGGGTTGCACAGCTGGTACATCACCGGTGTCTTGAAAATAAGCCCTAATTCTAGTCTTACTCTTTTCACAACCATGGGTAAAGTGTGTGGGTAAAGTGTGTGAGTATTTCATAGATAACAGATCTAGTAATAACACTGGCTCCACTGACCAATCAGAATGCAGAATGTTTTCCGTGCAGTCTGTAATGCACTTGGAGTGGACAAATCTCTCCTCCCCTGCCCTGAGAGCAGAGAGGCCCACTCGTGCACCAGCCAGAAAAGCAGACTAGAACAGAAATAACATTCTTATTATCGTTTTATGTTTCCTTGATTTGCACTGCTTAAAAGCAGTGGGAGGATGCTCCTCCACCTTACCGGAGGAGCTGCCACTGCAGCAGCTGCTGATATTACTGCATTGTCAAAAGAGGGTAAGGACCGATTAGAACCAGATAGTTATCATCCAATTTCCCTAAAATAAGCATCTAATATTGCACCCTCACACTGACATACAGAATATGGTAAAGCATTGATCAATGGCTATACTTTCATGGCTTCATATCTGTACTCACTTTCAGGCACTTTCATGACCAGTAAAACTACATACTGCTTTAAAAATGGATCCCTATCAGACTTATATTAACCTTATGCAGTTCTAAGAAAATATTGATTTTTGCTAAAACATTAGCCCATAAACATGTCACAGGCATTTTGCAAACATGTCTGAGGATTGTGCTTGTTCTTGTCCACACCTAAAACACTTCCAATTCCTATGCTTCTGTCAATTAAAAAGTTTCACATGCATATCATTCAATGGGAATAATGTATTGTAATGTTGAAGTTCATGATTAGAAGAAGTCAGAACGTAGATCATCAGTGCTAAAGCATCTTCACGTTGGACCCTTTCACCATAATTCCCACTTGTGATTAATAGGAAAACTCCCAAACTCACCTTTACTCATCTGAGTCACAGGTATTTTCAGGAATTTGAAAATCCCCATGATACTAAGTTAAAATTCTCCATTTATAATATTTTGGGATATCTTAAAAGAACATCTGTTTTAAACGGTCCAATCCAGCAAAGTACCAATGTACCATGTAGCATTCTAATGTGGTGTTGTCCCGAAATGAGTTGTCAACATTGGTTCTTTGTGTCCTTAACTGTATCCAAACATTCGTTAAATGCAATGACTTCTGTCTTGAAATGCACCTGTTAAATATTAAGGATAGCTGAACAAAATTAGGAAATTATGCCTTGTTCTTCCCAAAATGACATTAAAAAGAGGGAAGATTAGGATCTTTATACAAATTGGAAGCTATAAGCAATTTCCTCTAGAAACTCAGAGATACATTTTATGCTCTGGGAAAAGCCAATCTCCTTTTAGAAGAATACTTTATTAGATCTTTTGGAGTGGAGGTGGTGAATTACGTGGATGATACCCAGCTCGTGTTTTCCTTGGAAGGGAATTATTTCATTTCCTTGGAAAGATTTCACGAGTGTATGACTAGCACCACGAAGTGGCTTGAGAAGAACTGGTTACAATTTAACAGCTCTAAAATGGAAGTGGTCCTGTGTTCTTCCAGAAGATCTGATCAGCCAGTTTTACCCATCTTTCAGCTGTACCCTACTGGCGCACCTATAACCCCTCCTAGCACAGTACGCAATCTGGGGGTGATGGTGGATCAGGACCTCCAACTGAATTCTCAGGTTAACAAAACGGTTGGCACTTGCTTCTCGCTAATCCGAGTGCTGAGAAAGATCCTCCCTTTTTTGCCTAACTCTGCTAGAACGCAGGTTGTGAGATGCGTAATTCTCAGCAGACTTGATTACTGCAACTCTCTATATCTGGGTGCGCCTAACACTCTTATCGGGAAGCTGTACAAAATACAGGCCATTGCTGCGAAACTCGCTTTAAATAGGCAGCGAGGGACCTCAACCACATTAGCCTTGCGAGATTTGCATTGGCTGCTGATCCACCAGCGAATTCAATTCAAAGCTCTATGCACTGTCTTTAGGGCAGCTCATGGAATGGGCCCTAAGAACCTGCAAAGAAAATTCAGCTGGTATTCTCCAACTAGAAACCTTTGTTCTGCTTCTGCATTCCTGATGAATGTAGTCAGGTTCAGGCGGTCCAGAACAGGTGGCAGATCCTTCTCTGCCGTTGCTTCTCGGCTATGGAACACTCTACCTTTGGATCTACGTCAGGTCCAAAGTCTTATGGATTTCAGGAAAAAGTTGAAAATGTTTTTATTCCCTAGGCTGGAGCAATTTTTCCTTCTGATATTATCTCTCTTTTCCTCCCTTCCTGTGTTACACCTCAGCTGCCCCTATTAACTTCTGTTGGGGACTCTCATTTTTAAGTGCCAGTATACCCGTTGGGTGATAGAGCGCTAAATAAGCACCTCATTACATTACATTACATTACACCCCTACACGAGTGTCTGTTGTGTATTTCATCATACAACTAAACGTATTCTAAAACAATACATCCAGGCAAGGCTGACTAAGGGATCTAAAAAATGCAGAAAGGGTGAGAGGAGCACCCTATTAATAACATTCAATCATTCGACAATCAAGAGTACTAGTGAGTGCCATTCCTGCATTTCACTAATACACACTTTAAAGAACATCATTTGATACTGTATGTTGAGGATATTGGTTCAGTTTTATCCCCAGGTAGGAAACTTTCTCTTTCACTCTTCCTTTACTCAAAAATACTTATGCTCACTGGAGTGCTTTTATATCCTTGTAACGTCCATGATTTGCCTCCTTCTGTTACTATATCAGACCACGTTCCTGACAGTTTAAAGAAAAAGTGGCATGTTCAGCAGTGAAGGCTGAAACTTTAATTCTACTGGATTTATACAGCACCAAAAGGACATCAATACCAAAACATATTTAAACCAGAATGGTCTAAAAAAACAAACCGACTTGAGAGAATGCCTACTAATGCCAGGTTTGAACTTTGTCAAGCCAATCCTTCCCACACCCGGGAGATTTTCCTTACCCCCCCCAAGCAATTAAAGTATTCCAGCATTCCATTTAAAGGGAAAATGCCAGGAACTGACATATGTGCCGAGATAACGTATGTTTTTCAGGATACCTCTTACTGTTTCCTGGTGCCAGCACACACACAAGACAAAAGCCGAGGTAGGATTAACAGTAAGGATGTGCTAAGTGGTGTACAGGATGAGGTATGCTCATAAACAACGAAGCCAAACAAATCATTGCCAATTGTGAAATAATTTGGTTTAAATGAACATTGATAGGGAAGCGTTTAAAGACTATTTGAAATGTTTCAATTAATGTGAATAGCTTTTGTAGTGCAAGGTAAAAACGTGATTAGAGGAGGTTGGTGAAGTTGATGAGTAAGAGGAGAATACTGGAAGGTGAAGAAGATACCAGGTTTGGAGAATGGGTGCATGCAGTGAGAGGAGGTTTAGTGGTTTGGGAAGTGTGAGCAATTTGGAGGAATGATGTGAGTGAATCATTGTATCTACCACAGAAAGACAGCGGCCCTCATTTAGAGTTTGACGAAAGGATACTCTGTCCTAAGCACTTGTAATAGGGGAGGGCAGATGGAGTAACCATCCAGAAAATTCCAAATCAGGCCCAGAGATCTAGAGGGGGTGCTATATGATGCAAATATTAAAATACATGTGTATTTGTTATTCCTTTTATTTGCTGTGCTTTATTAGTAACGAAAGGGCGTGTGTTATGTTGGTGTTTCTTTTGCATAAGTCCCCCTCTTTTTGGCAGTCTTGTGGAACCACAGTTAGCTCAGCTCTGACGCTAGATGACAGAATAATGTGAAGAGAGAGGTCACCTGTCGTACAGCCTTGAAGATGGAGGTTTTGGTGGCGCGGTTTCTGTGAATACACCTTTCCATCATGCTGACGCTTCATTGTCATTTGTCGAAGATTCAGGCGGCCTCGTGCATTCCTCTCTTCTTATTTCATCTAAGCCTCCATGTGTCACTCGTTCTCACCAGTCTAACTAGCATCTTCTTTTTATGTGCATCTTATGCTCATTGCCTATCTAGTCATTTGACTGAACTAATGTCACCGCTTTCTTATTTTCATGCCCCCCTGTCTGCAGTGCTTAATTTGAGCCGGAGCTTTCCGGTGCTAGGCACCTGCACTTAATTGGTTTCCGGTGCTCGACGCCGTCACCTAATTGTCAACCCCACACTTAGGGCAGTCTGCCACAAGGTGGCGCTGCTCATGTAATTTAGAGAGTAGAAGTATAACAGCTGTTTAGGAAAACAAAATACATTACAAAATTACTAATACCTGCCTCCCCAGACATTCCTTTAGCTTTGGGGACCTGGAATAATCTGAACTGTCGCATTTACATGCGAGAGAGATGGTTAGGGGATGTTTTGGCAGCGATGACAAGGGCGATGGGTGGTGCAAGCTGCAGTGGCCTCCTGGTCAGAGCCCTGGCACTTCATATATTACAAATTAAGCACTGCCTGTCTGCCTACCTCTTCGCCCTCTGCTTCTCTGCCTGTTCTCTTGCATGTGTGAATGTCTGCCTCTGGAGCCATAATTACTTAAAGAACAAAGGGATTCTAGCAAGGAACACAGAGTAAGCACCAAAAACAGAGATGGTCACTCATTCTTGCTACAACCAAAAAGCCGCCATTTTTGTTATAAAAAGAGGAGACTTCTGAACGAATAAACAACGGTGTAACGGTGTAACACTGCATGTTTTTTTGTGAGTTTAATAGAAGTGTCTAATTATTCAACTTTAAAAATTCGATATCTCCGGTTCCTCTCTTTGGATTTTTTTCCTTTTGGTCTTATTTAATTTATTAAAAAGTGTTATATTTTTCTATTTCGGTTGTGTTTTCAATGTGTTACTGTTTGAAGTGTTGCACAAATACTTTACACATTGCCTTTGAGTTAAGCCTGACTGTTCTGTGCAAGCTACCAGAGGGTTGACCACAGGTTATTTTAGGGTTTGTGTGTCACTTCACCCAGCGAAGAATTATGATTGCTGCTTGAGAAGGGTTTTATCGCTTCAACAGGTAATCCAATTTCTTACAGCGTTGATGCGCAGGTTTCCTGCAGGATGCAATATTGTCCATAACGGGCATGCTTGAGCTCCCTTCACCCTTGTCTACTTCCACTCTTTTATTCTAAACCACACTATGTTAACTTTTTCTCCCTAGACATCACAAACTGAAAATACTATTTGAATAGACCATCTAACAAATTTTATTTATAGTGAAGTTTGGATACTTTTATTTGTGGTCAGGTTTGGATTGTTTGAAGTCACTCCCTGGTATTTTATGTAAATAGTTTACATGAATTGCTCATTGAGAAGAGAGTTACCCTTTTTGATGAATTGTTTTTCTGGGTCACCAGTTTTGCAAACCTATCCACATTACGTTCTTGTCTTCTTGAGACAGCATGCCTTTTCTAATATATGCCTATGTATAATAAATGCTATGTTTACTTTTCAGCAATTGCATCAGAGGGAAGATAGAATGCATTGGAAACCCCAGCCCGATAGGTATTTATTGTCTTTTAAAATTAAATAAGAAGTATAAAAAAAACGCAAACCCATGTGATGATAAAGTCAGAGGAGAATTATGTGTGCTGCTGGTTTGTGGTTTAGCGCATGATTGATATTCTGGGACATTGGCTGCAGGGCTTTAAGTGAGCACCGGCAGTTTTTTAAAGGCGGCCACGAAACGGGTCTCTATCGGGCTCTGTTTTGTGCCTTGGCACAGGCGGTCCTTTTTTTCTGGACTGCAGGGACAGCAAGCACAGCGAAGTGCATGTGCTCGCACTGCTCACTTCTTACTAGTGGAGAAGTTACGGCATGACGTCATGCCAGGTGAGCGTTGTAGGGGAAAGGAAATCCTTTAAATAGAGTCATTGTCGCTCCTGATTTGCCTTCTCTTTTTTAAACTCAGGAGCAGCAACAGGGTCTGGTGTCACCAGGACTTTAAGTGGAAGCTTTTTGAAATATTATATACAAGCCATAGTTGCTGCTTATTTATTTTATGCAACTAACAACCATTGGCAAAGGCAATAGTCCTGACGTGTTGTATGTATAATGTTAGTTGTTGTATCATATATCTGGATGCAATGACAGATACAGCAAAATACAAGTCAGGCGGCACTCTATGCTGAGCACAGATTTTTAGCTTACGTGTATTAAGCCACGCCCTTAATTACATTGACCATGCCCCTTTGAGAGACCCTCCCTCCCCAGTTTTTTCATCCCTCTTAAAGCCCTGATTGGCTGTTCAAACTGTGGGGGAAACTAGCTTATTGTTGCCGGAGTCCACAGAGGGAGCTGAAACTTGGAAGCGATTTACAAGGAAATTAAATGTTTAATCGAGAAAATGGAATGGAAAAATCACAATGGAAGTCTCAGACCAAAAACTCAACGAAAATTGAAATGCTCGAGATCCCAAGTAAAATCTAGCAAAAATATTTAAAGTAAATCCAAAAATCAAAAAACGTTCCAAAGTAAATATTCAAAAAAATAATGGTCTGAAAGATATCAAATGCCCTTCCATCAATCCACACATGGAGTTGTCATAGCTCACCTGTGTTGGGGGTAGAATTAATGCCCATCCAACTCCAATTCTGTTGTTATGGTGGCCTGCTTCACACTTTCTGGCACAGAAAAGTATCTTTGTGTGTAATGAACTTGCGCTATCTAATGGGTTGGACACACATGAGTAGGAAGAACAATGTGGTATGGGCTTGCTAAAAACAGTGCTGCAGGTCGTTATCCTCCTGACATGTTGTTGACTTTTTTCCTGTTCTGAGGCCTACAATTGGCGATATTTGGAGAAGGAGCATGTCTGGGTGAGCACAATGTCCCCATATGAGGTCTCTTCCTGCCGCTCTTCCCCTTTGGGGATGCTAGTTGGAGATAACCACGCAATTAATGTCCTTTGTTATTTCTCAGGTCATTTTGCTCCCAGTCTGTCCCTGTGCTGCCCCCTGCAATGGTAGAGGAAATCACAACAG
This sequence comes from Triturus cristatus, assembly GCF_964204655.1. NCBI lineage: Eukaryota > Metazoa > Chordata > Amphibia > Caudata > Salamandridae > Triturus > Triturus cristatus. The sequence continues at coordinate 743,245,187 of NC_140583.1, forward strand.
TCTTTTGATATGCATATTTAGGTGTAACAAAAATAACATTGTGAATGGCCAACTTGAAGAGTGGATCATGCACTTTTTAAAGTTAAATATCCATGAACATCATCAGTGATGTCATTTGAAATGTCATCAGTGATGTCACTGACCATGTCATGAATGATGTAATATGTGACGTCATCAGCAGTGCATTGCGGGGGCGCGAGTTATAGTTAGCTCAACTAACTATAACAGGGGAATTTCTATGGTTTTGTATGAGTGAAATGTCCAACTAACTATAGCGTCCCTGAAACCTATGGTTTTTCAGTGAATTTCTAAGGTTTTTTAAATGCTAATTTCTAACTATAACGTGCCTGAAACCTATAGTTTTTTCAGAGAATTTCAATGGTTTTTTAAATGCTAATTTCTAACTATAACGTGCCTGAAACCTATGGTTTTATCAGTGAATTTCTAAGATTTTTTAAATGCTAATTTCTAATTATAATGTTTATTAAACTCATCTTTTTTTTCTGTGTTTTTAAATTATCATCCCATTCTCAACCTGGTCAAAACTGTAAATCTCACCACTTTTCCATCGATACATCCACCCACAAAATCGCCACAAAAGAGAGCTGCAACTAACTCTGATGATATGCAAAGTAGGCGTTCCCGTGAAAAAAAAACTAAAACACCACTTCCCCATATTTTCAACGACCAGCCAAATCTGCAATGCGATCCAAAAAGCAGGCGATAAGCTGAGTTAGCAGTAAGAAATTAACATCAGCCTTTAACTGGTGTAAGGAGGTCGACTAGGTACAGCGTGAATTGAACCTAACTCACAGCCACATCTAAAGACCAACACGTGGTACAGCTGCTGACCATGCAGCTCCAACACCCAACAAGGCCACAACACCCACTGCCACAACCACCAGCTGCTCCCCCACGGACACCCCCCTTACTACCACGAGGCAGCGCAAAATAGGACAACGGACCTTCCAAAAATGCCATGACCCCTCAGCCGCACAATAGCTGAATGTTGGGAGATGTGGGAACCAAGTATGTGTGAAGGAGGCAAGTCACCCAACAATAATAATGCACACAATACTAAGTGTAGCGGTGATGCTGGACAGACCTCACTATGCAAAGCAGAAACCTCTCCATGTGGACATATACTACTGATACTTGTAGTGTTGTGCACAGTGGACGCAACCATTTTACCTCAGGCAATGGGGAAGATCTTGGTCATGTAGCTGTGTTGTTCCCCCCCTAGAAGCGTAAGCGGAGTGGGCTGGTCTAACGTGCGGCACTCCTGCTTAGGAGTATGGGGCTGGGACTCTGGGTGCTGTTCATTTGTGGAAAGGCCAAAGCATCTGCCAGTGCGGCGGCCTTCACAATGTCACATGACTGCCGTCATGACCGCGGGCCTCCTCGACACAGGCCCCCTGCGAACCCAGTGGCACAGCACCGCAGACTTATGTCTGTACAGACTACTGCCTTCGATCTACACTGCGGACAGCAAGGCACACAATTCAGATGGAGTGGCGATTGCAGATGACGCAGTCCAGTATGCAAGACACATTGCTGCCACTGCGGCCCGCCAAGACCACGCATGATCGCAGGCTGCGTACACACTGAGCGCCAAAGGTACTACTAACACAGTGCACCATAAGTCATCGCAAGGAATAGTGAACAGTTTTATGTCAGCAGTTAGGCATACTATCACTCAAAAATCGATATAAACACAATAGAAAGAGGGCAGAGGCTATAAAAATCCGCACCCAACAAATGACAGGTGTCTTTGAGTCCACACAATAGCGCAACGAACCAAGGAGTACTCCCCTCTATACTCCTTATTTAGGAACAAGTCCTATCATAAGCACAAAAAACACAAAGGGTTCAGCGCTATAAAATGTACATATGTTATTCCAGATTCATGTTTCCAATCATAGAATAAAGTATTCAAGAGTCTTCATTTCTTGATAAAATAAATTTCTTCTTTATTTCTCTTTAAAAAGTTTTCTTTATTTTCAAGAAGCCAGAGATCATAGCCAACGCGTTTCGTCTCACATCGAGACTTCTTCAGGGCTATTCAGATTAAAATGAAAGAAATACATTACAAATCCAAAATTTGAAATTTTACATCTTTCACATATACAAAGCACAAATGCAACACAATCAGGATCACAAACAGTACAATTTCACAACATAAGGATCATGATTAACTAATTTCCACTTAAGACATTCATGACCTGTAGAATCCATTGTAACAGTTTTTCAAAGACAAGAATTAAAAATTGTTTTTAAACTCAATTATAATAAAAAGATTTTTTTATCAAAGAACAGGAATTAAGAAAATGTATGTGCAAATGGTCATAAGCATACCTTGGCAGTAAAATATTGCGTGATCCCATCAATATATAATCGTTTCATGTGTTCTGGACTTCATCAAAGATTCAGAAGCTCTATACAGTACACAGTATCTATAATAATAGATATATATAAGCAAATTAGGAGTTTCTGTCAGTTATTTATATATATATTTTATGAGCAAGAGAAACCATCACATATTTCTAATGTCTATATTGTAATACCAGTAAAATATCATCTCTGTGTCAACAAACATAGTCTCAAGCAGTAGGTAACGAGGCAAAGAACAGGAGAAAATCAACATTAACCAGATGTCTCTATTTGGAAAAGCAGAAAAAACCGAGAAACCCAAGTTAGAGAAACAATTAGAAATCATTTCCTAGTATTCCAGTACCATTGTACTCAATATATTACGATAACCAATTTTTTATGCGTCGTTTGTAAGTCAACATAATAAGAACTGTTAAATATCTAGATAGCAGTCAACATTGTAGAATAGCATTGTAGTTAAACAAAAGTATTGTCGTCACTCATATAAGTGCTTTAGTCACAATTAAAAAAGACTACTGCAACATCACTTTATATTCATTGAATTGCAAATGCTTTTCACTAGAATGATAGTTTGACCTTTTAATATACATCAATATCATGCGTCAATGTGGTTTAGCACATAAATTAGAAGGACAAATCACGACATGTTGCTTATAATATGTCCAATGTCTAAGGCATTTCACTATATCACTTCTATATTAGATGTTATTACATGTCTGTCTATCATTGTACACTGTCTGGTCTGGGTGTGAGCAGCGTCGTGCCTCTAACATACAGTTGGTCAAAAAGAGAAAAAGTAGTAACTGATGTAGTGCCAAGCTATATTGAATCTGCGGCAAACATCTATCCGTAACGCCAGTAAGGAGCACAGTAGAATAAATCATAATACGTATTCAATATGAAACCACACCGATAAAGTCCCATATTACGTCTAAGCTGAGGCGGACATCTTTGAGTTCCTCCACCTAGGTCACGACACACTAGGTCATGCGAATACCAGTGACCACATTATGTATAGGCATTTAGCATCGTCTGCATTTAAATACAACATTTTTTTCAAAAAACACAGACCGTCAGAAAACCGAAGTTTATGAAGTCAGCAAACATTGAAAAACATTAGAGAACAAAACAAAACAAAACAACCTCGAAAACTTTTGTCCGTTGCGAGACATACTAACAATCACACATGAATTTAGACTCACCCCGAATGGCACGGTAGCCCACGATGTATATCCTTCGTGTTGTAGATGTAAAGACGAGCAATTGCAGCCGCGTCTTATTTTAAAATAACCACCCGGAAGTGTCAATTAACAAAAGTTTAGAAAACGGACAAAACTTAAAATTGAAGTCAGGCAACATCGCAAGACGATCCTAGTATCGCGGCCATTTTTGACTTGGTAACGCGCTCAAAGAACGTGTGTCAAAATTTATATATTCGCCAAATTATGCTTCCCGTTAGGTCTGAAGATTACTAATTTTAGTTACTGTTCTCGATCTACATGTTTCTTGATTTAATTGCATAAGTTTTACAATAACGGCAATTTATTTTTTTGTTTTTTTGTCGCGGTGATGCTTGTTTATTACTGCTGACCAACCATAATATGATTTATAAAAAATGCCTAATAAGGATAAATCAATGTGCCATGAGTATATCGACATCATTATTCATACGGTGTTTTCAATACTGAAGTATATACAATTGAAAACACGTCGTGTGTATCAAGAGCAAATCTCGTTCAAAACGGCAGCCATCTTTAAGTATGTAAATAAAGAGTTTTTAACCTGAGAGAGCCCAAACAGTTTCAGGGCTTTAATATGTCCTTATCATGACAGTTTTTCACAATTATTCAAGTTTAACATAGGCAACATGTATTTTTTAAAAAAAACATTTTAATGCGCGATTTTCAGTGCAAAATTAAAAGCATTTGAAAGCGCGCCACATGTGACTTGATTTATTTTGGTTCAAAACGGCGGCCATGTTTAAATAGATATATAAGGAATATTTTTGCCTAGAAAAACCTGAATGCTTTCAAGGCTTTGAATATCATTACCGTGTCAGTTTGCTATAATTATCAAAAGATTGTGCAGTGATCATTACGAACACAAATATTAGTTTATGAAGGAGAATGAATGAAGAGGGCATATTGCGCTTTATTCCAAAAATCATAGTATAAACAACGCCCCGAGGGACAAATGTATATAGGAACAAGCACATAGATCTTATCACTAGGTGTTCTCATGTTCACCTAGGCTATATAGGTAGTGAAAAGTAGTGAAATGGGATTTCAGACTTACAACAATTACAGAGATAGATGTGAACATAAGTAAAAGTCACTATAGCGTTCAACAGAGAGTGCAACTAATCCATATCTACAGGAAATGATGCAGCTCAGTGTTAACATTCAGGCCAAATTTAACGGTCCTAAGACGGCAAATCCAAGATGCTTCACGTTGCCTGAGAATCATCTCCCTGTCACCTCCCCGTTCTGGTACCTTAACATGGTCAATGCCAAAAAAAGTGAAGTTCTTATCCTCAGGATGTTCACAATGTATATGCATAGCTATTGGATACTTCGCATCAATATTTCTTATTGCCCTGGCATGCTCTTGTATCCGCAATTTGAGGCTGCGGATACTGCTGCCGATATATTTCTTTTTGCAGGCGCATATGACCATATATACTGTAAATGTCGTGTTACAGTTAATAAAATGATTAATAGAGAATTCCCTAGATTGGCTACCCATGAACTTTTTGATTTTATTGACACCATATCTACAGACACAACAACTCCCACATGTGTGAAAGCCCAAGGGTTTGTTGGGCAACCATGTGGTGGAGGGAGTCTCGATTTTTTTGACATAACTTGGACTTAGTATATCCTTCAGTGTCTTACTCCTTCGATATACTACTTTAGGTTTTTTAGATATGGCGTTGCCTAGAGAACCTTCTTTCTCTAGGATATGCCAGTTTTTCCTCAGAATGTTATAGATATGGCTGCTGAATACATTATATTCTGTAATGAATAAAGCCATGGATTCCTGTATCTCATTATTTGGCTTATTTCGTGATTTCAGTATCAATGTTTCCTGCCTCTTTAGGGACATAGCTCTCTTTTCGGCCTTGTTAAGACAGGTTTGATTATAACCCCTTTTGGTGAAGTTGTTTTTGATTTTTTTGATGTTAGTAACAAAATCTTCGTCTAGGCTGCAATTTCGTCTTGCGCGGACCATTTCACCATATGGAATGGCAGCAATGGTCGGTGGAGGGTGCGCACTAGAAGCATGCAAATAGCTATTGCATGAGGTCTTTTTTTTGAAAATATCACTGTGTATAAAGTTATCTTTTACAAACAGTTTCAGGTCCAAAAATTCAATACTTTTGTCAGAATATTGGATGGTTAGTTTCACATTGAAATTGTTGCTGTTCAAATAATGATGATAAGAGTTAAGTTGATCCACTGTTCCATGCCAGATCATGACAATGTCATCGATGTAACGTCCGTAAAAAATCACATTGTCACTCCAAGGATGTGCCCCAGGACCCCAGACATGCTCCACCTCATACAACCCCATAAAAAGGTTTGCATAAGATGGAGCAAACCTGGAGCCCATGGCCGTGCCCTGCTTCTGCAGGAACCATGTGTCATTGTGTAAGAATGCATTCTGTGTCAGGATCATCTCAGCCATAGTTAGAAGCATATCAGTGTGTTCCAGATGTTGTGCTCCCCTCTTAAAAAGAAAGTGTTTGAGAGCTCTCATGCCGTCCTGGATGTGAATACAAGTGTATAAACTTTCAACATCCATAGACACAAATAATAAGTTGTCATGATCCCAGTTAAAGTCCTCTAGTTTGCACAACAGATCAGAGCTATCCCTAAGATGCGATGGCAGATTTTTTACAATTGGCTGTAGAAATTTGTCAACATATTGTGCAATATGTTCTGTTGGACCACCATTCCCAGAAATAATGGGGCGCCCAGGTGGAAAAGGACCCCCCTTATGAATTTTTGGCAAGATGTAAATGCATGGAGATCGGGAATGGTGGGCCTGTAGAAATTTATACTCTTGGTCTGATAATAGACAAGACTCGTGCCAATCCCAGAGTTTAGAGTTGATATTTGTCTCTATTTGTGAAGTAGGATTGTTCCCCAGTTTCTCATAGCATTGAGTGTCACTCAGTTGCCTGTCAATCTCATGCAAATAATCGTCCAGATTCATAAGGACAATATTGCCGCCTTTGTCGGCCTCCTTAATCACCAAATTTGGGTCATCTTTTAATAGTTGTAGCAGATTATATTCCTCATCACTGAGATTCTTACTATGTACGCAGCCACGTTTTTTAAAATGTTGGTCTTCCAAAGTGTGTAAATCAGTAGTGACTTTTTTGTAAAACTCATCTATAGCTGTTTCTTGTGTTGTTGGTGGCATAAATTTTGAGGTACAACGTAAACCGCTATCAATTGTGTAATCTTGGGAGATGCCTAGATTTATCGCCAATTGCATGGTATCTCCTATTTCATCCTCATCATATAATGAGGCAAGTAGATGAGTATTGTGTATATCTGCAATAGATGGTGTTGAATTGGCATCACTGCTGGACAAAGGGACCCGTGGTACAATAGGGTGGTCTTCAAAATATTTCTTTATTTTTAATTTTCGAATGAATTTAAATAGATCTGTATGGACATCCACAAAGTCACATTTATTAGTTGGACAGTAGTTCAAACCTTTACTTAAGACATTCTCTTCTTGTGGTGAAAGCATTCTGGAGGACAAATTGACAATTGTGAGAGCATTATCAACTACATTATCAATCTCATTAGGGCATGAGTCTTTTACTTCTTGTTGTTCCCATTCTGTTCTCTGGCCTTTATTCCTGACCTGGTTTTTTTTGCCACCCCTCCTCCCACGTCTTCATTTTGCATTTTTGTACGGTTCCCTAGTCGATATCTCCTCACCTCCTGTAAAAAAACCGACGGTGGATCTCTAGGAGATGCATTGCTGGTCTATCACTCAAAAATCGAATTGAGGCAGAATTCAATAGACAAAAGACATTGGTCCGAGTGCAACCCCCCCAGACCACGCATCATTACAGGGTACGTACACGCTCAGCGCCAAAGGTACTTCTAACTCACTGCACCACAAGTCATCGCCACGTGGCCTTATTGAGGCAGAATTCAATGCAAGACGCAACATATGGTGCCACTAACCCTGTTCAACACAAGCCGGCGACACGTGGTGCCACTAACCCTGTTCAACCCAAGCTGCGACACATGGTGCCACTAACCCTGTTCAACACAAGACGCGAAACGTGGTGCCACTAACCCTGTTCAACAGAAGCCGGCGACATGTGGTGCCACTAACCCTGTTCAACACAAGCCAATCCCACGTGTGGAACTGTATCCTGAGTCCTGAATGGCAGTGACCCCAAGTCCGTGGCAGCGACCACAGCACCAGACTCCCTTTGATCAGTTTGGCATATTTGCATATGCAAGGCCGGCGACATGTGGTGTCACTAACCCTGTACAACACAAGGCATGACACGTGGTGCCACTAACCCTGTTCAACACAAGCCGATCCCACATGTGGAACTGTGTCCTGAGTCCTGAATGGCAGTGACCTCAAGTCCGTGGCAGCGACCACAGCACCAGACTCCCTTCGATCAGTGAGGCATATTTCCATATGCAAGGCCGGCGACACATGGTGCCACTAACCCTGTTAAACACAAGCAGGCGACACGTGGTGCCGTGCCACGAACCCTGTTCAACACAAGCCAATCCCACACGTGGAACTGTGTCCTGAGTCCTGAATGGCAGTGACCCCAACTTCGTGGCAGAGACCACAGCACCAGACTCCCTTCAGTTTTATTTGTTGTTGTTTTCTTTAAATAAAATGTTTTATATGTAAATCTATACATGACTAAGATTCTTGTTTGTCCAACCGCACAGGGACACTACCGGGCCCAAGAAGGTTGTTGGGGGTATGTTGGTAATGTGGGAAGAGGGTGCATTACCTGCTGATGTGGGGAGAGGCAGCTTGAAAGGGGTATCTCTCACAGAAAGAACTCCGATATATTTTCAGAAATGCCTCGGACAGATGCCAGCTGACGGACTGAATCACAAAATGGTTTTTCAATGCTTATGTAGTGTGAGTTATGAACAGTTCGCACCCAGGCTCACAGAGGGACAACTGTGGCCCGTCCGCTCGCCTCACAGATGCAGTACTACGCGCTGTCCGCTCAAAAAGGAACAGCAGCGTAGTAGCTCGCAGAGGTACAGGCACAGTAGCGTACTAGCTCGCAAAGGTAGAGAGCTGCGAGCCGATGGACTGGCTTCTAACGGCATAGCTGCGGAGTGGTGATGTTGGGCAGAGGGAGCGTGTGAAATAAGTAGCAGTAGTTGTCTTCTTTAGTTCAACAGTTTATTTCAGTATTCTTCCACCCGACACATGGAGCGTCCTCTCAGCCAGCCGTCCGGATAGCAACTGAGTGATGCTACCCGGACCCTACACCGACAGACGCTCCATGCGAGAGTCAGAACCACATTTAAAAGAACACAATGAAGCTATCATGATAAAACAAGTATTGCGCGCTGACCGCATGGAAGACACCATCAGTGCGTGATGTACATAAACATCATCAACAACAGTATTATAACTATTACATCACCTTCCACCTTAAAAGAAAACAAAATAGGCAATTAACAAAGCGTGAAAGAGTTATCTCGCAGAAACAGAGCTCCGGTATATTAAATTGCCCACAAAACCTTTCTTTTATATTTTCACTCGATGTGCGAAAGCACGCTTTCTGGATCAAGAACTTTCTCCCTGCCAAATTTGGTGTCATTCCATTCAGCAGTTTGACCTGTAGCCTTGTCTAAAGTTTCCTATGCAAAATCCATTGAGAAAACACGTTTTCACACCCCCCCATATAGCTACCTGTCGCAGGCGTATTCGCTGTTGGTGTGCAGGTCAGTGGTCTAGCTGTCAACATGTCACGGCCACTCCCTGAGGGCAGGTTTGCACACACAACACACCCATCCAGCACATGCGTCATAGGTCATGTGACCACGCAAATATAATGGATTGACAATGTCACTTCCTTTATTGCCGGTGGTGACTGGATGGCAGATGCTCCAATCATAAAGAGTCCATGAAAAGTTGAGCGGAGGGTTAGTCGCACCCTGAGCTGTATGGCCGTCAGGGGCCTACTACCACGTGGCACGGACTTGAGTTCCACAGGGTTACTGCCACCCGAAGCTGATGAGGCCATCAGGGGTCTACCACCACGTGGCACGGACTTGAGTTGCACAGGGTTAGTGCCACCCAAAGCTGCTTTTGGCCGTCAGGGGCCTACCACCACGTGGCTCAGACTTGAGTTGCAAAGGGTTAGTCGCACCCTAAGGTGTATGGCTGTCAGCGGCCTACCACCACGTAGCGCTGACTTGCGTTGCACCAAAAGCTGATGTGGTCTCCGCCATTGATGACTCAGGACTCAGTGACATGTGTGAGATCTGCCGAGCCGCAGAGAAGCTGATGTGGTCTCTGCCATTCATGACTCAGGACTCAGCGACATCTGTGAGATTTACTTGGCCGTGGAGCTTTGACGGGCACGTGAAGTGCCCACTGGTAGACACTCCGGTGGCAGCAGGTAATTATTTGGTCATGGAGTATCTCTCTCTCTCTCTCACTTCACTCTCTTCACTCTCTCTCTCACTCTCTTCCTTCCTTTCCTTCTCTTTTTCTATCTCCCTTTTCCCTTTCTCACTCCCTTTCTTTCCTTCCCTCTTTTTTTCTCTCTAGCTTTTTTTTCCTTCTTTGCGTCTCACTCCTTGGATATGCGCATTACACACGTGCTTATTTTGTGCTTTATTTTCCAGGCTGTGTCGTTGACATTCATGGTCCGACAGGAGTCTTCCGCCTAGTTGTTTTGTGTTCAGTTTGTTAAAATTTAGTTTATCCTTTATATATAAGGGAAGAGGTGTGGCGCCGCGGCCAGGGCGACTGACTCCGGAATCTTGGGATCACTGTTTGATCCCCAGCGCCGGAGGCAGATTAGCCCAGCACCATGTTACTCTGGGCAATAGCTTGCTTAATCTTCCTGACGACCCCCAGCGCCTAGAGACCCTTATGGGTGATTGTTCGCACTGTACAAATGTGGATTATTTTTATTATCATTATATGTTTATGAAAAAATAAAGTTTGAAAAAAAAATCAATAAAGTTTTGGGTTGTTAATTAAGTGCTGTGTGACTCTTTCTCGTTCTTATTACTGTTATTTCGTGGTGTCCACCATGGTGTTACATTTTGGGACAGTTATCACCGGAATACTGGTGATGTCTGCAGTTTGCACCAACTTCTGAATAGTGTGTTAGATTTATCTCAACTTTAGTTGCATTAAAGTGCTGATAATAAAATGCAGAGTAGGCGTGAACCCGCCCATGTATATATATATATCCCCAATAATCCAAATCACCACAGTGAAAAGATGACGACGCCATGTCTTGTTGAAATATCAAATTTGACGATTATATTTTGATATTTCAGCAAGACATGGCGTCGTCATCTTTTTACTGTGGTGATTTGGATTATTGGAGATGTTAACGGATCCTGCCTGGTTGATCCGTACGGACGACGCGCCCTTCTTTCAGGAGCAGCGGCAGTTGGAGCTAGGCATTCAAACCGTGCTCAAATATATATATATGTATATATATGTGTATATTTATATGTGTATATATATATATGTATTACCTACTGGCAGTCGCCAGTAGGTATTTATAGTTAGGACCTATTTTCCATAGGAAATCCGCAACATTCTATCGTCGCGCGCTGCACCGCCGCTGAGATGCGGGTCCGTTGCTTGTGATTTCACGACGCTACACGGAACAGGAGGAGATCGTTGTCACTGGGGGGAGACCCGGTCTGTGAACTGGAACGTTTTTGCAAAACCCTGCATTCTGGCAGCAACCCACTGGGGTTTCAATTGTTAACGGACTTCCAGTCCCATAATACCCTGCATAGATGTGCTCACCTGAGCGTGCTTGTGTTGATAAATAAAGCGCCAAGAATCTGGAAATCCTTAATGCTGCTGGTTTTGTGCGGGGCACCTTTGAAAAAGAGCGCATGCTCGAAACGCGTCAAGACTGTTTACAGACGCTATCAGCACAGCCTACCTCTCTCTAATCTTCACTTACCTGCTGTGAGTGCGGCTCACCTGGGGGCACCCTCTTTCTTTCCATTAATGCGGCCTGCCCAGTCGCGAGCTGCACCGCCGCTGAGATGCGGGTCTGTTGCTTGTGATTTCACGACGCTACACGGAACAGGAGGAGATCGTTGTCACTGGGGGGAGACCCGGTCTGTGAACTGGAACGTTTTCGCAAAACCCTGCATTCTGGCAGCAACCCACTGGGGTTTCAATTGTTAACGGACTTCCAGTCCCATAATACCCTGCATAGATGTGCTCACCTGAGCGTGCTTGTGTTGATAAATAAAGCGGGAAGAATCTGGAAATCCTTAATGCTGCTGGTTTTGTGCGGGGCACCTTTGAAAAAGAGCACATGCTCGAAATGCGTCAGGACTGTTTGCAGACGCTATCAGCACAGCCTACCTCTCTCTAATCTTCACTTACCTGCTGTGAGTGCGGCTCACCTGGGGGCACCCTCTTTCTTTCCATTAATGCGGCCTGCCCGGTCGCGAGCTGCACCGTCGCTGAGATGCGGGTCCGTTGCTTGTGATTTCACGACGCTACACGGAACAGGAGGAGATCGTTGTCACTGGGGGGAGACTTGGTCTGTGAACTGGAACGTTTTCGCAAAACCCTGCATTCTGGCAGCAACCCACTGGGGTTTCAATTGTTAACGGACTTCCAGTCCCATAATACCCTGCATAGATGTGCTCACCTGAGCGTGCTTGTGTTGATAAATAAAGCGGGAAGAATCTGGAAATCCTTAATGCTGCTGGTTTTGTGCGCGGCACCTTTGAAAAAGAGCGCATGCTCGAAACGCGTCAGGACTGTTTGCAGACGCTATCAGCACAGCCTACCTCTCTCTAATCTTCACTTACCTGCTGTGAGTGCGGCTCACCTGGGGGCACCCTCTTTCTTTCCATTAATGCGGCCTGCCCGGTCGCGAGCTGCACCGCTGCTGAGATGCGGGTCCGTTGCTTGTGATTTCACGACGCTACACGGAACAGGAGGAGATCGTTGTCACTGGGGGGAGACCCGGTCTGTGAACTGGAACGTTTTCGCAAAACCCTGCATTCTGGCAGCAACCCACTGGGGTTTCAATTGTTAATGGACTTCCAGTCCCATAATACCCTGCATAGCTGTGCTCACCTGAGCGTGCTTGTGTTGATAAATAAAGCGGGAAGAATCTGGAAATCCTTAATGCTGCTGGTTTTGTGCGGGGCACCTTTGAAAAAGAGCGCATGCTCGAAACGCGTCAGGACTGTTTGCAGACACTATCAGCACAGCCTACCTCTCTCTAATCTTCACTTACCTGCTGTGAGTGCGGCTCACCTGGGGGCACCCTCTTTCTTTCCATATATATATATATATATATATATATATATATATATATATATATATATATATATATATATATATATATTATCTACTGGCGGTCGCCAGTAGATAGTTATAGTTAGGATCGTATATCCATCGGAAATCCGCAACATTCTATTTGGAATAACTTTGGCGCCGACTGACGAATCCTCGCGAAATTTTCAAAATAGGTGGGGCGCTCCGCTCCGCTCCTTCCCTGAAAGTCTTGGGGGGATTCGTCAAGCGGAGGCTGAGAAAAAGGGGGGGTCCCAAAACGCGTTTTCCCTATGCATTTTTCCATAGGACCTTTAGTCCAAGCTACAGCCCGAACGGCTGAACAGAATTACTTGAAATTTGGCAGAGAGGTAGTCCTCAGGTCAGGGATGTGCCTTTTGCAGGTCTGGTGTAAATCTGTTCAGTATTTCCTGAGAAAACAGCATTTAAAAGCATATATATATCTATAGGCGCGCTAATATCTGACGTCATCAGCAGAGGATTGCGGTCGCGTGAGTTATAGTTGCCTGCACTAAATATAACGGGGGAATTTCAATGGTTTTTCACGAGTGAAATGTCCAGCTAACTATAACATGTGTGAAACCTATGGTTTTTAAGTGAATTTGCAAGGTTTTTTAAATGCTAATTCCTAACTATAACGTGTGTGAAACCTATGGTTTTTTCAGTGAATATATATATATATATATATATATATATATATATATATATATATATATATATATATATATATATATATATATATATATATATTTATATTTTTTAAGGTCCTACAGGTACCACCTGCTGTGTCTTATTTCATCATTGGACCCTCACTCATGCACCTGTGTGTATTAGTGGGCTCAACGCATTTGTAAGTGGAGCTCTTATGACTGGAAGTACATGGAGTATAAGTGAGTGAAAAATGCCTCTAAATCCTCTATTGATGGGTTTTATTCTGTAGGGTCTAGGGCAAGATTAAAAACAGTCCGATGTCATTTGGATTCTGTGTTGCAGAACACCTGCAAGGTTGACATGTTTCAGCCGTATTTTTACCCACATAGGGTCAATTTGGCTTTCCTCTGGACCTAATATTACTCTGCATTTTTCGGCTAAGTATCTACATTTAGTGTGAAATGATTATAAAACATGCACGCAAAATACCAACCATACTTGTAGGATTTTTTTTGGTATAGTCTTGGTTGAAAAAGAGAAAGGTTTGTATTACTCTAATACTCCTCATTGGGCGTCTTTTTGGGAGTACAACAACTCTTAAAAATGCAGGGAAAACATTCTAAACACATGGCATAACCCCAGACATTGTTTGTTTGACACAGTGTAACACAGTATGGGTACATATATTCACACACACAGGGCACATGCAGTGCAAAACAAAATAAAAAGAGAAGACATAGACCCACAGAAAACATAGTGCTCGATTTGGTCTACCTACATAGCTTTTTCAAATAACATCAAAAGACATCACAGGGTACTGCGGGCACAGATTGTCCCTGTAGTCAAACATTGAAAGAGAAAGTTGTTGTCACACCTCTAATTTAGTTTAGGGTGTGAAAATTTGAGAGCCGAACAGAAGACAAAACATACCGTCCCGAGCCGCTAACATCAGCAGATTTCCCTGCTTTTTCTGTAGTGGAGGTTTGGTGCTGGACAGCCAATTGAGCAATGCTGGTCTTTGGAGCTTCATCGCCCAGGGAGCTAGTTCCGTGAGATTACTATTTGAAAGCCATCTCATTTGTCATTGGAGTTGCACCTTAATATAATAATGCTCATTTTAGGGTGCTCCCAGACCCCCCTCTGGGAGAGGGAAGTATAATTTCTGGAGAGCTACTCTAGCCGTAGCACCCCCCACATCAATAATACCAGGAGTGATTCCAGGTCCTGAAATAATTTGAGCAAGAGTTTGTTGGGGATGGTTGCAAAGAAAAATAGAGTCTGGGGAGTAATAACATCTTCCCATTGGAGATAAAGGCATCCCAGTCCAGCATTGCAGCATGGAACGAGAGTTGGCATGCACTTTGACTAAATGGCCCTCTATTAAATCTGTCTGAGAGTGATAGATTTGGACTCTTAAGTATTTGAAAGAATCAAAAGCCCATGTGAGTGGTGTAATGGGCAGGAGTGCCCTCTGTTTTGCAGTCAGGTGTTTCATCTGGAACACTACTGAATTGGACCAATTCACTTTCAGACTGGATATTTGGGCGTGCTCATCCAGTAACTTCATTAAGTCCTGGAGGATCTCACTTTTACCACCCAGATAGACCAGCGCATCGTCCGCTTTGAGAGTAACAATGTGCCATTGGGTGTATGCCTGAATGCCCCAATCCAGGACATGACTGCGAAGCACGCTCGCTAAGTGTTCCATGGCCAGCATGAAAATAATGGGCGATAGAAGGCACCCCTGTCTTGTACCATGTTCTATATTGAAGGAAGGGGAGATAATATGTCCTGTTTTTACCCTGGCTTGCGGGTTAGTATATAGTATTAGTACCCAACGGAGAAAGTTAGAGCACAAGCCAAACATTGAGGGGACCTCCATTAAGTAACCCCTAGCCCAATGTATTGAATGCTTTTTCAATATCTAAAGAGGCAATTCAAGGTGTTTCTGTATCCGACAGTGCCCACTCCAGTAATTTAAGAGCTGGCATAAGTTCAGTCCAGTATTCCCTTGTATTAACCCATTTTGATCGCCGTGGACTGAGAGCTGTACCGTAATGTGAGTATGTGCACTTCATGGGATGCTTGCTACGCCACACTTCACTGTCCCTGGCCCAAACCTTCACATGTTGTGCCAGCCCTATAGATTGTGCACCTGGTATTGGTGGACGTGACCTTTCTAATTCTAAATTAAGTACACAGTTGTAGTCGTCTCCCCAGGACATTGGAGCCCATGGATTGCACAATAAGGATAGGGTCAGGGTTTGCAAAAACGTGGCCTGTCCTCGGTTCAGTGCATATAGAGAAACACATGTTTAATGGGGAGCCATCGAAGAGTCCCTCCAGAATCACATAAAGAGCTTGTGGGTCTACCTGAGTGTGTAATGGCTGCAAGGGAGTCTCAGGTACCACCCATATCAAAGTACCCCTAGCATAGTTTCACAGGCCCCCTAGCCCGGTGGGTTCGTTTCTTCAGGCCTGCGGTGATGCTTTAATTCCCAGGGCTGTGAGATTCTCCCACTTCATTGTCCGAGGTGCTCTTAATGGCCATCTCGATCAGGCTGATATTAAGGGCTCGCGCGATTTCCTGGATATCTTACACCTGGCCCAACTTGATCATTGGGTTAGCCTCCCCACACATCAGGCTGGTCATATACTGGACCCAATCTGCACCAACTTTCCCATTTTGTTAAGAGATCCGTACCCGGTTTCATGGTCTGACCACTTCTTAACATATTTCTTGTGGAAAGTGTCTAACACTGAGCCTTTAACACGGTCATACTGCAAGCCAGCTTTTGGTAAAATTGCGCAACTTGCGCTCAACCAGGCCCTGGAAGCTTCTAGGCCTATCCTCTTGGGTGATCTTAAGGGCCGCCTTGTTGGATTTACCAGCTGGGTCTCTAATGCAGTAGACACACTGGTCCCATACCGCTCACCTAGCCTGTCCAGGGAATCTCCCTCTAAACCTTGGTTCAGGACTGACCTAAAAGCACTCAAACATGAATGCAAGACTCTTGAGCGTGCATGGCGGCTTAGCAAATATTGCCCTGCAGCTAAGGGGAAGTGTTGGAAACGGCCCTTTTTGCAGGGTTATCCCCAAACTTTTTGCTTCTTCCTCTTTTATTTTTCCTGACCCGTGGTTGTTGGCAATAGGACTCTGGGCACTTTACCACTGCTGATCAGTGCTAAAGTGCATATGCTCTCTGTATAAATTGTTATATTGATTGGTTATCCATGATTGGTATATTTGTTTCACCTGTTAGCCCCTAGTAAAGTGCACTGAGTGTGCCAGGGCTGGTGATTCAAATGCTACTAGTGGGCTGCAGCACTGATTGTGCCACCCACAGGAGTAGCGCTAAAATGATGTCTTAGGCCTGCTTGCAGTGCCTATGTGCAGTCCAGGACTGCCATGTCGACCTGGCCAGTGCACCCACTGACCAGGCCTTATCCTTCCCTTTCTGTACATGTCAGGCATCCCTATGGTGGCCCTAGGTACCCCCCTGGGCTGGGTGCAGTGTATCTGAAAGGTAGGGCATGTACTGAGGTGTGTAACATGCCCTGGTAGTGAATTACAGCCATTTTCGTTTTTCACTGCTGAGAGGCTATCTTGCCCATAGGATAGAATGGGGAAGGCTGTTTACATGCCTATCTTCCCATAAGGGCAAGATAGAAAATCCAAGTTTGGTATCTCTGTGTTCAGAATTTAATTATACATCTTTTTAGCAAGATGGTTTTTAAATTCACTGTGTGAGAATAGCACTTTTTAGAAAGTAGCTATTCTCCTGTTTAACCTTCCTGTGTGCCTGTGTGCTGGTTGGCTGAAGGGTGTCATGTGATGGGCCAGGTGGCTCCAGGAGCCTGGATGAGTCAGCAGCAGGGTGAATAGGGAGATCTGCTTTAGATGGGTGGGAGGAGTAGTCCCTGGGTTTGAATAGGGCTGTCCCTGCCAAACACAGAGCTGGCTCCACCCCCTGCTGGCCAGGCTGAGGACTCTGCCTCTGCTGGCACAAAGAAGGCTCCACCTCCTGCTGAGCGTCTAACGACCCTGCCCCTCACTCTGAAAGGAACCAGGTGCTCCAGAGCAGAGCACACCCAGGAACCGGTTTGAGCAGGGGAATCCCCCCACTGGAACAAAGAGAGACAAAGGCTTGGAGGGGTATAAGAAGAGGACCCCAGACACCTAAAACTTTAGATCACTTTGGAACTAAGAAGAAACCTCTGCCAAGGAGAAAGCTGGAAGAAACTGAAGAGGAGAAGACTGCCTGCTTGCTGTTTTGCTTTGCTGCCAAGGAGAGGGGAAGGACTTTGCTGTGTCCCCTTCTTTTGATTCTGATCTCCAAGGGCCTGAGAAGAGCTGGCTCTCTGTTAAGAAGTCCCAGGAACAAAAGGACTTCACCACCAGCTCCCCTGGAACTCTGCTGAGAGAGTTCTGACCTGCCTTGGAGTGCTTGCCCAGTCTTGGGGCTTCAGGAGGTCGTTTTGCTGTGTTGAGGGAGCTGGGAAGCAGAAGCGTGAACAAGAGTGACTGGTACCCAGCGCATCATCCGATTGCGTGTCGCAAGACGAGAGTGCGTGGAAAATTTCATCGCGGCACCATCGCAACACGCAGGGTCTCCGCATCGCCGAGTGCGTCGAGCATCGTCCCGAAGCGTGAAGCTTCCTGCCATTGCGAGGGTTGTCGCAGAACCAGTTTGCGGGCCGCACCACTGCCGGTGCGTGAAAAGTCTCCAATCGCTGCGTGCGTCGACGCAGAGTCCCGTTCCGTGGCGCATCGAGAGTTGCGGCGCCGGAAGGCAACGCTGCGCCACGCATCGCACCACATCGAAGAGTGTCGCATCGAACCTGTGCGTGAAGCTTCCCCCTAAGAAACCTACGCAACGAAAGCCAAAGGTATCGCATCCTCCCCCTACAGATCGGAGCCGGCGCATCCACCTCTGCTGCGTGAAGCAGGGCTGCTGCAAAGCCTCCCCAGCATCTCAGGAGCATCGCATCGCCTTTGCCATCTTCCTTGTTATAGCTTTTGGGAACCTTATCGCAACTACAGGTACTGTTGGGCACGAGAGTGTCGCATTTTGTGCATTGAGAGTCGCATTGTGCAGGACACTGACTTTGACATCCTGGAGTACTTTCTGCAAACTCTTGAACTATCTTTAAAGTAACCTTTTTGAATTATATGTTGGTTTGTCTGTAGTATTTGGTCTTGTGAAGTTTTTAGTAAAGATACATTATTTTTCTAAAACTGGTGTGGAGTAAATCTGTGGTGTTTTCACTGGGTTACTGTGAGTGTTGGTACAAATACTTTACACATTGCCTTTGATAGCCTAGACTGCTCAGGCCAAGCTACCTAGAGGGTGAGCAGGGGTTATCTTAACAGTGTATCCCCCTTTCCCTGACTAGAAGCAAGGGTCCCTACTTGGACAGTGGTACCCACCCTGCCAACTAGAGACCCCCAGATCTAACATTGGTGGCAGCGGTGGGATTGAACTTGTATTTGTACTTGACCCACAGTAATTGGTGTACATCACTAGTTTAAGTGCAGACCAATAGACAACCACATGCTGTATGTTTGATTCTATTTTGGAGTAACTCTTCAAGAGCATCATGTCTCAGGTGGCAACAAGTGAGAGGGCAGAATTGGAGTTTTCCATGGAGGATCTGTATTCGTACAAGGTTGAGGAGCTCAAGCAATTCTGCAAAGACCTTGGTTGCCCTGTGAAAAGCGGATCTAGAAGGGATGTGCTACAAAGAGTCTTGAAGGCCTGGTGGGAGGCCCAAGAAGAGGATGATGCAGATGAAGAGGATGGTTTTGTTTCCCAAGCTCTGCCCGTGGTCGGACCAGTCTCAAGGGCTGGCAGCTCCCATTCCAGTAGGAGTCTCACTCCAGAGGAGTTGGAGGAGAATCAAAGGGCTAGAGATCATGAGTTAGAAGTCATGAGGCTTGAGTTGAAGCTGATGGAAATGGAAACCCAAAACAAAATAGAAGAGAGCAAGAAGATGTATGCCTTGGAAGAATTGAAATTGACCTTGGCACATGAATTAAGAATGAGGGAGCTTGATATGGAGCTCGAGAGGCTTGAGGCCATGAGTGTCTCAGCTGAAGAAGAAAGGTTAGCTCAGGAAGTGAGCTTTGCTGAGTTGGAGGTGGAGTCCAGCTCAGATGGTGGCAGCAAGATTGTAGTTTCTAGTGCTGAGAGAAAGGTACAAACACCCAGAGATGTGGCGCCTAACTTGAGGGAGGGGGTTGACATACACCAGGGAGTTCAGGTTTATGATGTAGTTCCAGTGGAGTGCAGTATCCCTGAAGTGGATTGGGGAACTGGCACAGGGGACCATATTCCTAGTGGTGGGAGGGACACTCTACTGACCCTAGATGAGAGGTACAGGGAGAGGGGTTCCCCCATGGTAGAAACCTTGGTGTGTGAGTGTGGAGACCGCCCAGAAGAGTGTGAGTTGTGTGACAGAGACAGTCAGATACTGTCTTGCCAATCTCAGGAGAGTGGTGTGGGGTACGTGTGTGAGGCACTGGAGGGTGAGGCAAACGGTAGCTTGGTTAACAACTGTGGGGGGCTGTGTGATTCATTTGTTGGAGAGCATATTTTAAGTCCCTGTTTTCCCGAGCTATGCCAACACCCGGTGGAGAGTGAGTTCTCTGGTTCCAGGGAGCTTGCGTTGGAGGCAGACCTTTGGTTGGATACCAAAAGGGCTGGAGAGGCATTGGGGAGTGATCCCAAAAGGAGTGGCACAGATATCTTCCAGACCTGTGAGGTGGAAGAGGTTCGGTGTAGCTCGGTTAGGTCCCAGTGTAGTGGGAGGGGTGTAGGGGCTCACGTCCTGTCTCAGTGGAGAAGGGGTGAGTGTGGGACTGTGGGTCCAAAGGTGCCCGAAACCCAGTCTCAGGGCCTGGCGGGTTCCTTAAGGGAACACCAGGTTGGGGGTGTAGACAGTGCTAGTAGGCCATTTGAGGAGGATCTCCTAGTGTCAGGAGAACCTGGAGCCTCTGTAAACAGAGCTCCAGTGGTTCTGGTGTCTGGCGGTACCGCTCCAGTTGGGAGGGTGCAGAAGTCCAGACTGAGGGGTGAGAGGGGGATGTGTTCCCCAGTGGGAGAACCAG
Source organism: Triturus cristatus (assembly GCF_964204655.1). Classification (NCBI taxonomy): domain Eukaryota; kingdom Metazoa; phylum Chordata; class Amphibia; order Caudata; family Salamandridae; genus Triturus; species Triturus cristatus. The sequence goes on from NC_140583.1 coordinate 743,265,891, forward strand.
TGGGTCAGGGACCAGCCAGAAGGGCTGAGTCCCCTAGGAGTGACCATGGTGCCACCACTTCTGTCCTGGGGGATCTTCGCGCACTGTCAGGTGGACAGGGGCCGGGAGATCTGCGCCAGGCAGACTGTCACGAGACACATGAGTCATGTGTCACCCTCTGGGAGATACTGTGTGAGTCCCCAGAAGTCCTGGCATGCCAGGCAGGTGTGCAACCGCAGGGTTTAGTCCCTGGGTTGGGAGACCAGGTTCAGGATCTGCCTGACCTGGGGGGAAGGACATCTGTAAGCTGTGTCCTGACCGGTTTGGCTTCCAGGGGTACCACTCCAGTGGGGAGGGTGCAGCACTCTGGAAGGGGGTGCAGAGGGAGAGAGTCCTCGCCTCTGACCCCGGTGCAACCTGAGGGTTTAGACCCTAGGTTGGGAGACCAGTTGCTGGAGAGAGGTCCTGAACTGGAGGGAGGGACATCTGTAAGCAGTGTCTCTACCAGTTTGTCTTTGAGGTGTACCGCTCTGAGTAGGAGGGTGCAGAACTCTGGAAGGGGGTGCAGAGGGAGGGAGTCCTCGCCTCTGACCCCGGTTCACCTGGAGGGTTTAGACCCTAGGTTGGAGGGCCAGGTCCGGGGTGTCCCCCCTGACCTGGAGTCCCAGTTGCAGGATAGAACCCCTGAACTGGTGGGCGAATGGTGCAGGACACCTACCACAGGTGCCCTGACTATTCTAGAAGGGGGTACCGCTCCAGGTGGGAGGGTACAGATCCCCAAGGAAGAGGAGGACTGGGTATGGAAAAGCCTACCCCAGCCTCCTGTCCAGCCACCGGATACAGGCCCGGAGCTGGTCGGTCAGTGCCAGGTTGTCAGACCCGACCTGACAGGGAAGGGAGTGGACAAAGGGTGCCAAGCACCTGGGGCTACCGCCCCCCACCCTCTGATGCCACAGGGGTTTGAGGGCCCTGAGAGGAATAAGTCCTGGGTCTCATCCCTGACCACTGTCAGTGGTCACTGTGGCTTGCTGTCTGTCTGTTGGGACACATCTGTGAGCAAGTTAAGGCTAGGTGCTGCACAGGTGGTGTCCACAGGTGAGGAGAAGGGTTCCACATGGGTTGGCGTGGTGGACCCTGAGAGTATGGATGGAGAGATCCAACCGGGTTCAGGAAGGCGTAGAACAGGAATAGTGCCCTGCTGTTTGGGCCAGTTTCCGTGTTCTATCGCCCTAAGCAGGGAATCCCATCGAGGTATCGCTTGGTCTACCCTGGCTTTAGGCTGGAAGGGGGTTGTGTTGGAAACGGCCCTTTTTGCAGGGTTATCCCCAAACTTTTTGCTTCTTCCTCTTTTATTTTTCCTGACCCGTGGTTGTTGGCAATAGGACTCTGGGCACTTTACCACTGCTGATCAGTGCTAAAGTGCATATGCTCTCTGTATAAATTGTTATATTGATTGGTTATCCATGATTGGTATATTTGTTTCACCTGTTAGCCCCTAGTAAAGTGCACTGAGTGTGCCAGGGCTGGTGATTCAAATGCTACTAGTGGGCTGCAGCACTGATTGTGCCACCCACAGGAGTAGCGCTAAAATGATGTCTTAGGCCTGCTTGCAGTGCCTATGTGCAGTCCAGGACTGCCATGTCGACCTGGCCAGTGCACCCACTGACCAGGCCTTATCCTTCCCTTTCTGTACATGTCAGGCATCCCTATGGTGGCCCTAGGTACCCCCCTGGGCTGGGTGCAGTGTATCTGAAATGTAGGGCATGTACTGAGGTGTGTAACATGCCCTGGTAGTGAATTACAGCCATTTTCGTTTTTCACTGCTGAGAGGCTATCTTGCCCATAGGATAGAATGGGGAAGGCTGTTTACATGCCTATCTTCCCATAAGGGCAAGATAGAAAATCCAAGTTTGGTATCTCTGTGTTCAGAATTTAATTATACATCTTTTTAGCAAGATGGTTTTTAAATTCACTGTGTGAGAATAGCACTTTTTAGAAAGTAGCTATTCTCCTGTTTAACCTTCCTGTGTGCCTGTGTGCTGGTTGGCTGAAGGGTGTCATGTGATGGGCCAGGTGGCTCCAGGAGCCTGGATGAGTCAGCAGCAGGGTGAATAGGGAGATCTGCTTTAGATGGGTGGGAGGAGTAGTCCCTGGGTTTGAATAGGGCTGTCCCTGCCAAACACAAAGCTGGCTCCACCCCCTGCTGACCAGGCTGAGGACTCTGCCTCTGCTGGCACAAAGAAGGCTCCACCTCCTGCTGAGCGTCTAACGACCCTGCCCCTCACTCTGAAAGGAACCAGGTGCTCCAGAGCAGAGCACACCCAGGAACCGGTTTGAGCAGGGGAATCCCCCCACTGGAACAAAGAGAGACAAAGGCTTGGAGGGGTATAAGAAGAGGACCCCAGACACCTAAAACTTTAGATCACTTTGGAACTAAGAAGAAACCTCTGCCAAGGAGAAAGCTGGAAGAAACTGAAGAGGAGAAGACTGCCTGCTTGCTGTTTTGCTTTGCTGCCAAGGAGAGGGGAAGGACTTTGCTGTGTCCCCTTCTTTTGATTCTGATCTCCAAGGGCCTGAGAAGAGCTGGCTCCCTGTTAAGAAGTCCCAGGAACAAAAGGACTTCACCACCAGCTCCCCTGGAACTCTGCTGAGAGAGTTCTGACCTGCCTTGGAGTGCTTGCCCAGTCTTGGGGCTTCAGGAGGTCGTTTTGCTGTGTTGAGGGAGCTGGGAAGCAGAAGCGTGAACAAGAGTGACTGGTACCCAGCGCATCATCCGATTGCGTGTCGCAAGACGAGAGTGCGTGGAAAATTTCATCGCGGCACCATCGCAACACGCAGGGTCTCCGCATCGCCGAGTGCGTCGAGCATCGTCCCGAAGCGTGAAGCTTCCTGCCATTGCGAGGGTTGTCGCAGAACCAGTTTGCGGGCCGCACCACTGCCGGTGCGTGAAAAGTCTCCAATCGCTGCGTGCGTCGACGCAGAGTCCCGTTCCGTGGCGCATCGAGAGTTGCGGCGCCGGAAGGCAACGCTCCGCCACGCATCGCACCACATCGAAGAGTGTCGCATCGAACCTGTGCGTGAAGCTTCCCCCTAAGAAACCTACGCAACGAAAGCCAAAGGTATCGCATCCTCCCCCTACAGATCGGAGCCGGCGCATCCACCTCTGCTGCGTGAAGCAGGGCTGCTGCAAAGCCTCCCCAGGATCTCAGGAGCATCGCATCGCCTTTGCCATCTTCCTTGTTATAGCTTTTGGGAACCTTATCGCAACTACAGGTACTGTTGGGCACGAGAGTGTCGCATTTTGTGCATTGAGAGTCGCATTGTGCAGGACACTGACTTTGACATCCTGGAGTACTTTCTGCAAACTCTTGAACTATCTTTAAAGTAACCTTTTTGAATTATATGTTGGTTTGTCTGTAGTATTTGGTCTTGTGAAGTTTTTAGTAAAGATACATTATTTTTCTAAAACTGGTGTGGAGTAAATCTGTGGTGTTTTCACTGGGTTACTGTGAGTGTTGGTACAAATACTTTACACATTGCCTTTGATAGCCTAGACTGCTCAGGCCAAGCTACCTAGAGGGTGAGCAGGGGTTATCTTAACAGTGTATCCCCCTTTCCCTGACTAGAAGCAAGGGTCCCTACTTGGACAGTGGTACCCACCCTGCCAACTAGAGACCCCCAGATCTAACTTAGACTTAAGCAACAAATTTATTATGAGGCCATAACTCTGGCCAAAAGTCAATTTTATTCAGCCCGTATTGACTCTGCTTAAAACAATGTTAAAGACATTTTCGTCATTGTTCAGTGCTTTACGTCCCCGTCGGCGCAAGCTACCGCCTCTCCATCCCTAGTCACCTTGTGCGATAATCTTTCAAACTTCTTTATGGATAAGATTCACACTATTCAGGCGGCTTTTTCTTCCTGTGACAACAGTACTGGGGCAATCTCTGTGTTTCCACCTGTTGTCCCTGACCATTCCTTGCATGCATTTAGGCCTGTGGACATGCCGGATTCCCTTAAACTTCTTAAGGGTTTAAAATCTGGCTCGCCCTCGGAACCTTGCCCTGCTAGACTACTGACTGCAGCAGCAGAGACTATTAACGCGGAAGTGAACAGCATTATCAACATGTCCCTTCAGGAAGCCGGTGTCCCTAAGGCCTGGAAGCAGGGCAAGATCTTGCCTCTTTTAAAAAAGCTGTCGCTGATCCCCTCCGTCCAGCGAACTACCGTCCCATTTCCCTCTTACCTGGTCTGGCCAAGGTGTGTGAGAAGGTGGTGAATAAACAACTCACTGAGTTTGTTGCGTGGGAGGGCCTTCTGCATCTGGGCCAGTCAGGGTTTCGGGCTTCCCATAGTACTGAATCAGCCGTGGTTGAGGTCTCGGAGGCCATCCGGGAGTGTTTGGATGCCGACAGGAGGGCAGCATTAATTTTGCTTGACCTCTCAGCGGCATTCAACACGGTCAAGCATTCATTACTCCCTGCATGACTTGCCAGGATTGGTGTGTCGGGCACTGCCTGGGGCTGGCTCAGGTCCTTCTTGGAAGGACAGGTCCAGCAGATCTGGCTTCCACCGTCCTCTTCCTCTCCCAAGTCAGTGACAATGGGTGTCCCCCAGGGGTCCTCCCTTAGTCTCCTTCTCTTTAACATTTATGTCACACCTCTAGTATACCTGGCTGAGGACCTGGGGTCCAAGGTGATGGCTAAGGCCGATGACACCCAGCTGCTCTTCACCTGGGACAAAAATGCAGACTCAGTTTCCTCTGTTCAATATTGTCTCTTCTCCATTTTTAAATGGCTGGCAGCTGAGCAACTCAAGTGTAATGAAGAGAAGTCTGAGATTCTCCTCTTTGGAAAATTTCCTCCTAACTTCCGTGAATCTCTCTGGCCACCTGAGTTCCCCCTGCCCACTTCTACAGGGAAGCCCGCCAAGAATCTGGGGGTGTGGTTTTATGAGAACCTTTCCTTCTCGACTCATATCAAGAAGCTGGCCGGCAACTGTTTTGGTCTTCTCAAAACCCTAAGCAAGTTCTTTCCTTTCCTAGCCCAGGCGGCGAGGGAAACGGTTACCTGTGCACTTATTTTGTCTCGGCTGGACTATGCCAATGTTGTTTATAGTGGCGTCCCGGGCTATCTGTTGAAAAAGCTGCAGGTAGTCCAAATGCGGCAGCCAGACACCTGCTGGGCATTTCCGCCAGGAATAGTGTACAACATCACTTGCGTTCACTACACTGGCTTCCCGTGGTCCAAAGGGTCAAATTTAAATTGTTGCTTATGGACCATTGTGCTTTGCATGGCCTTGGCCCTTCTTACTTGCAAAAACGTTTCTCCTTTTATGCTCCCCCCAGACATCTGCGATCTATGTCCCTACGTATTGCCCAGGTCCCTTGCTTCAAATACCAGAGACTAGGAGGCAGCTCTTTCGCTCGGAACGCTGCTGTTGCTTGGAATGCCCTTCCCCTTGTCTTATGAAATATTCAGGACCCATTGGTTTTCAAGAAAAACCTGAAAACACAACTTTTTGTTTAAAGACCACACTTCCACCCCTCTTGGTTCCGTGCCGGGACACTCGTGAGTATTCGTGCACGCTACAAATAAAAGTAACATAACATAGCCTGAGTATGTGGTCCCTATCACCATACCCCTCCAATGATGCGTACTGATGCGAGGGTTTGCTGGGTGAGGTGCGTTTCCTGGTGCAGCGCCATTGTGATTTTATGCCTGTATAGATACTGGTATACCTTGTGCCGCTTGGCACAGCCAGCCAATCTCCGCACGTTCCAGGTGAGCTGGAGATAACCATGACTTGACATTTGTTTCTTATGGGTAGCAAATAGCAGGGAGATATTTCCCATACAACAAGGCCCATAAATATCGGATCCCCTCCCTGGCAGGTGTATCTGAAATATGCCTTGGTAATGCAATACACATTAAATACGGTGTGTGTCAATACTGGATGGACAGTTGCAAATAACATTTACAATTCCCAACTCCCCTTCCCAGGCAAGGTCATCTGCACTGAAATGCAAACTTACTAAATATCAAATAACAAACTAAATATTGAGACAAAGGATAGTCAAGAAAATATTTTAGTGAGAAAAAGAATAAAGGAGCGGAGAGAAAAAAGAAAACCATAACAGTGCTGTATCGGCTACTCATCATCTACGTGAGGGCGTAGTAGAGCTGCATGGTTATCCTCAGAGTAGCCGCCATATCAGTGTGTTTCTGTCATTTTCCATAGTGGCAGTGCATGCTTGTTGTATTAAAAGTCTCTTGTGGTGAGGCGGGCTGCAGTAAGAAAGGTCCCTCTGATGCTGCCTTCCTTGAGAGATGCATGGAGGGATCATCCTAGTTCCTCCACCATTTGCGGTGTGATTGCAGTTCCTCCCCCATCAATGCTGAGTGTTGCGACTCCGTTAATTGGTACGCTTGGTCTGGGACACTATCTGTGTGAGATCCTGATCTGGAGCGCTAGTCTAGGTCGCCGTGCTGTTCTGCCTGCTTAATAGCTTTCTCCTTTTCTCTTGCTACCTGATCTTTAGTAGGCGAGGCACTAGCGAAGCCGTTCTGCTCCACCCAGGACCAGGCTTCTTCAGGGGAATGACAGAGGGTGGTTCTGTGTTTTTGTTGGATTCGCAATGTGACAGGGTATTGCAGTGCTTTGTAATTTGTGAGTTCATAGGCATCATTTAACATCCATATAAGAGGATATGCGCCAGTGTAATGAGGGTAGATATGTACAATATCCATTTCTATTTGGCCTGGACCGTGGGCTCGTGTAACCTGCAAGATGTGGTCTCTGTCCTGGTAGGTGAACAAACGCGCAACCACCAGCCTTAGGTGGTTGCCCATCTGAGTGGACCACCTGGCACCCTATATGTACATTCGATCGATAAAAAGTTCAAGTGTTTGCCATTGAGAATGTCCGTTGTGAACCATGTCTCCAAGTATAGCTCCATACTTTGTCCCTTGATTTGCTCTGGCAACCCTACTATATGCATGTTATTCCGACAGGATCTGCCTTCCTGATCATCTACCCTGTTCTTTAGGAATTCCACTTCTTTTTTCAGCAATTTAATCTTTTCTGTTGGCAATACCACCGCAGGGCGTAAGCAGGCCAGCGTCATTTCTGTCTCTTCCGCTCAGCCTTTTCATTTCTTGTGGTCTACCCACAGAAATCCTATATCCACACAGAGTGTATCTATTTTAGGGCCCAGTATGGTTTTAATGTCTAGTACTGCCGCCATTAGCTCATCGAACTGATGGGAAAGGTCTGCGTGGTCTGCGGGTTTAGGAGCTGCCATTTGTGCATCCCTGTCCACAGGAGAGGTCTGGGTGACTGTGTCCCCTAGTTGGTTTTGTGCCCTATTGACTCTGGGCTTACCCATTATAATAGTGCGACTGATTGAGGTGCTGTGTGTTTGGCCTGTATCACTTATAATGGCAGTCTGTCTGAGAAACTGACCTCCTCTCATCACTGATGGGCTGACCACAGCGAGTGCCGGTGTGGGGTATTTTTTCCAGTTGTCTGTGTGTACACAAGAAGGTGTTCTTATCTCTCACTCTGTAGTAGAGACAAAGGGCCAGATGTATGTGGCCAAATACCGAGCGGTATTTGGCTGAGTGCAATGTAGGTGAGTTGAAACCTACTTGCAAAATAAGGAATCGCAAAATGGCGATTCCTTATTTTCTCTTGCATTTAAGGAATCGGAAATACTGATTCCTTAAATGCAATGTACGTAGCACTTAAAATAGTGCACTTCAGCCTTAAGGAATCGCTAATTACCACCAACTTCAAGTTGGTGGTAAGTACCGATTTCCTTTGCAAAAGCATTTTTTTGCTTTTTTTAAATGTGCCATGTGGCACACATTCATGCCCTTAGGGAATGTATGTGCGCCACATGTGCACAAATGCACATTTCAGGGGTACAACAGGGTGCCCTTTGGACACCCTGGCACCCTTTAAATAGCTCCCACTATTAGTGATTCTGTAATACCGAATCGCTAATAGTGAATATTTTCCCATTCATTCCTATGGGCCTCCTACCCCATAGGAATGAATGGGTAGGTATTCCTTAGTAAAGAATCTCAATTACCGATTCGTTATTAAGGAATGTTATGGAATCGCTAATATTTTAGCGATCCCTACCTACATTCCATTTAGCGAGTCCTTAATAGCGATTCGGTAAAAATCGCTATTACGAACTCGCCAAATTGAAGTTACCTACATCTTGCCCAAAGTGTCCAGTTCATGGATCAATAAATACTGTTAATTGGTGACCATTTAAAGCCTGAGTGGGGGCCCTACGATGTTTATCAGAGTAATGTATTAAGTGCCTTATCCAATTAAGTCGAGAGATTACTATGATGTGGGTCCGAGGGTGAGAGGGTGGTCAAGTGAATGTTCGGCATACATAAACCCCATACAAGGTTGTGATGTTCTTTTAATGTATGTATTGCCTGGGGAATACTTCTTACCAGGCTTGGTAGTCCTCAAAGGTCGTTTAGAGGTGCCTGCATCCCTGCCGTTGCATTGATCGCGACATAGGAATTCTTAATTTAGGCTGCCTGGGTTGCAGCGGGTCCGCTCAGCCATGTCACCTCGCTCACTAGAGCACATCAACGACAGGCGGGCTACATACGCTGTAGATGTTCCGTGGTGGTAGATACGGAGAAGGGATGGAGCCTGCACTTGATGTTTTCAGGGCCCACTGTGTAGCCCAATACAATTGGGACCCAAGGTGAGCAGACAATGCGCGGCGCTCTTATAAGTGACCAGGCGGCAACTCTCATAAGCGACGGTCATTTATGTATGTTGTTCCTATAGCATAAGTCCAGTAAATCCTTGATCACAGCTCATAGCCCCACAGTTCAGAATCGCGCAATTCAGTTACTAGGCCACCTCGGAGTCAAGTTGAAGCTTACCGAACATGACTGCACATTTACAGGTGTGCGCCTTTCCACAGCATGGCTCACTCGGTAGTGGTGCCTGGTTCACACGGGGGTCACTGAGTTCTTTTATGCCGGTGAAGGAAAAGGAGACGATCGAGCCGCCAAGTGGCGACTCCGTCGTACACAGCAATCACAGGGCCCACTGTGTGGGCCAGTAGAGAGAGGCCCGGGGTAGTTGTCCCATGGGAGGTGCGTGGCTAGCAGCTGAACGTCAGAAAGCATTGCACCGGTCTTCTACAAGGGTCAGACATCAGCTGCAATCCGTTAGGTGGTTGTCTCTGCACTTTGTCTCTGGAGCAGAATGGCTGTGCCAATGCCCCCAGCCGGGATGGCAAGACTGTCTTGCAACTAACAGGGCCATGTTGCGTTGAATCGTTGCTCATTCAGCTCCGCTTGCCAAGCGCCAGAGTGGTTAATTGTGTGCTGTGGGAAGCCTCTGTGCTGCCTGGCAGTGCCACACCACAATTATTCAAACATGCGGCCATCAAACAACCTAGTATTTATCAGGATGTTGGGGCGGCCTGTTGTGGAGCTTTGCACTACACGCATGCTCTTGCTGCCACCTTGACCATGCCCCTCATATAGGGTTACCCCTCTCTGAGTTTATGAAGTACATTGTCACCTGAAGACAAAAAGAGCACCCCACCCCCTGTGGGCCAGTGCCTCTCACAATCAGCTGTTTGAAGTGTATCATACTTGGGGTGTTTCGTAGCCCCCATGTGGTAAAAGTGTAGTTCATGAACTCCACCTCCCTTCGAATTTGAGGGTTTCCTTTACACCTGATGTGCACTTTAGAGGATTTTACCCTGTGAGAAACCGGCCAAAGTATATTTTCATTCTATTTTCTAAGCAGCGTGCCATCGTATATGTTATTGCATTTTTTTTGGGTGTAATGGAGGCAACTTTATGCATCACGTTCTGTTTGTTGCTATTTGTCATTCTCTATTTGCTGTTATGAGTCCTGTGGTTCCAGTTTCACTGTGTTTTATTTGTTTATTGTTTATATTTTCTTGATTATTTGTGCATATGTGTGTGTATCTTGCTCCTATTGAAGGGGTCTGTAGCCTATTGATCCATTTCCCTTTTTTAGGTAGAGCATTCAAGATCTCTTGTATGTACTTTAGTATATTCTTATATGTGTATGTACTTTCTGGGCTCTGGAGTGCTGCCTTAGGACTTGCCTGCTTCCGCTTAGGGACTGTTTTTTTCTATTTAACTGCCTCTATTTAACTGTCTTGCTAGAAAACGACCAGTAGAGGTCAGTAAAATACCAGAATTGCTTTCTGCTGGTTCAACTACCTCTAATTAACTGTTTTAATAGAAAACGACCAGTAGAGGTCAGTAAAATACCAGAATTGCTTTCTGCTGTGGGACTTTCTTTCTTATTTTTTTCTGCCAACTGCCTCTAATTAACCTTCTTGATAGAAAACGACCCGCAGAGGTCAATAAAATACCAGAATCACTTTAGTATCTTCTAAATTCCAATCCATAGAAATACTCTTCCACAAGCACCCGTAGATAATACTATTTTTTCAAATCTTGTATTTTCAGTGATATGACCACCGAAGGCCCTGATTTTGTATAAAAAACAGAGCTTTGGATTATACCATTTCTCGCTGAAAGGCAATATTTGTCTCCATGTGTTTCCATACCTGGCATGTCACATAGTTGGTGCTTACTTTCCCTCTTGTTTTGACATGCAGTGATTCTTGAGTAGATGTGGGTATACCTTTTTTAAATTATGCCTCACTTGCACTTTATAGATGTGTTTATGTATTGCCTAATCCTCCGTATGCGCCTCCTTGGTTTTCTGCTACCGCCTCCCATTTCAGAGGAGAGATTCACCACTTCTGGCTCTAGCAGATGCCACTCCCTCATGTGCACCTCAGTAGTAAGTTTACATGTGTGCATTATTCCAAACACACAGCTTGTAATTTCAAATAAAAGAGAAAGTAGGGCCTGATTTGTCCATTTATGAACGTACTTTTTGGTTAATGGTATATATAAGTATTGGAATAGTACTTCAGGATATCAATTCCTCATATTTGTAAATATCTTAAAGAGAAAGTCCTGAGAATGGTTAATGATGGTAAATGTACAGAAGGCAGAAGGAATGTGTTTGTTAGTCTCTGTACAGTTGTATTTGAGTAGTTGGCTTTTAATTTCAGAATAGATTTGAAAAGTTTGCACCTTCTCATAAAAGCAACAACTACAATAATAATTACAAAAATAACGATAATAATAATAATGATAACAATAATAGTAGTAATAATAATAATAATAATAATATGATTCCACATCCTGGAACTACTGTTCAACTGAGAAAAAGATTTCTTTCAGGATTTATTTTTTCCAGAACCGCTAGCGAACAATACACTCGCCATTACAAATGCTGCCTGAAAACTGTGCCTGTGCATATTTTATCATTTTCAAACATTTGTTTGAATGATATCATGTTGGTCAACGAAAAGTACAATAATCATCAATGAATAAAAGCAGAACAGAATGCTTGATTGATCACTTAAATGGACAATACCTGATTCAATGTGGAAGTGTGATATTTAGGCCTCATTCGTTTACTGAGGTATGCTCATTATTGCTGTTGATGAGATGGTTAGGGAATAGTTTTATTGACTCATTATTCTCTTCATAATTGTGGTTTGACTAATTCATGCATTGATTTCTGGATTGATTGTTATAACACCGACTTGGCACATTATCATGCTTTGCTCTTTAACGACTCTGGGTGTATGATTTGCTAGTTTTATTTAATTATTTTATTTGTTTGATATGAGCTTCCCAAATTGAAATGTCATACATAAGGGCAGGAACGAAACATAGCATGAATTGTTACTGATGGTAGTGAACATAAAGCAGAGATTAATGCATTTGTAAACAGATGCTGATTTGCGAATGATGATAAGCGAAACGAAACATCAAAAGGACAGGTTTATGGTACATCCCCAAAAATCACTAGTTACACATTGATATGATGTGCTTCTTTCTGTTGAATTCTTTCTCTCCAATTTCTTTATCCTGGTTTTTAAAGTCGTCAGCAACTGAATTCTGGTTAGCGGCTCATTTGTGTGTTCCTTTTATGTGACCCTTACTCTGCGTAAATTATTAAAGATAGGTAGATGACTGGCACGTGTGGGATATTCTGTTTGCCAGAATGAAACGTTCTTTTTTGTGCATGCCTTTGTTAATCTTAGAAACCTATGTTGTATAATTTCTCCAACAGTGTGCAATTACCCAATGCAGTTCTATGACTGTGCTTCTGAAGGTTCTAATGCTGTTGGAACAGAATGTCAAAAGAGTTGCACCACTCAAAATGCAAAATGTGTAAGTAGTAGGACTATTCTGGGCTCTGTGCTTAACCTGGTGACATTTTCGTGACATACTATATTCTAACAATATTTTTCAATGACCTTTTCTAAACACCTTTTGCTGTAAACCATTTACACCCTTTCATTCTGCCTATTCAGTACTGTGAGGCACTGCTTATATGATAATGCTTACGCTGTAACAGTTTGGATTTACTCTGCTGATCCTCGGCTTTATGGAAATAATTGCTTCTGCTGGCACTCATATATTTTAGGGGTATCTCTAGTCTATTAAAGGCAGAGGTTCAAATCCTACGTACTAGAAAAGGAAATTGAATTACCTGCAGAGTAGACCTCTGGTCCAGCATTTATAGTCTTAGATTCACCACTTTAACAAATGTCTGCATCATCAAGCAGTGGCTTGAGAAACATTTTTCATCAGTTCCCTCAAGATTTGTCTGGATCTCTCAGTCACTCTTACACTACGAAAAAGTGGAGATGTCGGGGCATATTATCAACCGAATGCGATAATAATTGCAAATCGCGCTTAGCGTGTTTTCTTTTATCGCCGTCTATCACTGGTTGACATCGCCGTGTAAGCGGTGATTTAGCAACGCTTTGATCAGAGGCGATGTCAAATCCAGTGATAGACGGCGACAAGCACCAATAGCATGAGAGATCAAGCGATAATTAGTAAGCCCTAATGAAAAGCTTACTAATAGGTAAGTGTGAACTTAACCACACAATCCACCTCCAATACAAAAGATGGTTAAGTCAACTTTGAAACAGGTGTTAAATTCCTGCGATAACCGCGGTTAGCGCGGCTTTTTCAATCGCTTTGCGGGTCCGGTGCCCCATTTGTTAATAGTGCGACTGTTTTCATGTAGTATTAGTGAGGAATGCCTACTTTGCATGTCATTAGCAATAAATAATGCTGACATGCAAAGCAAAAAAAAAAACAGCAGCTATCTCAAGAAAACAAGCACTAAAGCATGTTAGCATGTTCTTGTTGATAGTGCGATGAAAAATCGCCACTTTTTTCGCTAAAGTGGCGAAAGATTTCTTGATAACATGCCCCGTCCTCTTTTATTTAGAGTCTGTAGGGCCTCTGTGCACTCTGGAGAGGGCAGACGTGACATTCCCACAGTTTGGTAGATATCACAAATCTGTCAAAGTTTAAATAAGGACATTATTTTCTCTTGTATTCTCTTAAGCCATTAAGTGGATGGTTATTGTTCATCGTAGACATCAGTAAGACCTCAGAGATGCTGAGGGTGGTGCATTGCTGCTACTAAAAACCTATTCTAATGTTTGAACAGGAAACATTTTACTGAGAAACTTAAATCGTTTGCTGTTCCTGATTATAACCCACCTAACCTATCATCAACAAATTTGGCAAAATCATCCAGAATGACCCAGGTGTTTGGAACCTGTTAGTGCAGATTAGCTAAGAGAAGAAAACATTATGCGTTGCCGAAATATTCTTCATCATAGGAGTTTCACTGCAACCTTATCTTGGTAGTCTCTGTTGTCACTTTGCTAATATATTAAGAAACATAGCTGTCAGAAACTTGCATATTTATGACATTTGGGAGTCTCGATCACAATCAATTATCATGGCTTCAGCCGATACATATATATTTTCAAAACTTTTGAATGTTTTTTCAAATGAACCACTAGATGGCATGAAGATACAAATGGGTCAATCTTGCAAAGATCATTGCTGTTTAGAGATCAACCTGAGTTTTAAAACTTGATGCTTAGCAACAAAAGGGAATTTGTCAAGGTCAAAAACAAAGATAGCGTCTCTGTTATCAAGGCAGTCAGTTTCTTCTTGATATTGTGAGAGTTTCAAGTCAAAATCCAAAAGCTGAAAAAGGCATCCAATGAGAGGGGGCTCACTATAATGAGGTACCTTGTCTATTATCTTGGGTAATAAAGCACAACCCAGATTTGGGGATTGACCAGAGCAGTGCTTTTTCTCCATCTGCCCGGTTTTGAAAGGAGTCTCCCTCAGTCTGAAACGTCTTTGGAGTCAGCTTCCACCTCTGTCAATGATTATGAAACAGATAATAAACCTCATGGTTGAATAGACCAGTCATTGCACTACAAGGATGCATCCATGCTGATTAGCTTCCCAAGCACCACTAGTGCCCTGAAATCTCCTAATCACTGAGGTCCTCAGAGTGTTATAGCATAAATCGCTACACTCATCTATAGATTAGATGGCTCACAGACAGATCTAAAGTCTATTCATCCCAATAGACCATCCACACCTCTGACGACAACCTCAGGATCATGAAGAGCATCCACTCCCTGAGCTCTGCTGGACAATCAACTGCTCCATCGAGACTGCCACCTTCCCAGAAGACTGGAAACACGCAGAGATCAAACCACCCGCTGAAGAAACCCTCTGCCGACCCAACGGACCTCAAGAAATACAGACCCATCTCTCTGCTTCCCTTACCTGCTAAAGTGATCGAGAAAGCCATCAATGCCCAACTCTCTGAATTCATTGAAACAAGCCACATCCTGGACTCCTCCCAGTCCGGCTTCAAAAGTAACCACAGCACAGAGACCACTCTCCTCGCCGCTACAGACGACATCTACACCCTTCTCGATCAAGGTGAGACTGCAGCCCTCATTCTCCTCGACTTCTCAGCCGCCTTCGAAACTGTCTCTGACTTAACCCTCTGCACAAGACTTTATGACGCTGGCACCCATGACAACGTCCTAGATTGGACCTGCTCCTTTCTCATCGGGCAAATGCAGAGAGTCAGACTTAACCCATTCTACACAGAACACATTCTTCAACATCTACATGGCCCCGCTTACAGCCATTATCAGAAGCCATGGACTCAACATCAACTCCTAGGCCGACGACACTTAGCTGATTCTCTATCTCACATACAAACCCAGAGTCATCGAGAGAAACTTCCACAACCGTATGAAGGTAGTAACCACTTGGTTGAAGGACAGCTGCCTCAAGCTCATCCTCTTCCTGGGCTTCTTACCCACTGCTTGGGATGACTCCTGGTGGCCTGTAGTGCTTGGAATCCCCCTTTCACTCACAGCTCACCCCCATCCTGAACTCCACTCTCTCTAAGAACCACCAAATCAACGCTGTCTAGGCCTCCTGTTTCCGCACGCTCCACCTGCGTCAGAAGATCTTCAGGGGATCCCCACAGAGTCCGGGAAAATGGTACCCTGTGTGCTTGTCAGCAGCAGAGTTGAGTACAGTAATGCACTCTACACCGGCACCATTCACAAACTCCAGACTCATCCTAAACATTCCCCACCATGCCACATCCACGGTCAATGGAGAAACTTTCCCTAGCTAACTAACAACAAAAGAACTACCTTCAAGCTCCTCCTGCACAGGGACAAAGCCCACTACAATGCTGGGCCTGCATACCTCAACCACCACCTTACCTTCTACACTCCCACCAGATACCAGATATCTCCGCTCCGCCCAACTCGCCTAGCCACCGTCCTACAGATCCATAAGACCATGGCTAGAGGAAGATCCTTCTCTCACCTCACTGAGAAGACCTGGAACTCCCTGCCTCTAAATATCAGTCAATCACCATTGCTGTCTCAATTCAGAAGGACTGTAAGACCTGGCTCCCCTGCCCCCTCAGGGCCTTGAGACCCTCAAGGATGAGTAGTCGCACTTCACAAGAACCACGACTGATTGATTGATTGATTGATCCAGTAGAGATGGTATAATCGAAGACAAAATTATTTTGGTCTTCATACAAATTTGCTTATGCATACAAACATTAAAACTGCACCGCTGAAAACCGGTAGGACAATTGACTTTGACATGACGGTGAAATCCAGTTAATGACACATATGATAGATATTTCATTTCCCATTTTTAAGTTTTTCTCTCTCTTGTTCTGTCTAAAAATCTGATGAGGAAAAGTAACTACCAGCCAACAAAAAGGATTGCTGTTGGACCCGACATGATAATGCATAGGCAAACACCTAAGAATTGAATGACAGCATCGGTAATGTTTAACGGCCGATTGGATGTTGTGATTTAAAGGAAGAACCTTGGAAAATATATTTCATTTAAAAGGTATTTTTACACTAGGAGTCATAATATGAACATGGTGCACTCTCCCTATTTGAAACATTGCACACCTTTCCAAAGGTGTGCTGGTGGAAAAAGACACAATGCAGTGTATTACAAAGTATGTGCTCTCATGCTGCCCCCAGGGCAGAGCTTGCAACTGAAATACAGAGCAGCTGTTTAGAAGGTGCTCTGTGTTTCACAGTGTAGGTGTCAACCAACCTGTACTTTTAAAAGGGGTTAGCATTCCCCTTGCAGGTGGGTGCAGTAAGTGACCGCACCTGTCTGCAGATGGATGTCTGGGCAGTGCATGGGACCCCATTTCTGCCCTTCAGAGGACTGCCTTCAGGAGGCACACTAGAAGAGTGCCCATTTTTGTGGCACACTTTTAGCAAGCTTCTTTTGCTTCTGCACCCATGTTCATAATAGAAGCTCAGTGCAGAGGCAGAGTGATTCTCTCTGCCCTCTTGTGATTCACAACAAGTGTGCCTGTGCTATCATTATTGCACAAGAGGATACACAAGTGTCTGCGTCCCCTCCGTAATACCATTGTGCCCCAGGGGCACACACTGCAAGAGCACACACCAGTTGCACCCCTGGGTTACAATTTGGAATGATAGTAAGCAGAAAAGCATTAATGCTCGAAAAGTGGTGTGCATTTCAATATTGCAATACTGATTCCAAATCTATGCATATACTATCCAGCTCCACATCTGACAAGATAACAACCTGAAGACGCAGCAAATAAATCACAAGCTACAAACGACGCACTGGATGAAACTGAGTTGGTTGTACTTGAATAACACAGCGACCAGCATAGTTGTGCTCCGGGGACTCAAGGATGAGGAATCGTTTACTTGACCATAGAGACTGAAATCTATCTGCTCTAGCCTTAAAATACCTTACAATGTGGTTTAACCCAGAACTGAACTTTGTTAAGCAGATCTCAGCGTCTTCATGAACATCAACTATCAATTTAAGATGCTGAGAATGTCCTCCTGTCAGTCACAGGAAAGACTGCATTACACTAAAAGGGCCTTCATGCTGTTTCTGACTGAACTGTTCTAAATAAATATATGGATTACTCCAAGGAAAGCTACCCAAGAAGAACAGCAAATCCAGCAGTTAGGCTCAGATGGAACCTGAAGATATCATCTCACATCCTGGCCGGCTTGCAAAAACCTGAACTGGCTCATAGAAGCAGATACGAAGCACATTTGAAACACTTGCCAGAGTCTTAAAAGATTTTATGATCATAGCTTCAAATGTTTTAAATAATAAACACTCCTATACTCCCAAATCAGAGTCAACTGGATGTGACCAGTTGGCAGAGGAATGTAAATAATACAGACAGAATCTAATGGAATCTTTAAGCCCAGACCTGAAGCACCATGTCTATTTAATAACGTATTAAAACAAACTTCTTTAATCAGGCATTATTCGTGCAGCACGTAGGACATCCCATCTACTGAAGAAGAGACTAGCCACAGCTGCTAGCCCACTCTGGGCGCACCTAAATTGGACTAGAAGGGCCTCTCTGCTGTAGACCTGCATCACCATCTGTATAAAATGTGGGACCGAAGTGGGCACTCTCTGCAACATCTATCCAGTACTGCAGAATGAGTAACAGGGATGAAAGCTGATATTCTGCAAAGTAAATAAATGCCTAGTTAAAATTAAGTAATGCATTAATTTATAGTGGTGTTCAGGTGTCTTTTGAGGTAGTGGAAGAAATGTTTTTAAGACTCTGAAACGGAGTCGGTACACATACAGGAAACTCTCAATTTTAAAGAATGCATAGATTTTATGAATTCGTTGATTTGGTTACAATTGCATTATTCCTGAGATGCCTAATGCATTTTCCCTCCCATCTTGCAATGTAAAACTGACCTTCTTTCCACCGATGCAGTACAGCAAACAATGCGTCTCTGGCTGTGTTTGTCCGGATGGCCTCCTGAGTGACGGCAATGGCGGCTGCATCACCGAGGACCAGTGCCCGTGCATGCGTAACGGAAAGGCCTACCAGCCTGGAGAAAACATCACCGTCGGCTGCAACACGTGGTATGGTGCATTACACAACAAGTGAAGGCTTTAGAGGAAGGGGGGATTTACTTTAGCTTCAACATCTTTCTTTGCTGGTAGCTGTTTGTTGCATACCTAGAGTAGTAACGGTTTCTGTTGGTTATATTAAAGTAAATAGAGTGTGATACTGCGCAATAGAGGCATATGTGTAATGATCTCTTTTTAGACTGACAGACAGTCTTTCAGCTGCATATTGCATAATTCAGATGAGTTTCATGTGATGTTCAAGTTGGGCCTGAAAGTAGGACATTGGCATTATCTAATATTACAATTCGCCATTGTGCCCATTACAGGAAGGTGCAACCTTTTGCCTCGGTTCCTCTGCTTGTGCAGATGCGACAAAAAATAAATAATATGTGCTAGAGCTGATCTGTGACTTCATGACTCGGTCAGTGTCTAAAAGGTCAACAAGGTTTTTTACTGATTTAGCAAATATTGAAGGGTGTCCAAAAAGGGTAGTGGCGCTAGTGATATTGAAGCTAAATCAAATTATTGGGTTAAAGAATCATCACCTCCGTTTTGAAGATATTGAGTTGTTCTCTGTTGAAATTCTCTCAGGTCTTCAATAGTAGTAAAGAAGTCTTGAAGTCAAGAAGAATAGAGGTAGATGTGAGTGTTATCTTCACTGGAGTGTAACACGGGTTGTCCACATGGTGCAGACTAGTGGGAGGATAGCAGTGGAATCTCGAGAAGTGAATTCAATCAATCAATCAGGGGGTTTATATGGCGCGCTACTCACCCTTGAGGGTTTCAAGGTGCAGAGGAGGGGGGGACGGCTCCGGATCAGTCAAAGAGCCAGGTCTTGAGATCCTTCCTGAACATGTTCAGGGTCGGGGAGCATCTGATGTTCACAGGGAGCTCGTTCCAGGTTTTGGCTGCGATGTAGGAGAAGGCTCTCCTGCTGGTTCTGTTGTTGCGGATGCAAGGGACCTCAGCCAGGGCAAGGTCTGCGGAGCGGAGTTTCCTCTTGGGTACGTGGAAGGATACTCTCTCGTTGAGGTATTTGGGTCCGATGTTGTGGAGGGATTTGTAGGCGTGGGTGAGGAGTTTCAAGGTGACCCTCTTCTCGACGGGGAGCCAGTGGAGGCCTCGTAGGTGTTGGGTCATGTGTTCATGGCGCGGTGTCCCAAGGACGAGTCTGGCTGCTGTGTTCTGGATGGTCTGGAGTCTGTGCAGAAGAGTTTATTTGATTCCGGCATAGAGGGCGTTGCTGTAGTCAAGTCTGCTGGTAATGAGTGCGTGGGTGAAGGTCCTTCTGCAGTTGGGGGGATCCACTTGAAAATCTTACGGAGGATGCAAAGGCAGTTGAAGCTAGTGGAGGCGACGGCGTTGATCAGGCGGTTCATGGATAGGGAGGAGTCCAGGATGATGCCGAGGTTCTGAGCGTGGTCTGTAGGGTGGGTGGGCTCCCGAGGGCGGTGAGCCACCAGGTGTTGTCCCAGGTGGGGGGTGCAGGGACCGAGGATGAGGACCTTGGTCTTCTCTGAGTTTAGCTACAGGCAGCTGTCCTTCATCCAGGCTGCCACGTTCTTCATACCTTCCTGGAAACAGAGTCTGGTGTCTTCGATATTCTTTGTGAGCGAGAGGATGAGCTGGGTGTCGTCAGCGTAGAAAACGATGCTGAGCCCATGCTGTCTGACGATGGCTGCGAGGGGGGTCATGTAGAGGTTGAAGAGCGTGTGGCTGAGTGATGATTCCTGGGGTACTCCACAGTTGATTTCCATTGGTTTGGCGAGGAAGGGAGGGAGTCGGATCCTCTGGGTTCTGTCGGAGAAGAAGGATTGGATCCATTCGAGGGTGGCTCCTTGTATTCCCACGTCATTCAGTCTGGCTGTGAGAGTGCGATGTGAAACGGTGTCAAAGGCTGCAGAGAGGTCTAGGAGGATAAGGGCCATGGTGTGTCCCTGGTCAAGTAGCATGCGGATGTCCTCAGTGGCGGTGAGCAGGGCAGTCTCGTTGCTGTGGTTACTGCAGAATCCAGACTGGGAGGCGTCCAGGATGGAGTTCTTTTCTATGAATGCGGCCAGCTGGGCGCTTACGAGTCTTTCGGTGACTTTGGCTGCAAAAGGGAGGAGAGAGATGGGCCGTTAGTTTTTCAGGTCCGTTGGGTCGGCTGATGATTTCTTGAGGAGGGTTCTACCTCCGCCCATTTCCAGACGTCTGGGCAGATGCCTGATCTGAGGGAGGCGTTGATGGTGCGTCCTAGTTCGTGTGCGATGATGGTGGCGGCTCTCTGGAAGATGTGTGGTGGTCAGGGGTCCGTTGGGGCTCCAGGAGTGGGTTTTCTTCATGGTCGCTGTGATGAGTTCGACAGTAGCGGGATCCCAGGCTGTGATGGTTGGTTTATCGGCGGCAGTGGGTACGGGGGTGCTGTTCGTCGTCAGTTTGCTGAAGTCGTTGTAGAGGGCCTTGATCTTAAGATGGAAGTAGGAGCTGAGCTTGTCGCAGAGTTCCTTGGAGGGTGTGACATCCGTGGCTTCGCAGGTGGGTTTTGCGAACTGCTGTATGATGTTGAACAGTTCCTTGGCATTGGTCACGTTAGCCTGGACTTTGTTTCTCATGACGGTCCGTTTGGTGTCTCTTATACGCTGGTGGTATTCCTTCAGGGCGCTCTTATAGTCGTTCCGTGCTTCTGTGTTTTTCAGGTTTCACCAGGTTTTCTCTAGGCGTCTGCAGGATTGTAATAGGGATCACAAATGACAATCATGGAGTTTGTGCACATGTGTCCATAGACGTATTTGGGATGCGATACTGCAAAAACTGCTAAACTAAATAACACTAAATTTGGTCTAAAGTTAGATCTTGGAGAAGAAAGCATGTTTTTCATGATTTCATATAAGTTCCTTCAGTATTTTTGAAATATATTTCTACATTTGTAGAGCGCCTGGTTACACCCACTGGTGTGTCCCCGCTAAGGTTAAAAAATACTTGTCTATCAGGTTGGTAGATTGAGGTACTCTTGCTAGACTCCTGCAAGTACAACTTCAAAAAGTAGAGGCTTCTAATTGATCTGGGGGCTTTTTTCCCTTGGATCTTCTCACTTTGGGAGTACACTCCCAAGGGAGTGAACACTCTGATTGGCTGGCTGTAACATGAGAATAAATTTCAAAGGCAATTTGAAAAAAAAAAACATCCAGCAAGCCTCCCACAGGCTTGCGGCAAAACAAAATAAAAAATCCCAACTCCAGCTGAGGTTGTTTTTTATTTTAATTTTTAATAACCCCAGGGTAGGTCAGGTCCCGGGGGCATATTTTCAAAATATTTGAGGAAGGGCGCAAGAGTGTGTCTCCTCTCTCCAAAACATTCTTGGGCCCCGGGAACTCCATCCCTCAGGGGCAAATGCAAATTAGGGGAGAGGGGAGCATGCAGCCCTGGTGACCCCATCCCCTGTGGCTGAAAACAAATTAAAGGGTGTGGGGCATTTGACCCCCTACTCTGCCTCCAGCGGACCCCAGGGAACACATTCCCAGTGGCCAAAAACTAAATAAAGGGGAGAGAGGCATGCAGCCCTTCTCCTCAAGCCACTTTTGGACCCCGGGAGCCCATACCTGGGGCCAATTTCTAAATTAAAAATGGGGACATTTTGGAAACAAAATGGGGAGGGAGCTGCGCGCCCTCTTCCCCATGCCAGTATTCACTTTGGGGATCCAATTCTCTGGGGCACATTACACAGTGCCCCTGATAGCCTATAATCGGAAATAGGTTCTCGGTGTAGGAGAGTGCAGGCATACCATGCCCACACTTTTTGAAGTGAGAAACTCAGGCTTGCTCCCACCTGGAGGGAGCAGTAAATAAATACTGTAGCAAAGGATAGGTGCCAGTATGGTGCTGACTGGGGAGGCGGCTGGAGCTGCAGAGTCCTTAAATCTTCCCCCACAGCCTTAAACAACCCCTGCATTGTGGGTACCCCGTGTGGGGGCAGGGTCACCCACCAACAAAAATAAATTGCTGGCATGTGCAAGGGGAGCCAGCTGGTGCTGCGGTGTTCCTGGGGCTCCCCCCACCCTCAACAGAATTTAATTCTGGCTGCCCTGGTGGGTACTCAACTACAAAAACAGTGGCTGGCTCATGCATTGGGAGTCAGCTGGGAATGTGGGGCCCTGGAGTTTCTCACCGCAGCCCCAAACAGAGTATCATAGTGCCCGAGTGAGCACTAGTGCACTCACCACCAAAAAGAGTGGCTTGCTCCCTCACGGGGATCTGGATGGGGCTGTGCAGTTCCACCTTCAGCCCCCAACAACCCATGCAGTGTGGGCGCCCCCCAGGGTGAACACCAAAGCACTGACTTAATAAAAACAATATGGGCTCCCTCTGGCATTCACAATGTGTGATAGCTGGGGAGCCACTAGCGCTTTGGGGCCCCTGGGGCTCCCCCAGGCGTCCCCAAACAATAATTACACATATGAGTGTCTAGGGTGGGCATCGGAGTACCTACATGAATATATAGTCTTCAAAAATAGTGAATATTAAATGAGCAGCAAGAGCAGCTCATTTATTATTAACTGCTCCTTGAAGGAGCCTCCCCACAATGCCCTACAAGGGCTATTTATATATTTTTTCTTTTTAGATTGGGGTTGTCCCTAGAAGGGGCATGGGCACTACCAAGAAGTTTTTGTAATATTGGGGGGTGGGGGAGCTGCAGGATGTACAGCAACCCCCTAGCACCAGAAAAAAAACTGTAAGTCTCATGTGTCGATAAATCCATGACCGCAGGAGAACATATTATATTTTCTTTGATTCACTCTTAGTTGGATCTCTATGCCCTTTAGCTAGAGTGTGAAGCTTTCTTGTGGTTGTTTTTAATGACTGCAGTTTGTGGGTTGAAAAATGTTAAAAGACAGACTCAGAAACATTGTTAGTTTTATTTAATGAAAAAAAAGCAATACAATCCTTTCAATTAACATTTTCCAGCCCACAAAAAGCAATATTAAGCACTACCGTAAAAGAAAGGCTCACAGTGATTTTTTTAATTGAAACTCTATTAAACATTTTGGGCCTCATTTATGAAAAGTGACGCATCACTGCGTGAAAACAGTGATGCGTCACTTTTCACTGCGCCCTCCCTGCGACTCCAATGATGCGTCATATTTACAGTATGACGCATCATGTCGCAAGGAGTCACAGATACGTCAGTATTTCTGACGTATCTGTAGGCGCAAAAGTGACGCATTGCTGGAGTGCGTCACAAAAGTGACGTAACTCCAGCAATGTGTCCTTTCACATGGGGCAAGCCCCATGTGAAAGGGCCTGCGTCAGTCTTACGCCTGCTGTGAGGCAGGCGTAAGATATTGACGCATTTGCACCCTAGAAGTGGCGCAGTGAAATCTCGTCGATTTCACTGCGTCACTTCTACTATGCTTACTTACGTGGGAACGCCCACCCTGCATACATTATACCTGACGCAGGTATAATGTAGCGCAGGGGTTTACAAAGTGACGCATCTAGGTAGATGAGTCACTTTGTAAATATGGCGCATCATGTCGCATGTTTTACGCCATTGGTGCGTCACAAAAAGTGACGCACCGGTGGCGCAAAAGTGACGCAGGGGCTCATAAATGAGCCCCTACAATATTAAAATCTGCTATTAAAAATTCCATTGTGTGACTTCCTTAACTAAACATTACAATACAAATATTAGTGATTTTTGGAAAAAGATGAAAGATTTGCTTTACATATGTTGATATGTTCACCCCTTCAGAAAGCCAATAGGCCTACTTTTTATATGTTGTTGTTGATGTTGTGACTCTTTGACAAAGGCCGTATGTCTGCCTGAGTGTGGCTAGGATCTGGGAGACCAACCACATGCTGCACATGCCAGAAGGTCACTTAAACATTTACTGAAAAAAAACAAAGGTTAAAGTAGTGTTTTAGTTAGATGAAAATTTCAGTGACAACATAAAGTTTAAACAAAAAAAAGCACTGACACTCACTATTTATAATTATTTATCGTAACTATAGCTTATGCCCTAAAGTAACTATACCTCGTGCCATCACCATGAACTGCTAATTACCTCCCATACTACATCACTAATGACAAGTTGTATGACACCTTTGATGACATAACTACAATATCTGAAATGATATCACTGATGACAACACTGTGTATGGCAGGGACAAATTATAATTACTTTAGAACATGAGGTATAGGCACTAGAGATGTCTGTAACTGGGGAATATCTGTGATTTTTAAAGATGAACACCGTACATTGTTACTGATTGCATTCCACCTACCCATACTGTTAAATTAACATTAATTTTTTTCAGTGTTATTTCTATCTATTTATATGAAAATGATGTTCCAGTGTCACAAGCGCCACATAAATAAGACCCTTTGTTTCTTTCACACTTCTGAATTATAAAATAATGTGTTTCATTTGGACTTTCCCAAATGCTGATATAGTATGAAATATTTGAACAGAATTCATTTGTAGGATTTTTAAATTTTGTTGTTTTGGAAAAAAAAATTGCATCATGCAGCCTTCTCTTTTAAACTCCCTATAAACTAGTGAGAATGGCACAGTTCACTTTATAAAATCCTTTAACTTTGCAAAATCCTCTCACTTTGCAGTCAAAGAGAGAAAAGTGAACACCAATCCACATGTTAAAAGAATAAGAAGCAACTTGTCAGAAGACAGAGTCTGACATTTGACCTCTGTCTCTGAAACGCAGGAAATGTGACAAAATAAGATCAGTCTTTAAAGGTATCTTTATTGACCATTCACCTTCTTATCTCCAGCATGACTACATTGGGGGTGTTCTTCAGCATCCCATGCATCCCTACTCCCAGCACCTAAGAAGGGGGATTAGAGCCCATTGCCGTAATCGTCAATAAATTATCTCCTACATGCTGTGAGTCATACACATCTTTTAGTAATAAAAGCACATCACCGCTACAGAAGGGACAACCTGAATCAACCAATCCACCTGAAATCTTGACATGTCTTCCTTCACCTTCTATGATCTGGAACCCCCGTCAAGATTCCATGTTTGACTGCGAGGATATTAGACCCATCCATTGATTACTTTTGGTTGGATTGATTGTCACTCTCATTACCTTGCTTTTCATTTGATTGGTTTCCCGTACAATTTGTGTTTGCCCCTCCCCAGAACCAAAAGCATAGTCTAATCATACATTCCAACAATTCCAAATAGAAAAGAAAGAGAAAGCAAAAAGAATCGAGGAAATAATTTTTTCATTGATTATCAATGAAACAGAGGCAATTTCAGGTGGGGGACAGCTAAAATATTGGAATTATTGGCTTTAAAAATCAGTGGACTCCTGCCTGAATCGGGTCTGTTTGCATGTGTGCCTTATAACCATCCTCTTGACAGACTGACTTGTGTTCTTCCAGTTCTCACTTTAAAGGAGCTTATTCTTTCTTGTTTTCTTTTTGTTTAAGCACTCTTTCAGGGTGCTTGTGTTTTCCGGCTTTTGCCCTGTTTTGCATGATTGATATATACATATACACGTTTCAGCGGTACGCCTTTCTCAGTGTTGGCGGCCGCCACGTTCGCGCCGCTTTTTATTCAAATCAAAGCATCACTTTCAATAGTAGGTCAGGCAAATGAAGGCCGCAAATGAAGGTCGCACCATATTGGAGTGATAAAGTACCTTCACAGGCAGAGTTACCCATTATATGCCCCCGCAGTGCGGAAGAATTACAATATTCACAACCACAAATTTCCCATTATTACTAAGCAGAAGTACACTTTACATGCATAAATGTGACATCTCAAAGGATACTCTCAACACCATGATGGACATATTAGAGCCCTGAGCGGGCTTTTTACATCGTTTGGTGCATTAATACATTCCTCACCTATTGGGCAAACTCTGCCTGTGCAGCGCACATACTTGAGCCCTGGATAGGCCATGTCATTCTGCACTATTGTATTTCACTCCCCATCCTCTCATATTACAGGATCATATCCATTACTATATATATATTTTGGTGGGCCAGGGAGCAATGCTTTAGTGCACCTACAATATATATTTTTAATTGATTGACTGTTCCAAGTAGTGCTAACTAGGTTAAATTGGTCAATAAAAAATTAAACAATGTGGCACCTGTGTCACTATGTAGGCATGCACATGCTGTGTGCATGCCTACAGCTACCGCATCATCATTTTGACAATGCTACACAACAACAGCAAACGCATTGTGCTTTTTTCTAGTCCTATTCAGAATCGTCAAAAAACTTTGGCAGAAATATTAGGTCCCTAAGGTGAGATCTAGTTATCATTCCAGTGCTTGCTAAACCTGTCTTTAATACTGTTTCAGCAAGATGTATACAGAAGTTCAAAAACTGGGTTTAACTGACACTCAAAATAACTGTCCCCACACAGCCTGCTTAAACCACTACAATGTGACTTCAGACAGGTACACACCATTGAAACACTCCACACGTGTACGCTATTGTCTCCTCTCTGATATTTATTTTCCTGTTGTCACTACATTACTGACCTCCCACTGCTTCTCCAGCAGGACACCTTAAATCCCTCTCCTAAAGCCACATGTCTTTAGGGCATAGTTAAATTTCAAGATACATCCTGAGTCCTATGCTTCCACTATTTCCTCAACCTCAGCTTCCTTCTACTTAAGAACATAACAGAAATATTGATTCTCACTTCTCCATGTGACCACTACTTCACTAATCAACACTTGATGAGTGAAAGTGATGTATGAATTCCCACACTATTCCTCCTCTTGAGGAACGCGTTCCAGTTAGTTCAAGAACAATATTCAAACTCACTTAGCACACACCAACTCATTAGACACTAACCAGGCTAGCTCTCTTAACCAAGTCGAAGGTAAAATACAAAAAAAATTACAACCCCATTCCAAATCCTATTTAGAATGTTTTCCTCCCATTTCTCTCAGTGTAAGCAAATGCCCATTTTATATGGTCACCCTCAGTTTTTTCTGACTGAAGCTTCTGGTTTTTCAACCCTGTGAGCTCACTGAGGCCTGCTAACTAGACCTCAGTGCCAATGCCTGACCCCATAATATGTATGTTACAATGGCTATACCTAGTTGGCATTGGCTAAGTTACCTGTAAGTCCCTAGTATGTGGTACCCAGGGCCACTAAGTTAGAGTCTGCCATTTCAGACTGGAAGGGCAGTTTCAAACTGCTAGTCTGACTTTGCCATTTAAAAGCCATGGCAAAGTCAACTGTCCCCTTGAAACAAGTGTAAGTCACCCATATGGCTGGCATACTAAGCCCCAAGGCAGGGTGCAGCATATTGCATGATCAGAACATGTCATTTACAAGTTCTGTCAGTATAAACATGAAACTATTGTTTTTACAGTGGAAAGACTTGTTGGGGAGAACAGGGTTACACGCTGACCCCTCGACTGTGCTCACGCCTGAACGGTGCAACCAATGCTCGTACTCTAAGATATCAAACAACTTGTTACATTACGTCTAACTTGGTTCTCATGTCAGAATTATTTTAACAAGTTAGAGTGAGCACCTTTTGCAAAATTATGACTTTGTTGACTTCAGTCTCCTGTGTCCCTAACGATTCTGCAACACACATAGAAAGAGGAGCACGCCTCAATGGATTGCTTCTGTGCAGGAACACAGACACCCTTGCAACATGGTGCAAGGGTGTCTGCATTGGCGCTAGGCTGCCGAAACACTACCAGTGCATGGGGAAAGTACAGGAATTAACCATATTGGATAAATATGAGGCATTACTACACTTTCACTTTGATGTAGGGCAGCCTAACAAGGTGACTTGCTACACTGCCCTATGCAAAATCCCCTTAAATGAGTCCCTTAATTTCTAGATAATCATCCTCCTAACAAGTGTTCTTATGTACCATTCACCATACAATCAAACCAGATCTTCAAAATAAAAAAGTCGGTTGTTAATCTGTGGAAGAGAGAAGCCATAGTCTTGATGTGAGATGTGCGGTAGCTCCAAGAGTGCCCCAATACTCTGATACAACAAAGGAAAAATGGCTTTTGGGGGAAATATTTAACTTACACTCAGTAACTTTCCTCAAACAGTAATGCCTTCTACAAATACAATGTAGACGGTGTAAATCATGACACAATTAGCCACAACAAAAATACACAAAAAGAATAAAGATGTTGAAATGTCCAAACCACGTCAGGTAATAAGAGGAATATTTAACAAGATAAATATTGTAAAAATCAAGAAAACTGGATAATGGAATCAAAAGTTAAAAACAGATTAACTGCCCCAAGGAAAAAAGGCTGTTAAAGTTATCCTAGAGGAAATGCGAAAATGTTTAATGAGTCTGAAGTGACTTTCCTGCTTTGACCCCAGGAATAGACCTCTTCATTATCATTGGTCGACTTGAGTAAATTTGCAGCACAAAAGCTGGAGACAGTCCTGCAGAATGTTTTCACCTTTGGAGTCAGAAACCTTTCAAAGAACTTATTTTGGACTGGGTGTGCTAGACCTGCAAACATCCTGACAAAAAGATCTGTGCAGAAACACATGAAGAGATGAAGCTTTTGAATATGTCATATTTGGATAGGGTTGGCACCTTGTGTTTTCACTCAAAAAAGTGACACTTTTCTAGGTCCCAATGCTGATGAAAATAATCCTATAGCGTAAATACCTTCTCACCAAACCTATATGTGGTTTCTGACTTCACCAGACGTCTCATAACTCAAAATATCAGGCCCAGATCAAAATGTCTATGTCCTCCAGATCTCTCCAAAGTCAACAAATTCCTCTGTCCAAAACCTGTTGCACCTTCTAGTCACAGAAGAGAATTTCAACAGGAGCAAGCAGGAGAGGTTTTCCTTTGTAGCTATTTCACTGGAACTCTTCCAGGTGGGTAGCAGCTTCCTCTGTCCCAGGACTTTGGGCATCTTCTAACCACAGCAGGGAAGTTTCATAGGGACATGCAAGAATTATTAACAGTACCTGAGTCAGCAGGAGGATGACACTCTTGCCATGGAAACAGTTTCCTCCACTCCTAATGGGGGAAGGCAGCAAATCATCAGTGTAGTCTCTGTCAAGAGAGTCTTGTATTTTCTTTATCCCAAGTGGAGTCTTCTCCTGAAGTGGGTTAAGTGGGGCAATGTGAAGGGTTGACCAGTCATTCATTGTTGATGAACCCTGCCCAGATGTTAAACAATTCCCATTCTAGGGAGGCCGGAGACAGCTGATATAGAAGAGTGGACTGAATCCATCTCCAATCAGCTATCACCTGCCATCAATAAGCTAGCACCAGCTAAGAAAATTAAAATAGAAAACAAGGGGAAGGGCGCCCCATGATTCACAGAAGAGCTAAGGCCTCTGAAACGTACGCTCCACCTCCATGAAAGATTGTTGCGTAAAGCCTATGAGCCGCAAGCACTTCTAGATTAGAGGGCAAAAGTTTCCTTCTATAAAAAAACGCTTCTTAGTAGGAAAGCAAAATACTATGAACACAGAATCTTGGAGGCAGCCAATAAACAAAAAGAAACATTTAAAATATTCAAGGAACTGAGTCAAAAACAGACCCATGAAGCGCCGTCCAGCCAGGAACAATGTAATAAATTCCTGTCCTTCTTTTCCGACAAAGTACAAGATATCCTGGCAGACATTGATAACTCCTCCTTTAAACAACTTATTAAAGAAGGGGTTGAGCCATGTGGAAATAGGGTAGAGTTGATCACTTCCTTCCTCTCAACCTGGAGACCTTGTGACGTATCGCAACCAGAATAAAATCAGGTTCACCCGCAGATCCTTGTCCTCCTAGGATCTTTAAACTAGCATTTCCAGCGATGGAGGGAGAAATCCTCGCCATGATGAACCTCTCGCTGGAAACAGGGAATGTCCCCAGGAAATTTAAGTAACCTAGAGTAATCCCCTTGCTCAAAAGACAGGAGCTGACATCTCTAACATGAAAAACTACAGACCTATTTCTCAACTCCCCTTTTTAGCCAAAATCATGGAACAATATGTCCTGCAAATTCTGTCTAGGTTCATGGATGATCACCAACTTCTTGGAGACTGGCAGGCAGGCTTCAGGGCCCACCACAGCACAGAATTGGTGATGTTGCCAGTACTAGATGAAATCAGGATCTTAGCTGACAGCAAAAAAACGTGCGTCCTAGTCCTCCTCAACCTGTCGACAACGTTTGACACAGTCAACCACTCCCAACTCCTGGAAAGAATCCAGGACATTGGAATTGGAGCGGCAATCCTACAATGGAACACATCATTCCTCACGGACCGTACCCAAAAAATCCAGATGGGTTATTGGGTGTCAGAGAGGGTGTCCATTACCTGTGGAGTCCTGCAAGGCTCGGCATTATCCCCACTTCTATTCAATATATACCTCAGACCACTAGTGAGGGACCCAGCCCTGATGGACTGCCAGGTATTTCACTACGCAGACGACACGCAAATCATTCTACAAATTGAAAACAACCCACAAGCCCACACACGGGTGAAAGATATACTGCGATTTGTGGTAAACTGGATGACAGCCAATTCTCTCAAGATCAATCCGGATAAAACAGAGGTATTGGCTGTCACTACGGACAGCAACCCTTGGAACCCCCAGTACTGGCCACACGAGCTGGGAGACTCTCCGTCTCCAGCTCTGGTGGTAAAATGTTTGGGCATTAAAATAAATGCCAAACTCTCACTGGCCAATCAAGTTTCCACCGTGTTCGGGACATATGTGGGCCTACTCATACAGCTGAGGAAACTATCCCCCATCCTCTCCTTCTCAACCATGTGGACGGTGGTGGCCGCCCTGATCTTGGCTCGTCTTGACTACGGGAACTCACTCTATATCGGACTACCCGGCACATTGCTGGACAAACTCCAGGTGGTGATGAACGATGCTGCAAGGCTAGTTTTCAAGTTGCCTAGATGCTCTCGGGCCTCACCTCTACTACAACAACTGCACTGGCTTCCCATTAAGCAGAGGGCTAAATTCAAAGGACTCTGTATCACACATAAGGCCTTATATGGGCAGGCACCCAAATATATTAAAGAACGCCTGGTGAAATACGTCCCCGGCCATACCCTTAGGTCCTCCTCGGAGGGCCTACTAAAATGTCCACGGTTCAACTACACCACTAAAGGTTGCCGAGCCTTCTCGGTCCTCATCCCGCAGTTATGGAACAGGCTACCTGGTCAGCTTCGCTCCGAAAGTGCCCTCCTTCCGTTCAGGAAGAAATTGAAGACATTATTATTCACGGAAGCCTGGGCATAGCACTCCCCTCTGAAAGACAACACTCACTCTGGGACTATCGCCGATCTTCTCGCATCGCTTAGAGACCTGCAGGTATTAAGCGCTCTATAAGCCACAATTAACATTAACAATACCAATTCTTATCAATTCCAGTTCATCACTTTATCTCACTTCCAATTTCTTGGTTCTTCCCTACAGCAGCTCTCTGGCCTTTTCAGTCCCTACCTGTCTATTCCCAGCACATTTCTAGGAAGTGAAAGACGCAAAATTGATGGATGGAATGCGGAACAAATCAAAACATTCACCCCCAGTCAAGAGATCTGGGTTAAATCCAACATTCTTTTGCTCACCATGCCACCACAGTTTAGACCTGGCCATATACTAATCAGTCTTGACCCTGTGCCTCATGAGACCAGTCCAGCCCGAACTGCCAAGCCAGGCCCTCCCTGGACCGGAAACAAGCATCCTAGGACCGGTTTCGGGGTTTCACCCCTTATCAGCAAGGATAGCTTGAATCCAGTGGCACGGTGATCCCAGGCCACACGTCTGGGCATACCCGGTGAACTTAGGACAAGAAGCAAAAGAAACACAATTTATGGACGGAATGCAGAACAAATTAAATCATTCACACCCAGCCAAGAGATCTGGGTTAAATCCATCATTCTTTTGCTCACCATGCCACCCCAGTTTAGATCTTGCTATTTACAAATCAATCTTGACCCTGAGCCTCATGGGAACAGTCCAGCCCGAACTGCCAAGCCAGGTCCTCCCTGGACCGGAAACAAGCATCCCAGGACCGGTTTCGGGGTTTCACCCCTTATCAGCAAGGATAGCTTGAATCCAGTGGCACAGTGATCCCAGGCCCCACGTCTGGGCCGAAAGACACACAATTGATGGACGGAATGCAGAAAAAATTAAAACATTTACACCCAGTCACGAGATATGGGTTAAATCCATCATTCTTTTGCTTAACATCCCACCCCAGTTTAGACCCGGCCATATACAAATCAGTCTTGACCCTGTGCCTCATGGGAACAGTCCAGCCCGAACTGTCAAGTCAGGTCCTCCCTGGACCGGAAACAAGCATCCTAGGACCGGTATCGGGCTTTCACCCCTCTTCAGCCAGGATAGCTTGATTCCAGTGGCACAGTGAGCACAGGGCCCACGTCTGGGCATACCTGGGGCACTTGAAGCGAGAAAGCAAAAGACACACAACTGATGGACGGAATGCAGAACAAATCAAAACATTTACCCCCAGTCACGAGATATGGGTTAAATCCATCATTCTTTTGCTTACCATCCCACCCCAGTTTAGACCTGGCATATATAAATCAGTCTTGACCCTGTGCCTCATGGGAACAGTCCAGCCCGAACTGCTTAGCCAGGTCCTCCCTGGACCGGAAACAAGCATCAGATGTGAGGTTGAACTTTCCAGAAGGTGATGAAGAAATTTGATCCTAGAGTGAAGTGTCTATGTCTTTCACATACAACGTATCTGAGCGCAGTCAGAATATATTTCATATTCTCATACTAATAGGAGGGTAATAGGTACAAAGAATAGTTAACAAAAATCAAATAGTGTTTTTTCAGACCCTATTACCCATGCAATGCAACAATAAATTACTATCAAAGGTTACATATTTATAAATGATAATGGTTGTCATTTTAATTAGAGTGCAGGTGGTGGAGTCTGTTTAGCTTAACTCTGCCCTAAATAGGTCGAAAAAAGAAAAGTCCAGCGCAAAAGGCACAGCGAAAAACTGCAAATGTATTTCCTTACATTAAATAAATTCACATCTTACGCTAAAACATTTAATTTTGAAAAATGTGTTATAAATTGTAATTCCCTTCGAACCATAAATCTAATCGGTGCCTCGTTATGATATCTAAACCATTACAGTGGAATATATAAAAGTCAGGCGTACATTTCCTAAATCTTGCAATACGAACTGCCACTGTTCAATAGACATGCATTTTATATATTCAAAAAAGAAATAAAAGTTGGAAAAAGGTTGGATACAAATAATTAATAAAATCTTAGCAATCTGCCATCGATATATAATAGATTGAATGTACCTACAAACTTTGTTTGCATTCTCGTTCTTCAGCACTTGTATGAACAGAAGGTGGACGTGCACAGACAATCCGTGTACGGGGAGCTGTTCAGTGTATGGAAGTGGACACTTCCTCAGCTTTGATGGGGGCAAGTTTGACTTCACGAGCAACTGTGATTACATTCTGACCCAGGTACTGTGACCATAACTTGAGTATTTTTTTCTTAATCGCTCATTCTGTCTGTAATTGTTTTTAAAAGAACGCATTTCTTGATAGTAATATGTATACCTTCAGTTTATGGTCCACCAGTATTCAAACCTGAATTTTAAAAATAGAACAACGAAGAATGCAAAAAAGCCTTAGAAAATATTGACGCTGTTTGGCTGATTCAAATGTACAAAATACTAAGAAGAAACATGAAAACTACAGGAGAAAATAAGTAATTGCAATGCTCTGTGTAAAACTGTGAATGAAATATAGCGGATAGCTAGACTGTCCCACAATTCTCAGGCACCCTAACAATGTCAACATTTTTGTTTCTGGATAAAGTGCTCCAAATAGTTTGTACTCAGGGAAACACATATTTATCTTTCACCTGTGCGCCCTTCGGCATAAGGCTGTTGTTACCGATGTCTAGTCGTATGTATGCAAAGAAATGCAACTTCTGAAACTTCCATTACCATTCCAAATTTTGTGTACATGGCATATGAATACACCATCTTGATGGTTATAGGTAAAATCTCTTCTGTTCTTTGCCTCATTCTATGTATCACCTAAGTGTAGTATAGAAGACGAGGGAAACACAAATTGCAATGTATTTATCTACTCAAGATTTTGTATGTAAGTTATTCTCACCGTAAACAGCAAAAATATATCAAGACATGTATCCTTGAAGTAAACACTGCTGCTCACTCGAAATGGAACCTCCTTGTAAATAGAAGCCGGACAACAAAATATTTTAGATGAGCACGATTACAATATCTTGTTCTTAGTAAGGTAGAGCTTGGTGCAAACACCTTTTACTACTGTGTCATGAAAACAGAAATGAGGAGGTAGTCATGCGTGACAAGAATATGAGTACATATTTTTTGTGCCATATTTTCTTGAAGTAGTGAGGTGTTGCTTTTTTGTGCTATACAGTTTTTGTGTTATTTCACATTGTTATTTTCCTGTTGCTCTGTAATTGTTGTGTTGCATTCGTTTTTTCTCAGTTTTAATGTGCCATGTTACTTTTTTTCTGTTATTTTATTTTGTGTTATTGTGTTGTGTTTGAGTGTGCTCTTTCATTTCCCAAAGATATCAACACATTCTGCTACATTTACTCCCAGAAGCAGCATATCCCTTTAAGGTTACAGTAACAAACAACCATTTACCACTGTCTATGATGGTAGAATACTGCTGCTACTACAACTATTTAGGACATCAATCGGCCCAAAACTGTGGCAGAAACGATATTTAGATTAGCACTTGTAGGCCCAAATTCACTACCAATCCCACACTACGCAGCTCAGAACCCACATTTCCTGTGCTGTATTGCGTGAGAGTGAGAGAGCAGGAAAGCATCATATTTACAGATATGGCACTAGCCTGCTCTCTCCCTAGTGCCAACACACAGGCAGGCTGCTGAGCACCACACACAGACCTTTGTAACATAGTGCAAAGGGGCCTGCATGAGTCTAGCATAGGTTTTGTACTGGAAGGGTACCGTTCCAGTACAAAATACTATTCTTAGTCTGACTTTAAAACTTTTCCTTCCTTGGATGTGTGTTGTACAGTGCAGCAGACACTGCAAAGTGGGAAAAGTTAGGAGAAATAAAAGCATTTCTCCTTTTTAACAGCTGCTTTACAGTGGCGTAATTTTTGACACAAAACCCTGTGTACTATTGTTAGTATATAGGGTTTTGCATCAAAAACCATGCGTGGTTGCATGGAACCCCCATGGACCAGCCATGGAACACCCTCTTCACATAGAATAACACAAAGCAGTGCTTTGCGCTGGTTTGCTTTACTTTTTCCTACAAACCAATTCAAATACTAATTAGTGTTGATTTGTAAACCCCCAAAAAGACTTTGAGTCGGGTCTTCATTAAAAAAGTAATGCACACCTTACTCAAAACCTTTGCAAATCTGGACCAAAGTGCTTATTTGGGCCATATCATATAAAGTGAGCACCGGAAGTGCTTATTTATGACAGGATTCGAACACAAGTTTGGGCTGACGTGTCTTAATTATCTGAAGATTAGGTGCAGTGCTATCGTACCATCTAAGAGGCTTTTTTATGATTTGGTGGGCGGAGGTAAGTTCATCAGGGATATGGAGTCATTTACTCTCTCACTCTGATGACGACCCCACTCACCAAACTTAGAAAAGACCCCCAAGCTGCCTGTCATTCCTGAAGTATTGTCAGGAACCACCGCCCTAGTGGTTAAGATCAATCCCTTTTTGAGTTTGAAGCATCTCTCTGTCAAGATGATGGTGCCGGACGT
Source organism: Triturus cristatus (assembly GCF_964204655.1). NCBI lineage: Eukaryota > Metazoa > Chordata > Amphibia > Caudata > Salamandridae > Triturus > Triturus cristatus. Next base: position 743,302,024 of record NC_140583.1, read on the forward strand.
CAAACTTATTATTATTTTTTTTTTCAAGAATCAAATCCTGAAGTGGGATTTTGTTTTTAAAAATAAAAAGAGGGCCAGGGGAGCATTAGATAGTTTTCACTGCACCTTACTGCTAGGTCTTTCCTGGCAGCGACAGGCAGTGAAAACCAACCTGCATGTCCACCCATCCATAAGGTGCAGGAACTGCCCAAACGGAAGGTGGTCCCTAAGAGCCTTTGGATGATGGCTCCCATATACTGTGCCATGGATGCCTCAAACAAAAGTGACAAACCGGCGGTGCAATGGCCTTGTAAATCAGGCCCTCAGTTTCTAGTAATGCTTTTCTAATGATACAACTCTCTCTCTTTCTTTATATATAAAACACAGTCATGCTGTCGTCCTTTTTTAATAAAACCACTCGAACAGCTAGAAGATTTCTTGTTACCCATTTTTGCAGTTTGTTTGATGTTGGGAGTAGTCAGGTCCATTGCACTATATATTTTCATTAAAAAGGGGAGTGTGGGCCAGCATTAACCAGATTCAATATGTATTTAACTTTTCTTACAGAAATTCATGCCCAATCCTTTTTTAATGTTCACTCGTTATTGAGGTGCAACATTGCTGTGCCTCAATACATAGAAATGCAAAAGATGGCACATACATTGTGAACTAATACTTTCTTTAAAAAGGAGGTTAGAGGGTTACAAATACATAGGAGGAATACGTATAAAGTGTATATGTGAATGTTGCAGAAAACTAACACAGAGAACTGTTTTTCGAAATTAATTGTACTTACACCTTAAGAAATAGTCATTCTATGAATTGATTGTGATGAAATGGTAAATGGCATTCATCTTGTACATTTTCGTTGAGCAGTGTAAGCGGAATGGCCTCTCAGTCATGGTATTCCATGAAATGAACTTTCTGTGAAATTGCATACAGCCATGTGTATGTGCCTATCGCTTGGTTCTTCCATGAATACAAGTGTACATTTTCCTTATGGTGTGTACTGTTTTCTGTCTTAAATAACCAAGATAAACTGTCATTATATTACGTGACTTATTGAACAGAAACTTTTCCAACTGTTGTTAAACACTTTCTTCCTGTTTTATTTTAGGACTTTTGCCCCAACAATCCAAATGGGGGCACCTTCCGAATCATAAGTGAGGTCACCAGCTGTGGTAGTACAACAGCAATCTGCTCCATGACGGTCAGAATTAAAATAGAGGTTAGTCTCCCCCCGGAGTCATGTCTGTGCCATATTTTACATTTTACAGTTTGAAGAGAAAGTTTATTAAGAGTAAGTGAAAACAAAGGTAAGTAATGCAATACAATGAGAAGTAAACATACAATGAAATTGCAAGGATGGATTCATTAGCTGAAGAAAGAGGGGATATACAGTAAGCCTGGGCGGTAAATTTCGTTCCGCTCGCAGAATTTGCGGAATTTGGGTAATTTCGCGTTCCGCGGAGAACGCGGAATTGGCCAAAATTCTGCGTTCCGCGTAATTTTTTGCTTGTTCGCGTTGTCAAAATGCGTGTTCGCGAGATATTTCCCCCCAAGCATGCAAACAGCTGTTGCGAACAGGAAAAAGGCATCGTGAACAAGCAATCCCTCATGTTCGTGGAATTTCTGCTTGCTCATGGAGATTTTTTACCGTTTTCCGGAGCTTTGCGTAGTGCGACTATGCAAATTCCGCCCACCCCTAATATACAGGGGAGGATACAAACAGTCTGGTGTATACATAAATCAGTCAATACAATATACATAAAAATTATAACATTATTAACAATAGGACATCTATTAAACCTGTTTTTTTGAATAAGGGGCAAGTCAAAAAGGTTGAAGAACTTCTTGTTGAGCAGGTGTTCGTGTAAAAGACTGCTTTGTGTGGTTATCTAAAAACCTGGTATCTGGAAACCATAATATTAAAACATTTCCCAGCAAGGTACATGGTGCACATATGCATTATCAAATCTATGATTTGGGTAAACAGCATACCACGATGCTTGAAAAGATAATGCAACTGTTGATAATAAATCCAATATTCTTACATTAAATGAATGAGCATTTCAAATATCAGATCAACTGCCTAAGAATATGTTAATAATTGAAAAAGGTGTGGTGGAACCTGCTTCCAAAAATTATGAATGAAGGGACAGGTGGAAAGTAAGTATTGTCTGAGGAGCATGTCCAACATATATCAGGAAGCTCTGGGTGCATTTTATATAATGGCATAGGAGAAAGGAGAGGCATGTAAATACGAAGAAAAGTGTTTGTGTAATATTGGCTGCCCTAGAGGATTTCCTAATCTTGATGCAAATTTTCTCCCAGAAGAAAGTAGACCATTCTATGCCTAAATCATATTCCCTAGATAACTCTGTGCTAGATTTACCACTATCTGAAGTGGAGGAATGCAATTAAGAATCAATAGTAGATGCTTTGGGATTGGTGAGCAAAAGGGTATGCAGTCTATTAGCGAGGGCTGAAGCAGAGAAAAGGGTAGACTGAAAGTGAGTGTAAGCAGTGGAAAAACCCTGGTGTAAGAGTTGAAACTTATGTTGAAAAGAAAAGGGAAGGTCAAAAAGAAGATGGGCCCGTGAAAGCTGTATGAGAACATTACATTAAAAAAGCTGATGAAGCCCCTTCTCCTCCTGGATTTCCAAATAAATGTGTTTAATATTAATTAGTATGGATTTATTATGCCAGATGGTGGAATGAAGAAAAGTGCTTAGATCTATGAGAACAGAAGAAGATATAGACTCCAACAACGTATATGAGTGTTTAAGTATAAGCGTGGAAAGTGTTTGTGGCTTACGTGTAAAAGATAAGTATTCATGAAAAGTAAAAGGCAAAGGAAAATATTCTTCACGGTCGACCCACGTTGAACACTCTATTAGAGAATCTGAAAGCCAATAAAAAGCTTAGAGGAGAAAAAAAGCCTTATGGTACCTATACAAATCAAGGAAATTTGCCATGCCTTCCAATTTTGGATGAGTTCGTTTTAACAGTGACATACAAGGTTTTTTGATTATTCCAAAGGAACAAAGAAAGCACAGAATTGATGTTTTTGAAAGATTTGAGAGGTATATGTAGTGGGATCTTAGAGAGGGTATATAATCTAATGGGAACCAACATAATTTTAACAGTATTAAGGCATCCCCACCAAGAGGGGTGTAAGGGGTGGCATCTATTAACTAGAGTAGTTAGCTTATAAAGACATTTTCTATTTTCAAGGAGAATGGATTTTTAGGTGAATGTGTAAATCATAAACCAAGATATTTTATACGATGAGGACTCCACAAATATTTGCAGCTAAAAAATCATTTAAAAAAGTATATTTAGTCAAGGGTAATATCTCACATTTATTAATATTCAGCTTGTATACAGATACTGACCTGGTATCCGTATACAAGGCTGCAAAATAAATAATAAAACATCATCAACATACACTGCTAGTTTAATTTGATGATTGTTAAAGGCAAATCCATGAATATCTTCATTTTGACATATTTTAGACGAAAAAGGTTCCAACGCTAAATTAAAAAGAAAAGGCGACAGAGGACATCCCTGATGAACACCTTCCCTAAAGTAAAATATGAAGAGATAAGGCCATTAGCAATAATGGCTGCTTGAGGGGATAAATAGAGAAGAGAAATGAGAGAAATTATTTTTGGTCCAAATCCAAACCATTTAAGCATAAGAAAAATAAAAGTCCAATAAACTCGATCAAAGGCTTTCTCTGCTTCTAGGGCAATAGCTGCAAGAGACTCGGAGAAATGTGCAGATTTTGCTAGGATGTTTAAAATAGGGTATTATTTGAAATATATCTTCCCTTAACAAAGACTGTTTGTTCCTTACCAAGTAATTTAGAGAGATATGATTCCAAGCATGAAGCCAGAGCTTTTCTTTCAGTAATGAGGATCCTTTCGTTTCGTGGATGTAAGGCAAATTAGAGCATCCATAAAAGAAACAGTAGGAATCCATGAATGTAAAAAAGAGGTTGTAAGAGCATGTAATTTAGGGAGAAGTAACTGAGCAAAATGTGTAAAAAATTCAACTGTAAATCCATCAGGACCCCGGGCCTTATCTTTTTTTAAGTATGTTCAGTGCAGCTTGAAGTTCTAGTTGTGTCACATCAGACAGACTCTAATATCACAAAATCAAGCTGAGTATCAGAAGGTTGTGAGATAGCAGAGAGATAGTGAATGATGTTAGAATCATAAGTTAAATCAATCATTCATAAAACTGGACAAACTCATCTAAGATATCGGAGTCTCTGTATTCCAGATACTGCTTCGTAGCCATGATTGAGTCAATTTTGAATTTATTACTTCTGATCTTAAGATAATTTGCCAACAAGCTGCCCGATTTGTTTTGGCCACCATAAATATTAGCACTGTATTTTTATAGATAAATTAACGCATTGCCTGTCAACAGTTTATTAAATGGAAGTTTAGTACTGATAAGTTCAGGACAAACACTTTCTTGAGGGTCAGAAAAGGGAACATTAGTCAGGTCTACCCGTCCTTTCGTCTCTTCTTCTATCCGGAAGATACAATCATGTATGTCAATCTCATCATTATAAGAAGGGAGGGGTATTAATGTGGCTGGGTTTAGAGTGGCACATCATTTAATCGTAATAAGTTTAGTGAAAAGCATTAGCTCATAACCTGTAAGACGTGCACTGGTGAGGTGCTGTGTCTTTGTCTTATACAAAAGTGTATCCACAGCATGGGGTACCATAACTGGTAGGTCAGTATGAAGTACAAGTCCAGCCGATTGTCTTATCGAGACAGCCACAGCCGCGACCGCCCTTAGACAGTTCCGGAGGGCTCGTGCAACAGGTTTAAGCACAGCAGAGAACTAAGCACACGGCCAATGGTTATCTCCAAATTTTTGTTTTAGAACAGAAAGCGCACAACCAGCCTTCTCATGGACGTAAAATACAAATGGCTTGCTGTAGTTAGGCGTGTCAAGCACTGGAGCCAAGCAAAGCATACTTTTTAATTGCTCAAAAGACTGCTGACATTCAGGCGTCCAAGGCAAGGGCTCATGCACATCTTTAGTAGTCCGTGCAAGCAGGGGTTTGGTTAGTAGGGAATAATTTGGAATCCACTGGCGACAGTAGGAAGTAATGCCAATAAAAGCGTGCACATCTTTTTGAGTTTGTGGAATGGGCATTTTAACAATGTTACTGATGCGCTCAGGGGTCAATCTCCTACCCTCCTTTGACAGTAGGTGACCTAAGTAGGTGACCTCCTGTCGGCAATACTGATATTTGGAAAGGGATAATTTATGGCCATGTTGAGCTAAATGTAACAACAATTAAACAGTACTGCCTCTGCAACCCTATTCTGTATCCGAGGCGATGAGCAAGTCACCAGCATACTGAAGCAATACATTACCTGTTGGGAGTGACAAGGAATCAAGCTGACCTTCCAATGCCTGACTATAGATACTCGGACTCTCTGTATAGCCTTAAGGAGCGCAACAGAATCTAAAGTGTCTACCAGCTAGGGTGAACCCAAACAGATACCTGCTGTCAGGATGAATGGGGATACTGAAGAATGCGTTTTTCAAGTCGATAACAGAAAAGTATGTAGCAGAAGAAGGAATTATTGTCAAAAGAGTCGTAATGTCAGGAACCACCAGAAACTGGGGAATCGCTATTTTATTAACTGCATGCAAATCAATCACAAAGCGATAAATATCTGCATCATCATCAGAGGAACCCGAAGGTGTCCTTTTGAGAATGGGAAGACTTGGGCTATTACAAACATAAGCATTTGTCTCCTCAACCACTCCTTTCTCAATCAAGTCCTGTACGATTTGTAATAAAGCTCACTCACCTGCCTGCGGTATTTTATACTGAGAGATGCGAGGCAAAATGGCATTTTCTTTAACTCGGATCGAAAATGGCAGTATCTGTAACAATCTCACATCTGTGTCGCCTGTCGCCCAAAGAGTTGGTGGCACATCTTTAAACTCTGCAGGAAGAGGTGGATCTTTGGATAAAAACTGCGTACCGAGCACGACATCCGGACCCATTGTCATGTAAACACCTGCCGGAGAGCAATAAATCGTAACATGCAATTTCTTCAACAAGTCCAAGCCCATCAAATTTTCCACACAATTAGACATCAGCAAGAATGACTAATCCTCAGTGAAAGAACCAATGGTCAACGCAAGAGGTTTGGAAATGGGGCTTACAACCGGTACACCAGAAAAACCTACCAAAACATTATTATGGCCAGACAGAGCCACCTCGGGGACCAAGGAATGAGAAATAGAACTGTTTGTCGCACCTGTATCTGACTTTTGACCAAGTTGATCTTCAGATATCAGAACTGGTCCCTCACTCTGTCCCTGGCTGTCCTAGCTGTAAGACATCCCTGTTACCTCATCCGTGTCAAAATCATCATGAAAAAACTGTCCTCCCCAGGGATCAGCGAAATAATTCTGGTCAGATTGACCCTGCGAGTCCACAGAATTCTGAGCCCTGTCCTGGCACCAGCTCCTCGACCTCATCCACGAGAGCCTCATGCTCTCGGGACCGCCACTTTCTGCAAAAGCACCGGACACTCAGTACGCCAGTGTCCCTTCTCTTTACAATACACGCACTGATCCGGCCCTAAAGGTGTAGTATTTTGCGGCCTGCTGGTGTGTGGAAGCTGTCGGGCAGAACCACCACATCCTCTACCATCCCCCCTAGAAGCCTGCTGCAGCAACACCTTTGTCTTCAAATCCTTGTGCTTCTTCTCCGACCTCTCCTCATTCTCATTTTCCCTGTGGTCATAGTACTGCGCCATATTCAGAATGACAGAAGGGGAAGATGTGGACCAGGTACTCTCAGAAGCCTGCAATCGGGTCGCAATCTCAGGAAGCAAATTGGAAACAAACCTGTTAACAAACAGTCACACAGCCCCTTCGATCGACAAATCCTGACCACTATAATCCAGAAACACACCTTCAAACCGAGTAAAAAAATGAGCCACACTCTCATCTTTCTTCTGATGGCAAGCATGTCCCAATCGACTTTTCTCGGAGGGATAAGAGAATGCATATACGTAATGATACGGCCTGGCAAAGCTAGTATCTCTGCTCTAGGCTTATCACCTAGCCTCTGTTCCTGATCCCATACCCTAATTTGGTGCTATGTGTCACCCAATTCTGCAACATGATCCTGTGTGTGCACTTGTCTCCAAATATCCACCGGGACCAGCAACCCAAAGAACATTTCAATATTAGCAAGTGTCATCACTGTGGAAGAGGCTGCCTCAGTCAATTCTTTATAATATGCAGTAGGATTTTTCCTAGGGTCAAGTAACTGAGTCGTAAGGGACAAAACCTCATTCCTTTTCCATGGAGTATAAACCCACTGTTCTTGGAAACAGGGCGCTACACTTGTAACGTTATCATGCTGATCCCTTAGCTCTGGGATTTCAGGATGATAGATAGGATGAACCTCTTGCATCGGAAACTGGAATACCGGGGTGGGACTCTTCTCAAGCAGTATACCCCCATAAGCAACCACTGTCGCAACATTACTAAAAACTTGACTAGGCGCCATATCAGTAACATATACATGATCTTTAATATCATATGGAATTCGCGGTGCTGCATCGTTAAAAAACACTGCTTCCAAAGACCGATCAAAGAAGCCTACATCTGCTTCAGGGCATGCTGTTGTACAAAAGGCTCATAATCTTTCATCACACTCCACTCATTTTCCACACCATAAATGGGATTTTGGGTCCACTGCGCAGCCTGATTAGCCACTACCTTTTACTCTGCATCCCCCATCTCCGATCGCACATACGGACCCATTCACTCTTTAAACTTCATCCAATCTCTATCCTCAAATCCACGTACCATTGTCCCACTACTCTGTAATGTCGGGGAATGGAAGAACACAGTGGGAGCAGAAACAGAAGTATCAGGCACTAACGTCACTGCTGGCTGCGTTGCTGGTGTAAGAGCTGGCGAAAGAGATGCCAAAGCAACAGGTGTGGCAGGAGTACTAACAGTCACAGTTGCCAAAGACGGCTAGGACAAGGAAAGGATGGGAGGTGCTGTGGCCAAGACAGTCTGATCAACAGTAACAGAAGCAGAAACAGCAGAGACAGAAGAACTGGGTAGCTAGGCCTGTGAGGGAAGAGCAGGATATATCCTCTGCAGGGCATATGGGGTTGGGGTTGAGTATCTAGCAATTGTTCCACAAACGTATCATTTTCTTCTTGGGTCACATAAGATTTATCAATCTGTAATCGAAACCTTCTATCTTCACTTTCAATCCCTATCTCTTGTTTCTCTCTATCATGTGCTAATGCTCTCTAGGCCAATGTTTTAATTCTCACCTTCCAGGCCTCTTTCTCTGCTTTCATTTGTTTCTGTTTAGCCTTCTTTTGCCACGTTCGAAGAATATAGGCTGTCTACTTGCAAACAACTTCTCCTGTAAAAACCCAATTTTGTCAGTAGTGGCATCACCACATTACTACCAGTAGTCTCCAGTAGATTTATAATATGTCCACAAATATCAGATAAATATGAACATATAACAAACAAGTTCTTGTTCATAATTGATGGAGGTGTTTCCTCATTTTGTGTATAAACAAGTCCACCAAGTGATTGTTTGTCCACTCCCTCAAAACCGACCCATCCGGGTACCAGAATCTTGCCGCTAAGGTTCATAGTCACAAAATGTCCTAAAAGTTAAATTACCATCAATCAGTAGAGGAGCTCCATAAAAAAAAATTTCTGACACATTTTGACCCCTTCCTCTGGTGTTCCTCAGGACTTGATAACAAGGACGTTGAGCACATGTAACTTAAACTGGAATGTCACAGGGCAAGCGGGCATAAAATGTTTTTAATATTGCACCAATTGTTCAAAAGAATAGTGCACAAAGTTGCTCATTAGTTGGAATTAATCCAAGGACCTTTATAATGTGTAATATCTGTACCACTCTTCCGCTATGCCTCTCCTGGCCATGTCTGTGACACCGGCTGCGGAGCACATGCACTGTGTATGTTGCTCAAGTGTGCAGGCAAGGCATGATGTATGGACAATTCATGCTGTTTAAAAGCATCATGGACCTTTGCATTTTCCTCAGGGACAGTACAACTTTTTCTCCCTATCAGTCACTTGACTTGGTTAATCTCTTTAATTTCAGAATGAGAAATGTAACTTCTGAAATATTTCTCTATAAAATCTAAACTCATTGCCTCACATATTGGAGAGCAAAATACACAGATTGAGGTGACGTCACAACCCTTTAAATGGCTCATCATCATGACTGCTTCATTATCATTGATTCTTTTACTCTTGAAGCCAAATACTAGGGAAAAATGCTTTGATATTTTATGCTGTAATCGATATTGCTACTGAAAGCTGAACTTCACAATGTGACTATCATGGTTTCCACCATCACTTGTGAATAATGTAATGCAATTTCCTTGGAAAGATTCAGCAAAACTGAGATGTTTATTTTTCCTGAATATTCTAGTAGCCAAGGTATACAAGACTAATGTGAATGGAATTGTGGTTGATTGTGAAAACTGTGAAAACTAATGAAGATCATTTTACTCAAAATGCTTGGTTGTGGTCACAGGCAGGAATTATTATGAGACTTGGTTGGCTGTGGTCCAACCTCGTGGGCTAAATTTAAGATTTCCTGCTGCAACAAGCAATGTTATTTTGCTACTTCCATCTGAATCTTTTATGCCCCTGTTGTAACCTTGAAGGTGATGCCACCCTTTGATCTTTTTTTCCTCCCTATACTCCGTAAGCCTCACCAACTTCTATGGACAACATTTCAACATTGTTTGTTCCAGACATATTAGAGAATCTGCTGCTGCCAGCTTAGAGATATTTTGTGTGTATACGCCAGCATCTAGAGTACTGTTTTAAACATTCTGCCACCACTTAGATTATGATATATGTGAGCAGTGCTATGACTACTGGCAGGCTAATCCTGGCTACTGAGACAGTGATCGACAAAGCAATACTGTCAGCAGTAGTGGCATTTAAAGCAGCACCCACATCTGGTTTGATCTCAGACTTAAATGCCTTATAATTATATGAACATCCAGATGCCAACCTGATTCCATAGCATCTTCCATGTCTTCTCAAACATTCCACAATTACTTTTATTCTCGTTGCCAATCTTGTGCTTGCTGATGCAAACAGATGTACATGTGAACAAAATTAGCCCAGCAAAGTTTGCTGTTGTACCAGTGATGTTCTGAATCTCCAAGCCTTAAAGTAAGCTTCCTCTCCACAAATATTGGAATAGTGATTCTGTCAATTGGCACTCTTGTAAAGCGTGTCTGGATGCCTTTGGGAATTAAACCACTTCTGGTGAAGAAAAAGTGAATAGCACCAAAAACGACCTAAGTGGAACTCCAGAAGGGCAGGACTCAGTAGAGAGGACCCAAAAACACCTGGACAGAAACACTGCGGAATACTGGTTAGAATAGAATAGGGTAAAACTAAGAGCGTGCACAGAATCAAGAAGCAAGTGTGATAAAACTTTCCTCTATTCCTCCTCCCCGTAAATACCCTTATTTGGACCTCGAAGTAAAAGGGCTGTCACAGAAAGGTATTGCTGCCATGATGGTGTCGGCAGTCAAGGAAAAACAGTATTGACAGGACTCCATTTTGGATTGGGAGATATTAAATCTTCCAAGATGACGCCTGCCAGCTCGGAACATCATGGAAGCAAGCAGTAGAAAGCAGAACTCATACTTCGCCCAACCACCAACTTCCTAAATGTACACAGCAGTCCCGAATGCCCCTAAGCAAGACCGCCGCCTCTACTCGATAGGATCCACATCCTGCACGCTGCATGGAGGTGAAAATGAAGAAGCAGTGAATGTGAGCTGAAAAGCTCCCAACAGATTAATTCTATTCAAATCCTTATTCAGGATCATTTATGTGCATTATCATGTAAGAAAAGAGTGATTCCCTGTCACCAGAGGCGTGTTCTGGATCATTTCTAAACACCAACTTGTGTGCGGGGACTGAATCCTTTCCACCAGAACCATATTCTGAATCGTCACTGCAAACCAGAATATACGTAAAGAGTGATTTCTTTCCATTTGAGACTGATCCTAGATGATCCTTGCATGCCATTATGTATGCAAAGAGTGATTCTTTTCCGCCAGAAAATTATTCTGGATCATCTCTGCACACCATGATGTATACAAAGAGTGATTCCTTTCCACAAGAGACATATTCTGGATCATCTCTTCACACCATGATGTATGCAAAGAGTGATTCCTCACAACAAGACATTTATTTTGGATCATCCCTCCACACTGTGATGTATGCAAAAAGTTATTCTTTTCCACCGGATACTTATTGTGGCTCATCCCTTCACTTCATAATGTATGAAAAGACTCATGATTTACTTTTCACAGAGACTTGTTTTGGATCATCCACACACATCATAATGTAAGCAAAGTGTTATGATTTATTTCTATCAGGGAGCGATTCTGGGTCATCGCTGCAAAAGATGGTGTATGCAGAATTTCTCCTTTGTATTAGAGACTTATGGTAGATCAACCCTGCACACCACAATGTGTGCAAAGAACGATTCATTCATTCCAGAGAAATTATTCGAATCATCCCTGCACACCATGAATTAAAGCGGTGTCAAAACTCAGGCAAGTTTTTCTGTTACAATGAAGAAAGTTCGGACCTACATGTCTTATCTTAACTTAGAAAATCCTGCTTGCTAGAAAGGACATTTTCAGTGGAGCATGAAGTTTGAAGTTTTTTCTCTGGAGCCACATAGGAGCAGGGGGAGGTGCTTGTAAGGTATCTTGTAGTCTCAATTGTTTCCTGAGACACAGGCTCTGAACAGTTGATGCCTTTTTAAAAACAAGCATTACAAATGCAATAGGTCTCGCCTTTGATTAAGTTAAAGCCATTTGCTTTGCTAATGGTATTGTATAGCAAAGCAAATGGCTTTAACTTAATGAAAGGCGAGACCTATTGCATTCTAAATGCTTGTTTGTATAGCGCTTTACACCGCCATAAGAACGCTGACAGCACTAAAGGGAACAAGCCATACAGGAATGAAAGCGGAGTCTTTTTGTCAGAGTTGCCGACTTTAGAAGTCGGGACACCTAGGTTCTAGTCTCAGCGTCGGTTCAACGTTCCATGCTTCAGTAAAATCACTTAGGGCCTCATGTAGGTGGGCTTGTATTTACCACTTCATAAATACAGACTCATACCGAATCGGTATTTATGAAGTGGTAAATGCTATGTAGGTAATGAGTCGGTAATAATTACTGAATCGGTAAAATTCGGTAATTACCGAATCGGTATTTACCGATTCGGTAATGAGGCATACCTTCCCATTGATGGGAAGGTATGCCTCATTACCGAATCGGTAAATACCGATTCGGTAATGGGGGGAACACATGCAAGGGTGGCAGGGTGTCACATTGACACCCTGTTGCACCCCTGATTCGGCCATGTGTGCACATGTGGCACACATACATGCCCTAAGGGCATGTATGTCTGCCACATTGCACACTTCTAAGCGCTTTAAAATGCTTAAACACATCCATTCATTATTTACCACCAACTATTAGTTGGTGGTAAATACCGACTCCAAACAACACCCACACACTCCCCCTACATCTCATTTCTGTATTCGGAATTTACCGAATCGGTAAAATTACCGATTCGGTAATTTTACCGATTCGATAAATTACCGAATACAGAAATTCACCCCCTACATACCAAAAGCCAAAATACCGGTCGGTAACGGTATAATTACCGAAAATCGGCCGTTACCGACCGGTATTTGGCTACCTACATGAGGCCCTTAATATCAATGTGCCCAAAATATTTTTTTTTTAAACGGTAAGTTGAATAAGAATGAGCGGTAGTGTGGGTGAATGAACGGTAGGGTGGGAGAATGAGCTGTAGGGAGAATGAGCGATAGGGTGGGAGAATGAGCGGTAGGGTGGGTGAATGAGCAGTCAGGTTGGAGAATGAGCGGTAGGGAGAATGAGTGATAGGGTGTTAGAATGAGCAGTAGGGTGGGATAAGGAGCAGTAGGAAGGGAGAATAAGCATTAGGGCGAACGAATGAGAAGTAGGGTGGGAGAATGAGTGATAGAGCAGGAAAAGGAGCAGGAGGGTGGGAGAATGAGCGGTAGGGTGGAAGATTGAGGGGGTAGGAGAAACAGGGGTAGGAAGAATGAGTGGTAGGGCGGGAGAATGAGCGGTAGCGAGAATGAGCAGCAGGGTGGGGGAATGAGGGTGGGAGAATGAGCTGTATGGTAGGAAAATTAGTGGTAAGGTGGAATAATATGCAGGAGGGTGGGAGACTGAGTGGTAGGGAGAATGAGCGGGAGGAAGAATGAGTGATAGGGTGAGGGAAAGAGGGTGGGAGAATGAGCGGTGAGGTGGGAGAATGAGCAGTAGGGTGGGAGAATGAGTGGTAGGGAGAATGAGTGGTAGGGTGGGAGAATGATTGGTAGGGAGAATGAGTGGTTGGGGAGAATGAGCGATAGGGCAGGAGAATGAGCAGTAGGGTGGGAGAATGAACGGACGAGTGGGAGAATGGGCGGAAGGGAGAATTAGCTGTAGGGTGGGAGGATGAGCGGTAAGGTGGGGGAATGACCGGTAGGAAGAATGAGCAGAAGAGAGAATGAGTTGTAGGGAGAATGAGCTGTAGGGTGGGAGAATGAGCGGAAGGGTAGGAGAATGAGCGGAAGGGAGAATGAGCTGTGGGGTGGGAGAATGATTGGTAGGGAGAATGAGTGGTTGGGGAGAATGAGTGATAGGGCAGGAGAATCAGCTGTAGGGTGGGAGAATGAGCGGAAGAGTGGGAGAATGAGCGGAAGGGAGAATTAGCTGTAGGGTGGGAGGATGAGCGGTAAGGTGGGGGAATGACCGGTAGGGAGAATGAGCAGAAGAGAGAATGAGTTGTAGGGAGAATGAGCTGTAGGGTGGGAGAATGAGCGGAAGGGTAGGAGAATGAGCGGAAGGGAGAATGAGCTATGGGGTGGGAGAATGAGCGGAAGGGAGAATGAGCGGTAGGGAGAATGAGCTGTAGGGTGGGAGAATGAGAGGTTGGGTGGCAGTGAAACTGGGCGAGAATGAGGTGAGAGTGAGATAGTAGAGATACAGTTTACCAAAGGAGAGTGGGAGGTAAGCAGAATATTGGAAGAGATGGAGTGAACTAATGAGAGACTGAGGTGCAAAGAATGCTAGGAGAAATGGAGGAGAGAGTAAAGTTGTCAGAACAAGTAGCAGAGGTGTGAGGGAACATGGCAGAGGCGAGAGAACAGGAGACATAAGTTTGAGTGTGAAAAGGAAACTCAAAGAAATGGATGAAACCAGAGGACAGAAGTGGAGTTAAAATGAGAACTGGGAGAGAGAGGAGAGCAGCATGAGGGAGTGAGGAAAAGTGGGAGAGAGATGAGAGCAGCATGGGGGAGTGAGGAAAACTGTGAGAGAGAGGAGAACAGGATGGGGAGTGAGGAAATATGTGAGAGAGAGGAGTAAAGGGTGGAGAAGCAAGGAAAACTGGTAGAGAGAGGAGAGCAGTATGGGAGAGTGAGGAAAACTGTGAGAGAGCGGAGATCAGGATGGGGAAGCGAGGAAAACTTGGATAGAGAGGAGACCAGGGTGGGGGAGAGAGGATAACTGGGTGAGAGAATAGGGTGAGGAGCAGGGGAAACTGTGAGAGAGAGGAGAACAGGGTGGGGGAGTGAGGAAAACTGGGAGAGAGAGAGCAGGGTGGTGGAGCGAGGGAAACTGTGAGAGAGAGGAGAACAGGGTGGGGGACTGAGGAAAACTGGGAGAGGAGAGCAGCATGGGGAGTGAGGAAAGCTGTGAGAGAGAGGAGAACAGAATGGGGAAGCGAGGAAAACTGTGGGAGAGAGCAGGGTGGGGAAGGGGGAAAACCATGAAAAACAGAAATAAGAGTGACAGAGGTAAAGGCCAGCAGCGCCAGTGACAGGGGGGCTTCAGTATATTGACGAGGAGCAGCAGTGCTGGAAGAAAGATTGGCTGGGTGATGTGGGGAAAGCTGGAAAGGTGATGAAAGAGTCAGGCTAAAGATGGGCAGCAGACTTGGAAAGATGGGATGGAGAAAAGTGAAGGATAAAAATGACCAGTAAGAAGGGCCATTGGTGCTGTACAAAAAAAGCATATTTAACAGCACAGAGGCCCCACCTCTGCATGCCATGTCTGCTGTGCTCGCAGCCTCGTGACTGTGCCCTGGGGCCCACGCACCGAGCACTCCTTGGCCCCAGTTTGTAAATCACTGACGCCAAATATTTCTTGATAAGCCCGGATGGGGGGGTGATAGGATACGGGGGCCCTTGACAGTACACTCCTAGGGGCCCCTACGGTTTTGCTCTGCCACTAATATTGACATATTTACAACAAATTCATCCTTGTAACTTATTTGTGTGATAATGCTAACAGGCACTGTGAAAGCCAATAGTTCTGGCTTATTTTAGGCGCCTCTTGGTAGTTGTGTTATTTATTTATTTGAGGAGTATTCTATAGCTCGAACATGACCCCTACGGGGTTCAGAGCGCTGTGTAAAAAGCATACATGTTAAATAGCATCACACGAAAACAATTCGCGGAGAGGCTGAGAGAGCTGCTGAAGGCGCCAGCAGTGTAAAGTGCGGGACGGTTATCCACAGCTCTGTAAAGCGTCTGGTTTGTGTGCTTTAAGCCATGAGGCTGGTGGGGGCTTTATAAAACGATGTCAATAAAATGTCCAGCCTATCTGCCGCTCCAGGTATCACCATCTAGTAGCGAGAGGCAGTGAGGGAGGCTGGGGCAGACAGTGTAGGATATATGTGCCTTCAGGCTCTGCTGCAAAGGGCGGGGGAGTTCAGAGCGATGAATCACCCCAGACTGGGGTTCAAGGGAGGTAAGGAGGGGGGGCTCCGGAGATGGAAGAGACAGGCGGAGGGGGGCTGACGGAAGACATATGGGGGAGAGGAGGCACAGAGAGGGCGCCGGTGAAGGGAGAGATGGATGGAGAGAGAGGGCCCGTGGTATGAGGTAGGAGGGATGTAGAGAGGGGGGTGGAGGGCACCTTCGCATCCTGCCTTCTCAGCTCTAATTAGGAGAGAGCTCATGGCGTGAGTTGCGAGGGATTAATGCAGCGCGTGCGCAGCTTTCCAAAAACAATGGGTCCTGGAGACGGGCCCCGCATGACAGCTGCCCCACCCCCACATTACTCCCCCTGCCATGCAGGACCCTCAGCCTAAAGTCCCCACATTGCCACAGCATACAACCCCCCCTCATTACATCCCCTCAATCATACAACTTTCGCAGCCCCACCATACAGGACCGCTACAGTGCCCCATTAGAGCAAACTTGCCATATAGTAAACAAGCGCTGTCCCGAAAGTGAAAGAGGACCGCGCTGCAGCCAAAGCATGGGGATCTCTTGTCTTTATGGGGCCATGTGTTTAAACACATGGCCCCATAAAGATAAGAAAGTGCTTCACGACAGCAGTGAAGCAGGCGACCCAGTCCGGATTGCAAGCCAAAGGGTGGCAACCAAAAACCCTCATTTATAATGGCAGGCCACCGTTTAGCATAAACAGTGACGCCGGACAATGGAAATGAGGGGCGGGGCTTCAAGCCCTCTACTGGAACTCCTCATTAGCAATGAATCTCGCCTAACGAGCTACGCATGTGCGCAGCAACGCTGGGCAAGACCTAAAAAGCTATAGATCAGCCGGAGACTAGAGGACCTGTCAGGCCATGTCATCCTTGCTCTGAAGGATTATCTGCTTTATTCCAAGCTATTACTGCATGTTTTGCTATGTATATCTGCTCTTGCATTTTGCCCATGTAATGATATGCAGCCCATTGTGAGAGTGTGGTCTAGCACATTACTGTTAGGAGAACTTTAGTCACTTTCTAAATGTCTTCGCTTATAGTAGAATTGGCGTGAGTAGAATTCTACATTTGAGGTTACGGTCACTATTTCAAGAAATATGTTTTAGTTTTAATGTTCATTATCCGTTGTTAGTGTTATACTTGTGCTTGCTTTTTGAGCTTGTCCCCATACAAAAACATTTTATGATGGTGATAATTACTTTTAAATCTTCTTTTTAAGGTCAAATTATAAATTGGTTTTAGCACTAGTGCAGTATTACTTCACACGATATTACCAGTGCTGCATGGATTGCTATTTCTGGTGTACAATCATAACATGGCGTTACTCACAATTTGGAGTGTGCAATATTCTTGTAACTTGCTTTTGCATAATTATGTGAAATTCTTAAACAAATATGCAAAATTACCCACAGTGGTATTAGTGCTATATTTTGCAAAGATGTCTATTTTAGATATAAGCCCATATTTTGTGCAAAAAATGGAGCAAATAAAACTCAAATGCCACGAACAACAGCTGCTCCTGTTATGGCTGTTCACGTTGTACTTGGTATCTGCACTCAAATTTTGCATCACAGGATGTAACAATATAGTTTTGTGAATTTTGTTTAACAAGCGTAACTCTTAAACCATGAGATTGTGCCTGTGTAATTGAGATTTTCTCCAGACATGCTCAATCCTCTATAGATGTATGTGGAATGGGTAATAACTTGTAGAAGTTCTTTATGCTATTTCTGAATCCCTGATTTTTTGCAAGCACAATTTTTAGCCGGTGTGTCGACTTAGAATTTAGCACTGTGTCACCCATGGTAGTATGGTGATATAGCATGCGAGCTTACCGGATGCTTTATAATGCTGATTTGTGCACAAGTCAGTATTAAGGCCCCACTTGTAATTGCGTTTAGGTCCCTGACTACCGCTTCCGTAGACTATCATTGGCACTTATTGCTTATTTTGCCTATTTCCGCTCAAAACTTTAAAAAAACATATCTCCAATTTCCCTTGCTGGTCTTTTGTTGTTTTAATGTCATTTAGCTTATCAAATCATTTTCTCTTTTTAAAACATATAGTAAAATGTTTATTGTGTTGTATTTCTGACTTTTTATTATTTTGTTTCATTGAAATGCTTTACACATTTTCATTTAATTACGCCTGGCCTCTCTGTGCCTTAGCTACCAGTGGTTGAGCTCAGGTTTAGATTTGTGTATTAGCACATTAAAGCCTGACAAACTTGCTTTATCAATGCTTGTGCTTCATGAGAGTTGTTGATTACTCCTTCTAGACAACTGAAATTCGTCTTCTTGAAGGCCGGATTCAGATGGTGCGTACCAGTCAGAATTCAACTGTCGTGCCATATAAGTTGTCGGTCAGGGGCATCTATTTAGTGATCACAATGTCCAACGGAGTGACTGTCATGTGGGATCAGAGGACAACCTTGCAAGTAAAGCTGGAAGCCTCCTTCATAGTAAGTATACTGAAGTTAGAATCAATTGAAACATGTATAAAGTCATCAATCATAGGTTCTGGAACCAGCACCACTTGTAAGTCAATCTTCAGTTGGGTACAAAAACATGGCAAGCCTCAAGGGTCAGAGGTTTATAGAGGTCCGGGAAGATTGCACCTATGTTCCTGTGACTACTTGAGAAGAATGTGACCCTGGGAATGTTTCTTCTAATATGCTTCAGTTTTCCAGCGTTTTTTGGTACATTTCTTCATGGCGCTTCATATCTACTGCCACTTCAAGATGTTGAGTGACTATCGCTTTTATTGCTTTGCATTCAGAGAGGAATTTTACTGGCTGATATGCAAAACGTAGAAGAATATTATTGGATACAAAAGATGGGTTCCAATCAATTGTTTCTAATAAAAAATATTTATTTAAAACTGTACCGGGGAAGATGTTTAAATAGGTTTCCAATAAATAATATAGTTCCTATGTGAACATGTAATATATCTATTTACATTATTTAAAACTTTTATTCCATCCTTAGCCATTTTGAATTTCACATAAATACCAGTGGAGTAGCAAGGGGGGGAGAAATGCCCCGGGCGACAACAGTTTCGGGGATGGCAGTCTCCCCCCACCCTCTCACTCGTACCAGGGGATGTTGTGGGGCTGCAGCCATACGGAAATTGCACAAGCACCCTTCCGGCCATTGTGGGGATCCGTCAGCACCATACCCTTCCAGCTCTTAATGCTGCCATGGGCGACAAACGCCTGGGCGGACAATAGTCTAGCTATGCCACTGATAAGTACATTTAACTAACTATGGGGCATATTTACAAGCTGGCGATCAAAAATTATCGTTGCTTTTGCGGCCGTTTTCGGCCAAAAAGCAGCGATAATTGTATCGCCTAATTAGCAAGGCCACGCTAACGCGTGAAACCTTGCTTTAGCGTGGGGATTCCTAGCGCCCAGCTTTGCATCTCTAATGAGATGCAAAGTGGGCGTTCCTGACCTAACATGACAGGAGAAATGTCGCTAAGCGACATTTCTCCTATCATCAAGCCCCACGCTATGAAGCATAGCGGCAGGAAAAGTAGCGATAACCTCTGTTATCGCTACTTTCCTTACGCCTGCTTCAGGACTGACTTAGCCATGATATCCTATGGAAGGTGGATACCATGGCTAAGTTTGTGAGTCCCTATCAGCAAGCTAACGCCACACTACATGAGATTATCACTGGGTTTCCAGTAATAATCTCACGTTAGGCAGTTAGCGCTAGGATTTTTATTGCTGAGGAAATAAGCGTTGCTAATAGCACGCTATCTCAGCGATAAAAATCCACGTGTAAAAAGGGCCAGATGTATGAATTCCAGAAACCCTGTATTCTATTAATCCATCAGGGCAAAGTGATAAAGTGTTTGTATGGAAGTGGTATATTAGTAGTGATAAGTAGGGACCTACCACTAGTGATAAGGTCCGAACAAAATAAAGGGTTTGATCAATATCTCAATAAATTATTCTCTTGTGTGTAAAGCACATAAACACCAAAACATTAAATAAGTAAAACACAATAAACAATAAAAATCCAACTTCAATTTGAAACATAGATTATATTTTTATGAACAAATACACACCAAAACGTCAAAATTCCAATGTCCGGAACCAAAGATATTAGTTTTTAAAGATTAAAAGTAGCACTTGGAAGCAAATAGCACTCAAAGGGTTAAAAAAAATATATAACACTTTAACACTTAGTTCCAGAAGTGTTTCTTGATGCAGGAAAATGGTCCACAGCACCAGTCAAGGGTTCAGATGCTTTGGTTTGCCTCTTGGGGTCTGGGACTACTACTTCCACATAACACCAGATCAATTTATGGAGCATTTTACAAAAGTTGCTCCAAACTTCTTCAAACTTCTGGAACTTCTTCCAGAAAGTCTCTATAAGGGTTCAAAGTGTCCACAACACTAATCCACTGGTCAAGCATCTATGAAATGGTCCTTGGGATGTTGGGGCTACAATTCTTGGTGGAGATGGTGCAGGTGAGCTCTGTTAACCTTTTGCTTTCAGGAAGTCTACCCCTTAATCCTTGTGAAGCCAGGCAAAAGTCCTTCAGGTGCAGTCCTTCAGAGTGCAATTCTTTCGGTGCAGGTCAGGGTTACAGCAGGGCAGTCCTTCTTCTCCTTGCAGTTTTTCAGAGGGATCTGAGTTATTTGGTAACTCTGCCATATTTATTCAGAGATTCTGGGTGTCAAGCAGTGGTGCACCCCTGACCATTGGGGTGCAGTCTATCATCCAGATGTATGACCACTTCCTCCAAAGTGTGGCATATTGTTGCCCCAGAAAGCATTCTTCTTCCAAAATCCAAGATGGAGACAAATTCTACTGAAGGGTTAGAGCAGACTAAGCCATCCCACTAGCATGGCTACATTTCACTAACACACCCCTTCTACCCCCTCACTAATCTAATTACTGGGGCACCTGTTTGGCTGGGGGTGCCGAATGTGGGTGTGAAGTTGTGTACTGTCCAAACTGTCCTACTCATATTCAAATGAGGGAATCCCTTTGTCTTACAGATGTGGGCACAGAAGCAAAGAAGTTGTCAAGAGTCACACTGTCATTGTGCCCTCTAATAGCAGCCCTCTGGAGGGGGGGAAGGGTTACCATGGATCCCCACAGACATACCCTTGCAGGCGTGTGCAGTCACTCACTCTAAACCCCCTCCAAAGTGCAGTTGGGTTGCCGCCAGCACAGTGAAAAATTGAGAAACTTCAAAGCAGCTGCTCTATTTTTCACCTGATTGTAATGTCTCCAGGGCAGCGCCAGTTTGGGGCTGGCCTGGGGGCAGTGCATTCACTATACTACGGCGCATTGTCCTGGTTAGTGTTGGGTGCACCTTTTGAAAGATGCACCCAGTGCTCTAATAGATAAATACGTCCATACCATAATACGACCCTTGGTGTTTTGAAATCTCGCAACAACCGCCTAACCACTTCAGTTTATTCTTGGGAATAACTATGAGTAAACTTAAACACTTTATTCAAGCCGTGGTGTGGAGGGTGCATAGCTCTTTTCTCTGTTTCTTTGAGGGTATCCGGATGGAAGAGTTCACTTGATAAGTAAAACAACAGTGAATTCACCAGAATTTTCAAATTTTTATAATGTTTCTGTAGACATTAAAATTGTGGCTAACACATTATTCTGAAATTAAATAATTTATCATTAGATTACATGTACTTGAAAATGAATGACTGGGATTGGGGATGAGACATCGAGCGGCACAGATGTTGAGGCTCTCAGCTATGGAGTTTCTCTAAGCCAAGATGCTTGATGCTAGTCACTCCCCTTTAAATCATGCCGTGGTCCCAGATGTTGCCTGTTCAAAGAAGGAATAGAAAGCAGCTGCGGTCATTTTCACATTCGTTTCAATTTCTTTTCATTTTAATGCAAGGTCAGTAGTGCCACTGTGAGGTAAGGTGTTTCGAGGTCAACTCACTCAACAGAAATATCAGGATGTGGCCACTAGATAGTAAATTCCGCTGCTTTTCTCACCTGGGAGACTAATGGCCTAATGAGTCGAGGAGCTGAGTTATTCTGTGCCACTTCAGTGGTCCCGTCAGCAAAGGAGGGCGCTAGTGGGTCCTGCCAAAGAGGCTGCATTGCTGTTTCCTGTGTTTGTGCCTGCTCTGTGCACCTGCTCACAAGTTGAAAGACGAGTCCTGTGCAGGAAACAGGTGACACCAGAAAGGACTAGGGTGTGGAGTTCGAACTACCTTTTCCAGAATCTCAGGTTCACTGGAGAGGTGAGGTGTTAGATTCGACACGGAAAAATAAGAAAACATTTAAGGAAAATGCAAATCCATGCAGTGTGAGAAGCAATCGCTTTTAGAAATGTATCATTCTGTTAGCAAGGCCTGCTCACCTGCTCCCTGCCTAGCCTCCATGTTTCAACTTCTTTAAAATGGTCTGATAATCGAAATGCCACATCCACGTGCTAAGTATTTTTCCTTTTTATTAAAACAAATCTTACTCTTTTCCAAGGGCATCGTCTGTGGTCTTTGTGGCAACTTCGATGGCAGTGCCAGCAATGACTTCACAACACTTGGCCAGTCGTTAGAGTCCAATGCCCAAAACTTTGGCAACAGCTGGAAGGTTTTGAACAGCTGTCCGAATGCGGTGGTATCCAGTCCCTGCTCCAGTAACCCCTACAGAGAGGTGTGGGCTCAGCGCCACTGCTCCATCCTAAGGAGCGACGTCTTCCAAGCCTGCCACGTCATGGTGAGTGCGTCGGCTTCCGTTCTGGCTTGGGAATATAGTAAAATGGTGACAGTAAAATGTTATTTTGGGCTATGAGCAGGACCTTACTGACTGCGCAGATATCCTAGGTTGGCGCCTGGGGGAAATGGGAACTTCAAACCCATCCTGTTTGACAAAATTGCTGCACACATAGTTTAAGCAAATTACGCAGGAGTTGTTTTCTCAGCCAGTAATATTAGCTTAATGTGTCCTGTAATCTGTCATGAGAGTACAAAGGTCCAACAAGTGTGCAGCATCCAGGCCTCTGGCAGCGCTTCAGCAGCTTTGTTTTAAATCTGCCCGCCGAGCTGCTGCTTACTGCGTTTGCTGTTGAGGACCTGGCACTGTTCAACCCCCTCCCACCCCAGGCTGGACGCATTTGATAAACATAAATGAGTATAAAAATAGGATAATTAATTTTAAATTTCTAGCCTGCAGTGAATGGCAGCATTAGGGGCTGAAGGAATGCACTGTAATCTCATTTAAGTATTATAAATATGCAGATTATTACATCACGAGGCACGGGGAGGGCGGGGCCAGGGGATACTGCTCTTGCATATTACATAATAAATTTCATCAAACTCTGCTTTGGTTTCAGAAGAAATTTGTGATTTGACTTTCACTTGTATTTCTCCCTGTAAAGATGGCAGGCTTTCAGTGCAAGTCATTCATTTTAACTGTACCTCCATGTATTGGTTGAGCAAGCAATAGGTCCGAGCAACACGCATGCACAAGATTCCTTCTTCACAGTATCCTATAATACATTTTTAGCTTTGGGCCAAACTCAATGCTACAATTAACAAATGACTTTATTTAATATTGACCTTAGTATGCTAGAAGAATACTGCAAGTCATAGGCAAGATCTCTTACTGTAAACATGTGGGGCACAGTATTTTATTGCGCTCAATGATCTACGTCACCCCTTTGCCTTTAGAGTGTCTGGAGCCATGTGCCTCTCTGTGGACCACGAGATCTTTCAGGTGTTGGTGTCCAGCATATATTTAGCACTTTGAGAGTAGTTGAATTTTGGTTATTAGTCATTTCTTGCGGGTCAGGCTCCACACAATCAGACAGATGGCGTTCACAATGCGAACCACAAACTCAACAGTCACATGCAGGTAAAGCATAGGCATGCATGCTTTAATACCTGCTCTTAATTGCCCACCTAATTCCCTTAAACTCCTTCAAAGCATCTGTGCAAATTGCTCACACCTCATTTCCTACACCACAACCTCAAATTGTTTGAAACAATAGCCCTGGAACCTAACAATACCTAATCTCCTCTAGCCTATCTATTCACACAAACCATCCATTTGCAAGAATTTATATAGCCCCCACTAATGATCACAACTAACTCCTGTTAATCTTATCTACCATGAAGGAACTGGAGCAGAAACATGGAATAGGTTCCTTGGGAGCAAAAGATCTATCGCTATAACCCACAATCATCAGTAACCACTAGATTAACCTCTTGAGTGCCCATGACAAGCTGGTCTCGTCATGGGCCGCGGTTGCGCTGTGCCCATGACGAGACCAGCTCGTCATAAACCCCGCCCGCTAATGAAACGCCCGGCACAGGGCGGGGAAAGGGGCGGGCACTCAAGGGGTTAACCACTAACTTTGGGTTCCAGAGTAGTGTGCTACTTGCTGTAAAGCACTTCAATGCCTCGTCATGGGTAGCAAGCACTACATCAATCCAGTTACACAGCAATGCAATACAATGATGTATTTAGCCCATCATGTATTCCAATTTGTTAAAAGAGGTTGGTGAGTATGCACTCTGTGCTTAATCTCAGTGGGTGTTTACAGGTAGTGAACACTGGCAGTCATTTGTTGGGAATTGAGTTGTTATTTAGTGTTGAAAAAAAGGAGGGATAGAACGTAATAACAGAATAGCATGAGAAAGCAATGAAAACAATTGCAAAGACAGAAAGAGGGGATGAAAAATAACCCATAAAATTGAGATAACATGCAGAGTAAGTGTAGGGTGGTGGATGAAAGAGACATGAGGTGAAGCAAAACTAGTCAGCCTTGGTTTTAGAAAACCCAAAATTCAGCAATGTTGGTGGCGGGGCCATAAGAATATGTTTGGGACCCTCATTTTTTTTTGACAAAGTAAGAACTTTTACTCCTTGCTCCTTGGCTCTTTAGCACTAGTGAAATATGAATTGTGAATTCGCAGCAAAAAGCCACCGATACATCTGAATATAATTTCAAGTGGTATTTGTTCTCAGTAAAATGCTTAGCATTAGAGATTTGGCAGTGGGCCATGGGATATCAGAAAAAGTGTAAAATGGTAAATCAAGTTACAGTAATTCGCATCTCCAAGACTTGCCCTATGTCGTGAAGACGAGAAGTTGCACAAATCTATTTTAATATAAATCTTTTCTCATTCGTACATCTCTTCTGATTGATTTCCCCCTCTGTGTGGTGGATTTTCCCAATTTACAAACTTTGCATGCAAATCCTTAATGTGTATTTTTTACAGGTGAATCCTGTGCAGTACTATGACTCGTGTGTCTCAGACTCCTGTTCATGTGACAGTGGAGGAGACTGTGAGTGTTTCTGCACGGCAGTCTCCGCTTATGCCCAGGCCTGCAGCCAAGTTGGCGTGTGTGTTGATTGGCGCACGCCAGATATATGCCGTAAGTATGACAGAGGACTCTCCCATTTTCAAGGGTGCTCTGTAAAATTAGTATGCATTCATTAATATTTATTATTATTTTCTTTATTGCACTTTGCCAGCACCAAACACGTAATTTATGGCTAATTATACTGGAGGAAGATGGGTGTTTCATTTGCAAGTATACTGAAACAAATCAGGTGCAATAAGTCAGCATAAATCCAAGGTTTCCTACATCAGGTCAAGCACGAAAAGACCTGTAGGAACAGACACTAGATTTCTCTAAACTGGTACGTATCTCTGAAAGGTGGGTGGAGTGGAGAGCCAATCACACGCCATGCTTGTCTCACGCCTTAGCTGCAGTTAAGCAGCAACAGCCTGTCGGAAAACATCCTGCATTCTAGGCCTGGGCTAAATTTCCGTTCCGCTCGCGGAAATTGCGATAATTTGACATTTTCGCGCTCCGCGGAGAGCGCGAAAATGTCAAAATTTCCGCATTCCGCAGCTTAGCGATAATTTGTTTCTTGCTCGTGCTGTAAAATAATACATTCTCGAGCGCGATCGCCTTACCTGAATCCCCGCGTTCGCCGACAAGTTTTCCCGATCCGGTCGCGTTCTCCACGAGATGTTGGATTGTTGGTAGCCATATGCGCTGTCTCGCGACAGTTCGCGCCCGCAGTAATGTCATTGGTCGCGCGATCACGTCTTTCTTCTCGCAATCATGCACCGCGAGAAGAGTGAAAACAAGATGGCCGCGCTCGCGAGCAACCGCATGGGTAAGTTGGCGAGCCGCGACCACGCAGAAAATATCGCGAACAGGCGGGGAAGAAACGTCTGCATCTTCGCGATATTTCCGCGTGTTTGCGGAGATTTTTAACATTTGCGCGATAATTTGCGAAAGTCACTTTCGCAAATTCCGCCCACCCCTACTGCATTCCCTACAGCCCAGACAAGTCTCATACTGCTATGGATGTGTTTCGTTCTGGTTTAGGGCATAGAATTATATGGCTTGTGCAATGTATAGCCTTCTACTTCGGGTACGCAAACGAAATCTTAGACTCACAAAACTATAAATGATAGAGGAAACCAATAATTCACTTAGCAGGCAATGATAATTTAAGTTCCCCTGGCGGATACGTTCCTTTGTGTTTTTTATAGAGTACAGGAAACTCGAAAGATATATTATTAACAGCCCCTAGTGTTTAAATAACAGAATCATACCGAAAAGACTTTCAATATTAAAAACTTTGGATTTAGTTGAAGTGACCAGTGGTTCTTGAATTGACCTTCCTAATATCCATGCCCTGCATATTGATGCCTATCAACCCACAAATGTGGGACTGCTTTAACTTTGAGGAGGGTTCAAATCCTAGAATGTTTGAAAATCCATGATTAACAATGAGATAAAAAGCTTTTTGCAATTTTATAGAGCTCACATGAATTTTTGGTGAGGGAAAGTGTGCAAGACCAACTTGAAAATTCCCTTACTGATTTTTCTCCTAATTCTATGTTTCAGATGTATATTGGTCTTATTTTGCTTGCTTAACTGTGGTACTCCAACAAATGATAAGTATGTCGAGTGCAAAGTTTGTACCAGGACTGTGATTTAAAAATCATCCTTTCCTCTTCAAGTAGTTCTAGGTTGGTTGAACCCTATAATACATTAACACACATAACTTAGATGGTAACACATGCACTTCGAAGGAAGACTAACAAGCATATTCCAGAATTGTTACGAAATATGTAGAGTAACAGAACCTACATTGTTTTTGATAAATTGCTAATTGTCCGATTTACGGTGTTATAAGATGGAACATAATAGGTATCACTGTTACTTTTCCGAATAGTGTTCATTTTCCCATTAGGAAAAGTAATTATAAATAGGCTCTGTCAGGGATCAAAACGGTGATTTGGAAGCTTTATGCATCTTTCATAGTAATGGAATGAAGAAGGACTTGGTAGCTAGTCACATGGGATAAGCTAAAATGACAAATAAAACAGTGAAGCAGTAACTGAGGTAACCACCAGCATAAATAATCTTTGTGAGAAATCAGGACTTGTTTGCAGTGTTCCCAACTTTTTGCTGCCATTTTGACTATGAAATGCTGGTTTTCTGATACTGAAAGCGCTCTGGCCTCTGCTGACTGGGTCTGTGCTCTTATTAAAAGTATATGGTAATTAGATTCAATTACAATTGTTACTATAAACGTACCTGTCAGTCCCTAGTATATGGTAGGGCATGTAGGTCTAGAGGCCCAGTAGACTAAATGGATCTACATGCTGTGGTGCCTGCTGCCATTTTAAAAGCCAGCCTGCCTTGCAGCTGCTTTTAAGTTAGAATTATATGAAAATTTGACATTGGAATTAAAGGTACTTCCAAAGTCTCAAACTACTTTATGTTTAGATTTAGGTCACTCCTCAGGTCTCCCCTAGGTGCCCCAGGGGCAGGGTGCATTGTACCTATAAGCATGGACATTATAAAATATGTTTTATAAGCCCTAGTGAAGGAAAAACTGGCAATTTCATTTCCCCCCATTGTCGACTAATAGCTTCATAAGGCTAACATGGAAATATTTGTTTTAAGTATAAAAATTGACAGGAAGAGACAACATATAATTAAAGGATTTAAAAGAATAGTTATGCCACATCCAACAACAGATTTGTTATAACTATTACAGAAAATAAGTTATAGATTATTCTTTTCTGGTAGCCAAAGTCCAGCCTTCCATCTGTCATCTCCTCATTGGCCAGACTCTGCTAGGCTGATTAATGAGGTGTGAAGTGGTCTGCTACAGAGACAAATGATTTCATGTGAGAGGAGACCTGAAACTGCAGAAGCAAAAGGCAGGATGAGGTTGGGGTGGACAGACTAGTCTTCCAAGGGAGAATAACACTTTAGGAGAGGGACATTTTACCGCCACATCCTGCGCCCCCAGCCACACAGGAGCACCAGTAATTAGATTAGTGAAGGGGTTGGAAGAGGAGGGTTAGAGAATCTTAGCCACACCAATGGACTGGCTTAGCCTCATCCAGCACTACAGGAGATATTTTCTCCATTTTGAGAGTACAGTGCTTTCTGGGACAAGAATAAGCCACACTTTCGAGGAAGTTGTCATAGCCATGAGTGGCACCCTGCTTCCCATTGGTCAGTGGTGCCCCCTGCTTGACACCCAGAAACCTCTAGATAAATATGGCAGAGTTGCCAAGCAACTCAGATCCCTGCCTGATACTACAAGGAGAAGAAGGACTGCCCAACTGAAACCCTGATCTTCATCCAAAGGATTACACTGCAAAGGACTACACCTTTATGCAATGTCTTTAGGGCTGTAATCTGGAATTACAGCCCTAAAGACATTGCCTGTCACACCAAGGTTTAAGTAGTGGACTCCTTGACATCAACAAGTTAATAAAGCTCACCTGCACCATTTCCACCAAGACATCCCCTTCCTGGAGTCCATCCAGTGGACCTTTAAGGATTTAGCCAGGTGCATTGTGGGAATTATAGTCCCAATAATCCCAGGACCACTCCAGAGATTCCAGATCCCAGAATCGGTGTTGTGGACACCTTTGAACACTCATATAGACATTGTGGAAGACGATCCAGGAGTTTGGAGAAGTTTGGGGCAACTCTGGAAAAAAGCTTTATAAGCTAACCAGGTAAATTATGGGAGTTGTTGTCCCAGACCCCAAGAGGCAAATCTGAGCATCTGACCCCTTGGCTGGTGATGTGGACCACTTTTCTGCACCAAGAAACACTTCTGAATGCAAGTGTAAAGAACACTTGACTTTGTCTGATCCAGCATGACTTTTTTTAACCCCTTGAGCACAATTTGCTTCAAAGCACTTATTCTTTATAAATTCATATCTCTGGTTCCCTACATTGGATTTGTGTCACTTTTTTGATGCCTATTTGTTCATAAAAATATAATCATTGTTACTAAATTGGAGTTGGATTTTTATTGTGTTTTATGTCTTACTTATTCAATGTATTGGTGTTTTAAATGCTTTACACACCTGTTTCCCAAGTTAAACCTGCCTGCTCACGGCCAGCTACCAAGCGTTGACCAAGGGAATAATTTATTGAGACCTTTACTGAGCCTTTTATTCTGTTTATAACCTTATTACTAGTGGTAGGTCCATACTTATCAATACTAATAAACCACTTTTCAGCAGTCTGTGCTTTAGCACATTTGATATGTGAAGGCTGAAGCAGATGTGGCTTGGGGTCATATCCTGAGGCACACAGATGCACAAATCACCTCCAGCTGAGTGCTTACAAAACTGAAATAGTGCCCTGAGGTGATTGGGAAAAAGATGACTCTATATCTTCCTGGCCAGATGAACTGGGAACCCCACCACAAATAGGTGAAAGATGTTACTCTACTTTTTCAATAGATATAGCCTGCCCTAATTAACGTTCTACACAGTGAAAATACATATTTCTATCTTTTGATATCTTGGATTTCCTCAAAAGGTCGAGACAATATCACTCAACCTCTCAAAACTTGGCATTGCTAGAAGGCCATACCACAGCATTACATTCTCAACTATCACAAGGCTACAAAGAATCAAGAACTCAGAAGTAAGGCTACTTCTAAATGTAAATATAAGAACCCACATTTCTTTAGTTCTGAAGGCTCGACCATGCCTCTCACTATGAAGGAGATCCTGTTTCAAACTAGTGTGCATCACTCACAGAGCTATTAATAAGAAAGGACTGACATTCATCAAACAAATCTCATAAAACATTCCCAACTCAGAAACCTGCATTTCATATTTGCACCACGCTTAATGATTTCTATCTGTAGGAATAAAAATATTGGTGGCCCTACTTTGTCAATTCAAGCACCAACACTATGCATTTCCCTACTTTCAAAGACCAGAGCCACTGAAAATCAGTTCAGAAGGAAGATTAATATCTTGTTATTCCCGATGGGCTTCAACAAACAATCCACACATTACCATTCCTGCCTACAAACAGATGTCCTTCAAGACCCTGTAATATCAAGAAAGTGTTAAATCAGTCAAATCCTTTAACAAGCAACCCTTAATACTGGAGAGAACAACATTCCCTTACAAACCCAACACCCCTACCTCTTCCTAAAAGAAAACAAATAAATAATGGTATGATCAATGCAAACCCCGATAATTGCCCACTCAACAAAATCACAACATACAAACCTAAGCAACTCTTTATCCAGATATACCACATCAATCAATATACCATATTAAAAAAAGCATGAAGTTAAACAATTTCAACAATTTTTTTATCTATGTATAAAACAGACTGTATCATCACCATTAACAACAAACCTAATACAGAACTACATATATATCACCTGCCCACAGATAATCAACTTTCAGCCTTTATTTCTACTGTATGCACTTCCTCAGATTGCATTCTACCTCAACATTCCACAATCTCTGTGTTTGACCTTTAATTCTTAGGGTGGTCTTTCCCCAGACTTTTTTCCTTTTACCTACTGTTTATGCTGATTCTTTTTTTTGATCTTAGGACTCTGAGCACTTTACCACTATTAACCCTTGGTAAAGTGCATTTGCTTCTCCACTGCACATGATGATATCGGTGTATACCTGATTGGCATATTTGATTTGCTAGTAAGTCCCTTGTACAGTGGTATAACAAATACCCAGGGCCTGAAAGTCAAATGCTACTGGTGGTCTTACAGCACTGATTGCATCCCCCCGCCCCCACATAAGTAGCATTTCAAACCTGTCTTAGGCCTTCTATTGCAGGGCTTGTATGTGAAGTTTACTGCCACTTTGACTTGACATGTAACACTACTTGCAAAGCCCCAATCTCCCCTTTTATTGCCTAGAAATCACCCCTAAAGTAAGCCCTAAATAATCCTAAGGGTGGGGTGCCATGTAAGCAAAAGGAAGGCCATGTCTGTTTAGTCTTTACATGTCCCAGTAGTGACAAATCCCCAAATTCGTTTTTGACTACTGTGAGTCCTACACCACTCATAGGCTATCATTGAAAATTCCTTAATATACTTTTAAGTTGTAATTCCTAATCAGAAAGGAGTAGCTTTTTCATGTTTCATATCTTTGTAATATTAAGGATAAATCCCCGGCACTGGTGAAGTTGGGTTTAACATTTCTGTTTTAGAAATGTCACTTTTAGAAAGTGGACATTTCTCTGCATTTAATGCTATGTGTACCTGACAGCCTGTCTCCAATACAGGTCTGAGGTGGGTGACAGCTACACGCTGTGCATTCCCTCTAGACAATCACAACACAGGAAGGATAGGTGTGTCTGAGTACCCATCTGCATACACCTGCATTCTGATGGCCTTACCTGGGCAGGATGGAAGCGAGGGGCTAACACTTCACCTCAATAGGCAGCATCCTGTCCCCACACAAAAACTGATTTCACCCCACAGATACCTGGTAGACTGGACTGTCTTGAAAGAGATACTTCTGCACTTCAGAGAGCTGCTTTGAAGTCAGCCCCACATGAAAGGCATTTTTGAGTATACTTACTGGGTGTCTGAACCCCTAAAATGAGACACGACTGGACTTGTAACGGAAGCTCTGCCAGAAGAACTGCTGTGCTGCTTAAAGCACTCAACTAGACTGCTGATCTAGAATGCCTGATTTTCTGTTTGCTGCCCTGCTGCCTGCTGCTCTCTGACTCTACTGAAGGAGAGCTGGACACTTCACACACTCGGAGTGATCTCTAAGGCCTTGTTGGCTTGGCCCCTGTTGCTTGAGACTCTGTGATGTCAAAGTCTCTACCTCTGTTCCTGTGCCTGGCTCACTGCAAGGGGCCCAGATGCTTGCTACATGAATCTTTATACATCTCCTGTCTGCTTGTAGCAGAACCAGCACATCGACCTAGTTGCGGGAGTAAATCGACGAATTGCATTGGAACCAGCGCTTTGCTTCCAGAGATCAATGCTTTGGACAGCGTATCGCCAATGCTGCATCTTGGTGAGATCGACGCATCCCTTCGACTCCAAGGAAGAATTCAGCTTAGCCCATGACACCTCTTGACTCTGGCACTCATCTTCGGAACTACGTGGAGAAGATCGATGCATCCTGTGGGCCTCAACATCGACGCATTTTACTGTTTGCTACCAAGAATAGTACTTTGTTTTCAGGGGCCTGTGTGGGTCCTGTCACTGGCTGGCACTCCATCACGGTCAGCCCAATCTTTAACTTTTCCCCCGTCCAGCATGACCTAAAGTAACCTTTTTAGCGCTACTTATTTCTAAGTGCTGTGCTTCATTTATTCCTTTAAAATTCGATATCTCAACTGCTATATATTAGGTTTTTGTTGTTTTGGTCTTGCTTTTTTCATATTATAGTAATCTCTTTGTGATATATTGATTGTGTTACTGCACACGTGTGTGTATTGAACAAATACTTTACACATTGCCTCTTTAGATAAGGCTGACTGCTCTGTGCCAAGCTACGAGAGGGGGAGCACAGGTTATCTTTTAGTGTCTAACTAGCTTATCATGACAAGAGTGGTGGTTTCTGTCTGACCTTGGTGCATACTTCAGCCATCCAGGAACCCCATTTCCAACACCCTGCTTACAAATTACCTGATTTGTAACCAGAGTGTATTCTCTCTATTGCCTTTCTATTTGAATGATATATTCCTTACACTCTGTTCTCTACATGCCTTAGTGCCTCTGAATTTAACTTATCCTTTCACATGCATACTGCTTTAATCTTTACTGTACTTTAGTAAAAAAAACATGTTTTATTAACATTTTTCCATAGCATCAGTCTTACATATAAATATTCCGCACCATTTATGGCGCAATAGATTGACAATATCTCACAACAACTCAACATTAAAACAACTGATCAGTGCTTAAGGTGAGTCCACATGGACCTATTTACATTTCCAGCAGTAAAAAAAAAAGATCTTATAAATCATTCACATAGTTCCTTTTACACAGTTCATTATAGCATATTTAGCATTGGAGAACATCATACCCACAGACATTTAGAGGCGAACAATCGTATAATTCATTTATG
Source organism: Triturus cristatus (assembly GCF_964204655.1). NCBI lineage: Eukaryota > Metazoa > Chordata > Amphibia > Caudata > Salamandridae > Triturus > Triturus cristatus. The sequence goes on from NC_140583.1 coordinate 743,335,280, forward strand.
ATATAGTGTCAATAGGGAGGCTATGCTCTGCTCCGTCCTCTGTAGCACTATTACAGAACCACGCCAGCAGTGGCTCCTAAATGTCCTTTGGTCTAGAGGCAACCAGCATTTGCTCCCAAAATAATGACAATTGAGTGTGACAAAAGTTAATATAGTCACCCCAGGTGGAGACCCAGGGCTGCCCCCCTTGTCTTCCTCGTCTTCCTCGCTGTCTGGGTAATCCTTTGAGAAAACTGCGCATGCGCGGGTGATTTTATTTGGTTGATGAATAATGGGCTAAACCCTAGCCTAGTCAGGATTGTGAAAAGGAAGGTCCACTCCAGGCAGTCAAAAGCCCTGAGAATCCACTCATGTAAGATAGGTGAAAAGACTGTATAATAAGATCTGGAAAAGGGATGTGTATCCTACAATGGTGGGATGCACATTGTGTACTTTAAATATCCCTCACACACCAAAAGGGCCCTTCGTGTCATGCTTCATCATAGGGGTCTTCGCGTACCTCTACAGAACACGGCGTGCTACTACCAGCGAAACACGGGAGCACTGATGTGATCGCTATGTTTGGTGTGTGACGGTAGTGAAAGGTAGGGTCAGAAGTGAATGGTAAGTGAGTGTTAAAAAATACCTGGCATGTGAGGGCTACAAAGAATTTTAATATACCTCCGTGCTGGTATTGTTAGAAAAGGTGTGGTGGAGGTATTGTGTAATTAATGTACATAACCTCCTGGGTGCGTCAACATGTTTCGAAGCCTAAAGCTTCTTCTTCAGGATGGGTGCACAGATCCCTACCCTACTCACATGTTACAGTGTAATACTGCTCAAACATAAATATTATTTATGTGTAGAATAAAGCCTAGTGTGCCTACTATGGTACTTGGCCTGGTGTGAGGTGATAATTTCAAATTCAATCTGTAAAAAGAACACAAAAAATACAAAAGGAAATTCAAGGCGGCACTCATGAATGGAGATCGTGACCTGCAAAAGGTGACTCATATAGTGTCAAGACACAATTATCAACCTATCAGGGTAGTGTCTGTGCCCTGTAAAAAAGAAAGACAAATACTGGACACAACAAACATATAACATAAATCACACACTCTATTTAGGTCCACAGAGGTATATTAAAATTCTTTGTAGCCCTCACATACCAGGTATTTTTTAACACTCACTTAACATTCACTTCTGACCCTACCTTTCACTACCCTCACACCCCACACATAGCGATCATATCAGTGCTCCCGCCTATTCGCTGGTTAGTAGCACGCTGCGTTACGTAGAGGGACACGAAGACCCCCTATGATGAAGCATGACACCAAGGGCCCTTTTGGTGTGTGAGGGGTATTTAAAGAACACTATGTGCATCCCACCATTGTAGGAGACACATCCCTTTCCAGACCTTATTATACAGTCTTTTCACCTATCTTACATGGGTGGATTCTCTTTGTTTATGAACTGTAACTGGGGAGATTGAATCCGCCCCGTGTGTCTGTGTAGACACGTTCCCTCTCCACTCCCTCTTTTGATATATATAGTCAAAAGCCTTGGTCAAATCTAAGAGAGCCATTAAGGATTTGTAATTAGGGTCTAGATAATGGAAAATGGTAAAAAAGGTGCGTAGATTATGGGCAGTAGACCTCCCTGGTATAAATCCAGACTGGTCAGAGTGCGCAATCAGGGGTAACAGGGGCTGCACCCGAGAAGCAAGGAGCTTGCATATATTTTTGTATCAGTATTGATCAACGATAATGGTCTATAGGAGTCCATTTCGCTAAGGAGAGTCAGAATTAGGGCCTCTCTCATTGTGGGGGGAAAACACCTATCTCCAGCGCCTTCTGATATAGCAATTGTAATTGGGGTACCAGCAGTTCGGTGTAGCATATATAGAATGACGCCATGAGTCCGTCAGAGCCAGGTACCTTCCCGAAGGGTAGGGCATTAATTACTTGAGTTAAGTCCTCCTTATTGAAGGGCTCATCTAAAAATTCTCTATGTGCCCTGCCCAACCAGAGCAACTTGAGAGAGTCAAGATACACCTGAAGTCCCTCCGAGGATGTGCTTGAGGTGGATGTGTATAGTGAAGCATTAAAGTTGGTGAACTGCTCCATAATACTCTGGATTCCCTGTACTGGCTCCAGATTGGCATCATGTATTTCTGTAATTTATGTATCCCTGCTAGGTGGGCGTAGGAGGTTAGCAAGTGTCCTTCCCGGCCTGTCACCTTCCCCATATTTCTTAGCTTGAGTATATTTCCCTAGGAATTTAACTTCTCTCTGCACCTCCTCTTCAAACTCAGACATCTTAGCCCAGATGTCCCCCAACAATCTGGAATCTTCCGATTCAAACTATTCAAGCTCAAGGTCTCTGATGTCCCACTCGAGCCTACCCAGAGAGCCTCTTATAGACTTTAGCACCCCGGCCTGTTTGACTGTACATTTCCCATGTATCACTACCGTGAAGGCCTCCCACAGTGTAGCTTGTGACTTGACGAAGACCGTGTTTGTATCAAAATAATCAGTTATGTCACCCCTTATCTCCTCTCGGAACACGGCATCAGTAGGAGCATGTATGGGTAGCCTCCAGCTAAACATGCGTCTGGGGCCGTCTTGCATATTTAATCAAAGGAGTACTGGTGCATGCTCTGAAAGTTTTCTAGGTAAGTGTTTCACCTCTGTAGTCCAGGCCACAATGTCACGAGATTCTAAATGTGACCAGGTGTTATGCTGAGTTGTTATGCAGGTGCCCTCAGACCTGTCCGGGTGCCATTCCCTCCAGATGTCTACTAAGTTACCCTCTAGGGCAATAGTGTTAAGTGCTGCATTTGCCTTAGGATGTAGCTTTTGAGAACCACCCTTGCTGTCTAAGTCTTCATTCATTAGGGCATTGAAGTCTCCCCCCATAACAAGGTTTCGTAACCCACAGTAGCGATCCTAGCCCATATCCTATGGAAAAAGTTGGGCGTATCTACATTCGATCAATAGATTGCCACCAAATTAACACTAACAGCGCAAAGCTTCCCCGCCAAGATTATATACTTGCCTTCTGGGTCCACAATTGACTCGTTAGTGGTCCAACCAATACCTTTTTTAATCAATATCGATACCCTTCATGGCATAATTAGAATAAATAGAGGAGTAGATCGGGTCCCAACGTTTGTTATGAAGCTTAGCATTTGAAGTTGTGTTTAAATGAGTTCCTGAAGGAAATAAATATCAATACTGTGCCTATCTAGATATGAGTGTAGGAGTCTGGTCTTGCGATAATTATTCAGCCCCCTTATGTTCCAAGTAAGTACATTATAGGAGGTCATTTAGGGATGTTGTATTGATTGAAATAGCGAAAAAATGAATGGGAACCTGTTTGTCACATACGGGCCTTGACTTGTCAGGGCACGGAAGCCTCCATGGTTTACATGTACCATATCTCCAAAACAAACAACAAACTGTGCTCGAGGTACTGATTGCTGCATCAAACCTGTACTTCATAACACTGACCTGCATAGCAACTTGAACAATCCCAATCCACCCCCCGCCCACACCAAACCCAGAACAGGTTGTGCATTAATCTCTCCCAATGGAAACACCCACATAATTAGACCCAGGACTTTTGCGTGGAGATCGGAAATGGGAGCTCTCCCTGGGGGCAAGCAACAGGGTGGCCGCATTGGAGTGAGCAAGCCAAAAATATAGTCATCTATAGGACAAACTGCAACATATTAGACTGTCTATGCAAGTAGAACAGTCCGCAAATTGTTTTGAAAATAAATAGAGCATGCTTTACACAAAAACGATGTATAAGCATGATCCACTTTTTTAACAGAAATATCACATAATGAACCAGCAGATCTATTCTATATCACTCAGTCTGGCATCTGACTGGGATCCCGCAGCTCCCTTCCCTTGATTTTTTTTTTCTTCCTACATGTTAGCAAACTTCATTGCTGATTTAATGTCTGTGAAGTAGTGGGTTGTGCCCTCAAGCGACACCTTCAATTTGGCAGGATATGATAGTGCATAGGGAACTTCTGCCAGTCTGAGAATACGTTTAACCGGCACAAACTCGCGCCTGGCCACTTGGACCATCGGGGTAAAATCTGGGAACATGGAGATATTGTTTCCCTTGTAGTTGATAGACCCTCTGCCTCTGGCGAGCTTCAAAATGGTGTCCCTGTCTCGGTAATTTAATATTTGTGCAAGTATTGGTCTAGGCATTGACCCCACCAGAGGCCTGGGGCCCAGCGTGCGGTGAGCTCTTTCTACAATGAACATTGCAGACAGTTCGGGACCGAATAACTCGTGCAGCAACTCTTCTATGAAGGTTTCCATTTTATTTATGGATGTGGTTTCGGGAATGCCCGTAATGCGAAGGTTGTTCCTTCTGGACCTGGCTTCCAAATCATCATTCTTGGCCCTTATAAGGTTCAAAAGCTTATTCATTTGGAGCAGCTGCTCTTTGGTGTCTATTTGAAATTTGTGCATTTCAGTGGAACGGTTATCAAGTTGGTCCAGCCGAGTCTCATGAGTGTCCACTTGCTTTTTCACTTGATCGAGCTGCGAGGTAAAGATGTCTAATTTGGTGTCTATAGTTTTGAAGCTAGCCTTCATGTCAAGAAGCCCAAAGGTCATTTCCTACTCCCAACGCATGTGACAAATTTAGAATCCATGTCCCCTTCATTTTCAGTGTGCCTGGTTTGGCGCTTGCTCTCTAATTGTAGTTCAGATTGCTTTGCATCAGACTTGCCCATCTTGACTTTCCCTGAGCATGCAACAGCGTAATGGGATGATTACAAGGGTTAGGTATGTGGCCAACTCAAGTTCCCGTAGTCAGTCAGGTACTTCTGCCTAATTGTAGACCTGCTGCACTTATTTGATAGGAAATATGAGGATTTGAAGACTGTGCCCTGGCAAGCCTTAATTGTTGAGAACAACCAGTGGAATGCAACCCTGAGATTTGCTGTAAAAAGCGCAATTTTCTTGACTGCCAGGCGACCACTTTACTGTTCCAGAGTCTCAGGCACACAGTGCAACACACCCTAACTCCAACGGCCTTCAAATAACTCGGTGAAGCATGGCACACATGAATAGTACGGTACGGACCAGGCCGAGGTAGTCCTACTCAAGCTCAGGGCCTCCAGGGGGGGAACGCAATGCAGAGCACCAAACACGCACGCGATGTCCTGTCTCCTGACATATGCAGCAACACACTTGTGTCCAAAGCAATCACAATTTTATTGAATCGGGCAGATGGGCAAATGTTCCTAATTTGTGACTTTTTGCAGCACACCTTTGGATATCACATTCAAAGTTCATGCTGCTTCTGCTGCGCCACTAGTATCAGCAGCCTTCCCAGTTACTCCACGCAGATCAGCTCAGTCAGAGATTACAGGTTCTCAGTATCCAAACCCTGGGGGTGTAGGCAGCGCCACTCGTGGCAATAGTCGTCACAGATGATTTGGGGCGAGAGCCTCTACATCATGTATCAGAAGAACAGAACCCAGGTTTTTGGTAGATGCACAATGCTGTGCCAGTTTGAGTACGTAATCTGGGCCTTTGCCCTAGTATGCTTAATGTTTGGTGCAGAGAATTGTTAAACATGACATCCTTAAAATGGTTGTCTCCAAATATTTGCCTTCCAGCCTCCTGTTTTTGCAGGCTACGTTTTTGCTGGCTTAAGGACTCTGCACACTTTATCACTGTTAACCACTGCTAAAGTGATTGTACTCTCTCCTTGAAACATGGTAACATTGCCTTACACTCAATTGGCATGTTTATTTTACTTGTAAGTCACTAGTAAAGTGGTATTGCATGTATCCATGGCCAGTAAATTAAATGCTACAAGTGGGCCTGCAGCACTGATTGTGCCATCCACTTAAGTTGCATTTTAAACATGCCCAGGCCTGCCCATGCAGCCTGTTTCTGCAGTTTCAACTGCCATTATGGCCAGGCAAAGAAAAGCTTTTGCCAGGTCTAAACCTTCACTTTTTAATACATATAAATCACCCCTAAGGTAGACCCTAAAGAGCCCATATGGTAGGCTGTTGTGTATTTAAAATGTTGGACATGTACTTTAAACATTTACATGTACTGGCAGTGAAAAAGATGCGTTTTCCACAACTGAAAGGCCTACCTGTTCCATAGGATAACATTGGGTTACCTTTTTACATTTACATTTAGTAAGTGATAACTTTCAGTTTGGAGCAGGTAAAGAGGTCGGATTTACTTTCTAAAGAATTAAAAGCCCTCTTTAAAGTAAGATTTTCAGTCACAATTCTGAAAATGCCACCATTTAATGCCTGGCGCCTGTCCCTGGGTCACATAATTAGGTATTGCCGACAGTTGTGGATTACTCCTAGATAGTGAGACAAAGGGAAGAGAGAAGTTTGTAGAATGGGCCACTCTGACTTAATGTGGAGGAGGAGCTGTGACCTACCATACTTGCACATCACAATGACTTTCCAGAACCTTCTCCTACTTGAGCACCAGGTATAGATATTTGACTCTTTAGTACACTCCTCAACATGTGGATTCTACAGAAGAAGAACTGATGTGCTGCTTTGCAGCCAGAAGAAATGCCACTCTGCTGCTCTGCTACTCTTCAGCTTTGCTGCCTGCTGCCCTGCATGCTGAGAAGGAAGACTGGACCTGTACCCTTCATTCAAGTCTGAATTGACTCCAAGGGTCAGCCAGCTGACCTCCTGTCTTAAGGTACAGGGACATAAAAAACTCTAGAGGCTCCCTGCGACATCCAAGATGACTTGCTGCTTGGACCTGCCCGAGCCCTACTGGCCTTTGCAGGAGTGAGTTCCTGACCCTCAAGTTGTGCCCATGAGGTCCTGGACCCTAGGTGTGGTCTCAGTTGAGCTCTCCTGATTGTTTGGGCTCTTCGCTAACACAAACAGGCCTGTTCACAACAAGATATTGCTGTCCGTGCCACCTGCCAGGGTGCAGTTCCGGTGAACCCGACTCTTTGGGCCACAGCAACCGCAACTACACCTGGCAATGCAAGATCTGCACTTTGCACTACAGCATCAGTAGCACGCAGTGACTGCCAATGCAAAGCTCCAGCAATGACCATCTGTGATCCTCAACAGGATCTTCTCGCTACAGCATCGACAGTCCGCGAAGCCGGTCTGTCCTTCATGCTACATCGATGATCAATCATGATGCTGTCTCTGCTCCTTGCGACCCCTTCAACTGCGAATCGAATTCTTTACACTGGACTTTGAGGTTAACTCTTCCAGCATGACTACCCTGGTCCCGGTAGCTCCATCTCACTTAGTATGAACTTGTGACTTTCACCTGTCGCACTCAACTAGATAACCGTGAGTGGTGCTCTGTGCTTTTAGACATTTTACTTATCTGTAAACTTTAAAATTGCATATCTCTGGTTCTACTGATTATAGTTTTGTCATTCTGGCTTCAAATAATGTATTACATTAACTCTATTTTTTTAAAAATTTGAATGGCTTTTTCTTATGTTGTGTTATTACTTTATTACTGATTGAAGTGCTGCATAAATACTTCACACATTGCCTCTAAGTTAAGCCTGCCTGCTTTTGTGCCAATCTACAAGAGAGTTAAGGACAGGTTACTTTGAGGTTTGCTTGTGTTTCACTCTGACAGAGATTGTGGTTGATATTCAAGTGGGGTTTCACCCTTCACAACCAGTAACCCAATTTCCAGCAAGAACCCTGAATGTAAGCCATGGTATCCATGGTCAAATAGAGTAGTACTTTCAGAGCAACAGTCATGTGGCTGTGCTTGGAGAGGTTAGGCACGATTTGGCAGCCTGGTTGTGGATCCGTGGAAGCTGAATGATTTGTTTCCTGGAGAGTCCTGTATAAATTGTGTGACAATTGTCTTGATGTGTCATGAGAAGGTGACAAGATTTTTCACAGTAAAGAAAGTTAGAGATTGACAGGTATAACTTATGCATTGACCTAAGGAATATCCAGTGGCGTAGCAAGAGGGGAGAGGCCCAAGTTTTGCAGGTGTGGGCCTTCCCCTTTCCTCCCTGCGACCATCACGGGAATCGCCAGCATCCTCCCGCTCTTACCTGCAGCCGGAGCATGAATTGCCAGCACTACCATCCCTGCTCAACATCACGGGTTGGCCATGGTACAGGGAATATCCATAGATTTCTAACTTTCAGAAGAATGCTTGCGGGGTCCTGTGGCCAGTAGAAAGGCTCAGTTGCTCCAAAGACTACCATCACAGTTTTGGCCCCATTCATGCAGAGAAAATACATTCATCCACAAACGCACATGGTCCAAACATGAAGTGACGAAGGTGGAACTGTAAGTTCTATCTTTTAGCTGGAGGAGAATTTGTTTATCATCTGTATTGGAGGTTTACGCTGGATGGAAAAAGAGGGAGGGGATCCTAAATGAATGTCACCTAAGAAGTTTCGCTAAGAAACCTTTTAAAGAGGTGTGGCCTATGTAAGTAAAGTTGCAGTCTAACGTGAAATAGTAGCATGTGCTTGATACAGTTCATTTGTAGAGCCTCACTTGACAAACTATAAACTAAATGAGAAGTATAATTTATTGAAAACTTATATAACCCCAAATCACGGGCCACAAGCTAACACTCATCATGGTGAATTTAAAAGTTTGAGCCGATAACATGGGTATTTACTTATTGGAATGAATTAATACCTCTGGCCCAAGGCACCAGTTGTAAAAAACAGTATTTCCTATGTCACTTGATTCCTTCCAATGACATTGTGGTGCAGCGTCAATGTGTCACAGGCAGACAGGTACCATTTTTTGGTCAGTTCTCAAAGGACAGAAATATAAGGCCCTTTAGAGCCCTGAATCAGCATCCATTTTTTTCCTTTGCTAGGGCCCAACCTTGGCAGATTCTGGCCCACTTAGAGCTCTGATTGGCCTACATTTGGAAATAAACTTGATGCAGGAAGAATTTAAACATTAAATACTTTACAATGGACTGTGTTTGTTGAGCCTTCTTGTTCCTATTATCTTTGCAATATGTCAACATTAACATGTAGCTAACAGGCATCTCTCTTGTTACAGCAACTTTTTGTGATTACTACAACCCAGAAGGAGAGTGTTCCTGGCACTACAAACCCTGTGGTTCTCCTTGCCTTAAGACGTGCACGAACCCAAAAGAACTGTGCACTGACAGCACATACACTCTTGAAGGTATACTTTGACATTCATTCACAGCTTTGTGTGAAGTGGCCAAGTTGTGCCATATGGCTCGATTGCTATTGTTGTCTCTGTATCTTCTAGTTAAACTAACTCGAGAACCATATAAGATTTAGATGTCAGGAGTGTCAGGAGTTTATATGCAGTGGGTAGTACAGCAGTGTAATAGTAGTGATTGCAAAATATTTTTTGACTGTGTTTTTTTTTTAAATAAACAATTATTAGTCAAGTAACATCACTGGACTTTGACCTATCATTTGAAAAGACTTAGGCTTAGGGTATCACTACCAGGCTTGGTGTTGACATCGGGTTTTCCTGCAGCAAATTATTAGGGAGAATAGCATGGGTGTGATATTTATCACGCACCCTGAAATTTTGATCCCCGTGGAAACTTTAATTTGTACATGAATTGGAATCCGAGTTACTTCAGGCTTGTAATAAGGACCTTTGACATTTTTTGTACTTTCTAACTTTTTTGTAGCCTAATTGTTTATTTTTGTATATTTTCGTTACTCTATTTATAAGCTTTTATAGCAAACTGATATTTAAATTAACAAGATGTATAAATGAAAAAGACCCAGGGCCAGATGCACTAATATTTGGTTACAACATATTGATCACAACGTGCAGCAAGTGTCTTTGTGACCAGTAAAGATTTGTCATAACTGACATACGTCCTAATAGGTCAGTTCTTTAAAAATCTAAATTGCAGTGGGTTGAAATCCGACCTACCTTATGCGGTACCTAATGAGGTAAGTCACAAAATGCTATTGAAGGCATCACAGGAATGTTAGCCTGCATGGGGCAGCAGACCACCATATCAGTGACTGCTTTTTACTAAAGCATTTATTTTTAATTCAGGCCGTTTTCCTTAAAAGAAACGGGAATTCATTTAAAAAGAAAAGTGTATTTTTTGGGTTTGTTTAAGGGGAGGCTGACCATTGCCTCTTGTGAAACCAATTATATTTTTACATTCATATTGTGTAAATGGGTTACCACCTCCTTTGAGGTGTCATTAAATTATCAATGTTTTGATTTAGGTCGCAAAAATGATAAATGTCATTTAGATACCAATTGGTGATTTGGAAGGGGCACCTACGACACGACCCCTTCTGATACTGACTGAGTATTTTTTGGAATCTTTTTTAAGGAGTTGAAAAGACTTTTTCAACACCATAAACAAGAATAGTACACCAGATAAAGCATTTTATGCGTTGCAAATGCACATTCATGCTTAGTATATCTGACCCTCAGACTCAGAAGGTCTGCTTATCTCACCAAAAATCTCGGAGTTTGGAAATAGTGCAATAAGCTATAAGTAGCTGGTGAGGAATACAACTCACTGCGTAGGCTCAGACGGGGCTCACCAGAAGATATTAGACTTTTGGCTTCCATTTTAGGAATGCTGTGCTTTTGAAGATTGAACTGCTATGCCAAGAGAGAGACATTAGCAGTGCACAGTTATGTATGCAATTGACCTTTCTAAACCGTATGGGCCTGTTTCACAAAGGTAAACTTTGACCAAAAGTCTAAGTTTAGACCTGAAGTCTAAGTTTAGACCTAAAGTCTAACTTTACTACTAGTAAAGTTAGACTTTTGGTCTAAGTTTAGACCAAAAGTCTAACTTAGACCAAAAGTCTAACTTTACTACTACTAAAGTTAGACTTATGGTCTAAGTTAGACTTTTGGTCCAAACTTAGACCAAAAGTCTAACTTTACTAGTAGTAAAGTTAGACTTTAGGTCTAAACTTAGACTTTTGATCTAAGTTTACTTTTGTGAATCAGGCCCTCTGTATTTAACTTGGAATGTCGTCAAGTCAGTGAGTATGCTGCAGACTGCACGGCTCGAAATCATGGTGGGACAAACACTGCTCTCAGTTTTCGAGCTGTGCTGTCTGCAGACTATGCACTAACATGGAGAAAAAGTTAAATGTGTGGTCTTAGTTGTGACTACGGTGTTATAAAAAGAGGAGCATAGATATACCTTGCACAACTGCACAGCTTCATGATATATCCCCAGCTCTTGATATTATAAATGGTGTGTTTAGCGCGGTCCTCGTCTTTGAGGTGCATAGTGTTGGGCTAGGCCATAGGGCAATCAGGCAGCGCCAGAAGGGCTGGTTTGACAAGTCGGAGTGCGGACCTGTCATAAAGTGTGTTGGGTTGTTTTTACTGTTGATTTCCCTGATATTGCCAAAGCATTGTCTGATGCAAGCACAGATGCATGCAGTCTCCCATACCTTGCCAAACACCTACACAGCGTGTCTTTACAAGGTAAATGATTTGCAATTGTGGGCCACTTTTTTGAGCTTTACGAGCCGGATCCACGTATTATTTTGGTGCCTGGACTTATTTTCTGTCCCAATCCGATCACAGAGAGGAGTAGATATAATGTATTTGGTTCCAATACTGAACTTTTAGTACCTTCCACATCATGTGGTGATTGGTCATTTAGTGTAATGATAACTTCAATGACGGGGGGTTTGTGCATGAGTCAGAGGTAGTTCCTTTTTGCAAAATGAGTTCACTTACACTGCATTTTAAAATGTTTTAAAATGTATACTATTCTAATTTGAAGATACTTTTCAGTTCACTAAAATGTGCTCCTATAATAGAATATAAGCGAAAATCCTTCATTCATGGTACTTCAGCAAAAAGTCGAATCATATGCACCGATATTATAAATTGTTAAAGGGATGATTCATATTTTCACGTGATGATTATTATGCTTTTCGTTCTGCCTCAGGATGTTATCCAGAATGCCCCGGAAACAAACCTTACTTTGACGAAGATCTGATGACCTGTGTTTCGGTAATGAACTGCACATCATGGTACGTTTTAGGTACAGGTACCTGTGATGAAAGTCTGACTACAAGCCTAAATTTACGATTCGACAAAAAATGCCTGTATTAGATTTTAAATACACATTAATATGTGAACTCTTGAATTGCCTTCTTATATGGCCCTAAACCTGATTTGTAACCTTTCTCATCTGTCACGAAGGACACGGGCTATGAGCTTCTTCATCAAAGTGTGGGTGCACAACAGCACATGTAAAGTACAGCTAAAACCAATCTCGTAAACAGGATCGGGTATTCACCAGTAATATCTACACAAAGTCCAGGGGTTCAGAAGTATATAAGTACCACATGGATCATGGAACTGTGTTTCGAAGACAATCAGTGGGAGGAGTGCTGGAAGGCATATATGCGGCATCAGTTTCGCTGAAAGGCACAAGAATACCCAGGCGGTATATAGACAGTATATGGCTGCCACTTTTCTAATATGTGCGGCATATATGTAAGTGTTAAGTGTGTGTCTATGTCATATACATCATAGAAGTGTGTACAAAGCTAAATGACTACTATGCAGCAGTACAGATGATACACAGGGAGCCTGTATAAAGTTCAAGCCCTGCACTAAACCCTCAAGCACACGGTGTTGTGCTCACATGGAGGCCTGATACAGGCCATGCAGGTCATCTACTCAAATTCTACTGCACAGGGCTGCACGCCATGCACACTGCGCTACAAAAGTACTCTGTGCAGGGTCAACAACTTCTCCCAAATCTGAGGACAAAGAGGGTGGTACAAAGCCTGCTCAAAGCCAGGCACTGTGCTCAGTCCTCACTGAATAAAGCGGAAGAATGTGTGCAATTTGTAATGTCCACGTAGGGGGTGGGAACAGGGTTTGGCTAAACTGACGGACTTTTATTTTCTAAAGTGCATAGTTAATTAAAACCATTACACCATCAATGCCTCGAGACAATAAAAACATTGAGGAAATACAGTAAAAAAATTACGGATATATTGAATGATCATGATCAGTGCTTTATAACTGCACAATCATTTAAATTAAAACCATAAAATACATTTTAAAATGCAACAAATGCTATTCGAGCAGAGGCTGCTCCTCCACTATGGGGGAGGAGTGTCGCCCCACTGCTTTTAAGCAGTGCACTGCAAAGGAAACATAAAATGATAATAACTTTGAGTTATTATCATTTTATGAATCCTGTTGCTTTGCGGGTGGACGGGTTTGCTCTGCTGTCAGAGCAGGGCAGGGGTGAAGTGGTTTGACCACTCCTAAGTGCACAATGACTGTTTGGTCTGCCCTCTTGGGCTGCTCAAACCAGTCATGCCCACTTTTCCCGTTCTCCATGCAGGCTGCATTACATCCTGCTTGGAGAACAAGCCCAGGCCCCATTCCTTGGTTGAGCATCGAACCAGGTTGCTGAAAAGCAATCACAACACCACATTGCAGTGTTGTGATTGGTCAGAGGAGCCTGGGTGCTAACCAATGCATTGCAGTCTTGTGGTTGGTCAGGGGAGCCTTTTCTGTGCTTCCTGTGCATCGGAAAGCAGGAGCAGGAACGCCAGACTGGAGTGGCAAGGTAAGTGTTTCTTTTTTTTTTAACCGTTCCCCCCACCCTCATGGTGACCCCCAGTCCCTTGTGCTAAGTCATGAGTTTATCTATAAAAAATAATGTCATGGGCTTGAATGGGCGGGCTCTATTTCCCCATGATGTCCCTTATTCTAGGCTCAAATATTTCTAAAAAAGGTTTCCATCCGTAAATTGAGGTGTGTGAATTCTGGGTTTAGAGAATATATAAGGACTGCATGCTCGAACAGCTCCCTGGTTAAAGGCGTCCTGTAGCATCCTTCTGTGGTCTGGTAGCATTGCGAGTCAGATACAGAGGGTATGCATTGATGGTTAGCTATGCATGTCCTTTCCTTGCCAATGTTTTTTTTATATTTGAGGATGGAAAGAAAACTGGTTATTTTGTTTAGGAGTTTTTTTAACTCTCCGATCGAGGCCCTAGCGGACCATCGGTCAGTGTCTCGCAGTGACTGCAGGGCTTGGCTAACGACCTAATGGGTTATGTCCATGCAAGGGCTCAGAATGGGCAATGTAGACTCTGATATGTGTTGCCAAATGCCATGCTCAATGAGTTATGCGCACACAGCAACTTCATATAGGTACTCACTTGGAGGAGATACAAAAATCACAGATTGGTAGCCATTATTCGCTTTTAAATTAATCATCAGGATTGAAGTTTTATTGAATCATTATTTCTAATATGGCCTTATAGTGATATGCTCCAAAGGGGCACACTGGTTGTAAAGGCCCTGAACCTGATTTATAGCGTTTAACAACAGGTATAGCCCGAAGCAAAAGGGCTATAAGTTTATTAGAGCATTGCACCCACTAAGAGTAGAATATTCTAAATTAAAACATTGTAATGTTGAGCGCTTCTTTGAAGACAATGGAGTGCTTCTAATGGCCAGTAGGACCCCAGAGCTCCAACATTCCAATGTTTGTTCCCAGCTGCTGCTGTGAACAAAAGGACTCACGGAGCCTGAGAGGATTGAAATCCCCAGGGGTTACAAGAGGCCTTTGTTTAACAAATTAGAACACTGCCCTCTAGGGGCAGAATGTTCTAATAGCCGTAGAGCCCTTCGTATTGGGCTCAGCAGATCATTAAAGGGCTGCTCCCTTGTGAAAGGCATGAGCCAAATGCTGGAACAGGCCTTTAATGGTCAGTAGGGCCTGCGACGGCGGGCTGTATGACTATAATAAAAAGAGAGAAAGAGTAAAAAAAAATATAGGAATGTTGGAGCTCCAAGCTTATACCAGCCATTATAAGCTTGAAGCTACTCCATTGCATTAACTGGAGCTCTCAACATTCCAATGCTGAAATGCTTGATATAAAAAAAATTCTCACTAGTTTAAGATTTAATACCCTTCATTTTTCAGTGGCATTCCCAATGCAGTGATTTTGTTTTTATAAGTCTTCCTAGTTTCCCCTCTGACAATTTCTCTAAGCAAAGCCGAGTCCACTTTATGCTTTTTTGCACTCTGTATACCTTGCATCTGAAACGGTTTTTAGCCCCAAATCCAGAGCAAACAAATATTAAACAATACAAATTATATTTAATCTTTCTGCACCAGCTAGGCTCACTGCACGCTTGCCTTGTGGTAACTAATTATATTAGATGCTCATGGATTACGAGGAAGAAGTGTATACCATCCGTTTGCATGTAAATGTTTTTATCGCTGTAAGTGAGTTAAATTGCTTCAAATACTATTTAATAACGCCTGGAATCGGTATTTATGTGCTTTTTTATAATCGTATTTATGTAGTTTAAGGCTTCTCTAGCCGAATAAAGATAAACTGACTGACTGGTCATTTGCCAATTGGTTTATTCGGAGGTCGCTCTCGTAAAAATCATATTCCTATCGCTGGAGCACCGAAATAACGCAAACATACAGAATGTGGATACTTCTTGTTTGCTGCACTTATGCATTTGTGCTATTTCTTTTAGAATGAAGTGTGCCCTTGTGTACAAAATGGAAGTGAGGATCTACTTTACATTCACATATAGCACAGAATTTCAGATTTGTGATGTGCATATTTTAAAAGAATATTTACGTAATTAGGCAGAAGCAATTATGCAAATTGGCACCCCCCCCCCTAAATAACAAGGCCCTTTTGGAGAAGCTACGTCTGGCAGTTTGGGAATGGCTGTTTCCATGAAGAGCAGGGTCAGTACTGCTTTTTATGAGATGGACCAATGTCACAGTGGGCAAAAACAATGGATTAGAATGCTACCAGGAGTGATTGCCATTATTTCAAAATGTTTGCAAGCATACCAACCTGTTTTGTGTTTAATTTAAGGCCCTAAGTGGCTGGGGATATGCCCAGAGGTGGGTCCCTTGCTCGCTGTGAATCCAAGTATATCTCACGGACAAGGCACAGCAAGGCCACCAAGGCTTGAACGGCTCTGGGGGATTGTTTGTGTTCCCTTCTGGAGCGGGTGATGCCTAACAGTTCAAGGTCGATTAACCTCATGAGACCACTACAGATTTGCACAAGATTGCTTTCTGTCTAGTTTGGAACAGTGGTGAACTATGGTTTGATTACTAGTGTGTCAACGTTCAAGAAAGAGGTCATCTTTAATTGTGATCAAGTAAAATGATGGTTTTCCTGCCTGGGCCTAATGTGGCCACACGACACAGTATTTTAGACTGTTTGCAAGATAGCCTCTTTTCCTTAGTGTGTTTGAGAGTTTGAGAGTTTGGCAAGGGTAATTGATCCGTTTAATGACTTTTCTTAGTATCCAATAGTGGTAGAGGTTACAATTCAACACTTGAAAACTATTTTACACCCACCAATCATCAATGTTCAGAGACTAAAGCTGAAAATCTAAAACAACCAAGGTCAAGAAATAAACATCATTTACATAGGTGTAGAATTGGGAATTCATAAAGAAATGATGCCTGCAATCAGGCAAACTTAATGTTAAAAAAAAGAAGCTAAAATAAGTGCATTACAGAGCAAGAGGATAATTATTGAGGAGAAAGTTGGCAGAGGGGCACATTGAGCCTCTAAAATGTGAATTCAGCCCAACAAACGGCAGGTGTCTGAAACTCACTTCTACAAGGCAAGACAACAGGCAGTGGCAGCTGGCACGGATCAGGGGTGACGAGCAGGGGGGAATGTAAAAAAATAAAAACGTACCTTATTGCCGCGTCTCTAGGTCTATTCTCTGCATTGGACTCTGGCTGAAATAGAAAGCACCCAGGTTCCCCTGACCAATCACAATGCTGCAATGCATTCGGTGCTCAGCCAGAGACTGGGGGTCTGGGCGTGCTCTCCACCCAGGCTGTAATGAAGCCTGCGTGGAGAACATGCAAAGTGCGCAAGACAGTTTGGCCGGCCCAAGAGTGTCATGTGCACTTGGAGTGGGCAAACCACACCTCCCCGTTCCTGCTCTGAGAGCAGGAACAAATAAAATGATAATAACTTTGAGTTATTATCCTCTTATTTTTCCTTTAGGTACACTGCTTAAAAGCAGTGGGGGGATGCTCCGCCGCCTTAGCGAAGGAGCCGCCACTAACAACAAGAGATTAAATACTACCAACAGGTATATGAGACTCCAGCACACTCCAGTCGCTGGCACTATTGATTGTCTGCCAGATTGTTTTCTCCCAAAATAATATCAATAAGTGACTATTTTGTAAAAAAAATCCTGTGCAGAAGCCTAATGATTTTCTCTTTACCCTGCCCCCACTGCTGCCGAATGTCACAGCAGATGAATACCAAGACCCTAGTGTTCATTACACCTCCGGCCTCTTTCTGCCATAATCCTACATTTCCTGTCACTTCAGCTCACTCTTTCAGGTTCTTTTTCATCCATGCTTTTCTCATTTGTCACCATTTTTCAATTCTTTCTCATCCTCCTTCTTTCTCAAAGTCTGATGATGAATATAAGTCCTGATCCTCAAAAAGGAATGCATTTGCCCAAACCATACAACCGTAGGCACCAACTCAGCACTGGTAGCAATGAATCAGTACCAAAATCAGCTTGATCGAGTTGGAGTCAAACATCATCTCTCATAAAGTGCTGCAACTGAAATGTCTTTGCTTTTCAACCAGTTAATACAAATATAGAAAATTGGAGATCAAGCGGAAACATCTATAGGCCATTTGATTAGCTGGAACTGGTGTGTTTTTAGATGAGCTGAGACCTTTGCACTTTTAAATATATCTAGAAAGCAAACAGTTTTGAAAGAAGCGCTAATCAGATTTTGAATAATTGGGGGCATGGCATGAGCTTTTTCTTTTGGGTTTTTCCAAGCCAAACTTAATGGGCAATAATGACTGAACCAAAGCTATAAAGTCATGGATCTTCTCAAACTGAGGGATATAAAACAGTCCTGAACTGAAAGGATAGAGTACAAGGGAATGCCCAAATGGACATCATGTCTTGTATTGTATTTTCTTATATTGTAATTGCATGCGTATATCGCTTACCACTCCTGATGACTCGTTGAAGTGCTTTCATTGACAGAAAACCCTGCAGGTTCCAGAATATGATGGATTGTGTGTCTGTTGTAACTCAGCTCCCTACCCCTGCTTTTAAGGCTACACTTACTGTATACGGTCTCCTGACCCAGAAGCAATGGAACCCCATCTGGCTTCCCTATTGGCTGCTTCTGCAGCTGCCATGACACAGTACGAAAGCAGCAAATATGCTGTGGCTCATGCTAATGTGTGTGTACTGAGCAGCATGCTAGGCCTGCATTTGAAGGCACCAGGAACTGGAATTTATTGGGTGTCTACTGTAACTCCTCTCAAAAAACTTATAAATCCTGGCCATAGAAGACGGAAAAGTCTATCAGGGAATCTCCAAGTATCTTGGATCACTAGTATCTTGGCTCCTACATTTGCTCATGCAACAAGAATGAATCAGTAAATAAATCCAAGAAGGTTTTTTTCTGCAGATTGCGTGGGAGACATTTGTAAAGATTTATTTTACAGTTGGATGATGTGAGATACTACAAAAAAAATTGGCAGATGTCCTGTATTTCCTATTTAGATTGTATAGCCTTTTAAATACTTCAAACAGGACAGGCAGGGCATCTTTCCATTTTTGGTGTGACATACATTTTAAATAGAGTGGAAGGGACATCTGCCAATTTTTGGTGGAAACCTGGCATCCTTGGCGAGGTTTCCCCCTAACATTTTGCCTTCAGAATTCCAGTTTTTGCTGACTTCGTTTTTGATGGCCTTAGGACTCTGCACACTTTACCAATGCTAACCAGTGCTAAAGTGCTTGTTCTCTCAGCTCAAAACATGGTAACATTGGCTAATATCCAATGGGCATATTTAATTTACTTGTAAGTCCCTAGTAAAGTCACTAAATATGCCCAGGGCCTGTAAATTAAATACTACTAGTGAGCCTGCATCACGGATTATGCCGCCCATTTAAGTGACACTTTTAACATGTCTCAGGGCTGCCATTGCAGAATCTGTGTGTGCAGTTTTAACCTGCCATTTCAACCTGGCAAAATACAACTTTTGCCAGGGCCAAAACTTCCTTTTTAATATATATGTCACCCCTGAGGTAGGCTCTCGCCAACCCCAGGGGTAGAGTGCAGTGTCTGTAAACATTTGGACAGGTACTTTTAAGTTTTACATGTCCTGTTAGTGAAAAATTCTTACATTCATTTTTCACTACTGCAAGGCCTATCTCTCCCATGGGATAACATTGGAGTTGCCTTATTACATTTTGTAAGTGCAATTTCCAAATGGGAAGAGATAATGGGTTCATGTTTGGTGTTTCTGGAATCTGAATTTGAAATCCTAACTCATGGTGAATTTGGATTTTAAATAACAATTTTGAAAATGGCGCTTCTAAAAAGTTGACATTTTCTTCCTTTAGCCATTTGTTGCCTGTGCACTGTCTTTGGTCACATGCCTTGGTGTAGTTGGCAGCTGGGCTTTGTGTATTCCTCCTAGATAGCCCACACAATGGGAGCTTAGGTGTGACTGAATGGACCATTAGTGGCAGGATGGGAGGGAGGAGCTGGGACCAGCCTCACTTATACCTGAATAGGCAGTGTCCTGTCTCCACACAAACGGCTGCATATGCCCTGTAGGTATTCTGGCGCTAGAGCCAGGTAGGCAGGGCATCTGTACACTTCAAAAGCATGATTCTAGAAGTTTCTCCCCACTTCAAAGGCACAACTATGTATAAAGGAAGAACCTCAGTCACCACCATATACTTCTGGACCTGTGGATACTCTGCCAGGAAGAAGGACCACTGTGCTGCTGAAGGACTGCCACTCAGCTGTATGGCATTCTGATGGACTCCTGCTTTGCTGTGCTGACCTGTTTCCTGCTGCCTTCTTACCTGGGTGACAAGGACTGGACCTACATCTCTTGAACCCAGAACCCAGAGTGACTCCAAGTGAATTTGGCCAGCCTCCTAATCTGAAGCCTCTGGGGCTTAACAGGCTTCCGACAACCTTGCATCTGCATGTGGACTCACTTGTGGTTGAAGCTTGATGATGGCTCACATCCCACTCAACTAGTAACCCAGTTTCTGCCAAATATCTCTCATTTGCTTAATTCTAAATATCATCTTTATTATTTTGAGATATAAAGATTTATCTCTCAGGACCTATATGGCAAGAAATTACCCTGCTGTGCATGGGTACGTTCTATGTTCAGTCAGGTTAGGCATGCAGATGACTGGGCAACAGAGAAGTCCTGCTGGTAGGAGCACAAGATTGAGAATGACACAAGTTTACTCGTCACTAGCACACTTGCCAGGTTTATGGTGGAGTTGAGTCTTAAAGTAATACAGCGATATTTACAGCTACTAAAATATGTTTGCGTCAGTTATCAGGGAATTGAATACTAATGTCTTTTTTCACCTCAGAAAATATTTTTATAAAATGTATATTTACAAAATATTTTTAACATTGATGTTTCTTTTGTTTGCAGCACTTCTGGTGACATTTTATGCACTGATGATCTACAAGGTATTCTTCTCGGAATTTTTGATTGACTTAATGGGTTGGTAACTAAAAACGTGGCCAAAATTGGGAACTAACTAATGGTTACTAACAACGTGATTATAATCCAAATTTTAGGTAGATTTCTATTCAAGTATTTCATTTCCAGTAGACTTATCTGATTTAATGATATCCCTTCAGAGAAAATAATGAATATAATTTAAACAATGTCCTAATTAAGAGTAACACAGTTGACGTGCAAAATTCTCATTATGCAAATGTAACAGAAATGCAAAACTGACGTAGAGGTTTGTAATCCAATAAAAAAAAGTGACTCTAGAGGAGGTTACTTAATCTCACCTGAAATTTACAGTGAGTCTATTTGTTTTGTAAATGTATTTAATTTGGGAAACATTTTGTAAGATATACACATAGACTGATCCTTTTAGAATCATACAATGTCAGTCTAACAAGAACAGAAAATAGGTGATGAGCTAGGCAAAGGATAGTTTGAAAAGACAGGTTTTTTCCATAGGTCAAGATGGCAAGAGGTCAGGAGTGAATATCAAAAAATACTCCCTTGCACTAGGATTTTGCTAGGTCAATTTACATGTTTTACCTTGGCAGTCAGTAACTGGTGGATGACCTGCATTTCATTATCTTTTGGAGGTGGCAGAATATGTACTGGCATGAAAGCAGAGGTATAGCCTTTGGCAGGAAACAAGGATAGATACATACAGCCCCATCAAAGGAAAATTTCATTTGATATAATTCGATTTGGTCTTTCAGCCAGAGAGGAGTTTTTTTTGCTGTCTATGCCAGTGAATGTCGGAATCACAGCATGGGGTTATTTGTTTTAGCTTGTGACAAAGATAGCTATAATGTAATAGTTCACTCTGCAGCTCAAACTCACCCCCAGGAGAGTTTAGGAAAGAGATGAACATGAGGGTGTGAACGGCCATGGAATAATAACCAAATACTGCTTTTCGTTATCGTGGACCAGTTTTGAGTTTTGCACAAATTCTTCCAGATCCCTCTTGAAGAGTGATTATGTCTCATGATAAACTTTCTACTGTCTTCTTCTCAGACTGCCTATGCTGCTATGGTGGAAAAACATACACACTTCATGAAGAAATCTACCACACTGGAGATGGCATAAACTGCTTGACAGCCACTTGTGGGCCACATGGCCAAATTAAAAGGGACTACTTTTTCTGTGGCGAAACTCTTCCAGCTACTACAGGTCAGATCATGCTTCTCTTGACAATTGTAGATTATCGGTCTGCAGTATGCCTATTAGGATGTGTGTTCGTATGCAAATGTTTTTATGTGAAAGCCCCTTTCTGAATGTTCTACATGTGAGTTACAGAAATCATATAAAGCAGCAGGGTTTCACAATGTTATGTTTAACATATTTCCAGAGCAGGCCATACAGTCAGGAACGCTTGATATACATATACAGACATTCCTTCACTCACAACATTTAAAAAGTAACAAATGAGTTTAGGGAAAAACATTATTTAACATCATTAGCTGGCGTTCTCTTGCCCTGATGAGAGAAGTCAAGTGGATTCAGGGACGGTTGAGAAAGGGGGCTGCAGAGAGAAGCAGGGAATTTTTAATTCTGGAGAGCCCACTTGCTTCCCTGCAATAATCTTCTTCGTATCACTAATGTCAGTTTCACGCTTCATGACTTAACAGTCAGCATGGATGGGATCCAACCCCTTTTTTTGTAATCAGTTGATGAGCATCATATCATCCGGACCAAAAAAAGTAACTTGCACTCGTTTTTTGTCATAAGATATATATATATATATATATATATATATATATATATATATATATATATATATATATATATATATATATATATATATATATAATCATTGAGAAATCCACAAGTTTCAGGGACGTTATGGTTAGGAATTGGCATATAAAAAACATTTAAAATACCTTAGAAATTTAAGGAAAAAGATAAAGGTTACAGGCATGTTATAGTTAGGTTGACATCTCCCTCGTACATAACCAGAGAAATTCAGCTGTTATAGTTGGAGGATGAAGTCCCTTTCACTGCTGAGGGTCCTTAAGGGCCAACTACCCTACCTGTTACCTCCAGTAAGCCCCACACAGTGGCTTGCTGAGAGGTGGTCGCAGGCCACACACCCTTTCTCCACCACTCCGCAAACCCTCCTCCTGGCAGGCTCTTGGTTGGGGAATGAAATCCCCTTGCCTCTTGAGGGTCCCTGGGGACCAACTAGCTGTACTGTTACCTCTAGTAGGCCCCACACAGCTGGATTGCTGAGAGGTGGTCATAGGCCACTAACCCTTTCTCCAGCCCCTCACACTTTTTAAAATAGTCCAGTGAGGTGGTGGTTCCTGGGGCACTGGGGGGGCACGTGGCCCCCGCACTTTTTGAATACTAGCCCTGGGAAGGTAGCGGTCACTGGGGCTGTGTGGGGGGGGGCTGCAGCACCTCACACATCTTTGTAAATATAGCCCCAGGGAAGTGGGGGTCCTTGTGCTGCATGGGGGGCTGGAGAGCCCCACCGCCTTTTTAAGTGTAGCCCCCTCTGAGGTGGCAGTCCCCGGAGCTGCAAGGGGGCCGGGTGGCCTCCACTTAAAAAAAAATAGCCCCGGGGAGGTGGCAATCTATGGTGCTGCATGGGGTGATTGGAGCACCCCGCGTATTATAATGATAATAAAGCCCCAGGTAGGTGGCAGTCCCAGGTTATGTGGGGGGCAGTGTGACCCCTGTACTTTAAACTATAATCCCTGGGGAGGTGATGGTCCCAGGACAGCGGGGGCCCCTGCATCCAAATGTCTAATTGCCCCAGGGACCTGGCTCACCCGCGGACCGGAGCTTCGTTTTAGAAAACAAATGTGGCCAGATCCGCGGATCTACCTGAAGTGACTGCTCAATTAGTTTTGAAAATTTTGCTAAGATTCGTAAAATGGCACCGAAGTTATTAGCAAATCAAAAAACGCACTTTTCCTATGAAACTAGGTCCTAACTATAGCTACCTACTGGCTACCACCATATACGTATATAAATCATCAGTGAGTCATGAGTGATGTCACTGACCATGTCATGAATGATGTAATATGTGAGGTCCTAAGCAGTACATTACAGGGCGTAAGTAATAGTTAGCTCAGGTAACTATAACTGCTGAATTTCTATGGTTTCATACAAGTGAAATCTGAGCCTAACTATGACGTCCCTGTAACCTTCGCCTTTTCAGTGAATTTCTAAGGCTTTTTTATTTTGTTTCTTAACTATAACGTCCCTTTAACCTTTGTTTTTTGCAGTGAAAGCCTAAGGTTTATTATTGTGAATTCTTAACTATAACGTCCCTATAACCTTTGTTTTTTAAGTGAATTTCGAAGTTTAAAAAAAAAATCCTAACTGTAACCTGTACCCTTTGTGAATGTGTGTTTGTGAGTGGCTGTATAGGTCAATGAGTGCGTGTGTGAGTAGCTGTATGGGTCTGTGACTGGGTGAGTGAGTGGTTTTGGGAGTGTGATTCGCTTTATGGGTCTGTGACTAGATGTCTGAGTGGCTATGTGGGTCTCTAAGTGGGTGCGTGAGTGACTGAGTGGGTCAGTGAGTTGATACATGAGTGTCAGACTGGGTATCTTAGTTAGTGCCTAAGTGTCTGAGTGGATAAATGAGTGACTGACTGAGTGAGTCTGTGAGTGGCTGTGAGAGTGTCTGAGTGTGTCCATGAGTGGATGCATGAGTGCCTGAGTGGCTGTGAGAGAGTCTGAGCATGTCCATGAGTGGATGCATGAGTTCTGTGAGTGTGTGCAGGAGTGTCTGAGTGGTTCTATGGGTGCTTGTGAGAGTTTCTGAGTAGAACTGTTAGTGGGTCTGTTAGTGGGTGTGTGAGTGTCTGAGTGGGTCTGTAAGTGGGTGTATCAGTGTCTGAGTGGGTTTGTCAGTTGGTGTCTGACTATGTGGGTGGGTGTCTAAGTATCTGTGTGAGCATGTCAGTAGCTGTGTGAGTAACTGGGCCACAATGAAACTGCACCTGCCCCATTAACCACAGAGTCCACAGATTTGCACAAAATATCTACTCAACTGGAGTACTTTCTTCTGGTCAATAAGTAACTGCTACCTCATTGGGTAAATGTCCAGTGTGTAGACTACACTACATCTGTGCAATGGACGACAAGGAAATGTCTCCACTGGCCTTGTGTGCATTTCAGCAATGTGATTGTTCCTTCAGCATCCTTATCCAGAAATCTGTGATAACATGAATCTTCCTATTGAGAGGACAACAAGACTAAAGTAAATCTCCACCAAACAAGGGTAATTTCTCTTAGCTATATGAAGTAAGTTCTTCCTTGTTTGGTAAAAATGTCCTTATATTTATCCAGAGCTAGAGGGTCGGAGTATTTGTACCTTAACCCCTTTTCTATTTTCCTGCATTTTTATGGGACTCGGCTGAATCCAAGTCCCAAGATGACTGCCAACACTTCCTGATTGAAGTGTTAGCAGTCAATCAGAGCTCTGCACGAGCTCTCATTAGTCGCAAAGTCATCGCGATGGCCTCACAGTACTAGATATAGATGTGGATTTCTTTTAATTTCTCAAAAACTACTAATCGGGTTTACACCAAATAACAAAAAGTGCAATCTGAAGAACAAAACCTATTTTTTGCCAAATTTGGAATAATTCCGTTCAGCATTTTGGGCTGCAGTTGTGTTCAAAACTCCTATGGGAATTAATATAGGAAATGTACTCTTTTTGACCCCCCCCCCTTTTCTCACCAACCCCTTGCACTTAATGGGTCACTCTGAAACTTCCCATGCACAACTAGAATCACCTGTGCACTTGTTTGGGACAATTTCATGAAGATTTATCAAATGATGCCAAAGATATAGGCAAGTCAAAAAACGCTTTTCCTATGGAAACATGGTATACATATATATAGATATAAATATATATATATGACCAATTATACCATACTGGTGGATGCCAGTAGTTAGTCATAGTTAGGACCTGGTTTCCAGAGAAAGAGCATTTTTTAATTTGTCAGTACGTTTGGCATCATTTGACAAACCCTTGTGAAATTTTCAAAACGAGTGTGAAGCTCAATCTAGCTGCTGCCTTGAAAGTTTCGTGGTCATCCCTCAAACGGGGGCCGAGAAAAAGGGGGAGAATCCTAAAATACGTTTTCCCCATGGTAAATGCCATAGAGATTTTAGACACGACTACAGACCTAACTGCTGAATCGAATTACACCAAATTTGGCAGAATGGTAACTGTTGATCGTGAAACTGACCTTTTTGAAAATTGGTGTAAATTTGTCCAGTAGTTTTTGAAATAGTGAGGAAAATCCAATTTTGTATATATAGGGACACAAAGGCCGTGTGAACCCATCCTGATCTCATGCTGAGATCTGATTGGGTGCCAGCACTTCAAACCAGGAAGTGTTGGCTGCCATCTTGCTACTCAGCTTTAGCCAAGTCCCCCAAAAAATAAAAAAATAAAAGGGGGCAGGGTAAGAATTAACCCTGGGCAAAGCACTACGCTACGCTCGCGTAGTTTGCGCTACTTCGCACTACGTGAATTGCACATAGCACAGTGCAAACACGTGTAGCGTAGCGTAGTGCAGTGGTCATTTTTTTCTTGCTCCCGGTCCTCAACGTCAAGTTGGCGACCGCGAGCAAGCAAAATGACATTCCGACGAGACTTTTTCCTCATTCGCCATCAGCAACATCAACTTGCCGATCGCGAGCGTGGAAAACAAACCTCAGGTTTCTCATTGCGCGTGGTCGCGTATGCTCACGACCGCTGGCGATGAGAAACTACCAGTCCGCGTTGAGAAAGCTGCTGCTCGAGTAAAAATCTACTTGAGCGGCAGAAAACTACAGCTCGCACTGTGCAAGATGCCGTTTTCAATGATTGCACAGTGCCGGATGCTTGTCCGCACTGTGCAATCATTGAAAACGGCATCTTACACAGTGCGAACAGGGTACTACGCAGTTCGCGAAGTACTACGTGTAGCTCGCGTAGTGCGAAGTGCACTTTGCGTATCTACGCGTAGTGCTACTTCGCGAACTACGCCCAGGGTTAGTAAGAATACACTGACCCACAGGGCCTCTTTTGGGGGGTTCCAGAGGACCCGGGCAGGGCAAAAAACATCTTTTGAAAAAGAATGTTGGCATAGGCCATGCTGGAGCTGCAACTCCTGCACTTCTTCAGTAATAGGCCCGTGGGTGGGCCAGGTCCTGGGAGCATGTGGAACTTAAAGGAGGGGGGCACATAGGCCCCCTCTCCTAGGGCTCATAAATCTGTGGGGGGCTACCACTTCCTCAGGGCTTACAGGTTTTTAAAGGGAGGGCCACTCAGATGCCCCGGGGGATTACCACCTCACTGGGGCCACATTGTTAAAGATAAATTGGGGGCTTCATGGACCCCCCCCCATGGCCCGGGTACCACCACCTCCCCAAGGTGGGCCCTACTACAACATAGGAGGGGTCACAGACCCCTCCTGGAGCCCCCAGGGCTGGATCATGCTATGTCTTGGGGTGCCCACCCCCGGGACATAGCTGTTTGCTGTAGCTTCGTGGGAGCTCTAACCGCTCCTGTCAAGTGATAGAAAGCTCTCCACTTTCAGCAAGTGAGAGCTGTGGAAATGCTCTTGCTTGCTGAAAGTGGAGCATTTGTCTGTTTCTCTGCCTGCTGTAAAGCGAGTAGGGAAACAGACAAATTGATTTCAGACACAGGAAGCAGCATGTTTAGAATCTCCCTATGTCTGAATGTAATGCCGGCTTTGGCTTAGTGTTGTATAACTAGGTACGCTGACCAGCACCTTTAAGGGGACTACTTCTGACCAATCAACATAAATAAATAGATTGATTAACAAATTCATACTACCACCTCTCTCACCCTGCTTTAGCAATAGCTCCTGAATTATTTAGATTGGGAAATAAGCAACCAGATGGAGTTAAAAATGCACAGAGCTCTTTATTACCACAAGACATAGTAATTGACCATTACAATATTACAACATAGCACCACTGGTAGTACGACAACATACTTCAGGAGTAAAATATCTAGTGTTATAAGCTTCAAAATCATTGACTGGTGATCAGAAAGTGGGGTAGGACCATAGGCATTACATTCTAGATTAAGTATTTGTCATAAGGTCTAATGTTTCTATTTTTCTATATTTTTCATCAGAATCTACAACTGTATCTCCTTCTAAAAATACACAACCTATTGTTTCCACAACTCATGCCAGCAGTCAAAGCATTTCAACCACAAGTCACAGTGGTGGAAGCATTTCAACCACAAGTCACAGTGGCAACAACATGTCATCTACTAATGGAATAAATAAGAATACCTCAGCTACTTCCAGCAACAGCGGGAACCTTCTAACTTCTCAAAGGAGCACTGAGAGCAGCACAGCATCTCTAAGCAGTCGTATGTCTACTACTAGCATCCAGCAATCCACTTCCACTACGGCTGGTACGTTACAGTTTAACATTTTGAAACCCATAAACACTATGGTCAGATTTAATAGTGCTTTTTTTCCAGAAAGTCTCATCTTTCTAGTTACCATTGAGGGAGTTGAATCTGTTTGAAGAACTTGATTAAAAAAAAGTGTTCCTTGAGTTACGCAATTAATAATCATTGAGCGGACTGGCACAGTGATGTATGACAGCGATGCAGAAAGTGGTTGTTTGTTGAAATACGTGACACAATAAAAGGCTCTTGATTAAAGGCTTTTGATGAGTTACCTTGGCTGAGAGTTTGAATATTTCTCTTAAGACACCCATCCATCTCCAATGACATTTAGCCTTACCCTACACCTGGTTAACTTGACCAAAAGCACACAAAGCATGTACTTTGGCTATACCCAGCATTCCCCTGTGACAGTGTGTGGCCTTTGCTGATGTCATGAACCAATTCCCGTATTTTTATTTATTCATTTCTTGTTTTGTGAAGCAAAAATCTGGTCCCCTGGGATATTGAATTCTTTTCAGATAAAAGTTAAAATATAGTAGGTATATACAGTTGAAGGAAAAAAACTGCTATATCAAAGTATATACACAAAAAGACAATGATAGAAACACATATATTTGACATTGTTAATTGGGCATAAAATAGTATAATGTTCAGCGAGTGAGGTGGTTCTGAAAGAGAAGGGTTGTGAGATGTCTCTTGAAAGCATTGTACGCCGTATTAGCACTGAGTAGGGGAAATGGAATGGAGTTCCAGACTGTAGGACCACTTCCAAAGAAGGGTTGGTGAAGTGCTTTTGTCTTGACAGCTAGTGCTTCCGAGAGGGGCGAGAGGTAACAGAAATTGTCAGTTCTGTTGAAAGACAATACGGGGCTTTCCATAAATAGATATGTGTACTGTTTGTGTGTACGGTAAACAAATGTATACATTTTAATATGCTCCTTGCCACAATGGAGAGCCAGTTGAATTCCCAAGGATTTGGGTGTAGTAGTCAGATCTTCTTGTGCTGATGATTAGGTGAGCCCCAGAGTTTCGAGCAGTTATTAAAAGAACAAAATTAGATTTTCGGAAACTGACTAGAAGGGAGATTCCATAGTTCAGGCTATAGAGGACTAGGTTTTAGACAATCATTTGAAGCTTATGAACAGAATAAAGGACGTAATTACTCATTGGAGGCTGTTTGGCACTGAGAATTTTTGACTAGGACACTAATGAGGAGCAGAAATTTTAGGGTTTTGTCTACTATGAAGCCCAACGGCTTAGTGCTGTCAATAAAGGCTGGTTTTGAATTACCCTAGAAGTGAGGGTACAAGCCAGCACAAAACGAAGAGTGGAGTATTTTTGAGGGGAGGAGAATAGGAAGAACTCTGTCTTCAGGGAAGAATGGTTTCAGTGGTGTAAAGACTTCAAGGCTTGCAAGGTATTGAGGATGTTCAATAGGTTGCCAATGTCCTCTAGGGAGGACATTTTTATGTACATTTGTGTCATCAGCCTAAAGGTGGAAGGATATGCTTGAGTTTCTCAGCAAGAATCAGAGTGACTCATGTACCGACTGAAGAGCTTAGGAGGAAAAATGTACCCTTCGGGGATGCCTAAGATTATGTATATTTGTAAAGAGCACTATCACCCACAATTGTATCCTGGCGCTGAGCAGGTGTTTGTGCCTAGCCCTGCCTATGGTAGGCTGATTATTTAAAAAGCCAGGTATTCAGCTTCTTGCATAGTTCAAAAAGACATGAGGAGGCTCTGATGTGTCGTAGGTTGCCTTTCCATGCTTTAGGAGCGATGTAAGAGAATGCCTGTCTTTGTGATCTGGTTCTGTGTATGTGTGGGATGTGTGCAAGTAGGAATCCTGTGGAGCGGAGGTGCCTGGGTGGAAGGAGATGTGCCTGTTCATGTAGATGGGGCTTGAGTTGTGCATTGCTTTGAATGTTTGTGTGAGGAGTTTGAAATGAGTTTGCTTGTGGATCGGGAGCCAGTGGATCTCCTCAAGGTGTGGTGTGATGTGAGTTCTGTGTGGGAGGTTGAGGTTGATTCTGACTGCTGAGTTCCGAATGATCCCAGCAAAGAGGGTGCTGCCATGGTCCGACTTTCTGGTATTTAGAGTGTGAGTGACAAATTACTTTTGGTGCTTGGGAGCCATTTGAAGATTATCCTCAGCATCTTCAGGGTGTGGAAGCAGGATGCAGTGAGGGCATTGACTTGTGCGGGAATATCCAGGTTGCTGATGATGAATTATTGTAAGGATCCTGGTGTGTGTTCAAGGTGTGGATCCAAGTTCAGTCGGCCACCAGTTGGAGTTCCATGGTGAGGTGTTCTTCCCAAAGATCGCTATTTCTTTCTTGTTGGTGTTGATCTTAAGACCGTTTGCTTCCATCCAGTTAGCAGCTTCAATCATGCAGGAGGTGAACTTTCTTGTGTTGGGGATTTTGTCCGAGAGGGAGACTATAAGTTGTGTGTCATTTTTAATGGAGAGTGCTAGGTTTATTTGCTGTGAGTGATTAGTTAGATAAGAGTAGTACCATTTCAGGACAGTGCCTCTAAGCCCCAACACTAGTTTAGGAATGTTTAAAAGGTTGTATGGTTAACAAGGTGAAATGTTGCTGGCATGTTGAGGGGGATAGTAATGGAAGAGTCACTATTGACTACTATGTATAATTTGGCTTCAAATATGTTAAGAATATCTTATTCCGTGCTACATCCTTTTCTGAAACCTGATTGCAGAAATTACATTAAATTTGTTTTCCTTGCGGTGGAGTGCTAGTTGTTTGTTACTATAGATCTCTAGGATCTTCACTAGAAATGGAAGATTGGTTAACGGTCAAAAACTGTTAAGGTACTCCAGGTTATCTCCTTGTTTCTTTTGGTAAAAGGGTGACTTGGTCAATATTCAGAAAGTCAGGAACTATGCCTTGACTCACAGAGGAGTTGATCACTTAGGTTAACAATGGGATGATTTAGTTATGAATATCTTTTAGAACTTTGGCTGGAACTGGATCAAAGAAGCAAGAGAAGTTATTAATATATGAGATACAAACACGTTGTTGTGTATTTACTTGATAAATCATCAATTGGCATTTGAGAAAGGTCGGAAGGGAGAGAACAATATAATCTTTGTATTTTGTCATGGAGAAAGAAGAAGAGAATTTCTTACAGTTTCTTATAGGATAGGATTGAGGGGGATCACTGCCAGAATATCGACAGTCAGAATATCTAGTGACAAAAATATCAATGCAAAAATATTGATGTCCAGAATATCGAAGTCCTATCTACATAATGGTAAGTACAAAAATATCGAGAACAAAAATATCGTTGTTAAAAATATAACTTCAAGTTAGCCACCGCGAGCAAGCAAAATGACATTCCGACGAGACTTTTTCCTCGTTCGCCATCAGCAACATCAAGTTGCCGATCGCGAGCGTGGAAAACAAACCTCAGGTTTCTCATTGCGAGTGGTCGCGTATCCTCGCGACCGCTGGCGAGGAGAAACTACCAGTCCGCGTTGAGAAAGCTGCTGCTCGAGTAAAAATCTACTTGAGCGGCAGAAAACTACAGCTCGCACTGTGCAAGATGCCGTTTTCAATGATTGCACAGTACCTGATGCTTGTCCGCACTGTGCAATCATTGAAAACGGCATCTTGCACAGTGCGAACAGGGTACTGCGCAGTTCGCGAAGTGCTACGTGTAGCCCGCGTAGTGCGCAGTGCACTTTGCGTATCTACGCGTAGCGCTACTTCGCGAACTACGCCCAGGGTTAGTAAGAATACACTGACCCACAGGGCCTCTTTGGGGGGTTCCCGAGGACCCGGGCCGGGCAAAAAACTTCTTTTGAATTAGAATGTTGGCATAGGCCATGCTGGTGCTGCAACTCCTGCACTTCTTCAGTAATAGGCCCGTGGGTGGGCTAGGTCCCGGGAGCATGTGGCACTTACAGGAGGGGGGCACACAGGCACCCTCTCCTAGGGCTCATAAATATCTGGGGGGCTACCACTTCCCCAGGGCTTACAGGTTTTTTAAGGGAGGGCCACTCAGATGCCCCGGGGATTACCACCTCACTGGAGCCACATTGTTAAAGATAAATTGGGGGCTTCATGGACCCCCCCATGTCCCGGGTACCTCCACCTCCCCAAGGTGGGCCCTACTACAACATTGGAGGGGGTGACAGACCCCTCCTGGAGCCTGCAGGGCTGGATCATGCTATGTCTCGGGGTGCCCACCCCCGGGACATAGCTGATTGCTGTAGCTTCGTGGGAGCTTTAACCCCTCCTGTCAAGCCATAGAAAGCGCTCCACTTTCAGCAAGTGAGAGCTGTGGAAATGTTCTTGCTTGCTGAAAGTGGAGCATTTGTCTGTTTCTCTGCCTGCTGTGAAGTGAGTAGGGAAACTGACAAATTGATTACAGACACAGGAAGCAGCATGTTTAGAATCTCCCTATGTCTGAATGCAATGCCGGCTTTGGCTTAGTGTTGTATAACTAGGTACGCTGACCAGCACCTTTAAGGGGACTTCTTCTGACCAATCAACATACATATATAGATTGATTAACAAATTCATACTACCACCTCTCTCACCCTGCTTTAGCAATAGGTCCTGCATTATTTAGTTTGGGAAATAAGCAACCACATGGTGTTAAAAATGCTCAGAGCTCTTTATTACCACATGACATAGTAATTGACCATTACAATATTACAACATAGCACCACTGGTAGTACAACAACACACTTCAGGAGTAAAATATCTATTGTTATAAGCTTCAAAATCATTGACTGGTGATCAGAAAGTGGGGTAGGACCATAGGCATTACATTCTAGATCAAGTATTTGTCATAAGGTCTAATGTTTCTATTTTTCTAAATTTTTCATCAGAATCTACAACTGTATCTCCTTCTAAAAATACACAAGCTATTGTTTCCACAACTCTTGCCAGCAGTGGAAGCATGTCAACCACAAGTCACAGTGGTGGAAGCATTTCAACCACAAGTCACAGCGGCAACAACATGTCATCTACTAATGGAATAAATAAGAATACGTCCACTACTTCCAGCAACAGCGGGAACCTTCTAACTTCTCAAAGGAGCACTGAGAGCAGCACAGCATCTCCAAGCAGTCGTATGTCTACTACTAGCATCCAGCAATCCACTTCCTCTACGGCCGGTACGTTATAGTTTAACAATAAAAACATTTTGAAACCCATAAACACTATGGTCAGATTTAATAGTGCTTTTTTACAGAAAGTCTCATCTTTCTAGTTACCATTGAGGGAGTTGAGTCTGTTTGAAGAACTTGAGAAAAAAAAGTGTTCCTTGAGTTACGCAATTAATAATCATTGAGCGGCCTGGCACAGTGATGTATGACAGCGATGCAGAAGGTGGTTGTTTGCTGAAATACATGACACAATTAAAGGCTCTTGATTAAAGGCTTTTGATGAGTTACCTGGGCTGAGAGTTTGAATATTTCTCTTAAGACACCCATCCATCTCCAATGACATTTAGCCTTACCCTACACCTGGTTAACTTGACCAAAAGCACACAAAGCATGTACCTTGGCTATACCCAGCATTCCCCTGTGACAGTGTGTGGCCTTTGCTGATGTCATGAACCAATTCCCGTATTTTTATTTATTCATTTGTTGTTTTGAAAAGCAAAAATCTGGCCCCCTGGGATATTGAATTCTTTTCAGATAAAAGTTAAAATATAGTAGGTATATACAGTTGAAGGAAAAAAACTGCTATATCAAAGTATATACACAAAAAGACAATGATAGAAACACATATATTTGACATTGTTAATTGGGCATAAAATAGTATAATGTTCAGCGAGTGAGGTGGTTCTGAAAGAGTAGGGTTGTGAGATGTCTCTTGAAAGCATTGTACGCGGCATTAGTACTGAGTAGGGGAAATGGAATGGAGTTCCAGACTGTAGGACCACTTCCAAAGAAGGGTTGGTAAAGTTCTTTTGTCTTGACAGCTAGTGCTTCCTAGAGGGGCGAGAGGTAACAGAAATTGTCAGTTCTGTTGAAAGACAATACGGGGCTTTCCATAAACAGATATGTGTACTGTTTGTGTGTACGGTAAACAAATGTATCAATTTTAATATGCTCCTTGCCACAATGGAGAGCCAGTTGAATTCCCAAGGATTTGGGTGTAGTAGTCAGATCTTCTTGTGCTGATGTTTAGGTGAGCCCCAGAGTTTCGAGCAGTTATTAAAAGAACAAAATTAGATTTTCGGAAACTGACTAGAAGGGAGATTCCATTGTTCAGGCTATAGAGGACTAGGTTTTAGACAATCATTTGACGCTTATGGACAGAATAAAGGACGTAATTACTCATTGGAGGCTGTTTGGCACTGAGCATTTTTGACAAGGACACTAATGAGGAGCAGACATTTTAGGGTTTTGTCTACTATGAAGCCCAACGGCTTAGTGCTGTCGATGAAGGCTGGTTTTGAATGACATAGAAGTGAGGGTACAAGCCAGCACAAAATGAAGAGTGGAGTATTTTTGAGGGGAGGAGAATAGGAAGAACTCTGTCTTCAGGGAAGAATGTTTTCAGTGGTGTAAAGACTTCAAGGCTTGCAAGGTATTAAGGATGTTCAATAGGTTGCCAATGTCCTCTAGGGAGGACATTTTTATGTACATTTGTGTCATCAGCCTAAAGGTGGAAGGATATGCTTGAGTTTCTCAGCAAGAATCAGAGTGACTCATGTACCGACTGAAGAGCTTAGGTGGAAAAATGTACCCTTCGGGGATGCCTAAGGTTATGTATATTTGTAAAGAGCACTATCACCCACAATTGTATCCTGTCGCTGAGCAGGTGTTTGTGCCTAGCTCTGCCTATGGTAGGCTGATTATTTAAAAAGCCAGGTCTTCAGCTTCTTGCATAGTTCAAAAAGACATGAGGAGTCTCTGATGTGTCGTAGGTTGCCTTTCCATGCTTTAGGAGCGATGTAAAAGAATGCCTGTCTTTGTGTATGTGTGGGATGTATGCAAGTAGGAGTCCTGTGGAGCGGAGGTGCCTGGGTGGAAGGAGATGCAACTGTTCATGTAGATGGGGCTTGAGTTGTGCTTTGCTTTAAATGTTTGTGTGAGGAGTTTGAAATGAGTTTGTTTGTGGATCGGGAGCCAGTGGATCTCCTCAAGGTGTGGTGTGATGTGAGTTCTGTGTGGGAGGTTGAGGTTGATTCTGACTGCTGAGTTCTGAATGATCCCAGCAAAGAGGGTGCTGCCATGGTCCAACTTTCTGGTATTTAGAGTGTGAGTGACAAATTACTTTTGGTGCTTGGGAGCCATTTGAAGATTATCCTCAGCATCTTCAGGGTGTGGAAGCAGGATGCAGTGAGGGCATTGACTTGTGCGGGAATATCCAGGTTGCTGATGATGAATTATTGTAAGGATCCTGGTGTGTGTTCAAGGTGTGGGTCCAAGTTCAGTCGGCCACCAGTTGAAGTCCCATGGTGAGGTGTTTTTCCCGAAAATCGCTATTTCTTTCTTGTTAGTGTTGATCTTAAGACCGTTTGCTTCCATCCAGTTAGCAGCTTCAATCATGCAGGAGGTGAACTTTCATGTGTTGGGGATTTTGTCCGAGAGGGAGAATATAAGTTGTGTGTTATTTTTAATGGAGAGGGCTAGGTTTATTTGCTGTGAGTGATTGGTTAGATAAGAATAGTACCATTTCAGGACAGTGCCTCTAAGCCCCAACACTAGTTTAGGAATGTTTAAAAGGTTGTATGGTTAACAAGGTGAAATGTTGATGGCATGTTGAGGGGGATAAGAATGGAAGAGTCACTATTGACTACTATGTATAATTTGGCTTCAAATATGTTAAGAATATCTTATTCCGTGCTACATCCTTTTCTGAAACCTGATTGCAGAAATTACATTAAATTTGTTTTCCTTGCGGTGGAGTGCTAGTTGTTTGTTACTATAGATCTCTAGGATCTTCACTAGAAATGGAAGATTGGTTAACGGTCAAAAACTGTTAAGGTGCTCCAGGTTATCTCCTTGTTTCTTTTGGTAAAAGGGTGACTTGGTCAATATTCAGAAAGTCAGGAACTATGCCTTGACTCACAGAGGAGTTGATCACTCAGGTTAACAATGGGATGATTTAGTTATGAATATCTTTTAGAACTTTGGCTGGAACTGGATCAAAGAAGCGAGAGAAGTTATTAATATATGAGATACAAACACGTTGTTGTGTATTTACTTGATAAATCATCAATTGGCATTTGAGAAAGGTCTGAAGGGAGAGAACAATATAATCTTTGTATTTTGTCATGGAGAAAGAAGAAGAGAACTTCTTACAGTTTCTTATAGGATAGGATTGAGGGGGATCACTGACAGAATATCGACAGTCAGAATATCTAGGTACAAAAATATTGATGCAAAAATATCGATGTCCAGAATATCGAATTCCTATCTACATAATGGTAAGTACAAAAATATCGAGAACAAAAATATCGTTGTTAAAAATATAATTTTTTTAATGTTTAAACAATAATGTAAAATAAAATAAATAATACATTTAATTAAAAAAACAGTTAAAATTATTAAATTATTTTTTAAAATTATAAGTAATACATATAGGTGCCGATTCCGATCCTATAAAACCCGGGTACGAATGGTCGTACGGAGCGTATTCTCCGTACGACTCGTACCCGGGAAATCCATCTTACAAACCAGCAAGTACGATTCGTACAGACATACCATTTCCGTACGAATCGTAAAAAACACTGGGGCAGATTTATGAGGCCCTTGCGCCTCATTTACGCCGCCGTTGCGTCACTTTTGTGACGCAGCGGCGGCGCAAATCCTGCGCCATGCTGCGGGGTATTTACAACGTGACGCATCTGGGAGATGCGTCACGTTGTAAAGCCCTGCGCCAGCAGTAGGCGTACCTGTGCAGGGGGGGGCGTTCCATCGCAGGAATGCCTCCGAAAAGTGGCTGAGTGAAATCTACAAGATTTCACTCAGTCACTTTTCAGCCCATGCTGCGTCAAAACCCTGCACCCGCTTGAAGCAGGCGTAAGGATTGACGCAGCATTGTGAAGAT
Organism: Triturus cristatus; assembly: GCF_964204655.1. Taxonomy (NCBI): domain Eukaryota; kingdom Metazoa; phylum Chordata; class Amphibia; order Caudata; family Salamandridae; genus Triturus; species Triturus cristatus. Next base: position 743,372,272 of record NC_140583.1, read on the forward strand.
AGGTCCCCCCAAAACATTGCTGGAGCTGCGTCGCGCTTGCGACGCAACTCCAGCAATGCGCCACTTTTACGGCACTGATGCGTCACGCATCTGTGCCGTTTTTGCCCCATGGTGCGCCGCATTGTAAATGCGGCGCATCCATGGTGGCGGAGCTGTGGCGCACAATAACTGGCGCATCCCTGCTGATATGCAGGGATGCGCCAGTTATTATAAATCTGCCCCACTGTATGGCTAAAATATACCTACTATTCTGATCCTGGGCAGCGCGTACGCGACGTCCGCACGGAGTCAGGCAGTGTTTTACGGACCAGCAAGTACGATTCGTACCTACAGCACTCCGCAAAAAGTGCCGGAAAAGCTAAGTACGCTGCGATGCACGACGAAAAGGGGGCCCGGTATGCGACGTACATGCCATCAACCACATCGTACGTGTCATCATGTACAGTGCGTACCCCAACATTGCATATGTACGGTGCGTACATACGCGCTGTTGGGTTACGCACCGTAGATAGGCCAACAGTGCGTATGTACGGTGTGTATTTCCGCACCACACCCCTCCACCCGCATATGTCCGCACCGTACCTCAGGTGTACCCCAATCCTCACGTATGTACGGTTTGTACATACGCGAGGATTGGGGTACACCTGGGGTACGTTGCGATCATACGCGGGTGGGGGGTACAGTGCGGACATACGCGGGTGGGGGTGTACGGTGCGGACATACGCGGGTGGGGGGGAGGCTGGGGGGGCCGTGCGACTCATACCCCGGGCACAAGTGTACCCGGGGTAGGGGTCGTACAAAGTTCGCTCCGTACAGGACGTTTTCCATACACTTGTGTATTCGGAACGCCGGTATGGATCGGACTTGTGCGCTCGGACTTCAGTTTTACGACTCGTACGTAAAACTGTCCGGGGGCGTCTCATAGACCTTTTCCCGATACGATTCATATGTATTTCTTAACGTACAAATCGTACTTCACCGGTTGTACGGGACTTGTACGATTCGTACGTAAAAAAATACAGATACTAGTCGTACGGTAATATTTTTTAACGGATCGGAATCGGCACCATAATGTAAAAATAAATTAAACATATATATGTTTAAAATATAATATATACTTACTCAATAATATTTATAAATAATTATTTTATATATACACATACACCAATAATATACATTTAAAATGTAAAATATATAGAACAAATTCAAATATTACAATATTTTTAATCATTTTAAATACATTTTACACTACATTAACTAAAACAGTAGAGAAAATATTGGATAGCGGAGGGAATACAATTACTATTCCTACTCCAGAGAGTGCAACAGTAGGGAAGTGTTGGATAGCGTAGGGGTAAAAATTACTAATTCCACGCTAGTGAGTGCAAGAGTAGGGAAAGTGTTGGATAGCGTAGGGGTAAAAATTACTATTCCTACTCCAGAGACGGCAAGAGTAGGGAAAGAGTTGGATAGCTTAGGAATAAAAATTACTATTCCCACTCCAGAGAGTGCAAGAGTAGGGAAAGTGTTGGATAGCGGAGGGGTAAAAATTACTATTCCCTCTCCAGTGAGTGCAACAGTAGGGAAAGTGTTGGATAGAGGAGGGGTAAAAATTACTGTTCCCACTCCAGTGAGTGCAACAGTAGGGAAAGTGTTGGATAACGTAGAGGTAACAATTACTATTACCACTCCAGAGAGTGCAAGAGTAGGGAAAGTGTTGGATATCGTTGGGGTAAAAATTAGTATTCCCACTCCAGAGAGTGCAACAGTAGGGAGTACGATGGCAGTTTTTCACTGCCTTTTCGTGCCGGTTTTTCCGGCACGAAAAGGCAGTCGGAAACTGTCTTTGGGGGCCCCCAGTAGGGCCCCTATGGGTGGGAGGCTGCCGAAGGGTGGCCTGGAGGCACCTATGGTGCCCCTCTGTGGATCACTGCACCCGGTGGCAGGCACCTTGGGGTGCTGGCCACAGGGTGCAGGGATAAACTGCACCCCTGCTTTTCACAATGCAACCATGCATTCCACTCGGAATGCATGCTTGCATTGTGAAGTATATGAGTGCGACCGAACCCTGTTCGGTCGCATCGTACTTGCAGGGCCGTAAACGGCGACAGATGGTGGGTCGGTTACGGCTCCTGACCGATGTCGGATGGACCTGAGTCCGTCCGACCGACATCAGAATCAGCCCCTGAGGCCCCCGCATCGTACTTGCAGGGCCGTAACCGATGACAGAAGGTCAGTCGGTTATGGCTCCTGACCGATGTCGGACAGACCTGAGTCCGTCCGACATCTCAATCAGCCCTTGAGGGGCTGATTCTGATGTCGGACGGGCTCAGATCCGTCCGACATTGGTCAGGAGCCGTAACCAACCGACCTTCTGTCATCGGTTACGGCCCTGCAAGTACGATGCGACCGAACAGGGTTCGGTCGCACTTGTATACTTCACAATGCAAACATTTATTCCGAGTGGAATGCTTGCTTGCATTGTGAAAAGCAGGGGTGCAGTTCATCCCTGCACCTTGTGGCCGGCACCCCAAGGTGCCTGCCACCGGGTGTAGGGATCCAGAGAGAGACACCATAGGTGCCCCCAGGCCGCCATTCGGCAGCCTCCCACCCATGAGGGACCTACTGGGGGCCCCCAAAGACAGTTTCCGACTGCCTTTTCATGCTGGAAAGACCGGCACGAAAAGGCAGTGAAAAACTGCCATCGTACTCCCTTGGTCGCAAGAGGCGGCCGGGGGAGTACTGAGGGATTTCCGGATGGCGGACGGGCTCTCTGAGCCTCTTGTCCGCAATCCGGAAATCCGAGTCGGATTCCTTTCCGACCGAGCCCCTCAGAATGGCTCGGTCGGAAAGGAATCCGTCCGACACGTTCCGATTCGGTCGGAAGGGCTCCGACCATCGTTCGGAGCCCTTCTGACCGAAATCAGAATTGGCTCCTTAATAGTGTATTGTGCTTGTTCCGGCGGAATGTGCAGAAAGTAAACGGTGCTTGTGAATACACTTTTATTACCTTCTTAATTGCAGTGGTGGCTGTTGATCTTTAAAAGTAGTGCGGTATAATACTTGCCCTGAATTGTAGTGAATGTGTAAGGGGTGAGCCCAACCTCATTAAGTGAGGGGTCTTGGGTAATTCCCCTGACCACTGAGATTATTTTTTTTTTAAACTGGGTCAAATAATGCATTTTAGAGCACAATTTAAACATACATTTGCCGACAAGTCATTTGCTGTGAAAATGTACTCATTAAATATTAAATTCTGTCATGGTGTTCCCCCTGGGTTGGTCACAGGTGCTGGCCATGCTAAAAATGACATTCAGTATGCCAGTGCCTAAATTTTCCCATGAGTTTCTGTATACGCTGGGAATTTCCTTCAGAATGCCAGGGTCAACGCTCAGACTAGCAAACATACCACTACATTATCAATCAGGCAAACATACATTGATTTACTCACGCTCATTCTAACTCAGACTCATTCATTCTCATTCACTTGCACTTATTTATTCAATGTTCTTGCACTCACTCTTTCTCTCATTCACCAGGGGATTAATTATGATTCTGGCAGTCCACGGACCGCCAGACTCATGGGGGGCCCGACAACAGCGGTCTCCAGACCACCCCTATTTCGATTAGGTGGTTGGACTACCATTGTCCCGCCGCAGCGCCAGGGAACCACTTACCCTGGTTGTGTTGCAACAGTCGGGAGGCGGTAATATGCTTGGCGAGACCGCCGCAGTCCTGCCAAGCATATTACGAGTGTCATCTCCTCTGGCGGTGTCATGGAGATTCCTACTCCATAACCACTATGGTGGAGAAGAAAGAAAGGGCGCCCTATGCCTTGTCCGCATGGGGATGCATGCAAGGGGAAACAACTTATGCCCCCATATGCATGAACCCCAGTTCCTGCACGTCATGGACTTATCAGTCCATGCAGTGCAAGAACTGTTTTTGGCGTTTCAATTGTGATGCTCATTTTCAGGGCACCGCCTTGAGAACATCCAAAAAAAAGCCCGCCAGACAGAAGAAAATTCATAATATGGTGGGCGATCTGACCAAGGCTTTGACATTGCAGGCAGCTGGACGGACCCTGCACCGCACCGCAAAAGTCATAATCAAGACCTAAGCGTCACTCATTTACACTCTTACTCACACTTACTCTGACACACTCATATTTTTATGCTCACTCACATTCACTTGCCCTCACTTTTACTCTTGACCATTCATTCTCACTTATTTTCTAATCTGGGGTCGATTCCGATCCGGGTCGGAAAGCACTCCAACCGAGCTGGATCCGGAGTGTTTTCTGACCGAGCCGGAGTCCTGCAGTCCGACCGAGCGAGTACGATGTGGCCGTATGCTGCGGGACTCGGTTCAGTCGGACTCCCATAGAAGTCAATGGGAGCCGGTCGAGCGACGCGCACATGGGCTCCCATTGACTGAATGGGTACGTCGCGGAAAAGTGCGCCACCTACAGTGGGTACGTGTCAGTGCCATCCGCACCATACATGCCTGTGTTGGGGAGACCCATTGGTCTCCCCCAGTGTCTGAGTCGTAGGGCTGCGGGTGACAGGGAGTCCGACGCGGACCCCCAAAGGCAACCACCCGGACAATTTGCAAGCCGGACACTTCGGCTTGCACAGGCTGTCCGACGCGTACATCGTACTGGCTCGGTTGTGAATCGCATCCATTGCACGCCTCGGTTAGCTTACGACCGAGACGTACGGAGCGGTTCGGACCCAGAAACGACTCAGTCGGTGAATTTCATGTAGCTCGCATCGTACTTGCTCACTCGTACAGCTGTACGAGTCGGCTGGAAAAAAAGCGTACGGCTCATAGTTTTTCCAGCCAGATCGCGTTCGGTGCCCTGCCGACCCGGATCGGATCGGCCCCTCTAAGTCATTCGTTCTCACTCCTTCGCCTGCACTCACTTATGTATTTTTATTCACTCACCTACACTTCCTCTCACTCATTCATTCTCAAATAGGCCCCGATTTGCAAAACAGTCACGGAACGCTGCACAGCAGCCAAAAATGCTGTGCTGCATGACACAGAGGGAGCAGGAAAGTGCCATATCTAGAGAGACATGGCTCTCTCTTCCACCATCCCTAGCACAGGTGCAGATTTTAGCTACCATGACCTGGCACACACCTTAGCGCCATAGTGCTAGAATGAATGTGTGAGTCTACGATAGGTTTAGTGCTGAGCACACTTAAAAAATGTTCCTACCTTGTATGTGTTCTGCACAGTGCAGCAAGCATTCAAAGTCAGAAAAGAAAGGAGAAATAAAATCTTTTCTCCTCTTAATGCCTCCTTTTAAATGGCATTCATTTTTGGCTCCAAACCTTGTTTACTATTGTTTGTAGAGTGGGTTTTGTGTCAAAAGGCATGAGTGGTTGCATGGGAATGCCCATATACCACATATGGAAAACCCCCTTGCTGCTAAGTAATGCAAAGCAGTGCGTTGTGCTGCTTTGCGTTACGTTTAGGTCACTTTCCAGCACAAAACACATTTTGCACTAGAAAGTAAATTAGGAAAACAATATTTTGTGCTGGTTAGCAACACTTTTGTGATGCTAATCCAGTACAAAATGTTTGTAAATCTACTCCTTAATATTACTTACTGTACCTCACTCATTATCAGTCACATACTCACAACATACATATAAAAGCATTTAATTTTACTTATCTCAGCTGCTAGAGAAGGTCTAGCTCCTGTTGATTTATTTTTTATTACACTAACAATGAATAATAAAAAAATACTCAAAAATTGGTATAATAGAAAATGGGCAGAAAGCAAGATGAATGGAGCATCCATGCCCATAGGGTTTGGCAGCTCCCTGTTCCTGGCACTGATTATGTCATCTTTGACATCAAAGTCACAAAAACAGTGGCAAGTGTCACAAGGGGCAACAAAAGCAAAAAGAACAGATAATGGCTGGAATGCTGAACAATGCAAATATTCACCCCCAGTCAACAGATCCGGGCTTAATCCATTGTATTTTCCCACCACACCACCCCAGTTTGGACCCCCCCATAGGTTAATCAGTCTTGACCCTGTTCCTCATATGAACAGCCAAGCCTGAACTGCCAGGCCAGGTCCTCCCAGGACCAGAAACAAGCATCCTGGGGCCAGTTTTGGGGTATCAGCTTCAGGGCTGATTTGCATATGGTTGGGTCCAAACAGGAAAGATGTGGTGAACAAAATAACAATGAATTAAACCCAGATCTGTGACTGGGTGTGAATGTTTCACAATGTTTGGCATTCTGTCCATCATTTATTTGTGTCAGAAGGGGCGAGCCAGGTTTTGCAACTGAGGTCACTGGTGCTTCCTCAATGAGATCAATGCTTGGAGACAACCCTGATCTATCATAGCTTGCAGCTTGAAACCTAGCTTTTTAAGAGAAAGCCATTTTACAACTTTTTTGATGCTGATGCTTTCATTGGTGCAGATATTAGAGAATTAAAAAGGAGAATTAAAAAGGCAGAGTAACACAAAATAAAGACAAAAGATGTCAAAAAGCGAAAAAATGCAACCTGTTGTCTTGGAGATGGAGGAAGTGTATGGTTACGTTTAGGTTACATTTAAGAGCTAGGGTCAGTGTTAGAGAGGCTAGAGATTGTTGAAAATGGCCCTTTCTGCAGGGCCACCCACAAGATTTTTGCCATCCTCCTCTTTTTGTTGAATTAGGTTTTGTTGGCTTTAGGACTCTGGGCACTTTAGCATTTCCAACCAGAGCTAAAGTGCATATGCATATCATCCCTAAGGTAAGCCTTAGGCAGTCCTATGGGCAGAGTGCAATGTATTTAAAAGGTAGGACACATACCTTTGAGTTCTGCATGTCCTCGTAGTGAAAAACTGCTAAAATAGTTTTTCACTGCTCCTATGCCAATCTATCTCATAGTTTATCAGTGGGATTGCCTTAAAACTTCTTTTAAGTGTAATCTCCAATTGGGAGAAATAGGGATTTGGAGTTTGGTATCTCCGAACTCACAATTTAAAATTACAACTTATGGTGAAGACGGATTTAAATTGTAAGTCTGATAAAGCCACTTTTAGAAAGTTGGCATTTCCTTACTTTAACCACTCTATGCCTCTGCCTGTCTCTAAACACATAGATGGGTCTGGTGACAGCTTAGCTTTGTGCATTCCCTCTATACAGTTACACAAAGGGTGCTGGGGTGTGACATTTGCATCCTTCCTGAGGTAGATTGAAAAGGAGGAGTTGACACTTACACCTGAATAGGTCTGTGCCTGTCTCCACAAAAAGGGCTGCATACTCCCCCACCTGTAGTGAGTCTGGAGCCAGGGCAGGGAATTCAGGAACCAATGTAGTCTACAAAGGTCTTTTTGAAATCCCCCCCACTTCAAAGGCACATTTGGGTATAAGTACTGAACTCCTGTCACCATCAAATCCGAACTTTGCTGGAACCAAGGATACTCTGCCTGAAGGAAGAGTTGCTGTGTTGTTGGAGATACTGCCACTTTGTTACCTGCTCTGTGTGTGGGTCTGCTGACTGCTGCTTTTTGCCTGGGAGTGAGAAGGACTGACCCTGTTCTCTACATCCTTAAACCCAAGTTTCTCCAAGGGCTTAATGGCTCGCCTCCTGTTCCCTGAATTCCCAGGGCCACAAAAGATTCTTGCAACTCTGCTGGGGCTGCTAGACTCTGCCATCCGTGAGTACTACTCTTGCTTGAGGTGCCCCTTCAGTCTTGTGCCTCAGAAGTGGGTTCTACAGCTGTTTTCTGCACAATTCGAGCAGTGGCTCTTTTGAGCTGCTTGGGACTGATGCAGTGCCCTCCGATGGTAATGCAGTGATGATTTGATGACGACTTGCGTGCTGACTGTGAGGTTTGACATTGACCATCACTAAGCCGAAGACTTCGCTGCGAGGCTCGACTTTGACAGAGCACTGATTTTTTTATACCTACTGCGAAGCTCGACCTTGAAGCAGTGCTGATCTCCCAACACCAACTGTGAGGCTCAACTTCAATGCATCGACCTGACTGCATGATTCGGAACCAATACAGGGAGTCCTTGAACGTACAATGTACAATTCTAGCGGGCCCTGCGTGGGTCCTGTAGCTGGCCTGCCCTCCATAGTGGTTGGCAAGAGCTTCGGATTTACCCCAGTCTAACGCGATCTCAAGTAACCTTTAGGCGCTATTGACTTCTACGCACTGCTTTTAGATTTAGGTGCCAATTACGATCCGGTAAAAAAATTCCCCGTGCGACTCGTATCCGGTCTTTTTACCGTACGAATCGTACAAGTGCCGTACGAACTGGCAATCACGATTCGCATGGGAAAAAGACCATACGAATCGCATTGGGAATAATTCCCCACACGTCCTCGGGTCGGAAAAAGTGTCCGACACGTCCTCGGACGATTTACCGTACAAACGTGAAAAGCGAAGTCCGACCGGGGAATCAGGATCCGTCCCGGGCGTCCGAATGTACAACCGTATGGTTAAAAGACCGTCCGCACCGAACCCCTATAACAACCATGGAGACGTCCAAACAGGTGCCCGGCGTAGCGCTGGGGGTACGCACCGTACATACACGGGTGGGGGTACGACTCGAACGTACTCGGGTGTACATACACGGGGGTTCGACACGTACAGTTCGACACGTACTCGGGTGTACATACACGGGGGGTTCGACACGTACTCGGGTGTACATACACGGGGGGTTCGACACGTACTCGGGTGTACATACACGGGGGGGTTCGATACGTACTCGGGTGTACATACACGGGGGTTCGACACGTACAGTTCGACACGTACTCGGGTGTACATACACGGGGGGTTCGACACGTACTCGGGTGTACATACACGGGGGGTTCGACACGTACATGCGGGGGCTGGGGTGGGTACGGCGCGTACATGCGGGGGCTGGGGGGGTACGGCGCGTACATGCGGGGGCTGGGGGGGGTACGGCGTGTACATGCGGGGGCTGGGGGGGGTTCGACGCGTACATGCGGGGGCAGGGGGGGGTACGGCGCATACATGCGGGGGCTGGGGGGGGTACGGCGCTTACCGGGCCACCTACTCTGGTCGTTTCGCGCCGTACTTCGCATTTCCGGCACTTTTTGGGTGCCGTAAAAATATTGCCGTCCGGACTGCTGTCGGTTCGAATCGTAATTCCTGGGTCGTGAAACGCTGCCTGGAAGCGTCCCGACGTCACGTCGCAGCATTCCCGGATCACATTCGTATGCATATTTTCGTCGGTCGGTGTTTTTTACGATTCGTACGGAAATGGTGATTCCGTGCGAATCGTAATTCCATGTTTGTAATGTTTTACAACCGGGTACGAGTTGGACGGAGAATACGCTCCGACCGACGGTACGTACCCGGTTTTTACCGGATCGTAATCGGCACCTTAATCTTTAAAAATTAATGTCTCAAGTTCTACTTATTGGATTTTTTGGGTTTTGGTCCTGTTTTACTCGAATAAAGTTTCCTAAACTGGTGTGGAGTTTTTTTGTGGTGTTTTCACTGAGTTACTATAATTTAAGTGTGCACACATACTTTACACATTGCCTCTTAAGCTAAGCCTGACTGCTCTCTGCCAAGCTACCAGAGGGTGAGCACAGGTGTTTTTTTAGGTTGTGTTTTTGACTTACCCTGGCTAGTATTGTTGCTCCTGCTTTGACAGGATGTATACTCTGCCAACCGGAAGCCTCAATTTCTAACAGGTATGTTTTAAGGCAAGGTTTATGGGTTAGGTATAGTGTAGGGGTATGTGTTAGAATTCAGATTGGGGTAATAGTTAGGCATGGGATATCTTAACTTTAGGGCTTACGGTATATTTATGTTTATTGAAGATATATGGGAACTTGTAAGGCGAAATGTTGGGATTAGGTTTAGAGTAAGGTTAGTGTTAGTGTAAGTGGAGAGTTAAGTTTAGATTAGTTTTAGGGCTTGGGTTAGGGTTAGCATCAGTGTAACTGAAGGTGTAAAGGATGGTGTTAGAAGAAGGTGTGAGGAACATTGTCCCAGAAGATGGTCCAAGTGTAAGAGAATATCCCCCATAAAATTGCACATAACATGGTGTAAGAGAAGAATGGTTCGCTGCTCAACAATAACAGAGGTCCCTGTCCACTAAATCGCAGTACTTTGAAGTGGCACGTGGAGTGTTGGTGTTCATTCAGCATGCCTGGTGTGCTTCCCAGTGGGTCCTAGGGTACTTCTAATTGATAACCCACATGGAGCTATTGTCTGTGGCTGCTTCAGTACGATTGTATATTGAGCACATGAAGCTTTCTAAGTAACTAAAGGCAACATTTTGTTTCAGGTATTTCCAAAGCGCCATGTTTTTGCCTCATGCCGAATGGAACCCAGATATCTCAAGGTTAGTCAACAACAATCTTTCATATCCTTTCCCTTATACCGGTTGCCACTACTGGGAATGCATTGCCGTGTGATTTATCTAGAAACGTAGAAGCTTGCCTATGTAACGCATTTTAATTCCTTCCAATTTACGTGGTGTGGTAGAAGACCTGCATAGGACATTTCTTTACGATTTGTTCAAGCAATCAGATTTTTAAGTGTTCTAGGTTGACGTAAGTACATTTATAAATTACCAAGAATCTAAAAAACAATATATTGTTATTTGGAGCCATGTATATTTTTGTTCATAATGGAAAATACACAAATAATGTAAGGAAACTAATGTATGATGAGGCCTTCTAGACATTGTTGCCCTGCATGCCTGTGGTAACATTAACAATTTCATTCTGACAGACAAGACAACCACATTTGACTAACTGTTATATTTAATAATTATTATAGGCTTTAGCTTTTATTTATTGAATGTAGCATCATGAGACAATTTTGTTACATAATCAGTGGGCAGTTATATTTTCTTTCATAAGGAGTATGCTTTACATTGTTAGGATACGATACCAGTAAGAGAAGAGCAGAGTGCAGATAAGTAACAATTTCCATTAGATCTAGTAACATTTTGTGTGATTAGCTCGGTGTTTTAAAAACAAAATTTTTTTCTTGTATTAGTCGTTTTGTATAGAACTTAGACAGATACTAAATTCTTTGTAGAACGGTAATCATCTGAGATGAAAAACAAATTGCATAGGGAGGACAAAGTCTGTATGTAAGCGGAGGAGCGTGTTTATGGCTGATAGAAAGAGCTGAGATATTTATAATACGTTTGAGTGGCATGTGGTCATTGTAATTGTGCCAAAGTTATTTCTGTGGAAGGAGAACATCTCTTGGCAAAAGTAGCCGCATTACTCCTTTTTAGGTCGAGCATTCGAGACCTCTTGTATATACTTTACTATATACTTATATGTGGATGTACTTTGTGAGCTCTGGAGATCAGCCCTAGGACTTGTCTGCTTCCACTTAGGGACTTTTTTCTGATCAAACCTCGAAGGCCCTGATTTTATATTAAAAACAGAGCCTTAGACTTTACCATTTTCCACTGACAGGCAATATTTCTCTCCATGTGTTCCCACACCTGGCGTGTCAGGCAGTTTGGTGCTTATTTTCCCTCCATGTTAAAGAACAGTAGAGGTTTCAGAACCCAGGCTAATGTACTGCATAGCTAAATACATATAAGGTCCCAAAGGCGAGACTGATTGCATTGCAAATGCTTGTTCTGATAGGTGTGTCTTTGCTTGATGTAGAGGAGCTATGCCTTTTCTCTGCTGAGATGGGTGCTTTTGATATTTGGACACAATCCTTGAAATGTATTTTGGCGCACGACCCGCTCTTCCAAATAATCCTATGCCTCGTATAGCCTACCTCTTCCTATAGACACATAAAAAAAATCTGCCCTCATCAACTCCACGTCGTTCATTATTCCCTTCCGTGGAAACATCTTTAAATGTGCTTCCTTTAACTGACCTCTCAGACATTCTGCTGCATTTCTTCTACATTGTCACATGCTTAACCTTTTTTGCCTTCTTAATCACTCCCTTTACTTGTCTGTTTGATTTTTTAAAAGTGGGGGCAGATTTACAAGAAAGTGACTCAGTGCATGCCCTAAGCCATTTGGCTGCTCCGCTCTGAGCCACTTTCAAAGCACAGGAATGCGGCATATTTACAACAAAATTTCGCAACGCTATGCTTCCCCCTGCGCTGGCACATAAACTGCTGCCATGCTGGCACAGGCACCCTTGCACCATGGTGCAAGGATGCCTGTGTCGTGGGGAGATTGTTTTTGTGTAGGAAGGGAACCCTTCCTGAACAAAAACAATCTGGAATTCTGTTTTTCAACTTCTATGTGTGATGCATTAGCACAAATAGAAGTTGAAAAACAGCATTGTTTCAATGATTGTTTATGTGAAGGAAGGGAACCCTTCCTGAACAAAAACAATCATTAGAGGTGATTTCCTCTATCTATGCGTGCTGCAGTATGCAGCATGCATAGAAAGAGGAAAACAAACGAGGAGAAATTAATACATTTCTCCTCATTGCTCCTCCATACGCCTGCCGTGGGGAGGCGTAGCATTCACATGCATTTCCAGATTTACGATTCCTCATAAATCTGGAAATGTGTCAGGTTCCATGGGTGTTGTGTGGGAACACCTACAACAACTCCCATGGAACACCCCATTCACACAAAGTGCTAGGTGTAAAGGTGCCAATCTTATAAGGACAGGAAAAGTCACGCAGAGTGGCTTTTCCTGTCCTTGTAAATATAGAGCAGTAGAATGTGCCACTGGTACGTCACAAAAAGTGACGCACCGGTGGCGCAAGTGTCTTGTAAATCTGTCCCTTGATATTTAGCCCAACAGTAATCATGTTGTGTGGTGTTTGGAGTACTGAATATGCTAAATGTATTATGAGTTACAATAAAAAGCTTGCAGAAATTGAAGTTACGTTAATGAGCTGCAACTAATCCTCATTTATTCTCATTAAGGCTCAATCATCAATCACTTTGTGGATGCTGAAAACTGGTGTTTTACGTCCATCTGCAATACATCTTGTAAAACAGAAACGACTAACGGACCGTGCCCGACTGTCACCACCACCCAAACTTCAATGAGTGTTTCCACCACATCAGCTCCAAAGGTTCCAGCTAGTACTGCACCCGTAACGAAATCACCACCAGATTCTGGAAACGGTGCTACCTCACCTCCGGGGGGTACACCTACAAACCCTTCGACCACACAAACTAGACCATCTTCTGGAGACTGCAGTGATCTTTCTCCACCAAGGCGGGTATGTGATGGCAGCGTATTACAAATACCCCTCCAATAGACACCTTTCTGAGTGACTTCAAACCACTGTAAGCAGCTAAATTCCTAATTTACCACAAGGGCAATCATTAAGGTCTTATGGCTGTGTGATATACCAACCATACATCTAAAACACACAGCTTTGTGTTGCCAACTTCCTTTCTTGGTCAACCATTATGTATCAGTCTCATTATGGCCTGTAACCAAGTCCATTAATTAGACGGAAAACAATCTTCTAATTTTCAGTAGTATTTTCAGTACTTTTTTACCCTTATGTTTATCCCCGATTTGTCCAGCTATCTCTTCTTTTAGTACATACAGATTGTGCTTTATTTCACTATCTTACAGGGAGAACTACAGGTTGGTGTACTCTACCATAGTGCTGTAGCAGAATTAGCCCTGTCCTCCCTGACAGGCTTTGATTTGCCAACTGTCACTAACTGCAGTTTTTCAAAAAGCTTCGTCCTGTCATTGATTCACACAACAGTTTGGAAGTCGTTGCCACAACTTAAAAAGAGCATTTTTCTCCAGAAATGAATTCCAATTACATCTTTGATACAAGGCATTCATGAAAGTCATGTAAAGCCCATTATTTGGGCAACAAGGCTCGTTAATTTTTATTTTCCAACACATTTGTTTTTTTCAGCAAAAAACATCTTTTTGATCATATTGGGTTGAATCTAAATCAAACATAAACAATGAGAGGGTGTTAGACTTGACATCTTTTGGCCTGTTTTTGCTGGTTTAGTGTCTTTGCGCACTTTCTCACTGCTGTTCAGTGATAAAGTGCAAGTGCTCCTGTTGTAAATTGTTATTATGGATTGGTGTTTCCATGATTGGCTGATTTGATTTACTAATCAGTCCCTAGTACAGTGCACCATGTGCGCCCAGGGCCTGTAAATCAAATGCTGCTAGTGGGCTTGCAGCCCTGGTTGTGCCACCCACACACACAGGCTGTAAATGTAACTCTGGCCTGCCATTTCAGAGCCTTAGTGCAGTCTGGTACTGCCATGTCGACTTGGCAAGTGTACCCACTTGCCAGGCCCTAACCTTCCCTTTTCTTACATATCAGTCACCCCTAAGGTAGGCCCAAGGTACCCCTGAGCGCAGGGTGCAGTGTATGTGGTAGGTAGGACATGCCCTGGTGTGTTTGGCATGTCCTGACAGTGAACTACTGACAATTTTGCTTTTCACTATTGCAAAGCTACCTGTTGCCCTAGGACAGAATGGGGAGTTTGTTTATAACATCTTATAAATATAACTACCCCTGGGAACAAGGTAGAAAAATAAAGTTTAGAATATCTGAGCTCAGAATCTTAAGATCCATCTTTTAGTAAAGGTGATTTTTACATTCTGTGTTTGAAAATACCACTTTTAGAAAGTAGGTATTTTCTTGCTTAGCCATCCAGGGTGCCTCTGCTGGGTTTGTGGATTGACTTTCTGGCTTTGAATGACAGGGGCTGGGGAGGAGCAGTGGCTCTAGAAAGTCTTGATGGGTCAGGGATGGGCTGAATAGACCTGGGCTGCATTTAAAGTAGAGAGAGGAGATTTCCTATCGCCTGAATGGGCCTAGTTTGCCTCTGACAATGCTGTCTCCACCCCCTGCCAGGAAGCTGCACCAGAGAGGACAAAACTGGTTCTGGCTGGGCACAGACACTATTTGCCCCCAGAGAACAAAGGAGTTTGGCCTATAAAAAGTGGGGGGTCCAAACCCCTAAACTTTAGAACTCTTTTGGAACCAAGAAGACTACCAAGAAGAAGAGCTGGAGAAGCTGTGAGGAGGGACTACCACTTTGCTGTGAGCTTTGCTGGGTTGGCCTGCAGTGGCTGCTTCTGTCTTGGGCCGTGAAAGGACTGGACTGAACTTTCTGTCACTTCCTTTTTGTGAGTTTCTCCAAGGGCTTGAGGTAGATCTTGCTCCCTGTTCAAGAAGTCTCATTAACAGCAAAGACTTCAAGTTCTTCTGCCCTCAGCACCGGGGACTGTGTGTTTTGTGCTGCAACCGAAGAAAAAGCAACCTGACGCCTGCTACAATGCCGCTGCCGACTCTGTGTCCTGAAGGCAGTGCAGAGGGCACTGCCGAAATGCCGCACCACAACCCTGCTCTCACCAACGATGCCACTTGATGCTGCCACTGAGCCTCTGCTTGCACCACGACCTGTGGGCAATGCACTCCACACCGCCTTGCTTCATGCCGTTGCCCTAGTATCCTAGACGACACCGCTCCACGCCGACATCGACGCAGCTGCTTGCACCATGGTTCGAGGGCACCACTCTTAAGTTACACAATGCACCATTCTCATCCAGCACTGCAGTTGTGGCTTACAGACGCTGGCGCCATCGACTTCAGTTCATCAGCCGACGACAGCGCTTCAGCAACGACGCCACCGCTGCTTGCACCGTGACCTGCCAGCACCACAACGAGCACCTCATCACTTCACACCGCAGCCCTGGTCTTAACGACGCCGCTGGACAACCGTCACCGATCGCTGCCTGCACCATGACATTAGGACACCGCATGCTGCACCGCTACACTTTGCACCGCAGCACTCAACTCCTGCCGACGCTCCTGACTTCAACCGCGAGGAGTTCGATCTGCAACGCATGTGACTCTAGGGGCCCGATGACTCCTGCACCGACCTCCGGAACCGATGCCTGTGGACACCGTGCCTTTGGAGCTCATTGAGAGGTCACCAACGCCCTGAAATTCTTAAGGTACTGTTTTGAGGTCTTCCCGACACCATAGCTGGCCCGCGATGCCATGGTCAGCCAGAAGTGTTTGTATTTGTTGTTCTCGACGCTGTGATAGCCCCAGACGGAGCTATCAACTTCAAGGAACTTTATTTCAAATGTATTTTTATAACTGAAGATTACTGAGTACTGTATTGTGGATTTTTTGTATTGTTTTTGATCTTGTCTTAAGTACATAAAAATGTTGGATATTTTTCTAAACTATGGTGATGTCCTTTTGTAGTGCTTACACTGTGTTACTATTGGTTATGTGCAAATGCTTTACACACTGCCTCTAAGATAAGCCTGACTGCCCGTGCCGTTTTAGGAGTGTAACTCCCTTATCCTGACTAGGAAGAAGGGTCCCTACTTGGACAAAGGTACCTACCTCTGCCAACTAGTGGCCCCCGTTTCTAACAGAGGGCCTCATATCAGGGACATTTTTGCTAAGTTAAACCAGTTTCAATAGGGAGGATTCTGTGATATCCTATGCTCATTAGCCCCTGCATGAGTGAGTGGTGTTTGGACAGAATATTGGATAAAAAATATTGTGTGGACAAAGTAATGTGTCAATAACATCGTGGACAAAAATATTGTCAAGGTAAGTTTCTTTTGGTAAGCAAAGTTAAACTATACTTAACTCCACATATATGTGACTTGTCTACATATATATCTTCAAGGTACGTAGATGTGGAGTTAAGAATAGTAAATCCATGCTTATCTAACTGCACTTACCTTCTCGATATTTTGGTCCACGATATGTTTGACACGATAATCTGTAAGCACTATATAGGTTTCATCGATATTCTGTCCGACAGCCCCTGATTCCATGAAGTAAATTGTCAAACAAGACGCTTGTCACAACTCCCGTTAACTTGCAATGTACAGTCCCACTTTTCAAATGAAAACCTGTATGTTTTGTGCAAGTCATGTTATCACCCTGTACTCTTTTTTTCCCTGCTGCCTATTGAAAAAAAAAACAGTTGAAATGGTTTTGAAACGTCTTCAAAGACTATTGTATTTCATCATAAAGCAAACGTCCCTAACTGGTTCTGCCATACTTGGATGCTTTTCATGCGCCACTCCTAAAAAGAAGCGCACACCGCTTGGTGGGATTACCAGCTGCACACCATGTTGCTTATAATTCTAGGACTATTTTACACTGTGCTGCGACGGAGGTGGCTTTTAATTGTCTTCTTTGTGTTTTCAACAGTTTTTAGAATCATGGGATTATGGGAACTGCATAACTGCCGTCTGCTTGGGTGACCGAAACCGCATCAAGTTGATATTCCCAGAATGTGTTGATCAGAGCCCAGCGCCCTGCCCGAGCAACATTTCAGCCGTTCGAATTTACCAAGAGGATAGCTGTTGTTACTCCTACGTGTGTCAGAGTAAGTAGGACTACCTGCCATAGAGTGAGGCAGCGGACACGTGCTGGGTAGCGGCCATGTCTTAGCGTTTGTGCACCACCGTCATCATTCGTCACTCACGCCCTTGGAGCCTCACTATCCCTTCATCCCTCTCAATCTCCCTTCTCTCCAGCTCTCTCTGCTTCCGAGTAAGCCCGCTTTGTAGTCTTCTACTGCTCCCTCTTTCTTTCTTTACCATTGGTTTTCCTCTAAGTACTTTTAATTTATAAACATTTTAAAATAATATTACAGGTGAGGTCTTCGAACAGCAATAGAGAAGCTTCTGCCAGCCGAGCTGGAGGCCTAACAGAAGTCGTCCATGTGCCATGAAAAACATTTTATGAGGTTTCATTTTTGAAAGAGAAGCTTTATTTAATAGTCCAAAGTCTCTACGCAGACAGTGACAACAGATTTAAGTGCAGCCTATAAGCTAGTTTATTAATTCCGTCTTTTAATTACATCTGCTATTTAGTATTCAATCAGAGTTTCATCTAAAAAAGTGAACCCTGCATCAAGGTGTTGTCTTAGAAATAAGCACTAATTCGTTCAATAGTTTCCTTTGTGGTAGAATGTTGACTTTGCTGTAACTCAGGGTGATAGTGCAGGGTCCATGCTGAGTCTAGTCCATAAGAAAGAACCTCGTGAACAGACACGCTGCTGCAGTCCATGTAAGAGGGATAGAAGGCCTGCGAGGTGGGCCTATTGGTGGCCTAGTGAATATATGTAAAAACTTGAATTTGAGAAAGTCCACATCATGATGCTTTAGAGGTCTCCACTTACCTTTCAACTATTCTGTCTTGCAGGCTGTGTCACACTCAATGGGACAATGAGAGCGGTAAGCATTTCCCCCCCCCCATCTACTCGTTTTTTGTTTCTATTTCATCTACTTTTTATTCCACATCCCACCCTACGGATAAACTGCACTCACTCGTTACACACTATACAACTTTATTGCTGCTCATCCCACTGTGCTCCCTCCGATTTCTCTCCCTATATTTGCTCTCCTCCTCCATGTCTTCCAATCTTTAGTTCCATACATTCTGCCATTCCCCTCCTCTGCCTCTCTCCTACTTCAAGTCTCTCCCCTGTGCCCCCTACTACCATTTCATCTTTATTTTACTTTCTGCACCTCCTTCCCTTTCTTTCACTTCCATTCGCTTTTGCTGTCGACTTTCTTAGCTTCCCCATTGATCTCACTACAATTCACTTCCACTCTCATCTTAAACCCTCCTTCTAATCTCTTCCATCCTCCTTGATTTCTTACAAGTCGAAGAAAATTGACAGATTACCATGTACAAAACAATAAACAAATATGTTTATTAAAATATTTTTTATATATATTTTATATTTTCATTTATTTTTCCTCTTCAACAATTGAACTTACTTCTTGCATAAACTGGTCGCCAGTGGAGTGCATTCCAGGCGGATGTGAGAAGATCCCACTTAAGCAGATAATGCAAATCCTGCCTGCCTGCTTGTCTGATTTTTTATGGTCTTTAGATATTGACAATGAGTGCTTTGGTGTGGCCTGAGTGGTGCAGTCCTACCAGACATGCTTGCATGAGTTCCACCTGATGATCAGTTTGCAGAAAAGGGAGTATTTTTGAGGCAGGGAAAGTTTAAAAAAAATCCATTTGACCGTGGATAGAGTGGAAAAAGATTGGATCATCAAAAAAACAGCCTGCAGTGCCCCCTATCCCTGCTTTTTTTAATGTGTGACTGACAGTGTGGCATTGACAAGGTGAGGAATATGAAGGCAGTTTCCTTGACTTAGTCTGTTGAACGGAGGAGTTTCTTCATTATGTTGCCTAAGGCTGTCTCGGTGTCTTTGGCAGGTACGCTGAACCCAGACGGGTGGTCGTGCAAGAGATGCATTCATTCTTCATTCTATTGAAGCTGACTTGCTGCTTCTTTTTCCAATATCTTGTTGAGGAAAAGGAGGTTATTTATGGAACTGTAGATAGCCTAATCTTGAGATCGGCATTTGACTTTTTGGTTCAGAGGTGATAATGGCATGTTTAGAGTAACAGAAAAAACTCATAATCAAAGGGATGCTTTTCTCATGAGTGGAATAGTACGCAGCTGCCTAAGACATGCAGCTGAAGACTGGCCAGTGTGAGAGTTAGAGACTTTTATTTTGGTAGTCAATGTATACATCTCTTCAGATTTGATGGATTTGAAGGATAAGATTATCGGTATCAAGCGAGGTGGCAAGAGACTGGTGTGAGTGGTTGAGGGTGTTTGGGGATGTAGTCAGATATTGTAGAGATAATGGATTTAAATGTACATTTTTGCAGTCTTGCAGTGATATGGATGGGACGGGCTTTAGGGCTTGGGGATTGGCCAGCTCATGGGAGATGTTAAAGTTCTCATATAATTTGTTCAGTGCCTAAATAACGTGCTTTGAGAAGTAGACATGTGTGCCTCTCCTGGCTGCACCATGGTAAACTCTCCTATGTATTTTATAACAAGTAATGATTTGGGTGATTGGCTTTGCAGGGTACAATTAACATACGTCAGTTTGGCAACTTCTTCATTGAACCTCCCATTGTTTGCTTTAATATCTTGCTTGAATGTAAGGAATTTGACATGAGCAAGTATAGTAGGAGCATCAGCGAAGTTGAGCTGTTTGTTCTTCAGCAGAAAAGTAGAGCTGGAAATGTGAGGTAGGGAGGTTTTACATTCAATGCATGTTGTCATAAAAACAACTATAGGAATGTCTTTGTAGCGTCTGTACATACTTAGGTAGTGATTTGAACTGTACATGGTAGGTGTGTAAATAAGATTTGTCTGGTTAGTGGTGATGAAGGAGTGGCCTTATCATGACTGTGTCTGTATAATAAGGGTAAATGTTTCAAGATTGTAAAGGAAGCTGAGGCCCAGTGAGTGCCCAGCTGTGTGTGTTAGGCCTAAAACTATCTGTACTAAGCCCAGTCCATGTATGTTCTTCATGACAGCTGCTACAGATTTTAAATCTGCCCTGTGAACCTATATGATGCAATTGCCTATGACTTCAATCTTGTTGATCTTATTCCGCAAGGGGAGTGTCCTGCAGCAATAGATTACAGCTGCAATACAAGATCAGTTGGCATTGGTCGAGAGGCAGGTAGCTGCATATTCAAATGATGAATATGGGGTTTCCGGTATGACAGTAAAGTAAAGATAAATTTGCCCCTCTGGGAGAAGATCATAAAGCAAGGTGGTGAAGCTTTCACAAAACCATATCTCAGTTAGACCGACTATGAGGTATGTGTGTTGTCTGGGAGACCGTGTGAGTCTTGCGTGTGTTTCAGCAGCTAGAAGGATGCAAATATATGGCTAATTTCTTTCAAATATGCTCATCGTAGCCAAATAATGTATCCTGGAGATGTCCTGGGCCGGTGATATGCAGCGTCTTGAAAGCTCTGCAGAGAGCCTTAGATTATATCCTCTTTGCCACTGGAAGTGAGTGTAGCTTAATCAAGGTCTGAGATACGGTCTGATATTTTGAAGTTTCTGAAGGAGTCTTTTCTGGATGCCCATAAATAGGGCGTTACCATAGTACAATTTGGATAGGGCAGCGTGGTAACCACCGTTTTCTGAAGGTCTGAGGGTATGAAGGGGCACATTTTTCTGACTATTCTTACTGTAAAGTGGGTTATTGGTCTCGGCTTGTTGCACCTTGATGGTGAGATTGGACAGCAGTGGCATAATGTGGTGAACTGGGGGCAGCAAAAGTCATAACAGTGTGGGGCATGAGAGCAGGTGCCAGCAGGGCGACAGTATGTGTCAGCGGGTGGGCCAGTGGTGGTTTAACTAAACCCCAATCATTGCAATTGTAGCAGCTCTTTTTCATGGTGCGTGTTTCATAGATTTGTTTTACCCGAAATAAACATATTTATAGATAGATTGATTATTAATTGTAACAGATCCTCAAAGTAATAGCTACTCTGCCACCACCTTGGAGCTACTTCCCTCCAGCCCTCTTTAAAGGGCTGTTAAGCATACTTGTGGAGTAACCACTGTAAAGATCTCAGCACCTGCGAAATGTCTCTTGTTCGAAAACCAGAAACCAACTGAACAGCAGCATTTTTCAACACTTGGAGATGTTTTAGGTGTTCCTACACCAGATAGAACGAGCTGGCATGAACAGGTCTGGAGTATATCCGAGCATTGTTGACAGAATCCTTTTTGAACTATTGCACTGGATTTTGGGATTTAGTAAGGGGAGTTTTCAAGCATACAAGCTATTTCAGTCCACCTACATTAAAAAAATATTTAGCTAAAAAAACAAAACAAATCCACATGGATTTGAAATATGAGTTTGACATTGGCTTGGCCTCTAAACAAATTCTATTTATAGAAAGCACCGGTAAAGCCAAGAGGTCTCGCCTTCGGGACCTTCTGAGTTTGCCAATGGCTTTAGCCATGCTGTACAGTATCCCGATATTGTGCAGCATGGCTTTTGGACAGCCTCTGACCTCAAAAGGGGTGCTCCTAAGACTGTGGGCGTGTCCCTCAGCAATTGATAATTTCGGCTCCTTGCCTTCTACTCCACTTCTCACTTTATTAGCACCCGTTAAAAGTCAAGGAGGAGAGTTAATGGAAACAATATAAGAAGAGTTTGGCAACTAATAAATAAATAAATAAGTCCTGTGTGTGCTGGTATTACCAAACTCACTTCGTTCTGGCTTGAGTCCTCACATGTCTGAGGAGCTGGGAAGGCACCAATCCCCAATCAGCATGAGGAATGCTACAGCAATTTGCTGAACTAAGATGGGTAGGCTCTGTACCCATGCTCAGAGTGATGTAGAAACAAATACCGGGCTTGCCAGCTTCACATCTTTATTCGCACTGCTTTTTGAAATGTACATTTATTGACAGCCAGAGCTGTTAATATGCAGTAAAGGAATATGTTACGTAGCCCGATTTAAAGTACAGGTCTCAGGGAAGGTTGTCTTTGCAAATCCACCGAAAACCAAAACAAGCACGAGCCTCCTTTAAAACAACAACGGGGCTACAATGGGGTAGGGAGACCGGGCAAGCAATTACGGAGGAGGTATGGACACGGGGGGAGGATGGGTGGAGCAGCAATATGGGATGGCGTGGGATGCAGGAGACTAACCCCTCCCAGGGGTGAGTCACCCTCCTTCCCCCATTGCCCAATCAACTGCGTCCCTTTACCTTCAATTCCACCTTTAACAACGTGATTTGTTGACTTAAAAGGTTGCAGTTTATTAAACATATATATAACATGGCTGTACATTTCGCAATTAACTTGGTCATTCATAAGCACCCATGTTATTACATGCTTTATTGTTTTTGACATTGTCTTTGTACTAACATAACTTGTGGTCATTTGTTTCCAGGCAGTGTCTTTTTTGTAGGGTGCCCCTTTGTCCGGGCTTCTGCGTTAGCGGTTCCAGACTTCAACTTGCTAGCAAGATTTGGTGGGTGTCCGTCCAGATGTGCCCGGGCCGGTCCGCTTGCCCTGGATCCTTTGTTGGCTCCTCGCCTGCTCCTCAGGGGCCCTGCCATGTGGCACCCCAAGGTCCCTTCTGTGTGCAGTCCATCTGCCTGTGACTGTTTCCTGTCATTTAGCTCCCTCAGTGCCCCTGCCTTGAGGCATCCCAAGGACACTGTGAGAGCGTTCCATCTAGCTCTAGTAATTTTATCTCTTTAGTCTATCTTTCCTGGGTTTCTTCCACCCCATCTCCACTCTGCGGCTGCGACGCCTGCGTCCTTTGGTGTGGGTGGGTGGGTGGGATTCGGCTACTCCTGCCAGAGGGGGGGAGGTAATTTGCTTAGGACCCAGTGCCCTATTTAACCCTTCCTGCCACTTACCAACCCTGCCCCTGATTGAAGGAGGCAGTCAACTACCTGGGGGTGACCAATCCTGGTCGTCCCCCTTTACACAGGTTTCACGGCGGGGGTGGAGGGCTTCCTGCCTCTGGGTGGCGTTTGTCCCGGGCTTCCATCTGGTCCGGCTGTGCCTTCCCCAGCCCGGTCTTCAACCTCTCCCAGGGGCGAGTCACCCTCCTCCCCCCAGAACCCAATCAACTGTGTCCCTGTGCCTTAAATTCCACCATTGACAACATGATTTGGTGCCTTAAAAGGTCGCAGTTTGTTAAACAAATATATAACATGGCTGTACATTTCGCAATTAACTTTGTCATGCATGAGCATCCATGTTATTACATCCTTTATTTTTTTTGCTATTGTCTTTGTACCCACACTACCTGTGGTCATGTGTTTCCAGGCAGTGTCTTTTTTGTGGGGTGCCCCTTTGTCTGGGCTTCTGCGTTAGCGGTTCCAAGCTTCAACTTGCTACCGAGATTTGATGGCTGCTTGCCCAGACGTGCCCGGGCTGCAAGTGCCGTTCCGCCTGCTCAGGATCCTTTGTTGGCCCCTCGCCTGCTACTGAGGGGCCCTGCCGTGTAGCATCTCCAAGGCCCCTTCTGTGAGCATTTTATCTACCTGCCTGTGGCTGTTTCCTGTCATTTGCTCCCTCAGTAACGTCTGCCGTGAGGCATCCCAAGGGCCCTGGGGGAGCGTCACATCTACTCTGTCTGTGGCTGCGTGTCATCCTTAGCTCCCTTAGTGCACCTGCTGTGAGGCTTCCCAAGGACACTGTGTGAGCCTTCCATCTACCTCTAGTAATTTCATCTCTTTAGTCAATCTTTCCTGGTTTTTTTTTGCCACGCTTCCTACGGTTCCACGATTGTAGGTAGCTCCCCCTGCTATTCCCCTCCTTTCTTCCTCACAAGAAACCCATTTGCTCTAGAACCCCTACGACGATTAACAGGAACATGTCCATCCTGACCCATGTTAAGTGTAGGGACAAAAAGTATGCTCCTTTGAGCTTACCCTTTCCCTGGCAGCCACCATGTGAGTTGTGAACCCCTCCATGTCTTGGAATCCCACTCAATCACTGGCTATGTTTGCATTTTTTCTCTGAAGCCCTCGTCATTTTAACCATGCCTCCCCATGGTATTTTTGTTGTGCGTCGTGCACCCTCTGCTCATATAAGGTCATTGCTGCTGGGCTCTGGGGGAGCTTCTCAATGAATACATATGCGAGGGTCCTGAAAGCCCTTAGCCAATTATCAAATGATCTCTCCACCCTGGGCTTGCATTTGTCCCTCGTAATTGTTATCATCTTTATTGTCTTGCGTTGTTAGGTCCAGGCCTGCCTGGCACACCTCCAATAGTCTGAAAATATCTATATTTTCCTTCCTCCATATCTTTTCTTTTACCATCAGTGGGATGAGGTTGGCCAGCCCCAAGAGTTTTGTAGTTTGGGGGGTTCTCCTGGGGAGGGGCATGGGTATTCGCTGGACGGTTTCCTCCTTGGGTCAGGGCCCTGTCCTGTTCCACTCTTTCCGGTACTGCCCTCTGGAGATGCCCCCCCTTTGTAACCTCTGCGGTCCTGGCCACCTTGTCCTGCTTTTCTTGGTGGGGAATCTCCCGTCCTTAGCCAGCGGCCCCTTTGGGGTCCCTAGCTTTCCTCGTTCTCTGTTCTGGCTCCCGGTTCACCCCGCTATTGTCGGTGTTCCACTGTGGGCCCATCCCAAAGAGAAAGCCTACCCCAGGCCATGGCCACCAAGGCACCCATGCTGCCGGGTGAGCTAGACACTGACTCCAGGCTTCGCTTGAAATCCTTGCTGGTCCCTTCTTTGCCCTGCCCACCATGGTGGTTGGATAGGCCATGACCCCCGCAGTGCTAGGTTGTTTTTCCCTAGTTGCGCCCCCCATGTCGCCATTTGCCCGGGTCCCTCACTAGCCGTACCATTGCATTGCCCCCCTTTGCGCCTTCCCCTTGCACTCTTTGTATGGTGCTTACCCGTGTCATCTGTCGTGCTATCTCGCCATGCTCGTGCTTCCCTAGGGGCCGCCATGCTGGCCATAGACACCTCATTGAAGCTGTTCTCCTCGGAGTTCGAGCTGGTCAAGACCTCAGGGGGGGCACCGCTCTCTCTATAGCCCAGGCTCTGTTCTTGCCCCCAGTGCCCCTCGCCCTTCCACCAGTAGCACTGTTTCCTCCTGACTTGGCCATCTTTTTGGGGCCGCCATTTTGGCTGCTAGCCCCCCCCACCCTTGGCTGCTTGGGGGGTGGTGCCGAAGGGCTTGCCCGCCTTGGTTCCTTTCCCTTCCTGTGGGGGGTGGCACCGGAGGGCTTGCCTGCCTTGGTTTCTTTCCCTTCCTGTTGGGGCCTTCCCAATGTTTTGGTCCATCCAGGACCTCCCCTTCAGGGATACCAACACCCTGCTTTAGCCAGCATCGCTTGCAGGCCTGCGTCTACGTCAGGTACCGCATCAGTTCTCGGCCTCTTCTGTGCTTTCTGAGGGTGCTCCGTGCCTCCTTGGAAGTACTTGAAGCGTGCCTACCTCCGTGTCTCCCTCCCAGTTGTGCCGCACTTCCCTGCCATGTTGTTTGTTGAGGCCCTCCTACTCTCAAGTTCAAAAAAGGCGCGTGTTTCCCTTAATCCTTTTGTTCCTTTGTCCACACAAAATGGGTTTTTTCACGTTTTTTCCCCTCTTTTGTTGCTCATTTCCTCTTAAAACATTCGCTGAAAAGGACAGGGGTTGTGGCTGCCGGTCCTTTTGTATTTTGCTTAGCTTCGTTTTTTTTGCCCCCAAAATCTGCTGTTGTGCTATTCTTTTTGCCCCAGTCCTTAAAAATGTGCCCTCTGTCCTTTCACCAATATTAAATCCTAGGGTCACTGTGATTGGGGGCTGTTTGCCTACTTCCTCACTGTAGTGCTGCTTTCTTTATTCTTTAAACTCGTACAGGCGGAGGGGGAGGCAGCTTTTTGAGCTGGCTCTTGTCTCCTTCCTTCCCGCCTTCGCAGCTGCAGGTTGCCGAGCGCCCCGCCCATCCAGGCCCTTCAAGGCAGCCATCTTCGGTCGCTCCGGCAGACCCGCCAGCCACCCCTTCCGGGTTCCTGGCCTCTGCCCTCGCCGCACTGCCTGAGGCGCTGTTCCCTGGCAAAGTCAGCAATGGTGGAGGAGCTTGAATGCCGTCCCTGCCAGTTCAGTCCGCCGATGCCGGGCTGCTCCTCACACCACGCTTCCAGCGAGGCTGGTCACCGCTGGCTTTCTCTGGTTCCCAGCACCACTGCCGAATGGATAGGGTCAGTTTCAGCCTTTCCGGCACCGCACTCCATCGGTCCTCGAGGTCCTCGAGGGTGCAGGAATCCGCCTTTTGCCTTCGCCGCTGCAATCTGCTGGTTGACACTTCCATGGTGAGTCACACAGCTTCTGTCATCATCTTCTTCAAGTCGGATTGCACTACTGGCAGGAGGGGGGTGATTTGCTTAGGGCCCAGTGCCCTATTTAACCCCCCCTGCCGCTTACCAACCATCCCCCTGATTGGGGGAGGCAATCGGCTACCTGGGGGCAACCAATCCTGGTCGCCCCCTGTAATGAGTTGAATTTATTGTTATGATTTGTATTCATTGTATGTCTTTAAAAGTTTGAAACGTACTGATTTACAGGTTCCATGATCTAGAATGTGGGTTCTACTGTTGTTCATTTTACTCTTGAAACCTATATGAGGATGTCGTGGGTCTAACTGCTTATGGAATAAAGCACACTTTTAATTTCTTCACTTGACTTCACTCTTCTTTCATTCCGAAGAGTTTACTACATATTTTGGCGACGATTTAGCTTTTGACTTTTGTGAAGACATTTCTTGAGATCCACCGACTTTCTGGTGCTATGCACAAGCATCGTGTCAACTATTTCTACAAGCATCGTTTCATTTGTTTCTTCTCAGCACCCGGGAATTTAATCAGCCGGGAAACTACGATATTGAACTTCAACATTCATTCAACTGATTGATTTGGTGTTCGTAATTTCCGGATGGCTGTTTGTTTTCGAGTTCAATTGCCCAATTAGAGTAAGGTACTGGTTTTTTTACATAATCTTATCGTGCGCAAGTGTGCTGTGGACTAATTGCATATTTTGGAGTTTCGTCTGGATACATTTCATAACTGTTATTATCTCAAATACGGTTGGCTGTTCCCACCTGCTTGGATTTGAATCTTCATCCCCGTTCTGCTACACGCGCAGTCCGCGCACAGTCCAGTGTCCTCTTTGACGTCGACATCTTATGATCTAATACGTAAAACATCATCACGGAGTATACGTGTCAACGCGTGTGAGTCATCACATTTCTTCACGTCACGGCGGCCATCTTGGTTTTGCATTTACTTCCTGCTTTCTCACATCAAAGTGTCTGTCGATCCCTGTGCTTTCTGTCCGTGACAAGCACACATTACCGGATGATCTTCATGGCCAAATGATGTTTGATGGGTGACTGACATTTATTATTTTATTTTTGTTTCAATGTAAAATATTGTCACTCATAGTATTTAATAGAGATGTTCACAATATACATTGTATGACAAGACATTCATTTTAATGCACTGTCTTTCTCATTACTCAGTAGCAGAACTATTACTGATTACTGATTCATAACATCTTGCTTTACACCATTGTATTTACATTTAATTGAACTATGTCTTCTTCCACAAATAATGTAATGCAACCGCCACCATTTTTACCAAATCCTGGTAAACCACTTATGCCGTGGCATAGATGGTATCGCATTTTTGAAAATTATTTAGAAGCCATTGACGCCACTGTATATTCGGCGTCAAGAAAAAACGCTCTCCTATTCAACCATCTGGGTAATGCAGGACAAGATGTTTTTGATAATTTACCTGTCGTTCCAGCACCACCTAGTGATGAAAGGTGGAATGTATATTCTGAGGCTTTAGCCAGATTGGGTAAAAATTACATTGATGAACCATCTGTAATGGTAGAACGTCATCTATTTTTTAAACGTAAACAAACACAGGATGAATCAATTGAGGATTATTTGGCAAGTTTGCGTGTTTTAGCAGCTAAGTGTCAATTTGATGCTCAATTAGATACATACTTGCGTAACCAGTTAGTGTTCAATTGCTATAATAAGAAAATACAAGAACGTAATTTAACTTGTAAGAATCCTTCTCTGGACGAAGTTATGGACATTGCTTGAAGCATTGAAAGATCCGTAGTTTCCTCAAAAATCTTAACACAAGATTCTGCCAATAAATCATCTACAAGCTTAGACGTTATGCAGGTTGATCCCAGTACCCCTAATGAAACAAACGTAAATGTTGTTTCCACTAAACTGAAAGCGAATGCTTTAATTGAAAAAAAAGGTTCATGCTATAGATGTGGGTCTAAGTATCATATGGGTAATTACGTAAATTGTCCAGCCCAAGCAAAACGGTGCAACACATGCAAGAAAATTGGTCATTTTTATACGGTTTGCAAATCGACCAGATTTAAGAGTAAACTTAATTGTATCAATGTTGAACAAAATGAACTTTGTAATGCTATGAATAATATGATATCCACGATTGAAATCAATACTTTAAGCGGACACAGGAAAAGGTGCAAGGGTCCTTTGTGCAGTGTTTTAATTGGTCCTATTGGGATTAATGTCATGGCCGATTCAGGGTCTCCTATTACAATTTTAGATGAAAAAACCTTCAATAAATTTTGGTGTAAAGTTTTTCTCAAAACCTCTGATGTCAACCCTAAAGCCTTTGGTGAATTTGATATCACAATGCGTGGATATTGTTTGGATTCTATAACATTTAAAGGTAGGGAGATTTACACAAAAATTTATGTTGCACTCAATGGGCGTGACATTTTAGGTTCGCAGGATCAGGCAGATCTTGGGATTGTCTTGAGGCCTGGTCATACTGAGCCTGTGGTTTTAGGGGATTTACCTATATCTTCAATTGTACATAACCCGGATAAGGTCGTTGAAAAGCATTATGACCCTGACTTAACAAATTTATTGCCCAAATATTCAAAGGTGTTCTCTGACAAGATTGGCTTTGTGAAGGATTTTCAACATACTATCAAACCCAAAAAGGATGCAGTGCCTGTCGTTCAAAAATGTAGACCTGTCCCTTTGTCTGCTAGAGAGGATCTGAAAAAAACACTTGATGATCTATGCTCACAAGATATCATAACACCTATAGAATCCTCAGAATCGGTTTCCGCAGCGGTTGTTGCTCGCAAAAGTTCAGGTGAGATTCGTCTATGTGCGGATTTAAGAATTCTGAATCGTAATATTGTGGTGGACTGCCATCCTCTACCCAGAATTCAAGACCTGTTGGCAAATCTGGGTGGTAGCAAATATTTCACCACAATTGATTTAAAATCTGCGTATCATCAGATTTCACTTTCCAAGGAGTCTCAGATGTTAACCACTTTTGTTACTCCTTTTGGTGTATTTATGTACAAACGCATGCCTTTCGGGTTAGCATCCGCTGCTAGTATGTTTCAACATCTAATGGACAAGTTATTTTCCAACATAGAGGGAATCTAAGCTTTTCAGGATGATATCCTAATTCACACTGCTACCCTAGAGTCACATTACTCCCTACTCAATAAAGTTTTACAAATACTTGAAACAGTTGGTATGACTATTAACAAAAACAAATGTAAATTTGTCACTCAAGAAGTGGACTACTTAGGGCATAATATTTCAGTTGATGGTATAAGACCCAAATTATCTTTAATCAAAGCCATTAAAGATGCTCCTAGACCTCATGATAAAGATGCGTTGAGAGCCTATTTAGGACTTAGTGAATACTATGCTCGCTTTGTTCAGAGTTATGCGATTATAGTCCAACCTTTCAGAAATATGTTTAAAAAAATGCGAAATATATTTGGTCCGAAGAGGCTCAGTTGTATTTTGACTAAGTTAAAAAATTAATTTTGGAGGCACCAGCCATAAGACCATTTTCTCATGGTAAAACTTGTGTTGTAACAGTGGATGCCAGCTCAAAAGGTCTAGGTGCAGTGTTAAGCCAGATTATTGATGATAATGAGTATACCATAGCATTTGCATCTAGAACTCTTAGCAGTGCTGAATTGAATTATAGCACAATAGAGCGAGAAGCTTTGGCCTGTTCCTGGGCTGTTGAAAAGTTTAAAATGTACATTACGGGGTTCGAGATTTCAGCTTTTTACAGACCATAAACCTTTAGTGTACATGTTAGGTGACAGTTGTTCAAACAAAGCTTCCTCTAGGTTGATCAGACTGTTAGCTAGACTGCAAGAGTTTAACTTTGAAATTAAATACATTCCTGGTGGCAAGAATGTCAGGGCAGACTGTTTGTCTCAGATTCCTTTGGAAGAGATTACTTCTGAGCCTTGTGAGAATCTGGATTCGGATGTGGTATTCACTATTAATGATTTGTCACAGATTAGTAGTTTATCTGAGAATGAATGGATTGAATGTGGACAGAAGGATCTTTGTCTGGAAAGGGTGATGATATTTCTAGTCCAGAGTTGGCCGGGTGATAGAAGCTTATCTATGCAAGACAAATATTTTTTGCAAGTTGCGTCAGAACTATCAATAGTTAATGACATTTTACTTAGAGATAATAAAATTGTACCACCTGAGAGTTTAAGAAGCAAAATCATTGTTCTTGCTCATGAGGGTCATTTAGGCATTTCAAGTGCTGCCCGGAAAATTAAGGATGTGTACTGGTGGCCAGGTATAGATGGTCAAGGTAAATCTTATATTGATAAATGTCCTGAATGTTTATGCTCTGATAAACATTGGCGAACTTCGACCTCCCTTTATGCCCAGTTGAGTGGCCTAGTGGTCCGTGGCAGAAGTTAGGACTTGACTTTGCTGGTCCTTTTAATTTGCTTCAAGGCAAAAATAAGTGTTTAATTGTTGTAATTGACTACTTTTCTAAGTGGTTGTATTTTTCTTTTGTAAAAAAATCAGATTCAAAGTCAGTCATTTCATTTTTACAACGTCTTTTCTTAATTGAAGGTCTCCCTTCTGAGATTGTTACGGATAATGGGTCCCATTTTATATCTGGTGAATTTGAAAATTTCATGAGTGAAGTTTCCATTAAGCATATTTTAGTACCTTTGTATAGCCCCTCTTCCAATGGGTTGGTAGAAAGAGCTAACAGGTTATTGAAAGAAGGAGTACAAACAGCTATAGCTAATAAGTTGGATGTGTACAGGTATATCAGTGACAAGGTCTGGAGTTACAATATTACTCCACATTCTACTAACATTTCTCCTTACATGGTTTTGAGAGGGAGGAAACCAGTTTCTCTTTTTAGTCCAGCATGGTTGAAAGGGAAATTAGGAAACAGTAATTCTCATGAAATTGCTTTGCAGAGGGTCAGGGAACGTGTGAAAGAAAGACAACAAACTTATAAAAATTATTATGATGTGAAGAAACATGTTAAAGTTACCTCTCTCACTCCAGGTGATTGGCTTCTAATAAAGAAACCTAAAAAGGTTTGCAGAGGTCAATAAAACATTTCTGAGCCAGCTAAGATAGTCAAGGTTTCAAAAATGGCTGTAATGTTACAGGATCGTGGTTGGTGGAATCGGAATGCAGTGATTAAAATCACAGAGGAACAGGCTAAAATAATTAGGGAGAAAGTGAAATCTCATGTGGGAACCCAATCTGTTTCTGATTGGTTCAATTTTGGTAATTTAAGCCATAGACATGATGAGCTTAGTAATTCATCTGACTGCTATTGTCGTTCTTCAAATAGGGAAGAGGGTGACAACATTGCTGTGTCTCCCCTTCCTAGTTTGTTGTGTGACAATGATACTTCAAATAATACTATGGGATCTGGTGACAGTAGGTGTGTGAGGAGTAGTACTAGAGTCAGGGTTTCACCTTTTCGTCATGAAGATTTTATTTACTATTGATATCAGTTTTATAGATATATTTTATGAAGACTGTATTTACTGCAGATGTTGATTACATGTATATATATATGATTTGTTTATTTATCCATAGGAAGGGGGGGGGTGTAATGAGTTGAATTTATTGTTATGATTTGTATTCATTGTATGCCTTTAAAAGTTTGGAACGTACTGATTTACAGGTTCTATGATCTAGAATGTGGGTTCTACTGTTGTTCATTTTACTCTTGAAACCTGTATGAGGATGTCGTGGGTCTAACTGCTTATGGAATAAAGCACACTTTTAATTTCTTCACTTGACTTCACTCTTGTTTCATTCCGAAGAGTTTACTACGCCCCCATTTTTGTGGGCCTAGCGACAAGGGGTGGAGGGTTTCCCGCCTCCGGGCGGCGTTTGTCCCGGGGCCCCATCGCATCCAGCTGTGCCTTCCCCGGCCCGGTCTTCATCGTTTTAATGTGAATAACATGTAAACAAGGAAGGAGAGGGGGTTGCAGTGACCTACGTGGGCTTTGAGCAATCAGGCTACTGTAGCTGCACAGCTCTATTACAGGCTGAAAATAGCTGCAGTTTACTCTCATGAGATTTCTGACTCCCGGTTTTACAACTCTATGGCTAATGGTGCTGCATTCACATTTGTAATGAGACCACACACATACTCTAGCATGGGAAGAAAGACTGGAATATGTTCAGCTGCTGTGATATAAAGTATGGGTCTCAAGGAAAGTTGTCAAGACAAGCACAGAGCCTTCTTTAAAAACAACAGTGACAGAGCTACAATGGGGTAGGGAGACGGAGCAAGCAATGATGGGGAAGGGAGAAGGGATGGACGGGGAGAGGAGGATGGGTGAAGCATCAACAAGGGGGGGGCGGGGGATGCAGGAGATAATAATTTTGATGTGGATAATATGTAAAGAAGGAAGGAGAGGGGTGAAGCAGCAGCAAGGGAGGGTGTGGGATACAGGAGTTAATAATTTTAATGTGGATAATATGTAAACAAGGAAGGAGAGGGGTGATTGCAGCAACCTGCCTAGGCGTTGAGTAATTGGCCTATAGTAGCTGCACAAATCTATTATAGGCAAATAGCTTCAGCTTACTTTAATGAGATTTCTGCCTCCTAGGTGGAGAGAAAGCTCAATAAGCAAGCGGCCCTACTCATAACTCAATTATTAATGGGCGGGTTCTATTTGACACATGCCAATTCTGCACATATTCACTCGAAACACTTAGCCCAGCGGGATGAGCCCGGGGTTTGAGTGGCAGTGGAGAGACACTTTGATGTGTGAGACATTTCTCTGAATATTACATTAAATCATGCACAAGAATTAAAAGGGCACAAAATCCCAAACCATGGGCAAGGCTGAAAGCAAGAAAAACACACACTTAGCTCGAGCTGGACTGAAAACAACGTAAAAATTGTGCTTATACACAAACAAAAATAGGCAAAAGTGAAAGGATGCAATTAATAGACTACTGCTCCGTGGGAGGGAGCAAGACACCAAAACAAGGGACAAAAAAAACGAATTACCCACATACATGCAAGCTTTTGGAAAGGACACGCAAACAACCAAATCAAAAGTGATGAGTGGGTTGTAAGCCCACAGAGGAGATACAGCATTGTCTTGGTCTGCATGGTCTGCCTTTAGGAGAGACCTAAAAAGGATGTTTAATTACGTATTACAGGCAAGTCAAATGTATATTTTAATAAACCATTCTGATATGAAGTAAAGCCTTAGACCCAAGGGTAATTGGGTATCATACGTATTTGCTGAAAATTGTAAAGAAATCTCACTACCCGTACTCTGTGGGCCAACACAACGATCTATCGTCCTAATGAATCTATACCTTCTGTAGCCTGGGGAGACTTGGCGAGAAGACTGCCGGGATTACACCTGCAACAGTGACTCTCTGGATATCAGCAGCGTGCCTCACCCATGTCCTCCATCACCCCCCGTTGACTGTAAAGAAGAGGGGCAAGTGCCAAAGATCCAGCAGCTCTCAACTGATCCCTGCTGCACAGAGACAGTGTGTGGTGAGTTAAGCTTGACAATGCTATAAAAACATAATGATGGTGGAAATAACAAATGGCAGAGTTTACATGTTTACATGTGGATCTCCTACTAGTAAGACTGCCATGGTGCAAGAAAAATACCTCTTCAAATTCAGACTAAATGTAGAATTCCTGTTTGATAGCCTGACAGTCTGCTTATGGTTGCCTTAACTAAAAAGATAATTCCCGAGTGAGGTGCCATAAATTAGTTGAGATGAGAAGTAAGTTGTAAAAAATGGTAAATCTCAAATGGGAACCTACTGAAATGCATCTTTTCATTGGCAATTAATGAGTGAGTAACAAGGAGAAATAAAGATATTTCTTCTCATTACGGCTCCTCTAAGAAGGCGTATCTTTTTGGCGCATTCCTAGGTCCACCACTTTTGATAAATCAGGTAATGTGTCAAAAACCATGGGAGTTGTGAGGGATTAGCCATGCAACGCCTTCCCACAGAAGAGTAAAGCAACGCAGCGATTTGTAATGTGTTGCGTTACTCCAGATTTATGAAGCCACTCAGGGCCACACAAGGTGGCCATGCGTGGCTTCATAAATCACATTTTAGGCTTGCGTCGCGCTTGCACCACATTGTGCAGTGCAAGCGTGACCTAACAAACTGAATATCTCTGGTTACTTTTCATTGACAGGAAAATGTGTGGTCTTGTAGGATGTGTTTTGTCCCACTCTGATATTTGTAAAAACAAAAATACAGCCGCTTCAAACTGTGCCTCTCTTTGATGTTTCGTGTGCAGCTGACTCGATGTGCTCAGAGAGATCAAGACCACTGTGAAAATACCATTGAATGGTTGTAGGCGTGTATTTTTCAACTTTCATAGCTAGTTTCAGTAAAATCGTGTGGACCAGTGCTTACTGGGAAATTGATGTTTAGTTGTTTACTGACGAACTAGTATAGTGTTTGCTGCATTGTTGATGTAGTTGGTCGTGATCGTTGGAAGGTTAATTGGATTATCAGGTATCTGACTTACTTAATCAGAGTGAGGTATGTGGTGGACCGCTGTCATGTGAAGCAAGGAAGGTGTAATGTGGTGAGATGGGTTACTTGACTACAACCTTCTCTACCTTCTGGACATTGAGGCATGATCGGATGTAGGAACTCCAGCATTTCCTTACTTGTATACATAACCTGATACGACTATGCTGTATTCACCAGTCCCCTACCTATTCATGAGAACCAGGTCTGAGAGTCATCTTTCTCTAGCTAAAATGTAAAGTTTTGATTGTTTGGTGCCGACCATCAATGATAAATTCTAAATAGCACGGGGAAAATCCCTGACTTTTTGGAGTAATGTATATGCCATTATTCCCTGGGGCGGCTTCTAAGCTAAGGTGGAGGAGCATTGCTCCACTGCTGGCAGAGCAGAAAACAAATACAAATAAAATGATAATAACCTCGTTTTTATAATTTATTTTTCTTTGCTACGGGCCTAGGTTATGACGTGCCTGAGGTCACAGGGGGGGAGTGGTTTACATGCTCCATGTGTGCATGACTGCTTAGCCAGCCGTCTCAGGCCACCCAAACAGTCATGCGCACCTTGCATATTCCTCACCAGGCTGTAATGCACAGCCTGGTGAGGAACATGCACAGGCTCCCTGTCCCCGTCTGAGTCCTGAACCACAGCGCTTAGACCAACCACACTTCTGCATTGCAGTGTTGTGATTGGCTATGGGGAGGCTGAGTGCTTCCTGGTTCAGACCTCAAGAAGAGCGGCAACACGACGGAGAGACAGCTGCCGTTTTAACGGTAAGTGTTATTTTTGGGGGTTTTTTCAAAGCCCCCCTACCGCGCCACCCACATTCTTGGCCAGCCGCTACTGTTTATTGCGAGTCTGTAAGGAATGCTTTCTTGTTCATCATTTGCTGTATGCCATCATCATGAAAGGTGCTTTGGATAACATTTTGGTTGAAAGAGATCCATATTGATACAACCACCCCTGATCAATGAAGTACCACCATAAAGAAAACCATAAAATAAATCATCTAGAACAAAATACCCATTTAACTTTACTTGGCCTGCATAACTATTCATGCTACATCAAATGCCACTATAGTGCATTCACACGTCCCTCCAGTTACACTTTCTGGATCTGTAGTTTACTCTTAACCCTTTTTTTAAACCTTATTCCTACCTTTTGGCCTAACAATAAACGTAGCCCTTAACTATAACCCTAACTGTGTCACTATTACTAAATCTAACACCAGCCTTGTACCTCAAGCTATTTCTAATCCTGGTGCATACACTTACCCTTTCTAGATGTAACATTTATTTTGATGAATTTTTAAAATATTGACTTAAATAACATTTTTTATTTATTGGAGAACTAAAATGCAAATTTGCTGTTTCAAATTGTATTTGTAATACTATCGTAGCTGGGGTTTTCTTTTTTCCAGTTTCTCAGTAGTGACATAATCTCAGTGTAAAGAGTGAATTCAGCAGTGGGGTCTACTAAAATCAGGGTTGCTAATTTCACATGCCCCTCACAACAAGCCCTAGCCTGTATCCATAATCGGATGATAGTTGTCTCTTGTGTGCTTTTTCGGGAATTGTGAATAGCCTTTAAAGAGCCAAGGTTACTAATGAATGGATGTGGTGTGTAATCATCGATTTTAGTACTTTTGTGTAGGGATGCAGTTTTCTTTGTTCATAGATGTGATGAAAACTATGAATAATCCTCATGATTTCTCAAAATGCGGCCAAACATTCAACCTTTACACCTAGAAACAAATCTAAAACTTTTTTTGTGACAAAACAATTTGAAGCTTATAGTGTCCATGGTACTTTTCCCACAGGGACTCTGAAGCAGCTTCTCCTGGTATATAGAGCACCTTACCAAGAACAAATAAAT
The DNA here is from genome assembly GCF_964204655.1 of Triturus cristatus. Lineage (NCBI taxonomy): Eukaryota > Metazoa > Chordata > Amphibia > Caudata > Salamandridae > Triturus > Triturus cristatus. The sequence goes on from NC_140583.1 coordinate 743,409,259, forward strand.
AAATAAGATTGTTTAATCTTTGCTCAGACACTGCAACTAATTGTGTTTTATGTTACTTTCGTTCAGTCACTGCAAATACTTGTTGTAAATATGTTGTAAAGCAATTTCCAGTAGCAATCTTTAAGTTATGGCGAAAGCCAGTATTAGGCATTCAACTCTAAATATGATATCAAGTCAGATTCTGGCTTTACTGATGCGCTAATGCTGTTGAACATTTTCCAATATAATATAACACCAAAACTGCTAATACTGCAACTATTCTTCTATCTCATCTTTTTTGAGAACACATTTTGAGATGAAACAAAAAGTGTAGAAGACCTTCGTTTTCTGTGGTCCTAATTGAAAAAATTCGATTGTTTTGTTCATCAACTAATTACAGGATATATTATTTTAGAATGTGTCAGGAATGCATGTGTATGAAGATATTGCAGGAATGAATGTGATGCTTGACAAGTATGTGTGATGTGTTTTCAATGAATGGTGTGGTGAAATTTCTCAAAACTAGCCATTAACAGATGGTTTAAGTTTCAAATCATTCTCATAGATGGAAGTCTAAATAAATGCAAAAATAAAATAAATTCATTGATTAATTCAAAGAAAACGAAGGTCTTCTACACTTTTTGTTTGATCTCAAAATGTGTTCTCAAAAAAGATGAGATAGAAGAATAGTTCCGGTATTAGCAGTTTTGTTGTTATATTTGCTTAGCGGCCTAGCTTTAGTGCTTTCGGCCCACCTCCAGTGTTGGTATTGGTTGAACATTTTCCATCATCGGTCATTGGCTCTTAGTCTAATTTCCTGCAGGAATGGTTGAGTGCAAATCCGATGTGGACGCTGATCATTGATAATCAGTACAGAGCCATTATAGGCATTCACTACTGCTAATCAGCGGACAATCAATTGCAGGAATTAATTGGTGACCACTAAGACTTACTAAGTACCACAGCAGTGATGTGAGCCAAAACAAAAACAAAAAACTGTGCAATATCTTTTGTACACGGTATAAGGCTGACTTTTTGCACTGAATTACAACTTTCTTTGGTGGTTTTAAATGAGGAATAACATGCAAAAACAGACATGTACTGCAATACTCTGTGTAATTTCATTCAAGGAAGACCTGGAAGAAATGTATCATACAAAACTCGGAGTGCGAGTGCAATCTACACTAATCCCATAATGGGTCCCAAAGGAAAAACAGACTCAAAAAATAGTTGCGCCCGACTGGCCACTTTGTGTAACACTTGGAATGAAGCCTTCTTTGTGAATCTGTTTTAAGCACTGCTCATTCAGCAATAAAGCAATCGGTTTCAGCCGTGCAACAACTACTATTACTGCAAACGCATTGCTGGCAATGCTGCTTGCATTCAGGAACAATCTTAGATTGTACTAAAATAAAGGGTACTTGGGCGTTTCTGCTTGAGGCACCAGAACATAAGTAAGAAACTAATAAAATGTGCTCCCTACATTTAAAAGTAGGAATGTAATCTCATTTTTGGCTCATATCTACTTATGGTCATTGTGTGCATTTCTTTTAATATCATATGTCATACTGGAGACCAGTGTGCTTTATCCAGAACGGAGGTTCACTGTCACTTAGACATGTCTGCTTGGGTACTCGTTTCAAGATTATGCTGCTGGTAAAGGCATGGAGCTTGAAAGGTTAAATTGACTTTGGTACGTCTCATATTCGATCGAAAAAGCGTGTGTTGGCTTCCTGTATAAAACTTGTTTTTCTCTCTTTTTAGTGTGTGACATAGAACAGTGCAGCACCGATATTCTGGTCTGTAACCTGGGATTCAAGCTGAGAGTCACGTTTGTCCCTCACTCCTGCTGTCCGAATTACACCTGCGGTAGGTACACTCTTCAACCAGCCACCGAGTCTCAGCATTCAGCCATGTTTAAGGCCTTCCTCCATCACTTCCGTAAAAGCACGTCACATACGGGAGTTCGTTGGACTGTGTAAACAGCAGGGTCCAGATTTACCAAACGCTGGCACTGTTAGCTTGACTGAGAGCTTGACTAAGGGGAAGGTAAACGCTTTGCCTGCACGTCTTCTTCCCAGACTTTTGTGTTTCACTTTGAAGGGTTCACACGCTCATGATCGGGAACCTCAATTTAAAATAAATAAATAAAACACCCCTGCAGAAAAGCCAGGTCCTTTGGGATACGGTAAGGCCCTGTCATGGTGGCAGAAAGACTAGCACCATAGAGACAGAGTCGCACCCACTCATGGCGGCAGAAGTTGGGAGAAGGACATTCAGCTACCGTAGGCTTGGGTTGTTTCCTAGGGTCTATTTGTAAAGTTGAATATTACAACAGTTCTGCCTGTAAGAGATGGTTTTTCGCCCTGCCTAAGTACACCCCGTCCCCCCATGGGACCCATTTAGAGATAACTAGTTAGCCAGCAGCCACAATCTTGATGACTGTATGGTTAAGATTGACCCTATAGAGCGCTCCACTGCCTTTTAATTAGGTTCACACTACCACACACAAATACCATGCATATATACATATCACCTGTGTTTAAGAGGTATTTGCATATCCCTACCACAGATGACATTTTAGACAGTGGTGACCCTATCTTGCATGGTTCTATTAGCACAGAACAAATATACACTGACTCCAAATGTATCGTAGTGTTACCTTCTTCTGGTTGTTTCCTATCACCCCCCCCTCCTCGCCCCCCATGTATCCAGATCCTTCGTATTCTCCTATAATAAAACGGAAAAGCATATGCATAAAGCAGCAGGGGCCTAGTGGGGGTTGGGAAGAAGATGAGACTATCACAATTAGGAGCACTTTCTACATGGTGACTACTACCATCTGCAGTCATTGCAGTGCTGCAGAAAGGAAGGTGGCGACAATGTATCTGACTTTATTTAATAGATTAAGGTACATTGACTTGTCACATATCTCAATACATGTAGAGCTTTTTGTGTAAGCAGGTCCTCAGTGGTGGCTAGCGAATGCTGTAGTTAATGTGTGCCACCCACGTCAAGGGTAGTTCTGGTTCTACTAAAAATGCAAGACATTCCTCCTCTCTGTGTAATCCAACCGTGCACCAGTATGCATGCCCTATCCTCTCTTATCAATCTTGGGCTAAGTTTAACCGTCTAAATAGTCTCCCAAACTGTGTAAGTTTATGTAAAAGACTTTATCTTTGAAACGAAATGGGTGCCTCAACATGGGTGCAACTTGTAAGATCATGTAATGTGTCAAAAATGAGCTTTAACGTGCCTCAAGACAATCATGTTGTTAAACCCTTAAGTAAATACGAGAAACACTGTTGTTGTTCAAAGCGATATCTGACCCTTTTATTATAGCTTTCTTTTCATTTTCCTCAATACAGTGCCCAAAGGTGTATGTGTTTCATTTGGCATGGAATACCAGGTGAGGAAAGGAGCTGGTGTCTCACACCCCTTACTTCCACTGTCTATACTTCATCATCTCCTTTTCTTCTTCTTCTCCTTCTTCTTCTTCATCTTCTTCTTCGTCTTTTTCTTCTTCTACTTTTTCTTCTTCTTCTTCTCCTTCATCTTCTTCTTCTTCTATAATAATAATAACAACAATAACAATAAGAATAACAAAAATACTACTACTAATAATAATAATAATACCACTACTACTAATGTTAATGGTATTAACAATACAGCCAACCCAACAATAATAATAATAATAATAATAAAAATAATAATATACACCTGTTTACAGTTGTGCTCAATGCCTCAAACTTGTAAATGTTCTCAGACCACCCAGATTATTTGGTGCTCATTTTATCAACTTTAGAAGGATGAAAGGCTGAGTAACATGTAAAACTGTCCTACCTGACAGGGTTACAGATGAACAGAGCAACATCACAGGTTCATTGAGTTCATTCAATTGACTTTCAGGATTATGGAAAACTATGACACACATTTGAAAGCCACTCTGCTTATATTTCTGGAGGCCTAGAAGATGTTGGAAGCATGAAGGTTTCCTATCCCCTTGATCCTACATATAGCATAGTAATCACATATTATTCAAGCCTTCCATCCATCACTTTTTTGAATACTTTAGTGTGCTGCCCTGCGGGGGACGGGTATGTCCAGACGAGGGTCTAGTGAACAGTGTCACTGGAACCAAGCTATTCCTGGCTGATGAGCCCTAACTAGGGCAAACCGCTACTGGGTTGTTTGTGTTGCCGTTCAGGGATTACATGGCCCGGCAGTTCAGGCTGGACTGTTCCTATATGACGAGGGTCAAGAATGATTTGCATATGGCTAGATCCCAACCAAAAGTGGCATGGTGTGCAAAATAACAATGGACTGGGATGTGGCCCTGGGTAAGTACCTGCGGCTGAGATTAATTCAAGCTTTCCATCCATCACTTTTTGTATGCTTTAGTACATGGGTACTCACAAACTTTCTCTCGGGGCCAAATTTACAGTGTGGTTTGTGGTGGAGGGCAGCACCGGTGAGGGTGTGGTCAGTGGGGGAGCGGGCGGGGCTAGAGCAAAAAAAATAACTGTGACCATGAGGTTGAACACAGGCCCCTGCAGCGGATGCCTTCATCCACTGAGCCACCAGACCCAACATACACACATCTTTCTCTTTTTATCTCTCTGTCTCCCTCCCTCTCTCTATTTCTCCCTCCCTCTCTGTGTGTGTCTCTCTCTCTCTCTCTCTCTCTCCATCCTCTCTCTCTCTCTGTTTCCCTCTGTCACCCTCTGTCTCCCTCCCTCTCTCTCCCTCTGTCTCCCTCCCTCTCTCTCCCTCTGTCTCCGTCTGTCTCCGTCTGTCTCCCTCTGTCTACCTCCCTCTGTCTCTCTCTCTATCTGTCTTGCTCCCTCTGTCTCCCTCCATCTGTCGACCCCCTCCCTTTGTCTGTCTCCCTCTGTCTGTCTCACTCCCTCTGTCTGTCTCCCTCTGTCTGTCGCCCTCTGTCTGCCGCCCTCTGTCTCCCTCTTTCTGTCTCCCTCTGTCTCCGTCCCTTTGTCTCCCTCCATCTATCTCCCTCTCTCTCTCTGTCTCCCTCTGTCTGACTCCCTCTGTCTCCCTCCCTCTGTCTCCCCCTGTCCCTCTCTCTCACTCTGTCTCCCTCTCTCTGTCTTCCTCTCTCTCATCCCTCTGTCTCCCTCCCTCTGTCTCCCTCTGTCTCCCTCTCCCTCCCTCTGACTCCCCCTGACTCCCTCCCTCTCTCTATCTCCCCCTGACACCCTCCCTCTGTCTCCCTCTCTCTCTGTCTCCCTCTGTCCCCCTCTATCTGTCCCCCTCGATGTGTCTCCCTCCCTCTGTCTGTCTCCCTCTGTCTGTCTCCCTCTGTCTTTCGCCCTCTGTCTTCCTCTCTCTGTCTCTCTCTGTCTCCGTCCCTCTGTCTCCGTCCCTCTGTCTCCCTCTCTCTCTCTGTCTCCCTCTGTCTGCCTCCCTCTGTCTGCCTCCCTCTGTCTGTCTCCCTCTGTCTCCCTGCCCCTGTCTCCCTCCCTCTGTTTCCCTCCCTCTGTCTCTCCCTCTCAGTCTGTCTCCCTCTGTCTGTCTCCCTCGCTCTCTGTCTGCCTCTGTCTCCCTCCGTCTCCCTCTCCGTCTCCCTCTCTGTCTCTCTGCCTCTTTATCTCTGTCTGTGTCTGTCTATGCCTCTATCTGTCTGTCCCGGTCTCTGTCTCTATCTGTCTGTCTGTCCCTGTCTCCCTCCCTCTATCTCCCTCTCTGTCTCTGTCTTTCTCTGCCTCTATCTGTCTGCGCCTGTCCCTGTCTCTGCCTCTATCTGTCTCTGTCTGTCCCTGTCTCTATCTCGGTCTGTCTCCCTCTGTCTGTCTGTCTCCCTCTATCTGTATCCCTCCCTCTGTCTGTCTCCATCTGTCACCCTCTGTCTGTCTCCCTCCCTCTGTCTCCTTCCCTCTGTCTCCCTCTATCTGTCTCCCTCTATCTGTCTCCCTCCCTCTGTCGCCCTCCTCCCTCTGACTGTCTCCCTCTGTCTCCCTCTGTCTGTCTCCCCCTGACTACCTCCCTCTGTCTCCCTCCCACTGTCTCCCTCTTTCTCTGTCCCCCTCACTGTGTCTCCCTCTGTCTCCCTCTCCCTCAGTCTCCCGCTCTCTCTGTCGCCCTCCCTCTCCCTCCCTCTGTCTCCTTTGTTTGTCTCCGTCTGTCTCCCTCCCTCTGTCTCCCTCTATCTGCCTCCCTCCCTCTGTCTGTCTCCCTCTGTCTGTCGCCCTCTGTCTCCGTCTCTGTCTCCCTCTGTCCCTCTGGCTCCCTCCCTCTCTCCCTCCGTTTGCCTCCCTCCGTCTGTCTCCCTCCGTCTGTCTCCTCTGTCTGTCACCCTCTGTCTGTCACCGTCTGTCACCTCACCCCACACGTGTGGCAGCCTGGGCTGAGACAGCTTCCCAGGCACACACACAGCCACACCCGAGTACTTCACAGGTCCTTAAAAGACCATTTACTTGTTAATGAGGCTTTGTTGTATTTCTCCTCTTAGTGCCCCTGCATCTCCACTCTGCTGGAATCGCCCGGGCCCCATAGAGCAGAGTGTCTCGGAGTCCGTGCAGATGCGGCGGTGTTTGCTGACACTCTTTACATTTTTCTTTTTTAAAAACACAGGTACAATGTCTGCAAGGTCCGCTGGCTGCCAAGGAAGGCTTGCCGGGCCACTGGCGGCCCGCGGGCCGTATTATGAGTACCCGTGCTTTAGTATTTCACCCTAGGTTGGACAGGTATGCCCAGAAGTGAGTCCCCGGCACACTGTGTCACTGAAGCCAAGGTATCACCCGGCGAATGAGACCCAATTAGAATGAAATCGGTCCAGGGTTGCTTTTGTTGCAGATCAGGAAGGACCTGGCCTGGCAGTTGGTGTTGGACTGTTCCCTTTGGAGCAGAGTCTAAACTGATTTGCATATGGCTAGGTCCTAACTGAGGTGGAATTGTGTACGAAGTAACGATAGCCTGGGATGCGGCCCCACAGAAATCTTCCATCCATCACTTTTTGTACAGATATGTAGAAGGGGAAAAGCCGTATTACATGAGTGTGACCCCACCCCACTAGTCAGCAGCTCAATTTAATAAGTGGACAGTTCTCAGCCTCACAAAGTACACCTTCCCCTGGATCGGTTGCTTCATTAGGGCTCGCGGCTCCAGCAAATTCCACTGCCCACACCACTATCTCCGTATGGCTCCACACATGCAAAGATCTTGGAAATGGCCTGCCTGTGTTCTGTTCTGTATGCTATATTTTATACCATGAGTTTCTTGATAACGATATTTTTACTCTGAAAGAAAAGTGTATAACCCAAATAAACTATCCAGACATACAGCATCAACATATTAAAGGAAACCAGTACTACTTCATTACTTTTTAAACAAGCATTTACAATGCAATGGTCTCGGCATTGTTAAAGTTAGAGCTATGGGCTTGCTCATGACATTATTTTTGTTTATGTTTTTGTTTTTAAAACATTTAAAGAAACGGCATTGTTATTTACAATGTCAATAGCTTAATCTCTCTCAAATGCGAGACCTATTGCATTTGCACCCACACACAGAGCCACACACACAAAGCCACCCACACACACAGAGCCACACACACAGAGCCACCTACACAGAGCTATTCACATAGATCAACCCACACACAAATAGAGCCACCCACACAGAGCCACCTACACACACACAGAGTTACCCACACACAGACAGAGCCACCCACACATAGAGCCACCTACACAAAAAGCCACCCACACAGAGCCACACACACAGAGGCCCACACATACACACACACACACACATAGAGCCTCCCACACACACACAGAGCCACCCACACTTACACAGAGCCACACACACACACAGACATGCTGCTGACTTTAAACATTGCATTCTATTTATGTTCTTACCGTCTATTCTGTAATTCCCTGCTGAGGAGCACTGTCATTCTGTGTACTCAGGTGAGGTAAAATTGTAGTCCTTCTGCTATTTTTTAAAGATGTCCCGGTTTTTGGCTTTAAAATGCTGGTCACCCTACCATAGGTAGTCTTTCGATCGCAGTTGGGTATGTATTTTTTGGGTAGTTTTATAGCGCGATCTCGCAACACACAAGTTCACAATCCTATTTTTAGGCAGGGGCAGATTCAATGATTTGTCCTGAATCACAGGATGTGGTCCGTCGGCTGCGCTGCCGCCTCTGGTGCAGGAAACCAGGGTTCCAACCTCGAGGTCGGGAACACATCCATGTGGCTGAATGGGTTTAAAATAGTTCAGCCACCGACATAGTCTCTCCCAGGATGTCCTTAGAAAGCTTTCTTTCTTTCCGACTCACACGTCCCGTAGCTTGTTGAAAAGTGATTCTTGCACGGGGATCGCCGGATGGCGCACTGGCGCGCACTGTCTTTGCAGCGTGGATTCACACTTCTTTCGAGGGATGTGGGTGGGTGGGAGTGCTGTGGCAGATGACAGCTCCAAGGGGGGCAGCCCGAGAACTACCTTTCGGTGACACTTTTGATGGAAGCTGAACAGAGCACGAGAACAGTTTTGAGGAGTCGAGAACCAGAAATATGTTGTATTTTAATGCCGCTTGCACTGTGCTTACAGCATAGTCACATAATGGGCGCTCGGTGTCGCATTTCTTAAGCTTCTGAACCTTTGGGTAAAATTCAGTCCATGCCAAACTCTGCAGCGCGCCCGTAACTCACTAGCTGAAAACACCAACACTCCTTCTTCCTGTGACTTCTCAAAAGAAACCAATGGGCTATTCAGAGACTAAAGGGATGGCCGTTGCCGAGTCTGTGATGTTACCATTGACGTCAAAGGATGCATGATGTCACTTCCTACTTCCCTGAAGGGAAGACAACATCAACCATTCTTCAAGCAAGTACAGAAAGACGCTTTTAATTTGTTTTCAGAATGGAAAATGTTCTGACAAGAAAAAAGAAGGCATTTGGAATCTGTATTTTTACAGACGGCTTCCTATATTCTTCTAATCATAAGCAGTCCTTTTCTGTTTTTTCTGTTCCTTTTACCATGTCACGTATATGCAATTGTTTTTTTTTCACGTTGCAGTTGCCAGAGACAGTGTATTAATGAAGATAGTTTATGAAGGGAACCTGTGTCTTAATTTCACAGTGTAGTTCAGTGATAGTTCATACTCATAAGAGCTAGTGGGTCGCAGCTGAAGCTTTGTGCTGTTCTTGTTGTAACTGCAGGAGTTTCCGCTCGACCACAGCGTGCAGCTCCAAGCTGCTGCAGGCTGATGCAAGCCCGTGCCACATTTGTGTGAGTGACTCAGCAGCGCCAGGCTGAGGTGTCTTTACCTAATTGGTGTGACATAATCTGATTGGTCAGTGTGTGCGTGCAACCCAGATGGAGAAAATAGCCTGACGTATGCGAGCTTCAGCACTGGGCCTCGTATGATTGGGCCTCATATGAGACTCTTTTCTCTTTAACCAACCAGGTCCTGCTCACCATCGAGACCGTTCCTCGTTAAAGATAACAGAGGTGGTTGCCTCAGAAACCCCAAGTTTTACTTCGGCAGCTCAGCGCCTTCACTCCAGTTGATCTAGCAGTTAGAGATACCACCCTCTTGCTTTGTCCACATCCAATTAGCAGAGTATTAAACAATACGATCAATAGTGACTGGGGCAAATCAATACGTTAATTCTAGGTCAGAAATATATTTAAAGGCTTATTTCAGGAAATCTCAAAAGGCACTATGCAGCGCGCCCGTAGCTCACTAGCTGGAGCGCTTATTTACCTTCTTCGTTTCCCCTCCTCTCCCTGGAGACTCGGCTCGGCATCTGTGCAATGGGACTCCCTCTCAGCTGTGAAGAGCCCGAGCAGAGAACAAAGGAGGCTGCGGGAATTGGGAGCTGAGGCTGCATTCCGTCCCATCGCGCCTGCCTTCCTCGAAATCCAGCAGCAAGCGCGTGGGGACTCCATCTCAGCTGTGGGTGTGAGGGCGAAGCGTCGACTCCTCGGGAAGAGCCCGAGCAGAGAACAAAGGAGGCTGCGGGAATTGGGAGCCGAGGCTGCATTCCGCCCCATCGCGCCTGCCTTCCTCCCCGGCTCACATAAAATAAACACGAGAACGTCCCTGTAAAAAAACAAAAATACAAACACGCCCACCAGTGTAAAAGGGGCGGGGCTTCAAAAAGAGAAAGAAGCGAAAAAACATGCCCCTGAATCCGAAAAAGACGGGGCTTGTTTCGACAGACAAAGCTCTTCTCCAATGGCTGACCAGCATTTAAGAGGCCAGCCAATGGAGAAGAGGGGCGGGTTCAAGCCCCACTACTGAAAAACATGAAATCTCACAAGCGAGACTGCGCAAGCGCAGCCTTCGCTAGCCGAGACCTAAAAAGGGCTCAGTACTGAACAAGTATTTATTTATTCATTTGATTTCTAAGACAGGCATACACATAATTGAGTTTTGTAGACAGACCTTTCCAAGGGTGATGAAATGAAAATTGTGAAGTGTGGCATTTTTGCAAAACTTTAATTGCAGATGAAAATCCTCCTCCCTCCCTCAGTGGTGTTTGTTTGTGTAAACCAATTTCCATAGAAATTTTCTCCCAACAAGATTGCGTAATTTATGTTTATTTTCCTCCAAAACCACCTAATTCGGTATTTTGTTCAACATCTTATGTTTCCAAAAAGCTTTGCAATGCGGGTAAACTTTACATAGGAAGCAAAGTTGTACAAAAAATAACTTCACACGGTTTGTGAAGTTGCATCATCCCAAATGTGCAGCTTTATTTTATATGGCACGTTGTATCCTGCCAAACACAAACTAACAATAAAGTGTATCAGCTGTCATTCTCCCTCCGTTGGTCCCATCTACCATGACACACACACAGCCACTGCCGCTGCTCACACGTGTCCATCAAACTAGCATGCGGAGGGCTCCATTATTCAGCATGTCTGTAATCTCGGCTGCAATAAGGAAACCCATTGCAACGTCTGTCTGTTGCTGCTCCCCTGCATGCCCAAGTAGAGAGAGAGAGGATGATGCATCAACATCAGGGAGAAAAGGCCAGCATGATGAGCGTCGATTCACCATAATGCACGTGGTAGTTGAAGTGACATCACATACCCCTTGACCTTATTGACATCACAGGAAGTGGCATAATATTACCCCTCAGACCTAACTACCTTCTTTCCAATGGAGTGAGCATATCACAGTGTACACCAAACCCAGGAACGTCGCCTCGGCCTATGTTGGCAAAACTCCTGCACATTTGCGATCAGGACGCTATCCTGTGTGCTGCTTGCTTGAAGTACCCCCTACTATTGGAGGACAAACACGTAATGATATTCCCATATTATACAATTGCGGTACAATGTTAATGCACCACGTTTCTTGAGGTCAAGAAGCATCCTAGCCAGTTGAGGGTTCAGTATTCTCTGCTATATCGTGCAAAACTCAAAATCATGCTTTGAGGCGAGACTCACTTTTTTACTGATCCCAAAGACATACGGGAATGGCTAGACAAAAACTTTGATGCTTCCTTACTACGTTCAATTGCTGGGACCTCTGGGTCCCCCCAGACCGCAACAGAAATGAAGAACCCACACACGGAGTGAACCCATCTCCCTCAGCCCCAAAGTCGCTCTCATTGACAGCTCCAGACCTGGAGCAAATCACTGAAAATCCATGGCAGGCCCTGGTGGCAGCCACACACCTGGGTGTGGAAGCTGCTCTTTCAGACATGGGCAGTGGTCCTCACATCCTCTCTACGGATGGAAGTTCGGACTCCTCCCAGGTCAATGCTCAGACCACTCCTGTTCTCCCTTTGGTGACACCTCAGACTTCAGAAACTATAATCTGATTCTCATTATCCTCGTTTTTATCATTGCTTGTCAATTTACATGCGGCTATATTGCGCCATTGCTGTCACTGTGCTCTATCGACCTTGTGGCACTGCTTACTACATGCAAGAGCGTGAGACAGGGCCACACCTCCCGCAAATTGCTGCATCTGCATTGCATTGCTGGGCTCCATCACATTTCATTAATGTTTATAGGGTGGCTTGCTATGCCCACTCTTATCTTCCACCACAATCACCCCCACTCAACACAACCTGTTCTTACCAACACCTGGTTTAGGCAATCTACTTGTTGATAGTGACTCTTTTTTTTTTTTTTTAGATTTGGGTAGAGACATCATTTTTATTTATCCAAAACATAGCATCAGAGAAAAGTATAGCCTTAACATCAAGCATTCTACATGAGCCAGAGAAAGATAAACAGCTGTCTTCACATTATCATACTCAGAAATTGTAGCACATCTCTAAGACAGTATGAGCGAACAGTTGCATCCTGCTAAAATTACCAGAGAATATCTAATTACAATTTCTCACTGCAGGATACTTTACATAGCACTCAGGCCCACAATTTACAATTCTACTCGGACCACCATCATCCCTGAACGATGGTCCTCGACCTCCATATTCCTGCTGACGCGAAACCTGATCCTGCCCAGCACCAGATATAACAAACATTTTTAAAATGATTTTTACACAGAGTTTGCAATAGCATTTACAATGGATGTCACATTCAAGCTTGTCTGTGAAGCGATACAACAGTTACATATCTCTGAGCAGTGCCCAATACCCTCACTAGGTCTAATGCACAGGTTGCCTACCAAGATAGGCAAATAATGTAGCTCGATGATGGCTTCCAGATCTTACCCCTCATCCATTAGTCGCAACCATTCGACTCAAAGAAACATAACAGTGACCATGTAACATGAAGAGGGAGGGGGTGGTCCTAAGGGAGGCGGAGGCAGGGATTGGAGCGCACTTTAAGGTCAAAACGATCTGATGAAGGGTCTCGATTTGTACAGCCCGAATAGGGATGCAGTGTGCTGAGCATTGCGTCTATCACTGGGGCGAAGAGGGGGTGGTCACATCTGTCATTTGTGCAGCAATGTATTGTTGTAGGGGTCCCCCTATGTTCTCAGGTTTGGAATCAGTGGGCATCAGGTCCCAGAACGCAGCAAGCTGTTCCTGGCAAAGTTGATAGAGGCTCTTCATGTTTCTAGTTACATGTTCTTCCCGATTGCACAAACGTGACTTCGCATCAGCAAGAGCATGTTCTGGGGAAGCACATCAGGGTGCGCACCACACATGCATGGCTTGTTCTTCACCTTATTTCAATACTCATGCACCAGGGGTACATTGATATGGATTCGCTCAGGGACACCCTTCCAGGTAACAGAAACTTTAATAGAAAAGGAGGGGCGATATGTTCTTTGTGAGGGATGCCTCAATGGTATCCCCATCTTACTCGGTAGCATATGCGCTTCCAACGCTGACTAAGACACGTTCTGGGTGATGCTTTTCCGTTTCCTATAACAGAAGACTTACTTCCCTTGGATCCTGGGAGGAGACTACAACTGCATCCTCAATATACAATTAAATCGCTCCCATCCACCCCTTTCATGCTCCCTTCACCTTATGCCTAAGCAAGCTGGTTCACAGATTGGGTGGGGAACTGGGTGCTAGTGGACGCTTGTAGAGCCCTCAGCCCTTAACCCTACGACTGGGATATCCTCCTTCTATTCATCTGATTGGATCATTTAATGTGTTCCCACACACTGCCATCCTCCTTACACACTGCAAATTACCTAGGCAGGGTAGTGTCTAAGATGCTCACACCGTAGATATGAAATGGGGTTCTCCTGATCCCCTCACTCCCACCTGGCACCTACCTGTGAGTGCCTAGAAGACACAATATTCTAAGAATCTCAGAACTCACATATTCGTAACTTCTTTACTGAAACCAACAGCATTGCCTCTAATAAGCTGCTTGAATGGGATGACTTCAAGGTTGTCATGCGCTGCATTTGCATTCAGGAGGTAATCAGAGTCTGCCGTACGCTAGACAAAGAAATAGCTGAGGCAAAGTAACGCCTGACTTTGCTGGAGCGTCAAGATGAACAAAACCCCTTCCGTCACTCTGTTCTGGAGGAGGCTAAATGTGAACATACTTCTATTCAGGAGCGCCTATGTTGATTCATCCTTACCGCATATGCAGGCAAAACACACATGGAAGGTAATAAATCAGGGCACCTCCTTGCCTGACTGATCTGTCATGAACACTGGGGTATCCCATCATTGAACAGTGCTCCCCTTAGGGTGTTGCGCTATATACACAACAAAACAACATTACAGCGTTCTACAATTGCTCCTCCCATTTGTACAAATCCTCAGGGGTAGATCATGGGGACGCCGATGACTCACTCCTTGACAACCTGCCCATTCCTAGCATCAACACGATGGCCCAGACTGCCTTAGATGCAATTATACCTTTGGCAGATGTCAAGCAAGCAATTCAGGACCTAGCCATGAATAAAACCCCTGATGTTGATGTTCTACCTGTAGAATATTACAGTGCACATGCCAAAGCCCTTCCACCTCCTCTAGCTACACTATACAATGAGGCACTCCTGCTGGGTTAACTACCGTTCTCCCTCCAGGAATCTTTGTTGGTTTCTATTTCCAAGCTCCAACAGTATCCTACCAATGTGTCATCCTACTGTCTCATTGTTATCATGGGGTCATACTACAATATGCCGGTAAAGGTTTTATCTGCCCGATATGCCCAAATATTGCCAGATCTCATCCCCCTGTTAAAAATGTCTGGACTTTGAATACTTCCAGAATCGACTACGGCAACATCTTCCACTTTGGGCTCCTGGAATATCTGCCGGCCAGGCTTCAAGTGGTCCAAAATAGGGCAACCTGCCTTATGGTAAATATACAATGAGAACACGGATTGCTCCCTACCTGCGGTCCCTAGGCTGGCTGCCCATCAGGAAGATAGTTAAAGTAAGGCTCTTGTGCTAGTGCATGGTGCAGGTATCAATCTGGTGCTTCTTATCTCGGAGCCAGATTTGGATTCTATAATCCTACCAGAAAGCTGAGATCTACCACCAAACATCTGGCAGTGATTCCCAGAATTCAGCACGTAAGAATGGGTGGAAGGTCCCTCAAGTATATGGGCTTAGTTGCTTGGATCAGATACTGTAGGAAAGTGCCCCTTTTTAAATGGTTACCCCCACCTTTTGGCTGGTATCTTGTACAATTTCGACTGAAAGTGTGCCGGGTTCCTGCTAACCAGATCTTCAGCACCAGTTTTCTTTCCCTAAACTGTAGTATTGTTCCACAATTGGCACCCCGTTAGGATCCCTGTAAGTCCCTATTAAGTGGCAACCCTGTTACCTAGGGCATTGGACCTAAAGAGGTTTCCTAAGGGCTGCAGCATGAATTCTGCCACCCTAAGGGCCCCCTCACCAAACTCATACAATCTGTCATTGCAGCCTGTGTGTCTTCGTGCAAAGTCGACATGGCACCAATCACTGTGGGCCATTCCTGCCAGCACTACATGTGGTATAGGTGAATCACCCCTATGGCAGGCCTTACAGCCCCAAAGCAGGGTGCACCCATGTGATGGCATATCTGCGAGAGTGGAAATGTCCCATTGATATCTAAGTTCACCCTTAAATATTACCAGTGCATGCATAATGAGTACATGGACTGGACACTCGTCATTACGAGTTCCCCAGCTACATGATGGCTTCACTGTATCCTAAGGTGGGTGGTACCAAACACCTCATCTTAATAAACCCACACTGACGCCAGTGCTAGATTGATTAATAAATGCACCCAGAGGGCACCTTAGAGGTTTCCCCTGAAAACCTACTGACTATTAGTGTGTTGAATGACTGGCCTCGACCAGCCATCCACCATAGACAAGTTTCTGACCTTCTGAGGTGAGAGCCATCACTCTCAGAGGACATGAACAAAACTTGCTCCTGGGCAGAGGCTTTCACATCTCCACCAAGCAGGATGGGCATTCCAGGGTGGGAAGCTCCAACGGCCTTCTGCCTTTGTGATGTGACCCTGGGCATCACCAGATAGTGGAGTTGCCACCCCCTGTCCTGACCCCACTTTTTGGCAGCAAAACTGGTGGGAAATGTAGTTAGATTAGGAGGTGTGCCCACTTTAAGTCAGCACCCAGGCTAGGGTGGGCCAGCTGTTGTGGGACCCATGTTGCAAATTCCTTCATGTTATTTTGGATGGAATTTGTATTCTAGGGACAGGGATATGCCCACTTTCCAAAGGAAGTGGTCATATAAAGGGTGTAGACAATTGGCTACTTCCTGTCACTCCCAACACCCTAATTTTATCATTTAGGTGGCACCTCTGAACCCAAGATTCAGATTTGACGGATCAATAGAAGAAGTACGTATAAGAGTTACTGCGTCACGAGAACTGCAGCAGAACTTTGGACTTTGGCCAAAACCTGACTTCCTCAGCCCTCCCTCAACAATTGCAACAGAGAAACTCATCCTGTGAGCTGAAGGACTACCAAAGCCCTGGGTAGCCTGCTAGCACTTCAACAAACACTAAAAGTCTCCTTTGGAGTAGAGGAGTTGCTTGCCTGCAGTCTGCAGGCACCAGCAAGTTGAGTCTGGTCCACCTCTTAACAACTCCCTGGCTCAAATGACGCCGCAGACGACCAGGAGAAGGTGATCTTGCTCTGGGAGGTCAGATCTGTCTCCTCATCAACTATGAAGACACAAGGATAAACAGGAGCCATGCATCACCAACCACTGAGGTACTGGACGCCCTGCCCAAAAACACTGACCGTGAGTGTCCAGTCCATATCCTCACTACACATAGTGGTACTCTGGCTGTAAAGCAGCTCTGCTGACCTGGTTCTCTGGCTGCATTATTTTGACACTTCTATAGCATGTGTAGGCACACATAGCATTTATAACAATTTAAGGGACCATCTGCCGATCCTTTACACCTCACTCCCGGTGAATCCCCTGGCTACTGCCTCGGTGTCGGCCCCTATCCTGAAAGAGTGGGTCCCAAAACTGCCCAGGTGTAAACCTGCCTTCTGCATGTCTAGGCTCAAGACCCTCTTGAACTGGAATATAGTGAGGGGAGTCCCATCTGCATGCACCAGTAGTGTACCCCGCGCCCTCTGGTCATTGTGCCAGAAATTTCTCTAGATTAGCAATGGGGCAGCAAGTACTCCCTTCCGCCCCACGCAATACCACTCCTTCACCCCTGCCTCCCTGATCAGTTTTGGACCAAGGTATAGATATCAATAGGGAGTCACCCTGAAGCAGCACGTGGGCCAACTGGAGCCCCCCTGACGATCCATTTTGTTTTTGCTACTAATTCCCCTATCCTGAAAGCGCCATAGAACGCTAGACAGAAAGCTGTCTGGAACAAAAGTGTCTCCCCAGCTGAAGTGCACACCTGATGTAAAGCATCCATCAGCGTGGTCAAAGTTTGAATAACTATTGGTCACCTCACGTCAGGCTGTCCCCCCTGTAGGTGTTGCCATCCTGTTAAGGCTTTCCTCACTATGAAAGTGCTAGTCGGATCCCTTCTCTCCCTAGTTTTTGCAAAGAAGGAAATGGCTGCCATATGCCGCCTTGCTGATGCCACTGAGCACCCCTCCTCTCTCATGGCCCTCAAATAAGAAATGACATACTCAGTGTCGTGCCATTTTTCTGGCCAATTGTCGCCAAAAAAATAGCAGTATGCCCTAAACGCCCCTTCGTATGCCTTCCTGGTCCTGGGTGCTAGGCTACCAGCCACAAGGTCCGATAACTTAGGGGCACCAAGTTGCCAAAGTTGTTCTGGGAAAGGAGATGGGTTTTCCTCCGCCTCTGGGTGATGAGACCTGAATACTTGCATCTTAAAGCGAGAGAGAGCATCAGCAGCGTGGTTTAGGACTCCTGGCACATGTTTGGCTCTAAACAACAAATTCATTCTCATGCACAACAGTATTATTTCCTTCAGTAAACACAGGATCATTTTACATTTTGCATTTTGATTATTTATGCATTCCACCACAGCCATGTTATCGGACCAGAAAACCACTGATTTTTCCTCAGTTGTTCTGGCCAGAATGTCAATGCAACCAGGATGGGAGAAAGCTCCAGGAAGCTTATGTTTGTTGTGAGCCCACTGTCCGCCCACCATGCAGGCCAGCATTGTGCAACCCATGCTGTACCTAGAAGGGCACCAAAACCCTCGCTACTTGCTGAGTCAGTCGTCAGACCCATCTCCGGGCTGGACCTGGGGGGAGCGGGCCACACAACCCTACCATTGAAATCTCGCAGAAATGCTTGCCAGATCTGCATGTCCTGCTTGACCTCACTGGACAGTCTGGTGTGATGAAGTTGAAGTTGAAGTTAAAAGTATTTGTAGAGCGCACTGTGACCAAGCGGTTTCCTGGCGCTAAAAGATTACAAGGGGCAGAGGGAATAGCAAGGGTGGTCAGTGAGGGGGAAACGCTTGGGCAAACAAGTGAGTCTTGAGTGCCTTCCTGAAATGTGGATAGGTGGCAATAGATCTAATGGAGAATGGAAGATCGTTCCAAAAATGAGGGGCGAGGACGGAGAACCTAGTGCTGCCGGCTCTAGACTTACGAAAGTGGGGAACAGTGAGAAGAGCCTGGCTGGAGGAGCGTAGATTGCGACTGGGGATGTAGTGAGTGACCATCGAGTTGATAAAGAGAGGGGCTGTACGAGCGCCAGCCATGAAAACTATGCATCCCATTTTGAAAAGGGTGCGATACAGAATGGGAAGCCAGTGAAGGGATTTCAGAAGAGGGTAGGTGTGGTGAAATTTGGGGAGCTGGTGGATAAGGCGAGCCACCTGATTCTGGATGGTCTGGAGGCGACGCAGCTCATAGGCGGGGACACCCACATATAGACAGTTGCCATAATCCAAGTGAGAAAGAACCATTGCTAAAATGATAATTTTAAGGGCATCAAGGGAAAAGAAACGGGAGATTTTACGGATAATCCGGAGAGATAGAAAACAAGAAGAGACAACGGAGCTGATCTGAGGGCGCATTGAAAGGTCCTGGCTGATTTTAATGCCGAGGGTTCTGACTGAGGCAGAGGGGGCCGGGGGGGAGCCAAGACTGGAAGGCTAGAAGGCAGAAGACCAAGGGCTAGACGTCCCACCAGTCAGGATCAACTCCGTTTTATCCGGATTGAGTTTGAGGTGGTTTAAACTCATCCAGTCAGAGACAAAGACAAGTGTAGATTGAAATTTAAAAAGGGAATTAGTGGAAGAATAAAGATCAAATATTAACTGAAGGTCGTCCGCGTAATTATAAATGTAGACCTCCATATTGAGCAGAGAAACAATGAGAGGGTAAATATAGAGGTTAAAAAGGAGAGGGGAAAGAGAGGAACCCTGAGGGACCCCACAAGACACTGTGCGCGGCGGGGCAGAGAAACCAGCGAGCTGAACAGCCTGCGACCGGCCTTGGAGGAATGACGCGAGCCAAGAGAAGGCAGTGCCCTGGTTGCCCGCCGCCCTGACACGGTCGAGAAGGATGGAATGGTCGACCGTGTCAAAGGCGGCGGACAAGTCAAGAAGCAACAAGGCCTTGTTGCGATGCAGCCTACTATCCTGTCCACCGTGTCGCAGCAGGATTGGGAGTGTGTGACTTTTGGGAGTGTGGCAGAGCGACCGCGGGGAGCAGTGCTGGGGTACGGCGACCTCCTTGAGGCCCTTGGTGCCCTTCATTTCTCCTTGGCTCGTGGCATCGAGGTCTTGGGGAGTAAGATCGACGGTGTGGCATCAGCGTTGGGACAATGGCGGCATGTTGGTCCACAGTTACACGGGGACTTCCTACACTGCACACAGGAGGATAATGTCGCGGCCATCCCTGCGATTAGTGCGCAGCCGGACACTCCGGACAGTATGCTACCGTATGATCGGCTGACTGAGGGTTTGATCTGTTCCGGAGGTAGTGGTTCCGAGTGGAAGGTGGTGGCCCCGTCCCGTGCACGACCTCCGGTGACCCAGGGACTTTACCAGCAATGTCTGTCTACTTTGGATGATTCAGCCTTCCCGGACCTTGTGTGCAGTGCAGATCCTGGGGCAGCACTGGGAAAGACGTCCCTCCGAGATGCGGACTGTGTTGGCGTTCTGAGACCTCCACCCCACCTGTGTGCGTCGCTTCCCAGTTGTTTTGGGACATCCCTTCACCTTGGAACATCGGACATGGCGCTGGGTCGAGGGGTAGGCATGGGCGGCATCGCCAGGAGTGGTCAGGGATGAGGCTGATCCCTCGGGGTGGTCATCTGGTAGACGGGCGGACTCATGGTTGTGTACTCCCAGGACATAGCTCCTAGCATATTCGGTGCGCAATGCTCCCCATTCCCCCTTTTGTGATGGTCGATTTGGTGCTACTTATTGTTTGCTGTTGGGATACCTTACTGTGCGGGAGGGAGAAGCCGGGGGTATGTTCTGAAGGCCCTCCTCCAGTTTATTATATTTTCTCCACCCCCCCGCCTGGTGGGGTTCTTTCTTATTCCTTTTTCCTTGTTTCTTCTATATTTCGGGTCTAGTTCCAGGGCGACAGGCATACTGCTGGGGGGAGGGGCCATACTCATTTGCAGAGGTGCAGGGTGGGGGGTTGGGGGGGTGACTCTTTTCTTTCTCAGTCTTCCTCTCTTTTTCCATGGCCTCCTTTTTCTTCTCCGTTTCTTCTTGTTTCTTCTTGTCTGGGATCAGCGTGGTATGCCTCTTTTGCTGTGAACCGTTGCCTCTCCGTGTGTGCCACAGTTTCCTGGGGTTCTCTGGGCGTTAGGTATGGGGGCCTGCAGGCGCAACTGTTTTTGATATTCTTCCCCATCATTTCCTGTGTCTGCGCCATGGATTCGATGGATTGCTGTTTATTGCTAACGTCTATCATGCGGCCTGCCCTTTATTGCTGTTGGGAAATTGTTTGGCACCTGATCCTACTGTTTTGTTTCATTATAAAATGAAAAACCCCCTTTTCTCCTGGTGTCCTACCGGTGCGGCTCCCGGGCCGAACTATCTTAGTATGAAGATTTTGCTACCGAGGTGCCGCATGTGCTTATATTTGACCTTATTGCTCTGATTGCTTAGCGGCCGGCCCTGGGGGGTTGTAGGCCCATACTTGTCAATGATCGAAATGTCAATAAAGGTTTTTCAAAAAAAAAAAAATAATAATAAATAAATAAATAAATAAAAGAAGCAACAAGGCTTGGGGGCAGTTGGAATCCGCCTTGCTCTTGAGCTCGTCCAGGACAGAGAGGACCACCGTTTCGGTCGAATGGACCGGGCGGAAGCCAGCTTGATGGGAAGCCAAAAGATGGTTGTCCTCGATATATGTCGACAGGCAGGAGGTAATATGGCTCTCAAGGATCTTGCCTAAATACGGGAGCAAGGAGATAGGCCTAAAATTAGCAGGGAGGGTAGGGTCAGACCCAGGTTTTTTTTAGGATAGGGATAACCGTGGCTGATTTGAATTGAGACGGCACTGTTCCCTGAGAGATAGATGAATTCAGAAGAGACAAAGGGGGATCGGGGCAACCAGCAAATAGCTCCCTTAAGATGCGGGCCGGTCCACAGTCGGCAGGGGAGCCCGATTTGACCTTCATGAGCAAAGTCAGGAAGGATTCTTTCGAGATGGGGGGAAGTGGGTGAGAGAAGAGGACAAAGGGGGAAAGGAAAAGGGAGGAAGGTGAGAAGATGAAGGGGGGATGTTAAGTTTGATATTAGTGATATTCTCAAAGAAATAATCATTGAGAGAAAGACAGAGAGTATGTGAAGGAATGGGATTGGGATTGACTCTATCGGATACGGCCAGGTTATGGACATTAGAGAAAATCTCCTTAGGTTTGTTAACCGCTAATAAGATTTTGCCAGAGAAATAATCTGATTTGGCTGAAAGAATGGCTCTCTTGTAGTTGTTTAAGCAAGACCGATATTGATCCCTCAGGGCGGGACAGTAGTTGCGCCTCCACTGGCGCTCTGACTGATGGAGAATCAGTTTAAGAGTTTTGAGATCGCTAGAAAACCATTTGTTGGCTTCGTGGAGGCGACAGGCCTTAACCGTCCTGAGCGGAGCAATCCGATCACAAGAGGTGGAGAGCCAGGTGTTAATGGCGTCCACTTGAAAATCGAGGGGAAGGGCCGATTGGTCCCGGGAAGATGTTGTCAGAGAGGAATGGAGGGAATTGAAATCAACCCGATTCCAATTCCGAGCAAGGACGTTCTTGGGCAAGGGGGACTTGTCAATAACTGCTAAATCAATGGAAAAGGAAATGAGCGAATGGTCAGACCAGGTACAAGGAATAATAGTGGTCGGAGAGAGGACCCGATTGGCCGACCAAATCTGGTCAAGGATATGACCATGAACATGAGTGGGGGCGTGAATATGGGGAATAAAATTGAGACAGCAGAGAGTGTCAGAAAATTCTTTGGAAGCATGGTGCTTCTCCCTGAACCCTGACATGGCCTGTGCGATGGTGTGCGAGAAAGGTCGTGCCATGGGAATTATTCTCAAAGCAAAATTCAATTGTCCCTCTACCTGTTGTTACTGATGCAGCGTGACCTTATCGTTTACCAAGCACTACTGCAAAGTACCCTTAAAAACCGCTATTTTTGCCTGTGGTAGACGTGACACTCCCTGCACTGAATCCAACTCAATCCCTAGGAACTCAATTTCCGTGCTTGGTCCCACAGTCTTGCCTTGTGCTAAAGGCACGCCGAAGTCTCGCATGAGTGCACAGAACTTCTGCAATGCCCTCCCGCACTCCTGTGAATCTGGGGCCTCCCAAGAAGTGGAAGTCGTCCAGGTAATGCAGTACCCACTGTTGCCCAGTTGCTCTCCGAAGAGCCCATTCCAAAAAGGAGCTGAATTTCTCAAAGTATGAGCAAGACACTGAACAACCCATAGTTATACATTTATCCACGTAATACTTCCCCCTGAATTGAACGCCCAGTAGGTGAAAATCAAGTGGGTGCACTGGTAATAGGTGGAACGCTGACTAGATATCTGTTTTCGCCAACTAAGCACCCCGCCCAAAACCTTTGAGTATCTCGACCGCCTGATCAAAAGAAGCGTACTTAACACTGCATAGATCGTCATCAATGGCGTCATTTAGTGACACACTTCTGGGGGCCCAAAGCTTGTGAATGAATCAGAATTCCCCTTGCTCTTTTTTGGGCTCTACCCCCAACGGGGAAAAGACAAAATCCTGCATTGGGGGTGGGGGGGGGGACTCAAATGGACCAGCTACTCTGCCTAACCAAACTTCTTTCTCAATTTTTGCAGCCGCCACCTCTTCATTAGTCCTGACTGACAACTGATTCTTGCAGTGTGACACCCCTACATCCCCAGGCACGGGGATCCTGAAATCTTCTAAGAGAGTTCTCGCAGATTTGGGGCAATTGTAGCTGTTCAGCCATGGTATCAAAGTGCTGGTTAAAATGGGAGATCTGGCCTTACTGTGGGTTCATACTCTCAGTCATGTTTTTTGCCTCCTGTCCTTTGTTTTCTTAAAACACTTTGGGGCAGATTTACAAGCCCTGTGCGCCACTTTTGTGCCACCGTTGCATCACTTCTGTGACGCAGCGGCGGCATAAAGCTAGCGTCATGCTGCGGGGGATTTGCAAAGTGTCGCATCTAGGGAGATGCGTCACGTTGTAAAGCCCAGCGCCACATGAAACCTGCGGCAGGTTTCATGTGGGCATTCCGAACCAGGGGGGGCGTTCCGGTGCAGGAACGCCTCGGGAAAGTGCCTGAGTGAAATCTACAAGATTTCACTCAGTCACTTATCCGACCCCGCTGCGACAAAACCTTGCACCTGCTTGAAGCAGGCGTAAGGTGTGACGCACCATGTGCAAGATAGGCCGGGTTGGCACAGTGCTGGAGTTGCATCGCGCCCGCGACACAACTCCAGCCCTGTGCCAACGTTACGATGGCAGATGCGACACGCATCTGCATTTCCTTGCGCCATGTTGCGCTGCATTGTAAATGCGGCGCATCCGTGGTGGCGCAAGGATTGTGATGTGTGTCGCAAGTTTCCTGGTGCATCCCTGCTGATTTGCAGGGATGCGCCAGGAATTGTAAATCTGCCCTTACGACTCTGGATGTGAGGAGTTCCCACAGAAAGAACATGCGTGTTTGAATTTACATGTGCCCACTGCCCTGTTACATGAGCGCCTGTTAAAGTCCCAGCAGGCCCCCTTACATTTTCCTCCGCCCCCTGAGCCACTTGGGTGGCCTGAGAGAAATGGCTGACTCCTGAAAGTGTCCTCTGCCGGACCCTGGGTGGCATCATGTGGGCCCCCTCTTAAATGCGTCAGGTATATTATCATATCAATCTGGTTCCAGCACAGAGCCGGGTCAGATGCTTTAGCCCTTGTAAACTCCTTATCATAATCTTTCCTCCCACTGCCACCATAAGTATCATGCGCACAAGCTATCCTATTTTGAGAACAGGGTATTTCTGAAGCCAGGCCTAGGAAACGCTCCCCCATTATTGATGTGAATAACTTTAAACCTTTGATCCAATTTACCAATGTTTCCTCAACCCTAAACTTCAACAACATGCTCACCCATTTTCTTGGGTGTGTCCATTCTTTATTCTTTTTAGCCTCCTCCCTTTCTGACTCATTCAGCAAAAGGAAAAACATGTTCACATATGAGCTCTTCCAAATCTTTTCTTTAGTCTCTTGAGACACCTGTCGGCCTAGGTGCTCCCTACCGGAGCGGACTTCGCCTAAACCCAAAGGTGGCAGTTTTTGTGGTATACCTGTTGTTGCTGCCGCTGCTGGCTTTGCTGCTCCTTCATCCGTTGGTGTGATGACCATGGCGGGGACTCCGTTGTTTGGCCCTGTGTTCGCCCCGCCGCGCATACTGCTGGTACAGCCACCCTACCCACAGGCTGAACCCCATCTAATTGTGACATTATCTGTCTGACTTTCTCCAATGCATCCTCCCCACTAGCTGATACCCCTGCTGCCGGGGACCAGTTTCCCACCCTACCCAGCCTAGGAAGCACTGCTGCTAGATTAGCTACTAAATATGGCTGGACTGGCTCGCTCACGGATGGGCCTCCAGTCATTGGGACCAGCGATGCCTGTGGGCTGCATCCCACTGGTGTGCTTGGCTGACCCTCGACCGGCATTCTTGCCCCCTCGCTGCTAGGCCAATCACCCCCAACACTGTTAGGTTGAGAGTTGGTATGTGGGACTGGAAGGGGGTCCACCACCCTGGGTACCAAACCCTCGGGAATTGTTGCTGGGACACCTCTGTCCCCTCCCCCTCACTAGTTCGCGGTGCCCCGCCTTTCTTAGTTCTACTCCTTTTAGGGACTGGGGAAAAGGCAGACTTGGGTGCTACCCCCAACCGTTTGGGCCTGTCCTCTGCCCCCTCTTGGCCTTCAACCCTGTCTGTCAGAGCCGCTAATGCTTGCCCCATTTCATCCACTTTTTTCACCATGGAGTCCACTGTCCCCATTTTTCTCATCATTGTAGCCATAAAAATATCCATCTGCAAACGCTGGTCATCCCGCTTCACCTTCGGGCCATTATTATAGGCAAAAGCCAATTGCACTGTAGTCTGGCAGCAAGTCCCCTATAAATGTAGTGTACAAAAATTAATACTAGTTGCCACAGGGCACAAAACAACCCTTTAGATGACAAACCTCTCACCAAAGGCACACGCACCAACACACTCCTGTGACCAGGTCTGAGACACTGCCCAAACCCTTACCTTGTAGTAGTAGCACCCACCAGCCAGCCACCGCACCCACGCAACCAGAGCCACGCCCACCAGCTAGTCTAGTGGGTCAGGTGAGTAACTCAAACTCGCGTGGCTCCCAGAAGCGATGGAAATGCAGGCCTGCGGTGCTGCCTTACCCTGGAAGATCCTGAGCGACTTGCTGGGCTGGCTGCCTCACCACTTGCTGCTGACGTGTTCCACCACACTGTATTTCCTGCTTCAGCAAACTGTATGGGAAACACAAAACAAAAAAAAGAGAAACAATAAAAAATAGGAGTGAGGGAAGAGGGGGGTGGTTGTAAACCTCCTAATGTGCCGCTATTTGCGCTAGTAGAATGTCTGTAATATGTGACCTTTGGTCACCACAATCCCTCACACGCACTCCTCCTGTTGCTGTTTTAGCAGCTAATAGACACCAGAAGTACCTCAAAGAAATGCCCCCAGCACTTAGACCCCAAAGTACACGATGGGCATGCTTTGGTTTATTGCCTGCTACCCCTTAATAGCCAGGTATCCTAAATCCTTAAAGGCTGCGTCTCCCCGGTCGCGCTGCCCACACTGATTCAGCCCTGCTAACCTGGAGCACCAAAAGTGGCCATGCCTGCTCAATAAAGCCCCCAGCCGCACTCTACCTGCTTGCGCAAATCTCAGATGTAACGCGCTCAAGCAGCAAACAGCTGACTCGCTCCCTCGCTGATTGCCCTGAAAACAGCTGACTCACTCCCTCGCCGATTAAACGGGCCGCCGCTCCACACCACAGCTGCTCGCCGCCGAAGGTTGGAAAACGCCGCTTGCTGCTTGTCGCTAACTGCAGGGGGACAAGGAAACAGAAGAACACACTCTTCCTCCTCCGTCGCGTCTCCGGGTGCAAAGAACCTAGACAAAAGGGGAAAAATGAACAAAGCTTCGTTGGGGCCTCAGCCTGAGGCCCTGCCCATGTGTATGCAGCGGCTGGGGAGATGTGAACAGAGACTGTTCGCTCTGCTCCCCAGCCTTTTAAACCTTTGGTGCCAGGCAAGCCGGTTCCGACCGTCTTGCCCGACATTGCACCAAGGCTTGAACCGGAAGCACTTGAAAGTGCTTCCGGTTCACGCCCCTGGTACCCAATCAGGTGTGGTTAACAGGGGAAGCAGGGTGCCACGTCTGCGTGGAGCTCCCTGCCCTCCCCTGTGTACGGGGCCCTGACGCGACCGCCATAATGGCTGTGTGCCCGAGTTTGGCCCGCCTTCCAAGGATACCAGGAATGTCCCGGAAGTAGTGCTCCTCGCCCCCGTCTTCCCATGAAATGTACACATGCCACACACAGGTTACAGCATCAGCCACGGAATCAAGCTATCCTGGCTGAAGAGGGGCGAAACCCCGAGACCGGTCCTTGGATGCTTGGTTCCAGTCCAGGGAGAACCTGGCTT
Source organism: Triturus cristatus (assembly GCF_964204655.1). Classification (NCBI taxonomy): domain Eukaryota; kingdom Metazoa; phylum Chordata; class Amphibia; order Caudata; family Salamandridae; genus Triturus; species Triturus cristatus. Next base: position 743,436,204 of record NC_140583.1, read on the forward strand.
GGCAGTTCGGGCTGGACTGTTCCCATAAGGCACAGGGTCATGACTAATTTGCATATGGCTGGGTTCAAACTGGAATGGCATGGTGAGCAAAAAAAACGATGGATTTAGGCCCAGATCTCTGTACTGGGGTGAATGTATGACATTGTTCTGCATTCTGTCCATCAACTGTTGTTTTTGCATTTGTCACCCCGAGTGGGACGGGTATGCTCAGACGTGAGTCCCGTGCTCTCCATGCCACTGGAATCAAGCTATCCTGGCTGAAGAGGGGTGAAACCCCGAAACCGGTCCTAGGATGCTTGGTTCCAGTCCAGGGAGAACCTGGCTTGGTAGTTCGGGCTGGACTGTTCCCAGGACGCACAGGGTCAAGACTGATTTGCATATGGCTGGGTTCAAACTGGAATGGCATGGTGAACAAAAAAACGATGGATTTAGGCCCAGATCTCTATACTGGGGTGAATGTATGACATTGTTCTGCATTCTGTCCATCAACTGTTGTTTTTGCATTTGTCACCCTGAGTGGGACGAGTATGCTCAGACGTGAGTCCCGTGCTCTCAATGCCACTGGAATCAAGCTATCCTGGCTGAAGAGGGGCGAAACCCCGAAACCGGTCCTAGGATGCTTGGTTCCAGTCCAGGGAGAACCTGGCTTGGCAGTTCAGCCTGGACTGTTGCCATGAGGCACAGGATCAAGACTGATTTGCATATGGCTGGGTTTAAACTGGAATGGCATGGTGAGCAAAAAAACGATGGATTTAGGCCCAGATCTCTGTACTGGGGTGAATGTATGACATTGTTCTGCATTCTGCCCTTCAACTGTTGTTTTTGTTTTTAGAAAGTTGGCAGTTTCCTGCTCTTAGCCCTGCATGCCTGCAGACTGTCTATGATTCCATGTCTAGGTTAGGTGACAGCTGGGCTTTGTGTATTCCACCTAGACAGCCACACAAAATGGGAGCTTAGGTGTGACTTTAGGGGCCTTGGTGGTCCGTCCTTTTAGAATGGGAGGAAGGAGCTGGGCACAGAGTTACACTTACTTCTAAATAGGCTGTGTCCTGTCCACACACAAATGACTGCATACCCCCATGTAGTAAGTCTGGATCCAGGGCAGGAAGGGAGAACCTCTGAGCACTTCAAAGGCACCATTGGGTATAAGAACTGTACCTCAGACCATACCACTTCAGTACACTTCTGGACCTGAGGATACTCTTCCAGGAAGAAGGACTGCTGGGCTGCTGAAGGACTGCCACTCTGCTGGACTGCTGCTCTGGAAAAACTGCTTTCTTGCTGTGCTGACCTACTTTTTTCTACTGTCCTCCTGGTCTGGGTGAGAAGGACTGGACCTGCATCACTTGGCCCCCAGTACCCAGAGCGATTAAAAGGGCAAGTTGGCTTTCCTCCTGATCTGAGGTCTCAGGGACATAAAAGACTTCCAATGATCCTAGTTTTGTACCTGGACTCTGCCATCTGTGAGTCGGCCCTGCCAAGTGGTGCCACCCCATGCCTTGACCCCTGGAAGTGGGCCTCAGATCCTTGTTCAGTCAAAATCCATGCAGCCTGTCTAGAACCATCGCACCAATGCCATTGCGTGGATCCGAACTGGTGCATCGATCATGTTGCATTACCAGAACCATAGCATTGCCTCAGCTGCGACATCAATATCGGCGCATCACCTTTCAAACCAGCACTGCACAACACTCATTCCAGCTTGAGATCTTCATATCTCTGTCAACAGCACCCTCGATAATGGCGACATGCCTGTGCTCATCCGAGCTGACGCTTTGCCACTGCTGCACAGAGCAGGACCAGCACATCACCGCCACTGCAAGGCTTTGTCCTGGTCCAGGGTGACCAGATGTCCCTTGTTGGCGCTTAGTACTTTTTGGCACTATATTCAATTAATTCTTTAAAATTCAATGTATCTGGTTGTACTCATTGTATTCTTGTAATTTTGCTCTTGTTTTATTTATTAAATTAGGAGCTATTTTTCACTTGTTGAATGTTTTTGTGTGGTGTTTTTACGGTTTTACTGTTTGAAATGTCGCACAAATACATTACACATTGCCTCTTAGGTTAAACCTGACAAGCTAGCAGGGGGTGAACACAGGTTAATTTAGGGTGTATGAGTGACTTACCCTGATTAGGATTGCGATTCCTGCTTGGACAGGGTTCCCACCTCTGCCAACCAGAAACCCAGGGGCTGGTGCGAACCCGGGCTTCTATTGGAGTTCACAAGGGCATATTTTCAAGCCCATTATCGCCACTTCAGCGGCAGTTTCCTGCCGCTAAAGCAGCGATAATTTTAACGCCTTTCTTGATAATATGCCCCCCAATTTCTAACAGTTACAAAAAAGAAGGACGTGTCCATGGTGGATACTTTCCTTTGCTTGATTTGACCCCCTTCCTTAGGTACTACTGCTTCTAATTTGAGACTAACCTCACACAGCTAATCCTTGCCCAATTTTCATTATAACAAACATTAGAAAGCTGACATCAAAATTGCATGGCAAACTTGAACCCTGATTTTAATTTACAGGTAAAGTGCAATTTCATAAAGCTGTTAGAAGGTAAAATGTGTTTCACTGACCTCTCCTTTAAAAAGTACTTTGGGAGACAAAGATTCTCACCTGCTAAATATTGTTTGAGAGTTTGAAATATGTAATGCTTACTATTCAGGGGGCTAGTTATGGAGTTTGAATCAAGTATCCAAAAGAGCAGAATATCGCTTTACAAAAGTGAGACAATATGCTATCTGACTGTTTTTTGCATGTGCAGCGTTGATCTTTCACCAGTCCTGGTTTGCCACATCTTAAACTCAAAGGTCAAAAATTAAAAGCATCTAGAAGATTTTATCTAACAAGCTGCTTCTGACTTATACTCCAAATCTGGTAAATATATCAATTGCTCACTGAAGGCTTCTCTTTGCTGAGAGATATCTTTCCTCTAACTGGGTAAAATAAGCAGCTCTGGACTGACACTGACACACCTCGCATCTATTTAGTCGTTCCATCATGGCCAAGCACCGGTCAATCTAGGAAGAAAGATTTGACTGACAAGAAATGAGATAGGTTTTTATGCCTTGATTTGCAATCCACTGGATGATAATTCTTTTAAATGTATGCCAAATCTCATCTGTTTGACAGAATAATGTGTGCATCCTTTACTTATTCTATTTCAAGCCAGGAGCAGTGGTTCCCAGCAGCACTTGTGAGGAATGCAAGTGTACTAACACACCGGACCCTTTGCTGAAAACAAATCAAATATTGTGCAACCCGATGGTTTGCCTTAAGGACTGTGAACCGGTGAGTGAAGTCTTTCAACTGATTAATCTTCTAGTGTAGATGTGCAAGATATTTTGGCATTGCACAAAATGTAGCCATTTGTGGCAGTGGCATAATGAATTGCAGAGTTAAAGCGTGCTTAGACACAATTGTGTAGGTTTTATTTTTGTAAAAGTGGTGCATTGTAAGTTTCTGGTAAGTGTCATCCACCACAGCAAGTTAAACTCACAGCCAAAGAAAGTGAGTTTGTAGCTGGTGAATAAGACATTATTTGGGATTCTACTCTTTGAATACTGAATTATTGACTCTCCGTTAGAAGTCAAAGTGGAGTTTGCATTGTTACTGTGAACAGTCTGTTGTCATAAGCATCTAATTCTACAATTACCTCATCAGCGCACAGAGATTCTCTTCCCCTATACATTTAACCTCTAAGGATAATGTATCCCCACATAGCGAAAAATGCTTAATAATGAATCAGTCTGAGTTTCAAGTCTAATACCTATACAGATGCACAGAGAGAAATGGTACATTGTAAATATTGACTGCAATTTTCTACCAGGTTTTGTAGCAGCAAGATAATCAGGGTTTCAAAATGTAAAATAGGTAGGCTTGAATTGATAATTTCCAAATCAAGCAATTTACAACAGTTCAAGCCAGTTCCTCTTGGTGGTAGGAATAACTGATTGTATTCAACATGGGTTGACTCAAATGCCCATATAAGACACTGACTAGAAGCAACTGGAAGGAATGGGTTTAGGCCTTCTTCCAAATAAACTAACTGCATTTTATTTATTTTACTAAAAGAGGATTGGATTCTAATGCTAGATGGAAGAGATGTTTAGACCAATCTTGCATCCTGCGAGAAGTACGAAGGTCTGAGCCTGGGGGGCCTCAGTCCTCAGGACATTCAGGCTTTGTACATTTATTTTAACTGTGGAGATAAGCGGTAGCTCAGCAAGGTAGGGAGGGTTTTTCCTGATATATTTTCTTTTAGGCAATGCAACATAGATTGTGATCTAAGAATTTTGTGGAAGCAGAAAAAGCTTCCTGAGAATAGGGGAGATGTGGATTTTTTGGACTGAGGTACTCACCATGGCTGCATAGCATACGATGGCCTTGGGTTGAAGATATTGAGGAGTCTTAGGTAGATATCGCTGCCAAACCAGAATCTTGGTATTTCAAATGTGTCCAGAGGTGTTTCTATGTTGCTCTTTAGAGAGGAAATGCTTGACATTGTTTTAGGAAATTGTCAGTGCAGACCACTTTAATAATATATGACATGAGTGACAGGGGTGAATGCAGAGTTAAGCCTTCGACTTTCAAACATGTTGAGAGTAGGAGAAAGAAAGCTTCAAGTTCCAGGGGCATCAAGAGAGTGGGATACAGTCTGCATTTGTGAGAGGAAAAAGGAGAAACTGGGTATGTTTTCAGCCATCCACTTATACTGTGCATAAGCATGAATGATAGACTTGTATGTCCACCATCAAAGTTGTATAAATGTAAATTTGCATACCATTAGAATATTGGTGAAAGGACATTCCCTCTATCCTCTTGACCAGACCTAATAGCCCCCAATACTAGTTGAAAGACCTCACAATATTGTATCTCACAAACTCTGCCCATTTCCAAGAAGCGAAATCCAGCACAGAAGCCACTTTTGTGAAATCCTGATGTTCATTTCCTACTTGCTTGCTTACTTTAACCTCATTCCTGTGGCATCCCCTATATCAATAGTGTAATATTGTTTTACAATCCCCTGTTTCATATCATACTGTTTTGAAAACATCCCAAAGTCAGTTTACTGAAAATGTTGGCAAAAAACTAAACATCACTCCTGCTGTACTCCTTTATTCTTTAGGCTAAAATGACTTTTCTTTCTCTGCAGCTTGACTATGAATTATGTGGGAACATTTTGAGATAATCCTGATATGAAAGCATCAATTCCCTGCCCATCGGGCACTGCTAGATGCACTGTATTCTGTAGCCCTCCTCTACTGCTCTAGCTCATGTGTAGTAATCAACATGGCAATCTTCCAAGATGACACTATTAATCTTAATTTTTTTTCCCTTGGTCACTATTAGTAAGTTGTATATTAAGGACACTGAATTATTTATTTAACCACCATCTCATTTATCAACTGTTTAGATCATGGTATTTGACATTAGAGCGCCTCATGCTGTTAAACAAAGCTATTGACACTACCAGATATAAGTGTTAGGATTTTTTTATACCTCCTCCCCAAGATCTGAAGCACACTATCACTGGCACAGAGAGGTCTCATGGATCACAAAACACTCCTTAAGGGCTTGAAAACATGGATTTCACCTATTCATTTTCTTCTAGCTCTCTATACACTGCCGGTTTTGTTCACTTACTCTTAAACACCTCGATTCATCTTGTGTAGCTGTCACTCTTTGCAACTTCATTTTCATTGCTTGCCAAGTAAGTGAAAGACACAATACAATTTATGTACTGGAATTAAGCTCACAGTTTCACAGTTTTACAGCTCACCTTGTTTTCATCACAGCAGGGCCAAAGGCCTCTGGATCAAAGACGGAAGGCCCAAGTCGCTCTTGCATGTCCATCTGACAAGATTAAGAGGGAACTTAGCTAAGCTTCTGTTAGTCCTTCCTTTCAACCAAAGTTAGGCTGGAAGATACTAGTCCAGATTTATTGGCCCAGATAAGGAAGTGCCCCATATGATTTTGAAAACAAGAACCTGCAAGCATTTCGCCATAGATTTCATTGATGTTTGAGCTACCTAACTACTGAAGCAATGCTCAGTCTGATCACTTTCAGCAGAAAGAGAAAAAAGCTTAAGCAACACATTTATGGTGGGAAAAAGATAATAAGAGTCTGTGGTAGGTTTCTCAAAACAGATATGTGTGCTCATTTCATCTGGAGATGACAGAAATCTTTCCAAATAGAGTTTTTCAATATATATGTTATTGATTTCCATCTCCTGTATATGTCAATGGACGGACTTGGCAGGCATTCAAAAAGCCCCTGACTTGAGAGCTTTGTTCTCATGATGCCACAGATTGTAAAGGTCTTCTAGGTATTAGAAATGAAATTAACATTTAATTTTTAGTACAGTTAGCATGGTCAATCGATGAATGTGTTTCGTAAACAATTGTTTAAGCTGAGGATTTTCTATCTATTAAGATAGGCTTGAAAAGTCCTTGAAAGATATCACATGTCAAAACAGAGAATTTAAGAATAGCTTCCCTCACCTAAGTTGCTAATTAGTGAAGAAAGCAAAGGAACAGTTTTTTCATGAATGTAGAAACATGAAACACTTCACAAGTTGCACACCTTCTGCACGCCCAAATCTTATTCTTCTTGGTATATGCATCATCACACATACATTCTTCTGCATTCCCCATTACTATCTCTTTTCATGGCTTTTAATTGCACAGATGTATACCTTCTGCCACTACCTCCTTGTTGGTAGGATGCAGGACTGACATACATATTCTACTTACACTAATTGCCCATGCCCATGCATTGTTTTCCCTTATACTAATTCTCGATAATCAGGAGTGTACCAAGGAACATTATTCTCCATTCCCATAGAAGATTATTCAGATTTAATTCTCCAATTGACTTAAAGGATGTCTTTCAGCTCCCTTTACATTGCACATCAGGAGCTCTATATCAAGGAGCTAATATTTTGACACTCTAGAATCAGGCGTACAATGGAAGTAGACTCTTAGATCTAGTATGCACCTCTCTTGGCAACTCACATATGTGACAGCTGCTTCTTGATACAGACTTCCAAGCATGCAGGCTCTGGAATACCATCCCAAGGCCATCAACAATCAGAGAATTCAGAACAGAAATGAGGACCTAGCTTTTCACACATGTAGGACTCCAAGAACACCTACCTCACAATCATTGATTGATTTGTAGATGATTCATATGAGAGTATCGTTACATTTCAGTCCTTACAGCCACATGTGGAAGCCAAGCAAACATGCTGCCATCCCAAGTCTGGTGTACGTTCCCCATTCTTCACACATGACCAGAATTGAAGGCAAATGCAAGTGCATTCCAACAGCCTCCTCTCCCATCTTTGTACGTTTAACGTGTGGTTTTTCACAAATATTGGACTTAACTGAACCTATGTCACAACCACTGTCTTATTTGTATATGACACCGGAAATCGTATACACACATTCCGTTGCTTACAAACACAGGTGTCAGTCACATGTTGCTGTGCTAGGTATAGTGCATACTCTCTGTGCCTCAGTAAAGACACCACAATTCAACTCTAATTGATGTGATCTCTACCAGCACCCTTCTACCATCCATGCACTGCAGGCAGAGTAACTCACCAGGTGTCTTGCTTTCTCTCCAGAACACCTGAGCACGACTTCAAAATACCAGAACACAACGTGAGCGCTCTTCAAAATAGGACTCTAGACACTTTACAATACCTCTCAGCACTCATTTGACAAGTAAATGGGAATACTTATTGCAGGATGTTACCATTTATCAAATAGCAATAATGTACTTAAAATAAATGCATATAGTGAATGTATATACACAAGAATAAATGCATAGAAAGATAACTGCATGTACACAAGAAAAATATTGCATAGAAAGATAACTGCAAGTACACAAGAATAGGTTAATTCGAACTTGGAATACATCACCGGCTGTCTGTTTAGCGTCATCTTGCCAGCAAGACTGGGGAACCCGTTGGCAGTCTCAGGCTGGAGAGTCTCAACCAGGCACAATAGCCCTGGGCAGCACGTCCACTCCCAGGAGAGTTCCTGTCAAAGCTCCAAGAGGTCTCCAACTTTATACTATTTACTAACACAGTCAGAGACTTCTAGAAGCTCCCCTTCCCTTTATCTGCACTGTAGGTGCTGCCTACACCCTCTACATCAAGGCCAATCGAAGGAGCTGGCCAGGCTCCAATGAGAGCTGAGACAGAATTCTTCACTTTCTTACCTCCTTCACTGTCCCTTCTGTTTATCTCTCTCACTCAGTGAAGTGAGAAAACATAAACAATTCAGTGTGTGTGCAAGTAACTTGGCCCTGCCTGCATTCACAGCTGAAAGGCAGGATCAGACAGACATAAGATGAAACTGTGCTCACTAATGTCAGTTAAAGCAGAATGGAGTCAATGGTCAATACATGATCTCACAATGTATAATTGCCTATAGCATTACACCTGGCCATTTGAGAATATGCTTTGGAGCCTCAACAAGAGATAGAAAAGACACAAAAAAATAAGTTTACAATTTGTGGTAAAATTAAATTAGCTTTATTGTCATAAAATACGTTCCTACAATAGAGAGAGCTGCCAGGTTGCACCCAGCATATCTGCTGCTCCTGGCCAACTGTCATTACAAGACTTTTCCCCAGCGTTAACATTCCAAACCTACATTCTGCCCCACATAGATTCATTCCATTCCTAACATTCTTATGTCCCACACACCTTACCCACAATAACAGTAACAACACAACAAAATTCTATAGATACATATTACATGCTCATAAATAAAGATATAAAATGCACATAATATCATCATAACTACTTAATATGAGTAGGACATTTTTCTGACTTGAAAATTGATGACTTGGTAAGTTTCATCCCATCAAAAAGTCCTCAAGATGACCCAGTAATTGTTTCTCCCTCGCACTTCAACATACTGGTAACTCCGGATCTCTTTGAACTCCACCTCCATCCAAAACACAATTCTCAATCTTCTCACTTAGAGGCCTATTAGGATGGCGGTTCTCCCCGACCACCATGGTAGCGGGAAACACCGCCCGCAAGGACCACGGCATAACTGCCGGTCCAATTAGAATGCTCCGCAGTCGAAATCCGACCGCGGCGGTCAGCGGATTCTGGCGATTAATATTGCGGCGGTTGCTGCTGCCAGCAGCACTGCTGCAGTGTGAAAAGGAGCATGTCATGCATGTCACTGCGCTGCGATCAGTGCCTGCCACCTGGTAAAGTGACATGTAAGGGGGTACCAGGGGTACCCCCAGTGCACCCACACACCCCCAACACATTGGGGGCCCGCAATGGGCCCCCGGAGACATTCTTCGCATGCCTTTCCATGGTGATTCCACCGCCGCGGAAAGGTTGGCTACCGCCGGCATCATAATTATGCCGGCGGAGCCTAGCCCTGCACCAGCATCATTGTTGCGGTTCAGTTCCGCCTGCTAGGCATGCGTGCGGACTGGTACTGGCGGACATGTGGTGGGCGGAGATTCTCACTGCCGCGGTCGTCACAGCTATGCTAATGGGACTGGCGGTTTTCAGGGTTGCGATCGCGGGCGGATGCCCGCCGCCGGTCCGGCGGGGCTGCAGCCATCCGTCCGCCATCCTAATAGACCCCTTAGTTTGGAATTAGGTTTCAAGTATCCACTTAAATCATCATGCACCCCACACTTATGTTCACTGCCTGTAGTAACACCATTGCACAAACTCACATGTAGAAAATTCCACACTCTTCCATCCTCAAGTTTGACTGCACCTCCAAACACCTTCACAATCCTCAGTGGATCCGACAAACGAGATTCTCCCTTCTCCACAAAGCTTGGCTTTCTCACACAAATATAATGACCAAAAGATATTTCAGGCATCTTCTTTCCATTCTTAAACCTGTTCGTAACCTGAATTGCGTCTGATAACCTTCCACCTTTTTCCTCATCTGGAATTTAATCTCTATCCTGCGCCTTACTTCCTCAACCAGCATGGTACAAGTTTTGAAGAGGGCTTCATTTCCCTTAACACTTCAAATGGCACTCTGCCACTTACTAAACGAGGGGTAATTCTGTATGAAGAGTTTTTTTCCACAGCAACTTAGTCTTTAATCCCAAATGTATTGCCTCCTTGATGACTCTATTGAAGCGCTCAACATGGTCATTTCCTTCAGGATGTTATAAACACACCCTCACATGGTTGATGCCACACATTTTTTTTAAAGACTGCATCTTACTAGATACAAGCAGCACCCTGTTGTCTGAAACAAATGTTTCTGGAACACCTCCTCTGAAAAAAACATTCTCCAAGAAGTCAATAGCCACCTCTGTAGTAATACTACTAACCATATGTACTTCCGGCCAGTTGGAATAAATGTCTTTGAGCACAATCGCATATGCCTAATTGGATGGAAATGTAGGAAAAGGCCCCATGAAACCAATAGCCAATTTGCACCATCTGCTCATAACTACACCTCGCATACGATAAGCGTCCTCCCTCGCATCCTCAGCAACAAAATGTACTTTCCTCCCAATACTCTTACATACCTGACTAAAGAGCCCTTTTTTCTTACATGTGCTGCATACCTTGATTACCAAACCAACGAGATGTTGGACGGAGCACTGAAACAGACCCTATGAATTTTATTAAAGGGGTTTGTCATGGTTGCATTTTAGCCCCTTTTTTGTTTACTCTTTAATGGGTTGGCTGATTACTTACTTAAATATGGAAAGGATCTTCCACTTGTTGATAGATGTCCTATTCCAGTGCTGCTGTATGCAGACAACACAGTTCTGCTCGCTAGAACTGCAAAAAAGGTCTTCAGGATCGTTTGAATACATTTTCAATTTTTATGAATAATTTGGACCTCAAAGTTTATCTCACAAAGACCTTTACAAACATTTGCGGCCCAAAGAATACTAAAACTCGCTGACACCTAATAGAGGACTCAGCACTGGGGCAAATGTTGCTTATGTAGGCATTCCTTTTAGTTTATCACTCACCTGGCCCATTCGATTAATGTTATATCTCAACAGTTAGAAGGATTGGTGGAGTCAATTTTTAAATTCACACAGAAACGTGGCCATAAACTTGTGAGAGAAATACCTCCCTTGCATAGAAGTAAAGGCCTGTCCATTATTACATATGGTGCCAGTTTATAGGGATTTTTAAGACGCAGTTTTATCTTCTTATTGATTTTTACCCCATGCCGAATGTATTGGTTGTTTCTTTTTAACCTGTATTGTATCTGTTTTTCCCATTGTTGTTGGAAACAATCAATATACTTTTATGGCTGCTATTTTAAGCCAAATAAAGTTATTTTGAGTGACTTTTATCCATTTTTGATTAGAAATAAGAAGGCTTACTTTCCTTTAAACAAGCATTTTTTCTTTTTCATAAGCAAATTTATTAGACCTCAATCTGTGATACTAAATGTGGAATCTTTCGAGTGGGTTCAGGCGCAATGGAAATTTCATAATGGTCATACTTCTATGGTTAGACTCAAACATGTCAATCCATGCAATGCACTGCCGTGTGGAAGATTACAATTTACTTTAATGGAAAGATTGTTCAGAATTTTTCAGGACTTGTTGATATAAGTTACCTGAATTCTATTGACAAAAATCATTACTAGTAAATCCGTCCGATGTTTAAATATTAAACAACAAGACAATGAACAAGGTTGATAAAAATCAGTTTCTTCATTGTTTAATATTTTGCTAATAATTTCTTTATTTAAAATGCAAATATTAGGCCCCAATAGGAACAAGTATTGTTTCATATCAATATTTGAAAGTGAACCAGGTTGATAAATATCAGTTTCTTCATTGTTTAATATTTTGCTAATAATTTCTTTATTTAAAATGCAAATATTAGGCCCCAATAGGAACAAGTATTGTTTCATATCAATATTTTTTGTCATTAGTTCAATTTGACTGAACTGAATCAATTTGCATCCTTTTTCTCCTAGGGCTACACATATGTGGATGCTGTAGGGCAATGTTGTGGCGTGTGCAAGCAAACAGCATGTGCGGTCTCCTTCCAATCTGGTTTGATCATGATTCCGGTAATGTTATTAGTGTTTATAAAGTCATCTCCTTATAAGCAAATTTTGGTAGATTTACATGTTCTTACATCTAGTAAATAAAAATTGATGATAATTCTAAGTGATATGCTGTTATCATTTAAAGGTATGTGACTGCACAGTAAGTTTCTCAATATCATCAATTGCTTCATGTCACTGAAGCTTCATAATACTGAGTACGACTCTGGAACTTCTAACATCTACTTCCTATAAGCAACAGAATAGATATAATACTTCTCCATGTATAATTATAGCCTTCATTATTCCAGAGCTCAAGAGCCACAAAACAGAATTGTTGCTAGGTTTTTCAAGGCATTGCATCGTCGCTGCACCTTATTCCAGTGCCCGACATGCTTCATGTGGAGGATATGAGAAAAGGCTAAATTATGGGGCACTTCAGCCATGAACCCCTCTGACAACGAAAACATAAGAAGCATTGAATAGCAATGCTGCTCTACCATTTACTAAGCCCTACTATCTGGTGTCATTTTGCTTACATATACAGTATCAGTAGTTACTAACAGGTGGCATGAACTACAGATTGAGAGCCCTTATTGACAACGAGGTGAAGTACGATGTGGGCATTCTGTTGGAGCAGCTTCTTGATTAGGCCAATACAAACTCAAGGTTCTATGTTGGAACCACGAATTCCCTAACCACGACAGCCTTAACCGCGAGGTCCTAATAAAGACCCCATCTTAAACACACATATCTGTACCATGAATGCCGTTACAATGAATTCAGTTGTAATGGCATAATTGGTAAAATCACATGCGTGGTTAAGATTATGTCCTAACACCTGCCCTGAGTCCTAACACCCAGTCACCTGCCCGGAGTTCTACCCCGACCTCAGCCCTAAAAATAGCCCAACACCCCGCCCTAAATCCTAAAAGCAGACCCCAGCCCTAAAAATAAATCCTACTCCAGCAAAAAAACATCCCAGCTCCCCTGTGCCCTGAGCTCCGAAACCCCAACCTGAACCCTAAACCCCGAGCCCTAAATATTTGAGCCCATGTTTTAAAAACATCCCAGCCCCCTGCCCTGAGCCCTAAACTACCAGGACCCACCCACCAGCCATAGAAAACTATCCTGACCCTCGCCACTCCAGAAAACGACCCCGACCCCCCAGCCACATACCCTAAAAACAAAGCCCAGAAAACTACCCCGACCTACCCCCTGCCCAAAAAACTAACCTCCTGTCCTAAATCCTAAAACCATGATTTTAAATAAAAAAACATCCCAGCCCCCAACCCTGACCCCCCACCCTACAAAACTACCTCCAACACCCCTTGCCCTTCACCCTAAAAATAAAGCCCAGAAAACTACTTGTGACTCACTCCAGCATAACAACTACCCGACGCACCCCAAACCACAAAACTACCCCGACTCACCCCAGCCCAAAAAACTAATCCGCTGCCCTAAACCATAAAACCTTGACCCCGTATTAAAAAAACATCCCAGCCCCTGTCCTGAGCCCTAAACTACCCAGACCCACCCCCCAGCCCTGAAAACTACCCCGACTCACCCCAGCCCACAAAACTACCCCGATACCCCCATTCCTGCTCCCTAAAAACAAAGCCACCCGACACACCCACAGCCCACAAAACTATCCACCCCCGAGTCACCCACCCTAAAAACAAAGGTACTCACCAGCTCACTTCCGACCCTCTGCTCAGCTCACTTCCGACCTGCAGACTGCAGATTAGAGCGCTAATTACCACGGATGTCTGAACCACGCATATGCATGGTAAAGGCATTTGCGTGGTTTAGACGTCCGTGGTTACACCTGTGGTGTTCAACCACGCATAGTACAGACTAAATGGTTTAGGCTGTTTCCCCAAACTCAATCATCCGAATTAACAAGATGCGGTCCACTAAAAAAACAGAACCTCGACAAATATCATGTCACTAATGCTCTACTCCTCTTAAGCCACCAAACTGCCTCTCTACGTCCTCTACATGAACTACAAAGCCACCGTCAATTTTGTCAACCGAAAAAGGTTTTGGAGCAAACTAAAAAACTGGTCAGTACCACAAGCGCTGTTATTAGTGATTAAAAACCTACATTGTAAAACCCTTGTAAAAATCAAGCTTGGCAATGCGGCCAACCTTTCTTGGGCTATTCCAACAACTTGTGATCTCAAACAGGGGTGCTTCTTGGCCCCCATTCTCTTTAATCTTTTTCTGGCAGACCGTCCTTCAATCTTGTCTTCCGTCACTATTACACCCGAAAGCTTGGCTCCATACTCCTTTCAAATGTCCTTTACTTCGAAAATGTTGTGCTGATTAGTCAAACAAAGGTTGAACTGCAACATCTTCTGAATGCCGCCCAAGAATACTCTTCAGAAGCCCCCCTGACAATCAATACCAAGAAAACCAAAATCATGAACTGTTCATGAAGAACAAGTGATAAAATCGGCTGGTTTCTCAAACCCACCAAGGTAGACGAAGTCAGCTAATACAAGTATCTCAGCTTAATATTTTATGACAAGGGAAATTTTAAGCCACAAAAAGAGGAAATAAAAAGGAAAGGGTTTGCACTGGCAGCAGTGTTAAAGGAGCTGTTTAGAAACCTGAACGGGCTGTCGTACAGCCCCATCTTAGAAATAGCAAGGGCATAAGTGGTGTCAACTCAAGCACACATTTGCGGGCCCTATGGAGCAGGGACTCAAATCCCTGGACATAACCATTGTAAGAATCTACAGGGCACTCTTTAAACTCCCCACTCAAGTTAGGTTGGAAGTCGGTCTAGTAAAGCAGTCGGTCGCCAGGTGTGCCGCTTATACCAACATGCTACAGGATCAAGTCCACCAACAAGAATGCTATAAGTCATAAGGTCTGGCTGGAAATTAACAATAAATCCCATTCAACAGCCAGAGACTACCTATAGAGATCGAACAGCTTGTGTGGACTAGCCCTACTGTGGTCTGCATTGCTCTGCTCCGAAATATTCAAAAGAGTCATCAATAAAACATCAAAATTAACATCATCTGTAGAAGACAGTGCATCCCTCGAGAAACATGCCCACGTCTGGATGGTGTTAAACAGCTACATCTCCCTAATGCCACCACAGTACCTAGGTGAGGCCTTTAACTTCAGGATAAAAGGCAACTTCTTGAAACACCGCTTGGGCATCCTCCCATCAAACACACACAGCTCCAAGGCTGAAGGAGCGGTGTGGCTCACTGGTTAGAGGCGGCAGACCCGTAAGCAGAGAATCGGCCAGGGACCAGGGTTCAATTCCCGACGCGGCAGGGTCGTGGACCAGGGTCAAAACGGACTCCATAATTCTCGCCTCGGTACCTACTCTAACCAGGAACACACTCGGCAACTCTGGGCATTAAGCTTGCCTCATCTCTACAACGGCCCCCCACAGACGCCGGGGATGCCTGGTTTCACCTTGGAGATACCAAGAAAGGGACCATCTCACAGGGATAGTCAGGACGGGTTCCCCAGCGGTCTACAGCGCCGGGACGCCCCGTTGCTGGGGCAGCTGTGCGCTTTACAAGTCTACAACATTTACAAGGCAGAAGGAGAGGTGCATTGCAAGCTGTTCGGTCACCCAAAGGAAGATGCACTTCACATCATCTGTGTATGCAGGTCAACTTTAAGCCTCCACCTCCATTGGCTTCTAGAACCAGGCAAGGGTGTGCCTCTGCAGGCAAGTCATACTAGCCTGCCCAAACTCTGGAGACCTGTGAGTAATATTCAGACCAATAAAATACCTCCAGGTAGTCGACAGGGCTCTAAGGAAGGCACTCGACCAGCCAGACCAAAACCGCCAGGCCAAAACACATGCCCTTCCAGAAGAAGTGGGCGAGCAACTCCTTACAATCCAAACACACTTCATAAATACCTCTAGCTGGAATCTTGGAAATCACTGGAGCCAAATCCCCCACATGAAATCCTGCTTTAACAACACAAATGGGATTCCTTGTTTCTTGCACAAAACCGGCTACACCAGCCAAAGCATTTAAGCAAAGCAACCACTTTCATTTGCTGCATTAAATTAGCCCTTTTGCACAAGCCCACTTCCTGCACAAGCACTCGGCTCTAATCAAGGACAAGACCACAAGTCAGGACTACACTGACACTATCCCTACTTGGGCCAGAATTAAAAAAGTTCTCAAGACAAATTCATCATCTGCTTGCACTATGACTGCAGTAATGCAACTACTTCTAAATGCTGCTCTCAAACAGCCATTCCATGAGTTCCCTTCTTGCACAAGCACTTTCTTCTTAGACTAGCTCATGGCCTCAAGCGGTGACAATGGCAGCTTATTTCACACGGCTGCTAAGTCACTTATTTGTAAATTGCATGAGAAGGATTCTAACATTCTAGCTGACAGCCCAAGAAACCAGTCATTCCCACTTCTCTTTTACCCGGCTATTCCCACTTCTCTTTTACCCGGCTAGAAAGATTTTTAATCATGATTTTATAAAGTATTCTATTGAATATTATTCTTACAGTCTTTATTTATTTGGCATTCTTCTGTAATGGTTTTAACTAATTGAACCATAAAGTTTACTTCACTTGACGTGAACAGGTGGCATAAATATTCAATTTCTATTGCTTCCTCCATTCTTAGCAGTGTAAGCCTGAAAAAAGGAAATGTCTTTTGCAACAAATATTTCACAGGATTGCTCTGATAATTCTGGAAACCACATAGGAACCATCCTTCACACAGAAATAGCTTGTAATGGAAAGCATCAAAGTGTTGGTAGCAGATTGGCCTACATCTGTCATATATTTTACTTTGTTAAAATCACTAGGCTAATCATGGACTTTTAAGTCAAGTAGGGCAAGTCCTGATCTCACTTGCGACATTATATTAAGTCTGATTTTACAAAAGCGCCATAGCCCCATTCCCCGTTTCAGTTCAACAACCTCTCTCACAATGTTTTGATCAAAGCCCTTTTTTGGAACGTAGCTTTCATTTTAAGTCTAAGGCTCGAACACTTGCAGTTGGCAATTATTTTTCTCTAGTCTTTTAGCTCTGTTTGCGATATCTGAAAATTGGTTTCCTATGCTCAGTTCCACTACTGAGGGAATCGACTGATTCTGACATAATGCCATTTCAAACACCGCTCTACATAATCCTGAGGAAAACACATCCTAAGTGCACCCTGGGTCCTATGCACTTCCCCAAAATCACACAAAAGCGCACTTGCCAATTGATCATGGAGTGGGTAGATTGCACAAGACTGCTTAAGCAAACACCCACAGATAGAGCAATTTACATGATGTCCACAATCATTCCATTGAAAACAAGAATCAAGAATGTGTATTGAATGGAACACTGAAGAAAAAAAAGACAATGCTGAAATACATTGAGGGAAATCATTGTGGCATACAACATAATGACACACATTTGTTATTTTGTGATGGACAACAACCTTTGTGCCCCAAAATAATCCATGCTCAGCTTCTCACTCTACAAATTCATCCACTTGATGCAGCAGACCTCAATAAGATTTCTCACAGTAGCCAGCTGCCCACAATGTAGGCATAATTAGTTGGCATTGTATGAATCCCCTGGCACTGCTCACACTTTATTTCTCTAAATCGTACCCTAATAAACAAAACCATATGATCAGGGGCAATCCCCCAGTTGTAAAATACCATGTGTATCTCTGAGAGGATAGCAAAACACACAAGATGATGGACGGAATGTTGCACATTGGCAAAACATTCACCCCCTGTCACAGATCTGGGTTTAATCATCGTTATTTTGCTCATCACGCCACCCACCCCAGTTCAGACATGGACATATGCAAATCAGTCTTGACCCTGTGCCTCATGGGAACAGTCCAGCCTGAACTGCCAAGCCATGTCTTCCCTGGACCGGAATTAAGCATCCTAGGACCGGTTTCGGGGTTTCACCCCTCTTCAGCCAGGATAGCTTGACTCCAGTGGCGTAGTCAGCACGGGACCCACATCTGGGCATACCCTTCCCACATAGGGCGAACAGCAAAACACACAAGATGATGGACGGAATGTTGCACATTGGCAAAATATTCACCCCCAGTCACAGATCTGGGTTTAATCCATCGTTATTTTGCTCACCACGCCACGCCAGTTCAGACATGGCCATATGCAAATCAGTCTTGACCCTGTGCCTCATGGGAACAGTCCAGCCCGAACTGCCAAGCCATGTCTTCCCTGGACCGGAATCAAGCATCCTAGCACCGATTTCGGGGTTTCGACCCTCTTCAGCCTGGATAGCTTGACTCCAGTGTCGTAGTGAGCACGGGACTCACGTCTGGGCATACTCTTCCCACATAGGTCGAACAGCAAAACACACAAGATGATGGACGGAATGTTGCACATTGGCAAAACATTCACCCCCAGTCACAGATCTGGGTTTAATCCATCGTTAATTTGCTCACCACGCCACCCCAGTTCAGACATGACCATATGGAAATCAGTCTTGACCCTGTGCCTCATGGGGACAGTCCAGCCTGAACTGCCAAGCCATGTCTTCCTGGACCGGAATCAAGCATCCTAGGACCGGTTTTGGGGTTTCACCCCTCTTCAGCCAGGATAGCTTGACTCCAGTGGCGTAGTGAGCAGGATAACAGTCATGTAGCCGCAGGAAACAGAATTAACACTACATAGCATGCTTAGATACTGAATGTAAAAGTGTGTTCTGTACCATTCAGCCTGGACCAGTGAAATGGGCAAAATAATATATTTAAGTCTGGCCTGTGAGAACTTTAGCTCTATAATAAATCTAATACATCCTCAAGGTCCTGAGAAGAAGTAGAGGAAAGCATATCTGGCTTTTCTTCAGTCCACTGCATTAGGGTTGTCTGAAACAAATATGCAGTATTCAACATGTGTCTTTAGGAGCCACCTTGTTATTAGGAATGACACACTGTTTACATAGACAACGGAGTACTCTTGCACTGATTTGGCTTGTCACCTCTGCCTAAGAAAAAGCAAGATAACAAATCCCGTAGAGTCAGAAGGAAAGTGTCTTTTTCCATTTCCATATATTTCATTCACCACAAAAATACTCAAGTATGTGTGGGACATAATTGGCATAAATAATCCTTGGGTAAAGGGAGTGTTAAAACAACTTTGAGCGTATGTGACGTTACACAAAACATTTACTCACAAATCAACACTTAACTACTATGAAACATATGATGTTATTAAAAAGTCATAAACAAGAAACATACACAACAAGAGTAACTATCAATATTCACTTCAACAAACAAAAGCAGCAATCACAGGCCAACAACTATGAAAACATGCCACACTACCATTCATCAGTGCAACAAAAACAAAATACATAATACCACATGGCAAACATACACAACTTTCAAGATTAGTGACACAATAAAGTGGTAAAAAATATAGTTGTCAAAAATATCGCTTACCACAATATCATGATGCTGTAATTATAATGGTGAGTATCAGAAAAAAATCTAGTTGACACTAACTGAAGATATTTTTTTTACTGTAAATAGAGTTTAAAGTAGGAGATGTTAAATATTTGAATATATAATTTTAATATAATATAAATGAGATATACTTCACTGATATTTAATACACTATAGGAAATCTTTTTGATGATGACAATTCCTCGAGTGATAGTCTCTTTCTGTGTGGGATGATAGACACAGAAGATGACAATTTTTAAAGTGGGTCTTGCTCCCACTACTCTGCACCGGCTCCGTAAGGTGTATGAGGTCACAGGTTAGCAAGATAGCAGCATTTTCATAACATGAACCTTCATGATTGTGATACCTCAATTTTTTTCTACAATCACAAATCATAGTATTGTAGATTATTTTACAACACCCTCCTTATACCAGTGTAACTACCTATTTGCCGAACTAAAACCACAGAAAAACATTTATTCTGTCTATATCACATGTATGAGGGCTCCCTTTTATGTCATACAACTGCATCTTTGATATTTTGAGATTCCTTTTAGGGAAAAGACTGTAGTCAATATTAAGAACACAAGTTGTAATGTCTATTGGGATAGAGCTATCTATCTTTCTATAGTAATCATATTTCCATACCTCTAGTTCGTAATTCTTCAAACAAAGGCACTGTGCTGGTGCTTGTGTCATTCGTAGTGTGTCTATTCCCTTGCCGATGTCGGTATTTATTAATTCCTAAAAGAAAGTTAAAAAAACATCTTATATTACATTTTTTAGAGATCAGAGTTTATATTTGATTATCAAACAGAAAGGCGCAATGGAAATTTCATAATGGTCATACTTCTATGGTTAGACTCAAACATGTCAATCCATGCAATGCACTGCCGTGTGGAAGATTACAATTTACTTTAATGGAAAGATTGTTCAGAATTTTTCAGGACTTGTTGATATAAGTTACCTGAATTCTATTGACAAACATCATTACTAGTAAATCCGTCCGATGTTTAAATATTAAACAACAAGACAACGAAAACAAAACAACACCATGCAACTCATCTTGACCTTTTACGTGACAGATGAGTTTTGAATTAGTTATTTTGGCACATCATGAGAGGAAGGTTAGTATAGCTACATTACTGTGAATATGCAGCCTCACTATGCCCTGTTATCAAGCAAAACCCAAAGGGTGCTTCCTGAACTGGTTTAAAATGAACCCAATTCAAGCATGGGAAGAAATATAAATAATTTGAATTCAAAGAATTAAAAGCATTGAAGCTCAAGGTTGTTAGATCAAGTTATAGAAAAAGCAAGTTCATTACCTCAGCCCTCTTCTGTATAAAACTATTATATATTTACATTTGTTAGAAAAAATAGATATATAATACACACACACACACACACATATATATATATATAAAACATACCTAAACAATAAAACCAAAGAAAATATAAAATAATTAAGTAGATAAATTATATTAATTAATTTACAAAAAATTTAATATTTAAAAATCCAAAAACCACTTACGAAAAATACTATCAACATTAAAATACATTTTCAAATAAAAGCAAATCATGTTAAATATTAAAAATTAAAACAATTAATGCTATAAACTCTATTTAACTGACATTTTAAAAACTTTGGAGTGTAATATTATTAAATATACTATTCCCACTGAAGTTTCCGACCAACATATTACGATGTTGGATTCAGGCAGCCTTTCCGAATCGGTTGTTCTGACACGGATCGGCTGTTGGAATCGAACTTTGGGGGCCCATGCAGTCCCCTCTTCACCCAGAGCCTTCCGAATGGGGCCTGTGGGGTACCCATGGGATCCCTCTTCAATGCCATGCACAGTGTGGCAGTCACCATGGGTGCCCGCCACAGGGTGCACGATTTTCCCCACCCACCCCTTTCTTCAATGGGAGCTTCTGTATTCGGTCAAAACACAGGCTCCCATTGAAGTCAATGAGAGTCCAACGGAACAGCATTCGGAAGCACCGTAATCGCTCAGTTGAACTCCATGAATCCAAGTCGGCCACAAACCATTCCAAAAACGATTTGGTCAGAATGCTTTCTGACCAACATCGTAATGTGGCCCTAAATATACAACATATTAATTAACATAAATATATACATGTGTGTGTGTGTATATATATATATAAAATTAAAAAAATGAAAAAAACAATAATCAATTTACATAATTACTATTCATTAAAATACTTAATGATAAATTAAAAAATAATTGTTATTCAATTATTAATTAGCTTCAGATCCCATACTCCTACAAACCTAGCAGCCTGCACCTAAAATATAATATAATTTGACAAATAAATATTCCATAGCTTAGATATTTGAAATCAATTAAATAAATAACTATTAATAATTGATTTATTAATTATTAATTAATTAATTTCCCAGCCTAGACCCCTAAAAACCTAGCCACCCACTACTTAAATACATTTCAAATAATTACATTTTCCATAATTAAAATATTTAAAATTCAAATAAATCATTATTTTTCAAATGATAATTAATACTACATTAATACTTGCTTAAATAACTTCCTACCCGATACCCCTACAAACCTAGCATCCAGCAACTAAATCACTAGTACAAATATCAGAAGGATTTAAGACAGGGTAATGATTTTCGGAAACAAACGCTCCCAATGGGACGCATAATGGTGGCCCTCAGAGCTCTGACCTACCCCCACACCCTCTGACCACGCTCAGAACTTAGGCATCATTCTGGACAAAAAGTTAATCATGATGACTCAGTCCGCCATCTCCTCCTCTTGCTTCTTCATCCTCCATATACTTTTTACCCCAAAGCTCAAGACTCACCATCCCACAGGCCCTTATAGCCAGCTGAATGGACTACAGCAAGGCTCTCTATGCAGGGATCACAGACCACCGCTCTCCAACTACTACAAACCATACAGAAAGCCCCAGACAGCTTCGTCCTGGATATCCCTAGATGAACCCACATCACCCTCTGTCTCAGGGAACTCCAATGGCTCCTTTTACAGAAAGGATGCCAGTTCAAGCTCCTGACACATGCATACAAGGCCCCACACAACTGTGGACCCACCTACTTGAACTACCGCCTGAACTTCCATCAGCCCCCCAGACACCTCTGCTCTGCATCGCTTTTTCTAACCCTCATTCCTTCTCCTACCTAGCAGCAAAGACATGGGACAAGTTACCCCTTCATCAAAAGGCCTCCCCATCACATTCAGAGTTCCACAGGTCCCTGAAGACCACGCTATCCAGCTAATCAACTGGAACTTGCCAGCGCCTGGATACCTTTATGGGAGACAAGAAGCACTTTAAAAATCTACTGATTGTTTGATAGTACATATTTTATATATTTAAACATTATTTAAATACATAATTAGATCAATAATACATTTTTTTTAACTTCCCCCCTTAGCTTACCCCCTTAACTTCCCCTGTAACTTCCCCCCCTTAAGCCTCAACAAACGTAGGAGCTACAATTAAAGTTTAAGTAAAATAAATAAACATTCCATAAATTACATAATTAAATCAGATAAATAATTAAATAATACACAATTTACATAATAAATATCAAATCAAATAATTCAATAAAATGCATTAAATAATTCAGAATTATTATTAACTAATGAACGTCCAATCCTAACCCTCTATAAACCCAACAACCCCCTTTAACACTATAAAATACTATAAAACAATGAAACATAACATTCTACATCACTTAACATTGTAAGCTATATTTAAAATAAATAACATTTACATAAACAATATTAACACATACAATTAATAGATCTACTAAAACACATTCAAATACTTAAAAAAACAATCTTTTCTGCCACTATATTATTGGAAATGACAATGAAAGCATCTGCCTCCCGATATTTTCAATCTGATATTTTGTCCATGCACACAACTTTCAACTATATGAGAACTACAAAAACAATGTACTGAGAAAAGTTATTCAGACACACAACTACTACAAATAGAAATTACAGATCTCATGGGTAAGGATACAGAAAGTCAGAAAAAATGGAAAGGGAGCAATGTAATTGCTGAACAAATACTGAAGAAGCAAAAGAAACAGAATACTGCCAAGTATAACAATATTAGCCTCTTAAAGAAGTATACTTAGGGAGAAAAACTGAAAGAGAGGCCTACAATATATTATGCGTGTTGTGTCATCAGTTTAACATAAGTACAACTATACAACTGATAAAGCTGCACCTGGGAGAATTTTGTGAAAATGTGTATGAAAACAGCCTGGAAATAAGTAATATAAACTCCTATAAATTTCATTTAAAGAACAGATGATTTTTGACAGTGATTTCAGTGATCTCTCCAGCAGAGTTTTGTTAAACTTTTTTTCTTCTCTCCCCCTCTAGCCTAATGGTGTCTATCAAGAACCAGGCAACAACTGCACACTTTACAAATGTATCCCCAGCAATGGCCAGCTGGCCACCACTACCGTAGAGGTGTCATGTCCTGACTTCAATCCCGACAACTGCCTCCCAGTGAGTACTACTGACATATTTGATGTAACTAGACAATGCTAAGTCCAGTCTCCAAAATAGGAGGTTCACAAGTCTAAGGGCCTCATTAGTAGTTTGGTGCTATGGGAGCGGGACCCCACATCCTCAAACACGTTGTTGAACCTCCAGCCAGATTAGGGGTTTTCTCATGTTTGGCTAGTGGCGCTTTAGTGTTCCCACGGCAATGCCTATGAAATAGGCACTGCAATGAGAACGTCAAAATCAGAACCTGCATGGCATGGACTGCTGCAGTCCATGTCGTTCAGGTACTTGGGTGCATGCACACAGGGGGGCACAACATGTGCCCCATGCATGCTCACCATGGTGCAGAGACACAAGGGGGCCCTGTAGGGCCCCTATGTTTCCTCACTGCCACACTTTTCATGACGGGTGCTATGCCATGAAAAGTGTGGTGGTGAGGAAACTCTTAAAATGCTTGACGTGGCCACAGCGGCTCCGCCAAGCATAATGCGGAACCAAGACCCCCGCGCCACCGCCAGAGATATCTGGTCCCCGGCAGTTGCGGTGGTCTTATTAGGGTGGTCAAAAGACTGCCACTGCCGCGCCCCTGTAAGTTGACTCATAATGAGGTCCTAAGACATCTTCTAGAAGGAAGTGTTCCCAAGTACTATTCCTAAGATTTCCTTATACAACCATTGAATTCACATTGATAAAATAACCAGACTCTGATGAAACAGTATCTATCACTGTCCTTCAGCCCCCCACAGCATGCCCCCCGAATCTGTTCACTCACAAAGGAGAAATGTTCAGCCTAATCTTTGTCATCCTAGGTAAAGAAGATATATTTTGTTACCACTTGGGTTCCACCCCATCACATGTAACTCCCCTCATGTGCCCTACCCCTAGTTTGTTTGGTAGGTTTTGGGTTGTGGATTTGGGTCAGGTTTTAGCGAAAAAGGTCCTGAAACTAAAATCGAACCTTAAAGTCTGTCACGGACATGCAGGGATGTTACAATCTTGCTGTCCATCATTGTTCATAAATTGTACTGAGGAGGTTGAGAGAACACCCTAGACTCTGTACCTATCCAATCTTTCACTTCTCTTCTGAGAGTGCCATCCATCTATGGGATCAAATGGAATTACAGCCTATGTGTCCATTCAATCATTCGTCTCCCTGCAAATAGGAGGTCAAACAATTAGAACAGTAGATGTGTATCCATGTTATTTGCCAATTCGCTTTGTTGTCATTCTTTTTTAGACAGTCACATCTCCGTAGGAGGCAGAGGAGAAGTATTGATTGTGGCCTATGAGTTGAGGGAACAAATATGCCATTTGGGTACAAAAAGAGACCCAGGTCTCTGTGTCTTGCATTTTTATTTTTCTCCGTTAAGTGGCTAGTGAAACCATTAGAGGATGACAAGTTAGGGGATACCAACTCTGGGTCTGATTCACAAAGGGCCTTCGCACTCGTGCAGAAGTCCCCACATTTGGGGTGGAATCTCCTCAATGAGAATTCTCATTGGGGAGATTCTGCCTGAGGGTGGATACTGCTCCATGACTGCAGGGCGTCTGCCACAAGTGTGGAGGCCCTTTGTGAATCAGGTCCTCAGTGTCCATTCAATCAGTGGTCTCTCTTTTGAGATGGGTCACATCTATTGGGGGGGGGAGTTAAGTCCTGACTTTCTGTCCAGTGAAACCCTAGCCTCTCTCTAGCTATGGGTCACCCACCTAAGATTACAAAGTGGGCTACAGGCTTCGGCCACTGTCAAATCTGTTGAGAGGCATACGAATAAGTTATTATTAGGATGTTCAGCTTCAGTGTAGTTTAATTTGTGTTTGTACTTCTGAGAGATCATCACTCTAAGAGATCAGCGGTCTGTGTTCACTGGCCATTAAATCAGTATCTTCTATGTTGAGGTATTTACCCCTCTAAAGGATCAGTGGGAGGTCAGAACTCTGCCTACTGCTCACTTAGGACCTGATTATGAGTTTGGCAGTCCATAGGACTGTCAAACTCATAGGGGAGAGATTTGACTGCCGTATTACAAGTACCTTCCGAAAACCGCCTCAGCCCCCAAAATTAAGACCAGGGAAAACTTGGTCTTAAGTTGGTGAAATGAGAGAAATGCATTATTTCTCCTCGTTTTTGCTTTTTCCATGTGTGCTGCCTTGTGCAGCACACATGGAAAAAGTAAAATGCCATGGATTGTTTATGTACAGGAAGTTCCCCTTCCTGTACATAAAAAATCTTTAATAAAAAACATTTTGTGACTTTCATGTGTGCTGCATTAAGCAGCACACATGAAAGTGATAAAATGGCATTTCAGGATTGTTTATGTGCAAGAAGGGGCACCTTCCGACACATAAACTATCCTCCCCTGCACTATGGTGCAAGGGTGCCTGCATTGGCGCTACACTACTAAGTGTAGCGCCATCGCAGGGGAAAAAGCAATGCTGCACCATATCATTGTATATATGGTGCAGCCTTGTGTTTCAGAAGTGGCAGAGATAGGCCTTAAGCCAGGAAGACTAACGCCTCTCTCCTCCACTTCCTTGTAAATATCCCCCTGAGTGTTCCTCAGCTAGCTTGTGTTAATGTATTAATAACATGTCTTTTAAAATAATAGAATGGTTATCAACACAATATATCTTAGGCAGATTGAATTGTCGTCGTGCTCTCCACACACGCAAGGGGGAATGATGAGTAGAAGACATGATCATGGAGTCCATTACCCACAATGGCCAAAGCTTATGATCGTGTGAATCGAAATATACTTTCTAGTGCTCGCGCACGTCAGTATGATGATGGCACACTTTGATACTCACAGTCACTACATGATCATAAACAGATGTAATGGCCACGTTGTCTGACACGCCAAAAAAACACCTTGGTTTACAAGCTGCCCAAACTGCGATCAAACAGTCACGGTCTGGTTTAGTGGCAATAGAGCACAGTCTGCTCAGATTAGGTGATTAGCAGGCATGCAATACATTGTACTTTGATGGTGAGGACTTGCACTACATATTTTTTCCTTGTTTATCCACCAGGTAAGCGGTGAAAAGACAATTTCAGACACTGTATGTGGTTTGAAATCACTATTGTGTGTAAGCTGAGTGACCAGCATGGGTAGGGCTACAGAACCTACAAAAAGGGTGCTTTTTTGATAAATATGTTATGAAAGAAATAAGAAACATACACTCTATGAGGCCTATTAGAATGGCGGGCAGACCTGATTCCGCCCGCCATCCTTGCGGTGTTGGGACCGGCTGCCAGACGTGTGGTCCCGCACCGCTAATTAGGATGCGACCGCCACCCTGGCGGTCGCATTCCGAATTTTTGACATTTCCAAAGTGCCATGGTGTGCATTTCCATGCACAGCGTGGCAGGCACCGTGCGGTGCCTGCCACCTTGTGCATGGAAATGGAGCCAAGTGCACCCCCACCTACCCCTCCCTGCAACAGGCCCCCTAAGCACATCCCCACCAGCCTTTCCACCGCAATCATCATAATATGGATGGCGGTGTCTGCTAGGCACCGCCACCATATTGTGGCCCAAGTCCACCCAGCCGGCTATCGGAACAATGGCCGACTGGCGGAAAAGCGACGTACACACTTTGCGTATGCCACAATACCCCCCCCCCCGCCATTATAATAAGGAAGGGGGAAAAATCAGGTTACAATGGCGGCGGATCACCACCGCCGGGCCGGTGGTCGCGATCCGACCGCCATCGTAATCAGCCCCTTTGTGTCCGACGAATTGTTTCTATCTCTTATACAGTACACAAACGAACCCTAGGGGTGTAGGTGTAGGACAGTTACTGAAGAATGTCTGCGAACCTTTGGGCATAATAAATATATTAGGCAGGAAAGATCCTAATACCCTTTTCCTTTAGATTTGTAATCTTGTCGCAGTAAGGTATATCAAAATAAAACCATTGGGCATCCCTGCTACTCACAATTTTAACGTCAAAAATCCCAATCAAGAGTGGACAGTGTGCCAACCTAGCAACATCTCCTTGATGCCAAGTAACAACCACTAGGAAGAGACATATGTCACCTACTGAGGGTGAAGGGTTTACATCCTATTTTGAATGGAAGTCATTCACAGAATCCAAAAGTATAGTTTGTAATAGCTTCTTACCTCTATAATCTTTAGTAAAAGTACCTTTTTATGTTCACATACTTTACTACAAACCATTCAAATATGGCTGCCCACGTATGCACATGCAAGCACACACATAGTCATGAAAGGGAAGCCATCTTGGAATGCATTTCTTATACTTTACAAAAACATAATTTACTGGAATGAAGCACTGACATACCGTATAGCTTGGCAGCCAAAGCAAGGCATATTAGCATTTTAAATGTTTATCCCTTCTTGGGCTCTCTGACCTACTATGCCCATCTCCACTCCCTCCCTTGAAAGCAACTGAATCTGTACATGCACATATTTTCCAATGTGACTACCCAATTTAGGCTGTTGATAATGATATGCACTGACTGTGACAGGAGTCCCAGGCAGATGTCTGTACAGGTTCAGCCACCTGCCTAGTGTCCCACTACCCTGAAACTGTTTGCACAATGCGCCAAGTTTACTCTGTTGCAAAACATTCTGTTGCCTTCCAAGTTGCCCGCAGTCATGCTTTCTGTGTCCAAGCATGTGCAAACCTTGCAGCATGCATGTGCCTACTTTGCACCGTCAAGGTCCTGCCAGTGTGCTGCAAGTATATATCCATAGCACATATCCAATTTCCTCTTGCAATTACATTACCCCTTCAGCTGGTTCTTTCCCAGTGTCGTTGTCTGACTTTTACTCCTACTCCTCAAATCTCTAGTCCTCACCTAAGATATTTTGCATCAATTGAAAAGCTGATCAAATATGTTTTTGCTGTTTCTTGGCACTGTTTGCTTTGCTATTTCTCTTCACGCTTGGCACACAATGATCACCCACATTACACCTCAGACTGCTGCCATTCCAATTCCTCTGGAGTCTCCAGTTTCGTCCGGCCTAGGCCATCCCCTGTAATCCTATTCATCCAAGCTCCAGTCCTCACTCTTCATGTCCCGCATGTATCCATTTCCTGACCAGATTTAAAACTGCTTGTGTCGTGTAGTTTGCCATCAGCCGCGGCCCATATAGGTAAGAGTGGTAGGATGGAGTAGCTGGGATGGGAGGGGGGGGTTGGGGGAGTTTGACAGGCTACCTCGAGGGAAAATTAAATAAATAATTAATTTTCTCTCACCGCCGTCTGTCGAAATACCCCCAAACCCGGCCCCACAGCTCTTACCTTCACGGCCCGTGGCTGTTCGCTATTTCTCCTAGCACACTTTACACATATTTAGCTCACATCCAAAACACAGCATGCACACAACCAACTGACACTTTTACACTATCCCTCTCCATGCAGCCTCTTTCCAAAGTAGAACTGGCCCTTTTTAGGTCTAGCCTAGGAAGTGCATGGGCTGTCTGGAGAACCTGTAATCACTATACAGAGTGTAATCCCACCTAATCCTGCCTACTGCTTTCCATTGGTTCACTCCCATGTTGAACGTTTTTTCCTGGCTTCTTATTGGCTGGTGCTCCGAGTCATCATTTCCGTTTTATACCAAAGAGCACCGGTCAACTACAGTTTACTTGCTCGTTAGGTAATTATGTGTTCATTTCCGGACTACTTATTTCATATCCTGCTTGTGATTCATCAAGGCGACCGCTTAATTAGATTTGTCCTGTTCACTCTGATGATTTAAACAAATCTTTCTTGAGTACCACTTTGAGCACTCAAAAGACGACATTGTTCCGTCTCAAAATGTTTGCGTGCACCTAATCGCCATGTTGGAGTTCATGATTTAAACAAATGTTCCTTAAGTTCCATGTTCGGCATTTGCATGTGAAACAGGTCTGAGATGCCGATTTTTGTTCAGTCTCAAATTCTTTGGCGTGCGACTAATCGCCATGTTGGAAATTCTATAGAATACAATGTGCACCGGGTGTCAATACTAAAGCACGTATTTTCGTGCTCCAATATTATTGAAAAGGGCTTTTTTATTTCTATAAAAGCAGCACTTTTATTTACATTCATTTTAGCAGAAATCACCTAAACTGACTGCACTGTACTATATGTTGTTCTTCTTTTATATCTACGCATCCCTTTCGAGAAACCGACATTGGCAGGCACTGAGTGGGGAATTTGGGGCCAGCTTCGGATTTTCGGAACTCCAGCAGCATTGTTTGTGGAAGTCTGTTAAGCCTCTCTATATTTAATAATCTGTGTGTTGGCTGACGCTGCCCACCTGCGCTCCTCCACCTATGGCCTCTGAGCTTCCCCGATTGTTCATATCTGGCTTGTGAGCTCTGTGTTTCTTTGAAACACCATGCCTGGAGTGGTGCCAGCCAGTGTGCCTCCCCTTGCCAAAAACGAAAACCCCGCTAAGAAGAGCCACCTATCCCCCAAAGTTCGTGCAAAACAAGGACCCCAAGACAGCCTTAGATTTAGCTGATTATGCATCAATAAAAGTTATCTCGTCCATCATCCGCACCAATACTAAAAGTTATGTCGGAAAAATTAATGCCCACACTTCATTTTGGTACACCATCTTTGTTTTTTCAGGCTAGTAGAACATTTTCTTCTTTAGTGCCTTGGATAGTGAACACTTTTCTTTCTCAGACAGC
Source organism: Triturus cristatus (assembly GCF_964204655.1). Classification (NCBI taxonomy): domain Eukaryota; kingdom Metazoa; phylum Chordata; class Amphibia; order Caudata; family Salamandridae; genus Triturus; species Triturus cristatus. The sequence goes on from NC_140583.1 coordinate 743,466,863, forward strand.
AGTGTGCAGGAGTAAATAAGATTAGAATGTAACTTCTATAAATATCTTAGAATCCATCAGATTTCTAAGTTACATTTCTGTCATTAATTGTAAATAGCTTCTGAGAGCATTTTCAAAATTCTTATTTGACAACACATTAATAAAACTGACATCCCATACACATCTGTTACTATGGAGCAGAATATTATCTTCACGTTTTCTGTATCTGGCACGGTCCTACAGTGTCCCCGTAAAACCAATTTAAAAATGATTTTTAATTGTATGTCCATTAAGAATTCAATCAATGCAATAATGTCATGCTCTAATACCATAGACCCATTGGTTAGTCTGTGTTTTATTAAATTCATGGATAAAGTACAGCTTAGCCCAGCTTTAACAGTTCAATATGCTAATTTCAATACAAGGGTCAACTACTCTGATTAGGACATCCAGTCTGTAGTATTTTTTTTCATTTTACTGCCACAACTGAATGGATTTTAGTAATCTCACAATAACGTGTATGTGTATAAAGACGTGAACACAAGGTTGTCTGATTACTTGACTCTCGATTTTTTTTCTGTGAAACAATCTAAACAGGTAAATTAGTTCCTTATGAAGAGCTTCTGGTTTCTGTTTACATTTCACATGCTTTATTTAATCTTCCATTACCTATAAATGTTTGCTTTTTCAAGGATTTTGTTGCTTTTTTTCGGCAGCATATCACTCTTGTCTTCCCTCCCTCATAACCTATTTCCAGGTTCTACAGCGCCACAAAGCCATTCAAATGGCAATAGTGCTATGCAAATATAATCACTCTACAGCAAATAAAATGACAAAAGTTAAAGACATAGTCATTTTCAACACCAAGAGCTCTAACTTTCACTAGAGCGAGACCTATAGTATTGCAAATCCTTTTAATTTCCAGTTTACACCTCTTGAAAGTAGCCATCCCCTTTTTAGGTCCACCCTAGGCAGGGCGTATGCGCTGTCTGTAAGACCATTTGTTATCTCCTCTATCGGCTTTTGGCATGCCCATGAAACGCCATTTGTTTGTTGTTGTGCCATTTAGAAATGCGGGCTTTTTATTTGTGCATTTGGTCTGATTATCACTCCTTCGCGTGCTTGGGACACGCCCAGGCGATTTCACTCATTGTTTTCTTGCATTGGCCATCCCAATACATCTGCGGTTCCTCCTGGTCATCCTGATCTGCCTTTTTATTTTGTAGGCTATCAACATCGTTTTAGGCTTTCAGGCCGTTTCACGGAGCAATGCTCTGTTCGGCAAAGTGGCAATTTCTGTCTGGTAGCTGTTGAGCTATGCCAATAGCACTAACTCAAATAAATGCGAGACCTATTGCATTTCTAATGTTTGTTTCAGGATTCCTTCTGAGAAGAAATTCTGGACAGGTCCTGGGAAGGAGCTTCACACCCTTTGCAGCTTCTTGGGAGGTTGGGATCACTTGCCTGCTAGTGTTGTGGTGTGTTTTGGCATTGATTGTTGCTGCAGAGGATGTCAGTGAAGCATGTAAAACGTTTACCTCTGATGTAAGAGCAAAATGAAACCTTTTTATCTTCAACTGCTTCCTTCTGCACTAGCCAGCAGGGATGTGCTCCATGCGACGTGTTGCATAAAGGCCTCGGTATGCACAGCGCATTGGCAATAGATTTGGGAGGCTTCCTCTCTACCCAGGTGGAAGCTCGTAAGGTTTTTGATCTCAATAGTTTCATTTGTGAGTTCAATGAATCTGTACCATTCATCCTGTAAATGTGCATCACTAAATGGAGAATGGATTTGGAGATACTCAGAGTATTGTGGGGGAGAGGAAATTCAAAGCGGTGCTGCAATTGTACGTGATTCTCCTTTTCCCAAATTGTTTTATGCTAAAGATGTTTTTTTCTCTTTCAGGGAACAATTGGAATATCTTCGGACGGATGTTGCAACACATGTAATATGATTAATATTTCATTTAATAATTGTTTACATTACATTTGAAGTAGTAGATTAATGCTTTCTTTTGTATTAATGAATACCTTATGCACACAATATGTGTACCTTAGAGCACACTATCACCCTCACTGGTAATAGTTCGCTCTCCACATCTACAAAACATAACACCATAATAAAGGGCCACACAAACATTTAAAAGGAAAAGAGCAGTGAATGATTAATTAAATCAATAGAAAAATGCTAAGATACTGTAAGGTTGAGTGGACTAAGCAGAGAGGTAGGGGACAAAAGAGGGGGGCCCTAAAGAGACAACTATCAAATGTTGACGTTGTGTATCCTCCAATTGTAATTTAACAGAACTTCCTCTGGAATCTCAAAGTTTACAATTATCTCTATTTAATCAATGCTTTGTAATTCCAATACTTTTTTAACTCAGACCTTTAACTCTAAGCTAATTATCTAAATATGTTTTATGTTTCTGTTGCCTTGTCTACACTAATATTTAGAATTCAATAAAACCAGCATCAAAGGTGCAGAAGACTTGATATACTATACTCGCTGTGTGCAAATTGCACACTGAGGGCCTGATTCAAAAAGGTAAACGTACACTTTTATGTACGTATACAACATTTTGGTATTCACAAACAACAGGTTTAGGACTCCTCACACCCTATACTTATGTGTGCGTAGTTCTCCGCACCCTGAGACTCCACAATCGGGTGGCAAACTTGTGCTCACATAGCTTAGTCACACATCCTCCAACTGCGTTGCCCCACTGGCTCAGCCAGCAGCCTAAAAATAAAACAATATTGTTTTATTTTTTGGCTGGTGGCTGAGCCAGTGTGTGTGGGGATGGCGGGGTGGGGCGGGCTGGGACATTAGAGGGGGGTGGAGTGATGTGCATTACTAACTGTGCATGTCTGTTTGGCCGGAAATCTTAGTTTAGTTTATTAAATTAAATTAGCACAGTTAATTAAAACCATTGCAATAAAATGTCACCGTAGCATTTTTACCACACTAAAAGCAAAGCGAAGCAAACCATCAAATTCGTACACATACTTCTAACAAGGCAATCTTGTGATTACTGTTGTGATCATATTACAGGCTTCAAAATTAAGGATAAAATAATTTGGTGCAGAGACACTAGGTCAAAGTACAAAAATAGTCTGTGATGAGTTTGTGGGAAGGAGGGACCGGTTGTGAAGTGGCAGAAGAGGGAGAGAGCAGGTTGTCCAATAGTCTCACATATTTTCCGGGCCTTGCAAGCGTTTGCATATCTGAAGAAGTAAAACAGAGAGCAGATGCCTCCCAACATGTGCTGATGCCCCTTTTTAGATATAAAGGTTTTAGGAGAAATCTTCTAGGAGCGTCAAGGGCGGGACAACAGCAAAGAAGATGCAGCCATGATTCAGACCTGTAGTTACACAGTAAACAAGCCACCACCTCATTAGTTGGAGCCTATCAGTTGAAGGCAGTGGAGTGCAGACCTAGAAGACGCATAAACATTATATTTTTGCGGGCCACTGCGTTCAGGCTATCAAGAAGGTAAAGTTTGGTGCCCCAAGGAGGTATGAATCATTCAAGGGGAGCAGGAGAGTTGATGTTTTTAACACCCGAGTGTCCATCTGGTAGGAAATTTGTCTAACCTGCTTGTTGATAACTCTTTTCCAGACTGGGTATGGAATAGAGTCTGCAGTTAGTGATATTTCCTCAATATTTAGCGTTCTTATGGCTTTTACAATTTGACGGTTCCATTGATTCCCTGGTCTGGCAAGAGTTTCTTTTAACTGGGCTTTAAGGGTATTATCTGCGGCTTTTAGTGCCCTCATATAGTACTTCAGGGTGTCAGCCTCACAGGAGATCGATTGTCTTTGCAGGCCCAGCTCTAGTCGTAGTCTTGCCCTGTGAATGTAATTTAGGAGACAATAGATATTTTTTTTAATGGTTACCTGGGCATGGTCGAGACTGACCGAGCATGCACCAGGAAAGGCCTGGTGCTCGTAGCTTAAGGCAGGAAGAAGGGTTGCTTTGATCACCTTCAGTATGGGGTCGGCAGAAGGACTACTCAGGGACTGGTTAAGTCGAGTCAGGCTGTACGTTGTTGCTCCAGCTCTCTTTTTCAAGGCACCTAAGTAGACTGATGGTCTGGAGGACTCACTAAACCAAACCCCCAGGTAGTTGTATTTTGATGTTATTTTATTCTTTGAGGGCCCAATGTCCCACGTTAAACTTTTCTTTTTCCTGCAACGGCCAAAAATCAAGACCTTGGTCTTATCCTGGTTAATTTTAAGAGCATTAGCTGTGTTGAATTCATGGAGCATACACAAGGCTCTTTGGAGGCCAGACTTGGCCTGGTCCATTATGACAATATCGTCAGCATATTGCAGAATGTGCTAGTTCGTTTTTGCGAGGCCCAGTTCTCCTAGCATTCTTGCAGAGACTGTTGTGGGGCCAGTTCTGACTTGCACCTGTGTGTCCTTTTGCAAGGAGATAAGGGCTCTGAGCAGGCTCAGTGGGATCCCCCACTTATCTAATTTCCTCCATAAAGTATTGCGAGACACTTTATCGAAGGCGGCACTGTAGTCTGTAAAGCAGCAATAGAGGGGGAGTTGATTTTGTTGCGGCCATCTTAGGTTAGGTTTCTCCAGGTTAGGTTTCTCCAACCTGGCTGTATTGTACAGCCAGGTTGTAGAAACAGCACAGACTCCCTGTCCTGAACAGAGCGTCAAAGCAGCCAATTCAGGCCAATCCCTGTGCTGCTCTCATGCAGCATGAGAGCAGCACGGGGATTGGATGGGTAGTCTGTGGCTCTCCCAGTGTCTGCTGTGACCAGGAAGAAGAGGAGCTCCGAGGCGGCAGAAGCAGCATGAGGTAAGTTTTATTTGCATTTTAATTTTTTTCTCCCCCGTGCCTCAACCGCGCTCCCCTCTGCACCCCCTCTACCCGTCCACCTCTGTCAATATGCATCGGCCACCACTGCTCTAAGTAACTGTCTCTCCGACACATACCAATATGCATAGCACTTAGAGAAGTAGTGCTAAATCGGTAGAAACCAGAAGGTTCGAATCAAAAGAGTTAATTTGCACTGAAGGCACATTAACCCAAAGGTGTTGATATCAAAGATCCTCATTTGGAGTTCGGTGCAGAGGGAACTTGCTGTTAATTCCTAACTCAGGCCTACCAAATTCACTCCCCTGCTTCATTCACATTTTCAGGAACTGCTGCGTTCAGACAGTGGCACCTCAGCTGCTCAGCTGTCACAGGCTCATTGTATTGGAATGGCCACCCTAATAAGCAATGATGTTTCAAAGAAGGATTTTGCTGCCCGGGACTGCCATGCCCCCACAATAGAAAGACAACTCCCTCTGTGTCAAGGCCATAGGTTTTGTGTTTCTTGAACACCACCACCACAAGTAGTGTATCATAGTATGCACTACATGGAGGGAAGTGCATTGTCTCGTCCTCACTGGATGGAGTACAGACCAGCCACAGGTGCCTGGATGACCCTCAAATTCTATTTCACAAGAAAAGTTCTTAGAATAAAAAACACACCAACTCAGAAACACAGCCGTCACAGAGTTACTGATACCAGAGGCAGAGTCACTAGGTATTTTTGGTGGGAGCATAGGGGTCACCTTATAAATTAGGTGTTACCAATGAAAACAATTAATTCTGCACCCAGGTCCCTGATAATTCTCATTTCTCCCTAGTATTTCACCCGGAGACTCCTACAGCTTTTAGCCAATGGAGTCTTTCAGTGAAAGACAGCAGATCTGTGGAGTTACCATAGATGTCGTAATTACACTGGGGAAAATACCTGACCTGAAGAAACTCATAGAAAATATATGGCAACTCGTAATGAAGCATTAAGAGTGCAAAACATTATGTATACTGTATTCTGGAAAGTTATTCCCCATTCAAACATAGAAAGTGCTATACCGTCATTAATACTGTGCATTCTGGGTATAGTTGTTTAAGTACTGCATTTATAATATTACCATGGATTGAGCAGGCTACCTTAACAATGGTCCTAAGTCTGCAGCTTCTTTTTGTATCTAGTCCCAAAAATTCTGGGGCCTGGTCACAAACTGCATTTTGTAGAACCTTTAGTGGTACTACAGTAGTACTACTAAAGTATTCCAAAATTCCAAAAGTATTCCAAAATACTCTACACAAACATAAAAGTGTAAATCTCCACCTCCAACTCTTCGTTCATGTCTAGGGTGAAAACTTCACACATGTAGGTTTACTACTTAATAGACTTGAAGCCCCATCCATCATTTTCATTGGGTCGCGTCAGCGTTTATGCTAAACGCTGGCTTTCCATTAAAAATTATGCTTTTTGGCCACTGCCCTTTCTCACTTTCGTCCGGCCCATCCAGAGTGGCTCATCTGCTTCACGGCTGTCGTGAAGAAATTTCTTATCTCAACATCAGCCACGTGTTTATTTTTGCATCGCGCTTTCCCTTAAAGTGAAAGTGAAAGCGCAATGCAAATATAAACAAGCGGCTGCCTTCCCGCAATGGCAAGCACTTGTTACAAATAGAACTGCTTTATTTGGTAACGATGGCTGAGGCATGAGTCCCTTCAGGAGTGTTTATCTGGGATGCTGCTGGGTTACCACCTACGACGCGACATTCAATTGCAAGAAGGTGCAATAAGTAGGCACAGGTCCAACGCTTCCAGCAGCGGATGGCAGAGATTCACCCTTGCAAAAGTGCAGTTTCTTTGGAGCAGTTGACTGAAGTGGCGCTCTTTGAAGATTAATTGTTAATTGCTTCTCCTCATTGGCATGCCTATCACAGAAGTCTTCCGCCTGAAGTAAAATTCATCTGGGACGTCAAAAATCCAAGCGCTAATGGGTCCCCATCAATGAGAATGACAAATGTACATGCAGGTCTCCTTGAGGGCAATCTTGCACAGTGTTTATTCAGAAGTTTATGGTAATCTGAAATACTTCAAGGTATGCGACGCTGCACAATGCTGCAGCGGTATGAAGGCTGTCGACGCTCGCGAGTGCTCCCTTTAATTGGCCTTATTTGCTTCTCTTGTGTAACAGATGCTTTTCCGGATTATATCAACACAAAGTGCTTATGTACTTGGTGTGAAAAAGATTTCTGAAGGCGTCTCAGCTGTGAACAGATTGCGCGCCTTGGAGCTAGCACGGCATATATTGATATATATTGAAGCTGCTTCCATTCTCTGGCATTAGGTCTTTAGGTAGGACACAATCTCGCCTCACAACGAAGCCTGCTTTAGGAAGATACACTAAATGGATTATCCAAAGTGCTGGTATGCCTTGAGTGATGACGTCTGTAGTTGGTAGCAGAATTGGGGTGCACTTTCTGCTTCGGCTGGTTTGAATTGGTCATAAACATAGGGACAAATGAGATGCCTACCTCCTCTCATTGGACACCTCCATCAGAAGATTTAGCCTTCTGTTCTGTACATATCTGGTTAAATATTTGGGTAGCGTAAGTTTTGTTAGGTTTCGCCTGCACACCGCACATGATGTGTTCCTTAGGGACAAGTGAGTTGCTGCATACTCCCCTGTTTCTGGGTATCGGGTGGTTCTGTGCCCTTGCCACTTGCTGCCTGTGACATTACTATGTGTTGATCTGCACCCGGTAGGGCTTGGGAGTCTCGTACCCAGGAAATGTGGGTGCAAGAACCATGGGCTGCTCGTAAACTGGTGGAGTGGTATGCACTGGGACAGCATTAGAATAATGAAAATAGCCACACAAGTGATATTCACAGAATGTAAAAACCAAGAGAAATGTCTTAAATAGTTGTATTGTATGACAAAGTTATTTGAAGACAATTTATAGTAATCATGTTTGTGAAATATAATTGATTGATTTCCCATATGAGCTCATTTTTTGAAGAAATCAAAAGAATGTGTGTTTTTATCAGCGTGAATAAATGGGTTATAAGTTAGTGAGCTTGATGGGTTTGCGTGGGGTGCAGTTGTTTTATATAAATGTTTGTGGTGAAACCTGCGGAGTACTAGTACATATAAAATGCAATTATTCTCTAAATGTGACTGATCTTTAGCTGAATGAAGAATATAATTTGCATGTCTGTATTAGCAAAGTAAATAACATATTGAATAAAAGTACTCAATAAATTGTTATTTAAAGACCATTAAAGGTTTATTTGTAGGTATTGAATGGTAGGACGTGTTTTTTTTTAGTTTATTTTTTGGTGTTATCTTTCGATAGCACTCCTACAGATTCGTAACAAGGTCCCTGGGGTCTGAAGTTGCTTTTATGTCATATGGTCATATACATTTGTTCGTTTGTTCGAAAGAAGTATAACCTTCAAACTCCTAACCCACCCATACACAGCCCTTCACAATACCGGACCAGTATACCTGAACATCTGCCGCTTCTTCCAAGCACCCAAAAGACACCACATATCATCCCAGCTCTCACTGGTCACCGTCCCACATATCAGCAAGACTATAACGAGAGGAAAGTCCTTCTCCTACCTCACAGTCAAAGCCTGGAACACCCTCCTCCTCCACCTCTGGCAATCTCCAACATTACCCCTCTGAATGTTTTCTCCATCCAATGCTTGAGAGCCGGTGGAGTGTGCGGGGAACTCTATTACAGATTTTGCTCATAGTCCACTTGGTGATGAATTCAATCTGGCATTGATTAAATGTAACCTAGAGTTTGCCTTTGCCTCCTGGACATCAATCCCTGCTGTGACTTGTGGTTTTAGCCACATTTATTTTATCTTATTTTAAGAGAATCTTAGGTATTGGGCACTGGACAATAGGTGATTCTCCTCTTAGTGACCATAGACTATTGGCCCTATCAATTCAGGTTTCATTTTTTGCCAAGATGCACTTTAAGAATAACACCCTCCCATCATCGTTTTCTGAGAACAAAGGGGTGACCAAGAGTTGGTCTAAGGTGGGCTCTTCACTCTCTGACTTTCTGATATGTTCAGACAAAACTGTAAACCAGGGGATGGGCCTGAGCTGCTCAATAGTTTTGATAGAATATTCATTTCATCACATGACATGCTCAGGGTTCAAATTAAATCTGGCAGTAGGAAGCATGTTAAGTGGTTTGATATCAACTTTATCAAGGCTCATAATCAGTTACTGGCAGCCCTCAAAGAGGTTTCTAGGGATCAGGAGGTGTGCGTAGCAGTAGGGCATTGTACAAAAACACCCTAAGGATCCGGAAGGGAACAATTATGGATGAAGCTTATTCTTCCCTAGTGCAGGCCAGTGACTGAAAAGACAGTAAAGCCTTCTGTACAATGGTAAATTGTAATTACTTTGAGAATATTAAGGAATCTGGCCTTGACACAGTGATTCCCCCTGAGGCCTGGACTCACGTTACCCACCTTTATTGTGACCCTTTTTGTAGAGATGCCCTTTCTCCGGTTGAGGCTGTTCACAGCTCACCCCGCCTGCCTCCAGGCTCACCTGTACCTATCCAGCCCTGGGTTATGTGATCTGTTGGCCTGGAGACCGAGCTGAGTGAGGTTTTATCAGCAGTAGCTAGCTGCCCAGCTGGGAAAGGTCTAGGCCCAACAGGATTCCATCCAATCTTTTTAAGTCCAGTACACCATTGTGGGCTCCCCTTCTGAACAATGTCCTCAACATTATGTTAGCAACAAGTCCACCAAAGGCTTGGTCCCATGCAACCAGTATTCCTATTTTTATTAAAAGGCTCCAAAGGAGATTCACAATGCTATCACACAATCTCATTGGTTAATTCAACTGCTTATATAATGGGGAGAATACTGCTGGAGTGTCTGCAATCTTGGGATTGAAAATACAATGTGCTCTTGGAGCTTCAATTTGGGTTCTGTCCTGGCTTGGGGACAGTTGAGCAGTCCCTCAATTTCTATCTTTTAATAAGCAAATTTACTGTGGCTAAGAAGGGGAAGTTGCACCTGGCGCTTATGGACCTAAGCTCTACTTTGGATTCTGTAAACAGATCCAATCTGTGGAGCATTATGTCAGGCATGGGGGTAGACCAGAATATCATTAAGTTCCTAAGACAACTCCACAATGAAGTAACTGCCAGTGTGAGGTATGGCCCTGCGGGAAGACACATGCAGAGGTGTATGCCAGGGCTGTGTCCTGGCCACCTTCCTCTTCTCGCTATGTGTAAATGGTCTACAAGAACAACTGTTGGAGCTCGGTGTGGACTGTCCACCTATCAATGAATCAATCAACATTTGTAGAGTGCACACTGTCACCCCTAGGGCATCTGGGCTCTGTGGCACCATGACTCCGTCGAATAGCCAGGTCTTGAGCTTCTTTCTGAACACCGTCAGAGAGGGAATTGTTCGGAGGGGTAGGACGTTCCAGGCCTATGGCGGTGATGTAGGAGAAGAAGCAGCCTCCACTACAGTGGATGGGGGGGGTGTGCGAGGGTGAGTGAGGTGGAGTGAAGGTGTCTTGCGGGCAGGTGGAAGTTCAGTCGATGGTTGATGTAGGATGGTCCTTGGTTGTGTAGCCCTTTGTAGGCATGCATGAGGATTTTGAACTGGCATCTCTTCCGGATGGGGAGCCAGTGGAGGTCACTTTGGTGGGTGGTGTTGTGGGTCCATTTGGGGAGGTCAAGGATGAGTCTGGCTGCAGTGTTCTGTATGGTCTGGAGTCTTTTGAGGAGTTGGGTGGTGATTCCGGCATAGAGAGCATTGCCATAGTCCAGGCGGTTGGTGATAAGGGCCTGTGTGACAGTCTTTCTGGTGTTGATAGGGATCCATTTGAAGATTCTGTGGAGCATGTGGAGGGTGCGGAAACATGAGGAGGTGACCGCATTGACTTGTCGTTTCATTGGCAGTTGGTTGTTGAGGATGATGCTGAGGTTATGTGCCATGTCTGTCGGTGTGGATGTTGGGCCGAGTTTTGCAGGCCAACAGCTATGGTCCCATGTGGAGGTGTTCTTCCCAAAGGTCAGTACTTCTGTTTTGTTGGAGTTGAGCTTGAGGCAGCCGTCTCTTATCCATTTAGTGACGTCTGCCATGGCACTTCAGAAGTTGGTTTTGGCGTTAGTGGGGTCCTCGGTGAGTGAGAGGAGGAGTTGAGTGCCCTCGGCATAGGAGATTATGTTGGGGCTATGGGATCTGACGATGTCCGTGGGGGGGGGAGGTCATCTTAATGTAGAAAAGGGTGGGGCTGGGGGATAGTCCTTGGAGTATGCCGCAGGTGATGTCCTTATGTGCTGAGGAGTAGGGAGGCAATCAGATACGCTGTATGCATCCTGAGAGGACAGAGGTGATCCATTTGAGGGCATTTTGCTGTATGCCGGCGGTGTGGAGTCTGTAGATGAGGGTATGGTGGGAGACGATGTTAAATGCAGCAAAGAGGTCAAGGATTATCTGGGCCACAGTTTCTCTGCCCTCAAGGAGAGATCTGATGTCTGTGGTGGCGATCAGCGTGGTCTCTGTGCTGTGGTTGATATGGAATTTAGATTATGAGGCATTGAGTAGTAGGTTGAGTTCCAGGCATTCAGTTGATATAGGCGATCGCTATGTCCCTGCTCTGACCTACACCGACAGCACAGTCCTAATAGCCAGGACGGAAATCAGTTTGCAGGGTTTGCAAAATAACATTTGTAGTTTCGTGATGAGTCTTGACCTGAGGGTTAATCAGGCTAAAACCCATGTTATGGTTTTTGGTTTGAGGAAGAAGGAATGTACTGTTTTCATTGTTAACAACAATAGTACATTCCCACGTTTTTTTATCTTGCAATTCCTTTTGACAAGAACCTCACCTGGGGCTCACTGAAAATCAGTAGAGCTGCAGCCTTCTCAAAAGCCCTCAAGGCTCTCCTCAATTTCACTTGTAGGCTAGGCATAAAGCCCATTAGGGATTTCATGGCGATTTATAAAGCCAAAGCTGTGCAATTGATAGCTATAGGTCAGGGGTTTGGGGCTTCAGTGACCAGGCAGGGCTGGAAAGGATTGAGAATGGCTTTATTAATAGGCTATTAGCTGTCCCCGAATCAACTAGCTCTTTTATCTGTCATTCTGAGGTTGAGTTTGGGTTTGCCAGTGATGACATAAAGATGCAACCCCTCCGTCCGTGATTCAGGATCTGGACAAGGAGTCAAACCTCCTTTAACCGGGTGGTTCTCACTGACTGAAGCAGAAATAATCCTTAAAAATCCCCTGGATCAGGTACATTCGTAACACCTGTTCTAGCTTGGCCAGGAAGATCTTTTTAGGTCCCCTGGTAGCCTGCATGCTGGTTTCCTAAGCATCTATAAAAAATGTTTTTCGCCAAATACCCAGATGATAGAGTGTGGGGGGGAAGGCGAGAAGTCAACTGTCCAGGCATTTGCTGAGATTTGCACAGGTAAAAGTATAGAGACGTACTTAACATGGGTTAACAATCAGCACCATAGGATCCTGCTAGTGAGACTTAGGGCATGTTTTAGATCTCAGCGGATGGGTTACTCCATCACAACGGTGACGGATATCTCGGCTGCCGAAATATAAATCCCTTAGGATATAATGGGAGTTATATTTCGGTGGATGGGATATCCGTCACCATTGTGACTGAGTAACCCATCCGCCAAGATCCAAATCAGGCCCTTAGATTGAGCACAGTGCACCTTTCAGTCTCCTTCCCTCAGCAGGGTTCTTATTCTGCCCCTCTGCTGGTTGTTCTGCACACAGCACGTTACACTTTATGTGTTTCTACAAACATTACGCATTACTGCGAAAGCGGTATCTTCTATAGGCTAATATCCGATACAGTAGAGCCGCTTTTACTTTTCTGCATTCATTGTCAACTGTGAGGATTTGTTTATCAACTGCTGTTTACATTCAACGTGCTCTAAGACAAAGGGCATCTGCTGCTATCTATTGTGTTTTAATTTTTTAACTTGCATTTTATTCTGAATGTTTTATGGTTTTATGATTTTTTTTATGATCATTTATTGATCGAATAATGATTGTTGAGAGAGTGTTGATTATTAAACAAATTAACTCTTTTTAGCAGCTTAAGAATAAAATCATAAAAGATTGAGAAAAAAAGAAGTGCGTTTTGGAACGTGTACCTTGCAGTTGCCAGGCAGCTCACTGGTGCCAGTTTATAACTCAGCAAGCTTCAATTGGGGTAACAAAGGAATCGCTTTAACAGAAACAGCGAACTACTGGGCTGCCTACATGAAATACCAATTTGTTGTATATCATTTTATGATCAGTCAAACATGCAATCAGGCTGCACGCAGATCTGTCCAGCAAATGCATTAAAAACAGTTATCCATCACTCTTGCACCCTGGAATAAACGGGATAACCAAACAGCTCCTCAGAAAGTGCCTTAATCCCATGAGAAATTTAAATGTCATGTGTAATTTCATTTCCAGCACTGACCGCATTTTAACAATATTTTCTCTGGGGCCATAAAACTCTCTAGGACAATTAAATCATACTCACTTTACTCACTTACTTGGTGCAAATTATGCTTGGTATTACACCACGCCTCTGTCAGTCTTCAAAGACTGTTCACAGCCGCTGTTTATGTCATCCTCTTGTGTTGAATGCTCAACAGCTGCAGTCAACCATGGTGCTTTTTGAAGAGCTCTTGTCCCCACTCTCCCCATGCACAAAACCTTCCTCTGCCTCTGAGGTGCATCAAAAAAGGAATGGTTATCATGAAGATATTAGTGTTTGTTCATACGGGTTTTGTAATCGGGTACTTTTTGGAGACGCTCCTTAAAACTTTAAACATCTTCATTTATGTACTATACCTTATATACTGTAGAAATACGGAACCCATCCCTTAACACTGTCTGGCGCATCCCATTTGAAAATATGTACAAAGCATGCATGATTGAAATTGAGGATGTACAGTACATGTCCTATACTTAGATCAATCCCAAATCCAAGCGACTATTATGTAAAGTTTAACACGACATTGAAGTAAATGTAAAAAGTAACTATCTCAAGTATAACATGCCCATGTTGTTTTGAAGGTTTGTCGACGTCACAAGGCTGCCGAATGACGAAGGAATTAATGAACATCACCAATGATGGCTGTGTTACTTTACAACCAATTGAAGTCCGTTCCTGTGAAGGAGCCTGCTTCTCTACTTACAAGTAAGCAACTAACAACGTGACAATGTTTTACTTACCTGAAACAGACGACTAAGGGGCATATGATCAAGCACGGTGTTAACATTATCGCCGCTTTAGCGGCAGTTTTCTGCCACTTAAGCGGCGATAATGTTAACGCCGTTTCTTGATAATATGCCCCTGAGTTTCTTGCTTCATTGATGCCACGAGGACTTTAATCTCGGCTTGAAATACCGGTACTTAAACCAGTCAATTATGTGCAAAGTTCCAAAAACTGTGTTGCACAACTTCCTATCAATTTGTGTTACTCTTCTCCAGCATCACAAAATGGAAAAAAGTTGGCAAATTTTCGAAAAAAGGGAGAAATTAATCTTTGCCGCCACTCTGCGCCCTGAGCGGGAGGGGATTATGCATGCATTGCATGTCTGTTAGGGTAGAAGACCCACTTTATATAAGTTAGCACTTTTGATTTTGGCAAATGTTCACTGCCACTAAGTGATAAGGGCAGCCCTAAGTGTTACTGTGCAAATCACTCCTGCTAGCGCATCAAACCTTTTCCCTCAGTGCACAGCTAAACCCGCACTTGGACCTCTTGCCTCAGCCATAGGCCCCACACTTTCTTAGCAGGGCCTCTTCCTGCAGGAAATCATTGCCTGGAAAGAGCTGTGGGGTGGGTGATTAATCAATGAGCTGGATACTCTTAAAGTACCTATAAGCATGCATTAATCACCTACAAAGCTTTACACATGAACATTGAATTACTCATAAACACCCCATTTACTTGACTTCCAAAATGACCCTAGTTGGAGGGATGAGGGGGCATATTATCAAGCCAGGCGATGAAATTATCGCCGCTTTAGCGGCAGAAAACTGCCGATAAAACGGCGATAATGGGCTTGATAATATGCTCTATGAAATTCCAATTGAAGCCCATGTTAGATGTGAAGGACATCTAACATGGGCTTCCATTGGAATTCCATAGAGCATATTATCAAGCCCATTATCGCCGTTTTAGCGGCGGTTTTCTGCCGCCAAAGCGGCGATAATTTTATCGCCTGGCTTAATAATATGCCCCCAAGAACGTAGGGGCATATCAACAACAACCGGCGATAATTATCGCTAAGCGCACTTAGCGCTAGGATAATTATCGCCGGCTAGCGTTGATTTTTATCGCTGAGATAGCGTGCTATTAGCAACGCTTATCTCAATAGCGATAAAAATCCTCACGCTAAATGGCTAACGTGAGATTATCGCTGGAAACCCAGCGATAATCTCACGTTAGCTTGTTGATAGGGACAGACAAACTTAGCCATGATATCCTCCTTCCATAGGATATCATGGCTAAGTCAGAAAAATATCAGACGTAAAAAAGCAGCGTTAACCGCGGTTAGCGCTGCTTTTTTTGTCTCTAACTGGGTTAGCGATATTCTTGATAATAGGAGAAATGTCTCTTAGCGACATTTCTCCTATTATTTTACTCTGGAACGCCCCCTTTGCATCTCATTAGAGATGCAAGGGGAAGCGTAGAGTAAAAGGGTGCTAACATGCAAATTTGCATGTTAGCACCCTGTTGTTGATAGGGTGCTAGTTTTATCTCTGCTTTTTTGGCTTTTAAAGCCAAAAAAGCAGAGATAAAGCCCTTGTTGATATGCCCCAATATAAGCAAATGCTCCTCTTGGGTTCAAACCTTCCAGTATATAAATAAAAAACCTTCATGTGTGCATTTTTAGTCAATGTATCATTTTTTTGTAACTCCTTTAAAATACAGATATAAATGGCTTCCTCACTCACTCTGAACTAACCTGAAGAAAGACCGACTAGCACGATCTTGCTCCCATTCTGCGTGAACTTGACCTATCCGCGACTATAACCATTCTAGAGGATTTAACAACCTTTGTGTGTTTTTAACTTCTAACAGGTTACCACCACCACCCAATACATTGTCATAAAGCTCTGTCAAACCTATGATATCAAATATACCCACCTGATGTATACTCTAAGATGTTTAAACGTTGTAGAGTTGTTAAAATTGTTTTCCTACCATTTTTGTTGCACTTTTCGACCCTCTTTATTAAGGAAGAAAATGAAAAAATCGAGTGGGCTGAAACTAGGAGGCTCTCACCTTCGTGAAAGCTGAAGTTTGCCTGCTTTGCCTGTTTCGGAGAGACCATTTACGAAGACCTGCAGTATAGTTAGGAGTGAAGATATCATAGGAAGTTTTTCACATCTAGATTGTATTGCATTGCACTGTAAGTGCATTTATATAGAACGTCATACTCCATTTTGGCGCAAGGGATCGTATTATTAGAATGCTAGGCTATGCCTATATGGGATGCTAAGTTACACGGGTATAAAATTTTGAGACACTGTGTAAAGTCTTTTTTGTGATTTGTGTGTAACTAGAATTTTGGGTCACGATCCTTAGTAGTGTGATGAAGGAAGAATAACTTTGAGATAAGGGACGCTCAGGGTACATGTCTGAATGTTATAATTTACTCTGCATGTCGTCCATATCGATTTTATGGTGATTGCTGAATAATTTTCAAACCATATCTTGTGCTGTGAACAGCAACTGGGACACCAGTTCATAAGTCACGTGGATCTAGATTGGGAAGTAAAAGGTTAGAGGGAGGACAAAGAAAACAGACAACAGTCATCCCTTGTACTGATCAAAGATGACATCTGAATGTGACTCATTTACACATATATTAAATACATGGGGGGATATTATCAAGAAGTGGTGATAATTATTGCTAACCGCCGTTAGCGTGACTTTTTTTTTTTGTTGCCGTCTACCGTGGGAAATTATCGCCGTGTTAGCGGCATATTAACAACGCGCCGCTAACAGGCGATAGTTTCTCTAACCGGCTGAAATGTCTGGCGATAAAATTAGCAGGACGGCGATAAAAATCCTTGCGCTAACGTTAAAAAAGAGGCGATAAGCCCATTAGCGATAAAAAAATGCACGTTAGTCAGCCCAACATGAGTGATTTTTCCCTCTAACTTAAAAATAGCCTAACAGCCCATAGAAAAGATGCCCCCAAAAAAAGTTTAATGCAGATTGGAGCAGCCATGGCCAAGTGCAGCACACATCAACACCCCACTCAACATCCAGGATGACCAGGATGAGAGCCTGGATGACCCGCTGGACCTGTGTCTTGAGCCTGGATGCCTCCCTGGACCTGCGTCTGCAGCCTGGATGCCTCAGTGGACCTGCGCCTGGAGCCTGTAAGCCCCGCTGGACCTGAGTCATGATCCTGGATGCCTCACTGGACCTGCGTCTTGAGCCTGGATGCCTCCCGGGACCTGCTCCTGGTGCCTGGATGCCCCGCTGGACCTGCATCTGGAGCCTGGATGCCTCGCTAGACCTGCGTCGTGAGCCTGGATGCCTCCCTGGACCTGCATCTGGAGCCTGGGTGCCCCGCTGGACCTGCGTCTTGAGCCTGGATGCCCCGCTGGACCTGCGTCTTGAGCCTGGATACCTCGCTGGACCTGTGTCTGGAGCCTGGAGTGGGATGTGGAGGAGCTGTGGAGTCGTGGCGGGAGACATTGATGCACGTCGATCGGCAGTACCTGGTGGTGAAGTCTGGCAGGACGCATGGAGCCACATAGCTGACCTGTGTGAGAAGATCGCCTTGCGACCCTTGGAGCAGTTAATGGTAGAGGCGCTCCTGCGAACCAACGTAGTGAGGTCCGCATCGCATACTACAATCCACCACTTCATCGGGGTGCACGGAGGAGATTACCAACAGTGTGTGCCGTCTCCCTGCATCACAGGCCGGATGATGTTGGGCTGGCCGTAGGCTGTGGAGGCTGAGGCCCCTGTGCTACAGTGAACTTGTGTGCAAAAAGAACTATTGATGGACAGAATGCAGAACAATGTCATACATTCACCCCAGTACAGAGATCTGGGCCTAAAGCCATCGTTTTTTTGCTCATCATGCCATTCCAGTTTGGACCCAGCCATATGCAAATCAGTCTTGACCCTGTGCACTATGGAAACAGACCAGCCCGAACTGCCAGGCCAGGTCCTCCCTGGACTGAAAACAAGCATCCTAGGACCGGTTTCGGGGTTTCACCCCTCTTCAGCCAGGATAGCTTGATTCCAGTGGCATGGAGAACACGGGACTCACGTCTGAGCATACCCGCCCCACTCGGGGTGACAAATACAAAAAGAACTACTGATGGACAGAATGCAGAACAATGTCATACATTCACCCCAGTACAGAGATATGGGCCTAAATCCATCGTTTTTTTGGCTCACCATGCCATTCCAGTTTGGATCCAGCCATATGCAAATCAGTCTTGACCCTGTGCCCAATGGGAACAGTCCAGCCCGAACTGCCAGGACAGGTCCTCCCTGGAATGAAAACAAACATCCTAGGACTGGTTTCGGGGTTTCACCCCTCTTCAGCCAGGATAGCTTGATTCCAGTGGCATGGAGAGCACGGGACTAACGTCTGAGCATACCCGTCGCACTCGGGGTGACAAATACAAAAAGAACTACTGATGGACAGAATGCAGAACAATGTCATACATTCACCCCAGTACAGAGATCTGGGCCTACATCCATCGTTTTTTTGGCTCACCATGCCATTCCAGTTTGGATCCAGCCATATGCAAATCAGTCTTGACCCTGTGCCCAATGGGAACAGTCCAGCCCGAATGCCAGGCCAGGTCCTCCCTGGACTGAAAACAAGCATCCTAGGACCGGTTTCGGGGTTTCACCCCTCTTCAGCCAGGATAGCTTGATTCCAGTGGCATGGAGAGCACAGGAATCACGTCTGAGCATACCCGTCCCACTCGGGGTGACAAATGCAAAAAGAACTATTGATGGACAGGATGCAGAACAATGTCATACATTCACCCCAGTACAGAGATCTGGGCCTAAATCCATCGGTTTTTTGCTCACCATGCCATTCCAGTTTGAACCCAGACATATGCAAATCAGTCTTGACCCTGTGCCCCATGGGAACAGTCCAGCCCGAACTGTTTTTACAGTGAACTTGTGTGGCCTGAGCACTGCGCCTTCACGGCTAGGGGGACCCTGCTGCATCAACTGCATCGGGAGGCCCACCAGCGTACTAGGCGGCGACTGCTGTACCCAGCTAAGTGAAATCACACCTGGCTGAGGCTCCTGCTGGCCGAGTCACAGATTTGGAGAGAGTGCAGTGGATTGCGCCACGGTGTCAATGTCTAGGTAAGAAGAAGGTGGGATGCGTAGCGCACGAGGGCTGGGGGGTGAGTCGCTCATGCCTAACACACGTAGATGACACCCCCCCCCAGTGGCGGCTCTTCCGCTATGGCGGAAGAGCGTTGCCTCACCACCGCAAGCAGTGCAGAAGAGGAACAATCATCACATGATGATAACTCAATCAATTAATCAATCAGGGGAATTGTAAGTGCGCTACTCGCCCGTGAGGGTGTCAAGGCGCTGGGGGGGGGTGCAGAATTGTTAGCCGAAGAGAGAGGTCTTGAGGGTCTTCCTGAAGGTGTTCAGGGAGGGGGTGCGTCTGATGTGTGCCGGCAGCTCATTCCAGGTCTTGGTTGCAATGTGGGAGAATGATCTGCCACCTGCTCTGGCTCAGTGGATGCACGGGGTTTCGGCCAGTGCGAGTTTGGAAGATCGGTTGTCTCTTTTGGGTACTTGGAAGTTGATTCTGTTGTTGAGGTATTTGGGTCCATTGTTGTGTAGGCCTTTGTTGGCGTGAGTGAGGATTTTGAAGGTGACTCTTTTCTCCACTTGGAGCCAGTGGAGTCTACGTAGGTGTTGACTGATGTGTTCGTGCCGGGGAATGCCGAGGATAAGTCTGGCGGCGGTGTTCTGTAATGTCTGGAGTTAGCGGAGTAGGCTCTTGTAAATGCCGGCACAGTATGCGTTTCATTAGTCCAGTCTGCTGATGATGAGTGCATGGGTGACTGTCTTCCTTGACTTCGGGGGTCTCCATTTGAAGGTATTGCGGTGGATGCGGAGGGTGTTGAAGCAGCTGGAGGTGACGGTGTAGACCTGTTGGTTCATGTTGAGGGATGAGTCGAGTACGATGCCGAGGTTTTTGGCTAGGTCCGAGGGGGTAGGTGGGCTTCCGAGGGCAGCGGACACCAATTGTTGTCCCATACTGAAGGGGTGGTTCCAAGGACGAGGACAACTGTCTTCTCGGCGTTGAGCTACAGGCAGCTGTTGGTCATCCAGACATCGACATCATGCATTCCTTTCTGGAAGTTGAGTCTGGCGGTGGTGGGGTCTTTGGTGAGGGAGAGGATGAGCTGGGTGTCATCAGTGTTGGATACGAAGTTGAGGCCGTGTTGTCGGACGATGGCGGAGACGGGGGCCATGTAGATGTTGAAGAGGGTCGGGCTCAGAGATGACCCCTGTGGGACTCCACAGGTGATTTACGTGGGATCGGAGAGGAAGGGTGGCAGTCTGATCCTTTGGCTTCTTCTGGTGAGGAATGATCGGATCCAGTCTAGGGCTGTTCCTTGTATGCCGGCATTGTGTATTCTTGCGACTAGTGTGCGGTGGGAGATGGTGTCAAAGGCCGCTGAAAGGTTGAGTAGGATGAGGGCTGCAGAGTGGCCTTGGTCCAGGAGGGTGCAGATGTCGTCTGTGGCGGCGAGTAGAGCGATCTCGGTGCAGTGGTAGATGTGAGGAGGGCAGGGTTCAGTGGGGGCCCCCGAGTGGATGCCTTTCATGGTCGAAGCAGTGTATTCGGTTGTGACCGGCATTCAGGTGGAGATGGTGGGCTGGCTGGAGTGTCCGGGGGGCAGGTGGCCGGCTGTGGCATCTGGTGGATGGTCGGCGAAGTTGTAGAGTTTCTAGATCTTGAGGTGAAGTAGGTTCCACGCTTATTGCAGAGGTCTTGGGACGGGGTGATGTCTGTGGCTTTGCTGCATGGTTTGGTGAATTCATGAATGACCTTGAAGAGTTGCTTGTAGTTGGTAGAGTTGTTGAGAATTTGGTTGTGGTAGTCCGTCATGGCGTCCTTATAGGTGGTGTAGATTCCGGGTGTCTTGGAGTTTCTCCAGTTCTTCTCCAGGCATCTACAGGTGCGTCTTGCTTCTTGGAGATCGGTGGTGAACCAGGCAGCTTTCCTGAGCCGCTGTGTGTCGGACTTGCGTAGCGGGGCGAGCTTATATGCACAGTTGGAGATCCATGTGTGGAGTTCTCTGGCTGCTACGCTGGCGTCGGATGTGTTGGAGGCTGGGGTGGTGGTTAAGGTCTGGCGGCAGTGTAGGCAGGAGAACTGGCCGTGGGTCGTGTTTGGCGAGGTCTGTTGTCAGTCTCTGAGTTTTCCGTGGTTGAGTGCGTGGAGGGTGGCTGAGCTGTAACAGTGGCCAGCTCGAGATACAGGGTTCCTGGCGCTGGTCGCGGTCATGTCATGGACGGACGCAGATGGGCTTGGCTTAGGTGCGCCCTCTGCGCGCCAGCAGCGCATGTCCACTGCGCAACCACACAGCGTCCACCATTTAAGAAGGGGGAGGAACGATCAGCTTGGAGGCGGCAATGGGCGAGGACAGGGGTGCGGTGCCACAGGGGCAGCAGAGGCAGCAAGCGGGAAGTGCAGGTTCCGAGAAGCCAAAAAAACAGATCACAAATTAAAAACAAGGGATATCTAACTGATGTAATCATGCTATGCATCCTAAGGGGGTGGGAGGGTGTTTAGGATGGCTCCAAACGCAGAGCAGGGCATGGGGGGATTGGCATGCCCACTCAAGTGCGCAATGACTGTTTGGTCGGCCCACTCAGGCCGTCCAGAGCAGTCATGCGCACTTCCCTGTTCGCAATGTAGGCGGCATTACAGCCTGCATGGAGAACATGGCTACCTCTCCGGCCCCTGGCTGCATGACTTGTCCTGTTGTCAATTACCAATCCCACCGGTGCATCGCAGCATTGTGATTGACTCAGGGGAGGGAGCCTGGCTGCCTACTTCCTTTTCCTGGAAGCAGACGCAAAAGAGCAGGAGCTACAGAGACACGGGACCTAGCTTCAAGGTAAGACTTCCCTCAATACAGTTTTAACAACACATGCTCACACACACATCTCTACGTCTACGCACCATCCAGTGTTATTTCCAGTGTTTACTACCTCACAGCTGTTCAGCACACCCCGCACTTCTCAATGGTGGCCGCTGTGCGCCCATGCACAGCGGGCGTACCACTTGTGTGCCAAAGGCACATATACGTAGTTGCGATGCATGCCATCACCTCGCATTCCATTCCAATGCATACTAATACTAGGCACATTGCAACAGTAGAGTGGGTGTTGCATAGCGGAGACATAAAGATCACTGTTCCCACTTCAGTGTGTGCAACCCAAAACTAACCTTTGTACCACAAACCCAACCGTGAACCCAATTCACACACAAAAATCACATTTGAGACAAATCCACACCCCGTTTTTCATATTTTACCCTAACAAACACCCATCTTTTCATATTTTACCCCCAAAACACCCCATTTTTCATATTTTACTCCCCAAAACACCCCTTTTTTTATATTTTACCCCAACAAACACCCAATTTTTCATATTTTAAACCAAAAAACACCTGATTTTTCATATATTACCCCAGAAAACACACAATTTTTTATATTTTACCCCAACAAACACCCACTTTTTCACATTTTACCTAAGAAAAACGTACATTTTCAAATTTTACCCCAAAACCCTTACACACCTGAGAAACTTTAAATTACCCCATTACTGACCTCACAATGTGTTGTGATCAAATGCGATGTTAAGGCACCTGCGTTGTCGGAGTTGTGTTGTTAACGATGTACTGCCGGCGTTGTAATGGTTTTCTCCCGTGCCAAAGGCAACCCATAGGCTATGCCATTTGCATCCGTCTGCCCCTGGACCTCGCTCAGCACCAAGGAGCATTCCTCTTGGACACTCCACCGCTACGACACCAGTGCCCTCCTCGCCATCAACCCTGGACGCCACCTCGCCCGACAGGACCAACCTCTGTTCCATGCCGGACATCGCCTTTGCCATCACTAACGGCTGCAGCATCACCTGCAAGGAGCACCCTGACCGTCAAGGAGGAGGCATTGATGTCACCTACAGAGGCACACTCCGACTGACAATGCACTCTAATGTGCTAAGGATGACCATGGACCATGTCAACTCCCAGATTCGGACCAGCCCATGAAGATCCTCTGCGGCACCCTCATGTGGTGGTCCCCCGGGTAATGGCCCCCCATTCTCAAATATCATTATAGATCCATTGCACCCCAGGGCCCCCCATCCACCGACAACATCCAACTCGGTGAACTCAAGTTCCACCTGGACAACCCCAGTGACCAGAGCTCCACCCATTCCTGGGGAGGGTCACCGACATCAGACAGGCCACATAGCAGACACACAGTCGAGCACGTCACCTCCGCCAGCGGATACTTCAACTACAGCCACAACACCGGACTCTCCTGGACCGACCATCATTGGTAACATCACGTCTTCACCTTGCCCACCGGACGCCACCACCATCATCGCACCCCCTCACAGCTGGATCAAGGCCAGCGAAGAACATCTCGTCAACACCCTCCGCACCAACACTCCACCAATGCTTCCAAACGATGACACCGCAGCGCTCAACTACCACCGATGGATCTCCAACAGCGCCGACATTCGGGCACCCCTCATGAACAGCACTGCGTCAGTACCTTCCGCCTGCCTGATGGCAGGCATGAGGGTGAGGCAGTGCCACGAGGATAGGCTGGCCCCATGCATTGCTGGAGTTGAGTCATGGTTATGACACGACTGCAGCAATGCATGCCTTTAGCACAGGCAGATACGTCTGGATTCCTGACATATCTTTCATTACTTGCGTCATGGAGCGCTGTCCAGTGATTACAGCGCATCCATGCCATCGCAAGAAGGGCGTAGTGAGAAGTGTTGCAACGCTGTCTTGTCGCAGCGCAGCAACACTTTTCATGACTGTGATCTTATTGATCGTGTGCATTCCTGCACTGTAGTTTTGTCACACGGCAGTGCTGCAACATTGCTTGCAGCGCTGGCCAGCGCCAAAACCTGCAGAGATATGGGCCCAAGGGGCATATCATCAAGGGCAATATCGGCGCTTTAGCGGAATTTTTTTCCGCTAAAGCGGCCATATTTTCATCGCCCTATCAGCAAGCTGTCGCTAACAGCTGTTAGCGACAGTTTTCTGACAATAGCACCCGTTTTTTGCCGCTTTGCATGTCAGCGATATTTATCGCTAATGACATGCAAAGTAGGCGTTCCCCACTAACATGTAATGAATAATGCCGCTAACACACCATTGCTCTATTATCAATGCGGTGCCATATCCGCGAAGCGATGAATAAAGGTGCGCTAAGCACCGTTCATCGCAACTATTTAACGCCTGAAAAATTGTTTACTTAACCACCTTTAACATGAGAGGTGGATTGTTATGTTAAGTCCACGCTCGCCTATTAGCAAGCTTTTCAGTATCGCACTCGCATTATCGCAGGATTTCTCTCGCTAATCCCCGCTATCACTGGATTTCACATCGCATCTTAGCAAAGCGTTGATAATATGCTGCTAAGAGTGCGATGTGATCCTACGACAGACGACAATAAAATAAAACGCCTATGCGCGTTTTGTGATATTTATCGCATTTGCTTGCTAATATGGCCCCAAGTTTTATCCCCATTTTTAAGACCAGCTATTTTCTGGTCTTAAGTAACTGGCTCTAACTGCAGTTAGAGCCAGTTTTTTGGCTCTTCAGAATTTCAAGGAGCCCCTTGATAATATGGAGATGGGGTGTTTGCATGTCTTTTTGCATGGGAACGCCTACTTTACATGTCATTAGCGATAAATATCGCTAACATTCTTTGAGATCAAGAAAACGGGCCGCTATCGCCCAAAAACTCGCGCAAAGACCCATTAGCTGCAGCTTGCTAATAGGACGATAAAATTATAGCCGCTTTAGCGGCAAAAAAGTGCCACTAAAGCGGCGATAGGACCTTGACAATATGCCCCCATGGTCTCTTTGGTAAAGAATAGCATGTTTTAAAAAGATTGATTATGAATCTCTGACAGTGTAAATGTGTCCTATGGGAATCCTGGCCTGTTCTACTGCTCTCCAGCGGGTCTAGAGGAGTTTCATAAGGGTCGCTGAGAACTTAACTGCCATCAGGCCTGCCCTAATTAAAGTTCACCGAGTTCAGTTGTGGTGACTTCAGTGCCATTTGGGCGTTCCTGTCATCCAGTGTGTACTGATTACAGCTGGTCATGGCCATGTCTGATTGTGGTGTTCTTGTGAATATCGGGCATTGTCAGTCATGTTTGTCATCCAGCCTGCACTGATTACTGCCATAGCAGGGTATAGTTGTGGTGTTTCTGTGAGCGTTTGGCACTCTTGGCCAGAGTCTCCTGTTCAGGTCTCGGATGATGCCTGCTTGTTATCAGAGGTCATATGTTGTCTCCATGTTTATCTCACAGAGGGCTAGGTTTTTACTTCATTCTTGGACTTTCGATCATCTTGCATATTTTTGGCAATGAGTTCCAAATATTTATGGTCTGTACTCAGAATGCTGTTCTTTTAATTGTCTTTTTCTTTTGGAAGGAAAGATGAGTCGAAGTCCAATTTTGAGCATAGTGCCCTGCTCTGGGAGTACGGTTGGGATTTTACTAGTAGGTACCATGGACCTTTCCCTTGGATTCCTAATTGAATTATGCAAAGTCCCTTAAAAGCGGTACATCTGATTATCTGCAGCCAGTATTATGCTTGAAACACCAATGAATTATGCTCTCTTGGGCAGAGGTTTTTGATCCTTTGATCCTTTGAAGGCTTTTTTACTAGGGAGCAGGGGGGTCCTAGATGGAGGCATTTGTGTTATGTACATTAAATGCCTTCACTCAAGGCATGAAACAAAATTCATATCTGTAAATGGTACTATGCAACCCAAATCAGCTGATAAGTATAATTCTCATATACAAATGTAAAATGCAATCTTTTTTGTGCAGTCTCGCTACTTTAGCTTTGTAATTTAGATTTGGGTCTCCCCCTTGCTCATGATTGGACAGCTTTTGTCTATTTAAATCCCAAGCTCCTGATTTGATGGCTTTTTTCCTTAGTCCTGTCTTTGTCCCACCTCCTGAACATTTAGATTTCACCTGTGTTTTTGACTGGTTGAGTGTAGACCATACGTCAATATTAGTGGACGGAGGTGCGACTCCTAGGATATGGACGCTCTCTTGGGCAGAATGATTTGACCATGTCTTCTGTACTGCCAGTGAGCAGATCAGGTGTTTTTGTGGAGGATCTGTATCTGAGGGTCAGCGGCAGTGGGGAAAACATCACTAGACATTGAACAGGGGGATGCCCACCAACATATGGTCACTTTTACATGGGTACAAAGATTTTGGCCTTGGTTTCCACACCTCTATGAGGCAGATTGGTCATTTACTGGGGCTGATCACACCCCAGGGGTTGGATACGCCACTGCAACATCAAGGTGTTTACATTGTAAATGAAGAGTAGCCCCCTGGCATATTGCCGCTCCCCCATTATGAGAGCATTTAGAGGAGAAAAATTCCAAGCAAGCTCCTCAGTGAACCCGCCTTCCATTGCCTAAACCTACCTTCAACAAACTCATTTGGAAGATGAGACTCCTGATTTAAATCAGATGTGCATAGGGCTACATGGTGATCTGGCCAGTTGGCACTGAAAAGAACCATAACAACCAGTGCTAGTGACTAATTGTGATGGCCGTAGCTATTACCTCTCCCAGTTCCGCTGTCAATCAGTAAAACAGTAAAGCCCCGCACATTGGACTGCAGCCAGAATGAAAATAAGTCTTTCCTGAGGCTGACAAGAGGTTGCAGTGAACGGAGTTTGCCCTATGCAGTGGTGGTGCATGATTGCAACTCCTGGGGGCCTACGCTGTAAGACACCTGAAGGCCAAATGGAGTAAGAGTATCAACATAGATAGAGGACTGGAGATAAGCCACCATATTGGAAGACCCGTATTAGACCTGGCATCCTTGGTGTTGTTTTCCCCCTAAATCTTTGCTTTCAACCCTCTTGTTTGCTGACTTTGTTTTTTCTGGATTTAGGATTCCGTGCTCTGGGCCACTCCTAACCAGTGTCAAAATGCTTATGTTCTCTCCTGGTGGAATTGGCTTACAAACAATTGGAATCCTTGAATTACTAGTCAGTTCCTAGTAAAGTGGACCTACCTGTGTGCAGGGCTTGTAAATTAAATGCTAGTAGTGGTCCTGCAAGGCTGATTGTTAACCCAATTAAAAAGCACTTTAAACATGTCTCATGCCTGCTGTTGCAGCCTCTGTGTGCAGTTTTTAACTGCCATCGCAGGGCAAAATAAACCTTTTGCCAGGCATAAACCTTCATTTTTAATACATACAAGTCACCTCTAGAGTATTCCTAAAGAACCCGGAGGGCAGGGTGTTTTGTATTTAAAAAGTTGGACATGTACTTCTAAGTTTTACATGTCCTGGTAGTGAAAAACCCTTAAATTAGTTTTTCACTATTGTAAGGCCCATCTCTACACTAGGATAACATTAGGGTTACTTTAAATCATTTAGTAACCTGTAACTTCCAAATGGGAACAGGTCACTCATTCATGTTTGTGTCTTTGGAGTTGTACTGAAAAATTCGCACTCATTGTGAAGTCATATTTTAAATTACAGTTTTGATAATGCCGCTTTTAGAAAGCAAACATTTTCCTGCCTTAACCATTTGGTGCCTGCAGCCTTTCTCTGGGTCACATGACGGGCAATAGTTGACATCTGGGATTTGTGTATTCCTCCTAGACAGCCACACAAAAGGGAACTTAGGTGTGCCTGGATGGGCTATCACTGGCAGGATGGAAGGGAGGAGCTGGGCACAGACCCACTTACACTTGAATACTCTGTATCCTACCTTCACACAAAGGGATGCATACTATCGTATTTAGTCTGGAGCAAGGGCAAGGATGGAAGGACACCTGTGCACGTCAAAGGCATGCCACTAGAAGGCAGAAAATTGTATAAATGTAGGACATCAGACACCAACTCCTCTTCAGCTCACTTCTGGGCCTCTAGACACTCTACCAGGAACAAGGACTGTTGTGCTGCTGAAAGGATTGCCACTCTGCTGGACTGCTACCCTGCTATACTGACCCACTATTTATGGCCCTCTTGACTGGGTGAGAAGGACTGAACTCAGGACCCCAGAGTGACTCCAAAGGCTAGTTGGCTGGCATCCTGACTTGAGCCTCATGGACAGAAGGCTCAAGTCAGGATGCGATGTCCAGAATGCAAAATGGTGCCACCCTAATCCTGGTCCCATGGAAGTGGGCCTATTTTGCTCTTCCAGCCTCTGTGGATCTAGCAGAAGAGACACATCTCATCTTCTGCACAGCGCAACACCGAGCAGAACTGATGCATCGCTGATGCTGTGTTGGTCTCCTCCCTCACAAAGACCCATATCACATTGCTGCCCCCTGCCTCCTCGGAACCGCTGCAGCCCAGCTTATCCTCAGCACAGGCCCTTGCATCCACCATTGCCTTCAGCGTCAATGACCACTCCGGACTCCACATCGCAAGCTTGCTTCGACTGTATGACACATCCTTGACGCGGGACTTTGCATCACAAACACTCGCCAATGGGATCCTCATGACGATGAAGGCCCTTGCATCACAGCCTCAGCGCACCTCAAAACTAATGCACTGCTTCAGCATTTTTGACACAGACCCTTACAACGCTCTGCAAACCATGATTTAAGGTACTTTGTTTAGTGAGCCTAACTGGGTCGCTTTGTGGTTAGCCTGAACTTGTGACTTTGCCCCGCTCTTGCACAACCAGATATCCACAGTTGGTGCTTTGTGCTTTTTGACTCTATTCTCTCTAAAATCTTTAAAGTTTAACATCTCAGGTTCTACTGATTGAATTTTTGTTGTTTTGGTCTTGTTATATGAATTAAAAATGACTTCTATCCGTGTCTGGGATCCTTTGTTTGTGGTGTTTTGCAGTTTATTACTGTTTGGAGTGTTGCTCAAATGCTTTACACTTTGCCTCTAAGTTAAGTCTTTCTGCTCTGTGCCAAGTACCAGAGGGTTGAGCACAGGTCAATTTAGGGTTGGTTTATTCCTCAACCTGATAAGCATTGTGGTTGCTGCTTGACCAGGGCTCTCACCTCAGTCAACCAGCACTCCAGTTTCTTTCACCTGCTTGTCTTCTTAGAGCACATGCACATAGCAAAACAGTTGCCTGTGGAGAAAGAAGAGCCAGGATTTGCAGATACAAAAAAATACAGCATACTCTTCTTCTGGCTCATCACCTTCTACTAAGGGAGGCACAGTGGGACACACACCTCCACTAAGGGTTTACAAGCAGGAATCTCAAATTGCGATTCCTTAAATGCAATCGCAATTTAAGAAATCACAATAAATTGCAATTTCTTAAATTGCGAGTGCCTAACACTTTAATGCACTTTAAAAAGACCTTTTTGCGGGCGCAAACAGACGATTTTTGCGAATCGCACCATTTGCGCACGCAGAAAACGTTGATGCATGTGCCTGTATGTGCATTGGGAATACAAAAACAAGTTGAATGTGCTGGGACAAAATTAGCAATAATATTCTGGTGAGCCATAAATAAAATATCCAAATCATTGTTAATTCTAACAATCACAGCTTAGTCCATTGTTTAGTTTACATGAGCTAATATGCCATGATGGGCCTAAAGAAACATAAGCTTGAAGTCAGCATATTCTTAAGCGAGATGCTGGTGCTAGGCAAAATGCTCTAAACAAATGTTTATTATGCTGTGGGCAAGAGTTTGAAAGTAAAGGCTGTTGGGCTTACTAAAGTGGCACATTTAAGAATGATAGCCTAGTACAAATTGTTTTCTCAATATTCTCAATATTAGTTCAATTATATTTAAGCAATACACATTTTTATTACGTGTTATTAATTGAATTATTTGTGACAATAATAATGCATTTGAAAATGATTCTTTCACATTATGAAGCCAGCACATTTTTCCTACTTGTCGTTTTCTATGGGAAAACATTTCTGATGCAGTTTAACCCCTTCAGCGCGGCGCGGATTTCCGCGCCACGCTGAAGGTTCTGAGCGCGGGCGGGGCCATGACGGAACGGTCCCATCATAAGCACAGCCCAACCGACGTGCATGACGGAACTGTTCCGTCATCGGCGTCGAAGGGGTTAATTGCATTCTAAGGTGTGATTCTGACATGGTTTGCAAGTCAAAATTTGATTTTCAAAAGTATTTCCTGCATCTTCAAAGCTCTCATCATTATGAAGGTACATCACAATGCTTAGCTACTGTCTAACAAATCCAGAAAATACACTGGAAAAGGTTGAAAACACCATTGCTGGGAGCAAGACCACTGGCATGTGCACGCAAAAATCATGGATCTAGAGGATTGGAATAGGATAAACAACCTCTGCTTCTCTGGGTTCCCAGGTGACTTTAGAACATGAGTGTGATCACTTCCCTGAAGATTTTCTCCCGGAACATACAGGTTTAAAATTTAACAAGCTGTTAGAATTTCAGGATGCTATTAAACAGCCTGCTTTTTTAGGATCCAACAAGGGAGGCCAATACACAAAGGTGAAATGCAAAGAAAAATTCCAATTCAAATAAGCTAAAATCTATGCATCACTAGACTTTTCTAAAAGACATTGCAAAAACGGAAATGATTCCTAGCACTCCAGTTATGGCTTAAACACTTGTAAATCAGATACGAGCTCTTAGAACCTGCATGATGTTGATAACATACAAGGGACACACTACAGAGTTCACAGACCTGGGGACCCTGGAGAAATACCTAAATGATAGACATCCCTTGAGCATGGAAGTCTCACTGCCACGGTCAGATCTCTCTCTTTACACTGACTGCAAAGAAACTGAATCAGGAGACACAGAAAAAGGAAAGAGACAGCCTTGAAGAAGTCATGTGCCATTGGACTTCCAGTGACAAACTTAAACACAACCAGCTTTGTCCTCAAAAAAGGAATCAATCTAGATTGCAGCTCAAGCCAGCATCAGAAACAGATACAATGGAACCACAGTGCTGAAACTAACTGACTTAAAGTAGCACTGCAGTTTGTGACTTTTGAAGACTCCTGCCATCAGGAGACAATTAATAGAACTGCCATTTCCAATTAAAAGAGATTGTTGTGGACCCTCAACAGTAATGTTATGATACTGAGGGCACAGGGTGAAGGGAAGTACATTTTCTACAAAGAGTTACTACTTATTGGAATAACGTAAAGCCATGTACATCATTACCACATCCATAAAATTGTCAGCTGATTCACTCATGACTTCCAACACAAAGCCGGAGTCCATCCCTATTGTTGTGAGTCCCAGGGCCCATTGGGCCCAGTCACTACTGTAATCCCATAGTCAGAATTCCAACTTCCTATTTTCACTCCCACAACTACACCAAAGAGAGGCACAACAGGCCCTTCACATGACCTGTAATATCCTTCCGTTGGTCTCAGATTGTCAAGTGCAGGAAGATTCATCCATTCAGTTCCCCAAGAAAACATCCAACCACAACTTCACTCTGGTAATCCCTCCCCTATAAAAGAGAAGTCTTCCCAGCTACACTACTTCCTGCGAGTTGTGTTCTGAACCTTAAACACCTCTGTCCACCTTTCGATACTCATGCTTAAAAGCACTCCTCACCACATTTCCTCACCGACATTCATATATACAGGAATATAAAGGATGAACAATCAACTTGACAAAATCACAGCCTTATAGTGTACTTTTTTTAGCAGCTGAGACCACCCCGTGACTTACTGTGGGTGACTACTTCTGGGAGCATTGCACTACCTATGGATAAGAATTACCATATCCATAGCCTTACCTGCCACTGGGACCTGGGAAGCTGATTAGTTTATTGAAGACAACCTTGAGCAATATGCACAAATTATGAATTTATAATGTTGTCCATTTTGTAGAAATATATAGCTTTCTGAAATCACTCATACATATCTACCCTTTTTCCACCACCAACTGTGGTTGGTAGAAACTGCACAAAGTAGGAAATATAGACGACTACTTAGAAAATTGCAGAAACTGAGATAAAAATGATTTTTTTTACAACTCGGTATGTTCCTGAAAACTAAGACAGGGGTGATATTAGTATAGCAACCCTTTTTAAAAAAAATCTCCTGCAGAGCACTTTTTTCCAAATATATGACGTTACAACGCAAACAATTACAACGTATTCTTTTATAGCGTGGTTTTTACATCGCAACTACCATTACATTGCATGATTTTACAACGCATGCCATTACAACGCATTTTTAACGAACTACAATTACAACTCATTCCATGACAATGCATACCATTACAACGCATACCATTACAATGCATAATACTTTTAGTGCAAGAGTAGGGTCAGTGTTGCATAGCGTAGGGATAAAAATTACTATTCCCCCTCCAGTGAGTGCAACAGTAGGGAAAGTGTTGGATAGTGTAGGGGTAAAAATTACTATTCCCACTCCAGTGAGTGCAACAGTAGGGAAAGTGCTGGATAGCGTAAGGGAAACAATTACCATTCCTAACTTCCCTAAAACCCATGCCCACCCTAAAACTTAAAATTCTCAATTACTTACCTTATAATGCGTTGTAATGGCATGCGTTGTAATGGCATGCATTGTAATGGCATGCGGTCTAATGGTATGCGATGTAAAGACAGTTTGCGTTGTAACAGTTGCGTTGTAAAAGCAGTGCGATGTAATGACTGCGTTGTAATGGATGTTTCCCCTATTTTCCACACACCACCACCCTTACTCCCCCAAAAATGTTACTACAGTTTGGCTCACATTCTTACATGCAAACTGCCTTGAACATCCAACATATCTCTCAGCACCATGAGAACACCCGAGCAGTCAAGGGGGTTAAGTAAGGATGATGTCTGCAGCGGCAGCTCCTCTACCAAGGCGGAGGACCATAGCCCCACTGTTCAATAGGAAAAATCAAATGATTATAACTTAACGTTATTATCATTTTATTTTCCCTACTGCAGTGGTTCAGTTTTATGCGGGGCAGGGCTAGCCAGAGCAGGGGGGAGGAGTGGCGGCACTCTCTAAGTGCGCATGAAGGTTTTGCCGGCCGTCTTGGGCCGGCCAAACAGTCATGCACACTTTGCATGTTCCCCATCAGGCTGTAATGCACATCCTGGTGGGGAACATGCACAGCCTCCCAGTCCCTGTCTAAGCACCAAACCATTGCGCTCAGACCAATCACAATGCTGCTGTCATGGTGACAGCAGCGTTGTGATTGGCTTCGGAGAGTCTGGGAGCCAGGGTGCTTCCTTCAGGACAGGACAGGAAGAAGATGAAGAGGATAGAGGAGAGGTGGCAGCCGGCTGTAGCCAGGTACGGGCTTTTTTTTCATTCCCTGCCTCCCTCCCCACCCCACGACCCAAGTCCGGTAGCAGCCGCTTCTGGATAACTGATTTAGTAGCAAAGACCAAGAGTTGAAAGCGTACAGGTGCTGAGTAGGAGTGGTTTAGCCCTTAACTTATACTGTACAGTGCTAGAGAGGTTGGGTGTATCAAAGATTTCAGAGCTGGTTTACAGCATGTGTACCTATTTATCATTAATACAGAGGTAAAAGTGTTGTGTAGAAGGACTTATGTGCTGGAGAACCTGTCTCCCATTCACTATGAAAAGAGATGATGGATCCTCATTGGCACCTCCACTGCTCATATTCACAGTATGCAAGGCTGCATGAGGGACATCCAACCTAGGCTTCTAGAGGCATTGTGTCTGCTCCTTTTGCAGTGCAAATATCACAGCTCCTCATCAAAACCTTCGCTCAAAAATGTGCAACTGGAATCGTACCTGATAGTCTCAGCTCAGTCTACAGTGGTTGGATGTGGGTTACAACCAAACTTTGTCATTGAACTAGCACTCCATAATTGCCTCATTAATGCCCTTGTTTATTCTGATGCTTTAATTCTTTGGTTTGTATTTGATATAAGTTCTACTTTCCCTGAAGGCCTAAGATATTTTTAGATTTGAAGTCTCATGAGCTGTATTCTCTTCTTTCTCATCTATGTTGCAGGTTCTCTCAAGAGAATGGTCAAACGACTCTCAAATGCAGCTGCTGTCACGATCTGCAGTCTCATTTCGAAGAGATCACACTCTTCTGTGCTGACACTAACAAAACCACGCCATACAAGTACACGTTCATTGACCAGTGCGGATGTACACGATCCCCATGTGACTATTGATGACGTGCCAGGCAACGTGACAAAGTAGAACCTTCAAACCCGGCAAAACAGCTTTACTGATGGAAGAATTTGTGTACTTCTATTAAATGTCTAACCTCTTCCAGTTTGGTAAAATGCATTCTCTTAATGGGAAAAGGGGAGATCATGTTATAATGGAACAAGGCAATCGTTGATCATTGTATGCCTAGAATGTTACATTTATAATACTGCAAACATACCCATTTTGTAATAATTGTACTACACTTTTAGCTGCTGAGGCATTTTCATGAAGATATGATTTTTGCTAGAAACATTATTGCACATTAAACCTGTGAGTGGTTCATTTGTACTATTCAAAGATACTTTTGTGACAAGTTTCACGACTAAGTATGTTCTTGGCTTTGGCATTTTGTGTGACAGATTTACGGGGATGCCTTTCAGTTGGTTTTGCATGTTGGTAATCATCAACCCTAGCGGGTGGTAGATGACATAGAAACACTTCCACCAAGGACAACACTCTTCCAACCACACACCCACATAGTGTAGTGTGCTACCCATGTGGACTAGCACTTCAGTACCCCACATAGGGGTAATAAGTGCAATACAAAAATTATAATACAATGCAAGATAATATTGTGGGTAATCTGATTGAAATAGGATGGAATTAGTACTTCATTCCATCTCTTGAGATCATACTGTGATTGCCAGTCAGGTCCAGACCCTCACTGGAGTGCCAGCTGTATTAAGTACACTAAAGACCTTATTTAGACATTGTAACTGTGGTTGCACCTCCCCACTGGGAAGTGTCCCTCAATATGCACTGCCGGAGGTCCAAAAGTAGCAAATTTGCCCAAATAATCCAAAATAATCCAAGGTTATAATCAGTACATTCTTTAATGTGATTTACGATGGTATATGCTCATTAATTTAATGAGCGGTTACATGATTTTTATAGATCCATTAACCATTATCCATAATGCTTTGAGCACATTAGTGTTGGCCCCAATGCATTTCGGGCAGACACTCCGCCCTTCTTCAGGGGGTAAATTCCTGAGTTTTGCTCGTGTCGTTTGTGGAACTCAAACGACTGATTAGTAATTTTGGATTATTTGAGTGAACTTGCCACTTTTGGACCTCCGGCAGTGCACTTGAGGGACACTTCCCAGTGGGGAAGTGCAACCACATTTATTTTCATACTCCCAGGTTTAGGGGATGATACCTCAGTGCATGCCCTCAAACTTGATTAAAAATCAAATCATACTTGTGTAACTTGAATAACACGGAGAGCGTGATTCAATAACTTTTGATACTTATTTAGAGATTGACAGATGAGCAGATGTGCCATCCACGAGTTCAAGGATGTAATGCCATGACTATCAGAAGAGATATTGTAAGCCCGGTGCCCACAATGACATCACTGATAGCTACTTAATTTGACCATTGATGTATGTCTGGAAGTGAAGCTGTATGGATTTTGACCCTTGTAATATCACAGGAAGTACATCCCAAAGTTATATACTCTACAATTAGGTCAAAGTTATTAACCTAGGGATACCATTTAGATCTTTATCAAACCGCCCAATGTCTTTTTCATTTACAGTGTCTACCTCTCTGCCTCAGTATCTCTTGCACCTTCACAGTTAATTTCTTCTTATCACACTCATTCTTCATCTTCCTCTAAACTTCAGCTTTTCATGTTATATTCATAACTATAAAATGTTTTTGCCTCACCCTGCGATGCACTCTCCTCTTTCCCAATTTACATCTTAACCACACCTCTGTAATTGTGTTACTTCCAACTATTTCTTATTCAGACAGGTCTATCATATGTTCCCCCCACTGCCTCCTCTTATTACTCACTACTATTGATCACATATTTCCCATCACATCCACCTCCCATTTTCTCCCTCCATATATGAACATTTCTCTCTCCTCTTTCTCCTGAGATTCTTTGCACATCCTTCACTCTCATTTGGGTCCAGAATTTGCCTAATCTCCAACCTCACTACAGTGGATCACTAATCTTTCTCTCCACATGTCTGAAGTTCATCTGCATCTTTCCCAGTTTTCCTCCCAATTCTACCAATCTTAACCACTATCTTTGACAACTGATTGTCACTATTTCTTTTGTTCCCCCTTCCGCAATCGTCTTACCTCCAAATTTCCCACAACATCCTACTTACCTTATGCCTACCTAACAACTTCTCTGACATCAATTTTCCATATTGCATCTTCCTCTCTCAGGCTGGTTCTTCAGTAACTTCCTTCTTACATCTAACTTTCTCAGCTTTCATCTCAGCTCACTCTTGTGCCTATTCACATGCTCCACACCTGCCCCACATCGCCTTCTCACTCCCTTTGCCATCCCACCTCTCCACTCAGCATACTTTATCTTTTTAGTTTTTTTTGTTTTTTTGCAACCCCTCTCACCTCCCGCCTCACCCATGGGAACCCTCCTTGACTACCTATTGGCAAGTACCAATTTGAACCGCATCCTGCTAACCCCCAGGAAATCAAAAAAAGAATACTTTCCGTACCACTATAACTGAACTCCATTCATACATTAAATAAATGCCTCAACTAGCTGAAGGTTTATTATGTGCCAGAAAACTGTCCACTTCCTATAGAAATTGGAAATTGTACATCTTATTAGCTAACATCACTTTCAAGAAGGCAGGAAACCTTAACTGCACTTGAGCACCTAATTCTTTCAGATTGTCCATCCGCTTACCCTGCTCCCACCTTCTATCCTCTGTTACACGAGAGATGTCTGACCTTATTCTGAAAGATGTATCTTGTACCTGAATGTTATGTTTAAGGGCTCCCCTAGTAGTTGTTCCGTAAGAAGAAATGATTGAATAAATACCAAGATTCTCCTAGGTGCCTTCCGGCTGGGGTTAAGTTTGAAAGGGTCCCGATGAACCCATTGAATCTCAGCTTCCCAAACAGACTCAGAAGCAACTTGTGGGAAATCTTTAGTCAGGACATCTATGAAAAAGGTTTTAATATTGTCCGCTTACAGTCCTTCTCTTAGATCGAGAATCCTAATATTGTTTCTTCTAGAGTTGTTTTCAAGCCTCTCCAATCTATCCAATAGATCCCTCTCCCTTTCCTTCAGCCTGGCCACTTCCTGGGTATTATCTCTCACATCTAACCTCAACTCCCTCACTTTGTTCTCCAGTTCCTCCATGCGATGTGCTAGTACTGACAGATTTTCCTCTAAACTGGTGCATGTATCTTGGATTTTCTTTTGATTAATTACTGAGATTGAAAAGCGCTCCTTGATCTCCAGTGACAACTGGCTCAACATCCCTTGTATTGGGTCCATGCCTGGAGCAACCACGGGAGCCGTCTCTATCGGTGTAATTCCTGTCAGATCTCCTTCCTTCAATCCACTTTCTCCGGGAACCAAAACCGGGTCACTTAAGGCTGTGAATCTATTTGAAGTAGGAATGGGAGGGATAATGATGGAGAGTCTCCTGGCAAAGGTACTACCTGCGTTATGGATTCCATACCACCCTGCAAGTTTAATTTAAAATAAGATCTAAGTGAAGGGGTCACCTTAGTTGGTGCTGGAGCAGGTTTTTTCTTTTTCCCCTTTACCGGGGTAACTTTCCCTGCCTTGGCTAAGAGATTCCTGTGTTTATGTTTGTTTAATGACACCCCCAAAGATTGACTGGGCTGTATATCTCGTTGGGGGGGCAGGTTCTCTCCCAAGAAATGTACTAGATCTCAATTTGTACCTTTTACCTAATAGTGTTTCACTGTCAGGAATACAGTTAGTGGGTAAGGAAGAGAGGGGCATATTATCAAGCATGGAGTTAAAATTATCGCCGCTTTAGCCGCAGAAAACTGCCGCTAAAGCTGCGATAATGGGCTTGATAATATGCACTTGAGAATTCCAATAGAAGCCCATATTGTCACCAAAACATGGGCTTCTATGGGAATCCTCAAGGGCATATTATTAAGCCCATTATTGCCGCTTTAGCGGCAGTTTTCTGCTGCTAAAGCGGCGACAATTTTAACTCTGTTTCTTGATAATATGCCCCAGAGTGTTTTATGTTGTACTGGAAGCTCACTCCCCTTAAGAATCTGTTATTTCCCCCTGCAATGCTGGAATACTAGCTCCATAAACCTGGAGTCCGTAACTACCCTTAAATTGTCCCCCTTTACCTGATTTGAATACTTAGCATGGCAGGCTACTGAAAAGCCTTCTTCCTGAATCCCCAGGCAGAGAAAACAACTCCACTAGTGTCCAACCAGCACCCTGGGGTCTCTCCAGCAAACAACGTGTGCTGGCTCTACCTGAGCCGACCTAATGACAAGGGGTCAGCTCATAAGATCGAAACAGGGCACAGCATGCTGCCCGGGACTCATCGACAAGATCGGCAGCCCTGAAAAACGCCAAACCTGATCCCACGCACATCCAGGTGAGCAAAACAAAAGAACAAGCCAGAAAGGACGTACGTGCCTATGCACCGCCTAAATTAGTCGAGAGATAGAAATCTCCTCCCTTAGTCACAATGGCGGCTCCCCCACTGTAGCTTTACGTAACTCAGGCTGGGGAGGCAGGCACCGAGCTGAGGATCAAAAAGGTGAGCTGAGATCCCTAGGCACACGGGTATGAAACGCGCTCGCAACGCACCTCGTGACCTCACTGCCCGAGAATAGAACCGGAAAGCACAGAGGGATGCCACTGGTAGGAATCCAACCACCAGACTGCCCGTGAAGATACACTGAGCAATGTGTGCACAAAAGCGCTAGCCTCGCAGCGCTCTGCAACCGCAGCGATAAGGCGGCTGCAGTCACAGAGAAAACGGGCATAGCAACATCATGGCAAAAGTCCCCCACGCAAAGCATGAATGCCCGCAAATAAATACACACCACACAAGTTTATACTTGGGAAAACACTGCTGCAGGTTTATTACATACAACGTTATGTAATCTTGTGGGTTAGCCTATGGGCGAACCAAGGACAGGCAGCCTTCTCGCCACCTGCCCGCCTGATGGGCCTAGCAGCACCGTGGCGAACCACTTTGTACTGCACCTTCTGGTGATCCCCTTCCCGGATCACCTGACCACCCTAGGTCCATTATACTCACGCCCATTCTGGGCGGAGCGTAGCTAGGCAAGCCCCCGGTTGCTCTGGCCCACAACCGCCCGAAGGACTAACAGGGCGCCAACATAGATTCCGTGAAGCTCCCATGAGGCTCCTGGGGTTCGGCTCTGGCACCCCTGTGTGCCGCGCAGAGGTACCATTCTGTAGCCGTATGCTTCCAGATCACCCTGTAACTCTGCCACAGCCCTGGAGGCAGCCAACCGTCGCCGCCGGGGCCCCCCACCAACCGCTCTAGTCTATTACCTGCAACCCTTTTGTGCTATCATCACCTCCAAGTCTAACAAGAACAAGTCCATCCCCACTGGAGTGAGGTGTACCCCGTCAGCCTCGAAGTATCCTTTGACCCTTTCCTGAATAATTTTGTGTCTGATGAATCGCAGGCCCCTCTGCTGCGTGAACTTGTGCATGGAGCTGTTCACCCATCTCCTGGACCGCTCCACCGCCTCGCCCTGACCTAAGCGCTTGCTCAGTTCCCCCAAGTCAGTCTTCATGGCATTCAGGAGCTAGGTCCTCCCAGAGGCAGTCAGGTCATTGCCCCCCGGGTGGATCACCGAAAAAATAAGGCGGGGCACCCTGCGCTGCTAGCTAGTGCTCCAGTCTGTTCACGAGGCTGCTCCATCTCATCCCTGGAAAACCCAACCACTCAAACTTTGTCTGTGAGAATCGACGCATCCAGTTCCTGATCGATGCCCAACGGGCCAAACGGGAGATGGCAGAGTACCCAATGACCCACACACGTGACCCTGATGAAACAAGGGACACGTTTCAACTCAAAAAGTGTATCAATAAGTACCCAGGTGCTACTGGGTGACATGAGACGTATTCCCGGACCTTGGCAACCGGGAAGTATCTGGGGTCTCCTAAAGGCAATAACTCCACCTCCACCCCCTTCCCTTTCTGGTCTGTCTTTGACCTCCTGAGGTGGATTTTCAACTTACCCTCCAACCGAATATCCACTATGCCCAGAGCGTCTCCTGACCTATCTGTTTTGGACCGGGCCACTAACTCGCTGATACGGAATGCTCCATAAAATGCTAAGCAGAAAGCAGCAGAAAAGAGGGACGCCTCGTAGGGCGAGTGGGTGACTCCTCCCAGGACGTCCAGCATGGCCTGCAGGATGGGGGTGGTGGTGGGGGACCTTTTGTCTGGAACCTGGGGCTCGACCCTGGCCCACCCCTTCAGTGCCGCACTGATGACAAAGGACTTGGTTGGGTCCTGTCCTCCCCTTAGCTTGACATCGTGGCTGACCGCTGCTAAATGACCACAAACACATGAGTGGTTCTTCACTTGTTTTTTGGCCCATACCACAAATGCCTATACCTTGCCCTCCATGGGTTTCCCAGACAGGCCCAAGGTATCAGCCACATTGTTGAAGGAGGTCATGTGTGCCAGGTACCGTTTCCTGGTACTGGGGGCCAAGGCCCGTTCCTCCATGGCTCTCAACTGTTGTTCCACTCCAAGATCCTCCAGAGGGTTGCTGAGAAGGGGGTCATCTCTGCTCTTGCCTGCGGCCAGGCCTCCCGGAAACGGAGCCACTGAAAACGAGAGAGAGCGTCAGCTGCCACATTCTTGACCCCCTCAATGTGTCTAGCCCTACACTCAAAGTTGCAGCGCAGGCTCCCTCTGGCTAGCTCCCTGAGCAAGCAGAGCACCAGCAGGCACTTGGCAGTCTGCCCGTTGATGGCCTGTACGACCGCCATGTCGTCCGACCAGAAAAGGACCTTTCTGTCCGACAAGATCGCGGGCCACAGGTGGAGGGATATGACAATGGGGAAAAGTTCCAAAACTGTGATTTTAGCAGTGATGCCGCGCTTGCGCCAGGCTTTGGGCCATTGTTGTGCGCACCACTCCTCACCCAGGATTGCCCCAAAGCCCTCCCTCCCAGATGCATCCGTGAACAGGCTGAGCTCGGGACTGTCTGACCAGGGAGCCCTCAAGATGACCTTCCCATTGAAATGCAACAGGAACTCCCCCCACATGACCAAGTCCTTCTTCAAGCCTGCCCCCAACTTGACCAGGTGGTGTTTTTTAGACACATTAGCTGTGGCCCTGGCTAATCTCCTGGCGAACACTCGCCCCACCGGGATGACTCTGGCTGCAAAGTTGAACTTGCCCAAGAGGCTTTGGATGACACACAAAGGAGCCTTGTCTTTCCCCAGCAGTGACTGGATGTCCCGTCGCAAAGCCTGGACCTTCTCTGCA
Source organism: Triturus cristatus (assembly GCF_964204655.1). Lineage (NCBI taxonomy): Eukaryota > Metazoa > Chordata > Amphibia > Caudata > Salamandridae > Triturus > Triturus cristatus. The sequence goes on from NC_140583.1 coordinate 743,508,373, forward strand.
GGGAGCCTAGACATGCCCATTGCCGTGTCGAGCTCAATGCCCAAAAAGGTGAGAACCTGCGCAGGACCCTGCGTCTTACCAGGTGCTAACGGCACCCCAAGGTGTCTTGCCAATTCCTGAAAGCATTGTAGTCCCCTGCTGCACTCCTGCGTACCTGCACCCTCAATGAACGAAAAATTGTCCAGGTAGTGGGTCACCCCTTCTACGTTAAATCTCCCTGAGAGAGCCCACTGCAGGAATGAACTGAAGGCTTCAAAGTAGGCACACGACACCGCACACCCCATTGGCATGCACCTGTCGTAGAAGAATTCCCCTTGAATCCAAGGAGGTGCTGGCTCTCAGGGTGGACAGGGAGAAGGCGGAAAGCGGACTCAATGTCAGCCTTGGCTAACCATGCTTTCCTGCCCGCCCTCCTGACCATGTCCACTGCCATGTCGAGTGAACAGTAAGAGACCTAGCAAGAACCCTCCTCCAGCCAGTGGTTCGCTGAATCCCCCTCCGGGTATGACATGTGTTGGATCAGCCTGAAAGCCCCTGGCTCCTTTTTAGGGACCAGTTCCAAGGGAGAGACCACAAATTTTGGGAGCGGGGGTTGTAGGAAGGGGCCCGCCACCCTCCCGAGGGCCGCTTCCTTCTTGATCTTGGCCCCTCCGACTTCGGGATGGTCCCTAGCCGACCTGAGGTTCTCAGCATCCCTGTTGACCAGTGGCCCCTGATAGGGAATTCTGAAGCCTTCCTAGAACCCATGGGCTAGAGACATTCTATCCTTAGCATTGGGGTACTCCCTTAATAGTGGTAGCAGGTTGGTGGTGACAATGGGGGACAGACCTTTGCCCCGGCGGTCCCGGGAGGGGGCACCACAGGGGGTGCAAATTGGGCTGACCTGGGGTGAAAGGGGGGCAGGACCTGGCCAGGGAAGGCAGGCCCTTGGGCCTACTTGTCGTGTCTGGCCAGCATGGAGGCGTGCTCGCGCTTGTCGCAAGAGGTGGCCGAGTGTGGAGAACCGCAGTTGCTGCAGGTGTGGGAAAATCAACAGGCCTTGCCCCAGGAGCATGCCCCTGCATTGAACAGCCTGCATGTTCCACTGAAAACTCTCCTAGGTCCCTGCTTCTGGCCCGCACCATGGCCTCCCCGAAAGGGCTGCTTAAACTGACCCACCCTGCCCTGCCTCTGGCCCTTGCTCGGCTCCCCCTTCTTCACGTTGGTGCTAGGCTTCTCGTCGACCTCAACCCTGCCCTTGCTCATGTGCTGGACCCAGAGACGCACCGCCAACTGGTCCCACCCCAGTTCCGGACACATGGCCATCTTTTTACTGAACTCGCAGTCATACCTGTACCAGCCCATCCCACCGTTGGTCTCCGCCTCATTGGTAATGATGCCGGCGTATTGGAACAACCCCGGCCCTTGTTCTGGGTATCACTCCATGACCACCACTGCCAGGATAGCGAAGGCCTTCCCCATCTCATAATTGTTTTATCAGGCCATGCTTGGAAGCGAACCTTCTTGTCCTACTCCTTGTCACCCATTTTCCTGGTATCAACCCCTTCTGCCCCGTGCATCAGAAGTGTAAAAATGTCAATGAATTCCCTCCTCCATATTCCTTCCTTGGCCGCGAGTGGCACCTCCCATGCTAGTGAGCACTGGCAAGACAGCAGGGGGGCCAATGTGACTAGTGGCACAGGTGCCAGGAGCACGGGCGGCATCGCAGTGGGGGGGAGGGAGTGCCTGCTGCTGGGGACCTGGGCGGAGGTGTCGCGGTGGCGGCAGGAACGGCGGGGGGTGCGCACGTGGCTGCAGGCGGGAGGGCTGGCTCTGCCCGTTGCTGGCCGCCTAGCTCAAGTGAGGTCCTCCCTGTCGCGCCGGCTCCCATAGGAGTGTGGTGTGTGCTCAATTGCCCCGGGCTCAGGCAGTGGCGCTGAGACCCCTTGCTGCAGGCTGCTCTGTGGCAACTCTGCTCGGTGCCTGCCTCCCCACCTCCACCCCAAACATTCGTGACTGAAGGGGCACCTAGTGCCTGCGCGGGTGGTGCTGGTCTAGCTACCCCCACGTCACTGTTCGCTATGTTGACCACGCTGGGGTTGTTAACCGGCAGGAGGCCAGCTCTGACCTCCGTCATGAAGTTCGTTAATGTGTCCGTGAGCTTACCCAGGTCGTCACGTGTGGCAAAGTTTGGTGGCGGCGTTGCGTTGACCAGGGGGGCCACTGGTTTGGCTGCGGGGGGCAGTGGTGCATCAGCCACCGGCAAGGCCACAGTCCGCACAATGCCCGTGGTACGGCTCTTAGATTGCAGCAGATCTGCTGGGAAGTCCTTAACTGTGGGTCTGCAAACCCTCTTGGATCTTGTGGGACCGTTCTCCTTGGTGGGTTCCTGATCCGTGCATGGGGCCGGCATGGTGATACCAGAGTCGTCTGGGCTGTGCGCCATCAACAGCTCAGTGGCCAAAGCCACTCCTTTAGCCCTGACCATCTCCATAACGGCCGACAACTACGTATCTTGGGAGGTTCCTGGCTGTTAATTCTCTACCTGAGACATCAGCGAAAAAAGCGGAGGGGATCCCTGGCTATTCATCCGGATGGATCTGCGACGGCCCACCTGGAAGAGAAATTGAACTGTGAGCCAAAACCTAGCTGCTGGTGCCGGGTTGGCATTCCTGTCCTCGCCTTCGACGCTCGGTCCCGAACCCTCAACCCCTTACTTACTTCCTGTAGTTGCTACACTCTTCCAGACGATGCTCGTGTTGTCGTGTTGCCTGGGGAGGATCATGATGAACCCTTTGTGCGGATGATGGGAAAAAGGTTGACCATTGGACACTAATGGTCTGCCGGCCGCTTGCACGGCTCCCAATCCCTGGCTGCCCATCATGTCTCCTTTCCCCCCTGAGCTGGTGTTGTTCTTGCGTACCCCCCAACCTTGCCCCCCTCGGCTGTGCTCCCCCATGTGTTACCTCTGAGAACACCTCTGCGAGAGGGCTGGTGCTCCACCCTGCACCTCGGCGATCTTCCGGGGGCACGAGACGTAGCTGGAAAACAAAACAGCGTGGCATAAGATGAAGGTGGTGACTTCCACCACCTGACTATGGTCACCCTGGGAGGCCGCTTAGGTTAACCTGGCCATGTGGCACGCGCCCCCTGGCCTGTTGAGAGGACACACTCGCCCAGCGCTGCACAGGTGGGCGTCTAAATGCTCTTTGTGCTACCTTGCTCCTAGCGGCTCTTACCCTTTACCTGTGCGGTCCTAGCGAATCCTTAGGAAGGGTGGGGGGGCTGGCATCAATCCCTTCCTGCATAAACAAACAAATCACGTTAATACATTCACACAGGCCGTAGCTGTCACAAACAAGGCAATAACGGCAGCCATCCGCCGGTGCACTGTGCAGGGCCGACCTTACACCCGCGCCCCCCAAGATGGCAGAAGCCCAGCCTGGGCTGTAGTCCCCTGAATATGCATGCGTGCAGCGACCACGGCTCAGGAGGGGTGGCACCGTCACAGGCAGCTGGAAGGGGAGGGTGACGCAGGCACGTGGCGTTGGGGCACCGGGGGGGTGGTGTAAGGTCACTGGGGAAGGAGGCCGTGAGGTGCCTGGACGAAACCCCAGGGCCTCAACACCTGGAGCATACGCACTACTATTGAGCTCCTACCCTCGTATGGCATACGTAAAATTAATAATTTTTTTATTTTTTTTTATTTATTCACAGTGTCTGGCCCGGAGTCTGCCCGAGGAAAATATCACCCGCTGACTGGGGGAACTACAGTTGCCTCCACTTTTATTGAAAAGCAATCCTTCAGAACAGGCACATTGGGAATTGAACTCTTAACCTTGAGAGAAAGCATCTCAGACCTTAACCATGGGGCTACAGTGGCTCTGGCTGAGCGAGCGGAGACCTTGAAAGACCGGGGTAGGAGCATCTAATTGCAAAAGTATTGGAGTGCTTTGCACGAGCACCGTATTTACATTACGCATTCAGGCCCGGGGAGATTAAGTGATTACCCAGAAACACAGAATGTGAACGCGACCCCGTGGCTCGAACCCTGGTTTTCACCGCCAAAGTCAGCAATCTAGCCGACAGACCACATGATGCCGGAGTGGAGTCTAAGGCCTACCATTGGCCCGGGTGACTCAGGAGGGGGAGGGGCGCACTGCGCGTGCCCCGACCTGGAGCGCACGCTCAGCGTGGGGAGTCACCTAGCATGCGAGCAATGCTGGCGCGAGGCCGAGACCCGGCATCCCGGCATCCCGCCCGGCTCGGCAGACCCCGCCAGGACCCGCTCATCCCCCCGGTGCTGCTCTGACGGGGGGGCGCATGATCCTGCAGCACAGCCACGGGAGCACCATAGGGATTCTGCGGCGAAGGCGGAACCCGCGGTGCTGGGGCGCACCACGCGAGCCCCGCCTCCCGACTGCCAAACAAACCAAGAAACATCACCACCATAGCGTTGCAGGACGTGGGCGCAGCCACGAGGCACGTGCCCCATACACCCGCCCCCTGGCCGCCCGCCAGCGCCGGAACGCGACTCATCGCAGACTTCAGAGCCCCCGCCGGCCACCAGATGCCGTGGATCACCGGGGAAGGCAGGAGACAGGTAGCGCGAGGGCCGAGCTGTGGCTCGCAAGCAGGGCCCCACCGTGCTCCCGGAAGCACCCGACGCCACCCCGCACCGGCTGCGGAAGGCCGGAGAGTGTTGAGCCCAGGGCAGCGGCAAATGACCCCGCCATTGATGAGTCTCCGCACAAACATGGGCCGCGGTGCTTGGGGGATGCATCAGGTAGCTGCGTGGTCGGGAGGGCCCAGGAGGGAGGGGGGTGGCACACAGGCTGCTGGCCAAGCCCGTCGTGGTCTCGTGCTCGCTCACAACCCACGGGCCCAGCTACGTCCCCCGAGGCGAGAAGGAGGGCAGGCGGGGGTGCCGTGCGGAAGAGTACGATGGGCCCCAATGCACAAGGACGGGGCATTGCTGCTATCGGAAACAGCATCCCCACCGCAGACGGGCCCGCAGGGTGGGCGACCGGCTGCGTGCCCCGGCGGACCCCCACACCCACCCCCGGAGCTGCACCCTGCTCCCCCCATCCCTGGCAGCCTTCAGCCTAGGCTGGACCGCCCGCCCTAAATCCCCCACATGGGGAGATCTGGCTTGGAGAGGGTGGGGGGGACATGGCCTGCACTCACCGCGTTAAATCGGGTCAGCTCCAGAGCGTGTGAGAAGCGTGGTGTCCGCGGCGCATCCGGTGCACAAAGAGGCAGAAAAGGGGGTGGGGGACCTATGTACCCCTCACCCTGCCCCGCGCACCGGACGTGATGCGGGACACCCACGACCTAATGGGGACTCATCCCCTGGCCAAACCCCCCCTGGAGAAAAGGGGGGGAGAAAGGTGGGGAGGTGGGAAGCCCGATGCCACTACAGGGCCGCCCTCTTGAGTGGCCCCCTGTGGTGGCCTCGGGCAGCTGCAGAAAGATCCGGCGCCAACAGCTTTCCGATGTCAATGGGAGTCCATGCTAAAGGGGTTAGCAGAGAGCAGCTCACGACCGGCTACCTAGCTGGCCGCCATGTTCCCCATGCCGTCCCAGAAATCAAGCATACTACATCTTGATTCAACTTCTAAATGTCTTATCTGTCATGCACTGGATAGCTACAAAACTCTCTTTTTAGCAGCCTTCTCTATCCTGAATTCTCTTTTTTGTCCTCACACTTAGTATCCTCCTCATGTTGTTTCTCTCACGTTTCCTACCTGCTCTTACCCAGGCTATTCTTTCTGCTCCTCTTTCCATAGCCTTTCCATTAACTCTTGCTCAGACAGTTTATTGAATTCTAAGAAATTACAAGACTGAAGTCCACGGAAGACGCTGTGTATTGGGGAAAGAGGTCAGATAAGATGCCATATGATCTCATTGAAGGGGAAGAGGTGTGCCAGGGCGGCCAGGGCGGCCAGGGCGACTGACTCTGGAATCTGGGGATCACGGTTCAATCCCCGGCGCCATGCGACTCTGGGCAATAGCTTGCTTAATCTTCCCGATGGCCCCCAGTGCCTAGAGACCCTTATGGGTGATTGTTCATGCTTTACAAATGTGGATTATTATTGACACACTGCTGCAGGATCTGTGCTTTTGCACATCATGTGCAACCCCCCCCCGACCTGTCTGAAGCAAGCCATAGTCTCAAAGCATTATGAAAATAGCTCACTCCACCCAAGGATTACTGATACCTGCGGCATGGCTAACTGTCGGGAATTAGAATAACTAGACATTACAAGGGTTAAACTGAGGATAACTTGACAAATGATGAATTACCCAGAAAGTCTGGAGTTTTGCATCAGAGACCCATAGAAATTCCCAATTTCTCCCTAAAATGTCATGCTATCATTCCAGCCAAAATCAGTGGTCAACATTTGGTATCACTGACAGAATATCTGAAACAAAAATATCATGTGAACAGAATATCATGTAAAAAATATTGAGGCCCAATGAGTAAGTATAGATTACTCCTGTCCATAGAGCCTGCTTTTGGGCAGTGCAACTAGTGCAGCCACACCTGGTGCTGACCTCAGGGGTTAATGTGTTTAGTGTTTAAAAATAACTTATGGGTTTAAAAATGCCTGCTGCAGAGTTCATTGTGTGTCTAGCAGTTTTCAGGCAACCATAAAAATGTCAAGATAAGTCTGGTGATTAATGTTGCTGCTGGAGAGGGACCAGAGTTGTGTCTAGTGATAGTTTTAACTCATCATAAAGAAGCACAGATTGTTAATGCACCTTCTCCAAAGACAAGTACCATGTCAATCACAGAAATATATTTTATGTAGATAGCGTCATGGGTTACTGCTTTTGTCATAGAGATCTGATTGTTACTTGCAGTTCATAGATTACAATCCTTATATAGCACAGTGACCTATGAACTGACATCAAAGAGCTGAAAGCAAACTGCATGGTGTTGGTTAGAAGGTTATTTCTCCCCATTCTTTCATCATTCGGATGTTGCTAAACAGAATTAAGCTGTGTCTAGTGGCTCAGTGGATAATGCATCCACTGCTGGGCACAGTGGGTCTTAATAAACATCTGTTGTTCAGCGCCAAGATGCCTTTGTGGAACTTGCGCTTTACAAATACACACATTTTATGTTATGGTAGAAATATATTCTTATAGGCAAAGCCAACTACAACCGCTATGGTATGTTTTGAATCCTGAGTTTGTGCTTCTCCAGATCAAATAATCTTATAATATACTGCCCACTAGTATGGATGACATGTGATTTTTCTGCACAGCAAACCTCATTGTTTTATGTAATATTTCCAATACAATGATTTATACATGGATGATTCATTATCTCTGTATAATGCATGTGTTATGTAAGGTACTCTGATGCCCTACACTGGTATGAGCAGCACTATAAAGCAAATCAAATGTATCTGAGAGGCTATGGAGAGAAGAGGGGCATGGTTGCAGGCTGGTAGGGATGGAATCAGTAGAGAAGGAGGTTATGGGAGAGGGGAGCTAAAAAAGATTGCCGCTCCGGGCCCACCAGTGCTAAAGCAGGCCCTGCCTGTTTTCCTGCAGCAGGCTAAGATAAATCAATAAAGTAATTTTTCTTCTGAACATCTTACTTGCTTTTGTAGCAATAGGGACATTTTTAAACAGCAGAACCCTGCAGTTTGGGTGCAGCTGCAGAGATGTTTGTTACATCTGTGTATGACAACATTTTATATTGATTAATATGTGTATTCTGCTTCAGATTGTCTATTCTCCAAAAGAAATACCTTTTGAGGTGTGTTACACAGTCAAACAAATAATTGTTCCAGTGAGGGTAGAGCAATAGCAAGTTAACAGGACTCCTTGGCACCGCTTTTTCATCTCGGGTTACAAGGAAAGTACCAGTCGTCACAATGGGCAAGGTAGGGGTAGAAGCTGCTGCCACTGGTGAACCCTAAACAACATCCATGAAAAGTCTACCTCACCTCACCAGTAGTCTTCCATACTGTTTTGGCATCTCTGATTTGGGCTCTCAGTTTAGGCCCTGATTCACAAAGGTAAACAATTTTTTCTGAGTTTACGATTGTTTCTTATTCACAAAGGGATTTACAAGTAGTATCCTTAAGATTGCGGAGTTCCGCACATAAAAAGAAAGGACTGTCCTATTTTTTTTTGTGTGGAGACTCTGCACTCTTAAAGATATTACTCGTAAATACCTTTGTGAATAGCAAAGAATCATGAACTTACACAAAAGTGTACGTTTACCTTTGTGAAACAGGCCCAGGTGTTTAATATTAAAAAAGAAATTTTAAGAGGGTAAAATAAATCCTAATCAAAGGCACCTCATTGAGTAATCCCAGCCACTAGAAGTCATACTTAAGGGCCTCAGAAGCATTTAGTCAGCATCATTAAGGCTTAGGACGTATCATTTGTTTATATAAATACTCAACTCACTCAAGAGTGTGTGGCAATAGAACACTGCTGGCTGCCTCAGAAGCCACAAAAATATCTCTGCTATTGCGAAGGTTATCTTTTTCTTCCCCTTTCCTTTTTTCAAATACTCCTTACCAGCTTTTCAATTTATGAAGCTAACACAGTTTTAAGAACAATCCCATGAAGCTGCCAAATCCTCTTCCTCACAATCCCCCATGCTAAGTGATTAAATGTCCAAGGGCGTAGCTTGGGAGGTGTTTTGGGTGTTACATCCCCCTTATAAATGTATTTTCTGATGAATGGTTTGGTACAGGTGCTTTCATTCAGGTATGGTGGCGTGTTTGTCGGATTTCACAAGGAGTTTTAACATACACAGAGACAAAACGCACATATACTGTCTCCCTCTCCATTTTGAAAGTCCTTGAAAATGTTGGTTATTTTTCAAAATATTTAGCTTTCTCTTGCTTAGTACTCCTACCAAACCGAATTATTGTGTGGACATCCTCACCACTGAATCATGATTATGTTGTTGTTCTTGAGTCTGGATTTACCATGTGCTGGAACAACCGGACATATTTAACCAGCTTGGAACTCCAGATGGTAAACATTGTGGGGCATATTATCAAGCAGGGCGTTAAAATTATCGCCGCTTTAGCGGCAGAAAACAGCAGCTAAAGCGTTGATAATGGGCTTAATAATATGCCGCAGAGAATTCCAATAGAAGCCCATGTTGACACCAGAACATGGGCTTCTATGGGAATCCTCAAGGGCATATTATCAAGCCCATTATCGGCGCTTTAGCGGCAATTTTCTGCCGCTAAAGCGGCGATAATGTTAACGTCGTTTCTTGATAATATGCCCCTGTATAAGTAAGGACTAGATTGCAGACATGCCCCATTTTCCAGCTACTGTCTGATCTTTGAGAAAGGTGCAGATAGAAACTATAATGGTCTTCTTATCAGCAACACCTTCCTTTTCCCTTCCCACCCTTCCCAACATCCCCAACCTCACACAGAACCCATGCACACATTTCTCAATATCTCAGAACAGGTACTAAATGTGTGTTAAACCTGTCAGAATAGGAATTACTATGCGAGAATCTGCCTAGTAATTCTTGGTCTGCACAGTTAGTTCCCCATTCCAAGGGTTTTAACATATAATTGCACAGTACTTGTGGGTTGTTACCTCAGGATACAGGTAATTATGGGAGTTTGCACCCTGCCAGACTCTCGGAATTGGATCTAAAGTGTCATAAATAAGACATTGAAATATAGCACATATGCACAATTAAGCAACCTGAGATGCTGGCAGCTATGTAAACCTGTGCATACATAAGTAAACATTGTTTTGAATGCAAAAAGTTAAATTAAGTCAATTACTCTGACTGCAATGATGGGATGGCTGGCAGGTTGCAAAAGCGCTTCATTCTGGAACAGTGTAGGTCACGTACAAGAAGAAAACTTAGGGTCCAGCAACAATGAGAACCAGGATGAGCCTTGTCCAGAAACATACCAAAGTCAAGAGCCTGTGGCCAAGCATACTCATGCTAAGTGGAGACGGGGAAATGGTGGCATAAGGTAGGATTTTACTAGTTAACAATGTAGCTGTTCAGATAAATTGAAACAGTTAATGTTTCAACTGAGCTCTTTGTCCAGCAGCTTAAATGAGTGGCTATTATGAGGAGAGAGAAATGGAAAATACTCCATTCCTCTATTCTTGTTATTTCCCTAGCAACTATTGAGGTCATAGGTCACAAAGAAAGTGACAGGGGACGCAAGATGTAACCAATGGTCACAGCTATGACCGCTGGTGACCCCTAATTGATGCTCATGACCATATTACACATATTATAGGCTATTGGTCTTGTAATACGGCAGACAGAATATCTGTGATGTTTTGACTAGGGTTGGGTATAACTAGCGCAATTCACTCTAGTGTAATTTTCTCTAGAGTCATTACTTGTGATTATTGCTAATTTACTCAAAATTTTGTGAGAAGCCTAATCCAGAATTTAGCAATATTTCGTTAGAGCAAAATGCACCGTTGAGTCCAAAATGGGCCCTAGGATGCATTTTGCATTCAGAAAATAGCACTAAGTGATGCAGGCCATGAACAGCAGTATCCAGCAGCCACTCGCTCTCTGTTAGTTTATTGTTTCTGTACTCATGCAGTAGGATTCTGCCCCAAATTACTCTTAATCACTCAAGCTGACAAAATCACATAATTATTGTAATTTTGCATTACAAGAGTAATGATTAACCCTGAAATTACTCTGATAACTCAAGCGTAGTTAAAATCTCACCAAGGCCTAGCTTTGACCCAGTATCCCGCCTACCATACTCTAAATGTGGGCCTAAATTGTGGCCATATTTCAGTATGAGATCCAGGGCACACCATATTGTTGGGGGTCTTGTACATTGCCCTGGTGGCCAAGGCACCCACAGTGGGCTCTACGGAGGATACAGAGGTAGGAGTTCCAGCTGTGTTCATCGCTGGATCATCTAGAGATTCCAGTAACTGCTTCAGGAGGGAAGGTTTGGCCTATTTGCAGGTGACACAATTGTGCGTATACGTATGCACTCTGGACCGAAAAGGCCATAGCATATTCCTTTGGCCTTAAGTTGTGGTAGAAACACCAGGTGCTGCCTGCAAAGAAGTGTAGTTTTAGTAGAGTAGTCTGCACGGCTGTAATACACTGTCCATTGTAGAGTGAGGGACCATTCCAACGGAACAGTTGAAAGATGCCACATGCTTGTTCATGATGTAAAATCAGGCTATAAATGGACACGGGTTATCCAAGGTGGGTTCTCACCATATTTGAACTCCTTGGAACTCCAGGTGTGGACCAAAGGTAGTGTTGAAGTGTTAGACAGGTAGTCGGAATTGCTAGGTGTCAGGACCTTCAACATTCTTTCCCCTGAAAATACAGATATTGTGGTCGTCCAGGTTTGGCACACCCTGTTGCAGGTTCAGAACTCCAGGTTTTGATTCAGCTTCGCCTCTAGATCCAACACCCTCTCATCAGTTCTGGCTAGTTGAGCTTGAAAAGACGTGAATTCTGAGCGTAGGCTTTTAAGGCCTATATGCACCATCTCTGTGGTCTGTTTGTTGGTCACCATGTAAGTCTAAATGGACTTTAGCTCTGTCAGAATTGTGTCTAGTGCACTCAAGTCCATGGGGAGGAAAGGTGGGCTCTGACAACTAGCGATGGCCAGTCACTGCTTCCAAGAAGGGAGCTGTTGTATGGCCTTAGCAACGGGATTTGGCATAGCAGGAAGGCGGGAAAAAGTGACTGTGTCACCTTTACTGGTGCATTAGTAGACAATAACATAACGCGTATTTGTAAAGCACATGTTCATCCATAGGCATCTTGGCGCTGAATAACAAATGTTTTTTGTTACCCAACTCAATGGTACTCATTTTATCAACCCCAGAAGGATGAAAAGCTGAGTGGACCTGCCTGGATTTTAACCTGTTACGATGAGGTCGAACAAAGGCCCCTGCAGTGGACATATTAGTCCACTGAGCCACCAGACCCAGCTACAATGCAGCTGGGTTGTATGGGCTGGATGGTGGGGTGGTGAAGGCCCGGTCAAACAGGTGGCCCACTGCAAAGTCCAAGGCATTAGCTCCAAACCTGAACAGGCATAGATGAAGGGACCCCCTTGCAGAATAGAAAGTCAGTGTGGCCACAGTAGTAGCAGGCTGTGAGACAGGCAGGACTTCCACGTGGTAGCTGGGGAAAAAGGATTGTAAGTCCGTAGATACAGAAATAATGATCTGGGATACTTGTCTCATTCAAAATGGCCACCAAGATTGATAAGAGGTGTCTTTGAGCACTCATGGAGTAAACAGTAGGAAATGTGTTGAGGCCAGCAGGCAGCTTACCAGGGGCAAGCTCACCCACCAGCAGCACCAGCACCTGGAGGCCTCTGATGCAGAGACAAACGTCAAGTGAAATTGGAGAGAGCAGAAGCTGGCCCTGTTAGGGGCTAGGCCTCAGGAGGTACCAGGAATATTTCCTGAATGCCATATCCTGTTAAGTGGGGGCACAACATGCGACTTGCAAAGGTGGTCTTCTGACAGCAACACCAGCAAATGTCCATTGCAACAGTGTAAAGCACTAAAACATAAAATGTATGTACCTACTTCAACAATCTAATGTCTCCATACAGATTCTCCTAAATCATGGCAGGATGCCCACCATGTCCATGCTGAACCTATCTATAAGTAGTAATTAGTTGGAAGTGTGAGGCAATGAAATTAACTAGCGGTGGGCAGAACTTGTGGAATTTGACTCTGGAATTCTTTGGAGTTACATTAAAACTCCACGAGATTCCGCAGAATTCAGCCAACAGGTGGAAATAGGTATGTTGTTCTGCTCATGCTGTGATTTAGCACCAGGACCATGTTCTGCACTGAAAAATCAGCACAAACAACACCATGCAGCATGCAAGAGGGCACAGCTACTCTAGTTGATTTTGCTGCCGCTAGATTTTCTACTTGAGTGGCAGGCTTCTGACCATGAATGGTCAGTGGCGGATGGTGACATTTGAAAGTGGTAGGCGTAAAATAATTGTCATACTGCACCGTGGTGAGCGAGCGTAGAAAGCAAGCCCGAACAACCTAAGAGGGATTTGGGGGGGTTCTCCCCCCGAGAAAATTTTGAAAAGAGAATTGAAAAATAGTGCATTTTCGAGCAAATTTGAGAAAGCAGGAAGGTTAACAAAGCAATTGTGAAAGTGCAGTTATTACATTAATAAAGAGATGTCATTTAACATAGGTAGCTGCTTATTCAGTATAACCACAGAGCTACATAACAGACTTCGAGATACAATGCATTTCTGAGTACCTCACAGATGTTTTTTATTTAACAAACAACTAAACAGATCGCAAACTAGCAGCATTCAACATATTGTTTACTTTTTGTATGTAAAATCAGCACGTCTGTCTTTAAGAGCAGCAAACTTTTCAATAACTTGAACGTTAAAGTCTGAGATTCTTTTCACTAGGTCGCTCTCTATAGAGAGCATTGCCAAAGCATTCAGTCTTTCCTCAAGCATGGTGTTCCTCAGGAATGTCTTAATCCTGTTTAAGGTGGAAAAACATTGTCTGACTCTGCTATTGTCATTGGAGTGGTAATGACAATTTTTAGTAAAGCCACTGTCTCTGTAAGTGGCTTTTCCATATTAAGTTTATGAATTAAAGCTAGCAAACAAATGGCACCAGTGGCCTTCCGGTATACACTCTTTCCGTACAGTACAGTCAACTCAGTTTTCAGGTCCTCTTTGTTGAGCATAGCATAAGCTTCCACAGCCTCATACAGAGCATGCTCAGGGAAGGATTCATCATATTTTGCAAAGTGTTCACCTTGCAATAATGCGGCACTCACCAAATGTTTTGTAAAAGAAAAACTTTCTTGTGCATGGCACAATTACAGTGTCACATATCTCCTTTGCAATTCGAACCAGACTGGTGATGTTTTTCCTGTGGTTTGAAAAAGTAGAATCCTTTGGAAGATTGCTGTCTAAATTGTCAACCTCATCTCTCACTTTGCTTATGCTTTCGACAAACATAGTGGTATATCTTTGCACAGAGACGGTATCTATCTCTCGTGCTTGTAACTGCTTGTATAATATGTCGACAGATCACATTATCTCATGAAATAAAAACAGAGGGAACTGAAACTCTTTGTATTGTAGTGTCCTAGCAAAGCCACGGGCTTCACTCTGACTTTTGTAATCAAAGTCAGCATTGGCTTCTATGGCGTCAAAACATTTCTCAAGGTCCTATCTATGTTGATATATTAGTTTGACTGTACATATGTTAAAGTTCCAACGAGTTGAGGATCCCCTTGGAACCCTTTTGTCCACAATCTCCTGCAGTGCTTCTGTTCTTTTGGGGGAACGTGAGAAGAATGCTGCCATGCCTCCTAGATACTGAATTTGTGTCTCGGAGATCTTTGATACTGCCTGTTGCATAATAAGATTAAGTTGGTGGGCGTAACAGTGCACATAATGAGCATTAGGGTACACATCTCTAATTATTTTCTGTACTCCACCAAGGCTTCCACTCATTACGGACGCACCATCATATCTTTGTGCGATACGTTTTTTTTTTAGGCAGCTCTGGAAAAATTATGCTCAGTTGACGCAGTATAGCTGCACCAATTGTTTCTGCACTAGAGTCTCTTAAATGTGTGAAACCATAGAACCTCTCCACAACTTTATTGTCATTGTCAAGGTACCGAAAGACTAATACGGACTGTGTTTTTGTGGCCACATCAGTGGTGTCGTGAGACTGAATAGCCACAAAGTCTGTGTTTTGCACCTCTTGGACAATATGGCTTCTCATAATTTCTAGCATACACTCAAGAAGTTCATTTTGTATCGTTTTAGAGGTGCTCTTAAAGACTGTAGCACTTGCTAAATGTGTTTCCATTTCCTTGTCTATGTTTGCTATTAAATCCAGAAGGCCTCTGAATATTCCAGGATTTGAGGAACTTTCTGATTCATCATGGCCTCGCAATGCCAGTTCGAAAGCACCACAGAAACTAATGCAATCAATTATTTTTGATAGTATGTGTTTATGCCTATCAACTGCTTCATTGTGTTTCTGTATTGTTTTGTGGAATGCATTGTTTATGTGCCCCAGGCTCATGCCTCAGGCCAACGCTGTTCAACATCTACATGGCACCGCTCGCCCACGTCGCCCGACTGCACGACCTCAACATCATCTCTTACACCGATGACACCCTTCTGATCCTCTCCCTCACCAAGGACCCCCACACTGCCAAAACTAACCTCCACGAAGGAATGAAAGCCGTCGCCGAGTGGATGAAGAGCAGCTGACTGAAGCTGAACTCGGACAAGACGGAGGTCCTCATCCTCGGATCCACCCCCTCGGCCTGGGATGACTCTTGGTGGCCGACCGCACTGGGAACAGCTCCAACACCCACCAACCACGCACGCAACCTAGGGGTCATCCTCGACTCCACCCTCTCCATGACAAAGCAGGTCAACGCCGTCTATTCCTTCTGCTTCAACACCCTCCGCATGCTCGGCAAGGTCTACAAGTGGATCCCCACCGAAATGAGAAGAACGGTCACCCAGGCCCTCGTCAGCAGTAGGTTGGACTACGGAAATGCCCTCTATGCAGGAGCCTTGGTCAAACTCCTGAAACAACTCCAACGCATTCAGAACGCCTCTGCATGCCTGATCCTCAACATCCCTCGCCGCAGCCACATCACACCCCACCTGAGAGACCTGCACTGGCTCCCCCTCAACAAGAGGATAACCTTCAAGCTCCTCACCCACGCACACAAGGCACTCCACAACACAGGACCAGCGTACTTCAACAGATGACTCAGCTTCTACACCCCCACCCGCCAGCTTCGCTCCGCCGACATTGCCCTCGCCACAGTCCCCTGCATCCGAAGAGCAACCTCCGACAGAAGATCGTTCTCCCACATCGCCTCCAAGACCTGGAACACCCTCCCATCCACCTACGGCAGACCCAAGACCTGTTGACCTTCAGAAGACTCCTCAAGACCTGGCTCTTTGAGCAGTATCAGCATCCCCCCCCCACCCCACCAGCGCCTTGAGACCCTCATGGGTAAGTAGTGCGCTTTACAAATGTTCTGATTGATTGATTCATTGTGCTGCTCTATCGTCGTGTCTCCCAACATTCCCAGTCTCGTCAGGTTTTCCATATGCTTTCTTGTGTGTGCATGCTTCTTTATTTTGTCAGATAAATGCTTCAAGTCTGTTACTCCTTGTCTTGTCCAAGAAAAGTCACCATTAAACAGTAAGCAGGGGAAGCAGAACAGAGATTTTCTTGACGGGCACCCTGTAAGCCAATCAGCTTTTGTGTACCAGGTGTTTGAGAATGTACATTTGCAAGATTTTCCTCTGTCCTGGGTAACTTGTTGTAGTTGTAGGTCAGGCCGATCAGGTCCTAATTGCTTTATATGTAATTTCTCTTCTAGTGGTGGTGCATGGAATGACATTGTAATTAGCTGCTCTACTGTATTCTGTAATCTGGCTCTCATGAAAACAACGCTGCATTCGGCAGCCAGAATGATCACCGGTATCAAGAAATTCGACCACATTTCTCCTGCACTCAGGGAACTTAAGTGGCTTCCAGTCGAAATGCGGATTAGCTTCAGAACAGCCTGCCTCACACATAAAGCCCTACACACCGGCAAACCTGAATATCTGGCAAAAAAACTCAAAAAAGCCGGTTAGGCCAGGAATCTCAGAAGCTCAAACTCCCTCCTACTCATCCCACCAAAAACTGAAAAACAAAAAACTACGGATCGGTCCTTCGCCGGTAGCGCTCCCAAAATCTGGAACTCTATTCCCCCTCACATCAGAACCATTCCCTCCTTTGTAAAATTCAAAAGCCAACTCAAAATCCTGTTCCTCAACCGCTCCCTAGGGAGTGGATAGGATCAATCGGAGCAGCTAGCTGACACTGCGCACTGCTCCAACGCTAAGACTTCGAAGGACTCCGAAGACTAAGACTGTCCTGCACTGTTAATGTGTCGCTCTTCTGTTTTGTGTTTTGTGAATCACTGCAATATTTCTCCTGTAAAGCGCTCCGATACCCTAGGGTCAGGCCAGCGCTATATAAAACTTCTTAAATAAATAAAATAAAATCAATAAATATTCATCATGCCGATGCTGACCTTACCAATATTAAAGAAGACCTGTCAATAATCAAAGTACAACGTATAAAGATTGGTGCAATAATATCAAATTTCAGTATAAATACATATATCTTGTGCATTATCGCAATAAATCTCCAACAGATGCCCTTTGGACAACATGACTGCTAAAAATACAGCCTTACAGCCTGCTGCCTCTGTGTGCCATAGTGGTTGCTGAAGGCACTGAAACAGACACTGCTTGAGGGCCTTAAACAAGGCAAGGTATAGATAGTACCTTTACCAACCGTTATTGCCCAAAGCACAGGGCTAAGGTTATTAGTAAATTCCATCCACTGAGGGTACAATGTTCAGAATGTGCACCCACCCCAACCACCATGTAGAGTGACCACACACATAGCCCTAACTCCAATTTAAAAAAATATAGCATCAGTTTCCTTACCTTTAACATTGGTGTTTGCTGGGTCGTAGCCGGGGTGAAAGAGCAGCAAAGTAGGTTGGGGCCTCTTGTTCTTCGTCGAAAAATTGCCCAAAAATTAGGTAATGGTTGTCAGGCTTTACCAGGTGCTGAAAATAAAAATATAACAATTTATTTTTGAAACATTAGGGTAATGAAACAAACACTGGGGGGAAAAAAACATAACACTCCAATTTTTACCTTGCAGTTTGCATGCAGCTCTTAGATGACAGTTAATAGCTCACTGTTCTATGTTAGGATTTTAACTTACAAACTGCAAGTAACAAAAGGATCTCTCTCACAAAAGCAGAGACCCACTACACTACATCATGTGCATTTTTTGTGATCTGCATTAGGTACATGTTATTTGCAGCATGCACATTAACCTTCTGCACTACCTTTCCATGAGTCAAACTTTCCACTGGACAAAACACAAAACTCGGATCTCTCGCTCAGAAAAACATTAACCATCAGCATTATCATGACATTTTTATTGTCTCTCGTCAGGAGGTCGCTTGCTAAAGCGCTTTGAGAAAAAGTAGGGCCATCATAACTTAATGGAAAGCTTGAGTGTGCAAGGATGACATGCTGAGTGGACATTAGTTAATGCCTCCATGTAGGAAGGTGGATATCTGACTATGGTTACCCCCAAATTTTTGCCTAGTGTCTAGCTGGTTTTTCGACTTAGTTGGCCTGAGATCCTGCTATTCAGGATCTCAGCCTGGCTGTTCTCTCTTTAAAATGGACTCCATGTACCCTAGGTACATACCCAATTGGTTGGATCACCCTGTCAGCCCCTGTACCAGTGTACACTAGGTACCCAGGGCATTGGTGTACCCAAGGCCTGCCAGGGGCTGAAGCATGCATTATGCCACCCCAGGCTTGGCCTAACAATTTGACACAACTGGCTGATCACTCAGCTGGGGTAAGTTGGTGTAATCACCTCTTACTTAGGTGTAGTATACCTATACCTAACCTTAAATGGGACACCTGGTAACCTATAAGTCACTCCTATGGCAGGCCTTAACAATCCTGAAGGCAGAGTGCTTGGTTCCATGTGAGATGGTGCTCTGGCATGAGCTGAGCCTGTCTGCAGTGGTCGGAACAACTTCCTTCTACTGTTTCCAGATATAGTCATACCATATACTCTTAAGTGCATTATGAACCTCGCGGTTAAATGCTATCTTTGGTTTGGCTTTATCAAAACATGTCGAGTAAGGTGTCATACGAATTGGAATACTAACCCCTCGCCAATTCTGGCGACGGGGTTAGCATTCCACCCTTCTAGAAGGACACGACATGTACAGTACCTGAAACCCGGGTAAAATCAGACATAGCCTCAGCTCCACAAAATGGATGCTGCCACCACAGACACAAGTCTGCCCTCCTGCTGCTGGGAGTCCTTCCAGCTTGGGAGGTGTGGACAAAGGGTTTCCTGCCAGGGGAGGTGCGTGCACCACCCCAGACAGGATTTTGTGTATTGGTCAGGTAGGGCTTGAAAGAAACCAGACATGCCTGTGGCTCACAAGGAGCCTCGGTGCATATGCCAGTTCAAACCGGTCCTGGGGCACACCAGTCCCGGGCCTGGGGCGAGCTGGACAAAGGATTGGGGGTGTAACCACCCCCCTTCCTGGTCCCACCCATAGGGAGGGACCTAGCAGGTAGTCCGGCCCCTAGAATCCGCTTAAAGGTAGGAGCTGTGTCCTAAGACTTCAGACATCCTGGAATCAACTTAACACTAAGAAGAAGACGGGAACTTCGACGCTCTGCTGCACAGAGGACTGAAGCCAATCTCCCCTGTGGTCAGGGAGTGACCACCTTGCTAACGCAAGCACCATCCAGCGAATCAACGTCTGCTTTGCCGCCGCCTCCCGCCGGAGCCCGAGCCCAGAGACTGACAAGACCTGGACCTCCAGACCTCTCACCGCCCGATCCACAGTCCCTGAAAAGAAGAGACCCGTGGAGGCACCGAGACACGTGGAGCCAGCCATCTTGGAACGACTACAACAAGCTGACAAGTGCAACAACCGAGGCTCCCTCCAAGTTGTGCTTTGGGATCTGAGAAGCCCAACACCCGAGCAGCATCTGCACCAAAGGTGAGCCCTCCAGCATCTCCACGATCTGCGTGGGGCCCTTCTGCATTTTGCCACTCGACGCGCCTAACCGGTTGCTGGCCCGCTGGCTAGTAGCCATCTTGGCGACGAACTCTACAAAATACACCGCTGGTCTGGTTGCTCCAGACTGGCCCTTGCTCCCCTCCAAAGGAGCAGTCCTTCTGACCTTGCTGGTCAGAACCATCAGCTTATTTCATCTCCTACAACAATTGCTTTTGCCAAGGCTTGTTTGCTTCGATCAAGTCGCCGACACCGCCGACAGCGAGAGCCTGCGTGGGACAGCTCGTGAACCGACTCCTGGACGTCGTTGACCTCCAGGGACCACGTGGCTGCATAGACAAGCTACACCTTTCTTCCTGTTTGCACCCGACATTGCCTGGTACCCACCTGGTGCCACGCTGGTCACTGGCTAGTGACTGTGAACACTGTCCCCTCTGCTTACAGGTCTTCAACATCTCCGATCCACTCTGGGATCCACTGCATCTCTCCCGGACCGACCGCCTGCAGCATCTTTGTCTTCAAGCTCCACGGAACAGATAGAAGAAACCCGACGCACTTCGAGGCCTATGCACCCGCTTCCTGTGGGTGAGGTAAAGCTGGCACACCTGTGCCCAAGTGTAGTATTACATCTCTAGTGCCTGTGTTCCAAATCTTGAGTTCCTAGTCCATCCGGAAGATCCTCTTTGCAGTAACTTTGTACTTTTTACGCACCCATTGAAACCTATGGGAGCACGCGTGTGACTATTTGCGCTGCACACGCCACCCGTGGACCTCCTGGTCACTAACTGACGTTAGCTCCTTGTAGGCCCAGCGATTCTAGAGGCCCTAGGCCTTTTCCCTTTTCTGTTCGTGGTACTTATACCACTATTTTAGTATATGGTTCGAGTGGCCACCAGGGCCTATCCATATAAAGTGCAACTTCTGTGTATTCTGTGATAATCTTGTTTGACGATTTGTGCTCCTGTGCTCATAAAGAGACTAGGGGTTACTTTGAGAAATAAATACATATATATTTTGAATATATATCTGTGTGGTGTCCTTTCATTGGTATAAAAGGGGGTTGCATTTGGTAAAACAGCTGGCTTAACACGTTTCACGAGTTTAGCCTCAAAGACTGCTTAGCCTACGCTACCACTAGGGCAGCTAGTCCGAAAAGGTTGACTTACAACCACACCATAAGGGTTGATTGGCATGGTACAAGGTGATCACTTTAACTAGTGAGCATCATATACCAGGCCAACTTCTCACATTGGTGAGCAGCGGTTGGATTTGAGCTTGCTGTGTTTTACCATTGTAATCTCTTGGTTACCAATTGAAAGATCACATAGGTACCTATAGGTACATATAAAACAAGATTAGATATACATAAGTTCTACTGAACTTAGTTGTTGTAGAGCAAAGGGAGTAGCACACCCTGACTACAACTACTAGATAGGTTTAGTAGGTAAACCCAAGTGTAGGTAGATTGCAACACATCCACCCACACTTAAGAGCAATGGCCGGGGCAGAGGGGTCCACTGTACCCATCTCTGTTGAGAGTGACCCCCAGAGGGCACCATCCAGCTTTGCTACCCTTAACCAGAATGAGCTCAGGCATTTGGCAACTCTTAGAGGCCTTAAACAGCCCAAGAACCCTACCTCTGCAGAGCTCAGAGAACTCTTACAGAATGATGAGAATCAGAGAGAACTCAAGAAAGCTTCCCAGTTAGCCCCCTTAGGGTCAGGAACAGGAGGCCCCCCTTCTGAAGATGCCACAGAGGTACCCCCTTCCAATAGCCATCCCTTAGATGAGCACCATACTACAGAGGAGGAAAGTGATGGGGATACAGAAAGTGGTGAGGATGAAGGGAGAACTAGCCCAGTGCCAAGTGTTATACTTGGCCCAGCTAAACTAAGGCTATTGGGGATTGACAGTGGGTTTACCCCATTGGATCTCCCCAGTGGACTTAACACAGGGCTTGGGAGGCAAAGGAATCGCTCAGGTGACTCCAATGCTTCTCATGGCTCTAGAGGCTCTCAAGGTCACTCCAGGAAAAGGATGACCACCCCTCAGAGGAGGGAACATGAGGCCAGAATGCAGGAAGCCCAGCTGAGGATCAGGAAGCAGGAGCTAGAAGTAGCCCTGATGGAGGAAAAACTGAGGAAGGCTAGGCAACCTAGAGAGAGTGGGTCTATACCCACTGGTGGCAGCATTGTCCCTAAGGACAAAGATAGGGTCTTTGATAATAGGAACCTGTCTAAGGTTGTGCCCCCCTACAAAAGTGGGGATGATATCCACAAATGGATAACTGCTCTTGAGAGAGCCTGCAAAGTACAGCAGGTTCCTGAAGACCAGTGGGCAGCAATCCTCTGGCTCTCCTTTGAAGGAAGAGGCAGAGACAGACTCCTCACTGTTAGGGAGGAGGATGTCAGAAACTACAGAGTCCTGAAGAGTGTCCTAGTTGATGGGTTAGGCTTAACCACTGAACAGTACAGGTTAATGTTCAGAGACACCCAGAAGACACAGACTCAGGACTGGTCTGAATATGTTGAATGTGCCACTAAGGCTTTGGAGGGTTGGTTGCTGGGAAGTAAGGTATCTGATTATACAGGATTGTACAATTTGATGATGAGAGAACAGATTTTAAGTAACTGTCAAAACCAGCTCCTCCATCAACACCTGGTAGACTCAGATCTGACCTCTCCCCAAGAATTGGGAAAGAGGGCAGATAAATGGGTCAGGACCAGGATCAGGCCTAAGAATCAGGGTGGTGACCAAAAGAAAGATACCACCAAACCTCAAGAGAAGGGTGGGGATAAAACAAAAGAGAAATCTTCCTCAGGGCCCCAAAACTCCACACAGGGTGGTGGGTCCCAAGCTCCCTCCTCTACCACAGGTAAAAAGCCCTACTGCCATGAGTGTAAAACTCCTGGGCATTGGAAAACTGACAGCAGTTGCCCAAGGGCTACAAACAAAACTGTTCCTCCAATTACTCCTGTCACACCACCTATTACTGTCAGCAGTAATCCCCCAGGTGGTGGGAGTGCCCCCAAGAATTTGGGTGGGTTTACTTGGGGAACACAGGGGGACCCTGGCTTAGCCAATTCCCCTGCAGCAGATACTCTTGTCTGTGATGGTGGCATGGGGTTTGCCAACTTCACTGCCTGTCCCAACACTTTGGGTAGGTACAGACAGGAGCCCTACATCAATGGTACAAAAGCTGAGGCCTACAGAGACACTGGAGCTAGCATCACAATGGTGGCCCATTGGCTAGTTCCCTCTGAGCAGCTTTTGCCTGGTTTCTCCTACCAGGTGACCAACATTGATGGCAAACAGAACAGTCATCCCATGGCAGAGGTATGTCTCAGCTGGGGAGGTGTCACTGGCCCTAAAAGGGTGGCAGTGTCCCCAACCTTGCCTGTAGACTGCTTACTGGGGAATGACTTAGAACTCTCAGCTTGGGCTGGAGTTGAACAAAACACCCATTCTAAAATGGTAGGCCTTTCACAAAAGTGTAGTGGGGTTGTGCCATTCACAACCCCTGTCCAAATAGATTTCCTCCCTGGAAAGGTTGGAAGGGCAGTGGTAGCCACAGCCCAGGCACAGACAGACTTCCCTGTAGAGACTGGCAGAGCTGTGACAGTCACAGCTCAAACACAAACTGAGTGCCCCCCTGAAAAGGTTGGCAAGGCTGTAATGGTCTCAGCCTATACTCAGACTGACATAGGTGTAGTGAAGCCTGAAACTATGGATCACTCCACACAAACAGAGAGTAGTGGGGAGGAAGAAAAGTCTCCCTCTCCCCAGACATTAGGAAAAAGTCAGCCTCCTCAGGGAGCTGACCTCACCCCTTGTGAAGGAACTGCCCCAGAGGTAGCCAGGCCTGGCCTGGCAGAGCCTCTGATGTCAGTGGCCCCTTCCAAGGTGGGACCCAGTCTGGTGCAGGTAGCCTGCCTCTCTCTACCCTGCCTCAGTCAGCCCAGGGCTGCAGAGGTCAGGGAGGCCAGTGGACCCCAAGAGGGCCCCTGTCCACAAGAACCCCCCCATCAAAAGAATGAGGATTGCCTGGCTAGTAGCCCTAGTCAGGTGATGGGTAAACACAGTCCTGAGGGATCTCCTTTACAGGTAGTTAGGGACCTCCCCCAGAGGGATTCTGTTGGGTACAGGCAAACATGGGACCTTAGGGCCCCAGACCTGACCTGTCCCTCCAGTAAGCCCACAAAAGGGACCCAGCCTCCAGCTTTAGGTAGCCAGAGGCTGACCCTGAGAGCACAGTGCAACTCAGTTAAGGAAAGAAAGGCATCCATGGTGGAGGGGGATTGGAGGAAGCTGAGGCCTCACTTTGAGGACACTCACTTCAGTACTCCATCTCAACACCAGCCTTTTACTTTGCCAAGACACACCAAAGGTAGAGATTCCCTATGGTGGAGACCCTCTGATACCCTTAGGGTGAGGGATTGCTTAGTGGACCATGAGACAGGGGGTAACCATGCCAGTGCTGGTTCCTCCTTATATGGCCACTTGGGCAATATAGGCTTACCTGGACAAGGTCAGCCTTATCTCCCTTCGTTTGGGGGGGGTTGTGTAGGAAGGTGGATATCTGACTATGGTTACCCCCAAATTTTTGCCTAGTGTCTAGCTGGTTTTTCGACTTAGTTGGCCTGAGATCCTGCTATTCAGGATCTCAGCCTGGCTGTTCTCTCTTTAAAATGGACTCCATGTACCCTAGGTACATACCCAATTGGTTGGATCACCCTGTCAGCCCCTGTACCAGTGTACACTAGGTACCCAGGGCATTGGTGTACCCAAGGCCTGCCAGGGGCTGAAGCATGCATTATGCCACCCCAGGCTTGGCCTAACAATTTGACACAACTGGCTGATCACTCAGCTGGGGTAAGTTGGTGTAATCACCTCTTACTTAGGTGTAGTATACCTATACCTAACCTTAAATGGGACACCTGGTAACCTATAAGTCACTCCTATGGCAGGCCTTAACAATCCTGAAGGCAGAGTGCTTGGTTCCATGTGAGATGGTGCTCTGGCATGAGCTGAGCCTGTCTGCAGTGGTCGGAACAACTTCCTTCTACTGTTTCCAGATATCGTCATACCATATACTCTTAAGTGCATTATGAACCTCGCGGTTAAATGCTATCTTTGGTTTGGCTTTATCAAAACATGTCGAGTAAGGTGTCATACGAATTGGAATACTAACCCCTCGCCAATTCTGGCGACGGGGTTAGCATTCCACCCTTCTAGAAGGACACGACATGTACAGTACCTGAAACCCGGGTAAAATCAGACATAGCCTCAGCTCCACAAAATGGATGCTGCCACCACAGACACAAGTCTGCCCTCCTGCTGCTGGGAGTCCTTCCAGCTTGGGAGGTGTGGACAAAGGGTTTCCTGCCAGGGGAGGTGCGTGCACCACCCCAGACAGGATTTTGTGTATTGGTCAGGTAGGGCTTGAAAGAAACCAGACATGCCTGTGGCTCACAAGGAGCCTCGGTGCATATGCCAGTTCAAACCGGTCCTGGGGCACACCAGTCCCGGGCCTGGGGCGAGCTGGACAAAGGATTGGGGGTGTAACCACCCCCCTTCCTGGTCCCACCCATAGGGAGGGACCTAGCAGGTAGTCCGGCCCCTAGAATCCGCTTAAAGGTAGGAGCTGTGTCCTAAGACTTCAGACATCCTGGAATCAACTTAACACTAAGAAGAAGACGGGAACTTCGATGCTCTGCTGCACAGAGGACTGAAGCCAATCTCCCCTGTGGTCAGGGAGTGACCACCTTGCTAACGCAAGCACCATCCAGCGAATCAACGTCTGCTTTGCCGCCGCCTCCCGCCGGAGCCCGAGCCCAGAGACTGACAAGACCTGGACCTCCAGACCTCTCACCGCCCGATCCACAGTCCCTGAAAAGAAGAGACCCGTGGAGGCACCGAGACACGTGGAGCCAGCCATCTTGGAACGACTACGACAAGCTGACAAGTGCAACAACCGAGGCTCCCTCCAAGTTGTGCTTTGGGATCTGAGAAGCCCAACACCCGAGCAGCATCTGCACCAAAGGTGAGCCCTCCAGCATCTCCACGATCTGCGTGGGGCCCTTCTGCATTTTGCCACTCGACGCGCCTAACCGGTTGCTGGCCCGCTGGCTAGTAGCCATCTTGGCGACGAACTCTACGAAATACACCGCTGGTCTAGTTGCTCCAGACTGGCCCTTGCTCCCCTCCAAAGGAGCAGTCCTTCTGACCTTGCTGGTCAGAACCATCAGCTTATTTCATCTCCTACAACAATTGCTTTTGCCAAGGCTTGTTTGCTTCGATCAAGTCGCCGACACCGCCGACAGCGAGAGCCTGCGTGGGACAGCTCGTGAACCGACTCCTGGACGTCGTCGACCTCCAGGGACCACGTGGCTGCAGAGACAAGCTACACCTTTCTTCCTGTTTGCACCCGACATTGCCTGGTACCCACCTGGTGCCACGCTGGTCACTGGCTAGTGACTGTGAACACTGTCCCCTCTGCTTACAGGTCTTCAACATCTCCGATCCACTCTGGGATCCACTGCATCTCTCCCGGACCGACCGCCTGCAGCATCTTTGTCTTCAAGCTCCACGGAACAGATAGAAGAAACCCGACGCACTTCGAGGCCTATGCACCCGCTTCCTGTGGGTGAGGTAAAGCTGGCACACCTGTGCCCAAGTGTAGTATTACATCTCTAGTGCCTGTGTTCCAAATCTTGAGTTCCTAGTCCATCCGGAAGATCCTCTTTGCAGTAACTTTGTACTTTTTACGCACCCATTGAAACCTATGGGAGCACGCGTGTGACTATTTGCGCTGCACACGCCACCCGTGGACCTCCTGGTCACTAACTGACGTTAGCTCCTTGTAGGCCCAGCGATTCTAGAGGCCCTAGGCCTTTTCCCTTTTCTGTTCGTGGTACTTATACCACTATTTTAGTATATGGTTCGAGTGGCCACCAGGGCCTATCCATATAAAGTGCAACTTCTGTGTATTCTGTGATAATCTTGTTTGACGATTTGTGCTCCTGTGCTCATAAAGAGACTAGGGGTTACTTTGAGAAATAAATACATATATATTTTGAATATATATCTGTGTGGTGTCCTTTCATTGGTATAAAAGGGGGTTGCATTTGGTAAAACAGCTGGCTTAACACGTTTCACGAGTTGAGCCTCAAAGACTGCTTAGCCTACGCTACCACTAGGGCAGCTAGTCCGAAAAGGTTGACTTACAACCACACCATAAGGGTTGCTTGGCATGGTACAAGGTGATCACTTTAACTAGTGAGCATCATATACCAGGCCAACTTCTCACACTCCAGTTACCCCAGGTTGTTTCCAGTCAATAACTTAAGTTGAGGAAGTGCTTCCGAGCTGAGTACTTCCCTGCGCCCACACAGGGTTGTAACTTGCACTACATGTTTTCTGAGAAGGTGCCAGGGCACACGGAACAGAGCTGCATGTATTTTAAATGTTATAATTATGCTGAGCTCTTCCTTTAATTGGCCTATCCGGTTAATTGGCCCACCTCAGTGGCGAATGCTCATCTTCGGTATTGTCTGAAGTGATAGTAATGCCACTGCGCCACTGTGCCATTGCCATTTTGTCTGTAATTAAATTAGCCAACAGGTGCTTCTGTAAAGGGCAAACGGAAGGCCTCAGACCTTTCACAGGGCATTGGCAAACATCCAAAAAGCACCAGTAAAGCTGAGGAAGTGGAGACACTTATTCGTCCAGACACATTATCTCCGGGGAAAGATAGACCCGATTCAAACAACACCTGTGTAGTCCCCCCCATTATTCTAAGTGATGATCCTACAGTCTAAGGTGAAAAACCCATGGGCACAGGGTTACGGGAAAAAATGTACAACTCCGAGCTGGAGAAGAAAAGTGAAGGGTGCACCCAGTGTCTGTTCACCTCACACTGCCTCTTCACTGCACCCAGTGTCTGTCCACAAATCACAACGCTCCTGCATGCTCACTATTTCCACTCCATAAAGTCACTGTGCTTCGCGTGCACTGCCAGTTCACGGCACTCGCTCCACTACTCCAGCACGTCCTGCCCACGTTTCATCTCAGGGGGTGAATGAATGAAGCCCGGATTCTGCAGTAGTATGAATGAAGCCCCGGTTCTGCAGTTGTGTGAATGACTGGAGCCCGAACCTGCAGTAGTGTAAATGAATAAAGCCCCTGTCCGGCAGTAGTGTTAGGAATGAATTCAACCCCGATCCTCCATTAATGTAAATGAATAAAGAGCCGGTTCTGCAATGGTGTGAATGAAGGAATCCCGACTCTGCTGTAGTATGAAACAGTGAAGACCCGGCCCTGCAGTAGTGTGAATGAATGAATGAAGCCCCTGTCCTGCGGTAGTGTGAATGGATGAAGATCCGGTCCTGCAATAGTATGAAAGAATGAAGCCCCGGGCCTGCAGCAGTATGAATGTATGATGCTCCGGTCCGGCAGTAGTGTGAATGAATGAATGAAGCCCCCGTCCTGCGGTAGTGTGAATGAATGAAGAGTACGTCCTGCAATAGCGTGAATGAATGAAACCCCGACTCTGGACCCAGGCCCCAGCCTGGCTGATCCTGACTGCGCAGGCCTGCGCCCAGTCCGTGCTTGCTTAGCCAAACCTGATCATCGACGATTATCTAACCAATGTGTCATTAAGACTTAAAGACTATTTGGATCAGCAACAGACACAATGGGATCCAATCACTGGAACTGAACATTTGTAAGTAAACACAGCAATTGCTGTGAGAAGGAGGCTTGTTTCACGGGTGGAGCACGCCTATTTTACTGGGAGGAGCTACTCTCCCTTCACGTAGACGACACTCCTGGTGTCAGCACTGCACTCACCGCCCTCTCCATGACTACAGGTCACATCACATTTTTGGCGACGTATCACTTACAAACAAGCTTTGCAGGTACAAAATTCCAATAGTTACTTTGACTGACTGACTTAGGGGCATATTTACAAGGGGGCGATAGAAAATGATCGCCGCTTTTGCGTCTGTTTTCGGCCGAAAAGCTGCCATAATTTTATCGCCTAATTAGCAAGGTCACGCTAACGCGTGAAACCTTGCATTAGCGCACCTATTCTTAACGCCCAGCTTTGCATCTCTAATGAGATGCAAAGTAGGCGTTCATGACCTGACATGACAGGAGAAATGTTGCTAAGCGACATTTCTCCTATCATCAAGCCCCACGCTATGAAGCATAGCGGCAGGAAAAGTAGCGATAACCCCTGTTATCGCTACTTTCCTTACGCCTGCTTCAGGACTGACTTAGCCATGATATCCTATGGAAGGTGGATATCATGGCTAAGTTTGTGAGTCCCAATCAACAAGCTAACGCCACATTTCGTGAGATTATCGCTGGGTTTCCAGCGATAATCTCACGTTAGGCAGTTAGCGCTAGGATTTTTATCGCTTTTGAGATAAGCGTTGCTAATAGCATGCTATCTCAGCGATAAAAATCCACGTTAGCCGGCGATAATTATCCTAGCGCTAAGTGCGCTTTGCGATAATTATCACCGGTTGTTGCTGATATGCCCCTTAATTACTATGAAAAGCAGCGAGGCAGCCAGGATGCAACATAACCGGTTAGCCGGATCGCCGCAACAAAGCAGAAACTCCTGTCCCTCACACACCACCAATACGTCTGAATGCCTGTCCAGGGGGAGGGGTGCTCTCGAGTAAAGAGAAGAACTCTCTTTTGCACCCCAATTATCTGCTTTTGAGTGCAGGAAGCCTACCAGACCCAACAATGGTCAAATGCTGTTTATTGATAGTTGTTTTGTTTAGAACTAAAACAGGTGAGACCTGTAGTGCCATGAGATAAGTCTTTGATGAGGGATGTAAGCTTACTCTTTTTTTTTTAATATGGCCTGGTACTCCCTAAGTCCCCTTTTTACCTTTTGTACCCACAGCCCTTGTCCGGATGGGGTCTCCCTCCCTCCTTCAAGGCAAGTATAAAGACCACACCATTTTTGGACTAGGTGGTGTAACCCCCCGGCCGTATTTATTCCAAAATGAAAAAACATTGGTTATTAACATTATGTACAATTACGCAGAAAGTCCAGATTCGTTGTTAGACAGATGATGTCACATGGCTAACCTTTACCCTAATACACACGACACTCCTACCGTAAATCTAACAATGCATATATTCACTTTCTGCGTGTCCCCTCTAGAGCCTATGGCAAGGTCAATGACTGGCAGCCTCCAGATCCCAGCAAACTACGAGAAATTACTCTGCCGGAGTAGGCTTGCGCTGGGCGTACGCTTATCGGATGGATACCTTCCCCCGGACCCCCCTACGCCCTGTGCCTTAAACTCCATAACGGGGGCTGCAGAAATTCGGCATACTTGCGGCCTGATGCGCATAGGCCCACTGGAAAGAATGACTCCCCCGGCCCCCATACCCCGACAGCCTACCTACCGGCTGTCACTGCCCCTGGAGTTACATGGTTCTGAACGCTAAGGACCGAAGACTATGCTTACCAATCATGACCTTACCGCCACAGTACATCAAAGTTGCCCGACTATCTTCCTACCCCTCAGCCCAGTAGGAAGGTCATGCCCTGTAACTTGCCTGCCCCTGGACTCAACTAAAACCCTTCGTCCCAGGCGAGCCGGGTCGTTACCCCCTAGGAGCAGGATCCGGATTGCTGGTGGTCCCTTTCTTTCTTTTTAAAGCATGCCTCACCAGGTCCCTGCATTGCCCCACGCACAGTCTGCCCCGTCCATGAAACTCTATTCTTGTTCCCAACTTACGCCCCATGGCCTCATGAAACTGCATGCAAACATGAAAATAGAACATCCATCAGTGTATTGCTCTACTGACAGGCTAAAACCGACACTACTGCACATGATACTATGTAACAGTGTACTGATGCAAAATTCTCCCTGAGTCACAGGATAAAGAAACTTGCAATTCATATGAAACAGAACCGATGGGCTACAGCAAGTCAGCCAAATCCAACCCGGCGTCGTGGATGGCGAAACCCATGACTCTTGAACTGGAAGATAGTAAGGCGTGACACATCGCCATGTAGCAGAAGTGGCCCTGACAGCTCGCTGTCATTGCGGTGTGGGTCACCTCACAGGTGTCACCTTCATGGATCCACCATACATAAAGGAACATAAAACACAGATGATTAGTTCTCCTAGCCTTTGGGTAAAAGATGCGGTTTGCATGCCAGGCCCATCGACTATCCCATAGTATC
This sequence comes from Triturus cristatus, assembly GCF_964204655.1. Taxonomy (NCBI): domain Eukaryota; kingdom Metazoa; phylum Chordata; class Amphibia; order Caudata; family Salamandridae; genus Triturus; species Triturus cristatus. Next base: position 743,539,225 of record NC_140583.1, read on the forward strand.
TAGCGCGAAAAGTGTAAAAAACACAGGGTGCGTAGGTATTGTCTGATACGACCTGGTCATCTAATGCCGGAATGCGCCCAAGCATAGGTACCGTGACACAAGCATGGATATCCATTGCATAAGTGTTCAGGCACCAGGGCGCTGAGGTACTGTGTGGCACAATGCATTAATAGTATAAGTGTACGAGCACAAAGGGGATGACGAAACCCAGGCATGTAAAGCTTGATTGCACAAGCACAAAGGGTGCATAGGTACCGTGTGACACGACACAGACATCCCAATGCCTCAGCGTTCAGGCACAAGGGTAGCGAGATATTGTGTGATACAATACATAACTCATCATAAGTATATGAGCACAAAGGGTGCATAGGTACTGTGTGACAATCCACAGGCATAACTTGCGTACGTGTACCAGCACACAGGTGCAGAGCTATAGGGTGACATAACCAGCTTCCAATGCATATGTGTACCTGCGGTGGGTGCATAGATGCTACTTGACAACAGACTCCTAATTCATATTCATATTTGTAACAGCACCCGCGTGCCTATGGGTACTTGACAACAGACTCCTAATTCATATTCGTAACAGCACCCACTTGCCTATGGCACTCTCGAAGGTGTGACCACGAGGCCTGGAATGTAGTAACATCATATGTAATCATAATGTATGTAAATGACCACACAGAGGCAGGTGCCTCTTGAGACTGACATCACCCCGGTTTGAAATGCTTTGATGTAATGCCCATAGTAAGCAGTCATGCTTCTACCATTCCATTATTAAAGCGAGCTAACCAAGCTGTCTTTACGCTTTAACAAGCAGAGATATGTTCACATTCGCAAGGCTTTATTTGTGGAACTACCAGAATAACAGGTAATATACCGTATATATACCTTGCTGGCTGACCTGAAGCAGGGCTTTTAAAACTTTACATTGACATCAGACTTTCAATTCTGACCGCTTAGCATAGCCTCAGTTCCATTACATAAGGAACATTGCATGTGACTTTCAATGAGAGCGCCTAGCATTGCGCCATTTGCATTAAGTGAAGGAACATTGAAAATCATATTACTAATTAAGAGCACCTAGCATAGCACCCGTTGCATTTACATGAAGAACACTGAAATCTGACTTTCAATTCTGACCGCTTAGCATAGCCTGCATAGCGCCAATTGCATTACGTGAGGCACATTGAAAATCATATTACAATTAAGAGCGCCTAGCAGAGCACGAGTTGCATTTAGTGAGGAACATTGAAATCGGACTTTAAATTCTGACCGCTTAGCATAGCCTACAAAGGGAACATTGCATGTGATTTTTAATATGGGCGCCTAGCATAGCGCCATCTGCATCAAATGAGGAACATTGAAAATCATATTACCAATTAAGAGCGCCTAGTATAGCCCCAGTTGCATTTACCTGAGGAACATTTGAAATCGGACTTTCAATTATGACCGCTTAGCATAGCCTACATAGGGAACATTGCATGTGACCTCCAATGAGAGCATCTGGCACACACTCTGCACTTTTCTAAGTTTTGACAGTAGATCCCATATGCCACTGTTGCAGCGTGGAACATCAAATTCTGCCTTCGTCACAGACCAAATATCACAATAGCAAATTCATTCAAATACATTCATTGGTGGGGCCCATAACACCAACACTCATACTTCATTGATCAGCTTCCCTAGAGGAATAGGCTTCCAAACGCTGACATGAAAGGAATATCTTTACCTAAAACCCTAAATGCATTTAATACTATTAACTCCAACCTTGTGATATTCCCCTCATTAGGAGATGAATCATTTAGTTGTTTTGTAGTTTAGTGGAACCATTCAGCTATCTATACTCTACTCTTTATCCTAGTTTCTTTTCAAATAATTGACACAACACATTTATCAACTAATCAAATATCATTTATCTAAGAAAATTGCAAATTGTTAGAAATCAAATCATCATCCAATCCATAGAACATTATATTTACCTAATCTTGCTAAAAGTCATCCTCTAAGTCCGTCAAGTCGGGGAAAAACCTTTAAATTCATCAAAGTCAGGCCGCAATTCAATCTCTCAAAGATTCAGGATAACAGCTGTCCAGCAGTGTCACTGTCCTCTCCATCAGCATAACGTCAGGATATCGAGTTCGTCAAAGAAGAAGAGTTTTTTAGTTAACTTTCCTACCTACTTTTATAATGAAATTAATGTCAGAATGTATCAATATTGGGGTTTTGGAAAGTTCTGATTGGAGGACTTGGGGTCGTCCGGTAAAGTTCTCACATAGTCCGCAAAATGAAGTAATCGCACTTGCTGGTTCCGGTTTTAAGACAGTTCTTTGTATTGTCGTTGGTGAAGCTCCCAGAGTGTCCTTGACTTGACCATCATCTCCTGGCGTCAGGACTAGGCCATTGTTGCTGCTGGTGACGCATGCGCACTTCACCCAGAACCTCGTGTTGTCAGGAGCAGTCACGTTAAGCGTCTCGTTCAGCCATTTTGGATTAGGCCGAAATGGTCAACTTAAGCAAAACAAACACAAAAACGTAATTAAAACATGGAAATGGCTAATAAAATGTTAAACCCTCACTAATTCCCTTATGTGTAAGTAATCATCTTGCAGAATAGCAACATTCAAAGCGTTTATACTCACTCAATGAAGCACAACTCACAATTACATCACAAAAGCAACATATATCATGCAATATTCTAATTTTCTACTATTTGTATGCGTACATATGTTAATTTACAATTAGTTTAGCCATGCAAAGTGCAATACCCACGTGTAATTCTTTTGTTAATATAGTTGATAAGTCTTTCACTGCAAACAAATTAATAAAATTACTATTAGTTATTTATTCAGATTAATATAAACATGCAGAAGGGGGGGTTATACACAATTTTGTACTACCTGCTCCATCAATCCCCCCTTTGGTGATTATATCACCACACCAACAAAATTTTGGAATCCCCTTTTTTCGGAATTTCAAAGTGATTTCTTGTTTCATTCATATTTCAGTTTCCCCTGTTTCTTCTCTTTTTGCTGTTTTATACATACTCTCCTTGATTTCTTCTAATTCTATTTCTTCAAATTCTCTCTCTTATTTCTTATCTCTTCTCCTTACATTTTCTCTTCTTAACCTTTTCTGATTTTTATCTTTTCTACGAAAAATACATCCTAGTCTAATTATTAATACTAAGAAAATCACACGTTAATGGAAATAATATCTTACCTAAAAATGTACTACCTAGTTTGACTACAAAATCTTTAATAGCTTTTTTTTTCTTTCCAATCTTTTCCCAAACACCTTCAACCTCCAGTGGTGCAATTTCATCATGCAATTCTGTAATATTCTTAATATAAATTTTCAAATCTCTACTTTTGTCAGGAATGTAAGTACAACAATGTTGAACTTTCAGCATTCCACAGACTCCACCCTCTTTTGCCAATAAAATATCAAGGGCAAGTCTATTTTGCATTACCATAGCACGCATGGCAACCATTTCAGTATTTACCAATAAGAATCCTCCAGCGGTGCTTGTTGACAAGCGATCCACTACTGTTGAAAGTCTTCTAATTTTGTTTGCATTCAGATATATTCCCACTGCGGGAATCAGTGCTCCAAAAATGTCACCCACAATTTCAGTCCAAGATTCTCTCTTACTACGTGCTAAATAACTACCTAAACTATGTACACCATCTTCTCCTCTATCCATATGAAAAATCTTTGGAAAAACCAGGCCAACATAACATGTGCCATACCAATGGTCTGGCAAGCGATAATATATCCTGTTCCCACAAATGAAATACAGTCCTGGAAAGACTGGATCTCTTCTTCCACCTTTAAATCCCCATCCTCCCATGATCCGGTATGTATCATGGCACTCACTATTCCCTACAAAATAATTATCATACGCTGTTTGATTCCTTCTTATACACAATTTCCCTTTCTGAGGCCAATCTAAAGCCAAAGTTGGACTCGTTTCCCCTTTCAAGTGTTTCTCAATTTCTGCATCCGAAACAGTTTTCTCCACTTTCCCTTCTGAAGCCTTTCTTTGCATTTTCAATCTCCTTTCTTCAACCATATCTAAAAATGTCTTCTCTTCTTTCTTTAAACTACAAGTCAAGTTATTTCTAAATATTTATTCTGATGTTAATTCTTTAGTTTCTAAGAAAAATTCACCTAATACCTTTGCAGGTTTTACCTTGTTTAGTATGTTAATTGCCGGTACTTGTGAAAGTATAGTATCTACATCTAAAAATAATATTCTAATGTACCTGTTTGATAAAATAAACTAGCTATTACACTACACGTTATTCCATATGCTACTGGAAGGTGATGATAAGTCACTCCTTCAGATACAGATGCAGGTAACTGCATACATACGTAGCAATCCCTTACGTCCATTGTTTTTACATATTCATACAACAGTTTTGAAAACACATTATTAGAAAAATTTGTAAGAGACCTATCTTTATGCAAATAATTTTTATCTATTCTAGTCGGAACAACCTTTTGAATCTTCCCTATATTAGTTATGTTATCACTATGTCCTTTCAAGGTATCTATAGTAACTTTAAATGAAATTAGTAGAGCAAGTATTCTCCAAAGAAGCATTAATAATCCTGTACAACAACAACACATTTTACACCATCTTTTAAAGAATGTACCTCTACCTTTGCTACTATCTATGTTTGCCATCTTCGCTAAAATGGACCGTGTCTTTTGACTTAGCCTCTTCTACTTTACAACTAGTTTTCTAACCCAAGGCTCTAAGCACCTACGTGGTTCTACCAGTTTTTGTTTTTTTCAGTATTTTATTGTCTTTCCATCAGTAGTTTTCTTGTCTCATTCAGTTTGGCATCTCATCATCTTTCACTTTTCCTTCGTTTTCAGTATACAGAATGTCCTGAACATCCGCTTCTTCTCCAATATCGAACAAGATGACTCTCAGGATTTCCGATTCTTCGTCTTCCTCAAACACTTCCGGTACAACCACCCCTGAATATCCTTGGCTATCCGCCTCATCTTTTACTTCAGGCAGGGCCACATATGTCCATTCCGGTGATTTATACTTCTGGTTAGGTTTCCTTGTTCTTTTGCTTTCTTTAACCACAATTGTTTCTTCTTCTTTCGATTTCTCCTGACTCGTCACTTCATTCACCTGTTCAGCCCTTGGCGAATTTACTCGTGTCAGTCGATATCTCAATCTTTTTATTTTATTCGGCCAAACGTCATCTTTTGCCGCTCTCTTCAGTTTTCTCCCTTTATTGTTCTTTTTAGTCCTCCAAGCTCTCTTTCTCAGAACTCGGCCTTCTGGTACTTCATCTTCGCTTTCCTCTGACTCTGTTTCAACTTACTTTTTACTCTCAACAGATTCTTTTTCCACCACTTCTTTTGTTTTCTCTACTTCTGTCCCTCCTCGAAACTCCGGCACGCAATCTTCCTGCTGACTACTTGTCCCTGCTTCTAACTGGATGTTGGAGTTCCCTACACCTCCTCGGGGGTCTTCCGCAATAATCTTTCCCTCTCTCTCTGTATCTGGCACCTGTTCATCTAAGTGTGTTACTTCAGGTGGAATTTCTCTCAAACTTTCATCTGGCACTTCTTTTTCATGAATCTCTTTTATTGTCTCTCCACTGTCCTTTTCTTTGTTCTTCCCTTGCATTTTCCTGGAAGAATGTGCTCTTTGTTCTATCTCTGAGTCTGAACTGGTATCAGAAATCTGTAACCTTCTCCTCAGGGAATTACTTCTGGAGACCAAAGTTAAACTCAGCCCTGTTTTCCCCCTTTCAGGATTTTCTTTGTCTTTTGGCTCTCCGTCATCCGACTCAGTACTGGATTCTGATTCGTCAAAATACTCCTTTTCTTTGCTGTCGATTGGATTTGGAATTCTCAACGTATGGCTTGCATGGATCCAGTTCTTCAATCCAGCACACTTCACAGCTGTCGTTGTGGTCAAGATAACTTGTCTTGGTTTTCCTCACCTGGGAACCAAACAGTTTCTTCTTCTGTGGACTTTTATCCTTACACAGTCCCCTGGGCTTAGATCATGGGCTGGCTTCTTTTCAAGGGTGGTGGCATCCGCTCCAACCTGATGAAACACAGAATGAACTGCGTCAGCCAGGCTTTTACAGTATTCCAACACCATGTCATCAGTTATAGTCATCAGCTTGTTGACTGGTATAAAAACATGACGCATGGCTTGTCCCATGATGATTTCATGTGGACTCAACCCTGTAGTTCTGTCTGGAATTGATCTAATTGTCATGAGTACTAGAGGCAAGACATCAGGCCATTTCATACCTGTGGATAAACACATTTTCCCTATTCTGTTTTTGATTGTAGCCTTCATTTGTTCTACTACACCAGAAGCCTCTGGTCGATAGGCACAATGTAGTTTTTGTCGTACATGCAATGCTTCACAAATCAGTTTTATGATCTCATTATGAAAATATCCTCCTCGGTCTGATTCAATTGTCACTGGGAACCCAAATCTAGGGATAAATTCCCTCAAAAGTAATATTGCCTCTGTCATCCCATTATTTCTTCTTGTTGGGAACGCCTCTACCCACCTGGAAAAAAAACATACCATAACCAAAACATACCTCAACCTGTTACAGGGAGGCATTTCAATGAAATCCACTTGCATTCTGGTAAAAGGCCCTCCTTCTCGACCTATTGTTCCTAGACTCACTACTGTTTTTCTTCCTGGATTGTATTGCTGACAAATTAGACCTCTCTGACAAAGACTTTCGGCTAACAGTCTGAATTTTGCATTATACCAAGTCTGTTTAAAGGACCTAATCATAGCGTCTCTCCCTATATGTCCCTGTCCATGATACATCCGTGCCATGGCAGACATCATGCTATCAGGCATAACTGGTCTTCCATCTCGATAGACCCACAAGTGATCCTTTTTTTCTTGGTGCACATCCTGCTTTTACCCACTGTTTTATTTCTTCCTCTCCTACTTCTTCCTGCAACTGCCTTACTTCTTCCCATGTTCCCACAGTGTTAGTAAACATTGGGAAACAAGAAATCAACTCCTTTTCCTTTGCCCGATTGATCGAATTCTGATTTTGTGCACAGTATTGCGCCATGTCATTTGCGAATTTGTTACCAGTGGCAATGTAATCACCACTGCGACTATGGGCAGCACATTTTACAACAGCCAATTGCCTAGGCAGCTGTATCGCCCCAAGCAACTTTCCAACCACTTCAGCTTTCTTAATGGGAGTTCCACTCGAGGTTAGGAAACCTCTCTGCAGCCATATTTGGCCGAAGTCATGGACTACCCCATAGCCATACTGGCTATCAGTTATCACAGTCACTCTCACACTTTTCCCAATCTTGCATGCTCTTGTCAAGGCAACAAGTTCAGCTACTTGGGCTGACCTTACCCCTTTCAAATAAGATGCTTCCATCACTGCTGCAACTGTACATACTGCATATGCTGCACTAAGTACTCCATCATCTGTCCTCAAACAAGATCCATCAACGAACATGACATAATCACTTTCTGGTAAGGGTTCATCTTTTTTATCAGGTCGTGGTTTTGTACAGAAATCAAGTACATCCAATCAGTCATGATCTGCGTCATCTCTTACTTCCACATTCTCTGCATCTTGCAAAAGTGTTGAAGGATTCACATTCACACATCTCACAAGACTCACATATGTTGCACCCAATATGACTTTTTCATACTTAGTCAGCCGACTGTGTGTCATATACTGAGTACGACTCCTTGTTAAAAGGATCGCCACATCATGAGGTACAAACACTTTCACAGGATATCCCATCACAATTCCCTCACTCTGTTCCAAACTTCGACATGTAGCAGCTACTGCTTTCAAACACCCAGGAAGGGCTACAGCTACTGGGTCCAACATGGATGAAAAATATGCAATTGGTTTCCTCAGTTTTCCATGCTTCTGTACTAGAACAGAGAGTGCACATCCATTTCTCTCACTGCAATACAACTCGAACTCCTTCTCATAATCAGGCATTCCTAATGCAGGTTCTTCACACAATCCTTATGTCAATCTTTTGAATGCTGTCAATTCCACTTTGTTCAAATCAATTGGATCTCTCACATCACTTCTTGTCAGTCGTACCAAAGGTTTTGAAATCAATGAGAAATTGCTAATCCACTGACGACAATATCCAACCATTCCCAGAAACATTCTCACTTCTCTTTGGGTCATTGGTGGACTCATTCTCTTTATGATCCTGATTCTGTCTATGGTTATTCTTCTCTGTCCTTTTTTCAATGCTATGTCCTAAATATTGTACTTCCTTCTTACAAAATTGTAATTTTGATGGTGACACTTTTAGTCCTCCATCTGCCAAATGATTCAGCAATGCTACCGTGTCTACCTCACAAGCTTCACGGGTTTTCGATGCCACAAGCAGGTCATCGATGTATTGAACCAATGCAGAATTTTCGGGCATTTCTAGACTTTCCAAAGACTTTTTCAATAACTGATTAAATATTGAGGGGCTTTCTGTATACCCCTGTGGAATTCGGCACCGTACCAAAATACGCTCACCGAAACGAAATGCAAAAATTTGCTGACTGTCATGATGCAAAGGGATGGAAAAGAAAGCATGGCATAGATCAATCACTGTATATCATTCTGCGTCCTGAGGGATCTGATATAAAATCACAGATGGATTTGGTACAATGGGACAACATGGTACAACAATTTTGTTTATCTTTCTCAGATCTTGCACTATCCTGAACTTCCCACTAGGCTTTTCAGTCCCATTATTGGTGAATTACATGGGCTACTCATTATTTCTCACAAAATTCCTTGTTTTATCATTTTCTCAATCACAGGAGTAACTCCTTCGATTATTTCAGGTGTCAATTAATATTGTGGGACATTTGGGTAACTTACTCCTTCTTTTACAGTTATTTTTACTGGGTCTACATTTCTCATCAATCCAACGTCTTCTCCAGTGAAATCCCAAACTTCTGCCTTTACAGATTGTTTTAATTCTTTTGGTAATTCGTCAGGGTTAAATACAGCATAGGTTACTGTAACCTCTTTTTCCCTGTTTGCCATTGTCATTTTATACAGCACATCATCATCTGGTGTTAAGGCTATTCCATCGGGAGTAGCAAAATATAGTGCAGTTCATCTTGCACAATAAATCTCTACCTAACAAGTTCACAGGACTGGTGTCGCACCCGACAAACCGGTGCATTTCAGAGAATTTCCCTATACTAACTTTCACTGGTTCTGTAAGGTAAGTTTTAATCTTTCTGTTGGATACACCAACTACTTGGATCGTTTCATCCGAGAGAGGAAGATTCTTGACATCAGCTGATCTAACAGTTGATCGAGTAGCACCAGTATCAACTAGGAAAGTAATATTTTCATTATTAACTTTTCCATCTACAAATGGGCCTGTCTGGTCTACTTCTAGAGTTGCACCAAGTACGCACTCTTCTTCCTCCCTTCAGAACCGTCAATAACCCTCTTCTGAATCGCTTTCATCGCGTTGCAGCCAATACTGCGAAGCAGCGCTAGCGCGTGGCGGCTTATTTACCTGTTCTTCGTTGTAGAATCCGTTCTCTTTACTATACTTCTGTCAATTTTTGTTCTGTGGAAAAGGTGGTTTTGGCACCTGATTCTGTTGTGTTACAACCTGCTGTTGTCGTTGCTGTTGACCACTCACCTCATTCTGCAACTGTGAATTCAATGATGCATTTTCATCGTTAGTACTGGGAGGAGATTTACACTCGGATTTCCAATGCCCTATACTACTGCAATTATGACATGGAAATTTCTTTTTAGCTTCCTCGATATTCCCTTTACCTTTCCCAGGATTACATTTTTGTCTTGCCCCTGCTTGTTCTGCTAATTGAGCTTCCTGTCTCTCTGCTACCTTTACTTGTGCCCACATAGCCTTTTCTTTCAATTTTCGCTGTTTTGCTTCAATTTCATCACTGAAATATATAGCATGTCTCAATACTTCATCTATTTTCTTATTTTGCCAGTCTACGGTATGCTGTTTTATCATTTCACTAATTTCTGGACGAAGACCATATACAAAATGACTCAAATCCTTTTCACTTAGATTTTCATCTCCACTGAATTGTTTAAATTGGATCACTGACAGAATATCGATTACCAAAATATAGACCTACCAAAATATCGATGACAAAATATAGAATGCAAAAATATCGAATTCCTATCTACAAACAGGTAAGTACAAAAATATCGAATCCAAAATATCGTTGTAAAAACAATATAGTTAGTCAAAATATCGAATTTTTTTAGATGTCATTAAAAGTAATGTAAAAATAATAAAATAATAAATATAATTAACTAAAACATATTTAAAAATACCTAAATAACCTTAAAAATAATAAATAATTAATGTAAGTAAAAATAAAACTAATATTTTTATTTTTTAATAGATATATATTAACGTAATATTAATAAAAAATAATCAATATTTTTACCGTAGGATAGCGGCAGGGTAAAATGTACCATTACCACTCCAGTGAGTGCAACAGTAGGGAAAGCGTCAGATAGCGTAGGGGTAAAAATTACTATTCCCACTCCAAAGAGTGCAACAGTAGGGAAAGAGTTGGATAGCGTAGTGGTAAAAATTACTATTCCCACTCCAGAGAGTGCAACAGTAGGGAAAGCTTTGGATAGCGGGAGGGTAAAATGTACTATTCCCACTCCAATGAGTGCAACAGTAGGGAAAACGTCAGATAGCGTAGGGGTAAACATTACTATTCCCACTCCAAAGAGTGCAACAGTAGGGAAAACGTTGGATAGCGTAGGGGTAAAAATTACAATTCCCACTCCAAAGTGTGCAACAGTAGGGAAAATGTTGGATAGCGGGAGGGTAAAATTTACTATTCCCACTCCAGTGAGTGCAACAATAGGGAAAGCGTTGGATAGCGTAGGGGTAAAAATTACTATTCCCACTCCAAAGAGTGCAACAGTAGGGAAAGGGTTGGATAGCGGGAGGGTAAAATTTACTATTCCCACTCCAGTGAGTGCAACAATAGGGAAAACGTTGGATAGCGTAGTGGTAAAAATTACTATTCCCACTCTAAAGAGTGCAACAGTAGGGAAAGCGTTGGATAGTGGGAGGGTAACATTTACTATTCCCACTCCAGTGAGTGCAACAATAGGGAAAGCGCTGGAAAGCGTATGGGTAAAAATTACTATTCTCACTCCAAAGAGTGCAACAGTAAGGATAGCGTTGGATAGCGTAGGGGTAAAAATTACTATTCCCACTCCAAAGAGTGCAACAGTAGGGAAAACGTTGGATAGCGGGAGGGTAAAATTTACTATTCCCACTCCAGTGAGTGCAACAATAGGGAAAGCGTTGGATAGCGTATGGGTAAAAATTACTATTCTCACTCCAAAGAGTGCAACAGTAAGGATAGCGTTGGATAGCGTAAGGGTAAAAATTACTATTCCCACTCCAAAGAGTGCAACAGTAGGGAAACCGTTGGATAGCGGGAGTTTAACATTTACTATTCCCACTCCAGTGAGTGCAACAATAGGGAAAACGTTGGATAGCGTAGGGGTAAAAATTACTATTCCCACTCTAAAGAGTGCAACAGTAGGGAAAGCGTTGGATAGTGGGAGGGTAACATTTACTATTCCCACTCCAGTGAGTGCAACAATAGGGAAAGCGCTGGAAAGCGTATGGGTAAAAATTACTATTCTCACTCCAAAGAGTGCAACAGTAAGGATAGCGTTGGATAGCGTAGGGGTAAAAATTACTATTCCCACTCCAAAGAGTGCAACAGTAGGGAAAACGTTGGATAGCGGGAGGGTAAAATTTACTATTCCCACTCCAGTGAGTGCAACAATAGGGAAAGCGTTGGATAGCGTATGGGTAAAAATTACTATTCTCACTCCAAAGAGTGCAACAGTAAGGATAGCGTTGGATAGCGTAAGGGTAAGAATTACTATTCCCACTCCAAAGAGTGCAACAGTAGGGAAACCGTTGGATAGCGGGAGGGTAACATTTACTATTCCCACTCCAGTGAGTGCAACAATAGGGAAAACGTTGGATAGCGTAGGGGTAAAAATTACTATTCCCACTCCAAACAGTGCAACAGTAGGTAAAGCGTTGGATAGAGTAGGGGCAAAAATTAATATTCCCACTCCAATGAGTGCAGTAGTAGGGAAAATAATAATCTATTTTTTTTAAAAATAATTTAATTATTAATACCAATACAAAAATTATTAAAATTACCAATCACAAAATATTTAATAATCAATTAATTATAAATACCAATAAATATTGTTTTTTAATGAATTACCTATTACTAATTAATTAACAACCAATTAATTTTCAATACCAAAAATGAATAAATACAAATAATACCAATTAATAATTAATTAATAGTAAATTAATTATCAATATACAAAAATAAATTCAATAATTAATTATTTACAATTAAATTACTTCCCACCATATTTCCCTATAAACCCACAACCCACTACAAATAATAAATTAAAACAATTAACATAATTATCAATTAAACAATTAATAAAAATGTATTACCAATTAATACAAATTAATTACCAATTAATAATTAATCAACAACTAATTAATTTTCAATACCAAAAATTGATAAATATTAAAAAAATAGCAATCAATAATTAATTAACAGTGAATTAATTATCAATACACAAAAATATTTTCAGTAATTAATTAATTACAATTAAATTACTACCCACCATATTCCCCAATGAACCTACAACCCACTACAAATTATAAATTAATACAATTAGCATAATTATCAATTAATAATTTAATACCATTGAATTACCAATTAATAATTAATTAATATATTAATTATCAATACCAATAAATAAAAATAAATATTTACTTAATTACTATTAAATTACTTCCCACCCTATTCCCCTATAAGTATAAACCCACAACCCGCTACGGAATTAAATTACGCAAAAATTTAATAACATAAAATTCGATATTTTTTAATGCCTATATTATGTACGTCGATATTACATACCTGCAATTCTAAATTTTTACAACTATATTATGTCCATTCAATAATATGTCCATTCTATATTTTAGACTCAATATTATGTCATTCGATATTTTTTTTTACGATATTAAGACTGTTCACCGTTTAAATTAACCTCTCATAATAGGCATGTACTGACTCTTTGCTTTCCTGATGTTTTCTGTCAATTTTTACCCAGTCTGTCTCTTTAGGAGGTACTTTGTTTTTCAAAAATGCCATAACCTGTTCGTTTTTCTTCATGACCTCGGGGTCTGGAGCTCCTGTTTTTGGATCCCTTGGGTATTCCTGCGTCGGCCAATCTATCATTATTTTACACTCTGTCCATAGATCTGCTGGTACTATTATGTCAAATAAGCTATTTAGGTCAATCCACAATACTTTAGATAATTTTACAAATCTGTCCACCTGTCTGTACCACTTGACGAGTTTTTCACGTAGTCGAGGGAAATCATTCGTAAATGACAAAATATCCTGTCTAGTCCATGGGACATGTACATATCCTCCTCCTGGAATCACTCTCATAGGGCATTCGGTCACAACCTTCTCTTTTTCTCTAACAGGGAAAGCCGAAAAGGTTTTGTCTGAAATTTCATCTCGTTTTCGATACCATCTACTTTTCCATTTGTCCACATCTCCAAATTTCCTCAACAAAATAATTATCTCTTTAATCTGACCTATTCGTCCTGTGGTATTCATGTTTTCAATGTCTTTTTCTGTGAAATCTACTCGATAGGGTTTCTGTAGTGCTTTTACCTTTTCAATATCAATACCCATTTCATTTGCTACTTCTTCTAACCTTTCATGGAGACTTTTTGCTCTCCATGTTATGCTTTTACACAGAAATAACAACTCCTCATATTGGTAAGTTTTTAATTTTTCCATAGGGATAGTTCCTACTATTAATTCTTCCAGTACCATTTGTAGCTTAGCCACATCTATTGGCTGAGATTCTTTGTCTTTCTTCTGCAAGCTTCTCAACCATTCACTCAATTCCTCAGTAGATGGTCCTACTGGCTTCTCTACATATCCTTGTCCAAAATCTTTTTGTGTTTCTGATATTGACTCCACTATTGTCATACGCCTTTCTGCACAGTTTTGGCCTACAAACGGGTTATTTGAAAAATTCGGTCCAATCATACTCATAGTCTGTCTCCATGGATTCTCATTCTGACTTATTCTTGGTTTTTCAACCGGTTTATTACTTTTATAAGGGACCGTCAAACAATGTTCGCTATCTTTTTGTTTATCAAACATAGGCATTACTGGACCTATCGTTACTGGAACTGTTACCACTTCCAGATTTTTAGTCAATTCTCTTATTTTCTCTGTCAATTCTAGGGTCGTTTTTTCTAGTTCTGCTGAATTTTCATCGTTTCTTTTACCTCCGGACTTCTTCTCTACCTCTCTAATGGAATTGTTTTTCCCAAATCTTGGAACTCTGGTTCCGATTTTATGATTCGTACAGTTTCTTTCATTGGGGCACTTAGGGTAAATATTTCTGGTTCTGGTCGATATGGGGGTGGATTTTTATAGAACGTGTCATCAAGAACATCATCCTCTGATTCATTCACTCCATGTCCTATTGATTCCACATTATGCCTTTTTTCTACACACTTTCTGCCTTCATTCTCTCCTGCAGTTCTTACGGCAAACAAACCCTCAGTCATACTCGCATTCTGCCACCTTCTCATTCGATCATCATGCGTCTCATGTCCGTATGACCTGCCAAACATATATCTATATCCTCTACCATTTCTCTGTCTTTCTCGGTCATGCATCTCGTCTTCCCACTCCGTCAATGCTTATAATTGTGTCGGTCTGGATCTTGGTTCTAAATTCATCATTTTTTCTCTCAAATTTCTTAAAACTGCCAAATTAAATGAATAGGGGTGGGCGGAATTTGCGGAATTAACCTTCGCAAATTATCGCGAGAATGTTTAAAATTATCGCAAACAAGCAGAAATATCGCGAAGATGCGGAAGTTTTTTTCCGGCATGTTCGCGAGATTTTCTGCATGGTTGCGGGTCGCCAACTTACCCATGTGGTTGCTTGCGGGCGCGGCCATCTTGTTTTGAGTTGTTCTCGCGGTGCATGATCGCGAGAAGAAAGACGTGATCGCGCGACGCATGACGTCACTGCGGGCGTGAACTGTCGCGAGACAGCGCAAATGGCTAAAAACAATACAACATCTCATGGAGAACGCGACCGGATCAAGAAAACTTGTCGGCGAACGCAGGGATTCAGGTAAGGCGATCGCGCGCGCGCGAGAATGTATCATTTTACAGCGCGAGCAAGAAACAAATTATCGCCAAGCTGCGGAAACCGGAATTTTTGACATTTTCGCGCTCTCCGCGGAACGCAAAAATGTCAAATTATCGCAATTTCCGCGAACGGAACGAAATTTTTGCCCAGGCCTATAAATGAACCATGTTCTGGAAAAGCCAACACTCCGTCCTTTTTGGTATACTTGACCCAATTATCTAACCAAATACAGGTGTGATATCCATATTTCGCAACCATAAAGGATGCAGGGGTTTTCGGTGGAGGAAGTAACTTTCCTTCCCTAGTTACGATCGGTTTGTCCTTCTTAAACCACTTTTTAATTCTACCAAACCAAGACTTTTTCTCCTTTTCTGGTGGATCATAATACATTTTCCTTGTCTTCCGTGTATCACTAGTTTCTTCTTACAACTGTACCGCTATTCTGTCCAATCACAGTGCGACTCACACTAACGCACCAATACAGAGCGTCTATGTAACTTTTACAATTCTCCAATCCCAGCGCGACACTCACTAACGCACCAATACAGAGCGTCTACGTCACCCTGTACTTCTCCACCCCTAGCGTGGCGCACACCAATGCACCAATCCGGAGCGTTTTACGTTTCTGATCGACTGTCCAATCCCAGCGCGGTCGTTCTGACGTCAGCAGCCACTGCCACAGCTTCTGCTCCTGTCTACCCCTCCTTTACAAAATCCACTCGGTAAGTTTTGTTTCGAAATTTACAATTCTGTTAGTAGCAGCATAAAAACACCACCATTGTCTGCTTCGCTAACCAAGGAATAGCAATAGACCTTTGTCACTAGAATTCCGTCTTTCCCGAAAACAGCGCTTACCTCTGCCCTACTACGGAACCGTTACTTCCGTTGATAAAAAAGCACATCCCTCTACCTTACCCTTCTAACAAGCATTAGCTAACCGTTTCTCCAGAATTAAGACACATTGGTGCCGATTCTGATCCGTTTAAAATTTTCCCCGTACGAATCGTATCCGGATTTTTTTACGTACGAATCGTACAAGTCCCGTACAAAATGGCAAGTACGATTCGTATGTAAAAAACTCCATACGAATCGCATTGGGAAAATTCCCCAACACGTCCTCGGGTCGGAAAAAGTGTCCGACACGTCCCCGGACAGTTTTACGTACGGATCGGGAAACCGAAGTCCGAACGCGCAAGTACGATCCGTCCTGTCCGTCCGAATGCACAACCGTATGGTAAAAACACCGTACGGAGCGAACCACTATAGCAACCATGGAAACGTCCAAACATGTGCCCGCATACGCGCCGGACCTCCAGCCCCCCCACGGACGGATGTGCCGGAACCCCAGCCCCCCCACGAATGGACGCGCCGGACCCCCAGCCCCCCCGCACCCCCAACCCCCCGCGGACGGATGCGCCAGACCCCCAGCCCCCCCGTGGATGGACGCGCCAGACCCCCAGCCACCCCCGTATGTACGGTGCGGACCCCCACCCCACCTGTGTATGTACGGAGCGTACCCCCACCCATGTATGTACGGTGCGTACCCCCACCCCTGTATGTACGGTGCGTACCCCCACCCCACCCGTGTATGTACGGTGCATATCCCCACCCCCGTATGTACGGTGCGGACCCCCACCCCACCCGTGTATGTACGGTGCGTACCCCCACCCCACCCGTGTATGTACAGTGCGTACCCCCACCCCCGTATGTACGTGCATACCTCCACCCCACCCCACCCGTGTATACGGTGTGTACCCCCACCCCCGTATGTACGGTGCGGATCCCCACCCCACCCCCGTATGTACAGTGCGTACCCCTACCCCCGTATGTACGGTGCGGACCCCCACCCCACCCCCGTATGCACGGTGCGTACCCCCACCCCTGTATGTACGGTGCGGACCACCACCCCACCCGTGTATGTACGGTGCGTACTCCCACCCCAACCGTTTATGTACGGTGCGTACCCCCACCCCCGTATGTACATGCTGGGGGTACGCTCCGTACATACGGGGTGGGGGTACGCACCGTACATACGGGGGTGGGGTGGGGGTCCGCACCGTACATACGGGGGTGGGGGTATGCACCGTACATACATGGATGGGGTGGGGTTAAGCACCGTACATACACGGGTGGGGTGGGGGTCCTGCGCGTCCGTCCGCGGGGGGGCTGGGGGTCCGGCGCATACTTACGGGGGGGCTGGGGGGGTGTTCAGAGCGTATCGGGCCCCCTTTTCCTCACGCTTCGCGGCGTACTTAGCTTTTCTGGCACTTTTTGGGTGCCGTACAAATATTGCCGTCCGGAGTGCTGTCGGTACGAATCGTACTTGCTGGTACGTAAAAAGCTGCCAAACTCCGTCCGCATGTCGCGTATGCGCCGTCCCGGATCACATTTGTATGTATTTTTGTGTCGGTCGGTGTTGTGTACGATTCGTACGGAAATGGTGTTTCCGTACGAATCGTACTTGCATGTTTGTATGGTGTTTTTACCGGGTATGAGTCGGACGGAGAAAACGCTCCGACCGACGGTTCGTACCCGGTTTCT
Source organism: Triturus cristatus (assembly GCF_964204655.1). Classification (NCBI taxonomy): domain Eukaryota; kingdom Metazoa; phylum Chordata; class Amphibia; order Caudata; family Salamandridae; genus Triturus; species Triturus cristatus. Next base: position 743,557,061 of record NC_140583.1, read on the forward strand.
CCAGGATCGGAATCGACACCATAGTTGGAGACCCAATGCTCCTGAGAAATAAAACTAGAGTTTCACAATTAACCCGAATGCCTTTACATTAAGCCTGGGCAAAGCACTACGCTACGCTCGCGTAGTTTGCGAAGCTCGCTCTACTTCACACTACGCGAATTGCACGTAGCACAGTGCGAACACGCGTAGCGTAGTGTTGCGTAGTGCTGCGGTCATTTTTTGCTTGCTCGCGGTACTCAACGTCAAGTTGGCGACCGTGAGCAAGCAAAATGACATCCCGGCGAGACTTTTTCCTTGTTCGCGATCAGCAACATCAAGTTGGCGATCGCGAGCATGGAAAATAAACCTCCCGGCGAGATTTCCAATGCGAGGTCAGGTTTCTCATTGCGAGTGGTCGCGTATGCTCGCGACCGCTCGCGATGAGAAACTACCAGTTTGCGTTGAGAAAGCTGGCGCTCGAGTAAAAATCTACTCGAGCAGCAGAAAACTACAGCTCGCACTGTGCAAGATGCCATTTTCAATGATTGCACAGTGCCGGTTGCTTGTCCGCACTGTGCAATCATTGAAAACGACATCTGGCACAGTGCGAACAAGGTACTACGCAGTTTGCGAAGTGCTACGCGTAGCTCACGTAGTGCGAAGTGCACTTTGCGTAGCTTCACGAAGTGCTACTTCGCGAACTACGCCCCACGCACTTTCACACGAGAAAAATGTAGTACATTCACACAGAATTCTGTCTTTCCCGAGAACAGCGAACAGTCTGTCCTAATACAGAATTATAACATACGTTAACAAAGCAACGCTTCCCTCTGCTTTGTCCTTCTAGCAAGCTCAGGGAACACCTGTTACCTTTCCAGTGATAAGCGTTATCGGAATGCCATTTTGGACTCCTGGTACCTAAGACCAAAATTTCACAGGTGACCTTCGCTATCATACACACTTCTTTCACACAGAAAATGTCTCTAATGGCAACACACGACGATGTCACCGAATCGAACCCAGACAATGCGTCGTGCAACTTCAATCGTTACATGTTTCTCCCTGTGTACCTACAGGGCAACCACAATTCCGTCTTTCCCGAGAGCAGCGCTCATCTCTGCTCTACTACGGAACCGTTACAATCTTCCGACTCCCTACATCCCAGAAGCTGTGCAAACAACATGAAACTCGACGGGACTCAGCATAGAGTATTAGTACATAAACCAATATCAATAACCAATAATCAATAAGCTATTCACAAGCAATAATCACCAAACCAAAACAATAAAAACCATAACTCTGCTACCAGAAAAACTGTTGCAGCATGGAACATCAAATTCCCCCTTCGTCACAGACCAAATATCACAATAGCAAATTCACTCAAATACATTCATTGGTGGGGCCCATAACACCAACACTCATACTTCATTGATCTGCTTCCCTAGAGGAATAGTTTTCCAAACGCTGACATGAAAGGAATATCCATCTTTACCTAAAACCCTAAATGCATTTAATACTATTAACTCCAACCTTGTGATATTCCCCTCATTAGGAGATGAATCATTTAGTTGTTTTGTAGTTTAGTGGAACCATTTAGCTATTTATACCCTACCCTTTATCCTAGTTTCTTTTCAAATAATTGACTCAACACATTTATCAATTAATCAAATATCATTTATCTAAGAAAATTGCAAATTGTTAGAAATCATCATCCAATCCATAGAACATTATATTTACCTAATCTGGCTAAAAGTCGTCCTCTAAGTCAGTCAAGTCGGGGAAAAACCTTTAAATTCATCAAAGTCATGCCGCAATTCAGTCTCTCAAAGATTCAGGATAACAGCTGTCCAGCAGTGTCACCGTCCTCTCCGTCAGCATAACATCAGGAAATCGAGTTCATCAAAGAAGAAGAGTTTTTTAGTTCACTTTCCTACCTACTTTTATAATGAAATTAATGTCAGAATGTAACAAGATTGGGGTTTTGGAAAGTTCTGATTGGAGAACTTGGGGTCGTCCCGTAAAGTTCTCACATAGTCCGCAAAAGGAAGTCATCGCACTTGCTGGTTCCGTTTTTAAGACAGTTCTTTGTATTGTCGTTGGCGAAGCTCCCAGAGTGTCCTTGACTAAAACATCATCTCCTGGGGTCAGGACTAGGCCATTGTTGCTGGCGGTGCCGCATGCGCACTTCATCCAGAACCTCGTGTTGTCAGGAGCAGTCACGTTAAGCGTCTCGTTCAGCCATTTTGGATTAGGCCGAAATGGTCAACTTAAGCAAAACAAACTCCAAAACGTAATTAAAACATGGAAATGGCTAATAAAATGTTAAACCCTAACTAATTGCCTTATGTGTAAGTAATTATCTAGCAAAATCGCAACATTCAAGGCGTTTATACTCACTCAATTAAGCACACCTCACAATTACATCACAAAAGCAACATATATCATGCAATATTCTAATTTTCTACTATTAGTATGCGTACATATGTTAACTTACAATTAGTTTAGACATGCAAAGTGCAATTACCACGTGTAATTATTTTGTTAATATAGTTGATAAGTCTTTCACTGCAAACAAATCAATAAAATTACTATTAGTTATTTATTCAGATTAATATAAACATGGAGAATGGGGGGTATACAACATTTTGTACTACCCGCTCCATCACCACCCATGGTGAAACCAATCCCTGTCATCAGATAGAGAGCATATGGCCTATCGGCGCTGCTCAGTAGTGCCCCTGAATCTAAAGGCCTCTTGCCTCTGCCCATGATGTTGCTTTACATTGAAAACACAGATAGTCAGGCACTGTGGTGTAGAAAAGTTCCTTTTACTCACAGTATTATCTGTGTTAAATTCAATTGCTTCCCGTAGAGTTTTGCTGAGCTCACGTTCACCAAGGGCATCTTGGAGCTGAATCACAGATGTTTATTGTTACCCAACTCGATGCTTTCAGTTTATCAACCTCAGAAGGACAAAGGCTGAATGAACCCACCGAGATTTGAACCTGGGACCATGAGGTCAAACACAGTCCCCTAAAGTGGACACATTAGTCCCTTAAGCCCCCAGGCCCAACTCAATATTGAAGACAGCTGCAGATCATTAATAGTGCTGCCAAAATTACCCTCTGAGACCCCTCCCGTTTCTTTTATATGACGTCCTGATTTTGATCTAAAAGAAACTTTTATAAATGTTGCAAGAAGAACCACATTTCTCTGCAGCATGTTCATACTGGGCTCTTGCAAGGCACCCACAGGAGATAAAAGGAACATAGCCTTTAAACCATCAGTTTGTCAGTTATTCACAGACATCGGGGTGAGAGAAAGCAGACCCAACATTAGTCTGCATTAGAAACACATCCGCCTGACTTATATGATGTGTGTTCTGCATAGATTCAACAATATTTTAAAAAGGGGTGGTGTATGTGGTGGCCAACAATATCACCGTATGTCCCCGGCCCAACCACTGTTAGACTATTAATAGGCTGACCTTATTGCTTGTTGATACATTTCTTATTTCAAAAGCACTCCCACCGAATGTTGCACAAAAAATTCACTGACCACCCACACTGGCCTGTATCGTTGGGCGTGACATAGGTGTACAAACAATCAGCCATGCGTGTTTTCATAAACCGCTGTATAGTCTGCCTCACCACAAGGTAGCGCGCTAGCTTGATGGTAAATGGGATGACTCCAATATGTTCTTAACAAAGTGAATAGTTGCTTACTCATGTTATGTGCTACAAAGGCAGCCTCCGGTGCGTGCGGAGAACACTGCCATTACGAATGTCATCCATACTTGTATGTGCGTGAAATGGTGCCGCACTTCTCGAACATTCTACCCAGATCACCCCGCTTGATATGATACTGTGCATGGCGCCTCATCCAAATGCCAAGCGTTACCAGTGTGCGCATCAAGGTTACATCAAGCTTACATCGTGCTACACTTACTGTCCGATGTGAATAGTAATTTCACACACATTCAATTTTTTTTAAACATCTTTCCAATCTATTGGGAAACCCTCTAAACAATAAATAACTTCTCAACATTGCTTGCCAAACGCGGACATGCGTAGGTTTAACTGGGCGATATAAAGAGGCTTGACAAGTATTCAGAGTTTTTAAAAAACACATGCCCCTTGAAAAACCAGAGACACGAACCCTTAACCATTAGAATTGGAGTATAGGACCTTAACCAGTAAGCCACACAAGACTCTGAACACACACATGGATGCACTGTGCCTCCTGTGCTATATTATGAAAATCTTATTGTGGTGCACTAGCTTCAACATCTTGGGGTTTCAAAAGCACTATACATAATGTGTGCTCATATCACCCCGCTGTGCTCTAATCTACCCACGTGAGAAGGTTTAAAATGTTGCCTGAAGACTGCACAAAGGTCTCCGGAGCCGGCACGATAACCCACTGAGTCACCTCGCCCCTGTATCTAGCTAAAGATAAGGATATTCAAACCATTTTTTTTCGGTAGATTGTGGCGCGCGTTCCTTAATTATCCACTTGTTTCCAGGACGACATTATGTCATAGACCATAAGATATTTTAACAAGGCTGATTTTGGATGTATTAATCCTCCGCATTGCACTGCACCAGCTTATTTTCCGCGGAGATGAGATATTTCTCGGAAGCCGCGTACATATTAAAAAAGGGGGCCACAGACAGAACCCTCGGGGTAGCATAACCAAGGGCAGATGTAAAACTAGCACATTTCTCTCAGATCTCTGACGTCGACCCGACACAGAATTTAGCTTTCTGGCCTAAAAAGGTCTGTCCGTATCAACAAAAGTCATTTGTTATTCATAAGATATAGCAGCACTTCTCATTCTAATTCAGACTTTGAGTCAGTTTCGATAGGATAGTGTTGAAAACCAGGAAATGCTTGCAGGAGCTGAAGAACAGGCGCATACCATATGCATGAGAAAAAGTAGGTGTCAGCTGTTTACCATGTGTCCGCAGCGCCTCAGCTAAAGCCCAAACAATTTCTGGCGTAGGACAATACTTTGAACCTTTCTATAAAGAACTGCTTCAAAGCCGATGGGCAGATGTGAGAACAGATGTGCTATTCTTGTTACACCTCCAACATGCAATCAATTAAATCACATCGGCATGCTGCTGAGGGCAATGCCTACTCTGAGCATGTGCCCACTGTGGGCCTTCGTGCTTGCTTATGGAAGATGAACCCAGCCGGAATCATGTTGACAATGGCAGAGGCATCTGGGGTTTCACAACGAGAACCATAAGCTGGACTTTACGAGACATCACTAATGGAATTTGGGTGACTTTTTTGAATAACTCTGCAAAACGTGTAGTTCCTCTCACACTGCACTAAAAAAACCTAGAAAAGTGCTATAAGTGCCAGCCAGCTGAGAGCACACGCGCCAACTCCCGCGGTATAAAGCCCTCCTCACTCGCTTCCTCGCTGGCTGATCGGAAGGCGCAACCCACAAACAGCTGTGCTATCCAGCGTGATCGCTCCCCACCCGGGCACTCCCAGCCACTTAACTTAACTGAAACATTGCTTCTGCTGCTCTCCCGGGCTCCGCAGCTCCAAACCGGTACCCAACAGCTCGGACAATTGCACCACAACCTCGTACGGCAACCTGAGTCCACCGCTCCACGAGGAATCATCACGGCGCCTGAAAAACAAAAACTGGTGGCCTGGGTGCTGTGCCCGTGGGGAGTGAAGGAGCAAGAGACTGTTCTGCGTCCGTGTGTCTTGTTTTCGCCTGTCAGATTCCATCTGACAGCGGTGAGTTTTTGGATACCGAGGCGATAGCCTCATTACTCCACATTCATTTTGAGTTTTTTAGTCGCTGTGACAAAGCGTCACACATCAATAAGACAACCTTATTGATGTGTGATGCTTTGTCACAGTTGAGGTTGGATCACAAGGTCAGCGCTGTGAAAGGCCGCAGGTTGCGGTCAATATAGTTTGCGGAAGTGTCAGCAAGTTTAGTCGCAGAGTCTTGTATTCGTCTGCCAAATGTCTTCTGGCGGTGATGAGCTTTTGATGGCTGCCGCGGCGGTTGCCTTCTAACAGTGATGAGTTTTGGGTACCTGCCAGGGCGATTTGCCCTCAGGCAGTGATGGGTTTTTGGATGCTGTGTTGCTGTTTCAGTTTCACAAGTTTAGCGCTTCGATGGGCCTCGGGTAGCGGTCAAATGGGTTTGTAGAAATGTCTGCAAGTTTCCTGATCAGTGGGTTATCTTTTTGATCCAGTCCTTTGTAGAATGTCCTGTTGAGTTTGCGGAGATGGTCGTCCAACATCTCAACGCCTAGGTCTCTGTGGAGGTCTGCTGTTCTTGTGAAGAGTGGAGCACCTGCTGCAATCCGTAAGGCCCTGCTCTGTAGTCTCTGCAGGTCTTTCCGAAGCTGCGGGCGGCAGCCACTCCAAACTGGTGCAGCGTACGTCATGGTTGGCCGAATTATTGCGGTGATTACTCGCACATTGCTCTGCAAGGGCATCGACTTGGTCTTCAGGAGTGGGTATAGTGCAGACAGTTTTGTTGCTGCTTTCTGGCAGGTCTTCTCTATGTGGTTTCTCCATGTGAGTTTAGAGTCCAGAGTCACCCCCAGGTAGGAGCTGCTGTTTTCCCATTTGATCCCATCCCCATTGAGGAGGATCGCTGGGTGTTTTCTGTTCAGCTTCCTGGTGAATAGTGTTGCTGTGGTTTTGCTAGTGTTCAGGGTGATCTGCCAGTCGCTGTACCATTCGGAGAGTCTGCTGAGTGATGACTCAAGGTTCTTAGCCACTTCCTGTTCGCTGAAGGATTGGGAGATGACTGCTGCATCATCGGCGTAAAGAGCCAGATCAGTCTTTTATAGGTCCGTGGGGATGTCGTTTGTGAATATGTTAAAGAGGAATGGTCCTAGGATTGATCCCTGGGGCACTCCAGCAAGGATTGGGCGTGGCGTTGAGCATTCGTCTCGTACCGCCACGTGAAAGGTCCGTTTTGACAGGTAGCTAGACAGCAGTTTAATCAGATAGCTTTGAAACTTGAGCTTGATAAGTTTGCAAAGCAGTCCCTCATGCCATACTCGGTCGAATGCTCAACTAGGAGACAAACCCAGAACATGTACTACAGAATGCTTTGGCTACATCCAGAAAGACTACTCCAGTGGACTTGTTGATGTTGAATCCATGGCTGATGATGTCCACAACTCTGAGGAGTTGGTGATTTGTCAAGTAGTCTTTCCGGAACCCAAACTGTTCTTTGGCGAGGAGGTTTTCGCTTGTCACAAAGTCCACAAGGTGGGCAAGGATAACTTTTTCGAAGAGCTTTGATAGGCCAGATAGCAGACTTATAGGGCATTTTGCAGGATCTCGTAGTGGTTTCCCAGCCTTGGGGAATACAATGACTCTTGCTTCTTTCCAGGCATTAGGGAAAATACTGGTGCTGCATGCAGGCATTGAATATATCAGAGACTGTTCTGCCCCCCACACCCCCTTTTAAGGGGGGGCACGGTCCCAGCTGGTCTAAACCGGTCAGACCCCCACGCTTGGACACCCGTGCGAACCGGAAGCACTAAAGTGCTTCCGGTTCACGCCCCGCCGACTGCCGCCTATTGGACTATCATGGGGGAGGTGGGAGTGCTCCCACCTCTTCCTCCCCCCCCCCGGGGACAAGTCCGACCGCCATAATGGCGGTGTGCACTATTTTAGCGCTCTGCCTTGCCCAATACATATATTTTTGTCTGGATGAGCAAGCCATGTTTTGTTTTTCATAAAGATCTGGGGTCAAGGAGGCTCAAACCGATGACATATTAATTTTACTCTTCCAACAAACAGAGGGGTGTGTTTGAGTATTAAAACAGTGCCCATCTTGGTGGAAAGGGAGGACGCCACATCTTTCCCCTAAAGTTACCCGAGCAGGTTTTCTTCTTCACAGTTCGGTTTTAAACCAAATAAAATGTGATCTGCCTATATTCTCACTCTGCATGACCACTTCCACAAGGTAGGAGTGGTAGTAATGTGCCTTCACACCTACTGCATGGACATGGGGTGGGGTCATGTGTGTAAGAGTGAACAAGGGCTGTGATGGGAAGCTAAGGTGAGCCCTGGAAGCAGGCACATTTAATGAACCAAGGCTGTGAGAAAGAAAAGCTCCTAGTTGGCAATTCAACCAAAGACCAGCTAGTCGCACGGCTGTTGAAAAGGCAGTTTTACCTTTCTCTTATAGATAATCGTCGATGATCAGGTTGGGCTAAGCAAGCACGGACCGGGCGCAGGCCTGCGCAGTTTCGCCTATGGCGATCACGCGCAGCCCAAAATTCAACACCTCCAGTCCTGCTGCTAGGCCTGTAACTTGGGAACCAGACTGTGCTCCAAGACGCTGACCGTTGAGTGAGCTCCGAGGGCCCCATGGCCGACCCTCTGCCCTGGTGGAGGGGAGATTACTGTGGTAGTCTCGTTGGTGCATCTGGATGAACGTTAACGTGTACAGCCTTGAATTAGAGGGCCCTTCTCCCCCAGCTCAGGTGTAGGCCTTCCCTGCATCTGTTTATCGTCCCAATATTCCACAAAAGGCAACGGGTCTACGAAAACGCACGAGTTCTGCCCCGGTGAGGAAGCATACTTGATGCTGCTCAAAACGTTCATAGGGCATCCCAACCCAGGAACCATAAGAGATCCTAATTTAAACCCTGCGGTAAAGAGGGGGTGTACAAAATGGGACCAAAGAGTGAATGGCATGGAAAGAAACTGCACCGTTTCTTGGAAGCTTCGGAAGCCTATACATCACATATCAGAAATCCCCCAAATCAGTGATGGTGAACACACAGTGATGAACACTACCCAGTGCCTAGGGTGTACGCTACACTAAATTGTCGCAGGCACGTAGCAGTAAACATACAGCTCATTTCAAATTTCTTTTCAGGAGGGAGCATACTCTGAAGCAGCATTCCTGTGGATTGTCGTAACTATCTGCTCCCCAGAATTACCAGATCTGCAGTGTGCCATCTTGAAATCTGAGCTCCCAGCCGTCACGTCTGTGGGTCCTGGGCAGTACTGTATAGGTGCGCAGGCCCGCGGCACAAGGGTCAGGGATTTGCCAATCGCCCTGGCCTACACAAGGAAAACTGAAACTGAGGGTCCACCCACACCCAGCTGAGCGGCGGACTCTGACTAATGTTGAGTAGTTGACTGACTCTTACTTTTCAACACAGAGATGATGGAGGAATCAATGTGATTACTGTGTGATCTGAAGTACATCACTCTCACTACCTCTACGACGAGCACGAGGACACCAGTAGCACGACGAGGTCTGTGGTATCATGTAGCACTGGAGCAGGGACAGATTGACTGCAGTGCGCTACGAGTCACGTCACTAACGAAATGGCCAATCACTGTCTGCATAAGCCACAGTGATTGGCCATACGTCTTTAACCAAGTGCGGCAGTGCCACCACCCAAGCCTAGCACCCAATGCTTTTATGCCTCCAGGCTGCGTGATGCCTCAGCCAATTCAGACGCTGCATTAGCAGCGCCAGAATTAGCTAGAGCAGGGATACGGCCTGCCCATTAGGAGAAGGAACCCTCGGCCTCTCTGGTGACGGACGGTCCCCCCTCGCTCTCCTACTGGGAAGACAGTAGGTGGCTGCAGTGCGCATGTTTGGGCTGGTCATAAAAATGACCAGCCTAAAATCAAGCAAGCACACTATTGCAGCTGCGCTTAGTGCACACCGCTGTCACTCAAACCCTTGACTGCTGCCGCAGCCCCGCACCCATCCCCTTCAGGGGCCGATTGCTTCGGGCGTGTCCCGGTATACATTAGCGTTTCAACCGTTCAGCGAGAGACAGCCTGAGCCCTGCGAGAGTTATTAATTATACTGGAATGGAGCAACGCCCCAGTGCCCCCAATGGACGCACCACCACTGTGAATGGTCATGACTGCTGCGACCAGCCATTTTAGAAAAATGTTACTGGATGTTCTCCTAGCAACAAGAAATTGTGCTAGCGGTGCCAAATCTTGCTTGCCCATTTACCATACTGGAGTCGCATGCAAGAAAAAATTTAATCACGTGGCGATTGGCAGAATTTGTCCAGAACTCCATATTACTAGAGTAACATGGAGTTGCCAAAATGTGTGCAATTCTGCTGGTGGAACGGAATAGTTTGCCCACCCCTAAAATTGTCCGGATCCTCCCTTTTCCTGGTACTATCAACGTTTTGTGCATCAGAACAAGTGCTAGCAGTGAAAAAAAATTAAATCAGTTTTGCTTTCCAGTATTCATCGAACAAGTTGACCTCATTTTCCTGTCGTACTCCAACAGTGCCATTTCACTCACTCTTACAAGAAGATTCAGTATGCAACCTAGCCAACAGCCAGCCCCCAAAATAGGAGCTGCTAACAGTTATTACCTGAAGGTTAACCATTTAGCATTCCTCTTGGTAAAAAATGAATTCTAATTTTGTTTTAAGGTAAAAGAATTATTAGTTCAGTCCGTCTCCCGTAGAAAAATGCCACAGTTATTTTCTTCCCTGACTACGTCATGTGGGTGCAGAGGGGCTCATCTCTGGTGATGAAGCAATGCCTCCGAGAGTTGGGCATCAATTACTCCCTCCCCTACACGTAAAGGCTGTGAGTGATGTTGACATGCAAATCATTGACGCAGCTTAACAGATCTGGTCCTGGCTGCAATCTACTGGTCACCAGTGGCTGACAAGTATACCACTGGTATTCATTTGACTGCCTGATTAAGGCATATTGTTAAAATACTACTGACCAGCAGGCATATGTATTAGAAAAAACAATATTCCACTGATTAGAGTGACGTAGGGATCGTCTTTGGTCCTGAGGAAGTAAGCCATGGGGGATGGCTTCTGAAACATGTCAACCTTGTAGAGAGTGACTCATTATAGTACACCATCTACACCTCCCCAAGCTTTTCCAGCTAGGGAAGGCAATAAAGTTATTTTTTCCACTAGCCAGGAAATTTTTAATTTGTTTCACATATTTTTCACGACCCTACCATCCATGCACTACACATAATCCTGATCACGGAAAAAAGTGCTCCCGCATCTACGTAGGTCGTAGCACGCCCCGTCCCGTAGAGGGACGGAAAGACCCCAATGATGATGCATGACACTGAATCAGGTTTCAGTGTGTGAGGGGTATTTTACAATTTCAAAAGGATTGCCCTTCCAACATCAATGAGAGGTGCTTGATTTTCCACACCATCCCCTTTTTTGATTAGAACCGTTAAGGTACTAATGCATCTAGTAGAGCAACGGTAGAATCTTTGTGTTGAACAACTACCAGGGAACCTCCTCACAAAGGGGCATCTGTGGGCAGTTCAGGCTCCTCAATGATGTGAAGTGGGAGGGCTAAGGTCAGTATTGGGAGGGGTTGTATCAATTATGGGAGGGAGGCAGTGGCTGTGGCATAGGAAATGGTAAGAGAAAAATTAGGGATTTCCATGGGAGCCTGGGTTGGTGGGATGACAAGGTGTGGGCTTTGGGAGGTAGAGGGAGTGATTTTCTCTGTCATGGCTGTTGATGCATGCCCTGTGGATATGTGTGTGGGGGTGCTGGTAATGGTGGTGAGGGTCTGTTCAGCGGCTGCAAGTTTGTTTTTTTGCTGCTTTTGGAAGGTGATGTGGTGCATGTGGATGTTGGTGCATGTGTTTGCTTATGTTTGCATTTGCTTGGGGAAAGGTTTAGGTAAAGGGATTTGGGTTAGGGAATAGGCAGGAGGTGGGATAGAAGGCTGGGTTGGGGGAAGGCTGCCATCAGGGAGAAGGCCAGAGACTGAAAAACACCTCTGTAGGGCAGACATACTACTGTGAATACCTTCCAGGAACTCGAGCGTCTGTGCTGTCACTCTGGACTGCCTCTGGATGGTATTCAGCAGTGCACTCTGCCCTCACAGAGAGCTATCTCAGGAAGTTAATAGCCTCCTCACTCAGGGCAGCTGGGGTCACGTGGGCAGGGGATGAGGTGCCTGGACCAAAGGAGAAGGTCTGTTCCTTACAGGAGTGGACCCGGACTAATTGGTGGGAATCAGCAGGGAGGGTAGAGATGGAAGGGGAGGTGGCAGAAAATGTTGGTGTGGACACAGGTCCTGGGGGATCTGCCACCACCACAGAGCTGCCATTGGAGGCTGACTCAGAAGATGAAGATGTAGCATCTTGCTCCACCAGGGTATGCTCCTCACCCTTCGGGCCACTGACTCTGTTGGTGTCAGTCTCCTCACTGGAGCCACTGTGGCCACCTGCATCCCCAATGTCGTCAGCACCATCTCCTCTGGCTGCCTCAGTTGATGCTGAAAAGAAGTGGAAATAGGTGTAAGACATCTTCTGTAACTCAATGTCCAAGCAAATCTCAGCAATAACATAATCAAATGGGCACATATCATTCCACCGACAAGGTCACCTATAACGTCCATGGAGAGAAGGGGACCTAAGTTTACTGTCAGCAGCAGCACAGATCTCCATGGTACCAGACACCACCTATGGAGAGGGACATACCCACTCCACATTGGTCGTGGTGAGAACACCATCCTCAGGTTGCATGTCTACAACTGCATTGAAATTTGAAATGCTAAAGAGGTTCAGCTAAGCTCCAGTCCATGATAATGATCTGTCACCTGTGTCCAAAAGGGAAGTCACATGACACTACCTAAAATGGTTACAACAAACACTTCGCAAACACAAGGAGATGATGGACGGAGTGCTGAAACTTTTCAGACACTCACCCCCAGTCACAGAGCTGGGTTCAATCCATCATCGTTCTTTAGCTCATTTCACCACCCCAGTTCAGACTCAGCCATATGCAAATCAGTCTTGACCCTGTTCCTCCTGGGAACAGTGCAGCCCGAACTGCCAAGCCAGGTCTTCCCTGGACCGGAAACAAGCATCCACAGATTGGTTTCGGGGTAACACACATCATCAGCAAGGCTAGCTTGAATCTGGTGGCAAAGTGAGGAAGTGACCCACGTCTGGGCATACCCAGCCAACTTAGGGCAAAGCAAACATAAGGAGGTGATCGACAGAGTGCTGAAGCTTTTCAGAAACTCACCCCTAGTCACAGATCTGGGTTGAGTCCATCATTGTTCTTTAGCTCACTTCACCACCCCAGTTCAGACCCAGCCTTATTCAAATCAGTCTTGACCCTGTTCCTCATGGGAACAGTCGAGCCAGAACTGCCAAGCCAGGTCTTCCCTGAACCAGTAACAAGCAATCTGGGACTGGTTTCGGGGTAACACCCTTCATTAGCCAGACTAGCTTGAATCCAGTGGCAAAGTGAGTAAGGGACCCACATATGGGCATACCCAGGGGCGAACAAAGCAAACACAAGGAGATGATGAATGGAGCGCTGAAACTTTTCAGATGCTCACCCCCAGTCACAGATCTGGGTTTGCTTTGTTTGCCCTAAGTTGGCAGGGTATGTAACGCCAAACCGGTCCCAGGATGCTTGTCGCCGGTCCAGGAAAGACCTGACTTTGCAGTTTTGGGACCGGGGGTGAGTGTCTGAAAAGGTTCGGTGCTCCGTCCATCATCTCTTTTTGTTTACTTTTCACACACACGCATACCATGGTATCACACACAGTGTTCAAACACCCACACATGACCACACCAATTTAGCATGTCACTCCCTGAGGCATGACCTCAGTCGGTGAAAACACCTTCAACAATTGACCTGGGTAGTCGAGATTACTCCACACCTCACATCAATGATAGCGAGGAAATATTTGTGAGACACAACTCTAAGTGGACGTACCATCATAAACAAAGAGTCGACATCAGGAAATGACTAATTAGATAGACCATTGCCTCTATGTATGTCTAACAAACCCTCCCATGTCTTTACACACCTGTCTGTGTATACATATTACCTGCATACCCAGCATGAATGAACATTTACCTTTACACACTGGCCAAAACATACAAATGTGGAGGACCCTCAGGCTTAACCTATGTACACCCTTATATCACGGGTCATGTTTTTTTTGTAGATTATATCACCATAAATAACTACCTACACGTACCATCATGTATGCATAATTACAGAGGAGACCACTGTTGTTTGTCATCTCACATTGCTGTACATAACCTACTTACCAAGGCCTAGTATGGCTCATTCTCTGCATCCTTTGTGCACTGTATGTTACATGTAACAGACCCCCAAGACAAGATACACGGTATTGGGAGAGCATCACTCCTTGTGTGGGGCAGCTGACACACACAACATCAAATATGTGTAGCTGAAAAGCCACATTACTCTGCCATGATAAAGATTGGGATATGACTTCACTGCATCCACACCAATAATCCTTAGGACATTACTCACCTACACAATTGATGGGACAACTACTGCTTGTAACAGAAGAAATATGTTAATGCACAATGTCAGACGAGGCACAGTATTCAGCTCCTTGTAGGTGCTGTTGGGTCCTCAACTGCCCATCAATCTTGGGGTAGGCCACTGCCAGGATGTGGACCGTTATAGAAGTCAGGATCGGGCGCGCAGCCCTATGACCTGGGGAGGACTTCCCCAGCTGGACTTCTGCAATGGTCCTGGTTCAGCGCCTCAGGTCCTCTCACCTCTTTCTGCAGTGGATGCAGAGCCGGTTTGCAGACTCCCAGGGTGCGCACTTTCCAGGCGATGTCTTTACACAATCCCTGCTTCTGATGGGCATTGACCTGTATTGATGCAAGAGATGAAGCAATATATTGGAACTGATAGCAAATGGGTCCATGTGGGGCTGTCACACATTTATTAGACGTATAGCACAAGAAAGTATCACATCTCAGTACGCTACACTTGTACTCCTCACATGCTAAGCACCACTTATAAGGCTATACACAATTTAGTAGTCATCAGCGGACTATCCTCTATCCTGGTAGAGTAGTACACTGACCAACATAGACCTCTAACACCATGTAGGGCAGGGCCATCACAAATGTAGTCTACTGATAGCAACAGTGGCACATACCACACCAATCTGACCGTCTGAAAGTAAAGCCACTTGGGCATTTATGTACACATCCGGGGTCCTCCAGGCCCTTTCACAACATGATTACGCCACAAACAACCAGACACAAGGGTACACAGTGACACCAATCACAAAGCTCACAATGAAAGGGCTTGCAGGTGTCATACTGACAGATTCCAATCTGGTATGCTCTGGCCATGTGGACTACAGAGAGGGATAACATGAAATGTGTGTCCGTTTTGGGTGGTTGCTACTACCATCACAGGCCATACCTCCTGTCACATGTGACACTGACACATGGATGGCATTAACAAAATGTAGTATACCCAGTTATATATGTTGTCTTATAACAAGCTACTGAACCACAAAAGTCCATTGTCTTACACATGATTAACTTCCAGGACAGGCAAATTGCCACATGAGCATTAGGCCTCTTCAATGAAACAATATGGAGAGTCACAACACACCAGCGGGACCCATTTAAATCACACACATCCACAGTGTGGGCCAACCAACAGAAGTCTCCGGTCAGGGGCTGACCTCTGACAACATACAGAAAGTACAACATGCACAGTCAATCAGGAAGAAGTCGTGGAGGAAGGGGACTCATTTTGTGATATTTCAAGGATCAGCTGGACGACAGTGAGTTAAAGCTGTGACTCACATGGCCAGCCTAAAGTAGCATTGCCTCTGAGCCTACGCCATGGCCAATGATGGGCACAATTCTGCATATACTCTTGTCCTGTGCAGCTAGTGTAGACTCAAATAAAATTTACAACACTTACACAGCACTTCAATTCAGATTGTACATCTTTGAGTCATTCTATATGTGACATCAGCTTTCTATGGCACTCTGAGGGGGCCATTGCGGTACTGCTATCTCCAAAAGCATACTCTGAAGACTACAGATGTGGCCTGCATCAGTTAATTGACTGCACAAATGCCTTACTTCATCCATACCTGCTCATTAGAGGACACATACATAGCACAGACTCTGAGCCTACAGATCTCCAGGATTTGGTAACACGTGTATTATGGCACCAACAACAGAACATACACACTAAAATGTGAATTCAACCCAGGAATGTTATGTGCCTAAACTACCTTCACAATGATGATGTGAAGTATGCAGAGTCAAGTGCTTCATTATACATTACATGGATGTGTAATGTAGGGACACCAAAATTCCACAGATTCTACATCATATGACACACTAGACACCCAAGCACAATCTTAGCTTGGGAGACAGGAAGCAATGCAGTCCTACAGAGTGGAGTAAGCATGTGAGGAACTTACCTGCTCCTCTGGTGAGCCATACAAATGTCCATACAGGGTAGGACCTCTTGCATCAGCTTCTCAAGCTCCTCTGGATAGAATGCTTGGGCCCTCAACCATTTTGCACAGGACATGATAGCTCCCAGAGACGGCAAACAGCAGCTGAAGTCGAGGCGGTATTGATCTCAGTAGTATCAGTAGGCAAGTGTAGAGTTCAGCCCACAACAGCATTAATGTATGCCACATAGACAGTCTTCAGCTTGCACAGACAGAGCCATTGGACCGCGTCATTCAAATTCTACAATATAACCCAATAGTTGCATCTGTCTTAGTCGACACCGTCTACCGTGCATTAAACTTCCGCCGGAGCTAGCATCCGCTATAGCTATAGCTATCGTCCGCTATGCGATGTAAGGCAAACGCCATATTGCCGTTTGTAAGTGGAGTATACCTCATGTAATTGACAACGTCACAATGTTATGTTATGTTATGTTATTGCTATTTATAGAGCGCGCTATTACCCAAGGGTGTCCTGGCGCTATGTGAAGTCATAAGGAGGCCATGCGAAGGAGACATATACAGAGATCACGCAGAGAAAAGCCAGGTTTTTAAGGCCTTCCTAAAAGAGAGTAGATTTGTTGTGGATCTAAGGTATTGCGGAAGACTATTCTGGGTCTTAGCTGCGCATGTTACAAAACTTCTGCCTCCCCAGCTAGCTTTGTGGACTCTGGGTACCGAAATCAGCTTTGCCTCTGACGAGCGCAGATCTCTTTTTGGCAGGTACCAGGTGAATTGTTGCTTAAGAAACTCGGGGCCTTCTCCATGTAAAGCTTTGTGGACCAGGCATAGAGCTTAAAATTGAGTCCTTTTCCTTAAAGGCAGCCAGTGAAGCTTTTTCAACTCCGCTGAGATAGATGCATATTTTGGTGTATTATTAATCAACCGTGCTGCTGCATTCTGGAGGATCTGCAGTGTATGCATGAGTCCTTCTTGCAGCGTGAGGTAAAGACCATTACAGTAGTCCAATTTGGACAGGGCTAGGGTGGTGATGACTGTTTGAATGCTATCTTTGGGGAGGTAAGGCATTATTTTTCTACACGCTCTAAGCGTAAAGGAGGTAGAGGATACAACGGCATTTATCTTTATCAATAACTACAAGCATGTGATAACATGTCTACAGGAGGTGTTGACCAAATCTCTGGAATTACCTGTTCACAAACTGGAATCAACAGCATTCCATTTGATGTCCACACCATTTCAGCCGTTAGTGTGACCACGGCAATCACGATTATAACGATGTGCAAAGATACAGATATAGGCCCAGCGGTTGTACATGAAACAATAGGAGTATGTCTAATGAGTACCTTGCCAAAATGCCCACATGTGGAGGCCAGAAAGATCATTTAATTGGATTCAAATATGTCTGTCAATAAATAAGTGGAATGATGTGTCGTGCTTACATATCCAGAACTGTCTGCATATGATGAAAATTGATTGCTGCCTTATAGATATCACTGTGGACACTTTGATCCTTGTCTAATTATGTGTACATCACATTTATGCAACATTTTGGGCATTAGGTATATGCTAAGTCTCACTGTCCCTACCATTTCGAGAACTTGAATCCATGGAAGTAAGAGATGTCAGCAAATAGTACACCACTTAAAGTAAGTCCCCATACATAACAGCACTCATTCCACCACATGGGTACCTGACAGCCTGGGTGACAGTCAACATTGCACACGACTCAAAATCCCTATGTGCATAGTAGCTGTGGCTTGATTGTTAACCGAGGATCAACATTATCACGACCAACAGTCATTTTTTTTTTTTCATATTTATTATTGAAATTGAATGGTGTCATACATATACAGAATACAGAAAAACAGACCATTAAGTACTTTCTCATATAGTATACCCCGCTTTCGACAAAATGTTTACAAATTAATCAAAGAAAGCCCCCCACAATTTTTCAAATTTTCTTCCCCCCCAGTCCTCAAGGCATAGCTTCGCTCACTTATCTTTACTCTACGCATTTTAAATAACCATTCATACATAGATGAAGTCTGATTTGTACGCCAGTTTTGAAGTAACAATGATCTGGCAACTGCCATGCAAATATAAACTAATTTAGCAAAGGATTCAGATAAATTAAGATGCGGATCGAAACCGTAGAGCATTAGTTTGACATTTGAAGGTATCTGAATATGAAAATGAGCGGTCAAAAAAACAAAAATGTCATCCCAGAATGCTTTTACCATACAACAATCGGCTATTACATGAGTCCAATTAGCAGGGGGGAAATTTAAGCATCGAAAACAATTCGGAGGATGGTTGCTATACATTTTGGCAATTACCGCCGGAGTACGATACAAAAGCCATTTTCCAAAAAATAACATTCTGCGCCAGTTAGACAATGTCAATACATGATTTTCTTGTTCCCACCATTTTTTTATAATTTTAGCGCCCAGATCCCTTTGTCTAGACTGAGCAAGGCAACGCTTCCACTCTCCGGGTTTCCTTATCAAAGTATTATTAAAAAAAAGATCGTTGTTAAGAGTGGAAATCTGAGTAAACGAAATGGGAGCATGTTGCAACAAGAATTGATAAATGTAAATGTAAGATCCGGCTCACAAAAAATTTCTTGCAATTAATAATCGCATCTTCGGCGGAATTATCCACCTTGTATGGTCCAAAAAATCACCCACTAAATCCAGCATTCGTCCACTGACCCATTAAATCAGAGCCAAACCCATGGCCATAAAATGAGAATAAATTAATCAATAAAGAGGAAGAATTAAACAGAGAAAAAGAATATCTTCTAAGCATAGCCGTACGCTTCCTAAAGAACCAGGCAATTGTCTTATACCTAACCAGCTTGGGAGATTTAGGAACTTGAAGGGGGGGAGAAATTTGACTTTCCGAAAAAATTAAATCAAAGAAAAAACTAATAAATACGTTAGAATTGGATGTTGGAGATTTAAATCGAGTCAGATACTGAGCAAAGAAGGCATTGTAATAATCTCTAATATTCGGTAGTGCAAGTCCATTATCTAATTCCTCATATAAAATATTCAGTGCAATGCGAGGCGTTTTATGTGCCCACAAAAAGCGTGAAAACATGGATTCAATTTGAGTTAAAAAAATACCCGGAAGAAAATAGGGAATCGTGGAGAACAAAAAATTTAACAATGGTAAAATTGACATTTTAATCAAAGCAACTCGGCCCAAAATTGATAGTGGTAATTTATTCCAGCGGGTGAGCATTGAGCCGACTTTCCGAAGGAGGGGATCAAAATTAAGACTGTAGAGATCTTGAACTGAAGCTGTAAAAAAAACCCTGAGATATCTTTTGGGTTTATTATTAATACAGCCCCTTAAATCCGGATGTAATTCGGGTTTAGGATTGCCACAGACCAATATTTCTGTTTTTGTTTTGTTAATACGATAGCCTCCGAAAGTCTCAAATTCCTCAAAAAGCTGGAATACGCGAACTTGTGACTGCAAATCGGATTTGATAAGAAGCATAATATCATCAGCGTATAGTTTTATCTTTGACATTAATGGAATCGGGGGCGAAATCTCTACACACTGCCGAATTGCGATTGCAAGGGGTTCGATAAAAAAAGCAAAAAGAATCGGTGATAAGGGACAGCCCTGACGTGTACCCCGATTGACTAACACTGATCCTACTGTTAGTGAATTAATAATAATATTTGCTTTGGCACCCGTGTAAAGATCACGAATGAAATTAATAATAATTAATGGAATATGAAAATATTGCAAAATAATAAAAAGTGTCTCCCAGACCACCAAATCAAAAGCTTTTTCTGCATCAAATAACATAATTAAGGCTGGGATCCTCAGTGTGTGAAAGTAATCCAGGGCTTCCGAAAGATAATGGGTATTAGTCATCAGTTGTCTGCCGGCAATAAAACCGTTTTGATCTTCATGAATCAAATCTGGAGCGATATGATTAAATCGAATAGCAAGTAAATTAGTAACAATCTTATAGTCCGAATTTAAAAGGGTAATGGGACAATATGAATTAGGATCCCTGGCATCCTTCCCCTTCTTCAGAAAGCTAACCACAGTGCCCTCGCAAAAAGAGTCAGGGATGGAGGCTCCAATGAGCATGGAGTTAAAAAATATCAGAAAAGGCAGAAAAAAAAACTTTAAAAAATTCCGCGGGTAATCCATCTGGGCCGGAGGCTTTCCCTGATGGAAGTTCTTGCACTACCCATTGTACCTCTTCTAAGGAGAATTCACTTACCATATTTAATTGCTCGGATTCGGAGAGGGAAGGGATCGCATCCCTTCTCAGAAAAGCATTTAATTTTAGCTGATCTATTTCATACTGATGGCTATATATTTTTTCATAGTGGGAATGCATTATCTTACCTATCCCATCCGAGTCAGTTGATTGGTAATGGGACAAATTAAACCCCGAATTAAATTAGAGGCAACTTGCTCTTTAGCCTGCCAAGCCAGAAATCTACCCGTAAAATTACTTTCTTCGTAGACTTTCTGATATTGACTACGAAAAAACGCCTCTCCTTGCTCAAATAAATATGTGCTAAATTCACGTTTAGCTGCATTCAGTTGATCTTTAATATTTCTAGAGGGATTTTGTTGTCTTAAAGCACTAAGAACCTGTATACGATGTTCAAAGGAGTTTTTTTAAGCCCTAACAGCAATAGATGTGGCAGCATCTTTCCCAATAATAATTCCACGAATAAACGCCTTTAGGGCATCACAGATAATACTAAGAGGGGCGGTGCCAGTATTGCGAATTATAAATTCTCTAATTATGATTTTGAATTCAGAGACCCATATTTCGTCGGTTAGATATGATTTATTGAAGACCCATCTTTTAGGAGACCTTCTACTTTCCCCAAAAATAAACTCCCGAATAAGCATAGCGTGGTCAGAAAATACATTATGCACCGTATTGTGATAACCTAACCTGAGATTGCGTGAGGCAAGAAAAAAATCAATGCGGGATGAAGACTTAAATCTACTCGACCAGCAAGTATATTCTTTTTTAGAGGGATTTTCTAGACGCCAATGATCAGAGAGATCCAATCGTCTTTTATAATTGGAAATAGTTTGGAAAACTTTAGGTTTGAGTTGGTTTTTTGATTGGAACGATGAGTCCAATTTAGGATCCATCAAGACATTAAAGTCACCCGCCATCACAATATCCCCTGACACCGTCAATAGGGATTGGAACATATATTCAAACATATTAGAATCATCATTTGATGGGCCATAGCAGCTAATAAAGGTAAGAGGTCTCTGTCTATTTTTAACTCTACATGAGACCCAGCACCAACGCCCTGATCCTCCTTCTTCTGAGTGAATAATTGTCCGCATGTATGTTCTTATTTAAAAATATCGCCACCCCTCGCTTAGATTCGTTACATGATGCGAGACACCGAAACGAAGCCCAAGATTTAAACATCGAAAACTGATATATCTTAAGAGAGGTAATATGAGTCTCCTGTAATAGAATTACAGAAGGAGTTTTTTGCCGTGATCCAGATTTCCACAGCTCGCCTTTTGTTGATATTATTCAAACCGTTAACGTTGAGAGAAAAAAATGTCAATCTCTCCTTGCTTGACAAAGACATCTTGATTTATCTAATTGTAAGCAGACATCATCAGGCCTCACCTTCTTTACTGTAGACATTCTGATATTTTGAAATGACACAAACTTGCAAAAAAAAAACCACCTGGCACCATCAACTTCGTTTTTTGTTATAACCCACCCATCACCACCCTGACCCACCTCCCTCAGAACTCTCCCCCCCATCACCACCCTCACCACCCTCGCCCCCCCAAACCCTCCCCACCAATGGCCCGACTTCCCCTTCCCACGCTGACCATCGGAACCTACCCCACACCATTAGGGTGACCTGTCGCACCCCCTGGGCCCCCTGGATTTGACACTCCATCCTGTTCTACTGACCCCCTCCACCCAACCCCTCCATACAGTCGGCACCCAAAAAAAAGAAAAAAATCAAAACTCATCACATCTATAAACACAAAAAAAAAAAAAAAAGCTCTACACAGATTCCTCCAAATTTAACCTGATGAAGAGTTCGAGATCTCCCAGAGCAAGTCCTGTGCTGCTGCAATATCGGATAACATAAAGAATTTGCCTTTCACTAAAACTTTAAGCTTGGACTGTTGCGCTATCGTGGCTTGGGCCCCTTTAGCTTTAAATGATTGTAACATTTGGACAAACTCTTTTCTTCTCCGAGCAGCAGAAGCGGACATGTCTGAAAAAATGCGACATTTCACAGTTTCATTAACAAAGAATTGTCTTTTCTGAATTGCCGTCGAGAGAATAGTCTCTTTAATCCGTGTATCGGAAAATTTTTATAGAATTGTTCGAGGGAGGGAGGAATTTGGAAAAGGTTGAGCGGGGACTCGATGTGCTCGCGTAATGGTTAGGTCCCCCTCGTGATTGGGAATCACTTTGGATTTTAAAAAAGAGGTAACCCACTGCAGCGTGCTAGAGCCTTCAAGACCCTCGGGGACCCCCACTATACGAAGGTTAGATCGATGATTATAGTTCTCTAAATCATCCAATTTGGATTCAAGTAAACGTGAAGTAAGGGAAAGCTGATTTGCGTCTTTTTTGACCTCGATCATTTGATCCTCCAGATTAGAGATGCGAGTTTCGGCTTCTTGGAGCCGAGCAGGGAATGTAGAGAAGAGCTCCTCCATTTTGTCCAGGCGCTGATGAATCAAAGCGAGCTCAGATTTCTGAAACCTCTTCAACTCTCGGACCTCATCGAGAATTAGATTTAACATATCTTTAACTGACATCTTGATCTCCCCAACGGTCACAGTGTCTAAATCTAACAAAGGACTGAGGTGACTGACGTTAGAAACAGAGTTACCTGGGGTAATTGAAAGCTTGTCAGTAGGTGATTCCGCTATAACCGTACTTCCCAAAATCAATGCATCTTTCTGAGTATCATCCGTAATTTTCAAAGAGTGTACCAAAGAGTTATCTTTAAGTGAAGGTGTAGAAAGTATAGACGGGGCCGCAAGGTTAGACTTATGCAGGAAATTTGGAGGTTGAATAATTGAGGAAGAGGAAGAAGGACAGACTTGGGCGGAGGGGCTTTGACAAGGTACAGCACTTTTCTTATCAAAAAGAGGGAATGGTTTAGCGCCCTTGAGCACCTCCATTAAGCTGTCCTGCGTGGAAGTAAAATCCTGAATGAGTGAAGTGCGTGCTGCTTCTACACAATGAGAAGCCTCTAAATCTGGAGTCGGAGTCTCCCCAAAAGATTCCTCCAGCTCTTCAGAGCTTCCCGCACTGTCACTTTTGTCCTTCACATCGCCTTTATCACCAGTAGCATCTTTATTTAATAATTTGGCTGCATTCCTCGCTTCTTTAACCTGAATGCGTAGAGCCTTTGCTTTACGAGTATTCATTAATTTCCCCATATTTAGAGGAAACCAGTAGTAATGGTAGCTCCCTTACCTTTTAGTCCCAGTTTAGTCCTGGTACCTCTAGGTCTCTTGGGTCCAATAACCCAGAGTGAAAGAAACAGAGCAGCAACAGTGGCAAAAAAAAATAATAATAATAATTTTTTGTTTTCCGCTACCTGAGCGCCAAGTAGGACTTCAAACTGCCAATCCACGTCGCCGATTACTGTTCATCCGTATAGGCACGATCACCGAGTCTCAGGTCTCAGGTAAGCTAACAGCTGCTGCAGCTTCTCCAGCGCCACACCGCGCTGCAGGCGAAACTGAAATGAGAGGAGGTAGTCCGCTCCGATAAGGAAAGGCACTCTGCTAAGCGAATTCAACCTTTTTTAGAATGCCGCCACCAGCCGCCTTTCGCCTTCCACCTCTGCCTCAACCACGGAGCTCCAGGCACAAAGCAGATACAGCGTGAGGCAGGGAACTGAAGACTAGGGATGCCGAAGAACACAAATAAATTTGGAGACGGAAAGAACTGCTCCACTCCGACGGAAAGAACCGCTATGCTCCCGTCGAAACTCAGGCTTCAGGCTTCAGGGGACAAGGAATCCACCCGATAAGGAAAACGCCGCCTGCCAGCCGCCATCAGTCTCTGCTGGAACCACACAACCTCGAGGAGGAGGGGAGGAGTCAGGAACCGGGAATCCTCAGGTGCGCATGGAGGCGTGGATCTCCATCACGCTGGCCAACAGTCATGATAAAAATTGAATTGTGGAAGTGCTACTAAGCTCAGCATTCACAGCAGTTTGTGAATGTGTGTGACTGGAACAAGCTTTATTTGAAAGGGCAACACACATATGTGGTCATATGCCTGTTACAACACATACCACATGAGGCATGCATATACATGCATGTGTGGTGACTCAAGTCAGTCACTAAAAAACATCCAACACATATTACAAGAAGTTTATGCCAAATATGGCTGACACTGTCCAAAAGTATTCGAGATACCCTCCATATGACCTCTCACCTCATTCCATGTCATCCAACATGTCCATCATTGGAACTGTTGGCCATCTCCTATGGTATACCATCAATGGCGAAAGTCACTGGAGCACTAATATCTCAGATAATGGTACATCAAATTTCATGTAGGAGACCTAAATGTAGTGACACTTCACACACACAATGACTACTTCACATTCAGATCAGAAACAGAGGCAAGGCTCATGTGTATGAAACTAATAGTTACATTTTATTTTGAACACATAGTTTTATTTCTATACTTATCAGGCCATTGGCCAGTCCACAACTTTGTTGGTGGCAGGTGTCCAATTGGTCTGGCACCTATCTTGCCTGCAAAACACTGCCAGAGGAACCTCCCCAGGAAGGAGCATCTGGATGAGATGCCAGGCACCTCGAAGATCGCATTTGGAAGGGGAGCTTGTGCTGAGGAGAGAGGAGCTTGGGCTTGGGAGGGGTGGACTTTGCCCTGGGAGTGGTTTTCCGTGGTCTGAGATAGGTTTTTGCTCTTCTCCTCCTTCGGCTGATAGATTTGGGAGGGGTCGTATGTGAGGTGGAAGGGATGAGGATGGGGATGGAAAAAGGGGGCCTGAGTTGGGAGGAGGGAGCTGGTCAACAGGGCAATGTCTAAGAGAAAGTAAATATTGGTCACTGGTAGAGGGTGTGTGGTGATCATAGGTCGGGTCAGGTTGGGAGGTAGAGGGAGCGGATTCGTCTGTTGTAGGTGGCTCTGATATGGGTGCAGGTCTGCTTTCTTGACTTATGATGGATGGTGTAGATGGGTGTGAGGGTACAGGACTACTGTCTTGACTAATGGTGGGTGGTGTAGATAGGTGTGTGGGTACAGGTGTGCGGTCTTGACTGATGCTGGGTGGTATGGATGGGTGTGTGGGTGTAAGTGTGCAGTCTTTACTGATGGTGGGTGCTGTTGATGGGTGTATACTGCATGTGTTGGATTGGGGGTGCATGCACAGGTGTGTGTGTGCGTGCTTCGGGCAGGCAGAGGAATAGGGTCTGGGGATGGGATGGGATAGAGGAAGGAGGTGGGGTGGAAGAATAGCATGGATTTCAGTCTGCCATTAATGAGGAGGCCAGAGCCTGAAACGATCCCTGTAGGGCAGACATATCTCTGTGAATGCCACACAGGTAGTCAACCATCTGAGCCCATTGGCTGCCCACACCTTGGATGGCATTCAGTCTGCCCTACAGAGATCTGTTTCAGGAGGTCAATAGCTTCCTAACCAAGGGCAGATGTGGGTACAGGGGCAGCAGCTGAGGTGCCTGAAGCAGAGGAGATGGCTCCCTTCTTAGAGGAGCAGGCCTGAACAACTGCATGGGGTGCAGCAGGGAGCACAGTGGGGGAATGGGGGTGGCAGAAAATGATATAATAGCCCCAGGAGGGGTGGGATCCACCAACACCAAGGAGTGGCCCCTGGTGTCCCACTCTGTAGATGTTGGAAGGGTCCTATGTGGCACTTCCCTCTCCCTCTCGGACAGCGGATCCATCTGTATCAGTGTTCCGACTGGACCCACTTGGCCTAGCTGCTAACCCAACATCCTGGACCGTGTTTCCTCCGCTTTCCTGGGTAGATGCTGAAAGAACAATTCAGCTTGGTCAAATTCAACAGCGTTGACCCACGGGAGGAACTGCTAAGTACTCATAGCACAACTATTTTGCTGTTATCACACCACTTACCAGGATGGCTAAATTGACCAAAACCTTAATAGTAGCACATACATGTATGCAGCATGAGTCTGAAACAGTTGCACACAATGATGTATGGGCCACAGTCAGCCAATATTGCATGAGTCTCCTCGGCACGACTCAATCTTCATGTGTGTTGCAGTGTATGACTTCACCCTGTATACTGTGCCCCTTTTCACATACTACAGTGATAATGTGACATCACCTAGCATGTCTATGCTTACAGCAGTCATACCCATTCCACACAAGGACCTGCTACAGTCACTAATCATTTTTGAAACCCACTACCCTGTGCACCGATGTGAGACTGATACAGGTATCTCAGAGCAATATGTGTAGTATCAAGGAGAATGTCTCAAAGCAAATGCCAGTCCACACTGCTCACATGACCTTTTTCACACATCTTCATACATCCTCTGTCACCGCACCTCAATATTTTGAATGAAAGGCTAGGAATATTTATGTATCATGTGTCACACACCAAAGTATCCTGGAGACAATGTGACTCAACTTTGGTTGAGGTGTCATCACATACATCTATATGACCTGACACTACCTAGGCCTAGGTACATTCCCACTCCAGTTTGCTTTGCTCACCACAACCATTTACCCATAACATATTGTAAACCTGTTACATTAGGTAAGAGTGATGAGACAAAGGGAATGTTCTGTCCATGGAGTGTATTTTACACTTGTAGACAATAGGGAAGGGACATCACAGCACCTAAAGGTTTCAACATACAACAATTCCAATATGTTGCTGAAAATGCACACTCACAAATAACTCAAACAAGTCAGATTGACAACACCTGCTGCATGTCAGCAGGCATTTACAGTTCCTCCACAATTCCACATGTGCATGTTAGATAAATGTCTACTGACACCTAACCAGCATGGTACTTCACATTGTGAGACAGTCCTCATACCATGTATGTAATTGCATCAACATTAGCATCAGATGTTTTTCACATAATCATGTAAATGGAGATGTGTGACAAAGGCACCCATGTCCACACACCCCTGCCTGCAATGAGACATTATGTATGTACATCACCAGACACAAAAGTCATTGACAACTTGACTAACACATTCAATTGTGATGGACACAGATGTCAGACTATGTAGAGCCATCGATCTTGTAGTAAACACTTTTGCATATGATAGTACAACACAGTTATGTTACCAATGCAAACAAGGCCTACACATGCAATTACTCTTCTATATGGTTCAACATTAGTAAAGCTCCAGGTTGATGTGGTTGCAGGTGCCTGCAATAATAAAGAGATGTTTCAACAATACTTGGATTAGACAGCACAATACTCACACCCTTGCAGCTGCTGTTGGGCCCTCAACTGCCCATCAAGCATGAGTCACATTGGCACAACTCAATCTTCATGTATGCTGCAGGGTATGAAAACCACTAGGATGCAGGCCATTAGGGTACTCAGGGTCTGGCGTGCACCTCTACAAACGAGGGAGGACTTTCCCAGCTGGACTTCTGCACTGTTCCTGGTCAAGCATCTCAGGTTCTCCCACCTCTTCCTGAAGTGGACGCTGTCCCGGTGATAGACACTCAGGATCCGCACTTTCCAGGTGACGGCTTTACAATGTCTTTGTTTGAAATCGGCGTTGACCTGGATGGATAAAAAGATGAAGAGATTGAGTGGACATGCAAGACATAGGTCATCTGTGTAGCAGATCAAGAAGTTGTAGACACCTAGCATGTCCAAGTAGAACTTGACAAGACCACAAATGTGTGGGCTCCCATGATGCCCATGCACTCTGACATGAAGAAATGTACACTGATCATCAGACGACTGTACAAAACTCTGGCTGTTTTGTTTACGCCCTATCACAGCCTAACTACAACACTAAGGCCAGGGCCACAACACCAGTTATGCTGATTTTGGCAGGATGTACCACTACACAACATTGGGAGCATGTGACAGCTGAGGAAAATCTGAATGACTGTACAGATACTTTAACAGAACAGACCTGTGACTCTTTACATGCTGTTCACATAAAGACTGTCAGCACACACTATAACATGGATGGTCTGGCATGTGTCACACATTTTTGCTCACAACCTGCAAACTAGTCGTTATGTGTACAACTCCATGTAAAATTGTTGTATGACTCATTGAGCCTGTGGTCAATGTCCTGACAGCAAAGCCAAGCCATTTAGTACTTGCTGCCACTGTCACAGTGAAAACATCAACACGCGAATTGTGTAAACGGTCTGTTAGCTTCACGGGACACACCTGGTGATGCAGTGATGGATTTGACTTCTGTACTCACCAACTATGTGCACAGTATGTGTCAAGAGAACAGATACTCTTCCTAATGAGAGCACAAATCATGGGCCTGTTCAACACACTTGTGGTAATGATGGGCCAGTCCTAAAGCAGTGTAACACATTGACAATGAGGATAAATGGCAAGTACACTCAGGTATGTGGCCCCTGTCAGGGCTCATCTCACAGGTGGCTTTACTAATATATCTTAGGTCCACCAGTGCCACAGATATCTCAGCTAAATCTTGGGCCAGAGTGGATAGGAATCATTGGCAGCTTTAGCTTTCTGCATGTTTGCCATAGTGAACCCAGATTAACATCATATTTGCAAGTTGTTGATAGGTTGGTGTAAATTTAATGGTCATGCAATACAAGACAATAACGTTGTATTGGTCACTGATCATGTTTGTGACGTTCCATCACTCCCAAACAAGATGTTGGTTCGGAATTAAATCTCCATGTGAAGGCCATATTAGTCCACATCATACTCTGCTGTTTGTGCAAGGCACAGGGCTAGGATGTAGTGTGACTCCAACATTATTATGGATAGTGTT
This sequence comes from Triturus cristatus, assembly GCF_964204655.1. Lineage (NCBI taxonomy): Eukaryota > Metazoa > Chordata > Amphibia > Caudata > Salamandridae > Triturus > Triturus cristatus. The sequence goes on from NC_140583.1 coordinate 743,586,285, forward strand.
TGCAGGCAATGTACAGAGCACCACCATGCAACACATTTCTGACCTAAATAATGAGAATACACTCTAAGAAATATGTCTGTGCTTTCACTCAGGAACTCTTAGACACATAATAGAACGTGCACTTGTTACGGTTGAGACGTCAGTATCCTTTATACAACATGCAGAACTTACCTGCACCTCTGGTGAGCCAGAGGTCTGCGAATACAAGGGAAGGACCTCTCCAACCAGTGTCTCCAGCTTTTTTGATGTGAAGGCCGGGACCCTCTCACCTGTTTGGTCTGGCATCATTGCTCCCAGAGGTAGCACACAACAGCTGACGGTGAGTAGGTGTTAATGGCAGCAGTGTCAGTAGGCATGTGAGATTTTTTTCAAACCGCTGCGTATATGTATGTTGCTTACGTGGTCGTGAGGATAGATACACACAGCGACTGGCCCGTCAAGGTCATATTCCCCAATATTAGCGTATGGCAGAGACAGCTGTGCAAGTAACCGCCGAACCCACGATCAATCACTGCAACATACCACAAAACAGGTCTGAGGATGCTTGTTTCCTGTCCAGGGAGGACCTGGCTTGGCAGTTCGTTCTGGACTGTTTTCATGAGGCACAGGGTCAAGACTGATTGGAATATGGCTGGGTATAAACTGGGGTGGCGTAGTGGGTGAAAGAACAATGGATTTAACCCAGATCTCTTGACTGGGGGAGAATGTTTGAATCATTCAGCATTCTGTCCATCATTTGTTGCAGTTACACTTTTTGCCCTAAGTGGGATGGGTATGCCCAGACATGGGTCCCTTGCTCACTGTGCTACTGGATTCAAGCTGGCCTGGCTGATGAAGGGTGACATACCCCGAAACCGGTCCCAGGATGTTTGTTTCCGGTCCAGGGAGGACCTGGCTTGGCAGTTCGGTATGGACTGTTCCCATGAGGTACAGGGTCAAGACTGATTTGCATATGGCTGGGTCCAAACTAGGGTGGCATAGTGGGCAAAAGAACTATGGATTTAACCCAGATCCCCTGACTGGGGGAGAATGTTTGAAACATTCCGCATTCCGTGCATCATTTGTTGCAGTTACACTTTACCCCCTAAGTGGGATAGGCATGCCCAGACGTGGGTCTCTTGCTCGCTGTACCACTGGATTCAAGCTAGCGTGGCTGATGAAGGGTGATATAACCTAAAACCGATCCCAGGATGCTTGTTTCCAGTCAAGGGAGGATCAGGCTTGGCAGTTCGGTCTGGACTGTTCCCATGAGGCACAAGGTCAAGACTGATTTGCAAATGGCTGGGTCCAAACTGGGGTGGCATAGTGGGCAAAAGAACAATGGATTTAACCCAGATCTCTTGACTGGGGGAGAATGCTTGAATAATTCAGCATTCCGTCCATCATTTGTTGCAGTTACACTTTTCGTCCTAAGTGGGATGGGTATGCCCAGACGTGGATCCCTTGCTCACTGTGCCACTGGATTCAAGCTAGCCTGGCTGATGAAGGGTGACATACCCCGAAACCGGTCCCAGGATGTTTGTTTCCGGTCCAGGGAGGACATGGCTTGGCAGTTCGGTCTGGACTGTTGCCATGAGGCATAGGGTCCAGACTGATTTGCATATGGCTAGTTCCAAACTGGGGTGGCGTAGTGGGCGAAAGAATAACGGATTTAACCCAAATCTCTTGACTGGGGGAGAATGTTTGAATCATTCAGCATTCCGTCCATCATTTGCTGCAGTTACAAGATCACAATATAAGGCAGAATAAGAAAAGCAAATCAAAAGAGTATTATTTGAAAATATCCTTCTAGTTAATAGTTCATGGGTACTGTGGTACTGGTGATGAATATGTGTTATTAAAAAGGTTCGCAAATTGATGTTAGTCCTCATCAGAGGCCGTCTCGAAATCTTCCAGTTCACACACAGTATATACGTGATTATTGTAGAGTCCTGATAATGCATGCTCATTGTTGCGACCCTGCACAATAGATGGGCCAGCAATTGGTTGCTTGTCTAAGGCACTTGGTGGTGATGGTGGCTCCTCTTTGGGATGCTCACAGAACATCACTGAATCAAGTCATACATCAAGAGCTTCATCGAAAAGTTCCACTAGTGATATTGCTCTTTCACAGTTTTCAACCTGTAGAAGGGACAGATACATTGCTCGGTATGGTCTCAGGTGATCATGTAATGGTTGAAGGATTGCTTCCATAGCAATATAAGTCACTGGGGGGCTGCTCTATCTGTAAATCCAAAATGATTTCAGTCAGATATTTTAAGCACCAGAATGCAAGTTTGACTTGTGTGTTGTCCATTTTGGGAAATTATTGCATCCAGTCCTCACTGAGTTCAGATAGCCAAACAGGTCCCATATAAGGTGCCAGATTCTCTCTGTATCTTTGTTCAGCTGGATACATGCACTTCATGTTGTTGATTTCCTTGTCGGAAGAGGAAAAAGTTGATGATACTACAGCCAATTAGCAGTATTTTGATTGGAAATCCTCCAAAGAGGCTGGAGAACAAAGAGTGAAAAAATAACAGAATCAGTTTAAATATGGTTTTAAGTCCAGCCACCAAATTCATCAACAATGAATTAAATATTGTTTGCACGATGTTAGCAAAGCATGGGGCATATTATCGAGACAGGCAATAAAATTATCGCCACTTTAGCGGCAGAAAACTGCCGCTAAAACATCGATAATGGGCTTGATAATATGCTCTATGGAATTCCAATTGAAGCTCAGGTAGATGTCCTTCACATCTAACATGGGCTTCAATTGGAATTTCATAGAGCATATTATCAAGCCCATTATCACCGTTATAGCGGCAGTTTTCTGCCGCTAAAGCGGCGATAATTTTATCGCCTGTCTTGATAATATGCCCCTAAGTTGGGTATGTCGTGTGTTACAGTCTCTGAACTTCTGAAGCAGTTCTGGCTGTCTGCACATTATATGTTTGAGCCGTTGAAGTCAATGGGACTTCTTTTCGTAAAAAAGTGAACAATAGCTTGTATAGATCATCAAAAAGCATGGATTTCATGTCTATATTAGGCAGGGGACATTTCTAATTATATTTCGAGGTGGCAGGTGCAAGGTCCTACTGATGCAGCGTGGAATTTCAAATCCTCCCTTCGTCACAGATCAAATATCACACTAGCACATTCATTCAATACATTCATTGGTGGGGCCCATAACATCAACTACGTACACATTTCTGATCTGCTCTTTACGAGAGGGATACGTTTTCCAAACGCTGACATGAAAGAAATACCTTTTTACCTAAATGAACATATTTACATATACATACATTGAATACCTTTATTAAACTCTGCTCTTCGAGATATTCCCTCCATTTAGTCGATAGATCAGTTAGTTGTTTTGGGTAATGTTAACGCAATCCTCTTATCTTGTACTTAATCTTAACCTATTCTCTATCAATAAACAGCCCAACACATTTGTTTGTTAAATAATAATTTTGTTTATCTAATTAATCGCAAATTATAAGAAATCATTAATCAACCATTGAACATCATATTTACCTAATCTGGCTATTAGTCGTCCTCTAAGTCAATCAATTCGTTAAAGTCTTTAATTCATCGAAAATCAGGCAGCAATTCAGTCTGTCAAAGATTCAGGGAAACAGCTGTCCTGCAGTGTCACCGTCCTCTCCGTCAGCGTCAGCATTCCTCTTTAACTCACTATTCTACCATCTTTTAGAATAAAATTCATGTCAAGATGTAACAAAATCAGTTTTAGGCAGTCCTGATTGGTGGGTTTGGGGTCGTTTGGTGAAGTTCTCACATAGTCTATTTGGTTAGGTCATCACACTTGCTGGTTCCAGTTTAAAAGACAGTCTTTTGTTTAATAGTCTTGGCAATTCTCCCAGTACGACCTTGATGGGCACATCTTGCATGGGGTCAGGACGAGGCCACTGTTGCTTGCGGTGGCGCAGGCGCACTTCACCCGAAACCTCGTGGAACGGTGACTGGTGCCGTCAAGTCAAAAGTCAGCCATCTTAACGTAGGCCCAATCGGTCAACTTAAGCAAAACAAACACAAAAAAATAATTAAACATGGAAATAACAAATAAAATGTTTAACGCTCACTAATTCCCCTATGTATGTGTAATTATCTAGCATAGTAGCAACATTCAAAATGTTTATATTCACCCAACGATGTCATCTGGTGCAACTCACAATTACGTCACAAAAGCAACATTTATCATGCAATATTCTATTTTTCTAGTATTAGTAAGCGTACATATATTAATATACAAATTATTTTAGCCATGCAAATGCAAATCCCACGTGTAACTCTTTCATTAATATGATTGATTAGATATCACTTCAAACAGATTAATATTATTATAATTAATAGATTACTTGGATTAATATGAACATGCAGAAATGGGGGGGGTATACAAATTTTGTACTACCCGCTCCATCAATCCCCCCTTTGGTGATTATATCACCACACCATCAAAATTTTGGTATCTTTTCTACGGAATTTCAAAGTGATTTCTTACTTTTATTCATAATTCAGTTTCCCCTGTCTCCTCTCTTTTTGCTGACTTATACATACTCTCCTTAACTTCTTCTAATTCTATCGCTTCAAATTCTCTCTCTTGTTTCTTGTCTTTTCTCCTTAAATTTTCTCTTTTTGAAACTTTTTCTGATTTTTGTTCTTTTTACGACAAATACATGCTAATTTTATTACTACTAATATGAAAATCACACATGTTAACGGAAATAATATTTAACCTAAAAAGGTACTACCTAAGTTTACTAAGAAATATTTAATAGCTTATATTTCAACCTCCAGTGGTGCAATTTCATCATGCAGTTCAGTAATATTTTTAATATAAATTTTCAAATCTTTACTTTCGTCAGGAATGTAAGTACAACAGTGTTGAACTTTCAGCATTCCACAGACTCCACCCTCTTTTGCCAATAATATATCAAGGGCAAGTCGATTTTGCATTACCATAGCACGCATGGCAACCATTTCAGTGTTTACCAATAAAAATCCTCCAACGGTGCTTGTTGACAAGCGATCCACTACTGTTGAAAGTCTTCTAATTCTGTTTGCATTCAGAGATATTCCCACTGCTGGTATCAATGCTCCAAAAATGTCACCCACAATTTCTGACCAAGATTCTCTCTTACTACGTGCTAAATAACTACCTAAACTATGTACATTGTCTTCTCCTCTATCCATATGAAAAATCTTTGGAAAGACCAGGTCTACATAACATGTGCCATACCAATGGTCTGGCAAATGATAATATGCCCTGTTCCCACAAATGAAATATGACCCAGGAAAGACTGGATCTTTTCCACCTTTAAATCCCCATCCACCGATGATTCGGTATGTATCATGGCACTCGCTATTCCCTACAAAATAGTTATCATATGCAGTTTGATTCCTTCTAATACACAATTTTCCTTTCTGAGGCCAATCTAAAGCCATAGTTGGACTAGTTTCCCCTTTCAAGTGTTTTTCCATTTCTACATCCCATACTGTTTTCTCCACCTTTCCTTCAGATGCCTTTCTTTGCATTTTCAGTCTTCTCTCTTCAACCATATCTAAAAACATCTTTTCCTCTTTCTTTAAACTGCAAGTCAAATTGTTTTCAAATATGTATTCTAATGTTAGTTCTTTAGTCTCTAAGAAAAATTCACCTAATACCTTTGCAGGTTTTACCTTGTTTAGCTTGTTAACTGATGGTACTTGTGAAAATATGCTATTTACATCTGAAAAATAGTATTCTAATTTTCCCATTTGGTAAAATAAACTAGCTATTACACTACATGTTATTCCATAAGTTACTGGAAGGTGGTGCTAAGTCACTCCCTCTGATACAGAGGCAGGTAACTGCATACAGACATAGAAGTCCCTTACATCCACGGTCTTTACATATTCATACAACAATTTCGAAAACACATTATTAGAAAAATTGGTTATAGACCTGTCTTTATGTAAATAGTTTTTATCTATTTGAGTCGGAACTACCTTTTCAATCTTTCCTATATTAGTTTTGTTTTCACTATGTCCTTCTATTGTATCTATAGTAACTTTAAATGAGCTCAGGAGAGCAAGTATACTCCACGAAAGCATTAGTAATCCTGTACAACAACAACACATTTTACACCATCTTTTCAAGAGCGTACATATACCTTTTCTACTATCTGTGTTCGCCATTTCTGCTAAAATGGACAGTGTCTTTTGACTTAGCCTCTTCTACTTCACAACTAGTTTTCTAGCCCAAGGCTCTAAGCACCTACTTGGTTCTACCAGTTTTTGTCTTTTTCCGTATTTTAATTGTCTTTCCATCAGTAGTTTTCTTATCTCATTCGGTTTGGCATTTCATCATCTTTCACTTTTCCTTCGTGATCTGTATACAGAATGTCCTGAACATCTGCTTCTTCTCAAATATCGGACAAGATAACTCTCCGGATTTCCGGTTCTTCGTCTTCCTCAACCACTTCTGGTACAATCACCTCTGGATTTCCTTGGCTATCCACCTCTTCTTCTACTTCAGGCAGGGCCACATACGTCCATTCTGGTGATGTATACTTCTGGTTAGGTTTTCTTGTTCTTTGGCTCTATTTAATTACAATGCTTTCTTCGTCTTTTGATTTCTCCTGACTCGTGACTTCATTCACCTATTCAGCGCTCGGTGAATTTACTCGTGTCAATCGATATCTCAATCGTTTTATTTTATTCGGCCAAACATCGTCTTTTGCTTCTCTTTTCAATTGACTTCCTTTATTATTCTTTTCAGTTCTCCAAGCTCACTTTCTCAGAACTCGACCTTCAGGTATTTCATCTTCGCTTTCCTCTGACTCTGTTTCAACTTGCTTTTTACTCTCAACAGTCTCTCTTTCCACCACTTCTTTTGTTTTCCCTATTTCTGTCTCTCCTCGAATCTCCGACATGCAATCTTCCTGCTGACTACTTGTCCCTGCTTCTAACTGGATGTTGGAGTTCCCTACACCTCCTCGGGTTTCTTCCACAATAATCTTTCCCTCTCTCGCTGTATCTGGCACCTGTCCATCTAAATGTTTTGTTTCAGGTGGAATTTCTCTCAATCTTTCATCTGGCACTTTCTTTACATACATTTCTTTTATTGTCTCTTCACTGTCTTTTTCTTTGGTCCTCCCTTGTTTTTCCCTAGAACATTGCGCTCCTTGTTCGGTCTCTGAGTCTGAACTGGTATCAAAAATCTGTAACCTTCTTCTCAGGGAAATACTTCTGGGAACAAATGTTAGATGTTGTTGTGTTTCCCCCCTTTCAGGATTTTCTTTTGTTTTTGGCTCTCCGTCATCCGACTCAGTACTAGATTTTGATTCATCAAAATACTCTTTTTCTTTGCTGTCCACTGGATTTGGAATTCTCAATATATGGTTTGCATGGATCCAGGTTTTCAATCCAGCACACTTTACAGCTGTTGTTGTGGTCAAGATGACTTGTATTGGTTTTCTCCACCTTGGAACCAAACAGTTTCTTCTTCTGTGAACTTTTATCCTCACCCAGTCCCCTGGGCTTAGATCATGGGCTGGCTTCTTTTCAAGGGTGGTGGCATCCGCTCCAACCTGATGAAACACAGAATGAACTGCGTCAGCCAGGCTTTTACAGTATTCCAACACCATGTCATCAGTTATAGTCATCAGCTTGTTGACTGGTAAAAACACGTGCCGCATGGCTCGTCCCATGATGATTTCATGGGGGCTTAACCCTGTAGTTCTGTCTGGAATTGATCTAATAGTCATGAACACCAGAGGCAAGACATCAGGCCATTTCACACCTGTGGCTAAACACATTTTCCCTATCCTGTTTTTGATAGTACCATTCATCTGTTCTACCACACCAGAAGCCTCTGGTCGGTAGGCACAATGTAGTTTTTGTAGTACATTCAATGCTTCACAAATCAGTTTTATGATCTCATTATGGAACTGTCCTCCTCGGTCTGATTCAGTTGTCACTGGGAACCCAAATCTAAGGATAAATTCCCTCAAAAGTAATTTTGCCACTGTCATCCCATCATTTCTTCTTGTTGGGAATGCCTCTACCCATCTGGAAAACAGACAGACCATAACCAAAACATACCTCAGTCTGTTACAGGGAGGCATCTCAATGAAATCCACTTGCATTCTGGTAAAAGGCCCTCCTTCTCGAGCTATTGTTCCTAGACTCAATTCTGTCTTTCTTCCCGGATTGTATTGCTGACATATCAGGCATCTCTGACAAAGACTTTCTGCTACAAGTCTGAACTTTGCATTGTACCAGGTTTGTTTAAATTACCTGATCATGGCATCTCTCCCTATGTGTCCCTGACCATGATACATCCGTGCCATGGAAGACATCATGCTATCAGGCATAACTGGTCTTCCATCCCGATAGACCCACACATGATCCTTCTCTCTTGGTGCACATCCTGCTTTTACCCACTGCTTCATTTCCTCATCTCCTGCTTCTTCCTGTAATTGTCTCACTTCTTCCCAGGTACCCACAATATTAGTAAACATCAAGGAGCAAGAAATCACCTCCCTTTCCTTAGCCCGATTAATGGAATTCTGATTTCGTGCACAGTATTGTGCCATGTCATTTGCGTATTTATTGCCAGTGGCGACATAATCACCACTTTGACTATGGGCAGCGCACTTCACAACAGCCAATTGCCTAGGCAGCTGTATCGCCTCAAGTAATTTTCCAACGACTTCAGCATTCTTAATGGGAGTTCCACTTGATGTCAAAAATCCTCTCTGCAGCCATATTTGATCGAAGCCATGTACGACTCCGAATCCGTACTGGCTGTCAGTTATCACAGTCACTCTCACACTCTTCCCAATCTTGCATGCTCTAGTCAAAGTAACAAGTTCAGCTACTTGTGCCGATTTTACTCCTTTCAGATATGATGCTTCCATTACTGCTGCAACCGTACATACTGCATATGCTGCACTTAACACTCCATCATCTGTTCTCAAACAGGAGCCATCTACGAACATGACAAAATCACTTTCTGGTAAGGGTACATCTTTTATGGCAGATCGTGGTTTTGGATAGAAATTTAGTACATCCAGACAATCATGATCTGCTTCATCTCTGACTTCCATATTCTCAGCATCAGGCAGTAATGTTGAAGGATTCACATTTAAACATCTCACTAGACTTACATTTGTTGCACCTAGTATAACTTTCTCATACTTAGTCAGCCGACTATGTGTCATATACTGAGTACGACTTCTTGTTAAAAGGATTGCCGCATCATGAGGTACAAACACTTTCACAGGATATCCCATCACAATTCCCTCACACTGTTCCAAACTTTGGCATGTAGCAGCTACTGCTTTCAAACACCCAGGTAGGGCCACAGCTACTGGGTCCAACATTGATGAAAAATATGCAATTGGTCTCCTCAGTTTTCCATGCTTCTGTATTAGCACTGAGAGCGCACATCCATTTCTCTCACTGCAGTACAACTCAAACTCTTTCTCGTAGTCAGGCATACCTAGTGCAGGTGCTTCACACAGCCCATCTCTCAATCGTTTAAATGCTGCCAATTCTTTCTTATTCAAATCAATGGGATCTTTCACATCGCTTCTCGTCAGTCGTACCAGAGGTTTTGCGATCAACGAAAAGTTGCTGATCCATTGACGACAATATCCAACCATTCCCAGAAACATTCTCACCTCACTTTGGGTCATGGGTGCTCGCATTCTTTTTATGATCCTGATTCTATCTATCGTTATTTTTCTCAGGCCTTTTTCAATGTGATGTCCTAAATATTGTACTTCTTTCTTGCAAAATTTTAATTTTGATGGTGACACTTTAAGTCCTCCATCTGCCAAATGATTCAGCAAGGCTATAGTGTCTAGTTCACAAGCCTCACAGGTTTTCGACGCCACAAGAAGGTCGTCGATATACTGAACTAACACTGAATTTTCGGGCATTTCTAGACTTTCCAAATACTTCTTCAATAGCTGATTAGATATTGAGGAGCTTTCTGTATACCCCTGTGGAATTCGGCACCAAGCCAAAATACACTTGCCGAAACTAAACGCAAAAATTTGCTGACTGTCATGGTGCAATGGGATGGAAAAGAAAGCATGGCATAGATCAATTACTGTATACCATTCTGCGTCATTGGGAATCTGATATAAAATCACAGATGGATTTGGTACAATGGGACAGCATGACACAACAATTTTGTTTATCTTTCTCAGATCTTGTACAATCCGGAAGTTCCCACTTGGCCTTTTCAGGCCCATTATTGGGGAATTACATGGACTACTCATTATTTCTCTCAAAATACCTTGTTTTATCATTTTCTCAATTACAGGAGTTACTCCTTCAATTATTTCAGGTGTCAGTTTATATTGAGGAACATTTGGATAGCTTAGTCCTTCTTTTACTGTTATTTTTACTAGATCTATATTTCTCATTAATCCCACATCTTCTCCTGTGAAATCCCAAACTTCTGCTTTTACAGACTGTTTTAATTCTTTAGGTAATTCATCAGGGTTAAATACAGCATAGGTTTCAATAACCTCATTTTCCCTGTTTGTCATTGTCATTTTATACAGCACATCTTCATCCGGGGTTTCAAATGCTATCCCATCCGGGGTACAGAATATAGTGCAGTTCATTTTACACAACAAATCTCTACATAACAGATTCACAGGACTGGTATCGCACACGACAAAGCGGTGCATTTCCGAAAATTTCGCTATGCTAACTTTCACCAGCACTGTAAGGTAAGTTTTAATTTGCCTGTTGGATACACCAACTACTTGGATCGCTTCATCCGAGAGAGGAAGGTTCTTAACATCAGCTGATCTGATAGTTGATCGAGTAGCACCAGTATCAACTAGGAAAGTAATACTTTCATCATTAATCTTTCTATCTACAAATGGGCCTATCTGGTCTACTTCTAGAGTTGCACCAAGTACGCACTCTTCTTCCTCCCTTCGGCACCATCAATAACCTTCTTCTGAATCACTCTCATCGCGTTGCAGCCAATACTGCGAAACAGCGCTAGCGCGTGGCAGCTTATTTACCTGTTCTTCATTGTAGAATCCCGTTGCGCTACTATACTTCTGGGAGTTTTTGCTCTGTGGAAAAGGTGTTTTTTTTTTTTTAGGTTTCAAAAACCTTTATTCAACAGATAGCGTCGGTACACGGCTCAGTGCCTACAACCTCGTCGGGCCGGCAGCGTAGCATGTTAGTCAGACGAGTGAAGTTGTACACAGCGGTTCGCCAACAACCCGAAAGGGCCGGCCGCGTCAAGTGCATAAGTGTTACATTTCCTTGGTGTGTGCGAGGTCACTATAATGGAACATTTTCACAGCGTACATTGTGCAGCAGAGGAGGGAGGAGCAAAGCAAAAACAAATGGGTAGTCTGTCTCCGACATCGCGAACATTAGGGACCAATCAAAGAGGTGAAGCAATAATTGCTCAAAAACGAGGCAACAAGGAAGTACCCGGCGAGTGGGACCACTCCGCTCTCCATCCGTCCGTCCACCCCACTCTCTTTCTCATGCATACAGGAATCGCTTAGCACGGGGGGGAGACACATCTATCCTCAACAGTCAGCAGCCTGGCGGGCTTTCCCGTAGGTTAATGCGAGGGGGGGGGCGGCCAGCACCATGCAATTCACCCTACTCCGGTGCCCCATCAGGTGCATCAGGCGTTGTAGCCGCTAGGTAGCACCGCAGCGGAGCCCATATGTCCGCGGGACGGGACGTTGTTGGCAACAGTTCAGAATAAGTGCTAATCTGCTCTTGACAGTAGGCAAGGTCGCGAATCCAGTCCTTGAACTTCGGGGCTCTACCCCTACCCCATCGACAAGCAACCCGTCTTTTAGCAATGAGGAAGGCAAGCGCGACAAACCTGCGGTACCCCGCGCGTATGGGCTCCACATACCCCAGCAGGGCAAGGAGTGGGGAGGGCTCCACCACGGAGTCAACCATTTTGGAAAGTGCTTCACATACTTGACACCAGAAACGGTGTACTGCTGCACATTCCCATGCAAGGTGCAAAAAATCCGCCCCGGGGGCCTGGCATCTGTCACATCGGTCATTATCCCGAAGCTGAAAGCGGCAAAGTCGCGCCGGGGTACAATACAGTCTGTGGACATATTTGTAATGTATTATCCTGACTGCTAGCGGAGATGCGTTCCGTCTGCAACAGACAGAATTCCCACTGTTTGTCCGTGAGCGGGGCCGGTAGCTCTTGGTCCCATTTAACACGTGCTGCCAGTGAAGGTGCCGGCATGGAGGAGTGCACCGAACGGTATATTTTAGAAACGAGTTTGGTCGGGACGTCATCGCGCAGGATGCGGTTCAACGGTTCCATGGGCGAAGGCTCCTGTGGAAAGTCAGGCATCAGCGCCCTCATCCCATGTTGGAGCCGGAGGTACAGGAAGACGTCAAGTGGAGAGGGCTGTATGCCTGCATACAAATCATCCATTGATCGAAAGGTGCCATTATGGAACAGCTCCCCCCATGTCGAGACGTGAATGTTGCGCAGTAATTTGTGGAAACCCGCCTCCTGCAGTAAGGACATACTGGGGTGATAAGCCAGGGGCAAGAGTGGCGCGTATAGGAAATCCAGTCCCACCTTAGCGGTCAGGTGCGTCCACGCGGACACCGTACTGAGCAAAGCCGAAGGCGTTTTATCTCTACTTGTCACCGGGATAAACAATGCGCCCTCTATGGGGACCGGGTGTGCCAGCCAGTGTTCATCCGCAAGTTGGGGCATATATCTGGGCTGTCTTATCCAGAAGAAAGCGAAATGCGCCTGAGCTGCATAATAGTACAGTTCAAAGTCGGGGATGCCAAAACCTCCCTGATTGTATGGCTTTATTAGAGTCTCCCATCGCAGCCGAGGCGCCCTGCCACCCCACACGAGTCTAATCAGCTCCGTTCGCAATTGCCGAAAAAAAAAGGCGCCCGGATGAAAGGGAATATTCAGGAATAGATACAGCAATTGTGGCAGTATCACCATTTTGACCAAGGACGATCTGCCCGCCATAGAAAGAGGAAGGGAGTTCCAGCGCGTCACATGCTCCGCAATGCGCACAATCGCCGTACTGTAATTAGCCCGCATGAGTTCCTCCCTGCTTTTTTCAACGCGTATGCCCAGGTATTTAAAGTCGCCCTCACACCAGGTGAGGGGGAAATCCATTTCGAAACGCTCGGTAGAAGGCGTTAAAGGGAACAGACAAGACTTGCCCCAATTTATCTTGACTCCAGATATCTCACCAAAACGGATGAACTCCCTGAGGATCGTATTGAGATTGCCCACAGGGTCCCGTATATAGAGGGTGATATCGTCGGCATACATAGACACCAATATCTGTCTCTGAAAGCATCGTAACCCCTTGTCTTTATGGTGTTGCCGCAATCTTGCTGCCAGAGGTTCCATAGCAAGAGCAAACAACAGAGGCGGTAGCGGGCACCCCTGCCTGGTGCCTCTGGATATGGAAAAAGGAGCAGATAGCCGACCATTCACCAACACCTTGGCTTTAGGGCCAGTGTATAGTAGTTTAATCCAGGAAATGAATATACTGGGGAACCCCATTCGCTCTAGAACTTGGAACGTATAGTCCCATTCCAGGGAGTCGAAGGCCTTGGTGGCATCAAGGAAGACCGCAGCCATAGGAAGGTCATCATGCACCGAGTTCAGAATGGAAAAGAACGTGCGCAGGTTATGGGACGTCGCCCGGCCGGGCACAAAGCCAGCTTGGTCAGGTAAGATCAAGTTGGGGAGCAAGAGGTTAATGCGAGTTGCTATGAGCTTAGCTAGTATTTTCACGTCACAATTTAGCAGAGAGAGAGGCCGGTAAGAATCAACGTCATCAGCCGCTTTGCCTGGTTTAAGCAGGGACGTGATGAGGGCCATACGCATGGATGGGGGCAGGGAGCCGACCTCCAGAGCATCTTCATAAACCTCTCTCAGGACAGGCGCCATAAAGTCGATATAGGTCTTATAAAATTCAATAGGTATCCCGTCAAGCCCTGCAGTCTTACCTGACCGCATGTGCATGATAGCCTCCCGCACCTCGTCTAGTTGGAAAGGGGTGCTAAGAAACTCCTGTTGCGTAGGGCTGAGCCAGCCAAGCGAGACATCCCCCAAGTATTCCTGCAAGTGGAGATCTCTGGCTCGGGCAGACGAGTAAAGCCGGTGGTAGTGCGCGACGAACCTATTAAGGATCTGAGTGGTGTCTCTGTACAGCACGCCATCCTCCCCCAAGAGCTCCACGATGGTATTAGAAGGCCGCATCAGTCGCACCGTTGCCGCCAAAGCCTTACCCGGCCTCTCACCTTCGCCATAGCGGCGAGCAACCCACTGCTTGCCTCTGAATTTCACCTCTCTAGCGGCTTCATCCGCGTACTCAGTAATCTTCTCGCGGATGCTCGCGAGCGTGGCATCATCGGGGTTGGCCGCCAGCGATGTCTCGAGCGTCCCCAAGTCCGCCTCCAAGAGGCGAAGACGCGCCAGCAAGCTCTTCAGTACACCCGACCCTTTGGCTATGCACATGCCCCGTAGTGTTACCTTAAATGCATCCCAGATGATTGCAACATCTGCCACCGAATCTTTGTTGCGACGGAAAAAGTCAAGACATTCTTCGCGCAGTTCTTCCTGAAACAGTTCGTCCAACAGCATCGTGGGCTGTAGACGCCAGGCCGTCCTTGGAGGGTCAAGGTCAGGAGCCCACAGAGTGACCCTGACCGGCACGTGGTCAGAGAAGGTGCGGGGGAGGTGAGCTGCCCGGTCGAGTGCCGCGAGAAAACGAGGGGTCAAGAGGATATAGTCAAGCCGCGCCCACGATTTCGCCTGAGCCGTGGTGTGCGTACCCTCCCGTGAAGTAGCGTGGAGGTGCCGCCATGCATCAATCAAGTGGTGTTCAGCAAGTATCCCCAGGAGCGCTCTGCGGGATTTGGGGAAGTGATGGGGAGCAGGGTGGGATCTATCCATCTGCGGATCAAAAGTGGTGTTGAAATCCCCCCCCATATGAGGTGCTGCGGGCCGGTACCTATTATGGACGCCTCAAGGTCTGTGAAAAATTGCGGATCATCTATATTGGGGCCATAACAGCAGACTAGGGTCACCGCCAGCTGGCCAAGCCTGCCCCACATCAGACTGTACCTGCCCTGGGTGTCACTCTTACAGCCAGCCAGAACGAAGGGGGTACCTTTTTTCACTAATATCGCTACGCCTCGTGAGTAGGAGGAGTAGGAGGAAAATGCCGTGTACTTAGCCCATCGGCAAGCGAAAGTCGGAGCAGACTGGGTGCTAAAGTGAGTCTCCTGTAGGAACGCTATGTGGACGGTATGGCGGTCTAGGTAGGAGAGGATCTGTCTACGTTTCCTCGGGTCCCCCAAGCCTCTAACGTTCCAAGTCAGTATGTTCAGGTCAGTGTCCCCCATTAGAAGTTGGGTGAGAAGAAGGAACAAGGCGCAGTGGCCAAGGAGCCAGTGCCCGGAAAGCTACCCAAGGAACACATGACAATTTCACACACCTCACAGCACCGCCAGCAGTGTAGTATGCCTCATGCCGCACAAATGCACCTAAATACAGTCCTCGGAGGTAACAGCACCACCATTCCGTGAATGGCAACATCCTGACATCATCTGTGCACCAAAACGTACCAACATAACAAAAAAGAGCAACACCCCCACCCCTCCCAACCCGCAGCCCAACCCTGGATCCGTAACATATCGCAATTATGGTCTCAGCTGTCGACAGAGACGTAGATAGCACATAGTTTAAGAATCGGGAAGAAGTGAGAAAAGGAGACAAGCCACTATACATCCAAACAAATACAAACCCTATAACCCCCTCCCCCACCCACTGAAGCAGCCCCAACTTGCCAGAAAGTACATCCCACCCCCCACCCCAGATTGCCACTACACAGCTCAACAGGAGCAACATAGTCAGTTTGTCCATAGGGGAACACCCTTCGGGGGCCAGCCAGAGGACACGCGTAGCCACCCTTCGCGCCAAGCTCCCCAGCACAGACAGAGGAACGAGGGAGGGTGGTGCCTGGATTATCTTACCAACTGACAGCCATCAGCCATCCATTACAGCGTAATGCCGCCGTGAAGATACCATCCAAGTGGGCATGTGTGAAGGACTTCCATAAAAGCGTCTTACAGCCTTTCCCTGGGCCCCGCTGCGAGCCCCAGAAGGCAGAGGGAGAGCCAGTCACCGTTCGTCATCGTGCTCAGTACTATCCTCCCCACGCTGCCCATTACGTGCATGTTTCAGGGTTCTCAGAAAATCGTCCACTTGCTGCGGGCTTGTAAAGAAATGTTGCTTCGCCTGATGGGTGATTCTGAGCTTCGCCGGGTATAGCAACGCATAGTCAATTTGAAGGGCCCTAAGTTTCTTCTTCACATCGATGAACTTGCGCCGCTGCTCCTGAACGACAGGAGTGAAGTCCGGATAGAGGGTGAAGTTGACGCCATCACAGGTGAGGTGCTGATTTTGGCGCGCAGCCCGCAGCGCCGTGTCGCGGTCCCTATAATTCAGTAGCCTCGCAATAATGGGCCGAGGTGGAGCCCCAGGTTTGGGACGCGGCCCAAGCGAACGATGCGCTCTCTCGACTATGAACTGCTTGGAGAGTGCCTCAGAGCCCACGGTGGCCAGGAGAATTTTCTCCACATAATCTTCCATGCGCCCTGTGTTGGTGGACTCCGGAACCCCCACCACGCGAATGTTATTACGTCGGCCGCGAGCCTCCAACTCCTCGTTTTTAGCTGCGATGACTCTCAGCACATTATCCATTCTGGAGAGTTGCGAGGTATGTGAAGCAGTGACGTCATCATTGTCGGAGATCCGTCTTCCAGCCTCGGCGATACGTTCTTCATGAACGTCCAGTTTTTGCGCAAAAGCATCCATTCGGGAAGAGATGCGATCTACTTTGTCGACCACAGTAGCGAAGCCCTGTCTCATCTCCTGCATCAGCTGCTGCATGTCCGGCGGCGGCGAGCCCGGCCCGGCGGCAGTCGCTGGGGGGTCGGCCGTGCCCCGAGAGTCAGGCGTGCCCCGCAGTCCCTTCTTGGCCGCCAGGGCCTCGAATGAGAGCTTAGGTTGTTTGCTGTCCTGTTTCCCCATTACTGGTCCTCCGGGTAGGGGCGACGTAGAGCCGAAGAAGGGGGGGGGGAGACGCGGAGCACACCGGACAGTCACAGTCCGCCAGCAAGCACCTCTCGATACTCAGCCGACTGTTGCACAGCTACAAGGCCCAGCCAGATCGCCAAGGCAAGGACCGGCAGGTAGATAGCACCTCAAGGCCACCGAAACGGACAGCCGCTGTCCTCAACTCCCAACAACAGCGAGAGA
The DNA here is from genome assembly GCF_964204655.1 of Triturus cristatus. Classification (NCBI taxonomy): domain Eukaryota; kingdom Metazoa; phylum Chordata; class Amphibia; order Caudata; family Salamandridae; genus Triturus; species Triturus cristatus. Next base: position 743,603,617 of record NC_140583.1, read on the forward strand.
GCAGTCGCCGCCGCAGTCCACAGTCACTTCGTCGCTGTATAGGCAAGGGACTGACACAGGTATTATGACGCCCCACGCGGTAGGAACCTCACGGTCGTATCGCCCAGGGCTCGCCCACCTGCCTATACCACTCGACAAGCTTTTCGCGAAGTTGAGGGAAATCATTTGTAAAGGACAAAATATCCTGCCTTGTCCATGGGACATGCACATATCCTCCTCCTGGAATCTCTCTCATGTGGCATTCTGTTACTACTTTTTCTTTTTCTCTTACAGGGAATGCTGCAAACGTTTTATCTGGGGCATCAGCTCGTTTTCGGTACCACCTGCTTCTCCATTTATCCACATCTCCCCATTTTCTTAATAAGATAATTATTTTCTTAATCTGACTTAGCCGTCCTGTGGTGTTCAACTTTTCAATATCCTTTTCAGTGAAATCAATTCGATATGGTTTTTGCAAAGCCTTTACCTTTTCAATATCTATGCCCATTTCATTTGCTTCTTCTTCTAGTCGTTCATGTAGATTTTTCGCTCTCCATGTCACACTTTTGCACAAAAATAATAATTCCTCATCTTGGTAAGTCTTTAATTTCTCTTTAGGGATAGTTCCTACTATTAACTCTTCCAGTACCATTCGTAATTTGGCCACATCTATTGACTGAGATTCTTTGTCTTTTCTCTGCAAGCTTCTCAACCATTCACTTAATGCTCCTGTAGATGGTCCTACTGACTTTTCTATATTACCTGGTTCTGAATCCTTTTGTGTTTCTAATATTAACTCCACTGTTGTTATATGTCTTTCTGAAAAAGTCTGGCCTATAAACGGATTATTTGAAACATTTGGTTCAATCATACTTATTGTCTGTCTCCATGGATTTTCATTTTGACTCCGTTTTGGCTGCTCAACGGGTTTATTGCTTTTATAAGGGACCATTAAACAATGTTTTCTATCTTTCTGTTTATCAAAAATAGGCATTACTGGACCTATCGTTACTGGAACTGTTACAGCTTCCAGATTTTTAGTCAATTCTCTTATTTTCTCTGTTAATTCTAAGGTTGCCTTTGCTAATTCTGCTGAAATTTCACCATCTATTCTACTTTCTGACTTCCTCTCTACCTCTCTAATGGAATTATTTTTCTCTAAATCAGGGGACTCTGGTTCTGATTTTATGATTCATAAAGTTTCTTTCATTGGGGCACTTGGTGTTAATATTTCTGGTTCTGGCCGATATGGAGGTGGATTTTTATAGAACATGTCATCAAGAACATCATCCTCTGATTCATTCACTCCATATCCTCTCGATTCCACATTATGTCTTTTTTCTGCGCATTTTCTTCCTCCATTTTCTTCTGCGCTTCTTACGGGAAACGAACCCTCAGTCATACTCACATTCCGCCACCTTCTCATTCGATCATCATGATTCTCATGTCCGTATGATCTACCAAACAAGTACCTATACCTTCCGCCACTCTCCTGTCTTTCTCGGTCATGCATCTCATCTTGCCATTCTGTCAATGCTTCAAATTGTGTCGGTCTAGGTCTCGGTTCTAGATACATAATTGTCTCTGTTAAATTTCTCAAAACTGCTAAATTAAATGAACCATGTTCTGGAAAAGCCAAGACTCCGTCATCTCTAGTGTTCTTTACCCAATTGTCTAACCAAATACAGGTGTGATATCCATATTTCGCAACCATAAAGGATGCAGGGGTTTTTGGTGGGGGAAGCAACTGTCCTTCCCTAGTCACAATCGGTTTGTCCTTTTTAAACCACTTCTTGATTTTTCCAAACCAGGACTTTTTCTCCTTTTCAGGTGGATCGTAATACATCGTTTTGTCTTTTCGTGTATCACTAGTCTCTCCTTTGTGACTATTCTATTATTTTAGCCAATCGTAGCACGACTCACACTAACGCACCAATCCGGAGCGTCTACTTCACTCTGTAATTCTCCACTCCTAGCGCGACTCACACTAACGCACCAATCCGGAGCGTTTATGTTCTAGCTGACTAGCCAATCCCAGTGCGGTCTTTCTGATGTCAGCAGCCGCTGCTCTTACTCCGGCTTCTACTGACCCCTCCTTTACAAAATTTTCTCGGTAAGCTCTTTTCGCTTTTTCTAATTTACAAATCTGTTAGTAACAACATAAAAACACCACCATTGTCCGCTTCGCTAGCCAAGGAATAGCAATAGACCTTTCTCACAAGAATTCCGTCTTTCCCGAGAGCAGCGCTTACCTCTGCCCTACTACGAAATCGTTACTTCCGTTGATAAAGTAGCACATCCCTCTACCTTACCCTTGTAACAAGCATTAGCTAACTGTTTCTCCAGAATTAAGACACTTAGTTGGAGACCCGATGCTCCTGAGAAATAAAACCAGAGTTTCACAATTAACCTGAATGTCTTTACATTCACGCACTTTCACACGAGGAAATGTAGTACATTCACACAGAATTCTGTCTTTCCCGAGAACAGCGAACAGTCTGTCCTACTACAGAATTATGACATACGTTAATAAAGTAGTACTTCCCTCTACTTTATCCTTCTAACAAGCTTAGTGAACACCTATTACCTTTCCAGTGATAAGCGTTATCAGAGCACCTTTTGGGCTCCTGGTACCTAAGACCAAAATTTCACAGGTGACCTTTGCTACCATACACTCCTCTCATACAAGAAATATTTCTAATGGCAGCACGCGACGATATCACCGAATCGAACCCAGACAATGTGTCATGCAACTTCACTCGTTACACGTTTCCCCTGTGTACCTACAGGGCAACAACAATTCCGTTTTTCCCGAGAGCAGCGCTTACCTCTGCTCTACTACGGAACTGTTACAAACTTCCGACTTCCTACATTCCAGAAGCCGCGCAAACAACATAGAACTCTACGCAACTCAACATAGAGTGTTAGTACATAACCCAATATCAATCAATAACCAATAATCAATAAGAAATTTACAAGCAATAGTCACTTAACCAAAACAATAACAACCATCATCCTGCTACCAGAAAAACTGATGCAGCGTGGAATTTCAAATCCTCCCTTCGTCGCAGATCAAATGTCACACTAGCACATTCACTCAATACATTAATTGGTGGGGCCCATAACACCAACTACTTACACATTTCTGATCTGCTCTTTACGAGAGGGATACGTTTTCCAAACGCTGACATGAAAGGAATACCTTTTTACCTAAATGAACATATTTACATATACATACATTGAATACCTTTATGAAACTCTGCTCTTCGAAATATACCCACAATTTAATTGATAGATCAGATAGTTGTTTTTGGTAATAGTAACACAATCCTCTTATCTTGTACTTAATCTTAACCTGGTTCCGGTTTTAAAGACAGTCTTTGGTTTATTAGTCTTGGCAATTCTCCCAGTACGACCTTGATGGGTACATCTTGCATGGGGTCAGGACGAGGCCACTGTTCCTTGCGGTGGCTGTTCTGCTTGGGTTTTCGGATCAGATAGAACCCGCTCAGCAGAGCCTCTCTAACCCAAACCAGAACGTTACCCCCTCCCTAGGGCCTATTTACACCTAAATAACCACATATATGTACCACCTAAGGACAGGGAATTCCTACTATATATACCAAGACCTACAAGTCACAGCCTCGCGGTCCCAAACGGACCCAGAACTTCCTGCCCAGACGGCAGCCACAGCCTCGCGGTCCCAAACGGACCCAGGACTTCCTGCCCAGACGGCAGCCACAGCCTCGCGGTCCCAAACGGACCCAGGACTTCCTGCCCAGACGGCAGCCACAGCCTCGCGGTCCCAAACGGACCCAGGACTTCCTGCCCAGACGGCAGCCACAGCCTCGCGGTCCCAAACGGACCCAGGACTTCCTGCCCAGACGGCAGCCACAGCCTCGCGGTCCCAAACGGACCCAGGACTTCCTGCCCAGACGGCAGCCACAGCCTCGCGGTCCCAAAGGGACCCAGGACTTCCTGCCCAGACGGCAGCCTTAGCACGAGTTCATCCTATAATTACCACGACATACAACAAGGAAATCAGTGTTACTATATATCAGATCACACAAAGACAGCTAGTTGAGCACAACTTGTTCCCCAGTTCGAGGGGCTCCTTTCTCCCTTATTCAGTTACCACCTACCTGATCAGGATTAACATCTGTTCATGTCAAGTCACAGCTGACTAGAAGAATAGGTTACCCTCTTACACAAGAACACGTAGCACATATTGCTTTACTACAAACTGAATACTTTATTTAGTTATTACATGCACACTCACGGAACATAATACATATCACATAACCTGCAAAGAAAAGTGAAAGATTAAGTTGTACACTCTAATAGTAAGGGGTTGACATCACCTTGGTCGTATGTAGCCTGCACTCAATGGTCATCTAGGTTCCCTTCTCGTCTGCGCCTCGGCTTCGCCTGGAAGTCACACCTCCGCAATCACGGGTTTACTCCCGTCTCCCTCTCCGAGTCACTGGGACCTCTTCCTCATCGGCTACTCTCTTCTCTTTGGAATATCTATTTCTCGGTTTTTCTCCACCTCCAAGTTTGTCATCTGTCTTCCCTGGAATAAGTAGCAGCTTTACTACTAACGGCCAGGTGCCGCCTATGGACTAGAAGCAAGTGCCAGTATCTGCCTCAAACTTTTACTAATATAGATGTGCATTTCCTCATGGAAAATTCCAGCCCGTAACCTGCCGCCCACCAAATTCTTGTACCTCCCCGTGCCAAGGACACGTTCCCAGCCGGCCGGCCTGATGTAGTGTCTTCGGCATGAAGAAAAATACAATCCTTCGATAAGGGCCGGCCTGAACCGGTTCTCTCCAAGCGAATAACACCTCCTAACTAAAACACTGCCTATGACCTAGAAACATCCCAAGCTGCCAGAGCAGGAGGAAAGATGGAGTCTCTCCCGTTTAAGGCCTACCAGGCCTGAATTCAGCACGGCTCCATGAAATACCCTCACTACAGAACAGATTACCCCTAATGCTAACGAATCTATCCCCTAGGATATGTATGCAAACCCTGATCTATGGGGAAGAACACAGGATCATGTCGAAGTGCCTAATAAATAGGCTCTATACACTACTCTAACCCTTAGACTTGAATGGAAAGAGACTGAAGTCACCTAAATCACCCTTCAACACAATAAGACCGGAAAAATCGAGCAGTACATTTCACCCTTGACTTCAGTCTATTATACATTCATTAAATGGAGCTAACATCTGTGGAAGAATAATATGAAACAAAGCTAACTGATCTATGTCTAGTACCAAGTGTGCAGAATTGAAATAATGAAGGAATACACTGAATAAAGCAACAGATAGAAATCAAAACAGCAACAGCAATCAAAATACCACCTAATATTTGGCGTAGCATGTGTATATCAGGTAACCAATTAAAGAGCCAGTCAAACCAGCCCTGGTCAATGTGTTTTCTAACTTCTTCTGTTAAGTCACGCAACTTGTCAGTGTGAGCACGAATGGATTGTGTATGGTCAGACAAGTTAAAACAACAGAGACCTTCGAAGTCCGAGCAATCATGTCCATGTTTAAGCAAAAGATAATCAATGGCTGCTCTATTTTGCAAAATGGCCCTACGTTCACCCTGGGCGTCTAATAGCATATCAGACAAAATTGTAGAAGTATGATTAATAGATTTCACCATCCAGCAGGCCATTTTCCCAATAGATTTGGCATTATAAACCGCCAAAGCAGGAACACCAATAATTGAAACAGCTAAGCTAAGGTATTCAGACTTGGAATATAAATGCAAAGATGGGTCACAATCCTCCTGTAACATTACAGTATCTCGAAGCACACGGGAGTTGGCATTCGGATGTGATGCGAACATCAACAAACTGAGTCTCGTAATGGCACAAGGGCCTCCGGAAATGTTTTCTGGGACAAATGGCCAGGAATTATTACCACATGAGAAAAGCCATCCGGCAGGTAGGAACATCGTGCGATAGTGACTGGGGGTAACTACCAAACTATTACAAGTCATATTGTTCTGAACTGAAACACATGTGGTCGGTGTCCTTTGAAAGCACAAAGTCCGTTCGTGAGCTGTAAACGAAGTGGCGCCTTTTAGTTTTAGGCGCAGACATTCAGAGATCGCACTAGGATTACACGTAAGAAAGAAGCACAAATCACCTTGTGTGATATTATAAGTAAGTATTTGGGACTGGATGGGGGTCTGCTCGTTCGGCAATTCAATACATAGGGGGCAATATACATGGGTAGCAAAATCACCCAGGAGAATATTGGGACGGGCCTTCGAGACATTAAAAATATGAACTAAAGTTTCCAATGAGGCGGGGACAGCAACCAGACAGGTCGCCAGGATGTCATGTACAGATCTCATCGGTGTCAAACAGAAGTGAGGGGCGTCAGTCACCCTCTTAGCTAGTGCGGTCCAAAAGTTCGATGATGAATCCCATGCAGCGAAGGAACGCAACACTCGGGTTCCCAGTTCATCCCGGGTTGATAGGATCCCTCCTTTCTCGTCGTACCAGTCCAAAAACAGTCCGGCTCCGACACATCCTGCAGCAACAATCCAAAGAATGATCTGAAAGAGAACCAAATACAGGCATTAATCATTCTCGTAAATAACATTTATCAGCCGGGACCGCTTCCCAGCTATCTTTCCCTGGTCTCATAACCAAAATGGTATTATCCTGACCGGTGGCAATGACCTCTGCTTGTTCAGGGGGATTCTTAGGCGACTGCACCCAAACTCTGGCCCCAGGATTATCCGTGGAGCCAAAACCTTTCTGGCCACGTACAGTTAGCAACGTTGGAGCAGTGCCTTTCATTAATACACCACTGAAAACAGGCATTATGAGTAATTGAGCCACTCGGTCAGTGCGATGTATCAGTAAGTCAACCTCACTGCTATTCAGCAGGAGCACCTTAATCTCTCCCTGATAATCACTGTCGATAATTCCTCCAAGCACCTGAATGCCTTTTACAGCCAGCCCCGATCTAGGGGCGATCAATCCGAAATTTCCAGGTGGTATCTGAACACCAACACCTGTCTCTATGATGACTCGATCTCTACTTTTTATAACAATGTCATCCATAGCATGCAAGTCTAAACCTGCCGACCCTGGGGTCGCTCTACATGGAGCCAAAGCTCCGGGAGTAATTTCCCAATACATCACAGTTTCTCTGATTTCATTAGGCATAGCCTCAACATTCGGGGGAAACAAACGCATAAGTGGAGATTCAGCATTTAAAAAAGGACGATTATTCAAAATCAATAGTGCTTGGGGCAAAAAGTCTCGCCAATTTTTATACTTGTCACCTGTTAACTTACGCAGCTGGTCCTTTAGCAGGCCATTCAATCTCTCCACCAGGCCCGAGGCCTGTGGGTAGTAGGGGATATGGAACATCCATTCAATATTGTTTTCCGCACAGAATTCCTGTACCAATCTTCCACGAAAATGGGATGCATTATCAGATTGAATTTGGAATGGCACACCATAGTACATCATAATTAATTCTAATGTTTTAATGGTATTCAATTGGGTAGCTTGCTTACAGGGAAGGGCTACCAGCAGGCCACTGTATGTATCAACAATAGTGCAAACATATTGACAATTCCTACTCATGGGAAGTGGACCAATGTAATCGATCTGCCAAATTTGAGCGGGCAGTTTGCCGCGATGTAAATGACCTTTAACAATTTGGGGCACCTTACGCCGTCTGATATGCTGACAAACGGGGCAGTGTAAAATAACATTTTTGATTAAATCTAAGGGAATATAAATTCCTCGATCAGCAGCCCACCTGCTAGTGGCCTTCTCTCCAAAATGTCCTGCCTTCTGGTGTGCCCATTTCGCCAATCCCGCAATATCAGAATCTTGCCTGTCCACCACTGCCTCAGCAATTTTAGACTTCTCATCTGCAATGTTATGAAAAAATTTGTCAAGAGAATCTATCGGGGTGTGAGCGTCCACATGGAAGATTGTAACAGTACTCTGTGGGAGCATCTCCCAAATTTCTTGCCATAACTCTTTTCCCCATAATTCTTTGGAATGTAACTTCCAATTATGGGAATGCCAAGTTGGCAACCAAACAGCCAGTCCATTGGCAGTAGACCAAGAATCAGTGAAAATATGACATGTACCAGGTAACTCTTGTTTCAAAACTTGGTAAACAGCGTAAAGCTCGGCAAATTGGCTGCTTTTACCTTCACCAGTTGTGCTCAACAATTTCTGTGTGATCGAATTATAGGACACCGCCTTCCAGTGCCGTGTCATCCCTATAAACCTCGCTGAACCATCAGTGAACCAAACATGGTTTCTTTCCGCTGCGGACAAATCATCAAAAGGCTTACCCCACTTGACAGGAGACTCCTGTGCTAAAGGTACGGAACATTCACTCTCAGTCTCAGTCGATGGCGCTCGCGCCACCTGCTCATGTAAAGAAGCAACTCCTTTCGGGCCCACACGTGCCCTGTCTTGTATGTACCATTTCCATTTAATCACACTCGCCTCTTGAGCGTGTCCAATTCGGTGAGTTTTCGGCGAACTCAGAACCCACTGCATGATAGGAATTTCCGGACGCAGAACTATATCATGTTCCAAAGTCAATTGCTCGGTATCCACCAGAGCCCAATAACAAGCAAGTAACTGTTTCTCAAAGGGTGTGTAACGCTCACCAGCATCAGGTAACTTTTTGGTCCAAAAACCTAACGGTACTTTACTCCTGCCTTGTTTCTGCCACAAACTCCAATTTGCATAAAGGCCCTGTACAGACACATTCAAATCCACGTCACCATCACGTACAGGCCATAAATCCAGAGCATGTTGAATTGCCTCTTTTGCCAGACTAAACGCATCTTGCTGTGGTTTATCCCATTCAAATGCATTCTTTTTACGCGTGACCCGGTACAAGGGGGCCAATATTTGACTCAAATGAGGAATATGCTGGCGCCAAAAGCCAAACAGACCAATGAAGCTCTGGGCTTCTTTCCTATTTCTAGGAACTGCAAAATCAAGAATCTTCTGTTTAACCTGAGGGATCACTTCACGGTGCCCTTCATGCCAATTAATACCCAAAAATTTTACAGCCTGGGACGGACCTTGCAATTTATCTGGGTTGATTTCCCAACCTTTCTCACGCAGGCACTCAATGACTCTGTCTAATTGGGTCTGAACTTCCTCTTGTGTTTCGCCTTGGATCAAAACATCATCAATATAATGACATATCTGAATTTGGGGATGAACCGGTACCTCAGCCAAATGCTCTGCCACCAGCCGGTGACATATCGTAGGACTATGCACATAGCCCTGGGGAAGACTTCTAAACGTCATCTGACGCCCGTTCCACGTAAAACTGAATTGTTCCTGACACTCTGGGGCAATCGGAATTGAAAAGAAAGCATTAGCAATATCAATGGACGCGTACCATGTACCTGGATGCTTTTGGATTCTCTCAATTAGTGTAATAACATCCGGTACTGCAACAGTCAAAGAGGGTGTGTGCTTGTTCAATTCTCGATAATCAACGGTCATGCGCCAAGAGTTATCACTCTTACGCACCGGCCAAACAGGATTATTCCAAGCAGAAGTAACTGGGGTTATGACTCCTGCATCCACTAACTCCTGAATAGTGGTACTAATCTCCTCATGACCACCTGGAATACGATACTGCTTCTGACAAACCACTTTTGTCGCATGGGGAACTTGTATGGGGGGCATTCTTAAACGACCAACCCGTATAGGTCTGGACGATATATAATGCGTTGTTCCAAATTGGTAACATCCGTCATCTAGATGCAAAGTCATTCCTCTCAAAATATCAATCCCAATTATGAATTCTAGAAGTGGCACTACTAGTACAGAATACTCTTTTCTAGGAATTCTACCTATTCTCATTTCAAGCAAAGTTTGAACTGCAGGGGTTTCTTTTCCACCTAATCCGGTAATAGTAAAAGGCTGACCTGTAAACTTCTTCAATTTTCCATGAATAAGAGTGGCCTCCGCTCCTGTATCTACCAATGCTCGGGCCCTTTGGATATTACGATGTCTCCAATAAATGTCAATATCTACATAGGGTCTATTATCTTTGTGAGCCCATCTGTGTACCGGAGCTTGACCTCTTTCCTAATCATTCTTACTGCATTCTGTATACCAGGATAAATCAGGATAAAGACTCTCACGCTTCTTAGGTATCGGTACCTCCTGTTCATATCCATTCCCAGTACGGAACGGATTCGTATCTTCTGCATTGTACTGCGGGTTACGATCGACCAAACTGTGACGATCCTCTCTCCTCCTCAACTCAGGGGATTGATCCCTATCATCTCTACGTCTGCTGTAAACATAGTCAGTTCTCCCCCTTTCTCTTTCCCCCTCTCTCTCCCTGTCTCTCTCTCGATGGGGGGACACATCACGTGCAGAACGTCGATCATCACGACGAACAGAGCGCCCACGGCGGTCGTCATCACCGCTACCGTCAGAACCACCACGATCACACTCAGTGGTCCGAACACGCCGGGCACCCTCCTTTCGATCCAAGCCACGTTTGCGAAACAACTCCCACAAACGAGCGGTAGTCTCACCATCAATGTCCTCCCTCCGCACACCATCAGCCAGAAGACCAGAAAAAATATCACGTCTAGTAAGTTTATTTTCACCAGGAGTACGGGTGTCAGGCCGGGACTGACGTTCAGGTTTAAACCACTCACCCAACTCACCGAGTTGGCGCACCGATTCCAAAACCGTAGATAACACGTTACCAGTCTGATTAATCAATAAAGTCATCATGACCTGCTTATAGGCAACAGGGGAAGATCGAATGATACGGTTCCGCACAGAAGATGTCAACGAACCATCAAGCAACCTGTCAGCAGTACCCAGAAAAATTGCCGTTTTCATCACCTCCTCTTTGAGACGTTGAGCAGCATCACGCAAAGTATACCACGGCTTGTCATTCACAGGCCAGTCAGATTCAGTAGGATATTTTTGATTACAACCCTCAGTCGCCAATTGGAGTAAAGAAATCTGACCAACACCATTATAGTTACGAAAATGATCCTGCACAGTAGAATCCAAACTCAAGGAACAGAACTTTAAGCAATCGCCAGTATCCAACATAATACCAGCAGCGCCCAGTTCATAAAGGCGCACCATCTATGTGAGCAAGGACTCACCAGCTCGCTGCCGAAATCGCTGCAAAATATCACTAATTTCCTGCTGAGTAAAGTCTTCTAAACAGTCCAAAGAAATACCCTGCGGAGCATTGGGAGACTGCTGCAACTTCCGACGGAAAACTGGATGCGCAGAAACCACGGGACGAGCATCACAAGGAGCCCGATCAGTACTCGTAGAGGGACAATCAGTGTAAGAAGCATTGATCCCACTCGAAGAACGAGCGTAATCACGGGGTGCACCATCAAAGGTGCGAGAAGCAGACTTACAATCATGGCGGGAGCGAGAAGACTCGCGCTTGGCAGACTCCTCACCCGAGGAACAAGAATCAGTCGAGTTCCAGATATTACCATCCCATTCATCAGGATTCCAATCCAGCCCGGCTGTCGCCACGACCAGACGCACCTTTCGCGTCGAAACCCGACCGCGCCTGTTCTTGTATTTATAACGAGCAATTCGCACAGCCGCCCGTTCGGCAATAGTTTGGTAAGTCTCAAGTTTATCAGCAAGCAACTTATTTTGACACCGCAACAAAGTATGAGAATTCTGAATCTCAACAAAGTGCGCTTCCACATCTTTAAGAGATATCTGTAACTTCAACAATCTCTCATGCAGAATCCTGTATGCAGACAAAAGAATCCAACCTCTGCGCCCCAAAATGGGAATCTCCTCACCCTTCGATACGGGTGCCTTCTGCAAACAAGCAATCACATTAGCCGGCTCTGCCAGCTCCAAAGAAGAATTCCAATTCTCACTCAAACCAGTAGAATCAGCCCACTCACGGGCCAAGGCTTCATAAGGTGTTGAATCCCATCCGGGAATATCAACGGGCAACTTAAAAGTAGATTTAGACCTTCTAGAAAACATCGTGAAAAAGGAAAAAGAAGAAAAGAAGAAAAAGAAAAGAAGGAAGAAAAATAAAAACTATACACACAAATATACAAAAATAAAATGCAAACAAAACCACGCACGCTCCGAAAGCAAACACAAGACAACCACAACGCACACAGGTTTCGTAAACGGTTCGTGACGCCAAATGTTCTGCTTGGGTTTTCGGATCAGATAGAACCCGCTCAGCAGAGCCTCTCTAACCCAAACCAGAACGTTACCCCCTCCCTAGGGCCTATTTACACCTAAATAACCACATATATGTACCACCTAAGGACAGGGAATTCCTACTATATATACCAAGACCTACAAGTCACAGCCTCGCGGTCCCAAACGGACCCAGGACTTCCTGCCCAGACGGCAGCCACAGCCTCGCGGTCCCAAACGGACCCAGGACTTCCTGCCCAGACGGCAGCCACAGCCTCGCGGTCCCAAACGGACCCAGGACTTCCTGCCCAGACGGCAGCCACAGCCTCGCGGTCCCAAACGGACCCAGGACTTCCTGCCCAGACGGCAGCCACAGCCTCGCGGTCCCAAACGGACCCAGGACTTCCTGCCCAGACGGCAGCCACAGCCTCGCGGTCCCAAACGGACCCAGGACTTCCTGCCCAGATGGCAGCCTTAGCACGAGTTCATCCTATAATTACCACGACATACAACAAGGGAATCAGTGTTACTATATATCAGATCACACAAAGACAGCTAGTTGAGCACAACTTGTTCCCCAGTTCGAGGGGCTCCTTTCTCCCTTATTCAGTTACCACCTACCTGATCAGGATTAACATCTGTTCATGTCAAGTCACAGCTGACTAGAAGAATAGGTTACCCTCTTACACAAGAACACGTAGCACATATTGCTTTACTACAAATTGAATACTTTATTTAGTTATTACATGCACACTCACGGAACATAATACATATCACATAACCTGCAAAGAAAAGTGAAAGATTAAGTTGTACACTCTAATAGTAAGGGGTTGACATCACCTTGGTCGTATGTAGCCTGCACTCAATGGTCATCTAGGTTCCCTTCTCGTCTGCGCCTCGGCTTCGCCTGGAAGTCACACCTCCGCAATCACGGGTTTACTCCCGTCTCCCTCTCCGAGTCACTGGGACCTCTTCCTCATCGGCTACTCTCTTCTCTTTGGAATATCTATTTCTCGGTTTTTCTCCACCTCCAAGTTTGTCATCTGTCTTCCCTGGAATAAGTAGCAGCTTTACTACTAACGGCCAGGTGCCGCCTATGGACTAGAAGCAAGTGCCAGTATCTGCCTCAAACTTTTACTAATATAGATGTGCATTTCCTCATGGAAAATTCCAGCCCGTAACCTGCCACCCACCAAATTCTTGTACCTCCCCGTGCCAAGGACACGTTCCCAGCCGGCCGGCCTGATGTAGTGTCTTCGGCATGAAGAAAAATACAATCCTTCGATAAGGGCCGGCCTGAACCGGTTCTCTCCAAGCGAATAACACCTCCTAACTAAAACACTGCCTATGACCTAGAAACATCCCAAGCTGCCAGAGCAGGAGGAAAGATGGAGTCTCTCCCGTTTAAGGCCTACCAGGCCTGAATTCAGCACGGCTCCATGAAATACCCTCACTACAGAACAGATTACCCCTAATGCTAACGAATCTATCCCCTAGGATATGTATGCAAACCCTGATCTATGGGGAAGAACACAGGATCATGTCGAAGTGCCTAATAAATAGGCTCTATACACTACTCTAACCCTTAGACTTGAATGGAAAGAGACTGAAGTCACCTAAATCACCCTTCAACACAATAAGACCGGAAAAATCGAGCAGTACAGTGGCGCAGGCGCACTTCACTCGAAACCTCGTGGAACGGTGACTGGTGCCGTCAAGTCAAAAGTCAGCCATCTTAACGTAGGCCCAATCGGTCAACTTAAGCAAAACAAACACAAAAAAATAATTAAACATGGAAATAACGAATACAATGTTTAACCCTCACTAATTCCCCTATGTGTATGTAATTATCTAGCATAGTAGCAACATTCAAAGCGTTTATATTCACCCAACGATGTCATCTGGTGCGACTTACAATTACGTCACAAAAGCAACATTTATCAACCAATATTCTATTTTTCTAGTATTAGTATGTGTACATATATTAATATACAAATTATTTTAGCCATGCAAATGCAAATCCCACGTGTAACTCTTTCAATAATATGATTGATTAGATATCACTTCAAACAGATTAATATTATTATAATTATTAGATTACTCGGAACAATATGAACATGCAGAAATGGGGGGTATACAAATTTTGTACTACCCGCTCCATCAATCCCTCCTTTGGTGATTATATCACCACACCATCAAAATTTTGGTAAATCTTCTACGGAATTTCAAAGTGATTTCTTGCTTTTATTCATAATTCAGTTTCCCCTGTCTCTTCTCTTTTTGCTGACTTATACATACTCTCCTTAACTTCTTCTACTTCTATCTCTTCAAATTCTCTCTCTTGTTTCTTGTCTTTTCTCCTTAAATTTTCTCTTTTTAACTTTTATTGATTTTGACTCTTTTCACGACAAATACATGCTATTTTTATTATTAATACTATGAAAATCACACATGTTAATGGAAATAATATTTTACCTTAAAAGGTACTACGTAAGTTTACTAAGAAATCTTTAATAGCTGATATTTTCTTTCCAATCTTTTCCCAAACACCTTCAACCTCCAGTGGTGCAATTTCATCATGCAGTTCTGTAATATTTTTAATATAAATTTTCAAATCTTTACTTTCGTCAGGAATGTAAGTATAACAGTGTTGAACTTTCAGCATTCCACAGACTCCACTCTCTTTTGCCAATAATATGTCAAGGGCAAGTCGATTTTGCATTACCATAGCACGCATGGCAACCATTTCAGTGTTTACCAATAAAAATCCTCCAACGGTGCTTGTTGACAAGCGATCCACTACTGTTGAAAGTCTTCTAATTCTGTTTGCATTCAGAGATATTCCCAATGCTGGTATCAATGCTCCAAAAATGTCACCCACAATTTCTGACCAAGATTCTCTCTTACTATGTGCTAAATAACTACCTAAACTATGTACATTATCTTCTCCTCTAGCCATATGAAAAATCTTTGGAAAGACCAGGCCTACATAACATGTGCCATACCAATGGTCTGGCAAACGATAATATGCCCTGTTCCCACAAATGAAATATAACCCAGGAAAAACTGGATCTTTTCCACCTTTAAATCCCCATCCACCCATGATTTGGTATGTATCATGGCACTCGCTATTCCCTGCAAAATAGTTATCATATGCAGTTTGATTCCTTCTAATACACAATTTTCCTTTCTGAGGCCAATCTAAAGCCATAGTTGGACTAGTTTCCCCTTTCAAGTGTTTTTCCATTTCTACATCCCATACTGTTTTCTCCACCTTTCCTTCAGATGTCTTTCTTTGCATTTTCAGTCTTCTCTCTTCAACCATATCTAAAAACATCTTTTTCTCTTTCTTTAAACTGCAAGTCAAATTGTTTTCAAATATGTATTCTTATGTTAGTTCTTTAGTCTCTAAGTAAAATTCACCTAATACCTTTGCAGGTTTTACCTTGTTTAGCTTGTTAACTGATGGTGCTTGTGAAAATATGCTATCTACATCTGAAAAATAGTATTCTAATTTTCCCATTTGGTAAAATAAACTAGCTATTACACTACATGTTATTCCATAAGTTACTGGAAGGTGGTGATAAGTCACTCCCTCTGATACAGAGGCAGGTAACTGCATACAGACATAGCAGTCCCTTACATCCATGGTCTTTACATATTCATACAATAATTTCGAAAACACATTATTAGAAAAATTGGTTATAGACCTGTCTTTATGTAAATAGTTTTTATTTATTCTAGTCGGAACTACCTTTTGAATCTTTCCTATATTAGTTTTGTTTTCGCTATCTCGTTCTATTGTATCTATAGTAACTTTAAATGAGATCAGGAGAGCAAGTATACTCCACGAAAGCATTAGTAATCCTGTACAACAACAACACATTTTACACCATCTTTTCAAGAGCGTACATATACCTTTTCTACTATCTGTGTTTGCCATTTCTGCTCAAATGGACAGTGTCTTTTGACTTAGCCTCTTCTACTTCACAACTAGTTTTCTAGCCCAAGGCTCTAAGCACCTACTTGGTTCTACCAGTTTTTGTATTTTTCTGTATTTTATTGTCTTTCCATCAGTAGTTTTCTTATCTCATTCAGTTTGGCATTTCATCATCTTTCACTTTTCCTTCGTGATCTGTATACAGAATGTCCTGAACATCCGCTTCTTCTCAAATATCGGACAAGATAACTCTCAGGATTTCCAATTCTTCGTCTTCCTCAACCACTTCTGGTACAATCACCTCTGGATTTCCTTGGCTATCCACCTCTTCTTCTAGTTCAGGCTGGGCCACATACGCTCATTCTGGTGATTTATACTTCTGGTTAGGTTTTCTTGTTCTTTTGCTCTCCTTAATTATAATGGTTTCTTCGTCTTTTGATTTCTCCTGACTCGTCACTTCATTCACCTGTTCAGCCCTTGGTGAATTTACTTGTGTCAGTCGATATCTCAATCTTTTTATTTTATTCGGCCAAACGTCGTCTTTTGCTGCTCTTTTCAATTTACTTCCTTTATCATTCTTTTCAGTTCTCCAAGCTCTCTTTCTTAGAACTCGAACTTCAGGTATTTCATCTTTGCTTTCCTCTGACTCTGTTTCAACTTGTTTTTTACTCTCCACAGTCTCTCTTTCCACCACTTCTTTTGTTTTCCCTATTTCTGTCCCTCCTCGAATCTCCGACACGCAATCTTCCTGCTGACTACTTGTCCCTGCTTCTAACTGGATGTTGGAGTTCCCTACACCTCCTCGGGGTTCTTCCGCAATAATCTTTCCCTCTCTCTCTGTATCTGGCACCTGTCCATCTAAATGTTTTGTTTCAGGTGGAATTTCTCTCAATCTTTCATCTGGCACTTCCTTTTCATGAATTTCCTTTATTGTCTCTTCACTGTCTTTTTCTTTGGTCCTCCCTTGTTTTTCCCTAGAACATTGCGCTCCTTGTTCGGTCTCTGAGTCTGAACTGGTATCAGAAATCTGTAACCTTCTTCTCAGGGAAATACGTCTGGGAACAAATGTTAGACTTTGTTGTGTTTCCCCCCCTTTCAGGATTTTCTTTTGTTTTTGGCTCTCCGTCATCCGACTCAGTACTAGATTCTGATTCATCAAAATACTCTTTTTCTGTGCTGTCCACTGGATTTGGAATTCTCAATGTATGGCTTGCATGGATCCAGTTTTTCAATCCAGCACACTTTACAGCTGTTGTTGTGGTCAAGGTGACTTGTCTTGGTTTTCCCCACATTGGAACCAAACAGTTTCTTCTTCTGTGAACTTTTATCCTCACCCAGTCCCCTGGGCTTAGATCATGGGCTGGCTTCTTTTCAAGGGTGGTGGCATCCGCTCCAACCTGATGAAATACAGAATGAACTGCGTCAGCCAGGCTTTTACAGTATTCCAACACCACGTCATCAGTTATAGTCATCAGCTTGTTGACTGGTATAAACACGTGCAGCATGGCTCGTTCCATGATGATTTCATGGGGGCTTAACCCTGTAGTTCTTTCTGGAATTGATCTAATAGTCATGAGTACCAGAGGCAAGACATCAGGCCATTTCATACCTGTGGCTAGACACATTTTCCCTATCCTGTTTTTGATAGTACCATTCATCTGTTCCACCACACCAGAAGCCTCTGGTCAGTAGGCCTCGGTCTGATTCAATTGTCACTGGGAACCCAAATCTAGGGATAAATTCCCTCAAAAGTAATTTTGACACTGTCATCCCATCATTTCTTCTGGTTAGGAATGCCTCTACCCATCTGGAAAACAGACAGACCATAACCAAAACATACCTCAGTCTGTTACAGGGACGTATCTCAATGAAATCCACTTGCATTCTGGTTAAAGGCCCTCCTTCTCTACCTATTGTTCCTAGACTCGCTGCTGTCTTTCTTCCCGGATTGTATTGCTGACATATTAGGCATCTCTGACAAAGACTTTCTGCTACAAGTCTGAACTTTGCATTGTACCATGTTTGTTTAAATGACCTGATCATGGCATCTCTCCCTATGTGTCCCTGACCATGATACATCCGTGCCATGGCAGACATCAGGCTATCAGGCATAACTGGTCTTCCATCCTGATAGACCCACACATGATCCTTCTCTCTTGGTGCACACCCTTTTACCCACTGCTTCATTTCCTCATCTCCTGCTTCTTCCTGTAATTGTCTCACTTCTTCCCAGGTACCCACAATATTAGTAAACATCAAGGAGGAAGAAATCACCTCTCTTTCCTTAGCCCGATTAATGGAATTCTGATTTTGTGCACAGTATTGTGCCATGTCATTTGCGTATTTATTGCCAGTGGTGACATAATCACCACTTTGACTATGGACAGCGCACTTCACAACAGCCAATTGCCTAGGTAGCTGTATCGCCTCAAGCAATTTTCCAACCACTTCAGCATTCTTAATGGGAGTTCCACTTGATGTCAAAAATCCTCTCTGCAGCCATATTTGACCGAAGTCATGTATGACTCCGAATCCGTACTGGCTGTCAGTTATCACAGTCACTCTCACACTCTTCCCAATCTTGCATGCTCTAGTCAAAGTAACAAGTTCAGCTACTTGTGCCGATTTTACTCCTTTCAGATATGATGCTTCAATTACTGCTGCAACCGTACATGCCGCATATGCTACACTTAACACTCCATCATCTGTTCTCAAACAGGACCCATCTATGAACATGACAAAATCACTTTCTGGTAAGGGTACATCTTTTATGTCAGATCGTGGTTTTGTACAGAAATCAAGTACATCCAGACAATCATGATCTGCTTCATCCCACATCTTCTCCTGTGAAATCCCAAACTTCTGCTTTTACAAACTGTTTTAATTTTTTAGGTAATTCATCAGGCTTAAATACAGCATAGGTTTCAATAACCTAATTTTCCCTGTTTGTCATTGTCATTTTATACTGCACATCTTCATCCGGGGTTTCAAATGCTATCCCATCCGGGGTACAGAATATAGTACAGTTCATTTTACACAGCAAATCTCTACCTAACAGATTCACAGGACTGGTATCGCACACGACAAAGGGGTGCATTAAGAAAATTTCCCTATGCTAACTTTCACCGGCTCTCTAAGGTAAATTTTAATCTGCCTGTTGGATACACCAACTACTTGGATCATTTCATCCGAGAGAGGAAGGTTCTTAAATTAACATTAGCTGATCTGACAGTTGATCGAGTAGCACCAGTATCAACTAGGAAAGATATACTTTCATCATTAATCTTTCCATCTACAAATGGGCCTGTCTGGTCTACTTCTAGAGTTGCGCCAAGTGCGCACTCTTCTTCCTTCCTTCGGCACCGTCAATAACCTTCTTCTGAATCACTCTCATAGCGTTGCAGCCAATACTGCAAAACGGCGCTAGAGCGTGGCAGCTTATTTACCTGTTCTTCGTTGTAGAATCCCGTTTCGCTACTATACTTCTGTGAGTTTTTGCTCTGTGGAAAAGGTGGTTTTGGCACCTGATTCTGTTGGGTAACAACCTGCTGCTGTTGCTGCAGTTGACCACTCACCTCATTCTGCACCTGTGGATTCAAAGATGCATTTTCATTGTTAGTACTTGGGGGGAATTTACACTCGGATTTCCAATGCCCTATTCTACCGCAATTATGACATGGGAATTTCTTCTTAGCTTCCTCTATATTTCCTTTACCTTTCCTAGGACTGAATTTTTGTCTTGATCCTGTATTATTTGCTTGTTTTGTTAATTGAGCTTCCTGTCTCTCTGCTACCTTCACTTGTGCCCACATAGCCTTTTCTTTCAATTTTCGCTGTTTAGCTTCAATCTCATCACTGAAATATTTAGCATGCCTCAATACTTCGTCTGTTTTCTTATTCTGCCAATCTACAGTATGTTGTTTTATCATCTCACTAATTTCTGGACGTAGACCATATACAAACCTGTATACAAAATGACTTAGATCCTTTTCACTCAGATTTTCATCTCCACTAAACTGTTTAAAGGCCAAGATCACCCTCTCATAATATGCATGTATTGACTCTTTGCTTTCCTGATGTGTTCTATCAAATTTCACCCAATCTGTCTCTTTAGGTGGAACCTTATCCTTCAGAAAGGCAATAACCTGTTCGTATTTCTTCATTACCTCAGGGTCTGGAGCCCCTGTTTTTGGATCCCTTAGGTATTCTTGTGTTGGCCAATTTATCATGAGTTTGCACTCTGTCCATAGATCCGCTGGTACTATTATATCAAATAGGCTATTCAAGTCAATCCATAATACTTTAGACAACTTCACAAATCTGTCCACCTGCCTATACCACTCGACAGGCTTTTTGCGTAGTCGAGGAAAATCATTTGTAAAGGACAAAATATCCTGCCTTCTCCATGGGACATGCACATATCCTCCTCCTGGAATCTCTCTCATAGGGCATTCTGTCACTACCTTTTATTTTTCTCTTACAGGGAATGCTGCAAACGTTTTATCTGGGGCATCATCTCGTTTTCGGTACCACCTGCTTCTCCATTTATCCACATCTCCCCATTTTCTTAATAAGATAATTAATTCCTTAATCTGACTTATCCGTCCTGTGGTGTTCAAGTTTTCAATATCCTTTTCAGTGAAATCAATTCAATAGGGTTTTTGCAAAGCCTTTACCTTTTCAATATATATACCCATTTCATTTGCTACTTCTTCTAGTCGTTCATGTAGATTCTTCGCTCTCCATGTCACACTTTTGCACAAAAATAATAATTCCTCATCTTGGTAAGTCTTTAATTTCTCTGTAGGGATTGTTCCTACAATTAACTCTTCCAGTACCATTCGTAATTTGGCCACATCTATTGACTGAGATTCTTTGTCTTTTCTCTGCAAGCTTCTCAACCATTCACTTAATTCTTCTGTAGATGGTCCTACTGACTTTTCTTTATTACCTGGTTCTGAATCCTTTTGTGTTTCTAATTTTGACTCCACTGTTGTTATACGTCTTTCTCCAAATTTCTGGCCTATAAACGGATTATTTGAAACATTTGGTTCAATCATACTTATTGTCTGTCTCCATGGATTTTCATTTTGACTCGGTTTTGGCTGCTCAACCGGTTTATTGCTTTTATATGGAACCGTTAAACAATGTTCGCTATCTTTCTGTTTATCAAAAATAGACATTACTGGACCTATCGTTACGGGAACTGTTACAGCTTCCAGATTTTTAGTCAATTCTCTTATTTTCTCTGTTAATTTTAAGGCTGTCTTTGCTAATTCTGCTGAATTTTCACCATCTATTCTACTTTCTGACTTCCTCTCTACCTCTCTAATGGAATTATTTTTCTCTAAATCTGTGGGCTAGGTCAGGTGGTACTTAGGCTTAGTTAGTATTCTGGAATCAGAATGGAACACTGGATTAGTGTTCATAAATAATAAATAGATGGTACGCGAATCCCGCAATACTAGTCAATCAGATTAGATAGGTTAATTTCATTGCAATTGTTTTTTCCATAAATGTTTTTTTTAGCTTCTTTATATTTGTTTCACACCAATCATCCATGTTTGTCTCTTTCTTTCTTACATCTTCCACATCCTCCATGATCAGCACCCAGGGGCAAGAAGACGGGGTCGTCGGAGTCGGCGGGAGCAACTGATGGCCAGGACCACTCCTCTACCGAGGGCTCTGCTGCTGGCCCAAGTAAGTACTCCTGTTGTTAAAATTAATCATTATACTTCCCTAACTTCTACTGCACCTTATTTTTTCCAAACTATTATTTCAGTTTCCTAATTCTATTTTTTACAAAATCTTCTTAGATCTAGACTATCTGTTTCTAAATTCTTGTTATCCCTGCCTCTAACTGCCTCTGCTATGACTCTCTGTAGTACTACTATTAGTCTGTCTGTAGATAAGCTTGCCCAGTTGGCCACTCTTTATTTAAAAGGTTTTAAATAAAACTCAGATTCGCCATTAGCTCTAGCCACAGAGTCCAGTCCTTTGGGTTGTCCTCTTCTAGTCTTCTTAATCTTGAGGCTTATCGACAATTCCCACCAACAAAATGCGCAACCAGATATTTTACTATTTGTGATAGGATAGAACATACTATTACTGTTGTAGGGTTTCTGCACACACAGAACTATGCACAAGAAAACAGGACATTGGTGATAGGAGGTTGGACCATACTCACACCTCAGAACCCACAATCCCCTGATTGACTAGCTATAGTGTCTCATTAGCTCCCCAAACCCCCAAAGATACCCAATGATTAGACAACCCAGAACATAACACTCCCGACCTCTCAGAGTCACGGAAGCAATGCACACCCTTTCGCTCACTCACTTTTGTAAGTCCACACCAAATACCACAGAGTCTTTGTAAGTTCAAAAGGTTTATTTTCAACTAACAAGCTCTGTACGTTGTTCTGTAATGCAGTATACGAGCCAGCACCAACAGCAAAATGCATAAGATTAAAACAATAAACATTGTTACAACTACAAGTCTATAGAAGACAAAAGAGGAAATCATGATAACTGAACAGTGTGGAAGAAACCCCTCCCCTTGGTAGGAATATAGGTTATATTTATGAAGATCTCTGAACGAATTCTGGGGGACCCCTCACCTTAGAACCTAGAAGTACTGGTTATATCACAAGCTCTGCAAAGCTCTAGTTCGTAGGAGGGAATCTTCCGTCTGTTGTGAGAAAAATGGTGCGTGTTAGTATAATGCAAGCATTTCTCAGTCGTGCCAAACAGTGCAGCATGTTATGGCTAAGCAATACAGACTGACCAGAACTCCATAACAAAGTGGCTTGTTTTTCGACCTTGTATGCAGCGCTCAGACAGTAGCAGTATGAGCTCATGTGGGCTCAAAGGCATCTTACACAACAATCCGCGTGGTAATGTGCGCAAATATAAAAGACACAAAGCTAAAATGGTTGCATGGCTCAGGCTAACTTAGCAAAGACTAGAATGACCCTAGGGACCATATACCACTACTAGTGTCTACTCTACTCTAGTACCCGATTTGTACTAGTGATGTATGTTGTATATGTATGTTCCCAAAACACATATATCCATCTATGACGTAAGTCTTGATTGTGGTTTCTTAATTTGTCCTTTATTATAAACCAATTATCCTCTTTTCAATAAAATCACCATACAATTGCTTTGCCAACGCGTTTCATCCCCTTGGGACTTCTTCAGGGCTCATCAGCGTGTAGCATCTCTTGTTACTAATTTGCAAGGCTCCAGGACAATTCTTAATCACAGCACAGATGACACGCTGTATATCTTGTCATTCCATTATAATCATCCAACCACAATGTCCAAGATAATATTAAGAACCCAAGTAATGGAGCAATAGTAAAGTCCATCTTCTTCCTTCCGATGTCATCAGGATGCAGGTGCACAAGTTGCAGAGTCCTCTCTGGTCACAAGTGGACGTGACGTGGTGCGCAGCAGGACTTCTGACTGGCAGTACAACGGGTGATGATGACACCTCCTCCTCTGTCATTTTGTGCACCTAAAAGCAAAGAAGCCAGGAGAAGAACATCAGTTAAATGTTGCATTTGTTGTTGAGGTTCAATTATTACTAGTACAAACAAACAAATATAATATATAACTTAGGGCCATATGTAGGTAGCCTAATACCGGTCGGTAACGGCCGATTTTTGGTAAATATACCGTTACCGACCTGTATTTAGGCTTCTGCTATGTAGGGGGAACATTTCAGGATTCGGTAATTTACCGAATCGGTAAAATTACCGAATCGGTAATTTTACCGATTCGGTAAATACCGAATCCTGAAATGAGATGTAGGTGACACTCAAATGAGTGATGTGTAGGGAAAATAATTCGGTATTTAGCACCAAATATATGTTGGTGCTAAATACCGAATTCATTGCAAAAAGCAATATTTTGCTGGACTACCAGTGCCATGTGGCAGACATACATGCCCTTAGGGCATGTATGTGCGCCACATGTGCACACATGCAGGAATCAGGGGTGCAACAGGGTG
Organism: Triturus cristatus; assembly: GCF_964204655.1. NCBI lineage: Eukaryota > Metazoa > Chordata > Amphibia > Caudata > Salamandridae > Triturus > Triturus cristatus. Next base: position 743,627,757 of record NC_140583.1, read on the forward strand.
TCAATGTGACACCCTGCCACCCTTGAATGTGCTCCCCCCATTACCGAATCGGTATTTACCGATTCGGTAATGAGGCATACCTTCCCATTGATTCAATCAATGGGAAGGTATGCCTCATTACCGAATCGGTAAATACCGATTCGGTAATTACCGAATTTCTCCGATTCGGTAATATTTACCGAATGATTACCTACATATGAGTTACCACTTCTTAAATACCGAATCGGTAAAGTTTGGCATTTAAGAAGTGGTAACTTGTATGCTACCTACATATGGCCCTCAGTGTGTGGTGGTCACACTTGTTAGTGTAATAATTTATTACATTTTATTAACCCCTTCGATGCTCATGACGGAGCGGTTCCGTCATGAGCATCGGTTGGGCTGTGCTCATGACTGAACCGCTCCGTCATGAGCACAGCCCCTGGGGGAAGCGCTGGCGCTTCCCCTCTGGGGCATCGATCGTGCCCCCACAGAGGGGGATGGCAGCGGAAGAGTTTCCGCTGCCACCCCCGAGCCCCCCCCACGCTTCCCCATGACATCAGCACGCACAGCGCGCGCCGACGTCATCAGGAAGCGTTCGACGTGCTGGAATCCATTTCTTCCAGCGCGTCCAAGGGAGCAGAGGTACGTTTCCTTGTCCGGTGGGGGCCGCGGGGGTGATTTCTTTAGTATTGAGGCATCGGGGAGAGGAAAGAGTATTTCTTCTCCCCTGATGTCTCAATACAGGGCATTCCTGCTCCACGATCGCGCACAGCGTCGCGATCGTGGAGCAGGGATGCCCCACTAGACACCAGGGATGTGTGTTTTGTTATTTGGGAAGCGACCCCTTGGGCAAGGGTCGCTTCCTAGGCGGGCAAAATTATTCGAAGACTTTTCTGCCCCCCCCTGGGGGCAGATCGGTCGTCTTTCTGCCCGTTTCTGCCGCCAGGGGGGCAGAAAAGCCCACTAGACACCAGGGATGTCATTTTCGTTATTTTGTTTATGTAGGAAGTGACCCCTTGGGCAAGGGTCGCTTCCTTTGGGGCCTAATTATTTAGAAGACTTTTCTGCCAGATCGGTCGTCTTTCTGCCCGTTTCTGCCCCCAGGGGGGGCAGAAAAGCCCACTAGACACCAGGGATGTCTTTTTTTTTATTTAGGAAGTGACCCCTTGGGCAAGGGTCGCTTCCTTGGCGGCCTAATTTTTTTGAAGACTTTTCTTTCCCCCCTGGGGGCAGATCGGTCGTCTTTCTGCCCGTTTCTGCCCCCAGGGGGGGCAGAAAAGCCCACTAGACACCAGGGATGTATTTTTCTGCATGAGGAAGCGACCCCTTGGCAAAAACTGTTTGCATTTGTGCTCGATGTGTATTTTGTTGTCTTGTGAGTAATTTGTTTTTTTTTTCTTCTTTCTAGTTGGATATCGTTGGTTTTTGCTGTGTCACTGCAAAGTAGGTTCTGGTGAGTGTAGCTGTGTCTTGTAATTGAATTCTATAGTTTTTGAGTACATTGATCATTGTGATAAAGGTACACATTTCTTTACTTACTTGGTTTGCACATTGTTGGTTGTTGTTGACTTGTTTGTGCAGTCTTCAATCTTAGTAAGTATAATGGCTAGCCGCAGGATTACTGCTCAGCAGGTTGTTGGTTTGCTGTTTGAGTCTTCCTCTGATATTGGTTCAGAGACTGACTCTGCATCTGAGGGAGAGGAGGCAGGGGACGATTCTGGCAGTGAATTTTCTCTCCGTATGGAGTCATCGGATGATGAAGATACTCTTAGTGCGGATGAAGTGCCTGTGTTAGAGGAGGAGACTGATGTGCCGATAGTGCGGCAAGAGGCATCTGGGCTGCAGCCTGGGGCTGCAAGGCTTCCCGTTGGTGTAGTGCGGCAAGAGGCTTCTGGGCTGCAGCCTGCGGCTGCAAGGCTTCCCGTTGGTGTAGTGCGGCAAGAGGCATCTGGGCTGCAGGCTGGGGCTGCAAGGCTTCCCTTTGAAAGTGATGACCTCTGGGTTGCCCCTGGCATGGTGCAGCCGGTATTGCCTGGTGTTCCAGGGTCTAGAGCGAATACTGAAAACTTTTTGCCGGTAAATTTTTTTCAGTTGTTTATGGACGATGTGTTTTTGGCAGAGATTGTTGAGCAGACTAATTTGTATGCCGAACAGTTTTTGAGGGACAACAGTGCCAGACTTAGGCCCTACTCTAGAGCTACCCGGTGGACTCCCACGAATGTTGAAGAGATAAAGAAGTTCTTGGGTTTAACTTTTTTGATGGGCTTGCTAAGGAAGCCATCAATGTCTTCATATTGGTCTAGCAGTCCCTTGATGGCAACGTCTATTTTTCCGGCAGTCATGAGTCGTGACAGGTATTTGCTTCTGCTTCGGATGATGCATTTTGTTGATAATGGTTTAGCGTTGCCACGAGATCACCCTGATTGTGACTGTCTTTTTAAGATTAGGCCTGTCCTTGATCACTTTGTTGATCAATTTTCTGAGATTTATGCCTCTGGGAAAGAAATTGCAGTGGATGAGTCTTTGGTGTTGTTCAAGGGCCGCTTGGTTTTTAGGCAATACATTCCTCGTAAGAGGGCACGCTATGGAATAAAGCTGTATATGCTGTGTGACAGTAGGACTGGATATGTGTCTAATTTCAGGGTGTACACCGGTAAGGAATCTAGGATGAACCTCCCTGGTTGTCCGTCCACTTTTGGAATGACTGAGAAAATTGTTTGGGAACTTGGTAGAGGATTTTTTAACAAAGGCCACCATTTATATGTAGATAACTTCTACACTGGTGTGCGGTTGTTCAGGGAATTGGCCAAAGTGGACACTGTTGCTTGTGGCACAATCCGCTCTAACCATAAAGGTTTCCCGAAAGAACTTGTTTGTCAAAAGCTTGTGCGGGGACAGTGCGTTGCGTTGCGTTGCCAGGAGCTTCTTGCTGTGAAGTTTTCAGACAGGAGAGATGTCTACATGCTGACTACCATCCATGATGAAAGCACTGCACCTGTGACTGTTTGGGGTCAGGTCGCTGAAGCGCGCAAACCTGTGTGCATTTTAGACTATAATAGGCACATGGGTGGTGTTGACAGAGTAGATCAGAGGTTGGAACCTTACACTGCTCTTCGTAAGGCTTACATTTGGTACAAGAAGTTGGCTATCCATCTTTTCCACTTGGCAATGTTTAATGCTTTTGTTGTGTTCCAGGATTCTTGCCCTGAGTCAAAGATGACTTTTGCTAAGTTTCAGGAGTCTGTAATAGGCAGCCTTGTTGTAGTGGAACAGGCAAGTGTTCCTAGAGTTGGAGTGGTGGAGGATGTTGTTAGATTGAAAGATCGCCACTTTCCAGATCACATTCCTCCCACACCCTCAAAAGATTTTCCCAGTAGGAGATGTAGAGTCTGTTGGCGAAGAGGTTCGCTGAAGGAGAGTCGTATGTACTGCCCGACTGTCCTTCTCATCCTGCACTGTGTCTCCCTGCTTGTTTTAGAGCGTACCACACGCGAAAGAATTATTGGGAGCATTCATGAGTGGTAAAGTGAACTGCCTGGTCTGTATTCTTTGGATAATTTGATTCTGTTTCAAGGTTGGTGTTAGTGCAATGTATTTAGTTGCTGATTTTCTGTTAGAAGATTTGTATCTATTTGCGATTTTTTTTTTTTCTAAAAAAATCCTAAATGTGATGGCGGTGTGTGTAGGCTTGCGCTTGGCTGTTGGTGTGTGTGGACTGGCACTTGGTTGGTGGTGTGCGTGGAATGGTGCTTGGCTGGCGGTGAGCGTGGACTGGTGGTGTGCATGGACTGGCGGTGTGCGTGGACTGGTGCGTGGCTGGTGGTGTGCGTGGACTGGAGCTTGGCTGGCGGTGTGCGTGGAATGGTGCTTGGCTGGCGGTATGCGTGGACTGGTACTTGGCTGGCGGTGTGCGTGGACTGGTGGTGTGTGTGGACTGGTGCTTGGCTGGTGCTGTCCGTGGACTGGAGCTTGGCTGGTGGTGTGCGTGGACTGGAGCTTGGCAGGCGGTGTGCGTGGAATGGTGCTGGGCTGGTGGTGTGCGTGGACTGGTACTTGGCTGGCGGTGTGCGTGGACTGGTGGTGTGTGCGGACTGGTGCTTGGCTGGAGGTGTCCGTGGACTGGAGATTGGCTGGCGGTGTGCGTGGATTGGCGATTGGCTGGCGGTGTGCCTGGACTGGCGCTTGGCTAGCGGTGTGCGTGGACTGGCGCTCTGCTAGCGGTGTGTGTGGACTGGCGCTCTGCTAGCGGTGTGTGTGGACTGGAACTCAGCTGGCTGTGTGTGAGTAGTGACTTTCTGCTGGTCACTACACACACTGCTAGCTGAGTGCCACTCCACGCAATCCATCAGCATGTGTAGTTGCTGTGTCTGGATTGTGGGCGTGTGAAAGTGATGGGCCCTTGAATGGCGCTGTGTGATGGTGTGAGTTTTGTTATGTGATGGGCCCGCGGCTGGCGGTGTGAATGGTTTTGTATGTCTCACACGTATGAAAGGTGTATGAATGGCCTGTAAAGAGGTTGGTGCCTTGTCGTGGCTTTACAGCTCATGAGCTGTGAGTCAATGGTTCAGTTTCTCGCCCTTTCAATTATTACCAGTGCATTTCATGTTTTGTGAAATCACTTGCTAATACAATTGTATTTACTGAACCATCACTCACCCTCGTGCCAAATCCAACCAGTATGTGTGTGTGCTTGCGGATTAGATGGCTGTGCAGTAATATTTGTCTTTCTGAAGCAGGGTGTACCTTGTCTTTTTTTGGTGAATTTTGTACTGTGTTGCTTTTGTACCTGGTGGTGCGAATGGTCTTGTTTGTATCACGTATGAAAGGTGTGTGAATGGCCTGTAAAGTGGTTGGTGCCTTGACGTGGCTTTACAGCTCACGAGCTGCGAGTCATTGGTTTGGTTTTTTGTGAATTTAATTATTGACAGTGCATTTCATTTTTGTGAAATCTCTAGTTAATAAAATTTAATACACTGAACCATGACTCGCCCTCATGCCAAATCCAACCAGTATGTGTGTGTGTTTGAGGAATAGATGGTTGTGCAGCAATCTTTGTCTTTAGTTTCACTGCCAAGGTACACTTTCCATGTAAGAATAACCCACCAACTGTAGATATTGTCGAAAACCCATGGGAGTTCATGGTGATGTCTCTCTTGTGAATTCAAAACGTTTTTTTTATCCCCAATGTCCTGCAAACCTCAAAATGTCTGCCACATTTTCTTTGCAATTTTACTCCAAAATTCTCACGCTGTAGGAACAATAGTTAATCTGGTTTTGCAAGGGGGGTCACTTTGGTTTTTGACCCGTTGCTCGGCGGCCATCTAGGGAAACCTACCAAACCCACACATTTCTGAAAACTAGACACCCGGCGGCTTCCAGGGAGGTATGGCTTGCGTGGATCCCCCAACGTTTCCTTACCCAGAATCCCCTGCAAACCTCAATTTTAGCTGAAAAAATCACTTTTTTCACACATTTTGGGGTGGGAAAGTTGTGGCATAACCAGGCTCACACAAATTTACCACCATCCAGCGTTCCCCCAGGTCTCCCAGTAAAAATGGTGCCTCACTTGTGTGGGAGGCCCAAGTACCCGTGGCAGGCAAAGGCCCAAAACATAGTGAGGTGACATCAAAATGGCCTATCGCAAAACCACCTGGTTTTGCAAGGGGGATTACTTTGGTTTTTGACCCGGTGCTCGGCGGCCATCTAGGAAAACCTCCCAACCCACACATTTCTGAAAACTAGACACCCGGCGGCTTCCAGGGAGGTATGGCTTGCGTGGATCCCCCAAGGTTTCCTTACCCAGAATCCCCTGCAAACCTCAATTTTAGTTGAAAAAATCCCTTTTTTCACACATTTTGGGGTGGGAAAGTTGTGGCATCACCGGGCTCACACAAATTTACCACCACCCAGCGTTCCCCCAGGTCTCCCGGTAAAAATGGTGCCTCACTTGTGTGGGAGGCCCAAGTACCCACGGCAGGCAAGGGCCCAAAACGTAGTGAGGTGACATCAAAATGGCCTATCGCAAAACCACCTGGTTTTGCAAGGGGGGACACTTTGGTTTTTGACCCGGTGCTCGGCGGCCATCTAGGGAAACCTACCAAACCCACACCTTTCTGAAAACTAGACACCCGGCGGCTTCCAGGGAGGTATGGCTTGCGTGGATCCCCCAACGTTTCCTTACCCAGAATCCCCTGCAAACCTCAATTTTAGCTGAAAAAATCACTTTTTTCACACATTTTGGGGTAGGAAAGTTGTGGCATCACCGGGCTCACACAAATTTACCACCACCCAGCGTTCCCCCAGGTCTCCCGGTAAAAATGGTGCCTCACTTGTGTGGGAGGCCCAAGTACCCGCGGCAGGCAAGGGCCCAAAACGTAGTGAGGTGACATCAAAATGGCCTATCGCAAAACCACCTGGTTTTGCAAGGGGGGTCACTTTGGTTTTTGACCCGGTGCTCGGCGGCCATCTAGGGAAACCTACCAAAGCCACACATTTCTGAAAACTAGACACCCGGCGGCTTCCAGGGAGGTATGGCTTGCGTGGATCCCCCAACGTTTCCTTACCCAGAATCCCCTGCAAACCTCAATTTTAGCTGAAAAAATCACTTTTTTCACACATTTTGGGGTGGGAAAGTTGTGGCATCACCGGGCTCACACAAATTTACCACCACCCAGCGTTCCCCCAGGTCTCCCGGTAAAAATGGTGCCTCACTTGTGTGGGAGGCTCAAGTACCCGCGGCAGGCAAGGGCCCAAAACGTAGTGAGGTGACATCAAAATGGCCTATCGCAAAACCACCTGGTTTTGCAGGGGGGGGTCACTTTGGTTTTTGACCCGGTGCTCGGCGGCCATCTAGGGAAACCTACCAAAGCCACACATTTCTGAAAACTAGACACCCGGCGGCTTCCAGGGAGGTATGGCTTGCGTGGATCCCCCAACGTTTCCTTACCCAGAATCCCCTGCAAACCTCAATTTTAGCTGAAAAAATCACTTTTTTCACACATTTTGGGGTGGGAAAGTTGTGGCATCACCGGGCTCACACAAATTTAACACCACCCAGCGTTCCCCCAGGTCTCCCCGTAAAAATGGTGCCTCACTTGTGTGGGAGGCTCAAGTACCCGCGGCAGGCAAGGGCCCAAAACGTAGTGAGGTGACATCAAAATGGCCTATCGCAAAACCACCTGGTTTTGCAGGGGGGGGTCACTTTGGTTTTTGACCCGGTGCTTGGCGGCCATCTAGGGAAACCTACCAAACCCACACATTTCTGGAAACTAGACACCCGGCGGCTTCCATGGAGGTATGGCTTGCGTGGATCCCCCAACGTTTCCTTACCCAGAATCCCGTGCAAACCTCAATTTTAGCTGAAAAAATCACTTTTTCACACATTTTGGGGTGGGAAAGTTGTGGCATCACCGGGCTCACACAAATTTACCACCACCCAGCGTTCCCCCAGGTCTCCCGGTAAAAATGGTGCCTCATTTGTGTGGGAGGCCCAAGTACCCGCGGCAGGCAAGGGCCCAAAACGTAGTGAGGTGACATCAAAATGGCCTATCGCAAAACCACCTGGTTTTGCAAGGGGGGTCACTTTGGTTTTTGACCCGGTGCTCGGCGGCCATCTAGGGAAACCTACCAAACCCACACATTTCTGAAAACTAGACACCTTGCGGCTTCCAGGGAGGTATGGCTTGCGTGGATCGGGAGACTTAGGGTAGTTCAGATTTGTAAAGCAACTGTTATTACCCATTGATTTTTGATGCATTTCTCCCTTCCAAATGAAAGACATTGTGTAAAAAAAAAGTCATTTTGAAAAATGACCAATAATTGTCATGCAAGTATGAGTATTCCCAATTTCGAAAATGTCCAAATATGCACTGTTTCTAAACTCTGTAATTTGTTCCCATTTCAGAAATACATAGGTGTCTTTCATACCGATTTTTCCATGTATACATTTTCCCACAATAATTGCTATATACCCGGAACAAAAAAAAAAACATTACAAAATGCTGCTCAGTTTTTTACTCTGGGTTCGTTGGGCTCTTGGTGAACCTACAAGTCCTATATATCCCCACAACCAGGAAGGTCCACCGGATGTAACGGTACATTGCTTTCAAAGAGATGTCATAATTCGAAGAAGTTACAGGTGAAAACGTTGACTCAAACGGCTTCTTTTTTCAACAAATTTTTAATTTTTCCTATATTTACCTGTTAGTATCTATAAAGAAACCTTGATAGATCTACACAAATGACCCCTTGCTGAATTCAAAATTTTGTCTACTTTTCAAAAATGTATAGCTTTCCAGGATCCCTTATTGCTTTTCTACCCATTTTTACCATTATCTGGAAGGAGGTTGAAAGCACAAAAAATAGCAAGAATAGGGTATGTCCCAGAAAAATGTCAAAACTGTGTAAAACATGTTGGATTTCTGCCAAAAATCTGTCATTCCCTAAAAGCTGGAGAAATTGTGATTTCAGCCCCACAAACCCTTTTTTGATATCATTTGCAGAGAAAAACCCAGACGCTTTCATTTGCAGCCACTTTTCCCCATTTTTCACAAAAAAAACAAAATTTTGCTGTATTTTGACTAATTTCTGGGAACCCTCTAGGAGAATCCACAAACCCTGGGTACCTTTAGAATCCCCATGATGTTGGAAGAAAAGGACGCAAATTTGGCGTGGATACCTAATGTGGTTAAAAAGTTACAGGGGCCTAAGCGCGCACTACCCCAAATAGCCCAAAAAAGGCTTAGCACAGGAGGGGAAAAGGCCTAGCAGCGAAGGGGTAAACTCAGTTTAAGTTATAAAAAAAAATAACAGTGTAGCCATTTGTGAGACTTTGACAACAAGGGCTTTCATGGTATACTTACTGTGTACACTCAGGAAGGATAGGAAAGAAGAAGAACAAAACAAAAATACAAATGTAATAGAAGTGGAACATGTTTGGCATTAATTTGCTCATCACGTCATTCAGGGAGCTGCAGCTGGCAAAGGGGATGGAATCAGTAAGCCAAGAGGAACAAAGCACAGACATGCAGGCCTTTATGGCAAAATCAGCACACTACTAAACTACCACCACGAAATGGGCACCAGCCACATGGTCAATCACAATCACAACAAGCAGGATGCCTGGAAAACAATGAACTCATGCAGGCCTATATGGCCAGGCAAAGGAGGCATGCTAAACAACACAGCTTTAATGCAAAAACGAAAATCCACAGGGCTAAACAAGGTTTGCAAGTTACACAACAACCACACCACACACACATCCAACAAAGGCATTTATTTAACACACACCAAAAAAGTGAAATACCCCCAACAATACACATTTTGCAATTCAATCCAATGCTATCCATGCCCTATATGAAGTTTAAATTCACCAGACACCACAGAAACAGTTGTTTCATTTCGTGAACCCATGACTAGCTCTGGGCCTACTGGATGATGAAAGGCCTATTGTCAGACTAGGCCACAAGCTTGCAGGCCCAAAAGCACACTGGCTGCCTCCACAAAATGGCCGCCAACCACATGGCCAGGCCACCCACAGCAACAAGAAAGGGAAGACAGACAATGCAGACCTATGGCAAAAGCACACTGCCTGGCTTCATAATGACCACCAGCCACATGGCCAGGCCCACAACAACAAGAAAGGGAAGACAGACAATGCAGGCCTATGGAAAAAAGCACACTGCCTGGCTTCAAAATGGCTGCAAGCCACATGGCCAGGCCCACAACAACAAGAAAGGGAAGACAGACAATGCAGACCTATGGCAAAAGCACACTGCCTGGCTTCAAAATGGTCACCATCCACATGGCCAGGCCCACAACAAGAAGCCTAGGCCAAAAAGAACAAAGGAAACACATGCAGGCCTATATGGCAAAAGCAGCACACTTCTAAACTACCACCACAAAATGGCCGCCAGACACATGGTCACTCACAGTCACAACAAGCAGGAGGCCTGGAAAACAATGAACTGAAAGAGGCCTATAATGGCCAGGCAAAGGAGGCGTGCCAAACAACACAGCTTTAATGCAATAAAATGCAAAAATGAAAATCAACAGGGCTAAACAAGGTATGCAAGTTACACAACAACCACACCACATACACACACACACACACAACACAGGCATTTGTTTAACCCACACCAAAAAAGTGAAATACCCCAAAAAATACACATTTTTCAATTCAATCCAATGCCATCCATGCCCTAAATGATGTTTAAATTTAACAGACACCACAGAAACAGTTGTTTTTATGCACCCACCATGACAAGCTCTGGGCCTACTGGCTACCCACAATATATATATATTTTTAAATGATGAAAAGCACAAAAATTGTAGTTGCAGCACCTGCAATGCCCCAATCAAACAAACAACACCACCTTACTTGTAAAATCTCAAATCCAAAAGTCCTCAAATCCAAAGTCCTCAAATCCAAAAGTCCTCAAATCCAATGATATATGATGCAGCAGACACAATGGGTGATCCTTCCGGCTCCAAATCCAAATGAAAAGTGAACAGGACATGGACAAAGCACTGGGAGGAGCCTGCTGGACAGGAACAGGAAGTTGGAGACTCTGGGGCACTTCCTTCCTCTCCAAAAGTAAAGTAAAAAAAGACAAGCATTGGCATGGCCAATAGGTCTCGTCTTTGGGACCTTCTTAGTGTTTGGCGAGAGCTATTGGCTTTGCCAATGTGTTTAATGTATGTTGTAGAGCAACTAGTTGGAGTCAAAGAAAAGGAAAACTGATAGGGTATAAAAATATAAGCTGCCTTTAACTGAATTGTACTCTAAATGTTGCCCTTTGAAACAAAAATAGGACGAAAAGCTAAAATAAACAATGGAATCCAAACGAGAGGCAAGCAAGAACTAAACTCTGAGCAATAACCACTGTAGTTGCAGAATATAACCACCTAGAGGAAAGCCTCCTTCCAAATATTGTATGAACATCTGGACTCCATCTGGTAGGATGTGGCCATAGAGTAGATACTGCAGCTCTCACAGAGCAGCGTCCTCGGGGAGGATAAAGGCATTTTCGGAGCTGGAAAATGAAAGGATTTCAGACTTGTGTTGCAATATGAACAATGAAAATAGGCATTTGTGTCTGAAGGAAAGGTGCATCTGGGTTACTTGAGGGCACTAGGGAATAATAATGACATAATTAAACAACAACCAACATCAACTGCGGCAACCAGAAGCTGGCTGAACAAAACGTGCACACACAGGCTAAACCGCATGCCTCGGTTTTAAACCCTTACTGTCTGCAGGTTATCTGTATGCACCAACAGCCTGTGTCACTGCCAGCAGGCTTGTTATCACTTGGTAATTGTCTCCCGATTTTGGTGTAGGGTAGGCCATGACAGAGTGGGGCCTTTCATGGTTTTAAATCACAGTTAGTGGGATGGGTGCAGCTTGTTCAGTTACCACAGAAATAAAAGGACAACGACCCATAAGGGCAGTGCAGGGACCGTTACGAGGACCTTGTTCAAGCAGAAACAGTGCTGTGAGGAAATGCTTGTGGCATGCAGCGCTTTAAAAAAATGCGAAGAGACCTGTTTTGCAAGCCCCACTCTTTCAAGCATGTTGTGGTAGGTGGGTGTAAGGAAACGGCAAAACACTGTGTGTACTAAAAGCACGCTATACAAAGAGTCCTTAAAAGACACCCAGAAGAGCAGAGCAGGTGCTTCACTGCCCTTAGATAGGCAACACTGTCTCTTAGGCTAGGCTAGGCTAGTTTTACAAATGGTCTGTGTCAAATTTATACCTATATTGCGCTCCCTAATGCCTATCCCAAACACCGACCATTAACCAATCAGTGTCAACATTAAAGTTATTATGCATATGGCCACAAATCTTGCTTTCAGTACACGAATACTACTCTAGGACTTCTGGATGTTGCTGAAGAAACAAAACAGCAAGACCCTAACTGGTATGAAGTGAAACCGTATTGCTGCGGCTGCCATTGAAACCCCATTATCCATGAAAATAAGACATTATGGAAGTAAGGGAAAAGACAGGGAAAGCAGTGTTGGGGGGCGCATTCAGACGAGAGTGAGGAAGAGAGGGCTAGAAAAGAAAGAGTGTAAAAATAGGTGCGCGAGACAGGTGAGGAAGTATAAAAAGTAGGGGAATGAGTGAAGGAGGTGCTGAGAAGGGAAGAGAGGGAGGGTGAGAGAAAGAGGAGAAGTGAGAAATGTGAATGCAGGGGAGAGCACAAGAGAAAATTAAAAGAAATGGATCGAGAGGGAAGGATTCTGAAATGAAAAACCACTTGCTCTATAACCAATTCGCACTCTTCACGACTAAGGGGAACGCTTTCGCAGAGTGCTTCCAAATAAACTGTGTTACATAGTGGGCAGGACCTGCACCAGCCTCTACCGTCCTCTGGCTGGGCGTCTCATGGGGTAAACACCCGGGCCTGGTCCATGCTGCGTGTCACGGTGGCACATGCAACATGTCGTGGTTGTACAGTCTTTCACAGGCTGTTCCCTGATCACACTCTCCACGATCACTAGCAACGCTGCAGCGGGGCGCTTCAAATTGGATGAAACATCACATAGTGCGCTTGCGTATAGTTACACGCATGCGCACTAAAACGGTAACACGGAGCTCAAAGATACATGTAATTTGACAAAGTGCACGTGTGTGTGTGTGTGTGTGATACGTATGCGCACACGCGCTGGAAACGACGGAACACCTGAGCACAGAACAGTAAGGCGGTGCTTTCCCACTAGTGGGAGACTTTGCTCTTTAAACTTGTTCAGACTTCTGTAACTTTTCAAAGGAAATTTGATACAGTATTCTGAGACCAACAACTAATTCTTAGAAGCTGACTCATAAAACAGAATCTGTTCGCTGTTGTAGCTTATTAAAAGGGAGCTCGAAGCTTACGTTGCAGAGGCTTTATTCGTTACCTTGCTCTTAGCGCTCGTGTTCAGTCCCCAGTTTCATTTTTGCACGTGTTGCGGTAACTGTGAACTTAACTGTTTATGTCTGCCGGATGCATTTTGTAAGCATTATGCTTCAAATGTGCTTTCTTGGAGCAGTAGCTTGTGGGAAGGTGCTGGTCTGGCCGGCTGAAGCCAGTCACTGGATCAACACAAGCATTGGCCGCATGGCCACGTTAGAAATGAGGGGGCTCTGGTTGACGCAGGTGTGAACCCACAACAAGCAGGGACCCTTTACTTCTTGTCAGGGCGAAGGATGACTCCCCAGAATAACCCCTGCTCACCCTCTAGGTGCGTGGCGCGAGCAGTCTAGGCTAAGTCTCAGGCGTACACGGTTAAGCAAATGCAATTACACATACAGTAAACCCCTTGCATGCACCACAAACGGACACCAATCAGGAAGTATATAAAAATAAGCTTTTATGTAGATTCAGCAGATTCAAATACAAGGCCCAGTAACGTTGAACTGATGGGGCCACAATTCTTGGAAATACGGTAAAGTTCTCTTTAGGCGGGCACAAGGTAACTGTAGGCCTCAGCGTACTTTGTGCTGAGGCAGCGCCCCGGAAGCACACAGCAGATGACAGGGAAATAAGAATGTTGCGGACCCTGGATCCGATGCGAGCTCGCGGTCGAGTTCGTAAGTACAGTACCTTGTTTCTTGACGCAAAGGCGGGTGCGGGATTTCAGCGGCCCTTCGACAGAAGGGCGAGGCGGCGTCCGAGGCTCCCACACTTCACGATGGAGGTCTGATCTTCAGGCTCACGACAAGAGCGGGGTGTTGCAGGTGGCGGGTGAACAAAGCGGGGCAGCCGGGCACGCAGATACGTCCGGGCCGTCCGAGGCTTGGAGATGCTCACAAACGCCGATTCCGGCGGGAGGGTGAAGGTGCACAGCGAGCCTCCAACGAGCGAGGTGACGGGGCAGCCCAGCACAGCGTAGGGGGAGCGGCTCCGATCGAGCGAGGCTCTTCCCAAGGCGGGGGCGGCTAAGCAGTCCTGGTCACGGCTCAGGGAGGGACTGGGCACGAGGGTCACAGCTCCGGCGAGGGAAAGGACACCACAGTCCAGCAGCGGGCGAGTGAAGATCAGGTAGAGCCCAATGGTCCTGGGGCTCAGTTCAGGGGGCCAGCTCAGTTCCAAGCCCTTGGAGATCGTTTTGGAAAAGCACAAGTCTTGAAAGTAAAAGTAAAGTAAAAGTCTTCAGCAACAGTTTCTCTTCTCTCCTTTGGCAGCAAGGTCACCACTGCAGGCCAATCCCCCAGGATAGGGACAGTCTTCCTCCTACAGCTTTCCCGGTGCCTCCTCCTCAGGCAGAGATTCTTCTTGGTCAAAAGCGGATCTAGTTTCTTAGGAGCAGGGCTCCTCCATTTATACTACAAATCTTTTGTTCTCCCAGGCCAGGGGGGCCCTTGCCTAGTTCAGTCCGGTTTCTGAGCACTTTGTTTACGTGATGCAGGCTTCTTCTTTCAGAGTGCAGGGCAGAGTCATCAGACGCTCCACAGGGGGTGGAGCCGGCATCGAGGTAGCGGAGCACTGTCCTATTCAGAACCTAGGAGCACTCCTCCCACCCATCTACCTGTCGATCGTCCTATTCATACCAGGCTACCTAGCCCTGCCCATCTGGGTTCCCCCAGCCCTGTCACTCACACCAGCCAGACATCAGATACACATCACGCAGAGGCGGCTGAAATGTTTAGGCAAGCAAAGGCCGACTTTCTAAAAGCGGCATTTGCAAACCCGGAATATTAAAATAAACCTTGCGAAAAGATGTACCTTATTATTCCGAGTTCAGGCATACTAAACTCGATCTTCTACCATGTTCCCTGGGTCGGTTAGGATCATAGGGTGTAATAATCCAGGCCGCCCCTACTGGCCTATGAGAACAGGGTAGCCTTGCAGTAGTGAACAACAAGATGGCGGTAATTCACTACTAGGACATGCCACGCATCCGGGCTTGTCCTACCTTAGGCTTACAACGCACCCTGCCCGGGGGCCTACCAGAGGGGTGACTAACATGCAGCTAAGGGAAGGTTTTAGGGACTAGCAAGCGTGGGCACTTGTCGGTCGGCGTGTCAGTACCAGACTGCACGCAGGTTCTGCGATGGCAGACCTTAGACGTATTTTACCGGCCGCTTCTGTGGGTGGCACAACCCGTGCTGCAAGCCCACCAGCGGTGTTCGTATTTACATGCCCTGGCGCCCCTGGCGCACTTTACTGGGGTCTGATAGTAAACCAAACAATCCAATCATGGAATCCAACCAACATATACAATTTACATAGGGAGCACTCGCACCGCGACACTGGTTGGCAGTGGCACAGCGCGCTGAGCGGCCAACACCATAAAAACACATGAGGCACAGTGACAAAAAGAGGGAGGGAGACTCACGCCAAGGTGCCAGGTCTAACACGTGTCCCCTCCAGCTGAAAAGTGGGGAGAACTACCCTACCCCAGGGAGTTCCTCATCACTAAGGCGGAAAAATCTGGACAGACCGTCAGCATTGGCGTGATCTGTACCAGGGCGATGTTCCACCGTGAAATCCATACCCTGTAGGGAAATGGACCACCTCAACAGCTTTGGATTCTCACCCCTCATATGCATCAACCATCTGAGGGGCCTGTGGTCCGTCTGAACCCGGAAGTGAGACCCAAACAAGTAGGGTCTTAGCTTCTTCAGCGCCCAGACCACAGCAAATGCCTCACGCTCAATAGCACTCCACCTTTGTTCCCGTGGAAGTAACCTCCTGCTAAGAAAGGCTACGGGTTGATCTAGGCCCTCCTCATTAATCTGTGAAAGAACAGCCCCCACACCATGCTCTGAAGCGTCTGTCTGAACGATAAACTCTTTGGAGAAGTTGGGAGCCAAGAGCACGGGCGCCGTGCACATAGCAGTTTTCAAGGCCTCAAAAGCTTTCTGACAGGTGTCAGTCCAGATCACTTTCCTGGGCTGCTTCTTCGAAGTCAGCGCTGTCAAGGGGGCAACCATGTTGCCATACCCCTTGACAAACCTCCTGTAGTACCCGGTGAGACCTAGGAAGGCTCTCACCTCCGTCTGGGTTTTGGGCGCCTCCCAATTCAGGATGGTTTCTATCTTGGGCTGAAGGGGTGCCACCTGGCCACTCCCAACTTGGTGTCCCAAGTACACCACGGAACCCTGCCCGATCTGGCACTTACTCGCCTTGATCGTGAGGCCTGCCTTGCGCAGCGCCATCAACACTTCCCAGAGGTGACGCAAGTGTTCCTCCCAAGTGGAGCTGAACACGACGATGTCATCCAGGTAGGCTGCACTGAACGAATCCAGCCCAGCCAACACCTGGTTGACCAATCTCTGGAAGGTGGCAGGGGCATTCTTCATCCCAAATGGCATAACCCGGAACTGGTAGTGCCCATCTGGGGTGGAAAATGCTGACCTCTCTTTGGCCCCCTTGGTCAAGGCGATCTGCCAATACCCAGACGTTAAATCAAACGTGCTGAGGTAGTTGGCAGCCCCTAGCCGATCGATGAGCTCATCAGCTCTGGGGATGGGGTGTGCGTCGGTCCTAGTGACCGAATTGAGTCCTCTGTAGTCCACACAGAACCGGAGTTCGGGTGTGGCTCCCGGCGCTGCAGCCTTTGGGCCCAAGACCACGGGGCTGGCCCAAGGACTGCTAGAAGACTCAATTACCCCGAGTGCAAACATCTTGGAGACCTCCTCCTTGATGCATGTCCTCACCCTGTCAGTCACCCTGTAGGCCTTGTGCCGCACAGGTGGACTATCCCCAGTGTCCACATCATGGACGCACCAATCAGTGACACCAGGGACCAGGGAAAACAGGTCAGAAAACTGTCCCAGCAACTGGCGACAATCATTCTGTTGCTCAGGGGTCAGGGTGGAAGAGAGGATGACACCATCCACTGACCCATCTTGCTCCTTGGCTGACAGGAGGTCAGGAAGAGGTTCTGTCTCCTCTTCCATTCCAGCATCTGTTGCCAAGAGCATGCCCACTTGGGACCTCTCCAAGTGGGGCTTGAGGCGGTTGACATGTAGGACCCTTAAGGGGTTCCTAGGAGACTTCAGGTCCACCACGTAGGTAACAGGACTCTTGCGCTCCACCACCTCAAAGGGACCGGTCCACTTATCCTGGAGCGCACACGGCTCCACGGGGGCCAAGACCCATACTTTCTGTCCAGGCTGAAGCTCTACCAGAGTGGCATTCTGGTCGTACCACCGCTTCATCTCCTCCTGGCTGGCTTCCAGATTCGCCTCAGCAAGTTGCCTGAATCGCCTAGTCTGATTCCTGAAGGCCAGCATGTAACTATATACATTCTGGGGAGGCTTCCTGGGAGATTGCTCCCAGCCTTCTTTGACCAGACTTAGAGGTCCTCTGACTGGGTGACCATACAGAAGCTCAAAGGGACTGAACCCCAGAGACTTCTGTGGCACCTCACGGTAAGCGAAGAGAAGGCATGGTAAGAGGACGTCCCACTTACGCCTCATGGCCCCTTCTAGGCCCATTATCATGCCTTTGAGGGTTCGGTTGAATCTCTCAACCAACCCGTTTCCTTGGGGGTGGTAAGGGGTGGTGAACTTGTAGGTTACACCACACTCTTGCCAAAGAGATTTCATGTACTTGGACATGAAATTGGTACCTCGGTCAGACACCACTTCTAGAGGGAATCCCACTCGGGAGAAAATTCCCATCAGTGCCCGTCCCACCACGGGGGCCGTCACTGTCCTTAGAGGAATGGCTTCCGGGTACCGGGTGGCATGGTCCACCAGGACCAGGATGAACCTATTGCCCATCGCTGTCCTGGGGTCCAGGGGCCCTACAATGTCAATCCCCACTCGCTGGAATGGGGTACCGACCACAGGGAATGGCTGGAGTGGAGCCTTCTGCTTCCTTCCACTCTTTCCACTTGCCTGGCAAGTCTGGCATGTCCTGCAGTGAGTATCTGAACTCCTGCGCATTTGAGGCCAATAAAAGTGGGTGACAAGCCTTTCAAAGGTCTTGTCCTGCCCCAAATGCCCTGCCAATGGCACATCGTGAGCCAGCCCCAGTAGGAAGGCTCTGAAGTCCTGGGGTACCACCAGCGCACGGGCTGACCCAGGCTCAGCAACCTTAGGCTCTGTATATAGGAGGTCGTTCTCCCAGTAAACGAAATGTGATCCTGACTGATCACCTGCGGCCTGGTCTGCAGCCTGCTGCCGCATACCCACGAGAGAAGGGCACTCCTTCTGTGCCTTGCAAAAGTCCTCCCTGGTGGGACCCCCTTCCTGCTGCCAATGGGTCAGCTCCGGCAGGTCTCCCAGTTCAGCTATCTGCTCCCCTGTAGGCTCCAGGGCATCCCCCTCAAGGTCTGCTTCCCCCTGGACCGTGGGAACTTCAGGGGCCAGCTTCCCGCGCCCCTTGCTCCTTCTCTCTGAGGCCGGTTCCTGGGCCTCCCTCTCAGGCTCCAGGACCTCTTGAGTACCTCTACTGGCTGCCATGGACCGTGTGGTGACACACGCCCAATCCGGCATACCCAACATCTCCAGGTGAGCACTCCGCTCCACCTTAGCCCTAGGTGAGCTCTCCAAATCGTTCCCTAACAAACAGTCTACAGGCATGGCGGGCCTCACAGCTACCTGAAGAGTACCAGAGACCCCCCCCCACTCAAAGGGAACCTGAGCCACCTTGCAGTGTCTCTCTGTGTTGTCAGCGGCAACAACGGGATAGAATGCATTGGGGACCACCTGCTCCTGAGACACCAGGTGACACCTGACAGCTGTCACACTGGCTCCTGTATCTCTAAGAGCTTCCACTCTATGGCCATTTATGGTCACCCACTGCCTGTACTTCTTAGTGTTCTCAGGCAGCTGGGTTGGAGGGACCACTTCACGGTCTCCTAGCGAGACCAGGGACATCTCTGCGGGACCCCACCCACCTTGGACATCCCTCTCCTCCCCCAAGGCTACACTAGTCACCTGCCGGGGTGGAGCACCAGTGGGTGCTGGTTTACCAAACAATGGACACTTTACATCAGAGGCAAAATGCCCCAAATTGTTACACCTGTAACATCTTACGGGCCCCTTTGGAACAGGAGGACCTGTCGGGGCCCCGGTCGGTTTCTGGGGTGGGGGAGGCTGAGAACCCTTCCCTTGGTTCCCTTGGGGACTATTTTGGGGCCCTTTTTGGAACTGCTTCTGTTTACCCCTGTCCCCCCCACTCTTCTGCTGGGGACCCTGCCCACCTTTGGCGGAATCTCCCACGGTACCCTTGTGGACCCTGGTACTGACCCAGCGGTCCGCCTCCTCAGCAAGCTTCCTCGGGTTAGTCAGCTTACTATCTATCAGGTGCTGGCGTAGCTCAGGAAAACAATTACTGGACAAGTGCTCCCATGCCATTAGATCAAGAAGCCCTTGATAATCGTTCACCTTACTACCCTTCACCCAACCATCCAGCGCTCTGCAAAAGAAAGTCACATACTCCACATACGTACTATTGGGAATCTTAGTGCAACCCCTGAACCTCTGTCTATATAACTCAGGGGTCAACCCATACCTAGCCATCAATGCTTCCTTCATATGGGCATAAGAATTACGAACATCAACAGGTAAATCTAACAGTGTGTCCCGCCCTTCACTCAGGAACCTTCCCCACAACCCCGCTCCCCAATCTTTCTCAGGGACCCGGTGGGAAGACATGGCTACCTCGTAGGCTCTGAACCACTGCCCGATGTCGTCATTCCTGAAGAACTCCTTCACTACATCCTTGGGAATATAAACTCTTGGTTCCGCCGGTACTGGCGGTGTGCTGCCACCAGAGGGATTAAGCTCCAAACTTTTTGCTTTCAGCTCCAGCTCCCTCAGCTTCATGTCATGCTCTAATTGTAGTTTCTTTTCTTCCATGGCTAATCTTTGTTTTTCCATATCCATCTGCCCATGAAGTTTTGCCATTTCCACCTCGTGTGCCCGGGTTGCTGCCCTGTCTGCCAATTCTTCTGGCGACAGGCCTCTGCCAAACTCAAGGACACTTTCTGGTGGAACCACTTCCACCTGATTCTCTGGTGCCTTTGACTCATACCAGGCCCTCAGCGCCTTCACAAATTGTTCCTTCTTTTTCAATCCAGTTTGGGCAATCCTGAACTTGGAGCAAAGACCTTTCAAGTCTTCATTGGTACGATTCAGAAGCGCGTCTTCTTCCCAATCTACGTCTTCAAATCCAGAGATTATGGAAGCCGCCCTTCCGGCTGAAAGTGAACCAGGCATGGCTCTAGCAACGGAGACTCTTGGCAAAACAAAAACAGATGCTAGCCTTGTGGCTGTGTTACTGGTCTGCTCTCACTACGTGGTGATCAGTGATTCACTATACACAAACCACAAATGCAAATCCGTAAATCCCACCGCTGCCACCAATGTTAGAAATGAGGGGGCTCTGGTTGACGCAGGTGTGAACCCACAACAAGCAGGGACCCTTTACTTCTTGTCAGGGCGAAGGATGACTCCCCAGAATAACCCCTGCTCACCCTCTAGGTGCGTGGCGCGAGCAGTCTAGGCTAAGTCTCAGGCGTACACGGTTAAGCAAATGCAATTACACATACAGTAAACCCCTTGCATGCACCACAAACGGACACCAATCAGGAAGTATATAAAAATAAGCTTTTATGTAGATTCAGCAGATTCAAATACAAGGCCCAGTAACGTTGAACTGATGGGGCCACAATTCTTGGAAATACGGTAAAGTTCTCTTTAGGCGGGCACAAGGTAACTGTAGGCCTCAGCGTACTTTGTGCTGAGGCAGCGCCCCGGAAGCACACAGCAGATGACAGGGAAATAAGAACGTTGCGGACCCTGGATCCGATGCGAGCTCGCGGTCGAGTTCGTAAGTACAGTACCTTGTTTCTTGACGCAAAGGCGGGTGCGGGATTTCAGCGGCCCTTCGACAGAAGGGCGAGGCGGCGTCCGAGGCTCCCACACTTCACGATGGAGGTCTGATCTTCAGGCTTACGACAAGAGCGGGGTGTTGCAGGTGGCGGGTGAACAAAGCGGGGCAGCCGGGCACGCAGATACGTCCGGGCCGTCCGAGGCTTGGAGATGCTCACAAACGCCGATTCCGGCGGGAGGGTGAAGGTGCACAGCGAGCCTCTAATGAGCGAGGTGACGGGGCAGCCCAGCACAGCGTAGGGGGAGCGGCTCAGATCGAGCGAGGCTCTTCCCAAGGCGGGGGCGGCTAAGCAGTCCTGGTCACGGCTCAGGGAGGGACTGGGCACGAGGGTCACAGCTCCGGCGAGGGAAAGGACACCACAGTCCAGCAGCGGGCGAGTGAAGATCAGGTAGAGCCCAATGGTCCTGGGGCTCAGTTCAGGGGGCCAGCTCAGTTCCAAGCCCTTGGAGATCGTTTTGGAAAAGCACAAGTCTTGAAAGTAAAAGTAAAGTAAAAGTCTTCAGCAACAGTTTCTCTTCTCTCCTTTGGCAGCAAGGTCACCACTGCAGGCCAATCCCCCAGGATAGGGACAGTCTTCCTCCTACAGCTTTCCCGGTGCCTCCTCCTCAGGCAGAGATTCTTCTTGGTCAAAAGCGGATCTAGTTTCTTAGGAGCAGGGCTCCTCCATTTATACTACAAATCTTTTGTTCTCCCAGGCCAGGGGGGCCCTTGCCTAGTTCAGTCCGGTTTCTGAGCACTTTGTTTACGTGATGCAGGCTTCTTCTTTCAGAGTGCAGGGCAGAGTCATCAGACGCTCCACAGGGGGTGGAGCCGGCATCGAGGTAGCGGAGCACTGTCCTATTCAGAACCTAGGAGCACTCCTCCCACCCATCTACCTGTCGATCGTCCTATTCATACCAGGCTACCTAGCCCTGCCCATCTGGGTTCCCCCAGCCCTGTCACTCACACCAGCCAGACATCAGATACACATCACGCAGAGGCGGCTGAAATGTTTAGGCAAGCAAAGGCCGACTTTCTAAAAGCGGCATTTGCAAACCCGGAATATTAAAATAAACCTTGCGAAAAGATGTACCTTATTATTCCGAGTTCAGGCATACTAAACTCGATCTTCTACCATGTTCCCTGGGTCGGTTAGGATCATAGGGTGTAATAATCCAGGCCGCCCCTACTGGCCTATGAGAACAGGGTAGCCTTGCAGTAGTGAACAACAAGATGGCGGTAATTCACTACTAGGACATGCCACGCATCCGGGCTTGTCCTACCTTAGGCTTACAACGCACCCTGCCCGGGGGCCTACCAGAGGGGTGACTAACATGCAGCTAAGGGAAGGTTTTAGGGACTGGCAAGCGTGGGCACTTGTCGGTCGGCGTGTCAGTACCAGACTGCACGCAGGTTCTGCGATGGCAGACCTTAGACGTATTTTACCGGCCGCTTCTGTGGGTGGCACAACCCGTGCTGCAAGCCCACCAGCGGTGTTCGTATTTACATGCCCTGGCGCCCCTGGCGCACTTTACTGGGGTCTGATAGTAAACCAAACAATCCAATCATGGAATCCAACCAACATATACAATTTACATAGGGAGCACTCGCACCGCGACACTGGTTGGCAGTGGCACAGCGCGCTGAGCGGCCAACACCATAAAAACACATGAGGCACAGTGACAAAAAGAGGGAGGGAGACTCACGCCAAGGTGCCAGGTCTAACACGTGTCCCCTCCAGCTGAAAAGTGGGGAGAACTACCCTACCCCAGGGAGTTCCTCATCACTAAGGCGGAAAAATCTGGACAGACCGTCAGCATTGGCGTGATCTGTACCAGGGCGATGTTCCACCGTGAAATCCATACCCTGTAGGGAAATGGACCACCTCAACAGCTTTGGATTCTCACCCCTCATATGCATCAACCATCTGAGGGGCCTGTGGTCCGTCTGAACCCGGAAGTGAGACCCAAACAAGTAGGGTCTTAGCTTCTTCAGCGCCCAGAACACAGCAAATGCCTTACGCTCAATAGCACTCCACCTTTGTTCCCGTGGAAGTAACCTCCTGCTAAGAAAGGCTACGGGTTGATCTAGGCCCTCCTCATTAATCTGTGAAAGAACAGCCCCCACACCATGCTCTGAAGCGTCTGTCTGAACGATAAACTCTTTGGAGAAGTTGGGAGCCAAGAGCACGGGCGCCGTGCACATAGCAGTTTTCAAGGCCTCAAAAGCTTTCTGACAGGTGTCAGTCCAGATCACTTTCCTGGGCTGCTTCTTCGAAGTCAGCGCTGTCAAGGGGGCAACCATGTTGCCATACCCCTTGACAAACCTCCTGTAGTACCCGGTGAGACCTAGGAAGGCTCTCACCTCCGTCTGGGTTTTGGGCGCCTCCCAATTCAGGATGGTTTCTATCTTGGGCTGAAGGGGTGCCACCTGGCCACTCCCAACTTGGTGTCCCAAGTACACCACGGAACCCTGCCCGATCTGGCACTTACTCGCCTTGATCGTGAGGCCTGCCTTGCGCAGCGCCATCAACACTTCCCAGAGGTGACGCAAGTGTTCCTCCCAAGTGGAGCTGAACACGACGATGTCATCCAGGTAGGCTGCACTGAACGAATCCAGCCCAGCCAACACCTGGTTGACCAATCTCTGGAAGGTGGCAGGGGCATTCTTCATCCCAAATGGCATAACCCGGAACTGGTAGTGCCCATCTGGGGTGGAAAATGCTGACCTCTCTTTGGCCCCCTTGGTCAAGGCGATCTGCCAATACCCAGACGTTAAATCAAACGTGCTGAGGTAGTTGGCAGCCCCTAGCCGATCGATGAGCTCATCAGCTCTGGGGATGGGGTGTGCGTCGGTCCTAGTGACCGAATTGAGTCCTCTGTAGTCCACACAGAACCGGAGTTCGGGTGTGGCTCCCGGCGCTGCAGCCTTTGGGCCCACGACCACGGGGCTGGCCCAAGGACTGCTAGAAGACTCAATTACCCCGAGTGCAAACATCTTGGAGACCTCCTCCTTGATGCATGTCCTCACCCTGTCAGTCACCCTGTAGGCCTTGTGCCGCACAGGTGGACTATCCCCAGTGTCCACATCATGGACGCACCAATCAGTGACACCAGGGACCAGGGAAAACAGGTCAGAAAACTGTCCCAGCAACTGGCGACAATCATTCTGTTGCTCAGGGGTCAGGGTGGAAGAGAGAATGACACCATCCACTGACCCATCTTGCTCCTTGGCTGACAGGAGGTCAGGAAGAGGTTCTGTCTCCTCTTCCATTCCAGCATCTGTTGCCAAGAGCATGCCCACTTGGGACCTCTCCAAGTGGGGCTTGAGGCGGTTGACATGTAGGACCCTTAAGGGGTTCCTAGGAGACTTCAGGTCCACCACGTAGGTAACAGGACTCTTGCGCTCCACCACCTCAAAGGGACCGGTCCACTTATCCTGGAGCGCACACGGCTCCACGGGGGCCAAGACCCATACTTTCTGTCCAGGCTGAAGCTCTACCAGAGTGGCATTCTGGTCGTACCACCGCTTCATCTCCTCCTGGCTGGCTTCCAGATTCGCCTCAGCAAGTTGCCTGAATCGCCTAGTCTGATTCCTGAAGGCCAGCATGTAACTATATACATTCTGGGGAGGCTTCCTGGGAGATTGCTCCCAGCCTTCTTTGACCAGACTTAGAGGTCCTCTGACTGGGTGACCATACAGAAGCTCAAAGGGACTGAACCCCAGAGACTTCTGTGGCACCTCACGGTAAGCGAAGAGAAGGCATGGTAAGAGGACGTCCCACTTACGCCTCATGGCCCCTTCTAGGCCCATTATCATGCCTTTGAGGGTTCGGTTGAATCTCTCAACCAACCCGTTTCCTTGGGGGTGGTAAGGGGTGGTGAACTTGTAGGTTACACCACACTCTTGCCAAAGAGATTTCATGTACTTGGACATGAAATTGGTACCTCGGTCAGACACCACTTCTAGAGGGAATCCCACTCGGGAGAAAATTCCCATCAGTGCCCGTCCCACCACGGGGGCCATCACTGTCCTTAGAGGAATGGCTTCCGGGTACCGGGTGGCATGGTCCACCAGGACCAGGATGAACCTATTGCCCATCGCTGTCCAGGGGTCCAGGGGCCCTACAATGTCAATCCCCACTCGCTGGAATGGGGTACCGACCACAGGGAATGGCTGGAGTGGAGCCTTCTGCTTCCTTCCACTCTTTCCACTTGCCTGGCAAGTCTGGCATGTCCTGCAGTGAGTATCTGAACTCCTGCGCATTTGAGGCCAATAAAAGTGGGTGACAAGCCTTTCAAAGGTCTTGTCCTGCCCCAAATGCCCTGCCAATGGCACATCGTGAGCCAGCCCCAGTAGGAAGGCTCTGAAGTCCTGGGGTACCACCAGCGCACGGGCTGACCCAGGCTCAGCAACCTTAGGCTCTGTATATAGGAGGTCGTTCTCCCAGTAAACGAAATGTGATCCTGACTGATCACCTGCGGCCTGGTCTGCAGCCTGCTGCCGCATACCCACGAGAGAAGGGCACTCCTTCTGTGCCTTGCAAAAGTCCTCCCTGGTGGGACCCCCTTCCTGCTGCCAATGGGTCAGCTCCGGCAGGTCTCCCAGTTCAGCTATCTGCTCCCCTGTAGGCTCCAGGGCATCCCCCTCAAGGTCTGCTTCCCCCTGGACCGTGGGAACTTCAGGGGCCAGCTTCCCGCGCCCCTTGCTCCTTCTCTCTGAGGCCGGTTCCTGGGCCTCCCTCTCAGGCTCCAGGACCTCTTGAGTACCTCTACTGGCTGCCATGGACCGTGTGGTGACACACGCCCAATCCGGCATACCCAACATCTCCAGGTGAGCACTCCGCTCCACCTTAGCCCTAGGTGAGCTCTCCAAATCGTTCCCTAACAAACAGTCTACAGGCATGGCGGGCCTCACAGCTACCTGAAGAGTACCAGAGACCCCCCCCCACTCAAAGGGAACCTGAGCCACCTTGCAGTGTCTCTCTGTGTTGTCAGCGGCAACAACGGGATAGAATGCATTGGGGACCACCTGCTCCTGAGACACCAGGTGACACCTGACAGCTGTCACACTGGCTCCTGTATCTCTAAGAGCTTCCACTCTATGGCCATTTATGGTCACCCACTGCCTGTACTTCTTAGTGTTCTCAGGCAGCTGGGTTGGAGGGACCACTTCACGGTCTCCTAGCGAGACCAGGGACATCTCTGCGGGACCCCACCCACCTTGGACATCCCTCTCCTCCCCCAAGGCTACACTAGTCACCTGCCGGGGTGGAGCACCAGTGGGTGCTGGTTTACCAAACAATGGACACTTTACATCAGAGGCAAAATGCCCCAAATTGTTACACCTGTAACATCTTACGGGCCCCTTTGGAACAGGAGGACCTGTCGGGGCCCCGGTCGGTTTCTGGGGTGGGGGAGGCTGAGAACCCTTCCCTTGGTTCCCTTGGGGACTATTTTGGGGCCCTTTTTGGAACTGCTTCTGTTTACCCCTGTCCCCCCCACTCTTCTGCTGGGGACCCTGCCCACCTTTGGCGGAATCTCCCACGGTACCCTTGTGGACCCTGGTACTGACCCAGCGGTCCGCCTCCTCAGCAAGCTTCCTCGGGTTAGTCAGCTTACTATCTATCAGGTGCTGGCGTAGCTCAGGAAAACAATTACTGGACAAGTGCTCCCATGCCATTAGATCAAGAAGCCCTTGATAATCGTTCACCTTACTACCCTTCACCCAACCATCCAGCGCTCTGCAAAAGAAAGTCACATACTCCACATACGTACTATTGGGAATCTTAGTGCAACCCCTGAACCTCTGTCTATATAACTCAGGGGTCAACCCATACCTAGCCATCAATGCTTCCTTCATATGGGCATAAGAATTACGAACATCAACAGGTAAATCTAACAGTGTGTCCCGCCCTTCACTCAGGAACCTTCCCCACAACCCCGCTCCCCAATCTTTCTCAGGGACCCGGTGGGAAGACATGGCTACCTCGTAGGCTCTGAACCACTGCCCGATGTCGTCATTCCTGAAGAACTCCTTCACTACATCCTTGGGAATATAAACTCTTGGTTCCGCCGGTACTGGCGGTGTGCTGCCACCAGAGGGATTAAGCTCCAAACTTTTTGCTTTCAGCTCCAGCTCCCTCAGCTTCATGTCATGCTCTAATTGTAGTTTCTTTTCTTCCATGGCTAATCTTTGTTTTTCCATATCCATCTGCCCATGAAGTTTTGCCATTTCCACCTCGTGTGCCCGGGTTGCTGCCCTGTCTGCCAATTCTTCTGGCGACAGGCCTCTGCCAAACTCAAGGACACTTTCTGGTGGAACCACTTCCACCTGATTCTCTGGTGCCTTTGACTCATACCAGGCCCTCAGCGCCTTCACAAATTGTTCCTTCTTTTTCAATCCAGTTTGGGCAATCCTGAACTTGGAGCAAAGACCTTTCAAGTCTTCATTGGTACGATTCAGAAGCGCGTCTTCTTCCCAATCTACGTCTTCAAATCCAGAGATTATGGAAGCCGCCCTTCCGGCTGAAAGTGAACCAGGCATGGCTCTAGCAACGGAGACTCTTGGCAAAACAAAAACAGATGCTAGCCTTGTGGCTGTGTTACTGGTCTGCTCTCACTACGTGGTGATCAGTGATTCACTATACACAAACCACAAATGCAAATCCGTAAATCCCACCGCTGCCACCAATGTTAGAAATGAGGGGGCTCTGGTTGACGCAGGTGTGAACCCACAACAAGCAGGGACCCTTTACTTCTTGTCAGGGCGAAGGATGACTCCCCAGAATAACCCCTGCTCACCCTCTAGGTGCGTGGCGCGAGCAGTCTAGGCTAAGTCTCAGGCGTACACGGTTAAGCAAATGCAATTACACATACAGTAAACCCCTTGCATGCACCACAAACGGACACCAATCAGGAAGTATATAAAAATAAGCTTTTATGTAGATTCAGCAGATTCAAATACAAGGCCCAGTAACGTTGAACTGATGGGGCCACAATTCTTGGAAATACGGTAAAGTTCTCTTTAGGCGGGCACAAGGTAACTGTAGGCCTCAGCGTACTTTGTGCTGAGGCAGCGCCCCGGAAGCACACAGCAGATGACAGGGAAATAAGAACGTTGCGGACCCTGGATCCGATGCGAGCTCGCGGTCGAGTTCGTAAGTACAGTACCTTGTTTCTTGACGCAAAGGCGGGTGCGGGATTTCAGCGGCCCTTCGACAGAAGGGCGAGGCGGCGTCCGAGGCTCCCACACTTCACGATGGAGGTCTGATCTTCAGGCTTACGACAAGAGCGGGGTGTTGCAGGTGGCGGGTGAAAAAAGCGGGGCAGCCGGGCACGCAGATACGTCCGGGCCGTCCGAGGCTTGGAGATGCTCACAAACGCCGATTCCGGCGGGAGGGTGAAGGTGCACAGCGAGCCTCTAATGAGCGAGGTGACGGGGCAGCCCAGCACAGCGTAGGGGGAGCGGCTCCGATCGAGCGAGGCTCTTCCCAAGGCGGGGGCGGCTAAGCAGTCCTGGTCACGGCTCAGGGAGGGACTGGGCACGAGGGTCACAGCTCCGGCGAGGGAAAGGACACCACAGTCCAGCAGCGGGCGAGTGAAGATCAGGTAGAGCCCAATGGTCCTGGGGCTCAGTTCAGGGGGCCAGCTCAGTTCCAAGCCCTTGGAGATCGTTTTGGAAAAGCACAAGTCTTGAAAGTAAAAGTAAAGTAAAAGTCTTCAGCAACAGTTTCTCTTCTCTCCTTTGGCAGCAAGGTCACCACTGCAGGCCAATCCCCCAGGATAGGGACAGTCTTCCTCCTACAGCTTTCCCGGTGCCTCCTCCTCAGGCAGAGATTCTTCTTGGTCAAAAGCGGATCTAGTTTCTTAGGAGCAGGGCTCCTCCATTTATACTACAAATCTTTTGTTCTCCCAGGCCAGGGGGGCCCTTGCCTAGTTCAGTCCGGTTTCTGAGCACTTTGTTTACGTGATGCAGGCTTCTTCTTTCAGAGTGCAGGGCAGAGTCATCAGACGCTCCACAGGGGGTGGAGCCGGCATCGAGGTAGCGGAGCACTGTCCTATTCAGAACCTAGGAGCACTCCTCCCACCCATCTACCTGTCGATCGTCCTATTCATACCAGGCTACCTAGCCCTGCCCATCTGGGTTCCCCCAGCCCTGTCACTCACACCAGCCAGACATCAGATACACATCACGCAGAGGCGGCTGAAATGTTTAGGCAAGCAAAGGCCGACTTTCTAAAAGCGGCATTTGCAAACCCGGAATATTAAAATAAACCTTGCGAAAAGATGTACCTTATTATTCCGAGTTCAGGCATACTAAACTCGATCTTCTACCATGTTCCCTGGGTCGGTTAGGATCATAGGGTGTAATAATCCAGGCCGCCCCTACTGGCCTATGAGAACAGGGTAGCCTTGCAGTAGTGAACAACAAGATGGCGGTAATTCACTACTAGGACATGCCACGCATCCGGGCTTGTCCTACCTTAGGCTTACAACGCACCCTGCCCGGGGGCCTACCAGAGGGGTGACTAACATGCAGCTAAGGGAAGGTTTTAGGGACTGGCAAGCGTGGGCACTTGTCGGTCGGCGTGTCAGTACCAGACTGCACGCAGGTTCTGCGAAGGCGGACCTTAGACGTATTTTACCGGCCGCTTCTGTGGGTGGCACAACCCGTGCTGCAAGCCCACCAGCGGTGTTCGTATTTACATGCCCTGGCGCCCCTGGCGCACTTTACTGGGGTCTGATAGTAAACCAAACAATCCAATCATGGAATCCAACCAACATATACAATTTACATAGGGAGCACTCGCACCGCGACACTGGTTGGCAGTGGCACAGCGCGCTGAGCGGCCAACACCATAAAAACACATGAGGCACAGTGACAAAAAGAGGGAGGGAGACTCACGCCAAGGTGCCAGGTCTAACAGGCCATAACCGTAACGCCGCGCGGCCGCGAAATGAAATAATAAAAAATGCAGGAAATGCGTAAGCTGAGTCAAATGCAGTTCAGTTTTAAGAATAAATCAAAGCAGTAAGTCAGAGGACAGACGGAGAGTGTCGCTTCCTAAACAAGCATTGAAAGCGTGCGTCATCGCGATCGCTCTGATAGCGAAAGTGATCGTGCAGGAGTTTTCAAAGTGCTGCTGAAGACTAGTGGTTTGTGCGTGCACGGTCACGTGAACGCAAGCGCTAGGCCAGCCAGCAGCACTTTGAAATCTCACATACAAAATGTCTCTCCGAGCCAGCACATGCGCTGGGCTAAGCGAGACCTAAAAAAGGGCTCCTTGCACAAAAAAGTACAGCCAAATGTCAATCTGAGGAGTTTTTTCCATCCAAATCATCATTTTCGAGAATGTTTTATGCTGCTCGAGAGATATTCTTCGCCAGATTACATAACTTTGCGTGTTCGGCATCGCGAGCTTCACTAAACTTCTGCTGAATGTCCGATGGTGCGTCTGAATGACGTGTTCGCGATCGCACACTTTCGCGGGATCGTGCGGCCGGCTACCAAAATCACGTGGCGCATGCGAACGGATAGGAAAACTCATCGGCGAACGCAGGGATCCCGGTAAGTCGCTACAGCACGCGTGAAAACGCATTTTTAAAGCGCGAACAAGGGAAAAACTCAGCTCTGCCGCGGATCGCAGAGTTTTTGGTAACTCCGCGTTCTACGCGGAACACAGAGTTGCCAAAAATCTGCAAACTCCGCGAGCGGAGTGGAATTTACCTCCCAGGCTTATGATAACTAGCCTTTTGTAGGTAATAATGTGCATAGTAATGGCAGCAATACATTTCTTTGTAATTTGTTGTATTCAAATAAGGAGCTTCAGTATTCAAAGTAACATATGCCTTTAGATCAGAAATCATTGTTTTATCTGTCTCAATGTCTAAGGCATATGAAACAGAACTAGGTATTACCATGTCATTTATTGAAAATTTTATCACATATGGTAATTGTAATGTCTCAGAACTTCCCATAATCTTGTATGGAACTTTCTCCCATGCTATGCTCTCAGGCACAGACTAAGCCATGATGTTTGCAGCGCAGAGACCTCCACGGGGTCTGTGGGATGAAGAATGCGGTCCAAGCTCCCTAACCAAAGGTAAGGAATTGTTCTTGCATGCATGAAATGTCCATTAGGCAGCATTAGAAAGATGAGTAGTATATGATGAAAAATAAAAAGTTCCCAAAATGATCCAGATGTAGGAACATAGAAGAAACAGGTTCGAACAGGTCACAAAAATGTTGATAAGTGCCAAGCAGCCTCTGATGGCGTGTGACAGTAGATTGTGTTGAAAAGTCCCCTGTAAAATATCCAGGGGCATATGTACAAGCTCCTATCGCCACCACAACGTCACTTTTACCGACGTTGTGGTGGCGATAGGGGCTGTGCCTTATGTACAAGACAGCGTTAAGCCACTTAACGTGGCTTAATGCTGCCATGTACATAAGGCCCCCTTTCACGCTATGGTTAGCGTGAAAGGGGTGGGCAGTGGGTGTTGTGGTGGGGGTTCCACCGCAACAACCATTCTTTTAGATGCTGTGGCCTATGTACAAGTGTGGCATATGTAGGAGGCAGTGCTAAAATTAAGACCAGGTAAATCCTGGTCTTCAGTTGGCAAAATGAGGAGAAATGCATTATTTCTCCTCAGTTTTGCTTTTTGCCTTGTGCAGGAAAACCTGCAGGAGGTTTCCCACATTGCTTGGTTGAAATTATGGCTCATAAGATATCTATGTTGATCTTTGTTTGAGATCTAGTTACGACTGCTACTCTAAAAATCTGAATTACAGCCTTAGCAGCTAAATGAGCTGCACAGTTCCATTTAGCATGAACACCGTCATGCTTATAGCCCAAAGTGTGCCTCACTTGCACCAGGGGAAGGTGATCTTGTAAGACAGCTACCTTTCCCCAAAACTGTTTGAATCCTTGAATCCTTTCAAATACCAATTTTGCAAGTCAACACTGTAACCATGCACACAGGTACGTTTTACATATGTTGGTAGTGAAGAACTCCTACATTTGTTTTTCATTACCACTCCCATAGGATAACATTGGAATACCTTATTACATTTAATAAGGGATATAATTTCATAGGGAAAAGGTAGAAATGTCATGTTTGGTCTCAAAAGAAATGTAATTTAAAGTAGTCTTTAATGTCAACGTCAGATTTTAAGTCACACTTCTGAAAATGCTACTTTTGGAAAGTTGACAGAACTAATAAGACAATGGTCTTAGACAAGAGGCGCACTACTCAAATCAACTCAAAATGAGTGTGTTAAGTTCAAATTGAAAAACAATATTCAAACATCAAACATGAAAATCTTATACATTGTTAAACCATAATAATCAGTGAGTCCATTGATGTATCACTTGAAATCATGAACCATGCATATTGTCTTCTAATCCATCTTCATAATGCTTTATTCAGCGACTTCAACATAGTCGAGACAATTCTTAAAATGTAAACTGTTCCCGTACAAGGAGATTCATCACTCCCATTGCATTTCGGATGAATGTACACCCTTCATCAGGGGAAATCTACAAACAAATATATGTGTGTCAAATAAACACTGTCACTGATTTTATACACAAAGTAATCTTAAGCTATGGATAAACCATCCAGGATTGTCACGGTCTCTTGTGAAAATCAACAGTTAATATGCCTGTAATATGATCTTATATGCTGTAACCTTCAATGCTCTCAGCTTAAGTAGGGGAAAGATATAGTATAGCGTAACAGACCCAACCACCATCTGGTGTCGCTGGCCTACAAAAACCATGTAGCAATATTAACGTGAAACACCTGTGTCTATTATAATCAATGTTAGGAAATCAAAAGTGACTGAATTAATTGAGTTACCTCCAATATCTGGTGTAGGGTCAAAAAGGACAGCTGTCTAAACAGCAATACACGCGCTGATCTTATGTTGTCTGCCTGTAATATACCAAAGTGCAAGGGTATGTGACAAAACATTAGCGAGTATTAATACTTGGACCAGTGTGGCCCGTATGTTCCAAAGGTCAAAGCTTACCACTAAAGCACGATGGTATCTCCCTCGTATGTTTTGCCCAAAAATCGATCAGAACTGGTTGATTCAGCTTTACCACATCACACTAAAATGATAAGGCAATTGCGTCTTACTCAATATCTGAATCATACTTGCAAATCTCGAGTGGGCAGACTAAACCAAGTTAAACACTCACCGAGTATGCGCAGATGCGTCGAAGCACAATGTTATTCTCTATCTGACGATTGTTAAAAACCCTTCACGATGATACACGTATCTCTCTAGGAAAATGAATGTGAAATAATCAGGCTTCTGGAATTCCGCCCTAAATTATAAAAATCTCAGTAACACGACCCTTCCGGGGAAACTCACCCACAACTTTAAGGAGCCACGCGTAAACTCGAAGCCTAGCGACCTGTTCTCTGGGCTGTCCGACATCAACTGAATACTGAAAAGTTTGCCGCTTTACGTGCTCTTCAGAGACAATGAAAATAAAGATAGGACTACGGAAGACCCCTTAAAAAGCCTCATGCGTGGCAGAGTGCCGTGTTAGTAAAGAAAGTGATGAATGTATTTCAACATGACTTTGTCAAATATTATACAATAAAACATGGTCTACTGTCTTTGCTAGGCCCATGATTGTACCGCACAGCACCCGCACAGACACCTTCTCCATTCTGTACGAAACATTGGCTCCCAGGTGATACAAACGAGTTTTAGTTTGACTTGGGATCTGGGTGGGAGGTTGTTCAATTGTCTTCGTTTTGTCATCTTTTCTTACTGTACATGTTAAGTGATGAGTGAGAGGCCCTGGAATCCAAACAAGGGTTCAAGTATAACACTTAAAATAATAAAAAATCACAAAGCGACCAACCCTAAGGAAAATTATATAAAATGAAAAAAGGGAGAAGAAAAGAAAAGAAAAAGCCCACTACTATTTGGGCACAGGATACCAATATACAGACTATTACATTTAAATAGGAAATTTATTACCAAAAACAATCATAAGACAATGGTGGCACTCATGGGATTGTACACACAATACAGAAAATACAAATGATACCATGTGTAGTCACACAGACAAAGTGGCTGAGGAACAATATACAGAGACGGGGTTCAGAAAAAACAGAAACAAACACAGCAAAAAATGCGTCCTCTCCATTTAGGGCCACATTTAGGTGTTGACGGCATTTCGACCAAAAATGAACTTAGAAAGTCATCATCAGGACAAAGCAATAAACATAGGAGCGTCAAAGGAATTTTCAATAGAACATGTTAATCAAGAGTCATCAATAGAGTGAACAACAGGTGTCGAAATTCACTCCGCAAAGATGAATTCAACCCTTGGTGAGAACTCAGGGAACTAATAAAGACGAACGCGGGGAATCAAAATCCATACAGCTTCATGTCAACCGTTCCATCAATTAGATTTAAAGACCCCATAGAAATGTAACGATTCAAGGGGCCAGTAATGATGAGATAATCAAAGGGCCTTCAAGGGATTATTCAAGAAGACAGACATGAGTGAACAGTTCTCCGGGTGAACTGAATTATATAGAATACACATTGAGTGTTAAGCTGTGTGAAACCAACACCTGCAGTACATTAAGGTGCCGATTACAATCCTGTAAAAAAATTCCCCGTACGACTCGTATCCGGTCTTTTTACCGTACGAATCGTACAAGTGCCGTACAAACTGCCAACTACGATTCGCATGGGAAAAAGTCCATACGAATCGCATTGGGAATAATTCCCCACACGTCCTCGGGTCGGAAAATGTGCCCGACACGTCTCCGGACGAATTACCGTACAAATGTGAAAAGTGAAGTCCGACCGCGGAAGTACGATCCATCCCGTGCGTCCGATGTTACAACCGGATGGGAAAAGCACCGTCCGCACCGAACTCCCATAGCAACCATGGAGACATGTGCCCGCATACGCGCCCAACACTCCCCCAGCCCCCGTATGTACGTGCCCAACCACACCCCCAGCCCTCCTATGTACGAGTCGAACCCCCACCCGTGTATGTACATCCATGTATGTACGAGTCGAACCCCCACCCGTGTTTGTACACCCGTGTACGTACGAGTCGAACCCCCACCCATGTATGTACACCCATGTATGTACGAGTCGAACCCCCACCCGTGTATGTACACCCATGTACGTACGAGTCGAACCCCCACCCATGTATGTACACCCGTGTACGTACGAGTTGAACCCCCACCCGTGTATGTACACCCATGTACGTTCGAGTCGAGCCCCCACCTGTGTATGTACACCCATGTACGTACGAGTCAAACCCCCACCCGTGTATGTACACCCGTGTATGTACGAGTCGAACCCCCACCCGTGTATGTACACCCGTGTACGTACGAGTCGAACCCCCACCCGTGTATGTACACCTGTGTACGTACGAGTCGAACCCCCACCCGTGTATGTACACCCGTGTATGTACGAGACGTACCCCCACCCGTGAATGTACACCTGTGTATGTACACCCATGTATGTACACCCGTGTATGTACGAGACATACCCCCACCCGTGTATGTACACCCCCGTACGTATGGCCCATACCCCCACCCGCGTATGTATGGAGCGTACCCCCACCCCAACCGTGTATGTACGGCCCGTACCCTCACCCGCGTATGTATGGAGCGTACCCCAACCCCAACCATGTATGTACGGCCCGTACCCTCACCCGCGTATGTATGGAGCGTACCCCCACCCCAACCATGTATGTATGGCCCGTACCCTCACCCGCATATGTATGGAGCGTACCCCCACCCCAACCGTGTATGTACGGCCCGTGCCCTTACCCCCGTATGTATGGAGCATACCCCCCACCCCAACAGTGTACGTACGGACCGTACCCCCACCCACGTATGCATGGAGCGTACCCCCACCCCAACAGTGTACGTACAGACCGTAACACCACCCCCGTATGCATGGAGCGTACCCCCACCCCAACCATGTATGTACGTCCCATACCCTCACCCGCGTATGTATGGAGCGTACCCCCACCCCAACCGTGTATGTACGGCCCGTACCCTCACCCGTGTATGTATGGAGCGTACCCCCACCCCAACCATGTATGTACGGCCCGTACCCTCACCCGCGTATGTATGGAGCGTACCCCCCACCCCAACAGTGTACGTACGGACCGTACCCCCACCCGCGTATGCATGGACCGTACCCCCACCCCAACAGTGTACGTATGGACCGTAACACCACGCCCGTATGCATGGAGCGTACCCCCACCCCAACCGTGTATGTACGGCCCGTACCCTCACCTGCGTATGTATGGAGCGTACCCCCACCCCAACCGTGTATGTACAGCCCATACCCTCACCCGCGTATGTATGGAGCATACCCCCACCCCAACCGTGTATGTACGGCCCGTACCCTCACCCGCGTATGTATGGAGCGTACCCCCACCCCAACCGTGTATGTACGGCCAGTACCCTCACCCCCATATGTATGGAGCGTACCCCCCACCCCAACAGTGTACGTACAGACCGTACCCCCACCCGCGTATGCATGGAGCGTACCCCCACCCCAACAGTGTACGTACGGACCGTAACACCACCCCCATATGCATGGAGCATACCCCCACCCCAACCGTGTATGTACAGCCCGTACCCTCACCCGCGTATGTATTGAGCGTACCCCAACCCCAACAGTCTAAGTACGGAGCGCACCCCAGGCCCCAACACCAGCACCTTCACCCAACATAGCGCATATACGAGTCGTACCAAGCCAGAGACAAGGACAGCACTGTACAACAAAATGGCCGATGTACACACCGTACACACGCTAAAAACACATGTACACAACCAGGACTAAGCAAAACAACACAAGAATACTCTATTCGAATCGCACAAAGCCACAAAACATGTCCAACAAGCACAAATACAACACATTCACTGACCTGCAAATGCCAAACTCCCAAACAGAGGCCCAAAACACAACCACTCCTTATAACACACCCACCCAAAGTTCAAACACAGCCACACCCACCAATGGACCAATAAAAAGGGCCCACAGACACAAACCATGAGCCTTTGCAACAGACTCACTGCTGCCAGACCCCACAGACAACCCACAGCACCATACTTGAACCTTTACTACACCTTACACTTGCACACCTTCACACAACCACCTTCACAAACACCCCCTCATCACATTCACACACACACCTGCACAACCACACCCACACACCCACAACCATCCACACCCACACCCCCCACAACCATCCACACCCACACCCCTCACCATGCCCACTAACAAGAATCCAAAGTTCACTAGCCAAGAGTTGGAGGTCCTTGTCGACGAAATCCTCAGAGTCGAGCCACACCTCTTTGGAACATTGGTCAGACTGACCAGCATTTCCGAAAAAACAGCCATGTGGCAGACGATTGTCGATGCTGTGAATGCTGTTGCGTCCACCAGAAGGACCAGGCATGAATGCCAAGCCAGGTGGTACGATCTGCGGAGGAGGGTCCGAGCCAAAATGACCGACGACCACAACCAGGCCAACATCACTGGAGGAGGGCCGGCCCGCAGACGCGTACAATACCATCCCTGGGAGGAGAGGGTGATGGCCATACTGCCGGTGGTGGCAGTGGACGGAGTAGAAGGACACCGAGAGCCTGGTGAGTACACAAACAACTCACCTCACATGGGGGGAACGTCATCCACAACCAAACTCACAATCATGCACGCAACCACCCCAAGCTATCGCATGACTCAACCACACTCCATAAACACACACATGCCACTAGCGCCACCATGCCCCATGCACCCAGCTGGACAATCCCAAGTCACAGGCCACAGAAAACACCAACACAAGACACGGTAACCCGGATGGCGGGAGTGTGGGCCTCAAAAATCACATAGTGCAACTCAGAAGCAGACAACAATGCCCTCTGCCCATATGGCCTAGGTCACAGCCAGACAAACAGTGTGTCCCCACACAGGAAAGACTTGCCAGCAAATGGCGGACGCCTTGCATTAAGACATGGGGGTGAAGGCACTTTTTGCACATGACAGCAGCTAATGAACAGCCAACACTGTGAAAGAGTGGCAGCACACACCACCACAGCAGCAGCGCAGACACAGACACTACACCCAATGGGTGCCTGGAGATCAGAAACAAACTCACATGAACAAGCCAAGGGCCATTCAAAGATCTGCAAAAAGTGTGTGCCTAGGAAGCTGGGCTGAGGTGACAGAGGGTGACACACAGAGGGAGGGAGAGGGGGAGAGAGAGGGAGGGAGACACAGGGAGACGGACAGAGGGAGGAGGCTGACACAGGGAGGGAGGGAGAGGGGGACAGAGAGGGAGTGAGAAAGGGAGACACAGGGAGACCAATTCAGCCTTGGGTGGTGTGGGAATGTCTGCTCGTCAGCAGGTGGACTGCGTGCATGTAGACAAGGGTGGCCAGTGCCTGAATCCCCCTCTCTTCTCCATGGCAAAACACTGGGCCATGTCACAACCTGTGCACGAGCACAACGACAGCTACCTGCATTATATAAGTGTGTGGAACAACTCCATGTGCCCATGTACAGTGCAACACGGAAGGCGCCAATGCATGGCTCGCCACACCTGCTCACTCCACTGCTGACTGCAGTCACAATTGACGCAGCAAGTAAGACTGTGTCACACATAGGTAAAGTCTCAAAAGCTGTGGCCAAGGGACATACCCATGCACAAGTGCACTGTGAGTGGAATGCAAGACATATCCAAATACCCAGAGGAAATGTGCCAACTTTGAAACAAATGAAACATGGATGTTGCATGGAACAAAAATAACATTGTCTCTCTCACACACAGGTCAACGTCGTGGATCACCCCCCAACACTGGGGGGGAAGACTCATAGGACCCGGCTCTGCGGGATGATGATCCCACCGGCAGCAACGACTCTCACCACTCTGTGGACGACCCCGACCAACCTGGCCCCTCTGGTGTCCAACCACCTGCAGCACCTGCGTCAGGTACAACTGGGCCAACCACCACCCCCACTCCTGCCACATCCCAGGAGACACCCAGGATCCTTCCCCCACCACCACAACGCACCCAGGCTGACCAGGAGGGACACGGTGTACCGGGCACCCAGGAGGAGGCAGGCGACAACGCTAATGCCACCCCTCAGGGGTCCCGGAGACCCGATGTGCCCACAAGGGCAGGTCAGGTGCAAGTGGGCAGGGGTGGTGGGAGTGGAGGACGGTGGAGGCGCGAGCCTGACCAGTTGGCTGCGGAACCGGTATATTCCCATGTGAGAAACATCCTGGACACATAACGGCAGGACACCACCGGCATGAGCCAGGTTGTGTCCACCCTCAACGAGATGAAGGGGACCCTCGAGGAGATCAAGACCCAGCAGGCCCAGCAACATGCGGAGCAACATGCCTGTCAACTGCAACACCAAGTGATGGAGGACAGACAGGCTGAGCTCGTGACGGTGTTCACGGGAATTCACCGTACACTCCGTCGGATAGCCGACAACATGGGCAACCCTCCCTGTGCCACCAGGCCAAGAACATCACCACCCACAGGGAGGGATCAGGAGGAGGAGGAGACATCCAACGGAGCATCCCAAACATCGTCACGGCCTGCTTCTGAGGGTTCCCGCAGGAGGGCGGGTCGTCCACGGAAAAGACCGTGAGGGTCGGCGCAACAGCACCATCTCCCAGGACACCTGGCCTGGCACCTGGCCCACTGGACCAACAGCAGCACATCAGCAAAAGACATTCTCTGCCACATGGACTTGCTGGTCACTGTCTGACCAATGTTGACAAAGACTGTGGCATGGACTCTGATGATTTCCAATGGCAAGGACACCAACTCCCCCAGTGAACTTTGGATTCCACACACCCGGAAAGCCCCTCTTGTCATACCCCCCCCCAACACGTACCCCAACACAAATAAAAAGTTACACGATAAAGAGATGATGCCTACATTTTGCATTATTACCGTACATGTGTCTTGTAAAGTCTAACCATGCCTGAGTTCTCATATGACTTCATCCATCCATACCCTGGGGCCTGAGTCTGGCACAGGACACACATGGGTCGCAATGTATTAGGCAAGACAGACATGGAGCACCATACACACCCGTGATGGGCCCAACCAGCTGAGGGGGTGGCCGAACAACATTGCCGACAAACATATTGAATACAGCAACAGTCATGCGCAGAGGTCAGGGATCATGTGGAGTGTCCTGGGGGGCACCCAGGTATGTGTAGACAGGTGGCAGAACCATGTCCTGCAAGCTTGAGTCAGGTGGATGCAGAGAATGGTGGCCTGGCCACCGTTGGATGCATGGGGATGGCACATGTCACAATACCCACACAGTCATGGACATCATGCACAATACAGAGTCTAATCCCACACAAACAGCTTGCATCTTGCTACTCTACAAATAGACACATAGCCACTATCACGGAAAACCATGCCAGACATGCCGTATGCACCGTGGCAACACACCAGCATTGACTGAGAAGAGGCACCTTGGAGGCATAGGGACACCTTTATTAGTCATGTATTCCGGAATGCAGAGGCAACTCGGAGTACACATACACAGGTCATGTGGAGTAACATGTGGGTCCAACACTGGAACCCCCCTTCTGCAGCACAAATGCGTGATAGCCATGGAACTGGCACACAAGTGTCGGGTAACAGCTAAACACCCCCTGCTGCTCACGGAGAGGTTGCCATACACCATTGATCCTCTGATGTGGAAGTCCCACACCATGTCAAGCCAATGCAAACCGTATGTGTCCGAGGGCAGTGTTACACACATTGATGCCATCATCACAATCCACTATCCCATCACAGATGACTGTCAACAAGTCTGACCATCTATTCAGGTGTATCCAGCTACATGTCATGTGTCCCATGGTGATGCGACATGTCTGCAGAGGAACCAAACATCGACAGGGGCAGTGTGCACACATCGTAAACAACTGCCACACCCAATACACCCCTGATGCATCCCTTACCCTAAGGAGACTTCCAAACTTGTCCGTGCGTGTAACGCTGAGTCAGCACACGATGACGTGTCCATGAGGAATAGCAGTGCCACAACAATGCAACCAGCAGACGGCATGCGCAAGTACCTGGGGATGAGAGACACACAAGAAGTCAGCCACAAAAAGCACAGCCACTTGCATGTGCATGTACTCGACACATGTAAGGATGAAAACATGCTAGGTCACAATTATGACTGGGGAAATACACTCATCACTGGCACCATCACTCGAGTGACACATCCACACACACCTCTGACTCACGTGGCATACATGCAGATGGACACACACATCGCAACACATGCCACACGGGGACCAATGCGTGCACACTCAGACACTGGTACTCACCACTAAGCAAAGAAGTCGCGTATGAGCCGACTCCGGATGTCCTCTTGCGGAACCACATCCTCCACATCACTAGCCCCATTGCCAAGCCCTTCGTCCTCCACGGGTGGATGGTCCTGATCATCTTGATCCAGGATGAGTGGCACAGCTTTCTCAACTGCCATGTTGTGCAGCATGCAGCAGACCATGAAGATTTTGTAGACCTTCGCCGGGGCATATGGGAGGGCGCCGCCGGTCTTGTGGAGGCACCTGAATCGGCTCTTCAGGAGGCCAAATGTCCTCTCTATCACTCGCCTTGTCCGGCCATGGGCGGTGTTGTAGCGGAGCTGGGCCGGCGTGCCGGGGTTGCGGAGAGGTGTGATCAGTCATGGCATGTTGGGATAGCCAGCGTCCCCTACAGGGAAACCACATGGACATAAGTAGGACAGGAGAAGCGGTCGTGCTGGAAGTCTATGCAAAATACAGGACAGACAGAGTGTACCCACCAACAACACATGCTCGTTCGTTGCGCAGCTGCGTCATCATTTCAGGCACCCTGCTACGCCTCATGATGTAGGCATCGTGTGCTGATCCTGGAAAACGAGCACAGACATGTGAAATCACCATGTTGGACAGACACACCACAAGGGCATTGATGGAGTGGTAGTGTTTGCGATTCCTGTATGCTACCTCCTGTGCCTGTGGTGGTACCAAAGCCACATGTGTCCCATCTATGGACCCAATGACATGGGGCATCCCTCCCAGGGCAGAGAATCCACGCTTGACCCCAGTCAACTGTTCAGGAGTTGGGAAATGGATGAACTCATCCAGGTGAAGCAACATGGCCTCTAAGAAATCATGCAGCACACGGCTGAACATGCTCTGGGACATGCCACCAACATGAGCTATGGTATATTGAAAGGTACCCGTGGCAAGAAAATGTAGGGCTGCCATTACCTTCAGCTTGGGTGTCAGTGCCGTAGGATACCTGTGCAGCGGTTGCAGGTGTGGTGCCTGCCTTGCCGTCAACTCCTCAACCAACGGTTGTTGGAAGCGGTAGCAGCGTATACAGTCATTCTCCCGCATGTCAGCCAAGTCCGGAATTGGTCGGGGAAGAGGCGGCGCTCTGCAGTAATTTGGAAGTGACAAGGAAGAGTGAGTGCACTACAAAACAATTTATATGTACTGAGCACATGTTAATCTGTCAATACACATATGCTACATAGGGAGTCAGGTATGTGCTACATGCCCTGGACACGTATGGCTGCCAGGTGACACTCCTACCAAGACCCAGCTACACACGGAGATTGTGAACCTCCACATCCCATGGCATGGGACTAGCTGTGTCCCAGTGTAAGTGAACAGCCAGACGCAACACAGGAGTGACATACATCAACACATCAGCAGAAGTAGGATGTCGATTGCAGAGACAGGTAGCGGAACACTAGAGCCACAGGTCACATGACATTACACTAGGACAGCCCACACACCTTGCCATTAAGGTGTACATGTCATGACTCACCACACATACATTGAGAGGATGCAGACAGGTCCTTGTTACGCTACTCCGTGTCCCATGCATACATACACACCTTACATCCGATACCACATGTGGCCTGGTGTGCGTAACAGTGTGCCATGGCCATCTACACACAGACACATGTTGGTTGCTGCAACAGCAGATGCTTTTGAGGGAACAACAACATCAAGCTAATGGGAACACACCACACATACATGACATAGACACATCGTGCACCGTGGGTAGTCACATGTCTGGTGTGGTAACCCCTGTAGCGGGCATCAGGGAACACTTGCGTGTGTTGTTGACTGTGCCATGCCAGTAACGCTCATCCCAAGTGTGCAGTACGACATGCACACATGTCAAAGGAGTAAAGGGCATGTCTGGCACATATTGCACCGTCACACATAACATCTGTACACATCTCATCATACATCTATTGCCTTCTCAACTCAGGAGTAATGTGCCACATCACAGCCTTTCACACCTGTGCCCCACACATGTAGTACTGCCCAGACAATGCCTTGATGTCCATCCATGGACAAGTATGTCAGCTCTATTCCTTCCTGTGTGCTGCCTGTTGTGGAAATATGGATTTTTATGATCAGTTATGTCCCCTATCTTGGACCCCAACGGTTTCATGTATAAATCACAAGTACATGTATGATCCCTCCAGTTCCAGTTATGAAGACGCAAACACTTGTGCATCCACCGTCAACATGTCCTCTTTCAGATCCGCCATGAATGGGCCGGATATTCTATTTCTAAGTATGAAAGGCCACCGGCTTTATATGGTTCATTTATCCCATTTTTCAGTCCAGGCGAGTAGGCCCTGATTCTGTCATCAAGCCTTTTCCTGCCTTCTGCCTCTGAAAGCTCCAGTCTGAGCCTGCATCTGTGACCATGAACTTTGTCTCACTCCCTGCGCGGCTAACGGTGCCTGATCCAGCCCGTCGCCTGCCAAAAACTGTATTTCACCTTCGAGATTATCTGCTCCGCTCCCTACCCAATGCATTCCTGTCTAGTAGTTTAAGTAAACATTCTTCCAGCTATCGAGCAAAGGGCCCGGCTTCTCTGTCTTTATGCAAGTAATTCATAGCCCTGTTACTATGGAAGATTTCTGCCCTCGCATCTAGTG
The DNA here is from genome assembly GCF_964204655.1 of Triturus cristatus. Classification (NCBI taxonomy): domain Eukaryota; kingdom Metazoa; phylum Chordata; class Amphibia; order Caudata; family Salamandridae; genus Triturus; species Triturus cristatus. The sequence goes on from NC_140583.1 coordinate 743,671,583, forward strand.
TAGACACTTAGACGCTTGTACACGCACTCACAGTCAGTATAGAATAGATTTTGTTCGAGAGACCTTTCTTTTTGGATAACATAGTTCTTTAAACATAGGATGTTAGATATGATTTGGGATTAGGTTGACATAACCCCAGACTTTTGTCTCCACATGTAGAGCTAAATGTCAAGTCCCTTTCTCCCTCTAGTTGCACGTCAATCACACGTCATGCGACTGTGCACGCATCTCTGCCAAATATTTCTGCTGACATTGCAGGATTCTCCAGGTATCCACCCACACATGACAAATTACCCATTATCATCAAGTGGACGCCCACATGGACGCCCACCTTCACGCCTACTTACACGCCCACATGCTCTTATCTCATTCTCTCTTGCTCTTTTGCTTACGTACAATTGAGAAATGTATATATACTGTACTCTGTGAATAATGTTTTGAGAATATTGAGAATACTTTTGAGCCCCTTTCCAGATCCAATTTTGGTGATGGAAATATTCTCCCTTTGACTCGAGTTATTGGAATAAATCCCTTTATGAACCTGATACCACAGACTCAGCCTCTTGCTTTATGCATGATCTTATTGATATTCTGAAATACATAGAGCGTAATATTTTATTTACCACATAATGGCGCCCGAACAGTTTAATCTCTTTCCCCACACGCCGGAGATGAAGGTCCAGTTTTGCCCCCTTCCATAGCAGTGACGGACTTCAAGCGCGCACGTCGCGGGTCTTCCCGCCAACTCCCTCAGGCCAACGAAGGGGACAGACTGCGACCAGGCATCCATACGAGGCGGTGAGGAACGCAGATTGTCCTACCCAGAGCCCACCTGCGAGAGAGCTGTGTCCGAGGTATACAGAGGCCCACCAGATTCCGAAGTTCCGAAGTTCCGAAGTTCCGCGTCGAGTCCAGTCCGGTCCAGTCCAGTCCAGTTCAGTTCCGAGGCCTTCCGTTCCGAGCTACCCGGTGAGTACCATTGCCGGGGAGGCGTTCTGACGTGCACATAGGTTGTGCCGGTCAAGACGGGTTTGGGTACACAAATCCGGTCTGCACTGTTTCAGCAGTGTATCTGTACTGTTTAGCAGTATATCTAGTATGTCTAGTATATAATTCAGAATCACCTAGTTAGTGTCGAGTATTATGCTAAGTGATTAGTTCCCTAATGGCCATTGTTGTTCGTTAAATGTTAAATGTTAAATGTTTTAAATACGTTCTACATATTGTGGTGTGAATGACTGTTCATTATTGTGTTTATTGTATTAAGTGTGTTCAAGTAATAAGGTCTAAAAATGCCGCTCTTTTCAGAATTAAGACAGATCAAAACTAGAAAAGGGGTACTCGAAGAAGCTGTTCCCATTCCACCTAGGGACACTCCAGGGTACTTTATGTATCATAAGCATGGCCTAGATGCCGTATTATTTCTTGATTTATGGGTGGACTACACCAAGGATTTACCGGAAAGTCAGAGGTGGCTCGCAGTTGGGACATGGGATGCAGATTGCATCATGAGAGTAGAAGAAGAATTATGGAAAAAGATAGCCAGACAGTAACAGAAAGATGCCATTGAATTATGGCGTAAAGAATAAAAAGAAATTAGCCCCCTTAGAAATTAAGTCGAGGAAATAGGTATGGTGCTTTCCCCTTTTTCCCATGTTTTATTGTGATCTTTCAGGGGAATTAGTCCAAGCCCCTAAGACAGCTTCTACTAAAGTCCTCCCTTGGACACAAGAACACACTGTGGCATTTGAAGAATTAAAGAGAGCTTTATGTCAAGCACCAGTTTTAGCAAACCCTGATTACAACAAATCGTTTATGTTTTTTGTGACAGAGCGGGATGGAACAGCACTATCTGTCCTAACACAAGATCATGCAGGAAAACACGAGCCCTGTGCTTATTTTTCTAGTACATTAGACCCAGTAGCACAGGCTTTGCCTGCGTGCCTAAAATCAGTTGCAGCAACGGCCTTAGCCATAAGACAAAGTGACTTGATAGTGCTGGGCCACCCTCTGACAGTACAAGTACCACACGCAGTAGAGGTTCTCTTGAACCGGACACAAACACAACACCTGACTGTAGCTAGACTGACAGGCTATGAGCCAACGTTATTTCAACCACACATAGAGATCAGACGATGCAACATACTGAATCCTGCTACCCTTTTGCCCTCCAGTACAGAAAGCGTTTCACCACACGACTGTGTTGAAGTAATACATACCGTGACTAAACCAAGACAAGACTTGACAGACGTTGCACTCCCAGACCCCGACCTAACACTATAAGTTGACGGCTCATGCATGAGGACAGGGGCGGGAGAATTAGTGGCAGCATATGCAGTGACTACTGATACTGTAATAATAGAGACTAAAAGAATAGACATATTGTCAGCACAAGCAGCAGAGCTCATCGCCCTGACACAAGCGTGCATAAGAGCTAAGCACCTGAGAGTAAACATTTACACCGATTCTCTGGCGAGAAAGAGGTTTCTTGACCTCTCATGGGGCCAAGATACAGCATGGCCCCCATATTCAAGCCCTACTGGAAGCAATACATTTACCAACAGCCATAGCTATCCTAAAATGTAAAGCACATACTAGAGCCACAGATACCATTTCCCAAGGCAATGATCTGGCAGACCGAACAGCTAAACAGACAGCTCAGACCCCACTAGACATGACAAAGTTACAGGTTCAATAAGTGTCCAAAGCCATGACAGTTAGGGATCCTTCCATGGATGTACAAGACATACAGACACATGCTACTATGGACGAATTAAAGAAATGGTCGGAACAAGGAGGGGTACTGACTGATCAGGGTTGGATGAATAAGGGCAAATCCACATGGTTTCTTCCTGATTCAATGGTACAAATAATCATAAATACCGCACATAGTCCTGCACACTTAGGAGAGAAAGCAATGATAGATAGCTTACAGAATATATGGTTCAACAAGCACCTGCGTGCAGCAGCGAAACAAAAGGTCAGAACATGTATGATCTGTTGCCAATTCAATCCAGGTAAAGGCATTCCGATGGAACAAGGTGGATTCCATCCACCTGACCACCCTTTTGAAGTGCTCCAAATGGATTATATCCAAATAAACAGATGTAGAGGTTACAAATATGTCCTGGTACTAATGAAGCAGGTGTCCCTTCTGTTAGGGTATACCTGGAAATTCCATTGTGTGCGACATCCTGAAGCAGCAGGCCTTGTAGAAAGACATAATCAGACATTAAAAATTTGCGCAGACAAAGGTGTAGATTGGATGGTAGCCCTGCCGGTTGCCCTCTTTTACATGCAAATGGTAGCTCATTCTAGAACAGGCTTATCTCCCTATGAAGTGGTCTTTGGTAGACCACCAAATATGTGGGGCACTCCAATGCCTAAAAGATTACTGATGTTGATAATAACATGCTGACAGATTACCTGGCTTCCTTGATGTCTGCACTACTCTCTTGTTGTTCGCAGGTTGCTGCCGCCTTCCCTGACAACACCCAGGTCAAAGAATACTCCATCGCTCCTGGATGGAAGGCGCCAAAGTCAGTGCTCTGGACCACGGGGACGGCCGTTAAAGTCAAAGTGCACCTTCACCACTCTTTTACAAAGGAAAAAGACTTTGAACTTGGATTTTGGATTTTGAACACCATTTTCTAGAGGAGACTCCCCAGAAGTTTCCACAAAGCTAAACTTTGATCTAAGAAGTCAGAACCCGTTTGATCAATTAAGTCCACTAGGTGGTGAAGCGGTTGAACATGTATTCTGGCTTGCATAAGATCTTGGACAATAATATTGATAAAAAAAGAGCAAGATGTGCATCACGATAATATGTATCAGCTTAATACTACATGCTATTTTTCCTCCTATTGCCTCACTTTTACACTCCTCCACTAATGATACCATAAAGCACACATTTAGTGATCTGCCATCCTATGAGCTATCATATCGACTTGCCTTACGCAACAATACCTTTATTCAGATGCTGCACCATTCACATCAGACTAGCAATGCTACAGACTGCTGGGTCTGTGGCCGACTCCCCCCCTATCAGAACTATAAGGGAGTTTTGCCCCTCTTTCTCTATCCGTTCACACACAATGGCTCCCGTGGAGCATGGTTTAGTTTGATTAATTCCCTAGATTCGAATTCCGCAGTTTATCAAGACAACTGGGTATGGGGAAACCTGAACTTAGTTTTGCTTAAAGTCTGCTACCCTAACAAGGAGGGACTTCCCAAAAGAACAGGAACTGATCTAGAAAATGAAGTATATGGATTAGGTAATTTTACACTTAACCTCATGATCCTGAACGTTGAATCTGAAGCTACACCAATCTTGCCCGCCATGTCCGTATTCCCAGTAAAAGGGGAATTATGTATAAGAAAGAATGGCTCCATACACATGGGCCATAGTAAATGCACCACTGTAATAAAATTCAGTGATCAAGGCAAGTCTACATTTAGAGTTTCTCGTCATTCCTACTTTATATGTGGCCAGACCGCATATATACGCCTACCTCTAGATTGGGATGGTACCTGTTACATAGCATTCCTCCTACCACCTGTTTTCCTAGCTCCTCCTGATTATCATAGAAATACTCATTTAGTACACAATAGACAGCAGAGAGATCTCCCAATAGTCGATTACACTGAGACAGCATGGGAAAAATACACAGATTTCAATAAAGGTCTCTTTCCCTATATAGGTACAGTTACCAATAGTAAGCTGATACGTAGATTAACCAGAACCCTTGAAGCAGTAGTGAACGAAACTATTTCCGCCTTAGGCAATTTAACAGAAGAGCAGTCTGCTATGCGGATTGTTGTGCTTCAAAATCGTCTTGTCCTTGACGTTATCCTGGCCGATAGGGGCGGAGCTTGTAGGGTCATCGGATCAAGCTGTTGCATTTTCATACCAGAAAATTCGCCATCTGTATATAAAGCCATAACTCGCCTTCATAAGATTGTAAGCCAGATACACCAGAATCCAGGCACCTGGACTTGGTCCGGTTGGTTTTGGAGTGTATTATCTACCTTTGGATGGAGGGTCCTATCCTTCCTAGGTATTGGCTTTCTCATACTATTCAGTTGCTGCTTATGTCTACAATGTGGACCAGCGATTTGTGGTCTGTGTGCCACATCGTGTATTCCACCACCAAAATTTCATTCATCCCGGAAAAAAAAAAAGAAGAACAAATGATGTTATATGAACAGATCAACGGATTGATGAAGATTGATATCTCTTAAGGGCAAGTAGGGGACAAGGAGGGAATGTGGAAATATGGATTTTTATGATCAGTTATGTCCCCTATCTTGGACCCCAACGGTTTCATGTATAAATCACAAGTACATGTATGATCCCTCCAGTTCCAGTTATGAAGACGCAAACACTTGTGCGTCCACCATCAACATGTCCTCTTTCAGATCCGCCATGAATGGGCCGGATATTCTATTTCTAAGTATGAAAGGCCACCGGCTTTATATGGTTCATTTATCCCATTTTTCAGTCCAGGCGAGTAGGCCCTGATTCTGTCATCAAGCCTTTTCCTGCCTTCTGCCTCTGAAAGCTCCAGTCTGAGCCTGCATCTGTGACCATGAACTTTGTCTCACTCCCTGCGCGGCTAACGGTGCCTGATCCAGCCCGTCGCCTGCCAAAAACTGTATTTCACCTTCGAGATTATCTGCTCCGCTCCCTACCCAATGCATTCCTGTCTAGTAGTTTAAGTAAACATTCTTCCAGCTATCGAGCAAAGGGCCCGGCTTCTCTGTCTTTATGCAAGTAATTCATAGCCCTGTTACTATGGAAGATTTCTGCCCTCGCATCTAGTGTAGACACTTAGACGCTTGTACACGCACTCACAGTCAGTATAGAATAGATTTTGTTCGAGAGACCTTTCTTTTTGGATAACATAGTTCTTTAAACATAGGATGTTAGATATGATTTGGGATTAGGTTGACATAACCCCAGACTTTTGTCTCCACATGTAGAGCTAAATGTCAAGTCCCTTTCTCCCTCTAGTTGCACGTCAATCACACGTCATGCGACTGTGCACGCATCTCTGCCAAATATTTCTGCTGACATTGCAGGATTCTCCAGGTATCCACCCACACATGACAAATTACCCATTATCATCAAGTGGACGTCCACATGGACGCCCACCTTCACGCCTACTTACACGCCCACATGCTCTTATCTCATTCTCTCTTGCTCTTTTGCTTACGTACAATTGAGAAATGTATATATACTGTACTCTGTGAATAATGTTTTGAGAATATTGAGAATACTTTTGAGCCCCTTTCCAGATCCAATTTTGGTGATGGAAATATTCTCCCTTTGACTCGAGTTATTGGAATAAATCCCTTTATGAACCTGATACCACAGACTCAGCCTCTTGCTTTATGCATGATCTTATTGATATTCTGAAATACATAGAGCGTAATATTTTATTTGCCACACTGTCACCACTGTGATGTGTGAAAGGCACCGTACATTCGCTCTGAGGGCCTGTGTACGTTCCCTATCACTATGGGAGTGCTGCCGTAGGCCTACCCATAGTGATAGTGAGCGTACAGGCGTGTGTATGGTCCGTATCACTATGGGTACGCATACGCGAGCACACCCATAGTGATAGTGAGCGTACGCGCGTGTGTACGGTCCGTATCACTATGGGTACGCATACGCGAGCACTCCCATAGTGATAGTGAGCGTACGCGTGTGTGTACGGTCCGTATCACTATGGGTACGCATACGCGAGCACACCCATAGTGATAGTGAGTGTACGCGCGCATGTACGGTCCGTATCACTATGGGTATGCATATTCGAGCACACCCATAGTGATAGTGAGCGTACGCGCGCGTGTACGGTCCGTATCACCATGGGTACGCATACGCGAGCACACCCATAGTGATAGTGAGCGTACGCGCGCGTGTACGGTCCGTATCACTATGGGTACGCATACGCGAGCACACCCATAGTGATAGTGAGCGTACGCGCGCGTGTTGGGTCCGTATCACTATGGGTACGCATACGCGAGCACACCCATAGTGATAGTGAGCGTACGCACGTGTGTACGGTCCGTATCACTATGGGTACGCATACGCGAGCACAGCCATAGTGATACGGACCGTACACATGCGCGTACGCTCACTATCACTATGGGTGTGCTCGCGTATGCGTACCCATAGTGATATGGACCGTACACACGTCTGTACGGGCCGTTGCTATGCATTTGGGGTGCCCTAGGGCCCCGGAACGCACCGTATCTGTGTGTGAATCTCCAAATTACATAGGGGACACATGAGGGACAAGTATAAAGGCCTACATGCATGCTGGTTGTCATGGAGACCAAGTTTAAAGTATGAATTTTTTTCTGCAGGTGCACAGCAAAAGTCAGTTTGAATGAATCTACTTTGTTGCAAAGTGGTTGTGGAGTTGACATCATGCTCAAGAAAAAAAACAATAAAAACCCACTGACTGTGCTAGGTTTAAAGGGATTGGAGGAAACATAGGATGCAAATGTGAGTGACCAATCACTCTGTACTCCTGTGCATGAAACAGGCCAGCAAGACAGATATAAGGCAGCCAGGTCCCATGAGAGAGCACTTGCCTGCACATCTTTGGATTCTACGACCCAGCTGCTGCTCGTGATTCCCTGGAACCATGTCAAGGTCTGTGGAGAGGGCCCAGCCTTTCACCCTGGAGGAGAACCTGGCATTGCTGGATGTGATCCTCCCACAGTACCCCCTTCTGTATGGGCGACCAGGGTATCAGGTGAGTGCAGAGTCCACTAGCACAGACTGTGTCCCTTTTTTGTGACTGTGACTTCTGGCATTGTGTCCAGGTGTGACACACATGCAATGTACTGTAGGGGGGTCCCAGGGGGGGGGAATGCCTGATGTCTCCCAGCCAGAGCATGCTGTGGTGCATGTCTGCCGTCCTCACTTGCATTGTGTTTACTGTGACAATCACTGCACGGTGCATGCCACATTCTGCCTGTCTTATCCTCCTGGGAATGTAGCCTCTACAGTCCTCATGTGATTATGTGGTCAGCCCAGTGTGACAGGTGACTGTACCCACAGATGTGTGTTAGTTCTGTGTACCTGTGCTGAGAGTGTCCACATGATGCGTTCGTACCCTGGACATCGGTGTGTGTGTAAGTCCCCTGTCATGTGGGTGGGTGCATATGTGGAGTGTAGCACCCAAGCTGCATGAGGGATGGATATACCCTGCCCATCTGATGTGAGCAGGGAGCAGTGCTGTGTGTCTGACGTGCAGAGCCAGCCCCACACCTGTGAGCCCCCCCCCCTGTCTAGTGGCACATGTGCAGTGAGGTTTGTAGCTGCATTTGGCAATGGCAGGTGAATGTCCTGTGACTGTGTGTGTCTGTGTACTCTGCTGAGGTAGCGTCAGTGGCCTGTGGCATGTGACTGCTTTGAGGTGCTGCACATAATCCTGGTGAAGCTTGTGATGCACAGTGTGAGCCTGGATCATTGATTGTGTCGTTGCCCTCATTCCATCTGTGTACTTTCAGTGGCACGTTCTGCTTTTGCCCTTCCCCAGAGGATAATGTCCCTATGACAAAGGTGCAATGCGTTGGATGCATACTATGCCTTGTTGTAACCAGCAAACTTGTTCTAATATGTGTCTCTGTGACATGTGCCAGGTGTATTGATGTAGTGTCACTTGTTCATCCTCACAGGTAGGCGCCTCTGCCAAGAAGCAGATCTGGATGAACGCCGTCAGTGCCGTGAGGAGGACGGATGGTCGCAAGCGGCGCCTGGCCCAGGTGAGAAAACGCTGGCAGGATATCCTGTGCTGGACGCGGAGGATCGCACGGGTCCTGCTGGGGGACTCACCTGAGACCCATAAGAACCGTGGGCGCCGCAGTCTGACCCACATCCACAAGCGTGTGCTGGCGGTGGTCTTTCCAGACTTGGACAGGCGCTTACAGGAGAAGCAGCAGAAGGAAGGGGGTAGGTACATGTGTGTTTGTTGTGTGTCACCAGCATTTGTAAGTGCGCAGTTGCATGGATACACTGCTAGGGTTTAAAGGTGCTGTGCAGATCCTGTTACCCACAGTATAGCGGTGCTCTCCTGCCTCCCTTCCCCTCCTTGCAATGTGTTCCCTGGTCTGTGTGTAGTCACTCCTTCACAAGGTTATCTAGGCTGGCAGTTTATCCACGTGAACAATGCCTGTAGCATCATGTATGGGGGTGGTGTGTAACAGGTTTTGGGACCTTGCCTGTGCCCTGTCCAGTTTAGTACTTATGGGTTCCATGTCAGTTGGCACTGATGCTGAGTCCAGACATGGGAGTTAGTCTCTCAAGTGTCATGCCTTACAGCACGCATGTCCTATGTTGTGGCCTGTTACATGATGTGCATGAGTGTGCGATACACATAGTGCAGGGATGGTGGCGTGTGTTGCAGTCATTCCCATTCAGGACCATGGAGTTGTGTGGCCACTACTGTCCCCTGGGGCATATTTTCCTAGGTGTCATGTGTGTCATCACAAAATGTGGACACTCTCAGTGTCTACAGCATAGGTTGTGCTCTGTGCCATTGTCCCCTGACACCATGTATATTGACGTAAAATGTAGTACAAGTGTCCACTGTACAGCCTGACCTGATTATCCTTGTTCATACTCACGGTGGCCAGTGCCTGTGTGTCTTGTTACAATCATCTGATGATGCCCATTTGTACATGATTATTTGGACAGGCGCACCTTGGGTATTTTGTGTCCAATCTTGCATTTTTCCAGCCCATGTGTATTTCACCCAGACTAAGAGATGTAAGTGCTTCCTGTGTCTCAACAAATTGTGTCATGTAGGGGGTGGTTGGTGCGGGAAAAGCCTACATGTCAAAACCTGAAATCTCCTTGCTAGGTCTGGCCAGTGTGTGATGTTTGTCTGGACATACACTCAAGGTGCAGTGAGCCAGTCATGGTGGGCATGTTTTCAGTATTACCTATGCAGCATGTGCCTAAAGTTCATGGATATGGTCCCTGCTCATCCCTATTTTCGGCACCGCTGTGTGGTGCAGATGCAGTGCTGGATTGTCCCCAGAGCCTGGCTCCTCTGTCAAAATCCATTTCATGTCATTTGCTATTGTGTCATGCTCTCCATAGTTTTTCAGTGGCATGGTGGGTCAACCAACTGTGTGTTGCAGGGCCTACATATGTACCTTGTTTTGTAGATATTACTCATCTTTCTCTTCAGGCTATGCACTGTAACATATGTAGATTGGACTCATGTGACATATGTATACAGGTGTATGATTAATTCCTGTCTCTTCACCTTGCCCACAGCATCGTCGGGGGACACGGATGGAGACATCAGCACAGACCAAGCGGAGGGACCGAGCACCAGTGCCAGCGGTGACATCTTGGCTGGCACATCGAGTGGAACTGAGGTGGAGGGGAGTGAGGCGGAGGACCTGTCCACTGCCACCACAGAATATGAAGCTGACGGGTCCGAGGCTGAGCTCTCCGAGTGGGCGGAGGCTGCACCACCAGCTGACAGCGGCACAACATCTCTCCCCGCCCCCTCCATTGCCATCAGCCACCTCCCACTTGCTCGTGTCCCTTCCCAGCGTGCCCGGTCACCACATGTCTCCTTCCTGCCAGGCACCGCACCCCCTGCCCCTGTCTCCACTGCTGCCGCCAATGCCGAGTGTGTTGACATCCAGCGGCAGTTGCAGGTTGGTCAGGCTGCGATGCTTAATGTCCTCCATGGCCACAGCCAAGTGCTGCACAACATGGAGGCATACTTGGAGGGCATTTTCTCATCGCAGGCTGACCAACGCAACTTGCTGAGGTCCATTGACTCGACACTGACTGCAGCAGTGGGTCTCCTGCAGCGCTTCGTCCAACCCCCTACCCCCTACCCCTGACCCATCCACACTTCCCACTCCCATGCCTGTCCCATGTACACCCAGACGTCAGCATGCACCCACCACAACAGACACAGGCACCACACCAGCAGGGAAGGTCAAACGCACACCTCCTGGAACGCACACACAGGGTGAAGTAGGCACACCCACTGGGTCGGGGGGCAAACGTAAGACACGCAGCCAGAGTGGGAGTCCGCATTCCACAAAATCCACTCCCTCCAAATCCCCTCCCCTCAGCTCTCCTGGCCAAAAGTCGGATACAGGGTCAGTCCTGCCCAGTCTGTCCATCAGCCCCAGTGTGGCACCACCCCGCAAGCGGTGGAGGCAGGACACCGGCAGGGGAGTTGAGTCCCCCCCCTGTCCACACCCTCCCCCAGTGGCGCTGCGACCCATCCCTCCGACCCACCCCCCTCCTTGGGGCCTGTGGTTCCTTCGGGTGCAGGGGAGTCGCTGGAGGACCTTGCTAAGGTGTGCAGTGCCATCCTGACCTCCGCCTTTGGCGCTGCCCCACCCCCTGTGGTGGAGTCCTCCGTCCCTGCACCCACGATGCCTACCCTTCGCCCTCATGTCCCTGCGGTGCCTGGTCCTTCCCCCCCACATGATGCCCCCCCCTCTGGAAGACAAAGGAGTCTGACTGTGCAGGCAAGCTAGGGGACACGCGTCCCACTGTGTCCCCCACATGGATTTGAACTTTGGATTGCCCTATGGGCATTGTACATTTTGAACTTTCAAGGGACAAACAGATTTTTGGATGCTGAATAAAGCAATTTCTTTTTCCTTAGTACACTACTGTCTATCTGGTATTGCTGTTGGTGGACCTGCCCCATTATTTTGGGTGGTGATAATGTGTTGGGTGTGTGGGAATTGTCGTCTTGTGCTGGTCATAGGGTGGACCCTGGTATCTGTGTGCCATCACAAGCTGTTGGCTACATAACTTTGTTCATGTAAGCAGTTACTGCATGGTGACATCGTCCCAAGGTGTGTTTCTTCCTCTGTGTAACCTGACATCTTCCCTGCAGGGTCATTCCAATATGTGGTGCTGAGCTGTGTCTACATTGGCTGGGTGTGTGACGGACTCGTTAGACTTTGGCCATGCATGCTGAGCGATGTCTCCACCTGCATCATTCGTGGCGTCCTTGGTGGTCACTGTACTTGTGTATGTAGACTGTTGACATGACTTCATGTGGACATGTTTTCTTTTCGGCGCTATGCATGTGTATACTCCCAGCCTCGCACACATGTGGTACATGTACTGTAGGATCTTTGTGCACCTGACTGACATTTGTGGGCATTGGATCTGTGGGTACTCCACCCTTTTCTTTGCAGGGGCACTGCTGTGAGTGTTGGGCACCCACCCCTCCTGTGTCTGGGCACTGCTGTGAGTGTTAGGCACCCACCCCTCCTGTGTCTGGGCACTGCTGGGAGGACTCTGCACACACCCCTCTTACGTCTGGGCACTGCTGTGAGTGTTAGGCACCCACCCCTCCTGTGTCTGGGCACTGCTGTGAGTGTTAGGCACCCACCCCTCCTGTGTCTGGGCACTGCTGGGAGGACTCTGCACACACCCCTCTTATGTCTGGGCACTGCTTTGAGTGTTAGGCACCCACCCCTCCTGTGTCTGAGCACTGCTGTGAGTGTTAGGCACCCACCCCTCCTGTGTCTGGGCACTGCTGTGAGTGTCAGGCACCCACCCCTCCTGTGTCTGGGCACTGCTGGGAGGACTCTGCACACACCCCTCTTATGTCTGGGCACTGCTGTGAGTGTTAGGAACCCACCCCTCCTGTGTCTGGGCACTGCTGTGAGTGTTAGGCACCTACCCCTCCTGTGTCTGGGCACTGCTGGGAGGACTCTGCACCCAACCCTCCTATATCAGGATATGTACGCTTAGAACATACACGGGTGTGGGTTTGCTCCATGCATACGCGGGTGGTGTTACGGTCCGTACGTACACTGTTGGGGTGGGGGTATGCTCCATGCTTACGCGGGTGGGGGTACGGTCCGTACGTACACTGTTGGGGTGGGGGTACGCTCCATACATACGGAGGTGAGGGTACGGGCCGTACATACACTGTTGGGGTGGGGGTACGCTCCATGCATATGCGGGTGGTGTTATGGTCCGTACGTACACTGTTGGGGGGGTACGCTCCATGCATACGGGGGTGGTGTTACGGTCCGTGCGTACACTGTTGGGGTGGGGGTACGCTCCATGCATACGCGGGTGGGGGTACGGTCCGTACGTACACTGTTGGGGTGGGGGTATGCTCCATACATACGGGGGTGAGGGTACGGGCCGTACATACACTGTTGGGGTGGGGGTACGCTCCATGCATACGCGGGTGGTGTTACAGTCCGTACGTACACTGTTGGGGGGGTACGCTCCATGCATACGGGGGTGGTGTTACGGTCCGTACGTACACTGTTGGGGTGGGGGTACGCTCCATGCATACGCGGTGGGGGTACGGTCCGTACGTACACTGTTGGGGTGGGGGGTACGCTCCATGCATACGGGGGTGGTGTTACGGTCCGTGCGTACACTGTTGGGGTGGGGGTACGCTCCATGCATACACGGGTGGGGGTACGGTCCGTACGTACACTGTTGGGGTGGGGGGTATGCTCCATACATACGGGGGTGAGGGTACGGGCCGTACATACACTGTTGGGGTGGGGGTACGCTCCATGCATACGCGGGTGGTGTTACGGTCCGTACGTACACTGTTGGGGGGGTACGCTCCATGCATACGGGGGTGGTGTTACGGTCCGTACGTACACTGTTGGGGTGGGGGTACGCTCCATGCATACGCGGTGGGGGTACGGTCCGTACGTACACTGTTGGGGTGGGGGTACGCTCCATGCATACGCGGGTGGGGGTATGGTCCACACATACACTGGCTCCCCTCTGGACCCCTGCCCGGCCAGAGTGTTTAAACTCCTAGCTCCTCTTCTTAACGATTCCTTGAATTCTCTGTGGAACTCTTCCTTGGAGACGGGTATCGTTCCTTCGGAATGGAAAAAGGCACTGGTTCGACCAATTCTTAAGAAAGAAGGTGCTGACCCTTCGGAGCTTAAACATTTCAGGCCCATCTCACTATTGCCAGCTCCTGCTAAAATCCTTGAAAAAGAAGTCCAGAGACAACTCTCGGACTTCCTTGAATCTAATAATCACCTTCATGATTCACAATCAGGGTTTAGGGCAGGTTATAGCACAGAAACCGCCCTACTGGAAGTCACCGAGTCGATCCGTGAAACCTTGGATCAAGGCAGAAGTTCTATGCTGGTTTTGTTGGACCTATCTGCTGCGTTCGACACGGTTTCCCATGAGATTCTCCTACATAGATTACACCGAATTGGAGTGACGGGGACCGTGTTGAATTGGTTTCAGTCTTTCTTGGAGGGGAGGTCACAACAGGTTGCTATGCACCCTCATGTTTCCAGCCCTAGATCTTTGGCGCAGGGGGTGCCACAGGGCTCGGCATTGAGTCCAACGCTCTTCAATGTCTATCTCGCACCCCTTGCGGCCACTATTGAGAAATGGGGGGTGCGAGTTGTCTCGTATGCAGACGACACGCAGTTGATCTTCTCCTTTAAGGAAAATAGTGATACTGCCTTTATCAACTTTAAGCAATGCCTTTCTAACATCTCTTCCTGGATGACGGAAAATTGTCTTAAGCTAAATGCTGATAAGACGGAGGTGCTATTCTTCAACCAATCCGCTCCTCCCCGGGCGGAGCTGTGGTGGCCTGAAGAACTGAATCCGCCCCCAACACCGGTAACGGCGGCGAGGAATCTAGGGGTCAGGTTTGACTCGCAACTGTCTGGCAAGGCTCAAGTCATGCATATCTCCTCTCAATGCTTTTGGAGATTGAAGACACTTAGAAGATTCCTGCGCTTCCTTCCTATGAACTGTAGGAAGGCAGTGGTGCATGCCCTTATCACGTCCCAACTCGACTACGCCAACAGTTTGTATATTGGCCTTCCGGATTACCTGATGGGTAGGCTGCAACGTATTCAAAACGCAGCAGCCAGGCTGTTGAGGAATGTGCCGTTACGGTACCATATCTCGCCTCATCTGCACAGCCTGCACTGGCTGCCGGTAAGGAAAAGAGTGCAGTTTAAGGCCCTTGTCTTGGCTCACAAAGCAACGAGAGGGGTTGGCCCCCACTATCTGAGACAGAGACTTCAGAAATATCTTCCTGCAAGAACTCTCAGATCCTGCAACCAAAATCTTTTAATCATTCCAAGGTTTAGGAAGGCTAGGACCGGTGGGCGTGCCTTCACAGTGAAAACCACAATGTTATGGAACACCCTACCCAATGACATCAGACAGCTGGACAAGGAACTGCCATTCAGAAAGGCACTTAAGACCTGGTTGTTCAGAATGCCCTAGAGACCGTCGCTATC
Source organism: Triturus cristatus (assembly GCF_964204655.1). Lineage (NCBI taxonomy): Eukaryota > Metazoa > Chordata > Amphibia > Caudata > Salamandridae > Triturus > Triturus cristatus. The sequence continues at coordinate 743,686,865 of NC_140583.1, forward strand.
CTCTCCCTGCTCTATCCCTTGCACCTGTAGGACGCTAGCGCCGGGACACTTCCGTTGGAAGTAGCTGTCGCGCTCTATAAATACTTAAATAAATAAATACACTGTTGGGGTGGGGGTACGCTCCATACATACGGGGGTGGTGTTACGGTCCGTACGTACACTGTTGGGGGGGTACGCTCCATACATACGGGGGTGGTGTTACGGTCCGTACGTACACTGTTGGGGGGGTATGCTCCATGCATACGGGGGTGGTGTTACGGTCCGTACGTACACTGTTGGGGTGGGGGTACGCTCCATGCATATGCGGGTGGGGGTACAGTCCGTACGTACACTGTTGGGGTGGGGGGTATGCTCCATACATACGGGGGTGAGGGTACTGGCCGTACATACACGGTTGGGGTGGGGGTACGCTCCATGCATACGCGGGTGGGGGTACGGTCCGTACGTACACTGTTGGGGTGGGGGGTAGGCTCCATACATATGGGGGTGAGGGTACGGGCCGTACATACACAGTTGGGGTGGGGGTACGCTCCATACATACGCGGGTGAGGGTACGGGCCGTACATACACGGTTGGGGTGGGGGTACGCTCCATACATACGCGGGTGAGGGTACGGGCCGTACGTACACTGTTGTGGTGGGGGTACGCTCCATGCATACGGGGGTGGTGTTACGGTCCGTACGTACACTGTTGGGGTGGGGGGTACGCTCCATGTATACGGGGGTGGGGGTACGGTCCGTACGTACACTGTTGGGATGGGGGTACGCTCCATGCATACGGGGGTGGGGGTACGGTCCGTACGTACACTGTTGGGATGGGGTACGCTCCATGCATACGCGGGTGGGGGTACGGTCCGTACATATCCTTACCCACGCTGTGGAATGCTTGTGCGGGCCGTACCCAGGCCTTTGCCACGTGGGTACGAGCCGTCCCGCCATTGTTGGGGTGACGTAGGTGTGGGCGTGGTACAACTCGTACCCACGCTCTTAAGGCATGGGTACGGGACGTACCTGTATTGTTGTGTTACCGGTTCGCGTCGTCAACCACTTCCGTTGTGGCGGACGCTGGCTTTGCTGGACACGCCCCCACCCCCTCGTAGTGACCAGGGCCTGGGGGTCAGGTATGTCCAGGGCATTGTGGTAAATATTTCATTACCGGTACTATTTTTTATGCGGTAAAGTCTAGTAAGAATAACTCAGTAAATATAAGAGGCAGAATCCGTGGTATTAGAGGTTCTAAAAAGGCTTTATTCCTATACAAAGGAATACAATTCGAATTGCAGGCTTTCTATTCCATCACCACGAAAGTTCAGGAAGGAAGGGCATACATTATTGACAGATAAGCAGTTTTATAGAAAATGCATTACAGTGAAACAGATGCAGGAGGCGTAACAGCTGATAATACAGATAAAATGTGCATACGTAACTAATAGAGGCGGACATATGGGCGTAATTTAATAAACGTCATTATACATGATGTCACAAGTGGGTGGATCCATAAAAGAATCCTGCAATGTCAGCAGAAATATTTGGCAGAGATGCGCGCGCAGCCGCATGACGTATGATTGACGTGCAACTAGAGGGTGAAGGAGACTTGACATTTAGCTCTACATGTGGAGACAGAAGTCTGGGGGTCATGTCAACCTAATCCCAAATCATATCTAATATCCCATGTTTAAAGAACTGTGTTATCCAAAAGGAAAGGTCTCTAGGATAGAATCTATTCTATACTGACTGTTAGTGCGTGTACAAGCGTCTAAGTGTCTACATGAGATGCGAGGGGGTAGGAATATTCCATGGTAACAGGGGCTATGAATTACTTGCATGAGGACAGCGAGGCCTGGCCCTTTGCACGGTAGCTGGAGGAATGTTTACCTAAACTACTAGACAGGAATGCATCGGATGAGGAGCGGAGTAGATAATCTTGAAGGTGAAATACAGTTTTTGGCAGGCAACAGGCTGGATCAGGCACCGTTAGCCGCGCAGGGAGTAGGACAAAGTTCATGGATACAGATGCGGGCTCAGACTGGAGCTTTCAGAGGCAGAAGACAGGAAAAGGCTTGATGACAGAATTCAGGGCCTACTCGCCTGAATCTGTAAAATGTGGAAAGTTGAACCACATAAAGTCGGTGGCCTTTCATACTTAGGAGTGGAATATCTGACCCATTCATGGCGGATCTGAAAGAGGACATGTTGACGGTGGACGCACATGTATTTGCGTCTTCAAAACTGGAACTGGAGGGAACATACATGTACTTATAGCATGCACATGGAGCCGTTGGGGTCTACGATAGGGGACATAACTGATCACAAAATTCATATTTCCTCATTCCCTCCTTGTCCCCTACGGACCCTCAGGAGATATCGATCTTCATCAATCCATCGATCTGTTCATATAGGATCATTTGTTCTTCTTTCTTCTTCCGGGATCTTGAACGAAAACTTGGATGTGGGATACACGATGTGGCACACAGACCACAAATCGCTGGCCCACATTGTAGACATAAGCAGCAACTGAATAGTATGAGAAAGCCAATACCTAGGAAGGATAGGATTCTCCATCCCCAGGCTGACAACACGCCCCAGAACCAACCGGACCAAGTCCAGGTGCCTGGACTCTGGTGTATCTGGCTTATAATCTTATGAAGGCGGGTTATGGCTTTATATACTGACGGCGAATTTTCTGGTATGAAAATGCAGCAACTTGATCCGATGACCCTACAAGCTCCGCCCCTATCGGCCAGGATGACGTCAAGGACAAGACGATTTTGAAGCACAACAATCCGCATAGCAGACTGCTCTTCTGTTAAATTGCCTAAGGCGGAAGTAGTCTCGTTCACTACTGCTTCAAGGGTTCTAGTTAATCTACGTATCAGCTTACTATTAGTGACTGTACCTATATAGGGAAAGAAACCTTTATTGAAATCTGTGTATTGCTCCCATGCTGTTTCAGTGTAATCGACAATTGGGAGATCTCTCTGCTGTCTATTGTGTACTAAATGGGTATTTCTGTGATAATCAGGAGGGGCTAAGAAAACTGGTGGCAGAAGGAATGCTATGTAACAGGTACCATCCCAATCTAGAGGTAGACATATATATGCGGTCTGGCCACATATGAAGTAGGAATGACGGGAAGCTCTAAATGTAGACTTGCCTTGATCACTGAATTTTATTACAGTGGTGCATTTACTATGGCCCATGTGTATGGAACCATTCTTTCTTACACATAATTCCCCTTTTACTGGGAATACTGACATGGCGGGCAAGATTGGTGTAGCTTCAGATTCAACGTTCAGGATCATGAGGTTAAGTGTAAAATTACCTAATCCATATACTTCATTTTCTAGATCAGTTCCTGTTCTTTTGGGGAGTCCCTCCTTGTTAGGGTAGCAGACTTTAAGCAAAACTAGGTTCAGGTTTCCCCATACCCAGTTGTCTTGATAAACTGCGGAATTTGAATCTAGGGAATTAATCAAACTAAACCATGCTCCACAGGAGCCATTGTGTGTGAACGGATAGGGAAAGAGGGGCAAAACTCCCTTATAGTTCTGATAGGGAGGGAGTCGGCCACATATCCAACAATTGGTGGCATTGCTGGTCTGATGGGAATGATGTAACATACTAATGAATGTGTTGTTGCGCAGCGCAAATCTATAGGACAATTCATGCGGAGGTAATTCGCTAAAAGAATGTTCTGCAGTTACATTGTAAGCACGCTTAAGAATAGGGTAATACATGTGCAATAGTATGCTGAAAATGATGATCAGAAGACTTAGAAAAAACAAAATTAATAATGTTACTGTGCAGTGACTACGAAGTGATTTACAATACACATGCTTTTTAAGCTGCATCTGTTGATTCCTTTCTCTATTCCGGTCTAGAGGATACATGTCAGAGACAAATTCAACCGATTCACCTTGGAGAGGACTTAAACAATCAAATTGTCTGACTTGCTAGACCTTAACTTCAGTTTATAAAGTTCAGGGTTTGTTAGTTCAACCAAGGGGAGTTTTGAGTCTGTCTGTGAGGGAATGCAGGGCTGAGTATTCACACTGGATGGTAGTCCATAAAATTTCTTGATGTGACTCGAGTGCAACCACCCTTTACGTCCCTCGATCTTCACGGCTGTCCTTGTAGTTAGTAGAACAAGCTTCGGCGACTTCCACCTAGGCTCCAGTTGGGTCTTCCGGTCGAAATTCCGGACCAGAACCAGGTCACCAGGAACCACGTCATGGGGCTTCACCTCAGTATTATCGGGAAAAGCTGCGGCTACCTGTGAACGACAAGATTGTAGTGCAGACATCAAGGAAGCCAGGTAATCTGTCAGCATATTACAGTCAACATCAGTGATTTTGCGAGGTATAGGCGTCCCCCACATATTTGGTGGTCTACCGAAGATCACCTCGTACGGGGATAGCCCTGTTCGAGAATGTGCTACCATTCTCATGTAAAAGAGCGCAACTGGTAAGGCTACTATCCAATCGACACCTTTTTCCCTACATATTTTGGACAATCTAATTTTCAGAGGTTGATTATGGCGTTCCACGAGACCTGCTGCCTCGGGATGTCGGACACAGTGGAATTTCCATTGGTAGCCTAACAAAAGGGAAACGTGTTTTATTAGTTCGGATGAGAACGGCTGGCCGTTATCTGAGTAGACAACACGTGGTAAACCGTATCGTGGGAAGAATTCTCGAACTAACTGTTTGGCAGTAGTCGGGGCAGTGTAATCTGAAACCGGGTAGGCTTCTGTCCAACGGGAAAGAGCACAGACAACTACGAGAACATATTTGAATCCTCGACATCGTTCCATCTGGATATAATCCATCTGGAGGACTTCAAAAGCATGATCGGGAGGTTGAAATCCACCCTGCTCTACGGGGATGCTTTTACCTGGATTAAACTGACAACATATCATACAGGTACGAACTTTTTGTTTAGCTGCTGCTCGCAAGTGTTTGTTGAACCAAATGTGTTGAATGCTGTCTAGCATAGCTTTTTCTCCTAGGTGCGCTGGACTATGTATTGTGTTAATGATGACTTGAACCATGGAGTCGGGAAGAAACCATATAGATTTTTCCTTCGTCATCCATCCTTGATCCGTTTGGATCCCTCCTAATTCAGTCCATTTCTTTTTTTCTTCTGGTGTAGCATGTGTCTGTATGTCAATTACATCAAGGGCGGGATCCTTAACTGTCATGCAATGTGTTGGTGTCGGAACTATTGTCTTTGTCATGTCAGTTGTGTGAGTCTGATTCTGAGCAGTCTGTTTAGCTGTTCTGTCAGCTAGGTCATTACCCTGAGAAATGATATCGGTAACTTTTGTATGGGCTTTGCATTTCATAATCGATATTGCAGTAGGTAGATGAATCGCGTCTAATAGGGCTTGAATGAGGGGTCCGTGTTGGATGTGGGCACCGTGAGAAGTTAAATAACCTCTCTCTCGCCACAGTACGCCGAAGTCATGGACGACTCCGAATGCATAACGTGAATCTGTGTATATGTTGACTTTCTTATTTTTGGCTTGAATACAGGCTTGTGTCAGAGCGATGAGCTCTGCTGCTTGAGCTGACAAAGTGTTAATACAATTTGTTTCAATGACTTCAGTGTCTGTTGTGACTGCGTAAGCGGCCACTAACTCTCCTGTACTTGTTCTCATACATGACCCATCTACATACAATGTCAAGTCTGGATCTGACAAAGGGATATCTGTCAAGTCTTGTCTAGGTTTCGTCGTGATAGTAATGATTTCGACACAATCATGTGCCAATGGATCTGTTCCACCTACTGGTAACAGTGTGGCAGGATTTAACGTATTACAACGTCTGATTTCTATGTGTGGCTGAAACAATGTTAATTCGTAACCAGTGAGTCTCGCTATAGTCAAGTGTTGTGTTTGTGTGCGGTTCAAGAGGACCTCTACTGCGTGTGGTACTTGTACTGTCAATTGGTGTCCTAACACTATGGCATCGCTTTGTCTGATTGCTAAAGCTGTTGCTGCCACCGATTTCAGGCACGCAGGAAGAGCCTGAGCTACTGGATCTAATGTATTAGAGAAATAAGCACATGGTTTGTGTGATCCTGCTTGTTCCTGAGTGAGTACTGACAAGGCAGTACCTTTGCGTTCTGTAACAAAGAGTGTAAACTGTTTACTGTAACATGGTGTTGCTAAAACAGGTGCTTGGCATAAAGCTTTCTTTAAGCTTTCAAAGGCATGTGTATGTTCTGGAAACCAAGGGAGGACAGTCGATGTGGCTGCCTCCTGTGTTGTCAACTGGATGAGTGGTTTTGCTAGAAATGCATATTGAGGGATCCACTGCCTACAGTATGAAGTGAGGCCTATAAAAGCCCGCACCTCCTTTTGTGTCTTGGGTGCTGACATGTTAGCAATTAACTGGATGCGGTCGGGTGTAAGCTGCCTTCCCTCCTTGGACAGCGAGTGCCCAAGGTAAACAACTCGCTGGACACAGAATTGCAGCTTAGAAGGGGACACCTTGTGCCCCTTGTCAGCCAGAAATTTTAAAACCGTCAGTGACGCTGTTTCACATTCAGGTTCGCTTCGGGCGGTGATCAGCAGATCGTCGACATATTGAAGCAAGGCAGTGTTAACTGGCATGTGGATACTGTCAAGTTCTCGTTTCAGTGCTTGGCTATAGATGCTGGGGCTTTCTGTAAATCCTTGAGGTGCGCGTGTGAATTTAAAACTTCGTCCATTTAAACTGAATCCGAACAGATATTGACTTTCCGGATCGATTGGGACGCTAAAGAAAGCATTCTTGAGATCAATTACAGTGAAAAACGTTGCTTCTGAGTCAATAGCTGTGAGTAATGAAGAGATATCTGGGACCACAGGGTATTGTGGTACAATACATTTATTCAGTTCACGCAGATCAATAACTAATCGATATACTGGTGGTGCTTTTGGATCCGTTCTTTTAAGAATCGGAATTATCGGGGAATTACATACATTGGAGTCGGTTTCGACAACCACTCCTTGTGCAATAAGCTCGTCAATTATTTGTAGCAAAGCCACAACAGCATCTGGTGGTAACTTGTATTGTCGCATTCGTGGTAGTACTACTCCTGTTTTCAGTGTGACTCGATATGGTGTAATGTTCATGCAACCAACATCAGTGGGGCCTTGTGCCCATAAATGTGTAGGTAAATTCTGCAACCGGTGATCCATGTCTCTAGACACGTAGTGACCTTTAAAGTCACGCAAAAATAGTCGTACTCCTTCCGGAGAACAACATATTATGGCTCCTAGAGCTTTCAATGTTTTTATACCTAACAAGTTTTCTGGACATGATTTAGTAAGCAATAAATCTGTAGTACGTGTCAATGGACCGACCGTAAGTGGAAGAGGTTGTGTTACTTCATTAATGATAGGTTTTCCTGAGAATCCAAGGGAAATATTCTGTGAGCCTGAGAGGGGTGCCCCTGGAACTTCACTGCGTCTTATAGTTGTTCTGCTTGCCCCTGTATCAAGTAAAAACTTTCTGTCTTCCCCTAATAGTTCACTATGTACATAAGGTCCCTCTTGGTCTACAGGAACCTCAATAAGGGGTAAGCCAACTTCCCTCTCTAGGCTATTTCATGTGTATCGCTGATAATCGGGATAATCTGCTTGTGCATACTGATACATCTGTTGTGTCGTTGCTTGTGTTGCAGCAATAGGCTGCGTTTGTGGTGGTGCTATGGTCTGTTGTGGAGCTCCCTGTTGCGGAGCTAGTTGTTGCGGAGCTAACCTAGGTTGTGTATGCTGAGGGATTTGTTGTTGATTCTGATCCTGTCTAGGGGGACGTGGTCTTTCCTGGGTTCTACCTGTTGCAATATTATGTTTCAGGACTGGACAATCGTGTATATAATGACCTTGTTGTTTACAATAGTTGCATGTCCCTTTCGCAGGACCTGCGGAATCACCCTTTAGATGACCATCAGCTGGAACTGACTGAGCAACAAGCATTTTCATTTTTGTATCTTTCATACGTCTTTGTTCGTGTTCTTGTTCTTCTCTAATTCTATTGTGGTGATATTGTAACATCTGTAACATCTGTGACGGGGTGTTACCTTGCCAGGTACTTTCGAATTTCAATACTCTATTCTTGACTTGCAGCAGAGAATTTTCAACTAATTTTGTCACAAACAGATGTGGATATGACTCGCTACTTGCTTTTATGCCACTATTTATACCAAAACATTTTTCAAATCGGGAATAGAAATCACTAGTGTCTTCATCTGGTTTTTGTTTACAGGCTGATATTGCACCCCAGTCTTCCTTTTTCGTAGTTAATAAACGTGGCAGTACCTGCACTAGTAATCCTGGTAGTGCTGTAGTCTTTTCCCCAAGCCCTGCTCCTGCAGCTCGGGCCCTTTCTTCGTTTTCTAATGCTGTCCAATCTATCTTTTGGTCTCCCACCTCCCATTCCTTTTCTTTGAGTTTCTCGTAAACACCGGCGGGTAATAGGACTTTTAATATTTTCATAATGTCGGGGTAGGTATACTCTCCCATGAGTAACATGTCTTTTATCTCACGGTGGAAACCTGCTGGATCTTTGTCATGGCTGGGTACTACTTTCTTCATTTCTAATAATTCCATTTTAGTTATAGGCGTGTACACAAACACGCGTGTAAAGTTATTACCTTCACCTCTGATTGGGTGTACTTCGCGTAACGGATTCTGTCTATCTATGTGATACATTTTTCTTCCCATGACGGGAACTGGAACGTGTTCTGGGCATACGAAAGTTAAATATTGGTTTCGAAATTCTAGAATTTCTTTAATCAAATCAGTACCTGACCCTCTCCATATATTCGTGAGTAGTTCTGTCAATATGTCAGGTAAGGGTCCTGGATCGGAGTGTTGGCTTTTATATAATATAAGGAGGTGTTGAATCATGTATATACTAGCTAAACGCTGTTCGTATGGGTCAAGATTCAGAAACGTGTGTGCGAGTACATCATCATTGTATTCGCTGGGACTGTCAGCCCATTGTACTGCTGACCTGGCTAATTCTTGTTCGTCCATGGAATCGAGCATGTGGTACCCCCTTCGATCTCGGAGTAATTTATCAACGGCTTGGAATAGGTGTTCAGGGGATCTTGTATTTAACATAGGGGTTGGAAAATGTCTATTATATTCTGGACGTATTGGACGTATCGGGTCATTAGAACCTCTGGTATTTTTATGGGGTCTTCCTCTACCTACATAAGCTATCGTTTCTAATTGTTCTGATTCTTGCTCCTCCTCTTCTTCTGATTCTACTCTGTCTGTTTCTCGTCTTTCTTTATGTATTCGTTCTACTTCCTTGCGGATCTTTCGACACATGGCGATTATACACGCCTGTCTATCATGTTTCTCTTCTGATATGTTCTGACCCCATTTGGCAAGTCTTTGCATGGTATCATGATCTGCCCCAGGTCTGTCTTGATTCCTAATTACGCAATTTATGAAAAAACGTAGTAGTTGTCTTTGGACATCCACTTTCTGGTATTCCATAGCTTCGTTAATACTTTCTGGACCTCGCCCTGTTTGGACAAAGCGATATATATTGTCTAGGTGTTCAACCATTCCTGGTATCGTCATTAAATATAATGTAGCTCGTCGTATACGTAGTGATGATATGAGCAATTTGTCCTGTCTACCTGGCACTGGATCGTATCTACAATCCACAAGCTGTTCTTTAAACATGTCGGATGTCGCTAATTGGGGTGTACGTTGGAGTGCTAAATCTCTAAGGGTCTGTTTATTTCGCGGCGGGGTAGCAAACATGTCTGTCGTACCTCCTGTAGCACCATCTGAGGTGCTGGGCACGAAAGGATTCGTTGGACGTAGGATAGAGATTGTAGATGCGGGAAAAACTGTAGAAACGGACGGACCTGTGGGAACTTGTGTAGGAGTTTGTAGTTGCGGGGATACAGACGGATGCTCTTGGTGTTGAACACCATCGGCAAGCGGTGTGTGTGGTATGGCATTAGCATACTCGGGAGCTACGTCATCTAAATAGGAAGAAAGGAAAACGTCCTTTGCTGTTTTGGGATGTGTTTTGGGATGTGCTTTTATCGGAAGCAATGGAGGAGTTAAGTCTTTTGGTATTTCCGGGGTAGCCTTAGGTAACCCTTCGGCCAGAAGAGGATACATACCATTCATAAGAGTGTTTCTTTGTCTATCTACCTGTTCTGATTTTACTCGGGTACCTTCCTCAATTAATAGATTTTCTCGGGTTTTATTTGAATTCTCTCTACCTTTCTCTTCCTGTCTGAGCGCTTTTTCTGTACGTCTATATGATTCTTTACGCCATAATTCAATGGCATCTTTCTGTGACTGTCTGGCTTTCTTTTTCCATAATTCTTCTTCTACTCTCATGATGCAATCTGCATCCCAGGTCCCCGCTGCGGGCCATCTCTGATTTTCTGGCAAATCCTTGGTGTAGTCCACCCATAAATCAAGAAATAATACGGCATCTAGGCCATGTTTATGATACATAAAGTACCCTGGAGTGTCCCTAGGTGGAATGGGAACGGCTTCTTCGAGTACCCCTTTTCTGGTTTTGATCTGTCTTAGTTTCGAAAAGAGCGGCATTTTTAGATCTTATTACTAGAACATACTTTATACAAGGAACACAATAATGAACAGTCATTCACACCACAATATATAGAACGTATTAAAACATTTAACACTTAACAGTTTTAACGAACGATGATAACTAATAGAAAACTAGTTACTGACATATTACTGACATTAGATAATACTTATTTATATGCAAGACATACTATATATACTGCTAAACAGTACAGATACACTGCTGAAACAGTGCAGACCGGATTTGTGTACCCAAACCCGTCTTGACCGGCACAGACTATGTGCACGTAAAATGCCTCCCCGGTAATGGTACTCACCGGGTAGCTCGGAACGGAAGGCCTCGGAACGGAACTGAAACTGGACCGGACTGGACTCGACTTGATTGGACTCGGAACTTCGGAACCTGGTGGGCCTCTGTATACCTCGGATCTTGCTCTCTCAGCTAGGCTCTGGTCGGGATACTTCGCACTTCTCACCGCCTCGTCTGGGTGTTGATCGCAGCCTCAGTCGCCCCCGCTTGGCCGGAGGGAGATACAGGAAATCCTGCAGGTACGCGTTTTTGTCCGTTCAGCTGTGGCAGGAGACCGGCCTGCAACGCACCGCCGGCGCGTGAGATGAGAAAGTGTCCCTGTTCGGGCGCCAATTTATGTGGTAAATATTTCATTACCGGTACTATTTTTTATGCGGTAAAGTCTAGTAAGAATAACTCAGTAAATATAAGAGGCAGAATCCGTGGTATTAGAGGTTCTAAAAAGGCTTTATTCCTATACAAAGGAATACAATTCGAATTGCAGGCTTTCTATTCCATCACCACGAAAGTTCAGGAAGGAAGGGCATACATTATTGACAGATAAGCAGTTTTATAGAAAATGCATTACAGTGAAACAGATGCAGGAGGCGTAACAGCTGATAATACAGATAAAATGTGCATACGTAACTAATAGAGGCGGACATATGGGCGTAATTTAATAAACGTCATTATACATGATGTCACAAGTGGGTGGATCCATAAAAGAATCCTGCAATGTCAGCAGAAATATTTGGCAGAGATGCGCGCGCAGCCGCATGACGTATGATTGACGTGCAACTAGAGGGTGAAGGAGACTTGACATTTAGCTCTACATGTGGAGACAGAAGTCTGGGGGTCATGTCAACCTAATCCCAAATCATATCTAATATCCCATGTTTAAAGAACTGTGTTATCCAAAAGGAAAGGTCTCTAGGATAGAATCTATTCTATACTGACTGTTAGTGCGTGTACAAGCGTCTAAGTGTCTACATGAGATGCGAGGGGGTAGGAATATTCCATGGTGACAGGGGCTATGAATTACTTGCATGAGGACAGCGAGGCCTGGCCCTTTGCACGGTAGCTGGAGGAATGTTTACCTAAACTACTAGACAGGAATGCATCGGATGAGGAGCGGAGTAGATAATCTTGAAGGTGAAATACAGTTTTTGGCAGGCAACAGGCTGGATCAGGCACCGTTAGCCGCGCAGGGAGTAGGACAAAGTTCATGGATACAGATGCGGGCTCAGACTGGAGCTTTCAGAGGCAGAAGACAGGAAAAGGCTTGATGACAGAATTCAGGGCCTACTCGCCTGAATCTGTAAAATGTGGAAAGTTGAACCACATAAAGTCGGTGGCCTTTCATACTTAGGAGTGGAATATCTGACCCATTCATGGCGGATCTGAAAGAGGACATGTTGACGGTGGACGCACATGTATTTGCGTCTTCAAAACTGGAACTGGAGGGAACATACATGTACTTATAGCATGCACATGGAGCCGTTGGGGTCTACGATAGGGGGCATAACTGATCACAAAATTCATATTTCCTCAGCATGTGTGCTGTGTGACTTGGGTGGGGGTTTTGTGGCCTACCCCTGCTCCTGCCCCCCCCTTTCCCCCCTCCCTTTGTTGTTCTGACCTTCTGCGGCGTCTGCGTCGGAACCTGTAGAGGAGGTCGACTGCTATGAGGGCCGGGATGACACGTAGGTTCGGGTCCATGTCTGTCCGTTGCGTGCAGGTACTCCTTGTTCGCGTCGTCCTGATTTCCCGGCAGTTTTTGGCTGCCGGAAAATATTCTCCGTGCGGGATGACGTCGGTGCGAATCGTACTTCCTGGTTCGTGAAAGGCAGGCTGCGTGCGTCCCGACGTCACGTCGGCGCTTTCCCGGATCACATTTGTATGTATATTTTCGTCGGTCGGTGTTTTGTACGAATCGTATGGAAATAGTATTTCCGTGCGAATCGTACTTCCATGTTTGTATATTTTTCCGACTGGGTACGCGTCGGACGGAGAATATGCTCTGTCCGATGGTTCGTACCTGGTTTTTACAGGATCGTAATCGGCACCTATATGTGTTAGTGACTGTACTGTATGGTATACATTCACGTGATGAACGCCATTCTCCTATATTGCTGACTGTCATGAAGAAAAATGCTATAAAGTTTGTATTAAAGAAAAAAAATCTGCAACTGGACTTGCCTGAGTTCTGAAGACATTTGCCGTGAGATCCTGGTCCCTAAGAGGTATGGTACTGCCTGGACTTGCTACTGGACCTGCCTGATCCCTGATGTACTCTTCTGGAGTGAGTTCCTGATCCCTAAGAGGTGCCTCCCCAGGTCCCAGACCCTTGACTGCTGTCGGGTGAGCTCCTCCTGTGAAATTCTGAAGTTTTGAACTCTGTGTGCTGGACTTTGAGATGGTAACTTTTTCAGCAGGATGCACTCTATTGTGGTTGGCCTGAACTTGTCACTTTGTCCCGGTTTAGTGTGACCAGATACCCACAATTAGTGCTTTCTGCTTCTGGGAGCTATTTTTAGTTAAACTTTTAAATTTGCATATCTCTAGTTTTACTGATTGGATTGGATTTTTTCCATTTTGGTCTTATTTATAACATTTTACTCGATATTTCTAAATTGGTGTGTGATATCTCTTGCATTATGTTTTCACTTTATTACTGTTTTAGTCCTGCATAAATCCTTAACAAAGTGCCTCTGAGTGAAGGCTTACTGCCTTAGTGCTAAGCTACCAGAGTGTTAAGCACAGATTAATTTTGAGGCTTTTGTAATTTACCCTGACAAGTACTGTGGTTGTTCCCTGGGAAGGTTTTTCAACCCCCTCACCCCTTAACCAAAAACCCAATTTCTCACAGTATACTTTTGTCAGTCATTACCAGTTAGACATGGAAAACGAAAAGAAGATCAATTTTGGTTATTGTGTGTTCAAAGTTATGAAAGCATTCAGAATATGCGAAAATATACTAATGAAGTGTGATAGCTTTTCATAGACCAGTGTATGCTGCTGTCAGAAAATAGAGCTTCTACGTGTGCTCATGCAGTTAGAAGTGGGACTGTGAAGACACACACAGAGTAATATGTCCTTACTTAATGGTAATCTTCATTTCTTTCTTACCTTTACGTAAACTTTGAAGCATATCTGTCAGAGGGCGGGTCCACCTCATACAGTTCGGAAGATTTGGACTTAGAGTCATAAATACTACCGGCAAGTAAAGCTACGTTGCTTTCCAGCTATGTTGTTAATTTTTTTTCTTTTTTTCCTCACTTTGAATATAAGTTTTTTTATTGTTTTATAAATTGGTGGTTTTCTCATAATCAATTAACAATACTATGTTATGTGTTCTATTCCCTGTTTACTGCAGTAGCCCTTTCTTACTGAAGGATAAACACCACATGTTTTTAATTTGCTTTCTTTTGTGAATAGCTCTATGATCGCAATTAAATGTGAGGGAAATAAGAAGACAGCCCTTTGAAAATATTTCAGAAGGATTCCAGCTAGTCACTTTCTGTGAAGTTTGTGAATTTAGAATAATTTATCCAATTAAAAATTTCGTTTAATTTGTCATATGTTCACGATGTTGAGAACATTTCTGAAAATATACATTGCAACCACAAAAGAAATAGTACTTTGACTTTTGGTTTAACTTAAAAATGGCAGTACAAAAATATACCCGACCAATAAAATGCACCTCAAAGAGAAAAACACTAGATGTCTACCAAATTTGGTGGACTTCCACTCAGCAATATTGAAGTTCTTTTGTGTCTAGAATTACCTATCAGAATACACATCATAAATCAAATAAAATGTGCTTGAGGAGTCCCTTTTAAAGCCACCCACTCTTTCTGGACCTGGTTTGGCAGCATGAAATCCCGAGATTTGCACTGTCTTTTTCAAAAACGCAGGTGCAAATTAGTCAAGTGGGGTTAAATTACTACCTATTTGTTTTCCTGTGGAGCGATGCGTTAGCTTTAAGTAGAGAAGTGGTAATGCTACATTTCAAATTTCTAAGGTGTATTCCGTTACAACGTTGCGCCCAAATAAAGATGATGCCTTCATTTCTATAGTGGCAAACTGCTTCCTTCCCAGGATGGAGCAGCCCTCCCCAGCAGGCATCATGCATGTCAGCACAATGGCAACTCAGGTTGCATAATAAAAGCCAGTGCATATCTAACTGTGTGAATGTGACCAAATATTGTACACATGTGGGCACATATTGTTTAGCAATTGTATGTTTTTCTGTGATTTGATGCAGGAGAGATAATAGGCTAATTATGTGGCAGTCAGGTCCAGAAAGGACCATGACCCAAAACTCGTACATGGGATTAGCATCCCTCGAGTTTCCCTACTTTTCTAGATTAGTCTGTTAGTCTACTCCAAGCTTTCAGACAGGCAGAACAAGAGAAGCAGTGTTAGAAAATGGTTGCTCAGGTGGAGCGCGCGACACGACCCAAGATGGCTGCCTGAATACAGAGCTCTGCACCAATTCGGAAATCGCCGATGTGATTACGGTGGTTCCAGTGCCATTTTCTTCTTGCAATGGGCGTTTCCCAGGATATAAATACCTACTCCAGATGAGGCTGTTGTCAGTGTTCAAAATGCTCCTTGCTAGACCCTAATTTCTTCAGGTGACTCTACAGGTTCCCTAGTGGCTGCCATCTTGTATTTCTAGTTCATACGAATTTCTCCTCAGAACTTAGCTTGCCTTGTTCAGGAGCACTATTTTTTACATTTTTTATGTCTCCTTCTCATTTTTTACAACTGAATTGTACTTTTCTACGGGGAGGAACATTCGTTTAGAGGGATTCTGCTGCCTGCTAAGTGATTTACGCTCATTATTAATTTGTGCCACACAACCCATTCTTGGTTTTTACCATGTTGGTTCATGTGCAGGAGCAAGAAATTACTGCACTCTATCATGAGACATTCCTTCAGCGAACCCCTCTCTAGCTCTACCTATACTGTACCCTCCATCAATTTGTTGCATCCTTCTGGGGAAATGACTTAATCTGTGTCTTCTCGACCTGGGACTTCACCTATCTCTGCATCTAAAGTACAGCAACCTTCTTCTACCAACAAAAGGATCAAACAGGACCTCCCTCTCCACCCAAGTCTATGTCTCCTGTATCCTTTAATTGAGGAAACTAACACTTGTCTACAGACTCTGGACAATAAATGGTCATCCATGGATTCTTGTTTATCCTTGGTGGAACAACAGATCAGTGGTGTACAGGATTCATCTACCAGAATTACATACTTGGAGAGAGAGGTTTTGCTACTAAAAAAGTCAACTGAGGACCTTGAAAATAGAAATTGGCATAATAACATTCGCTTATATGGCCTTCCTAAAGGCCTTGAAGGAGATGACCCTGTTACTTATTTCCCAACCTTTCTCCCACTGCTTCTGGACCTTCCTACGACGGACAAGTTAAATATTCAATGTGTGCACAGACTGGTTCGCGCCTATCTTTCTCATCTGCTCCCTCAGAACCTCACGGAGTGATTCTTTTATTTTTGAAATTCACTGACCTTTCATGAATCCTAAATGCAGAAAAAGCTCAAGAAACAACTACTCTGGTCCGGCGCAAGACTGTTTATTTATCAAGATGTCTCTACATCCACTGCTAAATGAAGGAAGGAATTCCTGGACCTTTACCCTACTCTTTTTACTCTTGGTGCTCGCCATGGCGTATTCCATCCTTGCTTGTTTAAGGTCACCTTTCAGAACAAGTCTTCTTCATTTGAGGATCCTGCAGATCTCAGGAAATTCAGTCACTCTCATTCTACATGATCGACGGAAATTGTTGGTCCTTCTGCCAACATTTGACTTTAATAGTTCTCTTGTAACGCTCGATCGTTTCTTTTTATACTGAAGTTTGTTGTTCTTGTCATCTGCTTTTTTGATCACATTGATTCCCTATGCTATTGCAGGTTCCTTGGAATTCACTGTGCACCCACTTCCTGCTCCTGTTCCTATTTGTGTTGAATGGTGTCCCAGTGTGGTGCATTGCCCCCTGTTGAGTGTGCTGTCTTTGTATGACCGTCGCCACTCCCTATTTTCTTTCTGTTCCTTTGTGAACGTACGTATTACAGTCGTCAGGTTCTGACATGTACTCAGGGGTGTGGAATTTAATACAATATCTACTTGTCCATGGGACAGGTAGCTTCATAAATCTACTTGTCCTGTAACAAAATCCACTTGTCCCTTTGGTGCCATGTAGTGCACCGTCAAATAATAGCAGCACTCTCATTATAGAAGAGCTCAGATAATAGCCTCTCTGTTTATGTCAAGCTCATAGTATAAAAGGATTTGAATACTAGTGATTTCCTTATTTTGCCTCTTTTCTGCAGATCAACCCATTCATCCTTTCATTCACCCACTGATATCTCGCATTTCACCTTTACATTGGCATCCATTCATTCTTTCATCGGCCTTTCACCATTCTGTTTTTCCATCCATCCATCCCCCATCCATATCCAAACCTACATATCCATCCCCAAACATATCCATCCATCCCAGCCATCCGTACATCCTTTCGCTCACCCATCCTTCCACTCATCCATCAATTTACCCTTTCACTCATCCATCCTTCTGCTCATCCATCAATTTACCCTTTCACTCATCCATCCTTTTGCTTACTAATCCCTCCACCCTGCAACCCATCTATATTTTCACCCTTTCCTTCATCAAACATCCATCATCTATTCACCATCCCATCACTCATCTATCCTTTCACTCATTCATCCATCTAGCAAGCCACACTTATACTCACTCATCTATCCACCCTTTCACCCACACATCCATCCATCCACTCACTCACCCTTACAGGTTAATTATGGGCCTTTGTCTGCCGAGCTGTAGACAGAAGGCCCATCAAGAGCTCCACCCCCGCTGTAGCTGCAGAAGAGATGGGTTCACAATGCCCCTGTCCAAACCTATCCTTTCAGCTCCAAATCTATCATTCAAACTCATCCATCCCTCCTTCCTTTCACTCATCCATCCATCCATCCTTTTGCTCATCCATTCATCCACTTTCACCCCTCCATCCTCCTTTTCACTCATATACATCCACCCTTTCACTCATCCCTCCATCCATCCTTTTGCTCTTCTATCTTTCACCCCATCCATCCTTCTTTTCACTCATATCCATTCACCCATTCACCCTTTCACTCATCCCTCCATCCACTGTTTCACTCAACTACCCACCCATCAATCTATTCATCCTTCTACCCATCAATCTATCCATCCTTTCACCCAGCCATCCATCTATCTACCCACCCACCTTCCCACCCAGCCAGCCATCCATTCATCCAGCCACCCACCCACCCACCCAGCCATCCATCCACCCACTCCACCATCCATTCAGCCACTCTTTCTCTCATCCATCATTTCACCTTTTCACTCAACCATCCATCCTTTCACTCATCCATCCACTTTCAGCCCATCCATTCATTCCCCCTTGCACTCATCCATCCATTCTTTCACTCATCCACCCTTGAATCCATCCTTTCACTCATTCAGTTGTGTATATATCCATCCACACTTTCACCTTAATTATGAACCTTTGTCTGGACCTGCAGAAAGAAGAGGCCCATCAAGTACTCCACAGCTGCTTTAGCTGCTACAGCGGCGTGTTCAGATGCCCCTTGTACATGCACAAAGTGAGACGAGAGGTCCAGTGCAAGGACAGAAATTAGGGTGGGCCTGAGGATTGCATGAATTCCCCATGGGGAAACTAATGAGCTTTAATGTAAGCCCTGGATGAAGTAAGATATGAGAGGCCAAGGGAAGCGGGTCAGGGCAGTCAGAGGGGGCAGCAGAGGGGGGTGGGGTGGGGTGGGGTTAGCAAGTACAGGCATCGGGTGAAACATAAGGTGTACAGGAAAGGCAAAGTGCAAAGGAGGGTTGTGCAGGAGCTGCATGAGATGGGAAGCATGGCGCTTTACTGTAGGCCCCCGTAGTCGAGGGTGAGGAGCGATCTTGGAGCCGATTGAAGCCCAAGGTTGAAGCGCAGAATAAAAGGCAGGGGGTCACAAGGTTCAAGTCAGAGCAGGAGCCAAGAGGCTGATAAGGCAGCCTCTTACATTCCAGTGATGTGAGTGTTCTGGATCTGCAGTAGCTCTGTGTTCATCTCGTGCTCAAAGAAAATGAAAGCCACATAAGAGCCTCGGGGAGAAAGCAAAAAGACTCTTACCTGACAGTGCTGTGAATGTTTTATACGGAGCTGCAACTTTGAGCTCAGCTCCATCATGTTGTTCTTCTGCTCTGGGGAAATTAATGTGCAGGCCCCAGCTTTTGCATTGACCCTTTCACTGCCAATAAACTGCTCAGAGATACTTATTAACTGGCTGTGACCAACAGGGTTGAACAGCTGTATATCGGATTACCATAAGACTGTCTACTTGTCCTTTGGACAAAATAGAAATTAAAACCTCTTGCACTTGTAAGAAACATAGAAGTCTCGGGTGTCGGGAGATAGGAATTCCCACCCCTGTGTACTACCTTTTCTTGTTGTCTCTTTTCTTCCCCTCCTCCCTCTCCCTTCGTAATGTTTTTATCTCCTTCTCCATTTGCTGACACTACTGCAATATTTCCTTGTTTTACCTTTTTCTTCCCCAATGTATGTTTTTCATTACGTCACTGTGGATCTTATCGTTCTACATGTCTTCTTGGTGTATTTCATTCCTTTATTCCTTTCCCTTTTAATGATACTATTGCAGTATTTCTCTTTCTCATTTTCTTCTTTTCCTATTCACTCTCTTCGCTACTTCATTGTTGAACGTGTTGCTCTCTATATAGTTTTGGTATTCTACATTCAGAGTTATTTCTTGGAATGTGAAAGGTTTTATCAATCCTATCAAAAGACAAAGAATTTTATCTCATCTTGCTTCCTATAACCCAGATTTGGTTTTCTTGCAAGAAACACATCTCAAGGAGGAAGAAGTATAAATATAGAAAAGGGGTTGGGTTGGTTCCGTTTTAGTTTCCCCTTCTTCCACCAAGAGAAATGGAGTAATTATTTTATGTCATAAAAATTTGAAATCTAAACTTTTATCCCAAGAAACTGAGTGGAGATGGCTGATAGCTAAACTGCTCGTTAATAATATTTGCAAAAGATAGTTCCAGATGGTAGTCTGGGCTGCAAGAGCCACCTTGATAAGGGCCGATGTGTGCTAAGTCTGGTATTGAGGCTGAGAGAAGAGCTGTCCGCTTGTCAAGCACATCGGCCCTTATCAAGGTGGCCCTTGCAGCCCGGACTGCCATCCGACACTATCGTTTTCCCCAACCAGGAGTTGATACGCATGCCCTGAAGAAGTTCATTCTCATGAACGAAACGCGTTGGCTGACATTTTTGAAAAATAAAGAATTATTCCAGCCTTTTCAATCACAAGACTCATGGACTAATTAACTACCGCCCGTCTTAAACATAGAGTGGTGCACCATTCCACAAATCCGACTTTCTCGTTAATAATATTTATTTGGCGGTATTGAATCTTTATGGCCCAACCCAACTGGACTATTCAGTTTGGCCTACTGTTGCAAAAACATTTACTCAATTTAGGGCTAAGTTTTTATTTTAGGAGGTGATTGCAATCAGATTGTTGACCCTTTCATTGACCACCAATCCCAGGTTTGCTTTATTCCACATAAATCCCATAAAAAATTTCTTAATTCCATTTCTTAGTCACAACTTGTGCATTCATGGAGACTATGTCACCCAGATGCTATTGACTTTTCTGTTTTTCTCTTCACCTCATGGCTTCCTTTCTAGATTTTACAATATCTTTCTTTCTCAACCGTTAACTCAAAATCTTGACTCTGCCTCTGTTGAACCTATTGTCATTTGTGATCACGCTCCAGTTGTTTCGGATTTTGACATGCTCCCTGCGCAACTCAGGTCTTCTTGATGGCGCTTTAACATTTCTCTTTTACAGGACCTGAAGAACCAGAACCTTTTGGGTCTGGCGGCGCAGGGTACGCCCTCTGTCCCCGGAGTTCACCTGCTTCGCTACACAGAGACACGGGACACTCTGTCGGCGTTAGAAGATTGGATTTATTTAGCTGCAGCTAGTACAGTTATCCTAGAAGTACACAAAGTAGGTTCTCAGGAGACTGCCACTTCACTCTGTGGCGCATCAGATTAAATACTATATAATACATAATTATTAACGAGACACACTCCCCAAGCATAGAAGAAAAGAGCCAATAGGGTAAGTGGAAAAACAAAGTGGAACCAATAAGAAAGGTTCAAAAACAGAAATATCAGATGACTCGAAGAGACCTCTCCTCCAACTGTGTTTGTCATCCCACCCCCGAACTAATTCATTAACAGATTATAACTAACTTGCAGGTGGTGCGATACGCTTGTGTGTGTTAGAGGACAGTTGTGACACGAGAGAATGCTAGCAGGAGACAGTGAAGGCCAGTTGATAAGATATGATCAGGAAAGAATAGTGTGAGCTTACAGATAGTTGAAACAGGGATTAGGAAAGCCGGACAAGGATTAGTGTACTCGGCTAGTCCAAACACCAGCTTCGCAAATAAGGCCGAGGACGTATTTCGACACCAAGCTACGGGAAAAGCAGAATAGACTTCGTTCGCCGTGCTGCCTGAGTGATGGCAACACAAAATGGCGGCGGGTCACAAAATGGCGGGTCGATTCGATCGTGATCGAAAATCGAAGTTCCTCAGACCCTCCTTTTACCAGAACTCAGGCAAGATAGACTCACGTTAATCTGAGTCCACGTCAATAGCCATGAGATCATCGAGCTGTTGCTGTAACATCATTCTTATGTTTTCCGTTACTGGTGGTTTGGGTTTTGGGATGCACAGAGTAGCACAAAGATCACAGATAGCGGGACCACAGTGCATACAGAGGCAGCAAGAAAATACAATGGTCAAGATTATTCCAAGGAATGTCAATGCTTTCCAACCCCATTTGGACAGTAGTCCCCAAAACCATTCCGTTAAAGACCAATCTCCTTCGTCCTGATGAATAGACTCGGAGATTATGTGCAACTTGGAGATAGCTTGGTATACTGTCGGAGCGTCATTAGGAATGAAAATACAGCAGCTTGACCCGATCAATTTACATACTCCACCACGATCGGCAAGAATAAAGTCTAAGGCAACTCGATTTTGCAAGGTCATAAGACGATCCGCCTGTAGTTCTGCCGTGATATTACTTAAGGTTCCTACAGTGATGTCTATTGTAGTCTCTACGACACGGACCAGTTGCCTTATATTTCTGCTGTTGGCCATTGGACCCCAGAAGGGAAGGAAACCTTTAAGGAAATCTCCTCCCTTTTGTCCCGCGGTGTCTTTAGCATCAATAATTCCTCTACTGAAACGGGTTCGGTGATAATTGGCAGAAGCAGTGTAAGTAGGAGGAAGAAGGAAGGCTATATAGCAAGTACCAGAGAAACCCGTTGGTAACCAAGTATAAGCTCTATCATAGCAAATGAAATAGGTGCCTTGAGACGGTACTAGAGGAGGTGAGTTTTGAGAGGAATAAATGTACGTGTAGGAACAGTTACTCTTTTGTGTAGTGTCAGAAGAGCGATAGTTTATTTTTAAACAGAAGTTACCTTGATGCGGTATAGTCCAGATTGTCGAGGATTTTCCCTTTCCCACTTTATTGTTAAGACTCGACATGTATTGGGTGACGTTCCAATTGGTGTATGCTTTCCTTTCGTCAATGGAAATTTTGCTGTTCTCCATGATTTTAGCCATAACTACCAGACCCTTAATCAAGGAACTATGACTAAAATCCGGATAATTAATTTGTGAAGTAACAGACTGTCTGAATTTGCTTTGATAAGCATTGGAGAAAATGACGAAGAATGCCCAAGCAGAACCCTCATAAGAAAAAGGAAGAACTAGATATGGCATTCCTTTCTCGGTGGTATGTGGCATAAGACCACATACCCAACAATCAGTTGTGTTAACCACTAATTGATGCTGGTGTAATAGTTGGACAAAGGAATTGTTGTAATACTCGGTTCTTCGGACAAGTTCATGTGAAGGAAAAGTATGAAAGAGGTGTGGAGAGATAGTAGAAGAAGGCAAAGAGGAAGAAGGGGAGGTATTTCTTGGCTGCAAAACATAAACTATCCAACCAATAATCGCCAAAGCAATACATAATGATATAAAAACACATAAAGTTATACTAAAATGACTGTACATTATTTTACAAGATGCTTTCTTCACTCCATCTCTTCTCTCTTTATTACTTGGTGTAGTTTCCATTTTTACTAGTGGATGCTCACGGCAATCTTCCTCAATCACTGAAGTCACGATGCTCTACCGTCCTATGACACTGAGGATCCTGCAGACCTATTGTCACTACTCAGGTCGTGACCTAGACTCCTACCGTGACCCTGCAACCTAAACAGAACACTACACAAGGGAGAAGAAAGTTTCAATTGTTCTTTTGTCTGGGCCTAAGGTTATAACGTTCCTTCCCCGGAACACTCTGATCTCGAAACAATGTTCTTGGTTCAGTCGTGTTCAAGCGACGATACGATGGAATTGCTTCTTGTAAAATGTCGTCGTCCTCTTTCTCAGACAATGTCCCATTCAGGTGTGCATCGCTAAAGGGTACAAATCGTGGAACTGTTTCGCCTTCACAGTCACCAACCCCTCTACGAACCCACTGATCAAAAGGCAAAGGCAAAGGTACTTTCTTGCAATGCACACCATGAATCCAGTTCTTTTTTCCTTCAACTTTGACGGCTGTTCTTGTGGTCATTAACACCACTCGAGGCTCACGCCACCTGGGCTGCAGATTATTCGACTTTTGAAAATTCTTCACACAGACCCAGTCACCTGGTCGGATGGAATGACTTGGGTCTGTGGAGGCCTCCGGCAGAGCACTCTGAACCTGTTGATAAAGAACACGCAATTTAGTTGTAAGGTCATACAGATAATCAATCAACATTGGATAGGGCAAGTCGGAGAATTTCTTAGGGCGAGGTCTTCCCCATACGTTGGCCGGACGGCCAAATACCACTTCATAAGTCCCAAACGAAAGTGTACTGCAGTTCTGGTGGATAGCAGAGCTAACGGCAAAGCATCAGTCAGGCCAATTAAGTCCCGTACTTGCTTGAATCTTTGCCAATTTCAACTTCAAAGTTCCATTGTAACATGCTACTAAACCCGCTGATTGTGGATGATTTGCCGCGTGGAACTTTTGCTTGATTCCAAGACCTGCACAAACTTTCTGCATGACTTGGCCAACAAATTCTCTCCCATTGTCACTCCAGACAATGCGCGGCAAACCAAACCTGGGAAAGAACTCTTTTAGTAGGATTTTAGCTGTGGATAAAGCTGTATTATCTTTCAAAGGGTATGCTTCTATCCATCTCGAAAAGGCACATACTACCACCAGAACATATTTGAGGTTGTTGCATCGATCCATATGAATGTAATCGATTTGCAACACTTCAAATGGGTATGTCGGAGGAGCAAAGTGACCTGCTGGAGTTGGCGTTCCCTTTCCCGGATTGTACATTAGACAAACAATACAATGCTTTACTACATTGTCTGCACATTTTGGGATATTCTCGTTTAGCCATACTGGAGCCAAAAGTTTACAAATGCCTTTTGCACTTTGGTGAGCTGGACCATGAGCCATAGTAACCACTGGAAGTACATAAGCATCTGGTAACAACCAATGTTGATGTTCGGATAATTCTATCCAACAACCCATCTCATCCAACATTCCCGTACTTTCTTTCCACTTGCTCAACTCTCTTTCTGAAGCCTCTTTCTGAATCGTTTTCACGCTTTCCACTGTAGTCTCACACATTCCTCTCTCTCTGACCCAATTCGCAGGACCTGCCATATACATTCGACTCGTTGAATCTCTCGCTGTTTTCTTTGCTGTTTCATCAGCAAATGCATTTCCTCGTCCAACATCATCCGTAATCTTCTTGTGTGCACTACACTTCACTATCGCTATTTGGATGGGTAAAGCAAGTGACTCAAGGAGATCACTCACTAACTGACCATGCTGTATTTTGGTGCCATGTGAAGTTAGAAATCGCCTTTCCTTCCAGAGACGCCTAAAACTGAACGCTACACCAAAGGCATACTGACTGTCAGTGTACACGTTCACTCTTTTCCCTTTTGATAATACACAAGCTCTCGTCAGTGCTATCAACTCTGCTGCTTGCGCTGAATTGTGTCTAATGCGTGCAGTTTCCACAATCGTATGTAAGGTATTTACAGCATAGGCTGAAACCGTATCTACATTAGGCATTTTGAAACAAGAACCATCTACCCATAGAATCCCATTTGGATTCTCTAGAGGTGTCTCTTTCAAATCAATTCTCCCTTTTGTCTCTTCCTCAGTACGGAAGAAACAATCATGCTGATCCTCAACATTCTCCTCATTTGGAAGGGGCAACAAAGTAGCTGGATTTAGGGTATTACATCGTTTGATGTGTACGTGACTAGCCAAAAGCGTCAGCTCGTAACCAGTTAAACGTGCACTCGTAAGATGCTGTGTTTTCGTTCTGTTTAGCAAAGTATCCACTGCATGTGGCACCATGACAATGAGAGTGTTATCTAACACCATTCCAGCAGACTGTCGGATAGAAATTGCTGTGGCTGCTCTGGCTTTGAGACAACTGGGCAATGCTTTAGCTACGGGATCTAATGTAGCCGAAAAATAGGCACATGGCCGCTGTCTGTCTCCAAATTGCTCTGTCAAGACTGACAACGCACAACCTTCTCTCTCGTGAACATACAGCGTAAAAGGCTTAGTGTAATCTGGGGTGCCTAGTACAGGAGCAGAACAGAGAGCAGTGCGTAAATCAGTGAAACTCTTTTGGCACTCATCAGTCCAAGGAAGGGGCTGAGGCGTATCTTTTAAAGTGAGTGCTAACATAGGTTTGGCGATCAAAGAGAAGTTAGGGATCCACTGTCTACAATAAGAAGTGATACCCAGAAAGGCACGTACTTCCCTTTGTGTGGATGGTACAGACATTCGTGCAATCGCTTGAATTCGTTCTGGTGTCAATCGTCGTCCCTCCTTTGATAGGAGATGACCCAAGTAGGTATCCTCTCGACAAACATACTGTAGTTTGGAAGGTGATACCTTGTGATTCAGCTTAAACAAGTGGTGTAACAGTGCAACAGTGACATCTTTGCAGATATCTTTTGTATCGGCGGCGACTAACAAGTCGTCCATGTATTGAATAAGAGCAGCACCAATCGGCAAGTGAAAAGTATCAAGATGACATTTCAAAGCTTGGCTATAAATGGAGGGACTTTCAAAATAGCCTTGGGGTGCGCGCTTAAATCGGAAGCTTCGGCCTCCAAGAGAGAAACCAAAAATGTCCCTACTCTCTTCTGCAATGGGAATACTGAAGAAGGCATTCTTTAGATCGATAACAGAAAACAAAGTCGCTGTGGAAGGTATCATTGTCAACAAAGCAGTGATATCTGGAACAACAGGAAATTGTGGAATCACAATTTTGTTTACTTCTCGCAGATCAATCACAAACTGGTACACAGGAGGCTGAGAAGGATCAGTACGTTTAAGAACAGGAAGAATAGGACTATTGCATGTGTTACCTCTCGTTTCTTCAACCACATCCTTCCGAATTAGGTCATGAATGATTTCCAAAAGCGCTTTTTCACCTTCAGCAGAAATTCTATATTGTGGGATACGTGGTAATTCGACATTGGGCTTGAGAGTGACAACATAAGGCGGTATCTGAAGAAAACCCACATCGTTCGGACCCGTAGCCCAAAGTGCTGTTGGAAGAGAAAGCAACTCAGGAGGAAACTGATCTTTGGACAGATACATTGGGGAGATCAACTTCTGACCTAGAGTGAGATGTACACCAGAAGGAGAACAATATATTGTAGCATGCATTCTTTTCAATAGGTCTAGACCCAACAGATTCTCACCGCAACCATTCGTCAACAAAAGTGGAGCTTCCAAATCATAAGGACCAACTGAAATAGGCAAAGGCCAAGAAACCGGATTGCGAACAGGGGCGCCAGAGAATCCTACAGAAACATTCGTTAAGCCAGACAAAGGTGCCCCAGGGAGTTTAGAATGAATGATAGAACTTCTCATTGCTCCAGTATCCCAAAAAAATGGCTCTGATACACCCATTGTAGTGACGTTAACATAAGGACCATTTTGATCTACTGGGATTGTCACAACTCCCCTACTTTGTCCATGGCTGTCCTAGTTGGCATGAAGACTCTCATTCTCGCCTTCAACATAATGGTCTTCATTATAATACTGAGTAGATCTCACATTCTGCTGATCAAAGTAGTTCATGGAATTGGGAGAAGGAACGCTGTTCTTGAGTTAACACACCTCAACCTCTACCTCTGTTTGCTGACTGGAGGCCAGCACGACCTCGTGGAGCAGATAACGCTCCATTGCGCTGCAATAAAACCGGACAACTACTCTTAAAATGACCTTCCTCTCTACAACAGGCACATTGATTAGGACCTAACAAAGGTCGCGGAATGTATGGCTCAGGTTTCTGATACAACCTCTGAAACTGCGGTGGCTGCTGAGTCTGAGGCAGAACATAACGTGGAGGATAAGCTTGCTGCAAGAGAACCTTCGTCTTTAGATCTTTCGTCTTTTTCTCTTGCTTTTCTTTTTCTTCTTTATCCCTATTCTCATAATATTGTGCAGTAGCCAATATCTGAGCAGAAGAAGAAACAGCCCAAGAACTTTCTGAATCTTTTAAGTTGTGTGACAGCTCAGGAAGCAAATTGAATACAAATTTATCCACGAATAATCGCTGTCCACCCTCGGTAGCCATGTCCTGACCACTGTGATCGATAAATGTCTCCGCGAAATGAGTAAAGAAGTCAGAGACACTTTCATCTTTCTTTTGCTTGCATGCTGCTAGCTTATCCCAATTAACTCTCAGTTCAGGCATCATAGTTTTCATTAACGTAATGATTCTACCAGGAAGTTCCGAGATCAAAGCGTCAGGCTTTGCGCCACCCACTTGGTCTCTATCTGTATCAGCTATAACATTCCAAGTAGCACCTAGTTCCTGTGCGTGATCCTCTCTACGAATCTTAGCCCATATTGTCTGTGGGACGACATTACCCATCAACATATCGATATCTGCTAGATTCATAATGCAAGCATCGATTGTCTACGATAATTCTTTGTAATAACCTGCAGGGTTCTTAAGAGGATCTGGTAGAGTCTGCTTAAGAGCCAAAACTTCAGATCTCTTCCATGGCACATGTACCCATATACGCTGAAAATGAGCAGGAATAGCTGGATTAGCACCTACTCCCGCAACCTCTTCCTTCCATACTGGAGGAACCTCTCTCATAGGGTAATTTTTCGACGTCAGTTTAACCGACGGATCGGAATCAAGAAAAATCTGAGAAAACAATAAGGATCTATAAGAGATAAGTGTCCTTACAGCTTCCTCGACTTTGGAACCTACAATAAGTCCTTTTTCAAAATCAGCTTGAACATCTAACAGATCTTGTGAGATCGGACTCGAACTCACATCTTCCCATTCTTTAATGAGAATGTCGCACATTACATTAAAAACATATCTCTGCGTAGGCGCATTCCATTGCAAAAAGGTAGGCAAAATATCAGGCACACTGTATTTTGGACCCTTCTTGATCCATCTTCGTGCAAGAGAGTCTAGCTTCTCTCGTTCCTCAAAATCTGGAAACTGACTACGAGATTGTCTTCGAGCAAAAGCCGGAGACACATTAAAAGCTCCAAAGAAAGGAGATAGAATACTAGTGACAGAATCTGTGAGACGCTTACACACAGACGGTGAATTAGACATTAGAACTGGAGACAGAGTATTAAGAGAACTAACAGGAGAAGAACTGGAGATTGCAGGAGGAGCAGAAGGCAAAGGAGAGCTAAGATCAGGAGATGAAGGCAAAGAAGTTGAGACTAGTGGTAAAACCGACAAGGGCGGTAGTACTGGAGGAGGCAAATGCTGAAGAGCCGGAACCGGCGGAGGTACTACCAGCAGCTGGGCAGGCTGTAACGGCTGAGGTACATTGGCATTTTGCGCATAGGGTGGAGGCAACCTTAATAAATGAGACATTAGGGGATCCTCTTCTATATCTTTCTTATTATCAGAAGGAGAAACAGGCAACACCGGATAGCATTTATCTATCGCCATACGATGTTGTCTTTCTGAAATTTCAGTCATATTATCAATTTCATCATTTTTGAACTGTTGGGCAGCCTGTATAATTGTCATACCCTGTGCTTTCCTATCTCGTTTTGCTTGTTTAATTTCTTTCTGTTTGGCTTCCTTACGCCAAAGGCGGAAAGAGTCAAACATTGCCGGCCGGGCTTTTCTTTTGAATAATACTGCTTCCAAATTGTCTAGCACATCAGAGTCAAAACTACAGTTTTCTGGCCATTTCAGAACACCATCTTTCTTCGTGTATCGAGTCCATGTCTCGTTAAAGGCAATGGGGCCGATACCATGTTTCGAATAGAGCTCATATGTGGGAGTTCCAACCGAAGGAATCGGACAAGAGTCCTCCAGTCGGGAGTCCCTATTACAACCAAGACAACAAATTCTTCCAAACTTAGTCAGACCAGGCATCTCGAGATGTCTCTGGACTGTTCACAAACTTCAAGGGAGTAAAACTCAGTTTACGCAGCACAAATGCACTTACCCTCGGTTTTAGCCTTTGCAAATGCTAAATCTAAGACACCTAAGGATATCAAACAAAGAATCAAATTGTGGGTGCGACCCACGAAAATACTTAACTAAGGACGTCTTCTTCCACCAACAGAGGCCCGTCTATCGTCTCGCCTTACCATATATCATCAAAGGAAAGGGCCAAAGCAGGGCGGCAGTCAGGGCAGCGGTCGTCAGTAGCCGTCAGGAAGGAGTAACCGCGCTGCAAAAGACCTTCGGACCACTTTCGGCATACAGGGGTCGCTTAGTGTGGCTCGCGAACCCTCCGGAATTTTCTTGCGGGGTTCCTCACGACCTTCGAGCAGAACCGGTACCACTGAAGCCGCCCCACGTGGGCGCCAAATGAAGAACCAGAACCTTTTGGGTCTGGCGGCGCAGGGTACGCCCTCTGTCCCCGGAGTTCACCTGCTTCACTACACAGAGACACAGGACACTCTGTGGGCGTTAGAAGATTGGATTTATTTAGCTGCAGCTAGTACATTTATCCTAGAAGTACACAAAGTAGGTTCTCAGGAGACTGCCACTTCACTCTGTGGCGCATCAGATTAAATACTATACAATACATAATTATTAACGAGACACACTCCCCAAGCATAGAAGAAAAGAGCCAATAGGGTAAGTGGAAAAACAAAGTGGAACCAATAAGAAAGGTTTGAAAACAGAAATATCAGATGACTCAAAGAGACCTCTCCTCCAACTGTGTTTGTCATCCCACCCCGAACTAATTCATTAACAGATTATAACTAACTTGCAGGTGGTGAGATATGCTTGTGTGTGTTAGAGGACAGTTGTGACACGAGAGAATGCTAGCAGGAGACAGTGAAGGCCAGTTGATAAGATATGATCAGGAAAGAATAGTGTGAGCCTACAGATAGTTGAAACAGGGATTAGGAAAGCCAGACAAGGATTAGTGTACTCGGCTAGTCCAAACACCAGCTTCGCAAATAAGGCCGAGGACGTATTTCGACACCAAGCTACGGGAAAAGCAGAATAGACTTTGTTCGCCATGGTGCCTGAGGGATGGCAACACAAAATGGCGGCGGGTCACAAAATGGCGGGTCGATTCGATCGTGATCGAAAATCGAAGTTCCTCAGACCCACTTGTCTCCTCTTCATTTATATCTTTTACTGAGGAAAATTTTGTATTAAACAATGATCTCAATCTCTCTCCTCATGTATTGTGGGACTATTGTAAAGCCACTACTTCTGATTTTATTATAGAATATGTCTCTAAAAAAAGAAGTGATTTCTTCAACAGCATCGATCTATATTAGCTCATATCAAGGCCCTGAAACACAAATGCTTCACTTCGTCGTCTGTTTCTATTATGCAAGAGCTTGTACATGTGAAGTTGAATTTTAATAAAGCAACTACTGATAATACAACATCTATACCACTCCACAGTAGCGCTCGCTACTATGGTGGACGTAACAAAGTTGATAAGTTTCTAGCTAATTACATAACATTTCGGAAAGATTGAATATTAATTGACTCCATACACTCTTCAGATGGGAAGCTTTTAAATAAGGATCAAGATATTCTAGATAAATTCATGAAATTCTAAAATGATTTATATACTCCAGAATCTCCTCCTACTATCTCCTTCATTCAATCCTATCTTAATAACATTCCTTCCCCTGATAATGGTCACCTCAATTTCCCTGCGCTTGAGTCTGATCTATCACTTGAGGAAATTTCTATTGTCTTAAGAGTACTCAAAAAAGGTAAAACTCCAGGTCCGGTTGGTTTTACAGTTGAACTTTATCTACATTTTTCTAACTTATTACTTCCTAAACTTCGACACCTTTTTCAATCCTTCTTTCTCTCTTGTAAAATGGAAGGTACTTTTCAAGAAGCCACTGTTTGATTCATAAAGAGGGTCATGATCCTATGTTTTGTAAGAATCATCGCCCCATCTCCTTGGTGAATGTGGACTATAAAGTGTTTCCTCAATTACTTGCTCTAAGGTTGGAACCCCTTATTCCTCACTTGATTGGTAAAGAACAATGTGGCTTTGTTAAGGGTAGACTGACCTCGGATAACTCCAGATTATTCCTCAATGTTCTAAATAAGGTGCATTCCCTAGCAGCAATTTCCATTGATGCAGAACAAGCATTCGATAGGGTGGACTGGTCCTTTTTATTTAAGACCTTTATTAGGCATGGTTTCAGACCTAAAATAATCTCTCTTATTTCTTTGCTATATTCTGTCTCTAGAGCATCGGTATTAGTCAACGGTTGAACGTCTACCTACTTTCCTCTACAGCGGGGGTTCGCCAAGGATGTCCTCTCCCCCCCTTCTCTTTATCCTAGCTCTTGAACACATTTTATCTTCTATTTGTAATAATGATTCTATTTCTAGATTTCCCTATGGTGATCATCATATGAAACTTTCTGCCTATGCGGATTACATTTTACTTTTTATTTCCAACCCGAAGTATCTATTCCCTTCCTATTATAAGAAATCTCTTCATTTTCTCGTTTCAGGCTATAAGATTAACTCGGATAAAACAGAAATTCTCCCTCTCACCAAATTGTGCGCCCCACTTTCCTATTCTTCTACTGGGTTTCTGTGGAGCAGATCTGAAATTAAGTATTTAGGAATATGGTTCACTAACTTCTTTTCAGCTTCAGTCAAACTTAATATGGTAGAAGCTCTATCTTGTATTGACAAGCTCCTTTATTCTTGGAAGCCTCTATTTCTCTCTTTGTGGAGATGTCTAGGTTCCATTAAAATGATGATCACTCCTATTCTATTATACATTTTCTCTATGCTTCCCATTCTTATCCCGTCTATTTATTTTACGAAAATAGATTCTCTCCTTTCCAAATTTCTGTGGAAAAATAAAAAAGTCTAGAATAACCTCATCACACCTCTGGAAACCAAAATCTTATGGGGATGTTAATTTTACTGACTTTCAAATTTATCATAAGTCTTTTTGCCTCCGTAAAGCTTCTAATTGGCTTCTTTCAGAATCCACTCCTTCATGGCTTACTATTGAGCACTCCCTGCTTGCGCCTTTCTCTTCAAACGTGGTACTAGTCTTCTCATCCAAGACTGTTCAAAATACTCTCCCATTACTCAAGCATACCTGCTCCGTGTTGAGACCGCTAACCCAACCGAAGATTACTTCAAGAGAATCCTTTTTGCATTTGCCAATATGGCATAATCGCCTTATTACCATTAATAATAGACCCTTCTTTTGGAAATCCTAGAGATTGCGGGGGATAACATGGGTCCATTACCTATTTGATGGTACATCTCCTTGTTCATTCCCTCACTTTCAAATCCCTTTTAAATGTCCTCATTCATTCAGGTACAAATTTTCCATTTTAATGTCAGCCATTATAGATACATTTTTTACTCCCTCCCTTTAGTTCCTTCTTCATCTGAAGAAAATTCTCTCCTTAAAAAATGTACTGTTCTCCCTAAGGCTTCCTTAATTTACAAACACGCCTTATCTCCTCATCCTGTTCGTGTCAAGAGTAATGTGAAACTTGCCTGGGAAGCGGATTCGGGTTGTTTTCGGAGCACCAGTTTCTGGGACAAGATTTGGAGTCGATCACTCAAAATCTCTAGATCTGCATCTGTCACTCAATCTATGTTCTTTCTATAGAATAGATTGTAATTCACACCTATGTCTATAGCTACCTTCTCTCTCACACACAACTGACATGAACTGTTGGACCTGTTGATCTCCTGCAGCTGACTTAATGCATCTTCTTTTTATTTGCTCTCATGCTGCCTCATTTTGGGGAAAAGTTTGGTCCTACATTTCTCTTATATTTAATATACATGCTCCCCACTCTAATGTTAGTCTTTTCACAGGAAGTTTATTAGACACTCTGGTTCTGACTACACATGATCATGGTTTATATTGACCTTATGCTGGCTTTAGCCTTCCAACAAATTGCACTCAATTGGAAAAATTCAACTAACCTTTCCGTTCAGCATTGGTGGAATAATTTGTGTCATTATGATCGATTGGATATTACTTTTGCTTCCTCCTGTAAGCCATCTGTCATAGAGACTTATACTGGTTACCACTAACATTATATCTAGATAAGATTGCAAAATAAAAAATTCTCGTTTATGTTCTGAGAATTTTAAACCTCCAGGAATGTTCCGATATCTCTGTTCTTTTCATTTCTAATGTCTTATTAGTAAGCTGGTTTCTTCAATTGTTATGGTACTTTTTTCAAGGTTATTCACTATTATGCAATATTACTCATTCTTCAGCTTTAAAAGTATTCCCTTCCTTCCTTTTCTTCCCCTCCCCCTGTTGCTGTATGAAATGTAAATAGCTTTGTCCTCTGTTTTTTAATGCTGGCTTGTTTTTGTAGTTTTTGCATGCATTTATTTGCTATGTTTACCGCTGGCTCTTTGTGACATATTTTATTATTAATAAAGCTTATTAAACACACAAAAAAAAGACAATGGTTGCTCAGACGTTGGTTGGATACCATATCCTGAGATGTTGTTAAATCATCTTTTAACCAGCTTCCTGTAGTTACATGTTTTAAAACCAGGCAAATAAGAAGAAGTTTTCTAGGCCC
The DNA here is from genome assembly GCF_964204655.1 of Triturus cristatus. Taxonomy (NCBI): domain Eukaryota; kingdom Metazoa; phylum Chordata; class Amphibia; order Caudata; family Salamandridae; genus Triturus; species Triturus cristatus. The sequence continues at coordinate 743,720,996 of NC_140583.1, forward strand.
TGTCAAGAAATGACATTTGGGAAAAGCTTTACATTATTCTGTGAAAGACAAATATTAAAATCTCAAACAATCATATGGCAATTTAAAGTTAAAACGCCCAAAAGCTATTTTAATAATTGTTTTAAGAAACAGGTGGAAGAAACAAGAATAACTTACAGATTTCTCTAGTGCAGTTTTCATTCTTGTAGGATTTGTAGCAAGACTCTATGAATGTTGGGGCATATTTACAACAAGCTGGCAGAGATCCATGTTACGCCACAATTAGTAACTCTGCGCATGGTCAGTTTAAAAACTTAGGGATGCGTCATATTTGAAAAAATACGTCACAACCCTGCATTTCCCCTAGGCCTGGCACAAAAAAGGTGCCTAGCAACAACTTAGAAACCATAGTGCCATTTTGCTTGGGGGCCTGCGCCTCAGCAGCGATTGTTTATGTGCAGGAAGGCACACATTCCTGTACATAAACAATCTTCGCGGGCGATCTTCTCTATTCATGTGTGCTGCAGAATGCAGCACATGTGGAAAGTGCACAATACGAGGAGAATAAAACATTTCTCCTCGTGTTGCCTGTTTAAGACCAGGCAATAAAATGTAGTAACCTTAGATTAAACTAAATGATGCTGTGCATGACTCCTCCACGTGCTTTGGATCCCATTTCTCATGACATAGTAAACTTCTCATGTGAGTGTCGCAGTCAGTGCTTAACTAACTGCTTACCAGGGCAAATAGCGGGCAAGCAACTCTGCTTTTTTGACATAACCATTAGCACTGCCAGGAGGAAAAACTGCAAGGCGTGTGGCACAGCAGAGTATGTTGGGCTTGCACACCACTATTTACTGGATGCCTCTGGGGGAGGAGATGTGGCCCAACAGTCTAGGCTGCCGACCTGGAAAGCCTCGGCTCAACATCCTGTGATTCTGGACAACTGACTAAGATCTCACAGCGCCTAAAAATGTGTGACAGGATATGGTTCTCATCAAAAACACTCAAATGCCTTAGAGTCAAGTTTGTGCTCCATACAATTACCCCCCAAAAAACCTTCTCACACCCTTCTAACACTACATGTTTGGCATGTACAGCTGATTCATTACATATGTAACAGTTGATTCCTTGTGTGTGTAACCAGATCTAGTACATATATTTTACTTTCTCAAGTAAATTAAAGGGGGAGATTTATTAAGATTTCGCGCTGCGTTTGCATCACAAAAGTGATGCAAAATGGTGCAAAATCTTTTTTTCCTAATTTACTTTCAAGCGCTAAACTTTGCATTACTTTGGACCAGGGGGTGTGACAAGGGTGGTGCATGAGCATTCCCATGCAACCTCCCAAGGTTTCTCACGCTAATCCCAATTTACCAAATACAGTAGATTGGGTTTACCGTGAGAAAACTGCTCCCTTTTAAATTAGGCGCAAGGAAGGAGAAATGCTTTAATTTTTCCGTCTTTTTGTGACTTTGCATGTGTGCTGCACTGTGCAACACGCATACAAAGTGGGAAAAGCTTTCCCTCATGTGTAGGCATAGTATTTTGTACAGGCAGGGTATCCTTCCTGTGCAAAACCTATGCTGGACTCACACACACCCCAGCGCTATGGTGCTAAGGTGTGTGGGTGGTGCAGGGAAGCTGTAATCAGTGCCAGTGAAATTGAAAGTGGAGGAGAGAGCCATATCTTTGAAAATATGGCGCTCTCCTGCTCCGTCCCTGTCACGCAACGCAGTGTAGCCTCACGGGGCTGCGCTACATTGCTTGGAGATTTGGTAAATCTCCCCTCAAGTTTTTTATGTTTTTGTAATTGTATGCAACACCTCCAGAGCAAATGGGAATAAACTCATAAAATAATTGAAAATAAGTTGTGCAGCATGGACCAGCCATCTTCCTGCACCTCCATTTCTGAGTACTGCACTAATTATTGTTACCGTGTGCATGCGTTAAACAGGACCGGTCCCTTTAGCTCACTTTATTCACCTTCCACCGAATGTTTACTGTTCAACTTCCACAGAAACTCAATGCTTCCTGCTTGTGTGCAATTCATAACTGCAAGAATTTGGCAGAAATAAATTTGATGCAATTTCGTTTGTATCATATATCTTGCCCTGAAGAAGTATGTGTTTATGGGCGAAATGCTTTGGCTGCGCATGTTGCTTGAATAAAAAGAAATTTGCATATGAAAGAAAAAAAAATGATATTTGTACTGGAGACTGTGGACTGAAACTATTGGATCTCTAATATCTAGGACTGCTAATGGCCTTCAATGTCTGATAGGCAACTTCACACATTTCATGACAGGAAAGGATCTAAAATTAAATTTGAGTAACACTCTAGTCATGACCTGTCGGAAAAGTAAAGCCAAGAGTAGAAATCATCATGTGGAAGGGATACATATTGAAAGGACAACATCATTCTCATATTTGGGACTACTTTTTAATGGAAATAGTTCCTGGAGTACACATATTGATCTATGTAAGTTAAAGTGTATACGATCAAGCAAGACCATTTTTAGATTCTCTCAAAAAATAGGTAATAAGCCTATGCATGAAATTCTTATGTTATATAGGAGTAAGTGTATCACAGGTGAGTGCTATGGAGGAACATTAGGGGGAAGGGCAAATATTTTGTTACTACAAACCCTCTAAAATAAATTCTTAAGGAGGGTGCTAGCAGTTCTAAATACAACTGCTTCATATTATGCTCATAAGGAGACAGGTGTGCCCTATATCAGCGATTTCATTAGCATGGCTGCCATTACACTTTGGCATAGAATCTGAACTAAAGATGAGACACAGTTTGCCAAAGATATAATAATGGATTGCCTCAAACTTGACTATTGTAGAAAAATACCTTTGCTCCAGTATATTTACAAAATGATACAAACGGTTCTGTCGGGTAAACACTATTACTTCTAGAAAAAACCTTCATTTGTTTGCTTATACGAACACACATAGAGACCATAAATAGTTTTCAAAACGGCTTTATGAATTGCATCATTCATAGATAACCATTTACAATGGCTGTCGAAAATTAAATGTGAAACATATTTGTGACAAAGTGACATATAGTGCTCAGTGCTGTGGTGAAAAGTGCGTAATATATACAGTGTGACTTATGGAGGTATTGATAATTTACAGAGGCCAGTTAAGCGAATATTTGAAACCGTCTGCAGATGGATTGAATGAGTCTTTTATGCAGAGTATTTCCAACTGATCCTTGAACAAATGTCGACGTTTCAACCCAAGGTAGCGTTATTCGCTAGTCAATACGGGTCTTCATCAGGACAGGGAGTGACAGCCTATGAAATAGTAAGGAATATGGTCAGGTGCGTTCGAGAAACTGAGTGCCGTGTAAATTGGTGCATGCGAGGTGAAGACTCACCAAAAGGAGGCCCAATGTAACTTGTGGGGCGGTGTGCAAAGATAGGCAAACAGGAGCAGTTGTATCCTGTACGGCCTGGCTAGGAATCTATTCGAGAGAATGAGACTTTGTAAGACATGGCCCTGAAATGGCTGTCAAAATGATCGCATTAACGAAGATAAACTGATAAACTCACTTGATAGGTGGATAAATTCTTTCTCAAAAACGGTTCAAATCAAATCGAAACCGTGCCATATCAAGGGGTTTGATAGATGAGTTGAACACACCCGCATAAGGGATTAGTCCAGGGCGGCAAGTGTGCGAGGATAGACAAAGTTTTATCCTCAGGAGGAACGAATCACTGTGGAAATAAATAAATAAAGGGAACTTAGTCTAGATTAAAATTAAAGCGGGCGAGGTGTCTAAATCAGGTGGGGCAGGGTTTAAAGCTCATGAAGATCTCAGCTCACCTTCAAAATCGGCCCGGCAAGGAGCAATTACTTCATACTCGATAGCGCGCAGGCAAGCGTCCTGTCTCTCGCGGAGTCTGTCGGCGAGTGTGTGACAGACGCTGTCAATTAAATAAAGGAATGGGGCGCGTGTAAGTGGCGCGTGCAGCCGCGTCATGCATTGGTTGCTAGGGGACGCTCGTTACGCGGAAAACTGACATCAGATGACTGATTACTGATTGGCTGTGGTGAGAGTTCCTGATTGGATAAAGTGTACGTTGCTTGAGCAACAACGTCAAGCGTTCGTTGCTAGGGGCCCTAGTGTATGCAAACCAACTAAGACGTGAGCGATTGGCTAGGGCAACGACGTCAAGCTTTCGTTACTAGGAGATGTCAAAACAGCGCGGACCACCTGAGTGGGCGTTTAATTAACACGAATTCCTGAACAGCTAAGTGTTGAGGGGGGTCTCGTGATGGCTCGCACGGTCTTAAATAATCGAAGGCTTTGTGATGTGATTGTGATGTTTGGCTCAACAGAATAGGGCAGTGTGTTCTCCCGCAGTGTCAACTATCCATACAAGGATGCATTTGGTGTTGATTATACTTGGAGTTAATTAAACGCATAATGGTTCTGTCGCATGTGTCTTGTGTCAGCAAGTGCCACGGAAATGGAATCTCAGTAATTTGGATTGGTATTAAAAATGAAAATTGCGTGTTAGCACGGCAAGGACTTTTCTGCAAGCATTTTAATCATGCACACAAATCATGTATTAGAGGCATTTGCAAAATAGATATATTAAAGAATTTAAAAACTTTATCTATTAATATGACAAAGACCTTTCAGCAAGCATTTTAGTATCATGCATACAATTCATGTATTAAAACATTATAAATAAATGTATTGTGTTTATGTGCATTAATTCAGAAGTGACAAGTCAACAAATTGCGGATGATTTCTAACACAGGAGTCTTTACAACTTGGTCTGAGACATATCTACCTTGAACTGATCAACTCAGTCTTTTAAAATTGCACAGCCTGGTCTCTGCCACAGTATGGCACAGCCTGGTCTGTGTCCGAATGAGCATGCAAGAGCATGCATGAAGAAATCATGTAGCAGTTGCTTAAGGTTCTCAATCCCTATGCTGCAGATCATGTAGCGGAATACCACTGGAGGTTAACAAGCTAAAGTTGCCCCATCTGTCTTGCAGTCTCCTCGATTTCGTTCAACCCGGTCTGTACCGAGTTGAGCAAATGGATCCATCTACATTCTTTGTAGTTTAAGGCCCCAGAAATTGAACCTCCTCTAACATTAGGGCTAACCTTCTCTAGGATCCACCATTTGATGCTGTCTGGAGGGTGATTGTGTGTCACAAAATGCTCGACCATGGGCGCACCTTGCACTTTGCACCTTATCCTGCTTGTATGCTGGAGAATTCTGGCCTTTGCTTTTTGGATGGTTTGTCCTACATAGATAAGGCCGCAGGGACAAAGAATGGCATAGATAACCTGCGAGCTATTGCAATTAGTGAAGTGGGGCAATTTGTATGTTTTGTTTTCATATGTAAAGCTGTTCCCCTCACGGCAGAGGTCGCATGCCTTGCATTGCCCACATTTATGGTGTCCCGACACAGGTGGTAGTCCAAAGTAGTTCCTCAAATCAGGTTGTTTCGGTGGTTCAAGAAACGCTCGTACTATAGAGTCCTTGATATTTTTTCCCCGCTTGAATGCAAAGATGGGGTCCTGCTGGGTCATCAGTTCACTTGCTACCAGGTTCCAGTATTTCTTCACGATTTTTTTGATGTCATTGCTTTTGGTATTGAATGTCGTGACACAGACGATGTTGTTGTTTTTGGTGTCTTTAGTTTTGACCTCCAACAGCTGTTCTCGTGGACAATACCAAGCACGTTTTTTTGCTCTTTTGAGCAGACCCGTGGGGTAACCTCTTTCCCTCAAACGGTTCGTGAGGACATCAGATTCTTTAAAGTAGTCCACTCTACGAGTACAGTTTCTTCTAAGTCTTAGGTATTGTCCGTAGGGCAAATTGTCTCTCAGATTACGGGGATGGTGTGAGTTGTATCTTAGTAGTGTATTTCTTTCCATGGGCTTGCGATAAAGATCACAGTATAAGAGCCCTTCCTCCACTCGAAAAGTGAGATCCAGGAAATCTATTGACTCTTTGTTACTAGTCATAGTAAACTGAATGTCGTTGGACCTGTCATTGAGCCACTCGTGAAAGTTATTCAGCTCCATGCTGTCGCCGGACCACACCATGATGACGTCGTCAATATAACGTTTCCATACTGCAATCTGGTTGAGAAATGGATTTTGGTGACTGTATAGATGTTCCTCTTCGTAGTTGTCCATAAAGATATTCGCCAAGCTCGGCGCATATGTGGCTCCCATCGCCACTCCTTTACACTGGTAGTAGAAATGTTTCTGAAAAATAAAGTAATTCTTTTTCATTGCGATCTCTAAGAGTGTAATCAAGAAATCGGTTGGGATCCAGTGGGGTCTCTCTCGGTCATCCAAGGTGGTTCTAATAACTTCCAATGCTTTGTCTTGAGGGATTGAGGTATATAGTGAAGAGACATCCAGTGTAACGAGCAGTTGTGTTTGTAGATCGAATTCTTGCCCCTCCAAAAGTTGAATAATGTGCATAGTGTCTCTCACAAAAGATTTTGTCTTGGGGACCCAAGGTTGCAAGAAATGGTCAATAAATTTATTCAGTGGTTCCAAGATTGACCCACAACCAGAGACAATTGGTCTGCCTGGTGGTTTCACTAGTCGCTTGTGCACCTTAGGTAACGTGTAGATTGTAGGGATACGAGGTTCTTTGTTATTTAAGAAATCATGTTCATGTTTGCTCAGGAAACCACAGTCCAATCCGTATTTAGTCATCTGTTGAATCAATGATTGTATTTTAGGTGTTGGATCTTTTCTGATTAGTTGGTAACTTTCTGAATCTCCCAGTTGGAGTTCGATTTCATCCACATAATCCTTGGTGTTCTGTAATACCACAGCTCCACCCTTGTCTGCCGCTTTGATAACGATTGAGTCGTTACAGCTCAGGGAGCGCAGTGCCAGCTTTTCTTCCTTGTCGATGTTATATTGTATGTATTTTCTCTCATCCAAAAGTTGCATGGTCTCATGGAGAACAATCTTTTCAAATGCTAGGATCTTCTCACTCATTTGGTAAGCATTTGGGGTAAAGGTGGAAGCAGGCCTAAAATTCGCCGCCGATGGTACTGGGTTGAAAGAATTTTTGCTAAAATAGTATTTCAGCCTGATCTTGCGAAAGAATTGTTGGAGCTCCAGTTTTACTTGAAATGAGTCAGGTATAACAGTAGGCACAAAGGACAATCCTTTAATGAGAATATTTCTCTCAGCATCAGTCAAGTTATGTGTTGACAAGTTAATTATTGGTTCTCTGTGGTCAGTTGTAATGATCTTATTTGTACCTTCAATCCGATCTATTGTGCCAGTAGTGTCAGATATAGCTCTCAGAGGTGCTACGGTGTCTTCAGTATCCGTATTGCCAGCTATACCTGTCTGTGATACTCCGATGTCAATGCTCTGTTCAGTGGCAATACTCATCGTATTCTGATGTGTCCTTTCATTCTGTGTTCTCAGATTGATATTGTGAGAATTGGATAGCACAGCTTCGTTGTTCATATTGTCAATGTTGGTCAAGACACTCTGTGTCTGAATGTTAGCACTGTTTCTCTGGTTTTCAATGTTGGTCAAAGCACTCTGTATCTGGATGTTGGCACTAATTCTCTGGTTTTCTACCACCTGTAGGTTTGTCTCCGGGTGGAGATTTCTCCGTGTGTTTCTGGTTGGTAGAAGCGGACACGCGATGTTCCTTGTTGTGTATTCCTGCCTCTGTTCCAACTCCTTGGTCTTTCCCAGTTCTGTGCTCTGCCCCCACCCCTGTTGGTTTGGCGGTAGCCCTCCCCTAAAAAATTGGGGCCCTGATTAGCTTGGTTACCTTGATAACTAGTGGAGGGTCTGTCTAAGTCCGTGTCTGAGCCACTACCAAAAGAAGAATCTGAGAATGTTTTGAATCTCCTAGGGCCCTGTCTGCTTTTATTCGAGAAAAAACCTTGACTGTCTTGCTGGTAATAGTCGTCCGATAAATAGGGATATGTGTTGTTCTTATCGTAACTCCTTATATCCTTAGCTAATTTATCCAACTTCCTATTCAGTGTAACTGTATTAAATTCTGCCAATGTTTTTTCTGCCCGCTCAAGAGCTTCTCTGGCATTAGAAAGAGCTCTATCCTCAAGGATCTCCTTCTTTAAGTCAGAGATTTCTTGCGTGAGTTTTTTAACGTACTCAATCGCAGTCTCCACACCGAGAACCATCCAGTGTCTGGAGCAGTTATTGGCTACGTAGCTGAATCCTTCCCTGAACTTGGGGATATCTATGAAAATAGCCGGTTCATTGCGTACTTGCAATCCCTTGGGAATTATATTAGATGACAAGTACTTGGTTAGTACGTGCCCGTGAAGGCGAGCTCTAATCAGTTTCTTTTCTAGTCTTTCAATTTTAGCTAGTTTCTCGTTAAGACCTGAGTCAACTGATACTCTGTCTGAGCCTAGAAGAAAACTAGAAGCACCTTGATCTTGTATTAGCTTAGCTATATAATCTTCCGTATATGACAGAGTTTCCTTTTCAGACATACTACAAAAGTAAAAACACAGTACAACGAACAAATTATTACAAAACAATGAATGAGAGTTAGAAACCCTCGCAGGTGTGAACCTGCACTCAACTTAATAATATCACAATGGGGTAACCCAATATCCCTCAGAACCTGGGCAGATTATCAAAATGATACAAACGGTTCTGTCGGGTAAACACTATTACTTCTAGAAAAAACCTTCATTTGTTTGCTTATACGAACACACATAGAGACCATAAATAGTTTTCAAAACGGCTTTATGAATTGCATCATTCATAGATAACCATTTACAATGGCTGTCGAAAATTAAATGTGAAACATATTTGTGACAAAGTGACATATAGTGCTCAGTGCTGTGGTGAAAAGTGCGTAATATATACAGTGTGACTTATGGAGGTATTGATAATTTACAGAGGCCAGTTAAGCGAATATTTGAAACCGTCTGCAGATGGATTGAATGAGTCTTTTATGCAGAGTATTTCCAACTGATCCTTGAACAAATGTCGACGTTTCAACCCAAGGTAGCGTTATTCGCTAGTCAATACGGGTCTTCATCAGGACAGGGAGTGACAGCCTATGAAATAGTAAGGAATATGGTCAGGTGCGTTCGAGAAACTGAGTGCCGTATAAATTGGTGCATGCGAGGTGAAGACTCACCAAAAGGAGGCCCAATGTAACTTGTGGGGCGGTGTGCAAAGATAGGCAAACAGGAGCAGTTGTATCCTGTACGGCCTGGCTAGGAATCTATTCGAGAGAATGAGACTTTGTAAGACATGGCCCTGAAATGGCTGTCAAAATGATCGCATTAACGAAGATAAACTGATAAACTCACTTGATAGGTGGATAAATTCTTTCTCAAAAACGGTTCAAATCAAATCGAAACCGTGCCATATCAAGGGCTTTGATAGATGAGTTGAACACACCCGCATAAGGGATTAGTCCAGGGCGGCAAGTGTGCGAGGATAGACAAAGTTTTATCCTCAGGAGGAACGAATCACTGTGGAAATAAATAAATAAAGGGAACTTAGTCTAGATTAAAATTAAAGCGGGCGAGGTGTCTAAATCAGGTGGGGCAGGGTTTAAAGCTCATGAAGATCTCAGCTCACCTTCAAAATCGGCCTGGCAAGGAGCAATTACTTCATACTCGATAGCGCGCAGGCAAGCGTCCTGTCTCTCGCGGAGTCTGTCGGCGAGTGTGTGACAGACGCTGTCAATTAAATAAAGGAATGGGGCGCGTGTAAGTGGCACGTGCAGCCGCGTCATGCATTGGTTGCTAGGGGACGCTCGTTACGCGGAAAACTGACATCAGATGACTGATTACTGATTGGCTGTGGTGAGAGATCCTGATTGGATAAAGTGTACGTTGCTTGAGCAACAACGTCAAGCGTTCGTTGCTAGGGGCCCTAGTGTATGCAAACCAACTAAGACGTGAGCGATTGGCTAGGGCAACGACGTCAAGCTTTCGTTACTAGGAGATGTCAAAACAGCGCGGACCACCTGAGTGGGCGTTTAATTAACACGAATTCCTGAACAGCTAAGTGTTGAGGGCGGTCTCGTGATGGCTCGCACGGTCCTAAATAATCGAAGGCTTTGTGATGTGATTGTGATGTTTGGCTCAACAGAATAGGGCAGTGTGTTCTCCCGCAGTGTCAACTATCCATACAAGGATGCATTTGGTGTTGATTATACTTGGAGTTAATTAAACGCATAATGGTTCTGTCGCATTTGTCTTGTGTCAACAAGTGCCACGGAAATGGAATCTCAGTAATTTGGATTGGTATTAAAAATGAAAATTGCGTGTTAGCACGGCAAGGACTTTTCTGCAAGCATTTTAATCATGCACACAAATCATGTATTAGAGGCATTTGCAAAATAGATATATTAAAGAATTTAAAAACTTTATCTATTAATATGACAAAGACCTTTCAGCAAGCATTTTAGTATCATGCATACAATTCATGTATTAAAACATTATAAATAAATGTATTGTGTTTATGTGCATTAATTCAGAAGTGACAAGTCAACAAATTGCGGATGATTTCTAACACAGGAGTCTTTACAACTTGGTCTGAGACATATCTACCTTGAACTGATCAACTCAGTCTTTTAAAATTGCACAGCCTGGTCTCTGCCACAGTATGGCACAGCCTGGTCTGTGTCCGAATGAGCATGCAAGAGCATGCATGAAGAAATCATGTAGCAGTTGCTTAGGGTTCTCAATCCCTATGCTGCAGATCATGTAGCGGAATACCACTGGAGGTTAACAAGCTAAAGTTGCCCCATCTGTCTTGCAGTCTCCTCGATTTCGTTCAACCCGGTCTGTACCGAGTTGAGCAAATGGATCCATCTACATTCTTTGTAGTTTAAGGCCCCAGAAATTGAACCTCCTCTAACATTAGGGCTAACCTTCTCTAGGATCCACCATTTGATGCTGTCTGGAGGGTGATTGTGTGTCACAAAATGCTCAACCATGAGCGCACCTTGCACTTTGCACCTTATCCTGCTTGTATGCTGGAGAATTCTGGCCTTTGCTTTTTGGATGGTTTGTCCTACATAGATAAGGCCGCAGGGACAAAGAATGGCATAGATAACCTGCGAGCTATTGCAATTAGTGAAGTGGGGCAATTTGTATGTTTTGTTTTCATATGTAAAGCTGTTCCCCTCACGGCAGAGGTCGCATGCCTTGCATTGCCCACATTTATGGTGTCCCGACACAGGTGGTAGTCCAAAGTAGTTCCTCAAATCAGGTTGTTTCGGTGGTTCAAGAAACGCTCGTACTATAGAGTCCTTGATATTTTTTCCCCGCTTGAATGCAAAGATGGGGTCCTGCTGGGTCATCAGTTCACTTGCTACCAGGTTCCAGTATTTCTTCACGATTTTTTTGATGTCATTGCTTTTGGTATTGAATGTCGTGACACAGACGATGTTGTTGTTTTTGGTGTCTTTAGTTTTGACCTCCAACAGCTGTTCTCGTGGACAATACCAAGCACGTTTTTTTGCTCTTTTGAGCAGACCCGTGGGGTAACCTCTTTCCCTCAAACGGTTCGTGAGGACATCAGATTCTTTAAAGTAGTCCACTCTATGAGTACAGTTTCTTCTAAGTCTTAGGTATTGTCCGTAGGGCAAATTGTCTCTCAGATTACGGGGATGGTGTGAGTTGTATCTTAGTAGTGTATTTCTTTCCATGGGCTTGCGATAAAGATCACAGTATAAGAGCCCTTCCTCCACTCGAAAAGTGAGATCCAGGAAATCTATTGACTCTTTGTTACTAGTCATAGTAAACTGAATGTCGTTGGACCTGGCATTGAGCCACTCGTGAAAGTTATTCAGCTCCATGCTGTCGCCGGACCACACCATGATGACGTCGTCAATATAACGTTTCCATACTGCAATCTGGTTGAGAAATGGATTTTGGTGACTGTATAGATGTTCCTCTTCGTAGTTGTCCATAAAGATATTCGCCAAGCTCGGCGCATATGTGGCTCCCATCGCCACTCCTTTACACTGGTAGTAGAAATGTTTCTGAAAAATAAAGTAATTCTTTTTCATTGCGATCTCTAAGAGTGTAATCAAGAAATCGGTTGGGATCCAGTGGGGTCTCTCTCGGTCATCCAAGGTGGTTCTAATAACTTCCAATGCTTTGTCTTGAGGGATTGAGGTATATAGTGAAGAGACATCCAGTGTAACGAGCAGTTGTGTTTGTAGATCGAATTCTTGCCCCTCCAAAAGTTGAATAATGTGCATAGTGTCTCTCACAAAAGATTTTGTCTTGGGGACCCAAGGTTGCAAGAAATGGTCAATAAATTTATTCAGTGGTTCCAAGATTGACCCGCAACCAGAGACAATTGGTCTGCCTGGTGGTTTCACTAGTCGCTTGTGCACCTTAGGTAACGTGTAGATTGTAGGGATACGAGGTTCTTTGTTATTTAAGAAATCATGTTCATGTTTGCTCAGGAAACCACAGTCCAATCCGTATTTAGTCACCTGTTGAATCAATGATTGTATTGTAGGTGTTGGATCTGTTCTGATTAGTTGGTAACTTTCTGAATCTCCCAGTTGGAGTTCGATTTCATCCACATAATCCTTGGTGTTCTGTAATACCACAGCTCCACCCTTGTCTTGCGCTTTGATAACGATTGAGTCGTTACAGCTCAGGGAGCGCAGTGCCAGCTTTTCTTCCTTGTCGATGTTATATTGTATGTATTTTCTCTCATCCAAAAGTTGCATGGTCTCATGGAGAACAATCTTTTCAAATGCTAGGATCTTCTCACTCATTTGGTAAGCATTTGGGGTAAAGGTGGAAGCAGGCCTAAAATTCGTCGCCGATGGTACTGGGTTGAAAGAATTTTTGCTAAAATAGTATTTCAGCCTGATCTTGCGAAAGAATTGTTGGAGCTCCAGTTTTACTTGAAATGAGTCAGGTATAACAGTAGGCACAAAGGACAATCCTTTAATGAGAATATTTCTCTCAGCATCAGTCAAGTTATGTGTTGACAAGTTAATTATTGGTTCTCTGTGGTCAGTTGTAATGATCTTATTTGTACCTTCAATCCGATCTATTGTGCCAGTAGTGTCAGATATAGCTCTAAGAGGTGCTACGGTGTCTTCAGTATCCGTATTGCCAGCTATAACTGTCTGTGATACTCCGATGTCAATGCTCTGTTCAGTGGCAATACTCATCGTATTCTGATGTGTCCTTTCATTCTGTGTTCAAACAAATGAAGGTTTTTTCTAGAAGTAATAGTTTTTACCCGACAGAACCGTTTGTATCATTTTGATAATCTGCCCAGGTTCTGAGGGATACTGGGTTACCCCATTGTGATATTATTAAGTTGAGTGCAGGTTCACACCTGCGAGGGTTTCTAACTCTCATTCATTGTTTTGTAATAATTTGTTCGTTGTACTGTGTTTTTACTTTTGTAGTATGTCTGAAAAGGAAACTCTGTCATATACGGAAGATTATATAGCTAAACTAATACAAGATCAAGGTGCTTCTAGTTTTCTTCTAGGCTCAGACAGAGTATCAGTTGACTCAGGTCTTAACGAGAAACTAGCTAAAATTGAAAGACTAGAAAAGAAACTGATTAGAGCTCGCCTTCACGGGCACGTACTAACCAAGTACTTGTCATCTAATATAATTCCCAAGGGATTGCAAGTACGCAATGAACCGGCTATTTTCATAGATATCCCCAAGTTCAGGGAAGGATTCAGCTACGTAGCCAATAACTGCTCCAGACACTGGATGGTTCTCGGTGTGGAGACTGCGATTGAGTACGTTAAAAAACTCACGCAAGATATCTCTGACTTAAAGAAGGAGATCCTTGAGGATAGAGCTCTTTCTAATGCCAGAGAAGCTCTTGAGCGGGCAGAAAAAACATTGGCAGAATTTAATACAGTTACACTGAATAGGAAGTTGGATAAATTAGCTAAGGATATAAGGAGTTACGATAAGAACAACACATATCCCTATTTATCGGACGACTATTACCAGCAAGACAGTCAAGGTTTTTTCTCGAATAAAAGCAGACAGGGCCCTAGGAGATTCAAAACATTCTCAGATTCTTCTTTTGGTAGTGGCTCAGACACGGACTTAGACAGACCCTCCACTAGTTATCAAGGTAACCAAGCTAATCAGGGCCCCAATTTTTTAGGGGAGGGCTACCGCCAAACCAACAAGGGTGGGGGCAGAGCACAGAACTGGGAAAGACCAAGGAGTTGGAACAGAGGCAGGAATACACAACAAGGAACATCGCGTGTCCGCTTCTACCAACCAGAAACACACGGAGAAATCTCCACCCGGAGACAAACCTACAGGTGGTAGAAAACCAGAGAATTAGTGCCAACATCCAGATACAGAGTGCTTTGACCAACATTGAAAACCAGAGAAACAGTGCTAACATTCAGACACAGAGTGTCTTGACCAACATTGACAATATGAACAACGAAGCTGTGTGTCACGATCCGGCTGGATATCTGCACGAGTGGCGATCCCGCCAGAAACCTGGAAGAACTACAAGTCCAAGGCACCCCGGCAGTCCACGAGTCACGTTGTGGGTGTGCCCCGAGAGCATAAATACACGTCCTTTCCTTCACGTCCTGGCCGATTATTCCCGGACGTATCCTGAAGAGCTACGACAGGAAGAGTTCACGGCGAACCCGTACTGTCACCCGTCTACAGAGATACGACCTCTCGACCCCTGTTGAATCTCCGCCTTTCCCGGCGACCGCCAACATCCCTCGGAACCGGCCGGGGAAAGGTTTCCTGTTCCTGGCTCCCGTCTCCCCTGAGAGACCGGAGTGGAGGCACCTCCCTACGGTGCCCTTCGTCACCAGTGGAGTACCGGAACGGGTACTTCCGCCTTGGCTCTCCACGCCTCTCGGATCCTCCGAGAGAAGAGGCATAGCGCCAAGAGACCACCACGCCCAAGGATTTCCGGCGAAGCAGCCAAAGAGGTAATTCTTGTTCGCAGACCTGCCCAAGGATTTCCGGGCTTTCACGGTCGGTAGGTGTTGCGCTCCTCGGCTCAAGTATTCGGAGCTTGGCAGTAGTAGCGCCTTCACCTACCTTCACATCTCACCGCGCCAATTGGGCGTCGTTCAGTGAGCTGGAAGAAAGGCTCTTGGGAACTACCAGAGGCCTCTTGGTCCAGCTCACCTCACTCACCGAGCACTCATCCCCCCTGGGGTTTGTCCCCGCTAAGCGGAACTTACCGGACTCCAGTATTGGAGATACTTAGCCTAAACAAACGCCCAGTCACTTCACCGCCCCGCACCTCAGTAGGTGGGAGGAGACAGCAGGTAAGCGACTCACACTTAGGGGGAAACACGGTAAGGGGAGTTCGAGTCAGTCGACTATCACTCATTGTGTGTTTGTTTCCTTTTAGGTTTCCGTCCCCACCGTTCCTGTCTCACTTCCCTCACTCACCTGCCTCCTCCGTCCGCGTGTGTAACACGTCCTCCGGACGAGGGGCAGATGGGAGGTGGAACCCATATAGCATCAGCGTCATTCCGAGGAGAGGAAACCCGCGGGTACGCGACACTGTGCTATCCAATTCTCACAATATCAATCTGAGAACACAGAATGAAAGGACACATCAGAATACGATGAGTATTGCCACTGAACAGAGCATTGACATCGGAGTATCACAGACAGTTATAGCTGGCAATACGGATACTGAAGACACCGTAGCACCTCTGAGAGCTATATCTGACACTACTGGCACAATAGATTGGATTGAAGGTACAAATAAGATCATTACAACTGACCACAGAGAACCAATAATTAACTTGTCAACACATAACTTGACTGATGCTGAGAGAAATATTCTCATTAAAGGATTGTCCTTTGTGCCTACTGTTATACCTGACTCATTTCAAGTAAAACTGGAGCTCCAACAATTCTTTCGCAAGATCAGGCTGAAATACTATTTTAGCAAAAATTCTTTCAACCCAGTACCATCGGCGACGAATTTTAGGCCTGCTTCCACCTTTACCCCAAATGCTTACCAAATGAGTGAGAAGATCCTAGCATTTGAAAAGATTGTTCTCCATGAGACCATGCAACTTTTGGATGAGAGAAAATACATACAATATAACATCGACAAGGAAGAAAAGCTGGCACTGCGCTCCCTGAGCTGTAACGACTCAATCGTTATCAAAGCGGCAGACAAGGGTGGAGCTGTGGTATTACAGAACACCAAGGATTATGTGGATGAAATCGAACTCCAACTGGGAGATTCAGAAAGTTACCAACTAATCAGAAAAGATCCAACACCTACAATACAATCATTGATTCAACAGGTGACTAAATACGGATTGGACTGTGGTTTCCTGAGCAAACATGAACATGATTTCTTAAATAACAAAGAACCTTGTATCCCTACAATCTACACGTTACCTAAGGTGCACAAGCGACTAGTGAAACCACCAGGCAGACCAATTGTCTCTGGTTGCGGGTCAATCTTGGAACCACTGAATACATTTATTGACCATTTCTTGCAACCTTGGGTCCCCAAGACAAAATCTTTTGTGAGAGACACTATGCACATTATTCAACTTTTGGAGGGGCAAGAATTCGATCTACAAACACAACTGCTCGTTACACTGGATGTCTCTTCACTATATACCTCAATCCCTCAAGACAAAGCATTGGAAGTTATTAGAACCACCTTGGATGACCGAGAGAGACCCCACTGGATCCCAACCGATTTCTTGATTACACTCTTAGAGATCGCAATGAAAAAGAATTACTTTATTTTTCAGAAACATTACTACTACCAGTGTAAAGGAGTGGCGATGGGAGCCACATATGCGCCGAGCTTGGCGAATATCTTTATGGACAACTACGAAGAGGAACATCTATACAGTCACCAAAATCCATTTCTCAACCAGATTGCAGTATGGAAACGTTATATTGACGACGTCATCATGGTGTGGTCCGGCGACAGCATGGAGCTGAATAACTTTCACGAGTGGCTCAATGCCAGGTCCAACGACATTCAGTTTACTATGACTAGTAACAAAGAGTCAATAGATTTCCTGGATCTCACTTTTCGAGTGGAGGAAGGGCTCTTATACTGTGATCTTTATCGCAAGCCCATGGAAAGAAATACACTACTAAGATACAACTCACACCATCCCCGTAATCTGAGAGACAATTTGCCCTACGGACAATACCTAAGACTTAGAAGAAACTGTACTCGTAGAGTGGACTACTTTAAAGAATCTGATGTCCTCACGAACCGTTTGAGGGAAAGAGGTTACCCCACGGGTCTGCTCAAAAGAGCAAAAAAACGTGCTTGGTATTGTCCACGAGAACAGCTGTTGGAGGTCAAAACTAAAGACACCAAAAACAACAACATCGTCTGTGTCACGACATTCAATACCAAAAGCAATGACATCAAAAAAATCGTGAAGAAATACTGGAACCTGGTAGCAAGTGAACTGATGACCCAGCAGGACCCCATCTTTGCATTCAAGCGGGGAAAAAATATCAAGGACTCTATAGTACGAGCGTTTCTTGAACCACCGAAACAACCTGATTTGAGGAACTACTTTGGACTACCACCTGTGTCGGGACACCATAAATGTGGGCAATGCAAGGCATGCGACCTCTGCCGTGAGGGGAACAGCTTTACATATGAAAACAAAACATACAAATTGCCCCACTTCACTAATTGCAATAGCTCGCAGGTTATCTATGCCATTCTTTGTCCCTGCGGCCTTATCTATGTAGGACAAACCATCCAAAAAGCAAAGGCCAGAATTCTCCAGCATACAAGCAGGATAAGGTGCAAAGTGCAAGGGGCGCCCATGGTCGAGCATTTTGTGACACACAATCACCCTCCAGACAGCATCAAATGGTGGATCCTAGAGAAGGTTAGCCCTAATGTTAGAGGAGGTTCAATTTCTGGGGCCTTAAACTACAAAGAATGTAGATGGATCCATTTGCTCAACTCGGTACAGACCGGGTTGAACGAAATCGAGGAGACTGCAAGACAGATGGGGCAACTTTAGCTTGTTAACCTCCAGTGGTATTCCGCTACATGATCTGCAGCATAGGGATTGAGAACCTTAAGCAACTGCTACATGATTTCTTCATGCATGCTCTTGCATGCTCATTCGGACACAGACCAGGCTGTGCCATACTGTGGCAGAGACCAGGCTGTGCAATTTTAAAAGACTGAGTTGATCAGTTCAAGGTAGATATGTCTCAGACCAAGTTGTAAAGACTCCTGTGTTAGAAATCATCCGCAATTTGTTGACTTGTCACTTCTGAATTAATGCACATAAACACAATACATTTATTTATAATGTTTTAATACATGAATTGTATGCATGATACTAAAATGCTTGCTGAAAGGTCTTTGTCATATTAATAGATAAAGTTTTTAAATTCTTTAATATATCTATTTTGCAAATGCCTCTAATACATGATTTGTGTCCATGATTAAAATGCTTGCAGAAAAGTCCTTGCCGTGCTAACACGCAATTTTCATTTTTAATACCAATCCAAATTACTGAGATTCCATTTCCGTGGCACTTGTTGACACAAGACACATGCGACGGAACCATTATGCGTTTAATTAACTCCAAGTATAATCGACACCAAATGCATCCTTGTATGGATAGTTGACACTGCGGGAGAACACACTGCCCTATTCTGTTGAGCCAAACATCACAATCACATCACAAAGCCTTCGATTATTTAAGACCGTGCGAGCCATCACGAGACCGCCCTCAACACTTAGCTGTTCAGGAATTCGTGTTAATTAAACGCCCACTCAGGTGGTCCGCGCTGTTTTGACATCTCCTAGTAACGAAAGCTTGACGTCGTTGCCCTAGCCAATCGCTCACGTCTTAGTTGGTTTGCATACACTAGGGCCCCTAGCAACGAACGCTTGACGTTGTTGCTCAAGCAACGTACACTTTATCCAATCAGGATCTCTCACCACAGCCAATCAGTAATCAGTCATCTGATGTCAGTTTTCCGCGTAACGAGCGTCCCCTAGCAACCAATGCATGACGCGGCTGCACGCGCCACTTACACGCGCCCCATTCCTTTATTTAATTGACAGCGTCTGTCACACACTCGCCGACAGACTCCGCGAGAGACAGGACGCTTGCCTGCGCGCTATCGAGTATGAAGTAATTGCTCCTTGCCAGGCCGATTTTGAAGGTGAGCTGAGATCTTCATGAGCTTTAAACCCTGCCCCACCTGATTTAGACACCTCGCCCGCTTTAATTTTAATCTAGACTAAGTTCCCTTTATTTATTTATTTCCACAGTGATTCGTTCCTCCTGAGGATAAAACTTTGTCTATCCTCGCACACTTGCCGCCCTGGACTAATCCCTTATGCGGGTGTGTTCAACTCATCTATCAAACCCCTTGATATGGCACGGTTTCGATTTGATTTGAACCGTTTTTGAGAAAGAATTTATCCACCTATCAAGTGAGTTTATCAGTTTATCTTCGTTAATGCGATCATTTTGACAGCCATTTCAGGGCCATGTCTTACAAAGTCTCATTCTCTCGAATAGATTCCTAGCCAGGCCGTACAGGATACAACTGCTCCTGTTTGCCTATCTTTGCACACCGCCCCACAAGTTACATTGGGCCTCCTTTTGGTGAGTCTTCACCTCGCATGCACCAATTTATACGGCACTCAGTTTCTCGAACGCACCTGACCATATTCCTTACTATTTCATAGGCTGTCACTCCCTGTCCTGATGAAGACCCGTATTGACTAGCGAATAACGCTACCTTGGGTTGAAACGTCGACATTTGTTCAAGGATCAGTTGGAAATACTCTGCATAAAAGACTCATTCAATCCATCTGCAGACGGTTTCAAATATTCGCTTAACTGGCCTCTGTAAATTATCAATACCTCCATAAGTCACACTGTATATATTACGCACTTTTCACCACAGCACTGAGCACTATATGTCACTTTGTCACAAATATGTTTCACATTTAATTTTCGACAGCCATTGTAAATGGTTATCTATGAATGATGCAATTCATAAAGCCGTTTTGAAAACTATTTATGGTCTCTATGTGTGTTCGTATAAGCAAACAAATGAAGGTTTTTTCTAGAAGTAATAGTGTTTACCCGACAGAACCGTTTGTATCATTTTGATAATCTGCCCAGGTTCTGAGGGATACTGGGTTACCCCATTGTGATATTATTAAGTTGAGTGCAGGTTCACACCTGCGAGGGTTTCTAACTCTCATTCATTGTTTTGTAAAAATTTGTTCGTTGTACTGTGTTTTTACTTTTGTAGTATGTCTGAAAAGGAAACTCTGTCATATACGGAAGATTATATAGCTAAGCTAATACAAGATCAAGGTGCTTCTAGTTTTCTTCTAGGCTCAGACAGAGTATCAGTTGACTCAGGTCTTAACGAGAAACTAGCTAAAGTTGAAAGACTAGAAAAGAAACTGATTAGAGCTCGCCTTCACGGGCACGTACTAACCAAGTACTTGTCATCTAATATAATTCCCAAGGGATTGCAAGTACGCAATGAACCGGCTATTTTCATAGATATCCCCAAGTTCAGGGAAGGATTCAGCTACGTAGCCAATAACTGCTCCAGACACTGGATGGTTCTCGGTGTGGAGACTGCGATTGAGTACGTTAAAAAACTCACGCAAGAAATCTCTGACTTAAAGAAGGAGATCCTTGAGGATAGAGCTCTTTCTAATGCCAGAGAAGCTCTTGAGCGGGCAGAAAAAACATTGGCAGAATTTAATACAGTTACACTGAATAGGAAGTTGGATAAATTAGCTAAGGATATAAGGAGTTACGATAAGAACAACACATATCCCTATTTATCGGACGACTATTACCAGCAAGACAGTCAAGGTTTTTTCTCGAATAAAAGCAGACAGGGCCCTAGGAGATTCAAAACATTCTCAGATTCTTCTTTTGGTAGTGGCTCAGACACGGACTTAGACAGACCCTCCACTAGTTATCAAGGTAACCAAGCTAATCAGGGCCCCAATTTTTTAGGGGAGGGCTACCGCCAAACCAACAGGGGTGGGGGCAGAGCACAGAACTGGGAAAGACCAAGGAGTTGGAACAGAGGCAGGAATACACAACAAGGAACATCGCGTGTCCGCTTCTACCAACCAGAAACACACGGAGAAATCTCCACCCGGAGACAAACCTACAGGTGGTAGAAAACCAGAGAATTAGTGCCAACATCCAGATACAGAGTGCTTTGACCAACATTGAAAACCAGAGAAACAGTGCTAACATTCAGACACAGAGTGTCTTGACCAACATTGACAATATGAACAACGAAGCTGTGCTATCCAATTCTCACAATATCAATCTGAGAACACAGAATGAAAGGACACATCAGAATACAATGAGTATTGCCACTGAACAGAGCATTGACATCGGAGTATCACAGACAGTTATAGCTGGCAATACGGATACTGAAGACACCGTAGCACCTCTGAGAGCTATATCTGACACTACTGGCACAATAGATCGGATTGAAGGTACAAATAAGATCATTACAACTGACCACAGAGAACCAATAATTAACTTGTCAACACATAACTTGACTGATGCTGAGAGAAATATTCTCATTAAAGGATTGTCCTTTGTGCCTACTGTTATACCTGACTCATTTCAAGTAAAACTGGAGCTCCAACAATTCTTTCGCAAGATCAGGCTGAAATACTATTTTAGCAAAAATTCTTTCAACCCAGTACCATCGGCGACGAATTTTAGGCCTGCTTCCACCTTTACCCCAAATGCTTACCAAATGAGTGAGAAGATCCTAGCATTTGAAAAGATTGTTCTCCATGAGACCATGCAACTTTTGGATGAGAGAAAATACATACAATATAACATCGACAAGGAAGAAAAGCTGGCACTGCGCTCCCTGAGCTGTAACGACTCAATCGTTATCAAAGCGGCAGACAAGGGTGGAGCTGTGGTATTACAGAACACCAAGGATTATGTGGATGAAATCGAACTCCAACTGGGAGATTCAGAAAGTTACCAACTAATCAGAAAAGATCCAACACCTACAATACAATCATTGATTCAACAGGTGACTAAATACGGATTGGACTGTGGTTTCCTGAGCAAACATGAACATGATTTCTTAAATAACAAAGAACCTCGTATCCCTACAATCTACACGTTACCTAAGGTGCACAAGCGACTAGTGAAACCACCAGGCAGACCAATTGTCTCTGGTTGCGGGTCAATCTTGGAACCACTGAATAAATTTATTGACCATTTCTTGCAACCTTGGGTCCCCAAGACAAAATCTTTTGTGAGAGACACTATGCACATTATTCAACTTTTGGAGGGGCAAGAATTCGATCTACAAACACAACTGCTCGTTACACTGGATGTCTCTTCACTATATACCTCAATCCCTCAAGACAAAGCATTGGAAGTTATTAGAACCACCTTGGATGACCGAGAGAGACCCCACTGGATCCCAACCGATTTCTTGATTACACTCTTAGAGATCGCAATGAAAAAGAATTACTTTATTTTTCAGAAACATTTCTACTACCAGTGTAAAGGAGTGGCGATGGGAGCCACATATGCGCCGAGCTTGGCGAATATCTTTATGGACAACTACGAAGAGGAACATCTATACAGTCACCAAAATCCATTTCTCAACTAGATTGCAGTATGGAAACGTTATATTGACGACGTCATCATGGTGTGGTCCGGCGACAGCATGGAGCTGAATAACTTTCACGAGTGGCTCAATGCCAGGTCCAACGACATTCAGTTTACTATGACTAGTAACAAAGAGTCAATAGATTTCCTGGATCTCACTTTTCGAGTGGAGGAAGGGCTCTTATACTGTGATCTTTATCGCAAGCCCATGGAAAGAAATACACTACTAAGATACAACTCACACCATCCCCGTAATCTGAGAGACAATTTGCCCTACGGACAATACCTAAGACTTAGAAGAAACTGTACTCGTAGAGTGGACTACTTTAAATAATCTGATGTCCTCACGAACCGTTTGAGGGAAAGAGGTTACCCCACGGGTCTGCTCAAAAGAGCAAAAAAACGTGCTTGGTATTGTCCACGAGAACAGCTGTTGGAGGTCAAAACTAAAGACACCAAAAACAACAACATCGTCTGTGTCACGACATTCAATACCAAAAGCAATGACATCAAAAAAATCGTGAAGAAATACTGGAACCTGGTAGCAAGTGAACTGATGACCCAGCAGGACCCCATCTTTGCATTCAAGCGGGGAAAAAATATCAAGGACTCTATAGTACGAGTGTTTCTTGAACCACCGAAACAACCTGATTTGAGGAACTACTTTGGACTACCACCTGTGTCGGGACACCATAAATGTGGGCAATGCAAGGCATGCGACCTCTGCCGTGAGGGGAACAGCTTTACATATGAAAACAAAACATACAAATTGCCCCACTTCACTAATTGCAATAGCTCGCAGGTTATCTATGCCATTCTTTGTCCCTGCGGCCTTATCTATGTAGGACAAACCATCCAAAAAGCAAAGGCCAGAATTCTCCAGCATACAAGCAGGATAAGGTGCAAAGTGCAAGGGGCGCCCATGGTCGAGCATTTTGTGACACACAATCACCCTCCAGACAGCATCAAATGGTGGATCCTAGAGAAGGTTAGCCCTAATGTTAGAGGAGGTTCAATTTCTGGGGCCTTAAACTACAAAGAATGTAGATGGATCCATTTGCTCAACTCGGTACAGACCGGGTTGAACGAAATCGAGGAGACTGCAAGACAGATGGGGCAACTTTAGCTTGTTAACCTCCAGTGGTATTCCGCTACATGATCTGCAGCATAGGGATTGAGAACCTTAAGCAACTGCTACATGATTTCTTCATGCATGCTCTTGCATGCTCATTCGGACACAGACCAGGCTGTGCCATACTGTGGCAGAGACCAGGCTGTGCAATTTTAAAAGATTGAGTTGATCAGTTCAAGGTAGATATGTCTCAGACCAAGTTGTAAAGACTCCTGTGTTAGAAATCATCCGCAATTTGTTGACTTGTCACTTCTGAATTAATGCACATAAACACAATACATTTATTTATAATGTTTTAATACATGAATTGTATGCATGATACTAAAATGCTTGCTGAAAGGTCTTTGTCATATTAATAGATAAAGTTTTTAAATTCTTTAATATATCTATTTTGCAAATGCCTCTAATACATGATTTGTGTGCATGATTAAAATGCTTGCAGAAAAGTCCTTGCCGTGCAAACACGCAATTTTCATTTTTAATACCAATCCAAATTACTGAGATTCCATTTCCGTGGCACTTGTTGACACAAGACACATGCGACGGAACCATTATGCGTTTAATTAACTCCAAGTATAATCGACACCAAATGCATCCTTGTATGGATAGTTGACACTGCGGGAGAACACACTGCCCTATTCTGTTGAGCCAAACATCACAATCACATCACAAAGCCTTCGATTATTTAAGACCGTGCGAGCCATCACGAGACCGCCCTCAACACTTAGCTGTTCAGGAATTCGTGTTAATTAAACGCCCACTCAGGTGGTCCGCGCTGTTTTGACATCTCCTAGTAACGAAAGCTTGACATCGTTGCCCTAGCCAATCGCTCACGTCTTAGTTGGTTTGCATACACTAGGGCCCCTAGCAACGAACGCTTGACGTTGTTGCTCAAGCAACGTACACTTTATCCAATCAGGATCTCTCACCACAGCCAATCAGTAATCAGTCATCTGATGTCAGTTTTCCGCGTAATGAGCGTCCCCTAGCAACCAATGCATGACGCGGCTGCACGCGCCACTTACACGCGCCCCATTCCTTTATTTAATTGACAGCGTCTGTCACACACTCGCCGACAGACTCCGCGAGAGACAGGACGCTTGCCTGCGCGCTATCGAGTATGAAGTAATTGCTCCTTGCCAGGCCGATTTTGAAGGTGAGCTGAGATCTTCATGAGCTTTAAACCCTGCCCCACCTGATTTAGACACCTCGCCCGCTTTAATTTTAATCTAGACTAAGTTCCCTTTATTTATTTATTTCCACAGTGATTCGTTCCTCCTGAGGATAAAACTTTGTCTATCCTCGCACACTTGCCGCCCTGGACTAATCCCTTATGCGGGTGTGTTCAACTCATCTATCAAACCCCTTGATATAGCACGGTTTCGATTTGATTTGAACCGTTTTTGAGAAAGAATTTATCCACCTATCAAGTGAGTTTATCAGTTTATCTTCGTTAATGCGATCATTTTGACAGCCATTTCAGGGCCATGTCTTACAAAGTCTCATTCTCTCGAATAGATTCCTAGCCAGGCCGTACAGGATACAACTGCTCCTGTTTGCCTATCTTTGCACACCGCCCCACAAGTTACATTGGGCCTCCTTTTGGTGAGTCTTCACCTCGCATGCACCAATTTATACGGCACTCAGTTTCTCGAACGCACCTGACCATATTCCTTACTATTTCATAGGCTGTCACTCCCTGTCCTGATGAAGACCCGTATTGACTAGCGAATAACGCTACCTTGGGTTGAAACGTCGACTTTTGTTCAAGGATCAGTTGGAAATACTCTGCATAAAAGACTCATTCAATCCATCTGCAGACGGTTTCAAATATTCGCTTAACTGGCCTCTGTAAATTATCAATACCTCCATAAGTCACACTGTATATATTACGCACTTTTCACCACAGCACTGAGCACTATATGTCACTTTGTCACAAATATGTTTCACATTTAATTTTCGACAGCCATTGTAAATGGTTATCTATGAATGATGCAATTCATAAAGCCGTTTTGAAAACTATTTATGGTCTCTATGTGTGTTCGTATAAGCAAACAAATGAAGGTTTTTTCTAGAAGTAATAGTGTTTACCCGACAGAACCGTTTGTATCATTTTGATAATCTGCCCAGGTTCTGAGGGATACTGGGTTACCCCATTGTGATATTATTAAGTTGAGTGCAGGTTCACACCTGCGAGGGTTTCTAACTCTCATTCATTGTTTTGTAATAATTTGTTCGTTGTACTGTGTTTTTACTTTTGTAGTATGTCTGAAAAGGAAACTCTGTCATATACGGAAGATTATATAGCTAAGCTAATACAAGATCAAGGTGCTTCTAGTTTTCTTCTAGGCTCAGACAGAGTATCAGTTGACTCAGGTCTTAACGAGAAACTAGCTAAAATTGAAAGACTAGAAAAGAAACTGATTAGAGCTCGCCTTCACGGGCACGTACTAACCAAGTACTTGTCATCTAATATAATTCCCAAGGGATTGCAAGTACGCAATGAACCGGCTATTTTCATAGATATCCCCAAGTTCAGGGAAGGATTCAGCTACGTAGCCAATAACTGCTCCAGACACTGGATGGTTCTCGGTGTGGAGACTGCGATTGAGTACGTTAAAAAACTCACGCAAGAAATCTCTGACTTAAAGAAGGAGATCCTTGAGGATAGAGCTCTTTCTAATGCCAGAGAAGCTCTTGAGCGGGCAGAAAAAACATTGGCAGAATTTAATACAGTTACACTGAATAGGAAGTTGGATAAATTAGCTAAGGATATAAGGAGTTACGATAAGAACAACACATATCCCTATTTATCGGACGACTATTACCAGCAAGACAGTCAAGGTTTTTTCTCGAATAAAAGCAGACAGGGCCCTAGGAGATTCAAAACATTCTCAGATTCTTCTTTTGGTAGTGGCTCAGACACGGACTTAGACAGACCCTCCACTAGTTATCAAGGTAACCAAGCTAATCAGGGCCCCAATTTTTTAGGGGAGGGCTACCGCCAAACCAACAGGGGTGGGGGCAAAGCACAGAACTGGGAAAGACCAAGGAGTTGGAACAGAGGCAGGAATACACAACAAGGAACATCGCGTGTCCGCTTCTACCAACCAGAAACACACGGAGAAATCTCCACCCGGAGACAAACCTACAGGTGGTAGAAAACCAGAGAATTAGTGCCAACATCCAGATACAGAGTGCTTTGACCAACATTGAAAACCAGAGAAACAGTGCTAACATTCAGACACAGAGTGTCTTGACCAACATTGACAATATGAACAACGAAGCTGTGCTATCCAATTCTCACAATATCAATCTGAGAACACAGAATGAAAGGACACATCAGAATACGATGAGTATTGCCACTGAACAGAGCATTGACATCGGAGTATCACAGACAGTTATAGCTGGCAATACGGATACTGAAGACACCGTAGCACCTCTGAGAGCTATATCTGACACTACTGGCACAATAGATCGGATTGAAGGTACAAATAAGATCATTACAACTGACCACAGAGAACCAATAATTAACTTGTCAACACATAACTTGACTGATGCTGAGAGAAATATTCTCATTAAAGGATTGTCCTTTGTGCCTACTGTTATACCTGACTCATTTCAAGTAAAACTGGAGCTCCAACAATTCTTTCGCAAGATCAGGCTGAAATACTATTTTAGCAAAAATTCTTTCAACCCAGTACCATCGGCGACGAATTTTAGGCCTGCTTCCACCTTTACCCCAAATGCTTACCAAATGAGTGAGAAGATCCTAGCATTTGAAAAGATTGTTCTCCATGAGACCATGCAACTTTTGGATGAGAGAAAATACATACAATATAACATCGACAAGGAAGAAAAGCTGGCACTGCGCTCCCTGAGCTGTAACGACTCAATCGTTATCAAAGCGGCAGACAAGGGTGGAGCTGTGGTATTACAGAACACCAAGGATTATGTGGATGAAATCGAACTCCAACTGGGAGATTCAGAAAGTTACCAACTAATCAGAAAAGATCCAACACCTACAATACAATCATTGATTCAACAGGTGACTAAATACGGATTGGACTGTGGTTTCCTGAGCAAACATGAACATGATTTCTTAAATAACAAAGAACCTCGTATCCCTACAATCTACACGTTACCTAAGGTGCACAAGCGACTAGTGAAACCACCAGGCAGACCAATTGTCTCTGGTTGCGGGTCAATCTTGGAACCACTGAATACATTTATTGACCATTTCTTGCAACCTTGGGTCCCCAAGACAAAATCTTTTGTGAGAGACACTATGCACATTATTCAACTTTTGAAGGGGCAAGAATTCGATCTACAAACACAACTGCTCGTTACACTGGATGTCTCTTCACTATATACCTCAATCCCTCAAGACAAAGCATTGGAAGTTATTAGAACCACCTTGGATGACCGAGAGAGACCCCACTGGATCCCAACCGATTTCTTGATTACACTCTTAGAGATCGCAATGAAAAAGAATTACTTTATTTTTCAGAAACATTTCTACTACCAGTGTAAAGGAGTGGCGATGGGAGCCACATATGCGCCGAGCTTTGCGAATATCTTTATGGACAACTACGAAGAGGAACATCTATACAGTCACCAAAATCCATTTCTCAACCAGATTGCAGTATGGAAACGTTATATTGACGACGTCATCATGGTGTGGTCCGGCGACAGCATGGAGCTGAATAACTTTCACGAGTGGCTCAATGCCAGGTCCAACGACATTCAGTTTACTATGACTAGTAACAAAGAGTCAATAGATTTCCTGGATCTCACTTTTCGAGTGGAGGAAGGGCTCTTATACTGTGATCTTTATCGCAAGCCCATGGAAAGAAATACACTGCTAAGATACAACTTACACCATCCCCGTAATCTGAGAGACAATTTGCCCTACGGACAATACCTAAGACTTAGAAGAAACTGTACTCGTAGAGTGGACTACTTTAAAGAATCTGATGTCCTCACGAACCGTTTGAGGGAAAGAGGTTACCCCACGGGTCTGCTCAAAAGAGCAAAAAAACGTGCTTGGTATTGTCCACGAGAACAGCTGTTGGAGGTCAAAACTAAAGACACCAAAAACAACAACATCGTCTGTGTCACGACATTCAATACCAAAAGCAATGACATCAAAAAAATCGTGAAGAAATACTGGAACCTGGTAGCAAGTGAACTGATGACCCAGCAGGACCCCATCTTTGCATTCAAGCGGGGAAAAAATATCAAGAACTCTATAGTACGAGCGTTTCTTGAACCACCGAAACAACCTGATTTGAGGAACTACTTTGGACTACCACCTGTGTCGGGACACCATAAATGTGGGCAATGCAAGGCATGCGACCTCTGCCGTGAGGGGAACAGCTTTACATATGAAAACAAAACATACAAATTGCCCCACTTCACTAATTGCAATAGCTCGCAGGTTATCTATGCCATTCTTTGTCCCTGCGGCCTTATCTATGTAGGACAAACCATCCAAAAAGCAAAGGCCAGAATTCTCCAGCATACAAGCAGGATAAGGTGCAAAGTGCAAGGTGCGCCCATGGTCGAGCATTTTGTGACACACAATCACCCTCCAGACAGCATCAAATGGTGGATCCTAGAGAAGGTTAGCCCTAATGTTAGAGGAGGTTCAATTTCTGGGGCCTTAAACTACAAAGAATGTAGATGGATCCATTTGCTCAACTCGGTACAGACCGGGTTGAACGAAATCGAGGAGACTGCAAGACAGATGAGGCAACTTTAGCTTGTTAACCTCCAGTGGTATTCCGCTACATGATCTGCAGCATAGGGATTGAGAACCTTAAGCAACTGCTACATGATTTCTTCATGCATGCTCTTGCATGCTCATTCGGACACAGACCAGGCTGTGCCATACTGTGGCAGAGACCAGGCTGTGCAATTTTAAAAGACTGAGTTGATCAGTTCAAGGTAGATATGTCTCAGACCAAGTTGTAAAGACTCCTGTGTTAGAAATCATCCGCAATTTGTTGACTTGTCACTTCTGAATTAATGCACATAAACACAATACATTTATTTATAATGTTTTAATACATGAATTGTATGCATGATACTAAAATGCTTGCTGAAAGGTCTTTGTCATATTAATAGATAAAGTTTTTAAATTCTTTAATATATCTATTTTGCAAATGCCTCTAATACATGATTTGTGTGCATGATTAAAATGCTTGCAGAAAAGTCCTTGCCGTGCTAACACGCAATTTTCATTTTTAATACCAATCCAAATTACTGAGATTCCATTTCCGTGGCACTTGTTGACACAAGACACATGCGACGGAACCATTATGCGTTTAATTAACTCCAAGTATAATCGACACCAAATGCATCCTTGTATGGATAGTTGACACTGCGGGAGAACACACTGCCCTATTCTGTTGAGCCAAACATCACAATCACATCACAAAGCCTTCGATTATTTAAGACCGTGCGAGCCATCACGAGACCGCCCTCAACACTTAGCTGTTCAGGAATTCGTGTTAATTAAACGCCCACTCAGGTGGTCCGCGCTGTTTTGACATCTCCTAGTAACGAAAGCTTGACGTCGTTGCCCTAGCCAATCGCTCACGTCTTAGTTGGTTTGCATACACTAGGGCCCCTAGCAACGAACGCTTGACGTTGTTGCTCAAGCAACGTACACTTTATCCAATCAGGATCTCTCACCACAGCCAATCAGTAATCAGTCATCTGATGTCAGTTTTCCGCGTAACAAGCGTCCCCTAGCAACCAATGCATGACGCGGCTGCACGCGCCACTTACACGCGCCCCATTCCTTTATTTAATTGACAGCGTCTGTCACACACTCGCCGACAGACTCCGCGAGAGACAGGACGCTTGCCTGCGCGCTATCGAGTATGAAGTAATTGCTCCTTGCCGGGCCGATTTTGAAGGTGAGCTGAGATCTTCATGAGCTTTAAACCCTGCCCCACCTGATTTAGACACCTCGCCCGCTTTAATTTTAATCTAGACTAAGTTCCCTTTATTTATTTATTTCCACAGTGATTCGTTCCTCCTGAGGATAAAACTTTGTCTATCCTCGCACACTTGCCGCCCTGGACTATTACCTTATGCGGGTGTGTTCAACTCATCTATCAAACCCCTTGATATGGCACGGTTTCGATTTGATTTGAACCGTTTTTGAGAAAGAATTTATCCACCTATCAAGTGAGTTTATCAGTTTATCTTCGTTAATGCGATCATTTTGACAGCCATTTCAGGGCCATGTCTTACAAAGTCTCATTCTCTCGAATAGATTCCTAGCCAGGCCGTACAGGATACAACTGCTCCTGTTTGCCTATCTTTGCACACCGCCCCACAAGTTACATTGGGCCTCCTTTTGGTGAGTCTTCACCTCGCATGCACCAATTTATACGGCACTCAGTTTCTCGAACGCACCTGACCATATTCCTTACTATTTCATAGGCTGTCACTCCCTGTCCTGATGAAGACCCGTATTGACTAGCGAATAACGCTACCTTGGGTTGAAACGTCGACATTTGTTCAAGGATCAGTTGGAAATACTCTGCATAAAAGACTCATTCAATCCATCTGCAGACGGTTTCAAATATTCGCTTAACTGGCCTCTGTAAATTATCAATACCTCCATAAGTCACACTGTATATATTACGCACTTTTCACCACAGCACTGAGCACTATATGTCACTTTGTCACAAATATGTTTCACATTCAATTTTCGACAGCCATTGTAAATGGTTATCTATGAATGATGCAATTCATAAAGCCGTTTTGAAAACTATTTATGGTCTCTATGTGTGTTCGTATAAGCAAACAAATGAAGGTTTTTTCTAGAAGTAATAGTGTTTACCCGACAGAACCGTTTGTATCATTTTGATAATCTGCCCAGGTTCTGAGGGATACTGGGTTACCCCATTGTGATATTATCCAGTATATTTACAGTCTTTTAACTGAGTGCAATGTGGCAATTGATTTTTATGATCCCAAGTCTATTCAGGCCTACAACGAAGGGGGGCTAAAAATGAGAGTAAGAAACTCTAGGGAATCTATAAGCACAAAACTGAGTGTCAGATCATTTTGCGAAGGTACACTCTCACTGGGTGTCCAGCCGTACCTTGTTTTTACAAGAAATGTGCCTCACAGATTTTATTTAACAAGGTTAAATATGGGCACCCTGCATTACTACATCGCATTCCCTAGCATGGGTAAGTGGATTTTTAATCTACCCATTTGCCCTTGTGATGGAAAATCCCACCAGACTACATTGCATTTTGCCTCTTTTGTAATTTTTATCGGGACATCAGGAAATCAATTTGACGATCTTTATTTATTGATAATAGATTGTATACCTATAAAGCTGCATTTTATCATATTTGTAATTTAGAAAATGTAACAACATGTAATGCAGTTATTCTTTTTATCCAAATGGCAATTAAGAGAAGAAAGAAACATACACATTTGGAAATACTAAGATATGAAATTGAATACGTCCTTACCTTTGTTGATTAGTCTACTGTATTTTTATCACTCTAATACACCTGTCGAGTGATTGAGATAGAACTATAAAAAGCAGTAATCAGTGATTCAATTTACCATGAACTGTATTTATGTATTTTATTCTTTAGTGTTTTTTGTGAGCTTATGTCTATATAATCATTGTCTCTTTAGGTTGAGACATTTCTAAGCACTCATCAAATTTTAAATGTTTTTTAGAAACTGTCTGTAGTGAAGCCCTTTGTGTGGGAAACTCCAGTTTGGAATGTTAATTTATATCAAATAATTTTGAAAGCAGTTTTATTACGGAGAAATGTTTTTGTATAGAATGCTTTTATGGTTATATACTATATACCGAATAAAGCTTGATTTGAATTTGAATACTGGATCTCAAATTGTTCGTTGTATGTGATTGTGTTGCATCTCATCCTATTGTTATAACTGGTGAGATTACATTTACTATCATCTAGTCACTTCTGAAGGTCACATGTGCAGATTGATAAAGGTAGCTTTGAGATACTCGATGGATGAATGATCAAAGTCGTGAAATGTGTAAACCACAATTCATACTGTGTGATGAAAAGCTCAAAAATCTATGCAAGTATTCAAGAGTGAAAAGAAAGTGTTTTGGAAAAATATTTTATATTTCTCTAATGAATTAACAGTAAAAGGAAGAGTTCTTCGTGATCTATTGAAATTGATATTAAATGGGGTGAAGGGAATGGTCACAAAAAACTGGAAAATATGCTTTCGCAGAAGGAGTGATTAGATGGAACAAATAACCATCCATAGTGGAAATGGCAGAAAACTCTAAATGAACTCGGAAGGGCCCACTACAGACATAGGGTAGCAATAGAACTGATTAATAAATCAATACAAGGCCCCTGGCAACATTGAAATTACGCTGATATAATTTGTGTAATGTCAGAATTTACACTTACACTTGTTCCGTTAAAATTCTCAAAACTATTTCATTATGCCACATTGCATAATTTCACCACCATTCATGGCTAAATTATAGCGAAGACCAAAGTGAAGAACCTGTGAGCAGCTGTTTTTTCATGGCAATTGTGTTTTTCAGGCTAAAGTATAGGGCTCAGAGATTTGCATTTCGTGTAATTTGCAGTAGCGGCCTGTCCCCTGTCAAAGTGGTGGATGGGCCAGCTGCATTGCGCTCTTGTAGGCTTCTTCTTCTGAGCACACGCACCCAGACTGCACTGCGACCAATCATGATGCTCCATGAAAGCAGCATCGGGAATGGCCTGATAGCTGGAAACATGCGCTCCCAGGAAGACTGGGAGCCTTTGCCTGCTCTCTCCAGCCACAGCAACACAGCAGGGGCTGGAGAGAGCTTCAATGTGCATGAGGGTTCGGTCGGCCTGAGACAGACAGCCAAACCCATGTGCAGTGAAAGGAGTGCCCACCAGTCCCCCAGCAGCAGTGTCATACCCTGGACCTGGCCCCAAGACTCATCAGAGTCCTGGGGGCAGGACCAGAAGATTACAATAAAGCCATAATAAAACGGGTTAAAAACCCATTTTATTATTGTTTTATTTGCTGGTGGTGGGGGGGGGGCTGCGCTCCTTCACCCCAATGGAGTGCCGATGCTAATAATTTGATGTCATTTTCCCAAAATGTTTCAATTAAGTTAAAGCTAATTATGCGTATTCAGCACATCTCAACAATTGCTGGAGACCATGTAGGACCTTTGTGATCCGAGTAGGCAGTAAAACTAACATACTGAAATGTCCGGTGTTGCACAAAAGCCATCATAATTTTCAATGGGTACACTCTCGGAATCAAGGCCTTCTTTTAGGAAAATGCCTGTTGATACAATTCAAGGAACTTACGGCTGTGGAGCCCCCAGTTTCTAATATATCCTAGGAGCTTGATAAGGACACTCTTCCACCCCATTGTTTCATTCCATTTATTTTCCAGGTGGATGGTATTTATGGTGATGGATGACACTAATGGCAGGTGACACTTTTGGTGTGCTGGGACTTTACCTGCTTCCTAACCATTGTTCTTCCTGGAGAGTGTTGAGAAGCTCAGTGAGTTTTTGGATTCAGCCCCAACCCAAGAAATCCCTCATTATACCTGGTGTCTTAGCATCAAAATATGGGAGACTAAAAGCTTAAGAATAATTGAAACTTGCATTTAGAGAGCTATAAGGTCACATGTATCATGAATTAAGCCGGTCACAAACGGCCCGGTTCACAGGACCGGGACGTTTGCAACCGGTAAAATGCATTTTAGTATGTACTAATTCCAATTTACGATTCTGTAACATGTTACTGAATCGCAATTTGGAATTGCGAATTCATACCGTTTTGGTATTAGGAACGGGGCATGTTTAATGTGTCCCTCCTAATACTGAATTGCAGCAGTATATAAGAATGTTTTGTGACAGAAATGCGGTTCCAAAACATTTTCATTTTACCACCTACTTCAGATAGATGGTAACCAGTTCACAAACAGGAAGGGATCCCCAAGCCAACCCTTCCCCTTTGTGAACGTTCATAAAAATGTTTTTTAAGAGCAGGCAGTCGTCCTATGGAGCACTAAAATGAAAAGAAATGTTTTAATTTGTCTTTTTTAAACATATTCTGTTTTTCTTTAAGGAAAAAGGGCTGCATTTAAAAAATAAATGATTGCTTTATTTAAAAGCAATCACAGACATGGTGGTCTGCTGACCCCAGCGGACCACCATCCCTGTGAATTTAGCAATTCCTAAAGTGTCACAAATTGCGACCTGCCTCATTAACATTAATGAGGTAGGTCAGTTTGCGTCCCATTAGGAAACGCTAAATGAAGCTTATGGAGTTTCATGCATTCAAATAGCGATTACCAAATTGCGATTCACGGAGAATCGAGATTTCGGCAATCGCCATTTGAAATAATGATACATGTGGCCCATAGTAGGAGCGATAATGAGAGATTGAAACTTTACATTTATTGACATATTTACCTATTGATACTTACACTGCATTTATTACTCTGGATATGTATAAGAAATAATCTAAATGTTCACTGTACAGTGAGGCTTCTTGAACAGAATTACAGTATAAAACAGCATTGATTTATCGCAAAAACCCAATAAAAATCATTGGAAACTTCAAGATTTTCAATGTAATGCTTCCGACTAGATTATGCTTTGCTATTAAAAGTCATTGTAAAATTGTTTTGAAAATTAATGCAGTTTCTGTCAGGTGAAACCTGCCTTGAAATTAGTTAATGTACCCTCTCGAGTAGGAGACTGGTGGGATGAAGTGTTTCTGACACTAAAAAGTTGAACGTGGGGGAAGCAACTGTACATGGAATCTCACTCGAGATGGTATGTGAAATGCATGCCTTGAAACACTGAATCAAGTGGTCATTCTGCCTACCATTACCTCCTGATGGTAAAGATATTATGGGGCCTATTCAGAAAGGGTAAATTTACATGTGTAGATTGACATACATATGTAAATCTATGTCTGAATCTACTTTTGCACTTTGGTGTAAAGCTACACTTTTTCTTTCACCATTTCCAAGTGTAGATTTACACTGAATTGTAGTCTTACATGTCTCCACCTCCTTAGTTCAAGGGTGTGAGACATATACTGAATTTATGAGTGAAACGTTTGTACTAGTGACTTTTCACACATAGGTAGAGATGTCTGCCACCGTGGCAGAGATCTCCCTAAGGGATTTTATTGGACAAATGAATAAAGTTTGTTCATAAAACAAAAACATCTTTTGATGTAAAATATGAATATAAAATTAATTCAAATAATTATTTTTTACCTACAACTAATAAAATTAAAGCACATTACATCTTTAAAATAAATTTTTATGAAATAATTAACTAGTTTAAATATATTCATTTATAATAAATCCACCTTCATTGTATTTTGTATAATTTTCAAGTCCAACTAATTTCATTATTTTATCATTATCTCCTATGGGGTGTTGTATGAAGCCTGCATTATTTTCAATGGGAGCATGTTGCAGTACCTGACAGTGGCCATTTGATGACAGAGTTACTCCAAGGCTGGGCTAAATTACATTTTTTTTTATTTACGGTCTGCAATATCTTTACAAGTGTAGTTTGTGAATACCAATTATCTTACTGCTTTGCATGTACCTCATTAATCTGCTCTTTCCCCTCCTTAAACCCATGTTTGCCCCTACCTTAACCACCCTACCACCCACATTTAGTAGTAAATAGTCCCAATTTTCCAGCCACTTCCCTATGTCTCTCCCACATTTACTAAAGTAATGTATATCTAAGCGTGCAGAGATCTCTGCCACTTTGGCAAAGATTTCTGCACAAAATAGGTCGAGTTCTCCACACGTTGCTTTGCGAATAGTATTTTGTAGGACATAGTGCTACTGTAGTACTACTTACTTTACGTACTACAAAATACACAAAAATAGTTTGTAAATAGGCCTGTTTTTCTTTACAGAAAAAAATAGTCTTAGGATGCAAAACAGTTTGGAAATCACTGCCTGGCTATAGTTCTGTAAAAACTGAAAATAACAGGAAGGGTGTCCTTTTACCTCTGTTTATCCATCTATAAGATTTATGACTAGTTTTCAAGCTTGAGTGTTCCCAATCCGCCATGAAAGTTGAATTAAAGGGTGTACGCTCCCTTTTTTCTCTTTCTTTCCATGCGGTGAATGTACTGAAAGCTGGCAGGCTGCCCACTTGGAGCCGACCGACAGGTGAGAAAATGTCATGGCCGGCCCTCTCTTGCGCGCAGAATTGAGCCCTTTCAGAGAGGCAGCAAGCCACTTCTGCTTGTCTGCTTCACTGCTTTTGTGTAAAAAACAATGAGAAAGTAATCCTAGAGTAAAGCGATCTGCCTCATGTTTATACAGGATACAGAGCAATGCGTTTGCTGAACAATGTTAGCACTTCATCTAAGCTTAAAGAGCCTCGTTGAGTATTACTTATGGGACTGTATCAAATAAAGTGAGCACTGTAACTGCTAATTTAAGACATTGAGCCAGATAATAAAACCTTTTCGACCAGCGCTAATGCCTGTCCTTGATGGTAATTGATGGGCGCAACTACCTTTTACCACTGTATTTTGAAATCAGATTTGTTCAGGTGGTAATGTGCGACTTCAGTTTTCTGTGTTGCATTTTTGTGAACCATTGTTCTGTGTTTTTTGTGACCCCTGCTACATTGAAGACTCAAAATCAGGAGTCATTCCATCACAGGCATTACATCAGGAAGCACTGCATCACAGGTAATGCTTCTATATTTACATCACAGTGATATATGTATGTATAGATACATATATTCACTGAAAACAATGAGGGTTATGGGAACGTTAGTTAGGCTCGGATTCCACTTGTACAAAACCGGTGAAATTCAGCAGTTATAGTCCCCTGAGCAAACTAAAACTACGCCCCTACAATGCACTGCTTATGACCTCACATATTACATCACTCATGACATGGTCAGTGACATCAATTATGACATCATTGATGATATCAATGCTAGAAATAGGGACCCCCTGCAGGGACTAACAAAAGACTCCTAGGGCAGGGTAAATAACATTATGAATTCAAACACCTAGGCAGTCTAAATATAAGCAACTCAATTGTACAATAAGAAAACACTAATATTGTAGAAGGAGACACAATGTACATGAGTACATCTCGGCCTCAGCCACTTCTGTAGTTTTATATTTGTATCCTGTGATTTTTTGTATTGTATGGTTGATTCAGCTCATTATTTGCCATGTATTGTCTATATTGTTTGACACCTCTTGAATTGTATCCCTAAATATTGAATTGTCCATTATCAATTTACTATCATTTTTGTGCAATTTATACATAATAAATTTTGTATTTGGTTTTACTAATATTATGTACATTGTGTCTCTTTCTACAATATTAGTGTTTTCTTATTGTACAATTGAGTTGCTTATATTTAGACTGCCTAGGTGTTTGAATTCATAATATCATTGATGATATCATCCAGTGAGTGTTATTGCTTTGTAAATATTTCTCAGACCTAAAGACACATACTAAGCTACTACAGAGTACAATTACTATACTTTGTGTACTGCTAATAAGTGATACTACTTCTAACATATTATGTGAGTTTCTGTGTATCCATGTGTATGTATGTAAATGGCTGTCTGAGAGGCTGTATGGGTGTTTAGTGGGTGTGTGAGTAGTTGTGTGGGTGTGTTAGTGGGTGTATGAGTGATTGTGTGGGGGTGGGGTTGGGGTGGTTCTATCAGTCTGTAACTGGGTGTGTGAGTAGTTGTATGGGTGAGTGAGTAGCTGTGTTAATGGCTGTATGCGTGGGAGAGTGAGTGTGAGTGACTATATGGCTGAGTGAGTGGCTGTGTGAGTGGCTGTTTGAGACACATAAAACCCCTTAAAAAAATAGAAGACCACAGAGGCAGTACAAGCTATTACCACTAGACTTGATTGTGTTTTTCAGAATCTGGAATATTAGGGGTTTCATTTAACAAACTAAAAGCCATAAACTGATGAGGGTCATAATGCAGGAATCACCAGATAGTCAAGAAACTCACTTGACCTTAAGGCATACGAGATTGATGCCCACAGGTCCTACACAATTCTTTGCCATAGGCCAGGAAAAGCAAAGTAGGTTGATTAGTGATCACAATACAGAAAACGTTACATTTTGAGGCAACTGAGATTATTGTTGAGAAAGAAGAGGGTAGATATATTATCATATTGATGAAATTAGAGCCTTAGAGAAATTACAATGATAGCCCCCTACATACTCAACAGATTGAAGGAAACACACCTACTTACTATGATATAGCTGCTTGAAGATAAAGTAATAGGCTAATTTGTATGTGTAGGTGACTTAACATTGGTACACATTCCATCTGTGGATAGACACCAGCTCAATAGGTACACAAGTGGAGGGACATTTCAATTAATCTTGAGGAAATTTCTCAGAACTAGGCTTACAGGACATCTGGTGAGGGGTACACCCAATAGATTAAGGGCCTGATTCACAAAGTTACATCAACACTTAGGGGCTGATTCCGATCCCATCCTGAAGGCCTCCGAATCGGGTTCGGCAGTAGCGGATCCGATTTGGAGGCTTATTTCCCGACCGAGTCATACACAGGTCCAGACGTCCAAGTGCGATGCGAATGAACGCATAAGCGCCGACTGACCCGTATCCGACCGACCCATATCTGGTTCTGAACCGCTTTGTATGACCAGTACGAACACGAATCGTACCGCGCAATGGAGACATTTCACGACCGAGTGAGTATGATGCACGAGTCGGACAGCCGGATCGAGCCGCAAACTCCGACTCGCAACACATCCAGGAAGCTTCCTTTGCGGGGCTGTACACGGTCCCCCTACAACCGTAACCTTACGATTCGGTCATAGGGGGAGACCCAAGGGTCCCCCCCTACACATGCATGTATGGTGCAGATGGCACAAACTCGTACACACTACAGGGGGCGTCCTTGTTCGCAACTTACCCATTCAGTCAATGGCAGCCCGTGTACGCGTTGTACAACTGGCTC
Organism: Triturus cristatus; assembly: GCF_964204655.1. Taxonomy (NCBI): domain Eukaryota; kingdom Metazoa; phylum Chordata; class Amphibia; order Caudata; family Salamandridae; genus Triturus; species Triturus cristatus. The sequence goes on from NC_140583.1 coordinate 743,760,801, forward strand.
CCATTGACTTGAATTGAAGTCCGAGCGACCCGAGTCCGTCAGCATACGGCTGCATCATACTCGCTCGGTCGGACTCCAGGGGCACGGCACGGTCGTAAAACCCTCCGGATCCGACTCGGACGGTGGGCTTTCCCAACGAGATCGGAATTGGCCTCTTAATAGTAAGTTTACTACTTTCTCAGGACTCACAAACTACGTACGGCGTTTTATGACTCCGCACTCACTATACTTATGTGTACAGAGTTTTCCACACCCGTAGACTCTGCAGTGGGAGCGAAGGACTCTGCACCCTTAGGTATAGGGAGTGCAGAGTCATAAATCTCCACATATAGTTTGTAAATTTAATTTTGTAGTACATTTTTACTACTAAAAACATAATGCAAAGTGCAGTTTGTGAAACAGACCAAGGGAATTAATGTTTTTCTCACATCCACAACACATACTTGAGGTTAGACTTAATATTGGGTGTAGACAGAATATTACAAGCTAGACAACACTGAGATTAAACTGATAGCAGTCTAGGACCATGCCTCTGTGATATAGGACAACTCATGGGGGGACATGCTCAGAAGGACAGGAACATGGACATTCAACCTGTCCAGTCTGAAAGACAGATTATATGAGTTTGAATTGAGTAATCAGATAATGTATACTTCATTTGAATGTAGCAAGGGATATCCAGATGCACACTATCTGGTAATAGGCTGTTGTAAAAGGAAAGGCTATGGCTGTGGAGGCCTATCAATGGTGTAACCGGGCATTGATGAGGGAAATGTTAGAGAAGTGCTGAAAGAACAGAACAACAATACAGGGAATAGAAAACACTAGCACTACTCATGGAAGTGACTAAATTGAGGAGATAGATTGATTAACTTCTCACAGAGCATTCAGAGAGAGCCTTCCAAAGGATCAAACAAAGACTTATGAAAAGGCTAATAAGGCAGACACATTACTGGGAACCAGACTGTGACACACATAGGATCGTACAAGGATCTCCTACGTCAGGCACATGAGCGGTACTATAACAAACACATGGGGAGAGTAAAGGGAAGCCTTAATGTCAAATTTTTAGGAAATATACCATAGAAGCATTCTAAATGATCAAAACATAAACAGATTCCTACATGACACATGACATATCTCTGCAGGTTTAATCTACTCCTGTAGTATCTGTTGTTTTAATCCTGACCCAGTGGTGCAAGAATAAAGGTGTATGCACACCCAGGAGCCAGTTCTAACCATCACTTTTAGCACGCTCTGCTTACCTCACTACCCTTTAGCTCATTGTAGGGTACCTACCATACCTCTTAAAACATTTGTTGAGTTCCTCTTTCTCAGTGAAGAGATGTAGCCAGCACTGTGGCTAGGTATCACGTTGTGAGGAGGTTCCAGATGGTGAAGCATGCTACCTTTGATAGATGAAGGAAATTGTCCTTAAAAAGGAATACTCTATCCCAGTTAAGTTACCCTTGTTTCTTATATAGTTTTCTTATTTAGACCCAGGTGTTCATTAAAATCCTAATTCACCATTAGAGAGAGTTGAAACCAAACTCAATATTCCCATCTGCTCCCAAATGAAAAATATCACTTAATAAATATTAAAAGGTGACCCAATGTTATCCTATGGGACAGGCAGGCCTTGCAGTATTGAAAAGCAAATGTAAGAGTTTTTCACTACCAGGACATGAATTTTTTTAAAGTTTATTTTCAACTTTGTAAAAACATTGCCCTCTGCCCTACGGGCTGTTTAGGGCCTAGCTTAGGGGTGACTAATATGTCTTAAAAAGGAAGGTTTAGGTCTGCCAAAAGGTTGATTTTGCCAGGTTGAAATGGCAGTTTTAAACTGCACACACAAGCTGCACACAATGGCAGGCCTGATATATGTTTAAAGAGACTAATAAGTGAGTGAGACAAGTAGTCTGAAGGCCGACTAGTAGCATTTAATTTATAGGCCCTGGGTACAAGTAGTACAACTTTATTAGGGACTTACTAGTAAAGTAAATCTACAGATTAGGTGTAAACCAGTTTTACCATGTTTAAAGGATAGAGCAAAAGCTATATAGCACTTAGCAGTCCTAAAAGCCGACAAAAGCAGGTTCAGAAAACAGGAGTCTGAAGGCAAAAAGTTTGGGTATGACCCTGCAGGGAGGGCCACGTCCAACACCACGTCTTAAAAATGAGTGTCTGAAGGGCATTTCTAAAGAGCACTAATAAGAAGGAAGTCTTGTAAATACAACAAAACAGCCCAACTGAAAAGCATGTTCGAGTCATCACTTGGGTTGACAGAAAAACATTGGCCCCAATTGAAAATGGCATTGTCGTGCAGACTTACGCTTGCTCACTATACAACATCGAACTGGGGTCGGCATGTGTATCTGAAATTAAATTACTGCTTATGGGGGCTTGGGAAATATGATCAATAAGCAAGTGTATCACATCTTTCTTATTGTCAGTCACTTTACTACACAACAACCCAGAATTCACCCCAGGGTTGGAAGAGACCCTGGGGCATGTTTATCAAGGTTTTGCATTGTCCTGATGCAATTCAAAGGAGATGCAGGTGCGATGCATATCCTAAATGAGGTTTATCAAGCCACGCAAGGCCACTTTGCATGGCCTTGAGTGGCTTGATATATCAAGAGTAGCACAAGGTAGCACAAATTGCTGCTTTGTGTTACTTTGTCCCAGGGACGCGTGCACAGGGTGGAACGTGGGAGTTTCCACATATCTATCCATGAATTCTGCCACATTACCAAATTTACCAACATTGGTAGACCTGAGAATGTGTCCGAATCGTACGCCTCCTGCCAGAGATGGAATGAGGAGAAATATCTTTATTTCTCCTTGTTGTTTCCTCTTTCTACTTGTGCTGCATACTGCATTCTTCAGCACACATAGAAAGAGGAAAATGGGTCTGAAGATTGTTTTTGTGTGGGACGGCATCCCATCCTGCACAAAAGAAATCCTCCATTCAGGTCAGGCACCCTTGCAACGTAATGCTGTGTTGACGCTTGGCAGCCAAACAATAACCAGTGCTATGAACGGACAGGAATGGGCTGTATAATGGTAAATATGGTGCATTCCTGGCCTTGCTGTTTCAAGCAGCACAGAACAGAAAGATGGGGTGCTGGGTTGCATGAATTATTGATAAATATAGCCCTCGGTGTGTCATTTGGGAGACTGGGTTCTCTAGAACATTAAGAGAACACTTTCACCAACTGAAAATTAAAACCTTTGAGATGTGTAAAAGAAACTTTAGGACAACTGAAAGACAAAGTCTCAGGTACCTCCAACTGCACCACTGGGCTCTCCATGCCACTCAATAAGGCAGTTAGCGCAAGAGAGGTGACAGCCTTTGGAAAGATATTTATAAACTATAGGCCAGATATATCAAGGTTTTGCATTGCCCTTACAACACTCAAGGGGGTGCAAGGGTAATGTAAACCTAAGCGAGATTTATCAAGCCACATAAGGTCACCCTGCGTGGCCTTGCATGGCTTGATAAATCTAGAGTAATTGCGTTACTCTGTGACTGGGAGGCGTTCCATTGGTGGAGTGTAGGCATTCCCACGCAACTACTCATGGATTTTGGTGCATTCCCAGATGTACTATTAGTGATAGACCTGGGAATGCGTCAAAATGCTACACCTCCCCAGTTGAAGTGTAACACCTTGCGTTTTTTACCCTTTACATGTGCTGCATTCTGCAAAGCAAACACAAGGAGATGATGAATAGAGAGCTGAAACTTTTCAGACACTCACCCCCAGTCACAGATCTGGGTTGAATCAATGATCGTTCTTTAGCTCACTTTACCACCCCAGTTCAGACATAGCTATATGCAAATCAGTCTTGACACTGTGCCTCATGGGAACAGTCCAGCCCTAACTGCCAAGCCATATTTTCCCTGGACCGGGAACAAGCATCCTGGGACCGGTTTCGGGCTAACAGCCCAACACACATAGAAAGAGGAAAATACCACTCAGGATTATTTTTGTGCAGGAAGGTACACCTTCCTGAGAGAAAAACAATCCTGCCTACAACCCCGGAACCCTTTCACCATGAAGCAAGGGTGCCTGTGTTGGCACTAGGCAGCCAACATTGAGCCAGCACTAAGAAAGGATGGGAATGCGCAGTATAATTTCAAATATAGCACATTCCTTCCCTGTTTCTTTCGTGCAGTGCGGTAAAGTGGCTAGTTGCCTTACACCATGTGAAAGAATGATAAATCTACCCTTTATTCTGTTATGTTATGAATCCACAAAAGTAATAAACACAAAGAAATACACTGTCCATGCACCATGCGCTGTGCAGAGTATTCAAAGCAGGAAAACTTGGTATAGAAAAAGGTATAACTGCTCAATGGCCTCACACACAGAAGGGATATGCTGGAGTAGGATGAAGGAGTGGGGTGAAGAAGAATGTGTTATGCACAAGGTGGCCATGCCGTGAACCTGAGCTAGACATGAAGGAGGAGCCTATGGGCTCCTAAATCCAATTGTAAATCCTTTCTTGAGTAGTGATGCTCCGCCCTAGCCTGGTTACTTTTTCAACCAAGGTTTGATCACCACCAGTTTAACTGTAGTGTTGGTTATTACCAAAGACTCCTCTTCCAGCTCCCCTTCCCTGCCCTGGAAACAGGCTCTAGCCCAGAGGCCACTGAAGAATTGAACAACTGGATACTCACCATTACACTTCGAGCAATCATATCGACAGCGCATGGGGACAGGCAGCATACTCCTCTAATATAAATTCAAGCATGCCCCAACCACCCTACTCTTTGTCTGCACCCCAACCCGAATAATACACTTGGAATTGCATCTCGATCTCCCTGTGCCAGGCCTGGTCCATATCATCAATTGTAGCTCTCATTATCTTACTCGCCCCAAGATTTCGATCGGTCTAACCCCCTCCTGACTGTGAACTCCGCATTACACCAGGGCTACGCTAGGTGACATCCAAATGTTTTAGGCGAGCTCCACTGCTTTATCTAATACTTTTTGCAAATAAAACTAACGTAAATGTAAACACCATCATCCACGTATGGTGAGTACTCTAGTATGTTTCACTTGCTCCCTTTGCTCCATCTTTGACCCCTCTTTGCACAGTATCTCTCTGTAATAGTTAAAACATGTAGACGTTTTTAGTGGTACATATCTTTTCTTTCATACCCATCAGTAAATGCCCCTAAGCAGTGCCATAACACCCATATAAAGCAGTTTTGCTGTTGGTATAGCGATTGGCATATTAGGGACAGTACTGTTGTTCTTACCCTTACCTGCCTCCTACTTTAGAGTTATCCCCTTGACACTTAGGAGCATATGTACAAGCCCCTATCGGCACGGGAACGTCACTTTTTGTGTGGTTCCTGTGGCGATAGGGCCTTGCCTTTTGTACAAGGCAGCGTTAAGCCGCTTAACTTGGGTTAATGCTGCCTTGTAAATAAGGCACCCTTTCCCTCTATGTTTAGCATGAAAGGGGCATGCAGTGGGTGTTGTGGTGGGCGTTCCACCGCTACACCCATTGAATTTACCGCTGCCCCCAATGTACAAGGGTGGCGTACATAGGAGGCAGTGCCAAATTTAAAGACCGGGAAAATCCTGGCCTTAAGTTGGAGAAACGAGGAGAAATGCATTATTTCTCCTTGTTTTTGCTTTTTCCATGTGTGCTGCTTTGTGCAGCACACATAGAAAAAGAAAATGCAATGGCTAATTTATGTGCAGGAAGGTGTCCCTTCCTGTACATAAACAAACCGTGTGAGGTCTCGCCTACGCAGCGCGCAAGCGTTGCTTTGGAGTGACCTTTTGGAATCACTCCGTACTTTTTGGGAAACTCGTGCATGTGCTGCACTGTTTCCAATGGGCCCTCGTGCATGTACGGCGTTTACCTTGCGGGAGCGAGCAGCGGCTTCATCTGTTTGCAATTATCGCGCCAGCCGCTGCTCGCTCACGTAAGGTAAACGCTGTAGATGGGGCCGCACTTGTCTTTCAGTGCTTGTTTGTTAGGCACGCAATTAAAGTTTACTAGTCAAAAGTTGGCTTCTCTTTCTCACAGGGAAGAATGTGGCTTTGTTTCACCACTGACAATAATAATCGGTAAGGAAGTTTACATCTCGCTGTGATAATATATTCCTGTGTCTTGGTAACACAACAAAAGGCATGCTTACAAACAGTGACGTGCTGTCTATAAAACAGAAACATGGAACTTTCTAAAGCGACCTGTAATCGAAGATGCAAGAGACACTGGCGGGTCTGCCGAGATGACCTGACACTTGTTTCTCCGCAGTGAGGACAAAATGTCATCAGTGGGCCTTCCTACCTTAGGGCGACTGCATTTCATTTAAAATTGTATTTTAACCACTGCGCTGTACGACTGTTATTCGATCCAAACTCGGCCACCGTCTGTTGGAACGGCCTGTTCTCTGCACTTCTGGTGCGTACCTGTCTGTGGTGGTCCGAGCCCGCCCTCGCTACAGGAAACTCGTATAAGAAGGCAGCGGGGAGCCATTCCTCGGCTCTTCAAGGCATCCGATTAGAAGTCGCTTCGAGAGACATTTTTTAATTCTTCCGAAAGTCAGCAGTAAAAAACTAAGTGTCTGCCAAATCTCTCCAATATGTTCTGCTTGTCCTCTTAATTCTTTGCTCTTGGCATCGTCACTTTGAATGCCGAGACGCGGTGCGAAACAAAAGGGTAAAGGCTTACTTGCGGCGTCATCGTGTCACCAGTTTTCAGATCAGCAAGCCTGGAGCGCATCGTTATGTGGCCCGTCGGTGCCCATACCTGTCTAGGCCATGTTTCAGACATTCCTGTTTGATAGGGAGCACGATCCTCGACTGTTCTCAAAACCTCCCTTTGGCGCCCAACCCAACCGTGCCCTTTCAACAGTACTCAAAATTAACATTGAAGTGTGATTGCACCTTGATGCCACAGGCAGCACTGGTCATTAAGACCCTCATTACGAGTGCCCCATTGAACCAGACAGGGTGGCTACCAGACGTTACCGGCACCACCGGGTCTGTAAGATCCGCTGGAACACCTTGAATGCACAGTTTTTCACCTGGCACTAAGCCTTGTCCGGGTGCAACCTTTTTTTCATTTAGGATAACTTGGAGATCGGATTTAGAACACTTCGGGGCTCACGTTTAAAGTTACATATGCCCAGAGACCCAGAAACTTCCAGGCTTAAATTTGTGCTTCAATGTGTGACATTTTTTAGAATAAATATATGTCCAGTGCTTAATCTGATGCGGTGTAAAGGTACCAGAGCGCTTTACATGAGCACCAGTTGCTTTACAGATGGACACATAATTTTTTATTGTTTTAGGCACGTGGAGATTTACCCAGAAACACCGGATGTTGAGCGTCGAACCCAGTTCCCCAACATCGAGGTCGACGCTTTAGCTGTTAGGTCATGGCCAATCCTTGAATGGAAATGGTGAACACGTGTGGTAATCGGTGCAGAAACGTACCTTTCAGTATATGTGCTCTCCCTTCCAAGTTGTGCACCAGTGTAAAGGAGCTCGGGTGTGCCTGTGGCATAAGTGATTCAGGTGACTGATGGGCAAATGTGTTTCAACGTCAGTCACTGCTCTGAGGTAATCCGCAGTAGAAATCACAGCAGGAGCAAGATGACAGAGGATGACCTGGATAAGGTAAGTGGCAGTGAAGGTCCAAGAAAGTAGCCCTTCCCTAATTCTCCATGACGCACAGCGGTATCGCCCCTTATGTACCTCCAGGTACATGGCACTGGTGGACAGCTTTTGGCTCTGTATCATAGCAAGGGAAGAGGTGCACGTACTTAACACAGTGATAAGCATAATGGCATCGACAGTCATGCTAGCAACAGTAAATATTTGTCATGTTTATGTAACAGGGTGTCAGGCAGAACAAGAATAGTGCAGCAACTGTACTAATGTCTATTAAGTAGTAGTTTCTAAGATACACAGCACTTTGAAATGGCAGGGTGGGAGCAGAGGGGAGGAGGAGGACCGCGAAGGATGCCAAGTTTGGTTTCGCTCAGGGCCCTATCCAATCAAAGGCCGCACCTGAGTCCCCAATAACCTGTTATTTACCCATCTAATCATTTCTGTTCCCTGCAAGTAATAGGGGTCACTGAGACGAATAGAATGCTGTTTTAAATTCACAACGTTAGTTTGAACTAAATAGCAACACTGCTATTGGGGGTAACCATGATTCCAGAAGCCATCAAAGAGCACGCCTATTAGTAATCAATAAATAACGTTTTCCCTGCTGGGATTTTGAAGCTTGCTTGGCGTTTAAATGAGAGGATTTTCAGGGCAGGGCCAGCAGAGGGCTCTGCCTATGGCTCCCTGCAGCTTAACTGTAAATAGAGATGTTTACCCACTAGGCGCAAACCTAGCCAAATGGCACCTAAAGGCTGTACAGGGTCAAAGACAACAGGTACAGTGTATGAAAGATTTGATTGGATAGACTAGTTCTCATGCTTTTGGAATTAAATGCTAAGCCCAGTGGCAGTCACAGGCGGACAGCAAACAGCATCTGCCCGTAGCTGTGGTCCTTTGCTGCTCAGCGAATGAGAGAATTGAAAATGCAGGAAAGGCAAGGAGGAGTAGCCTGAAACCCAGCGATGCCAGAGCATGCTCTGGAAGTCACGGGTCTGTCTTAATCCGATGACCCAGAGGGGTGGGACTGGAAGACAATATTGACCGAGAATGTGTTGCACATATATATTTTGGATGCATAATTTCGGCCTCTATGTTGCATTCTCGTACTAACCCTGACAATGAATGGTAAAGCTCTCTAGACTGGTTTGGGCCGGTCAATAGAATGATGAAAGCTATATGTCACAGAGAACCGTGAAATATTTTCCACAGGTTCTGGTTACTTGAGGTGGGCATGTGTTGTTTGTGTAAAAAAGTTCTCAAACTGGGGAAATGGTCTAAGCTGGTGCCCCAAGAAGAAACTTTCAGCTCCTTTGTCCCCAAAACCTACCTTCGCCGCTTAAAAAAGACCCTTATAAGATGCAGGTTAGAGTGTAGGAAGGCCTCGTGAGGCGAGGATGGTGTGTTGCGACATTAACCAGCTTTCCATAAAAGGCATGGAGAGAAACTATAGCCCTGAAGAGCATTGTCACTTCCCCCGTCCGAGGGCACCAATTTTGGGGGCATATTATCAAGCACGGCGTTAAAATTATCGCCGCTTTAGCTTCAGAAAACTGCCGCTAGAGCGGCGATAATGAGCTTGATAATATGCCCTCGAGAATTCCCATAGAGGCCCATGTTTACACCAGAACATGGGCTTCTATGGGCATTCTCAAGGGCATATTTTCAAGCCCATTATCGCCGCTTTAGCAGCAGTTTTCTGCCGCTAAAGCGGCGATAATTTTAACGCCGTTTCTTGATAATATGCCCCTTGATGTCTTCACCATGGGGTATTTTCTCAACCCCATTCCAGTTGCCACTGTGTGCAGACCAAAGCGATCTCCTCAGTCGTTTAATGGGGAATGAATGCTTCCATTCTGTACTTGAACATTTCTCATACTTGCCAACTTGAAGAACCACTGTGTGAGGATGAAGGCGGGGCCTTGAAGAGGGCGGGGCCTCCTGCCGAGAAGTACCTATGAGGCACTTTTGAACCCCACCCGCCCCCAAACCCCCTCCTTCCAAATATAAAAATTGGGAAATTGATGCCAATGTAAATGTCAAGTTGAAAATCTTTGGTGCGCACTTTTTCCACGCTGACGTGCATCTCCTTGTTGTGCTTTCATTTTGTCCATACTCGTCTTCAATTTCAAAAGTGTCTTCATCTCTTTGGGTGTTCTGTGCAGCATGGCTTATAGATATTAGGAAATTCAATTGGTCCCATAAGCAAAACTCACTGACTTTGCCAATGCTTTTCTTCAGTATCGTGTATGAGAGCACCTTGAAATAATGAGTGCAGGATGTGTTTGATTTAATAGACTGTAATGTTGTTACACATACAGTAAGAATCTAGGCTACCTATAGGGCGCACACAATAGCTGCCTTACCTCTTAGTTTGCCAATGGCATTGTCATCAGGGCGGAGGGAGACATGATTGTTTCAAAGTTCCTGTTTAAAAACTAACCCTTTAAATAAATGCCTCTCAAAGCAGTGATTTAATCAGATATACCGAGGTGAAACTCTTCTGCATTAAAAAATTACACGTTTCTGAATTCTGATGAGATTTTGTCATATTTTTATGTAATGTTTATGCACAAATTTACATGCCAAACCATTTTATTATTCGGCTCGTGCATAAGAGCTCGGCTCTCCCTGTTAATTTGCTGGCTTGCCTAGCTGTACAAAGGTCCTTTAAAAATACTCCTTCTATCTTTTTGCGATGCCTCATCGGCTACTTCAGCATCAAGCCTGGCACTTTTGTTGAGGCCCTTTTCACAACAGTGATCTTTGGTTTTCTCAGTAAAAGTGCTACTGCAGGGTCTGCTATCTGCATCTCTTTGCAGTGTATATCTTTTACCTATTCTAAAACATTTTTGTGGAAGAGAAGTGTTCCCATTTGGCTTTGCAATATGGTCACTAAATTGTAGTGCAGGCATATATTTGAAAATATGGCTGAAATGCGAATAAATAGATCTTTCCACTGAAACCACTAGCTGCAGCACACCCTTAAACATGTGCACTCGACACACACCAGGACAGTGCTCCTGAATACCAAAAACAAGCATTGGCATAGCCAATAGGTCTAGCCTTTGGGACATTATAAGTGTTTAGCCAAGCAACAGTTGATGTTGTACCAAGGATATTGTGCGGCATAATTAAATACTTATAAGGTCCCAAAGGCGAGACCTATTGGCTATGCCAATGTGTGTTTAAAAATGCCATTTTGTAACTTTCATGTGTGCTGCATGAAGCAGCACACATGAAAGTTACAAAATGGCATTTTAGGGTTGTTTATGTGCAGGAAGGGACACCTTCCGACACATAACCAATCCTCCCCTGCACACAGACACCCTTGCACTCTGGTGCAAGGGTGCCTGTGTTGACGCTAACTTGTCAAACTTAGCGCCATCGCAGGGGGAAATGCAAGGCTGCACCACATTCTTGTAAATATGTTGCAGCCTTGCGTTTCCGAAATGGCGGAGCGTGCCGTTAAGCCCAGGAGGCTAACAACACCCTCCGCCAGTTCATTGTACATATCCCCCTTAGTACTTCATACTCATTTCCACCTTGTTTTTGGCCTCATATTACAGGTTGTTCTTGGTGTAACTCTTTCACTGCACTGTCGCCCTAATCACTTTGCTTACTGTTCTTTCAATTGCCACGCCCACCTTCCCAGGTGTGTTTGTCCATGCTTTTTCCTCTTTTCCAGGAACGTAAGCCAAGAACCTCACCAAGTCTTTTGGAACGTCTCAAACTAAAAATCCCACATGATAGTCACCTCCTGCCCTTTCCTGTTACACCTACCATTGTGCCCTCCCTTTCTGAAGTCCTGCCCTCATACAGTTCACTGCTGCCCTCCATACTCATGCTAAGGACCACCCTCTTTGGTGCCTGTGGTCATGGCCTATATAGGCTTAATCTCCTTACTCTCCCTTTTCTCTTGCACCCTTCCTTGTGGCAGCTGTTGTTTTCCCGCATTTGACTATCCCTCTGGTTCTCAGATGTCTCCTTATGACTTTCTTATTTCATTCTCTGAGAGACTAACAATTTGGATGCCGCACCCCATCTGTCTCATTCAGCCCTGTTTATAGAACCGGTTGGGCACACCTGGCCCTTGCACCCAAGTCTGTGACCCATCTAATTAATTTTCACTTCCGCAGGACTAGTGTCTCACCTCCTAATCCTGTGCCATGCCTGCCTGACCCATCACCGTGCTCCATCTTGCTGTTTGTGGACTCAAAAAACAATTTCCTTGAGGCAAGGGGTGCTCTGACCATCCCTGCCCTCTCTTCCCCTGCACGACTGCCGTATTTTGCTTCCCATCTTTTCCTGATATGTTTCAAACTGATGTCCGGTATAGCTGCTTCTCTATACTGAGATCCTGGATCAAAAATAGATAAACTTGGGGGCGTGGTTACGCGCGGCAGCGTGATGGTCGCTTTTTAGAGTAGCTCCAGACCTGTCATCTGAAACCCACCGTTCTGCCTTATTTATCCGTGTCCCACAAAGGGGGACTGTTACCGGAGGTGCCCAGGACCCAGTTGAGCAAACTCTTTCGCCAGCCGGGCTCGGACCTTCTGATCGCTGTCTTCCGGAACTTGGGGTCTGCCTGCAGATTGAGGCTGTGACCTTGAGTGAATCCTGAGCCGCGGAGGCCACACCGACGTGGGCGTGAGGAGTAAATTTACACCGCGTCTTGCAGCCTGGTCCATGAGGTGCTGATCCGCCAGAAACTGCTGCGGGGGTGCTCTCTCTTCCCCTGAGGACCCGCGGTGCTTGAACCTGCAGCGGTGAGTCCGTCCGCACTGGGGGGGGGTGCGCTGGACCGCATCGTGCCTCCCTGCAGCTCTGTGGCCTGCTCCCCTCCCTCTAAATAACAGTATTGGCAGCAGGAGACGGTGGGCTTTGAGGGGGCAGGCGCCAGCATCTTACCAGTGCCCTGCCGGGTGCGTCCACTTCTGCGGTGGTGTGACCGGATGCTGCCACGGCTAGTGTGGGCCCCCGCCCCCTTTGGAAAGAGCTGGACACATTGTACGATAGCCGGTGGGGCCCCGGGGGTGGAGAGAGACACAAGGCGGCCCTTTCCTGCACAGTGGAGCGCGATGTCGGGGGCAAAGGTCCAAAGGCAATGCAGCAAAGCAAGCTCGGCAGGTACACCTGCCCCAGGGCTCCTATCCCGGAGCGCCACTCGCGAGGGGGGGTCTGCAAGTGGGTCAGAGGGTGATCCCCCCGAACTTTTCCTTAAAGACGTGATGGAGGCAATCGCTGGGGTGTGGGCTTCAATGGAGCAGCGTACTGAAGCCATCACAGTGGAAATGACACTGATCTCACCAAAACGCACAAAAAGGTCAAGCAACTGGAAGTAACCACCAAGAGCCTTGTAGACAACGTCTCCCAGCTCCAAAATTAGGTTCAAGTACTACAAATCTTCAGGAAATTTGCCGAAGACAAGCTGGACGACTACAAAGGGTGCTCCCGGCGCAACAACGTCTGCATCATTGGTGTACCGGAGAAGTCGGAGGGGGAGGCACCGGACCTGTTTGTTGAGGATCTCATACTCAACCACCTTAAGCCTAAGGGCCTCTCAAAATTCTTTGTGGTGGAGAGGGCCCACAGAGTCCCGGGAGGGTGTCCGAAGCCCGGGGTCCCTCCCCGTCCTATGATGGCCAGACTCCTGAACTTCAGGGACCGGGATGTGATTTTGCAGAGTGCCAGAAGCGCGCCACCACTTAAATATGAAAACTCCACTGTCTCTTTCTTCCTGGATTTCACGCAGGCTGTACAGAGGCAGAGAAGGTCCTTCCTAGCCGTTAAAAAGACTCTGCGAGACAAAGGGCTGAAGTACGCCATGCTCTTTTCCGCCTGACTGCGGGTCAAGGCAAATGGAAAGGCCAGGTTTTTTTAACACCCCGAGGCGGTGGCGGACTGGCTTGAGGGTTGGAGAGATGCCAGGGAGCATAACCCACGCTGACTCTCTTCCTGCCTGGTCTCCCGTACAACGTCTGTTTCTTACTTTGACTGGCTCTAGCTTTGAACTCTGTCCACACTGATAGTTGAGGTTGAAAACTAGATGGTGCTGCTTTTGTGCGGATCTGTGCACATTGGGACCAGCGATCCATTTCTCCTGTTTGTAAAACCACTGGTGACTGCCCCACTTGGGAAATTATTTCTTTTTCAGGGGGTGGGTGGGGGGCGGGGGATTGGTGCTTCTTTCCCCGCATTTAGCTACTGCTAGTGCCTTTTTTGGGGCAACAGGCACTCTGCCCAGTTCATTTCATGGGCTGGTTTATGCCCAGAGTGCAGGGGGGCAGGGAGGGGGGATTTGGGGTTGGGGTTGGGGAGGACTGTTTGTTTGTTGTTGTTCAATCGGCATCAATGAGTAATATGGCTCTGGGAGGAGGACTCCCGCTTGATTCACTGTTATGGGAACACACTGGAACAAAAGTTTTACTTTAATGTTGGAATGTGAATGGGCTTGGGGATAAAGTGAAACGTACCCTTGTCCTGCAATACCTAATGCGCCACTCTCCAGATGTGGTCTTCCTTCAGGAATCGCATCTTGTTGGTAACACGTGTAAAGCCATGAACAGATGGGGGTATAGGCTCATGGCCCACTTCAGTTTCACTTCTGGGTCTAGGGACGTTGGAATCATGATCAAAAATTCATTCCCCTTCTCAGTCCAATCGTCGCACTCCGATGGGCGGGGGGGAGGTATGTTGCAATTACTGGTCAGTGGGAGGGTTACACGCTAACCTTAATGTCACTATATGTCCCACCCAGGCTGCAAAGCCAAGCATTCACGGACCTGGGTACCCAACTGCTCTCCCTCCCGGAGGGCCTCCTACTGGTGGGAGGCGACTTTAACGCTGCGGCATCCGGTTCACGGGACAGTAACCCCCCCTCCCCCGTGCAGTGGGCCCTTCGAGTCATTGGCTCCCTGATTTTATGGAGGCCTTTGGTCTTTCGGATGCCTGGAGGGCACTTCACCCTGGGGACACGCAATTCACCTTTTTCTCAGGCGCGCACCGTAGCTTCTCATGCATTGACTACCTACTCACGCCTGTCTCCCAGCTCGCACACGAGGTTCGTCACCTGGTACGTGACATCTCTGACCACTCCCCCATGTGGGCCCAGCTGGTTCTGGGGGACCAGCAGGTTGGAACGGTAGCGCCTATCAATCCTTGGTACTTGCGAAGCCCAACTGTTCGCAAAGACCTTTCGAAAGCCATCGATTGCTACTTTCAGGAGAACCTGGGCTCCGTTGACTCCCCCCAAATACTCTGGGAAGTGTTTAAATCGATTATTAGAGGGACAGCCCTCTCGCTTATAGCAGGGGTCAGGAAAGAAAAATGTAAAGAGCTTGAGACGGTTGAGGGTGAGATTCTTCGACTGGAACAGAACTTGGTACGGGGGGTCCTCCAGAAACACTGCATCTCTTGCAATTGAAGAACGATGAATATAAGGGCATTGCCACAGACCGGGCCAAATCTTGGGGGAGAGAAAGAGACAGTAGAGTGTACGAATGGGGTGACATAGCCGGGAAGTTACTCGTCTGGTTAGACAAGAAGGAAAGGGCCAACAGACTTGTTCCCGAACTGACAGTTGACATGGGTGCAAAGATCACGGATCCCACTCAAGTTGCTAGATAGTCCACTGTGCACTATAACGCTGTGTACCAAACACAATCATCCCTCCTTGAAACTGAATCTGCTAACCTCCTGCGCGATATCCAACTCACGGTCCTCTCTGAGGACGATAGGATCTTTTTGGACAGCAACATCACCAATGACGAGATCACGCAGGTGATCAGAAATCTCCGACCGGGAAAGGCGCTGGGTCCCAATGGGCTACCAATCGAGCTCTACAAACTACATCCCGATAAACTCGCCCGCATCAGAGGGCTATGTTAGAAGAGAGTAGAAGAGTGGGAGTGCTTCCGCCTGACCAACGTCTGGCTTCAATAGTGCTCATCCCCAAAGAGGGAAAGCAGAGCGATAGATGCACCTCCTTCCGATCCATCTCCCTGCTTAATGCAGAGCCGAAAATCCTTGCAAAACCTTTGGCCACTCGTCTGTCGGGGTTAATCAGTACCCTGGTACACCCAGACCAGTCAGGCTTTATGACCCAGTGCAATATGGCCCTGAATCTGCAACGAGTGCATGGAGTACTGGGAAGGGCAGACACCATTCGGGAGGCTGCTGTGATCTTGTCTCTGGATGCCTCCATGGCGTTTGATACTATTGAATGGCCTTATCTCTTTGCCGTCCTTGCCAAGCTGGAGTTTGGACCGGAATTCGTATCATGGGTCAGACTTCTTTATTCGGAGCCTCTGGCTCAGTTGAAAGTTAACAGCAAACGGTCTGACTGCTTCGGTTTAAGTCGGGGTACCAGGCAGGGGTGTCCGCTGTCACCCTTGCTACTCTCCCTTTCACTGGAGCCCCTTGCGGCCTTGGACCCAGGCATACGCGGTCTGGTGTGGTCAGTGGAGTGGGAGGATAGCATTTCGCTTTACACAGATGTAATTCTCCTTTATTTGGCCTTCCCCAGGATGTCTCTCAGATGTGTCTTGGACATCTTCACATCCTTTGGCAGATTTTCTGGCTACTCTATAAATTGGAATAAATCTCTCCTCTACACACTGGGTGTGGATGCTCCGGCTCTCCCCAGAGATTGTCCGGTACAAGTGGTGAAGGTTGGGTTTTGCTACCCAGTGATCTTTGTCACCACTGACCCCAGGCTCCGCTACGAGAAAAACCTGCTCCCGCCCTTGCAGCGCCTGCGGCGTGATGTTGCTAACTGGAGGGCACTCCCTCTCTCGCTGCTCGGCCGTGCTGCTCTTTTTAAAATGATGTCCCTGCCCCGCTTCCTATATGCCCTACAAAACTATCCCGCCCCAGCCCCCGCGAGGTATTTTAAGGAAATTGAAGGCTTACAGAGGGAGTTGTTATGGGATGGGAGACCTAGAATAGCACTCAACAAATTAGTTCTCAACTGGTATGATGGTGGAATATCCCTGACATTAAGAAATATCATTGGGCTGCCCATCTTGCCGCCATTAATCACATATCGCTCACCGGGTGACCCGGGCTTTGCCATGGACAGGTGACTGCTGGCGGATGGGAAGTACAGCAGAGCTCTGTATGCGAACCCCAGGAACCTCCCTTAACTGGTCCCACCCAGCACTCTGTCTATATTTGCCATATGGTAAACAGGAGTCTGGGTTGGGACCAGAGACTGTCGCTGGCGACCCCCTTATGGGACTCGGTGCAGCTCGGGAGTTTACATTCCTCTAAGGGTTTTGACAAATGGGACCTTACCAGTATCTCTCGGATAGGTGACCTCTGGGTGAAGGGGGATATGCTCAGCTTTGACAAACTACAACAGCAGTTTGAGCTCACACACACAGAGCTCTTCCCCTACCTGCAGGTCCACCACGCACTGATCACGACACTGAAGAAGAGTTCCTCCCTCCCGAGTCCTCCCCACTAGAGGACAGGTTATTGGATGGGTTGCTTCCACAGAAGGCCATATCACTAACTTACAAAAAGTTGATTAATAACACACCGGATCCCCTTGATAAGCTACATGAGACTTGGGGTAGGGACGGATTAGAACTTGACGACGAAGAGTGGCGTGAAGCGGTGGCATCCCCCGTGAGGTGGCAATCTCCGCGCAGCTGCGCCTGTTTCAATTGAAAATCCTGCACAGAATTTACGTCACTGGGCCTCAGCTGGTCCGCATGGGGAGCGGAGAGGGGAACGCTTGCAGAAGACAGTGTGGCCAGGTGGGCACCTTTATGCATATTCCTTGTGAGTGTGAGCGGGTCCAGATGTATTGGAGGGGAATACATGCGGTCATAAACAAAGAGGTCAAGAGGTGTTTGCTTAACCTTTGAGAACCCACTGACTTGACAGGGGCTGAGAAACTTTGGGCCACCCTGGGAGCTATGGTTGCCAAGTGAGAGATAGCTCAGCAATTGGGGGGTGCGGGGGTGTCAGCCCCTACACTCGATACATGGAAAAAAAATCTCGACTGGTGTATGATCAGGGAGAAGATGGTTTATGTAGCAAGAGGTTGCCCCAAAAAAAGGTCCCATGTGTGGGCCAAATGGAACACTTACAGGGGGGATATATGTGTTCCACCTACAGCCTCCATTGAAGACGACCCTGTGTCCCCTTGATGCACATTCCAAACTCTGTGATGTATTCTTGAAATTGCCTAGGTTCCTATGAATGATTGCCATATTAACCAGATCTTTTGTGTCTTTACATGTGATATGCCTAGTTTTCCCTGTTTATGTCATCAACGAAACTAATAAAAAGATTTGAAAAAATATATATAAAGTTAAACTTACTTTAAAAGGGTAACCGCCCTACCATCCTTTTTCTCCCTTCATTGGGTGGCTGCTTGCCCAGAAGTCTGATTCGTCTGTTCCAGTCTCAGCTACTACTCTTTCTATATTCACTCTGAGCGTCACTGGTTCCCACTGCCCCAGTCTTGCACTGTACTTACATACTCTATCACCCTTTGCTGACTCTGGAGGGCCAGTCATCATGGCCCTTATGAGCGCCTTGCTCTTCTTTTCACAGGGAGAATAACGAGAAACCTTCTGCCTATGTGCAGCATAGGGATGATGCTGTGTCTGCCAGCATCTGGCTCCAATGTGCAGAAGGCAGTTCTCTTTCCTCTTTGCATCGCCTGGTTTCTTGAGGGGAACTAATGAGAAATATTCTCATACTTAGACATTGGCACAACATCCTGAAATACTTTTTTCTACCATATTATGTTGTGATAATAATGCATGTCTGTGAAAAGTAAGCACAATGTGGGTATTGTTTGTTATGAGACACATTAATCTTATCTCATCCATCAGCCACTCTGCCTGGAAACAGGACACAATTGGAGCAGGCTGAAGGGTTGGGCAGATGGAGGTCTAGGTGTGTTTGAGGTTATTTAAGTCCAAGGAATGCGCCTGGGACATCGGAGTGTTAATGATTTTCTTCTTTGACTGGGTAGGGAGCGTTAGGGCTCCAAAGGAAAGACATATTTATTTGCGGCTACTCCATCATACAGAGGGCAGAAGAGCATGCATAGAGACAATCCGATGCTCAGCAGATGGGCCTAGATGAAGATGAAGGGTCTATACTCTAGTAAGGGACAGGCGGTATGTGCTGGGGCCAATTATTGCACATGCTGTGGGAGTTGAATGGGGATCAGTCTAGGCTGCACTTGATATTGATTCATCAGGGTGAAAGTGATCTGGAACAGTTCATAGATTGACAGCTTTAGAAGATATAAAGAGGGACTTCAAAATGGTGCACACAGGGAAGAATACACCGACATTTTTTAAACCGCCTACTGCCCTGGAGGGTTTGAGGGGGAGCACCTCAGTTGGGGGGCAATAACAAGGTGAGGAAGGAAGAGAACTGGGATTTGGGTTTCTGTAAGAAAAGGAGCATATGGAACGTGAGCCATTTAGATACTAGGTACGAATGGCCAATGTTCTTTAGTCAGGATGAAGGGCCTCTTTGCTGGGGAGCGTGATGTACTTACTGAAAGCAATGGACATTTCTGAAAATTAATGGGGAAAGATAAGCTTCAGGTAGGGACAGAAAGATCACTTCAGGGCAGGAATGAGAGAACGTAAGTTAAGCTCGGGGGACAGCAGAAAAAGTCGAAACGAAAGCTAGGGGAAAGAATTTAACAGTTTGCGAAATATGAGTCAGCATGTGGCCTAGTGACAGCTGGCTGGACAGGAATTCAGAGGGGATTCAGGCGTAAAGAGTAGAATAGTAGATATTTTGTAAGTGATTGATGTTTAATGGAAAGAGAAGGTGGCTTTAGAGCCGTAAGGGGTGAGTAATGTTTATGGGATAGTGACTATTGTTAGGATGCTGGTAGAATATTAAGGGTGTGCAGCTGAGCAGACTGACAGTGTTGATAACTGTTTTCCCCCAAGATGAACACTGCTCAGAAGGGAGAAAAACACCCTCTCTGTGCGAGGACAATGTAGGTGTAACAGTGTACATATCGATTATTCTTTACACAATATACATACTGGATTTGACGCTGAAATTATAATAAGCACTTAACACATGTTGACTAAAACATCACAGAAACAGACAACAAGCATTGGCATAGCCAATAGGTCTCGCATTTGGGACCTTATAAGTTTTTAACTATGCAATAGTTGATGTTATTGCACCAAGTATATTGTGCTGCATAACTAAATACTTATAAGGTCCCAAAAGCGAGACCTATTGGCTATGCCAATGCATGTTTTTGTATGGCCACCTTCACTATCCTCACTGTGTGCCCACACCGAGCGCATATCTTTTCCCATTATTTATTACTGATGAAATGTTTACACGGTGGTTTGGAATATTTGTTTATATGAACCCAATTCTTGAATAAATGTCATACTTTTCGTGTTTTCCTCGGTTTGCATTTGTCGTGTTTATAATGTACTGAAGGTATTTTATAAATATTCGGTTTTTCTATATTCATTCCCTCATGCACATTATTGATGCCAGATGTTAGTAGCCCCGTCCATTGGGGTCTGCGGGGTGCTCCTGTGGCATCTTGTAGTTTTGGAGATTATTGATGGAGGTATGGGGTACACCATCCGTGCGAGGGCCCTCATGTCTCACCCTGAGGGATGAACCCTCATCCTCTGACTTGAATGTACCTCGAAGCCTCTCACTTGCTTCAGTGATACACGGATGCGTTCTCATTAATAAGACGAGGCTTCATATTGTGTTCCTGTGTCCTGCTCTTTGCTGTGGTGTTCGGTGCTCGGGGTGGGTGTGGTGCAGTTTCACGCAGGGACTTGTGATCATATGATTGCACACCTTTTGCACAGATCACACCGCTGTACAGTGTAACCTCAGCTGTACTTATGTTCCAGCCGTTCAGCTACTTGTGAAAAAACCTTCTTCTGGTAATGGTGGGACACCGCCCACCTGATGCAAGTACTGTCCAATGCAGGTGTTACTGAAAAGTAAAGTGCAAAATCAATCTTCAACAGTATCTAGCATTATTTATTACGATTTCTTTCAAATATACTAGGGGTATTTCAGACACGGTGGATGTGAGGCTGTGGTTCAACACCTGTGTCCCGGAATAGTTGCTTGCTTCAGATTGCACAGAACGTGACAGGAGCACACTGGGCGTCAGTCATATGATAGGTTTGTCCCCCGTGGTGAATGCGATGCTTCCCGAATCTTGCACAGCTGGTGAGATGACTCAAGATCACACAGCGCGTTAGGAATGTGAAACCAGATTTGTAGTTCACTGCTGAAGGGCCACCAGTGTGGTGACCCCCGGGGTAATGACGTGACAGCGGACGTTAAATCTGAACAGTTTGTGATAGAAGGTGAACCCGGCTACGAGCGGAAATGCATAAGGTGAAAAACAGCAAAGAGCTTTGAAAGTCACCGAGTTAAAGAACCTGCGTAGGAAAGAAAAGTCAAGATATTGGAAGTTTATAGTCCGCCTTCAGTGGGGAGGGCGCGTGCTTGGAGTGGGTCCTGCAAGCAGGTTTAAGGGCATCGCTGTGTGGTATTTTTTAGTTCCATGTGTTTAGCCGGTCTGCCTTTCCTTGGGATTGTCTAGCCGAAAATAAAATTGAATAAATATTGTTTGCGATGAGTTGGGCTTGTAGGATTTCTCTTGTAGAGGTCCATATAGAAATCCTGAAAGCAACAGTTTTAGCTACCTCTCGTGAGCGCTTTATCCATTACTGTCTCTATCTTCTAGTATGAAGCTTTTTGCCTGTCACGCTCTGAGGAAGTTGGCCAGGAGTGTTTGGTTTGTTACTAAAACGCCAAGGGAGGGGGTGGCAAATGGTGAGCACTTTCACGGCCGCTTTGATGTTCTCAGTGGCCGCGCGGCTCACTGAGAACATCAAAGCGGCCTCGAAAGTGAATCGGCAAGCTGACAAATGGTGCGCGCGCCCGGTGCACATGCACTGTATTTGGAGGCCTGAAAAGCACTTGTTTGCACTTCCAAATCCCCCGTTTACTAAAGCTCTCGCCAGAGCAGCGCTAAAGCGCTGGCTCAGGCGAAACCTAAAAACGTTGTATTATCAGGACTGTAAAAGCATGCTTCATTAGCTGAAAGCAGTAGGATTCATCAAATAACAAAAATAAGCTGAGTAGTAACTATTTACCTTATAATAATACCAAAGCTGTCACGAAAACTAATGAAAAGTTTAGCATTTCTGTTGATTTCAATTGCAGACGGTTCCAATAAACTCGTTATTGGTGCAAATCAATGTTGATAAGGGTTACATGTTTGAAACTTTCAGTTAACTTAACATCCTAAAGAACATATATTAATGAAAACGATTTTGTTTTAATGGTTTTTAGAAATAGTTTATATGCTGCTACTTTTTAAAAATGTGTATGAGCAGACCATATTTAGTATCGTTCGTTTTTAATATAATAATTACAGACAAAACTATTATTATTTCTTAATATCTAACATTTGATTACTTTCTTATGTTTTGAATAAATATTAATGAGTTGGTTCACTAAAATAAGATGAATTTAATGCATTGAAATTCTCTGGCTTAGGCTGCATTATATCATGGCCTTGTGAAATGAACATTAACATGTTTCCTTCAAATATTGTTTTAACTGTCCCTGCCTCCTGTAACAATTCAACAATGAATGAAGCCTTATTCCTTGTGTGGTTGAATTGGTAGGAACCGATCCTTGGACTGTACCCATGAAGGAGCTACAAATCCATTTTTCTCTTTGTAAGTGACCTGCAAGGATGACAAAGACTGTAGTTTCTCATGACTAGCTTTGGAAACAAAGCTGGAGAAGCAAATTGCACCTGACAAATGAAAAATGACTGCACAAAGGACAGGCCGCTGTGGTCCGATAACTGTTGTCACAACTGCATCATCTATACTATAAAGACAGATATCCCAAAGGAGGGGCAGAAAGAGAGAGACGCTGATGCAGAGGAGAAGAGCTTTTACCTTTTTAAGGTTTTTTTTTGCTCGATAAATTTGGAATGTCGATTCTAACTCCTTTCTTTGCCAACAACCTAAACTTGATGCTCTTGATTTTTCTTTTGCAATGAACTTGCTTACTGAACTCTTTTGGACTGTCTGGTGAGAAACCGTATCTGAACTTTCCTGATTTTTCTAAATTTTCCCCCATATTCATTTTGAATTTGCTTAGTGGACTTTAACTTGACCCCTTATCCCTTTACTGAATGAATTGTTCCTTTTAAACCATCCTCCTGCCTGCATTGGTAGTGAGAATCCGAAATGTTTAAAACATCTTCTTTGAAAATCTTTGATTAATGTGTGGTTTTATACTACATGTTATTGGCATTTTAACTGAGCTACTGAAGATGTTGCTTGTATGGATTGATTTTGAATCATTAATAAAATAACTACTTTTCTAAATTGTCTGAGTCTGGGATTGTGTCCTGATGTTCTTTCTTTACACTGTGCTATAGTTTGATTCTAAATGCGTAATAAAGATAGTCATAGATTATTTTCAGAACATCAAGTCCTGTTGCTTTTATTTTGCATAGTGACAGCAGAGCTATTGGTTTGTATCCTTTTGGTCAGACTAAACTTCTTCAGTTGGTTGGGTCTTCCAATTGCAATACGTTATTTAATAGTATGGTTTTGAGAATAGTTTATTTAAACCTCATTTCTAACTTGTGAGATTTCGCCACTAATTAATGGTCCTCTTTGGGTGGCTAACTGTGTTTTGGACATCCAGAAGTATCACCCCTCCCCCCCCCCCATATGACAGAAAAAGATTGATCAGAGGACCAATGCCTCTGTGGGTGTAGAATATATTTGTGATCTGTAGAAAAGATAGTTTTATTATGGGCCCAATGCATAGGCCAAAGGAAGGGAATTGAGAGGAGAAAAAAGGCTTCCGCTGCATCAGGGGTAAAACAGACACTGCATTGATTTTAGACTCTGGTAGCCTTTTAGCCTTTGCATCATCATTATGCCTCGCTTTCTCCAAAGGGATTTTATTATTCCATCTGTTTAATTAAGAGCCCACCTCCCACCCTGGTAGTATTGCAATACCTTTGGAAGCAGGATTGGCAGGGTGCTTTAGGGTGCATTACTTTGTTATCTCTGGCAATAAGCGGAATGAGAGAGGTCAGGTTAAGGCATGAGCAAGTATGAAATATTAATAACAAAAGTGGAGAAGAACCTAAGAGTGGGAGAAATACGAAGCTGCGTTGCCTAGATTTAACAGCCTGGATAGGAAATCACAAGCGGATTCAGGCAGAAGTATGAACTAAAATACTTCAATGGGTAGATTTATCGTAGGGACAGGGTTGGTGCTTTAGAGCAGTAAGGGATGGGTATTGTTTAGGTTAGGAGGGTTGAGAGAGTCATTATTGCTAGGGTGCTGATAGGGACTTTTAGAGAGTGTAGTTAAGTGGAAAAATTACTTTAAAAACAAACAAATATAGATATATATATATATATATTCACCACCACGCTTACACTATGTAGTAAGCAACGAGCCACGCCGATCCTTGAAGGTGCTTCAATTTCGATTTATTGTATGGGCACAAAAAAGACGCATTTCGAGCTGTGGTATATATATGTGAGTTAATGCCCCATTTTGCTTGGTCACCCCATTTTATTCCTGGCTATTAGAATCTGTACATTGTGGTACTGCTATCTAGTGGCCACTGTGTATGCTGTGACTCCTATTACATGTAGATATTCCCTAAACCCAGGGTGGATGGTATTGACGAGTAGGACATGTAAAGGTTTAATGTTAAACATGTCCCTATAGTGAAAAAGCTCAAAGAGGTGTCTTCACTGTAGCTAGGTTATCTGCACCATAGGAAATCATGGGGATACAATACTAAATGTAGCATTTTTGGTGCTGTTTTGAACCTTAAACTTAAAACATTAATGACTTTGATTCTACCTATTGTATTTTAGTTGTTTTATTTATTAAAAAGTACTCTATTTTTCTAAATAGTTTTGGGATTTTTTCTTGTGGTATGTTTTGACTGTATTACTGTTTGAGTACTGCATTAATACTTTACATATTGCCTCTAAAATGATCCTGTCTTCGCTATGCCATAGCTACCAGTGGGTTGAGCTTAGGTCAATTTACTTACAGTGAGGTTTCAACCTGACACGACAAGGATCATGGTAATTTTTTGATATGCCATTTTAACCTGGCAAAAAAAAATGTTTTATAATGTCAAACCTTGCTTTTAAATGCATATTAGTCAACCCTAGGTTAGGCCCTGGACAGCCCGGAGGTCAGGGTGCAAAGTGTTGAAAACTAGTACATGCAACTTTAGGTTTTTACATGTCCTGGTAATTTTTCAAATGGCAAGAGATAACCAGTTCATGTTTGGAGTCTCTGGAACCACAATTTAAAATCCTAACATATGGTGAAGCCAGATTTTAAATTGCAATTGCATCTTCGGAACCGTCATTGAGCTATGCATCCTCGGCGCAGGCTCTCACATCTCTTGCTGACAGCAGCCTCGACTATGCTGACAGACTCTGCATCGCAGCCTCGTAGCTTTTCAGGACTGACGCATCACTGCAACTGGGCGCCGAATCCTCGATGCTCGACTTCAGAATGCAAGCCCCATTGACAGGACCTTTGACAATGATGCATGACCTCGCACTGCAACCTCATTGCATCTCAGAACCGATGCGTCCCTTTGGCTGCATGATTCATCTTCAATGCGGATCCACGTAAACCACAGCATGCCAGGATTTAAGTTACTCTGTTCAGTGGGCCAAACTGGGTCCCTGTAGCTGGCATGCGTTCCATCATGGAAAGCTTGAACTTGTGACTTTGTCTCAATCGACGCAACCAAATATCCACAGTTGGCGCTTTATGTCTTTTGATGCTATTTTCACTAAAGACTTTTAAATTCAGTATCTACTGTCTACTAATTGGATTTTTGTCACTTTCGGATTGTATTATTCATTACAATTACTCTATCTGTTGTGGGCTCCTTTTTTTGTGCATTTTCATCGTGTTACCGTTTGAAGTGTTGCACAAAATACTTTACACATTGCCTCTGAGGTAAGCCTGACTGCTCTGTGCCAAGCTTCCTGAGGGTTGAGCATAGGTTAATTTAGGGTTGCTTGTATCTTTACCCTGAGAACAATTGTAGTTGCTGCCTGAGACGGGTTTCACTCTCCTCAAGCAGTAATCCCATTTTTTTACAGTAGTGTTTCAGTAGACATTCTTCCCCAACTGCTTGTAAAACCTATGGTATATTACTCAATTATTTAGGAAAAACATACTGTAAAATGTGCCAAGCGCTGCTTTCAGTTCCAGTCTAGCATTGATGCTTATTTGGAGTTTAACTTCTTGCAGCATTGATTACTGGGAAAAAAATGGGATGGAAAACATAAGAATATTAGAATCAAATGTTTATGTAAAGCAGAATAGCAGAGAAGCAGGAAAGCATAAGTATAGAAGCACAGTCCAAGGGAGAAAGTGATCATAACTTTTTTATGAGAAAGCACTTTCTGATGGCCATCTCATGCTTCCTTGGTACAACCAAATATAGAATGTGAGGGCAATTGAATAAAAGTGTTCAATGAACAAAGTGATTTGGTGTCTCATATATGGCTAGTGCCTAGCCAACCTCATACTCATAGGCCAGTTGAAGGCCTAACAGAGCTTTATGGAGTATATTTATGAAGAACATTATCAGCAATTTCTGCCATTGTTAACTTACAGGAGTGTCGCCCAGTGAAAAAGGGGCGGGAGGGCTGAATGGCTTCTGAAGCACCAACATTCCCCACAGGGTCTCCTTTGACTGACAGATGGTCTGAACCAAAAGTAATATCTGGGGTAAATGTTCTGCAAGGGATGAAATATCATTTGGATTATCTACTAATGATGGACAGAAAAGATGGGAATCTGCATTAACTATTCTGTGGCAGCCAACCTAAAGGCTCCCCATAAAAAGGATTTTAAGTAACTCACTGAGTACGTATCAGTACTATAGATGCTTCTAAAAACCCTAATACACATTTTACACTTCTGCTCATGCTAATTGGAATAAGTAGAGAAGTCAAATGACTCCTTTATGGCACTCAATCTTGGGCTATGAGAAAAGGAGATCCCATTTATCAACGTGTGCGGCAAAAATTGAAGTGCGGTCAAATAATATAAATATTCGTCTTGGAAGATGAGGCCTTCCCCATTTCACTGCACTACAGAAGGTGCAAAATGCTGAGTAAAATGATAGTATGCTGGAAGATGTAAAATGATACTATGCTCGAAGATGAAAGAATGTACTCGCAGACACTAAAAAGACGACAGGACAGTGAGGAGACACAAAGAGATCAGCATGTGAAAGAATTACATCTTAGTACTCTAGTAGGCTTCGGGTTGTATATGCTCACTCCTTCATAGGTGCAGAAGCAGCAAGGGATTAAGTGGTTCTTAGAATGGAAAACTGACTTAGCACTTGACAGCCTGAGAGTAGCATAGTGGTTGCGGAGCATTGTGGATGTTTAAAGAGATTCCCGGTTTCTAGGTGCTGAGCGACAAAACCTGTGAGAAAAGTGAAGAGGACATTCAGAATCTCATAGAACTAAGTGATAGGCTGCCTCTGGTCTAAGGACACCTGCACTCATTTGCAGGACCTCCACTTGTGGAGGAGAAGCTTTGTGCTGTGATAACATTGGAGGCTCTTATCCTGTAGCATCACTTTGCCGGCTCCAGCACCTAAAATAACAGCACTTTTGGTTGCTGAAGTGGTTGAGCTTATGGTACCCATCAGCAGCCAAGAATAAAAAAAATATGTGCCTGACAATGCAGTGAACAGTCCTAATAGAAAAATGTGAGAGAAGGGAATCATAAAAAACAATGCACACGTTTATCAGATGCTAACCTGATTGGAAAGGGAAGTGGCCACCTAGGCATTCTGAATACCAGGACTGAGGGACATTGATAACATCCATTAATTTCAAATGTATTCTGTTTTAAGTAAGAAGTAGTCATAACCCACCCAAGCGAGAGAGTCTATTTTGTTTCACAGTCAGCTGTGAGGAGTGTACAAGAATTACACAGGTTGCCAAAAAATTAAAATAAACAGAAGTAGATTCAGTTCAAGACACACCAATTGGCTGATAAGGCAAAGTAGAGATGGAAAAGCAAAAACAACTTCAAACCAGGAGTCACAGATGAGGTTCCTTTCCTTATCTAAGCTACATCTCAGTTACTGCACAGTGCAGAGGGTTGAGTGCCAACAGAAGGGCATAGCCTGTGTGCAAGCAGTGGTGCAAGCAGCGGTGCAAGACCGTGGAAGGCATAGGCTCTCTGAAATAGTCAAAGGTCGGGAAAACTGTGTTATCTTGAGGCCACGGCCCTTGGCCCCAGGCCCGCACCAACTGAAGCCGGGAGGGGCAGCTGCCAACTCACAGGAGGCCTGGTGGCAGCGGCCCTAGTGATCCTGAAAATACTGGCCCTTCCAAGCCCAAGGAAGCGGTCCAGGTGCGTGTTCCTGGGCCAGCGCCTCCTTCGCCTTTCCTAGCAGTAGCTGCAGCTCAAAAGTGTGCTATCCCCAAATGCAGGTCTGCTGGTGGTGCCCTCCTCTCTTGTCGTGTAGGCGAGGTTTGTTGAGGGGTGTCCTTGTAGTGGGGGAGACAGGAAATAGTTGGTTGATTTGGGTGAGGGGGCAGTTAGCAGGCTCGGCCTGGATCTGCTGTGGACAGCGTATCGCTGTGGGAGCGGGTTATGGGCTGGGTTGTGCTGTGGCTGGTCAGATGGCAGCCTGGGTGTGGCTTGTAGGCAGGGAGTTGGCCCTCACAAGGAAGTGAGATAAGTCACCAAGACACCCGGAGGTGACAAAATGTGTGTTTAGGTGGTCAGGAGAATTGGGCTTTGTCAGTGACAGTGCGGTATCAGGCCTCATAAGCCAGGAGAGTGTTTGGAGGACTCATAAGCTGAGAAAGTGTTTGGGGGGCATATCCAGGGAACCTCTGACCAGCCAATTCTGGGCATTGGGCTAACCTACCCTTCCAATTTCAGTTTTGGTTATTCTAGGTGTTTTTTCCACCAGGGTTGCCGACTCGTGGAAGAGTAGGCTTAAGATCCTCTTTATTGGCTTGTTCCACCAGCTCAACCCCTACTTTACCATCTGGAGCCCAAACAACCACAAAATCTGACAGCTAAAATCTTTACATCAGGTCGTATACTAACCACCAGACAGAGCCAAAAGACCAAAGCTAACCCGCTGAAGAATAGAGCTCCCCATTTATGTATACTCAAAGGTGCTGGTGAAATACTAGCTTTCTTTAAAAAAATTCTTGATGATAGTCGACTCCATTGGGGGAGATCATTCTCCCCTAATGTACAGGTGGTAGATCAGTTGGCTGCTCCCTTCTCGCCACATTCTCAAACACAAAGTGTCGTCTTTGGCCAGGACAGTTTGTTGTCCTCTAGGGTTGAAGACCACCATATCCTCATTGTCAGTGGGAAACAATATTGAAGTTTCACCCTTTCCCTTAGCCTCTCAGCTCTCATTAAGTTTGGACTATACTTTACCTGTGATCTCACCAATAAAACTGGTGTCCCTGGTCTCAGATAGGAGGGTGGAATCGCCGACTGATACTCCAAAGCAGCAGAAACAATCTATGACCCTGTTCTCGAGTACACCCAGTCTTACAATCTCGGAGCAGGATAATCTTTCTGCCACACCGGATTTATTGCTGAACCCTCCAATGAATACCTCAGCAGATTATGTATGCTTCTCCAGTTCCTTGCAGAGTCTTGAGTGTATTTTGGCATCCATTTTGTTCTTATTGGGAAAGAATACTGACAACTCAGACCCCATTTTAGACATGTTATAGGTTATACTGAAGGAACTACCTGTAATCTTAAACAGAGAAGAGAATAAGCCCAATGTAAAGAGCTTCATAACCAGTACAGCGGATATGAGTACACAGGCGGGCAATCCTAGGATCCTTCCATATAGTCATTACTTTTTTGGGATAAAATCTTGGTCCCAAGTACTCTTGAAGCCCTCTTTATGGAGGAAGGGCTATCAGCCTATGAGGGTACAGATAATGGGCTAGTCCTCCCTGGCCCCACCTAGGCCTCAGGTGCATCAGCTAAAGTATTTCCTATCTTCAACAAAATCAATAGGATTAAGCTGGAAGTCACCACCCAAGAGCCAGGTCTTTTATGTTTCTTTTGCTAAAACTAGAAAGCTGCAGGTTTGTCGTATTAGTGTTCTAGTGAGGATAATTCTGCCATGTAATAATATGCCGGTATGATGGGCTTTGGCAAAATGCCTTTCCGTTGTAATCGAAAAGCTAGCTACTATGACCTCGCTTAAAAAATGATGCTATATGCTGTTTGCACAATACTGTTGCCCGTGGGTATATATGCGTTTTATTCTGTCAATATTTTTTTTTATTCCCGAGCATGAATGTTTTTACAGTTTTGCAAACTTTGGGCCTTATTACGATGTCGAGCGAACTTGGGCTTGCCCGACACCGTTTCGGTGTTTGAAAAGACCGACCATAGGTCGACGGTTTCGACTGCCAAATTACAATGGGACCGCACATGGTGCGGTTGCAAACTCCCATTTCTCTATGGGAGCTTGTGCTGCTGGTTATTTCCGCTCGCAGCACAACTCCCATAGAGTGATGGGAGTTTGTGTGAATCCCTGCGCGATGACGTGTCCTGCCTGGTACAGACTGGATTGGATTGGCGTGAGGCCTGCTGGACCGCAGTGTAGGCCGACAGCGTAGTCATCAAGGGCCCACAGACATGTGTGGTTGGGATGCCAGGCACAGACTTGTTGTCACCACATCAAAGGGAGTACAGTGATGTAAATGCTGCATTAATGTGTGTACTCGGACAATGTGTAATCAAGACTCAATCCCAAATTTGTGACCTACTTGTCCGCTGTGCATGCAGGTGGAGTACGTCAACGAGAAGGGAGTACTGAGGGCCTGTGCCGTGTAGGCCGTGATGTTCTGAGGAGGCTGCCAGATTCGCGGGCACTCGGGCTTGGAGCTTGCACCGGCACATGGAGGGCCCTCTTCGAGACGAGCCATTGTTGGCAGGTGTGCATTGAGGTCTGGGTGCGCAGGACCTGGCAGGACTGGTACGGGGACCTACAGCCCGGGGTGCAGCTGGCGCACAGGAATGCAGGCAACACCGCTCACGGTGATGGCGACGGCGTAGGCGTCATGGCGGGGTGAGGGGCGCCTCCCTGGCAGAGACGTTGGGCATTTCGGAAGAGGACCACGCCCAGAGCTATGTGCTTTTTATTCACACCCCTACGCTGGCCTGGCGTACACCGGGCCAGCCCACTCCACCCACGCTTACAGGGGGGGATGTAACAAGCTACATTTCCGGGATCTTCCCCATTGGCTGGGGTGACATGGTTGCGTCCACTGTCCACTGCACTCCATAAACCAGTGGTGTATGTCAACATGGATATGTGTGCAGTCTGGCCATCGCTTCCACGCCACACTTGGAATTGTGTACATTCTCATTCATGGGTCACTTGCCTCCTTCACACAAGCCAGGTCCCCACCTCTTCCCACAATCTGCTATCGTGTGGCTGAGCTGCCATGCAGTTGATGGCTTATGTGCATGGCTGGCCAGGTTGCCAGAGTAAGTTGTGCTGTCATGTCTGGTGGGTGGGCATGTTGTTTGGCATGTTGTATGTGAGTTTGAGATGTGTGCATTCCCAGTGTTGTGAGTTGCATGATTGTGGAGTTGAGATGTGTGATGTGTTCATTTGGTACTTGCCAACGTGCAGCGCATTTCCATAGGTGCCAGCCAGGAAGCGCCGGGTGATGAAGGACTGTCGGAAGATGTAGGACTCATGCACTCGGAATGGGTGGTTGGCGTCGACGTTGGTGGAGATTCACAGGTGGTCCACTATTGCCTGCAGAGTGATGGTATGCGTGTGCTTTCAGTAGCGGATATTGTGTGCAGTGTCACCAGGGGACACAAGTAGGACATGTGTGCATTCAATTGCCCCCTGACGCGTAAGTGAAGCCAGCTATGGCGTTGAAACCTTGCTTGGTCTCCAGCTGTTCCTGCGCAGTGTGGGGGAAGGATAGGTAGTGTGGTACCAAGCTGATGATGGCATCCAAGACAGTTGTGGGGGGCTTGGATTGGGCTGGCTGTGAGACTCCTACGACTCTGGCGGTTGTTGGTTGGCAGGTCCCAGAGGCCAACAGGTGCAGCACAGCCAGAAGCTTTGTCTGCAGAGAGATGTTGGTTGTCCGCTGTGTTGGTACCATCATCCTGTGGGCAATGGTGGTCAGGATGCGTAGGATGGTTGTCCTTTTTAGCCTGTGGTGGGCAATGACATTCCCTGGTGTTGGGTCAGCAGGTCGATGTCTTTGTCTGTGCTGCCTCAGTGTTGGTCCGAGCAGGGGGCAGGGGGTCAAGAGTGGGGTCCTGGGGGTGGTGGCGGTGGGTGTTGTTGCCCTATTGGGGCTCCGGGCTGCATGTTCAGTTGCCCGGGGGTATCTGTTGTTCTTCATGTTCGGCTATGGGCTGTGCTCCCTTGTCTGGTGCCAATTGTTGTCCGACTTTACACCAGGTCAGAGCAGGTGTTAATTTCCTGCTGCTAACGCGCCTTATCGCATGTTTTGTGATCTTATCGCCTATCTGGCTGGCCGTTGAAAATGTTGTGGAGTGGTGTTGTCACGGCTTTCTGCACGGGAACGCTTACTCTGCATCTCATTAGCGATAGTTGCCGGTGTCATCACGGGCAAAGTTTTTTGAGGATGCTATCGCCGGAAATATGGGCTCCTTGAGAATATGCCCCTATGTTTGCCTGACCGTTGCCCGTTTGTGAAGAAGGTTGTTTCTCATCTTCTAGTTCTTATACAATATGTTAGGAACAAAACTTGAGTTTGTTTTCTCTCTTGGTTTCATAGGAACTTAAATAGAGGTTTAAGGGGAAGTGATCAAAATGTGCCATATTTTTTAAGACAGGGTCTACCAGGAGTCTCTGAAGGCTTTGGTTTGAATACTTGCACGAACGAGGCTGTCTGGACAGCAACATATTGCTTTTGTGTAATCATGTGATTAAGGAGCCTCAAACAAGTACTGAAGGGTTGGCCCACCGCAACACAGGGTTTATTTCAACATCACTGCTTCTCACACCACCTTCGCTCTACTCTCATCACTCGTTCTCTGCCCCTTCCTTCACTTGAATTGGTGGATCATATTTGTTAGGTGCATTGCCCAGGGAAGACTGAACGTTTTTCCAGTTGCTAACACTGTTGCCAAGCCCATGATGGTTCCCTAACTGGCTCTTCAGAGAAATGACTGCCTAGCCTCTATCAATAGAATCGACATGCAGTGCTTAATTTGAGCCTGGGGTTTCCGGTGCTCAGACCCAGCACTCAATTGTCAACACAGGCACTTATGACAGCTGTCACATTGTGGCACAGTTTGTGTAATTTAAAGATGAGCGGAAAATCACTTGTTATTAGCTCAATCACATTAAAAACAACCAAAACATGCCGCTCTTATAGCTTTGGGCGCCTCGAGCAGTTTGAAGTGTGACACTTGCACACTTGCAGCAGTGTAATGGCTGGTAGTTCTGTAAGTACTGTCATTGGCAGCGCTGGCAGTGGTAAAGGGTGGTGCAAGCTGCAGTGGCCTCCTGACTAGGACCCTGCCACTTATTTTTTCATTAATTAAATACTGCCCATTGCCAGTGTTCTCTCTGTGTAAGCGCCTTCTGGAATGAGTCAGAGGGTGTATTGGTTCTCCGTGAGCAGGGGCGTAGGTTCGGGGGGGGGGGGAGGCTGTTTGGAGTGTTACACCCCCCAAAATACATGTATTATTTAATAAATAGTATGGTACAGGAACTTTCAGTCGGGTTTATTAAGATGTCTGTTCAACTTCACCTGGGTTGTTTAAATACTCACTCAGACAAAAACACATACACACATTCTCGTCTCTGTTTTGAAGGTCTTAAAACATGGGTACTTTGGTACTTTTTTGCATTTTGAGGCGTGTAACTAGCTTTTAATATGCATAATCAGGAGGAAAGATGTGGCCCTACCCGTTCGTCCTCTGGCACTCCGCTGCCTGCTCACCCAAGAGCAAATTGTCTTTTACTGCATCAACCATCCTCCCAACCTATCATGGTGCAGCAACCCCCCAAAGGCCACAAAGTACTTTTCCCTCTTATTAATCGGCCTGCACCACTATCAAAAGATAATAGAATCTGGTGTCTGCACCCAGTTTTCCAGTCCATGGCGCCAAGGTGCCATTGGGAACCGTAAGCCACCCTGGCAAAATATTCAAACTAGACCCACTTCCTTCTTACTCTTTCTCCTTTTTTCTCTCTCGCCTAAACCCCCTCTGCATTTACTGTAATTAACCTGGGGGCCCGGAGAAGTGTCAGAGATGCCAGTAATTGTCCTCTGCTCCAAAGGCTCCAACACCCTCTCCCCCACTTCCCCTGCACTGTGAAAATGCCTGATGGAATAAACGGGCAGTCCGGCCCAGCAGGGCACTGGACCGCAGGCAGCCTTCGCCACAATCACTCTGCAGAGCCTTCAAGTCGTCAGTCAAGTGCAAGGTTTATTTAAGTTTATTTAAGTGAGCCATAGTTTTGAGGCCTGCAATGAATTGTGATGCACATGGTGTTTCCCAGTATAATCATACCAAAAAAGCGTAACTCTGCAGTAAATCCAACAGACTTTGTGCCCTCTTTCAATGATAATGGAGTGAGTTTTCCTTCTACTGCGAGTGAGAAAAAAGTCCTGATGTACTAGGCCTCATAATTGAGTGTACTGCCTTGAATGGGGAAAAAAGATTGCACTTTCGCATTTTACTTCCCTCGCCTTGATACACACGAGAAAACAATGTGGTATTTACTTTATGGGATTTTCTAGCATTTGCGGACGATAAGTACACATAAGGGGTGGTTGAGAAAACCATAAAACCGGATGCAAGAGGTGGAACACATTTGGTTTCTTTGATTCACTAAAGTATCTTTACCCAAGGCAAGCAAACCCATTCGTACTGGGTGGAAAGAGCATACACGCTCACACCTTCTAAACCCTAACTCCTTTTACCACTGTCACCAACATCGCACGCTCCTGAGAGGGTTACATTTGTGCAAGCTCGCTCTCTTGCACATGGCCATTGCCACTGCAGAGGCGTTCCTATAACTGCATGTTTAGTAGAAAGAAGAGGGCTCTTACACCAAACAGGCAAATGACAGAGCCACTACAACCATTTTTAAGACATAGCGCCATGAATTAAGGCCAGGCTGCCTTGACATCATTTCCTGAAACAAAGCAATTTCCATGACATCCTCAAAATACAACTGGTCACCCCTTTACTCAACAATCCAGCAGCAAACGCACAACATTCACTGGTGTCCAACCACCCACCCGCAAACCTTAGAAACGACTATTGCGAGTGTTGTTGTCAGACTGCTCAGCAAACATATCAAGAAGAACAATCTGAATGAAGAATGTGAATCAGTTTTCAGGCTCGTCTACAACACCAAAACTACCAGCTGCAAGTTCTTCTGAAGGGCGCACCATTATGAACAAAGGAGAAACGTGTATAATAAACCTTCCCAGCTTCTCTGCTTCTTCTCATCAATAGGATGATTCACTGCATGAGGATAGATGACACTTTTTCAAATGGTTCTTCTGCTGGCATAAAGAGTAAGTGAACATTGAACACTCGATATTGCCACAGAATCTAGCACCACATGGGGTTCAAGGCTCGATCACCCATTTACAGCTGTATGACTGATCCATGCATGCCTTTCCAACCCATGCTTTTACATCGAGTCAATTACAATGAATGTGTCTTTATCAACAGCAACAGTTTTTAGGTCGAGCTTTAGCAACAGGGCACATGCGCTGCACGCTCTGGAAGACTACGGTAGTAGAGTATGGGAGACAAGCTGCTATACTCTCTGTCCATATTTTTCATTGGCTTCTGTCTTTCTCCGTCGTAAATGCGGGCTTGTGATTCCATAATAGGCTTGTTAGTTCCGCCTTAGTACGGCCATGACATAATTGGCATCCTCCCATGGTTACTGGCCCCTTTACTTCATTGTTACACAGTGCGTGTACTTAATTTTCTTTATCCTGCTGATTTCCGGGTCCATGCTTGGGTTGTGGGGTGCACTTGATTTGTTATATAACCGCTATGGACAGCAGTGCTCGAGTCCAGCACCACCGCAGCCTGGACTACCCGCCACCGCAGCTCCAGAGGAGGTAGGGAGAAATTGCTGCGGCATGCAGAGAGTGGCCACGACACTATGAAGTCAGCTGATGCATTGCACTGTGGCCCGTGGAGTTCAAGGTGCGAGAAGTATGTCGGATGCTAGGTGGGTCTCAAACCATGTATAGGGTGGCCGAGCCAGCCGTGCATTTGTGGCCCTGAATGGGCCGTGTGGGGGCGAGAACACCTGGAGCATCAGGGCAGCCTCAGGACTTGGAGTGGGAGTGCTTTGTATCCTCAGTGATTACAGGGTGAGGCGCACAGCACCAGGAAAGCTGCTGGGGTCCGTGCTGGGAATAGCGCTGCCCACCACCTAGCGGCCGTATGGTGACGCCGCACTAGGTGATTACAAGGTGGTAAGACCGACATGAAGGTGAATGGCAAACGTCCTAAGAGTAAGGGACAGGCAAAGTCCTCACCTCGCTCTGCTGGACAGTGGCTCTGAATGAGTTGTCAGGAGAAAAGTTGCTGGGGCCTCGAAATAGAGTTGCAGTGCTACTTAATGGCCATAGATTGTCACTGCACCTCATCCAAGAGAATAGCTTATTGAGGCTTGGCCTGCAGATCTGAGAGGGGGTGTGGGGCCAAGAGTTGAAGAGGTGAAAGCACCCCAGAGACATGAACTGTGAAGGGGGAGTGAGAGGATATATGTCCTCATGTGAGAACCCCTGTAAATGCAGCCAGAGATTGGTATTTGTCCTGAGAGTCTTTGCAATGTGCATTTGGACAGAGTGCAGAAGACACACATCAGCAAGTAAAGTTCCAATTTAAAAAGACAGGCCCTAGTAGTGAACACGCTCTAAGGCAGAGTGGAAGCATGGTAGTCAAGGCGCCAGTGGTAGGAGGCCCAAGAAGAAGAACTGTGAGAGGCGGACAAAGAGACCTATGAGAGGTTGACTAAGAGACCTGTGAGAGGTCGATGGAGAGACTGGTGAGAGGTTGATGAAGAGACCGGTGCGACGTCGAAGAAGAGACCTGGGAGAGATCGATGAAGATAAGGCCTGTGAGAAGCCCAAGAAGACGACCTGTGAGAGGTAGTGAAGAAGAAGTTCCCAACGAGAGGTCTGGTTAGTAGATGAGAAGAAGGATCAGCCTAGGGGTAGGACATGGCCAGGGAGACCCATGTGAAGTACACGTCACATTGAGAGGCCTGGTCAAAAGAAAGATGAGTAAGGCACGATGGCACCAGACCGTGTCGTGAAGAAGGAGAAGATGAATGGGAAGAAGTGTGATACAAGGCCACAGCACTAGAGAACAAAGAAAGAAGAATCGAATGATGTGTAGTAGACATCTGGCACACTGCAAAGTACAGAATATGACTGTGAGTGTAATTGCAATCAAGTGCATTCCTAAGAACATCTAAGGAGTCTTGGACAGCTACAGTGGAGTACTGTACCTACGAAACACCAAGACGTCAGCGAGGCATCTTTGGTGCTGTGAGGCTGGTCAACCAGAAATCTTCGGTTAGACCATGTGAACCTGAAGCCTGAGGAAGAAAGCATGCTGGACCATTTGTACCATCCACCTTTGGGGTTGCATGTGTGGTTATGGTCCTGTTCGGACGTCCTGAGTGACTACAGAAGTGGAGCCTAAAAGAGGATCCGAGCAATCCACACTGGCCCGTAGCCATCCAGGGGCAAGGGCCTCAGGGATTTCTAGTGATAGAAAAATCCTGACATGAAAGATGAGACTGGAGCAGCTCCCCAGCAGGTATAAGCAACACGAAGATCTCAGTCGAAGTCTGGCTACCCCAAAGACTGCCCTGTATCTGCTGGAGCACCAGAGTCAGGATGGCAGGAGTGACCCAACCTGAAAATAACCACCCGTGAGGCAAAGCGAGTGACTTGAAGGTGGGACTCATAGCAATTGCTCCATGGGCCTATAGTATGGCATTGTAGAGACACGGTGCAGTCCACACAGTCCTGTGGAAGCCTGGTGAAGAGGACCTCAGGGGACTCTTGTGTGAGGGAAATCCTGGTAAGAGAGGACAATCCTGGTGAGAGAAGAAAGTCAGAGGTTGCTCCACCATCAGGCAGCTGGAAGCACTGAAGCATCTGAGGAAGACTTGTCAACAGTAACCAGGATGTCATCAGTCTTTAGAAGCTTGCTATCCATGGAGCCAGTGCTTATTTGAACATGTATCAGCCACAGACTTCCCTTTTGCTCCACAAGCACCCCCAGATCAGTCATTGTATATAGACTTCCATGCAGTGAGTCCAGCTGGGACAGGACCCACAGTGCTCAGGTGAACTGTGACAATCTGAATTGGTGAACGAGAAATCCAGACTTCATCTACACTGCCATTCGTGCCCAGAGCAGTCTTGTCAAAATGGCAGAGGCGTATCGTAATGGCTGGTGCTCCCAGCTGCACCTGTCCACGTATCCTGTCCTGCCAGCAACTTGAATGGACTCAGTAGAGTTTTTGTTTTGTTATTTTGTTTTCTAACACAGGTTGTACATGTTGCCCCATTTTCTATAAAGGTTGGGAGGAATATAGTGACTGGCTAGTCACGTTCCAGTGGTTATAAGTGATGTGATTCAATCAGCCTCTCCCAGACGGCTAGTTTCCACAATCACCCCACACGGTGACTGCCTTTTAATCTTATTTTAACTATTTTTAAATGTGGGAATTGTGAACTGGGGGGCATTTATGAAAGTATTTGATTTGCACTTTGCACTTTGCATCTTAGAGCACCAATCCCGGGCTCAGTTAGGGGCAACCACTTCCGCTTAGGTTAGCGGTCCAGTGTTTTCCCTGGGCGGACCTACTTAGCAGGCACGCTGACGCACACACGCAGCGGGCGCGCGCAGCGGGCGCACCGCCGGTGCGCCGAAGGGGCGCCTAAGGCAAGCCCATCTGCGCCCGTACGCGCTCGGGCCGGACGCAGGGCTCGTTCCCCTGGATGTTTTACCTCTAATAGATTGCGTTACATAAGTAGGGAATTACACTTGATTAATCAGAGAGATAGGCTTCCTCAATGTCCCAGGCTGTCTTTGGACAATTGCCACGATAACATTGAGGGCTCTTTGTGTACCAGCTGTCAGCTACCTCTCCCGGCTGTGTTGAATTTGCCAGTTAATAGCCGGAAAACTACATTGGACAACAAGATGGGCTATGGAAGCGGAGTTCCTCTGAAATGCATTCTATTTAATGCTTTATCCTTAGAGAAACACTCTACGGAATGTGCCCTCCTGCTTGAGGATAATAATGTAAAACTGGCTTTTATCACGGAGACATGGTCCGATAGTTCCTCTGGCCCAGATCTGGTTAGGCAACACCGCCTGGTTTTCACTGTTATACACTTGATCGGTCACAGAAAAAAGGGGGAGGGCTTGCGGTGATTTATCACGAGTCACTCACCCCAAATTTTGTTCCAGTTACTAATCAGGTGTGTGAGGATTTAACTTTTAATATATATTCTGCA
This sequence comes from Triturus cristatus, assembly GCF_964204655.1. Classification (NCBI taxonomy): domain Eukaryota; kingdom Metazoa; phylum Chordata; class Amphibia; order Caudata; family Salamandridae; genus Triturus; species Triturus cristatus. Next base: position 743,800,090 of record NC_140583.1, read on the forward strand.
CTATATAAACCCTTTAAAAGTATTTTAATTTACCGTCCACCCGGTTCCAAAGTGGTTTTTTAGACTCTCTGAGTTCGTTGTTAGAAGAAGGGCTGTGTTTACAGTCCTTCACGATGCTAGGAGACCTTAATTTCCATTTGGAAAAACTTAGTGATCCTGACACATCTAGACTAGAAGAAATTATGGCTATAGGAGGCCTTAAACAATTGGTGATTCCTCCTAAACACGTAAAAGGTCATACCCTAGATGGTATATATTCTAACAATATTGATTTAGTTGATGTTTCAGTTCTTCCAATCGCATGGTCTGATCACTCTGCGATCAAGTTTGAACTAAACAGTTCCCCTGCTCATTCCTCTGGTCACAGACAGATCAAAGAGATCATGACTAGAGCTTGGGGCAAATTGGATGTCAATTGTCTGGAATTCACTCGTACAAATTCAATGTATCAGCTTCCGCTGGACATTGAGGAGGCAACGACTCTTTACAATAGATGGCCTGCCAAGGCATGTGAACAAATAGTTCAGCCTAAAAGTGGACCCCTAAACGAACCTCTCCCACTGCTCCTTGGTACTCAGGAAAGCTGAAGGCGAAGAAATTAGTATGTAAACACGCTGAAAGGAAATGGCGTAAACACTATGCAGAATCTGATAAAGCAGAGCTCAATTTCGCTATCTCCAACTACAAGCAATCTCTTGTGGCGGCAAAGAAAGAGTATTTCTCTTTAGAAATAACTAAGGCCGAATCCAACTCTAAAGAACGTTTTAAAACTGTTATTAAATTGTCTAGTCCCAATATGCCCAAGAATCATGATGCTCCTGATTTCTGCAATAAAATTGCTGAATTTTTTAATTAAAAAATTGAGACGATATTTTCATCTCTGACGGGTTTGATTAACAAAAACCAGACCGATATGAATACAAAAATATTGGAAAGCCCATGTCCTTCAGACATGATATGTGATCATTTCACACCCCTGGAGAGGTTAGATACTTTGAAACTGTTGAACTGCATCAAATCTGGTGCTCCCAGTGACCCTTGACCTGCGTGGATTATTAAGTAAACCCCTGATATTATTTGCACCGCACTTACTCCCTTGCTTAATGCTGTCTTCTCATCTGGAATGTTTCCAAAATTATGGCAAAAAGCCTCCGTTCTTCCATTATTGAAGAAACAGTCACTGGATCCCAAGGACCCTAACAACTATTGACCAATCTCTAGACTCCCCCTGCCAGCCAAACTGTTGGAAAAAGCAAGGAACAGCCAACTCAGTGATTTCCTTCTCCTTAATAATTCTTTGGATCCATCGCAATATGGGTTCAGAGCTTTTCATAGCACTGAGTTGGCTTTGTTAAAATTGACCGAGGAAATCAGAGAGGCCGTGGATAGAGGAGGGAATGCGATGTTGATCCTATTAGACCTATCCGCGGCCTTTGATATGGTTCACCACATGGTACTGCTTAACCGGCCATCTGAAACAGGGATAAGCGGTTCGGCCTGGAAACTGTTAAAATCGTTCTTGACGGATAGGTCACAAACGGTAGACCTAGATGGTAACATCTCTGAACCCTTTTCATTGCCATGTGGGGTGCCACAGGGCTCTGCACTTAGCCCCACGCTTTTTAACATCTATGTGGCACCCCTGGCTGGCATCATTAGGTCCTTTGGGTTCCAGCTCACCTCCTATGCTGACGACACACAAATTGTGTTGTCGCTGACGGAGGGGAAAAGGAAGCAGGCGATCGCTTCCATAATTGTATGAGATCCATTTCAACCTGGATGTCCGCCAACAATTTAAAGCTTAACTCAGCTAAGACCGAGGTTTTAAAATTTGGCAACAATCCACGGGTGTGGACACCAGAGTGGTGGCCAGAGGAGTTGGGCTTGTGTCCTGTACCATCAACAAAAGCCAAGAATCTTGGTATTGTGGTGGATAATAAACTCACCATGGGGGACCAAGTGAGCATGGTGACGTCTTCATGCTTCATGGTCCTGAGAATAATAAAGAAAATTAGGTTCTTCCTGTCTGAGAGGAGCCTGAGGACTGTGGTGACGGTGGTGCAGATCAGAGCTTCCGAATCCCCTCTACTTCCACGGACGGAATGATTTCACAGTCACGCACACATACACACATCACACGCTGGTGGGGCCCATTACACCAACATTCATCCTAAATCACTCTATCCGTGCCCTGTAAAGGAGAAACACCTTTCACATGAACTCTATCCAATCTGCCTGTACTTTGAGGTCAATGCGACCAGCTAGTTGCTTGTAGATCTAACGAGAACATTTCATAGATTACACAAATAATATTCAATAAACATGACAAGAAATAACCACCCGAGACAGGAATTCAAACAGATTGTTCATTTATCTAAAATTGTAGGAAAAGCCAATTAAATGCAAAATTCATTTCTCTCATATTTACCTATTCTGTCTAAATGTCAGATCCTAAGTCAGAACCGGTCCTCTGTAGAAGAATTAGAGTTTTCTGCCGTCATGTAGAGTCATCGTCCTCTCCGTCAGCATGGGGACCTCGGATCATCAGCTCGGGAAGAAGTGGCGCTAGACCTCTCTAGTCTTCTATTATTTATACTAAAATTTACATTCTATAAAGTTACATTTCTTTGTTCAGAATGGATGAATGGCGGAAAAAATGTCGTCTTGGTACTTTTTCGATATTATGCGAGATTTTCTCACGCATAGATTGTCCCAAATAATGAATAGCAGAATTGAACGTCCATGACTAATTCGATACTTTTACGGATGTCTCTACTAGGTGAATTTGTTTCAATAGTGGGTTCATAACAAGTTTGTGTAGTCAATATTTCAACTTTTGCAACTTTTCCGTCTTCCAGGGGCTCTTGGCAGATGTCCCGGACTTGTCATCATGCTTATGGCTTTTCAGTTCATCGGAGGTGCAAGGTCACAGGCAGAGCGAAGCCTTTTTGTAAATTTCCATTTACTCGAGTGCAGGCTGTAGATGGCAGCCATTTTCGGCTAGGCCACATTGGACAACTTAAGCAAAAATAAACATAAAACAGAATTACTGCACGGAAATGATTATACAGTGTTATTCCCCTGCTAATACCCTTATGTGTGTGTATTTATCTAGCCATTTGCGACATCAAAAGCCATTAATGCATATTAATTTAAAGCGCAAACACCATAACATCACATAAGCAACATTGATTTCTGTCAGTTTGCTCACCAACTTAGTTAATTTATTTATTTATTTATTTCGCGATTTTTATTGCGCAAACAAATACCCGAAGGTGTCTCGGCGCATGTGACAAAAACGAGAGACCAAGCCGCAGGATTACTGATTGAACAGCCATGTCTTTAAGAGCCTACGAAATCTTATCAAATTGGGGGCAGTTTTTATGGTGAGTGGCAAAAGGTTCCAGAGTTCAGGTGTGGCAACCAGGAAGCGCCTGTCTCCCCAGGTTGCCGTTCTGGTGCGAGGTAACGGAAGCAGGCAGGAGTTGGCGGATCTCAGCTGTCTCTTGGGGCTATACAACTGGAATGCTTCAATCAGAAACTTTGGACCGACGCCATGCACTGCCTTATAGGCAATGCAGAGGGCCTTGAATTTAATGCGGCCCTCTACTCTTAGCCAATGCAGGTGACGAATGGCTGGAGTAGTTGGCTGGCGGCGGGGGATGTCAAGAAGAATTCTTGCAGCAGCATTTTGTATGGACTGCAACTTAGATAGAACGAGTTTCTGAGTATTAAGGAAGAGGGCGTTCCCATAATCGATTTTAGAAAACACTAGGGTAGAGACCAGGGTCTTCCCAGCTGAGGTGGGAAGGTAAGGCAGTATTTTCCTAATTTTCTTTAAAATAAAGAACGCAGATGACAAAACCTTGTTGACATGAAGGTTGAATGACAGCTTGCTGTCAAAAATGACTCCCAGGTTTCTGGCCTTATCAACTGGGACAGGAGGAGGGCCCAGCTGGTCAGGCCACCAGGCAGAAGACCAAACCGGGGAGAGATTACCAAAGGTCATGACCTCAGTTTTGTCCGAGTTAAGCCTCAGACAGTTGGAGGACATCCAGGTACTGACAGCAAGCATGGCGCTTTGGAAATTAGCTGCCACCGCTGGGCCGTCCTTGTGTATTGCCAGAACCAGTTGGGTGTCATCTGCGTAGGATGTAATTCGCAGCCCATGGGCCTTTATTACCCTCGCTAAGTCTGCTACATAGATATTAAATAGCGTTGGACTTAGCGAGGAGCCCTGTGGGACTCCACAGGGGAGTGCAGAGACAGGAGAATAGAAGTTACCCAACTTCACTGTCTGGGTACGGTAGGCAAGAAAAGATGAAATGAGATTTCTAGCCATACCGTTTATCCCCAGGGCTGTGACACGGTCGACCAGAATATCATGGTCGACCGTGTCAAAGGCTGCGGACAAATCCAGCAGAATCAGGACAGCCGCACCTCCCTGGTCCATAATGGCTCTAATCTCATCTGAAGCTTTTATTAAAGTTCACTTATTATTGTAGCCATGCAATTGCATTCCCACGTGTAATTCTCTTGTTAATAAGGTTGATTAGACAACATTTGACAAACTTTTAATACTTAATAATTAATCAGTAGTATTTTTAGTTAAACATGCGAAAATGAAACAGTTAATCGGTTTTAAAGTAAAAACCCTGCTCCATCAATCCCCCCTTTGGTGATATATAATCACCACAAAAATCAAAACCCCAAAAATCTATTTAGTTTCCCCTTTTGGAAGAATTTGAAATCTCTTCTTGTTCATGTTTTAATCCCTTGTTTCCATCTCATCTTCCTTTTTAGTTTCTATATACATGCTTTCTCTTAGCTCTTCTAGTTCTATTTCTTGTGGATCTCTTTCTGGTTTCTTTTGTCTCCTTTTAACATTTTCTTTTGTGATTTTCTTTTTATTTCTTCTATATCTACAACACATACATCCTAATCTAAGGATCAATAATGCAACAATTACACATGTTAATGGAAATAATATTTTACCAAATATGGTACTACCTATCTTAGCTACAACGTTTTTAATAGCAATCATCTTATTAGCCATTTTAGTCCAGATACTTTCAGCTTCCAGTGGTACTAATTCTTCATGCAAATCAGTAATATTTTTGATATAGACTTTTAGATCTTTACTTTCGTCTGGAATGTAAGTGCAACAATGTTGAACTTTCAGCATTCCACAGACTCCACCCTCTTTTGCCAAAAGAATGTCAAGGGCAAGTCGATTTTGCATCGCCATAGCACGCAAAGCAACCATTTCTGTATTAACCAAAAGAAAGCCTCCAGCGGTGCTTGTTGACAAGCGATCCACCACTGTTGACAGCTTCCGAATGCCAAATGCATTCAAGGAAATTCCCACTGCTGGAATTAAAGCTCCAAAAATATCTCCTACAATTTCTGTCCATGTTTCTCTTTTATAACGTGTTAATGTGTTAGAATGTTCAGCATCATCTACTCTATCCATGTGAAAATCTTTGGAAAGACCAGGCCTACATAACATGTACCAAACCAATGGTCAGGCAAATGGTAATAAGCCTTGTTCCCACAAATATAATACACTCCCGGGAAAACTGGATCTTCTCCTCCTCTAAATCCCCATCCGGTTGCAATAAAGTATGTATCATGGCACTCACTAGTCCCTATGAAATAATAATCATATTGGGATCTCTTCCTGGTAGTGCACAGTTTTCCTTTCTGTGGGGCATCTATAGCCATAGTTTGACTGGCTCCATCTTTCAACTCCTTTTCTTTTTCAATATCCCACATTGTTTCACTCATTTTATGCCCTTCTGCTTTCTTGTGCATATTCAACCTTCTTCTCTCAACCATGTCTAGAAAATTCTTCTCTTCTCCTTTTAAACTGCAAGTTAAATTATTTCTAAAAACATATTCTAAGGTTAATTCTTTGGTTTCTAGAAAAATCTCACCTAAAGTGTTAGCATCCTTTGCAGGATTCAGTGCTTTATTCATAGGCAACTGCTGAAGAATATTATCTATATTAGACATATTGTAATCTAATTTCCCTAACTGATAAAATATACTAATCAACACACTACAGGAAATTCCATATGTAGCCGGAAGATGATGATAAGTCACTCCTTCCGAAACAGAGGCAGGTAACTGCATGCAAACGTAGCAATCCCTTACTTCCATTGTCTTTATGTATTCGTACAACAATTTAGAAAAAACATTGCTAGAAAAATCATTAATTGACCTATCTTTATGTATATGTACATTACTAGTTCTAGTTGGAACTACCTTTAATGGACTCTTCCCTATATTAGTCTTGTTCTCAGTATGACCTTCTAAAGTGTCTATAGTGACTCTAAATGAAATCAGTAGAGCAAGCACGCTCCAAAGCAGCATTAATAAACCTGTACAGCAACAGCACATTTTGCACCATCTTTTCAGAAAGGTACATCTACTTTTATTCTCAGTGTTAGCCATTTTGATAATTTGACCGTGTCTTTTGACTTAGCCTCTTCTACTCCTCTACTGAACTTTTAAGGGCAGCAAGTACCCAACAGATTATTACAATCTACTAATTTTTAATATTTCTTCTTCTTCTCTTCTCCAAGTGAATTTTCCTTGGATTTACTCAATTTGGATTTTCATCACTTTTCACTGTCTCTTCATCATCATCAAACTGTATCAGGTCCTGAACATCCGTCTCTTCTCCAATGTCGGACAAGATAACTCTCAGGATTCCCACAGCTTCTTCTTCAGCAACCTCCTTCAGTAAAGCCTCCTCTGGACTTCCTTGGCTGTCCGCCTCTTCTCCTTGTTCAGGCAGTGCCCCATACGTCCATTCCGGTGACTTGTACCTCTGGTTTGGTTTCCTTATTCTTTTAGTTCTCTCAGGTATATTTGCTTCTTCTTCTTTGGTTGGGTTTTGACTTGACACTTCGTTCACCTGTTCAGCTTTCGAAGAGTTAACTCGTGTCAGTCTGTACCTTAGTCTCTTTATCTTATTTGGCCAAAGATCTCCTTTAGCATTTCTCTTTTGCTTTCCTTCTTTATTGTTTCTTTCTCCAAGCCAAGTTCTCTTTCTCAGAACTCGTCCTACATGTATCTCATTGTCACTTTCATCAGACTCTGTTTAAGTTGCTTCTGGTTCGTTAACAGCTTTCTTTTCTCCAATAACTTCATTTTCTCCAACAGTCTCTTTTTCCACCAATTGAGATTTCCCTACTTCTGTCCCTCCTCGGGTCTCCGACACGCAATCTTCTTGCTGTCTACTTGTCCCTTCACCTAGCTTGTTGTTGATGTTCCCCACACCTCCTCGGGGTTTTTCCGCAATCTGTCCCTCTCTGTCTTTGTCTGTCCCTTTTTCTTCAATATTTATCTCAGGTGGAACTTGTCCAATTTCCTCATGTGATTCAGATGTATCTTCTGTTGGAATGTTCTTTTCTTTTATTTCTTTCTTTTTGTGTTGGTCACTGTCAATTGGAACCTCAGGCAATTCTTCTGAGTCTGAACTTGCTTCTGCAGTTTGCACTGTTCTCTTCAGAACCTCTTCTGGTGGGATGAAAATTTCTCTCGACCCACTTTCAGGATTCTTTTTCCTTCTTACTGCCTCACTGTCTGCATCATCACTGGAATCTGATTCTTCAAAGTATTCCTTTCCAGTACCATCTCTTGGATTTGGAACTCTCAGTGTGTGGCTTGCATGTATCCAATTTTTCACACCAGCGCACTTCACAGCAGTCGTTGTGGTCAAGATGATTTGTCTTGGCCTTCCCCACCTTGGAACCAGGCAATTCCTTCTTCTGTGGACTTTTATTCTTACCCAGTCCCCTGGGCTTAGATCATGGGCTGGTTTCTTCTCAAGTGTGGGGGCGTCTTCTCCAACCTGGTGAAACACAGAATGAACTGCTTCAGCCAGGCCTTTGCAATATTCCAAAATCATGTCATCAGTTATAGTCATCAGCTTGTTCACTGGTACATATGCATGCTTCATAGCACGTCCCATGATAATTTCATGTGGACTCAAACCTGTTGTTCTGTCTGGAGTAGACCTAATGGTCATTAGGACTAGAGGCAAGACATCGGGCCATTTCATTCCTGTGGCTATGCACATTTTGCCAATTCTGTTTTTGATGGTACCATTCATCTGCTCAACTACACCAGAAGCCTCTGGTCTGTAAGCACAATGTAGCTTCTGCTGTACACTCAATGCTTCACAAATTAGACCCATGATTTCATTATAAAAATGTCCTCCTCTGTCTGATTCAATGCTTACTGGGAACCCGTACCTTGGGATGAACTCTCTTAACAGTAATTTGGCCACTGTTATCCCATCATTTCTTCTTGTTCGGTACGCCTCCACCCACCTTGAGAACAAACAGACCACCACCAGGACATACCTCAATCTGTTGACTGGGGGCATTTCAATGAAGTCTATTTGCATTCTTGTGAAGGGTCCTCCCTCCCTGCCTATTGTTCCTAGGCTCACCACTGTTTTCTTTCCAGGATTGAATTGCTGACATATCAGACATCTCTGGCAGAGACTTTCTGCTATCAGTCTAAACTTTGGACTGTACCAGGTTTGCTTAAAGGCTCTTATCATAGCATCCCTCCCCAGGTGTCCTTGGCCATGAGACATCCTTGCCATTGTTGATAGCATGCTGTTTGGCATGACTGGTCTTCCATCCCTATAGACCCACACATGATCTTTTTCTCTAGGCGCACAACCTGCTTTCACCCAATCTCTCATTTCCTCATCTCCTGCCTCATCCTGCAGCTGTTTTACTTCCTCCCATGTTCCCACTTCATTAGTAAACATTAAGGAACAAGAAGACATTTCCCGTTCTTTACTCCTGTTAATTGAGTGATTGTTTCTTGCACAATATTGTGCTATGTCATTGGCAAACTTGTTACCCACTGTTACAAAATCATCACCATTACCATGAGCAGCACATTTTACAACTGCTAGTTCTTTAGGCAGCTGTATCGCCTCTAGCAGTTTTCCAACCACTTCAGCATTCGTTATGGGAGTTCCACTTGAGGTCAGGAAACCTCTTTGTAGCCATAGCTGGCCAAAATCATGGACAACTCTGAAGCCATACTGGCTGTCAGTCATCACAGTCACTCTCACACTTCTCCCAATCTTGCATGCTTTTGTCAGTGCCACCAATTCTGCCACCTGAGCGGATTTGACTCCTTTCAAAGGTGATGCTTCCACAACTTCCGAGACTTTGCACACGGCATATGCAGCACTCAACACTCCTTCATCTGTTCTCAGACAAGATCCATCCACAAACAACACATGATCACTTTCAGGCAGTGGCAGATCTCTTATGTCTGGCCTTGGCTTTGTACAGTAATCAAGTACATCCAGGCAATCATGATCAACATCATTTCTCACTCCCACACATTCAGCATCAGGCAACAGTGTCGCTGGATTCACATTCACACATCTCTCCAGGCTTACATTGGTTGCACCAAGAACGACTTTCTCATATTTAGTCAGCCGACTATGAGACATGAACTGTGTCCGGCTCCTTGTTAAAAGGATTGCCACATCATGAGGTACGAATACCCGTACAGGGTATCCCATTATGATTCCCTCACTTTGTTCCAGACTTTTACAGGTAGCAGCTACTGCTTTTAGGCAACCTGGCAAACCCACAGCTACTGGGTCAAGAGTTGCTGAGAAATAGGCAATTGGCCTCCTCAGACGTCCATGTTTCTGGATTAACACTGAAAGTGCACATCCATTTCTCTCACTACAGTACAGCTCAAATTCCTTTTCATAATCAGGCATTCCTAGGGCAGGAGCTTCACAAAGTCTGTCTTTTAACTCTCTGAATGCAGCCATTTCTTCTGGGTTTAGTTCTAATGGGTCTTTTACCTCACTTTTGGTCAATTTGATCAATGGTTTGGCAATCAGGGAAAAGTTACTTATCCACTGACGACAGTAACCCACCATTCCCAGGATCATTCTCACCTCTCTTTGTGTCATTGGGGCTCTCATTCCCCTAATGATTTTGATTCTGTCAATAGTCACTTTTCTCAGGCCTTTCTCAATATTGTGTCCCAGATACTGGACTTTTTTCTTACAGAACTGCAATTTGGCTGGAGATACTTTTAGTCCTCCATCTGCCAAGTGATTCAGTAATGCAATGGTGTCTACTTCACAAGCTTCACGTGTTTTTGATGCCACAAGTAGGTCATCAATATATTGGACCAAGCCTGAATTTTCAGGCATTGTCAGACTTTCCAGAGATTTCTTTAGCAATTGAATAAATATTGAGGGGCTCTCTGTATACCCCTGTGGAATTCAGCACCATGCCAAAATCCGTTCTCCAAATCTAAAAGAAAATATTGGCTGGCTGTCATGATGCAATGGGATTGAAAAGAAAGCATGACACAAATCAATTACCGTATACCATTCTGCATCATGGGGAATCTGATACAAAATCACTGATGGATTTGGCACAATAGGACAACATGGCACAACAATCTTGTTAATTTTTCTCAAATCCTGTACTATTCTGAACTTTCCATTAGGTTTCTTCAGTCCCATTATCGGTGAATTACATGGGCTGCTCAATATTTCTCTTAACACCCCTTGCTGGATCATTTTTTCAATTAAGGGTGTTATTCCTTCAATTATTTCAGGTGTCAATCTGTATTGCGGTATGTTTGGGTAAACCACTCCCTCTTTTACAGTAATCTTTACTGGATCTACATTTCTCATCAGGCCCACGTCTTCTCCAGTAAAATCCCAAACTGCTGCTTTCACTGTCTGTTTCAGCTCTGGGGGTAATGCATCTGGATTAAATATTGTATATGTTCCCAAAGCCTCACATTCTCTGTTATCCATGGTCATTCTCTATAGAACATCCTCATCAGGTGTCTCAAAGGTTATTCCATCTGGAGTACAGAAAATAGTGCAATTCATCTTGCACAGCAGATCTCTGCCTAGCAAGTTCACAGGACTTGTGTCACACACCACGAATCGGTGCATATCTGAAAATTTCCCTATTCTAACCCTTACTGGTTCAGTAAGTAGTGTTTTGATCTGTGTGTTAGACACACCAACCACTTGGATTGCTTCGTCCGAGAGAGGAAGATTCTTTATATCAGCTGACCTGACAGTTGATCTCGTGGCCCCAGTGTCAACTAGGAAAGTGACACTTTCACCATTAATTTTCCCATCTACAAAAGGCCCTGCCTGGTCTATTTCTAGAGTTGCGCCAGGTACGCACTCCTCCTCCTCTCTTCGGCACCGTCAGAAGTCTCCCTCAGAGTCACTTCCCTCATTTTTCAGCCAGTACTGTGAAACAGCGCTTGCGCGTTTTGGTTTGATTACCTGCTCTTCATCGTAGAACCCCGATTCTTGGCTGTACTTCTGGGATCCTTTTCTCTGTGGCAAGGATGGTTTTGGCACCTGATTCTGCTGCTTATCAGCTTTCTGCTGTTGCCGATGCTGACCACACCCCTCACTCTGCACCTGTGAATTCAATGATGAATTATCGTCATTAGTAGACGGTGGATTCTTACACTCGGATTTCCAGTGCCCCAATTTTCCACAGTTGTGGCATGGGAACTTTTTCTTAGCTTCCTCGATATTCCCCTTTCCTTTTCCTGGACCAAACCTGGGCTTATTTATTGGGTTATTTGCCTGTTCAACCAGCTGAGCTTCCTGTCTTTCTGCAACTTTCACCTGTGCTCACATTGCCTTTTCTTTTAGTTTTCTCTGCTTTGCCTCAATCTCATCACTGAAGTATTTTGCATGTCTCAGAATCTCATCAAGCTTCTTACTCTGCCAGTCTACGTTGTGCTGCCGTATCATTTCACTGATTTCAGGCCACAAACCATACACAAATCTATATACAAAATGACTCAGATCCTTGTCACCCAGGTGTTCATCTCCACTGAACTGCTTAAAAGCTAGTATCAGTCTTTCATAGTAGGCATGTACCGATTCTTTCAATTCCTGATGTGTTCGATCTATTTTAACCCAGTCTTTCTCCTTGGGGGGTACTTTATTTTTCAAAAACGCCATAACCTGCTCGTACTTCTTCAAGACCTCCGAGTCTGGAGCTCCTGTTTTTGGATCTCTTGGGTATTCCTTAGTGGGCCAGTCTATGACTATTTTACATTCTGCCCACAGGTCTGCTGGTACAATTATATCAAACAGACTATTCAGGTCAATCCACAGTACTTTTGACAGCTTTACAAATCTGTCGACTTGTCTATACCACTCAACTGGCTTTTCCCTTAGTCGAGGAAAATCATTCGTAAATGATAAAATATCCTGTCTGGTCCATGGGACATGTACATACCCACCTCCTGGAATCTCTCTCATGGGGTAAGCTGTCACTGCCTTCTCTTTTTCTTTTAGGGGAAATGCTGAGTAAGTTCTATCTGCCCCATCCTCTCGCTTTCGATACCATCTGTCTTTCCATTTCTCTACATCTCCCCATTTCTTCAGCAAAGCAATCATTTCCTTAATCTGTCCTGTTCGGCCTGCATTGTTTAGATTCTCAATATCCTTGTCTGAAAAATCCACTCGGTAAGGCTTTTGTAAAGCTTTCACCTTGTCCATGTCAATTCCCAATTCACTGGCTATTCCTTTCAACCTGTCATGTATGTTCTTTGCTCTCCATGTGACACTCTTGCAAAGGAAAAGAATCTCCCCTTCCTGATAATTCTTCAGCGTTTCTGTAGGGAGTGTACCTACAATCATCTCTTCCATTTCCATATGTAGCCTAGCTACATCAATTCCCTGTGATTCTCTTTCTTTCTTCTGCAAGGTCTTCAGCCAATCATTCAAATCTTCAGCAGTTATCACAGATTTTTCTGCACCCCCTGATTCTGTCACTCTTTGTGGTTCTAAAATTGATCCTCTGTTCCCTTCCACACATCCAGAATTCAAACTTGAGTTAGTCTGCACACTCAATTCCCCTCCACATATGGTATGTCTCCACTGATTTTCTCCTGTTCTCCACTGTGTTTCTCCCGCTCTCATTTCTGCCTGCTCCGGAGGTACAATCAATCTATTGCCCACATATGGTACCGTCAAACCACTCTCACCCGTCCTCTGCTTGTCAAAAATCGGCATAACCGGGCCTATTGTCACAGGTACTGTAACAGCCTCAAGATTTTTAGTCAGTTCCCTGATTTTCTCTGTCAGTTCAAAAGTAGTTCTTGCTAGTTCTCTGGTCTTTTCATCTTCAAGTTCCTTTTCTCTTTCTATCTCTCTTTCTCTCTCTCTTTCTCTCTCTTTTTCTCTCTCTCTCTCTCTATTTCTCTCTCTCTTTCTCTATCTCTCTCTCTCTCTCTATCTCTCTCTCTTTCTCTTTCCGCCAGAGAACAACTGCTTTTCAACTCAGGGGCTGTAGCCTCTGTCTTTATAATCCGCAGGGTGTTTCTCATTGGGGTAACTGCTGTTCCTACCTCCGGTTCTCGTCTATACGGGGGTGGTCTTTTGTAGAGCATGTCCTCTAAGACATCATCATCAGACTCATTTGCCCCATATCTCCTGGTCTCTACATTATGTTCTTTCTCTGTACACTTTCTCCCTCCTGATTCCTCTACCGTTCTTACAGGATATAATCCCTCGGTCATACTGGCATCACGCCACCTTCTCATCCGGTCATGATGGGTTTCGCGATCATACTTTCGCCCAAACATGTACCTGTAGCTACCTCCACTCCTCTGCTTTTCTCGTTCATGCATTTCGTCTTCCCATTCAGTCAACGCCTCAAACTGCGTTGGCCTAGGCCGAGGCTCTAGATTCATCATCTGTTCCCGTAGGTTCCTCAGTATGGCCAGATTAAATGAACCATGTTCTGGGAACGCTAACACTCCATCATCTTTAGTGTACTTCACCCAGTTATCTAACCAAATACAGGTATGATACCCATATTTTGCAACCATGAAGGATGCCGGGGTTCTTATCAGGGGCAATAACTGTCCTTCTCTTGTCACTATGTCTTTATCCTTGTCGAACCAATTCTTCATTTTACTAAGCAAGGATTTTTTCTTCTTTTCCTCAGCGTGGTAATACATTTTTCTTGTTTTCCACTAGCTGTTTACCCTTTCTACAACTATACGATCTCTTGTCCAATTGCAGCGCGACTTACAACAACGCACCAATCCTGGAGCGTCTACGTCACTTACTCAGTCCGCGAATCCCAGCGCAACTCACACTAACGCACCAATCCTGGAGCATCTACGTCACCCTGTATGTCTCCCAATCCTAGCGCGGCGTACACTAGCACACCAATCACCGTGCTTCCACTGTTCCAACCCACTGTCCAATCACAGCGCGGTCTCCCTGACGTCAGCAGTCGCTGCAGTCGCTTCTGTTCCTGTCTCCTGTCTATTTCGTCTACCCCTCCTTTACAAGACTACTTGGTAGACTTTGTTTCAATTTCTACGAGTCCGTTAGTTACAACATACAAACATCTCCATTGTCTGCTTCGCTAGCCATAGAACAGCAAAAGACCTTTCCCATGAGAATTCTGCCTTTCCCGAGAGCAGCGCTTACCTCTGCCCTACTACAGAATCGTTACTTCCGTTGATAAAGTAGCACATCCCTCTACTTTACCCTTCTAACAAGCATCAATTAACTGTTTCCCTCCGGAATGTTCCTAAGAGTTTCACAATTAAACAGAATGCCTTCTAATACACGCACTTACACACCAGAAAATGTAGTACATTCACACAGAATTCTGTCTTTCCCGAGAACAGCGAACAGTCTGTCCTACTACAGAATTATATCACACGTTAACAAAGCAGCGCTTACCTCTGCCCTGTCCGTCTAACAAGCTCCGAGAATACCTATTACTTCTCCAGCGGTAAGTTTTAATGGAATACCTTACGGATCCCTGGGACTTAAGACCAGAGTTTCACAGATAACCTTTGCTATCATATACACTTCTCTCACACAGAAATACGTTTCTAATGGCAACACACGGCGATGCTACCTTATCGAACCCAGACAATGCGACGCGCAACTTTAATTGTCACACGTTTTCCCCTGTCTGCATACAGGGCCAACAATCCCGCCTTTTTCCGAGAGCAACACTCCCTCTGCTCTAGTACGGAACTGTCACCGACTCCCTACATCCCAGAAGCCGTTCACAATACATAGAACTCAACACGACTTCAACATATAGTGTTAGTACAAATATCAATCAATAATCAACAAGCCTATATACACGCAATTTCGCCAGATCAAGACAATAGCTAACCATCATTCTGCTACCAAGAAACTGGTGCAGATCAGAGCTTCCGAATCCCCTCTACTTTCACGGACGGAATTATTTCACAGTCACGCACACATACACACATCACACGCTGGTGGAGCCTATTACACCAACATTCATCCTAAATCACTCTATCCGTGCCCTGTAAAGGAGAAACACCTTTCACATGAACTCTATCCAATCTGCCTGTACTTTGAGGTCAATGCGACCAGCTAGTTGCTTGTAGATCTAATGAGAACATTTCATAGCTTACACAAATAATATTCAATAAACATGACAAGAAATAACCACCCGAGACAGGAATTCAAACAGATTGTTCATTTATCTAAAATTGTAGGAAAAGCCAATTAAATGCAAAATTAATTTCTCTCATATTTACCTATTCTGTCTAAATGTCAGATCCTAAGTCAGAACCGGTCCTCTGTAGAAGAATTAGAGTTTTCTGCCGTCATGTAGAGTCATCGTCCTCTCCGTCAGCATGGGGACCTCAGATCATCAGCTCGGGAAGAAGTGGCGCTAGACCTCTCTAGTCTACTATTATTTATACTAAAATTTACATTCTATGAAGTTACATTTCTTTGTTCAGAACGGATGAATGGCGGAAATAATGTCATCTTGGTACTTTTTCGATATTATGCAAGATTTTCTCACGCATAGATTGCCCCAAATAATGAATAGCAGAATTGAACGTCCATGACTAATTCGATACTTTTACGGATGTCTCTACTAGGTGAATTTGTTTCAATAGTGGGTTCATAACAAGTTCGTGTAGTCAATATTTCAACTTTTGCAACTTTTCCGTCTTCCAGGGGCTCTTGGCAGATGTCCCGGACTTGTCATCATGCTTATGGCTTTACAGTTCATCGGAGGTGCAAGGTCACAGGCAGAGCGAAGCCTTTTTGTAAATTTCCATTTACTCGAGTGCAGGCTGTAGATGGCAGCCATTTTCGGGTAGGCCACATTGGACAACTTAAGCAAAAATAAACATAAAACAGAATTACTGCACGGAAATGATTATACAGTGTTATTCCCCTGCTAATACCCTTATGTGTGTGTATTTATCTAGCCATTTGCGACATCAAAAGCCATTAATGCATATTAATTTAAAGCGCAAACACCATAACATCACATAAGCAACATTGATTTCTGTCAGTTTGCTCACCAACTTAGTTCACTTATTATTGTAGCCATGCAATAGCATTCCCACGTGTAATTCTCTTGTTTATAAGGTTGATTAGACAACATTTGACAAACTTTTAATACTTAATAATTAATCAGTAGTATTTTTAGTTAAACATGCGAAAATGAAACAGGTAATCGGTTTTAAAGTAAAAACCCTGCTCCATCAGTACGGCACTCATAATGTTGCGTCTCGACTACTGCAACAGTTTATATCTTAATGTTCAAAAACAACATCTGAACAGGTTGCAAGTGGTCCAGGTTCGTCTCAGTTAAGGGAGAACTCAAGAAATTGCACTGGCTTCCAGTTCTTTTGAGACCTCGCTTTAAAGTGCTTTGTATTGTCTTTAAAGCTGTGAATGAAACAGGTCCTGAGTTCCTTAAATCCAAGTTTTCATGGTATATCCCAAACAGAACACTAAGGTCAACTGGCTCCAAACAAGTAAAAATGCCCTCTTTTAAGAAAAGAAACTGGGGAGGCAGAAGTTTTGTTCATTGTGCCTCTAAAGCTTGGAATTAACTGCCTTTCCAATTGAGAAATGCTCCAGATCTCTTTTCTTTTCGGAAAGGCTTGAAGACATGGGGGCATATTATCAAGAAAGGGTGTTAAAATTATCGCCGCTTTAGCGGTAGAAAACTGCCGCTAAAGCGGCGATAATGGACTTGATAAAATGCCGCAGAGAATTCCCATAGAAGCCCATGTTCTGGTGTCAACATGGGCTTCTATGGGAATTCTCTGCAGCATATTATCAAGCCCATTATCACCACTTTAGCGGCCGTTTTCTGCCCTCTAAATCGGCGATAATTTTAACGTCTTGCTTGATAATATGCCCCATGGTTCTTTTCCCATTTTTTGGCCTACGCTCCTCAGGTAATCAGTGCTTAGCGCCAGGTCACCCTGGGGTAATCGAGCGCTCTATAAGCATAAATAACATAACACACCCATCCATCACAGGTGTCACAGGTCATGTGACCCTGTCAATAAAAGGGACCAAGCACACGTACCCTGAGCCAGTTCTATATACTATACTACTGTGTGTGGGTCATTGCTTTTGTGCATGGGGGCCTAGGGTTCTGACCCATTACAGGCACCACCAATAAGCAGCAGACCTAAAGCCGTCCCGGACCCTCGCTACTCCTATGACACTACAAAGGCATGATGTAAACATAACCCAGAACACTTTCCCTCCTCTGATTAGCTTCACGGCTACAGAAGACCAACCATATCACCCCCACAATGATGATGATGGAAAAGTGAGAAGCTGGGAACCACAGTAGTTTGAAACGAAAAAAAACCAGTGGTATTGCAAATATATATGCTGTGAAGAACTATCAATGACAGTACAAGGGATATGGTGCCCTGGATGCGTCGGCGTGATTCATTGTGGTGGGAGTGCCGAGATGCTGGGAGAGGGTAGGCCCTCCTCTCACGTCTCTCCCCTGCAGGAAGATGAGCTTAGTTTAACATTAGAGCCTACCAGATCTGGGCTTCACAGCCACAGACGCAGGAGCTCACCAACATCTAACTAAACACCCTGCCAGATGCTGCCTGCCAGCTCATTTCGTTGCCTCTTCATGGAGGTGATAGGCTGGTATATTAACCATCAGAAAGATCTTTAAAATGTGTCCTGCCCTCAGGGCTCCTGAATATTATACTGCATGGTCCCTGTGTGATGCATACTCTTGTTTCTCATGTGTCCCTGCGCTGTACACTGGCTGCAGGACACACTTTGGTCTTTTCATACTTGTATATTTTCTCAAAATCACATCGGGTGCGGTCTCCTTGCGCACTAGATGCACGATTGCCATGTGACCATAAAAAAAGCACTTCATTAGTTCATAACATTTCCTATTGTAACAGTTTGAAAACGCCACCCATTTTAGTCAATCTCTGTACTGCATTTGATGAGACACATCTCTTCTGCGTAGAGAGCTTTTTTCTAAACTTTTTGCAATGTACACATATCTTACACTACACACAACATGCAACCATCATCTTCATCAATATTCATGGTCTGTAAAGTAGCCTTCCACCTGTGATAGCCATACACCTACAAGTTACATAACCAAAGTTTTCCCCACTACCAGAGGTAACATAGTTACATACACTGTCCACAGCACATGGTAATATCATACGGCCCAGGGGCACTATCATGCATAGGTAATGAACACACGGACACAGATAGATAGTGAAAGTGGGTGTGAGCACATGCGCTCGACACCTTTTTATTACCAGGGTCACATATCCAGTATCGTCTGTGGTGGATGCGTGTGGAGTCAGTGTAAACCATTCCTCAAGGAATAGTTGCTGCTATCATCTACTACAACAGTAATCATTGGATCACACACAGACATTCAATAATAAAAGAATCAATAGTTTGTACTGCAGTAAGGTAGGGACAGTAGATATGAAGTAATACAGAAAAATATTCTATCGTAAAAGAAACACAACTTATGGTATACTGAGACACAATTAATAGATCAGAAATAATACACAAAAAGATTTTATCATAAAGGGTCCATCAGGTTTAGTGCACTCAGTAAGCCACATCAAAATCATTCAGCATGTCAACAACCAGCAATGATTTGTGCTGTAGACGGGCAGGCTGTACTTGGAGTAATATCTGTTGCCATCAACAGAACATCATCAGCAATAGCAACTCAATCTAAATTGTGAACACTGCTGTCTACAGTGTAGGCCAGAGAGATCGGTCAGCAAGGGCCCACAGCTACGTAAGGTGGAATTCAGCTACACAGTTTGTCACACGCGAAGCAACAAAAGCGTGTGTAGAGCCAGTAATAATACGCATTCATGGTGTAGGCAGAGCGCACTGGAGCAATGTCTTTTCCTACAGAACTGCGTCATCTACAAGACCAACTCGATCTGAATTGTGAACACTGCTATCTGCAGTGTTAATTGTAAACAGTACTCACACAGACATTCATGAATACTTTCTCTCACTTCCTCTTAACAAAAGACAACATAAATAGCAGAAAAAGCTGCAATAAATAAAACAAAACAATTCAAATACCATTTCTGCTGTCTACAGTGTAGACCATTCAGTGTTCCTTTGCACTTGCAAATTAAATTTGGTCATTGTACTAAACCTATAAGTAATTTCAAAAAATGTCTTCAAAGAAGTGTACTAAAAACATAATATGAATATTCCAATAGACGTTGTAGTTACTTGACTACTGGATTCTATAATTAAACAATCAGCACTCGATCTGAATTGTGAACACTTCTGTCTGCATTGTAGGCCAGACTCACTATTCATTAACACCTGACAGCCATGTACCGTTCAATTCGAAAGCATGGACTTGCTTGCAGCAGATCAGAAGGGGTACACAGAAATAATATCAAAATTCAACTTCTGACATCCTCAATCATACAATCAAGACCCCATTTCACTGTTCGGACCTGCTGTACAACAGTGTACTCCACCGACTAGTGTCAACCAAGCACAATAATAATGTGCAACAGTTAGCTACGGAAACACCAAGTCTGATGCACCTCAACGGAGGGAGTTCTATGAAAACCAAGCAACAAGTAATATCGGACATCTTCCATTGTGGAATCAAGACACCGTTCTACTGTTGGGACCTACAGTTGCTTGCACCTGGTCGAAGGGAGTACCTTCATCTCCACTCTCAGATGAAGTTCTAACATCCTCCATTGTCAGATCAACATACCGTTCCACTGTTGGGACCTAGAGTTTGATGCACCTCATCGGAGGAGGTACCACAAATCATCACAAACTTTAACTTCTGACATCCTCAATCATAGAATCAAGACCCCGTTCTGCTGTTCGGACCTGCTGTACCGTGGTGTACTCCACCAACTACAGTCAACCAAGGCCATTAATCATGTGCAGCAGTTAACTACGGAACCACAAAGTCTGATGCACCTCAACAGAAGGACCTCTGAAAATTCACCTGCATGTTATATCGGACATCGTCCATTGTGGGATCAAGACACCGTTCCACTGTTGGGACCTAGAGTTGGTTGCACCTGGTCAAAAGGAGTACCTTCATCTCCACTCTCAGATGCAGTTCTAACATCATCCATTGTGGGATCAAGACACCGTTCCACTGTTGGTACCTAGAGTTTGATGCACCTCATCAGAGGTAGTACACAGAAATCATCACAAACTTTAACTTCTGACATCGTCAATCATAGAATCAAGTCCCCGTTTCACTGTTCGGACCTGCTATACCATGGTCTATTCCGGCGACAGCACTCAACCAAGCCCAATAATCATGTGCAGCAGTTAACTACAGAATCACAAAGTGTGATGCACCTCAACACAGATAGTTCTGTGAAAACCCAGCAAAAGGTTATATCGGACATCGTTCATTCTAGGATCAAGACACCATTCCACTGTGAGGACCTAGAGTTGGTTGCACCTGGTCGAACAAAGTACCTTCATCTCCACTCTGAGATGCAGTTCTAACATCCTCCATTGTGGGATCAAAAGACCGTTCCACTGTTAGAACCTCCAGTTCGTTGCACCTGATCAGAGGGGGTACACAAAAATCATCACACATTTTAACTTCTCACATCCTTAATCACAGAATCAAGACCCCGTTTCACTGTTCGGACCTGCTGTGCCACGGTGTACTCCACTGACTGGTGTCAACGAAGCACAATAATCATGTGCAACAGTTAACTACGGAAGCACAGTGTCTGATGCACCTCAACGGAGGAAGTTCTATGAAAACCAGGCAACAAGTAATATTGGACATCTTCCATTCTGGGATCAAGACACCGTTCCACTATTAGGACTTAGAGCTGGTTGCACCTGGTCGAAGGTGGTACACATAAATAAACTCAGACTTTAATTTCTGACATCCTCAATAATAGAATCAAGACCCTGTTTCAGTATTCGGACCTGCTGTACAGCGGTGTGCACCAGTGACTACACTCAACCAACCCCAATAATCTTGTACAGCAGTTAGCTATGGAAGCACAGAGTCTGATGCACCTCAACAGAGTGAGTTCTGCGAAAGACAAGCATCAGGTAATATCGGACATCATCCATGGTGGAATCAAGACACCGTTCCACTGTTGGGACCTAGAGTTAGTTGCACCTGGTCGAAGGGAGTACCTTCATCTCCACTCTCAGATGCAGTTGTAACATCGTCCATTGTGGGATCAAGACACCATTCCACTGTTGGGACCTAGAGTTGATTGCACCTGGTCAGAGGGGGTACACAGAAATGATCACAGACTTTAACTTCTGACATCCTCGATCATAGAATCAAGACCCCGTTTCACTGTTCGGACCTGCTGTAACCGCATTGCAATTTCAACTTCATGCATAGCAATGGCTGCTTCATTTTCCAGTATTGCTCGTCCAAGAAGATCGTGACTACATGGACCACTAGTTTCACTATCTTGAGAACTTTCATTACTAATTTCAGCTGTAATAGTCTTTTTCTGTTCAACTTCATCATTCAACATTTTTAAATATATAGCAAAAATTGTACATGCAATGCTACTTTTACATGTATTACAAGAATCTTCATAACAGTCAAAGTCTCCAAATAATTCACTTTTACTACACCATGGCTTAAACAGTTGCAGAAGTGCTAAATAGTAAAATGCTCCCTTATCTAAACTTTCACTAATAACTTTCTTGTGGTTTATGAGATTACTCTTGGCATGTTTTACTAAACAACCATGAAATCCAACTACTGCATATTTTCCTTCTTTTACATTCTCTTTAACATTTCAAGCTGTAATGTTGAAGTACTTCATACAGACATAGCTGTTCCAGATGTTGACTCATTTTCGGTTAGTACGTGTCCCACATTTTCGTTTTAAGATTGTCTGTACTGTCTGCTTAATTTACTGCTAATTCTTCAATTTCTTCAAATCATTTCAAGATTCCATTTTGTTTGCAGGCAAGACCTAAACTTACCCAAATGATTCCTCGAGATTTTGAATTTAAACTTGAAGAGCACAATCAGTCTGAACATCCATACAATCCAATTTCTCGGTGGGAAAGCATTTTCAAAGTAAAGCTGTACAATTCTTTACTAAGGCTTTTCTCTTGTGTAATTTCTTCCCACAGTTCTTTCATCTCTATTTTTTCTGATTTTGTTATGTACGATGTAACGTAACATGCAACAGCAATTGAGTTATCTGCAACATACTTGTTCGCATTCCACATTTTAAAAATGACTGTATTGTAATCATTGATATACTTTGACACTTCTCTTCTTTTTAACTTGTAGTTATTCTTTTGAGATTTCCAATTTATTGTGTGCCTTACAGAAGAAAAAAAATTAATTTACTCGTCCTTTACAAATGACTGGACAGGAGAAACCAAACCGACATCTGGTGTAAAATTTTCCTTTAAAGTAGTAGTTTCTTCTGCAATACTTTCAACAACTGTGACTTTGGAAACGTAAAACTTGCTATCTGAAGCTTCTATCTCCTTCTTCTCTTGGTATCTCACATGTCACATACTATTCAATGAAAGACAATACTGTTTCATCAGAATCATTTCCAAATTTAGGTTCATCCTTGATCCATAGTAGCATATGTATATGAGGTGCACCTCTTGCTTGATACTCCTTTCTCCAAAAGAAATCGGTAACCTCTCCAAGAGCTGTATTCTTTTTATTGCAGATAAAAGACATTATAGTTTGAAACTTTTCATTACAATATCTGTACACATATACAGGATCCAATGAACACAGTTCACCACAAGTCTTTATTGCAACATTTTTTTTATTGGAATCCGCTTCTCTTAGAAAGTCAAGCAAATCTTCCCATGCATACTCTGCACAGCTAAGTGAGACAAACCATGTTCTTGTACCTACGTTCCGTAACATACACTTGAGTTCTTCATGACGACAATACCAATACTCATTTGTTCCACGTTGACATGCCATCAAATTGATTAAGTGTCCTTCTAAATTTTCATCTCTTTCTTGAAGTTTCTCCACAAATTCTTTCGCAGAAAGATCTTATTGATGAACTTTAGTTTTAAGTATGTGGTTCACTGCATACGACAAAGAAGACAGATCACTTTCAAACAAAAAGGTGAAATATGTATAAAATGCACTGTCGAAATCTAGGATCTTCAGAATATAATCTGAAATTTCAAGTGGTCAAATAGAGAAAGCGGACAAGTCAAGGACTGAAGATATTTATGAACATTACACAATATGTCCTTTGCATTCAAAAGAAGTAATAGGAAGCAGCATTGAGTTATTTGAAATGAAAAAAGCACAGGGAACTCCAATAAGTGTATGGGAGAAAACCTTGGAAGGTCATTATTTTCCACAGCTGTTTCCTACAGGAGAAGGTGGACGGTATAAGGATCCACCTGTACCAATTGCAGCTTCAGAATATCGCTCAACAAGATTCATCTTCTAAACTTATTACCTGTTCACCCACATTTACAGTTTTGTAATAAATATTGTTCTCTATAAGATATAAGGTAGCCTTTTCAACTTTATTAACACCCACAAAATCTTTCCATATTTTCCGACTTTTTGTTTCTACAACATTTACTAGAATGACTTCTGCCAAATTTTCCTCTTTCACTCCAGCAATAGTTTAAATATTTTTCTTAAAATCCAAAGGTAAGTACACCACTCTTCTTTCAAACCTCTTTGCAAGTCTGTTGGTGACAGTTTACATATTTTAGGCTCCATCCGAATTATAGTTTGAAAAGAATTACCACAATGAATTAGAACAGACTCATATGTATTCAATTCTGCCAGTTCCTCTGGAATAGCTACTAATTCTAAGTTATTATGTACTGCTCTAATAAGCATTTTGTTCTCTTCTAATTTGTTATAACAATATTTACATATATGTTGATCACTACCTAACTCAAATTGACCTTCCACCAACAAGTAAATTGTAAATTCTACCCACTTACCATTGTTCTCCTTTTCACTTTTCAAATACTAATCAACATTCCTACTTTGACTTTTATAATCAGTACGTCGACAACAAACACAAACCTGGGTGCCGATTACAATCCTGGAAAAACCGGGTACGAACCGTCGGTCGGAGCGTTTTCTCCGTCCAACTCGTACCCGGTTGTAAAACTTTACAAACATGGAATTACGATTCGCACGGAAACACCATTTCCGTACGAATCGTAAAAAACACCGACCGACGAAAATAAACGTACAAATGCGATCCGGGAAAGCGCCGACGTGACGTCGGGACGCACGCAGCCTGCCATTCACGAACCAGGAATCACGATTCGCACCGACGTCATCCCGCACGGTGAATATTTTCCGGCTGCCAAAAACTGCCGGGAAATCAGGACGACGCGAACAAGGAGGACCTGTACGCGACGGACAGACAGGACGATGCGAACAAGGAGTACCTGTACGCGACGGACAGACATGGACCCGAACCTACGTGTCATCCCGGCCCTCATAGCAGTCGACCTCCTCTACAGGTTCCGCCGCAGATGCCGCAGAAGGTTAGAACAACAAAGGGAGGGGGGAATGGGGGGGGGTGGCAGGACCAGGGGCAGGCCACAAAACCCCCACCAAAGTCACACAGCACACATGCCATGGACATACCTGACCCTCAGGCCCTGGTCACTACGAGGGGGTGGGGGCGTGTCCAGCTAAGCCAGCGACCGCCACAACGGAAGTTCTTGACGACGCGAAACAGCAACACAACAATACAGGTACGTCCCGTACCCACGCCTTAAGAGCGTGGGTACGAGTCGTACTATGCCCACACCTACGTCACCCCAACAATGGCGGGACGGCTCGTACCCACGTGGCAAAGGCCTGGGTACGGCCCGCACAAGCATTCCACAGCATGGGTACGGATATGTACGGACCGTACCCCCACCCGCGTATGCATGGAGCGTACCCCCCATGCCAACAGTGTACGTACGGACCGTAACCCCACCCGCGTATGCATGGAGCGTACCCCCACCCCAACAGTGTAAGTACGATCCATACCCCCCCGCGTACGTATGGAGCGTACCCCCACCCCACAGTGTAAGTATGACCCGTACCCTCACCCGCGTACGTATGGAGCGTACCCCCCACCCCAACAGTGTAAGTACGACCCGTACCCTCACCCGCGTACGTATGGAGCGTACCCCCCACCCCAACAGTGTAAGTACGACCCGTACCCTCGCGTACGTATGAGCCTACCCCCCACCCCAACAGTGTAAGTACGACCCGTACCCTCACCCGCGTATGCATGGAGCGTACCCCCCACCCCAACAGTGTAAGTACGACCCGTACCCTCACCCGCGTACGCGTACGCATGGAGCGTTCCCCCCATGCCAACAGTGTACGTACGGACCGTAACCCCACCCGCGTATGCATGGAGCGTACCCCCACCCCAACAGTGTAAGTACGACCCGTACCCCCACCCGCGTACGTATGGAGCATACCCCCCACCCCAACAGTGTAAGTACGACCCGTACCCTCACCCGCGTACGCATGGAGCGTACCCCCATGCCAACAGTGTATGTACGGACCGTAACCCCACCCACGTATGCATGGAGCGTACCCCCACCCCAACAGTGTAAGTACAACCCGTACCCCCACCTGCGTACGTATGGAGCGTACCCCCCACCCCAACAGTGTAAGTACGACCCGTACCCTCACCCGCGTACCCATGGAGCGTACCCCCCATGCCAACAGTGTACGTACGGACCGTAACCCCACCCGCGTATGCATGGAGCGTACCCCCACCCCAACAGTGTATGTACGACACGTACCCCCACCTTGTATGCATGGAGCGAACCCACACACGTGTATGTTCTAAGCGTACATATTGTGAAATAGGAGGGGTGTGTGCAGAGTCCCCCCAGCAGTGCCCAGAGACAGAAGGGGTGTGTGCAGAGTCCTCCCAGCAGTGCCCAGACACAGGAGAGGTGGGTGCCTATCATTCCCAGCAGTGCCCAGAGACAGGAGGGGTGTGTGCAGAGTCCTCCCAGCAGTGCCCAGTCATAAGAGGGGTGTGTGCAGAGTCCTCCCAGCAGTGCCCAGACACAGGAGGGGTGTGTGCCTATCACTCCCAGCAGTGCCCAGACACAGGAGGGGTGGGTGCAGAGTCCTCCCAGCAGTGCCCAGAGACAGGAGGGGTGTGTGCAGAGTCCTCCCAGCAGTGCCCAGACACAGGAGGGGTGTGTGCCTATCACTCCCAGCAGTGCCCAGACACAGGAGGGGTGGGTGCAGAGTCCTCCCAGCAGTGCCCAGAGACAGGAGGGGTGGGTGCAGAGTCCTCCCAGCAGTGCCCAGACACAGGAGGGGTGGGTGCCTAACACTCCCAGCAGTGCCCAGTCACAGGAGGGGTGTGTGCAGAGTCCTCCCAGCAGTGCCCAGAGACAGGAGGGGTGGGTGCAGAGTCCTCCCAGCAGTGCCCAGACACAGGAGGGGTGTGTGCAGAGTCCTCCCAGCAGTGCCCAGACACAGGAGGGGTGGGTGCAGAGTCCTCCCAGCAGTGCCCAGAGACAGGAGGGGTGTGTGCCTATCACTCCCAGCAGTGCCCAGACACAGGAGGGGTGGGTGCCTAACACTCCCAGCAGTGCCCAGAGACAGGAGGGGTGGGTGCCTAACACTCCCAGCAGTGCCCAGAGACAGGAGGGGTGGGTGCCTAACACTCCCAGCAGTGCCCAGAGACAGGAGGGGTGTGTGCAGAGTCCTCCCAGCAGTGCCCAGACACAGGAGGGTTGGGTGCCTAACACTCCCAGCAGTGCCCATGGAACGCAAATGGTGGAGTAGCCACAGATACCATGCCCACAAATGTCAGTCAGGTGCACAAAGACCCTGCAGTACATGTACCACATGTGTGTGAGGCTGGGAGTATACGCATGCATAGCGCCAAAAAGAAAACATGTCCACATGAAGTCATGTCAATCGTCCACATACACAAGTACAATGACTACCAAGGATGCCACGAATGATGCAGGTGGAGACATCGCTCAGCATGCATGTGCAAAGTTGAAGGAGTCCGTCACACACCCAGCTAATGTGCACACAGCTCAGCGCTAAATATTGGGAACACCCTGCAGGGAAGATGGCAGGGTACACAGAGGAAGGAATACACCTTGGGACAATTTCACCATGCAGCAACTGCTTACATGAACAGAGAAACCTAGCTAACACCGTGTGATGGCACACAGATCCCAGCACACTACTACATTTCCCACACACCCAACACATGAACACCACCCAAAACCATGTAGCAGCCCCACCAACAGCAATACCAGCAAAGCAGTAGTGTTCCAAGGGAAAAAAATAAATTGCTTTATTCAGCATGATCCAATAAATCTTGTTTGTAGGAAGTTCAATATTTACAAAGCCCATAGGCCAGTCCAGAAGTCACAGCTGGATGGGGGACACAGTGGGAAGCATGTCCCCTAGCTTGCCTGCACAGTTAGATTCCGTCGTCTTCCACAGGGGTGAGGGCATCATGTGGGGGGAAGAACCAGGCACCGCAGGGACAGGAGGGCGAAGGGTAGGCGTCGTGGGTGCAGGGATGGAGGACTCCACCACAGGGGTTGGGGCAGGGCCAAAGGCGGAGGCCAGGATCTCGCTGCACACCTTAGCAAGGTCCTCCAGGGAATCCCCTGCACCCGAAGGAACCACAGGCCCCAAAGAGGGGGGGGGGGTCAGAGGGATGGGTCGCAGCGCCACTGGGGGAGGGCGTAGACAGGGGGGGGACTCAACCACCCTGACCGGGGACTCCCTTGACCGCTTGCGGGGTGGTGTCACTGTGGGGCTCAGGGACAGAGCGGCCATGAAGGAGTCTTTGTGTGATATGTGGCCAGGAGAGCTGAGGGGAGGGGATTTGGAGGGAGTGGATTTGGTGGAATGCGGACTCCCACTCTGGCTGCGTGTCTTACGTTTGCCCCCGACCCAGTGGGTGTGCCTACTTCACCCTGTGTGTGCGTGCCAGGAGGTGTGCGGGTGACCTTCCCTGCTGGTGTGGTGCCTGTGTCCGTCGTGGTGGGTGCATGCTGATGTCTGGGTGTACGTGGGACAGGCATGGGAGTGGGAAGTGTGGATGGGGCAGGGGTAGGGGGTTGGATGAAGCGCTGCAGGAGACCCACTGCTGCAGTCAGTGTCGAGTCTATCGACCTCAGCAAGCTGCGTTGGTCAGCCTGCGATGAGTGAATGCCCTCCAAGTATGCCTCCATGTTGTTGAGGACCTGGGTGTGGCCATGGAGGACATTAAGGATCGCAGCCTGACCAATCTGCAACTGCCGCTGGATGTCCACAGACTCGGCATTGGCGGCAGCAGTGGAGACAGGGGCAGGGGGTGCGGTGCCTGGCAGGAAGGAGATATGTGGTGACCGGGCAAGTTGGGAAGGGACACGAGCAAGTGGGAGGCGGCTGATGGCAATGGAGGGGGCGGGGTGCGATGTTGTGCCGCTGTCAGCTGGTGGTGCAGCCTCCGCCCACTCGGAGAGATCATCCTCGGACCCGTCCGCTTCATATTCGGTGGTGCCAGTGGACAGGTCCTCGGCCTCACTCTCCTCCGCCTCAGTACCACTCAATGTGCCAGCCACGATGTCAACGCTGGCACAGGTGCTCGGTCCCTCCGCACCGTCTGTGCTCATGTCTCCCTCCGTGTCCCCCGACGATGCTGTGGGCAAGGTGAAGAGACAGCAATTAATCACACACCTGTATACATATGTCACATGAGTCCAATCTACATAGGTTACAGTGCATAGCCTGCAAAGAAAGATCAGTAACATCTACAAAACAAGGTACAGATGTAGGGCATGCAACACACAGTTGGTTCACCCACCATGCCAATGAAAACCCATGGTGAGCATGACACAATAGCAACTGACATGAAATGGAGTTTGACATAGGAGCCAGGCCCTGGGGACAATCCAGCACTGCATCTGCACCACACAGCGTTGCCGACAATAGGGATGAGGAGGGACCATATCCATGAACTTGAGGCACATGCTGCATAGGTAATACTGAAAACATGCCCACCATGACTGGCTCACTGCACCTTCACTGTATGTCCAGACAAACATCACACACTGGCCAGACCTAGCAAGGAGAATTCTGGTTTTGACATGTAGGCTTGGCCCGCACCAACCACCCCCTACATGAGACAATTTGTTGAGACACAGGTGGCATTTACATCTCTTAGTCTGGGTGAAATACACAGGGGCTGCAGAAATGCAAGATTGGACGCCAAATACCCAAGGTGCGCCTGTCCAAATAATCATGTACAAATGGGCATCATCAGAGGATTGTAACTAGACACACAGGCACTGGCCACTGTGACTATGAACAAGGAAAATCAGGTCAGGCTGTACAGTGGACACTTGTACTACATTTCACCTCAATATACATGGTGCCAGGGGACAATGGCACAGAGCACAACCTATGCTGTAGACACTGAGAGTGTCCACGTTTTGTGATGACACATATGACACCCAGGAAAATATGCCCCAGGGGACAGTAGTGGCAACACAACTCCATGGTCCTGAATGGGAATGACTGCAACACACCCCAACATCCCTGCACTATGCGTATCGCACACTCATGCACATCATGTCACAGGCCACAACAGAGGACATGCGCGCTGTAAGGCATGACACTTGTGAGACTAACTCCCATGTCTGGACTCTGCATCAGTGCCAACTGACATGGAACCCACATGTACTGAACTGGACAGGGCACAGCCAAGGTCCCCAAACCTGTTACACACCACCCCCACACATGATGCTACAGGCATAGTTCACGTGGAGAAAGCGCCAGCCTACATTACCTTGTGAAGGAGTGACTACACACAGACCAGGGAACACATTGCAAGGAGGGGAAGGGAGGCAGGAGAGCACAGCTATACAGTGGCTAACAGGATCTGCACAGCACCTTTAAACCCTGGCAGTGTATCCATGCAACTGTGCACTTACAAATGCTGGTGAAACACAACAAACACACATGTACCTACCCCCTTCCTGCTGCTGCTTCTCCTGTAAGCGCCTCTCCAAGTCTGGAAATACCACCGGCAGCACACGCTTGTGGATGTGGGTCAGTCGGCGGCGCCCGCGGTTCTTATGGCTCTCAGGTGAGTCCCCCAGCAGGACCCGTGCGATCCTCCACATCCAGCACCGGATATCCTGCCAGCGTTTCCTCACCTGGGACAGGCGCCACTTCCGACCATCCGCACTCCTCACGGCGCTGACGGCAGTCAGCCATATCTGCTCCTTGGCAGAGGCGCCTACCTGTGAGGATGAACAAGTGACACTACATCAATACACCTGGCACATGTCACAGAGACACATATTAGAACACATTTGCTGTTTACAACAAGGCATAGTATGCATCCAACGCATTGCACCTTTGTCATAGGGACATGATCCTCTGGGGAAGGGCAAAAGCAGTATGTGCCATTGAAAGTACACAGGTGGAATGAGGGCAACTACACAATGAATGATCCTTGCTCACACTGTGCATCACAAGCTACACCAGGATAATGTGCAGCACCTCTAAGCAGTCACATGCCACAGGCCACTGACGCCACCGCAGCAGAGTACACAGACACACACAGGCACAGGACATTCACCTGCCATTGCCAAATGCAGCGACATACCTCACTCTGCACATGTGCCACTAGACGGGGGGGCCCACAGGTGTGGGGCTGGCTCTGCAGGTCAGACACACAGCACTGCTCCCTGCTCACATCACATGGCCAGGGTATATCCATCCCTCATGCAGCTGGGGTGCTACACTCCACATATGCACCCACCCACATGACAGGGGACTTACACACACACCGATGTCCAGGGTACGAACACATCATGTGGACACTCTCAGCACAGGTACACAGAACTAACACACATCTGTGGGTACAGTCACCTGTCACACTGGGCTGACCACAGAATCACATGAGGACTGTAGAGGCTACATTCCCAGGAGGACAAGACAGGCAGAATGTGGCATGCACCATGCAGTGATTGTCACAGTAAACACCATGCTAGTGAGGAAGGCAGACATGCACCACAGCATGCTCTGGCTGTGAGTCATCAGGCATTTCCCCCCCTGGGACCCTCCCTACAGGACATGGCATGTGTGTCACACCTGGACACAATGGCAGAAGTCACAGTCTTAAAAAAGGGACACAGTCTGTGCTAGTGGACTCTGCACTCACCTGATAACCTGGTCGCCCATACAGCAGGGGGTACTGTGAGAGGATCACATCCAGCAAAGCCAGGTTCTCCTCCAGGGTGAATGGCTGTGACCTCTCCACAGCCCTTGACATGGTTCCAGGGAATCAGTAGCAGCAGCTGGGTCGTGGAATACAGAGATGTGCAGGCAAGTGCTCCCTCATGGGACCTGGCTGCCTTATATCTGCCTTGCTGGCCTGTTTCATGCACAGGAGTACAGAGTGATTGGTCACTCACATTTGCATCCTATGTTTCCTCCAATCCCTTCAAACCTAGCAGTCAGTGGGTTCTTATTGTGTTTTTTTCTTCAGCATGATGTCAACTCCACAAACACATTGCAACAAAGTAGATTCATTCCAACTGACTTCTGCTGTGCACCTTCCAGAACAAATTCGAACTTTAAACTTGGTCTCCATGACAACCAGCATGCATTTTGGCCTTTATACTTGTCCCTCATGTGTCCCCTATGTAATTTGGAGCTTCACACACAGGTACGGTGCGTTCCGGGGCCCTAGGGCACCCCAAATGCATAGCAACGGCCCGTACAGGCGTGTGTACGCTCCGTCTCACTATGGGTGTTCTCGCGTATGCGTACTCATGGTGGTACGGACCGTACCCACGCCTGTACGCTCACTATCACTATGAGTACGCATACGCGGGAACACCCATAGTGGTACGGAGCGTACACACGCGTGTACGGCCCGTCTCACTATGGGTATTCTCGCGTATGCGTACTCATGGTGGTACGGACCGTACCCACGCCTGTACGCTCACTATCACTATGAGTACGCATACGCGAGAACACCCATAGTGGTATGGAGCGTACACACGCGTGTACGGCCCGTCTCACTATGGGTGTTCTCGCGTATGCGTACTCATGGTGGTACGGACCGTACCCACGCCTGTACGCTCACTATCACTATGAGTACGCATACGCGAGAACACCCATAGTGGTACGGAGCGTACACACGCGTGTACGGCCCGTCTCACTATGGGTGTTCTCGCATATGCGTACTCATGGTGGTACGGACCGTACCCACGCCTGTACGCTCACTATCACTATGAGTACGCATACGCGAGAACACCCATAGTGGTACGGAGCGTACACACGCGTGTATGGCCCGTCTCACTATGGGTGTTCTCGCGTATGCGTACTCATGGTGGTACGGACCGTACCCACGCCTGTACGCTCACTATCACTATGAGTACGCATACGCGAGAACACCCATAGTGGTACGGAGCGTACACACGCGTGTACGGCCCGTCTCACTATGGGTGTTCTCGCGTATGCATACTCATGGTGGTACGGACCGTACTCACGTCTGTACGCTCACTATCACTATGAGTACGCATACGCGAGAACACCCTTAGTGGTACGGAGCGTACACACGCGTGTACGGCCCGTCTCACTATGGGTGTTCTCGCGTATGCGTACTCATGGTGGTACGGACCGTACCCACGCCTGTACGCTCACTATCACTATGAGTACGCATACGCAAGAACACCCATAGTGGTACGGAGCGTACACACGCGTGTACGGCCCATCTCACTATGGGTGTTCTCGCGTATGCGTACTCATGGTGGTACGGACCGTACTCACGCCTGTACGCTCACTATCACTATGAGTACGCATACGCGAGAACACCCATAGTGGTACGGAGCGTACACACGCGTGTACGGCCCGTCTCACTATGGGTGTTCTCGCGTATGCGTACTCATGGTGGTACGGACCGTACCCACGCCTGTACGCTCACTATCACTATGAGTACGCATACGCGAGAACACCCATAGTGGTACGGAGCGTACACACGCGTGTACGGCCCGTCTCACTATGGGTGTTTTCGCGTATGCGTACTCATGGTGGTACGGACCGTACCCACGCCTGTACGCTCACTATCACTATGAGTACGCATACGCGAGAACACCCATAGTGGTACGGAGCGTACACACGCATGTACGGCCCGTCTCACTATGGGTGTTCTCGCGTATGCGTACCCATGGTGGTACGGAGCGTACACGCGTGCGTACGCTCACTATCCCTAGGGGTACACATACGGCAGCACTCCCATAGTGATACGGGAATGTACACAGGCCCTTTTGGCGAAAGTACGGTGCTTTTCACACATCACAGTGGTGACAGGCAGCACACAGGAAGGAATAGGGCTGACATACTTGTCCATGGATGGACATCAAGGCATTGTCTGGGCAGTACTACATGTGTGGGGCACAGGTGTGAAAGGCTGTGATGTGGCACATTACTCCTGAGTGGAGAAGGCACCAGATGTA
The DNA here is from genome assembly GCF_964204655.1 of Triturus cristatus. Classification (NCBI taxonomy): domain Eukaryota; kingdom Metazoa; phylum Chordata; class Amphibia; order Caudata; family Salamandridae; genus Triturus; species Triturus cristatus. The sequence continues at coordinate 743,833,937 of NC_140583.1, forward strand.
TGATGAGATGTGTACACATGTAATGTGTGACGGTGCAATGTGTGCCAGGCATGCCCTTGACTCCTTTGACATGTGTGCATGTTGTACTGCACACTTGGGATGAGCGTCACTGGCATGGCACGGACAACAACACACGCAAGTGTCCCCTGAGGCCCGGTACAGGGGTTACCACACCTGACATGTCACTACCCACGGTGCACGATGTGACTATGTCATGTATGTGTGGGGGGTTCCCATTAGGTTGATGTTGGAGCTCCCTCAAAAGCAGCAGCTGTTGCAGCAACCACCATGTGTCTGTGTGTAGATTGACATGGCACACTGTTCCGCACACCATGGCACATGTGCTATTGGATGTGAGGTGCGTATGTATGCATGGGACACGGAGTAGCGTAACAAGGACATGTCTGCATCCTCTCTATGAATGTGTGGTGAGTCATCACATGCACACCTTCATGGCAAGGTGTGTGGGCTGTCCTAGTGTAATGTCATGTGACCTGTGGCTCTAGTGTTCCGCTACCAGTCTCTGCAATCGACATCCTACTTCTGCTGATGTGTGGATGTATGTCACTCCTGTCTTGCGTCTGGCTGTTCACTTACACTGGGACACAGCTAATCCCATGCCATGGCATGTGGAGGTTCACAATCTCCGTGTGTAGCTTGGTCTTGGTAGGGGTGTCACCTGGCAGCCATACGTGTCCAGGGCATGTGGCACATACCTGACTCCGTATGTAGAATATGTGTATTGACAGATTAACATGTGCTCAGTACAAATAAATTGTTGTTGTGGTGCACTCACTCTTCCTTGTCACTTCCAAATTACTGCAGAGCGCCGCCTCTTCACCGACCAATTCCGGACTTGGCTGCCATGTGGGAGAATGACTGTATCCGGTGCTACCGCTTCCCCCAATGGTTGATTCTGGAGTTGACGGCGAGACTGGCACCACACCTGCAACCGCTGCACAGGTATCCTACGGCACTGACACCCAAGCTGAAGGTAATGGCAGCCCTACATTTTCTTGCCACGGGTACCTTTCAAAATACCATAGCTCATGTTGGTGGCATGTCCCAGAGCATGTTCTGCCGTGTGCTGCATGATTTCTTAGAGGCCATGTTGATTCACCTGGATGACTTCATCCATTTCCCAACCCCTGCAATGTTGACTGGGGTCAAGCGTGGATTCTATGCCCTGGGAGGGATGCCCCATGTAATTGGGTCCATAGATGGGACATATGTGGCTTTGGTACCACCACAGGCACAGGAGGTAGCGTACAGGAATCGCAAGCACTACCACTCCATCAATGCCCTTGTGGTGTGTCTGTCCAACATGGTGATTTCACATGTCTGTGCTCGTTTTCCAGGATCAGCACACGATGCCTACATCATGAGGCGTAGCAGGATGCCTGAAATGATGACGCAGCTGCGCAACGAACGAGCATGCGTTGTTGGTGGGTACAGTCTGTCTGTCCTGTATCTTGCGTATACTTCCAGCACGACCGTTTCTCCTGTCCTACTTATGTCCATGTGGTTTCCATGTAGGGGACGCTGGCTATCCCAACATGCCATGGCTGATCACACCTCTCCGCAACCCCATCACGCCGGCCCAGCTCCGCTACAACACCGCCCAGGGCCGGACAAGGCGAGTGATAGAGAGGACGTTTGGCCTCCTGAAGAGCCGATTCCGATGCCTCCACAAGACTGGCGGCGCCCTCCCATATGCCCCGGCGAAGGTCTGCAAAATCTTCATGGTCTGCTGCATGCTGCACAACATGGCAGTTGAGAAAGCTGTGCCACTCATCCTGGATCAAGATGATCAGGACCATCCACCCGTGGAGGACGAAGGTCTTGGCAATGGGGCTAGTGATGTGGAGGATGTGGTTCCGCAAGAGGACATCCGGAGTCGGCTCATACGCGACTTCTTTGCTTAGTGGTGAGTAGTAGTGTCTGAGTGTGCACGCATTGGTCCCCGTGTGGCATGTGTTGCCATGTGTGTGTCCATCTGCATGTATGCCACGTGAGTTAGAGGTGTGTGTGGATGTGTCACTCGAGTGATGGTGCCAGTGATGAGTGTATTTCCCCAGTCATAATTGTGACCTAGCATGTTGTCATCCTTACATGTGTCGAGTACATGCACATGCAAGTGGCTGTGCTTTTTGTGGCTGACTTCTTGTGTCTCTCATATCCCCAGGTACTTGCGCATGCCGTCTGCTGGTTGCATTGTTGTGGCACTGCTATTCCTCATGGACACGTCATCGTGTGCTGACTCAGCGTTACACGCACGGACAAGTTTGGAAGTCTCCTTAGGGTAAGGGATGCATCAGGGGTGTATTGGGTGTGGCAGTTTTTCACGATGTATGCACACTGCCCCTGTCGATGTTTGGCTCCTCTGCAGACATGTCGCATCACCATGGTACACATTACATGCAGCTGGGTACACCTGAATAGATGGTCAGACTTGTTGACAGTCATCAGTGATGGGATTGTGGAATGTGATGATGGCATCAATGTGTGTTACACTGCCCTCGGACACATACGGTTTGCCTTGGCTTGACATGCTGTGGGACTTCCACATCAGCGGATCAATGGTGTATGGCAGTCTCTCCGTGAGCAGCAGGGGGTGTTTAGCTGTTAGCCGACACTTGTGTGCCAGTTCCATGGCTATCACGCATTTGGGCAGCAGAAGGGGGGTTCTCCACATTACCCGTTCATGTGTACTCCGAGTTGCCTCTGCAATCCCGAATACATGACAAATAAAGGTGTCCCTATGCCTCCAAGGTGCCTCTTCCCAGTCAATGCTGGTGTGTTGCCACGGTGCATCCGGCATGTCTGGCATGTTTTTCCGTGATAGTGGCTATGTGTCTATGTGTCGAGTAGCAAGATGCAAGCTGTTTGTGTGGGATTAGACTGTGTATTGTGCATGTAGTCAATGACTGTGTGGGTATTGTGACATGTGCCATCCCCAGGCATCCCACGTTGGCCAGGCCACCATTCACTGCATCCACCTGACTCAAGCTTGCAGGACATGGTTCTGCCACCTGTCCACACATACCTGGGTGCCCCCCAGGACACTCCACATGATCCCTGACCTCTTCACATGGCTGTAGCTGTACTCAATATGTCTGTCGGCACGGTTGTGCGGCCACCCCCTCAGCTGGTTGGGCCATCACGGGTGTGTATGGTGCTCCATGTCTGTCTTGCCTACTACAATGTGACCCATGTGTGTCCTGTGCCAGACTCAGGCCCCAGGGTGTGGATGGTTGAAGTCAAATGAGAACTCAGGCATAGTTAGACTTTTCAAGACACATGTAAGGTAATAATGCAATCAGTAGGCATCTTCTCTTTATGGTGTGACTTTTTATTTTGGTTGGGGTGGGGGGGTGGGGGTTGACATGAGGGGCTTTCCGGGTGTGTGGAATCCAAAGTTCACTTGGGGAGTTGGTGTCCTTGCATTTGAAATCCTCAGAGTCCATGCCACAGTCTTTGTCAACATTGGTCAGACAGTGACCGGCAAGTCCATGTGGCAGAGAATGTCTTTTGATGCTGTGCTGCTGTTGCTCCAGTGGGCCAGGTGCCAGGCCAGGTGTCCTGGGAGATGGTGCTGTTGCGCCGACCCTCACGGTCTTTTCCGTGGACGACCTGCCCTCCTGCGGGGACCCTCAGAAGCAGGCCGTGACGATGTTTGGGATGCTCCGTCGGATGTCTCCTCCTCCTCCTCATCCCTCCCTGTGGGTGGTGATGTTCTACGCCTGATGGCACAGGGAGGGTTGCCCATGTTGTCGGCCATCCGACGGAGTGTACTGTGAATTCCCGTGAACAACGTCACAAGCTCAGCCTGTCTGTCCTCCATCCTCCGTTGGTGTTGCAGTAGACAGGCATGTTTCTCGGCATGTTGCTGGGCCTGCTGGGTCTTGATCCCCTCGAGGATGGACACAACCTGGGCCATGCCCGTGGTGTCCTGCCGGTATGTGTCCAGGATGTTTCGGACATGGGAATATACCAGTTCCCCAGCCAACTGGTCAGGCTCGCGCCTCCGCCGTCCTCCACTCCCACCACCCCTGCCCACTTGCACCTGGCCTGTCCTTGTGGGCACATCGGGTCTCCGGGACCCCTGAGAGGTGGCATTGTCGTTGTCGCCTGCCTCCTCCTGGGTGCCCGGGACACCGTGTCCCTCCTGGCCAGCCTGGCTGCATTGTGGTGGTGGGGCAGGGATCCTAGGTGTCTCCTGGGATGTGGCAGGAGTGGGGGTGGTGGTTGGCCCAGTTGTACCTGACGCAGGTGCTGCAGGTCGTTGGACACCAGAGGGGCCAGGTTGGTCGGGGTCGGGTTCGTCCACAGAGTGGTGAGAGTCGTCGCTGCCGGTGGCTCCGTCATCCCGCCGAGCCGGATCCTGTGTGTCTTCCCCCTCAGTGTTGGGGGGTGATCCACGACGTTGACCTGTGTGTGAGAGAGACAATGTTAATTTTGTTCCATGCAACATCCATGTTTCATTGGTTTCTAAGTTGGCACATTTCCTCTGGGAATTTGGATATGTCTTGCATTCCACTCACAGTGCACTTGTACATGGGTATGTCCCTTGGCCACAGCTTTAGCGACTTTACCTATGTGTGGCACAGTCTTACTTGCTGCGTCAATTGTGACTGCAGTCAGCAGTGGAGTGGGCAGGTGTGGAGAGCCATGCATTGGCGCCTTCCGTGTTGCACTGTACGTGGGCACATGGAGTGGTTCCACACACATAGATAATGCAGGTAGCTGTTCTTGTGCTCGTGCACAGGTTGTGACATGGCCCTGTGTTTAGCCATGGAGAAGAGGGGGGGTTCTGGCACTGGCCACCCTTGTCTACATGCACGCAGTCCACCTGCTGACGAGCAGACATTCCCACACCCCACAAGGCTGATTTGCTCTCCCTGTGTGTCCCTTTCTCGCTCCCTCTCTGTCCCCCTCTCCCTCCCTCCGTGTGTCAGCCTCCTCCCTCTGTCCGTCTCCCTCTGTCTCCCTTTCTCCCTCCCTCTGTCAACCTCCTCCCTCTGTCCGTCTCCCTGTGTCTCCCTCCCTCTCTGTCCCCCTCTCCCTCCCTCTGTGTGTCAGCCTCCTCCCTCTGTCCGTCTCCCTGTGTCTCCCTCCCTCTCTGTCCCCCTCTCTCTCCCTCTGTGTGTCAGCCCCCTCCCTCTGTCCGTCTCCCTGTGTCTCCCTCCCTCTCTGTCCCCCTCTCCCTCCCTCTGTGTGTCACCCTCTGTCACCTCAGCCCAGCTTACTAGGCACACACTTTTTTGCAGATCTTTGAATGGCCCTTGGCTTGTTGATGTGAGTTTGTTTCTGATCTCCAGGCACCCATTGGGTGTAGTGTCTGTGTCTGCGCTGCTGCTGTGGTGGTGTGTGCTGCCACTCTTTCACAGTGTTGGCTGTTCATTAGCTGCTGTCATGTGCAAAAAGTGCCTTCACCCCCATGTCTTAATGCAAGGCGTCCGCCATTTGCTGGCAAGTCTTTCCTGTGTGGGGACACACTGTTTGTCTGGCTGTGACCTAGGCCATATGGGCAGAGGGCATTGTTGTCTGCTTCTGAGGTGCACTATGTGATTTTTGGGGCCCACACTCCCGCCATCCTGGTTACCGTGTCTATTGTTGGTGTTTTCTGTGGCCTGTGACTTGACATTGTCCAGCTGGGTGCATGGGGCATGGTGGCGCCAGTGGCATGTGCGTGTTCATGGAGTGTGGTTGAGTCATGCGATAGCTTGGGGTGGTTGCGTGCCTGTTTGTGAGTTTGGTTGTGGATGACGTTCCCCCCATGTGAGGTGAGTTGTTTGTGTACTCACCCGGGTCTCGGACTCCTTCTAATCCGTCCACTGCCACCACCGGCAGTATGGCCATCACCCTCTCCTCCCAGGGATGGTAGTGTACGGGTCTGCGGGCCGGCCCTCCTCCAGTGACGTTGGCCTGGTTGTGTTCGTCCGTCATTTTGGCTCTGACCCTCCTCCGCAGATCGTACCACCTGGCTTGGCATTCATGCCTGGTCCTTCTGGAGTCCGCAACAGCATTCACAGCATCGACGATGGTCTGCCACATGGATGTTTTTTCAGAAATGGTGGTCTGTCTGACCAATGTTCCAAAGAGGTGTGGCTCAACTCTGAGGATTTCATCGACAAGGACCTCCAACTCTCGGCTAGTGAACTTTGGATTCTTGTTAGTGGGCATGGTGAGGGGTGTGGGTGTGGATGGGGGGGGTGTGTGGATGGTTGTGGATGTGTGGGTGTGGTTGTGCAGGTGTGTGTGTGAATGTGATGTGGGGGTGTTTGTGAAGGTGTGTGTGTGAAGGTGTGCAAGTGTAAGGTGTGGTCAAGCTTCTAGTATGGTGCTGTAGGTTGTCTGTGGGGTCTGGCAGCAGTGAGTCTGTTGCAAAGACTCATGGTTTGTGTGTGTGGGCCCTTTTTATTGGTCCATTGGTGGGTGTGGCTGTGTTTGAACTTTGGGTGGGTGTGTTATAAGGAGTGGTTGTGTTTTGGGCCTCTGTTTTGGATTTTGGCAGTTGCAGGTCAGTGATTGTGTGGTTTTTGAACTTGTTGGACATGTTTAGTGGCTTTGTGCCATTCGAATGGTGTATTCTTGTGTTGTTTTGCTTTGTCCTGGTTGTGTACGTGCGTTTTTAACGTGTGTACGGTGTGTACTTCGGCCATTTGGTTGTACAGTGCTGTCCTTGTGTCTGGCTTGGTACGACTCGTACATGCGCGATGTTGTGTGAAGGTGCTGGTGTTGGGGCCTGGGGTACGCTCCATACGCCCGCGGGTGAGGGTACGGTTCGTACATACACGGGGGTACGACACGTACATGGGTGTACATACACAGGTGGGGGTACGACACGTACACGGGTGTACATACACGGGGGGTTCGACACGTACAGGGGTGTACATACACGGGGGGTGACGACTCGAACGTACACGAGTGTACATACACGGGTGGGGGTACGACACGTACACGGGTGTACATACACGGGTGGGGGTACGACACGTACACGGGTGTACATATACGGGGGTTCGACATGTACACGGGTGTACATACACAGGGGGGTTCGACTCGAACGTACACGGGTGTACATACACGGGGGTTTCGACACGTACACGGGAGTACATACACGGGGGGTTTGACACGTACACGGGTGTACATACACAGGGGTTCGACATGTACACGAGTGTACATACACGGGTGGGGGTACGACACGTACACGGGTGTACATACACGGGGGGTTCGACACGTACATGGGTGTACATACACGGGGGGTTCGACACGTACACGGGTGTACATACACGGGTGGGGGTACGACACGTACACGGGTGTACATAGATGGGGGGTTCGACACGTACAGGGGTGTACATACACGGGGGTGACGACTCAAACGTACATGGGTGTACATACACGGGTGGGGGTACGACACGTACACGGGTGTACATACACGGGTGGGGGTAGGACACATACACGGGTGTACATACACGGGGGTTCGACACGTACACGGGTGTACATACACGGGGGGTTCGACACGTACACGGGTGTACATACACAGGGGTTCGACTCGAACGTACACGGGTGTACATACACGGGGGTTCGACACGTACACGGGTGTACATACACGGGTGGGGGTACGACACGTACACGGGTGTACATACACGGGGGGGTTCGACACGTACAGGGGTGTACATACACGGGGGTGACGACTCAAACGTACACGGGTGTACATACACGGGAGGGGGTACGACACGTACACGGGTGTACATACACGGGTGGGGGTACGACACGTACACAGGTGTACATACACGGGGGGTTCGACACCTACACGGGTGTACATACACGGGGGGTTCGACTCGAACGTACACGGGTGTACATACACGGGGGGGTTCGACACGTACATGGGTGTACATACACGGGGGTTCGACACGTACACGTGTGTACATACACGGGGGGTTCGACACGTACACGGGTGTACATTCACGGGGGGTTCGACACGTACACGGGTGTACATACACGGGGGGTTCGACACGTACACGGGTGTACATACACGGGGGTTCAACACGAATGTACGGGGGCTGGGTGGGGGGTTCGACTCAAACGTACGGGGGCTGGGGGGGGTGTTCGGCACGTATGCGGGCACATGTCTCCATGGTTGCTATGGGAGTTCGGTGCGGACGGTGTTTTTTCCATCTGGTTGTAACATCGGACGCACGGGATGGATCGTAATTCCGCGGTCGGACTTCACTTTTCACATTTGTACGGTAAATCGTTTTTCTGTACTACTCCCATTTTTTCCAAATACAAACTTTTGCCTTTTGCACAAATTTATATTTTTCTTCTCTTTTCTTCTTTTTTTTACTTCTTCTTGTCATTTCCAAATTTTAATCCAAACGAAATAATTTTCTGAAAAAAAAAATAGATTCAATTATTTTTCACATTTGTTCACTATGTTAAAATTATAATATACAATTACAAAACTTCCACTAACGACTTCCCCACCCAGTGCTACAACGTGATTGAACACGACAGAGCAGCACTAACAAGTAGTGCCATAGAAAATACAGCAAGTATTTATTTAATTATTTACAAACACCTTTACAATTTATATGTAACTGCACTACCTCATACTTTTCACCTCTCCGCCGCACCCCACCACCCCACACCACTCTCTCTGCAACCCACCACAGATAACTTTATAGATAGTATTTTTAAAAAAATGTAATCTATGTACTTAAGATGATATTATCAACCAAAAGGCACACACAAAAATTACCATTATTAACCTACAATTTTATCTACAACTTTCCAAACATAACACTGCCCCCCCGGCTTTAAGTGCGGGGGGGGGTGTCTGTGGGTGTCTGAGCAACAGCACTTTATTTTATGTGGCCTCGAAATAGGTCTTTATGGGGGTCTACTTTTGGGCCTCGCAAACCTCATCTCTTTTTTTTTTTCTTTATTGCACTGCAGTAAGACTGTGAGAGCATGCACATTACTCACTACTTAGAAGTGCAGACATCATACCAGGTGACTCACATTGTAGGAGAAGGGAAATCCTTTAAAAAGACACTTTTTCTCTCAGAATTTCCCTTCTCTTTTTGCAACGCAGGAGCAACATCATCGTGGGGTAATTAGCAAAAACACCACCAGACGCGAAACGCCCATTGCCCCGGACTCTCTCAAACAGCTTCCCGAGTGCACACACAAAGCCACACCCGAGTACTTCACAGGTTTTCAAAAGATCATTTTTTGGTAAAGAAGACTCTGTTCTTTTTCACCCCTTTTTACAGCCCTTACATCCCCACTCTGCCTATTGCTGAAAAAATTAGGCTCCCCCGAAATTTCGCTCTGGTTGCACCTCTTCAAACGACCACAAGCAAGCAACTCCAGCACGAACCTTCTCTGACCTTACACATTCTCTTGTTTTAGGGCTACGAAAACACACGCTTTGCCTGCCTCACTTAGTTCTCACACCCCCTCTTTAATATGAACATAAAAGCTTTCCACTTACTTTTATATTCCTATACTGTACTTCACATGGAAATATAGAAATCAAGGTTCTCACCACCCCAAATTACCTCTCTGGTATACTTTCTCAAATAAAAGAAATACAGGTATTCAGTATCTGTCAGTCACGGCCACTTTTAAACAGTGTACCTATATACAACTCGACAAAACGTTAAGGTGCCGATTACGAACCGGTAAAAACCGGGTACGAACCGTCGGTCGGAGCGTTTTCCCCGTCCGACTCGTACCCGGTCGTAAAACTTTACAAACATGGAATTACGATTCGCACGGAAACACCATTTCCGTACGAATCGTAAAAAACACCGACCGACGAAAATATACATACGAATGTGATCCGGGAATGCTGCGACGTGACGTCGGGACGCTTTCAGGCAGCGTTTCACGACCCAGGAATTACGATTCGAACCGACAGCAGTCCGGACGGCAATATTTTCACGGCACCCAAAAAGTGCCGGAAAAGCGAAGTACGGCGCGAATCGACCAGAGTAGGTGGCCCGGTACGCACCGTACCCCCCCCAGCCCCCGTACGTATGCGCCGACCCCCCCCAGCCCCCGTACGTAAGCGCCGACCCCCCCCAGCCCCCGTACGTACGCGCAGAACCCCCCCCAGCCCCCGTACGTACGCGCCGACCCCCCCAGCCCCCGTACGTACGCGCCGAACCCCCCGTGTATGTACACCCGTGTACGTGTCGAACCCCCCCGTGTATGTACACCCGTGTACGTTCGAGTCGAACCCCCCCGTGTATGTTCGAGTCGAACCCCCCGTGTACGTTCGAGTCGAACCCCCCCGTGTACGTTCGAGTCGAACCCCCCGTGTATGTACACCCGTGTACGTTCGAGTCGAGCCCCCCCGTGTACGTTCGAGTCGAACCCCCCCGTGTACGTTCGAGTCGAACCCCCGTGTATGTACACCCGTGTACGTTCGAGTCGAACCCCCCGTGTATGTACACCCATGTACGTTCGAGTCGTACCCCCACCCGTGTATGTACGGTGCGTACCCCCAGCGCTACGCACCGTACATACACGGGTGGGCGTACGACTCAAACGTACACGGGTGTACATACACGGGGGGTTCGACTCGAACGTACCCGGGGGGGTTCGACTCGAACGTACACGGGGGGGTTCGACTCGAACGTACACGGGTGTACATACACGGGGGGTTCGACTCGAACGTACACGGGGGGTTCGACTCGAACGTACACGGGGGGTTCGACTCGAACGTACACGGGTGTACATACACAGGGGGTTCGACTCGAACGTACAAGGGGGGGTTCGACTCGAACGTACACGGGGGGGTTCGACTCGAACGTACACGGGGGGGGGTTCGACTCGAACGTACACGGGGGGGTTCGACTCGAACGTACACGGGTGTACATACACGGGGGGTTCGACTCGAACGTACATGGGTGTACATACAGGGGGGTTCGGCGCGTACGTACGGGGGCTGGGGGGGGTCGGCGCATACGTACGGGGGCTGGGGGGGTCGGCGCGTACGTACGGGGGCTGGGGGGGGTCGGCGCGTACGTACGGGGGCTGGGGGGGGTCGGCGCGTTCGTACGGGGGTTGGGGGGGGGTCGGCGCGTATGCGGGCACGTCTCCATGGTTGCTATGGGAGTTCGGTGCAGACGGTGTTTTTTCCATCCGGTTGTAACATCGGACGCACGGGATGGATCGTGATTCCGCGGTCGGACTTCACTTTTCACATTTGTACGGTAAATCGTCCGAGGACGTGTCGGACACATTTTCCGACCCGAGGACGTGTGGGGAATAATTCCCAATGCGATTCGTATGGACTTTTTACCATGCTAATCGTGATTGCCAGTTTGTACGGCACTTGTACGATTCGTACGGTAAAAAGACCGGATACGAGTCGTACGGGGAAATTTTTTACCGGATCGTAATTGGCACCTATGTTTCTAAATTAACATCTTACACTTAAAAGCTCCTTTACATTTCTTTCGCTATATGTACCTTTCTTTAATACACCACCAGAGAAGGATGGTGAAGTATGCTCCACAAAGAGCAACTCAAAGGTTTGTTATTCTTTATGAAATAATCTGGGTGTCAATGCTTTTCTCAAACCTTTTTGATGCCTTAACAGGCTGGATGGATGAGTATAATACGTCCTATTTAGGATCGGGGGCGGACGATGCCCGAAAGGATGCATGGCCATATGCATCAATGCATATATACATAGATGGATTTATCAATGTATGAATGGAAGGATAAATGAATGGATCACTGACATAATATCGACTACCAAAATATAGACCTACAAAAATATCGATGGCAAAATATCGAATGCAAAAATATCGAATTCCTATCTACAAACAGGTAAGTACAAAAATATCGAGTCAAAAATATCGTTGTAAAAAATATAGTCAGTCAAAATATCGAATTTTTTTAAATGTATTAAAAGTAATGTAAAAATAATAAAAGAATAAATATAATTAACTAAAACATATTTAAAAATACTTAAATAACCTTAAATATAATAAATAATTAATGTAACTTCAAAAAAATAAACGTACATTTTTATTTTTTAATAGATATATATAAGCGTAATATTAATAAAAAATAATCAATATTTTTACCATAGGATAGCGGCAGGGTAAAATGTACCATTACCACTCCAGTGAGTGCAACAGTAGAGAAAGCGTCAGATAGCGTAGGGGTAAAAATAACTATTCCCACTCCAAAGAGTGCAACTGTAGGGAAAACGTTGGATAGCGTAGGGGTAAAAATTACTATTCCCACTCCAAAGAGTGCAACACCAGGGAAAGCGTTGGATAGCGGGAGGGTAAAATTTACTATTCCCACTCCAGTGAGTGCATCAATAGGGAAAGCGTTGGATAGCGTATGGGTAAAAATTACTATTCCCACTCCAAAGAGTGCAACAGTAGAGAAAGCGTTGGATAGCGAGAGGGTAAAATTTACTATTCCCACTCCAGTGAGTTCAACAATAGGGAAAGCGTTGGATAGCGTAGGGGTAAAAATTACTATTCCCACTCCAAAGAGTGCAACAGTAGGGAAAGCGTTGGATAGAGTAGGGATAAAAATTACTATTCCCACTCCAATGAGTGCAGTAGTAGAGAAAATAATAATTTAATATTTTTATTAAAATAATTTAATTATTAATACCAATACAAAAATTAATAAAATTAATTACCAATCACAAAATATGTAATAATCAAATAATTATCAATACCAATAAATATTGTTTTTTTAATTAATTACCTATTAATAATTAATTAACAAACAATTAATTTTCAATACCAAAAATGATTAAATACAAATAATACCAATTAATAATTAATTAATAGTAAATTAATTATCAATATACAACATTTATTTCAATAATTAATTAGTTAAAATTTAATTACTTTTCACCATATTCCCCTATAAACCCACAACCCACTACAAATAATAAATTAAAACAATTAACATAATTATCAATTAAACAATTAATAAAAATTAATTACCAATTAATACAAATTCATTACCAATTAATAATTAATCAACAACCAATTACCAATTAATACAAATTAATTACCAATTAATAATTAATAATTAATAAACAACCAATTAATTTTCACTACCAAAAAATGATAAATAATCAAAAATAGCATTTATTAATTAATTAACAGTAAATTAATTATCAATACACAAAAATATTTTTAGCAATTCCTTCATTACAATTAAATTAGTACCCAACATATTCCCCAATAAACCCACAACCCACTACAAATTATAAATTAATACAATTAGCATAATTATCAATTAAACAATTAATAAAAATGTATTACCAATTAATACAAATTATTTACCAATTAATAATTAATCAACAACCAATTAATTTTCAATACCAAAAATTAATAAATAATTAAAAATGCAAATTAATAATTAATTAACAGTAAATTAATTATCAATACCAATAAATACAAATAAATATTTACTTAATTACTATTAGATTACTTCCCACCCTATTCCCCTATAAACCCACAACCCGCTACGGAATTAAATTACGCAGAAATTTAATAACATAAAATTCATTACTTTAAAAAAATTAAACATACATTACAAAAAATAATATACACTTTTAACACATATACTAACATGCAAAACACTTTAAAAAATCGATATTAATAAACATTCGATATTTTTTCATGCCTATATTATGACATTCGATATTACTTACCTGCAATTCGATATTTTTAACGACTATATTATGTCCATTTGATATTGTGCCCATTCTATATTTTAGACTCGATATTATGTCCATTCGATATTTTTTTTTCGATATTATGTCTAGTTACCAAATGAATACAGGGACCAGTACTTACGATACACTGGTGGACTGATAGATGCTTAGGATTGGTTATGGGACAGATGTATCTATGGATATATAGGCGTATGGCTGCATGAATGACACAGTGCTTACAATAGGCGAGTGTGCTCATAGATGCTTAAGATAAGTGCAGGAACAGATGTATGCATGTATATAAGTAGGAATGTATGCATCAATTAAAAGATGGTTGGATGGCGCAGTGCTTAGGATAGCTGAATGCTGGGCTTTAATTGGGGCGGGTCTGAGGACCAGCAATTATTTTCAAGGAGCCTCCAAAAGGGTTTCGATCAGGCTCTATTTTCAGCCCTCGCAACATAGTCAATTTTATTTTCCGCCCTCGCAAACATAGTCAATTTTTTTTATTTTTTATTGCACTGCAGTGAGAGCATGCACATCGATGTACGCATGTTTATTTTGCTCACTACTGAGAACTGGAGACATCACGCTACGTTACCCACATTGTAGAAAGAGGGGAAATCCTTTAAAGAATGTTTTTTCCAAACGTAGGATGATTGGAGAGGATTTTCTAAAGCACACAATGATACTTATCTTGATTTAGACCACGGCCCAACTTGCATAGCCCACACCCCTTTAAGAGCTTTGCCCCCCCCTTTTAGAGCACCCCCACTTTCTGAAACGCTCATAAGCAAAGCGTATTAAAACACGCAAATTTGCGAGTAAAACATATACCATGCCATAGGGCACTTTATAAGTGCTCCCATTGGTACTACATCACCTTTATTAGCTCGACAACTGCATGTTACTATATTCTGTGTTTTAATCAGAAACATACCCACCTCCCCCACACCCACAACCACCCACGCCCTTCCTTAACCGTACAAGATCAAAAAGAAACCCCCACCATTCCTAGTAGCGCCACTATACCCATACACAGGCTTAATTTTAACAGGTGTGTGCCGGAACACTTATCAACAACAAGTATTCAAACATGCAAGTTCGCGGGAAAAACATAAACCATACCATAGCACGGTTAATAAATGGGCCCAGAGAAACTACATTACTTTTACTAACAACACATGCCCACGTTACAAATGTCCGTCTTATAATCAGCAACATACGCACATCCCCCACCCCCACCCATACCATGCTTAACCATACAAAATCAAACAACGAGCCCCTGCACTCCCGTTACCGCTACTATAGCCATAGATAAGACTTAGGTGCCGATTCCGATCCTGGGAAAATTTCCCCCGTACGAATCGTATCCGGATTTTTTTCCGTACGAATCGTACAAGTAGCGTACAAACTGGCAAGTACGATTCGCATGGGAAAAACTCCATACAAATCACATCCGGAACATTTCCCCACACGTCCTCGGGTCTGAAAATGTGTCCGACACATCCCCGGACGATTTACCGTACGAATCAGAAAAATTAAGTCCGACCGCGCAAGTACGATCACTCCCGTCCATTCGATTTTACAACTGTATGGAGAAAACACCGTACGGACCGAACTCCTATAGCAACCATGGAGACATGTGCCCGCATACATGCCGAACACCCCACCCCAGACCCCGTATGTACGTGCAGAACACCCCCCCAGCCCTCGTATGTACGTGCCGAACCCCCCCCCATCCCCCGCATGTACGTGCCAAATGCCCCCCGGCCGCAGATGTACGCGCTGAACCCCCACCAGTGTATGTATGGAGCGTACCCCCACCCGTGTATGTATGGAGCGTACCCACACCCCACCAGTGTATGTACGGCGCGTACCCCCACCCGTGTATGTACAGACCGTACCTCCACCCGTGTATGCATGGAGCGTACCCACACCCCACCCGTGTATGTATGGAGCGTACCCACACCCCACCAGTGTATGTACGGACCGTACCACCACCCGTGTATGTACGGACCGTACCCCCACCCATGTATGCATGGAGCGTACCAACTCCCCACCCGTGTATGTACGGACCGTACCCCCACCCGTGAATGAATGGAGCGTACTAACACCCCACCAGTGTATGTACAGACCGTACCCCCACCCGTGTATGAATGGAGCGTACCAACACCCCACCAGTGTATGTACGGACCGTACCCCCACCCGTGTATGTACGGACCGTACCCCCACCCGTGTATGCATGGAGCGTACCATCTCCCCACCCATGTATGTACGGACTGTACCCCCACCCGTGTATGAATGGAGCGTACCAACACCCCACCAGTGTATGTACGGACCGTACCCCCACCCGTGTATGAATGGAGTGTACCAACACCCCACCCATGTATGTACGGACCGTACCCCCACCCGTGTATGCATGGAGCGTACCAACTCCCCACCCGTGTATGTACGGACCGTACCCCCACCCGTGTATGAATGGAGCGTACCAACACCCCATCAGTGTTTGTATGGAGCGTACCCCCACCCGTGTATGTATGAAGCGTACCCACACCCCACCAGTGTATGTATGGCCCGTACCACCACCCGTGTATGTACGGACCGTACCCCCACCCATGTATGCATGGAGCGTACCAACTCCCCACCCGTGTATGTACGGACCGTACCCCCACCCGTGAATGAATGGAGCGTACTAACACCCCACCAGTGTATGTACAGACCGTACCCCCACCCGTGTATGAATGGAGCGTACCAACACCCCACCAGTGTATGTACGGACCGTACCCCCACCCGTGTATGTACGGACCGTACCCCCACCCGTGTATGCATGGAGCGTACCATCTCCCCACCCGTGTATGTACGGACTGTACCCCCACCCGTGTATGAATGGAGCGTACCAACACCCCACCAGTGTATGTACGGACCGTACCCCCACCCGTGTATGAATGGAGCGTACCAACACCCCACCCATGTATGTACGGACCGTACCCCCACCCGTGTATGCATGGAGCGTACCAACTCCCCACCCGTGTATGTACGGACCGTACCCCCACCCGTGTATGAATGGAGCGTACCAACACCCCATCAGTGTTTGTATGGAGCGTACCCCCACCCGTGTATGTATGAAGCGTACCCACACCCCACCAGTGTATGTATGGCCCGTACCCCCACCCGTGTATGAATGGAGCATACCAACACCCTACCAGTGTATGTATGGACCGTACCCCCACCCGTGTATGACTGGAGCGTACCAACACCCCACCAGTGTATGTACGGAGCGTACACCCAGCCCCCCCTGTATGTACGGTGCGAAACACCACCACCGATGGACGGTGCGGACCAACACCCTGCCCGTGTCTGTACGCACCCTACCCCAGGCCCCCACACCAGCACCCTCACCCAACATCGCGCATGTACGAGTCGTACTAAGCCATAGCAAAGGACAGCACTGTACAACAACATGGCCCATGTACGCACCGTACAGACGCAAAAAACACTCGTACTGAACCAGGACAAACCAAAAAAACACAAGGAGAGTCAATTCGATGCACACAACACCACAAAACATGTCCAACAAGCCCAAATACATCCTATACACTGACCTGCAACTGACAAACAGCTAAACAGAGGCCCAAACCACTACCACTACCTATAAACACAGCCACACCCACAAATGGACCAATAAAAAGGCCCAGCACACACGAACCATGATCCTTTGCAACAGATCCCCTACTGCCACACCACAGAGACAACGCACTGCACCATACTACATACATCAATACACCTTACGCTTGCACTCCTTCACACAACCACCATCACAAACACCTCCTCATCACATTCACACACACACACCTGCACAACCACACTCACACCCCCACAACCATCCACACCCACACCCCCACAACCATCCACACCCACACCCCACACCATGCCCACTAACAAGAATCCAAAGTTCACAAAGGAGGAGCTGGAGGTCCTTGTCGACGAAATCGTCAGAGTCAAGCCACAGCTCTTTGGAACATTGGTCAGACGGACCAGCATATCCGAAAAATCTGCCATGTGGGAGAGGATTGTCAATTCCGTGAATGCTGTTGGGTCCACTAGAAGGACCAGGCATGAGTGCCAAGCCAGGTGGTACGATCTGCGGAGGACGGTCCACGGCAAAATGACGGACGAGCACAACCAGGCCAACATCACTGGAGGAGGGCCGCCCCGCAGACTGGTACACTACCATCCCTGGGAGGAGAAGGTGATGGCCACGCTGCCGCCGGTGGGAGTAGATGGAGTAGAAGGAGTCGGAGAGCCTGGTGAGTACACAAACAACTCACCTCACATGGGGGGAATGCCATACACAACCAAAATACCAATCATGCACGCAACCCCCCCAAAGCCAGTACCGTACACAACCACACTCCAAAAACACACACATGCCACTAGCGCCTCCATGCCCCATGCCCCAAGCAAGGCCATGCCAAGTCACAGGCCACACAAAACACCAACACAAGACAGGATATCCCCGATGCCGGGAGGGTGGGCCTCAAAACTAACATAGAGCAACTCTGAAGCACACAACAATGCCTCAGCCCATATGGCTGAGGGCACAGCCATACAAACAGTGTGTCCCCACACAGTACTGTTTTGCCTTCTAATGGTGGCTGCGTTGCAGGACGACATGGGTATGAAGGCACAATTTGCACATAACAGCAGCTAATGAAGACGCATCACTCTGAAAGAGTGTCAGCACACACCGCTACAGCAGCAGCGCAGACTCAGACACTCCGCCCAATGGGTGCCCGCAGAGAAGAAACAAACCCACATGAACAAGCCAATGGCCTTTGAAAGACCTGCAAACTGTGTGTGCCCAGGAAGCTGGGCTGAGGGGACAGAGGGTGACACACAGAGGGAGGGAGAGGGGGAGAGAGAGGGACGGAGACAGAGGTGGACACAGGGAGACAGACAGAGGGAGGGAGGAGGCTGACAGAGGGAGGGAGAAAGGGAGACAGAGGGAGACGGACAGTGGGAGGAGGGTGACAGAGGGAGGGATAAAGGGAGACGGACAGAGGGAGGAGGCTGACAGAGGGAGAGGGACAAAGAGAGACAGAGGGAGAGGGACAGAGGGAGGAGGCTGACAGAGGGAGGCAGAAAGGGAGACAGAGGGAGATGGACAGTGGGAGGAGGGTGACAGAGGGAGGGAGAAAGTGAGACAGAGGGAGACGGACAGAGGGAGGAGGCTGACAGAGGGAGGGAGAAAGTGAGACAGAGGGAGACGGGACAGTGGGAGGAGGCAGACAGAGGGAGGAAGAAAGGGAGACAGAGGGAGACGAACAGTGGGAGGAGGGTGACAGAGGGAGGGAGAAAGGGAGACAGAGGGAGACGGACAGTGGGAGGAGGCTGACAGAGGGAGGGAGAAAGGGAGACAGAGGGAGATGGACAGTGGGAGGAGGCTGACAGAGGGAGGGAGAAAGGGAGACGGACAGAGGGAGGAGGCTGACAGAGGGAGGGAGAAAGTGAGACAGAGGGAGATGGGACAGTGGGAGGAGGGTGACAGAGGGAGGGAGAAAGGGAGATAGAGGGAGACGGACAGTGGGAGGAGGATGACAGAGGGAGGGAGAAAGGCAGACGGACAGAGGGAGGAGGCTGACAGAGGGAGGGAGAAAGGGAGACAGAGGGAGACCAAATCACCCTTGGGTGGTGTGGCCATGTCCGCTCGTCAGCAGGTGGACTGTGTGCATGTAGACAAGGTTTGGCGATGCGTGAACCCCCCCTTCAACCTTTGATAAACACTGGGCCATGTGTCAATCTGTGCACGAGTACATCCGTGCTGCAGGCACAAACATAACCTTACACCCAGTATACCCATCCACTGTGTTTGTCAGAACCCTGTCACAAATGGTTAATTTACCTACCTGCATTCTCAAATAGCATGGAAAAAACACCATTTGGCTACGTACAGTGCAACACGTAAGGCGGCTCTGCATGGCTTGCTACGCCCGCTCACTACACTGCTGACTGCGTTCCCAAAAGATGCATCAACTAAGATTGTGTCACACATAGGTAAAGTGTCGAAAGCTGTGGCCAAGGGACCTACCCATGCACAAGTGCACTGTGAGAGGAATGCTAGCCAAA
Source organism: Triturus cristatus (assembly GCF_964204655.1). Taxonomy (NCBI): domain Eukaryota; kingdom Metazoa; phylum Chordata; class Amphibia; order Caudata; family Salamandridae; genus Triturus; species Triturus cristatus. The sequence continues at coordinate 743,853,786 of NC_140583.1, forward strand.
TCCAACCACCCAGAGGAACTGTGCCAACTCAAAAATGAATGAAACATGGATGTCGCATGTAACACAATTAACACTGTCTCTCTCACACACAGGTCAACATCGTCGATCTCCCCCCAACACTGGGGGGAAGACTCACAGGACCAGGCTCTGCGTGAAGAGGACCCCACCGGCAGCGACGACTCTCACCACTCCGTGGATGACCCAGACCAACCTGGCCCCTCTGGTGTCCAACCACCTGCAGCACCTGCATCAGGTACAACTGTGCCAACCACCACCCCCATTCCTGCCACATCCCAGGAGACACCCAGGAGCCCTGCCCGCACACAACAACACAGCCAGTCTGTCCAGGAGGGACAAGGTGCTCCGAGCTCCCAGGAGGAGGCAGTCGACACCGCAAATGCCATCCCTCAGGGGTCCCGGAGACCCGATGTGCCCACAACGGCAGGCCAGGTGCAAGTGGGCAGGGGTGGTGGGAGTGGAGGACGGCGGAGGCGCTAACCTGACTAGTTGGCTCAGGAACCGGTAATGTCACACGTCAGCAACATTCTCGACTCATACCGGCGTGACGCCAGGGGCATGGTCCAGATTGCGTCCACCCTCACAGACATCAAGGGGACCCTCGAGGAAATGAAGACCCTGCCGGCCGAGCAACATGCCTGTCAACAGTGACACCAAGGACGGATGGAGGCAAGACAGGCTGAGCTCGTGGCGATGCAAACGGACATGACCCGTGTACTCCGTCGGATTGCTGAAAACATGGGCAACCCTCCCTGTGCCACCAGGCGAAGAACATCACCACCCACAGGGAGGGATCAGGAGGAGGAGGATTCATCCGACGGAGCATCACAAGCATCGTCACGGCCTGCTTCTGAGGGTCCCCGCAGGAGGGTGGGTCGTCCACGCAAAAGACCGTGAGAGTCAGCGGAACATCACCATCTCCCAGGTCACCTGGCCTGGCACCTGGCCCTCTGGCCCAACAGCAGTACATCAGCAAATGACATTCTCTTCCACATGGCCTTGCTGGTCACTGTCTGACCAATGTAGACAAAGACTGTGGCATAGACTCTGATGACTTTCAATGGCAAGGATACCAACTCCCCCTGTGAACTTTGGATTCTACACTCCCGCCAAGCACCTCTTTTCATCCCCCCCAAACATGTGCCCCACCACAAATAAAAATCATCACAATCACCAGATGATGCCGTCATTTTGCATTATTCCACTACATGTGTGTGTTATAAAGTCAAACCATGCCTGATTTCAGTAGTAACTCCAACCATCCATACCCTGGGGTCTGAGTCTGGCACAGGACACACATGGGTCACAATGTATCATCCAAGACAGACATGGAGCACCATACTCACCCGTGATGGGCCCAACCAGCTGAGGGGGTGCCCGCACAACTGTGCCTACAGACCTATTTAGAAGAGCAACAGTCATGCGCAGAGGTCAGGGATCATGTGGAGTGTCCTGGGGTGGGAGTCCCAGGTATGTGTAGACACGTGGCAGAACCATGTCCTGCATGCTTGAGTCAGGTGGATGTGGAGAATGGTGGGCCGGCCAAGGTTGGATGCATGGAGATGGAACAATGGGGTGTTGGATCACAGTGTCACAAGGTTGTGTTGTGGTTGTGGGCTGCATCCTGAGTGTGTGCGTGGATTGAGAAGGTCATCCTGCAGCTGGCAGTGATCCACTCCCCCCATCTCTGTTGGACGTTGATGTGACCTGGTCGCCGGATGTAGAAGCAGAGCTGTGCAGATGCACCCTGGATGTGGACAAGTATCATGGGATTTGTAACGCACATGTCCGTAGAGTGCAGGGTAGGATTAGACACGGATGTCATAGTTGACCTGGGGGATGGTCTCCCTCTTGCCTTGAGGTGGATGGAACTGGGGATCTTGTGCATAATGCAGAGTGTGCTGCCGCATGAGGCACAGATGCTGCTTATCAGCATAGCACATGTCAGCAAGCAATCCATGATGAACACCAGCTCGTTTGCGTGGACACTGGGTGCCATTGCTGCAGGGCCTGCAGCAGCTTGCGCCATGTCAAGAAAACAATGCCACAATTAGCACACAAAGACAAGGATCTCAGGAAGGAACTATGCAAAAGGTGTATGTCAAGGAAGGAATGTCTAGTTCAACATGGCACACACACACACAATGGATTCACATGCAGCACAGTGGCCGTCGTGGATACTGACATGCCACAATACCTACACAGCCATGGACATCATGCACAATACAGATTCTAATCCCTGACAAACAGCTTGCATCTTGCTACTCTACACATAGACTCATTTTCACCATCTCTGAGAACAATGCCAGACATGCTGCATGCACAGTGGCATCAGACCACCATTGACAGAGATGAGGCACCGTGGAGGCAGAGGGACACCTTTATTACTCATGTGTGTCGGAATGCTAATGCAACTCTGTCAACACACACACCGGTCATGTGGATGAACACGTGGGACCAACACTGGCATCCCCCTTTGCACCGCAGATGCTGGAAATCCATAGCACTCGCACACAAGTGACGGGTTACAGCTAAACACCCCCTGCTGCTCACGGAGAGGCTGCTATACACCATTGAGCCCCTAATGGGGAATTCACACACCATGTCAACCCGGTGCAACCCGTATGTTTCCGAGGGCAGTGTTACACACATTGATGGCTTCATCACAATCCACAATCCTATTACAGATGACTGTCACCAAGTCTGACCATCAATTCAGGTGAATTCAGCTCCATGTCATATGCCCCATGGTGATTCTACATGTATGTAAAGTATCCAAACATGAACAGGAGCAGTGCACACACATTCAAAACAAATACCACTCCCAAAAAGCCGTGCTGCATCCCTTACCCTAAGGAGATTTTCAAACTTGTCCGTGCATGTAACGCTGATTCAGCACATGTTGCTGTGTTCATGAGGAATAGCAGGAGCACAACAATGCCACCAGCAGACAGCATGCGCAAGTACCTGTGGATGAGAGACACACCAGAAGTCAGCCAAAAGAAGCACATCCGCATGCATGTGCATGTACTCGACACGTATAAGGTTGTCAACATGCTAGGTGACAATGATGACTCTGGAAAAACATTCTTCCATTGCACCATCACTCGAGTGACACATCCAAACACACCTCTGACTCACTTGGCAGACATGCAGATGGACACACACATTGCAACACATGCCACACACGGCCCAATGCGTGCACACTCAGACACTGGAACTCACCACTAAGCAAAGAAGTTGCGTATGAGCCGACTCCGGATGTCCTCTACTGCCTCCTCCTCCTCCACATCACTTGCCTCGTGACCAAGCCCTTCATCCTCCACGGGTGGATGGTCCTGCTCATCTGGATCCAGGATGAGTGGCCCAGCTTTCTCCACTGCCATGTTGTGCAGCATGCAGCACACGAGGAAGATCTTGCAGACCTTCACCGGTGCATATGGGAGTGCGCCACCGGTCTTGTGGAGGCAACGGAATCGGCTCTTCAGGAGGCCAAACGTCCTCTCTATCACTCGCCTGGTCCGCCCATGGGCGTTGTTGTAGCGGTGATCGGCAGCCGTGCTGGGGTTGCGGAGAGGCGTGATCAGCCATGGCATGTTGGGATAGCCAGTGTCCCCTACATGGAAACATCATGGACAACAGTGAGTCAGGAGAAGCAGTAAGACAGGAAGATGACGTTAAATACAGGACTGCCAGAGTATACCCACCAACAATACATGCTCGTTTGTTGCGCAGCTGCAGCATCATTTCAGGCACCCAGCTACGCCTCATGATGTAGGCATCGTGTGCTGATCCTGGAAAACGAGCACAGACATGTGAAATCACCATGTTGGCAAGACAAACCACAAGGGCATTAATGGAGTGGTAATGCTTGTGGTTCCTATACGCTACCTCCTGTGCCGGTGGTGGTACCAAAGCCACATGTGCTCCATCTATTGGCCCAATGACATGGGGCATCCCTCCCAGGGCATAGAACTCACGCTTGACACCTGTCAACTGCTCAGGAGTTGGGAATTTTATGAACTCATCCAGGTGATCCAACATGGCCTCTAAAAAATCATGCAGAACACAGCTGAACATGGTTTGGGACATGCCACTGACATGGGCAATGGTATGTTGAAAGGTACCCGTGGCAAAGAAATGTAGGGCTGCCATCACCTTCATCTTGGGTGTCAGTGCAGTAGGATACCTGTGTAGCGGTTGGAGGTGTGGTGCCAGCCGTGTCGTCAAGTCCTCAATCAAATGTTGGGGGAAGCGGTAGCGGCGTATACAGTCATGTTCCCTCAGGTCAGCCAAGTCCGGAATTGGTCGAGGGAGAGGCGGAGCCCTGCAGTGAATTAGAAGGGACAATGAAGAGTGAGTACAGTACACCACCAATGTCAATGTACTGAGCACATGTTCAACAGGCAATACAAATATGCTACATACAGAGTCAGGTCTGTGCAATATGCCCTGGACACGTATGCCAGGCAGGTGACACTCCTACCAAGAGCCAGCTACAAACGTTGATTCTCAACCTCAATATGCCATGCCATGAAACTAGCTGTGGGCCAGTGTAAGTGAACAGGCAGACGCATTACAGGAGTTACAGACATCCACATATGTGCAGAAGAAGGATGTTTATTGTACAGACAGGTTGCGGAACACTAGAGGCACAGGTCAAATGTCATAGAAAAAGGACAGACCTCACACCTTGCCATGAAGGATTACATGTCAAGACTGATCACACATACATTGAGAGTATGCAGATATGTCCTTGTTTTGAAACTCCGTGTCGATGCATACATTCACACCTTATGTCGGATTACACATGTGGGCTGGTGTGTGTAACAGTGTGCAATGCCCATCTACACACAGACACATGTTGGTTGCAGCAACTTCAGATGTATTTGACCAAACACCTACAGCAAACCTATGGGAACACATGACACACACATGACATAGTTACAGCGTGCAACGTGGGCATTCACATGTCAGGGGTAATATTCCATGTACCTGGCATCAGGGGACATTTGCGGGTGTCGGTGACTGTGCCATGCCAGTGACGCATGGCTCAACAAGTCTGTACTACATGCACACATGTCAAAGGAGTGAAGAGGATGTGTGGCACATAGGGCACCATCACACATGACATGTGTACACAGCTCATCACACTTTTCTTAGCTTCACACCTCAGGAGTATAGTGCCACATCACAGCCTGACCCACCTGTGCCCGACACATGTAGTACTGCACAGACAATGCCTTGATGTCCAGCCTTGGCCAAGTATGACAGCTCAATTCCTTTCTGTGTGCCGCCTGTCACCACTGTCAGGTGTGAAACGCACCGTACATACGCTCTGAGGGCGTGTGTAGGGTCCCTATCACTGTGGGAGTGCTGGCGTATGCGTACGCCATAGTGATGCGGACCGTACACACGTGTGTAGGGTCTCTATCACTATGGGAGTGCTGGCGTATGCGTACGCCATAGTGATACGGACCGTACACGCATGTGTAGGGTCCCTATCACTATGGGAGTGCTGGCGTATGCGTACGCCATAGTGATACGGACCGTACACGCATGTGTAGGGTCCCTATCACTATGGGAGTGCTGGCGTATGCGTATGCCATAGTGATACGGACCGACCCTACACACGCGTGTACGGTTCATATCACTGTGGCGTACGCATAAGCCAGCACTCCCATAGTGATAAGGACCCTACACACGCGTGTACGGTCCGTATCACTGCATTTGGGGTGCCCTAGGGCCATGGAACAGACCGTACCTGTGTGTAAATATTGAAATAACATAGGGGACACATGAGGGACAAGTATAAGGGCCTAAATGCATGCTGGTTGTCATGGAGACCCAGTTTAAAGTTTGAATTATTGCATCAGGTGGCCAGCAGAAGTCGGTTGGAAACAATATACTTTGTTGCAAAGTGGTTGTTGACTTGACATCATGCTCAATTTTTAAACCATGCAAAGCCACTCACTGGGGTAGGTTTAAAGGGATTGGAGGAAACGTAGGATGCTAATGTGACTGACCAATCACTCTGTACTCCTGTAAATGAAACAGGCCAGCAAGGCAGATATAAGGCAGCCAGGTCCCATGAGAGAGCACTTGCCTGCACATCCTTTCATTCCACAACACTGCTGCTGCTCGTGATTCCTCTGGCACCATGTCCAGGTCTGTGGAGAGGGCCCAGCCATTCACCATGGAGGAGAATATGGCGTTGGTGGATGTGATCCTCCCACAGTACACCATGCTGTATGGTCGACCAGGGGAGCAGGTGAGTGCAGACTCCACTAGCTTTGACTGTGCCCCTTTTTTGTGACTGTGACTTCTGACATTGTGTCCCTGTGTGACAGACATGCAATGTTGTTTCGAGTGGGTCCCAGGGTGGGGAAGGCCTCATGTCTCCCATGCAGAGCATGCTGTGGTTCCTGTGTGCACTCCTCACTTGCATTGTGCTTACTGTGACAATCAATGCATGGTGCATGCCACATTCTGCCTGGCTACTCCTCCTGGGAATGTTGTTGCTACAGTCCTGATGTGATTCTGTGGTCCCCCCAGTTTGACAGGTGACAGTACCCATAGATGTGTGTTTGTTTAGTGTACCTGTGCTGTGAGTGTCCAAATTATGTGTTCGTCCCCTGGACATTGTTGTGTGTGTAAGTCCCCTGTCATGTGGGTGAGTGCATATGGGGAGTGTTGCACACCAGCTGCATGAGGGATGGATATACCCTGCCCATGTGATGTGAGCAGGGAGCAGTGCTGTGTGACTGCCGTGCTGAGCCAGCCCCACACCTGTGACACCCCCCAGTCTAGTGGCACATGGGCAGAGTGAGGTTTGTACCCGCAGTTGGCAGTGGCAGGTGATTGTCCTGTGCCTGTGTGTGTCTGTGTATTCTGCTGAGGTAGCGTCAGTGGGCTGGGGCATGTGACTGCTTTGAGGTGCTGTACATAATCTTTGTGTAGCTTGTGATGCACAGTGTGATCCAGGATCATTGATTGTGTGGCACCCCTCATGCCACCTGTGTACTTTCAATGCCACGTAGTGCATTTTGCCTTCCACAGTGGATTATGTCCCTATGACAAATGTGCAATGAGTTGCCTGCATACCATGGCCTGTTCAAAGAAGACAAATTGTTAATATGTGTGTCTCTGTGTCATTGCTCAGGTGAATTAAAGTATTCTCACTTTTGCATCCTCACAGGTAGGCGTCCATGCCAAGAGGGAGATATGGAAGCAAGCCGTCAGTGCCGTGAGGAATACGGAGGGTCGGAAGCGGCGCCTAGCCCAGGTGAGGAAACGCTGGCAGGATATCCGGTGCTGGACGAGGAGGATTGCACGGGTCCTGCTGGGGGACTCACCTGAGAGCCGGAAGAACCGTGGGCGCCGGCGTCTGACCCACATCCAGAAGCGTGTGCTGGCGGTGGTCTTCCCCGACTTAGATAGGCGCTTACAGGAGAAGCAGCAGCAGGAAGGGGGTAGGTACACGTGTGTTTGTTGTGTGTCACCAGCTTTTGGAAGTGCGCAGTTGCATGGATACACTGCCAGGGTTTACATGTGCAGTGCATAACCAGTTCCCCAAAGTAAACCGGTGCTGTTCTTCCTCTCTTCCCCTCCTTGCCATGTGTTCCCTGGTCTGTGTGTAGTCACTCTTGCACAAGGTAATCTAGGCTGGCAGTTACTCCAAGTGCCCAATGCTTGTAGCATCATGTGTGGGGGTGGAGTGTAACAGGTTTTGGGACCTTGGCTGTGCCCTGGCCAGTTCAGTCATTGTGGGGTCCATGTCAGTTGGCACTGATGCTGAGTCCCAACATAGGAGTGTGTCTTTAAAGTGTACTGCCTTCCAGCATGCATGTCCAATGTTGTGCCCTCTGACATGATGTCCATGAGTGGGATTAATGCATAGTGCAGGGACGGTTGCTTCAGTTGCAGTCATATCCATCCAGGACCATGGAGGTGTATGGCCACAACCGTGCCCTGGGGCACCTTTTCCTAGGTATCATGTGTGTCATCCAACTATGTGGATATTCTCTGTGTCTTCGGCATAGGTTGGGCTCTGTGGCATTGTACCCTGGCCTCATCTGTATTGACGTAAACTGTGCTACATGTGTCCACTGTACAGTGTGACCCAATTTTGCTTGTGGATACTCACAGTGGGCAGTGCCTGTGTGTCTTGGAACAACAATCTGATGATGGTTGATTATCAATGATATATGTGGACAGGCGCACCAGGGGTAGTTTGTGTACAATCAGGATTTAGTGCAGGCCATGTGTTTTTATCCCAGAGTAAGAGGTGTAAGTACTTCCTCTGTCTCAATCACATTGTCTCAGGTAGGGGGTGCTTTGTGCGGGAAAGGCCTACATGTCCAAATCTGAAGTCTCCCTGCTAGGTCTGGCCTGTGTGTGATGTTTGTCTGGACATACACTCAAGGTGCAGTGACCCAGTCATGTTGTGCATGTTTTAATGTATTAGCTTTGCAGCATGTGCAAAACGTTAATAGACATGGTTCCTGCTCATCCCTTTTTTGTCAACGCAGTGTGGTACAGATGCTGTGCACGATTGTCCCCAGAGCCTGGCTCCTCTGTCCTATTTGATATCAAGTAATTTGCTGTTGGGTCATGCTCTCCATTGTTTCTCAGTGGCATGGTGGGTCAACCAGCTGTGTGTTGCAGGGCCTACATATGTACCTTGTGTTGTAGATGTTACTCATGTTGCTTTTCAGGCTATGCACTGTGACCTATGTAGATTTGACTCATGTGACATATGTATACAGGTGTCTGATTATTTCCTGTCTCTTCACCTTGCCCACAGCATCGTCGAGGGAGACACTGGCACGGACCGTGAGGAGAGAGCAGGCACCAGTGGCAGCAGTGCTGTCTTGTCTGGCGCATCGAGTGGCACGGAGGCCGAGGGGAGTGAGGCGGAGGACCTGTCCAGTAACACCACCAACTATGACGCTGACGGGTCCGAGGCTGATCTCCCAGAGGGGGTGGAGGCTGCTTCCACAGCTGACAGCAGCACTCGATCTCTACCCGCCCCCTCGATTCCCATCACCGGCCTCCCACCGGTCCCTTCCCGCCGTGCTAGGTCACCACGTATCTCCTTCTTGCCAGGCACCGAACCCTGCCCCTGTCTCCACTGCTGCCACCAATGCCGAGTCTGTGGACATCCTGCGCCAGTTGCAGGTTGTTCAGACTGCGATGCTTAATCTCCTCCATGGCCACACACGAGTGCTCACCCAGATGGAGGCATACATGGAGGGCATCTCAGCTGCGCAGTCTGACCAACGCCAGTTGCTGAGGTCCATTGACTTGACACTGACTGCAGCAGTGGGTCTCCTGCAGTGCTATGTCCCCCCCTACCCCTGCACCATCCACACTTCCCACTCCCATGCCTGTCCAAAGCACACCCAGACGTACCCATGCACGCACCCCACCAGACACAGGCACCACACCACCAGGGAAGGCCAAGCGCACACCTCCTGTCAGGCACACCCACTGGATCGGGGGGCAAACGGAAGACACGCAGCCACAGTGGGAGTCCACATTCATCACAACCCACTACCTCCAAATCCACTCCCCTCAGCTCTCCTGGCCAGGATTCCACCAAAGAATCCTTCATGGCCGCTCTGTCCCTGAGCCCCAAAGTGACACCACCCCGCAAGCGGTCAAAGGAGTCCCCGGTCAGGGTGGTTGAGTTCCCCCCCCTGTCCACACCCTCCCCCAGTACCGCTGCGACCCATCCCTCCGACCCCCCCCCTCCTTGGGGCCTGTGGTTCCTTCGGGTGCAGGGGAGACGCTGGAGGACCTTGCAACCGTGTGCAGCGCCATTCTGACCTCTACCTTTGGCGCTGCCCCACCCCCTGTGGTGGAGTCCTCTGTCCCTGCACCCACAACACCTACCCTTGCCCCTCCTGTCCCTGCGGTGCCTGGTCCTTCCCCCCCACATGATGCCCCCCCTGTGGAAGCAAAGGAGGTATGAACTGTGCAGGCAAGCTAGGGGACACGCGTCCCTATGTGTCCCCCACCAGGAATTGGACTATGGACTGCCCTATGGGCCTTGTACATATTCAACTTTTAATAACAATTCTTTTTTTAATGCTGAATAAAGCTATGGTTTTTTTCCCTTTGCACACTACTGCTTTTCTGGTATTGCTGTTGGTGGTGCTGCTCCATGTTTGGGGTGGGGATAATGTGTTAGGTGTCTGGCAAATGTAGTGGTGTGCTGCTCATGGGATGGACCCTGATATCTGTGTGCCATCACAAGGTATTTGCGAAATAACTTTGTTCATGTATGCTCTTACTGCATGGTGACATTGTCGCAAGGTGTGTTCCTTCCTCTGTGGACCCTGACATCTTCCCTGCAGGGTGTTTCCTAAATGTTGTGCTGAGCTGTGTCTACATATCCTTGGTGTGTGACGGATCCGTTCTACTTTGGCCATGCATGCTGGGCAATGTCTCCACCTGCATCATTTGTGGCATCCTTGGTGGTCACTGTACTTGTGTGTGGAGTATATTGAAGTTACTTCATGTGGACATGTTCCCTTTTACACACTATGCATGTGTGTACTCCCAGCCTCGCACACATGTTACGTGTTCTGCAGGGTCTTTGAGCACCTGACTGACAATTGTGGGCATTGTATCTGTGGGTACTGCACCCTTTTCTTTCCATGGGCACTGCTGGGAGGACTCTGCACCCACCCCTCCTGTGTCTGGGCACTGCTGGGAGGACTCTGCACCCACCCCTCCTGTGTTTGGGCACTGCTGGGAGGACTCTGCACCCGCCCCTCCAATGTTTGGGCACTGCTGGGAGGACTCTGCACCCACCCCTCCTGTGTCTGGGCACTGCTGGGAGGACTCTGCACCCACCCCTCCTGTGTCTGGGCACTGCTGGGAGGACTCTGCACCCACCCCTCCTGTGTCTGGGCACTGCTGGGAGGACTGTGCACCCACCCCTCCTATGTCTGGGCACTGCTGGGAGGACTCTGCACCCACCCCTCCTGTGTCTGTGCATGTACGCTCGGGACATACACGGGTGTGGGTACGCTCCATTCATACACGGGTGTGGGTACGCTCCGTACATACACTGGTGGGGTGTGGGTACGCTCCATTCATACACGGGTGTGGGTGTGCTCCATTCATACATGGGTGTGGGTACGCTCTGTTCATACACTGGTGGGGTGTGGGTACGCTCCATTCATACACAGGTGGGGGTACGCTCCATACATTCCCGTACCCACGATCTGCAGGCCTGGGTACATACCGTACCCACGCCTTAGGAGTGTGTGTACGGGTCGTACCACGCCCACCCCTACGTCACCCCAACAATGGCGGTACGGCCCGTACCCACATTCTAAAGGCCTGGGTACGGGCTGTACCAGCATTGTTGGGGTGATGTAGGGGTACACGTGGTACGACCCGTACCCACGCTCTGAAGGGCTGGGTACGGTGCGTACCCCTACGGCACCCCATTGGGGGTCTGCACCGTACCCAGGCCTTCAGAGCGTTGGTACGGGTCGTACCATGCGTACCCCTACATCACCCGAACAATGCTGGTACGGCCCGTACCCAGGCCTTTAGAACGTGGGTACGGGCTATACCGCCATTGTTGGGGTGACGTAGGGGTGGGCATGGTATGACCCGTACCCACGCTCTTAAGGCGTGGGTATGGTATGTACCGGTATTGTTGTGTTGCCGGTTCGCGTCAACATCCTCTTCCGTTGTGGCGGACGCTTGCGTTGCTGGACACGCCCCCACCCCCTCGAGGTGACCAGGTCCTGCAGGTCAGGTATGTCCAGGGCATGTGTGATTTGTGACTTGGGTGGGGGTTATGTGTCCTGCCCCTGCCCCCCCTTTGCCCCTTTGTGTTGTTCTGACCTTCTGCAGCGTCTGCGTCGGTTCCTGTAGAGCAGGTGGACTGCTATGAGTGCTGGGATGACACGTAGGTTCGGGTCCATGGCTGTCCGTCGCGTACAGGTGCTCCTTGTGCGCGTCGTCCTGATTTCCCGGCAGTTTTTGGCAGGCGGAGAATTTTATCCGTGCGGGGTGACGTCGGTGCGGATCGTACTTCCTGGTTCGTGAAACGCAGCCTGAATGCGTCCCGACGTCACGTCGGCGCTGTCTCGGATCATATTGGCATGTATTTTTTCGTCGGTCCGTGTTTTTTACGATTCGTACGGAAATGGTGTTTACGTGGGAATCGTACTTGCATGTTTGTAATGTTTATTTCCCGGGTACGAGTCGGACGGAGAAAACGCTCCGACCGACGGTTCGTACCCGGTTTCTCCAGGATCGGAATCGGCACCTTAATGTCAACAGGTGTCTGTCGGAACGCTCATCAGCAAAAGCTATTAAAACTTACAATTTTGCAACTCAAACATACACGATACCATAAGACGGTTTATAAATAGTCACAGTACCACTACACCACCTCAACACCCGCCCTTGCTTAACTTTACGCAATAAAAGAAAGAGCCCAAGCAAACGTAGAAGCGCCACTATAGCCATACACAGCCTTAACTTCAACAGATGTCTCCCGAAAAGCTCATCAGCAAAACGTATTAAAACATGCAAATTTGCGGGTAAAACATATACCATTGCCATATGGCACTTTATAAGTGCTCCCAGTGGTACTACATCACCTTTATTACCTCCACATCTCCACATCTCCACGTTACTATATTCTGTGTTTCAAACAGAAACATAACTACCTCCCCCACACCCACCCCTGCCCGTGCTTAACAGTACGAAATCAAACAGAAACCCCCCCATTTCTAGTAGCGCCACTATACCCATATACAACGTTAATTTCAACAAGTGTCTGCCAGAACACTTATCAGCAAAAAGTATTCAAACATGCAAATTGGCGGGTAAAACATAAACCATCCCATAACACTGTACCTCATTTTCAAAACAATACAGTCCTATAAAGATGACAAGCTACACTTCTTCTCTGTGAAAAAATCCTAAACATATATAAAATACTTATATAACAACAGCTCAAATTTCATGCATATTTCATAACCAATATCAAACACCACACTTTACTAACACTATATTACTTTGAAATAAAAAATACTTTCAAAATTAAAAACATCACCTCAAATACTTAATCAATACTATAAAACGCATAACACACCTTGTTCATTTCTAACTCACATTTGTAGTTGTTATCCAGATTTCAAATGACACACGCATACAATTCTCTCTTTCTCACATAGTACATGTAAAGCTCCGACTTCATCAAGAATTAAACCAGGAATGACATAATTTCTCTGTCGCTCCACTCATAAATACATGTAAAGAATAAATCAGAATACTTCATTCCTTCAATGACATACCAAAACCTACCTCCATTGGTTAATTTAGAATTTTCCTTCCGAGAAGCTACTTATTATTCCACGCCACATACAGGTCACAAGTTCAATCTATTTTATCACCACACTTTCTGGAACCTTCTACGCCACCTGCAGGTTAAAAGTTCATCATTTTTTTTTAACCTAACGATATACTTTTGCAACATTTTATCGAACATTTAACAGCACGTTAAAAGTTCACAATAGGGGTCAGTAGTTCATCAGCTTTATTCCCAACTCCAGCAGCACCTCACCTTATGCCCCCAGCACCATCAGACCCGTAGGAGTCAGTGCTTTCCACTTTCCAAATACCAAATTAATTTCATACACACAAATTTACCTTCGCACTCCCTATATAACACCCCCTAAGCACCATACACAAGTTACAATATTCAGAACAAAAGTTCCTTCAAGTAGCTATAACTACATGCTGACACTACTTGCACAGATGTGGCACAGCAGCCAGAGCTCATGACTTCACAGCATATGACACACAGTTTGGGCTCACACGTATATCCCTGAGTCCGGCAGCAGCTCAGCTTAGCAGCATTAGACTCTACACACTACCTCACAAATTTTCCGTACCCCTGAACTTTCAGACCAGTACGGGTCAGTAGTTCGTCCTAGTAGTTATAAACACATGCTGACACTACTTCTACAGATGTACTGCAGCGGCCACGGCACATGACTTCACAGCATAAGACACACAATTTAGACTCACGCTCTAATCCTCGAGTCCCGCACCACCTCATCTTAGCAGCATCACACTCTAGGAAATACCTCACTTAATTTTCGTAGCCTAGCACTTTCACACCAGTATGTATGATTAGTTCACTTCGTACCCCCCTCTATAGCACACCCTAAACACCCCACAGAGGTTACAGTGCTCCTACCCTCCCATTTCCCACTTTTTTTGCCCTATTTTCCCCTTTCTCGCTTCAACGGAATCACAAAATGGCAGCCAACACTTCCTCCTTCCATGAGACTCTAGACAATACCTCACATATTTTCCGTACCCAGGACTTTCACACCACTACGGGTCAGTAGTTCATCCTAGCAGGTATAAACACATGCTGACACTACTTCCACAACTGTACTGCAGCGGCCAGGGCACATGACTTCACAGCATAAGACACACAGTGTGGGCTCACGCTTTAATCCTCGAGTCGCGCACAAGCTCACCTTAGAAACATCACACACCAGCCAATACCTCACTTAATTTTCGTAGCCTAGAACTTTCACACCGGTAGGTATGATTAGTTCACTTTGCACCCCCTCTATAGCACACCCTAAACACCCCACACAGGTTACAGTGCCCCTACCCTCCTCTTTCCCACATTTTTCACCCTTTTTCCCCCTTATTCACTTCAACAGAATCACAAAATGGCGGCCAACACTTCCTAGTTGCAAACGCTCGCAGCCAATCAGCAGGAAGCTCATGCTCGTAACGCCTCAGCCAATCAGATGGCAGAATTCCCAAATATCGATATCTGTAAATTTAGATATTTCTCAAAAACTACTGAACGGATTTACACCAAATAAACAAAAGCGTGCTTTCTAGACCAAGACCCTTCTCCCTGCCAAATTTGGGGTAATTCCGTTCACCAGTTCGACCTGTAGCCTTGTCTAAAGTTTCCTATGGAAATTAACATTGAAAAAACACGTTTTGAGACCCCCTTTTTTCTCGACCCCCCTTGACGAATCACCCCCTGAAGAGTGCAATGAGCACGAAATGTGTCAGGCGTGAATCGACAGGCATGCTGTAAACTGGATCCGCCCGCCGACCCGGCTTTTACCTCATGAAGGTTGCTGCAGTGGATGTCAGAGTGCGTCTCCACAGGTGGGAACCTTGGAGCTTTGATATTGTATAATGGACTGAATAATTATAAAACGCATTACCATTAGGCCTGAGCTAAATTTCCGTTCCGCTCGCGGAAATTCCGATAATTTGACATTTTCGCGTTCCGCGGAGAGCGCGAAAATGTCAAAATTTCCGCAGTCCGCAGCTTAGCGATAATTTGTTTCTCGCTCGCGCTGTAAAATAATACATTCTCGCGCACGCGCGATCGCCTTACCTGAATCCCCGCGTTCGCCGACAAGTTTTCCCGATCCGGTCGCGTTCTCCACGAGATGTTGGATTATTGGTAGCCATTTGCGCTGTCTCGCGACAGTTCGCGCCAGCAGTAACGTCATGCGTCGCGCGATCACGTCTTTCTTCTCGCGATCATGCACCGCGAGAAGAGTGAAAACAAGATGGCCGCGCCCGCGAGCAACCGCATGGGTAAGTTGGCGAGCCGCGACCACGCAGAAAATACCGCGAACGGGCGGGAAAAAAACTTCCGCATCTTCGCGATATTTTCGCGTGTTTGCGGAGATTTGTAACATTTTCGCGATAATTTGCGAAAGTCGCTTTCGCAAATTCCGCCCACCCCTAATTACCATACGTATGAATTGATTCAGACACGATATTCAAAAATATGAACTTTATGTCATCAGTGATGTCATTTGAGATGTCATCAGTGATGTCACTGACCATGCCATGAATGATGTAATATGTAATGTCATGAGAAGTGCATTGCGGGGGCGTGAGTTATAGTTAGCTGAAATAACTATAACGGTGAAATGTCCAGCTAACTACAACGCCCCTGAAACTTATGGTTTTTTCAGTGACATTATAAGGTTTTGTAAATGCTAATTTCTAACTATAACATCTGTAAAACCTATGGTATATATATATATATATATATATATATATATATATATATATATATATATATATATATTCACTGAAAAAACCATAGGTTTCACACATGTTATAGTTAGGAATTAGCAATTAAAAAACCTTGCAAATTCACTTAAAAAACCATAGGTTTCACACATGTTATAGTTAGCTGGACATTTTACTGATAAAAAACCAATGAAATTCCCCCGTTATAGTTAGTGCAGGCAACTATAACTCACGCGACCGCAATCCTCTGCTGATGCTAATACTGTATTTAGACACTTATTTGCCCATGTCTTCTTCCATTAAATTTTAGCTATACATATATTACAAATATTTTTTTTTCATAAAGACACATATGTCATCAGCAGAAGATTGCGGTCGCGTGAGTTATAGTTGCCTGCACTAACTATAACGGGGGAATTTCATTGGTTTTTTATCAGTAAAATGTCCAGCTAACTATAACATGTGTGAAACCTATGGTTTTTTAAGTGAATTTGCAAGGTTTTTTAAATGCTAATTCCTAACTATAACATGTGTGAAACCTATGGTTTTTTCAGTGAATTTGTACGGTTTTTTAAATGCTAAGTTACTTTACGCCATTCGTGGCGTGCGCGCCCACTTAACGCAGTTTGTTCCGTGCGCGCACGGTGCGCTTCGCGCACCGCGCGCCCACTTTACGCAGTTAGTGCCGTGGATGGGCCATGTACGCTCGATGCGCTTCGCGCACCGTGCGCACGTGGAGGACATATTATGCGCTTCGTTGTGAAAGATAAGCTTTTATATTCTGTTTAATTGGCATATGCCATGCACAAATGGTGCCCATCGGGCACGATTTGCACACGGGGTGGGGAGAATGTGGATAATTTTTTTTTTTTTAATTTTTATTACCGTACGCGTACGGTAAGCGTAATCAGCGAATTTTCGAAAAAAAATAAAAATGAATTTTTGCCCTTGGGGGTTCTTTGGGGACACATTTAGCAAGCCTAGGTGGTTGGGAGCTGTCTAAACAGTCCCTTTACATGTTTTTTCTCTTTGTTTTTCATCCCCCCCTAAGAGTCCGAGAGAGAAAATGGCGGCTGCCGCTTCCTGGTTTCGACCGATTCGAATGTTTACTAAGATCCAACAGCCAATCAGAATCGCGCTCGCGCACGTCACCGTACGCGTACGGTAAGCGCACCGTAAGCGCACCGTAAGCTGGCTCAGATATATATATTGATTTAAAGGCTATTTTCTCAAAATCTACTGAACAGATTTACACCAAACCTACAAAAAGGCACTTCCTTGACCTGTAGACTACCTCTCTGCCAAATTTCAAGGAACTCTGTTCAGCCGTTCGGGCTGTAGCTGTGTCTAAAGGTCCTATGGAAAAATGCATGGGAAAAACGCGTTTTGGGACCCCCCTTTTATCTCAGCCCCCGCTTGACGAATCCCCCCGAGACTTTCAGGGTAGGAGCGGAGCGGAGCGCCCCACCTATTTTGAAACTTTCGCGAGGATTCGTCGACCGGCGCCAAAGTTATTCAAAATAGAATGTTGCGGTTTTCCTATGGAAACAGGGTCCTAACTATAACTACCTACTGGCGACCGCCAGTAGGTAATATATATATATATATATGTATATATATATCCATACAAACAAGTTGCCTGTTGAAGAAGGGCCCACGGCAGGTATGGAATGGCTAAAACATCTTTATTGGAGGTTGCCGTGACCGAAGAACAGAGCGCTGCTTCGCACACAAAATGCCAGCCCGACACGTTTCGTGCGTGAGCACTTCCTCATGGGCTGCTGGCTTGCAATGATGAAAGGCAACAGTCTTCTTTCAAACACCACATTTCAAATTACAGTCCCCGCCCAAATGGGCGTAGTCCTTCTCAGGGCATTGTGGTCTTTGTGGTTAATGAGTATTCCCCTAGTGGGTCGTCGTGCCATCTCATCAAAAAATATTGTCCAATGAATCCCAAGTGGGTCGCGGTGCAACACAGAGACTTAGCACAGCAACGTATAGCCTCCAATTTAGCTCCTGCTCCCTGAGCAACCTCCAATAAAGATGTTTTAGCCATTCCATACCTGCCGTGGGCCCTTCTTCAACAGGCAACTTGTTTGTATGGATGTTTAGCGGCTGGCCTGAGTCGCAGAAGGAGCCCCGCTGGTTTCCAGTCCTGCGGCAGCGTCAAACTACGAGGCCGCTCAGGGAGCAGGAGCTAAATTGGAGGCTACACGTTGCTGTGCTAAGTCTCCGTGTTGCACCGCGACCCACTTGGGATTCATTGGACAATATTTTTTGATGAGATGGCACGACGACCCACTAGGGGAATACTCATTAACCACAAAGACCACAATGCCCTGAGAAGGGCTACGCCCATTTGGGCGGGGACTGTAATTTGAAATGTGGTGTTTGAAAGAAGACTGTTGCCTTTCATCATTGCAACTCAGCAGCCCATGAGGAAGTGCTCATGCACGAAACGCGTCGGGCTGGCATTTTGTGTGCGAAGCAGCGCTCTGTTCTTCGGTCACGGCAACCTCCAATAAAGATGTTTTAGCCATTCCATACCTGCCGTGGGCCCTTCTTCAACAGGCAACTTGTTTGTATGGATGTATATATATATATATATATATATATATATATATATATTATCTACTGGCGGTCGCCAGTAGATAGTTATAGTTACAACCTAGTTTCCATAGGAAATCTCAAAATTCTATTTTGAATAACTTTGGCGCCGTTTGACGAATCCTCGTGAAATTTTCAAAACTAATGGGGCGCTCCGTTCATCTCCTACCCTGAAAGTCTCGGGGTGATTCGTCAAGCAGGGGCCGAGAAAAAAGGGGGGTCCCTAAACGCGTTTTCCCCATGCATTTTTCCATAGGACCTTTAGACACAGCTACAGCCAGAACGGCTGAACAGAATTACTTGAAATTTGGCGAAGAGGTAGTCCTCAGGTCAGGCATGTGCCTTTTGCATATATGGTGTAAATCCGTTCAGTAGTTCCTGAGAAAATCAAAAGTAAAATCATATACATATCTGGGCGGAGCCTAACCACAGATCTCATTGTGAGATCTGATTGGCTGTCAGCACTTCATCCAAGAAGTGTTGGCAGCCATCTAGGGATCAATATACATGATAGCACCTCATTAAAAAGCATTGCAGTTAATAGAAGGTTTTAAGACCTTAGTTACATTATAAATCATTTGTTGATGGTACCATACTCATTTTAGGAATTGTAGTATGTTCTAAGGTGATTTTACCATGTGAAAAAGCCTTCTGCTGGGATATCATGAATCATGTTTGAGAGAAAACTATTTTCACATGCTTTTCCCACAGAGGTTTGGAAGGTGATCTATAAGCTAAACTGAGAGCATATTTTCTGTAAATTCACATTATCTTTCTCAGTCATGTGAGAATGAAGTCTGACATTCTCAGTAAAACATGTACATCCAACAAGGGCAGAGACTGTCAGTTGATTCCTTTGTGTTCTACTGCAGCTTCCCAGAGTGTTCCAAAGAACAACTAGAGCGCTAACAGTCTTACTTATGACAAAGGTATGGCACACTTGAAGCCATCTTGAAGGAATAAAGTGGTAACATTTAAAACATTTAATTTAAAAAGGAACAAAATGAGAGGGTTCATTTTGCCATAGAATGTATGATTAGTGCTGCAGAAAGAAAAATTAGGGCACATTTTGAGTGACTTCTCAAATCCTCTTCTATTTCATTAAAGAATTCTGACATGCAGACTGAAACATGCACTTCCAATACCAGCAGCAGACTTCCCTGGTGAGCAGTAGCTTTACTACAGTGATCTAATGAGCAACTAGAGTGCTAACATTCTGAATTTATGGCAAATGTGTGACACATCTGAATGCCTTCTTCATTGAATCAAAGTAAAAAACTGACAGTATGCCTACTGAGGAGACTGCAGTAAATGAGGAAATTAGCAAACTTTATAACAAGTCTCCCAAGATGGCCACCAGAGACAAAAGAGCCCAAATGAAGCACAAATATCACCGAGATGTAGCCCAAGTATAGCCCAATGACAGAAATCCCAGAGTGTTTTAAAGAACAACTAGAGCGCTAACAGTCTTACTTATGACAAAAGTATGGCACACCTGCAGCCATCTTGATTGGAATAAAGTGGTAACATTTAAAACATTTAATTTGCAAAGGAACAAAATGAGGGGGTTCATTTTGCCATAGAAATTATGACTCGTGCTGCAGAAAGAAAACTTAGGGCACATTTTGACTTCTCAAATCCTCTTCTATCTCATTAAAAAGTTCTGACATGCAGACTGAAACATGCACTTTGAATACCAGCAGCAGACTTCCCTGGTGAGCAGTAGCTTTACTACAGTGATCTAATGAGGAACTAGAGTGCTACCATTCAGAATTTATGGCAAATGTGTCACATCTGAATGCCTTCTTGATGGAACCAAAGTATACAAGCATTGAAAATGCAATAGGTCTCGCCCTCGTTTAAGTTAAAGCAATTCTGTTTGTAATTAGGTGGCTTTTTAGCTTTGCTTTTATTAGTGTTTTTCAAAAGTTCATGTAAATAAGATGCATATCTGTATATGTATGCATGCATTTATATTTGTATTTATATAGATATGCAGATAATATATATGTTTATATATGTATGTATATACATATATATACACATACATATATATAAATGCATATATGTGCATATGTGTGCGTGTAGAGAGAGGTAGAGAGAGGTAGAGAGGTAGAGGTAGAGAGGTAGAGGTAGAGAGGTAGAGGTAGAGAGGTAGAGGTAGAGAGGTAGAGAGTAGTAGAGAGAGAGGTAGAGAAAGGTAGAGAGGTAGAGAGTAGAGGATGAGTAATAGAGAGTAGAGAGTAGAGAGAGAGTAGTAGAGAGCGTAGTAGAGAGTAGTAGAGAGAGTAGCAGAGAGTGAGTAGGAGAGAGTAGTAGTGAGTAGTAGAGAGTGAGTAGTAGAGAGTAGTAGCGAGTGAGAAGTAGAGAGTAGTAGAGAGTGAGTAGTAGAGGGAGTAGTAGAGAGTAGTAGAGAGTGAGTAGTAGAGGGAGTAGTAGAGAGTGAGTATTAGAGAGTGAGTAGTAGAGAGTAGTAGAGAGTGAGTAGTGGAGACTGAGTAGCAGAGAGAGAGTAGTAGAGAATGAGTAGTAGAGAATGAGTAGTAGAGTGAGTAGTAGAGAGTAGTAGAGAGTGAGTAGTAGAGAGTAGTAGAGAGTGAGTAGTAGAGAGTAGTAGAGAGTAGTAGAGAGAGAGTAGTAGAGAGTGAGTAGTAGAGAGAGAGTAGTAGAGAGAGTGAGTAGTAGAGAGTAGTACAGAGTGAGTAGTAGAGAGTGATTAGTAGAGAGTAGTGGAGAAGTAGAGAGTGAGTAGTAGAGAGTAGTAGAGAGTGAGTAGTAGAGTGAGTAGTAGGGAGTAGTAGGGAGTAGTAGAGAGTGAGTAGTAGAGTGAGTAGTAGAGTAAGTAGTAGAGAGCAAGTAGTAGAGAGTGTGTAGTAGAGAGAGAGTAGTAGAGAGTAGTAGAGGGTGAGTAGTAGAGAGTGAGTAGTAGAGAGAGTAGTAGAGAGTAGTAGAGTAGTAGAGAGTGAGTAGTAGAGAGTGAGTAGTAGAGAGTAGTAGAAAGTGAGTAGCAGAGAGAGTAGTAGAGAGCAGTAGAGAGTAGTAGAGTGAGTAGTAGAGAGTGAGTAGTAGAGAGAGAGAGTAGTAGAGAGTGAGTGGTAGAGAGTAGTAGAGTGAGTAGTAGAGTGAGTAGTAGAGAGAGTAGTAGAGTGAGTAGTTGGGAGTGAGTAGTAGAGAGTAGTAGAGAGTGAGTAGTAGAGAGTGAGTAGTAGAGAGAGTAGTAGAGAGGGAGTAGTAGAGAGAGAGAGTAGTAGAGAGAGAGTAGTAGAGAGTAGTAGAGAGTGAGTAGTAGAGTAGTAGAGAGTGAGTGGTAGAGAGTAGTAGAGAGTAGTAGAGAGTGAGTAGTAGAGAGTGAGTAGTAGAGAGTAGTAGAGTAGTAGAGAGTAGTAGAAAGTGAGTAGTAGAGAGTGAGTAGTAGAAAGTAGTAGTGAGTGAGTAGTAGAGAGTGAGTAGTTTAATTTAAAAGGAACACAATGAGGAGGTTCATTTTGCCATAGAAATTATGATTAGTGAGGAAAAAAGAAAAATTAGGGCACATTTTGAGTGACTTATCAAATCCTCTTCTATTTCATTAAAAAATTCTGACATGCAGACTGAAACATGCACTTTCAATACCAGCAGCAGACTTCCCTGGTGAGCAGTAGTTTTACTACAGTGATCTAATGAGCAACTAGAGTGCTACCATTCAGAATTTATGGAAAATGTGGGACACATCTGAATGCCTTCTTGATGGAATCAAAGTAAACAAGCATTGAAAATGCAATAGGTCTCGCCCTCGTTTAAGTTAAAGCAATTCTGTTTGTAATTAGGTGGCTTTTTAGCTTTGCTTGTATTAGAGTTTTTCAAACTTTCATGTACATACCATGCATATGTATGCATATATGTATATGTTTGCATGAATTTATATTTATATAGATATGCAGATTATATTTATATGTTTATATATTCACTAAAAAACCATAGGTTTCACACACGTTATAGTTACGAATTAGCATTTAAAAAACCTTGCAAATTCACTTAAAAAACCATAGGTTTCACACATGTTATAGTTAGCTGGACATTTCATTCGTAAAAAACCAATGAAATTCCCCCGTTATAGTTAGTGCAGGCAACTATAACTCACGCGACCGCAACCCTCTGCTGATGATGTCAGATATTACATCACTGTATTTAGACACTTATTTACCCATGTCTTCTTCCATTAATCTTTAGCTATACATATATTACAAATATTTATTTTTCATAAAGACACATATGTCATCAGTGATGTAATATCTGACGTCATCAGCAGAGAATTGCGGTCGCGTGAGTTATAGTTGCCTGCACTAACTATAACAGGGGAATTTCATTGTTTTTTTACGAGTGAAATGTCCAGCTAACTATAACATGTGTGAAACCTATGGTTTTTTAAGTGAATATATAAATATATATATCCTTTACCACTTCTGGTTACCACTGCTTCACCAGAAAGATGACACCGCAAATTAGGAAAGCTTCCGGCAAAAACCAGCTCCTCTCCAGTCGGGGTCGGTGCAAGATCCGGGTGTCGGAGCCCAGCTATAAATCCACGAAATCCGGTCAGCACTTCCCTCACCAAAAAGTAGACTCGAACACCAGGGTCAGTGTAAACAAAAAAGTATTATTGGCCAATAATACTTTTTTGTTTACACTGACCCTGGTGTGCGAGTCTTCTTCTTGATGAGGGAAGTGCTTACAGGATTTCGCGGATATATACACTTAAAAAAACATAGGTTTCACACACGTTATAGTTAGGAATTAGCATTTAAAAAACCTTGCAAATTCACTTAAAAAACCATAGGTTTCACACATGTTATAGTTAGGTGGACATTTCACTCGTAAAAAATCAATGAAATTCCACCGTTATAGTTAGTTCAGATAACTATAACTCGCGCGACCGCCACACTATCACAAGGATGATGTCATCAGTGATGTCATGAGTGAGGCCACTGACCATGTCATGAGTGATGAAATATGTGACGTCATGAGCACTGGATTGCGGGCGCTCGAGTTATAGTTATCTGAACTAACTATAACGGTGGAATTTCGTTGTTTTTTTACGAGTGAAATGTCCACCTAACTATAACATGTGTGAAACCTATGGTTTTTTAAGTGAATATATATATATATATATATATATATATATATACACATATATATTCACTGAAAAAACCACAGGTTTCAGGGACGTTATAGTTAGCTGGACATTTCACTCATACAAAACCAGAGAAATTTGGCTGTTATTGTTAGTTGAGCTAACTATAACTCGCACCCCTGCAATGCACTGCTGATGACATCACATATTACATCACTCATGACATGGTCAGTGACATCACTCATGACATCTCAAATGACATCACTGATGACATCATCCAGAGAATGGGTGATTTTTAAAAGTTTAAGAATGTTATATACAAAAAGAATATTTCTGGTATTTACAGGTGCGACATGCACTAATGTCGAATTTGCCCAAGGGGGAATCTCCCCCAGAATCATTGCTGCTGGAAGACAGGTTGCTAGATGGTTACATACCTACAAAAGTGATCTCCCTCACCTACAAGAGATTAATATACAACACTTCTGATCCTCTCATTTTGATAAGGGGGCGGTCGGAGAGAGATGGATTACAACTCAACGATGAAGAGTGGCAGGAGGCAGTAGCATCCCCGAGAGAAGTTGTGATTTCCTCCAGTCTCTGCCTGGTTCAGCTGAAGATCTTACATAGAGTCTATGTGTCACGGTTCAGACTCGTTAGCATGGGGAGAGTGACTGATGGGTTGTACATGAGGCAATGTGGGCAGTAAGGTACATTCATGCATATAATATGGGATTGTGCAGGTATTCAGACTTACTGGAAGAGGATACATGAGTGTATGAATGAAGTGCTCGAAGTAAGACTCAGACCTGAAGCCAAACAATGTCTATTGAATGTCTGGGAACCTACCGATTTAAACAGCAAAGGGAACATTTGGGTCACATTGGGCCTGATGGTGGCTAAGAGAAACATCGCCTGGCTGTGGGGCTCTGGAGTGTTGCCCACATTGGCTACCTGGAAGGCAGACATGGATTGGTGCATGCTTAGAGAAAAGACAATGTATGTTGCACAGGCGTGTCACAAAAAGTGGTCTGCAATTTGGGACAAATGGAATGTACACAGAGGGATCATTTGTATTCCACCGATTGTCCTTACCCCTGAAGAACCTCTAACGCCTTGAGTCCCTACTTTACCTGTAATACCGCTGTGCTTCATCAGCAAAATGATGTCAATGTAACAGAATGCTGTACTATTCCTCCTTTTGTATTCAGAAATGTCATTTTCTATGTTTAATAAAAAGATTCATTAAAAAAAGATGTTATATATAGATACGCAAAGATGTATTTAAGAATGAGTCGGTGTATGAGTGTCTGAATGGATGATTTAGTGGGTGCGTGACTGACTGTATAAGTGAGTGATTAAATGTGTCTTAGTGAATGCATGGGTGAGTGACTAATCTGTGGGAATGTCTGTATCAGTCTGTCAGTTGGTGTGTAAGTGGCTGCATGGGTTGGTGAGTAGCCACATAAGTGTCTATATGGGTTAATGATTGGTTGTCTGAGTACCTCTATGGGTGCCTGATTATCTGTTTGTGTAGGTGGGGTTGTGTAACTCCCTGCATGGATGTGTGACTGGGTGATTCAGTGGATGTATGGGTTCATGAGTGCATCTGCGAGGGGCTGTATGGGTGAGTGAGTGTGCGTATGGCTGTGTTGGTGAGTGAATGGATGTCTCAGTGGTACTCAAACTAACTTTCTTTTAGAAAGAGTCTAAAAACATGGCTGTTTAACACCTTGACCGTGGCGCGAATTCCGCCGCGGTGCTGGACAATTAATGAGTGGGCGGGGTTCGGACGACTCCCAGTCGTCCTCTGCACACGCCCACTGTGACGTCGAACGGCCGGGGGCCGTCCGCAGCATGGAACAGGTTAATCAATAACTGACTTCTTTAACTCATCTCTCTCCGCTGTCTATGCGCCAGGACACTCTAGTCTGAGTAGATGTGTGCTTTATCAAATATGTGTTTTCATTTCATTTAATTTCATTTCATATGTGTGAGTATCTACATATGTGAAAGGCAGCATATGTGAATGTTGGAGTATATAACTGACTATATGTGAGAGTCAGTGATTGTAAGAGTGGCTGTATGGATGAGTGTGTACTGGTGTCCGTTATTATATAAGAGAGTAAGGGCCAGATGTAGGTAGTGAATTAGTGATCGCAAACGCCGAAATTCGCAGAATTTTCATGTTTGCGATCGCTAAAACCCCCACGTGAAATGTAGAGGCAGAAACACCGAATCGCATAATAAAGAATCGCTAAAACTAATGGAAAAAACTTAGCGATTCCTTATTTAGCGAATATGCCACACCGACTCACTATTTAGCTAATCTCTAAATAAGGAATCGCTAAATAAAGTCGCAGAACAATGTACATAAAATCGCTAATACCAATTCCATTAAAAATCGCTAAATAAGGGTTGCAAATTACCACGAACTCAAGGTAGGTGGTAACCAGGTGCACAGCATATAAACAGCCCCAGAATGCATCTGCGTGAGCACAATGGCGGCCCTCTATGTCATTGCAAGGGGGATACGGATACAAGCTGCAGCTCAAAGGATCTGGAGACGACAGGAACGCGTATACAGACTGCACATCTCACTTTTCCAACTCACAGAGGCAAAAATCCATGAGAGGTACAGGCTTCATCCAACCACCATCCTGGACCTGATACGTGACCTGCAACCACTCCTGGAGCACCAGACACCAAGGGCACGCGCAATACCTCCACATGTACAGGTCCTCTGTTGCCTGCACCTACTAGCATCCGGCAGTTACCAGGGGGTAATAGCTGTGGCTGATGGTGTCTCACAGAGTTGCCTGTCGCGCTTTTTCAACAAATTCCTGGATGCCATGATGCAAAGGATGCACCACTATATCCGTTTCCCCAGCACACAGGCGGAACTGCACAAGACAAAGACGGACTTTTATCAGAAGGCCCAGTTCCCACATGTAATAGGGTGCATTGACGGGACACATATACTAATCTGCCCCCCTCTGCCTCTGAGTGCATCTACCGTAACCGCAAATCAACACATTCAATCAACGTACAGGTCATACGTGATGCGTCTCACATCATTACTGACATCGTTGTGAAATTTCCAGGGAGCACGCATGATTCCTACATCTCCAGGAACAGTGGGATCTATACCCGTTTTGCTGCGGGTGAATTTGGAGAAGGATACCTGCTAGGTAAATCAATGTGACACACCCTGATGTATACCTTTGATGTATCTATTGCTGACTGTGAATAATCTTTCTTCCTTTAACACCTAGATGATAGCGCATATTTGGTGCGAGCATTTATCCTGACTCCATACCTCAACCCATCTACCCCAAGTGAAAAGAGATTTAATGTTGCACATAAATCTACGTGGAATGTGGTGGAGCGTACATTCGGACTACTGAAAAGCAGGTTCTGCTGCCTCCAGAAAAATGGAGGTGCACTGCAGTACCGGCCTCTGACCTGCTGCAAAATAATGGCAACATGTGCCATGCTGCATAACCTGGCTCCAAAGAAAGGAACACCCATGGAACTCACTGAATCAGAGGATGAGGGAGAGGATTGGCCACATCACAGCGCTGCAGGTGTCGCAGCAGCACCAGATGGGAGACACAGACGGGCTGAGATCACACACAACTATTTCTGAGTAAGTAATGAGATAAAGCGAGTAACTGCAATAGCGTAACGGGGTTTATTGACCTTAAGTCAGGCAATAGGACAGCACACCGCCACACCATGATGGCCTCACAGTGCCTCACCAACCCCAGCATGGCATAGATACTCCCCATGCATTTTTCCAAATCCCATCATTATGTCAAACGGGTTACTTCACCCATCTCCCAATGTCAGGAGATGCCTGGTTTTATTTTCTGTGCCCACATGCAGCACTGCTGCTTTCACTAGGCACACTGTCCACCCTAGAGGTCTGTCCTGCGGCTGGTCCGTGCCTTCCACTGTGCCTCCTTGACTCCTGTAATGGGGGAGTGATACTGCTGTGGCTTGTTGCCTCCTCACTTTCACCCCCATACCCCGATCCTGTGGCAGCGATTTGCATGGTCTGCAGCACCTCCAAGGCACTGGTGACTGTGACCAATCCGCTTGTGACGTCACGGCTGCACTTGGCCATCTCTAACTGCATGGCCACTGAGCGCCTGCTAAGGACAGGGGTGGCATTGCATAGCCGGTTCACTGCCTTCGTGTACCCATCCATTCTCTGTCCCTGCGCCTTGCCCCACATTCGTTTTCCATCCTGCTGCATATCCGTCTAACAGCCTCTGGCATGTCCCGCATGCCCTCAGCCACGGTGTTGTTGAGGCAGTATATGGCCTCCTTCATGTCACGCATGTTTTTGTTGTTGGCTACCATCTGGCGTTGCATTGCCCTCATTGTTTTGCCTTGCAGACGCTGCACCTTCCGCATCTTCCCCTCCAGACCTAGAAAGACACTGGACTCCTCTACCTGTGCATCAGGACTGTGAGCCCTTGGTTGGCGTCTTCGGGCACCTGTGTTGCCAAGCTCCATGGGGGACTGTGTTCCTGCTGTGTGTCCATCCTCTTCCTGCAGGGTCTGTTGGGCTCCCATGCTCTCCTCCTCTGAGCCCCCCATCTCCTGGAGGCTACCCACTGTATACATCCTGGCTCTCAGTGGTGGTGGTGGTGGTGGTGATGGTGGTGGTGGTGATGATAGTGTGACCTCAGCAGGTGACAGTACATCCTTATCCAGTGTGTTGGGCTCCTTGGGTGCCTCTTCTGTCTCCCCTTCTGCAGCCGGCACGATGGCTCGCCTGTGGATACAGAATGGCCATTTACTCACTTGTCTTGCAGCATTTGCCTTACAATAAATTTAATAACTGCCAATCTAACTGTCTGTCCCCCACTTGCTTATTTACTGATGTGTGTGACATGCATTTGGGTTCAGTGGACTGACTGCTATGCTATTAGTTGATTGGGACTACATCTCCAATGATACATTGCTGGTTATTGTCAAAGCATGGACTGGAGTGGGATTCTTGCCAGGTAATTGGGGATTGGGGTTAGGGAGGGGTGGCACAGCATGCTGTGCATGCATCTTACCTTGTCTGTTGGCTCCTGTGGCTGAGCTGTCCACGTCTCCAATGCCACTCATGCTCTCCGGCTGGAGGGTGGACTCCACCATTTGTTCCAAGGGAGTCAGTGCAGGCGCAGTTGATGTCCCCCCACCTGTCTTTCTGGCTTGTTTGAGCCTGTCAGCCACCCTCTCCTTGGCATGTTTGCGAAGGTCGTACCAGCGCTTCTTAAGTTCCTCTATTGAGCGCTGGGTGACGCCGATGGAATTTATTTTCTGCTGGATCACAAGCCATATTTTTCTTTTTTGCGATTCGGGAAGGTGCAGTGATTTTTTTCCAAACAGCTGGTCGTGATCCTTCACCACCACCTCAATTAGTACCTCCAACTCCCTCTCACTGAACTTGTGTTTTCTCTTCCTCTCTACAGCATCCTTTCTCTTCTCCTGTGTGTCCATGGTATTTTTGGTGTGTCTGCAAGGTGGTTGCTGTGCAGCTCCTGGGGTTTTGCTTCTGCTCTCTGCCTCTCCCACAGCTTCAAGATCAGTGTAACTGCATAGGTGTGGTCACTTCCTGGTTGTGAGGTCATCAGGAAGCACAGGATTGGCTGATTCACAGATTTGCGATTTTTTGAAATACTGGATTCGCTAAATACCGATTCGGTAATTTGTATTCACTAATGCCAATTCGTTAATAAGGATTCGGTATTTATATTAGCGGATATTATCGAATTGCTATCTTTTAGCGATTTTTTAGCTACATCGGGAATGCAGATTTTCCACATTTAGGAATGGGTAGAAAATCATGATTTTAATAAAGGCACGAAGGCAAATATTATGCATCATCCCTTTTATTGCTCCCAAACAGCAGCAACAAAAAAACACTAGAATTTAGAATCCTAATAAGTTCTAGAACTCTGAACATGCATATACACTTAGAACTGGCAGGCATCTTCCTCTTTTGTTGCTGCTCAAACAGAGATAAGTAACGTTTTTTAAATGTTAAATTTCTGATTAAGAGTAGATATATATAAAATGTCTTTTTAAGATTGAAACGATTTGGGGTTTATGTATTATGAAAAGGTCTGGTACATACATCGGGAATTGCAAGTTCTTAATAGCGATTCTGTAAAAATTGCTATTAAGAACTTGCAATTTGGGTTTTACCTACATATGGCCCTAAGTATGTGTTCGAATCTGTATGAATAAGTGAGGTGGTGTGTGTATAACTGTATTGATGAGTAAATGTCAGCGTGATGGAGTTTTTGGGTGACTGACTAGATGTGTGAGTATCGCTGTGGATGAGTGGCAGTATCTGAGTGTCTGTATGGGTGTATGAGTACATATATCAGAGGCTGTATTGATGAGTGACTGCGTGTATGAGTGACTGTATCAGTGAGTGAGTGGATGTGTGTAACCCTATGAATCAGTCAGTGCGATGTACCAACTAGTATTGGTGTGTCTATGGTTTTGAGAATGGTAGTCTGTATTTCAGAGTAGTGTATGAAAGGTTATATTAGGGTATGAGGAGTTGCATCAGATATTAAGTGGATGATGTCATCAGTGATGTAATTTGAGATGTCATCAGTGATGTCACTGACCATGTCATGAGTGATGTAATATGTGACGTCATCATCAGTGCATTGCGGGGGTGTGAGTTATAGTTAGCTCAACTAACTATAACGGCCAAATTTCTCTGGTTTTGTACGAGTGAAATGTCCAACTAACTGTTTGTGTATATATATATATATATATATATATATATATATATATATATATATATATGGGAAAGGGATTTCCTGCGTCTCCCCTAGATTCGTTTCACCAGGATTCCCGAGGGGTACAGAAAGGCAGCACTCACACCAGCAAATCCACGGCAAGTCATAGTTGTTTAAGCAATCTTTATTTTATTGTTCTTCTATTATTTCTCCATTATTGTCCATTTCAAATGTGCAAAGTGCAGGGTTCATCAGAGACAAACAAACGACTCACGTGTTTCGGCCAGAGGCCTTCATCCGGGTCACATGATTACAAGCACTCAATCCATTGCACAAAGAGCAGAGGTTACAGTTCAATAATAGCATGTTTGCATTAGTACGTTGTACAGAGTCCTTCCAGTTCATTCATCATGGGCTTCAGAACAGATGTTATGAGTGAGAAGAAATTAAAAGCCCAACAACAACAGCATTAACCAGTACTTGTGTGATTATCCCTCCCACTGCCCCCCCACACCCATCATCCCAATGCTTACTACTAACTTGGTGGTTGCCCCCACTCACCAGCAGTGACTACTTCCACGCTGTGTGTCAATCAGCTTATATACTTATTTGGAATATTACGGCAGTTCACTAATGGGGCGCACGTCCCTCACTGCTTGCTCGCATCCCTCTCTCTCGGGCTGCCCCCCAGGGCCGTCCTCCTCCGTTTGCCCTAAGATTCAGAGTAGTTCCTCCCATTGGGCTGTTATGGGCTCCTTCCGCAGCCCCAGTGTTTCCTCCCTCAGGATGGCGATTCCCTCTGCTTTGGCCCATGCTAAGAGCGAACATCGCCATGCCCACGTTTGTGGTGGGTCTTGTGCCTTCCACCGTTTAGTTAAAAGCCGCTTGGCGAACACAAGCCCCAGGTCTAGAAACCGGGATGTCACTTTCGTGGCAGGGGTCCTTCTAAAGTGATGTAGTAGGTATACAGTCAATTCAAAAGATATATCTCTGACTGTACATGCGCGTAATAGCCTACTAATTGTGTGCCAATATGTGCATAGATTGGGACAACTCCACAGCATGTGTATTAACCCGGCCCCTGTTTCGGCGCATGTAGAACATGCTGCATCTGCGCGATGAAAGTACCTGTTAATCGTCTCAGGCGTAAGATATGCTCAATGGACAATAAATAATTGTATTAAAGAATGATTGGTTGTAAGAGAACCTGTATGGGTGCCTGGGTGTCTGTGTGGGTGGGGGTGGGTGTGTGTGTGACGTATACCTCGTGTTTCTAGGTATACGTACCGGGCTTTTAATTATCCTTTCCCACTCCTTGTCTGCCAGTTGTTGCCCTAAGTCCAATGCTTCTCTTGTCCTGATGATGACCCTCCAATCCTTCTAGGGACAAAATGTCATCGACACTCTTTGGTGCAAAGACTCTTTAACATAAGAGTTGGCCGCCAAGGAGCAGTGAACTTTATATTTCTTCAAATAACCAAGCACGCTCCATTGCACTAAGTCTTGTAAAATAATAATCACCAGCATCTCTATTTATATATTTTAATGTGATCCCTCTTTATCAAGCTTTTTCCACTTTTATTTGCTTCACTTGCACCGAGTGATCACTTACACTACCGATCAATGTTTTTCTACATGAATTATACAATTCTGTAATGATTGTTCCTGAACATATTTTTTGTCATAAAATGATTTGTTGCATGTATGGCTCATATGATTTAACTTTCTTTGTATATTCATTGATTGCTATTAGTTAGAATTCTTCTTTAAATCTTTATTTCGGCAATATTTCAGCCATAAAAGAGTACACAACATATTATACACATTAAAATTACACTGTTAAAAGAGCATCTAAAAATGACATAGGCAAATGCAAATCAGGGATGAAAAACAGTGTCAATGTTAATGTTGCTTTTTGGGGCACACATTGTATCTGTAACTGACGTTGCACAAGTAGAAAACATGCCCGACTACTAGGCAGTATTAGATAGTATAAAACTCCTTTTAATCCAGAAAGCATGCAAATATTTGGCTAAGGCAAATACAATGTGACCTGCAGTTTCAGTCTTAAAAACCCTTAGTGCGTCCGAGCATTTCCTAAAACCAAGGTTCCTACAGATAGGTTAGAATTGAGATCAATCTTTCCAAACAGAACTATTGGTGTTATTGATTCCAAGTTGGACAGTGTCCACTCCTTTCTACAGCGTAGTAAAAATCAAACCACAGTAAAAAAGAAAAGCACTAACATCTATGATAAAAACATAGAACACAGATATGAAATACAAATACCAGTTACATTTCACAAGAACACCTACTATGTAGCACATATTACACTAAATAAAAAATTACACCGAGCAACACCCAAATACAAAGACTAGCTTATCTAAATCTTAACACCTTCTTCTCACCACTAAACTATGAAATAAATGTCAAATAGTCAAACCTTGAAAAACTGTAATGGCAAACTATACAAAGAGCCCAAAATGACAAAGAAAGACTGCAAAATCGAAGAAGCTGGAAAAGTGGTGCAAACATTTACTTAAAAAAGACCTCCAATAGGACTCAATGCTAAAAGTGTATTTCATTTCTTAAAGTTATAAAATCATAAAAATCAAGTTAAAATGTTTTTAAAAATTGTGTTCAAAAACATGTACACATGTTTTAAGTATAAGCATGTAGTAAAAGTACTCATAATTTATAAAACTATGTTTAGTACAGTGTAATATATTATATATTATAATGTTTAAAAAATGTAAGTAATATAAAACAATTACATATTTGTTAAAAATTATTCTACCCTATTATGTCTTATGCAAAACATCAATAGCAGTGCAAGGAATTATGAATAAGGTCAAACACTAAGGGGCATATTTACAAGGTCTTGCGCATCCCTGCAAATCAGCAGGGATGTGCCAGAATAGATGCGACACGCAGTTGTCACCTTGCGCCACCACGGGTGCGTTGCATTTACCATGCGGCACACCGTGGCGCAAGGATAGGCAGATGGGTGTCGCATCTTGTGGTGTAAGGGTGGCGCATTGCTGGAGTCATGTTGCAAGCGCGATGCAGCTCCAGCAATGCACAGGGGTCGCCCATACTTAACGTGGTGTGTCACTCCTTACGCCTGCTTCAAGCAGGCATAAGGGTTTGATACAGCAGCGTCGTAAAACTGACTCAGTGAAATCTACTAGAATCTAGTAGATTTCACTGAGTCAGTTTTACGAGGCCCTCCTGCGACGAAATACCCACGCTGCACCCGAACGCCCACATGAAACCTGATGCAAGTACCAGCTCCCTGTTGCACACGGAGTTCCCACGGTTTAAATAATTGTGGGTTTGATTCTCAAACTCTCTTGCGAGAGGTGAGTTTGCACCTGTTACTTAACGAGGCGGCAGACACACCTTAAACTGCCAGGGGCTGCATTGCATTACAAGGACCAAGCACACTGAGGATGTAGTAATCAAAGTGCCACTGTCCACGGGTACCGGGTGCTCGGACTTCGGAGCACGGTATCTCTTGACATTGGGCGTGAGATACTTGTTCTCAATACGGTTCTGTAGGCTGGAGCTTGTGGGGGCATATAGCGTCTTCTGAACTCGGACCATTTTTCAACCTGCTAACTACTTTTTAATGACTGATGTTTTTGTGTATCTTTAACCAGCAACGCGGGTCCATACACCATACCACCAGGTGTAATTGACCTTTCCTTTTCCCTTCGTAAAAATACTCTGCTCCTTGTTGACCCCCCTTTTAGGACATTGGAATTACCAGGTGTCTAAACCTGCCGGGAGTCGATGGTGTGAGTCACCAACCTACCTTGGGTGAGTTCGCCAGTTACATCTACCATGAAATTACGGGTTATCATACCCGATGTTTTATTCATCGTTTTATTTATCATTTTTCCTCACCAGCATGTCACATTTGCGTGACACATGTTTTGGGCACTATGATTATACCACCCATGTTCCACCTCCTCTGTGTACACAATGCATGGTGATATAGATAGGCCATCTGGTTTTAGGTTTAACCCTATAATAACTGATAAAACCTCACTGAAAGAAAAATAGCTATCACCGGTGTAAACATATAAACACTGAAAAAACACCTTTGCAACCACAAACTAAGTGCCATTCAAAGAAAGGAAAAGATGAGTGAAAAAGTTATTTGTATTTCTTCTTAAAGAGGCCAATACAATGCGACTTTATTATACAAGTCAGCAGCAAGAAAGACTGGGCTAACATTAAGCTGCTTGAGTTTTGTTGTTTAGAGAAGTCACTCAAATATTGTCTCGTCTTCCTTCTGCCTTTTTCAGTTTTGTGGTCTTTGGTCTAAAGATGCCGTGTTTTGAAGCACGTTTTAGGGCTTATTTAGTTATTTTTAAAACTGTAGAGAATCATTAAATATCAAAATCATATTTGATATTTTGGCTACATTAGATTTCACTGATAGGTAAAATGGCTGGTTTCATAAGAATCTTTCCCAATATGTACCATCACATTTACCCACAGACAGAGAATGGGTGAAATCCTTTGATACATCAGCCCCCTTTGCTAGTGAGTCAGTATTGATTGTAGGTGAATTGCCAAAAACCCCAGGCTTTGAACATTCAATTAAAGGTTTAGTGACCGGTATATGTGAAAAGAATACTGTCACTTAGCATCTGAGATAGTGGTGAAAACATGACATCAGACGTTGGTAAACATGGACCTCAGTGTCACTTGGAATGCTGCGGGAAAAAATTCCTACCAAGTTCAACAAAGATTGGAGTGATATTGTTTGTATTTGCAGTAATTCAGCTACTTCTATGAAAAAGTTGTATGATGATCTGTCAAAATTGCTACCTGAGCTGAAGTGCTTCCCTGTAAGAGATCCTTGTCACTTGCTAGATGGTAGGCTGAAAGCATCTTTACAATCTTCAGTTAATGAAGAATGCTATTGACTTTGTAGTCTATTCTGGTACACTGTTTCATTATGCCCGGGAACTAAAATGCTAATATTTCTCATGTTTTGCTTTGAGTGGCATCAATGAAAGAGTCATCCTAACTGTGTCATTTAGCCAGTGGTTCTCAGTCCTAGAGGCTGTGAATGCCATATTATCCATGTGGCAACAGTTTATAGAATGTTTGCTTTGTGATCATGCCAAAGGCAAGAAATGTGATGATCTTTGGTGACATATTGATAGTGATGTAAAAACAGTACAGTCTACTGCAAGCTTATGATTTTACAGGAAAACGTGACTGCTGTAGTGAACTTATTCAAAATATTAGAGTCTGGAAACACCCTTCTCTACTAAGTGTTCAGGGTAATTTGTGTAGATGTGAAACATCTCCTTGAGAGTAGGCTGGGCGACACTTTTAGTGGCTTTGACACTCCAACAAGCTCCATGTTAAAATTCTTGCCACTTGGTAAGCAAAGAAATGTTGAGGAGCAATTCAGGAAATTTTATTTGACAGTCTATGGGAAATGGCTTGCAATGATGCATATAAATGTTCCTTCACCAACCATGGCATTTGAAGGTAATGAAGCCTCACTGAGGTACTCTGCACAAGTTCTAGATCCCTTCTGAATTTTCTTCAGACTTTGAAAAGTACTGCTTCGTTTTTGACCGCTTCTATAACTGAGGGCATATGTGCTCAATTCAATGCAGATGTTGCAGAACATGTCCCAGACAATCACAATTTTCAGGTGCACCAGTATTAGCATGAAAAGCTATGTCAGTGGCCAGAGTTAGCAAATTGTGTACTGGCTGTTTTGGCATTGCCCATCTAACGTGCCAATGTTAAAAGGGACTTTTCACAGATAAACGTTTGCATAGGAAAAGAAAGAGCGAGCGTGCATGACCAAAGACTCACTAAAGAAGTATTGTACGGTGTACTACAATAATTTGAATTGTAAAAATGTATTTGGACCTCATGTACCCTGTACACACACTATCTATACACATGCACTATCAGTGCAGAAAGCAAGCAATAATTAAAAGCAAAACATTGCATAAACACCGGAAAAACACTGTTTCTGTTGTTTTTAATGGCGCGAAAACGTGTATCCACTGATAACCACTATTTTTTTAAGGTATTGAAAAAACTGAAAAAACCTCACCAGAATTTACCAGAAATAGAAACTGCAAATAGGAAAGCCTAGACATAGATTTAACTGTATTTATCTATTGCTGTCGTCTAATCATCTTGATTTTATCTCAATAGGTTGCCATCATACTTACAAGTAGCACATTTGAGGTGCTTCTTGCGGTCTATCACGGTTAATTGACTAGAGAACCACAGAGAAATGCCTACACCTGACAGATAAACTGAGGGTTGTAGATCAAGAAGAGCAGTGAGAACTGGCAAGTCATGGGACACACCCTGGGGTGAAACTCACTGCAGGACAATTGCCATTGATGCGTCGCTGGTTTACCTGACTGCAGACCAGAACACATGCTACTAGATACTCCAAAGGGGCTGCAAAGATGGGCAGGACCAGGAGCCTCAAAGTAGTGCTGGCACCGATAAGCGTGGACTAAGCACTACATCTCTGAGTAGTACAGATGAGATGATCCAAGAGGATCCTGCTGGGGACTTGGATCACAGTTTGGTGGTCAAACTGGACCAAATTATGAGTGCTATCAACTCCTCCAAAGAGATCCTAGAGACCAAAATTGACAAAGTCTTGCTAGACCGTGGTATCCTGCAGGACATTTACAAGCACCTGGCCAGTAAGGTCAAAAGCCATGTGGATACACTTGGAGAGATGCAAACCCTAGTGGACACCCTCTTAACTCAGTTAGCGGCTCTCCTAAAAAGAGTTTAGACCCTGAATCATAAGCCAGAGGATTCTGAGTATGGTGTCTGGAAAAATAACATCCGAGTGGTTGGGTTGCTAAAAGGAGTGGTGGACTCCGACATTGCTTGTTACCTGGAGAACTGGATTGTGGCGGAGGTGATCATGACCTTCTGGTAGGAGAACACCTTGAGAATTGAAAGGGTGGTGGGCAGGGAGGGCCTCCCCACACTAGAGATATGCCTTTTGGGCCTGTATGCATGACTAAAACCTGGGAGAATGAGTTCCAAATGTTTTGGTCTAGCCTTAATGCTCTTTAAGCAACCTATAGCAATGTGTTGAAGACCTCTGAGGGTCCACCCCAGTGCAGTTGGAATGAAGAAAATAAGAACTGGTCGGCAGCAGAGAGCAACACCCTGCTTCCTGAAGAACGATTGGGGTAGAGCAAGTACCCTATTTTAGCCTTGTGGGATGACTGTGTCACACTTTTTTTGTTATAAGTTATGCATTTACCTTCCTGCAAAGCCTTGGATACACAAAAAGTATGTATACCCAGCCCCCTTCACCCACTGGTCAACTGAGACTATGTTGCCTGGGATGGTAAACCGATGAACATACTGGCCTGCGACTTGAACAAATACAAGCTTTGAGAGGATCAGTTGAACATAAACCAAAAGTAAAGTTATACATTGGTCAAATGGCTAAATACTTTAGAAAATCAATTAATAAAAAAAAAAATTAAATGGTGAACCACAATGTCAGTAAATGAACCACTGCTTAGCATTCTGGTAGGTTGACGCAAAAGCAGTCAGGGCTAATGTAGAGGCAATAAGTAAAGTATTCATGCAGAATTGCAATAAAGTGAAAATATAACACATGCAAAATTCCAAACCAATCTAGAAAAATAAAGTAAATGTTGATAACTAAAAAGATACCGGAATTACAAAAATCTAATCAATATAACAAGGAATATTTCATTTCAAATTGTTAAGTGAAAATAGCACCTAAAAGCGCAATGTACCACCCACGGTTATCTGATCATGCTAGAGTGGTGGAAAGTTACAAGCTCAAGCAGACTGGGACGGGGTATGAGTCAGATACAGCGACCAGGTTAGTCCAGCTGAAAAATTGCCCTCAAAGTCCAGTATGAAGAGCTCCATTCGTATTGGAGGATGCTGCAAGAAGCAGGCTGAGCCTCACACATGGTTGTTGCTGTGCCATGAAGAGCAGGTTGAGCATCACAGACAGTTATCGCTGTAGTTCAAAGAGTCAGTCAAGCGTCACAGGCTGTTGTTGCTGTAGTGCAGAGTTAGGTTCTCATGTTGCTGGTCATCAATGGCCGTCCCTCTTGACAAGAAGAGAAGGTCTTACTGGAGATTCAGGTTAGCGGTCATCACGTGCTGCATGATCTTGGCATTAATGTGCCTGTTCGTGGTCTTGAGGAGTCCATACTTCAGGATTTTCACCTTTTCTTGAGGGGGAGTACACTTTGATGCCAGCCAAGGGTCCAGGATCTCTTGGGGATTAGGAACTCACTTCTGCAGAGGCCAGGAGGGTTCCAGAAGGTCCAGTTTCAACAGGTCTGCTGGGTAGATGCAGGGAGGCCTCTGAAGCTTGTTGTGTCCTTGTACGTCACACAGGAGGTCAATCAACTGACTCTTGAAGTCACTCTGGTTAGCCTGGAATGAGGGCAATCAGGTCCAGTCTTCCTTCTAAGACAGCAAGCAGTCCTTCAAGCTGCAGGGCAATCCACAGGTCCAGAAGGGTTCTGATGAGTGACTATAGCGAGTGGTGGCCGTGCGCCAGGCAATGAAGTCCAAGATATCGGTATAATGTTTGCAAAGTCTTTATTTCAAATTGATTTACATGACTACCTATACACAACCTGTGTGTCTCCTTCACTCCCTATTTTTAAGAAATAATATTTTCCTGTGTTAAAAGCACGTTTTGGAATGCGTGTATTGTCTTAATGCCCTTTATGCACTTCATGAGGTTCCATGTAGTGCAGGTTTTCTCTCATTTACTAACAGATTGTACTGTAAATGTATAGCATGTTTTTGTCCTTTCCTTTCTCATCTTGATATAATTTCTGGTTTTATTATGTCTTGTTTTTCTAGTCCTGCCTTATGTCTTTTTGTCTTTGAATTTTTTCATATTTTCTTTTGTTTAAGTGTATTTTTATGTTGCTTTCAGCCCTGATGAAGTTCTCCATGTGAGAACGAAATGCATTGGCTGAGTTTAATGCTCTCTTATCGTGTGAATAAATCAATTTGTACTAAATACTTTCTAAACATTATACCAATATCATGGACTTCATTGCCTGGGGCACGTCCACCACTCGCTACAGTTAGGATCTGGAACACAGAGGCATCACTTGACGGCTGGTGCCGGGGCTTGTTGTGCAGGACCATGACAACATATGAAACTAGTGTGAGGTGCAGAGACAATAGTCCGCTGTTTAAGTTTCTCCCTTGTACTGTTTCTCTGGACTTTTTTGCACTCACAGCTTTTCGTTACTTTTCTGTATATACATAAAAAAGATATGGCATGATTTAGTGATAGAAGGGAAGTAATGGCGCAGGACTTATTTGGAAAGAATGCAAACACACAACTACCAGGCCAGAGTGTAGAGAGCAATTTGGGTCTCCGGGCGCTGTTCCTCAAATTAGAGCACCTTAAGAAACAGGAGTTAGCCTGCTGGTGGGAAGGGGTTACTTTGCAATAGTACATAGATCAGAAGAAGACCTTAAGAGGTCTTCGTATTTTAATCTTCCCCACGTTTGAGGATCTCAGTGATGACCTCCTCAAGAAATGGGAGAGCAGTCTTGAGGGGGCATCATTGGTGATGATGCAGATCCTTTTACGACATGCAATCGAGAAAGGGGACAAACTACTTTCAGAAATTGAAGTGGTGGAATGAGAGATTGAGGCAATAGACAATAAGGACCTCATTGATAAAAACTATGAGATACTCAGGAAGATGATTGAGGAACATCAAAATCACCTTAAGGAAAAGAAAATGCGCAAAGTAAGACGGGATGATAGGGATTACAAAGATTACACCTTCGCCCAAAAAGTAGTTTAATCTCCTCAGCGAGCAGTGGCGCATCAATCAATACCACTAACGACCACCCTTTAGGGGAGGGCACTTCCTTTCAGAGAGAAATAGCGAAGCTACGAATCAGTGGGAAACAAAGAAAAAAGGACCTAAAAAACACAG
Organism: Triturus cristatus; assembly: GCF_964204655.1. NCBI lineage: Eukaryota > Metazoa > Chordata > Amphibia > Caudata > Salamandridae > Triturus > Triturus cristatus. The sequence continues at coordinate 743,894,357 of NC_140583.1, forward strand.
GAGAGGAAGGCGTAGGATCAAAGGGTTGTGCAGAACGGGGAACTGAAGGAAATCTGAAGATGTCAACCCGTTCCAACAAGAAACAGAGATGGCAATTAGCTCGAATAATGAGGTTGGCACATCAGATGTACTGCATGACAGTAATTTGAAAATTGTTAATCTCTCCAACACACCACTTGATACTGATGAAGAGAATTTACTCTGTAAGGATCTTAACTTCTGCCCGACAAGGATGGTAACTTGGTAAACATACATGTAGACCTGTTTAAATGTATCAGATCTGTTAAATTAAAGGATTTTTTCACCACAAAATGCCATCTGTAACTATCTCCAACTATACACCTACACCCACAGCACACACTGTAGTGGACGTGAAAAATATACACTGTTTATTGTCTCTGGAGGGGGATGAAGAAGTTGACATACAATCCATCCTTGATGAATTGAAAATAACTGAAAATCTGGCCAAGGATAGTGGCCTTAAGCCGAAATCTAAATTCACACCCTCAACATCTTACCATCCTGATATTGATGTATTTTTTTTAAAAAGACTTAAGGACTATACAGAATGGAGACCCCAAATAGATCTATGGGTAGGCCCCCACACTATTTGACATGTGGTGAAAGGAAGGCCCTCAGGAGACTACAGAGTGATCACAACATTGTGATCAGGGAGGCAGACAAAGGTGGTAATGTTGTTGTGATGAACACATCGGATTACATGGGTGAAATCAATTGACAACTCGGCAATAACAATTGTCCTGAACGGGTTGGCACCATCCCCATGGGTGAGTTTACCAGGGACATCAATATGAAATTAACAGAATGGAAAGACATACACTTGTTATCTGACAATGAATACCGGTATCTGAAAGTGGAAACTCCTAAATTCCCCTGGATTTATGTGTTACCCAAGATACATAAGGAGGAGGACTTTCCCCCTGGGAAGCCAATCATATTAGATGTGGGCTCCACGACTGAGAGACTATCGGAATACGTGGATCTGAAACTGCAGATATCCGTATTTAATTTGCCTTCTTAAATCCGTGACAGTAAGGACATCTTGACTAAATTTAAAGACCTCAGTTGGTCTGTGGACCTACTTTTTGTGGCTCTTGACATAATCAGTTTGTATCAAATCACAAGGGGGGAGGATGGATCACTTGTCCTGTGGTGCCATGGTCTTATTGGTTGTATCCACTATAAAAAGACCCTCATACATCTACACAGGTCAAAGGCGGTATATTTTCATTCTCCGCCATTTGTGTACTGTTTCAGCAACATCATTGGGTCAGTTTATTGTAAAATGCTGACCTCCACCTGGAGGAAGACCTGCTGGCACTGACAGTAGTGGTCAGAAATGAACGTGAATAAGTGCTCGTGGTGAGGTGAAAAATACTACATTAAAATCCCTATGTCACTTATAACCTCTATAATTTATTCGGGAGGCAGTGAATGGGAATTTAAAAGAAAGATATTGTGCGTATTGAATGAGTTACTAGTCATTCGCACTTCTTAATGGTCAACATGTTTCAGCCCTCTGCATATTCTCGGGGCTTTCGTCAGGACCGAATTTCAATGTGTAGGGCCAATGAGGTTCTACATAGAGTGGTTAATTAACCACTAAATACTAGATGGTCAGATCAGTTGTATCTGTACCTAAAAATAAAAGAAAGTAAAGCAAAAGGGTGGTGCTGTAAATTTAAGAAAACATGATCTTTCGACGTTTTCAAAACAAGAGCTTTCGAAACAGTATTATTTTTCATACACATCCGCAATGGGAGTTACATTTACGCAGCATTGTGCATTAGTCATCACAATTTGTGTGAACATGGAGATTCGGTTAAAGAACACTAAAGAAAAAGCAAAGCTATATCGGAGTGAGTATATAATATTTTACATGGGTTTGTAGCAGACATCGTATTTTGCGTGTCTTCTAACTCATTCATACATTGCATGAATCAAGGATACATTTTAGATTCTCACATACGCGCGCTTGTGTTTGGAAAAGTACTAGACATGAGAACTTTCTTATTTGTGAAATCCAGATTACTCTTGGCAGTGTTCGTAGTGCCTAATAGAAAACAGGATCTATAGTTGCTCAGAACATTTTTATCGACATAAAATCCAATGTGAGTCAGTATACAAGATTTAATATTTACATAGGTTTGTGGGTGACATCGTATTGTGCGCGTTTTCTCGCTCATTCATACGTTGCATGAATCGAGGGTGCAACTTAGAATACGCGCGCTTTTGTTTGGACAGATAAACATGAAAACTATCTCCTTTGTGAAAAATAGATTGCTCTCGGCAATGTTCGTAGTGCTTATTAAAAAGGAAAAGGAAAATCTGTGGTTGCTCGAATCATTTTTTCGGCATGAAATTCAAATGAGCGTAGATATTCTCAATAGTTAGTCATGCGGGTAAATTTTACCTTATGAGCGCTAAGTTTCCGCTTCATGGAGTCTCCGACGGGCTTTAAAAGGTTGAAGAAGATTCTCTTTGAAAAAGAACAACGTTGGATCTATCGCCTTCATACAGACACAGGAGGGATGAACGATAATATCCCCTGGTATACCCTCTCATAAGACATTAATCCATCGCCTCCTTATAGACAGAGACATGAGGAATGATAAAATCCCGTGGAATATCCCGTGGAATACCCCCTAGAACTGATCATATGTCTCCTTAACAGAATAACGTCGACCATTCAAGATCAACTCCATTGAGTTAGCTTTTTAATGTTATAACTCCACACGGGCAATAACCCTTGACACATGATTTTCATATCCCTCCACATGACCATAAGGCATAAAACCACCTACAACTATATATGCATAGGAATGTGTATGAAAACCTTTTTATGCTTTCTCCACAACAGCTAATGGCTACAACAATACAGTATACTCAATAATTGATTCACTCTTCCTTAACATCAACTCTATAATCAAGAGTCTTTTTTCTTTTTTCTAATCACAAACATGCCAATCGTTGCCAACCGACGAACAACTCAGTCCCTTTTTGCTTTCTGACCGTGACCGGGAATACAAAAGCACCGAGAAACGGCTCCCGCGTCACTCGGAGCTCCGTAGCAAGAGGCAGCACAAGTGCAATACGGTGATTTCAGCGGGTGAGATCTACGAACAAAACAGACTTCCCTACCGCATCTCCGGTTTCAAGTAAGATACAATAACACTTCTCTTTTCCTCAGAATCAACCTTTTAAAGCCCGTCGGAGACTCCATGAAGCGGAAACTTAGCGCACATAAGGTAAAATTTACCCGCATGACTAACTATTGAGAATATCTACGCTCATTTGAATTTCATGCCGAAAAAATGATTCGAGCAACCACAGATTTTCCTTTTCCTTTTTAATAAGCACTACGAACATTGCCGAGAGCAATCTATTTTTCACAAAGGAGATAGTTTTCATGTTTATCTGTCCAAACAAAAGCGCGCGTATTCTAAGTTGCACCCTCGATTCATGCAACGTATGAATGAGCGAGAAAACGCGCACAATACGATGTCACCCACAAACCTATGTAAATATTAAATCTTGTATACTGACTCACATTGGATTTTATGTCGATAAAAATGTTCTGAGCAACTATAGATCCTGTTTTCTATTAGGCACTACGAACACTGCCAAGAGTAATCTGGATTTCACAAATAAGAAAGTTCTCATGTCTAGTACTTTTCCAAACACAAGCGCGCGTATGTGAGAATCTAAAATGTATCCTTGATTCATGCAATGTATGAATGAGTTAGAAGACACGCAAAATACGATGTCTGCTACAAACCCATGTAAAATATTATATACTCACTCCGATATAGCTTTGCTTTTTCTTTAGTGTTCTTTAACCGAATCTCCATGTTCACACAAATTGTGATGACTAATGCACAATGCTGCGTAAATGTAACTCCCATTGCGGATGTGTATGAAAAATAATACTGTTTCGAAAGCTCTTGTTTTGAAAACGTCGAAAGATCATGTTTTCTTAAATTTACAGCACCACCCTTTTGCTTTACTTTCTTTTATTTTTAGGTACAGATACAACTGATCTGACCATCTAGTATTTAGTGGTTAATTAACCACTCTATGTAGAACCTCATTGGCCCTACACATTGAAATTCGGTCCTGACGAAAGCCCCGAGAATATGCAGAGGGCTGAAACATGTTGACCATTAAGAAGTGCGAATGACTAGTAACTCATTCAATACGCACAATATCTTTCTTTTAAATTCCCATTCACTGCCTCCCGAATAAATTATAGAGGTTATAAGTGACATAGGGATTTTAATGTAGTATTTTTCACCTCACCACGAGCACTTATTCACGTTCATTTCTGACCACTACTGTCAGTGCCAGCAGGTCTTCCTCCAGGTGGAGGTCAGCATTTTACAATAAACTGACCCAATGATGTTGCTGAAACAGTACACAAATGGCGGAGAATGAAAATATACCGCCTTTGACCTGTGTAGATGTATGAGGGTCTTTTTATAGTGGATACAACCAATAAGACCATGGCACCACAGGACAAGTGATCCATCCTCCCCCCTTGTGATTTGAAACTAACTTTCGGAAGCTGGATGGACTTATAGCTTCTCTTTCCCCCACTTGATTACAACATATTGAAGCAGCGCACAGCTGTGGGAAACCTATTCCCCATAAGAGTGTTAACAAATTGGTCTGACACACTTATCATAAAGAAGAACCAGCAAACATGGCAGACAACCAAGGTTTGAGCTACACAGAAGAAGAAGTAAACGCTATCCTATCAGGAGCCTCACTATTGCAAGACAAGGATCTATCAAATACACTGACACATAATAATGAATGGGACGAACTAACTGAAATGAAGAAAGATCAAGTAAGAACAGCTATACATGGGATCATTATGAAAGAGTATCTGCGAGCCAACTCAGCCCCAAAAGGCTTATGGGTGCAAAATTCCCCACGTATTTTCCTTAAAGATCTTGCATTCAGAAAGGATTGGTCTTCCATATCCTGGAAGTGTACACGAGACTATCTGGTACTCATAATAAAAACAGCAACAAGATTAGTAGAAGCACTGACAATCAAGATTCAAGTTAGTGAAGCTAATCTAAAAACCACAGTCCAGATTTCCGTATACAAAAAACGCCTAGAAGAAATCAATAAAGAGATGAATGAGACAAAAGAATACATCACCCAAAATAAAATCCAAAAATTGGGAAAAGATCTCAAAAAATTCTCAATGGAGAAAATGCACCCATACGCAAGAACAGATTATGTCATTCCAGACCATCAAGAGGATGAGGATACAACAGGCGAAAGTTCCGGCAACAGCTCAGACTGGAGCAATGATGAAGGAACTAATCCCAGAAGAGGGAGAGGACAATTCAGACGTAATCAAAGAAGGAGGACCAACAACTGGCAGATGCCAAGATACTATGACCAATCACAACCCCCTTTCCAACCTTATATACCTCACTACCAAGGATGGATAAATCCCTACTTCCAAAGCCCTAACACCATGGGACCCCCAATGAATTTACAACAGCCCCCTTTTTTAGGGAGAGGCCAAAGCACACGGAGAGGGAGAAGAAAAGGGGTAACATGGAACGAACAAGAAAGACAAGTACATACACGAAGTATGACAAAAGAACAACCAGGGACCAGCTCGACGAATCACTGGTAGTAAATCTCACTAACATCACTCTCACAGCAGATCAAGAGAAAATTTTGAACAAAGGACTTGGTTTTGTACCAACACCAACAACGGATATTTTCAAACTAAAGTGCGAACTCTCAGAATTCTGTAGGAAAATAAAACTGAAGGCATTCTTCAAAGATAAAGAGAACTACAATCAAGACAGTGACACCAAACTTAGACCCAAGTCAACCTTCTGTCCACCTTCCCAAATGGTCCCCGTAGAAATACAAGCTTTTGAGCAGGCGATCATGAAAGAAGTAGACAACATAAAACCAACCAAGAGACCTTTTGTGAACACAACACGACAAGAAAAGAAAGCAATGAAAGAATTACACCAGAACACAGATCTGGTTATCAAACCAGCTGATAAAGGGGGAGCCATTGTCCTTTTAAACAAACAAGTATATAACGATCAATGCCTATCACTACTCTCAGATACGAAATTCTACCAGAAACTTACAGTAGATCCAACAAAAAGACTACAGAGGACAATTGAACTCATGGTGGAAGAGGCTGAGATCCACCAGTGGATTTCGAAGCATGAAGCTGAATTCCTCAGAACTAAAACACCAAGAACTCCATATTTTTATTCATTACCCAAAATCCACAAAAACAAATCACCACCACCAGGACGTCCAATAGTCTCAGGGATAGGGTCTGTACTTGAACCTTTATCACAATTTGCTGACCAATTCCTGAGACCAATAGTACAAAAAACACCTACCTATCTAAAAGATACAAGAGATCTCCTAAACATGTTAGGAGATCTAACATACAACGATCAAACAATGCTTCTGGTGGGACTTGATGTAGAGAGTCTCTATACAAGCCTACCACAGCAAAAGACGCTAGAGACTTTAGAGAATATTCTTTTCACTCAAGATTGGCAATACAGAACTCCCAGACATTTTGTTATGGAATGCTGTAAGATGGCTCTGACTGAAAATTTCTTTGAATATGATGGGACCCTCTACGCCCAACGACACGGTACTTCTATGGGCAGTACCTTTGCGCCTAGTGTAGCAGGTCTATATGTCAGCGCGTTTGAAGAACAATGGATACAGAATTCCATCAATCCATACTTCAATCAGATGAAATTCTGGCGCAGGTATATTGACGATGTTCTATTCATTTGGGAAGACACCCAAGAAACACTAGCTGAATTCATGAACTGGATAAACACGAGAGATGAGTGCCTTAAGTTTACACACTCATCAAATAACAAGAAGATAGACTTCCTTGATGTTACAATCTATTCTGAGAATAACACCTTACAAACAAAAACTTTTTACAAACCAACAGCTAGGAACAGTATCTTATCTTACAACAGCTTTCATCCTCGACCATTGAGAGAAAATCTACCCTACAGCCAGTTCTTACGACTGAAAAGGAACTGTAGTAAGCTGACGGATTACAAGATACAAGCAGCAGCACTAGAACAAAAACTGCAACGTAGGAATTATCCTACCAAAATCATCAGGAAATGCCAAAAGAGAGCAAGGAACCAGCCCAGAGACAGTTTACTGGAAACGACCGAACGAGAAGAACCAACGGACTTGCTGACATGTGTCACTACTTACTGCACATCCACAAATGTCGTTAAGAAAATAATTAACAAAAACTGGAGAATCTTAACATCCAACAATCTATGCTGGCCAAAACCACGCTTTGCCAATAGACGCACAAAGAACATCAAAGACATCCTTGTACATACAAGACCTACAGCCATCACAAGCAAAGGAACCTTAACAACCCTCTGGAACCTTGATCCAGTAATAGGACACTACCCATGTGGCTCGTGTTCAGTCTGCAAACTTACGAAAATTACAAAAACACTACAACTCTCATCTGATCTCACATGGACATTACGGCACCACACAAACTGTAATACAACTCATGTGATTTACATGATTGTATGTCCCTGTGGCCTCAAATACATAGGGATGACGTGCCGTAAAGTGAAAATTCGAATCTGTGAACACAGGAGCAATGTCTCCTGCAAACGAATCACAACCAAGATGAGTACACACTATATCGAACAGAACAATACTCCTGACGACCTGAAATGGGTAGTTCTTGAAACACTACTATCCAAATCATACAACGCAGAGAAGATTCTCTTTGAAAAAGAACAACGTTGGATCTATCGCCTTCATACAGACACAGGAGGGATGAACGATAATATCCCCTGGTATACCCTCTCATAAGACATTAATCCATCGCCTCCTTATAGACAGAGACATGAGGAATGATAAAATCCCGTGGAATATCCCGTGGAATACCCCCTAGAACTGATCAAATGTCTCCTTAACAGAATAACGTCGACCATTCAAGATCAACTCCATTGAGTTAGCTTTTTAATGTTATAACTCCACACGGGCAATAACCCTTGACACATGATTTTCATATCCCTCCACATGACCATAAGGCATAAAACCACCTACAACTATATATGCATAGGAATGTGTATGAAAACCTTTTTATGCTTTCTCCACAACAGCTAATGGCTACAACAATACAGTATACTCAATAATTGATTCACTCTTCCTTAACATCAACTCTATAATCAAGAGTCTTTTTTCTTTTTTCTAATCACAAACATGCCAATCGTTGCCAACCGACGAACAACTCAGTCCCTTTTTGCTTTCTGACCGTGACCGGGAATACAAAAGCACCGAGAAACGGCTCCCGCGTCACTCGGAGCTCCGTAGCAAGAGGCAGCACAAGTGCAATACGGTGATTACAGCGGGTGAGATCTACGAACAAAACAGACTTCCCTACCGCATCTCCGGTTTCAAGTAAGATACAATAACACTTCTCTTTTCCTCAGAATCAACCTTTTAAAGCCCGTCGGAGACTCCATGAAGCGGAAACTTAGCGCACATAAGGTAAAATTTACCCGCATGACTAACTATTGAGAATATCTACGCTCATTTGAATTTCATGCCGAAAAAATGATTCGAGCAACCACAGATTTTCCTTTTCCTTTTTAATAAGCACTACGAACATTGCCGAGAGCAATCTATTTTTCACAAAGGAGATAGTTTTCATGTTTATCTGTCCAAACAAAAGCGCGCGTATTCTAAGTTGCACCCTCGATTCATGCAACGTATGAATGAGCGAGAAAACGCGCACAATACGATGTCACCCACAAACCTATGTAAATATTAAATCTTGTATACTGACTCACATTGGATTTTATGTCGATAAAAATGTTCTGAGCAACTATAGATCCTGTTTTCTATTAGGCACTACGAACACTGCCAAGAGTAATCTGGATTTCACAAATAAGAAAGTTCTCATGTCTAGTACTTTTCCAAACACAAGCGCGCGTATGTGAGAATCTAAAATGTATCCTTGATTCATGCAATGTATGAATGAGTTAGAAGACACGCAAAATACGATGTCTGCTACAAACCCATGTAAAATATTATATACTCACTCCGATATAGCTTTGCTTTTTCTTTAGTGTTCTTTAACCGAATCTCCATGTTCACACAAATTGTGATGACTAATGCACAATGCTGCGTAAATGTAACTCCCATTGCGGATGTGTATGAAAAATAATACTGTTTCGAAAGCTCTTGTTTTGAAAACGTCGAAAGATCATGTTTTCTTAAATTTACAGCACCACCCTTTTGCTTTACTTTCTTTTATTTTTAGGTACAGATACAACTGATCTGACCATCTAGTATTTAGTGGTTAATTAACCACTCTATGTAGAACCTCATTGGCCCTACACATTGAAATTCGGTCCTGACGAAAGCCCCGAGAATATGCAGAGGGCTGAAACATGTTGACCATTAAGAAGTGCGAATGACTAGTAACTCATTCAATACGCACAATATCTTTCTTTTAAATTCCCATTCACTGCCTCCCGAATAAATTATAGAGGTTATAAGTGACATAGGGATTTTAATGTAGTATTTTTCACCTCACCACGAGCACTTATTCACGTTCATTTCTGACCACTACTGTCAGTGCCAGCAGGTCTTCCTCCAGGTGGAGGTCAGCATTTTACAATAAACTGACCCAATGATGTTGCTGAAACAGTACACAAATGGCGGAGAATGAAAATATACCGCCTTTGACCTGTGTAGATGTATGAGGGTCTTTTTATAGTGGATACAACCAATAAGACCATGGCACCACAGGACAAGTGATCCATCCTCCCCCCTTGTGATTTGAAACTAACTTTCGGAAGCTGGATGGACTTATAGCTTCTCTTTCCCCCACTTGATTACAACATATTGAAGCAGCGCACAGCTGTGGGAAACCTATTCCCCATAAGAGTGTTAACAAATTGGTCTGACACACTTATCATAAAGAAGAACCAGCAAACATGGCAGACAACCAAGGTTTGAGCTACACAGAAGAAGAAGTAAACGCTATCCTATCAGGAGCCTCACTATTGCAAGACAAGGATCTATCAAATACACTGACACATAATAATGAATGGGACGAACTAACTGAAATGAAGAAAGATCAAGTAAGAACAGCTATACATGGGATCATTATGAAAGAGTATCTGCGAGCCAACTCAGCCCCAAAAGGCTTATGGGTGCAAAATTCCCCACGTATTTTCCTTAAAGATCTTGCATTCAGAAAGGATTGGTCTTCCATATCCTGGAAGTGTACACAAGACTATCTGGTACTCATAATAAAAACAGCAACAAGATTAGTAGAAGCACTGACAATCAAGATTCAAGTTAGTGAAGCTAATCTAAAAACCACAGTCCAGATTTCCGTATACAAAAAACGCCTAGAAGAAATCAATAAAGAGATGAATGAGACAAAAGAATACATCACCCAAAATAAAATCCAAAAATTGGGAAAAGATCTCTAAAAATTCTCAATGGAGAAAATGCACCCATACGCAAGAACAGATTATGTCATTCCAGACCATCAAGAGGATGAGGATACAACAGGCGAAAGTTCCGGCAACAGCTCAGACTGGAGCAATGATGAAGGAACTAATCCCAGAAGAGGGAGAGGACAATTCAGACGTAATCAAAGAAGGAGGACCAACAACTGGCAGATGCCAAGATACTATGACCAATCACAACCCCCTTTCCAACCTTATATACCTCACTACCAAGGATGGATAAATCCCTACTTCCAAAGCCCTAACACCATGGGACCCCCAATGAATTTACAACAGCCCCCTTTTTTAGGGAGAGGCCAAAGCACACGGAGAGGGAGAAGAAAAGGGGTAACATGGAACGAACAAGAAAGACAAGTACATACACGAAGTATGACAAAAGAACAACCAGGGACCAGCTCGACGAATCACTGGTAGTAAATCTCACTAACATCACTCTCACAGCAGATCAAGAGAAAATTTTGAACAAAGGACTTGGTTTTGTACCAACACCAACAACGGATATTTTCAAACTAAAGTGCGAACTCTCAGAATTCTGTAGGAAAATAAAACTGAAGGCATTCTTCAAAGATAAAGAGAACTACAATCAAGACAGTGACACCAAACTTAGACCCAAGTCAACCTTCTGTCCACCTTCCCAAATGGTCCCCGTAGAAATACAAGCTTTTGAGCAGGCGATCATGAAAGAAGTAGACAACATAAAACCAACCAAGAGACCTTTTGTGAACACAACACGACAAGAAAAGAAAGCAATGAAAGAATTACACCAGAACACAGATCTGGTTATCAAACCAGCTGATAAAGGGGGAGCCATTGTCCTTTTAAACAAACAAGGATATAACGATCAATGCCTATCACTACTCTCAGATACGAAATTCTACCAGAAACTTACAGTAGATCCAACAAAAAGACTACAGAGGACAATTGAACTCATGGTGGAAGAGGCTGAGATCCACCAGTGGATTTCGAAGCATGAAGCTGAATTCCTCAGAACTAAAACACCAAGAACTCCATATTTTTATTCATTACCCAAAATCCACAAAAACAAATCACCACCACCAGGACGTCCAATAGTCTCAGGGATAGGGTCTGTATTTGAACCTTTATCACAATTTGCTGACCAATTCCTGAGACCAATAGTACAAAAAACACCTACCTATCTAAAAGATACAAGAGATCTCCTAAACATGTTAGGAGATCTAACATACAACGATCAAACAATGCTTCTGGTGGGACTTGATGTAGAGAGTCTCTATACAAGCCTACCACAGCAAAAGACGCTAGAGACTTTAGAGAATATTCTTTTCACTCAAGATTGGCAATACAGAACTCCCAGACATTTTGTTATGGAATGCTGTAAGATGGCTCTGACTGAAAATTTCTTTGAATATGATGGGACCCTCTACGCCCAACGACACGGTACTTCTATGGGCAGTACCTTGCGCCTAGTGTAGCAGGTCTATATGTCAGCGCGTTTGAAGAACAATGGATACAGAATTCCATCAATCCATACTTCAATCAGATGAAATTCTGGCGCAGGTATATTGACGATGTTCTATTAATTTGGGAAGACACCCAAGAAACACTAGCTGAATTCATGAACTGGATAAACACGAGAGATGAGTGCCTTAAGTTTACACACTCATCAAATAACAAGAAGATAGACTTCCTTGATGTTACAATCTATTCTGAGAATAACACCTTACAAACAAAAACTTTTTACAAACCAACAGCTAGGAACAGTATCTTATCTTACAACAGCTTTCATCCTCGACCATTGAGAGAAAATCTACCCTACAGCCAGTTCTTATGACTGAAAAGGAACTGTAGTAAGCTGACGGATTACAAGATACAAGCAGCAGCACTAGAACAAAAACTGCAACGTAGGAATTATCCTACCAAAATCATCAGGAAATGCCAAAAGAGAGCAAGGAACCAGCCCAGAGACAGTTTACTGGAAACGACCGAACGAGAAGAACCAACGGACTTGCTGACATGTGTCACTACTTACTGCACATCCACAAATGTCGTTAAGAAAATAATTAACAAAAACTGGAGAATCTTAACATCCAACAATCTATGCTGGCCAAAACCACGCTTTGCCAATAGACGCACAAAGAACATCAAAGACATCCTTGTACATACAAGACCTACAGCCATCACAAGCAAAGGAACCTTAACAACCCTCTGGAACCTTGATCCAGTAATAGGACACTACCCATGTGGCTCGTGTTCAGTCTGCAAACTTACGAAAATTACAAAAACACTACAACTCTCATCTGATCTCACATGGACATTACGGCACCACACAAACTGTAATACAACTCATGTGATTTACATGATTGTATGTCCCTGTGGCCTCAAATACATAGGGATGACGTGCCGTAAAGTGAAAATTCGAATCTGTGAACACAGGAGCAATGTCTCCTGCAAACGAATCACAACCACGATGAGTACACACTATATCGAACAGAACCATACTCCTGACGACCTGAAATGGGTAGTTCTTGAAACACTACTATCCAAATCATACAACGCAGAGAAGATTCTCTTTGAAAAAGAACAACGTTGGATCTATCGCCTTCATACAGACACAGGAGGGATGAACGATAATATCCCCTGGTATACCCTCTCATAAGACATTAATCCATCGCCTCCTTATAGACAGAGACATGAGGAATGATAAAATCCCGTGGAATATCCCGTGGAATACCCCCTAGAACTGATCAAATGTCTCCTTAACAGAATAACGTCGACCATTCAAGATCAACTCCATTGAGTTAGCTTTTTAATGTTATAACTCCACACGGGCAATAACCCTTGACACATGATTTTCATATCCCTCCACATGACCATAAGGCATAAAACCACCTACAACTATATATGCATAGGAATGTGTATGAAAACCTTTTTATGCTTTCTCCACAACAGCTAATGGCTACAACAATACAGTATACTCAATAATTGATTCACTCTTCCTTAACATCAACTCTATAATCAAGAGTCTTTTTTCTTTTTTCTAATCACAAACATGCCAATCGTTGCCAACCGACGAACAACTCAGTCCCTTTTTGCTTTCTGACCGTGACCGGGAATACAAAAGCACCGAGAAACGGCTCCCGCGTCACTCGGAGCTCCGTAGCAAGAGGCAGCACAAGTGCAATACGGTGATTACAGCGGGTGAGATCTACGAACAAAACAGACTTCCCTACCGCATCTCCGGTTTCAAGTAAGATACAATAACACTTCTCTTTTCCTCAGAATCAACCTTTTAAAGCCCGTCGGAGACTCCATGAAGCGGAAACTTAGCGCACATAAGGTAAAATTTACCCGCATGACTAACTATTGAGAATATCTACGCTCATTTGAATTTCATGCCGAAAAAATGATTCGAGCAACCACAGATTTTCCTTTTCCTTTTTAATAAGCACTACGAACATTGCCGAGAGCAATCTATTTTTCACAAAGGAGATAGTTTTCATGTTTATCTGTCCAAACAAAAGCGCGCGTATTCTAAGTTGCACCCTCGATTCATGCAACGTATGAATGAGCGAGAAAACGCGCACAATACGATGTCACCCACAAACCTATGTAAATATTAAATCTTGTATACTGACTCACATTGGATTTTATGTCGATAAAAATGTTCTGAGCAACTATAGATCCTGTTTTCTATTAGGCACTACGAACACTGCCAAGAGTAATCTGGATTTCACAAATAAGAAAGTTCTCATGTCTAGTACTTTTCCAAACACAAGCGCGCGTATGTGAGAATCTAAAATGTATCCTTGATTCATGCAATGTATGAATGAGTTAGAAGACACGCAAAATACGATGTCTGCTACAAACCCATGTAAAATATTATATACTCACTCCGATATAGCTTTGCTTTTTCTTTAGTGTTCTTTAACCGAATCTCCATGTTCACACAAATTGTGATGACTAATGCACAATGCTGCGTAAATGTAACTCCCATTGCGGATGTGTATGAAAAATAATACTGTTTCGAAAGCTCTTGTTTTGAAAACGTCGAAAGATCATGTTTTCTTAAATTTACAGCACCACCCTTTTGCTTTACTTTCTTTTATTTTTAGGTACAGATACAACTGATCTGACCATCTAGTATTTAGTGGTTAATTAACCACTCTATGTAGAACCTCATTGGCCCTACACATTGAAATTCGGTCCTGACGAAAGCCCCGAGAATATGCAGAGGGCTGAAACATGTTGACCATTAAGAAGTGCGAATGACTAGTAACTCATTCAATACGCACAATATCTTTCTTTTAAATTCCCATTCACTGCCTCCCGAATAAATTATAGAGGTTATAAGTGACATAGGGATTTTAATGTAGTATTTTTCACCTCACCACGAGCACTTATTCACGTTCATTTCTGACCACTACTGTCAGTGCCAGCAGGTCTTCCTCCAGGTGGAGGTCAGCATTTTACAATAAACTGACCCAATGATGTTGCTGAAACAGTACACAAATGGCGGAGAATGAAAATATACCGCCTTTGACCTGTGTAGATGTATGAGGGTCTTTTTATAGTGGATACAACCAATAAGACCATGGCACCACAGGACAAGTGATCCATCCTCCCCCCTTGTGATTTGAAACTAACTTTCGGAAGCTGGATGGACTTATAGCTTCTCTTTCCCCCACTTGATTACAACATATTGAAGCAGCGCACAGCTGTGGGAAACCTATTCCCCATAAGAGTGTTAACAAATTGGTCTGACACACTTATCATAAAGAAGAACCAGCAAACATGGCAGACAACCAAGGTTTGAGCTACACAGAAGAAGAAGTAAACGCTATCCTATCAGGAGCCTCACTATTGCAAGACAAGGATCTATCAAATACACTGACACATAATAATGAATGGGACGAACTAACTGAAATGAAGAAAGATCAAGTAAGAACAGCTATACATGGGATCATTATGAAAGAGTATCTGCGAGCCAACTCAGCCCCAAAAGGCTTATGGGTGCAAAATTCCCCACGTATTTTCCTTAAAGATCTTGCATTCAGAAAGGATTGGTCTTCCATATCCTGGAAGTGTACACAAGACTATCTGGTACTCATAATAAAAACAGCAACAAGATTAGTAGAAGCACTGACAATCAAGATTCAAGTTAGTGAAGCTAATCTAAAAACCACAGTCCAGATTTCCGTATACAAAAAACGCCTAGAAGAAATCAATAAAGAGATGAATGAGACAAAAGAATACATCACCCAAAATAAAATCCAAAAATTGGGAAAAGATCTCAAAAAATTCTCAATGGAGAAAATGCACCCATACGCAAGAACAGATTATGTCATTCCAGACCATCAAGAGGATGAGGATACAACAGGCGAAAGTTCCGGCAACAGCTCAGACTGGAGCAATGATGAAGGAACTAATCCCAGAAGAGGGAGAGGACAATTCAGACGTAATCAAAGAAGGAGGACCAACAACTGGCAGATGCCAAGATACTATGACCAATCACAACCCCCTTTCCAACCTTATATACCTCACTACCAAGGATGGATAAATCCCTACTTCCAAAGCCCTAACACCATGGGACCCCCAATGAATTTACAACAGCCCCCTTTTTTAGGGAGAGGCCAAAGCACACGGAGAGGGAGAAGAAAAGGGGTAACATGGAACGAACAAGAAAGACAAGTACATACACGAAGTATGACAAAAGAACAACCAGGGACCAGCTCGACGAATCACTGGTAGTAAATCTCACTAACATCACTCTCACAGCAGATCAAGAGAAAATTTTGAACAAAGGACTTGGTTTTGTACCAACACCAACAACGGATATTTTCAAACTAAAGTGCGAACTCTCAGAATTCTGTAGGAAAATAAAACTGAAGGCATTCTTCAAAGATAAAGAGAACTACAATCAAGACAGTGACACCAAACTTAGACCCAAGTCAACCTTCTGTCCACCTTCCCAAATGGTCCCCGTAGAAATACAAGCTTTTGAGCAGGCGATCATGAAAGAAGTAGACAACATAAAACCAACCAAGAGACCTTTTGTGAACACAACACGACAAGAAAAGAAAGCAATGAAAGAATTACACCAGAACACAGATCTGGTTATCAAACCAGCTGATAAAGGGGGAGCCATTGTCCTTTTAAACAAACAAGGATATAACGATCAATGCCTATCACTACTCTCAGATACGAAATTCTACCAGAAACTTACAGTAGATCCAACAAAAAGACTACAGAGGACAATTGAACTCATGGTGGAAGAGGCTGAGATCCACCAGTGGATTTCGAAGCATGAAGCTGAATTCCTCAGAACTAAAACACCAAGAACTCCATATTTTTATTCATTACCCAAAATCCACAAAAACAAATCACCACCACCAGGACGTCCAATAGTCTCAGGGATAGGGTCTGTACTTGAACCTTTATCACAATTTGCTGACCAATTCCTGAGACCAATAGTACAAAAAACACCTACCTATCTAAAAGATACAAGAGATCTCCTAAACATGTTAGGAGATCTAACATACAACGATCAAACAATGCTTCTGGTGGGACTTGATGTAGAGAGTCTCTATACAAGCCTACCACAGCAAAAGACGCTAGAGACTTTAGAGAATATTCTTTTCACTCAAGATTGGCAATACAGAACTCCCAGACATTTTGTTATGGAATGCTGTAAGATGGCTCTGACTGAAAATTTCTTTGAATATGATTGGACCCTCTACGCCCAACGACACGGTACTTCTATGGGCAGTACCTTGCGCCTAGTGTAGCAGGTCTATATGTCAGCGCGTTTGAAGAACAATGGATACAGAATTCCATCAATCCATACTTCAATCAGATGAAATTCTGGCGCAGGTATATTGACGATGTTCTATTAATTTGGGAAGACACCCAAGAAACACTAGCTGAATTCATGAACTGGATAAACACGAGAGATGAGTGCCTTAAGTTTACACACTCATCAAATAACAAGAAGATAGACTTCCTTGATGTTACAATCTATTCTGAGAATAACACCTTACAAACAAAAACTTTTTACAAACCAACAGCTAGGAACAGTATCTTATCTTACAACAGCTTTCATCCTCGACCATTGAGAGAAAATCTACCCTACAGCCAGTTCTTACGACTGAAAAGGAACTGTAGTAAGCTGACGGATTACAAGATACAAGCAGCAGCACTAGAACAAAAACTGCAACGTAGGAATTATCCTACCAAAATCATCAGGAAATGCCAAAAGAGAGCAAGGAACCAGCCCAGAGACAGTTTACTGGAAACGACCGAACGAGAAGAACCAACGGACTTGCTGACATGTGTCACTACTTACTGCACATCCACAAATGTCGTTAAGAAAATAATTAACAAAAACTGGAGAATCTTAACATCCAACAATCTATGCTGGCCAAAACCACGCTTTGCCAATAGACGCACAAAGAACATCAAAGACATCCTTGTACATACAAGACCTACAGCCATCACAAGCAAAGGAACCTTAACAACCCTCTGGAACCTTGATCCAGTAATAGGACACTACCCATGTGGCTCGTGTTCAGTCTGCAAACTTACGAAAATTACAAAAACACTACAACTCTCATCTGATCTCACATGGACATTACGGCACCACACAAACTGTAATACAACTCATGTGATTTACATGATTGTATGTCCCTGTGGCCTCAAATACATAGGGATGACGTGCCGTAAAGTGAAAATTCGAATCTGTGAACACAGGAGCAATGTCTCCTGCAAACGAATCACAACCAAGATGAGTACACACTATATCGAACAGAACCATACTCCTGACGACCTGAAATGGGTAGTTCTTGAAACACTACTATCCAAATCATACAACGCAGAGAAGATTCTCTTTGAAAAAGAACAACGTTGGATCTATCGCCTTCATACAGACACAGGAGGGATGAACGATAATATCCCCTGGTATACCCTCTCATAAGACATTAATCCATCGCCTCCTTATAGACAGAGACATGAGGAATGATAAAATCCCGTGAAATATCCCGTGGAATACCCCCTAGAACTGATCAAATGTCTCCTTAACAGAATAACGTCGACCATTCAAGATCAACTCCATTGAGTTAGCTTTTTAATGTTATAACTCCACACGGGCAATAACCCTTGACACATGATTTTCATATCCCTCCACATGACCATAAGGCATAAAACCACCTACAACTATATATGCATAGGAATGTGTATGAAAACCTTTTTATGCTTTCTCCACAACAGCTAATGGCTACAACAATACAGTATACTCAATAATTGATTCACTCTTCCTTAACATCAACTCTATAATCAAGAGTCTTTTTTCTTTTTTCTAATCACAAACATGCCAATCGTTGCCAACCGACGAACAACTCAGTCCCTTTTTGCTTTCTGACCGTGACCGGGAATACAAAAGCACCGAGAAACGGCTCCCGCGTCACTCGGAGCTCCGTAGCAAGAGGCAGCACAAGTGCAATACGGTGATTACAGCGGGTGAGATCTACGAACAAAACAGACTTCCCTACCGCATCTCCGGTTTCAAGTAAGATACAATAACACTTCTCTTTTCCTCAGAATCAACCTTTTAAAGCCCGTCGGAGACTCCATGAAGCGGAAACTTAGCGCACATAAGGTAAAATTTACCCGCATGACTAACTATTGAGAATATCTACGCTCATTTGAATTTCATGCCGAAAAAATGATTCGAGCAACCACAGATTTTCCTTTTCCTTTTTAATAAGCACTACGAACATTGCCGAGAGCAATCTATTTTTCACAAAGGAGATAGTTTTCATGTTTATCTGTCCAAACAAAAGCGCGCGTATTCTAAGTTGCACCCTCGATTCATGCAACGTATGAATGAGCGAGAAAACGCGCACAATACGATGTCACCCACAAACCTATGTAAATATTAAATCTTGTATACTGACTCACATTGGATTTTATGTCGATAAAAATGTTCTGAGCAACTATAGATCCTGTTTTCTATTAGGCACTACGAACACTGCCAAGAGTAATCTGGATTTCACAAATAAGAAAGTTCTCATGTCTAGTACTTTTCCAAACACAAGCGCGCGTATGTGAGAATCTAAAATGTATCCTTGATTCATGCAATGTATGAATGAGTTAGAAGACACGCAAAATACGATGTCTGCTACAAACCCATGTAAAATATTATATACTCACTCCGATATAGCTTTGCTTTTTCTTTAGTGTTCTTTAACCGAATCTCCATGTTCACACAAATTGTGATGACTAATGCACAATGCTGCGTAAATGTAACTCCCATTGCGGATGTGTATGAAAAATAATACTGTTTCGAAAGCTCTTGTTTTGAAAACGTCGAAAGATCATGTTTTCTTAAATTTACAGCACCACCCTTTTGCTTTACTTTCTTTTATTTTTAGGTACAGATACAACTGATCTGACCATCTAGTATTTAGTGGTTAATTAACCACTCTATGTAGAACCTCATTGGCCCTACACATTGAAATTCGGTCCTGACGAAAGCCCCGAGAATATGCAGAGGGCTGAAACATGTTGACCATTAAGAAGTGCGAATGACTAGTAACTCATTCAATACGCACAATATCTTTCTTTTAAATTCCCATTCACTGCCTCCCGAATAAATTATAGAGGTTATAAGTGACATAGGGATTTTAATGTAGTATTTTTCACCTCACCACGAGCACTTATTCACGTTCATTTCTGACCACTACTGTCAGTGCCAGCAGGTCTTCCTCCAGGTGGAGGTCAGCATTTTACAATAAACTGACCCAATGATGTTGCTGAAACAGTACACAAATGGCGGAGAATGAAAATATACCGCCTTTGACCTGTGTAGATGTATGAGGGTCTTTTTATAGTGGATACAACCAATAAGACCATGGCACCACAGGACAAGTGATCCATCCTCCCCCCTTGTGATTTGAAACTAACTTTCGGAAGCTGGATGGACTTATAGCTTCTCTTTCCCCCACTTGATTACAACATATTGAAGCAGCGCACAGCTGTGGGAAACCTATTCCCCATAAGAGTGTTAACAAATTGGTCTGACACACTTATCATAAAGAAGAACCAGCAAACATGGCAGACAACCAAGGTTTGAGCTACACAGAAGAAGAAGTAAACGCTATCCTATCAGGAGCCTCACTATTGCAAGACAAGGATCTATCAAATACACTGACACATAATAATGAATGGGACGAACTAACTGAAATGAAGAAAGATCAAGTAAGAACAGCTATACATGGGATCATTATGAAAGAGTATCTGCGAGCCAACTCAGCCCCAAAAGGCTTATGGGTGCAAAATTCCCCACGTATTTTCCTTAAAGATCTTGCATTCAGAAAGGATTGGTCTTCCATATCCTGGAAGTGTACACAAGACTATCTGGTACTCATAATAAAAACAGCAACAAGATTAGTAGAAGCACTGACAATCAAGATTCAAGTTAGTGAAGCTAATCTAAAAACCACAGTCCAGATTTCCGTATACAAAAAACGCCTAGAAGAAATCAATAAAGAGATGAATGAGACAAAAGAATACATCACCCAAAATAAAATCCAAAAATTGGGAAAAGATCTCTAAAAATTCTCAATGGAGAAAATGCACCCATACGCAAGAACAGATTATGTCATTCCAGACCATCAAGAGGATGAGGATACAACAGGCGAAAGTTCCGGCAACAGCTCAGACTGGAGCAATGATGAAGGAACTAATCCCAGAAGAGGGAGAGGACAATTCAGACGTAATCAAAGAAGGAGGACCAACAACTGGCAGATGCCAAGATACTATGACCAATCACAACCCCCTTTCCAACCTTATATACCTCACTACCAAGGATGGATAAATCCCTACTTCCAAAGCCCTAACACCATGGGACCCCCAATGAATTTACAACAGCCCCCTTTTTTAGGGAGAGGCCAAAGCACACGGAGAGGGAGAAGAAAAGGGGTAACATGGAACGAACAAGAAAGACAAGTACATACACGAAGTATGACAAAAGAACAACCAGGGACCAGCTCGACGAATCACTGGTAGTAAATCTCACTAACATCACTCTCACAGCAGATCAAGAGAAAATTTTGAACAAAGGACTTGGTTTTGTACCAACACCAACAACGGATATTTTCAAACTAAAGTGCGAACTCTCAGAATTCTGTAGGAAAATAAAACTGAAGGCATTCTTCAAAGATAAAGAGAACTACAATCAAGACAGTGACACCAAACTTAGACCCAAGTCAACCTTCTGTCCACCTTCCCAAATGGTCCCCGTAGAAATACAAGCTTTTGAGCAGGCGATCATGAAAGAAGTAGACAACATAAAACCAACCAAGAGACCTTTTGTGAACACAACACGACAAGAAAAGAAAGCAATGAAAGAATTACACCAGAACACAGATCTGGTTATCAAACCAGCTGATAAAGGGGGAGCCATTGTCCTTTTAAACAAACAAGGATATAACGATCAATGCCTATCACTACTCTCAGATACGAAATTCTACCAGAAACTTACAGTAGATCCAACAAAAAGACTACAGAGGACAATTGAACTCATGGTGGAAGAGGCTGAGATCCACCAGTGGATTTCGAAGCATGAAGCTGAATTCCTCAGAACTAAAACACCAAGAACTCCATATTTTTATTCATTACCCAAAATCCACAAAAACAAATCACCACCACCAGGACGTCCAATAGTCTCAGGGATAGGGTCTGTATTTGAACCTTTATCACAATTTGCTGACCAATTCCTGAGACCAATAGTACAAAAAACACCTACCTATCTAAAAGATACAAGAGATCTCCTAAACATGTTAGGAGATCTAACATACAACGATCAAACAATGCTTCTGGTGGGACTTGATGTAGAGAGTCTCTATACAAGCCTACCACAGCAAAAGACGCTAGAGACTTTAGAGAATATTCTTTTCACTCAAGATTGGCAATACAGAACTCCCAGACATTTTGTTATGGAATGCTGTAAGATGGCTCTGACTGAAAATTTCTTTGAATATGATGGGACCCTCTACGCCCAACGACACGGTACTTCTATGGGCAGTACCTTGCGCCTAGTGTAGCAGGTCTATATGTCAGCGCGTTTGAAGAACAATGGATACAGAATTCCATCAATCCATACTTCAATCAGATGAAATTCTGGCGCAGGTATATTGACGATGTTCTATTAATTTGGGAAGACACCCAAGAAACACTAGCTGAATTCATGAACTGGATAAACACGAGAGATGAGTGCCTTAAGTTTACACACTCATCAAATAACAAGAAGATAGACTTCCTTGATGTTACAATCTATTCTGAGAATAACACCTTACAAACAAAAACTTTTTACAAACCAACAGCTAGGAACAGTATCTTATCTTACAACAGCTTTCATCCTCGACCATTGAGAGAAAATCTACCCTACAGCCAGTTCTTATGACTGAAAAGGAACTGTAGTAAGCTGACGGATTACAAGATACAAGCAGCAGCACTAGAACAAAAACTGCAACGTAGGAATTATCCTACCAAAATCATCAGGAAATGCCAAAAGAGAGCAAGGAACCAGCCCAGAGACAGTTTACTGGAAACGACCGAACGAGAAGAACCAACGGACTTGCTGACATGTGTCACTACTTACTGCACATCCACAAATGTCGTTAAGAAAATAATTAACAAAAACTGGAGAATCTTAACATCCAACAATCTATGCTGGCCAAAACCACGCTTTGCCAATAGACGCACAAAGAACATCAAAGACATCCTTGTACATACAAGACCTACAGCCATCACAAGCAAAGGAACCTTAACAACCCTCTGGAACCTTGATCCAGTAATAGGACACTACCCATGTGGCTCGTGTTCAGTCTGCAAACTTACGAAAATTACAAAAACACTACAACTCTCATCTGATCTCACATGGACATTACGGCACCACACAAACTGTAATACAACTCATGTGATTTACATGATTGTATGTCCCTGTGGCCTCAAATACATAGGGATGACGTGCCGTAAAGTGAAAATTCGAATCTGTGAACACAGGAGCAATGTCTCCTGCAAACGAATCACAACCACGATGAGTACACACTATATCGAACAGAACCATACTCCTGACGACCTGAAATGGGTAGTTCTTGAAACACTACTATCCAAATCATACAACGCAGAGAAGATTCTCTTTGAAAAAGAACAACGTTGGATCTATCGCCTTCATACAGACACAGGAGGGATGAACGATAATATCCCCTGGTATACCCTCTCATAAGACATTAATCCATCGCCTCCTTATAGACAGAGACATGAGGAATGATAAAATCCCGTGGAATATCCCGTGGAATACCCCCTAGAACTGATCAAATGTCTCCTTAACAGAATAACGTCGACCATTCAAGATCAACTCCATTGAGTTAGCTTTTTAATGTTATAACTCCACACGGGCAATAACCCTTGACACATGATTTTCATATCCCTCCACATGACCATAAGGCATAAAACCACCTACAACTATATATGCATAGGAATGTGTATGAAAACCTTTTTATGCTTTCTCCACAACAGCTAATGGCTACAACAATACAGTATACTCAATAATTGATTCACTCTTCCTTAACATCAACTCTATAATCAAGAGTCTTTTTTCTTTTTTCTAATCACAAACATGCCAATCGTTGCCAACCGACGAACAACTCAGTCCCTTTTTGCTTTCTGACCGTGACCGGGAATACAAAAGCACCGAGAAACGGCTCCCGCGTCACTCGGAGCTCCGTAGCAAGAGGCAGCACAAGTGCAATACGGTGATTACAGCGGGTGAGATCTACGAACAAAACAGACTTCCCTACCGCATCTCCGGTTTCAAGTAAGATACAATAACACTTCTCTTTTCCTCAGAATCAACCTTTTAAAGCCCGTCGGAGACTCCATGAAGCGGAAACTTAGCGCACATAAGGTAAAATTTACCCGCATGACTAACTATTGAGAATATCTACGCTCATTTGAATTTCATGCCGAAAAAATGATTCGAGCAACCACAGATTTTCCTTTTCCTTTTTAATAAGCACTACGAACATTGCCGAGAGCAATCTATTTTTCACAAAGGAGATAGTTTTCATGTTTATCTGTCCAAACAAAAGCGCGCGTATTCTAAGTTGCACCCTCGATTCATGCAACGTATGAATGAGCGAGAAAACGCGCACAATACGATGTCACCCACAAACCTATGTAAATATTAAATCTTGTATACTGACTCACATTGGATTTTATGTCGATAAAAATGTTCTGAGCAACTATAGATCCTGTTTTCTATTAGGCACTACGAACACTGCCAAGAGTAATCTGGATTTCACAAATAAGAAAGTTCTCATGTCTAGTACTTTTCCAAACACAAGCGCGCGTATGTGAGAATCTAAAATGTATCCTTGATTCATGCAATGTATGAACGAGTTAGAAGACACGCAAAATACGATGTCTGCTACAAACCCATGTAAAATATTATATACTCACTCCGATATAGCTTTGCTTTTTCTTTAGTGTTCTTTAACCGAATCTCCATGTTCACACAAATTGTGATGACTAATGCACAATGCTGCGTAAATGTAACTCCCATTGCGGATGTATATGAAAAATAATACTGTTTCGAAAGCTCTTGTTTTGAAAACGTCGAAAGATCATGTTTTCTTAAATTTACAGCACCACCCTTTTGCTTTACTTTCTTTTATTTTTAGGTACAGATACAACTGATCTGACCATCTAGTATTTAGTGGTTAATTAACCACTCTATGTAGAACCTCATTGGCCCTACACATTGAAATTCGGTCCTGACGAAAGCCCCGAGAATATGCAGAGGGCTGAAACATGTTGACCATTAAGAAGTGCGGATGACTAGTAACTCATTCAATACGCACAATATCTTTCTTTTAAATTCCCATTCACTGCCTCCCGAATAAATTATAGAGGTTATAAGTAGGCCTGGGCGAAGCACTACGCTACGCTCGCGTAGTTTGCGAAGTTCGCGCTACTTCGCACTACGCGAACTGCACGTAGCACAGTGCGAACACGCGTAGCGTAGTGTTGCGTAGTGCTGCGGTCATTTTTTGCTTGCTCGCGGTCCTCAACGTCAAGTTGGCGACCGCGAGCAAGCAAAATGACATCCTGGCGAGACTTTTTCCTTGTTCGCGATCGCGAGCATGGAAAATAAACCTCCCGGCGAGATTCACAACGCGAGAAGGTCAGGTTTCTCATTGCGAGGGGTCGCGTATGCTCGCGACCGCTCGCGATGAGAAACTACCAGTTCGCGTTGAGAAAGCTGCAGCTCGAGGAAAAATCTACTCGAGCAGCAGAAAACTACAGCTCGCACTGTGCAAGATGCCATTTTCAATGATTGCACAGTGCCGGTTGCTTGTCCGCACTGTGCAATCATTGAAAACAACATCTTGCACAGTGCGAACATGTTACTTCGCAGTTCGCGAAGTGCTACGCGTAGCTCGCGTAGTGCGAACTTCACTTTGCGTAGCTTCGCGAAGTGCTACTTCGCGAACTACGCCCACCCTTAGTTATAAGTGACATAGGGATTTTAATGTAGTATTTTTCACCTCACCACGAGCACTTATTCACGTTCATTTCTGACCACTACTGTCAGTGCCAGCAGGTCTTCCTCCAGGTGGAGGTCAGCATTTTACAATAAACTGACCCAATGATGTTGCTGAAACAGTACACAAATGGCGGAGAATGAAAATATACCGCCTTTGACCTGTGTAGATGTATGAGGGTCTTTTTATAGTGGATACAACCAATAAGACCATGGCACCACAGGACAAGTGATCCATCCTCCCCCCTTGTGATTTGAAACTAACTTTCGGAAGCTGGATGGACTTATAGCTTCTCTTTCCCCCACTTGATTACAACATAATCAGTTTGTATACATGCATCGAACACAGATATGGACTCTTGGCGGTCAGATTCTTCCTTGACAAGAAGGGTGCTGATTGCTATGAACACAATGGAATGGTCCTTCAGATGATCGAGTTGATCCTCACTAGGAACTACTTTGTCTACAACGGTACATGGTATCATCAAAAGCAGGGCACTGCCATGGGTTCCAGGTTTGCTCCTTCTTATGCCTGCCTCTTTATGGGGTGGTACGAGAGGGAGCATGCCTGGATCCCCTTGGATTGAACACATTATGTTCTGGGGGAGGTACATTGACGACATCATTTGTTCGTGGTCGGGGTCTGAGACCTCTCTCCGAGATTATTTTGCATACCTTAACAATAATCCTCATAACGCAAGCCTAAACATGAACTTTCACCCTGAAAAAATTAACTACCTTGACTCACATACTTATATAAAGGATGGGGTGGTACATAGTTCCCTTTATCGCAAAGAGATGGCCTGTAATAGTGTGCTGCATGCTAGCAGCGCTCATGCTAGCTCTGTGATCAGAAATATTCCTATGGGGGGATGGTAAGAATCAGGCACAACTGCAGTGAGGAAGGGACCTTCATTAGGAACATCACTGAGGCAAAGAAGAGATTTGGGGCGAGAGGCTACATTGGTAAGATCCTGGACATAGCAGAAAAAGGGCGCACACCCTGAAACAGGAAACTACCCTTTCAGATCAGACATCATGGAAGAGGGACATTGGGAACGAAAGGAAGGTTTGCTTCTTAACACAATAAACAACCCATAGTGATGAGATCTTCAGGTTGTTTAAACACAATTGGCATCCCCTACAGTAGATTCCCAGCCTTAAGGGCTCAATTAGGAACAATCCATCAATCACATCTAAGAGAGGTACCACCCTTGGAAATAGACTCTACCCCAGATATGTCACCACTACTGAAAGGAGAGGTACGTGGCTCCCAGATAAGCCTACTGGGTTCTACATTTGCAGTTCCTGCAATGTTTGCAAATTCAGGGTAAACAAGGCTAAGAATTTCAGCCACAATGGGTCAACCTCATACATGGTCAGACAGTTTATTAACTGTAATATGACCTTTGTGCTATATGTAATTGGGTGCCCGTGCAATTTGATTTACGTTGGTAGCTCTAAGAGAAATCTCAAGCTCCGTATTCAGAAAAATCGGAGAGCCATTATGAATGGCGACCTGAGATACCCCCTGGCAGAACAATTTGTCAAAACCCACCCTGGAGAAAGCACTTTCTAGTTCTATGGCATTGATCAGGTTGAATCAGGACAGAGGGGTGGCAACAGGGACCTTCACCTGAGACAGTGCGAAGCCAAGTGGATGTGCAAATTGCGCTCCATCACACATGGTCACAACACTGATAATAAGATGCATTTTTTCCTTAATGATAACCCATGATGCCCATCCCCTAACTCCCCCTTAACAACGAATTTTGATGTTCCATGACCACATTAATTTTAATCTTCTCAGTTAACCCTACCAGTTAACAGCCATCTTGATGTTCCATTACCAAACGGTTTTTAATCTGTTTTGTCAACAATCCTAGTTGATGTTTTACTGCCTATTCTTAAGAAACACTTACCATTATGGATGAGCTGTCACTTCTGCACAATCCTTGTTAATATTTCCAAGTGGTACTCTTAATGCTCATTATGTAAACCTGACTGAACTGGTGTCCTCCTCTACTCCGGAGTGTTCTTTGACTTTATCTCGTTTGCAAATCCTTTGTTATTGTTGACCATGTTAGGGTCTTATGTGCTTCCTCACACTTGCCCTTTAGTCCTTTTTACTATTCAATTATACTCTCTCTCAATCCTGTCTGACTGTGTGCTGTTCTAAGTGTTTTAGTATTAAAATTTCAATATGCTTTAACTTCTGTCCCCGCTCAGGATACTTCACTAATTTGTCCTTTTTTCTATCTCTGTAATCTCCTTTTGGATGTGGCATACTCGATGGTGCGCACTCATGGATCTTGATTATTTATTTGTGTTGTTTGCCATGCCACCAAGTAGGTTATTCTATCTTGGTTTCACTTTTTACTCTTTACAAGGCACGGCCGTTTTGCCTTGTTTATTTAGTGAGAAGCCGTCCCATATCGTGGCTTCAGTTCGGTCTTACACTGCTGGTCGTTTCAGTACCCACCCTAACATGGCGGCCATTCACGCTATGTTCTTCGATCTATTTTTTCATTAATGCCCTAATATTACACTTCTGGTCTTTCCAATAACCACTCTAACATGGCGGCCTTTCACGCTATGTTCTTCAATCGATTTTTTCACTAATGCCCTGATATTCTATGAATACTCTAAACACCCACCCTCCATGGTAGTTTTATGTAGATAAGCTACCACCCGCAATTACACGGTCTAGGCTTTTGCTTCTCACCCTCCCACTCACAGTATAGTGGAGGGTAGATTGGCCATGCCCTTTCAGGAAGTACAGCTTCATAAGGGAACATGGCACCAACAGCCTTTTTCAGCGACTCCGAGAGGAATTAAAAATTTGCAAACAGTCGTGACAAGAATTTTCAATTCTATTAAGGACAACGGAGGCGAGGATTATGCTTCTCATTCTTTGCTTTATTATACATAGCAGCCAATAAAAAACGTTCTTTTTTATTAAGCATACTGCAACAAACTACAAGTCCCATGAACACCTCCTAGTCCCTAACCATAGAGACTGAGTCCATATAACACGTAACCGAGGCACACACGTCCTCTGTCTTTGCGAAACTGCAACAGGTAAGTCCCACACTGATCATTAACATCCTCTTGTATAAAGTCTTTGATGAAACCTTTCAATTAACGAACGAGTCCGAAGACCAACAGGCAACTTGGGGTGCGACGGAGCAACTCCTGCATGACAACACCGGTGAAACAACACCACTCCCGCAGAGCAGGATCCCTCTCCATGATAGACCGAAACCCGGACGAGCGAGGATTATTTGCCATTGGAATCTGAAACAAAAGAAGAGGAAAAGACCCCTTAATATCGGTTGTTCATGAACTATGTGCCAAGTCAACCTCGAGCAATAGGGGGGAAAAAAAAAGAGAGAAAACACATACTATCACCAAGTATAAACATACATTATTCATACGTTTATCCTATGAAGCACATAAGTCAAAACATAACTACTGGGTGGGATAATCCTCGCCTCCGTTGTCCTTAATAGAATTGAAAATTCTTGTCACGACTCTTCGCAAATTTTTAATTCTATGTCAGGACCGGAGGCTCCGATTATGCTTGTTCAAAGCCGTGCCACCACCACAGATTCAACATCCACAATAGGCTTGTAATAATTGGACTTAAAGGTAGATTCCGCTGACCAATCGGCCGCGTTCATGATGTCCGAAAGGCTCACTCCCAAAGCAAACGATTTGGAGGCCATTGCACCCCTGACAGAATGGGCACCAAATCGAGAAATATCAATGCCCGCTTCATTCATGAGCCAACGTACCCATCTAGACAAGGTAGCAGGAGTCACAGGCCTGAAAGGCTTTTGCAGTGCAATAAACAATTGACCTTGCATGTCAGAACGAAACTCAGAAGTGCTCACCTCGTACGCCTTCAGGCATTGTACCACACACAGTTTGGGATTCTCCGGAAACGCCGGGTAGGATACCGAGGTGGAATTACATTTGGTACATCTAGTAATGGTAAAAGTGACCCCTTCCGGGGAGAAACGATGTCCCGCCAGATCCAGGGCTCTGATGTCCGAAACTCTCTTGCAAGAGACGAGACATAGAAGCATAGCCAACTTGGTCGAAAGCTGCTTACGCGTCAGATACTTGTTCGCCGGCCAAGCTTCTAGGAACCAAAGAACGACCGAGACATCACACAGGACTGAATATTTAGAACATGGTGGTTTAGCCATCCGAATACCCTTAAACAACTTACAGATTAGGGGGTGCTCACCCAAAGGCTTGCCTTTTAGCTGATCATGTCCTGCTGAAATCGCTGACCGACACGAATTAACAGTCCTGTAAGCAGAGCCCGTGGCGGCCAAAGAAGCTAGGAAATTTATGACCACGGAGACATCTGCTGAAGCGGGATTGATATCCCGTCGAACACACCAGCTACACCATCTGCCCCATGCAGATGAATACCGCTTATGGGTATTGGACAACCAAGCCTGGTTGATGAAGTCTGCAGTGTCTGCCGAAAGGCCAGGGACGCGCCATCTGTCCCGGAACCTCGCCACGCCACTAGTGGTAGTTGGCCTTCGTCCATTAAAGGATGCGGGATCTTGTGAGGATCCAGCAATAGATTCCATCTGTGAGGAAGGAGTACCGGTACAGCACAAGACATTCCCAAGACCATTGGGAACTATGCTTGTGCTCGCCACAAGGGTGTTACTAATACCAGTTCCGCCCGTTGTCGCCTGGCATGCGCCAGGACTCTGGTAATTATGACAAAGGGTGGGAACGCATAACACAGTAGCTTGGGCCAAGTCTGGAGGAACGCGTCCGAGGCAAGAGCCTCCGAATCCGGGCGCCAGCTGTAAAACCTCGGTAGCTGTGTGTTCAGTCGCGATGCAAACAGGTCCAACTGACACGGACCCCATAGGAGGTTCAACATCCGGAAAACTCACGGGTGGAGCCTCCAGTCGCTGTAGTCCCGTAGGTACCGGGAGTGCCAATCAGCCACCTCATTCTTGCGACCCGGGAGATACTCCGCCACCACCGACAACCTGTGGTGCAGGCAATAATGCCAAAAATCCTTGGCAATTTCCGCTAGAATGCGGGACCGTGTACCCCCCAGCTTGTTCACGTAGCGAACCGCGGATACGTTGTCCATTCGTAAGAGGATGCAACAGTCCGTCTTCTGAGGGGAAAGACTGCGGATGGCAAAGGACCCTGCCAGCAGCTCCAGGCAATTGATATGGAGGGAGAGCTCCTCCATGGACCAACGTCCCCTCGTCGAGATCGGACCGCAGCGGGCGCCCCAGCCCCACCGGCTGTCATCCGACTCGATCACTACCTCGGGTTTGGCTCTCCCATTCCACGACTCCATGTGATCTAACCACCACAACATCTCCCACCTCTCGTCCTCTGAAAGAGGTATCTGTTGGGCTTAACCGTGGCCTTTGTGGAGATGCTGAATCTTCAAGCGCTGAAGCGCACGATAGTGAAGGGGGTCTGGAAAGATCGCTTTAATCGAAGAAGCCAGTAACCTCACTACTCGGGCAATGGACCTCAAGGACACAGTCTGCTTGCTCACAATCGATTTCAACTCCCTCTTGATCGCTCTGATCTTGTGTGATGGTAAGAGGAGCTGGCAGCTGCGAGAGTCCACCGGGAACCCCAGGAACTCTATGGATTGCACCGGGATCAGGACCGATTTCTGTGCATTCACCACAAAAGCCAAGCTCTGGAGAAGGGTGACGGCCCACTCTAGATGCGTGACCGCCAGGTGAGGGGACTGCGCCATGAGAATGATGTCGTCGAGGTAGACAATCAGACGCACCCCTCGCGCACGCAGAGATTCTACTACAGGTCGCAGGAGTTTCATGAAGCACCAGAGTGCTGAATAAAGACCAAAGGGAAGGACCGTGTACTCGTAACACACGCCTTTCCAGAGAAACTGGAGATAACGTCGATGCGGGGCGTAGATGGGAACGGACAAATAGGCGTCCTTGAGATCCAACCGGACCATCCAGTCTCCTTCCTGCAAAAGGTTGCGTAACAGATGGATGCCCTCCATTTTGAAATGGCGGTAGACGATCCACCCGTTGAACTCTTTGAGGTTGAGGACTAACCTGGACCCGGCGCCTTTCTTTTCGACCAGGAAAACGTTGCTGAGGAATCCTTGAGGATGACAGTGCGTGACCGCAATCGCTCCTTTTTGGAGAAGCGTACTAATCTCCTCTGAGATAAAATTCTGATCTAGTTGGGAAAAACACAGAGGAGGGGGGCGGAGGGTTTGAGACGGTGTCTCGTACATCTCTAGTTTGTACCCCTGCACCGTCTCCAAGATCTAAGGATCTTGTGAGAGTGCGCCATTTGTGTAGAAATAATTGGACACGACTCCCCAAAACCACTTCCGAACATGGAATGATTCTCACCTGCAGATCCGGTCTCCTGGTGGTTGCCGTGATTGCCTCCGAAACGTCCCCTGCGGAACTGGTTCCTGGCCCTCCGAGACGGGTAGAAGTTTGGATTGTTCGAACTGTTGTTGTATCCACCTCTGTGGTGTTGCTGGCCATGGGGGGCGCTTTGATTGTGTCCCCGGCCGAACGAGCGCCCTCGACCTCGTCCGGCCCTGGTGAAAACCGGCTTAAAGGCTTTGCGTAGTGACTCTTGGGCCTTGTCCAAACCACTAAACGTGGCTACAATTTTGTGAATTCCTTTAAGAACGGCTGGCCAAAAAGCAGACCCTGAGCCACCGGACCTGCCTCTGACGAGGAAAGCCCTGCCAGCTTCGGGTCCTGCTTAAGGAGAATAGAGCGCCTCCTCTCGCTGGACATAGCACAATTAGCGTTGCCTAACAGGCACACCGCTCTTTGCGCCCAACCAATGAGGGCATCCGGACTTATTGGGGACCCCGTTTCCTTGGCCTGATACCGCATCTCTAAGATTTTTGTTAGGGGCCCTGAGAGATCTAGCAGCTTATCTTGGCAGGACCGCCAAGCACTGTCTATGCCTTTCTTAGGGTCCCGTGCGTAATTTTTTACGGTACGTAAGCATCGTCGAGTCTACTTCCGGAGCATCCACAACCCGCGCTGCCAGATCAGGTCGGGGACACTCCTAACGCAGCTGGGCCCTGACCTCCTTATCGAATGGCTGGCGGAGATGGGATTGGACATAGTCCACCACTTCCCGCGGCGGGAGCCAGGCCATGGACTTTGGGTGGATGATGTCCGACGGTTCGAAGGTCAACACCTTGGGAGGCGAAGGCTCCACATGATGCTCCTTCCTGAGCTTCGTTTTCGCGGGCTTAGAGCAAACCTCCTCACCTGAGTCTGTGTCAGTGTCGGGAGAGGGGGAGGTGTCACCCTGCTCGCCAATGATAGGCTGCGATTGGTCCGCTGTGGAAACGTAGGCGTGATCATTGGCCAAAGCTTTAGACAGCCTCGCGAAATCCTCAGCGTGAGGATTGGCCATCTTGGTCTCTCTAGCCTTCTTTCGTCCGGACGTAGCCGGTATCCACCCCTGCTAAATGGCGTACTTATTGAGGCGCCCCTTCAGGGGAGCAATAGCCAATGGCTGAATTCAGTGACTGCTGCACACCAGCGTCCAGGGCCTCTACAAGGACTTGCTCAAAGGAGCCGGACGGCTCTTCATAAAACTCATCCTCCTCAAAGCAGTATTCCGCCATCGTAAATGTGACAACAGAGGGGCGAAACTGCACGAAAAACACTGAGGGGTAAGGGGGGAGAGGCACAACCCCAGGCAAGCCAGGCGACAAAAGCCAAAACAATTCCGGGGTGGAGGGAGGGCTTGCCTGTAACACAGAAGCCTCTCTAGGCAAAGCCTATGCTAGATCTTTATACAGCCCGTAAGATCTGTAACCTAGGGCGTCTCTGGGGCACAACTGTACTGGCTTCACTATTCAAATGGCACCTTTCCCGCTCCGATCGCTGCTACAACGATCGCGGGGAACTTCAGGCTCCTAAAATGGCAGCCGCGCATGCGCATGCAGGGCACGGAGGTGGCTCAATACTAGGTGTCGCACTTCATTTTGCTTTGTCACTTTGTTCGTATACATACCTGTGCGCACACAGTAATTTTTTTAAGCTGACACTTGGTTGACCGTTTTGTTTGTTACCTTTGCGCAGCAACAGTTGCTTTATAGGAGCATTGCGGGTCTTGCCCTTTTGCCTCATTAATTTTAATTTTGGAAATCTCTATCGATTCGGATCAACATAGCCCTTTCTCATATTGTATGGAGTTTAGATCCTCGCATTTAGGCTGGATTTGGCCCTGGGAATTCTCGTTTTGTGTCCAGTGCAACTACCTGGAGCAACAACTTTGGACATTCTCTTTATTATCTTCACTTACCTCGCTTTATCCAAGGTGAGGGCGTATTACCTTTAACTTTAAACTAACGTGATTGATGTTATTAACACCTGTTCAGAGCTTCAATACCTAATTCCTTCAATTGTTTATGGAGTATAGATTAGGCCTGGGCCAAAATTTCGTTCCGTTCGCGAAAATTGCGATAATTTGACATTTTCGTGTTCCGCGGAAAGTGCGAAAATGTCAATTTCCGCATTCCGCAGCTTTGCGATAATTTGGTTCTTGCTCGCGCTGTAAAATAATACATTCTCGCGTGCGCGCGATCGCCTTACCTGAATCCCTGCGTTCGCCGACAAGTTTTCTTGATCCGGTCGCGTTCTCCATGAGATATTGTATTGTTTTTAGCCATTTGCGCTGTCTCGCGACAGTTCGCGCCCGCAGTGACGTCATGCGTCGCGCGATCACGTCTTTCTTCTCGCGATCATGCACCACGAGACAACTGAAAACAAGATGGCCGCGCCCGCGAGCAACCGCATGGGTAAGTTGGCGAGCCGCAACCATGCAGAAAATCTCGCGAACATGCGGGAAAAAAACTTCCGCATCTTCGCGATATTTCCGCGTGTTTGCGATAATTTTTAACATTTTCGCGATAATTTGCGAAAGTGGATTTCGCAAATTCCGCCCACCCCTAGTATAGATCTTTGCTCATAGACCCGACCTGGTCCTGTGAATTTCCTGCTCTGAGCCCAGCGCATTTTTCTGGAGGGTCCCATGTTAGGAAACTCACCTTATTTAAGCTGAGGGTGCCAATCTGCTTTTTTTACGGGAATCTCTTCCATGCCTTGTTTATTCTTAGGCTCAATGATGTGGGGTACTTTGATGTATATCGATTCTCTTCTTTCCTTTTTCTTTTCACTCATTTCTTGTTTTTAAGATCATGTAATTGACTGTTAACAATATAGTGCCAACACAGAGCTGCTCTCCCCCCTCTATTGAGAGGTCTTTTCAACATCATTATACTTGCTTTTGTTATCTCTTGCATGTGTTTCTATATTCCTGTTCTCTTTTTCTCTCCCCAACACATGACTACCTATGCACAACCTCTGTGTCTCCTTTACTCCCTTTTTTAAGAAATAATATTTTCCTGTGTTAATAGCACGTTTTGTAATGCTTGTATTGTCTTACTGCCCATTATGCAATTCATGGGGTGCCATGTAGTCCAGGTTTTCTCTCATTTACTAACAGATTGAACTGTAAATGTATAGCATGTTTTTGTCCTTTCCTTTCTCATTTTGATATAATTTCTGGTTTTATTATATCTTTTTTTTCTAGTCCTGCATTGTGTCTTTTTGTCTTTGATTTTTTTTATATTTTCTTTTGATTAAGTGTATTTTTAATTTACTGTCAGCCCAAACCTCAGACCTGTTCAAAATGTCAGAGGACAGGTGCGATGTATTCCTGCCTAACATGGGACTGCCACTTAACACAGACATATTGAGCACAGGTAGCTTATAGGAATTGGAAGGGGCTTCAAGAGAAGCTAAGTAATAATCCACAAATGGGGGGTGTGGTCTGCTGAGCTGCGAAATGGCCGCTAGCTAAGCGAGCATGCCTGGAGAGCTGAGACCGTGCAAAAAACATTCCCAAGAGTAGCCCGGCCAGCAGAGAATCAAGTGAGCTAACTTGCGCCCCTGTGATCGAATCAGGGGACAAGTGGTGAGCCCCGGCGGAGGATAGCCCAGCTGCGCACATTGGAGAAGCTAGTGTGTGTGCCGGATGCACCGGTAATTTAGCCCGTGGTGCTCCAGGCAGAGAAGGACATTTGGCCGATTCCACAATCGGGAGCCGGTGACGTGCGCCAGAGAAAAGAAGGTGAGGTGCCAGCCCGCTAAATAGCATTGGGCTCAGTTGCCTTGGTCTTAACGGGGAGGCGCACGCTCGAGGGGACAGAGAAACGCTGCAGATGGGAGCAGCGTGGACCCGGAGTCTGAGTCGTAGTCGAAGATCGGAGAGGCTGAGCTGAGACCCCGGACTGCTCGAGACACGATACTGTTGTAAGTGTACCAGAAGCAGGCTGACAAACTGGGTGGATCGGAGCTGGGCGTGAGACCCGGGTGCCATTTTGTGTTCCTGTGGTAGAGCCCTTCTACAGTGAGCGCTACTGTCATGTGAAAGGGACTGCTCTGTGTGCCCCGAGGTGACCAGCAGCTTTGTGATTACCCTTCCGGGCGCTGGGCCTGGGTATCTCCAGCGTGCACCATAGGGCAGGTGCAGGAGTGCAGGGCATGGAGGTGGCTCAATACAAGGTGTCGCACTTCATTTTGCTGTGCCCAGCGGGTGTGCTCTGCTTGCAAAGTCTCTCACTATCTGGGGTCCACGTCCGCAACAGCATAGGTTCTAGAGGCCTTCGTTTTGGGGTGGATGTCTTGGGCTGGCGGGGGCCTGTCTGCTAGGCCACAGCCTATACCATAGAGGGCCCTGTGTAGTCTCTGTTGACTGTTGGTTCCCCTCATGTTTATGGTGTAAAGGAAGACGTGTCACTGGTGCAACATATTAGAGGCCGACCTGGTCCTTGTGGACTGCCTGCGCCGTGTCCCACCTGTGAGTTTTGCGGGAGACGCTTGCGGTGCCTGGGGCGAGCCATGGGCAAACAGGACGCAAAGCAGCCGAAGCTGAACTTCGACAATAGGAGAGCCACGAGACTCATGGAGTCGGATCCAGAGATCGGCACGGATGACCGAGGGGGGTCTGCGCACCTTGATGCAGGAGATGAAATCCAGTCTTCGGAACATTGATACCAAGCTGGTTGCGCTAACTGCCCAACTGGATGTTGTCGAAACACAGGTGGCATCGCATGAGACCCGTCTCAATTTACTTGAAAATCGGGCCTCAGACTTCAACGAGTTCCAAGTTTAGACCAAGGAACAGTTACTGCATATGGACAAAGTATTGGGCATCATTCGCGCCAAGAATGAGGATCTAGAGGCCAGGTCCTGCCGCAATAACCTGCGAATTACTGGCATACCGGAGACGACGGCCATCGCCAAGATGGACACCTACATAGCAGATTTGCTCCACGAGCTCTTTGATCCCATCTTATCCACGGTATTTGCTGTGGAGCGAGCTCATCGTGCCTTAGGGCCCGAACCCCCAATCGGTGCTCCACCCAGACACATCCTGGCCAAGATTTTGAACTACCAAGACCGCGATCTTATCCTGCGCCTGGCCCGTGAGAAGGGGACTATCACACACAAAGGGAATAATATCTCATTCTACCCAGACTTCATGCCCGCTGTGCAGTCAGAGAGGCGTGAATTTCTACCTTCCAAACGAATCCTGCTGCAGGCACAGATTCCCTATTTACTACTATACCGCGCCAAGCTCAAAGTTATTCACGATGGAACTGCACATTTCTTCACGGATTCAAAGTCTGTGTTAAAGTTTGCTAAACACATTGGTGGGAAGAACTCCAAACAATGTCCCCATTCTGCGGACTGCTCCGAGGCCCGGCTGAGTGACAATGACTGATGGGGTCCTAGTTCAGATACGTCATTTGCCTGCATTGCTATGCACTGGGTTGGGTTGGGGTCCGTGAGGCTCTTATTGTGTTTTTTTTTAACTGATTTGTGTTTCAGTGCTACCTGTTATGAGGGTTTGGTGTCAATTAAAATGCTTGCGAGCCAGACATGGCTGGTTACGCTGTGGACTGTGTTGGGCTTGGGCCAACAAGTCTCTTCCTGTTTTGAGTTTCATGGCTCAGCTATGCTCCTGATCTGCTTGGTACGGTGTGTTGGTATCATTTAATCTTCTTGTGAGACAGGCACGGCTCTCTGCAGTTCTCTTGGCCACGCTGTGACTGCAGGGATGTATGCTGGTGTTACTGCACCCCTATGGGAGAGCTCCCTACAGCTGTTTTCTACTCTAGGATGTTTGGGACGGGTCTTCTACAACCTGATTGGGGTGTTGGAGTGGGAGGTAGGTGGGGGGGGGGTTGATGCTATGTTTTTAGCCAGTCCATTGCTATACAGTTTAGCCAACCTCAACTGGGTACCACCGACCATGGTAATGTGTTTCATTCCTACTGTAATATTTCGCTATACTAGTTTAAAGTTTTTAACATGGAACATCCAAGGGCTGAATGATGGCAGGAAATCGAGGCGTGTCCACTCATATTTGCTAAGACATCAAATAGATATATGTGTGTCACAGGAAACTCACCTAAATGTTACACTCTCTCCCAGGCTGAAGCACAGTAGATGGGGCTCCGTGTACTCATCCATTTACTCAAACTATTCTAGAGGGGTGGCCGTGTTCGTCAAACGGCGTCTAGACTGGAAGGAAAGCGAATTACAAGTTGACCCAGAGGGTAGATTCATCATAATACTGGGTATTCTAGGCAGGATTTCAGTTGTGATAGTTGCAGTATATGGTCTTAATGTTGATTCTCCTAGCTTTTTTCAAGATATATGGGCCAAAGTAAGAGCAACAAACTTTGAAACCATTATCTGGGGAGGGGACTTTAATGCAATAATAAATAATGATTTCGATCGGAAAGGGCTATCTCGATCATTACACCCCTCAGCTAGCACTGCATTGAATGCCATTATTTTAGACGGCGACCTGGTTGATATTTGGAGACGCAGTCACCCACTGGCCAAGGAGGGGACGTGATATCTAAACACAATAGAGCGTGGTAAAGATTAGACTTCTGGTTGGTGTCCCGAGATGTGGCTACGTGGACCAGTGAGGTCTCTCATCTTCCTAGATCCCTGTTGGACCATGCACCTTGTCTTCTGCACTTGATGCTCCCCAACTCAATTCCACGCATGTTTACTTGGCGGTTGCCGCCAGATGCCCTTTTAACTCGATGCTTTTAAGGAAGAAATCAGAGGGCATATCACTGACTATTTTACCATTAATACTGGATCGGTAGACACTGAGGCCTCTTTATGGGATGCTTTTAAGACGGTACTCAGAGGTATTTGCATAGCTCGGCAGGCCGGAGTATAGAAGGTATACGGGGTACACTTGCAACTCTAGAAAACCAGTTTAAGGAGATGGAAACACAGTTCTATTCCTCTAGTGATCCCACGACGATGGCCCTTTTGAAAAAAAAACTGCTGGAATTTGAGGAGGAGGCACAGCCGAAGTAACATTTTTAGGGAAATACGTCCACGCCAGAAGATACAGGAAGGGGGACAGGCCGGGGAGGACTCTAGCGGCAATGCTTCGTGCCCCACAGTCCAATGCTTACATAACTGAGCTGAAAGGTACACAACAGACTGTAATTAGAGGACTGAAAGACATTTTAGACAAATGTTCCCGTTTCTACTCTGAACTATACACTACTACCCAGGACTCTAGTCCGGAGGGCCTGTTACCCTTTCTTGATTCATTAGAACTACTTTGGTTGGGTAGGAGGCATAGGGAATATATGGACATCCCCTTCACAGTGGAGGATGTCACCCAGGTCATCAAGAGCTTACCACTGGATAAGGCCCCCAGGTCGGACGGTTTAACCACTGCATTCTATAAGACTTATGTAGAAGAGTTGGCACCGCACTTAATAGCGTTATATGAGGAGGCTCAGGCTTCGGGCATTTTTCCATCGTCAATGCGCGGGGCAATTATAATTACCTTGTTGAAACCCAGGAAGCCTGAGAATGAATTAGACTGATATAGACCGTTGTCATTAATGAATGTGGATGTGAAAATATTGGCGAAGCTGGTCGCAAATCGGTTACAGCCCCTCCTTCCATTAATTGCCCGCCCAGATCAATAGGGTTTTATCCCCTGGAGGTCTACCTCACATAACCTCAGGACCCTTTTTACAGTACTGCACTATTTGCACCCTGATTTGC
This sequence comes from Triturus cristatus, assembly GCF_964204655.1. Taxonomy (NCBI): domain Eukaryota; kingdom Metazoa; phylum Chordata; class Amphibia; order Caudata; family Salamandridae; genus Triturus; species Triturus cristatus. The sequence goes on from NC_140583.1 coordinate 743,934,676, forward strand.
AAGCCACTGCAGTTTTCCTGGATGCTACAAAAGCGTTCGACACGCTTGAATGGCCATATCTGTTTGCAATTCTGAGTCGTATAGTGGTCAGTCTGTTGTTTATTAGCCTGATTCATCTGCTCTACACATGGCCATTGGCTCGGGTCCGAGTGAATGGCTTGCTGTCGTCACCATTTGGCATCTCGTGAGGTACAAGTCAGGAATGCCAACTGTCCCCTCTGCTCTTCGCAATAGCGATGGAGCCGTTAGCAGCACGAATTAGGCAACACCACACCGCCAGGGGGATTGGGTTTAGCACGAGGAGCCTTCTAATCTCGCTATATTCTGATGACGTTACATTGTACGTGACTGATCCGGCAACGCACCTTGCTCCATTACTTCGGGAATCCATTACATTTGGGGGCCTTTCTGGCATCTCCATTAATTGGGCCAAATCAGTTATCTTTTCTCTAACAGACGCCACTACCCAGGCTCCTACCGAGTTTCCTCTTAAATGGGCAGACAAACCTGTGAAATATTTGGGCATATGGCTCAGTAGAAATATGCAAGAAATATGGGACATGAAATATGGATGCGCCATAACATGGCTGGAAAGAAAAGTCACTGCGTGGGCTAAGCTCCCGCTCTCCTTAGCTGGGAAAATAGCATTGGTCCAGATGGTGGTACTACCGAAATTTCTTTCTTTCTTCTTAAACATTCCTATTCCCCTCATGCAAGCCTCATTTAAATCTCTTAGCTCCCTACTGGTCTAGCTGGTCTTGGCGGGCGGACAAGCACGTATCTCTTGGGACCTATTAACACTTCCCCTGCGCCAGGCCGGCTTGGGAGCCCCGGACATGCAATTGTATGCATGGAGTGCTCAGGCTCAGTTTCTCTACCACTGGGTACACCCAACTCCCTTTCAACCCCACGCGGCTGTGGAGATGGATGTTGCAGTGCCTGTCCCCCTGCAGGTCGCATTATATCAGACCTATATAAATGACCCCAAGACGGCATGGACAGGGTAGAAACCCTGCGGTGGGCGTGGAATGAGTTAAGGAAAAGAGCCAGCATTCCTATTCTATATGCCCCGTCCATGCCTCTGGCGCACAACCCTATATTGCCTACCATGGGCGAGGGTATTAGTAAGACATTAACACAAAAAATGAGTCTCTGTACTTTTGCAGACCTCTATCCAGAGGAGACATTTCGGCCCTCACCGGTCTCCGTGGAAGGACAGACTGTGCCTTTTTCCAAACTTTTCATATTTTACAAACTCCGGGCTGCATGTCGGTCATTACATGACACTTTCCCGAACTCCCCGCCAACCCTGCCTGCATTGGAGAACGTGCACAAATCGGACTCACCACGCAAACTTATTACATGGATCTACAATCACATGCAAAACTCGGCCCCCCTGGCATAGCCACGGGCATTCCAGGCTTGGAATGAAGAACTGCAAATTCACGGAGGAACAATGGGCTTACTGTTGTAGCCAACTCACGGCTCTGTCACCTAACTATAAACTACGCTTAATACACTTTAAGTTCTTGCATAGATTCTATAGGACGCCATCCAGTTTGCATCGCATGGGCCTGAAAGATGATGACGGCTGTTGGAGATGTGGTTTCTCTCCGGCTACTTTTTTACATATGGCATGGAGCTGTCCAAGGCTGTCATTATTTTGGTCCAACATATTCACTACGATCCATCAGATAATAGGTACAATTGACAATCCCAACCCCCTACAGGGCTTGTTGGGATATGTGAAGGATACGCCAGTTAAAGTCAGAAAACTCCACACTTTATTACTCCTATTTTCTAAATGCCAAGTGGCCATGCACTGGGGGCGAAAGGGGGCTCCTTCTATGAAAGATTGGATCCAAGATGTCACATTTGGACATTCGCAATTGACCACTTGTTTGGAACTGATGCCTTCAGCCTCCAGGCCCAGGGACATATGGGAACCTTTTGTTACGTGGGCCCGGGAGCGTCAGGAGGTTGACGGTAATACGCCAGTGGTGTCTGTGGTTTTGTAAAAGAGCACAAGCAGCCTGTGGGTGGTCGGTACACAGGGGTGACTAATTATAGTACAACGGTCACTGTTTCTATGCTGCCGAGATTAACTTTTTATGCACAGCCTGGAGGGGAATGGTGTGGAATTTTTAAACTGTCATTTGGGTTTTAGCAGATGCTTTTTGAAGTATGATGAATCTCAATCCTTTCATGTACTAAGCAGAGGAACATACACGCATGGAATAACATTTGTAATTGACATGGTATGCTGATGTATAGACAACTATGTATCGATCAGCAACTGGCTTGTTGTTTGTAATGTTTGTAGCTTTGTTTTAAAATGCCGATTAAAAAAAAAAAAGTAATAATCCACAAATATGTTTGTTAGGGTTGGCAGCAAGAAAATCCTGCACAAAGCAAAGCAGAAATGGATCTATTTCAAACTCGCATTAGCATGGAGGTGTTTGGCAATACGTTGGTTAAACCCCCAAAACCCTAAGGTGAATAACTTGGAAAAAGATGCAGGAGAATGGTGTGTAGCACACCATAAACTAGAGAACGACCTGGAACTATGGCAGTGGCTTGTTAAAAAGTTATAATGCGCCCATTTAGGGTGATGGATACCTACTGGAACATGAAAGAGTCATTTGCAATATGATAAGGACCATGCAGCATGACTGGACGGATATGGAAAAATAGAAAGGATGTTGCGATAAATGTAATATGCAATAGTACTGAAAAATTGAAGTACAGAACGTGTGATGTTATAAGGACCGTGTTTCCCTTGCTGGCATGCATATGTTCTTTATATGTTTACTCTATTTTATGTTCAATACACTGTGAAATGAGCAAAATCAATAAAAATATATATTTTTAAAGTACAACTCTTTCCTCACTTGACTCTCAGTAGTAGCGAGGCGAGCAGTCGCAGGTTTCTTAAAGAGGTTAGTGTGGGGGTACTCAAGACCTGGAATCAATACCCCAGCAGCACCATAAGATCTATATTCAGTCCAGTGCTTCCCTTTATGGAATAAACAAATACTTTATTACACAGAATCCCATTACACATTCAATATAGCAAATACTCCATTCACAGATGTGAGTCTGTGTGCTCTCAGGAGCCTCTGCTGAGTAAATTAAAGACCCCTCCTCCTGTCGTTTTGTGAGTCACACTTTCTGTAGGAGCCCCCCACTTTAGGTTCAGAGTTAAAGGTAAAGTCTATAGGTGCAGCTGGTGCTCTCCTTCCCTTGTTTGGTTTCAATACTCAGTCTCTAGGGCATCTCCCAGTCAGTTTCTCACCAAGTTTGAATGGACAACATTTGGCCCTCCTGCAGCAGTGGGATCTCACAAGTTGCAGGGTGCTTCCAGACAACACATGGCAATAGTCCAGAAAGCTGTGCAGCAACCGGCCACACAACACATTGCTTAGAGGGTAGCAGCAGGAGCAAAGGCTTCTGTTGGTTGTTCATTCCTAGTAGGATTCAGCACACCATTGACTCATGGTGCGGCTCACTCTGACACTCGAGTGGGTACTTGATTCAACCTGCTCCACCTGCCAATTTTTAAGTGAACGAGCCAGTAGGCAAGCTATCATAGTGCACAAGTAAAATGGCCTGTTACTATGATTCATTTAACATGGTATGCTGCTACCACTGCACTCCACACATGAAACCCACAATAGGGGTGGTAGTCCTATGTCACTATCAGAAGGAGTTTTTTGCACCCCTGCTGGTTCAGAACAAGACTCAGCAACTGATCAGGCAGGGCTAGGTCAACGTGAGACCACAGGATTAGTGTGTGGCATGAACAAAAACCAAGCTTACAGATATATACAATTTGGGCATGCAGGATAGTTGTCATGACTGTGAATCATGCAGGTGACATTCCAGTCTCAACAACCATAAAGTCAAAAGCACATTGTACAGGGACCAATGCCACTCATGAAGCAGATAGATACAATTCTATCTTAATCGCTCTAAACTAGTACAGCTTGAACCCACAAACACAATTTTGTTAAGCTATAAATTTCTTTCTCCTACATGACTGTATTTTTTGTATTTCTTGCTGTGAATTGTATGCACCTTTCAAAACACTTTACAGCACCATATAAAAAAAAACATTCAGGTGTAAACAAAAAGTGTGATACATTAATAATAGTACATCTTTGAGCTTCTCTCTAAAAATTATAAGATTTGTAAGCAAGATGTCTAGCAAATTCTTTAAGAGTGTAAACTGTTAAATATTGGACAAAAATGTGATTATATATATGTCCTAATCCTGAGTGTTGAAAATGGCACTTTCTGCAAGGTCATCTCCAACCTTTTTGCCTTCCTCCTCCCCTTTTTGTTGAATTAGTTGTTGCTCACTTTAGAAATCTATTTACTTTTTCTATTGCTACCCTATGCTAAAGTGCATGTGCTCTCTCCTTAAAACATGGTAAAATTCAATGGCTTATACCCAATTGGCATAGTTAATTTACTTATAAGTCTTAAGTAAAGTGGCACTACATTTGCCCAGAGCCTGTAAATTAAATGCTACTAGTGGGCCTGTGGCAATGATTGTGCCACCCACTTAAGGAGCCCTGTACACGTCTCATGCCTGCCATTGCAGAGCCTGTATGTGCAGTTTTAAACTGCCACTTTGACCTGGCAAAATAAAACTCTTGCCAGGCCCAAACCTTCCCTTTTAATATATATATTTCACCCCTAAAGTAGGCCTTAGACAGTCCCAAGGGCAGGGCGCAATGTATTTAAGAGTTTGGACATGTACTTTTTAGTTCTACATGTGTTGATAGTGAAAAACTCCTAAATTTATTTTTCACTAATGTAAGGCCTATATTTTCTGTAGGATCACCTTGGGATTACAGCTTTACATTTCCAAATGGGAAGATATGACTGGATCAAGTTTGGTGTCTCTGGAATCCTAATTTAAAATCCTAATTTATGATGAAGTCAGATTTTAAATTACAATCCTGAAAATGCCACTTTTAGAAGGTGAACATTTTCTTGTCATAGTTATCTGGTGCCCATAGCCTGTCTCTGATCACATGTCTGGACATATTTGGCAGTTGGGCTTTGTGTATTCCCCCAAACAAACACACAATGGGAACTTAGTTGTGACTTGATGCGCCATCCTGACAGGATGGGAGGGAAGAGCTGGGCACAGTCTCTCTTACTCTTGAAAAGGCTGTATCCTGTCTACACATAGAAGGCAGTATACCCCCTGTAGTGGGTATGGAGCCAGGGTAGAAAGGGAGGGCATCTGTGCACTTCAAATGCATCTGTTTGATGTCTCCCACTTCAAAGGCACCACTGGGTATAGGTAATGGACTTCAGATACCCCTACAGCTCTACACATTTGGACCTGTGGATTATCTGCCAGGAAGAAGGACTGCTGTGCTGCTGTAAGGACTGCCACTATGTTGAACTGCTACTCTGCTGGCCTCCTTCTTTGCTGTGCTGACGTACTGCATACTGCTCTCTTGCCTGAGTGAGAATAAATGGAACTGCAGCTCTTGAACCCAGAGGCCAGAGTGACTCCAAGGGCTAGTTGGCTGGCCTCCTGATCTGAAGCCTCATGGACATTACAGTCTGCCAACAACCCTGCATATGCACCTGAACTCTGCCATCTGAGAGTCTACCATGGCAAATGGTGCCACCACAGTCCTGGACCCTTGGGCCTCAGGTGCTCACAAGTGGAACCAACACATCTTCTCTGCTGAGCAGTGTATCCTCGAGACAAACTGTTGCATCTCCTTAGCTGAGGGGCCCATTGTCGAGCAGAACCGACAAATTATTGCTGTTGTGTGGATTAGACCTGGAGCAGAAGGTTCACATCACCCACACAGTCTTCAGAACCGACGCATCGCTGAAGGCGCGGACCATCTCTGAGCAGATCCTCGGATGCCATATTGACGGCAGCTCAATTATGATGATGGCGTCTGCATCGCAGCCTTGCAGCACTTTGGAAGTGACGCATCGCACACTGTGAGCCACATTCGCGATGCAAGAACTTGGCATTGCAAGCCGCATCAACGGGATCCTTGACGAAGAGGCACAGCATGTCACACCACAGTCTCGCTACATTTAGGAACAGATGCATCGCTTCGACTGCACTTCGCTTCTTCGCCTTGGATCCACACAACGCTCTGCAAACAGGATTTAATGTGCTTTGTTCAGTGGACTAACCTGGTCTCTATAGCCGACCCATGCTCCATCGTGATTGGCCTGAAATTGTGACTTTGTCTCAGTCCAGCATGACCAGATATCCCTTGTTGCCGCTTGGTGCTGTTGGCACTATTTTACACTAAACGTTTGCATTTCAGAGGGCCCCATTCACAAAAGTAAAATGAGGCGAAAGTCTAACTGTATGATTTTTGGTATTCACCAAGGGCATTTACTGCTTGTAAATGCCCTTTGTGAATACTGAAAGTCATAGAGTGCAACATTTGGGATTCACAAAGGGCATTTACGAGTAGCAGATTCCCGCTGAGAATACCAAAAGTGGTTAAGTTAGACTTTCGACTCAGTTTAGCTATGTGGATCGGGTCCAATATCTTCGGTTACCCTGATTGGATTCTTGTCATTTTGATCTTTTTTATTTATCAAAATACATAATATTTTTCTAAACCTGTCATGGTATTTTTTTGTGTGGTGTTTTCACTGTTTTACTGCTTGAAGTGTTGCACAAGTACAGGTTAATTTGGGGTTTGCTTTTGCCTTGCATTGACTAGGACTGTGGTTACTATTTGACCAGGACTCACACCTCAGTCAACCTGAAAGCCAATTTCTAACACAGAGCATGGTAAATATTAACACTATCACTACCATTACATTCACCTCCACCATTACGACCACCAACATTTCCACTGCCACCACCACAATTAACATGACCGCCACCACTATTACCACAACCACCATTTCCACCACCTCCATTACCACCATCACCACTACCACCACCAACACCTTTACCACCACCACTGTTACAACAGCACCATTACCAACACTTCTACTCCCACTACAATTGACACTACTACATCACAATTATCACCCTGTTGCCTCTACTATTATCACCATTACCCCTACTGCCAATACCACAATACCACATTACCACCACCACTGCCACTAACATCATCATTATGGTCACCACTATTATCAGCATTATCACCAATACTGTTATTGCCACTACGAAAATAATCACTATTGCACCATTGCCATCCACACATCTGTCACCAGCTTGACTAAGATCATCACAATCACTATCATCAAGACTATTACTACCGTCACCTACATCATGACAACTCCCATCACCACAACGACCACTATCACCAACATCTACACTACTGCCACTATTACCATCACTACCACTGATATTGTTATCCTCATCAATCCACCATCACCACTATTTCCACAAGCATCCTTACTACCACTGTCACACCCATTACCACTATTACCACTACTGTTAATATTATTAATATAACATGCATTTATAAAATGAACATTCACCATGAAGGGTTCCCATGGAACTGAATAACAGATGTTCGTTATTATTATAACTCAAGGGAACTCATTTTATAGCCCTCAGATGGAGAAAAGCTGAGTGAATCTGCTGGAATTTAAACCTGCAACCATGAGGTCAAGTACAGATCCCTGAAGAGGACGCATAAGTCCACTGGGTCTTCAGAACTGGAAGACCAATATCACCACTAGAGTTTCTATCACGAAACCTAGCACCATCACAACCACTACAGCATTCCATCATCACTTATGCTATCCCTGTCACCATTATTATTGCCACAATATTCACTACTGTCACCATCACCACTATCACTTCTACAACTATCACCACCCTCTACCACTAGTACCATCACCATTACTATCACTATGACCACCTTCGCCAACATTACCACCAATAGTTACACTGTCATCTGCACTACTGTTATCATCATCAGGCCCCCACTTCTACAACTATCACCACTATATCCACCATCACCATGACAATTCCTATCACCTGTCATCAGTATCACCCCCACCACTGCTACAACCATGTCCATTATGCCCACTATCACTGCCATCACTACTACTACCACTTCCGCCACAACCATAAAAACAGCACTATTAACTTCACTACTGCTATCACCACCATCCCTGCTTAGTGGCAGCTCCTCCGTTATGGCAGAGGAGCGTCACCCCACTGCTTTCAAGCCGTGTGAGAAGTAGGAACATAAAATGATAACTTGTATATATGATCATTTTATGTTTGTGCTGCTTTGCGGGTGGGTGAGTAGGTGGGGCTGTTTTGCTATTGGAGCAGGGCAGGGGAGGAGTGGTTTGCCCACTCAAAGTGCACAATGACTGTTTGGTTGGCCCTCTTGGGCCACCCAAACCAGTACTGCGCACTTTCCCTGTCCTCCGTGGAGAACATGCCCATGCCCATGCCCATGCCCCATTCCCATGGGCGTCGAACCAGGATGCTCAAAACCAATAACAAAGCTGCTTTGCAGCGTTGTGATTCATCAGTAGCCCTGGCTGTACTTCCTGCCGCTCGCGGAGAGCAGGAGCAGAGATGCGGGACCCGGCTGCAAGGTAAGTTAATTTTTTTTAATTTATTTTTTATTATGCACACCCTCCCACAATCATGACCTCCCACACGTGACCCCCACAGATGCACCATGACTATCCCCCCACCCATGCCAGCCACTCTTGCAACTACTACCACTATTGCCACCACGACCACCATTATTAATAGTATTGTTCTGTGTCACCATGTTCAAAAGTACCTTCTCCGTACACCATTGGTTCTCAAAATGTCTGGAGTCCTGGAGGCACACTAGTGGATCTATGTTCTCCTCTCACTCCCTACCATCACCTACCAGGCCAGGACAGTCACAAAACAGCCTTGCAGAGCTACATTCACCTCCCAGGTCCCACTCCCTGCTCCTCTCTACACCTGCTTAAACCCTAGTACCTATTCCGTTTGGCCCATCAATCATCTCATCATGCCAGTCAGCCCCGGGTAAAGACATGCCAAAGTTAGTGCTACCACAACAACTCCATTGGCAAGTCTCCATTGCGTACTGCAGTCTTACTGAACCATGGGGAGAAGTTTCCACTGCCACACAGGCGCCAACATTAAATATACAGGTCTTGCAGTCCAACAGCCAGCACAAGCACTGGTACTCTCAGCCTCCCAGTTGGGCCTGACTTTATCTTTTCTCTTTAGAAACTGAACGGTCCCTGTCCTATCTCTAGAGTCCAGGTCCAGTCTACATCAGCAGGGCGAAAAAGATTTCTGTCCCTCACTCTCAATCACTGTCCACGGTCTTTCTTATCTCCTATCACAAAGCACTTGCCCTCTGCTGACCTTGCCTTCTCTTCTGCTTTTGCCCAGGCATGTGCTTGCTTTCTCCCTTCTGCAACATTTCTTTCCTCTGCTCCTGTCATCTCACACACATCTGTCTCCACATCATGGCCCAGATTTTTTAAGGCTTTGCATCTGTTTGCTTTAAGTGATACGATGGGATTTATTCTCTGATGTGCATCTGGATTTGTGTTGGGTAGTATCCCAAACTAACCCAAAGTTGCAAAATCAGATATCCTGCATTACTTTCCGAGGGGGTGATCCATAGTTGGTGCATGGGCGTTTCCATGGAAATACCAATGGGTTTTGCCAAAATCCTAATCCTCCTCAAGCCAGATGCAAAAATGAGAAATGTACATCACACATACAAATTGGGGAAAGCCTTAAAACATATTTTTTTTAATTGGAAGACACCTTCCAGTACACAATCTTGGCTTTAGGGAGAGAAAACACCCTCTCACTATGGTACAAGTGTGTCTAAATTGGTGCATGGCAGCCAAGAGTGTGCCAGCTCAGGGAGAAAGGAGAACAGGGCCACATCTTAGAAGATATGGTGCTGTTCTGCTCTCTCCCTTTAAGGCAATGCAGTGAAGCAACTTTATTTGCTACATTGCGGGACATCTTAGCAAAGCTGGCCAACCACTGTCTCTGACTTGTTCTCCTATCTCCAGACCTGTAAGATTGGTAAGTGCTGCAATGTACCCTTCAGTTTTGCCTTCTGGTTTCCCACCTGTTCTTTCAGTAAAGCAGTGAAACATCTCCTCTGCTCTCAATAGGGTTAAATTGCACAACTACAAGTGGAAAACTCCTAGCAAAGTCTGCAGCAGCTGCCCAAAAATTAAAAGTCACAATGACACTTTAACAGAAACAAGTATTTACAATGCAATATGTCTCGCATTTGTGAGAGTTTAAGCTATTGGCATTGTAAATGAGAATGCCTTTCATTTATCTGTTTAATTAACATATAAATAAAAGGCATTGTCATTTATAATGCCAATAGCTCAAACTCTTTGTAAATGGGAGACCTATTCAAAGAAGCGGCCACCACTATCCCAGCTGCTCGGAAAGTGCTGCAAGTTGCAGGAAAGCATGTCGTGCCTGCAGTAGGAGAAACTCATTAAAGAAAATAGTGCTTACAGACTAAAAAAGGACGTACCGTGTAACAACCAAAGTAGAAGGGCCAATCCTCATAGGAGGTTACAAATGAAGACAAGGCGGTAGTAAGGAGGTACTAACAAGCCTATTAATTAATAAACAGCTAGCATTTACGAAGGACAATGACAGAGCCAATGACAAATTTGGATGGAGAGTGGGCGGGGCTTCGATTCCACACTCCAATACAGCATGCTGCAGAGCATGAGCTGCCCAGGATTGGCCTAAAAAACGTAAATGTACATACTCAGTCATGCAAACTCATGAACAATCATATATACTTTTCACCTTCCCACATACACGTGTTCACTCTTGTGCACACCACACACTCACAATCATAGACTAAGAATGACTTGTAAATGTAAATGCAAGCCACACTTATTGACATTGGCACTACTTGTTATCTCTTAACATGTCTACTCTCTACAACATATTAAATTACTTTTCAATGTTTGTGTATGTTTCTTCAACACATGGGCACGTGTGAAACAAAAATATGTATTCAATTTCGAAATCGACCATGAGCTTTTCAACCCAGCATGTTCAGAACTGGTTCTTGCTTTAGAAAACTACAAACCCTCGGTTCCACCCCCGTTATGAAATCAAGGGCAATGTTAACCTATTGGAAACCCAAAAGAAGATATTTATGTTACTTTTCAACAGACGATTACCCAAGTTATGGTCATTTAGGGGCATATGTATCAAACTCCCCTTTAGCGAATCCTAATTTGCGAGATTTTGCGATTCGCAAATTCAGATTCGCTAAACGGGATGTATAAAATAAATCGCGAATCATTTGCGATTACTTAAAAATCGCAAATAATTCGCAGAATCCCGTATTGCGATTTCTTAATAGCGAAATTCGCTAATTAAGAAATCGCAAAAATGGGAATCTGCAAGCCTGGTGCAGGCTGATGACATCACAAACAGGAAACTGTAGTGATTGCCTGCACCTGCTCACCTGAGCCACACCCAGAGGCTGCTTGTGGAGTGTGAGGAGGCTTTCCTGGAGACAGCAACCAGCAATGGATCCCAAACAAAACCAGCAGGGCAAAGATGCAGAAAAAAGAAAGAGAAAACACAAGTTTTCAGAAAAGGAGCAGGAGGTCCTCATTGAGGAGATGGTCTGCAGCCATGAGCTCCTCTTTGGGAAGAAGGCACTCAAAGTCCCAGAGGCCAGGAAGAGGAAAATCTGGCTGGAAATACAGAGCAAGGTAAATGCTGTTGGAGTCACCACACGCACCATCGAGGAGCTGCGCAAGCGGTGGTATGATATGCGCCAGAGGTCCAAGGAGAGGGTGGCAGCCAGACTCAAGGATGCCAATCAGACTGGAGGAGGACCATCCACTGCAGAGCAGCCAACCCCCCATGAGGAGCTCGTGGAGTCTACCCTCCTGCCTGAGAGCATTGGTGGTTTGGCGGCAATAGACAGCTCCGACCCCTCATCCAGCAGACAAGGTAAGATGCATGCCAAATCACCCTGCACTCCTCCCCATCCCTTGCACACTCCCCCAAATGCGCATAGTAAACTCCCAACATGCCAATCCAGCCCAGGTCTTACAGCACACCCAGCAATGCATCATGGGACTCGTAGTACGGTGTCTGACTGTGTGTCCATGACACCATCACAATTAAATGCAACATATGTGTTTTGGGGATCATTGAATGGAAATGTGTCAGAGGTTAGCCGTCAAAGAATTGTAACTTTATTGAGTGCCACATGCAGACAGTAACACAAACTCATATAGTCCCCTTTACATCCACAGCACACGGCATGCCACAAGAAGACAGCGCAGAGGGAGAGGAGCCTGCAGACCCTGCGGACTCCAGCGATGAGACAGAGCAGCAGCCAATTCAGCGCAGGAAGCGCGCACATGTGCCCCCACTGCCTCCATTTGAGGACGAAGTCCCAGCAACAGGCGATGACACCGACAGGAGAGAGGGGAGTCAGGGTGTGACAGACATGCCCCGTCATGACGCACCAACACCAAGGCAAAGGGAACAAGCCATATCCAGGTCAAGGCCAAGGAGCAGCACTGCAACAGAAGGAGAAGGCACCGTGTTCTCCGGCTTGGAACAGTGCATGCTGCAGGAACAGCGCCTGCAAAGCAAGGCAATGCGGTCAATAAATCGCCAGCTAGGCCGCATACATCAGGACAATCGCAACATGGTAGCGGCAATACATGAGCTCTGTGCCACTTTGAGGGACACCCAAGCTGCCAATGACAGGGCTGGACGACGTGCCAATGCACGGCTACACAATTATACAAAGGCAGTCAACCGCCTCTGCACCACCACCAGCGCACTCACACGCAGAAGCGTAACCATGCAGGTGGACATGGCACATTGCTGCCAGGACATTGCACGGGGGTTAGAGCAGGTAACCACTGCTGTGGAACAACTGCAGACAGCCAATGCTGGTGGCAGCGCACTAATGGCCTCTGCTGAGAGTGAGGACACATCGAGTCGCAGCAGCATCACTCCAACCTTGCCAGGTGAAAGACGCCGCAGTGGCAGACAGGTAGCAGGCCAAGGGCGCACCATGGGGGGCACTCACCCTGGACGGCACCGACGGAGGTGATCATCTGCGGGGACACTGACTGCAACACGGGTGCATTTACCCGAAAAGGCTGTTTGCCCTATTACTTGTGCCTTCTCTGCACTGTGTGTACAACATGTGCTGGGGACAATTACAATTTCTTTCATGTGAAGTGTGATTAAACACTTGACACATCATCAGGCTTTGTAGTCTCATTTCCTCAATACTCACCTAAAAGTAGTTTCGTGTGATCTCAGTCCGTCTCTGGCGTCCAGCAGCTGCCCCAACTCCTGGTGCTGGTCTGGCAGGGGGAGCAGGGCGCTCATCATCCGATGTGTCTGTATCGGTCACATCAATTGTGGTGCCTTTCCTCATTGCCATGTTATGTAGCATTGCACAGCTTGCCACGATTTTACAGCAGGTCTCAGGGCTGTATTGCAGTGCGCCTCCACTTTTATGCAGGCACCTGAAGCGACTCCTCAGGATTCCGAAGGTTCACTCAATGACACAGCGTGTAGATCTGTGTGCCCTGTTGTAGCTCCTCTCACTTGCATTTGCAGGATCCAGGTATGGGGTCAGGATGAAGTCGCGCACTGCATAGGCACTGTCACCTGCATGGAAAAAAACACAATAGGTGAGTCAATGTCCCCCCCCCCTCAAGTGATGTAGTGGATGTATTGATGTGTGCAATGTATTTACCGAGCAGGTACCCCTCCCCAAACTCTCCAGCACTCAGACGTCTGTGTATTCCACTGTGTCGGAAGATGAAGGAGTCATGTGTACTGCCGGGGTATTTGGCTACGATGTCTGTGATGTGATACTTAGCGTTGCACACAATCTGTATGTTGAGGGAATGGTAGCATTTCCGATTCCTGTAGACATATTCAGTTTCTGCTGGGGGTGTGATGGCCACATGGGTCCCGTCAATGCAGCCAATGACGTGGGGGAAACGTGAAATCTGGTAGAAGTCCAGTATCGTTTGCTGTAATGCCTGTTGGGTGGTGGGGAAGTAAATGTGATGTGAGAGCCTCAGTAGCATTGCATCTAGGAAGGCATGGAAGAAGCGCGAAAGTGCACTCTGTGACACCCCACCAACCTCCGCTATGACCCGTTGAAAACTCCCTGACGCCAGGAGGTGCAGGGAGCACAGGACCTGCACATGTGTGGGAATTGTTTGTGTCCTGCGAGTAGGGTGCTCCAAGTGGGGTTTCAGCTCCTCAATCAGGTCCATTATGGTCTGTGGGTGCAGTCTGTACTTGTCATAGATCTCCTCTTCAGTGTTCTGGAACAGGGTGATGCGCAGCCTGAAGATACGTTCCTGTCTCATTCTCCTGTGAGCAAGGGCCCGAATACGCAGCCTCCTGGCTATCACGTACATTGCAGCCATTGTGGGTGTGTTTGTTGCATTGTGGACTGGTTTTTGTACCTTGCACCAGTTTACCACCTGCAAGCAATTGGTGTTAATAGCGATTTCTTAAATTGCGAATTTTGTGAAATCGCAATTTGCGACAATTTCATACATGTGTTTGCGATTTCTTAGCTAGCGATTTCTTGTTAGCGATATTCGCAACGCTAAGGAATCGCAAATTAAGTATTCGTTAGGAAATTCGCTGTTTTCTTGTTTCGCAGCCTAGGAAATCGCTAATTTAGCGATTTCTTATTTTTCAATTTGGAAGAGTGTCATACATATGAAATAGCGAAAAATCAGTCGCAAACGCTGTTTTTTGCGATTTGCAGCGTTTGCGACTAATTGTTCCTTTCATACATATGCCCCTTAATCTTTTCTCGGCGACTGATGTAATTGCTACTTTCTTAAAGGAACTGCCACACAGTCTTAAAAGCCTGTCTTTGATGAATCCTAGCATGAACTTTTTTTTTTTGTACATAGGAATGCTGTAGGACTTATATAACATTCCCTATGAAAAATATACAGGCCCCGATTACGAATTAGGCATATAGTACAAAGATACCGGATGGTTGGAAATAACAAATATTGCGCCGCACCTAAATCAACCCATTCAGAGTTACTCCCCACAGAATAGGTATAACCACTCAGACCAGGTCTTTCCGGGTGTAATTCCACATGGCATTGCCAATTTTGCAGGCATATTACCATTCCCATTTACAGGTGCTAATGGGAGCTGTTTCAGATGGTGTGGAAAGCCGGTGTGAATTGGTAGCCAGGGGAGGAGGCTGCCTAGCAGGGAAGAGCATTACACGCTCCCCCATGCAGTAGAAGAGAGTTGGACAGGAGCACAGGATCATGGGTGCAGGATGTGTGGGGACTGCAAGGTATTGTCCCTCACAGATTTTGGAGCGAGGGGACACAGGGGACAGAAGTGGGGGGAGGAGGTGACAGAAGAACGGTCATTAGCAAATGAAAGGTCTACCTATAAAGGCAGTGCTCTTAACATGCTGGCCTGCCACCGCCCACAGAACACCATCAAAGCACCCTGTTACAGCTGCGTGCAGCTTGCATCTGTGAGAACAAATGCAGACTAGGAAAACCCGGCATTTTTCGTCTGCATCCTGCCCAAGCTATTGAGGAGGACTGAGATCTTCATGCACCACTTGCTATATGCCTGGCTGGCTAAGAACCATCTGGCGCCCTGCCCTTACTCAGCACTATCCTACCTGCAACTTGAATTTGAGCCTGCAGGGAAACGAGGGAGCTGCAGCCCTGTTAGAGCTTTTCCCCTGGGGAAGATGGGGTGCTTGAGCCGGAATAAAATGTGAGTTGGTGGAGGAAGCTTATGGAATAACTAAAACAATATGTTGTTGAAAAAGAGCCCTGCAAAATGTGGCAAAGGACAGCTGGCCAATTGCTTTAGGGATCTTGGCATCAGCCTTAAGCAGTGCAATGACCAAAGCAGCCAAAGGAAGAGGTGTGGCACCGCGGCCATTGTGACTGACTCCAGAATCTGGGGATCACGGTTCGATCCCCGAGTCCGGTGGCAGATTAGCCCAGCACCATGTGACTCTGGGCAATAGCTTGCTTATTCTTCCCGATTGCCCCCAGCGCCTAGAGACCCTTACGGGTGATTGTTCGCGCTTTACAAACGTGGATTATTATTATCTCAAGATGGGAAAGCAATATAAGTGCTCACTGCTAACAACTGTTGTGGACCTGAAGGACATTGTCTGTTACCATGTCAGCATGGGCTACTCCATTTTCTGTTTTTCTGTTTTGTTTTCTTTGTTTGGGGCGAGTTTAACACCCCCAAATCCCACCTTTTTATTTAATTCCCTGCCACCCATCACTTCTTTCCTCCCTTGATTCCGAAAAACTCCTTACCTTCTTTACTTCTACCCACCCCTAAACCCTAAAACCTCTTAGCCCCTTTACTTCTACCCACACCTGAACCGTAAAAAACCCTTACCTGCCTTTACCTCTACCCACTCCTGAAGCCTAAAACCCTCTTACCTTCTTTTACCTCTACCAGCTCAAACCCTAAAAAATCCTAATTTCTCTTTACCTCTACCTGCCTCTGAATCCTAAAAACCCCTTATCTATCTTTATTTGTACCCACCCCTGATCCATAAAACCCCCTTGGTACCCCTTACCTCTTCCCTCCCCTAATCTTACAAACACCTAGCCTCCTTTTACCTCTACATGCCCCTTAACCTTAAAAGGCCCTTCCCTCCCTTTACCGCTACCTCCCACTTAACCCTAACATCCCTTTAGCTCTGTTTGTCTCTATCTGTCCCTAAATCCCCCAAAAACCTTTACCTCCTTTTCCCTCTACCTACCCGTGAACCCTAAAACCCCCTTGTCACCCTTTACCTCTTTCCTCCCCTGAAGCTTGAAACCCCTTTACCGCTCTTTACCTCTACCCACCACTAAATCTTTTAAACTCTTTCCCTGTACCCACCTCTGAACCCTAAAACCTCTTATGTCTCTTTATCTCCACTTCCCTCAGAACCCTAGAAATCCCTTACTTTCCTTTATCTCTACCAACCCCTGCACAGTAGAAACTCCTTACCTCCTTTTACCTAAACCCACACCTGAACCACAGAAACCCCTCACCACACTTTATCTCTACCCGCCCCAAAACCCTAAACATTCCTGACCTTCCTTTACTCTACCCACCCCTGTAACCTAAAATCCCCTTGGCATTCTTCACCTATTTCCTCTCCTGAACCCTAAAATCACCTTACCTCCTTTTACTACTACCCACCACTAACCCTAAAAACTCCTTACCTTCTACTATCTCTACTCACAGCTAAAATAACATTTAATAAACAATATAAACTTCAGAATTTCCCCTTTCCTGTTCCTGTATCCCTGTTCTCGCACATAGATTTACTTCTGTCGGTCTTTCTGTGGAACCATGGTCCCCCCTCTCCCGCCGGATCTCCCTCTCCAAGTGTTGCAAATCGACCTATGACAGAAGCATAGCCATTCTGGCTGTGCAATCTTATTACAGGATGGCCCAACCGACCGTCATTCATGACTGGTGGTTCAGGGGGTTTGACAACCCGGCTTACAATATCGAGGGCTGGATGCCGGGAGTATAACCTCTCATACCCTACTATTCGGGGAGCAGCCCCTCAGGCTCCCCCAGCCACTGGAGTGGTCCTTGTGGCCTGGAAGGACGTAGATGTAACTATGGGGTGGCAAGGACGACTCACCTGAGAGATTCCCCTTTGGGCTGGCACAGTCCTGCGCCAGGCTGTTGGAATATAGGGGTTTCAACGCTGGGACTTTGTCTGTATTTCCTGGTAGGCAAATGTGCTCAACGGGAATCCGTTAAAGACTTTTGCTAACCTGCAGGAGGATTTCTAACTACACAGGACCCAATTCTACAAGTACCTCCAAGCTCCGCCACACTCTCATGCCATGCATAGCTCACGTAGAGGAGATCCAGAGTTTAGCACTTTCCGACCCTTGCGGGTGGCATGGGCCGGTGATCTGGGCCCCCTTGGAAGATGAGTACTGGAGAGAGGCACTGGCCTCTCCTAGAGAGGTGGCCATAACTTCCCAATACTGTTTCATACAGCTGCGGTACCTACATAGAGTTTACTATACGAGGGAGAGACTGTGGAGGGGGATTGATTTAATCCGCAACCTGCTTGTGCTGACATGTTGAGAGGGGCAATTTCTTTTTGGAGTTGCTCTGTCCTTCTGTCCTTCTGTATGGGAGTTTTTGACTGTCTGGTGGGGGGGGGGGGGGGTGGCCCTGCCACATCTCCAGTGACATAGACTGCAACAGATATATTCAGACCCTTCTGTGGATGGGCCTGGTCATAGCCAAATGGGATATCCCAAAAGCTTGGGAAAATGCTATTTCTCCATCACTGGAGCAGTGGAAGGGGGGACTGGACCATTTCCTAGTACTGGAATGCCCTATTTATATAGCTCAGGGTTGCCCTAAAGTAGTACTATAAAATCAAATCCAGGAGAGATGGGCTGCATATCTTGGAATATATCTGGAGCCATGCCCCAGACAGAGGGTGACGCTCAAGGCTTAAATCCGAGCTTTCACTGCATGAATATACTTCAAGGGGAACGGTCATGGGTGGGTTGAGAGACGTGGGTGATGTGGTATAATACATAATGTGCACCAAATGTGTTTTGGTGTTATTAGTGTGTGTTTTGTTATTGTTCATGGTTGGACCATCCATACTGGCATATAGGAACATTGTTATTGTTGATCACTAAGCAAGACATGTCGACTTTCATACTCCGAATGTCTATCAAATTGTATGTCATTACTACTATTGGTGGCCAGATTTTGATGAGTGTTTTACTTGTACAAAAACCAAATAAAAAGTTCCGGAAAAAGATTTTTTTTTAAATTACACCAACAAGACAAAAATCCAATAAGGGGAATTGGAGACATGGGGGCATATTCTCAAAGAGCTATCGCCAAGTTAACGGCACTTTATCACAGCCAAAGCCGTGATCAATTTATCACCCCATTCACAAGCTGGTGCCAACAGCCCATAGCACCAGTTTACCTAAAAACATCGCCACAGATGACCCCGGCAACTATCGCTAATGAGATGCAGAGTAGGCGTTCCTGTGCCAAAAGCTGCAACAACACCACACCTCAACATTGTCAACGACCAGCCAGATCAGCGAAAAGACCACGAAACATGCGACAAGGCTCGTTAGCAGCAGGAAATTAACACCTGCTCTGACCTGGTGTAAAGTCAGACGGCAGCCTGCACCACAAAAGGGAGCCTAGCCCAGAGCCACACCTGAAGTACAACATATGCCATGGAGCTACTGATCATGCAGCCCGGAGCCTCAACAGGCACACAACACCTACCGCCACCACCCCCAAGCCCGCCACACCCAACCGGGCCCCCGCCTCTCCCCCCCGGACTACCATAAAGGCAGTGCAGACAAAGACAGCGGACCTTCAGAAAACGCACCAGCCTCACAGACTTAACACCAGAGGCTGTCATTGCCCACTACAGGCTCGTAAGGACAACCATCCTCTGCATCCTGAACATCATAGCCCACAGGCTGACGGTACCAACACAGCAGACAACCAACATCCCTTCGCAGACAAAGCTGCTGGCTGTGCTGCATCTGTTGGCCTCTGGTACCTTCCAACCAACAACCGCCAGAGTAGGAGGAGTCCCACAGCCAGCCCTATCAAAGTTCCTCCAACCTGTCCTGGATGCCATCATCAGCTTGGTACCCCAGTACCTATACTTCCCCCACACTGCGCAGGAACAGCTGGAGACCCAGCAAGGATTCTACGCCATAGCTGCATTCCCGCACTTGTTGGGGCAATTGACTGCACACATGTCCTACTTGTGCCCCCTGCCAACACTGCACACAATTACCGCAACAGAAAGCACACGCCTTCCATCAATGTGCAGGCAATAGTGGATCACTGGGGACTCTTCATCAATGTCGTCGCCAACTACCCAGGCAGTGTGCGTGATTCATACATCTTCTGACTAAGGGTGGGCGTAAAAGCTACGCAAAGTGAAGTTCGCACTACGCGAGCTACGCGTAGCACTTCGCGAGCTGCGTAGTAACATGTTCGCACTGTGCAAGATGTTGTTTTCAATGATTGCACAGTGCGGACAAGCAACCGGCACTGTGCAATCATTGAAAATGGCATCTTGCACAGTGCGAGCTGTAGTTTTCTGCTGCTCGAGTAGATTTTTACTCGAGCGGCAGCTTTCTCAACGCGAACTGGTAGTTTCTCATCGCGAGCGGTCGCGAGCATACGCGACCCCTCGCAATGAGAAACCTGACCTCCTCGCGTTGGGAATCTCGCCGGGAGGTTTATTTTCCATGCTCACGATCGCCAACTTGATGTTGCTGATCGCGAACAAGGAAAAAGTCTCGCCGGGATGTCATTTTGCTTGCTCCCGATCGCCAACTTGACGTTGAGGACCGCGAGCAAGCAAAAAATGACCGCAGCACTACGCAACACTACGCTACGCATGTTCGCACTGTGCTACGTGCAGTTCGCGTAGTGCGAAGAAGCGAACTTCGCAAACTACGCGAGCGTAGCGTAGTGCTTCGCCCATGCTTACTTTTGACAGTCCATCATCAACCAGCGCTTCCAGGATGGCACCTACGGAAATGCACTGCTCGTCGGTAAGTACCAAATGCACACACCACACACCTGAACTCCACAATCGTGCAACTCACAACACAGGAAATGCACACGTCACAAGCTCACATACAACTTGCACACCCACCATACACAACAGCACAACTCACTGTGGGAACCTGGGCCAGCCATGTACATTAGCCATCAACGGCATGGCACCTAGGCCACACAATAGCAGAATGTCGGAAGAGGTGGGGACCAGGCATGTGCGATGGAGGTGATTTGACCGATGAATGAGACTGCACACATTGCCAAGTGTGGCGTTGTTGTGCTGGACATACTGCAGTATGCAGACCACACACATATCCATGTCGACACACACCGCCGGTGTTTGGAGTGCAGTGGACAGTGGATGCAACCATGTCACCCCAGCCAGAGGGGGGAGTTCAAGGAAATCTACCTTGTGATGTCCCACCCTGTAAGCGCATGCGGAGTGGGCTGGCCCGGCGTACGCCATGTCAGCGTAGGGGTGTGAATAAAAAGCATGTAGCCCTGGGCGTGGTCCTCTTCCGGAATGCCCAGCGTCCCTGCCAGGGCGGCGCCTCTCACCCTGCCACGAGGCCTACTCCGTGAGCGGGGTTGCCTGCGAGCATGTGCGCCTGATGCACCCAGGGATGCTGGTACCCGAACCAGTCCTTCCCACCCCTGCACACCCAGGCCTCAATGCCCACCTGCTGACACCGGCGTGTGTCAAAGAGGGCCCACCACATGCCGGTGCAAGCTCCAAGCCAGAGGCCCCCGACCTTGGCAGACTACTCGGACCATCACGGCCTCCGCGACACAGGCTCTCGTAACTCCTTCATCGTTGACGTACTCCACAGGCAAATACAGCGGACAAGTAGGACACACATTTGGAACTGAGTTTTGATGACACCATGGCAGAGTACATGATATAAGGCTGAGTTCATGTCACCATACTTCCTCCGATGTGGTGCCACCAAGTCTGTGCATAGGACTCCCACCAAACGTGTCTGTGGGCCCCTGCTGACTCCGGCCTTCGGCCTGCACTGCTGTACTGCAGGCCTCACACCAATCCAATGCAGTCCGTCACAGGCAGAACACGGCCTCCTCACCAGCTGCATACCCGCTAAGCTCTGGTACCACTACCTACGTCAGCCACAAATCTAATACAAATGCCATTCCAAAATCGTGTGTGAGAGATCCAGGAGGAGATGGCTGGACAGCAGTTGGCCCACGCTGACCGCTGCCTCCGGCCGACACTGCGGCCAACTAGGTCGCACTTTTGGAACTGAGTCTTGATTTCTTCATGGCAGTGTTCATGTCACAGTACGCAAGGAGAGGAGAAAGAGGAAGACGCGCTTCAGTCCGGAGGAGACAAGGCTCACCTTTACAGAGGTGATGGGACACTACTGACAACTGCACTGGTGCCACTGACTCTGTGCAGCGCATGCCTACCACACATGGCTGTGGGCCCCTGCTGACCACTGGAGGTGGAAAAGTCTGTAGCATTAGCCTGTTTCTGCTTGCTTCTGCCCTCTGCATCATGCCCTGGAAGGACATGTTCCACTGTCCCCCGCAAACCTCTGCGACATTCCCCTTGGACGTCAACGAGTATACGGTTAGCTCGGGTAGCCCTACCTCAGTGCACTGCAAGTCACCGTCCCATGGCGGTGTGCCTGTGCTGGCTGCTGTGCATCTGGGGCCACGAACTCTGTGCTGCTCAAGTCAGGGACCCATGATGTTCGTACATTGTACTGCTGATGGTCTGCTCAGTGTTGTGCTTTTTGGCAGCATCCAACCAACCCCTGAGTGGGGGCTTACACTACCCAACACCCATCCAGCACAGGTGTCACTGGAGATGTGACCCTGGCAATGAAAGAGGCCAGTCGCACGTGCCCGTAGCCTGTCCTACAAACTCACTCAGTGTGTCCATGTGGTTGTTATGTATGTATGAGGGACCGGGGTCATTCCACATAACATTGTGCTGTGTACAGCGTGTGCATCCATGTCACTGCAGGCAGTGGTGTAGACCTGGGACATGAAACGGTGTTGTACCTCCCTGTGAGCGTAAGCAGGGTGGTCAGGCATATGACAGTACTGCGTGGGATGTGGCTACTCCACACGTGGATCTGGGCGTGGTGAAGTGTAGGCCTTGCCAAGGATGTGTCCCTGTTGTAGTGTCTGCACCATCCGTCCCGCAATTGAGAATGTTGCTATTTGGCATGCCCCCGGTGTGCGTGCTCGGCCTTAGGGGTGCATGGGGGAGGGCATGCCCACTCGAGGTCAGGTTTCACACATTCCAACTGTTGTGTGTGTCGCTATTGGTGCAGCATGAGCCAAAGATGTACCCTCAACTGCATGTCTAGTTCAGCCGGACCGGTGCTCTACATCGGTGTCAGCACTGTCCTTGCAATGGGCCTACACACATGTGGCCGGCCACATTTTGTGTTGTAGTCAGGCTTGAGGACATGCGCAGACAGGCATGACAATGGTGCCGAAGGGGTGCATGTGATGCTATCTCGCTGCGCACACAGGTGAATGTGCTCGGGAGGAGGTGCAGCAGTGAGGCTACGTAATACACAGTGGTGCCGCCCATTTGCAACAAGCACTACATGTCATACAGGAATTTCAGATTCACACATGTCACACACCAAGGAACCAGTGAGACTGCCAAAACATCATGCAGTGTGTTGTCTTGACTCATGTCTCTCTGCACTGTCACAGGTGACCAAGGATATGCACTCTGCACTTGGATGATGACACCCCTCCAAGCCCCGAACACACAGGCCCAGAGGCAGTACAATTTGGCCCACAAACGCACCAGGGGCATGGTGGAGCGCACATTTGGTGTGTTGAAGTCACGTTTCAGGTGCCTAGACGTCACAGGCGGAAGGCTCCTGTACAGCCCAGACCTCGTGTGCAAGATGATCATTGCATGTTGTGTGTTGCACAACATATGTGTATGCAGCAAAGCCCCATGGATACGAGTGCCAGATGCACCGGAAGATGATGATGGAGATGAGGCAGGTGGCCAACACCCCACTGCAGCCGCAGCAGGAATAGCCCGTAGGGACTTCATCATTGACAATTTCTTCTCTGGTTGACTTCACATTGTGACGGCCCTTAGCAGTAATGGGACAGTGTGTTGACTGACGACAGGCACAGTATGTGCTAATAAATGCATTCCAATACACATTCCCTGCGTGCATGTCACTCATCTGTACAGGCACTTCACTCAGACAAGTGTGGGTGCGACATGTTGTGCTGACAATTTTGTAATTTGTTGATGGATGGTGGGTGTGTCACCTCTGTGCAGTGGGGCTGTTTGGGGTGTCATGTATTCGAACTGCCAGTTCTGTGTGTCACAGTTGTTACGATGTCCCACTGTTCGGCGTTTCACATGTGTCCCAATTCATTCCATTTTTGCTGTCATTTGTGGCCTACTAGAGACAAGAGGGATTCTTTTGGGCTCTGAAATGTGCCACCATGATGCAGGGATGCACCCTGTGACTCAAGTCCCATGACATGGGCGCCATATACGTAGGGAGAATCACTGCCCCAACATTGGTCCATGCTTTCAATATTGTTTGTTCATGGTCATGGCATGTCGGTGTGCAGGGGGTGTTGTTCGTCCCTCTGCAATGTGAAGAGGAGATGGGGTTTCACAGTGTGTTCCATGTTTGTTTCCGCATTGGCGCAGGTTACATACTGAATGCATGTCCATGTACATTGCAGCTGTTTGTGGGGAAATGCCTATCTGATTTGGACAATGGTCATTTGTTCTGTGTCACAGCGGTGGGGTTGTGCTCGTACGTTGTCATTTCGCCGTTTTTACTCTGCTTTTATGGTGCATTTTCCCGCAAGACGCGTGGGATTTGCAGGCCTGTAGCTGGTTTTCACAGCTTTTTGTATCGCGATTGGCCTCATCGCAACATTTTTTGAGTTCGTGTTTTGCATTTTTGCGGCGTGGCGTTGATTTTCACGAGGTCATTTGATGCGTTATCTGGTGACTATCGCATGGTACCGCCGTGTTGTGAATACTTAGTTGACACAGCGTAATTTTCCTGCAATAGACTGCGATGTTGAGAGTTGCGTTAAGTTACTTTTGTGATGGTTATCACACGTTCTTGAGAATATCCCCCATGGATTTTTAAAGTTAAAATAAATTAAAATAGCGGGGGTGTGGCCTGCAGCCAACTGGAATGGCCACACACTAGCGCGGCTCTGTAGCCCTCGCAGATATCTGGCATATATCCTGTAGCAAACAGAGAAAATAACTTCCTGAGCGGTGGAGACCCCGGCCCCCGAGCATGGAGGCGTCTGAAACGGGGGCTTTCCAGCTAAGAGACGCATTGGAGCCCGGGAAACACTCAATGCCGGGAAGGGGAAGAGTATGTAAAATGGCGGCTGTGCTGCCTGAGAACCCTCTGAAGTACGGCGGTGCGAAGTGACAGCTGAGACACGAGAGAATCCGAGTGCAGGGCAGAGAAGGAGAAATCGGAACGACGCGCAGAATCAGGTTGCCCGGCGGACCCCGCCCCTGAATCTGCAGGAAGACAAGTTGTGCCTCACGCCTGTGCTCAGAAGCAATGCACCGGGCTGGAGCAGGCACAGAAGATCCTGGGTGGAGAGCCCTGCTGCGTAGGATTACGGGAAGTGGAGGGGGAAAACGAGACACTACACACCTGCCAAATGGTGAGTGCGGGCTAACACCATTAGACCGAGGGTGGGGCCAGAACGGACTCTGTTAGCTGTGGGAGGCCTGGGTGAAATCTACAGCCTAAGGAGTGCAGCAGGCCTTGGGACCTGGCAGTGAAAGGAGGGCACAGAAGCCCTATAGGAAGCAGCTGGATCAAAGCACTGCGAGGGGTGAAGCACTCCACCTAAGAAACTAGAGGTTATCAGAGTAATAGAGCCTGCCACCCCATAGCGGTTTAATCTGGGACCCACAGGCTACGCAGCTTATCCCTATTAAACAACATACAGTGGCAAGAAAGCAGAGGTCTCTGCCCGCCTTTCGAATACATCAGACGGAAGTGAGCAGATATACTTGCATTCCTAAACACAGAAGGAGAGCCCTTAAGCTAGGCAATCTGTTTGACTTGTTTGACCGGATTCGCAACTTGACAGATACCACAGCGTTGGTACTCCTTCCAGCATCTACAACGCTGAGGGGTGCATAAAGTGGCTCAGGAGTGATGACACTTGTAAACCCGACAGGTCGCTAGAGGATCATGTCCCCTGGGCAGGCGGCAGAGAATCCCGGGTCTGATCCCTGGTCATTCAGCCTTTATCTAATCAGCGATCAGCAAAAATGGCAGGAGGGAAATAAAACAAGGCAGCGGTGCAGAGTAAACTGGCTACATTTGCGTGGACTAACACAGGGGATGACCAAAAGACCACTCACCAGGAAGTTCAAGAAAAGACGCAATCCCCCAAACACAACAAGCCCTAACGCTCCAGGATATCATGGTGACAATTGCGGGAGTACGCACCTCTCTCAAATCCCTTCTTGACACAGTGAATATCGAGGTCTCCCTCATCAGAGCGGACCTCTGGAAAATGGACACCAGAGTGAAAGAGGTGAAAGAGGCTACCACAGGACTCCATAAAGACTCCTCCATGCTCAAGCAACAAGTCCTACAACTGCAAGACAAGCAAACCAAATTGGAAATGCAACTTGATGAATACGAAGGCTGGGCGCAGCGAAATAATGTGCGCATCCTGGGTGTTCAAGAACGCGCAGAGGGCCCTGCAGCGGACCTGTTTGTAGAGGATTTAATTTCAAAACATCTGCAACTAGAGAGACTTTCAAAATATTTCTCTATTGACCGGGCTCATAGAGTTCCAGGGGGGAGACCTAAGCCTGGAGCTCCCCATCGACGATAATAGCCAGAGTATTCAATTTCAGAGATCGCAACGTTATACTTCAAGCGGCGCATGCTAACCCGTCAGTCAAGCTGGAAGATAGTGTGGTGTCTTTTTTTCCAGACTTTACTACGAAAGTCCAAAACCAACAACACAGTTTTCTAGCGGTCAAAAAAGTGTTGCGAGACAAAGAGGTGAAGTATGCCATGAGTTTTTCCAGTGAAACTCCAAGTGAAAGCTGACGGTAAAGCTTGGTTCTTCTCCACACCTGAGGATGCATGGGACTAGCTAGAAGGCTGGTGTTGAGTAGAGAAACCCAATAAGGAGAGATACGGGGAACCACTGAATAATAAACCAGATCACCTTAATGGGCCGTGAAGTGACTCTCTCAGCAAAGAAACAGATTCAACAACTCGCAGCTGAAGGCGACAAGGCTCTTGATTGTGCAGTGGACTACCCAAACCACAGCTAAGTGACTCTGATGGGGTTAGGTAATACCTGTAGAACACGGCAGGGTCCTATTCATGAAGTAGTTGTGCTTAAATGACTAAGTGTGCATTCCCAACGTTGAGAGGACTGCAAACACTTGTACAAAGGGCTACAACCGGAGGATGGGACTGGGGTCTCCCCACATACTATATGTCCTTTATAGAAATAGTGAGATCTAGGTGGGGGGGTTAGGGGCTGTAGACCAGGCACCTTCAACTGGAGGGTGGGGCGACAGGCACTCTGCCTTGTTTGGGAGTGGGTAGTTTGAAATCTACTGGCAGGGGGGCAGGGAGGGTGGAGTTGGGGGATGGGTGGAGGGGGGGTATGTTTTATTTATGTACTCTAATCACAAGATTTGAAATACTTGACTTAGCCACACGTTGCATATCTAACTGTGTCAGATATGTGCTTATGCTGGTATCTAGGAGTTGTTGGCCTGAAAATCACTTAAAGTTTAACGGAGCGATAGAGACAGCGATTATGGAACTCTTTGCACCTTACGATCGGTCCCTTGGCTCCTTTGCCACTTATCTAATTAAACTATGGCTGGGGGATTTGTAGAAACATCACTTTCTGTCTTAACCTGAAACATCCACGGGATGGGAGATAAAATAAAAAGAGTAATTCTGCTACAATACCTTAAAAGACAAGCCCCTGATCTGGTCCTGCTACAGGAAACGCACTTAGTGAGAAATACATGTCATGCCCTGACACGTTGGGGTTATAAACTCCTGGTCCACGCGGGATACACATTGGGGTCTAGGGGAACAGGAATCCTATTAAAAAAGTCTTACACTCACTCCGCTACGGACATGGGCAGACTCCCAGGGTAGATTTGCGGTGTTGGAGGCAAGCTGGGAAGGGAAAGCGCTCAATGTAATTTCAGCATACCTTGCGCCAGCGCTGGGTAAGGAGGCACTCATAGCTTTGGGAAAATCATGGTAGATCTACAGAGTGCAACCCTTATCCTAGGTGGGGATTTTAACATGACCCTCGACAAACATTTAGATAGAGAACCAGTGTGCCACTAGGCATGCCCCAGCACACATATGTCAGAGTTTACCAAGGTCATGAATCTCACAGATGTATGGCGATATTTTCACCCAGACCTAACCCACTTTACCTATTATTCAAATGCCCATCAAAGTCTATCACAAATAGACTATTTTTTGATACACATGGCAGACATCAGTAATCTCCGTAACCCATGTGGCCTACCACGAGGCAGCTCTGATCATTCTCCGGTGTGGGTGGAACTTACATACTATAATCGCAGATAAAACAACACAATAGTAATCAACTCCTGGCTGCTTAAAATCCCAGATATAAAAGAGAGTTTGGCAACATATACAGAACACTATTTTACTGAAAATCTACGCTCAGTTGACTCGCACAAATAATATGGGAAGCCTTTAAGGCAGTCCTAAAAGAGCAGGCTTTGGCGCTCAAGGTGGGCTATAGGAGGAACTAGTACAGCTTGAGAGTGAGCTCCAGCAGCTCGAACTAGAACACACACACTCACCTAGTGAAAGTACGGCCCATCGACTAGACATCAAATAGGTAGAATATAGAACCCTGGCAGGTGACGGGTAAGGGCCCGAATGCTTGACGCACGGCACAGGCTTTATGAGCTGGGCGAAAGAGCTGGCTAAATGCTGGCATGGTTGGAGAAAGGGGAGCAGGAAGAGAGATGGGTGCCTAGATTGACACTCAGCAACAAGCAGCATATCTCAGATCCACAAGCTGTTGCAGATGCATTTGCGGATCATTTAGAGACGGTCTATACCTCCTCGACTACCGCCATAACTGGCAATTCCTGTCAATTGCTAGCCGATATTCAATTGCCTACCCTGTCCACGGAAGATAGAGAGACACTGGAGGAGGATCTCTCAGACGATGAGATCCGCCTGGCAATAAATTGTTTCCAATCGGGAAAGGCGATGGGACCTAATGGGGTCCCCATTGGATTCCTATAACTAACAGCTTCACATGTCGCACCTCACCTGCGAGACATGTAGAAGGAGAGTTACAAAAAAGTTCTGCCGATGGACCAAAGGATAGTCTCCATTGCGGTTATTTGTAAGCCAGGGAAACCAGCGGAAAGCTGCGGATCTTACCGGCCAATATCGCTAATAAACGTGGAAGAGAAAAGCCTTGCGAAACTCCTAGCGTCTCGCCTGATTTCGAGGATCCCATTATTGGTCCATGCAGGCCAGTAGGGCGTTGTGCCTAGCCGGAATACCGCATTAAACATCAGGCGCCTTCATAATGTTCTCGGCCGCAAACAATTTATAGGAGAGGACGTGGTGGTATTATCGCTGGACGCCAAAATGGCGTTTGATTCCATAGAATGGCCATATCTCTTTGAAGTGCTCCGGTGCCTTGGATTTGGCCTGAAATCTATGAATTGGGTTAAGCTGCTCTATACCGACCTAAAGGGCCAGGTCAGGGTCAATAACCGTCTGTCCAGAACATTCTCCTTAAGGAGGGGCACCCGACAGGGATGACCCCTGTCTCTCCTGATTTTCTCATTAATTCTAGAACCACTGGCCTCCTGGGTGAGGAGGGATCCACTGATTAGATGGTTGAAGTGGGCAGAAGGACAAGACGATAGGGATATCTCTTTATGCTGATGATATCCTGCTGTATTTTGCGTCCCCTTATAAATCGTTGCACAGAATCCTAAATATTTTTACAAACTTTGGTAAATATTCCGGCTATTCAATAAACTGGACTAAATCGGTGATTTTTGCGATTCACGGTCTGGTAGTGAAACTCCCTACATGATGTGAGGTGGAAATAGCGACTGTAGGATTCTGATACCTTGGAGTTTATGTAACTCCAGATCCCCAGACCTTTTACGACAAAAACCTGGACGTCCCACTGGAGAGACTTCGTAATTACGTTAAACATTGGAGGTCACTTCCCCTCTCCTTACTGGGTCGAGCTGCACTTTTCAAAGTGTTGGTGCTTCCCCGGTTTTTATATCTCCTTCAAAATTGTCCACATAAGGTCCCCGACTCCTACTTTTGGAACATAGAGAGTGAGATTAGAACTCTGCTTTGGGATGGGAGAGCGGCCCGTATAGCATTACAGAAATTGACCAAGAGTTGGTATGATGACGCTATCGCACTCCCCGATATGCGACTATAATATTTGGGTTCACAATTAATAGTGGTGAATCATTGGATGTACTGCTCACTGATGGACCCAGCATATCTGTTGGATATATATCAAAAAGATCGATACCTGGGCTCAACAGCCCATACAGTAGAGGTATGGCGCCAAGCTAATAGACGCGTCGGATGGTCGAACAAACTGACTCAAGCCACTCCGCTGTGGTCCACCCAACAACTGGGATCACTATGTCACTGACCGGGCATTGATAAGTGGGATACCCTCGGCATCTCTACAATAGGCCACCTAGTAAAAAAGGAGAAAATATTAACATTCACGGAAGTAGGGGAACAGTATGAATTAGCTCAAGGGGAGATCTTCCATTACCTACAGATCCGCCATGCCCTTAACGCAGCAATTTTAGACCTAGCAAATATACCGGAGTCCTCCCCTCTAGAGGATCGATTGCTCTCGGAACCTATGTCAGAGAAAGCCGTATTGTTGACATATAGGAAATTATGTAATAACATGTCTGATCCATTTCACACTCTTCGAGAAAGGAGGCAAGCCGATATCGGGCAAATCGAAGATGACGACTGGCAAACAGCACTGATGTCCGCCAGAGAAGCAGCCATACCTCTTAGGCTCCACTTGATTCAATTAAAAATCCTCCACAGAACCTATCTTACTGGGGTCATGCTAGCAAAAATGGGGAACAACCTTTACAACGCAACTTTTACAACGCACTACCATTACAACGCATTTTTTACAACGCATAATCCATTACAACGCATGATATTACAACGCAGGACACTACAACGCATTTTTAAAAACTACCTTTACAACGCATTCCATTACAACGCATACTACCATTACAACGCATACCATTACAACGCATAATATTACACTATACTATCCAACACTTACCCTACTGATGCACCCCCTGGAGTTAGAATAGTAATTTTTACCCCTATACTATCCAACACTTACACTACTGATGCACCCCCTGGAGTTAGAATAGTAATTTTTACCCCTATACTATCCAACACTTACACTACTGATGCACCCCCTGGAGTTAGAATAGTAATTTTTACCCCTATACTATCCAACACTTACACTACTGATGCACCCCCTGGAGTTAGAATAGTAATTTTACCCCTATACTATCCAACACTTACCCTACTGATGCACCCCCTGGAGTTAGAATAGTAATTTTTACCCCTATACTATCCAACACTTACCCTACTGATGCACCCCCTGGAGTTAGAATAGTAATTTTTACCCCTATACTATCCAACACTTACCCTACTGATGCACCCCCTGGAGTTAGAATAGTAATTTTTACCCCTATACTATCCAACACTTACCCTACTGATGCACCCCCTGGAGTTAGAATAGTAATTTTTACCCCTATACTATCCAACACTTACCCTACTGATGCACCCCCTGGAGTTAGAATAGTAATTTTTACCCCTATACTATCCAACACTTACCCTACTGATGCACCCCCTGGAGTTAGAATAGTAATTTTTACCCCTATACTATCCAACACTTACCCTACTGATGCACCCCCTGGAGTTAGAATAGTAATTTTTACCCCTATACTATCCAACACTTACCCTACTGATGCACCCCCTGGAGTTAGAATAGTAATTTTTACCCCTACACTATCCAACACTTACCCTACTGTTGCACCCCCTGGAGTTAGAATAGTAATTTTTACCCCTATACTATCTAATACTTACCTTAAATGTAATTTAATATTATGCGTTGTAATGGTATGCGTTGTAAAGGTAGTATGCGTTGTAATGGTAGTGCGTTGTAAAGGTATTTTTTAAAAATGCGTTGTAGTGTCATGCGTTGTAATGTCATGCGTTGTAATGGATTATGCGTTGTAAAAAATGCGTTGTAAGTGCATGCGTTGTAATAGTGTGCGTTGTAACGTCATACATCCGGCAAAAATAGGGAATAGACCAGATACGATTTGTCTGCGCCGCTGCTTTCAAGAGGGAACCTTTTACCACATTATATGAGAATATCCCTACATACAAATTCTGTGGGAGAAAGCTACAAGACACATGCAGAGGGCACTAGGTAAAGAGATTGTCCTTACGCCACAATTAGGGCTCCTTAATATATGGGTGGGCACTGACCTTACAGAAGTGGAGCAACAAATGACCACACTAGGAGAAACGGGCAATTGCAATGAAGTGGGGAGTGGGAGAGGAGCCATCGTCGAAAAGCTGGGCGCAGGAATTTGATAAATGTATGATAGCATAAAGAGATGTGTTCAAATCCAGGGGTTGTCCTAAGAGATGGGACAAGTGGAACATGTATCGAGGGGAACTGTGTACATCGCCTACTACAGATATGGAACTGAGTAAGAATAACAGAGATGATGCGGGAGCAAAGGGCTGATCTATTGTTGATTCCTTCAAATATACGAAAGTTGTAACTGTGGTGAAATGCATACAATTAATCGATGTGTGATTTACATGTTTTTCAAACCAATAAAAACATCTTTAAAAACTGAGGGGCTCATTTATGAGCCCCTGCGTCACTTTTGCGCCACAGGTGCGTCACTTTTTGTGACGCACCAGTGGCGTAAAACATGAGCCATGTTGCGCCATATTTACGAAGCGACGCATCTAGGTAGATGCGTCACTTCGTAAACCCCTGTGCTACATTATACCTGCGCCAGGTATAATGTATGCAGGGTGGGCGTACCCCCGCAAGAAAGGGTCATAGTAGTGGCGCAGCGAAATCTATGAGATTTCGCTGCGCCACTTCTAGAACGCCAATGCGTCAAAACCTTACGCCTGCCTCATGGCAGGCGTAAGGGTGACGCAGGCCCTTTCACATGGGGCTTGCCCCATGTTAAAGGAACATTGCTGGAGTTGCGTCAGGCTTCCGACACAACTCCATCAATGCGCCACTTTTTGCGCCGACAGATGCGTCAGTTATAGTGACGTATCTGTCCTTCCTTGCGACATGTTATGTTAAATGTTATGTTAAATGTAATTTATAAAGCGCACTGACACCGAAGCTTCCTGGCGCTGATAAACAGAACAGATGAGGAGGGAACGTAAGTGACAGATTCTAAGTGAGAATGGGAAAGAGATGGGTTTTTAGCATTTTCCTGAAATTCAGGAGGGAGGAACAGGATTTGATTGGGAGAGGGAGGAGGTTCCAGAGCACAGGAACTAGATAGGAGAAACGACGAGCGCCGAATCTCTTGGTTTTACTCCTTGGGATAGTCAGTAGATCGCGGTGGGCAGATCGGAGATTGCGTGTGGGACAGTGAGGGCGAATGAGAGATTTTAAAAAGACAGGGCTAAGACAATGAAGTGCTTTGAAAGTGAGGCATGCCACCTTAAAAGCGGCCCTTCGATCTATGGGGAGCCAGTGAAGGCTCGTGAGCAGAGGCTTGGCTGATTGCCATCTGGGAGTTCCATGAATCAGGCGGGCAGCCTGATTCTGGACAACCTGAAGGCGTTGAATCAAAAATTGTGGCAGACCGTGGTAGATGGCATTGGAAAAATCCAGGCGGGAGAGTACCAGCAAGGTGATAGTTTGGGTGAGTGCCGCTGGAGGCAGAATGTGACGGACTTTACGGATCCTTCGGAGTTGATACATGCAGGAGGAGACCACCGCTCCAACTTGAGCCCTGAGAGAGAGCTCGGTATCAATGATGACACCCAGACTCTTTACTGTTTTTGCTGGGGTAGGGGGGGAGCCAAACTCAAGAGGCCAGAACTGAGGACCCCAGTAGATGTGACTGAGTCCGGGGAGAAGGAGCTCCATTTTGCCGGGGTTCAACTTCAGTTGGTTCTGGTTCATCCAGAGTTGGATGTGAGTCATGGCTCCGTGAAAGGTTTTAATGGCGTGAGGAGAGTTAAGAGAGAAGATAATTTGTAGGTCGTCAGCATAATTATAGGTGACGATATCCCATTTCAGAAGTGAGTTGATAAGGGGCCGAAGATAAAGATTGAAAAGGAGCAGGGAGAGAGAAGAGCCTTGGGGGAAACCACAAGAGGTGTAGGACTTATTTGCAGAGTAAGGACCTAGGCGGACCGCCTGTGTTCTTCCTGTGAGGAAGGATTTGACCCACTCAAGAGCAACGCACTGGATGCCCGCCTGCTCGACACGGTGGAGAAGGATGTTATGATCCACCGTGTCGAACGCGGCAGACAGATCCAGTAGGACGAGGGCTTGGGGGATACCTGCGTTACTCCTGAGTGTGTCAAGAACTGCCAAGATAACGGCTTCAGTGGAGTGGGCGGGTCTGAAACCGGCCTGGGTCGGCTCAAGATAGCAGGAAGATTCTATAAAGCTTGACAGGCAGCGGGTGACATGGGCCTCCATGAGTTTAGAGAAATAGGGAAGGAGGGAAATGGGGCGATAGTTCGACGGCTCCGCCACATCAGCACCAGGTTTTTTAAGAGGGGTACCAAAATGGCCTCCTTAAAGGAGGTGGGGCAGATGCCGCTACTGAGAGAGCTATTAAGTAGGTGTAAGATGCTATCGGGTAATTTGAGACATATGTTCCGCAAGATGAACGGCGGGCAGCAGTCTTTCGGGGAGCCAGATTTTACACGAGTGGCTAGTTCAGCCAGGGAGATGGAATCTAGAATAGGAAAGGAGGTGAAGGTCAGGGGATTGTTGAAAGAAATGGTCGGAGGTAACGATTGAGGGAGTGAAGGAATAGATTTTTTGATTATAGAGATTTTTTCTAAGAAGAAAGTGTTCAGGGTGTCGCAGGCTTCCTGGGTGGGGGTCTGGGCTGGGAGGGTTCTGTCATCAATAGTTAGTTCGTTCAGAACTCTGAACACCTCCTTAGATTTATCGGCTGCCAAGGAGATCCTATTGGAGAAATGTTCGATTTTGGCTAAACGGATGGCTGTTTTGTAATCTGTGCGAGCGGCCAAATAGGATTGTTTGGCTGAATCAGAGAAGTGATGTCTCCAGGTGCGTTCTAACTGGTGTGTTTTTAGTCTCCGGGCTTTGAGGTCATCGGAGAACCACCTGTGAGAGTTCCGGTGTTTGGTACAGGGGAATTTAGTTAGGGGGGCAAACCGGTCACTAGCCGACTCAAGCCAAAAAGTCAAATCTCGGTCTAACCCGTCGATGTCCGTGGGGTCGAGAATGACTGGGCAGGAGTCGGCCAGGGTAGTAAGGAAGCCCTGGGAATCGTAAGAGCTCCATTTGCGGGAAAGGCCTCCGGCCATCAGTGGAAGAGGGGTCTGACCGGTGACCGTGATGGTAGTGTCCACCAGGTGGTGGTCAGACCAGGCACACGGGAATATGTCTGGTGGGGATAACTTCAGGTTGCAGGACCAGATCTGGTCCAAAACATGCCCCCCAATATGAGTGGGTTGAGAGACATGTTGGACGAGATTCAGATTTTTAAGGGTCTCGAAAAACTCAGTAGCATGGGGGCCGGCATTAGTATCGCCGAACCAGTAGTTT
Organism: Triturus cristatus; assembly: GCF_964204655.1. Taxonomy (NCBI): domain Eukaryota; kingdom Metazoa; phylum Chordata; class Amphibia; order Caudata; family Salamandridae; genus Triturus; species Triturus cristatus. The sequence continues at coordinate 743,970,212 of NC_140583.1, forward strand.
AGGTCCCCAAAAATAGCGAGGTGGGAGTGCAGTGTAAGAAGGGAGGACAGTTGTTCACTCATGATGGTAGGAAAAAGCGGCATAGAGTGTGGAGGACGATATAGCAGGAGAAGAGTGAGGGGACCAGTGTCCGTTTGCACATTAATGAATAGATGCATCATATTATAAATATATATTATAAATATGACACATCATTGGTGTCGCAAGGAGGGCGCACTGAGAAGTGACGCATCCCTGCTTTCGCGCAGCGATGCGTCACTTCTCATAAATGAGGCCCAAAATATATAGCGCCAAGAAGCACCAAGTGCCAATAATGGCCATGGCCGTGGTAGCCTGGGACCTAGGTGCAATTTGACACTGACCATGATGGAATGGAGGTCGGATGCACTTACCAGATTGTACCTTCTGAATTTAGCATTTCAAGTCCCAATCAACCACAGGATTAAACTTTTAAATCCCCAAGGGGACCAGGGTTCTCAAGTCTCAGGCAGCAAGTTCAGACATGTTCTGGTCTTCCACAGGTCTGGGTTGGTGGAGAATTCACATTTATTTGAACACAAGTTGGTCGCACACTGCTCGTCACACCAGCAAGTTGCCCCAAAGGACTGTGGTGAATGTAGTGGCGACGGCGGGTACGCCTATGCCACGATGTGTAAAAAGAAAAAAGTATGTGTTGCATTTAGCCATCCCTGGACACGTGTTTCGAGGTAGTTGCCTCTCGTCAGCAGGGAGCAGGACAATGTAAAGGGGTGCCGAGTGGACTGCCAAAATGTAATTAAAACAGGTCAAATACCTCTCATGGCGCGCAGGTGCAGAACCAGGGCTCGTCAGCCCGATAGCTCACGGGAGCCGTAATAATTTGAACACAAGTTGGTCGCACACTGCTCGTCACACCAGCAAGTTGCCCCAAAGGACTGTGGTGAATGTAGTGGCGACGGCAGGTACGCCTATGCCACGATGTGTAAAAAGAAAAAAGTATGTGTTGCATTTAGCCATCCCTGGACACGTGTTTCGAGGTAGTTGCCTCTCGTCAGCAGGGAGCAGGAAAATGTTCAAATTATTACGGCTCCCGTGAGCTATCGGGCTGACGAGCCCTGGTTCTGCACCTGCGCGCCATGAGAGGTATTTGACCTGTTTTAATTACATTTTGGCAGTCCACTCGGCACCCCTTTACATTGTCCTGCTCCCTGCTGACGAGAGGCAACTACCTCGAAACACGTGTCCAGGGATGGCTAAATGCAACACATACTTTTTTCTTTTTACACATCGTGGCATAGGCGTACCCGCCGTCGCCACTACATTCACCACAGTCCTTTGGGGCAACTTGCTGGTGTGACGAACAGTGTGCGACCAACTTGTGTTCAGAGAATTCACATTTATGCCTGGCTCAAGCTTGTGGGTGAGAATGCCCCCTGGGAATGCCTTAGCCAGCGCGGTAGGACTGACTCTACCCACTTTGGGCATTTTCCAGACTTCTGCCTCACTAAACCGGGTCTCTGCATTCTGGTGGGGGGGTGTAACGCATGCACTATTTCAATCCAAGTGTCCTTCCACAGCTAACACCAAAATCCAGTATGGGCAGTTCTTGTACCCCCAGCAAACAAAGAGAAATCTGTTAAAATCAAAGCCAGTCTTTCAGCAACCAGACAGTTGATTCACACAACATGTTTTGGCATTATGTTTCCCTTATTTGAAGTGCACCCCAAACATTATATGTTAAACCCCAGGGGACTGTCAAACAGGATGTGACATTCAAGCATGATTTGACATTCTAATGTGAAAGAGGATGTTCACAGCCCCACCTCAGTTGTCCCTCTAAATCAGTTCTGGGGCAGCTCTCGCTCCCACTGGGGTTGGTGCCTGGCTGACTAGAAGGACAAAAATTGAGGCACTCCCAATTGGGAGCTACATCTGCCTGTGACAGTGGAGGACCCTTTGAAGAGCACAGCCCCTAGGCAAACGTGTCAAGGAGAGGACAGCACCTCACCACACTCAGCTCATAATGCTCTTGTCCTGCTGTGAGAAGTTCACACCTTGCTACAGGGAAGCCACCAAACTGCCAGGTGACTGTTGAATGCTTCCAGAAATGATCCCAGAGGCTTTAAAAGTACATTTTCCATACCACTTCTACAAAATTTGACTTTACAAATAAATTGTATTTTGTTTAACTATTAAAAAACATCCGTAAAATATTTCTCTAGCTATTACCAATCTGAAATTTAGGATTATAAGGTTTTATGATATAATCCCACATTACCCTGTGGAAGCAACCAATCTTTTTACAGTGAAAATAGCTTGTATGCATTTTCACTGTAAGGACATGTGGAATATTAAACTTCTACATGCCTTACTTTTAAATACCACACACCATACCCTATGGGCAATTAGGGGTGCTTTATTATTTAAAAAGAAGGTTTAGGCCTGTCAAAAGGGTTTAGTTTGACAGGTCCAATTGGCAACTTAAAGCAGCACAGCCAGGCTTCTGTGGCAGGCCGGGAAATATGGTTCACTCTGTCACTGTAGTAGTTGGCATAATGAATGCTGCAGCCCACTGGTGACATCTAACTTATAGGCCCTAGGTACATTGTGGGTACCATATACAAGGTAAGGTAAATATGCAAATAAGGGGTATGCCAATTTTACCAGGTTTAAAGGATGAGCACAAGTGTTTTATTACAGGTAGCAGGGGTAAAGTGCATAGAGGTCTATGCCTAGTAAAATCAGAGGTCAACAAAAAAGCCAAAAAGAAAAGGCAAATTTGCAACACCCCCTACCTACTTTTACCTCTACCTGCCCATCGAAGCCTAACATTCCCATGTCACTATTTTCCACTACCCACCACTGAACCCTGAAAATCCCTTTAAAACCCTTGTTATCCAGTACCCATACCCACCCCTAAGTGCTAAAAACATATTTGCCACTCTTACTATCCTTTTTCTTAACCTACACCAGAACCCTAAAACTCCTTTAAAACCCTTAACTCCCAGAACCCTTATAAATGGAAACATGTTTTTTCACAATAAATATAATTATGCTACAGAATGTAAATAACTTGTAAAATACAATAAAACATACTTGCAGTCTGTGATTACATGTTTGCCTTTCTATTTCACTTCAAAAGTAAGCGATTGTATATATTTATCAAAATCTGTGGCTCACAGATCATAGGCAATTTGAATAAAATCAATCAGAAGTCCTCAAGACTGTTCCTGCCCCGCCTCCGTCCCCCCTCCCCAGAAATTCAGTACCTCCTACGCTCCTGCCCAGGACTAGGTCAGGTTGCAAGTACTGTTACAATCGGGTCCAGTGATTTTGAACCCATGAAAATTGGGTGCAGGAACACAGACAAGTTGGTCTGTGTTCCTGCCCCCTGCTGGGCAGAACGGTATCCGAACTCTGGATACCATTTAATCCAACTTGTAATGGGAGCCTAAGAAAACAGGTAAAATGAGATATCGCAGGTGCTGGCTATGTCTGCTAAGCTCGCAACATTATAACCAAAGTGCCATGACATTATATACAAAGCAAAGCGAGTCAACCACACAGCCACCGAAGATGCCAAGCAGATATGTCTGTCAGAACCTTGTAAGTTGCCTCACTTTTGGATTTTCTGACTAGAATTTTTTTTTATTCCAAACCTGAAGAGGTGTAGATCATCATGATTGGTTCTAGCTTATAATTTAGCTCTGCCTATTTTATTTTTAATCCAGCAATACAATACAATTTCACTCAGTACCATGTGATGAACTTCCTTTATTGGAAAATGCACTGTAAATTATTTTCTTTTTTCACTACCATAAATTCTTTTTCTCTGGGGTACATTATCACCTTACATCACTTATATTCCAAATATGTTTCTTTGCTTTTAAATACGCCTCCCAATATAATGCAGTCATCGTTTATACCTTTTTTCTCTTAATCATACCTTACTGTTCTACTTCATTTCCAATTTTTCTGCTTCTTGCTATTTTTACCTTCCTCGTTTTTTAGGTTTCGCCTGCACAGTGCTTGCACTGTGCTTGTGAAGTCTTTTGTAAGTAAAAAAAACATCTTCAAAAGGGGCTCACAGCCCGCTTCCAACTTGCTTCTAGCTTTCCATTTGCTTACCTGCGTTTCACTCTGTTTTTCTTTTTTTTTTGGTTTGGACGTGTTATATCTTGTTGGTTTCTGGTGGGTTTGTTAGGTCGAGGATTTGAGACCTCTTGTATATACTTTAGTATATACTTAAATATATAGGTATATGTGGGCTTAGAGCCCACCCACTGCTTTCATTTGTCATTTTCAGTGTCCTTTAAAAATACTTGCTCCCTAGGGGTCAATCCTACCTCTTGTCTCTCCTTTTGTCTTTGGTTTCCTCCCACAGGAGCAGAGATCAACTACTGTATAGTTGCGCACATTTGGGGGACTATTTTTTTCTCTGTATCATGCTCTCACATCCCACACCCTTCCTGCCTTGTCTCCCACCTCCTCCCATTGTGGAAATCTGAAATAATTTCCGTTAGTAGAAGCTGAAGCCATTTTGGTTGTGGCATCCATTTTGTTAGCTATGTAATTCTTCCGTCTTCACTGTTGCTTGCCCTTCTATTCTGCTTGAGTCATCAGCTTTAGTTAACTCCTTCTGTACTGAGCCAAAGCAACGTACGTGCTGAGAAAAAGGCCTGTAGCTGCTAAAATGCATGAAACAACCTTTACAACGCAGTAATTACATCGCACTACATTTACAACGCAGTCATTACATCGTGACATCCTTTACAACGCATGTCACTACAGCGCAGTCATTACATTGCATGTCACTACAACGCATGACACTACAACACATGTCACTACAACGCAGGCATTACATCACATGTCATTACAACTCATACCATTACAACACATAGTACCCCTACACTATCCAACACTTACCCTACTGTTGCACCCCCTGGAGTTAGAGTAGTAATTTTTACCCCTACACTATCCAACACTTAACCTACTGTTGCACCCCCAGGAGTTAGAATAGTAATTTTTACCCCTATACTATCCAACACTTACCTTAAATGCAATGTAATGGTATGCATTGTAATGGTATGCGTTGTAAAGGTATAATGCGATGTAATGGAATGCATTGTAAATGTAGTTTAAAAAAATTTGTTGTAGTGGCATGCCATGTAAATGTATGCGTTGTAAAGGATGTTGCGATGTAAAAACTGCGTTGTAAAGGCATGCATTGTAAATGTATGCATTGTAATGTCATACATTCCTAAAATGCACCTGGTTAATGATTTACCTGTCAACTATTTTCTGCTGTTGTAAACAGTTCTGTTCCACCTCCCACTCTGCTGACTAAGTGATCACCCATCTGCCCATTTTTGTCGGACACTATTTCTGTGTAGGCCTGTACCTTCTATTTGTATCTACATGCTACTCTGCAACAAAGTGTGTATAACAGCACCATGGTCTGGGTATTCAATGTACTACCTCCTGCAACACTTGCTGGTGTTGTATGGACGTGGTCCCACTCATGAGTGATTAATAAACTTGTTATTTGAATTCCAGCTTCAGTGCCAAACTCTATTTTGTTGGTCTTCGGACCCGTGTAAAAGATAAGGGTGACCCCTGCACCGGTGTGCACAATAAAAGGCACATTTCCACAGTTGGCGCCCAACTTTGGACCTCATCAGAGACCCGTCTGTCCGAAGGAGTGGTCTTGACGGAAGAGTGGAATATTACTGAGGAGATGTCCTGCATGAGGAGACCCTTGTCTTTGCAGCCGAAGTGACATTTTGCCATTTTTTTCAATTTGAACCTCCAGGTGGTGGCCGATCCCGACTGAGGTATCCTTTGTCATAATGTTTGCAGTGACCATTAGGTCGATTAAGAGATCGGCAGGTAGAAGTTGGAAACTCTTGTTTGGTAAGGTCCCTGAAGGGGCACTCTTGATTTGCTTGGCCAAGATTCTGGTTTTGTTTGTTTTGTTTATTTTTTTAAAAGATAAAGGCAGGGAATGTGGAGATTTTTCTCTACTTTTGAATATTTTAGTAAAGTAATATTTTACAAAAATGTGGTAGCATGCCTGTTTCCTGCACACTCCGTAGGCTGTTTTGCTGACTTAGTGGTACCAAAATTGATTTAGAAAGAAGTCAGCCGGCTCCCTTAGAGGGAACACCTAATAGACATATGTATGTCAAATACGGTATTTCTTCTATAATGTATAGTACACTGTGGAACAAATATACGAATAAGGATCCTGATCTACAATAGCCATTGAATGGGTCATTTGACTTTAAGAAGATTCAATATGTAGAGCAGTGTTTGCTTAAAAGAAAAAGTCTTGAAACGACAAAAGAGGTAAAGGCATGCACTACCAAATTGTTCGAAAGTTCAGCCTGTGTTGCGTGCTCCTGGGGATTCACTTTCTTATCCTTGAAGTGTAAAACATATGACAAAAAACACCAAACAAGTCGCATCTCCTAATGAGGAGATGTCCCCCTTTGCACAGCGTTTGAACCCACGTACTGGGTAGTAGTTGTATGAAGAAGTAGTCCAATAGGTGAAGTTACAGATGTGACAGATGACACGGGTAAGCATTTGTTTGTTGGCAAATTTGTCGTTAACATGTTTTGCCAGAAATAGCTAGTCGCCTAAAGGCCAGCGAAAGTTCGTGGACTACGTCTTCTCCAGTCTCCCTTTTGACTATGGCCCAGTATTATGAGCATCAGGAATTGGAAGCAAAAGGCAAAGAGGATAAGAAGGTTAAGGATTCAAAGACGAAAGATATGTTGGCTCAAGTATATGGTCCACTATTCAGAGGTGGTGGTAGAGGCGGACATGCAGCGTATACCCCTAGTGTACCCCCTTTCTCTCGATCAACTTTGTCTTCTGATCGGTGTGCTTATTGTAAAGAAATTGGACATTGGCGTTCTGAGTGCCCCCTTTTGCGAGGTCAGCAATATCAACGGGGTAGAGGAAGTATGAGAGGACGCCCATGGAATTCAGGACATAGGGGAGGAATAAGAACTCGTCCCAGGTTTGAAGCAGTTGAACACGGGCCAAATTATTCTAATACCTTTGATAGACGAAATCAATATCAAATGTCAGATTATTCGGCTGATGTTCTTGGGGATTCTGATTATGCATAGTAATGCCTAGGATGGGGTAAGGAACCGGTTGAGGTCCCAGTATATCAGAAAGGTCCTTATGTTGATGCAAATGTCTTGGGCTCTACTGATTGTTTTCTGGTTGTTACAGGGGCTACTCGTAGTGCTCTGTCTAACAAATTGGTTCCTAGGGCTCCCCTGTCTGGCGAAATGATAACATCAATAGGATTCGATGGGACACCTACATCTAGCCCACTGTCACAGCCACTTGCATTTAGTCTTGATAAATTCACTGCAGCATGTCCATTTTTGCTTTCCTCTAACACACCGGATCACATTGTGGGTATCGATATGCTCAAATATTTTCGTTCTACAATACGTTGTTCCCGAGAAGTTGTGCGTGTTATCTTAAATGATAATTATCCAATGGTTGAGAGGTCTTGTCTCATTAAAGAAGATATTGCTCTGGCATCGTTACCTAGTACTTTATGGGCTACATCAGATGCCGATGTGGGACAAATGGTTATTCCACCAGTGCATACTCAAGTGAAGGTAGGTGCTTTATTACCTCAATTGCCCCAATATAAAATATCTCGGGAAGGCGAAGAAGCATTGACGCACATTGTTCAAGATTTGATCAAGGTGGGGGTTGTGGAAGAAGTCTCTTATAACATTTGTAATAGCCCTATCCTTCCTATTTTGAAAAGAGACACTGATACTAAAATGTACAGATTCATTATTGATTTGCGAGAAGTTAACAAAATTGTGGTGCCCCAATAGCCTGTAGTCTCTGACATCACGGCACTTCTTACTATGGTTCCTCCTACTGCCACTACATTTAGAGTAATAGATTTGAAGAATTTATTCTTTTCAATACCTACTCACCCTGACAGCCATTTTTTGTTCGACTTCACTTTGAATAATAGATCATTCCGGTTCTGTAGAGCTCCACAAGGGTATACAGAGAGTCCTACAATTTATAGTCAGGCATTAAAAAGGCAGCTTGATTCTTTTCCTGTACCGAAAGAGGTGGCTCTTATTCAATATGTCGATGACATCTTGTTGGCTGCCAATATCCCTGAACAGTGTAAAAAGGAACACTGTCATTATTATCATTTCTTGCCTCTCATCATCACAAAGTCTCTCCGAAGAAACTGCAATTTTGTAGACAGCAGGTTACCTATTTAGGTCACCTCCTGCCTAAGGAGGGACGTGCACTCTCACCAGATCGCATTCAGACCATTTTAGATACTCCTGTGCCTCGTACTCAGAAGGATGTCCGTGCATTGATTGGTCTTACTTCCTTCTGTAGGCAGTGGATCCCTAGCTTTTCGTACATTATTAAACCCTTGTTGGCCCTTTGACTAAAGACACTCCGATGCCTCTCCCATGAACTACTGAGGGCCAGAATGCTTTCCGTCAAGCGCTTTGTTCTGCACCAGTATTAGAAACTCCAGACTACACTAAGACTTTCACACTCTCTGTACATGAGAGGGAAGGTTGTGCCCTCACGGTTTTAACACAGACACACGGTGATAAACAACGTCTTTGTGCATATTTTTCGGCTGTCCTTGATCCAGTTGCCCGCACGCTGCCTGGTTGTTTCCGAGTGGTAGCAGCAGCGACTGTGTCCATACGTCAGAGTGAGGGAATAGTCTTGTCACATAGATTGTTTTTGTTAGTACCTCATTCAGTCAATGCCTTGCTAAATCAAACAAAAGCACAACATCTGACTAGTGCTCACTAGACAGGATATGAATTGACACTTTTGGCCCCTCATATCACGTTGAAAAGATGTTTGACTCTGAATCCTGCTACATTATTGCCACTTCCAGCTACTCAGTCTCAGTCACAAGAGTTACATGACTGTATATCCCTTACTGAAGAAAACACAAAAGGTTGTGTTGACCTACAAGATACACCTCTTTCTAGTGTTGATGGAGAATTGTGGGTCGATGGATCTTGCCTGAAGTTGCCTGATGGCACTACATCTGCTGCTTATGCAATTACAACACTTCAGACAGTAGTTGAGACAGCTCGTGTCCCACAAAAGTCAGCTCAAGCAGCCGAGTTGATAGCCCTGACAAAAGCATGTGAGCTTAGTACAGATTTGCTTGTTAATATCTACACTGATAACCAATATGTCTTTTGAGTAGCACATAACTTCGGACAGCTATGGAAAGATAGAGGCTTTCTTACTTCACATGGGACACAAATAGTGCATGGGGAATTAGCACATAATCTCCTTACTGCCTTGACCTATCCTAAGAAAGTGGCAATTGTTAAATGTAGCGCACACAAGAAAGCGTCCCGATAAAATAGGAGCAGGCAATGCGTTTGCAGATTGCACAGCTCAGGAGACCGCAATGCAGCAAAGTACCACATCTATGTATGTAGTTAAATCACAGGCTGAACGTTGGCATGATTCCAGGCAAGAGGTGCTGGACATGCAACAATCTGCCTCTGTTGATGAATTAAACCAATGGTCCAAGGAGGGAGCATTGGATGATGAGGTCTGTTAGAGGAATAAAGAAATGACAAAATGGAAGTTACCCACAGCCTATTTACATCCTATGATTCACATGGCACATGGGCCGGCACATGTTGGAGCATCCTCAATAGCAAAGCAGCGTATGCAAGTTTGGGATCATCCAGATATTGTAGGTACGGCTAAGAAAATAGTTCAGTGTTGTCTGGTCTCTCTCCAGTATAATCCTGGAAAGGGAACACAAACTCCAACAGGAGGGTTTGCAATACCTACTGCACCTTTTGAGGTCCTGCAAATGGATTACAAACAGTTGAGCGTTGTAGCAACCTAAAGTATGTCTTGGTAGTGGTTTGTGCCTTTAGTAAATGGGTGGAGGCATACGCTACGAAAGATAATACAGCTCTTACTACAGAAAAAGTGCTCCTAAAGGAGTTTTTTCCCCGATTCGGCATTTGTCGAGTTTTGTGGATTGACAACGGACCCCATTTTATTGGGCAAGTTGTTGAGTATTTCATGAAAGAGTCGGGAACTAAGCAGAAATTTCATGCTGCTTTTCACCCACAATCAGCAGGACTAGTGGAACGTTACACCTCTACCCTAAAATTGAAATAGGTTAAAATACAGGCTTCCACATCTTTGAAATGGCCTGATGCACTGCCTCTAGCATTGTTATCTGTTAGATTGATACCACATACATGATCTGGCCTCACACCATATGAGGTGGTTTTTGGAAGGCCAATGAATATTTGGGGGATTCCTAAGCCACGTCCTATACATGATGTACCCTATATATTGATGAATGACTATTTGTCTCTGATGACTGACAGTTTGTCTTCTATTTATCAACAGGTTCGGGAGACTCTTTCAAACAGGTCGCATGGCGAGGGCCATTGCTTGCGCCCTGGTGACTTCGTGGAGATTAAATCCTTCCAGAGGACCAGCTCCCTAGTACCGAGATGGCGAGGCCCTGAGCAAGTGCTGCTGGCTACCAGGACTGCAGTTCGAGTGACGAACCGGAAAAACTGGGTCCATGCGACACACTGCCGAAAAGTGTTGCAAGATCTAGTGAGCCCAGCTACGTTGGCAGATCATCGCGATATCCAGGTCACAGAGAAAGGACAAGCCTCGTCACCTGAAGGATTTGAGGAAGTCTTCCCGGACCACACGATTCCTGGTACATCCCGATATCAGCTGCGACCTAGGAAGAAAGACACTTAGTTGCTGAAAAAGACTGTTTGAGCCACTGTCCTGGGTGGTTAAAGACTAACTTCAAAGGGGGGTAGCCTTTTAGTGACTATTCGTCTCAATGTTAGTGAAGAAATCAACGTCTGCCCAGGACCTTAGGGCACCATCTGTTTTGTTGTTTGTCGTTGAAATGATTCTGCCTAATGAAAAGAAACTGACTGCTGCAAGAGTTTGTAGCAAAAGAACAATGATTGTTACTGAACTCACTTTTGACTGTTGTTATTGTTGCTATAATAACATGGGTTGTAGAGGAAGTAGCTCCTGTCCGAAATCTGCTGACTGCTACTACTACTGTCCCTATTGAACACCATTATTTCACTCTTCCTTATCATGAGCAAAAACATAGAATGTCCTACCTCAATAACACTTTCATTCAGATGTTGCACCATACACACAATGCCATGAACGTTACTAACTGCTGGGTATGTGGAATGATACCAGCTCATCAGAAAAAGGGAGGAACACCTTTTATTCCCTTGCCGTTTTCACATAATGGCTCCTGCAGAGCCTGGTTTGCATTGTTGTGGGCTTCTGAAATTGCTAATATTACTTATGCTGATGTAGGAGGACTAAACGCTCAGTTGAATAAAGTTTGTTACCCTGATGAGGAAGGAGATCCACAAGCTAAAGGAACTGTATGGGAAATGGAGGAGTATCGTCGAGGAAATTCCTCCATGCACTATGTTTCCCCTAACACTTGAACAACCAAGGGAAATGGGCCTCCTGTTATCGCTGTTACTAGAGCTCGAGCGGATCTCTGCGTGAACAGTATTGGCAATATTCCTCTGGGAAAAAGTAACTGTACTTCAGTTTTGAATATTACTGGAATGAACAATAGCAGTTTTTTGTCCTCACATAATACCTATTTCATTTGAGGAAGTAAAGCTTATTACCACCTACCTATTGGGTGGTCTGGAAGTTGCTATGTGTCCATTTTGCTTCCACCTGTGTTTTTGGCACCTGCATCCTACCATAAAAACTATAAACTTTATAATCACATTTCTAAGAGCGGAATCAAAAGAACAATAAATAATGATGAAGTGGATCAAACTGATACTGCACTACAGCAGTATATTGACTTTAATGTGGCACTATTCTTCTTTGTTGGTGCGGCCTTAAACAGTAGAAAGATCAGGTGCTTGACACGTGTTGTAGAGGCTATAACCAATCAGACAGCGATGGCGCTTGGAAATATCACAGAAGAACTACAAATTGCGAGAATTGTGAAGCTCCAAAATAGAATGGTCCTTGACAGCATCTTGGCTGACCCTGGTGGAGCATGTCGAATCACCGGGAGTAGCTGTTGCATTCACATCCCTGATCACGCCCCTTCTGTTGTTGATGCAATTTCCAAAATGCACAAAATAGCCACTGAAATCCATCAGGATTCAGGAACATGGACTTTGACTGGATGGCTATGGAACATGTTTATTGTATGGGGCTGGAAACTATTGTCAGCCCTATGTATATTTTGTGCTATTCTTTTCACTTGTTGCCTATGTATTCAGTGCGGCCCAATGCTTTGTTGCCTATGTGTTTCTACTTGCACCTCGTGTATACAGACTAAACAGAATGTTAAGAATGTAAATGCCCGACTAGCAAGTGATCAAGAAATTAATGAAATGATGCAGATCGATTTCCATGATATTCTTTGTATTCCTTTAAAAGCATAAGAAAATGTCTTCAGCTCATGCTAAAAGGATCGTCTGTGGAAATCTGAAATACTTTCCGTTAGCATAAGCTGAAGCCATTTTGGTTGTGGCATCCATTTTGTTAGCTATGTAATTCTTCCATCTTCACTGTTGCTTGACCTTCTATTCTGCTTGAGTCATCGGCTTAAGTTAACCCCTTCTGTACTGAGCCAAAGCAATGTACATGCTGAGAAAAAGGCCTGTAGCTGTTAAAATGCACCTGGTTAAAGCTATAACTGTCAATTATTTTCTGCTGTGGTAAACAGTTCTATTCCCCCTCCCACTCTGCTGACTAAGTGATCACCCATCTGCCCATGTTTGTTGGTAACTATTTCTGTGTAGGCTTGTACCGTCTATTTGTATCTACATGCCTACTCTGCAACAAAGTGTGTATAAAAGCACCATGGTCTGTGTATTCAATGTACTACCTGTTGCAACACTTGAGGGTGTTGTATGGACGTGGTCCCACTCATGAGTGATTAATAAACTTGTTATTTGATTTCCAGCTTCAGTGCCAATCTCTATTTTGTTGGTCTATGGACCCGTGGACAAGATAAAGGTGACCCCTGCACCGGTGTGCTCATTAAAAGGCACATTTCCACACCATGTGCGACATGCTCACCCCCACCTTCTCCTGTGGTGCTGAGTGTTGAATCCATGTAGTTCATATTGATCTCCTGGTTGTCCTCCTCTCCCTGCACTCCTCATCTTTCACAGTCAGGAAAATCCAACACTGTTTCACATAATTCTGGGACATGTAGTTCTTTTTTCTTTAAACTGCACTATGTGCACAAATAGCACGAGTTACAGGGACTACATATCCCATCATGCCAAACGCTTTCTCACCACGCTTTGATATCAGCTCCATTCCAGTCGTGTGTGCGGGCATTTTTAGTGAGCTCGGGCGTTGTTGTAGATGCCATGCACTGGTGCCACAGCGGAGGTCGGAGGATCACAAAGGAGGCGGCTGGGGCTCAGGAGACAGCAGCAGGCAGCAGTGTAAGACTCGCTCGACAGACCTTCGCTCTAGCAGACAGCAGAGAGAAATGTACAAATTAGTCAAAAACACCAAGATTACTTCAATTCCTCCACTCCGTCCATTTCATATAGTCTAGGGGTGTTGCTTCGCTTGTAGGCCCTGTGTCACGTTCTCTAAGACAGTGCATTTACAAATGCTTGCTTAATTTTAAGCGTCCCCTCCAAATAAAAGGTGTCTCAAACATATCGGCCGGGGGAATGCTGCTCTCTCCTCACTCTCGGCCATATATTCTCCCAGTCTCTTTTTAACTTTGCCATATTCCTTCCTTAAGAGTACAGCCCTTCTCTTTCTTAACTGCCCTCCTCTGAAACAATTGCTTTTGTGCATTAACAATACCTACAGTAAGGTGCACAGCTGTTAGAGCTGGTTTCACAGGGCTTACCCAGCCCTACACACTGCGCACTCCCTTGACCTGCTTAAGTTCCCTGCAGTCTCAGGGGGCAGGGAACCCTGCAGCACCATTTCACTCTCAGCACATCCCTAGAGAGGCAGACACAGATGAAAGGGGCCTACTACAGGTAGATGTCTGTCGCAATTTATTAGCATAAATTATCTTTTGACATCAGTGTGAACTATTTTATAACTTTTGGGATTTCAGTAGCCAAGCTAAAGATGTTCTTTTTTTCTCAAGTGTTTTTCAATGAAGATATTTTGTAAGAACAAGCAGGCTTGAAATTATGCAGCCACGGGGAGAATAGGTAAACATGTACAGCGCTTGGGATATGAATATTTTTATGTTTCGTTTGCATAGGTTTACTTATCTCTCCGTGGCTGCACGCATTTCTTGCGTGCTTGTTGAATAAGCGGAGGGATATCCTCACTACCTAGGCTATGACTTTAAGAGCTGCCGCCATTCTCCTACTCGGCGGGGATGCTTGTCATTCCATACAACTCTACATGCTGCTGCGAAGCCCGGTGGTAATGCATCCCTGTTGATTACTTCACACAGCTCACACATTCACAGGAAAAACCCTGAGCTTTAACTTCAGTGTTCAGAAGGGAAGCACTATGCATGCACTGTATGCAACTGTCCACTCCAGATGACAATGATGCCATCACAGCCGCTGCCTTGTGCCAACTTCATCAGGTTTCTTTAAGTGCACCGTCTGACGGAGCTGTTCTTCACGTGAAATCATATGATAACGAGCGGCTTTGAGTTGCATTATTGTCTCTATTTCAATATAGTACATACAAAAACGGAAAAATATCAAAAACATCGGGGCATATCAGCAAGGTGAAGCGATAAAATTATCGCCGCTTTCGTGTCCGTTTTCGGACGAAAAGCGGCGATAATTTTATCGCCTTATCAGCATGGACACTCTAACGTGTGAATCCATGCCTTAGCGCCTGTTTACTGAACGCCCAGTTTTGCATCTCTAATGAGATGCAAAGTGGGCGTTCCTTCCCAAAATAACTGGAGAAATGTCGCAAACCGACATTTCTCCAATTATCAAGGGAATTGCTAACAAGCATAGCGATAAGAAAAGTATCGTTAACCACGATTATCGCTACTTTCCTTATGACTGCTTTAGTTCTGACTTAGCCATATAATTAAATGGGAGGTGGATTACATGGCTAAGACCACCCTGCCCTATCAGCAAGGTATTGCCGGTCACAGTGCGATAATCACACTGTTTTCCAGCTAACACTTGCATTTCTATTGCTTTGGAGATAAGCGTTGCTGATAGCACACTATCTCCGCAATAGAAAGTAGCGATAGCCGGCGATAATTATCCTAGCGCTTAAGTGCGCTTAGCGATAATTATCGCCGGCCCTTGCTGATATGCCCCATCATTCTTTGTAACACGCCTAGTATAGCCTTAAATATTCGTTATAAATATTATTAAAAATTATACAATATCGATTTTAAACATGTATTCATGTCAACCCACATGCGTCCAGGGAGAAACAAATTCATTCAACTTCCAAAAGTAAATCTTTTGATTTACATTAGCAGTTGAGGTTGCAGTTAAAGACAAGAACCAGTCTCTGGCAACTCAGTGTAAAATATGTTCACACTACAGGACCCTTCAGCCATTAACTTTCTTAACAAATGAGACCATGTACTTTTAGGAGCGGTTCTTGGACTTGAAACCAACTTTCAAAACCACTTGCTTAACTAACAAATTAAGCGCTGATTAGATTTATTAAAATGCGTGTAACAAGAGGGAGAGAGAGGACTAGTTAGCTAGTCCGAGTCCCCGAGGGTTTATATGTGATTAAACAAAGAGGACTAGCTTAAGTTGACCAAAGTGTTACAGTACTCAAATTAGTTCTGTCACGGGCACCTTGTTGGTGTATTCATGAAGCCCTCACCCACCAACCTAGTTGGTGGCATGCTTCATCATCGGGCCCACCCAGTGACACCTAGTATGTCCCGGGTGTGCTACGATGCCTGATTACAGCGGAGCTGGTATATTGCTGAGAGTGCAGTGAGGTTGGGTGAGTTGTGATTTAAAATGGCTTGGTGGTGGTCCCAGTACCCGAGGGTAAATTAAATTTTAATAACTGGGCCGTCACCAGTGGTTAAAAGTAAGGCTACAGGACGCGTGAGGGTGGCGAGTTACTGCCCCCTGCGTCCTTCAGATGGTCGACATGTTTCAGCCAGTGCCTTAGAGTGTTCTGGCTTTCCTCAGGACTGTCGTTTTTTTAAAAAGGTGTGGTGAAATAAAACAGACTTAGTGTTGTGGTACAGACTATGTGATACACTCACTAAGGCGTTTTTCTATATGTGAGAGGGGGATTCCCTTCTCATGCATATCTGTACAAACAAACATTAAGAACAAGGACAAAACATTTACAGAGAGAGTCAGTAGTCAATTTAGACATATGGTCAACAATGCTTAGGTGGCCGGATCTATAGTGCAAGGTGAGAGGACTATAGTCGGCTAGATGTGATGGTACTGGTGGTGCCATCAGAGTGAAAATACGCGACTAATTAGAAGTGTGGTGTGGCTAAAACACGGAAATCACACTGAAAGGAGTTTACTTAGTGTGGCAGGGCGCAAGAAAATTGTTCTTACGCTTTGGGTTATTAGCCAAGGCTTCCTGGAGGGAAGCGGTAAGGGGATGACCCTATGGGAGAAAAAGAGATAGGCCGTAGGGGTTAGGGACCTGTGAGGAAAGAAGCGCTTACCCAGTTTGTTGTTTGGAGGCTTGTTAGGTTTGTCATACTCACAGTCTTTCTGGTCAGTGCCTGCATTGTACCTGTTGTCCCGCCGTCGTCCTCCGGTAGAATGAGCCTGTCGGCGTGTGGGCTTTTAATACTATGGTTAACAAGGTAATGATGAGCACCTGTGGGAATAGTAAGGGTGGAAAGACTACCCCTTTGTGTTGTTGCTGCTCATGCTCGTGGTTTGCACACTAGTCTCTCGTGCATGCTCAGTACATCAGCGCGATTGCTCATGCTCAAGATTTGCACACTAGTTTCTCGCACATGCTCAGTATGAATGCGTGATTATAATGCAGGTGATTTGTACTCTAGTCTTTTGCATATGCTCAGTATGATAGCGCGATTGCATTAAGGTACATGTAGCAACTAAAATATGCCGCCGTTGGTACGGGGAAAGGGGCAACACCCGTGTTAGGTGTGGCGTGGTCTTATCTGCGCAGGCGCGAAGGGATCAGCGTTGGCTATGTATGCGCTAATATTGGGGAAACATGCCTGTGGGACGCGCCGCCTCCCAGAGTGGTTCGGCCTGTTAATCTCTGCTTAATGCGCATGCGCTGCTAGGCGCTGCGCGCTAAAGTTGACATGGCAGTATTAGGGGGGTTGAAGCATGTGCCCATGATAATGGCAGCCTAGTGGTACACACAAGGGGGTGCATGATCTATGTCTAAGTACAGAGGGACTATGGCACGGGGGACTGACCACTCTACACAGGCGAGGTAATTGTGACTAGTGTAGGTCTAGGGTGTGACTGAATTCCACGGTATGGCGTCGTTGAGGCCATTGGTTTGGGTGGATAGGCGATATATCCAACGTTGTTCCTTGCTGAGTAATTTCTTCTCATTATCCACTGCCAGTTCCGGTAGTTGTTCGATGATGGTCCAGGTCAGGTCATTGGGAGTGTGTCCCTGGGTGATGAAATGACTGGTCAGTTTACTAATGTTCTTCTTGCACCTGATTGTGCTCCTGTGTTCTGTGACTCTAGTTCTTATTTTGCGGGCGGTCATACCGATGTATCGGAGGCCGCAGCTGCAGGTAAGTAGGTAGATCACGTTACGTGAATTACAGTTTGTGTGGCTGCGTTGAGTCCACAATTTGTCTGGCTCTAATAGCAATGTTTTCGTATGGCTGGTAAGATGGCACACGCTACAGTCATTGCATGGATAATGTCCAGAGATTTTAGGCAGGCCCCACGCATTCAGGATAGTGTTGGGTTCTCTATTGGTCAGGGGTCTGGGGCGGGTGCTCACGAGTTGGTCATTCAGGTTGTTGCACCTTTTGTAGGCAAACCTAGGGGTTTCCCATTGTCCTTCTCCAGAGTTTAGGATTTTCCAGTTTCTGCGTATGAGCTTCGCCACCTCATTGGAGGCTGTGTTGAATGTGGTGACACACGTGATGGGTTGGTCACTCTTGTCCTTGGGTACAGTTTCCAGGAGGGCCTCCCTATTTTGGTTCCTGGCTCTTTTCTTGGTTTTGTTAATGATGGCCCGGGGGTAGCCTCGTTCCTCCAGTTTCTTAGACAGGTCTGCCGACTGATTTTTGTAGTCGGTTGCTTGAGTGCAGTTTCTAGTCCTCTCTCTCCCTCTTGTTGCACGCATATACAGGCAGCGCACAGCTGCGAGAGTTTGACAACATCAACATGGCCGAGAACCATGGCCTTACCTTTACGGAGGAGGAGGTCAACGATATTCTCTCAGACCCCTCTTTTCAAGTTGATTTCAACATCGCTAATTCCATAGCCCAAACAACTGATTGGGAGACCCTCACTGAGAAAAAGAGAAACAGGATCCGCACCATCCTCCATGGAGTGATCCTAGCCCAATATGTCAAAACCAACAGGGCCCCAAGAGGACTGATTGTCACCAACGCACCCAGGATCTTCCTAGATGACCCCACTTTCAGGAAGGACTGGGCTCAGATCGCCTGGCATTGCACCAGGGACTGGATGATACTAATTATAAAAACTGCCAAACGCCTTTCAGAAGCCATCGTAATTGAAATCCAATTATCAGAAAGCCACTTCAAAACAACCCTGACAGCCTACAAAAAGAAATTAGATGACCAAAATAAAGAAATTAACGAGTACAAGGAGTACCTGACCCAAGCTAAAATCAAGAAATTTGAGAAAGACCTCAAAAAATTTAGCTATGCCAAAGTCTTTCCATACTCTGAAGATGACTTTACCCCACCAGCCAATAACTCAAATGCCTCAGACTCCTCAGCAGATGACAGTTCCGCATCCAGTGACTCTAGCAATAGCTCACACAAACGGGGTGGCAGAGGCCGCCGCGGACAACGCTGGCCAAACACCTGGCAGGGAGGACCACCTGGATATTACTTCGGGCCTCCAACGAACTTTGGCCCAATGCAAAACCCCTACTTCAGATACCAGCAAACGTATACACCTGGCCCCATGCCCCTATTCCCAGGAAACCATGGACCCCACATGCCTCCTTTTTTAGGACAGGGCAGAAGAACACGCGGAAGGAGAAGACACAACCCGCAACCACAAGTACACTGGGCCGAAGACGGAAACCCAGTGAGCGCGAACACTCGCCAGAAGGCACCCAGCCAACCGGGAACCAGCAAACCATAAACCAAGCAACCCATGAGTCCATGGTGTTTAACCTTTCTAGCATTTCACTGACACCCAAACAGGTCTCAGTACTAGAAAAGGGACTATCCTTCGTGCCAACAACTAGATTGGACAAATTTAAACTGCACGTGGAACTGGCGGAGTTCATGAGGAAACTAAAACTCAAGGCCTTCTTCGAGAAACCCTCGAGGGACGACTCAACTCCCACTGAAAACCCTAACATCACAGGCCTGAGGACCAAATCCAACCTTCACCCCGCCACCCTCCACAGTGCCCCCAGAGATCACCACTTTTGAATTGGCTGTTTACAATGATGTTGAGAACCTAGAACCAACCAACCACTTCAACAACCTGTCGAAGGAAGACAGAGAAACCATCCAGGAACTCAAAAACAATCCCTCTATCATAATAAAACCTGCCGACAAGGGAGGAGGCATTGTGCTCTTAGATAAACAGGACTATGACACCGAATGCCGCCGACTACTAAGCGACCAAAGAAACTATAAGAAACTGGAACATGACCCAACCAACTCACTACAAAGCACTATTCAGGCACTAGTGAAGACCGCCCATCAGGCGGAACACATCTCCAAACAAGAAGCAGAGTACCTCTGCCCCCAAAAGATAAAAGTACCATACTTTTACACAGTACCGAAAATACATAAAGGTATTCTCCCCCCCCGGGCAGACCTATAGTGTCTGGCATCAACTCCCTTCTGGAACCCCTCTCTCGCTATTGCGATTTCTTTCTTAACCCACTGGTCCAGCAAACACCCACTTACATCAAGGACACCAAACACTTACTACAAGTCATCAACAACACTGAATTCAACCCAGAAACCCAACTCATGGTGGGCCTGGATATTGAAAGCCTTTACACCAGTATCCCCCAGGACGCCACTATCCAAGTCCTGAGACAGGTACTTATGGAGTCCCCATGGCTGCACCGCACACCCAGAGACTTGATCCTCCAATGTGCCACAATAGCACTAAAGGAAAACTATTTCGAGTATGAGGGAAGCCTGTACCTCCAAACCAACGGAACTTCAATGGGCAGCGTCTTCGCCCCCAGCGTGGCAGGACTCTATGTCCACCTCTTTGAGCAGACCCACATCACCCACAACACCAATCCTTATACCAGGAATATTCTCACATGGCGTCGATATATAGACCATGAATCAAAGGGAATGGATCACTTGTAACTGGAAATAGGGGTCTTTTAGATCGTTATCTGAACCGCTAATACCTAAATAGGTATTATGAGAACCCTCAATCACGTATTTTTTATGGTATTGGCGGTTTATCTTGGTTCTCCGCCTTATGAATACGTGTCAGCATTATCATTGGGTCTCTTGTGTGTAATGCTTCCTCCACCTGGAGGGAACCGCTAATTCGCAGTAGTGATCAGAGATATTGGTGCAAAAAAGGTGCAAAATAAAGTGATAAGTTGACGTTAAAAATGTCTTACCGACACTGCCCTCAAAAAGCAAAATTTATTCTGTCAGGTGTGTTGGTAGACTCTTAAAAGTTAAAAATAGTGGTGCAGTAGGTCAAATTATGTAACCACAGCACATTTCGGTGTCCAAATCAAAAATGGTCGACATGTTTCTGCCCCTCTAGTGCCCCAGGAGGGGGTCGTTGGGCATTCTTCAGGACCTTGTGAATGTGAGAACCGGTAGTATCCAGTTCAAAGAAGGAAGTTTATGGTTGTCTCCATAAACAAATAGTCTATCAGTATCTTAAGGTTATTATTTTCCTACAAAAAGGAAGAACAAATAAAATAAAAGAGACAAAACAATGAAATGCACACCAATCTAGGTGTTTATGAAGCAGATACCTTTGTAAAAATGGCAATTCTTTAAAATACTGACTGTAAAGCAATGTCAAAAATGGCAAATCTTCACTGTATTCAGAGAGAGCGATCACGGAGGAAGTTAGTGTCTGTTACTATATAATTTAAGCACAGAGAGCTGCCCAACGACCCCCTCCTGGGGCACTAGAGGGGCAGAAACATGTCGACCATTTTTGATTTGGACACCGAAATGTGCTGTGGTTACATAATTTGACCTACTGCACCACTATTTTTAACTTTTAAGAGTCTACCAACACACCTGACAGAATAAATTTTGCTTTTTGAGGGCAGTGTCGGTAAGACATTTTTAACGTCAACTTATCACTTTATTTTGCACCTTTTTTGCACCAATATCTCTGATCACTACTGCGAATTAGCGGTTCCCTCCAGGTGGAGGAAGCATTACACACAAGAGACCCAATGATAATGCTGACACGTATTCATAAGGCGGAGAACCAAGATAAACCGCCAATACCATCAAAAATACGTGATTGAGGGTTCTCATAATACCTATTTAGGTATTAGCGGTTCAGATAACGATCCAAAAGACCCCTATTTCCAGTTACAAGTGATCCATTCCCTTTGATTCATGATATACAATTAGGAAGAAGAATGGATGACTGCTCCTTCTAGCTCCCTTCTTTTGATTATAAGATATTAAGCAGCGCACAGCTGTGGGAGCATCACTTACTACTTCTCTCTCCATCTGGGAAGATTAAGTGAGCTTTTTCCTCTGCAAAGGAACCAAGAACTTTGCTTACTAATATAACTTTTCTAGATACAAATCTCGAATCTACTTAATCAACCATGGCTGAAAACCTGGGTTTGAGTTACTCAGCAGATGAAATAAATGCAATTCTTTCCTTACCATCACTACTTCAGAACAGCGACCTCACACAAACATTGGAACAAAATACAGACTGGGCAGGACTCTCTGAGCTGAAAAAGGAGCAAGTAAGGACTGCTATCCACGGCGTCATAATGACTGAATATTTGCGAGCTAATGCAGCCCCTAAGGGCCTCTGGGTACACAATGCACCACACATTTTTCTAAAAGATCTAACATTCCGTAAGGATTGGTCTGCGATTTTGTGGAAGTGCACAAGAGACTACCTTGTGTTAATAATAAAAACAGCCACAAGACTGACAGAAGCTCTAACTATCAAAATTCAACTATATGAAACCAAAATTAAGAACATGGTTCAATTATCAATCAGGGAAAACTTACCATTTGGGCAATTTCTGCGTATACGCAGAAACTGCACTCAAGCAACCGACTACAAAAATTAGTCGGCAGACCTGTCTAAGAAACTGGAGGAACGAGGCTACCCCCGGGCCATTATTAACAAAACCAAGAAAAGAGCCAGGAACCAAAATAGGGAGGCCCTCCTGGAAACTGTACCCAAGGTCAAGAGTGACCAACCCATCACGTGTGTCACCACATTCAATACAGCCTCCAATGAGGTGGCAAAGCTCATACGCAGAAACTGGACAATCCTAAACTCTGGACAACGACAATGGGAAACCCCTAGGTTTGCCTACAAAAGGTGCAACAACCTGAAAGACCAACTCGTGAGCACCCGCCCCAGACCCCTGACCAATAGAGAACCCAACACTATCCTGAATGCGTGGGGCCTGCCTAAAATCTCTGGACATTATCCATGCAATGACTGTAGCGTGTGCCATCTTACCAGCCATACGAAAACATTGATATTAGAACCAGACAAAGTGTGGACTCAACGCAGCCACACAAACTGTAATTCACGTAACGTGATCTACCTACTTACCTGCAGCTGCGGCCTCCGATACATCGTTATGACCGCCCGCAAAATAAGAACTAGAGTCACAGAACACAGGAGCACAATCAGGTGCAAGAAGAACATTAGTAAACTGACCAGTCATTTCATCACCCAGGGGCACACTCCCAATGACCTGACCTGGACCATCATCGAACAACTACCGGAACTGGCAGTGGATAATGAGAAGAAATTACTCAGCAAGGAACAACGTTGGATATATCGCCTATCCACCCAAACCAATGGCCTCAACGACGCCATACTGTGGAATTCAGTCACACCCTAGACCTACACTAGTCACAATTACCTCGCCTGTGTATAGTGGTCAGTCCCCCGTGCCATAGTACCTCTGTACTTAGACATAGATCATGCACCCCCTTGTGTGTACCACTAGGCTGCCATTATCATGGGCACATGCTTCAACCCCCCTAATACTGCCATGTCAACTTTAGCGCGCAGCGCCTAGCAGCGCATGCGCATTAAGCAGTGATTAACGGGCCGAACCACTCTGGAAGGCGGCGCGTCCCACAGGCATGTTTCCCCAATATTAGCGCATACATAGCCAACGCTGATCCCTTCGCGCCTGCGCAGATAAGACCACGCCACACCTAACACGGGTGTTGCCCCTTTCCCCGTACCAACGGCGGCATATTTTAGTTGCTACATGTACCTTAATGCAATCGCGCTATCATACTGAGCATATGCAAAAGACTAGAGTACAAATCACCTGCATTATAATCACGCATTCATACTGAGCATGTGCGAGAAACTAGTGTGCAAATCTTGAGCATGAGCAATCGCGCTGATATACTGAGCATGCACGAGAGACTAGTGTGCAAACCACGAGCATGAGCAGCAACAACACAAAGGGGTAGTCTTTCCACCCTTACTATTCCCACAGGTGCTCATCATTACCTTGTTAACCATAGTATAAAAAGCCCACACACCGACAGGCTCATTCTACCGGAGGACGACGGCGGGACAACAGGTACAAGGCAGGCACTGACCAGAAAGACTGTGAGTATGACAAACCTGACAAGCCTCCAAACAACAAACTGGGTAAGCGCTTCTTTCCTCACAGGTCCCTAACCCCTACGGCCTATCTCTTTTTCTCCCATAGGGTCATCCCCTTACCGCTTCCCTCCAGGAAGCCTTGGCTAATAACCCAAAGCGTAAGAACAATTTTCTTGCGCCCTGCCACACTAAGTCAACTCCTTTCAGTGTGATTTCCGTGTTTTAGCCACACCACACTCCTAATTAGTCGCGTATTTTCACTCTGATGGCACCACCAGTACCATCACACCTAGCCGACTATAGTCCTCTCACCTTGCACTATAGATCCGGCCACCTAAGCATTGTTGACCATATGTCTAAATTGACTACTGACTCTCTCTGTAAATGTTTTGTCCTTGTTCTTAATGTTTGTTTGTACAGATATGCATGAGAAGGGAATCCCCCTCTCACATATAGAAAAACGCCTTAGTGAGTGTATCACATAGTCTGTACCACAACACTAAGTCTGTTTTATTTCACCACACCTTTTTAAAAAAATGGTCCTGAGGAAAGCCAGAACACTCTAAGGCACTGGCTGAAACATGTCGACCATCTGAAGGACGCAGGGGGCAGTAACTCGCCACCCTCACGCGTCCTGTAGCCTTACTTTTAACCACTGGTGACGGCCCAGTTATTAAAATTTAATTTACCCTCGGGTACTGGGACCACCACCAAGCCGTTTTAAATCACAACTCACCCAACCTCACTGCACTCTCAGCAATATACCAGCTCCGCTGTAATCAGGCGTCTTAGCACACCCGGGACATACTAGGTGTCACTGGGTGGGCCCGATGATGAAGCATGCCACCAACTAGGTTGGTGGGTGAGGGCTTCATGAATACACCAACAAGGTGCCCGTGAGAGAACTAATTTGAGTACTGTAACACTTTGGTCAACTTAAACTAGTCCTCTTTGTTTAATCACTTAGATTTATTAAAAAACATTTTTTGTATATTTGTACTATTAATATTTGTGCAAAATCCAATAAAAGCATATTTGAAAAAAAAATGTAAAGCAAATAGATGTACTTAATATTAAACCAATCACAACACACACTGAAACACATTCCACTGCATTACAATAATACCATCAATGACCTATTAAAAGGCCCTGACACTGTTATTTACAACAAAATGCCCTGGAGCCCTCCTACTACTTACCATTTCTTGGCAGCAACAACCCTCTTTGCAGCCACCTTTATTGGCCACTGCCAGCCAAACATCAGTTTCCATCCTTTCTGTGCACCAGGAACTAAACACAGATTAATCAAATTTAATCAACGACCGTCCGCTGCTCACAATGTGATGGTATTATATCTTACCCTCCCCACACACTCACACTGCATGCTGCTCCCTCCATAGTGCTTTTTTTAAAGCACAAACATTCCAGCCATGGAAAACTTTATATCCCCTCATAATTATATTTCCACTCCTCGACCTCATAATAAACTCTATCCCACTCCATCCTACCCCAATCTAGCACCTCCACTCTTTCAAAACAAACCAACTCAACTCTGTACAAACTTCCCCAAAGTAATCTACCACATGCCAATCTACCCTAGCTACCTCACTCCAATCTACCCCACTAACTCCTCCCGACCACAATCTACCATCTGTACCCCACTCTATCACATCACACTACACTCGGTCCAATCTACCACACTCAAATCTACCCCAATCTATCCCATTCAATCTATGCTACTCCAAATTACCACACTCTAATTCACAACAATCTATCCTAAGCTACCCCACTCCAATCTATCCCACTTCCATATACGCCTCTCTACCCCACTGTATCCCACTCCCCTCTACCCCACCTCACTCTACCCCACTAAACAACATGCTACCTCACTTGACTATCCCAATCTACCCCACCCCACTCCACTCTACCCCACTTTACTTCAACCCACTTCACTCCACTACAGTCTACCTCAATCTTCACAACTCCACTGTACACAAATCTAACCCACACCAAACTACCACAGTCTACCACACCCCACTAGACCCTATTCTATCACACTCCACTTCACACAAATCTAACCCACTCCACCCCAACATTATTTACCCAACTTAATTGTACAACAATCTACACCACTCCACTCCAAGCTACACATCTATACCACTGTTGGCCCACTCAAATCTACCCCACTCAAAGCTGCGCCACTCCAATCTACCCCACTCCAATTCTAACTACCTCATTCCACTAAACTACAACCTACCAAAATCTACCTCCTCTTCCCCACTCCACCTCACCCCACTCAACCCCACTCTAACCCACTCCACCTTGCCCCAATCTAAACAAATCCGCTAAAGCCCACTCCACACTACCCCAATTTACTCCACTCCAATCTACCCTATTTCACTCTTCCCCAATCTGTCCCACTCCAACATACCCTCCTCCAGTCTACCTGCCTCCAGTCTACCCACCTCCAGTCTACCGAAATCCAATCTGTCTCACTCTAACACAATCTACCCCTGGCTACCACACTCTTCCCTATTCTATTCTATCCAACCCCACTCTACCCCAACCCACCACAATAACTTATTTTCTTATATTGGGGCTCTTTCATCTTGCTACTTTCCTATCTGTAACTCCCTCTACCTAATGGCCACTTTTCTGCAATTTATTTTTCCTCAACACATTCTCTGCTTCTATTCCCAGCAATTATCAATCATCCAAACTTACAAAAAAAATATTAATAATCACATAGGCCAAACCTAATGCATTTATCACTGCTTATTATTGGTTAACATCAATGATTTGACATTTCCTTTCCCTTGGTGGCACTGCTCCCATCTATTGATGTTCTTCAGATTACTCATTTCAGTTTTCTCTGCCCGCTTTCTTGAGTGGTTCATGTGTTTGCTTGCTTAAATTAGTAGTTCAATCCCTTGTCCTTTCGTGAATTGATTAGCTCCACTTAGATTTGTACTCAACCTTGCAGCCAGGCTCATCACCGACTGCAAAAGTTTCGACCACATTACCCCAGCCCTAAAAACTCTTAAATGGCTTCTCATCAAAGACAAATCCGCCTACAAAAACGCATGCATCACTCACAAAGTCCTCCATCAAAATGCACCACCATACCTTGCCAAGAAACTCTGCAAAGCGGGCAGCACACGACCTCTGAGAAGCACTAACGCTTTCCTCCTTGACCCACCCCTGCTAAAAAAGAAATTCACACAATCCCGCTCTTACTCCCGAAATGCCCCATACATCTGGTAAGCTCTCCCCAAAGACCTACGCTGCAACCCTTTAAAAAAGACCTCAAAATGCACCTACTCAATAAATATTGGGGGTCTTAACCTGCGCCTTAAATTTGATCTTCCATGTCTTATATGTATATAACTCTTTGCTCTATCTGTTCACGTGATATGTATAATCTCAAGCCGTTTTCTCTTTTGTTTTACTTGTTATTTCATGATGTTGTAATTTTGTTTCTTATCGTAACAATCTCAGTCTTGTAAAGCGCTCTGATACCTCTGGGTTCAGCCAGCGCTATATAAAACCTCTAAAATAAATAAATTAATTGAATCCGTCATATGTTCACTTTACAAAATAAACAAAATACTTTTTCTCACCAAACATAAATAGGTACTTTCTCCCCTAATTACACAAGACATAACAGGCTTCTCATCACAATGTCTGCAATTTCTTGCCACCTTTATTTGGCAAGTAGGCCTGCTTTTCAGAGTAGGGCTCAAAATTTCAATATAACAGTTTATAATTGCATTATTCATTGCTTTTGCCTAATTGTAATGTCCCTATATTTTGAGCTTTCGATAATTGCCTGGCATTTTATATTTGTCCTGGCTGTCAGTCTGATAGCAGTGCATTTGGCGTCGGTAAATTAATTGCCAGTGTTCTAGCTTTTCATCTAATCCTTGAAAGCACCACCAGAACGTGTGTCATAATAACAATTAAGAAAATAGGTCAAATCGAGGTTTAGATCTAGTTTGTGTGACTGTCTATGTTGTTGCACCAAATCACCAAGATATACTCATGCTTCCTTTCATTTTGATTTGAATTAAAACATTAAGGAATTCAAAAGAAGTTCCCCTTCTGTCCTTTTGAGTTTCCCTGTATCTCCATAAATTTTTCTTATCATAACAATACCACAGAGGTTATTTCCTACTTTTATCTCCTTTAGAAAAACTACAAATGTATGTTCATATCAACATCTCTCTTTGTAAACATTACATTTTAAACTTTTAAGTTTGTTTTTATACTGTGCATTTATAAACGCTTGCTTAATAATTTTAAGCACCGACTCCAAATAAAAGCAGTCTCAAACACATTAGCCGGGGTAAAGCTGCTCTCTCCTCGCTGTTGGGCAGGGACAGAGATCATTGTCTTCGGTTTGTGAATACACGTTTCACCAACTGGAACTGTGTGCACAGGCTTTGGCTGCTGTACTGGAGAAGGCCCCCAGCCCACACCTTTCATCTCACTCCAGCACCCACACTTTCAGCCAGCGCTGTGTCTTGGACCCGCTGGTTTGGCTGCAGTTTAAGCGCCAAGCTGTCTTCTCTTAGTCTCTCTTGTCTGACCTCTCTGTGTGCCAGCGTGTCTTCCTCCTTCTTTGTGCTTAGACACCATCTATTCCTTCTTAAAGCAGCTAAAGAATCCTCTCTGGGCAGAGCCCTCCCCCCATAACCTGCCCTCTACCTATGTAAGCTCAGGGAAGCCCCTCTGAGTTTGGCTTTTGAAGTCACAGTAGAACAGGGACAACCAGTACTTAAGGGCTACCATTTTATAAGGATACATGCTGTATCCTGTCATTTCATGAGCACAAATGTCACTAGGGTTTGACTCTGCAAGTATTCATTTTGAAATTAGGACAAGTCTTTGCATATTATAAGGTTTTGTAAATGTGTGCGCAATGAAAGGCTGCCTTTTTTTGTACGTATGTTTCATAATTTTTAAACTTGGTAAAACAATATACACATATACACTCCACACCATGCCACATGACTCCAATCAGCATAATGGCTTGCTCTCAACACCACACACTTCCATGCCATATAATTCAACTTTACACATTTCCACTCCAAACCACATAATTCGTCAACGAGCCACATATTTCAACTTAATTACACAACACACAACATACATCCAATCCATACCACAGAATTCCACATCATGCCACAAAATTCAACAGCACACCACATAATTAATCTTCACAACATACCACTCCAGAACACAAAATGACATT
Source organism: Triturus cristatus (assembly GCF_964204655.1). NCBI lineage: Eukaryota > Metazoa > Chordata > Amphibia > Caudata > Salamandridae > Triturus > Triturus cristatus. The sequence goes on from NC_140583.1 coordinate 743,999,432, forward strand.
CCACATAATTACAGTCTGACACAATCCCACTCCACATTATTCCAATACACTCAATATCACATAATTATTATCCACATATTTCCACTGCACACCATGCCACATAATTCCACTGCACAAATCTATTCCACATCACACACAATTCCACAAATAACAATTCCAATACAGCCCACATAATTCCACTCAACGCCACATACATCCACTCCACTTCAATACACAAAGGTAAAAAACATTGGGGGATATTCTTAAGAACGTGTGATAATTATCACAAAATTAGCTTAACACAACTTTGCATATCGCAATCTATCGCGGGAAAATAACTCCGTGTCAACGTTGTATTCGCAACCCGACGGTACCATGACAACTGACTGCGTTAAAATTAACCTGACGCTGAAATAACGCAAAACTCGAACACGAAAAAAGTTGCGATGTGGCTAATCACGATACAAAAATCAGCGATAACTAGTGACAGGCCTGCAATTCCCACGTGTCATGCGGGAAAATGCACTATAAAAGCAGAACAAAAAAAAGGCAAAACAAATAAACTGCGTAGCACCATGGATGCACCCGGGCCAAGTGTAGAGGACAACCCGCACCCCACAAGCCCCACAGACCACCAGCAAGGAACCTCAGGGTCAGGGAAGGCCAAGGACGTGATAGAACACTACCAACAACTGTTCGTCACCTCCAATGTGCCATTGGCAACAAAGACGCAAATAAGGCAGACCATCTTTGACCATGTGAAAGCAGTTGCAGTTGCAGCGTTGAGGAGGACAATGGAAGAGGTCAAGAGGCGCTGGAATGATGTGAGGGGCAAAAACAAGAAGAAACTCAATGCCAACATGAAAGCAGCAACGCTCATTGAAGGTGGGGGTCCAGCGGCACACCAGGAGCTGGAGGACATGGAGAAAATGGTGGCGACAGTCATCAGTCAGGATACGGGGCCAGGAGTTGGGGATATGGACATTGCTCAAAATGACCTGACACAACATCAACAGGCTGAGTACCAACCTGGGACTGGGGGGACGGGGGAGATGGGCACAATGGCACACATGCACAATTAAGTAGAGAACACTGCACACCCACAATGACTCTGGATCATATCCCGTTTTCTCGTGGCACACTGCAGCACACATACAAACACCAAGTAGGCCCCCGTACCCCATGTCCCCAAAGAGGTCCCACCCCACACATCACCAATCTCACCACCAACACGTGCGAAACCCAGTAAAGATGGGTATTTGTGAGCCACACTGACACTGCAAGTGACACCACATGACGATTAGCATGGCTGCAGTCCAATCATCATGACATTGTGCATGCCACAACACTGAGGTGGCTGAGTGTGGAACACATCCGGAAAGGAGCAGGTCACACTCTGACACATCCATGTGCACAAACAACCCCTGACGTCAACAACACATCTGTGGACAAACCATGCCCAAGAGTCACAACTCGACCAAGAGCACAATTCACCCATGTCCGCTACATCTCAGCACTGTAGAAGCACAGGAGTCAAAGGTACACTGCCTGAAAGGAATGAGGGGCAGCCAAATCATAGCTGCAAGGGCGCCTCACCCACAATGCAGCACACATACATAAGAATAAGAGCACCTCAACATTGACAACAATGTGGTACAAACTGCAACACTTTCACATCAGAACACAGGACACAACTGGTGCCGCATGTATGTCCAAAATGGACAATCACATCTGGCATAGCAGGAAACTGTGAGATGACAATGTACAAGTACAACCTCACATCCGTGATGCAGTACAAATGTCCACTGTCCCGCATCAAATAGGCATCTCCTCACAAACAAGTCACAATGTACATTGTCATGTAGTCTGTATCTGAACTTCGTCAATGCATCAAAATACATGGAACACACTGTGAAACTGCATCTCCCCTTTACATTGCAGAGGGACAAACAACACCTCCTGCACAGCAGACCCTACATCACGTCAGTGATGATGGAGACGACCCCCAGGACATCGACCTAGACGAACTCCAACAGTTCATGAACACACTCTGCACCCCACCTTCAGTAGCTGGTCAGCCCAGCACCATCGAGGTGAGCCAAACCCCTGCACAGACCACACAGCAGGAAGCACCCACAACCACGCCTGGCTCCCAGCACCTCACTAAAGAACACAACGCTGTGTGCTAGAATGCCAGAAGGAGCTGGCTGAACAGGTGCGGGTGGGGTTCGAACTCATGGCAGCCAAACTAGATGCCATACGTGGGTGTCTAAGTCCCATCAGGGACCACTTATCTAACAGACACCGACAGTCTGCCCTATGCCCTCCAACAATCCATGGCTGGCATCGCTGGAGTCATGACTCAGAGACAACAAAAACTGTCTAGTCCGAGAAGCTACAGAGATGTCATCTGTGATTTGGGAAACATAAGGAGGGTCATGGAGAACATGGAGCGGATGCAGGTGCAAAGAATGGCTACCACGGCTGCACACGAGAAAGCTGTAGATGGGATCTTCCATGCCCTGCAGATCCTCATCATGGGAGTGATGCCACAAGACATTGCACAGATTAATGCTGCTGCTACTTCTACATCCACATCTCCGCCCCCTGATGTGTCAGTGTCACACAGTGCTGTAGACCAAACACCACCACCCGCATGTGAGGCACATGAAATGTCAGAGGCCGAAGATGAGGATGAATCTGCCTTAGTGGCAAGTAGGAAGCAGTGGCAGTCATCTCCGCCATATGGCTCCTTTCTGCTTGGTCCTGCCCTCTGCATCATACCCTGGAATAACACATTCCACTGTCCCCAGATACACCCTGCGACACTAACCTTGCACCTCGACATGGACCGCCATATATTGTTTGCAAAACAATGACACAGCAATCAGCCTGCGGACTGAACTCTTCCCCTTCCAAGTAACTTGTCACTCCCTCAAGGACTCTGGCTGGCCCTCCACGGGGCAACATTGTAAAGTGTTCTCTGCATGGCCTAGTACTAAGACAGCTTCAACACTCCACTGAACGTGAATAATACATTCTAATACACACAGATGAGTCATGTCTATGATTAATCAAGTATGAAAGCATGGGCGAATGTAGGGGCAGTGATTCCCCCTTACGTCCATGTTGCTCATGTTGTGAGACTTGAGTAACAGTTTGCATCCCTGCACCATGGTGATACATATCTAACCCCAAAAGAAGCCCGGTTGTCAATTGTAGGTCACAAATGATAGCCTATATGTGATGATTTGGGACACATGTAAAACGCTGATGAGTAGGATTCCGTACTATCTTTGACACACAGAAATGGCATTTCGAATACGTGACACCCCAAACAGCCTCTCTGTACAGCGGTGACACACCCAACATCTATTCTCAATTTTCGAGTTTGTTAGCTCTACATGTTGCACGTACACTTGTCAGAGTGATGCGCTTATACAGAGGAGTGACATGCACTCAGGAAATGTGTGTTGGAATGAATTTATTTGCACATGCTGTGCCTGTGGTCATTTTGTGCTGTCCCATGATTGCTAAGGACTATGACAATGTGACGTGCTCATGTAAAGAAATTGTAAATTATGGTGTTCCTATGGGCAATTCCTGCTGCAGCGGAGTGTGGTCCACCTGCCACATCTTCCTCATCATCGTCCAGTGCATCTGGCACTTGTAGCCAAGGGGCATTGGTGCGTACACATATGTTGTGCAACACACAACATGCAACGATCATCTTGCACACGATGTCTGGGCTGTACAGGAGTCTTCCACCTGTTATGTCCAGGCACCTGAAACTTGACTTCAACATGCCAAATGTGCATTCCACGATGCCCCTGGTGCGTTTGTGGGCCGCATCGTACTGCCTCTGGGCTTGTGTGTTCGGAGCTCGGAGGGGTGTCATCATCCAAGGGCAGAGTGCATATCCTTGGTCACCTGTGACAGTGCAGAGAGACATTAGTCAATAGTTGGTTCTGCATGGTGTGTTGGCAGGCTCACTGGTTCACTGGTGTGTGATATGTGTGACTTAGTGATTCCTGTTTGACATGTACTGCTTGTAGCAAGTGAGCGACATCAATGTGTATTACGTAGCCTCACTGCTGCGCCTCCCTCCCCCGAGCCCATTTACTATTGTGCGCAGCACGGTTGCATCACTTGCACTCCTCCGGCACACCATTGTCATGCCTGTCTGAGCATGACCACAAGCCTGAAAATGACACTGTGATGTTGTGCATTGAAGGTGGGCGGCCACGTGTGTGTAGGCCTATGGTAAGGATGGGGCGGACACAGATGTAGAGTTCATGGCTGGCTGCACTCGTGATGCGGTTGATGCTATACCTTTGGGTTATGCTGCGGTAATAGCGACACACACAACAGTTGGCATGTATGAGACCGGACCCCGAGCAGTCCTGCGCTCCCTCATTTACCCCTTCGGCCGAGCCCCCACTTCGGGGGCATGCGACAATGCAACATTGTCCATGTGGGACGGGTGGTGCCGACACTACAGCAGAGACACATGCATTAGTTACTGCCTTGGCAAGGCCAAAACTTAACCATACCCAGAGCCCCGAGTTGATGAACCACACCCCTACGCTGGCCTGTTATACGCCAGTCCACTTATCTTATGCTCACAGGGGGGTACGACACAGCTACATGTCCCAGGTCTACCCCAATGCCTGAGGTGACAAGGTTGTGTCCGCTGTACACAGCACAATGTTATGTGGTAGGGCCCGGGGCCCTCATGCATACATAATGACCACACGGACACACTCAGATAGTTTGTGGAATTGGCTACGGGCATGTGCGCCGGCCCCTTTTATTGCCAGGGTCACATGTCCAGTGACGCCTGTGCTGGATGGGTGTGGGGTGAGTGTAAGTCAGTCCTCAGGGAGTGGTTGGTGCTGGCAACAACTACAACAGTGATCAGACAATCAGAAGTTCAAAGTTCAAACAGCAAGGGTCCATGACTTGAGCTGCACAGAGCTAGTGGCCCTGTATGCACTGCGGCCAGCACAGGCACACCGCCACGGGACTGTGACATGCAGTGCACTGAGGTAGGGCCACGAGAGCTGAGTGGGTCCTCGTCGATGTCCAAGGTGAATGTTACGGACTGTTTTGGGGGACAGTGGAAGGTGTTCATCCAGGGCATGATGCAGAGGGCAGAACCAAGCAGAAAAAATATGGAGGAGATGAATGCTAAAGACTCATTCTTAACACCAAGTCAGTATCAGCTACATGATGATGAAGACAACCCTGAGGTTCTGGGCTTTTAAGAGTCCAGAGGTGTCAGGGAAACAACACCCGAAGACCCCTGAGTTCCTTCCTGTCTCGGTGCACAAATAAACAGAGACGCGGGTTTCTCGATGGTGGCGTCAGAGACCAAGATTTATTCACTGCAGGGACACAGAAGTCATAGGAACCACACAGAGGCAGAATCTACGAGACTGTTCAAATTGCATTAAGTGGGTTGTTCCTTAAATACACGAAAAATGTCTTTAGGCAACATTACACGAATATTTCTCATGCCCAACCCGGTATCCCAAACAAACAGTAAATAGATATCAAACAATAACTAATCGTAGGTTTTCGGCATTCGATCAGGTCCCCTTGTCAGTTTTCCATTCTTTGCCCGATCCTCCCCATCATAAAAATCGTAACCTCCCCATTGTAAAAGCCCAGAAGGAGAGGAGCAGAGCCAGGTGCAAAGGATTGAAAAGTAGGATAAGAGGTGTTTATGGATCATAAACGGGCATGGCTACCGTCTTCGGCCTTTCAGTCAGGACAATGGACACGAGAAACAGTATAGCAGGACTGGCCTCAGGCAAGGGAGGCAGCTTGATTCTGCCTAGTCATGCAGCGTCAGCCTTTCTCGGGGCTCGAGCTTACGTATCCTTAACAAGGTGATTCTGCCGGGGTCATCGCCCGTTCATTGACTATGTGAGGGCAAGAAACAAAATGGATGCCGTAACTAAAATGGATGCCATGACTTAACAACAGAATGCCCTATTTCTCAGCGAATTCATGCTAGTTGCGCAGCGAAAACACTGTCATGCATATAATGGATCATTTACGGTTCATTGGTACTAAAATCGTGTCAGTACTACGATACCGAATACACGGGTTCGGATCGCTACAGAACCTCAGACCGTCCTTTTGCCCTTACATAGGCAATAACTTACTCTATGTCAGAGTCCATTTCTATGTTCATCAGGTCACTGATATGTTGCTGAAGCATTACTCTATCCCGTGGCGTATCTCTAAAAACAGGTGGTCTTCTTACGCATGTCGAAACACAAAGGCTACATAAGGCAGGACCACACTGAACAATGAGACAGCACGAAAATAAAAATACCAACGCAACACCAGTGACTATCAGAACCTTCCATCCCCATGCAGATAACAGACTCCAGAACCATCCCATTAATGACCAGTCACCTTCCTCTACATGAATAGAGTCAGAGATTTTGTGTAACTTAGAGATGGCCTTATATACCGTTGGCGCATTATCTGGGATAAAAACACAGCAACTCGAATGGATCATCTTACATACCCCACCTCGATCTGCAAGTAACACATCAAGGACCATACGGTTCTGTAACGTCATGAGGCGATCCGCTTGAAGCTCAGCTGTCAGGTTACTAAGGGCACCCGCAGTTTCGGTGATAGTGGATTCAACTACCCGTGTTAGTTGACGTAAGTTTCTACTGTTGGCCATAGGCCCCCAGAATGGAAGGAAACCTTTGAAGAAGTCTCCTGCTCCTTGGCCTGCAGTATCTTCTTTACTGAAAACACCTCTCACAACTCTAGTTTTGTGATAGTCCGGTGCAGCAGTGTATGTCGGAGGTAACAGTTGAGCGATATAACATGAGCCTGAGAAGTCAGCAGGCAGCCATGTGTATGCTCTGTCTTTGCAAACAAAATAGGTACCCTTAGCAGCTAAAAATGCAGGGGAAGACTGTGACGGGAAAACGTATGTTTCGATACAGTCACTCTTCCCTAGTCGAGCTTTCGGATTCCTCCCATTTCCTTGCAAACAGACCTGACCTTGGTGGGGTACGACCAGATCGGAGTCGAGCTTTTACGTTTGTTCGCACCCAAAGTAATGCCATATTCCGTAACATTCCAACCCATGTAAACTCGCAATTCATCCTTGGGAATGAACGGAGTGTTATTGACGTCTCTAACCATGTCAGTGATTCCTTTTACCAAGGCTCTATTAGCGGAGTTATACCTAGTGGAATGCGGAGGTCGTGGAGGATAGGTCTCTAGGGCATAAGCGAACATGGTCTGAAATGCCCAGAATGATCCATTATAACTAAAGGGCAGAATCAGATAAGGGATGCCCTTGTCCATGGTATGTGGTATCAAGCCACACACCCAGCAGTTCGTTGTGTTAACCACTAGTTGATGTTGGTGCAAGAGCTGAATGAAAGTGTTATTTATAAACTCAGAGCGTCGAGCTTGCTCGTGGGCAGGAAAAGGATGGAAAGAATGAAGAGAAACAACAGTCGGAGAAACGGGAACACGGGGAGATACTGTAGATGTAACAGGTGTAAAGATCAACTGAATACCAAAAATAATTCCGCCTACCAAAGTTATTAAAACAATCAGAAGTGTCAGAGCACATTGCATTAGAAAACATTTGCTATACAATATGTCATATAGTTTTGTCTTGTGCACATTTATGACGTTAACCCGTCGCAGTTCAGGAAGCTCCATCTTCTACAACCGTTCGCAACGGATGGTTTGTACCTGTTAAAAAAATTGCCTCTGTCTACCCTGGGAGTTCCCAAAGTAAACAGAAGGAACCGACCTTGTGTCTGGTTCCCTGCAAATTAAAACAAAGCACACGTTACGACCCTACGGTAACCCAGACGGCAAGGTGAGAAAACAACAAAAACAAAAAGATAAAAATTTAGAGCAAACTTCCTGACTGAATGGGATGCGATAAGATCAAAACAGTTTTCAAACAGAAAGGTAATTATGCAATGTCATTTGGTTCATAGCATGAGAACGTAGATTATATCTGTACTTCCCGGGTCTTGTCTGATCTTGGAATAGCTGGTCTACAGGTGCAGAAATGTTCGACTCCACAGGTGACAAATGTTCACTTTGTACAACACTCTGTCCAAAGTTCAAAGGAGCGGTTCCTGCTGAGGTGTCAGAGTTCTGCGTTTCAGTTCGTGGGTCCGTTATGTACTCTGCATCACTGAAAGGGATGAGCCTAGGAACAGGTTCTGTCTCGGATACACCAAATCCCTGTCTAACCCAGTTGTCATAGGGGAGTGGGAGAGGGACACGCTTCGTATGGCTAGCGTGCACCCAATTCTTCCTTCCAGCTAGGCGTACAGCAGTTCTCGTTGTTAGGAGCACTTGGAACGGGCCCACGAATCTTGGCTGGAGGTTCCGGGTTCGCTCAAAATTCCGTACCACCACTTGGTCACCTGGTTTCAACGTGTGGCCTGGACTCTCTGGCAGTTTAGGCAAGGATTCGAATACCTGTTGGTGAATAAGGCTTAGTTTAGCAGTCAAGTCATGAAGATAATCAATCAACATTGGATATTCGATCTGTTTGAATTCCTTTGGCCTAGGGACTCCCCAAACGTTAGCAGGACGACCGAACACAATCTCATATGGGCTAAGCCCTACTCGAGAGTGTACAGTCGCTCTGGTGGACAGTAGAGCTAAAGGCAGTGCATCTGGCCAAGATAGACCAGTGGAAGCTTGAATTTTAGCAAGTTTCAGCTTCAGGGTACCATTGTACCCTTCAACCAAACCTGCTGATTGTGGGTGATTCGCACTGTGGAATTTCTGGGTGATACCCAGACCTGCACACACACTCTTCATAACTTTCCCTACGAACTCACTTCCATTGTCTGACCAAACAATCCGTGGCATACCATACCTGGGGAAGTATTCTTTGAGGAGGATTTTGGCAGTGGACATAGCAGTGTTATCCTTTAATGGATATGCCTCAATCCATCTTGAAAAGGCACAGACTACCACTAGGACATATTTAAGATTGTTACACCTGTCCATGTGGATAAAATCCAACTGAATCACTTCAAAGGGACAAGAAGGGGGAGCAAAATGACCAGTTGGGGTTGGGGTTCCCTTGCCAGGATTATGCATCAGGCATATCATGCAGTTTTTCACCACTCTTTCCGCACCCTTTGTAATTCCATCATTCTTCCATACTGGAGCTAACATTTTACAGATCCCTTTCGAACTGATGTGCGCCGCTCCATGCGCCATCGTGACTACTGCGAGCACATATGCATCAGGTAACATCCAACGCTGCTGTTCAGACAAATCAACCCAACATCCACTTGAATCCATTTTACCCGTTTTCTCCTTCCATTCATTCTTCTCATTTTCAGTTGCTTCATTCTGGATTGCCTTCACACTTTCAATCGTATTCTCACGCATTCCTGATTCAGCAATCCATCTTGTAGACGTTGCAACGTACATTCGGCTCGTCATGTTCCTGGCCGTCTCTTTGGCGACCTCATCAGCGAACGCATTCCCACGGCCAACATCATCCGTAATCTTTCGATGTGCACTGCACTTCACAATCGCAACTTCATTCGGTAGGGTCACAGATTCCAATAGATCGGTGACTAACTGTCCATGTTGGATCTTAGTCCCATGGGACGTGAGAAAACCTCTTTCTTTCCACAGACGTCCAAAACTATGTGCTACGCCGAAGGCGTATTGGCTATCAGTAAACACATTCACTCTCTTTCCCTCAGCTAAAACACACGCTCTTGTTAATGCAATTAATTCTGCAGCCTGAGCAGAATTCTGACTCACTCTTGCGGTCTCCACAATCGTACTCAAAGTCGTAACTGCATACGCGGCCGTCACATCACCATTCTGTAGTTTAAAGCATGACCCATCGACGTACAAAGTGCCATCTGGGTCTAGTAACGGAGTGTCTTTTAAATCAATCCTACCTTTTGTCTCTTCCTCAGTTCTGAAACAACAATCATGGGGCTCTGAATCACTCGACTCCTGGGTAGTCGGCAACAGCGTTGCTGGATTCAATATGTTGCATCGCTTGATCTGAATGTGACTTGCCAAAAGCGTCAGCTCATAGCCTGATAGTCTAGCACTGGTGAGGTGCTGAGTTTTTGTTCGATTCATGAGTGTATCCACAGCATGTGGAACCATGACTACTAACATGTTGTTCATGACTAGTCCAGCAGACTGTCGAATAGACACTGCAGCTGCTGCTGTAGCTCTCAAACAACTTGGCAATGCTCTGGCTACCGGGTCTAATGTGGATGAGAAATATGCACAAGGCCGCTGTTTGTCACCAAATTGTTGTGTTAATACACTCAACGCACAACCTTCTCTTTCATGGACATATAAAGTAAACGGCTTACTGTAGTCAGGAGTACCCAACACAGGAGCTGAACACAGCGCATCACGTAAGTCGGAGAAGCTCTGTTGACATTCATCCGACCATGGCAAAGGGCTCGGAACACCTTTTCCAGTCAGGGCTACCAATGGTTTTGCCATGAGAGAAAAATTTGGGATCCATTGCCTGCAGTATGACGTAATACCCAAAAACGCACGTACTTCTCTCTGTGTGCTTGGTACAGTCATCTGCGAAATTGCTTTGATTCTCTCTGGGGTCAACCTTCTCCCCTCCTTTGACAAAAGATGACCTAAGTAGGTCACTTCTTGGCAACAATATTGCAGTTTGGAAGGTGAAACCTTGTGATGTAAGTCTGACAAATGACGTAATAAAGAAATTGTAGCTATTTTGCAAGTTTCCTTGTCATCAGTAGCCAGTAAAAGATCATCTACATATTGGATCAGAGAAACACCAGGAGGAAGTACAAGAGCATCTAGTTGACTCTTCAATGCTTGGCTGTAAATTGAGGGGCTCTCACAATAACCTTGTGGAGCGCGTTTGAATCTGAAACTGCGACCTCCTAAGGAGAAACCAAAAATGTCTCTACTTTCCTCGGCTATCGGAATGCTGAAGAAGGCATTCTTCAAGTCGATCACTGTAAACCATGAGGCTGAGGCAGGAATCAACGTCAATAATGCAGTGATATCTGGTACCACAGGAAACTGCGGAATCACTATTTTGTTAACCTCTCTGAGGTCAATCACAAATCTGTAGATTGGAGGTTTAGACGGGTCAGTGCGTTTTAAAATCGGCAGAACAGGACTATTGCAGACATTTCCTCTAGTTTCCTCTATCACATCTTTCTGTATTAAGTCTTTCACAATCAGCAAGAGTGCACGTTCACCTTCATTCGAAATCTGATACTGTGGGATTCGTGGGAATCTAACATTCGCTTTCAGACTTACCACATAAGGGGGGATTTCCAAGAGGCCTACATCGTTAGGACCAGTCGCCCAAAGAGTATCAGGGAGAGAACGCAGCTCCGGTGGGAGCTTATCCATCGACAAGTACATTGGAGAGATGACTCTTTTGCCTAATGTGAGCTGTACTCCTGAAGGAGAACAGTACAGTGTCGCATGCAGGCGTTTCAACAGATCTAAACCAAGCAGATTCTCATTACAACCGGTTGTTAGGATAAGGGGTGCTTCTAGTTCGCATGGCCCAACGGAAATTGATAAAGGACTAGAAACAGGATTGTGAACAGGGGCGCCTGAGAAACCTACTGAAGTGTTCGTTAAGCCAGACAAAGGTGCGCCAGGGAGTTTCGCATGCATAATTGAACTTTTTGCCGCACCAGTATCCAACAGAAACGGTTCGACCACGCCTGATGTAACTACTGCGACATAAGGTCCACTCTGATCAACTGGAACTGATACTACTCCCTCTCTTTGCCTGTGGCTGTCCTAGTACTCGCTTCTCTGAATCTCTTCATTATGAGCATAGTAATCTTCAACATGATACTGTGGAGATCTACCTAGTTGCGCAGGTTGTACATTTCGCTGATCGAAATAATTTGATGGGCGATCGGTCTGTGGTGTCATTGTACCACGTCCTCTACCTCTAGGAGCTTGCATAAACCCAACATTACCTCTCTGAGCTGGGACACCACTAGTCTGTGCGTGCAGTACAGGACACTCATTCTTATAATGACCCTCCTTTTTACAATAGGCACACTGATTCCATGCTAACTGTTGTCGGGAAAAACCATAATTAAATCTTTGGGACGTCCCTTGCTGAAATTGTGGCTGTTGCTGAAACTGGGGTCGCTGCTGTGAATCTGACTGATTCGAGCGAGGCGGATACGCCTGTTGCAATAGTACTTTAGTCTTCAAATCTTTTGTCTTCTTTTCTGACTTTTCCTTCTCTTCTTTCTCTCTATTCTCGTAATACTGAGCAGTTGCAAGTATCTGTGCTGTCGTCGACACTGCCCATGCACTTTCAGAATCCTTTAACTTGTTACTAAGCTCAGGTAGTAAATTAAACACGAACTTGTCGACAAACAACCTTTGGCCTCCCTCAGTACTCATATCTTGCCCACTGTGGTCTACGAAGGTCTCTTCAAATCTAGTGAAAAAGTCAGAGACGCTTTTGTCCTTCTTTTGCTTGCATGCCGATAGTTTATCCCAATTAACTCGTAACGTTGGCATCAGCGTTTTCATCAGATTAATTATTCTGCCAGGTAAGGCAGCAATCAGAGGTTCAGGTTTAGCACCGCCAACTTGTTGCGCATCTGCTGCTACAATAGCTGGCCAATCACCTCCTAGGGCGACTGGGTGGTTCTCTTGCCGAATCTTGGCCCATATAGGCTGTGGCACTACATTGCCAAATAGCATTTCAATGTCTGCCAAATTCATGACACACACCTGAACTGTCTGTGTTAACTCTTTATAATAACCAGCAGGGTTTTTACGCGGGTCCGGCAGCGCTTGTTTTACTGCTAATACTTCGGCCCGCTTCCAAGGGATGTGTATCCACACTCTCTGGAATTGTGCCGGAGCAGCTGCAATACCATTAGCCGCATCAGCTCGGACTGCATCGCGCCATATCGGTGGAACTTCCCTCATCGGATATTGACCTCGTCTTTTCCTAGTAATCGGTGAACCATCAGGGTCCCTTGGCGCTCGAAGAGGGAAATCATCCCTATAAGCTAAAATCAGTTCTATCGCTTCCCTTACTTCTGAACCTATCACCATTCCTGCGGCAAATTTCTGCTGAACATTTATCAGATCAGAGGGGACGGAATCTAAGTCATCATCTTCCCATTTCTCCCGCACAAGAGAACACATCACGTCAAAAACATAACGTTGAGTTGGTTCATTCCATTGCATAAAGGTATCTAACACTCTTCGTGCATCATACTTCGCAGCTTTCGACATCCACCTAAGAGCTGTCGAATCTAACATTTCTCGTTCCTGGGGACCAGGAAGCTGGCTACGTCTCTGTATAGAGTCAGAAACGGGGGTCCCAATTAAAGACCTGTAGAGAGGAGTTAAGATATTAGTTACAGAGTCGGTTATTTTCCGACGAACGGAAAGCGGAGTCAGAATGTCCACAGGGTTCGGGGACAGGGCAGCTGGAGCAGATGAAATAGTAAGGGTGGGAGTAGTAGGTAAAGCAGTTTGCGAAACAACAGGCAAAGACGGAACAGGCGACCCAGGAAGAGGGGGTGCCGAAGGAACATTAACCACAGGAAGGACAGGAGCTGGAATCAAAGGAAGTGGAGCAACTATTCCAGGCTGACCAGCAGCTGGCTGTACAACAGGTAGTAACTGTGGTACTGTAATACCCTGTGCATACGGTGGAGGTGAATTCAACAGGTAAGACAACAGAGGATCCTTTTCATGGTCCTCTATCGGCTTAGTAGGGCAAGATGGCAATACAGGGTAACATTTATCAAGTGCCAAATTATATTTTCTATTCGCCATCTCCATTGCTTTCTCAGTCTCGTTGACATGCAGCTGCCTAGCAGACTCCATTAAAGTCAACCCTTTCTCTTTCTGTTCTTTCTTCGTCTTCCTAATTTCTCTGTGTTTGGCTTCTTTACGCCATACGCGAAAAGAATCAAACATTGCCGGCCGGGCTTTTCTTTTAAACAACTTCATTTCTAGATTGTCTAGAATTTCGCTTTCGAAGCTACCATGCGGTGGCCAACTAAGGACACCATATTTTCTGGTATAACGGACCCATACTTCATTATACGCAATAGGACCTACACCGTGTTTACAATAGAGCTCATATGTAGGAGTTCCAATCGGAGGAACCGAACACGAATCCTCCAACCGGGAATCCCCGTTGCAACGTAACCAGGACAGGAAACAATTACTACTGTTAGTCATGACAAACAAAGACAAATTCCAACCAAAATGCGCAGGGAACTTAGGCCTACCAAAATGAACCAATACCAAAACAAAGATTATCTAAACAAGAGCAACCAATGATAATCTACGAATTAAACCAGAGCAACAAAGAACAACCAAACTGAGCGTAACCCACTTAATACTTAACTGAAATGTGGAAGACGTCACCAAGGAGAACCCGTCTACCTCTCGCCGTACTAAGGTCTGCACCTCGGGTCCAAGGCAGGGCGACAGTCAAGGCAGCGGTCCTCTGTAGCCGTCTGGGAACGGGAACCCTCGTGGAAGAGATCGTCGGGCCACTTTTACGACATGCAGGGATCGATGAAGCGGGGTACCTCCCTCCGAAATCTTCACACGAAACTCCTCGAACTTTTCAGGCTTTGGACCGGTACCGGATGACGTCGCCCCACGTTGGGCGCCAATTTGAGGTTCTGGACTTTTAAGAGTCCAGAGGTGTCAGGGAAACAACACCCGAAGACCCCTGAGTTCCTTCCTGTCTCGGTGCACAAATAAACAGAGACGCGGGTTTCTCGATGGTGGCGTCAGAGACCAAGATTTATTCACTGCAGGGACACAGAAGTCATAGGAACCACACAGAGGCAGAATCTACGAGACTGTTCAAATTGCATTAAGTGGGTTGTTCCTTAAATACACGAAAAATGTCTTTAGGCAACATTACACGAATATTTCTCATGCCCAACCCGGTATCCCAAACAAACAGTAAATAGATATCAAACAATAACTAATCGTAGGTTTTCGGTATTCGATCAGGTCCCCTTGTCAGTTTTCCATTCTTTGCCCGATCCTCCCCATCATAAAAATCGTAACCTCCCCATTGTAAAAGCCCAGAAGGAGAGGAGCAGAGCCAGGTGCAAAGGATTGAAAAGTAGGATAAGAGGTGTTTATGGATCATAAACGGGCATGGCTACCGTCTTCGGCCTTTCAGTCAGGACAATGGACACGAGAACCAGTATAGCAGGACTGGCCTCAGGCAAGGGAGGCAGCTTGATTCTGCCTAGTCATGCAGCGTCAGCCTTTCTCGGGGCTCGAGCTTACGTATCCTTAACAAGGTGATTCTGCCGGGGTCATCGCCCGTTCATTGACTATGTGAGGGCAAGAAACAAAATGGATGCCGTAACTAAAATGGATGCCATGACTTAACAACAGAATGCCCTATTTCTCAGCGAATTCATGCTAGTTGCGCAGCGAAAACACTGTCATGCATATAATGGATAATTTACGGTTCATTGGTACTAAAATCGTGTCAGTACTACGATACCGAATACACGGGTTCGGATCGCTACAGAACCTCAACCCCCAGGCCATATACTCAGACACCACCAAAGTTCAACGAGAGAGTGTCCATGAATTTCGGGGCACAGAGTTAGTGGCACCAGAGCTAAAAGGGGATGCAGTCTGCGATGGGGCCTGTACAATGATATAAACTGTGCCATAAATAAATCAAGGCTCAGTTCCAAATGTGTGACCTATTCGGCCGAGTGTAGGCTGGAGGCAGCAGTCAGCAGGGAACCACAGCCACGTGTTGTTGGCTTGCGATGCACAGAGTTATTGGCACCAGAGCAGTTGTTGGTAGTGTTCGATCACCTTCGTAATGATGATCCTTTTTTCCTCCGGACTGAACCGCGTCTTCCTCTTACTCCTCTCTTTGCGTACAATGATATGAACTCTGCCATCATGATATCAAGACTCAGTTCCAAATGTGGGACCTACTAGACTGCAGTGTAGGCCGAAGGCAGTAGTCAGCAAGGGACCACAGACAAGTGTCGTTGGAATGCTATGCACAGAGTTGGTGGCACCACATCGAAGGGAGTACAGTGATATCAAACGTCCCATTAACATGTGAACTCGGCCATCACGATATCAAGACTCAGTTCCAAACGTTTGACCTACTAGACCGCAGTGTAGGCCGGAGGCAGCGGTGGAGTATGTCAACGAGAAAGGAATGCTGGGGGCCTGTGTGGCGGAGGCCAGCGATGATCTGAGGAGGCTGCCAAGGTCATGGGCCTCAGGCTTGGAGCTTGCACCGGCACGTGGTGGGCCCTCTTTGACACACACCGGTGTCAGCAGGTGAGCAGTGAGGCCTGCATGCGCAGGGGTGGGCAAGACGTGTCTGGGGGCCTGCGGCCTGGGGTGCAGCAGGTGTACAGGATCATAGGCAACACCGCTCATGGCGTCTGCCTCCTGTCGGGGTGAGAGTCGCCACCCTGGCAGACACGTTGGCCATTCTGGAAGAGAACCATACCCATAGCTACGTGCTTTTTATTCACACCCCTACGCTAGCCTGGCGTACGCCGGGCCAGCCCACTCTGCTCACGCTTACAGGAGGGGACGTAACAAGCTACAGTTCCACGATCTTCCCCACTGGCTGAGGTAACATGGTTGCGTCCACTGTCCACTACACTCCAAACACCACCAGTGTATGTTGACATGGATATGTCTGTGGTCTCCATACTGCAGTCTGTCCAGCACATCCACGCCACACTTGGCATTGTGTACATTCTCATTCAGAGGTCCCTTGCCTCCTTCGCACATGCCTGGTTCCCACCTCTCCCCACAATATGCTATTGTGTGGCTGAGGTGCCATGCCGTTGATGGCTTATGTACATGGCTAGCCCAGGTTACCACAGTGCGTTGTGCTGTCATGTCTGGTAGGTGGGCATGTTGCTTGGTATGTTGTATGTGAGTTTTTAACAAGTGCATTCCCAGAATTGTGATTTGCATGATTGTGGAGTTGAGGTGTGTGGTGTGTTCATTTGGTGCTTACCAACGAGCAATGCATTTGCGTAGGTGCCAGCCTCAAAACTCTGGTTGATGATGGACTGTCAGAAGATGAAGGAATCATGCACACTGCCTGGGTAGTTGGTGAAGAGTCCCCGGTGGTCCACTATTGCCTGCACATTGATGGAATGCGTCTGCTTTCTGTTGCGGTAATTGTGTGTAGTGTCGGCAGGGGGCACAAGTAGGACATGTGTGCAGTCGATTGCCCCCAACAGGTGCGGGAAGCCAGCTATGACGTAGAAGCTTTGCTTGGTCTCCAACTGTTCCTGCGCAGTGTGGGGGAAGTGAAGATGCTGGGGTACCAAGCTGATGATGGCATCCAAGACAGGTGTGAGTTACTTTGATAGGGCTGGCTGTGAGACTCCTCCGACTCTGGCGGTTGTTGGTTGGAAGGTCCCAGAGGCCAGCAGGTGACGCACAGCTAGCAGCTTTGTCTGCGGAGGGATGTTGGTTGTCCGCTGTATTGGTACCCTCAGTCTGTGGGCAATGATGGTCAGGATGCGGAGGATGGTTGTCCTTTTGAGCCTATAGTAGGCAATGACAACCTCTGGTGTTAAGTCTGTGAGGCTGGTGCGTATTCTGAAGGTCCGCTGTCTTTGTCTTCGCTGCCTCTGTGGTAGTCCGGGGGAGGAGCAGAGGGGGGGCCCAGGGTGGATGGCGGGCCTGGGGGTGGTGGCCGTGGGTGTTGTGGCCCTCTTGGGTGTCCGAGCTGCATGATCAGTTGCTCCATGGCATCTATTGTTCTTCAGGTGTGGCTCTGGGCTGGGCTCCCGTTCATACTGCAGGTAGTCGTCCAACTTAACACCAGGTAGGAGCAGGTGTTAAATCCCTGCTGCTAACGCACCTTATCGCATGTTTTGTGATCTTATCGCCGATCTGGCTGGTCGTTGAGAATGTGGCGAAGTGGTGCTGTCGCAGCTTCTTGCACTGGAATGCCTACTCTGAATATCTTCAGCGTTACTTGCCTGTGTCATCCGTGGCGATGTTTTTTGCGGCTGCTATCGCAGGAAAACTGGTGATATGGGCTGTTAGCACCAGCTTGTGAATAGGGTGATAAATTTATCGCCACTTTGGCTGCGATAAAGTGCCGCTAACGGCAATAAGTCCTTGAGAATATGCCCCATTGTCATTTACAACTCCAATAACTCTAACTCTCACAAATGCAAGACCAATTTGCATTGCAAATGCTTGTTTTTGTTTTTGTTTTTGTGCGTATACGATTCTGTGGAGCGAGGATCAAGTACTCCTACCTGTTGCACATTTCACCCGCCTTACTCGAGCTATTTGTTTCCTTGTAACCCAGCTTGATTGTCGACAGCACATATACATGGGAGCTATCAAGTGATTTTGTTTTTCCACTGCATTAAATTAGCTTTTTTTGTAACCCAGCTTTTTTTTTGCCTGCACGTATACTTGGGAATCGATCTTGTTCTTCTACTGCCTTTAATTTGTTTTCTTTTTAAACTAACTTATTTTTCTTTTTTAACATGCTCTCTCCAAGAGTGCATGTCTGTCTCATGCTCCTCCTTCCTTTCCCGCACCTCCATAGTGTTGCCTTTGTCTGTTGCTGCTCACAGCCTCCCTGGGCCTCTCTTGTGATTTAGCTTTGTGGTTTTTATTTTTATTGTTGGGGGGACTCCTTTATTTATATAACACCAATTCGACTCAGAGGCAATGGAGCGCTTCACCTAAGCAGCTCTCCATTCTTTTTCTGTCCGTCCCAATGAATAAATATTGGTGAACGAATAAACCTACAAATGCACTCCACCCCAACAGTCAAAGAGGATATTTCCTTTGCTTGCACCATGGCGAAGCGTACCTTCCATTAATGCAGTAGGTGCGGTGGCACGAGAACCTAAAGCCGTAAAGGGCCCATTAGTACCTAAACATTGCTATATTATACTACCCCAACAGTCAAAGAAACCATTTCCTTGCTTGCATCATGGCGGAATGTAGCTTCCATTGGTGCAGCAGGTACAGTAGCACCAGGACCCAAAGCCATAACGTGCCCATTGATACCTGACAATTGCTGTTTTATAGTACCCCAAAAGTCAATAGGGCCATTTCCCTTCCTTGCACCATGGCGGAGCGTAGCTTCCATTGGTGCAGCAGGTGCAATGGCACCAGGACCCAAAGCCCTAAAGTTCCCGTTGGTACCTGACAATTGCTGTATTATACTACCCCAGCAGTTAAAGTGGCCGCTTCCCTTCCTTGCACCATGGCGGAGCGTAGCTTCCATTGGTGCAGCAGGTTCAGTGGCACCAGGACCCAAAGCCCTAAAGTTCCCGTTGGTACCTGACAATTGCTGTATTATACAACCCCAGCAGTTAAAGTGGCCGCTTCCCTTCCTTGCACCATGGCTGAGCGTAGCTTCCATTGGTGCAGCAGGTGCAATGGCACCAGGACCCAAAGCCCTAAAGTTCCCGTTGGTACCTGACAATTGCTGTATTATACTACCCCAGCAGTTAAAGTGGCCGCTTCCCTTCCTTGCACCATGGCGGAGCGTAGCTTCCATTGGTGCAGCAGGTTCAGTGGCACCAGGACCCAAAGCCCTAAAGTTCCCGTTGGTACCTGACAATTGCTGTATTATACTACCCCAGCAGTTAAAGTGGCCGCTTCCCTTCCTTGCACCATGGCGGAGCGTAGCTTCCATTGGTGCAGCATGTTCAGTGGCACCAGGACCCAAAGCCCTAAAGTTCCCGTTGGTACCTGATAATTGCTGTATTATACTACCCCAGCAGTTAAAGTGGCCGCTTCCCTTCCTTGCACCATGGCGGAGCGTAGCTTCCATTGGTGCAGCAGGTGCAATGGCACCAGGACCCAAAGCCCTAAAGTTCCCGTTGATACCTGACAATTGCTGTATTATAGTACCTCAAAAGTCAACATGGCCATTTCCCTTCCTTGCACCATGGCGGAGCGTAGCTTCCATTGGTGCAGCAGGTGCGATGGCCCCAGGACTCAAAGGCATAAAGGGCCCATCAGTACCTGACAATTGCGTTATTACTACCCCAGAAGTCAAAGGGGCCATTTCCCTTCCTTGCACTATGGTGGAACGCAGCTTCCATTGGTGCAGCAGGTACGATGGCCCCAGGACTCAAAGGCATAAAGGGCCCATTAGTACCTGACCATTGCTGTATTATATTACCCCAGCAGTCAAAGGGGTCATTTCCCTTCCTTGCACCATGGCGGAGCGTAGCTTCCATCGGTGCAGCAGGTGCAATGGTACCAGGACCCAAAGCCCTAAAGTTCCCATTGGTACCTGACAATTGCTGCATTACACTGCCCTAACAGTCAGAGAGGCCATTTACCTTGCTTGAGCCATGGTGCAAGTCATCCTTGGTCCTCTATGGGATACTGCTCTATTGTTTGATTGTGCTGTCCTCCCTGTTAATTGTTAAATATATGGCAAAAGAGGTTGTCTCCCAAAACTATAAGAAGGAAATAAAAAACAGTTTATTTTACTATGAATTTTCCATGTGATTGTATTTGCACGCAATAATTGTCTAAAATACATCAAACATCTGCTTTTAATGTTTTAACTGAGTCAAACGGTAATACAATATTTATGTTCAACACTGATTCACCTAACACAGTTCCAGGTGCGGAGCGTGAACACTAGTGAGAGGCTTAAGGGGATTAGGCTGTAATGGGCGTGTAAACAGTACAGGGAGGAAGTTCCTGTTTTTGTGTGATGAAGACTGCAAAGCGCTATAAATAACGTGCTGGGATTGTAGCGATCAACATTAAACAAAAATAGCGTTGACCCTTAAAATTAAGCGATACTGACAAAATTTGAATACTCCATTCCCTCATTGCACAAGAGCACACAGTGCCAACGTGTTTCATACGTCCAAAGGTTTCGAAATAATAGTGTACAGGAAAGGGCTGAAGTGATAGGAAAATAAACACCCCAATAAATAGGGACAAACTGAAGCAAACACTCTGCATGCGAAATTTAAAGAGCACCTAATTTCTACCTTTTTGCAGAAATTAAAAATAAACGACAATACACATTGTGATTTTGTTTAAATTGATGTAATAGCGGTAACGTGTTTTTAAAGTAATGGCATATGGAGGAGAGCAAATTGTAAACGCAATAAATGTAGAATAGTACTTGGCACATGCGTTCTAAGCTTAAAGCATGTGTGTTTGTGTAGCACATCAAAGGGAAAATGTTGAAAGAAAACACTGCGTTAACAGGCTGTTTGGCTGTCTCTTTAATCTGCAGATATCTAATCGGTGCGCAATAGCAGTGTCTGAAGTCTACAGTGTGAATGGGCCCTAAACACTGTGAATTGCTCCACAGCACCATCTGGTAAAGTGACACCAAAGTATGTATTCTATTGTGAATTCTCCCAGCTCTGTCATAATGGTAAACATGTTCTTTTAGGCACGCAGCCGCTCTTAATAATCCCTGTCCACAATCAATCTTAATGCTATTCCATTCCAAAGCAACTGCTCCGGCCCATTTTAGTATCTCGCAATTATCTACTAGAACCCACTCTGGTCGGATGGAACTTTTTACTTGCCCAATAGCGTGGAGGGAATAAACACCATTATCACGATTACTGTCCACAAATTGTCATAATCAAGGACGCGAGACTTAATCTCTTGGCTCTCTGGCTTTTATTATCAACATAAAGATTTGAAGATACAAAGTCCTCAATACGAGGCACAACAAGTACATAGGCACTAACACAAATGCTACTCTACGAAGAATCCGCATACGGCTAAAAATAACTAAAAGCACAATCTCTAAAAGCATGAGGTAGAAAACTACCAAGCCAATGTCGATATTAGGGACACTGGACCATACCATCTCTGTCCCTACTCTGTACTAGATGACATCCCTACTTAGCAATCCCTTGAGACCCTCAGTCGAAAGGTGTCAGAGTGAAACTTCCTAAGAAGTCTTCACTTAGAGAGCTTGGTCTAAGTTGCCCCCTCTATCTCTTCGCCTAGCCTTTCTCTGCTCTGGGCTGCTCTGATCTGCCTCCACCCTCGGGGCGCTTTCCCTAATACAGAACCCCAAATCTCAGAACACGCCCTTTGCACCTCCTCTTCTGCGGAGTCGTCTTTCAGTAATTTTCCACAGAGCGCTGTCCAGTTCCATCGTCCATCGCTTGGCCTTGAGTCCCAGACACCATCCGCACTAGGAGTTACGATTGGCACATTCCAATGCACTCCCATGTCTGGCTTTTACTACATAAGTCAATTCATGAACAAAGAGCTTCTCTACTAACGAGCAACTGTCCTTGCACCTGGGGTGAGATCATGCAAGACAGACATACTTCACATCTTTTAACTTGCAATTTACTACAGCCTAAAACCTCTACTGGAATAAATCCTTTTTGGCCTATTGCCCTTGGCTAACATAAGAAAATACCAGGCCTTTCGCCTCAACGATATATGCGAATTCTGGCCACTACTACGGTTACACAAGCAGGCCTAAATCACAGTATTGACATTTACGTCTTTCTTTCATGTGTGGTCAAACTAAACAGTCTACAGACACGAATTCTAATCTACACGTTTTAACATCACATTGTTCAAATGACTGAACTCTATGCATTTCTCTAATACATTCACAATATGCTTGTACATAGCTAACACTTCTATTGAAATCGATATAGATTATACAATTCTTAATACATTGCACACAAAATACCTGAGTACACATTTGATTATATGAGGGTGCCGACTAACAGTGAATATAACGCACCCCTACAATTTTCAACCTTTTAAGCGCTACATCAGTTCCCCCCTTTGATGACATCTGTCATCACACCATTACAATCTTCTTGTTTGGAACTGATTTAAACCGTACTAGTCATGGCTCCGCCATGTCGAACTCCCTCCATTCTCTTAAGACTCTCATATTGCTGCTCCTGAAACTTCGCCATCCTTTTCTCGTTGGCCCTAAGAGCTCTTTCAACCTTGCCTCCTTGATACCACTTCCACGCTTTCACGCATCCCCACAAACAAATCACACAAACTACAGCAATGATAATTGGCTTCAACACTGATCCAATAAATCCTCTTCCCAAATTCGCAAACCACGTTCCCACTCTTCCAAATCCTTGTCCAATCTTTTCCCACACATTCTCCTCCGTCAAGTCCATAATCTCCTTGTGAATAGTTGTGATGTTATCTATGTACTTCCCTATCTCCTTCGTGTTGTCTGGAATATATGTGCAGCATTCTTGAACCTTCAATAATTTGCAGACTCCGCCTTCCTTGGCTAATAACACGTCTAACGCAAGGCGATTCTGCATAACCATATTTCGTATCGACAACATCTCTCCAGCCACCAACAACAAAGACCTCGCCGTATTCATAGACAACTCATCAACTACAGTCGCCAACCTCCTGATCTTCACGTCATTCAACACCACACCCATACTAGGTATCATTGCTCCGTATATATCCCCAATCACTGCACCGGCGTTTGCAGCCCTTCGTCTTCTAGAATGTTGCTTCGTCTCTAACAATTCCAAGTCCTCTGTGTGATAAATCTTCGGGAATATGATAGCCAAATAGCATATGCCATACCAATTTGCGGGTAGCCTGACATAAGCATTCTTCCCACATACATAATACACTGTCGGAATCACTTCTACTGGACCTTGCATAAAACCCTTAACGGAAGCTTCCAGGGTGAAGGTCTGAGAACAGGTACTATGTCCTACTGCAACCTTCTCCGTGGCCGATTGAGGCCGCCCAATACACAAATTCCCTCTCTGCACTTCATCTAACGCTATTGGTCCATAACTTCCCTTGGACCTGTGAGCCCTCTCCTCCTCTGTCCAATCTACTGGACTATCTCCGGTGTCTCGTGTCTGGGTCAACTTTCTATATCTGTCTTCTACTTGATCTATGAATTTCTTCTCCGTCTCAGACAACGCACATGTCAGGTTATGCCTGTGAGCATGCGCAGTATCCAACTTCACAGTCGGTCTAAAATACTTCAGGAGTCTGTCCTCTTTCTTATAATAATCGTATTTATTCAAATGCTTGATTGCTGGAACTTCAGGAAGTACTGTGTCAAAATTTGAAAAGAAATACTCGAACTGTCTCCTATCATAAAATAGACTGAGCAATAAACTACAAGAAATCCCATATGTCAATGGGAGATGATGATACTTGATACCTTCATCCACTGAAGCAGGCAACTGCATACACACATAACAATCCTTCACATCCATCGCATCAACATATTCATACAATAACTTTGCATATGCATTAAGCTTAAAATCACCCTTCGACAAATCCATGTGGAGTCTGCGATCCTCACTTAACTTTGATGTTCCCTGTTCCCGGATACTGACATCTCTCTGTCCTGGGGTAATAGGTGTGGGTGCTCCCTGAACCTTCCCCTCTTGCCTGTGAGCCACCATATATGAACTGATCACTACTGCAAATATAGTGACTATCACAACCCCTATCAGTGTACCTATTATCAATTTAGCCCTACGATGTGTGTTTGCAGGATCTGCCATCATCGGAATATACTCAATGTCCAATACAGTTTCTGAAATGGTAAGTCTCTTTCTCATTAATGTCCCTTTCGTGAACTTAGGCAACCCTTCCTAACTTTTCTTCGTTCTATAACGGAAAAATCCCTAAATTTGTTCTTCTTCCGCTCGGGTCTAGGTTATCTTCTTCTCTGCTTGCAACCCTTTCAAATCAGTCCAACATACCCGCTGGTCCCAACAGTTCCAGGATTCCCTGCAATATTTCGAGCTTAAGGATGATCAGTTCTTGTGGATCTGGCACAGCTGTGAACGTCGGGAACTCTAAATTGTCCAAAATCATACCTCGAATGACACTCAGGAAAGGCGGACTCGGAATATGAATCGTCAGAATTCCTTCGATCTCCAATCCCGGAACTTTCAGCAACACTTCCACCCTCTGGAGCGGGACACTGTTGACCAATGTCATCGACCTCAATCTTCCCGTGCTCGGTAACCCTGGCATCAGTCACTTGATATGCCCACTCTGGTGAAGCGTACTTCCGACTTGGCACTCTAGTTCTCTTCGACCTTCTCACACCTTGAGGATACTCCTCGTCGCCTGATTCTTCTTCTGGCTCCTCCGAAACTGGTGCAAGATCTGTGTCCGGTACCAACCTCAGGTTTACCCGGTTCTGTCTTGGGGGCCAAACCCTTTCTGCTTCTGTGGCACCTCCGGTCTTCCCTTCGATACCCTGTGCACTGACCTCCTCCTCTTCGGCAGAACTCGATTCCGTACTACCCACTGCACCTCTTGCTCCTTCTCCCGTTTCTGGGTCAGTACTTCTTTCACGTTCTTCCTCAGCTCGGTTCAGTGCACCATCAGCCGCTTCAGCAACCCTTACAGCTTGACTGGCCCTCTCTGGAGGTTCTGTCGGCTCAGCTGGATTTTCGTTCTCGAGAGGGGCTGTATCCTCTAAGGGTGCTGGAACTCTACGGGTATGGGAAGCATGCACCCAGTTCGGTAAACCTCCACACTTAACTGCTGTGTTCGTGATGAGGATCACTTGAAACGGGCCTCGCCACCTAGCATCCAAGCAACTCTTCCTCACGTGCTTGCGGACTAAGACCCAATCGCCTGGGCATAAGTCGTGGCACAGGTCGCTCGCAGCTGGAACCGTTGCTGTCTGCACCTGCTGAGACACAGAACGGACCACGTCAGCAAGGCCTTTACAATAGTCCAGGATCATATCATCAGTGATATTTATCAGAGCAGTAGCAGGTATTGCAGGCAAACGCATCGCTCTTCCCATGAGGATTTCATGGGGAGACAACCCAGTCCTTCTATCAGGCACACTTCGGAGGCTCATAAGGACCAAGGGTAATGCATCAGGCCATTTCAGAGACGTAGACGAACATACTTTCGCCATCCGAGCCTTCAGAGTTCCATTCACCTGCTCCACTATCCCTGAAGCTTCTGGTCTATAGCTACAATGTAGTCTCTGATCTATATTCAGGGCAGCACAAAGCAACTTCATAACTTCGCTATGGAAATGAGTTCCTCTGTCCGATTCAAAGGACGTCGGGAACCCGTACCTTGGAATGAGTTCTCTCAATAATAGTTTTGCTACCGTGAGTGTGTCACATCTGCGTGTAGGGTATGCCTCCACCCACCTGGAAAAGACACATACTATCACTAATATGTACCTCAACCCATTACACCTCGGCATTTCAACAAAATCCAGCTGCATCCTATTGAAAGGTCCTCCTGACCTCCTTATGTGGCTCAACGTCACAGCTGTCCTCTTTCCTACATTCATCTGTTGACAAGTGACACACCTCTGGCACACGGTTTCAGCCACTGCCCGAAACTTCGGGTTGTACCAAGTCTGACGAAACACTCTCATCATTGCGTCTCTCCCAAGATGCACAGCACCATGTATCAACCTCGCCATGGGGTTCAACAAACTTTCCGGCAACACTGCTCGTCCATCATTCGAAACCCATATATCCACATCTCCTTTCTCACACCCCGCTCGTATCCAACTGTCTCGCTCCTGATCCGAGACTCCTTCCTGAAGCTGTTTCAGTTCTTCCCATGAGTCTGCCATTGCTAACATCTGATCATACACCAATTCCTCCTCAGTTTCTTCAATGTGAGTCTCTGTAAAATTGCATCCCTGCTCTGCACAAAACCGAGCTACTTCATCAGCATAATTGTTACCCAACGAAACAAAATCATTTCCCTTCGTATGAGCGGCACATTTAACAACGGCAATTTCATCAGGGCTTTGCAATGCTTCAAGCAATTTTCGTACATGGTCACCATTTCTTATAGGAGAACCTGAAGACGTCATAAACCCTCTCTGGGACCATAGCTGTCCGAAGTCATGAACCACACCAAACCCATACTGACTGTCCGTGTAAATAGTTACACGGATCTTCTCGGCTGCCAAACAGGCACGAGTCAAGGCAATGAGCTCAGCCACCTGCGCGGAGTGTACTCCTTCCAAACAAGCGGCTTCAACCACCCCCCGTGATGGTTTATACAGCAAACGCTGCTCTCAATCGACCGACACTGTCTCTTAAACATGAACCGTCCACAAAGAAAATCTCATCTGACACTGGGAGTGGTTCATCGACAATGTCAGGTCTCGGTTTGGTACATAGTTCCGTAACGTCGAGACAATCATGGTCCTCACAATCTTCATTATCATCTATATTTGGAACAGGTAACAATGTAGCAGGATTTAAAACAGCACACCTCTTCAATGTCACATTATCGGCTGCAAGGATAACTTGCTCATACCGAGTCAGCCTATTATTCGTGAGGTGCTGTGTTTTAGTCCTAGTCATCAACAATTCAACAGAATGTGGCACATGTACAGTAAGAGGATGACCCATCACAATGCTCTCACATCTCTCGATGCTGACACCTGTTGCCGCAACGGATCTGAGACATCCGGGCAACGTAGAAGCTACTGGATCTAGAGTAGCAGAGAAATAGGCAACTGGTCTACGGACACCCCCATGATTCTGAGTTAACACTGCTAATGCGCAACCTTCCCTTTCGCGCAGAACAATGCAAATGCCTTGTTGTAATCTGGCATTCCCAACGCAGGAGCGCTACATAAGGCTTCTCTCAGCCTCAGAAATGATTTCAAGCAGTCGTCGTCTCATGGTACCGGATCACTTACATCCTTTCGCGTCAGCCGCTGTAAAGGCTTCGCTTCAAAGGAAAAGTTTGGGATCCACTGGCGGCAATAGCCCACCATTCCCAAAAACATTCTAACTTCCCTCTGGGTCGAGGGAACTGGCATTCTCAGGATCGCATCAATGCGATCTGGGGACACCTTCCTCTTGCCCTTCTCGATCCTGTGCCCCAAATACTGTACCTCAGGTAAACAGTATTGCAACTTGTTCGGAGACACCTTGTGACCGTTCTCTCCCAGGAAATTCAACAGCGCAATGGTATCGGCCCTGCAAGCGTCTTCTGTTTCTGACGCAACAAGCAGATCGTCAATGTATTGCACCAAAACAGAGTGTCGCGGCAGCACAAGACTTTCAAGATTCTTCTTTACGAGGTGATTAAAAATCGATGGGCTCTCCGTATACCCCTGTGGGATACGACACCACGTTAATATACGATTTTCTAGCCTAAATGCGAAAAGAAATCTGCTCTCCTCGTGTAGGGGAATCGAAAAGAATGCCTGACATAAGTCAATCACTGTGAACCATCCAGCTTCACATGGGATCTGAAACAGTATCACGGATGGATTCGGTACCACTGGACAACATGGAACGACTATGTCGTTTATTTTTCGCAGATCTTGCACTATCCTGAACTTCCCACTTGGTTTCTGCAGTCCCATAATGGGCGAGTTACATGGACTACCCATGATCTCCACCAGTATTCCCTGCCTAATCATAGACTCGATCACAGGTTTAATCCCTGCAATCGTTTCAGGGGATAATTTATACTGAGGTGTTCTCAGGAATTCCGCGTTTGGCTTAACCTGTATCTTCACCGGTTCCACTCCCCTGACTAAGCCAATCTCCTCTCCACTTAGGTCCCACACGTCAGCCGATACTGACTCCCTCAAATCCTGTGGAAGCTCCTCCACTGTCAAAGCTGGGTACATTTCCACGCACACCCGCTGATTTGCAACCTTAAAGGTCGCGTCATCGTCCCTTGTCTGCACCTCTACTCCTTTCGGGGTACAGTAAATCGTGCAATTGAGCTTGCACAATAAGTCTCTTCCCAACAAACAAACAGGACTAGAATCGCACACCACGAACTGATGTCGATCCCTAAAGTTTCCTATTCTGACTGGAATCGGTTCCGTCAAGGGGCTAACTAGCCTTTTGTTCGCCACTCCAACCACTTGTATGCTTTCTCCAGAAAGGGCTACACCCGGAACTACTGCTGATCTTATAGTTGACCTGGTAGCCCCAGTATCTACCAAAAATGTAGTAGGGTGTCCGTCAAGCTCTGCTTCCACAAAGGGTCCTCTCTGATCTACTTCTAAGATGGCCCTAAGTATGCAGTCATCCTCTTGGCCTAAACTCAGCCGAGCCAGAAAATCCATATCCTTCTCCTCGCTCTCTTCGAACATGGGCATCTGCAAATAAGCTCGAGCTCCCTGCTGTACATTTTGTATCCTGGGTGGCTGGGGAATCTGCACTTGCGGGATGCCGGTCCCCCCTTGCATCATTCTCAGTACAGTCACCGTCTGTACCTGTTCCGCCCCAGGGACCTGACCCATTCCTCCCTCCATCTGTGGCTGATTATAGGGGTTCAAGGGACACTCGCGCCTCCAGTGTCCCACCTGATGACACTGGTGACAAGCTGTCGTCTTTTTCAGTATAGCTACATCTATCCCGGTCCTAGGGTCGACGGGCCTCGGCCTTCCTTGACCCTGCACGTTCTGATTCCCTGTCTGATAGTTTCCCTGTCTCCTCACCACTGGACCCCCATTCAACGGTCCCTGAGCAGCTTGCATCTGAATGAGCAATAGGTTATCCTTCATCTTCTTGTGCTTCGACTCAATCTCATCCGTGCAGTACCTGGCGTACCGCAAGATTTCATCTATGGGCTTATTCTGCCAACAGATTAAATGCTGCTGTATCATGAGACTAACCGCGGGCTTCAAACCCAGCACGAACTTAGACACAAACTGTCCCATATCTTTCGTTTCCAGCTCATCTAGGCCACTGTACTGCTTAAAAGCCTTCAAAAGTCTCTTATAAAATTCATGTACTGTCTCCTTTGGTTCCTGCACTGTCCTGTCTATTTTCACCCAGTCTATATCTTGGGGTGAAACCTTCGATTTCAACCAGGTAATTACTTTATCATACAACCTCATCACTACTGGCGACGGACCATTTGTAATCATGTTCCTATCAGGCTCATAGTCCGGCCAATCAACAGCAACCTTGCATGCGTTCCACAGATCTCCCGGAACCACAATATCGAATAAGGTATTTAGATCTATCCACAACACCTTCGAAATCTTGACAAAACGCTCAACTTGCTTGTACCACTCGGCAGGCTTCTCCCTGAGCCTGGGAAAATCATTCGTAAATGATGCCAAATCCCCCCTGCTCCATGGTACATGCACATATCCTCCATTCGCCACTTCCCTCAGGGGAAAGGTCTTTGCTAATAACAACCCTTCACCCGGGGTTCCTCCTTCCGCTCCCTTAGAGGTCTTTTTCTTAGACCATTTCTCTTCCCATTTATCAAGCGTCAGCCATGGCCGCATGGCTAGAACCAGTTCTCTGGCATGTGACCTCAATCCAACAACCCTCTTCTCCTCCAACTCTCGCTCAGTATAATGCATCCTATGACTTCCTTGCAACACCCTAGTGTCGTACTTTGGTATTCGGAACCGCGTAGGGGACAGGGCCCTACCTCTTTCTATTTTGGTATTAGCGAACCGCAAATGGTAAATGCGGCACGTACGAGTGCTTTATGTGCCGTTCTAGCTACGAATGCACTGTGTACACGTATTCTGCTCAACTACGCGGGTTCCATTTTGGAAGCAGTGGCCATCTTGTCATTGCCCTCACATAGGCTATGATGGAGTTAATACGGGCCTCACGGTACACGGGCTTTCCCTCTGACTTCTCTGTGACCTAGGCAGCTGGCTCTGCTGCCCCGGGTCAAACCGGTCTCACGAGCTCCCCTTCCTCCTTCCACCTGTGATTCGTATCAGGGCTTGACCCGTCATAAAACCCTTTCATTCTACACAGTCCCCCGGCTAATCTCTTCCACACCTGCTTGTTCTTGCTTTATGACTTGTTTCCCAAAACAGGAGATGCTCATATTTATTGGGGGGTCTATTTACTTCAAACATGGGATCTGAACCTTCCTGTGTAAATCATTGTGGGCTGGCCGAACTGGAATGTGGGATGGTCATCATGACTCTGCTTTTTCGTTTGTAATGTATGCCTTTATATGACCATATCGTAAACCAAGGAATGTATGCCTGGAGCATGATATTTTGTACTTAAGGAGAAGTCCGTTCCTATGATTTTCAGCAGTCTCCTGAGAACATACACGCTGTTGTACTTCTAGGATACCTGTCATTGGTCTGCAGCCAATAAACGATTCTTTGACTTCACCCAGAAGACTCTGTGTTTCTGTAGGTCCGGAACAGGGTGAAACCCCGAAGTCATAGGGTGTGTGCCCCTGCACCGCTGGGTCTAAAATACCCAGTACTTCAGTTTGGCGCCCAACTCGGGCCGATTTCAGCGGTACCAGTCCAAGCCAGAGGTTCGTGAGGAGCTTCGTGTGGAAATTCCGGAGGAAGGCCGCCACTTCATCGACCCCTGCATGTCGACGTGGTCCGAAAGTCTTTTCTGCGAGGTTCTCCGCGTCCCGACGGCTACGAAGGACTGCTGCCCTGATTAATCGACCTGTTTTGGACCCTTGACGAGTTTGAGAGAGCGAAACAATCGAGAGAGTCTTCTGGTGACGCCATCGATCAGCAATATTCAGTTAAGTATAAGTGGAGCGTCTCCCATTTGTTTTGGTATCCCTCGGGATCGTTTGATTTGATTTGGTAATTGGTGATTTGGTGTTTGCAAACCCCAAAGCCAGAGGACTCGTGTATTCACGAGAATATCGTAATCGATAATCCTTTGACGTTTGGATCTAGACTAGTGAGCGAAGATGCCTGGTTCTGGACTATTTGGTAGATTATTCTGTTTGGGTTGTGGAAAAGATTTCCAGCTGGAAGAATCATGTCCGGTTCCTCCGGTTGGAACTCCAACTTATGAGCTCTATGTGAAACATGGCGTAGGCCCCATTGCATATAACGAAGTGTGGATCCACTACACCAGGAAAGACGGTGTTTTAAAATGGCCCCAAAATGGTAGTTTTGATACCGATATTTTAGATAACCTGGAAATTAAATTGTTTAAGAAGAAAGCCCGGCCGGCGATGTTTGACTCTTTCCGCTTATGGCGAAAGGAAGCCAAACAGAAGGAAATTAAGCTAGCGAAGAAGAATAAGAGAGAGAGAGGTATGTCAGTAATGCAAGCAGCTGTACAATTTAAAGATAATGAAGAGGAGCAAATGAATGAGCAATTGCACAGGCAGCGTAAGTTAGGGATTGACAAATGTTACCCAGCTTTGCCACATTCTAAGCAGGATGAGTCAGAAGAAAAGGAGAAAGACCCCTTAATGTCGCATTTGTTGAGTTCGCCACCCCCGTATGCTCAAACTGCCACGGCGCCTCCCCAGCTTGTAAATATGCCACCTCCAGTGCATATACTGCAAGCCTTGCCGCAACCGCCAGTTGCTTTGCAACCAGTTCCTATTCCTGTAGCGCAGTCTTCTCAAGCGCCTCTAGTAGTGCTTCCAACTACCCCCGCACTTCCTGCGACTTTGCTTAATTCAGTAACTGCCTCCCCTAACGCTCTTCCTTCTACCACTCCAGTACCTGTCTCTACATCCTCTTTTCTTCCCTCTGTTTTTCCCCCTGTTCTCGCCTCAGCTTCCCCTTCAGCGCGACAGCGTTTAGCTAATGTGGTTACTACATTAATGTCGCCTCTCTTTGGGTCATCTGGTGCAACTCCTGGTGTACAGCGTAAGCAGTTGCGCAGCCAATTGCCTAACCCCGATGAGAAAAAGGTAATAGATCACATGGCGCGTAGATGGATCGTTTTTCCTTCACTTTATGATGTGGAATCAGTTGTCAATACTTTCCATCAATGGGATGCCCCTAAACAGAGATATGTGTTCGAGAAAATGTGCGAAATTCTCTGTGAAGAATTGGAGGATAGTGGTAGAAATCCGAACCCGCAGGAATTGTGTAGAGTGAGGTTCGATTTTGGAACTGGTATAATTGTGGACCGCGAAGTAGATAAAGCAGTTGCGGTTGTATTGTCCTTAAGGAATGACGATTGCCAACAGTCATTGTTTGAACAAGAGGTCCTTGTGGGGAAAAAGGCAAAAGCGCGACAATACCCTATGAGAGAAGTTCCCCCGGTATGGAAAGAAGCAGTTGCAGCTGTCGGCAATAACCCCGCTGTGCCAGCGCATTTCCAACGTGTTTGGGTGCATGTTCCATGGAAGCGCTCTGAAGTATTATCGCTTAAGCAGTCCTTGCCTGATCCCCGTAAAAACCCAGCAGGTTATTATAAAGAGTTGTCACAGACGGCAGGGTCATGCATTATGAATCTGGCCGACATAGACATGTTGTTTGGTAATGTTGTTCCACAGCCTCTATGGGGATCAATTCGTAATGTAGATCACAATGCAGAACTAGGGGATACCTGGGCTAACATTGTTGCTGCTGATGCTAGACAAACGGGTGGTGCGAAACCAGAACCTTTAGTAGCTGAATTGCCTGGTAGAATCATCACGTATATGAAGACAATAATGCCTGCGATGCGCGTAAATTGGGACAAGTTATCTGCATGTAAGCAAAAGAAAGATGAGACAGTGTCAGACTTCTTTACTAGGTTTGAGGAAACGTTTATTGACCACAGTGGGCAAGATATGAGTACTGAGGGTGGCCAACGGCTGTTTGTGGATAAGTTTGTGCAGAATTTACTTCCTGACCTGTGTAAAAAGTTAAAAGATTCAGAGAGTTCTTGGGCTGTTTCTTCTTCAGCGCAAATACTGGCTACTGCACAGTATTATGAAAACAGAGATAAAGACGAGAAAGATAGGACAGAAAAGAAAACGAAGGAATTAAAGACAAAGGTCCTTTTACAGCAGGCCTATCCGCCACGTGGAGGTCAGAATAATTATAGGCAACCCCAAGGTGTCTATCACCAACCCCAACAGTTTCAGAACAATCAGCAAATGAATGGGTATTATCAACCACGTGTCCCTGTAGGTCCCAACCAATGTTCATACTGCAAAGAGGAAGGTCATTTTAAATATAGTTGTCCTAAATTAATGCAACGGAACGGTAATGCGTATGGCGCAAGAGGTAGAGGTGGTCAGCAAGCTCCTAGAGGCAGAGGGCGTGGGAGTGTTCCCCAAAACGCGCGTCCTCTTCCGCCCCAAAGCGCCATTAATAGTTTTGATCAGCAAGCTAACGCGACTGGTAATACGGCACAGTATTACAATAATGATTATTATGTGGAGGATGTCGATGCAGAAAGTAATGATTACTAGGACAGCCATAGACAAAGAGAGGGAGTTGTTTCAGTGCCAGTGGATCAGAGTGGACCGTATGTTGAGGTGACTACAGCAAATGTAACGGAGCCTTTTCTGCTAGACACTGGTGCTGCAAAGAGTTCAATCATGCATTCAAAACTCCCTGGCGCACCTTTGTCTGGCGATATAAATGTTTCAGTAGGTTTTTCTGGCGCCCCGGTTAGGAACCCGATTTCCAGTCCCATGTCACTTTCCGTTGGACCTTGCGAGCTGAAAGCGCCCCTGATCCTGACAACAGGTTGTGGTGAGAATTTGCTGGGATTAGATTTGTTGAAAAGATTGCACGCTACACTGTATTGTTCTCCTTCAGGAGTACAACTTACATTAGGCAAGCAAGTGGTTTCTCCAATGTATTTGTCTAAAAACACGATGCCACCTGAATTGTCATCCCTTCCGGATGCCCTTTGGGCTACTGGTCCCAATGATGTGGGCCTCTTGGAAATACCACCATATGTGGTGACTTTAAAGGCTAATGTCAGACTGCCACGTATTCCCCAGTACAAGATCTCTAATGAAGGCCAGAAAGCATTGTTAGACATTGTCAGCGACTTGATTAATAAGGGTGTGATTGAAGAGACAAGAGGCAACGTTTGCAATAGTCCGATTTTACCTGTCTTAAAACGAACGGACCCTTCACAGCCACCTGTTTACAGATTTGTGATTGATCTTAGAGAGGTTAATAAGATTGTTGTGCCTCAGTTTCCGGTTGTCCCTGATATAACTGCCTTGTTAACGATGATTCCAGCCTCTGCTGCATGGTTTTCAGTGATCGATTTAAAGAATGCTTTCTTTAGTATCCCAATTGCAGAAGAGAGCAGAGACATTTTTGGTTTTAGTCTGGGAGGCCGAAGCTTCCGCTTCAAACGCGCTCCCCAAGGCTACTGCGAGAGTCCATCCATATACAGTCAAGCTTTGAAAGCGCAGCTTGATGCACTTGTTTTACCTAGTGGCGCTATCCTGATCCAGTACGTGGACGATTTACTGATCGCTGCGGATACTGAAAAGATCTGTAAAGGAGCCACATTGTCACTGTTGCGCCATTTATCCGCTTACCATCACAAAGTGTCTCTCTCTAAGCTGCAATATTGTCGACAAGAAGTGACCTACTTAGGTCATCTCTTGTCGAAGGAGGGAAGGAGACTGACCCCAGAAAGAATTCAAGCCATTGCACAGTTGAGTGTGCCAAAGACACAGAGAGAAGTGCGTGCTTTCTTGGGCATCACCTCATACTGTAGGCATTGGATCCCTAGTTTTTCTTTGTTGGCAAAACCTTTATTAGCATTAACATGCAAAGACACACCGAATCCTATCCCATGGTCTGAAGAGTGTCAGAAAAGTTTTGTGGAATTACGCAATGCATTATGTTCAGCTCCTGTGTTGGGCACCCCTGACTATAGCAAGCCTTTTACATTGTATGTTTACGAGAAAGATGGATGTGCGTTGTCAGTGTTAACACAGCCTTTTGGCGACAGACCGCGCCCATGCGCGTATTTTTCATCCACCTTGGACCCTGTAGCGAGGGCATTGCCAAGCTGTCTGAGAGCGACAGCTGCTGCAGCGATATCTATCCGACAATCTGCTGGTCTGGTAATGGACAACACATTGATTGTCATGGTTCCACACGCTGTAGACACATTATTAAATAGAACCAAGACACAACACTTGACTAGTGCGCGATTATCAGGGTATGAACTCACACTGTTAGCGAATCACATACACATAAAAAGATGCAATACGCTGAATCCAGCCACATTGTTGCCAATTCCAGCAGACTCAGATGAGATTGAGCAACATGACTGTCTGTTCAGGACAGAAGAAGAGACGAAAGGGAGAGTGGATCTCAAAGATACTCCCCTGACTGAATGTGATGGCACTTTATGGGTAGATGGGTCATGTTTCAAGCTCCCTAATGGTGACACGACTGCTGCATATGCTATCACGACTTTACATACGGTCGTGGAAACTGCACGAGTGCCACATAATTCGGCCCAAGCAGCAGAATTGATCGCCCTCACGAGAGCATGTGTGTTGTCTGAAGGAATGAGAGTGAACATATACACAGATAGCCAGTACGCCTTTGGCGTGGCTCATAATTTTGGGCGACTGTGGAAGGAGCGTGGGTTCCTGACGTCGCATGGAGCTAAAATTCAGAATGGCAAGTTGGTGAATGATCTCCTTGAGTCACTGACCCTACCTTTGCAAGTTGCGATCATGAAATGCAGTGCGCACAGGAAAGTCACAGATGATGTTGGACGTGGGAATGCGTTTGCTGATGAGACCGCGAGAGAAACTGCACAGAATGTGAAGACTAGAATGTATGTTGCAGGCCCCGCAAGATGGGTTAATGATGTGGGAATGTGTGAGAACACAATAGAGAGTGTGAAGTCGCTTCAGGCTGAAGCTACAGAAGAGGAGTTAAGCAAGTGGAGAGAGAGTATGGGTAAGTTGGATGAGAATGGTTGTTGGATTGACCTGACAGAACATAGACGATGGTTGTTGCCTGATGCATATGTGCTTCCAGTGGTTACTATGGCACATGGAATGGCGCATATCAGTACGAAAGGTATCTGTAAGTTGTTGGCTCCAGTATGGCAGAATGCTGGGATTCCCAAGTGTGCAGAGAATGTGGTCAAGAATTGCATAGTATGCTTGAAGTACAACCCTGGTAGGGGAACCCCAACTCCGGCCGGTCACTTTGCACCCCCATCATGTCCATTCGAAGTTTTGCAGCTGGACTTTATTCACATGGAAAGATGCAACAACCTGAAATATGTATTGGTGGTTGTTTGTGCTTTTTCCAAATGGGTAGAGGCTTATCCTCTGAGAGATAACACTGCCCTATCCACAGCCAAAGCCCTTGTGAAGGAGTTTTTCCCCAGGTTTGGGATGCCGAGAATAGTATGGTGTGATAATGGTAGTGAGTTTGTGGGTAAAGTGATGAAGAATGTATGTGAAGGTTTAGGCATAAGGCAGAAATTCCACGCTGCAAATCACCCCCAATCAGCTGGACTAGTTGAACGCTACAATGGAGCCTTAAAGCTCAAGTTAGCCAAAATCCAGGCGAGCACTGGTCTTAAATGGCCTGACGCTCTGCCTCTAGCACTCTTGTCCACCAGAATGACGATACACTCACGAGTGGGACTTAGTCCTTATGAAGTAGTCTTTGGCCGCCCGGCCAACGTATGGGGTGTGCCAAGGCCTACGAAGTTCAGTGAAATAGAGCATCCAGTACTGCTCGATTACCTGTATGATTTGACTGTTAAACTGCGTGTTTTGCACCAACAGGTACATGATACTCTTCCCCAAGCCTCTGAACCTCCTGGACACCCCATCAACCCTGGCTCGTGGGTCCTGGTCCGGAATTTCCAGCGTAAGGGCAACGACGAACCTCGCTGGATCGGCCCCCATCTTGTTCTTCTTTCGACAAGATCAGCAGTGCGAGTGAAAGGGAAGAAGCACTGGATTCATGGTACTCACTGCAAGGTAGTTCCCTTGCCTCTGCCATATGACCAGTGGGTCAAGGAGGGTATCGCCGACTCAGAGACAGACATTGTACCTCGCTTTGTACCATTCAGTGACGCACGCCTAAAAGACACAGCTTCAGTCCAAGAGAGTGACAATATTCTGCAGGAAGCTGTGCCGCCATCAAATCGACTGGACACCACTGAGCCTGAACTTTTGTTTCAAGACCAAACAGCACCTGGCCGTCTCCGCTATAATTTGAGACCTAGGCCCATAGACAAATAAAGATTTCCTCATTATTTCCCTTTTGACATTTTTTGCTCTCCCATCTGAAGGACTTTCTTGATTTTTGTTTTTCGAACCACCATCCGGGTTCTGCCGCAGGGTCGCGGTGCCAAGACTTTGGGGTACAGGCCGAAGACGCTAGGTCAACGGTTCTGGTTGGTCTAGGGCGTTTCCCTGGACTGACAGGCGTACTCCTTAGCAGAAGAAACTCATCCACCGCGAGCGGCCCGAGTAGAGGATGGAGTTTTGTAGGATGGAGAGACCGATTGAGGAAATGAACTCTCAAACAAGGATGTGTAGAATTGTAAAAAGTAAATGTTTTGTCTTTTTGTGCTTTGTTACACTGTGTAGTATCATGATGTTTATTGTAGGATGTGTGTTTTTCTCTGCTCCAAAACCCATTGCACCCACTCAACAGCCTATATCTCTTTCTACTGCCTCCTCTCACTCTTTTCACCCTTTGCCTGAGCACGAACAGACCCGACGATCAGAGTTCGTAAATAACTCGTTTATCCAACTCTTGCACCAGCACCAACTGGTAATGAATACGACCAATTGCTGGGTCTGTGGGTTAATGCCACATACCATTAACAAGGGTATTCCCTCCCTGGTGCTACCGTACAGTTACAATGGATCGTCATGGGCATTCCAAACCATGTTTCTCTACGCCCTAGATACATACTCCCCTCGCCCACCGCGTTCCATCAGACCCATCACCAATAATAAGGCTTTGATGAAAGGAGTTGCCGATATGAGTAGGGATATTAATGCATACTCGTCCATTCCCAAAGAAGAGCTGAGACCTTATGTAGGATGGAACGCGACGGGGTATAGTATTAGTCTGGGTGAAAGACAGCGAAAAATCTCATCTCCAATCTGGGTCGTACCCCACATGGGTCGGTTCTGCTTACAGGGTAATGGTCAGAATCCTAGAGCTCAACTGGGAAGGAGTGACTGTACTGAAACGTACACTTTCCCGTCACAGTTCTCCCCTGCGTTTTTGGCTGCTAAGGGCACATATTTCATCTGTCATGACCGAGCATATACATGGTTGCCCCCTGATTTCTCGGGCACATGTTATATTGCGAACTTGCTACCGCCGACATTTACTGCCGCCTCTGACTATCACAAGACCAGAGTTGTGAGAGGTGTGATTAGTAAGGAGGACACTGCCGGTCAGGAAGCAGGAGACTTCTTCTTGGGTTTCCTGCCGTTTTGGGGACCTATGGTCAATAGTAGGAACCTGAGACAGCTGACTCGTGTGGTTGAATCCACCGTCAATGTAACGGCTGGTGCCCTTAGTAATTTGACAGCTGAGCTCCAAGCGGATCGCCTTATGACTTTGCAGAACCGCATGGTCCTAGACGTTATTCTCGCAGACCGCGGTGGGGTATGCAAGGTCATCCAATCCAGTTGCTGCATTTTCATACCAGATAATGCTCCAACAGTGTATCAAGCCATCTCCAAACTCCATAAAATATCTGAAGCCATACACGTGGATAAGGGAGATTGGTCACTGATGGGATGGTTCTGGGAATTGATATCTGCCTGGGGTTGGAAAGTTCTGATGGTCATTGGAATGATCTTAGCCATTCTTTTCCTGTTCTGTCTATGCATACAGTGTGCTCCTGTGATATGTGGCCTCTGTGCTACCTTATGTGT
Source organism: Triturus cristatus (assembly GCF_964204655.1). NCBI lineage: Eukaryota > Metazoa > Chordata > Amphibia > Caudata > Salamandridae > Triturus > Triturus cristatus. Next base: position 744,039,023 of record NC_140583.1, read on the forward strand.
AAGGAAACCTGTATCGAGGGACGAGCTAAGTAATAGGATGATGCTACAGCAACATCTCCATGACTTCGTGAACATTGACCTAGACTCGGATTAAGATGAGTATAGTGATTGCCTATGTAAGGGCAAAAGGAGGGTCTGTCGTACTTTGGTATTCGGAACCGCGTAGGGGACAGGGCCCTACCTCTTTCTATTTTGGTATTAGCGAACCGCAAATGGTAAATGCGGCACGTACGAGTGCTTTATGTGCCGTTCTAGCTACGAATGCACTGTGTACACGTATTCTGCTCAACTACGCGGGTTCCATTTTGGAAGCAGTGGCCATCTTGTCATTGCCCTCACATAGGCTATGATGGAGTTAATACGGGCCTCACGGTACACGGGCTTTCCCTCTGACTTCTCTGTGACCTAGGCAGCTGGCTCTGCTGCCCCGGGTCAAACCGGTCTCACGAGCTCCCCTTCCTCCTTCCACCTGTGATTCGTATCAGGGCTTGACCCGTCATAAAACCCTTTCATTCTACACAGTCCCCCGGCTAATCTCTTCCACACCTGCTTGTTCTTGCTTTATGACTTGTTTCCCAAAACAGGAGATGCTCATATTTATTGGGGGGTCTATTTACTTCAAACATGGGATCTGAACCTTCCTGTGTAAATCATTGTGGGCTGGCCGAACTGGAATGTGGGATGGTCATCATGACTCTGCTTTTTCGTTTGTAATGTATGCCTTTATATGACCATATCGTAAACCAAGGAATGTATGCCTGGAGCATGATATTTTGTACTTAAGGAGAAGTCCGTTCCTATGATTTTCAGCAGTCTCCTGAGAACATACACGCTGTTGTACTTCTAGGATACCTGTCATTGGTCTGCAGCCAATAAACGATTCTTTGACTTCACCCAGAAGACTCTGTGTTTCTGTAGGTCCGGAACAGGGTGAAACCCCGAAGTCATAGGGTGTGTGCCCCTGCACCGCTGGGTCTAAAATACCCAGTACTTCACTAGTCTTGGATAAATCCACATCATATTCCTTCGCCAATCCCCTCAATTTCTCGTGTGCCATTCGTGCTTTCCGAGTCACATCTTTCGCTACGAAAAACAGCTCATCCGGATTGTAAGATACTATCCTCTCAAGAGGTAGACTTCCATATATAATTTCGTCTACCTCTGCCTTGAGCCTTACTATATCTATCATCATTGCCTTCAAGGCTCCTTTCAACACCTGACAACTGGCTCCACGTCCCTCATCATATTCACATTCCGGTTCCTTCTCTCTCCTTTCTTCTGGTGCTTCTATAGGAGCAGAATAACTCCTAAAGTTATCCTGAGCTTTCTCCGCTTGTCCCACATTCCGGTTCAGGTGCCTCTCTGACGGTACCCATGACCTTAAATCTGATCTCGACTCCATCAGAGTCCTCGGCCTCACCGATCTCTGGTCCTCTTCGCCCCTAGATGTATCTGACACCGCTGCCAATGGTGTACTCCATTGTACAGGGCTTGGAGGTCGGGCCATTGCCCCTTCCAACCCACTTTCCTCGCTTTCTCTCCTCGTTCTTTCTGCCACTTGTTCAGACCTCTCTCCTTCCTCCGATTCCGGACTGTATATCGACACAATCGGTCCAATGGTGACCGGTACCCTCAGTGCATCCGGTAACCTCATCTCCCTCTCAATCCTCCCACTAACCTCAGACTGACTCCGTAAACTCTCTGTTCCACACGAAACCAACCCCTCCACTCGGGTCTCGGGCTGGATTGTTACCCTTCTAGTTTCTCCCCTCTCACCCCACCTATCATCCACTTCGTCTGGATTATAAGGAGGTGGTCTCTCATCTAACAATCTTTGCAATACCCCATCATCGGAGTCACTCTCTTCATCCTGTGCTTTCACATGCCTTATCCCCGTCGAGTCTATCAGTAAGGGATACAATTTCTCTTCCTCAATTGTCTGCACTCTCCATCTTTTCTCCGCTGCGTCCCACTTGGCATCCTGAAATGCCCTAATCGACTTCCTCATCCTCTCCTGACTTCTTCCCTTTTCCTTATCATGCGCTGCTCTAATCCACGCATGTAATGCCTCGAACTGTGCCGGTCTTGGCAAGGGTCTTAAGGACCCCATCACCGTCTTCAGGTGGTACAGCACCGCTAGTCTAAATGAGCCATACCTCGGGAAAGCTAGTTCCCCTTCACCTTGTGTAATCTTGTGCCAATTCTCGATCCAAACTATAGTGTGTAACCCCACATTCTTTGCCATGTAATGTGCTGGGGTGTCCTCGGTAGGGGCTTCTTCTCCCTCACGAACAACCACATGCTTATCGCCTCTACACAATTCTCGCAAAACCCTAAGACACTTCATGACGAGCGAATTTGGTCTCGCGCTCTATTTACTTCTTGTTCTTAAATCCTCCAATAACAGCGCGACTCACACCAACCGGCCTATCACAGCGCGACACCCTCTGACGTCACCTTCCTCCGTTCGCAGCAGTTCCCCTCTCCAAACACGTTTCACGCCTGCTCTCTTCCCATTCATACACTGAAATAACCGATTAAGTTACTTCTCTGGCTGTCCGTCCACAGCCTCTGACTGTTCGTCCACAGTCTCTCGACCTTGTTGACCTCGATTGGCGCCCGTCTGCCCCCGTCCGGCCAGACAGATCGCCACTGATAGGTTACTAACACTCCAATCCACACACAACAACCCACGACCAGCGTTAAGTTGCCATACACACACACGTTCGCTCCCCCTATCTCGGTCCAGGTAATCGATGGTACCTCACGATCTCCTTTGGGTGGTCAACAAAATCTATCTCAGGTGTCTTCTACACCACAATTCCCGGGCTGCGCGCGCTCACAGCCTGATCTCACAATCACACGACATACACATCAACTCCGCAAGACATCACACAACAAATCAACACCGCAATCTACAACATCCCATTATGTTCATACTCACTCCTGGAACTGCTGCTTTCTGCCGCACTGCTACTCGCCGTCGATGCTCGTCTGCTGCCGTCTGCTGCTCGCCATCTGATGATTCAGCATCACTTATCGTCTTTTGGGCCTCAAGGATCACTTATCCTTATCTAATCTAATCGTCCCTCGCTATCGGAAGTAACCATCCGTCTCTGCTACCAACTGCTCCGGCCCATTTTAGTATCTCGCAATTATCTACTAGAACCCACTCTGGTCGGATGGAACTTTTTACTTGCCCAATAGCGTGGAGGGAATAAACACCATTATCACGATTACTGTCCACAAATTGTCATAATCAAGGACGCGAGACTTAATCTCTTGGCTCTCTGGCTTTTATTATCAACATAAAGATTTGAAGATACAAAGTCCTCAATACGAGGCACAACAAGTACATAGGCACTAACACAAATGCTACTCTACGAAGAATCCGCATACGGCTAAAAATAACTAAAAGCACAATCTCTAAAAGCATGAGGTAGAAAACTACCAAGCCAATGTCGATATTAGGGACACTGGACATACCATCTCTGTCCCTACTCTGTACTAGATGACATCCCTACTTAGCAATCCCTTGAGACCCTCAGTCGAAAGGTGTCAGAGTGAAACTTCCTAAGAAGTCTTCACTTAGAGAGCTTGGTCTAAGTTGCCCCCTCTATCTCTTCGCCTAGCCTTTCTCTGCTCTGGGCTGCTCTGATCTGCCTCCACCCTCGGGGCGCTTTCCCTAATACAGAACTCCAAATCTCAGAACACGCCCTTTGAACCTCCTCTTCTGCGGAGTCATCTTTCAGTAATTTTCCACAGAGCGCTGTCCAGTTCCATCGTCCATCGCTTGGCCTTGAGTCCCAGACACCATCATCACTAGGAGTTACGATTGGCACATTCCAATGCACTCCCATGTCTGGCTTTTACTACATAAGTCAATTCATGAACAAAGAGCTTCTCTACTAACGAGCAACTGTCCTTGCACCTGGGGTGAGATCATGCAAGACAGACATACTTCACATCTTTTAACTTGCAATTTACTACAGCCTAAAACCTCTACTGGAATAAATCCTTTTTGGCCTATTGCCCTTGGCTAACATAAGAAAATACCAGGCCTTTCGCCTCAACGATATATGCGAATTCTGGCCACTACTACGGTTACACAAGCAGGCCTAAATCACAGTATTGACATTTACGTCTTTCTTTCATGTGTGGTCAAACTAAACAGTCTACAGACACGAATTCTAATCTACACGTTTTAACATCACATTGTTCAAATGACTGAACTCTATACATTTCTCTAATACATTCACAATATGCTTGTACATAGCTAACACTTCTATTGAAATCGATATAGATTATACAATTCTTAATACATTGCACACAAAATACCTGAGTACACATTTGATTATATGCGGGTGCCGACTAACAGTGAATATAACGCACCCCTACAATTTTCAACCTTTTAAGCGCTACATCACATACATTCCCTAGCGCATGTCCCAGCATGAGTAATCTCTCTATATTTGACCCCTCTTACAGTTTGCTCCCTTCTATTGCGCCCTGTCTGTTGTTGTAGCTCACTGCCCCGACCCTCCCACCCCCCCCCCAGGCCTCTCATGTGTTGAAGCATGGGCCAGGGAGGCAAAGCCAGACCTGATTAGGGCCCGTGACAAATGAGGCGGAGGCGGGAACCCTCCCCGCAAGTACGCGACAAAGGAGGCAAACGGATTGGTCGCCCCCAAGCTAGCTGCCCAATCCGGGCGATAGGGGGCAAGCGGCTAGGGGGGTGCAAAAGGGGGCGCAGGCCCCATCACAGTCACTGAACTCCCCCCAATCGTATATGAATGTCCAACCAAAATTTGCGAGCTGAATAAACCATGTTTATTAAACTGCGGCCTTTCTATGAACAATACCATGTTGTCACTGGAATGATTGATGGGGAAAGAGACGCAGGCGGGCAGGGCACTAATGCGGGGAGTCGCCCCTGGGAGGGGTTTTGGCTCTGTATTTTTTGTATTGGGGGAGGTTTCGTTATTTACATAGCGCTAATTCAACTCAGAGGCATTGGATCCTTTTACCTAAGCAGCTCCCTTTTATTCTATCCATTTTAGGTCTCGCCTAGCTACTGCGTTTACGCAATCGCTATGCAGGACTCTAGTAAGAGGGGCATTTCAAAGTGCTCCCAAAAGTGGATTGAATGGCGAGCACACGCACAATCACGTGCATCGTGCCGCCATGCAATCCGTTTGGGGAAGCGCTTCAGCCCACTGGTGCGTGCACGTGAAGCCACAGCCTCGGCATCATACTTCAAAGGGTCCGCTCCCCCGCCTGGAATGCGCTTCCCCGCCCCCGCCACAGCATGCTGAGAGATTGTTTCCTCATGGCGCCTCTTACAACTGTCCCTCCCCCACCACAGGGCTAGTTATTCGTGTCTCAGCTTTTCAGTCCCGTGTATGTTTCTCCCAAAGAGCATAGTCTCTGTGACTGGATTGCATCGCTGCTTCCACAGGTTGCTTTTCAAGCCCTACTTTTATCTTTTGTGTGAACCTCTCCATTACAGTGTGCTGTATTTTTGAGCCACCTCACTCCTGTACGTCTCTTCCACTGTACTCAGTATTGCTCTCAGTTCCCAGACTGTTTCTGTCCACGCTCCTCTCTCATTCGCTTGCCCATATGCTTCTCTCCATTGCTTTCCTGACCCATGCACTCCATGTTGCTTCCTCCAGCCTCCCCCGTTGCTTTCTCATCCCCTCCAGAATTTTCCCCTGTTGTTTTTGCAGCCTGTCCTGTATTTCTTGGGCATTCCTCTTCACTCTCCTCGTGTTTCTTCACTGTTCGGCCCACCCTCTCCCTTGTTGCTTCCGCTCCTCCCACCATCGTGGTTGCTTTGCTTTTCACCCTCCCCATGATGCTTCGCTGTTCTCCCAAGTCCCCCTTGTTGCTACTGCTCCCCCCCGGCCTACCTGCTTTAAAAAAATACTTTTGCGTGATTTTGTTTTCTTTTTAGTTACTGATCTAACGTGTATCCGTAATTAAAATGCATGGCATTTTGTAAGGGTGTGCATGCGTGGTGTGCGTTACACCTGCAAAATGTTACCTTTTGCTGCTTAAAATGCTTTTTTTAAAAGTATAAATATTAGCCCCACTGCACAGCATTGCAGATCCTGTGCAGCATTGCTAAAAACCATTGTCAAAGCCAGTAGGTCACAAAGAAGAGACCTATTGGCACTGCCAATGCTTGTATTCCACGTTGGCAGCCACTTACACGGAGCAAGGAGTCAGGGTGGGAGCGAGGGACCTGCCAGGCATACTGGGAGGATGTGGCGCGCACAACAGTTTGTGTACAGGCTCTCACCTTGGGCTGGTGGACGTGGAGAGCGCATGTGTTTACAGGATTGATTCGCTCACGGGAGACACCCCCATGGAACTGACTCACCCTGTGGCACCCAGCATACACGCGTTGGCAGATGAGTGTGCCAAGGTCCAGTAAGAGCTTCTAGATGGCACTTGTTGCTGGGCTGTCCCCTTCAACCTACAGTGCCAGTAAACGTTAACAGCAGCTATTTACCAGCCCTTTTAATAAATCACTTTAATGCCGTGGCACTGCTGGATCTAAGGGCAGAGTATTTCTGCACTAATGCGAGACCCAATAAGAAAGTGCCTTAGGTCATGGTTGCCATCTCTGTCTTAAAGTGGCAGTTGCTCTTTTTTACTATGCCTGGCAACTGCGAGTTCTGCTACACTTTGAACCCAGTTTGGCCCTTGGGGGCCGTTTTGTAGTTTTTCCTCGGCATACGGCGACCTTTACTTTAGTCTCCCATTATTCCTGTGACCTAGAAGATTTGCTGATTCCTCAGAGCACTTTTCTTTACCTTTTGACCTCTGGAATATTTACTCTTTCATTTTACGTGCGTTAGTTCAGTTGTTTTAATTGAAACAAACAAAAAAACTACAATTCCCAGAGTGTACTGATTTGTCAAAAGAAATACCAAGAGGGCCAGCGTAGTGTCCTGGAGTCGGTGTATACTCATCTAGCAGCCCTAAAAGGACGCGGAGCTAATTCGCTTACCGTGATGTGAGCCTCTTAACTGATGTAATAACTGGGCGGTAAGTAACAGACTGTGACAAAGTGGCCCTGGCTCACAGATGTACTAACAAGCATCTGCAAAGCAATAGGTCTCGCATTTACGCGAGTTTGAGCTATTGACATTGCAAATAACAATGCCTTTTAATTTTTTTTTCATTTTAAAAACATAAATAAAAGGCAGTGTCATTTATAATGCCAATAGCTTAAACTTGTGTAACTGCGAGACCTATTGCATTGCAAATGCGTGTTCTGTTCATCCCAATGAGGAGTGATGTGAAAGAACTTTGGGACATATTAACAAGGGCCGGCGATAAATATCGCAAAGCGCGCTTAGCGCTTGAATATTTATCGCCGGCTATCTCTGGAATTTATCGCCCGGTTAGCGCGTTATCAACAACGCGCATCGCCGAGGCGATAAAAATTCCAGAGATAGTGTGGATATCGCCATTTTCCATGGTGGATAATGGCGATATCCTAGATGATAGGGCCTGTGGTCTTAGACACAGAATCCACCCCCCATGTTAAGTATGCCTTAGTCAGGAATTTAACAGACGTTAAATTCCTGCGTTAAGGCATACTTAATGCGATTTTAAAAATTGCTACCCTTCCTTGTTTATATCGCGAAGCTGCCTTCGTGATATTTTCCCTGGTTGGTTTCACATCCACGCCTACTTTGCATCTCATTAGCGATGGAAAGTTAGGTGTGCTGGAAACGGGCGCTAAGTCAGCAAAACACACAATAGCGTGTCTTTGCTGATAAGGCGATGAAATTATCGCCGCTTTTTGCCAGAAAATGGACGCAAAAGCGCCGATAATTTCATAGCGCCGCCTCGATAATATGCCCATTTAGAGAATATAGCATATATGCTTTCTCAGAAGTAATTTAGGATCCTTGATTAGAAGTTAGAGGACTGTTATTTTAGAGTGCCTCTCTCATGAACTTTATTTCTCTCTATTTCATGTTCCACATAGGGAGGTATTCTATTGAGAGCTAATTATATGGGTCTGCTATACAGGCTTGTGTTGGTGAATGAATAACTACTAATGCTAATGTTCTGTCAGCGTTCTTGTCTGCACCTTACTATTGCCCCCAAACCGCATTTGTTTTCAGAGAACGCCTCTAACTCTTCTGTTGCTCATCTATTTGCACACTGAAGTCTCTCATGCTTTTTTCACAATATGGTTTAGGTTTTGAGTGAAGAACCTCATTTTGCAGACTTACATTTTGTTTTCGGGAAAGCTCCCCAATATTACTGAGCAATGTACGCTTGTGCACATCTGCGCTAGTACCTCTGCCCTGCGCGCCTACGAACTGCTCCCTGCAATCACTTGCACCCCTCCAGGTGCTCCCCCATTGGTTCTGCTCTCCAGTGATCACTCCCTCAGGCACACTGCACTCAAAAGGTCAAGCATCACATGCTGCTGCAATTGGCACACAGCTGCTCTTAACCCTCTCTACAAACAATATTAATGGTATCCCATTCCAAAGTGTACATTCCCTAACACATGCCCCAGCACGGGCAATCTCCCTGTATTTGACCCCTCTTGTAGTTTGCTCCCTCTTTTGTTTGTTCCTCGTTAGGCTTTTACTTAATTCTGCTGCTACAAAATCCTCCCTATATACTGGTGCAGTGTTACTCACTAAATTAGCTACTAACAAAGTATGGAACACACTTGCTATATGCTGACTCCAGCTACTAGTTGCTTAATAACATACATACGTTTCACTTCTCTCCCTCCCTCCTTCCTTTCCTATACCATCTTGTGTTGTCCCCTGTCTGTTGTTGATGCTCCCATACTCCCAGGACCCCTCATGTGTTTTGGTTTCGATTTGAGGTCGAGCCTGGGCAGCGCATGCGCTCCTCAAGGCAGGCTGTATTAAGGTATGGATGTGAAGCTCCACCCATTTTTTCATTGGCTTGTGTCAATGTCCATTTTAAACTGTGGCTTTTCATCAGTCAATAGGCTTAGTAGTTATTCCTTAGTACCACCTTTTCCCATTTTGTAACCTCCCATGACGACACCCCCTGATACTTGTGTTGTTGCTCGATAGGCTTTAATTACAGCCTTCGAGCACTATTTTCTCAAAGAGCTTTGTCAGGACAGCTTTCTCCTAATGCATTTGCAATGCAATAGGTCTCGCATTTGCGAGAGTTCAAGCTATTGGCATTGTAAATGACAATGCCTGTTATTGATCTGTTTTTTTAAAAAAACACATAAATAAAATTCATTGTAATTTACAATGCGAATAGCTCAAACTCTCGTGAATGCGAGACCTAATATATTGCAAATGCCTGTTTCAATTTGGCAGGGGTTTGTTTATTTATATAGCGCAAGTTCGAGTTATCGAGTGCTTTACCTAAGCAGCTTCATTTGAATCCTTGTTACTACAGTATTATTTCAAATTCATGAATAATCAAGTTGGCAATGAATCAAAGTGGAAAGTGGCCCCCAGTATAGTGTGAGGAAAAATAAAATACTCTCCATGACCTTTGTGCGGCTCTTGGCAAGGAGTTTTCATCCCACTGTCATTGCTTAGATTGAAGTTATGTAGAATGACAAAGTTGGTGTTGCACGTCCAATCTCCAAGATGCCTCCCGGCCTGCCAACCCACCAGCAACTGAAAAAAAAATGCTATGATACGCCCATCCAGGCAGCAGAGCAACATGGCTAAAAACATTGAGAATGCCAATAATTTGCGTAAGTGAAACCTATTGGCGTTGCCAATGCTTGATTGTTCTGTTTCAGTCAATTTACAGCTGAGCTCGTTCGAACTCCTCAGCTATGTATTTCATTTCCCTCCTTTATACTCCTTTGCCTTCTAAATTGTTCTCAATTGTAGACTTTGGAACTTTTTTTAATGTTTGTTAGAGTGGTTCCCCTGCTCTCTTTAGAGACAGAGGAAGTGCTGTGTTTACCACTGCTGGATTTGTAGGCGTAAGCCAAGGGGTTAGCAAGTCACTGCGGTCTATCAAAGGCGGGACAACTGGTACTCGTCTGCCCGTGTCCGATATGCAAAGCAAGGCAGGGTGGATGCGGAATGGATCCCAAGCCAAGGCCAAAGGGCCCTGTGTAATGTCCCTCTTTAAGGTTTTTTTCAAATATACAGAACAATGTTGCAGAGGAAGAGCTTTGAATATGTGCCTGCTTGGCAAACATTGGGGCTTATTTAAAAGGAGCAAGGACCCTCACACACCCTGAGGGAGGTCAAGCTTCATCATCGGGCAGCTCCTTGTTGGGCCAGCGCTTGCAATGCCCAACACTCCTCTCGAGGAGACTCTTTGCCGGAGGTTTTTTATTTTACGCTAATGTGAGGTGCATGAGTGAATGGCAAAGAATGTTAATAGAATGGGTAAGGGTAAGGTGTGTTAAAAATGAGTAAGAGGATCTGTATCTAGAACTAAGGTTTTAATAATAGGATCCCTTTGTCAAGGATAAAAACGTGGTTGATGACGTACGACACCCCTTTGGGTGTGTGAGGGCCCTTGCTCCTTAAAGGAGCAGTCCCCTCCAGTGACCACTTTCCTGACCTAGATATTCACACAGGAACTGCACACTCTGTGTTCTCATAGCTGCAGGGAGGGGCCCACCCATGAGTTGGACATTCTAGCAGCTCCAGTCCCTCCATCCTTGTTTTGTCTTACTTACAAGCCCATTGCGCCGATGGCGCGTCACTTTTGTGAACACAAGGGCAGCGCAGTGTGTCAACCCATATTTACAAGGTCACATAAAGCCACCTGGCATGGCTTTTCATGGACTTGTAAATATGGCCCCATTTCATGCATTACTCTGCATGAAAGGGGTGTTCCATGGGTGTTGCTGTGGGTGTTGTTACGGAACTTCCATGGAACCTGGCGCATTCCCGGATTTAAAAGGTTTTGAAAACCGTAAAATTTGTAAGATTCATATGCCTCCCCAGGGGAGGCGTACGGGAGGCGCAACAAGGTGAAATAACTATATTTCTCCTTGTTTTTCCTTTATCTGTGTGTGCAGCATTATGGAGCACACATAGAAGTAGAAAAAAACCCTCTTATGATTGTTTGTGCAGGAAGGGACACCTACTCCCCTAAAACGTAGACACCCTTGCACCATGGCGCAAGTGTGCCTGCGTTGGTACAGAGCAGCCCATTGTGTGCCAGCGCTGGAGAAGAGGACAGGTATGTGCCATATCTTGTGGACATAGCACATTCCTACACTTTTATTTTGATGCACAGTAGTGCAGCAGTAAGGCTTGCTGCGCTGCCGTGCATCAAAATACTGTAAATGAGGCCCATTAAACGCGGTGGCAACTCTATTTGCTGCCCTGAGATCCCTGCCAAGCAGGAGTGGGGTCTCACACTAGGCAGCAGAGCAGCTATTATGTCTTGGGCCCTAATGCAAGGAAGGAAATGTGCCTCCTAACTACTGTTTGATTTGTAAAATAGGGAAATCATCAGCGTCGGTGGGCTCCCCAGGCCTCTGAGCCCCAGTGCACTGGACCTGTTGCACCATTGGAAGATATGCCCCTGTAAGTAGGACGGATGGGCCTTTGCTGAGGCAGCTGATGCAATAGACCCCTCAACCCTGGAAAGTCAGTTCTATGTAACTCCTTCTAATCTGTTCTTGAATGAATACTCTCATATCACCCCAGACTGCTCCAAGTGAAAGCATGTGCACATATTCTTGGAAAATTGCAGCGGATATGCTTTACCTATTTTTCGTATCACAGGCAAGATACAATGACCTTTCTTGTACGTCATAGAAGCAACATAGAAGCAGTGCAACACAGGTTCGACCAAGTAATGTTTCACCTTTGTAATTACTGCCTTAGCAGGACGAAACCCTGAGTTGAGTTGGATTAAAAACTTAAATTCCTGTTTACATCCTTGTTACTTTAGGTACATTAATCCACGGGGGTATTTTACCACCCTTTGTCTCTATGCTATGATCTCTCAATTTCTTATGGTCCTTCCGTTTCCCAAACCACACCCTCGCAATGAACGTTTTGTTCATGATGTATGGTGACTCGCTTATACTATGTTCGCCCTTCCACTCACCATCATTTACTTCCCGATTGTACTGGAATTTTCCTATTTTACTCTTCCCTCTGATACATTTGCATATTTCCAAGTGTGCTCATGTTCTTCCCAAAATGGTTAAAAGACCCTCCATTTAATGTGTGCATGTGTGTTGATCTCTACCAGAGTCCTCGCCCACTTCCGCCTCTTCCATCACAGGATCCGCCCTCTCTGTGCTTGTTTGCCTCCCTGGAGTCAGACCCGGATAAGTCTTTCCTCGTTTCGATTTGACGTCCATTGTAAAGGGGTTTTCCAGGCTCGATCGTGGTAAAAGAATGGTCTAATCTCGGTTTCTCTTTTAATCGCCCTCAGAACTTCAGACAAGAAACCGCGTGCAGCTTTTTTGAAGCCTAATAGCAGAAAATTACAACGTCAATGATTAGCACACGCATGTTTTTTCTTTCCCTCTTCCTGGTTATGTTTTACTGAGGGAGTAGATAAATGCAGTGTTCAAATAAAGATGCAGAAGGGATGCTGGGTGCCGCTAGGGCAGGTTTGCTCCTTCCATGTTGAATTTACAATTATGATTTACTCATTCAGAGTAAAGGATACGATCAGACTAGAAAGGCTATGGGGTGAATTATTAGCCAGACGAAAGGCTTTGCTATCGACAGATAGAAAGTACCATTTCTTTGACGCAGTAAGTGGTCGTTGTTTGAAGTAGGACTCTCACGACATTTCTTGGTAACGGTGATAGTATCTTGTGGCTAATAAATACAAATAGCTGCATCAAGCACTCAATAAAATGTATGTCTAATCTTTTCTCCAGACGAATCCAGATTTGTACTTGAACCTCCCACCCTTCTCGGATGCTGATGCTGGGACGTTCCCATAGCTCCACTGACAACTGTTGAGGGCAGTTATTTTGCGGACTCAAAGCGCCCTATTCACAAGGATGTTTTTGGTAGGTTAATTAATGGCCGGAAATGACTTCATTAACGCTTGTCAGGAATCCACGCACCTCCCCTTCAAGGAAGACAAGGGAAATGGATCACCCTCATTTCGATGACGGTGTAGGGAAAAGCTTCTCCCATGGGGGAAATTATTTTCCTGAAGAAAAAATGTTTTTTGCGCGTCCGACCAGGGCTCGAGTCAAGGTACCACGCGAGTGGACGGCGTCCCCCCACTTATTTTACCGGGTTTTTACCGGGTGGACGCCGTCCACCCTGCCCAAAAGATGGAGCCGGTACCCGAGCCTGCGCGCGCGCTCAGCACTCACCAAACCTAACCTTCTATTGTCGAGAGCGGGCGAATAGAGCTCTTTAAGTTGTTTCACGTTGATGGAGCCGTTCAGTATGACAGACGGGCGCTCGTGGCCCTATATTAGAAAAGGTCAGTATGTGTTTATGCATTTCAGACGGAGACCGGCAAATTTACTGTGGGCAATAAATACGCACCGAACAAGCGCATCTTTAATTTCCCCGCTCCTTTGAGTGTCAAAACGGTGACTAATTCCAACGTAAACATTCTCCTTTGCCCTTTGAACCTGCCCCCATCGCCTTCTAACCTTTGTTAATTAGTGGGGACTCCATCTCGTGACGTCACTTCCGGCTGTGAGGTCACTTCCGGTGACACCACCTAACTTGGAGCGTCCCCCCACTTCTTTTTTTAGGACTTGTGCCCTGCGTCCGACTAATTATCCCAATGTGCGAAGTTGTACGCTGTGTACAGCTTTGCACAGAGAAAATAAGCAGCCTGAAAACAGTCATATGACAGTTGCAATATTACTTTTATATACATGGTAGAATGCCCAACAGTCTTAAAAAAATAATTAACAGTTTTTTTTTTTAATTTACATTTTATCAAACGCTCTCAGGCAAGAATTTTGGTGTGCAGCCTTGGTGCCCGAATGGTACCTCAGACCGATGATGCACAGGCCATCCATATTTTATTCACAGCATGGTGATTCCCGTCTTTGAAGTTCGTGCCAGAAGCCACTTCTGGATTGCTTCTGCAGCATAGAAAATGCAGATGTAATCCATTTTAGTGTTCTCCCAATGCATTTCGGGAAGGCTCCCTTCGTCGGGGTAACTACAATGCGAAAATTTAAAGATCCTATCAGAACAAAAGGTAGATGACAAACCACTTGCAGAAATAAATGCTTGGTAACACAGTTATATCAAGTCCAGTACCTCATGCATTATACGAAAATATCAACAAAAAACCCAGAACATTGCGACACAAGTATATTTCTACCCAACAAACAGTACATAACACGTCTACAATGAAGCGTCATGGTGTGAGCCCAAATGAAACCAACCACGTGATACAAAACAACCAGATAGGATAGACTTTGACCTGAGGGCCCCGTTCACAAAGGAAAAACAAGCATTGGCATAGCCAATAGGTCTCGCCTTTGGGACCTTATAAGTGTTTAACCATGCAACAGTTAATGTTGTTGCACCAAGGATATTGTGCTGCATAACTAAATACTTATAAGGTACCAAAAGCGAGACCCATTGGCTATGCCAATGCTTGTTTTTTATCGTAGTGCACTGAGATGGAGTGAAGGGGCGTGAGATCAGGAGGGAGAGAGGCAGACTGGTCTGGGAGGGAAGATGTGACAGAGAGGGAGAGAGTAGTAACTGGAGGGAAGGGGCGGGATGAAGAGGGAGAAAGACGAAGAGTAGGAGGGAAGAAGTTTTCATGAGGAGGAAGAATGGATTCTACTCAGGGCAGGGAGCGGGCTAAGGCGAAAGAGAGGTGAGGGGACAGGATGCCACTGACGGGAAAGAGGGCGGGCTGAAGAGGGAGAGATGCTGTGAATGAGAGGAAAGGAGTATGGGGGAGAGTGCCACTGGTGGGAAGGGAATTAATATAAAGCATGAGGAGAGCATGGGGAGAGAGAGGAAATATATGGGGCTGGGGAAGGAACAGGTTGTTGAGGAAGATAGGACTCAGGAGGTGGGGCCAGGAAGGAACGAGAGATGGGCAATGAAGGGTGAATTAAAAGGCATTTTGGGGCAGGAGGTCAGTGAGAGACGCGCGAGACGGAGACTGCGCAGCACATCTCTCACTGCTCGGCTGCGCGTAAAGTCATTGGCTTTCTATTGATAGTTCACGCAGCCAATGTTTATTCAAATGGTCTCAATCTGACTACCAACGGTTGTCTGTGCAGTGTTTTTAAAAGCCAGACTTCTTGAAAGAGAGCAGTCAGCCAGCAAGTGGGCGATGGCTCAATAACTAAGGAGACATTAGAACAAGGGGTCGTCGGGTGTCCACCATTCGTGTTGATGCTCTGGGTAAGAGAGATAGCTGCAAGAAGCCTTTCTTCTGTGGTCCCTTTAAAGCGAAATTAGCTAGTCCCCTTCCAGTAGCGCGGTAAACAACTGTGGGCAAGGTAGTGCCAGAGGGCAGGCTGCTTGTGGGCCCACGGCACTGGCCGCATTATTCTGGTGGTTGGTCTGCAGTGATGGGAACGGAGCGAAGGGCAGCCAGAGGGTAACGGCGAAGCAGGGAAGAACAGCTCCATGTGCGGTGTCTGGTATGAAAACGCACCGCAGGCTCGAGTTTGCAAGGCACGGTGTAGTTCTAGATAGTTTCCAGCCGAGGGGGGTGAGGGAAAGGAGAAGCCATCACTCTCCAGCGTGGTGTCAGGGCAGGCGTCCGTCAGGGTTCTGTGGAGAGATTTCACTCAAACGTGTAAATATGGACGGGGTTGGATAGTCCCTGTATCTCCCCTGCGCTCCAGTGCTGACACGCTCTGAACAACATCTACTCTAAACCCCCGCGAGACAATTTAGCTAGGTGCGCTGTTATGGCTTCTCCTTATTGTATATTGCAATCGGTGACATCAGAGAGAATGTTTGTATGTTGCCAGGTTACGAAGTCGTTTGTATGCTTTCGAAGTGGAGCTTGGGGAGTTAGAGGCTGCTGTGTATCGGCCGGATTTCCCCCTGCTGTGTAGCTGTTTATATGAATAAACTTCAGCATTACATCAACCGATTGGACTGCCAGTTCATCACCACATGCGCCCTACCCACAAAGTCAGTATTATTAGCTGCGCTGCTCGCTACAAGCATAGAATGCATTGGCCAGGAGGTTTTTCTTGGACCAGCGGCACATGCACAATACCAACCAGCTGCTTCCCCTTCCCTGGAAGGATTGCTCCCAAAGCCAGCTAATTGGGCACCAGGTATACATGATCTCAAAAGGGCAGGGCAGAAAACGAGCCCGTTGATGTCTGCACACAACAGAGAGGCAGGTATAGGGAGCCACGGCACTGATTGCCCCGTTCACCTAAAGAAGTTCAAACAAAAGTCAATTATTGACTTTTCCACCTGGAGTGGGGCGCCTGTAAACAACCCATTGCCAC
Source organism: Triturus cristatus (assembly GCF_964204655.1). Taxonomy (NCBI): domain Eukaryota; kingdom Metazoa; phylum Chordata; class Amphibia; order Caudata; family Salamandridae; genus Triturus; species Triturus cristatus. The sequence continues at coordinate 744,055,431 of NC_140583.1, forward strand.
CCAAAACGCCCTGTATCAGAACAGTGCTAAATGAAAATATGCTTTTAACAGACTTTCTGCATTATTCAGGGATCTTCATGCGGCAAGAATGCATTAAACATGTAACTGCTCGGTAGACGCTGAAGGCGGATGGAAATCGCGTGGATTTTTGTAATAATGAGTGTCAAAATTTAGAGCAAAATATTGACTGTGAGAAAGTAAAACAAGGGAAAAGAGTAAGTGGGTGGAGTAGGAGGAGGCAGAACAACAAAGAGGTCTGGCAAAATATTGTTCTGGCTACCAGACGCTCAAGTACAGGCAACAATAAACATGCGCGTTCCTCGCGCTAAAAGGAGGCAGCAGGGGGAGGGGCGAGAGGAGGGGGCGAGTGAAAGCGTTTCACTTGCAAGAGCGAGCAGCGCCAGGAGCGATAATTGCTACCATATGGCACCGTGCGCTCCCGCAAGTGAATCTGTACACGTGCACGCGTTGCCATTGAAGGCAATCGAACGCGTGCACGTTTTTGGCTGAAAAGCCAAAGCGATTGCAAAAGGTCTTGCCTACGCAGCGCATGCGCGCTGCGTAGGCGAGACATAATGAAACGAAAGTCTAACTTTATGACTTTTGGTATTCTCAAAGGGCATTACTAACGGTAAATGCCCTTTGTGAATACCGAAAGTCGTAAAGTTCAACTTTTGGTATTCACAACGGGCATTTACGAGTAGTAGTAAAAGTCATAAAGATAGACTTTCTACTCAGTTTACCTATGTGAATCGGGCCCAGAGTGTTTACCTTAACCCTCGTGTTTGCATCCGATATTAGAATATACCCCGTCTGTGACATCGTGTCTCATAGAGGCAAAAATAGATACTCTCAAGTGAAAAACGCAATTGAAACGTAAGTAGTATTCCTGGAAATCTGCACATGGCTTAGCTCTCCAGTGACTATGACACCTCTTTCTGAACTGAAACAAGTTGTAAAAGCATATTCAGGCGGAGTCAGAGAACTCTGCCCACACTGTTGCACTTTTCTTCGGGAATGTGGCCCAAATGTCTCATGTTTATAAACTTAAAGCATATGGTACCACTGTGGCCCCTGAGAGATGGGGTAAATCTTATTAAAATAGTATAGTTTTAAACTGGGGATAAGTATGCACCTCTTAGCCTGTCATTAGTAGCAACTAATGATTACTTCTAGCCATTAATCAAATTGATTTGTAAATTAAATTAATATTTATTTTTCAATCTAGCATTACAGGCCAAGCAAAAATTGAGCAGCGCTTGTGTATGTCACATTAAAGAGAAGCATTTATTCACTATTGTAAATATTATTTCATCAGGTTACATGTCTGTATCAACAGATAAATACTGTTTGCTTCAGAGTTAATTCAAACAAATCATTGAGCTCAGTTGTAAACAACTCATGTTTTGACCCTCATTTATGGGTGATGCCTTAAAAGGCCTTTTGGGAAACCATAAGTGGACTCCTGGTTTCCCCAAGTGTGTAGAAAATCATAAAGAGAATGTTTGGTTGTTTTGCCCTTCCTGGGTGGTGGATGGACCTTTCGGCGTTTCAACGCATTGTGGCCTTCTGTACACTTTGTAGGCCTTGTCCAGAAAATCCGAAGGTAAGTAACGAATATTTCTTACTGGTGAATTTTCTTTAAATGTTGCAAAAGTTCAGATTCCTGTGCGCACATGAATGAATTAAGGTCGAATTTGATAGATACATCTACAATAAACTGCTATGGCACTAGTGATTTGTATGAAATATTAAGTTCATGGTTTGAAAACCCCAAATTCCATGTCAGATGTTCTTCCATCCTCCTTCTCTCACTCAACATTTTGTCTTTTTACTTGACGTAGGCCTTATAATGCGAGGGGGCATTCATAGTGTAGTGATCATTTATTAGTAGTCTGTGTGATTAAATGAGTTATACATTATGGATGAAAGTTTGCCAAAGTACAGTTTCATCATAATAAGGCTCAAAGATACAGATCTGTACCACAAGTACAGATCCAAAGTAATATTAGCGATATATTGACTCCTTATGGCACTAAGGGCTTTAATAATAATCTGATTCAGCTTATACTTAGATTCCAGACCTTTGTCCCTCTTACTAGTTTGTCAGAACCCCTTTCAAAGGGCCATGCAGCAAACAGGAGCCCCTGGACCCGACTGTAAGGGTTAGGACCTTTTACTCTTGATGTGCTGAGGCTCGACCTACTACAGGTCCTAAGACTTTGGGGAAAGTACCTTTTCAGCACTTAACTTTCAGTAGTAGCATGGGTCAAGTAATTTATGGCTTTTCAGGGGAAGGAAGAGGCAAGGGGTGAACACAGACTCACAACTCAAAGTACATTTAGCGGCAGCAATAAATAGTTGTCCAGTCCAATAATTGATTTTAGAAAAGGAGTACTGGTAATTGGGTTACTGTTTGAGGGAGGTGGCATAATGTCTGTCAAAAGCAAACCACAAATTAACTGGTGCTTAACCCTCTGGTAGCCTGGTACAAAACAGTCAGGCTAACTTAGATGCAATATATAAGTATTTATGCAGCACTTCAAACAATTATAAAGTGAAAACATTGCACAAGAAACATCTCACAACAATGTAGATAATCAGAATGAAATGTAATACATTATTAGAGACCAAAACAACAAAAATTCACTTAGTGGAACTTGAGATGTTTTTTCAAAGTTTGAGTAACAAAAATAGTGCTTAGAAGCACAAAGCGCCAACTGTGGTTATCTGGTATCGCTTGACCAGGACAAAATCACAAGTTCAGCAAACCACGATTAATCATGGAATGGATACGGGGACCAATTTAGACCCCGAACAAAGTACCCTAAATCCTGGTTTGCATAGCATTGCAGGATCCTGTGTCAAGGATGCATTGCACAGCAGAGGTTCTGGGGAAGCTCTGGTGCTGCAATGCAGAGTCATGCATCGTCACAGAGGAAGCCGTAGACGAGAGGCTTGCAATGTGAAGTCCTTGTGTCAAAGATGCGTCATGCACCACCGGTTCCGAAGGGCTACAATGCGGAGTCCTGCGTCGCGCTTGAGGATGTCGTCGACAAGGGGCTTGCGGTGCATAGGCTTTCATTGAGAATGCATCGCATAGAGGTGATTTTGAGGAGACTGTGAGCTGTGATGCAAGGCCCGGCGTCAGGGTTGCATCGCACTGTTGAGGTTCGAGATGAAGAGGGGAGGATATGCGTTATGCTGCATCTGTTCTGCCCACAGGGCCAGAACTGGACTGGCAGAGCACCTTCCGGCCCACCCCCAAGGGTCAAGGACTGGAGTGGCACCACTTGGGGGATAAGACTCACATCAGACGGAGTCTAAATTCTAGGCTCAAGGTGCTTTCAGCCACTGCCCATGCAGGTAAGAGCGCCAGGGATTTCAACAGACGATGACGAGGGAAAATTAATTATTTATTTAATTTTCCCTTCTGGTCATCTGTTGAGTCCCCCCCTAACCCAGCCCCACAGCTCTTACCTGTATAGGCCGCGACTGGGTGGTTGGAGCCTTTCTGTCTCTGAGGCTCTGATCAGGAGCCAGCCAACTACCCCTTCAAGTCACTCTGGTGGTCCTAGGCTCAGGATGTTGGTCCAGTCCTTTCACTCAGGCAGCAGCACATCAGGGTAACAGAGTAGTAGTCCTTCTTGCACAGTAGCACCTGAGGTTCAGAGATGTACTGCAGAGCTGGGGCTGAGGGTCCAATATTTATATCTGGTGCCCACTATGAAGTTGGAGAAGGTTCTGGAGGTTTCCACCCCCAGAGATTTTTGGAATTTCCTGCTGCCCTGTGGTGACCCCAGTTTGTTGGGGCTCACAAAAGAACCTGAAGAGGACAGAATCTGCATGTTAACTTTTACACAGCACATGACCTGAGAAGGTTCACTCACACAGAAACAAAAGAGAACAGACTGACCTCTGGAGCCAATGAAATGAGGGTGTCCACTTTAATGGTTTGGAGGCAAGAGAAAATACAGATGTGGCAGTAGAGGTCTGGGATAAGACTATCAGAGAAGGCCTTTCAGCAGAACACTTCAAGTAGCTATTTTGTAATGTCCCAGAATGCTGTGGAGAGGTTTAATGGCTATGGCAGGGGTGGAGTGATTATATGTCGAATCACTGAACGAGTATTGAGGTTCAAAAATATTGTGTGGACAGAATATTGCTTCAAAAATATCGTGGATAAAAATATTGAGAAGGTAAGTGCAAATAGGTAAGTATAGATTTACTATTCTTAACTTCACATCTATGCACCTTGAGGATATGTATATATCGTCAAGGTACATACATGTGTAATTAAGTATAGTAACATTTTGCATACCCATATAAAGTTACCATCATGATATTCTTGTCTTCAATGTTCTTGATACAATATTTTGTCCATACAAAATTTTGGACTTGATATTTTGTCTAAACATCAATATGTCACCATAGGATTGAGCAGAGGTGCCGAGCTTCCAGAACTTTCCACCCCCATTTTGAAATCCCTGAATAAGGGAGAGAAATTTGAGAGCTTTCTGGTCCTAGGATCGATGACGTTAGAAGACTACCTACCTGGAAGATAAAGCCACCTTTTTAACTCCAGATAGCACCCAGGGATTATGAGTGATTCCTAGGGCCAGTAGCGTGGTCCCCTTAGACTCCCTGAGTGAAAATAGAGGGATGGACTTGCTTTAGAGGACTATTTATGCAGTTGGGTGACTTCCATCGGGGAGTGGCCACTGAGGAGTCCTCTAGTAGATTCAAAATTCAGATAATACACAAAATGCACAAAATTCCTGAATTTTGTATCAGACAAACTTCACAACATTTCTCGAAATTTCACATTATGAGATTTCGCTTCAAGTGCACATCATATTTTCATCATGCCAGACTGAAAATACCTGGGGCCCGATTCACAGAACTAACTTAAGACAAAATCCTAAACTTACTACTTTTGGTATTCACAGAAGTTAGGATGTTGTCTTAAGTTTGTCTTAAGACAAACTTAAGACAGACTTAAGACAGATTTAGGACAGACTTAAGACAAACTTAAGACAGACTTAAGACAAACTTAAGACAGACTTAAGACAGACTTAAGTTAGGATTTTGTCTTAAGTTTGTCTTAAGTCTGTCTTAAGTCTGTCTTAAGTCTGTCTTAAGTCTGTCTTAAGATTGTCTTAAGTTTGTCTTAAGTCTGTCTTAAGTCTGTCAAAACTTAAGACAAAATCCTAACTTCTGTGAATACCAAAAGTAGTAAGTTTAGGATTTTGTCTTAAGTTAATTCTGTGAATCGGGCCCCAGGTTACCAGCAAACCACATTTTGCCATAAAAGCATATTATAGTGAGGAGAACAATGTTGAAGGGAGATTCCAATTCATCTGATTCTTACAATGTGCAACCCATAGATTTGTATGTGCTACAGTGAAGGAAAGGATTGCCGTCCCACTTTATTTTTACACCAATGGTGGCACCAGTTATTTATATGCACCTGCCCTCATTTTAAGTGGGATTAGTGCCTTCTCGACTTAGTAACTATTCACAGATATTCACAGGTACGAGACAGATAAGTTAGACCTGACAGCCTAAGGGTGGTCTTCCCCCGAACAAATTGCCTGCTCGCCGCCAAAATTTGGTAAATTTCTGTTTCTGTTGGCCTTAGGACTCTGTGCACTTTACCACTACTAACCAACTAACCAATGCTAAAGTGCTTGTTCTCACTCCCCTAAACCTGGTTTGATTGGCAAATCCATAAATTGCATATTTGGTTTAACCATAAGTCCCTCATACAGTGCCCTGCATGTGCCCAGAGCCTGTAAATTAAATGCTACTAGTGGACCTGTAATACTGATTGTTCCACCCAATTAAATAGCCTCTTAAACATGTCTCAGACCTGCCATTACAGAGCCTGTGTATGCAGCTTTAAACTGTCATATCGACCTGGCACGTTAAACCTCTTGTCAGGGCTCTGGGCCACAGTGCACAATACAATACAAGAGATCATGGGCCTGACGGAACTTCACACATGGGAAGCATGCGCCCTCGGCATCTTCAGACGACATAAACACAAAAAGGTAGAGACCAAATTTGCAACAGTAGCCATACTCCTCGCTAAGCGCAGCATAGCTATACACTGGCGCTCACCGGAAGGCCCCCCGATAGTCTCATGGGGAGGGACGGTCAAGAAATGGGGCACGGCCGAAGAAGATATAGTCAGACAGGAAGAAGCACGTGGTATACGACGGAACTCCATGTCAATGGAATGGGCGATGATCCTCCATAACTTTACACAAACACAGGCTACGCATGGGGAGACCCCACAGGCCACCCAAGAGTAACCAGGCCCGAACACCCATCGATCCACACGGACCCCCCCCCACACTAGCCCACCCCTCCGGCCACCCACAGTAGACAACTTCACCAACAGCAACGAGACCCACTGCCCGTAGATAACGAACCATAGTGGAGCGACGCCCCCTAAACCCACCCACCCTCTCCCCCTTAACTCCCCCCCACATCTGTCTGAGTTACATTCCCAGTTCGCTTATGAATATGGATTGCCCCTACACACTACCACTTATAGACAAGAAAGGTCTAACAACTGTCTTGACTGACTGGGTGTCATAGTAGTCCTCTCGACCTCACATACATACATGGTTTCAATATACCATACATAAGCAGAGCGGCACCCCCCTGCCGCAACGGACATGCAGTTAGCACCTGTTGAAATGTTGATACCACATGTAATGCACTGCAAATTGTACCTGATTGCTGTACATCATGAATGCTAACGTAAAAATCCAATAAAAACCTCTTGTCAGGGCCAAACCTTCCTTTTTAATGCATATAAGTCATCCCTAGGGTAGGCCCTGAACAGCCCAGAGGGCAGGGTGCAATATTTTGAGAAAGGCAAGACATGTACTATTAAGTTTAATATGTCCTGGGGCCGTATTATACAAAGTAGAACACGGAGCAGCTGCTTCAAAGTGGTTCCGTACTTCACTTGAGTGCGCTACCCCATAGGCAGCAAGAGTTACCGGCTGCCCTGGGGGCAGCACATTCAATCTAATGTGGTGCACTCTCCTTGTTACTACTGAGTGCACCTTTTGAAGGGTGCTCCCAATGCCAACAAGGAAAATGTGCTGCATTGTATAATATGGCCCCTGGCAGTGAAAAATTCTTACATTCGTTTTTCACTACTGCAAGGCATACATGTCCAATAGGATAATATTGGGATTCATTGTTATATGGTCATTTTGAAATGGGAAGTTATAACTAGCTCATGTTTGGTGTCTCTGAAACCCTAATTTAGAATCCTAAATAATGGTGGTCTGATTTGAAATTAAAATTCTGAAAATGCCACTTTGAGAAAGATTTCCTTGTCTTAGTCAACTGGTGCCTGTAGTCTGTAGCCTGTCTCTGGTTACATGACTGAGTGTAATTGGCAGTTGGGCTTTGTGTATTCCTCCTAGACAGCCACACACAATGGGAGCTTGGATGTGACTGGGTGGATTATCTTGACAGGATAGGGGGAGTAACTGGATCCAGACTCACTTACACCTGAATATTCTGTGTCCTTCACCCTTACAAAGGACTGTCTACCCTGTGTAGTTAGTCTGGACCCAGAGTTGGCAGGGCAGGTTATCTGTGCACTTCAAAGGCATGCATCTGAAGTCTCTCCTACTTCAAAGCCACTACTGTGTATAAGTGCAGGACCTCAGACACCACCACATCAGTACACTTCTGGACCTGTAGATACTCTGCCAGGAAGAAGGACTGGACCTGTATCACTGTAACCGAGAACTCAGAGTGAAACCAAGGGCTAGTTGGCTGGCCTCCTAATTTGGACCCTCAGTGACATAGGAGGCTTTCAACAACCTTGTATCTGGCCTTGCACTCTGCCATCTTTGAGTCTGCCCTGACAAATGGTTCTACCCCAGCCCTAAACCCTTGGAAGTATGTCTAAGGTGCTTACCAGCAGAAGTGATAAATCTTCTCTGTGGCGCATCCTCTAGCTGAATCGCTGTATCTCCTTAGCTGCACTGAACATTCTCGTGTGGAACAGACGTATCACTGTTGTTGCATAGATTGGGTCTGGAGCAGAAGGTCCGTAACAACCTTGCATCTTCAGAGCCGACGCTTGCCAATGACGGAGTGCATCACTGACTCAGGTCTTCACATCTCTCGTAGACAGCAGCTCGACAGCGGCTACAGAAGTAACACATTCCCATTGACTGTGCACCACATCCTCGATGCACAGACTTAACATCACAAGCTCCATTGCACCTCAGCCTCACCACATCTCAGAACTAATGCATTGCTTGAACTGCATGATGCTTCTTTGCCTCAGATCCATGCAACGCTCCGCAACCAGGATTTAAGGTACTTTGTTCAGCGGGCCTAACCTAGTCCTTGTAGCCGACCTGTGCTCCATCACAGTGTGACTGAACTTGTGACTTTGTCACGGTCCAGCATGACCAGATTTCCTTTGTTCGTGCCTTGCCCTTTATGGCGCTATTTTCCCTAAAACTTTAAAATTCAATATCTCTGGTTTCCCTGATTGGAATTTTGTCATTTTGGTGTTGGTTTATTTATTCAGATACGCTCTATTGTTGTAAATCTGGTGTGGGATGTTTTTGTGTGGTGTTTTCACCACTTTTTCTGTTTGAAGCGTTCACAAATACTTTGCACATTGCCTCTAAATTTAGCCTGACTGTTCTGTACCAAGCTACCAGGGCGTGAGCACATGGTAATTTGCGGTTTGCTTGTTTCCCTGACTCAGATTGCGGTTGCTGCTTGACCAGGGCTTACACTCCAGTCAACCAGCAACCTAATTTCAGATGGGGGTGTACATATCTTTCTATAGAGCCAAACAAGCTTTTCAAGATTCACTGAAAACAGCATTTTCAGAAGAGAGAGCATGTGGGATACTGTTTTCCAGGCTCCACAGTGAAAAGTTCACACGCTGCACAATATGTGCAAGGTTGTTGGCACCAGCAACACGTATTACAGTGCTGGTCACTTTAACCATGGCTGACCCTAGGAGACCGACCATGCCTATGCTTGCAAGTCATATTCTGTGTTGTTTGGGTGAGGATAGAAGGCACTCATAGGCATAGATACTACTCACCCAATACCCAAGGATCTCTTGCCTCACTACCAGCACCAATAGGGTAGTGGTAGTGAGGCCCGGTCCCATAATTCTCCGAGGTCCTACCAGTTTTGTCCAGAAGATCACCTGAGGGGGCAGCTCTTAGTTCAGCCTGCATTCTATCCTGCTTTCCTGATTGCACATTGTGCAATTCAGGCACTCGATGAGTATCACATTCTTTTGCACTTCTGCCCTGATGATAGTTGCATTAGAAACCCAAAAGTCAGGTTTGTTGTTCCTAATAATTACAGCTTTTATTGGTGTTATAGATGGAGCAACATTCTGGTCTTTTAAATCATACACAAGTGGTTTGTATACAGTGTGCATCCTAAACTGAATTATTTCAAGGTGATCTCAAATGTGATGTTTATGGAAAAGGCAGCATAGTGAAGAAAATTAATTGCCCAGGGTCACACATTTTGGTCAAGCTAGGAAAGTGGGACTGAAATCTGATTCTTTGAGTCAGGGCCTCATCACTAGTTTTTGCCTTGAGCCCCACAATCATTCTGACTGCCCCATCTGGAAACAATTAGCCTACCAATGTTTTAGACTGTTTTTGCCTTTGCATTGCAGGCCTGCAATTTGAAATTAAAGATTAGTACATGCATCTCCTTCTGTCATATTCAATTTGTGACTGCATGCATACATTTGAAATAGAGAAATAGAGAATAATTACAAGGCCACAGCAATGAAGGCCAATGAGGAGCCTGCCAGCCTATGTTAATTGTTTGCCCCGAAAAGTCACTTGACAGCAGCAGGACTGGATGATTAAGTGACCTGCTATTAAATAAAATAGTTCATATTGCAACATGTCTGTGCTGATATAGGATCTCCCCTCACACTCCTGTCCCAATGAGGGTCCCTCTCTTTGGTAAACATTTCTTAGATACATTTTTATGTTTGTCTCAAAAAGATCTTAAACAATAAAAATTAATGCTAAAATAAAGTAGTTCTTTAACATTTTATTTGCTTCTTTTTCGCTATTGTAGAGTTATCAACACTATGTTGCTCCATCCCTCAATTATTCAGTTGTACGTTATGTATAACATGGAAATAAAAAATACTCAATACAATGCAAACCTCTGGTACTTCATCAGGAGATCATTAAGCGTAAGCATGTGAGGATGTAGCTTCCTACCATCAGATTGCACATTCAATAAACTTGGAACCGCCATGGAAAGGCTGGCGGAGGCTAGCTTCAGGGGGCCCGTTACGGGCCCCCATGTGGTGGGGGAGCTATTTGTGCACTGGGGGGGTACCTATAGTGGACAAGCTGGCAGGCACTGCGCGGTGCCTACCACGTTGTGCATGGAAATGCACATCTTGGCATTTTAACATTGCGAACGGCGCTGCAGCCAGCAGCACCATCCGCATTGTTAAAAGGCACCACCAGATTGCACCTTCAATAAACTTAGGGGCTCATTACGATGGCGGAGGGACCGCCACTGCTGGGCCGGCGGTGGCTGGCCCTGCGCCATCTGGCTCTCATTACCCCCGCCACATTAGAATGGCGGGAGGAATCATTCCGCAAGCGTGGTGGGTGCAAAGCTTCTGCCACAGGCAATCGTTGCGATTTCCTGGTGGACTGGTTCAGACCAGGGATATGGTAGCAATGCCTAGCAGGCACTGCCCACCCATCAGCCAGTCTTTCCGTGGCGGTGGAACCGCCATGGAAAGGCTGGCGGGGGCTGGCTTCAGGGGGCCCGTTACAGGCCCCCTCTGTGGTGGAGGAGCTACTTGTGCACGGGGGTACCCATGGTACCCCCCTACATTTCAATGCACAAATTGGCAGGCACCGCACGGTAATGCACATCTTGGCATTTTAACATTGCGAACGGCGCTGCAGCCAGCAGCACCGTCCGCAATGTTAAAAGGCCAAGATGCATCCGCCATACTGGCAGGTGCATCCTAATTGGGCAGGTGGGACCGCTGCACATGTGGCAGGCGATCCCAGCACCACTATGATGGTGGGCGGACATCAGTCCGCCCGCCATCATAATGAGCCCCTTAGTGCGTACGTTTGTAGGCCAGGTATTTGCGTGTGTTCATCCTCTTACGATTGAGAATTTCAAATGTTCACGTGCAACACATGTCACTTTTGGCAATCTCGGCATCCTGGTTGACGAGGGCACTGAGATTTCCAAATGTGACATAAATCACACACAAACATTGGAAATTATCCAGCTGTAAGAGGATGTAAACAGGCAAGTACATGGCCTCCAAACATATGCTGTAAGGGGCTTTTTTACAAGGAGCTTGTGCCACCAATGCATCATAATTTTCTACGCATTGGCCGTGCTTTTAGTACTTTACATTTACAATGTGACGCATCTAGGACAATGAGTCACTTTTTGGAGTCCTGCGTCAAATTATACCCGTCCCTGAACCTGCTGCATAATGAATCAATATATGTAAGGTAAGCGTTTTATCATAAATTCCACCATAAAACCGATGCATTGATGTTTATGAGTAATTTGAAAAGTGATACATCACTGGCAAGTGACATGCAGGGGCCCAAAAGCATCAAAATGTATGCAACTCAGTAACCCACATGTAGGAAATGACGCATTGGCTCTGGCTTATAAAGAGAAGCTAGACAGAACAGTGTGGCAAGCACAACTGCGTCATGGAGGTGCTGATTTTGGAGCTGGCCGTCGCAAGGAGATGTCCACCACCTACTCCTTCCCCCTCACCACTACATATGCAGTACAGAAGAAGGGAGCATGTTTGTTGGCAGCAGACTTCCTTAATTGATCTCAGAGAGGATGAGGTCACTTCCTACTACCAGCTCAGGAGGGAGTCATCTTCCAACCGCTACACCAGATAACACCAAGGCTCCGGTCACCAACTCCCAGGGCCACCAACATCCCTCCACAGGTCAGGTTCATGGTTGTCCTGCACAGGTTGGCATCTGGGTCATTCCAGATTACAGCAGCCAAAGTGGCAGAAATCTCCCAGCCATCTTTTTAGCTTTCCTACTCTCTGTCCTGGATGCCGTCTTCTGGCTAACATCTCAGTACTTTCACTTGCCCAACACACAACAGCTGTAGCTGGAGATTAAGCAAGGCTTCCATACCATTGTCAGTTTCCCACATCTGCTAGGGGCCATGGACTGCACACATATGCTACTGGTCCACCCTGCAGCTACATCCCATCTCTACAGGAACCGGAAGCACACATACTCAATGAATGTTCGAGCGATCATGACCGGGGCATGTTCACCAATATGTTGGCCAAATACCCCAGGAGTTTGCATGACGCATATATCTTCAGGCACTCCATCATCTATGAGCTCTTCCAGAATGGCACATATGTGAATGGCCTACTGGTTGGTAAGTGCATCTGAAGTACATGTCAGACCTAAAAACTGTAAATAAATAATGATCTAATGGACATATCTTTGTGTGCTACCTGAGACAGTAGAATATGTAGCAGGTGTGGATCTCATACTTGCACCATTCATCAGGGCCCATGTGCAATGCAAACCTGTAAGTCACACATGTCAAGACATGCTAAGCCACTCAGCGTGCCTATCAATAATGGAAAGAACCTGAGCAATGCAAAGCTTGGACAAATTCCCCAATTGCAACACTGTGCTCAAGGAAGGGCTGCCATGGCTATTGTCTGGGTGACCAAATGCAGACAACACATGTACCCACCACCTTATACTTCCAAAAGGAAGGTAACAATTTGAAAGCTCCTTCATTGGTAGGTAGTGCAGCAACAACATCAGTGGTTCCAGAAGGACACATGTATCTGTGCATGTGAAACAGGTTCGTACTGGTACAGCCTACTCATGGATGACAACAGACCCCAATTTGTGATCAACATACTATCACTTACTGTGGCAATGGACCTACAAAACACCTATCACACAAGTCACAGGCAAAATATGTTGGTCCATTGCGCCACTGTCAAAAGAAGCAGCCCATGCTTCAATCTGACACAGAGAACAGAAATAGAAATGTTGAATAAATTGTGCTAATCTTCATGTAACCAATGGTGTTCAATAGTGGTCAAAATGTTTAAGAGTTATTCAGTACACTTGACAGACATGTACTTGAATGTGGCTTGATCAATCACCATGAGCATTGAGTGAATCTTTTCCCTTTGTCTTTTCAGCTGACCGAGGATATGGTCTGAAATTATGGGTCATGACCCGTTTCCACATTACAGAGGAAGAGTGCACCTACAACAACACGCTGGGCAAGACCACGGGTATTGTGGAGTGGACATTTCAGGTTCTGATTCTCGCTTCCACTGTTTGGACATGTCCGGCGGTCAATTGCTATACTCCCCCTATGGTTTGCAAAATTATCCTGGTATGTTGTATATTGCACAATGTCTGTGTGTGGACAAATGTCCCAGAAGACCAGTGCCATGAGTTGCAGGAAGCAGAGGATGAGGTTGAGAATGAAGATGAGGACAGAGGGGAAAATGTAGATACAATTGCTGGGACTCGGAGAAGGAACACCACTGTGCAGCACTTTTATTTTAGTGAAGCCTAAATCAGTTTGATGGCCATACATCCAATTTTTGTTTTGAAAAAGGGTTAAAAAAATAAATACATGAATTAACTCTTACTTTGTGTAAACACTTTCATTTAACAGTCACATTAAACCTCAATACACTCACGTCTCACCTAATTGTATTTGGCCCATCACAAAGGTCTGTCGCTAGGTACCATTCTCACCCGAGGACATCATCGTGTGCGGATAAACAACTTGCACCAAACGCATGTGTGTGTGTGGAAGAGCTACACAAAACAAAGGTAGCAATGTGGAACAGTTTCCACATGTTTGGTGCAACTGTGTACTGACTGTCAGACATCCTACCACAAGCCAAAGGGAGTGTAAATGTAAATAGTGTGCAATGAATGAGTGTGTGTGCTGTAAGTCATTACATTTTCCCCTACTTTACACTCATGGAGGCCAGTATAGTGACCTTAATGTCCTATGACTGTGAACAGAGGCCCATGTCATGTGCATAGGCAAACAGTGCGATCCATTTAGTCTATAAATGGTGCACAAATGTTTGCAAGCACAAACCAAATCATTGTTGAATCTCACCTAACACATATAAATGTGGTCTCCGAACCTGTGCCGGTGCTGCATTGGCTACCTAGCCACAATGCAGCCACACTTGACACGCTAGGCAAGTATGCAACAATTACATGCAGGAATAGATATGACAGTGTAGCTCTGTATTACTCTGAAACAAACAATGCTGTGGCTCCTAAAGCTCAATCTATGTGTGCTAATTTGTTCAGGACACAAAGGAAATCTAATAGCCAACTACATGTCAAGGTATAGCAACATGTGATATCACTCCTGGCAAGATAGCATGCACTGACACATTCATGGTCAGAGTGGGATAACCTGTCATTAAATGCACATATGACCGTCTGGTGTGAATGCCTACCCACATTCGAAGTTCACGTAAGCCCTCTCTGTTGCCAAATAATGTGATGCATGGAAATGCTAAACATATTCCTACTTGGAAGTCATCACACTTGTTGAGCTTACTCAAGCATATCTTGTGAAGAACAAGGTATTGGCTAACTGTTTTGTCTGACACTTTTTTGCATGGGTAATATGCACGTGTCATACATATAGTGCCAGACACCAAGCCCAGACAGCAGATGTGTGTGTACCCCTATATCAAATGGTGATCTTTGGGTATCATAGTTTGCCATATGATGTCATGCACATATGAACAGGTGACCTATTGGCCTAACAACATACCTTTGATATATACACAGTCAATCTGAGAGCTGGGTGTTACATACACTGTAGACACACTGAAGTAGGCAGTGTATGTCAGTTCTAAAGTGTGTATTGTGTCCATAGCACAGAAAGTACAATCTTCAAGTATGGGCATCATCTTGTATGACAATGTGGGTATCATTTGCATAGGAATACAAAGTCTATGATCATAAAAAGCCTACTACACAGATAGCTACAACAAGGCAAGCATAATACAAACTGTAATACATATTGAATATGTCAAGATATGCACATTTGACAATATGTCTGTATATTTCACACCAATATATTCCTCTCCTACTTTCGGCACCATAAACTCAAGGACTTCACACATATGCACACTGTTAGCATACACATGTGACAAATCCCAAGTCTACAAAGCATGTCAGAAAAATTATTTCGAGCAAGAAATTTGTAAGGGTGGGCGTAATGTGCGTAAGGGACCTACACGGAGAGGCACGGAGATGGAACCACTCTCCGCATAGTTCCGTTACGCACATCCCGCCTCCCGCCTGCCTTCCGCACGCCTCCCGCCTCCCGCCTCCCGCCCGCAGTATTAAATACATTAAAAAAGCAATTTTTAAATAACCTTACCTTATCGGCGGCGTCCCCGGGCTTCCATCCTTCTCCATCACGTCTTCTTCAGGGAACTGCGCATGCGCGGGAGCCTGCGCATGCGTATTCCTGCCGACAACATTTTGTGAGTCAAAGATCAAATACATGTTAACATCGGGTTCATTCAGGAAAGAAATCAAGTTTAGTTCAACATAAGACTCATTAAAATATTGTGATGACAGTACCTGAAGAGGGAGAAAAACAAAGAGCAGGTACAAGGACAGATTTCACAGAATTATATTTACCTAAGATGATAGATGAACCCAACTCCTTGACAATGAGTCAGGTGGAGTTAATCAGGGCAGGTGGAAGACAAGGATCAGGACAGGTTCGGGACGGGAAGGTGACCTCTTCTAAGTGCAATGCCAGTGACGCACCTCTCTCTGGCACTACTCTCCTCGATTTCTTTCCGCAACTCCCCTTCTAGATGACTGGATTATCAATCAGTATTTCGGTCTCTCGAGCAGGGTCTCTGGCAACTGCAGGGTCTGAGACAGTGTCTCTGACAGAGTCTGTGGCAGTATCTGTGTCGGGTCTGTGACTCACTTCTAACTAACTAACTTACCTCAATTATTCTATTCTGTGTTCGTGTACCACCCCCAAATGTTTCAATATCGTGAAATCCCCTATTTCTGATTGGACAAGGCAAGGAGATGAGTTCATCACACCATGCTAAATGTAATATTTTACTTTAGGTTCATTGTTCAATGTTCCCACCCCTTAATTAATTTTCCCAAGCTTTATTCCCATCCGTATTTCACATTATGATTTATGATCAATACATTGTATATAATTTGTTCAATTCTGCTTCCTCTGTCCGGGTCGATGGGTCAGGTTCCCAAGAGATTCTTGCCAGCTTGACCTTGGCTGAGTTTCAACAGTGTAATCATAGTTCCGGGCAGGGTTGTGTGCGCCTGCGCATGGGTCAGGTGGGGTAGGGATTTCAGTCACCCTCTGAAACCCAAATACAAACTAATAATAAAGTCAGAGAAAGACATGTTAGAATACGAAAATATTTAAATTCACTGTATACCACTTATCACTACTCTAATCCCATTTGCTTCTATATATATCTTTCGCATTAGCAATTTAGTAAAACTTGCAAGGTTTAGTTTAAGCAAAGCATGTGCATTAACATGTTCGTTACAAGTGGCCATTTTAGAAGCTATTGCGCAGCTGCAAAAGTTTCCCTCGAAACATAGAAAGTGTCATACTACGTAGATGCAGTAGACGCATGCGCGGTGAAATTCCCGCATTTTGTCGACCGTTTTTAGTGACTCTCGGGTTATTGGTTAGTAATAAACATAGGCAAGCCTTCCCTAGATACAATGTATTGTGTGTAATGCAATATTAGTATTTACAAACAAAATGATTAACGTATTATAAGTTATTTGAGAGGATTGCATCCGAGCAAGTTTCTTCTTTACGAAACCTTGCTCCATCAATCCCCTTTCTGATGGCATTTTATGCCGGGGAACAACCTTTACAACGCAACTTTTACAACGCACTACCTTTACAACGCATTTTTTACAACGCATAATCCATTACAACGCATGACATTACAACGCATGACACTACAACGCATTTTTAAAAACTACCTTTACAACGCATTCCATTACAACGCATACTACCATTACAACGCATACCATTACAACGCATAATATTACACTACACTATCCAACACTTACCCTACTGTTGCACCCCCTGGAGTTAGAATAGTAATTTTTACCCCTATACTATCCAACACTTACCCTACTGATGCACCCCATGGAGTTAGAATAGTAATTTTTACCCCTATACTATCCAACACTTACCCTACTGTTGCACCCCCTGGAGTTAGAATAGTAATTTTTACCCCTATACTATCCAACACTTACCCTACTGTTGCACCCCCTGGAGTTAGAATAGTAATTGTTACCCCTATACTATCCAACACTTACCCTACTGTTGCACCCCCTGGAGTTAGAATAGTAATTTTTACCCCTATACTATCCAACACTTACCCTACTGTTGCACCCCCTGGAGTTAGAATAGTAATTTTTACCCCTATACTATCCAACACTTACCCTACTGTTGCACCCCCTGGAGTTAGAATAGTAATTTTTACCCCTATACTATCCAACACTTACCCCACTGTTGCACCCCCTGGAGTTAGAATAGTAATTTTTACCCCTATACTATCCAACACTTACCCTACTGTTGCACCCCCTGGAGTTAGAAAAGTGATTTTTACCCCTATACTATCTAATACTTACCTTAAATGTAATTTAATATTATGCGTTGTAATGGTATGCGTTGTAAAGGTAGTATGCGTTGTAATGGAAATACGTTGTAAAGGTATTTTTTAAAAATGCGTTGTAGTGTCATGCGTTGTAATGTCATGCGTTGTAATGGATTATGCGTTGTAAAAAATGCGTTGTAAGTGCATGCGTTGTAAAAGTGTGCGTTGTAACGTCATACATCCTTTTATGCCATCACCAATTTTCTACTACTAATTCAGATGCCAACTTTAGCACTTTTCCATTTCTATTTCTTCTTCAACTCTTTCATTTCTTTCTTTTTCCCTTTTGTGCTGTAAACCCCCTTATTCTTTTGTAAAAATCTCCCTTTATTTCTTCCAGCTGTATTTTTTCATATTTTCTCTTCTTTCCCTTTTTATTCACTCCATACTCCTTTCTTTTCTTGCAACATTTGTGTCAAAATATAATTGCTAAAACTAATAATGTTATTCCCATTATTGGCATTATTATTTGACCTAAAATACCTTTACCTATATTAGAAAACCAACTACCTATAGTAGAGATGCTATTTGTTAATTACTTCCATACACTGTCAACTTCCAGTGGTTCAAATTTTCTTCTAATTTCGTAATATTTTTAATATATCCTCCAATTACAACACTTTTATCAAGAATGTAAGTGCAACAATGTTGCGCTTTCAACATTTTACAGACTCCGCCCTCTTTTGCCAATAATATATCAAGAGCAAGTCGATTTTGCAGAACCATGGATCTGATCGCAACCAATTCTGTATTGATCATTAAGATCCCTCCAGCAGTGTCAGTAGATAACTGATCCACTACTGTAGACAATTTACACATTTTACAAGAATTCAGAATTACTCCCACTGAAGGTATCAATGCACCAAAAATGTCACCTACTATTTCAGAAAAACTAGCTCTTTTTATACATGTTAGTTCTTTTGCGTCTTCATTGCTTTCAGTGATTCTTTTTACATGATACACTTTCTGAAAAATTATCCCGAAATAGCAACTCTTGTACCAATGATCAGGTAATCTGAAATAAGCTTCATTGCCATATACATAATAAATTCCAGGAAATACTGGATCTGTTCCACCTTTTAGTCCTCATCCTCCAATAATCAAGAAATTATGCTCACATTCACTGGAAACAATAAACACATAGTTATATTCAGTCTTTAATCTATAGAGGCAGATCTTCCCTTTCTTTTCAAAGTCCAAGGACAGAGCAGCATGAGTCTTGCCAATTTTATAAATTTCATCTTTTTCAGCTCACTGAGGTATCTGTTGTTTAGGTTCAGAAGCCCTTCTCTGGAAGTCCTGTCTCTTTGCTCAACTAAATACAAAAATGTATTTTCTTGTTCATGTAATTTACATGTCAAATTGTGCTTATGTGCTTCAGCTATATCTATTGCTTTCATAGTTAGAAAATATTCACCCATGAATTGTGAGTCTCTAGTACTAAGGACAGGGTTTATATTCTTTTGCATAGGAACCTCGAAAAAATCACGTCTTCATTAGAATAATAATATTGTAGTTTTCCTGTTCTGTAAAATAAACTTGCTAAAACACTACAAGAGATACCTTATGTTAATGGAATATGATGATATGTCACACCTTCTGCTACTGATGCCGGTAACTTCATACACACATAACAATCACTAACTTCCATAGTGCTCACGTATTGCACTAATAATTTTGTAAATACATTTAAAGCAGTGTCATTATCTGTCACAGTCTGTGATATGTCTAACTCATCTGGTGCTTCTAAATCTACTTTATCTCATCTTGTCTTATTCTCATCTGGTGCTTCTAAGGCTACACTATTTCTTTTAATGTTAGCTACTCGCTCATGTGTGTGCGTGTTATTATTTTCTACTGTATCCATTATATAAGGAATAGCAACTGTTAGTGCTAACCAAGTTATAAGTACTGAAAATATGCTACAAATACATATTCTACAATATTTCTTTACATCATTTCATTTCAATTTTCCAGCAGCTCTGTTGTCAGCCATTTTCTTTAGATAAGAAGATTTTCTTTTCTTCAATTTGGATTTCTATTATCTGCGATGGTATCTTGGGGTAAACAATTTTTCTTTCAGGTTGGTCTCACTTCTTTGTCAATTTGCTCTGCATTTAATTCTTCATCACTTCCTTCATTTATTTCCAGATTCTCAAAGTCTTCAAGAATAACGTACGTCCATTCAGGACCTTTGAATTTATTGTTCAGTATTTTCAATCTTGTGCTTTTTCGTTTGGGATTTTCTCTTGATTGTTCAGTCTGACTAGATACCTCGTTTACTTGGTCCGGTTCCTCATTTATTGTTTCAAGTCGGTTTCTCACTCTTTTGATAACACTAGGCCGATTATCGCCTTTTCTGATTCTTTTGGCTTGCACTGCACTTTTACTTTCTTCAAATGTTCTTTTGTGTTCGTTGGTTAGTGGCACAACTTGGTTATTTTCGTTTTCAGAGTCTCTCTCTATCTGACCTTGTCCAGGGCTTATTGCCTTAGTATCGTCTGCCTGGATGCGTTCTTCCTTAATCTGACCATGTTCAGGTTTTGTTTCAATTTGGTTTTCTTCTTCTTCTCCCTGAACTTGTTTTTCTTTTCCTGTCTGGTCCTGATCAGGTCTAACTGTACTTTGGCTTTCTGCCGCCTGAACGCGTTCTTCTAAGCCTATCTGTCCCTCCTCAGACTCAGGAGCGGTGGGTTCAGTTTCTTCCGTTTGAGTAGATTGTTCTCTCCTTGACTGGTCCTGCTCAGGTTCCCTAACTGTTGTATTTTCACTTTCCTGAGCGCGTTCTTCTACTCCTATCTGGTCCTCATTCTTTTCCTGACTAACTAATCTGGTTTGGCTTCTTGTTCTTACAATTACTTCAGGTATTTCTACTATTGGGATCCAATCATCCTGACTGGTGCTCGGTTGTTCTTGGTCAGCTACTTCAGGATCTGTTATTCTGGATCCTACAGCTGTACAACCTTCAGCATCCCCAACTGCTTGAGTCAGTTGAGGTCCCTCTTCATCAGGTGCTGGTACTCTTTTAGTATGGCTTGCATTAATTCAATTAGGCAAACCCGCACATTGTAATGCTGTCGTTGTAACCAATATAACCTGATGTGGTTTTTCCCACCTTGGTGCAAGGCACGATTCTCGAGTGTGATTCTTCACAACTACCCAGTCGCCGGGTCTCAGATCATGCGCTTAGTTCGGCTGCCTGGCGTCTGCGTCTTCTCCAACCTGGTGAGAGATAGAACGCACTTGGTCAGCCAACTGTTTGCAATACTCTAGCACCAAATCATCGGATATATTCAACAGCTTGTGTCCTGGTATGCATGCTTGTCTCATTGCTCTTCCCATGAGTATTTCATGGGGACTCAATCCGGTATTATTGTCTGGAATACTTCTGAGCCCCATCAGAACAAGAGGTAAAGCATCAGGCCAGTCCAGTGGGGTGGATGCACACACCTACCCAATCTTGACTTATTTGTGCCATTCACTTGTTCTACCACTCTAGAAACCTCTGGGCGGTATGCACAGTGCAGCTTTTGTTCAATTTTAAATGCTTCACAAATTAATCGATTTTTTCATTATTAAAATGAGACCCCCTGTCTGATTCAATAGTTACTGGAAAACCGAACCTAGGAATGAGTTCTCTCAATAGGAGTTTAGCCACTGTCAGGCTGTCGTTTCTTCGGGTTGGGTATGCTTCCACCTATCTAGAAAATAAACAAACTATGACAAGTGCATATTTCAATCCTCAACAAACAGGCAACTAAATGAAATCTATTTGAAGCCTTACAAATGGACCTTCTGCTTTTCCAATTCTTCCCATACTGACTATGGTTTTCTTGCCTGGATTCATTTGTTGACAGGTTAAGCATCTCTGGCAAAGACTCTCTGCAAAATTCCTGAACTTTGCATTAAACCAATCCTGTCTGAAAAGTCTAATCATTGCATCTCTGCGTTTGTGGGTGTCTCCATGATACATCCTAGCCATCGGTGCAAGCATTCAGTCTGGCATTACTGGCCTGCCATTCAAATAGACCCATACACCATCTTCCACCGTTCTCTGACAACCAACTTTTTCCCACTCCTCTCTTTCTCTTGTTTCCACCTCAGCTTGTAGTTCTCTTACTTCTTTCCATGTTTCTAATCCTGAAAGTAGCATACGTTGGCAGCTGAATCCACATGTTTCAATTTTCTTGTTCACTGCTATTTTATATTTGGTGCAGTGTTGGGCAACCTGGTCAGCATATCGGTTACCTGCCGTCACATGGTAATTTCCTGACTGATGTGCAGCACACTTGATCACTGCCACTTCTTTTGGCAATTATATTGCCTCAAGCAATTCTTTCACACATTTTCCAGTTTTAATGGGAGACACTGAAGAAGTCAGGAAGTCTTGCTGCATCCAAAGCTGGCCAAAGTTGTGCACAACCCCGTAACCATACTATCAGTGTAAATGGTTACTCTCCAATTTTTTTCATTTTAGCAAGCTTTAATTATAGCTATCAATTTGGCTACTTGTGCAGACTTGACTCCTGGTAAATAGGATGCTTCGACTATTCCTGCCAATGTACACACAGCATAAGCAGCACTTAGTCCACCTTCTTCATGGCGCAGACACGAGCCATCTACAAAGAGCTCATGTTCAGCATTCTCCAACGGCTCCTCCTGTATGTCTGGACGAGGTTTGGTACTAAGATCTGTCACTTCAAGACATTCATGTTCGACTCCATCCTTCACCTCTTCATTGTATGGATCTGGTAACAAGTTAGCTGGGTTAAGAACAGTACATCTGACTATGGTCACGTTTTCAGCCCCTAGTATAATTCTCTCATATGTTGTCATTCTGCTAGGTGTAAGATACTGAGTTCGGGTTCTTGTTAAAAGAATTACAACTGAATGAGGGACGTACACTTTTACAGGGTATCCCATCACAATGGACTCGCTCTGTTCCAGACTCATGCACGTTGCGGCCACAGCTTTTAGGCACCCAGGCAATGCAGATGCTACAGGGTCCAAGGTAGCAGAAAAATATGCTACAGGATGTAGCATTAGACCATGTCTCTGTGTCAAGACTGAGAGTGCACAATTATCTCTTTCGCAACAGAACAGTGCAAATTCTTTCGAATAGTCAGGCATACCTAAAGCGGGTGCTTCACATAAACATTTTCCTAATTTTACGAAGGCTTCCATGCTTTGATCATCCCACTCTATTGGGTCTTTTGGGTGTTTCTTTGTCATTTGTATCAGGGGTTTTGCCAATAGGGAAAACTCTACAATCCATTGTCTGCAGTATCCTACGACACCAAGGAACATCCTTGTTTCTTTCTGGTTGTGGCAATTTCATTTGACTTATTATTTTTATTCTCTCAGAGGTCACTTTTCTTAGTCCTCGCTGTATCTGATGTCCCAAATATTTAACTATTGTTTGGCAAAACTGTAATTTCTCTGGGGACACTTTATGTCCACCTTTGGCTAGATGGTTTAATAAAGCAATTGAATCAGTAACACAGGCATCCCTTGTTCTCAATGCGACCAACAGGTCATCAATATACTCTACCAGGACTGACTCCCTAGGCAGCACTAATGTTTCAAGACACTATTTCAAAATTTGGTTAAAAATCGAAAGACTTTCAGTATACCCTTGAGGAACGCGATTCCAAACATAAATACAATGCTCAAATTTGAAAGAAAATAAAAACTGACTATCAGGATGCAATGGGATGGAGAAAAAGGCATGGCACAAATCAATTACGGTAAACCATCCTGCCTTCCATGGTATCTGGTACAAAATCACTGCAGGGTTAGGTACTATAGGGCAACATGGCACAACAATCTTGTTTATCTTTCGTAAATCCTGTACTACCCTATATTTTCCTTTTTTTGAGATACCATCTCTTTTTTTATTTGCATAAAACAACAGATACAAATGTACAGAAAGCAAAACACATTTTCCATTCTCATTTCTTATCTGGACAAATTAATAATCATCAAAGAAAAAAATCAAAAGCAACGGAAAAAAGAAAGAAAAACAACACAAGACAGGTTATAATATACTTGAAATATACCCTAGAAAGATTCCTGGGTCAGTCCATCAACCCAATCTTTTAATGGATTCCAAATCTTCATTCCTAATTCTCTGCTCTTTTTACCTTTTTGTGCATAAAGTGCTCTTTCAAGATTAAATATATGAACCAGCCGTGTTTTCCATTGCGAAAAAGTTGAGGGAGAAAGGTCAAGCCATGCTGAAGCAATACACAGTCTAAGCACTGCCATGATATAAATAGAAACTCATTATTATGACTATCTTGTATCGTTACCCCAAGTATCATTAACTGAGGAGAAAGCAGAGTTTCTTTTTTCAGCACAATTCGCAAAAAAGTTGAAATTTCTCTTCTTAATAAATCCAAAATGGGGCATGTTGCAAAAATATGGGTTGTATCCGCATCATAAGCCTTGCACCTAAAGCAGTGGGTTCCTTCTGTGCCCCCCCATTTAACATTTTTCGCGGACGTAATATACAAATCAAACAAAGTCTTAAAATGTTGTGCCCACAAATTGGCAGTACATAAAACCAAATTGCCCATTTCTATAGACTTTAAAAAACATGAATCTACAACATCAATCCTAGCCTGCCATTTCAATGCATGTTTTTCAAGATCATCCGTTACGTTTTCCAGGAATAAGCTATAAAGAGAAGAATGTGAGAGTTTGGATGTATGACTTAAGACTTCCATCAATGGTATAACTGAAAATCCCATCGCACTGCCAGCTTTTTTAAGAAGAAAATCTATTTGTAAGAACTTAAAAAAATCTCGACGATCAATATTGAATTTAATCCTAAATTCCTCAAAAGATGCAATATGTTTTCCTTTTAAAAGATCACCTATCCTATGAACACCTACTTTATCCCATCTCTGCAAATGCCAATCTGACAAGGCCCCAGGTATCTGCTCATTTTCAATCAATGGTGTGTATCTACTATATCTGCCAATTCCCATTTTCTTCCTAATCCCAGTCCAATTTCGAGATGCCGCTAACAAAGTCATAAAACTGGCTTTTTTGTAATAGCTAGGTTCATAGATTTTTAAAAGACAACCATTGGCGCGTGAACCAATTAAGTACTCAAAGACTGATGGTACAAGATTAGAATCAGTTACTACTTCCTTTTTTACACCAAAAAGTGGCCAATAATATTGTAGAGAAGCTGCCAAATAGTAAAATTTAAAATGAGGTAATCCAAGACCCCCCTATCCCTGGGAAGGGATAAGAAAGCATTCGATCTCCGTGTACGCTTATATGACCATATAAACCTAGAAACCTTCCTCTCGATCAGTTTAAACAAATCATTAGAAATTTCAAGCGGGATCATGCGAAAAATATATTATAATTTTGGCAAAATTGTCATTTTAACCAAATTACATCTGCCAATTATTGATAGTTTTAAGTTATCCCATCGGCACAGATCATTTTTTATTTTTCCAATTATGGGGGTAAGGTTTATATCAGTAATGTCGTCAACCTTTGCTTTTATACGTATCCCTAAATATGTGGCCTCATCAACCAACCTACTGTCCACAATAGTGGTGTATCGCTATTTGCCAAAATCTGAGTCTTAGCTCTGTTCAACCGATAGCCTGAGAGTGAACCAAAGCGATCTGCCAGTAGTTCAACTTCAGCCATAGTTCTATCAGGTTCAGATCTGATTATCGCTACATCGTCGGCGTATGCCATTATTTTTACCTCCCAGCCATGCAGCGTAATTGGAGAGATATTGGGAGAAGACTTGAGACAGCGCAAGAAAGGATCTATATATAGCGTGAACAGCAAGGGGGAAGAAGGGCAACCTTGCCTTGTTCCTCTTCCTATAAAGAATGATTCAGACTCCCCTCCCATCATTTGTAAACGAGCTATAGGTTTTGCATATAATACCTGAATGGCTGTAATAAACTCTGAACCCAACCCATTGGCTTCCAAGCACTTCCAGAGAAATGTCCATGACACACAGTTGAAAGCCTTCTTGGCATCTAAAAAGGCAGCAGCCATAGGTTTCCTTAAAACATCTGTCGCATCAAATACCCTATATTTTCCGTAAGGTTTCTTGATGCCAATAATAGGTGAATTACAAGGACTCCTCCTTATTTCTTTTAAAATGCATTGTTCGAACTTTCGATCAATTTGTGCTGCAACACCAGCTTTTACTTCAGGACTCATTCTGTAGTGTCGAGTATTTGGGTAAACTGCACCTTCTTTTACAGTCACTTTTAGGGATCTACATTTTTCATTAATCCCACCTCTTTTCCTGTAAAATCCCACACTTCAGGATTTACTGTTGCTTTGACCTCATTTGGTAAGTCATCTTTGGTCATTATGTAAAACAATTCATTTACTTCTGTTCCTTGTTTGGCTAGCATGATTTTGGATATTCCGTCTTCATCTGGGGTCTGAATGGGAACACCATCCGGTGTGAAAAATATGGTGCAATTAATTTTGCACAATAGATCGCTTTCTAATAAGTTCACAGGACTGGACTCACACACTACAAACGTATGCATCTCTTTGAATTTGCCAATACAAACCTCCATTGGTTTTGTAATAGGGGTTTTAATTTGTTTATTAGAAACACCCACTACTTGGATTGCTTCTCCCAAGAGGGGTGGTTTTGGGATGTCTGCTGTTCTCACAGTAGAACGGGTAGCACCAGTGTCCAATAAAAAGGTAATGTATTTTCCTTCCACCTTACAATCAATATATGAACCTGACTGATCTACCAGCAAGGATGCGCCAAGTACGCACTCCTCTTCCTCCCCCCTCAGGCACCGTCATAAGGTGCTGTCATCAAAGTAAGAATCCTGCAAAAGAAACTGCGATGTTACAACATTTTTCTTACCACTTCCTTCTTGAAATCCCGTGTCCTTACTGTACTCGGCTTGACTCACAAAATTTGGCATAGGTGCAGGTGGCAATTGACTCTGTAGGTTTACAACCTGCTGCGGTTGACTCATTATCACCTCATTCTGCGTCTGTGGATTTAAATTTTGATTTGGGCCATTATTATCCTGTATACTTATACACTCGTTTTTCCAATGCCCCAATTTTCCGCACCAATGACAGGGAAACTTTTTATTCGCTTCTTCTCTGCTCAATTGCCCCTTTGGTTTACCCCCACTATTTTCACCATGACTTTGCCCCTTTCCCGAATTTCCGGCCAGATTATTTAGCTGGAGTTCTTGCTGTTCTGCTAATTTTACTTGTGCCCACATCACTTTCTCCTCTAAATTCTTTTGTCTATTGTCAATTTCATCTCCGCAGTATTTTGCATATTTTAGGATATCATCTATGAGCTTTGCTTGCCAGCACAGCATGTGCTGTTTAATCATTTGGGATATATCTTGCCTTAATCCTGACACAAATCGGTACACAAAATGAATCATGTCCTTATCCCCAATACTTTCAAAACCACTATACTGTTTGAACACCTGTAAGAGGCGCTCATAGTAGGCATGCACAGACTCATCTTTTTCCTGAGTTGTTCTGTCTATCTTTATCCAATCTGTTTCTTTTGGTGGAATTTTCCTTTTTAAGAAAGTGATTACTTGGTGATATTTCTTCATAACCTCTTCTGATGGAGCTCCTGTCTTTTCATCTCTCGGGTATTCATCACTAGGCCAATCAACTGTAATTTTACATTCTGTCCACAAATCAGCAGGCACCACTATGTCAAATAAACCATCCAGATCTTTCAACAAGACCTTCGAAACCTTGACAAACCTCTCAACTTGCCTGTACCATTCCACTGGTTTTTCTCTCAATTTAGGGAAATCATTAGTAAATGATAAAATATCCTGTCGGGTCCATGGGACATGTACATATCCTCCTCCTGGAACCTTTCTCATTGGGTGCAATCTTTCAGCCTTCTCGGTTTCTCTCATCAAATATTCAGATATTGATCGATTTGTCTGTGCTTCTTCTGTTTTCTTTGTCCATCTAAGTTTCCATCGGTCTAAATCTCCCCATTTTTGCAATATCGTCATCAACTCCTTAATCTGCAATTTTCTTCCTGACATATTCATGTTTTCCAAATCTTTATCAGAAAATTCTGCTCCATATGGTTTCTGCAACACCTTGGATCTCCCTATCTCTATTCCCATTTCAGAGGCCAAATTTGTCAATTATTCATGAAATATTTTCGTGTTTCGGGTTATGCTTCTACAAATGAACAGCAATTCTTCCTAACGATAGGTGTTTAACCTATCCAGTCCTACATTTCCAGCTATCAATTCTTCTAATTCAACTCTTAATTTGAAAATGTCTAATATTTTCGGTGGTGGGTTTGGTTTTTCTATTTCTTATGCCCATCTTTCTATTTCTTCTGGGGTTACTATTGTGGCACTCTTCGTCCCTGTGGATGTCTCTATTTGTATTTCTTTCGAGCAACCTGGTGTAACTCTTCTGGGTGTGTCATTCATTTGCCCTATAATCAGTAAGTCCATTAATGAAATCACTGACTCACATTCACTGGCTTGATCATGAATTATTAATTTTTCTTTTCTCGGTTCAATAATGGGAGTAGTCATGATGGGTGTTTTAGGACAATTTGATTTATCCCCATACAACGGGACAACAGGACCTTTAGTCACTGGTATTTTCAAAGCTTCAGGATGCGTGTTTAACTGAGTCATTTTCTGTATTAATTCACTTTTATTCTTATTTATCGCTTCCCTTTCTCTTTCTTGTAGTACCCTCTCCATAGTTTTTTCATTTACTACCTGTGGAACTAAAGGTATATCTAGAATTGGGGCACTCTGGGTAGTTCTATTAGATCTTTTTTGATAAGGCGGAGGAGTTTAATTAAAATATCTTCTAAATAATCATCTTCTGAATCTCCACTACTGCCATTGTTAAGTGCTTTGTTTTCTCTGTGCATTTTCCTCCTGTCTGTTCCTCAGCCATCAATACAGGATATAATCCTTCTGTTACCATGGCTTGCCTCCACTGTTTCATCTGCCTATCTCGGGTTTCGCGTGGAAATTTGGCATAAAATCTGCTCAAGTTTCTCTCACTTCTTGATCTATCACGCTCAAATGC
Organism: Triturus cristatus; assembly: GCF_964204655.1. NCBI lineage: Eukaryota > Metazoa > Chordata > Amphibia > Caudata > Salamandridae > Triturus > Triturus cristatus. The sequence goes on from NC_140583.1 coordinate 744,084,301, forward strand.
TTCAGTCTCCCACTCTTCCAATGCCTCATACTGTGTTAATCTGGGTCTGGGTTCTAATTCGTTCATTGTAGTACGTAAGTTATGTAGGATTCTTCCATTAAATGTTCCAAACTCTGGAAAAGCTAGTATTCCATCATCTTGTGTATATTCTATCCAATTTTCTAACCATACACAGGTATGATAGCCTCTCTCTATCATCATGTAGGATGCGGGCGTTTTCGGGGGAGGAATAAGAATCCCTTCTCTAGTTTTAACGGGTTTATCCTTTTTAAAATAATTGTAATTTTCTGCATAAATGAAATTTTCCTTTTCTCTCCTTTTCGAGATTTTCCTTTTATGTATTGTTTGTGGGCAAATCCTAAGTACCTTCTATCTGGACGATTCCCTATCAAAGTAGGATTGTGTCTCCACATGCAAGACCCACTATCAATTATTATTATGGCTTCTATTTTTCAACTAATCAAATGTTCGCTTTTACTTTAACAATGGACCAAAGCGGCTTCTTATTCTTCTCACCAATCGAATTCTGATCTGCTATGTGTTTAGCCAATACTATCGCTGCTCTCTGTGACGTCAATATCACTCCTTATCACTGACCCCTCCTTTACAATTCTTCGCGTCAGTCACACGCCCGCTGTGCCAACCAATCCCAGCGTGGCCCACTGTGATGTCAGTGCAGCACTCGCAACTGGCCCCTCCTTTACAAGGTAATGCAAAAACGTATTTTCTTCAATTTACGTGCAGTTTTCGTTAATTAACAACATAGAAACACTCGCTACTTTGTCTGATCCTCTAAATTCAAAGAATAGTCTATTTCTTTTGATGCGAATAAAACCTTTCCGCTTACTCTTCACACACTATGAGTAAAACCTTTCTGCTTACTCTTCACTCAAGCATCAGAGAATCTGCTACTCCTTCGATATTACCCTTTCTAGGTGATATAAGACCAAAGTTTTATCAACGAACCCCTTTGCTACCAATTACTCTCACTTTCATACGAATAAATAATCCCTAAATCAGTGCTTCTAGTTCTGCATAACTTTCAGCACTTTCTTTAAATCATGACAAGTAACCTCACTGTAATCAATCAATCAATCAGGGTACTTGTAAAGCGTGCTACTTACCCGTGAGGGTCTCAAGGCACTGAGGGGGGGAAGGGGGGGTGGGAGCCGCTACTGCTCGAAGAGCCCGGTCTTGAGGAGTCTTCTGAAGGCGAGTAGGTCTTGGGTCAGTCGTAGGTGGGTTGGGAGGGTGTTCCAGGTTTTGGTGGCGAGGTAAGAGAAGGTTCTGCCGCCGGCGGTCATATGTTGGATGCGGGGGACATCTGAGAGGGCGAGGTTGGCAGAGCAGAGCTGGCGGGTGGGGGTATAGAACCTGAGTCTGCTGTTCAGGTAGGCTGGTCCGGCGTTGTGGAGTGCTTTGTGTGCGTGGGTGAGGAGCTTGAAGGTGGTCCTCTTGTCGATGGGGAGCCAGTGCAGGTCTATCAGGACGGGGGTGATGTGGCTGCCGCGGCGGGCGTTGACGATCATTCGGGCAGAGGCGTTTTGGATGCGTTGTAGCCGCTGTTGTGGTTTGGCTGGGATTCCTACGTAGAGTGCGTTGCCGTAGTCCAGTCTGCTGCTGACGAGGGCCTGTGTCACTGTTCTTGTTTCGGTCGGCAACGGGGAGAAAATTCAAATGGGAATCAATAGCAAAAAACAACATATAAACAAACATAAACTTTCTGTTGCAGTGTTATTTAATCACACTGAAACTGAGCGTTATTTCTTTCAGACAGATTTAAAGCGCATACATTTGTAGGTTAGGGTTTCAATATGCCAGTGCCCAAAAGGAAGGAAAGAGGAGGGGAAGGTTGTGATTCAAGTGTGGTAGTGAGGTAAAGTAAGCAACAGTGACCAAAAAATCACAAGCAGTTATGGCATATATTCCTCATATGCCGGTACAACAAGTAATCAGTAACATATTCATCACAGTACATAATATCTGTACAGCTTAGCCATGTAGCACAAGATTTCACAGTAAAATGAGTACTGTTGAAAGGACTGGCAATTTTCAGGTGTCGACGTTACTTTCGACCCCAATTGGTGTGTAGGTTGTTCAGACCTTACTCGCGGGATCTTCCTCAGGACAAGTGGAGAGTGGTGTGGGGTGAGGGGGCACCTAAAAAAGACAAAGGATGGGCTGTCACATCCTCCCAAATGCTAAAAGCACAATTAAAAAAGTCCCAAGGGCTTGGGCTAGATTGATATAATTACCATGAGTGCAAGGGCGGGGGACCTCTCACTAGTGAATGGTGGAGGATCGGGGGCTCCGTGGCTCTCAAAGGCTTGAAGGTAAGAGTGAGAAGACACCTGTGGGAATAAGGTGTCTATCAGCCAAATGTAAAAATCCAAGGATTTTGACAATAATTGTGGTAAAGGAGGCTCTGGAAACTAAGAACTTACTCAATGTGATTTAACAAAGGAAGCAAATCCAATCAAGACAACGATCCATCGTGCTCGAGGTTGTATAAAATCCCAAGTCTTTAGAAAGAAAATTCAGCACCCCAAATCAATCAAGGGAGAAAATAGGATTCAATCTGAGAGAAGAGAGACAAGACCAGCTAACATTCATGACTTAGCGAACAGTGGTCACAGTTACAACTTAATCTGGTAAATATATTGCCGAAAGTGAGTGGTTAAACGGCATGCGGGCGGAGTGTAAGATTACCTAACAGCGCGTGGAACACTACTGCTCATGGATTGGCAACCTAATGACAGTGACTGATGAAAAGCGGTATGGATTACTGACCCAATCAAAAACGCTTAGAATTAAACTAGGAGTGATGTCAAGGTGAGAGGCATGATTAAGGGGCAGCATGTGGAGATGCGTTAGCACCAGGATGCCAAATCAGCGGTGAATGCGCGGAAACGGCGTTTCAAAAAAGACTGCATGCAGCATGTATTCAGAGGTGATGGTAAAACGCACGTGAACCGGGGGTGTCGAGGGACAAGCTTCGAGAACTCTGTACACTCCGGAGGACGTGCCCAGACTCTAATTATAAGTGATTGGCATGAATAGCGAAATATTGTTGTGCGTACATAAAACCGGCGTGACGGGGAGCAGAATGCAAAGACATTAATAGCCCTGTAAAGAGTGCCCAAACTAAAAACTAGTGATCGGCCAGAATAACATGCCAGTCTTACTCGTGTTCGAGATGCTCATGAGCCCGGTAGTCTTATGGCAAAGCGTATGTTAACACTGGCGGGCAAACTTTCTCAAAAGAACCAACGGAATCACGGTGCCTACTAATATGTCTATTGTCTTAAAAGACAAGTTGCGAGAGTGCCTTGAAGGCAAACCCGTACTCACCGCTCGAATGTCCAAAGCTTCATGGAAGTGGAGCCCTGAGGCGGAAGAGTGTGAGCTCCTTTATGCTCGGTACGTAACACGGGATGCGTGCACTGCTCCACCGAGCGTGACGTGTAGAACCTACCCGGCGCTGGATGCCATTCGTCCGGGACAATGTAGGGAAGCGAAGAAAAACTTCACAAATGTAACATCACTAGCTAACTGTCGCAGCTAATTTGAACAAAGGGACAAGTATGTCGGATGGGTAGGTCAAAAAAAGGACAGTTGAACTCAATTAATAGTCGAGCATTTTTGAAGAGATGGCAAATCATGAGATAACATTTGTGTTGAAGTGGTTCTGTTCCACACATTAAGATTTCAGTATACATAGTTCATCAAAAGATCGAAGTCAATTTTTAGAGGCAGACAATGGTTAAAAAGGTGTTTGCTCTATACTTGGGTACAAAACGTGCCATGGAGACTAGAAAGCACATAGACAAAAAAGCAATAGTGGCTAGTACAATATACATGTTAGAAGAATGGTGAATAGACCTGAACTTGTCCAAGTCACTGAGGTTTTGTGGGGGCTGCTAATGGACGGCAATGGGTAGGGGAAGTCTGCTGACATGTGTCTATCACTCTGTAATCAAGCGGGCTAGTTGAGCGTTGCTGGTGTCTGACTCATTAAGCCCATTATTGATCGTGTTCAAGCGTACCATCCATTTAGACTCACGGGTATTCAGAATGGAACCAATGTTCCCACCTCTAATTCCCAGTTCAGCTTTCTCTAGCACCAGCCATTGTAGTTGATCTGGTTTTTGGCCCTGGGTAGAGAAATGTTCAACAAGGGGGGCCCCCTGGACCATGCATCTGATTCTGCTTTGCTGTTGGAGTATTCTCATCTTGACCTTATGCTGTGTTTAATCCACAGGGACATATAATGCCATAAATCACATTAATAGAATTGCAGTTTGTGAACACCTGCATATTAATCGTATGCTGTTTGTATGTGAATTTTTTTGTCTGAATATTGGTGGTACAGGCTTTGCACTGACCACACTTATGGTGTCCCTTAATCGGTGGCAGATTCCACATTGATTGGATGGTCGGGCTCTTTTCCATTTCCAAAAAGGAGTGGACCACATGGTCCTTGATGCTTTTCGCTTTCCTGAAGGCATGCATTGGTGGGGTTGTTTGTTCCATCTCCTCAGAAACTGAATTCCAGTGTTTATTAATCACCTGTTTTATTGCATTGCTCCTCGTCGAGAATGTTGTCACGCAGATTAACCTCTGTAGTGAGATATCACCTTTGTCCTTGGAGATCAACAACTCATCACGTGGGCTGAACCAGCCTCTCTTCTGTGCTCTTCTGACCATTCTCTTGGGGTATCCTCTTGACAGAAGTCTGGCACAAAGATCATCCGATTCTTTAATGTCGTCCACTTTCTTGGAGCAATTCCTCTTAATGCGCAAAAATTGTACGACTGGGAGGTTATCTTGTAGGGCCCTAGGGTGATGGCTATTGTACCTTAGGAGTGAGTTGCGTTCTGATGGCTTTCGGTACAAGGTAGTGTAGAGCTCATTATCCTCACAACGGATCATTATGTCCAAAAACGCAATTTCCGTGGCATCTGATTGCAGTGTGAATTTGATGTCCTGGTCACATTGGTTTAACCATTCATAGAAGAGGTTCAGTTCGGTCTTGTCTCCAGTCCATATCATCAAAATATCATCTATATATCTTTTCCACAAATTAATCCGCCGTTGGAAGGGCTTGTTGTCAAAGACGAATGATTGTTCAAAATTGTCCATGTAGATAATGGCCAAGTCCGGGGCGAAGGCTGCCCCCATCGCCACGCCCTTGGACGTAATGCTGACCTTGAAAATAGAAGAAATTCTTCTTCATTGCTATTGTAAGTCGATAATGAAATCAGTAGGCACCTCAACTGGGGCTGGTCGTTGATACAGAACTTTTTTCATCACCTCCAATGCGGGGTCTTGCGGTATACTTGTGTACAGGGCTACCACATCACATGTTACTAGTAGTTGCTCTTCTGGGTTATAAGTTTGTGCATCGATCAAGGTTATGGTCTGCATGGTGTCCCTAAGGTAGGCTTGAGTGTTCTCAGCGATGGGTTTTAAAAAGAAGTCAATGTACTTGCAAAGGAGCTCCAACAATGATCCACAGCCCAATACTATTGGGCGGCCTGGTGGGTTGGACATATCCTTGTGGATTTTTAGCAACGTGTAAATGGTGGGCAGGCGAGGATGTTTCTTATTAAGAGAGTCGAATTCGAGTTTGCTCAAGAAACCCAGCTCCAGTGCTTCCGATGTGAGATCTAGTATTTCAGTAGCCAGATCTTTTGAAGGATCTGATCTGAGTGGAGCGTAACTGACTCCATCCTGCAGTTGCTTCATGATTTCCGTTTTGTGGGCCACGATATCCTGCACTACAATGGCGCTGCCCTTGTCCGCTGATTTGATCACGATGACCTTGTTGTTTTTCAAGCTAGCAAGGGCTGCTTTTTCGGACTTAGTGGTGTTTTGGACAGTGTGTTTGTATGTGTTGAGTAATATGGACACATCTTTGAGTACCATACTTTCATAAGCCAATATTCTGTTGGACATGGCATAGGTAGGTGAAAAAAGGTTGAGGTAACTCTTAAACCAGTGAGTGACTTCGTGGGTGCGATGATTCCAGGGGCAGTGAAACGCTTCCAAACTAAATACAGTACTCCATATTTTTTCTGCTCTTTCATGTTGGCATTTTACCACATTTGCATATCTGCTGTGGAACACTGGTGATGAGCACTTAACTTTTTATTTTCCTATTATTTTGTTATTGCTTTATTAAGTGGTGGACCAAGACTCGAATTTTGGGAGGTGTGTTTTTTTTTAATAAATAGAGAAAAATAAAATACATGCTAAAACTAAATTTAGGAAGAACGAGTGTTTGCAAGTTAATTAGAAACACATGGTGTCAAAGCCCGCTCCCGCAAGGAAATCGCCAGACGTGCACGCGTTGCCATTAAAAGCAATGCAACGCGTGCACATTTTTGACTTAAAAGGCGCAACGATGGCTAAAGGTCTTTCTCCTAAGCAGCGCATGCGCTCTGCGTAGGCGAGACCTAAACATACCATGCAGTGCCGGGGAGACCTATAGGTGTTGTGGGAGCCATTCAGCACTGTGCAGGAAGTATTGTCACCCAGCCTGCTAGGTCATTAATGACTCCAAACTGTGGGGCCACCAATCATGTATGTTGCAGAGGAGCGCCCTTACATGTCATCAGACCACAGGTTGGACAGGGTGTCTGGTTTAACCCCAAAATGCAATCAGAAAACGGGGAGAGGTAGAGGTTAGGGTTAGGTTCACCTTCCTTACTGAATGCAGTTCCACAACATCCGGAGTACCGAAATTAGAAACCAAACCATAGGAAGCACATAGATTCCACTGAACATGTCTGAAAAACCCTCTTTCCAGAAAGAAAAATTATTTTCTAGAGTCCCCTCACCCACCAGGGTTACCCCTAGGTGGCATGCTTCATCATTGGTGTCCTCTCAATCTGCTGCGGATTAAGGCGTGCTGCGAATTGCAAACTACTTAGGAGCACTTAGTTTTTGGCAATATGTGTGGTGCAGTGATGTGGAGTGGGAAAAAATAGGCTAAAAATACCTAGCTAGTGAGCTAATATTTTACTCCTGCTCCTAGTCGGTATGTTTTAAAATCAGGGGTTAATACTAGGGAAAGACCTAACTGTAATGAGTATGGTGTCCCTAGTACTGGGTCAACATGTTTCAAGCTATCTCCTAAAGCTCTTCTTCACGACCACACGTGGGCCAGCCCCGTGCGTACCACTCCTAAAGAATCCTGTGAATAGGAAACAATAGGGTGCACACCTAATGTGTGTTCACCAGATATTTAATACATATGGCTGTACACTGACACACTGTGGGCCATATTCTCAAGGAGCTATCGCCGAGTTAACGGCACTTTAGGGCAGCCAAAGTTGCGATAAACTTATCTCCCCTTTCACAAGCTGATGTTAACAGCCAATATCACCAGTTTTCTTGCGAAAACAACCGCAAAAAACATTGCCACAGATGACCCCGGCAACTTTCGCTAATGAGATGCAGAGTAGGCATTCCCGAGCACAAAGCCGCGACAACACCACTCCACAACATTCTCAACGACCAGCCTGATCTGCGATAAGATCACAAAACAGGCGATAAGGCTCGTTAGCACCAGGAAACTAACACCTGCTCCAACCTGGCGCAAAGTCGGAATACAACCTGCACCAGAAAAGAGAGCCCAGCCCAGAGCCACATCTGAAGAACAACAGATGCCATGGAGCCACTGAACATGCGTGCCAGACACCCAAGAGGGCCACAACACCCACCACCCCAACCCCCAGGACCCCCCTCTCTGCAACCCCCCCAGCCAAAGACATGCCACATTAACAACACTGAATCATGTACCAAATAACCTGCATGATGTCGCACAATCACATCTGGTGACATGCATGTGTAGTCACAAAAATGAGCATCACACATTCACCTTCGAAGCAGCAAATGAAAATGTATTAAAAAAAACACAGAACAGAAATGAAGACACATGGCGGCTCCCCTCGGGACAATCCGTACGTCAGAGCCTGCAAGAAAAAAATCATGATGAGAAGGTGTGTCCTGTGCACAACAAGGGACAGAGAGAGAGAGAGCGAAGGAGAGAGAGAAAAAGGGAGAGGGAGAGAGATAGATGGACAGAGAGGGGGAGAGAGAGATAGACAGACAGAGAGGGAGGAGAGAGAAAGTCAGACAGAGAGGCGGAGAGAGAGATAGATAGACAGAGAGGGGGAGAGAGAAAGATAGAGAAAAGAAGAGAGTGACAGGGAGAGAGTGTGCCGACACTGCGCACCGAGGCCACACTGCTCACCTGCTGCCACCGGTGTGTCTCCAACCACGTGCCGGTATGTAGTGTAGTTCACCAGGTCCCACATCTGAGACAGACCCATCATCTGAAACAGAGTCCAGATACCTGAACGGCAAAGTACATACAATTGCACACGACACCATCGCCTGTCCGCCCCTGCGCACCCAGGCAGCTGCACCCCAGCCCCTCCCGCCGCCCAGTGGTGCATGCCCGCCCCAGCGCACGCAGGCCTCACTGCTCACCTTCCACCACCGGCGTGTAGAAAAGAGGGCCCACCACGTGCCGATGCAAGCCACAAGTCCGGGTCCCGCAGGCATGGCACCCTCCACATCATGCAGCCACGCTCCACAGGCCACCAGGTCTCACATTTGGTGCTGGGTCTTGATTACACCATGGCCGAGGACATACCAGTGCTTCCGGCATCAGCGCAGGCTGCACAACCGCTAAGCCTCATAGGTGCCACTACCTCTGTGATCCAGTAGGCAACGCCACATGGTGGTAGGCCCGCGCTGCCCGTTGGCTCAGGCCTACACTGCGGTCCAGCAGGGCACACAAAACCTAAGCCGTCCAAGTCACCGTCCCGTGGCGGTGTGCCTGTGCCGGCCACAGTGTATCCGGTGCCACCAAGTCTGTGCCTCCACAGTCTTGGACCCTCTATGATTGGGTATCGTGATGCGGACGCCATCATGTCCCCTCCGGGCCTGCGGAATGTGATGTCGTAGGCCCCTGGGCCCCCATGCCTGAATGCAAACCACACTGATACACCCCGAGAGAGGTTGGAAATGGTGTCGTGCACGTGCGCCCAGCCCATTTTATTGGCAGGGTCACATGTGCTGTGACATGTGTGCTGGATGGGTGTGGTGTGGGTGTAAAGTAGCCGTTAAGGAGTGGCCGTGGCATGCTGACAACTAGACCTGTGAGCAGCAGATCATTACAGGGGAGTCCTGGCACATGTAGCGTCGTTGTCCCCCCTGGAGCATAGGCGTAGTGGGCTGGCCTGGCGAATGCCAGTACAGCGTAAGGGTTTGAACAATCATCCAGGGGCTCTGTGCGTGGTTCCGCATGGGGCTGGACAAGAATGGAACGAATGCGTGTGTCGCTGTTGTTGCGTCTGCGCCACCCGCAAGACAATTGGCAATGTGTCACCCTGTGACCCAAGTCCAATGACATGAGCCCCGTGGATGTAAGAGGAATTCACTGACCCCACATTCATCCATACTACCACACTTGAAAGACCATAGAGACAACACATCTGTGTGATTCGGAATGTTTAATGCACATTCATTGGAGTGTTGCATATGGAGCAGTACAGGGCCACACAAACCCCACTTTCAGATGTTTGCCCGTGGAGGGCCAGCCAGACTCATCCAGGGAATAAAAGGTACAAAGGAAGTGGAAGAGTTCAGTCCGCAGTCCAATAGCTGGGTCATTGGCGATCAAACAGAATATGGCAATCCATTGCGAGGTGCAAGGTGAGTGTCGCAGAGTGTATCGAGGGACAGTGGCAGGTGATGATGCAGAGGGAGAACCAATCTGGAACCGGCCATGAGGCGGAGATGAATGCTACCGCTTCCTTTTGACCACGAGGGCAGATTCATCTGCATCTTCGTCCTCTACTGTCTCATGTGCCTCACGTGTGGGTGGTGATGGCCTCTCTCCAGCACTGTGTGGCAGTGACACCTCAGGGGCCAGAGGTGGAATGTCTGCCGCACTTTGTGGCACTGACACTTCAGGGGGTGGAGATGTGGATGTAGTGGTAGCAGCAGCATGCATCTGCGCCTGTCCTTGTGGCAGCAATGTCATGAGGATGGTTTTGAGGTCATTGTGGAACCCAGCTACCTTTCAGTGGTGTGCAGCCGTGGCTGCTGCTCTTTCCGCATTGGCCCGCTCCATGTTCTCCATGAGCCTCTGAATTAGTCCCAACTCCCGGGCAAGCTTGCTGGAGCCACTCTGACTAGACAGTCATTCTTGTCTCATAGTCAGGACTCTAGCGATGTCAGCCATGGTTTGTTGGAGGGCATGGTGTGGACTGTGGGTGTCCGTTAGGGACTGTGAGTGGTCCCTGATGGGACTTAGACACCCACGTATGGCATCTAGTTTGTCTGCCATGCGGTCGAAGCCCACCCGCACCTGTTCAGCCAGCTGCTCCTGGCATCCCAACACACGGCGTTGGAAGGCCATGTGTTCTTCGTGGGGGTCCTGGGAGGCAGTCGTGGTGGTGGGTGCTGCCTGCAGTGTGGTCTGTGCAGGGGGTGGGTTCTCCTCGTTGCAGCTGGGCTGCCCTTCTCCTGGAGGTGTGCTGCAGAACTGTCAATGAACTTTCGGAGGGCGTCGGAGTCAAAGGTGTCGCGGTCCTCCTCATCATCAGAGTAGAGAGGTTGGGACTGCTCTGTAGGAGGTGGTGATTGTCCCTCTGCAATGTGAAGGGGAGATGCAGTTTAACAATTTGTTCACATGTGTGTTGTCGCATTGTACATGTTCACATACAGACTGCATGACTGTGTACATCATGGCTGTTTCCGAGGGGCTGCCCATTTGCGGCGGGACTGTGGGCATTCCGACAACATCACAGCTGTGTGTTTGTACTTGAATATTGTCAACTCACATTTCCCTGCTATGCCACTTGTGATTGGCCAGTGTCTACACCCAGTCGGCACCAGTTGTGTCTTCTATTCTGTGGTGAACGTGTTGTGGTTTGTGCAACTTTGTTGTCAATGTTGATGTGCTGTGCACGTGATGTGTGTGTGCCGCATTTTTGCGGAAATCGCCCCTGCAGCTCTGATTTGGCTGTCCCTTATCCCTTACACGCGGTGTGCCTCTGACTTCTGTGCTCATACAGTGCTGAGATGTTGCATACTTGAGTACATAGTTCTCTTTGTGGGAGTTGGGGTGTGGGGCATCATTTGTCCGCAGCTGTGCTCTGCTTACTTGTGCATGTGTGCCATTGTGCCCATCTCCCCCCGTCCCCCCAGTCCCTGGTTGTTACTCACCCTCTTGCTATTCTCTCCGGTCCTGTTGAGCAGTGTCCGGTCCCCCAACTCCTGCCACCGTCTCCCCTCTGATGTCTGTGGACACCATTTCCTCCATGTCGCCCAGCTCCTCCTGTGGCGCAGGACTGCCACCTCCAGTCTGCATTGTTGCCTTCCGGTTATTGGCGAGTTTCAGCTTGGTTTTGCGCTTGACGTCTTGACCTCGTCCATTGTCCTCTTCAGCACTCCAACTGCATTTACCTTGTCCACGATGGCCTGCCATAGGCCGTTTTTTGTCGCCAATGACACAGTGGAAGTGAGGAACAGTTGTTGATGGTGTTCGACCACCTCCATTATCAGGATCCTGTTCTCCTGCGGACTGAAGCGCTTCTTCCTACTCTTCTTGTCCTTGCCCTTCCCTAGCCCAAGGTCCCAGGCTGGTCCTCCGGGGGGCTTGTGGGGTTCTGGTTCTCCTCCGTACTTGCTCCGGCAACATCCATTGTGCTTGGCTGCTGTTTATTTGTTTGTCAGTTTTTTTTCTACTTTTATGATGATTGTTCCTGCCAGACGCATGTGAATTGCAGGCCTGTAGCTGGTTTTCGCTGATATTTGTATCGAGATTGGCCTTATTGCAGCTTTTTTTTTGCGTTTGCGTTTCGCATTTTTGTGGCGTGGCGTGGCGTGGCGTGGATTTTGGCACGGTCAGTTGACGCGTTATCTGGTGACTATCGCATGGTACCGCTGTATTGTGAATGCCTGGTTAACACGGCGTAAAATTCCCGCGCTCGGCTGTGATGTTGTAGGTTGCGTTAAGTAACTTTTGCAATGGTTATCACACGTTCTTGAGAATATGCCCATGTATCTGTAAGAAATAAAGCAAAAGGAAAATTAAAAAAGCCTGCCTACCAGCCAAGCTGGCAGGCCCTTTATATATGCAGTGTCGTATCTCGATCAATGTACTCCTCTATAGTGGGTGTACTTAACAGCTATTTTGTGCGATCATCTGTGGTGGAAGTAATCAATCACACACGATGTCTTTGAGAAGAAAAATGGTTATGTACAAATTACAGTTTAAAAGCACTTGTGAAAAAGACACCACGTGACATACAACATATAACAAAATAATAGTATTACATATCAATGACACATACTTTTGTATAACAACCTGAACTAGTCAAGTAAAAGAACCTAACCTATGGGGATGGGAGGTGTCAGAAAACCAATTGATTCTGAAACACACCAATTATAGAAAAGGGGAAAATTGTCCTTTTCTTGAGTCCCCTCACTCACCAGGGTTTCCCCACGGTGACATGCTTCATCATTGGGGTCCTCCCAGTCCTCTACGGACTGAGGCGTGCTGCGACTTGCGAATTACGTAGGAGCACTAAAAAATCAATCAGACTATGTGTAGTGCAAGTGAAAGAGTGGAGTGGAATTTAAAATTAATCAGCTAGTGGGCCAAATAAACTTTATTAATGCTCTAAGCTGAAAAAATTAAAAATGGGGTGATATGCTAAAGTCCCTAGTTATAATGAATAGGTGTACCTAGCATATGGTCTGGTCAACTAGTTTCGAGCTTCCCCAGCTCTTCGTCAGGACAACACCGGGACCAGCCCAGTGAGACAGTGCCACTCCTAGTTAACCTTGATAAGGTGCAATATGTGAGACGCTGCAACTGTAAGGCATGCGTAATTTATGATACATACGTAATGTACGTCAGGCGAAATCTGTAGGATAATAAGACACATATTATTTGGAAAAAAGTAGTTCATAAGTACTGTTACCTTTAACAATTGTGAGCACACTACACCCAAGTGTTCAATCGGTTCAGTCTATGATGTGCCTCGTTGTGGGTTCTTTATAAAAAAGAAGAAAACAGATGAATGTTAATTCGCTCTCTCCATGCCGGCTTTTTTGTGCTGAAAAGTGATTGTGATTTAACACAATATCCAATAAAAATAACATGTCTGACACAACACGAAACACACATACACAAACATATAGGTGACATGAATAAGTGTTTTACATACTTTTTACAAGACACTATTATGCCTCATGGTCAACGGAGGGGCAATGGCGATCTTGTACATCTAAAGAAATAATGTAAAGGTTGCCGTTAAAGCTGTGGTGTGCTTCGTGGTCAAAGCGCGCCCTTTTTGGAAACCGAAAAAGATCTGTTCTCTGTAAAGCGGGTGGGATGAAAAAGGAAAAACTATCCCAGAGCGTTCACTTACTTGTACACGGACAGCCACGCTTCTAAACACCTACTTGGGCTAACACCAACCGGACCGCATTCTGGCGTGTCTCCGGAAAGGTGTTGTTTATGTAGATCAATTGAAGTGGAAAGGGAAGAAGGGACTCGTACTCGGAGAAAACATCCGGGGGCGGCCATCTTGGATTGGGACCGTTACCTCAGGATGTTTAGATGATTAACATGACGGTTATTTGCAAACAACATAAGAGATGGTTGAGGTTAAAAATAAATGTTGATTTACAAGAAGAAATCTGGTGAATAAGGATATATAGGGAAATATAATGGACAAAAAAACGAAAAATCTAATGGATAAAAAACAAATGGATAAAAACAATGACAAGTCAGCATAGTATGCTAGAAAAAGAGACGCCATAGTGAGAAGGGTGTAAGAATACTCACATCCAGTATTAGGCTGCTCAAAAATGAAAATAAAAATGTTAGACAATTACAAACAGGAGTATATTATCAAAACGAGATCTGTAGGGGTATGATGTTTCAAACAATCAGAATTATTCGGATCACAAGTGGTGGAAAAAAGACCACAAGTAGTGGAAAAAAGACCATACCGGTCCCAATGATACAGTTTAAGACTATCGCAGAAGGTGTCCGTTTCATGTGAATTGTCCCCAGGGTATGTCATCATTCAAACCATGGCTATCAGAACGTAGTTTAAAAACCCATCGCTGTTCTTTCTCGTGTAGTTTTTTCTCAATGTTTTGCTGATTGCTTACGTGTTCCAAAATGACCCAATTAAGGTCATTAGGTGTGTGCTGTTTTTCCAAAAAATGGGTGGTCATTTTGGTGTTATTGCGTTTACACCTGAAATTGCTCCGGTGTTCAATTATCCTGGTATTTACCTTCCTTGTGGTCATCCCCACATAGTGAACGTTGCAGACACAGGTGATCAGGTATACCACCCCTGTCGTGTTGCAGTTGGTAAAGGATCGGAGGTCCCATGTCATTCCGTTGTTGTAGGTTACTGTTTTTGTCACTTTGGTTAAATGACATACACTGCAGTTGCTGCATGGGTAATGGCCCTGAGGTAGTGGATGTAACAAACGTAAAGGGCCCATGGTACTTGTGGGGTTGGGGCGAGTGTGGACTAAAAAGTCCCTCAGGTTCTTAGCTTTCCGATGGCTGAACATGGGTTTTTGTAAGTCTAAACCTCCACTGTTCAGGGTCCGCCAATGTTTTTTTATTATTTTAGTTACTTGATTTGATGCAATACTGAAGGTGGTAATACAAATTTGTCGTTTGCAATCTGGTTGTCTGTTCTCTGGTTTGTCTTCCAGTAGTGCCTCTCTGTTGTTGTTTAGAGCTCTTTTTTGTGCTCTGGATACAAGATGTTGTGGATATTGCCTTCGTAACAGTTTTTGAGACAAGTCATTGGCTTGAATCTTATAGTCCTGGCGTGTAGTACAGTTGCGTCGCAGGCGCAAAAATTGTCCGAAAGGAAGGTTGTCTTTCAGACTTCTGGGATGAAAACTGTCATAGACTATTAAGCAATTCCTTGCTGTGGGTTTGAAATATGTAGTAGTGATTACACGTCCTTCATGTGCTATTATGTTTAAATCAAGAAAGACCAGATTGGATTTACTCATAGTGAAGGTAAATTTCAAAAAAGGATCTTGTTGGTTTAGCCAGATCAGGAAGAACTCTGCTTCTTCTTCGTTCCCCTCCCAAATCAAAAGCACATCATCTATATACCTTTTCCATAATTTAACATGGTTGATGTGTGGGTTGTGCTGGTGGAGAATCTTTTGTTTCTCAAGATGGTATACGTAGAGTCCTGCTAAGCTCGGTGCAAATGTA
This sequence comes from Triturus cristatus, assembly GCF_964204655.1. Classification (NCBI taxonomy): domain Eukaryota; kingdom Metazoa; phylum Chordata; class Amphibia; order Caudata; family Salamandridae; genus Triturus; species Triturus cristatus. The sequence continues at coordinate 744,099,593 of NC_140583.1, forward strand.
CTTCCCATGCTGGTACCGTGGGTTTGTTTGTACAAAGTATCATTGAATTGGAATAAGTTTTCAGTTAAAGCCAGGCGACAACATTCAAGAACCAAATGTCTGGGTGTATGGTAGTCCCAGTTGCTTAGAAAAAGTACTTCCTCCAGGATGTCCAGGGTGTCTTGGTGTGGGAGACTGGTGTAGAGGCTCTCCACATCTAAACTGATCAGTATACTGGTTGTAGGATTGAACTCAAGGTCCTTGATTAAACTAAGAACTGCCTTGGTGTCCTGTAGGTATGTTTCTGTGGCTTGGACCAAGGGTCTTAAGAATGCGTCTGCAAACTTAGATAAAGGTTCCAAAATAGAACCTATGCCTGATACTATTGGTCTACCAGGTGGCGCCTCCATTGACTTGTGTATTTTGGGAATTGTGTAAAAATAAGGGATTATGGGTTTTCTGTTTTCCAGAAAATCCGCTTCTTTTTTGCTAATCCACTCATTTGCCAAGGATTCCTCCACAAGGCTGGCAATCTCAATCCGTAGACGTTCTGTGGGATCTTGGTGTATTACCAGATAATTACGTTCATCTGCCAACAGCCGTAAGCATTCTTTTTGATAGTCGGGGGTGTTTTGTAGAACTATTGCCCCACCCTTGTCCGCTGGTTTTATAGTTAGGTCTTTGTTGTTTGAAAGTTGGTTTATAGCCTCTTGCTCTGCTTTGCTAGTATTATGAAACACTTTGATTGTTTTCGGGTCTAATTCCATTATAACTAGGGACTTTAGCATATCACCCTATTTTTAATTTTTTCAGCTTAGAGCATTAATAAAGTTTATTTGGCCCACTAGCTGATACATATACTGCTGGAGGGTGAACCTAACCATCAACCTCTATTTCCCCCCTTTTTTTGATAAACATACTTTTGTATAGGCAGAAATATGCTTCATGAGCTGCAGGGGTCGAGGGGCTTGTAGTCACACCCTAAAATGGTAATGGGGACATAGAGATAGTCATTAGAGTTTCATAAAGGTAAATGAGATAGGAACCGGGGAGAGATTTCCCGGTACTTTGGCTTATTCTGGACGGAAAATAGAAACCTTATTATTTCCTTGGAAAAATGAGAAATAAGGTCAAACGTGTCTGGCTGGACTTACTTTGCCAAAGCACTCCTCTCGAAAAATGACCTGATGGCACCCCTGGAGACTGCATCTTACCGAGTCTGTCTCCCGGCGGCCATTAAATAGATCCGGATTGGCTTAGTCATGCTTACTTCAAAAACTAGACCATGTATAAGAAGTTCTAAATAGCGGCTCTGGTCTCTCTCTTTTTTAGTACTGTGATTTTCATTTTGTACTCAATACATTTAAATATGTATAATGTCCCAATTTTAGGTCACACAATTAACAAACAAACCTCATCCTCGTACCAATAAAGTTTTAGATTGTGAATGTAAGACCGATTCAGCCGCTTAAAGCTCCGGATCCACTCACCGAGCATGCGCACCCCTTGAGGAATTCATTGTCAGTACTACACTTCAGGCATTATGCAATTGACATTCTAGCCTTCTAAGTGATACACGCAGCCACATGCACAGATACGTCATCACGTGACCTACAACACTAGTAGCGGCCTCCTTTTTAAACGCCCCGGTTGGTTTACACTTTACCGGCGGGGTCCTACAGATGGTGTATTCAGGTGCAATACGGGCGGAGTGCTTTGATGAAGTAAGTCGATATCCTCCCTCCCTGAACCAATTCTTGAGAGCTTTTGACTAAGTAAGCGAGGTTCCGATCATTCTCTTTGATACTGCAGAGTGTGACTATAAGCCTCAGCCCCCCACTAGGACCCATGCAGCGAACCTATAACAGTTTGGAAGTAAGGTCCCTTTTAAGCTCCATATTTTAAGTCTGGCTCAATTTCATGGGTATTTCGAGTCTTATATCTGTTCATACCTCTGTAATTTTAAGTCATGTTCACCCTATCCCTTTTCACAATGTCACGGATAATTTCGAGCATTGGATGATCGCACTATGCATGAACAAAAAATGCATGCTTTTGCATTATCTGATGATGTCAATTAATGCCTGATAACGTATCAGGCACCTTGTTTAGCGCTGTAATTTTGGTGCTTACCAAACCTTCTATTTTTTAACCACAGTCTGCCAGCAATTAGTTCACGACTGTATAATGAAGAACACATTGGTTATGGCTTGAGTTTATCACCACTTTCTCAAGACAAAATTCAAGTATGCAAAGTATCACGTTGTTTTTTGTGTGTGATTTGTTTCACTTGTGTTGTGTTTTGTACGTGTCTTTTTCAGATTTATGTGTTATTGGGAAATTCTGGAGACGCTTCCGCAACCATGAGTTAATTCGGTGTTGTTACACCACTGGTTAGGGTGCGCCTTAGCGTGTGCATACCGCCGTGGTGTCCTGGTCCTGAAGAATGCCTTGCCAATAGCAACAAAAGGCAGAAACATGTTGACCTTACACTTTTTTATCACATACTAGGATGTCCATGGTCAATTTAACCAGTCTAAAATCATGCGCTACACTTGGTTTTAGCTGCGCTTGGTTTTCCAAATAATAAACATTGTTTTGGGGTAAACTGAGGCACTTTTTAAACCACTATTCACTCACATCTTCACACAAAAAACAGCTCTGCTGTAGACAGGTGTCTTAGCACACCAGAGAGGCACTCGGCCCCTCTGGCGGGAACCCAATGATGAAGCATGTCACCAACTAGGTTGGTGAGTGAGGGTTCTTTTAATCCCAGAGTGATTTCTCTTGCTGACTCTTCTGTCAGGTAGCACTCTTTTGTTGTTTATTTACATGTGCATGTGATCAAGTACACAACCCCTGTGGTATTGCAGATAGTGAATTTGCCTAACTCCCAACTAATCCTGTTGTTAAAGGTAACTTTTTTTGTAGTGGAGGTCAGATGACACACACTGCAGTTCCTGCAAGGATGGTGGTCCGTCGGTAGGGTGCTCAGTACTTGTTGGGTCTTATCGTTTCTTGTTTCGGGTTTGGGGCGGGTGTAGCCCCAAAATGGTCATACATATGTGTACATTACAAATCATGGCAATAATTTCTTCATAAGCCCTTACAGTCCTTGAGTGATCATTGTTCATTTACTGTGCCCTGGTCCCATGAAAGGAGCAAAGGGGCACATGTATCAAGCTAATTACAGATCGCAAAAGGGCCGATTCTGTGAATCGGCCCCTTTGTGACCGGTAATTAGCCATTTGCGATGCATCAAGCCCAAATCCAATTGCAAAATAGGTAATCACTCCTTTGCTTCACCGGGGTTGTGAGCCAGGACTATGGACTTCGCTTCCCAGGCTCCCCCATACCGCTGACTGTTCTTTCCATACCCGGAGCCGCATAAACAAAGTTGAGAGCTCCTGCTGCGCGGAAAGCTCCTTTGCTGCACCCGGGTGTGATCCAGGACCAGGGACTTCACTTCCCAGGCTCCCCCGCACCGCTGACTGTGCCTTCCGTACCTGGAGGCGCATAAATTAAGTTGTGAGCTCCCACTGTGTGGGAAGTGCCCGGGCTAAGCCCAGGACAAGGGTGGGCCTGTCCTTGCCCCTCACTGCCAAGAAGAGGAAGGGCAGGGCCACCTCTCTTACGCCTGACTGTTGGTCGATACCTGCTCCTTGAGGTACTGCGTCCATTTTACTTTTCCTCATCTGTTGGACCTGTGCAGAATTCGATCTGGAACCCTTTGACTGTGAGCAATTTGGGACTGTCTGCCAACACTGCCTGACTGCCTGCTAACATATTTTACATAACTGATTTGTGCCTGACTTGGGCCTCTGACATTGGCCTGCTGATTTTTACTCCGTCTCTGCCCCTGTCACTCCAAGCTAATTATTTTCTTGTGACAGCTTCTCCTCTCTGTCCTACAGCTGGATCAATTAGTGGGGAGAAAGTTATTTAGGCACATATCGTTTGTATAGCCCGGAGATCTATTTCTCTTACCCAGCTACAATCCTTCGCTACTCATCCGCTGGGCTGTGGTTTGCTAACTGTATGATCACGCAGGCTAACTTATGAATCAAAGCATTTGTTTTATTACTATTACTTTGCTCTAATTTTCTTTAAAAAGGGGCTGGTTGGGTTTGCATTTGTTTTGGCTCACACACCCTGAGGCCCGAGGGATGGGGAAGAGGAAAACTATGCAACAGTGGTGGCCAAGTCGAGAAAGGGAAAAAAGTCAGAAAATTCTGAAACATCCAGGCATCAGTGTTCTTGACTGCATTGACTACCTGATTAGCGAGTGTGAAGGCATTCTAGTGGATGAACCAGCTACCTCGCCGGCACCACTTCTGGCTAATCTCCTCCCCGAATTCCTAGTCCAACCCGCACACCCACCATCCCAGCAATGTTCCTAAAAACATCCCTTAAAGGGACCCGCTTACACAAGGAGGAAGTACTATCAGACACTGCTAGGGCTTGCTCACCCCCCATTGACCACCACAACACCTCTAGTAACAACACCTTGCAGCCAGGATCCACTATTCCATGCGCAAACAGGTTCACTCATCTACTGGACCTGTCTGATGACCCCAAGGAAGACACTCACCAGCCCCCTCTTGCGACCACTGCTGCGACTACATCAGCATCTAATCTAGAACCCCAGAACACTCACCAACTTATAAATATGCTCAGGGCAGAAATAGGGACACTGAGATCTATGATCGAAGGCCTTACCACCTTAGTCAAATCACTACTATAGAACAGCTCACCTGTCCAACAGTATGCCATTCTTGTGTTAGGAGCTCACTTGCAGCCCCCCGTAATCGTTACACAACATAACAGGTAGCTACCCATGAACTGAAACAACCTTTACAATGCAGTCATTACATCGCACTACATTTACAATGCAGTCATGACTTCGCAACATCCTTTACAACGTATGTCACTACAAGGCAGTCATTGCATTGCATGTCACTACAACGCATGACACTACAACACATGTCACTACAACGCAGGCATTAAATCGCATGTCATTACAATGCATACCATTACAACGCATAGTACCCCTACACTATCCAACACTTACCCTACTGTTGCACCCCCTGGAGTTAGAATAGTAATTTTTAGCCATACACTATCCAGCACTTACCCTACTGCTGCACCCCCTGGAGTTAGAATAGTAATTTTTACCTCTACACTATCCAACACTTACCTTAAATGCAATGTAATGGTATGCATTGTAAAGGTATAATGCGATGTAATGGAATGCGTTGTAAATGTAGTTTAAAAAAATGTGTTGTAGTGGCATGTGAAGTAAATGTATGTGTTGTAACAGATGTTGCGATGTAAAAACTGCATTGTAAAGGCATGCGTTGTAAATGTATGCATTGTAACGTCATACATTCCCCATGAGCGGGGCACCGTTCTTCGTGGCCCCACTCAGCTCCCCCCTGGTATCCCTGCTCACACTCAAGCCCCATTCAAATCCACTGTCAACCGGACTAATAATCATCCTAATACAGTGGCCGTGAAATATCCCTTTAACTATCCCAGATCCACCTTTCTAGCTCAGGGACAGCAACCGTGATGCCACGGCCAATATCAGCTGACTCATCCAGCCACTTCACACTTACCAAACGCCAAGAAAATCTTCATGGTCAATGTTCCCAGACGTGATAAAAGGAAGGGGTACGAGGGTAAAGATTCCCTGACCAACAAAGTGATCCATTGGATCCCTCGCTTAGTAATTGTCAGACCGAGTACCTGAACTGGTGCCTCCACAGAAGCCGAATAGCTGAAGCCTGCTCTTGCTGAAAATTTCCCAACTCCCCCACGCCCCTAGAACTAGAAGACTCTCTGACTCCAGAAGCGAAAGGGGAAAGGGGAATGGGAATGATAGAGAGACTGCCACACTGGTGTCGTCACTGGAATTGTCTGCACCTGTAATAATAAGCAAAAGATTATAACAGTTCTGGACTACCTAAGCCTCCTTTGTTCTCGCTCCTTATTTAACCCTAATTACCTTAGTGTGTGTGTGGAATGAGCCTTTCTCTTGCAGAAGGTAGGTAGAATTACTAGGAGAAGTAATCCTTATCTCTTCTTACTTGCAGGATGGATGGAGCTCAACTGCGAGGAAGAGTTTCCAACTAACTCAGTCAACCACTACGAGATCGACACAGCAGGAATGAAGATGCAGCAGGTACAGATGGTAAGTAAAAAAAAAAATATATATATATATATATAGTTGTATTTACTTGTAGAACAAAACTGAAGAAACAATCAAAAGGCTGGCAAGTTCTTGGGCGAGAGCGCCATGGAGAGTGGATAAATTGAATGAGCTGTGGAAGGTAGGTTAATTGTCCCAGTAGAGGAGACTGAAGCATCAAATATAAATAAGTTCAATGTCTTAGCGCCTCTGATGTTGGTCGTCACATAGAAAGGCTAAACTGACAGGAAATCTCTAAAACTAAATTATACTGCTCGCAGGTCACTAGGACTGAATGAAATACCTTCAGCATCAATACTGGAAATACTACTGCCTCACGCTGCAGGAACTGACTGGAAAACAATGTAGAGAACGAGACAGTACCTGAATGTCGGCAAAAGCAAGGAGAATACTCTCGCAAGGTAAACCTGCAGATTGCGAGCTAGAAAATACTTGCTAACAGAATTACAGGAATAGTCTTGAGCACTGAGGAGAAACGTGTCTCTTCTCTGGGAAAACGACCGTTGAAGTGTGCGGAGCACAGAGTGCGCGCGCGCAATACAGCTGAACACTACACTACGGAAAACTAAGTGAAACACTAGAACGCTGACCTGAATTCAGCTACCTTCATGATGAAAGTGTCCTTTGGGAGCTGATTATATGTTGAGATTTCTCTTCTACAGTGTTGGACCTACTTGGTGGTGTTATATATTATTGTTGGGGTTTATATTTGTTTTTTGTTGGGAGGGGGGCACGGGCGCTGCCTTTATGGAAGACGTCTCGGCCATATTTAGGTCTTGGGTGACCTAATTGCCTGTAAGGGAGGTAAGTGGGGTAGGGGGTGGGTGGTTCAGGGGTCAGGTTGTTGGGGGTGGGGGGGGGGTCAGGGCAGGTCAAGGTGTTTCATATTGTTAGGCAAATAAAGAGGCAGAAGAGAGGTGTTAAATGTGTCCTGGATAGGTTACTTAGTAAGGTTTGGAAAGTGAATATGAGTATGAATGGCAAGGCAAGGTCTGATGGATTAGCAGCCAAATGGGTCTATTGTGCGAATGTAAAGAGAGAAAACCTTAATTTTAAGACATGAATCTCCGGATTTTGACAATAAATATTTGTGGGCTGAACGATCAGAAAAAGAGGAATAAGGTAGCGATTTGGTTGAAATCTTTACACCTAGATTTATTATGTATTCAAGAAACCCATATGGAGGGTAATAGAACTTATTTAATGGAGCAACTTGGTTTTAGATTGGTTGCATATACTACACAAGGTGCCCGAACTCGTGGGGTGGCAATCCTCACTCGGAGAAGTGATTTAAGGGTTCTTCGTAAATCAGCTGATCAATGGGGTCAGTGGGTAATAATTGAATGCTTGGTTAACAACTTTAAATTTACACTTTGCTCACTGTATGGCTCAACTGGTGACGAACCGGAATTGTTAGAGTATTTAGATGGTAAATTGGCATTATCGTCTGTCCCAGTTGTTTTATGTGGATATTTTAATATCAATGGTCTAGGGGTACAATGGGACAGTCAAGGAAATAATTACTTAGGAAAAAAGAAGAAAGCTAGCACTGCCCTATATATTTTGGTTCACAACAATGGTTTGACAGATGCTTGGGCTCATTTAAAACCTACTGATTTAGGTAGTACCTTTTTTTCAGCTCCACATAAAGTTATTTCCCGTTTGGATTATTTTTTTGTATCCAATCAATTTCTTACTAATTTGGGTATCGAGAAGTATCCACGTATTATATCAGATCACAATCCTTTAGTTTTGACAATTAATATCAGTTTGTTGGAAAAAAAGAATGTTGGCTGGACCTTTGAAAGGAGGTTACTATATGATCCAGACTATATTGTCAACATGAAGGGGTGGGTTAAAGAATTTTAAGAGTTTAATCGAGGGAGTACACGGCTTGGGATGCCTTTAAGGCAGGGGTTAGAGACAAAAGATGGAAAGACTAAGAGAAAGAGAGATAAGGGAGGAATGAAATAACCTTGAGGGAGTCTTAGCTACAGCTATTCGTACCGGTGAAGGAATAGATAGGATACTTTCACAGTTGGCTATTAAAAAGGCCGAGATAGGTGAACACTTGGCTAAAAAAGCAGCAGAATTTTTTTTGCCTAAAAAACAGCATTGCCATGAATTTAACAAGAGAATAGGTCACACGCTGGCAGTAAGAGCTAGGCAGAAAATCTCGGCCGAGACGATATCTGAAATTTATGACACCAGCAGAAAGGTTATTACCGATGCAGTAGGTATTCGGGAAGTTTTTAGGTTATTCTATCAGCAGTTATACTCCGGTGGACCTGCAGCTATACCTGGTGGTATCCATGAATATTTAGATAATATACCCAGTCAGAAGGTCGATTCTATAGATAGGGAGGAACTCGAGAGGGTCTTCTCCGAGGAAGAAATAATGGGTGCTCTACAAGATCTACCGTCTGGTAAAGCTGTTGGTCCAGACCAGATTCCGTTGGAATTTTATAAAAAATGTTTTGATTCATTAGGACAGGATCTGGTGGAGGTTATGCTATCGGCACAAAGGGGGATCCTACCCTCGAGTCTTGAGCAGGGGCAGATGTCGTTGTATTTTTGAAAAAAGATAAACCAGCCAAGGATCCCGGCTCCTATCGCCCAATCACCCTAATGAATAGTGATGTTAAAATATTTTCAAAAATTTTGGCCATGAGATTAAATGGGATCTTGGGAAAAACTATCCATCCGTGTCAGCATGGGTTTATTATGGGCCGGGGAACCACGCAACATATAAGACGAATGATTACCCTTTTTGATGTAACGGAGATCTCAGGGGACCCTATGTCTGTGTTGTTACCAGATGCTGAAAAGGCATTCGACAGGGTCTCCTGGGATTTTCTTTGGGAGGCCATGAGGTGGTTTGGGTTGGAAGAAGGATTTATTAAATCTGTTCAAGTATTATACTTAGCCCCAACAGCTCGGTTGAAGATTAATGGCAACTATACTTCCCCATTTTATATACACAGGGGGACCAGGCAGGGTTGTCCCTCTTCTCCATTGCTGTTTGCCATCTATATTGATCCCCTGTTACGATTATTCGAGGCTAATAGTGGAATCCGATCAATTGTGTGCCAGGGGATAGAAACTAAAGTTCTTGCATACGCTGATGAGTGGCTATTATTACAACGGATCCGCAATTGGCTTTGGAAAGGATTGAGTCAATCTCAAGTGAGTTTGGTACTTTTACAGGATATGCATTAAATAAAACTAAGACTCAAGTTATTAAGAATCGCTTTATTAATTTTGAAGATATTCGTGTTGTTGATTCTGCAGTTTATTTGGGGATACGTGTCACCTCAGATCTTGGGAAATTGGTTGCCGTTAATATGGAGCCAGTGATGAGTAAAGCGAGGGTGGATTTTGATAGATTAAATAATCTCCATCTCTCTTTTGTGGGACGGTGTAATCTCATCAAGATGTTATTTTTACCAAAAGTATTGTATTTGTTTAGGTCAATTCCCTTAGAATTTAAAAAATCTTGGTTTGTTATCTTAGAAGGTTTAGTTAATAGGTTTATTTGGGCACATGGGAAAACTAGGCGGGCTCTTCGGTTTATGTGTTTATCACGGGAGAAAGGAGGATTTTCTGTGCCGGATTTTCGTAGTTATTATTGGGCAGCAGCTCTGCAATATATGAGGATATTGGTAGGATCGTGTTCCGGGGAAATGGAAAGGGAAAACGATCTCCCGGATGTTTATAGACTATTATTGGGCCAAAATGCTGAATATTGTTTTTTTAAATTTACAGAACCTAGTTATTGCAAACGCACAAAATTTAAGACGCTGATAGGTGCTTTTAAGTTTTGGGGGGGGGGGGCTAAAGAAAAAGATCGGATTAGTGAGGCTCAATTTTTACACAGTTTTGTTGAAAAATCCAATGCTTCCCGAGGTATTTTTGGATGAAACTATGGCTGGATGGGCTAGCAAGGGTATCCGTCAGGCCGGGGATATAATAGAAAAGCAAAGCTTTCGTCAATTTAAAGATATAGATTTAATAAAATGGAAGGAATCAATATAATTTTACCTATTTTGTTTGTGAAGTTAATGATGGTTGATAAGAAGTGTGAATTAGGTTCTCCTTAATGTTTTATAGGAGTGTCTTATGTGTTTTCTTTCCCTTCTGTTTCCTGCTCCTTCTTTTCTTGCTGTTACTTGTACACTTTTTGTTTTTTAAGATCTGCTATCTGCCTCAAGAGGCATAATTCTTTGTCGACATTCGTTTGCTGTATGATATTATGTACCTGCACTGATCCCTCATGGCTGTAATGGGGGATAAAAATCCTAATAAAGATATTTAAAAAAAAAAAAAGGATTACTAAGTGTAACACTAGAACGCTGACCTGAATTCAGCTACCTTCATGATGAAAGTGTCCTTTGGGAGCGAGCTCAAGCCCGAGCTAATGCAGCGGATCGTCTTGGGACTCTGTGGCTCCAAACAAGGGGTGAGTACCAAAAGGTGTAACCCTGCCTTATCTTGAAGGTGGGGGCTGCGTGTTTATGACCTATCCTAACAGTAATCCAAGATGACATTACTAGGGCTCGGAGGTACACTTCTCCCATTCAATCACTTGATTGCATCAAACTCACCCTCAATGGGGCAGATCTGGCAGAAAACCTTCTTGCCTTGGAATTCCGAATCTGTCTGCCTCATGCCTCTTCTATCCACTTTAAGTGCTTTTCACCCCGTGACCAGAGCAGACAATCAACCTATCAATCACTTAGCCAATTAGCTGGTGGCTCCACCCTGGAGGTGAATGACTGACTACAGAGCGGAGTTCACCGGCACCCTGGATTATGTACCACCTCCTTCAACTGCATGGCTAGCCTTACCAGCACTGTGGTTTGGCAGACAATGCCTCAAGGAAAGGAAGATAGTCCCCGGGGGGAAGTAGGTAGGAGCAGCTCCCTTATCAACATTTGTGAGGTGGTGTGCGAAGATCTTTCTACATGTCTAAACTCTTAAGCATCAACACAGGCCCCTATTAGACATCGTACTCCTAGTCCAAATGATGCATATGGCCCTGCCTCTCATCAACATCTGAGAATAATATCATGGAATGTGGCTGGGCTAAGCAACAAACTATTGCTCCCTCATTGGAATGATCTAATTGAGAGTTTTGACATCTGTATCTTTCAGGAGACCTGAAGTTTGGCTCCCTTACATAAATCAGGCTTTGTTTGCTTCTGCTCACCTGCAGCAACCATTGGGAGAGAGCGCCCTTCAGGGGAATTGATCATCTGGGTGAATATTGCTTTGGACTGTTGAATTACCAGCCTTAAAAGCTCCATCCCTGACATTTTGAGGGTCGGCGTCAGGGGCCCAGTGGGGGAAACATAATTAATCTGTTTAATGTCTTTGCAAGGGACACCAAAGGGGGTAGACCCTCACCTACCATTTCTGCACTGGAAGAGAGCTTAGCTATCTGCTCACCTCACTCTAATGCAGTGGTAGCAAGAGACTTTAACTGCACCTTCGAACCACTCGATAAAGAAAATCTGCTAGGGTGGAGCTAGGGGGTGGGCTACCAAGATGGCCGCACATTAGTGAGGCTCCATCAGCCAGGGAAAAATATTCAACATTATCCTGTGCCTAAATGGTATGAATCTACTGCTAAAATTGAGCTGAAGTGGGAGAAGAGATGAAGCACCGGAGAAACTGCTTATCAGACGGATAGAAGCTGGTGTGACTGAAGCGCGGCCGGGCGGAAAGGACGCGCGCGGCCGAGAGAAAATTGCGGGTGCAGGAAGGACTACCTGCTGAGCTGAGGTACGCGCCAGTGCAGAGACAAAAGTCCGCCACAGCACTGCAAAGCTACTGCCACAACGAGACGGGGAGCCCATCGCACCAAGTAAGGAATAGCAGATGCGTTGCGAGGAGGGGGAGGAGGGGATCCTGTAACACAAGCCGAAACGCTGAGAGTGCTGGCAGTGGATGAGCCGCTCTCCCCTTCCTGCTGCCAATCTGTGCTGTCAGTGCGACTCAGGGTCCGGAGACCCGGGGGAGGCATTGCCTGCAGAGAGGCACCGGTGAGGATCAATCAGAGCGCCAAATGAAGGCACCGACTGCTAACACCCTTCATATGCTGTGGGAGTGTGCACGGTCTAAGTGCAATTGTGGCATAATGGCCATGGAAGAGGAAAGGAAAGCCCGCCATTATACGCGAGCGCAAAGCATCTTTAGAGAAAGGCCGCTCTTCTTCTGTCAGAGTGCTGGACTGGAAGGTTGCAATCAGGAGTAAATAATTACGTGACATCCCCATATCGAAGGATAGGCCCACAGATCGATGCAGCTGGGGAGGCACCACAGTACACAAACTAGAGAACATAAACACATAGAGGTAAGCCAGCGCCTGCCATTTTGCTTAAACAGGCATTGAAAGACTGCACCTGGCGAAACTGTTAAGCAGGAGCCCTGAAGGGAGACACAGCGTTACAGTGGGGGCGAGTCGCACGTAGCAGCACTCCCGATACATTGAGAGTTAGCACAGACGCTTTCCCCTTGAAAAAAAACCAAAAAAAATGCAATAGGCACGCCTCAAAGAAGCAAACTTAATCAGGGTGACAGATAAATGTGTGCAAATTGCGGAAGAGAAGTGCACGCCAGACTTGTGGGGGGGGGAAAGCAAGCACCAGCCTGGCTGATTGTGTAAACAAGCGTAAGGGGTGAAGCACATACAATAATCACAAAAACCCACGGCTGCAGAACTAAAGACGAGGATACAGGTGTGTTGACACCACTTGGTAAGCAAACTAAGCTGCCATTTGAGGTTCGCAAGACGACGAGGGGTCAGACACAAGACTCAGAGCAGGAAGAGGCAGACCAACTGGCACATGGATCTGAGGAGCTCGACATGAAACCATTGCTGCTCACAGAGAAAAATAGCCTCACGTCCATTGAGGAGAAAATGGACAAGATGTGGGCTGGAATTGATCTCCTATCACAAAGGCTGAAAAAGCAAGATGGGTGACTAGGGGAAGCGGAACACAGAATATCGACGCTGGAAGATGATCAAGCACAAGCAGCGGGACAAATCACGGATATGGACAAACTTCTTAAACTGAAAGAAGGTAAAAATGAGGACCTTGTAGCCAGATCAACGCGTAACAACATAAGTATTCTAGGCATCCAGCAAACCACCAACACAGGTAAGATGGAAGAGTATATAGAAAAATTGTTGTCCACATGCTTTGGCAGAGAGTGCTTCTTCGGTCTACTGATTGTCAAAATGGCGCACAGAACACTGGTGCTGAAACCCCTGCCGGGAGCACGGCCGAGAACGATCGTTGCAAGATTACTAAATTATAGAGACCGCGATGCAGCACTGCAAAAAGCAAGAGAGATGCAAATGTGATATTCGAGAACAATACTATATCCATGTACCCGGATTTCAGGCTAGCGGTCCAAGAAGCGCGGAAAAAGTTTCTGCCGGTCGAAAAAAAAGTTGCAGCAGGAAGGGGTGGAATATGCTGTGCTATACCCGGTGAAACTGCGCCTCACCTTTAAAGGAAAACAACACTACTGCAGCACCCCACAGCAGGTGCCGGAGTTCTTACAATCGACAGTAAAGCAACGCAAGATTGAAAGAGGAAGTGAACTGGCATAAAGAGCAACTTTAAAGCACTGAACTTGCATTGCCGGGCATTTTCCTGTTCAGTGATAATGGTACGGGAGGCACAGCTTCTTCCCCTGGAGAACACCCCCCCAAAGGTGATCCCTACACAACTCCCTGAGTGGACACAGTAAATGTACTATTTGTATGTTTATTGCTCTCATGTTGAGGGATTACTGATGGTTTTGGTTGTGAGCCATATGGCCACAGAGAAAAATGGTGCATTTAGAAAGTCATATCCTAAAATGTCAAAATGCCACAATAGAACTACATCTCTGAGGCATTATGTATACACTAATGATGCATGCACCATTGGTTTGAGCCAGAAGCACAGTAAGCGCATATGGTATACATGTTTGTTTTGGGATGTTCAGGAAGGGAGTGACTACTTCAAGGCAAGTTGGGGGAGGGATATTTGTAAAGAGAAACAACTAGAAGTAGAAGCAAAGCACAAAGAAGACATGTCACGCAAAAAATTCACTTAACACAGGGACCCACAGTCACCCTGATTAAAGATTCTACCATCGATTGATGGCTAGTGGAAGAAACGAAGAGCAACACGATGCAAGTTTAGGTTTACTGACCTGAAATGTGAGAGGACTGGGGGACCATCTTAAGAAAATACAAATATTAGCCTACATGGGTAGAAATCATATTAATATAGCCATGATTCAAGAAAACCACACAACACCCTCTAGCATGACCCAATTTGCTACAAGATGGGCCTCGTATAAATACTTTTCCTCATACTCTGCGTATTCAAGAGGCACGGCAACACTCATTTTAAAGAACACAACATACGTAGAAGAGAGATCGATAGTGGACCCGCAACGTAGATACTGTATAGTCTGGGGAAGATTAGCGGCGGAACCAGTCACACTGGTAAATAGCTATTGCCCCAACATAGACCATGAGGAATTTTTTATTAAACTCTAGGCGTTAATAGTAAATATAGGATCCGAGCACATAATATGTGGAGGAGATTTTAACCTAACGATCTGCCCGACTCTGGACCGCTCACATCCCCAGTCATATCACTACTCAAAAGCGCAGTGACAAATGCAACAGATTATAGTAGAAAATCACCTAGTAGACATCTGGCGTCACCATCACCCCAATCAGAAGGAAGAGACATTTCATTCGGCTGTACATGGGAGTTGGTCTAGGTTGGATATATGGCTAGTCTCCAAAGAAATGGCGATCTGCAGCACTTCCACATGCCATTTAGCACCAACATATTCAGACCACTCCCCAGTCCACATGCAGCTGTATCCCCCAGGCATGCTAAACAAACCCATGACGTGGAGATCGAATGTCACTGCACTGATGGACAAGGAGTTCAAAGCGGAACTATAGGATGAAATAGAAGAGTTTCTAAGAATTAACGTGGACTCATTCCCATTGTTGGCAACAGTCTGGGAAACGCTGAAAGTTACAGTAAGAGGCATATGAATGGCTAAGGCGGGAGGTATCCTTAGAGATATCAGGAAGGCATTGTCCCAGCTACAGCGAAAGCTAAAAGAACAAGAAAAGCAAGCGCCTGAGACAAAGGCATACCCTGCCCTGGCAAGTATCAGAGAAACACTCTTAGTATAGAGATACGGCAGAGAGAGAGTGTCTGTTTCGGGGTAAATACCACACAGCCAGAAAATATGGGGAGGGGGAAAGACTGAAAAAAGCGCTATCTGAGATCACACGTCCCCCTAAGGCTGCTAGTTACATACTGGCCA
The DNA here is from genome assembly GCF_964204655.1 of Triturus cristatus. Taxonomy (NCBI): domain Eukaryota; kingdom Metazoa; phylum Chordata; class Amphibia; order Caudata; family Salamandridae; genus Triturus; species Triturus cristatus. Next base: position 744,115,140 of record NC_140583.1, read on the forward strand.
TCTAAGATGAAGATGGAGCGAGATATAGGAATACTGCAGCAATAATAAACACACTCGCTGCACACTACAAGACATTGTACTCTTCTCGCACTGCCAGGCAGGCAGAAACAGGGGAATATCTCGAAAAGATAGAATTAGCCACGCTTAGCAATGGGCATAGAGACTTTTTGGAAGCTGAAATCGAGGAAGAGGAAATTAGAGTTGCTATAATGCAAATGGGGAATGGGAAAGCCCCAGGACTAGACGGTCTCCCTATCGAATTTTACAAGGAGTATATCGATATTCTAGTACCATTTCTGAAGCACATGTATGAGGAGGCAGGACAGACAGGGGAATTGCCACCATTCATGCGAGAAGCCCTAATAGTATCTCTCTTGAAACCAGGCAAATCACCAGACTGCACAGATTCATGCAGACCATTATCACTGATCAATTGCGACGCCAAAATCTTATCTAAGGTTCTGGCCAATTGACTTAGTCTACTGATGGAAAAATGTATCCGCCCGGATCAAGCGGTATTCATGCCAGGCAGATCCACATCGCATAACCTGCGTACATTGTTCTCTATACTACAGGATATAGACCAGGACGACAAAGCTGTGGCGGTCTTTTTAGACGCCACGCAAACTTTCGATTTACTGGACTCGGAGTATCTGTTTAAGGTAATGATACACATGGGGTTCCTGCTGGATATCAAGCATGAGTACAATTATTATACCAAAAGCCACAGGCCACGTTGCTACTAAATGGGGAGTGTATTACCACATTTAATATATCAAGCGGTACCAGACAGGGGTGTCCTCTATCACCCCGTTATTTGCAAAAGCAATGGCGTCCCTAGCAGCCATTCTAAGTCAGCACCACAAAACCCATGCACGAGAATAGCCAACAAGGCTGGTATTGGTCTCGCTGTACACGGACGACATCACGCTATATTTACAAGACCCAGAATCAGGACTGAATGAAATTATGCGTTAAGTAGTTAAGTTTGGAGCATATTCGGGGATCACAATAAACTGGTGAAAATCGCAGATCTTGCCGCTTACCCAAAATACCTTTCCGATCTCATTAGAGTATTCCCTACAATGGTGTGACATAGAGGTTCGATATTTAGGGATTAATGTTGTTAAAGATAAGGGAGAACTAATGAGAGCCAATTATGGAAAGGTCCTGAACGCAGTAGAAGAGTCCATCACCAAGTGGATCGCAATGCCAATGTCACTAGCCGGCCGCATTGCATTGATGAAAATGATCATAATGCCAAATTCTTTGTACTTATTACTAAATATTCCGTACTCACCTGGCCGCTCTTTTTTTACAAGACTCAAAAGTCAATTAATTTGTCTCACCTGAGGAGGGGAGCAACCTCGGATTAAATGGAGCACACTCACCTTGCCCTTTGAACAGGGAGGGTTTGAAGCACCAGATCTTGAACTGTATTATCTTAGTGCACAGGCTCAGTATGCTGCGTACTGGTTTAAACCACCTCTGTTTTTGACACACCTAGCGGTAGAGCAGGGCTATGTGGCACCCATTCCTTTAGCAGGGTTTCTGAGCACAGGGGATAAAATAACCAGGGAAACAATTTCACAGTAGCATGTACCAATGTTGCCTCACGGAGTATTGCAAATAAATCACAAACCCCAATGGTATACTCCCCACTGCTCCCATTGATGCATCAACAGGCATTACCGGTTACACAGGAGGGGATATGCAGGCGTATGATTTTAACATACGGCATGAATGTATGGGGTGAGATGTATGAGCAAGGGGAGTTTAAGCGAGGGGACATTTTTTTTGGAGGGGAAAACACCCGCCCAACAATGGAGCGCTTCCTATACATTAGACTCAAGGAAAATGTCAAAGCTGCCACTCCGAATTTCCTGGAAGAACCTCCCACATTGATGCCGTTGCATATGCTATTACAAGGAGGTGTATCCCATGCAGTGTCACGCGTATACAGATCAACTATAGGCAAGGGAACGCATAACACACTGAAGGCAAAACATAGGTGGGAACTAGAATTAGGATACTTGGATGTATTGTTGTCAGCAAACAAAGAGAATCACCACAAGCAGTAGATTAAGGATAATACATTTTAAGTTTTTACATAGAATGTGCTACACCCCAGCAAAAATCTATAGATTCGGGATGAGGGAGAATGACGAATGTGACAGGTGTGGGCAAGAAGGGGCAAATTTCCTGCACTTCGCCTGGGAATGTAGAACCATATCAAGCTACTGGGGGGAGGTGGCCACAGCGCCGAGTGAGATAGCAGACGTGCAACTAGACTTGACCCCGGAGATGGGACTTTTAGGCTGTACAAACAGGAGCGATGGGACTCCTAATGGCAAAGCATACAATAGCGTGCAGATGGGGAAGAGGCACAGCTCCCAAGTTCAAGGACTGGCTCACTGACATGACATACTGTCAGGAGCAAAGTAGTATATATGCCGAATTACTCACGCTCAGGTTCCGGCCTTGTGCTATTTGGGAGCCCTTTAAAAATTACCTCCAGAGAGTGGGTAGCGTCAAGGAGAGCGAATAAGAAATAATGGATAACTGATGTAAAATCAATAATAATGTAGGAAGGGAGAAGGACAAGGGCACATAATTGCATAATATACATAGATGAATAATGGGGTCAACTTGAGGATTCTGTAGACTCGAAGAGTAGACCTGTGGGAAAGAACAAGCGTTGACATGGGTACATTACGTAAGCAACAATGTAATAATGTTATAACTGTGCTACACAAGATATAGAAATTGCACTGGGGTTGTGTTATTGTTAAGATCACTATCCAAGAAGACTATAATTCATAACATATGTATGTATTATATGTTTGAAAATGCCCAAAAAAATTATTTAAAAAAATAAAAAGCATCAGTACCACATGCCATTAAAAAAATATATAATCTATTGGGGATCAAGGATGCCGACATCAAATGGGTTGTGCCCTCTTTAAACCTATCTCCAGTCAAAAGATGGACACAGACGGCTCTCCAATTTAACACCCTTAACGTAGAGTTCGGCAGGTGGGCAGCTAATGGCAGAACACCCTCGTACAGACAAAGTGCGAACACAGATATTTGAGCTAGCTGCCCATTCTGGATTGATTATATCCTCCTCGATGTGAGGCTTTGGGGAGATTTGATTGACATGACCGTGGTCACCACTACAGAGAGTGACCATAACCCTCTCTGTTTAAGCATGAACGCTTTGTGGGAAGCCCCATACTATCCTGTGAACAGCTTACCCCTCCTCCACTAGAGAGATTGTTTCCTCGAATTACAATAGATTTTTTAAATGGCGGAAGGTAGCCCAGCAAGAATCCAAGATTTTAGGCATACGACACAACCTGGCTGTAGGCACACTTGAACTCCAGGCTGCAGCCACCTGAGAAAGTGGGCTGGTTGATGTAGCTATGGTTCATTCTCATACTATTGACCAACTTAATGTACATTTTCTGACTCCTAAGTTGGACCATAAGCCTAGCATGTCATTAAAAGGGCCCCACTCGTGATACACAAAAGATTGTAGGGGTGAGCGATTATTCCTAGCCGCAGCGCTATTAGGTTGCTTTACATCAAGCAAAGATAGCATGGGATGAATCCCGCTGGCAGCGACTCCAGGATGCAAGCAGAGCGAAGGATGTCAAGTTATTCCGGACCCTAGTTCCCTGGGGCAGCAAGTCAGGAGTATGCTCGCTCTCCAACCACATTACTGGTCAGGAATGGTATGACCACTTCCGAATGGCTCTACTCAACTTACGAGGCCACGCTCTCAGTGGAGTTAAATGATTGTTATGGGCACCACAAGGATGATGAGCTTTTCGACCAGGCTGAGATAGAGGCTGCAATAGGCAGAATAGTGCCGTCGAAAGCAGCAGGACCAGATGGCTTACCAGGTGATCTATTCCGTGCAGATACTCCGAATTGGGCACACTATATCCTCCTTCCGGCCAACACTATATCTAGCGGTGCCCCAGTCCTTGGGTCTTGGAAAGATGCGGAGTGTTCCAGATTTATAAAAAATGAGCCAGGGACGACCCCTCAAATTATAGGCCCATTAGTCTGATTGATGCCCTGCAGAAGGTCTTAAATAGAGTTCTTCTGCAGAGGATACAGCTATGGGCAGATGTATCCTTTCACAGTACCAGGCTAGCTTTAGGGCAAGGACAGGAACAATCAACCTGGTGTTTTGATTGCTACTCATTTATTAGCAGTGATTGGCAAGGGCAGTCTTTACCTAGCATTTACTGATCTAAAGACTGCCTTTGATTTAGTCCATAGGAGTAAATTGTGGCTGGCACTTAAGGAAATGGACATCCCCCAATTTATCCTTAACCTGGTGGTCCCGCTACATGGAGAAAACTACGCCCAGGTTAGATGGGGGTCGCAAAGACAGCTGACAGAGCGTATTCCTGTCAACAGGGGAGTTTGACAGGGTTGTGTTTTGGCTCCCACCCTATTCTCCCTTTACAAAAAATGGGGTGGCCAGCTTTCTGCATGAAGACCCAGCAGACGCACCAAACCTGGGGGCTGATATTGTACCGACCCTCTTGTTCGCAGACGATACCCTGCTGGTGTCTAAGACCCCAGCAGGGTTGCAGCGACTACTCAGCAGGTTCCAACTTTTTGTGAGAACCGGGGGCTGGTCATTAACACCTAAAAAAACAAATGTATGGCCTTAAACCCCCATAAGTTCTACAAAGGCAACCCCTTGCTAGGCAGGACCCCCTTGGAAAGAGTTTGAACTTTTGACTATCTTGGTGTTTGACTCTTGGACAAAATGTCATGGAAGCCCCTCCTAGGAAAAATGCTGATGAGACATACGCAAGTAACAGGTGCACTTGGTAGAGAACACCGTTCCTCACATAGTAGACTGGTAGCCCCAGCTCTCCAGGTTTATGCAAAAGCAGTCAGCACAGCACTGGATGGAGCAGAGCTGTGGGGATTGGATAAGGCCATGATCTCTGCAGATTTGAGCATAAGTTCCTTCGGGACTTAGTAATGTTGCCCCAAAACATTCCCCTTACTCCCCTAATGCTTGATATGGGTAGGCAATCAATTGGTGACACAGCAAGGTTTCGCCCTCTGCTTTTTTGGGCTTACATTAGACGGACCCAGAGCTCCTCCCTTACGCCGGAGCCCTTACTGAGGTTATACGGATAGACACCAGCAGTAAAATAGGTTGGATTCCCAACATTAGGGGACTGATGTCAGTACTGGGGCTTCAAGCGCATTGGGACAAGCAGGACCCACCAAGGAAAGAAGAGCTCAAACGTTTGTATTGGGAATGGTTGGAACATCAAGAAACCAGCAAGCCAAATGTGGGGAGATTAACAGCAGAATTTAATCTTCATAAACAAAACAGACACTTAGAGCCCTTTTTAGATTTAATCCAGGTCCCTCGGGACAGGATTCTATCAATCCATTTTAGGTTTGACACGCTTTCTGTCCGCAAGACAATAGCAAAATGGCATCTGTAGTGGACTGACAGCTGTCACTCAATCCAAATAATCAGATGTAAGTCAATAAATACACTCAATGAGGCACAATATACCAATTGTGTGCACAAAATATCTTTAATAAGACATTAAAATGAATAAATGTGTTAGCACAAAAACAAGGTTATTATGCTCATCAGGATATAATGAATAAAAGTAACAATCAAAAGATTCAATTCACTAAATGTATTATGATTGTACATGCAAGTATGAAGTACACTCAAATGGCATTTAAATAACTTGGCTGCTTAATATCTAATATCAAGCTGTAGAGCAACTAAATTATCATTCCATTGTTGTTGGTTTTACAAAACAATATTAACTGGCTGAATATGAAATGCACAGCTACAACATTACAGTGGAATATTCAAAACAATCCGAATAGAGTATAATACATTTGATCACAGATATAACACTGACGCCTTCATTAATAGAATAAAACAGTGAAACAAAGGCCCATCATCCCTAGGTGGAACTTAACTCATCCACAGAGCCGGTAAGGCATTTCCATCCTCTCGAGTCCCTCTCTCTCTCTCAAGCGTCACAGCGAGGGAGGCAGCTACGGGCGATGGCAGTTTGCACAACCCCATCTGCGAGCCTCAGCTCCCTCACACGCGCCTCTGTCTTTAAATATCCTGAAGCTTGGCTTGTTTCATATTCTGTCCCTTTCTCGCAATTTCCAGCTTTGTTATCAGAATGTATCCTCAGTCTGCCCTGACGCTTCTGGCTTTTTCCTGAACTGTTTTTTCAGGATCAACATAACCTTTGGCTGCCTCTCTCCCACACTTCCCACTTCCCGCACCTTCTTATCAAACCAGATGCAGACAGTCACGTCTACAGAATGCTAAAACACAAGCTTAGGTGCGACAGTGTGAACTTTCTGTACTGTTCAGGTTTTCTGCATGTAGTACCGCTCATCTACACTGTTCAAACTAATTGACCCTTCGCGTCACAATGTCTTCCGCAAACTATCCCTATACTAGTCAGCATCCATGCAACCAAACACCAAAGGACTGCCCGTGCTGCAGGGCCCCGGTAGAAAGTGTTGCCCACGTCTTGCTTGCTTGCTCGGCATATAACATCCCGAGGGTAAAGAGGCTAAAACCGATTTGCCAGCAATTGGGCACAGGGGACTATCGGGCTGCCCTGCACATTTTTAGATCAGACCCCAGACCTCTTTGTGTGCTGTGTGGCAAAGTTTCTGAGTCATGTATGGTTTATTAGATGGAAGACTCAGACAGGAATGCCACAGCATACAGCTGAATGATGCCGATGCACAATTGCTGTAGGGCTCAAAGGCTGGCTATTTAAGTTTTTGATACATATGTTATGCACGTGCACTTTACTGATCTTAACCTCTCCGTGATGTTACTCTAAGGAGGGCTGGTATTTCTATAGAGGTCTGCGGGGGGTCGTAACTTGAGCCTAACACAAGGGATTTTAATAAGAAGTATTGTTATGCTGTTCTCTCCCTCTTGTTTTAATGAATCAAATGTATGTTTTATTGATATATGTGTATCAATTCTTTTACTGCTGATCCCTGTGACTTCCCCCCACAAAGTGGGTACAGTGGTGCACCAGGATGGATTGCTTGCATATATTATTTTTAAAATGATGTTGTATGAAATATCTGTTTTTTATTCGTTTATATAAAATGCTGTTTTATAGCTTTTTTGATGCGAGCTGTCAAAATATAGTTTATAAAACAACTATAGACAGAGAGTGACATGTTACCTGAAATATGTGACAGAAATGTTGCATGGGATAGGCTGTGATTTTCCTGACACCGTATGTTTGGGCAAGTTCAAATTTGAGCAGGACACAGGTGTGGTTGGGGTGTTACACATATGGCAGAAAATACCGCTAATTTTCAACAGCACATCTAATGCTGATGAGCAAAGTGAACAGCTTTTCTAAGTGATTTGTCCCCCTACTGTATGTTCACATCCTACCATGCCCATGCCTGCAGAATACTTTTCTCCACCCTATCAAAATTGGCACAGTCTAAATGATCGAAGGCAATTCAGACATTCATGCCACTAAAAAAGCAAATTGTTCTGGGATCCATACATGTACCTGGATTTCAGTGTCTAGCCAAAGTTTAGACTCCAGTGGACTTGGGTGACCATGCAATTATGTTCAGAATACCTAAATATGAATCCTTATGAGGCTAGATGCTGCAAATGTATTTGTGAGGTGGCATAGTTAAAATGTATCATTCGTCATAGCAAAACCAGTGGGCAAGTTACATATCCTGATTTTTTGCATTGAGTGTATACGTACATTTTCCGTACCAGGGACTTACTTCGGTTCATCCATTTATCATGATATGTGGCAACTGTCAACCCACATCATGGGTATCTGCGCATTTTGGTGACGTTTTAGATGGAAGGACAGAGTAGTATTTAGCAAAATGGAATGGTAGTGTAAAGGATGGTGTCACAAAATTGATATGCACATAGAATTAGAGGGATGACGTTCAGTCTGCCTGCCTGATGCACATTGCTAGTGTATGGCCCCACATGGCAATGTATGTTCAATTTTGTGTAGCAGGTCTACACAGACTGTGATGATTCCTACCTCAGTGCAGACTGAGTAGGTATGAGTTGATGTGGGACATGTCAGTAGTCCACATATGTCAATGCAGTTACATGCCTGCCTCATTCCCTCATGTAACCAATTCCCTATAATTGACATGTGTCCATACTTTGTAGTGTTTTGTGAGGAATAATGTCAAAGTGTCAAGTACCACAGGCCTGTATGGACTGTGTTGTCAGCATACAGGCGATTTCACAGTCCACCTACCTCTGACGATAGACATACTGTCTCCCCCAGTAATCATCAACATTGAACTTTTTTGGCCAATTACCTGTGAGATGCAGAACAATATGCTCAAATATATGAGATGTGCAGCATGCACATACTCATCGCATGGAATAAGTATGAGTTGATATAAATCTGGTTGACAATCCGTACAAAAATGTGTCTTGGATATGTAACGGACCACATGCTGTTGGTTGAATTTAATTAAGTGATGTGTGTTAAAGTGTTCCAGGTATGTCCACGTGTCTGGGAAAAGTATTGATTTGGAGTTAGCTAGCCGTCTGTTTTACAACTACCTGCCACAGTGTCAATCTCTGCTGCAATGTGTGTGGCCTTTGGATATTTTTATAAAGCGTCTACTAGCAGTCCCTTGACTGAATGTATGAATTTGAGTAGTTCAAAAAAAAAAAAAAAAAAAAAAAAGTAAGTAGGACGTAAGACATATCCCCGCACTCAGGAAATTATTGGCGTGCTCGAGGCTATGGGGTGCCAGTAATACGAAGGAAATTGTATCCGTAACGGTCCCTTCTATAAGCCTGTCGTAGACGCAGCAGAGTACAGATTTTATTCAAAAGAACAATGCGGGAGAACAACAGTGCAGAATAAAAAAGGACACTGGGTGTATGGAATATGAAGGTTTTAACACAGACTTGATCCCTAAAGGTATCCGTGCTACACAGAGGATAAGAGACGGATATACAAGAACAATGTCAGCACAATAAGAATAAAAGAAGCATTCAATATCGAGAGAAAACCTCTATCGATGGTCTTGAGGAAGATAGTGGCACAAAATATAGCCTATCGAAACGCGTCGACGCTCATGAGATACACAATCCACAAAAACGGATACACACTTATAGGGATAAACAGCTCAAAATATCTCATAAGTGCTTAAAGTCCAGTAGTATTGTTGGATGTGTTAATATATGACAAAGTGCAATGTCTTTTGCTTGGTGTTTTCTCAGTTATACTGGTTCATAACGAGGTGTTTTTTTATGTAACAAATTGGTCTGTTTATATTTTGATTATCTGCAGTACTAAATGATATCTCGATTTCTATATTGGTATTGTTGAAATTATATTTGTTTTTGGATGAAATCTTCTGCTTAAATCAATATTAAGTAGGGACTAGAACAGATTATGTTTTTTAATGTCAAAGAAGTATATGTTTTATATAAATAAAAAATAAATGGGAACTATTTTTACAATAACGTGAGAGTGTGAATATTATATAAAAATATATATATATATATTTTTTTTTGTTTTGAACTACTCAAATTCATACATTCAGTCAAGGGACTGCTAGTAGACGCTTGTTAAAAGTATCCTATTCCCTTGACTCCATAAGGGATCTCTCTCTACTCTCTTACTACTTTGGATATTTGCCATAACAGTAAAGCATTGTTGCGTCACAATACGTGTAGGGGTGTGCGGAAAATTCCATTCTGCCGGCAGAGTTTCTGGCACAACACGCTCGGTTTGGAGCACGGAGTTCAGTAAACAACTCCGCCACAACTCAGCGTGGTGGTGTTTACCACCCACTGAGCTCGCGAACATGGAGCTTACCTTCTGTCTTGAAAGAGAAGGTCTGCAAAATTCGATCACGGCTGCCTCTACCTTGCCTTTCACTCTAAAACTACTAAAGCGGAAGGCACCCCGATCCGATGGGAAAGCTACTGATTTTCACAAACGGACATGCTAACAGGTGGTACTTGGAGAAGCTCTTGGCTGTAAGGTGCCGTAGAGCTTTCAATTGTAAAGTGACTTACCAAGTCAGAAAAGAAAGTGTCAGTCCGCACAACCTCGGAAGAAGTGAAGTGACCGCTGCTGCAGTTACGAACTTCACATAGTACCATAGAGTTACACTTTAGCACTAGAATGCTGACTTTGCTCAATACTGCAGCAGGCCCATCTGCTGTGTGTTACCTTAGTTTTGTTTACTGCGCAGGGGCTGGTTCATGAACTGAAGCCCTATTGGAAGGAGGCTTCACCTGACGAGAACACACACTCAAACCCCCACCCATCCTCAGGATTTTTGCCAAGGTTTCTATCTTTCTTGGTGTGGATCATGTGGAGGAGCAGCAGCGCTGGGGCTGCCTGTGGCAGAACAACCCCTGTCAGTGACACTGTGGAGAGTGGGCTGCGTGCAAGAGGCTCACACTGTGCAGCTGAGGTGCGCAGCCGATTCCTTGTGACTCTGGTAGCACCTGTCTGCCTCTCTCCATGCCCTGCTACAGAGCCCCCTTCAGCGGAAGAAATCTCAGAGGCCCTGCTCATTCTGCTGCACCCAAGCTGCAGCAAGGGCGGGGCAGCCAAACACCAAGTGGGGACAGAAAGTGAGTAGGCATGGTCAGGACACTGGCAGGTCTACCTGTGCAATCAGAGACTTACCTGTAGGTACTGTTTTCTTTTTTATTTGGGTTTCCACTACCGATTGTTTCAGTTGAAGGGGAAACTGCAAATCCCTGTGATTTGTATTAGTTGGCAGTATTTGGTCTGAGAGGAAGCATGAATCAGGGCAGGGGCGCCTTGTAAATGTTGTAGGTGCCAGTGGCCGAGCAATACCAATATTCTGCCTGCTCACGGAACTCCTTGGAATTCGGTGGAGTTTTTCAGTGACTTCATAGAATTCTGCGGAATGAAACTTCACGAGCTCTGCCCAGGCCTAAATATATATACTTGCTACATAAGCATGGTAACGTTGGTACATACCTATTTGGCATATTTAATTTGTGTAAACGTCCCTAGTAAAGTGCACTATATGTGAAAAAATCCTGTAAATTTAATGCTACAGGTGGGCCTGAAGCATCGCTTGTGCCACCCACCTAAGTTGCCCCCTAACCATGTCTCAGGCCTACCACTACAGGTCCTTTGTGTGCAGGTTACTGCCACTTCGATTTGGCAGTGAAAAGTATTTGCCAAGTCTTAAACACCCCTTTTATTACACCTAAATCACCCCAAAGATAAGCCATATGTAGCCCATAGGGCAGGCTGCTGTGTAGGTAAGTGGTACGACATGTACTTTCATGTTTTGCATGTCCTGATAGTGACAAACAGCCAAATTCACTTTTCACTGCTGTGAGGCCAACTCCTCTCCTGGTCTAACGTTGGTATTCCTTAAAATACCTTTGAGCTGTATTCCTTATTAGAAAGGAATAGCTACATCATGTTTCATATCTTTGAAATGGTAATGATAAATCCTCTTTGCTGGTAAAGTCATATTTAACATTACTATTTTAGAAATGCCAGTTTTGGAAAGTGCTGCAGCAACAAATGATGGATGGAATGCTGAAAGAATCAAACATTCTCCCCAAGTCAAGAGATCTGGGTTATATCCATCGATCTTTTACTCACTACCCCATGTTACGAGTGTACTTTCTCATGCCCGCCTTGCCTAGTGTCCGCCTTGATTGGTAAACTCCCTAAACATATGGCACTGTACAATTAGAATTTGGGTATTACTTTGGTGAGCACTTCTACACATTTTAATTGTAAATGTCTTTTACAAAAAGAACATAATGTGAATGTAGTTTGAAACCTGTGCTAAAACATGTGCTCACTGAATATTTAAAAAGGAGTGTGCAGGTGCACTGGCATAGACCTTGTAAAGATACATTTTGGTAATGAACAGTTGAACTCATGCATATGCAAATATATATCCCCACGTGTGCAGCCACGGGCCTTGTTAATAGTTTTGGTGAAGACAGTTGGTCTCATGAATATGCTAAGCAACCCACATGTGTTAACTTCCAAAAAAACCTGTGAATGTAAATTTCCCTTCAACGTGAATGCGAGGGTATTTAAACCGCTCTCATTCACACTCACAGTGCTTGGCCTTGTTTTTCCTCTATACTTACCCGGCTCCAGCTCCTGTCTCCAGTCCTCCGGCCCAGCTCCTTCAGGCTTCTCTTCAGTGCTTCCTGGAATCTGACTGAGGTCATCAGTCTGACCTCTTCCCCTGCAGCTTCCGACTTCACGCTCCATAAATCCTGCAATAGAAGAGCACAGAAAAAGATTAAAACCGAGGTATTTCTAGCTACAAAAGCTTCAGTGAGTGTTTGAACATTTTATTGACAAGCACGCAATCTCTCTGGATTTAAAAGACTTTTACAAGGACATATTTTTTTAACTTGAAGAGGAAACCAGCTCTTACAAATTACAGTGAGGAGTTACCATATTTCCTGACAATAATTGACATCAGGAAACAGACAATTGTGAGTTTATTTAACTGTGGAGTTTATTTAACTGTGGCTTTCACAAACACTGTTAATAATATAATTAGCCGAAGCTAGTGCAGCTTTAAGGACAATTGAACTTTCCATATAAATGTACTGCTGCATTTATTTGTTTTATTATGTTCTTTATTATGCAATCCTCATTATTTCTGGGTTAGATAATTCCTGATTAATTCTGAGCAAGAAACAAAAGAAGAATCGTAGCATCTGATCCAGGCTATACAATTGAAGGATTCAGGTATCATTGAAATAACATGTTGTGATAGATGTGTATTGATGGTTGTTTTAGATTATTATTGCATTATTGATGGTCATATTGTTTATTCCAGATTGCTTCTCTGATGCCTAGATTGCAGCACAATCAGATAGTCTGTACTCAACATAAGGCAATTATTAGGTAAGACTTAATGAATAACTGTAGTTGCAACCAATGATGAATTAAGAGACTCATTAGAAAATATACACATACGAATTTAGTGAAAAAACTGGTAAAATATTGGCCAAAAGGTTAAGATAGAAAGCTGCATATAATGATATAGTTAAAATTATTGATGCAAATGGGGTTCTTCAAGAAACTAAAGAGGGCGTTCTAGAATCGTTTCAAAAATGTTATCAATCTCTATATAGCGCACCGCCAAATGAGATACTAGATTACGAGGAAGGGGGTTATTTGAAAGATTTAGAGTCTTCAGGACTTTCAGAGGCACAAAAAACAATTTTATCTGCTCCTATAGTTTGGGAGGAATTGGAAAATGCTTTATTAGACTTAGCTCTTGGTAAAGCGATGGGACCTGATAATATTCCTCTTGAATTTTAGCGCACATTTAGAAAGATACTTAAAAAAGAACTATTAGAAGTATGTCAACAATCCTTTTTGGGTAACCCCCCGGACTCGTGGTCTTAAGCAACTATAGTAATCTTAAAAAAAAAAGGCAGGAGAGATACTGATATGGGGTCCTATAGACCGATCTCTCTTCTCAATGCAGACAGCAAGATTTATTCAAAGATTATAGCGAATAGGCTAAATAACCTTATGCCTATGTTGGTATGTAAAAGACAACACAGGTTTATTATGCAGCGTGACACGATAGATCATGTTAAAATAATTATATCTTTGCTAGATTGGGCACAGGCTACTAATTCTCCAGTCGCAGTAGCCCTGTTAGACGCCGAAAAAGCTTTTGACCGGGTTTCTTGGAAGTTTTTATGGTCTACCTTAGTCTGGAAGGGTTTTCCTGTAGCATTTATAAAAAGACTGCCTTACCTAAGATAGTGGAAGCAGCGGAAACATTTGGCAGGCACTCTGGTTATAAATTAAACATATTTAAGACCCAGTTACTTCATTCTGATGAAGGGCGTCCAAATGATATGAATTTCGAGTCAGAAGCTATATATCTGGGTATTAAAATATCTGCAGATATAGATAATATTGTACGGCTAAATATTGATCCGATTATAGCCTCAGCCAAAAAGTCTTTAGAAAGGCTGTATAATCTTCATCTCTCGTTATATGGTCGCAACAATGTATTAAAAATGGTAACCCTTCCTAAAGTTTTGTATTTATTTCGTACGATTCCCCTACTCTTTCCTACTCTTGTTTTTGATTGAATTGATAGAATGTGTTCTAGGTTTCTCTGGAGCTATCATAGGTCCAGAAGAGCTATTAAAAGATATATATTATCAAGAGATAGAGGGGGTTGGGGAATACCTAATTTTTGGCTATATTATTTGTCAGCTCTTCTGCAGAACATGGGTGGCCTGCTTGTCCAAGATGTAAGGATTGAAGAGGCAGTAAGCCCATCAATATTTGAGATGGTATTGGGTGAGGAGGCCCGACAATGCTTAGTGCTTATAATTGAGCCCAGTTATTACCAAAAAACAAAATTCTAAATTATTATGACAGCTTCTGAGATTTGGAGGAAAGTTAAAAAGAGAATTGGCTTCAATCTAAATTTAAATTTGTATACTCCGTTGAATAACTGCTTTCTGCTACCAGATGTTTTTAGAGATTCTATTATGGCTAGATGGTATCGGCGGGTGTATGTCAATTGGGAGATCTATTCGAAGGGCATCAGATAGTCTCTTTTTTTTTTTTTCAACAAAAATATAATTCAGCTAGTACAAAAAATCAGATTATGTTTAAAATGGTTAAAGTTCTCGAAGCAATTCGAAAGAGATTGAGAATTGGCCCTATCTATCAACTATTGATTGAAAATTATGAAGATGATTTACTGATTTGGGAGGACAGATGGCAAAGTAAACTTGGGGTGGACAAAATAGATATGAATAGAATAATTGAATTATCGACTAAAATTCTATCTAGTGGTTCGTTAAAAAGTCAACACTTTATGTCTATCTTCGACTTATATTATACACCCGCAAAATTAGCTAAGTGGGCGTCCGCTAGAGGGAATAAATGTAACCGATGTGGGGTAATTGCCGCAGATACTGTTCATATGTTCTTTCAGTGTCCCAAACTAAGCCAATTCATTAAAGATGTTGAACATTTTTTGTATACTTATCTAGGCATTCGGTTACAATTAACTGCAGAATTGATTATTTTGGGTGTACAAACAAGTAGTTATAGCATCAGGACGGAAGCAGAAGATGGGTTTATATTTATTTGTATGTAAATTTTTCGATTGTGTATTACAACTCAATGGCTTGATATCGATCCACCAGTCTTTAATAATTGGCAATCCAGATTATTATCCGTTTATTACTTGGAAATGTCGATATATAAAACAAAAGGCAGGAGGAGAAGACTAATGGGCCAGAAGTTATGGTCTCCGCTGTCAAAGTGGTTATGAACTTATCATTCATCCTGTGTTCTCTTTCTTTTTTTTTTTTTCTGTATTAATGGACGTAATGTCCTATCAAGAGAGCCATAATTTGTATTTGATAATATGATGGATTGTATTTTTTCATGTAACTGCTTTTTTTCCTTCTTTACCTTTGCCGCTGGCTGTCGGCTGACATAAAAAATCAATAAAGAAATTAAAAAAAAAAAAAAGAAAATGTACACATTGTTAACTCTGTATTCTAGGAGCCTCGTGGAAGGGTCACAATATTTCTGAAAATCCTGTTGCATTCCTGTTCCCAATATCCAGTGCACTATTTAGCCCAGCTGAACTCCTGCCCACTGGTGAAGACTTCTGGAATCTTCATTTTTCTTTTGTCTCTTTTTGTCCCAACCCCTTACCCCCTGGAGACTTTCAGGGTGACGCTAAGTCATCTATCCTTATTGTCACGCTGCTCGTTTCTGGAGGGTCTGGGGAATTATCATCATCCAGACAAGACGGCGTCATCAAGGTGAAACAAACTGGAGCACAGTTGAGTGCCTCATAACACCCCACCCCAGTTTGGACCCAGCCATATGCATATCAGTCTTGACCCTGCTCCTAATGGGCACAGTCCAGCCTGACCCTTTAGGCTGGCAAAGCAGGAGGGTTATACAGTTGACTAGTTGAAAAGCTTCTCAAAGGAGATGTAGGCACCTGCCCAAGGAGTCACCCAAAAGGTAGATTTTCAAATGGGCCTGAGGGCCTGGATAGTAGCCCACTACAAGGAGAATGATGGATTGGGAGAGTCTGAGAATGGCTCTTCTGAGGAACCACCTGTAGTAGCTGAGGGTGATGTCCCTGAATTTAAACTCCATGTGAGAGCAGAAAGCATTGCCTCTTCCTGTGGCCTATCTCCAGAGCATCTAGCTCAGAGGAGGGAGGAAAGAAAATTCAAACTGCAGCTAGCAAGGTTAAAGATGGAAGCCAAGGTGAGGAAGGCTGAGGCTGAAGCAGTGATGGTGGCAGCTTATATATAATAACTGAAGGAGGTAAGAAGGCTTGTATACCCAAGGACTTGGTGCCCAGTTATGTGGTGGAAGATGCATTGACGAGTGTTTTTATGCTTTTGAAGTTGCACAGAAGGTACTCAGGGCTCCTGAGGAGCATTGGGGGGTGGGTCTGTTAAAACACATGCCTACACTAGGGAGGGACACACTTCTAACCTTAGAGGTTGGGGACCAAACCAGGTATACTCTCATGAAAGTCATTTTAATTGGCAAATATGGGCATACTCCCGAGAATTATCACCAAATATTCAGAGGCACCCAGAAGCACCCCAACCAGTCCTGGGTAGAATTTGTACTCCAGTAAGGCACTGAATGGATAGGTGAGGGGCAGCAAGGTCAGTTATTATGTTGGATTGTACAATTTGATCATGAGAGAGCACATGCTCAGCATTTGCTTTACACAGTTGCACTAGCACCTAGTTGACAGTAAGCTGACTGACTCCAGAAGGCTGGCTGAGGAAGCGGACCTCTGGATTAGCACCAAAGTGTCCAAGAAGCACCCTGGGAGTGACCCCAAGAAGGGTGGCTCAAGTTTTCCCCAACAGAGAGATGGGGGGTTCAAAAATGATCCAGAAAGACCCAAGAGTAAGGGAGGAGGAAAGAGTACCCAGGCCCCAACTGAGAAGCAGGGTGTGGTTCTGGTGGGCGATTGTCCGTGGTGCCCCATTTCCAACCTGGCTTCTTTGAGTGCTCCTAGTTAGGACACATATATTCTAAGCAACAATGGTCCCTAGGAAAGGGTGAATAAAAATGATGAATACAGACCAAGTCAGTGCTGTTTTAGTTAAACATGTCCAGCCGGACAGAGGTTCAATGTTGAATTTTTCAGCAATACTTGGAGATATGTACAAGACAATATACTGAGAGTGGGAAACAAGCCTGTATTCCAGAAATGTAGAAACATACAAAACATATAGTCTGGGAAACATTTAAGCAAGGCTCAGGCAACGCTCACGGTTTGTTCTCAGGAGAACAATTCACTGTTATAGGTAAACAAATTGCAAGGAACACCTCTACATGACAAATAGTAACATCATAGTGCATGAATGAGGTGTTTTAGGGTGTCGACGGCATTTCGATCCAGGAGACAAATGTGTGGATCATCTTCAGGACATTAAATAAGCATGCCTGAATTATAGGTGCCTTAAATTACTATATGAACAAAACAGTTTGGGAGAAAGAAGGGATTATGGGGAGAAAAACAAGAAGATTGGAATTAGGAGGATACATCTTGACAACGTAACTAGTTTAGTTTGTATGTCATTCTGGAAAAATAGCACCTCTAGAGACTAACATTCAATTGGAACAACCTGCAAGATTAGGCCAAATAACACAGAGTTCAGCATTGAAAGATGGCGCAAGAAAGTGGCAAAAAAGACTTTTCAACAAGTGTTGCGTCAACAAGTAGGTATTGTGACAACGTGCATATTTACAAAAAACGGCACAGTGACTTAGTGAAAACAATATTGGTTCAACACTATTATGAGACCTCGGTAGCTTTTTTCTAATTACTGGCCCCAAATTTAGAGATTTAAGAGAGAGAAAGAGTGACTTAATAGCAGGAATGGATTACAAAGTCCGTTGTCGCATGAGTTACACATGAGAATGGAGGGGACACGGTCAAGAGAGATACAGCAGTAGTGATGAATCATGCCGAAGTCAGGCGATAGGTAATGCGTTAAGAAACCTGCAGCTGCATGCGTGCATGCAACGTGAATGTGCGGGAGCTTACCGTGGATTTATACGTTGGTGAGTAAGTGTAGCGGGAATGTCCTCAATGGGAGTGGCGGAGGTAGAGGTCGCGATGTAAAGTTAGGAATTTAGCGTGATGCTGAGGCAGGAAGGAAGGGAAATAATTAAATTGAATAAGTGAAGGGACCCGCATGACTAAAAGCGCGTAGCAGGAAGCGGAGACTCATCATCAATTGTTGAATCAGAAAAAGAGCCACAGGAGTGTGCTCTGTGGGCGCGATGGCCTGTGAAAGAAATAAGGGCGTTCAGAAAGGATCGAGGATGGGGGTGAGTTGCTGCGTGCATGAGGTATCACGATGCGCTTACCTTTAGCCGTGGGTTACGGCGTGATGTCTCAGGGGATCAATGTCCGTAGATGCGGGGGAAGTGAGAAGTCTATGTCAAGGTCTCATATGCAGAGAGACGTGCCAGGATTGGAGGATGTTGTCAGGTGGTCATGAGGAAAAGTGAGAATAGAAGAGGAACTGAGTGCTGTCAGGTGATCATGAGGAATAGTGGGAAAAGAAGAAGGACTGAATGATGAGAACGGGGCCATATTGGAGTGGGGTAGGAACTCATAGAGTTGGTTAGAAGAAAGTCAATTCACGTGTGACAAGGCTCAAAAGAAGGGTTAAAAACAATAGACTGTGAGGCAATAGCTTATTGACGTTTACGAACGGTGAATTAAAAGGAATGCATTTCATCAAGAATAATTTTGCAGAAAGGAGTGTGAACATAGCAATCAGATAAGGGTAGTCCAGTCCTCAAGGCGGTTTGACCCAGTATGCAAACTGTCGGTTTTCAATATCCATTTTAGTTCTTCTTTGTTGAGCATTTTGGCAATGTCGCCTCTCCTTTGTGGGGGTTTGATCACACATATGATAGTCCAGCGTATTTCATTTTCCGAGTGTCCAGTCTGTGTGTAGTGTTCGACCAGTAGCGCATTGGGTGTCTTGCATCATATTCGACTGCAGTGTTGACATATGCGCATTCGTATTTTCTGTGTGGTTTGTCCAATATGCTATTTTGTTGCAAGGGAACAAAATAGCATATATAACATTACATGTGTTACGTTTGTGAATGTTTTAAGTTCAAATCGTATATCATTAAAGCAAAACACCTTGCCTTCAATCGTTAGATCACAGATACTGCAATTCCCACATTTTGCGCGACCCGTGATAGGCGGTAATCCCCATTGATCGTTTAAGGTGACAGATTGTCTTTTGGTGGGCAGTGCCACACGCACGAGGTGATCTTTAATGTTTTTGCTTTTTTTGAAAGTTAGGACACAAGCAGGGGGACTCAGTCTGTCCAAAGAAACCACCCACTGGTCGAAACTCCATAGAGTTGGCCAATGTGCCTTAGGGGAAAGTAGTCCCCAGGGGCAGGTCATAGACCATGCCATGATCTCCCACAGCTGGGAGATAGACTCATAGGGTGAGTTGATGATCCCTGAAGGTAGGAGTTATCACTTACACCTGGGGTCCCAGTCACTACTCTCGGGGCACCATGGCTTGCCACACAATAATGGTGTAGAGGCTAGTTTAACCAGAGCAGTACACCAACCAGGTGTGTAGGGTAACTCCAGCCTATGGGCAGGACTTTTTCCACCCTATGGCCCTGGTATCCCTGGAGTGGGGTGGGGACGTGACCCAGAGGAGAGTCATAGTTAGTCCCCAGATGCCCAAAAACTGCCTTCTGGGGAATGAGTTGCCCCTGGTGTCAGGTGAATTGGGAGGGGCAACCGCCATAGGTGCCCTGACAGTTAAGGTTTTCACAGATGGGGTCTACAGGTGAGGAGAAGGGTTCCTCATGGGTAAATTCACTGGTACCTAAGACCAAATACATAAGGATCCAACCGGGTTCAGAAAGACCCAGGATTGGCAAGTGAACCTACAGTAGTGGTCCATTGTCCATGTTCTATATCCCTAAGCAGGGAAGTCCATCAAAGTATTGATTAGTCTACCATGGCTTTAGGCTGGAGGGGGGTTGTGTTGGAACTGACTCTTTGTGCAGGGTTACCCCCAAACATTTTACCTTGGTCCTCCTCTTTTTATGACATCGTTATTGCTGTCTTTAGGCTCTGTGCACTATACCATTGCTAACCAGTGCTAAAGGGCATGTGCTTGCTCCCTAAAACATGGTAACATGGGTTCATACCTAACTGGCATATTTAATTTACTTAAAAGTACCTAGTAAAGTGTGCTACATGTGCCCATGGCCTGTAAGTTAAATGCTACTAATGAGCTTGCAGCCACCCACCGAAGTGGCCCCCTAGCCATGTCACAGGCCTGCTACTGCAGGCCCTCTACGTGCAGTTTACTTCCACTTTGAATCAGCATTTAAAATGAATTTCCCAGCCTTAAACTCCCCGTTTGTTACACTCAAATCACCCCTCAGGTAGGCCATAGGTAGCCGAATAGGCAGGGTGCTGTGTAAGTAAAAGGTAGGGCATGTACTTTAATGTTTTACATTTCCTGGTAGTGACAAACAGCTACATTTGTTTTTCACTTCTGTGAGGTCTTCTCCTCTCTTAGGCTAACATTGGGAATTCCATAAAATACATTTAAGCTGCAATTCCTGATTAGAAAGGAGTAGCTACATCATGTTTCATGTCTTTGGAATGGTAATGATAAATCCTCTTTGCTGGTAAAGTTGGATTTAACTTTACTATTTCAGAAATGCCACTTTTAGAAAGTGAAAATTATATGAAACAATAGCGGTGATGCACTCTATATCCTAATATAAACCCAATGTACCGATTAATCAAAATTTCTCAAAATTGGTGTGCGCCTTCTGAGGTGGTTCCACCCTACCACTTGTTCAACATTGAAAAAGCAATTCTAGGACGCAAGTCTTAGACAGAGTGCGCACTACCTAATAAACTCAAAGTGAGTGTATCAACATAATGTTAATCAAAAACTTTTGACATCAATTAAAAATGAAATTGACAAAATTATCCAATATACAAAGAATCTTGCAATATTCAGCAGAAAAAGTGATAATGATAACTGCATTCAGCTGCGTATCTTCAACGTGCTTTATTCAAAGATGAAAGCTTCAACAAACACTCTTGTTGATTCATAAGTCAAGTAATGCATTCTAACGTGGATATTACTCACTTCCAATGCATTTCGGGTGTTCAATCACCCTTCGTCAGGGGAAATCTACAGATAAACATTTATATAGTAAAGCAACATCATTGGATGTTAATCAAACAGTGTAACATAAATTTGCTTAAACATCCGGAATGGTTACAGTGGTTATGACTCCTAAATCAAGTGACTGTTTATGTAAAAACAATTTCACAATTGATCTAAAGCGGCCACATCATGCATATATATCAGAAGTATAGCACAAGGGAAAGCAGCGTAGAGTATGATAGAACAGGGAGAGTCCAAACATGACATGCCCAGCTGTGCAATCAAAAAATAACTTGTGAATCCCCCGTGAATAAAATAGTGTATCCTTGGACGGAGATTATGCAAAAATACCTCCACTGCAATATGTGACAGAACTCTAGTCGGGTCCACAGCCCGTGCCCATAGGCGTATGCTAACTGCTCCATGACTCAGAGCACCTGAAGCAAACGAGGAACCCTGCGCAAGACAGAAATGGAAGATATACAACATACATAAACGTCCTGACTGTCATTCAAGACATTACTGAGCTTCCATCGGCAAAGACGATTTAAGGCTTACCAGTAAATCAATAACATGAGGGATACGGATGAGCGTTAGTAAACCCGAGTACTAATAACTATCTTCCTGTCTACTGGTCATTATGCTGAAAGATCAATAAAAAACACTATTGATTACCCTGAACAATAAATTAAACCCACTAAGTGCATATGTAAAACCTAAAGCTTACTGAGCGCTAAATGTTCCCAAAAAAACGCTTGACGTTTCAAGAACACTGCTTTTACTCCCTGTAACTCACGTTGCATACTAGTAAAATGAAACATTCATGAAACCAGTGCCTCATCTAGTCAGTGTCCTGTAACTCTTGGCGAAATAAAACTCACCAAATCGACGTGGATAAAGTATCCCTGCAACTTTCTAAAACCCAGGTGTGGTAAAGAGACCTCCGCGCGGTGTATTTAAATAAACAATGTGTTTCCTACTTCTCACGTCACAACGTGCAAAAATGGAAATAGAAATAGGACAACAGGAGAAGAATAGAAAAACAGATACAGGAAGGTGCGGCCATCTTAACAAAGGGCCATTTTGAAACATCAAAAAAAAAATGTCAATATGCGATCACAGGTTGTAATGTGCTAGCCTGTCCTAGTATGCGACGTGCTTTACTGGGAGTAAAAGCAGCGTTCTGCATCAGCACTTGAACTCTCATGCATTTTTCTGAATTTTGCAGGTGCCCCTCAGAGCTGCAGGAGTCGATTGGCTAACCTTCTCATGCAAGGACTTAGTTCAATGTACCAACATTGAATTAGAAAAAACAGTTGGACCACAGCCCTGACACAGTCAATGTTTTCAATTTCCTCTCAGTCCCTTTCATGTTTTAGGGACACAGTGACAATCCAAACAATCTTTCCTTTTCGAACTACACATTTAAAGATGGAACTAAGAAACAGGAACATGTAGATTGAAATGTTTATGTTAAAATCCTTAGTCTAGTGCATACATTCTGAATGGTAACTGCACAGAATATAAAACAAAATCCACTTAAGGATATTATGATCAGTGAAAGCAAGCAGAACCATTCTAACATTCTAGCGAGCTGTTCCTAACATTCTAAAACGCTAACACTGTTTCTAAGCATTGTGTTGAATTGTGGTTGTAGCATTCAATAGCAAGTATGCCTTTCAAGTTTCTTAAAATTAATCAATCATCATACCTATTACCAGCTTGTTCCTTATCAGAGTTCAGTCAGGGCAGAGAGAATGTGTGAATTTGATCAGGTACACCTCGCGCAATAAGAACAATCTACTCACTGTTATTATCTTAGCAGAAAAGGTCACTTTATTAGGACAGGTAAACAGCATATTTTCCTTAAGAACAAACATTGCCATATCAAGCAACC
Organism: Triturus cristatus; assembly: GCF_964204655.1. Classification (NCBI taxonomy): domain Eukaryota; kingdom Metazoa; phylum Chordata; class Amphibia; order Caudata; family Salamandridae; genus Triturus; species Triturus cristatus. The sequence goes on from NC_140583.1 coordinate 744,138,329, forward strand.
CCCATTTGCAATTCAAACCCCAAAACCATCTTATCATAACAAAACCAACTAATTCAAACAAGACTTTAGAAATACCCCCATGTAATGTACAAACCCATCATTCCTTCCCCCTCATTTGTTTTATTGACCTTTTCCTCCCCTGCCCCCACCCCCACCCCAGAGGGATGGATAAGCCGGCTCGAGACTATCCAAACCCCCCCAAAAAGCGCCACCCAGGAAAACCAAAGAGTTTTCCTGGCCCCACCCCAAGGCATTTTGCAGCAGAATATCATAATACACTTTTATTGCACCAAAGGTTTTTGTTCCAAAAATTTGCCAACAGATCTCTCATCTCCAAAAGATAATATGCTTGACTAATCTGAGATAAGTAAATCCCATCCTCTCGGAACAGATGATCTTCCGTACCCGTGATAGCATCATGGGACAAAACTTTAATACCCATAAGCTGACAAAAAACTTTCATTGAGCTTCCTGTGAGCCTTTTCAATTGCAGCGTGATTGCGAGGCCACCTCCAATGTTGCCTGTAAATAAATTCAGTCCATACCAAAGACGTACCCTCCCAATTGTTCTTTATTACTGCCAAGTCCAATTTCATTTGTTTAATAAGAGATAAACCCGACAACGGCACTAAGTCATTTTCGCCTGGGTGGAGGATTCACATATCAGGAAATCCACTTGCAGCCGATAGCGCTGTTAACAAGGGAATCAAACCCTTCCACCTCATACCACCTTTCCCTTTCCAGAAAACTTTGTGACCTTTGCTGGGAAGTCCAAGTGCTCTGCCGTAATCTGCTGTTCTGCAAAGGTGGATGCCCATTTAATGAAAGAGTGACTTACTATCCATGTACGCATTTTTGTTGACAACGTGCCTTTTACGGAACCTAGACGGAGAAATCAAAATTAGCCAACAGCAATAGTGCAATAAAAATATTATATTAGTATTTCCTGACATATCGAGTGCAACAAGCAGATTTCCATCTACCAATCCTCTTGATGTCCTCCCAACCGAAACCCAACCTGGCCTCTTCAGTAGCCGCCCTCATACAAAAAGAGTGTGTGCCAAACAGTATTGGGTCTTTTCCCAGTTTAATCAAAGTTTTCCATAAAACCACCAATAAATGAGCACTGGAGATTTTAGACCCATTTTTATGAGAGAATATTGCCCCAGGCAAAAAAACAACGGAATTTACAAATGACTCCCACTCCCCCAAAGGGCACAAACCCGGCACTCCACTGCTGTTTAGTTGGACCCATGTGCCTTTGCCCAATGGATCGGTTTTAGACCTCTTCAACCAAAACCTCAGTTTGTCTCCGTGTACTTGAACCTCACCGCTCTGAAAGCCCATCTGGTCTCCTAGTCCCAATAATTCAGAGACCCCGAAAGCACCAAAGAACAACCAGATCATGCAAAGCCTAAAACGTGAAACCTCCCAAAAATCGTAACAGCAAACTTGCAGTTGCAACAACAACTGTTGTAAAAGAGTAAAAGTAACTGGCTGACGTAACGGTAAAGAATAAGAGCGCTCTCTACTAAAACCTTTCAACATGTATCTTAACAACACATACCCCACCAAGTCCTGACCCCACCATAATTGTCCATAAAAGGAAATCCCAGCCAATTTCCCAGAAATGGTCATGTGCGACAGACCCCTGTTAATCAAATGCAACGCAAACTGTAAAATGAAACCTCTGTTACCAACTGAGTGCCCATCAAAGTTATGAGATTCTGCGTAACTTAAACATTCACTCCAGGACTGTTGATAACTTCATCTGGTGGCATGAGCTATAGATTTTTCCACCAATTCGATGATCCTCAGTCCCCCAGCAACCAGCTGCTCTGCGGAATCAGAGTTTTGAAGTTGTCTGCCAGACGCCAGGTTCCAGACTGCGGAATTTCTGCCAATTAAAGCAAGACAACGCGTCTGCTATAGAATTGTTAATGCCCGGAATGTGTCTGGCTCTGAAAACAATATTCAATTTGAGGATCTGCAGCATGAAAACACGCAAAAGGCGTAACACCCGTAGGTCTTTTGCTTTTTGATTATTGATGAGATTTACCACAGCCATATTATCAACGTGAAAAAGCACACACCTATCCCATAATTCTTTACCCCAAACTAACAAAGCAACAATAAGAAGGAATAGTACCAGGAAGGCAATACTGCGACCATTGTGTATCCAATGAGACGGCCATCTCGCCGCACACCAGCGCCCCTCCCAGAACAGACCGAAGCCATGGACCCCAGATGCGTCTGAAAAAAGCTGAATCTGCCAGATGGTATTGTCCTCCACAAAAAAGAGGGAGACTCCATTAAAATCTTCCAGAAATTTTAACCAAATGACAATATCCTCCTTGATGGCTTTAGTAATTCTAATCCTGTGATGAGGAAGGAATTCTCCTGACATCGCCATCCCCAAACATCTGCAGAAGGTCCTGCCTGCCCTGACCACATGACAAGCAAAGTTTAGGTAGCCCAGTAAACGCTGAACTTGTCTGAGCACAAGTTTGTCTTTACCAAGAGCCTCCAGTAAAAAGGAATTCATTTCCTTCACTTTTCCAGCCGGCAAACGAGCCATCATAACTTGAGTGTCAATTTTTATGCCCAAAAAAGTAAGCCTGGTACAAGGACCCTCAGTTTTTTCGGGAGCCAGCAGAACACCGAACTCCTCAGCCATGCCCTGAAAGATGCCCAAAGCTCTGTGACAATGATCAGAATGTGCCTCTCCAATGAACATAAAGTCATCCAAATAGTGACATACACATTTGTGACCACCTGATTTTGAAAAACACCATTGTAAGAATGTACTAAACATTTCAAAAAGAGCACAAGACACTGGGCAACCCATTGGGAGAACTCTGTCTACATAAAATTCCCCATTAAAGAACATGCCTAAAATCTGATGGATGTATGGATAATAAAGGGAAGGCTGACTGAATGTCACTTTTGGCTAACTCAGCACCCGTCCCCACCATCCGCACCAACCTTAATGCATCATCTACTGAGGCATAAGAAACATTAAAGTCATCAGGGGAAATGAAATCATTAATAGATTGCCCATGATAGATGATGAATTAAACAAAATTCCCCAACCGCTTTCTTAGGTACTAAACCCAATGGGGATAAAAGCAAATTTTGCATCTTGCACTGCCTAAAAGGACCCGCTATACTGTCAGCTGTTAACTCCATATCCAGTTTCTTTTGCACAATCTGTGGCAATTCCTTGGCAGATTTCAGGTTATCAGCCCAATGATTATATCTTGGCCCTTGATACCCAATCTTGAAACCATCCCTAAACCCCCAATAGAGTTTAGAAGCAACTTCAGAGTCTTGAGTATTCTCCCAGCCCTGATACCAGGCTTGAAAGCTTAATTGGAGTGTGTGCCCTTTGGCATAGTTTGAAAAACTGATCCCCTCCCCCTTGGGAACCGCCCTTGCTTAACAAACCGCTGATTACTGAAACATTGTGTAATAGCATGTTTTCCTCCACATTGTGAACATTCATGCTTAAACCTACAGAATTGTCTGGTGCAGATACCCTGGTTAAAGTTCCAACAGGCTCCAGATATTGGAAGCTGTCTCTACCAAACCATCCCGCCCCGATTTGGGCGGGGCGAGGCTGAAAGGGCCGGTAAGTGATAGGCAAACCACTTGCTGTATGCGTCGATGTAGGCGGTTGGGTAGAGGACATCCATTGGAGCCAAAATTCCTGACCAACCTCGCCCCAAGGTTTATCATGGAACATACTGACTCTAGCCCTGAGTTCCTCATCGTAGCTGAGCCACACAAAACCACCGGAGTGCAGATGGGCCTTACAAATGATGTCAATGTATTTGAAAAGAGCAAATGCCCTATCTTGGTGCTTTTCACAATACACACTGGTGTATATCAAAAATGCTGCGGTCCAATTCTAAATGTTTTTTGGTACCCTGGGATGCCTAGCAAGCTCTCATTCTTATTGCTTGGACCCTTCCTTAGCCTGAATGTCCCTATGGAGCAGTTTAAACACATCAACAAACTTGTGTTGCCAAATCTTGTTTTTGGTCTTATCGGAAATATGTGTCCCCAATGGCATAGCTAAACCCATATAAGTGAGCTTCTTATGAATGTTAACCTCAACTCCCCCCACCTGACTAGAACTAGATTTATCCACACCAGAAATCTGTGTAACTTGACTTACATCCTTACTGGCCACCGCAACGTTGTTGGATGTTGAGGACTGATCTGCCACCTGCCCTACACCCTCCCCCCTAAACAACCCAACTGCTTCAGTCACATAATTATCACCCACCCCAACAGAACGTGACTGCACTTGACAGTCAAAGGTTGAGACCAAGCAGCCCACCAATGAGGCTTACCTGTCGTTAGCTGAGCCGCCAGTTTCTGAAGTTCTTGGGGATCATCACGCTGACGATGACCGTGACGCTGTTGTCGATCCATTGCGCTGTCCGCTCTTGACTTCTGCAACACACTAAAAACATTTGTTGCCCCCGAACCTCCCTTTGAATAAACATGTTCGTGACTCAAAGCCCTTACATTAACATCACTTCCTTCCAACAACTCCCCTTCATTTATATTGTCAGAAACATCCCCATATTCAAAATGATCATCAAAGATTTCCGAATCCGCGTTGCTACTACCAGGCTTTTCCCCGTCCATCAAACCCCCATCATAAAACTTCCAATTAGTCACAGGCATCCGCTCCGCATGCCCGGCCGTAACCCACAAATCCGCACCTGATCCACCCTGTGTACCTGATAATGTACCCAAAGCCGCAAAATGCTACGCATTCACAAAACTGGAAGCACCAGTAGTTGGATGAGAAGCTGTTGCTGGTGAGACCTTCCAGCCGCTCTTGCTAGAAGACGCTGAAGATTTGTTAACCCCAGCCACCTGCTCAGATCTGACCACTGCATACATTGGGGTATGAGCATGTTCTACCCACACCCATTGACCACTCTGAGGCCCAAATGAGGAATCAAAATTAAACTGGGGGTGGAGAGAAGATGGAAAAAGAGACTCATTTCCAGATGAAGACCGAAAATGTTCAGGAGTCAGAGCATCAGGTTCACTGCGTGGACAATATTCAGATGCCTCTAAAACCTCGGGGACATCTTCTCTAACTAATGACTCTGTTTGGTCAATTTGACCCTTAGAAATTCTTAATGTAAAAACGGGATTTATCATCAGGGGGGCCTCTGGGCACGGGCACAGGGAACTGAACAAAACTTGAAATGTCCCCTTCAAATGCCGCCCCTCTCACCTGAAAATTCTCAGCCGAATGTTCATAATTACTATTCTTGAAAGCAGGAGACAATGCTGAAACCCACAAAGTTTCATCCCCACTGTCACTGGAGTAGTGCACTAAAGAAGAAGAGCGCCTGTCAGGGAAAACAGGGGGCGCTATATTTATCTGGTTACCTCTTTTGATAGAAAAAAACATTTTTTAGAAGCACCTTTGCTCCCAAATTAGCCCTTTTTGCAGGATAGGGGCTCGCCGGTAAAGGGAATGAATTAACAGCCTCTACCATTGGGCCCCGCCCCCTCCCAAGGCTTCCCTGCATGCCCAAAAAAGAAAAGCTACTGGAGGCGGCCCCACTCCCATGAGAATCACGCCTCCTCGCCCGGCCCACACGAGGCGTGGGGACCGCCCCCAACTGACCTGCCTCCCTTTCTCGTGTTGAAGAGCAGTGTGACGCATGCAGCCTGACACTGCTGCCCCACCGTGAAGAACGGCCGCGGCTCTGCTGTCTTCGAGCGGCGGGGTCAGAGTTGAGAGGCACCACCGGAGCACGGCCGTGTGATGGCAAACATGCTGCCACAGCCTCCGCCACTCCCAGCACCGCGGTCCGTCTCGGGCGCCTCACACCCGTCGCCACAGCAGCTGATACGCCAGGCCTCAGGAGGTCCTACCGGCCTGCCGCACACAAGACCCGAAGCGCATCGTTGACCGCTGCGCCCTCCGCAATTAAGGTAGAATAATTAACACCAGCTGCACTATACTATGACACACTGACAAGGGATATAAAGCTACAACCTCAACAAAAAAACTCGCCGCTAACTTCCGCTCACAGTAAACCTCCCGCCAAAACCTCACCTATAAATACTCACCTACTAGTCCCGCCCCTCGCCCTATCTTCACCTATTGCGCAGCGTGGATTGTCCCACCGCGCGAAAAACTCCAAAGTCATAAATCGGCTCTCATGCTGGGTAGCTTCAGCAAGAGTCTGTCATGACATCTTATGAGAAGTCTAGTGAAAGACCTCTCCTAATCATTGGTCAAATCCTGGGGCTTAAATTGGTTTTCACCCTGATTTAATCGCATGTGTATAAATAAAATATAGCTCTGAAGCACTGTATCTCTTATTCAGAAAAATCCTAAGCTCCAGTGTCCAAATCTCCACAGTGTTGATGTAGATGTGTTCTCCACCTTATTTTTCAATCTTCACATGCGTCCAAAACATCCAAAATGGAAAATTTAGCCAACACTTCTTTCGTCGATGATAGGTATACCACTGACTTCATCATGGCTAACAATTCTATCACAAACAATCTGAAATACTACATACAAGTATGATGACTACTATCTTCCAATATCCGTATCATTTACAGTGCCAGCCCTTGTCATAGTCAAGTTCCTCAACTGAAATAATTATATATTACCCATTACATTAGGTCTGTCACAGGAGTGTATTCCCTTTGTCGTAACGGTGTGCCAGCGCAGAGTGGTTGCTTCACATCCCTTGAGCACCATTTGGACTTTTTATTTAGAATTCTGGCTACGATTGTGCTCAGGAGTTACCCAATCCGTCAGTAGCGAGTCCAAGTCATATGCGTGATTTCCGGACAACTCGTACAGCTGTATGAGCGAGCAAGTATGATGTGATAATCGCCTCACGCTCCGAGTGACTCGTACGTGTCTGCAATCCCCTCTGAACCATTCCATCATGGCCAACACACACAGCGCAACGTGGCGGATTCCCGGGTAACCAAGTACGATGCACACGCCGAGCAGCTGGATCGAGTCGGAGCCTCCGACTCGAAAAAGCTCTGGGAAGTGGACTTCGGGGGTCTGTAGCGGGCCCTCCTACACCCAGGCCCCAACGACATGATCACTGGGCATGCACGGTGTGGCAGGACCAAGGCATCCCCGCGACAGGGGGCGCCCTTGTCCGAGATGTGCGTTTATTGCCTTTGGGAGCTTAAATACGCAACCTACACCAGGCTCTCATAGACTTTAATGGGGCTCCGAGCAACCCGAGTTCGTCAGCGCTGCAGCGCATCGTACTCTGTCATTTGGAGCCCGAGTCACTCAGAAAGCTCTACGGGCGTGAGTCGGCCGTAGGGCTTTCTGAGCGAGATTGGAATCGGGCCCAAAGTAAGTATACAAAATAACCAGCAAATAGCTATTAAAAAATGATAAATTTAGTAAATAATACTTTACTACTAACAAATATTTTTCTCTTACCAGCTACAACAAAATACCTACACTAAAAAAGCGAAATAAACAAATATACTAAAATGATAACCTTTTATTTTATATTTCACAGATTACACTTCAATAAAAGTTCACCTTAAAACAAGAAGGCAAGAATTAACTCCAAAGACAGAAGAAACAATACAGAAAAATATTAAATTAAGTAAATATATACATTAAACAACAAATACAACAAACTTATTAACGAAATCAAAATCAATTAAAAAGTAAATATAACTAACAAATATTTTTCTCTTTCCAGCTTTTACAAACTACAACCTATAACAAAATCATCGAAAAAAACATCATCAATGAAAAATAGTAAGTGTTTTTTTCTCATCTAAATAAAATTAGAAACTAAATAAATAAAATGACACAATAAAATGTAACACTTTAATAACAATAACATTTGTCTTTTAAACCAACAGAAAAAAAACAAGTGGCTAAACATCAACAATCAAAAAAAATCAAGAAAATAAAATCAAAATACATGTAAAGTTTTTTCCTGACATATAAATTATACCAATATATTTACTGCTCAAAATTGTATAATTAACCCCTTTGCCGCGGCACGAATTTTGCTGCGGTGCTGCGGGGTTTCGGGGTGTTAGCGGCGCCGCCATGCTCGTGACGGAACCACTCCGTCATGAGCCACGGGCGCGCTGTGCTCATGACGGAGTGGTTCTGTCACGACTCCGCCCACTTGCATTGTTCGCCCGCACAGGCGGGCAATCAGTGCCGCGTGGGCGGAGCGGCCGCCAACGGCCGCAGCATGACGGAACCACTCCGTCATAAGCACACGGCGCCCGTGGCTCATGACGGAGTGGTTCCGTCATGAGCAGGCAAGGGGTTAATAAATATATATGGATATATTCACAGATTAACCAAAAAATGGCAGACGGCGCAAAATTAATTACTTCACAAAAGGGGAAACTACTTCTCTGCTACATGGGCTACATCTATACCCAAGAGAAAATTAGTGCAAACAAAACACATTGGAAATGCAGTAAATATTACTCTTGTTATGGGAGAGCCACTACGATAGAAACCAATGTAGTAAATGTCAAAGAACATAACAATCCGCCCACTGTAACTGAAATCGAAGTTAGAGATACTCTCGAGACAATCAGAGAAGCAAATACCCAAATACTTTTTTTAAAAAGTGTTAACTAGGGTACCTGAGCATGTCACAGGACAACTACCATCCATCCCCACTCTAAAGAAATTAATTTACCGAACTAAAGGAGCTATAGCTCAAACATCATCAACCCTTCAAACTTTTACTGAAATGCAAATATTACCTGAATATACCATCACACACAAAGATGAAAAATTCCTTCTCCATGATAGTAAAAGTCATGAAAAAAAATACTCATCTTTGCAACAAATAACTCACAAAAACTAAAAAACTGCTGCTAGCGCGTGTGATGCGAGGGGAGTGCGGGATGGACCAGAGGGGGAGAGTAAGACTGGCTGTAGGAAGTGCGATCTTTGGGGGGTTGGGGGTAGGGGGGGCATTGGGGTGGGATTTGGGGGGACTTAAAATACACAATTGTCTATTGCCTGTATGTACATGTATGAAGAATATGGCAGATGTCTCTAGGTTACAGGGCTCTGCATGGGGATGGCTATATTGACACAATAAAATCTGTTGTTAAAAAAAAAACTAAATAACTGCGAGATCTGGATGATGGATGACACATTCAAAGTTTGCCCCAAGCCTTTTTATCAATTATATACAATCCACGGTGAATATGAAAATACTGACCTACCATTCAAATTCACACTACTTCCTAATAAACAAAACACTACATACATAGCGCTCTTAACAATATTAAAACAATACACCGAAAACTACTTTCCAAAAAAAATCATCATTGATTTTTAACAATCAATGATTCAATCAATTTAAAAATATAGAGGGTCATTACGAGTACGCCATCGTTGCGGTGACTGGGACCGCCCGCCTGTAAGGCGGTGGTACCGCACCACAGATTACGATGCGGCTGTCACCATGTCGGTCACATCCCGGCTGTTTAACATTGTGGTGGGTGCTGCTGGCTGCAGCTCCCACCGCAATGCTAAACAGCCATGTCTTGCATTTTGCTGCACTAAGTGGCAGGCACCATGCGGTGCCTGCCACTTAGTGCAGGAAAATGTAGTGGCGTACCACGGGTGCCCCCAGTGGACCCCCCACACAAAAGGGGCCTACTGCGGGCCCCCAAATGCAATCCCCACCAGCCTGTGAATGGCGGGTTCACCACCATACACCTGCTGGCAGGGATGCAGCATTGCCTGCTAGGCACCGCCACCATTTTACAGATGCTGACTGCTACACCAGGCAATTGGAACGATTGCTTGTAGCAGATCTGTGGTGGGCGGTCTTTGCGCCTGCCACGGTCGCAGTCAGATCCCCCCTGCCATCCTAATTTGGCAGGAGAAAATCAGTGTCCGATGGTGGAGGACCCACCAATGCATGGCTAGTGGTGGCATGCCTTCCACCATCGTAATGAGCCCCATAACCACACACTGCAATACAAGGTTGCTACTACCACTTTAATCAAAGTGTCTGGAGGCACCTACAAAAATCTACTTTAAGTATAGATTACGCAACCAATAGCAAGTTTGCATACCAAATAAAAACATTATTAGCCCTGGCCTAGGTACCAGCAACAGAAGTAGCAAACCATTATAACCTACTTCTTGAAAGGCCCTTTTATCAGGCAAATGAAACTAAACTAACTCCCTTCCGAGACTACTTTGAAGATACTTGGGTGGGAAGGCTACATGGTTCAGGACACCAAATTCCAAATATCTTGGTGGAAAGTATATGACAGCACTCTAGCTCAAATAGCAAAAGGCGGGGGTGTCGCTGCACTGGGGGGTACCCATAGAACCCCCCTGCATTTCCATGCACCAAGTGGCAGGCACTGCGTGGTGGCTGCCATGTGGTGCAGGGAAATGCAGTGCAAGCACCTTTATCATTACGGACGGTGCTGCAGCCAGCAACACCGCCCACAATGTTAAAGACCCAGGATGCGCCTGCCAGTATGGTGGGCGCATCCCCATAGCAGTGGTGGGACCGCCTCATGTCTGGAGGGCGGTCCCAAACATGGCTAAGGTGGGGGGTGGACCAAGTCCGCCCGCCATCATAATGAGCCCCCTAGACATGATAGCTGAATCTACACTGTAAAAAAAAAAAATACAAAAAAAACATAAACATTTAACATTTCCAAACATTTAAACAATATAATTCCACTCTTTTTTAAATTATTAATTATAAGTATATCATATAAAATTAAAAAATTACCACAAATAAATATGATATATAATTATTAAAATAAAAAACACACAAACAAATCAATGTAATAAAAAACATTTCCCACCCATAATAATTCCCTTTTGCGACCCCATTACCACCCTCTTGAAGAGAGTAGCCATTTGCGAGTGTTTTGCGACCGCAATTGCAATCACAAAACCATTGTATATTGAATTTCGGACGCAATTAGGAAGGGAACGCCCCTTCCTAATTGCGACTCGCAATTCCTAAATAGCGAGTCACAAATAAATTGTGACTTGCTATTTAGGAATTGTACATGCCAGCAGTGATTTTGCATGCGCAAACGGGTTCGCAAACCCGTTTGCACATGCAAAATCACGTCGTACATCTGTCCCTAAACTACCAAAACAACACCTAACTACACCAAAAATGAACAAATAAGTTTCTCACAAAGCTAACTACACTACTACTACCTCACCCCACCCTCAAACTACCTTAAAAGTTAATTAACTGAAACTTACCTTAAGAGACGAAATGCAGCTCCCGACTGCGAGGTTCCGTCTTCCAAAATGATGTAAAAACGAAACAGATAGAAAAGTGAGGAAACTAGAAAAAAAATGGACGCATAATAAAAATGAAAAAAAGACGTACTGCCAATAGAAAAGAATGGAGAAATAATGTTAAAATACAAATAAATAAATGTTATTTTTTTATGTATTGTAAAAGAAATTACAAATGTTCTAAAAATATGAAACACATGTCAAATACATATTAAAAATTACATTATCAAAATTAAAAAAATATAATATTTAAAACATATTAAAAAGTATGTTTATTTCATGTACTGTAAATTTACCAAACATATTAAAATGATTAATAAATATATATATATGAAAATATATATTTGTAAATTATTTAATATATTAAATATTATTCTACTAAAAATTATATTCAATATATTAAATAATACAATATCCGAAAAATATGTAAAATACAAATTATATAATTGTATAAAAAAATTAATTTATAGAAAATGTAATACATTTTTTTTAAATGGATACAAATGTTTACTTTTTGCCATGAAATTAATAAACAATAAAAATCAAATTGTTTAAAAAAATATTGTTAATTTTCCAATTCTACATGAAAAATGTATGCTAAAATTATTGTCAATTTTCATTTTCCAATCCTACAGTAAAAATGTATGTTACAAAGTATTGTTCATTTTCCAATTCTACATAAAAATGTATATTGAAAAATATTGTTAATTTTCCAATTCTACATGAAAAATGTATGTTAAAAATATATTATACTTTGTAATAAATTTAGAACAACATCAAAAAACATGAACAATGTTTTTAATATTGCAAAAACTGTACAACAAACCCAAATGAGAACAAATACACTGTGAAATAAAAAAAACATGTGTAACCAATAAAAATGTTGACAATAATAGAAAAAATACATTTCCTTTCCTATTTAAATATACATACAAAATATAATATAATATATCTGATAACCAATAGAAATGTACTATTCCTAACTCCAAAACTAAGAAAACTCACAGAAAGTGCAGGATAATAAAACATAATAAATTACTATTCCAACTCCAAAATCAGCTAAACTCAAGGAAAGTGCTGGATAATACACCTAATTAAATTACTATTCCAACTCCAAAACAAACTAAACTCAGGGAAAATGCAGGATAATAAGCTTAATTAAGGGCCTCAGTACGATGGCGGACGGATCGATACGGATTTGGGACCGGCCTATGAGGCGGCCTCCCCACAATACTGATCACGAGCTAAAGAACTCTAGGATGCTTCTACTTTGGCCAGATGACACCCTGGTTGGTCACATGTATAAAGCCATGTTGGTGGACAGGGCGGAAGGGGGTTTCATGTACAAATTTGGTGCACCCAAATTCTTTAAAAAAGTCTGGCTGAAGGTCTTGTACGCTGCTGCAAAACTATGGTTTGACTGTTGCGCATGCTTGGGCATATCTTACTTCAGTGAATGGGCCCCTGTGTGTGAATCCCCGGGAACTCAGGAGTGCCTTCTAGATGCCCTAGCAAAGTCACTGAAGAAAGCTGGTGTCACACGTTGTTGGAATATAATGGAAGGAGAAATCTGTTTGCCCTGGGATTTCCTGGAGAAACTTGACCAACGACACACTATCTAGGTTCAAGTTCTATCAAATCTCAATGTGGTGTAGGAACCAGCAGTGGCACCCTCCATCTGATAACTCTATTGAGAAATACCTGCAAGACTTAAAACCAAGAAGGAAGGAGGTATTGCTTTGGTATGGACATTTACTTGCTGCATTGGACAAGGGTTTGAGCCCCCCCATCTGGTCTGGGAGAATTGCTTGCCTGATGAGGAGCTGAAAAACATATGGCAAATACCTTTAAACATGCTTTATTCCTTGATTAAATCTGCTGCACTAAGGAGAAACAACTTTTTCACACTTCACAGGATCTACTTGTCCCCACTTAAGTTGTCCAAAATAAGAGGTGGTGGAGATGCCAAATGTACAAGATGCGGTGCCCAGGAAGCAGACGACATCCACATGTTTACCACCTGCCCACTGTTGAAAGAGTTTTGGGATAGTGTAGGTAAGACTATGTCAGACACACTGTGCAAAGAAGTAAAGGTAAGCAAAGGTAAGCCCTCCCTTAATCTGGTTTGGCACTTTGCAGCCATCTGAGGGCCGGGAAGCCCCTCTGGGCGGCAGAGTAAATTTGAAAGAACAGAGCTTGGGTTATTTTGGAGTTTATTAGACATTGAACATTAGGTTGTAATGGAAACATCAAGTCCAATGATTAGACCTCTTGGTCAGCTCACGATGTATAATGCGGGCTGGATCTCGTATCAACATCAGCTGAGATCAGACCCCAGAGATACAAGCAATTGGGACGGTTGAGACTGGGAGAATGCTTATTCATTTGAGGTTAGATGAGTACAAAAAACAAACACGGAATGCAGTCTTTAACGTGTCGACTATATCCTCTACTGTCCAGCGGTAAAACTCTGCTGGGAAACCATCTTCTCCAGGGGCCTTATGGTAGGGTAGCTTGGCTATTGCTAGCGCAACCTCTTCCCATCTAATAGTTTCCTGCCCTTGTCAGAGAGGCGAGGGAGATTCGCCTCCTTTAGAAAGTTGGTCAGCTTGTCCCCATCAATTGGTTCCCCCGAGGTGTAGAGAGACTCATAAAATGAAGCAAATACATTCACAACATCCTGGGTATGAGTGAGAGTTTCCCCTCCCACTGATCTTATAGCCGGTATGGCCATGGCAGCCTCTCGCTGAAGAAGCTGCGCCACGAGTATTCTCCCCACTTTTTCCCCCTGTTCATAATGCTTCCATTTCATCCTCTGTAAAGCATACTCTGATTTGGAGGTGAAGAGGATACCTTAGGCCATCCGGGCCTGTTCCAAAGATTTATGATGTTGTAGGGTGGAATGTGTAGAGTAGAGGTGGGCATAGGTTCTGATGTCGTTTTTCAGCTCCTTCTGCCAGGTAGCTACTTGTCTATTTGGCTGTGCTGCGTCCTTCATAAGTTGACCCCTGAAGGTGACTTTAGCTGCGGCCCAGAGAGTCCTAGCAGAATCTACAGACCCACAATTGTCAAAGAGATATTCTTTGAGGTGTGTCTGTAGTTGGGATTTACATTTAGCGGTCCGATGGCATTGGATACTCATTCACCAGGTCTTGCAAAACGGTCTGGCCAGACCTATCTCCAGTGATAGGAGAACTGGAAAGTTGTCGGAGAGTGCAGCATCTAGTATGTGGGATTCTCAGGTTAGTTCCCCCACCCCGTGGGAGATAAGAAAATAGTCCAATCGGGAGAGCATACAATGGGTCAGGGAGGTAAAAATGAATTCCGTGTCCAAGGGGTGGCAAAGTCGCCTGTGGTTCACCAAACCGTTATCAGCCAGCACATCGTCCATCAAGGCCCTATCTGCTGCGCTGCCCTTATCAGGGGGTCCCGTTCTATCCAGAGTCCCTCACAAGATTACAGTCCCTGCCAATAAGATATTGCATAGTGCCTATCTCCACCAGAAGGTGGTTTAACTGAAGGAGGAGAGTAAATCGGTCCTTCACAGATATGGTGATTCCATAGACCCAGCTTGGCAAACGCATATTGTCCGTCTGGGTCTGACCATGTCTTTATCACTGTGACCAGGAGGGATTTGCGTGGGAGGATTTCCTGGCAACATTTGAACGAGGATCCCGCACCTGGGGTATCTCTGTGTGCACACTACTGTGAATCTCTTTCCCCACCCAGTCTCTGCGTAACTTGTCAGATTCTAGGGCATCAAGATGCGTTTCCTGTAGCAGTGCCACATCAACTCGTTCAGATTGGGGGTAAGAGAGTATTTTTTTCTTTTCATATAGTGATTAAGGCCATGAAAGTTCCAGTTTATAGCCTGCAGGGGGTGAGTGGCACACAAGGTGAGGATTAAAGTTGGGCGAAAGGTGGTAGGGTCTCACTAAAATATATTAGGGACCCTTATTGTGAGAATAATGTGATGCGGTTTAGCAGGAGCAATACATGCCCGTGGAATGTGTGTAGAAAGCGAGATGTCTGAGGCGATATGTAAGAAAAGGGAATGGATGTTGGATGGAAAGTAGGTACAAAGGTATATATAATTAAGAGGGAGAGGAGGACGGAAAAACAGGTGTTGAGTAGGGAAAAGAGAGGGTAGGCGAGACCAGAAAAATATGTAGAGGTGTGTGGACTCAGTAGAGAAGAGAGCGAGGGGGATTAGGGTGTACGGGTATCGAGGAACCCCCTGGCACTAAGCAGATGTAATATGGTCCAGCTGGATGACAGAGTCTGTGATAAGGGAGTTGCCACCCTATTGGTGAGGTGAACGATGAGAATGGAAGCAGAATAAGAAAAGAGTGAGAAGAGGAGGAAAAGGAGGGGGTAACGGATCAAGATAATGATAATTATGATGTCCAGAATGGAAAGGGTGGGGAGAAGAAGGGGGAGGAACAGAAAGAGGGTGGGTACAAATTACTATGTAGCACAGGGAGCTCTGGACATTCTACCATGGGTCAAAGCACGCTGGTGTGCCGCTCTGAGGATGGGGCCCACCGGGAGGACAGGGCATTGCACAAGGTAGGTTACAAAGATAGCAGAGCAAGGCAGTCCGGGAGGCATTATTAGCAAATTGGGGATGGGACTGGGGCACAAAGAACAACCCCTAACAACTTTATGACGCTCAGGGCGGGTAGAGTGGAACAGCATCTGAGCCTAAGCTGGGCTTGGAGAGAGGGGTCATAGACATATATCAGGCTAAGCTCAAGAAATCATGTCAGTTACAAGCATGAACAACAAAAGCTGTGGTAGCATCATCAATAGGCATCTTATACAACTTATTTAACTTATACAGCTAAGCAGATAGCCAATACAGTATAAGCGATACTCAGCTGTCTGACTTCTATCAGCCGCCTTTCTTCTCAGGAGAATATTTGCTCATTATTTTTTCTCTGGCATGGGGGCCTCTCCTAGGACCCCCCCCCCCCAGTCAGCATCTGACGCTTTAGAGGGGAGCGGGATTTGACCCTCTGCTGCTTGTGTTAGAAGGCGGCAACAGAGTGGAGGGCCTAGGCCTTATCCTCATGGGAAAGGGCAGATCTCTCATGGGCTCTTCCATGATTCCGTGAGCCGCTGGTATTCTGCCATCTGCTGTCCGATGCTTGGTGGGGGGAGAGCCATTATGTGCCTGTTCAGGAGCCTCGTGTTGGGTATCCATGTCCTGCGATCCCAAGATGTCCAGGAACAGGCGTAGGTCCTCCGGGTCATAGAAATCCTTTGAGTCACCATCCCTAGTGATGTGGAAGCTGGCAGGCTCGAGAAGACCATACTTGATATTCATTTGGTGTAATCAAGGTCTTAGAGAAAGAAATGCTTTTTGGCGATCATTGGTCTCTCTCGAAAAGTCTGCAGCCATGCGGATGTCATGACCTTCATATGTGAACGATCATTGGGTACATGCTGTGACCAGCATCTGCCTTGCTTGCTTGTGGCACAGGAAACAGGCAATGATAGGCCAGGGGTGGCAGCAGAGTCCTTGCCTGGAAGGCCAAGGCGATGGGCATGTTGTTTCTCCAGTTGGGGGTCAAAAAAGGGCACTGTCTCTCCTGCTGTGGTCTTATAAGTTGATCAGCTTGCAACAGAGAAAAAGAAGTTTTTGGTCCCTGTACTGTATCGCCTCTAGGCATCCCTCACTACTGTCAACCTTCGTTCCTGTCTCTCCGAGCGTGTGTGAAACCTCGCTATATCCGCTCTAACAGTCATCATCTTCAGTCATCATCAACCACCACATAGTGACTCCAGCCCTCATGTGCACAGATTTCAAATAAGAAATCAATAATTGCAGTTAATAGCAATTCGTAATTTGTGATGTCTTATTTGGAATGTATTAAAATGGTTAGTGTACAAGTGGTCACAGTTTGAGCATCAACTTCTACTGAATGCATTGGTACATTGCAAACTGACCTATGTACTTATAGGTCAGTTCACATAATAGAGAACTGTAGTGGGTCACAATTTGATCTACCTCATCAATATTCAATTGCGACCCAATGCGACTAGCCACAATGACAAGGATAGTGGCCTGCTCGGGTCAGCAGATCACCATGTCTGTGATTGCTTTTAAATAAAGCAATCTTTTTTTCTGTAAAACGCAGCACATTTTACTTACACAAAAATAGGATACATTTTAAAAATCGAACAGTTATTCAAACCATTTTTTAGGAGTAGGAGTAGGCTAAGACCACTGCCTACTCATAAAAAACATTTGTCTCAACATTCACAAAGGAGAAGGAGTCTGTTACAACGTATTTCCTTATTTGTATTAAGGGGAAGATGTGTTACAACGTGTTTTCCTTTTCCAGTTTAAAATATGCTCATTTACTTTGTATATTAACATTTGGTATGTTCCTCCTTGCTCACCCCTGTTTTTATCTTGGTTCGCTCCTGGTTCCCTGGAGGCGACCTTAGAATGTTGAGTGTGGAGTTTTACGAATACTGGTGGAGAGAGGAGTTGGGAAATAAAGTACTACCTTCTGAAGATTACGTCTTATCACTGGCAACGATCTGTGTAAGGGGACAGATCTATCCTGCTCCTCCCCTTCTGCGTGCTGCTCCACCAGCTGTTCAAGAAGGTGTTATGGCCAGCAACCTGTAAGACTTCTATTGACTTTTCGTGTCTGCCACCTGTGATGCCATCGCTCTAAGTTCTGGTGAACAAACAACAGGGGTATACCCAATTGACCCTTTATATACCTGGGTATGGGACGTAGTTATATACAATCAGAAAAGTGGTATAAAGGAATTAATACACACAATATTTTTGAGTAGAGCACATTTAATTACTCCCTCTCTAGTTATCACTCTAGATAGATTATATCAAAACATTTTTTACAATCTACATAAATAATGGCATCTAATCAAGAAGAAAGCAACACTACATACATACACACAAATTGTACATACACCTTTGACTAATATAAATCAACTCATACAAATACACTAACCCCAAAACCAAGAAATAATTTCCACTAGTGTCCTCCTTATAATTCTGGAAGGACCACTAAAAGGTAGTCCAAGTAGTACACTGAGAGTCTTTTAGTTAGTATAAACCATCCCGGAGTACTATTGTGCAATGTACACTCATTACTCTATTTCAGCGACGCCTCCCTTATTCCAACGCGCCGGAGTCAAAAAAGTAATCTTTCTTCCACTCGGCTTTATAATGACTTCGATAATGTGGGGTCCTGCAAACTACTCGGTACACTCGGTAACGTCAACCATCGCCACATTATCGAAGTCATTATAAAGCCGAGTGGAAGAAAGATTACTTTTTTGACTCCGGCGCGTTGGAATAAGGGAGGCCCGGTTACCGGGCTAGGAAGGTGCATTCTCTATAGCACCGGGGCATCGAGGACTCTGCCGCGTTTAATGATTATGCGGCAGCGTAACCTTCAGTTAAGGCTGTGTATACAGTGATGTATTAACCCTGTCCTGAGGAGGCCGAAGAGGAAGTAAGGCCGAAACACGATTGCGTACACTTTTTCAGAAGGAGGAGTCGCTGAAATAAAGTAATGAATGTACATTGCACAATAGTACTCCGGGTGGAAAGAGAAGCGCTGGCTTGTTTTTGGAGAGTGAAACATTTCAAATTCTTTATTTGGGGAATTCAATTTTGCTTGCGTACTGACCATAAACCCCTAATTTTTATGTTCAACCCTAAAAATAACTCTTGTAACACTCCCCGTATAGCTAAGTGGTTACTAGGTTTGGAGGGTTTCTGTTTTACAATCAAATATATTCTAGGTATTCAAAATTCTGTGGCAGATTTTTTGTCTAGAAGTCCCATTGACAAGGAAGAACAATTTGAATCTCTTGAGTACCCTGTCTTCCAGCTCAATCTTAGTACTATCACTTCATGAGAATGGCTAGATTGCATGAACTCAGACAACACTATGACACAAATCATTTCTTACACTGTACATGGTTGGCCCAATTCTTCTGATCAAATAAGTGCAGATGTAAGGAAGTTCTGGGAGGTACGTTATGAACTCAACATGGCTCAGGGTATTTTATTCAGGAACGATAAAATAATTCCACCTGAAGCTCTTAGGAATAAGATAATCAACCTTGTTCATGAGGGCCTCTTAGGCAGAAGCTTAACCAAAGCCAGGTTACGTGAAAGGGATTGGTTCCCCAACATGGACTCGTTGGTGGAGACAAAAGTAAAAGATTGCCTCACATGTGCCAACAGTGACAAATCTAGGATAACCAGGAAATCCCCCATCTCCCCAATATCTGTACCAGATAAACCATGGGAGAAGATTGCATTAGACATTATAGGTCCTTTCAATTTCAAGGGGGTGGTAAAACAGTTCGCACTGGTCTTAGTTGACTTCCATTCACATTGGACTGTGGTCAAAATGGTCTACCAAGTAACAACTGTATCTGTCATTCAGTTTCAAAAAGATACATTTGTCATAGAAGGCATACCATCCTCCATATTCACTGATAATGGGGTCCAATTTTCTTCTCATGCCATGACAGAGTTTCTTGGAAAACTTAATATATCACATTTGAGAACGCCTCTCTACTGTTCGAGGGCTAATGGTTTAGTGGAAAGAATGGTCAAAGGTTGTATACAATTGGCGGTTGTCAACAGAATTCCCACTGAACAAGTGTTACAAGAAATGTTGTGGGCTTATCACACCACTCCAAATTCAGTTACTAGTATTTCTCCTTTTTCTGCTTTAAGAGGAAGGAAACCTGGCACAAATTTTTTCCCGAATTGGTTGGGAGGGGGATCCCACATCACGAAGGACATGCAAGCTTTCAGAGACAAAATGATACACACCAAACTAAATACAAAATTCACTATGACACTAAACATGGGACCAAAATCCCACAATGGAAAGTGGAAGACTAGGTATGCATTAAGGTTCCAAAAAGGAGCAATCCTGAAACAAAATTTTCCAAACCTATGTGCATTACAGCTGTAAGAAACAACACAGCCATATTAGATAATGACCAAATGTGGAGCATGGACAGGTTAGTTAAATCTCAACACACACACAGCCAATCTCATGACCATGCTGTAGAGTCACAAAGTCAAGACCTCAATGATTTACCTATTACACAAAGAACCCGCAAGACTCCAGATTGGCAAAAAGACTTTGTTAGGTACAAATAATCCTCAGTTTATTTTAGGGAGGAAGAAGTGTTACAACATGTTTCCTTATTTGTATTAAGGGGAAGATGTGTTACAACGTGTTTTCCTTTTCCAGTTTAAAATATGCTCATTTACTTTGTATATTAACATTTGGTATGTTCCTCCTTGCTCACCCCTGTTTTTTATCTTGGTTCACTCCTGGTTCCCTGGAGGCGACCTTAGACTGTTGAGTGTGGAGTTTTACGAATACTGGTGTAGAGTGGAGTTGGGAAATAAAGTACTACTCTTAGCTTCTGAAGATTGCGTCTTTTTTATCAGAGTCGCTTGGGTACCCTTTACCATTTGCGGATGGCTTACCATCTCCTTTGAGTTGGTGGTAAAATAGTAATGTTTTGTCACCATTTTTCGGTTGCAAAATACATAACATAAGGTATTTGAAAGGAATAGACTTAACAAGCTTCTTTCAGTTAGTGATTCCTAATGGTTTCCTAAATCCTATTAACCATTGGGAAAACCTTTTCCGAGTCTGAACCGTCAAATAGGTTTAGTGAATTTAAAAAAGGCTTTTAGTGTTTGCAAACCTCATAGGGTTTGTGAGCTCAAAAACCCCTTGTACATGGGGCCCTGAGGCCCTTCTGCATGCATTACTCCCTGGGCTCTTGAACATAGAGACCCTTTCGCCTGAATTAATGAAACTTCTGTTTGGTACAGCTGGATGCATTTCCTTGAGAAGCATTTATACAGCTAAGTACGTTCTCCATTTTCACACCTACAGTTTGATTCACCAAAGCTATAGTAATTCCGTCATCTTCCAGTTAGGCACCTATATTTCTACAATCATGGTCTGAGTGTACCAGAAATAGATCAAACTTTTCAAAGGTTGATGCGATGTACACAAAATTGAGAACAACTTGGTATGAAACAACTATTTGCTTTAAAGGGAAAACTACGTTTCATAATCTTCAATTTTATACAGTGTTGCATAGAAGTTTTACATGACTATATACATATCAAATAAAATCATATTATCTAGTCGCACATTAGAAATAATAGTACAAATCAGACAAACAACAATGCGTTCATGTTTCCTGAAGAAACCTGATGCACATGCCGTAGGATGGCAGCGTGGCACTTTTGTACAAGATAGAATGCAAATGAACAAAATGTTGACAAACAGCATAATCACAATCAACAGAGCTTAGTCGGGCCTCTTCTTCTCAGGAAACTGATATTTCATCTTTAATTTCGTAATGTCATATAAATAGGCTATTTGTTCACTCTTTAATATGAGAAAGCCCTGGAGCACAACCCCTCCTCTGCTTGTGCTACATGTGCTTTACGAATGGAGGTAACTTCACAGAATAACATGGCGTGCTTGAAAAAGTTTAAGGAAAAATAAAAAACTTTAGATGTCACAGATTTCCTGCTATTATCAAACACACAAAAGATGATGGTAGGATGCTTGCAATACATCCAACCATTGGCAATCACTCAGGGTAGCGTTCCAAACCATTGTTCTTTATGCCCACCATGCCATCTCGGATTAGACCTAGCATTATGCAAATGAGCCTTGACCCCGCTCCAAGACTATGTCAGGACTGAACTGGAATGCCACCCGGAGCCATTGCTAGAGGTTGGACTTAATTGCAAGCATTCTCCGTCACCTTTTGTGTGTTCGATCCCTGCTAGAATCAACACTGTGTCGTTTATGAAGAAGGGTAACGCTGTGCTCGTCGTCTAGAGATTGAACGAACACAATATTAAAGAATTAGGCAAAAAGATACCTGCAAATTAGGCACAGGTTTGAGGAAGCAACATCCGGTTCCTCTAGCGATAGAGTCTCTCGGCATTGGCTCAATTTGTGGGGCCAACGGGGCACCACCAGTCATCGCGGAACAGAGGAAATAATTGTCTCTTGTGACTAACAGAGGTCTGTGGATCCATCTTTAACATACAGGGCTTCACACCAGACCTTTTAGGGATGCAGATGTTGATAACCTATTTCAAGTAACAGCCGTGTCTATCTCTGCTGGAGAAACCTGAACAAATCGTGATCTCGTGGTCCCCGTGTCATGTGGTTTTGTTAGGCTGACAACACTTTTTTTACTGAGGGAACTTTTCATAGTTTCCACCCAAGCCTCTTCGCTTGACGTGTTCGAGTCACTGTTGGGCTTCAGGGTGTTTGTCCTTGAAGACCACAGATCCTTCACACCCTATTGGCGCTGTTGGGCTCAGTGCTGCTCTGCTTCATTAGGGCTGGTTTTCACAGCTTCACCCTTACAGTCAACAGAAAGGAAGAGGAAAGATAAACAGTATTAGCAAAGCCATCCAATCTGAAAAAACTCTGGCGTGTTAAGCTGCTTACTTTGTTCCGAAATCATATTTGCTAATGTGTCACCCAGAAGAGCAAATATTTGTCGACACTGTTTTTATTTTCGCTTCAGGAAGGGTTGCAAAATTGATGGTATGTGGTCTGAACTATGACATGGTTTCTGGGGGAAGAGCAGACGGTGGGCTTGGAGTAGGTGGAAGAGGAGGCAGATAAAGTGGGACTGTCATGCCTATGGCACACAATGCCTGGCACAATGCTGACATTCACTGGCAGGCAGCATCTAAGCAGTAACTTGCGCAGCTACCTTTTAGGTGACAGGCAGACTCTTTGCATCATTTTTGGCCGCTACATTACCGATATCTCAGATAGGAATGACACAATTGACAAGATGGCTTCACTGAGCTATGTAGCAGCCCTCCAAATAGCCTGCAGTTACCTGGTTCTTATCAGATAGTACTTACTGTCCATTAACAGAAAGTTCGACAGAACCTGTTTTTCTGAGCATTAAATGGCATGCAGTTCAACATATAAGAATCATGCAGGTATTTTAAAGTTCTAGAGTAACATCTATATCGTATTCCCAACTTTCAAAGTTGAAATTGAGAAGGAGTGTGGATGCTGAACTTAGAACACGCCATCCTATACTTTCCCTTCCTCCTTGCTCTACCAGGACTGTCTGGTTGGGATACAACGTGTTGTGCCAGAGAGGCCTTTCTTTGAGTTATCTTGGTGTTGTGGGAAAAAGGCCAACAATAAAAACCAGGAACATCGTCAGACTCCCCCCACCCCGCCAAACTCCTCTGTCCAGGAATATTTGCACCTTCACACCAGTGGAAAACCTGTCCAGAATCTAACCAGTTGGAATTTGAAGATTTGTGGGTGCATCAACTATGATTGTAAATGGCAAGCTACTTATGATCACTAGCCCTGTGTGACTACTCTCCAGGTCATTCCTACCCCTGCGGGGCTGTGCTCATCTCCTTGGAGCTAGGCGTTAGTTTTCAAGCGCCCATAAATGTATGCTTCTGTCTCCTGCAGTACTGCCTGAGTGGAAGCTTCAGCTAGTCTTTGAATCTGAAGAACATGACCGCAGTGCCAAGAAGTCAAACTTCACCAGAAATATTTGAAGGACCAGCTAAGCATTTAGGGTCTTATGTATCAAATGTTTTTCCCCATTCCTTGTCTATGGGAAAATATGTTATTACAGACAGGCCCTAGTCTTCAATGCACCTGCATACCCCATTGCTATGATTCCCAATGTCCCCTAATAAGGGCCTGGGTAGTCACCTAACCTTTCACCTACAGTTACCCAGCCATTGTACTACATAACTGTTTTGGTATCGACCTTTTACCTAGTTAGGTGCTGCATAAATGTTGTGTGGTTTTCTCAGAAAACTAGCCTCATTTATTATACATGAGGATTCTCAGAATCACAGCAGGATTACCATCTTCTGCATAATAACTTTGTATAAGAATCATCACTATCGTCATCCTCGGCCGACATGACACAGCAAGGAATTACCCTTGTGGGTACCTTTTTGGGTATATAAGTATTACATCTTCACTAGGCAGAGGAAAAAGACATCCATGCTGACATGCTGGCATGAGACGCTGAGGTCCCTGCATGCAAAAACTCCCGCACGCAGTGGTCTGACATCCCTCGCGGGATGTCCAACTTGAGACCAAGATGGGGTCCTTCATTCTCTCACCTCAGGTAATGGGGTGGCTCTATCCTAGGGGGATTCTTGCCTAAACACCAACATACTTGCTAGGTACATTTAGGTACATCTAGTTAGGGTTAGGATTGTAGGAGTACGCATTATTGCTGCCCCATTACTGTATTTATATGCCTACATAAATTCACTGTTCAAGCACTATGGTAGAATTCTAAGAGCTATGTACTCTGTTAGTGCTCATGATTGCACATATATATCTGTTTCTGTCTAATTGTTATTGCAGCACACATATTTTACACTAGAATGACGGCTGTTCAATAATTGCTCATTAAAAACGTCCCTATCGTTTATTCTGTGTATCTCTCTGAGACAAAGTGAGCACGATTGACCAAGCGAAAAGTACTGTACTGTTTCCATGGTCCCTGAGGGGTCAGGGTTGTCATGTTAGATAGTTGCCAGAAAATATTCACTCCTTGGTATGAGGGACATATAGTGGCACTGTAAGCTAGTCAGTCTACAGGCGAACATATCAGGTGGGGGTGTCTGGAAGCAGTCTGGACACCAATTCCACAGTTTATTTTTTCTAAACGCGCAGATCCTATATAGATTTATAGGAACTACACAACACCATTATTCACTTGGTGAGACCCGAATTACTAACCTCATTCTGACATTGCATGAGTAGAATCCCAATTCCAAAGTTTTAGTGTTAGCTCTGGATTAAAAGTACCAAATGATTCTTGAGGGATCTGCCATCCTAGCCATTCTCTGCAGATGTCCAGCACACTGCTGTGATATCCAGATCCTGCACCTCTGGTCCTCAAGTGCACACATTCAGGTCACAAAATATTTGTTAATTATGATATAAGGAAACCCTGACTCTGGACCCAAATACAGATCAGGTCTTTCTGATGAAAACTATTGTAAAACTGAAATATGCTCTTTTGGAAAGAGCTTGCATAATAATTAAGGTTTTATGAGGACTTATTGCAATACTTCAGATTTAGGATAACTGTTGTATTTTTTACAAAAACAGCAATCAGGTAATAATCCCCAACTGTACAGTGTGGTCTAGTCTTGGCAAACCACCCCCATGAGACAACCATATTTTCATATGAGAGAGGATTGCGATTATTTTTCTGAATAGTGTTTTACTACCCCGTGACCTGTTTTGGAGGGAAGATCTGTTCAATGACAAAGGAGGTCATTTAGAACTTGGTGGACGGCCTACCACTCTGCTCAGTTATTGGAGCCTCTGCTTACCCTCCTTTTCCGGCAGAGGACCGTCTGCCCCATTTCAAGATTCCCGCCTGCCTGGCAGAAATCTTTAGGCATATTATCTAGGAAGTGGCAGTGAGAGGCGTTACCCTCCTTGGCCTAACGCCTCTCATCGCCACTTTGGAAGCACTAGCCAGCACCATATTACCAAGGATATGGTGCAGCCTGGCCTTTCCTCCTGCGATGGCGCTAAGTCTCACGACTTAACGCCAAGGCAGGCACCCTTGCCCCAGAGTGCAGGGGTGTCTGCGAGCAAGGAGGTTTGTTTATGTACAGGAAGGTGTTCCTTCCTGTACATAAACAAACCTGAAATGCCATTTTGTAACTTACATGTAAGTTACAAAATGGCATTAAAATAAAAGGTTTGTTTATGTACAGGAAGGGACACATTCCTGTACATAAACAAACCTTGGCATTTTGCTTTTTCCATGTGTGCTGTACAAGGCAGCACACCTGGAAAAAGCAAAAATGCAAAGAAATGAAGCATTTCTCCTCGTTTCGCCAGCTTAAGACCAGGATTTTGGAATGCCCACCGCAACACCCACTGCACGCCCCTTTCATGCTAATTATAGCAGGAAAGGGGCCGTATTACCAAGACAGCGTTAAGCCACTTAACGTGACGTTTAGCAACGTTATGTGGTTTAACGCTGCCTTGGTAATAGAGTGCAGACCCTATCGCCACCACAACATCACAAAAAGTGACGTTGTGATGGCGATAGGGGCTTGGTAATATGCCCCTTCGTGTCTTCAGAAGAGTCAATGCTGCAACAGCTCATTGGAGGAAAATATTATGCGACATGAAATTAAAGCTAAAAAAACAGAACACAGCAAACATCTAGATCACCTCAGACATGAGCCTCTGACTCATTAATTTGCTTTTTAATTAGTTAGCATTTATTTAATTTTCATTCATGTCTTCTATTTTATGTAATCATTATTTTTCGTGTGAAATTTCGCACACTATAGAGAGAGGAAGTGCAATGAGTTAAAGCCCTCTTACTCATTTGTTTCACATTCTGGTGGCTCTGAGTCATGTGAAGTGCACAATACATGCTAACAAATGGAAAAGGAAATACCACTCTGTGATTCAGTTTCTATAACTACCTTGTGAAATCCTCAAAAAAAACTCAGTGAATCTCTGTTTAAACTCAAGTTCACATGCTATACATCCGGGTTAAATTTAGATTTTTATCTAAAAGACAAATTTTCATTGGTATGTATGACTATGCCTTATCTAAATAGCAGTATTCACCTGTTAAGGCAGGGCATATTCATACATACCACTGACAATGTTGTAAGGCCATATTCATGGCTGTGAGGCTGGTCCATATGGTCCTGTGTGTCGTGATGCTGGACAGAAGAGACATTTAAGTAGAGTTTCTAAGCATTTATTGATAAAGGCTCTGCCTCTTACAATGACTTACTAATGCAGGAGCTATTCTCCTACACGTTCTGCTCTCTGTTTCCTGCAATCAGTGTTGCCAGATTTTTGAGACCCGTCCCATGCTCAAAGATGTCCAAGCACAAACCAAATTTCAGTGCAATTAAAACCAGCCTAAAATTGAAGCTCTCAAATTAAGCAGAAATAACCTTCAGGAATTGTGTTAAGCATATATCCAATTTCTATTGTACATAGAAGGAGGAGGTTCAATGGGAACTTATGCACTCCCGCAATCATATCCAAATCTATTACTATCTATGATTTTCAGTCGTGGTTGCTGCCAATGTACAGTGGTGGGCAGGATTAGCAATAAAAAGAAACTACCTGATGCCAACTGGCCAGGCATCTCGGGCCTCTGTTCTCTTCCTCTCTTCCTGCTTCCAGCAGCCCCATCATGGACTTCCCATTCAATCCAGACTCTGCTCTCATGCTATGAGAGCCACATGGGGATTGGCCTGAGCAGGCTTGTTTGATGCTCGCTCAGGCACAGGGAGTCTGTGGCTTTTCTCCACCCGGCTATGGAACACAGCTGTGTTGGAGAAACATAAATGTGCATGTCTGTTTGACTGGCGTAAGACTGCCGGCCAAACAGACATTCACATTTACAAGGGCTCACCACTCCTCCTCCCAGTCCCTGCTCTGTAAACAGAGGATTGCCTGGCCCCGCCCACCCTAGACGTGGCGGAATCGGCTGCCAGTGAAATATAAAACAATAATAAAATTATTAAATTATATTTTTCATTCTGCACTAAGTGGGGCAATGCTCTTTTGCCATTACGGTGGAGCCGCCGCTGAAGCTTGATGTTTTTGAAGATTAGTTCCCACTGTGACCTTCTAACTGGCACTTTGGTCACCACAAATCCAAAGCAGACTATTACCCATCTTAATGAACATCAAATGTGAGAACATTAAACTCTTACAGCAATAGCTCCTAAACCAGTGCATTTAACTGATCTTGCATGAATAACACAACAGTACTGTTCACATATAAAGAAACCACCCTGGAGTTAAGGAAATTCCAGTATGACCTGTTTGGCAAGCTGTAAGGCCTACTGCCTTCAGCTGAATTTCACAAAGACCAGAAATAAGACAGTCACTCTAACAAGTCCCCTGCCCTCAGTCGCTCTGACAAGCTTTCTGCCCTCTACTACAAAGTTTGTTACCATGGCCACTTACTTCGGCACTTAAGGTCTGCAGGACATACATCATTGCCTTCATGTTGCAGCAAAGATTAGACCAAAGCTCCCAGTTTTGGCTAGAAGTAGATGGGTTTGTTTGGGTTACAAATAAAAGCAAGGCTATTGCAGCGGAAAGGAAAGAATAATTTCCCAAATCATTCAGTGATATCCTTTCGTTAAGGATCCCTCAACTCTGCTGACACTGTAATGAGTCCTCTTGTCCCATTCCCTTTTATCATTAGAACTGTCCCACTCTCCTTCCACCTCTGACCTGTGCAAGCTCAGCTACTTTATACCTATCACCCACCCAGGGCTTTAAGTGTGACAGGTCCTAAAAGTGACTTGGAAATTGGTCACTATTTTACAATAACAACTGTGAAAAACCCTAATGTAATCCATCATAGCAAATCAGCCTCTATTTACATTTCACATATTTACTTCATCCTTTGTTACATAAGAGTATCTCTTTTTTTCAGATGTTTCTGTATTTTGATTTTCAGGAAACATATGACCTTTGTATAGGTCGTATGGTGACCTGTGTTTCCTCCAGGTGTCTGGGTGAGTATATGTTTTGAGTGGTTGTTTATGATGGGCCATATCTTAGAGCCCAGAGGCTGAAAGCAGTAAGAGTTTCTCACATCGCCTGACAGTGGGTCATTATCATGTGCAGAGTAGATATACAGCCAATTCTTGACCTCTCTGCAGAGCACAGAAAGCAAGCACAACCTTTTTTCAACCTTTTACTTGCGCACATCCTTCGGAAATCCTCTATCTGTATATTGTATTATCTTCATCAGTGCAGGATATGAGGGGAACACAGGCGGAACCAGCAGGTATTCTTTATATCTGCCAAGTATCCTAGGTCTATGTGTAATGTGCTGATTCTTTTCATTGTGTTTTCCTTTGAGTTCTGGAACTTGAAGTACTGTTTTAAAAATGGCTACAAGTCCCAGAATTCATAGAAAACCCTGGACTTGAGCAGCAATACACACATGGGTCTGTGAAACTTGGAAGGTAGGATTCTCGAGCCTGATCTAGGGCTGTATCAGTTAAAGATGCTGCGTTTGTCCCAGTGTAATTTGCTGACACTGGGAGCTATTCAGCAGCATCCACAACTTGTCTGCTTTCATTTCAGAGCATCAACCTGTAGAGTTTCAGGAGGTTTGCATATTGTCACTTCCAGCTGGGCCAACACAAAGGGCTCAATTACAGGCCCATCAGTCCTCCTTTTGTTATACATACTGATGGGAAGGTAGCTGGAGCTCATCACCTACATGCTAATGAAATAGAGGGAAACAAAGGTGCTCAGCTTCTTGTCACTTCACAAGCGCTTAAGAGAAACTAAGAATTAGAGGCAGGTGTAAGACTTAGTGCAGCCCCTGCATGTAAGAGATATGAATGCACTGTAAGACTGTCAGGTGTATCTCTCTGTATGAGTCATTTCATTAATATTAATTTAAATAGTACTTAATATTGTATTTTATTTCTTTTGTGATGCTAATCATCCCAGGATGAGAGTAGGGTGTCAGAGCGCTCTATATCGCACACATATTGTACAGAGACAATAAATCATAAAAGTGTGGAAATCAGTTTGCTTGGAATGTTACATAGGAAAATGAAAGTTACTATGTGTAAAAGTCACAGATTATCCATAGTGGCAGGCATTATATGTTAAGAGCGCTTGGTCTGGAAAAATAACAGTGGTTGGGGTTTTCTGTACAAAAAGTACTTTATTGCTACCCAAAACAACCATAGTACCAACCTTAGAATAAAAGAAGATTGAGGAAACCAACTATAAGGTTCTATACCTAGCAGCTTCTGGGTGTCGGTTCATAGCTCAAGGTCAATATTAGGATTGCAACTTACAGACTTGAAGTAGAAAAGAGTTAGGCTCTGCAACAGACCCATTAACGCTCTATGCTACTTTATGATCAATCAAAACTGAGACTAGAAAAAATACGGATTTCTGCAGGGGTGGCATGAACCACCGGTTCTCTTACCGTTTCATTTTCCCTCTGAATCCTGGTAGACATATGTGATCGCCGACTTAGACTCAGCAGCGAGCTGGGCAGGCTGATTGACCAGGCTTACTTTCCTCTCAAGCCGGACCTCCGAGTGACTTAAAAAGTCCTTGGCCACACGTTAAGAGGTGAGGAGACTATTCAACACAGTCTCTTTTTAGATTGGTCTGTGCCGAGCTTTGACTCTCCTCCTAAGCACCAGTCATCCTGCTCACTGAGGCCTCTGGACACACAGTGGGCAGGTAATTGTCTTGAAACAGGGTGGTCGTTGCAGGAGCTTAGGCGTGCTGTATTAGACTGACGGGCCTGCAGACAAAGCTCCTCTGTGGGTTGTGTCAATAATGATACATAAAGTTATATTAAGGCACACCTGTCGTCCTTTCGTGTAAGTGCTGCATCAGAGGAAGAGGAGGCCATCTAAAGAGGTCCTGAACCTGCCTGAGCCAGAAATAGAGTAGAGCAGCTAGCTGTGCCCAGAAGATGGTGCACTGGAGCTAGAGACAATCAAAATAACAGGCATTGGCATAGCCAATATGTCTGGTATTGGGACTTTATAAATGTTTAGCCACAGCTATTGGCTTTTCCAGTGTCTTTAAGCTATGCAGTAGAGAAGCGGTGCATGTTACCATCCAACTGAAGAGTAATCAGTTGATCGACCGAGAAAGGATAAACAGCTGAGTTTTCACAATCTGAATAAGATGTGTATTAAGTAAACCTAAATCTCTACAGCAAATGCATTAAAACGCTGGACTACAGGATCTAAAGAAAATCCAGAAAGGCTGAATTTGCTTCTCTGTCTGCACGCTATACATACTTCGATGAAGTAGTGACTCAACCTACTTACTATGTAGCCAACTACATGGCTGTCAAAAGGCTAATGTCTTGAGAGACACCTACGTCCATTTATTTATTTTTAGCCAGTGGTAAATTGCACTCTGAGATTTGCAGGTAATCTTCTAACACTGGAAAAAGTGTTTAAAAAAATGCAGGCTGCAAAGTGCTGTTTGATTAATTTATCAGGATTTGCAGGAAATGACCAATATTGCCTGGGTCACCCAGCAGCTAACTTGGTGCATTTCTACAAAGCACTATACCTTCTAGCCCTTGGCTTTTCAGTTATAAATCCTTTTTTTCTAAAATGCATTTATTCAAGCGGCTCAATTTAAGCACATAAAGACTAAGGTTACCAGAAAGCATAAAGATCTCAAGCGAACGTTCAACTCATAAACCGTGGTGTTGCTGCCGACAAGGAACAAGGTGAAATCATAAAGTACTTGAAAGAGAATAAACATGCTCGCTCCTTAGTTGCAACTTTGCTTTATATTGCCAAGAAAGAGTTTGTTCTATTCTGGAAGTTAAAATCTACACAAGAAAACAAGTGAGACAAAGCAACACAGAGGGCCAAGGAGCAGAAGTCAAGTTGTACAAAGGGGGTGGTGGAAGCAACACAAAAGACGCAGGTTGGGGATGAAAAAGGATTTGCCAAACTGAGTTGAAACAATGCAGAAGTTTGGGAGACAATCAGCGAAGACAGGTATCAATTAAATGTAATGTTGAAGAAAGATAAAATCCTGCAACGTTCCCGGTTTAAAGCATGGACAGTACAAACAATCGCAAATGTGGTTTTAAGCACCACAAGACATCCACAACAATAAAATCAGAGTCCGTGGTCATGCAAAGATAATGAGAGTAGATTCTGTTCTTGACGTTTCAATCTTCCAGTTCTATTGTTTTCATTTTAATCAATAGCAGTATTGCTTTTTCTCCATCAGCCGACGCGTTTCGTCCTGTTGACTTAGGACTTCTTCAGGGCTGAAAAGTTTTAAAAAAAAAGAATTTTTCCTATATATGTATATATACATGTATGCGCATAAATGCATATATACAACTATATCATCTTACACATTCATATATACAAAATAAATTAGCATGTCACAGATATTAATTTATCTTTATTCACATATATATATAAAAGGATATGCATCACCATATAATACAACCTAATATATATTTACATACCAAACCCACGAACCCAAACACTCAAAAGGTGATAATAAAAGAAACAATAGATGACTAAAAAAATTCACATTTCAAAGAATTTATCCCAAGAAAATAGATCTGAATCAGTTCCAATCAAGCATGATATTCCAATGTGAGCAATTATGAACATAGAAAAGAAAAGGGAAAAAAACAAAAAGAAAAGAAGAAAGAGAGAAGAGAAAGAAGAGAAAAGAAAGAAAAAAGAAAAGAAAAGAAAAAAAAGAAAAAAAGAGAGGAGCAGAGGAAGAGAGGGATATTATTTATATCCAAGAGTTACTATCAACATATTCGTTAAAAACCACAACACCAACAGCCTAATCTAGCCTCCACCTCAGAAAGTCCATAAGAGGTGACAAACCCATTTGGCTTACGAGACACATAGAATCCACCATATCATACTATGTAGAGAATTCAAAAAGGACACCTCTTAACAACATTGTATGAAGTAACTGAAATTCCTCAGATATGATAATAATTGTAAAAATTGTAAAAGTCACATACCAAGATGGTGGCACATCGACAACCCTTGATTTCAAATATTTATATGTCCATATAACTACAAACAAACATAAAGAAAATAAAATAAAAAATATAGTAAGAAACAAAAAAGGAATGTGTTGTTATACATTTTTTTCGAATCCATAATTCTTTATCAATCTAATTCACTGACAAAGATATATATATATCTTGTATATTATCTTACCTATATTGAATATTTTCCCCAAAATTCCCAGATATATACAGGCATCCAATATATGTCTTATAATGGAACTTGGCTATCATTAGATACGAATGGCTTGATAACCCACATTTTCACAACAACATCTGCCACAGGAACAGCCAATATAGAAATCTGGTGTCAATGATATAAATGGTGTCCAATTCGACCTGTAAATAAGTGGATCCAAACGTCAAAATGCATCCTACATAGTCCAATTAAGGTCTATATTGCAAACACAGTATAAAGTGTAAAAACCACATCATTTTGCAATCCTCTTTATATATGGACGGAAATAGCGCCATTCATTCCTACAACCTATAACTTCCCAAGGGTGCCATAATTCGCATCCCACAATATCATTGACATATCGAGTACAGTGCTGCCATGTGTGTATGGTCCACTGCTCTTTGTTCTTGTATTAAAGCATGGACAGGGACTGGACAATTTTATTTTAGAGCTAGTGCAACAACTGTTGGGTCCCACAATTAACAGCAAGCATAAACAGTAATGCGAGACCTGGCACAAAGAAAGAAGATAGCTGGGTGTTGTTGCCTACAGAGAATGCCAGTACTCATTGCTCAAGCAGCCTTGAACTCATGTGTCAACAACAGAAACAGAGAAGATTATTCACTCTAAGAAGTGGCCATGTTACTGTTAGAGCCATTTAATAATGGCACTGCACATGCAACAGAACCAGGTCCACATGATATGACCAGTACTGCGAGGAGAACACAGTGCCTGCCACTGGAACTCCAAATTACTGCACGAGGGACGATGTGTGCAGAAGCCGTGTAACATCTTACAGGACCCTGTGCTGCATCCAAAGAGAGCAACCGGGGAGGGCAAAAGAGCCACAGCAAAAAGAAAAATAAGAACAGAAAATGTTTAGTTGAGAAAAGAGCAGGGGAGAAGAGAGTAAGGGATGCAGAGCAGAGATGGGAGGGAGAGGGGAGAAAAGCACAGTGGTGGGAGGGGGAAAGAGAACCAAAGTTTCGGGAAAGAAGAAAGGGTTCAAGTTCAGAGGACAGAAGGAAGAGTAAAAGGGTGGGCAAGAGAAGTAAGAGTGCAATGGCTGACGAGAGAAAGAAAAGTGCACGGGCAAGAGCAGGAAGAGTGTAAGGGCGAGAGACGGAAGACTGCAAGGGTGTGGAAAGGAAGAAGAGTGCAAGGGTGTTGGAAAGAAGGAATAGTGCAAGGGTGAAGGAAAGGATGAGGCATGTAATCGAGAAGTAGGAAGAGTTTAAGGGAGGTGGAAGGGAGATGGTTAAAGAATAAAATAGGAATGTGTAAAGTTTTCGAGCAACACTTCAAACAGTAACACAATGAAAACACTCCACACCAGGTTAGAATAATTGATTATGATTTTATAAATAAAACAGGACCAGAATGACAAAATTCCATCAAGTAGAAGTCAAGATAGGAATTTTTAAAGAATAAATGCAAAAATGCCCCTAGAAGCAAAAAGGGCTTAAATGGGTTATCTGGTTGTGCCGGACCAGGACAAAGTCAAAAGTTGAGGACTACTGCAATGGAGCCCAGGCTGAATATAGCAACCCACTAAGGCCCGCTGGATAGCAGTACCTCCATCAGGACTTGTGTCAATGTCGAAGATGATGCCGGGTGCAGCTGAAACAAAGCGCCGGTGTTGAGCCATGCAGTGACCAAGAAGCATCAAGATTCTCCACGCAATGGCCATGATGCGTTGATTCCGAGTTGGAGGTGCAGGTTCCAGAGGTGCTGCATGGATACTGATTCCACAGCAGATGAAGCGTTAATTCTGAATTCAAAGTGAGGGTACGGAATGCGATGCACCAGCTCCATTCCACGCATTCTTGAGGATACGCCGGTTCAGACCCACGCAAAGGTGAAGATGCGCCGGTTGCAATGATGGTGCATGGGTTCTGGTTGCAGCACCGTCTTAGTCCTCACTTCCTAGGGTCCGGGACTGGAGTGGCACCACTTGGCAGGGCAGGTGCACTGCTTGGAGAATCAAGGTGCAGATGCAGGTAGTGGAAGTCTTTGATATCCCTGAGACTTATAAATGGAGGCAAACAAGCAAGCCCTCTGAGTTACTCTGGGTTCAAGTGATGTAGGTCCAGTTCTTCTCACCCTGGCAGGAGAGCAGCTGGCAGCAGGGCAGCTAAGCAAGGCAAGAGCACAGCAAGGCAAGAGTTGAGCAAAGCATCAGTCCAGGAGACTTCCAACAGAACATCAGTTCTTCTGCCTGGCAGAATGGTCATGGGTCCAGAAGTGTAGTGAAGTCATGGTGCCAGGGGTCCAGTAATTATATCCAGTTGTTCCTTTGAAGAGGGGGAGACTCCAAAGAAAGCTTTGAAGTTCACAGAGGTCCTCTCTGCCTGACCTGGCCCCATACTCTCTACCATTGGGTAAGCAGCCCTTTGTTTGGGGTCAGAACACAACCCTTCTCTCCCATCCTGCTCAAGATTGTCCATCAGGATGTAGATGGCCATCAGTCACCAGTAAGCTTGCTTTGTGTGTGGCTGTATAGAGGGAATGCACAAAGCCCAACTGTCACTCGCCCCAGATGTGTATTCAGAGACAGGCAGCAGACACAGAATGGCTCCAGCAAGTAAATGTCAACCTTGAAGAGGCATTTGCTAAACTATAACTTAAAATCCAACTTCATAAGTTGTGATTTTAAATTATGAGTTCAGTGACACCAAACTTGAAAATTCTATCTCAATTGGGAATTAGACTTAAAATTGGGAGTTTTTCACTAGCAAGACATGTAAAACTAAAAAGTGTGGGTCCTGCCTATTAAATACATTGTACCCTGCCCAGTGGGATATACGGGGCCTACCTTAGGGGTGACTTATATATATATATAAAAAGGCAATGTTTAGGTCTGGCAAGAGGTTTATTTTGCCAGGCCGAATTGGTTGTGTAAACTGCACATACATGCGTGATCCATGGTTGGACAGCTACTTAAGTGAGTGGCACAATGAGTCCTGCAGGCCCATTAGTAGCATTTAATTTTCAGACCCTGGGAACAGGTAGTACACTTTACTAGGGACTCATAAGTAAATTAAATATGCAAATTGGGGTCAGCCAATGTTACATGTCCTAAAGAGGACAAGCACTTTAGAACTGGTCAGCAGTGGTAAATGTGCAGAGTCCTAAAAACAGCAAAAACGAGGTCTGAAAAAGGGGGAAGGCCATCAAAACATTGGGGAAAGCTCACCCTAAAGCTGTCAGGTCTAACAGCCTGCCTTCTTAAAGTTAAAATGGCCTCCTAGAGTATTTGCTGGTATCCATAGCTCAAATGCAATTTTCCTGTTGATATGTGCAGTGGAGTGGAGTCTTGTGTGGATGCCAAGGGGAATTTGTACCTGGTCCCTTTTATACATTTTTTAGGGCATGGCTAAACAGCGGATATGAGGTAGGAGGGCTGTGTTGGAATTACATTTGATTGGCTGCCTTTTCTTTACATTTATGTCAGGCACTGAAACAGCATACGTTTGATTTCCATTTGCTTCTTTTCATTTCACAGGGGCATTTTAAATGGTGGTGTCTACTGCCAATCAAGGTCCTGTGTGAGTACAAGGCACATCCGGTAATTCGTCCATCATATCAGTGTATGAGGTACAACCAAAGAGTGCATACGAAGGAGAAGTGCAGCCTAATGCTCCACCTAATTGGCTGCCATCTGCTGTCACTCGAAGCACCGCGCTTAGAGTGTGTTCAAAGTGCATCAAGTGTGCTAATGTCCTACCAGAAGTACAAAGGAACAGAGACAGAAAAGTATGTAGAAAATAATAATAGTATTTGATTCACTGCGTTATAAATTAAGACTCACCTAGTAGGTTAAGAATGACCCATGCAAAGAAGAAGAGAAGTTTGAGAATATTGTGCTCTGGAAGGAAATGCAAGTGATGTTTTTTTTAAAGAATGGAAGATATTTAAGCCTGAAAACGTGTGCGGAGTCTTAGTAAAAAGAACCTTTAAATAAATATATAAAAGAGAGGATAGCCTGCTTCTGGAAAGCTGCAGTAAGGATGAGGAGGTGTAAATCCAGGTAAAAACTGAAAAGAATATTTGTAAGAAACAGGATTGGGAATCTCAAAAGTCAACGTTAGTCTATGGGACTTGGAAGACCAAATTGTAGGTATCTTTGCCAAGCAACCGTAATGGAGCAAGTATTGGCTAAAGTAGTGCGGCTGTTCAAGGCTAAGAGCTTTATCTTCAGCCTTGGGTGTGATTTGGAGTTTGGTGGATGGGATATTCCATCACAAATGTGACAACTATCCTATCCACCACAATACAAGTGCATTATATTCTAGGGCATATGTAATTTACGCACTGGATATACGTCACAATAGTGGTGGCGTATCCGGTCTGCGTTAGTCTAAACCAGGTCCATAGGGCACCATTAGGATGTCTGCCCGCCATCCTATCGTAGAATGGGACCGCCCGCCATTCGTGCGGGGGTCCCGTTGGTGACATTAGGATGCGCCCGACACACTGGCGGGCGCATCCTGCACACTTGACATTGCCGCAGGCGGTGCTCTCAGCACCGCCCACCGCAATGCCAAGAAGGCATGTCGTGCTGTTCCATGCACAACGTGGCAGGCACCGTGCGGTGCCTGCCATGTTGTGCATGGAACTGCAGGGGGGTACCATAGGTACCCCCCATGTGCACCCCCACCCCCCAGAATCCCTGGGGGCCTGCTACGGGCCCCCAATGGTGAGAACCACCTGCCTTTCCGTGGCGGAAAGGCATGTCCCCGCACATATGCTAATATGGATGGCGGTGTCTCCCAGACACCGCCACCATGTTAATAGCTTTTCCGCCCGGTAGGCAATCAGGCAGATTGCCCACCGGCGGAAAAACGGCAGACGGTCTTTCCGTCCGCCATGGTAAGGTGGCGGGGGAAAACTGCTATGCGGATGGTGGTTTTTGGCTGGAGGATCGCCACTGCCATACGGGCAGTGGCGATCCGCCCACTATCCTAATAACCCTCTTAGTCTCTAAAATGGAAGTCACATTTCCCCAGTATGCAAAGCAAGACACTATGGCCAAGAACAGTTGCACAAGGATGAATATGTAAAATTCAATATCCTGCATTAAGCTTTGTGTTTTGGCACCAAAATCTTGGAAGTGGGCAAACTTGAATTCTGTAGCCAATGATTTACTTTTCCATCATTTACAATCTCATTGTATTTTACACTGGAATGTAGTCACTTTTTATATCTTGAAATCCTTCAGGGGAACTGTGGCTGGGAGATGCAGATAAGCAGAAAAATAGATTAAGTGGTCCTGCTGATGCCTTAAACATCACTGCAAAAAATGATGAGCGGACTGAACCACAAAATAAATCTTGCCTGCTGAAGGTGCCCTTTGTTTTATAGCATCAGCACCATACCTTTGTCTTCCTTTTTCAAAAGCTGAAAAACTTCCTCCTGGATGCTCCTGAAGCCCCTCACCTGCCACAAACACATTCAAGGGTACCAGAACACTGGTAGGAGTGAGAGACAAACTGACTCTCTGTCTTCAGAAAAAGACTAGTCCCACTGTCCTGGAGGTTCTTCACTCAAGATGCCCTTTTTGTCCTTGATTGTTCTGTATACTTCAAATTACACTAGTGTTCTGCATTCCAGCGGACGGGAGAACAATACTATAGGGAAAACGCACAGAAGTTGGACGTATCTTTGTAAATTCCCCAGGAAGTACACTCTCTCACTTTGCAGCAATTCCTCTGTTGAAAGGCTAGGACTTCTCCACAGACCATTACTTTCACTGTTTTTCGAGATGATGGAGAGCTAACTCAGCTATCTGAGCTTCAAATTTAAAACAAAGCACCATCCTCTACAAGCAGGTGCAGAGACAGAATATCGAGTACAAAATATCGAGTTGCACAAATATCGAGTCATCAATATTTTGGGTCAGAAATATCGACAGCAAGAATATCATGGTCAAGAATATCGACTTAAGGTAAGTAACATCGATTTTAAAAATATCGTTGTTAAAAACATAGTTTTTGATTATTGTTCTGTATTTTAGTATATATTTTATATGTATGTGTTGGATGTTTTTAATATATGTGTTACATTTTTAGTAGGTATTTATTCTTTTTTTTGTTTGAATTTTGCGCTTCTAGTTCCATAGCAGGATGTGGGTTTATAGGGGAATACGATGGGAAGTAATTTAATTATATTACATTAATTATGTTTTTTTATTTAATTTTGCGCTTTTAGTTCCTTAGCAGGCTGTGGGTTTATAGGGGAATACTGTGGGAAGTAATTTAATTATATTAAATTTATTTATTTTTTAAATTGAATTTTTCACTTTTAGTCCCATAGCGGGTTGTGGGTTTATAGGCAAATAGGGTGGAAAGTAATTTAAATATATTACATTTATTGATTACTTTTTATATTTTAATATTTGTTTATTTGAGATGTTATAGTGTTACATAGGTATAGTAATTTATTGTTAATTCATTAATATTTGGTTGTTAATTAATTTTGATTAATTAATTGGTGATCAATTATGGTAATTGTGTGATTAATTTTAAGTGTGTGCTGTGGTATTTATAGGTGCAAAGGATGAGAAGTAATTTATTTTTAATTTATGAATTAATTTCTAATTGGTTGTTAATTTATATTAATTAATTATTGATTTGGATAATTTTGTAATACATTTTAGGTGTG
Source organism: Triturus cristatus (assembly GCF_964204655.1). Classification (NCBI taxonomy): domain Eukaryota; kingdom Metazoa; phylum Chordata; class Amphibia; order Caudata; family Salamandridae; genus Triturus; species Triturus cristatus. The sequence goes on from NC_140583.1 coordinate 744,178,156, forward strand.
TGTTGTCGTGTTTATAGGAGTAAAGGGTGGGAAGTAATTTGTGTTTAGTTAATTAATATATAGATATAAATTATTGTTAATTATTTGATATTTGTTTTGGGTAATTGTTTATTTTTGTGTATGTTGTTTTTACTTTTAAAGGGTTAAAGGGTGGGTATTAGATACATTTAATTATTTAATTATTAGCTGTTAATAGTAATAGTTTTCATTTTTTAAATAAGTTTTAATTGTGTTTTATTATTTTATAGTTTAATTTAGGGGTCCATTCTGGATATTATAGTGTTGAAGTGTGTGTTGTCAATTATTGTGTATTCGTTTTTCATTAATAATATGTATTTAATTGCTTGGTAATTATGTTGACTATGTCAATAAATGTAATTAAAAATGTTGAAATGTTTTGTTATTGGTGTGGTGTTATAGGGAGGAAATAAAATAAACACATTTTAATTGATGTTTTTTTGTTTGTAAATATTTTTTAGTTTAAAAGAATTATTTTTTTGTAAATGTATTTATTATTTTATTACATATAGTATTTGTAGGTTTTTGTTATATGTAATTTGTGTTATTTTTATATGTTTAATATTTTTATTGTTGAAATATTGATTATAAATTTGCATTTTATTTTTAAATTTTTAATATATATTTTTTGAATGATTGAGTGTAAATAGTATTTTCTTTTCTCTGGTATCCAACACTTTCTCTAATGTTGCATTCACTGGAGTGGGAATAGTAAATGTTACCCCTCCGCTATCCAGCACTTTCCCTACTGTTGCATTCACTGGAATTGCAATAGAAATGTTTACCCCTCCACTATCCAGTGCTTTCCCTACTGCTGCACTCACCAGAGTGGGAATAGTAATTTTTATCTCTCCACTATCCTGCACTTTCCCGACTGTTGCACTCACTGGAGTTGGAATAGTAATTTTTACCTCTCTGCTATCCAACACTTTCCCTAGTGTTGCACTCTCTGGAGTGGGAATAGAAATGTTTACACCTCCGCTACCCAACCATTTCCGTAATATTGCACTCACTGGAGTTGGAATAGTAAATGTTATTATTTTGCCAGCCAACAATGTTCCTACTGTTGCACTTATTGTATTGGGCAATTTAAGTTTAAGTAGTTTTTTCATTGTTTAAAGTTTTAATTTATTCTAGAATCTTTTTTATATAATTTGAATCAGTTATATATATATATATTATGCTAGCAATTCAAAGAAAAGAAAAATATTATGGATGAAATTGGGTTTCTGACTGGCAGAGGTATGTACACTGTCCAAGCAGGCACCACAATCCTAGTCAGGGTAAGTCAGATACACACCTTAAATTAACTTGTGCTCGCCCTCTTGTAGCTTGGCACAGAGCAAATAGGCCTAAATTAAGAGGCAATGTGTAATTTTTTTGTGCAAAACAAAACAATACCATCCCTGGTTAGGAAAATAGAGCTTTAGTTAATGAACAAAACAATAAGTATAGGAGAAGTTATGAATTTTTCAAAAATAAATCAAAATATAGTGCTTAAAAGCTTACAACACCAACTGGGGATATTTGGTCGCTCATGACCAAGGTATATCCAAACGTTCAGGTCAACCGCGATGGAGCATGGGTCAGATAGAGAGACCCGTTTTGGCCTGCTGAACCTGTACACTGAAAGAGTGGACATCAAACGCGAGGCAAGGAGCAAGGGAGGTGATGTGTTGTTGATCGTCTCAATGAAATCGATGCAGCTGTTCTGAGCTGCACAATGTTAAAGATGCGTGGAGAGTCAAAATGCGGAAAGCATTATAATAATGCGTCGTCGTCAAACCCAGGGTTGTAGGCAATGCAAAAAGCACAAAGTAATGCATAGGCACCGAGCCACGTAAAGCCAGGGATGCATGCACAGTTATCAATGCGATGTCTGGGGTCCATGCAGCAGTGGTGATGCGTCAGCATCGAGGGAGATGTGCCAGATCTGATAAGCCTAACATTGACGAATCGTGGATTCTTAGCAATTGCAGCAAGTTATACCCACTTCCAAAGTTCCATGACTGGATTGGCACCACTTGACAGGGAAAGACATTCAGCAAGCAAAGTTCATGTGCTGTTGCAGATGGATGAGAAGTTTTTGATGTCCATGAGACTTAGATCAGGGGGAAAGCCTGCATGCCCTTGTAGTCACTATGCGTTCAAGTTCTGTCAGTCCAGTACCTCTCGCCCCGGCAAGGAGGGCATCAGGCAGGTCATCACAGAAGAAAAGCAGTTCTTCCAGAGCAGCAGTCCAGCAGAGTGGCAGTTCTTCAGAAGTACAAAAGTCCTTCTTTCTGGCAGAGTATCCACAGGTTCAAAGGTCTACTGAGTTGGTAGTGTAAGAAGTCCTTGTTTTATACACAGTGGTGCCTTTGGAGTGGGGGAGACTTCAAAGAGGGGCTATTAAGAGCACAGAGATCTTTCCATTCTGCCCTGTCTCTAGACTCACTACAGGGGGTTTAGCAGTCCTATGTGTGGAGAGAGGGCACAGTCCATTCAGGTCTAAGTGGGAAGTTGTGCCAAGCTCCTCCCTCCCATCCTGCCCAGGATGGCCAATCAAGATGTGGATGGGCCGCCAGTCACACCAAAGCTATCTTTGTATGTGGCTGTCTAGAGGAAATACACAAAGCCCAACTATCACCCACCCCAGACGTGCAATGGAGACAGGTAACAGGCACACAGGGCTAAGAGCAGACAAATGCCAACTTTCTAAAACTAATAATAACGAGGTGAAGGATGGAAGGATTGAATTAATCTCAGCCTCTGGCATTCGATTGGACAGCATCTAAATCCATTGTTTGGTGCCCACCATGCCACCTCAGCTTTGACCCAACCATATGCAAATCAGTCTTGACCCTGCTCCTCATAGGACAGTCCAGCCCAAACTGCCAGGCCAGGACCTCTCTGAATCGGAACTAACCCTGGGTGAAAAAATCCACTACGGTTGTGAAATTTGCAGATCTTTGGCAATTCAGCATTCCGCTTAGAATGCGGAATCACCGAAAATTCCGTGATCCGTGGCGTAGCGGAATTATTTCCTTTCTTTCGCTTTAAAAATACGTTTTCGCGCACGCAATAGCAACTTACCGGGATCCCTGCGTTCGCCGACGAGTTTTCTATCTGTTCGTGTGTGCCCCGAGATTTTGGTAGCCGGCCGCACGATCCCGTGAGAGTGTGCGATCACGAACACGTCAGTTGCTGCACCAACAGACACCGGGAGAGTATGTGATCGCAGACACGTAATTCGGACGCGCCATCGGACATCCGGCAACAGTTTGATGAACCTCGCGATGCCGAACATGCAAAATTTGCAATCTGGAGAAGAATAATATCTCGAGCAGCATACAACTTTCTCTAAAATGATGATTTGGATGAAAAAAACTCCTCAGATTGACATTTGGCTGAACTTTTTTGTGCAAGGAGTCCTTTTTCCGAGAGGAAGGAAGTGCCACAAATTCTCCAACTTCCTGTTCCTGCCCAGCAGGCTCCTCTCATTGCTTTGTCCATCTCCTGTTAATTTTTCATTTGGAGTTGGAGCTGGAAGGATCACTCTTTGGTGCCGATCACGATCCTATAAAAACCGGGTACGAACCGTCGGACGGAGCATATTCTCCGTCCGACGCGTACCCGGTCGTCAAAACTTACAAACATGGAATTACGAATCGCACGGAAACTCCATTTCCGTACGATTCGTACAAAACCCCGACCGACGAAAATAAACATACAAATGCGGTCCGGGAAAGCGCCGACGTGACGTCGGGACGCACGCAGCCTGCCATTCACGAACTAGGAATTACGATTCACACCGACGTCATCCCGCACGGTGAATATTTTCCGGCTGCCAAAAACTGCCGGGAAATCAGGACGACGCGAACAAGGAGTACCTGTACGCGACGGACAGACATGGACCCGAACCTACGTGTCATCCCGACCCTCATAGCAGTCGACCTCCTCTACAGGTTCGGACGCAGACGCCGCAGAAGGTCAGAACAACAAAGGGAGGGGGAGAGGGGGGGGGAGGCAGGACCAGGGGCAGGCCACAAAACCCCCACCAAAGTCACACAGCACACATGCCCTGGACATACCTGACCCCCAGGCCCTGGTCACAACGAGGGGGTGGGGGCGTGTCCAGCAAAGCCATCGTCCGCCACAACGGAAGTGCTTGACGACGCGAACCGGCAACACAACAATACAGGTACGTCCCGTACCCACGCCTTAAGAGCGTGGGTACGAGTCGTACCCTGCCCACACCTACGTCATCCCAACAATGGCGGGAAGGCTGTACCCACGTGGCAAAGGCCTGGGTACGGCCCGCACAAGCATCACATAACGTGGGGACGGATATGTACGGACTGTACCCCCACCCCCGTATGCATGGAGCGTACCCCCAACCCCAACAGTGTAAGTACGACCCGTACCCTCACCCGCGGACATATGGAGCGTACCCCCCACCCCAAAAGTGTAAGTACGACCCGTACCCTCACCCGCGGATGTATGGAGCGTACCCCCACCCCAACAGTGTAAGTACGACCCGTACCCTCACCCGCGTACGTATAGAACGTACCCCCACCCCAACAGTGTAAGTACGACCCGTACCCTCACCCGCGTACGTATGGAGCATACCCCCCACCCCAACAGTGTAAGTACGACCCGTACCCTCACCCGCGTATGTATGGAGCGTACCCCCACCCCAACCGTGTATGTACGGACCGTACCCCCACCCCAACAGTGTAAGTACGACACGTACCGCCACCTCGTATGCATGGAGCTAACCCACACCCGTGTATGTCCTAAGCGTACATATCGTGAAATAGGAGGGGTGGGTGCAGAGTCCTCCCAGCAGTGCCCAGACACAGGAGGGGTGGGTGCCCATCACTCCCAACAGTGCCCAGACACAGGAGGGGTGGGTGCAGAGTCCTCCCAGCAGTGCCCAGACGTAGGAGGGGTGGGTGCAGAGTCCCCCCAGCAGTGCCCAGACATAGGAGGGGTGGGTGCAGAGTCCCCCCAGCAGTGCCCAGACACGGGAGGAGTGGGTGCAGAGTCCTCCCAGCAGTGCCCAGACACAGGAGGGGTGGGTGCCCATCACTCCCAGCAGTGCCCAAACACAGGAGGGGTGGGTGCAGAGTCCTCCCAGCAGTGCCCAAACACAGGAGGGGTGGGTGCAGAGTCCTCCCAGCAGTGCCCAGACATAGGAGGGGTGGGTGCAGAGTCCCCCCAGCAGTGCCCAGACATAGGAGGGGTGGGTGCCTATCACTCCCAGCAGTGCCCAGACACAGGAGGGGTGGGTGCAGAGTCCTCCCAGCAGTGCCCAGACATGGGAGGGGTGGGTGCAGAGTCCTCCCAGCAGTGCCCAGACATAGGAGGGGTGGGTGCCTATCACTCCCAGCAGTGCCCAGACACAGGAGGGGTGGGTGCAGAGTCCTCCCAGCAGTACCCAGACACAGGAGGGGTGGGTGCAGAGTCCTCCCAGCAGTGCCCAGACATAGGAGGGGTGGGTGCCTATCACTCCCAGCAGTGCCCAGACACAGGAGGGGTGGGTGCAGAGTCCTCCCAGCAGTGCCCAAACACAGGAGGGGTGGGTGCAGAGTCCTCCCAGCAGTGCCCAGACATAGGAGGGGTGGGTGCAGAGTCCCCCCAGTAGTGCCCAGACATAGGAGGGGTGGGTGCAGAGTCCTCCCAGCAGTGGCCAGACACAGGAGGGGTGGGTGCAGAGTCCTCCCAGCAGTGCCCAGACATAGGAGGGGTGGGTGCCTATCACTCCCAGCAGTGCCCAGACACAGGAGGGGTGGGAGCAGAGTCCTCCCAGCAGTGCCCAAACACAGGAGGGGTGGGTGCAGAGTCCTCCCAGCAGTGCCCAGACATAGGAGGGGTGGGTGCAGAGTCCCCCCAGCAGTGCCCAGACATAGGAGGGGTGGGTGCAGAGTCCTCCCAGCAGTGCCCAGACATAGGAGGGGTGGGTGCCTATCACTCCCAGCAGTGCCCAGACACAGGAGGGGTGGGTGCAGAGTCCTCCCAGCAGTGCCCAGACATAGGAGGGGTGGGTGCAGAGTCCCCCCAGCAGTGCCCAGACACGGGAGGGGTGGGTGCAGAGTCCTCCCAGCAGTGCCCAGACATAGGAGGGGTGGGTGCCTATCACCCCCAGCAGTGCCCAGACACAGGAGGGGTGGGTGCAGAGTCCTCCCAGCAGTGCCCAGACACAGGAGGGGTGGGTGCAGAGTCCTCCCAGCAGTGCCCAGACATAGGAGGGGTGGGTGCCTATCACTCCCAACAGTGCCCAGACACAGGAGGGGTGGGTGCAGAGTCCTCCCAGCAGTGCCCAAACACAGGAGGGGTGGGTGCAGAGTCCTCCCAGCAGTGCCCAGACATAGGAGGGGTGGGTGCAGAGTCCCCCCAGCAGTGCCCAGACATAGGAGGGGTGGGTGCAGAGTCCTCCCAGCAGTGCCCAGACACAGGAGGGGTGGGTGCAGAGTCCTCCCAGCAGTGCCCAGACATAGGAGGGGTGGGTGCCTATCACTCCCAGCAGTGCCCAGACATAGGAGGGGTGGGTGCAGAGTCCCCCCAGCAGTGCCCAGACATAGGAGGGGTGGGTGCAGAGTCCTCCCAGCAGTGCCCAGACATAGGAGGGGTGGGTGCCTATCACTCCCAGCAGTGCCCAGACACAAGAGGGGTGGGTGCAGAGTCCTCCCAGCAGTGCCCAGACATAGGAGGAGTGGGTGCAGAGTCCCCCCAGCAGTGCCCAGACACGGGAGGGGTGGGTGCAGAGTCCTCCCAGCAGTGCCCAGACATAGGAGGGGTGGGTGCCTATCACTCCCAGCAGTGCCCAGACACAGGAGGGGTGGGTGCAGAGTCCTCCCAGCAGTGCCCAGACATAGGAGGGGTGGGTGCCTATCACTCCCAGCAGTGCCCAGACACAGGAGGGGTGGGTGCAGAGTCCTCCCAGCTGTGCCCAAACACAGCAGGGGTGGGTGCCTATCACTCCCAGCAGTGCCCAGACACAGGAGGGGTGGGTGCAGAGTCCTCCCAGCAGTGCCCAGACATAGGAGGGGTGGGTGCAGAGTCCCCCCAGTGGTGCCCAGACACGGGAGGGGTGGGTGCAGAGTCCTCCCAGCAGTGCCCAGACATAGGAGAGGTGGGTGCCTATCACTCCCAGCAGTGCCCAGACACAGGAGGGGTGGGTGCAGAGTCCTCCCAGCAGTGCCCAGACAAAGGAGGGGTGGGTGCCTAACACTCACAGCAGTGCCCCTGCTAAGAAAAGGGGGGAGCACCCACAGATCCAATGCCCACAAATGTCAGTCAGGTGCACAAAGATCCTGCAGTACATGTACCACATGTGTGCGAGGCTGGGAGTATACACATGCATACAGCCTAAAAGGGAACATGTCCACATGAAGTCATATCAACAGTCTACATACACAGGTACAGTGACCACCAAGGATGCCACGAATGATGTAGGTGGAGACATCGCTCTGCATGCCTGTGCAAAGTTGAAGGAGTCCGTCACACCCCCAGCTGATGTAGACACAGCTCAGCACCACATAGTGGAAACACCCTGCAGGGAAGATGTCAGGGTACACAGAGGAAGGAACACACCTTGGGACAATTTCACCATGCAGTAAATGCTTACATGAGCAAAGACACTTAGCTAACACCTTGTGATGGCACACAGATACCAGGGTCCCCACTATGACCAGCACACTACTAAATTACCCACACACCCAACACATGTTCACCACCCAAAATCATGTAGCAGCCCCACCAACAGCAATACCAGAAAAGCAGTAGTGATCTAAGGAAAAAAAAATTGGCTTTATTCAGCATTACGAAAAAATTTGTGAGTGGATAAAGTTCAATATTTACAAAGCCCATAGGGCAGTCCATGAGTCACAGCTGGATGGGGACACAGTGGGACACGTGTCCCCTAGCTTGCCTGCACAGTCAGACTCCTTCGTCTTCCACAGCGGGGAGGGCATCATGTGGGGGGGAAGTACCAGGCACCGCAGGGACATGAGGGCGAAGGGTAGGCGTCGTGGGTGCATGGATGGAGGACTCCACCACAGGGGGTGGGGCAGGGCCAAAGGCGGAGGCCAGGATCTCGCTGCACACCTTAGCAAGGTCCTCCAGCGTCTCCCCTGCACCCGAAGGAACCACAGGCCCCAAGGAGGGGGGGGGAGCGGAGGGATGGGTAACAGCGCCACTGGGGGAGGGTGTGGACAGGGGGGGGACACAACCACCCTGACCGGGGACTCCCTTGACCGCTTGCGGGGTGGTGTCACAGTGGGGCTCAGGGACAGAGCGGCCATGAAGGAGTCCTTGCCGGATATGTGACCAGGAGAGCTGAGGGGAGGGGATTTGGAGGGAGTGGATTGGGTGGAATGCGGACTCCCACTCTGGCTGCATGACTTGCGTTTGCCCCCCGACCCAGTGGGTGTGCCTACTTCACCCTGTGTGTGTGTGCCAGGAGGTGTGCGTATGACCTTCCCTGCTGGTGTGGTGCCTGTGTCTGTTGTGGTGTGTGCATGCGTACGTCTGGGTGTACGTGAGACAGGCATGGGAGTGGGAAGTGTGGATGGGGCAGGGGTAGGGGGAGGGACGTAGCGCTGCAGGAGACCCACTGCTGCAGTCAGTGTTGAGTCTATGGACCTCAGCAACTGGCGTTGGTCAGCCTGCGATGAAAAAATGCCCTCCAAGTATGCCTCCATGTTGTGCAGCACTTGGCTTCGGCCATGGAGGACATTAAGGATCGCAGCCTGACCAACCTGCAACTCGCGCTGGATGTCCACAGACTCAGCATTGGCGGCAGCAGTGGAGACAGGGGCAGGGGGTGCGGTGCCTGGCAGGAAGGAGACATGTGGACATGTGGTGACCGGGCACGCTGAGAAGGGACACGAGCAAGTGGGAGGCGGCTGATGGCAATGGAGGGGGCGGGGTGCGATGTTGTGCCGCTGTCAGCTGCTGGTGCAGCCTCCGCCCACTCGGAGAGATCATCCTCGGACCCGTCAGCTTCATATTCAGTCGTGCCAGTGGACAGGTCATCGGCCTCACTCTCCTCCGCCTCAGTACCACTCAATGTGCCAGCCACGATGTCAACGCTGGCACTGGTGCTCGGTCCCTCCGCTCCGTCTGTGCTCATGTCTCCCTCCGTGTCCCCCGACGATGCTGTGGGCAAGGTGAAGAGACAGCAATTAATCACACACCTGTATACATATGTCACATGAGTCAAATCTACATAGGTTACAGTGCATAGCCTGAAAAGAAAGATCAGTAACATCTACAAAACAAGGTACAGATGTAGGGCATGCAACACACAGTTGGTAGACCCACCATGCCACTGAAAATCCATGGAGAGCATGACACATTTGCAAATGACATGAAATGGAGTCTGACATAGGAGCCAGGCCCTGGGGACAATCCAGCACTGCATCTGCACCACACAGCGTTGCCGAAAATAGGGATGAGCAGGGACCATATCCATGAACTTGAGGCGCATGCTGCATAGGTAATACTGAAAACATGGCCAACATGACTGTCTCACTGCACCTTGAGTGTATGTCCAGACAAACATGACACACTGGCCAGACCTAGCAAGGATATTTCAAGTTTTGACATGTAGGCGTTGCCCGCACCAACCACCCCCTACATGAGACAATTTGTTGAGACACAGGAAGCACTTACATCTCTTAGTCTGGGTGAAATACACAGGGGCTGCATAAATGCAAGATTGGACGCCAAATTCCCAATGTGCGCCTGTCCAAAGAATCATGTACTAATGGCCATCATCAGATGATTGTAACAAGACACACAGGCACTGGCCACTGTGACTAGGAACAAGGGAAATCAGGTCAGGCTGTACAGTGGACACTTTTACTACATTTCACATCAATATACATGGTGCCAGGGGACAATGGCACAGAGCACAACCTATGCTGTAGACACTGAGAGTGACCACGTTTTGTGATGACACACATGACACCTAGGAAAATGTGCCCCAGGGGACAGTAGTGGCCACACAACTCCATGGTCCTGAATGGGAATGACTGCAACACACGCCACCATCCCTGCACTATGCGTATCGCACACTCATGCACATCATGTCACAGGCCACAACATAGGACATGCGCGCTGTAAGGCATGACACTTGAGAGACTAACTCCCATGTCTGTACTCAGCATCAGTGCCAACTGACATGGAACCCACATGTACTGAACTGGACAGGGCACAGGCAAGGTCCCAAAACCTGTTACACACCACCCCCACACATGATGCTACAGGCATAGTTCACGTGGAGAAAGTGCCAGCCTAGATAACCTTGTGAAGGAGTGACTACACACAGACCAGGGAACACATTGCAAGGAGGGGAAGGGAGGCAGGAGAGCACAGCTATACTGTGGGTAACTGGATCTGCACAGCACCTTTAAAACCTGGCAGTGAATCCATGCAACTGTGCACTTACAAATGCTGGTGACACACAACAAACACACATGTGCCTACCCCCTTCCTGCAGCTGCTTCTCCTGTAAGCGCCTCTCCAAGTCTGGAAATACCACCGCCAGCACTCGCTTGTGGATGTGGGTCAGACGGCGGCGCCCCCGGTTCTTATGGGTCTCAGGTGAGTCCCCCAGCAGGACCCGTACGATCCTCCGCGTCCAGCACCGGATATCCTGCCAGCGTTTCCTCACCTGGGACAGGCGCCGCTTCCGACCATCCGCACTCCTCACGGCACTGACGGCGGTCAGCCATATCTGCTCCTTGGCAGAGGCGCCCACCTGTGAGGATGAACAAGTGACACTACATCAATACACCAGGCACATGTCACAGAGAGACATATTAGAACAAATGTGGTGTGTACAACAAGGCATAGTATGCATCCAACACATTGCACCTTTGTCATAGGGACATCATCCTCTGGGGAAGGGCAAAAGCAGTACGTGCCATTGAAAGTACACAGGTGGAATGAGGGCAACTACACAATCAATGATCCAGGCTCACACTGTGCATCACAAGGTACACCAGGATAATGTGCAGCACCTCTAAGCAGTCACATGCCACAGGCCACTGACGCTACCTCAGCAGAGTACACAGACACACACAGGCACAGGACATTCACCTTCCATTGCCAAATGCTGCGACAAAACTCACTCTGCACATGTGCCACTAGACGGGGGGGGGCTTACAGGTGTGGGGCTGGCTCTGCACGTCAGACATACAGCCCTGCTCACATCACATCACATGGGCAGGGTATATCCATCCCTCATGCAGCCCGGGTGCCACACCCCACATATGCACCTACCCACATGACAGGGGACTTACACACACACCGATGTCCAGGGTACGCCCACATCATGTGGACACTCTCAGCACAGGTACACAGAACTAACACACATCTGTGGGTACAGTCACCTGTCACACTGGGCTGACCACATAATCACATGAGGACTGTAGAAGCTACATTTCCAGGAGGGTAAGATAGGCAGAATGTGGCATGCACCATGCAGTGATTGTCACAGTAAACACACTGCAAGTGAGGACGGCAGACATGCACCACAGCATGCTCTGGCTGGGAGACATCAGGCATTCCCCCCCCAGGACCCCCCTACAGTACATAGCATGTGTGCCACACCTGGACACAATGCCAGAAGTCACAGTCACAAAAAAGGGTCACAGTCTGTGCCAGTGGACTCTGCACTCACCTGATACCCTGGTCGCCCATACAGCATGGGGTACTGTGGGAGGATCACATCCAGCAAAGCCAGGTTCTCCTCCAGGGTGAAGGGCTGTGACCTCTCCACAGACCTTGACATGGTTCCAGGGAATCAGTAGCAGCAGCTGGGTCATGGAATACAAAGATGTGCAGGCAATTGCTCCCTCATGGGACCTGGCTGCCTTATATCTGCCTTGCTGGCCTGTTTCATGCACAGGAGTACAGAGTGATTGGTCACTCACATTTGCATCCTATGTTTCCTCCAATCCCTTCAAACCTAGCACAGTCAGTGGGTTCTCATTGTGGTTTTTTCTTCAGCATGATGTCAACTCCTGAAGCACATTGCAACAAAGTAGATTCATTCAAACTGACTACTGCTGTGCACCTGCTTCCAAATATTCAAACTTTAAACTTGGTCTCCATGACAACCAGCATGCATGTAGGCCTTTATACTTGTCCCTCATGTGTCCCCTATGTAAATTTGAGCTTCACACACAGGTACGGTGCGTTCCGGGGCCCTAGGGCACCCCAAATGCATAGCAACGGCCCGTACAGGCGTGTGTACGCTCCGTATCACTATTGGTGTTCTCGCGTATGCGTACTCATAGTGGTACGGCCCGTACACACGCCTGTACGCTCACTATCACTATGAGTACGCATATGCGAGAACACCCATAGTGATAGTGAGCATACAGGCGTGTGTACGGGCCGTACCACAATGGGTGTTCTCGAGTATGCGTACTCATTGTGGTACGGCCCGTACACACGCCTGTACGCTCACTATCACTATGAGTACGCATACGCGAGAACACCCATAGTGATAGTGAGCGTACAGGCGTGTGTACGGGCCGTTCCACTATGAGTACGCATACGCGAGAACACCCATAGTGGTATGGCCCGTACACACGCCTGTACGCTCACTATCACTATGGGTGCTCTCGCGTATGCGTACTCATAGTGATAGTGAGCGTACAGGCGTGTGTACGGGCCGTACCACAATGAGTACGCATACTCGAGAACACCCATTGTGGTACGGCCCGTACACACGCCTGTACGCTCACTATCACTATGGGTGTTCTCGCGTATGCGTACTCATAGTGGTACGGACCGGACACACGCCTGTACGCTCACTATCACTATGAGTACGCATACGCGAGAACACCCATAGTGATAGTGAGCGTACAGGCGTGTGTACGGGCCGTACCACTATGGGTGTGCTGCCGTATGTGTACCCATAGTGTTAGTGAGCGTACGCAGGCGTGTACGGGCCGTACCACTATGGGTGTTCTCGCGTATGCGTACTCATAGTGATAGTGAGCGTACAGGCGTGTGTCCGGTCCGTACCACTATGAGTACACATACGCGAGAACACCCATAGTGATAGTGAGCGTACAGGCGTGTGTACGGGCTGTACCACTATGGGTGTTCTCGCGTATGTGTACTCATAGTGGTACGGACCGGACACACGCCTGTACGCTCACTATCACTATGAGTACGCATACGCGAGAACACCCATAGTGGTACGGCCCGTACACGCCTGCGTACGCTCACTAACACTATGGGTACACATACGGCAGCACTCCCATAGTGATAGGGAATGTACACAGGCCCTCTTTGCGAAAGTACGGTGCCTGTCACACATCACAGTGGTGACAGGCAGCACACAGGAAGGAATAGGGCTGACATACTTGTCCATGGATGGACATCAAGCCATTGTCTGGCCAGTACTACATGTGTGGGGCACAGGTGTGAAAGGCTGTGATGTGGCAACTCACTCCTGAGTCGAGAAGGCACCAGATGTATGATGAGATGTGCACAGATGTTATGTGTGATGGTGCAATGTGTGCCGGGCATGCCCTTGACTCCTTTGACATGTGTGCATGTCGTACTGCACACTTGGGATGAGCGTCACTGGCATGGCACGGTCAACAACACACGCAAGTGTCCCCTGATGCCCGCTACAGGGGTTACCACACCAGACAGGTCACTACCCACGGTGCACCTTGTGACTATGTCATGTATGTGTGGGGGGTTCACATTGGGTTGATGTTGGTGCTCCCTCAGAAGCATCAGCTGTTGCAGCAACCAACATGTGTCTGTGTGTAGATTGACATGGCACACTGTTCCGCACACCAGGCCACATGTGGTATCGGATGTGAGGTGCGTATGTATGCATGGGACATGGAGTAGCGTAACAAGAACATGCCTGCATCCTCTCTATGAATGTGTGGTGAGTCATCACATGTACACCTTCATGCCAAGGTGTGTGGCCTGTCCTAGTGTAATGTCATGTGACATGTGGCTCTAGTGTTCCGCAACCAGTCTCTGCAATCGACATCCTACTTCTGCTGATGTGTGGATGTATGTCGCTCATGTCTTGCGTCTGGCTGTTCACTTACACTGGGACACAGCTAGTCCCATGCCATGGCATGTGGAGGTTCACAATCTCCATGTGTAGCTGAGTCTTGGTAGGAGTGTCTCTGGCAGCCATACGTGTCCAGGGCATGTAGCACATACCTGACTCCATATGTAGCATATGTGTATTGACAGATTAACATGTGCTCAGTACATATAAATTGTTGTTGTAGTGCACTCACTCTTCCTTGTCACTTCCAAATTACTGCAGAGCGCTGCCTCTTCCCCGACCAATTCTGGACTTGGCTGCCATGCGGGAGAATGACTGTATACGCTGCTACCGCTTCCCCCAACGGTTGATTCTGGAGTTGACGGCAAGACTGGCACCACACCTGCAACCGCTGCACAGGTATCCTACGGCACTGACACCCAAGCTGAAGGTAATGGCAGCCCTACATTTTCTGGCCACGGGTACCTTCCAAAATACCATAGCTCATGTTGGTGGCATGTCCCAGAGCATGTTCTGCCGTGTGCTGCATGATTTCTTAGAGGCCATGTTGCTTCACCTGGTTGACTTCATCCATTTCCCAACCCCTGAAATGTTGACTGGGGTCAAGCGTGGATTCTATGCCCTGGGAGGCATGCCCCATGTCATTGGGTCCATAGATGGGACACATGTGGCTTTGGTACCACCACAGGCACAGGAGGTAGCGTACAGGAATCGCAAGCACTACCACTCCATCAATGCCCTTGTGGTGTGTCTATCCAACATGGTGATTTCACATGTCTGTGCTCATTTTCCAGGATCAGCACACAATGCCTACATCATGAGGCGTAGCAGGGTGCCTGAAATGATGACGCAGCTGCGCAACGAACGAGCATGTGTTGTTGGTGGGTACACTCTGTCTGTCCTGTATTTTGCGTAGACTTCCAGCACGACCGCTTCTCCTGTCCTACTTATGTCCATGTGCTTTCCATGTAGGGGACGCTGGCTATCCAAACATGCCATGGCTGATCACACCTCTCCGCAACCCCATCACGCCAGCCCAGCTCCGCTACAACACCACCCATGGCCGGACAAGGCGAGTGATAGAGAGGACATTTGGCCTCCTGAAGAGCCAATTCCGATGCCTCCACAAGACCGGCGTCACCCTCCCATATGCCCCGGCGAAGGTCTGCAAAATCTTCATGGTCTGCTGCATGCTGCACAACATGGCAGCTGAGAAAGCTGTGCCACTCATCCTGGATCAAGATGATCAGGACCATCCACCTGTGGAGGACGAAGGGCTTGGCAATGGGGCTAGTGATGTGGAGGATGTGGAGCCGCAAGAGGAAATCCGGACTCGGCTCATACGTGACTTCTTTGCTTAGTGGTGAGTACCAGTGTCTGAGTGTGCACGCATTGGTCCCCGTGTGTTGCGATGTGTGTGTCCATCTGCATGTATGCCACGTGAGTCAGAGGTGTGTGTGGATGTGTCACTGGAGTGATGGTGCCAGTGATGAGTGTATTTCCCCAGTCATAATTGTGACCTAGCATGTTGTCATCCATACATGTGTCGAGTACATGCACATGCAAGTGGCTGTGCTTTTTGTGGCTGACTTCTTGTGTGTCTCTCTTCCCCAGGTACTTGCGCATGCCGTCTGCTGCTTGCATTGTTGTGGCACTGCTATTCCTCATGGACACGTCATCGTGTGCTGACTCCGCGTTACACGCACGGACAAGTTTGGAAGTCTCCTTAGGGTAAGGGATGCATCAGGGGTGTATTGGGTGTGGCAGTTGTTCACGATGTATGCACACTGCCCCTGTCGATGTTTGGTTCCTCTGCAGACATGTCGCATCACCATGGTACACATGAAATGCAAATGGGTACACCTGAATAGATGGTCAGACTTGTTGTCAGTCATCAGTGATGGGATTGTGGAATGTGATGATGGCATCAATGTGTGTTACACTGCCCTCGGACACATACGGTTTGCATTGGCTTGACATGGTGTGGGACTTCCACATCAGCGGTTCAATGGTGTATGGCAGGCTCTCCGTGAGCAGCAGGGGGTGTTTAGCTGTTAGCCGACACTTGTGTGCCAGTTCCATGGATATCACGCATTTGTGGTGCAGAAGGGGGGTGCCAGTGTTGGACCCACATGTTACTCCACATGACCTGTTCATGTGTACTCCGAGTCGCCTCTGCAATCCCAAATACATGACTAATAAAGGTGTCCCTATGCCTCCAAGGTGCCTCTTCTCAGTCAATGCTGGTGTGTTGCCATGGGGCATACGGCATGTCTGGCATGGTTTACCGTGATAGTGGCTATGTGTCTATGTGTAGAGTAGCAAGATGCAAGATGCAAGCTGTTTGTGTGGGATTAGACTGTGTATTGTGCATGATGTCCATGACTGTGTGGGTATTGTGACATGTGCCATCCCCATGCATCCAACGTTGGGCAGGCCACCATTCTCTGCATCCACCTGACTCAAGCTTGCAGGACATGGTTCTGCCACCTGTCCACACATACCTGGGTGCCCCCCAGGACACTCCACATGATCCCTGACCTCTGCGCATGGCTGTCGCTGTACTCAATATGTCTGTCGGCGCAGTTGTGCGCCCCCCCCCTCAGCTGGTTGGGCCCATCACGGGTGTGTATGGTGCTCCATGTCTGTCTTGCCTAATACACTGTGACCCGTGTGTCCTGTGCCAGACTCAGGCCCCAGGGTGTGGATGGTTGAAGTCAAATGAGAACTCAGGCATGGTTAGACTTTACAAGACACATGTAAGGTAATAATGCAACCAGTAGGCATCTTCTCTTCATGGTGTGACTTTTTATTTTAGTGGGGGGGGGGGGGGTTTGACATGAGGGGCTTTCCGGGTGTGTGGAATCCAAAGTTCACTAGGGGAGTTGGTGTCCTTGCCATTTGAAATCATCAGAGTCCATGCCATAGTCTTTGTCAACATTGGTCAGACAGTGACCAGCAAGGCCATGTGGCAGAGAATGTCTTTTGATGCTGTGCTGCTGTTGCTCCAGTGGGCCAGGTGCCAGGCCAGGTGTCCTGGGAGATGGTGCTGTAGCGCCGACCCTCACGGTATTTTCCGTGGACGACCTGCCCTCCTGCGGGGACCCTCAGAAGCAGGCCTTGACGATGTTTGGGAAGCTCCATCGGATGTTTCCTCCTCCTCCTCCTGATCCCTCCCTGTGGGTGGTGATGTTCTACGCGTGATGGCACAGGGAGGGTTGCCCATGTTATCGGCCATCCGACGGAGTGTACTGTGAATTCCCGTGAACACCGTCACGAGCTCAGCCTGTCTGTCCTCCATCCGCCGTTGGTGTTGCTGTAGACAGGCATGTTGCTCCGCATGTTGCTGGGCCTGCTGGGTCTTGATCTCCTCGAGGATGGACACAACCTGGGCCATGCCCGTGGTGTCCTGCCGGTATGTGTCCAGGATGTTTCGGACATGGGAATATACCGGTTCCCCAGCCAACTGGTCAGGCTGGTGCCTCCGCCGTCCTCCACTCCCACCACCCCTGCCCACTTGCACCTGGCATGCCCTTGTGGGCACATCGGGTCTCCGGGACCCCTGAGGGGTGGCATTGGCGTTGTCGCCTGCCTCCTCCTGGGTGCCCGGGACACCGTGTCCCTCCTGGCCAGCCTGGCTGCTTTGTGGTGGTGGGGCAGGGCTTCTGGGTGTCTCCTGGGATGTGGCAGGAGTGGGGTGGTGGTTGGCCCGGTTGTACCTGACGCAGGTGCTGCAGGTCGTTGGACACCAGAGAGGCCAGGTTGGTCGGGGTCGGGTTCGTCCACAGAGTGGTGAGAGTCGTCGCTGCCGGTGGCTCCTTCATCCCGCCGAGCCAGGTCCTGTGAGTCTTCCCCCCCAGTGTTGGGGGGTGATCCACGACGTTGACCTGTGTGTGAGAGAGACAATGTTAATTTTGTTCCATGCAACATCCATGTTTCATTCGTTTCAAAGTTGGAACATTTCCTCTGGGAATTTGGTTATGTCTTGCATTCCACTCACAGTGCACTTGTGCATGGGTATGTCCCTTGGGCACAGCTTTGGCAACTTTACCTATGTGTGGCACAGTCTTACTTGCTGCGTCAAGTGTGACTGCAGTCAGCAGTGGAGTGGGCAGGTGTGGCGAGCCGTGCATTGGCGCCTTCCGTGTAGCACTGTACGTGGGCACATGGAGTTGTTCCACACACTTATATGATGCAGGTAGCTGTCGTTGTGCTCGTGCACAGGTTGTGACATGGCCCTGTGTTTTGCCAGGGAGGAGAGGGGGGGTTCTGGCACTGGCCACCCTTGTCTACATGCACGCAGTCCACCTGCTGACGAGCAGACATTCCCACACACCACAAGGCTGATTTGCTCTCCCTGTGTCTCCCTCCCTCTCTGTCCCCCTCTCCCTCCCTCTGTGTGTCAGCCTCCTCCCTCTGTCCGTCTCCCTGTGTCTCCCTCCCTCTCTGTCCCCCTCTCCCTCCCTCTGTGTGTCAGCCTCCTCCCTCTGTCCGTCTCCCTGTGTCTCCCTCCCTCTCTGTCCCCCTCTCCCTCCCTCTGTGTGTCACCCTCTGTCACCTCAGCACACTGTTAGCAGATCTTTGAATGGCCCTTGGATTGTTGATGTGATTTTGTTTCTGATCTCCAGGCACCCATTGGGTGTAGTGTGTGTGTCTGCACTGCTGCTGTGGTGGTGTGTGCTGCCACTCTTTCACAGTGTTGGCTGTTCATTAGCTGCTGTCATGTGCAAGAACGTGCCATCACCCCCATGTGTTGATGCAAGGTGTCCGCCATTTGCTGGCAAGTCATTCCTGTGTTGGGACACACTGTTTGTCTGGCTGTGACCTAGGCCATATGGGCAGGGGGCATTGTTGTCTGCTTCTGAGTTGCACTATGTGATTTTTTGGGCCCACCCTCCCGCCATCCGGCTTACCGTGTCATGTGTTGGTGTCTTCTGTGGCCTGTGACTTGACATTGTCCAGCTGGGTGCATGGGGCATGGTGGCGCCAGTGGCATGTGCGTGTTCATGGATTGTGGTTGAGTCATGCGATAGCTTGGGGTGGTTGCGTGCCTGTTTCTGAGTTTGGTTGTGGATGACGTTCCCCCCATGTAAGGTGAGTTGTTTGTGTACTCACCTGGCTCTCGGAGTCCATCTACTCCGTCCACTGCCACCACCGGCAGTATGGCCATCACCCTCTCCTCCCAGGGATGGTAGTGTACGGGTCTGCGGGCCGGCCCTCCTCCAGTGACGTTGGCCTGGTTGTGTTCATCGGTCATCTTGGCTCGGACTCTCCTCCACAGATCGTACCACCTGGCTTGGCATTCCTGCTTGTTCCTTCTGGTGTCCGCAACAGCATTCACAGCATCGACGATCGTCTGCCACATGGCTGTTTTTGCTGAAGTGCTGGTCTGTCTGACCAATGTTCCAAAGAGGTGTGGCTCGACTCTGAGGATTTCATCGACAAGGACCTCCAACTCTCGGCTAGTGAACTTTGGATTCTTGTTAGTGGGCATGGTGAGGGGTGTGGGTGTGGATGGGGGGTGGTGTGGATGGTTGTGGGTGTGGTTGTGCTGGTGTGTGAATGTGATGAGGGGGTGTTTGTGAAGGTGTGTGTGTGAAGGTGTGCAAGTGTAAGGTGTGGTAAAGCTTCTAGTATGGTGCTGTAGGTTGTCTGTGGGGTCTGGCAGCAGTGAGTCTGTTGCAAAGGCTCATGGTTTGTGTGTGTGGGCCCTTTTTATTGGTCCATTGGTGGGTGTGGCTGTGTTTGAACTTTGGGTGGGTGTGTTATAAGGAGTGGTTGTGTTTTGGGCCTCTGTTTTTGTTTTTGGCAGTTGCAGGTCAGTGAATGTGTTGTTTTAGTGGTTGTTGGACATGTTTTGTGGCTTTGTGCCATTCGAATGGTGTATTCTTGTGTCGTTTTGGTTTGTCCTGGTTGTGTACGTGCGTTTTTAGCGTGTGTATGGTGTGTACATGGGCCATTTTGTTGTACAGTGCTGTCCTTGTGTGTGGCTTGGTACGACTCGTACATGCGCGATGTTGTGTGAAGGTGGTGATGTTGGGGCCTGGGGTGCGCTCCGTACTTAGTATGTTGGGGTGGGGGTACGCTCCATGCATACGTGGGTGGGGGTATGACTCTAACGTAAACGGGTGTACATGCACGGGGGGTACGACACGTACACGGGTGTACATACATGGGGGGTACGACACGAACGTACACGGGGGGTACGACACGTACACGGGTGTACATACACGGGGGGTACGACACGTACACGGGTGTACATACAGGGGGGGTACGACACGTAAACGGGTGTACATACACGGGGGTACGACACGTACACGGGCGTACATACACGGGGGGTACGACACGTACACGGGTGTACATACACGGGGGTACGACACGTACACGGGTGTACATACAGGGGGGGTACGGCACGTACATGGGTGTACATACACGGGGGGGTACGACACGTACACGGGTGTACATACAGGGGGGAGTACGACACGTACACGGGTGTACATACACGGGGGGTACGACACATACACGGGTGTACATACACGGGGGTACGACACGAACGTACATGGGGGTACGACACGTACACGGGTGTACATACACGGGGGTACGACACGTACACGGGTGTACATACACGGGGGTACGACACGTACACGGGTGTACATACATGGGGGTACGACACGTACACGGGTGTACATACAGGGGGGGGTACGACACGTACACCGGTGTACATACACGGGGGGTATGACATGTACATGGGTGTACATACACGGGGGGTACGACACAAACGTACATGGGGGTACGACACATACACGGGTGTACATACACGGGGGTACAACACGTACACGGGTGTACATACACGGGTGGAGGTACGACTCGAACGTACACGGGTGTACATACACGGGTGGGGGTGTACATACACGGGGGGTACGACTCGAACGTTGGAGGGCTGGGGGGTTGTTGGGCGCGTATGCGGGAACATGTCTCCATGATTGCTATGGGAGTTCGGTGCGGACGGTGTTTTTTCCATACGGTTGTATCATCGGACGCACGGGATGGATCGTGATTCCGCGGTCGGACTTCACTTTTAACATTTGTACGGTAAATCATCCGAGGACGTGTCGGACACATTTTCCGACCCGAGGACGTGTGGGGAATAATTCCCAATGCGATTCGTATGGTCTTTTTCCCATGTGAATCGTAATTGGCAGTTTGTACGGCACTTGTACGATTCGGACGGTAAAAAGACCAGATACGAGCCGTACAGGGAAATTTTTTACCGGATCGTAATCGGCACCTTTGTGTCTGCTGCATCATATATTATTGAATTTGAGGACTTTGGATTTGTGATTTTACAAGTAAGTTGGTCTTGTTGTTTGTTTGATTGATTGGGGCAATGCACTTACGTGCTGCAACTACAATTTTGATACTTTTCAATTATCATTTAAAAAAATATATATATATATATTGTGGCTATCCAGCAGGCCCAGAGCTAGTGATGGTGGATGCACGATGAAACAACTGTTCCTTTGGTGTGTGTTGAATATAGGGGTGGGTGGAATTTGCGAAAATGCCTTTCGCAAAATATCGCGAAACGGCAAAAAATCTCCACGATCACGTAAAATTTTTGTGTGCTGAATTAAAGCGTTACTGAATTCCTGTTGGGGTATCAATTTTGTGACAGGAGCATCGTGCCAGAATGAATCCTGCCCTGCATATTTACCCAAGAAGATGCCACCGTTTTGTGCAATACCTCTACTCAACTGGAGTGCTTTCTACTGGCTAATTCGTAAGTGCTACCTCGTTGGGTAAATGTATAGTGCTTTTCCCACACTGCAGCTGCATAAAGGGCCAGAAGAGTTGTCTACGGTGACCATGTGTGTCTCTAACGTTGCCACCATGCTTACGGGCCCCGGGGTCCCTCGAGCCAGCTGTCCATCGCAGTTCACATGCCTCTTGTTTATAAAGGGCCAGAGACCGATCAGAGCAGCAGATGAGGAGACAGAACCTCCTGGCGTCAGGAGCTACATGGGGATTGCGCTCGAGAAAGTCGTGGATGCACAGAGCTCCATCAAGGATCACAGCTAATTTTTGACGGTAGATGTGGGAATAAAAGCACACCTGCCCAGCCTCGACCTAGCTCCCGAATGTTTTGTGCTGATTAATGCGTTACTGAATTTGAGCTCCAACTCGGGCACCTGCTTTATTTATATCTGTAAGTGCTTCCTGTTGAGGTTTAATTTTTGTGACAGGAGCATCGTGCCAGAATGAATCCTACCCTGCATATTTACCCAAGAAGATGCCACCGTTTTGTGCAATACCTCTACTCAACTGGAGTACTTTCTACTGGCTAATCAGTGAGTGCTATCTCGTTCAGTAAATGTATAGTGCTTTTCCCACACTACAGCTGCATAAAGGGCCAGAAGAGTTGTCTACGGTGACCATGCGTGTATCTAACATTGCCACCATGCCGACGGGCCCCGGGGTGCCTCGAGTCAGCTGTCCATCGCAGTTCACATGCCTCTTGTTTATAAAGGGCCAGAGACCGATCAGAGCAGCAGATGAGGAGACAGAACCTTCTGGCATCAGGAGCTACACGGGGATTGCGCTCGAGAAAGTCGTAGATGCACAGAGCTCCATCAAGGATCACAGCTAATTTTTGACGGTAGATGTGAGGAGAAAAGCACACCTGCCCAGCCTCGACCTGGCTCCCGAATGTTTTGTGCTGATTAATGCGTTACTGAATTTGAGCTTCAACTAAGTCCCCTGCTTTATTTATATCTGTAAGTGCTTCCTGTTGAGGTTTAATTTTTGTGACAGGAGCATCGTGCCAGAATGAATCGTGTCCTGCACCTGCATATGTCCATTTCGGCCGCGGATCGCGGAAGTTTCGACGTTTTCGCGTTCCGCGTGGAACGCGAAAATGTCGAAATGTTGTAATTTCCGAGAGCGGAACGGAAATTGTCGCCCACCCCTAGTTGAATTTATTTTAAACATCATTTAGGGCATGGATGTCATTGGATTGAATTGCAAAATGTGTTTTTTGGAGTATTTCACTTTTTTGGTTTGTGTTAAATTAATGCCTTTGTTGTGTGTGGTGTGTTATGTTGTGTACCTTGCACACCTTTTTTAGCTCTGTGGATTTTCGTTTTTGCATTTTTGCATTAAAGCTGTGTTATTTAGCATGCCTCCCTTGCCTGGCTATTACAGGCTGGTTTCAGTTCATTGTTTTCCAGGCCACCTGCTTGTTGCTTGTGACTGTGTGTCCATGTGGCTGGTGGCCATTTTGTGGCGGTAGTTATAAGTGTGCTGCTTTTGCCATAGAGGGCCTAGGCCTGCATGTGTTTCCTTTGTTCCTTTTTGGCCTAGGCTTTCTTGTTGTGGGCCTGGCCATGTGGCTGGTGGCAAGCCAGGCAGTGTACTTTTGCCATAGGCCTGCATTGTCTGTCTTCGCTTTCTTGTTGTGGGCCTGGCCATGTGGCTGGTGGTCATTTTGAAGCCAGGCAGTGTGCTTTTGCCATAGGCCTGCAAGCGTGTGGCCTAGTCTGCCAACAGGCCGTTCATTCAGTAGGCTCAGAGGTAGTCATGGGTGCATGAAACAACTGTTTCTGTGTGTTCTGTTGAATTTAAACATCATTTAGGGCATGGATGGCATTGGATTGAATTGCAAAATGTGTTTCTTTGGGGTATTTCACTTTTTTTGTGTGTGTTAAATAAATGCCTTTGTTGTGTGTGGTGTGGTGTGTTATGTTGTGTACCTTGCACACCTTGTTTAGCTCTGTGGATTTTCGTGTTTGCATTTTTGCATTAAAGCTGTGTTGTTTAGCATGCCTCCTTTGCCTGGCTATTACAGGCCTGTTTCATTTCATTGTTTTCCAGGCCTCCTGCTTGTTGCTTGTGACTGTGAGAGTGTCCATGTGGCTGGTGGCCATTTTGCGGTGGAACTTTAGTAGTGTGCTGCTTTTGCCATGTATGCCTGCATGTCTTTCCTATGTTCCTCTTGGCTTACTGCTTCCATCCAACCCCTTTGCCAGCTGCAGCTCACTCAATGACGTGATGAGCAAATAATATAATGCCAAACAAACAGGTTCCACTTCCATTACATTTGTATTTTTGATTTTGTTCTTCTTCTTTCCTATCCTTCCTGAGTCTCCACAGTATACAATGAAAGCCTTTATTGTCAAATTCTCACAAATGGCTACACTGTTATGTTTTTTTTAAACTTAAACATAGTTAATAACATTTAATAATATAACATTAACAAGTGTGACCACCACACACTAAGTTATATATCATTTTTGTTTGTTTGTACTAGTAGTAATTGAACCACAACAACAAATGCAACATTTCACTGATGTTCTTCTCCTGGCTTCTATGCTTTTAGGTGCACAAAAAGACAGAGGAGGAGGTGTTATCATTGCCCGTTGTACTGCCAGACAGAATTCCTGCTGCGCACAACGTCACGTGACGTGTGGCCCCAGACATCTCTGCAACTTGTGTAACAGCGTCCTGCTGACATCTGAAGAATATGGGCCCAAAGAAAGTTACCAGGTCCTCCAGTACCAAGAAAGCTGCCAGTGAGAAGAAGGAACAGAAGAAGGAAGTGGCACTTACCAAGACTGGTGTGCCGCTCATGATGTTTTTTGGGAAACAAAAAATTACGCCTGCAGCAGCGGTGTCAGGGGACCAAGCTGGGAGCAGCACCTCTGCATCAGCGCCTCCCCCACCAACCTAGGCCCCAGCCAATGAGTGTCGCAGAGGTAGCCAGTCTACTAACCAGCAGTGATGTTGAAATGTCATTATCGCAAAGTAGTACCCAATCAACGTGGGCGGAAACTCACAACAGCCACCACAACAGCCGCCACAACAGCTGCCACAACAGCCGCAACAAGAGCCGCAACAGGAGCAGCAACAAGAGCCGCAACAACAGCCCACAATAGTAGTTGTTACTCTTGATGTAGGGGCAGATCAGGAAATCGAGCTTCCTGCAGACGAAGAGGAGCAAGCCACTCTTTCAGAAGATCCATTGTCTTCCAGATCCCCAGCAAGGAAAGGGAGGGTTAGTCCATCAACGTCTTCTTCAAGCCCCATTTCTGATGATCTAAATGCCACTTGGAATCCACCAGCTCAGTCTGAGAGCGATGCATGCCACAAGACAAGGCTAGTGAAAAGGAAGGTTCCAGAAAGACTTAGAGTTATGGAGGTAGATGTAGGAGAGGGGGATGATGATGATGACAAGCCAGTCATCATGAACATCACATCCGACCCAGAGGAGATGGAGACCAACATTATTACCCTATACAAAATCGTTGCGAGGGATGTAGCACGGATACCACCAAGACAGGTAACACCAGCTCCAGCTTCCATTTTTACATTTGCTAAGGCCCTGCAGGGACCTACATCAAGGTCAACCACCACCTCAGTAGGTAGTGGTACTGTAAGTGCACAGAGTCAAATTCCATACCCACTCTCCAGTTCATCTGGCATTGAAAGTGGCACCTTCAGCAGCAACAGAAAGTACACCTCTCAAGTTTGGGACTTCTTTTCGGTTAGCAGTACGGAGGAGAACATTGCTGTATGCTCAATTTGTCTACACGCTGTTAGGCGGGGTAAGCTTGGTACAAACTTTGGCATCGGAGGTCAAACAAGTCATCTAGAAAAACACCCTCACCATTAAGTGGGAGACTCACCTACTTCGCTTACAAAAAAGTAAAACTGCACTCATTGCTGTTGGTGGGGATGAAGAAGTAGAAGAAGATATAATCGCAGTGGAAGGTGAACTAGAGGGAGACATTTCTAGCAACATCTCAGTGGCACTGTAGTAAGAGTCAAGCTGAGACACCAAGACAGCAGAGTACTGCAATGAAAAAAAGTGCGCCGTTGAGCCTATCTGGGTTCAAGAAGACAGCTGCGCCACAAAGGAAAATATTCCAGCCTACCATTGACTGCATGCTTAGGTCGGCGGGGCAGTACGAACGTAACCACCCATCAGCACGTTTGTACAATGCGAAGCTGGCTAAAATTATAGCTCTGGACCTTCTCCCTTTTTCTTTTGTGGAAGGGGTGGGTTTCCTTGAATTTGTATCAGCCATCTGCCCTAAATGGAAGATTCCCTGCCGGTCCTATTTCGCCAGAGTTGACGTTCCAGCACTACATCACGATGTGCTGGAATTGCTTGGACAAGCTTTGCAGTAGAGTGCTGTTCACAATATCCACCTGACAACAGACATGTGGACCAGTTGCCAAGCCACTGATTACATGTGCATCATTGCACACTGGATATCTTTTGTGGGGGTTAGAGAAAAGATATCTGAAACAGGTCTTGTTGACACTACTGAGATTTTAAATGCTACTCGGAAACATGCAACTGTAGCCCTGTTCGCCATGGAGAAATCTCATACTGTTGCAAACATTTTGGAAGAGTTTAACAGCAAGGTCTTTGAATGGCTGTGCCCAAGACGGCTTAACATTGGTTTTGTTGCCACGTATAATGGCAGTAGTGTACTTAAGGCCATGGAGGATGGTGGCTATTTCAGTGTTCCGTGTTTGGCGCACTGCATTATCATTATTGTTCAAGACTTTCTGAAAAAAGTAGCCATAGTCAACAACTTACTGACCACCTGACGAAGAATATGCACACATTTTAGCCATTCTTTTAAAGCCCGGAAGCAGCTGAGGATCATTCAATGTGAATATAGAATACCAGTCAAAGCACTCATCCAGGAGGTGGCAACATGTTGGAATTCAGCTTATTACATGCTTGACCATCTGAGCAGTACAGACCAATCAATGAATATGTCATGCAAAGAAGAGGGGATGCTACTGTGAAAGGCATGACCCTTCAGATGGACCAATGGTGCCTAGTCAAATGCCTGACAGAGATGCTTCTTCCTTTCGCGGTCTTCACACGTGAAGTCAGCAAGGAGGACTGTACTATGGGCCAAGCTATCCCATTGTTGCACATGCTACAGCAACAGCTGAAGGAGGTGTCCTAAGCGTACATAGGTGTGGAGGAAAAAAACGAAGCATATGAGTTGGTGGAGAGCTTATCCCGTTGCTTAGCTGAAAATATAAGGGTGCAAACTAAGATTGTGTCAGGACAGCATTACATTTGTGCCACAATTCTGGATCCACGGTACAAATCAGCACTGATCAGTAAGACATTCATTCCTTTTTCAGAACTGGAGGCTGCCCGGTACAAAACTTGGATAGCTAAGGTAGCCAGTGACTTGGAAAATGAACGGATGGCAATTAAAGGCCCGCTACTCAAACCCACAACAAGTACTGCAGCAGGGCATCCGGCGTAAAGTTCCTCTTCTGAGCCTGCGGGCAGTGCATTTGCCTCAGAGCGGTCACCAACACTATCGACAACAACAGCAAGAACCGGATCATCAGCCCCAGTAAAATCTGCACAGGATTGGCATTTTACAACAAGGGCTTGCTAGGTCCAGTGCTGATGCAAAGACAAAAGAGGCAAAACAAACTGTAGCACCCCTGAACATTGAGTGGATGGTCCAGGCCTATCTGGATGACCCAACAGAGGTCTACATTGATCAAAACCCATTGCGGTATTGGTATGGGAAAAGATTTGTGTTGTTTTTTGTTGAGCATGAAGTGAATTCATTGTGTACTCTTATTTAATCTACACACTAAAAGTAACTCAAGTCAATGTTTTTTAATAACAAAATTGTACTTCTACTGCAGGCTGATCCATTGCATTTTGAATATGGAATGTGGACTCACTCTGTACAGTGCACACTTAGTTGGACAACACCATGATGATGATGACCACAGTGACATAGTATCTTCACAGTCACTCAGTAGAATTGATGGAATAAGTCAGGGCGTTTCATGAGTGGCATAAAAGGTAAACAAGTCAACAACAACCACAGCAGACCTACATGTCTGTGTAGTGGTGGAGTCGATTGTAGTGGTATGACTGACAGCGGTGGATTGATTTAGTCACTTAATTTGTAAAATGCTATGTTGCTGTATATGTGCTTTGTCTGCCTCTGTCAAAAAATGTACGCTAAATGGAGGATGGTTCATGGGTGCCGTGGGCCTGCCCTGTCCTGTTGCTGTTGTAGGTTAATGCTGGAAACAGAGTAGACATGATGTATCAATGGCACCTCTGAAAGTGTTCTTGTTGCACTCCACCGTAATTTATGCATTTTTTTTCTTCTTGATTTTTCAATATCCCTTTTGTTTTTCCATCTACAATTACAGGCCGGCCCTTACCCTGTGCTATACTGGGAAAAACAATTCACACTTACCTTACCAATCCGCATCTGCCAGGCAGGCAGTGGCGGGACCCAAGATTGATGAACGGAGCGTCCATGGAAGGGAGGACCAAGAGGAATGCCAAGATGCAACTTCCCAATTTGACCAGGATAACATACAGTACCACTATCATTATTGATCATCTTTTAAATAATTTGATTCATTTTTTATCATCAAACATTATGACTGTGTGTTGTTGTTATTATGTTTGCTCTCTGCTTATAATTCATACCAACAGCTACTTTTTAATTTTCTTTGCTATCTTTAAAAGTAAGCCCGGTTCAACAGAACAAAAACTGTATGCAATTTGGGTCTCTCTGAAGGCAGACAGGCAGGGCAAATTGCATAATATACTGCTGCCCTGTACTATCTAATTGTCTAGTAGTAGTTAGTAAGTACTAATCATTAACCATCAAGTTATCATCATGATGCATGCATTTGCTTTTTCTTCCTTAAGAGATTTATGCATATGGTCGTCTGCCAAGATTGTGTTTTGTTGTTTGTCCATGCGTAATGTTTTTCTTTGTCAAACCTTTCCCCAAACCCCCCTTCCCAACCATACATCAAACCCTAACCCTCTTCCCCCGGGCTGTGTGATTTATATTGAGGTGTGACTAACTTAATTGTACACCAATAATTGATCACATGCATAATGGGGCAGATGTGGTGAAAGCAACACTAATTCAATTTCAAGGCGAGGATCTTCTTCTGCTTGCCCACCCATGCTCAGTATATTTGCAAGTAAAATATTTTCTCCAAAGGAACCTAATCCATCATAATTAATTTCCGGCATCAATTGGATTCATCAACATCCTCCTACACAGCACTAAATGTTATGCTTGTGTCAAGTGACTCGACACAACTACGGTTTGTAACTTGTTGTACTAGGCTATCCCCGCCACCATTATGTTTTATTTACTTCGTTCTACTACTCCTCCCAGAGTCTCTCTCATGCGACAGACTGTCTCATTTTCTTTTTTTGAAAATGCTACTGCTAGTGTCTACTACTACCACCACAGCCATGGCATCTTCTCCTTTCTCATCGGAAACCAAAACATCATCGCTATGCAGCCATCAATGTGCCTAACTTAAACATCAATCACAGGTAAGATAAGAGGTTTGGGGGAGGTATAATAATGGACTAGTAGGAGAGACTGACAGTACTAGTAGGAAAAGTCACTCAGTGAGGGGTACCGCATCCATCTGTTTGTGTGTTACAAAATCGGCAGATTATTAAATCAAACACTGGGTGCAGCCCTGCAGCAGCAAGGAAACCATTAACAACATATTGCTATGTTTAAGTATAAATATAATTTAATACCCTAACAAAAATAAACTATGTAAAAAATCCCAAAACACTCGACCCATCCCTCTCCCTACCTCCAACCAATGTCCGAAACGAGAAAGTCCAACCAATGTCTAAAATGTCCATAATAATAAACCACAATGCAACGCCCAATTCCCACCAACCAAATAAAGGATTAAAAAGGGGCTATCCAACAGGGTCAAGTTATCGGCGGGCTCTTCGGATTTCCTTCTCCAGGACCTTTATTTTCTTCTTCACCTCCTCTAACTCCTCCTCTAGACTAGGGGTGGGCGGAATTTGCGAAAGTGACTTTCGCAAATTATCGCGAAAATGTTAAAAATCTCCGCAAACAAGCGGAAATATCGCGAAGATGCGGAAGATTTTTTCCTGCCTCTTCGGGGTATTTTCTGCATGGTCGTGGCTTGCCAACTTACCCATGCGGTTGCTCGCGGGCGCGGCCATCTTGTTTTCACTCTTCTCACGGTGCATGATCGCGAGAAGAAAGACGTGATCGCGAGACCAATGACATTACTGCGGGCGCGAACTGTCGCGAGAAAGCGCAAATGGCTACCAGCAATCCAACATCTCTTGGAGAACGCGACCGGATCGGGAAAACTTGTAGCCGAACGCGGGTATTCAGGTAAGGCGATCGTGCGCGCGCGAGAATGTATTATTTTACAGCGCGAGCAAGGAACAAATTATCGCTAAGCTGCGGAATGCGGAAATTTTGACATTTTTGCGCTCTCCGCGGAACGCAAAAATGTCAAATTATCGCAATTTCCGCGAGCGGAACGGAAATTTAGCCCAGGCCTACTCTAGACGTGTATTCCGGAGGAGCATGCGGCATGCATATGCCCTGCAGTTTCATCCACAGGGGGAAGCAGCAGGGCTGGATGTTGTAGTGCGGTGGCGGGCGGCTGCCTGACTGTGGCGCCATACCACTGGAGGGGCCTGGCTGGGGCCCCGGGCATTGGAGGAGGCTGCAGCTGCCTCCGCCTCCTCCTCCGCCGGAACCACCAGCCGCCTGTATTCTCTGCAGATGGCCTCCAGCTTCCGGCGCCGGGCCATGACTGCCAACTCCTTCCTGGATGGGTTTGCTTGGGAAGGAGGAGCTATATCAAGAAAGTAAAAAATATATTAACCAATACACTTAGCAAAATAGTAACACAAATTAATTCAACACATAGTGGCACAGTAGCACTAGTAAGCACAGTACATAACATTTGTGGTATATATCTATCCTCCCACTTGCTCAGCCTCTAACATTTGTGGGAGTTTCAGGCATTATATTACAACTATGTTTGGACTCGAGTACACAGTAGTACTACACCAGTCTTCTTTTCTCTTGTTTTGCGAAATTAATGTATCCTTGTTGTAGCCAGCATGCCAGCTCAGTCAGCTTGCGCCCAAGACAAACATACTCGAGTCATGACGCAGACTCACGTTAGTTTTATTTACTACTGTCTGCAGGTGGGGAGGTCGTATTTTTCTATTACGGGTGGCACTGGCCATACTCTGTTACAACAAGGGCAACTGCTAAATTTCACTTTCACCCTGCCCTGACTACTACAAAAAGGCAGATGATATCTGATCCAATGATCATTGCTTATATATGGCACGACATGAGGTACTTTGTTTTGATTGATTGTGTAACCAGCGATAGGCCACCCATGGCAGGCTGGCTGACACAGTAGAAAATAAATTAACATAGGTAGGGAGTGGTCCTCAGAGTCGGAGGAAGGCGCTTGATAGCTACATACATACACAATATATATGCTGTGCTGTCAAACTACTGTGAGTCAAGGGAGTATTCTGAAAATACAAAATATATTCTCCTCAGCTTTGCTAATCTGGCGCGGTTTCTTTTACATTCTCCTTCAAACTAAGACTCTTCATACAGTGACAGTCTCTACCTCTGCTATCTATGATCAATACCATCCAGGCATCCATTAATTCAAAGTAAACGTCTATCATTCTTCCTAATCTCTCAACAAACCTTAGTTTGTTTCACCGACAACAAACATTTTTTTAAACCACCACCCATGCGTCCTTCCTTCCATGCTTGCCTTGGCTTTGAGTTTAACCCAAACACCACTGATTATTCTTTCTATCCACCCATACAGTTTCACCCACCCAGGCAGGCATCTTTTCTTTCACCTTCCACCCATCCTTCAACCACCCTTGCATCTGATCTGATTCCTATCAGCCACCTGTGCATGCATCCCACATATCCTTCTCTGCCAGTCATAATTAAATATTACATCTTGCCCGTCCTTCCTCCTTCCACCCTTCTTTCCCTTTTCGTTCAGCACATCCATCAAGGTCATCTGATCTGACTTTTAGTTTTCTCCATAAACCTTCCACAGCTGAGTTGAAGTCAGAAGAGGACATTGATTACTCAACTCACGCCGCTAATGCTATTGCTAATGCTAAGTAAAGGGGGTCTTCTTCAACCGTTGTTTACAACAACTTCTTACTTACTAAGTCTCAACAGTACAGTGTACACCCTTGCAGCGAGTGTAATGTCAATAAGTAAGGAATATAACTTACCACCGCCTGCCAATGCTATTGGCTCACCCCCTGCAGCTCATGCAGCTGCCGCATCTCCTGCTCCCTCCAAAATGGCCACGTCGCCAATATCACTAGCAAGATTGAAAAAAAAGTTAATACATACATATATAACATACATCACTGGTACAAATTGGGTACTAGAGTAGAGTAGAGTAGACACTAGTAGTGTTATATGGTCCCTAGGGTCATTTTAGTCTTTGCTAAGTTAGCCTGAGCCATGCAACCATTTTAGCTTCTTTTTTTTGCGCACGTTACCTCGCAGCTTGTTGTGTAAGACGCCTTTGAGCCCACATGAGCTCATACTGCTACTGTCTGAGCGCTGCGTACAAGGTCGAAAAACAAGCCACTTTGCTATGGAGTTCTGGTCATCAGTCTGTATTGCTTAGCCATAACATGCTACACTTTTTGGCATGACTGAGAAATGCTTGCATTATACTAACGCGCACCATTTTTCCCATAACAAGCAGAAGATTCCCTTCTACCAACCAGAGCTTTGCAGAGCTTATGATCATGTAACCAGTACTTCTAGGTTCTAAGGTGAGGGGTCCACCAGAATTCGCTCAGATATCTTCATTTATATTTGATATAAACTATATTCCTACCAATGAGAGGGTGGTTCTTCCCCGACTGTTCAGTTATCATGAATGATTTCCCCCTTTGTCTTCTATGGACTTGTAGTTGTAACAATGTTTATTGTTTTAATCTTATGCATTTTGCTGTTGGTGCTGGGCGGCTCGTATACTGCAATATAGAACAACGTACAGAGCTTGTTAATTGAAAATAAACGTTTTGAACTTACATAGACTCTGTGGTATTTGGTGTGGATTTACACGAGTGAGTGAGCGAAAGGGTGTGCATTGTGTATCTTCGGGGGGTTCGGGGAGCTAATGTGACACTACAGCTAGTCGGTCAGGGGATTGTGAGTTCTGAGGAGTGAGGAGGGTCCAACTTCCCATCACCAATGTCCTATTTTCTTGTGCATAGTTCTGTATGTGCAGAATCCCTACAACAGTCTTGTCTTCCTTTTCTTGTTGTTGTGGGTGGCCTGGCCATGTGGTGGCGGCCATTTTGTGGGACCAGCCACTGCACCACTAGCCACCGTGCTTTTGCTATTGGCCTCCAAGCTTGTGGCACCCAGAGCCAGACCTGCCACCTGCTGCCAAGGTCAAGGGGAGGTAGCGCTGCACAAAAAAACAAGGGCAGCCACCTCTGCCTCTCCGAAAAGCTCCTGGGCCTCCACCCCTGCAGGGCACAGTCTGCCGCAAGACAGGCGGCTCTTGGGCATAGGCGCCTTGCCCTTGGAGCACCCGTCAGTACCCTTAGGCATAGTTCTGGGGTGAGTGGGAGGCAGAAAAGGGAATTTAGAAGGGAAAAATAAAGTTAGGGGAAGAAGTAGGAGCTTAAAGAAGGAAGTAATATAAAACAGTAGAAAAGTGAAAAAAAACACAGTAAAAGTAGAAATAAAATGCAAAATATAGACTTAGGGACAGAGAGGGATAGATAATAAATGAAAAAAAGATCAGAAAAACAGTGTAAAAACCGAAGGATGGCAAAGATAGAGGGAGGATAGAAAAGCAGACCCCAGAACCATAGCATAGAGTGAAAAAACAAGATGGGCACGCTCATCGCGACCGCGTGGGTAAGTTCGCGCGATATTTCCCCGCGAGCATTCAAAAAGCGTTGCGAACATGTAAAACGCGTTCCCGAACATGAAATGCGCATGGCGAACACGCTATACGCGACCCGGAACAGGAAATAAGGCATCGCCAACGGGCGGGACAAGTGAAAAACAAGATGGCTGCGCCCAAAGGCGACCGCATGGGTAAGTTTGCAAGATACTATCCCCTGAGCACGCAAACAGACTCCCGAACATGCAAAACATGTTCACGGGCAAGAAAAACGCATCGTGAATGGACGGGACAAGCAACTACGCAAGCTCGCGTAGCTTGCGAAGCACTTTTGCAACTTCACGTAGTGCGACTACGCAAACTATGCCCAGGGTTAATATAAAGTATAAAAACATAGGGGAAAAAACATGACACATAAGGACTGTATCTGCATAATATCCATTCTTGTTCTATAATCAGTAGCACCATAACATCATATGTACATTACACCAGCTCAACAAAAAGCTGACCAAAAATAAAATGATTGCTTTGTCAAAAATCTCTTAGCCCGCTCCTAGCTCATACTATCCAATGACATGGGGAAGCCCTGTGCAGTACACAGTACTAAGTGAGCCTGATAGTCTGCTAGTATCAGCTCTGGGACAAAACATAATGGTAATAGATATGGAAAAAGGAATTACTGGAGAACCACAGGCCCCTCTTGGCCACACACGTTACACCTAGTTTTCCAGGTCCATATCTTTTTCCCTAAATGTCTGGATCGCACCCGGTATCAAACCCTGGGGCCAAGCGTACCATCTGTGTCATGCCCAGTGGTCCAAGCGACCAACACTTCTCACTCATTTAAGAAACCAGTAGCACTGAGAAACCCTTTTAGAATAAAGAATATGAGATTGAGATGCCAGCTCCACCCAATCAGGATAGGTCTATCACAAAAGTAGTGTCCTGGGATCCATAAAGGGCTTCACAATAAATATTCACCTTTCCTAGCATGCATGCTGACAATCGGAAAAAGGTGAGTTCCACAGGATCGCTACCAAGGCTGCCTTGCAACTACTAAGTTGTCCTATTATATGTCCTATATATAATGAGTAATATGCCAGATTCTGTCAGTGGCAGGGCGATCAGGTTATCTTTTTGCAATTCTCCCTAGTTTGCTATATGCCAAATGTTTTAGATTAGACTCTGCTGTGTTCTCTTACCCTCTGTGATGGCTGCTTCAGGATGGACCTCCGCCCCGTGAATTCAGCAGAACTCTCAACCAATTGCGGTGTCTGCTTACCTTCCTTTATATGCAAATGTGACTCCATCGGGCGGGGTCTCCTTTCTCTGGCTGCAGTCGGAGTCAAAGTATCAATCAGCTCAAATGGTGGCTCACCAAAATGTTGCTTGAAATACTTAGAAAAACTAGAAACAACAGATGTTTGGCAAAACAGGAACAGTTTGTTTAATTAAATAGAGCGGCCAGGAGAACAATCACAGGTGCAGGACAACTGTCTCAATTTACAATCAGTCTGCGGCTGATTTTTATTCGGTTCATCGTAGACAATAAAGTATTTCCTGAGGTCTGTGTTTGGTAAGGAATGTAAACCGCTGCCTTTGGAGTCATGAATTAATTGTCTAATGGAAAATACAGGTGGGCCTCGGCCTTGCGTGGACAAAATGTGATCAGTGGGTAGCGTGTCCAGATGTCCAGCATGCAGATCACTTGATCACTGTGTGTGCTGTGTCCTGATGGACTATATGTTCCTAACTACCCTGCCATCCGACTTTATGGTTTTTTGAGAACATGCATACCCATTTGGCCATGTGTGCTTTATTCGGGCCAATCTTCCTGGACCATTGTATTGTCTCTGCGTCTATCTGTGGGGTTGATTTGGGGTTTTCCAATTGTGTCTTTTTCTGCCGGCTACATGCCACCCCACCTGTGACCTATCAATCATTGAACTGGGGCCTAGGTCTCAGAGCCTGCCTGATTACATATTTTCGAGTTGGGTTGATGTGGAGTTAGTTAATAAAGATGAGATTTCTTTCTCCTACATGAATGTATTTAGGAGTAGTAAAGTTAGGATTCCTAACTTTACTACTTCTAAAGTGAGACAAAATCCTAACTTTACAACTTTCGGTAGCCACAAAAGGCATTTAGGTGTAGTAAAGTTAGGAATCCTAACTTTATTACTCCCGCCGGGGTTGCAGAAAAAAAACGTCCGCATGCCCCGCGGAAAAACTGGCGGTCAGATTAGGATGCACTGCTCGAAAAATCCGACCGTGACAGTCGGATTCCACAAAACTCTGCCGGGAACATCCGGAAAATCTGTAAATCCTTCCGTGGCAGGTAGAAATGCTGCAGAAATAACCAATAAGGCCGATCAACCAGCGGAATGACCCAAAGGGAAATTATGATAAGATGGCGGAGCCAGCGGACCAATCAGTTGTTTCTGACAACCGGGGTCACGCGAAATGATGAGTGGTAGAGCTGGCGGAAGGATCATTGCATTCAGACTGCTGCGGTCACGGGGAAAGAGGAACGATGTTCGAAAGCAACCATACAACAATGCTACCAAGTATTGCTGTTTGTTTGGTGCTACCTCCAAATCATCTGACACACCCCAATGACACATGCCCATGGCAAGAAAAAAATACAAATCCCAGGTCAACCCAGATAACACACCTGACATGAATATTCCATTTGGACCCACCCACATAGCTGAGTATTAAACTAAACCCTTCCCTGACCAGCATCCTTTGCACAACTCCAGAAGTGATGGGTCAAGCACCACAGCACAAAGGAGAGGCAAATCAGCACACATCACACCATCACAACCACCCACACCAACACACACCACACACATCTCCACCACCACCTTCCCACCTGCACTTCTCACCCATTTGCACATCACACACCATGGCACAGAAAACAAATCCAAAATTCACAATGAGTTGTCAGTCATGGAAGATGAGATAATCAGAGTAGAACCACATTTGTTTGGCAGCATGGTCCAACAGACACCAGGGGCCAGAAAAAAGCCAATGTGGGAAAGGATAGTCAACAAAGTCAATGCAGTAGGGACCACCATGCGCACCCTGCGTGACATCAAGATGAGGTGGCATGGCCTCAAGAGCAGGGTGAAAGAGCGTGCCAACAAGAACCATGAGCTGGCTCAGAGGACTGGCGGTGGCCCTCCCATTCCACTACTAACATTCACTGAATAGGAGGAGAAGGTGCTTGCCACTCAGCTTCCAGAGAGTCTCACTGGAATACCCGGAGGAGTGGAGGCTGGTAAGTACCAACAAATGTCTCCCATTACACTGCTATGTACTGTCTTGCACAACTAGAAAGCTACACTTCCTAGACCTAAATGCACTTATGTACAACACACTTTTCCCAACACATGTCTCACATATATAACACTTCCTTCCTCCTAATCACTACATAGGTAGCTAGCAATATTTCTATGGGGGCATGTGTACAGGCAGCCAGTACTACAACTCCACCAGGCCCCCTTGTCCCACAGGAGAGCAGGATGGAGCATTCCTCACACTCAGAACCATGTGGCAGCTATTTCATTGCTCTCCTCAAACTTACAGGTAGGGAGCCATCTTAACAGAGTGGGGGATATGGCGGTAGGAAGCCAGCACTACAACTCCCACCAGGACCCCTTGACCCACAGCAGAGCAAGATGGAGCACTCCCCACACCCAGAGCCATGTGGCAGCCATTTCATTGCTCTCCTCAAACTTACAAGTAGGTAGCCCTCTTAACAGGGAGGGGTTATGTGGGTAGGAAGCCAGCAATAAATCTCCCACCAGGCCCCTTGTCTCACAGCAGAGCAAGATAGAACACTCCCCACACCCAGAACCATGTGACAGCCACTTCATTGCTCTCCTCAAACTTACAGGTAGGTAGCCATCTTAACTAACAGGGAGGGGGCATGTGGGTAGGAAACCAGCACTACAACCCCCACCAGGCCCCCTTGTACCACAGCAGAGCAAGATAGAGCACTCTCCACACACAGAACCAGGTGGCAGCCATTTCATTGCTCCCCTCAAACGTACTGGTAGGTAGCCATCTTAACAGGGAGGGGGTATGTCGGATGGAAGCCAGCACTACAACTCCCACCAAGCCCCCTAGTCCCACAGCAGAGCAAGATGGAGCACTCCCCACACCCAGAACCAGGTGGCAGCCATTTCATTGCTCCCCTCAAACTTACAGGTAGGAAGCCATCTAAACAGGGAGGGGGTATGTGAGTAGGAAGCCAGCACTACAACTGCCACCATGCCCCCTTGTCCCACAGCAGAGCAATATGGAGCACTCCCCACACCCAGAACCATGTGGCAGCCATTACATTGCTCTCCTCAAACTTACAGGTAGGGAACCATCTTAACAGGGAGGGGGGTATGAGGGTAGGAAGCCAGCACTACAACTCCCACCGGGCCCCCTTGACCCACAACAGAGCAAAATGGAACACTCCCCACACCCAGAACCACGTGGAAGCCATTTCATTGTTCTCCTCAAACATACAGGTAGGGAACCATCTTTACCAGGAGGGGGTATGTGGGTAGGAAGCAAGCCATGCAACTCCCACCAAGTTTCCCTTGACCCACAACAAAGCAAGATGGAGCACTCCCCACACCCAGAACTAGGTGGCAGCCATTTCATTTCTCCCCTCAAACTTACAGGTAGGTAGCCATCTTAACAGGGAGGGGGGTATGTGGGTAGGAAGCCAGCACTACAACTCCCACCAGGACCCCTTGTCCCACAGCAGAGCAAGATGGAGCACCCCCCACACCCAGAACCAGGTGGCAGCCATTTCATTTCCCCCCTCAAACTTACAGGTAGGCAGCCATCTTAACAGGGAGGGGGCATGGGGGTAGGAAGCCTGCACTATAACTTCCACCAGGCCCCCTTGTCCCACAGCCGAGCAAGATGGCGTACTCCCCATACCCAGAACCATTTTTCTCCACTGTGTCACCTAACAGGTAGGTAGTCAGTGCATACACCCTGTCACCCTTCTCAAAATGCATGGAACCATATGACCACAAGAGCCCTCACATGTCAGCCAACTTGACACAGATCCAAAAGTTACATCCAATTTGCAGCCAGCGAAGCGCATGTAACTTTCACAGGAATTAAACTTTGACTCACCAAGTCACATGTGAAAGAAAGTCAGGGTCCAATCATGCACATCACAGAATGCAATATGTAATTGCCATGGTGTCAGAGCATGAAGGCCCATATGAACCCAAAACATTCACGGTCAATCTGACAACCAAATAAAAGTACATGGTATGAAAGAACATTCATAACATTCCAATGGCTAGTTTTTGCATAGCTGAAACTGATTCCATGAAGAGTAAACAAAAATGACGCATTATCAAAAGTTGATGTGCACCAAGTTGTTACATGATGAGATGTCCTTGTAAACACACCTTCTGTACGTGGCACATGGTTGCAATTTACATGTCACACTATGGACAAGTAATGTAAGTAACTCAACATCATGTCATGATCCCATTATCTTTCAGCCATACCAAGTGATTGCAATGTAAAATGTCTGGTGTATCAAATGTAACATCCAAAAGTCTGACACCAAGCTTGTGGAGTGCACTTAACTGACAATTTAACCTCTGTTCAACAGGAGATCCACAAGCAACTGCAGATGAAAACACCAACAACCAGCAGAGCCTGTCTCCCCTCCCCCCCCCGGAAAGTGAACTCTCTGATGCAGATTCCCTATGTTTCTCAGATGAGGAGCAACAACCTGGCCCCTCAGGACTGCCAGGGCACACTACATCTCAGGGCCTCATTGCCCCACCACCATCACCAGCACAGCGGCAACAACAGCGCTGACCCTTGCTACAACGACCTGTGTGGCAGCCACCTCCACCATCACCACTGCTGCCTGCAACACTCTCCCTGCATCAGTGGTTACCAACACCACCACACAATCCGAGGATGCCAGTAAGAGTGTGCGTGTGAGTTGAGTCCCAACGCCAAAGGTCCGTGCCGGCAGGGCAGGTGTGAGGGCAACTAGGGTACAATCACAGGAGGACACTGAGACAGAGGCCCTGGCCACCGTTGCAAGAGCTAATTATACATAAGAGGGTCTCTGTAAAGTCCTTAAAAAAGGGGAAAAGAAGCAGGGAAACACAATCAAATAAACAACACAAAACCCCTTCAAATTATACCAAAAATAATATCCGACAAAAGAGCTAACCAATATCTCACATAAATTTGTATTTTATTATCAAAAATATTTTTTCTTTTTCATATAATAATATATATCATTTAGTCAATAAATACATAATGCTATATTCTTCTTCCAAATACGGTAAATTTCAGAGCACAACGAAGCAAAAACAGTTAATCCAAATGCATGACTCAACAACAATAGACATACATACATAATATATAATAAGTCAAACCAAACAAAGACAATTATAATACACAATACATATAACAATAGTGTACATCAAAGACAATATACAGAACAAAAATAAACAAATGCGCCGACGTGCAATTCGGAATCCAATTTGCCGTCCTTCCCCAGGGCGCTGAAGGTATAGAAAACCGATACATTCATATATTCAAAGATTCAAATTCAAACATTAAGGGGCCGATTCCGATCCTGGAAAAACCGGGTACGAACCGTCGGTCGGAGCGTTTTCTCCGTCCGACTCGTACCCGGTAAAAACACCATACAAACTTGCAAGTACGATTCGCACGGAAACACCATTTCCGTACGAGTCAGAAAAAACACCGACCGACAGCAAAATCCATACGAATGTGATCCGGGACACCGCGGACGTGACGTCCGGACGGAGTTTGGCATGTTTTTACGTCCCAGCAAGTACGATTCGCACCGACAGCAGTCCGGATGGCAATATTTTTACGGCACCCAAAAAGTGCTGGAAAAGCGAAGGACGCCGTGATGCGAGCGGAATAAGGGGCCCAGTACGTGACGTCCCCCCCAGCCCCCCGTATGTACGCGCGTCCCCCCCAGCCCCCCGTATGTACGTGCCGTCCCCTCCCAGCCCCCCGTATGTACGTGCCGTCCCCCCCAGCCCCCTGTATGTGCACGCCATCCCCCCCCAGCCCCGTGGATGAACGCGCCGTATCCCCCAGCCCCCCCTGTGGATGGACGCGCCGTACCCCCACCCGTGTTTGTATGGCACGTACCCCCACCCATGTATGTATGGCACGTACCCCCACCCGTGTATGTACGGCATGTACCCCCACCCGTGTATGTACGGCACGTACCCCCGTAGGTATGGTGCAGACCCCCAGCGCTACGTGCTGGGGGTCCGCACCGTACCTACGGGGGTGGGGGTACGTGCCGTACCTACGGGGGTAGGGGTACGTTCCATACATACACGGGTGGGGGTACGTGCCGTACATACACGGGTGGGGGTACGGCACGTCCATCCGCGGGGGGGGCTGGGGGTACGGCGCGTCCATCCGTGGGGCTGGGGGGGATGGCGCGTACATACGGGGGGTCTGGGGGTATGGCGCGTACATACAGGGGCTGGGGGGGACGGCGCGTACATACGGGGGCTGGGGGGGTGTTCGGGGCGTACAGGGCACCTGTTTGGATGTCGCCATGGTTGCTATAGGAGTTCGCTCCGGACGGTCTTTTTACCATACGGTTGTACAATCGGACGGATGGTACGAATCGTACTTGCGCGCTCGGACTTCAGTTTTCAAATTCGGACGTAAAAATGTCCGGGGACGTGTCGGACACCTTTTCCGACCCGAGGACGTGTCGGGGAATTTACCCAATGCGATTCGTATGGACTTTTTCACATACGAATCGTACTTGCCAGTTTGTACGGGACTTGTACGATTCGTAGGGTAAAAAATCCAGATACGATTCGTACGGGGAATATTTTTCCAGGATCGGAATCGGCCCCTTAGTTGTAGCTTCGCCAATAGCATCTGTGGGAACAGTTATATTGTCATTTAATTTTTGAATAAATCAAAATTTATACATAAAAAAGTGTTTTATATGAGCTTAAAAATTGGAGTCAATAGATAACATAATTCCAGTAAGATGAAAAGATAGAATTCATGATCCAAAGGGGACCGTGGAAGATCGAAACAAGTTTGGAAGAATAGATCCCCAAGTGAAAAGAAATAGGAGTACACCCAAGTGCACCTATGCTACAAGATGTATATACAAATATCATAATCTACATACTTGTTAAAACACACATAATGAATGTGGAGGTACTGTAAGTTACGAAAGCAGAATGTATCCCTGACGATCTCTTCCAAAGTCTGGAGATTATCAATGGGTCTCCTGGATAGTGAATTCTTTTTAACCAAGAATAGAGCCCGCCTGTAACTATGGGTATTAAATATTTAAATCCCCTTAGTACATGAACTAAAAGGGAGAGATAAAAAAATAAGAAAAATGTATAAATTAATTTAATTTCAATATTAAAAACAATGCAGCAGAAGTCCTATAAGGACCACTGGTACACCCACCTAAAAAAGTTGATGTCCATGTATATCCGTAATGTAAAATCTTGGAGTGACATGAAATAGATGAAGCGGTCGGTTTCCACAGGAGACTTAAGTCATAGCGGATAACTCAAGTATGTTACATGTTGGATGTGGTAAGTAATACAATAGTTAGACTTTACTTCATCTCTCTTCAGAAAAATCTGAAACATACTTTGAAAAGAGAGAAATATAAAAAGCTACCTAACCACTATAGTGCAAAATAAAAAATATAATGCAAGTCAGATGTAAGCCTAGTCCCTAAATATAAAATAATCGAGTGAGAAGATCCAATCGAAACCATTAAATAACCTCCATAGCCGAGCATAATAATAGAATGAAAAGTACGTTCGGGCGGGTAGCGTCTACATCAAATAGACACCGAGCATTCACTGCAAGTATAGGGTGCACTGTAAAAGAGTGCCGTTAACTATAGTAGAAGTATTTCCTGTCTACAGTAAGTGGAACGAAATACCTCATTCTTTTAAAAGCAGAAAAAACTTACTGTACGGGTCCAAGAACCACCGTATATCTTCTTCCCGTAAATTGTAGCAGTGAATCAGTACCCGGCGTAGACTCTCTTTATGTAGTGCTCGCGGTAGCAGAAATCAGAAAAGCCAAAACACCTGACGGTGTGATAACCGCTAGTCCGTAACATAGTTAGCGCCCTGTCATCGTAACGCCGCCATCTTGGAATTACGGAAACACATAGCCCGAATTCGAACAGCCCAATATGTCAATAATACTAATTACTGACATGGTATTTAAGCTCTGAGTGTACAGTACGTCAGCCTAACAAAAAAATAGGAAAATATAAGGGGAGATAAAAGACAAAATAAGGACCATATTGTTACAAAAAACGGAAATATAAGTATATATAACATATCTAGAGTATAAATATCAGAATATTAATACTCAAAAACCTTTTAAAGATAGAAGGATGTCAGGAAAATATCGGTTGCTCGATGGACCATAAACCAGTGTTGCAGCTGGAACATGAACATGGCAGCCATATTGGAATGGGAAGCAAAATCTAGATGGTATATAGGAACTGAGAACCCTCGCAAAAAAAGTGTAGATACGAATATTGAATTACACTTTATATAGGATCACCGTCCAAGAAAAAGGAAGATAGAAACAGACCCAAAAATTCGAAACCTAGAAATATGTTTCTAAGTGATATACCATGTCCATAGGGAAAATGCAAAAAATATACAATTACAAAATTGCAATGCAGGTCTGGAGGGTGAATATCCAAAAAACCTCTCTTTTCCATCTGAGAGCATCACTATTGCCATCTTTAGGTGTGTGGATTCGTTCCAATATCAACATGTGGAGATAGTCAATGGAATGCTGGTTCTCTTGCTAATGTTTTACTAAAGGTGCTCCCACACGTTCAGTGTTAAGAGCAGATTTGTGTTCGCTAAATCTGACCCGCATCTCTCTTCTAGTTTCCCCTACGTAGCCTTTGCCACAAGGGCAA
Source organism: Triturus cristatus (assembly GCF_964204655.1). Lineage (NCBI taxonomy): Eukaryota > Metazoa > Chordata > Amphibia > Caudata > Salamandridae > Triturus > Triturus cristatus. Next base: position 744,221,985 of record NC_140583.1, read on the forward strand.
AGAATGAGATAGATCAGATTCGAGGTCTTACAGTTCGTCATTTCCTTAAACTGAAAGGTTCTGTTGCCCCATTGCAGGCTAGACATGGTTTTGACAAAAGCGCAGGCATGGCATCCGCCACATCTGTGTGATCCTAAAACTGGGTTAGTACCCATAATGGACCGCTGGATTTTTTCTTTCCTGTCCGGTAACATGGATTTAACCAATACATTTCTCAGATTTCTGTTTCTACAAAAGGCGAAAATTAGTTTGGGCATCGTCTTCATCTGGACTCCAGAATTAAGAATATGCTAAGAAGAGTTAATCACTTGACACAATTCATTATTAAGAGTTGAATGTCTAGTAACACAGACTAGATTCTCTTGGGTATCTTTTGCCTTGGGTTGTAGTAGAGTATCGCGGTTGTAGTATTTCGCTCTCTTATAATACTCTTTGATTATTCTATAGGGATATCCTCTGTTCAAAAGTTTGTTTTTCAAATTGTCAGCATGGACTTCAAAGGATTTGAGACACGTACAGTTCCTGAGGAGACGCAGGAACTGGCTAAAAGGAATACTATCCTTTTGGCTCCTACGATGGTAACTGTGGTATTAAAGCAGGGTGTTTCTTGCTGTAGGTTTAGTATACAGAGAAACCACAATGTGTTCCTCTGCTACCTCGATCCATATATCTAAAAACTCAATTTTTTCTTTACTGGTTTTGGGGGTAAATTTAAGACATGGATAACAAAAATGTATCCACAACATGAATTCCGAGAGTTGTTCCTCGGGCTCACTCCAAATAAAAAAGATATCATCAATATATAAAAAATAATGAGTAATATTTTCAGAGAACGGAGCAAGCTCATTATAGATGAACTTATTTTCAAAAGCACCCATATACAAATTCGCCACATTCGGAGCACAAGCCGCTCCCTTACTGATGCCAAGCATTTGTTAGTATATGATTTTATCGAATTCGAAATAATTCTCTTGTAATACAACCGCAAGACATTCTAGAATAAAAAGATTGTCTAAGTTGTTAGTATTCTCTTCCAAGGCAATTTTAACCGCTTCAAAAGCCCCAACTTTGGGGTATATTTGAATACAATGCCTCAATGTCCATTGAGACAAGAATGTCAGTGGTGGAGTTAAAATCAAGGCCTTCCATTTTGCTTATTAGGTGGCCAGTATCCCTCACAAATGGTGGTAGATTACTGACCAAGGGTGCTAGAATTCCATCAACAAATTTAGATAATGGTTCCGTCAGTGAACCAATCGTTGAAACTATGGGCCTGAAAGGGGGATTATCCATATCTTTATGTACCTTGGGAAGGCCATATAGCACAGGGATTTGGTAATAGTCCTTATTCAAATATTCAAAGAACAGCATGTCACACATACAGCACACTACTTGCATCTGCGTACTCACCAACGAGCTACGCACGCTCCGGATGCAGATTTGCCATCAATTGTGGGATGATGCTGTTACGCAGTATGTAGGAATCATGTGGTGAACCTGGAAATTTGGCACAGACATGGGAGATAATCATATCCGCGTGGCATACAACTTGCACATTAATGGAATGGTAATGCTTCCTGTTACGGGAGATGTGCTCATGTTCCTGAGGTGGAACTAGGCCAAAGTGTGCGCAGTCAATGGCTCCAACTACATTAGGTATATGTTCATGATCATAAAAATCACCCTTCACATCTGCCAATTCATGTCTCCTTGGAAAGTGGATTTAGCGGTCCTTGTAGGTCAACATTGCGGACAGGACATCACGTAACACCATGCTGAACATAGCTTGAGACATCCCACCGGTGAGGGCCACTGTATACTGAAACAATCCAGTGGCAAAGAAATACAGAGCGGCATCACCTTAACTGTTGGCGTGAAAGCTGTCGGATAGGTTCTGTGAGGCCTCAGATGGGGCTCCAACTGAGCACATAGCTCTTGAAGGGTAGGGCAATTCAGATGGAATTTCCTTATGATGTCCTCATCCTCCATGTTAGCCAGCACTGGGAAAGGCTGATGCACATTCTGTATTCTCCTATATTATATGAAAGAGGACACATGTAAATTAAATTCACCAATGAGATGTGGCAAACATCTTACATATTGACTAACACAGCACCAACATTGACAGCACTGTAACAACAGCTTAATGTACAAGCCACATGCAGAGACACCTTGATCTCATGTAGTCGTACATGTGGTCAGTATGTACATACTAACTACTTCCTAATCAGATTCAGACTATGTGAATGGTAAATGGTGCACTCCTACATCTTGTGTCATCAGCCCTGGGTAGATGACACAGAACAAATGGCAAACAGCAACACTGCTGACTTCGACACAGCTGTTGTACCTGCAACACCTTCTTGCTTTAGTCTCACTGAGCACAACATTTTTACACAATGAGCACAGTGTGTGTAAGCTGATCGACTATCAAAATAATACAGCACTGTACACAGTGAAATAGGCACATAATGTGGTCAGTCCATCATTACTGTGGGTTGATTACCCATCTTACACATCGACATGTTCACAAATATGAGACTCCATTACACACCAAATCTGTGTACATGCACACAAATATCATATGTGACATGTGAGGAAGTACATGCCATTGCATGTAATCATGCGCACTGACATGGCATGTGTGGGCATTAGTGAGTTAAATGTCACACTCGCATTTCACTTTACAACCAGGTGCAACAATATATTGTAAAGGTATAGTGTTCACGGATGAAAATTGGCAAGTGCCAATTCAATAGCACAATGTTTCTATAGGTGCGGTAGGCGTGCTCCACCACTGCGGTCCCGGTCATTGGATACAATTGAAAGATGCTGGATTGTGATAAAGACCACTCGCCCCCACAGTGTGATACCGCATATGCCAATGCCATTGCAGCCAATGGGAACCGCCATTGCCATAGTGCAATACAGTTTTGAAACCCGCGGTAGGCGTGCGCCCCGCCACCCCGGTCCCGGTCATTAGAGACAATTGAAAGATGCCAGATTGCGGTAGAGACCACCTGGCCCCCGCAGTGTGACACCCCCTATGCTAATGCCATTGCAGCCAATGGGAACCGCCATCATGGAAGTGCAATACAGTTTTGAAACTCGCGGTAGGCGTTCACCACCACCACAGGCCCGGTCACTGGATACAAATGAAAGAAGCCGGATTGCGGAAGACACCACCTGGCCCCGGCGGTGTAACACTGCCTATGCCAATGCCATTGCAGCCAATGGGAACCACCATGCAGTAGTGCAAAACAATTTCGAAACTCACAGTAGGCGTGCACCACCACCACGGGCCCAGTCATTGGATACAATTGAAAGATGCCCGATTGCGGAAGACACCACCTGGCTCCGGCAGTGTAACACCACCTATGCCAATGCTATTGCAGTCAATGGGAACCGCCATCGCAGTAGTGTAATACAGTTTTGAAACTCGCGGTGGGCGTGCACTGTCACCGCGGTCCCGGTCATTGAATACAATTGAAAGATGCAAACCAGGCAGACCAATTGCTTCACCACTGAAACAACCCTTGGGGCCAATAAATGTCTGTGTGAGAGCCACACATGTCACTTGCATTCAGACACTGCTGCCTGCCATTCATCACCACCAACTGCTGCTGTATCTGTACTCTGGACCCAGTGATGGCGCGAACAGAGAACATGAGGGCCCGTTCCTTCACCACAGAAGAGCTGGAAGTCCTGGTGGACGAGTTCCTTGCACAGTAAGGGAGGCTATATGGTGCTCCAGATATACTGGTAAGTGTCTGAGTAAAGGTTTGAGAGTTTTCAGAATGCTCACATGATGTTACTGTACAGTAGTATGTGCCTGTGAGTTCAAGCCAATGTGCATGCATCAATATTTTGCCAACTGCATGCTCCATACATGACCTAGTACTAATTGCACTTGAATATTTGGGGAGGATGGCAACATGGACCCTTGCCCAGCTCTTCTTAAGCCAAAATAAACACATGTTGTTCTGAGACTGGGTAATGTAAATGTGTGAGACACTGCCTAGCATGCTGACTTCGTGTCAATGGGGTGTGTAACCTTATTTCCACAGTTCCCTGACTGCAATTAAGGATGGGAATGACATACTGTGGTCTGGCAGTTACCCAGTTACCCTGCTGGTTGGAGAGACTCAAAGTCTGATCACACACTCTCTGTGCTATGTGATGTCCTAGTCCATTAAGTGTTCATATGCTCATTTGTGACATTACAAATGTAGCTTTGGCCAGAGGGTACTGAATAATGTTTGTACAGTTTTAAAATTGACCCTATGGAGATGTGTCCATTCTGCACAGGAGTACAATGCCTGAGTCTATCAATCTTGGGGGTTATTCACCTATGACACATCGGCTAAATGTAAGGTGGGTATGTCATCCTACTATTGATTCCATGATAAGTTGAGTCTCACATGTATATGCACTGTTTCTCCATACATATTGTACATGCATGTGATTTCTGTGATGGCCCACATGTATCCTCAATGTGAGGCCCCCTGGCCTACACAGAAACTGCCCATTTTTACAAGGACCCATCACCAAAATGACTGAGTGAAACATATGTGTTGCCCACAACCCTATTTCTCAATGAGCCATCATAGGCCTGAGGATTGCACAAGACAGGACTCCACCTTGTGAGAAGAGTGTGAGATTCTAAAAGCATGGCCCTAAATGTGACCACCATGACACATGTAGCTAGGGAATGGTCAGGGTCATTATGGGGCGTGTAGTGTAGGACACAGTGAGTCCACCTCTACACATCATTTCCAGTGTATTGTATGTCATGCTCACTCACATAGTGCATCACAGCTGAGGGCCATTTTTACATTGGTTTCTATGCTGGCACTCTGCTTGTGTATGAGAAGGGCATGTAGTGTGTCCATCATTGTTAGACTTGGGGTCTCTAGTTGGCACAGGTATGCACTTGTGACAAATAGGGACCCTTGCCCCTAGTCAGGGTAAGGGGGTACACTCCTAAAATAACCCCTGCTCACCACCTTGGTAGCTTGGCAAGAGCAGACAGGCTCATCTCAGAGGCAGTGTGTAAAGCATTTGTGAACACATACTGTAACCAAGTGACAAGACTACAGTTGGACAAAACACAGGTTTTATATCAAAAATAAGTATTCTTTATATAGATTTACTACAAGACCATAAATGACAAAAATGCACAATACTGTAACTTTAGATGGTAGAATTTAGCTTAGTTCTCTTAAGTTCTTAAATGCAACACTTTAATTCAAAGTACCTTTTAGATGCAACACGCAGGGCAACGAAAGTGTTGCAACGATGTTGATGCGATGAAGATTTTGGTGCAAAGAAATAAAGAAGTGAAGATCTTCCAGATGCGGCACGCTTCTCCGATGTTGCGAGAAGACTCGACTCGATGCGTCAGCTACAGCGGCGACATCCCTTTACGCGATGCGACGTCAGCAGCCTTGGCGGTGAAACTCTTCTCCAATGTTGCGAGACGCTTCCGCTCGATGCGATGCTGCAGCGGCGACACCCCTTTACATGATGCGACGACAACAGCTCCAACGGCGGCACGCTTCTCCTTCTTGAGTCGTGCTTCCAGCTCCTTGCGACATGCAGTCCCTCAGAAGGCCCAACAACAGCAGCAGGCACTTCCAAAGAACTCTGAGGAGCTGGGGGGTGAAGTTTGTTGTTCCTGAGACTTCAGCAGGAGGCAAGCTCTTTTCCAAGCCCTTGGAGATCCTTCACAAGTTGAGCAAAAGTACACACAAAGTTCCTTTCTCCTCTCTTTTGCAGTAGGCAACCCCTGCAGGCCAATCCCCCAGTTTCAGGGATAGTCTCTCCTCAGTTTCTTCATGGTTCCTCTCCTCAGCAAAGTTTCTTCTTGTTTCCCAAAGTGATCTAAATTCTTGGGATCAGAGTCCCAATACTTATACCCCCTACAGTGAGTATGTGTCGTTGCCATCCGCACCGTAAATGCCTGTGTTGGGGGACCCTTGGGTCTCCCCCTCTGTCCAAGTCATAGGGCTGCGGGTAACAGGGGGTCCGACGCGGAACCCCAAAGCAACCACCCGGACGATTTGCGAGCCAGACACTCCGGCTCGCACAGGCTGTCCGACGCGTGCATCGTACTGGCTCGGTTGTGAATCGCATCCATTGCACGCCACGGTTAGCTTACGACTGAGACGTACGAAGAGGTTCGGACCCGGAAACTACTCAGTCGGTGTATTTCATTTAGCTCGCATCGTACTTGCTCGCTCCTACAGTTGTACGAGTTGGGCGGAAAACACGCGTACAGCTCGTAGTTTTTCCAGCTGGATCGCATTCTGTGCCCTTCCAACCCGGATCGGAATCGGCCCCAGAATGTTAAAACCAACTTCACTAAAAGATGCATTTTATCATTCTGAGTTCAGGCATTCTAAATTCGAATTTCTACCATGTTCCCTGAGTCAGTTAGGATTATAAAATGTAATAACCAAACTGCCCATTCTAGCCTATGGAGAACAGGTAGCCTTGCAATAGTGAAAAACGAAAATGGCTGTAATTTACTATTAGAATATGCCGCACACACCAGGGAGTGTCTTACCTTATCCTTACAATGCACCCTGCCCTTGGGCCTACCATAGGGGTGTCTGATATGAAGAAAAGGGAAGGTTAAGGGACTGGCAAGTGGGTGCACTTGCCCAGTCAGCATGACAGTACCAGACTGCTCGCAGGCTCTGCAATGGCAGACCTTGGACACATTTTTACAGGCTGCTTCTGTGGGTGGCACAACTAGTGCTGCAAGCCCACCAGCGGCATTTGGATTTACAAGCCCTGGGCACTCCTGGTGCACTGTACTAGGGTCTGACAAGTAAACCAAACCAACCAAACATGGAATCACAAATCCATACATTAATTTACAATAGGGAGCACTTGCACTGTGGCACTGGACAGCAGTGACACAGTGCCCTGAGCAACTAACACCAGCAAAAACACATGAGGCAACAACAACAAAAATGGAAGGGAGACCCACGCCAAGGTGCCAGGTCTAACAATAATCATATATGTATATATTGCAATGATATGGTTTGCTCCAAGTGTACTATGTGACATGCTGTATGGGCTCTGCTCTCCATTGATGTGTTGGTGTGCTATGTATTTTCATACTCCTGTACTGTCCCACAGTGGTACACATCACAGTGTCACATAAACCTCTTCTTCTTGTCTCCCATGCCTGCAGCTTAAGGTCCATCAGCGTAAGGCCATATGGAGGGCCACTGCATGCAAGGTGCCGTCTCTGGGTGTTTTCAACCAACATCATACACACTGCTACAAGAGGTGGGATGACATCTGCCGCCTGAGCAAAAACATCGCTGAGATAACGCTGGAGGTACTCCCTCAAAGTGGCAGGTTGGCATGCCTGAGCATGACACCACTAATGGCCCACATCTTGACTGTGACACATCCACAGCTGGATGGAAGCTTGAAAGTTGGGGGTGAGTATTGTGCAAAGTGTGACTTTGCTTATGAGTGACTGCATGAATTCCAGCCCTGAGCCAGTGTGGACCTCTGTGATGTCTTTAGTGCGATGCAATGGCTTCTAAGTGGCCTAAGTGTTGAGTGCAGCTGTTCTGCAGTCGTATGACATTTTGTTTCTCATGTGTTAAAACCCATGACTCTTGTCACCAAAAATATTCTTGTCATTTTTTCATCTCACATTGTATAAATGTTGCCTGAACTGAGACATTCCTACACAGGATAATCCATTGTGTGAACTGGGCAGCCCAGTACAATTGTTAGGCTTGTGTGCGCTGTGTGGCTAGCTCAATAGTGTGCTCATGTGATGAGGTGTTAGTGGCTACAGGCATGCACAGATGTGGACTCAGGGAGCAGTGAGTTGGTAACAGTCAAACCTGTCCCATGGGTCCCTTTTTTCCACAATGATATAGAGGACACTACCATTGTGAAGTATACTAGCCCAATATCAGCAGCATGACATGACATGATGTAATTACCTGCCATGGTAACAACAAGTGCACACAGGTGCAGATGGGGTAAATGGTGATGATTGCAGTAATGCATTGGCTAAATTACCTTTGCCATTTGTGCACATAGCAACATGACTGGGATGGTTAGACTCTGGGACTTAACTGCAATGTAGCTGAACCTGGCTATTGCAAGATTGTTTTGGCACTATGGCTTAACATTGTTAGATGTGATCAGTGGGTATGGCAAATTATGATGTGACAGAGGTGTTGTACAGTAATTTGAACGATGATAATGAGCAAAGGTTACTCAGATTGTCAGTCCTCGGTATGTGTGCATCGTGGAGGGGGGTCCTTGTGCATCAGTGCATGGTGAAGTTGTGGCTAATGGTTGTAATCAGTGTGTGACTTATTGCACATTGATGTGTCCTCAATGTAATCAGTCATTGCCAGACCCTAGGGATTGTCACACATTAGCTGTCCTAATGGAGTCCACCAACTTCATCATCAACAGAAGACACAGTCCTGCCTTGGATCAATGAGGGACTGTCAGGGACTTGTGAACATGTTGGTTTGTGACAACCTATGGAGACCTTGCATTAATTTCCCCTTCTCATGCTATTGTGCATTGTGTTTGTGACTGCATTGTTAAATGGTGCACATTGTCACTTCGTTAACAAATAAGATGTGGCCTTGTGACATATGCTGCAGTATGAGTGTCAGAGACCTCAACTGGCAGTGAACAGCAGTGAGCATCATGTTAGTGTGCATTACTAGATGTGTGTTGTGCACAACAAAGAACTTGTAACATCTACACAGCTGACACCAATGTACAACTGTAGTTGTACTTCAATGCCCAACATGGTGGATGTCAGGCGCTGGTTGCCCTTACACAAGGACATAATGGACTTTGTATCTATGGTGTTCCATGAAATAAACGTCATATGTGACAGAGACAACATGTTTTGATGTATAGATATATTACCTACAGGCACGTAGGTGTGCACACAGAAAGTTTTATGTGTGTTTACAGGGAGGTACAGGTCCAGGTACTTGGCTGTGTCAATGCAACATGGGGAATGACAACTATGAATGTTTCCATGCATCATCTGATGCTTGCATAAATGTGGCATATGCAGAAAGTACACATGGTAGATTCATTTTCCAGTTTGGAGTTTTGATTGCATATGATGTTTGTGAGTATGGCACTATACTGAACCTATGTCTTTGTCTCTTGCAACATCTACCGAGGGCAGGGAAGGATGAGGCCTGACTGTGTTGGGGAAGCCACTGGCACGACTGGGACACAGGAGTTCAGTGAAACTGAGGGGACCAGCGCCTCGGAGTTGGACAGGAGTGCCCTGGAGGATTTACGGCCGGAAATACCAACCTCCACATCCTTCCAGACCAGTGGTAACTCCTCGATGTTGGAGGGCAATGAAAGTTCCAGATCTGCCTCTTCTCGTCCAGTGCCCACCCTCCCGGATGCTCCCCCGAGTGCTGTCCGTACATGCAGCCCTAAGAAGGGTAGATTTTCCATCCCCCAGGCACCGCTGCTCCAGCCCGTCTCCCCTGCTGCCCTCAGTGTGGAGGCCGTAGAAAGTTTGCGCCAGCTGTGTGTGGGTCAGACTGCTCTCCTGAATGCCCGCCAGGATCATGGCAACAAGTTGTCATAAGTTGTTACGTTTATGGAGGGCATTCCTTCGGACGTGGGTGGCCTACACAGAACTGTACAGTCTTTGTCCTCCACAGTGACGGCAGCCATTCAGCAGTCCCAATCTCCCAATCCAGCTCCTGTCCCTTCAGCGACCGCACTGCCAGTGGCACCACCTGACGAGAGTACACACATGCGAGAGCCCTCAGGCACCCAGCCATCCACACACAGCACACAACAGCAGCAGTCTAAGCGTACCTTGTCACCATCACCACAACACAAATCGAGCACACATGACCACAAAACAAAAAGCCCAACACAGGACATGCAGTAACATAGGGCAAAGAAGCATGCATCCACATTACATTCCTCCAAATCATCACCATCCAAGGGCACTCCCATTCCCACACCTGATCCCCAAAACTCACAAAAACTTGTCCTTTCTGCTGTGAACCTGGTGCCATCCACAACTAAGCCCAAACACATTCCAAATGCAGATTCACCCAAAACTTCAACTCCCACCCACACCCCTTTGAAGCAGGGACAAGAGAGCAAAGTGTGGGGTTTACCTCAGAAACAGGGGATGCAGGTGAAAAGACAAGGCCACCCCAAGCGTACCACCAGTCCAGGACATCCCCACTAGGAGAGCCACCTGAACCTGCTACACCTTTGGGGAAGAGTGAGGCTGTTGTGCCCACCTTACTTCTCACTCCAGCCAACACACTTGGGGGATATCCGGTCCCCAAACAGTTGAGACCCAGCCCTCAACATTCACCCTCAGCCACTGAACCTCCATACCGCATGTCACCACCTCCCCGTGCCACCACTCCACCCTTTCCAAGCAGCCCTCAGGCTCCCACACCCACGGATCCATCTACCTTAGCCAGTTCTCTCCTCCCAGGTCCTGTCCCCCAACTGGCCCCAACAATCAGCCCCTTCCCAGTTCAACTTCAAGCCAAACTTGAAGCCAAGTCCTCCTCCCCACACCATTTCTCCCACAGTGGTGCCTGTACTGCCCATTCAAAGCCCCTGAAACGTGGTGATATCCATGGAAGTGGACTGTGTTACCCATTTGATGTGCAGGTTCTCATGCACACATGTGCGGACTGGACATTTGGACTGGCCAATGTCCTTGATGTTTTGCACTTTAGATGCCTTTCCAGAGATAAAATAATAAAGACTGTTAATCATGCTGTGTGCTTTGTCCCTGCCCTGGCTAATGAAAAAGTGCCTTGTATGTGTATATGTTCATGTGACACATGCTCTGTATGCCACATTCACATTGACAATTACTTGATTTTCTTTTGCAGAGGTTGTCAGAGGTTACATGCACTTTGGTGCTTCTTGATTCAGAGGCTTGAGGGTGCAATGATGGTTGTCTGTGATGATGTCCTCTTATCCTAATCATTCTATTGTCAGGTCTCCAGCTTTGTAACATGTCATATTTGGATGCTGTACCACAACAGAAGTGAATTCTAGCTGCAGGATAACTTGTTTGGTGGACAGGGTCCGTCATATCGGTGGGATCTATCTCGATGTATGAACAGCATTGTAGATGTTTAGTCATCTTGTGTAGGCCTGGGTTCATTGTCACATGGGTACATTGGAATGTTTGCACTTGAGTAGTCATACCGAGTGATTGGCCTGTCATTGTCAGAAGTGTTGATGTGTATATGCCCCTGAACATGACACCTACACACATGTATGATCCAGGTAATGAGTGCCTGTTTGTTTAAATTATCAGACGTGTGCTTTAGATTGTAGGCACATATAGGAGTTGTTTGTTGAGCACTGTGCAGTGTGTCAGTGTGACCTTGCAATCCTGGGCTACACCTACTTGCTGTCGCTGTCAGTTGTGAGTATGCAGAGTGTGTCACTGCAATGTCTGTGTTGTGGTTTGTTGATCTGCCATGGCTCTTGTTTACGTTTGTGCTCACTGTGCTGACCTGCTCAGGCAAACTGACATTATATGTGACTTTTCTCATACATTGCTGTCACTTGACACATTTGTGGCACAAGTATGTGGTATGAAGATTCATACCATACCCCATAGGGGCTTTTGATGCCTACACATTGTGAGTTACTCATCTATGTGTTTTTGCACTGTCCACTCCTCACCTGCCCAATAGTAATGTACACACCACTTCAGTCTAATATCTTCCACCCCTTTGATACTGAATAAATATTTAATATTAAATAAATACTTTACACAAAGCCCTAAAAAAAGCCTGTCAGCTCTGTGCCACAGCTACCAGGAGCTTGAGCTCAGATTCATTTAGTGACTTTGAGGGCTCACTCTGAGAAGTACTGAGATTATTACTTGAGGTGGGTAGTCACCATCCTCAACTAATAACCCAATTGCAAGTTTGTTTTGGTGCTGATTAAACACTTAACATGCACCATCTGGGAAAACCTGCTGTTTTACAGTTTTGTGCCAAAGCTACCAGAGGTTTAGTCTATATTTTCTCACAGGGGTTGTGTTTTGATTTTTTAGGATGGCATTAGAAAACTAGCCACTTCCCTCAAATTAATAATCCAAAATCTGACACCAAACCTCTACTGTGATAGACATACAATATTGCTTATGGTCTATTACACTCCAATGATCAATTTTTTAATTTATGTGTAAACATTCATGATTTATGAGTGTTTTATTTCAGATGGTAGTATATACATCTTCTGCACACAAATGTTCATAGTGCAATATCGAATTCCATATACATTTAAATAATAAAATATACTCACTGCCTGCTACTATGATTAAAAGCATAATACCTCAAAATATAAACAGAGAGAGGTAAATAGAATAATATACCCAATTTGACAACTGATCGGTATACCCCTTTCATTTAGTCGCTAACACATTTAAAGTCATCCAGTAGAGAAGGGATGTTTATGAACAAATGAAAGCCTTACACTTTGTTTAACCCTTGGACTGCACTTAAAACCTCGATAATAATTTTGATTTCTACCTGATGTAGCCTAAGCGCATGCTCTTTCAAACAGACACGTTATCATCACAGTTTTCAGAAAGAATTGTGGAGACCACCCGTTGACAATCTTCACCACCACTGCATTGAAAGCTGGACCCTCCCCCCGTCCACCTTTTCAATGCAAGGCTCCTGGGGGCATATTTTCAAGAAGGGCGTTAAAATTATAGCTGCTTTAGCGAGCGGCGATAATGGGCTTGATAATATGCCCTTGAGAATTCCAATAGAAGCCCATGTTCTGGTGTTCACCTGGGCCTCTATTTGAATTCTCATGGGCATTTTATCAAGCCCATTATCGCCGCTTTAGCGGCAGTTTCCTGCCGCTAAATCGCCGATAATTTTACCGCTGTTCTTGATAATATGCCCCCAAGTACGCACGAGCGCAGTGCTATTGTTTGATACCTGCAAAGTCCTGACGTCACAAACACACTCACAAGGAAGTAACGTGACTTCCTTGAAAAGGACACCTCAATGGTAAACGGTAGTTTGAGGACAGGGGTTCGTCTGGCTTAGTCATACATCCCTTTGTCTGTGAATAGCAACACGCATACCTAATATTTATAGAGCGTGAATGCAAATCGTGCTCGCTTTGCCGTAAATTGAAAGGTCTTGCTCAACTTTGAGCTGCCCACACGTTTCCAGATAGGTTACGTGCAGAAGAATTAGGAAGTATTGCACAATTTATATAAATACGTTCCTGCGTTTGTAAAACAATGTTGTCCTTAGCCGGGCTGAGCCGCCATGCAAGTGTGGCTCTTGGAAAGAAATCAAGACATTTAAGATACGGATACGGGGCCCTAGTTGCTCGCACATCATCAGTCGGGCGATTGTGTCAATCAATTGACAAAGTAACTGTCATCTGTATAGGCTTCAACATAAAATATGTACACGCTTACATGCAAACAAACACATTGACAAACTGTAAACTAATTGGCAGACAGAGACCCTGGCACACAGACCGACAGATATAATGGCACCCATGCCTCACCGCTTGCAGCTGGGGTCATGGTATTTTGGGTATGAGGTGAGTACACAGTGACGTTCAAGAGAGGGCGTTTTCCAAAGGGACACAGGGTAGCGTTTTCAAAGAGAAAGCACAGAGATGTGAATGTAGGCAGGGGCACAACTAGACCCGAGCTTCTGGGGGGGCGGGGCTAACACTTAGAAAAGTGGAGGTTATGGGGGAGTCATCTTCAGAGATGCATAACATTCCTTGTGGGGGTCCCTTCTCTCTGCTGGCACAATACCTGGTCCATGACCTGTGGTGTCATTGTTCTCATGTATAAACATTCAATAATTCATTTTTAAGTACACTGGCAAGTATTGTTGGTCTCGAAATAAACGTTCAGGTCCGAATCCTATTATCCCAGTGTGAGCCAGACGAGTGGGTGGGGAGTGGGTAGTTGAGAATTGTTATGCTCCTTACTTGACTTTCTGAACAATACAAAACTGTAATAGCTAAAGAAAATGGTAGATCCTGAAACGTACATACCCATAAAGGGTTAACATGTGTACGTATTAGTTAACAGATGTCTCGACACTGTCGGAACCACTTGTACACGAAGTCAAAAATATTGTATTGTTGCAGGGATTCTGCTTATACACAGAACTATGCGTAGAACCCCAGGACCTCAGTGAATTGTGGTGTACCAGAAACTCACCTCAGAACCCAGAACCCAGTATCCGGCTAGCATAAGTGTCCCATTCGTTATCCGAGATTTAGCTCGGCGGTCCCAATGAAAAGACAACCCAGAACACGCGACTCAGTGTACTCTCAGGAATGGTGGGAATCGGAAATACCTGTTCGTATATTATTCTTACATCAGTCCACAACAAGAATAAAACAGAGACACGGTGAAAATAAAAAGAGTTTATTTTTATAGACCACGTGTCCTCATATGCAGTACTTTGGCTAATACAAGCAGACAAATGATTATAATTAAAACCATCAGCATCGTTACAATACCATAGAATAGAAAAGGAGTTATCATGTTATAAATGACAGTGGATACTACCACCTTCCTTTTATTAAGAAGCTAATATTACTATTATGCTAATAGAAGGTCTCTTAGGCTTGAATAGGGGACCCCATACCTCAAAGATCAGCTTAGTGAATTCACATCACAGGAGCATCAGGAGTCTTCTCGCAGGAAGGCTCGTCTTCGGTCTGAACATTAAACATGATGTCTGCAATATTAAAAGCACCAGCTTTCAGGTATTCGCAGCTGCCTGTGTGTTATGGCTAAATAGTCGGTCGATCAACCTAGAGTGGAAAACATGCATTGTCTAACAACCCAGACTGTTTTGTCACACCTTGTACAGACCAAGGTCGCTGCGCAGAGCTCGGGATGGTAACAACAGATTGCTCTCATAGGAGGCAAAACTCGAATCAGCAGTTTGTTTAATCAATAACATGTAAACGTGCAGTGTCGTGCGCAAAAGCAGCAAGATGGCTTTCTAACATCTAACGTGGTTATGCTAACTTAACAATGCATGGACGTATTACGGGAGTCCTCACTACATGCCCCCTTGATCGAATCACTAACCAGAAGGGAAGAAATGAGAGAACGCAGAGTTCAATTTCGATAAAGCAGGACAAGGCGAATTCAAATTGAAATCAAGCAAAAATATAAAAAACCTCAAAAAAGGGGAAAAAAATCAAAACAGATGCTGCTTAATCCAGCACGCAAAAGTCACAGATAACGGAAAGTTCATGACATGGCGGAAAGAAGCACAGCAGAAGACAGTTCACTCAATCCATGAACGTGTATGCAGCATACGTAGCAACAGCTTCCAACAGAAAATCGTTGGCACTGCCACCAAAAGTTTCAGCCATCCAGTTAATCAAAGAAAAGGAACATACATGTTCTTCAATAAGCGGAGCCTCTAGCACGATCAGATGGCAACCGACGTGTTCCTCCAGATAGCTCATATTCAAGAAGTCATAAGCAGCCCTTGCGATGTCCCAATTACCCAGGATGCCATGCGCCGCACCACAGGCCATAATCCGAACACTAGAACAGGCAAACTCGTGAGACACTAAGGGCCTCATCAGTCGATCATAATCCGGCACCGGAGACACCGTGTTGGTTAAGCACAAATCCAGAGGCCATTCAAAGGGACAATCTAGGCAGTGAAAGACAGGTTGCACGCAAGTGAAGTATGAATGCCGGAAGGATAATCCATACGCCAGGCTCAAAGTCGCCAATGGCAGCGTACCATAATAGTCAAGCATCCTGTCACGAAGAAGGTGCAGACGGGACAGGTTGTCGTGTGGCACAGGAAGAGCAGCCATTTCGTAGTATGAAAAGCAAAAGTAGCACCCCTGCCACTAGCGCCAGAATCAGCGGGACACCTCCAAAGACGCTCGAGAATATAGAATGAAAAAATGCCGGAATTACACCAAAAATAGTTTGGAAGGAGGTCACGAGGCCGGAGCCCACAAGTTTAAAAAAATGAGCCAGGCCGGTCGTGGACGAGGCATTGAAAATCGTTTGGATCAAAGCTCCAAAATGCAGGGGGAGGTCAGTATTTAAAAGCGCCTGTACCTCAGTGCGTGTATTTGCTACGTGAAGGACAAATGTTTCTCGGGAGGAAGTCAAAGGCACCTCCTTTTGGGACAATAGAGCTCTTATTCTGCTCATCTTGTTGAACTCTGCTTTCAAGGTCAGAATCGAAGGCCAGATAGAAACATCCAGCCGCCCATGCGGGGGAGGAAATAGAACATTATTGCAGCAGACTACTCTCTGCGAAACAGTAACTATATATGGGATTCCCACTAACATCCCGCAGCAAGCCTCACTATTCAAAATCAAATAACTACCGTTTGCAAGCAGCGTGAAAGATGGTGTAATCACTGGTACTGAGATACCTTTGAGGACGCAGGCCAAATTCGGGGCGTGAACATTGCAAGCACCGTGCAACTGAATGTGCCTACATACCAAGGAATGATCTGGTGTCGCGGTACATTCCTCACCCTTAAGATAAACCTCAGTACCGTCTCTAGTACATCTATACGTAAAGGGGAGGGACCAAACCTCATGCATGAAAGCGGTACCCAGCTGTTCATATCTACCCAGAGCATAACGTTTCATACAGGACGTAAACTTGAAAAGCGCAAAAGGTAGAGTGATCAACCCATGTATTAACCACGTGGCCGAATTCAGTTCCGCCACAGAGAAAGGTAACGGCTCCAATTTTTCAATATGTAACAATGAATATGTAGCATCCTTCATGGACATGAACCGTTGTTTCTCAGTAAGGTTAAAGGGAAGAAATAAAGATGTTGTATTCAGAAAGTCCCAAGGGACCCTCCCTGCCTTTAACGTTTGTAATGTCCATGCAAACTGCATAACAGAACGCAACTGGTTTTGACCATGATACAATACAGACATATCATCATGCACAATATCAACAACTGAAGAAACAATATTATCTAACGTATAAATTATTGAAGAGAGAGTGTTAATGCTGTTATCTATAACGGCTAAAACCTTTTCCATATTTGCTTGGTCAATAGCCCTTAATCTAGAAGCCGCTTCAATTTGCGACAATTTCCATACTTCGTTGTAAATAGCATACGCCCACCTCTTTGATCTGCCACCCACAGGACCTTTAACAAAATCATTCAAATCTATTTTGTCATGTAATTTTGATAAATGAACTTTGACAGATGCCAAGATGGAATGTCGCAGCCAGGATTGACATAATTTCCCTACAGAGTAGGTAGTTACTGTATGAGAGGACTCAAACCGAGGGTCCACGCGTTGTTGAGTATACCCCGGTTTGAGACCCATAAAATGACGTTGACAGGCATCGGAACTGCTTTGCCAAATTAACCACCCTTCAGTACTAAATTTCGAAATATTGAAAGATGTATTAGAAACTAATAACTGCAAAGCAGGAAGGGACAGATCTGTGTGGTTATCCCAATTTGGGTAAGCGCCCAGATCCGGCACAGAGGGGAAATTTAGTTTTTTAGTAGTGGCCAATCCGAGACAGGTGGTCTGGAAGATTGTCGAATTCAAAAACAACATATGATTTGGTATAAGACAGGCACGATGTAAAGCTTCAGTTCCTTGAACCTGCCACGGTTTGGAACCCCAAACCGATTTGAGATCTATACTAGCCTTCCACAGATCATAACCTTTGGTTGACAACTCATCCATAAAGGACTTAGAATAGAGTAATTTGGTGTGTGTCAGTCTAACCTTTGAGGCAGACTCAGGCATAACTTTAAAATAAAATGATACAGGGTCGGAAACACTGAAATCAGTAAAGTAGGTATACTTATCAACTAATGTAGGTGAACTACCGAAAGAGGGGGTGGGACAGTGTTCCCATTGTGTAAAATTTACAAAATTACGAAAAGTGTTTGCCTTATGCAGGAAGTGATTGCCATAATGTTGAAAACAATACTGTTCTGCATAGTTAGCCGCATTTTCATATAAATCTTCGGCATCAAAAGCGGCATAATATTTCAAATCAGAAAACAGTGCTTCAATGGCATGAACATCCCAATCATCAGAACGAATGTTCTGCTTAACCATATCACCCATAGAAACACGAAATACATTAGGCACATTGATGACCTCTGTAGGACCATGAATTTGGAATTTAACAGCATCCCACGCAATTCCATCCAAAACGGGCCAGGCAGTAATATTCACAAAAGTCTGGTCCCTTTTCATGATGTGGGACGATGAGTGGGGGGCCAAAGTTCCATTGATGAGTCTAATTGTTGATCTCTCTTTGAGATAATGGCCATCCACCAGACGGAAAAACACTATTACAAATCCAATGGACATAAACAAAAAAACACTGAAAAGCAACAGCCAGATGTATGTCCAAGGGGCAACCAAAAAATTTCTTTTAAACCATCTAGCAAAAACAGCAATGTTCGAAGGGGGAGTGGAGGGCAATGAGTTAGTGTCAAAGGAGAAACGGGACTGGTCAACTGCCGTAGATTGTAAAACAGGCGAGTGACCATTTGTAGGGTAAGCATACTCAGTCTCTTCGGGCAGACCACCAACCGGTGGTAGTAACAAGGGATCAGTAACTGACTGCATCTCGATGGCAACATCAGACAAGGTGTTAGAAGCAGGAACCAACATTGAATTTCTTTGCATCGTCTGGCATGAAACTGCTGGAGTCATACTAAGAAGTATCGGCCACTCGCTGTAGTTTGACATTGTCAATAGAGATGTACCTGTTTTCTTTTCGACCAGGAAGTGGAGGTAAAATGACTGTTTTTGTACCCTGCACTCCAAGCACTGGAACCGGTGCACGATAAGAGGGGCCGAACTCCTTCTTGTTCTCCACCTTCTCACGGACCAGGTCTCCAACTCGGGGTAGCCAGCCGACTACCGGAATCTGAAGCTCAGCATCAGACGTGGAGGGCAAGTGTTCCTTCGAAAGAGTGTCTCTGGCTTCTTGTAAAGTCTGCAAAACAGCACAGTGATCATCTACGTCAAAGGGTGCGGTCGACGCCGCCATGTCTAGACCATCAAGGTCTGGGACAAACATACTGATTCCAAAGAGCATCATGTACGGGGTCCGCCCACCCAGAGACCTTCTAGGGAGATTATTAAGTGCACGTTGGACGTTATACAAATGGGCTAGCCAGTTCCGGCCTGTGCCTAAAACACGTGCTGTCAAAGATTGCTTTAAGTCACGGTTCATTCGCTCCACCACACTATTACCCTCAGGTCGGTAGGGGGACGAAAATTTGACTTGGACCCCCATATTTCTCATAGCCTCCTTGTAAGCCTTAGAGGCGAACGCAGGGTCCTGATCAGAATGGAAGGTACCAAACGCAAAAGTTCCCACAAAGACACGCAAATCCCTGATGACAGTCCGCGAGTCAGCACTCCTTTGTGGCCATTCCCAAAGAAAACGTGTGCACGAATCCACTGCAACCAAGATATACTTGTACGCAGTATCAGAAGAAAAAGGACCGCAGTGATCTAGATAAACACAACCAAATGGTTTATTAGATATGTACAACTGTGTTTGTGGTGGGCGCGCAACAGTGGAAGGTTTAATCTGTTGGCAAATGTCACAATCTAGTACATAAGCGCGCGCTTGTTTATATAAACCAAACCACCAGTAACGCTGTTGCAACAGAGATATAGTAGCGGACACGCCGGCTTGGGCTGACGCCAACCCCTCGTGCGCTGCTAATATCAAAGCTGGTCTGCAGTCCGCGTTGGGAATAATTCTGTCACCAAC
The DNA here is from genome assembly GCF_964204655.1 of Triturus cristatus. Lineage (NCBI taxonomy): Eukaryota > Metazoa > Chordata > Amphibia > Caudata > Salamandridae > Triturus > Triturus cristatus. Next base: position 744,241,808 of record NC_140583.1, read on the forward strand.
GTCGTTAATCCTCACTAACGGGACGTTATCAGGACTTAAGTGATAAATATAACGAGAAGGAAAACCCTTCGGGTAATCACTTCCCTTCTCTGTAACAGCAATAGCTGCCAAGATGTCATCATCAATCTTACTTTTGGATCTTGTAACTGCTGCCACTAAGTATGTAGCCACTGCGGTTTTAGCTGCCTCGTCAGCCAAGCTGTTACCGACAGCATGGACACCAAGTCGTTGGTGACCAAGAGTGTGAATAACATTCACAAGAGGGAGACGTTCTTTAAAGTCTGCCACTCGAACCCAAAGCAATTTATGCTTAATTGTGCTACCTTTGGTATCTCGGTAATCGTTTTGAGACCAGAAGTGTAAGTTGTCATTGTAGGACTGGACACAATAAAAGGAGTCACTTACTATAAGAGTCGTGACTCGGGGATCAGCAAACTCCAGTGCAAGCACCAGAGCCCGGAGCTCCGCCAATTGCGCGGTACAATCACCCAATGACTGCGTATGCACTGCATCAGATTGGAATTCACCATTTACGAATGTACCCACGACAATTGCGCAAGCCGCAGAATAGGCGTGCTTTGATCCAATCGCGGGCTGCGCCGAGCCGTCAGTGTATATGACACAATAGTATTCTTCGAGCGGGCGCAAAGACAGAGGAGCCGGATGAACAAATTCATACTGCAAGAACTCCTGAGTCTGTAAAGAGGCGTCAAAGATATAAGTGACATCTGGGGATGTCAGAGTCGTGGCCCATTGTATCCACCGTGGATGCAAAGCTTTAGAATTTGGTACACTTGCTTTAGTCACTGCCTCTAGGGCAGGATACGGTTTTACAACCAAGATCTGTTTTCCATGCGACAGTGCGCGTTCCTTAAGGATCGCCATCTGTACTGCCGTCAGAACTTTCTCGACGGTGGAAAAACGTAATTCAGCAGAGGTGTACAAGTCTGATTTATACGCAATGGGGACGGTATCGCCCTCATTGAACGTCAAATACGTGAAACCCACGGCGCCTGGTACTATTCTTATTACCAGGTTCGTGCGGTTATCACGCGTCAGCAAGTATTTTGAAGCAAGAAGATCAGCCTGTAAAGACTGTAAAATAGCAGAATGTTCTAGCTGCCAGCTAGACTTCGAAAAAGAAGGTTGTACCAAGGCGTATAGCGGCTTGATACGCTGGGCATAATCAGGAATATACGTACGGCCGAAATTCAGAAAGCCCAGTAGAGATTGTAATTTTTTCAGTGTCGTAGGAGCACGCAAGCATGCGCACTTCTCCAGAAAGTGAGGAGCCAATCTCTTACCCTCGTTGTTGAGCTCGTAGCCCAAAAACAACACTGTAGATTCCGCGATGTGAGACTTCGCAAAATTAAATTTGTAGCCATAGTCAGCAAAACTCACTATTATATTGTCGACTCGAGACAGATGTGGCATCAGCTCATCATCCGTGAGGTAGATATCGTCAACATAGGAGTATGCGTCGGAGGCTATTCTTTCTAAGAGCGAGACCACGCGAGCGGAAAAGACGCCAGGGCTGTTCTTATAGCCCATGGCTAATCTTGTAAACTGTTTCTGTTTGCCGCCTGAAGTAAACGCCGTCCACTGGCTACTCAGTGTGGACAGGTTGTGGCTAAAAAAGCCATTGGAAATGTCAAGTGTCGTTTTAAATCTCTTACGCACGAGACTGTCGACAAGAGCCGAGCTGTGAGTATTTTGTACCGCGCAGGTCCGGCAATGCGAATTTAGGTGCCGGTAATCCAAAACTAAACGGTACGACCCGTCAGGCTTCGTCACAGTGAATAAAGGGTTATTCATAGGGGACACACAAGTTTCAATAACACCCTGATATTCCAATTGTTCAAGGATTGCCGCGACGTGCGGTCTAGCTTCACGACGCATGGGATATTGGGGTTGAGGCTGGGGCATAGACCGCAATGGAATCTCATGGCAGGGGGACAGCCTGTCCCAACCCACCTGAGTACGATACACCGCCGGCGCAAGCGCCAGCGCCCACTCCTCAGCGTACACTTCAGCCTGGTCCTTAGGCACTGTGTGCGCAAAGGACGGGAGGATTACTTCCTCCCCTCTAGGAGCTTCTAAAATGAAGGCTGGGGGCCAATCTGCCTCCGCTAGGAGGATATCATAGGTGGTAGTCAGATTATCCCCAAAAATCCCCTTTATTGTACGTTGTATGTCACCCTCAATTAATAAGACTATTTCATAAAGTCTGTCTGGGGGAGCCACCCTGGTGTCAGCTGTTTCAACAGTAACCGATATATCAGTTGCTGTCACCGCCAGAAATGGACGCAGAGCTTGACAGACTATGGTAATTTCCGCTGCGCTGTCCAGTAGCGTCAGCGCTAAGGGTGGGCGTAGTTCGCGAAGTAGCACTTCGCGAAGCTACGCAAAGTGAAGTTCGCACTATGCGAGCTACGCGTAGCACTACGCGAACTGCGTAGTAACATGTTCGCACTGTGCAGGATGTTGTTTTCAATGATTGCACAGTGCAGACAAGCAACCGGCACTGTGCAATCATTGAAAATGGCATCTTGCACAGTGCGAGCTGTAGTTTTCTGCTGCTCGAGTAGATTTTTACTCGAGCGGCTGCTTTCTCAACGCGAACTGGTAGTTTCTCATCGCGAGCGGTCGCGAGCATACGCCACCCCTCGCAATGAGAAACCTGACCTCCTCGCATTGGGAATCTCGCCGGGAGGTTTATTTTCCATGCTCGCGATCGCGAACAAGGAAAAAGTCTCGCCGGGATGTCATTTTGCTTGCTCGCGGTCGCCAACTTGACGTTGAGGACCGCGAGCAAGCAAAAAATGACCGCAGCACTACGCAACACTACGCTACGCGTGTTCGCACTGTGCTACGTGCAGTTCGCGTAGTGCAAAGTAGCGCGAACTTCGCAAACTACGCGAGCGTAGCGTAGTGCTTCGCCCAGGCCTAGTCAGCGCCCATGTCCGGTTCCGAAGCTGTGTCCGCACTATCTGAGGCATATCTTGCCGTCAGAGCAGCCACTTTCTTCTTCTGAAACGGGGGTCTTTGTCGTGCAAATTCGTCCTGCTTGCCTTTACCTTCAGTCTGTCGGGGCTGATCACGTGTCTGTGGAGCACCCCGACCTTTGCCACCGCCTCCGCCACCGGACTGTGAAGCCGATGTTTCCTGTGATGAACGAGGAGAACGTTGTTCAGAAACCTGAAACCTATCAGGAGACTTAATAGTAGCACAATCACGTAGATCATAAGTGCGTTCGCTACCTGACTGAACGGGAGAGGCAGGCCGAGAGCCCTGTTTCTGCTGCTGCTTTCCCTGTTGTTTTGACCGCCAATTTTGTTTTGGAAAGTTTGGACGGTCATCCTTACCAGAGGCTTCCGCCTTACCCTGCTGCTTAATTTCAGGAGTTTTGACCACAGGTTTAACTCCTAAAGAGCTACGACCCAAATCTCTGTATGCAGACAAGATTATTTTCGCAAATTCCCGCGGCTTATCCTCATCAGCAATTTTCTTCAGTTCATTACGAACTTGGAACTGCATAGCATCACCTTTAAGGTTACACATCATCATGGAAGCCACCAGGTCAAACTGTCCGAGGAGCCGCATTCCTAACTCTACCGCAGACTCCGCACCGTGGTTATCTTGAACACGTTTAATAACGGAGGGCAGCACCGACATAGACGGAGTGCCAAAGCACTGCGAGTACGTCGCCGCAAAGACCTTGCCCCAGTTAACACAATCATCAATGTCGGGGACCAAGTCTTTAGGCAAACTAATGGTAAGGATCCTGTGTTTCTCCACAGGAGATGTATTCGGATAAACCGCTTCTATCTGGTCAAATTTTTGAGCAAGCCAAAAGGGGAAATCATCCCGCGTTTGGGGGCGCTTGCCCATAACAGAATTAACCATAACAGGACTAATGACCACCGCGTAATGGTCAGTAGGCTGTCCCGCAACAGCAGGTGCCCCCGCCTGCACATTGCGCGACACATACTGCACTAACGCCCTATATACCGTAATAAGGGAAGTGTGTAGTACACGCAATTCAGCCACCGTCACCGTGAGGTAACGGGGATGAGGCGTAAATCCGGCTAATACCGGCCAAGTGGCCCCGGCAATCGATAAAGGGCCCATTCTCGGCGGTATAACCACATGGGGAAGGGCGCCATTAAACCAAATAACATGCTGCCAAGCAGATATTGGTATTTCCTGTGTCCTATACGGCGTATAGTTCGCTGGCACCACAGTGGCAGTGTAAGAATGGAAGGTATTATCGTCCTCACTCACTGCCGGAATCGTCACCCAAGAGTAGAACAACTCATATGGATGAGCCGCATCGGCTCCTACCACAAAGATGACATTCATGCCAGTGTCCGGCACCCCATACTGCGTCAAATGACGTTTCAGAGCTGCACGGCTATGCGCCGCAATATCGACCGACATAAGGACAAGCTACACTCGAAGTAATCAGTAGCACAAGGGTTCAATAACCTTTTTAATGATCAAGCTTGAAGAAACCTATATCAACAGAAATAGGTAGGTTTAAATCCGTCAGACTTGTTATCCGGAAACAAGAATGAGGGTGTTGTGGACTAATATAAGCACTACTAAGGCGTTTCAACTCATAGACCAAACGTTAGGTGCGCCATGTTGCAGGGATTCTGCTTATACACAGAACTATGCGTAGAACCCCAGGACCTCAGTGAATGGTGGTGTACCAGAAACTCACCTCAGAACCCAGAACCCAGTATCCGGCTAGCATAAGTGTCCCATTCGTTATCCGAGATTTAGCTCGGCGGTCCCAATGAAAAGACAACCCAGAACACGCGACTCAGTGTACTCTCAGGAATGGTGGGAATCGGAAATACCTGTTCGTATATTATTCTTACATCAGTCCACAACAAGAATAAAACAGAGACACGGTGAAAATAAAAAGAGTTTATTTTTATAGACCACGTGTCCTCATATGCAGTACTTTGGCTAATACAAGCAGACAAATGATTATAATTAAAACCATCAGCATCGTTACAATACCATAGAATAGAAAAGGAGTTATCATGTTATAAATGACAGTGGATACTACCACCTTCCTTTTATTAAGAAGCTAATATTACTATTATGCTAATAGAAGGTCTCTTAGGCTTGAATAGGGGACCCCATACCTCAAAGATCAGCTTAGTGAATTCACATCACAGGAGCATCAGGAGTCTTCTCGCAGGAAGGCTCGTCCTCGGTCTGAATATTAAACATGATGTCTGCAATATTAAAAGCACCAGCTTTCAGGTATTCGCAGCTGCCTATGTGTTATGGCTAAATAGTGGGTCGATCAACCTAGAGTGGAAAACATGCATTGTCTAACAACCCAGACTGTTTTGTCACACCATGTACAGACCAAGGTCGCTGCGCAGAGCTCGGGATGGTAACAACAGATTGCTCTCATGGGAGGCAAAACTCGAGTCAGCAGTTTGTTTAATCAATAACATGTAAATGTGCAGTGTCGTGCGCAAAAGCAGCAAGATGTGTTTCTAACATCTAACGTGGTTATGCTAACTTAACAATGCATGGACGTATTACGGGAGTCCTCACTACAGTATCACTGTACCAATGGCTGCAGCCCCTTACTAATGCGCCTGAATGTTTAAAATCAATAAAAATACGTTTTAAAAAAAAAATCTATTGTTGGTCTCAGCATACGAAGACTTAATAATATTTGACAGTGGGTTCAGGGTTCTCCCTCCAGGAATTTTAGCAAGATTAATATTGTTACCTGACACATTCAGCCATTATCCCTGATAATTTGTTAAATTTTCAGTCCTACCCCACTGAGCCATCGGAGGAAGTATTCCATCAACGAAGGCGAGGGCTCTGCCGACAGAATACTTATGGTCGGTCCGTGTTTAAATAAAGTGGGCGGATCAAAGTTTTGGTAGGGGTACTCCATCATATATGCGACAGACTAACTTACAGCCAAACTCTAAATCAGGCCCTTAGTAGATGAATCATCTTTCTTATAGTCAAGGGGAAGATCACATCTTGTCCGGGGTTTGTAATACACAGAATGTTGAATTTCTCTCATTCTAAATAGGGGACACGCCTTTCATTACAGCCTGCCTGCTTCCAGTGGGGACTTCAAGCCCCAGAGTGCTTTGCTCCCAGGAGGGAGGGATCAGCATTGCCTCGCGCTAAAAAGCGCCACCGGTCTTCGCAGCGCGGGACGCGCCTTTCATTCCAGCCTGCCTGCTTCCAGTGGGGACTTCAAGCCCCAGAGTGATTTGCTCCCAGGAGGGAGGGACCAGCACTGCCTTGCGCTAATAAGCGCCACCAGTCTTCGCGGCGCGGGACGCGCGCGGGCCAAGGGCGGGCCCGTCCTTGCCCGTCATCGACAGGAAGAGTCAGGGCAGGGCCAGCCCCCTGTCATTCGATCGTTGGGGCAAATCTATGAAGATGCTCAAGATACTGTACTGATTAAGGACAGAGTAGCATATTTGGTCCTGCTGCAAAGTATTTATCTTTGGGAACTCGAACCGGCTCCTGCATTATTGTTTTTATATATGCATTTTAATTGTTTTATTTATTCTTTTTCATATATAGAGAGCCAAACCATTCTGGTCCTTCAATGGGCAAAAGAAAAACAATGGAGGGTACAGGGGGGGCAAGTGGTTCTACTGGTGGGGCAGGAAAAGAGAAAAAGGCTAGGAAACTAGTCAAGAAAGTAACCACGAATAACAACTGTGTCATGGATAGAATCGACAATCTCATTATAGAATGTGAAGGGATATTGGGAGTTGACCTCCCGGTTCCCACCGACCCTGCTAAATTGACACCTCCAAAAGACTCTACCCCCTCACGCCCTACCATTGTCCCACCAACGTTCCAGAAATTACAACATAAGGAAACAGTTGTTTGTCGAGAAACAACACAGCCAGGGTCTGTTCTCTAGACGCCTGACTCTTCTCTCCAACTGCTTACCCTTCCTGCTCAGGACATAGCATGCCATATAGATCCCTTAATCATCTGTACAAATCGATTTGCAGTCTTGGCTGGGGAGTTTGAATCCCATGAGGAAGTACAACTCTCACATCCCATTATAACTTTGAAGAGGAGCCAAAACGAGACAGATGACACAGGTTTTCTACCCCCACAGATTTTTCTCCACACGGTTAAACTACTTAGGAAGGAGGTTGGGTCCCTGTAGATTACAATTGAGGAGTTAGTGGCTACTGTTAAACTCCTAGGGGCAGATTTATGATCCCTGGCGCATCCCTACAAATCAGCATGGATGCGCCAGGGAAGATGCGTCACGCAAGTTTACCCTTGTGCCACAATAGATGTGCTGCATTTACAATGCAGCGCATCGTGGCGCAAGGATAAACAGATGCGTGACGCATCTGATGGCGGAAGGGCGGCGCATTGCTGGAGTTGCGTCGCAAGCGCGACGCAGCTCCAGCAAGGCTCGGGGGTGCCCTATCTCTAACATGCTGCGTCAATCCTTACGCCTGCTTCAAGTAGGCGCAGGGATTTGACGCCGCATGGCCGGAAAAGTGACTGAGTGAAATCTTGTAGATTTCACTCAGCCACTTTTCGGAGCCGTTCCTGCGCCGGAACGCCCCCCCCCTGTGAAGGTACACCCACATGTGGCGCAAGCTTTACAACATGACGCATCTCTCTAGATGCATCACGTTGTAAATCTGCCGCAGCATGGCGCAGGCTTTGCGCCGCCGCTGCGTCACAAAAGTGACGCAACGGAGGCACAAAAGTGAGGCACAGGGCTTATAAATCTGCCCCCGAGTTTCTAATAATGTATCCCACATTCCAGCCACCCGTGCTTTACCCAACTCGCACTGTATACCAACGCTAGGAGATCAAACAGACAGTGTTTTGCCGCTAGCTTTCGCTGTTCACTCACAGCGATCTATTAAGGCTCAACCTATTATGTTTCTAGGTCCTCCTGGATTCCCCCCTCTTAATACTCTGCAAAAGCAATCCTATTCACAAGTAGCTGCAATCTGCAGAAGGCCAACCAACGTCCCATTTACTCCTCCATTGGGTGGAAATACATCTTTCCAAAAAAACAGAGAATTACCTTGCTCCACTAGTCACGCCCAGACAGTTTTTATGGTCAATGTCCCCAAAATAGGTACAAAAAATGAGAACGCTGAATCCCTGATAAACAAGTCCATACACTGGCTGCGTCATGTTAGGGGTTGCCGTTCGTTGATTAGGGAAGACATAGTTAGAGCGAGGAGACGCACGTCCATTAACCAACCATCGGATTGTATTTAGCTTACCTTGATCAATTCAGACCTAGCGGAAAACCTCTTGGCATTGGAGTATAGAACTTGCTCTCCTGATTTTTCATCTATTCAGGTTAGGCGTTTCCCCACAATTGCCACGGCAAGGGCCTACGACAGTGTGCAGTTACCATCCACTTTTAGTGGGTCTCCGCTTGAGGCCGTGGATTGACTACGGCAACCCGATCAGTTTAGGCAGAAATCACAATCCATTATAACCGCTAATACTCTAAATGTCTCTGGTAATCTTGGATTAAATGTCACCTCTGACGGCCTCCAAATTTCCCAAAAATTTAACATTTATAGTAATAATTTGACCAATGGTTCAAGAGACCAGGGGGTGGTAATATCTACTAACATTCTCGCCCAATCACCGGCCCAACCACAATTGACATGCCAAAACTTTATTTGCAATAAAATTCCAATATCTCAGTTTAAGATTCTTTCATGGAACATTGCAGGTCTTTATAGAAAAATTTCGCTACCTGACTGGAACGACCTGATCGAGGAACATCATATCTGCATGTTCCAAGAAACATGGAGTCTAGTCCCATTATACAAATCTGGGTATACTTGTTTTTTCAAATCTGCTGTTTCCAAGGGGAGGGGAAGGCCTTCTGGAGGCCTCATTGTTTGGATTAAGTTCGATATGGGCTGCCAAATTATTGAACATCACTGCGATAACCCGGATATTATGTGGCTTTCGGGACATAGATGCGGTAAAACTGTGGAACTGTTTAATGTATACATAAGAGGTACACCTGCGGGCAAACCGTCAAACATTGTACTGTCCTTAGAACAGGAGCTAGCTAATTGCTCACCAAACTCATGTACTATGATTGCAGGCGATTTTAATAGCACTTTTGAGCCATTAGATTCCAAGGATTCGATGGGGCTAGATGAAGAAGACACCAAATGGGGCGTTCCGACATTAAATATACCCCCAAATAAAAAATGGTCTCAAATTGCAATCCAGATTAGCGCATTCACACTGGAATTTGGATTAAGGGCCGTGAATGGTAGAACTCCTTCTGATGCTATAGGAGCTAACACATTTAATAGAGTTAACTGCCCCTCACAATTGACTACATATTAGTAGATGTGAGGTTATGGAAAAAGATACTGGACATGGAAGTTCTGCCTTCCACTGACAGTGACCATAACACACTAAGTATGACTATATATAATCCTTGGGTTTTTCTCCCTTCTTGTAATCAGATCTTAGAACCCCTTATGATTACTAAAGAGCTAGTACCTTCAAATTCCAGAAGGACCCTCAAATGGCCTAAAGTTCTTGCCCAAGAATCATTGACATCTGGTATTAGTCATGCTCTGAGAGAAAACACTTGATTATTACTAGAGGCCACTGATGACTCAGGGGGACTATTGAAAATACCAGATTTGTATGATAATATGACAGCTCAGATAGGAGCATATTTTATAGTAAGTAATACAGGCAAATCAACTAGAAGAGTTAAAAAGTGCCATACTTGGATTAATAGGGACTGCAGACAAAAAAAGGCCTTAATCTTAGCAATAAAAAGTAAAACCTGCCTTCTAATTAGAGAAGCTAGAAAGACCTATAAAACTGCAATTTACCAAGCAAAACTAGATTGGGATGAGTTATATTGGCAAGACTTAAAAGATGCAAGTACAGCCAGAGACCCTAAGCTTTTCTGGAATAAAGCTAGGCGGGTTGGTAATAAAGATCCTGACGTAATTCCTAACCATATTACATGCCAGGATTGGTATTACCATTTTGAGAGCCTCTACTCTGAACTAGATCTTTTTCATCGAGGGGGATACATGAACAAATACATTTCCATACTATCTCAAATCCTATTGATCTCTTTACACTAGAAGAAGTCGAGATGGCCATAAAGAAAATAGTCCCAGCAAAAGCCCCAGGACCTGATGGCCTCCCAGGAGATCGTTTTCTTGCAGACCCTCGCAACGGGGCAAAGTATGTTATGCTTTTAATGAACTCAATTGCAAGAGGGAGTGCAGTACCAGAATCATGGAAAGGGGCAGAGGTGGTACCTATCTTTATAAAAGGAGCAAGGGATGACCCTGCCAACTACCGCCCAATCAGTTTGATAGACGCTATGCAGAAAGTAGTTGGCAGGGTGTTACTACAGAGAATCCATCAATGGGTGGATGAAGAAAATATACTCTCCCAATACCAAGCTGGATTTAGGGCATGTACAGGGACGGTGGACCAAGCATTTAGGCTGTTCTTAATATACTGGAAGGTGGTCCTGATTGGCAAGAGCAGCCTTTATTTGGCATTTATTGACTTAAAGACTGCCTTCGACCTAGTTCCTCGTGATCGGCTATGGCATCTATTAGAAGAAATGGGAATGCCTCCGCTGTTATTGAACATCTTGACTCGCCCACATGAGGGCAATTATGCCCAAGTGAGGTGGGGGTCCCAGGGACAAAAAACAATCAGGATCCCAGTAAATAGAGGGGTACGCCGGGGCTGTGTCCTGGCTCCCACCTTGTTCGATCTATATATGAACGGGGTGGTGAGCTATTTGCAGGAGTTTCCATCCGATGCACCAGCCCTGGCAGGAGCCAGGTTTCCCCCTCTACTCTTTGCAGACGATACGTTGCTTATCTCTAAAACGCCAGTAGGGCTCCAAAAGCTCCTAGACAGATTATATATTTTTTGTGAGTCTAGGGGTTTGATTGTGAATACCTCTAAGACTAAACTTATGGTGTTTAACCCTTACAAGCCGTATAGAGATAATTTTACTTTAGATGGAATAAGCTTGGATAAAGTTTCAACGTTCGAATACCTGGGAATAAGATTAGACGATAACATGCGATGGAGGCATCACATTGATAAAATGCTTCTAAATCACAAGTGTGTCACAGGCATACTAACTAAAGAACACCGCTCCTCGCAGAGCAGACCTGTGGCTCCTGCCCTTACAATTTATGCAGCTAAAGCTGTTAGTTCAGCTCTTTATGGAGCTGAACTGTGGGGTTTTGAGAATACTGAAAGCATTTGCAGGTCTGAACATAAGTTTCTAAGCGATCTAGTGATGCTATCCCGAAGTGTGCCACTGAAACCGCTGTTAAAAGACATGGGTAGGCATTCTTTCGAAGATATAGCTAGGTAACGACCCCTGTTATTCTGGGCCCGCTTATGTCGGACCCCTAAACTAACCAACTATGCCGACGCGCTTACAGAAGTCATGGCTCTAGATGCTAACCAAAGAATTAATTCGGTGCTCAATCTCCAAAAATCTCTTTTTGCATTAGGCTTCAAGGAAGCATGGGATACGCAAACCCCTCCTAGTAAGACTGACCTTAAAAGATGCTATTGGGCCTGGGTCGATGCCCAAGAGCTTAGCAATCTAAGAGCAGGGAGGCTGACGGAAGAGTTTTATCTCCATAAGCAATACACATTTTTAGAACCTTACCTAGATTTTATCCAAACAGCACGAGATAGAGCACTTTATATACAGTTTAGGGTAGGCTCATTGCCAGTCAGAGAGTTAACTGCGAAATGGAGCACCCCACATCAGACACCTTTAGGGTGCCCCTGTTGCAAAACACCGATAGAGAGTGTTGCATATGCTTTGCGTGGTTTCCGCAAGCGTTTCTCTTTCCACTCTCGTGGAGATCACGCAGAGTGTTTGTTTTCATCTATGTAAGCGTGGTTTCCACGAGCGCCTTCTTTTCCTCGCTCATGGAGATCACGCAGAGTATTTGTTTTCAAATATGTGATTCTCGGTAGGGGCGGTTAAGGATTGCGGTTTTGTCATTATGTAACTGACTCCTATCTTATGAAGATGGATTAAACTCTTCTCTCAACATCATTCTTTTTCCTGTTATTTTTCTACTTGGAGTACACCACCAACCTTTTCCCACATTGGCGACGAGGATGGGATCAGTTCGAGATTTTTGGTAGACTCTTGTACTTGGTATTCCATCATCTCCTCAAACGTTTTTTATGAGAGTTGGCCAAACAGACATCTTATTCATCCCGATGTATCTCCTGGGGGTTACACTGGGCACAAGATTGACCTAAAAGGTTATTTTTACGCAGATTTAAAATTTTCTGGACGCCATACCTTCAGCAAGATTTATGTGGCAAAATCAGGGAAATTCCTTCTAGGGTGGCCACACCAACATGAATTGGGCATTAAACTTGATCCCAGAGCCAATCCTTCTGTTTTTGCTGTTGAATCCGATGCTCATTATGGGCCTATTTCAGTTGATAAATTAATCATAGAATTTCCAAGAGTTTTCAGTGGAAAACTAGGGAAATATGAAGGTTTTGAGCATGTTATTAAACTTCACGAAAATTCGATCCCCATTCGTCACAAAGTAAGAAATGTTCCACTGTCATATAGGGACAAATTGAAAGATATGCTAAAGAATCTTTGCAGTGAAGGCATTATAGAACCCATAGAGTCCTCCCCGTGGGTTTCTCCCATAGTTATTTCGGTAAAATCTTCAGGGGAACTTAGGCTGTGTGTTGACTTACGCAGTTTAAATCGTGCCATTTGGGTAGATGCACACCCTCTTCCCAACTTGCATGAAATGGTTTCCACTTTAGCTAATGCACAAGTATTTTCATGCATTGATTTAGCAAGTGCGTACCACCAAGTAGTTCTTTCTGAAAACTCTAAACATTTTACAGCATTCATTACACCAGAGGGTCTTTTCAGATATTGCCGCATGCCGTTTGGCTTAGCCAGTGCCGCATCAGTTTTCCAGAGATTGATGAAAGAGACTCTGGGAGGGTTGTCTGGTGCCATTGCGTTCCAGGATGACATTCTGGTTTACGGAAAGAATGATGAGGAGCATGACTGCAATTTATATAATGTCATAGCGGCTTTGGCTGAGAAGGGTCTCACCCTTCGTTTGGATAAATGCAAAATAAAAGCAAGGGAAGTGGAATACTTAGGACACACAATCAGTGGGAAGGGAATTAAACCAAAACAAAAACACATTGAGAGTATTATTAACGCTCCCTTACCTACCTCGAAAGAACAGTTAGTTGTGTTTCTTGGGTTAACTGAATTTTATGCAAAGTTTATTCCAAATTATTCTGCTAAAGTTGACCCTTTCAGGTGTTTGCTTAAGAAAAAAGCCAAGTTCATGTGGTCGAATGACATGACTGAAGCATTTGAAAATTTGAAGAGATTCATTGTTAATGCACCATGTTTAAAACCATTTGTCCCTGGAAAAAAATGTATAGCTATGGTAGATGCCAGCAGTTTAAGCCTTGGAGGTGTCTTACTACAAAAAGATAATTGCAATGAATAGATTGTAGCTTACGCTTCTAGGGCTTTAAGAGATGCAGAGAAAAATTATTCGGTTATCAAAAGAGAATTGCTTGTGTTTGGGGGCACTGATCTTATTATCAAAACCGATCATAAACCACTCGTATTTTTAATGTCCCCTGGTGGAGGTAGGTCTATGTCTGCACGGTTAGCCAGATTATCATCAAGATTACAATTCTTTCGCTTTTGTATTGAGTATGTTCAAGGGAAGGCGAATATGCAAGCTGACTGTATGTCCAGGTTACCTATGGCTAGCGACAAGAACTATCAGGATGATGATTGTGAAGTCGCTTTCCCCACACATGATATGAACTTAATACATGGTGGGAAACCAAGTCTGTGTGAGGATATCTGGATTGCTGAAATGGGAAAGGATGTTGAATTAAATACTGTCAAGAAATATATTGTGCAAGGTTGGCCAGAATCAAGGAGGTTATCTGGCGACATGATGAGTTTCTCAAAGATTCATGATGAATTAGCTATCAAAAATGGGTTAGTCATGAGAGTGGGCAAAATAATTCCACCTTTTGGCCTTAGAAACACCATCATGGAGATTGGTCATGAGGGACACCTTGGGGTTTCATTTACTAGAAGGCGGATTAGGGAGGCATTTTGGTGGCCTGGAATAGATTCCTCTGTCGAGCATTTTGTACGCAAGTGTAGTAAATGTTCGGGTAGTGACAAATCAGCAGTTCCTTTGCATGTTGAATCTCACCCTGTTGACTGTCCTGTTGGTCCATGCAGGAAATTAGGGCTTGATATCATTGGTCCATTTCATGTCCTACCCAAAGATAAATGTTTTGGCATTGTTCTAATTGACTCTTTTTTAAAGTGGCCTGAGGTTAAGATGGTCAAAGAGGTCACTTCACAAAGTGTGATTGAGTTTTTAGATAGTATCTTTTGCAGAGAAGGAATCCCACAAGAATTGTTATGGATAATGGACCTCAATTCATTAGTAAGGAGATGGAGTCATTTTTTGGAAAATGTAGTATAACTCATAGGAGAATATCTGTGTTCCATCCAGAGGCTAATGGTCAAGTAGAGCGTTTTAACCGTGTGGTGAAGGAAGCGATCCAACTATCCACTAAGGGGGGTCTTAATTGGGGTAATGCCTTACAATCCATGTTACTAGCATATAGGACATCTCCCAATTCGGTTACCTTAGCTAGTCCATTTGAACTTTTGAGGGGACGAAAACCTAGTACTAGCTTAGTTCCGTGGTGGTTAAAAAAAGGTTTGGATGACAACAAGTTGATTGCTATCGATTATGATGTTGTTAAACAAAGGGTCAATGAGCACAAAAAAAAAATGAAACAGGTTATGGATAAGCAGAGAGGTTCTGTAAGCAAACAAAAAATTGTTGTTGGTGACTTTGTTCGTCTGAGAAGAAAAGAAAATGTTCCGAAAGGTTCCCAATGTTGGTCAGATCCAAAAAGAATTATAGAAGTGTTCAACAACGCAGTGAGAATAGAGGGAGGAAGTGTTTGGAATTTGAACAGGATCTCTTTGTTCAAAGGGGTTTCCCATTCACCTAGGGATCTTAGCAAAAATACATGTTTGGATGATGTACACAATGATGTCTCTCCTAAACAGCATCCTGGTTGCCTCAATTGGGACAGTGACTCTTCCAGGAAGAAACGTGAACATCATTGTCCTGAAAGGTTCAAAGATTATATTATGGATTAGTATACCTGTTAAAGGGGAAAATAATAATTATAAATAAATAAATAAATCAAAGGGGGAAGATGTGTTGCATATGCTTTGCGTGGTTCCCGCGAGCGTTTCTCTTTCCACGCTCGTGGAGATCACGCAGAGTATTTGTTTTCAATTATGTGATTCTCTGTAGGGGCGGTTAAGGATTGCGGTTTTGGCATTATGTAACTAACTCCTATCTTATGAAGATGGATTAAACTCTTCTCTCAACATCATTCTTTTTCCTGTTATTTTTCTACTTGGAGTACGCCACCAACCTTTTCCCACAGAGAGCATAGCCCATTTCATGTTTGCCTGCCCTGCTTACAAAACTCCAAGAACAAGATGACTTAAACCCATTTGCAGAGAGTTGAGTACGCGCGAATATCACACTGCTCTACGCATTATAAAGGCTGACGCGCGGACTCTCTTTGCTTGTGGTGTAGCCAAGTATCTTGGTTGTACTTGGATTGTAAGGTTTACATTTTTGCGTGGAGATTTATAATGAATTATGTTTATATATATTTATCTTTATGGTTTTCACATGATATATTGCACTGCCACTTTATTTCCCGTAAACAGATTAAGAATAACCCAAAGGGGAAAAAAGGTTTTTATGTGAAGAAGGGTTTGAAATGAACTTTTATAAAACGTTGACCCAAGATTATTTTTGGCATAATCATATTATCTAACTTTTTGGGCAATTAGAAATTGATGAATTTAATGTTTGATTGCATATTATATTTTTAAATCGATGTTTCTTTTTAATATTTTTATGGCTTATATAAATTGAAGGATGTACATTTGGAAATGCTTTTAAGATATTGGATATCGAAATAAAGCAATTTTGATTGATTGATTGAAATAGTATCCCTGAGTTTTAGCTGCCAACAAATATTATTTTTCTTTGATATGCCTCGGCATTTCCAAGCAAACATAAGGAGATGATGGACGGAGCTCTGAAACGTTTCAGACACTCACCCAAGTCACAGATCTGGGTTGAATCCATCATCATTCTTTAGCTCACTTCACCACCCCAGTTCAGACAAAGCTATATGCAAATCGGTCTTGACCCTGTGCATCATCCAGCCCGAACTGCCAAGCCATGTCTTTCCTGGACTGGAAACAAGCATCGTGGGACCGGTTTCGGGGTAACACATCTCATCAGCCAGGCTAGCTTAAAAACAGTGGCAAAGTGAGCAAGGGACACACGTCTATGCATACCCTGCCAACTTAGGACAAACAAAGCAAACACAAGGAGAAGATGGATGGAGCATTGAAACTTTTCAGACACTCAACCCCAGTCACAGGTCTGGGTAGAACTCATCATCATTCTTTAGCTCACTTCACCACCCCGGGTCAGACATACCGATATGCAAATCAGTCTTAACACTGAGCCTCATGGGAACAGTCCAGCCAGAACTGCCGAGTCATGTCTTCCCTGGACCAGAAACAAGCATCGTGGGACCGGATTAGGGATAACACCCCTCATCAGCCAGAATCCAGTGACAAAGTGAGCAAGGGACCCACAACTGGCCATACCTTGCAAATTTAAAGCGAACAAAGCAAACACAAGGAGATGATGGACAGAGCGCTGAAACTTTTCAGACACTCATCTCCAGTCACTGATGTGGGTTGAATCCATCATCATTCTGTAGCTCACTTCAACACCCCAGTTCAGACACTGCTATACGCAAATCAGTCTTGACCCTGTGCCTCATGGGAAGAGTCCAGCCGGAACTGCCAAGCCATGTCTTCCCTGGACTGGAAACAAGCATCCTGGGACCGGTTTTGGGGTAACACCTCTCATCATCCAAGCTAGCTTGAATCCAGTGGCAAAGTGAACAAGGGACCCACGTCTGGGCATAACCTGCCAACTTAGGGCGAACAAAGCAAACACAAGGAGATGATGGATGGAGCGCTGAAACTTTTTAGACACTTACCCCAAGTCACAGATTTGGGTTGAATCTATCATCATTCTTTAGCTCACATCACCACCCCAGTTCAGACAGAGCTATATGCAAATCAGTCTTAACCCTGTGCCTCATGCGAACAGTCCAGCCTGAGCAGCCAAGCCATGTCTTCCCTGGACCGGAAACAAACATCCTGGGACCTGATCGGCGTAACACCCTCATTATCCATGCTAGCCTGAATCCAGTGGCAAAGAGAGCAAGGGACCCACGTTTGGGCATACCTGCCAACTTAGGGTGAACAAAGCAAACACAAGGAGATGATGAACGGAGCACTGAAACTTTTCAGACACTCACCTACTGTCACAGATTTGGGCTGAATCCATTATCATTTATTAGCTCATTTCACCACCCCAGTTCAGATAAATCTATATGCAAATGAGTATTGACCCTGTGCTTCGTGGGAACAGTCCAGCCCGAACTGCAAAGCCAGGTCTTCGATGGATCGGAAACAAGCATCCTAGGACCGGTTTTGGGGTAGCACCCCTCATCAGCCAGGCTAGCTTGAATCCAGCGGCAAAGTGAGCAAGGGACCCACGTCTGGGCATACCCTGCCAACTTAGGGCGAACAAAGCAAACACAAGGAGATGATGAACGAAGCGCTGAAACTTTTCAGACACTCACCTACCATCACAGATTTGGGTTGAATCCATTATCATTCTTTAGCTCATTTCACCACCCCAGTTCAGACACAGTTATATGCAAATCAGTTTTGACCCTGTGCCTCATGGGAACAGTCCAGCCCGAACTGCTAAGCCATGTCTTCTCTGGAGTGAAAACAATCATCCTGGGACCGGTTTCGGGGTAACACCTCTAATAAGCCAGGATAGCTTAAATCCAGTGGCAAAGTGAACAAGGGACCCACGTCTGGGCATACCCTGCCAACTTAGGGTGAACAAAGCAAATACAAGGAGATGATGAACGGAGCGCTGAAACTTTTCAGACACTCACCTACCGTCACAGATTTGGGCTGAATCCATTATCATTTTTTAGCTCATTTCACCACCCCAGTTCAGATAAATCTATATGCAAATGAGTATTGACCCTGTGCTTCATGGGAACAGTCCAGCCCAAACTGCAAAGCCAGGTCTTCCCTGGACCGGAAACAAGCATCCTAGGACCGGTTTTGGGGTAACACCCCTCATCAGCCAGGCTAGCTTGAATCCAGCGGCAAAGTGAGCAAGGGACCCACGTCTGGGCATACCCTGCCAACTTAGGGCGAACAAAGCAAACACAAGGAGATGATGAACGAAGCGCTGAAACTTTTCAGACACTCACCTACCGTCACAGATTTGGGTTGAATCCATTATCATTCTTTAGCTCATTTCACCACCCCAGTTCAGACACAGTTATATGCAAATCAGTCTTGACCCTGTGCCTCATGGGAACAGTCCAGCCCGAACTGCCAAGCCATGTCTTCTCTGGAGTGAAAACAATCATCCTGGGACCAGTTTCGGGGTAACACCTCTAATAAGCCAGGATAGCTTGAATCCAGTGGCAAAGTGAACAAGGGACCCACGTCTGGGCATACCCTGCCAATTTAGGGCGAACAAAGCAAACACAAGGAGATGATGGACGGAGCACTGAAACTTTTTAGACACTTACCCCAAGTCACAGATTTGGGTTGAATCTATCATCATTCTTTAGCTCACATCACCAACCCAGTTCAGACAGAGCTATATGCAAACCAATCTTAGCCCTGTGCCTCATGCGAACAGTCCAGCCCGAGCAACAAAGCCATGTCTTACCTGGACCGGAAACAAACATCCTAGGAACAGATCGGCGTAACACCCCTCATTATCCAGGCTAGCCTGAATCCAATGGCAAAGAGAGCAAGGGACCCACGTTTGGGCATCCCTGCCAACTTAGGGCGAAGAAAGCTAACACAAGGAGATGATGAACGGTGCACTGAAACTTTTCAGACACTCACCTACCGTCACAGATTTGGGTTGAATCCATTATCATTCTTTAGCTCATTTCACCACCCCAGTTCAGACAAATCTATATGCAAATGAGTATTGACCCTGTGCTTCATGGAAACAGTCCAGCCCGAACTGCAAAGCCAGGTCTTCCCTGGACCGGAAACAAGCATCCTAGGACCGGTTTTGGAGTAACACCCCTCATCAGCCAGGATAGCTTGAATCCAGTGGCAAAGTGAGCAAGGGACCCATGTCTGGGCATACCCTGCCAACTTAGGGCGAACAAAGCAAACACAAGGAGATGATGAACGAAGCGCTGAAACTTTTCAGACACTCACCTACCGTTACAGATTTGGGTTGAATCCATTATCATTCTTTAGCTCATTTCACCACCCCACTTCAGATACAGCTATATGCAAATCAGTCTTGACCCTGTGCCTCATGGGAACAGTCTAGCTTGATCTGCCAAGCCATGTCTTCTCTGGAGTGAAAACAATCATCCTGGGACCGGGTTAACACCTCTAATAAGCCAGGATAGCTTGAGTCCAGTGGCAAAGTGAGCAAGGGACCCATGTCTGGGCATTCCCTGCCAACTTAGGGAGAAAAAAGCAAACACAAGGAGATGATGGACGGAGCACTGAAACATTTCAAACACTCACCCTCAGTCACAAATTTGGGTTGAATCCATCATCATTCTTTAGCTCACTTCACCACCTCAGTTCAGACACAGATATATGCAAATCAGCCTTGAACATATGCCTCAAGGGAACAGTCCAGCCTGAACTGCCGAGTCATGCCTTCTCTGGACTGAAAACATGCATCCTGGGACCGGTTTCGGGGTAACGCCCCTCATCAGTCAGGCTAGCTTGAATCGAGTACAAAGTGAGCAAGGGACCCACGTCTGGGCATACCCTGCCAACATAGGGTGATCAAAGCAAACACAAGGAGATGATGGACGGAGCACTGAAACATTTCAGACACTCACCCCCAGTCACAAATTTGGGTTGAATCCATCATCATTCTGTAGGTCACTTCACCACCCCAGTTCAGACACAGCTCTATGAAAATCAGTCTTAACCCTGTGCCTCATGGGAACAGTCCAGGCCAAGCTTCCAAGCCATGTCTTTCCTGGACTGGAAACAAACATCCTGGGACCAGTTTCGGTGTAACAACACTCATCGGCCAGGCTAGCTTGAATCCTGTGGCAAAGTCAGAATGGAACCCACGTCTGGGCATACCTTGTCAACTTAGGGCGAACAAAGCAAACATAAGGTGATTATGGACAAGGCGCTGAAACTTTTCAGACACTCACCCCCTGTCACAGATCTGGCTTGAATCCATCATCATTATTTAGCTCACTTCACCACACCATTTCAGACACAGCTATATGCAAATCAGTCTTGACCCTTTGCCTCACAGGAACAGTCCAGCCCCAACTTCCAAGCCATGTCTTCCCTGGACCGGAAAGCTTACTGGATCAGATTTCAGGGTAACACCCCTCATCAGCAAGGCTAGGTTAATCCAGCGGCAAAGTGAGCTAGTGACCCACGTCTGGGCATACCCTGCCAACGTAGGGCGAACAAAGGAAACACAAGGTGATAATGGGCTGAGCGCTAAAACTTTTCAGACACTCACCCCCGTCACAGATTTGGGTTGAATCCATCATAAGTTATTAGCTCACTTCACCACCTCAGTTCAGAGACAGCTATATGCAAATTAGTCTTAACCCTGTGCCTCACGGGAACAGTCCATCCCGAACTGCCAAGCAATGACTTTCCTGGACCGGAAACAAGTATCCTCGGACCGGTTTTAAGGTGACACCCCTCATCAGCCTGGCTAACTTGAATTCAGTGGCAAAGTGAGCCAGGGACCCGTGTCTGGGAATACCCTGTCAACTTAGGGTGAACAGAGAAAACAAAAGGAGATGATTGACAGAGCTTTGAAACTTTTAAGACACTCACCACCAGTCACAGATCTGGGTTTGATCCATCATCATTCTTTAGCCCACTTCACCACCCAAGTTCAGATATAGCTATATGCAAATCAGTCTTGACCGTATGCCTCATGCGAACAGTCCAGCCCGAACTGCCAAGTCATGTCTTCCCTGGACCAGAAACAAGTATCCGGGGACTGGTTTTGGGATAACACCCCTCATCAGCCAGGCTAGCTGGAATCCAGTGGCAAAGTGAGCAAGGGTCCCATGTCTGGGCATACCCTGCCAACTAAGGGCAAACAAAGCAAACACAAGGAGATGATGAACGAAGCGCTGAAACTTTTCAGACACTCACCTACCATCAGAGATTTGGGTTGAACCCATTATCATTCGTTAGCTATTTCACCGCCCCAGTTCAGACACTGCTACATGCAAATCAGTCTTGACCCTGTGACTCATGGGGACAGTCCAGACCGAACTGCCAAGCCATGTCTTCTCTGGACTGAAAACAATCATCCTGTGGCCGGTTTCAGGGTAACAACAACCCTCATCAGCCAGGCTAGCTTGAATCCAGTGGCAAAGTGAGCAAGGGACCCACGTCTGGGCATACCCTGCCAACTTAGGGCGAACAAAGCAAACATACGGTGATGATGGACGGAGCGCTGAAACTATTCAGACACTCAACCCCTGTCTCTGATCTGGGTTGAACCCATCATTATTCTTTAGCTCATTTTACCACCCCAGTTCAGACAAAGCTATATGCAAATCAGTCGTGACTCATTGCCTCATAGGAACAGTCCAGCAAAAACTTCCAAGCCATGTCTTCCCTGGACCGGAAACAAGCTTCTTGGATCAGGTTTCAGGGTAACGCCCCTCATCAGCCAGGCTAGCTTCCCTCCAGTAGCAAAGTGAACAAGGGACCAACATCTGGGCGTACCCTGCCAACATAGGGTGAACAAAGCAAACACAAGGTGATGATGGTCGGAGAGCTAAAAATTTTCAGACACTGACCCCCAGTCACAGATTTGGGTTGAATCCATCATCATTCTTTAGCTCACTTCACCACCTCAGCTCAGACACAGCTATATGCAAATAAGTCTTGACCCTGTGCCTCACGGGAACATTCCAGCCCGAACTGCCATGCCATGTCTTCCCTCGACCAGAAACAAGCATCCTGGGACCAGTTTCGGAATATCACCCCTCATTAGCCAGGCTAGCTTGAACCCAGTGGCAAAGTGAGCAAGGGACCAACGTCTGGGCATACCTTTCCAACTTAAGGAAAACCAAGCAAACAGAAGAAGATGATTGACAGAGTGCTCAAAGTTTTCAGACACTCACCCCATTCACAGATGTGGGTTGAATCCATCATCATGCTTTAGCTCATTTCACCACCCCAGTTCAGACACAGCTAAACGCAAATAAGTCTTGACCCTGTGCCTCATTGGAACAGTCCAGCCTGAACAGCTAAGCCATGTCTTCTCTGGACCAGAAACAGACATCCTGGAACTGGTTTCGGGGTAACGCCCCTCATCAGCCAGGCTAGCTTGAATCCAGTGGCAAAGTGAGCAAGGGACCCACGTCTCGTCAGACCCTGCCATCTTATGGTGAACAAAGCAAAAATCTGGTGATGATGGACAGAGCGCTGAAACTTTTCAGACACACCCCCAGTCACAGATCTGGGTTGAATCCATCATCATTCTTTAGCTCACTTCACCACCCCAGTTCAGACACAGCTATATGCAAATCAGCCTTGAACCTGTGCCTCATGGGAACAGTCCAGCCCGAACTCCCGAGCCATGTGTTCTCTGGACTGAAAACTAGCATCCTGGGACCAGTTTCGGGGTAACGCCCCTCATCAGTCAGGCTAGCTTGAATCCAGTGCAAAGTGAGCAAGGGACCCACGTCTGGGCATACCCTGGCAACATAGGGTGAACAAAACTAACACAAGGGGCCCGATTCACAGAACTAACTTAAGACAAAATCCTAAACTTACTACCATTTTGGTATTCACAGAAGGCACTTACTCATTTTGGTATTCACAGAAGGCACTTACTCATTTCAGTATTCACAGAAGTTAGTAGTCCTAACTTTAGGACTCCTAAATGCCTTCTGTGAATACCGAAAGTCTTAAAGTTAGGATTTTTATCAGTTTAGGAGTAGTAAAGTTAGGACTACTAACTTTAGGACTACTAAATGCCTTCTGTGAATTTCTGAAAGTCTTAGAGTTAGGATTTTTCTCAGTTTAGGAGTAGTAAAGTAGGACTCTTAACTTTACTACTCCTAAACTGAGAACAATCCTAATTTAAAGACTTTCGGTATTCACAGAAGGCATTTAGGAGTCCTAAAGTTAGGACTACTAACTTTACTACTCCTAAACTGAGAAAAATCCTAACTTTAAGACTTTCGGAATTCACAGAAGGCATTTAGTAGTCCTAAAGTTGGGACTCCTGACTTTGCTACACCTAAACTGATAAAAATCCTAACTTTAAGACTTTCGGTATTCACAGAAGGCATTTAGGAGTCCTAAAGTTAAGACTCCTAACTTCTGTGAATACCGAAATGAGTAAGTGCCTTCTGTGAATACCAAAATGAGTAAGTGCCTTCTGTGAATACCATAATGGTAGTAAGTTTAGGATTTTGTCTTAAGTTAGTTCTGTGAATCGGGCCCAAGGAGATGATTCACGAAGCACTGAAACTTTTCAGACACTCACCCCCAGTCACAAATTTGAGTTGAATCCATCATCATTCTTTAGCTCACTTCACCACCCCAGTTCAGACACAGCTATATACAAATCAGTCTTAACCCTGTGCCTCATGGGAACAGTCCAGGCCCAGCTTCAAACCCATGTCTTTCCTGGACTGGAAACAAACATCCTGGGACCAGTTCGGTGTAACAACACTCATCGGCCAGGCTAGCTTGAATCCATTGGCAAAGTGAAAAAGGGACCCACGTCTGGGCATACCCTGCCAACTTAGGGCAAACAAAGCAAACACAAGAAGATGATGAACCGAGCGCTGTAACTTTTCAGACACTCACCCCAGTCACAAATTTGGGTTGAATCCATCATCATTCTTTAGCTCACTTCACCACCCCAGCTCAGACACAGCTATATGCAAATAAGTCTTGACCCTGTGCCTCATGGGAACAGTCCAGCCCAAACTGCCAAGCCATGTCGTCTCTGGACTGAAAACAAGCATCCTGGGACCGGTTTCGGGGTAACACCCGTCATCAGCCAGGCTAGCATGAATCCAGTGGCACAGTGAGCAAGGGATCCACGTCTGGGCATATCCTGAAAACTTAGGGAGAAGAAAGCAAACAAAAGGAGATGATGGATGGAGCCCTTCAACTTTTCAGACACTCACCCCCAGTCACAAGTTTGGGTTGAAACCATCATCATTCTTTAGCTCACTTCACCACCAGAGTTAAGACACAGCTATATGCAAATAAGACATAAACCTGTGCCTCATGGGAACAATTCAGCCCCAGCCTCCAAGCAATGTCTTCCCTGGACCGGAAACAAACATCCTGGGACCAGTTTCAGGGAAACACCACTCATCAGCCAGGCTAGCTTGAATCCAGTGGCAAAGGGAGCAAGGGACCCATGTCTGGGCATACCCTGCCAACTTAGAACAAACAAAGCAAACACAAGGAGATAATGGACGTAGTGCTGACATTTTTCAGACACCCACCCGCACTCACAGATCTAGGTTGAATCCATCATTATTCTTTAGCTCACTTCACCACCCCAGTTAGGACACAGCTATATGCAAATCAGTCTTGACCCTGTGCCTCATAGGAACAGTCCAGCCCGAACTGCCAAGCCATGTCTTCCCTGGAATGGAAACAAGCATCCTGGGACCAGTTTCGGAATATCACCCCTCATTAGCCAGGCTAGCTTGAATCCAGTGGCAAAGTGAGCAAGGGACCAACGTCTGGGCATACCTTTCCAACTTAAGGAGAACCAAGCAAACAGAAGGAGATGAGTGACAGAGTGCTCAAAGTTTTCAGACACTCACCCCATTCACAGATGTGGGTTGAATCCATCATCATGCTTTAGCTCATTTCACCACCCCAGTTCAGACACAGCTAAATGCAAATAAGTCTTGACCCTGTGCCTCATTGGAACAGTCCAGCCTGAACAGCTAAGCCATGTCTTCTCTGGACCAGAAACAGACATCCTGGAACTGGTTTCGGGGTAACGCCCCTCATCAGCCAGGCTAGCTTGAATCCAGTGGCAAAGTGAGCAAGGGACCAACGTCTCGTCAGACCCTGCCAACTTATGGCGAACAAAGCAAACATCTGGTGATGATGGACAGAGCGCTGAAACCTTTCAGACACTCACCCCCAGTCACAGATCTGGGTTGAATCCATCATCATTCTTTAGCTCACTTCACCACCCCAGTTCAGACACAGCTATATGCAAATCAGCCTTGAACCTGTGCCTCATGGGAACAGTCCAGCCCGAAATCCCGAGCCATGTGTTCTCTGGACTGAAAACTAGCATCCTGGGACCAGTTTCGGGGTAACGCCCCTCATCAGTCAGGCTAGCTTGAATCCAGTGCAAAGTGAGCAAGGGACCCACGTCTGGGCATAACCTGCCAACATAGGGTGAACAAAACTAACACAAGGGGCCCGATTCACAGAACTAACTTAAGACAAAATCCTAAACTTACTACCGTTTTGGTATTCACAGAAGGCACTTGCTCATTTTGGTATTCACAGAAGGCACTTACTCATTTCGGTATTCACAGAAGTTAGAATTCCTAACTTTAGGACTCCTAAATGCCTTCTGTGAATACCGAAAGTCTTAAAGATAGGATTTTTATCAGTTTAGGAGTAGCAAATTTAGGACTCCTAACTTTAGGACTACTAAATGCCTTCTGTGAATTCCGAAAGTCTTAGAGTTAGGATTTTTCTCAGTTCAGGAGTAGTAAAGTAGGACTCTTAACTTTACTACTCCTAAACTGAGAACAATCCTAACTTAAAGACTTTCGGTATTCACAGAAGGCATTTAGGAGTCCTAAAGTTAGGACTACTAACTTTACTACTCCTAAACTGAGAAAAATCCTAACTTTAAGACTTTCGGAATTCACAGAAGGCATTTAGTAGTCCTAAAGTTAGGAGTCCTGACTTTACTACACCTAAACTGATAAAAATCCTAACTTTAAGACTTTCGGTATTCACAGAAGGCATTTAGTAGTCCTAAAGTTGGGACTCCTGACTTTGCTACACCTAAACTGATAAAAATCCTAACTTTAAGACTTTCGGTATTCACAGAAGGCATTTAGGAGTCCTAAAGTTAAGACTCCTAACTTCTGTGAATACCGAAATGAGTAAGTGCCTTCTGTGAATACCAAAATGAGAAAGTGCCTTCTGTGAATACCAAAATGGTAGTAAGTTTAGGATTTTGTCTTTAGTTAGTTCTGTGAATCGGGCCCAAGGAGATGATTCACGAAGCACTGAAACTTTTCAGAGACACACCCCCCAGTCAGAAATTTGGGTTGAATCCATCATCATTCTTTAGCTCACTTCACCACCCCAGTTCAGACACAGCTATATACAAATCAGTCTTAACCCTGTGCCTCATGCGAACAGTCCAGGCCCAGCTTTAAACACATGTCTTTCCTGGACTGGAAACAAACATCCTGGGACCGGTTTCGGTGTAACAACACTCATCGGCCAGGCTAGCTTGAATCCATTGGCAAAGTGAGAAAGCGACCAACGTCCACACCCTGCCAACTTAGGGCGAACAAAGCAAACACAAGGAGATGATGAACCGAGCGCTGAAACTTTTCAGACACTCACCACAGTCACAAATTTGGGTTGAATCCATCATCATTCTTTAGCTCACTTCACCACCCCAGCTCAGACACAGCTATATGCAAATCAGCCTTGAACATGTGCCTCAAGGGAACAGTCCAGCCTGAACTGCCGAGTCATGTCTTCTCTGGACTGAAAACATGCATCCTGGGACCGGTTTCGGGGTAACGACCCTCATCAGTCAGGCTAGCTTGAATCGAGTACAAAGTGAGCAAGGGACCCACGTCTGGGCATACCCTGCCAACATAGGGTGATCAAAGCAAACACAAGGAGATGATGGATGGAGCACTGAAACATTTCAGACACTCACCCCCAGTCACAAATTTGGGTTGAATCCATCATCATTCTTTAGCTCACTTCACCACCCCAGTTCAGACACAGCTCTATGCAAATCAGTCTTAACCCTGTGCCTCATGAGAACAGTCCAGCCCCAGCTTCCAAGCCATGTCTTTCCTGGACTGGAAACAAACATCCTGGGACCAGTTTCGGTGTAACAACACTCATTGGCCAGGCTAGCTTGAATCCAGTGGCAAAGTGAGAATGGAACCCACGTCTGGGCATACCTGTCAACTTAGGGCGAACAAAGCAAACATAAAGTGATTATGGACAGAGCGCTGAAACTTTTCAGACACTCACCCCCTGTCACAGATCTGGGTTGAATCCATCATCATTATTTAGCTCACTTCACCACACCATTTCAGACACAGCTATATGCAAATCAGTCTTGACCCTTTGCCTCACAGGAACAGTCCAGCCCCAACTTCCAAGTCATGTCTTCCCTGGACCGGAAAGCTTACTGGATCAGATTTCAGGGTAACACCCCTCATCAGCAAGGCTAGGTTCATCCAGCGGCAAAGTGAGCAAGTGACCCACGTCTGGGCATACCCTGCCAACGTAGGGCGAACAAAGCAAACACAAGGTGATAATGGGCTGAGCGCTAAAACTTTTCAGACACTCACCCCTGTCACAGATTTGGGTTGAATCCATCATAAGTTATTAGCTCACTTCACCACCTCAGTTCAGAGACAGCTATATGCAAATTAGTCTTAACCCTGTGCCTCACGGGAACAGTCCATCCCGAACTGCCAAGCAATGACTTTCCTGGACCGGAAACAAGTATCCTGGGACCGGTTTTAAGGTGACACCCCTCATCAGCCTGGCTAACTTGAATTCAGTGGCAAAGTGAGCCAGGGACCCGTGTCTGGGAATACCCTGTCAACTTAGGGTGAACAGAGAAAACAAAAGGAGATGATTGACAGAGCTTTGAAACTTTTAAGACACTCACCACCAGTCACATATCTGGGTTTGATCCATCATCATTCTTTAGCCCACTTCACCACCCAAGTTAAGATATAGCTATATGCAAATCAGTCTTGACCGTATGCCTCATGCGAACAGTCCAGCCCGAACTGCCAAGTCATGTCTTCCCTGGACCAGAAACAAGTATCCGGGGACTGGTTTCGGGATAACACCCCTCATCAGCCAGGCTAGCTGGAATCCAGTGGCAAAGTGAGCAAGGGTCCCATGTCTGGGCATACCCTGCCAACTAAGGGCAAACAAAGCAAACACAAGGAGATGATGAACGAAGCGCTGAAACTTTTCAGACACTCACCTACCATCAGAGATTTGGGTTGAACCCATTATCATTCGTTAGCTATTTCACCACCCCAGTTCAGACTAGGGGTGGGCGGAATTTGCGGAATTAACCTTCGCAAATTATCGCGAGAATGTTTAAAATTATCGCAAACAAGCAGAAATATCGCGAAGATGCGGAAGTTTTTTTCCGGCATGTTCGCGCGATTTTCTGCATGGTTGCGGGTCGCCAACTTACCCATGTGGCTGCTTGCGGGCGCGGCCATCTTGTTTTGAGTTGTTCTCGCGGTGCATGATCGCGAGAAGAAAGACGTGATCGCGCGACGCATGACGTCACTGCGGGCGCGAACTGTCGCGAGACAGCGCAAATGGCTAAAAACAATACAACATCTCATGGAGAACGCGACCGGATCAAGAAAACTTGTCGGCGAACGCAGGGATTCAGGTAAGGCGATCGCGCGTGCGCGAGAATGTATCATTTTACAGCGCGAGCAAGAAACAAATTATCGCCAAGCTGCGGAAACCGGAATTTTTGACATGTTCGCGCTCTCCGCGGAACGCAAAAATGTCAAATTATCGCAATTTCCGCGAACGGAACGAATTTTTTGCCCAGGCCTAGTTCAGACACTGCTACATGCAAATCAGTCTTGACCCTGTGACTCATGGGGACAGTCCAGACAAAACTGCCAAGCCATGTCTTCTCTGGACTGAAAACAATCATCCTGTGGCCGGTTTCAGGGTAACAACAACCCTCATCAGCCAGGCTAGCTTGAATCCAGTGGCAAAGTGAGCAAGGGACCCACGTCTGGGCATACCCTGCCAACTTAGGGCGAACAAAGCAAACATACAGTGATGATGGACGGAGCGCTGAAACTATTCAGACACTCAACCCCTGTCACTGATCTGGGTTGAACCCATCATTATTCTTTAGCTCATTTTACCACCCCAGTTCAGACAAAGCTATATGCAAATCAGTCTTGACTCATTGCCTCATAGGAATAGTCCAGCCAAAACTTCCAAGCCATGTCTTCCCTGGACCGGAAACAAGCTTCTTGGATCAGGTTTCAGGGTAACACCCCTCATCAGCCAGGCTAGCTTCCCTCCAGTGGCAAAGTGAACAAGGGACCAACATCTGGGCGTACCCTGCCAACATAGGGTGAACAAAGCAAAGGTGATGATGGTCGGAGAGCTAAAAATTTTCAGACACTGACCCCCAGTCACAGATTTGGGTTGAATCCATCATCATTCTTTAGCTCACTTCACCACCTCAGCTCAGACACAGCTATATGCAAATAAGTCTTGACCCTGTGCCTCACGGGAACATTCCAGCCCGAACTGCCATGCCATGTCTTCCCTCGATCAGAAACAAGCATCCTGGGACCAGTTTCGGAATATCACCCCTCATTAGCCAGGCTAGCTTGAATCCAGTGGCAAAGTGAGCAAGGGACCAACGTCTGGGCATACCTTTCCAACTTAAGGAGAACCAAGCAAACAGAAGAAGATGATTGACAGAGTGCTCAAAGTGTTCAGACACTCACCCCATTCACAGATGTGGGTTGAATCCATCATCATGCTTTAGCTCATTTCACCACCCCAGTTCAGACACAGCTAAACGCAAATAAGTCTTGACCCTGTGCCTCATTGGAACAGTCCAGCCTGAACAGCTAAGCCATGTCTTCTCTGGACCAGAAACAGACATCCTGGAACTGGTTTCGGGGTAACGCCCCTCATCAGCCAGGCTAGCTTAAAACCAGTGGCAAAGTGAGCAAGGGACCCACGTCTCGTCAGACCCTGCCATCTTATGGTGAACAAAGCAAACATCTGGTGATGATGGACAGAGCGCTGAAACTTTTCAGACACACCCCCAGTCACAGATCTGGGTTGAATCCATCATCATTCTTTAGCTCACTTCACCACCCCAGTTCAGACACAGCTATATGCAAATCAGCCTTGAACCTGTGCCTCATGGGAACAGTCCAGCCCGAACTCCCGAGCCATGTGTTCTCTGGACTGAAAACTAGCATCCTGGGACCAGTTTCGGGGTAACGCCCCTCATCAGTCAGGCTAGCTTGAATCCAGTGCAAAGTGAGCAAGGGACGGACGTCTGGGCATTCCCTGGCAACATAGGGTGAACAAAACTAACACAAGGGGCCCGATTCACAGAACTAACTTAAGACAAAATCCTAAACTTTCTACCATTTTGGTATTCACAGAAGTCACTTACTCATTTTGGTATTCACAGAAGGCACTTATTCATTTCGGTATTCACAGAAGTTAGTAGTCCTAACTTTAGGACTCCTAAATGCCTTCTGTGAATACCGAAAGTCTTAAAGTTAGGATTTTTATCAGTTTAGGAGTAGTAAAGTTAGGACTCCTAACTTTAGGACTACTAAATGCCTTCTGTGAATTTCTGAAAGTCTCAGAGTTAGGATTTTTCTCAGTTTAGGAGTAGTAAAGTAGGACTCTTAACTTTACTACTCCTAAACTGAGAACAATCCTAATTTAAAGACTTTCGGTATTCACAGAAGGCATTTAGGAGACCTAAAGTTAGGACTACTAACTTTACTACTCCTAAACTGAGAAAAATCCTAACTTTAAGACTTTCGGAATTCACAGAAGGCATTTAGTAGTCCTAAAGTTGGGACTCCTGACTTTGCTACACCTAAACTGATAAAAATCCTAACTTTAAGACTTTCGGTATTCACAGAAGGCATTTAGGAGTCCTAAAGTTAAGACTCCTAACTTCTGTGAATACCGAAATGAGTAAGTGCCTTCTGTGAATACCAAAATGAGTAAGTGCCTTCTGTGAATACCATAATGGTAGTAAGTTTAGGATTTTGTCTTAAGTTAGTTCTGTGAATCGGGCCCCTTGTGTTAGTTTTGTTCACCCTATGTTGGCAGGGTATGCCCAGACTTAGGGTGAATAAAGCAAAAAAAAGGAGATGATGGATGGAGCGCTGAAACTTTTCAGACACTCACCCCCAGTCTCAGATCTGGGTTGAATCCATCATCATTCTTTAGCTCACTTCACCACCCAAGTTCAGACATAGCTGTATGCAAATCTTTCTTAACCCTGTGCCTCATGCGAACAGTCCAGCCCGAGCTGCCAAGCCATGTCTTCCCTGGACCGGAAACAAGCATCCTGGGACCAGATCGGGATAACACCCCTTATCAGCCAGGCTAGCTTGAATCCAGTGGCAAAGTGAGCAAGGGACCCACATCTGGGCATACCCTGCCAACTTAGAGCGAACAGAGCATACAAAAGGAGATAATGAACCGAGCGCTGGAACCTTTCTGACACTCACCTACCATCCCAGATTTGGGTTGAATCCATTATAATTCTTTAGCTCATTTCACCACCCCAGTTCAGACACAGCTATATGGAAATCAGTCTTGACCGTGTGCCTCATGGGAACAGTACAGACCGAACTGCCAAGACATGTCGTCTCTGGACTGAAAACAATCATCCTGGGACCGGTTTTGGGGTAACACCTCTAATAACCCAGGATAGCTTGAATCCAGTGGCAAAGTGAGCAAGGGACTCATGTCTGGGCACCCCCTCCAACTTAGAACTAACAAAGCAAACACAAGGATATGATGGACGGAGCACTGAAACGTTTTGAGACACTCACCCCCTGTCACAGATCTGGGTTGACTCCATTATCATTCTTTAGCTCACTTCATCACCCCAGTTAAGACACAGCTATATGCAAATCAGTCTTGACCCTGTGCCTCATTGGAACAGTCCAGCCCAAACCTCCAAGCCATGTCTTCCCTGGACTGGAAACAAGCATCCTGTGACCAATTGCAGGGTAACACCCCTCATCAGCCAGGGTAGCTTGAATCCAGTGGCAAAGTGAGCAAGGGACCCATGTCTGGGCACCCCCTCCAACTTAGAACTAACAAAGCAAACACAAGGAGATAATGGACGTAGTGTTGACATTTTTCAGACACTCACCCCCATTCACAGATGTGGGTTGAATCCATCATCATGCTTTAGCTCACTTCACCACTCCAGTTCAGACACAGTTAAATGCAAATAAGTCTTGACCATGTGCCTCATGAGAACAGTCCAGCCCGAACTGCCAAGCCATGTCTTCCCTGGACCAGAAACAGACATCCTGGGACAGGTTTCGGGTAGCGCCCCTCATCACCTAGGCTAGCTTGAATCCAGTGGCAAAGTAAGCAAAAGACCCATGTCTCAGCAAAACTTGCCAAATTAGGGGGAACAAAGCAAACATAAGGTGATGATGGACAGAATGCTGAAACTATTCAGACACTCACACCCAGTCACAGATCTAGGTTGAATCCTTCATTATTCTTTAGCTCACTTCACCACCCCACGTCGGACACAGCTATATGCAAATCAGTCTTGACCCTTTGCCTCACAGGAACAGTCCAGCCCCAACTTCCAAGCCATGTCTTCCCTGGACTGGAAACAAACATCCTGGGACCAGTTTCGGGCTAACACCCCTCATCAGCCAGGCTAGCTTGAATCCAGTGGCAAAGTGAGCAAGGGACCCACGTCTGGGCATACCCTGCCAACTTAGGGCAAACAAAGCAAACACAAGGAGATGATGGACGTAGCGCTGAAAATTTTCAGACACTTACCCCCAGTCATCATCATTCCTTAGCTCACTTCACCACCCCAGTTCAGAAACAGTTAAATGCAAATAAATCTTGACCCTCTGCCTCATGGGAACAGTCCAGCCCGAACTGCCAAGCCATGTCTTCCCTGGACCAGAAACAAGCTTCCTGGGACCAATTTCGGGGTAACACCCCGCATCAGCCAAGCTAGCTTGAATCCAGTGGCAAAGAAAGCGAGGGACCCACATCTGGGCATACCAAGGCCTAAAATGGAGCCCACATTTGGAATGATGTTGACTGTACCGGCACTCAGGAAACACATTAGCTGAGCATGAAGTGTGATTACCTAAGGTGCAACCACAACACAGAATCAATGTAACATACCCAAAGGTTTTTCATCTGTAAATTATTAAATAGTAATACACTTTATAAAAAACAATTTGACAAAGTTGCTTATACACAGCTTCAATTTATGTTAGCAGAAATTTTACGGATGGCATAATAAGAGTACTTCAGTGGAATACTTGTGTGAAGTTAGGTGGACTAATTCATTCCTTGCAGGGATCTAGGTTTGCCCCTATAGTAAAAAGTTCAGACTCCAATAGGCCCAAATATCCTTTTATTCTTCTGAGGTCAGTGAAATGAATACCAGTGAGGTGGGTAACATCAAATATCTGTTATTCACATTTAGTTTTATGATGTGTAGGAATCATGGATAAGAATCAGAAAATGATTAGTACTAGCCTAACAGAAGGAAAACTTATAAATGCATGAAACTGGCTAGTAGCAACAATGATGGGGTCAGGTCTAATCAGAAATCGAATTTGAAAAGGTTCTTGACAACCAGGACGACTTATAGTGAAGGAAAAGAGTGAGTTGCATGTGTACTAGTTTCTGTTGTTTTGCAGTACCAGGGAAGTGAGAGGAACAGATAAAGACAAAATCCTAAAACAAAACTTGTTTGAATGGCAAAGATAGAGAACTGGCTCTTCTGGGCATTAAACAAGTATTCCCAGATAATAAATTCCTGCTCCTGGCATTTTTCATTTTAGAAGTACCATCCATGTTTGCTAAACCCATGGTCATCTCTAACCTTGGTCATCTTTTTCATTATCATCCTATCCCGTAACCCGTTATCTTTCACTTCTCTATTCTCACCTCCTTTTCTCTCATTCCTCCCTCTCTACTCAGTCTCTCTTCTTGTCTTTTCCATTGCTCATCACTTTCTCTATGTACATTCTCTTTCCATCTCTTCTCTTTATATTCTTCTCTTTTTTTTAATCTTTTGCCTCCTTATCTTGCTATGCCTCTATCACTTTCTTTTCTCTTCCTGTCCTTGTCTATATCTCATCTATACATTTGTACCATTTATTTTACTATTTGGAGTCTTTGTGTGCTCTTAAGATCTACATGACCTCTGTGACATGCAGCATGCTTTCAACAAATATAGTGCATATAGAAGATTGTGCAGACTGAAAGTTGCCAAATGTTACCAAGTACAGAAAGCTTGAAAGAGACATCTGGTCTTTCAACATGTGGTCGGGTAGTGTTGTGGTTGGGGTTGGGGAGTTTGATGGCTCAAGTTGAAGGTCTGTCACATATGAAAAGGTTCATGTGGAAGACATCCTTGTGCTATTGCTTAAAACCTCACTCATTTGAGCTTCCCTGAAAAATCCAGTATTGATCCGGCACAGTTGGGTTTCAGTTCCACATTTGCTGGGTTTCGTAAACAAAGTTATTTAAGGTTTCCTGTATAATTCTGTTTGTCATGCAACACTTCACCTTTTCAGGAATGATCAGCAATATTGCAGCTGCACTGTTTCCTTCTCAGGCGTGTACATTTAGTGTAGTTACACTCTCATGATCTTGTAGGAATGCAGCTGAAGCTGGATCTTCATCATCTTAAGTGTTCAAAAAGCACACCTGCACCCTGCTCAGTACAGGTGAATGGATTTGCCAGAGCATCACCATTCTCACCTCTGTTTCTCTAGCATAATTTCCATTTCTTTCATCAAAGATGGAATTTTGGTTAACAGAAATCCGTCATGTTCAGAGTACATTTCCCAAAAATACACATTTCAAACTCTGTTCTGGAAATCTTACCATGACAACCTACACAAAAGATCATTCTCTGCAATTGTTACTTTGCTGGTTCTTTCGGCCATGGATGAGACAAGTTGTCAAACTCATCCACATGCTAGAATAATATGCTCAAGTAAGTCTTCCCTGATGGTAATCATTGGGCTCCTTTGTACCGCGCATTCAGCAAACTATCTGAAAGCATCAGTGTGAATGCCACAATTGCAAGCCTGTGTCCTTGAAGCCACCAGTCACGGTTGGATTTTCCCAGTGGTGGAGGATACCCAGAGTACTGGGACATAGAGTCGGATGTGCGCCATCCTCATTGAAAGCAGAGCTGGAAGAAGGGACTTAAAGTTGAAATCAATATATCTGTGCAACCATGCAATGGATTTAGATACAGTTACAGACTCAGAATTGCCTCACTGCTATAACCTATTGTTGTTGTTGGTGCATCTTCCTTATTACTGTTCTGTCCCTTGCTGCTCAGCCATGAGTGATGTCACTTGGAATGTTGAGTGTGTGGGACTGGAGGAGATGGCAGTTGGAAGAGATGGGCTGAGCAGCAGGGAGGCTGCTCCTGGTGGGCTTTACAGGAGTTCTACATGGGCTTTATATGGACTTTACATGGACTTTGTGACTAGTCAATAAACCTATAACTTGTTCTAAGTGACCTGTCTACGAGACATCTTTCATTTTAGCACTGGCGACGAGTTGGAACAACCTATGTGTGTGCTACTTCAATGGATTATGGTTTCTGATGCTTAAAAGAATTACAAGAAAAAAGGAACTGAAAGAGAAATTACAAGCTGCGTATTTGAGGAACCTGTGTGTTGCTGAAGGAAACTGTACTTGAACTTAGGATGTGAGTAGAGAAATTTAAACTTATGAACTGAAACTAGCTGTGCATTTGAGGAAGCTGACACTTAAGAGCCCCACCAGTGACCACTCCATCGGTCACCCACAACTCAAGTGTGCCAGTTTCTGTTTGACTGCCTGCTGCCTACATGTGCCGTGATTTGGCAGCGTGTGTTGTGCACCCAGCTACGCATTAATATTGAGAACTTTCACTGCAGTGTTGCTTACCAGCGTCTGGGTTTGGGGACATTCAGTATTCGGGGGCATATGTCGAGCCCCGGTGTTAACGGTTCTTCTTTAGTTAAACTATCCCAATGTGTGGTGACCGGACCGTCAGATTCAGTGTCGAGCCCCGGCGTAATGTTTGTTGTGGTTATTGCAGAGATTGGGCCTCAGCGTTAACTGGTGATTAACTGTTAAAAGAAAACCGCTGTCAAGAAGCAGCACTTCTGAGACGATTTACCGTGGAGCAATGCAAGGTTGTGAATTGTGCCCACTGCACTGTACGCGCTGTAAGGAAAAAGAACTGTGCATGTGAGGTGTGCGAGGACTAGCGACGAAGTGTAACCTCAGGCTGTGCTCTTTTGGCAATTGAAGTCATTGTGGCAAGCGGAGTGTGACCTACAAGCGGAGTGTGACCTACGATATTGAAGGCAATATCAGCAAAATAGGGAATGGAGGTTATTTAGGCAGCTGCCATTCACTGGGATTCACTGGGTGACGGTGTTTGTTCAGTAACATTGAGTTCTATGGCAGTTGAAACGTTTTCACTCTTTCAAACATGCCACGAGCCGTCCTCGTGGCATTCACTCAGCGCGCGCCGTCTTACCTGCTTCAACTGTCGCGAGGAGCAGCTCTGTGGCCATTCTGATGGAGCTTAGCTGCTTCTATGGCGTTCATAGATGTGTCCAGCATTAACGTGCAGTGAGCCACTCGGCGTGACGCTGATCACGTGCCACCATTTTATGATTGGCAGGTCTACACTTCCTGCCTGTATTCTTCTCATGTTGCCAACCATGACTGGAAACGGAATAGTGCGGTGACATCTGATTAATAACTGCTTTCCATGATGAAGTTGTGAGGTGAAGAAGTGTACTCTTATGAAAACGAGCCGCGTGGTCATTGGAAATTAGCGTTTTTTTCCGATACTGTTGGATGCTGTTCTCGGATTAGAAGTCACTCACAGGTCATTTAACTGTTTTGCAAGCTTCTCGGATGTGACATCTATGTTTTGCCATACTGCGTAATACCATACTTATGTACACTGTTATTAAGTGTATTGCTTTGTTTGCTTCTCATTGCGTTGCACTCTGTTGTGTTGAACGTGTTTAATGTGATTACACTGATGAGTGAATGTTGGATATGGTGTTGTATCACTAGTTTTATCCCTAGTCATGCCGCTGTTCTTGGTTGTGGGTTGACATAGGTTCGTCACCCTGTAAGCAATGTGTTCTGCAAGTGTATGCAACGCAGTTGTGTGTGTGCGTTCTTGTGCATAGAAGCAGCTGTGGATGTAACATTCAATGTAAAAGAGTATCCTTGTACTTAAGTAGATCCTGGAGTAGATTCCGCAGTTTTTGCTTGTGTTTTACAGTGTGGATGGATTTTGATGTTCAGTTTCTAAGGGAGGTTAATTCCCCTATAGGGAGACGTTGTTCCCCTATTACAGTGATTTGAGTTTTGGAGTATCACAGGGTGGTGTATTTTCCCTATTCCAGTGTTCGGTGAGTCTTTGGGAGGTGTTTTCCCCTATAGGGAGGTGTTTTCCCCTATTACAGTGATTTGAGTTTTGGAGTATCATAGGGAGGTGTATTTTCCCTATTACAGTGTTCGGTGAGTCTTTGGGAGGTGTTTTCCCCTATAGGGAGGTGTCTTTTCCCTATTACAGTATTACAGTATTTTGAATTTTGGAGTATCATAGGGAAGTGTACTTTCCCTATTACAGTGTTCGGTGAGTCTTTGGGAGGTGTTTTCCCCTATAGGGAGGTGTTTTTCAGAATTTCATAGGGAGGTGAGTTCCCCTATTACTATGTCCTGTGTGTCTAAGGGAGGTGTATTCCCCTATATGGAGGTGTGATTCTCCTACTAAGTTGTTGTAGTTTCTATGGGAGGTGTATTCCCCTATAGGGTGCTGTGTTTACCCTATTACTGTTAGTTTGTTGGTGGTGTGTACCCATCTAATTAGTTTCCCTAGGGAGGGGGATGGGGTTCATTATTCTTTTGCTATAGATATTTTTCTTGCGAGGATTTTCTAATTTGAGTGCCTATGTATATTCAATTGCTTGATGTATTTTTCTTATTAATTCTTTCAGGATGTTTATTCTTGTTTATGCAAGCTAAGTTATTTTGTGCTATCCTGACTTAATGTATTTATATCCTTTTGCTTAGTTTTCCTAAGGAAGGGAGATGTGCTATAACCTATTGTTGTTGTTGGTGCATCTTCCTTATTACTGTTCTGTCCCTTGCTGCTCAGCCATGAGTGATGTCACTTGGAATGTTGAGTGTGTGGGACTGGAGGAGATGGCAGTTGGAAGAGATGGGCTGAGCAGCAGGGAGGCTGCACCTGGTGGGCTTTACAGGAGTTCTACATGGGCTTTATATGGACTTTACATGGACTTTGTGACTAGTCAATAAACCTATAACTTGTTCTACGTGACCTGTCTACGAGACATCTTTCATTTTAGCACTCACTTAGTTACGTATCAGATTTTTCCAGGCCAGGAGATAGAACTGAGGGTGTTGTCAACGCTACAGGAGACAAATGGGGACAGACTCAGGTTTCTCTGCAGTGCTAATACTTCCCATGAGCCCTGAGTGATGCAGAAAGATGTAGATGTTTTCCCTGGACTGCACCTCAGTGACAATATGTCCTGCATCAGCACAGACTTCACAGCTACAACATCTTCCACAGGTCCTCATGCAGCTGGTCTGTTCAGCTCTTTCCAGGCAGCAGATCTTCTCTGTAAGATATTGTCCAATAACCCCCTTCAGCAACAGACAGGGTTCTTCATGAAAGTGTTCCAACAGGATGCTTGTTCCATACTCAGTGCAAAGTCTGGCAGAAGAATGGTAGTCAGGGAGACTCCAGCTTTGAATCACAGCTCCTCCCAAGTGTTCATAATATTTCACACATATCCTAATCATGCGTGAATAAATCTTTGAGGGACACGTGCAAAAATGTATATATGGGGCTGACCCTTTCTCCCCACTGAAGAAGACAGGCAAAAAGGATTATGCCTTTAATAGGAATCAAGCTGTCACATTGCAAGAAATTATTCCCTTGGAATCAACTACCATCCAATCAGCCAATATAAATCACTCTCATAGGTGTGTATTTAAGAGAACCCAGCATATAATCATAAACACAAATTCGCAATCTAGTATAAAAAATCTCATAAATGTATGCAATATATATGAGCACTAATAGCTGTTACAATTCTTAAATACGGCGTATTCATGGTGTCGCAAGGAGGGCACAGTGAAACTGTTGCATCACTGTTTTCACGCAGCGATGCAACAGTTTTCATAAATAAGGCCCAAAATTAGTGTTAGGAGAAAGGCATAGTGCAAGGATTTTTGGACCCACTGGCAAACATGTTTTGTGGCTGTGGACTCCTCAAGAAGGGTTTATTTGCAGCTTCCTGCTGCAATATGGGACTGTTTGATCCCTATTCCTGGTAGTGCAGTAAGACAGTACCACAACACTTAAGATGCATTTGAATAAACACATTTCAGTTGAATATTCACAACAAGCAACATGACATCATACATTTTTTTGGAAAAGTTATGGTTTGTATGCCTCGAAAATAAAAAAGCACTTTAAAATTTGTTTCAGTGCTCTTTCACCTTTTTCGTCTCAAAATTGTATCCTGTAGCCTTTGTAACACTAGCTTTCATTAACATCTTTTTTGATGTAACAAATGTATTGTATTGCATTTATATAGCGCCTAAAACCCTTGATGAGGCCTTTAGCTGCCCAGTACTACTGGAAACCAAGGTTGGTGGTTAGTTGAGTACATTATTGGTTATTAGGATTAGCCTTGTAGTTTCATGGAAGTAGTTCCATGCTTTTTCTTCTGTTTCCTTGAGATAAATGAAAAGGAATTAGATGACAGTAGGGGCCTTATGGCATCATACAGGTTAATGAAGAGCTGAACAGAGGGGCTAGAATGGACTAGGTATTATTGGATTTCAGAGTGAAGAGGGTTTTTGCAGTTTTAGTCAGAGCAAACTCGGCGCTAAGGCCAGTTACATTACACAAGGACACATTTGTTTTTTAGGACACATTTGTTTTTTTAGGCATGGGGGAAGAGTAAATGAATTTCCCAGAATCACAGGCTGTTGAGCGAACGTACCTGTTCCTCAGATCCAAAGTCAGCAGCTTTGGCTGTTAAAAGGGATGTACTTAACACCTTCATTTGTTTTTCGGTAATGCAGATTTTTTGATGAGGCAGAAAGGCCAGGAGCAGCAGGGGGCATGGGGAGACAACAAATGCTTGATGTGCTCTAAACGAGCAGGTCAGAGCAGCGCCATGGTACTTGTTATTCAGGTTTCCGGGCTCAGCCCATGGAGGCGGACGGGGCTCGACAACACAACTGAGGGAGAACCGTGGTTTATCCTTAGTAGATATAATTGTGCCAATATATCACAAACCACGGTCATACATTCATGACCCACTAGGATGTGTAATACATGACAAAGTGCACTGTCTTCTGTTGTTTTCGGTTATGCGGGCTCATAACAGGTTGTTGAATGTACTTGAGTTAATATTTGTAAATTTTCAAATGGTGTGTTTATTGTGTTTTTAAATATCGATGAAAATGTATAATTGATTTTAATGAAATATATGTAAATTTTTTATATAATAAATGCAATGAATATTTTGTGCCTTTTTTGAATAGAATTGATTGTTGTGTTAAACTAGTACTGTACCATTGTGTCCCAGTATAGGGATAGTATCTCCTAAAGCCCTCTCAGCCCAATGGGTGTTGTGCGCCTGTAAGTAGGTGAGTAGTATTCGGTGATGAGCCTCCGCGAAGCACTGCATTTTGTGTTCTTGGTGAAGCAGTGGGTGTTGTGCAGGGAAAATCGGAGCTATGTGCACTGGGGCAGGACGTAATGCCTCCAGGGAACAGGGTGACCGGTAGAAGAAGGCATAGAGATAGATGTGCCTGAATTAGCACAGTGCATACACGAAGAGGGGATATACAGGATGATTTACAAGCATGCCTAGAAAGTATTGTGCAGCAGAGAACACGTGCTGATATTCAATGGAGAGAACTTGTGATTTGCATTGGGAACTGGGTGACGCCAGGAGTAGCAAATTGTCCTATATGTAGTTTCTAATCTAGTGCTCATGCCTGACATAAGGTCCTGCCCAGCAATTTCTGATTCCTTTATCAAGTCATACCCAAGTCATACAGGAAACACCCACTACAACGCGGCAGTTTCCACGCATAACCATAACCACGCATGCATTACAACGCATGCGTGGTTGCCATGAATAGTCTTTACCACGCATACCTTTACTACGAGATACGTAGTAAAGGCATGTGTGTAAAAGGAAAAATTTAAAAAGGGAGCCTGGGGGGGTCTCCCTCCCCCCACAAAAATGTGTGTTTCAAAAAGGGGGCTTGGGGGGTCTCCCCCCCAAAAAAACACACCTGTTTCTGTTGCGATGTGGAGGCAATCGGCGTCGTTAGAGGAAACGGAAAGACACTTCCGCTTCCTCTTTACGACGTGCAACGCAGATCGGAAGATCTGGGAGAGGAGAGGACGTGGAGAGGTAAGGGGGATTTTAGTTTAAAAAAAAAATAATTTAAGGGATGAGGGGGTTGTGTTGGGATCGGAGATAACCTTTACACAAGAATATGCCATTAGCCTGCATGGTTTTACAACGAAAATCGTTGTAAAGATATGCGTGGTAAAGGCATTTTCGTGGTAAAGGTTATGCGTGGTAATGGCATTCGCGTTGTAACGCATGCGTGGTAAAGGCATTTGTTGCAACAGAATGCGTTGTAACGTCATACAACCGGTCTTACCGATTCAAAAAAAGTCCAACTTGGCTCCAATCAATCTTTCAAATTATCGACCACTCTTGCTGCTTTCTTTACTTGGTGAATTACTGGAAGGACTAATAATTAAACAACTCATGGAGATCCTAGAAATGAATACATTTCTGGACCAGTCTCAATCTGGCTTTTGGTCATCACACCGTACAGAAACAGCATTGGTAACGGTCACTGACAATGTTAGACACTCTAGACACCAATCTGCGTTTGATACTGCGTCTCATCCTAGGTTACTTCGAAGGCTGCAGGAGATTGGGATTCATGGGACAGTGCTACACTGGCTTGGTGATTTTCTTGCCAACAGAACCCTGCTTCGACACAGATTTGGTCTTAGCGAAAGAAAGCATTTCAGCTAGTATGAAAGCAATTCCTGCCAAGATGATGGAGAAATGTCTCCAGTTGAATGCCGGAAAAACAGAGATTATGCTGCTTTGTAAGGCCCAACAGTTATAGGCCTCCGATTGGTGGCCCTCTGAACTTGGCACAGCTCCTATGCCCAAACAGGTAGACAAGAACTTGGGAGTCCATCTTGACCAACCTTATACCATGAATGAGCAGGTTCTGTCCATCACAGGCTCCTGCTTTTAAATGATGCACTTGTTGAGAAGATCCTTTCCATTATTCCCACTCACAGTGAGGAAAACCCTGGTTCAGGCTCTTGTTATTAGCCGATTGGACTATGGCAATGCCTTACTGACCTCAGCAAATGAGACGATATCAAAACTAAAAGTTGTGGTGAACACTGCAGCCTGCCTCATTTGCACTCTTTTATCTGGGGTGGCATGCGCTCCTAGTCCTGCACTCCCTGCATTGGCTACCAGTCTGGAAGAGAAATATTTTCAAAATTGGCTGCCTCATTCACAATGCCCTGACAGGAAAAGGACCCAGTTACCTAGCATCACAGCTTGCCTACTATTGCCCTTTCAGACTTTTCAGATCTAGTGACAAAGCTCTGTTAACTGTAGCACGGGTCAGAAAGTCCCGATCTGGGGCCGGTCATTCTCTTACCTAGCCCCTATTTACTGAAACGGATTGCTGCTTTATCATTGAACATGCTGTGATCTTTTTCTTTTCAGGAAAGCACTTAAGACAACACTGTTCTAACTTAGCTGCCTCCTCTTGCCTATGACCTGCTGCTGCACCCCCTCTCGGGGTGATTCATGCATGTTTCAAATTATTATAACATAACACAGAGGGGCATATTATCAAGAACGGCGTTAAAATTATCGCCGCTTAAGCGGCAGGAAACAGCCACTAAAGCCGCAATAATGGGCTTGATAATATGCCTTTGAGAGTGCCAATAGAAGCCCATGTTCACACCAGAACATGGGCTTCTATTGGAATTCTCAATGGCATATTATCAAGCCCATTATCGCCGCTAAAGCAGCGATAATTTTAACGCCGTTCTTGATAATATGCCCCAGAACATTCACTTCAGAGAGGTGGAAGACAACTTTTCGAGATCAGCTTCAGTGCCGCAGGTACCCAAAGTTGAGCAAGAGAGGTATGAAAATGAATATGGCAGACTCTCCTCTCCAAAAGTTGACTTACAATCCACCCTTTCTGCTCATGGTCTTGGAGGAACCTGCTGGTTTCTCTGTCCCCTCACAAAGCTAGTGTCCATGGAGACTAATTTTCATCTCAATGCCTTTCTTATGCAAAAAGCTTGTGTCCATTGAGAACCATATTACGTTCGCTGAACCCTGGCTTCTCCCTGCAGCTAATAGGCGTTCCCCTGCACAATACACTGATAAAATATCAATGTCCAGTTTGCACAGATACAAAAGAGAAGCACTGTTTTTTTGTTCATTGTGTCATGGGGAAAGTCCAAGAATAGATTTCATATCAATTGCTTTTATAGGCAACAATGTTGCATTCAGACCATGTCACATTCTATGAAAATTATGAAATTGGATTTCGTGACCAATCAGCACCCACTCCTAACCCCCATGACCACGCTGCTACTTACCTAGGTGTCTGAACAGGTGGAACTGGATACTGCGGACTTTGATAGGGTTGAGGGCAAAGGGGGAGTACTCTTGAATATACGATAGGGATAACCCTTATACATAGTTATTATGCAGGAGATGGAGAAAATGGTACTTCTGCTGTGATTCTGAGAAACCTCATGCATAATAAATGAGGCTAGTCGTTTGAGAAAACCACATGACATTTATGCAGCACCTAACTAGGTAAAAGGTCAGCACATACCTGTTATGTAGTACGGAATATGTAGGTGAAATGTTAGGTACTACCCAGGCCAATATACTGGGGTACATTATGAATCATAACACCCACTCCTCATCCGACGGGACGATATACAATTTGTTTTAAAGGAATGTCTTTATAATCAATCACAAAAACAGTGTTAAATGTTCAGGATAAACATTTCAAAAAGTTATATAAAAATGCTTTAAGACTTCAAAAGTCCTTTATATATGTAAAACGCTCTATAAGATTCTACACACATTCTTGTCCACAGTATAAGCAGCTGAGAACAGGCAAGACACAATCAATCCAGACTAGAGGAAATGATAGCAACCAATTCTTGCTTAGCTCTCGAATCCCAGGTGTGCCCAGATGGAGTACCATGCATTCATGGCAACATCGCTCCAAGAACGCTTTTTCCATCTACTTGGGATCTAGGACGTCCATTGCGTAGCAGAAAAATTAAAACCATGATTCCCACTACCAGTAGCAGGATTAGCGAAGCACTCCAAAAACGCTTCCAAATACGGAGTGTATGAAAGCTGGAATCACTCCAAAGACTGTCTGAAAGGTGCTTAACAGTCCAGAACCTATGGTCTTGAATA
Source organism: Triturus cristatus (assembly GCF_964204655.1). NCBI lineage: Eukaryota > Metazoa > Chordata > Amphibia > Caudata > Salamandridae > Triturus > Triturus cristatus. Next base: position 744,286,736 of record NC_140583.1, read on the forward strand.
GTGTACTATACCCTTCATATCAGACATGTTAAAGATCCGTTGTACCATTTCTCCAAAATGGAAAGGGCAATTTGTTTGTGCTATTGCCTGTATCTCAGCTGATGACCTTGCAATCTGAAGATCAAAAGTCTCTCGGGCTGAGGTTAAGGGCACATACTTTTGTAAAAGCATGGCTTTCAGTCGGCTCAGAGAATCAACCCGTATAAAGGAAACATTCAATGAAGGCCATAATAGTGCCTCCCTGACTGTGTGTGTCGGTGGAAACAATACTTCCATACAACAAGTAACCCTGGAACTTACTGTGACTAGATGTACGATGCTTGGAAGCCTCCCATAAAAACCTTGATAATTCAGCATTAAGTAACTCCCATTCAAGAGCAGCCTGAATACTGGATTAACCAAGGAAGCTGGGGATCCCTTTAAATGACAGGATCAGTTTGCAACTGAACCATTGCAGGCCTGTGAAGCATAATATCCTGGCAAATTAGAGACCCACTTAATGAAGTCTTGCAGTCTGTACTGCTGAGAAACACTTCAGTGTCCCCATTCCTGCATCTAAATCTATACGGTAATTACAAAGATTCATGGATGATGTCCTTACCCATTGCTTCATATCTGCTTACCTGGTGGTATTCTAGGCAATATTCGTCCTCGACCCGTCCCAATCCGGATTCCGAAGACACCACTGCACAGAGACCGCCCTACTCGCCGCCACAGATGACATCTGCACCCTCCTGGACCAAGGCCACTCCACAGCCCTCATGCTACTCAACCCATCAGCAGCCTTCGACACCATCTCCCACCGCACACTAGTGGCCAGACTACACAAAGCAGGCATACAAGGAACAGCCCTGGACTGCATCCGATCATTCCTCACCGGAAGAAGCCAAATGATCAGACTCCCAACCTTCCTCTCCGACCAGACGAAAATCACCTGCGGAGTCCCACAGGGTTCATCCCTGAGCCCCACCTTCTTCAACATCTAAATGATCCCCCTTGCAGCCATCATCTGACAACACAGCCTCAACATCGTAACCTAAGCCGACGACACCCAGCTCATCCTCTCCCTCACCAAAGACCCCACCACTGCCAAACTCAACTTCCAGAAAGGAATGCAAGACGTCGCAGTCTGGATGACCAACAGCTGACTGAAACTCAATGCAGAGAAGACAGAAGTTCTCGTCCCCGGTACCACCCCTTCTGCATGGGACAGCACCTGGTGGCCGACTGCCCTGAGAAGCCCACCTACCCCCTCAGACCATGCCAAGAACCTCGGCATCCCACTCGACTCATCACTCACCATGAACCACCTCCAGCTGCTTCAACACCCTCCGCAAGACCTTCAAGTTGACCCCCCCTAAGTAAAGGAAGACAGTCACCACCCACGCACTTATCACCAGCAGACTGGACTATGTAAATGCACTCTACGCCGGCATCAACAAGTCCCTGCTCTGCAAACTCAAGACAATACAGAACACCGTCGCCAGACTCGTCCTCGGCATCCCCGGACACAAACACATCAGTCAACACCTACGAAGTATCCACTGGGTGCTCATGGAGAAAAGAGTCACTTTCAAAATCCTCACTCACGCCTACAAATGCCTACACAACAACCGACCCAAATACCTCAACGACAGAATCAACTTCCACGTGCCCAAAAGAAACCTCCGATCTTCCAACCTCGCACTGGCTGAAACCCCACGTATCCACAGAGCCAGAGCAGGCGGAAGAACCTTCTCTCACATTGCAGCCAAGACCTGGAACGAGCTACCGGCAGACATCAGACGCGCCCCCTCCCTGAACACCTTCAGGAAGACCCTCAAGACCTGACTCTTTGGATAAGCAGATCTGCGGACCCCCCCTTCAGCGCCTTGAGACCCTCACGGGTGAGTATCGTGCTTACAATTCCCTGATTGATTGATTGATTGAATATTGAAATTAAAAAGTTGATAATGGCAATGTTATATGGGCATGAATTAACCATTCTGTGGATGGTGACTCTGCCACGGTGAAAGGTAATTGGTCTAATTTTGAAATGCACAGCATTGTATATTTTGCATCTCTTTGTGCCACTGTTGTCTGCCTTTCTGTTAAGTTATATGCAGAGAACAAAGACTTACTGTTGATATATCACCAGGCCACGTAACCAGAGCACAATGATTGTAACGCCCAGCGTAATAATAGAATGGATTGTGTTAGACCTGGCACCTTGGCGGGAGTCTCCCTTCCACTTTTTGTCGCTGTGCCTCATGTGTTTTTATGGTGTTGGCCGCTCAGAGCACTGTGCCACTGCCAACCAGTGCCACAGTGCAAGTGCTCCCTATTTAAAATGTATATGTTGGTTGGATTCCATGATTGGCTTATTTGGTTTACTGTCAGACCCCAGTAAAGTGGACTTGGAGTGCCCAGGGCTTGTAAATGCAAATGCTGCTGGTGGGCTTGCAGCACTGGTTGTGCCAACCACAGAAGCGGCCTAGTAAAATGTGTCTAAGGTCTGCCATTGCAGAACCTGCGTGCAGTCTAGTACTGTCATGCTGACTGGGCAAGTGCACCCACTTCCCAGTCCCTAAACCTTCCCTTAACTTCATATTAGTCACCCCTATGGTAGGCCCAAGGGCAGTGTGCATTGTAAGCATAAGATAGGACAAGCCCTGATGTGTGTGGCATGTCCTAATAGTGAATTACAGCCATTTTCGTTTTTCACTATTGTAAGGCTACCTGTTCTCCATAGGCCAGAATAGGCTGTTAGAATTGTTACATCCTATGATCCTAACAGACCCAGGGAACATGGTAGAAAATCGAGTTTAGTATGCCTGAACTCAGAATAATAAAATACATCTTTTAGTAAAGTTTATTTTAATATTCTGTGTTTGCAAATACCACTTTTAGAAAGTTGGTATTTGCTGGCCTAACCATTTCAGCCCGCCTCTGCTATGATGTGTATCTGCCTGTCTGGTTTGTGTGAGTGACAGGGCTGGGGAAACCCAGAGGGGCAGGGCTAGGTAGCCTGGTGGTGAATGGAGAGATTGACATCCAGATGGGTGGGAGGAGTGCACCTGGACTCTGAATAGGGCTGTGCTCTGCCACCACAATGCTGGCTCCACCTCATGTGGAGCGGCTGATGTCTCTGCCCTGCACCCTGAATAGAAAGGCAGAGTCATGTCAACAAAGTGCTCAAGAACTGGTTTGGACTGGGCAAAGGCCCCTCTAACCTAGAGGAACAAAGGAAGTAGGGGTATAAGTATTGGGTCCCTGCTCCCAAGAAATTAGATCCTGCTTGACAAGAAGAACCTCTGGCTGAGGAGAAGGAACTGGGAAAGCTGTAAGGAGGAGTACTGTCCCTGACCTGGGGGATTGGCCTGCAGTGGTTGCCTTGCTGCTGAAAGGAGAGGAGAAAAGACTACAAAGACTTTAATTCAACTTGTGCTTAAAAGATCTCCAAGGGCTTGTACTGAGCTTGCCCCCTGAACGAAGTCCCAGGACCAGTGGACTTCACCCCCAGCTCCCCAGAGTCTTTTGGAAGTGCCTGCTGCTGTTGTTGGGCCTTCTGAGGGACTGCGTGTCACAAGGAGCTGGAAGCGCGACTCGAGAAGGAGAAGCTTGCCGCTGTCGGAGCTGTTGTCGTCGCATCTCGCAAAGGGTGTCGCCGCTGCAGCATCGCATCGAGCGGAAGCGTCTCGCATCATTCCGGAAGTGTCTCGCATCAAGGAAGAAGCGTGCCGCCGTCGGAGCTGCTGTTGTCGCATCGCATAAAGGGGTGACGCCGCTGCAGCATCGCATCGAGCGGAAGCATCTCGCAAACGTCGGAAAAGAGTGCCGCTGCCAATTCCGCTGTCGTCGCATCGCGTAAAGGGGTGACGCCGCTGTAGCTGACGCATCGAGTCGAGTCTTCTCGCAACATCGGAGAAGCGTAACGCATCTGGAAGATCTTCACGTCTTTACGTTAACAACAGGAGGGCAAGGATGCAGAGAAGAGGAAGAGGAAGCACAAGTTTTCAGAAAAGGAGAGGAGATGGTGTGCAGCCATGAGCTCCTTTTTGGCAAGAAGGCACTGCGTGTCCCAGATACGAGGAAAAGGAAAATTTGGCTGGACATCCAAAATAAGGTGAATGCAGTGGGAGTGACCAATCGTACCATTGAAGAATTGCGCAAGCGATGGTATGACATGCGCCAGAGGTCGAAGAAGAGGGTGGCAGCCAGACTGAAGGACGCAAATCAGACTGGAGGAGGACCATCCACAGCAGAACAGCCAACACCCCACGAGGAGCTTGTGGAGTCTACTCTCCTGCCTGAGAGCGTCGGGGTGTGCCTGACATAGACAGCTCCGACCCTGCATCCAGCAGCCAAGGTAAGATGCATGCAAAATCAATCTGCACTCATCCCCATCCCATGCACACTTCCCCAAATGCGCATAGTAACCTCACAAAATGTCATTCCAGTCCAAGTCTTACAGCACACCCAGCAATGCATCATGGGACTTGTAGTACTATGTCTGACAGTGTGTCCATGAGACAAAGGCAATCTAATGCAACATGTGGGTTGGGGATAAGTGAATGATACAGTGTCAGAGGTTAGCCAAAACAAACTGTAGGAACTTTATTGATTGCCAATTGCAGACAAAGAAACAAACTCATCTAGTCCCCTTTACATCCACAGCACAATCCAGGGCACGTGAAGACAGCGCAGAGGGAGAGGAGCCTGCACAGCCTGAGGACTCCAGTGACGAGACTGAGCAGATTCCAATCCAGCGCAGGAAGCGCGCACATGTGCCCCCACTGCCTCCATTTGAGGACGAATTACCGGCCACAGGGGATGACAGTGACAGGAGAGAGGGGAGTCAGGGTGTGTCACACATGCCCATTCAGGACACACCAAGGCCAAGGATTCGACCACAGGACACACGCAGGTCAAGGCCCAGGGGCAGCACTGCGACTGAAGCCGAAGAATCCGTCTTCTCAGGCCTGGAACATAGCATGCTGCAGGAACAGCGCCTGCAAAGCAAATCACTCAGGTCAATCAATAGGCAGCTATGCCGTATCCACAAGGACCAGATAAACATGGGGGAGGGCATCATGGCCATGGCAGGTGCCATCCGTGACCTATGTGACACTTTGAGGCACAACCAGGCCGCCAGTGATAGGGCTGGCCGACGTGCCAATGCACGCCTTCACAACTTTACAAAGGCCGTGAACCGCCTCTGCACCACCACCAGCACCCTTGCACGCAGAATCGTGACTATGCAGGTCGAAATGGCGCACTGCTGCCAGGATATAGCCCGAGGACTTGCACAGGTCACCACTGCTGTGGAGCAGCTGCAGACGGCCAACGCAGGTGGCAGCACACTCATGGCCTCTGCCGAGAGTGAAGACACCTCCAGTAGGAGCAGCATCACTCCTACATTGCCAGGGGACAGACGACGCAGTGCCAGACAGGGTGCAGGACAAGGGAACACCATGGGGGGCACTCAGCCTGGACGCCAAACACCACCAATGCGTCACCGAAGGAGGTGAACTCTGCGGTGACACTTAATGCAAATAAGGTGAAGTAACCCTACTATGCTGTGTGCACAGTTACTTGTGCCTTACCTGCACTGTGTGCATAACATGTGCTGGGGACAGCTACAATTTTCATAATTGTGAAGTGTGAATAAACACTGCACACATTATCAAGGTTTTTTGTCTCATGTCATCATTGATCACCTAGAAGTAATTTTGTGTGATCTCAGTCCGTCTCTGGCGTCCAGCAGCTGCCCCGACTCCTGATGCAGGTCTGACAGGGGGAGCAGGGCGCTCGTCATCCGATGTGTCTGTATCGGTCACATCAATTGTGGTGCCTTTCCTCATTGCCATGTTATGTAGCATTGCACAGCTTGCCACGATTTTACAGCAGGTCTCAGGGCTGTATTGCAGTGCGCCTCCACTTTTATGCAGGCACCGGAAGCGGCTCTTCAGGATTCCAAAGGTACGCTCAAAGACGCTGCGTGTAGATCTGTGTGCCCTGTTGTAGCTCATCTCACTTGCATTTGCAGGATCCAGATTTGGGGTCAGGATGAAGTCCCGCACTGCATAGGCACTGTCACCTGCAGGGATAGACACAATAGGTAAGTCAATGTCCCCCCCAGAAGTGATGTAGTGGATGTATTGATGTGTGCCATGTATTTACCTAGCAGGTATCCCTCCCCAAACTCTCCAGCACTCAGACGTCTGTGTATTCCCCTGTGTCTAAAGATGAAAGAGTCATGTGTACTGCCGGGGTATTTGGGGACAATGTCAGTGATGATATACTTTGCATTGTACACCATCTGTATATTAAGGGAATGGTAGCATTTACTGTTTCTGTAGACATATTCAGTTGCTGATGGGGGTGTGATGGCCACATGGGTCCCATCGATGCAGCCAATGACGTGGGGGAAACGTGCAATCTGGTAGAAGTCCAGTTTTGTTTGCTGTAATGCCTGTCGGGTGGTGGGGAAGTATATGTGCTGTGAGAGCCTCTGTAGCATTGCATCTAGAAAGGCATGTAAGAAGCACGAAAGTGCACTCTGTGACACCCCACCAACCTCTGCTATTACCCGTTGAAAACTCCCTGATGCCAGGAGGTGCAGGGAGCACAGGACCTGCACATGTGTGGGAATTGTTTGTGTCCTGCGTGTAGGGTGTTCCAAGTAGAGTTTCAGCTCCTCAATCAGGTCCATTATGGTCTGTGGGTGCAGTCTGTACTTGTCATAGATGTCCTCTTCAGTGTGCTGGAACAGAGTTATGCGCAGCCTGAATATACGTTCCTGTCTCATTCTCCTCTGTGCAAGAGCCCGAATAAGCAGCCTCCTGGCTATCACGAACATTGCTGCCATTGTGGTTGGGTCTGTTGCATTGTGGGGTGGTTTAAGTACCTTGCACCAGTTTACCACCTGCATGCAATTGGTGTTAATTGCGATTTCTTAATTTGCGAATTTCGTGAAATCGCAATTAGCGACTTTTTCATACATTTGCTAGCGAATTCTTATGTTGCGATATCCTTATTGCGAATTTCGCTATGTCAAAAAAATCGCTATTTAAGAAATCGCAAAAATATACGCAATTTTTCAGTTTCGCAGCCTAAGAAATCGCTAATTTATCGATTTCTTAATTTTTACTAGGAATGTGTGTCATACATAGGAAATTGCGAAAATGTAGTCGCAAGCGCTGTTTTTTGCGATTTGCAGCGTTTGCGACTACATTTTGGTTTCATACATATGCCCCTTGCTGTCTGACAGGTTTGTACCAAAGGGGAACAGAGAAGCGACGTGAGCTCTTGTTGCCCAGAGGGGGGAGCTCACTTCCCGTAGGTATTTGGGGTTTGTGTCACTATTCCTGTTAGGATCCTTCCTAGCTGCCTGAACCCGCTCCCAACCCAGACATCTCTGCCACATTAAGGCTTGAGCTTTGAATACTGCAATTATACAGTCAGCCTGGTGACCGGTCCCAGAACCGTGTACCGAGCGATTCTAGCGTTCACACGCTGCAATTGCTAGTTAGTGCATAGATAATGCACAGCGAGTGAAGCGCACACACAGCGCCAAGCACAGACAGAGCCCTCATTGTACCTTGATTAAAGGGCTGTCCAGTAATTGGAATGTGCAATCACTGCCAGTGAGTTCAGTAATAGACGCATACGAGCATTGTCCGGTGACTGCAGTGGACGCCTACTGCTTTATGAGTAGAGTACAGTCCTGCGCTGGGGTGGCGTGGTGAGCAAAATAACGATGGATTAAACCCAGATCTGTGACTGGGGGTGAATGTTTTGCCAATGTGCAACATTCCGTCCATCATCTTGTGTGTTTTGCTGTTCGTCCTATGTGGGAAGGGTATGCCCAGACGTGGGTCCCGTGCTCACTACGCCACTGGAGTCAAGCTATACTGGCTGAAGAGGGATGAAACCCCGAAACCGGTCCTAGGATGCTTGATTCCGGTCCAGGGAAGACATGGCATGGCAGTTCGGGCTGGACTGATTTGCATATGGCCCTGTCTGAACTGGGGTGGCGTGGCGTGCCACTCACTGGGCTTTAGAGTAACCCCAAAAGCGTAAGTTCACTAGAATGCAGTGTGGTGAGGCCAGAGGGTTTCGAGTCACGCTCTGAAGCACACAGGGTGAGCCTGAGTGCTCCTGTACCCAAGGTGGCAGTGAACTAGGGTAGCATAAAAGTCGAGATCCCCTCTACTTAAACAGAAGGCGACACAGTATGGATGTTATGCCAGAGTGCCTGAATAATGTGACATGCAGTTGCAAATGGGAAATAAAAAACGTGCTGCAGTGTGTAGGACAAACTGGTGCAACCCCTCCTATGGCTGTCTATACGGTGCACAGACCTGTGCCAGCTCTTTTATGAGGTATGCCAACCCATAATTAAGGCATACTCGTTAGCTTTGAGTAAGCACAATCAGCAGTGCCCGCGCTTTGACTTCAATAATTCCACTCAAAGGCATGGGAGTTCTTGAAATCTGGCAGCACACTGGTGTGTCATTTTGTGTTACATAAATGTGTGGCCAATAATTTTGTTAAAATGAATGGCGTGGTTTGCTTTTTTTTTTTTCCTTTCTTTTGCTTTGCCCTTTCGTGCGCAGCACTGCAGTCTGGGGATTCAGTAGACCACTCTGTGAGGTTTTTCTTTTTTTTTTAAAGCCTTGGCCGCGGCACACTGCCTCCAATTGCAAAGGCTGGATATTTCTCCTCAGTAACTACCTTCCGTAGAGGTGTAGCCCACCCTCCAGCCTGTGTGCACCTCGTCGAAAGGCACTGTTGTATCAGTAAAGCTAGCAAATTAGCGCTTGTTTGTCTTTGAGTTCCACCACGTTTCCATGCAGATCATTATTCTAAACTGAAAAAAAATATCTAAACCTCAATTAGTAACAGGGGCACATTAGTAAACGTGGGCGTAGTGCTCCGCTCCGCCCGCGGAGTGTGCGTAGTGCTGCCTACTTCGCGGTCCAGAGAAATGCGCATGCGCGGGTGCCTGCGCATGCACATTTGTGAGGAAGATGTTAGTGAGGAAGCAGGAAGAGGGAGCCCCGGGACGCCGCAGCTCAGGTAAGTCATTTACTTTTAACATTGTAAGTGATTTTAAAAGAGGGCAGGAGGGAGGCGGGTGGTGCATAGTGGGGCTATGCAGAGTGTGCGAGTGTGCGTATATTTGGCCCCACTCCATGATGCTCCGCGTAGCCCCACTACGCCCACTACGCCCAGGGTTACACATTAGACTTGTGAAAGAAGATCACACAGTGGCACAGATGGACAGAGCACGTGGTAGGCTGGCGTCTGATATGCATCTGATTAGACTGATAGTTTTGCCAATCATTGTCTTTGTTAAAACAAATTCACAATTGCTTTAATAACCTTCCCGCTTTCTTAAATTTGCTTGAAAATGCACCATTTGCCCACTCTTTTTTAAAAGTTTTCTCGGGGGGAGAACCCACCCAAACCTCCCATAGGTGGTTCAGGCTCAATCGCTATCCCCACTCACCTCAGTGCGGTACAATAATTGTTTTACGCCTTACCACTTTCAAATGGCACCAGCCACCACTGGGACATACGTCGTAGTATGGGGGAGCCAGCCTGTCTGTGCTTCCCTAAGAGTGCTGCATCTGTGACGCATCACAATGAAGGATTCCTTACACATTGCTTTAATGGAGATCCTAGCCAGAATAGAGGATACAATAGCGTGGCCCATAGGCAGCAGGAGCCATCTGTACATGCACATATGAATGTGGGGGACATTCAGGTGTGTATCCTATTAATGGCTGTGACATCAGATGTGTTATCATGCACACTAGGAAGTGTGAAAGCAGTATGGGGCAGAAATACTGTTGTTTGGGCGGAAATGTTCATGGGATAAGGAGGAAGGTAAATGTTTAAAAACTCTTCTTTCCTTGCCTAGCTCTTCAATGGTACAGGCTATTAGGTGAGAACTAGATTAGCCAGCATGGAAAATACAAGTCCAGGTAAATCTGTGTAGATTTTGGAAACGGTTGGGATCAGGAGAGGAGGAGAAAGTGTCATGTTGGTGTAGGAAAGAGATACAACAGAGTGGACTAAAGTGGTCAAAAGCTACCAGAACTAAACTGCTCTCCATTTGTGAATCCCTAAAAGTAAAAATTGACCCAGAATCATTATGTATTGAAGAACGAAAGAGTGTTCTAAAAATTTTGGGAAATTAAAAATCTAGACAGATCAACATGGATTACCTGAATCAAAAAAAGTCTGTGCATTTTATGTTAAATACCTGGAGTAATGATAATTGGTATCCGTATCTAGATACTGTACTAAATCACGGGTTGAGATTGGAATTATTGAAAGTGAGAATAGGTATTAATCCCGCCCGTTCAAATGAGAAAATAAAAAACATATTAATGGATGACTGGTAAATGTACATGCGGGCTAGATTCTAAATGTACCTGTGGTAATTTTGTAATGGATTGTCAAAAATTGCTATCTGTACGGCGGATTATTTTAAGGCCACTCTTTTTAAAATATGGAATAAGGTCAAGGATACAAGCAATTAAGGTCCTTACTGACATGCAGTTCTTTGATATTGCAATTGCCTTGGCGAAGTTTGTACAAGTAGCTAAAAGATTTCTCATGGAATAAGGAAATGAAAAGGGTGATCCAAGGGGGGATAAACAGAGGCAAATTGAATGTCTGTAATTATATTATGTATTGAACTTTTTAGATATACGGTCTTGGCGTATAGTATGACAATTAAAAAATAAGCTTTTATGAGAAAATAATGAAATTTGATTTTAGGTTCTTTTAAAATTTTAACAATTGTTTTTATTATCTGTGTCATGTTGGTATATTTAGTTTAAAGACCAATTGGTCACAATAAACTTATTTTTGATTGAAAATTGATACTTTCACTTTCTCTTACAGTCTTAGTTTGTGCTGGGGGAATTTTGGAGAATGGCTAGTGAATTGGTGTGAATTTTGATCTTGTCTGTGTCTGCTCTGTCCTTTCCTTGTGCAAATGTTTTGTTTTTTGTGTATTGTGTAAGTCTGTGCAATTGCTATACCCTAACCCAGGGGACTGTTTAATGTGTTTTGGGTTTATTATTGAAATGTTACAAGCATGTATTTAAATACATGACCTAATTTCACATACGTCCTTTTGCAGGACATGATCCACATTGTTTTTTAACCCTGCACAGGTGATGTGTAAGGAAGAATGCAATGTTCCATCTCCTATAATGTTATCCTTCTTATGTGTGCTGCATTGTTCAGCACACGTAGACAGATTAACATGCCCTTGGCATATGTATTTGTTCAGGAAGGTGGCCCTCTCAGAACAGAAAATCTAAACTGTCTTCCAAACCAGGCACCCTTGCACCATGGTGCAAGGTAGCATGCTTTGCCGCTAATCAGCCCTCTGTGCACCAGTGACATGAATAGTCTGATATGGTCCTTACGATGTGTTACATTCACTGTATACCTATCCTTTTCCATCCCAGCACTACTTTGGCCTGCCTGGGGCCAGTGGTTTTCCTTCTTGTGTCATGTTTAGGCCTGGGTGTGAAGTTCTGCTCCTCTCCGCTCCGCTCGTGGAGTTTGCAGAGTTTTTCCCACTCCGCGATGCTTGCGAAGTTCCGGAAAACACTGCTCATCATAGTGGAGCTGAGTTTTTTCATCACTCGCTCTCTCCAACATTAAGTTGGCGAGTGTGAGCGTGGAAAATCTTACCCCTGACCACCTCCTGGCAAAATTTCTCAACACGGTTGGTAGCAGATGGCTGCTACCGCTCGCATTGAGAAAACCTCCATTCTTGTTGAGGAAGCTGCTGCTCGAGTAGAACATCTACTCGAGGGGCGGAAAGAAGTAGCGCTGTCTTGCACTGTGCACGGTGCTATTCGCACTGATCTCCCAGCACTGGACAATGCACCTGTCAATAAAAATCAGCATGAATGGTACGACCTAACACACTCCCCCACTTGCAGAACTCCTGTAATGCAGCATATATTTGGGTCTCGTCATGGTGCAAGGGGGCTTGAGATGATGCCTTGCCAGCAGTACACAAAAAATCACATGCCTGAATCATGCGTCAGGCATGTGATGTGAGATATCTGTGACCATCAACATTCAGCCACCTCTGCCATGAAAGGTGTCTAGCTGCATCTCACATATTAAGACAGTGTGTATATATATATATATATATATATATATGGCGTTTTTGAAGTTCATAACTTTATTGGCATGTATAACGAGAGCAGTTATTTAATATGCTCCGAATTAAGTTTGTGCTTTTGTGACACACAATAGACATCCCATATGGAGCTCAGTGAGATCTGAGACATAACCAGATATGCCGCCCACTTGGGCATGATGTAACACTTAGTACATGAACTGTATTGTTATGCGTCAATAAGCTGTCGAAAACATACAGTATTGCCCCAAAGCATTGTGTGTTATAACAATTTCTTGTATAATGTATTGATTTTATTAATTCAGGGATTAACAACAATGCTACAAATGCACCAAACCATTATGTGATCTATTGTTACTCGTTATATGGAAATCCCCCTGTTGTACATCACTGCAAGATGGCCGCGATGGTCGCATTGGGTTTGTTACATTGTTGTGATAAGTCCGTCTTTGAATTTATGAGATTTAAACATGGTGCAAGTTTGTATACTCAAGCGTGACCAAGCCGTAAAGGCGAAACGCGTTGTTTTTGTACTTGTACATAAACAAGCTGCATTCAACTTGGGCGTCCGAGCATTTCTCGAGATAGCGGGACTGTGTGGAGTATACTATTTTGGAATTCCGGTTTCCATACTCGGACCGCCCGTGACAGACCGTTATTTTGCACCGGAACTTGTGGATTGCAGATATATATATATATATATTACCTACTGGCGGTCGCCAGTAGGTAGTTATAGTTAGGACCACGTTTCCATAGGAAATCCGCAACATTCTATTTTGAATAACTTTGGCGCCGGTCGAAGAATCCTCGTGAAATTTTCAAAATAGGTGGGGCGCTCCGCTCCGCTCCTACCCTGAAAGTCTCAGGGGGATTCGTCAAGCGGGGGCTGAGACAAAAGGGGGGACCCAAAACGCGTTTTTCCCATGCATTTTTCCATAGGACCCTTAGACACAGCTACAGCCCGAACGGCTGAACAGAATTACTAGAAATTTGGCAGAGAGGTAGTCCTCAGGTCAAGGAAGTGCCTTTTGTAGGTTTGGTGTAAATCTGTTCAGTAGATTCTGAGAAAATAGCCTTTAAATCAATATATATATCTGAGCCAGCTTACGGTGCGCTTACGGTACGCTTACCGTACGCGTACGGTGGCGTGCGCGAGCCCGATTCTGATTGGCTCTTAGATCTTAGTAAACATTCGAATCGGCCGAAACCAGGAAGCGGCGGCCGCCATTTTCTCTCTCGCACTGAGAGTGTGGATTAAAATACAAAGCACAAAAACATGTAAAGGGGCTGTTTGGACAGCTCCAAAACACCTAGCCATGTTGACGGAGTCCCCAAAGATCCCCCAAGGCCAAAAACTGAATTTTTATTTTTTCGCTAATTTCGCCGATTACGCTTACCGTACGCGTACGGTAAAAAAATATATAAAAAAAAAAACTTATCCACACTCTCCCCACCCCGTGTGCATATGGTGCCCGAAGGGCACCATTTGTGCATGGCTTATAACTGGTGTGAAAAATTAAAATATTACATTTCAAAACGAAGTGCATCATATGTCCTCCATGTGCGCACGGTGCGTGAAGCGCATCGTGCGTACATGGCCCATCTAGCGTAACGTGGGCACGCGGTGCGCATAGCGCACCGCGTGCCCACCGTGCGTGCACGGCACTAACTGCGTAAAGTGGGCGCGCGGTGCGCGAAGCGCACCGCGTGCTCACTGTGCGCGCACGGTGCGCGAAGCGCACCGTGCGTGCACGGAACGAACTGCGTTAAGTGGGCGCGCACGCCACGAATGGCGTAAAGTAACTTAGCATTTCAAAAACCGTACAAATTCACTGAAAAAACCATAGGTCTCACACACGTTATAGTTAGGAATTAGCATTTAAAAAACCTTGCAAATTCACTGAAAAAACCATAGGTTTCACACATGTTATAGTTAGCGGAAATTTTACTGATAAAAAACCAATGAAATTCCCCCGTTATAGTTAGTGCAGGCAACTATAACTCACGCGACCGCAATCTTCTGCTGATGACATATGTGTCTTTATGAAAAAAAAATATTTGTAATATATGTATAGCTAAAAATTTATGGAAGAAGACATGGGCAAATAAGTGTCTAAATACAGTATTAGCATCAGCAGAGGATTGCGGTCGCGTGAGTTATAGTTGCCTGCACTAACTATAACGGGGGAATTTCATTGGTTTTTTATCAGTAAAATTTCCGCTAACTATAACATGTGTGAAACCTATGGTTTTTTCAGTGAATATATATATATATATATATATATATATATATATATATATATATATATATATATATATATATATATATATATATTATCTACTGGCAGTCACCAGTAGATAGTTATAGTTAGGACCGTGTTTCCATAGGAAATCTGAAAATTCTATTTTGAATAACTTTGGCGCCGGTTGTCGAATCCTCGCAAATGTTTCAAAATAGGTGGGGCGCTCCCCTCCACTCCTACCCTGAAAGTCTTGTGGTGATTAGTCAAGTTTTCCCCATGCATTTTTCCATAGGAGCTTCAGTCGAAGGTACAGCCCGAACGGCTGAACAGAATTACGTGAAATTTGGCAGAGAGGTAGCCATAAGGTCAATGAAGTGCCTTTTGAAGATCTCGTGTATCATCAGTGATGTCATGAGTGATGTCACTGACCATGTCATGAGTGATGTAATATGTGACGTCATCAGTGGTGCATTGCGGGCGCGCGAGTTATAGTTAGCTGAACTAACTATAACGGGGGAATTTCATTGGTTTTTTACGAGTGAAATGTCCAGCTAACTATAACATGTGTGAAACCTTTGGTTTTTTCATTGAATTTCTAAGGTTTTTTAAATGCTAATTCCTAACTATAACGTGTGTGAAACCCATGGTTTTTTCAGTGAATTTCAAAGGTTTTTTAAATGCTAATTCCTAACTATAACGTTTTTGAAACCTTTGGTTTTTTCAGTGAATTTGTACGGTTTTTTATATGCTAATTTTTGTATTATTTAATTAATGATATTTATTTTTGTATTATTTAATTAATGATATTTATTTTATTTATTTTTTTATTTTTTTTTATTTGCAACTGTTTAGGAAAAAAAAAAAAAACAGATAATAAAAATAAAATTCCTATATATTCATTTATATATTATCTGTATCTTTTTTTTTTTTTTTTTTTTAATTTCAATTAGGATAATTTTTTTTTTATTATTAATTTTTTTTATTATTTTTTTTCCACTTTTTTTTTTTTATATAAATTCTTGGGGTGCGCGCTCTGAGCGCGCTCCTAGTACTATTTCGTAAGTTTTTTATGAATTCCGTCGTACGTTATTTACGTACACAAATATACGTCATAGTGCGCGCTGGGAGCGCGCACCCAGTACGTATGTGTGCGTACGTACGTACGCATGCGTGCATGCGTCCTACGCGCTCTACGCGGTTTACTTCCGCATACGCTAAAATTACGCACAATAACGGTCGCGTATACGCGTGTTCAACGTATGCGCGCTAGGTACGCGCATATGACGTATGCACATACGCTCTTACGCGTTCACGAATTCATAATCACGAGGTGCGCGCTCGGAGCTTGCGCAGTGCGCGCACCTCGGGTTTATGCATAATAAAACAATATTTCTTATTGGTTATCATTACTTTCAGTTTCTAATTGTTTCAACACCACACCCAATCACCTCATGGCAAGTCATGTGATCAAGAATCATCACTTTTGATTGGTTTGAAGTACTTTCAGTTCCAGATTCTTCCCAAACCACACCTACTCCCCTCATTATTAGTTCTGATTCCTTTGGAGAAGGAGCTATTCTGTTGTTGAGAGACAATGGCTGAACAGCAACCAACTTCAGACAGTGACCAGGACACTCTTGAGAGGCAGAGGAACAGGAAGCAGAAAGACAGCTTTATATGGCAGTTTTTCACTTTTCCAGAAGGTCTGAAAAAGGTAAATGCACCGAACGTTACATGTGTACTTTGTCAAAAAGTCTTATCTCGTGGGAATCCTAACAAGAAATATTCTTTTAGCATTCACACTATGTTGAGACATGTTAACAAAATGCATCCAGTAACTTTTCGTCGAGCTTCTGGAGAAAACCCTCCACCTGCTCAGCCGACGACATCAGCAGCAGCTCAGCTGAGCACATCTTCGGCAGCTCAGGGGAGCACTTCAGCTGCGATGGTGCCTTCACCTGTTTCTACACCTCTTGTTGGTCCACCTTGTTTGGCGAGGTTGTCTACACGGTGCACTGATTGCGGTTCTCTTATTTTTGTGGGGGAGACCAGTCTTGATCTCCTTCAGAGAAAATTTGATGCGCATCCGTGCACTAGGCCATAGATGTTTTTTCTTTTTTTGCGTTTTTCTCTTCCTGTTTCCCTCCATTAACTCAAGGGCTCTTTTAAGAGCCACTTATAAACTAAACCCTCCAAATTTTTTGGGGAGATATTTTTTTTTTGAAATTTTTTTTGAGGTGCGCGCACCCTGCGCGCACCCAAGGTTTTTTTAAAAAATTTTTTTTTTTTTTTTAAATTAATATACAAAAAGAGGTGAAGAAATGGAACCACACAGAGTCATGCCATCATTTTGAGCACATAACACAGGCTGCCCCTTTCATGGGCTGCATTTCTTTCAGAACAACAACTTCACAAATTAAATCTCTGCCCACAATTCCTGTGCGCACACAGACTCATGCTATGTTTTTTTGAACAAAACAGTGTCCCTGAATAGTACCAAATTACTGTTACAGCCTGATACATTTCCCTTATTATTTACAGAAGCAGAAAACTGCAGGGATGTATGTAACAGTGCATGTGTGCTAAAGGATAATTTGTGTAAACACAACAGGCTGCCCCTTCCATGGGACTGCATTTCTTACTGAACAACATCTTCACAAATTAAATCTCTGCCCACAATTCCTGTGTGCACACAGAGTCATGCCATCATTTTAGGCACATAACACAGGCTGCCCCTTTCATGGGACTGCATTTCTTACTGAACAACATCTTCACAAATTAAATCTCTGCCCACAATTCCTTTGTGCACACAGACTCATGCCATCTTTTTACGCACATAACACAGGCTGCCCCTTTCCTGGGACTGCATTTCTTACTGAACAACATCTTCACAAATTAAATCTCTGCCCACAATTCCTGTGTGCACACAGACTCATGTCATCATTTTAAGCACATAACACAGGCTGCCCCTTTCATGGGACTGCATTTCTTACTGAACAACATCTTCACAAATTAAATCTCTGCCCACAATTTCTGTGCGCACACAGACTCATGCTATGTTTTTTGGAACAAAACAGTGTCTCTGAATAGTACCAAATTACTGTTACAGCCTGATACATTTCCCTTATTATTTACAGAAGCAGAAAACAGCACATTTCCTAACTGCTCCTTAAGACCATGTCCATATGTTACAGAGTGAGTGATTAAACAAGATCAATTTAAATGAGGCCTTGGTGACGTTGAATGTGTTTTCATTACACAGTGCTATCTGAAACAGCACACAGAGCTGTGTACTACACATGAGAGTGTTGGAGAAGCTGCTGCGTGTGTGCCAAGAGTGTGTTTCTGAACACTGTGGATTGTCTGGTGCTTGACAGATGAGCAAAGAGACTTCCAGAACTGCATGAAGACTGCAGGGATGTATGTAACAGTGCATGTGTGCATGCTTTTTTCAAATGTGCTGCCATTTTCCTCTCTTTTTTTTCAAAGTGATTTCTGCTAAATGCTAACCATCACAATTAAAAAGAAGCTGTCCTTTTCTTTCAACTGCAAGTCTTACTTTTCAACAGCAACACAAATTAAATCTCTGCCCACAATTCTTCTCTGCACACAGACTCATGGTTTGATGGTAGTCACAAAACAGTATTCCTCATTGTTACCAGTACACATTATCTTATGTTGAAAACATACTCCATATATATTTTACATATTCAAAACAGTTAAATATCTTGCAAAACTGAAAATGTATATCACAACTGTAAACAAATAATCATATTTTTTTTTATATATCAAAATTAACCACAAACACCCCCTCTCAAACTCATAACTCACCTTTAAAATTAGTTAGTTGTGAAAGAAATGTAGCAGTCACACAGCAGTTTATCAGACCAGAATCACTGAGCTCCACACCTCTCTCCTCTCAGCAGAACCAGTTAATGGCACAGTTTACCTCTCTTTTTTCACACATATACATGTTAATTTTCATTCTCAGTACTTCCCAAATTTTTTCAAATGAAATCACACATTTCTATTGGTTGAAAACTTCAACCCCTTTCCAAATGTACCCTTCCCCCAACTTAACTTCTGCCTGCTACCATAGCAACAGGTCATAGAACACAGGTGTGAGCAGAGAGGTCAGAAGTTCAACAGACAATGTTTCATTTCCAAAGAGCAAGAGTGCTTGACTTTTCAAACCTAACAGCAAATCCAAACTAATGTTCTTTTTTCACACTTTTTTCTGAACCAATGCAATACATGCTTTTTTAAATTTAAACATACAGCCTAGTTTTTAGTGTAGAATGGTTTGAAACAGCCAATGAGTTCTTTTTATAAAAAAAGTATGTGTGCCTCCATTTCCAAACTGTCTTTCATTTCTTTTTGCCATTCTACTGAAAGACACCTCCTGAGTGCATTCAGATCTCCTTGGAAGATGTTCACAGTGTGGATTGTAGGACACAGCTATGTCTTCTGGAGTGAAAAATTTGCAGAAAAAAGAGGTATGGTGAGAGACCTTGCTTTGCCAAATGTAGACATTAAATGGATTGGTCAGAGAGGGTTAAAGTGGCACCAATTAATGCCTTTGGTGAAAACCTTTCTACATCTCCCACAGCCTAACCTTATTATTGTGCACTGTGGTGGAAATGACCTAGGCACTTTAACTGGGGTAGGTCTGGAAATGCTTATTAAGGACACCTTTGTGCAATTGATGTCGCTTTTTCCACAAACTGCCTTCGTATATTCTAACATATGCCAAAGGCAAAAGTGGAACTGGTCCAACCAATTTTGTCCGCAGATTGACAAAGCAAGGAAGCACGTCAACAAATCTATTTCTGCTTTCCACAGAGACTATGATATGGGTTCTATATACCACAACAACTTGCGTTACAACATGCAAGACATTTATAGAGGAGATGGTGTACACTTCTTTGATGAAGGCAACAGAGTCTTCCTCTTGAACTTTAGACTCTGCATCGGTACTTACTTGTAGGTACCAAAAAACAAACAATAAACACAAGGGCTCTTTTTAGAGCCACCTTATATCTAAATACTTAAATGCGTTTTTTTTTTTTTTTATAAAGGTTTTTTTTCGGGTGCGCGCTGGGTGCGCGTACTCGGCGATATTTTTTAACAAAATATAAATCTTTTTTTTTGCCCTACAAGGTCCAACTGTGACCCCCTTACAATGCCTACTGGGTTAATTTCTCCCCACTCTGCCCCCTTTTCAAGTTCTCCCCCTTTGTTTATCACCCCCTCTTTATGCGATAGACAAAATGGCGGCCGCCGCTTCCTGATTTCCACCGATTCGAATGTTTACTAAGATCTAACAACCAATCAGAATTGCGCTCGCGCACGGCAAGGTGCGCGCACCCAGCGCGCACGCTGCGCGCTTACAGATATATATATTGATTTAAATACTATTTTCTCAGGAAATACTGAACAGATTTACACCAGACCTGCAAAAGGCACTTCATGGACCCTATGGCTACCTCTCTGCCAAATTTCACATAATTCTGTTCAGCCGTTCGGGCTGTAGCCCTGTCTAAAGCTCCTATGGAAAAATGCATGGGAAAAACGCGTTTTGGGACCCCCCTTTTATCTCGGCCCCCGCTTGACGAATCCCCCCGAGACTTTCAGGGTAGGAGCGGAGCGTAGCGCCCCACCTATTTTGAAAAATTCGCGAGGATTCGTCGACCGGCGCCAAAGTTATTCAAAATAGAATGTTGCGGATTTCCTATGGAAACGTGGTCCTAACTATAACTACCTACTGGCGACCGCCAGTAGGTAATATATATATATATATATATATATATATATATATATATATATATATACAATTCAATGCAAAAATCCAGTATGCTCTCAGTAAAGTAAGACAGAGTCCCAGAAGTAGTGAATGGTCTAGTGTTTTATTTCACACAACGCGTTTCGGCACGCAGCCTTTTCACGTGTGAAAACAAAAGCAAACAGCAGTATACATATCCTTGCGGTCATTCAAATGAAATAAACATAGGACTAACTCAGCAGGACAGATAGACGAACCGCAATCGGCGGCCATCTTGGACTATGCATGAAAATGCCTAATCAAACGAAATTAGTAGTGTTTTCTATTTGTTAACTCAAGTTTCATTATATACATGAATCAAATTAATGAGGTTGCGCATAGTCAAGTATAATCCATAATGGATAGAAGTCGCTGCACAGAGTAAATACATAGATATCTGACATGATGCATACAAAAACTTTATCCAAATAGACCGCTTTCAACAACGTAGAAGTCAAAGTCAGTGGTGTGAGACAATTATAGATGGAAGTCAAATATTTAAGTATTATGGCTCTCTAATGTTGTAGTACGAGCGCGTATGTGGCAGTGATCATAGTTCCTACACAACCAATTAATCTGTGTGGTCATGGTTGTAACCGAAGTGAAGACTGGAGTGTAACTACCATAAAGCGTGGTGGGCGTATGGGTTACGCAGCTAGACACAAAACACTGGTAATAGTAGTGTAAGGCTAATATACTAATTCACCGTAGGTTAATCTTATTGCTCCGCCGGACTGTACGCCAACCTTCAAGGGTCCCGGTAATCCAGAAGGAGCAACTTCGCTGTTTATAATATATATATATATATATATATTATCTACTGGCGGTCGCCAGTAGATAGTTATAGTTAGGATCGTGTTTCCATAGGAAATCTCAAAATTCTATTTTGAATAACTGTGGCGCCGGTTGACGAATCCTCGCGAAATTTTCAAAACCAATGGGGCGCTCCATTCAGCTCCTACCCTGGAAGTCTCGGGGTGATTCGTGAAGCGGGGGTCAAGAAAAAAGGGGGGTCCCAAAACGCGTTTTCCCCATGCATTTTCTCATAGGACCTTTAGTCGAAGGTACAGACCGAACGGCTGAACAGAAATATTTGAAATTTGGCAGAGAGGTAGTCCTCAGGTCAGGGAAGTGCCTTTTGCATGTCTGGTGTAAATCTGTTCAGTATTTCCTGAGAAAATAGCATTTAAATGCATATAAATATCTATACGCGCGCACCGTGCGCGCACTGTGAGCGCCGTGCACGAGCGAAATTCTGATTGGTTGTTAGATGTCAGTCAACATTAGAATCGGTCGAAATCAGGAAGTGTCGGCCGCCATTTTGTCTGTCGGACTGAAAAGGAAAGGTGGAAAAAAGGTGGAAAACGTGAAAAGGGGGCAGGGAAGAGAGTTCCTGACCCCCTAGCCTTTGTCAGGGGGTCACAGAAGGACCCCCAAGGGTGATAAAAACATTTAAATTTTTTTGAAAAAAATTGCGGGGTGCGCGCACGGTGCGCGCACGGTGCGCGCACGGTGAAAAACCATAAAAAAAAATATCTTAATAAATACATAACTTAGCATTTAAAAAAACGTAGAAATTCACTTAAAAAACCATAGGTTTCACACACGTTATAGTTAGGAATTAGCATTTAAAAAACCTTGCAAATTCACTTAAAAAACCATAGGTTTCACACAGGTTATAGTTAGGTGGACATTTCCCTCGTAAAAAAACAATGAAATTCCCCCGTTAGTTAGTTCAGATAACTATAACTGGCGCGACTGCCACTCTATCACAAGGATGATGTCATGAATGATGTCATGAGTGATGCCACTGACCATGTCATGAGTGATGTAATATGTGACGTCATGAGCAGTGGATTGCGGGCGTGCGAGTTATAGTTATCTGAACTAATTAACGGGGGAATTTCATTGTTTTTTTACGAGGGAAATGTCCACCTAACTATAACCTGTGTGAAACCTATGGTTTTTTAAGGGAATTTGCAAGGTTTTTTATATATATGTATATAAATATATGTATATATGTATAGAGATATAGTTTTTTTTCTTTTCCTAATAACTTTGGCATCGTTTGACGAATCATCGCGAAATTTTTAAAACTTGTGGCCCACTCCGGTCAGCTCCTATCCTGAAAGTTTCGGGGTGATTTGGAAAGCGGGGCCGAGAAAAAAGGGGGTCCCAAAACGTTTTTTTTCCATGTTATTTTCCATAGGAAACTTTAAACACCGCTACAGCTTGAACTGCTGAATGGAATTACACCAAATTTGGCAAAAAGGTAGTGCTTGGTTCAGAAAGCGCCCTTTTTTAAATGGTGTAAATCCTTTCAGTAGTTGCTGAGAAAATAAAAAAATAAAAAAATTAAAGTTTCGATATCTAGAGGCACGGTGGATCCGCGGACCCTCCCGACCACGAGCTTTATTCTAATTGGCTGTCAACACTCCAAACCAGGAATTGTTGGCAGCCACCTTGTGCTTCGGTAACCGAGGCACAAGAAAACCAAACAAAAAAAAGTGAGAAATAACACAAGAGGGCAGGGTAAAAAAACCCTGACCCCTTAGGCCTGCTCAGGAGGTCCCACAGGGACCCTCAAGGCCAAAAAAAGCATTTTTTTTAAAAACGACGAAACTCGCGCTCTCAGCGTGAATCTCAGCCGGAAATAAAAAGAAAACGAAGCGCGGGCTCCCCCGCTTCGTTGAATTTAAGCCCCCGGGTGGGCCAGGTCCCGGGGGCACTCGGCAACATTAACACATTTCACTCGAGTGATTTTTACAATGTTTTGGTTGAATATTCCTTTCATTCACTCCACTGCACTACATTTTAGACCATCTAATTGAAAGAAGCCATAACTCAAGTGGCCTTTTTTCTGAAGATTATCTACACAACCCAAATTAAATTTCTTACAAGAACCCATACAGTGGCCGAACAATCTAAGTATGCAAATCCTTACAGTTATAAGCAATGTAAACACTATTAAATCGTCCTTCCCGTTTGCATTGTACCTGCCAACAAGTGATTCATTCAAAGCCAGACAGTAACAGATGATATGTGACAGGGCAACATAGCAATTTGTATTAAGAGATTTTAACACTAGGCGTGCAGCCTTGTAAATTCTTGTGCGGTTAAATAGCTTCGGAAAGAAATGAGGCGGTGCCGCTTTTGAGTACTTTGTCTTACATAGTCAAGTTTCTGGCAACAGCTTTAAATACAATGCTTCACTGTCCATTATATAAAGTTTTCAACCTTTCCCTTAACCTCACTCACATCGCATTAGTGTTATTAGGCTGACAAAACATCAAAGCTGCAAGAGGGTTTCAGTATCCATGATGCACCACAACATAAATAAATGCATTTGTCTAAACTCGGCACGCGATAAGCGGAAGTAGACCTGGACAGCATTTCGAGCTCCTCCATTTTAGACAAGTTCATTAGGGTGTTGGAGACCTGCCCCCATTAAAGAGTAGAGGTGCTTATGCCCTGTAGGTTCCTCTGGTAACCGGTCCCGAAGATCTGATAATGGGCTGGTAAATCGCGGTAATCACCTCGGCACCAAGCGGCCTGTGTTGCATGCCATCTGATCTCGTGAGATAAAAGGAGCCCATATGACCTGCTTGATAATTTTGCTCATAAAAAAGGCAAAAGGCAGATGCTCCCTTAAATAATGGAAAAAAGTTGAGATGCTATTTCAGAAATGCATGGTTTACACATCTGCACTCTGATTTCTGCAGCATATGTATCCTGTGGACGCCCGTGGTGTGCGAGCTATTTCTGCTCCCATAAGTTCTGGCAACAAACACCTGATAGGATGAAAGGCTTGTGTGAAGCTACTGCAGCAGGTTGTTATAAAGTGAATCGGTTTGAAGCGATGCTGTTAAAAACCCTTTATTGCTCCGGGAGTGTGTAAAGATTAATCGAATGCTGCAGAAAACATGTATTTTTTCATTTTCATACAGCCCTTTGCTGGACTTAAGCTAGATCAGTAGGTTAAGACACACCTCTGTAAAAAGCCCCGACCCCTCCCAGCAGCACTATGCAAACGAGCCCTGTGGCGCATCTGAAGTTGGGGAAATGATTCCCCCACAATCCTGAGGGTCCCTGGGGGCCAAGTAGCCCACCCGGTACCTTCAGTTAGCGCCACAGGGCTGCGTTGCAGAGAGGTGGTCTGAGGCCATGCACCTTTTTACACCTCTCTGCAACGCAGCTCTGTGGTGCTTTCTGGAGGTACCTGGTGGGCTAGTTGGACCCCAGGGACCCTCAAGATTGAAGGGGACTTAATCCCCCCAACTTAAAACGCAACACAGGCCGTGTTTGCACAGTGGTGAAGGGAGGGGGCGAGGCCTGATGTGACATGTGCGCAAACAGGCCCTGTGGCATGTTTTAAGTTGGGGGATTAATTTCCCGTCAATCCTGAGGGTCCCTGGGGGCCAAGTAGGCCACCAGGTATGTCTAGTAAGCGCCACAGAGTTGCGTTGCAAAGAGGTGTAAAAATGGGCGTGGCCTCGGACCACCTCTCTGCAACACAGCTCTGTGACGCTTACTGGAGGTACATGGTGGGCTATTTGGCCCCCAGGGACCCTCAGGATTCAAGGGGACTTAATACCCCAAATGAAAACCTGCCAGGGGGCGTGTTTGCACAGTGGTGAATGGAGGGGGCGGGACCTGGTGTGACATGTGTGTACTTATGCAATCACTCCACCAAAACTCAAGCACTTATAAATTCACCATGCACTCTCCTTGCAGCACTCTAATCATCCAGTCACTACACATGCACTCATGCAACGACCCATGCACTGCTACTATACCCTGAGCAGTACCCATGTAGTCCAGCCATTGCCCTGACACCACCCATGCACTCCTCCAATCACCCAGCGAGCACCATGTACTTATCCAATCACTCCGCCAAAACCCAGGCACTTATAAATTCACCATGCACTCTCCTTGCAGTACTGTAATCTTCTAGTCAGTACCCATGTACTCATGGAGTGAGCCAGGCACTAACACATGCAGCTCTACAATCCTCTGTGCACTACCCATGCAGACATCTATCCACCTACACAGTACTGATTCACTCCTCCAATTACCCAGGATGTACTCATGCACTTCAGAAATCCCTCTGTCACTACCCATGCACTCCTCCAATCACCCATCCAGCATCTTGTACTTATCCAATCACTCCGCCAAAACCCAAGCAGTTATAAAATCACCATGCACTGTCCTTGCTGCACTCTAATCATCCAGTCACTACCCATGTACTCATGCAATGACCCAGGCACTAACTCAAGGCAAATACAGAGGAGGTCATGCTCATTACAGGGGTACCCCAACGCATAGTGTTCCCTAGTGTATGTAGGTGTTTTCACCATATTCTAAGTGTTTTTCAGCATAGCACTGGCTCCGGTCCTGGTTAGTCAGAGTCAGTTACCACCAGTACCTGTCACTAAAAAGTTGGGGGCACAGGAGGACTTTCTGCTCCTCTGTTGGTTCTTTCTGCACCTCTCTTGCTTCTTCATGCACTTTTCTTCGTCTTTATGGACTTCTGTTGCCTCTTTCTGCATTTTTCTTGCTCCTAGCTGCGCTTTTCTTCTTCTTTCTTCACATGTCCTACCTTTGTAGGCATAGTTAGAAATTAGCATTTAAAAAACCATTGAAATTCACTGAAAAAAACATAGGTTTCAAGCACGTTATAGTTAGAAATTAGCATTTAAAAACCTTTGAAATTCACTAAAAAAAAACATAGGTTTCAGGCACGTTATAGATAGAAATTAGCATTTAAAAAACCTTAGAAATTCACTGAAAAAACCTTAGGTTTCAGGGATGTTATAGTTAGTTGGACATTTCACTTGTACAAAACCATAGAAATTCCCCGTTATAGTTAATTCAGCTAACTATAACTCATGCCACCGCAATGCACTGCTGATGATGTCACATATTACATCATTCATGACATGGTCAGGGACATCACCAATGACATCTCTGATGACATCTAAAATGACATCACTGATTACATCATCCACATGATAATACGATGCACCTCCTCACACTCTAATATAACCTTTGATACACCCACTGTAAAATATAGACTACCATTCTCGAAACCATCGACACACCAATACCAGTTACTACATACACACTCATTGATTCCTAGGTCTACACACACATCCACCTAATCACCCATAGTCACTCATACATACAGTCACTCATCAATGCAACACTATCATATGCACTCATACACCTATACAGACACTCACACACCACCACTCATCCATGGAGTTACTCACACACCTAGTCAGTCATGAAAAGAATCAATCATACTTCCATTTCCTCACCTATACAGTTATACACACTTATTCAAACATATACTAACTCATACTTACTCTCTTATACAATCACTGATACAAGTACACACTCATCCATACAGCCACTCTCACAATCACTGTCTCTCACGTATAGTCATTTATATACTCCAACTCTGACATACAGTGCCTTTTACATATGTAGTTATTTGGACATGTACACTGAGACATCCAATCTCTCACCAACACATCCATACACACACTCACCCGCCCATACAGCTGTTTACACATGCACTCCTGAACCCATAGACCCAGTGAATCAACCACTCACACATCTATGCACAGTCACACACCTCCCACCAACCCACGCACACACACTCAGTCTCCCATACAAATACTCCGGCAACCAATCAATAACCCATATAGACACTCATGTAGCTACTGACCAACACATGCAGCAGCTTACACAACAACAGACATACTGATGCACACATTCAGACAGTTTAGTCACTAACCCATGCATTCAGTAAGACACATTTAATCACTCACTCATACAGTCAGTCACGTACCGACTAAATCCTTCATCCAGACACTTATACACCCACTCATTCTTCAATATACAGTGGCATATATATAAAACATATTTAAACTTTACAGAAACACACAGTCAGTGGATGATGTCATCAGTGATGTCATTTGAGATGTCATCAGTGATGTCACTGACCATGTCATGAATGATGTAATATGGGACGTCATCAGCAGTGCATTGCAGGGGCGAGAGTTATAGTTAGCTGAACTAACTATAACGGGGGAATTTCTATGGTTTTGTACGAATGAAATGTCCAACTAACTATAACGCGTCCCTGAAACCTATGTTTTTTTCAGTGAATATATATATATATATATTCACAGAAAAAAACATAGGTTTCAGGCACGTTATAGTTAGGAATTAGCATTTAAAAAACCTCAGAAATTCACTGAAAAAACCATAGGTTTCAGGGGTGTTATAGTTAGCTGGACTCATTTGAGATGTCATCAGTGATGTCATGAGTGATGTCACTGACCATGTCATGAGTGATGTAATATGTGACGTCATCAGCAGTGCATTGCGGGCGCGCGAGTTATAGTTAGCTGAACTAACTATAACGGGGGAATTTCAATGGTTTTGTACAAGTGAAAAGTCCAGCTAACTATAACACCCCTGAAACCTATGGTTTTTTCAGTGAATTTCAAAGGTTTTTTAAATGCTAATTTCTAACTATGCCTACAGAGATAGGACATGTGAAGAAAGAAGAAAAAATGCACAGAAAGAAAAAAAAGAAGTGCAGAAAGAAGCAACAGAAGTCCTCAAAGACGAAGAAAAGTGCAGGAAGAAGGATAACGTGCAGAAAGAACAAAAAGAAGAGCAGAAAGAATCCTTGTTGTAAAATCATCCTGTACCCTCAACTTTTTCAGACGGATACTGGTGGTAACTGAGTCTGACTAACCAGTCCTAGAGCCAGTGCTATGTTAAAAGACACTTAGAATACAGTGAAAACACCTACATACACTAGGGAACATTATGTGTTGGGGTCCCCCTGTGATTAGCATGACCTCCTCTGTAAGCCCCTAGTATATAATAGGGCAGGGGGATTAAAACTACATCTTAAAGCAGGCCACAGGGCGTTTAACTCAGGCCCCATCCCCTCCCTTCACCACTGTGTAAACACGCCCTGTGTCCGTTTTTAGTTGGGAGATTAAGTTCATTTGAATCCTGAGGGTCCCTAGGGTCCAACTAGCCCACTAGGTACCTCCAGTAAGTGCCACAGAGCTGCGTTGCAGAGAGGTGTAAAAAGTGGCACAGCCTGGACCACCTCTCTGCAATGCAGCTCAGTGGCGCTTACTGGAAGCACTTGGTGGGCTAGTTAGCCCCCAGGGGCCCTCAGTATTGAAGGGAAATTATATCCCAATTTAAAACGTGCCATAGTGCGTGTTTGCACACGTCACCTCAGGCCCCGTCCCCTCCCTTCACCACTGTGTAAACGCGCCCTGTGGCTGTTCTAAGTTGAGAGATTAAGTCCCCTTGAATCCTAAGGGTCCCTAGGGTCAAACTAGACCACTAGGTACCTCCAGTAAGCGCCACAGAGCTGCGTTGCAGAGAGGTGTAAAAAGGGGCTTGGCCTCAGAACACCTGTCTGCAGCGCAGCTCCCTGGCGCATACTGGAGATGCCTGTTGGGCTAGTTGGCCCTCAGGGACCCTCAGTATTGAAGAGGAATTAATTCCCCAACTTACAACTCGCCAGGGGGCGCGTTTGCAGAGTGCTGCAAGGAGGGGGCGTGGCCTCCGGCAAGATGCCAGTCTTTTATTTATTTTAAGATTTTTAAGAAGGGGGGCTGTGTGGTTCCCCTTCTTATTCTAATTTATTGGCCCTGATGACCCCATCCCCCAGGGCCTGTCTCCTAATTATGTTTTTTTGACCCCAATCCCCAGGGCCGGCCATTGTTTTTTATTATTTTTAAAAAATATATATTTATAGACACACCTAGGACATGCTGGACAAACCGTACGTATCTATCACCATGACGATTTGAGTGATATTCATTAAAAGGCGACTATGCATACAATGTATTTACACCACTAGTGAAGCTCTGACTTGTCTGATGCCCTACCGTGCCTAATCCCGGTAGACACCCTTGTCGTTTATTTATACAAACATGGGTAGCTATTGACGGGCACATTTAATACACATGCACATCAAGCCATTCAAAGGGGATTCGACAACAAATGCTGTGTTACACCCACCATTGCCTGCCGAGTGCCACCCACCTCTGTGTTGTATTCCACCAGCTAGTGCATATGCTATGACACTCTCTAGCCCATGTGCACTGTAACACCACCCCGTGAATATGTCATGCCACACTTGTCTTCGCACGGGTAATATTGCCCCATCTAACGTGCCTTCCTCGATGCCTATGTTATAACGCACAGTGCTATGCCATACATATTACAATCTGGGATCCATATCTTTGTCACAGTGCATATGCAACGTTACACTCCCCAGCACATATTTTATATTACAACTTTAGAGACTAGTTAGGTTACACAACACTGCCCTGTGCATATTACACTCCAAGGCGCACATCGCATAGCATGCGCTAGTGCCTGTGCTATCTCGCGCTCTCCAATGAATCTGTCATTGCACACAATGTATTGCATATTATATTTCACGCCCGGTTCATCTTATATCACACTTTTTGGTGCATAGTTTATACCATACACTATATCTAGTTTTCATTTTCAATCGTGCTCTCAGGACTATGTTCTATATAACACTGTGTTCACCTACCCTTTTCACGGGCATTACATTTTGCGATAGGGGGTGGAGGGTCAGGGGGTGTGTCTGCCAAGTGAGCCCGGAGTCACAGTCACAAACGTCCTCTTCTTCCTGAATAAAAGTGAGATTATGCTGCATACTTGTTCATATTTTAAGTAGTTCGCACAGACACAAGTTTTAAAAACAATAAAGTTCCTAATACCCGCCTTCTCTGAACAGTTAGCTTGCTGCCCCATCCCCCTCCTCCCTATCCTCTGTTGTGTGAATCCATGGACTAGCCTCCTCCCTCCTGCCATGCATGGTCTGATGTGCTGCCACTGCCCTCAATTTAGTATGATGTACCAGTCCACTCCTCCTGCCCTCCATTGCCCAATTCTATGCCCCATCATTGACCTCCTGCTTAAACTCTGTGCTTAGCTTGCTGCCCCTATTCTCCTTCCCCCTACCCTCAGATGTCTTTGTGCATGCCCCTGCTCCATCCTTTTTGCCCACCATGTTCCATGGACCTGCCACTCCTATCTACTCTGAGTGTTCTGTTGAGCTGCCACTCCCCTCCCACCTGCCTAGCATTGTCAGATGACTGTAACCTGTCCCTGCCACCTCCACCCTGCCTGTCCACATACCATGCCCCTATCCTCTTCCTCCTGTCCTACATGGTCCATTGTACTGCCACACCCGTCTGCCCTCCCTGGTCTGTTGTACTGCAACTGCTCCTCCTGCCTGCCCCGTGCGGTCTGTTGTGAGGCCCCTTCCCCTGAACTCTCTTGTCTGTGCACAGGTCCTGACCCTCCCTTCTATCCTCCATCGTCCTTTGTGCATGCCCCTGCACCCTCCTTCTTGCCCATCATAGCCATTGTGCTGCCACTAACCCTCCCACTTGCCATGCATGGTCTTCTGTGCTGCCATGGCCCCTCCCACCTTCCCTGTGTGGTCAGTTAGCTGCCCCTGACCCCCTCCCACCTTCCCTCCATGGTCTGTGTGTATGCCATCACAGTCTCACTGTTGCTCTTCATGGTGTGTCTTGCTTCTAGTGCCCATCCTGCCTGACCTCCATGGCTATCTTGCTGCTCCTGCCCTGCCCCCTTGCCCCCAGCCCTCTGTTTACATGTGCAGACCCCTACTCCCTTCCTCCTGGCTTGTCTGTTCCATTGTAATGCCCCTGATCCGTCCCTCCTGCCCTTTATGGTCTGTTATGCTGCAGCTTTCTCTCCTGTCTGTCCATTATGGTCAGCTAGCTACCATTGCCTCTTGCCCCTCTGTTCTCTGTTGTCCATGTGCATGGTCCTGTCCCCTCCCTCTTGCTTTCTATGGATTGTTGTGCTGCACTCCCGTCCCGCATGCCCTGTGTGGTGTATTGTGCTGCTGCAAACCCTGATGCCTGCCCTGCAGGGTCAGTTTGGTGCACCTCTCCATGTCCCTCCTGTCCTCTGTTATCCAAGTCCATGTCCCTACCCCATTTCCTTCCATGATCCAATGTACCATACTTGCGAACATTTTGAACTTGGTAAGAGGGAGATTTTGAAAAAAAACTGGGGTATTGATTTTCCCCTTTGAGTTACATTGACAAAGAGGAGATTGTAGACAGGAGACAGATCAAATAAAGCCCATTTGAGCTTAAAAACATTGGACGTTTCCTGGCTGAATCGGGTGTGTTGGCATGTATGGTTGTACTACCATTGCCTCTTCCTTCTGCCCACAATGGTCTATTACATTGCCACAGCCTCTCTTGCAAGTCCTGTATTGTTGGTTTGTTGCCCCTGCCCCCCTTTCCACTGCCCTCCATAGTCTGTTGTGCTGCCACGGCCCTTCCTGCCTGCTCAGTGTGGTTAAACTGTTGCCTTTGCACCCTCCTACCTGCCTTCAATTTTCAGAGTCCATGCCTCTGGCCTCTGCCTCTCAACAGTATCCTAATGAACAACTAGATTGCTAACATTCTATATTTATTACAAAAGTGTGGAACGCCTGACGTCATCTTGATGTAATCAAGACTGTAATACCTAGAGCATTTCCTTTAGAAATTACATATATGAGAGGGTCTTATTGGCATCAAAATTATGGTTAGTGCTCTAAAAGACTAAAATAAGGACATATTTTCTGAGTTTTCAAATAGCGACAAAGCATTTTTAAATTATTTGTTATCTTTATGTTTTTTTATCCAGTTGACCACTTGATTAAATGTTGCACTTAGGGGAGAGGATGTGGTGTTACTTCCAGAACTGCAGACTTTGCAACTGGGGAACCAGGTTGGAGTTTCTGCTTCAGCTCGACATTCTGTGATTCTGGTCAAATCACTTAGTCTCCCCATGTCTACAACCAAAATGAATTTGTTCTTATGTAATGTAACCAATGCTCATGTAAAGCACTCCAATACCTGACAAGTCTGCACTATATAACACTGCAAAAACACAAAATAATAAGTGTTTTGCACACTTCTGTCATTGGGCTATATTTGGGCTATATCTGGGTGATTTTGGGCTACATTTGGGTTCTTTTGTCTCCGGTGGCCATCTTGGGAGATTTATTTGTTATGAAGTTTCCTAATTTCCTCATGTACTGCAGTCTCCTCAGTAGGAAGTGCTTTCAGTTTTTTACTTTGATTCCATCATGAAGGTATTCATATATGTCACACATTTGCCATAAATTCTGAAAGTTAGCACTCTAGTTGCTCATTAGATCACTGTAGTAAAACTACTGTTCACCATGGAAGTCTGCTCCTGGTATTAAAAGTGCATGTTTCAGTCTGCATGTCAGAATTTTTTAATGAAATAGAAGAGGATTTGAGAAGTCACTCAAAATGTGCCCTCATTTTCTTTCTTCAGCATTATTCATAATTTCTATGGCAAAATGAACCCCCTCACTGTGTTCCTTTTTAAATTAAATGTTTTAAGTGTTACCAGTTTATTCCAATCAAAATAACTTCAGGTGTGCCATACCTTTGTCATAATGAAGACAGTAAGCGCTCTAGTTGTTTTTAAGAACACTCTGGGACATTCTGTCATTGGGCTATACTTGGGCTACATCTGGGTGATATTTGGGCTACATTTGGGCTCTTTTGTCTCTGGTGGCCATCTTTGGAGACTTATTTGTTATGAAGTTTCCTAATTTCCTCATTTACTGCAGTCTCCTCAGTAGGAAATACTTTCAGTTTTTTACTTTGATTCCATCAAGAAGGCATTCAGATGTGTCACACATTTGCCATAAATTCAGAATGTTAGCACTCTTTTTGCTCATTAGATCACTGTAGTAAAGCTACTGCTCACCAGGGAAAACTGCTGCTGGTATTGAAAGTGCATGTTTCAGTCTGCATGTCAGAATTTTTTAATGAAATAAAAGAGGATTTCAGAAGTCAAAATGTGCCCTAGTTTTTCTTTCTGCAGCACTAATCATACTTGTTATGGAAAAATGAACCCCCTCATTTTGTTCCTTTTTAAATTAAATGTTTTAAGAGTTACCACTTTAATCCAAGCAAGATGGCTTCAGGTGTGCCATACGTTTATCATAAGTAGGACTGTTAGCGCTCTAGTTGTTCTTTGGAACACTCTGGGAAGCTGCAGTAGAAAACAAAGGAATCAACTGACAGTCTATGCCCTTGTTGGATGTACATGTTTTACTGAGAATGTCAGACTTCATTCTCACATGACTGAGAAAGATAATGTGAATTTACAGAAAATAAGCTCTCAGTTTAGCTTATAGATCACCTTCCAAACCTCTGTGGGAAAAGCATGAGAAAATATTTTTCTCTCAATCATGATATCCCAGCAGAAGGCTTTTTCACATGGTGAAATCACCTTAGAACATACCACAATTCCTAAAATGAGTATGGTACCATCAACAAATGATTTATAATGTAACTAAAGTCTTAAAACCTTCTATGAACTGCAATGTTTTTTAATGAGGTGCTATCATGTATATTGGTCCCAAGATGGCTGCCAACACTTCTTGGATGAAGTGCTGACAGCCAATCAGATCTCAGGATGAGATGTGTGGTTAGGCTCCGCCCACATATATATATGATTTTACTTTTGATTTTCTCAGGAACTACTGAACAGATTGACACCAGACCTGCAAAAGGCACTTCCCTGAGCTGAGGACTACCTCTCTGCCAAATTTCAAGTAATTCTGTTCAGCCGTACGGGCTGTACCTTGGACTAAAGGTCCCTATGGAAAATTGCATGGGGAAAACGTGTTTTGGGACCCCCCTTTTTTCTCAGCCCCCGCTTGACAAATCCCCCCGAGACTTTCAGGGTAGGAGCGGAGCGGAGCGCCCCACCTATTTTGAAAATTTCGCGAGGATTCGTCAACCGGCGCCAAAGTTATTCCAAATAGAATGTTGCGGATTTCCTATGGAAACACGGTCCTAACTATAACTATCTACTGGCGACCGCCAGTAGATAATATATATATATATATATCACTTAAAAAACCATAGGTTTCACACATGTTATAGTTAGCTGGACATTTCACTCGTGAAAAATCATTGAAATTCCCCCGTTATAGTTAGTGCAGGCAACTATAACTCACGCGACCGCAATCCTCTGCTGATGACGTCAGATATTACATCACTGTATTTAGACACTTATTTACCCATGTCTTCTTCCATTAATTTTTAGCTATACATATATTACAAATATTTTTTTTTCAGAAAGACACATATGTCATCAGTGATGTAATATCTGACGTCATCAGCAGAGGATTGCGGTCGCGTGAGTTATAGTTGCCTGCACTAACTATAACGGGGGAATTTCAATGGTTTTTCACGAGTGAAATGTCCAGCTAACTATAACATGTGTGAAACCTATGGTTTTTTAAGTGAATTTGCAAGGTTTTTTAAATGCTAATTCCTAACTATAACGTGTGTGAAACCTATGGTTCTTTCAGTGAATTTGTACGGTTTTTTAAATGCTAAGTTATGTATTTATGAATTTTTTTGTTTTTTAAGGTTTTTCACCGTGCGCGCACGGTGCGCGCATGGTGTGCTTCGCGCTCCGTGCGCGCGCTGTGGGCGCTTGGTGCGCTTCGCACTCCAAGCACGCACGTTACGCAGTTCACGGGATTTTTCCGTTTCAACCGTACGCGCACGCTGCGCGCACCCCGCAATTTTTTGTAAAAAAAACAAACAAATTTTGGCCCTTGGGGGTCCTTCTGGGACCCCCTGACAAAGGCTAGGGGGTCAGGAACTGTCCACCCTGCCTCCTTTTCACGTTCTCCACCTTTGTTTTTCACCCCCTCAGACTGCGAGAGACAAAATGGAGGCCGACACTTCCTGGTTTCGACCGATTCGAATGTTTACTAAGATCTAACAACCAATCAGAATCGCGCTCGCGCCCGTCAGCGTGCGCGTACGGTAAGGATTACCGTTCGCGCACGGTGCGCGCCTATAGATATATATATTGATTTAAATGCTATTTTCTCAGGAAATACTGAACAGATTTACACCAGACCTGCAAAAGGCACATCCCTGACCTGAGGACTACCTCTCTGCCAAATTTCAAGTAATTCTGTTCAGCCGTTCGGGCTGTAGCTTGGACTAAAGGTCCTATGGAAAAATGCATGGGGAAAACGTGTTTTGGGACCCCCCCTTTTTCTCAGCCCCTGCTTGACGATTCCCCCCCCAGACTTTCAGGGAACGAGCGGAGTGGAGCGCCCCACCTATTTTGAAAATTTCGCGAGGATTCGTCAATCGGCGCCAAAGTTATTCCAAATAGAATGTTGCGGATTTCCTATGGAAACACAGTCCTAACTATAACTATCTACTGGCGACCGCCAGTAGGTAATATATATATATATATATATATATATATATATATATATATATATATATATATATATATATATTACCTACTGGCGGTCGCCAGTAGGTAGTTATAGTTAGGACCCTGTTTCCATAGGAAATCCGCAACATTCTATTTGGAATAACTTTGGCGCCGGTCGACGAATCCTCGCGAAATTTTCAAAATAGGTGGGGCGCTACACTCCGCTCCTACCCTGAAAGTCTCGGGGGGATTCGTCAAGCGGGGGCTGAGATAAAAGGGGGGTCCCAAAACGCGTTTTTCCCATGCATTTTTCCATAGGACCTTTAGACACAGCTACAGCCCGAACGGCTGAACAGAATTACTTGAAATTTGGCAGAGAGGTAGTCCTCAGGTCAAGGAAGTGCCTTTTGTAGGTTTGGTGTAAATCTGTTCAGTAGATTCTGCGAAAATAGCATTTAAATCAATATATATATCTGTGACAGCTTACGGTGCGCTTACGGTGCGCTTACGGTAAGCTTACCGTACGCGTACGGTGACGTGCGCGAGCGCGATTCTGATTGGCTGTTAGATCTTAGTAAACATTCGAATCGGTCGAAACCAGGAAGCGGCGGCCGCCATTTTGTGTGTTTCACACAGAAAAAAAAAGGGTGATAACTTGAAAAGGGGGCAAGGAGGAGAGTTACAGACCCCCTAACATTTGAAAGGGGGTCAAAGAAGGACAGAAAAGTACAAAAAAAACATTTATTAATTTTTTTTAAAAATCGCGGGGTACGCGTACGGTAAGCTTACGGTAAGCTTACCGTACGCGTACGGTAGAAAAAAAAAATAAAAAGAGAAATAAAATTCAGATTTAAGTGTTTAGATATTAGGGGGCTCTAAAAAGAGCCGTTGTGTTTATGAAGTGATTTTTTAGTGGTACCTACAAGTAAGTACCGATGCAGAGTCTAAGGTTCAAGAGGAAGACTCTGTTCCCTTCATCATTGAAGTGCACACCATCTCCTCTATAAATGTCTTGCATGTCGTAACGCAAGTTGTTGTGGTAAATGGAACCCATACCATAGTCTCGGAGGAAAGCAGAAACAGATTTGTTGACGTGCTTTCTTGCTTTGTCAATCTGTGGACAGAAATGATTGGACCAGTTCCATTTTTGCCTTTGGCATATGTTAGAAAACACAAAGGCAGTTTTAGGGAAAAGTGAAAACAGTTGTGCAAAGGTCTCCTTCATAAGCATTTCCAGACCTACCCCAGTCAAAGTGCCTAGGTCATTGCCACCACAGTGCACTATTATGAGGTCAGGGTGTTGGATTTGCATGAAGGATTTCACCAATGGCATCAATTGGTGCCACTTTAACCCTCTCTGACCAATCTATTTAATGTCTACATTTGGTATAGCAAGGTCTCTCACCATATCTGTTTTCTCTGCATACTTTTCACTCCAGAAGTCATAGCTGTGCCCTACAATCCACACTGTGAACATCTTCAAAGGAGAACTGGATGCACTCAGGAGGTGTAATTCAGTAGAATGGTAAAAAGAAATGAAAGACAGTTTGGAAATGGAGGCATACATATTCTTTTTTTTTTTAAACTGATTGGCTGTTTCATACCATTCTAGAATAAAAACTAGGCTGTATGTGTAAATTTATAGAAGCATGTTTTGTATTGGTACAGAAAAATGTGTTACCAAGGAACAGTACTATGGATTTGCTGTTAGGTTTGAAAAGTCAAGCACTCCTGCTCTTTGGAAATGAAACATTGTTTGGTGAACTTCTGACCTGACTCTACACAGCAGTGTTTCAAGAGCTGTTGCTATGGTAGCAGGCAGAAGTCAAGTTGGGGGAAGGGTACTAGGCAGAAATCAAGTTGGGGGAAGGGTACTTTTGGAAAAGGGTTGGTTTTCAACCAATAGAAATGTGTGATTACATTTGAAAAAAAGGGGGAAGCACTGAGATTTGAAACTTACATGTATATGTGTGGAAAAAGAGAGGGAAACTTTGCCATTATCTGGTTCTGCTGAGAGGAGAGAGGTGTAGAGAACAGAGATCCTGGCTCTGATAATCTGCTGTTTGAGTGCCACATTTCTTTTACAATTAACTAATTTTAAAGGTGAGTTTAGAGTTTGAGAGGGGATGTATATGGTAAATTAAGAAATGAATAATAGAATTGGAATTCCTTTTGTTGAAGTTGTGTTTATTATTTTCTGTTTTGGGAGAAATTTAAATGTGAGGAACATGTAAAATAATATGGACTATGTTTTCACGAAAATTTAAGGTGTACTGGTAAAAATAAGGAATACTTTAAGGGTTTGAGGTTGCACTCAGTAATGCAAATACATTCAGCATCAGTGAGGCTGGTTGCCCTTGCTGGAGTGTAGTGAGTCACCCAGGTTACACATGTTGCTGGTCTCAGAAAGCTGTTTGGTATTGCTCTGGTGATTTTACATTTGCATTAGATGGAAAGGGGGAGGGTTTTTTTTATGCAGAAGCAGACTCTTAGCACACAGCCAGCTGGTTATCCTGTGGAATCATGGATAGTATTCACAACCGAGTGGGGTTTGAGGTTTCAGTTAGTAATGCAAATACATTCAGCATTACTAAGGCTGGTTGCCCTTGCTGGAGTGTAGTCAGTCACCCAGGTTACACATGGTGCTGGTTTCAAAAAGCAGTTTGGACATGTGCTGTTTTCAGAATCTGAAAAGTGGATTCAAAATGTGTCAGTCTGTAAAAGTGTTTATCACTTGCCAAAAAAAAGAGTAGTAAGTGTGCTTTCAAATTGGCAAAGAAATTTCGTTTTGTGACTAATATGAAAACATGACTCTGTGTGCAAATAGGAATTACAGGCAGAGATTTATTGCGTATTGCTCTGGTGATTTTACATTTGCATTAGATGTAAAGGGGGAGCCTTTTTTTTGTATGCAGAAGCAGACTCTTAGCACACAGCCAGCTGCTTATCCTGTGGAATCATGGATAGTATTCACAACCGAGTGGGGTTTGAGGTTTCAGTTAGTAATGCAAATACATTCAGCATTACTAAGGCTGGTTGCCCTTGCTGGAGTGTAGTCAGTCACCCAGGTTACACATGGTGCTGGTCTGAAAAAGCAGTTTGGACATGTGCTTTTTTAAGAATCTGAAAAGTGGATTCAAAATGTGTCAGTCTGTAAAAGTGTTTATCACTTGCCAAAAAAAAGAGTAGTAAGTGTGCTTTCAAATTGGCAAAGAAATTTCGTTTTGTGACTAATGTGAAAACATGACTCTGTGTGTAAATAGGAATTACAGGCAGAGATTTATTGCGTATTGCTCTGGTGATTTTACATTTGTATTAGATGGAAAGGGGGAGCCATTTTTTTGTATGCAGAAGCAGACTCTTAGCACACAGCCAGCTGGTTATCCTGTGGAATCATGCACAGTATTCACAACCGAGTGGGGTTTGAGGTTTCAGTCAGTAATGCAAATACATTCAGCATCAGTAAGGCTGGTTGCCCTTGCTGGAGTGTAGTCAGTCACCCAGGTTACACATGTTGCTGGTCTCAGAAAGGTGTTTGGTATTGCTCTGGTGATTTTACATTTGCAATAGATGGAAAGGGGGTGTTATTTTTTTATGCAGAAGCAGACTCTTAGCACACAACCAGCTGCTTATCCTGTGGAATCAAGCACAGTATTCACAACCGAGTGGGGTTTGAGGTTTTAATCAGTAATGCAAATACATTCAGCATCACTAAGGCTGGTTGCCCTTGCTGGAGTGTAGTCAGTCACCCAGGTTACACATGTTGCTGGTCTGAAAAAGCTGTTTGGACATGTGCTGTTTTCATAATTTCGTTTTCTGCCTAATTTCAAACCATGACTCTGTGTGCACACAGGAATTGTTTTTAGATATTTAATTTGTGATGGTGTTATTGTGATTTTCACTTGTAGGAAAGGGGTACATAGTATTTTAAGATTTGAAAAGATCATAAAAAATGTAGTAATATATTTAAATAAAATAAAGGAATTTTTTTTTAGTTTTTTTCAGGTATTGCTAAAGAGCAGTGAACAAAATTTAAGATGCCTACAAAATCCAGACTAAAGAAAGACCACAAAAAAAAACCTATATTTGAAGACAACTGGAGGACCTAAGTTAGTTGGAGATGCTCATGTTGGGAAAAAGAACAAATCTTCTGGTAAGCAGACAAAAGATTTTTTAAAGAACATCTTCAAAAAAAGGAAAAATGTACAAAATGTCTGTACTGGAAAGAATGTTTTCAATAGAAAAAAACAGGAAAAAATTGAGAATTTAGTTAATGCAAATATACCTTCTGCAACAACAAAGATTAACTTAAACAGAAAAACAGCGTTTAAAGAGATACGTAGAAAAATGTTTCAGAGAAGAGTTATGTCCAATTTGATAAAGGATGTGAAGAAATATAAGCAAAAGGCAAAATATTACAAGAGAAAAAAAGAAATTGAAGCCATTGCAGCAAAGGCATTAGAATTAAAAAGGAAACTATTCATTTTAATTTTGAATAGGATGCGTACATTAGATAAAATGGTTAATGTACTGAAATCACAAAGCAAAAGGAAAAGAGTAGTGAACAGAACAAACTTTTGTAAAGTGTTTTTAGGAAAATGGATGCATAGTTCAAGTAGTGAACCTTTTTTTAATGAAGAGAGTTATTTTCAAAGTAATAGTTTGCTGCATGCAGTTGACACCAGAGGTCGTGCTTATGAAGTGAAAAATGGTTGCATAATGGAGAAGGAGATAATGGTTCCAAGAGATGAGGTACAAGTGATGGCGGATGAGGCTATGGGGAGACGTCCTAAAGCCCCAGTGTACACTTGGAATTGTAGTAGTATTTGCACTGTGCGTCAGGAATCTATTGATAAATTTCGTGAGTTTCTAAGAGAATATAGTAAAAAAAGTGTAAAACAGAAGATTAAGGTGCTTCAAAGTCTAGATCCATGCAGAGTGAGAGAGAATACTGGTTTGCAGGGTCATTCTCTGGCTTGTCTATCTAGAAAAGTGTGTAATAGTGTTTTCCATCATTTTAGGATGCTGGCTGTTCATCATACTTAAATGAGAAAGTTTGTGAGACGGTTGTATTTTGCTAAAAGTCCAGCAATAAAGTTAGATGAATTGAATAGGGCTCTGTTCCGTGGATCGGTATTAGATGTAGAGAAGGTTGTTGATGAAATTCAGTTTTGTTACTTTGGTCCTGAACAAAACAGTGCAGAAAAGGACACAGTAAATGAGGAAGAAGTGGAAGAGAATGTAGAACCCTCTGTAAGTAAGACATTTAATGATCACATAACAAAATTTGAAAAAATCTCTAATGAAAGACCAAATATTACTTGTATTTGTTGCCGCAGAACTCATTATAGAAAACAAACTAGGAATGTTGATCTCTACAGAAAGAGTGAAAATGAAGATAATTATAAGTGGAAAGATTTTGCCACATATATATTTCTAGAAAATTGTTTTGAATTGGGTGAAGATCAGCGTATTTGTAAATACTGTTACAACAAGTTAGAGGAAAATAGAATGCCGACCAGAGCTGTACATAATAATTTAGATTTGGATGCTATTCCTGCTGAACTTTCTGAATTAAATACATATGAGTCTATACTTATTCAATGTGTTCATCCGTTCCAGACCATAGTACGTATGGAGCCCAAAACTGGTAAATTACCTCCTTCAGATTTACTGAGAGGTTTAAAAGGTAGAGTGGTGTATTTGCCCTTGGATTTGAAAAAAAAATATGGAAACTATTGATGCGGATACTTTGGAAACTGAACCATTAGTTATTCTGGTTAATGGTGTACCTACAAAGAATAAGAAGATTTGGCAGGAGCTGGTAGATGTACGGAAAGTACAAAGAGCAAATTTGTATTTGAAAAGGAATAACAAATGGTATGAATCAATTTATATAGAAGAAGAAGAAGAAGATTTACAAGAAGACACAGAAACATCAACTGGACAAATTGAAAAAGTGGACAAGTCAAAGGAAGAAGAAATTTATGAACATTTTAGCATACATCCTCTTCATTCAGAAGAAGTTATGGGAGACAATATTGATCTGTTTCAGATGAAGAAAGCAAAAGGAACTCCCGTGAGTGTATGGGAGGAGAGCTTGGAAGCTCGATGTTTTCCCCAGCTGTTTCCTAAAGGAAAAGGAGGACGATACGATGAACGTCCAGAACAGATTCCAGCTTCTGAGTATCGGACTACAAGACTATATGCTGAAGATCCCAGATTTCGACAAAGTATTCCTTATTTGTTCCATCTTTTATTTGAAAGCGACTTGTCTGCACTGTCTTATGCAGTAAATCACATTTTAAAAAGTGGAGTACATTTACAAAATGTGTCTGCTAAGGATTTTATGGAGAAAGTGCAGCACCGAGATGATCATTTGGAAACACAACTGATCAATCTGATGGCTTGTCAGCGTGGGACAAATGAATATTGGTACCGACGCCATGGTGAATTAAAATGCATGTTACGGAATTTAGGAACACCAACATGGTTCCTTACCCTAAGCTGTGCTGAGTACGCTTGGGATGATTTACTGGATTTTCTACGAGAGGCAAATTCAAACATTAAAAACATCGAATACAAGACAGCAGGAGAACTGTGCTCATTGGATCCGGTTAATGTTTGCAGATATTTCAATCATAGATTTGAGGCTATGATGTCCTTCATCTGCAATAAAAAAAATCCACCTCTTGGAGAAGTAGTGGATTTCTTTTGGAGAAAAGAGTACCAGGCAAGAGGTGCTCCTCATATTCATATGCTGTTGTGGATCAAGGATGCCCCAAAGTTTGGAACAGATGCTGATGAAGCAGTGTTATCTTACATTGAAGAATATGCAACATGTGCTATACCAAAAAGCACAGAAGAGAAAAAGTTAAAGGAGCAAGTTTTACGTTTCCAAAGTCATCGGTGTGGAAAATACTGTCGACGGAAATACAAGAGCAAAGAAAAATACTACACTAAATGTCGCTTTGGATTTCCTAGACCTGTTCTTTCAAATGGAAGAGTAAACAGTTTTATGTCATCTGTGAGACATACTATCACAAGAAAATCACCTAAGAATACCTACAACCTAAAAAGAAAAGAAGAATCAAAAAATATAAATGACTACAACCCAGTCATTTTATCCATGTGGAATGCTAACATGGATATACAGTATGTAGCTGACAATTCCATTGCTGTTGCTCGATATGTAACGTCTTACATTACTAAATCTGAAAAAACTGAATTGAAAGAAATGTGGGAAGAGATTTCTCACGAGAAGACTGTCAGTAAGAAGCTGTACAGTTTCAGTTTAAAGATGTTATCGCATCGAGAAATTGGATCCTACGAATGTTCAGATAGGTTATCTTCTGCAAGTCTCTACTCGAAATCAAGAAGAATAATTTGGGCAAGTTTAGGCCTTGCAGCAATGAGAAATCGGGTACTGAAATCTGTTGGAGAAATTGAATATTTGGCCGAGAATGACCCAGAAAGTACAGATATTTTGAAATCAAACATGTTGGACACATATTCTCCAAAAAGAAGTCATCATCTGGAGAGCATGTGTCTCTATGAAGTGCTGCAGAACTACATTTATTCACGGAAAGCCGCAGAAGACATCAACAATGGAAAATATAAAGTCATTGGTGAGGAAGGATGTTTGGTGAAGCAAACAAAAGGAAGTTTGATAAATCACAGGAAGCTGAGTTGCGACACTACTGACAAAAAGGAATTTTACTACTTGGCTCTTTTACAGCTATTTAAACCATGGCGTACAGAGGATGAACTACTGGGAGAATTTCAAAGCTATGAAGATTCTTTTAATGCTTGCAAAGACAGCATACAATGCAGTACATTCTCAACTTATCTGCAAATGTTAAATGAAGAAATTGAACAGGAAACTACAATTGCAGCTGAAGTAGCTAGAGACAGTTCTCAAGACAGCCAAAGTTCAGGAACACTCAGTCAAGATCCCCTAGGACAACCAATCGTTGAAAATGAAGCATCAATAGCCATGAATGAAGTGGAAACGGCTATGAATCAAGCTCAAGAAGAATTTATAGACTTACAAAATTTGGAAAGACAACTGAATAAAGAGCAGCAACAAATTTATGAAGAGATCAGAAGCAAAATTGATCACGGATTTCTACATGAAAAAAAAGAGTGCTCATGCACATCATTTCATCCAATCAGGATGTATGTAAGCGGACAAGCTGGAACTGGAAAAAGTTTCCTAATAAAAGTCATCAGAAGCTACCTACAGCAAAAAACGGATTCTACTTTGTCTTGTGTGGTTACTGCTCCAACTGGGTTAGCAGCATATAACATAAAAGGAATCACCTTACATTGTTTGCTAATGTTACCAGTGGAGCATGAGAACAAAATACAATACAACAAGCTAACTGGAGAAGCATGCTTGGAAGTTTCAAGAGTATTGAAGAAGATGCAAGTTCTCATTATTGATGAGGTAAGCATGGTATCAAACTTAATGCTTGCCTTTGTGCATTTAAGAATGCAGCAAATTCTAAGGACAGACTATGACGTGTTATTTGGTGGAAAACATGTCATAGTTTTTGGGGATCTTCTACAGCTTACTCCAGTTAAAGGACAACCAGTGTTTAATACTGTGACACATGAAGACACAAAGAAATCATTGGGAAGCATCGGTAATGCAAATATTTGGTCCTTCTTTGAGTACAAGGAACTTACTACTAATATGAGGCAAGCAAACGATGAAGAATATGGAAGTATTCTGAAAGATATCAGAATTGGACTACTCACAGAAGTTGGCAAAAAAGCATTACAGAGTCGGCTGCTACATAATTTATTTCCAAAGGAAGAAATAGTTGCAGAGAAGATATACAAGAACATTGCAGAAAAGAAAAGTGTCATCTGCTTAATGCCAACTCTACGTGAATGCTCAATATTCAATGAGGAGCTTTTAAAATTGGAAAAGGAAGATATCAGGAAATTGGAAGCAGTGGACAAAATTGAGGATGGAAGAATTACTATCACATTAACAGGCACACTGAAAAATAAATTGGATTCAC
This sequence comes from Triturus cristatus, assembly GCF_964204655.1. Taxonomy (NCBI): domain Eukaryota; kingdom Metazoa; phylum Chordata; class Amphibia; order Caudata; family Salamandridae; genus Triturus; species Triturus cristatus. The sequence goes on from NC_140583.1 coordinate 744,331,352, forward strand.
TAGAGAAGAACATTTCCAAAACAGCTGGATTAGAAAAAAATCTATATGTTTGCATGAACTGTAGAGTATTTTTAAGGAGAAATTTGGATGTTGAAAAAGGTTTAGTTAATGGAGCTATGGGAAGAGTTGTGGGTTTTGTTAATTATCAGAAAAAAGATGGAATTGAATGTTTAAAAATAAAATTTGATCAGATAGAAGAAGTTAAAGACATTTGTCGTTGTTCAGTTCGTTTCATGCTTGTGAAAGACTTATATGTACGTAGGAAGCAGTTTCCGTTTTCGCTAGCATATGCTGTAACTATTCACAAGTCTCAAGGATTGACTGTAGATTGTGCTTTTGTGAACATTGGTTCAACTGTGTTCAAAGAAGGTATGGCTTATGGAGCTTTGTCACGAGTGAAAACATTATCTGGTTTATTCATGATAGACTTTGATGACTCAAAAGTTAGTGCTGATACAAATTGTGTAAAGGAGTATAATAGATTAAGAAGAACCTATGCTCCTCATTTAGGTCAGTATCCTGTGTTGGAGAAACGTGTAGTTTCTCGTAAAAGGAGAAATGAGAATATCTGTAATGAAGATGTAGAGAGGAGGAAAAAAAAGAGGAGTGATGTAATTGCAAGCAAAAAGAAAAAGAAAAATGAAGAAGAGGTTGTAGGATGTCATTTTGAAAATAGCTCTGGTGTCAACTGCTACGCTAATGTAGTGCTGAATGTTGCATTTTATCTGGAAAGTGTGCAAGAGCAGATAATAGTAAATCAGAGAAAAAGATTCTGTTCTGAGTTGAGTCTCCTTTTTCAAAAGCTGAGTAATGATAAAACTCAAATAGAAAGTGCTACTGAAATTAGAAAACTTTTAGATGTATGTTCAGGACGAACACAGTTTTCTCAAAATGTACAGCAAGACGCACAGGAATTCTTGATGTTTTTTCTTCAGGTACTGGAAGAAGAAGGGGTTCCCATTGAAAATTTGTTTGGTCTCTCTTATAAATGGGAACATAGTTGTGAAAACTGTTATAATACATGTGGCTCTAATGTTGATTCTGAAAGGTTTATTTATTTAACATTGCCAGAAAGTAAAACAGTCACTTGTGCTAAATTAGTTAAAGATGCTAATCAGGAGGCCATTTCCTATTTAAATTTGGTCATCAAAAATTCTTTAAAAAGATTAAACTGAAAGTTCTTCTGTCGGCAGCTAAGCTATGGTTGCAAATCAGGAAAACTCTAAAGATCCCCTATTATAGTAAATACTCTCCAGTCTGGGATTCCCCCGGAACTCCGGACTGCCTTAAAGATCAACTGGCCTTACCGTTAAGGAGAGCTGGATTCCTGAACTGGGGGGAACTTATTCCAAATAACACATTGATTGGTTGGGATCTGTTAACATCTGCCACAGAAGATCGCCTATCAAAGTTTAAATATTACCAACTTTTGAGCTGGATAAACTCAATAACAGAACCATTTAAGGGCAACCAGCAACTGGAACTCAAGATGCTTGGAGTCGGTCTCCAGAAAAAAGAAGTATCATTGTGGTACTGGTCTCTAATAACAGCTGGAGAAGATCACTTTACGATTCCTGACTCGACCTGGGGGATCTCGCTGCCTACTACAGATCTTCAAGACATATGGCAAGTATCAATGGGGAAATGCTGGGGTATCATTCAGTCTGCCGCACTAAGGAGAAATCACATCTTCACTATTCACAGAGCCTACTGGACTCCAAAAAAACTTTCAAAGTTCCAAAGCCATCAACAAGTGAAAAAATGTCCAAAATGCGGTGAAGATAAGGCAGATGATTTACATATGTTCTGGCAGTGCCCCCATCTCGAAGAATTCTGGCTAAAAGTTGGTAAGACGCTGACGGACCTTCTTGGTCAACAAATAATTGTAAGTATGGAATTGGTAATCTTTGGGATCTTCAAATCATTTGTAAATACAAGTAATTTAGGTTTAAGACAGGAGAACCTACTTTTTGTATTAATTCTTTTAGCACGCAGAGAAATATGTATTAACTGGGTTTGCACCACACCACCTAAACACTTGGATTGGTGGAAATCTATTGGTAGAGTGAACAGATTAGATAGAAGCGGAAAGCCCAGGAAAAAATACAACTTCTGGGAAATTTGGGAGCATTTCTCTAATCCTTGTGACTAAAGTCCAATGATTTAACCCAGGCAATACACTAAATAATTAAGGGTGGATGGCCCCTTCCGTTGTGTCTAGGTGATAATTGGCTTCCAGCTGCAAGGAAAATCTTTCCTTTGAAGGTTTTCGGAGTTGCCCAGGACAGTTGAAATAGCAGCTCTGGTCCCCAAACATCAAAACCTGCACAAGTATTGCAAAATGAGGACTAAAAAAAAAAATAAAAAAAATAAAAAGATGCTAATCATAACATGGAATGCAGTGAGTGTCAATCTGAAATGTTTTCAACGTTACTTTTAAAGGAATACGGACAATATGTAATTTTAATGATGCAACGATGTAAAGCTGATGGTTCAAAATTGGATACTTTAATAAAGAAGTTTACAGGACAGCAATTATCAATTTCAGGAAAAACTTTTGTAACAGTTGCAATAATTTTCCATGAAGGACCTACTGTTACTTCTGGACATTACACAGTTTATCTTAAATGTGAAAAAGGCTGGACACTGTGTAATGATTCCCAATTGATTTTCAAGCAACGTTTGCCTTTTGATTTAGCAAATTCCTATCTAATCTTCCTGAAACCTAAATTTTAGAGAGACTTGGCAAGATGTGTACAAAACAATTTTACCATTTTATTGGATTACCATTGGAATTTTCAAAAAAAATGATTTTTCAAATTATCATTTGGCCTAATGGAAAGGTAACCAATTGTAATGTGGACTTTTTAAATTTTTAATGAAACTTTGGAAAACCAAAAATTTAGACAAAATCGGTAACATCTGCACAATTTAAATTTTGGAATGTTATTGGATTGCCATTGGAAATTTATTCAAAAAAGATTTTTAAAATTACTATTTGGCCATGAGGAAAGGTAAACAATTGTATTGTGGACTTATTTAATTATTAATTAATCTTTCGGAAACCAAAATGTTACAGAGAATCGGTGAGATCTGTACAATTTAAACTTTAGAATTTTATTGGATTACCATTGGAAATTTAATCAAAAAAGAATTTTAAAATTACTATTTGGCCTAAAGGAAATGGAACCAGATGTATTGTGGAGTTATTTGAGATATATTTTTGTGATTATACTTCTGAAACAAAAATGTCAGACGGTATTTTAAAGAAATAAGTATTGATATTAGTTGATATTTTTTTAGAATATTATGCATTTCTATAATGTTATGTTTAAGTTAAAAGAGATTCTGGGCTTTTTTTATACAATCTTTGAGATTGTTATTTTTTTTTGCCCGCTGTTAAATGATGAATGCAATTGCTTTCACAATTTATAGAGAAATGCAATATATTCTGAAACCAGCAAAAAAAAGGCAAAACATTTTTGGGGAAAAACATGTAAATACGTGTACTGTGTAATATATTGATTTATTAAATATTAATACTTTTTTCTTTTTTTTTCAGATTGTGAAAGAAAATTTTCAAAAAAAACCAACCATTTTTTCAAGTAATTTCAATTACATTTGAATTAAAAATTAAATTGTTGGGTGGGACAGGTAACTGAGAAATTAGAAGGTCCCTTTCTTCCACTTTTCCTCAAACAGATTTTTAGTATTTAGTTATTAATTCCTCAAGGATCTTGAGATGTGGTAATTGATTTTTAGTGTTTTAAAAAAAAAAAAAAAAAAATACGCTTACCGTACGCGTACGGTAAAAAAAAAAAAAAGTTTTAAAGAAAAAATTAAAAAAAGTTGAGAGGTAAGGTTGGCTCTTAAAAGAGCCGTTGTGTTCATGCAGGGACAGAGGAAAGGAAGTATGGGAACATTAGCTGGTTGGACATTTGTGCTGATCTATTCTGTTGTTAATGAGGGAAACACTGGTCTCCCTATGAACAATTAGATCATGGCAAAATGAACACCGCATAGTAACCCTACCAAACCGAGGGTTCATTTCCAGAGGTTCAGAAAAAGGTCAATGTGCCCCCACAGATGAAGGGCTCTGCTGAGCTTCCGAAGAAGGACTCGGCTGAGCTGCTGTGGATGTGCTTGATCGACTTACTGAAGGGTTGCCCCTAGTATGTCGTGCATGTGTCCTAGGATGCACATCCTCAAGGTGTCTCCACATAGTGTGATTCCCAAAGGAATACTTCTTGTTGGGATTACCTCGCGAAAGTACACGCTGGCACAGCTTGCAAGTCACCAAGGCAGCATTGACTTTTTTCTCACCCTCTGGAAAACTGAAATACTCCCATATGAAAGAGCCCTTCTGTTTCCTCCTTCTCTGCCTGATGGTGGTGCTGCTAGCCTCACTCTCAGCAGAAGAGTGCTGTTCTGCCATCGTATCACAAAGACAAGTCAGCTCCTTCTCCTAAGGGATCACAAGCAGAAATGAGGGGAATGGGTGTGGTGTAGGAGAGTTCTAGAACTGAAAGTAGTTTCAACCAATCAAAAGTTGTGTTTCATGATCACATGACCCACCGTGCGCGTACGTTACGCTTACGTTACGCTTACGGTGCGCTTACGGTAAAAGTGCGCATGCGCGTAAAAAAGACACGCGCTCGCGCGCATGCGCAAAACAGTCACTCTACAACACTTCCGCGTAACGTGCGCGTGTAGCGTACACGCCTACGCGCCCACGCACAGTAAGCGCGGCTACGCAAATTGCGTAACTATACGCAAACAGAGTAGATAAATTACAAACATTGCGTAAACCGTACGCTTACCGTACGCTTAGCGTACGCGCACTAAAAAAAAAAAAAAAATTATTTTCTATGTTATACTAATATATCTTACCTGTTTGGTAAAAAAAAAAGAGAAAACTTGATATATTGCATACTTTTTTTAAAAAAAACATAGTGTTTTAAGAGAATAAAAAAGTTTTAAAAAAACTTGTTTTTTTAAAAAAAAACACATTTAAGATAAGAATTTATAATAAAAAAATCATACAAAATCAATAAAAAAAAATATGGGAATCACATATGTTATAGGTAAGAATTAGCATTTAAAAAACCATACAAATTCACTGAAAAAACCATGGGTTTCACACACGTTATAGTTAGAAATTAGCATTTAAAAAACCTTGCAAATTCACTGAAAAAACCATAGGTTTCACACATGTTATAGTTAGGGATTAGCATTTAAAAAACCTTGCAAATTCACTGAAAAAACCATAGGTTTCACACATGTTATAGTTAGGAATTAGCATTTAAAAAACCTTGCAAATTCAGTGAAAAAACCATAGGTTTCACACACGTTATAGTTAGCTGGACATTTCACTCGTAAAAAACCAATGAAATTTTCCCGTTATAGTTAGTTAAGCTAACTATAACTCGCGCGCCCGCAATGCACTGCTGATGACGTCACATATTACATCACTCATGACATGGTCAGTGACATCACTCATGACATCACTGATGACATCTCAAATGACATCACTGATGACATCACTGATTACATCATCCATGTGATGGAGTGGCAGATGTCCTCTCACCCTAATATAACCTTTGATACACACATTCAAAAATAGAGACTGAAATTTTCAAAAAAATGGACATACCAATACCAATTACAACAACCTCTTCAATAATTCTAAGAACCACATAAACATCCACTCATTCACCAACAGTCCTGTACAGTCACTCATTCGTGTACTCACACATCATATGTACTCATACACCAATACATCCTGTTACACAATGCCACTCATCCACAGAGTTACTGACACACATAGTCACTCATGAAAAAAAGAAAGAAACATACATTTACTTGCATATACAGTTATACACACACCACCACACTTACTTCTACAGAAACTTACACATACTTAGTCTTTTAAACAATCACTTATAGAAACACATACTTATTCATACAGGAACTCTTTCAATCTCTCACTCTCACATATACTCACTTATATACACCAATAGTCACATATAAAACATATGTAGTTACTCATAAAGACACTATTGAGACAGCCATTCACTCACTAACACACCCATACACACACTCTTCCACCCATACAGTCCTGCACATATGCTGTCTTCAACACATACAAACAGTGAGTCACTCATTCATGCACCTATGCACTACGTAATACCCCCCACCGAACCATATAGACACTGATACTCAAAAAACCAACTAATAACCTATATAGACACTCATGTAGCTACTCACCAACCCATGCAGCCACTTATACACAAAGTGAGAGACTGATACAGATATTTACATATTTAAACATTACTCACTAAGCCATGTATTCACTAAGATACACTTAATCAGTCAGTTACACAATCAATTTTTCAAAAACAAATCATCCATTTAGACACTTATATACTCATTTATTCTTCCATCGACCTTGAGATATACATATATAAAACATATTTAATTTTCAGAAAAACACACATTCACTGGATGATGTCATCAGTGATGTCATCAGTGATGTCATTTGAGATGTCATTAGTGATGTCATGAGTGATGTCACTGACCATGTCATGAGTGATGTAATATGTGACGTCATCAGCAGTGCATTGCGGGCGCGCGAGTTATAGTTAGCTTAACTAACTATAACGGGAAAATTTCATTGGTTTTTTACGAGTGAAATGTCCAGCTAACTATAACGTGTGTGAAACCTATGGTTTTTTCACTGAATTTGCAAGGTTTTTTAAATGCTAATTCCTAACTATAACATGTGTGAAACCTATGGTTTTTTCAGTGAATTTGCAAGGTTTTTTAAATGCTAATCCCTAACTATAACATGTGTGAAACCTATGGTTTTTTTTTCAGTGAATATATATATATATATATTCACTGAAAAAACCATAGGTTTCACACACGTTATAGTTACGAATTAGCATTTAAAAAACCTTGCTAATTCACTTAAAAAAACATAGGTTTCAAACGGAACATAGCCCAAAAATGGGGAGCGGTGGAGACGCCGTTGCTATCAACATGGAAGAGCGAGATGGATAGGGCTATGTTTGCTGAGCGCTCTGTTTTTGTCAGGCGGGGTTGTCCTCGTAAGTGGGTCAGAGTGTGGGGAGCATGGAACAAGTATAGGGGTAACATATGTGATCCACCACCTCTTTCAGATGAGGAATCCTCTGATTCAGATGGCTAGGGAGGCTAAGGGGGTGGAGGGGAGGGTGGGCGGTACTGGTGATTGTCAGGTATCTAACCTGGGCCTATCTGAAATAATTTTGACTGTGCACGGTGATTTTTCTAATGTACTATATATACGGTCTGATTCTATATCTGTTGGCTGTCTTTGTTGCAAAAACAATAAAAACTTTAAAAAAAAAAAAAACATAGGTTTCACACATGTTATAGTTAGCTGGACATTTCACTCGTAAAAAACCAATGAAATTTCCCCGTTATAGTTACTGCAGGCAACTATAACTCACGCGACCGCAATCCTCTGCTGATGATGTCAGATATTACATCACTGTATTTAGACACTTATTTACCCATGTCTTCTACCATTAATCTTTAGCTATACATATATTACAAATATTTATTTTTCATAAAGACACATATGTCATCAGTGATGTAATATCTGACGTCATCAGCAGAGGATTGCGGTCGCGTGAGTTATAGTTGCCTGCAGTAACTATAACGGGGTAATTTCATTGGTTTTTTACGAGTGAAATGTCCAGCTAACTATAACATGTGTGAAACCTATAGTTTTTTAAGTGAATTTGCAAGGTTTTTTAAATGCTAATTCGTAACTATAACGTGTGTGAAACCTATGGTTTTTTCTGTGAATTTGTACAGTTTTTTAAATGCTAAGTTATGTATTTATTAATTATTTTGTTTTTCATGTTTTTCACCGTGCGCGCACCGTGAAATTATTATTTTTTTTTTAAATCGCTAGGTGCGCGCACCCTGCGCGCACGTTGCGCTTTGTGAACCGTGCGCGCGCTGTGGGCGCTCGGTGCGCTTCGTGCACCGAGCACCCACGGTTCGCAGTGCGTTGCCAAGCGCAGGCTGCGTGCACCTCGCGATTTTTAAAATAAAAAAAAATGTTTTTTTCTCCCTTGGGGGTCCTTCTGTGACCCCCTGACCAAGGCTAGGGGGTCAGGAACTGTCCACTCTGCCCCCTTTTCACGTTCTCCACCTTTTTTTTTCACCCCCTCAGACTGCGAGAGACAAAATGGCGGCCGACACTTCCTGGTTTCGACCGATTCGAATGTTTACCGACATCTAACAACCAATCAGAATTGCGCTCGCACACGGCAGGGTGCGCGCACAGTGCGCGCACGGTGCGCGCGTATAGATATTGATATGCTTTTAAATGCTATTTTCTCAGGAAATACTGGACAGATTTACACCAGACCTGCAAAAGGCACTTCCTTGACCTTATGGCTACCTCTCTGCCAAATTTCACGTAATTCTGTTCAGCCGTTCGGGCTGTAGCTGTGTCTAAAGGTCCTATGGAAAATAACATGGGGAAAACGCGTTTTGGGACCCCCCTTTTTTCTTGGCCCCCGCTTGACGAATCACCCCGAGACTTTCCGGGTAGGAGCTGAGCGGAGCGCCCCATTAGTTTTGAAAGTTTCGCGAGGATTCGTCAACCGGCGCCAAAGTTATTCAAAATAGAATTTTGAGATTTCCTATGGAAACTAGGTTGTAACTATAACTATCTACTGGCGACCGCCAGTAGATAATATATGTATATATATATATATATATATATTTACTGAAAGAACCATAGGTTTCAGGGGCGTTATAGTTAGCTGGACATTTCCCTCGTGCAAAACCCTAGAAATTCTCCTGTTATAGTTAGTTCAGCTAACTATAACTCGCACCCCCGCAATGCACTGCTGATGACGTCACATATTACATCACTCATGACATAGTCAGTGACATCACTGATGATATCTCAAATGACATCACTGATGACATCACTGATGACGTCATCCATGTGATAAATTAGTGCATCTTCTCACACCCTAATATAACCTTTGATACACCGACTCAAAATTTCAGACAGCCATTTTGAAAACCATAGATACTCCAATACCAATAACTACATACCCACTCATTAACTCTTAGGTCTACATACACCTCCACTCACTCACCTGTACAGTCACTCATACTTACAGTCACTCAGTATAAGACTATCATATGCATTTATACACCTATATAGACACTCACACACCGCCAATTATCCATTGAGGTACTGACACACCTAGTCAGTCATGCAAATATTTAAACACAGTCCAATTTACTCACCTATACAGTTAAACACACTCAAGTTCACTTACTCATAAAAATACTAACAAATTGTGACGCTCTTATACAATTACTAATACAAGCACACACTCATCCATACAGCCACTCCCGCAATCACACACTCTCACATATAGATAGTTATATACTCTTACACACATATACACTGTGTTTCACATATGTAGTTACTGATACATGTACAACTGAGATATACATTCAATCACTAACACACCCATACATACACTCACCCAACCATACAGTCCATCACAACCATCTTAAAACCATGCAGCCATAGAATCACCCACTCACACATCTATGCACAGAGTCACACACACCCTACCCACACAAACACTCAGGCACCCATACAGATACTCAGACAACCAATCAATAACCCATATAGACACTCATATAGCTATTCACAAAACCATGCAGCCACTTATACACCAACACACAGACACATACAGACATTCACACAGTTTAGTCGCTAGTCTGCAGTAAGATACATTTAATGACTCACTTATAGAGTCAGTTACGCACCTAGAAAATCACCCATTCACACACTTATACATCCACTCATTCTTCCATAGGCCTTTCACTATAAATATATTCACTATAAATATATAAAAATGTCAGTGAAAAAACCATAGGTTTCACACACGTTATAGTTAGCAGGACATTTCACTCGTAAAAAAACAATGAAATTCCCCCGTTATAGTTAGTGCAGGCAACTATAACTCACGCGACCGCAATCCTCTGCTGATGACGTCAGATATTACATCACTGATGACATATGTGTCTTTATGAAAAAAAAATATTTGTGATATATGTATAGCTAAAAATTAATGGAAGAAGACATGGGTAAATAAATGTCTAAATACAGTATTAGCATCAGCAGAGGATTGCGGTCGCGTGAGTTATAGTTGCCTGCACTAACTATAACGGGGGAATTTCATTGGTTTTTTACGAGTGAAATGTCCTGCTAACTATAACGTGTGTGAAACCTATGGTTTTTTCACTGTATTTGCAAGGTTTTTTAAATGCTAATTCCTAACTATAACGTGTGTGAAACCCATGGTTTTTTCACTAAATTTGCAAGGTTTTTTAAATGCTAATTCCTAACTATAACGTGTGTGAAACCCATGGTTTTTTCAGTGAATTTGTATGGTTTTTTAAATGCTAATTCTTACCTATAACGTGTGTGAAACCCATGGTTTTTTCAGTGATTTTGTATGTTTTTTTTAATACAAATTCTTATTTTAAACGTGTGATTTTTTTTTTTGTATTTGCAAGGTTTTTTACATTTTTTTTTTACTTTATATTCTCTTAAAACACTATGCTTAATTTTAAAAAATTCTGCAATATATTATTTTTTCTCATTTTGTTTTTTACCAAACAGGTAAGATATATTAGTATATATTAGTATAACATAGTGATTCTTTTTTTCCAGTTTTTTTTTTTTTTTTTTTTTTACGTGCGCGTACGGTAAGCGTACGGTTTGCGTAATGTACGTAATATTTCTACTCTTTTTGCGTATGGTTACGCAATTTACGTAGCCGTGCGTACTGCGTACGCGGCGCATAAGCGCATACGCTACACGCGCACGTTACGCGGAAGTGTTGGGGCGTGCCTGTTATGCGCATGCGTGCGTGCGCGTGTCTTTTATACGCGCATGCGTACTTTTACCGTAAGCGCTCCGTAAGCGCACCGTAAGCGTAACGTACGCGCACGGTGGGTCATGTGATCAAGAAACAAAACTTTTGATTGGTTTAAAGTAGTTTCAGTTCTAGAACTGTCCTACACCACACCCATTCCCCTCATTTCTGCTTGTGATCCCTTAGGAGAAGGAGCTGAGTTGTCTTTGGGATACGATGGCAGACCAGCACTCCTTTTCTGAGAGTGAGGCTAGCAGCACCACCATCAGGCAGAGAAGGAGGAAACAGAAGAGCTCTTTTATATGAGAGTATTTTACTTTTCCTGAGGGCGAGAAAAAAGTAAATGCTGCTTTAGTGACTTGCAAGCTGTGCCAGCATGTACTTTCTAGAGGTAATCCTAACAAGAAGTATTCCTTCGGGAATCACACTATGTTACGACACCTTGAGGATGTACACCCTAGGACACATGAGGAAACCCTTCAGTAAGTCGAGCAAGCACATCCACAGCAGCTCAGCCGAGTCCATCTTCGGCAGCTCAGCTGAGCCCTTCATCTGTGGGGGCAGATTCACCTTTTTCTGGTCCTCTGGAAACTAACCATCGATTTGCGAGGGTTACAATGCGGTGCTCAAATTGCCATGGTCTAATTGTTCATGGGGAGACCAGTGTTCCCCTAATTAACAACAGAATAGACCAGCACATTTGTCCTACCAGCTAATATTCCCATTCTTCCTTTCCTCTGTCCCTGCATGAACACAACGGCTCTTTTAAGAGCCAACCTTACCTCTCAACTTTTTAAAAAATTTTCGTAAAAACTTTTTTTTTTTTTTTTTACCGTACGCGTACGGTAAGCGTATTTTTTTTTTTTTTTTTAAAAACAATTACCACATTACAAGGTCCTTGAGGGATTAATAACGAAATACTGAAAATCTGTTTGAGGAGAAGTGGAAAAAAGGGACCATCTAATTTCTGACTTACCTGACCCACCCAAAAATTTTATTAGAAAACAGTATTACTCATTTATACCAGTACACCTTAATTTATGGTGAAAACATAGTCCATAATATTTTACATGTTCCTTACATTTAAATTTCTCCCAAAAAAAAAAATGATAAACACAACTTCAACAAAAGGAATTCAAATTCTATTATTCATTTCTTAATTTACCACATACATCCCCTCTCAAACTCATAACTCACCTTTAAAATTAGTTAGTTGTGAAAGAAATGTGGCACTCAAACAGCAGATTATCAGAGCCAGGATCTCTGTTCTGTACACCTCTCTCCTCTCAGCAGAACCAGATAATGGCAATGTTTCCCTCTCTTTTTCCACACATATACATGTTAATTTCAAATCTCAGTGCTTCCCCCTTTTTTTCAAATGTAATCACACATTTCTTTTGGATGAAAACCAACCCTTTTCCAAAAGTACCCTTCCCCCAACTTGACTTCTGCCTGCTACCATAGCAACAGCTCATGGAACACTGCTGTGTGGAGTTAGGTCAGAAGTTCACCACACAATGTTTCATTTCCAAACAGCAAGAGTGCTTGACTTTTCTAACCTAACAGCAAATCCATAGTACTGTTCTTTGGTAACACATTTTTCTGTACCAATACAAAACATGCTTCTATAATTTGACACATACAGCCTAGTTTTTAGTGTAGAATGGTATGAAACAGCCAATGAGTTCTTTTTATTTTTATAAAATATGTATGCCTCCATTTCCAAACTGTCTTTCATTTCTTTTTCCCATTCTACTGAAATACACCTCCTGAGTGCATCCAGATCTCCTTGGAAGATGTTCACAGTGTGGATTGTAGGGCACAGCTATGTCTTCTGGAGTGAAAAGTATGCAGAGAAAACAGGTATAGTGAGAGACCTTGCTTTGCCAAATGTAGACATTAAATGGATTGGTCAGAGAGGGTTAAAGTGGCACCAATTGATGCCATTGGTGAAATCCTTCATGCAAATCCAACACCCTGACCTCATAATAGTGCACTGTGGTGGCAATGACCTAGGCACTTTGACTGGGGTAGGTCTGGAAATGCTTATGAAGGACACCTTTGCACAACTGTTTTCACTTTTCCCTAAAACTGCCTTTGCGTATTCTAACATATGCCAAAGGCAAAAATGGAACTGGTCCAATAATTTTTGTCCACAGATTGAGAAAGCTAGGAAACACGTCAACAAATCTGTTTCTGCTTTCCTCCGAGACTATGGTATGGGTTCCATTTACCACAACAACTTGCGTTACGACATGCAAGACATTTATAGAGGAGATGGTGTACACTTCACTGATGAAGGGAACAGAGTCTTCCTCTTGAACCTTAGACTCTGCATCGGTACTTACTTGTAGGTACCACTAAAAAATCACTTCATTAACACAACGGCTCTTTTTAGAGCCCCCTAATATCTAAACACTTAAATCTGAATTTTATTTCTTTTTTTATTTTTTTTTTCTACCGTACGCGTACGGTAAGCTTACCGTACGCGTACTCCGCGATTTTTAAAAAAAATTAATAAATGTTTTTTTCATAATTTTGTGTCCTTCTTTGACCCCCTTTCAAATGTTAGGGGGTCTGTAACTCTCTTCCTTGCCCCCTTTTCACGATATCTCCCTTTTTTTTTCTGTGTGAAACACACGAAATGGCGGCCGACACTTCCTGATTTCGTCCGATTCGAATGTTTACAGTCATGTGACAACCAATCAGATTTGAGCTCGCGCACGGCACCGTACGCGTACGGTAAGCTTACGGTAAGCGCACGGAGCGCGCTTACAGATATATATATTGATTTAAATGCTATTTTCTCAGGAACTACTGAACAGATTTACACCAGACCTACAAAAGGCACTTCCTTGACCTTATGGCTACCTCTCTGCCAAATTACAAGTAATTCTGTTCAGCCGTTCGGGCTGTAGCTGTGTCTAAAGGTCCTATGGAAAAATGCATGGGGAAAACGTGTTTTGGGACCCCCTTTTTTCTCAGCCCCCGCTTGACGAATCCCCCCGAGACTTTCAGGGTAGGAGCGGAGCGTAGCGCCCCATTAGTTTTGAAAATTTTGCGAGGATTTGTCGACCGGCGTCAAAGGTATTCCAAATAGAATGTTGCGGATTTCCTATGGAAACAGGGTCCTAACTATAACTACCTACTGGCGACCGCCAGTAGGTAATATTTAAACTTTTCAGAAAAACACACATTCACTGGATGATGTCATCAGTGATGTCATCAGTGATGTCATTTGAGATGTCATGAGTGATGTCATCAGTGATGTCACTGACCATGTCATGAGTGATGTAATATGTGATGTCATCAGCAGTGCATTGCGGGGGCGTGAGTTATAGTTAGCTGAACTAACTATAACAGGGGAATTTCTAGGGTTTTGTACGAGGGAAATGTCCGGCTAACTATAACGCCCCTGAAACCTATGGTTTTTTCAGTGAATTTCAAAGGTTTTTTAAATGACAATTCCTAACTATAACGCCCCTGAAACCTTTGGTTTTTTCAGTGAATTTCAAAGATTTTTTAAATGACAATTCCTAACTATAACGTGCATGAAACCTATGGTTTTTTTCAGTGAATTTCAAAGGTTTTTTAAATGCTAATTCCTATCTATAACTTATCTCTAAAGATATCATGTTTAATGATTTTGATTGGATTTCTATATTTTTCAAATTCAGTGTGTCAATTTCATTAATTATGTTTTTTTTTAAATACTTTTTTATCACCATTTTTTAAACTTATTTTTTCAATTAATTCTTTTAAAAATTAAAAAATATTATTTGAATTTAATGGGTTTTTCAAACTTATTTTTTTATATTTTTCAAAATATTTTTTAACTATATGTTCAAAACTTTATTTTATATATATATTTTCCATGTTTTTGGATCTGCGCACCCTATGCGCACCGTTCTCAATCCCTACGCGATAGCATCCACGCATGGTATGCGTTGGGTACGTGTTTAGTGCGCGATTCCAATGCGACCGGTATGCGAATCCCAGCCTATACGCGACACGTTCGATGTACGTAATGCGACGTTTAAGCGCTTCCGCGATGCGTCATCTGCGTCTATGATGCAGTAGGTGCGCGGATTCCGCGAAATATTTAACATTTAAAAGAACATATATATGTATTTCATGTGAATATTAATTGAAGACAAACTCTGAACTAGTCTTAAAAGTAATATATTTGTACATCTAATCCTATATTTCTTTTTAATTCAATTTTGCGGATGCGCGCTGGGTGCGTGCTGCGTATGAGCACGGTGCGCGGATCCCATGTGACCTGCAAAAAAAGAGATTTGATTGGTTCATTGCACTTCCTGTTCCAACTATTGAAAGACCCCACCCAATTCAATCATTCTTCTTTGACCTTCTTTGGAGGAGCATCTCTTTGCAGAGAAGATTTTTTTAGACTAAGTTTACACTTAGCTCTAACTTTTTTCTACCAAAAATGGCTTCAGGGCAGCAGGCATCACCTGCATCTCCTCATACATCTGAGGATGAATTTTTGGAGGAGACACCACGCACACCACGTTTTTCTTCAGTGGTGTGGAAATTTTTTACTTTTCCTGAGGGGCAAACAAAGACCAATACCACCTTCTTCACGTGCAAGATTTGCAAAAGAGTGCTGTCACGAGGGGATCCTAACAAGAAATACTCATGCGGCATGGCGAGTATGATGAAGCACCTAAGGACCCTTCATCCGAACAATCTTGCACGAGAAGAGTGCAAACGGATGAGAAATACTCCTGCGCCTTCCACCTCATCACAGCCGAGCACTTCAAGAGTGCATCCATCAGCCAAAAACTTGGACATCCGTCCTCAATTTCAATATTTAAAAGTGCTCTGCACTAAGTGTAATGCGACTTTGTGTTACGGTGAGCAGTCGATCGATCTGATCTGCCGCCCGCAAGAAAGTCACATTTGCTAGTTTTTATTTTTATTTTATTTTTTATTGTTCCCTGAAGTTCATTGTTTGGTTCCTCCTGTTTTTTTTTGTGGTTTTTTTGTTGCAGAAAAACCCCCAAAATTTAAAAATTGTTCAGAAAACCCCCCAAAAAATATAAAAGAAGAAAGAAGAAAAAAAAAAAGTTCTTGTAAGAACTAACTTTCCTGGTTTTAAAAAAGAGCTACATTTCTTTGTTAGTGTGTGAAAGTTTAGATGAATGTATGTGTAGTACGTAATTGAGTGAATGAATGCATTAGTAGCGTATGGTGAATGTATAAGTGCAGAACTATGAGGAAGTGCTGCAGCATCACACAGTAACCTCTTTAACTACAGTGTGCTGTAGTACTTCCGAAGCACAGGGATGCAACATATATACATAAATATGTTGCAAATCTATGCTTCGCTCTGCACGACTGCTTAAATTGCAGCCATGTGGTGACACAGGCACCCTTGCACCATAGTGCAAGGATATCTGTGTCATGAGCTGTTTGTTTTTGTGCAGGAAGACACACCTTCCTGCACAAAAACAATCAGTAAAGGCATTTTTCTCCTTCAATGTATGCTGAGCATTGTAGCATGCATTGAAGATATAAAAATGTGGAGAAATGAAAACAATTCTCCTTGATGTGCTTTCCTACACCAATTTTAGAATGGTGCAGCATTCACACACATATCGAGATTCATGATTTCTGACAAATCTAGACATGTGTCTTGTTCTATGAGTATTCAGTGCAATCATGCACAACAACACTTATAGAACACCCTTTCAACGCAAACTGGTGTGCATAATGAGGTTGTATTTACATGGAGTATAAAAAGTGCACAGAGTGAATTTTCCTCTCTTTGTAAATATGAAAGAGTGGCTTGCGCAATAACTATGTTACAAAAAGTGACATATTTCCAGTTTTAAAATTCCTTGCGAATGATAGAAGGTAATCACAGAGTTTTGTCTGCAAAGATGTTCAAAGAAGAATGATTGGAATAATTGCGGTCCTTCAACAGCTACAATGGGAAATATTATGAACCCCTCAAATCTCTTTTTTTGCAGGTCACATGATATCTGATTATGGTCAGATTTCAAAACTACATAGGTATAAACAGAGTGTTTTTAGAAACGTGTTTCAACTTTGTAGCTTCTTGCAGACCTCCTCATTCTGCATATTGAGAGTGACTTAGTTAAACTTACCTTCACAGTAATAGCAATAAAAAATGGTATAAATTTTTTTCAGATTTACATTGCAATTTAAATTCATATCAATTGCTTATTTTTACATTTGGATCTGTGAAAGAAAAGGAAAAAAAAAATTATAACATGTAATAATACATTTTTTACAACACAGCATAATTTCCACAAAGTAATTTGTTTGCCTCTTTTGCTGTTCTCAGAATATATTGAATTTCACTAACAATAGTGATTTTAATCGTACTCATCACTTAACAGCGGGCAAAAAAAAAACAATCAGAAAGATTGTTAAAAAAAAACCAACATGCTATTCTCAGCAAAATACCACAAGATACAAATCACAGATATATGAAATGCTTACGGCTAACAAAAT
Source organism: Triturus cristatus (assembly GCF_964204655.1). Classification (NCBI taxonomy): domain Eukaryota; kingdom Metazoa; phylum Chordata; class Amphibia; order Caudata; family Salamandridae; genus Triturus; species Triturus cristatus. The sequence goes on from NC_140583.1 coordinate 744,348,829, forward strand.
TTTATAAGTTTAACTTACAAAAACTGTAAATGTTGTCGCTTTAAAATATTCACCGAATCTAAGGATGAATTTTTGGAGGACGCACCACGCCCACAATGTTTTTCTTCAGTGGCGTGGAAATGTTTTACTTTTCCCGAGGGGCAAACAAAGATCAATGCCACCTTGGTCACGTGCAAGATTTGCAAAAGAGTTCTGTTGCAAGGGGATCCTAACAAGAAATACTCAAATGGCACGGCAAGTATGATGAAACACCTAAGGACCCTTCATCCAAACAATCTTGCACGAGAAGAGTGCAAACGGATGAGAAATACTCCTGTTCTGTATCTGTAAAAAAGAATCACAAATATATTAATAACTTTCAAATTTATACTATTCCATTACTGTACAAACACATTTTATATAAAAACTGACTAAGAAACTATAGCCCTGAACCACAAGTGTGACAATGGTTAAAACACTACATGCATAGTGCATACTACTTTGAAGCAGTTCATGCCCTAAAGCCTACCTCACTAAAAGACTACATGCTAACTGACTGAATGATTACAGTACTATAAGGAGACACACTGGGTGAGTGACAGGGTGTTTGCTAGAAGTTTATGAATACTGACTGGGGAATTGAAGGTGTGAAAGACAACAGTGTAGGTGGTTAGAGGCCTGCATGCATAGTGAATAGGCATTTGAAGCAGTCTATGTGCTAAGGCCTGGCTCACTGCATGAGTACTTGGGAACTGACAGAATGATTAGAGTACAGCAAAGAGAGTGCCTGGGTGAATTTATGAGTGGTTGGCTTTTGACACAGTGAATGGATTAGTACTTGGTACTGAATGGGTCACTAGAGGAGTGCAAAGGGAGTGACAGGATGTTTGCTGGACTGTATGGATACTGACTAGGGAATTGAAGATGTGAAAGACAAGTGTATAGTATGTTAGAAGACTGCATGCATACTGCATAGACATTTGAAGCAGTCTATGTGGTAATGTATGGTTCACAACATGAGTACTTGGAAACTGACTAAATCATCAGACTACTCTAGGACAGTGCCTGGGTAAAACTTTTAAATTTTCAGTTCTGGCACAGTGAAGAGAAAAGTACATGGTACTGCCCTTTAGTGTCAAACCCTGACTCATTTTATCAATGCATAAGCAAAGAATAGCTTCTAAAGCTACTAACACTTGACAACATGACCGGTTTTAAAACAGTTATCTGTCAGCAAATACACAATGTTACCAAATGCTTCTATCACAATCCTTACCCAAATGCACACAGACTTACAGTGTGATTTTAGACAAGCAACACTATCCTAGAAGTTTACCAAAACTCATTCACTAGTCTAGAAGAGGTACTGCACACAATCTACATATTTAAGTACAGCACATTAGTGTCAAAGCATGCCAACGCATGTCAACGCATAAGCAAAGACTGGCTTCTAATGCTACTAAAACTTGACAACATGACAGGTTTTAAAAGATATATCTGCCAGAAAATACACAATGTTACCAAATGCTTCTCTCACAGTGGTTCCCAAATGCACACAGACTCACAGTGTGATTCTAGACAACACCCACTATACTTAGGAGTTTACCAAAAATCATTCACTACTGTGGAAGTGATAAGGGAGCTGCACACAATCTACATATTTCAGGACTGCACTTTTGTGTCAAAGCCTGACTCATTTAATCTAAGCATAAGCAAAAACTGGCTTCTAATGTTACTAAAACTTGACAACAAGACAGGTTTTAAAACAATTATCTGTCAGCAAATACACGATGTTACCAAATGCTTCTCTCACAGTGGTTCCCAAATGCACACAGACTCACAGTGTGATTCTAGACAAGCAACACTATCCCTAGCAGCTTACTAAAACTCATTCACTACTGTGCAAGGGGTAAGGAGACTACACACAATCTACATATTAAAGTACAGCACCTTAGTGTCAAAGCATGAACCATTTTATCAACGCATAAGCAAAGACTGGCTTCTAATGCTACTAAAACTTGACAACATGACAGGTTTAAAAAAGGTTATCTGTCAGAAAATACACGATGTTACCAAATGCTTCTCTCACAGTGGTTCCCAAATGCACACAGACTCACAGTGTGATTCTAGACAAGCACCACTATCCCTAGGAGTTTACCAAAACTCATTCACTACAGTGGAAGTGATAAGGGAACTGCACACAATCTACATATTTCAGGACTGCACTTTTGTGTCAAAGCCTGACTCATTTAATCACAGCAGAAGCAAAAACTGCCTTCTAATGCTACTAAAACTTGACAACAAGACAGGTTTTAATACAGTTATCTGTCAGCAAAGACACGCTGTTACCACATACTTCTCTCACAGTGGTTCCCAAATGCACACAGACTCACAGTGTGATTCTAGACAAGCAACACTATCCCTAGCAGCTTACCAAAACTCATTCACTACTGTGCAAGGGGTAAGGAGACTACACACAATCTACATATTAAAGTACAGCACAATAGTGTCAAAGCATGACTTATTTTATCAATGCATAAGCAAAGACTGGCTTCTAATGCTACTAAAACTTGACATCATGACAGGTTTTAAAACTGTTATCTGTCAGCAAATACACGATGTTACCAAATGATTCTCTCACAGTGGTTCCCAAATGCACACATACTCACTGTGTGATTCTAGACAAACAACACTATCCCTTGCACTATACCAAAACACATTTCTTCATCTAGAAGGAGTACTACATTTTAGTATAGAAACATAACTCATTTCACAATTTCATAAACAATGACTGGTTTCTAATTCTACCAAAATATAAAAACAGCACAGTTATTTGTCTGCAAACACATGAAAAACACAAATGCTTCCCGCAGAATGGTTTCTACATGCACACACACTGTCAATAAGATTGTAGAGAAAAAAAGTACTCCCTACACTTTAGCAGGAGAAATACATTAGTCTGATTAAAATCAAAATAGTCTACATACATCCTTTCACAATTAAATAACTCACCTTTCAAGTTGTTTTGTAGATTAAGAAGTATATCAGTCACACACCAGATATCAGTCACACACCAGATTTTCTTTTACAGAATCTCTGCACTGTGCACCTCTCAGCAAAAACAAAGAATGGAAAAGTTTCCCTTTCATTTTCCACACATATATATACATGTAAACATCAAATCACAATCCTTCACACATAAATTCAAAAGCAAACACACATTTCTATTGGTTAAACATTTAAACCCTTTCCAAATGAAATACATTTCAACCCTTCCCCCAATCTGCCTTCTGCCTGTTACCATAGAAACAGGTCATGGAACATTGCACTGAGCACACAGGTCACAAGTTCAGCACACAATGTTGCTAAACAAGACAGCAAGTGTGCTTGACTTTTCAACATATCAGCTTATTATATATAATGTTCCTTACAATCAGTTTTTGTTAACCAATAAGAATCATGCATTTAAAATACAGAAATATACACCCTACCTTTCAGTGTAGAAAGTTGTCATACAACCAATGATTTCTTGTCTTTTTTCAATTTTTTTTCCTTGGATCCGCGCACCCAACGCGAGAGGATCCGTGCACCAAACGCAATAGGATGCTCGCACCGTGCACGCATTTCACTGCTTTTTTTTTTTTAAAAGGGGGCCCCAGGCGGTCCTTCTGGGACCCCCTAAGCACCTCTACAGGGTCAGAGTATTTCCACTCTGCCCCCTTTATATGTTTTACACACTTATTCCCCTTGCTTCTTCAGCCTCATTTCTGCCGAGCCAGAAAATGGCCGCCAACAGTCCCTGGTTTCGAATGTAGACAGACACTCGACAGCCAATTAGCATTCAGCACGCGATCGGGAGGGTGCGCGCTCGGTTCGAGGAGGGTGCGCTTACAGTGCCGGTAGGGTGTGCGGATCCTCCCCGGCTATAGATATATATGTACTTTTAACTCTAATTTTCTCAGGAACTACTGAATGGATTCACACCATTTATGCAAAAGGCACAAGTCTGATCTGAGGACTACTCTTTGCCAAATTTGGTGTCATTCCATTCAGCGGTTCGGGCTATAGCTGCGACAACAGATCCTATGGGAAATTGCATGGGAAAAACGCGTTTTGGGACCCCCCTTTTTACTAGGCCCCCGCTTGTTGAATCACCACGAAACTTTCAGGGTAGGAGCGGAACGGAGCTGGCCAAAAGTTTGGCAAATTCATCAGCCGGCGCCAGACTTATTGGGAATAGAATGTTGCGGATTTCCTATGGAAAATAGGTCCTAACTGTAACTAACTACTGGCGACTGCCAGTAGATAAGATATATATATATACATGTTATAGTTAGCTGTATACTGCTGTTTGCTTTTGTTTTTACACGTGAACAAGGCTGCGTGCCGAAACGCGTTGTGTGAAATAAAACACTAGACCATTCACTACTTCTGGGACTCTGTCTTACTTTACTGAGAGCATACTGGATTTTTGCATTGAATTGGATATATATATATATATATATATATATATATTCAGTGAAAAAACCATAGGTTTCACACATGTTATAGTTAGCTGGACATTTTACTCGTAAAAAACCAATGAAATTCCCCCGTTATAGTTAGTTCAGCTAACTATAACTCGCGCGCCCGCAATGAACTGCTGATGACGTCACATATTACATCACTCATGACATGGTCAGTGACATCACTCATGACATCACTGATGACATCTCAAATGACATCACTGATGACCTCACTGATGACATCATCCAGTGAATGTGTGTTTTTCTGAAAATTAAATATGTTTTATATATGTATATCTCAAGGTTGATGGAAGAATAAATGGGTATATTACTGTCTAAATGGATGATTTCTTTTTGAAAAATTGATTATGTAACTGACTGATTAAGTGTATCATAGTGAATACATGGCTTAGTGAGTAATGTTTAAATATATAAATATCTGTATCATTTTTTCACTTTGTGTATAAGTGGCTGCATGGGTTGGTGAGTAGCTACATGGGTGTCTATATAGGTTATTAGTTGGTTTTTTGAGTATTAGTCTGAGTGTCTGCATGGTTCGGTGGGGGGTATGACGTACTGCATAGGTGCATGAATGAGTGACTCACTGTTTGTATGTGTTGAACAGAGCATGTGTGCAGGACTGCATGGGTGGATGAGTGTGTGTATGGGTGTGTTAGTGAGTGAATGACTGTCTCAATAGTGTCTTTATGAGTAACTACATATGTTTAAAACTAGTATATGTGACTATTGGTTTATATATGTGAGTATATGTGAGAGTGAGAGATTGAAAGAGTTCCTGTATGAATAAGTATGTATTTCCATAAGTGATTGTTTAAAAGACTAAGTATGTGTAAGTTTCCGTAGAAGTAAGTGTGGTGGTGTGTGTATAACTGTATATGCAAGTAAATGTATGTTTGATTCTTTATTAGCATGAGTGACTATGTGTGTGAGTAGCTCTATGGATGAGTGGCATTGTGTTACAGGATGTATAGGTGTATGAGTACATATGATAAGTGAGTACATGTATGAGTGACTGTATTGGACTGTTGGTGAATGAGTGGATGTGTATGTGGATCTTAGAATTACTGAAGAGGTTGTTGTAACTGTTATTGGTATGTCCATTGTTTTGTAAATTTTAGTCTCTATTTTTGAATGTGTGTATCAAAGGTTTTATTAGGGGAAGAGGAGGTCTGCCACTCTATCACAAGGATGATGTCATCAGTGAGGTCATCAGTGATGTCATTTGAGATGTCATCAGTGATGTCATGAGTGATGTCACTGACCATGTCATGAGTGATGTAATATGTGACGTCATCAGCAGTTCATTGCGGGCGCGCGAGTTATAGTTAGCTGAACTAACTATAACGGGGGAATTTCATTGGTTTTTTACGAGTAAAATGTCCAGCTAACTATAACATGTGTGAAACCTATGGTTTTTTCACTGAATTTCTAAGGTTTTTTAAATGCTAATTCCTAACTATAACGTGTGTGAAACCTATGGTTTTTTCACTGAATTTCTAAGGTTTTTTAAATGCTAATTCCTAACTATAACGTGTGTGAAACCCATGGTTTTTTCAGTGAATTTGCAAGGTTTTTTAAATGCTAATTTTTTTTTTTCTTCTATTTTTTCTAACATATTTTTATTTTAATTTTCTTACCTTTTATAAAGACTATGATTAAATTTTTAAAATTCTTAAATATGTTTTTTTTTATATATTTTTTAAAATAAACATGTAAAATTTATTTGCAGTACTTTTTTTCTATTTTTTTTTTTATTTTTTTTAGTACGCGTACCGTAAGCTCACGGTAAGCGTACGGTTTACGCAACGTCCGTAATTTTCCTACGCTGCTTGCGTATAGTTACGCAATTTGCGTAGCCGCGCGTACTCCGCGTGGGACGCGTACGCGTGTACGCTACACGCGCACGTTACGCGGAAGTGCCGGGAGTGACTGTTATGCGCATGCGCGCAAGCGCGTGTCTTTTTTACGCGCATGCGCACTTTTGCCGTAAGCGTACCGTAAGCGTACGGTAGGTCATGTGATCATGAAACACAACGTTTGATTGGTTGAAACTACTTTCAGTTCTAGAACTCTCCTACACCACACCCATTCCCCTCATTTCTGCTTGTGATCCCTTGGGAGAAGGAGCTGGTTTGTCTTTGGGATACGATGGCAGAACAGCAGAGCTCTTCTGAGAGTGAGGCTAGCACTAGCAGCACTGTCTTGAGGCAGAGATCGAGGAAACAAAAGCCCTCTTATGTATGGGATTATTTTACTTTTCCTGAAGGCCAGCAAAAGGTAAATGCACCCTTAGTGACTTGTAAGCTGTGTAAGCGTGTACTTTCTAGAGGTAATCCTAACAGGAAGTATTCCTTTGGGAATCACACCATGAAGAGACACCTCCAGGATGTACACAGAAGGACACATGGTCATCTTTTTGGAGGTAACTCTTCAGAAAGACAAGCCAGTACATCCACAGCAGCTCAGCCTGAACCATCATCTGCAGGGCTGACTCCTTCTTCTGCAGGTCAGGTGAGCCCTTCATCTGTGGGGGGAGAATCTCCTTTTGCTGGCCCTCTGGAAATCAACCCTCGATTTCGGAAGGTTGATATTCGATGCACATTTTGTCAAGATCTAATTTGCTATAGGGAGACCAGTGTTTCCCTAGTGAACAACAAAATAGATCAACACATTTGTCGCTTTGAATAATTTTCCCATGCTTCCTTTCCTCTGTCCCTGCATGAACACAACGGTTCTTTTAAGAGCCAACCTTATCTTTCATCTTTTTTTTACATATGTTTTTAAAAACTTTTTTTTATGTTTTTTTTACCGTACGCGTACGGTGCGCGTACTTTTTTTTTTTTTTTAAAAAAAACACTAAAAATCAATAAACACATTACAAGGTCCTTGAGAGACTACAATTATTATTATTGACTTACCATACTCACTGAAAAAATATTTATTCATTTGTTTTTTTTAAAAATAGTTTTAAAAATGTTTGTAGTTTTCGAAAATTTTCTATATCTATCTGGAAAAAAAGAAAAAAGTATTAATATTTTTAAAACATTTTATAATACAGTACACATATTTACATTTTTTTCCATAAAATATTTTTGCCTTATTTTTGCTGTTTTCAGAATATATTGCATTTCACTATAAATTGTGAAAGCAATTGCATTCATCATTTTACAGCGGGCAAAAAAAAATAACAATCACAAAGATTGTATTAAAAAAGCCCTGATTCTTTTTTTACTTAAACTTAACATTATAGAAATGCATAATATTCTAAAAAAATATCATCTAATACCAATACTTATTTCTTTAAAATACCGTCTGATGTGTTTGTTTCAGAAGTATAATCACAATATTATATCTCAAATAATTCCAAAATACATCTGATTTCATTTCCTTTAGACCAAATAGTAATTTTAAAATTCTTTTTTGATTAAATTTCCAATGGTAATCCAATAAAATTCTAAAGTTTTATTTGTACAGATCTCACCGATTCTCTGTAACAATTCCTTTATTGTATTTAAATATATTACTACATTTCTTTTCACAATAGTCACAAAACGAAATTTCTATGCCAATTTGAATGCACACTAACTGCTCTTTTTTTTGGGCAAGTGAAAATCACTTTTACAAACTGTCACATTATGAAACCACTTTTCAGATTTTTTAAAAAGCCCATGTCCAGACTGCTACACTACAGCAAGGGCAACCAGCCTTAGTGATGCTGAATGTATTTGCATTACAGACTGAAACCTGAAAACCCCACTCGCTTGTAAATACTGTGCATGACTATACATGGCAAGCACATGGGTGTGTGCTAAGACTCTGCTTCTTCCCCCAAAAATTCGCTCCCCCTTTCCATCTAATGCAACTGTGAAATCACCAGAGCAAGACGCAATAAATCTCTGCCTATAATTCCTCTCTGCACACAGAGTCATGTTTTCACATTAGTCCCAAAACGAAATTTCTTTGCCAATTTGAAAGCACACTTACTGCTCTTTTTTTTGGGCAAGTGAAAATCACTTTTACAGACTGACACATTATGAAACCTCCATGTGTAACTACAACAAAAACAATTTCCATTTCTATTATTCATTTCTTAAGTTACTACATACATCCCCTCTCAAACTGTAAACTCACCTTTAAAATTAGTTAGTTGTGAAAGAAATGTGACACTCAAACAGCAGATTATCAGAGCCAGGATCTCTGTTGTGTTCACCTCTCTCCTCTCAGCAGAACCAGATAATGGCAAACTTTCCCTCTATTTTTCCACACATATACTTGTAAGTTTCAAATCTCAGTGCTTCCCCCTTTTTTTCAAATGTAATCACACATTTCTATTGGTTGAAAACCAACCCTTTTCCAAAAGTACCCTTCCCCCAACTTGACTTCTGCCTAGTACCCTTCCCCCAACTTGACTTCTGCCTGCTACCATAGCAACAGCTCATGGAACACTGCTGTGTTGAGTTAGGTCAGAAGTTCGCCAAACAATGTTTCAATTCCACAGAGCAAGAGTGCTTGACTTTTCAAACCTAACAGCAAATCCATAGTACTGTTCTTTGTTTACACATTTTTTTTACCAATACAAAACATGCTTCTATTAATTTACACATACAGCCTAGTTTTTATTCTAGAATGGTATGAAACAGCCAATCAGTTCTTTTTGTTTTGAAAAAAATATGTATGCCTCCATTTCCAAACTGTCTTTCTTTTCATATTGCCATTCTACTGAAAGACACCTCCTGAGTGCATCCAGTTCTCCTTTGAAGATGTTCACAGTGTGGATTGTAGGGCACAGCTATGTCTTCTGGAGTGAAAAGTTTGCAGAGAAAACAGGTATGGTGAGAGACCTTGCTTTGCCAAATGTAGACATTAAATGGATTGGTCAGAGAGGGTTAAAGTGGCACCAATTGATGCCATTGGTGAAATCCTTCATTCAAATCCAACACCCTGACCTCATAATAGTGCACTGTGGTGGCAATGACCTAGGCACTTTGACTGGGGTATGTCTGGAAATGCTTATGAAGGACACCTTTGCACAACTGTTTACACTTTTCCCTAAAACTGCCTTTGTGTTTTCCAACATATGCCAAAGGCAAAAATGGAACTGGTCCAATCATTTCTGTCCACAGATTGACAAAGCAAGAAAGCACGTCAACAAATCTGTTTCTGCTTTCCTCCGTGACTATGGTATGGGTGCCATTTACCACAACAACTTGCGTTATGACATGCAAGACATTTATAGAGGAGATGGTGTGCACTTCAATGATGAAGGGAACAGAGTCTTCCTCTTGAACCTTAGACTCTGCATCGGTACTTACTTGTAGGTACCACTAAAAAATCACTTCATAAACACAACGGCGCTTTTTAGAGCCCCCTAATATCTAAACTCTTAAATCTGCTTTTCATTTATTTATTTTTATTTTTTTTACCGTACGCTTACCGTAAGCTTACCGTACGCGTACCCCGTGATTTTTTTTAAAATCAATAAATGTTTTTTTTGTACTTTTCTGTCCTTCTTTGACCCCCTTACAAATGTTAGGGGGTCTGTAACTCTCCTCATTGCCCCCTTTCCTTGTTTTCACTCTTTTTTTTCAGAGTGAAATACACAAAATGGCGGCCGCCGCTTCCTGGTTTCGACCGATTCGAATGTTTACTAAGATCTAAGAGCCAATCAGAATCGCGCTCGCGCACGCCACCGTACGCTTACCGTAAGCGTACGGTAAGCGTACCGTAAGCGGGCTCAGATATATATATTGATTTAAAGGCTATTTTCTCAGAATCTACTGAACAGATTTACACCAAACCTACAAAAGGCACTTCCTTGACCTAGGGACTACCTCTCTGCCAAATTTTGAGTAATTCTGTTCAGCCGTTCGGGCTGTAGCTCGTTCTAAAGGTCCTATGGAAAAATGCATGGGAAAAACGCGTTTTGGGACCCCCCTTTTATCTCAGCCCCCGCTTGACGGATCCCCCCGAGACTTTCAGGGTAGGAGCGGAGCGTAGCGCCCCACCTATTTTGAGAAATTCGCGAGGATTCATCGACCGGCGCCAAAGTTATTCAAAATAGAATGTTGAGGTTTTCCTATGGAAACGTGGTCCTAACTATAACTACCTACTGGCGACCGCCAGTAGGTATATATATATATATATATATTATATATATATATATAATATATATATATATATATATATTACCTACTGGCGGTCGCCAGTAGGTAGTTATAGTTAGGACCACGTTTCCATAGGAAATCCGCAACATTCTATTTGGAATAACTTTGGCGCCGGTCGACGAATCCTCGCGAATTTTTCAAAATAGGTGGGGCGCTATGCTCCGCTCCTACCCTGAAAGTCTCGGGGGGATTCATCAAGCGGGGGCTGAGATAAAAGGGGGTCCCAAAACGCGTTTTTCCCATGCATTTTTCCATAGGACCTTTAGACAGGGCTACAGCCCGAACGGCTGAACAGAATTACTTGAAATTTGGCAGAGAGGTAGTCCTCAGGTCAAGGAAGTGCCTTTTGTAGGTTTGGTGTAAATCTGTTCAGTAGATTCTGAGAAAATAGCCTTTAAATCAATATATATATCTGAGCCAGCTTACGGTGCGCTTACGGTACGCTTACCGTACGCGTACGGTGGCGTGCGCGAGCGCGATTCTGATTGGCTCTTAGATCTTAGTAAACATTCAAATCGGCCGAAACCAGGAAGCGGCGGCCGCCATTTTCTCTCTCGCACTGAGAGTGATGATGAAAATATAAAGCACAAAAACATGTAAAGATGCTGTTTAGACAGCTCCCACACACATAGCCAAGGTGGGGGGGTCCCCTAAGATCCCCCAAGGACAAAAACGGAAAAAAAAAATGTTCGGTAATTTCGCCGATTACGCTTACCGTACGCGTACGGTAAAAATTTATATTAAAAAAAAAATTATCCACACTCTCCCCACCCCGTGTGCAATTGGTGGCCGAAGGACACCAATTGTGCATGGCTTATGATAGAAGAGAAAAACTATAATATTTAAAAAAAAAAAAAAAAAAAAAAAATTATCCACACTCTGTCCACCCCGTGTGCAAATGGTGCCCGAAGGGCACCATTTGTGCATGGCTTATAAAAATTACGAAAAATTAAAATATTACCTTTCAAAACGAAGTGCATCATATGTCCTCCATGTGCGCACGGTGCGCGAAGCGCATCGTGTGTACATGGCCCATCTAGCGTAACGTGGGCACGCGGTGCGCGTAGCGCACCGCGTGCCCACCGTGCGTGCACGGCACTAACTGCGTAAAGTGGGCGCACGGTGCGCGAAGCGCAGCGCACGGAACGAACTGCGTTAAGTGGGCGCGCACGCCACGAATGGCGTAAAGTAACTTAGCATTTAAAAAAACGTACAAATTCACAGAAAAAACCATAGGTTTCACACACGTTATAGTTAGGAATTAGCATTTAAAAAACCTTGCAAATTCACTGAAAAAACCATAGGTTTCACACATGTTATAGTTAGCAGAAATTTTGCTGATAAAAAACCAATGAAATTCCCCCGTTATAGTTAGTGCAGGCAACTATAACTCACGCGACCGCAATCTTCTGCTGATGACATATGTGTCTTTATGAAAAAAAAATATTTGTAATATATGTATAGCTAAAAATGTATGGAAGAAGACATGGGCAAATAAGTGTCTAAATACAGTATTAGCATCAGCAGAGGATTGCGGTCGCGTGAGTTATAGTTGCCTGCACTAACTATAACGGGGGAATTTCATTGGTTTTTTATCAGTAAAATTTCCGCTAACTATAACGTGTGAAACCTATGGTTTTTTCAGTGAATATATTTATATATATATATATATATATATATATATTCACTTAAAAAGCCATAGGTTTCACACATGTTATAGTTAGCTGGACATTTCCCTCGTAAAAAAACAATGAAATTCCCCCGTTATAGTTAGTGCAGGCAACTATAACTCACGCGACCGCAATCCTCTGCTGATGACGTCAGATATTACATCACTGTATTTGGACACTTATTTACCCATGTCTTCTTCCATTAATCTTTAGCTATACATATATTACAAATATTTATTTTTCATAAAGACACATATGTAATCAGTGATGTAATATCTGACATCATCAGCAGAGGATTGCGGTCGCGTGAGTTATAGTTGCCTGCACTAACTATAACGGGGGAATTTCATTGGTTTTTTACAAGTGAAATGTCCAGCTAACTATAACATGTGTGAAACCTATGGTTTTTTAAGTGAATTTTCAAGGTTTTTTAAATGCTAATTCGTACCTATAATGTGTGTGAAACCTATGGTTTTTTCAGTGAATATATATATAGAACGCACTCAAAACCAGGCGAATCCTGCGACTTGAAGCAGCATTCTTTATTAAGAAAAACCTGACATCTCTTGCCCAATTATATTTAAAGGCCCTATGCGTTTCGGAGCTCCTGCTCCTTGCTCACAGGCTCCATGCAATGTCATTAGGCAGAGGAAGAGTGGGAAACGAGGCTCTTAATTAGTTCTTTTATCGCCCTCTGGTGGGTATATTCGATGACAACAGAATTCTGGGACTTGTAGTTTTCCCATTCTTAAATGATTCCCTTTAGTGGGTTCCGCCGTCATGACAAACAATCCATGCACAGTTCTTGCTCTCCAGTGAGCTTCAGGCAAGAGATTCCAGTTTTATTTCAAACCAACCTGTTTTTCTGTAAGTTCAAGCATGGACAGTCCGTGCGCACAGCCCCCCATTTCTTTTAGTGGCGGTGCGATCCTCCCGGCTGGGACTGGTCGGATTACATCTTCTTGAAACAAGGTGTCCCCCTGCAAGGACGCACTCAAAACCAGGCGAATCCTGCGACTTGAGGCAGCATTATTTATTAAGAAAAAACGGACATCACTTGCCCAATTATATTTAAAGGCCCTATGCGTTTTAGAGCTCCTGCTCCTTGTTCACGGCCTCCATGCAATGTCATTAGGCAGAGGAAGAGTGGGAAACGAGTCTCTTAATTAGTTCTTTTATCGCCCTCTGGTGGGTATATTCGATGACAACAGAATTCTGGGACTCGTAGTTTTCCCATTCTTAAATTATTCCCTCCAGTGGGTTCCGCCGTCATGACAAACAATATATATATTTGTGTGTTCAACATGTTGAATACGGCAAATTGCTGGGATGACATAGTACTGTTCATAATATTTAGACAGTGTGGATTTGCACTATTTACAATGTAATGATTCAATTATTGTCTTGTAAGTGGACCTGCACCATACACCAGTGTAGAAGTGGGTACCTTCTGGAATGCCAACACTACCAGTAAGTGTAATACATACATGGTTGTAGCTCTGTAAGGTTTGTGTGATCCATTATAGTTGTAACATTGTGGTGTTTGTGGGAATGTGTCAATTTCCTGTAATCAAATTCTACTAAGTGTACCAACACAACTGAACTTGTACACAGAATAAAGTTAAAAGGACAAGGACACATGTCAATGTGCATGTAGGGGCAATGTATGCAGGCCAACAGGAATCATGCATCTTTACTTTCTGTGGTAATGTTTGCTCACTTACTGTTTGGATGCTTATGGCACATGCACCATCATCCATCACTAAATCTGCAGATGGTCAAAACACTGAACATTTGACACCCAACACATGGCACTAGCATTACAAACAATGGTTCAATTGATGTTACTGCAAAGTGGAATGAACTAAGCTGAGCTTGTCTGGACACAGTTTGTTTGTCAATGTCCATATTTGAGTATGGCACTGGTGCTGCTGAGATGTAACACGTTACACAGACAGCTTTACCAAGTGTAAACATTATGGCTTCATGTAATCTGATGTAGAGTAAGTATGTGTCCAAACAAATATTGTTTCATTTTGCATCATAGTATGCTCATACATGCTGCATACGTTAAATCTCGCCTGCTACATAACTTTATTGTCAAAGGCTATAGGCGTGGTCAAACATTCATGCTGACCAACACTTAAAATGTCTGGTGGCCCATACCTGTTTCTGTAGCTTTGTGTGAAATCAAAATCCGAAATGTCAAATCTTGTATAACTGTGTCAGCAGGCTAGCCATCACAAACAAACCATTATTCCGATGATAGCTGCTAAAACTGTTGTGATAGACCAAAGTGTTTCTGAATTATTGATTTGAGTAACAACAGAAGACGTACAGCATCTCAACATGTGTTTCTGTAAAGGAGTTAGTACTTTATCAGTAGTATTTGTGTTTCTTCGTTTGCTTCCCTTAACCTGAGGTATGGCTGCTGTCATCCGGCCTCAGCGGTACTTAAGCATCCCTCAGAGTAGTCTAAGTCATACATATGTGAAATGGTTTGACAGAGGAACAATTACACAGATGACATGGAGGGTGTAAGGCTGTAGGGCTGCAACTCTATTTAACCATGGTGTTGGTTAAATCATTATCAGGCTGCCTGACTGATGCACATAGTGAGTGTAGATGTTCACATGGCAGGGTTTGGGCATATGGCTTGACAGGTCGTGTCAGGATGTCAGGATTCCTATCTCAGTGCAAACAGAATAATTTGGAGTGCACTGGGCAAATGTCACTAGTCTGAAAATGGATTTGCACTGAATTGCTTAACTCATGGCCTTACATATCTTATGTTCTATTTCTGGACGGCAATCATATAATGCCAGGTAGTTAGTAATGATGCTGCATCGTGTAAATGTCCCCATGCGGTGATGCACTGTGTCAACAGCATACAGCCCATCACACTGCTCTTCTACTGGTGGGGTAAGTTATACTGGCTAGCACCTACACAGTCACTCTTAACTCATGGTGCAAGGTACCCTGCCTCACACACCACAAAGTACTTGTACAGATGAGTACTCCAGCATGCATGCACACTGTGGTGTTTACATATGTCTCTCTACTGTATTTGCTCTATGGAATGTAGAATCTTGATGATGTAGTGTTCTTGCTGTCAGTTGCTCCTGAGTAGCTGATGGATAGGGTGTTGATAATAAACTTCCTGAGTTAACAAGGACAACGCATTGATATGTGTGTTATTGAACTTTACACTGGCGACGAGCGAGGGATTTTAAAAGAAGGAGAGTCAACACCTTAACATCGTATCATGAGAAAGGAAGAGAAGTGTGCAAATAAGAAAATTCTACTGAAGAAACTGCGGGTGGATCGTACCCGCGAGGTATTGTCGGAGATATTGACATGTTCAAAACATTGAGCGAAGATGTAAAAGGCACTGTGTTCGTGACACGTGTGAAGTTTTAAAGGCTCTCTGTTTATTGGGCGTGTGGTAATGGTGAAGGAATTTGATGTTTGGCATCAAACGATTATAATGAAATAGACGGAAATCTGCAACAATTGGTGCTTTGGAAATTGATTGGCATTGACGTATACACATAAGAGATGTTTTGTGTATAAGGATAAAACTCAGATGTCAAAGTTTAACGACTGAATTTTTTAACATAATACAGCTACGTTGTTGGGAGAGAGAGAGAGACACGCGCTGGTTACCGCATTGTCATGGAAACACACTGTGACTAGCGGCTTGAAATCTCGATCGCCTGGGTGAAAGAAGCAAGAGTTTGCGTTAATCATCAGTTAGTCATCAGTGATGTCATTTGAGATGTCATCAGTGATGTCATGAGTGATGTCACTGACCATGTCATGAGTGATGTAATATGTGACGTCATCAGCAGTTCATTGCGGGCGCGCGAGTTATAGTTAGCTGAACTAACTATAACGGGGGAATTTCATTGGTTTTTTACGAGTAAAATGTCCAGCTAACTATAACATGTGTGAAACCTATGGTTTTTTCACTGAATTTCTAAGGTTTTTTAAATGCTAATTCCTAACTATAACGTGTGTGAAACCTATGGTTTTTTCACTGAATTTCTAAGGTTTTTTAAATGCTAATTCCTAACTATAACGTGTGTGAAACCCATGGTTTTTTCAGTGAATTTGCAAGGTTTTTTAAATGCTAATTTTTTTTTTTCTTCTATTTTTTCTAACATATTTTTATTTTAATTTTCTTACCTTTTATAAAGACTATGATTACATTTTTAAAATTCTTAAATATGTTTTTTTTTATATATTTTTTAAAATAAACATGTAAAATTTATTTGCAGTACTTTTTTTCTATTTTTTTTTTTATTTTTTTTAGTACGCGTACCGTAAGCTCACGGTAAGCGTACGGTTTACGCAACGTCCGTAATTTTCCTACGCTGCTTGCGTATAGTTACGCAATTTGCGTAGCCGCGCGTACTCCGCGTGGGACGCGTACGCGTGTACGCTACACGCGCACGTTACGCGGAAGTGCCGGGAGTGACTGTTATGCGCATGCGCGCAAGCGCGTGTCTTTTTTACGCGCATGCGCACTTTTGCCGTAAGCGTACCGTAAGCGTACCGTAAGCGTACGGTAGGTCATGTGATCATGAAACACAACTTTTGATTGGTTGAAACTACTTTCAGTTCTAGAACTCTCCTACACCACACCCATTCCCCTCATTTCTGCTTGTGATCCCTTGGGAGAAGGAGCTGGTTTGTCTTTGGGATACGATGGCAGAACAGCAGAGCTCTTCTGAGAGTGAGGCTAGCACTAGCAGCACTGTCTTGAGGCAGAGATCGAGGAAACAAAAGCCCTCTTATGTATGGGATTATTTTACTTTTCCTGAAGGCCAGCAAAAGGTAAATGCACCCTTAGTGACTTGTAAGCTGTGTAAGCGTGTACTTTCTAGAGGTAATCCTAACAGGAAGTATTCCTTTGGGAATCACACCATGAAGAGACACCTCCAGGATGTACACAGAAGGACACATGGTCATCTTTTTGGAGGTAACTCTTCAGAAAGACAAGCCAGTACATCCACAGCAGCTCAGCCTGAACCATCATCTGCAGGGCTGACTCCTTCTTCTGCAGGTCAGGTGAGCCCTTCATCTGTGGGGGGAGAATCTCCTTTTGCTGGCCCTCTGGAAATCAACCCTCGATTTCGGAAGGTTGATATTCGATGCACATTTTGTCAAGATCTAATTTGCTATAGGGAGACCAGTGTTTCCCTAGTGAACAACAAAATAGATCAACACATTTGTCGCTTTGAATAATTTTCCCATGCTTCCTTTCCTCTGTCCCTGCATGAACACAACGGTTCTTTTAAGAGCCAACCTTATCTTTCATCTTTTTTTTACATATGTTTTTAAAAACTTTTTTTTATGTTTTTTTTACCGTACGCGTACGGTGCGCGTACTTTTTTTTTTTTTTTTAAAAAAACACTAAAAATCAATAAACACATTACAAGGTCCTTGAGAGACTACAATTATTATTATTGACTTACCATACTCACTGAAAAAATATTTATTCATTTGTTTTTTTTAAAAATAGTTTTAAAAATGTTTGTAGTTTTCGAAAATTTTCTATATCTATCTGGAAAAAAAGAAAAAAGTATTAATATTTTTAAAACATTTTATAATACAGTACACATATTTACATTTTTTTCCATAAAATATTTTTGCCTTATTTTTGCTGTTTTCAGAATATATTGCATTTCACTATAAATTGTGAAAGCAATTGCATTCATCATTTTACAGCGGGCAAAAAAAAATAACAATCACAAAGATTGTATTAAAAAAGCCCTGATTCTTTTTTTACTTAAACTTAACATTATAGAAATGCATAATATTCTAAAAAAATATCATCTAATACCAATACTTATTTCTTTAAAATACCGTCTGATGTGTTTGTTTCAGAAGTATAATCACAATATTATATCTCAAATAATTCCAAAATACATCTGATTTCATTTCCTTTAGACCAAATAGTAATTTTAAAATTCTTTTTTGATTAAATTTCCAATGGTAATCCAATAAAATTCTAAAGTTTTATTTGTACAGATCTCACCGATTCTCTGTAACAATTCCTTTATTGTATTTAAATATATTACTACATTTCTTTTCACAATAGTCACAAAACGAAATTTCTATGCCAATTTGAATGCACACTAACTGCTCTTTTTTTTGGGCAAGTGAAAATCACTTTTACAAACTGTCACATTATGAAACCACTTTTCAGATTTTTTAAAAAGCCCATGTCCAGACTGCTACACTACAGCAAGGGCAACCAGCCTTAGTGATGCTGAATGTATTTGCATTACAGACTGAAACCTGAAAACCCCACTCGCTTGTAAATACTGTGCATGACTATACATGGCAAGCACATGGGTGTGTGCTAAGACTCTGCTTCTTCCCCCAAAAATTCGCTCCCCCTTTCCATCTAATGCAACTGTGAAATCACCAGAGCAAGACGCAATAAATCTCTGCCTATAATTCCTCTCTGCACACAGAGTCATGTTTTCACATTAGTCCCAAAACGAAATTTCTTTGCCAATTTGAAAGCACACTTACTGCTCTTTTTTTTGGGCAAGTGAAAATCACTTTTACAGACTGACACATTATGAAACCTCCATGTGTAACTACAACAAAAACAATTTCCATTTCTATTATTCATTTCTTAAGTTACTACATACATCCCCTCTCAAACTGTAAACTCACCTTTAAAATTAGTTAGTTGTGAAAGAAATGTGACACTCAAACAGCAGATTATCAGAGCCAGGATCTCTGTTGTGTTCACCTCTCTCCTCTCAGCAGAACCAGATAATGGCAAACTTTCCCTCTATTTTTCCACACATATACTTGTAAGTTTCAAATCTCAGTGCTTCCCCCTTTTTTTCAAATGTAATCACACATTTCTATTGGTTGAAAACCAACCCTTTTCCAAAAGTACCCTTCCCCCAACTTGACTTCTGCCTAGTACCCTTCCCCCAACTTGACTTCTGCCTGCTACCATAGCAACAGCTCATGGAACACTGCTGTGTTGAGTTAGGTCAGAAGTTCGCCAAACAATGTTTCAATTCCACAGAGCAAGAGTGCTTGACTTTTCAAACCTAACAGCAAATCCATAGTACTGTTCTTTGTTTACACATTTTTTTTACCAATACAAAACATGCTTCTATTAATTTACACATACAGCCTAGTTTTTATTCTAGAATGGTATGAAACAGCCAATCAGTTCTTTTTGTTTTGAAAAAAATATGTATGCCTCCATTTCCAAACTGTCTTTCTTTTCATATTGCCATTCTACTGAAAGACACCTCCTGAGTGCATCCAGTTCTCCTTTGAAGATGTTCACAGTGTGGATTGTAGGGCACAGCTATGTCTTCTGGAGTGAAAAGTTTGCAGAGAAAACAGGTATGGTGAGAGACCTTGCTTTGCCAAATGTAGACATTAAATGGATTGGTCAGAGAGGGTTAAAGTGGCACCAATTGATGCCATTGGTGAAATCCTTCATTCAAATCCAACACCCTGACCTCATAATAGTGCACTGTGGTGGCAATGACCTAGGCACTTTGACTGGGGTATGTCTGGAAATGCTTATGAAGGACACCTTTGCACAACTGTTTACACTTTTCCCTAAAACTGCCTTTGTGTTTTCCAACATATGCCAAAGGCAAAAATGGAACTGGTCCAATCATTTCTGTCCACAGATTGACAAAGCAAGAAAGCACGTCAACAAATCTGTTTCTGCTTTCCTCCGTGACTATGGTATGGGTGCCATTTACCACAACAACTTGCGTTATGACATGCAAGACATTTATAGAGGAGATGGTGTGCACTTCAATGATGAAGGGAACAGAGTCTTCCTCTTGAACCTTAGACTCTGCATCGGTACTTACTTGTAGGTACCACTAAAAAATCACTTCATAAACACAACGGCGCTTTTTAGAGCCCCCTAATATCTAAACTCTTAAATCTGCTTTTCATTTATTTATTTTTATTTTTTTTACCGTACGCTTACCGTAAGCTTACCGTACGCGTACCCCGTGATTTTTTTTAAAATCAATAAATGTTTTTTTTGTACTTTTCTGTCCTTCTTTGACCCCCTTACAAATGTTAGGGGGTCTGTAACTCTCCTCATTGCCCCCTTTCCTTGTTTTCACTCTTTTTTTTCAGAGTGAAATACACAAAATGGCGGCCGCCGCTTCCTGGTTTCGACCGATTCGAATGTTTACTAAGATCTAAGAGCCAATCAGAATCGCGCTCGCGCACGCCACCGTACGCTTACCGTAAGCGTACGGTAAGCGTACCGTAAGCGGGCTCAGATATATATATTGATTTAAAGGCTATTTTCTCAGAATCTACTGAACAGATTTACACCAAACCTACAAAAGGCACTTCCTTGACCTAGGGACTACCTCTCTGCCAAATTTTGAGTAATTCTGTTCAGCCGTTCGGGCTGTAGCTCGTTCTAAAGGTCCTATGGAAAAATGCATGGGAAAAACGCGTTTTGGGACCCCCCTTTTATCTCAGCCCCCGCTTGACGGATCCCCCCGAGACTTTCAGGGTAGGAGCGGAGCGTAGCGCCCCACCTATTTTGAGAAATTCGCGAGGATTCATCGACCGGCGCCAAAGTTATTCAAAATAGAATGTTGAGGTTTTCCTATGGAAACGTGGTCCTAACTATAACTACCTACTGGCGACCGCCAGTAGGTAATATATATATATATATATATATATTATATATATATATATAATATATATATATATATATATATTACCTACTGGCGGTCGCCAGTAGGTAGTTATAGTTAGGACCACGTTTCCATAGGAAATCCGCAACATTCTATTTGGAATAACTTTGGCGCCGGTCGACGAATCCTCGCGAATTTTTCAAAATAGGTGGGGCGCTATGCTCCGCTCCTACCCTGAAAGTCTCGGGGGGATTCATCAAGCGGGGGCTGAGATAAAAGGGGGTCCCAAAACGCGTTTTTCCCATGCATTTTTCCATAGGACCTTTAGACAGGGCTACAGCCCGAACGGCTGAACAGAATTACTTGAAATTTGGCAGAGAGGTAGTCCTCAGGTCAAGGAAGTGCCTTTTGTAGGTTTGGTGTAAATCTGTTCAGTAGATTCTGAGAAAATAGCCTTTAAATCAATATATATATCTGAGCCAGCTTACGGTGCGCTTACGGTACGCTTACCGTACGCGTACGGTGGCGTGCGCGAGCGCGATTCTGATTGGCTCTTAGATCTTAGTAAACATTCAAATCGGCCGAAACCAGGAAGCGGCGGCCGCCATTTTCTCTCTCGCACTGAGAGTGATGATGAAAATATAAAGCACAAAAACATGTAAAGATGCTGTTTAGACAGCTCCCACACACATAGCCAAGGTGGGGGGGTCCCCTAAGATCCCCCAAGGACAAAAACGGAAAAAAAAAATGTTCGGTAATTTCGCCGATTACGCTTACCGTACGCGTACGGTAAAAATTTATATTAAAAAAAAAATTATCCACACTCTCCCCACCCCGTGTGCAATTGGTGGCCGAAGGACACCAATTGTGCATGGCTTATGATAGAAGAGAAAAACTATAATATTTAAAAAAAAAAAAAAAAAAAAAAAATTATCCACACTCTGTCCACCCCGTGTGCAAATGGTGCCCGAAGGGCACCATTTGTGCATGGCTTATAAAAATTACGAAAAATTAAAATATTACCTTTCAAAACGAAGTGCATCATATGTCCTCCATGTGCGCACGGTGCGCGAAGCGCATCGTGTGTACATGGCCCATCTAGCGTAACGTGGGCACGCGGTGCGCGTAGCGCACCGCGTGCCCACCGTGCGTGCACGGCACTAACTGCGTAAAGTGGGCGCACGGTGCGCGAAGCGCAGCGCACGGAACGAACTGCGTTAAGTGGGCGCGCACGCCACGAATGGCGTAAAGTAACTTAGCATTTAAAAAAACGTACAAATTCACAGAAAAAACCATAGGTTTCACACACGTTATAGTTAGGAATTAGCATTTAAAAAACCTTGCAAATTCACTGAAAAAACCATAGGTTTCACACATGTTATAGTTAGCAGAAATTTTGCTGATAAAAAACCAATGAAATTCCCCCGTTATAGTTAGTGCAGGCAACTATAACTCACGCGACCGCAATCTTCTGCTGATGACATATGTGTCTTTATGAAAAAAAAATATTTGTAATATATGTATAGCTAAAAATGTATGGAAGAAGACATGGGCAAATAAGTGTCTAAATACAGTATTAGCATCAGCAGAGGATTGCGGTCGCGTGAGTTATAGTTGCCTGCACTAACTATAACGGGGGAATTTCATTGGTTTTTTATCAGTAAAATTTCCGCTAACTATAACGTGTGAAACCTATGGTTTTTTCAGTGAATATATTTATATATATATATATATATATATATATATATTCACTTAAAAAGCCATAGGTTTCACACATGTTATAGTTAGCTGGACATTTCCCTCGTAAAAAAACAATGAAATTCCCCCGTTATAGTTAGTGCAGGCAACTAAAACTCACGCGACCGCAATCCTCTGCTGATGACGTCAGATATTACATCACTGTATTTGGACACTTATTTACCCATGTCTTCTTCCATTAATCTTTAGCTATACATATATTACAAATATTTATTTTTCATAAAGACACATATGTAATCAGTGATGTAATATCTGACATCATCAGCAGAGGATTGCGGTCGCGTGAGTTATAGTTGCCTGCACTAACTATAACGGGGGAATTTCATTGGTTTTTTACAAGTGAAATGTCCAGCTAACTATAACATGTGTGAAACCTATGGTTTTTTAAGTGAATTTTCAAGGTTTTTTAAATGCTAATTCGTACCTATAATGTGTGTGAAACCTATGGTTTTTTCAGTGAATATATATATAGAACGCACTCAAAACCAGGCGAATCCTGCGACTTGAAGCAGCATTCTTTATTAAGAAAAACCTGACATCTCTTGCCCAATTATATTTAAAGGCCCTATGCGTTTCGGAGCTCCTGCTCCTTGCTCACAGGCTCCATGCAATGTCATTAGGCAGAGGAAGAGTGGGAAACGAGGCTCTTAATTAGTTCTTTTATCGCCCTCTGGTGGGTATATTCGATGACAACAGAATTCTGGGACTTGTAGTTTTCCCATTCTTAAATGATTCCCTTTAGTGGGTTCCGCCGTCATGACAAACAATCCATGCACAGTTCTTGCTCTCCAGTGAGCTTCAGGCAAGAGATTCCAGTTTTATTTCAAACCAACCTGTTTTTCTGTAAGTTCAAGCATAGACAGTCCGTGCGCACAGCCCCCCATTTCTTTTAGTGGCGGTGCGATCCTCCCGGCTGGGACTGGTCGGATTACATCTTCTTGAAACAAGGTGTCCCCCTGCAAGGACGCACTCAAAACCAGGCGAATCCTGCGACTTGAGGCAGCATTATTTATTAAGAAAAAACGGACATCACTTGCCCAATTATATTTAAAGGCCCTATGCGTTTTAGAGCTCCTGCTCCTTGTTCACGGCATCCATGCAATGTCATTAGGCAGAGGAAGAGTGGGAAACGAGTCTCTTAATTAGTTCTTTTATCGCCCTCTGGTGGGTATATTCGATGACAACAGAATTCTGGGACTCGTAGTTTTCCCATTCTTAAATTATTCCCTCCAGTGGGTTCCGCCGTCATGACAAACAATATATATATTTGTGTGTTCAACATGTTGAATACGGCAAATTGCTGGGATGACATAGTACTGTTCATAATATTTAGACAGTGTGGATTTGCACTATTTACAATGTAATGATTCAATTATTGTCTTGTAAGTGGACCTGCACCATACACCAGTGTAGAAGTGGGTACCTTCTGGAATGCCAACACTACCAGTAAGTGTAATACGTACATGGTTGTAGCTCTGTAAGGTTTGTGTGATCCATTATAGTTGTAACATTGTGGTGTTTGTGGGAATGTGTCAATTTCCTGTAATCAAATTCTACTAAGTGTACCAACACAACTGAACTTGTACACAGAATAAAGTTAAAAGGACAAGGACACATGTCAATGTGCATGTAGGGGCAATGTATGCAGGCCAACAGGAATCATGCATCTTTACTTTCTGTGGTAATGTTTGCTCACTTACTGTTTGGATGCTTATGGCACATGCACCATCATCCATCACTAAATCTGCAGATGGTCAAAACACTGAACATTTGACACCCAACACATGGCACTAGCATTACAAACAATGGTTCAATTGATGTTACTGCAAAGTGGAATGAACTAAGCTGAGCTTGTCTGGACACAGTTTGTTTGTCAATGTCCATATTTGAGTATGGCACTGGTGCTGCTGAGATGTAACACGTTACACAGACAGCTTTACCAAGTGTAAACATTATGGCTTCATGTAATCTGATGTAGAGTAAGTATGTGTCCAAACAAATATTGTTTCATTTTGCATCATAGTATGCTCATACATGCTGCATACGTTAAATCTCGCCTGCTACATAACTTTATTGTCAAAGGCTATAGGCGTGGTCAAACATTCATGCTGACCAACACTTAAAATGTCTGGTGGCCCATACCTGTTTCTGTAGCTTTGTGTGAAATCAAAATCCGAAATGTCAAATCTTGTATAACTGTGTCAGCAGGCTAGCCATCACAAACAAACCATTATTCCGATGATAGCTGCTAAAACTGTTGTGATAGACCAAAGTGTTTCTGAATTATTGATTTGAGTAACAACAGAAGACGTACAGCATCTCAACATGTGTTTCTGTAAAGGAGTTAGTACTTTATCAGTAGTATTTGTGTTTCTTCGTTTGCTTCCCTTAACCTGAGGTATGGCTGCTGTCATCCGGCCTCAGCGGTACTTAAGCATCCCTCAGAGTAGTCTAAGTCATACATATGTGAAATGGTTTGACAGAGGAACAATTACACAGATGACATGGAGGGTGTAAGGCTGTAGGGCTGCAACTCTATTTAACCATGGTGTTGGTTAAATCATTATCAGGCTGCCTGACTGATGCACATAGTGAGTGTAGATGTTCACATGGCAGGGTTTGGGCATATGGCTTGACAGGTCGTGTCAGGATGTCAGGATTCCTATCTCAGTGCAAACAGAATAATTTGGAGTGCACTGGGCAAATGTCACTAGTCTGAAAATGGATTTGCACTGAATTGCTTAACTCATGGCCTTACATATCTTATGTTCTATTTCTGGACGGCAATCATATAATGCCAGGTAGTTAGTAATGATGCTGCATCGTGTAAATGTCCCCATGCGGTGATGCACTGTGTCAACAGCATACAGCCCATCACACTGCTCTTCTACTGGTGGGGTAAGTTATACTGGCTAGCACCTACACAGTCACTCTTAACTCATGGTGCAAGGTACCCTGCCTCACACACCACAAAGTACTTGTACAGATGAGTACTCCAGCATGCATGCACACTGTGGTGTTTACATATGTCTCTCTACTGTATTTGCTCTATGGAATGTAGAATCTTGATGATGTAGTGTTCTTGCTGTCAGTTGCTCCTGAGTAGCTGATGGATAGGGTGTTGATAATAAACTTCCTGAGTTAACAAGGACAACGCATTGATATGTGTGTTATTGAACTTTACACTGGCGACGAGCGAGGGATTTTAAAAGAAGGAGAGTCAACACCTTAACATCGTATCATGAGAAAGGAAGAGAAGTGTGCAAATAAGAAAATTCTACTGAAGAAACTGCGGGTGGATCGTACCCGCGAGGTATTGTCGGAGATATTGACATGTTCAAAACATTGAGCGAAGATGTAAAAGGCACTGTGTTCGTGACACGTGTGAAGTTTTAAAGGCTCTCTGTTTATTGGGTGTGTGGTAATGGTGAAGGAATTTGATGTTTGGCATCAAACGATTATAATGAAATAGACGGAAATCTGCAACAATTGGTGCTTTGGAAATTGATTGGCATTGACGTATACACATAAGAGATGTTTTGTGTATAAGGATAAAACTCAGATGTCAAAGTTTAACGACTGAATTTTTTAACATAATACAGCTACGTTGTTGGGAGAGAGAGAGAGACACGCGCTGGTTACCGCATTGTCATGGAAACACACTGTGACTAGCGGCTTGAAATCTCGATCGCCTGGGTGAAAGAAGCAAGAGTTTGCGTTAACACGATTAACTTTTACTATCGGTGTAGCGCGGAGGCAACGATGAGAAGATTTGCTTACAACTACTATTTATGTGATGTTTGTAACAGCGTGTTCTAACGATTTAACGATGAACACGCATTAAGAAACGACTTTGTTCTTTTCGGTTCAGTGTGTTCGATATCAAAGAAACATTAAGAAATATTATAGAAGCGAAGCATCGAAATACCTGTTTCCTTGGAGGTTTTCAGTCTGATCATGGTTTTGGTTTCTCATGAAGCGTGTATTTTCATTGGCTCATTTAGTGTGTCATCATTTTGGAGCAACGTCATCGATGACACACACATCAGAAAGTAAATAGGATTGGTTGATGAAAAACTAGAGTCAGCACGAGTTAGAGTACATCATTACATGTTATGGTTTTAGAATTTTGTCAAGGTAACTTTATTGATAGGAACAGAATCTATGATAGGAACAAAACCACTGTTTGTGTTCTGTGTTTGATGTAAATTTAAAAAAAGAAAATTCAAGTTGTATTTAGAAATTAGGATATATTCAGCATGCAGAATGTTACTGCACCTCCATTTTTTTTGAGTGATCCGGGTGAACCCTCGGTTAAATGGAGTAAGTGGAAAAAAATATTTGCACATTATGCGAAAGTTTGTGGTACAAATCTTAGTGCGGAGAGGAAATTTTCTCTGCTTCTTCATTGTTTAGGAGGGGAAGGGCAAGAGGTATTGGAAAATTTGCCAGCTTTATCTGCGCAGGAACAAAGGGGTTTAGATGAATATGAGATTTGTCTTTTACAATTGGACAAACATTATTTACCAAGGACCAGTACGATAATGGAGAGGTACCATTTTGGAAAAAGGGAACAAGGTAAAGAGGAATCTGTAGAAGAGTATTTAACAGCTTTGAGAAAATTGGCAGCAAGTTGTAAATTTGGAGTTGCGATTGAGGAAAGGATTCGTGACCTATTTGTTTTAAAGTGTAGGGAAGACAAGATTAGAGAAGAGCTTTGGCTTAAGGATGAGCCACCATTGGAAGAGGTAGTAGGAATTGCGAAAAAAGTTGAACATATGCTGAAATGTGTAAATGAGTTAAAAGATGACAAAGTTATAACTCAACCTGTAGTAGAGGAAGTACAAGATTCGGTATGTCAAGTTAAAAATGTGAAGACTTCTTTGAAAGAGTCAGGTAAAGATGATTCAACTAATGTAACTTTTGTGTGTTTTAGATGTGGAAAATCAGGACATAAAGCAAATTCAAAGATTTGTCCTGCTTTGAATTTTGTATGTCATGGTTGTGGGAGAAAAGGTCATTTCATAAAATTTAGCAAATCGAAAGAAAAGAAAATGGTTAATAAAGAAATAAAAGAGGTTATTTGTCAAGTTGAGGATAAAAAATGTAAGGATCATCCTGTAGGGAAAGTAACGATTGATGGAACGGAGTTAGATATGAAATTTGACTCCTGCTCACATATTTCGATTATTTCAAAAGACATTTTTGACTGTTTTTTTAAAAAGAATAACTAACTTCAGAAGATAGATGTAAATCCAGGTGGTTATGGAGGTCAACCTATAAATATGTTAGGTTATTTTAATGCATGCATTGAAATGGAAAAGAAACTGATTGTTGAGAAAATGTATGTTTCTAAAGTTGGGGATAGTTTAATTTGTTGGCCTCATCAACGCCAATTGGGAGTCATGTTAAATTCAAATTCAGATCCTCAGGTACAAATTCAAGAAATTGGGGATGAAAATGGCAAATTTGTAAATGAGTTTCCTAAACTATTTAGAACAGAGCTTGGGTGTCTAAAGGGTTATAAGCATTGCATTAAATTTAAAAAAAATGCGGTATCTGTCACAGCAAAGGTTAGAAGGATTCCGATTGCTATACAAGAAAAAGTTGAAAAAGAACTTGATAAACTGAGTAAACAAGATATTATTACGTCAGTTGAAGCGTCAGAGTGGTTGGCACCGGTTGTTATTGCCAACAAGCCTAACGGCGAGATTAGGCTCTGTTGTGATTTGAGAGCTTTAAATATGGAAGTAATTGTTGATAAGTTTCCTCTTCCGAATATTGATGAATTGTTATCCTCTTTAGGTGATGCTAAAGTTTTTACGACATTGGATTTAACACAGGCATATCATCAAATTGAACTGACGCAGGAGTCTCAGGATCTGACTGCTTTCATCACTCCTATGGGTGCATTTAAATATAAAAGAATGCCTTTTGGTCTTGTGTCTGCTGCGTCGGTTTTTCAAAGGGTGATGGCCTCAATCTTGAAAGGAATAAAATCTGTAAAATCCTATCAAGATGATCTGTTGATTTTTGGTGTTAATCAGGAGGAACATGACAAAACTTTGAGATCTGTGTTAAAGAAATTAGAGTCCGCTGGTCTTACATTAAAAAAAGAAAAATGTAAATTTGTTGTACATGAGGTAAATTATTTGGGGCATTGTATCTCGGCCTCAGGAGTTTTTACAAAAAAAGATTTGGTAAATACAATTCAAGATTTAGTCTCCTAAAAATAAAGAGGAAGTAGTTTATTTTCTAGGGATGGTGGAGTATTATGGGAAATTTATACAGAATTTGGCAAATAAGTCAAGTAATATGAGGAATTTACTGGGAAAGAATAAGGAATTTAACTGGTCAAATGAATTTCAAAAAGAATTTATTGAGATTAAAAAGGATCTTGTAAATGCACCAAATTTACAGGCTTTTGTTCCAGATGATGAGACTTTTGTGGTAACTGATGCAAGTTCAAAAGGATTAGGTGCTTTATTGAAGCAAAGATGTGGAGGGCAAGAAAAATTGATTGCATGTGCATCTAGAAGTTTAAGGGGTGAGGAAATAAATTATTCAGTGATTGAAAAGGAGGCGTTGGCTATTTTTTGGGCTCTGAGAAAATTAAAAAAAATTCTATGGGGATTACGTTTCAAAGTCTGCACTGATCATAAGCCGTTGAAGGAAATCTTTACTAAAAAGGCTTAGATTGCATTTCCTCAAGGATATGGAAATGGGTCATTGGTTTGCAACTTTCTGGTAGAACATATTCCTGGTGTTGACAACTTAAGTGCAGATTGTCTTTCACGTTTGGTTTGTGATGTTTCAGAGGAGAAATGTGAGGATGAGATTTTAGAGGATGAGGTTAGTGTGTGTGAGGTCACCTCAGGTGTTATACAAGAGGAAGAGTGGAAAAATTGTCTTAAACTTGATAGTGAGATTATTAAAGTCATGAAAATGATTTTGAATAAATCCAGTTTTGATAATTCTTTGTCTAAAGTTTGGCATTTAGTAGCAGATGAATTGTCTGTTGAGAATGAGATTTTGTTAAGAGGTACTAAATTAATTCCTCCTGATGCTCTTAGGAAAAGACTGATCATTGAAGCTCATCAGGGGCATCTGGGAATTGTAAAAACTAAAGAGAGACTTAGAACTTCGTTTTGGTGGCCTGGCATGGATCTTGAAATTGAACGTGAAGTGAGAGAATGTTTACAGTGTAAGATAAGTGATAAAATTCTCATTTCCCGTACTCCTCCTATGGTATGTCGTAATCTTCCTAAAGGTCCATGGGAAAATATTGCAATTGATATTGTAGGTCCTATCAATGGTGAGCATCGTACTCCTTATCTCATAGTTTTAATTGATTTATACTCAAGATGGGTTGAGATATCTTCAGTTTCAGATATTACATCTTCTTGTGTCATTTCTTTTCTTCAAGAGATATTTAAGAGAGAAGGGTTTCCTAAAACGCTTTTATCTGATAATGGACCACAATTCTGTTCTGTAATGATGTCAGATTTTTTATTATCTTGTGGAATTAGTCACAAAAGATCTTCGGTTTATCATCCTGAAACAAATGGAGCAGTGGGAAGGTTCAATAGAGTGATTAAGGAAAATATTCAATTATCTAGAGTTAATTCTCTGAATTGGAAGGAAGAATTACAAAAATGTATTTTGGCACATCGGTACACTCCTCACATGTCCACAAAGAAGACACCTTTTGAGTTGTTTAAGGCAAGAACACCTAATACAAGTTTATGTCCAGGTTGGATGACTTGGGGGAAGGGTGTCAAAGATAATGGCATAGGTACTAGGCCTGGGCAAAAATTTCGTTCCGTTCGCGGAAATTGCGATAATTTGACATTTTCGCGTTCCGCGGAGAGCGCGAAAATGTCAAAAATTCCGGTTTCCACAGCTTGGTGATAATTTGTTTCTTGCTCGCGCTGTAAAATAATACATTCTCGTGCGCGCGCGATCGCCTTACCTGAATCCCTGCGTTCGCCGACAAGTTTTCTTGATCCGGTCGCGTTCTCCATGAGATGTTGTATTGTTTTTAGCCATTTGCGCTGTCTCGCGACAGTTCGCGCCCGCAGTGACGTCATGCGTCACACGATCACGTCTTTCTTCTCGCGATCACGATGAACCGCGAGACAACTCAAAACAAGATGGCCGCGCCCGCAAGCAACCACATGGGTAAGTTGGCGACCCGCAACCATGCAGAAAATCTCGCGAACATGCCGGAAAAAAACTTCCGCATCTTCGCGATATTTCCGCTTGTTTGCGATAATTTTAAACATTTTCGTGATAATTTGCGAAAGTTAATTTCGCAAATTCCGCCCACCCCTAATAGGTACATGGAGACTTAGGGAGGAAAAATACAATTGAAAAATAAATTATGTTTTGATGAAAGGAAAAGAGTTAAGGAGATTTCTGTCAACATAGGTGATATGGTGAGAGTGAAAGCTCCAGTAGGAGCAACATCTTGGTCTCACTATTTTCTGCTCCTATGCGAGTTATTAAATGTTTTAGGAATTCTGTGAAATTGGAAAATGGCAAAATTTGGAATTTGAATCGTGTTTCTATTCTTAAGGATAGTTCTTCGGAAAATATATGTGAGCATCGAATAGTGACTGATTCAACTGAATCTAATAATTCTCATTTGAGGTATAGTATTCGAAAGAAAAGTCAACCTATTTATCTGAAGGACTATGTAAAGTAAATATGTGTTGCAGATCCATTGTTAGATTTTCAATGTCTTTTGATTCACTATAACAATGTTTACATATGTTGTTTTATGTTTTTTAGACTATAAGATATTATCTTTTGGTTAAAAGAAAGGAGATGTGTGGTGTTTACATATGTCTCTCTACTGTATTTGCTCTATGGAATGTAGAATCTTGATTATGTAGTGTTCTTGCTGTCAGTTGCTCCTGAGTAGCTGATGGATAGGGTGTTGATAATAAACTTCCTGAGTTAACAAGAATAACGCATTGATATGTGTGTTATTGAACTTTACACACACACTCCTGAGAAGCACTGCCTATATTATAATGTGCGGCGAGGAAAGCAGCAGTGGGAGAATGTGTGTACAGACATTTGATTATGTTAAGGCCACCATGGTAGGGCTACAACTACATACTAGAAGCTATATGTTAGATTTCCAGGTATTTGCTTCAGTCTAAATTGGTGAAGTGCACATCAGTTTTGTCTTATGGGTGGTAGCTACCCACCCTCCATCTATGTTGTTACTACCTGGCACTGATTAATTCAAGACAGCAATTTGTGTTGCCTTGTGTAATTCCAGATGAGTAATGCAGTGAAGAGGCACACTACCTGGATTTGCTTCACTTAACTAATTTCACATATTTTAATGAGCACATTACTAACCCAGTTGCATGATGCAATACCAACACTAAAGTGACCATATTTGGACCATGTGTCCTATATGGACACATTATCATGCTTGTGACTCAGTATCAGGAATTATATGGTTGTACTAAAATGTGTGACTACAATTCCATATTGTATTCCTACACTGCCAGCACTCAAGTCAGTTGCCTTGTTTGAATAGGAGATTTATTTGTACTGAATGTATATTGCCCATGTCTCCGGCTCAATATTTGGTGTTGGGCTGCCATTCCACATATAAGCTTAGAACAATGTAATCCTATTCTTGCAGACATCATGTGCATTTCCAACTTGAGCAAAAACATTATTCCTTTAACTCCCTAGACAACATGACCGATGAAGAGGCAAAACATCACTCAATATATTTGGAGCACTACCGTCACATCTGGCATGTTGCTAAGGCCTACAAAAAGATGGGGGTGATCTATGAAAAGGCCAAGTCGACTGGAACCTGGAAGGCAGGAAGGCATAGTGTTAGTTAGGATTTAGTATAGGTATAGTGTGGTTTAGTGTTAGTTTCTTACACGTTTAATTAGGTAGCAGTTTTTAAGTGTGCTTTTAAACTGGCAGCATTTTTAGGCGGGTAGGTGGTTGATGTTTAGTGTGTGTTATACAACAACACAAACACAAAATTAAAAAAAACTAAAATATTTATATTTGTTTAGAAGTACATGTATAGGTAGTGTATGTTTGGGTTGTGGTAGGTTTCTGTATTGTGCTGATCTATGAGTACTAAGGTGGGTGGGGGATTGATGTTTAACTTGTCATTCATGTATAGTAGGTAAGATAGTTTTGGGTAAGTTAAGTAATTGCAGGCTAAACTATTTTTTTTAATTGTCTTTATTGGTTCTTAGGTAGACAATACAGTTGCATCAAGCATTGCAAGATCAGGATGAAACATGTCTGCTGACTACAAAAGTGAGATCCATGCAAGTCTATTTCGTCAACATGTACAGTCTGCAAAGGACAGTAGAGTGTAATATACCTAGACAAGAATAATTAATACATTTAGGTATGAAGAGGTCTCTCTATGTGGAATGTGGTGAAGACGTGGTGGGGGGTTCGGTTGTGTCTTGGTCTAGACAGTGTAGGTATACGCGGAAGGGCGACCAAATATCTCTAAGCTTGATACAAGGGGTTGTAGATTGGCATATTCTCCCCCATGCTTTCGCATCTGCTCATGCTTTTGAGCCACTCTTTAACAGTAGGAGGTCTGGGCCCACCTCATCTCAGGGATATTTCTCTCTTGCCAAGTAATAATGCAACAGAAACCAGCCACCGGATTGCCTGGGGTATGTCATAGGTGTAGCCTAACAGGGCGACTATTGAATTGGGAGCCATCTTGTAGTCTGTCATGTTGCAGAACTGGATATCTACATTTTGCCAATAGTGAGCAATCACCGAGCATGTCCATGGTAGGTGGGTAAAATCGGCTCTGGGGTATGACATTTCAGACAATTATCAGGTCTGGTGGGGTCGAACTTCACAATATCGGCTGGGGAGAGATAGCACCTGTGTAAGTATTTAAAGTGTATCAATGTATGTCTTTGGTTAATGGAAAATGCATTTTATTTGTGCGCAGCAGTAGCCCCATATTTGGTCCGTAATAGGGGCTCCCAATTTCTACTACCAGACCCCCTGCACCCGGGTGGTAGTGTCTGGTTTTAGGGCCAGGGAAGCATGGTATAACTTAGATGTCATATGTCCGCCATCTGATGCCTTAATTACTAAAGACAAGGGTGAGAAGTCTCCTGGGGGGAGTGGATAAGTGGGTATAACAGATCTAAGGGAGCACTGGAGCCCTTTAAAGTAACCCTGGGCGAGACACTACGCTTCGCCCACGTAGTGTACGTAGCGCTGCCTGCTTCGCAGTTTTCGAAGTAGGCGAAGCAGGCTAGCGCTACGCACACCCAGGGCGAAGCGTAGCTGCCTGCCGCTGCCACCCGCCTCCCGCCCGCCCTCCTTTTAAATCAAACCCCCGCATTTACAATAAATATTAAATTAAAGAAACTTACCTGAAACGCGGCGTCTCCGGGGCTCCCTCTTCCATTTCAAACATCTTCTGACAAATGCGCATGCGCGGACGCCCGCGCATGTGCATTTCTCGCAAGAAATGCGCATGCGCGGGCTTCCACGCATGCGCATTTTTTTAGAAGAAGTTTGAAATGGAAGAGGGAGCCCCGGAGACGCCGCGTTTCAGGTAAGTTTCTTTAATTTAGTATTTATTGTAAATGCGGGGGTTTGATTTAAAAGGAGGGCGGGCGGGAGGCGGGTGGCGCGTAGTGGGGCTACGCGAAGCACGTAGTGTGCGTAGATTTGGGCACGCTACGCGCTGCTTCACGTAGCTCCACTACGCCCACTACGCCCACCCTTACTTTAAAGACAAAGAGGTCCATGTTTTAGGCATTTGGCACCTGCATGTCATCTGATAATTGAATGACGTTTCCATTGGGGAACAGGTCGCCAAGGGTGGACAGTGAGTGTCTGTGAAGTGTACGTTTGACCAATGTCTTCCTTGTGGGTGGTATCCAGGGATTATCTAAGATGGGGATGGTGTCGGAGTACAGGGGACCGCCCTCGAGCATGAGTCGTAAGCTGGCCATGCCCAGCAGGTCATGGAGACTGTCTGTATGTCCGATATTTCTAATGGGATGCCCTGTCGCAGTTTCTGTGAGTGCAGGAGGACGTCCAGCTGAGTGTGTTCTGGGTGTATGTATGGTATGCGAGTGTCGGGGTAGTACCAATGATATGTGTAGTGACACTGGGCCGATAGGTAATAGAGGCAGAAGTCAGGTACCGCAAGGCCTCCGTACTCATATGGTAGGGTCAATGTTTCCCAGCGCACGCGAGGGCGGCCCCCCATCCAGATCAGTCGCAGCAGAACGCCACGTAGATTGGCAAACAAGAATTGTGGGAGCGGGATGGGGATGTTGGTGAACAGATATAAAAAGTGTGGTAACACCACCATTTTGATAATAGCCACGTGTCCCATCAATGAAATAGGCAATTTTACCCATCTTTTAGTAGCATAATCAATGCAAGAAATGGTGGGGGAATGCCTAGTTTTCCCAGAACCGCTCTTAGGAAAGGCCATTCGAGCAAATCGAAGGCCTTTTCTATATCCAGCATGGCCACCGCAGCTGGTGTGTTCGGTGACACATTATTAAGCACTGCAAATAGTGTCCGTAGTTGAGCGGTGCAGAACAAATCCAGCCTGGGCTGGTGAGATTATCTACTCCATCAGCAATGCCAGTCTGTTGGCCAGTGCTTTGGCAAGTATCTTATTATCGAGGTTTTAGCAATAATGGGCAATATGATGTGCCTTTGCTGGGGTCTTTACCTGGTTTCAATATTATCGCGAGAAGCGCCTCTCAGAGTCTAGGCAGCAGTACGCCTGTGCTTAAGGATTCGCTATATAGCCTGAGGAGCTGTGGAGTGAGTAATTGTTTAAATGTCTTATGAAAGGTACCAGATAGCCCATCCAGGCCTGGCACCTTGGAGCCATCTAACAGTGAAAGGTTGTGTTACTTCCCCCAGCGTCAGCAGGAACTCCTGGTGCCCGTTTGACAGCCAAACCCTAGCTATATCCTTGAGGTAGGAGGTCATCTCTGTGGGATTGTAAGTGGCGCTAGAGGTGTATGGGTTTTGATAGTACGTTTTGAATTCATGCAGGATGTTTTCGCTGCCTGTGATGGCAGCTCCCGTATCTGAGCATAGCCTGACTATGTAGTTCTGCTGTCCGTTTGGGCGTAATAAGCGAGCCAGTGTGCGACCGGGTTGCTACCCCTCACAATAACGCCGTGCCCGAGCATGTTTGTCTATGTTTTTAATCTCCCTATCTGCCAAGTCTTGGAACTCCGTAAGGAGGATATTTAGTTGGTGCATCTGGTCCTTATCCGCCTCCCCCACTGTCTCACTGTCCGGTCTATGTCGAGTAAGGCGTTTTCAATTTTCTGCAGTTGAGTGCGAATATCACGTAGTATGCCTGCGTGTTTGGAAAAGCACAATCTGCAGATATAGGCCTTGAAGGCTTCTCACAGCGTTGCCTGCATGGATACCGATCCGGTGTTTGAATCAAAATATTCTGTAATGGAGGACTGTAATTCATTGTGGAATACAGGAGCTAGCAGGGCTTCTCCTCGGAATCTCCAGCTGAACCCATGGTGCAGCTATATGGGATTTTCAATTGCAACAAGACTGGGCTATGGTCAGAAAGTGTTCGGGGAAGGGCGGAGATTCTGCTGAGCCATTGATGGACAAGCGGTGAGAGAAACCAGTAGAATAGTCTAGCCCAGACAGCGTTGGGGGACGAGTAGAATGTGTAAACCTGGAGTGCTCGGGTGGTGGGTGCGCCAAGCATCCAATAGTAAATATGATTGTTGGAATGCTTTCCAGGGGCGAGGCTTGCTGACTGGCTGTGTACTGGTTGTGTCTATCTGTGGACAATGTGGCATATTCAAGTCACCTACCAATATCCAGTGGTCATTTCCCAGGCTATCTAGGTGGGTATATAATTCCTGGAAAAATTCAGAGACATCAACATTAGGGGCATATATATTGACTATTAGGATCCTTTGGTCTGCCAATGTACCCTGGACATATTGATATCTGCCATTGGGGTCAGAGTATTGAGCCTTGAAGGTAAAGGCACACTCCTGTGGATCAGTATGCGGGTGCCCCGGGAGTATGAACTATAGTAGGAGAAGTTCCTGTGGCTTCCCCAATGCTTGGCAAAAGGGGGGTCAGTGCATGGAGACAGATGGGTCTTCTGCAGCAGAGCAACTTTAACATTGCGTCTACCTAGATAGGAGAGCACCTGCTTCCCCTTCCGTGGGTTGTTCATGCCACGGATATTCCAGGATATAAGCATTAGGTCTACTGTCTTCGACTTGTCGTGGGTCGTGCTAGCTAAGGACATTGTTGGATCCGATATCAGTTGCGTCGTGGCGGTGTGTAGTCAGAGACATGTGCAATGGTGCAAGACAATTTATAGCAATTATTATAATAACAGAGAAATACAATCCCCGGTTAAGCCCTCCCTCCACCCACACCAGATTCAATCTCATCCAACGTATCCCATTTAACCTACAAGAACAGAGAAAAATAAACAAAGATTTTCCCAATCTAAAACACTTGGCGTTCGCTATGGGGGTGTGTCGGCAACTCATCTAAGGCAGTCCATTTAAGACAGGATAGATGTCAAGGTAGTCGATCAACCACTTATATGAAAAGCGTAAGGAGCACTAGTTCTGGGTTCTTTGATATTGACCCTGTGCAGTTAGGCTCTTGGTTATTCCAGAGCAGGGTACACAGAGAGGTCCATGAGGCCTCATGTCGTGGTGTCTAGTGTTGCAGCGGGTGAACGGTTCAGGTCCTCGGATCCTGGGTGTGTATGCTTGGACTGGTTTAGAGGGGGAGATTCCGCACGCATTGTTTTGCAGAATGCTACAGCATTAGCGGGGGTGTCCACAATTTTAGGACGGCTTCTGCAGTCCTCACGTAAGCGTGCCAGCAATAGCATGGCATATTTG
Organism: Triturus cristatus; assembly: GCF_964204655.1. NCBI lineage: Eukaryota > Metazoa > Chordata > Amphibia > Caudata > Salamandridae > Triturus > Triturus cristatus. The sequence goes on from NC_140583.1 coordinate 744,386,522, forward strand.
ATGCCCTTCTTGGGGAGTGTGTTTTTGATGTCGTTGAATTTACATCTGGATTTCTGGACCATGGGTGTGAAATCTTGAAATATCGAGAAAATGGCTCCCTGGTATTTTAGTGGGCCTTTTTCCCTCGCCATCCTGAATACTGTGTCTCTGTCTCTATAATTGAGGAGACGTTCAATAATGTATGGGGGTGGCGTGCCCACTGGTGGGCGCGGGCCCAGAGATCGATTTGTCCGCTCCATTGTGTATGTAGCAGAGATGCTGGCGCGGTCAAACAGGTCAACCAGGAACTGTTCAACAAAGGTTTCTGAGCGCCCGATGTTCGGGGTCTCTGCCACTCCAGAAATTCGTATGTTGTTGCGTCGCGACCTCGCCTAGAGTTCTTTGTTTTTCATAGCAACCTGTTTCAGTACACGTTCTACTATTTCCAGCTGTTTTTGTGTCGCAGTTGGGGAGTCCTCCAGATCCGAGACCCTCTTTTCCCCCTCACCAAGGCGTGCTCCCTGTTGATTAATCCGCTCACCCATCCTATCAATGCGGCCTGCTAGTGTATCAAAATGAGCATCTATCGTGCTGAGTCCGGCTTTAAGCTCTGTCAACAAGGATTCCACGTTACCGGTGGAAAAGCCGTCGTAGCTTTTCCTGGTGGATTCCTCTGTATCCGAAAGGGACTCACGATTCTCCGTAAGTTTAGAGTAGCCAAACGTGAGTCGCTGTTGTTTGGGGTCCGTGCGGCCCATGTTGAATGTCCCGTCGCCTGCCGCTGCTAGTTTACGGGTGTAGTCGTGCGTCCCTATTCACTGTTTGGGGATCTCTCTGAGACCACAGCCACTGGGGCCTGTTCTTCCCATCCAGTATATTCTGTGCAGGAGAGAAAGGGGGGAAACGGTGTAGTAGGCCTTCACTATGTTAATTAGGTCTGTCCCTTTCTGTGTTAGGGAAGCGTTGCCTGCTCAGTGAGGCACCCCCTGCATGTAACAAAGGGCAGAGGTGGGGGTCCTTACCTGACCTTGTGTATGAGTGGTGAGTAGGCTCCCCCCAGCTCCATGTCCAGACCTTGCATGCCCGTCCACTCTTCCAGGTGGGTCTGGGCTGGCTGGTTTAAGAACCCAGGCACGGTCGCGTTTGGTGTAGGAGGCGTCCAGCTGGGTGGGGGTGGAGAGTGGCTCCCCTGCGGCCCCTGGCGCCGTGGGGACTCTGAGGCAGCGTCAACAGTGCTTACTCTTGCTCCCTGGTATAGCTGAGTCCACCATGGGTTGCCTCATTGCATCTCACTGCCTCCACTCGCGGGTCTTTGCCCGATCAGTCGTATAAGAAGAGGTTGTTTTCCTTCCCCCTGGGCCAGGGCACTCCACCCCAGGTATCCGATGGCCTTCTGTCCTGGTCTCGTAGGCCCATCCTCCCTTCCGGGCCTTGGCTGGTTGTGCTCATGGAATCCTGGATGGGTTCCAGATATAGCCTTGGTTAATGTCCCGGGGAGGGTGGCGTCCAGCTGGGCGAGAATGGTGAACAAGACCTGGGAGAGCTGGTGTGCACATGAGAGGGACCCGGCTGTCCCTGACTCAGGCTTGCCCGTGGCCCCTGTTGCTGTGAGGCCTCTGAGACAGTGCCAGGGTCACCCGCTCCCTCTCGCTGGTTTTTGCCCCTAGGAGTTTTCTCACCACGTCCCGCAGTCTCTCAGGGGTCCATGCGGGGTTTTCCTAGACTCGGCGCCCAGTTGTGCATAGTTTAAAATGGTGTTTGCTGGTGAGGACGCACTGTCTGTGCCGGAGCCTCACAAAAATGCGGCCATCTTGGTGGCGGTCGTGGCCATGCCCCCTGCAGCCTAAACTTAACATTAATTAGGATAGCTGGGTCAATGTAAGGAGTTTAAGATAAGTTAGGATAGTGTGAATTATTGTTATGGTTATTTAGTTTAGAGTGGAGTGGGTAAGTTAGATAGCTTTTATAGATTACATTTTTTCTACTTTCACTACTTTGTCATCATTTCATATTTATGGGTTGCTAGCATGGAGTAAGTTGAGCTGAGTACATGATGTAGTGATTGACCGGCAGTCTTTGTAGGTAAATGTTGCTTTGTCATAGGCCTACAGAGAATTGACAGTCTATCTGACAATTGATTAAGTATGGAGGCTTTCCAAACAGTAGCCAACACAGGCAGCATACTGTTGTTGCACTCTGTGTGTAAGTGATAGAGCAAGTATAGTTGATAAAGTTTTGTCACACACGTTATACATTTCAGGCTACGGTGGGACACACTGTTGCCTACCAGTATCACACATATCCTTGACCATTATGCAAGTCGCTCATTGTTGTCTGGTTACAAATCATGAATGAATCCACATCTACCTGAAAAACCTCCATTATCATTGCAATTGACTACTTGGTAAGTGCTGTACTACATGCGGGTCACTTTGGGTAACTACTTTCAATGATTCATTCCCATAAGTCTTCTATGTCATCTTCCACTGGGGAGGTGCTGCGTTGTACCTGCTTCTGTGTTGCATCGCATACAGCAATATGTGCGTACAATGTACCATAGATGTAAGGAGTGGTTAGACTCGCACTCAAAGCATATGAGGACTCCCAGGGGAAGAGGGGTACATTTATCCTACTTATCCCTGGGTAGCATTATTCACCATTTACCAGTTGACACTGGGCCCCAACAGTAAGCCCTTGCATTTCTTGCATACTGACATCCATGGTATTGGATTGGCCTTGTGCATCTTTTGTGGCATAGGTATGGTGTTAAGTCAGAAGGAGTATGAGCATAAGTATCTGCCTATTATTAATGCTACCATGCTAATTTGTGAGTTGTTGTACATCTTCAATGTGAGCATTGAGGCTCTCATATTGGGATGATCACGTTGTCATGTTCACTGAGCTGGATATATGTGGATGAGAAAAACATTGTTATGGGTTCCCATGTATCTCAAACACCATTTATAGCTGGTAAGCACATGTGTGTACTCAATGAGCTTTTCACTGTGTGTCAGTCAACTAATTGCAGACTATTGTCACACCCTAATTGTCCATTCGGAGGCATTGCATTCCTCATAATGGTAGTACACATCAACCATGGTATATGTAGCACTTCCGATTACAAACATACAACACTTTGGTGTGTATTAGTGAATTTGTTACAAATGTAGGTGGGTTAACACAAGCATTTTGGCAGTGTTTGGACCAACAATAACAAAAACATTGATTGTGAACAAAGGATGACCATACAGAGTCCATTTGGGAGACATGCAACATGTAGAGGTGCGAAGACTTTCAGTGAGGAGGGACAAATTGCCATTAGGGTAGGTAGGATTCTTCAAAAGTCCTCAAGAGGATTAAGATCAACGGGTGCACAAACAAAAAGGTACAGTATACTTGGGGACAAAGGAGGTGGCATGATGATAGACACAGGACCAATAGACAACTGGCCAGGAGGCACAGTCAAATGTTACCTCACTGACAAAAACTGGGGAAATCCACATCTTCTTCCCCTGATGGGTTTCGTTCCTCCCCAGCAGTTGGTGGTGTTTGTGTGGGAGGCATCTGAGGTACACATATATATAGGGTAGAAGTTGCGGTTCTCCTGCCTCCACCATGCATTTGTCTGTGTCCACAAAAAGGCAGCACATTGCTGAGAAGGGTCTGATGGCTTCTCAACAAGGCAACAACCTCGCAACGGGGGGCACTCATTCTTTTTATTTTATTTTTTTAATTTATTTTTTTATTGAAAACCAATATAAAAATAGCTTCAAATACAAATATACATCCTTTACACTCCATCAGTGACATTAGAAGGGGGGAGAAGTACCGCCAATAGATCATAAAACATACATCTAGTTATATTAGATAAACATTCCATGTTAGAAAATGTCAAGTTCTATATTTCATAAAATGAAAAACCCATTAAAAAGATGCAACCAATTAAATACTGACTTAAGAATCACAGTCAAAATACAATTGCCAGATCTTCTCAAATTGCTTCAGTCCTCCTATCCGTGAAGCATAGATTCGTTCACTTCTTTTAACCTGACCCATTTTCCGAACCAGATCAATCTTAATCGGGATTAAATCAGTCCGCCATCTTTGAAGAAGGTGTTATCTGGTGACTGCCATACGGATATATATAAATTTAATCACCTTCATGGAAAGCCCTAGATCTGAATCATAGCCCCAAACTATTAGATGATCATTAAAACCAATAGATATCGAACACTCTGTTGCCAGATATTCAAAGATGTCGTTCCAGAACTTCTGGATCCTGGGGCACTGTAATATTATGTGAGTCCAATTGGCTGCAGGGTGAGTATGGCACCGAAAGCACTGTCCCAATTGATTGGGGTAAACCTTAGCTACAAAACAAGGGATTCTATATAGTAACCACTTGCTGAAATATAACATCCTCCTCCAGTTGGCCCCTCTGACTGAACTGAAATTTAGCTTATTAATTGTGGCCCATGTATTTACTGAAATTTCCAAGTCCTCATGTTTATCCCATTTTGTTATGGCCTTATCCGCCAAGTCGGCCCCTTTGATTACGGCTAGGCGTTTTTTCTAGTCACCCGGCGTTTTCATTACCCTCTCTGCCAGCTGGTCTAATACTAGCTGTTTCTGAGCAATAATCCGAGGGAGATCAAGCTTGCTAAAAAATTTAATAATAATATTATAAGAGCCAAGGAGAAGGAAATTGTCTGGGGCTAATTGAGACATCTCCCTCACAGTCAACCATCTATCATTCCGTAGGAAATCGTAAAGTTTTTGAAACCCAGCCTTGATCCAGTTTTGTATAGATAAGAACGAATCTCTAATACCTGCTGAAACAAAAAGATCTGCGATTGGGGTTATGACATTAATGACAGGAATGGAATACCGTCTAAAAAAATGCCTGACGCTTATGAAAAAAACAGTCTACACACTTATATCTGACTAATTTCAGAGATCTAAAAATTGATAGTGGGCAGTGAATCTGATTTTCCTTACACATTAAATTCATAAAGAAGTTGATAAAAAGACCCGACTGTAGACCCGGCTTAAATCTAGACATATATTGTGCAAAGTACGCAAAATAGTATTCCTTCAGATATGGGAGGGCAAGGCCACCAACTTCCAACTTTTCATATAAAGTGCTAAGTGCAATACGAGGGATTTTCTTATCCCAAAGGAATGATGTAAACATTGACTCTATTTTCATAAAGAAAGAATTAGCTAACACACAAGGAATTGTTGAAAAAAGAAAATTAAACAGTGGAAGCACCGACATTTTGATCAAGGCAACCCAACCAAGAATGGTTAAAGGGAGAGAGCTCCATCGGTCAAATAAGTCATGGATTTTTCGCAGCAATGGAACAAAATTCAGATCATAGAATGCTGAAATAAATGGCGAAAAATAGATCCCCAGATATCTCTTGGGATTAGAATTAAGACACAGAGAGATATCAGGATGAACAACCCTAGATGCACAGCCACATAAAATTATCTGTTTTTCTTTTATAAATTTTATAGCTGCCAAATGACTCATAAAGATAAAAAATCTGGAAGGCTTTAACCTGCACTTCCTCTTCTGGTTTTAAAATGAGCATGATGTCATCTGCATATAATTTGATTTTACTCATATTTAAAAGTGGAGGGCAAATGTCTCCGTTGTTCCGAATTGCAATCGCAAGAGGCTCAATAAAAAAGACAGATAACACCAGGGACAGTGGGCATCCCTGCCGGGTTCCCCTTTTGACTTTTACTTGGCCAACCTGAGCGGCATTGATAATAATATTGGCCTCTGCATTCATATAAAGCTTCTCAATCAACCCAATAATTTTGGAGGGTATGCCAAATTTCGATAGAATATAAAATAAAGTTTCCCAAATAACCAAATCAAATGCCTTTTCAGCGTCTAAAAAAGTACTAATGCTGGAATCTTCCGGGTCTCAAACTAGTCTAGTGCTTCCGCTAAAAAATTAGTGTTGGTTCCGAGCTGCCTCCCGACGATAAAACCATTTTGATCAGAGTGTATTAAATGTGAAGCTATCCCATTAAAACGATTGGCTAAAAGTTTGGTAATTAATTTGTAGTCAGAATTTAAAAGTGTTATCGGACGGTATGAATTTTTACCTTTTTTCAAAAAACTAACTACATTCCCCTTTCTAAAAGAGAGAGGTAGAGATCCTCCTTCAAGAATTGAATTCGCCAATAAAAGGAGAAAATCCTCAATTACACTCATAAATGTTTTGAAAACTCAGCGGGGAGGCCATCCGGCCCACCGGCTTTCCCAGTTGGAAGGTTTTTAATAACCTCTTCTTTTGTAAATGGTCTCGCCATACTCCTTTTTTCTAAATCTGTTAAAGCAGGTAATTCATTTACCTGAAGGAACTCCCCCAAAGATGGCCTATCGATGGAATGAAGTTGGCCATATATCCTCTCATAATGCTGAACCATAATATTTCCAACAGCGTCCATGTCCTCCAAACGAGAGCCTGAGATGGGGCATTTCAGAGCGAGTATTTGATTGCTTGCAGCCCGCTCTCTTGCCTGCCATGCCAGAAATCTACCGGTATAATTACTCTCCTCATAGATTTTTTGCCTAGTCTGCTGAAATAGGAAATCACTCTTAGCATAATAGTTGTTAGCCAGGTCCCGTTTAGCCTGGTCAAGGTGTCGACGGTTTACCGCAGAGGGGCTAGAGAGAAATTTATCAAGAGACCTTTGCACTTTTTGCTCCAGTAAATGTTTTTCCTCCTTCCTTGCCCTTGAATTCCCCACGTCAATAGCAATGGCAAGCCCTCAAAAAAACGCCTCAAATTAATCCCAAACAATATCTAGTGGGGCTGAGCCATAGTTTCACTCAAAAAACTCACTGATCTCTGTTTTGATAGTAGACACCCAGTTTTCCTCGAATAAATATTGTCGGTTCAACTGCCATTGTTTGGGGGATTTCTTACATTCACCCAATTCCAATTCTAAAACTATCAGTGCATGATCCGAAAGCCCGATCTGCAGAGTTTTTTGTGAGTTAAAAACCAAACTTCTAGAAATAAGAAAAAAATCAATACGTGAAAAGGTGTGAAATCTCCCTGAAAAACAGGTATAAGAAATTTTAGTGGGAAATGCCACCCGCCAAGGATCAACTATATCCAACATTGAGCTATAACTTTGAACCAGTTTAAAAGATTTTTGCTTCAATGTTTTTTTTGCCTTAGATGAAGAGTCTAATTTCGGATTCATTAACAAATTGAAATCCCCTCCCACTATTAGGTCCCCTGAAACCTGGATCAAGGATTGGAAGAATTCCTCATATGGAGTGGGATTATCCTCTACCGAGGCGTATAAACTGGCGAGAGTCAATAATCTATCTCCCAAATTACAGGTGACCCAGCACCATCTACCACTTTGATCACTCGCTAAATTGACTACCTCGGCCTATAATGTCTTACTAAGAAAAATCGCTGTTCCTCTATGGGCTGCAGAAGATGAAGAGAAGCCCCTATAAGAAGTCCAAGATTTAAACATTGAGAAGTCTAATATTTTCCCTGCTGGTATATGGGTCTCCTGTAACAGGATAACTGACCGGTTCTCAGTCTTAATCCATGCTTTAATGGCTCTCTATTTCCTCTTATTATTTAAACCATTTACATTAAAAGAAACCACCTTTAGAACTTCCTTATTTCTCATTATCCGATTCCTGATTTGCCATTTACGCTATAGGAAATAAAATAATAATAGGATTCCCAGCTTAACACACAGTATGCACCTAGTGACCATCAAAATAACTGCTCCCCCCCTTCTACCTCCCTTCTTCCTTTCTAAGTAATGTTGGATGGATGCAAAAAAATCAAAAATATGGTTTTCATTTTTTCCCCAATGCCCCCTTTGCATCCCCGTGACTCCTCCCTTGACACATTGTTGCCCGAGCAGATGACCGCCCTTGCTCAGAGTCCAACAACCTGTCCCTCCCACCCACCTTTCTACAGGCACGATGACTTGGTGCCTAGTGCAGCTGATTGGCCCCACCCCTACCCACACCCCCTTTTTCCTGAACAACACAAACAGCAATTTGACAGCTTTTTACCTACGAAGAGCATCTCTATAAACAAGAAAAAACTCAATCCCAGAATACACAATTAATATCCTCTAAAAGGATTTATAGCTCGTTACATAACCATTAGGATTTATCTGTCGAGATCAATTGCAATAATTCCTGTGCCTCTGCAACATTACAGAAGATATGAAATTTGCCCTTGACTAGCACCTTCAGCTTGCTCTGCTGGGCTATCATAGCTTGCGCCTCTTGGCCCTTAAACAGATGTAGCATTTTAACAAATTCTTTCCGCCTTTTTGCTGCGGAAGCTGACATATCTGAAAAAATACGACATAATGGCACTTCTGCCGAAGAAAACTGTCTTTGATTAATGCCTCTTGACAAAATCTGCTCCTTGACCTTAAAGTCTCCAAAGTTAACCAGAATTGTTTTTATTTTTTTTATTTTTTTTTACATTTCTTTTTATTAAGTTTGTTACAGACAATAGCATCATCAGAAATGTCATATTCACTTACAGTGTTTTGGCAATACATACATAGTGTCCTCAGAAGTGCAGTCACCATAGTAATACTCCCTTCCCCAACATGGCTGTAGTTCAGCTAAACCATCGAGGGCCAAGTAGCCTGCCCCTGTACTCAGTGTCACCACTCTCCCTGCAATCATCATTTACAACCACGAAGGTCAATCACTCAATATTGTTCACAGTGCACCGACCAGTTCACCATCCCACCGGTATGTGACCGACACCACAGTACACCTCAATTCCTCAACCCTGTGCTCCAGTACTCTTCCACATCCCCACACGCAGCCTCCGACCATCTAGTGTGGCAACCCTTCTGTCTCCGGTACCGACGCCTCCTGTGGATGTTCAAGCAAATAGCAGGTCAAGGGGGACCATATGTTCCGTGGCCTAGAAGCGCTAGGCAATAACTCAGAGTATATGTCAAGTTGCTCTTGGCATGTGACAAGATCAGTGATCCACTCCTTAAATTTCGGGGCTCGACCCCTGCCCCATCGACATGCCACCCTCCTCTTTGCCATCAAGAGCCCCAGCGCCACAAATTTCCTATGTGCTGCCTGTATCGGCTTGGTATACCCCAGCAGCGCCAGTAATGGTGTGGGTTCGAGCCGCGTATGCACCATACAAGTCAGCGCTTCGAAGACCTGTCGCCAGTAGGTATTCACCTCTGGGCACTCCCACGCCAGGTGTAGAAAATCCGCCCCAGGGGCCCCACATCGTTCACAGCCATCCGTCTCTCTCAGCCGATACCTGTGCATTTTAACCGGCGTATAATATAGTCTGTGTAGGTACTTGTAATGTATCATGCGGAGTCTGCTGCTGGCCGTCACTCTCTCTGTCTGCAAACAGCAATACTCTCATTGCTCATCCGAAAGTTCCTCAGTAAGCTCCGCGTCCCATCGCGTGCGAGAGAGCGGATCAGCCATTCCCCTTTGAGTGTGCACTGTTCTATAAACTAAATCGTGTGGCCGTCTTGCATTTCAACATTACCTGCAGCGGAGCGCATGTCTCTGGCTCACTCGGGAAGTCCGGAGTAATAGCTTGAATCCCCTGTCTCAACCTGGTGTACAGAAAGAGATCAAGTTGGGTTTGATGCGAACCCTGCAACATCTGATCTGCAGAGCGAAACCTCCCCTCGTGATACAAGTCCCCCCAGTTCTGTATATTCATACGTACCCTGAACTTATGGAACAGTGCCTCCTGTAACAAAGGCATATTCGGGTGGTACGTGAGTGGCAACAAAGCCGCGTACTGCATGGGTGTCTGTAAAATGTGCCTAATTCGGCGCCAAGCCTTGATCGTACAAGTGACTGTATTTGGTGACTTATCTCTAGGTGCAACCGGCTCAACCAAAACTCCATCTAGCGGTATCGGATGTGCAAGCCAATGTTCAGCCGCCACCTGCGGCATATACCTGGGCCACGTCACCCAGTACCAAGCGTAGTGGGCCTGCGCACTGAGGTAGTACAATTCAAAGTGTGGCACCCCAAATCCTCCTTGGGCATATGGCCTAGTAAGTACCTCCCACTGCAGCCGTGGCTGCCGACCTCCCCAGACCAGGCGCGTCAGTTCCGACCTAAGTGTCGCAAAGAAATGTCTCCCCGGGTAAAACGGGATATTCAGAAATAAGTAAAGCAGCTGAGGCAGGAGCACCATTTTAATCAGAGAGACCCGCCCCGCCATGGACAGGAGGAGTGCGATCCAGCGGGTCACACAGACTGCTATGCGCGTTATTGCCGTGCCATAATTCAGCCTCAAAAGCTCGTCTTTGTCTCTCCTCACTCTAATCCCCAGGTAGCGCAACTCCTCATCACACCAGTCCAAGGGGTAATCCAACGTAAATTTATGCGTCGCCTGCCTTAATGGGAATATACTAGATTTGCTCCAGTTGATATGGATCCTCGACAGTTTCCCAAACACTATAAACTCCCGCAGTATCGGGTTCAAGTTGTCGTGGGGATTTCGGATATATAATGTAATGTCGTCTGCATATAAGGAGATTAGGATCTGCCGCAAATTGCATCTCAATGCCTTATCATTATGATGCTGCCGCAGTTTCGCTGCTAATCGTTCAACTGCAATAGCAAAGAGAAGTGGAGAGAGTGGACACCCCTGTCGGGTACCTCTCGTGATAGTGAGCGGTGGCGACGCGTGTCCATTTATAAGTATCTTGGCGACTGGTTCATTATACAGTAGTCTAATCCGCCACAAAAATAGGGGGGAAATCCCATTCTCAGCATTACACCAAAAACATAATCCCACTCTACCGAATCGAATGCTTTAGTGGCATCAAGGAAGAAGGCCGCCAGAGGCAGGTCAGGTGAGACATTATTAAGAATCGCAAACAGGGTCCGCAAGTTATGGGATGTTGCCCTACCCGGCACAAAGCCGGATTGGTCCGGAGTAACAAATTTTCAAGGAGCAAACTCAGACGATTAGCAAGCAACTTGGCCAGTATTTTGGCATCGCAATTAAGGAGGGATAATGGCCTATAGGAGTCACAATGTCGGGGCGGCTTCCCAGGCTTTTGTAGCAAGACTATCAGTGCCTCCCTCATAGACGCAGGAAGGGTGCCTACCTCCAGCGATTCCTCATAGACTTCTCTCAGTACAGGGGCCATAATATCTATATACGTCTTGTAAAATTCTATAGGGAGGCCATCCGTTCCAGTGGCTTTCCCAGACTGCATACCCATAATAGCTTCCCGAACCTCGTCCAATTCAAACGGTGCACATAGAAACGCCCTTTGCCTATCACTAAGCCATCCCAGCGCCACGTCCCCCAAAAATCCCTCCAGATCTAGCTCATCCTTTCTGGTGGTGGTATACAAGTGCCCGTAATGTTTCGTGAATGTGTTAAGAATGTTAGCTGTGTCCCGGTACACCTCGCCCTCAGAGTCTTCAATCTCCAGGATATAATTTGAATAGCGAGGTTTCCTAATTGAAGTTGCCAGCATCCTCCCCGGTCGGTCCCCCTCCCCATAGCAGCGAGCCCTCCAGTATTTCCCCCGAAAACGCGACTCCCGCTCCGCTGCAGTCATATACTCTGTGAGTGTGTCTCTGAATCGCGCCTGAAGCGCGGCTGAAAGTTAACCAGAATTGTCCGTGGAAACTTAGCGTTAGGAGGGAGGTAAGCTGGAACTCGATGGGCTCTCATTATTGTCAGATCCCCATTAAATTCTGGGAGGACATTTTTACTTTATAAAGGAGTCAATCCAGTGTAATGTCTGCTGACCCTCTATATCCTCCGGAATGCCCAAAATACGGAGATTTGTGCATCTAGAATGGTTCTCTAACTCCTCCAACTTAAGTCCAGCCAAGCTCTCTGTGACTGGAAAGTGGTGACTCTAAGATTCAGAGATGACATTTGATCTTCCAATTGGGAAATCCGGGTTTCAGCCTCTAAGAGCCGTGTCGGGATCTGAGCCATGGTTTCCTCTATCTTCGTCAAGCGAGCATTTATTGCTGCGATCTCAACAGATTGAGAAGTTTTTAGATCGCAAATTTCTTTCAAAATCAGATTGAGAAGACTCTTTGCATCCCATTGCATAGAGAAAGAACCGCTGCTTAGCGGAGGAATAATCTGATTTAGATTGAACCTGCCCTCTGTCTGGAGACCTTCTTGATCAGGGCAGGCACCTCTAGTGGAGTTGACATTGAGGCTTCTGAGACTGCCGGCGTAAAGTGCTGTATGAGCCCTACTCCCATTGGTGGATTCAATAAACCTAAGAATGGAAGGGAGGAAAGGGAAGGATAACTGCCAGTCTCTAAGCCTAAAATTTCTGGGCCTGAGTCCAAAAGATTTTCAGCTATTAAGAGGTTATTACTTTCCGTCTCCAGCTCTGGCTCTGGCTCCACCTCAGTGACGGGCCCGCCCTGTTTAGTTTTAGAGAAGATAGGGTACTTTCTAGCCTCTGAAGATTCCCTCACTTCCCCTCCAGGAATTAAAGTCTCTTTGGCTGTAGCAGCGGGGTTTGTGAGTCTGCCCTTAAAGAAGCCCTCTCGCGAGGGCTAATGGAGGAGTCCGAGTCCAACAGTGCTGCCTCGTAGTGGTCTTGTCTAGCTGCATCCACAAAGTCCGATGGAAGAGGAAAGTCTTTCCTAAATGCGGCTGCGTGGTTCACCATGCCGCGGCCTGGACAGCACGTTTTTTAATTTTTTGACCTAGAGTCGGAGACTCAACCTGAGTGACTCCCTTTTCTCCTTTAATAGGCTTTCTCATAATGTCTTACTTTCAAAGTCCTTCGCCAATGACAGCTCAAAAAAAATAATAATAATAATAATTTAGGACCTTCCCAGCGACCCTCAACCAAGATGGCAGGGAAGAATTTTCACTTACCCCTTCTTGGAGAGAAACCTGGAGCCCCTGAAGACGATCCCCAAAGTACACATATCTGGAGGGCCATGTGATTGGAGGAAATCACTATAGTTGCAAAGTTAGGTTTTCAAAACAGCAGCAGAGAGCTAGCAATTGTTAATCCTCGCAGTTTCTAAATGGCATTCTGGGCTTCGCTTAAATATCAAACCCTCAAAAAATCCACATATACGGAGGACCACAGCAGACATCCGCGAAAGCAGGCTAGTTATTTTGTAAAAAAAAAAAGGGGTGCACTTCCATTTGGCAAGCTCGCCACACCTAGAAAGCCAGCAGAGAACCTTCGTCCTTTTTTTTTCCTTTCCCCCTTAAACTGCCAAAGAGAACCACCGGTTACAAAAAAGGCTGCGAGATCAAAAGGAGCCGACTTCCAAGGCTCCCGGTAAACATCCTGCCGTCAGCAACAGATTTGCGGCTCCTCGCTGCCGAAAACTGGCGTCTGACGTCAGGGGGAGGTGAGAGGGAGTGGGCGCGGCCGCTTCCTCAGCTGATCGGCATCACCGCCTCTACACTGCTGGGGGGCACTCAATCTTGTTATGTAAGAGTCCATCTTACTATTCAGAGAGTCTAAGATGGAACAGATGGCCACAAGCTGGGTGGCAACTTCAGTGGTATCAGCTTTGGGGGGCTGTTTCTCTTGCTGCTCCCTCATGCACCTGCAATGTCAGATAGGGACTCATCGATACTATGGAGCCAAGAGTAGGTGTCTCTAATTGCTTGAGTCTTAACCTTATCTGGACTGAGACACCTACGGACTCCTTCTAGGATGCCCACTAGAGTCTTTAACCCCACCCGTGCATCATCAGCCATTTGCTGCTGGACTCCTATCACTCACCATTGGAAGTCAGCTTTGGGTCCTCAGAGTCTGACTCTGCAGCTGAACTTGGACTGGCAGATAGGGCATGTTCTGTGGGTGGCGGTTCTTCTGGAGACACTGCTGTGCTGTCATCCCTTGCTATGACCAGATGAGAAGATTCAAAGGACTCCAGGAGTTGCTGGAAGGTGTCGTCCTCCAAAGGGGGACAGGATGTCACCACCACAGGTTGAACAAAGCAAACACAAGCTGTGTCTGAACTGAGGTGGCAAAGTGAGCTAAAGAATGATGATGAATTCAACCCAGATCTGTGACTGTGGGTGAGTGTTTGAAAAGTTTCAGCACTCCTCCCATCATCTCTTTGTGTTTGCTTTGACCACCACAGGTTGGTCATCTAGGACAGGCTGCTGTACAGGAGGTGCTGTTTGCCCCTCTGCAATTAAATAGAAATATGTCAATGATGATTTATGATAGATGTTGACGTAAGCAATTTAGGGGACATCCAGACTTCATGTAAATACACTTTATACTACACATAGATGTGTAGAACATCTCTCCTTACAAGTCCATGAGGCCATGATACACTATTGTTGCCTTTTAGATGTCAATATCTTTACATAGTTCACACAACCAGTGTGTGACAAGGAGGCCTATTTGTTGGATACCACACAATGCAACGCAGTAGGCAGCTTGCTGGCCTGTCCTGCCTGAAATGGTTGAGTGGAGGTAAGGTCCCCATTGAATATATTTATTAGCTTTTCATTTTTACAGCAACGTTGATGTAACATTCATTTATTGACAGCACTGCTTAGAACATTGCACCATGTCACCAGGGTGCCTGCTGTCCCTTTGGACATCAGTTAGCCCACAGCACTGACACGGTATTGTGATTTTCCCATCCATGCCATTTAATCCAACACTCTGCCTTTCACACAGTACACCACACCAATCTGCCTTGCTGTGCTGTCCTGCATACAATTCGTGCAATCATGTGGATGAAGGGTCATATTTGACATACATCCACAAACCTCTACACAGGAAGCTACCTTGCTACACAGCAGGAATAGGCATGGGCATGTATTTACTATAATTAACTTATTTGTGTGGAATCCAGTAGTTTCCTTGCACACAGACATCTCCGGAGTCCACAACAGTAGACCCTGAGACCCATCACTGATGGTGATAGACAATGTTACACTTGGAATTATGCAACCATTCATTCTCACTCCATTTCTTCAATACCCAAGATGCTCAACTGCAGAGTAGCAAACATGCCTTCACTCAGCCCCACTCACTTGTACTTTTACATGACTCCTCTGGCAATCATCATTCAGACCCAAGGACTACATCATCTCACACACTAATGACACCCAGATCATACATTAACTCTCAGGAGACTCCAACAACACCAACATTTGATACACTATACAACTGATAAATATACCTACCTGTATGGGAGAGCAATGGCTCATGCTGAACCTCACAAGATAGTAGTGAAGATATTCTGCCACATGTACCTACCTTGGTTGCCTACACAATTGGACCGAAGCACCTCATCCTCCAACCAGCCTAAAAACCTTTCCTACATTCTAGACTCCTACCTCATCCTGTCACTTCGCTAATCCCTGTTTCACCTCCACCTGCTTTCTGATATGTCACATAGTCAGCCCTTTCTTTTTATAGCTCCCTCCTGACAACCGCTACACCATCACCCAGGCCTACATCACATATAAAATGTAGCACACCAATAGATTCTTCAACAGCATCCCTGCACAGCTGCTACACATGTGGCAAACTATCAAACACAGCAGTCCCTGACTATCCCTCAGCCTACCTTGTGGCACACACATCACACCTCACCTCCTTCAGATATTACGGCTCCCCATTCAAACACACTACCATATCAATTTGCTCAGCCACACCTTCAAGGCACTACACTACCAGGGACCCACCTTGCTCACACACCATCTATGCTTCCGACAAACTCTCATGGACCTCTGGTATGCATCACTGCAATCACCCCTATTTCCAATATTGATTTGAGCATTACAGAAGGTAGGATGGTCTCTAACATGGCAAACAACACCTGTTAATACCTCACACATCGCATCAGGACAACTGCATGCAATAACGTTTAGTGCTAGTGGCTCTTCACATGATCCAACTTTGAGAGCCTTCACATACTCTGCACCAGGATCCCCTCTTGGATGAGAAGTTGATCCTCTGGCAACCCCATTCCATTACATGACTTTACACTCCGGTTTTGGCTGCCTAGCCCCAAGGCAAGCACACTTAATTATTGGTGCAAGGAGGCCTGCATTGTCACTTACGTATGTGTAAAGTCTACAAGGTCCATGCATGAAGTGCTACTACAGGCCATATTTTTTTCTTGGTATTGTGGGACTTGTAGTACTGGTCAATCATGTTGTATATTCCACAAAAAGTCCCAGTACAAAAGTACAGCCTGGACCTAAGCCACTTGGTAGGGATGGACTGGCTTGAATGAATTATCACTGCTGAAAATGTTTACATTTATGTGATGAATGAGTTTACATGTGAGACATTCCTGCCCTTTCACTTGCACACAGCACAGAGCAGCACAGAAATGTGTATTACTGCGCTGCTCTGCATGGCAGTTTTAACCAAATTGTTCCTTGTTTTCACTTACCCTGTAGTTCTTCAAGGTCCTCGACCACAGCACTGTCCTATCCTTCCACTCCTGCCACCAACTCTGTTGACGGACGCCACCAGTTCCTCCAATGGGTCCACATCTTCAAGGAGATCTGACCCTCTTCAGGTCCGGAGGTTCTTGACCAATTTCTCTTTGCTCTGCACGTGTAATCATAACAGCGATACTTGCACTCCAACACTGTCCTTTTCGTTTGCCCAACACTGTTAAAATTATTCACTATGGACTGCCAAATGGCTTCTTTCTTAACCCTAATGACGATTTGGAGGTGACAAAAAGAAAGTGTTTCATTCGTTGTCCACTCCACTATTGTTAGAACTGGCATTCTAGGGTAGCCTTCCCCTAGACTTTTTGCCTTTTGCCTCCACGTGTTGCTGATTCTTTTTGTTGGCCTTAGGACTCTGAGCACTTTACTATTGCTAACCAGTGCTAAAGTGCATGTGCTTCTCATCTAAACATGATGGCATTGGTGTATACCTGATACCTTGTTATTTGGTATACCAAATACCCAGGGCCTGAACTTCGAATGCTACTAGTGGGCTGCAGCTGTGATTGTGTGCCCCCTGTAGGAGAGTAGGATCTGCTACTTATAGTTACCCCACTTTTTGCTGATGTTTCACTGTTTTTGACTTAGATTGACTGGGATCCTGCTATCCAGGACCCCAGTCTAGCTGCTTACTCCTCTAAATTGATTGCATGTACTTTAGGTGCACTCCAGATTGGATTCTGGGGTACCCTTATCAGTCCCTAGTATATGGCCTCCCTGGGGCTGCAGCATGTATTATTCCACCCCTGGGAGACCATTCAAAATGACACCACAGGTCTGCTACTGCAACCTGTGTAAGGTGGTGCATGCACCCCTAACTTAGATATAGGTTCAATATATCTATTCTAAATCACTGCATATATAAACCAATCAGTCACCCCTATGGTAGGCCTTAACAATCCTGAAGGCAGGGTGCTGGGTTTTATGTGAGAGGGTGTATTTGCGTGAGCAGAGCCCCTCTGCAGCCTTCAGAACCTATTCTCTTGGGTTGTCTGCGATGCAGCCAACCATATATATTTAAGCGCATTATAACCTCGCGGTAAATGCTAACTTTAAAACGGCTGCTTAGAAACATGTCTTGTTTGGTGTCAAACACCTTGGAATCATACCACCATGGATGAAACCTGAGCAGAGGATGGCCAGACAATAGGTTTCCTGTCACAGGCAGGTGTGACCACCTCCTAGACAGGCTTTTGTGTATTGGGGCTGGGTGGGTGCACTCTGAGAGTGCTTTGATGTCTGCACTGGAGGCACAGTAGGTGTCCCTGTGCATAGTCCAGCTCAAACCGGTTGCAGGAGCCATTTCCTCCTGCTCTGGCGCGAAACTGGACAAAGGACATGGGTGAAGCCACCCCTCTGTCCTAACCATCCCGTAGGTGGGTCCCCAGAGTTTGTCCCACCCATTCTTTGGATATAAAGTAGGAACCCCTGACTACAGGACTTCAAGTTTTACCTGGACTAAACTCTGCTACAGAGACCAAGTACTTCGACGATCTGCATGACGCTGGATGATTGAAGAATCTCCCTTGGAGTAAAGGAGTTACTCCCCTGCAAGGCAGGCACCTAAAACGCATCTGACCGGTTTGCATCTCCCAAGCTCCTGAGGACTCAGAAGATTTCTGCAACACAGGAGGTGGGTTTCCGAGGTCTCTGAGGTTGATCTGTGCTCTCAGCAATTCTGAGGCCCGTATCCCTTGTGGGGACCGTGCAATCCGAACCCCTGTGCACTGCATTCTTTTGCAGCAGCATATGATTTTTGGTGATCCCTGAGGCTGTGCTTTGGGCTATTTATAGTCCTGACCTAGAGCAGTAATTCCACTGAAGATTTCCGGCCTACACTCCACGAGTGTTCAGTGGGCTGGTATTTTGTGATTCAGCTTGTGGTCCTTTCGCGATCCCTATTCCGTTGACCTGTGGGTCCCTGTGAAGGTAACTTTGACTTTCCGTGGGTCTCCCTGGTTGCTCCAGACATGCCCTGACTCTCCATAGCATGGAGAGTCCCCAGACCTTGCCGGTCCTCACCGAAGCATCTTTCCTCTACCCGCGTGGGTTGCAGTTGCAGTTGCCAAGGCTTGTTGGTGTTCAATCCGGACACCGACCCGCCCAGCACTCGACATACTTCATGAGACAGCTCACCTCCAGACTTTGGTCATCGTCGACGTCTTCTGGTCACGTGGCTGCAGAGTCAAGCTTCACCTCTTCTCACCTGAAACACCCGACATCGGTGGGCATTCATCTACCGTGCCCCTGGACACTGTGAAGTGACCAAGACTCTGTCCCCTCTGCTTTCAGGTTCTTCTTATCTCTGATCCAGGCTTGGATCACACCGAGTACTTTTCATCTTCCCGGTAGCAGTACTTTTTCGCATCACGCTTGAAAATGACGAAGGTTTCCGACATCACTTGACCCCTATGCCCCTCTAATCTGATAAAGAGGTTACTAGAGAGTTTTTAGTAATAAATACATATAGTTT
Source organism: Triturus cristatus (assembly GCF_964204655.1). NCBI lineage: Eukaryota > Metazoa > Chordata > Amphibia > Caudata > Salamandridae > Triturus > Triturus cristatus. The sequence goes on from NC_140583.1 coordinate 744,405,464, forward strand.
ATATATTCCTTGTGTGGTTCTCCTTTCATTTGGTCATTCAGGAGGTTATGATCTGGTACAACAAGCTGCTTTACATTCATTTGAGACTTAGCCTGAAGGCTGCTCTCCATAGCTACCACTAGGATAGCTTTCAATAAAGGTTGTCTTTAACCTAATCATCAATAAGGGTTGTTTGGACTGGTACAAGGTGCCCACTTTAACTAGTGGACAGCATATACCAGGCCAACTTCTCACATTGGTGTCCAGCGGTTGGGATGGAAGCTTGCTATTGTTTTACCAGATAATCTCATTGAGTGACTAACTGAAAACCACTAAAGGTATTAGGTACATATAAATCAAGACTACAATAAAGTAAGTTCTACTGAACTTGGAGTTGGGTAAGTCAAGGGTCTAGCACACCCTTTCTCCAACTCAAGAGAGTTTAGCTCCCACTAGGTTAGGTAGGTGCCTATACCCCATAACTCTACTATGTCTTCTAGGCCTGAAGCCAGTGGTCCTTGCCAACTAAGTATGACCATCTCTCATTTGAGGAATTGAGAAATATGTGTACATCTAGGAAACTGAAGACAGGGAGACATGCAAGCACTCAACGTCTCATAGAGACTTTGCTTTTAGATGACCTCAGAAAGACCCCAGGGTCTGATGAGGCAGGCAAGTTGGGTGGGAGAGCAGAGGAGGAAAGGCCAGGAAGTGAAAACTTCTATGACCTGGACTCAGATGCTGGCCAGGAGGATCAAGATGATTCTAACCTGGACAATCCAATTCTTCCTACAGGTGAGGGAGAAGGCCTCAGTGGCCCTCTCTTTACCCCACCTGGAAGAGTTAACAGTTTACCAAGAAGATCAAGATCTCCTTCTCAGGAATGTAATCATTATGGTACTTCTGTAGGGACCTCTGCTTCTCATAAAAGGGAATCCTCTTATGAGAAGAAGTGCCAACTGCTTGAGTTCGAGAGAGCTAAGCTCAGAATCAAGATAGAGCAATTGGCTTTAGATAGGGAATCACTGGAGCTCCATACAGCTTCCAAAAGGTTGGGGCTAGAGCCCCATGATGGCAGCAACTGTGTCCCTAGAGGCAAAGAAAATACTCATGACCATAGGAACCTGAACAAGATTGTCCCTCCGTACCAGAGTAGGGATGACATCCACAAATGGATAACTGCACTAGAGAGGGCCTGTAAAGAACAGAGGGTCCTTCAAGAGCAGTGGGCAGCAATCTTGCTGCTCTCCTTTGCAGACAAAGGACGAGACAAGCTCCTCACTGTAAGAGAAGAGGATGCTGATAATTACAAAGTCCTGAAGAGTGCTCTGATTGATGGGTTTGGCTTAACCACTGAACAATACAGGATTAAGTTCAGAGACACCCAAAAGGCACAGACTCAGGACTGGGTTGACTTTGTAGATTGTGCTACTAAGGCTCTGGAGGGCTGGTTATTTGGCAGTGAAGTGTGTGATTTTAAAGAATTGTCAAATTTAATTATGAGAGAGCAGATCCAAAATCAGCTGTTGCATCAGTACCTGGTGGACTCTGATCTGACCTTTCCCCAAGAATTGGGTCAGAAGGCAGACAGAAGTGTCAGAATCAGGGTGAGGCAGAAGGTCCAGAACCAAGGTGGTGACTCCAAGAAGCAAGATTCTAAAAACTCAGATAAGGGTGGGGAGAAGGGTAAAGACCAGAAGTCTTCTCAAGGGCCCCAAAAATCTTCATCGGGTGGGAAGTCACAATCAAACAAGGGTAAAAGCAAGAAGAAGCCTTGGTGTCAAATCTGTACACAGAAGACCCATTGGACAAGTGATTGTACCAAGTCCAAGGACTCAACTCCAACCACCACTGCCCCTAAGGCAACTGTTCCCCCTAGTTCAGCTGCAAGTGGTGGTACACAGAATAAGGGTGTAGTAGGGTTAACCCTGGGATCTGAGATGGACTCTGGCCTAGTCAGAGTTCCAACTCAGGCTATGTTGATCTGTGATGGGGGCATGGATATCGCCTCCTTATTTGTCAGTCCCAGTAATCTGGGCAAATACAGACAGCAGCCTTTGATCAATGGAAAAGAGGCCTTGGCATTCAGGGACATATGTGCAAGTGTCACCAAGGTGACAAAAGATCTTGTGGCTCCTGATCAAATCATACTTGGTGAGATGTACCAAGTGACCAATGCAAGCAATGTCAGGACAGACCATTCCTTGGCAGTTGTTAATTTCACCTGGGGAGGGATAACTGGCCCTAAGAAGGTTGTGGTAAGTGCAGACCTCCCTGTTGAATGCTTGTTAGGAAATGATTTAGAAACTTCAGCTTGGGCTGAAGTGGAACTCAGGACTCATGCAGAAATGTTGGGTATCCCTGCATATGTGTTTGCTATGACTAGGTCACAGGCAAAAATGTCTTCCACTGAACAGGCCCTGGATCCTGGACAAATGGACCAGGTGCCTTCCAAAAGGAGGAGCAGTAGGGGTAAGGCAGTGTCTCCCCCCCTGACTCAGAGTACAGATCGGTCTCTTGAGGGAGATGATCTTAGTCCTGAAGAGGGAACTGTCTCAAAGGAGCTTGAACCTGATCAGTTTGAGTTCTTGGGGACAGGTGGCCCTTCCAGGGCAGATCTGAGCCAGGAGCAGCTGAGCTGCCCCTCTCTTGAACCCCTCAGACAGCAAGCAGCTGCTGAGGCTGCTGGGAGTTCCAGTGGGTCCAATAGGATCTACTGTAATGATGGACTCCTTTACTCAGAGAGTAGAGACCCCAAGCCTGGTGCCACCAGGAGGTTTTTATAGCTCTGCAGTTTAGGGGCTTCATATTGACACTGGCACATGACATCCCATTAGCAGGTCACCTAGGCCAAAACAAGACTTGGGACAGGATTGTCCCTCACTTTCATTTGCCTCACATGTCTGAAGACACCAAGGAGTTTTTTCGCTCCTGTGTCACCTGTCAAGTCAGTGGGAAGGCAGGTAGTACTACAAAGGTCCCCCTGATACCACTACCTGTGGTAGGGGTTCCCTTTGAGAGGGTTGGGATTGACATAGTTGGTCCCATGGATCCTCAAACTGCATCTGGGCACATATTTATACTGGTGGTGGTGGTGGACCATGCCACTAGGTATCCAGAGGCAATTCCCCTTAGAACCACCACAGCTCCTGTGGTGGCTAGGGCCCTCCTGGGAATCTTTTCCAGGGTGGGTTTTCTCAAAGAGGTAGTATCAGACAGAGATGCAAACTTCATTTCTAGTTACTTGACTGCTATGTGGAAGGAGTGTGGAGTAAATTACAAATGTACCACCGCTTATCTCCCACAATGCAATGGGTTAGTTGAAATGTTCAACAAAACCCTCAAGGGCATGATTAAAGGTCTCCCAGAAAAGCTTAGGCGCAGATGGGACATACTTTTGCCCTGCCTTCCCTTTGCCTACAGAAAGGTTCCTCAGAAGGGGGTTGGTTTCAGCCCTTTTGAACTTCTGTTTGGACATCAAGTTAGGGGTCCATTATGTCTAGTGAAGGAGCGATGGGGGTTACCTCTCAAACCTCCTAAACAAGATATTGTGGACTATGTACTTGGTCTCCGCTCCCGGATGGCTGAGTACATGAAGAAGGCATCCAATAACCTTGAGGCTAGCCAGGAATTGCAAAAGGCCTGGCATGACCAAAAGGTTGTGCTGACGGTTTACCAGCAAGGGCAGAAAGTATGGGTGTTGGAGCCTGTGGCCTCAGCAGCCCTCCAAGACAAGTAGAGTGGCCCTCATACCATCATTGAGCAACAGGGAGAGGTTACCTACCTGGTAGACCTTGGAACTCCCAGGAGCCCCAATAGGGTGCTCCATGTGAACAGGCTCAAACCATATGTTGACAGGGCAGACATGGGCTTGCTCATGGCTACTGATGAGGGACAGGAGGAAGAGAGTGATCCACTCCCTGACATGCTCTCACAGAACCCTGCTGATGGTTCAGTTGATGGTGTAGTCTTGGCAGGCAGCCTCACTGTCCAGCAGCATACTGATTGCAGAAATGTTCTTAATCAGTTTAGACATATGTTTTCACTGACTCCAAGTCAGACTACCTGGTGCACTCATGAAGTGGACACAGGAGACGGCCTGCCTGTTAAAAATAAGATTTACAGGCAACCTGACCACGTCAGGGACTGCATCAGGACTGAAGTCCAGAAGATGTTGTATTTGGGAGTGACTGAACCCTCAGATAGCCCCTGGGCTAGTCCAGTAGTCTTGGTACCAAAACCTCACACCCAGAATGGTAAGAGAGAGATGAGGTTTTGTGTTGACTACAGAGGTCTCAATGCAGTCACTAGGACTGGTGCCCATCCAATACCCAGGGCGGATGAGCTTATGGATACATTGGCCTCAGCCACGTTTCTGAGCACATTTGACCTGACAGCTGGCTACTGGAAAATCAGACTAGCTGAGGATGCAAAGCCAAAAAATGCATTCTCAACCCCTAGTGGGCACTACCAATTTGTGGTGACGCCCTTTTTTGGAAGAATGCACCTGCCACTTTTCAAAGGTTGGTGAACAAAGTCCTTACAGGCCTGGAAGTCTATAGTGAAGCTTATCTTGATGATATTGCTGTCTTTAGCTCCACCTGGGAGGATCACCTGGTCCACCTGAGAAATCTTTTGGAGGCCCTGCAGAAAGCAGGCATCACTATCAAGGCCACCAAGTACCAGATAGGGCAGAGTCAGGTTGTATACCTGGGCCACCTTGTGGATGGAGGTCAGGTTCAACCATTGCAGAGTAAAATCCAGACCAGCAGAGCTTTCTTGGGCCTGACTGGGTACTACAGGAGGTTTGTCAAAGGCTATGGATCCATAGTGACCCCTTTGAATGACTTAACTTCCAAGAGAATGCCGAAGAAAGTTCAGTGGACAGTTAGCTGTCAAAAGGCATTTAATGAATTGAAGCAGGCCATGTGCACTGCTCCCATTCTGCAAAGTCCTGACTATTCCAAACAATTAATTGTCCAAACAGCTGCATCTGAGTTGGGGGTAGGGGCTGTGTTATCACAATTTAATGATGAGGGTCAGGATCAGCCAGTAGCTTTTATTAGCAGAAGGCTGACCCCCAGAGAGAAACGTTGGTCAGCTATTGAGAGGGAGGCCTTTGCCGTGGTTTAGGCTCTGAAGAAGCTTAGGCCATACTTCTTTGGCACTCACCTCATTGTTCAGACAGACCATAAGCCCCTCTTATGGCTAAAACAGATGAAGGGTGAAAACCCCAAACTTTTGAGGTGGTCCATTTCCCTACAGGCGATGGACTATACAGTGGAACATAGACCTGTGAGTAACCATTCAAATGCAGATGAACTCTCCAGATATTTCCACTTAGAACATAAAGACTCAACTGGTCAAGGTTAGTTTAATGTCCTGACGTTTGGGGGGGGGTTGTGTAGGAGAGTAGGATCTGCTTCTTATAGTTGCCCCCACTTTTGGCTGATGTTTCACTGTTTTTGACTTAGATTGACTGGGATCCTGCTATCTAGGTCCCCAGTCTAGCTGCTTTCTCCTCTAAATTGATTGCTTGTACTTTAGATAGTCTCCAGATTGGATTCTGGGGTACCCTTATCAGTCCCTAGTATATGGTATACTATGTACCCAGGGTATTGGTACCCCAGAGGCCTCCCAGGGGCTGCAGCATGTATTATTCCACCCCTGGGAGACCATTCAAAATGACACCACAGGTCTGCTACTGCAACCTGTGTAAGGTGGTGCATGCACCCCTTACTTAGATATAGTTTCAGTATATCTATTCTAAATCACTGCACATATAAACCTATCAGTCACCCCTATGGTAGGCCTTAACAATCCTGAAGGCAGGGTGCTGGGTTTTATGTGAGAGGGTGTACTTGCATGAGCAGAGCCCCTCTGCAGCCTTCAGAACCTATTCTCTGGGGTTGTCTGTGATGCAGTCAACCATATTTATTTAAGTGCATTATAACCTCGCGGTAAATGCTAACTTTAAAACGGCTGCTTAGAAACATGTCGTGTTTGGTGTTAAACACCTTGGAATCATACCTCCACACCAGTAACTAGTGTGGGAGGTATGATTCCACCCTACTAGAGGGGCTTATGTGAACACCTGTACACCGGTACCAGCTTTCCAGAACCTGGGCATCACAAAATGGATGCTGCCAGCCACAGACACAAGTCTGCCCACCTGCTTCTGGATGAAACTCGAGCAGAGGACAGCCTGACAATAGGTTTCCTGTCACAGGGATGTGTGACCACCTCCCAGACAGGCTTTAGTGTATTGGGGCTGGGTGGGTGCACTCTGAGAGTGCTTTGATGTCTGCACTGGGAGCACATTAGGTGTACCTGTGCATAGTCCAGCTCAAACCGGTTGCAGGAGCCATTTGCTCCTGCTCCTGCTCTGGCGCGAAACTGGACAAAGGACATGGGTGTAGCCACCCCTCTGTCCTAACCCTCCCATAGGTGGGTCCCCAGAGTTTTTCCCAACCCTCCCTTGGGTATAAAGTAGGAACTTTAGATTTTACCTGAACTAAACTCTGCTACAGAAACCAAGTACTTCGACAATCTGCACGACGCTGGATGACTGAAGAATCTCCCTTGGAGTAAAGGAGTTACTCCCCTGCAAGGCAGGCACCTATAATGCATCTGACCGGTTTGCATCTCCCGAGCTCCTGAGGACTCCAAAGATTTCTGAAACACAGGAGGTTGGTTCCCAAGGTCTCTGAGGTTGATCTGTGCTCTCAGCAATTCTGAGGCCTGTATCCCTCATGGGGACCGTGCAACCCGAACCCCTGTGCACCGCGTTCTTTTGCAGCAGCATATGCTTTTTGCGATCCCTGAAGCTGTGCTTTGGGCTACTTGTAGTCCTGACCCTGAGCAGTAATTCCACCAAAGATTTCAGGCCTACACTCCATGAGTTTTCCGTGGGCTGGTATTTTGTGATCCAGCTCGATCCCTGGTCCGTTGACCTGTGGGTGCTTGTGAAGGTAACTTTGACTTTCCATGGGCTTCCCTGGTTGCTCAAGATGTGCCCTAACTCTCCATAGCTTGGAGAGTCCCCAGGACCTTGCTGGTCCTCACCGAAACATCTTTCCTCTACCCGCATGGGTTGCAGTTGCCAAGGCTTGTTGGTGTTCAATCCGGACACTGACACCCCAGCACTCGACATCCTTCGTGGGACAGCTCACCTCCGGACTTTGGTCATCGTCGACGTCTCCTGGTCCCCGTGGCTGCAGAGTCAAGCTTCACCTCTTCTCACCTGAAACACCCGACATCGGTGGGCATTCGCCTATCATGCTCCATGTCACTGTGAAGTGACCAAGACTCTGTCCCCTCTGCTTTCAGGTTCTTCTCATCTCTGATCCAGGCTTGGACCACACCGGACACTTTTCATCTTCCCGGCAGCAGTACTTTTTCGCATCACGCCATTGAAAACGACGAAGGTTTCCGACATCACTTGACCCCTATGCACCCGGCTCCTCTGGGATAGGCAACACGGGTACCTCGGTACTCTCAGGGGTGCTGGCCTTAGAACCTTCTATGTTTGAAAGGGTTTGCTCAAAGTCCTCTCTGAAGTGTCCTTAATCTTTAAAATTCCAACCGTGACTTTCCCATAGAGTTGTACGGAGCTCGCGCCTGTGTTCACACACTGCACCCGTCCTCCGTGGGTCCCCTGTGTCACTACCTTAGGTGGTTCCTTGGGGTCACAGCGATTCTACGTGCTCTAGGCACTGTGTCTAGTCAAGTCGTGGTGTTATACCACTTTCTTAGCATATGGTTAGGTCTCCCTCTGGAGCCTGCTGTGTATTGTGCTATTTACTGTTGTTCTAGTGATTTAATATTGTGTGCTTTGTTCTCTAATCTCATAAAGGGGTTAGTAGAGAGTGTTTAGTAATAAATACATATATGTTATATATTCCTTGCGTGGTTCTCCTTTCATTTGGTCATTCAGGAGGTTATGATCTGGTACAACAACCTGCTTTACATTCCTTCGACACTTAGCCTGTAGGCTGCTCTCCATAGCTACCACTATGATAGCTTTCAATAAAGGTTGTCTTTAACCTAATCATCAATAGGGTTGTTTGGACTGGCACAAGGTGCTCACTTTAACTAGTGGACAGCATATATCAGGCCAACTTCTCACCCACCCCCCTCATAGAAGCAGCCTTTCAAACCTGTCTCAAGCCTGCCACTGCAGTCTGTGTGTGCAGCTTACTGCCACATATATTTAGCAATTAAAACTACTTCCCAAGTCTTAAACTCCACTTTTATTATATATAAGTCACCCCTAAGGTAGGCTCTAAGTTATCCTAAGGTAGGAGTGCTTTGTAAGTAAACAGTTGGGGAAACCTTTCTGTTTTGCATGTTCTGTTACTAACAAAAGTTCTAATTTGTTTTTCAGTACTGTTAGGCCTACTCCTCTCATAGGCTTGCTTTGGGAATACCTTAATACACTTTTAAGATGTAATTCCTGAACAAAGAGGAGTAGCTTTTTCATGTTTCATATGTTTGGAATGGTAATGATAAATCCTCCTTACTGGTGAAGTTTGATTTAACATTTCTGCTTTAGAAATGCCACTTTTAGAATGTGGACATTTCTCTGCACTTACTGCTGGTTGTGCCCAATTCACGCCTGCGTTGGGTGACAGCTACATTTTGTGCATTCCCTCTAGACAGTCACAAGCACAGAATGAGGTGCATTCTCCAAGTTCTGGGCCTTAGAAGGGGGCTCTGGAGCTGTATTGCTACAAAATCGTCACCACTGCTCCGATTGGAACCAACGCCATGCCATTCAACGCTGACGCATTGCTTACCTGGAGACAGCCCTGCGCAGCTCGATGTCAATGAGGAACCTGACTGTGAGGTTCACCGACAATGTAGCATCCATCCGAGGTCCAGACTGTGAGGCTCGACTTAGGCGCACCAACCCGACTGCATGAATTGGATCCGACGCATCATGTTGATTGTGACCAGGAAAGGTACTTTTTTTCACCAGGACCTGCATGGGTCCTGTAGCCGGCCCATGCTTCCAAGAGGTAAGCCCCAAACTTTGACTTTGCCCTAGTGCAGCTCGACCTAAACTTCTATACATTGAATTTTTGTCATTTTGGTCTTATTTGGTTTCTTATATAATAATCTACTTTTTTAAACCAATGTGGAGTCTTTTTGTGGTGTATTTGCTGTGTTACTCTTTGTTTGTTTGCAGCACAAATACTTTACACAATGCCGCTTTAGTTTAGCCTGACTGCTCTATGCCAAGCTACCAGAGGGTGAGCACAGGTAACCTTAAGTGTGCATCTTACTTAACCTGACTTGAAGGTGGTTTCTGCCTGGCCTGGGTGCATACCTCAGCCAACCAAGAGTCCCATTTCTAACATGTACTAATTTATGGTTCTCCTCTTTGAAATTGGTCTTCCTCTTCCCATAGGGTGCTATGTGATCATTTTGACTGGTGTTGGTGTGGTTGGGCTCTATTTAGAAGTGTTGCTAAGGGTCCAGCAGTCTAGTGTATTCCAATGCATAATTTTCCCCTGCAAATGAGTCCCTTTTTTAAAACTTAATGCCACACAAATTACTACTACTTAACACTAAGCTGACTTGCAGCACTCTACCACACACAAATCAGCTTTGCGTCATGTAGGTTGCAGTTGCCTTGCAACACCTTGTGCTATTTTCCTCTCCAATGTGTCAGAATTTCTAACACATCTTTGTGATTCCAATATGGTGCACCATACCATAAATACGACGCAGCCATGTTGCACAGTAACACAATGCAGTACATGCTATACTGACACAATGCTGCCAAAACGCAGCACTGCATCAGTTCTTATAAATATGCCCCAAATGTTTTAAAGAAGAAAAAATAATAATATGCCACAAGAGTGCACTTTATGGAGAATCAATAGATAAGTGCTGGACATTCTGCTTTGATGTACAAATACTCCACTTCGGAACAATCCTGAGCTTAACAGAGAAATTACTAACAGTGGAGAGTTGCGAAAGCAGAGATCTGGATTTGTGTTCATGAAATCATGGTGCAAAAATGAGTCCATCAGAAGACATTGTTTTAGATTTTGGCATTTCATATAGGAACCACGAATGACCGAAATGGGCTCCTTCTGTGCTAGAATAAGTGAATGACCAGAGTAAAGCATTTGTGTGACAAGAATATAATGTCAAAGATATTGTGATTAACAAAATCTCTATGAACAGAGGGCCATATTTATGACCCGGGTTTGCGTCACTCTTGCACCAGCAAAGTGGTGCAAGAGTGAAGCACCCTTAAAGTCATATTTTTGAAGGTATGCAAAGCCACTTTGCGTGGCTTTGAATAACTTCAAAAATATAGATTAATGTAACGCAGGGCAAATCGTTGCGTTGCATTACTCTGCGCAAGGGAGGTATTTCATGGGCGCTGTGTGGCTGTTCCCACGCAATTTCCATGTTTTTTGATGCATTCCCAGATTTACTAATCCTGGTAAATTTAGGAATGTGCAAAAAAGAGACGCATCCACAGGCGAGGGGAGAATATTTTGACTCTAAAATCCTCAAAGGGATTATCCAACAATTTTTTGAGGGTGAAGATATTACTAAGAGGTTCTTTGCATTTGAGAGAGCTTGTCTTGGTGGACAGGTCCACAGGAAGCTATGGAGTGAAATCCTGTGGGAAATGTTCCCAGTGAAGTGCAGGGATAGTAGTAGTAGAAAAACTTTATTCGGTAGCCAAGTACCATCAAAGTAGACATGACCAAAGGGATAGACTCCTAACACTCAATGAGAAAGATGCTACATCCTATGACAACATGAAGAATACCCTGACTGAGGGCTTTGGGTATATTGCTGAGGAGTATAGGATCAGATTCAGGGAGGCTTGAAAAACCCAGAGGCAGACCTGGGTAGATTTTGCAGACTACTCAGTGAAATCACTAGGAGGTTGGTTAGATGATCATGACTTTAAATGGCTTTATAATTTGATAATGAAGGAGCATCTTTTAAGTAATTGTCACAAAGAGAAACTACATAAATTCCTGGTAGACCTAGGTCCCCTTTCTCCTCACGAATAGTGAAAGAAGGCAAACCACTGGGTCAAGACAAGGGTGACCAAGACTACCACTGGTGGGGGAGACCAAACAAAAGGGGACAAAAAGAAACCCCCCTCCCCCTCAGGGAAAGAGGGTAACGCTAAAAATAAAGAGTCTTCTTCAGGCCCCCAAAAATCTGGAGGGTTGGCCCAGAGACTCTTCACAGCCCAAGGGCAGGTACCTGGGGAAAAACTGGGATCTCAAGAAGGCTTGGTGTCATGACTGTAGGTCATTGGGACACAGAATTGGAGACCCTAGCTGTAGAAATAAGAAAAATGCCTCTAGCCAACCTGCAGTACATGCAGCTGCTAAAGTCCAGATGGGATCCCAGGTGTGGCCTGGCCTTGTCAGTGACCCCACTGAGGCAACTATAGTCTTTGAGGGTGGGGTAGACTTATCCTGTGCTGCCTGGCCCACTAATATGCAAACATACTGGCAGCACTTATTGATTAATGGAACCATAGTAGAGACTTTGAGAGATACTGGGGCTAGTGTCACCATGGTGACCCAGATGCCGGTTCACTCAAACCAGTACCTGATTTAAAGGACCTATCCAGTCACCAGTGCTGACATTGTCACAAAGATTCATCCCATGGCTGTGGTATCTTTTGACTGGGGGGGAGTAGTTGTACAAAAGTAAATGGTTATGTCCCCAACCATCCCTGTAGACAGTCTGCTTGGAAATGATCTGGAGACTTCCCCTTGGGCTGAAGTCAAACAGAGAACCCATGCAGGAATGCTAGGTCTCCCGGAATGGGGTTGTGTAAAAACAAGAGCACAGAGCAGAGCTCCAAGTGAAAAAGAGGTGCTTTATCCCGAAAGAGTGGACCAGCCCTCCAAGAGAAATGGAAAGAAGACTGGGGGATCAGCTTCTAAACAAATTCCAAGTGAGAACCCCTCTCCTTTGTAAGAGGACTTATTAGCCCCAGAGGGAACTGAGCCTGAGGAGGTGGGCCTTAGACAACAGAGTTCTTGGGCACAGGGGGAACCTCTAGGGAGGATCTGTGCCAGGGACAAGAAACCTGTCCCACTTTTGGAAGCCTGAAGCAGCATGCTGCTGCACTGGAAAAGGATGATATCAGTGTTATAAATCGCAAACAAACACCTAGGTCTAATAATGAGAAGATACATAAAGACAAAAAGTGTGCCTAACTACTGTGGGGTGTTACCTTTAAAAGACGAATTCCCTCACCTACCAGAGGTGGCATGCTTCATCATAGGTAAACTCCTCACACCATGATACCTAGTCACGGTGCGGGCTACAACCCCCTCACTAGAGGGAGGAGCTCTGGGATGTTTTCAGAGGCATGATAAATGCCTTTCTAATGAGCACGAAGTGGTGAGGGAAGCAGGGTGTGGGTGAAGGATGTGCAAAATTAAAACTGGCTCAAACGTACGCGACACCGTTTATTCATGCGTCCCTAGGTCAGAATTAAAAACAATCAGTGAGCCAGATGGGCATGATCATATCCGCTGGATTTTTTAAACAAAGGTAGGTTGACTGACATGTTTCTGCCTATGACCCTCCTCAAAGGTGTTGCGGCATTCCTCAGGACCTATATAATCAGTGCTCCTGCTTAAGTGCTCAAAGTGATAGAGTAAATATGAAGATACAAAACCAGTGATCCATTTATCAGTCCGAATAAGGGATCCACTAGTAGGTTCCTGAAAGAAATTGCAACTATAGTATTAGCCTTTTAAACCACATACAGAAAGGAAGGAAACAACCAATTCTCAATCAACAAAACCAATTAGGGTATCGTAAGATTTTTATGTGTATATATGCTTTAAACATTACCCATGCAAACAGACTGTATGCCCTCGTGGAACAACTAAGGGGACAGGTGAATAGCACCAAGGGGGTGTCCAAAGCTTACCCCCTAGTGTCTGGGTTGAGGTTTCAGCTCAGGCTCTGGCGTAAAGCTCGGGGAACATTCTCCGCTATAGTGGCGTTACAGGGGAGAGCAAGAAACACAAATAAGTTATAGAAATGATTTAAAATAAGAGCAATTACAAGCATTTGCAATGCAATAGGTCTCGCATTTATAAGAGTGTGAGCTATTGGCATTGTAAAATTACAATGCCTTTTATTTATGTTTTGGTTTTAAAACAAATAAAAGGCATTGTCATTTACAATGTCAGTAGCATAAACTCGCATAAAAGCAGTGTGTGGAGTGCAGCAATGTGCGGCGTGCAGCAGTGTGTGGTGTGCAGCAGTGTGAGGCGTGCCGCAGTGTGCGACATGCAGCAGTGTGCGGCATGCAGCAGTGTGCGGCATGCAGCAGTGTGCGGCGTGCAGCAGTGTGCAGCGTGCAGCAGTGTTTTGTGTAGCAGTGTGAGGCATGCAGCACTGTGACGTGCAGCGGCGTGCAGCAGTGTGCGGCGTGCAGCAGTGTGCTGCGTGCAGCAGTGTGCGGCGTGCAGAAGTGTTTCGTGTAGCAGTGTGAGGCATGCAGCACTGTGGCATGCAGCGGCGTGCAGCAGTGTGCGGCATGCAGCAGTGTGCTGCGTGCAGCAGTGTCGTGCAGCATGCAGCAGTGAGTAATGCAGCAGTGTGCAGCAGTGTGTGGCGTGCAGCAGTGTGCCGGTTGCATCAGTGTGTGCCGTGCAGCAGTGTGTGGCATGCAGCAATGTTTCGTGTAGCAGTGTGTGGCATGCAGCAGTGTGTGGCGTGCAGCAGTGTGCGGCGTGCAGCAGTGTGCGGCGTGCAGCAGTGTGTGGCAGTGTGTGGCGTGCAGCAGTGTGAGGCATGCAGCAGTGTGTGGCGTGCAGCGGCATGCAGCAGTGTGTGGCGTGCAGCAGTGTGAGGCATGCAGCAGTGTGAGGAGTGCAGCAGTGTGAGGCATGCAGCAGTGTGAGGCGTGCAGCAGTGACACGTGGAGGGTGAGGAGAGACACGTGGAGGGTGAGGAGAGACATGTGTAGGGTGAGGAGAGACACATGTGGAGTGTGAGGAGGAGACACCTGTGGAGGGTGAGGAGGAGACACATGTGGAGGGTGAGGAGGAGACACATGTGGAGGGTGAGGCGGAGGGTGAGGAGACACGTGTGGAGGGTGAGGAGAGACACGTGTGAAGGGTGAGGAGAGACACGTGTGGAGGGTGAGGAGAGACATGGAGGGTGAGGAGAGACACGTGTGGAGGGTGAGGAGAGACACGTGTGGAGGGTGAGGAGAGACACGTGTGGAGGGTGAGGAGAGACGTGTGGAGGGTGAGGAGAGACACGTGGAGGGTGAGGAGAGACACGTGGAGGGTGAGGAGAGACATGGAGGGTGAGGAGAGACACGTGGAGGGTGAGGAGAGACACGTGGAGGGTGAGGAGAGACAAGTGTGGAGGGTGAGGAGAGACGTGTGGAGGGTGATGAGAGACACGTGGAGGGTGAGGAGAGACACGTGGAGGGTGAGGAGAGACATGGAGGGTGAGGAGAGACACGTGGAGGGTGAGGAGAGACACATGGAGGGTGAGGAGAGACACGTGGAGGGTGAGGAGAGACACAGAGGGTGAGGAGAGACACGTGTGGAGGGTGAGGAGAGACGTGGAGGGTGAGGAGAGACACGTGTGGAGGGTGAGGAGAGACACGTGTGGAGGGTGAGGAGAGACGTGTGGAGGGTGAGGAGAGACACGTGGAGGGTGAGGAGAGACACGTGGAGGGTGAGGAGAGACATGGAGGGTGAAGAGAGACACGTGGAGGGTGAGGAGAGACACATGGAGGGTGAGGAGAGACACGTGTGGAGGGTGAGGAGAGACGTGTGGAGGGTGAGGAGAGACACGTGGAGGGTGAGGAGAGACACGTGGAGGGTGAGGAGAGACATGGAGGGTGAGTAGAGACACGTGGAGGGTGAGGAGAGACATGTGGAGGGTGAGAAGAGACACGTGGAGGGTGAGGAGAGACACGGAGGGTGAGGAGAGACACGTGTGGAGGGTGAGGTGGAGGGTGAGGAGAGAGACATGTGGAGGGTGAGGAGAGACATGTGGAGGGTGAGGAGAGATGTGGAGGGTGAGGAGAGACGTGTGGAGGGTGAGGAGAGACACGTGGAGGGTGAGCAGAGACACATGTGGAGGGTGAGCAGAGACACGTGTGGAGGGTGAGCAGAGACACGTGTGGAGGGTGAGGAGAGACACGTGTGGAGGGTGAGGAGAGACATGTGTGGAGGGTGAGGAGACACACATGTGGAGGGTGAGGAGAGACGTGTGGAGGGTGAGGAGAGACGTGTGGAGGGTGAGGAGAGACATGTGGAGGGTGAGGAGAGACACGTCTGGAGGGTGAGGAGAGACACGTGGAGGGTGAGGAGAGACGTGGAGGGTGAGGAGAGACACATGGAGAGTGAGGAGGGTGAGGTGGAGGGTGAGGAGAGACACGTGGAGGGAGAGGTGGAGGGTGAGGAGAAACAGAGTTGGAGGGTGAGGAGAGACGGAGGTGGAGGGTGAGGAGAGACGGAGGTGGAGGGTGAGGAGAGACGGAGGTGGAGGGTGAGGAGAGACAGAGGTGGAGGGTGAGGAGAGACTGAGGTGGAGGGTGAGGCGAGACCGAGGTGGAGAGTGAGGAGAGACGGAGGGTGAGGAGAGACTGAGGTGGAGGGTAAGGAGAGACCGAGTTGGAGGGTAAGGAGAGACCGAGGTGGAGGGTAAGGAGAGACCGAGTTGGAAGGGAATCAGAAGTGGAGGAGAGAGAGAGGTGGAGGGTGAGGAGAGACAGTGGTGGAGTGGGGGGAGGGGAGGATATCACTTTTACTTCCTCTCCTAGTGTAAGGTAACGCCCCACACCCCACAGGCCCTGCTGGGGCCGAGAGCAGATCACTGTTCGCATCAGCCGTCACCCGAGACCGCTCCGTACTTGTTGGTAAATAGAGGTTCACTATCTGTTGATAATGGGATTCACTTGGGGGGCTGACTTACCTCCTCCACCCCCAGGGCCAACACTGAGAAGGCATCAGAGACCTTGTGCTGCCTATGCTGCAGTACTGCGAGAGAGAGGGATGGGGGGGCGGGCAGAGGAAGAGGAGTGGGGTTAGAGAAGGGACAGGTGGGGAGAGAAAGAGGAGAGAAGGGACAGAGACAGAAAAGGAGCAAATAAAGAATTAGAGAGAGTAAAGAGGAGAGTTGGGGAAAATGAAAACGTTACGAGAGAACATGTAGCAAAGAGGTGGAGAGAGAAGATGGGAGACAGTAAGGACGCAGCCAAGAGATAGGGCAGAGACAAAAAGAATCGAAACAATACAAAAGTATTTTCCAAACTCGTAAATAACCACGGGCCAAACAACTGATCTGCAATGAAGCATCCGAATCCGGTATATCATGATGTTAACCATGCAATAAAAAATACATGTAAAAAAAATAAAAAAAGACCCAAAAACACGTATACACCATGTTGACCCTTTTCCATGCAACGTATTCTAAAACATCATTCTCATTCATACATTCACAGCAAACCTGTTCACAAGAGTGACAGAAAATGTGGTATTAGTGTTACATTTTTGTTTACATCCATACCCGCTCACTTATGCAATTAAAGGATTCATGACCACACGGTTAAACAAAACATACTGATTGGCCTTGCTGTGAAGGAGAAACACGTGTTGACACACACTCCCGATCTGTGAAACGTTCACCCCACTTTCTCAAAATTGAAACCAATGCATGTGTCCGACGAACTTCCTGCCGCTTATCTGAATGCACCAGTGGCAGAAGATAGTCACCATCTTGCAACAACACAATTAAAGGGAGGCATGTCTGTCTCTCCCCACCGCCACATGTCTCTGAGTCTTACTGTCTCATCCGAGATCTCCGTCTAGTAGACAGCTGACACCGACTCTTCCCCTGAGACAGTACGGGAGATGCGTGTGTGTGCGTAGTGTGTGTGTCTATATGTATATATCTGTGTGTGTATGCATGTATGTGTGTTTGTATGTGTATATGTTTGTGTATGCATGTGTGTGTTGGTGTGCAAGTATGGGTGTGTCATTGTGTTCATTTGTCTTCATGGATGTGTACACATATGTTTGTGTGTATACCTATGTCTGTGTATGCATGTTTCTGTGTGTGTATATGTGTTTGAGTATGTTGGTTTGTGTGTGCTTGTTTATATGTGTATGTGGGGTTGGTGTGTTGGTGTGCATGTATATGCATATGTTTATGCATGTCTGTGTGTGTTTGTATATGTTCATATGTGTGTGTAAATGCATGTGTGTGTTTGTATGTGTGCATAGTTGTGTATGCATGTGATCAGAGGGAAGAGTGCACTTGAGGGCAAAGAGGAAAACATACAGGGAAGAGTTTGTGAGGGCAGAGAGAAAAATACAGAGGGTAAAGCACGTGAGGGCAGAGAGAAAAATACAGAGGGAAGAGTCCATGTGAGGGAGTAGAGAAAAATAGAGAGGGAAGAGCTCATGTGAGAGCAAAGAGAAAAATACAGAGGGTAGGGCGCATGTTAGACCGGAGATAAAAACATAGAGGGAAGAGAGCATGTGAGAGCAGAGAGAAAAATATAGAGAGAAGAACACATGCGAGGGCAGCGAAAAAAATACAGAGCGAAGAGCACATGTGAGAGCATAGAGAAAAAATGCAGAGGGAAGAGTACATGTGAGGGAAGAGAGACAAATACAGAGGGAATAGCATGTGTGAGGAAAGAGAGACAAGCATTTGCAATGCATTAGGTCTCGCATTTACGCGAGTTTGAGCTATTGACATTGCAAATAACAATGCCTATTGGCATTGTCATTTACAATGCCAATAGCTTTAAGTCATGTAACTGCGAGACCTATTGCATTGCAAATGCTTGTTAGTGTAAGTAGCATGCATAGCTGGAGACCAGAGCTGGACTAAATCAATGAATGAAAAGCCTAAACCAACGCGGTAATGTGTTGGAAAAATACCACTTTAGTACCATCAAAGGGACCTATGGCAGATGGAGGCCAGTGCTAGCACGAGTTACGCAAGAAGTTACTTTATCAACACGTTGCATCACTTCCTTCAAGGGTACTCGAAAAAGCAAGTGAAGATGCCTGTCAAACAAGACAAGCCGGAAGTGGGATAAGGGAGGCGGTGGCAAATGGCGTGTACATTTCGCGGGCGCTTTGATGTTCGCAGTGGCCGCGCAGCTCACTGAGAACATCAAAGCGCCCGCAAAATGTACACGTAGGCTGCCAAATGGTGCGCGCGCCCAGAGCACATGCACTGTGTGAAAGTGATCGCGATCAAACATCAAAGTGGCCGTGCGGCCCGCGAAAGTGAAAGCAAACGAGTGCTGTCAGGCCTCCAAATGGTGCGCGCGCCCGGCCGGCGCACATGCACTGTATTTGGAGGCCTGAAAGCACTCGTTTGCACTTCCAGATCCCCCATTTACAAAAGCTCTCGCGAGTTCAGCGCTAAAGCGCTGTCTCAGGCGAGACCTAAAAAACTGGAGAGGGAAAAGCACATGTGAGGGCAGAGGGAAAATACAGAGGGAATAGCACATGTGAGACCAGAGAGAAAAACATAGAGGGAAGAGCATATGTGAGGACAAAGAGAACAAGTACAGGCTATGCCAAGCGGAAGTGATCGCGTTTGCGATCAAACATCAAAGCGGCGAAAGTGAAAGTAATCGAGCAGAGCATCAAAGGGCAGGGTGAGAAGGGAGGGGGGTGCAAGGGTCAAAGCGGCTAAAGTGAAAGTAATCGAGCAGAGCATCAAAGGGCTGGGTGAGAAGGGAGGGGGGAATGCAAGGAGCAGAGGAGCAGCTGTGCATGTGCACGCCATCGTGCACTCAAGCCCTAGGCCAGCAAAACCATGTGGGTAGCACTTTGGAAAGCCCACTTACAAATTGTCTCAAAGAGACAGCTTTCGCTGTCTCAGCGAGACCTAAAAAACACCGAGAATCAGATTGACTTCAAAGGTGTTGAAAACCAGAAGGTAGCCACAGCTGAAATCACTGCATTTCTGTCTATGCAGCAAACCGCTAGCTGAGAGCTCGAAATCTGTGCCCCACGTTCAGGCCAGACACGTGGAAAGTGGTATAATTATGAAAGGTCAAGCAGGCATCATTAAAGGTGTCTATCTCGACCTGTTAAGAAACAACCCGTTGTTCGTGTATGTTAGAGATGCTGGTTTAAACCGCGAAGGGGTATAACGAGGAAATACAGACCCCTTCATGTGGTCAGACCATACTGTTTGTCTCAAACTGCTGGCGCATCTAACTGGCAATATGAACGAGCAAGTATCGTGGAATTCTAAAAGAGGTCTGTGGCCACGGGACTAAAACCCGTGTCAGAGAAAGGCAGAGCGTTACAATTTAAATCACTTCATAGTCGAAGGCGCGACACTGTCTTCTGCTGCAACTCACTCACAGGTCACACTTGACTCAAGAAATCAGCAACACGAAACCATGCCGGAGCAAACAGGCTGTCCTGCTGCATCCGATTTAAATAGCCAGTTCCTTCATTCAACACTTTCGATTCTGGAGAGCCAGAGCCCCTGTGCCTCATGGGAAAGATAATACTCATTTTGGTTGGGTATCAAGGGTCACGTGACGCTCTTAGTATTCAGGGGGGTTGTAGTGTAAGAGTTGCGAGCACACAACTCTTTAAAGAAAGGGATTGATTTGTTTAAAGTATGTTTGAAGTAAACCACCCGACCTTTTGAAATTCGGGGAAGGCTACGTAATATTCACTAATTCTTGTTGTTTAAATATGTTGAAATTATTGGAAAACTCCAAAGCCCCCAAGCCTCATGGGAAGGACAATCATAGATGTCAATAATCACATGACTGCCTTAGTTTATGGCAATTGTAGTGTTCTCTAACAATTGAGGTCCTGTAAAAATAATCATGTGTAGTGTGTACGTCCAGGAAGAGGTGGAAATTATAGAGCACGTTCAGTAAGAAGGCAAGACGGACCCACATGACCAATTATCATGTTCAATATGTTTCTGCTTCAACATGACTTTATTGTGATCTTCTGGTCATGGGATGGATGATCATGGAATCTCTTCATTGACACCATTGGTGTGACTACGTAGCCTGAAATCCATCTCCTCCTCGTTAGTCTTCCTCGCCACATGACTAACAAAGTGAGCTTCAGCTCCACCCCAGAACCCTCCAAAGCAAAAAAGTCAGCCTCCCATGCCTCCCATCCCTTCCCAATATGGCCGACCCATTGCACCCATGACCTCTATAAGAGGCGGGCCAGTCCAACCCATCAGCCTGTTTTTTTTGTTCTGCGCTGCAGTTCCTCCTTAGCGTGTCTTCAGGTAAGTGATCCCTGCTGTAGCTGGGACTGGGCCCTGGTTGGTGGCCCTGCTCGAGCGGGCTCTTGGACTCTGGGCCTTCCTCCTTCCTTCCCCCGGTGACTGGGCCGGTTAGGCTCTGCCTGAGCGAGCCACGGGTTTACAGGAGGCCGGACATGGGAGGCTGGGGCCCTTTCTGGGCCGTCTCCTCTCCCCTCATCCTTGTGAGCTGTGTGTTTGGTTGTGTCCCTGGATGGGAGTTCCTCACTCTAGCCTAGTGGTTCAGGTCTCTGATAGTCCTGTTCTGCTCATGCCCACCCACCCCCCCACCCCGTGTCGTGTTGCTAGGGCATCCCTGGAGGTGCCTGGATGGGGGTGACTGGTCTGTTTGTGCCTAGTTGGGGGAGGTGCTGCTCTTTCCCATTCGGAGTCGCTGTGGGTCTGGTACATAGGGTGGGGCGCCCGGCGGTGCGTTCTTCGGTCACCGGGCGCTCCCCCGCTTCCCTTTTGTTATGTTCGGTCTGTTTTGATCGACCGCGTTGGCAATAGTATTTCCTTCAAAGGATGGTGATATACTTTTAAGGGGCTAGCAGCGTCTTCCTGCTAGTTGTGTACTACTTGCGCTTGATTCGCGAATAATGCCAGTACACTGCGCGGTGTTTTTACCTGCTCGTCGCCGGGGTGTGTGGTTTCCGCACATGTTCTCCCAGGCGGTTTCAGCCCCTCTTGCGGGCTTTTTCCCTCAGCTCTTCACGGGAGGGGGTGCCACTTTCCGTCCACATTGTTTTCTTCCCCCAAGGCGGAATGGTTGTTGGGCGGGGCCGGGCTCGTCCCGCGGCTCTTCTCTCCGGGCCCGCGGGTTGCTGGGCGGCTTCTTTTTTGCTGGATCCGGGTCTGTGGCTCGGTTGGTCTGGGCTGGCTGTGGCTTCCCCTGTTTCGGCCCCGGGGATGGTGGCCGGCGCGGGTTTCTGCTGGGCTCCGCGTTTGTGCTTCCGGCTTCTGCTTTCTCTGCTGTTTTCCCGGTTTCCGCCTGGCGGTGGAAGGGTGCTGGTCCTATTGGTTGGACTCTTCGGTCGCATTTCGTTATCCCGGGTTGTCAGCGGCCTGTGTATGTACAGTCGTCTGTGTGTCTTCTACAGGTCAGTGGCTTTCCTGACGGTTGGTGCATGATATGTTGAGGTCCTGTTACTGTACTGGGATGCGTGCGTCGCTCTGGCCTACTGGTCTGCTGCCCCATTACGGTCTTGGGCTCTTACCCTGAGGCTTCGGTGTTCATTCCCTGCTCTTTCCATGTCTCTGCTCAGCCTATAGTGTAGACAATGTTATTCCCTTCTGTGAGGTTGGGTAATGTTTTACATTGTTGTTTTTGGGGTCGTTATGTCCCTGGTCGCTATGGCGGGGACAATGTAATCTTGGGATTTGCGCCTCTTTCCTGCGCTGTGTCTGTGCTGGCCTCGCGGCGTTCGTAGTTGTTACTGGGGATTTTTTTCTCCTTCTGGAGGTGCACTCTACTCTTGGGTCCCCTTGTGGTTCTGATGGTGTGCCATTCCGTTGGGTCTCTGTATCCGTCTGTCATTCAGCACCGGGTGTCCCTGTTCGGGGTGTTCGTGCGCTTTACTGTTACACTTGTCCGCTCCCTCTGGTGTGCTCGGGGTGTTGCTGTTTGGGGTCCTTCCTGGGCCTACGGCCATTCCGCCCTGAATGCGCCTGGTCTTGTATGTTCTCGGATGTTCGACGTGGTTGGGCCTGGTTAGTCCCTGGATGGGTGCCCACCTGGGGATACCTGTTGCTGTGGGCTTGTTATAGTGCTCCGTGCTTCTGGGGGTGCTGTGTCGCTTGCCATGGTTTGTTCTAGTCTGTGTGTCTCTGGCATAATGGTGGGGGTCTTCGACTCTTACTCTGATGATTGGGTGATTAATCCCTGGTCTTTCAATGTCACTAGGTGCTCAGTCTGACAGTTGGCGATGGTCTTTCCTTCAGTAAGGTTGGGAAATGTTTCTTCTTTCGCCCCTTGGCCCTTGTGGTCTCGTCCGGATGTTTTTCTGGCGTTTGGCAGTGTTTCGCGGCTCTGCGGCTTCGTTTGGTTTACTGTACTCTTCCCGTGTTTCTCCTTCCCTTCCGGGGTTTTGGCAGGCGGTCCTTCTGTCCTGTTCCGGCCTGCGCTCCTTGGTTGTGTTGGGTCTGGTCTGATCGCTCCCTGGTGGTATGTTCTCCGGGGGTGTGCCGTGCTCCCTGGCTCGGCTGGCGACTTTTGTGCCCCCCTCCTGGACATGCTTATTCTCGCTTCCTGGGGGTTGAGGCTCGGTTGGGCCCTCTGTTGCCTCTCCTCCTGGGTGGCCTCTGTTGCGGTTTCTGAGGTCCGACCTCCTGCCGGTGCGCTCCGGGTATCGGTCAGTGGGCTCCTCTACACCTGTCTGTGGTGCCGTGGCTCTTTTGTTGTTCTCTTCCCTTTGGGGGGTTCCTGCTTGGTCGGGACTGGGGTTAGGCGCACGCCTCTGTTGGGGTGTGCGTTTTGGGCCTGTTCCTGCGGGGGTTTTGGTGTACCCCTACCCCTGTTTTCTGGCTCTTTCTGGCCTGGCTCTTTGGCTAGGCCCCCCTGGGCGCTCCTGCTCTTGTCCTTTCTCGGAAAGTTCCGAGGGGTATGGCCTGGTTGGTTCCTGGAGGGGGAGGGGTCCTCCGTTCCATTTCGCCTTCCCCGGTGTTGGGGGCTTTTTGCCACCCTGTGGGGCGTGCTTGTTTTCCCGGTCTTTTCTGGGTCAGTTGTTTCCCCTGTTGGCGGGTTTCTCGTCTGCATTCTGTTCCCCGTTCCTTGGTTGTTCTGGGGTTTTGCCCTAGCCCTACGGGAAGTGTCTCTCTGGCCTGTTGGTTGGGGTCTTCGGCGCCTACTCTGCAGATTAGGGGTCCGATCCCTGGTCTTTCACTGTCACTTGGTGCTCTCGCTGGGCGGTTTTTCTCCTGCCTAGGTCTCCGAGGGGTTGCTGGGCCTTTGGCCTTGCCCCTATGAGTGCTTCGGCCCTCCTTGCCCTGGCCTGGGCGGGGCGTTTGTCCTCTGGGTGGTACTCGCCTGGGTGTTTTTCCGTTTGCGTCTTCTACAACTGGAGCTATTGCTCGTTGGTGAGTCTGGTGCCTGTGGTTGCGGTGGATCTCACATGACAAGGTCCGGCTACCGTTGTCAAATTGTCATCGGGTGGCGTTGTTTCACACTCTTCTTTTAATGAGGTGGATAGAATTGGGAGCTGTTGCTCTTTGGTCTGTGTTCTGCCTCGGTTGGCACGGGTTTTGTGTCCTGCCCCTGCCTTCTGTTTTTTTGTTTCCGGCGGTGCTTTTGGGTGCTTTCTGCCTTCTGTTATTCTGCACCATGTTGCCCCGTTTGGGATGGATGTGCGTTCTACGTGTTCGCATGTTGGTTTTTGTCCGGGGTGCTGGGTTTCCCGGTTCTCCTCTCCCGGGCGGGGGGGGTCTTACGCTTCCGGTGTAGAGCTCCCTGGGTGTGTCGACTTGGCTCAGGCTCATTTTCGCCCTGCTCTCCTATCTCGCCTTTGGTATGTTTCTGCCTGTGGCTTTTCTCCCCCCCGGTGCGCTCCTGTTCCTGTCGGTTTTTGGACCGTTCCTGGGACGGGTTGCTTGGTCCCGGTGCGGGGTGGTCTTGCGCCTCCGTGCTGCGTCCCCTTCCTGCCGGGCTTTCGGTGTTTTCTTCCCCATGGGGGCCTCTGGTCCTTCGCTTCCTTTCTGGTGGTTTGGCCCTGGGACTGGTCTTTTCCGCTCTTCGGACTCCGTGAGCGGGCTTCTTGGTTTTCCGCTTTTCGCTGTTAACCGGTTGGGTTTCTTCTGTGTCTTTTCCGGCTCCTTCCTGAGTCTGTTTTGCCTTGTCTCTCGCTCCTTCCGAGGGGTCCTTTGTGCGACTGGGTTCCATGTCCCACCTTGCTGGTGGGATTGTGGGTCCTTCGTTGTTCGATTGGTGTGCTGAGTTCCTTTTGCCCCCCGATCCCTTCTTGCGGCTCCTGCCGGTCTGTTGGGTTGCGTCTGGTTCCGCTGCCCCATTTCTGTGCTGGTTTCTACTCTCTCAAGGAGGACCGGCTTGCTGCTTTCTGTTTGGTGCCTGTTTTCTGTGGCTGTTGGTTCCCTGCAGTCTGTTTCTGTGCCTTCTCTGTCCTCCTTCGTCCTTTGGTTGGGCAGTTTCCTGGCGGCACTTCTGGTCTGGGGGCTCCGGGGTTTTCGGCCCTTCCAGTGTTTTTCTGTCCCGGGCTGGTTCTTCCTGCTCGTGGTTGCCTCTCTCTTGGGTGTTTTTTTTTTTCCACTCGTTTGGTTTGTTGGGTTTGCCCTCTCTCGTGGGTTTCCCTTCTGGTCCGTTGGTTTCTTGTGAGTTTCCATGAAGCCGCTTGGCTTTGGTATGTGCTCACTTTGTTAGTCATGTGGCGAGGAAGACTAATGAGGAGGTAATGCCCCGATTACTTACCGGTAATCTTCATTACTCCGAGTATAGTCTTCCTCGCCACATGAGTTCCCATCCCTCCCTCCCTGTCTGGCTTTCGGCTTCATGTTTATGCTTGGTAGTTTCAGGCTGATGGGTTGGACTGGACCGCCTCTTATAGAGGTCATGGGTGCAATGGGTCGGCCATATTGGGAAGGGATGGGAGGCATGGGAGGCTGACTTTTTTGCTTTGGAGGGTTCTGGGGTGGAGCTGAAGCTCACTTTGTTAGTCATGTGGCGAGGAAGACTATACTCGGAGTAATGAAGAATACCGGTAAGTAATCGGGGCATTTCTGTTCCCTGACAAACAAGAACTGAGAGCAGGAGGTATATCTTGCTTATCAAGACTGTCCTTCTCAATTCATCAGCTGAATGACCCTTTTCAATGAAATGATTATTCATCTTTGTTGTTTGCCTCTTGCATCGTATTGTAAAGTCTGGTCAACTCAGCGCTCCGCTGGGAGCGCTGAGTTAGGCAAAAACTCCAATTCCGCCTCGTGGTGAAGTTTTCCCTGCCGCCGACCCCTAAAAAAATTGACAATGAATTAAGTAGTTCTATAAACTCTGCCCAGGCTGTCGGGCCCTTCCTACAATCCATTTAACTGTTCCCCCAGGAAAAACAAAATACATGTTTTGAGACTGCCCTGATAGTCTGACAAGGCCAGAGATTCCTTTGCACATTTTTCTTCTAACAATGCCTCCCTTCCACGCTCTCCTTCAACCTCTAACCAGGCCTGAAGGATTGCACACACAGGCAGGAGGAATGCTGCTAAGGTTGCCACAAGCGAGGTTAAGTGATATGTCGAATACTTTGACATTGTCAATCACAGAGTCACCACATATATTTCCTGACTCAGTCACAGGTATCCTTGCTTGTTGACAGTGAAGAAGATGCTCAGCGGCCTGTTTCTGATTGACCCTCCCTCACCCCACCTCCAAGTTTTTTTTTTTCAAAAACTGAAATTCTTTCCTGTTTTGTGAACACCATCAATTGCACCTGCAGTGCCTGTCAGCTCTACAAGATGCACCTGAAGGAAGTGGCCCTTAGGGGCCACACGGTTTATTTACAACCACCTGCTATGCCTTCCAAGAATGAAGAGTCGGTCAGACAGTAGAGAATACAAACAAGTTGTATTAGCAATACTCTGCATAGGAGTCCAATCTGACCTGCACCCTAAGATGTCTGCTGAGGGACTGACCCCCCAACAGTCTGCAACATGTAATGATTCTTCCCAAGAACCTCTGACCACTCCCACAGTGGAAAGTTACCGGCCAGGGCTGAACATGGAAAAAGGAGGCACAGAAGGATGAGCTACCACCTGCCAGATGGATGCATGCTATCTGCAATTCAAAGTTACCGCGCTGAGTCTCAGCTTCTCCTAACGTGGGAGGAGAACTACACACCCGGGTAGGTATGTGAGGGCAGAATGGCCTTTTCATTAGTAAGTCGGTAAGCAGCCTTGAACAGAGGAGAAAGTAATATCGAAGTACAGTGTTCTGCTGAGGCAAGCTATACTGAATAATGAGGCCTAGTTCGGGCACAGCCTAAGCAGCCTAATAGGGATTACGAAATACAAAATGGAGTCACACTCGCTAACTGAAGCCTGCACATTATGGGGATAACTCAGTGGGTTGCATAACGTGAATACAGCGTCTATTTAGCCACACACTGCTAACCTAATATAGCATGAAACAAGTGCATTGCAGGAATGGGATTTTCAAACCTAACAGACCCTCCTTTTAGCATGGGTGGCTAAATGCTTTATTGAGGCTATCCGGTAGGGTCTTTACAATTCTAAATGGTGAGAAAGAGAATGCACAGTCATTCAAGTTACAAGGGAGAATAAAGCAACACATGAGTATCAAAATCCACTTAATATTCAAAAATGCCCTCATCAATGAGCATCATTTCCTGGATATCCTGCATCATCATAGTAGAGACCTTGTTATCACGTCTTGACAATTTAGGGGTAGGGGTGAATTTACTCACACAATAGGTGCAACCGGCTGGAAGGCAATTGATACATAAGCAACATGTAAAGATGACACCTGCGATAGCAATTAGTAGTCTCTTCCAACCCCATGATGTCAGCAGACCCCAGAACCACCCTGTGAGGGAACATGAACAGTTATCTGAAGCATGATAAGCATGAAGCAAGATGGATATCTGAAGCAAGTCTATGTAATTTCTGTATTGCGAAGTACACATTAGCGGCGTTCTCAGGAATGTACACGGCAGGCTCCACCCCTATTAGCAAGAATGACGTCTAAAACCATCCGCTTTTGAAGAGCAACGAGCCTCGTAGCCTGAAGCTCGACTGTAAGATTAGTCAGTATACCTGCAGTAGTATTAATAACTCCCTCAACTACTCTGGCAAGGCAACGTATATTACGACTATTGAACATGGGACCCCAGAACAGCAGAATGCCCTTCATTGCTGCAGGAAATTATCTGCCAGATCCAAATCTTCTGGATTGACAACTCTTTTAACTCGATGCAAATGGAGATCCCTACGCTGTAGCCTATGATCCTTGTGATAATTAGACGGTGCAATGTAAATGGGAGGTAAAAGGAAAGAGACATAACACCGGCCAGACCATTCCCTGGTAAGCCATGTATAAGCCTGTTCCCCACAAATGAAGTATACATTTGGAGGTGTAAGCAAAGGTGGGCTACTAGTAGTGTTTAATCAGTATGTATAGTTACAACTGCTCTGTCCTACTGGAATGTTCCCCGAGCCATCAACACAGAAAGTAGCTATTGCATTGATCTCAGGGACGAGCATGGCTTTGTCTTCAGTGGTATTTTGTTCCCAGAAACACTTAAAGTATTCAGTAACATTAAATAATTGGAAATCCAGCATTTCATTTTGTAACCAAGTGACCATATCATTAGCTGTGAAAATGTTCATGCAAGCTTCTGGATGTAGGGTACCCTCCTTGCCATCTGCCCCAAGTATATATCCCTGATGTACCACTATATACTCCAACACTGCTTCGTAATCAGACTGTACCATTTTCATAGCATCTGCATGATAGTGCATGTACACCATAGCAAGCAATTGGAACCATGCTTCACAGCTACTCAAGTATGACAGGGGCAATGACACCAGTAAATCATTCTTGTGCATAGCTGAGGGGAGTAACCCACACACCCAACAATTTGTGGTATTAGTAATACTGTGGACCTGATGAAGCATCTGCAGGAAAGCATTCTCGACATAGGTCTGCCTATGTCTCTCTTTATACGGGGCCAGTGTAACAAATAGGCGCTTAGATGGAGCCGGGGTAGTCCCCAACAAGGTCTGCACAGTATGCTGTTCTTCTAAATACCAGACCACCCCAAATAATGTTAGTATTACTATCAGGATGACTACTATCACTACTAGCCTACACCCAGTAGACCAACTAGACCACACAGGACCATTCTGCTGTAATGAAGGGGCCGCCAGGGGCTGTTCCTCCTTCATGACTGCATGACCAAATGGGTACATAGGAAGAAACCTAAGGAATTGGAGCCACAAAAAATACAACCAACCAAAGGGGCACAAGTCACCCAGTGTCCTTCACAGCCTCACTGGTTGGCTCCTATTGTTCATCAACGACGGTGCTATGAAGCATTCCCATGGAGGAGCTGAACGATTGCAGCCCTTGCTGGAAAACCAACCCTCTTCTTTCAGAATAGGGCAACCTCCCTCCTGGCAAGTACCCTCAACGATCCAGTCCAGTGTCCAAGGCAGTGCACCAGTGTAGCTCACTCTAATCTAATGCAGGCACCTTAGGCATGGCACCTACGCCCTAAGCTCAAGTCCTTCCCTAACTCCTGGACTGTCCTACTGATGCACCGTCCTTCTTTCGGGACCGCAGGGTGTACCTGGTGACTCCAGGCACTGTCTCATCAACAACAAGCATTGGCATAGCCAATAGGTCTCGCTTTTTCGACCTTATAAGTATTTAGTTTTGCAGCACAATATCCTTGGTGCAACAACATCAGCTGTTGCATGGCTAAACCTTGTACCTTATAAGTGTTTAGCCATGCAACAGTTGATGTTGTTGCACCAAGGATATTGTGCTGCATAACTAAATACTTATAAGGTCGCAAAAGAAAGACCTATTGGCAATGCCAATGCTTGTTTTAAATGGATTGTCTCTCTGCCGGTTTATGTTATGTAGGCCTGTATAATGCTCTCTTGTAGCCTTAACTGATGGAATGAGCTTTGCATGTGTTGGTTAAATTGTTGCGCTTTCAAACATTTTGATACGTGTGGGATAATGAGCTGCAGATCGCTCAATCAATTTTAAGATATTTTAATTTATATACCATTTTATATTTGTTTTAGGTTGGTGTTCTGTGTTTGCTGTATTGATTTAATTAGTTGCTATTTATTGTAGAATTTCATGATATTTGTAATTGCTTATGTCAATGAATTGAATAATGTGCAATATTTCTGTAAGAATGCATTTCTTGGAAATAAAGAGTCTGATCTGATTATACATGTGTGCATTCATATATAGCAAACATATATTCCTGTTCTGCTGAGGCCACCCTCTTCACTGACTATAAAGATGGTTCTGTATTTTGAATGAGGCCATACAAATTGCACAGAAAGGTATACTTTGCAAAAGTCTATGAAATTTGTTGCAGCTTCACAAAAGCTTGCAATCTTTGTCACGTCACTATGAAAATCATGAAATATGGGGAAATATATGTCATCAGCAAGTCTCGTAGTGGTTGCAGACAGCAAAGAAGACACGGGCACAGACCAGGCTACGTGCAAGTAGCAGCTTTATAGGCCGGTAACTGAGTTGCATTACGTTAGGAGTCACGGGATGCATGTGTTTTACGGTGAACGTGAAATATAATGACAGTGCAAACTGATTAACTGTAATTTTGCTGCAGAGCATGACATGCACAATCACGACAATGCCCCAATTCGTGGATAGATATCCGATGCCGAAACGGGAGAGGTTCCGAGGACAGTGAAAGAAGTAAAGAAATGAGAGTGGTGGCGCAGTGGGGGGATAAAAATGTGAAGGAGACGCGTGAACTAGCCTATGTTCGCATTAAAGTCTGACGAGCGTGGGAGCTAAATGCCATAAAGACGGTGAGATGCGAGTGCGATCTCAATGAAAGATAGGGCTTATGGCCTAATCACAGCGCCACAGAAAATAGCTAAGCAGGGGTGGAGAAAGTTAATACAACTGATCGCTAATTGTAACAAATTAAAGAATTAAATAATTAAATCAAAAACGGGCACTGTGCAACAAGTTACCGTATAGTGAAAAAGATCTAAGAGTGCTTAATGGAGTAACGTTATATACAGTGATTATATGCCAAATGCGATGAAAAGAAACACACAACAAGCACCAGAAAATGTCTACAGTCTGAGGCGGCATTGGCTTAGTCAGAAGTGAATTGCTTCTTGAAGAATTCACATCAGATGCTTCCGAAGTTAAGAATAACAAGCTAACGAGGAGGGAGGGGGAGAAGGGGGGGGGAGAATGGAGGGTGGTAGTGAGAGCAGACAGCAAGGGGGTGGAGGAGGCTTAATGAGCCATGGCAGAAAGGCAGATGGTGGCTGCGGGCGTGCACGCTCATGTGCACTCAAGCTTTAGGCCACCAAAAGCCTCTGGTGGCACTTTTAAAAGCCACTTACTAAATGTCTTGAAGAGACAACATGCGCTGTCTCAGGCGAGACCTAAAAAAGGGTTGAAACTCAGGGTCAGATGGGCATTGAGATTCAGATCCATGTGCACCAGAAGCGGGTATCTTGGACGGCCCTTATCTCTGGGGGGACCGCCTTAAGCA
This sequence comes from Triturus cristatus, assembly GCF_964204655.1. Classification (NCBI taxonomy): domain Eukaryota; kingdom Metazoa; phylum Chordata; class Amphibia; order Caudata; family Salamandridae; genus Triturus; species Triturus cristatus. The sequence goes on from NC_140583.1 coordinate 744,435,985, forward strand.
AGGCTGCATCACTTTCTTCGTCTGTATGGTCCTACCAAAATCGGGCATCAGAGAAGGAAACAAAACGGGACACTCGCTCCCTTTCCTGGTCAGCAATGCCATTGAGGACCCACCGATCATACGGAAGCGGGGGAGGCACCTTCTTGATGTGCGTCCCATGGACCCACCCTTCAAGCTTCACTGCGGTGCGGGTGGCGAGCAGAACCTGAAGTGGCCCCTTCCACCTGGGCTTCAGGCAGTTCTTCCATTGAAAATTCTTTACAAGGGCGAAATCTCTGGGCTGTAGCTGATGCCCGGACCCCTCTGGTACTGGTTGCAGCGTGGCGTGAATCTGTTGGTGGATAGAATAAAGATATTTAGTTAACTCGTACAGATAGTCTACAAGCAGGGGGTCCTCTATTTCGGAGAAGTGCTTGGGTCTTGGGACGCCCCAGACATTGGCGGGGCGCCCAAAGACCACCTCATACAGGGACAACCCTGTTCTAGAATGCACTGTCGCCCTGGTTTATAACAGAGCCAAAGCTAACGCATCTGACCATCGCAATCCTGTGCTTTCTTGAATCTTTGCTAACTTCAGTTTGAGAGAACCATTGTACTTCTCAACCAGGCCTGCTGACTGGGGGTGGTTCGCTGCAACTTCTGCTTAATATGTAAGCCTTTGCACACCAATTCAATGACTTTTGAATTGAAGTGACTTCCGTTGTCACTCCAGATCACATGTGGCAATCCATAGCGCAGGAAGAACTCTTTTAAGAGTGCCTTCGCGGTCGCCATGGCTGTATTCTCTTTAGTAGGGTACGCCTCAATCCATTTACTTAATGCGCAAATCACTACAAGCACAAATTGTTAACTCATTCCATTTAGATGAAATCCGTCTGGAGCACCTCGAAAGCCAAGCAAGGCGGTGCAAAGTTACCTGCAGGTGTAGAAGTGACTTTCCCAAGATTATGTTTCAGACAAACAATGTAGTGCTTCACTAGGTGTGTGGCTACCTTAGAGATATTATCATTTTGCCATACTGAGTCCAATAGCTTACAGATTCCTTTGGCACTAATATGTGCGGGACCGTGGGACATGGTCACAACAGGGAGCACGTATGAATTGGGCAGCTCCATCTCTGTTTCCCAGACATGTCAGTCCAGCACCCATCCTCATCCAAACGCCCTGTACTCTCGTCCCATATTGCCAGGTCATCTACGGTCGCCTCACTCTGTATTTCCCTGACATTTTCTAATGTGTCCTCGAACATTCCATTGTCTGGAACCCACCTAGCGGGACCTGCCATGAACATCTTTTTCATCTTCGATCTAGCTGTCTCCTTAGCTGTCTGATCTGCAAACGCATTTCCCCTTCCAACGTCATCTGTCACTGCTTTATGAGCGCTACATTTTATTATTGCCAACTTATCAGGAAGTGTCAATGCTGACAACAGCCTATGTATCAATGGGCCATGTTGTATCCGCAACCCGTGCGAGGTCAAGAACCCTCTCTCTGCCCAGAGGCACCCGAAATTATGGCCCCCTAGGTGTCGGTGTAGACATTGCCAGTCAGTCCTTCACTCAACTCACAAGCCCTAAGGAGGGCTACCAACTCTGCAGCTTTGGCTGATTGGTATGGGATACGAGATGTCTCAACTACAGTGTGTAACGTTGTGATTGCATAAGCTGCAGTGGTAGTGCCATCTGGTAGTTTGAAACAAGAGCCATCAACATATAGTTCCCCTTGGGGGTCAGATAAGGGTTCAAGTCCCTGTTTGGGCACCAACTGAAGGAAGTGGCCCTTAGGGGCCACCCGGGTTACTTACAACCACCTGGCATGCCTTCAAAGAATGAAGAGTCAGTCAGACAGTAGAGAACAAAAACAGGCTTTTATTAGCAATACTCTGCAGAGGAGTCCAATCTAACCTGCACCCTAAGATGTCTGCCGAGGGACTGACCTCCCAACAGTCTACAACACGTAATGATTCTTCCCAAGAGCATCCAACCACGCCCACAGTGGAAAGTTACCGGCCTGGTCCGAACCTGGACAAAGGAGGCACAGAAGGATGACCTACCACCTGCCAGATGGGTACATGCTAGGCCTGGGCAGTAAATTCCGTTCCGCTCGCGGAATTTGCGGAATTTGCGGAATTTCGCGTTCCGCGGAGAACGCGAAATTGCTCAAAAGTCTGCTTTCCGCGATTTCGCGAAATTTTTGCTTGTTCGCGTTCTCAAAATGCGTGTTCGCGAGATATTTCTCCCCGAGCACGCAAACAGCAATTGTGAACAGGAAAAAAGCATCGCGAACAAGCAATTCCGCGTGTTCGCGGAATTTCTGCGTGTTCGCGGAGATTTTTTACTGTTTCGCGGAGATTTGCGTAACGCAATTACGCAAATTCCGCCCACCCCTAGTACATGCTATTTGCAATTCAAGGTTCCCGCTCTGAGTCTCAGCGTCTCCTAGTGTGGGAGCAGAACTACACACTCGGGTAGGTATGCGAGGGCAGAATGGCCTATTCATTAGTAATTCGGAAAGCAGCCTTGAACAGAGGGTAAAATTATAATGAAGTACAGTGTTCTACTGAGGCAAGCAATACTGAATAATGAGGCCTAGTTCGGGCACAGCCTCAGCAGCCTAGGGATTACAAAATACAAAATGGAGTCACACTTGCTAACTGAAGCCTGCACATTACAGGGATAACTCAGTGGGTTGCATAACATGATGCAAATGGCGTCTATTTAGCCACACACTGCAAACCTAACATACCTGTGAGCACCAGCTGCCCCTGCAGTGCACGCAAATTCCTGCAACCGAGGCACCTTTAAGACCAATCATGACCCCCTGAGCCCCTAAGGCACCAGTGTCCCTCCTGTGAGCAACACCACATACAGAGACACCTCTGTAACCCACACACTGAATCAGTGTAGGCAGTGGCAAGCTGACTCTTCCTAAAGGCGACCTGCCATTGACGGGACTCAGAATCTGCCCCACCGCAGCTCACAATGCACCTTTCGTCGCTGAGAGCCATCCCACTTCTATCGATGACAAGATCGTGTCACTTGAGGGAGGGTGTGAAGACTCTCCTTGCACTGCCTTCCTGTGTACACCCTGTGCATCAACACCATGTTCAGCAAGGATGAACTCGGCGGACAGGCTCCCACCACCACAGCTGTCAGCTTGGTGGTCTTCCAGGCAGGGACTGAGTGTAGACTTGTGGTGGGCATGCTAAAGGTATGTCCCTGGCAGGGGTAAACCATTAATTTACTCTTTTCTACTTTAAAAGAAAATATTAATTTTTCCAGTTGTGCAACTAAGCCGGTGGTGTTACTTCTTAAAATGGTGGGCCAGTATATTTTGAAAAGTGCATGCACTATGTAGAGAAGGTAACCTGGGCTCGTCCAGCAGGGACCATATGCCTGCTAATGCCCTCGCTGAAAGCTGATAGGGCGGAGTGGAACTCTACAGAATTCCACGAGTTTTTATGCAACTCTGCAGAATTCCGAATAATGCAACTCCGCAAACACCACCCATCCCTTCTTATAAAGCTTTTGTGTTCTGTGATGTGGATTCTGCTTTTATGCGTTATCATCCTCACATACTTAAGGCCACAGGGACATGTAATTTAGTAAGTCAAACTCTGGCTGTACAGTTTGTTTGCTCTCACTTTTACCAGGCTGTATTCATGTCAGTATCTAACTGAGTAGAATGTGAAGTCTGAGCACGCACTGCACAAGAGCCACAGGGGATATAGCCATGTACTGGTGGTAGCCCCAGAGACTTTCTTGCCTGTTGCTCTAAGCCTTCACCAGTCTAGAATGTACTAATTTGTCTTTAAGGTTGTTACTTCTTTTTAATGCAAACAAGGGGCATGGAATGAACCTGTTTCCTCTGTTCAAGATATGCCAGTTCTTGCATATTGTTTTAAACTGCCCAAAATGCAAATTGTCTCTCAACACGTTCGGGTGATAGCTCTCTTGGGAAAGCAATGCATTTCATGCCATAGGCTTCTTGAATATTTCTGTTTCAGGAAAGCACGCTTTAGGGAGTATCAAAGGATCTAGGAAGGATAACCTCTTGTTACTAAATTCACAAGTAAATCGCAAGAAGGGATACAGAGAGCCACTGGTGAAAAAAAAAATGGAAGAAGCATTTCCATGCCAAATGACAAAAATATCTTCTATGTAGCACTTCCACATACCCAGAAGGGAGTGGTATGGGTTGTCAGGACGACAGATATGTTCTCTTTTAAAGGCATCCATGTACAGTTTCGCCAGTCTGGGAGCAAAAGTACTTCCCAGGGTAGTCCCTGACATCTGCAAATAAAAGCAATGTTCAAACGGAAAGAAATTCTCTCTCATCACCAAATTGGCGCGTTTCATGATAAAGGGCACTGGTGAAAGAACATCAAGGTTCTTTCCTATGAGCAGATATTCTACAGTTGCCAAAGTTTGTTCTTACGTAATGCATGCAGATAAGGACTCAACATCAAAGGAGACAAGGTAATCTGTTTCAGTGTTGAATTCCACATCTGTCAACAGGCGAAGGACATCTTTGGTGTCTTGCAGAAAAGTTGGCATTTCAAACACCAGAAGTTTAAAGAGTTTCTCCTTGAGAGTTTGGCCCATGATAGTCCCTTAGCTGGGCACCTTGGTCAGGAGAAAACATGGAGTAGATTACAGTCAATCACTTCTATTGGCCATGTCCCAGCAGGTCAGGACTTCTGTCAGTCTGTGTCTCCTGCCATGTCAGTGGCAAGGCAGGACGATGCCTGAAGGCCCCCTTAATTCCACTTCCAGTGGTTGTGGCACCCTTTGAAACAGTAGGGGTCAAAATTGTTGACCCCTAAACCCTCAAACAGCCTCAGGGAACAGATATATTCTGGTGGTAGTGGATCATGCCAAACCAAAGGGGATCATGCCGTCAGGTATCCTGAAGCTATTCCCCTTAGGTCAACCAATGCGTCTGTAGTGGCCAAGGCCCTCCTTGGTATCTTTACCAGTATTGGATTCCCTAAGGAGGTATTATCCAACAGAGTTACAAACTTCGTGTCTACATACTTGAAACACATGTGGGAGGAGTGAAAGGCTGCTATGATTGAGTTTCAACCAGGTCAAAGGGTGTGGGTATTGGAGTCTGTGTCCCCTAGGGCCCTTCGCCACAAGTAGGGTGGACCCTACCCTGTCCTTGAAAAAAAAGGGGGGTCAACTATTTGGTGGCCTTTTGCAATTGCAAATATCCCCAAAGGGTTATATACATATCAACCGCTTGAACCCCTATTATGACAGAGCGGATGAGGCCACGCTTTTGGTTACAGTGGAGGGACAAGAAGCTGAGAGTGAACCTCTCACTGATCTCCTTTCCAGCAATTTAAAAGATGGGTTTGTCGGACACCCTCAAGGACCAACAGCAGTATGATTACAGGCACGTCCTAAATCAGTATGCTGAGCTCTTCTATCTGACCCCAAGTCAGACTAGCCAGTGTTCTCATGATGTGGACACTGGTGACAGCCCACCAGTCCCAAAAATGATTTATGGGCGGTCTGATCGTGTCAGAGAGAGCTTCCAAGCTGAAGTAAGCAAGATGCTGGGATTGGGTGTTCTTGAACCAACAGATAGCCCCTGGGCCAGTCCAGTTGTCTTAGTTTCGAAACCTCACTCTAAGGTGCATATGTACAAGCCCCTATTGCCACCACAGCGTCACTTTTACGGACATTGTGGTGGCGATAGGGGCTGCGCCTTACGTACAAGGCAGCGTTAAGTCACGAAACATGGCTTAATGTTGCCTTGTACATAAGGCACCCTTTCACTCTATGGGTGTTCCACCGCAACACCCATTGTATTTGACGCTGCCCCCTATGTACAAGGGTGGCATACATAGGAGGCAGCGCCAAAATTAAGATCAGGGAAATCCTGGTCTTAAGTTGTGGAAACGAGGAGAAATGCATTTTTTCTGCTCGTTTTTTCTTTTTCCATGTGTGCTGCCTTGTGCAGCACACATGGAAAAAGAAAAATGCCATGGTTTGTTTATGTACAGGAAGGTGTCCCTTCCTGTACATAAACAAACCTTTTAAAGAAAATGTCATTTTGTAACTTTCATGTTTGCTGCATGAAGCAGCACACATGAAAGTTACAAATTGGCTTTTTAAGATTGCTTATGTACAGGAAGGGACACCTTCCTACACATAAACAATCCTCCCCTGCACACAGACACCCTTGCACTCTTTGAAGGACTGCCTGCATTTGATAAAGATCAAGACCTCCTGTGGACAGAGGAGCTGTCCAGAATAAACCAACTTCAAATAACAAAGAACTCTGCCCTGAGGAACCGAGAGACCACTGCTGGACCCCTCTCTGCACCAGACGCCCATGACCTGAGTCTAAGTGGCTCACCGGTCCTGTGAAGGTTCCCCAGTGGATCTGAGCAAGAGTCAACTGTGGGCTGACCCCTGCCAGGCTTCACCTCGACGCCTGCAGTCTCAACTTGAAGACTATCCCTGACCAGGACCTTCCCGGTAAGATGTTTCCGATGCCTAAGGACAGCCCTGCGCCTAAAGCCCCTGGGGACCTCAACCATTGGTGTCACTATGTCCCCTTGCATCTCTACTTACCTGGGCAGCTGTGGATTTTCTTTGTCCGGCCTCCTGGCCTAACCTGCAGCCTTTGTTCAAAGCCGATCTCCTCCATTGTAAAGCATTGGGCGACAGATGCTGTGTTGGCACTCTGCACCCAAACCCCCCTGTGCCGTGGTGAGTGTAAGTTTGGTGCTGCCTTGTGGCCCCGTGCTTTCCTTAAATCAAGGAGATCAACCTTGGACACCACTTTACTCACCTGTGAGCAGCATGTCTTTAATCATCTCCAATCTCCATTGGTTAACAATGGGCGTCCAACCTTGACTGTGACCTCTGAACCCGGCCGCCCCTATTCCGCTGGTGGTGCACCTTTGCTCCACACTTGACCCTCGCCCGGTGCTGACCTTAAAATCCCAAAAAATGTATTTGTAAGTCGTGTACTTGCCTGAAAAACTTCATTCTTGTTTTCCACCCATAGGTTAACATTGCAAAGCTTGAAAATTGCACTGTGCCCACTTTTTAAAGTATAAAGTATTTATTCTGAAAAACACAGTTACCTTTTTGTGGATATCTTGGTCTTAAAATTAATCTTGAAAGAAGTTTATTTTTAAAAATGAGTGTGGATCTCCATTTTGAGTCGTGTGCCATTTATTAGTCACTGTGTACACAACAAATATTTCACACTCCTCTGTGTTAGGCCTAAGGCTGATCTCCCACACTACCACAACTAGAGAACTTTGGGTTTACATTGAGCCCTGTACACTTCTGGTGGAATCTTTGGACTCTGTGCATAATATAACCAGCCAGAGGTATAGCATATACAGAGCCAGAATCCTACATCCACCATGAAAATATTCTGTTTGAAAACAGCCCATATTGCTTATAGAGAGAGGTAATGCTTTTAAAGAAAAATGTTCACCTTCTGGGAAGACACTGGATGAGCAATCAGCAGTTCCTTGGACCGCTATTCTGCTCCTCCTAAGGATGTCCAACAAGATTTACAAAGGGGAACCCGTCCCACAGTTATGGCTTCTCTTTGCGAAACATTCACGATCCAAATGCGACTGCAGCTGCGGTCTCAATCCATTAAAACATACCTGTGTGAGTCACAATTATTTTAATGTTCAAATAATGTTATTCTGTGCATATGTATGGATTAACAAAATCTTATATACTTTCTTTTATGTGCGTGCCTCACACAGAAATAACGTTTTTTGACTAACTGAGCTCCTTGTTAACTGCCAGGTGGGATACTGAGAGAAAAATGAACAAATTCGTCCAACCTCTCAATGTGTGCAAATGGGTGTCATGAGTTAAACTTCTTGCGATGTGGAATGTCCTGCTGGATCTGGTCCAGGTCCTTTAAGGCAGGCCTCTCTCAAAGAGTTTAACTGAGATATTTACCGCCTTTGTTGAGGTGATAAATGTCTGCTGCAAGGGTGCTGGTGAGGGTTGGAGTGGTAAACTAGGTCAAGGTGGACATTTAAGGCACACGGAATCAATGTTCTCTCTGGTGGGAGCATTATGTGCTCCCCATATTGCTTGCAGTGCCAATATTCTGAATAGTAGGTACTTACTGCACTTTATAAATACACCACCTTGGAGTGCTCAGCCAGTATGAGTTTGGAGTAGAATGTTGGTGTGGATGGAATGTTGGATGTCTGTGAGTGTCAGTTGGGTATGGGCTGAGCAGCAGGGTGGCTGCTCCTCGTGGGGTTCCTCGTTTCTTCATGTAACATCTTAATAAAAGTACTTATCTAATCTACGCTTGGAGTCCGGACCATCTTTTAGATTACAACATTTTGGCGATGATACTGAAGAAGAATCCACGTGTACCACCTTAGGAACTTGATACTGAAACTTAACAGAAACAGAAAAGTGAAGCCCAAGATGTTGGAAAACTGAAACGTGACAGTAACAGAAAATTGAAGCCCTACGAAGTCACAAGGTAAATGGAAATTATAGGCATGTATTTATTGCTATCTGGCACCTGAACCCCACCAGTGACCCTGCCAATGGTTGCCCTTTAACCCAAGTGTGCCAGATTCAGTGTTAATCATGGGCAAAATACGAGCTTCAGTATTTCACTTTAAATATGTTGATCGGGGGCAAAGATCGGGCCCCAGTGCTAACTGTTGAAGGATTAGGTCCCAGTGTGAAGAATCTTTAAGTGTGTTGATCAGGGGCAAAGTTTGGGCCCCGGTGTTTATTATTGAAATATATTATTCGGGGGCAAAGACCGGGCCCCGGTGAGAAGCTGTTAAGCAGTCTGTTGACTTTCACTATAAATATGTTGATCAGGGGCAAGGATCGGGCCCCGTTGTTGTCTGAGACTGTTTGGCAGGGATGAATTATATTGAATATTGATTCTTTGGAAGTGTCGAGTGAGGGCAATGATTAACAGAAGGCTCTGAGGTTGACAAATCATCACACAACACTTATATTATTTGGCAGCAAACGTTTTCAGGAGCAGAGATGTGCTGATCTCGACTGAATTACAACTTTATTCAATGGTTTTCACTGCTTTGTCAGGGTGTGCCGTATATGTGCGGTTGTGTCCTCAGTAACGGATTAACTGTTACAGTTTAAATTTTAAAAAATCCTGCACGAGATGGACAACACACGTAACAATTTACCTCCTCATGGAGACCTTCAGCGTCATCATGTCACCATCTCTTTTGTGACGACTCCTCACTCCATCTGCGTCAGTACTCCTGTGTGGCGATTATGGGTCCATGTTCATGCCGAGAACCACCCGGTTCTACATTGATATGCATGCCTCCATTTTTATGTTAATAACCCAGGCGCACACAGTTTACAGGTCCAGGTATGACAACAATGTCAATTGAGAGTTTCAGATTACCAGGAACCTTCCTGCGCTGAGATCGGCTATGGGTCAGAGAGATGTGTGGCTATATTTTTAACAGTTAACCTTCCTGCCTTGCTGATGTGTGATATATCGTTTATTAAGAGCTGAAGATTACTTGGTAAATTTCTGTGAGAATATCAACAGCGTGTCCTTTAATTCAGAATGACTAAAAAACACAAGTGAGAGGAAAAGAGCAAGCCTTCCTGCCTTTGCTGATGTGTGATATATCGTTTATTAAGAGCTAAAGATTACCTTGTAAATTGCTGTGAGAATATCGACAGTGTGTTCCTTAATTAAGAATGACTAAAAAAAGTGAGAGGATAAGAGAAAACAGTCCAGAACAGAAACCAGAGTTAATATTGAGCGTATAACCGGGACATCAAGTTCAAGAGTGAGTCAGACAGCACAAAATAGGGACAATGTCCCAGAACTGGAAGCAGCGGGGCAGTGAGTCCATAATGGGAACAAATGTCCCAGAAACAAAACCAAGACAGAGAGCGTGAAAAAATAAAAAAAAGAAGAATGATAAGTGGCAGAGAGCCCAGAACCGGGACAGTGATTCTAGAAGTTAGAGTCCAGAGTGAGCCTGGAACAGGGATAGTGATCCCAGAAGTTGGTCATTGAGTTAGAGTTTGGAGGGGACAAAGGTCCCAGAACTTGAACCACGACTGAGAGCCCATGTTGGGGACAAAGGTCCCAGAAATTGAACCACAACAGTTAGCTCTAAATGGGGACAAGGGTCCCAGAAGTGGAAGCTTGTTGTGTATGAGTTGGTGTTGAGGTGTTCGGCCACTCATTGAGTTGTGTATGAGATGGCTGTGTTTTGTGAGTCACTCATTACAAAGTATATGTTGTTGAATAACTGTGCGTGTATAAGACATCCATTGTCTCATTGTTTGAGTTTCCCTTTTGTGGGTGAGTGAGTGTAGCATTGTTTTATTGGCGAAAGTGTGATGTACCATTATGTTTTGTTCTGAAGTGTGTGTAGCAGTGTTATGAGGGGGTTCGTTTACTGATCTGTGGTGCGCATTTACGTTATGTTGTTTCCTGATACATTGCTTTGAGGTTTGTTCCCTGTGTGTCGCTTGTTGTGCCGGTCTGGCCAACTGGTATAATCCATGGCATGTGGGGTATGGTTTATGAGGTAGGATGGTGGTTTGAATCAGGAAGAGATGTGATGTGATGTTTTGTTCAGAGTGTATTGTGGCGTGAAATCTCTAGTACAGTTCAGTGCGAGATGAGATGTGGTACGGTGTGACAGGTTGTGATGTGAGATGTTTCTTTTAATTATTCATTGTGGGTATGAGTGTTGTCTTTCATACACCTATTTATGCATAGTTTCTTATGTATTATTGTATTGTATTTTGTTTCTTGATCTTATTATTAATGCATTGCATCCAGTTTCTTGACGATATGTCTATATGTTATTTGCCATATTGTCATTTTTTTAATTGTGTCATTTAGTCTATTTCACAATGTATTTGTTCCCTGTAAAGAAGAGAGATATGTTGTACCTGCTGCTCAGCCAATATGAGTGTGGAGTGGAATGTTGGTGGGGATGGAATGTTGGATGTCTGTGAGTGTCAGTTGGGTATGGGCTGAGCAGGAGAGTGGCTGCTCCTGGTGGGGTTCCTCGTTTCTTCATGTAACATCTTAATAAAAGAACCTATCTAATCTATGCTTGGCGTCCGGACCATCTTTTAGATTACAACACGGTACTTATTGAGTGCAGTAAATAACAATATTGTGATTAACTCCTTATAATGGATCTAGAGAGGTCTGTAGCCACAACTGATGTTTCAGTTGAAATGAGACTTGGGAAGAAAAGATGGGACCTGAGTGCAGGGTACAGACGTTGCCACTGTTAGCCCTGTGTGAATAATAAAGAGTGTGAGGTCCCAATGCTTGGCATAATGAATTGTATTTCTCTTTAGCCACTTAGCCCTTTGAGAGTCACCATGGTTTTCAAGAGGCCAGAAATATTTCGGTAACCCAACTAGTGATATCTTAGATTTCAACGATATACAAGTACGATTTTTTTTAGGATAGAATTAATCAGTTATTGAGATATTCCATTACTAATATGGTCTGAGTTGTTTTGGATTACCAACCGTGTACTGTGAGCTGAATTTACAGGAACCCAGGATATCTGATGAACTCTTTAACTTGTTGTAATGTGGAACGTGTTCCTGGCTGTATTACGGTGTTACAAAATTCCTTTGTTATTTGACATGGCAAATGATTTTATGGCGTACAATTTCTCACGTGACCTTTACCTTTCGCTGCAAGTTACTCCATATTGTTTGCAAACTCTGAAGACAAATGTTACAAGAGGAATGCCAACATTTTATGTCCATTTGCAGACTAAGAGCAGACCGCAAGCTCGCAGACCTTAGAACAGAAATCCAGTCTTGCAACACGGCTATTGTAAGAATACACCTTTCTTCCTTAAGGGCTTAAGAAAAGAAGATTGTTTATTTTAGACTTGCCATTTTCTTGAACCGTTGTCATGTACCATTTGTGAATTAAGACTATAGAGAATTGGCAGGACCGTAAACCATAATCCCCAAGGTTACAGGGGTAATGAGTACAGCAAAAGCCACGGCAGTTCAATTGATCTCCAGACTTTTCCAATGCACCTAAAAACAAGCAGCGAGTGGAAAAGCCTCGGATTCCCATGGGGAGCTGAGGCCACTTTGTAGGATTTGCAATCGTAATATTCATTTGTATTTATTATTCTACAAATATCCTCTAGTGGGATCACTTTTATTTATGTTAACCATGAGAAGGGTTCTGTTTTTATATTCAATTTCCATCAGGAGGGAATGATCTCCATATTAACTCTTCGGTGCCCAAGGTCTTTACCAAAATTGGCATTAGGTTGTCTAAACACGTATTTTGATGTGAAACCTCCATTGTGGATGCCTGTAGTATTTCGGCCTGGGGTCATTGGCAACCTATGTAAGCCTACCATCCACAGGCATGTCTAAAACCCACTAGTGAGAGGAATGCCTTGAAAATGTTAAAGGATAAGTAACAGAATCAGAATGTCTTCATCATCTGCCAAAGGAAATCCCAAAAATTCTGGCAAACAGTAAAAGTCTCCTCATCCAACATTCTGCTGCAATAGTTCCTTGTTGACATTTAAAGCGCCCAAGGCACAAACATCAACACAATGAAGAACAAGTTTTACATGCTGCATAAGAACAATGCAAGCAATCAACCTCTGGGCCCACTTCAAACAGTGTAATCCTAAAATGACAATCCAATGAAACCCCTACAAGGGGGCATGCCAAAATCAAACCTCAAATGCCGATCCCTTTAAGATTAGCCAATGTAACTGGTGTCTGCAGAGGGTATCTTCCCTAGACAGTCTTCCATTTCTTGGTACTCCAGCGCCTGTAACCTCTCGGTATGCCTTATGGCAGAAACCCTCAGCCCGAGCATGGGCATTCTCCCAAAGTATCTGCAATGACAACACCACCAGCACAAAGATCACTGTGCGGAAATGGAATCCACCAGCATCTCCGCTGGTCTGCAGGTTATAGACCCCCAGATACCCAACCCCTACATGTCTGCTGTCGAAAGATATCTGCATTATTATTGCAGTATCAATAATGTCCCTAAACTGAAGCAAGACCCAGGAGGGAGTGGGCCTCCCTCCTCCCTCCCCTATCATGTGGATCTGTATGGTGCAAGAGCATCCCAACAGGTAAAAGCGCAGATGGTGACGGGATTGTTCAGTCTGAGAGTCATTACGAAAGAAGCCGCACTGTCATCAACCCCGTCCTGCCGGGGTAACAGAAAGGGCTTCCAAACCTTGGCATATGTTTCTAGTTGGTCGTTCATCCTATAAGTGATTCGCTCATAGTCTGTGGGTTTCCCCACTTCTAGGAGCAATTCAGCACCACTGGATACATCAAATAATGGAGGACACAGAGCTCCGCAGACATCCACCGTTTTCTGTGTTTGGTAGAAAAATCTCAGCCGAACGTATCATGTAAAAGAGTTAGTCGAGCAGAGGGGATAATCCAAATAGCTTCCGGTTCATCACTTCCTACTAGTAACCAGTAAATTTGCGGCAGCTTCACAGAACATGCTACATTTCACAGCCACTCACCTGGCACCGCCAGAAATTACTGTGTGGCAACTGGCCAGCTCTGTGCAACTTAACTGGGCATCAGAACCAGTTGTGTAACAAATAGTTTGAAGTATACGAACTTTAACCTAGTGTCGCATGGGAAAGAATCCTGGGAAGCCACAACGAGGACCAGGTCTCAGAAGAGTACATGTATCCTACGACTCCCTGCCAGTAAGTTCCAGTGGCCTCCAAAGTAGGCTTTGAGAAGGTGACCAGAAGCTGTACATTTCTGAAATCACCTCTCTGGCAGCGCTGCACTTGTCAAACTATCGGCCAGGAAGAGATCGATATTGGGTCTTTACCCAACTGCCCCAGAAGACAGTGTTCGAGTTGGACATATTGCCATAGGGATGCTTGTCCAAGCCGTGTACGGAAGAAAGACCAGTGAAGGATTTAAAGGTGGTGAACGAGAGAATCTGGCTGAGCATGGGAATGCCACACTCCTTCTAAGTCTCCCAATCGACCGTCTGTCCACCTATGTGTAGCTTTCATGCTTCATGCAGCCATGGCTCCAGTTTAAGGCAGGCATGCACCTGTTTTCAAGTGCAAAATATGTTTAATAATATGGGATTAGTCAGTACTCGGGCCTCAGCTTTGAGACTTAAAGGGCGCCGAGGGTAGCCCCATAGTTTAGGATATTTCTTTTTATCTGGCCCCATACATGAGGGTCCTTAATCACCACTGTTGAATATGCCATTTACGATAAGTGGCAAATGCTCATATGGGGCAAGTGCAGCCTTCCCACCTACGTGCCTACGGCATTCAAAGCTGGGGTTTACTCGCTCCCCATACAAAGCCCTTCATTTAAGTCTATTGTTTGGAGGATGGAATACAAAATGGGGATTGGTAACATCCCCATTATATATTTAAATTGTGGAGTCATCACCGTCTGCACTGCCTCTTTACGACCCCACAGGGATAGATTATGTCACGAAAACCATCCATGTGGAAGCAAGCAAGAGCAATAGATAATCCTGAGCCACGTGCATTAACCCCTATTTAGGCGTACTCCTAGATAATTCATGCCTTCCGGGACCCACCTCATTCCCATAACCTGGACACAGGTCCTGGTCGTGACTATAGATATTGGCATTGCCTTGCACTTCCCACAGTATACCCAGTATCCAGAGAACACTGAGATGGTGTTCAGCAGGGCTTTCAGAGCGGAAATGGACTTCAGAAGTTTGGAAATGGGCAACACTACGTCATCTGCAATGAGGAAAGACGTAATGGGCCCTGCACGAGTGGAGATGTTCTAATTGTATTTGCCAGGGGTTCGAGAGTGAGATGAAAGAGTAAAGGGGACCGCTGGTAACACTGACGGGTGCATCTTTTAATCAATATCATACAGGAAAGCTGCCTTCCACAGTTGATCTGTGCTGTCGGACCATCATATACCCATTTATCTTTATTAATAACGTCTCACCCTGCCCAAAGTGATCTATAACCTGGAACAAATAAGGCCATTTGACACGGTTGAATGCCTTTTCTGCATCCAGAGACATGGCAACTATTTCTTCATCTGCATTCTAAGTTCTATTGAAGATGAGCCAGAGTGCGCATGTGGTTTCTGGAGTAGTGCCCTGGCAAATTCAAATTTTTATTGTTTTCAGCCAAACTCGCCATAACAAATAATAGTACATTATACAAAACAAACTGACTTCATAAAAGTTACCACAATTCAAAATGATGCAATGTGATCAATGATCGAATAAGAATAATTTCAATCTCATAATTTGTCTGAATTACAACACATCAATTTATAGATTAATTACTCTAAATTTCGCCAAACATAGCTAGACATGGGGTCAGCAGACCACCATGTCTGTGACTGCTTTTTCAATAAAGCAGTTTTTTTAGATGCAGCCCATTTTCCATAAAGGAAAATGGGCTCTATTTAAAATAGAAAAATTTAACTTTTCAGTTTCATTTTTTAAGGGCAGGCAGTGATTCCTGGGACAAAATATTTGCGCACCCATTCACAAAGGGGAAGGGGTCCCCAGTGAACCCCTTGAAGTAGGTGGTAAACTGCTAGTGTTTTGCGACCGCAAATGCGGCTGCAAAATAATAGTGCATTGGTGTTAGAGTCGCTGTTAGGAAAGAACACCCTTGGCACGCACCGTCCTAGTAGTGAGTCGCAAATGCTATTTTGTGAGTCAGGAACTCGCAAAATTGAGTTTCTACATACCACCATTTTTTGCAGTCGCAAGCCGGTTGATTTCAGTTTTGCAACCGCAAAAAATGGTCGTACATATGGCCCAAGGTCTCTTGGTCCTTTTTTTGTGAATAGACACGATTATAGATGTTCTGAATGATGGAGGAATTTCTCCTAGAGACCAGATGTTATTAAAAGTGAGAGTTAGAACCAAAGAGCAAAGTGTTAGCTGAGTTCGGAAAATATCTGAGGGAATTTTATCTGGGCCAGCTGCCTTGTCAAGTTTTTGAGCCTTGATTGCCTCTACAACTTGTACAACTTCCTCTTCATTAAATTTTGCTTTTGCTCTTGAGTCTAAATGATCTAGAATGTACTGTTTTGGTCCTTCATGGTTATTGGCGATTTGCTTTAGTTCTATATTCCTGCTATAATCTTCAAATTGCGGTATCTCAGTGGGAGCATGAGTGCCGTCTATTTGTGCTTGATGTTGTGGTAGGAGGCCATTTGGTCCATTAGACAGAAACTCAGAATCTCTCTTGTACAGAATAATAAAGTGATCGATTCAAAGTTGCTGGCTAATATTCAGTTCCAAATTCTTTAGCACAGCCTCATATCCACGTCTAATAATTTCCCAGAATTTCCTTGAATGTCATGAGGATATTCCATCCAACAGTCCTTGACATAGCTTGTGCGACTGGTACTTTAAAAAAATATTTTAATAACCCATTACACTGTTTTCGTTTATCAAGAAAAAGCTGTTAGTTGTCTTCACACAAATGTTGATTCTTTAAGGCCCGAGACAAGGATTTTCTTTTGTTTCACACACTCCACATTGAACCAGTCCTGGCCCTCCTAAGAAAAATTTACGAGGACAGCATTTATTTTGTTATCTCTTTCTATAGTTATCTGTGTCAGCAACTCCTCAAACCTATGCAATTGCGTCTGCTGTTGCTCTATGTCATTCACAGGTATAGTTAGTGTCATAGTATGTAGAATCGTTCATTTTCAACTAGTGATGCATGTGTCTCAGTCAAACTTATCATCAATCCTAATTATGTTTTTCCTGTTTGGTTTTAGAGCTATTTTATGGCCGTTTACATTTCGACTAGGGATTGACTTCAGAGAGCCTGAACCTGGATGCTCCAAAACCAGTAGCAGTGGGTCATAGTCACTTTCAATGCTTTCAATTACAACATATCACTAATAAGATACTATGCTTCAAAATGTATTGCCATATAATCGATGACACTTTGTCTACCAACAATTCAGAAAAGGGTAGATTTAGGGGAATCATCCGATTTGGTTCGGCTATTTAACTGGCACAGACCTCCCTCTATTAAAGCTTTGAAATTCACCTTTTATTGTGCTGGTACAACGATCTGTAGGTGGTGCAGGTATGTCCCAAGCTCTGTCTTCATCAATTATCGATTTATCCTTGAATAAAGCTTGTAGCTCAGTGTTGAAATCACCACAGATCATTGTACAGTTCTTTCTAAACTGGAAAGAACATCCCAGCATCATTTCTGAATGTTGTATCAATGGTTCTTCTAGTCTTCATCAAGAGATGATCTTTAAAAGACAGTATGCCAAATGTAACTTTAACCAGCCACCAGGGGGAAGGTACACATTTTTAATCTCCAGTGACCATATCTTAATTCTTAAATTGATGATTTGAATGTTTTTGTAAATTATAGTGCAGATTATTTCAGTGTTTTAAAGAACAGGCAGTCTTATCCACATGGCCAAGCCCCCCACTGGCCTTCCTTTTTGTTGTTTAGTTTCAGGCAGATGATGTTAAGTAGCCATCTAAATCGATGGTATCTATATTCCATGCCTCCTTGAAACAGCAAATGCCTTGTTGGGTTACAAAAGACAGCCATTTTAGAGATTAAGCCTGCTATGCTCCATCTCATTAATGTTAGACATGCTTTTAGACCAATTTCCGATTTGATAATTCTGGGTTTATCCTACAGGCCTATTCCTTCTTGGTCAACCAATGAAGATGATGAAGTTCTTGATGGTGGTTGAGGAGCGTAGCGCAGTTGGTTATGAGTCGTTTTGTTTACTATACATAATATAATAATTATTAAATTAGACCGTTTGGGAGGCAACTGGCAGGAATTCGAAGCGTCTTCGAACACTGAGGCTGTATTTTTGCTTCACCCACATTTATTCTCAAAACCACTTATACTTGGTTCTTCTATGAATATAAATGGATACGAATTCTTTTCCAGGCGGACTTATACTGATACCCCAGCTGTTCATTACATTTTCTTGGCTGAGAATTTCATTTGTTATCTTCGAATTTGACCATGCTGTCTGTGTGGATTTTCTACCCCTCAGCCTGTTAATTTGCACAAAACTAACTGTCACTAAATTGTCTGATCTTTCATGCTGCAGCCCTGGCAGGGAGTTTATTATATACAGAATGTTCCTTCTATTGAGGATGACTTGACTCCCTCTTGAAATGTATTGACGAGCAAATATGATAGCTGCCTGATTTTTAATGTTGCTTGAAATGTCGTTAGCTCCATTCCATTGTATCGATTTCTGCCTATGGCATTGTCTTTCATTCGTTGAGGTTTCATACCAGAGGTCTGTGTTGGATGGTTGTGCTTGTAAATACGTTGAAAATTAGGCCCTATTGTGCAGACAATTCGTTTGTTTTCCCAGGGTCACAGAGCTTCAGAGTTTGCTTTAGCAAGTTGATGGTTTGGCAGTAATAAGAGTTTATCACAAGAGCTTCCATGAATAGCCTTTCTGATGCTAGATTCTATGTGTTTCAACTTGGAATTGTTTAATGCATCTGCGTTGCTCACTATTAGGCCAGAATGCTCAATGCTGGCCAGTGGTTCTGTACACCTTGTAGATTTCCTTTCTGTAATGCCATAACTGGTATATACTAGCTCGAATTGTTTTGCAAAATTGGTATGTGTGCCTTGGTTTAACAAGTTTCCTCTTGGTCTCTATGTTAAGTTAGGGATATGTGTTTTGCCCTCTATGTTGATCGGTTCTTTGTTATTTTCTATTTCTGTGGATTGGCCCCCATTGAAAGTTTCCGAGTTTTATGTAAGAGAAATTGGCCTAAATCCTGTTGGTATACGTTTTATGAGGGGACCCTTGACCCGGTCACTCCACTCCGCACGGCCCCCGTGTGCCCAGATTCTGCTGCTGCTGCCTTCTTGGCCTCTCTTGCTGCCGCCTCTCCTTAAGGCCCCTGCTCTCCAGGCTTGCCCAGGCTTGCCCAGGCTTGCCCTCGCTCTCCCGCTCCGTCTTCCCGCTCTTTCCACCCCCCTTCCGCTCCCCGCCTCTGCTCTCCTGCTGCCCCGCCCCGTTCTCTTGGCACCCGCTCCCCATTCGCCGCTCCGCTCCCGCCTCCCAGCTGCTCCTCCCTCCCACTTCACCCTATATGGCGGGGACCGCGCGTACGCGCAGCGGCCATGCGCAGCGGGCGCGCGATTGCCTGCCGAAGGCGCGCCAAAGGCAAGCCCATCAACGCCCGTCCACGCCTGGACCGCGCCCGGCGCCAGAACCCCTTGGACCCCGCCGAAGCCAGCCAACCCGTCAGAGATACGACGCCGCCACCCTCCACGCACTCAACACCGGCTGACAGCCAGCCTGCTACCAAGCCAACCCGAAACGCACCCACCGAGCATTCACCTGCCACGCCTGCAACTTCACCTGCACCCGATCCTGCACCGCACCCACCAAGCCAGGCTCCAGCAACAACCACCTCAAGTGCATCTTGCTCAACACCCGCTCCATCCACAGGCACGCCGTCGAACTCTGGAACCTTCTCGACACAACATCACCAGACGTCGCCTTCCTCACAGAAACATGGATGAACGCCTCCTCAGCTCCCGACATCGCCATAGCCATCCCGGATGGCTACAAGATCGCCCGGAAGGACCGCGTCAACCAAGCCGAAGGAGGCATCGCCATCGTCCACAGAAACACCATCCGAATCACGACCAACTCCGACAACACCCTCACCGCCGCCGAACACCTTCACTTCCAGATACACACTGACCCCAAGACCACCCTCAGAGGCACCCTCATCTACAGACCCCCGGGACCACGCACACAATTCAGCGAAGCCATCGCAGACTTCGTCAGCTCGCACGCCCTTACCTCCTCAGACTACATCCTCCTAGGAGACCTCAACTTCCACCTGGAGAACAACAATGACAGCAACACCGCCACCCTGCTGGACAACCTCGCCAACCTCGGACTCAAGCAACTCCCACCCACACCCCTACCCACATCGCCGGCCCCACGCTTGACCCCATCTTCTCCTCCAGCAAGCACATCTCCTTCAGCCACTCCACCGGACTGCACTGGACAGACCACAGCTGCGTCCACTTCAACTTCAGGAGAACCATGACCCACAACCACCCTCAACAGGTTCCCCACAGAAGCTGGAGCAAGATCACCGCCGACCAGCCCACCAACTCCCTCAGCCAGAACCCCCCCACCAACATGACGGACCCCAACGAAGCAGCCCGCAACCTCACACAGTGGCTCACCAACTGCGTCGATGACCTCGCACCACTGAAGAACCCCCCCAGCAGACACGGCAGCAAGAAAGCCTCCTAGTTCACCAACGACCTCAAAAACTCCAAGAAAACTGGCCGTACCCTCGAGAAAGCCTGGCGCCACGACCAGACTACAGAAAACATGACAGCCCTCAAGAACGCCACCCGCAAACACCACCAACTGATCCGCACCACCAAAAGGACCACATTCAAAGAACGACTGGACAACAACTCCCACAACAGCAAGGAACTCTTCAGCATCGTCAAAGAGCTCTCCAGCCCCAGCGCCTGCAACAACGACATCACACCCTCGCAGGACCTCTGCGACTCACTCGCCTCGTTCTTTCACCGCAAGATTGCTGACATACACAACAGTTTCGGCGCACAGACTGTGCACTCTACCACCGATCCGGCGCCCCCACCACCACCCTCCGCACCTGGACGACGGTCAGCACCGAAGATACCACCCACACGATGAACACCATCCACTCCGGCTCCCCAACCGACCCCTGCCCACACCACATCTTCAACAAAGCCGACTCCATCATCGCACCCCAACTTCGGAACATCATCAACAGCTCCTTCGCATCCGCCACCTTCCCAGGGAGCTGGAAACACGCCGAGCTCAGCGCCCTCCTGAAGAAACCCACCGCGGACCCCACGGACCTCAAGAACTTCCGCCCCATCTCGCTCCTCCCCTTTCCGGCCAAAGTCATCGAGAAGATCATCAACAAACAACTCTCCGCCTTCCTCATGACCAATGGATCCCTCGACACCTCGCAGTCCGGCT
The DNA here is from genome assembly GCF_964204655.1 of Triturus cristatus. Taxonomy (NCBI): domain Eukaryota; kingdom Metazoa; phylum Chordata; class Amphibia; order Caudata; family Salamandridae; genus Triturus; species Triturus cristatus. The sequence goes on from NC_140583.1 coordinate 744,457,023, forward strand.
TCCGAGCAAACCACAGCACCGAGACCGCCCTCATCGCAGCCACCGACAACATAAGGTCCCTGCTCGACAATGGGGAAACAGCTGCCCTCATCCTCCTGGACCTCTCGGCAGCCTTCGACACCGTATGCCACCGCATCCTGATACAGCGCCTCAGCAACATTGGAATCCAAGGAAAGGCCTTGGAACGGATCATCTCGTTCCTCGCTGGCAGAACCCAGAGAGTCCGCCTTCCCCCGTTCCTGTCCGTGGCCACCAAAGTCATCTGGGGCGTCCCGCAAGGATCCTCGCTCAGCTCCACCCTCTTCAACGTCTACATGAGCCCCCTCGCAGCCATCGCACGCCAACACAACCTCAACATCATCTCCTACGCCGACGACACCCAGCTGATCCTCTCCCTCACCAACGACCCCGCCACAGCCAGAGCCAACCTCCAGGAAGGAATGAAAGACGTCGCGGAATGGATGAAGCTCAGCCGGCTGAAACTGAACTCAGATAAGACGGAAGTCCTCATCCTGGGAACATCCCCCTCCGCCTGGGACGACTCCTGGTGGCCCCCTGCCCTGGGCTCCGGTCCAAAGCCAACAGACCATGCTCGCAACCTGGGCTTCATCCTGGACTCCTCCCTCACGATGACCAAGCAAGTCAACGCCGTCTCGTCATCCTGCTTCAACACCCTGCGCATGCTCCGAAAGATCTTCCAGTGGATCCCCACCGACACCAGGAAGACAGTCACCCAGGTCCTCGTCACCAGCCGACTGGACTACGGAAACACCCTCTACGCTGGAACCACAGCCAAACTACAGAAAAGACTCCAGCGCATACAGAACACCTCTGCACGACTTATCCTGGACACCCCCCGCTTCAGCCACATCTCTCCCCAGCTGAGAGACCTGCACTGGCTCCTCATCAGCAAGAGGATCACGTTCAGACTCCTCACCCACGCACACAAAGCTCTCCACGACATGGGACCCACATACCTCAACAGCTGCCTCACATTCTACACACCCACCCGCCACCTTCGCTCCGCCAGCCTCGCCCTCGCCACCGTCCCACGCATCTGCAAGACCACCGCTGGAGGAAGATCCTTCTCCTACCTGGCGGCCAAGACATGGAACTCCCTCCCCACCCACCTACGACTGACCCAGAACCATCTCTCCTTCAGGAAACAGCTCAAGACCTGGCTCTTTGAGCAGTAGCGGATCCCCCTCCCCCCAGCGCCTTGAGACCCTATGGGTGAGTAGCGCGCTTTACAAATTCATTGATTGATTGATTGATTGATTGGAATGGAAGGTGCAGGCTTTACCGCACAGAAATCCTGGATTTTATTTCAAGAAATTGCCATTAGTCTTTGTTGGAAGCCGAAGTCCCAGTCCCGCACCACTGTCACCAAATGCGAGACCCGGGACTCCTCACTTAATGTTAGGCCAAGTAAGGACACTGTTTGAGATAGCCCTGCTCACCCCCTTAGTAGCTTGGCACGAGCAGCCAGGCTGATCTCCAAGGCACGAGTGTACAGAATGTCCAACCACACCCACAGCAACCCTCTGGTGACACCACAAATGGACCTCACACGAGTTTGATAAAACAAGTATAAACTTTATATATAAAGATATACGATCAGACCACACAATACAATAGCCAACATATAATAAAGGGTAATATTCATTCCGGATGGCTGGTAGGTTAAAATCCCAACCACCGCTTTCAAAAATGCTATGTTGGTGATGGAGCAAGGACTCGTATAAAAGAGACTTGCTCAGATGCAATCCTCTCATATAACTCGTAACACTGTATTAATAAAGTATTGTGTAAATGAATATGCACCTCATTACATATTTTAGCAAGATGAAGCTTGCTTTCGTGTTTATACCTGAGTGAAACTTAAAAATAGCTGCTAACGTGGGAAACTGTACTGCGCATGCGTCAAACTGCATCTACGCAGAATGACGAGTCTTTGCTTGGAGGGAAATTTCTGCACCTGCGCAGTCGCTCTAAAAATGGCCGCTTGAAAGCTCACATGCTAAGCATCTCATCTTCTACACAAAGAAAAGAGCCCAATGGAGGAAAGCCATCTACTCGACACTCTTGATCTCTACATCCAGGAAAACCTAGCACAGCCTAGGACTATACGTTGCTCCCTCACCTACCTTCAATGCAAAAATAACCATCTCCATTTATAATAATGGGATAATCCTCATCCAGTCATCAGATCGCAACCTAGATCTATTCAACGTATTTTTTCCCCATCATCAAACATGGAGTATCTAATAAAGATTCAGCCCCCTCTCTAGATCATCCTAGATCTATAGACGACCGACATGCACCCCGAATATTGCCCTTGCCCAGGCTAGCCACATTAAACAGTCCACTCTTATCTCCTACACACCCCACCATAGAAATCAGCCCACACAATACCATATCCCCTGATGGACCAGAGTCTTTCCCATTGAATCACCAAACCAATACGTGCCTACAAATCACTGCGACAACAAGGACCACCGAGTCACACAACAACGAAAACATCTCCTCCACTCCGACCCCACCCCGATTTCAGAATACAAGCCTAAAACCATTGCCAGCTAGACCTCCCCCCTACCATCACTCTCAGACCAGCATCAACCCAACTACACAATCCAGAGCACCCCTCTACCTCCTGGCCCCCTGACCCAAACCACAGCCACATGCTCCCATGCCTCAATAGAATCTAGACTTGACAAAATTACACAAGACCTATACCAACTCAAGTCTTACCTACAGAGACTAATAAATATCATGTCAGAGCTGGCCTATAACGGATGGCCAAAAAGGACTCCAGAAAGTAATAGGCACATCCACCCACAACCCAACACATTCCACTCACGGCTACCACAAACAGGCACTCCTTACAACAGGTTGGCAACCATCTCACCACGCCCTCTCACAAGATGGTAATCTATACCCTAGCATAACGCCTCCACGAGGCCAGTCAGGCGTAAGCATTCGCTATCGGACAATGACATACACTCCCTTCTCCTCACACATAATCAAGCCCACCACAAAAACCCAGACATCCTGACTCTCATGCTAACAATTGCCTCGAACCCACACAGAGAGCCTAGGCCTAACTCCAGAGAAGTAAATAAGTCCAACCGTAAGCAGGTCCCCATTGTACTGACAACCTCAGTAGACAGCAAACCACACCTGAAATGCATGCTTCTTAATTGCAGATCGGCCATGAAACATGCAGTGGACACTGCTGACCTCATCCTTGCCCACAAGCTTGACTTCTTACTCCTAACAGAAACATGGCTAAATGACTCCTCTGCACCAATCCTAGACATATTAGCTCCACCTAACCATGACATTATAAGAATAGACAGACCGAATGGACTGGGTGGAGACATTGCCTGCATCTACCACAGTGACCTCGCGGTGAACCATTTGCAAACCGTCGAGTTATCCGCTTGTGAATACCTTTGCATAAACATTGCGAGTTACAACAAACCACTATGTACACTACATGTGATCTACCACCCTCCACGTGACAACCTCTCGTTCATCAAACAAATTATGGAAATCATTACTACCAACATAGGACAACACTGCTCCCAGATCTTCCTCAGAGACTTCAACCTTCATTGGAACGATCCTAATGACCCCTCAGTTAACAGCCTAAAATCCTTTCTAGTGGACCTTAACCTGAACCAAATCTGTGACAGCCCTACGCACAACCTGGGTGCCACCCTGGACCTAATCATAGCTAAAGCAAACTCCATTCAACTCGAGTCTATCGTCCCATGCGACTGGACAGATCACCACTGCATCACCTTTCTCATCACCGAATCAGTGAGGGCACACAAACCACAACTTAAGAAACCCAGACAATGGAAAAGGATCACTCACAACATAGACCTTAATGACTTGACATCCCTCAGCAATAACATTTTGCCTCCTCCAGCGGACATGTCTGATGTCAATGACCTTACAAACCACTACAACAACTCCATGACGACCATTCTTGATACCGTTGCGCCCTGACAGCTAAAAAGACTGTCCACTAGAGACTCCAAACCATGGTACAATAGGAGCCTACATGAAGAGAGACGCAATTTGAGACTAGCCGAACGAGTGTGGAGATCCTTGCCGTCCCGATAACACCTCGAGCACCTGCGATCACTGAGGTACACCTACAATATTCACATCAGAAATTTCAAAGCAAATTTCTTCAGAGTTCAACTAGACAAAGCCAAAAATCGTCCAAGAAAACTGTTTGAAATTATTACACATCAATCTACTCAAAAACACAAGCCCTGTACAATGGAATCCCTACCGCTGCCAAACTGCAATATATTTGCCTCCTTCTTTCTTGAAAAGTCAAAAAGATTGAAAGTGATCTCCAGACAGCAATTGAGCTCCTCCCAATAAGACCCCTGAATAGCCCAGGCCAGCATATGATTGTTCAGCACCCAGACCTACATGGACTCTCCCCCAAAAACAACGCGTCATGGGACACTTTCAAAACCTTTGATGAAAATGCCATTCTTAATATCTTAACAAAACTTAAACTGTCAAACCACTTCTGCGACCCACTACTAGCTAACATCTTCAAAGAGATTAAAACCTCTTTACTCACTCTCTGGACTGAGATAGTGAATGCTTCACTACTCCAAGGGGCTTTACCAGACTACCTAAAATCAGGGCAGGTAAACCCCATTCTAAAAAAAACCACAGCGGATCATACAAACCTCGATAACGTCCGTCCCATCTCCACCATTCCCTCTCTGGCAAAGCTCCTTGAGAAATGCGTTCATACCCAGCCATGCAACCACATTGATCAGTTCCACCTTATTGACCATTCCAATCTGGTTTTCGTCTGGGTCACAACACGGGAACAGTCCTTACCTACATAGTAGATGACGCACTTAAAATGCTAGATCAGAACAAATGTTGCCTCCTAAACCCTCCTAGACCTATCCTCAGCCTTCGACACGATCAAACATGACAGCCTCCTTGAATTACTTGAAAACAGAATGGGATTATCAGGGGTTGTCCTAAATTGGTTTGCCTCCTTTCTACACAACAGAACTCAAAGAATTAAGGTTAACCAATCCTTGTCCACTACCACTCCTGTCACTTTAGGGGTCCCCCAGGGGTCCACCTTATCACCTACTCTTTTCAACCTGTTCATGGAGCCTCTAACTGAAATTCAGACATTTTCCAATGTACAATACCACATGTGTGCAGATGACACCCAACTATACCTTAAAATCTCCTCCCCTGAGGATATCAGGCTACTCAACACAACTCTCCAAAAAACCCAAAACTGGCTAACCAGAAACCACCTTAAACTCAACTCGCTGAAAACCAAATTCCCCTTAATTACCCACCAAAAAGATCCCTTGACATCGAAGGATGGATGAAACACCTAACAGTTTTCAACTGCATTCCACACATTATAGATTCCACAAGATCACTAGGAATTACTCTTGACAAAAATCTCAACATGCAAGAGCACATCAGCTCAGCCACCAGAGGAGCAAACTCTCAAATGAGTATTCTAAGAAAGATAAAACCCTTCCTCCCCTGCGACGACCTTAAATCAGTGGTGCAAGCGCGAGTTATCCCCAGATTAGAATATCGGAGTGCTACCCTATATGGTCTGCCAAGATCCTGGTTGGCTCCACTAAGGGCATCCCTTAACTCTGCTCCAAGGCTTATCACTGGATCAAAAAGGTACAGCCACATCACTTCAGATCTGACGGTACTAAACTGGCTCTCTTTTGAGGCAAGGATTCAGATGAAAATTGCTTGCATGACCCACAAAGCCCTACACATCAATACACCAAAGTACCTAGCTGACAAACTGGAACTGTCCGGCGGTGGCAGATCATCTAGAAGCACCAGCACTTTACTGTTCCTCCCTGCCCCCTGAAATCAGACTGATCCCCTCAATCACTTCTTTCAATAAAGAAGTCAAAGTGCTTTTACTGAACAAATCTCTACCCTGATCCCACAAACTTATTCTCTGGATACTGATCTGACCAGCTGTTCTCCAACCAGGACTTGCACGCCATCTAAGTACTGGTTTATAACTCACTGACTCACTCCTGATTGCAACGGACATTGTCATCGTTTATATTCCTTGGTTATCTATTTTCTACTTATTTAACTAATCTGAAAAGCGCTCTGATACCCTCTAGGGTCAAGTTTGCGCTATATAAAACTTTATAAATAAATAAAATAAATTAGATTTGCTGAAACTAAAACAAGCTATTTACTAAGTGCTAGTGCGGGGAAAGCTTTTATAAGTAAATGGGATTAGAGTAGAGATAGGTGGTATACAGTGAAATAATTTTATTTTGAAATTAATATGTTTCTTTTTTACTTCTCTATTAGTTCGTATTTGGGCCTCCGAGTTAAACAAAAGTCCATACCACACGTGACTTTCACGCAGGCGCAGTAATAACAAGCCGGGAAGCCATGATGTTGTTTTTTGAAACCCGTCCAAGGGCATCATTGTTACATGTCCTAGGAACCTGCTGGACATCCTGCATATTAAACAGACAACTGTTATATGTAATAATTTTTATTGATAAAGATGTGAAATGCAGGTGGGAAATAAAGCTTGGGAATAAGAATTAAGGGGTGGGAACATTAAACAAAGAACCAAAGAAAATTATTAAAACTTAGCATGGTGTGATGGTCATCCCCCCTTTGCCTGTCCAATCAGAATTAGGAGTTTCATAAAGTTGAAACAATAATGGCTGGTACATTCATTAGAAAGGTATAATTGAGGTAGTTTAGTTTGAACGGAGATCGCAGCAAGACCAGAATGCTGAGAGACAGGGATGCTGTCCGAGAGCTGAATAAATGCTGAAGAAGAATCGATTTGCAAACTTAGAATTTAAGCCAATAAATTAGAAGGACATTGCGAAAGAATCAAGGAGGGAAATAACACAATAATTAGAAGAAGATCGCGGAAGAATCGGGGAGGAAGATAGCGTCAGAGAGGAGTGCGACGCAGGCGTTGGATCTAGAAGAGGTCATCTATCCTGTCCTAAAACCTGCCCTGAAATCTTTGTCACCTGTTCTTTCCCTGGGGACCCTTCCAGCTCCTTGGCCAAGGGGTTGGTTTCCACACCATTCTAGGTAAATATATCTCTGTGTAGTACTGCTCTCTCTATCCTCTCTTTCCTGAGTACTGTCATTGTGAAACTTTGTTCTAATATAGGTGACTGATTATTGAAATAATTGACTTTTCCTCCTTGGAGAAACGGAGTTCGTACTGTATTTTTGACTTTGGCTCACATGAATTAACTAGATAAACATTTACAACTTCTCCTGAGTCTGTGGTTATTTCAAATATAGAAAGGAAATTCACTTTATGTCATTTCACCAACAACGAGTTCCAACTAATAGGTCCATTGACCAGAGGAAAGAACTTTTTGATCAGTGAAAGATCAGTTAAATTTTGACAGGTAACTAATCTCATAAAAGGCATTTATAAAATTGACCCCCAGCGGTATTTACTAACCTATGTGAATGTGTGTTTATGGGCCCAGGTGAGTATATGGTGTTTGAGTACCTGAGGTTGGAAACCCACTGGATTAGTTTTCTGGTAGCAGAGCTATGGTTATTATTGACTAGTTTCGTGATTATCGATTATTGGTTTATGTTTTAACAAACCCGTTTGTGTTTTGTTTTATGTTGTCTGGAAATTCCCAGGAAGTGAATAGCGGGTGGTGAATGGAAGCCACACTGCAGTGAGGTTACTCGTCTGTCGGAATAGCACTGAGAAGCTATGCAGGGCTGGCAGTGTTAAATTAGGAACTATTTTCGTCTAAAAGTGAGATTGATTGATAGCGAAAGAGTTCGCTGGTGAAACTTTGGTCTTATATCACCTAGAAAGGGTAACACCAAAGAAGTAACAGGTTCATCTGAGCTTGAGTGAATGGTAAGCGGAAGGTTTTACTCATATTGTATAAAGAGTAAGCAGAAGGTCTTACTGGCAGCAACACAAATAAACTATTCTTTGGATTTAGTGGAACAGACAGAGTAGCATATGTTTTTACGTCGTTATTAATGAAAATTTGATGCAAAGTTATAAGAAAATACGTTTTCGTGTTACCTTGTGAAGGGAGGGTCAGTTGCCGGAGTAGCACTGACATCACAGAGGGCTGAGCTGGGATTGGTTGAAACAGCGGTTGTGTGACTGGTGCAAATTTGTAAAGGAGGGGTCAGTAGTGAGGAGTGATACTGATGTCACAAAAAGGCCACGCTAGTATTGGCTAAACGAATTGCGTGAGCCCGAGCTTGATTGGATGAAAGAATAGAAACCACACTAGGATTGGTGAAACTCCAAGATTGAGCAAGAATCTAATTGGTTGTCAAATATAGAAGTCGTACTAGTATTGGACAGTGGAGTTTGTATGTGGAAATACGATCCAACATTAATAGGGAATCGCCCAGACAGAAGATATTTAGGATTTGCAAGAGACGAATATATAAAAAGATCATCACCTAAAATGTACGAAGAAAAGAGAATATTTTTTGCTTATGCAGAAAATTAAAAATTACTTCAAGAAAGATAAACCCATTAAGACTAGAGAGGGTATTCTTATCCCACTACCGAAGACACCTGCATCATTTATCATGATGTAGAGAGGCTATCATACCTGTGTGTAGTTAGAAAATTGGATAGTAAACACCAAAAGTGATGGAATGTTAGCTTTCCCGGAAAATGGTACGTTCAATGGGAGATCCCTTCATAATTTGAGAATGCCGAGGAATGAAATAGAGCCCAGACCTAGATCAACACAGTATGAGGCATTAGAAGAATGGGAAACTGAGTCATTTGAGCGCGACAGATCCAGAAGTAGTAGAAGTTATAGTGGATTTTTCCCTAAACAGATGCGTGAATCACGAGAAAGACAGATGAAACAATGGAGACAAGCAATGATTACAGAAGGACTGTATCCTGTATTAATGGCTGAGGAACAGGAAAAACTAAGCATTCAACAATGACAGGTTGTGGGGAGTCAGAAGATGAGTTTATGGAAGACATTCTAACGAAAAATACTCAACCATATCAGGAAAGACCTAGTAGAACTAATCCAAGTGACCCTGCCTTGGGAACACCTTTGGTTCCGCAGGTGATACATGATCCAATGAATGGAAGAGTAATCCAGGAAAAGGAAAAAGACACAATAAATAAAAATAGAGAAGAACTGATACAGAAAATAACCCAATTGAATACACACCCTGAAGCATTGACTATACCTGTGACTGTAGGTCCCGTTGTTCCATTGTATGGGGATAAGGTGAATTGTCCTAAACCACCAGTTATGACAACTTCCACAATCGAACCTAGAAAGGAAAATATAATAATTGATGATCAAGCCAGTGAATGCAATTCGGTAATTTCATTAATGGATTTGCAGATAAGAGGTAGGGGTGGGCGGAATTTGCGATATTAACTATCGCAATTTATCGCGAAAATGTTAAAAATTATCGCAAACACGCAGGAAATATCGCGAAGACGTGGAAGTTTTTTTCCCGCCTGTTCGCGGTATTTTTTGCTTGATTGCGGGTCGCCAACTTACCCATGCGGTTGCTCACAGGCACGGCCATCTTGTTTTGACTTGTCCCGCCCTCTCGCAATGCTTACTTCCTGTTCCGGGTCGCGCAATGCATGTTCGCGCCCGTTTGCGGTAGATATTTCCTGTTCGCGACCGCTTTTACTTGATCGCGTTGCTTTTTGCTTGCTCGGGGAGAAAATATCGCGCCAACTTACGCACGTGGTCGCAATGGGCGCGGCCATCTTGTTTTTCACACTATTGCATGGTTCTGGGGCCTGATTTTGAATCCTCCCAAAATCTTTTCAATCCTTTGTTTTTGGATCTTTATTACTTATTATTTCTCTAACTATTTTCCTGCTTCTATATTTTTGGTTTTTGTCTACTTTTTTTTAGTTTTTTAGCTACTTTTTCTCTTTCTATTGCTTGCTATTTATTTCCTTTACTCCTTTATTTATTTTACCTTTTCTTTCCCGCCGCATCCCCAGAACCATGTCTAAGGGTAGGGCTGTTCGCCGGCGCAGCCAGAGCCGCGACTGCCTTCCTTGCGGAAGGCGGCGCCCACAAAGGGTGCAGGCACGGGCCTTATTTGGGGAGGTGGAGTTGGCTGCACTAATTTTCTTTGTGCAGCGCCACCTCCCCTCAACCCTGGCAGCAGGTGGCAGGCCTGGGTCCGGGTACGGCCTCCGGGAGCATCGGCAGCGGTGGGGGAAGGTGCGCCAGGCAGTGTCACGCTACTCTGGTGTCTGGCGCACCCAGGCGCAGCTGACGCACCGGTGGTCCGACATCTTGGACCGTGAGCAGGACCTGCTGGACCTGCTAGGAGTGGAGTTCCCGGGGCTTGGTGAGTACCTATTTAATTATTACTACTTTGTGTCTGTTCTTCTGCTCTGTGTTATATATTGCGAATATCTTTTTTTTCTTCCAACCAGCTAGAATGTTGCCGCTTACATTCCAGATTAATTACGTTTAAAAGTCTGTGATTTTTTTTGACACAGGTGCTCTTCTGCGCTACTACTAATCTTACTTGTTTGCAGCTTTGCGTTTGCGCTTGCATAGCGTGATTCTTTACGAGTTTATTTTAGAGAAATTAAGTTACGTAATGCTACAGTGACTCTAGTCCACTCCTTACTTTGTCCTGTCACTAATAGATAGGGGCGGATTGATACTTAGGTTTAGGTACTTTGTATGAGCTTCTAATTTGTTAGTGGTATGCGCGATGCCCCCTCACTCAGTTACGTGACGTGCTGCTAGTACGGCAGTCTTTATTAGAACCTTTTCTAGATTGTTCAATGAGTGGTGGTAGGCTTAGCAGTTACTTAGCACTAGCAGATCAGCATCAATCAAACCAAAATTTGGTGTATACAATAAATGTAGTCATGTTCATGTGTCCTCCATGATTTGACCATATGCATTGTTGAGGAATACAGTGGAAATGCATACTTAATGTACAATTGGCATGCCTGGAATAGGTGGGCTAGGTTGGGTGGTACGTTGTACTTAGGCTTAGTTGTAACTTAGTATTCTGGAATCAGAATGGAAGACTGGATTACTCAGAATGGAAGACTGGATTACTGTTGATAAATAGTAACTTAAGTAGTCGAACTGCGAATCCCCCGATATTACTTGTTGACCAGATGAGATCGGTCAATTTAGTTATTGAAATTGTTGTTTACATAAGTGTTTTTTGACCGTTGTTGAAATATATTGTATTTGTTTGACACCATCCATCAATGTTTGTCTCTTTCTTATATCTTTCCTGTTCATCAGCACCCAGGGGCAGACCGACAGGGACTGGGCAGTCGGCGGGACAGTCAGAACACCACCAGGAGGACACCGCTGAGGGCTCTTCTGCTGGCCCCAGTAAGTCTTCTTGTTTTTAATAATATTTCTTATTCCATAACTTTTACTGCCCCATATTTTTCACGAACTATTGTTTGTTTCCAAATGCTATTTTTTTACCACCAATTATCCTTCGATCTGTACGGTTTCAAAACTCTTATCCCTGCCTCCGCTATGATGACTCTCAGTACTACTACTAATACATACTATCAGTCTGTCTGTACTGTAGTAGCTAGTCTTGCCCGGTTGGCCAGTGCCACTCTTTGTGAAAGGTTGTAATGTAAAACTTATATTCACCAGTAGCTCAAGCCATTGAGTCCAATCCGTTGGGTCGTCGTCTTGTACTACTTTTACTCTTATTGATCTTGAGGCTTTGAAAATTCACAGCAACAACAGCCCTACCAGATTTATTACTATTTTGATATGATACCCTATAGGACATACTACTGTTGTAGGGATCTTGCACATACACAGATTTTGCACCAGAAAATAGGATGTTGGTGATGGTAGGTTGGACCTTCCTCGCACACCTCAATCAGAAATTCCGCACCCACCACAATTCCACTGCTTTACTATAGTACTGTCTTGTCATAACTATTAGGTCTCGGAACCCTCCCCCCAAGATATCCAACAAGTAGACAACCCAGAACATAACACACCCAACCTCTCAGTCGTGGAAGCAATGCACATGCGCACCCTTACTTTAATTTGCTCACTCGTGTAAGTTAGTCCACATCAAATACCACCAAGTCTATGTAAGTTCAAAATGTTTATTTCAATTTGAGAAGGTCTGTACACTGTTTTATTATAAAATGCAGCACCAACCGGAAAATCAATAACATTAAAACAATATACATTGTTACACTTATACAGTTGGGAATTAAATCATGATAACTGAACAGTGGTGGAAGGCAGCACCACCATCCCCTAGGAATTTAGTTTATATAAATCTAGAAATGAAGATGTGAGTGAAGGTATCCCTCACCTTAGAAGAACCTAGTACTGGTAGTTGTTGCATCATTCAGAAGCTCTGGTTCGTAGAAGGGAATCTTGCGTCTGTAATGCGAAAAATGAAATGGTGTGCGTTAGTATATTGCAACTTGCAAGCATTTCTCAGCCGTGCCAAAAAGTGTAGCATTTATGGATAAGCAATATGGACTAAAAGTAACAGTAGTACACCAGTACTTCCTAAAAAAGTGGCTTGTTAATGTTTTTGTTGACCGCTTGTACGCAGCGCATAGACTAGACAGTAGCAGTGTGAGGCAGGTCATGTGGGCTCAAAGGTGTCTTAAGAAGCTGCAAGGTAACGTCACATGTGCAAAAATAAAAGACACAAAGGTAAAATGGTAGCATGGCTAGGGCTAATTAAGCAAAGGCTACAATGATCATATATAACTATTAGTGTCTACTCTACTACTACCTGATTTGTACTAGTGATGTATGTTAGTATTAACTCATTTTTCAACCTTGCTACTGATCAATAGGGGGGAGGTGTATATGACGCCTAATAAATGTGTAATGTTTTCTAGGCGCACTACCGACCACCATTGCCGGGGCCAGCGAACAAGGCGACGCGGAGGGCGAGGATGCGGCAGTTGCTGCCGATACCGACGATGGAGCGGTAGGGGCAGTGGCAGCACCAGTGGCAGGCGGTGGTAAGTTAGATTCATAATCCTTAACTATTGTTGAACTTGACAGTACACTCACTGCAAGGGTGTACTGTATGTATATGTATACTGTACAGTTGTGACTTAGGGCCACATTAGGATGGTGAACGCGTATTGCCCCCACCGGGCCGGCTGGAATTCACTGCCGACACCGCAGGGGCAAACCTCCCGCCATCCCTGTAGAAAATATTCAGATCCCCCACATGTCGACCAGGCGGAAAAGGGTTCAATATGGCGGTGGTGTCTCTCTGAACACACCGCCAGCCATATCATCTGCATTTTGGAATGCCTTTGCGTGGCGGCATTGCCGTCCGCCACGGAAAGGCATACAGACATTGCAGAGTATGCTTGGGGGCCCCCATGGAGGGTACCTACCTATGCTATGGTACCCCCCCGCCTTTCAAAGCAAAACGTGACATGCTCCGTGCGGGCCCGTCATGTTGTGCTTGGAAAAGCAGAACAACATTTTAGCATTGCTTTCGGCAACACCAACCAGAATGTAAAAAAACCAGGATGCGCCCGCCACTGTGCCGGGCGCATCATCCTAATTAATTGTCCCCACGGGACCCCCACCCTTTTTAGCATGAGGATGGCGGGCAGACAAAGTCCGCCCGCTATCCGATGTCGTGAGTAAGTATGAGTTGTTGGGGACGTTTGAAGAGTGAACTAGAAGACTAGAATTCCCTTTAATTGGCATAGGAGCGGGAGTATTGAGTAACCAATGGCCTCATCTATCTGATTTCAACTCCGCTTTGAAAGTTTTATGGAGAAGAGCACCTGGTGCACTGTTCAACTAAAAAGTGAAAGACGGGTGGAAGGAAGAAGGACGGGCGACATTTAAAATGTTATGTACTACTGTGCTTTATTTTATAGTGCTACTCTACCATGCCACTATGTGTATAAATAATTAACTTGTCTTACTGTTTTTCTAAGAGTATATTTTACAATTGTCTTGTTTTTTTCTTTTTGTTAAACAGCTACTCCGAAACAAAATCGGAAGGAGTTGGCTGCCAAGGCACGGCGCCTGAAGCTGGAGGCAATCCAGCGAGAATACCGGCGGCTGGTGGTCTTAGCCGAGGAGGAGGAGGAGACTGCGGCTGCAATTGTTGAAGCCTCCTCCAGTGGCCCGGGCCCCAGCCACTGCCCTCCAGCGGTACGGCGCCACCGTCTGGCGGCTGCCCGCCACCACCGTGCCATCTCCGGTGCCCCCCCCACTGTGGCTGCAACTGCCGCGCCCTTAGACGCCGGGTCGCCCGTTTAGAGGGCCAGATGCATGTCCTCCTCGAGTCCCGCCCCACCACTTAGTCCCTGTCATCCTGTTCTGCCCCTTTTTTAATTCTTGTTTGGGTGGGTGGGTGGGAACTTGTTTGGGAGTTACAGACTTTTTTCTCCTATGGACATTGGTTGGGGTTAGGGAGGGGGGTGGGTCAGCTTTTGTGGGTTTAGTTTATTTTTGTTAGGGTAAATTAAATATATTTTTCTATGTTACATGCAATGTTGTTAATGTTTTGTAGGTGGGGTAATTGTTTTACATCACACTGTTTCCTTGCTGGTGCATGGCCGCCCATAGCCTGTGTTTGATTTAAATAATTGGCTGACTGTATAAGACACAAACAGATAGATGCGACACACCTCACTCATTGACTTATCCTTCTAGTACTTTCAGTCTGTCCTCTAGTCTATGCATTCTTTGTACTGGTGTGTGAAAATGAAATCATTGACAACATGTCCATTATTAATTCTTCCTCCCCCAAAACTTCTCTCTTACCGGTGCTTGATGTTTATGTCCAACTGTGGCACAGCACTGGCTGCATGGTGAAGATGGTTTCCTTTTTCATACATGCCATGATTGGGGTGGTGGGGGCATAGTAGTAGTAGTAGACACTGGCAGGGTGGCAGCATTTGCAAAAAAAGAAAAGGAGACAGTCAATCGCCTTTGAGAGACTGTTAGAGGAGTAGTAGAATGAAGTACAGTACAGAACTTACCGATCAACAATAATATGCTCAAATATTTGACAAAAAAACAGAATGGTGGTTGGGATAGCCTACTAGAAAGAGTTACAAACTATCGTTGTTTCGAGTCACTTGACTAGGCCTACAGCCTAACAGTTAGTGCTGTATATGAGGAATGACAACAAACAAATCCAATCAATGCCGGCAATTCATGCTGAGGTATATGTTCCTTTGTTAACTAAAATAACCTCTGAAATATCCTACTCATGGGTGGGCAAGCAGAAGAAGATTATCGCTCTGCCTTGAAATTGAAGTAGTGTTGCTTTCACCACATCCGCCCCAGAATGTGTGTGATTAAGTATTGGTGTACATTTAATTTAGTTACACCTCGACAATAAGTCACACAGCCCGGGGGAAGAGGGTTAGGGTTTGTTGAATGGATGGGAAGGGGGTTTTTGGGAAAGGTTTGACATAGAAAAACAGTATGCATACATAGACAAACAAACGACAATCATTGAAGACTACAATATCCATATGTTAAGGGAGAAAAAGGCAATGCATGCATGATGATGAGAGACCCGGATTACATACACTTCTAGTTCTTGTTCTGTTCCGGCCTTAATACTTTTACAGATAGCAAATAGAAATTTTAAATATTGTTAGGGAAGAATCGTAAACACAGAGCAAACCTAATGATGATAATAACAACTCCAAGAACACACTGTTGTAAATATTGCATGCAAAATATTAATCAAATTATTTAAAAGAAGATAAAAGTGGATACTGTTACTGTGTCATCCTGGTCAAAAATGTGGACTGGATTTGCATCTCGGCATTCCTCTTGCTCCTCTCGTCCATCAATCTTGGGTGTGTCGCCTCGCCACTTGCCACTGCCCGGCTGGAAAAAAAAGGTGATTTATTGGTAAGGTAATTATGCATTGTAATGTTTTACAAAGTTTAGGGCAAGGCCCGGCCTGTAATTGTAGATGGAAAAACCAAAGGGGATATTGAGAAAGAAAGTTAAAACAAATGCACAAGTTATGGTGTAGTGCAACAAGAACACTTTCCGAGGTGGCATGTATGCATCATCTCTACTACTCTAGTCTGTTTCCAGCATTGACCTTCAACAGTAACAGGAGAGAGCAGGCCCACAGTGCTTAGCAGTAGCACATCCTACGTTAACAGACACTTTAGAGTCCTTTTTTTTTTCTCAAAGAGTTGGACAAACGCAAAGCACATTATCCATTCCAAACATTGCATTTTACAGTTTCAGTTAGTAAAATCAATGCACTGCAGTCATCCCACCGCTACACTCTATTCCACTTCTACACAGACATTTGTGTCTGGTGTGGTTGTTGTTGACGTGTTTACCTTTATGCTTTTCCGTTTTATGCCACTCATGAAACGTCCTCCTGACTTCATCATCATCTCCGATACTTTTACTGACTGACTGTGAAGATCGGCCTGCAGTATAAGTAAAATTTTTATGACACAACAAGAGTAGAAATATAAATATTACTGACTTGAGTCATTCTTTATTGTGTACAGAAAGATAGATTACTAGTACACTTTGACTTCACTTTGTGCACAACAAACAAACAACGGAAACACAAAGACCAATCGCTCAGAGTCAGGTGTCCAATGCATGCCATTAATTGTCATTACCTGTTCCTTCTCATCTTAAGTTAACGGGCCGTCTATTTCGCCATCATCATGATGGACGGGTCTGTTGTGTCAATCATACTCATTGTGCAGATTGAGTGAGTCCCCTTCCTGTATTGAATTAAAAGCAATGTATCACCTAGCTGTAGGAGAAGTACAAATTTAATATTTGCAATAAGGGGACAATTGAATTTACCTTGCGTTAAGTTTAGTGTGTTCTGTAGAAAGTTGATTAGTGGCAGTGCACAATTACATAAATTTATGCACAACAAACACAACAAAATCTAAATCATTCAGTCTGCGACTCTGCGTCCAATGCATGGCATCAATCATTACCTGTTCCATCTTATTTTCAGTTAATGGCCAGTCTATCTCGGCTCTGAAAGGAGGATAGCTATAGTAGTCATCTGATTCATGGTCCACTTCTTTTGGAAGGACTAGGAAAGTTTGAATTTGTTGTTACCATCATCCAATCATCATTCATGAGGGAAATGGAATTGAGCAGGAGATTCAGTATGATGGAGCGGAGGAGCTGGATTCGGAGGACTGTACTGTCAAATAGCAGACACCTGAAACTTGTATATTAAATTAGAAGAGTAGAAGACGGTGGTAATGGATTTGTTGTGATTCACAAGTTTATAACCGGAACGACAGACACATAAACAAAGGGGGAAAAAAGGGAGGAAGACAGTAAGTGTGAGCCTAATTGTCAAGGAAGAATAGCTCGTCCTCAAACTCTGGGGGTTCAGCCAGCAGTAGGTAATCATCTGACACAATACTTCCGTCACCTGAGCCGCTGTCCTCATCTTCCTCCATTGCTTCATGTATTGTGTAATTCGGTGGTATGAAGTGCTGATTCATTTTGATCATTGTTAACCTCTCCACATTTTTTGCCGATAGACTGGTCCTTCTCAATGTTACAATGGAACCAGCAGCACTGAAAACACGTTCGGAAGAGACACTTGCGACAGGGCAAGCCAGATAGCTTATCGCCAGCCTGCTGAGCTGTGGCCATTCAGACCTTTTCCTATACCAATACTGCAATGGGTTTTGATCAATGTACACCTCTGTTGGGTCGTCCAGATAGGCCTGGACTATCCACTCAATGTTCAGGGTTGCTGCTGGTAAGCTTTTGTGCTGTTTTTTTCTGTGCATCAGCACTGTGCTTATTAAAGCCTAACTTTAGATACCAATCCTGTAATGAGAATGATTGTACTCGGCCTAATGATCCAGTTATTGTTTCTGTGGTCGATAGCGATGGTGAGTGTTGTGATTGTGATCCAAACGCACTGCCCTCAGCCGACGAAGTTGCACTTGATCCTGCATGGCCTGCTTCAGTACTTCTTGTGGGTTGATCTTGCCGGCTTTTAATTAGCTGTCGTTCGTTTTCCAACTTCCTGGTTGCTTCAGCTATACAACTTTTGTAGCGGGCAACATCAATGTCGGAAAAAGCAAAGAATGTCTTCAGTGCTAATTTTGCACGTGGATCCAGAATTGTGGCACAAATGTAATGTTCTGGTGACAAAATTTTATTTTGTATCCTTACATTTTCAGCTAAGCGCCAGGATAAGCTCTCCACCAAGGCATGGGCTTGCATTCTGTCCTCTACACCTTTGTATGATTCAGACACATTATTCAGCTCATGCTCTAGCATTTGCAATAATGGGATAGCTTGGCCCATTGTACAGTCCTCCTTGCTGACTTCACGTGTGAAGACCTCAAAAGGAGACAGCATCTCAGTCAGGCATTTAATTAGGGTCCATTGATCCATCTCAAGGTTCATGCCTTTAACACTAGCATCCCCGCTTCTGTTCCAGACATATTCATGGAGTGACCTGCACTGTTCGTACAGACGATCAAGCATGTAATACGTTGAGTTCCAACGTGTTGCCACCTCCTGGATGAGTGCCTTGACTGGCATCCTTTGTTCAAATTGGATGATCCTCAGCTGCTTCCGAGCTTTAAAAGAATGGCTGAAATGAGTGCATATTCTTCGGCAGATGGCCAGTAAATTGCTGACTATGGGTTCTTTTTTAAGAAAGTCTTGAACTATAATGTTTATGCAGTGCGCCAAACACGGAACCCTGAAATAGGAACCAAGTTCCATGGCCTTAAGTACATTACTGCCATTGTCTGTGGCAACAAAACCAATACGAAGCCCTCTGGGCCGCAGCCATTCCAAAACCTTGGTGCGAAACTCCTGTAAAATGTTTTCAGCCGTATGAGATTTCTCCATGGCGAACATGGCTACAGTTGCATGTTTCCGAGTACCTTCAAAAATCGCAGGTGTGTCAACAACACCTCGTGCAGATAGCTTATCTCTAACCCCCACAAAAGAGATCCAGTGTGCAGTGATGCACATGTAATCTGTGGCTTGGCAACTGGTCCACATGTCTGTTGTCAGGTGGATATTGTGCACAGCACTCTGCTGCAAAGCTTGTCCAACCAATTCCAGCACATCATGATGTAGTGCCGGAACAGCAATTCTTGCGAAATAGGACCGGCTGGGAACCTTCCATTTAGGGCAGATGGCAGACACAAATTCAAGAAAACCCACCCCTTCCACAAATGAAAAAGGAAGAAGGTCCAGCGATAACATTTTAGCAAGCTTCGCATTGTACAATCGTGCTGTTGGGTGGTTGCGTTGGAACTGCCCCTCCAACCTAAACATGCTCTCAATGGTAGGCTGGATTACTTTCCTTTGTGGTGCTGTTTTCATTAACCCACTAAGGCTCAACGACACAGATTGTCTCATTGAGGTAATCGGTCGCCTTGGTGTCTCACCCTGACTTTGAGTATGGCTCTTATTGCGGGGCCACTCTGATGTTACTGAGGAGGATATGGGCGTTACCACTCCACTACTGGGGACAGGGCTAGAAATGCCTCCCTCTTCTTCACCTGCCACCACAATAATATCGCTCCCTGATTCATCCTGACCAACTTCAATAGGTTGAGTTTTTCTACTTTCTTTTAACTTAAGTAGGTGATCCTCCCACACAATAGTGTGGTGTATTCCTAGATGACTTGCTTGTCCTCCGGTACCATAGTTTGTACCAAGCTTACCACGCCGGACACCTTGACGACAAATTGAGCAGATAGCAACGTTCTCCTCCTTGGTGCTAACAGCAAAGAAGCCCCAAACTGGGGAGGAGAACTTTCTGGCACTGCTGGATGCTCCACTTTCAACACCAGATGAACTGGAGAGGGTGCTTGAAATGTGACCCTGTGCACCTAGACTGTGACTTTTACTACCACTACCTACTGAGATGCTTGAGCTGGATGTAGGTCACTGCCGGGCCTTGGAAAATATGGCAGCTGGAGGTAGTGGTGGTGTAACCTGTGTTGGTGATATCCGTGCTACATCCCGCTCAGTAGCAGCCTTTCTGGATAGGGTGAGAATGTTAGTCTCCAATCCCTTTGGGGCGGGAGTAATGTGCGTGATGACTGGCTCGTCTTCATCAACATCATCACCCCCCTCTTCTACATCTACCTCCATAACTCTAAGTTTTTCTGGGACCTTTCTTTTCAGAAGCATTGTCTTGTGGCGTATATCACTCTCAGACTGAGCTGGTGGTAGCCAAGTGGCATCACGATAATCAGAAGCGGGGCTTGAAGAAGAAGATGATGGACTAAGCCTCCTTTTCCTTGCTGGTGGTCTGGAAGACAATAGATCTTCTGAAACAGTGGTTTCACTTTGCTCCACTTTGTCTGCAGGAAGCTCGATTTCCTGAAATGCCCCTACTTTAGGAGCAACAACTACTATGGTTGGCTGTTGCGGCAGCTGCTGTTGTTCTTGTTGCGGCGGCTGCTGCTGCTGTTCTTGTTGTAGCGGCTGCTGCTGCTGTTCTTGTTGCGGCGGCTGCTGCTGCTGCTGCTGTTCTTGTTGCGGCTGCTGCTGTTCTTGTTGCGGCGGCTGCTGCTATTCTTGTTGCGGCGGCTGCTGCTGCTGTTCTTGTTGCGGCGGCTGCTGCTGTTCTTGTTGCGGCGGCTGCTGCTGTTCTTGTTGCGGCTGCACACTGATCTGCTGAGTTTGCGCCTGCGTTGAACTTGATTGTGTACTACTTTGCGGTAATGACATTTCTTCAATATCGCTGCTCGTTAGTAGACTGGCTACCTCTGCGACACTAAAGCCCTTGGGCCTAGGTTGGTGGGGTTGGACCGCTGTGCTGCTCCCAGCTTGGTTCCCGGACAACGCTGCTGCAGGCGTAACTTTTTTGGTGCCAAAAAAAACATTGGCTGGCACACCACCAGTCGTGGTTAATGGCACTTCCTTTTTCTGTTCCTTCTTCTCACCGGCAACTTTCTTGGTACTGGACCTGGTACCTTTCTTTGGGGCCATCTTCTTCAGATGTCAGGCAGGATGCAGATGCACAACAAGTTCTGGTCACACGTGGACGTGATGCGCAGCAGGACTTCTGTCTGGCTGGCAGTACAACGGGTAGCCGGGTGATGCTGATGACACCTCCTACTCTGTCTTTTGTGCACCTAAAAGCAAATAAGCCAGGAGAAGAACATCAGTGAAATGTTGCATTTGTTGTTGTGGTTCAGTTACTTAGTACTGTACTTGTGCAAACAAAAGATAGTCTAGCCATTTATGACTTTTTTTTTAACTAGGGCTATGTTATACTACTGTGTACAGCCACACACTACACTCTCAGGAAGGATAGGAAAGTTAATAATAATAACCACCAAAATAAAAATGTAAAGGAAGTGGGGTGGACCCTATTTGCCGATAAATTATTTGAGCCTCTCAGCATCCATGGAGCTGCTGCTGGCAAAGGGGGTGGATGGGTGGAAGCAGTAAGCCAAATAGCCAATAGGAAAACCATGCAGGCCTATGGCAAAAGCAGGACACTAATAACTCCCAGTCCAAACACAAAAAAAGGCCACCACCCACATGGACACTCACAAATCACAAACAAGCCGGGGGCCTGGGAAACACCCTGAGCTGACAAAAGGCCTATAAAAGCCAGGTAAAGGATGCATGCTAAAGCACACTGCTCTGCCTTTTTAATGCAACAAAATGTAAATACGAACATTCACAGGCCCCAAAAAGGTCTGCAGGGTGCATGCATTGCACACCAACACACCAGTGACCAGACACATACAACAAAAGCATGTCTTTAAGACAACCAACATCAGAAAGGCCACCCCCAAAAAGCACACTTCCCCAACTCAATCCAATGCCATCCATGCCCTAAATGAAGTCTAAAATAAATTCAACAGACCACACAGAAAACACAAGATTAATAAAGCTGTGGCTACCTGCTCTGATCCTAGTGGATGAAGGCAGGCCTGTTGGCAGACAAGGCCAGGCAAGCTTGCAGGCCTAGGCTTCAAAATGGCCACCAGCCACATGGCCAGGCCCAACAACATCAGAAAGGCCACCCCCAAAAAGCACACTTCCCCAACTCAATTCAATGCCATCCATGCCCTAAATGATGCTTGAAAATGAAATACATTCAAAAAACACCAAAAGGAACAGTTGCTTCATCATGCACACACCCATGAGGCCATGGCCATGACTAGCTCGGGCCTACTACTAATACCCACAACATTTTAAAAAAAAGGAATGATGATAGTTATAAAAAATAAATTGTAGTTACAACAACTGCAATGCCCACAATCAAACAGACACAACAACCACTTACATGTAAAATATCCTATTCCAAAAATCCTCAAATCCAATTGCAATGATGCAGCAGACAAAAAGAGTGATCTTTCCAGCTCCAAATCCAAAGGTCAGAATGAGCAGGAGATGGACAAAGCACTGGAAGGAGCCTGCTGGACAGGAACAGGAAGTTGGAGATTATCGGAAAAGGCAGACAGTTTCACTGGCAATAAAAAGGATGAATGTGGATTTTGTGCTATTGCAAGAAACACACATAATGGGGACACAAGGGTATCTTCTGGACCAGCTAGGTTTCCAGGTTTTAGCATACTCTAAGCAGGGGGCAAAAAATAGAGGAGTGGCTATTCTTTCCAGGAAAAAGGATGTAATTACAAGGAAAAAGCTAGAAGATCAGTGGGGCAGGTGGGCATTGGTTGAGTGCCTACTCAATGGGAAGTGGATTACCCTGGGGACTATTTATGGATCAACTGACGACGACCCAGAGATATTTGAATACTTGGATCTGGAGTTAGCCACCTGGGCTCCCTGTGTTATTTTAGCCGGGGATTTTAATATCAATGGGGCAAACGGGTTAGGGCTTGGGCCCCAAGGGGGATATAAAGGCAGGAAAAAAAGAGTGTGTAAAGCGCTATTTAGCCTTGTAAAAAACAATGTTTTACCAGATGTATGGGGGAGCTTGAGACCGGGTGATATGGGGTTCACATATTACTCAGCTCCGCACAGGACCTGTTTAAGGCTGGATTATTATTTTGCAACCAACTCTCTGATCCCTAGCTTAGAAATTGAAAGACTTCCCAGAGTATTCTCCGATCGTAACCCGCTGATTTTAAATTTGGCAACAATAACTGCTATACGGAAGGAGAGGGTATGGACGTTTGAAAGAGGGCTACTAAGCGATGAACAGTATATTCAACATATGACACAATGGATAAAGATCTTTTTTGAGATCAACAGGGGGACTGCGGCGATAGGTATGGTTTGGGACGCCTTTAAGGCAGGAGCCCGGGGGGAGACCCTCAGTTATAGCGCTTATAAAAGAAAACAAGAGCGGCTGAGGAACCTAGAAGTAACCAGTGCACTGCTTGAGGCTGAGGAGGAGTTAGAGCAATGTATTTTGCTAGGGATTTCGCCTGAGCAAGTCCTTATCAAGGTTGCTAAGGCAAAATTGCAGGCAGAAGAGAGCGTGGCAAGAAGGGCTGCTAAGTTATATTTAGCAAACAAAGAGAGATGTCACGAGTTTAGTGAGACAGTGGGACGTACACTTGCCATTCGTACCAGGCAGAAGGTGGCTACAGGGGAAGTTAGGGAAATTAGAGACAATAGGGGCACGCTACATATAGATACAGAGGAGATTCGCGAAGTATTCAGGCAGTTTTACGCTACCCTATATGATGAGCAATATGGTAAAGAAGAGGAGGCAATCAATTCATATCTACGGGAGATACCAGTAACAACACTAAGTGAGGAGGATAAACACAATCCAATGGTCCAGCACCCAAAATGCAATTCAAGTATTAAACATTGTTATGACACAAGTAATTGTCAACAGGTTATCTTCCATAAGAAAACATGGACTTTCAGCAGAGTTGGTTTTTTCTTCGATCCTTTATTCAGAAATTTCTTTCAAACATGTTAAAACAGACCATAGCCAACGCGTTTCATCCTCGCGGACTTCTTCAGGGCATTAGTTAGTAACTTTATTTTTCTGTGGTCTGTGCTCTACCGATAAAAAATTGCAGAATTCTTTCTTTATGGTCTTTTTGTGTACTCTTACGATATCTGAGGGGGAGTTATGGCAATTAGATGCTTCGTATTCTTTATTTTCACAGTTCGTTAAATTATTCAATATCAGCCATCCCTCAATCAGTAGTTATTTGTCAATTTCAGTTTGCCGGCATAGTCGCGTGGCATCAGAGTAGCTACTCTGCTGAAAGTCCATGTTTTCTTATGGAAGATAACCTGTTGACAATTACTTGTGTCATAACAATGTTTAATACTTGAATTGCATTTTGGGTGCTGGACCATTGGATTGTGTTTATGGTTATTTGAAGCGTTTAGCTTCAGGAGATTTAGGGGTTTTGGATCTCCGGTCACTAGCACCATATTTATATAAAACTCCACTAGGGATAGGTGCAATTGTGCTTCGCCCCAAACCCTTTCTTTTTTCGCTTAAATAAATTGACTAAGTGAGGAGGACGCTGAGATGTTAGAGACACCTTTAGATATAATAGAAATTAAAGCTGCTACACATAATCTACCCTCTGGCAAAGCAGCAGGACCGGATCAAATTCCGATTGAATTTTATAGGGTATTTTGGAATGAGATCAGTATAGATTTTTTGGCCACATTACAGCAGGCGCAGGTAGGAATTTCCATACCGGCATCATGGGGAGGGGCGGATATCGTTATAATTTTAAAGAAAGGGAAACCACCTACCGAACCAGGCTCATATAGGCCGATAACCTTAATGAATGCGGATACGAAGATCTATTCAAAGGTATTAGCTACTAGATTTGCTAGTATAATACACACCCTTGTTAGCAACAACCAACACAGCTTTATACCCGGTAGGGGCACTACCCATCATATACGGAAGGTTATTACACTACTCGATGTTGGAGAAGTTTCAGGAGAACCGATTGCGGTAATGCTTTTAGATGCAGAAAAGGCTTTCGATCGGGTCTCCTGGGACTATCTGTGGCATACCTTAAAGAGAGCAGGGCTTAGGGAGGGATATGTCAGGGCACTGCAGGCTCTGTATATAGCTCCGGTAGCTTCTATTAAAGTAAATGCAGGCTCCACCCCTCCAGTGAAAATAAAACGGGGAACAAGACAGGGGTGTCCCTGCTCACCGCTATTGTTTGCGATGTATATGGATCCGCTAATACGTAGGTTGGAGATGAACGAAAGAATTTATCCACTAATTACGTGCTTGGGACAGTGCAAGATATTAGCATATGCCGATGACGTTGCGGTTATAACACCAAATCCAGCAGAGGCAGTAGAGCAGGTTGAGATCGAGGCTTTGAAATTTGGACGGATATCGGGATATGCGCTGAACACCTCCAAAACGCAAATAATAAAGAACCAATATGTGCAGTGTCTGGATCAGAGAGTGGTGGATTCAGGTGTCTATTTAGGGGTAACTATTACCTCTGCCTTAGAGACTTTAGTTGAAAAAAACATAGCTCCAATAATTGTTAAGGTGAGGAAAGACTTAGATAGGTTACAGAATTTACACCTCTCCATTATGGGTCGCACAAACATCATTAAAATGATGGTCCTCCCAAAATTTTTATATATATTCAGGGCAATTCCCCTAATGTTTGAGGATAAATGGTTTAAAATACTAGAGAACATGATAAACAGATTCATCTGGGCCAAGGGCAAGACGAGGAGAGCATTGAGGTTCATGGTGCTGCCACGACATAGGGGGGGATGGGCGCTACCTGACCTAAAGCTTTATTATTGGGCAGCAGCCCTGCAGTATATGACAGGCCTAATTGGGGGTGCAGAAACAGAAGGACAAGGGGTCCTTAGCACAATTGCAATATATGGGTTAGCTTTAGGATCAGAAGCAGAGAACGTATGCCTGAAGCAGATGGATTCGAGTTACTTTAAAAGGACCAGATTTAAGACGATCATGGCAGCATTTAGTATTTGGAAAGCCTTTACAAAGAAATTCGGCCTTGGGAGATATAACTGGTATACTAGAATGGGAGAGAACCCCTCCCTACCTCAAGATATTTTTTCTAACTCTGTGTTTAAAGAATGGGGGAGGAAGGGAATAAATAAGATTGGTGACATTCTGGATATGCAGGGGATTATGCAGTTTTCGGAGATACAACGAAAATATGGATTAGCCTCAAGACACTTTTTTAAATATTTACAGGTTAGAAGTTTTATGGTAACAAAGAAAGGAGGGCAGGCAGGATTTGAGAAAAACTCAATCATGGAGATTATTCAGGAAGGAACTGACTGTACGATTAAAAGATTTTACTCTTAATTGATAGAATCTAAGCAGGATGACTTGGAAAAAGGAGCGGGAAATTGGGCACAAAAATTGGATGTAGGGAAAGAATCCTTTTCTCTCTCATTAGAAATGGGGCAGAGTATATTATGTTCCACGGCTCTGCAGGCACAGCATTACAAAACTCTGTATAGATTATACTATACCCCTGCTAGAATAGCGCAATGGGGAGGGACAACAGGAATCCCCTGCCCAAGATGTGGGAGCTTAGAGGCTGATATAGTTCACATCTTTGCAACATGCCCACACATGCAAATAATACAAAAAGATATTGAGGCCTTTTTTCTAGATCATTAGGATTTGAGATTAATTTAATACCTGTGATTATACTGTTAGGAGTGAACAATGATGATAGGCAAATGGAATATGAATGTTTCATCTTTGTCGCTATGGCAGTACTGAGACTGTGTATTGCTTCGGAATGGCTTACACCCTTACCCCCGACCTTTCACCGTTGGTTAGCTAGACTAACAGAGATTTATAATCTGGAGATGGCAATCTATGCAAGGAAGGGAAAAAAGGGAAGGAGATTAGGCAGACAAATTTGGGAACCCATAACCAAGTGGAAAGAGTGACGTGTAAGATAACATATTTTGTTAGACTATAATTAATTGATAACATGCTTGTAGATTCTACATGATTGATTATGAATTGTTTAAGGCTTAAGAAAACGGTAAGAGTAAACAGAGTGTATAAATTGCCGTTTTAATTTTCTTCTTATTTTTTCTTTTTCTTGTTCTATTTTTTTTTTTATGTTGAGCCCTGTGCAAAATAAATGGGGAAAAATTATTTAAAAAAAAAAACACCTAAAGGAACAGTTGCTTCATCATGCACACACCCATGAGGCCATGGCCATGACAAGCTCGGGCCTACTACTAATACCCACAACATTTAAAAAAAAAAGGAATGATGATAGTTATCAAAAATAAATTGTAGTTACAACAACTGCAATGCCCACAATCAAACAGACACAACAACCACTTACTTGTAAAATATCCTATTCCAAAAATCCTCAAATCTAATTGCAATGATGCAGCAGACAAAAAGAGTGATCTTTCCAGCTCCAAATCCAAAGGCAGAATGAGCAGGAGATGGACAAAGCACTGGGAGGAGCCTGCTGGACAAGAACAGGAAGTTGGAGATTCTGTGTCACTTCCTCCCTCTCCCCACCATTTTAAACAAACATTGGCATAGCCAATAGGTCTCGCCTTTGGGACCTTGTAAGTGTTTAGCCATGCAACAGTTGCATAACTAAATACTTATAAGGTCCCAAAAGCGAGACCTATTGGCTATGCAAAGCGGCCGCAAAAGTAAAAGTGATCGCGATCACGATCAAACATCAAAGCGGCTGTACGGCCGCTAAAGTGAAAGTAATCGCGGTAAAGCGCGTCGTGCGTGCTAGCACACATGCACTGTAGCTCTAGGCTGGCCTGGTAGCACTTTTTGGAGCCCTCTCAATAAGTCTTGCCAGACCAGCACATGCGCTGGGTCAGGCGAGACCTAAAAAGGACTCCTTGCACAAAAAAGGACAGCCAAATGTCAATGTGAGGAGTTGTTTTCATCCAAAATCAGCATTTGCAGAAGGTTTCATGCTGCTAGAGCTGATATTCCTCTCCAAATTGAAAATTTTACATGTTCGAGTTCTCGAGCTTCACATTACTTCCGCCGGATGTCGATGGCGTGTCGAAAATGACATGATCGCGTTCTCTTGCTCCCTGTCGAGTTGGATTTGATGTGTTCGGGGTCTCTTTCTCCTTTTCGCGTTCGATTAGACGTGCCCGCGTCCTCACCCTCTCGCTCGCGGTGTAGAATGACGTGTTCGAGATCTCAATCTTCTCATACTCACGCGGTGCATGATCGCGAGAAGAATGACGTGATTGCGCGACAAATGACGTGATCGCGCGACAATGCGATCGCAAACTGTTGCGAGACAGCGCAAAATGGCTACCAACAATCCAACATCTCGTGGAGAACGCGACCGGGTCGGGAAAACTTGTCGGCGAACGCGGGGATTCAGGT
Organism: Triturus cristatus; assembly: GCF_964204655.1. Lineage (NCBI taxonomy): Eukaryota > Metazoa > Chordata > Amphibia > Caudata > Salamandridae > Triturus > Triturus cristatus. The sequence continues at coordinate 744,485,382 of NC_140583.1, forward strand.
AAGGAGATCGCGCGTGCGCGAGAATGTATTATTTTACAGCGCGAGGAAGAAACAAATTATCACTAAACTGCGGAATGCAGAAATTTTGACATTTTCGCGCTCTCCGCGGAACGCGAAAATGTCAAATTATCGCAATTTCCGTGAGAGGAACGGATATTTAGCCCAGGCCTAATAAGAGGACAGATAAATGAAACCTTGAGAAGAGATACACCTAGCTGTTCAAAAGAAATACGGGTAGAAACATCTACAGGAACAAAAAATGCCACAATAGTGTCCCCGGAAGAATTAGAGAGATGGGCACAGGGAATAGATAAACCGAACCAACAACCAAAGATTTTAGATATTTACAAATTAAAAGTAGAATTGGAAGAAATGATAGCTGGAAACATGGGATTAGATAGGCTAAACACTTACAGTGAAGAAGAGTTACTGTTCATTTTTAGAAGCATCACTAGAAATGCGAAGATATTTCACGAACAATTTACAGATCTTGCCTCTGAAATGGGAATTGAAATAGGGAGATCTAAAGTATTACAGAAACCATATAGAGCCGAATTTACTGATAAGGATTTGGAAACTATGAATGTGTCTGGAAGAAAATTGCAGATTAAGGAGTTAATGACCATCTTACACAAGTGGGGAGACTTAGACAAATGGAAAGCTAGGTGGATGAGGAAGAAGGAGGAAGCACAGGGAAGTCGAACAACATCTGAATTCTTGATGAAAGAATCAGGGAAAGCAGAGATATTGTACCCAATGAGAGAAGTTCCAGGAGGGGGATATGTACATGTTCCATGGACTCGACAAGATATTTTGTCATTTACTAATGATTTTCCAAAGTTAAGAGAAAAACCAATTGAATGGTACAGGCAGGTTGAAAGGTTTGTGAAGGTTTCTAAGGTTTTGTTGAAAGATTTGGATGGTCTATTTGATATAGTTGTGCCTGCTGATTTATGGACAGAATGTAAAATAACAGTTGATTGGCCTAGCGAAGAGTACCCAAGAGATGAAAAAACGGAAGCCCCTTCAGAAGAGGTAATGAAAAAATATTACCAGGTGATCACTTTCTTGAAAGGGAAAATTCCACCAAAAGAAAAAGATTGGGTAAAGATAGATAGAACAACCCAAGACATAAATGAGTCTGTACATGCTTGTTATGAACACCTATTACAGGTATTCAAGCAGTATAGTGGATTTGAGAATATCGGAGATAAAAATATGGGTCATTTTGTGTATCCGTTTGTGTCTAGTTTAAGACCAGATATTTCCCAAATGATTCAACACCACATGTTGGGTTGGCAGGGAAAACCTATCGATGAGATTCTAACATACACCAAGTATTGTGGAGACGATATTGAGAATAGACGTAAAAAGTTGGAAGAAAAGGTAATGTGGGCATAAGTGAAATTGGCAGAACATCAAGAGCTTAAATTAAATAGTCAGAATGAGGATCAAGTGAAAGGAAAGGGTCAGAATGATAATATTGGGGGAAAACCAAGAGGACGAATGATTAGAGAGGAAGCGAAGAAGAAATTTTCTTTTCATGGGTGCGGAAAATTTGGACATTGGAAAAAAGAGTGCAAAAGAAGTCAGAATAATAATGGCTCAAATCAAAATTTAAATCCACAGACGCAGAATGAGGTGATAATGAGTCAACCGCAGCAGGTTGTTAGTCAACAGAGTCAGTTGCCAAATTTTGTGAACAGAGCAAAATACAGTGCTTACACCGGATTTCCAGGAGAAAGTGGTAAGAAAAACTTTGTAACTTAACAGTTTCTTTTGCAGAACAGTCGCCTTCATGGAGATGATCAAAGACTGTGCCTGAGGGGGGAGGAAGAGGAGTGCGTACTTGGCGCATCCTTACCGGTAGATCAGTCAGGTCCATATATTGATGGCAAGGTAGAAGGAAAAGATATTACCTTTTTGTTGGACACTGGTGCTACCTGTTCTACTGTGAGAACAGCAGACATCCCAAACCTACCCCTCTCGGGAGCAGCCATCCAAGTAGTAGGCGTTTCAAATAAACAGATTAGCACCCCAATAACAGAACTCATGGAGGTGCGCATAGGCAATTTCAGAGAAATGCACACATTTGTGGTGTGCGACTCTAGTCCAGTAAACTTACTAGGAAGAGACTTGTGTAAAATGAACTGCACGATTTTTTGCACACCGGATGGTGTTGCGATTCAGACCACTGATGAAGATGGTGTCTATAAAATAATGCTGGCAAAACAAGGCACAGAAGTAGACGAGATGTATTCAATGATGACAAAAGCTGATTTACCAGATGCATGGGATTCACTGGAAGAGAAGTGTGGTTAATGACTAATGTGGACCCAGTAAAGCTGACTGTAAAAGAAGGTGCAGTCTACCAAAATACTAGGCAATACAAAATGAGCCCTGAAGTTAAAGCAGGTGTTGCAGCAGAAATTGATCGAATGATTAAACAAGGCATTTTAAAGGAAATAATGAGCAGTCCTTGTAATTCACCTATAATTGGCATTAAAAAGCCTAAAGGAAAATACCCGATAATGCAAGATTTAAGAAAGATTAATAAGATTGTTGTGCCTTGTTGCCCAATAGTGCCAAATCCAGCAGTGATTCTGTAGCAAATACCATGGAATGCAAGATGGTTTACTGTAATTGATTTATGCCAAGCATTTTTCTCCATTCCTTTGCACCCACACAGCCAGTATCTCTTTTCATTTAAGTTTGAGGATCGTATTTTAGTATGGAATCGAGTTCCTCAAGGGTATACAGAAAGCCCTTCAATATTCAATCAAATTCTGAAAAAGTGCCTAGAGGCACTTGTGATGCCCAGGAATTCAGTTCTGGTCCAATATATCGACGGCTTGCTAATTGCATCAAAGTCGCGAGATGATTGTGTTACTGATTCAATTGCCTTGTTAAATCATTTGGCTGATGGAGGACACAAAGTGTCTCCAGAGAAATTACAATATTGTCAAACTGGAGTCAAATATTTGGGACACCAAATAGAAAGAGGAGTGAGAAAAGTGATCCCTGAAAGAATAAAGATAATAAAACAAATGCAAAGCCAGAGAGAGATCAGAATGTTTCTTGGTGTAGTGGGGTATTGTAGGCAATGGATCGTAGTTTTTTCTTTGTTAGCTAAACCACTAATACAGATGACACGGAAACGGGCAAAGGACCCAGTAGTCTGGGATGATAAAAGCATGGAAGCTTTTGCGAAATTGTTTGTGTGAAGCTCCAGCTCTAGGTATGCCAGACTATACAAAATAATTTGCTCTATTCAGTTGTGAAAGAGAAAAATTGTGCTCTTTCAGTGTTATCCCAACAACATGGCTGAGACGTCCAGTAGCGTACTTTTCGGCTACTTTGGACCCTGTAGTGTCAGCATTACCTGGCTTTTTAAAAGCAGTAGCTGCTACTTGCACGAGTCTTGAACAAAGTGAGTCAATTGTGATGGGACATCCTGTAAAGGTATTCGTTCCACATTCAGTGGAGATTCTTTTTACTAGAACACGAACACAGTATCTTACCCTTAGTCAGATAACTAAGTACAAAAGGATCATTTTAGGACCCTTGTTACTTTATTACCAGATATATGTGGGGAAGAAGTAAGAGATTAAGTTGAGCATGACTGTCTGGATGTCACTGAATTATGTACCAAGCCCCGTCCAGACATAGAGGAAGAGCCCCTGAAAGAAACTGAGCATGAGCTATTTGTAGATGGCTCATGTATGAGACATGAGGAAGGAGGATTAAGGCTGGAATAGTCAAAGCATCCTATTTACCAGGAGTCAAGTCTGCACAAGTAGCCGAATTGACAGCTTTAATTAAAGCATGCAAAATTGGGAAATATTGGAAAGTAACCATTTACAATGATAGCCAGTATGTTGACGGGGTTGTGCATGACTTTGGCCAGATCTGGATGCAGAGAGATTTCATGACTTTTTCAGGATCCCCTATTAAAAATTGAAAATTTGTGAAAGACTGTTAGAAGCAATACAATTGCCAAAAGAAGTGGCAGTGGTCAAGTGTGCTGCACATCAGTCAGGAAATGACTATGTGGTAGCTGGTAATCGATATGCTGACCAGGTTGCCCAGTACTGTGCCAGAAATAAAATGGCACTAAACAGGAAAATTGAAACAAGTGGAATCCGATGCCAACTCATGCTACTCTCAACATTAGAAACATGGGATGAGGAGAGACAATTACAGGATGAGGTGGAAGTGAGTGAAAAAGAGGAGTGGATAAAAATAGGGTATCAAAGAAGAATAGAGGATGATGTGTGGATTTACCAAGATGGCAGACCAGTAATGCCAAATTGTTTACTCTTTCAAATGGCCCAAAGGTATCATGGAGACAAAAACGTGGGCAGGGACACCATGATCAGGCTCTTTAGACAGGATTGGTATAATCCGAGATTTTGGACTGTCGCAGAGAGTCTTTGCCAGAGATGCTTAACTTGTCAACAGATAAACCCAGGTAGGAAAACAGTGGTCAGTTGGGGAAGAATTGGGAAGGCAGAAGGACCTTTTGTGAGGTTGCAGGTAGATTTTATCCAACTACCACCATGCAGGGGATTGAAGTACGTCCTTGTCATAGTTTGCTTGTTCTCACAGTGGATGGAGGCATACCCTACTACAAGAAATGACAGCATAACAGTTGCCAGACTGCTGTTGAGGGATCTAATTCCACGGTTTGGTTTTCCAGAAACTGTGGAATCAGATAGAGGATCTCACTTTAATAATGAAATAATTTGGTTAATCTGTGAAGCATTTAATATTGAACAAAAACTGCACTGTGCATATCGCCCAGAGGCTTCTGGAGTGGTAGAACAAATGGCACAATCAAATCAAGACTGGCAAAGGTGTATGCATCCACATCACTGTGTTGGCCAGATGCAATACCTCTTGTTCTGATGGGACACAGAAACAATCCTGATAGAAACACAGGGTTGAGTCCCAATGAAATACTCATGGGAAGAGCAATGAGACTAGCATTTATACCAGGACACAAATTGTTGAGTATAACTGATGATCTGGTACTAGATTATTGTAAAGGATTGGCTAACCTAGTACGTTCTGTCTCCCACCAGGTTGGAGAAGATGCAGTTGCCAGGCAGCCGGATCAAGCACATGATCTAAATCCCGGAGACTGGGTGGTAGTGAAGAATTACACCAGAGAGTCGTGCCTAGCACCCAGGTGGGATAAGCCGCAACAGGTCATACTGGTTACAACAACAGCAATGAAATGTGAAGGTCTGCCTAACTGGATCCATGCCAGTCATATCAAAAGAGTGCCAGCCCCTGAGGAAAGGGAACCACAACGACACAAGCAGTTGAGGAGGCTGAAGGTTGTACAGCTAAGGAATCTAGAATAACAGATTCTGAAGTAGATTTTTTTTTTTTATATAATTTTTATTGGGTTCTTGGCAATCCATTAGAGCAGATAATACAGTTTATCATACATAAATAATGTGCTGGATCTAAACATAGTACATCAACAGAAAACAAAGAGAGAGAGACCCCCACAAACATACATAGAGAAAATTCAACGATTTAAATTATAGTAACAAATATCAATATTGATCTACCACAATCCAAAGATAGTTTTAGTCAAAATAAGATTCCCAGATTTTGGTGAATTTACGCAGTGCCCCAGTCCTTTGTGCAAAAATAAATTCGGATTTCCTAACTTTCTTAATTTTTTGATAACATTCATCAACAGTTGGAACTGTTTCTGTCTTCCAATACTGAAGAATCAGTGATCTAGCCACTGCTTTTAGAATATACAGAAGTTGCGCCATAGAATCAACCAATTTTAACTCTGGATCCAATCCAAATATAATTAGATTTTCATATCTGGTGATCGTAAAATGTAAATGAAGAGAAAACAAAGAGAACATTCCTTTCCAAAATAACTTAATTTTAGGGCATAAAGCCATTATATGAGACCAGTTAGCCAAGTCCGGTTGAGTACATCAGAAACAAGTGGGCGACGTAGTGCTATACATTTTAGCCAAAGTTACAGGAGTATAATATTAAGCCACTTACTAAAAAAAAGCATTCGTCGCCAATTGGCACCTCTCAAAACCGTGAAATTAAATTTATTTAAAGTATTCCAGAAATTATCAGTTATTTTAATGCTTTCCTGCTTCTGCCACTTTTTTATTGCTTCGGCGCTTACATCCTCCTCCCTGCTTTGTGCTAAGCTTTTTCTCCATTTTCCGTGATTTTTAAAAAGTGGGGACCAGAAAAGGTCATTTGTTAAATGTGATAGTTTGACTATTTTGTGCTAAATTAAACTGAGCCAAAGATTTATACAATAAACCATATGAACCCATAAGAAGAAAGTTTCCACGAATTAAGGTGGACATCTCATCAATAGTCAACCATGCTCCATCTTTCACAAAGTTCGATAAAGTTATAAACCCAAATCTGGCCCATTTATGTATAATTTCTGGCCCGATATTAATCCCGAGTCCCAGGACAGCGTCACTCAGTGGAGTTATTAAGCTCAAAAAAGGACGCGAGTACCTTTTCAGCATTACTTCACGTTTTAAAAAAAACCAGCTTAGAACCTTATATCTGACTAATTTGGGTGATTTAAATATCGAAAGAGGAGAAGGAATTTTGGTCTCTTTACAAATTAAATTTAAAAAAAAGTTTATAAACAGAACGTCTCTCGGTATTGAATGTTTAAATCTTGAGAGATACTGTGCAAAGTATGCATAGTAGTAGTCTTTCAAATTTGGCAGACCAAGACCTCCTTGTTCCTTATCTACATATAAAGTATTAATAGCTATTCGAGGTTTTTTTTTTTTCCCAGACAAAGGCTGAAAATAAAGATTCAACTTTTGAAAAAAAGAAGCCTGGGAGTGAACAGGAAATAGTAGAAAACAGAAAATTAAATGAAGGAAGTACTGACATTTTAATTAAAGCCACCCGACCCAGAATGGAGAAAGGCAATGGATTCCATCGTAGAAGCATATCACGGACTTTTTGAATCAAAGGCTCGAAATTCAACGTATACAAATCACATACTAAAGGTGAGAAAAGAACACCCAAATACTTTTTGGGTCTATTGTTAACACAGCTCTGAATATCTAAATGCAATTCAGGATTATTCTTACCACAGATCAAAATTTCAGTTTTCTTCTTGTTAATTCGATACCCCCCCAATGCTTCGAATTCTGTAAAGACCGAAAAAGCCTGTATTTGCGTATATATCTCAATCTCAGGTTTCAGCAGCAACATAATATCGTCTGCGTATAATTTAATTTTGTCCATACAGGGAATGGGCGGAAGAATATCCTTACTTTTTCTAATTGCTACTGCTAAGGGCTCAATAAAAAAAGCGAAAAGAACGGGGTATAATGGACATCCTTGCCTCGTCCCTCTTTGCACTGAAATCGAGCCTACAATTAATGAGTTAACCAGAATATGAGCTTTTGCCCGCTGATAAAAATTCCTAATTAGGGTAATGATTTGAGAGGGAATACCAAAGTGCTGTAAAATAGAAAAAAGTGTATCCCAAACCACCAAATCAAAAGCCTTTTCTGCATCTAAAAGAAGAACCAAAGCCGGAACCCTACGTGTTTCAAAATAGTCTAAAGCCTCAATCAGATAATGTGTGTTAGTAATTAACTGACGGCCTGCAATAAATCCATTCTGATCTGCATGAATCAATTGCAAGGCAGCATGGTTAAAACGAATAGAGAGCAATTTTGTAATAATTTTATAATCTGAATTGAGTAATGTTATGGGCCTATATGAGTTGGGGTCTTGGGCTAGTTTCCCTTTTTTCAAGAAACTGACCACCGTTCCATCGTAAAAAGACGCTGGAATTGGGCCACCATCGAGCATAGACTTTACTAGTAAAAGAAGGAGCGCAGAAAAAGAACTAAGGAACGTGGCAAGAAATTCCGCGGGAAGTCCATCTGGACCACAGGCCTTACCATGAGGAAGGCTTTTAACAACACACTCTAATTCATCAAACGTAAATAATGACGCCATTACTTCTTGGTCCAGTTGAGGGAGACTAGGAAGCCGATATTTATCTAAAAAATCGTTCAATCTTCCCTGATCTATAGTGTGATATGAGGTATAAATATTCTCATAATGGGACAACATAATTGCTCCAATCCCTCCCTGATCTAAGGTATCCACGCCACTAACTGGAGATTTAAGAGATCGAATTATATTAGCTGCAGCACGTTCTCTAACCTGCCATGCCAAGAATTTACCCGTAAAATTACTATGCTCGTAAATTTTTTGGGCTTGTCTGCAAAAAAGTTCCTCACTTCTAGCGAAATAATGTGCATTCAACTCCCGTTTTGCGGCATTCAATTGATTCTGTATCTTAGGAGACGGATTATGATACATTTGATTTGCTAAAACCTGTATATTTTGTTGCAATTGATTCTTTGTATCCCTATAAATGACTGATTCCTTTGCATCCCTTCCTATAACTGCCCCCGTATAAATGCCTTCAGTGAGTCCCATACAACATGAATGGGGGCTGTCTCCATGTTTCGTTCAATAAATTCCGTAATCTCCTTTTTAAGAGAAGTAACCCATATTTCATCAGAGAGATAAGATTTATTAAAAATCCATTGTTTCTGAGTATTCGTGCTTTCCTCCAGCAGAAACTCAGCCGCTAACATCGCATGGTCAGAAAAGCCATTGTGTAACATCCGATAATGCTGGATTTTAAATTTTGAGGAAACCAAAAGAAAGTTAAAACGTGAAAATGACTTATGCCTTCCCGACCAACAGGTATATTCTCTTTTATAAGGATTTAAAAAGCGCCATGGATCAACAAGATCGAAGATCCTTACATTATTCATAATTGTCTGAAGTGATTTAGCTTTCAACTGCTTTTTCCCACCGGTAGTAGAATCCAAGTTCGGTTTCATGAGAATATTAAAGTCCCCTCCGATCGCAATATCCCCACCAACCATCAGTAGGGACTGAAACATCTCATCATATATTGCAGGACGATCATTCAAGGGGGCATAGAAGCTTACAAAGGTAATATGCAATGGTCTATTCTTTAATTTACACGTAACCCAGCACCACCTACCCTGAGTATCCGCATTAGTTTGAATCAACTCCGCCTCTAATCTCCTATTAAGAAAGAGTGCGACTCCTCTCTCTGACTCAGAAAAAAAGGAAAAACCCCGGTAAGAGGCCCACCCCTTAAACATAGAAAAACTATCAGTTTTAAGAATAGGAATATGAGTTTCTTGCAAAAATATAACTGCGGGATTTTCAGACAGAATCCATGTCTCGATTGCCCGCATCTTCTTTTTATTATTTAGACCATTCACATTAACAGAGATAATTTTCAAATTTATTTTAGTCATAATTAGAGCCCCAACTTAGAACCCATACCACACATTTTCCCTTATTATCCAATTTTACTTAAACAATCAATACCTTCATCAATATGCATCAGAAAATCAAGCACAAAGACCATGTTAACCTCCAGCAGTTGTCTAAGCAGCAAAAAAAACAAAACTGGTAGTGCGATGGAGATCCACGCACACCTGAGAGCCGTGTTGCTGCCCCTCCCCCCTTTCGCGGTCAATGATGGCGGCGGCGGCCGCAGGGTGTTCGCTTGTCCGCGCCGCAGCGAAGGCTACGCTGTTCTCGCCTTTCTTTCTACCCGCCTGTCCTACTTGCCCTTGAGCCGGCGCCACGAGTTCTTTGTGGACCATTGGACGGAGGAATAGTATAGACATTATTATTCTTGCGACGCTGGGACAGCGCCGGTCTGACTTCCCCCGTCTGTGTGCTGCTCCTCGGAGTTGCGTTGTTGCAGGCATTTGGCGTGTTGAGGCAGACGAGGGAGACAAGGACCACAGCTGTTCACTCTCTGCTCCCTGTTCGCGGATTGGAGCCTAGCTGCTGCATTGCTTGGCTATCGCTGGTGGACAGTTCCTTTTGGCAATGAACATGGAACATGGATGCGGCAAGCATTAAGTGAGTGAGCGGGGGAGGAGGTGGCTGGCTGCTTCGGCTATGAAACTGTCCTGTTCTTGTGGATTGGCTGGAGTTTAGCTTTTGGTCTTTTCAAATTTTCATATGGACTGCACAACCAATTTACTTTAATTTTCCTTAAGATATTGTACTTTTTTCTCAAGATTTTGAAGGGGGAAAAGGGAAAAAAAAGGAAAATACTTGGTGATTAGTGTGCAGTGTAAACCCCCGGACTTTTTTCTCTTTTTTGAGTAATTATTGACGCACGCATTATGGGAAAGCTTTTAAATGCTTGTGTCAAAGCCAAGCAACATCGACAGCAGGCAAAAGAGGCAGCGGCCAGGCTTATAGATGGAGCTGTCTCCAAGGAAGGCGACTTGATACGCTCACCGGAGAGCTCAGAGGCCGAGGATACATTAATTGAAAATCTAGTTTCGCTGAATATGGGGGATGAGTGTAATGTTTTCCATCCTGGGGATCATTCTAAGACTCTTGAATCTACTCAGTCTCCCCTATCGTGTCCACCATCTAAACAATTTCCTCTGTTTACTAAAAAGCCACTCCTCCCTTTGCCTAACAATGCGACTTCCTTGGGGTCTCCAAACCTGGAGTTAGGCTTGACTCAGCAGGTTGGCATAAATGGGCCGTGTCCGGTGGCAAACATCTCTATAAGCCCTCCCTCTATTGGTGTTCCTACATCTGAATCAAAAGGAAAAAAGATAATAACGGATGCTGCTGATGCTGGAAAAGAAGATGTAAGGAGTGCAACAACACTCCCCCTTGAAGCCTCTGATAGGGGATGTGACAGGAAGGCAACAGACCCCTTGGGCCCCCTGTTAGAAATGGACACAGAGACGGAGGGGGAGATGAAGATGTCCGTGAAGGACATGCTGAATTTAATTTTGGATGAGGTGAGAGATATCAAGAGGTCCCACAATGCCGAGCTATCTGCGATTCATCAGTGACTGGACAAAATGGATAAAATCGAGGAATTAGTCTCCTCTTTTCCAGCTCGTTTACTTGAGGCAGAGGAGAGGATTTCTTCTCTAGAGGACCAAATGGTTTCGGTGAAGCAAGAGTCCAAAGATGTCTCTAAACTTACAAAGGTTCTTGAGATCAAATTGGACGATTTGGAGAACTATAATAGAAGGTCCAATCTACGTTTAGTAGGTGTTCCTGAAGGAATTGAGGGGACAGATATGCTTGTCTGGGTGACTAAGTTTCTCCATCAGGTGGTAATTCCGGAGCATAAAGACGACCTCACCATCACTAGAGCACATCGGGTCCCTGCTCGCCCATTTCCGAACTCAACTCTCCCGCAAACTATTCTGTTAAATTTTGCTGATATTAGGGTTAAGGAGCGAATTCTCTCTAAGGCAATCCAACAAAGGCAGTTCCCTGTAACTGAAGCGGTGAAATGCCGTATTTTTTCTGATATGTCCACAGCTGCGGCGAGACGTAGGAAGGAGTTCGTTAAAATTCTACATCTTTTTAAAGCTAATGGGGCCCAAGCGATGATCGTACAACAATCTAAACTCAGAGTGCTGATTAAAGGGAAATTCTGCATGTTATCGGATGTGGAGGAAGCACAAGCATTGCTCGATGGAATTCAAATTAGCTAGTCTGGATTTATGACTTGTATTTGATTGCTTCTGCTTATAATCTAGATTATGCGCTAATCCGTTTTTTCCGTTTTTTCTCTTTTGCTTTTGTGAATTCTTATCAGTTAAGGGGGGGGGACAAGGTCTCGGGGTGAAGGGGTGTAAATTCAGGACACCCCAATGTTAAGGGGAAGGTTCCTGTGGTGCGCGTGGGAAGAAGTAGGTAGTGTTAGGAGGTTGTAGGGGGGGTGGGTGGGTTCAAAAAAATCTAAATGATGTTCTTGGCAAAATTTTTGTTGTTTCTATTTTTTTTTGCTGCTTGGAGATTCTAAAGTAGTTGATCAAGAACAAACGAGCACAAGTCAGGAAGACTGGATACCAGTGGTTGACATACCTGAGGTGATTATTAAAACGAGAAGCAGAACCAGACTAGAAAGACAGGAAACTAGAGAGGATCAGACAGGTGTGGAAGAACAAGATCAGGAAAGGGTGAATAAAACTGTTAGAGACCCTGAGAAGGACCAGACAATGAGAAAAAAATATACTCAGACAGAAGTGAACCAACATATTCACGGATCAGAGGAGGGACAGATAGGACTAGAAGAACACGTTCAGGCTGCAGAAAAGCAAAGTGCAGTAAGACCTGAGCAGGACCAGTTAGGAACAGAAGAACAAGTTCAGGAAGAAGAAGAACAAGTCGAAATAAGACCTGAACAGGACCAGAAAGAGGGAGAAGAACACGTTCAGGCAGATGAAGTCACAATAAAAAGCCCTGAACAAGGACAGATAGAAAGGGACTCTGAAGACGAAGATAATTAAATCGTGCCACAGCATAACGAAAATAAAAGAATACTTGAAAGAGACGAGGAAAGTGAAAGTGCAGTACAAGCCAAAAAGGTCAGAAAAGGTGATAATTGGCCAGGTGGTGTTAAAAGATCAAAGTATCACTTAAAAACAATAAGTGAAGACACTGAGCAAGTAAATGAAGTCTCTAGTCAGTCTGGGGAATTGACTGGAAAACCCAGGTGAAGGAGTCAAAGACTGCGAATTTTGAACAATAAGTTCAAAGGTCCTGAATGGACCTATGTGATTCTTGAAGAATTTGAGAATCTAGATTTGAATGAAGAAAGTGACGAAGAAATAATTGTTGAACAGATTGACGAAGGAGAAGTGAGACCCCCTTGAAGATCAAATACATAAAAAAATCATAAAATAGAGCAAAGAAAAGAAGAGGAATCTTCCTAAATTAAAATGGCTGATATTAGGGTTGGTGGAAGACCAAAACAAAATTGTATAAAGAAGTGTTGTATGTATTTGTAGTATATTTTTAGTACTTATATTCTGGTTAGTATTAACCATAATGATTCCTTATTTAATGGTGACAGAAAAGAAAAATAACACAGATACTAATGAAAGGGTGGCTAGCATAAAAGGAAATAGAATAGAATCAGAAACACAAGATGAGATAGATTTATATCACACTGTGACAAATAATGACACTGCTTTAAATGATTTCACAAAGCTATTTGTTCAGTACCTAGACACCATGGATATGAGTGATTGTTATGTATGTATGAAATTACCAGCATCAGTAGCAGAAGGTGTAACTTAACACCATTTACCATTAACATATGGTATTTCATGTAGTATATTAACTATTTTATTCTATAGAACAGGAAAATTACATTATTATTATTCCAAATGTAGATGTGATATTTTCAGAGGTTCCTATTTCGCAAGAGTATGAATCCAGTTCTTAGTACTAAAGATGCACAGTTTATGGGTGAATATTTCTTAACTATGAAAACAATAGATATAGCAGAAGCACACAAAAATAATCTAACATGTTCATTACACGAAGAAGAAAATATATTTTTGAATTTAGTGGAGGAGAGGAGACAGGACTTCCAAAGAAAGGCTTCTGAAAAGAAACCGCAGATTCCTCAATGGGCTGAGAAAGAATAAATATATTCAGCTGGCAAGACTCATGCTGCGATGTCCCTAGATTTTGAAAAGAAAGGGAAGCTCTACCTTCATAGATTAAAGACTGACTATAACAATGTATTTATTGGTTCCAGTGAATGTGAACATAACTTTTTGATAATTAGAGGATGGGGACTAAAAGGGGGAACAGATCCAGTATTTCCTGGTATCTATTATGTGTGTGGGAATAAAGCTTATTTTAGGTTGCCTGCACGTTGGTAGGGGAGTTGCTATTTTGGAATAGTATTCCCTAAAGTCTATCAGGTGAAAAGAATCACTGGAAGCAATGAAAACACAAACAAACTAACCCGTAGGAAAAGAGCTAGTTTTTCAGAAATAGTAGGCGATATATTTAGTGCATTGATACCTTCAGTGGGAGACATTCTGAATTCACGAAAGATTTGTCAGTTATCCACAGTAGTTGATCGTCTATTGACTGATACTGCTGGAGGGTTCTTATTGACCAATACCGAAATGGTTGCCATTAGATCAATGGTTTTACAAAATCGACTTGCTCTTGATATATTATTGGCAAAAGAGGGCAGAGTCTGTAAAATGCTGAAAGCGCAACATTGTTGCACTTATATTCCAGATAAAGGTGTAGAAATTGGAGGATACATTAAAAATATTTCGAAACTGGAAGAAGATTTGAAACCACTGGAAGTTGATAGTGTATGGAAGAAATTAACAAACAGTTTTACCTCAATAGGGACTTGGTTTGCTAATATAGGCAAAGGTCTTGTAGGCCAAATAATACTACCTATACTTGGAATAATAATATTAGTATTAGCAATAATGACATGGTGCAAATGTTGTAGAAAGAGAAAGAGATATGAAGTAAATGAAAAGGGAAAGAAGAGAAAGTATGAAGAGATCCAGTTAGAAAAAATGGAAGGAGAACTATATAAAAAGATGAACATTTTTAAAGACAAAAATGAAGAAGGAAATGAAAAGACCGGAAAGGGAATTGAAATGTGCTAAAGTTGGCATCTGGTTTGGTGATGGGTAATTTTGTGATGGCACAAATGCCATCAGAGAGGGAATTGATGGAGCAAGGACTTGTATAAAAGAGACTTGCTCGGATGCAGTCCTCTCATATAACTCGTAACACTGTATTAATAAAGTATTGTGTAAATTAATATGCACCTCATTACATATTTTAGCAAGATGAAGCTTGCTTACATGTTTTACTAACAAGTAACCTGAGTGAAACTTAAAAATGGCTGCTAACGTGGGAAACTGTACTGCGCATGCGTCAAACTGCATCTACGCAGAATGACAAGTCTTTGCTTGGAGGGCAATTTCTGCATCTGCGCAGTCGCTCTAAAAATGGCTGCTTGAAAGCTCACATGCTTAGCATCTGCTTTGCTGAAACTAAAACAAGCTATTTACAAAGTGCTAGTGCGGGGAGAGCTTTTATAAGTAAATGGGATTAGAGTACAGGTAAGTGGTATACAGTGAAATCATTTTATTTGAAATTAATATGTTTCTTTTTGATCTCCATATTAGTTCGTATTTGGGCCTCCGAGTGAAACAGAAGTCCATACCACACGTGACTTTCACGCAGGTGCAGTAATAACAAGCCGTGAAGCTATGAGGTCATTTCTTGAAACCCTTCCAAGGCCATCATTGTTACATGTCCTGGGAACCTGCTGGACATCCTGAATATTATACAGACAACTGTTATGTGTATTCATTTTTATTGGTAAAGATGTGAAATGGGGGTGGGAAATAAAGCTTGTGGAATAAGAATTAAGGGCTGGGAACATTAAACAAAGAACTAAAGAAAATTATTAAAACTTAGCATGGTGTGATGATCATCCCCCTTTTGCCTGTCCAATCAGAATGAGTTGAGACATTAATGGGTGGTACATTCATTAGAAAGGTATAATTTAGGTAGTTTAGTTAGAACAGAGATCACAGCAAGACCAGAATGCTGAGAGACCGGGATGCTGTCCGAGAGCTGAATGAATACTGAAGAAGAATCGTTTTGCAGTCTTGGAATTTAAGCCAATTAATTAGAAGAACATCGCTGAGGAATCGAGGAGGGAAATAAGGCAATAATCAGAAGAAGATTGCGGAAGAATCGAGGAGGGAGATAGTGTCAGAGAGGTGTGCGACGCAGGCGTCAAATCTAGAAGAGGTCATCTATCCTGTCCTGAAACATGTCCTGAAGTCTTTGTCACCTGTTGTTTCCCAGGGGACCCTTCCAGCTCCTTGGCCAAGGTGTTGGTTTCCACACCATTCTAGGTAAATATATCTCTGTGTAGTATGCCATTGTACTGCTCTCTCTGGCCTCTCTTTCCTGAGTACTGTCTTTGTGAAACTTCGTTCTAATATAGGTGACTGATTATTGAAATAATTGACTTCTCCTCCTTGGAGAAACGGAGTTCGTACTGTATTTTTTACTTTGGCTCCCATTAATTAACCAGATAAACATTTAAAACTTCTCCTGAGTCTATGGTTATTTCAAATAAAGAAAGGAAATTCAGCACTTTGTCATTTCACCATCAACTAGTTCCAACTAATAGGTCCATTGACCAGAGGAAAGAACTTTTTGATCAGTGAAAGATTAGTTACATTTTGACACGTAACTAATCTCATAAAAGGCATTTATAAAATTGGCCCCCAGCAGTATTTACTAGCCTATGTGAATGTGTGTTTATGGACCCAGGTGAGTATATGGTGTTTGAGTACCTGAGGTTGGTAAACCGCTGGATCACTGGTCGCAATGCTAGAATCACACACGTTGCAATGGACAACCAATAGTGTGCTGCGTAACGATACAATCCTGTGCTGGGCAAAGAATAAATAATACAATGCGTAACGATACACCCCGGTACCTTGCAATGGGAGAAATAATGCAATGCGTACTGCTACAATCATGTACTGCGCAATGAAGGAATAATGCAAAACGTCACACCCCAATCACGTACTTTGCAATGAAGAAATAATGCAATGCGCACCGCTACAATCCTGTGCTTTGCAATTAAGGAATAATGCTATCATGTACTTTGCAATGAAGAGATAATGCAATGCGGAGCGCTACAATTGTGTACTTTGTTATGCAGAAATAAGGTCAGGCATCATAAGACAGTCCGGCAGTTAGTTAGCAGCAATATTGGCAATGTGTATTACGACAGTCAGCCTCTTTGATAACAGTTGCCCCCACACGTATCAACGATGACATAACGTACAGCTTCTCACTCTGGCCCCAGTACTGCCACTCCTTTGGTCAGTACGGGCCACAATCTGAGCTGAAGCAAAGGCTCATGTCGCCAGAAGGACTGAGGGGCCGAGATAGTGTCCCTCCGAGCCCGCATCCCGCCCAGGCATTGATCCACGTTACCTGGGGGTGCGACCGCACTCTCCTGTCCTCCTTCAGCGAACTGGGCCTTCCGTGCAGAACTTTCTCAATGGGCCTCAGCGGCTCGGCCTGGCAGCTCAGCTCCTCCGGGGCTGCCGGTCCGATCCGCGACTGTTAGGAAGGTCTCAGGTGGCCACAGGGCACACGTACCCCATGCCTCTGAGATTACGTTACTCCGGGTTCACATTCACCACAGCACCCTCCGGGTCTCCTCTGGCACGAAGCCACACACACAACGCTGATTGGACTTCACGGTCGACTCCGAGTGCACGTTCACCTGGCACACACAGTGCACATCACTAGGGACTTTACTAGTAAGGCAAACAATTCAATCAGGGCCAACCAATTACCATTACACTTTACACAGGGAACACTTGTACTTTGACACTGATCAGCAGTGGCAAAGAACCCAAAGCATCTAAATTGGCAACTCTATGTCAGGAAAACGGTCTAGGGGGAAAGCAAAATGTTTAGGGAACTTTAGTCAAAAAGGCCAAGTCCTAAAGTCTTGTAGTTTTTTCCAAGATTGCAAACACAACTAACTATTCCACCCCTTTTCTCTATAATTTCAGTCCCAATTTGAGATAGTTCTGTTGCAATTACATTTGACTCAAAAGTGGGATGCTTCAGATTTTTTGTAGCCCCTTTTTTACTTATCATTTTTTTTGGTTACCAATGGTCTTGATTCTTATTTTTGAATCAAGCCACTTGTTTTGAGCCTTACTTTTGGGGAAGGAGTGTAGTACATTTACAGTAGTCATATATGATTCGCTCAAGTCCTCTACTCACGTGCATATATGAAGTTTTGAGTGAGTATCGATCTTTCCCTCCCCAGAGGCCAGCTCTAGGCCAGTAGTTAAAGTTTTATCCATGGGTTCTCGACCGGCTGATTGGACAATGATAACATTTGAAAGATTTTTTCTACAGTCCTCTATGATGTTATTTATGACTTTTGGAACTTCCAGCAATTTCTCTAGCAAGGTAACACAACTTTGGGCCTCATTATGAATTTGGGCGTAAAGCCTCCTCCCGACAGTCGGAATCTCCTTGACCGTGTCGGAACGCTTCTGACCGACTTCGTCAGTTTACAATCCACCCAACTGATTACCATGTTCACGGTTGGATTGTAGCTTGCGCGGTCTTTCTGAATCGGTCCGACCGGCTCTCGGAGAATATGTGTCAGTCGGAACCACATCGTACAGCTCTACGAACAGCGTTTCCGAACGAGCGATTACAATGCCGATTTCCAACAGCCTTTCCAAGTTGGCCTGTCTGACTCGAAAAGGCTGTCGGAAAGTGACTTTGGGGGCCCTGGCAGGCCCCCTCTTTATTCTGTGGCCTCCGGTTGGGGGAGAGGGGGTCCCTAAGGGACCCCCCTGTAAAACCCTGCACTAGGTGGCAGGCACAATGGGGTGCCTGCGACAGGGTGAAGGGTTTTCCGCACATACCCCATTTCCCCATAAAATTCAATGGGATATCATAATATTTCGGGCAGAACCACCAACCATGAGTCTGTTGGTCCTGATTCCGAGATGGTGTCGGTGGAAAGTTTCTGCCAGACATTGTAATGAGGCCCATTGACTTTCTCTGTGACCTAGAATGGATTGCGCACTTAGGTTTCTGTTGTAAATAAAAAAAAGTCCATTCCATGTTGTATAGTAGTCATTCCAAGTATTTATTTAAGTAGAGAAGACATGTAGAGGAGAACCCCACCAGGAGCAGCCTCCCTGCTGCTCAGCCCCACTCCAACTATCTCTGTCACACACCCAACATTCCACAAAGGCTAAACAGCAGGTATAACAGTTTCCCTTTACAACATCCTCCACTAGCACCATCCTATGGTCAATCATCATTTGTGAAGAAGTAAATTGCCTGGTAAACTCTAGTTGTATGTCAAGTTTTGAAGATTGTGACGTGATTGCATTCGCAATTGAATACAATGTTGTGCACATGACCTTCATAATTCTTAATATTGGTTGATCCAGTTGGTACATGTTCTCGTTTGAGGTCTGACTTGGCCGTTGATTTCCCAATTCTTCCCTTACATTAATTTCTTGAAATTTATATTATCAAATGTTATGCTATTCATTTGGGAATCGATCCTATTACTATCAAGGTTGTCTAGTGTATCGAATTCTGTGTTAAGAGAATCCTGGGCATGTACATTCTGGGTATCCACAATATATCATTCGTCATCAACAACGTCTTCAAAATCAGCTTGCTACGGAATGATACAAAAGTGGTGAGATCTTAGGGGCATATCAACAACAACCGGCGATAATTATCGCTGAGCGCACCTAGCGCCGATTTTTATCGCTGAGATAGCGTGCTATTAGCAATGCTTATCTCATCAGCGATAAAAATCCTAGCGCTAACTGGCTAACGTGAGATTATCGCTGGAAACCCAGCGATAATCTCACGTTAGCTAGTTGATAGGGACTCACAAACTTAGCCATGATATCCACCTTCCATAGGATATCATGGCTAAGTCAGTCCTGAAGCAGGCGTAAGGAAAGTAGTGATAACAGGGGTTATCGCTACTTTTCCTGATGCTATGCTTCATAGCGTTAGGCTTGCTGATAGGAGAAATGTCGCTAAGCGACATTTCTCCTGTCATGCCAGGTCAGGAATGCCCACTTTGCATCTCATTAGAGATGCAAAGCTGGGCGTTACGAATCCTGACGCTAAAGCAAGGTTTCACGCGTTAGCGTGACCTTGCTAATTATGCGATAAAATTATCGCCGCTTTTCGGCCGAAAACGGCCGCAAAAGTGGCGATAATTTTTTATCTCCTGCTTGTTGATATGCCCCTTAATGCCTTTTGCACTAAATTCCACCCAGCGTGATTGATTTGAGCTAAAAACAAGTCTGTGAGTCTTCGATCATGTCTAAAAGCTGAAAGCAAGTCTGTAAAGAAGTCTGAAAGTAGGTCGACAGGACCTGCTCTGATCTTGATGCTGATCTTTATGCTGGGCTTGTCGACTGATGAGGCAGAGGGTAATTATAGAGGACCTTGTGCAAGCTTCTGCAGTCCTGCAGGAAAGAAGGGAAATGAATGAAGGCACAGGTCGTAGGGGGCAGAGAGTTGCAAGCGCACAGAGTCCTAACTCGTTCTCCTCCACTGCTCTTGCGCTCTTTCCCTGGGGGCCACCCCAATTGGGGGACTCTCTCCATTACAGACCAGATCAGAGCAGCAGACCAGCCAGCCAAGCGATCACCTCTCTCAGCCTCGGATCTTCACTATCGTCTCCTGTGGTGTTGGTAACGGTTTTTCAGCACCAGTAAACCAATTGACGCAGCCTGGTAAAGGACTGCTGGGCTGCTGGAAAATCACAGACCAGAGGGTCAGCAGGCTGAAAGGGCGGGTGAGGTTAGTCACAACTTCGTGTCAAGCGCCAGCTTCTCCCAATTCCTGCACGCTCACCCGCAATCAAGCCACACCTGGTGATTTTTCACTCACTCAGCAACCAGCATAGACTTTTGCCACTACTAGGGAGGCAGTGAGGAGAAGGAGTGGTGGGAAGAGGCGAGTGGGATATGGCAGGGCCAGTCAGGCAGAAAACGGCAGAATGCAGCAGCGGTCAGCAACGAAGCGGCTTCCTATAGATCCAATGGCTCCAGCCGCGGCAGTGGATCTCTGCATAGCGTCAAGCTCGAAGTGTCCGAGTGTCATCTGGAGTCATCCGCCCTGGCATGAATCCAACTTGGGAAGCATGAATCAAAAACATTATCACCTCCAGGAGCCTGTAGGTGACAAGTTTGGCCAGGACCTTGCTAAACAATGCAAACATTCACCCCTAGTTACAGGTCCAGGTTTAAACCATTGTTTTTTTGTTCACCATGCCACCCCAGTTTGGACCCAGACATGTACAAATCAGTCTTGACCCTTCTCCACTGGAACAGTCTAGCCTGGTCTGCCAGGCCAGGCCAGGTCCTCCCTGGACCGGAACCAGCATCCTAGGACCAGTTTTGGGGTTAACTTGAAACCAGTGAGGCAGCGAGCAAGGGACACATGCCTGAGCATACCCTTTTCCGCTTAGGGTGCACATAGCAACATCACAAAATAAAATAATGGACAGAGCGCTGAAACCTTTCAAACACTTACCGCAGTCACAGATCTAGGTTCAATCCGTCGTTATTTTGCTCACCACATCACACCAGTTTGGCACCAGCCGTATGCAAATCAGTCTTGACCCTGCTCCCCATGAGAACATTCCAGGCTGAACTGCCAAGCCAGGTTCTCCCTAAACCAGAAACAAGCATCCTGGGACCGGTTTTGGGGTATCGCGGCTCATTACCCAGGTTAGCTTGAATCCAGTGGCACAGTAAGCACGGGACCCACTTCTGAGTATACTCTTCCTACTTAGGTTTCAATCAATTGAGTAAGATCTATTATCTTATGTCACTGCACTAACTATGCCACCCATAAAAAATATAGTCCCCACTGGCCTTCCAGCTCAACTCTATTAGCTTGTGATGGAAGAGCATGTTTCGACAAAGATGGCAATTATACATTTAATCAACCCCAGAATACAAGTCTCATTGATTATATTCTACAGGACGTCCAACTGTGGCCTAAATAGGTTGACATGATGGTACTCCCCACCCCAGCAGGATAGTGACCGCAATGTGCTTTGCCTGGAATTGGAGAGCCTTGTTTGTGCAGCTCAGCCAAACCATAATGAGCCCCTTAATAGAAGGCTAACCCTGACCTCAAATAGAGGGGAAGGGTCAAATTTCGCTCGACGAAATCAGTAGCTTAATCTACAGAGTGGTAGCTGATATGATGGGGGAATAACTAACAGTAATACATTAGTCCCCAAAGGATGGTGAGACACTGTTGAATAGTAGCGAAATCCACACCCACATGCAAAGCGAGATTGTGAGACTGAGAGTGAGAAAGTCTGCTAGGAGCGGCCAAAAGAGGAGACTTATACCTTCTGGAATATTATTTACACTGGCTCTGGCGAAGGGTTCTTCCTCTTTGAAAACCCACATTATGACAACGGAATGGCTGCCCATTTTACCAGCTTATACTCACCCAGAAGAGCAGAGCTTAGGCACTGGGTTGACAATCAGCAATACAAGTTTGGTGAGCTTAGATGGGTCAGGAACTGCACTGGGACTGCCCACCGTGGTTAGCAGCCCTCAAAAAGAAAAGAGCTTCAGTTGTGGGGAAATTAGGCAAGCCATGAAAAAGAAATAGTGAGGCATAAAGAGCCAGGGTCGGACAAAGTACCTCGAGATCTCTTCTTCGACGAGGTTGATGGTTGAATCCCTTATTTCACTGTCATATTGAATGCTTTCTATTGAAAAGGGCTCCTATTCCCACTACTCTGGCGGCCGCAGAGATTGTTCCTATTTTTAAGAAGGGATCTAGAGAACTCTCCTCGAACTATAGGCCTATAACCCTAATAGATAGCGCCCAAAATCTCTTTGCAAGGGTTATTTTTAGCCAATTGAAAGATTGCATGGCTGCATCAAACATATTGACTTCTCTTCAGGCAGGATTCAGAGAGCGTACCTGTACGTTAGATCAGGTTTTTCGGCTACAGCTATTGTACTGGACGTTTGTACAGCTAGGATGCGGGTGACTGTACATGATGTTCGTTGACCTCAGGTCATCACTTGACCTTGTCCAAGACCCAAGCTGTGGCGAATTTTTGCTTACATGGGGGTACCACTTTACTTATTAAATGTCATTATATGACTCCATGACTGCATTTTTGCCCAAGTTCGGAGTAGCCAGTTGGGGGAAATGACAAATAGATTTCTAGTTCAGGGTGTTTAACTCTTGCAGCTCCACTCGATCTAATCCCATATTAAGAGAGACCCCTTACAGCGACTCCACACCTTTGAATATCTGGGTATTTATTGTCTTGAACGAGCACTTCCACTGGCAGACCCACATTGCCAGGTGCAAACTTAGATTAGCTCAGAATACTGGGGGATTGTTGAAGACAAGTAAGGCCTCTCCATACCATCCCATTTTGTCAGTATTTCAGGTCTACAACCATCAGGCGCTTGGGTCTGCATTGCATGGTGTAAACTCTGGAGACATAAGGTTATTTCATCCCTAGTCACCGTAGAAAATTGCTTTATATGGCAGGTGATTGGTTTGCCAACAAGCCCACGTTGTTTCCCCTGCAGTTAGATCTGGGGTTCAGAAATATAACAGATATAGTTAGGCTTTGACCCCTTTTGTTCTGGAGAAGATTGTGGGCAACCCCAAAACTGTGCCTTCAACAAAAGGGGCTGGCTGAGATTGTGTCTCCCAGGAGAAGGTAACCTTGCATGGATTAGGCACGTGAGATCAACATTAATGGACATTGAGCTTGGGAACCTGTGGACTGCCCCTGAAGAGGCAAATGTGACCTCCAAAGAGCAGATAAAGAGGGCTTTCAGTCAATATCAAATAGGCTTATTGCAATTCCAACCCAACATGGGTCCCCTGACATTGGCTTTTCGAATGTTAAAACATTATTTCCAAATAGAGCAGTTCTTGGACGAAATAGAACCTTGCATTGTCGGGAAGCTATACCTGCAATTTTGATATGGGACCCTTACAGCCAGTTGTAGGGCAAACAGCTAATTCTGGTAATGCTCATTGTCGGGTTTGTGCAACATGGTCCAAAGCAATTGGAAATGTCTTGTCTTTTTAACCTAGCTACCATAGTATAAGAAGTATGTGGATCACGCCACTCTGCTGAAACCTTGGCGTCAGAGACTTCAGAGAAGCTTTTAGAATCATAAAGTCCGACAACAGGCACTTTGAGGGTTTTGCAAGTTCCTGGTTTTTAGTGGCCATGCTGAGGATCAGGCAAAGAGCACTTTAAAATATGTTGTATGTATACTATTTGGTAGCTAACCAGTGTGCTACTAAGCTTTTCCATTTTTATCTTTTATGTGTATGTCATTTTAGTACCATTTCTATTGTCATTTTATTGTCTTAAAGTGTTTATCTGCTCCTTTTCAACTAATTTTGCATGTTAGAATTATTATGACCTTTAATGGCGACAATACGCTGAATAAGGTGATTTTGTCTTGGGCCAGGAAGTTGAAGTCAAAGTTCAGACGAGAGATGGGTTTGTAGTCAAGTGGGTCCTTTCACTCTTAAGGGAGCCTGTCATTATAGCTTTGTTTAAAAGGGGACCTAGACTGCCTATCATGTCCACTTCCTAGAAAACTTGATAGAGCATTTGCACTTTTTGGAGCATGCAAGTGCCCCAGGGATGTTATCTTCACCTAGTGATTTGCATGTGGGCAGGTTAGCTATGACGTTGCTTTTTTCTTCCAGTCTTACATGGGCAACCAATACCTTCTTGTCTTCCTGGAGGTGATATTTGGATACCTGCATACACCAAAGGACAATCGTGATAGGTCTACGACTCAACGTCAGATCAAGCAGAATGGGCAATAATCAGTTAAGCCCCCTGTTAGTACACCTGTATAGAATGGATATGATATGAGATTATGGCTCAGTAAAGGAAGGCCAATCTGGAGAAGGTCAACCAATTAGACCTAGGTATACTCTTTGTCTGTGGGATAGCATATACTACATATGTCTCATGACCCATGGTTTACTAAATGTCCATGATCTGTTCTTTGCCACAGAGGCATTTTAGCAATCGGGGGGGTCAGTTCAGTCCATGACTGGGTCTTGCCCAATGTTCCAGTCTTCTCCTACAACCAATTTAGTTTTGCCAAATTCTGTGAAACATCTATTCAACTGACTGAGAAAGACATATTTTTCTCCCATTCTGTGCATTTACAGAACCCAGGATCATAACGTGTTCCCCCAGCTTCATCCCCACTAAGGCATATCTGTACTTATTGTCTGTCCCGGACCTCAGGAGCTATGAGGGAAATACTTATGTATTTAAATGACCATGCCACGCTTTCTATGCTGTAGAGAAGAAGTTGGGGGGGTCTGAAATCCAAGTACCCTGTAGGGCTAGCTTCTCTCCACCACCTGTCCAGCCCAGTCTCACTGCAGCTTGTCTATTTAAGTAGCAGACAAGTACAATTCCTGCAAGAGTGCAATATCAGTCTTTTGGTGTTAAATATAGGTGAGAATGTTCTTGCGTTCAACGAAACTGGATGAGCCATTGGTGTACAGTGACAGGATGCGGAGTGTTATGTAGCGCTGTGTCAGTTAGAATATTGTTGCAAGTTCTAGTCAATACCCAGACATGCGACGAAAGACTCTTTAAAAATCACCTGGCCAAAGGTATGCCATGAGGGATGGGACCATCTCCTTTAAAACAGGTGATTCAGTACACATAGCTCAGAAGAAGCCTGGCAACTCAGAGCAATAAGTGTGGCCCCAACACAAGGATCCTTCTAACTGTTGTCTGCGGTGCAAGATCTGATACTCAGGTACCGGGGATCCTCCATCCACCAAAGTAAAACCAGAGGAGATGCTCATTAGCAGAACCAATTAACTATCGGATATAGGAATGGGTAGTTAGAGTACAGCCCTCAGTCATGTCTCCAGTGAGCTACATCTTCATATTGATCCCTATCCCGCCCACAACGCTGGGCCCACTCCAATCCCTCAAGGAATGGAAAACCACCTCCCATGCAGGTCAAAGATGTGTATCAAACTGTGGCCTAAAATAGCGACGCTGTGTGACATGGAAAGGTATCAAAATATACATCACTATCGAAGGAAAGAAAATCCACAATCATAGCATATGCAATGGCATGGCAGTTGACCTCCTCATCATAAAGGAAAAAGGATATGTAGGTAAACAATGGCAATTCCATGTGGCTCAGTCAGTCAGCACAGGTCATGTCTGAGCCCATCTGTGCTGCTGTCACTGGCTCAGTAAAAATATATTAGAGCTCATCAAGTGGTCTACTTGAGGATAGCTGACAGAGTACTCTCCAACCTGGTATCTGGTTTAGCAGTCATGTGTGTAGTCCCCCTACAGGGCTTCAACAAAAGGTAGTTGCCTTCGAGCCCGACTTGAGTGGCACAAGTATTGAGTTCTGGCTGGCAAAATACCTGACGTTTGCACACATTTCTGAAACACTGCCTTTAAGGGGACCCAGCACGATTTAAGCAATAGTGATAATGCCTGTATAACATAGACTTCAACTGTCTCAATAAAGAAGCACAAATGCCAGGCTTTGTAGGGGTAGCCTTTGTGGTGCGGGTCGTCCAGTGTATTCACTGGGACATGAAGTCATGTCTCCTGAATGACCAGCATGCCAGCAGTTAGGATTCCTTGTCCAACTCTAAAGTGTAAGAGGCTGATATATGATCTGTTGGAAAGAAAGGCGAGATAACACAGCCTCCACAGTTGTGAAGATATACTCCCCCTCTTCAGAATGGACCCTGGGTCAGTACTAGATGGAGCTTGGCAGAGCAGACATACGAAATGGTCCAGTAGTGCATAGAAAAATATGGTTACTTGCCAAGGAAGGTGTGTTAACAAAGCGAAGGCCAAGCCCCACCTCAAGCACTCTGGCAGGGGCTCTACCCCAGTATTATAGGTGGGATTGCCAGCATCTGGTAAAAGCAAGCTCACTCTGCAGGCATTTCAGGTGGATGAAGAAGCCCTGGGACGGTCAAGCAATTATTTCAAAAGAATGAGGCCACCAAGTTCCACATACAAATTTGGAGTAAGCTGTAGATGGCTGTTGGACCTGTCAGCCTTAGGGTGGTCTTCCCCCCAACTTTCTGCCTGTTTGCCTCCAATGTTGCTGATTTAATTAGTTGGTTGTAGGACTCTGGGCACATTATCACTGCTAACTAGTGCTAACGTGCAAGCTGCTCACTCCCCTAAACATGGTTTGATTGACATAAATGGCTTAATTAATTTGCTTAGAAGTCTTAAGTAAAGTGCACTACATGTGCACAGGGCCTGTAATTTAAATGCTACTAGTGGGCCTGCAGAACTGATTGTGCCACCCACTTAATTAGCCCTTTACATTATCTCTCAGGCCTGCTGCTACAGAGCCTGTGAGTGCAGTGGACACTGCCATGTCGACTTGGTATTTAACCCTTTCGCTGTGGCGCGAATTCCGCTGCAGCGCTGGGGGGGTTTGGGGTGAGCGCGGCGCCGCCATGCTCATGACGGAACCACGCCGTCATGAGTCACGGGCGAGCTGTGCTCATGACGGCGTGGTTCCGTCATGACTCCACCCACTTGCGCTGATCGCCCGCACAGGCGGGGAAACAGCGCCGCGTGGGCGGAACGGCCGCCAACGGCCGCAGCATGACGGAACCACTCCGTCAGGAGCACACGGCGCCCGTGGCTCATGACGGAGTGGATCCGTCATGAGCATGCAAGGGGTTAAAACCCCTTGCCAAGCCTTAAACTCCCCTTTTATTACACATAAGTCATCCCTAAGGTAGACCCTAGGTAGCCTATATTGCAGGATGCTGTGTAAGTAAAAAGCAGGACATATATTTATATGTTTTGCAAGTCCTGGTAGTGAAAAACTCCCAAATTCCTGTTTCACTGCTGTGAGGCCTACCCCTCCCACGGGTTAACAATGGGGATTCCTAGTTACATTTAATACGTGTCATTCCCAATTGGAAAGAGGTAGAGCTGTCATGTTTATTACCTATGGAATTATAATGATAAATCCTCTTTAATGTAAAGTTGAATTTATCATTATCATTTTGAAAATGCCACTTTTAGAAGGATGTCGTTTTCCTGCTCCAAGCCCTGTGTTCCTGCTGCCTCTCTCTAATACACATCTGGGGAGGGGGACAGGCGAGCCATGTGCATTCTCTCTAGACAGCCACACACAAAGGAAACTTAGGTATGACTGATGGTCCATCCTGGACAGGATGGGAGGGAGAAGCTGGGCCCAGAATTACACCTACACATGAATAGGTTTTGTCCTGTCCCCACACGAAGGACCGCTTAAGCCTCTGTAGTGAGTCCGGAGCCAGGGAAGGATGGAAGGATCTCTATGTCGTTCAAAGCCCCTTTTTGAAGTCTACCCCACTTCAAAAGCACCACTGGGTTTAAAAACGGGACTTTTGACCCTACCAACTCATTAAAAGTCTGGTCTTGTGTATACTCTGCCAGGAAGAAGGACTGCTGTGCTGCTGAAGGACTGCCACTGTGCTGGACCGCTGCTCTGGTAAAACTGCTTTTCTGCTGCGATGACCTGCCAGCTGCCCTCCTTGCCTGGGTGAGAAGGACTGGGCCTACACCACCTAAACCCAGAGTGAATTAAAGGTCTTGTCTGCGTGCCTCCTGTTTGAAGTCTAGAGGACAAAAATGACTTCCAACTACTCCACAAACAGCAGCTGGACTATGCCATCCGAGAGTCTTGCCCTGCAAAGTAGGGCTAACCCAGTTCAGTCCGTGGAAGTGGGTATAAAGTGCGGTACCATACAAAATCCACGCATCAACAATGTTGCGCCTATTGGAATCGGAACATCTCCTTAGACGGTAATTTATCACAATGATCCAGTTCATCACTTCATCGCCTGCGCAGTGCATTGCCCCCATTCCCAATGCATCCTCGACTTGTGCGGCTTGACGACTATGCGTCGCCTAGATCCTGCGCTTCAACGACAACACATCGCCTCTTTACGACAACGCAACATAGGTATTTTACAGTGATTCAAACCTGGACCCAGTAGCCGGCCCGTGCTCAATCGGTGTCCGCCTGACCTTTATTGAGTTTGTGCCGGTCAAGCTCGACTAGATAGTCCTAATTAGTGTTTAATTTTTTCAAGGACTATATTTCAATATATTGTTTAAAAATGTATGTCAGGTTCTAATAAATATAGTCTACAAGTTTGGGTCTTGTTTTGTTTACAAAGGTATGTTCTATTTTTCTAACTTGGTGTTGAGTCTTTTTGTGATGTTTTCACTATGCCACTCTTTGGAGGGTTGAACAAATACTTTACACATTGGCTCTTAAATGAAGCCTGACTGCTCTGTGCGGAGCTACCAGAGGATAAGCACAGGTTAACGTAGGGTGTGTATCTGACTTATCCTGATTAAGATTGTAGTTCCTGCTTGAACAGGTGCCTACCTCTGTCAACCAGAAACCCAATTTTTAAGAATGGATTAGCAGTCAGAGCCAGCAACTTGTGGGATCTGGCAGAAAATGAAGGGCATTGCAGGGCCTCATATTACCACCCCCCACTTTCAATGGGAGCTGGGCATTCAGGTTACCCTGCTGCTCCCTGATGTAGCACAGGTCCCAGAAGCACACTACCCGTACTGCTCGCTCAGGGAAGCCGTGACTTCTCTTTCTACAGGCTTAGGCTATCATGTCACTTTGAGTGGGGCAACAAATACACAGCTGATGCTGCTGTTGCCGTGAACAGCCCCTGGCATCGACGCCCTCAGTAGGATGTGACAATGTGCAGTGCTCTTATCCCCATCTTGATTCCAGCAGTCTGCCCTGTTTGAGTGCCAAAACTGGTCACAGAGGTCCCTCATCCTTGGAGCACTTTCAATAAGCCACTATCTTTGATACTAGTGAAGCTCACCTTCCCACATTATCCACCATTCCGACATATCTCCTGATAAGAATGGTATCCCACATGTGGCCCTTTGCATGAGACAGGAGTACTCCAACGCCTTGACCATGTGAAAACCTCATTAATAGTACAATGAATTCAAATGGCCACAGTTTTGGTCTATTCCAGTTCATTGTAATAGGCCCACCTACAAATCAGAGGTACTGTTTTTTTTGGAACAAGTGTGGGAATACTGGGCAGTGAAACTTTTGCGTTTTCATCAAAACTTCAACTTTCTGTCACAGACATGTGAGGGATTCTTTTTTTTCATACCCAGTTTAGCATTTGCAGGGTAAGAAAAAATAGTGGCATCCACACAAGACATGCTACCCAGGACTATCCCAAATATGTAGTTTGGAAAAATATTTAGGGATGGTAAGTTTCCCTCGGTGTCATACGACCTTGGGCCCAAATACTGCAGCTATCTACATCCCAAAACTACACCAAACCCCAAGCTTCTTTCTTGCTCTTTGTGATCTTTCGCTTTTCCTGTCCCAAGCGACAGGACCACCCACACATGTAGGGTACCATTTTAATCTGAAGATGTACAGGAACACAGGGTCTAATGACATTTGCTTTTATCAATTGAATTACTCTATATATATGGCTTTCTATTGTAAGTTCTTGTCAGCAAAAAAGGACGTCCCATCACTAAATTACAATTCTTGGAGAAATTAAAAAAAATATAATAATTTTATTTGTGTGATATGTATATTCATTACAGTTTTCATTATCAATATGTGCCTTGTCGGTATACAGTAAAAAAATATTGTAAACCACAGCCCAGTTGATGGCTCTGGGTATTGGAGGTGGTTGAACAGACAACAAACACTGTACATGTCTTGGACACACAATTCTGTGCCCGGCAACGAGCCGGTCCATTTTTTTAATTTCATTTTAGACTAAGACGAAACCCAGACAGTGACTGACTAATTGGCAAGAGACCATATGTCCCCTTCAAGGAGCCAGACACTGTTTTGATTTGTATACGTGTCCCAGGAAGGAACCAGATGGTTAGCCTAAGAAAAAAATCAAATTGCTGGGAATAGACACACAAGTCTGTGCCTGCGCAATGATCCAGAACATGTTTGGATTTTTCTTCATCTAAGAGAAAATGCAATATGCATTTGGATTATTTCTTGGCCTAAAATAAAATCCAAACAGCATGTGTGCCTTTACTGGGCACAGAATGTTGGGTTGCAGACATAGTTTTAGTCTGTAGTTTTATAGTTGCGACCCTGGATAGGCTGCAACTCAGAACCAGTCCTGGCATGCCAATGGGCCCTAGGAACAAAATGAGGGAGCTCATGTTAACTGAAATTGCTGAGGGCCCACCTGAATATACCCACATAACCCGGAGGCAGAGCAAGCGCAAACTCTCATATTTAGTGCCTGATACAAGTCTAGATTGAGCCAGGTGTAGGCGCTTGTGCAACCAGATCCTGTCATAGGTGGCAAAATAGAGCACTTGGGGGCATATTATCAAGGGGCGACGATAATATTATCGCCACTTTAGAGCCCGTTTTCGGGCGCAAAGCGGCGATAATATTATCGCATTATCATCAAGGGCACGCTAGCGCGTGATTCCTTCATGTACCGCCCCTTTTTCACACGCCTCGCCTCGCATCGATAATGAGATGCAAAAGAGGCGTGTCTGTGAAAAGCAACATGGGATAATATCGCAAAGGAAGCTTTGCGATATTATCAAGGAGGGTTAGCGATAAATAAAATCGCGTTAAATATGCCTTAACTCAGGAATTTAACGTCTGTTAAATTTCTGACTAAGAGTGAGAAGTTGAGATATCACGCACACCAGTTCTTTCTCTGAATGTTATTAAATCTTAACAGGTAGTGGCGTGCTGCAAGAGGAGCGACCCCTAAACCAAGGTCGGTAAGTAATAATAGTTGCACTGCCCCATCCGGGATGGTGTCCCTCTATGCGCACAGCGCTGTGGGGTAACAAAGTTACCAAGTCTTCTCAAACGAAAATTGAATCAAAGTTCATTTATTCATGATAGAAAAATCTTATGCTGTATTACAGATTTCACATGTTGTGTCAACAACGGTACCAACGGATATCCTCAATGCATTTCGGGTTGGAACCCTTCATCAGGAGGAATCCTATAACAAAAATAGGAGATAATGTAGCATGTCCCCTCAGGGGATTCCATAATTCAACAAATAATAAACAAAAGAGAACCACAATATTTGACCTAAAACCATATACAAATGAATATGTGACATATTCCATCCGGGATACCAAACACTGAGAAAGTACGCAATAGAACGTGAAGGAACACAATTGTGAAGAATCACCAAACGTGTGAACGTTATATCCAAACTAACCGCTGTATTCAGTTTAACGCGTGTAGATAGTGCGCCGAAGTAAAACACGGTAACGGCAACACAGAGAAAGTGCGCAATAGAAAGTAAAGAAACGCAATTGTGAAGAATCACCAAACGTGTGAAGTTATACCCAAACTAACCGCTGTATTTAGTTTGACGCGTGTAGAGAGTGCGCCGTGATAGAACACGGTAACGGCAACAATGAGTGAAATAAAACCAAGCACCAGGGTCGGAAAGGTTGATTAATTGGGGAAGTTACCTCGGCTCGTTAGTTGGACGGGCATCTCCAAAATGCTCCGATCCGGAAGGATGTTTACTGTGCGTGTAGCCGTGTTAAGTATAGAAAGCAAATAGTCAACAGAAAAAGAGGACTCGAAGTATAGCGGCCATCTTAAAGAAGGAAAATGGGCTTAAAGTTATGACGGTGTCAAACCGTAAGTGTAATGAACATCGGTAAAAGATAAGTCGAAGGAAAAACATGTGTGTTTGCAGATAACGTGAGATTAGTTAGGTGCAAAGTAACTACAAACTGAATGTGAATTCAGCTTATGGTATCAAGTATTAGATGGAAGGAAGTTGTGTCAGGAACAATAAAGCTATAGAAAGTCAGAAAAAATCAACAAAAGGTCCAGAGATATATTGAGGAAGAAATGACTAACGTATAAAGAGGAATAGGTTGAAAGAACAAGAATGGGTTGAAAAAACAAGAAAATATAAGAGAAAATAAGAAAGAATAAAAGTGCTTGACATTGAAAACATTAAAAAATTAAAAAATTAATCAACCTTTCCGACCCTGGTGCTTGGTTTTATTTCACTCATTGTTGCCGTTACCGTGTTCTATCACGGCGCACTCTCTACACGCGTCAAACTAAATACAGCGGTTAGTTTGGGTATAACTTCACACGTTTGGTGATTCTTCACAATTGCGTTTCTCTACTTTCTATTGCGCACTTTCTCTGTGTTGCCGTTACCGTGTTTTACTTCGGCGCACTATCTACACGCGTTGAACTGAATACAGCGGTTAGTTTGGATATAACGTTCACACGTTTGGTGATTCTTCACAATTGTGTTCCTTCACGTTCTATTGCGTACTTTCTCAGTGTTTGGTATCCCGGATGGAATATGTCACATATTCATTTGTATATGGTTTTAGGTCAAATATTGTGGTTCTCTTTTGTTTATTATTTGTTGAATTATGGAATCCCCTGATGGGACATGCTACATTATCTCCTATTTTTGTTATAGGATTCCTCCTGATGAAGGGTTCCAACCCGAAATGCATTGAGGATATCCGTTGGTACCGTTGTTGACACAACATGTGAAATCTGTAATACAGCATAAGAATTTTCTATCATGAATAAATGAACTTTGATTCAATTTTCGTTTGAGAAGACTTGGTAACTTTGTTACCCCACAGCGCTGTGCGCATAGAGGGACACCACCCCGGATGGGGCAGTGCAACTAAAATTTCTGACTAAGGCATACCTAGCATGGGGGGTGGATTGTGTGGCTAAGACCACAGGCCCTATTATCTAGGATATCGCCGTTTTCCACCATGGAAAACGGCGATATCCCACCTATCTCTGGAATTTTATCGCCTCGGCGATGCGCGTTGTAGATAACGCGCTAACCGGGCGATAAAATCCAGAGATAGTCGGCGATAAATATGCAAGCGCTAAGTGCGCTTTGCGATATTTATCGCCGGCCCTTGTTAATATGCCCCCAAGTTCTCAATTGGTATCGAGAGTTAGGTGGTGTGAGTGCCATCCTCATAACAGTCCAGAGGTTGGGAGGCTGCTTCTGAAAGAATCTCAACCTATATTGTTTGGATGCTTCTTTACCCCTGATGATTTGTCTGGATGGACCTTTCATTCTCTCGAGCAAGCCATTGGATATCACAAACCTCGTTGTCAGGCTCTGGGCTCTTGTGAAGGGTTCCTATTTAGGAGAGGACCAGCTACTTGATCATCTGAGGTTCAGCTTTTTGGTCTCCTGAGGTCCTCTCAGCTTGTTGCTATTGTTTCGGAGAGGGCCCTAAAAAGGTTTGGCTCCTCTTCAGCCTGCAGGGGACATCTCATGCTGCTTCCCTTTTGCAGTCTGAGAGACCCTCAATAGGTCACCCTCTCTGACAAAGCCAGCCATTACAGTGCCTGTCTGCTGCATTATCACACAGCCAGACTGAATTACTTCAGAGAGAAACTGTAATACTAATCATAACCCCTTCGTATGTTTGCCAGGCTGAGGAGGCTCAGGAGGTACGGAGCCCTAGTTGTGGATTAGCCATCTGCCCGAGAAAGTAGGGCTCTAACTGAGGACTTACCATAAACATTTTCCAGATTGAGTAAGAATGAACCTGTTATCCTCCTGGGTTATAAGGGGGTGTCAGCTTATACCCTTCTTCCAACCTATCCTGCATCATTCGTACCACTTCAGCAATAAAGGACCTGATTTACAGGTTCATGGATGGGTTACTCCATCACAAATATGACAGATATCCCGCCTGGCTAATTGCAAGTCCCATAGGATGCAATATAATTTTAATAGGGCCAAAAGGATGTCTGCCACATTGGTGATGGAGTAACGCATCTGCCAAACTCTAAATAAGGCCCATAGTGTGAGTATGTACAGCATACCCCGCCACTGGTTAACAAGCACACCAAAGGACACCACCACTATGAGTAAAGTTTCAGAGTGCACTCCAGCCTGAGAGTTTGGGACTGTTCAACAGCCGTATTGAGTTTGGCGGTCAGACCGCCATTGGACCGCCATGACCCCCATGATCCTTCAGTTGTGGCGTGGTGCTGTGAGGCTCGCAACATGCTGGTGGTGCCACTGCGACATCGCCAAGCATATTGCAAGTTTTCTCACAGCTACAGTTTCATGGTGGTGATACTGCCATGAAAAGTGTGGCGGTGATGAAACTATGGGGGCCCTATAAAGCTCCCTGTTGCCTCAGGGCATTGAGATGCATGCATGCAGGGGGGCACATATTGTTGCCCCCTGTATGCATGCACCCCCAGTTCCTGCAAGGCATTAACATAAACATCCATGCATTGCAGGAACTTGCTTTGGCATTCCCATAGCGGTGCCTTTCTAAGGCTCAACCCCTGTGACTACCAAAGCAACGCCCGCCAGGACATGAGAAAACTCATAACCTGGCAGGTGTGCGGCCGCCGACAGCAGCTGATTTGCTGTTCAACATGGCTTAAAGTTACAAAAAAGAAAATGCTATGACTCTCAATGCTCACTGTGTCATTGCACCTTTTTTTTGTTACTGCGTCATAGCTTCTTTTTTTAAAAATATTTTAAGCCATGCTGCACAGCAGCTCAAGTGTTGTGCAACATGTAAAAGAAAAAATCATTCACAAAGCCATGAGATTTTACATAGACGAAACCCATTGGCTTTGCCAATGCTTGTTTCTCCTTGTAGTTACTGTAAAAGTGTTTGTTGGCCATTACATACCGGAGGGAGTGGTGTATTTTGCAGGTTTTAATGGTTATTCTAGATTACTTCATTGTATTTTATTAACTTCATCAGATGCAGTTTTGATGATCTTTACAGGACCCTGAGCTGCTGCTCACTTGCATAATCTTTTCACTGGTTACCAAACTGTGTGGATTCACCCAAAAATTCCCGTGAGTTTCCAGGTAACCATTTTACAAGACCAACAACGACCTTGGTGACCCACAGCCCTGCCTGGGACAACAGCGAGCCACGGTGGCCTCGGTTATGAAACCAGTCACATACAGGACTTTGGGGCAGATTTATAAGCCCCGTGCGCCACTTTTGCGCTGCCGTTGCGTCACATTTGTGACGCAGCAGCGGCGCAAAGCCAGCGCCATGCTGCGGGCTATGTACAACGTGACGCATCTAGGGAGATGCGTCACGTTGTAAAGCTTGCGCCCCATGTGGGCGTACCTGTGCAGGGGGGGCGTTCCGGCGCAGGAACGCCTCCGAAAAGTGGCTGAGTGAAATCTACAAGATTTCACTCAGTCACTTTTGAGCCCATGCTGCGTCAAAACCCTGTGCCAGGCGTAAGGATTGACGCAGCATTGTAACAATAGGGCACCCCCGAGCCTTGCTGGAGCTGCGTCGCGCTTGCGATGCAACTCCAGCAATGCGCCGCCTTACGCCTTCAGATGCGTCACGCATCTGTTTATCCTTGCGCCACGATGCGCTGCATTGTAAATGCGGCGCATCTGTGGTGGCGCAAGGGTAAACTTGCGTGACGCATATTTCCTGGCGCATCCATGCTGATTTGCAGGAATGCGCCAGGAAACATAGATCTGCCCCTAATTGTCTGCACAACACGCCAAACCGCATTCCGCATATATCCATTCTCTTTACTTTAAATTAAAATCACAGAAAACAAAGAGAGTGATTATCGAATATCATTTCTCTCTTCACAGAGATCACTTCGTTAGTTCGTTTGTATGTGTTTGAATGTGGAAACAGAGCTCTACTTCAATGTGCTGGATTTAGTATATCCTTTTGATGACTCTTTTTATGTCTCTTGGTCAACAGTCTTTCTGTTAAGAAAACCTTTGCATATAATGGAGCATTTCAAATTCTGTGCAAAAGCGTCTTAACGCTTTCTTTGCTGAAGGGTTTCACTTTCACGACCGAGCCTGTTTGGACGCTAACGAGGTTTTTGAATACTTATGAATAACCTTGTATTTTTTTATTTTTATTTTCACTCACGAATAAATTGGAGTCTCCAGTGCTGACAGCAGTGCTGACAGCAGTTTTGTGGGACAGCTTTTCCCCTTCTTGAGGTAAAAGCTCCATTTCGATTTAGAGCAGGTGGGTTTCTGTGTTTTAACCATTCCTTGCAGTTTGTGGGGCGATCCTCTATTTCGTGCAGACAGTGGGGGTGGGGGGGTGGGGGGGAGGGGGAACCCCCTAAAGGCCTTAATATTCTGTTTCAAGAATTTGTCAACTTCATGGGCTCTCTTGGATTGGCCACTAATCAAGCCAAAACTGTTATTATGGTATGTAGCAAATAAAGATCCCGGGTGTTGCTCTCACTCAGGACTTCTCCTATTTGTGTGCCTTTGACATGAAGGGCAGCTGGGGGCCCTGTACTGCTAAAGTCCACTAGAATTTTGCCAGTTCCACTGGTTATGTTTAAGTTTTTAATCTGGTAAGGCATATTGGGAAAAAAGCTGTGGCTCTACTGTTGGAGAACTATAGGAGAAGGTGTCTCCCTTTCTTAATGAATGCCTCAGGGGATACATTAACCCTAACCCTTTTCAGGGCGAACAAAATAGAGTGCTCAGGAGAATATCTGGTGGACCACTGTTTTGTTCTTTTCTTATCCTACATCAGGAACTTGTTATGTTATGGACTTTGTACAGCATCTGGTTACTCCAAAACAGAGTTTCCCCGCGCCGGGACATTAAACTGCTAGATCTACAGAGAAGGGGGAAGAAGTCAAGCTTTTAAGAGCCAGGTTTTACGTTTTTTCCGAAAAGTCTGTTCTGAGCTTTCTAGCCTCATTTCACCCTTGGCACAGCTGCTAACTTCCCTCCAATGGATCTGAGGCACCTGCTGGGTTTGTAGGGCATGATGAGTGTCTGCCAATAGCAAATGCCACAGCTGTTTAGAATGTCATGGCTTTCATGGGTTTTGAAAGATATTATTTTACTCATCAGGAGCCAGTGCTGGTCCCAGGGAGGTGCCCTCTGGATGTTTAGCAGCAGTTTAAGCCACTGCATTTTGTACTCTTTGGAGCATTTTGGGTCTGCCTTGGGTGGCACTTAAATAGAGTATGTTACAATAATCAAGTTTGGAAACTAGGAGTGCGTGGATTACAGTTTTCCTGGCTGTTGGACAGGCCACACAGAGGGCTTGCTCCCCCCCCGCACGACAGGGCCCGAGCTCCGGCCCACCCGGCATACCTCCGTGACAAGCCCCTGTACTCCGTCTCCCGACGGACCCTCTGCCCTCGGACCCCTACTCATCACGGGGTCCAGCCCCACCGGCTTCCCCGGCCGGGTCAAGCCGCCATCTTGGGCCCTGCACCACGCGGCCGCGTGGCCTCACCTCGACCCTAACCCCGGGCCTGGCCGGCCCCGACATCCCGGCACCACCATCCACCCAGGAGGTGAGCGGACCACTTGGCAGGTCAATGGGAGAACGAAGCGTCAAGAGCTCTTCCCCCGCCAGGTGCCGATCGCCTCCAGCAGCCCCCAGGCGCTGGCTCCACCCCCTGCTGGGTGTCTGGACACCTTCATCCCGGACCCTCCAACCTCCAAGTGCGAGGGTCCGGACATCAAAGGGCACCAGCCCTATAACTAAGACAGCTCCGGAGCAGGAAGGCAGTTGTATCCTGGAGTCGAGAGACACCGAGTGAACTCAACCCTGACGGTCTACTGGCGCTGCCGTAGCCCGCTCTTGTGAACCATCGTCCTGCCTGCTGGCGCTGCCGCGGCCTTCTGCTACCTTCATCTTCCTGGGACCTGCTGGCGCTGCCGCGGCCCGTTGTAACGACCATCCTCACCGGGACCTGCTGGCGCTGCCGCGGACCGTCATCTTCCTGGGACCTGCTGGCGCTGCCGCGGCCCGTTGTAACGACCATCCTCACCGGGACCTGCTGGCGCTGCCGCGGACCGTACATCTTCCGGGGACCTGCTGGCGCTGCCGCGGCCCGTTGTATCAACCATCCTTACCGGGACCTGCTGGCGCTGCCGCGGACCGTACCACCTAAACACCAAGCTCGAGGATTGTGAGCTCATCATCACCTCATCCGAACTACCTGATTGGTAAATAGACTGACCCGCTACCCCCTTCCCTACCTTACGAGACTCTAATCGAGGGGACCCCGGCGTCCAGACCTCCTTGTACCATTCTACCGTATCATAACTAAGTACCTATAAAGAACACTGAACCTTATCCGTGTGTGATTCCTGTCTGTGGGGGGGAAGTTACTTGTCTGTACGATCGCTGGAGACGGCTCTCCCCGGAGACCTCTCCCCCTGACCCCGGCCGGCCCTCCCGGTCCGTCTACCTTTTCTAACATTGGTGGCCAGCGGCGCGATCCGAATCAACGCGTAAGCGTACAGAGAGTAGCTCACCCCACGACAAAAACACGATGTCGACCAAAGATAGCAGCTCCACCGAGAAATTCCAAATGGAGAAATTAGAAGAATACAACCACCGCGAACTGAGACAATTTTGCATAGAACTTGGCATTGCTACCACCGGCCTGAGTACCAAGGATGATCTAAAGCGCGCTCTGGAGTCATGGACAGAAACGGGGGTCACAGGACCCTCCGACCAAAGCAGCGTCACCCCAGACCAAACCAGCATCACACCAGAGGGGAACGCCACGGCTCCCGAGGAGCGGGGAACGGGCCTTCCGCAAGAGGAGATCCGAGAAAGAGACAGAGTCAGATTACACGAGTTGGAGATGGCACGACTCAAGTTGGATGGGGAACTCAAGTTAGCTGAACAGAAACTTAACCTCGAGCATATGCGGCTTCGAGAGGAACGAGAAGAAAAGCAGAGACAGAGAGAGCTGGAAGAGAAAAAAATAACGCTCGAGCACGAGCGCCGACTAGCGGAAATAGAACTGCGCAAACAGAATAAGGAACTGGGGGTGCCTGAGCGACCACACACCCCGGGGCCAAGTGAGAAAAAAGTTCACATCCCCAAGGATGTTGTCCGCGAATATGTCCGAGAAGACGACATACAACAGTGGTTTAAAGCCTATGAGATCGCAATGACCTCCCACCGAATCGACCGGAGTGATTGGGGAGCCGGACTTTGGGGGAGATTTATCAACGAGGGTCGCGATGCCCTGCTGCAGCTCCCCGATCACCAAATGTCGTCCTACGACCACATGAAGGCTGCCCTCCTCACCCGGTACGGCCTCACGCCCGAGATGTACCGCCAGAGGTTCAGAGATTGCACCAGGATCCCAGGTACAACGTGGGTAGAATACGTGAACTATTTCAGCCGGGCATTCGAAGGGTGGATCAAGGGAAGTCAGGTCACCACTTACGAACAACTCTTCAACCTTATGGTATGGGAGCACCTGTCAAACAACTGTTTCGTCGAGCTCCGGCAGCACCTACTCGACAGTAAGCTGACCGACCCCCGGCAGCTCGCCGCCGAAGCTGACCGGTGGGAAAGCACCCGAGTGGGCCGGAGAGGGCCCCACGACCAGAACAGAGGCCACCAAGGCCAGCACCGTCCTCGGGGAGGAGGAGGGGGCCAGGGGCGAGGGAGAGATGCCTTACCAACAACACCCTTGGCCAGCACCCCGCCTCCGACCGGCCGGGGCAACCCCCCGTTGCGGCCTGGGTACCGAGCCAACGTCACGTGCCACCGGTGCCAGCGACTAGGCCACTACGCCAATGACCCGAACTGCCCGCTAAATCAAACACCCAAGCCCCGCCAGGTAGCGGCCGCTGCCCTAGGGGAAGAGCAATCCTCCGAGGGACCCGAAGAGTACGAGCCGGCCCAGCAAGGGTGGGAACCGGCCGCCATGGTCCTGGCATGCCTAGGGGGAAGAGACATGGTTCCGCGGGCTCCCCTACCCGCCAACACCAGAAAATACGGTCAGTGGGTGACCATTAATGGACAGAGAGCCGAGGCCTTGCGTGACACCGGCGCCAGCGTGACGGCCGTCCGCTGTCATCTGGTGAAGCCCGAGCAGATCCTGCCGAACATTCTCTGCCCCGTCCGCTCGGCAGATAACTCTGAGAGTATGTGTAAGATGGCCTGCGTCCCGTTTGAATGGGGAGGGGTCTCCGGCCTACTGAAGGTGACGGTCCGGGACGATGCCCCCGTGGACTGCCTCCTGGGGAATGACCTCGAGAGTTCCCCGTGGGCCACCGTCGAGAAAAGAGAGCACCTGGGGATGCTGGGCCTCCCGGACTGGGCCTGCATAACCACCCGATCCATGGCCGCCCGGGCCACCCCCCGATCAGAAGAAACCGAATGGCCGGCACCTCCGCCCCCGGTTGCCCCCGTCGAGGACAACAGCGAGGCCGACCTCCCGGACCCGACTATCGAAGCAGACGCACAACACCAGGACCTTCCGGATCTGGCTCAGTGGCGTCAAGAGGGGGGGCCCACCCAAGAACAGTTCCGCCAGGAACAAAAGACCTGTCCCTCCCTCGAGGGACTCCGCCAACAAGCCGATACCCAAAACGCAGGGGACACCACCGGAACCCACTGGGTCTACTGGGACAACGACCTGCTCTACAGCGAGCAAAGAATCGCCGAGCTGGGGGCCGGTCGAGTTCTGGTGGTACCGCTCCGCTTCCGAGACTTTCTGCTCAACCTGGCCCACGATGTCCCCCTGGCTGGACACCTGGGCCAGGACAAAACATACAGTCGCCTGGTGACCCACTTTTTCTGGCCAAAAATGAGGAATGACGTCCTGAACCACTGCCGATCTTGCCCCACGTGCCAAGCCAGCGGGAAGAGTGGTCGGAAGCTGAAGGCCCCTCTGCAACCCTTCCCGGTGGTCACCACCCCGTTCGAGAGGGTGGGGATAGACATTGTGGGGCCTCTGGACCCCCGCACGGCACAAGGACACAGGTTCATCTTGGTACTAGTGGACCATGCCACCCGCTACCCCGAGGCGGTGCCCCTACGGACAGTGACAGCTCCGGTGGTCGGCCGGGCCCTGATGGGGATCTTCTCCAGGGTAGGCTTCCCCCGAGAAGTCGTCAGCGACCGAGGTACGAATTTCATATCTAAATACATGAAGTCCCTCTGGCAACAATGCGGGGTCACCTACAGATTCACGACCCCCTATCACCCCCAAGGGAACGGACTAGTGGAGCGTTTTAACCGCACTCTCAAGGGGATGATTGGGGGATTGGAAGAGCCTCTCCGTCGCCAGTGGGATGTGCTGCTCCCGTGCCTCCTCTTCGCCTACCGAGAAGTCCCCCAGAAGTCCCTCGGCTTTAGCCCTTTCGAACTCTTGTACGGGCACCCTGTGCGAGGGCCCCTCAGCCTAGTCAAGGAAGGTTGGGAGATGGCCCCCTTAACGAC
Source organism: Triturus cristatus (assembly GCF_964204655.1). NCBI lineage: Eukaryota > Metazoa > Chordata > Amphibia > Caudata > Salamandridae > Triturus > Triturus cristatus. The sequence continues at coordinate 744,527,167 of NC_140583.1, forward strand.
CCCTCCCGACGTCTTCAAATACATCCTGGCCCTACGAAACCAGACCCGGCGCTTCAGGGAGATGGCCAAGGCGAACCTCGAGGCCAGTCAGGAGGACATGAAAAGGTGGTATGATCACAATGCCTCCTCCGTTGAGTTCGAACCTGGGCAGCAAGTATGGGTGATGTCCCCCACCGAACCATGTGCCCTGCAAGACAAGTGGACGGGGCCCTTCAAAGTGGTCGAGCGTAAAAGCCCCGTCACTTACCTCATCGACATGGAGTCCACCCGGAACCCCCTGCGGGTCCTCCACACCAACCGGCTCAAACCACACTTTGTGCGCTCCGAACTAAGCCTCCTGATGGCGACCGACAGTGGTACAGAAGAAGACTCCGAGCCCCTCCCGGATCTCTTAAAGACTCAGGAGAAGGACGGCTCCGTGGATGGGGTCCGGCTCTCCGACGCCCTCACTTCGGAGCAACGCCAGGACTGCCGGGACCTCCTGCTGCAGTTCGCTGCCCTGTTCTCCCTCACCCCCGGGGTCACCCCTTGGTGTTTGCACGACGTAGACACCGGGGACAGTCCCCCTGTCCGGCACCGGGCCTACCGCGTACCAGATCGGGTACGGGCCTGCATACAGGAGGAAGTGGCCAAGATGCTCACGATCGGGGTCATCGAGCCCTCGGACAGTCCCTGGGCCAGTCCGGTTGTATTAGTTCCCAAGGCCGCTGCCCCCGGCACCGCCCCTGAACTGAGATTCTGCGTCGACTACCGGGGCTTGAACGCTGTCACCCGGACCGACGCTCATCCCATCCCCGAGCAGACGAGCTGATCGACCGGCTGGGGGCCGCCCGCTACCTTAGTATCTTCGACCTAACGGCGGGCTACTGGCAGATCGGCCTCACACCCAGGGCTCAGGAACGGTCAGCCTTCTCCACCCCCGATGGCCACTATCAATTTAAGGTCATGCCCTTTGGCATGAAGAATGCCCCCGCCACATTCCAACGTCTTGTGAACCAGGTCTTGGCAGGGCTCGAAGAATTCAGCGCTGCCTACCTGGACGATATCGCTGTATACAGCCGCCACTGGTCCGACCACCTCCGTCACCTCCAAGAGGTCCTCCAAGCCCTCCAGCGGGCCGGCCTCACCATTAAAGCCGGCAAGTGCCAAATTGGCCAAGGGTCTGTGACCTACCTTGGGCACCAAGTGGGAAGCGGGCTGGTGGCCCCACTACAACTTAAGATTGCTGCCATCCAGTCCTGGCAGCCCCCCGTCACCCAGACCGAGGTCCGAGCCTTCTTGGGGCTCACCGGCTACTACCGGCGGTTCGTGAAGGACTATGGCAGCATCGTGGGGCCCCTCACGGGACTCACATCCAAGAATCAACCGAAGCGGGTCCACTGGACTCCTGATTGTCAAGCGGCCTTCGAGGAGCTGAAGGCCGCCCTGTGCACCGCCCCGGTGCTCCAGGCCCCCGATTACAGTCGGGAATTTGTAGTGCAGACCGACGCCTCCGACCACGGCATCGGGGCCGTCCTCTCTCAGCTGAACCCCGAAGGTCATGACCAGCCGGTGGCCTTCATCAGTCGACGTCTCCTGGCCCGAGAACAGCGTTGGAGCACAATCGAGAGGGAGGCATTTGCAGTAGTGTGGGCCCTCAAAAAGCTCCGACCCTATCTCTTCGGTACCCACTTCCGGGTACAAACCGACCATCGACCCCTGCAATGGCTGATGCAGATGCGGGGGGAGAACCCAAAACTCTTGCGCTGGTCCATTTCCCTGCAGGGAATGGACTTCACTGTGGAGCACCGGCCAGGCCAAGACCACGCCAACGCGGACGGCCTGTCCCGCTTTTTCCGCCTCGACGAAGAGAGTCCCCAAGGAGATGGGTGACTCTCCCCGCCTTCAGCTGGGGGGGACGCATGTTGGACAGGCCACACAGAGGGCTTGCTCCCCCCCCGCACGACAGGGCCCGAGCTCCGGCCCACCCGGCATACCTCCGTGACAAGCCCCTGTACTCCGTCTCCCGACGGACCCTCTGCCCTCGGACCCCTACTCATCACGGGGTCCAGCCCCACCGGCTTCCCCGGCCTGGTCAAGCCGCCATCTTGGGCCCTGCACCATGCGGCCGCGTGGCCTCACCTCGACCCTAACCCCGGGCCTGGCCGGCCCCGACATCCCGGCACCACCATCCACCCAGGAGGTGAGCGGACCACTTGGCAGGTCAATGGGAGAACGAAGCGTCAAGAGCTCTTCCCCCGCCAGGTGCCGATCGCCTCCAGCAGCCCCCAGGCGCTGGCTCCACCCCCTGCTGGGTGTCTGGACACCTTCATCCCGGACCCTCCGACCTCCAAGTGCGAGGGTCCGGACATCAAAGGGCACCAGCCCTATAACTAAGACAGCTCCGGAGCAGGAAGGCAGTTGTATCCTGGAGTCGAGAGACACCGAGTGAACTCAACCCTGACGGTCTACTGGCGCTGCCGTAGCCCGCTCTTGTGAACCATCGTCCTGCCTGCTGGCGCTGCCGCGGCCTTCTGCTACCTTCATCTTCCTGGGACCTGCTGGCGCTGCCGCGGCCCGTTGTAACGACCATCCTCACCGGGACCTGCTGGCGCTGCCGCGGACCGTCATCTTCCTGGGACCTGCTGGCGCTGCCGCGGCCCGTTGTAACGACCATCCTCACCGGGACCTGCTGGCGCTGCCGCGGACCGTACATCTTCCGGGGACCTGCTGGCGCTGCCGCGGCCCGTTGTATCAACCATCCTTACCGGGACCTGCTGGCGCTGCCGCGGACCGTACCACCTAAACACCAAGCTCGAGGATTGTGAGCTCATCATCACCTCATCCGAACTACCTGATTGGTAAATAGACTGACCCGCTACCCCCTTCCCTACCTTACGAGACTCTAATCGAGGGGACCCCGGCGTCCAGACCTCCTTGTACCATTCTACCGTATCATAACTAAGTACCTATAAAGAACACTGAACCTTATCCGTGTGTGATTCCTGTCTGTGGGGGGGAAGTTACTTGTCTGTACGATCGCTGGAGACGGCTCTCCCCGGAGACCTCTCCCCCTGACCCCGGCCGGCCCTCCCGGTCCGTCTACCTTTTCTAACACTGGCCGCTTCCAGAAGCAGACCTATAATCTTGCATAAGAGTTTCAAAATACCAACACATTCGCCAGCAAGTTTGGATATCTGGCTATAAAAGGTGAGATTGGTGTAAAACCAGATTCCAAGATTTTTATTTTTGGAGTTGATACTGGTGCTAGAGCATCTGCCCACCATGTTGTGGACCAGATGAATGGCTGTTTCACCACAATGAGAACTTCTGTTTTTGCTGGGTTTAATTTAAGGCAGCTCTGATCCATCCATTCTGGCAGGCTAACCAAGCAAGTGTGAACCCCTGCCTTGGGGTAGACTATGTGGAAGGCGCCATTAAAGTGTCCTAATTTCTCCTTTGGTGCTTAATATGGTTAAACCCACATGCCTATTTTAATTGCTAGAATTATTAAAGATTGTCCGCCCTGTGAAAGAGCCCTGATAATTCAATGGTTTAACTATATCAAGTCCTCTCTGAGGGATCTGGGTGTGCCTTGCTTATTCCATGAGCCTGAAACCCTGACTAAATATGATTTGGCCCAGGTTAAGATGTCCTTCAGGCAGAATAAACATTAAGGTGCCGATTCCGATCCTGTAAAACCCGGGTACGAACCGTCGGACGGAGCGTTTTCTCCGTCTGACTCGTACCCGGGAAAAACACCTTACAAACCCGCTAGTACGATTCCAACAGAAACACCATTTCCGTACGAATCGTAAAAAAGACCGACCGGCAAAAAAATACATACAAATCTGATCCGGGACACCGCGGACGTGACGTCCAGACGGAGTCAGGCAGCGTTTCACGAACCAGCAAGTACGATCCGTGCCCACGTCACTCCGCACGGATTATATTTTACAGCAGCCAAAAACTGCCGGGAAATCAGGACGACGCGCAGAAGGAGCACCTGTAAATGACGGACAGCCATGGACCCCAACCTACGTGTCATCCCGGCCCTCATAGCAGTCCACCTGGTGTACAGGAACCGACGCAGACGCCGCAGAAGGTCAGAACTACACCCAGGGGCAAAGGGGGGGGCAGGGGCAGGAAACATTACCCCCACCCAAGTTAAAAATCATACATGCCCTGTACATACCTGACCCCCAGGGCCTGGTCACTTCGGGGGACGGGGGCATCTCCACCAAGGCCTGCGTCCGCCACAACAGAAGTCGACATGGACGCGAACCGGCAACACAACAATTGTGGTACGCACCGTACCCACCCCTTAAGAGCGTGGGTACGGGTCGTACCACGCCCACCCCTACGTCACCCCAACAATGGCGGTACGGCCCGTACCCATGCCTATGGGACGTGGGTACGGGCCAAACCGCCATTGTTGGGGTGACGTAGGGGTGGGCGTGGTACGGCCAGTACCCATGCCTATGGGACGTGGGTACGGGCCGTACCGCCATTCTTGGGGTGCCGTAGGGGTATGGCCCGTACCCATGCCTATGGGACGTGGGTACGGGCTGTACCGCCATTGTTGGGGTGACGTAGGGGTGGGCGTGGTATGACCCGTACCCACGCTCTCAAGGCGTGGGTACGGGCCGTACCCCTACGTCACCCCAACAATGGAGGTACGGCCCGTACCCACGTCCCATAGGCATGGGTACGGGCCGTACCCCTACGGCACCCCAACAATAGCGGTACGGCCTGTACCCACGTCCCATAGGCATGGGCTGTGCCGCCATTGTTGGGGTGACGTAGGGGTGGGCGTGGTATGGCCCGTACCCATACCTTTGGGACGTGGGTACGGGTCGTACCACCATTGTCGGGGTGACGTAGGGGCATGGCCCATACCCACGCCTTGAGAGCATGAATACGGGTCGTACCATGCCCACCCCTATGTCACCCCAACAATGGCGGTACGGCCCGTACCCATGCCAATGGGAAGAGGGTACGGGCCGTACCGCCATTGTTGGGGTGCCGTAGGGGTACGGCCCGTACCCATGCCTATGGGACGTGGGTACGGGCCGTATGCCATTGTTGGGGTGACGTAGGGGTACGGCCCGTACCCACGCCTCAAGAGCGTGGGTACGGTTCGTACCCCGCCAGTAGACAGACACATGGGGTGTGTGGCCATCAGCCCCAGCAGTGCCCAGACATAGGAGGGGTGGGTGCCTATCACTCCCAGCAGTGCCCAGACACAGGAGGGGTGGGTGCAGAGTCCTCCCAGCAGTGCCCAGACACAGGAGGGGTGGGTACAGAGTCCTCCCAGCAGTGCCCAGACACAGGAGGGGTGGGTGCCTATCACTCCCAGCAGTGCCCAGACACAGGAGGGGTGGGTGCAGAGTCCTCCCAGCAGTGCCCAGACACATGAGGGGTGGGTGCCTATCACTCCCAGCAGTGCCCAGAAACAGGAGGGGTGGTTGCCTATCACTCCCAGCAGTGCACAGACACAGGAGGGGTGGGTGCAGAGTCCTCCCAGCAGTGCCCAGACACAGGAAGTGTGGGTTCAGAGTCCTCCCAGCAGTGCCCAGACACATGAGGGGTGGGTGCCTATCACTCCCAGCAGTGCCCTGACACAGGAGGGGTGGGTGCAGAGTCCTCCCAGCAGTGCCCAGACACATGAGGGGTGGGTGCAGAGTCCCCTCAGCAGTGCCCAGACATAGGAGGGGTTGGTGCCTATCACTCCCTGCAGTGCCCAGACACAGGAGGGGTGGGTGCAGAGTCCTCCCAGCAGTGCCCAGACACAAGAGGGGTGGGTGCAGAGTCCTCCCAGCAGTGCCCAGACATAGGAGGGGTGGGTGCCTATCACTCCCTGCAGTGCCCAGACATAGGAGGGGTGGGTGCCTATCACTCCCAGCAGTGCCCAGACACAGGAGGGGTGGGTGCCTATCACTCCCAGCAGTGCCCAGACACAGGAGGGGTGGGTGCAGAGTCCTCCCAGCAGTGCCCAGACATAGGAGGGGTGGGTGCAGAGTCCTCCCAGCAGTGCCCAGACATAGGAGGGGTGGGTACAGAGTCCTCCCAGCAGTGCCCAGACATAGGAGGGGTGGGTGCCTATCACTCCCAGCAGTGCCCAGACATAGGAGGGGTGGGTGCAGAGTCCTCCCAGCAGTGCCCAGACATAGGAGGGGTGGGTGCAGAGTCCTCCCAGCAGTGCCCAAACTCAGGAGGGGTGGGTGCAGAGTACTCCCAGCAGTGCCCAGACATAGGAGGGGTGGGTGCCTATCACTCCCTGCAGTGCCAGACACAGGAGGGGTGGGTGCCTATCACTCCCAGCAGTGCCCAGACATAGGAGGGGTGGATGCAGAGTCTTCCCAGAGGGCCCAGACACAGGAGGGGTGGGTGCAGAGTCCTCCCAGCAGTGCCCAGACCTAGGAGGGGTAGATGCAGAGTCCTCCTAGCAGTGCCCAGGCACAGGAGGGGTGGGTGCAGAGTCCTCCCAGCAGTGCCCAGACACAGGAGGGGTGGGTGCAGAGTCCTCCCAGCAGTGCCCAGACATAGGAGGGGTGGGTGCCTATCACTCCCAGCAGTGCCCAGACACACGAGGGGTGGGTGCAGAGTCCTCCCAGCAGTGCCCAGACACAGGAGGGGTGGGAGCAGAGTCCTCCCAGCAGTGCCCAGACATAGGAGGGGTGGGTGCCTATCACTCCCTGCAGTGCCCAGACATAGGAGGGGTGGGTGCCTATCACTCCCAGCAGTGCCCAGACACAGGAGGGGTGGGTGTCTATCACTCCCAGCAGTGCCCAGACACAGGAGGGGTGGGTACAGAGTTCTCCCAGCAGTGCCCAGACATAGGAGGGGTGGGTGCAGAGTCCTCCCAGCAGTGCCCAGACATAGGAGGGGTGGGTACAGAGTCCTCCCAGCAGTGCCCAGACATAGGAGGGGTGGGTGCCTATCACTCGCAGCAGTGCCCAGACATAGGAGGGGTGGGTGCAGAGTCCTCCCAGCAGTGCCCAGACACAGGAGGGGTGGGTGCCTATCACTCCCAGCAGTGCCCAGACACAGGAGGGGTGGGTGCCTATCACTCCCAGCAGTGCCCAGACACAGGTGGGGTGGGTGCAGAGTCCTCCCAGCAGTGCCCAGACATAGGAGGGGTGGGTGCAGAGTCCTCCCAGCAGTGCCCAGACATAGGAGGGGTGGGTGCCTATCACTCCCAGCAGTGCCCAGACATAGGAGGGGTGGGTGCAGAGTCCTCCCAGCTTTGCCCAGACATAGGAGGGGTGGATGCAGAGTCCTCCCAGGTTTGCCCAGACACAGGAGGGGTGGGTGCAGAGTCCTCCCAGCAGTGCCCAGACATAGGAGGGGTGGATGCAGAGTCCTCCCAGCAGTGCCCAGATACAGGAGGGGTGGGTGCAGAGTCCTCCCAGCAGTGCCCAGACACAGGAGGGGCGGGTGCCTATCACTCCCAGCAGTGCCCAGACACAGGAGGGGTGGGTGCCTATCACTCCCAGCAGTGCCCAGACATAGGAGGGGTGGGTGCAGAGGCCTCCCAGCAGTGGACAGAGACATGGTGGTGTGTACACCATCCTACAATTAGCAAAACACCATGGGTGCATGCAGGCACACACAATGTGCGACTATATTGAGAGTGGCATGCCAACACATCACTGACAGCAGTGTCCCACTCCCATGAGGGCGGATGTCCATCCCCCACTGCATGACACACCACATGTGGGTGTGATGACAAATGACACATGCATACCCACCCCTGGCGCTGGCAGCACAATACACACACTGAGAGCATGCAACAAGACTGTATACTCATGTGCCACCTTACTAAACTAAGAGACCCAAAGGGAACACACTCTGTCACGCACATTCCAGGACTGATAGGAATGTACAGGTGCTGGGGCAGCCAACAAGTTGTTGCTTCCCATGGAAGGAAAAGGGTGGAGTACCCACAGATACAATGCCCACAATTGTCAGTCAGGTGACCAAAGACCCTGCAGAACACGTAACACATGTGTGCGGGGCTGGGAGTACACACATGCATAGTGCGGAAAAGGGAACATGTCCACGTGAAGTAATGTCAATATACTCCATACACAAGTACAGTGACCACTAAGGATGCCACAAATGATGCAGGTGGAGACATTGCTGAGCATGCATGGCCAAAGTTGAAGGGATCCGTCACACACCCAGGAAATGTAGACACAGCTCAGCACAACAATTGGGAAACAGCCTGCAGGGAAGATGTCAGGGTCCACAGAGGAAGGAACACACCTTGGGACAATATCACCATACAGTAAGAGCTTACATGACCAAAGATTATTTGCAGAGCCCTTGTGATGGCACACAGATACCAGGGTCCACCCCATGAGCAGCACACTACAACATTTCCCAGACACCTAACACATTATCACCACCCCAAAACATGGAGCAGCAAGACCAGAAAAGCATTAGTGTGCAAAAGAAAAACAAAATGCTTTATTCAGCAGAAAATTATATTTGCAAAAGAAATGTCCACTATATACAGGGCCCATAGGCCAGGCCATGTGCGAAGTCCTGGTGGGGGACACTTTGGGACGCATCTCCCCTAGCTTGCCTGCACAGTTCACTCTACCATATCATCCACAGAAGGGGGGGCATCATGTGCGGGGGAAGGACCAGGCACCGCAGGGACAGGAGGGGCAAGGGTAGGTGTTGTGGGTGCAGGGACGGACGACTCCACCACAGGGGGTGGGGTAGCGCCAAAGGTGGTGGTTAGGATGGCGCTGCATACGGTCGCAAGGTCTCCCAGCGTCTCCCCTGCACCCGAATGAACCACAGGCCCCAAGGAGGGGGAGGGGTCGGAGGGATGGGTTGCCGCGCTACTGGGGGAGGATGTGGACAGGGGGGGGGACTCAACTACCCTGGCCGGGCACTGCCTCCACCGCTTGCGGGGTGGTGCCACACTGGGGCTGAGGGACACACTGGCCACAAAGGACTCCTTATCAGACAGTTGGCCAGGAGAGCTAAGGGGAGTGGTTTTGGAGGAAGTGGGTCTTGAGGACTGCGGACTCCCACTGTGGCTGCGTGGCTGCCGTTTTCCCCCCGACCCAGTGGGTGTGCTTACTTCCCCCTGTGTGTGCGTGACTGGAGGAGTGCGCTTGGCCTTCCTTGGTGGTGTGCTGCCTGTGTCTGGTGGGGTGCGTGCATGGGGACATCTGGGTGTGCGTGGGACAGGCATGGGAGTGGGAAGTTTGGATGGTGCCGGGGTAGGGGGGGACGGAGCGCTGCTGGAGATCCACTGCTGCAGTCAGTGACGAGTCTATAGACTTCAGCAACATCCGTTGATTAGACATTGCTGCTGACATGCCCTCCATGTACGACACCATCTGTGTCAGCAGTCTGGTGTGGCCATGGAGGACATTAAGCAGTGATGTCTGACCAACCTGCAACTGCCGCAGAATGTCCACAGACTCGGCATTGACGGCACCAGGGGAGACAGGGGCAGGGGGTGCGGGGCCTGGCACGAAGGAGACATGTTGTCGCCTAGCACGGAGGGAAGGGACCCAAGCAAGTGGGAGGCCGGTGATGGGAATGGAGGGGGCGGCGACAGATGGAGTGCTGCTTTCAGCTCTGGGAGCAGCCTCCGCCCCCTCTGGGAGCTCAGCCTCGGACCCGTCAGCGTCATAGTCGGTGGTGGGACTGGACAGGTCCTCCGCCTCACTCCCCTCAGCCTCCGTGCCACTCGCTGCGCCAGACTCCCCAGCACTGGTGGCACCGGTGCTCGATCCCTCCTCAAGGTCCGTGCCAGTGTCTCCCTCGGTTTCCCCCGACGATGCTGTGGGCAAGGTGAAGAGACAGGAAAAATCAGACACCTGTATACATATGACACATGATTCAAAACTACATAGGTCACAGTGCATAGCATGAAAAACAACATGAGTAACATCTACAATACTACGCACATATGTAGGCCCTGCACCACACAGTTGGTTGACCCACCATGCCACTGGGAAACAATGGAGAGCATGACACAACAGCAAATAACTTGATATCAAATTAGACAGAGGAGCCAGTCTCTGGGGACAGTCGAGCACAGCATCTGGACCACACACCGTTGCCAAAAAAGGGATGAGCAGGAACCATGTCTGTTAACTTGTGGCACATGCTGCTTAGCAAATACATTAAACCATGCCCAATATGACTGGGTCACTGCATGTTGAGTGTATGTTCAGACAAGCATCACACACAGGCCAGACCTGGCAAGGAGACATAAGGTTTGGACATGTAGGCCTTTCCCGCACTAACCCCCCCCTACCTGAGACAATGTGATTGAGACAGAGGAAGTACTTACACCTCCTACTCGGGGATTACAAACATGCCCTTCAATAAATCCTGAGTGTACACAAAGTACTCCTCGTGAGACTGTCCACACATAAAATTGACAAACAACCATCATCAGATAGTTGTACCAAGACACACAGGCACTGGCCACTGTGAGTATGCACAAGCCAAATTGGGTCACCCTGTACAGTGGACACATGTAGCACACTTTACGGAAAGACAAATTAGGCCAGGGTACAATGCCACAGAGCCCAACCTAGTCCGAAGACACTGAGAATGTCCACATTGTTGGATGACACACATGATACCTAGGAAAAGGTCCCCCAGGGGACTGTAGTGGCCACACTCCTTCATGGTCCTGTATGGATATGACAGCAACAGAAGCGACCGTCCCTGCACTATGCACATCTCCCACTCATGCACATCATGTCTGAGGGCACAACATTGGTCCTGTATGCTGTAAGGCATTACACTTGTAAGACACACTCCAATGTCGGGACTCAGCATCAGTGGCAACTAACATGGACCCCACAATGACTGAACTGGCCAGGGCACAGGCAAGGTCCCAACACATGTCACACACCACCCCCACACATGACGCTGCAAGCATTGGGCACGTGGATTAACTGGCAGCCTAGATAACCTTGTGCAAGAGTGACTACACACAGACCAGGGTGCACATGTCAAGGAGGGGAACGGAGGAAGAACAGCACGGGTAGACTTGGGAGAACAGGATATGCACTGCACATATGAACCCTGGCTGTGTATCCATGCGACTGGGCACTTCCAACAGCTGGTGACACACAACAAACACACATGTACCTATCCCCTTCCTGCTGCTGCTTCTCCTGTAAGCGCCTATCCATCTCTGGGAAGACCACCGCCAGGACACGCTTCATTATGTGGGTGAGGCGGCGGCGCCCACAGTTCTTATGACCCTCTGGTGAGTCCCCCAGCAGGACCCGGGCGATCCTCCTGGTCCAGCACCGGATATCCTGCCAGCGTTTCCTCACCTGGGCCTGGCGCTGCTTTCGTCCCTCCACCGACCTCACGGCCCTGACGGCCTCCTTCCAGATCTCCCCCTTGGCATAGGCGCCTACCTGTGAGGATGACAAAGTGAGACAACATCAATACACCTGCTACATATCACAGAGACACACATTTGAACAATTTGGCTGGTGTAAACAGGGCATAGTATGCAGCCAACTCATTGCACCTTTGTCATAGGGACATTATCCTCTGGGGAAGGCCAAATGCACTACGTGGCATTGAAAGTACACAGGTGGAATGAGGGGTGCGACACAATCAATGATCATGGCTCACACTGTGCATCACAAGCTACACCAGGATTATGTGCAGCACCTCAAAGTAGTCACATGCCCCAGGCCACTGACGCAACCTCAGCAGAGTACACAGACACACACAGGCACAGGACAATCACTTGCCATTGGCAACTGCGGGTACAAACCTCACTCTGCACATGTGCCACTTGACTGGGGGGTGTCACAGGTGTTGGGCTAGCCCAGCACGTCAGACACACAGCACTGCTCCCTGCTCACATCAGATGGGTAGGGTATATGCATCCCTCATGCATCTGGGCTGCAACACTCCACATAGACACTCACCCACATGACAGGGGACTTACACACACACCAATGTCCAGGGGACGAACACATCATTTGGACACTCTCACCACAGGTGCACTCAACTCACACACATCTGTGGGTACAGTCACCTGTCACACTGGGGGGGACACAAAATCACATCAGGACTGGAGAAACAACATTCCCAACAGGATTAGCCAGGCTGAATGTGGCATGCACCATGCAGTGATTGTCACAGTAAGCACTATGCAAGTGAGGAGTGCAGACATGCACTACAGCATGCTCTGCATGGGAGACATGAGCCATTCCCCCCCACCCTGGGACCCACTCTAAAGAACATTGCATGTCTGTCACACCTGGACACAATGCCAGAAGTGACAGTCACAAAAAAGGGGCACAGTCTAAGCTAGTGGAGTCAGCACTCACCTGCTCCCCTGGTCTCCCATACAGGCTGGGGTACTGTGGGAGGATGACATCCAGCAATGCCACATTCTCCTCCAGGGTGAATGGCTGGGCCCTCTCCACAGACCTGGACATGGTGCCAGAGGAATCACAAGCAGCAGCAGTGGTGTGGAATGAAAGGTTGTGCAGGCAAGTGCTCTCTCATGGGACCTGGCTGCCTTATATTGGCCTTGCTGGCCTGTTTCAGATACAGGAGTACAGAGTGATTGGTCAGTCTCATTTGCATCCTACGTTTCCTCCAATCCCTTTAAACCTTCCCCAGTGAGGGCCTTTGCATGATTCAAAAATTGAGCATGATGTCAAGTCAACAACCACTTGGCAACATTGTATATTGTCTCCAACCGACTTTTGCTGCCTACCTGATGAATAATTTGAACTGGAAACTCGGTCTCCATGACAACCAGCATGCATTTAGGCCCTTATACTTGTCCCTCATGTGTCCCCTATGTAATTTCATTATACACACACAGGTACAGTGCGTTCCACGACCCTAGGGCACCACTACTCCAGTGATACGGTCCGTACACGCGTGTGTAGGGTCCGTATCACTATGGTAGTGTTGCCGTAGGCGTACGCCATAGGGATACGGTCCGTACACGCGTGTGTAGGGTCCGTATCACTATGGTAGCGACGCCGTAGGCGTACGCCATAGGGATACGGTCCGTACACGCTTGTGTAGGGTCTGTATCACTATGGTAGTGTTGCCGTAGGCGTACGCCATAGGGATACGGTCCGTGCACGTGTGTGTAGGGTCCGTATCACTATGGTAGTGTTGCCGTAGGCGTACGCCATAGGGATACGGTCCGTACACGCGTGTGTAGGGGCCGTACCACTATGGTAGTGTTGCCGTAGGCGTACGCCATAGGGATACGGTCCGTTGCGTACGCGTACGGCTACACTACCATAGTGATACGGACCCTACACACGCGTGTACGGACCGTATCACTATGGCGTATGCCTACGGCTACACTACCATAGTGATACGGACCCTACACATGCGTGATTGCACCCATTCATTTTGGTGCAATCTGCTTGTGTGTGACACAGTTGCGGTGGCAAAGGCTGGACCTGGTTCTGTACGTGTGTTTTTCACGTCTGTACGGTGCGTACATCGGCCATGTTGTTGTACAGTGCTCACATTTGCTATCGCTTGGTACGACTCGTACATGCGCAATGCTTGGTGAGGGTGCTGGTGTAGGGGCCTGGGGTAGGGTGCGTACAGGCACGGGCAGGGTGTAGGGGCCTGGGGGTACATGCCGTACATACGGGAACCGAGGGTATGGCGCGTACATACGGGGAGGCTGGGGGTACAGCACGTACATACGGGGTGCTGGGGGTATGGTGTGTGCCCCCACCCCCGTATGGACATGCGTACCCCCATCTCCGTATGGACGGTGCGTACGCCCAGCCCCCGTATGTAAGCACCGTCCCCCAGCACATACCCCCAGCCCCCCCGTATGTACGCGCAGTACCCCCAGCCCCACCCCCCCGTATGTACGCGCCGTACCCCCAGCCCCCCGTATGTACGCGCCGTACCCCCAGCCCCCCTATGGACGGTACGTACCCCCCGTAAGTATGGAGCGTACCCCTGCCCCCGTAGGTACGGTGCGGACCCCCACCCCCCCGTAGGTCTGGAGCATACCCCCACCCCCCCGTATGTACGCGCCGTACCCCCAGCCCCCGTATGGACAGTGCGTACCCCCACCCCGTAGATATGGAGCGTACCCCCACCCCCGTGGGTACGGTGCGGACCCCCAGTGCTGTTCGCTGGGGGTCCGCACAGTACATACGGGGGTGGGGGTTTGCTCCGTACCTTCGGGGTGGGGTGGGGGTACGCTTCGTACCTACACGGGGTGGGGGTACGCTCCGTACCTACGCGGTGGGGGTATGCTCCATGCCTACAGGGGTGGGGTGGGGGTATGGCGCGTACATGGGGGGCTGGGGGTACGACGCGTACTTGGGGGGGTGAGCTGGGGGGATGTTCGGCGCGTATGTGGGCACATGTTTGGACGTCTCCATGGTTGCTATGGGAGTTCGCTCCGTACGGTGTTTTTTCCATAAGGTTGTGCATTCGGACGGACGGGATGGATCGTACTTGCGCGCTCGGACTTCAGTTTCCCGATTCGTACGTAAAACTTTCCGGGGACGTGTCGGACACTTTTTCCGACCCGAGGTCGTGTCGGGGACTTTTCCCAATGCGATTCGTATGGATTTTTTCACATACAAATCGTACTTGCCAGTTTGTACGGGACTTGTACGATTCGTACGTAAAAAAATCCAGCTACGATTCGTACGGGGAATTTTTTTAACGGATCGGAATCGACCCCTATGTTCGAGAGGCCCATGAGAGTGCCAACATTTTGTTCAGGAAGTTTGCCTCTTTATGTGGTACTTAAAGGGGCAGATTTACAATAACTGGCGCATCCCTGCATATCAGCAGGGATGCACCAGTTATTTTGCGTCACGGCAGACACCTCTTGCGCCTCCATGGATGCGCCGCATTTACAATGCGGTGCACCATGGGGCAAGAATAGACAGATGCGTGACGCATCTGCTGCCGTAAAGGTGACGCATTGCTGGGGTCGCGTCGCAAGCGCGACGCAGCTCCAGAAAGGCTCAGGGTGCCCCTATGCCTAACATGCTGCGTCAATCCTTACGCCTGCTTCAAGCAGGGCTTTGACGCAGCATGGCCGTAAAAGTGATTGAGTGAAATCTTGCGCCGTAAAGCCCCCACCTGCGCAGGAACGCCCACATGTGGCGCAGGGCTTTACAACGTGACGCATCTCCCTAGATGTGTCACGTTGTGAATACCCCGCAGCATGGCGCTGGCCTTGCGCTGCCACTGCGTCACAAAAGTGAGGCAACGGCGGCGCAAATGTGGCGTACGGGGCTTGTAAATCTGCCCCATTGAGTCTAGATGGAATGGATTGAACATCCCGGAATAGAATGTTAATAGCAGACTAGGTTTCATGAGATGGCACCTGGGCTTTCCCCTGGGACAGTTTGCCCTCTCCAAAATTCTATTGTGCCCAGGTGATGAATCGTCTACCCAGAGCCTGTTACATTTCACTTTTTTTCTGTAAATTGTATCTTGATTTTAGCAAACGTTTTTTTATTTCCAATTATCAGGCAATGGGGCATTAGAAGCTCGGAGTTGGCTTTGGAATATTTGCAATCGTTGGACTCTTCGTACTAATGTTTTTTTTTTTTTTTTAAAGTGTGATTAGTAGAAATAATTGAATTTTGTTTTAAATTGGGTGGACTGACTAATTTAATAATAGTATTCTAACCAGGACTACTCCTTTTTTAACCTAGGAATTATTTTTCTCTTAGTCCAGCACTTGCACTTTGTTTGCTTGTTTTATAACTAGGCATTGGACATCCAAATAGAGGGATGACAGAAACCTTCTGTTATGCCGGTCACCCGTTTTATATCCACATTCTTGTGCCGCATTTGTGCACTGCCGCCTTTGATGCTTTTGACATTTTATGTATTGTTTGTACTGAAATCTCTTCATAGTGTGTACTCCTGTTTATTATGCACTTTTATGGTTACTTTGAAAACGGATATAAAGTTTTGAATCGAATCGACTCAACCTCCACCTTAGTTTATTGGTCTCTTGGTCAATAGTCCTTGTATTAAGAAAAGATTTGCATATAAAGGAGCATTGTAAATGCTCTGTTAAAGTGTACTAACGCCTTCGTTGCTAAAGTGTTTAACTTTCACGAGCAAGCCCGTTTGGACACAAAGATGTTTGATAATGCTTTTGAAGAAAGTTGTTTTTTCATTTTCGCTAACGAATGAATAGGAGTCTCCAGTGCTGACAGCAGGTTTTTGGGACAGCTTTTCTCCTTCTTCAGGTAAAAAGCTCCATTTCGATTTAGAGCAGGTGGCTTTCTGTGTTTTAAACATTCCTTGCAGTTTGTGGGGCGATCCTCTATTTCGTGCAGTTCCCAGTCGTGCCTTAAAGAGCACCGAGGGTTCCTCTCCTATGGGTGTCATCAATTGTTCCCATCCTCTTGACAGAAATGAGGGTCAATAGTAAGCACTCTCTAATTCCTATGAAAATCTTCCAACCTAGCTTAGGAAAAATGAAGATCACTAATTAATTGATCTGTTTTGTTCTTGAAAGCAGTTTTACTTTTCTTTAAACACACAACTACCTCCATGTTTTCTTACGGACCAAAGCCCACGAGCAAGTCACATCTTCCATCTGTTCAACTATTGATTAGGGGCCCTTTTAGGTACTCTCATTCATTGAGGGAAATCCTCATTGTTTGAGTGCATCCAGAAGCATTCAAAATGCTGAGGTCTGCTGAAAACTGAGTGCAACCATCTGACCTAATCGTACACAAATAACCTGCAGCTCTTTCATGAGCTAACTCTCAACAATACCATAGCAAGCTCAACATTCACCCTACACTATTAACTAGTTTGACAAATAATTTTCCAAACTATGGGTGCCATACAATGCCGGACGGCCGCGGCTTTTGCGTCTGTCAAATTACGATGCAACGTACGCAAAATCAGACCATGGCAGACGGATGTCACAAAACACCGTCCACCACGGCCGGAAAAGCTGCAAATCTGAAATCTCGAAAAGACCGCCCCTGCCGCAGCATGACCGCACGGCCAATTACGATGAGAACGCAGAGTTGGCGGACAGAGCACTGCGTCTGACCGCCGCTCACACACATAGGCCAAATGAATGGCGGACGGAACCAACCCCACAACAACGCTGAAGTGTGCCTGTGCTCTTTGCTGCCCTCAATCACAACAGACACGCCACTATGACAAACCCCAAACTGATCCTGGTAGGGAAAGCCATGCGCAGCATGGAAGAGACACCTGGAGGACATCACCCATGTGGACACACCAAGATACCACAGATGGAAACAAACACCTACCTGGGCCAGCACCACTTGCACTCTACAAGCCGAGATTGAGAGACAGGACACCATAGACTCACACCTTACAACAACACACCCACCTATCTCCACACAACATCACCCACACCCATCCACTCACACACTACACATATCTCCACCATTACCTTGCACCCTGCACCCCTCATTCATTATTTATTAATTTTTTGTTGCAGAGTTTCATATAGCGCAAACTTGACCCAAATCAATCAGGTATCAGAGCGCTTTACATAGCACCATTTACGTTACATGAGGACACACATTCATTTTTTGTTAGGCACGGGGAGATTAAGTGATTTGCCCAGAATCACAGTATGTTTAGCGTCATTACCGAGACTCAAACCCAGTTCCCCCAGGTCTGAGGTTGAGCGCCCTAACCATTACGCCAACCGTTTGCCCCCCCAAGAACATGCCCAACATCACCAACTCAGAGATGAACGTGATGCCAGACGAGACAATCAGGGCAGAACCACATTTGTCTGGGAACCTGGTCCAACTCACCCCACTTGTGCGCAAGAATCAGATGTGGGCAAGGATCCACAGCAAAGTCAATGCCGCAGGGACCACCCTACGCACTGTGTGTGATATCAGGAAGCGGTGGTGCTACCCGAAGGGCCTGGACAAGCATCCGGCCCAGAGGAACAATGCAGAGGCCCAGAGTACTGGTGGTGTCCCTCCCATTCCATCACCAACCTTCACCGAATGGGAGGAGAAGGTGCCTGCCATAATGCATTCACAGAGTCACACAGAAACCAAGGGGGACTGGAGGCTGGTAAGTACCAACAAAATGATCACATCACAATACAATACACCGTTGTGCACAACAAGTGAGCCCCTATCGCCAGCCCACATCAAACTCATGTGGAATGCACGCTTACAACATGTATGGATCACAAGGACAGCATCTCCCCAATCAGCTCAACCTCACAGGTAGGTGGCAGTTCATGCACCCTGGCCTCCCTCCCGAACAGCATGGCTCACCTCCCACCCCACAAACATAAGGCAGCTAACACCATCGACTGTGCCTCCCAACAGGCAGCAAGCCATCTCACTGGGGAGTGGGATGTCGAGCCCTGACCGCAACACCACAACTCCCACATGGCTCTCTGTCTCCCCTCACAAACAGCATGGACCCAAATTCCCCCACAAGGATGTTGCTGCTCATGAGTCTCCAGAGGAGTGATTTCCCAAGGCAAAATGAATCCACAAAGGAATTCACTTCCCCACAATGCACACCTGGCATGATGTCATGCCGTAACTACTCCACCAGTGAGAAGGGAGGAGTGAGACGATGCGCACATCGATGTGCCTGATGTCAATGCACTCCAGCTAAAAGGGCACAAAACAGAGCACGAAAGAGACCCGTACAGAGGCCCCTTATGAAAATTATGGTGAAACCCGACCCACTCAAAGCCCTGTATGTACCTCAACATCATGTGCGATTGATGACATTCTGACATGAATGCCTCATAAAGCCAAGGCAAAAGTCATGTCACCTCAATTCAAATGTGGCAAAAGTTAACAACTAAGTTGTGCTGTGTGCAGAACATGCTGACAAAAGTGACCTAACTCCAAAAGGTGACTCGATAGCAACAGAAGGCGAGCCTGCCATGGACTAGACCATCCAGCCCCCCGCCAGGAAGGTGAAGCCTCGGATGCAGAGTCCCTGGTCAGTTCAGGTGATGCGGACCTACATGGCCCCTCCTGCGTGCACAGGCTAGGCATTCCGCATATGGTAACAGTTGCATAATGTGTCCTTTCTGTGCCAATAGACATGTCCTTTCCCCTATAAGTGATTGTGGATATTCAATCGTGGCCTCACATTCCCTCAGCGAAAGCATACTTCAATAAGTGTGCAGGCACAATGAGCCTCTGTGTTGACAACTAGTCACTCCCACACAAGCCCAAAGACCTTCTGATAGCAGGTGTCCTGACCGTCTCGTGCGATTCAGTCAGAGCTTGTGACTTGTGGGCTCTGGCCTTGTCCCTCCCTTCCATGCTTTTCTGAAAGTACCACCAGGTGTCAGTCCCCCAATTTGCACACTGCATTTTGCGCTTTCTGACCATTACTTTGGCTGTACAGTTGAGCGCCGTGTCTGAGATTGCTCTCACGCCATGTGTGACCATCCAGTGGGCCAGGCTGAGCCCGGTCTGTTGCAACTGTACCGTGCCCGCATGCAGCTTCTCTTTGGATGTGTTCCACTGGCTTTGCTGGGCATCAGCTACAGGCTAACGTTCCGCTATGCCTACTACACCTGCATGCATTCTTTTCCTGCAGAAGATGTCAGTTTCAGTGAGCCATGGATGTCTGCCTTTCAAACACATACCTTACTGACTTGGATCATGAGCTGCGGGTGACTCTTCTTTTGGTCCACGTGCAAGACTGCTTTGGTGAGACACGTTTATGGGATGCTATTCAATGTGTCAGGCAGGCCGACAGCTGCGCATGTGCTTATGCGCAATGGCTCCTGTGCCATGCATATATCGAACCTCTCCCAGGTTGCGAGGGGATGCCCCTTGCAACCTGGTGGTGCGAGGGGCACATCTGTTCCTTTATACTGCCGGATTGGATGGCGGTCCTCTGCGCTGGAGATGAACTGGAAATAATTGCCTTCGAAGCTGCCTCTGCCTTCTTGGATTCGTAACTACTTTACAGCAACAGGTACTGTTGGTGACAAAATCAGTCATCGTCTCCCTTTCTGCATGCCATCTGACAAGATGTAGCATCCAGCTCTCTGACTATGGCCCTGTCTGCATTGGCTTGGTCTGTGCTGTGCTATGCGGTCTATTGCGCTCGGTACCACAGCCTAGGGCAAGCCGATGCTGTTATCTGACTATCATGGACTTTTCGTCTGGCATGAGCCCGGCTTCCATTATGCAGCTGTAGGGCACGAAGATGACATGGCGTTGTTGTTTTGCAAGTACCCGCAGGTACACGGCGCCACAGGGATATGCTTAACTTGTCCCGGTGTACCGTCCAGATACCGGTAAACGTTCTGCAGCACCGGCAGGTTGTCTGCAGTCCATTCCCAGCAGCAATGTGCATGCAGCGAGTGTACCTATTTTTCACCTCCAGCCGGGCCTGAGTAAAGGGTCTATCTGGCATCCCTCTGTTTGTACATGCTGACTGGGGTCCACTTTGATCCTTACATTTAAAGGTAGATGCCACAGAGGGGAACCTGTGCAAACAGCTTGCTATCTCTACACAAGTACTTAAGGGAGGCATGCTTTTGTCACTATTCTGTCCCTGTATATCAATGCTGACACTGTTAAGACTGTCAGATGGGTTGGTCTGTCCCAGTATTTGCACAAATCATGTTAGTCAGACGGTTTTCCTTCTTTCCTAGAGCTATGTCGGGCATTGTAAGGTCAAGTGCATTTTGTCTTACTTGGTCAGTCCCCCCACTTCATTGTTTAGGACTTGTGCCCTGCAAGTACCTTAGTACATGTCTGTCACATGGGAGGTGTCCGCAGCGCTTGTTCACTGCGCGGAATCGGAGTACTGTCTGAACATTCTGTCCGTGGTCGCAGAAGCCTGTCCCTCGTCATTCTGTTCTGTTCAGGCCATAGCACCCCAAATCAATAGGACTCACGGCTGCTAGAGGACACGGATCCCCTTTGATTGATTTGGGAATGCGGCCCAGATGGCCCACATTTGGAGGGTCATCCATCCAGTGATGAGTGCGACACAGCCAATGTTGTGTAATCTCAACATGTATAGTCTGAGTAATGGGTTCTTCTGACAAAGGCCATAGACCAGGAACATCCCATACGACTCCTTCCTGCAAGGGGTGGGGGTATGCTCGTGATTCGATGTCCAGAGGGGTTATTGATGCCACATCTTGCTTCATGTGAAATGAATATGTCACTGGTTCAGTACTCATGCATTTTCTGCCTGCAGTGGCACATATTTAGCATGCTATGACACTCTAGTAAAAACTTCACATTTGGAAATGTTTCTTGTCTTCAAATTGTCTGCTTGTGTACATGCACTTGGATGCCTCAGAGTGAGTAGGGGAGCAAATGAGGCAGTATGGCAATGGTGTCCTGTGCGTAGTGGTGCTTCTGGATACTCAGTCCCTGCATGCATGTGGTTTCAACTCCGGTGCATAGTCCGATATGTGTACGAAATCTCATGGAAATTTGTCTGAGTCTGTGAGATGACGGCAAGGCACACAGACACAGTCATGCTTGCTCATTGCTGCATTACACTCAACAGGAGTAGTTGACAATGAGCTGTAGATGCTGGTCAAGGCCCTCTTCCTCACCACTGTCATCGTCACTGGGCATGTGTGGTTTGGGTGCGAGATTGATGGTGTTGTCTCGCCAGATGTAGCTGTCATGTGCCGACCCCCGTTACTCTGCACACACGTGTGAGATGATCTGCTACGCCTGTCATACCACTGGCACGTTGATGGATTGGTAGTGTTTGCGGATCCTAGAGACAAGTTCACTTGCCTGTGGTGGTAGGAGGCCAATGTGTGTGCCATCAATGGCTGCCATCAACATTTGGGATGCCTCCCAGGCAGGGCCGGCTCCAGGAATCTTTATTTGTGTGGTTCAAGGATGCATTTGGGTGGGCCACTGCATGCCCGAGTTGTCACTTATGTCTCTCACCAGGCCTGCTTCAGTGCCCCACTTTGTCTCTCCGCAGTTTCACAAGGGCCAGGGAGATGCATTCTTTCCTTCCAGATTTTCTTGATAGATGTTGTCACTCTCAAGAAGTGTGTTTTTCCTTGAAAGGACCTCCTGATGGGAGGCGGAGGTTTCCTGAGGTGAGAGTATCAGGCAAGTGACACTTCTCATGCTCTCACTCATGCCCTCCTCCTCAAATTACCTCTCTGCCACCCTCATCCATAGCCCTTCATCTCTCCATGTCACCTCGCTCATGTGCTTCGCATTTGTTGTATAGCGCTACTGATATGAGTGTGGGGTGTGACAGTGCTTTACATCACGCACAAATTGTACAGTGACAATCAGTCATGCAGGTGTGTAAGTACATCAGTCCACAGGAAATGTCACGTGAGCCAATGAGGATTGCAAGGTGTGGTAACCACATGTCATCCATACTGGTGTGCAGGATTTTTTAGGGCGTTTGGTCTGGAGAAGCACTGACTCAGGACGTGTGACCGGACATTTATAGGCAGTGGCAGCTAGGCACACTGCACACCACACCAGTACATGTGTTGGGTGTGCTAGGGATTACACGTATGTCTGATTGGCAGACAATGGACACCTCTGATTGTCTGCCTACACCACTGACCCTTCACAATTCGACCCCGGGCCAAGAGACGCCAGTCAGATGTCAAGGGATGTTCAAGCGTGGTTCACAGGTTGGATGTTTCATTACACAACATTGGTGCAGTGCGGGAGACCTTTGGCCTTTTTTCTCTTTCCCTCATTTAAGTCCATGCTGGCCACAAGGTATGGGTATGTATGCAATTTCTCTCTCCTTTCCATGCACATTCCCTGTGTGTGAAGACTTGGCTCATGGGTCACACTCTCTCATCCCTTCACAGCATAGTGACCAGCTGGTCACTGTTCTAGTTGTTCTGATGTGCCAGCCACTCCCAGAAGGCTGACTTACCACCCCACCCTACAGCCACCAAGCACAGGCGTCACTGGACCTGTGACCCTGCCAGCAAACGGGGGTGGACACACGTGCTCTGGGCCAGTTCTCCTATGCATGTACGATATCTGTGTGGTTACTCGATATGCATGGGGGCCGCGTGCCCCACAACATTGCCAATAGGGTGCACCAGTCACTTTAGGCAAATGAGTTGTGATGTGTGATGTAATAGTCAGGGTGCCAGTGCAAATGCAGTATGTGTTTGCATGCACGGAAGCTGGCATTCGCAGCGATGACACGTATTGTCCACACTTGAACGTTGCAGGGTTGCGGTCGCAACTTCCAGGCCGCCAGGGTGTGGCACACACAATGCAAATGAGCCATCAGCCAATGGGTGCCTTCGGTGTACATGTTTAGATGTTGCAGTGTGCGCACTCTGCAACTGCGGGACTCGTCATTGGCTCCAATTGCCTTCTGGGGCACTGAGGGTCCCTCATGAGGATTGGGTGGGGCTCGCTTTTTGCATTTGGCAGGTTGCCACATTCATTGCGGTGCCACCATGCTTGCTGGGAGTTGTAGTTGTTCAGGGGTTGCATGCGTGGAGATGTCTGGTACGTACCTCTGCCGGAGGTGCAGCCGGTAGTGCAGTGGGAAGGCCTGGCTGTGGCGCAGGATCCATGGCGGGTCCAGAAGTTTGGTTGGGTACGGTATCGGTTCTTCCTCTCTGATGTTGTATTTCCGCCATCCACAATGTGGTGGTTTTGACGCGGTGGCGGAAAGGGCTGTCTGCAACATTGTGATTTGCTTGGCGGACGGAACGTGTCTCCGCACATCGGATCTGCCCTGTTGTTTCCGTCCGCCACCCTTGCGTGTGCAAAAAACATGCGGAGCCTGACAGGCTGTGGAAAACGGAAAATTGCCTCTCTGCATTCATTGTGATTTGTTGGTCGCTATGACCGCACCTGGGGTGGAGGACATGACGGTTTTCCTCCACCGCCACCAGCACGGATGGCCTTCCATCCGTCATCGTAATGGCCCCCTTTGTCACAAAGTAGACCCAATTTTACCCCTGGCCTACAAACAACGATTTGTATCAATTCAGTTAAGGATGTATGAATTTGCAAATTCCTTAGACTAAAAAGTTGAGATTCTGTTCTCAAAAACCTTGCAAAATATATAAATTGCAAAGGTCCCAATTATGTTTTTTCAAAAAAAAAAATACAAGAGGGACCTTTTCAGCAAGGCTTTGCTGCAGTGGGAAATAACTCTGACAACTGCAAATAGGTGTGCAAGGCAGTGGTCGGAATAGTGCTACTTGCAGCTCTGCCCACACGGAGCCCTCATCTTCTAACCTTGTGTCTAGCCAACAAAAGAATTCAATTTCTCTCTGATGCTATGGTGTAAAGTGCAGTATATGGCCAACAAGGAGATCATTTACAGTGCTTGTTTATAGATATTCATAATATGAATGTGTTTTCTCAAAATGACACTTTGAATAAATCAATTTTGAGCACATTAAATATAAAAGTTATAAAGGCAGAACAAAACACTAAAAGAAACTGGTGTACAAGTATGAAGACATTTCATTCAGTTTGTGCACTTTTTAATCAGAAAAGATGGATGGATCTTTGACAAGTGGTACAAAACAAGCAAAAAAACACATCTATCCAGTACAAATCTTAAACAAAATGTTGTTTTATAACACTGTTTGATAAATGTATGATACATCCACTCATATTAGGGAACAGTCATAGGTTATATCACTAAAATGCTGATCTTGTTCCCGTGTAGTTTGATTCAAGAAGAGTAATGGAATTTCAGCAGACGTTTCAGTCTCTTCTTGTACGGTAAACAGCCACTACAAAGTGGCTGTTTCCATGCATAACCTTAACCACGCATGTGTTACAATGCATGCACCGTTACCACGCATAGCTTTTAGCATGCATGCCTTCACAAAAAATTGCGTGCTACATATGCAAGACCATCCTCAGGACTAATTGGGCATGGAATTAATTGTAGAGCCCTAATTGGTTTCTAAGTAAGAGAAACATGTGGCTGAAAAAAGGCTTTTGAGGGTGGTGGTGGTGACACTGCAACCATGAGGAAGTACACACGTATTACTCCAAAATCATGCAGTGTGTGCATACAGTGTAAACTCAGTGTGATAATTTGTTCAGACATACACCATGTGCTGCAGTTGCGGCTCCTTGTGGGAGTGCTGCGAGGTGGTGGAGCGGGGGAGGGCAGTGTGGGTTGTAGTAATGCAGCGAATGCAGCGTTGCAGTCCAGCATGCGCAATTTGTTAACTGAACTCCGTTCGGCCATATGCCGGAGTTTACTACCCCACACCCAACCCTTCCCCCGCCCTGCCAGCCCGCAGCACTCCCAAGAGGAACCACGACTGATGTGCTGAATAAAAGTGCTAAAAGTTGATAAAATCCTACAAGACTCTGAGCATTAAAGCTCGGCAACCCTCCTGGAGGTGTGCGTTACAGTTGAATCCTGTGATATCTGGCCCAGAAGACCTACTTGCAACCCATACAGTCCTCTGCGGCCCTACCCAGCAGTCCTTAATTGATCACCATGGGTACTTGCAGGCTGCTGTGGGATGACTTGCCTATCCATCATCCTGGAGCAGAAAATCCCCAGAAGGAGGCAGTCTCCAAGTTTTCAGTATGGCTTATGGTGAATCAGAAGTTAAGAAATGTTTGTTCTAAATGCCTATATTTTCAATTGACATACAGAATAGACATTTCACCTATCTCTACTGTAAATCACATTTGAACTTCCACCTGTGCTCTCACGTCTTTTTCCATCAGAAGAGAACACCCACTTATACACGGCCTATCTTTCCAAATAATCTTGGTGTCTAGGTCTTAATTCCTCATTCTTATCTCAATGTATAAACACCCAGGGGCACTGGAGGCGGAGTGTAGGTGCACCATCCGAAAAGAAGCATTTGCAAAGCCAATAGGTCTCAGTAGTGCCAGTGCTATCAGCCTTGTAAATGTGAATGTCTTTATAGCCATGTTGTCTAGCAACACATCTGTGTTTAGTATGGCTGAAAGTCACTGAAAGCCCAGGAGCACAGGATGTTAAGCCAACCCTGAGTCTCTTCGCCCCCCATGTTGAGTTTATTGTCTTGCTGCTCCTAACAAAAATAAGTGCCATGACGTGGCCTGCACTAGCCTCATCATGGCATGTTGTACAGTGACTTTCAGCCATGCTGAACAGCAGCTGTGCTGCTAGACAAAATGGCTAAAAGACATTTCCGTTGACAATGCGAATTGCTCGGGTATTGCCGAGATCTATTTGCTTTGCTAGTGCTTGTTCGGTGTTGACAGATTCTTGCTGAACAAATGTGGAAGTGATAGTGAGAAACAGTGGAGGAGCTTTAAAGCGAATTGAGGATGTGATGTAATGGCCAGAGCTGCTGACAGGTGAGCAAGAGAACCAGATTTGAATCTCAGGGTTGGCTGAACAGTTTGTAATTCTGGGCAAATCACTTACACTTCCCCTGCATACAACAATAAATGTGTCATTGTGAAATGTGACTGGTGAGCACTCCAATACCAACGGCTGGTGCTAGCACAATGGCAAGATGGAGGAGGGAACAAATGCTCCAATACTATGGGAAAAAGCAAAAAAAATGAAAATAAAAGGAGCAGCAATGAGGGAGGTGGGGGCGACAGATCAAGCAGGGAAGCAGGAGGGGATGGGGAGATGGGCAAGCAAATACAGGAGAGGGCCGGAGGAAGCAGCAATGAAGGGGAACAAACATCCCTCAATTGAAGCAGGATCTGTGACAAAAATGAATGTGTCATTGTGGAATAAAACTAGTGGGCACTTAAAGTGCTCGAATAACATTGGCTTGTGTTTGTGCTATGACAAGACTGAGCGAGTGCTCCAATACAATTGAATCATGCCAAAAAACAAGAAAAAAACAAGTGCTGTTCATGTTTTACCAACATTTTAAGAAATGTATGAGTTTATGTACATGTGTATGCATTTTAATGGTATTTGTGTATGTGTATAAAGGAGATGGCCTGAAAACACAAGGAATACTTGGAAACAAAGGAAAAATAACTGCGCAAACTGGGACCAGTGTAAGGAAACATGCACTTGGTCCATGTGCTATGGGAGGGCCAAACACAAAAAGAGGGCATGATGCCCACATGCCATGACAAAGGGCATCCAAGAAAATGAGAGAGATGATGCAGTTTACCAATGGTAGGAAATGGGGGCCTGTAAGCCCACAGATAGAACACAACACAGCTCTTTGAGACAGCGCATGTGCTGTCTAGGCAAGACCTAAAACTAATAGATTTCACACAGGCGAAAACTACTGGCTTTACCAATGCTTGCTCTGTTTAGAAATGGGGAGATTAAGTGATTTATCCATAATCACAAAATGTGGAACCTAGGCCCGGGAGATGATATGGCATCCTTTGGGAGAGGATGTGGTGTAAGGGCCAGAGCTGCCGGGCATGGAGCTGGTAAAGCGGGTTTGATTTTCGGCATCGGCTAAACATCCTTGATTTTAGGCAAATCACTTAATCTCACTGTGCCTAAAAAAATGAATATGTCCTGGTGCACAGTAACTGGTGCTAATGTAAAGCACTCCAATAACTTTGGGTGCTGGTGGTGCTACATAAAACTGCAAAACAAAAACAGAAAGAATCACAGTGCTAGGCTGTTTTACAGTAGTGAATATGAAAAAATACATTGCATCGGCAAACACATTAAAAGCACTACTTTTCGCCATGGAGACTGATGGTCAGGAAAACCTTGATAGCATCAAGACTCAGCCTAGGTCCTTTGAAGAGAATTCAAATTAAGCAAGAATGGCACATGGAAACACTTCACTGGTAAATGCGAGAAACAGTACGAAAGTGAGAAATTTGAAGAAATAGAGTCCCACCATATGAAATGAGAAGCAACAAGGTGAGACATGAACAGTTCAATCATTTTGCACAGGAGAAACGTGGCTATGAAATTACAACAGAGGACGCAGGTACTTTAGAAGCTCTGACATGTCCTGTGATAAAGCATACCTGAACCAATTGAGGTCTGATTTCCCAGCTATAAACACCATTACTGAACGACCACATATGGTGTAAACATGCACCCACCTAGTAACCTCACGTGCAGAAAATAACCAGAGACTACAGGTGTGTCAACTTATAGCAGCCGTGCACACATGCTCCAATCAGCACGTCAGCTATACACTAACAGGGCAGTGATAGGCAGAACACCACCACTGACTACAACAAAACACTACAATGGTGGTATAAAGCAGTAACGGGTCGGGGAGGGGATGATTTGTGGAGGGGACCTGCACCGGGACGTGAGAGGAAGCAAGCAGAAATGGGGGGGGATTAGGGGGAAATGGAAAGTAGCAATGAAGGGAAAAGCCGTGAAGGGGCAGGGGGTGATTTGTGGATGGGGCAAGTATCAGAAGGTGTGAGGGAAAAAGCAGTGATGGAATGGAGGAGGTGGGGGAAATCAAAAACAGTGACGGGGTGATCTGTGGACTAGGGGAAACAACCTTTACAACACAGTCATTACATCGCACTACCTTTACATAGCAGTCGTTACATCGCAACACCCTTTACATGGCATGTCATTACAACGCAGCCATTACATCGCATGCCACTACAATGCATGTCATTACAATGCATGTCACTCCAACACAGTGGGGCAGGCAGGGGGAGACAGGGCTAGTAAAAGCAAGAGCACTGTGTAGAGTGCTGAAAAAGAAAGAAAAAAGTGTGTCCTAAAATGGTTGTAAAAACAGCAGCAATGGATGTTTACAAGTACTTGCTCCATGTCCTGGGGGTAAGGCTACACACAAAAAGAGGCATGACAATGTATGCCAGGGACAAATGGTGACAAAGAATATGATACAGATGATGTAGCGAGCAAATGGGAAGCCTGTGGGCGGCCTGAAGCCACAGAATAAATACATCATGTCTCTTTGAGTCAGTGCACACGCTGTCTAGTCGAGGCCTAAAAACATTCTTGTAACAGAGTAGATGAAGTGCAAAAAAGCCCAATTGAATGTAATATTGCATATTAAACAGTTACGAGTTTCAGGTTCTTTCAAGTTGATTTGATTTATTGAAATGTATGATCAGGATCTGTGGTTTCAAAAGTCCTGAGCGAACGTCTATCTACCTCATAACCCTTATGAGGTTGAGGGATAGACTTAGGTTATTCTCTCACCCCTAAGTGTGGTGAGAGGTGGAAGTGCTTAGTTATGATCCTGGCATTCCAAGGACTGGCTATCTCGTGGTGGCACGGCAGTAGTGGTCTTGCAACTGCCACATTACGGTCCCTGTGGTCATGCCGGCCTGGGACCACTGACTCCACCAGGGAACCGCCATTCCCTGGCAGTTGCGTGGCGGTCAAGAGGCATCTATATGCTTGGTGGGACCTCTTTGGTCCCACTAAGCATATTACAACTTTCATCTCTGCTTCTTGTTTCATGGAGATCTTTCCTCCATTAAAACACTGCTCCCCTTGTGCCTTAAACCTTGTGGATGCACACAGGAGGGCACAACATGTGCCCCCTGTGTGCATGCACAGATGTTCCAGCCTGTCATGGACTTTCGAGTCCATGCCGTGCTGGAACTTCCTTTGATGTTCCCATGGCATTGCCTATTTTATCGGCATGCCATGGGAATGGCAAAGGAATCGCCCGCCAAGGACAAAAAAAGTAATTATAACGGCAGGGCGGTCCCGCTTCCGCACCGTCAAACTCGTAATCGGCCCCGTAGAGTTATCTCAAGTAACAGCTTCCAGAGTGAAGAAAAAGACCAAGGTATGGGAAGGAGTTTGTGTTCCTCTGGCATGATAACCATTTGGGCAGTGCCCAGGAACTTAATTTACTTCAAAGGGACATCCTCTATCACAGATAGATAACATCTGGACAGGCTGTTTCCTTGTATTCCAGGCAAGGAGTCACAAATCACAGTGGGGAAGAATCGGCAAAAGGAGCTGGTTTGATGTAGCCACAGAAGAAGGGATGCTAATTTGCCCAGCCATACTCCTGGGATAGGCACATATGGTCTGCATAAGGGAAGAAGAACTTCACCATCTTGGATTTAGGCAGAGATGAATACTGTGGTATTGTTTGTAATAGGGCAAACAGGAAATGCTGCACAAGTGTGTGGGGTAAGCCCTGGGATCTTTTACTCAATGGTTAGTCACTAATCGCGCACCCCTATCCACAAACTAGTGTCAGGTATAAATGTGACATACCCTCTACCCGCTCTCAGGACACTATTGGACCTAAGGAAGATCAGAAGCGAACTGAGCCTACTGTCTAGGGCCTAAGAAGAGCGCTGAAGCACTAGACCTGCTCTGTTTTGTATTCAGGACAAAGAAATGGACTCCAAAGGTCATATTCCCTACCTCCTGTTCAAGCTACAGGAACAAAACACACTAAAAGAGATTTTTCCTGAAAATGTCCAAATGACCAGTTCTAATAGTACCTGACCTATTCCCTCCTGGTGGCCTCTGCTGGAGTTAATCCTTATTGCCATGTCTGATCCCTTGACTGTTCCTTGGTGGACTTTTTATTCACCCCTGAAAACCTTGACGAAGAAATCTTGACCAGGCAAGATGCAAATAGTATCCTACAGGAGAGGGACTTTTCTTGGCTGCATGACTGAAAATTCTCCCCATAAAGGTTTCCTGTGAAAAAAACAACAGCTTCACCGAGACATCACGCAATGGCTGTCTGAAGTTTTGGAGCCCTCTTCAGCTACTGCCGGCTGCCTTGCCCCACTGAAGAATTCGTACTTTCATTTTTTAAACTAAGTCCCAAGATAAATCTTCTGACTCAATTGAATCTGGTTGCTGTACCAGGCCCACGCCCAGAATCCACCACATATTGCACATAAGCCCTGGTCTACCATGACCAGTTTACCTCAGTGAGTGCATAACACTTTTTGATGCTATTTTCCTATAAAAATGTAAAAATCCATAACTCTAATTCCTCATTTTGGATTCCTGTTGATTTTGTGTTGTTTTAGTAATTAAAATTGACTCAATTTTTCAAAATTGATTTGGGATTTTCCTTGTCTTCTGGTATGACTTTAATACTGTTTTTCTACTGCATAAATACTTTATACAATGCTTCAAAGTTGATCTTGTCTGCTATTGGCCATAGCTGGCAGGGGGTTACGCTCTGGTCAATTTATTCACTTTAGTGATTCACCCTGACAAAGATTGTGTTTATTACTTAGGGTGAGTTGTCACCTACCTTAATTAATAACCCCATTTCATACTTTGTACAATTTGTGGTAAACATATAACTGGGCAATATATTTTGTGTTCTTTGAACTATAGCTAATCTTTAATTGTGTTTTGTTTTACTGGATTTCTGTTCATTTAGGAAATACTACATTCACCTGTTTTTTGATCCATAGGGATTCACCCTGACAAGGATTGTGTTTATTACTTAAGTGGTTAGTCTCCCTTAATTAATAACTCTGTTTCTCACAGTGTGGATTGGGTGGTGAACATATAACCGGACAATGTGTTTTTGTTCAGTGAGCCACAGTTTATCGTTAACTGTGTTTTGTTTCAGTGGATTTCTGTTTATTTAGAAAATTCTGCTTTCACCTGATTTTCATCTATTTTGGTCATAGGCAGCTGAGTTTGGATGAAGGGACAAGCCCTACAATAACCAACCTCTGCATCCTACAAGGACCTCACAAAACCCATTGCATAGATGGCGTTGACTTTTTTAAATACAATTTATGAATTTCTTTAAAACTCAAATTCTAAAGCCTGTGAAATCTAAGGGTCTGGTGAAACTGGGAAAATGGTACTTATTTCTGAAGACAAAATGGTGGCTGGTTACTGGCAACCTTTAGGAAATAATTTTTTTTCCATGCCTCTATGACGTATCTATCCCTTTATGGACTTAAAATCAGTCCCCTTTCTCTTTGTGAATTAGTATGGGCAAATTTAAAGGAAACAAAATATCAAAGCTATTGATGAGTCAATCAATTTCTTCAAATCTTTAAATGCAATTGACACAACTAACCAGCATCTAGCTCATGAGTTTAACTGGGCAAGATGTCAAAAATGTTAACTCATCTTTGAGTGCCATTCTCTAATTCACAAACAGCAACATTTCTGATCAAAGTCCTATATTCATTCAAAGTTCATTTTAAATGTGTTCAGCTTTTATTGCTCTAACTGAAAGCAAAATTTCCTATGGTATCTAAAATTGGAAATGCATCTTTATTTTAACCTTCCTTTAACTGTTTTTCCCTTACAGATCTGTATGCCAATACTTATGGGAAGATTACAACTACGAGGGCCCCATGGATCACTGTTGCCACAGTGGCAGCGCGGGCACTGATATACCAGCGGTTTGACGGCTGTAATTACAACTTGGGCAGTCCAACCACCATTGCACCCACACATCCGCCAGGGATTAGAGATTCTTGGCGGTCGCGCAGTGGTCTTGAGGGCTCAATATGCTTGGTTGGACTGCAGCGGTCCCACCAAGCATATTTCCAGTTTCCTCTCTGCCACGGTTTTCATGGGAGTTCCTACTCCACGAAACCTCTGGAGGAGAGGAAATAAAGGTGGCCCTACAGGGCCCTCTGTTGCCTCAGGGTCATGGGGTGCATGCAGGGGGGCACATGTTGTGCCACCTGTGTGCATGCACCTCAGTACCTGCACGGCATGGACGGCTCCAGTCCATGCCATGCAGGTACTGCCTTTGACGTTCCCATTGCAGTGCCTATTTCATGGCACCACCTCAGGACTGCCAAACAACCCCTGCCAGTAACTGGAAAAATTGTAATCTGGAGGGCAGTGCACACACAGGTTTGGTGGTGTAATAGGGGGGTGGCGGCATGGCGGTCCTGCTCCCCCAAACTTGTAATCGAGCCCTCAATCAGTTTCATACACCAAGAGCACAATTTTATGCATATTCATCAAATGAAAACATGTATTTTCAATAGACATTGCAGCTGAACCAGAACTACACAGTCACTATTGTAACTCTGCTATATACATTGAATGAACATAAATGTGGCCTAATAACGCATGTTTTTTCAGACGTGTGTACTAAAAAACACAGAAAACTGGTTCTCAGGCTGTTACGTTTGCACTTCATAATCAATTCAATATTGAGTTCTAAATCGATTGAACTTTGCAAAGAAGGGCGTTTTAAATAGGTTTGCATGCAGCTAAAGCCCAAACAGGGATTTTTCGAAATAGGTTTCCAAGCAACTTAAGCCAACACATGTTTTGTGACATAAACTTTAAGTGTCTCTAGGTCAGAGGTTAAAAAGTTTCCTTCAAAATGAATTGATTGGTATTTATACAACACAAACGAAAAATGAACCAAAAGCTATATTTTTTTAGAAAAGTGTGGGAGATAGGATTATGGAAGTTTTGAAAAACACATATAAAAAAGTTTGGTCTGTAATACAATATTTTAAAGAGTATCAGGCATTAATTAAGTGGAATGATATAAATTAAAAAGAATTTCTTGAATCCAGGAGGATTCCTTGAAGAAAGTTCCAACACCCATAGATCTAATAGCATAATTACGCCAGAAAGAAGACTTAAAATTGTAATTTTTTTAATCTCTTTTTTTATTAATCAACATAACAAATAGCACAGCTATGCAAATCATCGATGACATACAATCAGATGTAATATATGGGTAGGTTAATCCCAGCATATTGTTACAAAAACGATTCATCAATCAAGCATCTTGCCCTCGATAAATAATGGGCCATACAGTCTTTCTTTACTGCATTGTAGTTCCACAGTGGGTGACAAGCAAATCTCCCCCCTGTACGTATTCCAGGCAGCCCATTTACGATCCCATTTTTTGGGGCATCCTCTATGTTTGAACACATCCTTCTCAGCAATCATGGCTCTATCCATATCAGCTACCCAATGTTTCGTTTTGCAAGGGCCCATCCCCGTGAAACCCATGTTTTCTCGGTCTGGGTGAGGTCTGTGGCTTCCCATATATTTAATAGGCATAGTTTTGGGGTAACCGTCATTTTTTCCCCCTGGCGCTCTACAGTTGGTCTGTGATTGTTTTCCAGAATGTTTGGGCAACTGGGCACTCTCAAATAGTGTGAAAGTAAGTTCCCTCCTGGCGACACTGTCTGAGGCAATACGGGTCGGCTCTCCTGCCCATTTTTAAATGGACTCCCACTGCGTAGTAAAGGTGGTGCAGGACTTTAAGTTGGACAAGCCACAGTCTCATGGGGATGGCTAGCTCCCTTGGGGAGGCCAGAGCATCTCACCAGTCCTCTTCCTCTAGCACTCCCAGATCCACCTCCGAGCGCTGCCACAGGTGCGTTAAAAGATCAGGGCGGATATTGATAAGTTTTCTGTATGTTAGGAATATGGCCTTCTTGACCATGGGGTCAAGTATCAATCTTCTAGTGGGGAAGTCTAAGGAAGTGGACAACCCTTCGGTATTGCTTTTTTCTTGTATTTCAGTTCATGGCTAATCTGCAGATATCTAAATGTTTCAGTTAGTGCAAGATCATACTCTTTTTGCAGATCCGCGAATGTGACTAATCCCCTAGAGCTCCACATTCTCCCACTGTTGAGATCCCAATCAGGTCCCACTTATCCAACCCCGGGCATACCCTCAGCCGCCCCAACTGCTTGGGTTCCCAGAGGAGCTGCATGTGTGATTTTATTGTGCCACCCCAATTTTTTATTGACTGCACGCCAGATTTCAATTGTGCGTGCCATCGGGCCGGTAAGGCCCAGTTTCCTGGGGTTCATGTATAATGACCTGTGATATCCACCTTTTCCCATAAGCCACCAATCCATGCGGAAACTCTGATCCCCACGATCCCCATGCGCCCAACAATTGATCGTCACGAGTTGGGACGCCCAGTAGTATGACCTAAGGTCAGGCAATGCAATTTCCACTGATGATTTATGGAGTGCTATACGCGGTGCCCATCCATCCAAGACTTACGTTTGTGATGAAAACGGGTGGGGGGGTGGGGGTGAGGAAGGGGAAATCAATTCATGAACAGCACCAGATTTAGAAGGGTATGCAATTACTACCTAGTCAAATATTTCTCATGCCGGTGCAATTTAGTGATTGTGCATCCCTGGCAATAAGGCTTGTGAGAAATACTCTTAATTAAAACAAGTCCGTTTTGGAGTTTTAATAGGGTATAGCCTGAAAGTGATTGTGAACGTCTCTGGGGCTAGGCCCAGGGGTGTAGCTTGGTCAGCACGATTGGTGGCAGGGCCGGGCTGGAAACCCAAAACCATCCTTTGCAATTCAGTTTAAAAACCAAACACCCTCCCTGAAGCTGAGCCACTTGCTGGGCATTTGGTCCTATTTGGACATCCTTCCGTTCTTGTGGCTCATTAGTACTAAAAATATATCTATTATTACAGTAGAGTCAAACTAACTGCACAAAATACGGATTAGTGCTTCAGATTGTATTCTGTTTTAATTTGACAGAAGAGAACAACTCAGGTTATACCACAAGGCATAGTTAATATCATTTTATATCACTGCACCAATTTTACCCATTGTGTTCTGGATATGGTCACATAACAGTACATGAAAAAACAACACTATATAAACTATTCTTGCAAACCGGCTGAGCGTAATCTACAATTCCTCTTTTTTTTGTAAGCTCACTGACATTTTGTTTGACTGATGCAGCTAGTTTTTTGACTATGTGCAGTGGAGCACTGCTAACCTGGCCCCAGTGCATGTGCTTTGACCCCCTAAAACATATTTAAAATAGCTATACTCCTAATTAGTATATTTAATTTACGTACAAATTGGGTCACATGGGAATGTAGGTGGTGGTTGCAGGGGTGGGGAGCACTTGTATTGAAAAAGAGTGGAATCGAGATAGGACTTGAATCCTTGTTGAGTAGCGACATAGGAACGACATTCATTTGGAAAAGGTGGTTAAGCAATGGTTCTTAAAGTTAGATTTATCTTGTATAATGTTAACGGCAGACAAGTGGAAATATAGGTGGTTGGTTATATGGTTGACCTTGTTTTCCCCAGAAATCTTATTTTACAGGAGGCCCATCTTAACAACTACTTGCCGGATCTTTTTAATCCAAATCAGTATCCACATGCTTATTTTGCCTCAGCCGGCCGGCCGTAAGGGACGATTGCAGTTTTGTTAGGGAAGGGGCTGGATTGGCTGGTAACTGATGTAATTAGAGATCACCCTGGAAGGTGGATATGACTGAAAGTTTGTGCTAATGGAAACCTTCTAAATTTGGTCATGTAGTATGTTTTTGATGAAGTAGACTCACTATTACAGATTTATAATATTAAAATTGGGGGATTAGGGCCAATAATCTTAGTGGGGGATTGTAATAATATCCAGGATTTGGCATTGGATACATCGAATAAAACTAAAAAACAATTGAAGCTCCAAACTAAAAAAGTAGTCGATGCGCTGAAGCAAGATTTCCAATCGATTGACCCATGGTGTAGTGACCATCATGGCATGTTATAACATACTTGCTTCTCGCATCGTTTTCATACCGCTTCCCGTATTGATTTTTTAAACATTTATCTTTCTATTAAATGAGTGGGCTCAGAATTTGTGCTAACTGATTTTCCAACAATTCACTGCCTCAATTATAATACTGTTCGATAGGGGAAAGGCTTAGGTAGCAGCTGGACGGACACCTGCTTTCTAAAAAAAGAGTGACTTATAGAAATGAGAACAGTTATTCAGGATTTCTTTCGTTTAAATATGGGTATGGCGTCACTATTTTCAGTGTAGGAAGCCTTCAAAGCTGCAGCTTATAGGCAGATTCAATCAATCAATCAAGGGTTTGTAAAGCACGACTACTCACCCGCGAGGGTCTCACAGTGCTGTGGGGGGAGGAGGGCTGCTGATCTGTCTGGGCACAGGGGTTCAGTCGATCAGCCAGATCTTTAGATCCTTCCTGAATTGGGTCAGCAACAGGGTTTGCCTGTGGTGGAGGGGCAGGGTGTTGCAAGTTTTGGCGGCAAGGTAGGAAACAGAGTTTCCTTCAGTTCTGGTTTTGAGGATCCATGGGATGGTGGCCAGGGCCAGCTGGGCGGAGCGGGGGTGTCTGGTGGGTATGTGGAATGAGAAGCGGTAGTTCATATAAGCAGGCCCTTCGTCGTGGTGGGTTTTGTAGGCATGTGTTAGGAGCTTGAAGGTGATTCTTTTGTTGACTGGGAGCCAGTGGAGTTTTCAAAGGTGTTCGGTGATGTGGCTGCAGTAAGGGATGTTGAGGACCAGTTTGGCTGCAGTGCTTTGAATGTTCTGTAGTTTCCTGAGAAGTGTGATGCCAGCATAGAGTGTGTTGCCGTATTCGAGTCTGCTGGTGATGAGACTGTGGGTGACCATCTTTCTGGCATTGGTGGAAATCTACCTGAAAGTCTTTTGAAGCAGGCGCAGTGTGTGGACGCATAACGACGATACGGCGCTGATCTGCTGAGTGAGGAGTCTAGTAAAATGCTTAGGCTGTGAGCATGGTCTGTCAATAGTCATTCCCAGGCTGAGTGGATGGGTCCCAGGATGAGTACTTCAGTTTTGTCTGAGTTGAGTTTGGGGCAGCTGGCTTTCATCCAGGAGGCAAAAGCCTTAATGCCATTGTGGAAGTTGTTTCTGGCAGTTGTGGGTTCGTTGGTGAGGGAGAGGATCAGCTGGGTGTTGTCGGCGTAGAAGACAATGTGGAGTCTGTGGTTTCAGATGTTGGCGGCAAGGAGAGCCATGTAGATGTTGAAGAGGGTGGGGCTCAGGGGTGAGCCATGGGTTCTCTGTGGGTTCTGAGAGGAACGTATGTAGTCTGATTTGCTGTGTTTGGCCGGTGAGGATCCAGTCCAGGACCTTGTTGCGGATGCCGGTGTCATGGAGTCTCGTGATTAGGGTGCGGTGTGAAACTGCATCAAAGGTGGCCCAGAGGTCCAGCAGGATAAGGGCTGCGGTTTTGCCCTGGTCGAGGAGTGCATGGATGTCATCAGTGGCAGTGAGGAGTACAGTCTCAGTGCTGTGGTTGCTTTGGAAGCCGGATTGGGAGATGTCCAGGATGCGGTTCACTTTATTGAACTCGAAGGGGAGCAGGGAGATGGGTTTCAAGTTCTGAAGGTCTGTTGGTGTTGGTGAACAGTTTCTTTAGTAGGGGCTGATCTGGACATGTTAACAGTTTTCGGGGAAGGTGGCAGTCTTTGTCGAGTAGTTGATAGTGTGGCAAAGCTAAGGGCAATGGAGGTGGCTGCTCTATCGAAGATGTAGTGTGGGGAAGGGTCCGAGGGGGCTCCAGAGTAAATGCTCTTCACGGTCTTGAGTGTGTCATCTGTGGTGAGCGGTGTCTAGTTGAACAGGATCTTTTGGGGTGTGGAGTGGTTGGCTGCAGTGATGTTGGGAATGGTGGGAACTGTCATAGATCTGGCTGATCTTGTGGTGGAAGAAGGGCAGACTTTGTCACAGAGCTCTTGGGAATGTGGATGTCTGTGGTCTCGCTGTTGGGTCTGACAAACTATTTGGCGATGGCAAAGAGTTCTTTGCTGTTGTGTGCATTGTCTTAAATTCTGCCTTGGAGGGCTGTTTTCTTTGTGGCTTTGAAGAAGAGGTGGTGTGCAGTGACTGCGGTGCTGAGGGTTGCGTGGGTTTCTGGGGTTTGTTGTTCCTCCATATCTTCTCGAGTTGTCTGCTGGTGCATCTGGAATCGTGGAGGACGGGAGTGAACCATTTGGCTTTCTTGGAGTGTTGCTTTCCAGGAGCGTTCTTGAGGTGAACCACAGTGTCTGGGTAGTTGGAGATCCATATGTGGAGGTTTCGAGCTGAGGTGTTGGTGTCTACTGATGTTGGCAGAGTGGTAGTGCTGAGAAGGGTGGTGAGATGTTTTTCAGTGGCTTTGTTCCAGCTACGATGGGGGAGGTGGTGAGGGTGGTGGTGCACTGTGGGGGAGTTGAAGGCAAATTTCACTCAGTGGTGGTCGATCTAGAGGAGTTATGTGCTGTGGCTGTAGGTGATGTTTTTGCTGGTGGAGAAGACAGGGTTGAGCATGTGTCCTGCTACGTGGGTCTAAGCAGTGACTAGCTGCTGGAGTCCAATGTTGGTGAAGTTCTCCAAAAGGGATATGATGTTCTGGTCACTGGGGTGTCCAGGTAGAAGTTGAGGTCGCAAGTAGGATGTAGTCGGTGGCTGCAAGAGCTTTGGGTGCGATGACGTCAACGATGGCATCAGTGAGGGGCAGGCGGAGCCGGGAGGCCTGTAGAGGAGAGTGCTGCAGAGGGTGGTGTTGGTGTTAGTACTGATCTGGAATATGAAGTAGAGGTGTTCCATGGTTGTCATGGAGTCGTCCTAGTGGGTGGTTAGGCAGAGGGTGTTCTTGTGTACGATGGCAATGCCTCCTCCTGGTCGGTGGGTGTGGTCCTTGTGGGTGATTTTGTAGCCGTTGGGGACGCCAGTGACGATGTCCGAGCAAGAGCTGGGGTTGGTCCAAGTTTCGGGGAGGAAGGTGATGTCTGGAGAGTTAAAGTCGAGGAGGCCCCAGATTTCTGTGACGTGTTTGTGGAGGGAGCTTGTGTTGAGGAGAATGCAGCTTAGCAGGTCGGGTGCGCTGTTGGTCATCTGGGTGGCTAGAGGAGCTGGAGTGTGGAGGTGTGTGAGGGCGTAGCTGCAATTTTGATAGCAGAAGGGTCCTTGGGTGTCCTTCTGTGATGCAAGATGGTGTGGCGCCATTTTATTGAGGACGAGGAGGATGCTGGCTTCGTATCGGTGGAAGGTCAGAGGAACAGGGTCCATCGCGCTGGACAGCTGGAAGGCAGCAAACATGAGAGGGGTAAGTGAAGCTGGAGGGGGGTGTGGCTGCGTGGATCACAGGGGCATGGAGAGTGAAGAAAAAGAAAAATGCAAAGGGACAGAAAAGAATCAGTAAATGTAGAAAAAAAGGCAGAAGAAAGGCAGAAAAAGGCAGGAAAAAGCAGAAACAGAGGAACAGAGGGCAGCCCAGCAGCAGAACAGTAACACTCCAACACTAGACCACCAGGGACTCAAACTCCTGTCCATAGGGTCAGCAGCAGCAACGGGGGCTGCAGCTACCAGTTGGAGCTGTGCAAGGGAAGGGTGCAGTCCACTAAAAGGTCAGTGGGCTGCACCTTCACCGCACAGCGGCTGCTATTAAGTAGTGTGCGGGGGGCTGGTCAGCTGGGAGACAGGAAACGTGGGTTTGGGAAGAGTCACTGAAGGGGGCTGGGGCTGCGAGAGATCACCGGGGCAGGAGCGGTGAAGAAAAAGAAAAATGCAAAGGGGACAGAAAAGAATCAGTAAAGGCAGAAGAAAAGGCAGGAAAACGCATAAAAAGAGGGACAGAGGGCAGCCCAGCAGCAGAGCAGTGACGCTCTACTACTAGACCACCAGGGACTCGAACTCCTGACCGGAGGGTCAGCAGCAGCAACGGGGGCTGCAGCTACCAGGCGGAGCTGTGCAAGGAAAGGGAGCAGTCCAATAAAAGGTCAGTGAACAGCACCTTCACCGCACAGCAGCCACCATTAAGTAGTGTGTGGGGGGCTGGACAGCTGGGAGATTATTGCATATAAGGCTCAGCAATTTAAAGCACATGCAGATCGGATAGTTGAGCTGCAATCGGCTGTGGATATTGTCCTTCAGGCCCCGAATAGGCCTCAGGATTTACAGATTCCTTTAGAGAACCATCTTGAAAAAGACAAGCAAAATGTAATGGATTATTTTATTATGAAGGAAATTAACAGCTCCAGGGCATTTCAGTAACGTGTATATGAAGAGAGTCAGCTGATTAGGACATTGCTTGCATGGTCGACATAGGTTAAGCAGGATGCTGTGTTTGTAATGGAGCTAAAGAAGCCGGTTATTGGAGAATTGGTATGAGAGAAGACTGAAGTGTCCAAAACTCTTCCTCAGCATTATTAGACCTTGTATGAAACTAAAACTTTAATCCATCAGGCTAGCATATTTCAATATTATCAATCCATCAGGCTGCCTTGGTTAGCACATTCACAGGTAGAAAATATGACCTTAAATATATTAGCGGCAGAGGTGCTGGAAGCTCTTGCCACAATACCTTGTGGGAAGGCATGCAATGACGGGTTTCCGGTTTTCAAGTGAGTTTATATCTTTTTGACAGATTTTTTCATCTTTATTAAAAGGGTTTGGAGGTTCCCTTGTCCTTCAAGGAGTCCACAATTATTTGTTTCTTATAGAAAGATAAGAATCTCAAGGATGTCAATTCGTACCAACCAATCAGCAAATTGAATGCTAATTATTAGCTTCTAATGAAAAATGGGCTATTCGTATCACTCCGGTAGCCCAGATCTTAATACATATACATCAGATGGGGTTTGTGGAGAGTCATGTGATATCTGCTAACACGGGTTGTTTAATTAATGCGCTGGATTATTTCTCTGCTAACCAAATTCAAGCTGCAGTAATAATGGTTGATGCAGAGAAAGCATTTGACCTGGTTAATTGGAATTCCTTGAGCGGTTCAGCTAACCTGCTCAATTCATTTTAATGCTGCAGAATTTATATCAAGGGGCACAAGCAAAGGTTTGTGCGAACTTCAACCTTGTGGGGGTAGTAGATATAAATAGGGGAACATGTCAGGGAAGTCATCTGTCCCCAATTTCATTTACTTCTTTTCTAGAGCCCTTGGCTGTCACAATTTTGGATAATGAGGGGATTGAGGCCCCCTTATCGGGAATGGCTAAACTAAAAATGTTTGCTGATTATATTATCCTGTGTCTGAAGCCTGAAAAATAGATTGTCCAGAGGGTGTTGGATGAGTTTGTACAGTTTAAATGTATTGAGGGTTATAAAATGAATCAGAATGAAATTAGGTTTCTCCTTTTCAATACTTCAGTAAGCAATCTCCCCATTTCTTTCCAGCAGCAGGCCGGCTCCCAAAGCCTGATACGTTTTTTGGGGGTCTTTGTAATGAATAGCTACTCCCAGCTTTATCAATAGAACAATGTAGCAATGTAGAAGAAAATTAAGGGGTTATTGGATAGATGGGTACTCCTTCCCCTTACATTAGTCACAGAGTATCGCCTATTAAAATGCCTATTTTACCTTTGCTTCTTTTTTTCCGTATGTTCTAAAAAAGTTATTAAGAGCTATTTTATGGAACTGGAAGCGCTTTTTAGGCATTTTGTCTGAAATATAAAGTCTTCTAGGGAAAAACTTCCCTTACTTCAATTAGACACTAGTCTGGGAGGGCTTGCGCTACCCCGTGTACAGACATTACATTACTGAAGTATAAGTATTATGGCCTGACAAAACCACATACTCAGATAAGAATCTGGAATACTTGTGGTTTTAAGGAGTTTGGGCACTTTTTGTTGATGGGTAAATGCATTACATGGCAAGAACTGCATGCTTGGTGTGGTGATCCCTGTAAGCTTTTCTTCTTGGGCTTCCAGCAGATCATCCTCTTTTTAGAGGAAACATTGCCAGGAATCTAGTTAAGACATCCACCCCACTATACGCTCGCTTTTAAGGTCTATGCTCGAGGGAATTGAAATTGGCACAGATTATTACCTGATCAGGGGCTCAGGCAACATGTGATAATCTTTTTAGAAAGAATTAAGCTGTTTACACAATGTAGCCTCTTAGAGAAGGACTGGCAGACTATTTCGGTCCATACGGCTTTAAAAGTGGCACATTTTAAGAGGATGTCTTTCCAGTTCCGGTGGATTGCTTATTATACTCCAGTAGCCCTTAATAGAATGTACCCTGCTGTTGAGGATTGTTGTTTTCGATGTCAGCAACAGGGTATGGGGATCTGGCTTCATATTTTCTATGCTTGCCAAATGTTAAGACGATTTTGAGAAAAGGTTTTCTCTACTCTTAGTCTGGATCCCCAGGTTAATATAGACCCGGAAGCTTGTAGGGCGCTCTTCAGGTTCCTGAAAAAAAGCCAGGGCTCTAGCATTGGGAAATGGGGACAGTTGTTTATATTGATAACTTTAATTGCTCACTTCCTGATTTTACAGAAGTCGAAAACATCCAGGGTTCCAACATACCAAGATTGGTTCAATAAAAGGCTTAGAACAAAAAAGTTTGAGGAGGCTAGGTAAGACCGGTGGAGGGACCAGATGTATGGCCATAGCATTTTGCGACACAAATTGTGAGTCGCAATTTGCGAGTCTCAAAATGCTATGTACAACAGTGCCTGAGACACTATTTGGGGTCGTAAATTGCATGCCTCATGAACATTAATTAGGCAGTCGCAATTTGCGACCCCTTTGGGAATGGCTAGCACTCCCAGGGATGGTGGCCTGCTGGGGTCAGCAGACCACCATGTCTAGGACTGCTTTTCAATAAAGCAGTTTTTTTTCCAATGCAGCCCATTTTCCTTAAAGAAAAATGCAATGCAATAAAAAAAAAAAACTTTTAAGTTTCATTTTTTAAGGGCAGGCAGTGGTCCCTAGGATCACTGCCTGCCCTTAAAAAATAATTGTGCATGCATTACCAAAGGGGAACGAGTCCCCTGGCGACCCCTTCCTGTTTGGGAGTGACTTGCCTTCCTTCTGAGAAGGGTGGTAAACTGCAAGTGTTTTGCGACTGCAATTGCGGTCGCAAAACATTCATACATTGGTTTTGGAGTCGCTATTTAGAAGAGAAGCCCTTGGAACGCCCTTTCCTAATAGCAAGTCACTAACCCTATTTTGTGAGTCGCTAATTGATTAGCGACTCGCAAAACAGGATAGGTACATGGGTCACACATT
This sequence comes from Triturus cristatus, assembly GCF_964204655.1. NCBI lineage: Eukaryota > Metazoa > Chordata > Amphibia > Caudata > Salamandridae > Triturus > Triturus cristatus. The sequence continues at coordinate 744,570,776 of NC_140583.1, forward strand.
TTTTCGGTCTCAAAAAACAGCCGTATATCTGGTCCTTAAAGACATTTAATGCTTCATGGCAGTTTTTTGATTTAATGGAGAAGGGGGCCCTGACTCAGAAGCATTGCAACCGGTGATATCTTGAGGGCAACATTGCAGATGATTCCCAAGTTTCTAAACATGGATAGGAAGGCATGGTATGTTTGCTATTAAATGGTACTGTAATTCCTCTATCTGTTTATTGAGAATCAGGGGGCGTAGGGATGCCTCTTTCTAATTACTGGTACTTAGGATTGAACTGGTTTGAGAAGCTTGATTTTATGATCATAGCTGCTATTGCACGTGGACTCTGTATAATTGTAATCATTGAATGAATGCAGTAATTGTGTAAGCAGAGATTTAATGAGGCACAGCAGCACTCTATTGCTATCATGCATTTGATCGTTGTCATTTTTAATGGATCAACTGTCCTAATCTAAATTTTTATGATTGTCTGTGCCCTTTTTTATACTCGTGTATCTGTATATTTGCTTTTTGATAAGTTGCCCTGAAGGGACTTTTTTTCTATTTTATAGGTATCTTATGTCACTTGTATAGTATAAACTGTATGTATATATATATACATTGATATGTGACTCTATTCAAACTAAAATACAAAAATAAAAAGTCCTTAGTATATGGTACAGAGTGTATGCACTGCCAGTAATTAAATGTCACTAGTCACTTGCAGCTCTCATTGTGCCGCCACTACAGTGTGAGTGAAAACATGACTGTAGGCCTACCATTGTAGACAGGCTGTGCAGTTTTCAAACGGCAAACTCAACCTGTCTAAATAACCCCTTTTGACAGGCATAAACCTTTATCTTAAATATTAATAAGACACATTTAAGTAGGCATTATAAGCCCTATGGCAGGGGCTTATGGAGATTTGTAGCCCTGAAGCCCTGAAGAACTTCTAGTCGATCGAAACATGTTCTCTACAAGCAAGATTTACCATAAGTGAATGATCACTGAAAGAACTGCTTGAAAAAATAACACCCCATTGTGCACTTCTGTTCTCTTCAACGGCTAGGATGAATTGTGTCTCATGTGAGTAAATTGGTTTCTAAACCAAAAAGAGGACACTGTTCCTATCGCAGGGTGCAAACAGTCACCCAAGCGTAAGGGTGCAAACAGTCACCCGTGCTATTAAAAGAGAGAAAAAGGTGGAGAGATCAAAAAGGGGAAATCCTAGGTTAAAGGGGACTCACTAAAAAGATGGAAGTTCACTTATTGTCTTCTGATGCCCTCACACACCCGAAAGGGTGTCATGCTTCATCATTGGGCAGTTGCTCCTCGTGGGGCTGGCGGTACAATCCCCCACGGGTCCCCTGAAGGGTCACTTTAGCAGGGATCTTTTCTAGGACTGTCGGATGGTGCATGCGGTTGTGTGGGGTGTGGGTCTAGAGAGGGATAAAACAGTGCATGCAAGAAAGTGAAAACGTTAATTGGGGGTGAAAATGCAGCGAAAGATAAAATGTCTAACCCCAATTAAGAATGCCCCAAAGGCACATTGTACCTAGGTGTCAAAAGGTCATAGGTCGACATGTTTCGCGCCTGTGTCGCCATAAGGGTCATTGACACTTCTTCAGGACCAGAGTATTAAAAAGTGCACGTGAAAACAAAATAAACTAGATTAAAATACCCTCTAAATCAATCAGGGCGGGCAGTAACCTGTATACCCTCGGTGTGGCTACAGCTGCATGATGTAAACCGCTCCTGATTATATCCTAGGAAAAAACAAACAAGAAATATGAGCCTCAGTACAACTTGATGCCTCATAGTGTGCCACTACTGTGTGCACATCAATGACATGAAAAATAAGTAAAAATACACAGGCATACGAGACATGTAAAGCAATATAGGTGCCAAATGGACCCCTGACCCTATGCGAATTCACTCTCCAAGTCTAACAAGGATCTTGCCATTCTGAGTGAAATTCCAAGGTTCAGGAGGAGGATTGTTGTATATACTCAAGAACCTCACCACATGATGGACGCCCCACACGGAACGGACCCACTGGTGTATTGCAGCAGGGTTCACACTCAAGGTAAACTATACTCAAAGTGCGCTTACCTAGCATTGCTAAAGGAGGACCTCCAATGACAAGGACCGTGGAAGCCCGCATATTACCGAGCTACAAAACAGATAAGAAAGAGACAGGCATATGTCAACACAAGTGCACAGCAAAGGTTGAGCTGACCAAACTGCTCACACGCATACACAGTCCTTCAAAAGTGATTTACTTACCATTTAGGCGGGGTGCTCCCTCCTCTAAACCTAACCCGTCCACGCGTCTGCCAATGAGAAACTGATCAAGGCAAGGCGCGAGTCTTATAAAGTGGCGGGGTCAGGTATAGGGCGGTTTCCCTAACCAGGACGTCCTCTTGGATGAAAATGAAGTGCAAATGCGGGGAGGCAGGAATGTGGTGCGCATGTCTCTGCGAGGGGAGAGCTACTCCCCGGCACCTGCGCACAGGCCTCCAAGTTCAGTAACACGCTCATGTGGATGATCCCTAGGCCAAACTCAATGTCACCAGCAGTGCCCACAACGTAAAAATGGCAGCAGTAAATAATTGATCTAATTTGCACTCCACAGCCAGACTCTTCATTTTTTTGAACCTGTCCTGCCAGATTATTCCCGCTGTTTCTAATAAAGTTCTAGGACAGCACCCCGTGCTGTAGAAAGATGGCAGATGGAGCTGTGTAACTAATGCCTGTGTGTAACCTATAAATAAAGGGATTGTTTTAGTGCGGAAGGTGCCCCTTACATCACAAAAACAATCCTGCATGCAACACATGCAACACAGTCACCCTTGCACCATGGCACAGGGGTGTCTGCATATGCACTAGGCAGCCAATAGGGCATCAGTGCAGGGGAAAAGGCAGGAATGTGCTGTAATGCCTTACATATGGCACATTCCTGCCCTTTCCTTGTCACACACTACAGCGCATCAAGGTTACTTGCTGTGTTGCACTGTATGACAATCTCATAAATATGCAACTTTATGATGAAATGGCCTTACAGTGAAAAGGCCTCAAAGGCTATTTCCACTGTAGCAGAGTTAGCTGCTGCATAAGAACCCATTGAGATACAATATTAATTTTAATTTTACATCTGGCTAGGAAGCAGTTACCAATTCCAGCTTTGGACTTTTTGAAATATTTATTGCAAGCCCAATTCACTGTTAAAGTAGGATTTTAATGCCTAAAGATTTTGGATGCCCATTTGCAAGAGCCCAACTGGCATCCTGCAGCTGAATAGCTCCCTTGATGATGTCTGAAGTTGCTCCCAGAGCTGAGACAAAGCCCTTGGGTGAGGGGTGGTGTTGTGTTTCTCTGGAAGAATAACAATCCGAGTTGTGCCCAAGAGCATGATTAACTTCAAAGAGGCAGGCTACCCCGTCACAGTCAAATGTTAGATAGCACTTGGGCATAGTCCTTCTTTTGCTCCCCCCTCCACCTGATGGAGCAGGGTTTCGTATAAAAAAAACTTGCTTGTATGCAATCCTCTCGAATAACCTGTAACCTTATAACCAACCTGTAATTTTACATCACATTTTACGTATCGTATCTAGGGGAAGCTTTTCTATGTGCTTCACTAATGAAGAACCCGAGTGTCCTTAAAATGGCCGCTAAAAACTCTGATGCTTGTGTGAAGAGTAAGCGGAAAGGTTTTTCTCATAGTGTGTGAAGAGTAAGCGAAAGGGTTTTACTCGCAGTGAAATAAATCTTACTTTACTTACTACTATGAATTAGTGGGTCAGACACAATAGCGAATGTTTATACATTGTTGATTAATGAAAATTGTGTGAAATTTTTTGAGAAAATACGTTTTTGCTTTACCTTGTGAAGGAGGGGTCAGTTACGGGTGCTGCACTGACGTCACTGAGAGCCAAGCTGGGATTGGTTGAAACAGCAGGTGTGTAGTTGATGCGAAATTGTAAAGGAGGGGTCAGTAGTGAGGAGTGATTGACGTCACAGGAAAGCCGCGCAAGCATTGGCTGAGGGAGCGAGCAGAGTAGAAGTTGATTGGTCCTCAGACTAGAAAACGCGCTCGTATTGGAGAAATATTAGAATTAAAGCGAGCGTCTGATTGGTCATCGAAATAGAAGTCCCAAGAATAATAATAGATAGAGGAGTTTGCATGTACGATCCTACATTAACAGGGACTCGTCCAGATAGAAGATTTATAGGGTTTGCTTACGAACAGTACCTTAATAAGCACAAGCATGCAATGTACGGAGAAAAGAGAAAAATTTAATTTATGCAAAAAGTTAAGAATTATTTTAAAAAGGACAAACCCATTGAGAGCAGAGAAGGGATTCTCATTCCTCCTCCTAATACACCTGCATCATACATGTTGGTGGAAAGAGGCTATCATACCTGTGTATGGTTAGAAAATTGGGTCGAATACACAAAAGATGATGGAATATTAGCATTTCCTGAGTATGGAAGCTTTAATGGAAGAATATTGTACAATTTAAGAACACGAATGAATGAATTAGAACCCAGATCTAGATTGACTCAGTATGAGACTTTAGAAGAATAGGAAATGGAAGCCTTTGAATGAGATAGACCACGAAGTAACAGGACCTTAAGCAAATATTATCCGAAATATCCCCGCGGGACTAGAGATAGTCAAATGAAACAATGGAGACAGGCCATGGTGGCAGAAGGTTTATATCCTGTGTTAACATCAGAAGAGCAGATGGGAGGTAAATGTACAGAGAAAACCAGACACTTAACAATGATAGGTAGCGGAGAAACAGAAGAAAGATACTTAGAACACATATTGATGAAAAGTCCTCCACCTTATAATGAAGGATTTAACAGAATGACTCCTAGTGCCTCGATGATAAAAACACCTTTGGTTCCACAAATAGTACATGATACAGTAGACAGGGTACTTCAAGAAAAAGAAAGGGAAGCAATAAATAAGAATAGAGATGAATTGATCCAGAAAATAACTCAGATGAACACACATCCTGATGCATTGAGCATACCAGTAACCATAGGTCCAGTGGTTCCATTGTATGGTGCAAAGTCCAGCTGTCCTAAAGTTCCTGTAATGCCTACCCCAAGCATAGAACCTAGAAAAGAAAAGATGATAGTAGATGACCAAGCAAGTGAATGTGAATCAGTAATATCATTAATGGACTTGCCCATAAGAGAACCAATGATGGAAACCCCGAAGAGAAATTTGCCCAGTTGTTCGAAGGAAGTTAGACTAGAAACCTCAACAGGAACTAGAAGTGCCACAATAGTAACTCCAGAAGATATAGAGAGATGGTCTCAAGAAATAGAAAAACCAAAGTCACAGCCAAAATTATTAGACATTTTCAAATTAAGAGTAGAATTGGAAGAAACCATATAGAGCAGAATTTTCTGCTAAGGATTTGGAAAACATGAATATGTCTGGAAGAAAATTACAGATCAGGGAGTTGTTATTTCGGCTACAAAATGGGGGGGATCTTGAAAGATGGAAAGTTAGGTGGGCAAAGAAAAAGGAAGAAGCACAGGTAAATCGAACAACATCTGAATATGCCATGAGAGAAACAGAAAAGGCTGAAAGTTTGTATCCGGTGAGGGAAGTACCCGGAGGAGGGTACATACATGTACCATGGACTAGACAGGATATTTTGTCGTTTACGAATGATTTCCCAAAATTGAGAGAGAAACCAGTGGAATGGTACAGACAAGTTGAGAGGTTTGTGAAAGTTTCAAAGGTTTTGTTGAAGGATCTGGATGGTGTGTTTGACATAGTAGTACCTGCGGATTTGTGGACAGAGTGTAAAATTACGAATGATTTCCCAAAATTGAGAGAGAAACCAGTGGAATGGTACAGACAAGTTGAGAGGTTTGTGAAAGTTTCAAAGGTTTTGTTGAAGGATCTGGGTGGTCTGTTTGACATAGTAGTACTTGCGGATTTGTGGACAGAGTGTAAAATTACTATAGATTGGCCTAGTGAGGAATATCCAAGAGATTCCAAGACAGGAGCCCCGTCAGAAGATGTAATGAAAAAATACCATCAAGTAATCACTTTTCTGAAGAGTAAAATTCCCCCGAAAGAAACTGATTGGGTAAAAATAGACAGAACAACCCAAGAAAAGAATGAGTCTGTACATGCCTACTACGAACGTCTTTTACAGGTGTTCAAACAGCATAGTGGGTTTGAAAGTTTAGAGAACAAGGACATGACACATTTTAGATTGGACATATCTCAAATGATCAAGCAGCACATGCTGTGTTGGCAATCAAAGCCCATTGATGAGATTTTAAAACATGCTAAATGTTGTGGGGATGAAATTGATAACAAACGAAAAGCTTTAGAAGAAAAAGTAATGTGGGCTCAAGTAAAATTACAGCAAGAGCTTCAATTAAATAAACAGTTTGAAAATCAAGGAAGAACACAAGGTGAAGGTGACAATAATGGGGAAATCCACGGGGAAAGTTGAATCGGGAAGAGGCAAAGAAGAGATTTCCCTGTCACTGGTGCGGGAAGTTGGTGGATTGGAAAAATTAGTGTAAAGCCGTACAAGTTAATAATGGCCCGAATCAAAATTTAAATCCACAGACGCAGAATGAGTTGTTAATGAGTCATCAGCAACAGGGTATAGATCTTCAGAGTCAATTGCCACCTGCCCCTAGGTCAAATTTTGTGAGTCAAGCCAAGTACAGTGTGGACGCCGGATTTCCAGAAGGAAGTGGTAAGAAAAATGTTGCAACATCGCAGTTTCTTTTGCAGGATCCACTAATTAAATATGAGCAGGAATGATGGTGGTTGAGGGGTGAGGAAGGGGAGTGCGTACTTGGCGCATCCCTACCGGTAGATCAGTCAGGTCCATACGTAGAAGGTAAAGTAGAAGGAAATGATATCACTTTCTTGTTGGATACTGGTGCTATCAGGTCTACTGTGAGAACAGCAGAAATTCCTAACCTGCCCCTCTCGGTTGAAGACATCCAAGTTGTAGGTGTTTCGAACAAACGGATTAGAACTCCGATCACAGAACCAATGGAGGTGCAAATTGGAAATTTTAAAGAAATGCATAAGTTTGTGGTGTGTGACTCAAGCCCTGTAAACTTGCTTGTGAGGGATTTGTTGTGCAAAATGAATTGCACCATATTTTGCACACCAGATGGTGTTGCAATACAAACCCCAGATTAAGATGGAGGTTACAAATTCATGTTAGGTAAACAGGGAACAGAAGTAAATGAATTATATTCGATGGTGCCACAAAATGAATTACCTGCCGAAGTCAAACTGACTGTAAATGCAGAAATATGGGATTTTACTGGAAAAGAAATAGGGTTGATGGCATATGTAGATCCCATAAAAGTGACAGTGAAAGAAGGTGCTGTTTATCCGAATACTCGACAATACAAAATGAGTCCAGAAATAAAGGCAGGTGTTGCAGCAGAGATTGAGAGAATAGTCGAGCAAGGCAGCCTGAAAGAAATAATGAGTAGTCCTTGTAACTCACCTATAATTGGCATGAAGAAACCTAATGGGAAGTATTGGGTGGTTCAAGATCTGAGGAAAATTAATAAGATTGTTTTACCATGCTGTCCAGTAGTGCCCAACCCAGCCGTGATTCTTTATCAGATACCATGGAAAGCAGGTTGGTTCACAGTAATTGATTTCTGACATGCATTCTTTTCTATTCCATTGCATCCAGATAGCCAGTTCTTATTTTCATTTATATTTAAAGAGCATGTTTACGTGTGGAATCGTGTGTCTCAAGGGTACACTGAAAGTCCTTCAATCTTTAATCAGATACTCAAAAGAAGCCTTGAATCTCTTGTATTGCCCAGAGAGTCAGTCCTGGTGCAGTATTTTGACGACCTATTGACTGTGTTATTGATTCAATTGCATTGTTAAATCATTTGGCAAAGGGTGGACATAAAGTGTCCCCTGAGAAACTTCAGCTTTGTAAAATTTCAGTTAAATATTTGGGACATCAAATAGAGAGAGGAATTAGAAGAGTGACCTCTGAAAGAATCAGAATAATAAGACAAATGCAGTTGCCACGAACCCAAAAAGAAATAAGAATGTTCCTTGGAGATGTAGGATATTGTAGACAATGGATTGTAGGGTTTGCTTTATTAGCTAAACCCCTGATACAGATGACTAGAAAGAGATCGAAAGACCATATAGAACGGGATGATGAAAGCATGGGATCTTTTAGAAAGTTGCAAGATTGTTTGTGTGGAGCACCTGCTTTAGGAATGCCGGACTATTCAAAAGAATTTGCATTATTCTGCTATGAGCGGGGTAATTGTGCACTTTCAGTTCTGACACAGAGACATGAATTAATGAGAAGACCAGTGGCATATTTTTTTGCTACCCTAGATCCTGTGTCCTGTGCATTACCAGGTTGCCTGAAAGGGTTAGCCGCAACTTGTGTAAACATAGAACAGAGTAAGTCAATTGTGATGGGACACCCTGTCAAGGTGTACGTTCCTCATGCAGTTGGAATTTGGCTGACCAGAACCCGAACGCAGTACCTTACTACCAGTAGGCTGACAAAATATGAGAGAATAATACTGGGGGCAGAAAACGTGACTATAGTGAGGTGAACTGTTCTTAATCTAGCCACTTTACTACCTGATCCTTACCAAGAAGAAGTAAAAGATGAGGCTGAACATGAATGTCTTGACGTGACTGAATTTAGCACCAAACCACGTCCTGACATACAAGAGGAACCCTTGAAAAATGCTGATCATGAGCTATTTGTAGATGGATCATGCATGCGACATGAGGAGGGAGCATTGAGTGCTGCTTACGCTGTATATACATTAACTCGAATAGTCGAAGCCTCCTATTTACCAGAAGTCAGATCTGCACAAGTAGCCGAATTGATTGCTTTAATAAAAGCATGCAAAATTGGGAAAAATTGGAGAGTAACCATATTCACTGACAGTCAATATGGTTATGGGGTTGTGCATGATTTTGGCCAGCTATGGATGCAAAGGGATTTCCTGACTTCCTCAGGAACTCCTATTAAAAATGGAAAGTTTGTGAGAGAATTAATTGAGGCAATTCAATTACCAAAGGAGGTGGCTGTGGTTAAGTGTGCTGCTCACCAATCAGGAGATGACTATGTGACAGCCGGTAACCGATATGCTGACCAGGTTGCCCAACACTGTGTGAGGCATAAAATTGCCCTAAACAAGAAAGTCGATACCTGTGGAATCAGCTGCCAACTTATGCTACTTGCAGGAGTGGGAACCTGGGAGGAGGTGAAAGATCTGCAGGATGCAGTAGACATGAGAGAAAAGGAAGAGTGGGTAAAAAATAGGATGTCAAAGAAGGGCAGAAGATGGTGTGTGGGTTTGATATGATGACAGACGAGTTATGCCAAACAGTATGCTTGCACCGATGGCTAGAATGTATCATGGAGACACACATGTGGGCAGAGATGCAATTATTTGACTTTTCAGAAAAGATTGGTTTAATACAAGGTTCAGGAATGTAGCAGAGAGTCTTTGCCAAAGATATTTAACATGTTAACAAATGAATCCTGGCAGGAAAACTGTGGTTAGTATGGGAAAGATTGGAAAAGCAGAAGGTCCTTTTGTAAGACTTCAATTAGATTTCATTCAACTGCCTGCTTGTCGAGGGTTGAAATATGGACTTGTCATAGTTTGCTTATTTTCAAAGTGAGTGGAAGCATACTCGCCCCGAAGAAATGACAGCTTGACGGTGGCCAAACTTTTATTAAGAGAACTCATCCCTAGATTTGTTTTTTTCAGTAATGATTGAATCAGATAGAGGGTCTCCTTTTAATAATGAAATAATTCGACTAATTAGCGAAGCTTTCAAAGTAGAACAAAAATTGCACTGCGCTTACCGTCCAGAGGCTTCTGGGGTGGTAGAACAATTAAATGGCACGATCAAGTCAAGACTCGGAAAGGTGTGTGCATCCACCCCACTGGAATGGCCTGATGCTTTACCTCTGGTTCTGATGGGACTCAGAAGTATTCCAGACAAAAATACTGGATTGAGTCCCCATGAAATACTGATGGGAAGAGCCATGAGACAAGCATGTGTACCAGGACACAAGCTGTTGAATATAACTGATGACTTGGTTTTGGAGTATTGCAAAGAGTTGGCTGACAGAGTGCGTTCTATCTGTCATCATTTTGAGGAAGACGCAGTCAACAGACAGCTGAGCCAAGCCCATGATCTGAATCCCGGTGACTGGGTAGTTGTGAAGGATCACACTCGAGAATCGTACCTAACACCAAGGTGGGACAAACCGCATCAAGTTATTCTGACTACTTCAACAGCTGTAAAGTGTGCAGGATTGCCTAATTGGATTCATGTGAGTCACACCAAAAGGGTACCAGCTCCTGAAGAAGAAGAATTTCAATTGAAACGAGAAATTGAAGTTGTTGAAGCTTGTGCAGCTGAAGAACTTCCTATAGAAGATCCCGAGGTAGCTGCCCAAGAACAACCGAGCACATATCAGGACGACTGGATCCCAGTGGTGGACATACGTGAAGTATTTATAAGAACGAGGAGTCAAACACAGTTAGATAGACAGGAAAAGAATGAGGATCAGTCAGGTGTAGAAGAACTCGCTCAGGAAAGTAGGGAAATGGCTATTAGGGAACCTGAGCAGGAACAGTTAAGGAGAGAACAATATACTCAGACAGAAGAAAACCAAGCCCCATTCATAAGTCTGAGGAGGGACAGATAGGGTTTAAAGAAAACATTCAGGCAGAAGAAGGTAAAGAGGTAAAAAGACCTGAACAGGACTAGATAGGCATAGAAACACAAGTTCAGGATACAGAAGAAAAAACAGACATCACCAATCCTGAACAGGGTCAGATTGAGGTAGATGAACCAATCCAGGCGGAACAGGCCAGAACAATGAACCCTGGACAAGGTCAGATAGAGAGGAAATCTGAAGACAAAGATGATCAAGTTGTGCCGAAAATAAATGAAAATAAAAGAAGCCTTTTAGAACCTGGCAGTGCAGTGAAATTTAAGAAAAGTCGAAAAGGTGATAATTGGCCAAGAATTATCAAGAGACTGAGATACCGTCTTAAGACAATCAGTGAAGAACCTGATCAAGTAAACAAAGTATCTAGTCAAACTGGACCTTTCACAGTAACACCAAACCGAAGGAGTCAATGGTTGAAGACGTTGAATAACAAGTTCAAGGGTCCTGAGTGGACATATGTCATTCTTGAAGATTTTGAAAATCTTGACTTAAATGAAGAAAGTGATGAAGAGCTGAATGTTGAACGAATCGATGAAGAATTGAGACCGACTTGAAAGGGAGAGAGGACACTTAAGGTGTAATCTTATACCAAGTTCTGAATTAAAGAAGAGAAAAATCTTCTTGTCCAAAATGTCTGATACTAAAGTTACTGGAAAACCAAAACAAAGCTGTATAAAGAAGTGTTGTAGGATCTGTATATGTAGCCTATTATTAGTTTTCATAATATGGGTAGTATTAGTAATAGCTATTCCCTATTTGATGGTTACTGACAAACAGAATAGTATTAATGCACATACGGAAGTAGCAAACATAAAAGGCGATAGAGTAGACTTAGAAATACCAGACAAGTTAGATTTCTACCACACTGTAGAAAAAAACGAAACTGATTTAAATGTATTTGCAAATCTTTTAGTACACTATATAGAGACAATGGAAGTTAGTGATTGTTCTGTTTGCATGAAATTGCCAAACTCAGTAGCTGAAGGGGTAACTTATCATCTCTTACCTTTGACATATGGTATTTCATGTAGTATATTAGCTAGTTTATTTTATGGGACTGGAAAACTGCAGTATTATTCTTCAAATGTAGATGTAATATTTTCAGAAGTCCCTAAGAGGAAGAGTATGAACCCTGTCTTTAGTACTAGAAACTCACAATTCATGGGTGAATATTTTCTAACAATGAAGACAATAGATATAGCTGATGCACATAAACGTAACTTAACTTGTAAATTGCATGAAGAAGAAAATATATTTTTGAACTTAGTAGAACAAAGGAGACAGGATTTCCAAAGAAGGGCCACAGAAACGAAACCTCAGATACCTAAATGGGCTGAGAGGGATGATCTTTTGGTAACTGGCAAGACTCATGCTGCAATGTCTCTGGATTTTGAAAAGAAAGGGAAAATCTGTCTCCATAGACTAAACAAAAGAGGTAGACCGATGTCCTTATCCTTTGTGTCAACTACGCATGCGCGCAACTTCCTTGTTCTGAAACTGATGAAATTATTGAATGGCTGCCAATCCATGTGCTCGGCAAGGACATGGGAAGAACAACTCCTGACCCTACAAGAAGAAGAACCCGAAACATTGTATTACAGATTTATCGATCCACATATGAAATGCTTGTGGGAATAAAGCTTGTGGGTATTAAAATTAAGGGGCAGGGAATTAGACAATAGAACCAAAGAAGAGTATTGCACTTAGTGTGGTGTGATGTCCTCACCCCATTGCTTGGCACAATCAAATTGAGGGGTGTACATGGTATTGAAACATTTTGGGGTGGATCATACATTTCAATTGGTATAACAGAGGTAAGTTCTAGTTAGTTAGACACACTTGACCCACTTGATGCCAATGCTATGCTGAGATGCTCCCTGATTTTGCTGCAATCTGATTGAAGAATCCAACGCTAGGGAAAGATCGTGGAACAACCGAGGAGGCACATCTAGGAAGGGGTCCGGACGAGCCCGAGCCGGAAAGAGTAGCACCAGAGAGGGTTGTAACGCTGGCGTTACACTAGAAGAGGTCACTTTCCCGGTCCTGAACCTGTCTTGAATCCTTGATACTCTGATGTCTAGGTCCTCACAGCATTCTAGGCAAATATATATTCTGTGGGGTTGTGCTTTGTATTTGCTCGCTGTTCTTTCTCGCCTCAGGTACTGTCATCACATGAGATTAATTAATGTGAATTGTGTTTTAAACTAATTGAACTACTTTCCTGATGGAGAATCTTAATGTATCTATGTGTATTTGATTTGACTCACAAAATTATTAATTCAGATAAACCCTTTAAAACTCCTACTGAGTCTGTGGTTCTTTGAATAAAAATTGAATGTATACCTATTCTTATCTACTACTAGATCCTATGACAGGTACATTTACTTAGGAGACAGGGTTAGTAAGAATACTGGTGTAAAGGTTCTCTAAGGTAAATCAAAATTGATGACCAGCAGACATTTGCTAGCTCATTGAATATATGAATGCAGATGGGCCCAAATGAGTGTTGTGTGTATAGAGCTGGTAAACTCTGCTGCATCTCACCCCAAACAGACAGGCACCTATCCCTCTGGGAGAGTATCTACCCTCAGAACTGCTACAGATAAGAGATGCTCATTTCCCAGGCCACACTTCTGGGGTGTGCACACTGGCTCTGCAAAAGGGTAGAAGGATTTCACCATACTGGTTTGGGCACTGGGATTTCTTGCAGTAGGGCACACAGGATCTACGAGAAAAAGGGGTAGGGTTGTACTGGGATCTTTTTCCCTATTAATTAGCAAGGGCCTAGGAGACAGCCCCATCAACAGGCTGGTGCCAGGCATACATGTGACACCCACAGTGCCCTCCTCAGAACACTACTGGATCTATGGAAGATAGAAGAATGACTGCGCCTGCAGCTGAGATCTGTGAGGAGACCTGAAAGGCTGCACCTGCTCCCACTTGTAGTCAGGCCAAAGAAGTGGACTCCAGGGGTCAGGTGGATGATATCCTCTTATACTACAGAAACACAGAAAGGTGCTGTTAGCCCTGTTCTTGGAGAGCGCAGTTGACCAGTTTCAACTGAAACTGTCTTGGCACCTGCTGGTGGCTTCTACAACAGTGAGTCCTAAACTGAGCTCCTGAAACCCTCTGCTGTATCAAAGTGACCTCCTCCTAACATCTTGAAAAACCTTGGCCTTAGAAACTTTTTGGTTTTAAAGACCTTCAGAACGCTAGGACAAAACTGCCATGTCGATCTGATGGTGTTCTGCCACTGGGCCAAAGACTCAAGTTGCTCTCACTCAGTGGTTTCTGTAGCGCCAAATCCATTTCAACAGGACATCATGGAGAAGGTATCTGGCCTCGTGATAGCCTGCAGCTTCAATAAAGTGACTAAGTCTGAACATAGAAATCTTCATCAGACAAAGGTACTGAAAGTATATGGCCAGCAAAGGACCTTCTTTGTGCATGAATTTTGAATTTCTCCGGCTCTGAGCTTTCTCACTAAAAGAGAAAGGCTTCATTGAGATTTCATCCAATGGCTATCCAGTCTCATGTTAATGTTCTCAGCTATAATCTACTGCCTTGCCCTGCCCCGCTGAGAATTTTTGATTTTCATTTCAGAGACAAAGAGCCTGATCTAGATCTTGGCGGATGGGATACTCGTCACAATTGTGACAAATATCCTGCCCAGCAAAATATATATCCCATAGGATATAATGGGATTTATATTTTGGCAGATGGGAAATCTGTCACCATTGTGACGTAGTAACCCGTATGCTGAGATCTAAATCAGTCCCTAAATCAGAAGGTAAGCTGCCAGAATGACCAGGATGAAGCTGATTTCTGTATAAGGCCTGCACTCAATTTCGGTCTACTTTAAATCACACCTAAGCACCAGTCAAGTGCCACTAGATGACCTCAGTTGGCTCTTAAGACTCTTTGGTGCCATTTTCATGTAAAGATTTAAAAATTCATGTTTTTGGTTTCTCTTATAGGAGTTTTGTCATTTTGGTCCTTAAATAATTCTCTATTTTTATAAGTTGGAGTGCAGGTTTTATTTTGTTATTTTCATATACTTTTTAATTGTTGTGGTAATTTAAAAAACTTTATAGATGTTCTTAAGCTAAACTCATCTGCTCTGTTCCATAATTACCTGGGGTCGAGTCCAGGCTTAAATTACTGAAACCTTCACTGGACCTCACAACAACATGTCAATTTTTGTGCAAATCTGTCTGAGGTAGTGAAAAGAGGAGTGTTTCCCACTTTTAATTTTTTTTCTGTTACAGATGAAAATGCTGAATGATGACCGAAACTAGAACTTTATTTAGAGGAGCGTCAATGCTTGCTTTAGTGTAAATCCATTCATCCCCTCATTACTAGTCCTGAAGTCTTTCAGCTTGTCTATTTTCCTGTGAACTCCCCAGGATCATGGACTGCCAGGCTGAGGGATATATTGTATCTGTATTTCTATTGTGCTTTGCTTATTTCTTATTAACTGTTTTTTTCCTTTCCATGAATGTATGAATGGACTGCTATCTGTACAGCGCTATGATGCCCTGAACGGTCTCATTTTCACTTTTATCTTATTTTGACTCATCGACCCAACTTCTGAACTTCTGAACCGACGCAAAGATTCTCTATTGTAGAAGCTTGCACGTCCAAGGTGATTTTTAAGTGTGCACCTAATAGGTCCTGTAGCCAGCCTGCCCTGCATCGCGGTCGGCCTGCACTTTGGATCTACCCCGCTCGACCTCAAGTAACCTTTTAGCACTATTGACTTCTATGGTCTGTTTTAGGATTTAATCTTTAAAAATTCATATCTCAACTTCTACTTATTGGAATTTTGTTGTTTTGGTCTTATTTCACTTAGATAAATATTCTCTGTTTCTTTAAACTAGTGTTGAGTCTTTTTGTGATGTTTTCATTGTGTTAATGTAACTAAAGTGTTGCACAAATACTTTACACATTGCCTCCTAAATTAAGCCTCACTACTCTGTGCCAAGCTACAAGAGGGTGAACACAGGTTACTTTAGGTTGTGTATCTGATTTACCTTGACCATGATTGTGGTCCCTACTTGGACAGGGTGCAAACCTCTGCCAACTAGAGCCCAATTTCTAACAATGTTGATCAGATGTGAGGATAGGACTTGTGTTTGTGCAGGACCTTACAGTAATTTGGTGTACACAACTACACACATATAGACCAATTTGAATCAATTGTCTCTGATCCCCATTGGCCTTTTTTTCCTACTCACTTCAATTGGCATTTTTAGTTTTTCTATTCTCCCTGATTGGCATTTTTGCTTTTTTCTGAAATCATGTATTGATTGGAGTATCTGCATCTGCGCCGTCAGGAATGGAGGTTGAGCCAGCCAAACTTGACCGTTACACTGTGGTCCAGCTCAAGGATTTCTGTAATGACTTTGGGCTTCCTTTAAAAAGCATCACCAGGAAGGTGGAGGTGCAAAAGGCATTGGTAGCCTGGTCTGAAGCCCTTGCTGCTGTTGCTCGTATTTATGAATTTTCCTTAAAGAAATGAAAAAACAAGAAGTGTTTGACAAAGCAGGGACAAATTAGTTTAATTAAACATAGCAGCTGGGAATGCATGTGAGGAAAGTCTCTTGGTGTACAAAGTTTTGACTGGCTTTATACACATCTTACGAAGTACAATAAAATGATTTCTCCATTCTTGAAAAACAACTCAGTCGTAAATTAACAAGTTGGGTCATCTGATAAGGACATAGATGGCTCGCGACCTAGAGAAAAGCTATTGTGGGCCAGTGTGTATGTGTCCAGATGTCTGGCATGAGGAACGTGTGATCACTATGTGTGGTGTGTTTGTCATGTCCCGACTGGCTCAGTGTTCCTATCTGCATGTGGTATCTAGCTTTGTGGTATTTTTGGGGAACGCGAGCCTTTGGCCAAATGTATTTTATTGGGGCTAATTGCCGTGGACCTGTTTGTGGTGCAACTATCTATCTGTGGAATTGATCAAGGTATTCCGGGCGTGCGTTTATCTTTGGGTTAAAAGAGGCCCCACCTCTGAACTGTTACTTGATAGGCATGGGTGTGGGTCACAGGCCCTGTCTGACTACACATCTCTGACTCAGGATTGATGGGGAGGTCACCTTGGGTAAATCCAACAGCAATGGAGTGTATCCACTGGAACTCCTGAAAATAATATGGCAGTCACTGGTGTCATTTTCATCGACATTCTCAATAGTTCATGTACAGTTGTCATAGCATTAATTGGTATTGTTTTCACTGATACTGACATAGTTATGAATGGCTGGACCAAGTCGTACATTGACATCACTTTTACCGGTAATAACATTGTCATTGGCACATGCATTATGGCATACATTGACATTGCTACGGTCGGTATTGTAGCTGTTGTGCAGGCATAGATTATGGCAAACACTGACATTATATTTATGAGCATTGGCATTGTGATACAGGCACAGGTTGTGGCATACATTAACATCACATTTATTGGTATTGCCATTGCCAGACCTTCACATATCATGGTACTCATTGGCATTATACTTACCCATTCCAACACTGCGTTGAATGAGACACCAGAGGATGATGAGGCTGAGGAAGAGCTTGATGAGGAGGAGGATTTGGACCAGGGCCAAACAGGAGGCCTTGGACTGCTGTCTGTGGAGGAGGAGGGCAACTTTCATCCAGGAGTGGTGATTCCCTCCAGGGCAGAAACCATTGTGCCAGAGCCCTGTATCAAGAGGAGCTGGATAACAGGAGGGAGAAGAGATAGACAATCTCAAATTTGAGGAAAAACAAAAGCAACTGGTCATAGAGGAGGAGGAGTAGAAAAAAGGTTGGCCTTGGAGGAGAAGAAAATGATGTTGTCTCAGGATCTGAGCATGAGAGAGCTGGACCATAAGGCCAGATAGGTGGAGTCCAGCAGCGATGCTGGCAGCAATTCTTCTGTCCCCTCTGACTGGGGGGTGATTTTGTGGTAAAATATGACATAGACAGATGGTTTGAGGTCTATGATATTGCACTCCATATGCACAAGGTCCTGAGGCAGATTTGAGACATATTCCTAGTGAGGGGAGGGGCACTCTACTGCCCTAGAAGAGAGTGACAGCATGAGGAATGCCCCAACGAAGGAGGCCCTAATCAGGAGTTTTAGTTAAACCCCTAAAAAATATAGACAAACATTCAGAGATAGCCAGAAGCTTCCCCAACAGGCCTGGGTAGATTGTGTGGATTTCTTGTGCAAGGCACTGGATGGTTGGATGAAGGGCAGTGAGGTAAAAGATTACCGGAGGCTGTATAATTTGTTTGCAACAGAGCATATGTTCTGTCTTTGCTTTCCAGATCTGTGCCAACACTTTGTTGATAGTGAGCTCACTGACCCCAGAGAGCCTGCTAAGAAGGCAGACTGCTGGGTCAGCAACAGGGTCCACAGTAAGGTATCTAGGGTGGATCCCCATAAGGGTGGGAAGGGTCCTCACCAGAAGAAGGGGGGGACAAAAAGAGCTGGGAGTTCTCTAAAGGACCCCAAACTAGTTCCGTGGGTCAGAGTTCCTTTCCCACTGCTGATAAGAGAAATAAATGGTTCCCTGAGAATAAGTCTGCACTCCCGTGAAATATTATGAGTGTCAGCAAGAAGTACACTGCAAAGGGGACACAAAGCGTCCCAAGCTGGCACAGTCCCCCATCGGTGGGCAGTCACTGGGGCTTGCAAGTGTATCGCTTGGGAAGGAGATTGCCCCAGTTAGTTTTAGGGAGAGAGTAGAGTTGACCCTAGTGTTCCCGGTTTATCGAGAGATGGTACAGAGAACCCACGTCCCTGGCAATACTAGAAAATACAGTCGGTGGGTGTCCATCAATGGGCAGAGGGTGGAAGCTCTGAGAGACAGAGTAGCCAGCATGACAACCGACAGGTGTAATCTCTTGTCTACAAAGCAGGTAGTCCCTGATATGCTCCACCAAGCTGCTGCTGCTGACAACAGTGAGAGCCACTACTGTCTCGGTTTCATTTGAATGGGGAGGGGTCTCAGGACTACTGAAGGTGGCTGTGAGTCCGTCCATGCCTGTGAATTGTCTGCTGGGCAATGGCCTGGAGCACACCATCTGGAAGGAGGTGGAGCTCAGGCCACAATTGGAGATGAAAGAGTTGCCTGAATGAGTATGCCTAACCTCACGGTCCATGTCAGCTTGTGAGGGTGGTCAGAAGGTCATGGAGTTTAGAAGAATGGGCCAGGTACCTGTCATAAAGAGGATGGGCAAGGGGCGCAGGAAGCCTGCTCCTAAAATTCCCACTGTTCAGGAGGAGACAGAACATTAGGTGATGACCCTGTACCTTCAGGGTAAGATGTGGCTAAACTGGGGAGCCAGCCTGAGCTGACCAACTGGCAGCAGGAGTGGGTCCCTCCTGGGAAGGGTTTTGCAAGGAGCAAAAGGAGTGCTCTACTCTTGTGGGTCTTCAGCATTAGACCGTGTTGCCAGAGGCAGCTAGTTATGTCTCTGGCAAGCACCTGATCTACGGGGAGAATGATCTCCTGTATAGTGAGCCTAAGGATCCTGAGCCTGGTACAACACATGTGTTAGTGGTACCCCAGCGCTTCAGGACCTTCCTACTGGGTCTGGCTCATGGTTTGCCACTAGCAGGTCATTTGGGGCAAGACAAGAACTTTGACAGGCTTGTCACCCACTTCTATTGGCCTCAAATAGCAAAGGCCTGAAATGCATTCTGCAGGTCCTGTCCTATCTGCCAGGAAAGTGGCAAGTCAGGTAGGAAGTGCAAGGTCCCACCGCAACCTTTCCCTGTTGTTAGCACCCCTTTTTAGAGGGTTGGCATCAACATTGTGGGGCTTCTGGATCCGAAGACAGCCAGGGGCAACAGATTTGTTCTGGTCTTAGAGGGAGGACAATGCCACCTGGTACCCGGAAGCTATCACACTGAGGACTGTGACTGCACCTGTTGTGGAAAGGGCCCTGATAGAGATCTTTACTTGTGTTGGTTTCCCCAAGGAGATGGTATCTGACTGAGAAACTAACTTCATGCCCAACTACATGATAGCTATAAGGAAGGGGTGTGGGGTGATCTACAGGTTTACCACTCCTTACCGCCTCCAAACCAATGGGTTGGGTGAAATGTTTAACCGTACCATTAAAGGCATAATTATGGGTCTACCCAAACCCATGAGATGTAAGTGGGACAACCTACTCCCATGCCTTTTGTTTATCTACAGGGAGGTGCCACAGAAGGGGGTTGGCTTCAGCCCTTTTGAACTTCTATGTGTAAACCCAGTGAGAAGACCTTTCAGTTTTGTTAAGGAAGGCTGGGAGTATGCTTCCAAGACACCACCCCAGGATGTAGTTAGCTACATGCTGGCATTCCGCAACCAGATAACCCGCTTCTGGAAGCTCACACAGGAGAACCTGGAAGCTGGGCAGGTGGACATAAAATTATTGCATGACCAGAATACCACTCTGCTTGCGTTTCAGCCTGGTCAGAAAGTGTGAGTAAAGGAGCCAGTGAACCTCGGACCCTACAAGACCATTGGTCTGGGTCTTATGAGGTGAAGGAGTGCAGGAGTGAAGTCACCTACTTGGTAGACCTCAAGACTCCTAGGAAACCTTTGAGAGTCCTGCATGTGAACCGCTTCAAGCCACACTTTGAGAGGTCTGAGATTATCCTGTTCCTGGTCACTGATCATGGGGTAGAAGAGGAAAGTAATCCTCTTCCCGTCCTCCTATCTTCCAAGGAGCAGGATGGGTCACTGGAGGGTGTTAGCCTATCCCCTACACTGACGCTAGATCAGCAAAGAGACTGCTGCCAGTTGCTGGGGCAGTTTCCCTCTTTTTTCTCCCTAACCTCACAACTCACTACATGATGTACACATGAAAATGATACTGGGGACATCTTACCTGTAAATAACTAAATATACAGACTAACTGATAAGGCGAGAGTTAACATCAAGGAGGAGGTCTCGAAGATACTAGCATTAGGGGGATTTGAACCCTCAAACAGCCAAAGCTCAAGCCCAATGATGCTGGTTCCCAAGGCTGCCCCGCCATGTGTCACACCTGAAGTCAGGTTCTGTGAGGACTACCATGGGCTCAATGCAGTCACCAGGACTGAGGCACACCCCATACCCAGAGCTAAGAAGCTCATCGATCGACTTGGAGCTGCCAGGTTAGTCAGCACGTTTGGCTAAAGAAAGGTCAGCGTTCTCAACACCAGAAGGGCACTTTCAGTTCCGGGTCATGCCTTTTGGTTTAAAAATGTCTGTGCCACCTTCCTCAAACTGGCCAATCAGGTCCTGGCTGGGTTGGAGAACTTAAGTGCCTCCTACCTGGACAATATTGGGGGTCTTTAGCTCTAGCTGGTAAGACCACTTGAACCACCTCCAGTACATGCTTTAGGGTCTACAGAGCACAGGCCTTTGGTCTACTTGGGACACCAAGTAGGGGGTGGCAAGGTGCAGCCCTTCTAGTCCAAAAATGACACCATTCTGGCTTGGGAACCCTGTAGGACCAAGACAGAATTGAAAGCCTCCTAATACCTCACTGGTTATTACAGGAGATTCATCAAGGTAAATACCACCATTGTTGCCTCATTGACAGAGCTGACTTCCCAGAAGCAGCCACATCAGGTGATCCGGACAGAGACGTGCCAGGAAGTTTTTGACGTCCTGAAGGAAGCCAGGGATTAAGGTCCCCAATTTCTCCCAAGAGTTTGTTGTGTAGGTGAACGCCTCAGAGCATGGCATAGAGGCCATGCTCTCACAGCTAGATGAAGAGGGCCTGGATACGCCTGTAGCCTTTATCAATAGGAGGCTATTTCCCAGGGAACAAAGGTGGAGCGTGCTTGTAAGGAAAGCCTTTTGATGGTGTCTGGGCGCTGAAGAATCAATGGCCATATCTGATTTGGCACTCACTTCCGGGTACAGACAGACTACAGGCCCCTCAGATGCTTAAAGCAGATCAGGGATGAGAATCCCAAATTGTTGGGATGGTCCTGCTCCCTACAGGGATGGGACTTTACAGTGGAACACCATTGTGGCACAGACTTTGCCAATGCTGATAGTCTCTCCAGATTCTTCAGCTGAGGAGGACATGTGTCAGACCAGGCATCCTTGGCGAGGTCTCCCCTGACATTTTGCCTTTTGACCTCCTCTTTTGCTCAATTCAATTTTGCTTGCTTTAGGCGTCTGGGCACTTTACCACTTCTAACCTTTGCTAAAGTGCATATGCTCTACACTCGAAACATGGTAGCATTGGCTTATCCACAATTGGCATATTTAATTTACTTGCAATTACCTAGTAAAGTACACTATATGTGCCTACTGGCTGTAAATTAAATTATACTAGTGGGCCTGCAGCACTGATTGTGCCAGCCACTTCAGTAGCCCTTTAAACATGGCTCATGTTAAGACTTTCTGACACTCCTAATTCCCATGCTTACGGTGATCCGTTTTGTGCGGCTCCACAATGTTTTTTTGATATGCCATTCCCTAACGTTGAGACCAAACTTTTTAGCAAATTGGAAAATCTCTCTGACACACAGAGAATATTGAGCGCAGTAACAAAGAAGCAGGCATTATTTTCTACCATTTTGTGAACAAAGCCAGCGCCTGCATCGGGCTGGGCTTTTGTGCTCAAGCACCGCTGATCCTACACCTTGAATTAGTAGGCAGTCTTTAAACTCGGAAAAAATGTGTAACATGCACTTTGCATTCGCCGTCTTGGCAGCCTGCCAGGCTACATGATATACTGAGCATGCTTCTAATCAACCATAATGTAACAAGTAGGGAGGGCGAGTCTGTGATCCAAGAAGAGAAAGTCTATATGCACAGAAGTAGAGGAGAAAAGGGTAGAGCTCTGTGCCAGCGAATCGGTGCCAACACGACATAAGGTTGAAAGTGCAAATTACTGGGCGGTAACCAAACAATACTTTTATAGGTATTCATTGTTTGTTTAATGAACCGCATTGTGCCAAACTATATAGTTACAAAACCAATTTTAGAGAATACCTACTCTGTGCTCAGGAAGAATCACAGGGAGCAAACATATCACCTTGTTAGATTTTTTTCCAGTCACCTAAATATTTTCTCTATCCTGTCACTCCAAAATTCATCTTTGTCTCTGTTTATTTTACAATGTATTACCTATCCTATCTCTTACATTCACGCTATCACCCTTATTTAGAAAATAAACACGTTTAAATTTTCTGATGAGGCGTCACCAGTTCCTGACTGTGTAGTGGGCAAAATATGCTGTTTTAAGACCGTTGGCTGAGCTTGGTCATTGTCATGTATGGACATGGTCAACTAACTATCCCATGCAATAAAACGGAGCATGCACCCTCAGAGGTACATGTTTTACATGCCGGGCATGCCAACTGCAAAATAAAATTCACCGTGTTAGAAGGGGGCGTGGCCTTGGAGGGGTGGCCTTGATGCTGAGAACTGCCTGAGAGACACTCTTGCACTCTATCCCCCCTCTATTAACTTCCCTCTGAAAAAAAGGTTCCCGAGTCTTCTGCTCACATTCTAGCGTGTTCCAGCTACTTAATGAACATCAGCTGCTTAGAGCCTCCAATGACAGCTGTTGACCCGCCGAGTGCATACCTTCCAGCTCACATTGCCTACCACTGGGTGATACGTGTCTTTGCCGAGTGACCGCACGAGGAGAGCCGATGCCGAGGCACTGTGTGAGTTGCCAGGTCTGACACTAATACTGGAGGTGTGTTGAGATAAACTGAATTCCATATGGAGGAAAATGGAAAACAAATGCATTTCTTGGAAACAAGTTGCAGACACATACCAGCTTCACCGGCTGAAAACTTCCAACAACTGTCAGACTGGAATTTCACCCCTAGACCTGCCAACTCACATGGCGCCACTTTTGGTTTCATGAAATCGACCCCTTTTCCAGGGTCACCCGACGAGGAGCCGATAATATCACACAGTGGCAGACAATGTGAGTGAATATTAAACACCTGAACCAACTCACAGTTTGTGTAAGGCTGATAAAGCCGGATTCTTATCTGTCTTACCATCACCAAGAATCCTTTCAGGTCGTCAGGATCTTTTTATCTGCTGAATAGCGTGGAGGAAAGGAAATCAAATGTCAACAATAATTGCACATACAAGCACCTCAGCACAAGGTTAAGAAAAGAAATGGGCACTAATACAAAGAAGAGTCTACGCAGGAGTCTCATCCGACTCAGAATAAGAAGAATAGTCAGTTCTAAAAGCATCAGGCAGGCAATAACAGCTCCAATCTCTATATTAGAAGTCATTAACCTAAAAAAATATCAATTAGTCTATCCCTACTCTATCTCTAAAGTGACATCCCTACTTACCATTTTTCCCCCTCAGGCAAGAGGATAAAACGTGTCAGAAGTGAAGACTTCCTCAGAAGTACACTCACATAGCTCATTCTAAGATGGCCCTTCTAGCTTCCCATCTAGACCTCAACTGCTCAACTCACGGGGCACTGTCCCTAATTCAAAATCCCCAAAAACGTAGAACAAGCCCTCCGGCACACCTCTCCAAACAGGTCTTTTTCCAGTACTTTTCCACTGAAGCTTGTCTCCCATCCAACGACGGTTAGCTTGTCCTTGGGTCCCAGGCACCTTCTCCGCCGAAAGTATCATCCCTGCATTCCAGTATACTCCCATATTGGCTTCTCATGCCGTCCTAACTCCTAAAACAAAGGGTTAGTCTCACTAACGAGCTAGGTGTCCTTGCAACTGCAACAGAAACTGGGAACGAGAAACTTTCCACTTCTCTGAGATTTTCTAACATCCCTGAAACCCAGAGCCTTACCAAGGAAAATCATTTTCGGCCTACAATATTTAGCTAACATAAGAAATGAACAGGCCTTTTCTTAAACATATATGCGAGCAGGCCTTTACACAATTTAAACACATATTACTAGAATCACACTATAAGCATTGATTTCATTATACTTCATGTATGACTAAGCAAACTATGCGTGCAGACTTTAATATGGTGCACGTTTAAACCTAATGCATCACATTATATGGGAACCAACCGTTATGCGTTGCCTAAAATAAATTTTCGATTAACCACTACATTGAACTTCATAAATGGCATGATTACATTTCTAATTTGTTCTAATATATGCTGCTTTTAGTATTACAATTCTAAGTCACACGTTAATACAATTCCACTAAATATATGGGTGTGGACTAACAGTGATTATGATGCACCCCTACAAATTTCAGGAATACAGGGCGCTCTATCAAGGCTGAATACAGCTGATGTCCACCAGAGCTTTGCAACCTCCCCAGGATATCAGCAACAACCTTTGAAGACTTAGTTTTCGTTTTTTTCTGGGGGTTCACAGGCAGTGACCTGTCAAAAGCCTCACCCCTACCTCAATGGCCAAATCCCCTCAGAAGTGCTTTCATGGTTTTTAGGGTTCATGGTTTCAGGGAGGTAAGAGGCTTATTGTCCCACCCCTCTCCAGGTTACCTCAGCTCTCTCTGTGAGTGTGTTTTTGGAGGTTGTCAGGTCTGTAAAGCTGCTCTCATCAAATACAGAGGATGATATGACACGAGCACAAACCCGGAAGAATAGCAAAAAAAGGACATAACACATTTCCTACTTTAAAAAAAAATTGTGAGATTAAAAAAAATCCAATATAAAAGGAGAACAGCAGTAACATGGACTAACCAAATAACCACAAAGCATACATTCCGTGTCTGGTGTCTTAGAGGACTAATGCATCCACTGTAGTGGCCTGTGTTCGATCTCATGGCAGGTCCACTCAACTCAGCCTTTCATTGTTCTGGTGAGGTAGATAAAATGAGTACCATTGAGTTGAGCAACAATAAACATCTGTTATTCACCTCCACTATGCTCTTAGGTGAATGAGCGCTTTAACAATAATTATGGTATGAGAGCAAATGATTGTCCAACACAGCACTTCTAGTATCTATTACAAATCTTAGGATAGGGAGGAGTTCTAGGTAGCTTTCCAAACCTCTTTTGAGATAGCCCACTTTTATGACAGATTCCTAAAGAAAAAGGCCCATCGAGGACTGGACTAGTTTCACTAAATTTACCACCATACTCATCAACAGGTCCACGACTATCTATAGCTACTTCACCATTCATACCACCGCCACTTAAACCGTCCTCATTTCCTTATGCATTAAACTTGCCAAAGGCGTGGGTGAACCACTGAATTACTGACTGAAAGCATTACACAAGAGAACCCAACTACCAATTGAACTTGAGTTGCTAACTTCAAGATTCACCTTCGCTACCCTGCTCTTACTCCATCACTTTTCAACATCAACTCCAACATATTCCTTGGTGACATTCATCACACAGAGGCTTTAAAAAAATAGATTGACCTTTAAGAGTGAATCCAGAACATCGGATCCTCGTCAAATCATCTTATTAAGGTGGGGGTAGCAAGGTGTTCAACAGTTTTCATGTAACGGATTGTCATGGTTTAAACTCTCTCACTTTTATTATAAACTAAAATTAGAATAAATGTCCATTTACAACAGGTTTTTTCTTTCACCATTCAAGTGTCTCCCTCAACTTATTTTCCTTCTCTGCTTCCACCAGGTTGCATCACCAGTTTATGCAGATTGTGGACTGTTCATGACTTCCTCCTCCTTCGTTCCCCCTATTAGAGCAATTCGTTACTCCATGCGTTAGCCATAACACTGCTCTTGTTGCTTCTCTGGGTTGGCATAATGAAATTTGGCACACCTAGAACACCCTCCTGACTTAACACCTCTCTCATTAGTCTGTGATGGAAAGGGCCATCTTTTTGTGTGGTATTTCCTAATTTGTTGGCCTTAGAACTTGCCATGTAGTTCCTAGGACCCCCAAGGACCTGCACGTTTTGGATGATCTAAACTGAGGGCTTGGTGTTCATCCCCACAGGATGAGTCAGCCGTTAGACCTGCCAGCTCTACAGTGCCACTACCACCCCCTGTAGTATACAGTGTGGTAAGGTAAGTAGTTTCTGGCAACCACTGGACATGACAATCCTGATTCCTCAGGTAT
The DNA here is from genome assembly GCF_964204655.1 of Triturus cristatus. Lineage (NCBI taxonomy): Eukaryota > Metazoa > Chordata > Amphibia > Caudata > Salamandridae > Triturus > Triturus cristatus. Next base: position 744,597,546 of record NC_140583.1, read on the forward strand.
TGTGGAAACAATACGATATTCGCTCAGTCACTCATGCTTGCTTTTCTCAGAATACATAGAATGATGATTAGAATGGTTTCAATAATTATTTGCTGGTCAAGCGTCAGTCTAGTATGAAACATGTTAACTGCGACAATCAAAAGACAGGGGCAGACAAATGTAATCGCTAGTATCAATATCGTAAAAAGTAGATACATTTCTACCTTACTGCTAATAAGATGAATAAAACCATATTACATAAAACAATAGTGTTGGCGTACTCCTACGACGCCTAGCCCACCAATCTGTGCCTAGCCTAGAGGTGTAGTTGAAGCATGTATGTGTGGCACCCCGCAAGGGATGTCAGATCTCTGCTTGTCGAAGAATCTGCTGGTAGAGCCTCGTCTCAGCTTGGAAGGAATTCTCCTCTGCCTGTCTAAGGGGGAGTGAGGGTCTTTTATACTAAAGTGGTCACTCCGGGGTATTTCTAGAATCAATATGTTTTGAAAACATTTGCTAATCCCCTGCCAATCCTTTTCTAAACAAATATGATCATGCACAGCTGGCTGTTGGCCATTGATGAAAAAAGTGGTGACCCTTGTACATAATAAATCTACCGTGCCTGGGGACATGTTTATGTACGCCAGTGAGGGGTTAAGATATGGTACCCAGAGCCTGATGTCAGAGAGACAGAAGTAAGCTACGTGGTAAAAGGTCACCTGTGTAAGACCGTAATGTCGTGTGGATGGGACAGTGTATGTAATTGGTATGTACATGATGGGACTAACCTAAAGGACATGACATACTCTATGCACTTTACCTCTGACAACCAGTGGTAAAGGGCCTGTGCTACCCCTTAGACCATGATGAAAGTGGCATTTACCTGAATGGTACCTTTAACTTACCTATAAGCCCCTAGTATATGGTACCCAGTGTATCCAGGGCCTGTAGGTGAAATGCCGCTAGTGGACAGCAGCACATAGTACTGCCACCCACTGCAGTGCACAGGAAAACCAAATTTCAGACTGATTATTGTAGCCTGGCAGTACAGTTTATAACTGCAAATCCGACTTTCTCAATAAGAACTATTTTGAAAGGCCTGAACCTTCCATTTAAATATTAAGTCACTTGTGGGGTAGGCCTAATTGTTCGTAAGGCATGATGAATGGCATGGTGCAGCACATGTAAAAGTGTAGTGTTTCAGGTGTCCTTAAAACACCTAAAAACTATTTTCATTGTAGCAAGCCTGGTTCCGTCCATCAGAAAACACAGGATCACATTATTACACCCTATCAGGCTAGATTTGGGTTGGTAGCAGCTAGAAAACTAAATAAAGGAATCTTTGCTATAGTTAAACAAAATACAATTTAATGGTAAAGTCAGATTTTGTCTAACTAACGGGCAAAAGGTACTTTTAGAAACATCACCTGTCCCTGCCTAAACCTCTCAAGGCTTTTCTTCCAGGTGTCATCTGGATGCTGATGGTGGCAATGTGGTGAGATGTGGACTGCTCCCAGACAGAGGACAAATGGCTTGGGTGTGGAGAAGTGTTTGACCTTCCTTTAACAGGATGGTCTGAGGGCTGAGCACAAGAACTAGTTACAGCTCAAAGAAGCCTACTCTGTCAGAAAATGATGAGCCTGACACCAGGCTGGCCACTTGCTTTGACTCTCTAGTCAGCTTGACTCCAACCCCAAAGGGAGGGGGAGCTGCCCCAGAACTGGTTTGTAGTGACTACAAGGGAGAGTTTTCCCATTATCTTAGCCAGACTACTGGGTGTGCCCTGGGAGCTCAGATTACCCAGCCCTCTCAAGAGCTTCAAAGAATGTCTACCTTGTTATTTGCAGATGAAGCTCACATGTGGGCCTGCATCCTGTTTGTCTCTCCAGTCAAGTTGGCTAGTACCAACTGGACCTGCCCCTGACCCTGCTGTTGGCCTCTGTCATGATGAGTCCTAAACCTCAACTGGTGCCCCCCAGCTCTTGGACCTTTGGCTGGTGTTAAAATGTACTCCTCCTGTCCCCAAACAGTGAGATCTTGGATGCCGAAAAGTCTTGGCTACTTCCTACCTGGAGAACTTTTTCAAACCGGGATTTCCGTCAAAACCGCACCTGTCGACATTGAATCGCCGGTTGGCGTCAGCTTGCTGGTTTGCCCCACTGAAAGAGATCTGATTTCTAGAAACATTTATCAGTTCAAACATACAAGTCTTCATCAGGATCAACTCTGAGCAGCAACTCATCAGCGTCGACGCCTTTCTGGGCCCAGACTTCAGACTTTGCCTGCTCGGAGCTTTCCCTTCTTCGCTGACGATCCTACCAGGACCCTGCTTCTCAGCAACCCACCATCATTGAGCCCAGTGTGGATCCAGCTTGCTCTGCCAACAATTCATCGATGGTCACTTTTTCATCCAAAAAGTTTTAAAGTCAGAAGGTAAAGTTCACCAGGATGAACCCGGTCCCTGTACATGACATACACTCCATCGCGTTCAGCCTTAACTTTTGATTTTAAGTAGGTCTGGCGTGACAAGATAACCATGGTTGGCCCTTTGTGCTTTTTTGTGTTTGTTTTATTATAAAACATTAAAAACTCATTTCTCTGGTTCTACTGATTGGATTTTTTTAATTTTGGTGTCATTATATTTATATTTATTAAAATGTACTCTGTTTTTCTGAATTGGGATATTTCTTGTATTGTGTTTTCACTTTATTACTATTTGAGTACTACACAAATACTTTACACATTGCCTCTAAGTTAAGCCTGATTGCTATGTGCAAGGCTACCAGAGGTTATTTGTATCACTGTGACATGTAAAACATTTCATTACAATTACAAGTATTATCCCCACTCATCTAGTTGGTGTAAAATGGTACAAGGAAAGGGCCCGCCCTTAGCGCCATGAGTAATCAGTCCAATGGACCTGTCCATTTGCCCCATATTCGTTCATGTTTGTTCGGACAGCTACCAGAGGTTTAAGAACAAGTTTATTCAGTGAATGAATACATGAGTAAAATTTTATTGTTTATGATTTCATTAAAACCATATATAATAAACATATGCAAATATACATAAAACTTAAAGCGTTAACAGTAGAATATGTAGATAGTGAAAGTCAGCACGTATTAAAAATGAAACTGATCTTTTACCCTATATAACTTTAAACACATGTAAAAAATGTATTTACAAGCCCAACGTTTTTGGGCGCTATACCCCTAAAACAGAATATAATAGCATCTGAAATGTGTATCAAGCTGTACAGGGCACAGACAAAATATCTGTTTAATTGACTTCAAAACTCTATTACATAGACGGCATGATGTGTATGCTTGACTTAAATGCACCACATCAAGAAAGAAAGGTAAGAGGAGCCTAGCGCGCATCCAAGATGGTCGCGTGAGCACAGGGCTCCCCGGACCCTTTCTGCTCCTCGGAATAAATCCTGAGAATATCCTGATTTGGTGTATGGAATCTGAGAGATGAAGACCAGCTGACTATATATCTCTTTTCAAAACTCTAATCGGACCTGGGAATCCTGAGTTATCGTCGCCGGAACTTTTGGGACCCACTCGACGGAGGTGGCCGGGGTGAAGGTGACCCGTGGGGCCGGGCTGCAATTGAACAACAGCGGCCTCAGCGCGGTGCCAGTTACCGATTCAGCACTTTCGGTTTCGGTTTTGGCCTTCAGGAGATCAGCTGGCGTGCGTGCTCGAGGTGGCGAGGTGCCTCCTGGGCCTCTGCCCGAGGTTTGCTTCCATCTGCTACTGGCGGGTCTGACGCCTCCGACCCCTACACCGACAGTTTGTGGTCCTTTCGCGGGCACCCGCGCACCCCTTGATCGGAGGTCCCATTGAGTGACTGCGCTCACATGGCGGGCAAAGGGGGTCCGGAGGGGCGCAAGACCAAGGCTTCACTGCGCGGGGGAGCGGTCCAGAGCAACAACATGGACCGCTATACCCAGGGCAGGGGGTCCCCTGGCGCTGCTGGCCTTTCCCCGGATGCTGCGGGGGGAGGCACGACCGTCGCTGCGGAACCTTCCCAACAGGACATTATGGGTGCCATCGAGGGCATCAGGGAAACTATCGCGACGCAATATGAGGCCCTGGCCCGTAAGATCGACACTGTCGCGATCGACGTCACCCTGATTCGGGCCGACCTCTCTAAAACCAACGAGAAGGTCCAGGCCCTTGATACACGGACCTCCACCCTGGGTGCGGAGGTGTCGGATCTGCGGGCCGCGCTTGGGGACATTAGAGTGGTCAACGACCATATGGCCCGGCGGCTTGAGGACTTCGAGGGACGGGCCCGACGCAACAATATCCGCATCATTGGGGTACCGGAGTCCTCCGACAGCCGCCCGGTGGACCTCGTGGTCGAGGAACTTATCCTGCAACAGTTGTCCCCGGTTGGCCTAAGCAAATTCTTCGCTGTGGAGCGGGCCCATCGAGTTCCGGGCGGCCGGCCGCGGCCGGGGGCCCTCCCGAGGCCTATCGTGGCTAAACTGTTCCACTACAGGGACCGCGATGCTATTCTGCAGGCTTCACGGACCCGTGGCCCGGTCCGCTACGAGAACTCGACCATCAACTTTTACCCGGACTTCACGCAACTGGTCCAGAAACAGCGGATGGGATTCCAGGGGGTGAAGCGCCGTCTCCGCGAGCTAGGCCTGAAGTATTCGATGCTCTACCCGGCGAAACTTCGAGTGGAGCATGGAGAGCGGACAGCCTTTTTTGACACTCCTGTGGCCGCAAGTGACTGGCTGGACTCGCTGCCGGACGGGGGTGGCCGGCCCGGGCCCTCTGGGGGCACCGCAGGTGACGGGTCCCCTTAGACTGACCTTTGGTCCTTGCTTTTGCGGTTTTGCACTGTACAGTTGGGTCTTACTTCTTTTGCATACTGTGTTTTACCAGGACCCGTGAGGGGTGCGGGCGGGTTCGGGTCCCTTTCCTCCTCCGGGGTCTTTTTGTAGAATGGGGTTAGTGGGGCGACAGGCACACTGCAAGTTGGGGGGGGTCTTTGGCCCGCAGGGGTGCAGGGTGGGGGGCGTTGGACTTGGGGTGGGGTTGGGGGGGAAGAGGGGTTGTTTAGTTGTGTGTTTTTTGTTTACAGGGCGAGGTATTGATTTTTATCCAGATTTGGGAGCGGTGCTGCGGGCTGGGGGCCTCTTGACCCATTGGAGGGGATGGGGGGAGACGGGTTGAGGCTTATGTCGTGGAACGTCAATGGGTTGGGGGACCGCATTAAGCGGGGTGTTGTACTGCAATATTTGCGTCATTTGACTCCTGATGTGGTGTTTCTCCAGGAGACGCATTTGGTCGGCAATGTCTGCCATGCGATGAACAGGGGGGGATACCGCCTCGTAGCCCATTCTGGTTTCACAACTGGCTCCAGGGGGGTGGGCATTCTCCTGCGAGCCTCCCTTCCGGTGGAGATCACGAGGATAGTCTCGGATGACAGAGGGCGCTATGTGTGTCTGATTGGGAGGTGGGAGGGGCAGCCCCTTACCCTGGTTTCAGTCTACGTCCCCCCGGGCCTCCAGAACTCCACCTTTACTGACTTGGGTCGAATGCTGCTTGACCTCCCGGACGGCCTCCTGCTCATGGGCGGGGACTTTAATTCTGTGGTTTCGGGTGAACTGGATCGTCACCCACCGAGGACCCTCCCCGCTGCCCAGTCATGGCTGGGTGGGATGTTGGAGACCTTCGGCTTGGTGGATAGTTGGAGACTAATGCATCCGACCCAGTGCCAGTTCACCTTTCATTCGGGGGCGCATGGGAGTCTCTCCAGGTTAGACTACTTCCTTATGCCCGCGGCGCAGACTGGTCGGATTCGAGAGGTCAGACACCTGGCGCGTGGTATCTCCGACCATTCTCCGCTGTGGCTTGTCTTTGACACCGGGTCGCGGTCCGCAGGGCGGATAGCTCCCATTAACCCCTGGTACCTGCGGGACCCTGTGATTCGTGACAGCCTGGTTAAGGCCATGGACCAATACTTCAGTGAAAACGAGGGGTCGGTGTCGTCTGCGTTGTCCCTTTGGGAAGCCTTTAAAACTGTTATACGTGGGCACGCCCTCGCCCAGATAGTGGTGGCCAAGAAGGTTAGGAGCGAGGCGGTGGTGAAGCTGGAGACTGACATCTCGGGGCTGGAGTCGGCCTTGGAGGCGAATGTTACTCCGGACGGGCTACATGCCCTTAGCCTGAAACAGTTCGAATATAGGTCCCTGGTCACTGACGCGGCCAAAACTATGTATAGGGAGCAGCAGGGCCGATTGTATGACGCGGGGGACAAGGCGGGAAAGTTGATTGCATGGCTGGACAAAAAGGAGAGAGTGAATCGTGTGGTCCCCGAGTTGCGTGCTGCGGATGGTGCGTGTGTGACTGAGCCGGATGAGATTGTGGAATGCTTCGCTGACCACCTCCGGGCGGTGTACTCCCCGGTGACTGACAGGGACGAGGATGACTCTCGCCTCCTACTGAGAGATATTGCTCTGCCCGGCCTGTCCGTTGAGGACCGGGAGCGGCTGGACGCCCCCTTATCGTCGGATGAAATAGCGACCGCGATTCGTTCCCTTCGCTCGGGCAAGGCTATGGGTCCTAATGGTCTGCCCATTGAACTATACAAATTGCGTCCTGATAAGCTTGCGCCCTTCCTCAGCCGCATGTTCCGCGACTCTCTTGCGGCGGGTTCCCTCCCGGCCGACCAGCGCTTGGCCACTATAGTCGTTCTCCCCAAGGAGGGCAAGCCGCGTGACCGCTGTACCTCTTACCGGCCTATTTCACTGCTCAATGCGGAGCCTAAAATCCTGGCGAAAGTCCTGGCCAATCGATTGTTGAGTGTCGTGTGCGACCTTATTCATCCGGACCAATGCGGCTTTATCCCGCACCGCAACACCGCTCTTAACTTGCGGCGTCTGCACGGGGTCCTCGCCAGGGCGGAGCTCCTCACCGAACCGGCCGTGCTGGTTTCTTTGGATGCCACGATGGCATTTGACACTATTGAGTGGCCATTCCTCTGGGCCGTCTTGGATAAATTCGGCTTTGGAGAGGGATTTATTGGCTGGGTGAGGCTCCTTTACACGGGACCCATGGCTCAAGTGGTGGTGAATGGGCGGGTCTCTCGGCCCTTTGCCCTCGGCAGGGGCACGAGGCAGGGGTGCCCGTTGTCCCCGTTGCTTTTTGCTCTCGCCCTGGAGCCACTCGCTGCCTGGCTCCGTTGGGAGCCCTCGCTTGGAGGGATCCGGTGGGGCCCGGGCTTTGAAGATCGGGTCTCGCTGTATGCGGACGACATTCTCCTGTATCTCACCTCACCGCGGCAGTCACTCAACGTCCTCTTTGACGTTCTGACCTCCTTTGGGAACAATTCGGGTCTCACGATCAATTGGTCTAAATCCTGCGTTTATCCCATCGCTGGTGGTCCTCCTCTCCTGCCGCCTCGGCTCCCGATTCAAATATCTCTGAGCGGCTTTAAGTACCTGGGGATATACGTTTCGCTGGACCCGGTGGCTCGCTACGAGCAGAATCTTCTGCGTCCACTTCGGCGACTGCGTGAGGACACGGCCCGGTGGTGCAGGCTGCCCCTGTCCCCGCTGGGTCGGGCCGCGCTGTTTAAAATGATGTCCCTTCCCAGGTTCCTCTATGCACTCCAGAACTCCTTCGACGTTATCCCAGTGGCCTACTTTCGGGAGGTGGAGAGCCTGCAGAGGAGACTGGTGTGGAACGGCCGGGCGCGTATTGCTCTTGCCAAGCTCACTCTCCCCTGGTATGACGGGGGCATCGCGCTTCCTGACATTCGCAGGTACTATTGGGCCTCGCAGCTATCTGCCATTAACCACGCCACGTATGCGCCCGGCTTGAATCCGGCGTATGAGATGGACAAGTTCCTGCTTCCCAGCGGGAACTACAACAGGGCACTTTATTCCCGCCTGGCTGACCGGACCCTTACGGGTCCTACTAAGATTGCTGTGCGGACCTGGAGGGCTGCCACTGCGGCCATGGGCTGGAGTGAGCGAATGACATGTGCTACTCCCTTGTTTGCCTCCGACCGCCTGGGCAGCTTGTGGACCACCAAGGGGTTTGACCAGTGGGACACGATTGGTATTAGCACAGTGGGAGACCTGTGGCACAAGGGCGCGGTCAAGACTTTCGCGGTGCTCCAGGCCGAATACGAGCTGACCGACAGGGAGTTCTTCCGCTACGCCCAGGTTCGACACGCCCTGCTCTCGGTCTTCGGGGAGGGGACCAAGATCCCTGTTTCCTCGCCCCTCGAGGACCGCGTACTTGACGGACATGTCCCTGATAGTACTATTTCTTTAATTTATAAAAAATTGATTAATCACCGGGCGGATCTCCTGGTGCGCCTTCGGGAGGCTTGGACTGGGGATGGGGTCGAATTGGACGACGAAGACTGGCAGTCTGCACTGTCGTCCCCCAAGGAGGTTGCCATTCCGGCTCGTCTCCGGTTGGTACAGCTCAAGATTCTCCACCGGGTGTATGTTACGGGTCCGCGCTTGGTCGCGATGGGATTTTCCGACGACGGGCTCTGTAAACGAGGCTGCGGGCTCAACGCCACCTTTCTTCATATCCTTTGGGAGTGCCGCGAGGTGGCGGACTACTGGCGCCGGGTCCACGCGGTTATGGGACAGGTCACCGGGGTTGTGCTGCTGCCGGAGGTGCGTCGCTGTGTCCTGAATGTGTGGGAGCCCAATGACTACAACGCGGCTCAGACTCGGTGGGCGGCCCTAGGGAACATGATTGCCAAGAGGGATATAGCGCAACTTTGGGGCGCTCAACGGCCGCCCACCGTGTCAGTATGGAAGGAGAATATGGACTGGTGTATGTTTCGGGAGAAGACAGTGTATGTGGCCCGTGGCAAGCCGGGGGCATGGGGTAGAATTTGGGGTCAATGGAATGCGTATCGCGGAGGCATCTGTACGCCCCCCCTGGTAGACACTGATATCGCCATGTCCCCCTGACCCTTGACGGCTCCTGGCGCTTTTTGTAACTACATATGGACGTTCATCTCCCTTGACCCCCTTCCCCCCCCCCTCCGTCCCCGGCCTCCCGGTACTCCTCTCTTTAGCGGATTGCTCAAATGTTCTGACTGGAGTTTCCCGGGGGGAGCCTGAACCGCACTGGTATCCCTCGTAACTCGCCTTTTGTTTTTATTGTTTTTCCTTTTGTTTCTGTTTTTGTTGGACTGACACTTGCTGTTCTTCGAGAACTATCTTGAGCCACTGCGGGGCAGTGCCCTGGGAACTGACTGCAGCCTTGATATGTGTATATTTCCTTATGTACCTAGCGGCCGGCCCGGGTGGTTGTAGGCCCATACTTGTAACCGAATTATTGTTCAATAAAAACTTTTTCAAAAAAAAAAAAAAAAAAAAAAAAAAAAAGAAAGAAAGGTAAGACAGTCTAAACCACAAAAAGGCTTTCTTTGCTTAAGAGCAGGCACGGCGGGACAGGTAAGAGTGTTGGGGTGGTGGGACCGGGGCGGGGCGAGGTGGGGTGAGGGGAGGTTGACAGACGACTGCATAGTTATTAAATTTAAAAAAAACGCACCTTAGGCACCCCTCAGTGCCGAGTCAGCAATGCGCCGAGCGCACGGTAAGTGTTTTTTATTTTATGCAAACACGTGGCATGAAACACACCCAACAGTGGAGCCCTCTATAGACCAGCACCTAAACTGCTATCCCTTCCATATTTGTATCCCTATATAGTTGCTAGGGGTATGTGTGCACACTGAATCGCACCCACTGTAACAATGCAAGTCCCAAACAGGACCTAACAGTTTCAAAAAACAAGCACAGGTGCACCACACTTCAAAGGATCGGGAAGAGCAATAATATAATTCATTCCCCACATCAAAATTATTCAAAAATAGTTCATTTTTATTCAAAGGTTATAATAATTCATCTTGTCTTTTTAAAATACAGAATTGTAGATACAAATTGATCTTGACAGCACAGCCGACGCGTTTCGTCCTAGAAGCGGGCTTCTTCAGGGCACGTATAAGATGCAAGAACTAATCAGTCCTATTAGGCATGACTAGATACAATGCCAGATCCGTAAAAAACTGTAGACAATCTCCCTTTGTTTCTTATGTAGAATGAAAATATATTAGAGCGTAGTATTCTCTAGAATCACCATATTCTCAAAAGGTTGACCAAATCACGTCATTCCCAATATTTTCTTGTTGTATAAAACGGCTGTGACGAACGCCCCAATGGTCCGAAGATAACGGCTGGCGGGCAGAGGAGAAATGACGAGCAAGTGTTTTTAATTTATTCAATTATACCTATCCCGTTGTCTGTCGACTTCTCCCCGCGCTACCCCCACCCCGTCCCACCCCCCCACCACTCTTACCTGTGCACTCCGCGCCGGCTTAAGAGATGCTATTAAACCCCACGTATGGCTGACATTACAAAGTACACGTTTCTGAGGTCTAGTTGCTGTTTTTATACGTTAATGCTTTAATGCTTAGTCGTAGTCATGTTATGAACACTGTTTGAGCCATTGTAGGCAGCTTTCTTGAACCCATCAGACCGGGAGTATTAAAAATGAATAGAAAATTACTTAAATGCTGTTTAGAGAATACAAATTCAGAGTTTTGTCTGTCCAGTTCAATATTGATGATTGATTTCAATGCTACCAAAATGTGCCCTGTCTGATATGATTCCCGTTGACCTTCCGTACTTAAATACTTGTATACATAGGCGAATGTTCTTTCAAATACGAATATTTTGCGATTAATCACAATTCATTACTTCTAAGAAACCACAGTACTGTTGTCATCATTTTACTAGAGGTACTCCGTTGTAAAAGGCTTGCTGGTGCGTGTGTTTCTTGCATGCTGACGATATGCTGGTGTAAGAGATTTTCACAACAGCAACTCAAAGTAGCACTGGAGAACGATCAAACGAAGCTCTTTTAAGTACATGGAATTTAATTTTATCAGTTATCAGGACAAACTACCCATCAGTACTTTGAAACCTTGGCTATTAGTGAAAGTCACATGAAATACAAGAACGCATAAATTCAGCGTAAACCGAAGTAGAGGCCGAACACCATCTACTCAGCAATCAACATGCGGATTATTGTGCACAGAGCACTTCTTGTCAGGATGCTCCTGTCGCGTTTCCATAGCACCGTGCAGTCTGAGCCCTAGTCAGGGGGGGGGGGGGATAGGTCATGGGCAGAGAGAGTGTTGGGGGGAGGATTTTCATTTGAGGAGACAGGGCCGGCCCATAATAGTCTTAGCCCCCACCCCACAAGTGATCCAGGAAGCTGGCACAACATTTATCAATAACACGGTCATTCTCAACAAAATACATTCAAAATTGAATCCATACAGTCTAAACGGAAAAACATAGGTGCTGGAAGTAGTGGTGCAGCAGCTTCCCCAAAATAACCATGTTGGAGTTCACAGGGTGAAGATGAATGAGCAGTAGAAATGCCTATACATTTTGTTGTTATCTTGTCACATTAGCAATGTGTTGAAAGAGGGGTCAAATGTCCAACAATGTCTTCTAACAAATTACAGCTCACACTTATAACATGGAGATGTTTACTTTTCCTTCTCAGACTTTTGGTAAGTGGACTATGTGGCAATCCCACAGGGGTACAGGGAGTGGAAAGGAAGGAAAGTATGATGACATTTATTTCTAATACACAGCAAAACCTAAATACCCATAAGTGAACTGTACAAATATTTCAAAATACATTAACAGTTATGAAAGCACAAATGGAGCTCGTTTTGTTTTTTTAATTCTGAAGTGTGATGAAATCAATGATTTTAATAGGATTAAAATTAATCTTGGTGATGCGCAAATTAGAACTAGCGTATTGCAGCATTTGTATTGTGCTTACTATCCCTATGGGCACTGAAGCTCTTACTTATATGAGCAGCATGCTACAAAATATAGGTTGTGTGGTTGGAAGGGTGTTGCGATCTGTTGAAAAAGGGGTTATTAGTAGTGGTAAATATGCATTTACCATTGGCAATAAGGCAACAAACACCCTCTAGGGCTCAGAATAGGTCTCAGTAAATTCTTCCCATGCTCACCATTGGTAGCTTGACTGCAAGCAGGCAGGCTTAACTTAGGAGACAGGTATGTAAAGCATTAAAAACACACCAATCCAGTAAATAATAAAGACACGAAACACAACACAAATCCCACACCAATTTATAAAAATAGAAAATATTTTTATCTTTAAAATTACACCAAAACAACAAAGATCCAATGTAGGGAACCAGAGATATGAATATTTAAGGATTTAGCACTAATTAGCACTTAGGAACTATAGTGCCACTTTGGGACATCTGGTCGTGCTTGAGCAGCACAAAATCAAAGTTTCAGGCAGACTGCGTTGGAACCCTGCTCGGAAATCCCATGCGGTAGGACTCAATCAAGATTTTACCTTCAGAGTTAGAAACCTTACCGGCGCTTTTTCTGCCAGGGTCCCTCAATGTTCTTCACCAGTCTGGGTTCGTTAAGGGTTTTGCGGCTTGCTTTCCAGGGAGCTCCATCTCTAACCCTGGAAGTCAAACCTTTGGAGCTTTTCAGCCGGACAAACCAGCATGGCAGGCTTGTTCACGATTGAAGGTGGCCGGCTAGGTTCTCGCGGTTGAATTGGTCCACTTATGGCGCTTTTTTCCAAAGTTGCTCCAAACTTCTCCGAACTTATGCGACTTCTTCCTGAAGTTCCTCTTGAGGGCAAAAGTGTCCAAATTACAATCCAATGGTCTGCTATCTCCAAGAAGGTCCTTGAAAGTTTGGGACTTCAGTTCCCAAAATCCACCTGAACAAAACCCTTACAAATTCACCAAATGCAATCCAGAATGGGAATTTATGGTGGTGATGGTCCATGTGAGCTTTGTTAACTTGTAGCTTGCAAAGAGTCAACTATGTATTCCTCTTGAAGTAAGGTACATCAGAAGGGATGTAGTTACAGATAATACAGCAGGTGCAGTCAGTTATAATGCAGGGCCTGATGGTGCAAATCAAGTTTCCAGTTTGACAAGCATTCTCCTTCTCTTAGTTAGTTTCATGCAGCAGATCTGAGAGGCTCTGCAACGCTCACATATTTATTCAGTATTCTCAGGGCAACACTCCATAGCATGACAACTTCCTCCAAAGTCTGGCATAAGCTTCTCCCAGAAAGCACTATTCCTCCAAAATTTAGTATGGCTAAAATCTCAGCAGAGGAGCAAGAAATAGTTAAACCAACCTCCAGTATGGCTCATTTCCATAGCTTTCCTACCCCTACCATTTGCAAATTCCTGCCTTAATCCTGCCATCTGGCTGGGTCAGAGGGGCTGGTGGGTAGGTGGAATTGCGTTCTCTGCCTGTCACTGTGTTTTCAACAAAGCACTGACCATCCCTGGGCCTGGTTAGACAGAGCCCAGGGACAGTCAGAGTCAGTTACAACCAGTACCAGTCAGCTAAAAATGGGGGTGCACAGGGCACATTGGATGACTTTACCACAACATTGTTTTGTGATCCTATGTGGGACGTGTTTCCATGCCATGCACAGTGACCATCGAGGTACAGTTATCATATTATGGGATGGAGCACAAAACAGTTTGGTGGATAATGAAGTATAAGGGACCGAGACGTGCAGTATATGGTTTTTCAGTACGCAGGCAGCTTTGAACAGCTCTGTGGGTCCCTTCATAGTATTTCTTATGATAATGTTCTGCCATGCTGGTTATTGCACTGGGTTGACAATCAGAAACTTTGTGTTTAGTTATGGGTCTGAGCTGGCATTGTTGGAGGATGAGAGTAGTGGAGAGATCTGGTGGGATTGCAAATGTTACTATCGTGCTTTAACAGAGTGACACAGTGAGATGTAAAGAAGTTACCATAGTGTATAGATATTTGGGATCTGAAGGTGTGCTAGATTAAAGTCTTCTAATTAACTAGTAGTGTGTGACAGATCTCTTTAGTTATTCCATGCCCATTCATCAGGTGATAGCTCATTGATTGCTCAATAATGGTGATGGATAGCCTTTGTAGCAGATATATCTTATATGAATGTAAGAGGTTTAAGTTACAGTTGCCTGCCTACCACTGAGTGTTGTGGTATTAGTATTAGTGTTGACCGAAAATGCTATATATGAAATTACAGGATGTAATAGCCCGCTGAACCATAGGTCCGCCCAACTTATCTTACCTGTCTATTGAATGTAATCTTCTTGTTAGGCTGTTTCCAATCTATAGATTGTATGCAAAAGATTGAGTTTGAGGGTGCAACTGTCTTTCCGGGTTCTGTTGTTTAGATGTGGGGTGGGCTAGTAGCCTTGGTAATAGCCATGTTTTCAATTGCCGTGTGAAGTATAAATACTCCTGGATGCTTCGAATGCTGGGTTCCAAAGGTTGGCTACGTCTACTGAGAAAGCAGTGTAAGGTACTACGGTGATAAGAAGTGTGATCCTGGAGAACAGTGTGCTGTTTTCATTGTATTGCTTGAATTCAGTAGCGGCTTCTCCCGGACTTGGGTGGTGGGCAGAGGCAGGGGAGTCAGGAGGTGAAATAAATTGAAAAAAATAACCACTTACCTGTGACAGCCGGCCACCACCTCTCCTACGTCCTCTTCTTCCTGACTCTGGTTCCAGCAGGATACTGGAACCAGAAGGAAGCACCCAGCTCTAAGGCTCCCAATAGCCATTCACAATGCTGCAATGCTGCAATGCAGCGTTGTGATTGGTCTGAGTGCTGTGGATCCGTGCTCAGTCAGGGAATGGGGGCTTGGCATGTTCTCCGCGCAGGCTGTAATGCAGCCTGAATAGAGAATATGGGAAGTGCGCATGTCTGTTTTGGGCAGCCCAAAGGGCTGACCAAACAGTCATGTGCACTTAGGAATGGGCAAATCACTCCTCCCCTGATCCTATGTCTTTTGAGCAGCCCCGCCCTGCCCAGAAAGCTGCTGCAGCAGAAGGAAACCTAAAATGATAATAACGCGAGTTATTATGATTTTACGTTTCCTGCTACGGAGCAGTGGGGTGACACTTTTCCGCCATTGTGGATGAGCCGCCACTGCTCAAATGTAACTTTAGGTATAGCGGTCCATTTCCTAGGAAGGCTCTGTGGACACTGCAAAGTGCCTTGAACATTGCCAATCTAGCTACAGGTAGTCAGTGGAGGGACTGTAGCACTGGAGTCACTTGTTCTCTTGGGTGAAAGTGTAGAAGTCTTGTTGCAACATTCTGAATGACTTGTATTTTGTGTATGATAAATAGGGGTGCACCAAGGTATAGGCTGTTGACATAGTCAAGCTTGGACATTATGAGTGTGAGGATGGCTTGCATTTTCTGTTAGTATCCAAGCTGGAAGATGTGATGTAATTATTTAATTGCATAGAAGGCACTCTGTGTGACTTTGCTAAGACGAGTTATCAAGTATAGATTGGACTCAATGGTTATCTCTAGGTTTCTGACTTCTCTTGATAATGTTGGCGGGGCCTCATGTTCCTTAGGCCATATGGGGCTAGGCTGTTATTTTTGCCATTGTCTGCAGGTCATAATCTCTGTCTATGGAGTATTGGGCTTTAGATGATTATTCATTATCCCTGTGTTTAAGGCAGTTATCAAGTTTTAAATTGTAGAGGTCTTCTAGGCCATCTATTGTTACAATAATTTTGGGTGAAGGGAGAAAACCTCTTATCTGACCTATCTTATTTCTACAGAATTAATCACTTATGTGTTACAAAATACCCCAGAATGCAAAATTACTTCAAAAACATTTTCATTTTTTTATTATTTTCTTTTTTTTAAAGATGTGAACAGCAGAACATTCATAATTGTTCTATCAGCATATAATTTGTATATGGAACATACATTACTTCACACAATATTTCCACATTAATTGAATTTCATGAGTACTTGTGAATATAAAAGGCAAGACAGTTTAAAAAAGCCTGTGGAAAGGAGACCCCAAAGGAAAATAAGAAAAAAACGTCACATCACCATTCTCACCTATCACTCACTCTTACATACCATCAAACATTCTACATAGGATAAAGAAAAAAATGATTTCTTATTAAAACCACAAACCAACTCTGGCATGAGATCCTACTTAAATTCTGATTAAAAGAAAATATATATATAAAGATTTTGAATAGTTCTTGCTGGGTCCTAAGATGCTAGGATCAGGGCGTTGAAATTGAATTCTTCTGTGGATCTCCCAGATGTATGGTCGGTACTCCCGGTCTACGTACGTTTCGGAGACTGTATATAAATTCCACGTCTCCTTCTTCAGGACCAGTGTATTTTTAAAGGTATCTTTATCGTCTGAACAGCGAAAAAATAGGGGTTCTCTCTGTGTGTTTTTGGCGTAGCCTCTGATTTCCAAACACCTGATCCGTATTCCAACTGGTGCAGAAAATGCGCAAATTTTTTTTCTAGAGGTTTGACTCCTCTAAGGAATAACTGAGCGTCAAAAATTATATATCCTGATATATTAGGCCATTGGTCATTCCTACGTTCTGTTTATTTCAAGAACACAACGAAAGCGTTTGGCCACACTGTTTAAAATGTTTGTATCAATTCCATCCAAATTATTTAAATGCATAAGTCCTTAGGGGGGTACGCTGCGTGTCTATCCCTTTGGCTTACACAGGTTGAAGGGCATATTGTGTTCAGGGTTGCAATCTCCTAGTTTGTGCAGTTTCTCGCTTTCCCGATCCGGCAGCACCGAAAGCGAGAAACTGCACAAACTAGGAGATTGCAACCCTGAACACAATATGCCCTTCAACCTGTGTAAGCCAAAGGGATAGACACGCAGCGTACCCCCCTAAGGACTTATGCATTTAAATAATTTGGATGGAATTGATACAAACATTTTAAACAGTGTGGCCAAACGCTTTCGTTGTGTTCTTGAAATAAACAGAATGTAGGAATGACCAATGGCCTAATATATCAGGATATATAATTTTTGACGCTCAGTTATTCCTAAGAGGAGTCAAACCTCTAGAAAAAATTTTTGCGCATTTTCTGCACCAGTTGGAATACGGATCAGGTGTTTGGAAATCAGAGGCTACGCCAAAAACACACAGAGAGAACCCCTATTTTTTCGCCGTTCAGACGATAAAGATACCTTTAAAAATACACTGGTCCTGAAGAAGGAGACGTGGAATTTATATACAGTCTCCGAAACGTACGTAGACCGGGAGTACCCACCATACATCTGGGAGATCCACAGAAGAATTCAATTTCAACGCCCTGATCCTAGCATCTTAGGACCCAGCAAGAATTATTCAAAATCTTTATATATATTTTTTCTTTGAATCAGAATTTAAGTAGGATCTCATGCCAGAGTTGGTTTGTGGTTTTAATAAGAAATCAATTTTTTCTTTATCCTATGTAGAATGTTTGATGGTATGTAAGAGTGAGTGATAGGTGAGAATGGTGATGTGATGGTTTTTTCTTATTTTCCTTTGGGGTCTCCTTTCCACAGGCTTTTTTAAACTGTCTTGCCTTTTATATTCACAAGTACTCATGAAATTCAATTAATGTGGAAATATTGTGTGAAGTAATGTATGTTCCATATACAAATTATATGCTGGATAGAACAATTATGAATGTTCTGCTGTTCGCATCTTTAAAAAAAAGAAAATAATAAAAAAATGAAAATGTTTTTGAAGTAATTTTGCATTCTGGGGTATTTTGTAACACATAAGTGATTAATTCTGTAGAAATAAGATAGGTCAGATAAGAGGTTTTCTCCCTTCATTTGTCTCTTTCCCCTCCTCTTGGACCTAAAAGTACCGAGGGGAAACCTTTTCGCACACATATACAATAATTTTGGGTGTCATCAGGATAGTTGTAATAGGTGAGGTTGAATGATTTCATCAGGTTTTCTAAGGGAGTTACGTTGAAAAGCATATGGGGTATGATAGACCACTGA
The DNA here is from genome assembly GCF_964204655.1 of Triturus cristatus. NCBI lineage: Eukaryota > Metazoa > Chordata > Amphibia > Caudata > Salamandridae > Triturus > Triturus cristatus. Next base: position 744,615,424 of record NC_140583.1, read on the forward strand.
GGTTTGTGTCACATGACTGGGTGTAGCTCATAGTTAGACTTTGTGAATCCCTCCCAGACAGTCACACAATAGAGGGAATAGGTGTGTTTGAGTGGGCCATCTGCTGGCAGGATGGAGGGTAGAGCAGAGCACGGCCTCACTTACAACTAAAGAGCCTGTGTTCTGCCTTCACGAAAAGGGCCTAACAACCCTGCATTGTAACTTCAGCCAGCTTGGAGCCAGGGCAGGGGAGTCAGGACATTGCATGCACTTCAAAGCCACTGTCTAGAAGTTTCTCCAACCTTCCATAACAAGGGCACCAGCATCAAAAAGAAAGACTTCAGACAACAACCCTTCAGTACACTTCTAGAACTGTGGATACTCTTCCATGAAGAAGGACTGCTGTGCTTCTAAAAGGCCTGCCACTCTGCTGGGCTGCTGCTCTAAAATAACTGCTGCCCTGTTATGCCAGCCTGATGCCCTTTTGCCAGGGGAAGAAGACCTGAAACTGTAATCTTTATCTTGAACCCAAGCCCGCCGAGTGACTCAACCGGCTTGTCTGCTGGACTCCTGATCTGAACCTTAGGGGCATAAAAGGATCCTCAACCAGCTCCTAGAGCCAGTTGCAGTGAGTTCCTGACCCCCAAATCATGCCCCTCAAGCCCGGACCCTTGGTGTGGCTCAACACTGCAGGTCCTAATCACTGTCTATGGAGTATTGAGCTTTAGATGATTATTCATTAGCCCTGTGTTTAAGGCAGTTATCAAGTTTTAAATTGTAGAGGTCTTCTAGGCCATCTATTGTTAAAATAATTTTGTAACAGGTGAGGTTGAATGATTTAATCAGGTTTTCCAAGGGAGTTACGTTGAAAAGCATATGGGGTATGATAGACCACTGAGGTTGTGTGTGTGTGTGTGTGTGTGTGTGTGTGTGTGTGAGAGAGAGAGAGATATGACATAGTGCTGGGACGTCAGACATGGCTTACATTTAGCTGACACTGTTCCAGCCTACAGCCTTTTTTAGCGGTAATAGTCTATTGTGAAATATAGCCTCATGAGATAATTTATATGTTCTAGAGTTCTTTATTTTGTTTGCAGCAGCCAGATAGTATGGTAGGTTAATGTGTCTGCTGCAGAGGACTTCAAATAACCTAACTAGTGGTAGGGTGAATCTGAAATTATCCAAAATGGCCTGAAATGTAACAAAGGGCTGCTATAACAGACTATCTTTCAAAAAGTGTGTGATATCTACATAACCCTGCCAGGGTCAACAGACTGAGGATTCTTATCCTTGAACCAAATATTGTGGAAACCATGATAGAGCATCTGAGGCTGAAAGCATTTGTATTTTAGTTGACCTCTCTAGAAATCACAGCACAACATCGACTAACATTTTCAGATTTTTATATATTGTAATCTCAAACATGTAGTATGAATCTGCTTTTAGAATTGCATTGACTCATTTGAAATTCTGATTTAGCTCTGATTAATATTTGGTCTTAGCAAATAAATTACAACATAAATAATGTATTAAGTGCAGAATATTTGGTGAACATTTGGGTATACCTTTTTTATTGGGAGTAGTGTGGGAACGCTGGGTGGTAGGAATTCTATGGGTCCTAAGAGATTCAGGAATTTTGGTTCACAAAAATGAGGAAAATCTGTGAATTAGCCAAAGTTTGGTGTTTGCAGCGTATTCTGGGTAAGAACAGATATTGGGATTTATGCAAGCCACGCCACTCTTGACTGCCCTAGGTGCCTTTATTCTGAAACGTCTGGGCCTGACAGTTTTCCCTGGGTGATTACGCAGCCCTAGCCTATATATCGCAGCTACGCATATTGCCAGAAGGGGTAAATTTGCAAGGCTAAATCTTGATGTTTGTTTCTTTGCTGCATTTGGGGGCTTTCCTTTCACGGTCAATAGCCCAACCATACAAAGGGGATAGTAAATGAGATACTATCATTATTGGGAGAAGTGTAAGAATGTTGTGCGTGTAGGAAATTTGTGGATCCCTGCAGATTCCATTAGTTCGGTCTTCTTTCAGTTTTGCTTTGTATTAGCATGCACCATGTGTACGCAATAGAGCAAAACAAAAAAAAATCAAACAGAACACAAGGGAAGCATTTTTGGCAGTTTTTAAGCTGCCATTTTGAGCTGGCAAACTAAACTGTTTGTCAGACCCAAACCTTCCTTTTTAACACATATAAACCACCCCTAGTTTAGACCCTGGACAGTTCCAAAAGCAGTGTGAGGTGTACTTAAAAAGTAGGGCTCATACTTTTGAGTTTAACATGTCCTGGTAGGGAAAAACTCTTAAATTCATTTTTTATTCTGTGAGGCCTACCATTGGGGATTCCTTAATGCTTTTAATAAGCTGCAATTTCCAATTGGGAGATAATAGTGATATCATGTTTGGTGTCTATGAAATTATAATAATAAACCCTCTTTAATGATAAAGTCAGATTTTTCATTACCATTTTGAAAATGCCGCTTTTAGAAATTCTCATTTCCTGTCCTTAGCACTTTTGTGTCCATAGCCTGTCAAGTGTCACATGACTGGGCGTAGCTCATAGTTAGACTTTGTGAATTCCTCCCAGACAGTCACGCAATAGAGGGAATAAGTGTGTTTGAGTGGGCCATCCTCTGGCAGGATGGAGGGCAGAGCAGAGCACGGCCTCACTTACAACTAAAGAGCCTGTGTTCTGCCTTCACGAAAAGGGCCTAACAACCCTACATTGTAACTTCAGCTAGCTTGGAGCCAGGGCAGGGGAGGCAGGAAATCGCATGCACTTCAAAGCCACTGTCTAGAAGTTTCTCCAACCTTCCATAACAAGGGCACCAGCATATTAAAGAAGGACCTCAGACAAAAACTCTTCAGTACACTTCTGGAACTGTGGATAGTCTTCCAGGAAGAAGGACTGCTTTGCTTCTAAAAGGCCTGTCACTCTGCTGAGCTGCTGCTCTAAAATAACTGCTGCCCTGTTATGCTGGCCTGATGCCCTTTTGCCAGGGGAAGAAGACCTGAAACTGTAACTTTATCTTGAACCCAAGCCCGCAGAGTGACTCAACCGGTTTGTCTGCTGGACTCCTGATCTGAACCTTAGGGGCATAAAAGTATCCCCAACCAGCTCCTAGACCCAGTTGTTGTGAGTTCCTGACCCCCAAGTCATGCCCCTCAAACGCTGGACTCTTGGTGTTGCTCAACACTCTAAAATCAAGCTTCTGGGCTCTTTAGTCTGTGAATGGTCCATTCACACTGAGACCACGACCCTCTCCAGCACGAATAGAACTCTTGGCATAAAACGTGAGAAGGTAAAACTTAATTTGGACTGATCTTGAACTGTAGCCGACTCATGCTTCATCGCACTCAGTCTGAACATTCAACTTTGTCTGGTCCAGCGTGACCAGATAGCTTCCACTTTTAGGCCCTCTTTTACACTTTATCCTTACCAAATTTTTAGCTCTAGTCCGACTGATTGGATTTTTGTAGTTTTGGTCTTGTCTTATTTATGAAATTAAGCTCTATTTTTCTAACCTGATGTGGGGTCTTTGAGGTTCTGGACTTTTAAGAGTCCAGAGGTGCCAGGGGAACAACACCCAAAGACCCCTGAGTTCCTTCCTGTCTTGGTGCACAAATCAACAGAGACACGGGCTTCTCGATGGTGGCGTCAGAGACCAAGGTTTATTTACTGCAGGGACACAGAAATCATAGGAACCACACAAAGGCAGAATCTACGAGACTGTTCGATTTGCAAGAAGTGGGTTGCTCCTTAAATACACGAAATATGTCTTTAGGCAACATTACACAAATATTTCTCATGCCCAACCCGGTATCCCAAACAGACAATAAACATACATCAAACAATAATTAGTCGTAGGTTTTCGGTATTCGATCATGTCTCCTTGTCAGTTTTCCATTCTTTGCCCGATCCTCCCCATCATAAAAATCGTAACCTCCCCATTGTAAAAGCCCAGAAGGAGAGGAGCAGAACCAGGTGCAAGGGATAAAAAGATAGGATAAGAGGTGTTTATGGATCGTAAACGGGCATGGCTACCGTCTTCGGCCTCTCAATCTGGACAATGGACACGAGAACCAGTATAGCAGGATTGGCCTCAGGCAGGGGAGGCAGCTTGATTCTGCCTAGTCACGCAGCATCAGCTTTCTCGGGTTTGAGCTTACGTGTCCTTAACAAGGTGATTCTGCCGGGGTCATCGCTCGTCCATTGACTATGTGAGGGCAAGAAACAAAATGGATGCCGTATCTAAAATGGATGCCATGATTTAGCAACAGAATGCCCCATTTCCCAGTGAATTCATGCTCGTTGCGCAGCGAAAACACTGTCATGTATATAATGGATCATTTGCGGTTCATTGGTACCAAAATCGTGTCAGTACTACGATACCGAATACACGGGTTCGGATCGCTACAGAACCTCATCTTGACAAGCTCCCATAGCGTTGAGCACAAGTTAATTTGGGGTTTTCTTGTGCCTTACACTGACTAGGATTGTGGTTGCTGCTTGATCATGGCTCAAACTCCAGTCAGCCGAAACCCAATGTCTAACACACGCTCTTTAATGTCTGTCCATGTCAATTTCAATCCAGTGGGTGAAGTGGGTGAAGTGGTTTGAGCCACACAACATCAGCAGGCCCTGTCAATTTATCCACCAAGTTCCTGGGACACAAAGCACTAATGAAGCAGGGGAGGTTGGTCTGACTTTATGAGCATAGACTTGCATTCACAGTGGGCCCAGCCAGCATGTCTTGATCAGTCCTTAATTATTGCTGGTAGTTGCAGGTATTGAAGACAGAAACATTGAAGCAGGAACTGAAAGATAATTAAACGTTGGAAAAGGGACACAGCAGGGATGAAAAGACCTAGCAAGACTGAAATAATCGAGGCAGGAAGTCAGTTGTGGCCCATGCAGGTAAGCGAAGAGGGCTGCAGCGGGGCAGGGCTGGGGGAGTGACAAACGACAGAATAGAGAAAATTAAATAAATAAAACCACTTGGCGATGCAGCGAGCGCAAGATAAGTGGTTTGATTTATGTATATATTTTATTTTTCCTATTCTATTGGATTTTTAAAGGCAAATATTAAAGCACATTCATTCAACTTGCCACAATCCAACTTTAAATCATATCTATTAGATGGATTTTAAAGTAGAGAGGTGTAATGTCAGCTAGCTTGCAACTTTGTGTGTTTTCAAAACTGTTCAACCTTTGCAAAATGCAAAGCTTATGAAGTTCTCTTTGAAAAGAAAATAAGCTGGCTTCAGCTCAGAGCCCACTCTCCCACACCACTTACTTGAGGTGGTGAGTGTACAGCCTCCACAAGTAACATTTGTTTGCTGAAGGATGTCCCATCTGGGACATTCTGCATCAGAAAGCCATCACTCCTGGAACGTTCGATGGGATAAATCTTACCTCAAGTAGTGTTAGGAAACTTAATCTGCTTCGTAAAGTGTGGCGTTTTCAAATTAGTGGCAAACAGTATGGTTGAAATATTTTAGGACTGCAACAATGGCGAAAACTAACTAGAATTTAAATGACATTTTAAAGGGGAAGTTAGAAAGGCTCTGCATGATTTTCACTATATGGTGTGGCAAAAAAATGAATAGTTCAATTATAAATATATTTTTAGTTTTATATAGCCCAAACTCGAACCGAAGATATCAGAGCAATTTACATGAGCACCAGTTGAGTTACTGATGGACACGTTCAGCTCATTAGGTACAGAAAGATTACGTGATTTGCCCACAATCACAAGATGTTAAGCATCCCCGCTGAGACTCAAACCTGGTTCCCCAGCTTTGAGGTTGACCCTCTAGCCGTTAGCTCAAAACAGTATGGACTTGAAGTAGGCTCTGTCCTCCACTGGCTGGGATGGGTACCACTTATGGCCTGTGGCCCGGCTGAGGACATTTGTTCCATCTACAGTTAGAAGAGCCGTAAATGGACAGGCAGCAGCACTGCCTCTAGGGCTCTGAGTGGTGGTTTCACAGTTTGTCCTAGGATCCAGCTTTGTGATAACCTATCTTTGATTCTGAAAGCATGGTACCTCCTATTTTTATGCTATAGAGTCCTTTATTCCAGAATTAGGACATTCTCCTCTTTTTCACACGGAGTAGACTCCTTGCATAGAATCCTGCAGGTGGCAACATCTTTGTCCATAGCATTGCGTGCATCTGTATGCATTTCTCTGAGTCGCGAATGTTGAAAGCATGGAAGGCTGCCATGTGTACTTGAAATGGAAAATATTTAGGGGTTGGTTGGCATTACTACAGTTGGGAATAAAAGTCAAGCTTCATTTTATGAAACAGTTAAGATACTCTCAAATTTAAATGTACGCTAGAAAGCCAAATCATCTCCATAGTAGAGCTTGGACTTCTCAGCAAGTAGGTTGTATTTTCCAGCAACTATACCAACAAATGGAGACATGGCTGATATGCATTAAAAAGAAAGGTGCGATCACTTTTCACCAGGAGCATGTAGTAACAAATACCACAGGAGTGCGATTGTGAAGCAATTTGTAGAAAAGCAACGTAGATCAAGTCACAATGTTTAGACCTTAATAGGACTACAAGGATCACAATGCAAAGTGATTTTTGGATCTTCCACTAAGATTCTTTTTAGAATGTAAGTGTAGAATTGGGTATGAAATCACATTGGGCAGGCTGTATTGGCAAAAACACGATAGGATAGAAATTCCGCTTAAGCTCTCCAATCACCTTTTCTCCAGGTGTATCTAGCTCTCATTTTGCTCCTTAAGGGCAGCCTCAATTTTATTTACTGCCTCCTCTCCTAATCTGCTAATCTCTGTCCTCAGTACCTCTCTAACCTTTATGCCCTCACCCTTTTTGTTTGCCACTGCATCTGTCTATCTTCACTTTCCTGTCTTTCCTGACCTTTCTCTTACTTTTTCTATTTGCTGTATGTTATTTCTCTTGTTCTTGACAATCTCTTCTCTCTATATAATTCTCAATATTTTGTATTCTCTCCTCAATCCTCTTCTCTGTAGAGCATGTCTGGCAACTGAAACTCTCTCTATGTTTTGGATGTCCATGAGCAGCAGCTGCCAACTTTCTTTGACCACTGTGCCTTTTGCTGTTTCCCAGTCCTGGGAACCTGCCATCCTGTGGGCCTTCTGGAACTGGAGAGGCCCCCTATGACCACGTAACGAGTAAGTTAGTGCAATGTGGCCATCATATCCCTGCAGCTTGTTGTCAACTCATGTCAGAAAGAACATCAGGCTGCATGGATTTTGTGGAATTTAACTACTTTAGGAAAAAAGACAACTTGTTGACGTCCACCACACTCACCTCACAGTCCAGTAGATTTTAACTGGTCTCCCACAGTACTGGAAAAGATAATGTACTGGAAAAACCACCAGAAACATTGTCTTGTCCAAAATCAAAGTCATGAAATGCTCATGAAACGCCCTGAGTTAAGAAGGGACAGCATGCTGTCAGCCTGGACCACAAGGACAGATTGTAAACCAGCCACATGAACCCCCCAGGAGCGATTTTAAGACTTATTCATAAGGCGTCATCTAGAGACCTTCCTCAAGTAGTTTTGGAGGAAATCAAAGTGAGAGGATCCACACTCCCTTAAAATAGTCCTGAAGAAGCCGAAAGTTGACTTACCAAAACACGTCGACTACGTCTAAAAGTGGAAGTCCACACCAAAAACAGAAAAGGAAGACTGATGCAAGGATTACCAGCTTAAACACATTATGGGGCCGATTCCGATCCTGGAAAAACCGGGTATGAACCGTCGGTCGGAGCGTTTTCTCCGTCCGACTCGTACCCGGTAAAAACACCATACAAACTTGCAAGTACGATTCTTACGGAAACACCATTTCCGTACGAGTCGGAAAAAACACCTACCGACAGCAAAATCCATACGAATGTGATCCGGGACACCGCGGACGTGACGTCCGGACGGAGTTAGGCATGTTTTAACGTCCCAGCAAGTACGATTCGCACCGACAGCAGTCCGGACGGCAATATTTTTACGGCACCCAAAAAGTGCCGGAAAAGTGAAGGACGCCGCGATGCGAACAGAATAGGGGGCCCGGTACGCGCTGTCTCCCCCCCAGCCCCCCGTATGTACACGCCGTCTCCCCCCCAGCCCAGCCCCCGTATGTACACGCCGTCTCCTCCCCAGCCCCCCGTATGTACGCACCGGAAAAGCGAAGGATGCTGCGATGTGAGCGGAATAGGGTGCCCGGTACTTGCCGTCTCCCACCCCAGCCCCCGTATGTACGCGCCGTCCACCACCCAGCCCCCCGTATGTACGCGCCATCTCCCCCCCCACCCCAACCCCTGTAGGTACGGTGCCTCCGCACCGTACCTACGGGGGTGGGGGTACGTGCCGTACATACACGGGTGGGGGTACGTGCCGTATATACACGGGTGGGGGTACGTGCCGTACATACACAGGTGGGGGTACGTGCCGTACATACACGGGTGGGGGTACGTGTCGTACATACACGGGTGGGGGTACGTGCCGTACATACACGGGTGGGGGTACGTGCCGTACATACACAGGTGGGGGTACGTGCCGTGCATACACGGGTGGGGGTACATGCCGTACATACACGGGTGGGGGTACGTGCCGTACATACACGGGTGGGGGTACGTGTCGTACATACACGGGTGGGGGTACATGCCATACATACACGGGTGGGGGTACGTGCCGTACCTACGGGGCTAGGGGTACGGCGCGTACTTACGGGGTCTGGGGGGGTTGTTCGGCACGTACCGGGCACCTGTTTGGACATCGCCATGGTTGCTATAGGAGTTCGCTCCGGACGGACTTTTTACCATACGGTTGTACAATCGGACGGACGGTAGGAATCGTACTTGCACGCTCGGACTTCAGTTTTCAGATTCGGACGTAAAAATGTCCGGGGACGTGTCGGACATCTTTTCCGACCCGAGGACGTGTCGGGGAATTTACCCAATGCGATTCGTATGGACTTTTTCACATACGAATCGTACTTGCCAGTTTGTACGGGACTTGTACGATTCGTACGGTAAAAAATCCAGATACGATTCGTGCGGGGAATATTTTTCCAGGATCGGAATCGGCCCCTATATGTGCAATATACAAACAGTATGCAACTGGTTCAAGGATCATAAAAGTGGACTACCTCATGACAGACCAAACAAAGAATTACATTTTGTGACGCTAATGCACATTTATTTATGTACATGAGGACAGTGTGTCTTGTGTTTGTGTTTTTAAAGTCACTAGATTTTATTTAAAACAAGTAGGGATGAATTAAAAATTGATCTATAGCTACAACTGTTTGGATGAATTAATAAAATTGAGTATGGTTTGGATTAAGTATGAAAAAAGGCTAATAATAATTCGGATATTGTTGTAGACACAAGAAAGATTATATTTATTCCACAATAGTCATGTTTTTTTTGCACAGGCTACAATGGCAGGCCTGAGAAATGTTTTACATGTCTACTTAAGTGGGTGGTACAATCAGTGCTGCAGTCCCATTACTAGCATATCATTTAGAGGTGCTGGGCACGTGTAATGTCACTTCACCAGGTACTTACAAGTAAATTAAACATGCCAATTGGGTAAAAGCCAATGTAACACATTTTAAGGAGAGAGCAAAAGCACTTTAGCACTGGATAGCATTGTTAAAGTGCACAAAGTCCTATGGCCAACAAAAACGAATTCAGCAAAACGTAGAGGGCAAAGGCAAAATGTTTGGGGGTGACCCTGCAGAAAGGGCCATGTCCAACACCGTATTCACCAATGTTCAATGATTCAGTAATTCTGACCTTTCCTGTTAATGGCTCATATGTGCCGTCTGTACAGAGGGTTTTCGAATTTGGAATTGGACTTGAGGACATGCACCCTCAAGGTCTAGACTGAGACAGACAGTAAACTCCTAGTAATGGATACTGAAGTGCCAGTTGAGAGTGTGCCCTGTAGTGTTGAGTTTGAAGAGGGCAACATTGACACAGGGACATGCAGCACAAAACCTGTGCTCTTATTGTAAGCACCATCCTGCACAGGGTAGGCACAGTCACAGGGAAGGTACAAGATGTGGCTAGAACATGACTCGTTAAACACTGATGTAAGCAGGAAGGGATTCCGAACTTACAGGGGGGGGGGCTGAGAGGACAAAAAGGGGGAGGAGTACACCCTCCCAGGTTATACACTATTCTACCAAAAGATACTCCCCACCACTGACTCAGAGATGAGACTATGAGTTAAATTAGAACAGACCTAGAGTTTTCAGATGTTACACCCATAAATGAAGATTGGAATTAGACACCACTATTCAGTGGGGAAGGAGGCAACTCCTTTTGTTTTATATTCCCTCACACACCCTAGTGGTGTCATGCTTCATCATCGGGACACTTCGGCCCCTATAAGTCGAGGTGGGCTCAACCATATCTCAGGGAGCTCTTATGAAGATGTTTTTTGGCCAGGGGGATAAAGATTAAAAGCCACAGCAGTTCCCAGTATCCCTTTTATTCTTGGAACTGTCAGTGGTGAAAATAAAATACAATGTTAGGGTCAAGATGGGATATTATGGTCCTAAGACCCTAAAGCCAACATGTTTCAGTCCTGCTTGGCCCCATAAAGGGTGCTGGACTTTCTTCAGGGCGGAAAAAATGCCCCCTGGATTAGGTATAGGCAGAAGAATTCCCTGCGCTAACCGGAATGAGGGCGACTAGCACTCCTCATCTATTATCATAGACTGATTGGTCTTGTATTTCACTCCCTCTAGGTGGAGAAACAAGGAGACAGAAAAGGAGAGAAAAGGGGAGGGAAACAGAAAAAAACACCACATATAATTACATATGGAGTTCCAGGTAAGTTCATGTCTGCAGGCGTGCTTTTCAACTCAATTAAGGTGAAAACACCAGGCAGTTCCGGGTGGTGGGTGAAAAAACGATTAGATTTTCTCACACGTACTTATTTGTGTGTTGCCCGGTTCTTTGTGGCGGCTGTATGCCGCATCCTAACTCCTTTTATTCCTAGGTGTAGGTCTATAAATAATGTACTCACACCCGTGTGATCCTCTAGTGAACAAATACTATAAAAACACTATAAAATGTGCAAAAATCGCCGTGGTTGTTTAAAGACATCTATATATATCTCTCTGTGCTCGTAACATAATCGCGTGATGACATGTTCACCATTCGCGCTCTTACATACGTCTACGCATTCTCTCTCTCTCATGCATGCGTTCTTACCCCGTATTTTGAGGGGTATCGACTCCAAGTGGAGGACTACCGTTAATGGGGTAGCCCTGTAGTCAAACACTTCGTGATTGTGAGCGTAAGTATCAAAGCCCCAATGAGATGTAAGTTTCCCCGTTATTCATGAGGGGATGGTCATCAAGTAAGCGTACATATAAAAAGACACACAAAAACATAAACAAAAGACAGAGCCTGTTTAGAGTCATGTTTGACGCTGGATCCCGCGAGGGGACCAGCTCTCTTCTCATACCTTAGCGTTGTGGTCATTCAGCAGCATTTACTCACGCTATCAAGGGTCCTGCCCCTCGTAACAACCTATTCGGTGGTGGTTCCACTGCTTGGAGTGCTGTTCAAGTTCTTTCGCACGCTTTTAGTAACTGCTTCGCTACTGGCTGATGTCCCGCCTACTTCCGTATCCTGTCTCCGAATCCGTCGATTCTCCTGGAGACTCATGGGGATTGTAGTGATTTGCTCGTTGCGTGTCTGTTTTTTTTTTACTTTAAGAGTTTTATTGAAAAAAACTTTATCACTTATACTAATGCATGTTTACGATTTTTGGTATCAATACATACTACATCTAAGTGTGTCAGAGGCTGTATGGGTGGCAAAATAGCCTGTGCAATTACCGGTTATAACTACAGATGATCAGTATACATCCATATGCCTAGGATGTCTGATGGGAGTGTGATTGCGATATGCCTCGAGCTACTTGCATTTGGAAAAATTCGGAAATATATCTCGTGGGATACCCGTAGGGGGCCGCCACCTGGTTATGCAATGGTCCAATCATAAGGCTAGTTGTTTGATCAAGATTATAACATTTTAATGTATCTCAAATACATAACCCACGGCATTCAACCTGTTATGCGTCGGTCAAGGCATAAAAGAAACTGGTATTGAAAAAGGAGGATAGATAGACTGGTGATCTAGCTAGTGGTTGCTATAGGACAGACTCCTGCTCAGTCACTAGTACCCGTTAGTTTACATTACAAGTCAGGGTATAACTATGAGCGGGGTTCTGTTTCGGTTGTGCTATATATTCTGAGGATTACCTCTGAGTAAGTTGGTTCCACGGTATTGAGTCATTTAATCCAGTGATGTGGGTTTTGAGTCTATACACCCATCGTTGTTCACGTTCTAATAGGATTTTAGACATATCGCCGTCCCCATTTACTTTCTCAATGATTGTCCACCACAAATCTGAATCTGTGGTTTGTCCATTCACAACACAGACTAGAGAAATAGATCTGGGAATGTCATATCCGTGGGAACAGCGATCACACACAAATTGTAATACAGATAATGTCGTCTATCTGATAAAATGTCCCTGCCAACTTAAGTATGTGGGAATGACAGGAAGAAAAATTAAAGTGCGTATATGTGAGCATAGGAGCACTATCAGAAGAGCTATCACATCTACCAAATTGACCGCACATTACATAGAACAGAAACACACAGATTCAGCGATGGGTGTATAGACTCAAAACCCACATCACTGGATTAAATGACTCAATACCGTGGAACCAACTTACTCAGAGGTAATCCTGACTTGTAATGTAAACTAACGGGTACTAGTGACTGAGCAGGAGTCTGTCCTATAGCAACCACTAGCTAGATCACCAGTCTATCTAGCCTCCTTCTTCAATACCAGTTTCTTTTATGCCTTGACCGACGCATAACAGGTTGAATGCCGTGGGTTATGTATTTGAGATACATTAAAATGTTATAATCTTGATCAAACAACTAGCCTTATGATTGGACCATTGCATAACCAGGTGGCGGCCCCCTACGGGTATCCCACGAGATATATTTCCGAATTTTTCCAAATGCAAGTAGCTCGAGGCATATCGCAATCACACTCCCATCAGACATCCTAGGCATATGGATGTATACTGATCATCTGTAGTTATAACCGGTAATTGCACAGGCTATTTTGCCACCCATACAGCCTCTCTCACACTTAGATGTAGTATGTATTGATACCAAAAATCGTAAACATGCATTAGTATAAGTGATAAAGTTTTTTTCAATAAAACTCTTAAAGTAAAAAAACAACAGACACGCAACGAGCAAATCACTACAATCCCCATGAGTCTCCAGGAGAATCGACGGATTCGGAGACAGGATACGGAAGTAGGCGGGACATCAGCCAGTAGCGAAGCAGTTACTAAAAGCGTGCGAAAGAACTTGAACAGCACTCCAAGCAGTGGAACCACCACCGAATAGGTTGTTACGAGGGGCAGGACCCTTGATAGCGTGAGTAAATGCTGCTGAATGACCACAACGCTAAGGTATGAGAAGAGAGCTGGTCCCCTCGCGGGATCCAGCGTCAAACATGACTCTAAACAGACTCTGTCTTTTGTTTATGTTTTTGTGTGTCTTTTTATATGTACGCTTACTTGATGACCATCCCCTCATGAATAACGGGGAAACTTACATCTCATTGGGGCTTTGATACTTGCGCTCACAATCACGAAGTGTTTGACTACAGGGCTACCCCATTAACGGTAGTCCTCCACTTGGAGTCGATACCCCTCAAAATACGGGGTAAGAACGCATGCATGAGAGAGAGAGAATGCCTAGACGTATGTAAGAGCGCGAATGGTGAACATGTCATCACGCGATTATGTTACGAGCACAGAGAGATATATATAGATGTCTTTAAACAACCACGGCGATTTTTGCACATTTTATAGTGTTTTTATAGTATTTGTTCACTAGAGGATCACACGGGTGTGAGTACATTATTTATAGACCTACACCTAGGAATAAAAGGAGTTAGGATGCGGCATACAGCCGCCACAAAGAACCGGGCAACACACAAATAAGTACGTGTGAGAAAATCTAATCGTTTTTTCACCCACCACCCGGAACTGCCTGGTGTTTTCACCTTAATTGAGTTGAAAAGCACGCCTGCAGACATGAACTTACCTGGAACTCCATATGTAATTATATGTGGTGTTTTTTTCTGTTTCCCTCCCCTTTTCTCTCCTTTTCTGTCTCCTTGTTTCTCCACCTAGAGGGAGTGAAATACAAGACCAATCAGTCTATGATAATAGATGAGGAGTGCTAGTCGCCTTCATTCCGGTTAGCGCAGGGAATTCTTCTGCCTATACCTAATCCAGGGGGCATTTTTTCCGCCCTGAAGAAAGTCCAGCACCCTTTATGGGGCCAAGCAGGACTGAAACATGTTGGCTTTAGGGTCTTAGGACCATAATATCCCATCTTGACCCTAACATTGTATTTTATTTTCACCACTGACAGTTCCAAGAATAAAAGGGATACTGGGAACTGCTGTGGCTTTTAATCTTTATCCCCCTGGCCAAAAAACATCTTCATAAGAGCTCCCTGAGATATGGTTGAGCCCACCTCGACTTATAGGGGCCGAGGTGTCCCGATGATGAAGCATGTCACCACTAGGGTGTGTGAGGGAATATAAAACAAAAGGAGTTGCCTCCTTCCCCACTGAATAGTGGTGTCTAATTCCAATCTTCATTTAGGGGTGTAACATCTGAAAACTCTAGGTCTGTTCTAATTTAACTCATAGTCTCATCTCTGAGTCAGTGGTGGGGAGTATCTTTTGGTAGAATAGAACATGACTCACCTTACGGATAGGAAAAGCCATGTGACTAATGCCAGATAACATACCACTGGAGGACATACACTGGCATTCACTACTTGTGGCTTTCAGGAGCTGGAGGAGCCCTGAGATAGCGAGAAGGGGTAAGTCTCCTTAAAAGATTTCAACTGGGACAATAATGCATGCAGAATTAGTGCAGTCTTTTAGCACACAGACAACTGCAGTATTTGCTTGAATCACATAGGCTACTGCACACAAAATGAATCTTAAAATGTAGTATCATACTAGTCCCATGAACGTTCACCTGCTGAAAATTCATAGAGACTCTTAAAGAATCAGCATGAGCACAGCAATATGTAGGGAATGGCATATGTCCTACCCTCCGACAGTACTACTCCTGTTACATGCCAGGTAGCAGGAGAAGGGGGTGGAATTGGCACCCACAGAAAAAATGGCTTGGCCTTCTTCTTGACAGTATCATCAACTTTCAACCCAAGCTCCCATCTGCGAATGCTTGCTTTGGTTGGTGCAATACCATGGCCAAAATATATGTGGCACTAACAGCCTGTGTTAGGTAGGTGACAAAGTGAAAAATTCACATCATTATTGTTCTAATCTGCACCAGCACAGATGAAAACAAGCAGATACAAGTCTATGAAAATAGAGAATGTGATATAGAAGCGCTATATGTGTATTAACCCATAACATTTTCCCATCAATAACTGCACATGCTGGCAAGGGGCAGTGGCGTGGCAGGTACATACTGTACTTTGCCTACCCCAAAGGAATATAACAATTCTGGTGCACGTCCCATTCCCCTGCAAAAGAGTAGCATGAGGCAGAGCAAGTGCATACGAATGAGCAAATCTACTAGGAGAGAGAAATGCCCCAGCTACTTAAGGTAATCTGCATTACCGCATGCCTTCTATAACTAGCTCAGATGCATTGCTTTCATGTAGTATTAACTTCAGCACTCTAAATATTTTTTTACGTCTCTCTTTTTAACCTCTATAGACTCCAGGCCATATTTATGAGGGGACTTGCATCATGCTTGCAACACGCAACGTGGTGCAAGAGCTACACAAGCCCAAAATGTGAGTTATGAAGCCACGCAAGGCCACCTTGCACGGCCCTGAGTAGCTTCATAAATCTGGAGTAACATAACACAACACAAATCGTTGTGTTGCGTTACTCTACCCTGGGAAGGTGTTCCATGGGTGTTGCGTGGGTGTTCCCACACAACTCCCATTGTTTTTGACGCATTCCAAGATTTACCAAAAATGGTAGACCTGGGAATGCGCCAAAATGATACGCCTCCTATGGTGAGGCATAATCAGGAGAAATATCTTTATTTATTTAGGACTGCCTCAGGGGATTGTTTTTGTGCAGGGAGGTGGCCCTTCCAACACAAAACAATCCTTCTTCCAACACAGACCCCCTTGCACCATGGTGCAAGGGGAACCTGAATTGACGCTAGGCAGCCAAAATGGTGCCAGCGCAGATACAAAGGCAGGAAACTGCTGTATTCTTTTAAATACAGTGTATTCTTGCCCTTTCCCTGTCATGCCTACCTGCAAGAATCACTCGACCCCATAGGCCTCACACAACTTTGGGACATGCCCATCAGCCACCAGGTATTCAAGCGCCTGGATCTGAAGAACCTTAAAACCTGCTCTGTTATTGAGGACAAGGCCATGCTATCAAACAGACCACATGGGTGAATGACAAAATGTTTACTCTTCAAAAATACTTTACCACTGGATACCCAGCCACTATTAAGTTGCAGTTTGTAAGATATCTGCTGGTCTTATTACCTGTAAAAGACCACCTGCCATCTTGGTCACGTGGAAGTCTCCGCAACGCCTGCCATCTGTGTGGGCCCGGGAAGGAAGACCCCCTACACTTAGTCTGCTCCTGTGAAGCAGTAGAGGGTGAAAGGAGAGATCTATTGACAAGGGCTTTCAACCAAAGGGGAATTCGTTCAAGAAGGCAGGGGGTCCTGGCCTGCTTTGATGCAACATCCAGCTGAACTGTTGTTTCATCAAATTCTTGTATTAGGCTGAGAAAAGACTGCCTCACAAAAACAACCTAATATAATTTAGGCTGCACATTCTGTATCTGTAGTAGGAAACAGTGCAGCCTTCAAATCAGGTGACATTGAGACAGAAGGTATAGCGATGTGGTGCAGAGGGCACTAGGACCCTGCACACGACCTTGGGGAGGGCCAGCCACCTGACACCACTTCCGGTCAGGGCAGTGGTTGACACTTGGTGGCCGACCAGAGGCGTGAGGGGATGTGCTTGCAAGCATGAGGTAAAAGAACGAAATAATGAACTAGGAAACCCTTACCGGTGACCTGGCGTTTCCTTGGGATCAGGGGCACTGCAGGGACATGCAACGGGCGACGAAAAAGGTGGGATCACAAAGCGCCACCAGACATGCATGCCTGGGTCATACACGACTCACTAAAGGAGCCAGGAGCCGACCCTGGTCCGCCTGCCGCAGGAGAAGCCCACCCTGTTTGCAGGAAGGAACGTATTCGGGAGGCCACCCTGGCCTGAGTGCCAAGCAGGTAAAAAAAAGAGAGTAACGGCAGGAGCCCACCCCGGCCGCGGTTGAGAAAAGTGGTAAGAGCCCTCCCCGTATCCCATGGGACCGTCTGACAGCAAGCGGTGTACCTGACTGTGCCTCCAGTCTCCGCTGTATAAAGTAAAAGCCCAAGCCTTGCAGGGAGATTTTGAGCAAAATCTCGCATGAACATGCCAGCCATTTTGAGGTCAGGTAGGATCAGCAAATCAGTATCGAGGAAGGCCCGGCGGCCATTTTAAAGTCAGGCACATGAGCGAATAGGCAGTGAGGAAGGGCCAGCGGCCATTTTAAAGTCAGGCAGATCAAAAAGGCACACAAGAAGTTGAAAAAGAAACGGAAAAAGGCAGAAAAAAAGAAAAAAGGAAAACAAAAGGCAAATAAAGAGTGCATTGGGAAAACAGGAAAGTCAGGCAAACAAATAAGAAGAGGCAAGCCTGCATTGCAACAATAATGACGGAGAAGAGCAATGACAGCAAATCTGCAAATGCAATTTTTCGGAGGCCACTACCATTTAGCATGTCGGATCCAGAGACGAAAGGCATTTGCTGGGAGAGATGTATTAGGCAATTTGAACACTACATTTGTGCGACATGCAAGGAGTATACAGACCAGCAGAGCATAGACCTGTTTTTAAACTTCGTGGGCGATGAGGTCGAGGACCTGCTAGTAACGTTTCCCTCAGAACAAACCTCAACATACAAAGGACTGATGAAGTGCCTCATTGACAAATTTGACCCGCAAAGAAATTTGGATTTTGAGAGGTACACATTTAACACCACATGCCTACTGGCAGAGAAGTCCCTTGATGATTTCACAACCAGACTGCACAAGCTGGTCACATACTGCGAATTTGCAAAAATTTGACAACGAGCAGGCCATAAGGCTGTGCATCATCAAAGGCTATCAGTCAGTGGAGTTCCGTGCCCGAATACTAAAAGAACCATATACATTGAAGAAGATACTAACAATGGCCTGGGCAGAAGCCAGAGCAACAGCACATGCCTGGCTAATGGAAAACGGAAAAGCAAGAACAGTGGAACAGGCTAATCACATAGCTGGGAATGCCAGAAAATGAGACAAAAAGCCGCCGCCACGGAAGCAGAAACAAGAAAGAGCATGCTATCGCTGTGGGCTCGAATTCCCACATGCTGGTGCCTGCCCAGCGATGGGTCACAAGTGCAGGAAATGCAACAGGGAAAACCATATTGTGAGTTCCTGCATGAGTGGTCAATTCAAAAGTGAGCAAGGAAGACCCGCAAGACAACAGACAGCGACAAGTAGATACGCATGGCACATGGGCACACAAACTCGCAGTCCGTCAGCTGAGTCAGATGAAACAAATGCGCAAGAGGCAGCAGAACGGCTGTACCTGATATCGGATGTATCAACAGAAGGTCGTACACCAGAGCACATCCAACTGGTTGACAAACAACAAATAAAGAAGACTTCGATGTCGAACATTGAGGTAGGGAACCATAACACCAGCTTTGTACTAGACAGTGGAGCTACATGCAACATCATGTGCATGTCAGAATATGAAAAGATGAAACAGAAACCACTGCTATCACCATCCACCATCGATGTCTTCACATGGGGCTCCATGAAACCAGTGGTGAACATGGGGAAATTCATAGAGACACTGACATATAAAGAAAGGTCGATAAAAGAAGTACACGTGCTATGCGGAGGCATCCCAGCACCGTGCCTCCTAAGCAATGTCACGGCGCAGGTGATGGGTCTCCTAGCAATGACCTATCACATGTCAGAATGACAAAACATTTTGAGAGAACACCCAGCCACACCACAGGGTCTGGGTAAACTTAAATACAAACAAATAACACTACACATCAATGAAGCAGTCAAGCCAGTGGCTCAGCATCACAGAAGAGTGCCCATACAGCTGCAGCCACAAGTGGAAGAGGAGATAAAAAGCCTAATTGAGCAAGACATTATAGAACCAGCAGATTGACCAATGCCATGGGTATCTCCGATAGTGGCAGTACCAAAAAAGTACATCAAAAATTTGCATCTGCGTTGACATGAGGATCCCCAACACGGCAATTGAAAGGGAAAGACACCCGGGGCCCCATCTCAATGACATTATTAGCTGTCTCACTGGAGCATGCCGGTTTTCAAAACTAGATCTATGCAAAGGATACCATCAGCTAGAGCTTGAGCCACAATCACAATATATCACGACATTCTCCACTCACATGGGTCTCTTTCGCTACAAGCGACACAGCTTTGGAATTTCATCAGCATCAGAAATATTTCAAGAAACAATAAGACAGGTGATCAGGCCAGTAGATATCAGTTTAAACTACAGCGATGATATCCTGGTATTCGGACGATCAGACGAGGAGCATGACAATGCTCTGCGAGAGGTATGTCGTCAACTGGAACAAGCAGGCCTGACCTTAAATGAGGACAAGTGTGAGCTGGGGAAGGGAGAACTGATGTTCTTTGGATATTTTCAAAAAAAGGAATGAGGTCAGATCCCAGCAAAGTGGAGAAATTTAAAAAAAACAAAGCCTCCAGCAGATGTAGCGGCGGTGAGGTCATTTCTTGGATTAGTGAGCTACTGCGCTCTATACATAAAAGACTTTGCCATAGTGAGCACCCCACTTCAAGACCTAACGAAGCAAGGTCAGAAATGTCTCTAGACAGATGAATGTGAAAAGGCGTTTGAGGCCATCAGAGACGCAGTCACAGCAGTTGATCATCTTGCATACTTCAACCCTTCGCTATGCACCGATCTCACTGTCGATGCCAGCCTAGTGGGACTAGGAGCTATTTTAGTGCAACACACACCCGGAAGAGACTCGCCCAGGCAAGTTGCGTATGTAAGCAAGAGTTTATCAGACATTTAGAGGGCATACTCGCAGCCAGAGAAGGAAAGCTTGGCAGTGGTATGGGCGTGTGAACACTACCACATGTTCATGTAGGGAAAACACTTCACCATTGTAACTGACCAACAAGCATTAGTAACTATTTTTTGGAAACCCTAACACAAAAATACCACCGCGCATTGAAAGGTAGAGAATACGAATGATGGACTATGACTTCAAGATAGTGCATAAACCTGGAAAGAAACACAACCCAGCTGACTGCATGTCACGACATCCGTTGCCACGAGTACCTGAGGTCACCTCCATGGCAGAAGAGTACCTAAACTTCGTGTTAAGACAAAACACCCCGCTCCAATAACACTGGAGGAGCTGGACCGAGAGACAGCAAGTGATGCCACTCTACAAGCAGTAAAAATAACAACAAGACAGCAACGGTGGAGACATGTGAACAACAGCAGCCCCATGGGGGAAGGAGTAAGAAGGGAGGAAGTGTTAGCATTTAAACAGATACAGGAAGAGCTGTCAGAAACAGAAAAAGGAGTTCTACTCAGAGGAACAAGAATAATAATACCAAAAACGTGACAGCGTCCCACATAGGCATAGTAGCAACAAAGAAGATGCTACAGGAAAGAGTATGGTTCCCAGGGCTGGATCGACTGGAGGAAGACACAATAATGAATTGTCACTTATGCCAAATAACGGGAAGGCCAGCAAAGCCAGAGCAGCTGAGGATGTCCCACCTTCCCGGGGCAGTGTGACCAACACTGGCCACTGACTTCTATGGGCCACTGGACACTGGCAACTCCCTGCAAGTAGTAATTGATGAATACTCAAGGTTCCCCATAGTACAACAAGTGTCATCAACATCAGCCAGAGCAACGTTGCCGATATTAGATGACATAGCCGCAGCATGGGGCTCCCCACAAACAATGAAGACAGACAATGGATCACCCTTCTTGGGGTAGGAGTTTCGCAAATTCCTGGCGTACCTGGGCATCCACCACAGGAAGGTAATGCCTCTGTGGCCACAAGCAAACGGCATGGTGGAAAGATTCATGGAAAACATAAAGAATGCAGTCAAACGTGTTAAACTGGCACAGATCTCCGTGGGCCAGGCACTCTGTCAAAGATTAAGAGACTACCAAAACACACCTCACAGCTCAACGGGCAGATGCCCAGCAGAATTGGTGTTAGGACGTACAAGCAGGACAAGATTGCCCCAGCTAGAGGCAAAAGCGCCGCCAAAGAACAACAGCACCGCCGCAAGAGACCTAGAGACGAAGACGAAAAAAAAACTATACGCAGAGGCACGGAGATATGCCACGTCAGCAACACTGAAGCAAGGGGAATTAGTACTGGTGCGTCAAAGGCAAGCCAGGAAGTCCGACAGCATTTTCTCACGTGAACCTCTAACGATAACAAATTTCAAGGGGCCCATTATAACAGCTGCGTCAGGCCCCTATCGGATCATGAGAAACAGCTCACATTTCAAGGGACTCCGAAAATCAGATGAGGACGAAGGAGAGGCAGCCCTCAAGAGCAATGCAAAAGATGTCAAAGAGGAAGTCATGGAGAGCATGGAAGGGACATCACACGGCAATAAACGAGATCCAGTAGACGAGATGCAGAATGCAGATACAGAAGTGATATATTCAAAGAGAGTGAGCCGAAGGCCAAAGAGACTTATCAAGGAAATATAGTTGTGGCAGCAAATAACAATGATGACAGGCACTTCTGTCCCATGGTCTGCCAGATTATTTTCTCTCTCCATTTCTCTCTCTCTCTCTTTCTTCTTTTTCTTCACCACCAAGGGGGGAAGATATAGCGATGTGATGCAGAGGGCACTAGGACCCTGCACACGACCTGGGGAGGGCCAGCCACCGAACACCACTTCCGGTCAGGGAAGTGGACGACACCTGGTGGCCAACCAGAGACGTGAGGGGTCGTGCCTGCGAGCACGATGTTGAAGAACGGAATAAAGAACTAGAAAACCCCTACCGGTGTGCTGGCGTTTCCTTGGGATCAGGGGCGCTGCAGGTACACGACAGAAGGGGTCATGACATTTTTAAAAGTCCTATTCGATAACATACCTTTATTCTTAATAGGTATTTAAACACCAAATTTTAAATCCTGCATTTTGAAAGTTTATGTTGTAATACGGCTTGTGAAAACGCCCAGAGCATCGCAATTTAAAATTATTTTATGAATATAATACATCATGCATTTTAATCTGTTGTTGGACTTGGCCCTTTTTGGCAGGTTCACCCCTAAACTTTATGCCTTTTCTCTGACATGATATTGGTGGTTTTAGGCCTCTGGGCACTTTAGCACTGTGGTTCAGTGTAAAGTGCGTGCTCTCTCTGTGTTACATTTGTAAGGTTGGCCTGCCCTCCATAGGAATGCATTGGGGATTCCCTGATCACTGTGTGTCAGTGGTAATCCCTGTTATGAGAGGAGCAGTGTGGTCAAGTCTGGTATGTATGAAATTGTGTGAATAAATGCTGCGCAATGGTGTGCGCAGATTTATTGTGGTTATTTTAGAAATTCCACTTTTAGAAGCTGGCATTTCTGTGTGCTATGTGTCTCTCTGGCTGATGTGACTTGCATGTCTGGCTTGTGAGTGACAAGAGCTGGGAGGTGTGTGTGGCTCCAGGAGGGGCAGGAAGAGTCAGCGCTAAGCTGAATGGGACACCTGGGCTGAGAGTTGTGGGAGGGGTAATCCCCTGACTCTGAATAGGATGGTGACTGTACAATGCTGGCTCCGCCCTCTGTGGTGTGTCTGATCACCTAGCACCCACCTGACAAAGAGGAAGAGGAGCTTGCCAAACAGAGTGCTCCAAATCCTCCCTGAACGAGTTGCATCTGGTTCCCCCATGCCCTGCACTACAGACAAAGGAATACTGGGTATAATGTAGGGGCTGTGACCCCATGAAGTTGTTCAGTCCTTGTTACTGAATCCTGCCGGGGCGTGCTGCTGCAGGGGCCCAGGGGGGGATGCCATGAGGGCTTGCCTCCCTGGGCCCAGCATTGCCCCTTGATCCCTAAGGGAAATTTTTACTTGGGACCTTCTGCTTTGCTTGTGGACCTTAAGGACCTTGTTCTGACTTTAGTGCCCTGGGAAGCGCTGTGCTTTAATTACTTGATTTCCCCCAGAAAAGGAGCTCGAGGGCTCCCCAGCGCTGAGCTGCCCTCAAGGGAGAGGGAATCCCCAGTGTATGGATTCCCCCGTGCTCCGTGATCGAGCGGGAGCCCACCCCACTTATTTTTATATTTTAATCATGGGTGCCCACCCCACATGGCCGCTTTCTATTTATTTTTAACTGCGGGTGCCCAACCCGCGTTTCTCCTGCCTAGCGGGAGTCTACCAGGCTTTATGAGCATTTAGAAATCGCGGGTGCCCACCCCGCATGGTGTGCCCTTGCGGGTGCCCACCCCACTCATGTGCTTTGATTTATGGCGGGTGCCCACCCCGCGTTTCACCATTGCGGCCCGGGCAACCGAAGAAATCTTTGCCCGGCCACAGCAGCGCAACCAGGAAGTCAGGCACGTCTGCCTGGCCTGGGGCGGAGCCTGCGACCGGAAACCGGAAATCTGGAGCCTCGCGGGCTCCACATTGAAGCCCTAGTCCGCGGAGAGGGACCGGGTGAAGTGCAGAAGAAGCCAGGCGGGAGCCCACCCTGCACAGGCGACTAAGATCAAGACTGCCCCCAACACATGGAAGGAGAGAGAGAGAGTCCCCGAGGAGCGGGGGCTCTCCCGTGCATGCTGCCGGGACCGGAGAAGGATCCAATGGACCTCCGGTGAGTGGGCTGCATGCTGGCACCTTGCGAATGACGATTTCTTGAGCGGCCCCCACCTGATAGGGGGCTGCTCCTACGTTGTTGGCCTTTGTTCTGAAAGGGCCCAGAGGGGCCTGTGCTGTTCCCCATGTCACGGCCTATTTCCTGAGCGGCCCCTGCCTGATAGGGGGGTTGCTCCAATGATCCGGGCCATGCTTTATTGGGGTACTGGTCCTCACGAGGCACCCGAGCAGCCATCCTGGCTTTCCTGAGTGGCCCCTGCCTGATAGGGGGGTCGCTCCAATGATGGGGCAACATTTGTTTTTAAGAGGGCCCATAAGGGTCCGTGCCCTCCAGATTTGGCCATGTTTTCACAGTTGCCCCGCTTGCCAGTGGGCAACTGCAACAATTGGGCAAGAGTATGTAGAGAGCCCCCGTGAGGTCCAGAGGGCACAGTTGTGCCAGGGCCCCTTCATTTTGTTTTATTCCTAGCTGCGCAGCACCAGCGCGGGCAGCTGCAACACTTCTGCACATTTGTTCAGAAGGCACATTGAGTGCCCGGCCTTTATTTTCATTCACAGCTGCACAGCAATTAGTGCCAGCTGTAACATTTAGGCTGTTAGTTCTTGGGAGCATTTTGTGACTGAGACAGGAGTGAGGTACACTCCCTGACCCAGCGCAATTGCGCACATGGATTCTGCTGCCTTGGCAGCACGCCCTGACTTTGGGACATAGGGCATTTGAGCCCCTTTTAGAAGGCCAGTTGGCCAGGGAGACTGTTAGATTTGTTGGGCGCCAGGCCCTAATGTGATTTATGTGGTGGTAGGAAATGTGATTTATCTCCTATAATTTACGCACCCTGTTTCATGCCTCTAATGTGGTTTTATGATTATGAAGTTTTGCATACTTTGTTATGTTTGAGTTATTCTCTACTATGGTTTAGGTATAAAGTTATTTGCCTACTATGGTTTATGCTAGTGAAATTATTTCCTAATGTGAGTTATACTTAGGAGGTTATAGTCTAATGCGTTTAGACTTATGAGAAGATTGCACAATGTGTTTATGCTTATGAGGTTGGCTCAGAATATTTTTCACGACTAATGTAATACTGTGCATAATATCGTTTGTGTTACAGGATGATGCTGAGTACAGTGTTTGCCAGTAATTACTGGTTGTGTTCTACGTTTATTATATGTTCTACATTTACTATCTTTACAAAGTGAGGGTTCTGACAGTGGTCCATGTGGCCCTGTCATGTGTATATAATCCCCTGTAAATATTGCGCAGTGCCTGTTGGCACAGTGTATATTGTGTGATTACTATTCTAATTGTGTTTTATGATAGGCTATTTTTGATATAACCTTGTGTGGAGTTCCTTTTGTGGTGTACCTGGTATGTTGTTGCTGTGTGTGTGTTGCGCAAACGCTTTACACATTGCCTCTGGGATAAGCCTGACTGCTCGTGCCAAGCTACCAAGGGGGTGAGCAGGGGTTATCTTCAGCGTGTAACTCCCTTGCCCTGACTAGAGTGGTGGTCTCTGCCTGGCTTTGTCGCAAGCCTTAGCCAACCAGAGAACCCATTTCTAACATCTGTCAATTTTATTGCAATGATTTTAAGAACCAAAGCAATTATTCAATAAACTTAAACTGTAACGCAGCGCTGCATGGCTTTCTAATAAATATGCCTTTCAGTTTCCATGTTAGTATCTCTCTTTTACGTTGTGTATTGTCTTCTACCTGCTTCCCCTGCTTTGGTTTTGCAAGATTTTTATTTCTTGCCCATAAATCTCTATTTTCTTTTCAGTATCCCACACCATGTTTCCAGTAATCTCTAGCAGATAATTGGTGCTGGTGGTTTTCAATTGTTAAACTGATATTTACATTGCATTCATCTGAAAAACTCCCTCGCATTTATTTTATCTCTATTGAGCACAATTTGGGATTTAATAAGTTTACAACCAAGTATAAAGTTGCAGATGCTTCATGAAATGAATTACCGTTCGAGTTTCAAGAGCAGTAAAAAACAGTCCTATGCAGAGACGCGCGAGCGCGCGATTCAAGATGGGCACCCCCTGGGAGCTCTAGTGCATTTTTCGCCCGTTTTTATCTTTTTAACGACGATTCATGTCAGAAAATCGTCTTTAAGCATGCCTACCTGTATTGTGGAGCGAATTCCTGCGTTTTTGGGCACTGGAAGTGGTTCTTTTTGCCGCCTGGTTCCTGCTCCCTGCTCAGCCTTAAGGTACAGCCGAGTTTCTCTGTCAAGGGGGCGAAGTGGACTTATAAGAGAGGGCCTGGCTTGGGCCTAGCCACTCCCACAGCCCATGTTAGCTGGTGCACCAGCTATTTTTCAGGCATCTCCACAGCATTTTGCTTCTCTGATATTAATTTGATTCTGCTATTGTTATTTTCATTCCTTTTCATGAAAATGGAAAACAAAGCATCTATTAATAATAAAAGGAGACAGCAAGTCTCCCCTCCTCCGATTAAATCAAAGGTAGTAGAGTCATCTGAACCTTCCTTATCATTAATATTGGAAGAAATTTGTTATAAAGAAGTACGGGAGTCCACTGGTTCATGTAAGATACTTCTTTAATGGTAGCTTAGTTCCATCACAGGTGGTCAGGATAACAGGAGGAAGTTAGGAAGTACAAGGATAGCCCCACCAGGAGCAAGCTCCATTCAGCTCAGCCTGAGTACACCAACTGCCAAACTCCTCTGGAGAGACACCCAAGCATTCCATGATGTCATACAACATTCCAACCCCAACAGAGCTGTGCAGTAGAGGAAAGCTAGCAAGTAATCTACAACACATCCTCTTCCCTTAGGGAACAAAAGAAGTAAAGTAAGATACCCCATAAACCTTAGGCAAGAAGATGCAGCAATAAAGTGCACCTAACCTTGGGAGTAAAGCACGAGGGATCACAAAACGACTGGCATGAACAGACATATGTAAAAGATCACAAACAACATCACTACACGCCCCATCCCCCTCCCTTAGGGAAAATAATGCAAAGCACAGATGAAAAACACAATGCAACAAGAAAGACGAACACCCACCCAACCTCCCCAAAAGTGGGTACACCCAGGGAAAACACCCTGTAACCAGGTGGATGTAAAAACAGACCCTTGAAAGAAAACAACATCTCCAAAAACAACAACAACAAGGATTAGGCTAGAAGGCATGCTGACTCTAAAGATCAAACACAAAACTGCACACTCAAAGTCCTCCAAACATGAGACCCTTGGCCACGAGTTCCATGGAGGCGGACTTCGACTGTAACACAGTGTCAACTAGAAAAGAAGACCCATTGATAGCGCTGGAAATTAGTCAAGCACGCCAAAAACACAGAGTACTAACCCTTGAAAAAAAAACAACCTCCCCTAAATAGGGTACACCATAGGGTACACAGACCCAAGAACTAGAAAACTAAAATAGAGGCATTGCCTACCCCCATAACCTCCCAAATAATGAATACACAATGAGTTAAACACAAAGACAAAATAGAGGCATTGCCTACCCCCACAACCTCCCCAAAGGAATGGGTACACTCTAAGTACAAAGACAACAACTTAAAGGCATTGACTACCTACGAACGCAACCTAAACCACATCCCCTAACTAGTTTACACCTAGAAGGGTACGCAGAGTACTAACCCTGGAACACCGAAAACTAAATTAGAGGCATAGATTACCCCCACGACCTGCCCACAGAGACACAGAGACAGGAACACTCCAAAACAAACACTTCAGAACACACAATACCCCTTTAGGTACACCACAGGACAATCACCCTGGGAACTGACACCACAAGGTAGACACCCAGTTAAAGAAAAACTACCACCTCCGCTACATTTGGTACAACAGCATACCAACTGACCTCCCCATTGCCAGGTACAATACCCTTGTACAAGGGTACAACGCAAAGTATACGTCACCAAAACAAAACTTGAATTTGAGTACGGACTGCTCCCTCCAACTGCTCATGACTGAGTACAACGCCCCCAAGACCTCCCCAAAAATGGGTACACACAGCACATGTAAACTAAACAGAGAGCGCCGTACAATTGTTATATACCCCAAAAAAAACATGACTGTAAAAACACTGACTAAAATTTGACATGCATAAATGTGACAAAAATTCCAATAAACAGAAAAACCATATACTCTGGTGAGCGATCTCTCACCCGACACCTCGAGAGATAGACAGTTCCATACAGAGCCAAGAGTTCCATTCCATGTTGACTCGATGTGCTTCGTCATCCCCTTGCTGTACAGGACGTTCACCACCGCAAGTCACTAAGCAGCTGAACTGAAGACAAACACCTTCCAACGAAACCGTTGCTGCAATCGCCAGGAAAAACCAGCGCAACGAACACAGAATTGCTTTATACGTGCTTCCAACGAGCACCGGGACCCACAAGCAAGACGCGACAGCATGAAGTGATG
This sequence comes from Triturus cristatus, assembly GCF_964204655.1. NCBI lineage: Eukaryota > Metazoa > Chordata > Amphibia > Caudata > Salamandridae > Triturus > Triturus cristatus. The sequence continues at coordinate 744,643,890 of NC_140583.1, forward strand.
AGATCGTTGTTACGCGCAGTTACAGGAATGTAGCCATGGCAACGTCAAAATGGCCGCAGAAGACGTAGTAGGCGTGAATGCGTTAGTAACGCCCACACGTCTGACGACACAGAAACACGTAGGACAGTCGAATGCAGAACTTACGGAGTGGCAAGGAGTTCTGCTACTACCAGTGAACGTTCGATGATGTCACCAGAATAGGATTAGAGGTCGAAGACAGCAGAGCTCCAATCGAAATAACTGCCACGGCAAGACAGCACACCCGGTAAGCAGAAGTGAATGAGTTGCTTGAGTCGCGCTCTTCGTATGACGTGCTCATTTTATCTGCTTACTTCCACTGACCAAAGCGCTTGTTACACCATCGCCTCACACACCAACTTCCCCTCAAGAAACGATCAGTCCCAGCGTTTAAGGCAGTCCAGCATAGATGGGCTAGATTTAAATCGAATCACAATGAAGGTAGTCACCACAGTCCTTCTCCTCCCTAAAATACACCCCCGCTCTCAGCTGATGAGATAAAACGTTAGTGGGAAGAGCAGAAAACACAGCAGGCTTGTTGAGAGAGACTGTTCACTGATGACAGCAGGTTCCAGAGTGATGTGAATACAAACGCCCAGGCTGCAGGCTGTCCAGGTGGTACAGGACACTGGTGGGGCTGACCAGGGCGTTACTTTTGCGTTTCAATTGACATCTTGAAAGTCCTTAAACTCCTTAGTTCCTTTTCTTTTGGTTCCTTAGTTGCTAGAAGTCCTTACTCCTTAGTGCACACGTCAGTCCTTAAGATCGTCGCCAAAATGTTATAAAGAAGTACGGGAGTCCACTGGTTCATGTAAGATACTTCTTTAATGGTAGCTTAGTTCCATCACAGGTGGTCAGGATAACAGGAGGAAGTTAGGAAGTACAAGGATAGCCCCACCAGGAGCAAGCTCCATTCAGCTCAGCCTGAGTACACCAACTGCCAAACTCCTCTGGAGAGACACCCAGGCATTCCATGATGTCATACAACATTCCAACCCCAACAGAGCTGTGCAGTAGAGGAAAGCTAGCAAGTAATCTACAACAAAATTCAAGCACTCCGTGTTAATACAGAGGCCATTGCGACAGAAGTCAAAAGTGTTCGTAAGGAAATGGCCAGTTTGTCAATGAAAATTTCGGACAATTCAATTAAAATTCAAGATAACAAGGCAAAAATATGACACCTTTACTTCTTTAGTGGCTAAAATTTCTCCTATGCGTTCTTTATTGTTGGATTTGGAAAATCGCAACAGGCAATGCAATCTTCGCATATTTAATTTACCCTAAGATGTTGAGGGAGCTAACTGTAGATCTTATTTGGAAAATCTGATTCCTGGTCTTTTGCAAATCAAATTTCCTGAAAAATTTGTAATTGATAAGGCTCACAGGATTCCCTCTCATCGTAACCCTCATCACACTAAACCACGACAAATGATCTTTAAGGTTCTCCGTCACCATCATTTGGTTTTAATCAGAAAAGCAGCACAAGAAATTCCTTCCCAGATGGTTAATGGAAATTAAATTTGTATTCATCAAGATTTTGCCAAATAAACTGTTTCAATTCGCAAGGAATTTACTGCTCTTCGACCTCAACTTCGCAGTTTTGGCTACAAATATGGACTTTTTGATCCATCGACGATGCACATTTGGAAAGATATTTTCTCTAAATCTTTTCAACGTCCTGAAGATTTGAAGCATTTTATAGATCAACAGTCTCAACACTCAATGGATACTAATGACTCTACTACTTGAGCTATATCCATTACTACCTTTTCTGACATGTTACTGATATTTTATCATATTGGGCTCCAGCGGTTCCGGCCATGCTTGTAGACCGTGTGTGCGTTTCAAGTTTCACATTTATGTCTTCTGTTTCTCGTTTTTTCCAGATTTGTTCTTTTCTTCTTCCCTTCTGCTTGTTCTGGAGCTACCTTTTTCTCATCCCCTTTCTAATTTGTTTTCCCTTCTCTTATCTTTCTCTTCTTGTTCTCTTTTCTCCTCTCCTCTACTATGGCTAATGTTCATAATCTTAAAGTTGTGTCATTAAATGTTAAAGGTTTGCGCCACCCAGCTAAACGTACAAAAATTTTAGATTATTAAGGGAATTGTAAAGCTGACATTTGTTTTATTCAAGAGACTCATATCGATGACAAAAGTTTAGGTTATATGAAAAAGAAATGGGTAGATTCGATTATCTCTTCTCCTGCTAATGGTAAGAAAATGGTGTGGCTATTCTTTTTGCAAAAAAATTACACTGTTAAATTTTGAGTAAAAATTCAGATGCAGATGGCAGATATATATTCACTGAAATTAAAGTTCATGACTCATTTTTATTTTTACTTAATGTGTATGGTCCTACTGCAGATGATCCTATTTTTTGGTCTACGCTTACTACAGAGCTTTTAAAAGTTGGAAATGTTCCTTTAATTGTTGGAGGTGATTTTAATGTTATTTCTGACCCTTTATTAGATAGGCTATCTCTTACTAAATTTCACCCTTCTAAAGTATATTTTGCGCTCAAAGCCTTTCTTCATACCACTAAATTAGTAGATATTTGGAGATTACATTTCCCCACAGAAAAAAGTTTTTCTTTTTTTTCCAACCCTCATAACTCCCATTCTAGAATTAATTGTTTATTGATTTCCAGGAAATTAATTAATTCAGTACAAAATCCTCAAATTGGTAACATAGATGTCTCAGACCATGCTCAGATTTCCTTGGTTTTGAATATAGAATCAACTTACGCTAAACAGTTTAGATGGCGAATTAACACTGGTATAGTGTTAAATGATCAGAACAAACCTAAACTTTTAACAGCCATTAACGACTATTTTTTATTTAACCCAGAAGATTCTACCACTATGATTAATAGATGGGATGCTTTTAAAGCTTATATTAGGGGGGTAACGATCTCCATTATGGCGCATGATAACAAAATATTTAATGCGAATATTAAAGACCTACAAAAACAGATTGCGAAAAATGAACGACTTTTTATTACCTCCAATGACCCTCAATATAAAATTAAACTGCAAAAATTACGATATGAATTTAATTCTATCCTTAGTAAAAGAGCAGGCATTCAAATCTCTAATGCTAAAGCCAGATTTAGTTTTAATGCCAATAGATCTGGAAGACTCTTAGCTAATTATCTACACATTAAAAAGGACAAAACTCAAATCAATTCAGTTCATGGTCCTCATGGTAAAATTGCTTTTTCTCACAATGAAATTGTTACTGAATTTTTGAATTTCTATTCTAAATTATATAATAAGCCTGATTTTCAGGATGCTTCTTTAATTGATTCCTTTTCAGCTTCCTGTGGATTACCTAAGATATCACAATCTGATAAAAATTGACTTGATACCCCCATCAATAGAGATGAAATTTTGTCAGCCATAAAATCCCTTAAAAAAAAAAAGTCTCCTGGTCCTGATGGGATACCGGCAGAATTTTACAAAAAATTTCAATCACGCCTTTTACCTTTTTTATTTCAACTTTTTGAGTTTTTTGGATCTTCAGGTTCCACCTCTGGTTCCTTTACTGAAGCTTTAATTATTGTTCTGCCAAAGCCAGATAAAGATCCCACTCTTGTATCTAACTATCGACCTATATCTTTAATTAATCAAGATTGTAAATTATATGCAAAAATACTCGCTACAAGATTAGGCCCTATTTTAGATTCAATTATCCACCCTGATCAATCTGGCTTTATGAAGAATAGATATTCTGCAAATAATACAAGAACTTTGCAACACGTTATTGAACAAAGTTCTACTTTAACGCTTTCTCCAGGTATTTTAGCTTTAGATGCTGAAAAAGCTTTTGATAAAATACATTGGCAATTTTTATTTCATACGTTATCATCATTTAATTTTGGAGACTCTTTTATACGTATGATTTCAGTTCTGTTGTATGCCCCTACTGCACGTTTATATATTAATGGTCAAGTTTCTCATCAATTTTCACTTTTTAGAGGTACAAGACAAGGATGTCCCCTTTCCCCACTTTTATTTTTAATTGGTATTGAACCTTTTCTTTCTTCAATAAGAAACTGTGATGACATTATGGGAATCACTATTAAAGATGTTCTTGTTAAAACCCTTGCATATGCAGATGATGTGCTTTTATTTATTAGTGACCCCATATCCTCTTTCCCCTCTTTAATTAATATTATAGAAAAATACTCTACAGTTTCAGGATATACTTTAAATACCAACAAAACTGAATTTTTCCCTTTAAATATTTATTGCACTCCTGATATGCACCCCATGAATGGAATTATTTGGCAACAGACTAAATTAAAATATCTTGGTATCCTATTTTCTTCATCCATAAAATCAACAATTACTTTAAATTGTGATTTTCTATTAAATTATATTAAAGATAAAACTTCTTCGTCATTGCATCTTTCATGGTGGGGCAGAATTGATTCTATCAAAATGACTATAGCTCCTATAATCTTTTATACCCTTGCCATGATTCCTACTCAATTCCCATTAAAGTTTTACAAAGATGTTGATAAATCGATATCTAAGTTTTTATGTTACAGCAAATCACCTCGTATTAGTTACAAAATATTAAAAATACCCAAATATAATGTTGGATTTAGTATCCCTGACTTTTTTCTCTATCATAAAGCCTTTATTTTAAAACAAAGTTCGATTTGGTTTAATCGTTCATTTTTAAAGAACCCACCTGCTTGGCTATCTATTGCGAAATCATTAGTAAATCCTCTTCCACTACCTTCTCTGATAAAAATGTCTAATAAGGAACTATTTTTTCATAAATCTGTTATTATTAAATCTACTAAAATAATGTTTAATGAATAGACATGTTAGTTTCTGGTTTTCATGGATCGAAGCTGGTATTTTTTATCTTAAAGATGTTTATACCAATAATACATTCATTTCGTTTGAAACATTACAATCCAAATTTGGTTTATCTCAATCTAATTTTATTAAATATCAATATGTGTGCAACTCCATGTTGAATTCTTTCCCAGATGCTATTCCCTCAAATGTTGCAGCTGATTTATCAATTTACATTCAAACGGTGTCTACTTCATCTCATGGTGTTTCTATTCTATATAAAAAGTTTTCGAATACTTTAGGTAGTAATATAGATATGCTCTCAACTTTTTGGAACAATGAACTTTCACTTTCTTTATCTAATGACACATGGAAAGATATCTGGCTTAGTGGTATATCTGGTTGGCTACCGGTATCACTTTACCAAACTAATTCTTATATTCTGCTTAATAGGTTATGGACTCCAGTACGTTTATTCCAAGCTAAACTTCTTCCTACTGCAGAATGTTGGCATTGTAAATTACAACCTGGTACATTACAACATATGTTATTTGATTGTTCTTTAGATTTAACCCCTTCGCTGCGGTGCGAATTCCGCCGCAGCGCTGGGGGGGCTGAGGGGTGAGCGCGGCGCCGCCATGCTCATGACGGAACCACACCGTCATGAGTCACGGGCGAGCTGTGCTCATGACGGCGTGGTTCCGTCACGACTCCGCCCACTGTCTATTTCGCCCGCACAGGCGGGGAATTAGTGCCGCGTGGGAGGAGCGGCCGCCAACGGCCGCAGCATGACGGAACCACGCCATCATGAGCACATGCCGCCCCTGGCTCATGACGGCATGGTTCCGTCATGAGCGCACAAGGGGTTAAAATTCTGGTCTGAAGTTTGGGATATTATAAAAAAGATTATAAAAATTCATGGTGATGTTTCTTATCAATTGTTAATATGCAAATCTTAAATGTTTTAGAAGGTAAACATTTCAATTTTCTAATTTCAGCAGCTTTGAAATCTATTACTTATTGTTGGAAGGACATTTCTTCATTATCTGTTAGTGCATGGTGGTCATGGGTTATTTTTACGAGAAGAGGTGCTCAACTTTCCATGAAAGGGATTCTTCATAATTCTATCTCTTTTCAATCATTTTGGTTACCTATTGATATATATTTATCCTCCTAATAAGGTATTGATTATTTATCGTTTGGTTTGATTATATCTCGTTTAATATTACCATTTTTTATTGTAGCTCTATTTATATTTAATGCTCTAATTTTATGGTTATTTCCATCTCTCCCTTCCCTCTTTTAGGTTTCACATGAATATGTAATATCTATTTACCTATGGTATTTTATTTATGACTTCGATCATTTTTTATTGTCATGGTTAGGTATTTTCGCCTTATAATACTCTTTTTTGTATTGTCTTTGTTTATTGTCTATATTCAAAACTCAATAAAATATTTTTAACTTAAAAACAGTCCTATGCCGTAAAGGCACAGATGGGAAACCTAGGTACTAGCTATGAACAGAATAAGTACCTTCCACCTTGCCTCAGATGGTCACCAAGGGCCATGTCATTATCCATTTCTGAGCACTGAACAGACACAGTCCAGGCATTTGTTTTTTTTCCGAAATTGCGCCGTCTGCAGTTCTTTGCTTAACACAGCTCAGAAACACAGAGGGGCAATTCAATATTCAAGAAAAACAAAGGCATGGATCCATTCCATGTACAGCGCTCAGAACGGAATTATTTTACAATCCCAGAAGAGAGCTGGAAGGCCAAGTATCACCCTCTACTTAACAAACTAACCCAGGAACCTAATGCATTTCACTTAATGCCAAGTGTGTGAGTTTTGGAGGCGGTGCGAAGACAAATCACACCTGGTCTTATGCTGTGTCCCCCATGCTTGGTGCTGTTTCCCTAGGCCATGCACTTTTCTCCCGGCTCTCTTGCACTGCCCCAACTCCTTTGGACTAATCACTGTTCCACCCTATTAAGCCCTCCACTCTCTACCCCTTTGCCTTTGCTCTCCACAGTTGATCCTGGGCTACTCCGGCCCCCTCCCTTGATCCCTTCGTTGCTCAGTTCACTTTTGATGCCATACTGATATTCTCTTCATCACCTCATCATGGTTGAATCTGGTCTTTCAGCCAAGTAGGCTGTACCCCTGATGCCAAGTTTGCTCCTAATTTGCCTGCGAGGGATGCCTGTTCTAGTGATACACCAGTGGTCTTGTCAATATGTGAGGGAAGCTTGTACTGCTGATTCCCAATTGGTACATATTTCTGCTGAGGCTTGAGAAAATATTCACTGTAAAAAGGCTAATATATTTGGCATTGCCAATGCTTATTTCCTTTGTGTTGCACTGCTCTCTACTGCAAGACTTTCCTTCACTCCCCCAGTTGTGATTTCCTTTTGTCTTCCTAGTAGCTATGATAAGCATACTGATTTGGATCTGTCAAAAGGGCTGGGGTATTAGGAGAGCACAGCAGAACCATGAAATTACTTTTAGACAGTCATTGTTTGTATGGGATTTGTTTCAGTGCCAAGTATATGGACGTCAGTGCTTGTTTTGCTTGCACAACTTGCTGCTATGAGGTATGTGGCATATGCTCTTAGAAACAAATTCTCTTTTCCACATCAGCCGCAAACTCTTCATAAATTCATTGCTCAATCATCCATGCATGTAGTAAAAAACCCATTCATCCATCCATGTATTCACAAATTCATCAAACTATTCATTCATACCTTCACAAACGGAATGGAATGGAAAGATGGAATGGAATGGAAAGATTTTTATATAGCGCATGGCTACCCGGGAGCATCCCAGCGCTAAAGTGGTTACTAGAGTTGGACAGGACCTTTACGGAAAGAGCCACGTCTTTAATTGTTTCCGGTATGCTAAATGGTTGGGTTGGCAGATGCAGCGGCAGGCTATTCCATAGTTTTGAGGCCTTATATGAATAACGCTGGCCGCCACTTTTGGCCTTCTTAATCCTAGGTACCGCTGCTAGGTACAGCTCATCAGAGCGGAGGCTTCTGTTGGCCTTGTAAGGGTGAATCATGTCTTTAATAATAGGAGGTCCATTCCCTCCTAGAGCCATATGGGCAACGCAGAGTGCTTTAAAGTTAATTTTCTCCTGCTCCGGTAACCAGTGGAGGGTGCGTAGTGCTGGCTTTGCCGAGCAGCGATTGTGGGTTTACATAAGCAGTCTTGCAGTGGAGTTTTGTGCAATCAGCAATTTTGTGCTGACTGCGTTTGGGGCGCCCAGGTAAAGGGCGTTACAATAATCTAACCTGGAGATGATAAGCGCTTGGACCAGTTTTTGTTTGCTTGGTCCGGTAGGAGGGGCAGCACTTTGCATATCATTCTTAGCATGCCATTACAAGAAGCAGCGGTCTTGCTGGCTTGGACTTCAAATGTAACATCTTGATCCAACCAAACACCCAGGCTTTTTATCTCAGTTTTAGGGCTAGGTGCCGGGCCCATACACGCTGGCCACATGGTGTTAGATTTGAAATGTATCTAGTTCCATCACAGGTGGTCAGGATAACAGGAGGAAGTTAGGAAGTACAAGGATAGCCCCACCAGGAGCAAGCTCCATTCAGCTCAGCCTGAGTACACCAACTGCCAAACTCCTCTGGAGAGACACCCAAGCATTCCATGATGTCATACAACATTCCAACCCCAACAGAGCTGTGCAGTAGAGGAAAGCTAGCAAGTAATCTACAACACATCCTCTTCCCTTAGGGAACAAAAGAAGTAAAGTAAGATACCCCATAAACCTTAGGCAAGAAGATGCAGCAATAAAGTGCACCTAACCTTGGGAGTAAAGCACGAGGGATCACAAAACGACTGGCATGAACAGACATATGTAAAAGATCACAAACAACATCACTACACGCCCCATCCCCCTCCCTTAGGGAAAATAATGCAAAGCACAGATGAAAAACACAATGCAACAAGAAAGACGAACACCCACCCAACCTCCCCAAAAGTGGGTACACCCAGGGAAAACACCCTGTAACCAGGTGGATGTAAAAACAGACCCTTGAAAGAAAACAACATCTCCAAAAACAACAACAACAAGGATTAGGCTAGAAGGCATGCTGACTCTAAAGATCAAACACAAAACTGCACACTCAAAGTCCTCCAAACATGAGACCCTTGGCCACGAGTTCCATGGAGGCGGACTTCGACTGTAACACAGTGTCAACTAGAAAAGAAGACCCATTGATAGCGCTGGAAATTAGTCAAGCACGCCAAAAACACAGAGTACTAACCCTTGAAAAAAAAACAACCTCCCCTAAATAGGGTACACCATAGGGTACACAGACCCAAGAACTAGAAAACTAAAATAGAGGCATTGCCTACCCCCATAACCTCCCAAATAATGAATACACAATGAGTTAAACACAAAGACAAAATAGAGGCATTGCCTACCCCCACAACCTCCCCAAAGGAATGGGTACACTCTAAGTACAAAGACAACAACTTAAAGGCATTGACTACCTACGAACGCAACCTAAACCACATCCCCTAACTAGTTTACACCTAGAAGGGTACGCAGAGTACTAACCCTGGAACACCGAAAACTAAATTAGAGGCATAGATTACCCCCACGACCTGCCCACAGAGACACAGAGACAGGAACACTCCAAAACAAACACTTCAGAACACACAATACCCCTTTAGGTACACCACAGGACAATCACCCTGGGAACTGACACCACAAGGTAGACACCCAGTTAAAGAAAAACTACCACCTCCGCTACATTTGGTACAACAGCATACCAACTGACCTCCCCATTGCCAGGTACAATACCCTTGTACAAGGGTACAACGCAAAGTATACGTCACCAAAACAAAACTTGAATTTGAGTACGGACTGCTCCCTCCAACTGCTCATGACTGAGTACAACGCCCCCAAGACCTCCCCAAAAATGGGTACACACAGCACATGTAAACTAAACAGAGAGCGCCGTACAATTGTTATATACCCCAAAAAAAACATGACTGTAAAAACACTGACTAAAATTTGACATGCATAAATGTGACAAAAATTCCAATAAACAGAAAAACCATATACTCTGGTGAGCGATCTCTCACCCGACACCTCGAGAGATAGACAGTTCCATACAGAGCCAAGAGTTCCATTCCATGTTGACTCGATGTGCTTCGTCATCCCCTTGCTGTACAGGACGTTCACCACCGCAAGTCACTAAGCAGCTGAACTGAAGACAAACACCTTCCAACGAAACCGTTGCTGCAATCGCCAGGAAAAACCAGCGCAACGAACACAGAATTGCTTTATACGTGCTTCCAACGAGCACCGGGACCCACAAGCAAGACGCGACAGCATGAAGTGATGAGATCGTTGTTACGCGCAGTTACAGGAATGTAGCCATGGCAACGTCAAAATGGCCGCAGAAGACGTAGTAGGCGTGAATGCGTTAGTAACGCCCACACGTCTGACGACACAGAAACACGTAGGACAGTCGAATGCAGAACTTACGGAGTGGCAAGGAGTTCTGCTACTACCAGTGAACGTTCGATGATGTCACCAGAATAGGATTAGAGGTCGAAGACAGCAGAGCTCCAATCGAAATAACTGCCACGGCAAGACAGCACACCCGGTAAGCAGAAGTGAATGAGTTGCTTGAGTCGCGCTCTTCGTATGACGTGCTCATTTTATCTGCTTACTTCCACTGACCAAAGCGCTTGTTACACCATCGCCTCACACACCAACTTCCCCTCAAGAAACGATCAGTCCCAGCGTTTAAGGCAGTCCAGCATAGATGGGCTAGATTTAAATCGAATCACAATGAAGGTAGTCACCACAGTCCTTCTCCTCCCTAAAATACACCCCCGCTCTCAGCTGATGAGATAAAACGTTAGTGGGAAGAGCAGAAAACACAGCAGGCTTGTTGAGAGAGACTGTTCACTGATGACAGCAGGTTCCAGAGTGATGTGAATACAAACGCCCAGGCTGCAGGCTGTCCAGGTGGTACAGGACACTGGTGGGGCTGACCAGGGCGTTACTTTTGCGTTTCAATTGACATCTTGAAAGTCCTTAAACTCCTTAGTTCCTTTTCTTTTGGTTCCTTAGTTGCTAGAAGTCCTTACTCCTTAGTGCACACGTCAGTCCTTAAGATCGTCGCCAAAATGTTATAAAGAAGTACGGGAGTCCACTGGTTCATGTAAGATACTTCTTTAATGGTAGCTTAGTTCCATCACAGGTGGTCAGGATAACAGGAGGAAGTTAGGAAGTACAAGGATAGCCCCACCAGGAGCAAGCTCCATTCAGCTCAGCCTGAGTACACCAACTGCCAAACTCCTCTGGAGAGACACCCAGGCATTCCATGATGTCATACAACATTCCAACCCCAACAGAGCTGTGCAGTAGAGGAAAGCTAGCAAGTAATCTACAACAAAATTCAAGCACTCCGTGTTAATACAGAGGCCATTGCGACAGAAGTCAAAAGTGTTCGTAAGGAAATGGCCAGTTTGTCAATGAAAATTTCGGACAATTCAATTAAAATTCAAGATAACAAGGCAAAAATATGACACCTTTACTTCTTTAGTGGCTAAAATTTCTCCTATGCGTTCTTTATTGTTGGATTTGGAAAATCGCAACAGGCAATGCAATCTTCGCATATTTAATTTACCCTAAGATGTTGAGGGAGCTAACTGTAGATCTTATTTGGAAAATCTGATTCCTGGTCTTTTGCAAATCAAATTTCCTGAAAAATTTGTAATTGATAAGGCTCACAGGATTCCCTCTCATCGTAACCCTCATCACACTAAACCACGACAAATGATCTTTAAGGTTCTCCGTCACCATCATTTGGTTTTAATCAGAAAAGCAGCACAAGAAATTCCTTCCCAGATGGTTAATGGAAATTAAATTTGTATTCATCAAGATTTTGCCAAATAAACTGTTTCAATTCGCAAGGAATTTACTGCTCTTCGACCTCAACTTCGCAGTTTTGGCTACAAATATGGACTTTTTGATCCATCGACGATGCACATTTGGAAAGATATTTTCTCTAAATCTTTTCAACGTCCTGAAGATTTGAAGCATTTTATAGATCAACAGTCTCAACACTCAATGGATACTAATGACTCTACTACTTGAGCTATATCCATTACTACCTTTTCTGACATGTTACTGATATTTTATCATATTGGGCTCCAGCGGTTCCGGCCATGCTTGTAGACCGTGTGTGCGTTTCAAGTTTCACATTTATGTCTTCTGTTTCTCGTTTTTTCCAGATTTGTTCTTTTCTTCTTCCCTTCTGCTTGTTCTGGAGCTACCTTTTTCTCATCCCCTTTCTAATTTGTTTTCCCTTCTCTTATCTTTCTCTTCTTGTTCTCTTTTCTCCTCTCCTCTACTATGGCTAATGTTCATAATCTTAAAGTTGTGTCATTAAATGTTAAAGGTTTGCGCCACCCAGCTAAACGTACAAAAATTTTAGATTATTAAGGGAATTGTAAAGCTGACATTTGTTTTATTCAAGAGACTCATATCGATGACAAAAGTTTAGGTTATATGAAAAAGAAATGGGTAGATTCGATTATCTCTTCTCCTGCTAATGGTAAGAAAATGGTGTGGCTATTCTTTTTGCAAAAAAATTACACTGTTAAATTTTGAGTAAAAATTCAGATGCAGATGGCAGATATATATTCACTGAAATTAAAGTTCATGACTCATTTTTATTTTTACTTAATGTGTATGGTCCTACTGCAGATGATCCTATTTTTTGGTCTACGCTTACTACAGAGCTTTTAAAAGTTGGAAATGTTCCTTTAATTGTTGGAGGTGATTTTAATGTTATTTCTGACCCTTTATTAGATAGGCTATCTCTTACTAAATTTCACCCTTCTAAAGTATATTTTGCGCTCAAAGCCTTTCTTCATACCACTAAATTAGTAGATATTTGGAGATTACATTTCCCCACAGAAAAAAGTTTTTCTTTTTTTTCCAACCCTCATAACTCCCATTCTAGAATTAATTGTTTATTGATTTCCAGGAAATTAATTAATTCAGTACAAAATCCTCAAATTGGTAACATAGATGTCTCAGACCATGCTCAGATTTCCTTGGTTTTGAATATAGAATCAACTTACGCTAAACAGTTTAGATGGCGAATTAACACTGGTATAGTGTTAAATGATCAGAACAAACCTAAACTTTTAACAGCCATTAACGACTATTTTTTATTTAACCCAGAAGATTCTACCACTATGATTAATAGATGGGATGCTTTTAAAGCTTATATTAGGGGGGTAACGATCTCCATTATGGCGCATGATAACAAAATATTTAATGCGAATATTAAAGACCTACAAAAACAGATTGCGAAAAATGAACGACTTTTTATTACCTCCAATGACCCTCAATATAAAATTAAACTGCAAAAATTACGATATGAATTTAATTCTATCCTTAGTAAAAGAGCAGGCATTCAAATCTCTAATGCTAAAGCCAGATTTAGTTTTAATGCCAATAGATCTGGAAGACTCTTAGCTAATTATCTACACATTAAAAAGGACAAAACTCAAATCAATTCAGTTCATGGTCCTCATGGTAAAATTGCTTTTTCTCACAATGAAATTGTTACTGAATTTTTGAATTTCTATTCTAAATTATATAATAAGCCTGATTTTCAGGATGCTTCTTTAATTGATTCCTTTTCAGCTTCCTGTGGATTACCTAAGATATCACAATCTGATAAAAATTGACTTGATACCCCCATCAATAGAGATGAAATTTTGTCAGCCATAAAATCCCTTAAAAAAAAAAAGTCTCCTGGTCCTGATGGGATACCGGCAGAATTTTACAAAAAATTTCAATCACGCCTTTTACCTTTTTTATTTCAACTTTTTGAGTTTTTTGGATCTTCAGGTTCCACCTCTGGTTCCTTTACTGAAGCTTTAATTATTGTTCTGCCAAAGCCAGATAAAGATCCCACTCTTGTATCTAACTATCGACCTATATCTTTAATTAATCAAGATTGTAAATTATATGCAAAAATACTCGCTACAAGATTAGGCCCTATTTTAGATTCAATTATCCACCCTGATCAATCTGGCTTTATGAAGAATAGATATTCTGCAAATAATACAAGAACTTTGCAACACGTTATTGAACAAAGTTCTACTTTAACGCTTTCTCCAGGTATTTTAGCTTTAGATGCTGAAAAAGCTTTTGATAAAATACATTGGCAATTTTTATTTCATACGTTATCATCATTTAATTTTGGAGACTCTTTTATACGTATGATTTCAGTTCTGTTGTATGCCCCTACTGCACGTTTATATATTAATGGTCAAGTTTCTCATCAATTTTCACTTTTTAGAGGTACAAGACAAGGATGTCCCCTTTCCCCACTTTTATTTTTAATTGGTATTGAACCTTTTCTTTCTTCAATAAGAAACTGTGATGACATTATGGGAATCACTATTAAAGATGTTCTTGTTAAAACCCTTGCATATGCAGATGATGTGCTTTTATTTATTAGTGACCCCATATCCTCTTTCCCCTCTTTAATTAATATTATAGAAAAATACTCTACAGTTTCAGGATATACTTTAAATACCAACAAAACTGAATTTTTCCCTTTAAATATTTATTGCACTCCTGATATGCACCCCATGAATGGAATTATTTGGCAACAGACTAAATTAAAATATCTTGGTATCCTATTTTCTTCATCCATAAAATCAACAATTACTTTAAATTGTGATTTTCTATTAAATTATATTAAAGATAAAACTTCTTCGTCATTGCATCTTTCATGGTGGGGCAGAATTGATTCTATCAAAATGACTATAGCTCCTATAATCTTTTATACCCTTGCCATGATTCCTACTCAATTCCCATTAAAGTTTTACAAAGATGTTGATAAATCGATATCTAAGTTTTTATGTTACAGCAAATCACCTCGTATTAGTTACAAAATATTAAAAATACCCAAATATAATGTTGGATTTAGTATCCCTGACTTTTTTCTCTATCATAAAGCCTTTATTTTAAAACAAAGTTCGATTTGGTTTAATCGTTCATTTTTAAAGAACCCACCTGCTTGGCTATCTATTGCGAAATCATTAGTAAATCCTCTTCCACTACCTTCTCTGATAAAAATGTCTAATAAGGAACTATTTTTTCATAAATCTGTTATTATTAAATCTACTAAAATAATGTTTAATGAATAGACATGTTAGTTTCTGGTTTTCATGGATCGAAGCTGGTATTTTTTATCTTAAAGATGTTTATACCAATAATACATTCATTTCGTTTGAAACATTACAATCCAAATTTGGTTTATCTCAATCTAATTTTATTAAATATCAATATGTGTGCAACTCCATGTTGAATTCTTTCCCAGATGCTATTCCCTCAAATGTTGCAGCTGATTTATCAATTTACATTCAAACGGTGTCTACTTCATCTCATGGTGTTTCTATTCTATATAAAAAGTTTTCGAATACTTTAGGTAGTAATATAGATATGCTCTCAACTTTTTGGAACAATGAACTTTCACTTTCTTTATCTAATGACACATGGAAAGATATCTGGCTTAGTGGTATATCTGGTTGGCTACCGGTATCACTTTACCAAACTAATTCTTATATTCTGCTTAATAGGTTATGGACTCCAGTACGTTTATTCCAAGCTAAACTTCTTCCTACTGCAGAATGTTGGCATTGTAAATTACAACCTGGTACATTACAACATATGTTATTTGATTGTTCTTTAGATTTAACCCCTTCGCTGCGGTGCGAATTCCGCCGCAGCGCTGGGGGGGCTGAGGGGTGAGCGCGGCGCCGCCATGCTCATGACGGAACCACACCGTCATGAGTCACGGGCGAGCTGTGCTCATGACGGCGTGGTTCCGTCACGACTCCGCCCACTGTCTATTTCGCCCGCACAGGCGGGGAATTAGTGCCGCGTGGGAGGAGCGGCCGCCAACGGCCGCAGCATGACGGAACCACGCCATCATGAGCACATGCCGCCCCTGGCTCATGACGGCATGGTTCCGTCATGAGCGCACAAGGGGTTAAAATTCTGGTCTGAAGTTTGGGATATTATAAAAAAGATTATAAAAATTCATGGTGATGTTTCTTATCAATTGTTAATATGCAAATCTTAAATGTTTTAGAAGGTAAACATTTCAATTTTCTAATTTCAGCAGCTTTGAAATCTATTACTTATTGTTGGAAGGACATTTCTTCATTATCTGTTAGTGCATGGTGGTCATGGGTTATTTTTACGAGAAGAGGTGCTCAACTTTCCATGAAAGGGATTCTTCATAATTCTATCTCTTTTCAATCATTTTGGTTACCTATTGATATATATTTATCCTCCTAATAAGGTATTGATTATTTATCGTTTGGTTTGATTATATCTCGTTTAATATTACCATTTTTTATTGTAGCTCTATTTATATTTAATGCTCTAATTTTATGGTTATTTCCATCTCTCCCTTCCCTCTTTTAGGTTTCACATGAATATGTAATATCTATTTACCTATGGTATTTTATTTATGACTTCGATCATTTTTTATTGTCATGGTTAGGTATTTTCGCCTTATAATACTCTTTTTTGTATTGTCTTTGTTTATTGTCTATATTCAAAACTCAATAAAATATTTTTAACTTAAAAACAGTCCTATGCCGTAAAGGCACAGATGGGAAACCTAGGTACTAGCTATGAACAGAATAAGTACCTTCCACCTTGCCTCAGATGGTCACCAAGGGCCATGTCATTATCCATTTCTGAGCACTGAACAGACACAGTCCAGGCATTTGTTTTTTTTCCGAAATTGCGCCGTCTGCAGTTCTTTGCTTAACACAGCTCAGAAACACAGAGGGGCAATTCAATATTCAAGAAAAACAAAGGCATGGATCCATTCCATGTACAGCGCTCAGAACGGAATTATTTTACAATCCCAGAAGAGAGCTGGAAGGCCAAGTATCACCCTCTACTTAACAAACTAACCCAGGAACCTAATGCATTTCACTTAATGCCAAGTGTGTGAGTTTTGGAGGCGGTGCGAAGACAAATCACACCTGGTCTTATGCTGTGTCCCCCATGCTTGGTGCTGTTTCCCTAGGCCATGCACTTTTCTCCCGGCTCTCTTGCACTGCCCCAACTCCTTTGGACTAATCACTGTTCCACCCTATTAAGCCCTCCACTCTCTACCCCTTTGCCTTTGCTCTCCACAGTTGATCCTGGGCTACTCCGGCCCCCTCCCTTGATCCCTTCGTTGCTCAGTTCACTTTTGATGCCATACTGATATTCTCTTCATCACCTCATCATGGTTGAATCTGGTCTTTCAGCCAAGTAGGCTGTACCCCTGATGCCAAGTTTGCTCCTAATTTGCCTGCGAGGGATGCCTGTTCTAGTGATACACCAGTGGTCTTGTCAATATGTGAGGGAAGCTTGTACTGCTGATTCCCAATTGGTACATATTTCTGCTGAGGCTTGAGAAAATATTCACTGTAAAAAGGCTAATATATTTGGCATTGCCAATGCTTATTTCCTTTGTGTTGCACTGCTCTCTACTGCAAGACTTTCCTTCACTCCCCCAGTTGTGATTTCCTTTTGTCTTCCTAGTAGCTATGATAAGCATACTGATTTGGATCTGTCAAAAGGGCTGGGGTATTAGGAGAGCACAGCAGAACCATGAAATTACTTTTAGACAGTCATTGTTTGTATGGGATTTGTTTCAGTGCCAAGTATATGGACGTCAGTGCTTGTTTTGCTTGCACAACTTGCTGCTATGAGGTATGTGGCATATGCTCTTAGAAACAAATTCTCTTTTCCACATCAGCCGCAAACTCTTCATAAATTCATTGCTCAATCATCCATGCATGTAGTAAAAAACCCATTCATCCATCCATGTATTCACAAATTCATCAAACTATTCATTCATACCTTCACAAACGGAATGGAATGGAAAGATGGAATGGAATGGAAAGATTTTTATATAGCGCATGGCTACCCGGGAGCATCCCAGCGCTAAAGTGGTTACTAGAGTTGGACAGGACCTTTACGGAAAGAGCCACGTCTTTAATTGTTTCCGGTATGCTAAATGGTTGGGTTGGCAGATGCAGCGGCAGGCTATTCCATAGTTTTGAGGCCTTATATGAATAACGCTGGCCGCCACTTTTGGCCTTCTTAATCCTAGGTACCGCTGCTAGGTACAGCTCATCAGAGCGGAGGCTTCTGTTGGCCTTGTAAGGGTGAATCATGTCTTTAATAATAGGAGGTCCATTCCCTCCTAGAGCCATATGGGCAACGCAGAGTGCTTTAAAGTTAATTTTCTCCTGCTCCGGTAACCAGTGGAGGGTGCGTAGTGCTGGCTTTGCCGAGCAGCGATTGTGGGTTTACATAAGCAGTCTTGCAGTGGAGTTTTGTGCAATCAGCAATTTTGTGCTGACTGCGTTTGGGGCGCCCAGGTAAAGGGCGTTACAATAATCTAACCTGGAGATGATAAGCGCTTGGACCAGTTTTTGTTTGCTTGGTCCGGTAGGAGGGGCAGCACTTTGCATATCATTCTTAGCATGCCATTACAAGAAGCAGCGGTCTTGCTGGCTTGGACTTCAAATGTAACATCTTGATCCAACCAAACACCCAGGCTTTTTATCTCAGTTTTAGGGCTAGGTGCCGGGCCCATACACGCTGGCCACATGGTGTTAGATTTGAAATGTATCTAGTTCCATCACAGGTGGTCAGGATAACAGGAGGAAGTTAGGAAGTACAAGGATAGCCCCACCAGGAGCAAGCTCCATTCAGCTCAGCCTGAGTACACCAACTGCCAAACTCCTCTGGAGAGACACCCAAGCATTCCATGATGTCATACAACATTCCAACCCCAACAGAGCTGTGCAGTAGAGGAAAGCTAGCAAGTAATCTACAACACATCCTCTTCCCTTAGGGAACAAAAGAAGTAAAGTAAGATACCCCATAAACCTTAGGCAAGAAGATGCAGCAATAAAGTGCACCTAACCTTGGGAGTAAAGCACGAGGGATCACAAAACGACTGGCATGAACAGACATATGTAAAAGATCACAAACAACATCACTACACGCCCCATCCCCCTCCCTTAGGGAAAATAATGCAAAGCACAGATGAAAAACACAATGCAACAAGAAAGACGAACACCCACCCAACCTCCCCAAAAGTGGGTACACCCAGGGAAAACACCCTGTAACCAGGTGGATGTAAAAACAGACCCTTGAAAGAAAACAACATCTCCAAAAACAACAACAACAAGGATTAGGCTAGAAGGCATGCTGACTCTAAAGATCAAACACAAAACTGCACACTCAAAGTCCTCCAAACATGAGACCCTTGGCCACGAGTTCCATGGAGGCGGACTTCGACTGTAACACAGTGTCAACTAGAAAAGAAGACCCATTGATAGCGCTGGAAATTAGTCAAGCACGCCAAAAACACAGAGTACTAACCCTTGAAAAAAAAACAACCTCCCCTAAATAGGGTACACCATAGGGTACACAGACCCAAGAACTAGAAAACTAAAATAGAGGCATTGCCTACCCCCATAACCTCCCAAATAATGAATACACAATGAGTTAAACACAAAGACAAAATAGAGGCATTGCCTACCCCCACAACCTCCCCAAAGGAATGGGTACACTCTAAGTACAAAGACAACAACTTAAAGGCATTGACTACCTACGAACGCAACCTAAACCACATCCCCTAACTAGTTTACACCTAGAAGGGTACGCAGAGTACTAACCCTGGAACACCGAAAACTAAATTAGAGGCATAGATTACCCCCACGACCTGCCCACAGAGACACAGAGACAGGAACACTCCAAAACAAACACTTCAGAACACACAATACCCCTTTAGGTACACCACAGGACAATCACCCTGGGAACTGACACCACAAGGTAGACACCCAGTTAAAGAAAAACTACCACCTCCGCTACATTTGGTACAACAGCATACCAACTGACCTCCCCATTGCCAGGTACAATACCCTTGTACAAGGGTACAACGCAAAGTATACGTCACCAAAACAAAACTTGAATTTGAGTACGGACTGCTCCCTCCAACTGCTCATGACTGAGTACAACGCCCCCAAGACCTCCCCAAAAATGGGTACACACAGCACATGTAAACTAAACAGAGAGCGCCGTACAATTGTTATATACCCCAAAAAAAACATGACTGTAAAAACACTGACTAAAATTTGACATGCATAAATGTGACAAAAATTCCAATAAA
Organism: Triturus cristatus; assembly: GCF_964204655.1. Lineage (NCBI taxonomy): Eukaryota > Metazoa > Chordata > Amphibia > Caudata > Salamandridae > Triturus > Triturus cristatus. The sequence continues at coordinate 744,663,984 of NC_140583.1, forward strand.
CAGAAAAACCATATACTCTGGTGAGCGATCTCTCACCCGACACCTCGAGAGATAGACAGTTCCATACAGAGCCAAGAGTTCCATTCCATGTTGACTCGATGTGCTTCGTCATCCCCTTGCTGTACAGGACGTTCACCACCGCAAGTCACTAAGCAGCTGAACTGAAGACAAACACCTTCCAACGAAACCGTTGCTGCAATCGCCAGGAAAAACCAGCGCAACGAACGCAGAATTGCTTTATACGTGCTTCCAACGAGCACCGGGACCCACAAGCAAGACGCGACAGCATGAAGTGATGAGATCGTTGTTACGCGCAGTTACAGGAATGTAGCCATGGCAACGTCAAAATGGCCGCAGAAGACGTAGTAGGCGTGAATGCGTTAGTAACGCCCACACGTCTGACGACACAGAAACACGTAGGACAGTCGAATGCAGAACTTACGGAGTGGCAAGGAGTTCTGCTACTACCAGTGAACGTTCGATGATGTCACCAGAATAGGATTAGAGGTCGAAGACAGCAGAGCTCCAATCGAAATAACTGCCACGGCAAGACAGCACACCCGGTAAGCAGAAGTGAATGAGTTGCTTGAGTCGCGCTCTTCGTATGACGTGCTCATTTTATCTGCTTACTTCCACTGACCAAAGCGCTTGTTACACCATCGCCTCACACACCAACTTCCCCTCAAGAAACGATCAGTCCCAGCGTTTAAGGCAGTCCAGCATAGATGGGCTAGATTTAAATCGAATCACAATGAAGGTAGTCACCACAGTCCTTCTCCTCCCTAAAATACACCCCCGCTCTCAGCTGATGAGATAAAACGTTAGTGGGAAGAGCAGAAAACACAGCAGGCTTGTTGAGAGAGACTGTTCACTGATGACAGCAGGTTCCAGAGTGATGTGAATACAAACGCCCAGGCTGCAGGCTGTCCAGGTGGTACAGGACACTGGTGGGGCTGACCAGGGCGTTACTTTTGCGTTTCAATTGACATCTTGAAAGTCCTTAAACTCCTTAGTTCCTTTTCTTTTGGTTCCTTAGTTGCTAGAAGTCCTTACTCCTTAGTGCACACGTCAGTCCTTAAGATCGTCGCCAAAATGTTATAAAGAAGTACGGGAGTCCACTGGTTCATGTAAGATACTTCTTTAATGGTAGCTTAGTTCCATCACAGGTGGTCAGGATAACAGGAGGAAGTTAGGAAGTACAAGGATAGCCCCACCAGGAGCAAGCTCCATTCAGCTCAGCCTGAGTACACCAACTGCCAAACTCCTCTGGAGAGACACCCAGGCATTCCATGATGTCATACAACATTCCAACCCCAACAGAGCTGTGCAGTAGAGGAAAGCTAGCAAGTAATCTACAACAAAATTCAAGCACTCCGTGTTAATACAGAGGCCATTGCGACAGAAGTCAAAAGTGTTCGTAAGGAAATGGCCAGTTTGTCAATGAAAATTTCGGACAATTCAATTAAAATTCAAGATAACAAGGCAAAAATATGACACCTTTACTTCTTTAGTGGCTAAAATTTCTCCTATGCGTTCTTTATTGTTGGATTTGGAAAATCGCAACAGGCAATGCAATCTTCGCATATTTAATTTACCCTAAGATGTTGAGGGAGCTAACTGTAGATCTTATTTGGAAAATCTGATTCCTGGTCTTTTGCAAATCAAATTTCCTGAAAAATTTGTAATTGATAAGGCTCACAGGATTCCCTCTCATCGTAACCCTCATCACACTAAACCACGACAAATGATCTTTAAGGTTCTCCGTCACCATCATTTGGTTTTAATCAGAAAAGCAGCACAAGAAATTCCTTCCCAGATGGTTAATGGAAATTAAATTTGTATTCATCAAGATTTTGCCAAATAAACTGTTTCAATTCGCAAGGAATTTACTGCTCTTCGACCTCAACTTCGCAGTCTTGGCTACAAATATGGACTTTTTGATCCATCGACGATGCACATTTGGAAAGATATTTTCTCTAAATCTTTTCAACGTCCTGAAGATTTGAAGCATTTTATAGATCAACAGTCTCAACACTCAATGGATACTAATGACTCTACTACTTGAGCTATATCCATTACTACCTTTTCTGACATGTTACTGATATTTTATCATATTGGGCTCCAGCGGTTCCGGCCATGCTTGTAGACCGTGTGTGCGTTTCAAGTTTCACATTTATGTCTTCTGTTTCTCGTTTTTTCCAGATTTGTTCTTTTCTTCTTCCCTTCTGCTTGTTCTGGAGCTACCTTTTTCTCATCCCCTTTCTAATTTGTTTTCCCTTCTCTTATCTTTCTCTTCTTGTTCTCTTTTCTCCTCTCCTCTACTATGGCTAATGTTCATAATCTTAAAGTTGTGTCATTAAATGTTAAAGGTTTGCGCCACCCAGCTAAACGTACAAAAATTTTAGATTATTAAGGGAATTGTAAAGCTGACATTTGTTTTATTCAAGAGACTCATATCGATGACAAAAGTTTAGGTTATATGAAAAAGAAATGGGTAGATTCGATTATCTCTTCTCCTGCTAATGGTAAGAAAATGGTGTGGCTATTCTTTTTGCAAAAAAATTACACTGTTAAATTTTGAGTAAAAATTCAGATGCAGATGGCAGATATATATTCACTGAAATTAAAGTTCATGACTCATTTTTATTTTTACTTAATGTGTATGGTCCTACTGCAGATGATCCTATTTTTTGGTCTACGCTTACTACAGAGCTTTTAAAAGTTGGAAATGTTCCTTTAATTGTTGGAGGTGATTTTAATGTTATTTCTGACCCTTTATTAGATAGGCTATCTCTTACTAAATTTCACCCTTCTAAAGTATATTTTGCGTTCAAAGCCTTTCTTCATACCACTAAATTAGTAGATATTTGGAGATTACATTTCCCCACAGAAAAAAGTTTTTCTTTTTTTTCCAACCCTCATAACTCCCATTCTAGAATTAATTGTTTATTGATTTCCAGGAAATTAATTAATTCAGTACAAAATCCTCAAATTGGTAACATAGATGTCTCAGACCATGCTCAGATTTCCTTGGTTTTGAATATAGAATCAACTTACGCTAAACAGTTTAGATGGCGAATTAACACTGGTATAGTGTTAAATGATCAGAACAAACCTAAACTTTTAACAGCCATTAACGACTATTTTTTATTTAACCCAGAAGATTCTACCACTATGATTAATAGATGGGATGCTTTTAAAGCTTATATTAGGGGGGTAACGATCTCCATTATGGCGCATGATAACAAAATATTTAATGCGAATATTAAAGACCTACAAAAACAGATTGCGAAAAATGAACGACTTTTTATTACCTCCAATGACCCTCAATATAAAATTAAACTGCAAAAATTACGATATGAATTTAATTCTATCCTTAGTAAAAGAGCAGGCATTCAAATCTCTAATGCTAAAGCCAGATTTAGTTTTAATGCCAATAGATCTGGAAGACTCTTAGCTAATTATCTACACATTAAAAAGGACAAAACTCAAATCAATTCAGTTCATGGTCCTCATGGTAAAATTGCTTTTTCTCACAATGAAATTGTTACTGAATTTTTGAATTTCTATTCTAAATTATATAATAAGCCTGATTTTCAGGATGCTTCTTTAATTGATTCCTTTTCAGCTTCCTGTGGATTACCTAAGATATCACAATCTGATAAAAATTGACTTGATACCCCCATCAATAGAGATGAAATTTTGTCAGCCATAAAATCCCTTAAAAAAAAAAAGTCTCCTGGTCCTGATGGGATACCGGCAGAATTTTACAAAAAATTTCAATCACGCCTTTTACCTTTTTTATTTCAACTTTTTGAGTTTTTTGGATCTTCAGGTTCCACCTCTGGTTCCTTTACTGAAGCTTTAATTATTGTTCTGCCAAAGCCAGATAAAGATCCCACTCTTGTATCTAACTATCGACCTATATCTTTAATTAATCAAGATTGTAAATTATATGCAAAAATACTCGCTACAAGATTAGGCCCTATTTTAGATTCAATTATCCACCCTGATCAATCTGGCTTTATGAAGAATAGATATTCTGCAAATAATACAAGAACTTTGCAACACGTTATTGAACAAAGTTCTACTTTAACGCTTTCTCCAGGTATTTTAGCTTTAGATGCTGAAAAAGCTTTTGATAAAATACATTGGCAATTTTTATTTCATACGTTATCATCATTTAATTTTGGAGACTCTTTTATACGTATGATTTCAGTTCTGTTGTATGCCCCTACTGCACGTTTATATATTAATGGTCAAGTTTCTCATCAATTTTCACTTTTTAGAGGTACAAGACAAGGATGTCCCCTTTCCCCACTTTTATTTTTAATTGGTATTGAACCTTTTCTTTCTTCAATAAGAAACTGTGATGACATTATGGGAATCACTATTAAAGATGTTCTTGTTAAAACCCTTGCATATGCAGATGATGTGCTTTTATTTATTAGTGACCCCATATCCTCTTTCCCCTCTTTAATTAATATTATAGAAAAATACTCTACAGTTTCAGGATATACTTTAAATACCAACAAAACTGAATTTTTCCCTTTAAATATTTATTGCACTCCTGATATGCACCCCATGAATGGAATTATTTGGCAACAGACTAAATTAAAATATCTTGGTATCCTATTTTCTTCATCCATAAAATCAACAATTACTTTAAATTGTGATTTTCTATTAAATTATATTAAAGATAAAACTTCTTCGTCATTGCATCTTTCATGGTGGGGCAGAATTGATTCTATCAAAATGACTATAGCTCCTATAATCTTTTATACCCTTGCCATGATTCCTACTCAATTCCCATTAAAGTTTTACAAAGATGTTGATAAATCGATATCTAAGTTTTTATGTTACAGCAAATCACCTCGTATTAGTTACAAAATATTAAAAATACCCAAATATAATGTTGGATTTAGTATCCCTGACTTTTTTCTCTATCATAAAGCCTTTATTTTAAAACAAAGTTCGATTTGGTTTAATCGTTCATTTTTAAAGAACCCACCTGCTTGGCTATCTATTGCGAAATCATTAGTAAATCCTCTTCCACTACCTTCTCTGATAAAAATGTCTAATAAGGAACTATTTTTTCATAAATCTGTTATTATTAAATCTACTAAAATAATGTTTAATGAATAGACATGTTAGTTTCTGGTTTTCATGGATCGAAGCTGGTATTTTTTATCTTAAAGATGTTTATACCAATAATACATTCATTTCGTTTGAAACATTACAATCCAAATTTGGTTTATCTCAATCTAATTTTATTAAATATCAATATGTGTGCAACTCCATGTTGAATTCTTTCCCAGATGCTATTCCCTCAAATGTTGCAGCTGATTTATCAATTTACATTCAAACGGTGTCTACTTCATCTCATGGTGTTTCTATTCTATATAAAAAGTTTTCGAATACTTTAGGTAGTAATATAGATATGCTCTCAACTTTTTGGAACAATGAACTTTCACTTTCTTTATCTAATGACACATGGAAAGATATCTGGCTTAGTGGTATATCTGGTTGGCTACCGGTATCACTTTACCAAACTAATTCTTATATTCTGCTTAATAGGTTATGGACTCCAGTACGTTTATTCCAAGCTAAACTTCTTCCTACTGCAGAATGTTGGCATTGTAAATTACAACCTGGTACATTACAACATATGTTATTTGATTGTTCTTTAGATTTAACCCCTTCGCTGCGGTGCGAATTCCACCGCAGCGCTGGGGGGGCTGAGGGGTGAGCGCGGCGCCGCCATGCTCATGACGGAACCACACCGTCATGAGTCACGGGCGAGCTGTGCTCATGACGGCGTGGTTCCGTCACGACTCCGCCCACTGTCTATTTCGCCCGCACAGGCGGGGAATTAGTGCCGCGTGGGAGGAGCGGCCGCCAACGGCCGCAGCATGACGGAACCACGCCATCATGAGCACATGCCGCCCCTGGCTCATGACGGCATGGTTCCGTCATGAGCGCACAAGGGGTTAAAATTCTGGTCTGAAGTTTGGGATATTATAAAAAAGATTATAAAAATTCATGGTGATGTTTCTTATCAATTGTTAATATGCAAATCTTAAATGTTTTAGAAGGTAAACATTTCAATTTTCTAATTTCAGCAGCTTTGAAATCTATTACTTATTGTTGGAAGGACATTTCTTCATTATCTGTTAGTGCATGGTGGTCATGGGTTATTTTTACGAGAAGAGGTGCTCAACTTTCCATGAAAGGGATTCTTCATAATTCTATCTCTTTTCAATCATTTTGGTTACCTATTGATATATATTTATCCTCCTAATAAGGTATTGATTATTTATCGTTTGGTTTGATTATATCTCGTTTAATATTACCATTTTTTATTGTAGCTCTATTTATATTTAATGCTCTAATTTTATGGTTATTTCCATCTCTCCCTTCCCTCTTTTAGGTTTCACATGAATATGTAATATCTATTTACCTATGGTATTTTATTTATGACTTCGATCATTTTTTATTGTCATGGTTAGGTATTTTCGCCTTATAATACTCTTTTTTGTATTGTCTTTGTTTATTGTCTATATTCAAAACTCAATAAAATATTTTTAACTTAAAAACAGTCCTATGCCGTAAAGGCACAGATGGGAAACCTAGGTACTAGCTATGAACAGAATAAGTACCTTCCACCTTGCCTCAGATGGTCACCAAGGGCCATGTCATTATCCATTTCTGAGCACTGAACAGACACAGTCCAGGCATTTGTTTTTTTTCCGAAATTGCGCCGTCTGCAGTTCTTTGCTTAACACAGCTCAGAAACACAGAGGGGCAATTCAATATTCAAGAAAAACAAAGGCATGGATCCATTCCATGTACAGCGCTCAGAACGGAATTATTTTACAATCCCAGAAGAGAGCTGGAAGGCCAAGTATCACCCTCTACTTAACAAACTAACCCAGGAACCTAATGCATTTCACTTAATGCCAAGTGTGTGAGTTTTGGAGGCGGTGCGAAGACAAATCACACCTGGTCTTATGCTGTGTCCCCCATGCTTGGTGCTGTTTCCCTAGGCCATGCACTTTTCTCCCGGCTCTCTTGCACTGCCCCAACTCCTTTGGACTAATCACTGTTCCACCCTATTAAGCCCTCCACTCTCTACCCCTTTGCCTTTGCTCTCCACAGTTGATCCTGGGCTACTCCGGCCCCCTCCCTTGATCCCTTCGTTGCTCAGTTCACTTTTGATGCCATACTGATATTCTCTTCATCACCTCATCATGGTTGAATCTGGTCTTTCAGCCAAGTAGGCTGTACCCCTGATGCCAAGTTTGCTCCTAATTTGCCTGCGAGGGATGCCTGTTCTAGTGATACACCAGTGGTCTTGTCAATATGTGAGGGAAGCTTGTACTGCTGATTCCCAATTGGTACATATTTCTGCTGAGGCTTGAGAAAATATTCACTGTAAAAAGGCTAATATATTTGGCATTGCCAATGCTTATTTCCTTTGTGTTGCACTGCTCTCTACTGCAAGACTTTCCTTCACTCCCCCAGTTGTGATTTCCTTTTGTCTTCCTAGTAGCTATGATAAGCATACTGATTTGGATCTGTCAAAAGGGCTGGGGTATTAGGAGAGCACAGCAGAACCATGAAATTACTTTTAGACAGTCATTGTTTGTATGGGATTTGTTTCAGTGCCAAGTATATGGACGTCAGTGCTTGTTTTGCTTGCACAACTTGCTGCTATGAGGTATGTGGCATATGCTCTTAGAAACAAATTCTCTTTTCCACATCAGCCGCAAACTCTTCATAAATTCATTGCTCAATCATCCATGCATGTAGTAAAAAACCCATTCATCCATCCATGTATTCACAAATTCATCAAACTATTCATTCATACCTTCACAAACGGAATGGAATGGAAAGATGGAATGGAATGGAAAGATTTTTATATAGCGCATGGCTACCCGGGAGCATCCCAGCGCTAAAGTGGTTACTAGAGTTGGACAGGACCTTTACGGAAAGAGCCACGTCTTTAATTGTTTCCGGTATGCTAAATGGTTGGGTTGAGAGATGCAGCGGCAGGCTATTCCATAGTTTTGAGGCCTTATATGAATAACGCTGGCCGCCACTTTTGGCCTTCTTAATCCTAGGTACCGCTGCTAGGTACAGCTCATCAGAGCGGAGGCTTCTGTTGGCCTTGTAAGGGTGAATCATGTCTTTAATAATAGGAGGTCCATTCCCTCCTAGAGCCATATGGGCAACGCAGAGTGCTTTAAAGTTAATTTTCTCCTGCTCCGGTAACCAGTGGAGGGTGCGTAGTGCTGGCTTTGCCGAGCAGCGATTGTGGGTTTACATAAGCAGTCTTGCAGTGGAGTTTTGTGCAATCAGCAATTTTGTGCTGACTGCGTTTGGGGCGCCCAGGTAAAGGGCGTTACAATAATCTAACCTGGAGATGATAAGCGCTTGGACCAGTTTTTGTTTGCTTGGTCCGGTAGGAGGGGCAGCACTTTGCATATCATTCTTAGCATGCCATTACAAGAAGCAGCGGTCTTGCTGGCTTGGACTTCAAATGTAACATCTTGATCCAACCAAACACCCAGGCTTTTTATCTCAGTTTTAGGGCTAGGTGCCGGGCCCATACACGCTGGCCACATGGTGTTAGATTTGAAATGTATCTGGTTGCCAAGCAACATGAGCTCCGTTTTATCACCATTAAGTTTTAAGTGGGACAGGCTCATCCACTTGGTAACTTCCTCCAGACAGGCATGGAGATCAGAAGATGTATGGTCGGCCTGGGTTAAAGACACAACTAACTGAGTTTCATCGGCATATGTTACTATCTGAATCCCAAAGGGGGAAATTATATCTGCCAGTGGAGACATATAAGGGCATATTATCAAGAACGGCGTTACAATTATCGCCGTTTTAGCGGCAGGAAACTGCCGCTAAAGCGGCGATAATGGGCTTGATAATATGTCCTTGATAATTCCAATAGAAGCCCATGTTCTGGTGTGAACATGGGCTTCTATTGGAGGTTCCAATGGCTGCCCTATATTCCTGTTTCTTAATGTTTGAAAAATCTTTCCTCCATGTCCTCTCCAATCTTTTGCATTCTTGTTTTAAGACGCGCAGCTTAGGGGAGAAAAATGCAGATTTGTTAGGACCCGCTTTCTTCTTTCAATACACTCACTCAGGAGAAGGAGAGACCGAGCCGTTGGTCGCTGGAGCTGAGCTGGTGCGGAGTGTGGGAGAGCAGGAGAGCCGACGTGCAGGGCCAGGCCAGCTAGATACTGGAAAACAGACCTGGCGGGGAGGGGGGGCAGGATTGCTTCATTACACCCTTCTCTCCCCCAGGACACCAGGTTGCAGGATACCCCCAAAATGCCTTGTGTGCCTCACCTCCAGGACACTGGTTGCTGAGAAGTGAGGCTGCAAGGCTTGGCCTGTGGTGGAGGGGAGAAGTCCAGTGCCTCCCGGGCCTCGTTGATGTAATTAAAGGAGGTCAGGAGTGGAGGCTGCAGGGAGTTAGGTGGAGCCTCATCTCTCGCCCACGCACTTGGCTCAGTAGCACCCGCCCAACTCTCCAGCTCCCTCGAAAGCGTAGCCGAAGCCACCCATACATCAACAAAGTCCAGTGTGAAACCCCTAAGCCCAGAATGCTGCAATCTCTGGGTGACATCAGTGCAGTGAGTGCGGTGCCTATAGTTAGCCTCTGTAGAGTATGAGCCTCCGACCCTTGCAGAAGTGTCTCAGCCAGGCTGGATGCGTCTTGTGGGGTCCTGGTAATCCCCAATTGCTTGCTATTGGTGGCACTGATGCAATAAGCCCATTGTTCAGCAAGCTATCACCCCCAAGCTCAAAGGGCTCATAGACCGCAAGCAGAACTAATTTCTTGTAGCTCTTCTTACCTTTTAACAGTGTTCGAGGAACAGTCTGCCAGTTGACTGCAAAAATAATGGCAAGAGACAGCAATAAGACCTGCCTTAATCAGCAAGTTACCGGCTGGGCCCAGCATCAGCTCCAACCCTCCTCTGATAGAATTAACCCCCCTGAATCTCATAAAAGGGAGCCTTGTCCCTTCAGCATGGTGCTACAAAGGAAACTAGTCCTTCACTCAAACTTCTTCAATGAGGGGAAAGCCACCTCTCCACCAGCAAATAAAAGGTCACATGGAGCATCGTATGGATGCATTTATCAGTAAACCTGCCTCTGAAGTCTCTCCAAAAAACCAGGAACATGCATTGGAACAAGCACTGCCACCAACCTTGATCAGAACCCCCTGTGTCTATGTGGTTGTGCACACCCCCAGATACTATGTCAATGGTGCACATGACATCCTGAATAGGAGTAACTTCCTCCGCCTTTTTAAACATGTAACATCGTTTGCCCAAAGTCAGATGACCTGTAGCAGGTAAGATTCCAGGATCTCATGGGGACACTAATGGTGAATCAACTTTCGTGGGATTTAGTCGATAGCGATTTCAACTTGCAGTACTCAAGTAACTGCCACAGTTAACTGATTGGGGCATAGATGCTCAACCACCTGCCTGGAGAAATACCTGCATGTTCTTTATCCCCCAGATTGGAGGTGAGGGTTGCTTTGGTCTTGCTCTGCAAAGATAGCAACACCACTGGTGGCAGAAACAACAAAATATGGCCCATTGCCCCCACGGCAAGATGGATGGATCTCAAGGACAATTAATAGCTAAGCATGCAACAACTGACAAGACCAGATCAAATCACCATCAGCCCAAGGCAATAAACTATGACGTATTTGCTCCTGGAACATCAATGGACTCACCAGTGAGATATCAGACCCAGGCTTCAACACCTACCAAAAATCATTTGACATCATCGCACTGCAGGAAACCTGGCTGGCCACCTCACCTACAAGGCTTCTTGCGCTTCTTCACTCCAGCCTTCAGTTTTACCAAATATTGATTCCTAAAAGGCTGACTTGCCATCTACGTCTCCATCACAAGTACGATCTCAGCTTGCGCAGTGGGTCCAATCACTCCTGCAACCACCCCAAAAAAAATATCTGCACCACCTGCAACACGAAAAACACAGAAGCTCAGACATCATATTAATTAAAGCCTACATCCACCCAAAAAGGAAAACCAAAGGACCCCAGCAACTGCTAGACCACCTTGAGGCAAGCATAAACAAAAGGGGAACAGCAAACATATTTCTCACTGGTGAATTAAATCTACACCTATTAGGCTCCCTGACTGCAGCTGAAGTGTCTGCCCAAACTTCACTCTTGGACATACCACTGCTTGGAAAAAGCACACTATAACACATAACTAAAACTGGCTGGTGCCTAATGGAGGACCTCAAACACCTCAACCTCAAAGCCACTAACAGCAGATTTGCTGACGACAATTCTCTGGCAGCCACCCATTACTCCTCAACCTCAAGCTCTATACTAGATTATACATTTGTCTCTGTTTCCCTTTTCAAACAAGTTGTCTCATTCCATTTGGGCGACAAAGACGACAGTGACCATCGTGCACAAGAGCTCTCATTTTGAACGACTACACCTATGTTTGAAAGGTTTCGGGCTTCCCCGGAAACAATTTCCACAATCAATTATGGAAGGATTACATTTGCACAAGCATCAATGGGGAGCATCTTGCACTAATTTCATATGGCTGTGTCCAAACTGGGGTGGCATAGTGAGTAAAAGAATGATGGATTAAACCCAGATCTACTACTGGAAGTGAGTGGTTGAAAAGTTTCAGCACTCCATCCATTACCTTGTTGTGTTTGTTATGTTCAGCCTAAGTGGCCAAGGGTATGCCCAGACGTGGGTCTCTTGCTTGCTGTGCAACTGGATTCAAGCTAGCCTGGCTGATGAGGGGGTGAAACCCCGAAACCAGTCCCAGGATGCCTGTTTCCAGTCCAGAGGGTGCATGGCATAGCAGTTCGGGCTGGAATGTTTCCATGAGGAGAAGGGTCAAGACTGATTTGCATATGGCTGGATCCAAACTGGTGTGGCATGGTGAGCAAAATGACCATGGATTAAACCCAGATCTGTGACTGGGGGTGAGTGGTTGAAAAGTTTCAGCACCCCCTCCATTATCTTGTTGTGTTTGCTATGTTGGCCCTAAGAGGGCAAGGGTGTGCCCAGACGTGGGTCCTTTGCTCGCTGTGCCACTGGATTCTAGAAAGCCTGGCTGATGAGTGGTGAAACCCTGAAACAGGTCCCAGGATGCTTGTTTCCGGTCTATGGGGGACCTGTCCTGGCAGTTCAAGCTGGACTGTTCCCATGAGGAGGAGGGTCAAGACTGATTTGCATATGGCTGGGTCCAAACTGGGATGGCATAATGAGCAAAAAGAACAATGGATTAAACCCAGATCTGAGACTGGGGTTGAGTAGTTGAAAGGTTTCAGCACCCTCTCCATTATCTTGTTGTGTTTGCTATGTTCGCCCTAATTGGCCAGTGGTATGTCAGACATGGGCCCCTTGCTCACTGTTCCAAAGGATTCAAGCAACCTTTACTGACGAGGGGTGAAACCCTGAAACCGGTCCCAGTATGTTTGTTCCTGGTCCAGGGAGAAGCTGACCTGGCAGTTCGGTCTGGACTGAACCCATGAGGAGCAGGGCCAAGACTGATTTGCATATGGTTGGGTTGGCATAGTCCACAAAAGAATAATGGATTAAACGCAGACTTGTGACTGGGGGTGAGTGGTTGAAATGTTTCAGCACTCTGTCCATTATCTTGTTGTGTCTGCGAGCCTCTTGCAATCAGCCACAATTCTCCTTGAGACACAGTCTGGAGCAACTAAAGCAGACAAATGGGAGTGCCTCACCAGCAAAATGGCAGAGTTCTTCGCTGCCTCGACTAAACCAAAGGCGCATCAAAATTGCAACAGGCTGGAGCTCATCCCAAAAGCTTAAAGGGCCCAAATTAAGGACACCAAAAGTACGATCTACCGCACTTTAAGAACCCTCTTTCATAATCCAACTGACACAGCCTCTCTAATTCTACTAAGACAGCAAAAAGTACAGCTCAAGAGACAAAAATAGGCTGCCAAAAAACAAAAAGAAGAGGCGGTCTGGGCAAAACCGCACGTAAACATCAAGCAGAAATACAGTGCAAGATTCTGTGTAACAATTAACAGAATCATTCGCCCCACACATGAGGGCATCTCATCAAACATCTCGGAAGAAGACTGGGCAAGATACGGTGGGGGTCATCTTTATCAAGACTACATCTCACAGACCACTGCATCAAAACCTACAACATACACAAGAGCGACCCTGCAGTCAATCCACACTGAAAAAGGGAGTGCTAAAGCAGCTCTCCCAACAGAAGGAAACACAAAAACTATATCATCTCCGGTACATAACATCAAAACAATCAGAAGGCAAATTGGAAAAGGAAGGAGAGAGGGGGCCCCAGGACCAGATGGAATACCCTGTCACTGTTCAAACAGGACTGAACTCTGGACCAAAACCCTTGAACCTTTCTTTACAGAGATAAGGCAAATCAGCACACTTCCATCCTCCTGGAGGGGCTCAATAATTTCCCCAATATTCAAGTCCAAAGACACGTCCCTTCCAAATACCTACTGCCTGGTTGCTCTCCTAGACAAGCTGAAATGTTTTGCTGAAACGTTACTAGAAGAACGCCAGTCATGGGCCGAAGAGAAATCAATTATCCCTCTCAACCAGACAGGCTTTGCAAAGTCTGTCGGAACAACAACAAACATCCTGGCCATGTCATTGTTGATTGACAAGGCAGAATCAACAAAAATGATGTTACACCTATCAGGAAAAACCTAAAGAAGTCACCAGTCTAGTACTGGGGCAAAACGTGCATTGATCCAGCGATGGAACACAAACACCTAGGGGTGATCATAGATGAGGGAGGTCACTTTGTTGCTCAAAAGGTCTCAAACAGAAGGAAGGACCTTGGCAGTCACACTGAGGAAACTCAGCTCAAAACTGAGTGGCCCATCGCTACTCCCTGTAGTCCAAGTTACACAAGCCAAGCTTTTACCAACGATAACCCATGGCAGTGAACTACAGAGGGACAGGGACTCCAAGATCCTGTACAGCACAGAGAGCGTACAGAATTATCTTCAGCTTGCCCAACCACACCTCACAAGCACAGGTTAGATGGAGTTTGGACTACAAAATATAAGAATTTGGTTTTTGAAAAAATGCATAAGAAATATCAGAATCAAACAAGGGAACCAGAGTTATGAATTCAGCCGTATTAAGACAAAATGCAGCAACAAATCACAAAGTGCCATTTGAAAGTTACTATTCTTATTTGGGAACTCATAATGATTTCAGGCAAACTGCAATGGGACTTGGAGGTTGAGTTGGCCAATAGTGTCACAGTGGTCAAAGTTGTATCTTTTGGCTTAAATGTTTTCTGGCCCTCAAAATCCTCTATTAGGGCCAGGGATAATGACGAAACCTGAGAGGATCCATCTTATTCAGCTCATCATGCTCTGATGCTCATCATGCTTGTTACGTTCCTCAAACTGCTGCTGAAACCTTAAATGTTTGTGCCAGAAAGCTCTGACTGGGACAAGGTAGTATTGCACAGTCACCAAAGTGACTCCACCTGTGGGCCACACTTGCTGCCTTACCCCAGCGCCAGGTTTTACCTTTGAGCTTAGTCCCTTTTTTAGTTCTTGAAATCCTCAAGCAAGGCAAGGCTAGATGCTGTGTCCAGGCATGGCTCCAAAAGGCCACATATTGTCACTACAAGGACCTGCTAGCATGTTTGTCACTGCAAAATGTTCCAGGAGAAACAGGATCTGTTGTGACAAATGTCATGTGAGCCACATGCTGCCGTCCACATATGGCATTTAGCTATCACGCCATGGGTGTATTTCCTGTACCAATTTAAGTTGAAATTATAGTAATATGTATTAAGCTGTTGGAGCAAACAATTCATGAGTAATTGTTTTAGAGGAACGCCCACCCACTGTCACGGGAGTGTTATAGTGTACAATAGATTGAAACCCAGCAAAATCAAACATTGAAGAAGTGGGGGGACCACGACAAAATAAAGTCCTATCCCATGCTGAAACACGTTCTAGACAGGCTTACTGTATAGCTTATTTCATCAGTTTATAGCAATTCAGAGCCTGGTGACATTCATTGTTACTTATCCCATCAAAACCTCGTGACTCCTGCATCTACAGACAACTACCTGTTTTTTTAAGGATCCAAAAAACCTTACTTGAATTTACAAGATCTACAAATGCTAAGGATGTGTTCTGCAACAAGTATACAAAACAGTGACAGATGGAATGCTTGAATTAATCTCAACCACTGGTAATTACTCAGGCCGCATCCCAATCCATCCTAATTTTGCATGCCATGCCACCTCAGTTTGGACTCAGTTATATGGAAGTTAGTCTTGACCCTGCTCCAATAGGAACAGCCCAGCCAACTGCCAGATGGTTTCCGAAGCATTGTTTTTCATGCCACTGGGCTGTGAACAAAATTACCAAAACTGTATCAAAAGCACAGGTTTTGTTTCCAGATTCAGCCATAATTCCTGATACCAGCCAGATCGGGAGTTTGGCACTTATAATGAGTCCCACTTTGGGGATAAGAAGGCATTGCAAATTTACATGTTTCTGCAACCTGGAGCATACTCATTACAGATGAAAAGGATGAGCAATCGATTTTACAATGGGTTTTAGCCTTTAATCAAATCCCATGACTCAGGGTCTGGTTTAGAGTTCAGCGGATGAGTGACTCCCTCACAAACATGACGGATATCCCGTCTAGCGTATTACAAGTACCATTGGATTTAATAAACTTGTAATAAGGAGGACAGGATAGACGTCAGGTTTGTGATGGAATAACCCGTCCGCCGAACTTTAATGGTGACGTAGTATCCTTACCACCAAGAATGTGGTCCACCCAGACGATTTGCATGCAGGCAGACGATAGGTTTAATCACGGCAGAGACTGCTCTATCTTCCCATGATTAAACCTCTCTGGAGTAAGGGCTGTCGGAGGCAGACCTGGAATTTCGCCCACTTGATTTAGATGGGTAAAATTAGAGGTCAGTTTTCACTGCCAGTCAGGCCTTAATCATGTCACTATCCGGGTGAATCGATTCCATTATTATGTCATTTGGTAAAAAATGTATTGGCAGTTGAACAATGTTTGATACAATAAGGTAGATCTCCAGTATTTTACGGCTCTATTGACTAATAGTTTTATCTGGCTTATTATCTTTACTACTTAGTGATCATGTTGTGAGGGTGACAATTTGAAATGTACAAACAAATGTGCCACTATTACCATAAATTGATGCACTTTATTATTGTTTTAATATGATGGCTGCCGTAATAATCGCACTTTAGCACTTTACAGTAAATTGATGCACTTTATTATTGCTTTGATATGATGGCTGTTGCAATAATTGCACATTAGTACCTTGAAATGTAAATTGTGCAGGAATACGTATATTAGAAACTATCTCGTATTAGTTAATTTTGCACCTTAGTATTAATACTTTGAATTACAACATGTGTAAAGTTTTTTAGCTGAAAGTAATTGTTATTTGTTAGAGTATCTTCCCATTATGTATAAGGATATAGTATGCTGTGCACACCGTCATCTTAAAATATAAGATATGCAATATATTGCTGTAATTATTTATGTTATGTGATTGGATTGGATCTTATTGATAAGTTTTAAATTGTATATATCTGATAGTTTCTTATTTTATGTGTTGGGAAGATGTTTTGCTTGTAATGAATTTTTCAATGATTAATTTAGTTTTTAAGATTGAGATGTGAAGTGTTGTGATTGCAATGATTTTAAATAATCAAGCAATAAAGAATATTACTTACCTTCATGGCCCGTTACCGCCTAGAAAACCTTGACAACAAGGGGCAGTGAAAACTGCTAAATGCTCCCCTCACCACAGGAGATGATTCCCATGGTGAGCGGAGCATCTTCTTTTGTATTTACAAAAAGAAAATCCTGCTTCAGGATTTTCTTTTTCGAAATACCAAAAAAAACAGTTGGTGCACGACTCGGCCATGTTGACAGAGCCATGCATCACACTTCCCAAAGCAGAGTATGTCTACAGTTTGACTAAGAAAGAGAGAAGTGCTTCTTGGAGATGTGTTGGGCTCACTTCTGATTGCATTATTAGATTTGTTTCATGCCCAGAATAAGAAGATTTTGGGAGGCATATGTCAGAAAAGTCAGCAAAAGACAGCAAAGTTCAAATCTGGTTAGTGACAGACAATGTCATAGATTACTACTGAGCTCTATCATGTACATCCCCATAGAGATATGGGAACAGCCTGTTCATGATCCTTTACAGGGTGACACATGGATGATAGGCTTGAATTCATGTAAGTGACTGTCCACAGCATTTGACATGTTGTGGTTCCTAGGGTTCCACACAGCGGAATGTGTTCTCGTTGGCAGGCCAGCTTACATAAAGGCATGCTTGTCGATAAAGCAGTGGTATCCTCTCCTGCCTTCCTCATGCTGTTCTTTTCTGTGAGAAGAGTAATTCTTCCATATGTAAATGGTTATACAGTTGCTTTGTGAAATATCTGTGGCCCCAAGAACTACTTCTCGAGCATTTGATGTTGGAATTAGAGTATCTGCAAATACTACTTTATGTACTCACAGAAGCATCAGGCAGGCTGGTGGTGTGCCACCTTGCATGCAGGCCACAAGTTAAAAAACCAAGCATTGGCAAAGCCAATAGGTCTTGGCAAAGCCTAAGCTATTGGCCTTGTCAATGTGAATGTCTTTTAGCCATGATGTCTAGCATCACATCTGCTATTCAGCATGGCTGAAAGTCACTGAGGGCAGAGAATTACAGGATGTTGAGTTGATGCCTACTAGCGCCCCATGTTGAGTTTATAGTCCTACCCTCCTAACACAAAAAAGCACAATGACGTTGCGCACTGATTCCAGAATAAATAAATGATGTGTCTTCATTGACGATGTATAACTAAACATCACTGTCCTCTTCCCATGAGCACCCAACTTCCTCTGGAGACACCACAGCACCACTCCCTTCTAACTGTAGTTTAGGAGCAGATTTATGTTAGACTTGCGCCACTTTTACGCCGCCGTTGCGTCACTTTTGTTACGCAGCGGTGGCGTAAACCATGCGCCATGTTGCGACTTATTTAAAACGTGACGCATCTAGGGAGAAGCGTCACGTTGTAAAGCCCTGCGCTACATTAAACCAGCGTCAGGTTTAATGTATGCAGGGTGGGCGTTCCATCGGAAAAAGTCTCGGAAAAGTGACGCAGTGAAATCTACAAGATTTCACTCAGTCACTTTTCCGACGCTGCTGCGTCAAACCCTTGCGCCTGCTTGAAGCAGGCGTAAGGCATGACGCAGCATGTTAGGAATGGGCAGCCCCTAAACATTGCTGGAGTTGCGTCGTGCTTGCGACGCGACTCCAGCAATGCACCGCCCTTATGCCATCAGATGCATCACGCATCTGTTTATCCTTGCGCCACGATGCGCTGCATTGTAAATGCGGCACATCTGTGGTGGCGCAAGGGTGAACTTGCGTGACGCATCTTTCCTGGCGCATCCCTGATGATTTGAAGGGATGCGCCAGGAAACATAAATCTGCCCCATAGTTTCTCTGATAATCAACAGGAATCGAAACAGGTCGAACACATAGCCAATGCTGCCTCACACCAGCTAAACTTCAGAAAACCCAAACCGTCCACCCCAACATCAGACTTCAGAGCAGATGGACAGTGGACAGAGTTATTGAAGGCCCCTTAATTTGGGCACTCCCCTCCTCAGAGCGATCCTAGATGAAGCAGCTAGGTTGGTCACTGGAGACGAATAATCAGATGACTTCCCCCCTATACTCCTAAACAGTCTCCCTCAAAGAATTCCATTTTTTTTTGCCTAACTCATAGAGCTAGTCGCGAAGGCCTGTCTTCATATCTAAGAGAAACTCCCACTCCCTGGATGTCCCAGGTGGGCAAGAAATAAAAGTCTCCTAACTCTGGAAATACTTCTGTAGGCCAGCCTTCTGAGTACATACGACTTTATTAAAACCACTTTTCTCACAGAAAGAACTTGAAACAACATTTCTGCAACCTCTAAATTTCTAACTGAGTCGACCCCCTATTTGTTATCTTTTTCATTTCCACCTCTTGTACCATGTTGATGTTATTGGAGTCTGTGTAATGTTGAATTGGTTCTGTTTAAAACGCTGAAGCCCCAGTGACAGGGTCCATGCACATGTTTATGGATTGAATAAATAAATAAATAATGGGCCGTCTGGTGCTCATATCTAATTTAGAGAATTC
Source organism: Triturus cristatus (assembly GCF_964204655.1). Lineage (NCBI taxonomy): Eukaryota > Metazoa > Chordata > Amphibia > Caudata > Salamandridae > Triturus > Triturus cristatus. The sequence continues at coordinate 744,683,259 of NC_140583.1, forward strand.
CGAGTTTCCCCACTTTCTAAGTTGCCCCTCCCAAGCTGGCATCAGAACGGACGCCAGGGTGTAAACATCGACTCCTAAAGTGTGATAATTTGAAGGAATGCACAGAGCCTTTCAATGCACTCCAAGCAAACATTTGAGTCAGCCAAGGAGGCTGGCGCAGAACAATTCATCTCCATATCGAGCTAGCCATTCCAAGGTAAAGGTTTGCCAAGGGCTGTCCCACTCCAGCGACTTGCGAAGCAAGGAATGTGATTAGGAGAGGGAGTCGCCAGAGGCAGCCTGAATCATTATCACTTATTGCTGATTGGTGAAACAGTCATGTATTAATCAATGTATATTTTGGTTGCCATGGTGAGAGGGGAGTAGAATCTGCCCAGGGTGGTGCAGAAGTACTGAGCACAAAGAAAAATGGGTGGGCCAGTCCAGATTCGACGGATAGGGAAGGCCCTTTGAAGCCACCTTTGTGACCTGGCACCTGCAGAGGATAAGGGATTCCTTCAGTCCTACAGTCATGTCAGCTGTGCACCGAATTTTGCAAGCATCCTTCAGTTTGCTGAAGTTGCCTTTATCCTTCTTTATATGCCCAATTTCAATACTCAGCCCGTTGTTATATTTCGCCTTGTGAGTGAAAAAAAGGCTGCTTTCATATAGTCCCTACTCCAGTTATGGGAACCAGTTGCATTAACACCATTTTGGGTATTTCCTAATCTATAAAAATGATGAGACTCAGGTGGTCACACAGGTAGCTGTGTTTGCGCCATTAGTAGAAACATTTCTGTTAGACCTATACCTTTTTGCAGAGTTATCCACACATTATTTGCCTTCTTCATCTGTTTTTGCTGGTTTTAGGACTATCTGCACTTTACCACTGCTACTCAGTGCTAAAGTGCATGTACTCTGTATCTAAAACGTAATGGCTTTTGCTTTCACCATGACAGGCATATCTGATTTACTGATAAGTCCCTAGTACAGCGCACTACATGTACCCAGGGCCTGTAAATCAAATGCTACTAGTGGGCCTGCAGCACTGATTGTGCCACCCACACGAGTAGTCCTTCAAACCTGTCCCAGGCCTGCCACTGTGACGCCTGTCTGTTTTGTTTTAAACTGTCATTTCAACGTGACAAGTTCACCTACTTGCCAGGCCCAAACCTTCCCTTTTGATACATGTATGACACTCCTAAGGTAGGTCCTTGGTAGCCCAAAGGACAGGGTGAATGTAGGTAAAAGGTAGGACATGCACTCTTTGAGTTTTACATGTTTTGGTAGTGACAAACTGCTAACTGCATTTTTCACGACAGCAAGGCCTGTCTCTCCCATAGGCCAGCACTGGAGCTGGTTTGTAACACTTTCGAAGTGTATTTTCCAATTGGGGGCAGATAGAAAATTAGAATATGGTGTCTCTGGACTCACAATTTACAAATAAATCCTTTAGTGAAGTTGGTATTTAAATTGCAGGTCTGAAAATGCCACATTTAGAAAGTTGGCGTTTTGTTACTTTAACCATTCTGTGCCTCTGCCTGTCCCAAGAATACACGTCCGGATTAGGGTGACAGCTGGGCTTTGTACATTCCCTCTAGACAGTCTTTGAAGTCTCCCTATTTTAAAGGCTAAAATGGGATACGTGCTGGACCTCTGACACAATATACTCAGAACACTTCTGGACTGAGGACATTCTGCCAGGCAGAAGAGCTGTTGTGTTGCCAGGAGGGACTGCCACTTTGCTGCTTGCTTAGCTGTGTTAGCCTGCTGTCTGCTGCTTTTCCCCTGGGAGTTATAGGACTGGGCTTTACTCTCTACAACCTGCATCTAAAGGTTCTCAAAGGGCTTGATTGGGCTTGCCTTCTGTTACGGTAGTATCAGGGACAACAAATACTTCATCTTCATCTTGATACCAGCACCCGGTCTCCTCTGCTGTGAGCCCTGCTCTGCCAAGTGGTGCCAAATCCAGTTCTGGGCCCTTGGAAGTGAGTATTGGTGCTGCAACCAAGAAATCGACACATCGACTACAAAGCTTAATTTCAGAATCGGGCACCCCTGCGAAATCACCGCATCACCGCTGCCTCCACCAAAATCATCCTCCTAGCTCACTGAGTGTGCGATGCATTGATCTCGACTTACAACGCAGCCTCGACTTTGCCGCAGTGCCTTTGAAGAACGACGCCTCCATGATTTTCGGACACTGCATTACCGACATCTGTGGTGCACCATCCCGACTTTGGCAAATTCCTGACCCTGCGTGCCCACCAACGAGGCATCACCGTAAGTACAGCAGTTCGTCATCGATGCTGTGGAACTGGTGCACAGTGCTCTTGACATTGATGCATTCTCGACGCGGCCTTCAGGAACCAAGAGTTCACACCAGAAACAGACTGATCACCTACTCTGAGCACCGCATCGTCTAAGATTTCTGACTCATCTGAGGTTCTGTCAGCGGGTCTCCGAGACTACTGTATCTAGCCTGCGCTCTATCCCAGTCAGACTGAACTTTTGGATTTGTCCCAGTCAAGCGCGACCGGATAGCCCTAGTAGGAGCTATTGACTTCTAAGCACAGCATCTTGATTTAATCTTTCAAAATTCATATCTTGACTTGTGTATGTTGGATTTTTGTCGTTTTGGTCTTTTTTTACTCAGATAAATATTGACTATTTTCCACACTGGTGTACAGTACTTTGTGTTGTTATCAGTGTGTGTGTGTGTGTGTGTACAAAATTACTTGAGGCATTGCCTCTTTAGTTAAGCCTGTCCGCTCTACGCAAAGCCACCAGAGGGTGAGCCCAGGTAAATCTTTAGTGTGTATTGCACTCACACTGACTAGAGTGGTGGTCCCTACTTGGACAGGGTGCATACCTCTGACTACTTAAAATGGCGGCCGCTGCGCGGTGAGGAGAGCGACCCTTGACCTTGCAAGGTAGGTCGCTTCCCCGCTGCAGCTCCACCTGCGCTCTTGAGTGTCTTTGCTCCTCTTTGCCTCGCTGCCCACTTGCCTTCTGTGCCCCGTTCTTGTGTGCCCTTTTGCTCCTCTGTGCCCTGCTGCCCACTTGCCTTCTGTGCCTCATTTGTGTGCGCCCTTTTGCTCCTCTGTGCCCCGCTGCCCACTTGCCTTCTGTGCCCCGTTCTTGTGTGCCCTTTTGCTCCTCTGTGCCCCGCTGCCCACTTGCCTTCTGTGCCCATTCTTGTGTGCCCTTTTGCTCCTCTGTGCCCCGCCGCCCTCTTGCCTTCTGTGCCCCGTTCTTTTGTGCCTCCGATACGACACCAGCAGCCTCATTGCTCTCAACCCAGGACGAACCCCCACCTGCTGCAGGGCCACCCCGAAGCGCACCCACGGTCCTTTCACCTGCCAGAACTGCAGCTTCTCCTGCATCGAAGACGCAGAGACAGCCGCCACGACAAAACACAACCAGCTCCGATGCATCCTGATCAACACCCGCTCCGCACGCAAACACGCCGTCGAGCTCTGGAACATACTCGACACCGCATCTCCAGACGTCATCTTACTGACCGAGACCTGGATGAACGAAGCCTCGTCTCCAGATATCACCATAGCCATCCCCGACGGATACAAGATCGCCCGCAGAGACCGCACCAACAGAGTCGGAGGAGGAATCACCATCATCCACAAGAAGACCATCAGGGTCTCAACAAACACCAATGACACTCTCAGCACTGCCGAACACATGCACTTCCAGATCCACACGGACCCCAAGACCACCCTAAGAGGCACCCTCGTCTACAGACCACCCGGACCCCGACCACAATTCTGTGATGCCATCGCCGACTTCATCAGCACGCACGCACTGACCTCCACCGACTACATCCTCCTTGGAGACCTGAACTTCCATCTGGAGAACAACAACAACAGCAACTCCTCCACCCTAATAGGCAACCTCGCCAACCTCGGACTAGAACAGCTAGTCACGACACCGACCCACATCGCAGGACACCCGCTAAACGTCATCGTCTCCTCAATCCCACACATCTCCTTCAGCCACGTCTCCGAACCCACCTGGACCGACCACCACTACATCCACTTCACCTTCCGGAAACCCGTCACACATCACCGCACCCTACTGATCCCCCGTCATTGCTGGGGCAAAATCACCGAAGTACAACTACAGACAAACCTCGCACTCAACCCAGCGACCAACCCCTCCAACCCCGACGATGGTGCGCGCACCCTCAGACGATTGATGGACGACTGCGCCAACACCTTAGCCCCGCTGGAAAAACAAACCCTCAAAGACACCAGCAAGAGAGCTAACTGGTTGACCCCAGAACTCCTAGCGTCAAAGCGCACCTGCCGGAAGTTGGAGAACATATGGTACAGCGAGAAGTCGTTGGGCAGCCGTGCAGCCCAAAAAGACGCCATCCACAACCACCACTGTAGTGAAGGCAGCGATTTAGATGCATACATTGCTATGTTAGCATAAGCGCGTTAGATGTTAGAAAAGCCAACTTGCCACTTTTGCTGCTTTTTCACACGACACTGCAGAGACATGTTATTATTTGAAAACTGCTTGCTTGCCTTTTCTTCACATGAGAACTGTCTGTTGTTCACATCCCTAGACGTGCACTGCGACCTTGGTCTGAACATTGTGTGCAAAACACTCTGAGCCGCCAGACAATGTATGTTTTTGAGTTCAGGTTGATCGGCCCACTCTCTCATAATACGCACACAGCTGCAAATACCTGAATGTCGAGAGCCTTTAATATTACAGTTTGCATGCGTTAGAAACACATTCTGGAGAAGAACATTTCCAGGCACAGAGCAAAGCCGATCCTGTGATGTGATTCACCTAAGCTGATCTTTACAGTATGGGGTACCCCATTCAAGCCTAGAGACCTTCTATTAGTCTAATAACACTAGCTTACTAGCTTACTAGTGAAGGGAAGGTGGTTGTATTCCACTGTCATTTGTAATATGATTTATCCCTTCATTTTCTATGGTATTGTAACAATGCTGATGGTTTTAATTATAATCATTTGTCTGCTTATGTTAGCCAAAGTACTGCATCTTAGGACACGTAGTTTATAAAATAAACATTTTAAACTTTACAGTGTCTCTGTTTACTCTTGTTGTGGACTGATATGAGAATAATAAAGAACAGGTATTTCTGATTCCCACCATTCCTGAGAGTACTCTAACTGGCACATGCATCAACGTAGGCTTTTGCGATTCCTTAATTGCGATTATTAAGGAATCGCAATTAAGGAATTGCAAAAGCCTATGCATGTAGGAATCGCTAAAGAAATAACGATTCCTACACATTCCTTAATTCCGACTCGCAAATTGCGAGTCGCAATTAAGGAATGCCGTCCCATTCATTCCTATGGGCTTCTAGGCCCATAGGAATGAATTGGAGATCGCATGAGCAATTTGCGAGTACCAGTAGGTACTCGCAAATTGCTCATGCAATTTCAAGGGTGCAAGGGTGTCAAAATGACACCCTATTGCACCCCTGAAATTGATCTGTGCACATATGTTGCACACACACATGCCCTAAGGGCATGTGTGTGCGCAACATGAAACTTTGGAAAAAACACAAAAGTGCATTTTTCAAAGTTTTTGCAAATTACCATGAAGTCCAACTTCATGGTAATTTGCTCCCCTTATTAGCGAAATCGCAAATTTTTTTACTTTAATGCATTCCATTTAAGGAATCTCAATTTGGGATTCCTTAAATGCAATCGCAATTTAAGTAATCGCAATTTAGAGAATCCTTAAATTGCGATTTTTGCATTTGGGATGATGCATTCCAAATGCAAAAATACCGGTCGAACATGGGCAGATTCTGAGAATCTGCCCGTTTGCGACCGGTTTTTCCTTTGATGCATGTGCCTGTAATTCGCTTGTTCTGGGTTGTCTATACATTGAGACCTCCGAGAGAATACGGATAACGAATGGGACACTGATGCTGGTCGGATAGGGGTTCTGGGTACTGAGGTGAGTTTTTGGTACACCGCAATTCACTGAGGTCCTGGTTTCCTGCGCATAGTTCTGTGCATGAGCAGAATCCCTGCAACATGGCGCACCTAACGTTTGGTCTTCTGATTTGAAACACCTTAGTAGTGCTTATATTAGTCCACGACACCCTCACACTTGTTTCCGGATAGCGGGAGTGACGGTTTTAACCTACCTGTTTGTACGATAGGTTCCCTCAAGCTTGTTAATTAAAAAGGTTTTTATATTTCTGAACCCTTGTGCTACTGTAATATCCATTGTTGTTCTTCTCTGTGTCCTTATGGCGGTCGATATTGCAGCGCATAGCCGTAAACCTCTGCGGCGTCATTTGACGCAGTATGGGGTGCCAGACGATGGGATGGCCGTTATTTTTGTGGTGAGTGCCGATGCGTCTTACCCCTACGAGTTGTTTTACTCTTGGGTGACAATGCCGGCAGTGAATGCGGATGATAATACGTTTCACTCCTATACTCACACACGGGTCCCAGTGAATTATACGCCGTATAGGACGCAGGAGATTCCCCTTTCGGCCTGGCAGCATCGCATTTGGTTTAATGGCGCCCTTCCCCATGCGGTTACACCGGCCAGAATGGGCCCTTTGTCAATTCCAGGGGCCACATGGCCGGTGCTGGCCGGATTTACGCCTCATCCTCGCTATCTGACAGTTGCGTTGGATGAGTTGCGTGTACTCCATACAGCCCTTATTACGGTATATAGGGCTTTAGTGCAATACGTTTCACGCAACATGCAGGTGGGGGCACCTGCTGTTGTGGGACAACCAGCTGGCCAAGCCGCGGTTGTTATTAGTCACGTCATGGTTAATTCGGTAATGGGCAAGCGCCCCCAGAATAAGGATGATTTGCCTTATTGGCTTGCTGAGAAATTTGACCAACTGGAAGCGGTATTTCCGCATTCTACCCCTGTGGAGAAACACAGGATCCTCACCATTAGTTTGCACGTCAACGTCCCCCGTTTCAGAAGAAGAAAGTTGCTGCATTAACAGCGAGGTATGCCACAGATAGTGCGGACGCAGCTTCGGAACCTGACATGGGCACTAACGCTGCTCGACAGCGCAGCGGAGGTTACAGTAGTGCGGCAAGCACTGCGTCCATTTCTGGAGGCGACAGCAACTGACACGTTCATTACTGTAGAAACTGCTGACACTAGAGTGGCTCCCCCTGACAGACTATATGACATAGTCCTCTTAATTGAAGGTGACATACAACGTACAATACAAGGGATTTTTTGGGATAATCTGACCTCTTCCTATGACATTCTCTTGGCAGAGGCGGACTGGCCCCCGGCTTTCATTTTAGATGCTCCTAGAGGGGAAGAGGTAATCCTGCCGTCCTTTGCGCACACAGTGCCAAAGGAGCACGCTGAAAGGTTTTCTGAAGAGTGGGCTCAGGTGCTTGCACCGGCTTTGTATCATACTCAGGTGGGCTGGGATAAATTATCTCCCAGCCATGAGATTCCCTTGCGGTCTATGCCTCAACCGCAACCCCAATATCCCATGCGCCGCGAAGCTAGATCTCACGTCACGGAAATCCTTGAGCAATTGGAGTATCAGGGAGTTATTGAAACATGTGTGTCACCAATGAATAATCCTTTATTGACTGTAACGAAACCTGATGGGTCGTACCGCCTAGTTTTGGATTACCGGCATTTGAACTCTCATTGCAGGACGTGTGCGGTACAGAATACCCACGGTTCTGCCGTCGTTGATAGTCCTGTGAGAAAAAGGTTTAAAACCACACTTGACATATCCAATGGCTTTTACAGCCATAACCTGTCCTCAATGAGTAGTCAGTGGACAGCGTTTACTTCTGGTGGCAAGCAAAAGCAGTTTAAGAGATTAGCCATGGGCTATAAAAACAGTGCTGGCATCTTTGCCGCACGTGTTGTCTCTCTGTTAGAGAGCATTGACCCTGATGCGTACTCGTATGTTGATGATATCTATCTCACAGACGACGAGTTGTGGCCGCATCTGTGTCGCGTTGATCGCATTATTGTTATGTTTGCAGACTTCGGTTACAAATTCAACTTTGCGAAGTCTCACATTGCAGAGTATACAGTGTTGTTTTTGGGCTACGAGCTCAACAATGAGGGTCGAGGATTAGCTCCTCACTTTCTGGAGAAGTGCGCATGTCTGCGTGCTCCTACAACATTGAAAAAATTACAATCTTTGCTGGGCTTTCTGAATTTCTGTCGTACATAAATTCCCGATTATGCCCAGCGTATCAAGCCAACATATGCCTTGGTACAACCTACTTTTTCCAAATCGAGCTGGCTGCCAAAGCATTCAGCTATTTTGCAATCTTTATAAGGCTGATCTTCTTGCTTCAAAATACTTACTGACACGCGAGAACCACACAAATATGGTAATAAGAATTGTGCCAGGCGCAGTGGGTTTCACGTACTTAACGTTCAATGAGGGCGACACAGTCCCCATTGCCTACAAATCACACTTGTACACTTCGGCTGAATTGCGCTTTTCCTCAGTCGAAAAAGTTTTGACTGCGGTGCAGATGGCGATTCTTAAAGAACGGGCGCTGTCGCAAGGAAAATGCATGTTGGTGGTTACACCGTATCCTGCCCTAGAGGCAGTGACGAAAGCCAGTGTACCCAATTCAAAAGCTTTGCTTCCACGTTGGATACAATGGGCCACTTCTCTGACATCGCCAGATGTCACCTATATCTTTGATGCCTCATTGCAGACGCAGGAGTACTTGCAATATGAATTCGTTCATCCGGCTCCTCTGTCTTTGCGCCCGCTCGAAGATTACCATTGTGTCATTTATACTGACGGTTCAGCGCAACCGGCGACGGGATCGAAGCACGTCTATTCAGCAGCCTGCGCAATTGTAGCGGGTACTTTCGAGAATGGAGAATTCAAGTCTGATGTCGTGCATACACAGTCATTGGGTGATTGTACCACAGTTGGCAGAGCTTCGTGCCCTGGTGCTTGCACTGGAGTTTGCTGATCCTCGGATTACTACTCTTATCGTGAGTGATTCGTTTTACTGTGTTCATTCTTTCAACAACAATCTATTCTTTTGGTCTCAAAATGAATATCGTGATTCCAAAGGTAGCACAATTAAGCATAAAATGCTTTGGGTTCAAGTGGCACAACTTAAAGAACATCTGCCTCTTGTGAATGTAATTCACACTCTTGGTCACCAGCGAGTTGGTGTCCACGCTGTCGGCAACAGCTTGGCTGATGAGGCAGCAAAAACAGCAGTGGCGACATATCTAGTAGCAGCAGTTACAAGATGCAAAAGTAAGATAGATGATGACATTTTGGCAGCTATTGCTGCTACAGAGAAGGGAAGTAATTACCCATGAGGTTTCCCTTCTCGTTACCATTATCACTTAAGTCCTGATAACGTCCCGTTAGTGAGAATAAACGACATTGGTGACAGATTGATTCCCAACGCGGACTGCAGACCATCCTTGATAACAGCGGCTCACAAGGGTATGGCCTCTGCCCATGCCGGTGTTGCAGCAACTGTTACTCTGTTACAACAACGTTACTGGTGGCGTGGGTTATATAAACAGGCTCGCACTTATGTGCTTGATTGTGACATTTGCCAGAAGATTAAACTTTCAACTGCTGCGCTCCCATTACAAGCCCAGTTGTACATATCTAATAAGCCACTTGGGTGTGTTTATCTAGATCACTGCGGTCCTTTCTCCTCTGATACTGCGTACAAGTATATCTTAGTTGCAGTGGATTCGTGCATTCGTTTTCTTTGGGTATGGCCACAAAGGAGTGCTGATGCTCATACTGTCATAAGGGATTTGCGTGATCAGGGCCCTGTGTTCGCCTCTAAGGTGTACAAAGAAGCCATGAGATCCTTGGGGGTCCAAGTCAAATTTTCGTCTCCATACCGGCCTGAGGGTAATAGTGGAACGAATGAAACGTGACTTAAAGCAGTCCTTAACAGCCAGGGTTTTAGGCACCGGCCGGAACTGGTTAGCCCATTTGTATAACGTTCAACATGCACTTAACATGCACTTAATAATCTCCCTAGAAGGTCTCTGGGTGGGCAGACCCCATACATGATGCTCTTTGGGATAAAAATGTTTGTCCCGGACCTTGATGGTCTAGACATGGCGGCGTCTGCCACACCCTTTGACGTAGATGATCCCTGTGCTGTGTTACAGAGTCTACAAGAGACCAGAGACAGTCTCGCGAAGGAACACTTGCCCTCCACATCTGATGCTGCGCTTCAGATTCCGGTAGTCGGCTGGCTACCTCGAGTTGGTGACCTGGTCCGTGAGAAGATGGAGAACAAGAAGGAGTTCGGCCCCTCTTATCGTGCCCCGGTTTCAGTGCTTGGCGTGCAGGGTACAAGAACAGTAATTTTACCTCCACTTCCTGGTCGCAAGGATAACAGGTACATCTCCATTGACAATGTCAAACTACAGCGAGTGGCCGATTCTTCTTAGAATGACTCCAGCGGTCTCTTGCCCTGCGATGCTGAGAAATTCTGTTTTGGCTCCGGCTTCTACCACCATGCCTGATATTGCTATTAAGATGCATACAGTTGCTCATCCTTTGTTGCTATCACCAGCTGATGGTCTACCTGAAGATGCTGAGTATTCTTATCCTGCAGATGTAACATTGCCTGTTTTACAATCATCCGCAGTTACCCAGTCACGTTTCTCCTTTGATACTAACTCTGTGACTTCCAGGGCCCCATCAAAAGTTTCTATTTTTGCTGTTTGGTTTAAAAGACATTTTTTGATTCCCCCTTGGACTTACATTTGGCTGATGCTCATATGTATTTTTTTATTTATGTCCATCGGATTTGTGGTGGTATTTTTTCGTCTTGTGAACGGACACTACCTAAAAGAAAGATCGACAATTATAAAAATTGATGGAACTTTGGCCCCCCACTCCTCATCACACATCATGAAAAGAGACCAGACTTTTGTGAATATTACTGCCCGGCCTGTGTTAGATGGGATTGCGTGGGATGCTGTTAAATTTCAAATTCATCGACCGACTGAGGTTATTAATGTTCTGAATGTATTTCGTGTTTCTATGGGTGATGTGGTTAAACAAAACATCCGCTCTGATGATTGGGACGTTCAGGCCATAGAAGCACTGTTTTCTGATTTTAAATATTATGCAGCTTTTGATGTTGAAGATTTGTATTTAGATACTGCTAATTACGGGGAGCTGTTTTGCTATCAACTTTGTGGCAATCATTTCCTATATAAAGCCAATACGTATCGTAATTTTGTTAATTATACGCATTGGGAACATTGTCCAACGCCAATGTGGGGCAGCTCCAGCACATTGGTGAATACATTTGCCTATTTTACTGATTTCAGTGTTTCAAAACCTGCTGCCTTTAATTTTAAAGTGGCAGCGGAGTCTGCCTCGAAGGTTAGGCTGACACACACTAAATTATTGTATTCCAAATCCTTTATGGATGATTTAGCGGTCAGGGGTTATGATCTGTGGAAAGCTAGTATTGATCTTAAATCTGTTTGGTATTCTAAACCATGGCAGGTACAAGGAACAGAAGCTTTGCATTGTGCCTGCCTCATCCCGAACCACATATTATTTTTGAATTCAACAATTTTTCAGACCACCTGTTTTGGATTGGCTACTTCTAAAAAGCTGAATTCACCCTCTATTCCAGATCTGGATGCTTATCCATATTGGGATAATCGTACAGATCTTTCCCTTGATGCATTGCAGTCGTACATTACTAACACATCATTCAATATTTCCAAATTAATTCGGAAGGATGGTTAATTTGGCAGACAAGCTCAGATTCCTGTCAACATCGTTTTTTGGGTCTGCAGCCTGGGTATACGCAGGTTCGCGTAGACCCCTGCTTTGAATCTTCTCATTCTGTTACTACCTACTCTGTTGGGAAGTTATGCCAATCTTGGGTGCAACATTCCACGTTGGCATCTGTTAAAATTAATTTATCTAAATTACATGCCAAGATAGATTTGAATGATTTTGTTAAGGGTTCTGTGGGTGGCAGGTCCAAGAGATGGGTGTATGCTATTTATAATGAGGTTTGGAAGTTATCACAAATTGAAGCTGCGTTCAGATTGAGAGCTATTGATCAAGCCAATTTGGAGAAAGTACTAGCTGTTATAGATAATAGCATTAACACCCTTTCTTCCAGAAATTATACGTTAGATAGTATTGTTTCACCTGTCGATGATATTGTGCAGGATGATATATCTGTTTTGTATCATGGTCAGAATCAAGTGCGTTCTATAATGCAGTTTGCATGGACTTTGCAAACGTTAAAGGCTGGGAAAATCCCTTGGGACTACATGAATACGTCATTTTTATTCCTTCCCTTTAATCCAACTGCGAAACAACAATTCATGTCCATGAAAGATGCATCATACTCCTTACTGCATATTGAAAAGTTAGAACCTTTGCCTTTTTCTGTGGCCGAATTGAACTCAGCTGTGTGGCTTATCCACGGGTTAAACACATTGCCATTTCCTTTGTTTAAATTTAGTTAGTGCATGAAACATTATGCCTTAGGCAGATATGAACCGTTGGGTACTTCTTTCCTGCATGAAGTTTGGTCACTCCCATTTACATACAGGTGCATGAGAGAAGGTAAAGAAGTTTATTTGAAGGGTGAGGAATGCTCTTCCATGCCTGATCTCTCTGTAGTCTGTAGGCACATCCAATTGCATGGCGCGTGCAATGTGCAAGCGCCTAATTTAGCATGCGTCCTGAAAGGGATTCCAGTGCCAGCTATCACACCCTCTTTCACATTGTTAGCTAACGGTAGTTATTTGCTTTTAAATAACGAGGCTTGCTGTGGGATGCTAGTGGGAATTCCTTACATTGTGACTGTATCGCAGAGAGTAGTCTGCTGTAAAAATGTCCTTTTCCCACCCCCACATGGGCGGCTGGATGTATCCATCTGGCCTTCCATTCCAACCTTGAAAGCAGAGTTCAACAAGATGAGCAGAATAAGGGCACTATTGTCTCAAAAAGAAGTCACTCTGACTTCGTCCCGTGAAACATTTGTCCTTCACGGAGCCAACACCCGCAGCGAGGTGCAGGCACTTTTAAACACTGATCTCCCACTTCATTTTGGTGCCCTGATTCAAACTATATTTAACGCCTCGTCAACCACTGGCTTGGCTCATTTTTTCAAAATTGTGGGCTCCGGCCTTCGTGACCGCCTTCCATACCATTTTTGGTGTGATACCAGCCTTTTTTCATTCTATTTTTTCCAGCGACTTTGGAGGGCTCCCGTTGATTCTCGCCCTCGCGGCTGGTGTGCTGCTGTTGGTCTGCTTACTGCGCAATGGCTGCACAATTTGTGTCACGCGACAGCCTGTCACGGCTGCTCCATCTTCGTAACCGGATGCTTGAATATTATGGAACTTTACCTCTGGCTACCCTGAGCATAGTCTATGGATTATCCTTCCGGTTTGCCTACTTTACATGCGTACAACCTGTTTTGCATTGCCTAGATTGCCCTTACGAATGGGCTCTGGATTTGTGCTTGTCAAACTCAGTGTCTCCTGCCCCGGATTATGATCGACTGATGAGTCCATTAGTGGCTCATGAGTTGGACTGTTCTGGTGTTAGGATTATGGCCTATGGAGTGGCACATTGAGTCCTAGGGAATTGGGACATCGGAACGGCAGCGTATGACTTCTTGGCAAGAAGTTATCTTGAAGAACACGCCAGTTGTCCTCTGATTGTGCTTGAGGCCCCTGTTGTCGAGGAACACGTATGTTCGTTTACCTTATTAGACTTGATGGCGGATACTTTTACAAATCGTTCCAATGACTTCCTCTTGGAAGCTGTCGCTACGTACTGTGCTTACACATTGATGGATTACCTTGAATAGCGTCCAGCTTCCCTTGCACAGACCACACGCTTTTTTGTGTGTTCCAACATCTGGGCTCGTTGAGCCTTTGCGTGATGTATTGACTTACCATTTTATTTTTCCCCTTCCTTTTGTGTTTTTTAAAACTTTTTTTTCGAACTTTCACTCCTCTTTATTTGGATTTCCAATACAGGCACTTGGTTCCGCTCTGTCAAACTTGAACTCTGCGTTCCTTTTTGTATCCCTATTTGTTCGTGGTCCGATCAAGGGGGGGGTGTAGTGAAGGCAGCGTTTTAGATGCATACATTGCTATGTTAGCATAAGCGCGTTAGATTTTAGAAAAGCCATCTTGCCACTTTTGCTGCTTTTGCACACGACACTGCAGAGACATGTTATTATTTGAAAACTGCTTGCTTGCCTTTTCTTCACATGAGAACTGTCTGTTGTTCACATCCCTAGACGTGCACTGCGACCTTGGTCTGAATATTGTGTGCAAAACGCTCTGAGCCGCCAGACAATGTATGTTTTTGAGTTCAGGTTGATCGGCCCACTCTCTCATAATACGCACACAGCTGCAAATACCTGAATGTCGAGACCCTTTAATATTACAGTTTGCATGCGTTAGAAACACATTCTGGAGAAGAACATTTCCAGGCACAGAGCAAAGCCGATCCTGTGATGTGATTCACCTAAGCTGATCTTTACAGTATGGGGTACCCCATTCAAGCCTAGAGACCTTCTATTAGTCTAATAACACTAGCTTACTAGCTTACTAGTGAAGGGAAGGTGGTTGTATTCCACTGTCATTTGTAATATGATTTATCCCTTCATTTTCTATGGTATTGTAACAATGCTGATGGTTTTAATTATAATCATTTGTCTGCTTATGTTAGCCAAAGTACTGCATCTTAGGACACGTAGTTTATAAAATAAACATATTAAACTTTACAGTGTCCCTGTTTACTCTTGTTGTGGACTGATATGAGAATAATAAAGAACAGGTATTTCTGATTCCCACCATTCCTGAGAGTACTCTAACTGGCACATGCATCAACGTAGGCTTTTGCGATTCCTTAATTGCGATTATTAAGGAATCGCAATTAGGAATTGCAAAAGCCTATGCATGTAGGAATCGCTAAAGAAATAGCGATTCCTACACATTCCTTAATTCCGACTCGCAAATTGCGAGTCGCAATTAAGGAATGCCGTCCCATTCATTCCTATGGGCTTCTAGGCCCATAGGAATGAATTGGAGATCGCATGAGCAATTTGCGAGTACCAGTAGGTACTCGCAAATTGCTCATGCAATTTCAAGGGTGCAAGGGTGTCAAAATGACACCCTATTGCACCCCTGAAATTGATCTGTGCACATATGTTGCACACACACATGCCCTAAGGGCATGTGTGTGCGCAACATGAAACTTTGGAAAAAACACAAAAGTGCATTTTTCAAAGTTTTTGCAAATTACCAGGAAGTCCAACTTCATGGTAATTTGCTCCCCTTATTAGCGAAATCGCACATTTTTTTACTTTAATGCATTCCATTTAAGGAATCTCAATTTGGGATTCCTTAAATGCAATCGCAATTTAAGTAATCGCAATTTAGAGAATCCTTAAATTGCGATTTTTGTATTTGGGATGATGCATTCCAAATGCAAAAATACCGGTCGAACATGGGCAGATTCTGAGAATCTGCCCGTTTGCGACCGGTTTTTCCTTTGATGCATGTGCCTGTAAGTCGCTTGTTCTGGGTTGTCTATACATTGGGACCTCCGAGAGAATACGGATAACGAATGGGACACTGATGCTGGTCGGATAGGGGTTCTGGGTACTGAGGTGAGTTTTTGGTACACCGCAATTCACTGAGGTCCTGGTTTCCTGCGCATAGTTCTGTGCATGAGCAGAATCCCTGCAACATGGCGCACCTAACGTTTGGTCTTCTGATTTGAAACACCTTAGTAGTGCTTATATTAGTCCACGACACCCTCACACTTGTTTCCGGATAGCGGGAGTGACGGTTTTAACCTACCTGTTTGTACGATAGGTTCCCTCAAGCTTGTTAATTAAAAAGGTTTTTATATTTCTGAACCCTTGTGTTACTGTAATATCCATTGTTGTTCTTCTCTGTGTCCTTATGGCGGTCGATATTGCAGCGCATAGCCGTACACCTCTGCGGCATCATTTGACGCAGTATGGGGTGCCAGACGATGGGATGGCCGTTATTTTTGTGGTGAGTGCCGATGCGTCTTACCCCTACGAGTTGTTTTACTCTTGGGTGACAATGCCGGCAGTGAATGCGGATGATAATACGTTTCACTCCTATACTCACACACGGGTCCCAGTGAATTATACGCCGTATAGGACGCAGGAGATTCCCCTTTCGGCCTGGCAGCATCGCATTTGGTTTAATGGCGCCCTTCCCCATGCAGTTACAGTGGCCAGAATGGGCCCTTTGTCAATTCCAGGGGCCACATGGCCGGTGCTGGCCGGATTTACGCCTCATCCTCGCTATCTGACAGTTGCGCTGGATGAGTTGCGTGTACTCCATACAGCCCTTATTACGGTATATATGGCTTTAGTGCAATACGTTTCACACAACATGCAGGTGGGGGCACCTGCTGTTGTGGGACAACCAGCTGGCCAAGCCACGGTTGTTATTAGTCACGTCATGGTTAATTCGGTAATGGGCAAGCGCCCCCAGAATAAGGATGATTTGCCTTATTGGCTTGCTGAGAAATTTGACCAACTGGAAGCGGTATTTCCGCATTCTACCCCTGTGGAGAAACACAGGATCCTCACCATTAGTTTGCACGTCAACGTCTCCCGTTTCAGAAGAAGAAAGTTGCTGCATTAACAGCGAGGTATGCCACAGATAGTGCGGACGCAGCTTCGGAACCTGACATGGGCACTAACGCTGCTCGACAGCGCAGCGGAGGTTACAGTAGTGCGGCAAGCACTGCGTCCATTTCTGGAGGCGACAGCAACTGACACGTTCATTACTGTAGAAACTGCTGACACTAGAGTGGCTCCCCCTGACAGACTATATGACATAGTCCTCTTAATTGAAGGTGACATACAACGTACAATACAAGGGATTTTTTGGGATAATCTGACCTCTTCCTATGACATTCTCTTGGCAGAGGCGGACTGGCCCCCGGCTTTCATTTTAGATGCTCCTAGAGGGGAAGAGGTAATCCTGCCGTCCTTTGCGCACACAGTGCCAAAGGAGCACGCTGAAAGGTTTGCTGAAGAGTGGGCTCAGGTGCTTGCACCGGCTTTGTATCGTACTCAGGTGGGCTGGGATAAATTATCTCCCAACCATGAGATTCCCTTGCGGTCTATGCCTCAACCGCAACCCCAATATCCCATGCGCCGCGAAGCTAGATCTCACGTCGCGGAAATCCTTGAGCAATTGGAGTATCAGGGAGTTATTGAAACATGTGTGTCACCAATGAATAATCCTTTATTGACTGTAACGAAACCTGATGGGTTGTACCGCCTAGTTTTGGATTACCGGCATTTGAACTCTCATTGCAGGACGTGTGCGGTACAGAATACCCACGGTTCTGCCGTCGTTGATAGTCTTGTGAGAAAAAGGTTTAAAACCACACTTGACATATCCAATGGCTTTTACAGCCATAACCTGTCCTCAATGAGTAGTCAGTGGACAGCGTTTACTTCTGGTGGCAAGCAAAAGCAGTTTAAGAGATTAGCCATGGGCTATAAAAACAGTGCTGGCATCTTTGCCGCACGTGTTGTCTCTCTGTTAGAGAGCATTGACCCTGATGCGTACTCGTATGTTGATGATATCTATCTCACAGACGACGAGTTGTGGCCGCATCTGTGTCGCGTTGATCGCATTATTGTTATGTTTGCAGACTTCGGTTACAAATTCAACTTTGCGAAGTCTCACATTGCAGAGTATACAGTGTTGTTTTTGGGCTACGAGCTCAACAATGAGGGTCGAGGATTAGCTCCTCACTTTCTGGAGAAGTGCGCATGTCTGCGTGCTCCTACAACATTGAACAAATTACAATCTTTGCTGGGCTTTCTGAATTTCTGTCGTACATAAATTCCCGATTATGCCCAGCGTATCAAGCCAATATATGCCTTGGTACAACCTACTTTTTCCAAATCGAGCTGGCTGCCAGAGCATTCAGCTATTTTGCAATCTTTACAAGGCTGATCTTCTTGCTTCAAAATACTTACTGACACGCGAGAACCACACAAACCTGGTAATAAGAATTGTGCCAGGCGCAGTGGGTTTCACGTACTTAACGTTCAATGAGGGCGACACAGTCCCCATTGCCTACAAATCACACTTGTACACTTCGGCTGAATTGCGCTTTTCCTCAGTCGAAAAAGTTTTGACTGTGGTGCAGATGGCGATTCTTAAAGAACGGGCGCTGTCGCAAGGAAAATGCATGTTGGTGGTTACACCGTATCCTGCCCTAGAGGCAGTGACGAAAGCCAGTGTACCCAATTCAAAAGCTTTGCATCCACGTTGGATACAATGGGCCACTTCTCTGATTGCCAGATGTCACCTATATCTTTGATGCCTCATTGCAGACGCAGGAGTACTTGCAATATGAATTCGTTCATCCGGCTCCTCTGTCTTTGCGCCCGCTCGAAGATTACCATTGTGTCAGTTATACTGACGGTTCAGCGCAACCGGCGACGGGATCGAAGCACGTCTATTCAGCAGCCTGCGCAATTGTAGCGGGTACTTTCGAGAATGGAGAATTCAAGTCTGATGTCGTGCATACGCAGTCATTGGGTGATTGTACCACAGTTGGCAGAGCTTCGTGCCCTGGTGCTTGCACTGGAGTTTGCTGATCCTCGGATTACTACTCTTATCGTGAGTGACTCGTTTTACTGTTATTCATTCTTTCAACAACAATCTATTCTTTTGGTCTCAAAATGAATATCGTGATTCCAAAGGTAGCACAATTAAGCATAAAATGCTTTGGGTTCAAGTGGCACAACTTAAAGAACATCTGCCTCTCGTGAATGTAATTCACACTCTTGATCACCAGCGAGTTGGTGTCCACGCTGTCGGCAACAGCTTGGCTGATGAGGCAGCAAAAACAGCAGTGGCGACATATCTAGTAGCAGCAGTTACAAGATGCAAAAGTAAGATAGATGATGACATTTTGGCAGCTATTGCTGCTACAGAGAAGGGAAGTAATTACCCAAGAGGTTTCCCTTCTCGTTACCATTATCACTTAAGTCCTGATAACGTCCCATTAGTGAGAATAAACGACATTGGTTACAGATTGATTCCCAACGCGGACTGCAGACCATCCTTGATAACAGCGGCTCACGAGGGTATGGCCTCTGCCCATGCCGGTGTTGCAGCAACTGTTACTCTGTTACAACAACGTTACTGGTGGCGCGGGTTATATAAACAGGCTCGCACTTATGTGCTTGATTGTGACATTTGCCAGAAGATTAAACTTTCAACTGCTGCGCGCCCATTACAAGCCCAGTTGTACATATCTAATAAGCCACTTGGGTGTGTTTATCTAGATCACTGCGGTCCTTTCTCCTCTGATACTGCTTACAAGTATATCTTAGTTGCAGTGGATTCGTGCATTCGTTTTCTTTGGGTATGGCCACAAAGGAGTGCTGATGCTCATACTGTCATAAGGGATTTGCATGATCAGGGCCCTGTGTTCGCCTCTAAGGTGTACAAAGAAGCCATGAGATCCTTGGGGGTCCAAGTCAAATTTTCGTCTCCATACCGGCCTGAGGGTAATAGTGGAACGAATGAAACGTGACTTAAAGCAGTCCTTAACAGCCAGGGTTTTAGGCACCGGCCGGAACTGGTTAGCCCATTTGTATAACGTTCAACATGCACTTAACATGCACTTAATAATCTCCCTAGAAGGTCTCTGGGTGGGCAGACCCCATACATGATGCTCTTTGGGATAAAAATGTTTGTCCCGGACCTTGATGGTCTAGACATGGCGGCGTCTGCCACACCCTTTGACGTAGATGATCCCTGTGCTGTGTTACAGAGTCTACAAGAGACCAGAGACAGTCTCGCGAAGGAACACTTGCCCTCCACATCTGATGCTGCGCTTCAGATTCCGGTAGTCGGCTGGCTACCTCGAGTTGGTGACCTGGTCCGTGAGAAGATGGAGAACAAGAAGGAGTTCGGCCCCTCTTATCGTGCCCCGGTTTCAGTGCTTGGCGTGCAGGGTACAAGAACAGTAATTTTACCTCCACTTCCTGGTCGCAAGGATAACAGGTACATCTCCATTGACAATGTCAAACTACAGCGAGGGGCCGATTCTTCTTAGAATGACTCCAGCGGTCTCTTGCCCTGCGATGCTGAGAAATTCTGTTTTGGCTCCGGCTTCTACCACCATGCCTGATATTGCTATTAAGATGCATACAGTTGCTCATCCTTTGTTGCTACCACCAGCTGATGGTCTACCTGAAGATGCTGAGTATTCGTATCCTGCAGATGTAACATTGCCTGTTTTACAATCAACCGCAGTTACCCAGTCACGTTTCTCCTTTGATACTAACTCTGTGACTTCCAGGGCCCCATCAAAAGTTTCTATTTTTGCTGTTTGGTTTAAAAGACATTTTTTGATGCCCCCTTGGACTTACATTTGGTTGATGCTCATATGTATTTTTTTATTTATGTCCATCGGATTTGTGGTGGTATTTTTTCGTCTTGTGAACGGACACTACCTAAAAGAAAGATCGACAATTATAAAAATTGATGGAACTTTGGCCCCCCACTCCTCATCACACATCATGAAAAGAGACCAGACTTTTGTGAATATTACTGCCCGGCCTGTGTTAGATGGGATTGCGTGGGATGCTGTTAAATTTCAAATTCATCGACCGACTGAGGTTATTAATGTTCTGAATGTATTTCGTGTTTCTATGGGTGATGTGGTTAAACAAAACATCCGCTCTGATGATTGGGACGTTCAGGCCATAGAAGCACTGTTTTCTGATTTTAAATATTATGCAGCTTTTGATGTTGAAGATTTGTATTTAGATACTGCTAATTACGGGGAGGTGTTTTGCTATCAACATTGTGGCAATCATTTCCTATATAAAGCCAATACGTATCGTAATTTTGTTAATTATACGCAATGGGAACATTGTCCAACGCCAATGTTAGGCAGCTCCAGCACATTGGTGAATAAATTTGCCTATTTTACTGATTTCAGTGTTTCAAAACCTGCTGCCTTTAATTTTAAAGTGGCAGCGGAGTCTGCCTCGAAGGTTAGGCTGACACACACTAAATTATTGTATTCCAAATCCTTTATGGATGATTTAGCGGTCAGGGGTTATGATCTGTGGAAAGCTAGTATTGATCTTAAATCTGTTTGGTATTCTAAACCATGGCAGGTACAAGGAACAGAAGCATTGCATTGTGCCTGCCTCATCCCGAACCACATATTATTTTTGAATTCAACTATTTTTCAGACCACCTGTTTTGGATTGGCTGAATTCACCCTCTATTCCAGATCTGGATGCTTATCCATATTGGGATAATCATACGGATCTTTCCCTTGATGCATTGCAGTCGTACATTACTAACACATCATTCAATATTTCCAAATTAATTCGGAAGGATGGTTAATTTGGCAGACAAGCTCAGATTCCTGTCAACATCGTTTTTTGGGTCTGCAGCCTGGGTATACGCAGGTTCGCGTAGACCCCTGCTTTGAATCTTCTCATTCTGTTACTACCTACTCTGTTGGGAAGTTATGCCAATCTTGGGTGCAACATTCCACGTTGGCATCTGTTAAAATTAATTTATCTAAATTACATGCCAAGATAGATTTGAATGACTTTGTTAAGGGTCCTGTGGGTGGCAGGTCCAAGAGATGGGTGTATGCTATTTATAATGAGGTTTGGAAGTTATCACAAATTGAAGCTGCGTTCAGATTGAGAGCTATTGATCAAGCCAATTTGGAGAAAGTACTAGCTGTTATAGATAATAGCATTAACACCCTTTCTTCCAGAAATTATACGTTAGATAGTATTGTTTCACCTGTCGATGATATTGTGCAGGATGATATATATGTTTTGTATCATGGTCAGAATCAAGTGCGTTCTATAATGCAGTTTGCATGGACTTTGCAAACGTTAAAGGCTGGGAAAATCCCTTGGGACTACATGAATACGTCATTTTTATTCCTTCCCTTTAATCTAACTGCGAAACAACAATTCATGTCCATGAAAGATGCATCATACTCCTTACTGCATATTGAAAAGTTAGAACCTTTGCCTTTCTCTGTGGCCGAATTGAACTCAGCTGTGTGGCTTATCCACGGGTTAATCACATTGCCATTTCCTTTGTTTAAATTTAGTTAGTGCATGAAACATTATGCCTTAGGCAGATATGAACCGTTGGGTACTTCTTTCCTGCATGAAGTTTGGTCACTCCCATTTACATACAGGTGCACGAGAGAAGGTAAAGAAGTTTATTTGAAGGGTGAGGAATGCTCTTCCACGCCTGATCTCTCTGTAGTCTGTAGGCACAACCAATTGCATGGCGCGTGCAATGTGCAAGCGCCTAATTTAGCATGCGTCCTGAAAGGGATTCCAGTGCCAGCTATCACACCCTCTTTCACATTGTTAGCTAACGGTAGTTATTTGCTTTTAAAAAACGAGGCTTGCTGTGGGATGCTAGTGGGAATTCCTTACATTGTGACTGTATCGCAGAGAGTAGTCTGCTGTAAAAATGTCCTTTTCCCACCCCCACATGGGCGGCTGGATGTATCCATCTGGCCTTCCATTCCAACCTTGGAAGCAGAGTTCAACAAGATGAGCAGAATAAGGGCTCTATTGTCTCAAAAAGAAGTCACTCTGACTTCGTCCCGTGAAACATTTGTCCTTCACGTAGCCAACACCCGCACCGAGGTGCAGGCACTTTTAAACACTGATCTCCCACTTCATTTTGGTGCCCTGATTCAAACTATATTTAACGCCTCGTCAACCACTGGCTTGGCGCATTTTTTCAAAATTGTGGGCTCCGGCCTTCGTGACCGCCTTCCAAACCATTTTTGGTGTGATACCAGCCTTTTTTCATTCTATTTTTTCCAGCGACTTTGGAGGGCTCCCGTTGATTCTCGCCCTCGCGGCTGGTGTGCTGCTGTTGGTCTGCTTACTGCGCAATGGCTGCACAATTTGTGTCACGCGACAGCCTGTCACGGCTGCTCCATCTTCGTAACCGGATTCTTGAATATTATGGAACTTTACCTCTGGCTACCCTGAGCATAGCCTATGGATTATCCTTCCGGTTTGCCTACTTTACATGCGTACAACCTGTTTTGCATTGCCTAGATTGCCCTTACGAATGGGCTCTGGATTTGTGCTTGTCAAACTCAGTGTCTCCTGCCCCGGATTATGATCGACTGATGAGTCCATTAGTGGCTCATGAGTTGGACTGTTCTGGTGTTAGGATTATGGCCTATGGAGTGGCACATTGAGTCCTAGGGAATTGGGACATCGGAACGGCAGTGTATGACTTCTTGTCAAGAAGTTATCTTGAAGAACACGCCAGTTGTCCTCTGATTGTGCTTGAGGCCCCTGTTGTCGAGGAACACGTATGTTCGTTTACCTTATTAGACTTGATGGCGGATACTTTTACAAATCGTTCCAATGACTTCCTCTTGGAAGCTGTCGCTACGTACTGTGCTTACACATTGATGGATTACCTTGAATAGCGTCCAGCTTCCCTTGCACAGACCACACGCTTTTTTGTGTGTTCCCACATCTGGGCTCGTTGAGCCTTTGCGTGATGTATTGACTTACCATTTTATTTTTCCCCTTCCTTTTGTTTTTTTAAAACTTTTTTTTCGAACTTTCACTCCTCTTTATTTGGATTTCCAATACAGGCACTTGGTTCCGCTCTGTCAAACTTGAACTCTGCGTTCCTTTTTGTATCCCTATTTGTTCGTGGTCCGATCAAGGGGGGGGTGTAGTGAAGGCAGCGTTTTAGATGCATACATTGCTATGTTAGCATAAGCGCGTTAGATTTTAGAAAAGCCATCTTGCCACTTTTGCTGCTTTTGCACACGACACTGCAGAGACATGTTATTATTTGAAAACTGCTTGCTTGCCTTTTCTTCACATGAGAACTGTCTGTTGTTCACATCCCTAGATGTGCACTGCGACCTTGGTCTGAACATTGTGTGCAAAACACTCCTAGCCGCCAGACAATGTATGTTTTTGAGTTCAGGTTGATCGGCCCACTCTCTAGCCATAACATGCACACAGCTGCAAATACCTGAATGTCGAGAGCCTTTAATATTACAGTTTGCATGCGTTAGAAACACATTCTGGAGAAGAACATTTCCAGGCGCAGAGCAAAGCTGATCCTGTGATGTGATTCACCTAAGCTGATCTTTAAGGTATGGGGTTCCCCATTGAAGCCTAGAGACCTTCTATTAGTCTAATAATACTGGCTTACTAGCTTACTAGTGAAGGGAAGGTGGTTGTATTCCACTGTCATTTGTAATATGATTTCTCCCTTCATTCTCTGTGGTATTGTAACAATGCTGATGGTTTTAATTATAATCATTTGTCTGCTTATGTTAGCCAAAGTACTGCATCTTAGGACACGTAGTGTATAAAATAAACATTTTAAACTTTACAGTGGCTCTGATTACTCTTGTTTTGGACTGATATGAGAATAATAACGAACAGGTATTTCTGATTCCCACCATTCCTGAGAGTACTCTAAGTCGCTTGTTCTGGGTTGACTATACATTGGGACCTCCGAGAGAATACGGATAACGAATGGGACACTGATGCTGGTCGGATAGGGGTTCTAGGTACTGACGTGAGTTTTTGGTACACCGCAATTCACTGAGGTCCTGGTTTCCTGCGCAATGCATGAGCAGAATCCAACGCCAATGTTAGGCAGCTCCAGCACATTGGTGAATAAATTTGCCTATTTTGCTGATTTCAGTGTTTCAAAACCTGCCGCCTTGTATTTTAAAGTGGCAGCGGAGTCTGCCTCTAAGGTTAGACTGACACACAATAAATTATTGTATTCCAAATTCTTTATGGATGATTTAGCGGTCAGGGGTTATGATCTGTGGAAAGCTACTATTGATCTTAAATCTGTTTGGTATTCTAAACCATGGCAGGTACAAGGAACAGAAGCTTTGCATCGTGCCTGCCTCATCCCGAACCACATATTATTTTTTAATTCAACTATTTTTCAGACCACCTGTTTTGGATTGGCTACTTCTAAAAAGCTGAATTCCCCCTCTATTCCAGATCTTGGTGCTTATCCATATTGGGATAATCATAGAGATCTGTCTCTTGATGCATTGCAGTCGTACATTACTAACACATCATTCAATATTTCCAAATTAAATTCGGAAGGATGGTTAATTTGGCAGACAAGCTCAGATTCCTGTCAACATCGTTTTTTGGGTCTGCAGCCTGGGTATACGCAGGTTCGCGTAGACCCCCGCTTTGAATCTTCTCATTCTGTTACTACCAACTCTGTTGGGAAGTTATGCCAATCTTGGCTGCAACATTCCACGTTGGCATCTGTTAAAATTAATGTATCTAAATTACATGACAAGATAGATTTGAATGATTTTGTTAAGGGTCCTGTGGGTGGCAGGTCCAAGAGATGGGTGTATGCTATTTATAACGAGGTTTGGAAGTTATCACAAATTGAAGCTGCGTATAGATTGAGAGCCATTGATCAAGCCAATTTGGAGAAAGTACTAGCTGTTATGGATAATAGCATTAACACCCTTTCTTCCAGAATTTATATGTTAGATAATATTGTTTCGTCTGTCGTTGATATTGTGCAGGATGATATGTCTGTTTTGTATCATGGTCAGAATCAATTGCGTTCTATAATGCAGTTTGCATGGACTTTGCAAATGTTAAAGGCTGGGAAAGTCCCTTGGGACTACATGAATACGTCATCTTTATTCCTTCCCTTTAATCTAACTGCGAAACAACAATTCATGTCCATGAAAGATGCAACATACTCCTTACTGCATATTGAAAAGTTAGAACCTTTGCCTTTCTCTGTGGCCGAATTGAACTCAGCTGTGTGGCTTATCCACGGGTTAATCACATTGCCATTTCCTTTGTTTAAATTTACTTTGTGCATGAAACATTATGCCTTAGGCAGATATGAACCGTTGGGTACTGCTTTCCTGCATGAAGTATTTACATACAGGTGCATGAGAGAAGGTAAAGAAGTTTATTTGAAGGGTGAGGAATGCTCTTCCACGCCTGATCACTCTGTAGTCTGTAGGCACCTCATCAGGACCGCCAAGAGGATCTCCTTCAAAGACCGCTTCGACAACAACGCACACAACAGCAAGGAGCTCTTCAATGTTGTGAAGGAACTCTCCAACCCCAGCTCCAACGCCAATGACATCCCGCCGTCGCAAGCCCTTTGCGATTCCTTCGCCACCTTCTTCCACTGCAAGATCGCCGACATCCACGATGGCTTCAAACCCCAGGTGACCCTAACAGGCCCCAACACGCCGGAACCACCACACTCCACCGACTATGACCCCCTGACAACCTGGGCCAACGTGAGCATCGAAGACACAATCAAGACCATGGGCACAATCCACTCCTGCTTGCCGTCTGACCCTTTTCCACACCACATCTTCAACAAAGCCGGCAGCTCCATTGCACCCCACCTACGCAACATCATCAACCTCTCCTTCGAGACCCCCCTCATTGCCGCCACAGACGACATCAGGATCCTACTGGACAACGGCGAGACGGCGGCCCTCATCCTTCTGGACCTCTCTGCCGTCTTCGACACCGTCTGCCACCGCACACTACGCACACAACTCCACAACGCAGGGATCTTAGACAAGGCCCTGGACAGGACCTCCTCATCCTCTCCGGCAGAACCCAGAGAGTCCACCTCCCCCTGTTCTGACCCGAAGCCTCCGAGATCATCTGCGGCGTCCCGCAGGGATCCTCCCTCCGTCCGACGCTGTTTAATGTCTACATGGCGCCTCTCGCACCCATCGCTCAACATCACGACCTCAACATAATCTCCTTCGCCGACGACACGCAACTGATCCTCTCCCTCACCAAGGACCCCCTCACCGCCAAATCCAACCTCCACCAGGGAATGAAGGCTGTATCCGGCTGGATGGAGGATAGCCGCTTTAAGCTGAACACAGACAAGACGGAGATCCTCATCCTCGGGCCCAACCCCTCAGCATGGGACGACTCCTGGTGGCCCGCGTCGCTGGGGACACCCCCCACACCCACCAACCACACACGCAACCTGGGAGTCATCCTCGACTCGAAACTCATCATGACCAAACAAGTCAACGCTGTCTCCTCCACCTGCTTCAACACCCTCTGTATGCTCCGCAAGATCTACAGATGGATCCCGAAAGACACAAGGAAAACAGTCACCCAGGCCCTAGTCAGCAGCAGACTCAACTATGGAAACGCCCTCTACGTCAGAGCCCCGACCAAGCTCATCAACAGACTGCAAAGAATCCAGAATGCCTCTGCACGCCTGATCCTCAAAGTCCCGCGCCGCGACCACATTACCCCCCACCTGAGGAACCTGCACTGGCTCCCTGTCGACAAAAGAATCTCCTTCAAGCTCCTGATCCACGCACACAAGGCACTCCACAAAATCGGCCCAGCCTATCTCAACAGTCGACTCTCCTTCTACGTACCCAACAGGAAACTCGGCTCCGCAGACCTCTCCCTGGCTACCATCCCACTCATCCGTAGAACCACAGCCGGAGGCAAATCCTTCTCCCACCGTGCCGCTAAGACCTTGAACACCCTCCCCCTCATCCTATGACAAACCGAAGACCTTCCAACCTTCAGGAGACAACTCAAGACATGGCTGTTCAACCAGTAGCAACAGCACCCCCCCTCTCCCCACCCTCAGCACCTTGAAACCCTTGTGGGTATGTAGCGCGCTTTACAAATTATTTGATTGATTGATTGATTGATTGATTTTGTTGTACAGTCCGACCACAAACCTTTGAAATATTTGTTCACAAAAAAGAGTTTGGATGTGGTTTCCTGTAGGATTGTCAGATGGATAGTCGCACTCCAAGACTATGATTTTGTTGTACATCACATACCTGGTGCTCAAAACAAGGTTTCAGATTGCCTTTCTCGCCTTGTACTGAACAACCTTGATCACACACTTGACACTTCAGGAGACTCGTGGGAGGATGACGATTATAAGGTGTGTGAGGTCATGTCAGGGTTTTTGAGTGAGGGAGAGTGGAAGTCTTCCATGGAAAGTGACCCCACGATTCTCGCAGACTGCAATTTGGTGACTGAAGGTTGGGGGGGGCATTAAAATCTGAATGAGGAGGAACAAAGTTTTTGGAATGTGCGTCATGAATTATCTATCTCTTCTAGTTTTGTGGGAGTACTAAACTTGTTCCTTCCCTGTCGGTCAGGCAGAGAATTGTCCAACAGGCTCATCAGGGTCACTAGGGTATCTCTAAAACTAAAGAGAGAATTCGATTGCACTTCTGGTGGCCTGGCATTGATCTCCTCGTCAAACGCATGGTGAGAGATTGCTCAGAATGCAACACCTGTGACAAAGTCTACAAAACCAGAGTCCAACCTATGTTTGTGCGTGAGACCCCTGTTCGTTCTTGGCAGGAAGTGGCACTGGATCTACTGGGTATTATTACAAGTAGGTCTGGCCAATCCTTTGTCCTAGTCTTAATAGACATGTTCTCCAGGTGGCCAGAGATTAAGATCACCCACAACACTGAGACTAGAGACATCACTAAGTTCCTCAATGAAGTCTTCTCCCGTGATGGTCCCCCAGACTGTCTTCTAACTGACAATGTGGTCCAATTAGTCACGAGAGAGGTGGAGCAATATTTAGCTAATATTTAGCTCTACCATCCCTAAACTAACGGTATGGTAGAGAGGTTCAACTGTGTTCTAAAGGAAACCATTCAACTGGCCAAGTCCCAGAACAAAGATTGGAAGTCTGTGGTAGTAGAACGTGTTACTACTTACCGTCTCACACCTCATTCAACCACAGGTAAAGTCCCCTTTGAACTGTTTCAAGGACGGAGTCCCAATACTCACTTGTTCCAGGCGTGGATGAGGAATAAAGGTACGACTGTGGGGGTGGATGCTAGTTCTTGTGTTGTGAACCCCAGTATGAGTTCTTCTGTGGTGAACCCCTGTACAGACTCTAGTGTCATATCCCCCAGTGTGAATCCTGGTATAGTGTCTTGGCAAGAAGGTCAAAATTTGAAAATTGCCAAAAGAAAGGAATATTTCGATGCCAGGCATGCTGTCACTCACACCCATGTGTGGGTGGGTGATAAGGTGAGAGTACGTCTTCCTCAGAGGTCATGTGGGGTCTCAAAGTTCTCTTTGCCTTTTGATGTCAAAAAGCTCTTTCGAAATGCAGTGACATCGAATGATGGTTGCATCTAGAACCTAAACAGGATTGCTCCCATGTGGGCCAAGCCCCAAACTGAGTTGCTTGTTCAAGAAAAGAATGATGATGGGTTGCCTGCTTTGCGAAAGAGTTTTCGCACTGGGAAGGTTCCAACTAAATTGCGGGATTTCATTTTACATTAATATTCTTTTTGTTTTGCTTTGTTCATGCATTTTCTCTCTTTATACTCACCCTGTTGGATTTCTTATTGTTTCTTTTATTGTGTAAAGAAGGAAGGTGTGTAATGACCTGTGAGTCATCCTCTCTCCATGTTTATCCACGTAATGACCTGCGTGTCACTGCTTACTGTTCCAGAGTTCCTCATTCTAGAGCTTTGATGTTATGTTATATAATACTTAAGGCGCGCACTAATACTCGAGAGTGTCCTGGCGCGGAAGCTGCGAGCAAAACCTTGTAGGGAGGCCTTTAGAGCGCAACTAAGAATAGTGCTGGGGGTCGCGTAATTGATCTAGTTTGAGTTGCTCTGGAACGCTGGGAGTTCAGTTGCTCCTGGTGCTTCGTGGATGGGACGTCTGATAACCTACTTCTTACAGTTCCTGAATAAAGTCTACTCATCATCATCACAACCGGTGTATCTAGCTTTATTACACTATCATTTATTAGTCTTTGTTCTCCGTGCAATGTGGACAGGGGGCATTTTGTGGAGTCTGTGTCCTTAGGACTGAATGTGTTCTCTTTGTTCCCCATGCCGCCTTGCTTACTGTTGTTGTTTAGCCATGTGGCTGGCAGCTGTTTTGCGCATCCAGCCACTGTGCCATTGCCATAGGCTTGCATGTGCTCTTTGTTCCCCATGCCTCCTTGCTTGCTGTTGTTGTTTCACCATTTGGCACTGGCTGGCTGCCATTTTGTGCATCCAGCCAGTGTGCCTTTGCCATAGCCTTGCATCGGTTCTTTGTCCGCCATGCCTCCTTGCTTGCTGCTGTTGTTTGACCATGTGGCATTGGCTGGCAGCAATTTTGTGCATCCAACCAGTGTGCTTTTGACATAGGCTTGCATGGATGGATGTGAGATATCAGTTTAATAATATGCTTCAAGATGATTGTAGTATGTATATTGAGAATATGGTTTTGATGAACAGTGCTTACATATTACAAGCATTTTTTGCATTTTCTTAGTTTGGATCTCTTTTCCTCACAATAGGTTTCTACTTATCCTCCCATACAAACATAGGCAATTATTGTTTTTTTCACCTAAATTCTTTTTTTAATCTTTTTAATTTTTTGTATTTTGTTTTTTGTATTATATTTTTCTATATTTAATTTTACATTTATTTTTTTTTTCTTAATTTTATTTGTATTCAATGTTTAATTTTTGTAGGTAATGTTAAATTAAAACATTTCTAATTTATTTCCTTCATTTTGTCGAGGTCAACCCATCCGTCCATCTATCCACCCACCCACCACTGGCGCACAGGCGCACAACGGCATTCCGTTTTTTGGGGTATAATTCCATTTCTTCCTGGGCACCCTGGCTGCAGTGCACTGCAGACACATCAGCATCATTCATTTATGTAATGATTATTCCAGTTCTCCCGGACCACATTGCCTGATATAGGTTGCACACTAACCTCCATTTTATAAAAAATCAATATTCCATTTACCCATGCAGTTTTCTGAGTGCCACAGGTGTCTCCTTTAGAATTTATGGGCATAAAGGAAAGAGCTCTATCTGTATATTGTTTGTTATCCTGATGGGGAATTATATTGTATGGTATGGTTGTGTTGTTTGGGTGGTTATTACCTAAGTAAGCAACAACAATAATATCGCCTTTGTCTGTTCTAATTCAAACTGCAACAATGCCATGCTTCACTAAGGGCCATATGTAGGTAGCATCACATTTACCGATTCATAAATACCGAATTTTACCGATTCGGTATTTATGAATCGGTAAATAAGATGTAGGTAATAATTCGGTAAATTTTACTGAATCGGAAAAATTCGGTAATTATGAATCGGTATTTACCAATTCGGTAATGAGGCATACCTTCCCATTGATTCCTATGGGCCTGGAGGCCCATAGGAATCAATGGGAAGCCAGTCACCATTACCGATTCGGTAAATACCGATTCGGTAATGGGGGGAGCATATTCAAGGGTGGCAGGGTGTCACATTGACACCCTGTTGCACCCCTGAATCTTGCATGCGTGCACATGTGGCGCACATACATGCCCTAAGGGCATGTATGTCTGCCACATGGCACTCTTAAATCTGCAAAATATTACTTTTTGCAAGGTATTCGTTATTTATCACCAACCTGTATTTGGTGGTAAATAACGAATTCTTAATACTAATTTTCACTCTTTAGAGTGCTCCCTACATATGATTTCAGGATTCGGTATTTACCGAATCGGTATTTTACCGATTCGGTGATTTACCGAATCCTGAAATTATGCCTCCTACATCTCACATAGCTAAATACCGGTTGGTAACGGGATATTTACCGAATTTCGGCCGTTACCGGCCGGTATTTAGCTACCTACATGAGGCCCTAAATGTTTTTCTTGCTTGTTTGCTTTTAGGTGCACAAGAGAAGAGACATCACCTGCAGTACTGCCAAACAGAAAGCCTGTGCAGTGACATCACACGCCCGTACTCCAATAACTTCCGCTTGTGCAGCTTAGTGCAGCTAACAACTTAGAGTTTTAAGATGGCCCCAAAGAAAGATGCTTCCTAGAAAGTGGTTAATGAGAAGAAGCAGCTGCCCAGCAGCGGCTTGTCGATGCAAACCTTTTTTTAGACCACATCCAGTGCCTGTCACACTGGCCTCCGGGAAGTAAGATGCGAGTAGCACGTCTGCATTAACACCACCATCCCAACTTAAGCCCAAGACAATGTCTGTAAGTGAAGCAGCCACTGCAGTTCCGGGGACCCAACGACCGGTTATGCTGAATTTGATTTGTTCCTTTCGCAATGTAGTACCCAATTCTTTCAGGAAACAGAGCAAAGTTAACAGCAGCTGCAGCCAGCAATAGTACATCTTGCTGTGCAAGAACCTCCTCCGTTAGAATCATTGGGTCCCAGATCTCCAGCAAGGAAAAGGAAGGGTACTACTCCATCATCTTCTCCAAGCACCACTTCTGATGATGACGATAGGGGCATGGAGTGGACCCTGGCAGAATCCAGGAGATGTCAGGAGAGGCAAGAGAAAAGAAAAGTTCCTGAAAGCCTTAGAATTATGCAAGGAGATGATGAGGAAGATGACAACGATGAGCTAGTCATTGTGGAAGGTGACAAAGAGGAGTTGCCATTCAACCTGCTCCAAGGAATGCAGAACAGGTAGCACCACCAGCTCTCATATTTCCAAAACCACATCTGAGACTTGCACTTACCACTACCTCAGTAGAAGAATGCACTGCAGTGAGGCAATCAATGAAATGCTCACCTACCTTCAGTTTTTCTTCAGGCTTTGGCAGTGGCACAGTAAGAAGTGCTCTTCCCCAGTTTGGTTCTTTTTTTACGGTTAGCAAAGAGGGGAAGCACATTGCAGTATGCATCATTAGCTAAATGAATGTTTTGTCAAGGTAAGCCTGGTACAAATCGTGGTACTGGAGGCCAATTAACCCATATGAAAAACCAGCAAGCAATCTAGTGGGAGGAGAACCTTAAAAAAATTGCTGAAGATGGTCATGGTGGTGAAGGTGAGGAAAGCCGGGAAACTTCAGCTACAAAATCCAAACACAGTGGGAGGTGATGACGAGGAAGAGGGTAATATCCTCACACAAAGCAGTCGTGTTCCCAGCAGTGCGCCAGCAGAATCACCCTCCTCAGCAGCTTCTCATTGACACAAGACACAGAGTCAAATGGAGACACCACAGCACACAGTGACTGCCTCATCATGACGTGTACTGAGTCTACCACCACCTACTTCTTAAAAGTCACCTGCGTCAGTGGCCACAGAAAAGAAGAAAGAAATACAGGCTACGATTACGGGCAGGAGGGGCCCTGTGACCGCAAACACCCAGCGGCACATTTGTACAATGGAAAGCTGACAAAAAGTTTAGCTCTGGACATCCTCCCTTTAACTTTTTTTACTTATTTATTAGTGAAATGCAGAAGATACATATTTGGTCAGATTACACTGCATCTTAACTTGTACATGTCGCGTGCTTATTCTTGTTGAGATATACAGCCAATATCTTATATCTTCCAATTACATTCATTTTGTGCAGTACCATGATGCCAGACAGTCCCATTCCATTATACTTAAGCCACAGGTAACATACTACACATTTTGTTTTACTGACCGTTTTTTTGCTTATATCCTTGAGATCTACACAGTAACCTCTCATCTAATGTTTACTCAGCATTCAGGATCCAATGGGGTCTATGTTTCACCATGTCCTGTGTGCACTGTGTGGGGGGGAGTCTATATCTTCTTCTGGCTCTCCTGTTTCTTTGCCTACTAGGTGTGCCTGGTATGCCCCCCATATGTTCTTTGGTCTGTTACGTAGTGGGAGAAGTTCATCGTACGCCTCTGAGTTGGAGTTACAGTATATCATATCGCTGTGTGTCATGCGTCTAAAGTGGGGGTAGGGCCTCTTGCCTATCTTATCGCTCCCCGACGTTTTGCCAGTAACATACCAATAGATATCAATTTGCGGTCTGCCTTTCCTATATGCTTATTATAACCCAATAGAGCTAAGAGAGGGTCCATTTTGAGTGTTGTGCCTATTATGTTCCCAAGTTCTGTTTTGATTTTCTGCCAAAAAGAGTATATTCCGGGGCAGTGCCATGCCACCTGCATTGATCCTGCATTCTGTTCTGGGCATCTATGACATGCTACAGTATTCCGCAACCCGTAACTATGTAATCTCTCGGGGTGTAATACACTTGCTTTATATACTTGAACTGTATAAGCCGGTGTCTTCCATTTTGCAAGACTTCTCTGATCATGTCGCAGCAGAATTTCCAACAGTCCTCTGTGATGTTTATATTTAGATCTCTCTGCCATTCTTGCCTTGCTTTGGCCATAGAGGGTCTACAGGACTCCTGAGTGTAGGTGCATAAATGTCTGATGGATTTTGCGGGGGACTTTTCCGTTAGAAGTATGTTAATGCTGGCATATCTGGGGGTTCAGACATGTCATCTCCCAGTAGGGACCTTAGAGCGTGTGTGGCTCTAAAGTATTGGAATCTGGTGATGGCCGTAGGTTGTAAGGATTCTGTTCTTAGTGCGTCCTAGCTCTCAGCTGCTCCTTCTTCAAATAAGTCTCCCATCTTGGTATTCCCTAGTGTTTCAAGAGCCTGTGTCAGCCCCTTCTCCCTCACCAATGTGAACCATGAGCACCACTCCACTAACATTTGCGGTGAGTACAGTATCATTCCTGCCTGTCCCACCAGGCATGCAATGTGGTGTTCAATGTATCAAAGGCCAAGTGTCTCCTTCTGGGGGTGGAGAATAGTGTTTTAGGAAGTATAGTGGGAGCAACAGCATCTCTCTCTATGTATAAGTATGGTAAGTTTGCCGGCCCGTGTAACCAGTATTGTGCAAATGAGTTCCTGGCCACTTTATAATATAGCTCTAGGTCTGGTGCGTTTAATCCCCCCATTTCGTATAGCAGTGTTAGTGTCTCCCACTTCACGCATGGTTGCCTTCCCGCCCATGCCAGCTTTATCATGAGAGATCATAGTGTAGTGACAAATGTGCCTGTTAATAATATAGCGATGGTTTTGGAATAGGAATAGAAATCTCGGAAGAACTACCATCTTCATAATAGCAATGTGTTCTATTAAGGAAAGTGGTAGTCTATTCCAGAGATACATTTCTTTCACAAGTTTTGCTCTTGCTGTCCCGTAGTTTTCAAGAACCAGTGTCGAGGGGTCTATAGGTATTCAGATACCCAGATATCTGATCGGTTCTGAGGTCCATTCCAGCGGGAATTCAAGGGGACCTGCCTTGTGGCTGGGGCGCGTGGAATGTTCCTGATTTTTCCCAGGTAACACGAACTCCTGATGCTCCTCCAAATCGCACACCTTCTCTCAGAATGGGGGAAATGTTATAATCAAGGTTCCTGACATATATTAGCGTATCGTCCACATATGTCGAGATGGTAAGTCTGTAGCCCAGAAAGCGGATTCCCCTGTGACTGTGATAGTCCTGTATGGCACACGCCAATGGCTCTGCCACCAGAGCATATAGTAGGGGAGACAGAGGGCATCTCTGTCTGGTGCCTCGAGAGATGCTAAAGGGTGTGGTGACTGTGTTCCCAAGTTTAACATACGCCACTAGGTTCGTTTATAGCAGTTCAACCAGTTTAAAAAAAATCTCTCCCACTCAACGGAGAACTGCATAGAGAAATTCCCATTCAACTGCATCAAACACCTTTTCAGCGTTGAGGAATATTGCAACGGCATTCACTTTTGGATCTATTTGTTATCTTGTACCAAAAATTGTGCAAAGATTCAACATGATACTGCGCCCAGGGACAAAGCTGTAATGTTTCGGCTGTACCAGTGTGGGCAAAAGGGGGGACAACCTGCTTGTTAGTATTTTAGCGTACAGTTTGGTGTCGACATTTAACAGGGAAAGTGGTCTGTGCGAGGAGCATGCGCCCAGAGGCTTTCCCTTCTTCAATAGCACAATTATTACAGCCTCACACATCTATGGAGGCATGACTCCTGTTTGTGCCATTTCTTCAAATAATGTGACCAAGTGGGGGATTAGGAGATCCTGATATGCCTTGTCAAAGGCTACTGTTAGTCTGTCCCCCCCCCAGGGTGCCTTCCCTGACTGCATACTCATAATGGCTGCTCGCACTTCAGAGGTGTGTAATGGAGCCTATGTTCTGCCACAAGCCATGGTGTAGCTATGTGTGTTAAATAATCGATCACATTCCCTCCATTTGGTGGTACACATGAGCGATACAGATCTACATTTGTGAAATGCATCTGTGATGTTGCCCTTATTCTGTAGTATAGTATGTGTCATCTGTCAAAAGATCAGAAACCCACACTGCCCCACGTCTTGCACGCATGAGGGCAGCTAGTGTAGCCCCCGTGTATTCTGGCCATGACATATTTACCCATGTGTATCACCTCACTGTTAGCAGTGCCATGATATTCTGCTAATTTAGATTTGATTTCCCCTAGCAGGGCGTAGTCCCCTTTTCCTTGATGTTATGATTCTCATACCCCAACTTCATTTTCCAAAAGTGAGAGTCTCCCTTGTATTGATTTTGGCAGCCCCCAATGTTTGGAAATTACAACTCCTCTAATGTAGACTTTGAGGGCCCGATTCACAGAACTAACTTAAGACAAAATCCTAAACTTACTACCATTTTGGTATTCACAGAAGGCACTTACTCATTTTGGTATTCACAGAAGGCACTTACTCATTTCGGTATTCACAGAAGTTAGGAGTCCTAACTTTAGGACTCCTAAATGCCTTCTGTGAATACCGAAAGTCTTAAAATTAGGATTTTTCTCAGTTTAGTAGTAGTATAGTTAGGACTCCTAACTTTAGGACTCCTAAATGCCTTCTGTGAATACCGAAAGTCTTAAAATTAGGATATTTCTCAATTTAGTAGTCCTAAGTTTAGGACTCCTAACTTTAGGACTCCTAAATGCCTTCTGTGAATACCGAAAGCCTTAAAATTAGGATTTTTCTCAGTTAGGTTAGGACTCCTAACTTTACAACTACTAAACTGAGAAAAATCCTAATTTTAAGGCTTTCGGTATTCACAGAAGGCATTTAGGAGTCCTAAAGTTAGGAGTCATAAATTTAGGACTACTAAATTGAGAAAAATCCTAATTTTAAGACTTTCAGTATTCACAGAAGGCATTTAGGAGTCCTAAAGTTAGGAGTCCTAACTATACTACTACTAAACTGAGAAAAATCCTAATTTTAAGACTTTCGGTATTCACAGAAGGCATTTAGGAGTCCTAAAGTTAGGACTCCTAACTTCTGTGAATACCGAAAAGAGTAAGTGCCTTCTGTGAATACCAAAATGAGTAAGTGCCTTCTGTGAATACCAAAATGGTAGTAAGTTTAGGATTTTGTCTTAAGTTAGTTCTGTGAATCGGGCCCTGAATGTTTCCCACACTACGGCATGCTTATCTTTTGACCCTACATTTGTTGCGAAGAAGTCTTCTATTGATGTGGCTATTTCTGTTTCGAATACTGGGTCTAATAAGGAGTGAGGGGGAAAGCACCACATAAATGCCACAACCCTGTAGCCCAAAAGCTCTAAATCAAGCACTATCACTGAGTGATCGGAAAATGTGTGCAGTAGGGGCGTACACTTCACTATCCAGGTCGCAAAGCTTCTGGATACAAATCAATAATCAATTTGGATGTGCGTGTTGTGCATTGCTGAATAGTGTGTTAATCACGTTAATTGCAGTACCTCCAAAGGTCAACCAGTCCTAAGAGATCAACTGTTTTGCAAAGAGCTGCGTGCCGCAGCGGAAGGCCATCTCGGAGGGCCCCCAGAGCGGTCAGGCTCAGGGTTCAGTATGCAATTGAAGTCTCAAGCCCAGATTTAAGGCAGGTGGTTCCACTTCATCAGGTGCCTCCCCAATGCGAGGTATAACTGTGGGCCATCAAAATATGGCCCATATACCCCCACCAGCACCACTTCGCGACACTCTATGGATCAGATTGCCACTACGTATCTGCCGCCAGGGTCTACTGTGACTTCCTTTAATTGGATCTTGGATTTGCAGTCTACCCATATTAGTACTCCACGGGCATGTGATGTGAACCCTGCTGTGCAGTCACTTCCACGCAGCCACTGCTGTGAGCGCATACTGCTGTTGTGTGCTAGGTGTGTCTCTTGTAATATAGTGATGTGCACCGCTTGTCTCTTCAAGTATGCTACCACTTTCCTGTGGTCATTGAGTCCTTTCAAATTCCATGTCATCAACTGTATTTGCATGCTGGCCTTGCTATGTCTTTCACCATTACTCATATCTTGTACAGATAAATTGCATTCCACTGGAATATCTATATGCATAGCACCTTTCACTTGTTTTTGCAACTTAAAACTTGAACACAATCCCTAATACAACCCTCCCACGCCAATGGCAATTGATCTTTGCTTGGCTGAAAGTGTTCCCATCCCCTCCCTTCCCTGCATACTACTTAGCCCTTGTAACAAGGTGCTAATAAAACATGGTGTATAACACATGAGGGAGGATGTTGCACATCTCCTGCCTTGCACGATGCACGGCTGAGCTATAGATGCCATTTTAGCAAAATAATCTCTAGTTCACTGCGTCTATACATTAATGATTTGATTTGGACCATTTCAATATTGAATTCATTAATGTACTCAGCCCTCTAACCGACCTTGGAGAACATGTCCCCGTTAAGGTTCAAAACGCGGAGATTGGAACACCCTTACCGGATTCACAGGGTTACATCTAAACTGGGCCTCTGATGCGGTTCCCCACAACGTTAATACAGCCTCACATCTCCTCAATCCCACGTGGTGGGATAAGCAAGGTATAAAGGTGGGATTGAAGTTGGACCACTGGTACCTGTGTCTCGGCATCTAATCTGAATTATCTGTTTTATGCAGTTCATTTTGATTGGTCAAATCAGGTTAACTATACCCTATTTTACCATCCATCCTGCCCGTTTATTCTCCTCTCTCTCGAGTGCTGCTGTCTTCATGTGGGGAGATGTTTGGGAAGTTCCTATTGCTTCCTAGACCTCTTCTGCATTTGAGGAACTGAAGTGCCTGCTTGGGATTTGTAAGGAAGTGGCTTTCCCTTCAGTAATGGCCCTTAGCTTGCCCAGGTGTAGCATACTGTACTCCATGTTTATCTAAGTCAATCTTTTCTTTGCTGGGAGAAACTATTGGCGTGCCTCTTGTACGTGTTGCGTAAAATCAGGATATATGGCTAGTACTGCCCCTTCATGCCATACCTCCCGCAGCTCCCTTGCCTTACAAAGTACCACATCTCTGTCTCTGTAATTTAATAGCTGAGCTATTGTTGGACGAGGTGGGGCCCCCAGAGCTGGTCTTAAAGAACGGTCAGCGCTTTCTACTACGAATATGTCAGAGAAAGTGTCTCTACCTAACAGTTCCGTCAGCAATCGTTCCACGTATAGCTTCATATTTGTTCTGTTGGTTCATTCAGTCACACCCACTATCCTTAAATTGTTCCATCTGGATCTTGCCTCCAAATCCTCTGTCTCTGCGTTTAGTACTTGCAGCATTTTGTATTCTGGTGTGCAGCAGAGTTTTCATCAGTATTTCCTCAGCGTCTGAGGTACGTTTCTTGGCATTATCCAATATTTCGAGTGTTTATCCATTCTTTCTGTCATTCTGTCCATCCGAAACGTAAGGGCATCTATTTTCCCATCTATTTTAGTCAGGCTTCTTTGGATAGCCATCAGAATATGTTTCAGGTTGTCCTCCTCCAGGGGCTCAGTGGCTTCTGAACCCTTAGCAACTGCCTCAGTCTCCGCTTACTTAGACTTGGTGGATTGCCTTGACTCGAAAGGGAGTTTGGCTTGGGTTTTGTCTACTTTCTCCATCACAGCACCCGAGATCAGTGGAGTGATGTGTGTATCTGGGGGGGGAACAGGTATTATCTGTTGTGTGCTGATTTGGTTCCCTGCTTTATGTATGCTGAGGTACTACTGATATCTTACGTTCTCGTTTTGTAAGTCAGGCCTGCCGAAGATTGATATGTCCCAAGGTTGAGCTGAGCATCTATTCCAGTGCATCCATAAAAGTATTGCATTCAGTTATTGTTTGTGGGAGCTCTACTGTAAACACGAGCAGCGTCTGTCCCCCAGCTCTTTCTCTGACTCTCTGATTGACCCGTTTATGTCAGTGTCCTTTGGTCCACATGGGTCCAAAGAGGGCCTATCCCCAATGCGAAGGCCTCAATGCTTTGTGCTTGTGATCCATAACACTGTAGGTCTATTGATGTTGGGGCACGATGTGCGGCCTCTGTGCTGTCCCTGTGCTTATCGGAGATGTCCCGAGAGCCTGTTTGACCATGTGGGAGGTGGCCTGCACTCCTTCCGCGCTCTCTGCTCAACACTCTCTTGAATGGTGGCGCTCAGATGTCTCACTCTTGCGCCATTAGTTGTCACATGTAGTCCCAGGTCCCAGGCGTACCTGCTTTTTGCAGGTCTCCACTCTGTGTATTCAAGCTTGCTGGGGGCCCTGTGCATTACGGTGTCACACACTGTTTCAGACCTCTCCTCCTTCCGCTTGCACTGCTCGGGAGCCTGGCCCAGCACTACCTGGACTCTGGCCTCGGAATGTGCGGACTTGGTCTCTGTTGTACATGTGTCTACTCAGCACTGGCAGCCTTCCCAGAGTCTTTGCTCCGTCCGTCAGTAGCTTCAGGAGTACAGGGTGTACTCCTGAGGATTTTGAAGGATTATGTAGCCAAGGCTCTGGAGCTACGCTATTCTGCAGCCATCTTGGAGCCAGGCAAGCTCAGCCCCCTCACCTCCCTTTAACCTTTACAGAAGAAGTGGGGTTCTCAAAATGTGTGGCAGTCATCTGTCTTAAATGGGAGGTTCCAAGTTGGACATATTTTGCCATAATTGCAGTTCCAGCATTGCATCATGATGTGCTGCAATTAGTTGGACAAGCTTTGCAGTGAAGTGTTGTTCACAAAATCCACCTGACGACAAATATGTGGACTAGTTGTCAGGTGACTGATTACATGTGTATCACTGCATACTGGATCTCTTTTGAAGGGGTAAAGTAAAAGATGTCTACAGGTCTGAACCCCACCTCAGCCCCAGGCACCTCCACTTCCAGATCCAGACCAACCCGAGCACCACACTCCATGGCACCCTTGCCTACAGACCTCCCAGACCCGCCCCTCTTTCAGCAAAGCCATAGCCGACTTCATTGCTCACCACGTTCTCGCATCAATGGACTACATCCTCCTTGGTGACCTCAGTTTCCACCAGACACACCTCGACAACTGCAGCACCTCATTCTCTACTGTAGTGAGGGCTGCAATTTATATACGTACATTGCTAAGTTAGCATAACCGTGTTAGATGTTAGAAAGCCATCTTGCCACTTTTGCTGCTTTTGCACACAACACTGCAGTTACATGTTATTATTTGAGAAATGCTTGCTCGCCTTTTCTTCACATGAGAACTGTCTGTTGTTCACATCCCCAGCCGTGAGCTGCGACCTTGGTCTGAACAATGTGTAAAGAAACAGTCTGGGTCGCTAGACGGTGCATGTTTTTGGGTTCAGGTTGATCGGCCCACTATTTAGCCATAACACGCACACAGCTGCAAATACCTGAGAGTCGAGCGCTTTTAATATTGCAGGCTGCATGCATGATTCACACATTCGGAGGAAGAGCTTTCCCAGGAGCAGAGTACACCTGATCCTGTGATGTGATTCCACTAAGCTGATCTTTACGGTATGGGGTTCCCCATTCAAGCCTAGAGACCTTTTATTAGTCTAATAATATTAGTTTACTAGCGAAAGGAAGGTGGCTGTATTCCACTGTCATTATATTATGATTTCTCCTTTCATTTTCTATGGTATTGTAACTATGCTGAGGGTTTTGATTTTAATCATTTGTCTGCTTATGTTAGCCAAAGTACTGCATCTTAGGACACGAGGATTATAAAATAAACTCTTTAAACTTTAACGTGTCTCTGTTTACTCTTGTTGTGGACAGATATGAGAATAATAACGAATAGGTATTTCTGATTCCCACCATTCCTGAGAATACACTAAGTCGCTTGTTCTGGGTTGTCTATACATTGGGACCACCGAGATAAATACGGATAACGAATGGGACACTGATGCTGGTCGGATAGGGGTTCTGGGTTCTGAGGTGAGTTTTTGGTACACCACAATTCACTGAGGTCCTGGTTTCCTGAGCATAGTTCTGTGCATGAGCAGAATCCCTGCAACACTACTGGAGAACCTTGCCACCATTGGGCTCAAGCAACTGGTCACCTTTCCAACCCACTCAGCAGGATACACGCTTTACCCATCTTCTCCGCAAGTACCAACATCTCTGTCAGCCATACCTCCAAGCTACATTGGACCGACCACCACTGTTTCCACTTCTCCTTCACCAAGCTCACCATACACCACTCCGCCTTCCGCCACCCTCGAAAAAGCTAGAACAATGTCACCAAAGACCAGATCCACACCTCCCCGAGCAAACTCCTACCGCCGACATCCACGGACACCAACGCCTCAAAATTCAGCCTCCACCATTGGACCTCAAACAGCGCCACCACACTGGCTCTCCTTTGGAAACCCTCAGGCTAACAGCGCTCCAAGAAAGTCAGCTGGTTCCCTCCCGCCCTCCAAGAGTCCATGCACAACCTGCAGATGGCTTGATAAAAAATGTAGGAGCAGCAAGATCTTGGCAGACCATGCAGCGTTCAAAACCGCCGTCACCACACACTACCACCTCATCAGAACAAAGGAAAACAGCCATTCAAGAATGCACAAAGACATCAGACATCCCCCCCACCTCACCACCTTCTTCCATTGAAAGATCAAGGAGATCTATGACAGCTTTGAAACCTAAAACCCACCCACACCACCAGCAACCACCGCACCCAATGGCTCCAGACCCCAGCAGAACATCCCTAACTGAACCATTCTCACCTCAGATGACACCCTCAGGATCATGAAGAGCATCTACTCTGAAGCCTCCTTGGATCCCCACCCTCATCACATCTTCAAAAGATCCAGCACCTCCATTGCCCCTGAACTCTGCTGCACCATCAACTGCTCAATCGGGTCCGCCACCTATCCCAAAGACTGGAAACATGCAGAGATCAACCCCCTGCTGAAGAAACCCTCTGCCGACCTGATGAACCTCAAGAACTACATAGCCATCTCTCTGCTCCCCTTCACAGCCAAAGTCATTGAGAAGGCCATCAACGCCCACCTCTCCGAGTTCATCGAAATGGACCACATTCTGTACCTCTCCCAGTCAGGTTTCAGAAGCAACCACAACATTGAAACCGCTCTACTTGCCGCTACAGATGACATCCACACCCTCCTCAACTGAGGTAAAACTAGCCATCATCGTCCTGGATCTCTCAGCCACCTTCAACAACATCTCCCATCGCACCCTCTTAGGAAGACTCCACTACACTGGCATCCGCGACAAAGCCTTAGAATGGATCTTCTCCTTCCTCACTAGCCAAACATAGAGAGTCAGACTTCCACCGTTCTACTCAGAACCCACAGAGATCATTTGAAGAGTGCCCCAGGGATCCTCCCTGAGTCCCACCCTCTTCAACATCTACATGGCACAGCTAGCAGCCATGTTGAGCCACAGACTCAACATCGTTTCCTGTGCTGACGATACCCAGCTGATTCTCTCCCTCACAGACAAACCCACAACCACCAAGAGCAACTTCCACAACAGGATAAAGGCATTCACCACCTGGATGAACTGCAGCTGCCTCAATCTTAACTCAGACAAAACCAAAGTCCTGCTGGGAACCCCCCTCACCCACGGACCATGCCCAAAAGTTTGGCATCATCCTAGACTACCCGCTCTCAATGAACTGCCAAATCAATGCCGTCTCGTCCTCCTGCTTCCACGTGGTCGGCCCGCTTTGGAAGATTTTCAAGTGGATCCCCTTGTGAGTCCAGGAAA
This sequence comes from Triturus cristatus, assembly GCF_964204655.1. Classification (NCBI taxonomy): domain Eukaryota; kingdom Metazoa; phylum Chordata; class Amphibia; order Caudata; family Salamandridae; genus Triturus; species Triturus cristatus. The sequence continues at coordinate 744,727,101 of NC_140583.1, forward strand.
ACGGTCACCCATGTGCTCGTCAGCAGCAGACCGACCTATGGCAACACTTACTATGCCGGAACCACCCAGAAAGCCCTAAAGAAGCTACAGAATATCCAGAACAGACAGTGAGGGAGGGTCTTCAACAGTAATATGAGAACTTGATTGAGATGATTTGCAATCTTTGGGGCCTGAATGATGGGTGATAATTTTTTCCTGGACGTGATTGGCGTTTAAAGACTTACTTAGTGAAAATTAACCTGTACGTTTCACTCCTATGATCCTACTTTGTTTCATCACCTAAAGGGCAACCCCAGAAGATCATATGATTTACCAGACTGCAAAATTCCAATCTGTTCCTTGCACCAAAGAGGAGACACAATTGTATACCTAACGCCATGCTTGGGTTATCACAGGTAACCATTGCACCAATGGGTGATATATTATTGAGTGATTGTGAGTGTTGATTGATGATTCAAGTGGTGGCAGGCAATGAGGAAGGGTGCTCAACTGTAATTTGGGCAATGTTTGGGGCCTGAATGATGGGTGATAATTGTTTCCTGGAGGTGATTGGCCTTTACAAACTTACTTAGCGAACAATGCAGTCCACTTCTATGATTCTTCTTTTTTTCAACACCTAGAAGGGCTGCCCCAGAAGATCTTTTGATTTACAAGACTGCCAAATTCCAATCTGTTGCTTGCATTAAAGAGGAGAAACAATTGTGTACCTACCACTGTGCTTGGATTGGAACAGGTAACCATTGCACAGAATTGTATATTATTGAATGATTGCGATTCATGATTGAAGATTCACGTGGTGCCAGACAATAAAAGGGATGTTGTTCAACTCAAATTTGGGAACTTGATTGAGACGATTTGCAATGCTTGGGACCTGAATGATGGGTGATCATTGTTTCCTGAAGGTGATTGGTCCTTTCACACTCTTTTCTGGTTCTTCAGAGACAAGAACAGTCACTTTAGTTAACAAACAAAAACCTGTACAAAATACTGCAATTCTGTTTCTCTATTTGATCTTCAACAGCAGTGCATTACACATTTATCTTGCTCGGGTCATGACCGGGACAGAGGTACTCGGAGTCTGGAGGTGGATGGAAGAACTCTGAGTGGGATTACCTCATCAACAGCTGGAAGAAAGAAGTTAGCAACTCCAAAGGGAAAACAGGACTCTGAAGCCTACTAGTACTCAGCTATGTGGAATGGAGTGAGATGTGTTGATTTGTGAAATACTGCTGAGCGTGTGTGTTGCACTAGTGGCCATCAGTAATTCAATGTCCAGTGGCCCAACCAATTGTGATACAAGGCATAGGTCAAATACTCAATCATGGCTGCAAAGCAGGCACCAGAATACAGGTTGTACGCAGTGTAGCCAAACAGGCCTCAAACACAAGAATCAGTGCTCATTCAGTTCTCGAAGCTAAGGTGTGCCAAAGTAGTGTACCATGCACTCACAGCATCACAGCACAAGCAGTGCTGTCTCTATTCTGGGTTGAACTAAGACGTCCTTTGCGGAGAAGAAAAATTACAATCAGGATTCCTGCCACAAGTAGTAGGACAAGTGCTGTACCCACAAGAAACCCAGAGACAGATATTTGGCAGAACAAAAGTTGGGGTTTCCAGTAACCAGATAGTGGATACTAAGAGGAATGTTTGTTATCCTATTTCCCATCCCCAGTGTTATATGATAAACCAAGCTACAGAAGTAGGCTACAGCAGGTCCTTCAGCAACTAGACAGTGGATACAAAAGAATTTTCTTGGCATCTTATTCTCAGCCTTTCAAGTGCACTGCAAAGGGGTAGATGTAAACCAAGCAGACCTGTCAAACAGGCTTTGACACTCAATCGGGATTTGACACTGTAATTTCAAAAAGGATACACATAGCCCCAACTCTGTATATTCTATATAAGTGGGAGGGCGAAGCTGAGCATAGCCCTACTTAGATTTGAATAAGCTGTATTCTGCCTCCACATAAAGGGCTACATACCCCCTATAGTTACCCTGGAGCCAGGATAGGGAAGGCAAGATGCCTGGGGACTTCAAAGGGAATCATCTAGAGGCTTCCTCACTTCAAAAGCAGCAATAATTATAAATATTGAACCTCAGGCACCAACTCTTCAGTACACTTCTGCACCTGCGAATACTCTGCCATGAATAAGGACTGCTGTGCTGCTGAACGGACTGCCACTCTGATGGACTGCTACCCTGCTGAACTACTGCCTTGCTAGGCTGCTGCCTTGCTGTGCTGACCTGCTGCCGTCTTGCCTGGGTGATAAGGACTGGACCCTATCTATTGAACCCAGGACCCCAAAGTGAATCCAAGGGCTAGTTGGCTTGACACTTAACTAGAGCCTCAGGGACAGTAGGCTCCAACAATCTTGAACACAGCACTTGGACTCTGCTATCTGTGAGCCTGACCCTGTCAAGGGATGCCCCTCCAGTCCCGTACCCTTGAAAGTGGGCCGGAAGGTGCTCTGCCAGCCCATCTGTGGATACAGAAGAACCAACACATTTCCTCAGCTCCTCGGTGCTATCTCGAGAAGAACCGACACATTGTGTCTGCTGCAAGGGGTTTTCTGATGTAGGGACTCCACATCGACATCAGCCTGCATTGGAACCTCCACCTGTGAGAAGCTTTCCAGATATAGGCCCTCACATCACAAGTCACTCATCAACAGCAGCCTCGATGACGATGCAGGTTCTTGCATAGCAGCCTCACTGGTCTTCTGAACCAATGCATTGCCTTGGCTGCGCCTCAATGCCAGACTTTGCATCCCAAGCCCTCATCGACGGGATCTTGCCAACAATGCAAAACCTCTCATCGTAGCTCTGCAGCACATTGGAACCAACGTATTGCCTCGGCTGCATGACGCAGCCTCAGTGCGGGACAACTCAAAGCTCTACAACCAGGACCTAAGGTACTCTTGTTCAGTGCGCCTAACTGGGCCCCTGTAGCAGGCACATTCTCCATTGTGGTCAGCCTGAACTTGCAGACAGGCATGACCAGATATCCACAGTTGGAGCTTTGTGCTTTTTGGTGCTGTTTAGATTGAAACCTTAAAACCTGCATAGCTCTGGTTCCACTGATTTGATTTTTGTTGTTATAGTCTTGTTTAATTTATTGTAATTTACTCTATTTTTCTAAACTGGCATAGTAGCATTTTGTGGTGTGTTTTCACTGTGTTGCTGTTTGACGTGTTGCAAAAATACTTTACACATTGTCTCTGAGCTAAGCCTGACTGCTCTGTGCCAAGCTTCCATAGGGTTGAGCACAAGTTAAAGACAAGGAATGTGGATGCTGCTTGTGTAGGGCTTTACCCCACTCAACCAGTAAGCCAGTTTCTTACAGAAGACTCCCCCAGATATTTTGCCTAATCCCCTCCAATTTTGTTTAATTTGTTTTTGTTGGCTTTAAAGGACTCTTAGTACTTTAACACTGCTAACCAGGGCTAAAGTGCTTGTGCTCACGCCCTAAAACATGATACAATTATCTTACACCTTATTGGCATATTTAATGTACATATACGTCCCTAGTAAAGTATAATACCATATACCCAGGGCCTGTAAATTAATTGGTACCAGCGAGCCTGCAACACCTATTATGCCACCTACTTAAGTAGCCCTATAATGCATGTCTCAGGACTGCCATTGCAGCGTGCTAGCAGTTTTAAACTGCTAACTTGACTTGGCAAAATAACCTAAAACTCTCTTTTTTATATACACAAGTCAACCCTAAGGTAGGCTCCAAACAGCCCACAGGGCAATGTGCATTGCAATTAAAAGGTTCGACATGTCCTTTCAGCTTTTACATGTCTTGGTTTTTAAAAACTCATTAATTCATTTTTCACTACTGTCCAATGGAATAACACCAGATTACCTTATTACATTTATTAATTGATAACTTTTGACTGGGAGCGGGTAGAAACATGTTTATTGTCTGAGGAATTAAAATGTTAAATCTTCTTTAATGTTAAGGTTGTATTTTAAGTCCCAATTCTAAAAATTGAACTTTTAGAAAGTTGGCATTTTTGTACCCTAACAATTTGGTGCCTGCAGCTTTTTCCTAGGTCCCATGACTAGGTGTGCGTGGCAATAGGCCTTTGTATATTGTTCCCAGACACCCACAAATTAAAGGGATTTGGTATGCCTAAATGGGCCATTCAGACCGGATGGGCTGGGGGGGGGGGGGTGGGTAGAGCTGGGAGTCCTATTCTCAAACAAAGAACTACACATTAGAATGTTGTGCCAGTAGACAGGCTGGAGCCTGGGCAGGAAGGCAGAAAAATCCAGACACTTCTGTGGGGGTAAGCCTCCAGAATTTCTCCCACTTCAAAGAAGGCACCATGAATAAAAAGGGGACCCTCAGACCCACTCTCCAGTTCACTGTCTGAACCTGCAGAAGGAGTCAGTCTAAGAGTACTGCCAGCTCCTGAGGGTACTTCAGAAGACTGCTCTGCTGAACCAAGAAGGACTGCTTTGGTGCCTGAAGCCTGCCTGGAACCCAGAGGTTTGGGTACTGCATGAGACCTGTCCTTCATCTTGAACTGAGGACTTCCAGTGTGACTCCAAGGGCTAGTTGGCTGGCCTCCTGATCATAGCTCCTGATAAGAACCTCAGGGACAGAAAAAGGTCAAACCATATTGAACCCGCACCTGGATCCTACCTGAGTGAGTCCAGATCCGTCAAGCATTGCCAGTCCAGTCATGGACCCCTGGAATTGCTGCTAAAGGTGTAGCCCAAATCCAAAACTTGTGACTTAGACAATTTTCTGCCAAAAAATGGTACGTGCTCATCTATCCACCCAAAGTGCATCACCAGTTGGTCTCACTCCACTGCAGCTCCATTCTACTACTACACAGCATATCCTATTTCGTGGGTCCTTGCAAAGGGGGCATCTGTTCTCATAGAAACCTTATCGACTTCAGCCTACAACGTCGTTTCACTAGCGATTTTTGATGTCCGAAAAAGAGACTGAGTCCGAATGAAGGATTCCGCACCATGACTTTGTCCAGTGGCAACTCGACGATGATGCTCCCTCATGGGACACCACCAGCTGCCTTACCCTGCTGAACACTACCTTCTTGGACTATTTTTCGTAACATTCCTTCTAAGTTTGAAAGTAAGCAGAGACTGGACACAATCCTTTTTCCGCTACACTAAACAATTTGCTTTTGGGTGCTCGTCACTGTAGGGACATGTTAACATTACATTTCTACAAGTGTTACTTTTAAATACCTTGCACCCTGCCTTGTGGGTGACAAGGCCTACATGGGAGGACTGATTCGTTTTTTAAGAGAGGTTTTAACCTGTAAAAAGTGTTTAATTTGATGGATTGGGTATTTAAACTTCCACAAACAGGCTACAATAGTAGGCCTGAAGCCATGTTTTACACCGCAACTGCAGTGAATGACACAAAAGATGCTACCATCTACCAGTGACATTTAACTTATGGCCTGTGGGTATTTTCTACCATATACTAGGGACTTTTATGTAAATTAAACATACCAATTAGGAATACGCCAATTCACCCATGTTTAAAGAGGTTGGCAAGGGTATACCAGAGTTCCAGTACCAGCAAAAATGTAGCGTATAGCAAAAGCCAAAATATTCAAGGTGATCACACAGAAAAGATGGATTTTCTTTCATGAACTATGCAAGCTGGCAAGAATAATCTTCTGACCCCTATGTGAAGCCAATTTAGAGTGCTTAGGATTGAGGTTATGTTTTATTTATTTATATTTATTTATTTTGTGTTTTATATAGCGCAAACAAAACCCAGAAATGGGTATCAGAGCACTTCACATATACATAGAACTGTTGCATTAAACAGTACCAGAGCGGATCAAATATATATATATATATAGCATTGAAGTTTTAAACAGTGCAATAGAAACCTATAAATGTAGTTGCCTCGATGTACATGTGAGGCGAGGAGAAAAAAATAGAGAAAAACATTTGTACAATCATTAATACAATTAGAAGTAGCCTAGGTTATAGCTTATCATACATTTGGGCTTGTTCTGGGTATTCTCAGTGTGACAGTAGGGGAAGCAGTCTTCAAGTAGAAGTTTCCGTGTGAGTACGGACCATCGCGATGCGCCTAGTAAGAGAGTGAGGAGCTTCAACTAGAGTCTGGTAATGGATGAGCTTACAGAGAGAGATACCCTGCAGGCTTAGGTGGGTAGAGTGGTTGTCTGAATGAGGCTTCTAGGACATGTAATGAGCGGTTTACTGGGAATTAAGGGAGGAATTTGCTCATTAGGAAGGACTTAGGTTCTTTTTTGAATGTAGATGTAAAAGAGATTTTCTTCATGCCTGGTGGAAGCAAGTTCCCTATTCTTGGTGCAGGTTTGGAAAAGGCGCTGTCATATGTTTTTTTCTTACGGAAGAGTGGAGATTTTAAAAGAAGAGCGCCGGCGCTAGGTGAGAGTCTGCTTCCTCCAGAAATCAAGATTTTCTGTCCTAAGTACAGTGGGGTTTTGTGATATATCGCCTTAAGAGCTATGCAGGCCATCTTTAGTTGGATTCTTGCTTCATGAGGCAGCCAGTTGAGAGCTTTCAGATGAGGGGTGATGCGGTCAATTTGTTTTTTACCCAGTTAAGAGTCTCGCGGCTGCATTAAGACAAGCTTTAAGTGGGGCTGTTGAGACTTTGGGTAGTCCTGATAGAGTGGTATATCCATATTCAAGTCTGGAGATGACTAATGACTGAACTGCAGTTTTGAGGTCTAATGGTTTGATGTACGGTTTTATTTTTCTAAGGTAGCTGAGGTGAAAACAGGCATTTTCAGCCATCAGGTTGATGTGTGATTGCATATGAAGGTTCTTGTCTAGAGTGATTCCTAGTGACTTGGTGGAGTCCACCAGGGTCAGAGTACAGTTTAGTGGAGTGATTAGCTTAGACAAATCTTTCTTAACTGTGGAGTTTTTAGTGTGGGGGGAAATTGGAAGGAATTACGTTTTTGGAGATTTAGCTTTAGATGATTGTTTGTGAGCCAGTGGACGGTCTTTATTAATGCTTGGTCCATCGTCTTAATTTCTTCCAAGGAAGTGATCTTGATATATAGCTGAGTGTCATCCACATACATGTGGAAGGAGATGTTAGCCTGCCATTGTATTATGGTTAAGGGTTCGATACAGAGATTAAATAATGATGGGGATTGTGTTGAGCATTGTGGTACTCCTAGTAAGTTAGGGGATGGTGTGGATAGATTTCGATTCACCAGGAATCTTTGCGTTCTGTTGGCTAAAAAGGATTTAAACCATTTTAGGACCGTTCCTGATAAACCTATCCTGATCTCCAGTCTCTTGAGCGTTTTGCCATGATTAACAGTGTTGAAAGCAGATGAGAGGTCAAGTGGTATAAGCAGACATGATTTATTACGGTCTAATGCTAGTAGGGCATCATCCACAAATGTAGAAGTGCTGTTTCGGTGCTGTGCCCGGGTCTGAAGCCTGATTGGTAGGTGTCAAGTAGCTTGAATTCCATGTGTTGGTTAAGCTGTTGTTGAACACATTTTCTATTACTTTGGCTAACATGGTAATGTTGGTTATCGATCAGAAATTGTTTGGTCCGAAGGGTTCTCTGTAGGTTTTTTTAGGATGGGAATGACTTGCCCGGTTTTGAGGCAATCCGGGATGGATCCTTGAGAGAGAGATGCATTGATTATCTTGGTCCAAATAGGGATGATAGTATGGCTGATAGCTGTCAGGCAACTCAACAGGAGGGGGTCGTTGTAGTGGTTGTTCGGTTTCATAGACAATAGGATTTCGGTGATGTCTCTTTGGTCATGAATTTTGAAGGAGGACAAAAGGGCTTTATTTTTAGATCCTGACAGAGTAGGTTGAGTTGGATGAATAATTGGAAAAATTGTAGGGGATGCGGGGTTATCAGCGGCAGTCTTGAGTTCCTTCTCAAGAGAGGTGGCTTTAGCAGTAAAGAAGGAGAATTCTTTGCTGCTTAAATGAGGTTTCGATGTCAAGGGTGTGGATTTGTCCAGTTTGGTTGATTGCTATTTTAGCATTTTGAATTGTTTCCTCGGTCTGTTTTCAGCGTTGTCAAGTTCTGATCTGAAGAAACCTTTTTCAGATTTTAGGATACTTTTGTTGTAGGAGTTTCTAAACTTTCTTAGCAGTCTTAAGTGATGGATGTTGTCTCCATTGCCGCTCAGTTAGTCTCAGTTTGCCTCTTTCTTCGTTGAGAGAACCATTGAACCAAGGGTTTTTGTCTTTGTCCGTAATCCTTTTGAGTTTTGGCGGGGCTAGATCGTCAATAATGTTTGTCATTGTGGAATTGTAATGTTCCGTGAGCTCATTGACGTTCTCTATATTGGTTGGAGGGAGAAGTTCTTTCTTGTATTGTGTTGTTAGTAATTCCAACTTTAGGTGTTTTGTGTCACAAAACCATTGTTTAGTAGATTGAGAGGTTGGTTTCTTTCTTGTAGGGGGTATTTGGAAGGTGATAATATGATGGGCTGACCATTCGCAGGGGTCGATTTGGATTGTATTAATCAGTTTTTCTTTGGAGATGATCCAGGCTAGTGTTGCACCTTTATTGTGAGTAGGAAGGGTGCAGGCTTGGACTAGGGATTGGTCTGTAAGGAAATGTTTGACATCAATTGACTTGAGGATCATAGGCATACAGATATTGATCTGTATCATGTCCCACTTTAGGAATGAAGAAGATGTCATGTAGTCCATGTATTAAGCAGGTAGTTTATTCATGTAAGTTGTTAACAAGTAGAGCCTCACCAGGAGCAGCCTTCCTGCTGCTCAGCCCATACTCCAACTGACGCTCCACATCCAGGCATCCTCATATTCCATAACATAACAATGCACACCAACATTCCACAGCACATTCACACTGGCTGAGCAGCAGGTATAACACCTTTCTTTCTCTTTATACAAATGACAAAGAAGCCCTAGAAAGTATAACATAAACACTGGTGCATGCAAAGGATGACAATAAAACTGTTACATGCAACATAAAGACATCAGAACAAATGCAAGCAAATAATAGTTGTAGCAAAGTTCTGATGCAAAAGAATGCAGATAAAAGATGGAAACATTTCATGCATCTGTACAACATAAAATAAAGATAATAAAAGAAATATACACACATCATCTCCCTTTTTAACCAAACCAAGAGAACACACACACTACCACACCACAAAACACAAACTATACCCAGATACCAATAACAAGCTGGCTGGCCAGGCCAACAAGAAAGTGGTACGAAGGGTACCAACTGCGAGGCGCGGTAGGGAACCATGCAAATAAGAGCAATTAAGAGAAAACTTAGACAATGTGGAAAATCATTCCATACCAAACAAACAGCATAAACGCTGCCCTCCACCAGTACCCATAGTAAGGGTGGTACGTGTGGAACATGACTCCACACAAAACATATGGCATGAAAATTGCCCTACACCCAAACCCAAAGTTAGGGTGGTGAGTGTGGAAAGACGCTCCACACGGAACATGTAAAAGTTCACAACTCTACACCCATTCAGGTAATAAGGGAAAACAGCAATCACTAGGAAAAAACATTCACTTTTCAACAATCTGGCTTCAACTCAGCCCTTCACCCAAATCCGAAGGAAGGGCGGTAAGTGTGGAAAGACGCTCCACACGGAACATGTAAAAGCGCCCAACTCTACACCCAATAAAGTAGTAAGGGAAAACAGCAATCACTAGGAAACACACTCACTCTTCAACAATCTGCACTACGATGGGTGCTATTTCTGCATCAACCCACAACCACATGAGAGTGGGAGACACCAACACAATCACAAGAGTGGGTGGTAATACTGCACAATCCCACATGTCAACAAGCATGCTCTAAGCCGATCATCTCACTGCACACCATAAGAAGAATTAATGGCAGATGTACCCATAAAAAACAAACATAAAACCCATGGCAGCAAATTAACGAGCACTGAACACAATCTACGCACACAGAGCACACTCAAGACCTATGCAATACTTACAAGAAAACCAACAGTAAATGATTAAACCTTTGACAATCAGACGTCAAAGAAAAGATCACAACCACTGTAGGGCAAATTAAGACCGTCAACAAAAAAGATATAACATTGTGAAAGGACAAGTGGCTGCCTCTGGTGAGCGACCTCTCACCCAAGTATACAGGAACACTGACAAAAGTAAGTTCTGCAAAATGTTCCACAGTAGCAGGTACAAGAAAACATCCCAAGGAGGAGAGTAGGTTCCATTGCAGAAATCTCCCAGAAATATAGCCAAAGACAAAGAACGAAACTACAGGAAGAAGTAGTCAGAGCAGTAATCAGTTTGCATCAAAAGCACCAAAGATCATCACAGGCTCACCTCACATAAAGCAGAACAACAGTGTGAGTCGTATACTGGCGACTTCAGAACACAGTTTGCGTTGGGTACTCGTGACTTTCCGGTGAGCAGAGAAGGCAAGTAAACAGGTGTTTTATAGTCAGCAGAAACGCCGGGGTGACAACACTCACGTTGACATGGGTGTGACAACTTGTCTCCACCAAACAGCCTCTCTCCACAGGATCCACACTGACAAGAGTCATGGTTTTGCCCCAACCAAAAGAAAATGGCGGCACATAGACGTGAGGAGTGCCGGGTGGCTACAGTCGCGCACCCGCTGCACAACGTCAGAATGCTGAGCTCAAACGGATTCCACAAGCTCCGAATATCAGAGCTGGCGCTGAACACCCAGAAGACGTTCCTGTATGCCGCTGTGCGACCAAGAATGTGCGCTTGTCTCGCGGAGCATTCCAAAAACGCACTGTAGCAACGGGAAACAAAAAATAAATAAGTCAGAAAAGACACTTTAAATAAACTCACAGACTGGAAAGAACAGCTTTGAGTATATGCTGTCAGGTCAACTCTTTGGGTTTTCACCACTCTGTACCACTGCGGGTTTGCCCTGCTGTGCCCAAGATACAATTTACACACGGAGGGAGAGAACCCCTCCTCCATGCTCTCCAACTTCTGCCATGAGATGCAGGTCCTCGGTCCAACAGGAAGAAGCAGGGGGGCTTCTCCCACACGATGGTCACAGAGGCTTGTAACTCTCGGGACACTTGGAAGTAACAATTGCACAATGAGGCTCTGGGATGACAGGACAGCGACGCTCTTCCCCACAAAAACTCCTTCTGCTTCACAGCTATTAGGGGTACAGACTAGAGGGAAACACCATACTAGTTGCTGCTCTGGGAGACTCCTCTACACAGATACCTCAGATACCTCTTCTAGCAGGAACTGGCACGCCTGGGTTGGGGCCAACTGGTGTTGTGGTCACTGGTGGGGCTCACGGGTGCCAGCTTGCTGTACAGGAGAAGCTTATTCAAGTTTTTCTACTTTAATTTCAAGTTACTTAAAGCTTGATCATTAAAGTCCAACCAGGTGGCACACCCAGGTTCTTTCCAGTAAAATCATCGCCAAAATATGTAGTAATGAAGAAGATGTCACATAGTCCATGTATTAAGCAGGTAGCTTATTATTCAAGTAAGATGTTAACAAGTAGAGCCGCACCAGGAGCAGCCTTCCTGCTGCTCAGCCCATACTCCAACTGACTCCACATCCAGGCATCCTCACATTCCAAGACATCACCGTGCACACCAAGATTCCACAGCACATTCACACTGGCTGAGCAGCAGGTATAACATGCACGTAGATGAAGCAAAAGATCCAGGTAAGGTAATGGCAGGAACATTTCTAAAATGCAGGTGAGGCCAGGAGGTGAGATCCTGGCAGAGAGAGCTAAAATGCATGCCTTGCCACTGCAGTCTTTTTATCACTACCACTATCAAACCTCTACAGCTTGGTGAGCTGATGGTAGTAACGTTGAGTCAGGAGAGATTTTATGGTATGCACCTAAAGACCAAAAACTCCTAGTTTGGGTCACAGAAATATCAGGCAGCTCACATGAAGAATGATAGTGTATGCCTAAGTAGGAGGCAACAATATAGTGAACTTCCCAGGATGTGCACACAGGGTGCATGCTTTTGAGATCCACACAGTGGACCTTTTTCATCCGAACAGAGGTTTTGGTGCAGGGAAGAGTCCACTGGTGTAGGAGATTTACTCTCAATTTTACCTTTCCTTCGAAATTAGAAGTTTTAAGACGGAGCCCTTCTTGCAGCTAAGTGTCACCTCTAATAGTTACAAGTCAAGCCAAGGAGGTGCCTATGTATTCCCCAGCTCTATTCTCCTCTAACAGAATAGCTGATGAATGCTTCTGTTCATTCTAATGATAGAACATTTATCTGCTTGTTTTTGGATTGTGTGAATATTACTGGTATACAATGTGCCCCCCTGTCATCTCCAGAGGGTCGATGTCAAAGAATATGGTAAGTATAGAAAACTTTCTTGTTAAGACAAAAGTCCGAATTTATTCTTAAATACCTGTTTTAAAATGGTATGTTTAACTGGGGATTTAGGTTGGCCATGAGAATATCATCTGCATTTGTTATTGGACAGTGGTGTGACACTCGCAAAAGAGCAGCCTCGAATTGCAGGGAGAATTTGACAGATCCATTCTGCGCACTGCAGAACAAGAAATACAGTAGGTACATGCAAATAAATATCAAGTGTCTTCATGCATCAGTGCATTTCCAATAGTCACATAATGGGAAACACCCTTAGGTGTCAATCATGCGGAGCGTAGTGAAAACGTTTTCCAAGAAAGAAGTTAAGGAAGTTAAGCATGTATGGTTATGAATCACTAAAACTATACCAGAGATGGTGCCAAAAGGAACTAAACTTGAGCCCGGCCATAGCAACTAATCATTAGGACACACCAGGCATACTTACTTTCTGGTTGTCACAGCTTTTGTTATTACCCTGGCTTTTCCATTCATCCTCTGTTTCTCTTTAAAAATCCTGAAACTTTAGGCTCTTTAATTTGTGCATGTTGAACTCCAAGGGAACTGCATCCTCAAAGAAAACCTTTTTATCACTTTTTGTTTGGAGATGTTTTCTCTCTAAGGCGGTGAGGAGTCATTTTAAGCACATAATATTGGTACCGTGGTTGATTAAAATAGTGCTGTAACAGTACGTGGAAGACAATGCAATGCAAATCTGTCTCTCTTTCTGTAGGGGAACGTCGCAGTAAGTATTTATGACCAGAGAAGTCATAAATACGAGTGTATTTGGTGGAACTATACCACAAAAGTTTTGTAAGAGACTTGTGAGGCTGTAGCTATATACACATTTATTTACTTGAAGATTTCAGAGGATCTTGGTGTTACATGTGACAGGGAGTAGAAGAGCTGGTAGCCATAGTGACTTAGAGGTGGTGCATTTGACAGGGAGTAGAAGAGCTGGTAGCCATAGTAACTTAGAGGTGGTGCATTTGACAGGGAGTAAAAGAGCTGGTAGCCAAAGTGACTTAGAGGTGGTGCATTTGGCAGGGAGTAGAAGAGCTGGTAGCCATAGTAACTTAGAGGTGGTGCATTTGACAGGGAGTAGAAGAGCTGGTAGCCATAGTAACTTAGAGGTGGTGCATTTGGCAGGGAGTAGAAGAGCTGGTAGCCACAGTAACTGAGGTGGTGCATAGACTGGGTTCTCTTTGGGTCTTCCTGGAAGAAAATTAACCCTGAGTATGGCTGTGTCTAAAGCAGGTGACCCTCAACTTAGCATTGTGGAATGTGTAGGTCATCTTCTGATGGTTCCTTTAAGCTTCAAAATAATTATATATAAAAAGAGGAGAGTAACTTGTTTGTTAATAGTTTAATATATTTGTGGCTCTGCGATCTTGACTCTCATTAAAAGTTGGAAGAAGTGGTATCCCTGGATATAATACTGCTCCGCCCAATTATAACTGGTATGGTGTTTCTGCATCCAGATTTCTAAGGCAGAAAATCTGGCAGATATAACTCCTGGAGGTTCCGGATGGAAGTACAGCCGGCGTTTGCCCCAGGCAACTCTGTCCTTGCATTTCTCTAGCTTTCCCTGCCTCTTGATGCACCTTCGGCAGCCTTCCAAAACTCTCATCTACCAGCAGGTCAGAGAAGGAAGTAATGGTGGTAAATAGGAGCATTAATTCCCGTGGAAAAAAAGAATACTGTGTAGTCTTTGACCTGGAAAAAAACAGATACTGGTGCTAACTGGTGATAAGTTGTCAGGCAACCAGTGGCATGCAACACATACTCAGGGCGTTTAAGTTTAGAAATAACAAATAAAGTCCCAAAATTATTGGGACTACACATGTTTATTGACAAACGCATAGCTTTACATCAGAGTACATTTTAGAAAATAAAACATCTGATTAATGCATTCAAATAAAAACAAAAACAAAATGTTTTAACATTGTCTAATTTGAAGGTTCACATTTCATAGAGTTATTGCTAAGGCTGCACGCACTACCAGTAAAATATGTCATGGACTGGAAGAATAAATCATAGTGACAGTAACATTATGGTCCAGAATTATTGTGGAGTTTTGTGTAAAAACTGCGGTATTGTGTGAAGTTCAGAAAAAAGCACAGTACTAGACTTAGGGCTTGATTATGATCTTAGTGGATGGGATACTACTCACAAATGTGATGAATATCCTGTCCGCCATATTACAAGTTCCATTATATCCTATGGAACTTGTAATACGGCGGACGGGATATCCCTCACGTTTGTGATGGAATATCCATCTACCAAGCTCGTAATCAGGCCTTTAGTAATAGCTGAATGGTGATGACATCACCAGCATTATAAATGTTAAATCTGTGTCATGTTGAGCCTCACACTGTTCTACAAAAGCGAGCCAGCAGTGTTTTGCTTTGCATTTGTACAGGAAGTAGATCTTCCATTATAAATTCCTGGATGTGACCAACAGCACAGGGGTCGTGTAAGGTGTGTGATCTATTGAAAGGTACACACATTGCAACTAGGTATATCAGGCAATATATTGCCTCACCCCATGCTTGTGCGTGCTTTTCTTTTTTTATTACTATTTGGGGCAAAGCCATATCATGCTAATTTATTAGATCTCTCTTTGTATCAGAACCCAATGTTCTTGCACTGGCCAGCTCTAAATATGCACATCTTTAATACGTAAACAAAAGTGTGGTTCAAAGGGGTTTAGGCACAAAGCAAGGGTCAACTGTCAGCATTGATCTTGTTTGTACCACTTTGAGATGCCTGGTTACACTTTGCATCACTATGCCTTACGTGAGCACCAGCGGAAACGTTTAGTAAATCTTGCCTTAAATCTCTAACTCTAGTCATTATGGGTCTGATTTAGAGTTTGATGAATGCAGTACAGATCGTCAGCGTGGTGGTACACATTACCTTCACCACCCTGATGGACTACCATCCACCACATTGAAAGAAACGGCTACCACTGTGGTTCATTTCGATGTACAAAAAGGATGCCCATTGTCAGTATAACGTTCCTTTTCAGAAGCAAACTCCCAAAGTGGGAGATTGCTTCTGAAAGACAAAAAGAATTATGACCCCCTAACCTGCCCATTTTTCCAGTGTGCTGGGAGTAATTTCTTCTTTCCCTCACACCCAGGTGTTTCCTGGCAGTGAGGACAAAACAAAGACATTAAACGGTCCGCTCTAAATAGGGCAGCCGATGTCATGTCCTTCCTTTACCAGCCCCTACTCAATCAGTCTATTGGAGGAAGTATTCCATCCACAGAGCCATTGGTGACTCCATGCACAGAATACTTAAGGCCTATTAATCTCCAAATGAGGCAGGTACACCAAAGGTTTGGCAGATAGGGTACCCTCTCTGCCAAACTGTAAACTAGGCTTTAAAATGTTTCCTGATAATTCAGCATCTGATAGATATACAGAAATGAGCACCTTTGGAAACAAACAATGTTTTGCTGTGTGGGATTTCACTAATACAGCTGAAGATGAAATCAACATGAAAGTCTTTAATTTGAGGAAAATTATCATTAGAAAGCTCTCCTCAGTGTAATATATAGTCTGTTTCCTATACTTCAATCTCAAATAATTTAATTCTCACAGTAATTATTCTGTTTCCACTCTTGCCAGGATGGTGTTCAAACCATGAAGATTTATTAACAAATTAGTCAAAGTTAGAATTTAATTAATCAGTAAATCAATTTATCAAGTAAGCACATATATCAATGTGATCAGGCAACCTAACTTTGCATATCATTTAAAAGACAATGTAAAACATAACAAGATACAAAGCACAAAATACTAAAATATATTGATTCCATAAAGGGACTTCCCTAATCTAAATAATAAAGCATCAAAAGTGGAAAGGGGAAATTAAGAGGAAGGTGTCAGCATCTGTTGAACTAAGTTAGAAATTGAGCGGCAATAGGTGCAGGTGTTCAGACATGAAGCTCTAAACCACAAGTATGGGAAATCAGCAGAGTTCGGGACAGGTCTTCCCTTAGCAAAGTCAGGATCAGTTAAACTATACAAAGGACACATTAAATATGCGGTAAAAAATTCTCAAAGCTTTGTCCCACCAACTGCCTCTGTTTGGACCAATGGGGTTTCCTGAGAGCCATTAAACTCACCACGTTCCCATCACCGAACAAAGAAGCGCACATCTGAATGGCCTTGAAAGTAGCAATGGTCAAGTTTGGCTGCTACTTGTATCTCTCTCCCATCCCGACGCGTTGCATGTCCATGACCAAGTTCTAATTGCTATTCCCTTATCTCTCTGTTCTCATCATAAACAAAAGCCTATTCTAACTAAGAAATTATATAGGACACCTGAAATTAAAATAAAACATGGGGAGAACTCAAGAATACAATTTTATTCTGAACACAAGAAAAGACCCTACAAAACATCTGGTCAGGCTTAAGGCCTAGCCACAGTTGAACATACATTCAGAGAGAGAATGACAGTCAATCAATACAGTTAGCATTAGCAATAACTTAAATTATAATTTGAATATATAGACGTGTCTTCTGCTATGAGTAAGTATAGACACTTTCTAACCCTAAGATAAATAAGTTTGCACACTGATTAATATTTGAGAACACAGATGAATATTTGATGCACAAATGTATGAAACACTAAATTGAGCTACTTCAGCATCAAACAATAAATCCTTACATGTGTTTTCTTTTCAGGCTGCTTTGAGGATGCTTCTCTTTCTTTATACTACTCCCCAGGTATGTTTCTCCTCAGAGTATGTTTTCTTTAGCTCATTATACATCTGGACGTTTCCTCTTCTACTTGAAGATTTCTGTCTGCAGATTTGCATTTAGAGTTCACCTTTCTCATTCCCTTTAGTAATGTCTTACGTGTGACCAGTCAAATTTTTCTAAACTAGATTCTCTAGCTCTCTTTCTATTATTGTTGTCATTTCCAAGTTTTAGGTGGAGTTATCATTTTTTTAAACAAATGACTTAACCGCTTCACTGCTAGGCCTTTCTCCCCCTGTGCTAAGCATTTTTTAGGCTAGTTTCTGCTTAGGCCCCATAACATTTTGGCCATATAAGGTTATCCATGTCAAACGTGCGTTCTTTTTTTCCAACATCCTAGAGATTCTAAAGGTAACCCTGGGTTGGTTAATTCTCCTGGAGGAAACCAATAAATTAGCCAAAATACACCAAAAGGTTGAGTTATTTGAGAAAAATGGGAAAAAGGTGCTTCATTAGAAAACATCTGTTTATTTCCTTGCAAATGGTATAAAAAAAGGGGTTATGGTGCTAAATTACCATGTTCCCAGCTTTCAGGAACAGGCAGACTTTTGTCAGGAAGCCTAATTTTTTCAGCACAGTTTTTTGCATTGCACTGGCACATACTCCATTTTTCCTATTTTTTAGCTTTCAGCCTCCTTCCAGTGAGTGGTAGAAATGGGTATGAAACCAATGGCGGATCCCAATAAGCTATACATTTCTAATCAGTAGACATAATTCTGAATTTAGCAAGAGGTCATTTGTGTAGATACTTTAAGGTTTTCCTATAGAAAGTAGCAGTTGAAATAAAGAAATATTAAAGTTAAAGAAAACAGCCATTTGTGCCTACATTTTCCCTTGTTACTTGTCCTGACTATGGAAATTTTTTAAAAGCGATATACTGTTACATCCACAGGACCTTTCTTGGTGGAGGGATATGTAGCACTTGTAGGTTCACCAAGAACACGGGGTACCCAGAGCCAGTAACTGAGCTGCCCCTTGCAACAAGGAAACAATATATGGAGTTTACAAGCAGTGGTTATTTGCACATCTCTGAATTTGTGAGTACACCTACTAGTATGTGAATTAAAGGATATTTTGCAAAATTAATTCTTTGTTCAACTATTCTGCGTTTCACTAAGTCTCCTGATAAAAGTTGCACCTCAATTGTGTGGGTAAGCCTGGTGCCCGTGACAGTAATGGCCCAAAGTGCAACATAGACACATCAAATGTTTCCTCTGAAAACTGATCTTTTTTTGCAATGTGCCTAGCTGTGGAGTTTGGGCCCTAGCTCAACTGGTACCTAGGTCAACCTAGCAAACCTGTACATTTTTGAAAACTAGGCACCCAGGGGAATCCAGGATGGGGTGACTTGTGTGGCTCTCTCCAGGTTCTGTTACCCAGCGTCCCTTGAAAACCTCAACATTTGTCTGAAAACACATTTTCCTCACATTTCTGTGATGGGAAGTTCTGGAATCTGTGGGAAGCCACAAACTTCCACAAACCCAGCATTCTCCCAAGTCTCCTATAAAAACGGTACCTCAATAATGTGTGTAGGCCTAATTCTCATGACAAGAAACAGCTCAAAACGCAACATGGATACATTTTTCCACTGAAAACTGGCCCTTGTTTGCAATGTGCCAAGCTGTGGATTTTGGGCCCTAGCTCAGTGGACACAAAGTGAAACCTACAAAACCAGCACATTAAAAACTAGACAACTAGGGGAATCCAGGATAGGCTGGCTTGCAAGACTCTCTACACGCTTTGTTACCCAGAATTCCAATGTGTCTAATATAACATATTTTCCTCTCATATCTATGATGGACAGTTCTGCAATCTGCAATGAGCCATAAACTTTCACTCACCCAGCATTTCCAGAATTCACCCAATACAAATGGTACTTCACTTGTGTGGGTAGGCCTAGTGCACACAGGAAATGGCCCAAAACACAATGTGGATACATCATATTTTTCTACTTAAAGCTCACCTTTGTTTGCAATGTGCCTAGCTGTGGATTTTGGGACCTAGCTCAGCCGGCACTGATGGAAACCTAGCGGACCTGTGCATTTTTTAAAACTAGGCAGCTGGGGGAATCAAGGATGGGTGACTTGTGTGGCTCTCACCAGGTTTCTTTTTACCCAGAATTCAGAAACCTCAAACTTTGACTCAAAAAACAAATTTTCCTCCCAGTTTTGTGATGGAAAGTTCTGGAATTTGAGAGGAGCCACAAACTTCTGTCCATCCAACATTCCCCCAACTTTCTCGATAGAAATGGTACCTCACTTGTTTTGGTAGGCCTGGTGCCCACGGCAGGATATGGCCCAAAATATATTGTGGAGACATTAACATTATCTATTACAAAATGACCTGGTTTTACAACCTGAGATTTTGGTCCCGTGGTCAGCGGCCATCTAGGTAAACCTACCAAACCCAGATGTTTCTAAAACTAGACACCCAGGAGAGTCCAAGGAGGTTTCTTGTGTGGATCTCCCAACATTTTCTTACTGAGAATCCTCTGCAAACCTCAAATTTAGCTAAAAGAAATCACATTTTCCTCACATTTCTGTGTGGGAAAATTGTGGGATCGCCAGGCTGGTACAAATATCCAACCACCCTGTGTTCCCTTAGGTCTTACAGTAAAAATGCTACCTTACTTGTGTGGTTGGACCAGGAGCCCACAACTTTGCTTTTAATTTTTAACAAAAAAAGAAAACAAAAACCAATTGGAAGCAGCTACAAAACTATAACTACAAACAGTTCTAACTAAATCCATTACACTAATGCCAACCATGAAATCTGAAAAAAATATATAAAACAATACAGACCAGTCAGTTTACTTTTACATTCGTGGTTGCACCTCAAAACTCTCTTGCGTGTGATAATATTTAAAACATGTGGGCACACACAGCTCAGGATTAAAGGGGCAATTGGGGCAGTACACACGAGTCTCCATCTGCATACCTCTTTGGACACAGACTGTACATTTCTTACTGGGAATGTCTTTTATGGGTGTGGGAGGAGTGTGATCAGGAAAGTGGCGATCTTTGAGTCTACCGACATCCTCCACCGCTGCAAGTGTAGGAGCTGCCTACTCCACTACAACAAGGCTGCCTATCACAGACTGCTGAAACTGAACAAATTTCATTTTTGAATCTGGAGAACAATCTTTGAAATCAACAAAAGCAACGAAAGTTGATAAATGAAATAAATGGATGGCCAACTTCTTATACCAAACGTAAGCCTTAAGAATAGCAGTGTAAGTTTGCAACCTCTAAACTACTCTATCAACACCACCCATGAGCTTATTGTAGTCTAAAATGCACACAGGTTTGCACGCTTCAGCAACATGACATCAAACAGTCACTGGTAAAGTACTTTCATCATGGATGGTAGTCAACATGTAGACATCACTCCTGTCAGAAGCGTTCACAGCTAGAAGTTCATCACTAAGCAAGATACTGCACTGTTCCTTCTCAAGTTTTTTACAAACAAGCTCTTTTCGGTAACTTTTATGGTTATAGTGGATTGTGCCACAAGCAACATTGTCCACTTTGAACGATTCCCTGAACAATTGAAAACCAGTGTAGAAGATACGTACTTATAAATGGTGATCTTTGTTAAAAAGTCCTCGACCAAGTTCCCATACAATTTTCTCACTAACTCCAAGAGTTGAAGGACAACCAGGGAGTCAATACTGGAATCCGTACCAGTGTACACCCTGAAATTATAGACATATCCAGTACATATCCAGTACTACTCTCAGACAGCATATACATCTTAGTGCCACAACATGCCCTCTTGCTAGGAATGTACTGGCAAAAAACCAAACAGCCCTTAAACAGGACCAACGACTCATCCACAGCTATTTCTCTCCCTGGAGCATAGATCTCTGAAAATCGATCTACAAAGTGATCAAAAACAGCCTAAATCTTAAAAAGACAGTCACAATCAGGATGATTTTGTGGCAGCGCTGAAGCATTATCAACAAAATGCAACATGAAAAGAAGACGCAACTATTGATCATGACTCATGTTTGCAGGAAATATAGTAGGTGCCATTAAGGGACTAGCAGACCAATATGAAGACGGCGATGGCTTCCTTATCAACCCCATCAAAAAAGATAGACCAAAGGACTTCCTCAACTCATCGAGATTTCTGGGAGTGCACCGGGTGGCACTAGAGAGGGGCTTAAGTCTGGTACTGCTGTCCCTCAAATAGTGTTCAGCATACAAATTAATCTGTTTAACAATCTCATCCAAAAATACATTGTTCATAAACAACTGAAAGAAATTTATAGACAAAAAGTTTTCATTATTCAATTATTCACTCTACACCTTGCGACACTACTAAAGGCAGGCAACGCCGGCTGCACCATGTTTGGGGAAACCCAGAGTTCAGCTCTTCCAATGGAAAGCCTTTCAGCCCCAGGCTAAAATCCATATGCCTCTTGCTGCACTTTTGGCACATCAGTGTCCTCCTCTAAAAGCAGCATTTCATCCACACTGAGAGTGACTTCATCATCAGACAGAAAATTCACTGCCAGAATTCTGAACTTCCCCCTCTGCCTCAGATGCAGAGTCAGTCTCATAATCATGCTCAGAGGAAGACTCGAAAACCATAGCAATAACCTGCAGAATGGTAATCCTGTAGCAAGCTATAATCCGTAGTCAGAAAAGTAACTTGGCGAATAAGCCAACAATATCCAACACTGTGTAAAATAAGTAATAATCAAAATGTGGCTTTATCAAAAGGAAAATGAAACTACTGACATATAGCTATTGCAAGGTAATGTAAATCAATACAAAGCACACAAATACCTATGCACAGTACAATGATACCACTCACTTGCCGGAGATAGATAGACTCACCAGCACCTACACTGCACAGACACAGCAAGCACCAATGATATTCCACTAGAAAGGAAAGACAAAAGAAAATTACACACAAGACATCACAATACATATTGTGCACCAATCCAAGGAGAACTTTCACACACAAACAATGGCTAAATATGCTATCATTACAGCATTTACTAAAACACATTCATGCAGGGCAATGATCCTCATTTGGAGCAAATAGTACAAAAAACTTTTTTTTACCAACACTTGCAACTACAGAAACTACAGATCTATAACGCTGACACCATAAGCAAAGGTTGCACCAAAGAAAAGAAAAATGTTTGTACTAGAATAAAAAGGAGAAATAAAACATTACGACCACAAATGGTGACAAGAAATAAGACAGTTAAAATTATAAATCACTATGAAGTCTGCCCCATCATGAATTGTGGTACTTTGAAATTTGGGACCGCGTAGGAGGCAGGGCCCTACCCCTGTCTATTCGGGTATTCGTGAACCACGAATGGCCAATGCGTTATGTACAAGTGCTTTTCATTACATTTCATCGATAAATGCACTATGTATACGATATTATACATTGACTTCATGGGTTCCATCTTAGAGCGGTGGCCATCTTATGGTTGCCCTCACATAGGCTACACATTACAAACAAGTACGGGCCTGTAGAACACATGTACTTTCTGTTTGACTTCTCTTTGACCTGTGCAGCTTGGCTCCGCTGCCCCAGGTCAGTCCGGTCTCACGAGCTCCCCGTCCTACGGCCACCTGTGATTAGCATCAGGGTTTGACACACCATAAAGCCTTTTCATCCCACACAAGCCTCCGGCTAATCTCTTTCACATCTGACTCTGTTTCCTACTTTATGGCTTGTTTTACGAGCAGGAGGTGCCCGTTTTATTGGGGTCTGCTGATATCTGATGAGGGTTCTGAGCCTTGCTGGGTTAAAAGATTGTGGCCTGGACGAACTGGAATGTGGGATTGTCATCATGACTCTGCCTTTTCTTTGAAGCCAAAATATGTGAATGACCACTTGTGAAACAGGGGCGGTGTTGCCCAAAGCGTAATATTCTGTATAAAAGAGAAGACTGGTTTTTGTTCTGGAGACTGCCTCATTCAGTTGCTAAGGCTTCTGTGCGACATAGTCTCACTCATTTGAGTTTAATAAAGATGTCTTTTTCATATTTCCGCTTCTTTTGCCAAGTTCTTTGTTACATTACCATGAGAGTGGAATTTTATAATACTACGCCAACATGGAAAACGAAGTCATAGGGTGCTACCCCTGGCACCGCTGGGGTCCTAAAATCCCAGGTACTTCAGTTGGCGCCCAACGTTGGGCATCAATACAAGTGACTATCTGGAGGAGCGATCTTGTCAGAGGACAGAAATCTACTGGAAAGAACAGGACAAAAATCCACTAAGCAGGTACTCTGAGCACCGAGGTTCTGGGGGATTCTTTGTCTCTGCAGCCCAGTATATCTCTGATCTTTCTGACTTTGACTCTCCAAAAGATGTCACTCCCGATTAGAACCCTTTTTGGCATGAGTGTTATAAAAGACGTTTGGTTATGTAGAACTTGACAGTTAGAATTTGGATAACCTTTTGATTAGTAAAAATAAGAATTAAGTATAAGTGCCTTGGTTCTTTGTCTTTGATTTGGTTATCACAATTACCAAAGCCGAGGGGTTGGTTTCTTGGTTTGTTGATTTGGTCATTGCAATTACCATACCCAAGGGTCTCGCATATTTGCGAGTGTATTGGTAGAGATAAACCCTTGAAGTTTGAAGCTAGATTAGTGAGCTATAAGATGCCTGATCTTAGCAAGTTTGAAATGTAGCTTTGGAACTGTGAAATTTGTGTTGGCCAACTTTTGGTTTGTATAGGTTTGGATATGCGAATTGCAATTTGTGTAGGCAGGTAATGAGGAGATATTTCTCCATTTGGTTTAGTTGAACGGTGCACGTACGAAAAATACCTTAAGCACCATTTTGATTATAATACTTGCGTTTTCCGCAGTATTTTTGACATGCCTGTTTGTAAGCTCCCATGGAAAAATGTGTTGCTTTTTTGGAAGGTACCATAGTTAAAAACGGTTAGATTTGAAAACATATTTCTTCCTTGGTGATTTTGTACCCCCAGGGAATTAAAATATGACATAATACAAAACAAGGATCCTTCGTTCTGCGCAGTTTTATGAATAAAGATATGCAGAACGATTTTGTGTGGTGTTCTGCTAGGCAAAGCTAGTGAATTGAGCGCATTCACTACTTCTTGGACATACATCTGTCTGTTGGGCTGTTTATGCAGCCTTTTGGAATACTATTGAGAAGCGTTTCTTGTAAATATGACTTACAACTAGTATTTGCAAATGGTTTGGTTCAAGTATAGTCTGTGAGCTGTTCTTTCTTTCTGTCATGCGTATTGATTTGTAAGTCAACTGTGTGTTTAAATGTATATGTGGTTTTCTCATTAGTGCAACTTCTGTAAGTAAATTGCGACGGCGCTATTTATGAAAAATGGCTAAAGCGCGCTGTATTGTCTGTTTGACCCCCTTTCCGTTTATGTCTGAAATGAGCTCAATGTGTGTTTGTGGGTCTTCTGATGTTTTCAGTCTGTTAAGTAAATTGCTGGTTAATTAATATCAAGTAGAAACTTAAAAAAGAAATCCAGAAATGAACCATGGGATGTGCTAAAATAGCTATATGGTGCTCTTTAATTTATAGAATGAGCGTTTGTTAACATATACAAAACTGCCGTTAAATGCTTAAAGGATAAAATTAGAAACACATTCAGTAGATATAAATAAGGCCCCAAAAACGAAATTATCTATTTTTGCAAAAATAAAATACATTTACAGCATTTTCCTTAGATGCATTTTATTAGATGTTCACAGGCAAACTTTTCAGCTGCAGTATATTTGATAGAAATGTTCATTCAGCCAGCACCTTCCCAGTTGAACACGGGTGGAATTTTGCATAACCGTCCTTTTAAATGAAAGTGGCGCAAAAATGTGACGCGTTTCAAGTTGGGCTTATGCGCTTAGGCTTGTGAGGTAATGTGTTCAAAATGATAGGCAAGAGATGCAGCTTGCTTGTTATACATGGAATTATCACAAAAACGAATAATTGGGATTTTTTTTAAAGAAAATTATTAATCATGGAAAAATTATTTTAAAAAAATAAGTGCTTTTCAAAATAGTTTTTTGATATTTATAAAGCTTAATACTCATACTATGACCTTCTAGCATTAAAATTTGATTTAAGTTGTGTTGCATCACTAAAATGACAAGCATTCGCGTGTACAATTTTCCCTTGGCGCAGGCGCAAACAAGTTCATTTTTATAAAGTATAAGTTATTAATTCCAATGCCTGACTCATGGGTTATGTAATAGACATTCTGGTAATGCATATTATGCAAGAAAATTGTAGGATATCCATTTTTTAATGCCTGAAGTATCAAAGTCGAATTTGGGTAAAAACACTGTTTAAACTAAATTTTCTTTCATTCAGAGTACTTTTTAAAGTGTCTCAGGCTTCAGTAAATACATACATTTAGGTTTGATATATATTTACAGGTTGTGCCTTCTTATGATTCAATGAGTCAATGTGCCAGTACAACGGCTTGTTTCAATATCAAGGTTGAATGTTCTAATTTAAACTGGGCCTACTGAGAAGTTCATTAATTTGAGGTTGATGAAATGTGTACCATTGCATAAGATTACAACGAGCATTCATTCTAAAAACTGGTATGGGTGTTATTACGTTTTGTGAATTATTCACAGTACATGTAGTTTAATAATCTGGGAATAGAGATAATTTTTTAGCGCCTAAAAAGGAGAAATTATTTTACAAAATAGAGTGAATTATTGCAAGGTAGGAGGAATTAGGAAGGCCTTCTGGCTTTGACAAATTCAGAGTGGCAGAAGCTGGGGGCTAAGGAGAGCTGCAGAGGCTGGCTCAAGTTACGCTGTAAACAATGGAGTAGGCTGCCATGTTGACATTTATGACCGTTTAAATTAGGGCCTTGCCTCTGTGGAATGCAGAATGACCTTGCTACACGGGCCTCTAAAGGTGGGGTTTCTGGTTTCTCCATAACAACATCACTAAAACTAAAGAACTTAATTCCAAAGGAAAATATAGAAAAGGGGTTTTCTTTGAAAGCCCAAACATCATGTTAAATGCTTTGCAGAACAGATACATTTGTGTTATTTAACAGAAAACGAAGTGTTGCATTAAGTCTTAGACAGAAAATAAGATGCAGCCCACTTCTAAAATTTTTAAGGCTACATGCCTAAGTGAGAACGTATCGCCAATTAAGACTTCTTTTTCACAGTGGAAACTGTAGGTGCCAAATTAATATGGAGTGTCATGTAACGATTTTTACTTTCAGAAAGGTAAAACTACGGTGGCTTGATGTTGCCAGGTAACTGACAAGAGGGTAACAGTTAAGTAATGGAAATTTATTATTGTGTATTTGGTCCTATCATGAATTGTTCTTGCTGGTCCTGTACGTTAGAAGAGAAACAGTAAAGTTATATTTGACAGCAGATTTCCATTGCCTGGTGATCTGCTGTCAAAAGGAGGGTAAAGATTTTAAACCTGACAAATTAAACAGGCCCGTATATTGGGTTTTGGGCTGCAGGTTTACAGTGCATAAAAGTACATGACATGGTGTTGTGTGTCACCGCTTATTTACATATGCTATTGTTTTGTCTATGCTTTTTGTGCGTGATATACAGCAAGTATATCTGATGGCTTGACGTTTTGTGCGTTTTTATTATTTTTTGCATGTTTTCGTTGTTTTTGTTGCGGCTTTTGATACTATTACAAGTTTACCTGTGTTGTGAGGGGATGGTCATGACGATGCCCATCGCTACGCAACAGTTGGTTCAACTTGTTCTGGTTACTAAATTCCACAGCTAATGATATTTCATGCTGTGAACATGAGAGACAACACTTTACCAGTGCATGTCTATTTGGCTATAATGGTAAGGAAAATAAAAGAGATATACAGGATCGAAGTGTGTCACCTGTAGTTAGTCACGTTACTGCCCCTTCCCTTAAAGGAACAGGCAGCCCTACGTTTATGTATCCTTGATTGGACCCAAGCATGAAATTATAGATCTGTGACTCAAGGTGGCCTAATTTCTATATTACATTAGTTAATGATGTTTTGCTTCCTAAGTAGCCTATGGCTTTTGTTCCTTAAAAGAAAACTAGGTTTTCATTTTTCCCTGAAGAAGGAACTGGAACATTACCTAAGATCACCGTATATGGTGTAGCCGCCAGCAGTAGAGTTAAAATGTATGTAACTTTGGCCTTTGTGTATCACCCGTACTCTTGGTGTTGTGTCACATGCCTGACTATCACCCAAATAATTTTTGGTCTTCCTATAGATTTTTTTTTTCCTTTTGTTACTTCTCCCCTGACCAATGTCGCATCATGCTTAGTTATTGGGGATTTTAGTTGTGTCCTAGTTCCAATTCCCTTTTCTGTATTCCTTTCACCAATCAGCCCATTTATTATTGTAGGTGTATTGTTCAGGTACACACTTCCAGACTGCAGTGATGCACCAGGAACCTCCATATTATGTATAATCCCCTCTTGTATGACCAGACTGGTTTTCAAGAATTGTCCTTAGGCCTGCTTCAATGTTTTCCAGCCTGACTGTCAAGTATATTATATTATAGTAAGACAAGTTTTCCACCCCAATAGGAGATAACTTACGTTTACTTTTTTTTTTGAACATGACGAATTTTCAATGTCTGTTTTTTAATGTGGATTTTACCCTTTTGTTCCTGCTGCTTTAATTTTTGGTGGGATCAGATGTGTTCTAATCATGCAAATATCAGGACCCTCTAGTTCTTGTCTTTTGTTTGCATATTTGACTATTAGCCTGTGTATTGCATATTGCGCCTGATGTGAAAGTTTTCTACATGCCCATGATAATTTGTACCATGTGATTTCTCTATTGAGATGTTCTGGATAAGGAATTTAGGAACACCTAGATGTAATCATTCAGAAAAGAAATGTGTTTGCCCCGTTAGACAATGCCACCATATGTGAAGACATCCATTTAGATAGAATTCTCGTGTAGTTATCTACCTTTAGATGATGGAGGCTCTCACATGGAAACCAAATTGAAAAGATTAGAGACACTGTTTTGCCTACTGTCTTTATATTTGTATTGCTTTTTGAGAATGACAGTATATTCTAGACCAAAATTGTCCCATGGCGTGTGGCCACTCCTTTGAAACTCGCAGACCACCTGTTTGCAGTCCCCTTGTTATACAATGAACTGTTTAAAGCATCGCACTTGCTTCATCAGAAGGCGTTCAACATCAGAAAAGAAGGAGGAGCTGGTTTTGCCACAGAACCAGAATTTCAGTGCACAAGAGCGCCTGTCATGTGCTGGTAACCTCTGACAGTGTGCAGTCCCTTGAGCCCCTTGGCCTGAGTTTTTAGCCACACACCCCCCTCTTTTCCTTTGCTCCAATGGAAGTGCAGTGCACCGGCGGATCCAAGATTGACAAAAGGCACTAATTCTAGGGCCCATGAAAGAGCAGCCTGAGCGTCCTCTGACACCGAATGATGAGTGTTGGATCCTGAGAATGGTCCCGGGTCTGCACAAGATGATCTGTGCCCATGACCAATGAAGAGCATATTATTTGTAGTGTCTGCAGCAGAGGAAAGACACAGGTGCACTGCCTTGAGACATTGAGACTCTCGAGTGAGCTGTGGGTGTTTGCCAGGAGGGCACTCCAACTAAGCAGTACTTTTCTCATGTAAGGCTTGAATGAAGAGGCCCATGCAAAAGAAAACAACAGAAGAAGATTTGATGGACAATAGAAGCCTGCCAGAGAGGCTTTTTGAACGGACTCTGGGCATAGGTGGTTCCACAAGAGGTTTCCGTGTGATTGTATAGAGTAGGTGTTAAGGAGACTGAATGTTTTGCTGGCATTGTTTTAAAGTACTATTCTGTTTAGTAAAAGCAGAAAAAAGTCAATTTTCTGTGGAAAGAGTATTTTCACCTCAGAGCATTGATGAGGGTCACCACTGTTTCACCTGAACATATAAAATGCATAGGAGCCCTAAAGGTGTTACTAGATAATTTTAGGACTTGCTTTCTGCTTAGGGTTGTGAAAAATTATTATTTCATTTTTAATAGTGGTCACTACTTTCTCCCGTTGTCTATATGTTCTTAATAACGTGTTCTCTAGTGTTTTTTTAAACATGACGTTGTCATTTATGGGTGGGATTGTTTTACTCTACCCAATTGACTTCTGCACCCGCTTCCCAACCTATGTCCTTTCCTACTACTGCTTCTTTGCATTCTTTTCACCCTTTTCCTGAACATGGGCAGGTTAAAAGATTAGAATTCGTAAGCAATTCTTTTGTACAGCTTCTGCATCAACACTAGTTAGTAGTGAACATCACTAATTGTTGGGTGTGTGATCTTATGCCACCCACTACAGATAGAGGTATACCTTATTTTTTTCCTGCCATATGAGGCCTATGTGCTACTACATGTGTAAGGAGACGTGTCCCGAGAGAGAGTTGCTAAGTAATAGGATGATGCTACAGCAACATCTTCATGACTTTATGAATATAGACCTGGACTGAGATTAGTATGAGAATAGTTATTGCCTATGTAAGGGCAAAAGGAGGGTCTGTGGTACTTTGAAATTTGGGACCGCGTAGGAGGCAGGGCCCTACCCCTGTCTATTCGGGTATTCGTGAACCACGAATGGCCAATGCGTTATGTACAAGTGCTTTTCATTACATTTCATCGATAAATGCACTATGTATACGATATTATACATTGACTTCATGGGTTCCATCTTAGAGCGGTGGCCATCTTATGGTTGCCCTCACATAGGCTACACATTACAAACAAGTACGGGCCTTTAGAACACATGTACTTTCTGTTTGACTTCTCTTTGACCTGTGCAGCTTGGCTCCGCTGCCCCAGGTCAGTCCGGTCTCACGAGCTCCCCGTCCTACGGCCACCTGTGATTAGCATCAGGGTTTGACACACCATAAAGCCTTTTCATCCCACACAAGCCTCCGGCTAATCTCTTTCACATCTGACTCTGTTTCCTACTTTATGGCTTGTTTTACGAGCAGGAGGTGCCCGTTTTATTGGGGTCTGCTGATATCTGATGAGGGTTCTGAGCCTTGCTGGGTTAAAAGATTGTGGGCTGGACGAACTGGAATGTGGGATTGTCATCATGACTCTGCCTTTTCTTTGAAGCCAAAATATGTGAATGACCACTTGTGAAACAGGGGCGGTGTTGCCCAAAGCGTAATATTCTGTATAAAAGAGAAGACTGGTTTTTGTTCTGGAGACTGCCTCATTCAGTTGCTAAGGCTTCTGTGCGACATAGTCTCACTCATTTGAGTTTAATAAAGATGTCTTTTTCATATTTCCGCTTCTTTTGCCAAGTTCTTTGTTACATTACCATGAGAGTGGAATTTTATAATACTACGCCAACATGGAAAACAAAGTCATAGGGTGCTACCCCTGGCACCGCTGGGGTCCTAAAATCCCCGGTACTTCAGAATCAAATGCCAGCCACACACATAGTTAGCCAAGCACCAGCCCACAAACACTACCAACCAAATTGCAGTACGCGCTCACCGCCAGCCAAGTGCAACGTCACACACACTGCTATCCAAGTGCCAGTCCACACACGCCACCAGCCAAGCCACAATCCATGCACACTGCAAGCGAAGCTCCACTTTACGCACACCACCAGCCAAGCCCCAGTCCACGTACACTGCCAGTCAAGTACCACTTCACGCACACCGCCAATCAAACTCAAGTCCAAGCACACCACCAGTCAAGTTCCAGTCCACACACACTGGCAGCCAAATGCCTGTCTTTGCACACGGCTAGCCAAGTGTCAGCCCACAAACACCACCAACCGAGCACCAGTCCATGCTCACTGCCAGCCAAGTGTCACTTCACGCACACTGCCAAGCAAGTGCCAGCCCACATACACCACAAACCAAGTTCTGGTCCATGCTCACCTCCAGCCAATTGCCACTTCACGCACCCCATCAGCCACGTACCCAGTCCATGCTCACTGCCAGCCAAGTGCTACTTCACACACACCACCAGCCAAGCCCCAGTCCATGCACACTGCCAGCCAATCACCAGTCCACGCACACCCCCTGGCAAGTGCCACTTCACGCACACTGCCAGTCACGTGCCAGTAGAAGCACACTGCCAGTGAAGTGCCAGTCCACACACAGAGAGCCAGGACCCAGTCTGCACACATCACCAGCCAAGCCCCTGTCCGCACACACTGCCAGCCAAGCACCAGTTTACACACACCATCAGCGAAGCTCTAGCCCACATACACTAAGTACATGCAGCCCATCAGCTGAACTTCTGTTCATACACACACAGAAACTATCCCTGGTGTCTAGTGGTTTTCTGCCCCAGGGCCTAAATATGACCGAATAAACAGCCAAAATATATTACCCAAAAAAGGGGATCGAACCTGGCCAAAGGGTCCACTCCCCAACATGTAAGTAACTAAAACCCCTGGTCACTAGTGTCTTTCTACCCAATTTAAGGGCAATAGGAGCTACAAATATAGCCAATCAGCCCTCAGGGGGGCATAAAACGGCCACAATATTACCCCAGTGAAAAAGGGGAGCAACCCTTGCCCAAGGGGCCGCTCCTTGATATATAAATGTAAGCATTCCTGGTGTCTAGTGGCTTTTGGACCCCCATGGGGGCACATGGGCCTAACAATATTGTTGAGCTGCCTCCGGGAGGTGAGGCAGAAAATGACTGAAACATTTCCCCTATAAAGGTGAGTCACTATTACCCAAGGGTCCACTCCCCAACATGTACAAAATAAAATCCCTGGTGTCTAATGGTCTTCCCCCCGCCCCCACCAGATCGCAGATCATCCTAGAAACGGCTGATCTGCCCTATGGGGGGGGGGGCGAAAATAACTTTGTAACATCTCTTATCTCGGTAGCAACTAGCACACCCATTATTCCTTTGTTTTTTGATCTAGGCACGAACAGAACTGCAGATGTATTGGTTATGATTATGGTCTACGCCTGAGCTAATCAATTATTTAGAGGGATTGGAGGAATTGTTGAAGGCGAATAGTGCTACAAAAATCCAATTGTTAAAGCACATTGCAACTTGGTGAAGGACACTTGGATGGCTAGACTGTAGGAAGTATGCAAGGCAGAGGTAGCTGTACTAATACCTAAGTATTTGGGATTTGCGTGTGACCGATATGCTACGAGGGCAGCCTCAAGATGCTTAACAAATAAGGGGCATATTCCTTCACATCTAACATGGGCTTCAATTGGAATTCCATAGAGCATATTATCAATCCCATTATCGCCATTTTAGCAGCAGTTTTCTGCCGCTAAAGCGGCGATAATTTTATCGCCTGTCTTGATAATATGCCCCTCAGTACCTGAGTTTTAAGTTAAGGCCTAAATTTGAACTCTTCCTAGATATGATCTCTCCACCTTCAGCAAAAAGCTTCTACGTTCGATTCCTCTTGGGCTGCTTACAGCTAAGGAGTTTTTGTAACTGGGCCAAAGATCAGCCACGGCTGCTGCAGGTAAGAGAGATGGGGCTTGCTGGGGGGGGGTTTGAGAGACGACCACAAGGGAAAATGAATTACTTATTTTATTTTCCCTTGTGATCGTCTCTCAAAACCGACCCCAAGTGGCCCCACCACCCCACCGCTCTTACCTGCAGCTGCCGGGGCTGCCAAAGACCAGGTTTCTGACAAGTGCCCTGCATGTGGTTTAGCTCCAGAGACGAAGGAACATGTTCTGTTATTCTTCACTGAGTATCGTTATCCCTGCAGAAGGTGGATATGCCCAGTATGCTTGAACCTAAAAGTTACATGCTATCTGATTGCACATCGAATCTTAAGAACTGAAACCTTGGCCCGATTGTTTTTGCAGTAAGTTGATTTCTTTTAAATGTATGGTTTCAACGTTTAAAAACTATGTCCTGTTAGTGCTGAAGAATAAATGCCTGTGTATGACTGATGATCTAGTTTTGTTCTGCAGCAGATTTTATTAGACAAATTCATACATTAAATTTTTTGAAATTGAGCTCTCCTTTCATTGTTCTTGTATTCATTGTGTGCATGGTATCTGTGGCTGCTTTTGTTGGAAGAAATTATTTACATGTTTTAAATCATTGCAGTGAGCTCCTCGCTACATGGAATTACGAGGTTATTTATAGACGCACCCTGCACAGAGACTGCTTTAAACTGTATTTTTTTCTATATGTGTTGTTTTGTATACTTAGGTTTGTTTTTAGAAACTGAATCACATTTCTTTGATGCTGATTCCCCATTGCTAAGATTTTCTTTCTTTTCTGGGGGGAGTCACA
Source organism: Triturus cristatus (assembly GCF_964204655.1). Classification (NCBI taxonomy): domain Eukaryota; kingdom Metazoa; phylum Chordata; class Amphibia; order Caudata; family Salamandridae; genus Triturus; species Triturus cristatus. The sequence continues at coordinate 744,760,456 of NC_140583.1, forward strand.
GAATTAGAATATGTGAGGTCAGTGAGTGCGAGGCAGAGCTGACTTCACATATTCCCCACCACAGCAGACAGGAGGAGCAAGTAAGCATCCTCGCCTGCTCCAGTGGGAGAAAATGGTCAAAAAGGCTCCACAGCTTTCAGGAAGGCCTCGTTTGAAAAGGAAAGTCTCCCCTTTTAAACAAGGCCTTTCTGAACCGGTTTCCTCTCTGTGGATCGCTGATGAAAAGGGCATGCCAATGAAAATAAAAACATAACATGCTTATTAAATTCCCCAAAACGATATTGTAGGCTTGAATAGCTTTAATTAAACAGCACGGCAGACATCCTCCCAGCTCCAGACTCCTACACCAACTGAGTCTCTTACTGGCAGAATACATCATCAGCTCTACACTAGAACTTAGAACTTAACCTGAACACAAACACAGCGCATGCCAATGATAAAGTAATATTACATTCAAATAACCACAATATAGATTACAACACATCCCCCTCCTTTGAACACAGCAAAACACAAAATAACATAAAACAAATACAATAAAAAAAATAAAAAAACAAATGCAAAAAACATAAAACAAACAAATACACAATGCAAGCAAAACTAAATATAGTCATTCAAATTTTAAGGAAAATATTTTACACGGCTTGAGGTTCTGACCTTAAGACCAATGGGATTCTTTTCACCCGCATTGTTAGATTCACAAGAAATACCAGCATTGTACTCATTGTCACGGTGAGTATCACCGGAAACTTGATTGGATAAATTCCTGCTTACGCTGGGTGGACACTTTGCAACTCTTCTGACATTCCAGACCTTCCCATCTTGAGTAGGTACAGAATTCTTAAAAACCCTTTTTATTTGTATAGCTTTCCCAAATTTACTAGACCCCTTGCAAAGAATACCAGGTTTAAGGATCCTAACCCAATCACCCACTATAAATGACGGTGTTTGAGTTTTCCACTTTTTATCAAACCAAGAACAAGTTTTCCCTTGTTTGTTCATTACTTTCAAAGAAATGTCATCAATACAAACATTGTTTGAGTTTAGTTTCGTACACTTCTCTCTAAACCACCATGGACAGATCTTTGATGCTGGATCCCTTCCTTTCAATAATTTGAACGGACTAACCTCAGTAGTGGTATTAGGCGCGATCCTGTAGAGCCATAATTTTTCTCTAACTCTGTTTAACCAATCCTCACCAAACTTTACTGAATCAACAACAAACTCCTTCAAAACTCTGTTGAACCTTTCAACCTGACCATTTTCATGCGGCCCATAAAGAGACGTGAAAATATGCTTTATACCACACTCACCAACAAAATTCCTCATCTCTGAAGACTTAAACTGCACCCCGTTGTCGGTGACAAGATAAGACGGGCAACCTTCACGTGCAAACGTTTCCTTTAAGAAATTTACCGCAATTTCTGTTGTTATTCTATTCACAAACTTTACCTCCGGCCATTTTGAATGGTAATCAACCAACACCAAAGCAAACCTGCATTTTTCAGGAAGCATATTAAAAGGACCTGAAATATCGAAAGCTAACTTTTGCCAAGGTACCTTTGGCCATTCCACCGTTCTTAAAGTCCTAACGCTCAACATTCTTTCACTAGACACACAAAGCACACATTCTCTGACTATGCCATCAATAAACCTGTCAATGCCTGGCCACCAAAAAAAAATTCCTTACCAGACGTTTCATTGAAGAAATTCCAGGATGTGTTTTGTGTGCAATTTTAAGGATAACATCCCGCATCCCTTTAGGAGGAATACATTTTGAATTCTTGAAAATAAAGTCTCCTTCCACTTCAAGTTCATCTGCAACCTTGAAAAAAGACAATAACTCAGATCTGATCTGACGCTTATTAGGCCAACCTTCCATTACCAATTTCTTGACCTCCAGCAAATCCTCATCCTTCCCCACACACTCTTTCCAAAACTCTTCACTAATGTCCTGAAATTGTGCAGGGATAACATCATTAATATGAAGCACAAAATCAGCCTCTTTCACCACATTCACACCAACATGACCACACGGTAATCTTGACAAAAAGTCAGCTGTAACATTCTTCTTCCCTGGCACATATTCTGTCTTGAAATTGTACTCTTGAAGCCTAGAAGAAAGCCTAGCAATTCTGGCAGTGGAATTCCACCCTCCACCAGATGAAAGAATGTTGACTAAAGGCTTATGGTCCGTTCTTAACGTGAACTTGCTACCCCACACATACAGTTTGAAATGTTCAATGCCCCAAACACACGCAAGTAATTCTCTCTCAATCACAGCGTACTTTCTCTCAGACTCATTAAGTGTTCTTGAAGCAAAAGCCACATTCCACTCTTCCCTTCCATGCCTCTGCGATAGTACACCCCCAATACCATACAAACTTGCATCCACCGTTATAATGCATTCTTCCTTAACACAAAATGGCTTCAAAGTAGGTGCTTGCACTATTTCTTGCTTGATGTTTTCAAACGCTCTTTGTTGGGTACTACTCCAAATATAATCAGCATTCTTCCTAAGTAGCTCTCTCAACGGTTCCATTTTGTTTGCAAAGTTACTAACAAACTTACTATAGTACTCGCACATACCAGCAAAACTCAATAATTGTTCCTTGTTTGTGGGTGCCGGAGCATTGATAATAGCGTCCACATTGGATTTCTTTGGAACAACCCCATTTCCTGATAATGTATGCCCTAAATACTCTACAGATTTCTTGTACAATTTACATTTACTTTCTTTGAGTGTGAGGCCGTTCTTTTCCAACCTACTGTAAACTTCCTTGAGATGGCAATCATGTTTTTCATCATTTTTGGAAAAAAACAAAATATCATCCTGAAAACACTTTACAAAATGATCGATATCTCTAAAAACTCTAAACATCACCCTTTGAAAGACAGATGCTGCTGAAGCTAAACCAAACGGCATCCTGGTGTACCGAAACAGACTTTGTGGGGTAATGAACGCCGTTAGATTTTTTGACTCTTCAGACAGACAGATCTGATGATATGCAGACCGCAGATCCAAAGTTGAAAACACATTTGCTCCTTCCAACATAGACACCATCTTGTTTATGTTTGGAAGAGGATGGCAATCAATCACTATGTTAGAATTAAGCGACCTGAGATCAACACATACCCTCAAATTCTTATCAGCCTTGCATACCAAAACAATGGGTGAAACCCATTCTGAAGACTCGATTTCTTCAATTATCCCCTCATCCGTAAGTTGTTTCAACATTTCCCTGAGCTCTTCTCTCACATTAATGGGTACCCCTCTTAATTTCTGTACCACTGGACGTGCATTGGGTTTTAGAATGATCTTGTGTTCGAAATCTTTAAGCTTTCCTAAATTTTCACAGAAAACCTTCTTAAATTTGTTTACCAACTTTCCCATTCTGACATTTGGGTCCAAAACAGAAATGTTCCCTATCTCACATTTGTCCCCTAAAATGACAGGATCTACAGCTCGTGGGTTTAACATAATGCCTAACTTCCACTGATCACGCCATCCTAACACATTTACACTCTTAACAGCGATGTGTAACTTAATCTCTGCAACTCTGCCCTTGAACTGTACAGAAACATCAAAATACCCTTCCATATCGATTCTTGTACCATCAAAGCTTTCAGCAATAACATCGTTTGCATGCAGAACTTTCCCAAAGCATACGTCTTGCAATTTTTCCATGAAGTAATCTCTCGAGATTATAGTCCATGGCGATCCAGAATCTGTCATAAGGTGAAGCTCGACACCAAAAACCTCTACTTTACATTTTGGAGCATCCAAAAGCATTTCCTTTTCTCCTACTAAACCTCTATTAACAATGGAAACAACAAATCCTCTTTCACATTCATTGTCAACACAATTCTCTTCCTTACCTTCCTCACTATGGACTATTTCTGTGCCACTAATGGTTGAGATTGAACCAGACGCAGATGTTGAAGAACTATTTCTCCTAAACTCCCTGCAAACGGTACTAAAATGGCCCATTCTTCCACACTTCCTACACTGTCTATTACTAGCCGGACAACCTGCAAATGATGCAAAATGTGACCTACTTCCACATCTAAAACATATATTTTGTCCTCCCATGCTCACATTACTTCTAAATGAACTCCCACCATTGTATCTGTTGTTTATAACTCTCTTTTGAACGACTTCCATATTGTCTTTTTTTAACTGCATATTGCTCCCTGAATTATTTTTTAAAGCACACACTTCTTCCACACATTCACCCTTCTTAGTACTTTGCCTAATAGTTTGCATCCAACTTTCTGATTGCTCCACTGCTTTCGCATTAGCTTCTGACAAACTAGGATCTCCCATCACCCACAAATTTTCTTGGACTTTCTTGTTTTTTACATGTACAATGATCTGATCCCTAATCATTTCATCTGCCATTGCCCCAAATTTGCAATGTACACAAAAGGATCTTAGAGACGTTAAAAAGTCATCAAAGGATTCTTCCTCCTTCTGCGCCCTAGTGTAGAACTTAAACCTGTTCAAAGCAATACTTGTTGTTGGTTTGAAGCGTTTTTCTAGTCTCTGTAACGCCTCATTGTGCACATTCAAATTCTCTTCCCCCACTTGTGCGGTAATTTGTGGAAGTGCTCTAAAAAGGTCTTGGCCTTCCGATCCTAAGCAATGTAGTAGAATGCTTTTTTTCCTCTCTGCCCCCATCCGTTCCCCATCAATTGCCTTCATGTAGGTCAAAAACTCTTCTTTCCATCTTGACCATGGTAGGGGTGGATCTCCCTTACTTTGTAGAAACTTTGCAGGAGGGTCGAACTGCATTTTATCAACCTACCCTTGAAATTGCTTGAAATAACAAAACCTTACTAACAAACTTGCCTTACAAAATGGAAGAGTAAGCGGAGAGAGAGAAAAAATAAATAAATAAATAAATTAGCTTTACTCCTTTGAGATCTGAAAAATAGTTCCTTGTCACCAAGACCAGTAAATCGTCTTATATACTCCAGTTGATGTCTGATTTAAATGACCTCAGTTTAACTTTGGGCCAACATTTAATATTTGCACATTGGATGAGTTCCCACCTTGTATTGTTCCTTCCTTCTCCTCTTAAATGTCTTCCGCGCACAGCTCACGCTGTTAACCGGTCCGATTAACTGCTCACTGCAACAACACGAATGTTTTCCTACTCGCGTTCCTCTCCATTTTATGCGCACGCGCGTAGTACTTCCTCACTCATCCCGTCACCTGGCAACGCTTTATCAACACGTTCCACACGTCACAGTGCGTTCACGTACTGACGTTACTGAAGTGCGCTCCTTCACGTACTCTTCTCTTCCGCTTTCCTTCAACGGTGCTAGGATACTCCGAACGTCCCTCCCGAACGTTCTTTCCTTCGTAAGGTACGTTGCCTAGATATTTAAAAAAAAAAAAAATAGCTTTACTCTCGTGGTTTCGCCTCTTCCTTCGAGTGTCTTGCCACAGTAGATCTCCTTCCTTCTTCTCAATCGCTCCTCTTACAGAACGATGTTCTTTGCTTTTCGTAATCCGCTGGCTTCTTCTTTTTTTTAAAATTAATTTCCTTTCGTGGATTGTTCTGCTCTCCGTTCCCGTGCCTTCTCTGACAGGAGAGACTGTAACTCGTCGCCAATATTAAATTCCAAAAAACGATATTGTAGGCTTGAATAGCTTTAATTAAACAGCATGGCAGACATCCTCCCAGCTCCAGAATCCTACACGAACTGAGTCTCTTACTGGCAGAATACATCATCAGTTCTACACTAGAACTTAGAACTTAACCTGAACACAAACACAGCGCATGCCAATGATAAAGTAATATTACATTCAAATAACCACAATATAGATTACAACTATGCTTTTCAGGATTCTTTCTTTGGTATTTCTGGCACAGACTTCAGCTTTTCAAAAAGTACCAGGCTGTATACTTCCTTATTGTGGAGGGCTTCGACTCAGTCAAACTCTTATGGTGGGAATCTGCTACTATGCAAAAAATTGTATTCCTGAAACTTCAACAAGATTTTCAAAGGTCTGGGCTTCAAAGTCTAGTAGGGGGGCTATAGCTTCAATGTGTGCCCTGATTGTTCGAACCAAGTAAATGAAAGATACCGGACACTAGATTTATAAGAAAATGGAGGAGATTTATTAAAATGAAGAACCCACTCTATTAAATGAAGTGTAAGCATCAAGGAGTGTGGGCTAGTTTTTGGCAGCAGTTGAACTTCGAAACTGGTGGCGCATAAACCCCTGCTCAAATTGCACCCTTCAAGCAAACAGTCCCTACGTTACCCTCCATAAAAAGAGCAGGAGCAGTCCATGGAGTGGGAGAGAGGGTGATGTCCTTTCTAAAAAGTCTGCTTGACTTTCTTACCTACTAAATAATGTCTTATGGAGTATCCACCATATATTTCTAGGCATATACGGTCGTGGTCATAAGCCGGAGCCCTTGCAGATACTCAGGGTATGTATGTTCCCTATACTCTTGATTAAGGAAGGTAAGGCATGGTCCCCAGGTTTTCTCAAAGTTACTTCCCTCTCCTCAAGCATTGAGTTTCTTTCCATCCCCATCATGGCCCATAGGTGTTGTGGTCACATTTTGGATTCCGGAGCCACCTTCTTGCCCCACAGACCCAGTATGGCTTGTTTAGCTGAGGCTATTGCCCTCCCCGATGTGTACGAAGTGGAATATGAGCGTTTTGGGTAGGCCTAAATACTATAGGCTGGGAATCGGAGAATATCTGTGCATAACATTTTGTTTAGGTTCTGCAGTACTCTTTCGCAATAGAGTTTACATTTTTGCACAGTGCTAAAGTAGGTGCATGAGAGTACCTGTCAAACCGCAGCCCCTCCAACATTTGGGCGATCTACTCAGTGCATGTATCTGCTTCCTTCGGCATGGCGAACAATAGCCAGCTACTTAGAACACTAGAACATTGCATGGGCCTTTGAGGAAATATACTGAGATGGTCTGCCTTTGTCCTCATGAAGTTGTGAGGATTGGAGACTACATAACGGCTAAAGTTCAAGTATCATGTGCTATCCCACAAGCTTTCATCCTAGCCTCTACCATATTTAATCTGTACACGAGGCACTTGAATCCGATCCTAAATGAATGCAGATCACACTCAGTTTTATCTAGAGATATCACTAATCAAAGATATCATGACCCTGGGAAACTGTCTTATTCAGCTGCAAAACTGGATGACCAATAACTTTCTATTACTAAACCCCACAAACCTGAATGTCTTCTCATCTCTTCCTCTCTCAGGAGTACTGTCCTAAACTCAGTGAAATAGGAAGATTTGACCCAGTCTTACCAACCTAAGCAAAAACTGTTGGATTTCATTATGGTCAGGCCCCCATACTCATACCACCTGTAACCAAGACGGCTAAAGCACAAACGTCTATTCCTATGACCTAAAAAAAAAAAACAGACACCTCATTCTCTTTGAATGTTCAAAACAGCTGCCAACAGTTTATTCATAGCAGACGAGACTTTGACAATCAGATTCCAACCAAACACATATCATCTACTCAGTTTGTGTCAAGCTGATTGACACATCACTCACAGGCATTCTGACTGCTGAGTGACACTTGCGGCCTGTGGACACAAAGTAATCATAGTGAACATTCCAACAGTTTGTCATCCCAGGCTTGACACACTAAAAACAGACATCCCATCACTGCAAGCATGCAATCCTTACTCTGATGTCTGACAATAAGACTACAAAATATAAGAACACTCAATAACTGGAAAGTCTACTCTCCATCTCTGATGTCTCCAGTGGCCACAGAAGTCAGGTCACTATATTTCCTCAAGTTCCCAAATTCCGAGCTGCCTTGACACTGAAATGATCCTTCTATGGGCCACTACTACAGTTGCCATTTCCCTGACATGTTAAAAAATACAGACTTTTGTATTCTCCTGTTTTTTTGTTTCAAATGAAGCATTATACTACCAACTACTCTCAGTCCAAGTGCACTGTAAGATAACAATACAGAAATTAAATATAAATAAAATGTTGCACCAGGGCCACATAATCTGCCTGGAGTCTGAGTGGAGTAAGTCTACAAATTGCAATGGTTCATGAAGGTGTGCTTGGCCTCTTTCTAATCTCTGCCATACCATAGTCTCTCCAGCAGAGCCCACATTGCCTACTCAATCAAGCTTTTATGGAGTGAGCTATGACATGTGATAGGGCAGCTAAATTTGTCATTCGAGGGGAACTTTTGCAGCGGCGGCTCCTCCGATAAGGCAATGGAGCATTGCCCCACTGCTCTCAGAGCAGTGGAAAAAGGAAAAATGAAATGATAATAAAACAACGTTATTATCATTTTATTTTTAGCATGGGCTATGGGGCCAGGTTAGGGTGGGGCGTGGCTGGGGTCACAGGAGTAAATATGTCTGCACCATAAGTGTGCATGACAGTTTGCCCGGCCGTCTTGGACACGCCAAACAGTCATGCACACTTCGCATTTCTCCATCTGGCTGTGTTGTACAGCCAAATGTAAAACATTCCCAAGTCTCCCAGGCACTGTCTGAGTGGCCAAACAGGCCACTCAGACCAATCACGATGCTGCTGTTATGCTGATGACAGCAGCGTTGTGATTGGCTTAGGGGAGCCTATGTGCTGGCAGGAGCCAGGAAAAGAAAGGGATGGAGGAGAAGCTCCGGCCTTGACCATGTAGGTGATATTGTTTATTTTTTTATCCTCACCCAGCCCCACCACCACCATTCCCTAGCATCCGTCACTGAACTTTTGGAGGCCCCAGTACTAACAAAGTTAAGTTTTAAAAGGGAAGAAGAAGGGTGTACATGAAGATTTCATCCCTTCTCCCTCTGAACCTCTAAATCTTATGGAGTTGAATAAGCTCCGTGCTGGATCTCTGCTCTAAAATGATACTTACCAAAATATAATCTCCAAGGAAAATCCTGGGAACCCTCTCTAACCTGGCCATGTTATCTGCTAAAATCACAATATCCCAGCCTTCCACTTCTTTAATCTACGAGCCAGACAAAAATCTTTTTTCAACCTGGATCTTGGTGATTCCAGATGGCCATGGAGAAATGGTGGGGAACCAAAGAGAGGTACTTGCTCACTCTGCCATGCTATTATGCAATATTGCTATGAATAACCACCTCATCAATCGCGTACTGAGGGTAACTGAGTTTGGAATAATGTGTGGCCTAGCTGATGCTGAATTCTGGGTGCTGGCTATATCCCTGGATCAGCTACTATATATTTTATAGCAGAGAATGAGTGCTTACTTAGCTTCTCAACCTCATAATCCTTGGTTGTCATGACTTCAGTTAATGAGGTCATGACCCCTGTTAAAGTCTACATTTTCCATTAAATTTGCCTTAGTTAGCAATGAAAAAAATGTGTCTAACATTAGAAAATGTGTTTAACTTTATCATACTTGTAGAAAAGAAAACGAAAAACATAGAAAAGTTATTCTTTAGGAGGTGATAAATAATTCCTGCAGCTTTAACCATAGGAGAAGATGTTGTTTTTAACGTATAAAAATAAATATGCAGCTTAAATAAGTAGTAGGCTCTCATACCTGATGTGCCTCTATGACTAGGCCTGAAAAATATTTTGTTGACTTCTGCTTAATATAAAAATAAATGCCTCTCAGAAACTACTGATCACTGTAAAATAGTTCATCACCTTAAAATGTGCTGTTCAAATTATTTATAAGAGTTTTGTAAGTCCATGAGACCTTTCACTGATTTCTCCCATGAGAAATGACCCTTCTAATGGAGCATACTCCTTCTGCAATGTGTCGAAAGTAATACGTTCCTTTCCCTCTAATGTATATCCCCTACTTTTGAGATGCCCTACATATTCCACATCCGAAAGGCACTTATTTGGCAAATTCTCATAATTTTGCCCCTTCCCACAGTGGTGTTTCTTTTGTTACTCGGTCATTCCATCTCATCTGTCTTTCTGCCGTCTTACATGCATTTACCATCACTTGTGTGGCAGATAGCAATTGTTTTACTCCTTTACCTCCAAATAGGAAGTGGGTGTGTGGGCATGTACCAAATTGAGATTGTTCCAGAGCATATGTGGGATGATCTCCCGGCATGTGTTCCCAGTCATTGATGACAATAAAATGTGCCACCCAGTAGTAGGCTCTAATGTCTGGAAGAGATATGCCACCATTATATTGATTTTGCTGCAGGGTATTGATTGCCAGTCTTGGAGTGCTTCCATTCCATAAGAACGTTCTAAGTGTCCCATCTATCTTAGAGAAAACCTCCATAGAGAAAGAACATTTGGGATTTTGCAGGACATAGAATAACTTTGGCAGTGTTATCATTTTATACATTGCCGCTTTCCTGAGGAGTGTCAAGGATAAGACTTTCCATCTCTTGATGTCTTCATTAAATTCTGCAATGACTCTATGAATGTTATGGTTAAGGCTTTCTATTTTCTTTGCAGAGACATACATGCCCAAGTATTTTATCCCTTCCTTTTCCATCTTAAGTTGTCCGAGGGCGGCAGTTTGGTCAAAGCAAGATTTTTTGCAATTAATTTTATAACCTGCATGCTCTCTGTATCCCTTGAATATATCAAAAATACATGGGAAGGTATAGCTAGGGTTAGTAACATAAAGAAGGACGTAGTGCAGAGTGATATTCGTTCGTCTTCTGACCTCTGTGGATCTTCTCGGAAGCCAGGTATCCTTGGGTGTTTCTGAATTACACATGCTAGAGGCTCTAATATTAGTGCAAAAAGCAGCAGAGATAGGTGCCATCCCTGCCTAGTACCTCGACCTATGGGGAACTTCTTGACACTGTCCCATTCACTCACACTCAGGCAACTAGATTTTCATATAGGAGATCTATCCATTCCCAAAATGTAGGTCCAAATCCATATTTCTGGATGGTTAGCTTCAGAAAGGGCCAATGTACAGTGTTGAAAGCTTTTTCAGCATCCAACAATATTATCAGGTGTGGGTCTTTCCTATTTTTGCCACTTCTAGCCAGTTATGTAGTCTGCTTAGGTTTAGTCTGGTTGACTTTTTGGGCATAAAACCGGATTGGTCGTGGTGTACTGGGTTGGATATGACCTTTGTTAGTCTATGGTCTAAAATGAGGGCCAGGACTTTGGTTTCTATTTTTAACAGAGATGTGGGCCGATATGAGCTGCAGCTCGTGGGTGGCCTACCCGACTTGTGTATTACTACTTTTATGGCACTTCTTAGATCATGTGGGAGGATGTCAGTTTCTTTGGCTTCCTGTAATACCCTGAACAGGTGTGGGCCCAGCAGATCCTCATTTTGCTTATAAAGTTCTGCAGGTCTGCCATTCAGGCCTACGGCTTTGCCGGGTTTCAAAGAGCCTATCACTTCTCCTATTTCCTCTAGTGTGATTTTCTGTTCCAGTGATTGGACATCTGTCTTATCTAGGTTAGGTGTGTTGATCTCTGAGCGATACCTTTCTGTTTGTGGGGCCTTTGCGAGTGGGCACTCTGCATAAAATGTCTCATAGTATTGGGCATATTTGTTGGCTATATCAGTGGGTGTGTTATACTGATGTCCCCCCTCCGAGGCTATTTGTGTTACCCAGCGTGCTTCTGCTTCCTTTTTACTTACTGTAAGAGCCAATCATATAACGAACACAACATATAAAGAACAAATCACATGAAATGATGGCGCACAATTATTAAACACAAAGATATTTTTTCAACATTCAGAAACAGTGACTCTGATAACTCAATCAATAAAACGACGCAAGTGATTAATATTTACATTTCGTTGCTATAATATGGGTCGAAACGTCGACGGTTGTTACTAGTCCAATCCACTCTAGGTCTCATTCCTCAAATAGAACGAAAACCAACTCCTGTACTTGAGACATTTACCTAAACATGTCAAGATTGGACATTTTAACTTGGATCTGTTTTTCACTTGTATATTAAGAACACTTATACTGTCACACTATCACTTTATTCACTTTTTCACTGTAATATTGATCACTTGTGTCGTTTTATTGATTTAGTTATCAGACAGCCTCAGTCCTTAATAGTTATTATTGTCCTAAAATTAAAAAATATTTTTTTCTCTAAATTCATGTAAATCACTGTTTCTGTTCATGAATGTTGAAAAAATATCTTTGTGTTTAATAATTATGCGCCATCATTTCATGTGATTTGTTCTTTATATGTTGTGCTCGTTATATGATTGGCTCTACCATCTACGAAATAGCTATACCCGACAGAACCAATGTTTGTTACAGTACACATGCCCAGGTTCTGAGGGATATTGGGTTACCCCATCGTCCTTTTTACTTAGCCACGCCAGCAGTCTGCCTGCTTTGTCTCTGGCTTCACAGGCTGGCCTGAATTGCCGCCTGTGCCTCTTGTTGCGCTAGCACTTGATAGTCCTTACGAAGGACTAGTATCATCCGAAGTTGTGAGGCCTCTTCAGGTGTTGACATCTAGCTTTCAATTTGGAGGAGTTTTGTTTCTATTTCTTCCATCTCTTTTTTCTCTCTTCTCTTTTTGTGTGCCATTATGTTCTGTGCCCTGTCCCGCAAAACTGTTTTGTATGCCTCCCAAAGTGTTACTGCGGACGATAAGGAGCTCACGTTTTCTTTAAAATACAATTTTGTGTTTGTACCAATCTTTTGGTGTGCATTTGTATCTCTGATTTTCCAGGCAATAAGGGGCAGATTTACAAGGAAAGTGACTCAGTCCGTGCCACAAGCCAATTGGCTGCGCCGCACTGAGTCACTTTCAAAGCACATGGATGTGACATATTTACAACAATATGTTGCATCTCTGTGCTTCCCCCTGCGCTGGCGCACAAACTGCTGCCATGGGCCGGCACAGACACCCTTGCATCATGGTGCAAGGATGCCTGCGTCGTGGGGAAATTGTTTATGCGCAGGAAGGCCTACCTTCCTGCGCATAAACAATCAGAAATTGAATTTTTCAACTTCTATGTGTGCTGCATTAGCACACATAGAACTTGAAAAACGTCATTGTTTTACTGTACATAAACAATCACCAGAGGTTTTTCCTTCTTTCTATGTGTGCTACAGAATATGAACTACAACCTCACAAAAGGGATGAGCTCCTTGGCACTGACATCAATCATGCCGGCATTGTTTACAGCCCTACAACTCCACCACCATTTAGGGTTTGCAATAGGGAACATTCAATGTATGCAGAGAGGGGTGTAGGGCCGGCCAAATTACAGCTCATAATAGATTTCCTTACCTAATGCCAAAATGAATGATGAATGTATGTCACTGCCCAACTTCTCCCATTGTTTCCATGTTCGCTGCTCCCCTAAGGCATATTTCAAGGCCTTATTGTATTTTCATGTCTAAGGGTCCTCCGGCGCATGTAGCACCCGATATTAGTTAGGCATTTTGCCTTCAGTTCAGTCCATAAATTTAGGGTAAAATGTCTCAAATATACTCCTATCTCGAGAGGCAGCAAGGCAAACATCTGGGTGAATAACAGGGGTTGGTGTAACGTGCAGTTATTTCAAGCCTAATTACTCATAATTACCTCAAAACTGCTTGTAATTATATGTAAATGTATGAGAAGCATAATCCAGCATTAAGCACTATTTTCTCAATGCAACATTGCCCTTGCATCCAAAATGGGCCAGACGATGCATTTTGCACTAAGAAAATAGCACTAACTGCTACAGGACATGAGCAGCAATAGCCAGCACTCGCCCTCTCTCTATTACTTCACTGTTGCTGTGCTCCTGCAGCAGGAGTCTTACCCCAGATTACTTTCAATTACTCAAGGTAGAATAATCACTTAATTCTGGTGTTGGAAATTGCCCTATCTGCAGGGTCACTCCTAACCATTTTGCCTTACTTTTTGCTGAATTTGTTGTTGTTGGCTTTAGGACTCTGTGCAATTTATCACTGCTAACCAGTGCTAAAGTGCTTGTGCTCTCTCATTAAAACATGGTAGAATTGGCTTGTACCCAATTGCCATATTTAATTTACTTATAAGTCCCTAGTTATGTGAACTACCTGTGCCCAGGGTCTGTAAATTAAATGCTACTAGTGGGCCTGTAGCAATGATTGACCCACCCGCTAAAGGAGCCCTTTAAACATGTCTCAGATCTGCCATTGCAGAGCCATTGTGTGCAGTTTTAAACTGCCATGTCGACCTGGCAAGATAAATCTCTTGCCAGGCCCAAACCTTTTTTAATACATATAAGTCACCCCTAGAGTAGGCCATGGCCAGGGTACATTTTATTTCAAAAGCAGGACATGTAGATTTAAGTTTTGCATGTTCTGGTACCGGAAAGCTCTTCATTGCAGTTTCCACTACTGGAAAGCCTAAATCGCCAATAAGATAATATTGGAATTACCTTATTACATTTCATAAGCCTAATGTCCAAATGGGAAGATATGACTGGTTCTCACATTTCTCATTGATGACAGCTCAACGAAGACACCAGCCTCCACATCACAGCTGTGCAGCTTCTGGGAACCGACACATCGCCAGGTGTGCACCACATCCTCGACTCCCGGATTTCGCATTGCAAGCTAAGTTAACGGAATCCTCAACGATGACACAACAGGACCTTGCACCACAGCCTTGCCGCGTCTCAGGACCAACACATCACTTTAACTGCACAACGCTTTTTTGCCCTGCCACCAGGATTGAAGGTATTTTTTCAGCGGACCTCACTGGGTCTCTGTGACTGGCCCACGCTCCATCAAAGGCGGACCTGCTTTTTGGCGCTATTTTACCCTAATATTTACAATGTATTACCTCTGGTTTCCCGATTGGATTTTTGTTGTTTTGGTCTTTATTTATGAATTAAAAAGTACTCTATTTTTCTAAACCTAGTGTGGGAACTTGTTGTGTGGTATTTTCACTGTTTTACTGTTTGAAGTGTTGCACAAATACTTTACACATTGCCTTAACATTAAACCTGACTGCTGTGTGCCAAGCAGTAGTCACTGATAAGCACTGATAAAATTTAGGGTTTGCTTGTGCCTTACCATGACTAGGAGTTTGGTTGCTGCAGGACCAGGGCTCAACCCTGATCTACCAAAAAAAAACAATTCCTAACATTTGGTAATTTCCCATCACAAGAGTTATGCATAATTACTGAAGTTACCCTGGTGGAATAAAAATGTATCCCAGGCCTAGTTAGTAATCCACTGACTAAGTTGTGCATAATGCAGGAATTCCTTCTCAGAGAGATGGAACGTAGCTTTACATTAAATGTATGTTGGGGGGAAAAAGGTGAAAGATATAATAGAAGTCACTGTGCCAGCCATATAGAGTAGGAATACATTTTCCATTATAGTAGAAAGGAATGTTAGATGAGATATACATCACCAAGAGGCTGGATTTCACTATGGTATTGTATGCTGTCAGGGTTGTGCTCAGGTATGCATTTTGTGCCTATGTTTTTTAACAAGCTAACTTAAGTTCCACAAGCATCTGCAGATCATGGCATAATCTATGCATAACAAAATATTTTCGGACTTTCACAGACCACTCCACTACTGGCCTTAGTTGGGCTGCTGCAAAATAGTAAGCGATGCTTGGCATAGTTAACCCTCCTTTTCTGCTAGTCTGGACCTAAATATTCTGGGGAATCCTGTGAGCCTAGACTCTCCACACAAACTAGGACTATTGTTTTGGGATCTGCTTCAGGCAATTCCTGTTCACCACACTGTGAGAGCGTAGAACATGTACAGGAGCCTTGGGAGGACATGCATCTTAATGGTATTGATCCTGTCTATCCTTGAGATCAACAGGTTCTCCCATGACTACAGATTGCGTTTTCTGGCTGCTATTATTGGGGGATAGTTAGCGTTAAATAACTCGCCACTGGTCCCAAGAATCCTCACCCTGAGGTATTTGATGGATTTCTTAACTTACCACCTAAAAGGAAGAGTTAGGCTCAATTTGATCACCTCAACTTACAGAAGGGTCGAATTCGATGCCTCAGATTTTTCATATTTGATTTTATGGCTGTACAGCTATTCCAAAGTTGAGAGGAGGGCCATAGCTATTGAGAGTGGGGATTGCAGGGATCCCAATGTAATCAGAACGTCATCTGCATGAAAGGAAATTTTGTATTTCCGAGAGCCAAATTTAGGATCTGATTAGGATGGCGGTGACACCGGCAGCAACAGCCCATTAGTGGCGTTCTCACCGCCATCCTAAGCAAGTTTCCCGCCCGCCACATTAGGATGGTGGACGGTTTGTTGGCAGTCAGAAAGACCGACCGCCGCGCATCCGACATGCTCCTTGAGACCCCCAGTGGGTCGGAGGGGAATCATATCCCTACAATGGTGGTGTTGCCTACTAGGCACCGCTGCAGGGTTTATGATGTCCCTTTCCGCCTGTCTTTTCATGGCAGTAACCCGCCATTTAAAGGCAGGCAGATAGGTACTTTGGGGGCCTGTAGTGGGACCCCCTTCCCTCCGGGCACTCAGACATGGGCCCTGGAGGGCACCTATGGTTCCCCCCTACACATCTCTGCACCATGTGGCAGGCAGCGCATGGTGCCTGCCACGTATTGCTGGGATATATTAGTGACACCTTTTTGTCTTGCGGCATGTGCTGCAGCCAGCAGCACCTGCCGCAATACAAAATATAGGCACTGCGACCGCCATGGTGATGGTTGCATTGTAATGCATATGTCGGGACCCCCGACAGCCTGTCGGCGGTCCTGTTTCTGATAGAGTAGCAGGCGGACAAAAGTTGATCCCCTATCCTAATCAGCCCCGAAATTCTGACCACCTTGTCTGACTGCTTGATCCAACAGGCCCGGGGTTTCATAAACAGCGCAACCAGGTGGGGGAGAGGGTTGCCCCTGTCTGGTGATCCTATCTAATATAAGGAGTTTATGCCTGTTCAGGCTTGCAAAACATTCCAAGGAATACTGGAGCACCATCACTTTCAAACATGGCCCTCACTGCTACATTTCAGATTAACTATTCTGAAACTACCTCTTTTGAGCACTTCTCTTGGATGTTTTTTTAATACTGAATCTGTTAAATCACTCTGTAACTCCAGCTGCAAGGCACAAGTCAACAGTATACACAAACCCAATATCAGCAGCACATAAAAACATCAGCTAGGGAGTGCAAAATGACCATGCCTGAAAGGGTCATTAGAAGGATAGGTTTCGCTGCAGCCCACAAAATATGTAATTTACAGATGGGAACGGGATAATAAATCTAACAGTTTCCAATCTGGACGTGACCTCGGTGGAAGTAGGGGTGAAGGGGATTGAATTGGCCACTGTTCAACATCTCATGAGACTCCTTGAAAACCTCACCCCAACAAAAGGGAGGTGGAGGTTTTGGCATGAGAACGTAGGTTCATGCCACTTCTCGACTACTAGACAGGAGCAGCAACATTTATATTATTTTTAAAGGAGCTCTCACGGGGGCATTTCTTAGTAGGTAATAAAGTCAAGCACATTTTTTAGATAGCACATCACCCTCTCTCCAGTTCCATGGACTGCTCCTTTTATGGGGTTAACATGGGGACTGCTGGCTTGAGGGAGGCAATTTTAGCAGGGGTTTACATGCCACCAGTTTCAAAGTTCAGCTGCTGCCACAAACAAGCCCACACTCCTCGATGCTTACACTTGCTTTCTAAATTTTAACACATTTTCTCCATTATCTTGTAGTTAGATCTACTCTCCTGCATCTGTCATTCACTGGTCCCAACCAATGAAAACACACTTTGAAACTATAGCCCTACTACTCGACTTTGACTCCCAGACCTTTTGAAACTCTGTTAAAGTTTCAGAAATACTATTTTTGTATATGAACAGATTACATGTCTATTTGTTTCATTTACCCATTCATTCCCACCAAGCTCTCCCCAGTAAAGAAGTATACTTAACGGCATTTTTTGAAAAAAGTCTGTGCCAGAAATACCAAAGAAAGAATCCTGAAAATCAAGCTTTTTTTTCTTGGAATGGCCTATCCATTCCATCACCAGGTGTTTGTCTGTCACAGTTTACTGAAGAACTTTCCACAAACGCTGCTTGGGGATTGCCCCTCCTGGCTTCCTTGAACAGACTTGTTCCAGGAAGGGACGGATGTATGGAGACCAACAAATTGTAGACGAATTTAACCACCAAGGAAATTGAATATGCTTCCACATCACACTCATATTTCTGAAGTGAAAGAGTGAGTGATTAGTTTTTGTCAAGTACAATTAAATGGGACAGAGACGTCACCACAGTAGCCTATTAATGGGCATTTATGCATGCATAGGCATGCCTCCTAGTCCTTCACACATATATCGGCTTTCATCCAACTTCCTTGTTTGCTTGTCGAAGTAATGGCAAGAGATTTATCCGGATCAATGTTGCTGCTCTAAAAGCACGAGCAATCGGAATTTAAAATTAAAGCTACGAAGTCAGGAGCTTTGATTCTGTATACACAGAAACAACATTTAGAGGCTCATTTATGGCGTTTTTGGGGTTGGGCAGGAATGCACCATGTTTAAGCAATACGGTTAGTGCATTCCTGCCCTTTCCACTTGTGCTGTTTTGGCACCCTAGCGCCAATGTAGGCAGGACTATTTTTGTCCAGGAAGCACTTTTCTGCACAAAAATAATCGAAAGAGGAAACAAGGAGAGAAATAAACATATTTCTCCTCGTTTTGCCTCACCTGGGGAGGCGTAAGGATTTGGCACTTGCCAAGGTTTACATCATTTTGTAAATCTTGGGCGGTGTCAAATTCCATGAGTAGTGCGTGGGAAAACCCACCGCAATGCCCATGGAAGGCATCCCGAGTGCATGGTAAGGCGACTCAGATTTGCGATGCGGCGCCTTACTCATGATTTTTGAGGCCACTCAAAGTCACATAGGGTGGCTTTGCATTGCTTCATAAATCTTTATGAGAGCCCTGCGTCATGCATGCAGCACTTTATGTGGTGCAAAAGGGATGCAGGGTTCTCATAAATATGCCCCTTAGAGTCGCTACACATTTTGACTCCTCTGAAATGGTATGCCCAGACCAGATTACTTGGCTGGGACAAGCACAAAGTAGCTAAAGCCTATATTCCTCCCCTGTCACAAGATTTACCTTGTCCATCTGGGATCCTGTGTCTGGGAAAGTTGGCTGTCTTCATACCCTTCGCCTCTCACACCCTCTACTTTGGCTTTGATTTAACACTGCTCACATACTCACGAGCATTCATAAAACTGGAGGTGCAACAAGTTTGTAATGATAACCTCACTGTTCAAAGATAGGCAGATCAAACTTTTCAAAGCTATTAAACCAGTGGTTAATTTGTAGAGAAATAAGTGTTGGGGCTCTCGTCAGGAGACAGATTGCATCAGCCCATTTCTCCTGTTAGTGCAACCTAAAACAGAACCAACTACTAAACATGAAAGTGGTTAGAGAATATGGCATAATGACCAGAGATGGAAACTTCGAAGCTGGGGCATCGGCTCAACATCCTGTGATTCTAGGCAAATCACTCAGGACCTCATTATGAGTTTGGCAGTACGGGAGCAGGATCGCACCGCTCCCACACTGCCAAAGCCATGGTTGAACCACCCCCCAAGAGTTTTCTCCTGTCTGGCGGGTGGTTCTTTGGTGTTCCCACGGTGGTGCCTATGAAATAGCCAACACAATGGGAATGTCAAATCAGTACCTGCACAGCATGGACTGCTGCAGTCCATGCAGTGCTGGTAGTGGGGTGCCTGCACCCAATGGCCACAGAGGCACAACAGGGCCCCCTTTCTTTCCTCTCCGCCACATCACCATGAAAAGTGTGGCTCTCATTAATCTTGTAATATGCTTGGTGTGGCTGCAGTCACTTCGCCAAGCATTTTGCGGCCTAAAGACTGCAGTAGTAGTGGTCACATGGCGGCTCGATCTCCCTGGTTGTGATAGGGCAGTCCGAAGACTGCCACCACTGCAACCCTTACGAGTCTAACCCTCCGTGGACCGCCAGACTCATAATGAGACCCTAAATCTCCCTGTGCCTACCATAAATGAATGTGTCCTTAACTGGTGCTCATTGCACGTGCTGGTGTTGATGTTTAAGTGCCGGTGCTGAGCACCAGCAACCACCAGCTCAAATTAAGAGATGTATTAAGCACCAATACAGTCTGGCAGAGGCTGACAGACTCAGGTGCAAACAAATTAGGCACTGGGTTCTTCACTTCCAGATTAAACAGGGAGCCCTAAAACTACTCACCCCTTTCAGAAAATGGACCAGAGATGATCCGAATGAAAATAGACTGATATATTACCTTTATAAATATCTGCTAGGCCCTAAACCACAGGAGAAAATGCTTGTTCAGAAAAGATGGGAGGCGGACCTATGCAGATCAATATCACTTAGAAGCTGAGAACATCTTTGTGATAGCGCCGACAAGCAGAATAGCATTATCCGTCATACCCATACCTGGAAAGAGCAAAAAAAAAAAAAAGGATATAGGTTGAAAATAAGTGTATAAATACATTCTATGTTCTGAGTTAAAATAATGATCATTGTATTATAGAGATGGGTATATGCAGAAGATATAAGGATCCTTCACTGCACACGCACACACCACTTTTTGTCAGGTGTTGTTGCCTGGATTCCATTGCCCATCCTGCTTTGCGGCCAGAGCCGCAAACAAGGCCAGTAACGTGTCAGGAGGTGCTTGAAAGCTGCTCGAGCTCCCGCAGCGTAGGAGCCCTTCACCCCACACGCCACTTTCTGTAGGGTGGTGCCTGGACTCCATTGCCCATCCTGCTTTACGGCCAGAGCTGCAAACTAGGCCAGTAACATGCCAGGAGGTGCTTGAAAGCTGCTCGGGGCTCCTGCAGTGAGGAGCCCTTCACCCGACACGCCACTTTCTGTCTGGTGGTGCCTGGACTTTATTGCCCATCCTGCTTTGTGACCAGGGCCGGAAATGAGGCCAGTAACGCACCAGGAGGGGCTTGAAAACTGCGCGAGAACGCCCCTGGGCAAAGTTTGGGCCAAGGGTGGGCCTGTCTGCGACCGTCTGCGGCCGGACGAGGCTGGGCTGGGCCACCCTCCTGAGGTTTGCCCTTGGAACCGTTGGACCTGGTACCTGGACATTGTATGGTTTGAGGTCAGTGCTTTAATCCCATGCAGCACGCACATTTTGCACCACTGAGCCCCTTTTTATTTTTTCCCTTTTTGACTTGTGTGGTTTACTACAAGGCCCACCAAACTGCTGGTCCCCTGCTGACATTTTGGAACATAAGTGGTGACCCCACATATTCTACGCACAGCCAACAAGCAGTACATTCCAAACAAGCAGAACAATGGGGAAGCAAACCTGTGCTGATAAGAAGCAAGTAACACTTACGCGACCAACGCCCAAAGCCCATCCCACTTCTATTGACAGGATGCTACAGAAGGCAATAAGAGTGGTGGCTACTGAAATTGAACTGACTGAAAGACGGCTATCACTTACTCCAAATTTAGACTTGACCCTGACAGACTTGGATGCCACACATGCTCCAGTAATCCTGGCTGGTGATTCCCCCAAGGTCCAGCCAGAGGGGTGTGTAACTACAGGTGAACTATTTAACTCTGATTTGCATCTGGGGCTTGCCCCACCATGCCCCTGAAAAAAGGAAAACCTAAGCCATCTGTGAGATCAGGGGCAAAACGGAAGAAGGGTGCTGAAGAAATAAAAGTCACCACTGTCACTGGGGAGGAAGGAACACCTAGTTGCCTAGTGATAGACAACGAATACCCAACACGGGTAACAAATTTAGTGGTAGACTTACAAGCTCAAGTTAGGGTCATTGTGAAGGACGAGCCTAAATCGCTGATAGAACGGGTCGATAAATTGGCATTGCTGTTTGAGGCTCGGGTAGGCAATTGAGGGGTACCAACTGGGGGGAATGAGAATGTTAGTGGCCAGGAAGCACAGGTTGCACCGAGCACTAACAGGGTTGACTCCCCACTTGTCCGAAAAAGAACCACTGTTATTGCCCCAAATCAAGCTAATCAGTGTTCCACAAATGTGAGTAGGGCTAATTTAATCCCCCACCAGTGCATGAAAATGGGCAATGGCAGGAGCACAGGCAACGAGAGGGGAAAGGATCCACTTGAGGCATAGCAGCCAGTAAAGAAAGGCTAGCCCTGCCATGTAATAATATTCCATCTGTCTCAACCCCATATGTTGTTGTTTCAACAGGTGTACTAGAGCTTGTGAGGGGGCATAGTGAATCACATCAGGAATTAAAAAACAAAGGCATATTCTGGCTGGCCAAACGGAGGTGATTTTCTTGCAAGGATGCAGGTGAGATCCTCCTAACATGCAGAGTTGGCTGGGTGGGCTGGAGACCAAAAGATGCATAAGGGAACTGTATTGTGATTAGTTTTAGAAATCCATTGGCTGCCCCAGCAATCTTAAGCAGGGATGATTTTAAACAGGAGGGGGTCATAAGGGACCTTCCGCTGGGCTTTTTTTAGCCTCCAGGGAGACCCCCACAAACTAAATGGCAGAATGGTTGGGAGGGGGGAATGCTGAATCAGGTCTATCAACTTGTTAATTTAGATCATGAACGACCCAGGCAGCTACTTTGTAACATACCAACAACAAATAGATATGGGGTCTTAGAGGGAGTGGATTGATTCGCACCTGAAAGATATTGGTTAGAGGAATTCCATCTTCAAAGGGAGCAACAGGGGAGAATTCTTCACTTAGGGGAGGTCCCCGAACAGAGTACGCCATCTAGGTGGGGTGAGGCCTGCAGGAAGTTGAGTGACAATAAAATGGGAGAAATTGGCAGGCACAACAAGGCCACAACAACTAGACCACCTTTAAATTTATCCAACAAGATTGTCCAGATGCTAAATTTTAGTATAGTCAAAGCCTTATACTCACCATCCCTCATACCCACCATCACAGGTAGCCATATGGACCCACCAAGGCTGCGGGTTCTATCTTGGAACGTAACTGGACTGGTTGCCGAGATGGATAATCCTGAGTGCGGCGTATTCATCGAACAACACGAGGTCTGTATGTTCCAGGAAACCTGGGATAAGGGGGATATTTCCAAATCAGGCTATGCATCGTATAGTGTAACTGCAACATCGTGGGAAAGGGGAGGCCCTCATGAGGGCTTTGCATTTGGGTTTGTGTACATTTGTGCTGTGTAGTCAAACAGATGGAGACACTCTCAATTGACATCTTATGTATTCTTTATTTTCCATCCAGGATTACAATTGCTCTAATCAATGTTTACTCTAGACCGGTTAGCCGCTGCCAAGAGTCAAGGACACTTGATGAGCTAACGTCCTTTCTGTCTATTATCCCTGCCTGTTGATTCTTGGTGGGGACTTCAATTGCCAATATGAGCCCTTAGATGGCCTGAACAGAGGCAATCCCAGTGAAGAAGATAAACACTGGGGTATCCCCGAAACTACTAGCCCGCCAGTAAGAGTCTGGACCACTTTGGTGCTTCAGATGAATTCCCTTACATTACAACATTCATTGAGGGCATGTAATGGTAGAACAAAATCAGACTCACCAGGTAACTACACTTTCAACAGAACTGGGCATGCCTCCATTCTAGATTACATCTTGATAGATACAAAATCCTGGCACAGGGTGATAGATTTTAGATTGTGCCTCGTCATGACAGCGACCATAACGCCTTGATTCTAGAGATGGTGTCGCCATGCCCTGGGAGTGTATCTGGTCCGGTATTGCCAGCTGATGATAGATTAACCCTCACCAACTGTAGGAAGGGAGTTCGATGGGTGGATATATGTCAATTTCAAGAAAAGTTATCCTCCCTATATCAAACCATCATCCTGATTCTCACGAACGCAATGCAATCAGTTATAGCTGATGGCACCTCAATTGCACTTCCGAAAGTTGCCTTAAACCACACTAGATTGACAACTACTATGGCTTACTTTTTCTACCCGAACAAAAGAATCAGGAACAATAAAAAATACCGGCATCCCTGGTTTAATGAAAGCTGTCGTAAGGCCAAATTAGCTTTGGTCTCTACCATTAAGGCCAAGCTTAGGCAGCTAATTAAAGATAAAAGAGCGGCCTACAGAAATAATATGGATGAGGCCAAAAAAGGGTGGGAAAGAGACATGTGGAATATTCTGAGAAGCTTCTTGAGTACACATGATATGAGGACTTTTTGGAACGTGGTAAACACGGGCAGTTCTGAAGGTAAACCGGCGATAGAACCAAATTTAGGGGTAGATGTGTGGAAGGACCATTTTGAGTCCCTCTACTCAAGGGCAGAGCCAGTAGATAGTATAGTAGATAATGAGCCTTCTCCCCCACAGGTCAACTGTCCTGAGGCACACACGATTACTTTTAAGGAGAAAAAAGATACCCCGGTGATAACACTTACAGAGATAACTGCAGCACTGAGCAAAATAGTGCCAGCAAAAGCCCCAGGGTTTGATAAGACCCCTGGGGACCTGTTCCGTAGTGAACCCACCATTTGGGCACCCTACTTTTGGAATCTAGTTAACGCCCTCCTGTTAGGAATGGCAATTCCCACCACTTGGCCAGGTGCGGAAATCGTACCTGTTTCCAAAAAGGGCTCACCTCTTCTCCCCACAAATTATAGGCCCATAAGCCTCATTGACATAAGTCAATAAATATTTGTACGAGTGCTGCTGGGTCGCCTACAGAGCTGGATGGAGGAGCATAATGTTCTTAGCCTGTTCCGAGCAGGGTTTAGAGAAAAAATGTCCACACTGGATCAGATTTTTAGGCTCCAATTATTACACTGGAAGACCGCGTGTATAGAGGGTGGCAGTCTCTTATATTTGTGGACCTAAAATCTGCATTTGACTTGGTGCCGAGAGACAAATTGTTGGCATCCCTACTGGACTTGGGGGTTCCAGTGTTCCTGTGCCAATTTCTGAGACGACTACACAAAGGTAATTCTGCTCAAATTAGGTTTGTTAAACACAGGGAACTCACTACGCCCATCGCCGTAAATAGAGGTGTCCGTCAGGGATGTGTCCTTGCCCCAACTCTCTTCTGTTTATTTATAAATGGGTTAGTTGAAGTTCAAAATACAGGGAAGGACATATACGCCCCAAAATTGGCAAACCGCAAAATCCCGCCATGATGTTTGCTGACAATACTTTGCTACTTTCAAAAACATCCATGGATATACAGAGGGTTCTTGATAAGTTTAACATTTTCTGTAAGGAAAGGGGACTTGAGATCAACCCACAGAAAACAAAATGTATGGTGTTCAACTCAGGCAATAGTACCAGACCTCATCCATGCTTGGAAGGCAGACCGCTGGAGAGGGTGCCTGTTTTTGAGTATCTTGGTATCACGATTACAGAAAAAATGGACTGGGGGCAAAAAATAAAAAAGCCAGTCTGAAGTTAACCCAGACAACGGGGGGCCTGACAAAGGTATTACGAAATTCCATCCTCAGACCTGTGGGCCCGGTAGTAGAAATCTACAAGGCGCAAGCTAGAGGTGCTGCCTAATATGGGGCTGAAATTTGGGGCCACTGTCTCCTTGACAGTCTAGTTGAGAATACCTTTGCCAGGCAATTATTTGGTCTCCCTCGTAGCTCTCCCCTCATACCGCTTCAATTAGACCATGGGGTCAAATCAATCTCAGAAGAAGCTGCCCATAGACCACTTCTATTCTGGCGACGTTTGTGGATCACCCCACAACTGGCTGAGTATAGGGAAGAACTGAAAGAGGTGTTGAGTATATCAAGGGTGGGGAAACAACCATGGCTTGTTTTTATTCGGGACACCTTTCTGACTATGGGAAGGGGTCATTTGTGGCATAACCTAGAAGTAACTTGTCCCATAGTATCAAGGAAGGAACTGAAGGAGAGCTACTGGGAGAACAAACTGGCCCACCTCCAGGGGAGCTCCACAACAGGCAAGCTTACCACAGTGTTTTTAGAAATCAAAGAACAGTACAGATTAGAGCCCGTACTGGATGACATTAAGCCAGCTGCTGCAAGGAAGCTATACCTGCAGTTTAGGCATGGGGTACTGCCACTGTGTGCTTTCACAAACAAACGGGCGGGTACACAAACTTTGGGCTGCCCGGCCTGTAATACTGCAGCAGAGACAGAATATTATGTGTTCTTTTTCTGCCCAGGATATAAGAAGGTGAGAAAACGATGGCTGATTCAGTTATGCAGAAACCTGGGAACCAGGCACTGCCTACAGGCTTTTAGGATATTGAAATATGATACGTGCCTCTCTGTCGCATTTTCAATAGCAGGCTTTTTATTCTCCATGTGGTGTAAACGCAGAGCATTATTGAAGTTGACCCCCTTAGACTCTGGTTGATCTTTGTTATATACTTTTAAACAGACTCTGGATGTCTTTTTACTTGTACCTAATAATGTATTAATTTTCTGAGCTTTTTTAAAATCATATTATTGATGTATATTTGACTTGATGAATAGTGTACAAGTGTGCAAGACCGACAACAAGTTGAATGGTAGCTCTCGGGCGTATGCTCATGTTTACAGTTTTTAATTGATAGACACAAGCACTTTATAAAAAGCTACTATAATGGATGCCCAGTGGGCTTTAGCCTGGGCTTATTATGCTGGCATGTAAATTGCACATATACTGCACATGTACTTTAATGAAGTTAGTGGGATTGGACTGACTGTAATATAGATTGTCTGTATGTTACATCTATGTGTTATACATCATTGCCACATGAAGAATGGATTTCCTCTCATTGTTTTATTTTTTAATCAAATGAAATATATGTTATTATATATATACTTTTGTGGTCAAATTGGCCGGAATAAAGTTTCATTAAAGTAAAGTAAAATATAATGATCCTTTGTTAATGAAAGTATTACTTATGCTTCAGTGTAGATTATTAAGGATTCAGTTTGGAGGTAGTTTAAAGGAGAAGGAGGAGGACAAGGTGATTTGACAAAAGAGGAAGAGTCTGGAGTGCTGGGGAGTTCTATGGACTGAATGTTCTAATTTTGTTTGGTTTTCATACTGGGTTCTAGTATGGATCTTTAA
Organism: Triturus cristatus; assembly: GCF_964204655.1. NCBI lineage: Eukaryota > Metazoa > Chordata > Amphibia > Caudata > Salamandridae > Triturus > Triturus cristatus. The sequence goes on from NC_140583.1 coordinate 744,787,421, forward strand.
AGGTTGCTGCTTAGGAGTGGCAAATAAAAAGATGTATGCATTATTCTAGCTTCCTGTCTTGCCATAAAATCAATAATCCTGAGTTCTAATCCTGCTTTGCTTACTTGAAGACACTGTGTGAACCTGGGCAGCTCTATTTATCTCCTGATGGCTCACTTGGTCAAGCTGAGAGTTATGACAATTGGTTTAGGACTAAAATACAAAATCTAAAGGTGCGCTAATCACCACACTGGATGTTAAAAATAACTAATTATTAAAATAGCAGCCCTGGGTCCTAACCGTGCCCTGCTCACTTGAAGACACTGTGTGATCTTTGGCATCTCTGGTCATCTCGCTATAGCTCACTCTCCTTAGTGGCTGTTTCATCTGACTAGTTATAGATGGTTTTGTACTGTGTCCAGTTATCAGCGTGTGGGCTTTGGGATACAGCGGACCTATAGTGAAGAAAAATCCAGTTAAATATTGGAACTGGAAATTGGTGCCTGAAGGTGTCTTTTGGTTCAAATTGATATATGTGTTATTTAAGTAGTTCTAATCCCACTTATTACTAGACATACGTATGGTTCTGTCAAAAGATCCACATACCACAACTGGGTACAGAGGAAACCATTTCTGACTTGTCTACTGGAAGTTGCACAAGGGAGCACTGGGAGTTTCCGAGTAACCTGTCAAATGTGGTTATATTAGTACAAAAAATGAACGACTGTTTCTTTTGGCCACACACCTGCACTCCTTCCAAAAAAACACAGCAATGCTTTTTTTTGCTCTTTGCTTTTTTCCTTAAGACAGGGCAGAGTCATCACAGGGGTAACAAAAGCACTCAACATCATCCTTCCAAACACTGTGGTTTATTTCATTCTGGATCCAAGAAAACATTTGGAACATACCAAGGACAAGCCCTCAACTGAGGAAAAACATTAACACCCAGACTAGGTTTACCCACTTAGGGGCAGATTTATGTTTCCTGGCGCATCCCTGCAAATCAGCAAGGATGCACCAGGAATGATGCGTCACGCAAGTTTACCCTTGCGCCACACATGATGCGCCGCATTTACAATGCGGCGCATCATGGCGCAGGAATAAACAGATGCGTGACGCATCCGATGGCGTAAGGTTGGCGCAGTGCTTCAGTTGCGTCGCAAGCTCCAGCACTGTTCCAACCTACCCTATCCCTAACATGGTGCGTCAAGCCTTACGCCTGCTTCAAGCAGGCGCAGGGTTTTGGCGCATCAGCGTTGGGAAAGTGACTCAGTCAAATCTTATAGATTTGACTGAGTCACTTTTCAGGGGCGTTCCTGCGGCGGAACGCCCCCCCATCTGTCGACACGCCCACGTGAAACCTGACGCAGGTTTTACGTGGCGCAGGGCTTTACATCGTGACGCATCTCCATAGATGCGTCATGATGTAAATATGGCGCAACGTGGCGCAGGGTTTACACCGCCGCTGCGTCACAGAAGTGACGCAACGGCGGCGTAAAAGTGGCGCATCTCCAATATAGATCTGCCCCTTATTGTCTAGGTGGAGGACTCCGAAACCTGGCCAAACCTGCCGCGAAGGTGATTTCCAAGAGCCGCTGCCTCTTCAAGGGGCTGTACGGGGTGAGTTTTCTGTCTTTAATACCTGGGATGTGTTTTATTCACATGAGATGCTGACATAAGTAAGTGCACTAACAAGCTCCTCAACGGCATCATCTTCAAATTAATGACACAATCTGCTTTTACTTTCACGAAACCTTGATTTTTAATCTACCGAATGGCGAGGAGAAAACAATTAAAGTGCGCGTGTTGCTGCTCATTCCTGTGGCAATACTCCATGGGAGTTAACTTGGGGGGAAAAGGTGGGACATGCCTCGAGCATTAGCCATTTAGAGGCCACAAATTTTAAATGACACAGACAATAGCTGCCGCCCCAACGCACGTTGCAGGTTGTCCCCATGACAATACTTCATGGGACTTAACTTGAGGGAAAAAGGTGGGACATGCACCAACCATTAGCCATTTTTGAATGACACAGACAAAAGCCAATCCTAAGTGATGGGAGGAGTCAAACCCTACGAATTACATATAATAGTTCATCCTGCAGCACAGGCGATGTGAGCACAACCTCTAAAGCACTAATTTATAAAAGCACACACTGTTCGAGCAGCAAATAAAATGGTCGACTTAGTTATTCAAGTGGTCAAATTAGTTATTTTTTAAAAGAGAGAAAGGTCAAATTTACAATATGTTGACTGTGGCAGGCCTGTCCTAGACTCTCTCCTATCATTAACGTGTGTGACTAGATGATGTAGACAGCACAGTCAATATGGGAGGGAAGGATGCTTACATAATGTCTTGAGCCGAAAGCCAGGGTATTGTTTGATGGCATTCCCAGGTCAGAGACTATGGCCCTCATTACGATACGGGTCAGATGAGCATCTGACCAACATCGTATCAGGATGGAGTCTGGCCCACATGTAGTCGGTGGCTCCACCCATCTTATTACGATCCGACCGCCATGAAGGCAGTCGGAAACATGCATTTTTCAATTGTGGCTAGTGTTGGGGCCCGGAAAAGGGCCATAGCACAAGCCACAATTGAATAAGGCATGTTTACAAACATTCCTGCACCATGTGCCCGGCAGCACAAGGTGTCTGGCAAAGGGTGCATGGGTGTTTCGGGGGGCACCATGTGTGCCCTCCGGGCCCCATCGTGGAGGCCTAGGGGGGACAGGGGCCCTGTTTGGGTCCCCCACATGCCCTTTCTGTGTGCCATCTCATGGTGATTGGATCACATCCGTTCTGATCACCGCTCAAGTACATGAGCAATGTGGAACCGCTAACCAACAGCGGCGGGGGCCTGAGCCACCGGTATAGATTGGTGACTCTACAGCCTGGCATCACGTCACTTTCTACCCACTGGAGTTGGATATTTTATCATGGACTAAGAAAGGCACCCACTTGGGTTTTTGCACGAGCAAGCAAGGTGCAGAACTGCAAGAACCAGAATGCTCTGCCAGAGCCCCACCCAGGGGCGGGACTTGTTAAATTAATTAAATACGAAAAAAACATGTGTGCATGACCTGCAGTTTATCTCTGTGATACAGCCAGTGATCAAGGGCGGGACGACGCCCGAAACGCGTTTGGCAAGTACAAGGAATGGTGTGTAGCAGGCTGTGTTAGGCCACCGACGGCATTTGTGCGGTAACCTTTCCGTGTTGTGGCACTTCCAACAGGGCAACCTTTGCGTGATGTTTAAGAAGCGGCTGGTCCGGTCGCGGAAGTGCCCCGCCGCTGTTGGTTAGCGGTTCGACGTTGCTCATGTACTTGAGCGGTGATCAGAACGGAGGGGGCCTGAGCCGCCGGTATATATTGGTGACTCTACAGCCTGGCATCACGTCACTTTCTACCCACTGGGGTTGGATATTTTATCATGGACTAACAAAGGCACCCACTTGGGTTTTTGCACGAGCAAGCAAGGTGCAGAACTGCAAGAACCAGAATGCTCTGCCAGAGCCCCACCCAGGGGCGGGACTTGTTAAATTAATTAAATACGAAAAAAACATGTGTGCATGACCTGCAGTTTATCTCTGTTATACAGCCAGTGATCAAGGGCGGGACGACGCCCGAAACGCGTTTGGCAAGTATAAGGAAAGGTGTGTAGCAGGCTGTGTTAGGCCACCGACGGCATTTGTGCGGTAACCTTTCCGTGTTGTGGCACTTCCAACAGGGCAACCTTTGCGTGATGTTTAAGAAGCGGCTGGTCCGGTCGCGGAAGTGCCCCGCCGCTGTTGGTTAGCGGTTCCACATTGCTCATGTACTTGAGCGGTGATCAGAACGGAGGGGGCCTGAGCCGCCGGTATATATTGGTGACTCTACAGCCTGGCATCACGTCACTTTCTACCCACTGGGGTTGGATATTTTATCATGGACTAACAAAGGCACCCACTTGGGTTTTTGCACGAGCAAGCAAGGTGCAGAACTGCAAGAACCAGAATGCTCTGCCAGAGCCCCACCCAGGGGCGGGACTTGTTAAATTAATTAAATACGAAAAAAACATGTGTGCATGACCTGCAGTTTATCTCTGTGATACAGCCAGTGATCAAGGGCGGGACGACGCCCGAAACGCGTTTGGCAAGTACAAGGAATGGTGTGTAGCAGGCTGTGTTAGGCCACCGACGGCATTTGTGCGGTAACCTTTCCGTGTTGTGGCACTTCCAACAGGGCAACCTGTGCGTGATGTTTAAGAAGCGGCTGGTCCGGTCGCGGAAGTGCCCCGCCGCTGTTGGTTAGCGGTTCCACATTGCTCATGTACTTGAGCGGTGATCAGAACGGAGGGGGCCTGAGCTGCCGGTATATATTGGTGACTCTACAGCCTGGCATCACGTCACTTTCTACCCACTGGGGTTGGATATTTTATCATGGACTAAGAAAGGCACCCACTTGGGTTTTTGCACGAGCAAGCAAGGTGCAGAACTGCAAGAACCAGAATGCTCTGCCAGAGCCCCACCCAGGGGCGGGACTTGTTAAATTAATTAAATACGAATAAAACATGTGTGCATGACCTGCAGTTTATCTCTGTGATACAGCCAGTGATCAAGGGCGGGACGACGCCCGAAACGCGTTTGGCAAGTACAAGGAATGGTGTGTAGCAGGCTGTGTTAGGCCACCGACGGCATTTGTGCGGTAACCTTTCCGTGTTGTGGCACTTCCAACAGGGCAACCTTTGCGTGATCTATATATATTATATATATATATATATATATATATATATATATATTTATATTTATATATATATATATATTACCTACTGGCGGTTGCCAGTAGGTAGTTATAGTTAGGACCACGTTTCCATAGGAAATCCGCAACATTCTATTTTGAATAACTTTGGCGCCGGTCGACGAATCCTCGCGAATTTTTCAAAATAGGTGGGGCGCTACGCTCCGCTCCTACCCTGAAAGTCTCGGGGGGATTCGTCAAGCGGGGGCTGAGATAAAAGGGGGGTCCCAAAACACGTTTTTCCCATGCATTTTTCCATAGGACCTTTAGACACAGCTACAGCCCGAACGGCTGAACAGAATTACTAGAAATTTGTCAGAGAGGTAGTCCTCAGGTCAAGGAAGTGCCTTTTGTAGGTTTGGTGTAAATCTGTTCAGTAGATTCTGAGAAAATAGCCTTTAAATCAATATATATATCTGAGCCAGCTTACGGTGCGCTTACGGTACGCTTACCGTACGCGTACGGTGGCGTGCGCGAGCGCGATTCTGATTGGCTCTTAGATCTTAGTAAACATTCGAATCGGCCGAAACCAGGAAGCGGCGGCCGCCATTTTCTCTCTCGCACTGAGAGTGATGATTAAAATACAAAGCACAAAAACATGTAAAGGGGCTGTTTGGACAGCTCCAAAACACCTAGCCATGTTGAGGGAGTCCCCAAAGATCCCCCAAGGCCAAAAACCGAATTTTTATTTTTTCGCTAATTTCGCCGATTACGCTTACCGTACGCGTACGGTAAAAAAATATTAAAAAAAAAAAATTATCCACACTCTCCCCACCCCGTGTGCAAATGGTGCCCGAAGGGCACCATTTGTGCATCGCTTATAAGTGGTGCGAAAAATTAAAATATTACCTTTCAAAACGAAGTGCATCATATGTCCTCCATGTGCGCACGGTGCGCGAAGCGCATCGTGCGTACATGGCCCATCTAGCGTAACGTGGGCATGCGGTGCGCGTAGCGCACCGCGTGCCCACCGTGCGTGCACGGCACTAACTGCGTAAAGTGGGCGCGCACGCCACGAATGGCGTAAAGTAACTTAGCATTTAAAAAACCGTACAAATTCACTGAAAAAACCATAGGTTTCACACACATTATAGTTAGGAATTAGCATTTAAAAAACCTTGCAAATTCACTGACAAAACCATAGGTTTCACACATGTTATAGTTAGCGGAAATTTTACTGATAAAAAACCAATGAAATTCCCCCGTTATAGTTAGTGCAGGCAACTATAACTCACGCGACCGCAATCTTCTGCTGATGACATATGTGTCTTTATGAAAAAAAAATATTTGTAATATATGTATAGCTAAAAATGTATGGAAGAAGACATGGGCAAATAAGTGTCTAAATACAGTATTAGCATCAGCAGAGGATTGCGGTCGCGTGAGTTATAGTTGCCTGCACTAACTATAACGGGGGAATTTCATTGGTTTTTTATCAGTAAAATTTCCGCTAACTATAACATGTGTGAAACCTATGGTTTTTTCAGTGAATATATATATATATATATATATATATATATATATATATATATATATATATATATATATATATATATATAACCTACTGGCGGTCGCCAGTAGGTAGTTATAGTTAGGACCACGTTTCCATAGGAAAACCTCAACATTCTATTTTGAATAACTTTGGCGCCGGTCGACGAATCCTCGCGAATTTCTCAAAATAGGTGGGGCGCTACGCTCCGCTCCTACCCTGAAAGTCTCGGGGGGATCCGTCAAGCGGGGGCTGAGATAAAAGGGGGGTCCCAAAACGCGTTTTTCCCATGCATTTTTCCATAGGACCTTTAGAACGAGCTACAGCCCGAACGGCTGAACAGAATTAGTCAAAATTTGGCAGAGAGGTAGTCCCTAGGTCAAGGAAGTGCCTTTTGTAGGTTTGGTGTAAATCTGTTCAGTAGATTCTGAGAAAATAGCCTTTAAATCAATATATATATCTGAGCCCGCTTACGGTACGCTTACCGTACGCTTACGGTAAGCGTACGGTGGCGTGCGCGAGCGCGATTCTGACTGGCTCTTAGATCTTAGTAAACATTCGAATCGGCCGAAACCAGGAAGCGGCGGCCGCCATTTTGTGTATTTCACTCTGAAAAAAAAGAGTGAAAACAAGGAAAGGGGGCAATGAGGAGAGTTACAGACCCCCTAACATTTGTAAGGGGGTCAAAGAAGGACAGAAAAGTACCAAAAAAACATTTATTGATTTTTAAAAAAATCACGGGGTACGCGTACGGTAAGCTTACGGTAAGCGTACGGTAAAAAACTAAAAATAAAAAAAACACTATCCACACTTTCCCCACCCCCTGTGCTTTTGGATGGCAGGAAGGCCACCAAATGTACAGGGCCTATTAATCGGTAAAAAAAACTATATTTTGGCAACATGAAATTATAAAATCGAAATAAAAAAAACACTATCCACATTGACCCCACCCCCTGTGCTTTTGGTGGCCGAAGACCACCAAATGTACAGGGCTTATTAAAGTTGATAAAAACCGTGCACGGAACGAACTGCGTTAAGTGGGCGCGCACGCCTCGAATGGCGTAAAGTAACTTAGCATTTAAAAAACCGTACAAATTCACTGAAAAAACCATAGGTTTCACACACGTTATAGTTAGGAATTAGCATTTAAAAAACCTTGCAAATTCACTGAAAAAACCATAGGTTTCACACATGTTATAGTTAGCGGAAATTTTACTGATAAAAAACCAATGAAATTGCCCCGTTATAGTTAGTGCTGGCAACTATAACTCACGCGACCGCAATCTTCTGCTGATGACATATGTGTCTTTATGAAAAAAAAATATTTGTAATATATGTATAGCTAAAAATGTATGGAAGAAGACATGGGCAAATAAGTGTCTAAATACAGTATTAGCATCAGCAGAGGATTGCGGTCGCGTGAGTTATAGTTGCCAGCACTAACTATAACGGGGCAATTTCATTGGTTTTTTATCAGTAAAATTTCCGCTAACTATAACATGTGTGAAACCTATGGTTTTTTCAGTGAATTTGCAAGGTTTTTTAAATGCTAATTCCTAACTATAACGTGTGTGAAACCTATGGTTTTTTCAGTGAATATATATATATATATATATCTCTCTCAAAGCTCCTACCTGTGGAGACGCACTCTGACATCACTGCAGCAACCTTCATGAGTAGAAGCCGGACACTACAAGACCCACAAACCAACGCGGACTCATTTGAGTCGCCCATTGGAGGGCTCATATTTTTAAGTGGGAGGTGTGGCCTCTATGCCAAAATGACTGTCGCGCCTCTGAAGAGTGAAATGAGCACGAAACGCGTCAGGCGTGAATCGACAGGCATGCTGTAAACTGGATCTGCCCGCCGATCCGGCTTTTACCTCATGAAGGTCGCTGCAGTGGATGTCAGAGTGCGTCTCCACAGGTGGGAACCTTGGAGATTTGATATTACCTACTGGCGGTCGCCAGTAGGTAGTTATAGTTAGGACCACGTTTCCATAGGAAAACCTCAACATTCTATTTTGAATAACTTTGGCGCCGGTCGACGAATCCTCGCGAATTTCTCAAAATAGGTGGGGCGCTACGCTCCGCTCCTACCCTGAAAGTCTCGGGGGGATCCGTCAAGCGGGGGCTGAGATAAAAGGGGGGTCCCAAAACGCGTTTTTCCCATGCATTTTTCCATAGGACCTTTAGAACGAGCTACAGCCCGAACGGCTGAACAGAATTACTCAAAATTTGGCAGAGAGGTAGTCCCTAGGTCAAGGAAGTGCCTTTTGTAGGTTTGGTGTAAATCTGTTCAGTAGATTTTGAGAAAATAGCCTTTAAATCAATATATATATCTGAGCCAGCTTACGGTACGCTTACCGTACGCTTACGGTAAGCGTACGGTGGCGTGCGCGAGCGCGATTCTGATTGGCTCTTAGATCTTAGTAAACATTCGAATCGGCCGAAACCAGGAAGCGGCGGCCGCCATTTTGTCTCTCGCACTGAGTGTTGTTTATCAAACATGATGGCCAAAAACATGTTAGGGGGCTGTTTTGACAACTCCCTCCCACATAGTCATGTTGAGGGAGTCCACAAACATCCCCCAAGAGCAAAAACGGTTTTATTTTTTTTTCGGCAATTTCGCGGGGTACGCTTACCGTACGCTTACCGTAAGCGTACGGTAAAAAAATAAAAATAAAAAAAACACTATCCACACTTACCCCACCCCCTGTGCTTTTGGTGGCCGAAGGCCACCAAATGTACAGGGCTTATTAATAGGTAAAAAAAACTAAATTTTGGCAACATGAAATTATAAAATTGAAATAAAAAAAACACTATCCACATTGACCCCACCCCCTGTGCTTTTGGTGGCCGAAGGCCACCAAATGTACAGGGCTTATTAAAGTTGATAAAAACCGTGCATATATATATATATATATATTCACTGAAAAAACCATAGGTTTCACACACGTTATAGTTAGGAATTAGCATTTAAAAAACCTTGCAAATTCACTGAAAAAACCATAGGTTTCACACATGTTATAGTTAGTGGAAATTTTACTGATAAAAAACCAATGAAATTCCCCCGTTATAGTTACTGTAGGCAACTATAACTCACGCGACCGTAATCCTCTGCTGATGACATATGTGTCTTTATGAAAAAAAAATATTTGTAATATATGTATAGCTAAAATTTAATGGAAGAAGACATGGGCAAATAAGTGTCTAAATACAGTATTAGCATCAGCAGAGGATTGCGGTCGCGTGAGTTATAGTTGCCTACAGTAACTATAACGGGGGAATTTCATTGGTTTTTTATCAGTAAAATTTCCACTAACTATAACATGTGTGAAACCTATGGTTTTTTCAGTGAATATATACATATATATATATATATATATATATATATATATATATTATATATATTACCTACTGGCGGTCGCCAGTAGGTAGTTATAGTTAGGACCACGTTTCCATAGGAAAACCTCAACATTCTATTTTGAATAACTTTGGCGCCGGTCGACGAATCCTCGCGAATTTCTCAAAATAGGTGGGGCGCTACGCTCCGCTCCTACCCTGAAAGTCTCGGGGGGATCCGTCAAGCGGGGGCTGAGATAAAAGGGGGGTCCCAAAACGCGTTTTTCCCATGCATTTTTCCATAGGACCTTTAGAACGAGCTACAGCCCGAACGGCTGAACAGAATTACTCAAAATTTGGCAGAGAGGTAGTCCCTAGGTCAAGGAAGTGCCTTTTGTAGGTTTGGTGTAAATCTGTTCAGTAGATTCTGAGAAAATAGCCTTTAAATCAATATATATATCTGAGCCCGCTTACCGTACGCTTACCGTACGCTTACGGTAAGCGTACGGTGGCGTGCGCGAGCGCGATTCTGATTGGCTCTTAGATCTTAGTAAACATTCGAATCGGCCGAAACCAGGAAGCGGCGGCCGCCATTTTGTCTCTCGCACTGAGTGTTGTTTATCAAACATGATGGCCAAAAACATGTTACGGGGCTGTTTTGACAACTCCCTCCCACATAGTCATGTTGAGGGAGTCCACAAACATCCCCCAAGAGCAAAAACGGTTTTATTTTTTTTTCGGCAATTTCGCGGGGTACGCTTACCGTACGCTTACCGTAAGCGTACGGTAAAAAAATAAAAATAAAAAAAACACTATCCACACTTACCCCACCCCCTGTGCTTTTGGTGGGCGAAGGCCACCAAATGTACAGGGCTTATTAATAGGTAAAAAAAACTAAATTTTGGCAACATGAAATTATAAAATTGAAATAAAAAAAACACTATCCACATTGACCCCACCCCCTGTGCTTTTGGTGGCCGAAGGCCACCAAATGTACAGGGCTTATTAAAGTTGATAAAAACCGTGCATATATATATATATATATATTCACTGAAAAAACCATAGGTTTCACACACGTTATAGTTAGGAATTAGCATTTAAAAAACCTTGCAAATTCACTGAAAAAACCATAGGTTTCACACATGTTATAGTTAGTGGAAATTTTACTGATAAAAAACCAATGAAATTCCCCCGTTATAGTTACTGTAGGCAACTATAACTCACGCGACCGTAATCCTCTGCTGATGACATATGTGTCTTTATGAAAAAAAAATATTTGTAATATATGTATAGCTAAAATTTAATGGAAGAAGACATGGGCAAATAAGTGTCTAAATACAGTATTAGCATCAGCAGAGGATTGCGGTCGCGTGAGTTATAGTTGCCTACAGTAACTATAACGGGGGAATTTCATTGGTTTTTTATCAGTAAAATTTCCACTAACTATAACATGTGTGAAACCTATGGTTTTTTCAGTGAATATATACATATATATATATTTTGCATTCAGAGGTGAGCAAGTAAGGCAAGAGGGGTTCTTACACCACCTGTTGCTGACTTGAGATGGATGCACTTTATAAAGACATTTGTTTTTGTCGCAGCGATTGGGCAAATCACTTTGAAAGAACATGAGCTTATCAAAATATTGAACTGTGAATACATGCATTGCAAATTCCAGAAATGAATGATATTATCTTGCATGGTGCATTCTGGGACACGGAGGGATTCGGACTATAAAATCATTCAAACTGTCCGCCTTTGGATTTGGTCACCTGACATCACAGACTGCCCACCAATGATTAAGGCTGTTATAAAATCCGAAACACGTCTGATAGAGTGCTGCCGCATAGTATTCATTAAAGCGTGGTGAATCATTGAAGAAGGGCCTCGGCTTTCTTTATTTGTGCTGCCGGCAACTTAGCGGGATACTTGGTTCCCGTGGTGCTGAGGCCGCCCTGTCAGGGTCGGGGGCACCTTGTTATGGAGAACTATTGGTGAATATAGATATATGTTTAAAAAAACATAAAATTCCCTGAAAAAAACAGAGATTACAGGGATGTAATAGTTACGCTCAGGTTTCGCTTGTACAAAACCAGTAAAATTCAGCAGTTATAGTTAACTCTGACCCTCTGCAGCCAAGGGGACTTCATTCTCCTACCAGCAGTGCACCAGGAGGCATGTTTGCAAAGTGGTGCGAGGGTCTCTGGCAACTTGCCCGTTGTTTTGTTTGTAAGGGGGGACTGTGTGCCCCCCCTTTCCTGGGCCATTTTGGGCTCCAGATATCCCATCCCCGGCGCCAACCCTTTTTTCAATGGGGAGGAGGGCCATGCAGCTCCTCCACTCCCTGGCCCAATTTTATCCCCGGGGTCCAAGAGGAGGGGTCAGATGGCCCCCCTCTCAGTCCGATTTTGGGCCTGGGGACCCCATCCCCGGGCCCGGCCACTTTTTTATTTAAATAAATAAATAACAATAAAAGGGTTTGCGCAGCCTCCCTCCTGGGTGAATTTTGGCTCTGGGGACCCTATCCCCTGAGGCCCGGCCTCAAGTCTGGTCCCACCCAGGGAACCCAGATACTTTGCTGGGGACCACAGGGGGAGCTCAAGCCCCCTGCAGAACCTGCCGGCTCCCCACCTCCTGCCGGAGGTGGCATTGCTTTTAGACAGAGGATGCTGCTGAACATGCAGCTCCCTCTGTCCAAAAGCTATTCTGCTACATTTCTAGTGAGCAAGAGCATTTGTTATGCTCTCGCTTACTAGAAGTAGAGTAGAGATTACCATGGCTTGACGGGAGTGTAAATGCTCCCACCAAGCCTTACCAAACTGAAATGTCCCGGGGTGTGCACCCGGGACACTGCGGGAGCCAGCCCTGGGGGCTGGTGGTCCCCAGGGCCCTTATTGGCTCCAGAAGGGAGCCAAGCAGCCCCATCCTTTCTATTTGCCCCAGGGAGGAGGTGGTCCCCAGGTTTGCAGAGGGGCCGCAGCCCTCCTGCATTATTTCTAATTGAAGCGTTAGTGAGGTGGTGGACCCTGGAGTGTGTGGGGGTCTGCAAAGCCCCTCATTATGTCAAATTAAACCTCTGTGGATGTGAAGGCCCATAGCGATGCGTGGAGTACATGCACCCCCCGCATTTAGTCTAATTAAAGCTCCTGGAGAGGTGGTGTGATCCAGGGCTCCGGGGGTTCCTCGCACATTATTTTCAAGAAAACCCCATGGAGGTCATGATACCAGGTGCCGGGGGGCACAAGAGGCCCCCTATTCATAAATGTATAAGAGGTGGTGGTCCCTGGGGCAGCAGGTAAGGCCATACAGGCCTTCCCTGCAATGTTTTAAAGAAGCCCTGGGTTTGTGGTTGGCCGTGCCTGACCCTCCTATATCTGCATAATGCCGCCAAAACCTGGCCCACCCAGGCCCGATAATGAATGAAGTGCGGTCAACGCCCACATTTAAAAAAAAAAATATTTGTTTTACACAGTGGGGCCCAAGTGGGACCCTCCTAAGACGCCTAGAGGCACTGGGTGTTTGTACCTTGCCCCCTTTCTATCTTTATTACATTTATTGTATAGCCAAGATGTCTCCCAACACTTTCTGGTTGCAATGTTGGCAGGCAATCAAATTTCAGTAGGATTTTGGGGTCCCAGATATCTATATTTTTAAATCTATATTTTTAAATGCAAATATCTCTGAAACTACTGAATGGATTTACACCAAATTACAAAAAGCATGCTTTTTGGACCAACATCTAGCTTTCTGCCAAATTTGGATTAATTTTATTCAGTGATTCGGACTGCAGTCATGTTCAAAAAATGAAAAATCCCCACATACAAAACTTGGGGAAAACGCCTTTTGAAGCCACCCTTTTTTCTTGGCCCCCGCTTGACCGATCACCCCTAAACTTTCAACACAGTAGCTGAACCAAAAAAGGGACTTTTTTGTACGTATTGTGAAGATTCGTCAAGCGGCGAAAAAGTTATTGGCAAAAGAAAAAAACCTTTTCCTGTGGAAACTTTTGTCCTAACTACAACTACCTACTGGTGACTGGTGATATATACATATATATATATATATATATATATATATTCCCAGGTGATGACCTTCTTCTAAGTCATATAACAAGGCGCACACTGGTGGATAGTTCTCCAAAATGTAATCACCACTCGACAAAACAACCCACAGACGCGTTTCGGCTACACGCCTTTGTCAATGTCGGTGAAGCAAACGAAAATCACTATTTTTAAACACAAATGTAAACATGAAGAAAGGAAAATGGTGCATATTGGCTCTTACTAGACATAGAAAAAGGGTTAGGTTCGGGCACATATCGTTTCCACGGCAGACATCTTGGCATGGGCAAATTCTTTAATATCCCTGATTTCATATGGATACATGCTTGTACTATCCATCACATTCTCATTACGCCTTGTATAGGCATATCTTGTATATTACATGTACGTTTGTTATTCCATACTTGAGTACCAATGTACATGTTGAGAAAAAAACATCATTAATTTCTCATTATACATGTTCACAATCAAACGTCCCTGAGTTTTGCAATTGCGCCCTGGATGGGCAACCCCAATCGGACTGTAGCAAATATATGTTCTTCATAATTCATTTCTGTACATTTCATACATTTTGAAATATTTGCAAACAACATACACAGGTGCCTAATTCATTGCATCATTATTCGCCCTATCAACTTCCTTCAATACCCTTATCCTTTTCCTAGTGCCGATTCGGATACATCATATCTTAAATCAATTTATCTTTTATGGGATATGAATCCACAACTCTTCCTCATTATTGAGGCCTCTGGGGGTTTTTGATTGCAGTTCTACAATATACTTAGACTCCAACTGCCTCAGTTTCCTTGTTCTGTCCCCTCCCCTCTCATCTTTGGGGACCTGATCTATGCAAAAAAACTTTAAAAGGCTTTGGTCCGAATTATGCTTTTCTTGAAAGTGACATGCCACGGGATAAGCACTATCCCGATTCTTTATGGCACACATGTGTTCAAGAATTCGTTTTTTTTGCTGGATGGATAGTGCTTCCAACGTAGTTCATTTTACAGGGATAAGTCATACAATAAACTGCAAATTAGGTATCACAGTTCATAAATCTGTTAATCTTTCTTTTGGTTATTCTCTCTGGGATATCAAATTCCTTAACCTTCTCACTTTTTTTGCAAGCTTTGCAATTTCTCCAAAGATAAAAACCTGTTATCGTGTCCTTCTTCTTAGGTATTTTTGGAAAATTTTCTGAAAGATTTAAAAGACCTCAGGGTACCGGGAAGTGTACTCTGTTTTCATCCTTATTGCCTCTCTCTCATCCTGTTTCTGTTTTTGTGTTTCAGTTCTTATCAACAACAGATTCATCCTTACCAGAGTTTCTGCTTTCTTCTCTGCCTCCTGTAATACTCCTTCTGAGTAGCCTCGGGCTCTAAACCTTTTGAAAGCATCAGTTTTAGATTTGGCAAATTCACTTTCTGTAGAGCAATTCCATTTAAGCCTTACAAGTTCTCCATAGGGAACCCCACTAATTACACTCTTCGGATGGAAGCTACAAATCAAATCAGGTGTTTGTTAAGCGCGACTACATACCTGTAAGGGTCTCAAGGTGCTGGGGATGTGGGGGGGTTCACAGGTTCCAGTCCATCAAAGAGGGGGTCTGTCAAAGAGCCAGGTTCTGAGGTTTCTTGCGAAGATGGGGAGTGGTGTTATCTGTCTGAGGTGAAGCGGAAGGTCGTTCCAGGCTCTGGCCACGCAGAAGGAGAAGGAGCGGCCTCCCAATCTGGTCTTTCTGGTGCAGGGAACTAACGGCATAGGAGAGCTGGGCAGATCGTAGGGTCCTTTGGCGTGCGTGGAATATTCAGGTAGGCTGGTTCCGTGTCGTGGAGGGCCTTCTGAGCGTGGGTTAGCATCTTGAAGGTGACTCTAGCTTTGATGGCGAGCCAGTGGTGTGTACGCAGGTGCTGGGAGATGTGGTAGTGTCTTGGCAGGTTGAGGACCAGTCTTGCGGCGGCGTTTTGGTTGTTCTGTAGCTTGCGGGTGAGGTTTTTGTTTATTCGGGCATAGAGTGCATTGCTGTAGTCGAGTCTGCTGGTGACCAGGGCGTGAGTGACGGTCTTTCTGTGTTCCAGGGGGATCCATTTGAAGGTCTTAGGTAGGAGGCAGAGGGTGTGGAAGCAGGAGGACTAGACGGAATTGATCTGGTGGTCCATTTTGAGCTCTGAGTCCAGGATGATTCCCAGGTTGCGTGCGTGGTCCATGGGGGTGGGCTGGCTTCAGAGGGTGGGGGGCGACCAGGTATCGTTCCAGGCGTCTGGGTTTGGGCCCATGATGAGTACTTACGTTTCGTTGGTGTTTAGTTGTAGGCAGCTGTTTTTTATCTGTTTGGCAACGGCTTTCATGCCTTCTCGAAAGTTGTGTCTGGCGGTGTTGGGTACGTTGGATAGGGAGAGGATGAGTTGGGTATCATCTGCATATGACACAATGTTGAGTCCGTAGGTTCTGACGATGGGGGCGAGCAGAGCCATGTAGACGTTGAAGAGCGTAGGGCTGAGGGAAGACCCCTGGGGAACTCTGCAGGTGGTAGGTGTAGGGTCCGAGAGGAAAGGGGGGAGTCTGACCATCTGCATTCTGCCGGAGTGGAAGGAGCGGATCCAGTCGAGGGCCTTGTCTTGGATCCCTGCGTCGTGTAGTCTGCGTATTAGGGTGCGGTGAGAGACTGTGTTGAACGCCGCTGAGAGGTTGAGGCGGATGATGGCTTCTGTTTCTCCTTTGTCCAGTAAGGTACGGATGTCGCCTGTTGCGGCGAGGAGGGCGGTTTCCGTACTGTGTTTTTTTCTGAAGCGGGATTGGGAGGAGTCGAGGATGTTGTGCTCTTCGATGAATATGTCGAGTTGGCTGTTGATGGCTTTCTCGATGACTTTCACTGGGAACGGGAGCAGGGAGATGTGTCTGAAGTTTTTGAGGTCGTGGGGTCCGCCGAGGGTTTCTTCAGGAGGGGGTTGATCTCAGCGTGTTTCCAGTCATCAGGGAACGAGGCGGTTGCCAGGTAGCAGTTGATGGTGTGGCAGAGCATGGGTGCGATGGTGTCGGCGGCTCTGTTGAAAATGTGGTGGGGGCAGGGGTTTGTGGGGGCCCCGGAGTGGATTGACTTCATCGTCTTCAGTGTGTCTTCGGTGGTGAGGGCTGTCCAGTTGTCGATCGCTGGCTTCAGGGTGTCGGGGTGGTTGGTGAGGGTTCAGTGTGTTGGTTGTCTTCATCGAAGTTGTCATAGATGCTCTAGATTTTGTGGAGGAAAAAGGTGCTGAGTTTGTCACAGAGGTCTTGTGAGGGAGGGATGTTGGTGGACTCGCTGGTGGGTTGGGTGAACTCCTTAATGATGTTGAAGAGTTCTTTGCTGTTGTGTGCATGATTGGAGATTCTGTCTTTAATCGCTTTTTTCCTCGTTTTTCTGATGAGTTGGTGGTGGGCATTGGTGGAGCCTCTGAAGTTGTTGTGGGCTTCTGTGGATTTGGTGTTCCTCCAGGCCTTTTCGAGGTGGCAGCAAGTGCGTCTGGACTCTCGAAGTTCGGTGGTGAACCATCCAGCTTTCTTGGCGTGGGTGTTGTGGTTTTTCTTGAGGGGGGCTATGGTGTTGGCGCTGTCTGAGATCCATCTGTGCATGGTTCGGACTGTGGTGTTGGCGTCGTCGTTTTCTGCGATGGTTGGGGTGGAGTTGCTGAGTGAGAGGTTAGCTGGTCGTCTGTGATTCTGGTCCAGTTTCTTTGTGGGAGCAGGTGCTCGTGTCTGTGGATGGTGGGTGTTCTGAAGGTGAAGTGGACACATCGATGGTCAGTCCATGGGAGTTCGGTGGTGTGGTTGAAGGTGATGGAGTTTCCTGTTGTGAAGAGGGGGTTGAGGGTGTGTCCTGCTGAGTGTGTGGGTTCGGTCATGATCTGGCGGAGTCCAATGTTGTGGAGGTTGTCCAGGAGGGATGTCATGCTGGGCTCCAGTTGGTTGTTGAGGTGGAAGTTGAGGTCTCCCGGAAGGGTGTAGTTGGTGGACGCGATGGCATGCAGCGAGATGATGTCCATGATGGAGTTGGCAAAAAGTCAGCGGGGTCCAGGGAGTCGGTCGATGAGGGTTCCTCAGAGGGTGGAGGTAGGGCTGGCCAGTATCTTGAAGTGAAGGTGTTCCATCAGGTCTGTGGGCTCATCGGGGAGTGTGCTCAGGCGGAGGGTGGATTTGTGGATGATGGTGACTCCTCCTCCCAGGTGGGTGGGGTGGTCCTTGATGGAGATCTTGTATCCTTGGGGAATGGCAATGGCAATGTCCGGTCCTGAGGTGGTGTTGGTCCAGGTTTCGGTGAAGAATGCTATGTCCGGGGTAGTGCTGTCGAGAAGGTCCCAGATTTCAGTGGCGTGTTTGTGGAGGGATCGGACATTGAGGAGAATGCACTGCAGGGTCTTCGGTTCGATTGCATTCTTGTGGGCAGATTGCGCTGGGTCAGTGGTCTTGGCGGTGCTACAGGTGTGCCGGCAGCGGTGACAGCTGAAGGGTCCGTTGGTGTCGGCTGGTGATGCTAGCTTGCAGTTTTTGTTATGGCCTGGGTTGAGAGCGTGGAGTGCCGCTGGGTCGTAGCGTTGGCAGTACCGAGATCCAGGGTTCCTGACGCTGGTTGCAGTCGGGTTGCAGTTGGGCCATGGCCGGGCGCAGGCGAGCTTGCCTCTGGCGGCTGCCATTAAGTAGGGATCAGTGAGGGCTGGACAGCTGGGAGGTGGGGAGGGGAGCTGGATTGGGCCGGTAGCACTGGGTGTGCTGGGGGGAGGGGCCACGGAGGCAGCAGCAGCGGGGAAAAACGGGCTGAAAAAGGCAAAAGGAAAAAGGAAAAAAGAGAGAGAAAAGTGCAATTAAGGCAGCAAAAGTGCATGAAAGAGTGGAGAAAAGACACAGAGGACACAGGAGAGTGAAAGGGTGAGATTGAAATGAGGGTAGAAAACGAGTGCAAAACGGAGGAAAGACACAGAAGGAGAGTGAAGGGGGAGCTTGAAATGAGGGGAAAATGACAGAAAAAGTGCAAGAAAGATTGGAAGAAAGACACAGAGGACACAGGGGAGTGAAAGGGGGAGATTGAGATGAGGGTAAAAAACAAGTGAAAAAACGAGGAAAGACACAGAAGGAGAGTGAAGGGGGTAGCTTGAAATGAGGGGAAAACGACAGAAAATGGAGGAAAGACCCAGAGAGAGTGAAGGGGGGAGATAGAAGTGAGGGAAAAAACAAGTGAAAAGGAGAGAAAAAGTGGAGCAAGAGAATGGAGACAGGGGTCCACTGGACCAACAGGGATGAGGGGCAGGTAAAACCTGCGGGTGGAGGAGGGCCTCGAACACCAACACTCAAGAGTGCAGGGGCTTGGGGGAAGGCCTCCCTTAATGGTGGAGCTGCGAGGGAGGGAGAGCAATTTCACTGACAATGAGTCTGCGTGCAACGTGCTGTTTCCAGCCGTCGGCTTCCTGTACAGTGTGGCTTGTAAGGTGTTATCTTTAACATGGACCAGTAGATCTAAATACGGTACCTCTGTTTTACTAATGCATTCAGTAAACTTTAGATTGCAATTATTGTGATTGAAGCTGAAACATAGTGTCTAGCATCTTCCTGTGACCCCTTCCAGATAATGAAGAGGTTGTCTATGTAACGAGCCCACAACACAACCTTGTCCATCCAGTGCTCGTTTTGTCCTGCCGAGGCCATGTGCTTCTCCCACCAGCTCACAAATAAATTTGCGTAGCTGGGAGCGAAACACGTGCCCATCGCAGTCCCCTGTTTTTGATGCTACAACTCTCCTGAGAAAAGGAAGAGGTTATTTCTGAGGCTGAACGATATGAGTTCTAACAACATCAGATTGTGTTCATAGTATTTAGCATTTCTCTTTTGTAAAAAGAATTTGACTGCTTCCAGTCCTTTTTCATGTTTTATGCTAGTATATAAACTAGTCACGCCCAGCCTTATTAGTAACATGTCTGGCTCCCACTCAATGTTCGAAATAATGCTCAGTGGTGAAGGGAGGGGTGGGGCCTGATGTGACAAGTGTGCAAACACGCCCCGTGGTGAGTTTTAAGTTTGGGAATTAAGTCCCCTTGAATCCTGAGGTTCCCGGGAGGCCAACTAGCCCACCAGGAACCTCCAGTTAGAGCCACAGGGCTGTGTTGCAGAGAGGTGGTCCGAGGACACACCTCTTTTTACACCATTCTGAATAGCGGTTTTTTACACCTTTTACTAGGGAAAATGCAGTGCCCTTTCCCTCATGAGTTATGGAAATGTTATATCAGACCTCAATCAGTCTGGGAAGGGGGATTGGTATTATAAACTGCATATGATTCATCTAGTTTAACACATTGTATGGGTGGTTCAAAACTTGTATAAGTGCAGTTGCCCAATAACAAATCAAAGAATCTCAAGTGACTGGACCCAAGCAGGGAGCACAAAAGTGGAACAATACGCATAGTCAGTCATTTACTGAGAAACTTTGCACTGAGAATCATTGCTCTCCATGATGTGAGAGTTTCATTTTGATCACTAAAAGGCCTTGAGAACTGTGATTGAGTGGTCCTGTAAATACCAACTAACGGTTTCTGAAAATATGTTGGATTTGTTTCAGATTTGGCTTCATGCACTAGCTTCAGTACTTTAAGCAAATATATCATGCTACAAGGAGACAGCTAAGCTATCATGAAAAAACAAAATTTGATCTCAAGACTTGGAATGTCATCGCTGACAAGTCTCTGTAATTCAACATTGACTAAATAGGGCCTCTCGCTTAACACCAGCAACTATTCCACATCCTGGTTCTGAAAGCTATTCATAGCAGTCCTGGAACCAGAGCAAGATATTCTCATTTATTATGCTTTGGGAGAAGTGGGCGTTTATTTTATTGAAAGACCTACAACATAAGGAAAAGGGTATGCTATGTCTTCTCATGGTCTACTCACAATTAGAGAACCATCTTCTATGCTTCCAATACAGTAAGCAAAATGTTCATTCTTGCCTTCTGATAAAGATCAGCTCTAAGAAGTCAGTTGATCTCATTCCTTACTACATCCAATAACATGTTAAATATGTGCCTTGGCTAGACAAATTTAGGGTCTGTTTCTCCACTGAGGTTTGGTAACTGGGATATTCAAAAAAGAGCTGATCAAAGCATTGTTGGAAATATCCTTCCTAGGTAGAGTGATAACCAGTCTTCAGTGTTATTGAATGTGTTATCCAATCACCATCCTATTTTAATACTTCAAACCTAAAAGTCTAGTGGGTATTATGGTGACACTGCCATAAGCTTATTTTGAAAGCATTGCCTAATGCTTCTCTTCTGTCTGACTTTATGCCCCTTCACAGACCAGTGATCACAATTCTAGAGGTCTCTGATAACATGTTTTCTATGATTGATTAGGGATATATATTGCATGCTGATCCTTCTGGACTGTTAAGAGGCTTTCCAAAGCATACCGTTTGTAGCTCAAAAGCAATATCTCTTAAAGTTGCTAGAGTCTCTGTAGGAAAGTGGATTATTATTTTGAATGGATACTTGTCTGAGAGGATAAGGTTAGGTATTACACAAATTAAATGGACTAAATAGGCAATAAGGTAATGTGTAATATATTTAAGCAGGCCTTAGTAGAAAACTCAAGAAAACTTCAAAACTATTTTTAAAATACAGAACAAATTGTTATGAGTAAATTAAGACCAAACAACAACAATCCAAAATTGAGAACCTAACATATGAATTTTTGAAGGATGAGTGAAAAAAGCACCAAGATAAACAAAACTCCCAATGTAAGTCAATGGTCGTGGTAGATCAGGACCAAGATGCAATTTCAGGCGGATCACAATAGAGCCAAATTCGAACACACCAAGTGTATTGGTTTCAGTGAAATTCTGAAAGTCCCACTCTTGGAGAAGTAAACTCCCTCCTGTGCAAGACGCCACTGAAACTGTAGCCACCACTGTGGAACTGAAGACTGGCTACGTGAAGCAGGTTGGTCACATTGGCAGTCTGGAGTATTTGAGATTTCTAGCTGACAATTTTCGAAGTCTTAACTCAAAATGGGATTTAGTCACATTTTTGTAGGTGCAGACAACTGTGTGCACGAAGAAGCTGAAATTCAATCCCACATTGTGGAACTGCCAGGTGGATACTTTGTTCTCAAAGTTTCCAAACTTTTTTCTAGTGCCCAAATAAACAAAGGGCTACACATAAAAGGACTCCACTTGTTTCGAGGAAGGCATGTAGAGACTCTCATGGTGTCAGGCACGGGCCAACAGCAAAGTCCCTTTCCAATCCAGTTGCCATTGGCCTATTGGAATTATTTGCAGGAATGTCTTTTTCAGCATTTTTATGCTCCTTAAGATGCACAGGTGATACACAGGGGATCAGTCTTCTGATCCCTGGAGTGTTTCTGTCTTTAGGTTTCAATTGGAAGGTGATCTAAACTCCTCAGGTCTTTCTCACAGGTCACAGATGTCAAGTACAGCAGGTCCAGTGTGCCTGATAACCCTTCATAAATCCAGCAGTGTTCTTAGGAAGGCTGGGTGAGGGTCCAGCTTTTCAGGGTTCACAAGCCTGTGGGTGAGAGACACTCTAAGACACTCCAAGCCTCTCTCGGACCAGTGGAGTAAATATTCCCAAGACTTAACCTAACTACTTTTTAAGTAGTTCCTATTTTGCCTCCTGCAATAAGGCCTTCAATGCAATGTGTCAGGACAAATCCGAGATGGCTAAAGTCACCAGCCACACTAAACGTGGATTCTGAGAGCTGGAGGTGTGAAGGGAAGTGTACTGAGGAAATTATTAGTGTCCTCACACATCTAACACCAAAATACCAGTTTGAAGCAGGCACTGGACCAACAACATAAAATGAGACAGCATTATAGTAAAAACAATTAGGATCATTCAGTAACCATACAGCCCAGCCCATTTGATCCCTTTGAAAGGTGCAAAAGTTCTACACGTGCCTCAGACATGCCTGTCAGGCAGGATTTAACACTGTTGTACCAACAGGTGGGTAAGCAACTTAATCTGACTATTCTGCTGAACTTAGATGGTTCATCCCTGTCCATTGAGGTTGACCTGTCAAACAAAGTGGTCTATTGTGTGGCCCCTGGAAAGAATGTCACACATCATTAGAGACAAGGCAGCAGCTGTAGACGAGGGTCAATTAGCCTACACTGACAGCAAGTAAATAAAACTCTTCTGAAACCAACATTTGCTGACTAGTTAAAACAATTTCAACTTTATGAATGTAATAGAATTTCTGTAGCTGTTTCTTACTGATGCAGAAATAGTGATTTATTCTGTTTTACCAGTATTACCAATATCTCCAATAAGAACAGCTAAAGCCAATACATTGAAAATCGCTGACTATGCGCCCTACATTGTGGGCAATACAGTAACTTTAGGAATGTGTTATTTAGCACTTAGAAGCAGATTATTTGGTCTGTAGAAGAGCTTATGTTTACAGTTCTATCTGTAAACAGGAGAGCTTGCAGACTACAGGGGACCAGTGCTCAGTGTAGTCTGGTGCCATGTTTTCACGTTCACAAAGTGGATGGCATAATACATTGCTTCAGTCCATATGTGTCAGGACCAATCCAACCTTTTTCCTGAGAAGTTCATCTTGCCCACATACAATCACAGCAACGACCATGTGCATTTGAAAATATATCTGAAGTACTATACTGACTGTGTGTTGTCTCATTCCAGATCTCCTTCTCTGCGTCCACTCCTCATCTGGCCACTCCAAAACTCTGATCATTCTAACACAGAGTAGGTGCTGCCTGAAGGTTATCATTTGAGAGTACTGCTCTTGAGGAATTCTGCTTCAACATAAGACATTTGAGTTTACATACTGTAGATGTTGTTTTCACACAAAACAATTGACTGATAGGAAAATGAAATGTGCCAAATGGGATTGTAAGCAAATTTTGACTTTTGGGGTCAGAACACACACACTGGGCAAGGGATAGCAGGGTCCATTGTTTTAGTATGAAATTACCAGCAAGTGCGGCCTAAATTTCTTTTTAATCTGGAGGGGTAACCACCCAAAAAAAGATCACTTTGCACCAGTCTGCCCCTGAGCCCTCAAGCTAATCCAGTTTGTTGTAATAGGTGCATGGCGTAGTTCTGGGCAATTTGATTGTCTGCCAGCCTTAAACTTTGTGAAGTGACTGCAGGGTCCCAACTCCATTCCCTATTATTTACTATTTGCATTGCAATTCTGACCTCCCTCAGATTGGTTTGGTCTGAACTCCATTTGTATGTGGAAGCATATCTGTGTATCTAATAGTTGGTCAAATTAATCCAATAAAGATCAGTAGTCGATAAGCATTTTCAGAATTAATATCACAGATACACAGTGCAAAATTATATTTAGAAAGCAGAACTGAAATTGGTTTTCAAGATCATCTCGTTCTATTAAGTCAATCTGAATAATCTTTTTGACAGGCTCTCCTAGCTCCATATTTGTCATTTTAAACTTTGAACCTCACGTATTTTTACTAATTCCGCCTTGTCCACAGAGCCCTTCTGTAAAATGATGAGTGTAGCAATTTGGAGAACATCTGCCTTGTCTGCATGCTCAAACCTAATTTATGCTTTTTGTGGACCCTATTTTGGCTACTATTTGGACTGTTTGCACTCTAGCATCTGATATTCAGTGCCATGGCGCTTGTGTCCTGGTCCTAAAACTGGATTGGTAAAATTGGCTTTATCCAATTACTCTATCTAACATTCCTGAATGACCATAGTAGATGGTGCAGAAAATGCAGGAATGGCATGGAAGTTAAATGTAATTTGGGCACCGCAGTCTGCATTTACAACACAAACATACATGACACATTTATGTGGCTGCCAGGAACACAGAAGTACTCTAGCTGGGCTGCTGTTGCAAGGCCCTGCTGTAACGCATTGGCAAAGAAACGTTTCCTGGTCATGTAAGAAAACGTGTTTTATATATTATTGAGTCACCCCTTAAATGTATAGGCCCACCGTGAAGGGTGCCTAATATATATGAAAGGCGGTACTTAAATATTTGAAAAGGTGTGCCTTCACAGTGACTAACTACCTAGAAATGTTTCCACTTTGTAGGTGAAACTGCATTTCTACAAGCCAGGTCTGGATGTGATTAAAATATTTATTTTATATTTCTATGTGAAAAATGCTCAATAAATAATTCAAGGTTAGCTTACACTTATTTTCAACATTTGATCTAATGCTAAGAAGTTGTCATAACTTTAGTGGAAAAGTATCTTTGTAAAATGCACTTTGGGCTGCATGAGCCAGACCTGGCTTCAAAGCCAGTTCTGCCACTCATCACCTCTCTAAAAGAAAATACACACTTCTATTTACAGTAATAAATGTGGTCTGCCACAGAACAATAGGCCTGCCTTTTGACCCCGGAAGGCAAAGATCTTGTTGACAATTGACCCAGCCATCTGGGAGGAGTACAGAAGAGCTAGCAGAATGAAGGAGAGCCTTAACACTTTTTCTTTTGACTTGCTATTCCTAAATGGGGATGGTAGGATCTGCTCCTTATCATTCTGAGAGCCCCTTTAGACTCTCTCTGCCAAACCACAGTGAAAACCGGTTCAGAGCCTGACGGGAGTGGGGGAAGGGGATGGAGATCATCTAAATAGGGTTGTGGCTAGGGGCCTGTTTGGGAGATCTTCCAGAGGGAAAATGGGTTCAATCATCTTGAATGTAAGGGTTTAGGGAATTTTGTGGTAGTGCTTCAAGAGGAGGTGAGCTCAGACAGGCTTGGGTAGGGAACTCTAATCACTGACTAGTTTAAAGGCTAACACTGGCACTTCATCATCACCTCCTCAGAATATTCCTGGACCTCAGAAGACTATACATTAAGAACGCCCTACAGGAAGAAAGAAGACTTCTGGCATCTGCTTTGCACTGGGGGACTGGGACTGCTCTCAAAGGGTTGGGTGGTTGACAACCTGATGCCTGGCCTGCAGGACTGCAGACTCCAACAAGGCCCACTGGCCACAGAGGACATGACCCAACAGGAACCTTTGCTAGAGAGAGACCTGATGCCTAAAAGCCTGCCTGGAGGAGCTGAATGCTGTAGGAGTGCCCAGAAAGATCATTTCCAGCACTTATTGAAAAGTGTGCCTTTTTTATTTTTTATTTTACGGAGTTTTATATAGCACGAACTTGATCCGAAGGTATCGAGTATCAGAGTGCTTTACATAACACCAGTTGTGTTACATGAGGACACACTAGTTTTTGTTAGGCAGGGGGATATTAAGGTATTTGCCCAGAATCACAGCATGTTCAGCGTCATTACCGAGACTCGAACCCAGTTCCCCAGATTTGAGGTCGACCGCCCTGGCTGTTAGGCCAACTCCTCTCACTTGGGACATGAATATGAATTTTTCGGTCTCGCAGTGGGCTGCCATGCTTGCGCCCAACTGGGAGACTGCCAAACTCGTCCAATACACCGCCTGCAGGATTGGGAGTACATTACTGGTCTGGTGGTCGGTGCTTTGGCAGTCCCACGCTCTGGTACCACCAAAGTACGTTCCTGCACAGCATGGACTGCACCATATCATGCAGTCCATGCCTTGCAGGAACGAGGGGTGCATGCATACAGGGGGGGGGCACAAGATGTGCCCCCTGATGCATTCTCTGGCCCAGAGGCAACAGGGGGTCCTGTAGGGCCCCCGTAGTTTCCCCACCACCACCTTTTTCATGGCAGTCTCACTGGCATGAAAAGGAGGACAGTGAGGAAACTTGTAATATGCTTGGTGGCGCTACAGCTGCGCCATCAGCATATTGCTGTCTCACATTGCTGCAACACCACTGAGTCATCATGGATTCCAGGTGGTTGCAGTGGTCCTTTAGCGGTCCGAACGCAAAACTTCTAATAGGTTGGTCGGAATGCCGGTGCGGCGGTGCCTGCATCACCACCGCAGCATGTAGTCATGATAAGCCCCTTAGTCATTTTTCCATCTACAGAGGCCTGGGACATTGGACTGAGGGTTTCCCATTCAGGTTGCACCCAAGATGGGCAATTAAACCTAGGATTTGTCTCATTTGTAGCGTAATTCAGCACAGAAAAATTGAGCCTCTTACGTATCCTATTTGACATATCCAATTTCAAGAGACCCTCACTGGCATCAACATTGACCTTGCCCAGCTGAAGATTTTTCACTTTCAATTCACGGACTAAGGGTCTGATTTAGAGGTTCCTCAATCACAAAGTTGAAGAATATTTGTGATTAGAAGTGCCATAGGATATGATGCACTTGTAATGATGCAGATGGAATATCCACAGTGTTTGTGATGGAGGAACCTGAATGCCAAACTCCAAATCAGGCAACATTCCTAACGTACATTTTTTTACCACAATGACATATTAGTGTATATAATCTCTGCTTCATAGCGATCAGCTTGAAATCACACCTTCATTCTAGTGAACCTCAAACTGTTGCTTTTGATTCTGTTTCGCTTTTTCTAGGAGCTTTTTGCCTTAAAAATGTAAAACTCCACATATATACATGGTTACCCTTCCAAGTTTATTGATTTTGGTGTTTGTACTCATTATAGTTTTCTAAATTAGAACATCTATTGTTTTACTTTCTTGACTTTGAAATTGTTGGTTCTGATTGAACTTAATGCTAATTTCTCCCTTGGAACTGCCTACTGTATGTGCCGGAGCTATCAGCAGTTCAGCAGTTTCTCTGAGACTTGTATTGTGGCATAAACAGAGTGAGTATATTAAATTGCTACTGGTACACCCATTCAAAATTATTAACCCACTTACGAACAATGGGATATCAAGCATTTTCCACCATGCTACAATGTCATACCTGTCTGTTCTCTCACCAGACTACTTTAAATTGTGTTCAGGCAACAGTGTCATGCTCCAATGAGTTCATAGCTTAAGTGTTTGGTGCAAGACTGTCCTTAAAACAGGTTTCCTCTTCTCAGGGTAGAGTCACTACCAAAGTCAGCCTCCAAAGTCTAAACAGTTTGAAACACTCTGATAGAGGAGATATGGAAAAGTAGCCAGACACTGAGTACTTTCCTACAGTTTGTCAAAGGCAAGAAAAGAATGAGAGCCCAGTACCAGCCCATAATATCAACAACATCAGCGCAAAGGCTCTCAGTCACACCAGATCTGGTTAATCTATATCAGTCTACAAGGTCTGCTTTACCTCACTCTTGAGATAAAAGATTGTACGCATTTTGACTTAGGTAGAGATGATTCAGTGGTAGTTTAGTTTGGGTGGGAAGCAAAGATAACATGTTCTAGTTTAACTATATTTTTAAATGAGATAGAGCTTCCACTATTTATTGGTAAAGGCACAAGCCAATGGACCTCACTCATGATTCCCCAAAAATAAAACAGATGGATTTTTCATCTAAAAAATTATTCTCTGTTGCTAACATCTGTGGATGGCAACTCTAAAGCATAAACTCTCAAGTGAAGAGCTTTATATTCAGGAATATGCACATGGATGTCTATGAGTACTTGGGAAAAAATTGCACTGAATCCAAGAGTAATTTAGAATTTTCCAGGACAATTGTCCAATGACTGGGGTCTGCTAAATTTAGAAATTGTGTTTGACCAGTCCAAACCAGGAGCCACCAGGAGAAAAAAAAGGATTGACCACTGTTCTGCTTTGGCAAGGTGGAAGCGATAACCTGTGACCACCTTTTGTCCCCCAATGCCAAATTTTCCTTTTGAAAAATAATTACAGTTTTGTTAGGGATTGGGGGACATTTTAACATTTTCCCCTGCAGAACGTCCATAGTCAAGAACAGGTACAAAATAGTCAGACAGGGTATCAGAGTGGCTGCCTAATAATATAGGGTGGCCCCTCAATGCTGAATGTACTGTAGTGGGAGACTTGCTGAAAAAAGCTAATACTGGAGTCAGAGTTTGCTCTGATTGCAGCAAAATTGCCATCTTTATCAATCTCTAAAGAAGGTGAGGGGTTTTACAGGTGGGTTTTCGGGACAGCTACCAATTTTTTAAATATGTCCTTTCACTGCCTGCTTCTAAGTGATTCTCTTAAGCCTTCATGATGAGTGTCATGATTTTACCCAGAGCAATAACTCTAAGTGGAATCATGTCATCATCTGGATCTGTAAACTCCAGATGAGATCATCTGGAGATGTCATATTGAGGTAATCAGGCAGCACCATAGCTTTCCCCTAACCAAACCCTGCAGAGGAGGAAATTGTCCACCGGTTTCTGCTCAAAATTGGGAAAAAACAGCTGACCCAAGGGCTAATTTATGGGAAAGTCACGCAGTGCAGCAAGTCACCTTCCTGCCCGCACTGAATGACAGGGTAAAGGCAAGAATGCTATGCATTTAAGACAATTTAGCACATTACTGTAATTCCCCTTGCGCTGGCACCCTTTTGGCAGTCAAGTACCAACCCATGCACCCTTGCACCATGGTGCAAGGGTGCCTGCCTTACATGTAGGATTGTTTTTGTGCTGGAAGGTATACCTTAATGCACAAAAACAATCCTGGGAGACATATTCCTCTTGCTGTGTGTGCTACACAATGCAGCACACATAGAAAGATGCAAAAACAAAGAGAAATAGAGACAAATAGAGATGTTTCTCCTTGTTACGCCTCCTCTGGGAAGGTGTACGATTTTGGTACATACCCAGGTTTCCAAGTTTTGGCAATTCTGAGAATTCGTCAAAATCCATGGGAGTTGCATGGTAACACCCACGTAATGCCCATGTAATGCCTTCCCAGGGCAGCAATTTGCACCGCGTTGTGTTACTTCATATTTCTTAAGCCACTCAGAGCAACGCAAAGGGGCTTTGCATGGCTTAAAAAATCTGTCTTAAGGTTTGCATTGCCCTTACAGCACATTACATGGTGCAACAGCGAGGCAAACATCCTCAGAAATAGGTCCCCAGTGTCTCCAGGACAGTGTAGTTATTCCCCATTCTGTGGACCATATTCTTAATCTGTATATTTTAGTGGAGGAATACTGTCAACAATTATGAATTGCAACCTTGTGGTATTCCCTCACGAAAATCTACCAAACTCAGAATAAGAACCTAGCCTTTTGATGTAAAGGTCAAATATTAGCTCAAAGCAAGTCTGCCACTAAAAAACAGAATTGGGAGAAAAACTGAAAATGTAATCCTAAGAATAGTGATCAATCATGTAGAACCTTCAAAAAAGGGAACATAAGACGCTCTTTCATTTTAGTTCATCTATTTAAATCTTATGCTGTCCTAAATAACGGCGTAGAAACATTATATAACTATAATTTAGAAAAGGCCATTGGCCGGTCCAGCAATGTTCATGCGTTTTCATGAGCCAAAAACATCATGCCCATGTACTCTTGCCTGAACAAGTTCTGCTAGGAGACACCTCCCCTTGGAGGGGAATCTAGGGGGCATGCCAGGCACCAAAGGGGACAAGATAATGAGGACTGGGTTGTGTTTGGAGAGGGATGGGATCAGGAGGGGTGTCAGGGTCCACTGCAGTGGTAGATTCTGATGATGCTGGGGATGCTCCACTGCAGTGGTTGTCTTTGAGGGGGGTTCAGCTGTAGTGGTGGGGCAGATGGAGCTGAGGATGTGGTGACCTCAACTTTTTGGGGGATTTTGAAAACTTTGAGGGGTGTGTCGGGAATGGGGATGGGAGCGGTCTCATTAGTTCGTGGTTTGTGGGAGACTGAGGTACTGGACAGGTCTGGGTATCTATGGGTTGCTGTCGTGTTTTTCTTCTTCTGGGACCGGAGGGATTTTCTGATGGGTGCTGTTTGTTTCTGTTGTTTCTTCTTGGGGGGCAGATGCTGATGCCAGGTCAGGAGGGAGATACTTTCTCTGCATGGGGGGTGGTGTAGATTTGGGGAGGGAAGAATTTAACAGGAACAAGGGTGTGTGCCTGGACTGAGGGCAGAAACAGGAGAGGAAAGGGTAGGGGTTGTGGAGGCAAAGGGTTGTGAGGTATGCAAAGTGTCACTGGATGCATGTGTGTTGCATGCTGTCCCGTCCCTGGTGTAGAGTGTGCTGTCTGTCTCCTGCATGTGTGTGGTTTGAAATTTGTATCTATGTGTTTGTGCGCTGCGTGTGGATGTTGAGGTGTGTGTTTGCATGTGCTTGGGTCAGGGAGGGTAGTTGGGACAGTGGATGAGGAAGAGGTAGGAGGGGGGTACTGCTGGAGCAGGGACAGTGCTGCCATCAGTGTGGAGGCCATAGCCTGATTGGATCTCTGTAGGGCAGACATGAATGCCCGCCAGGAAGGACAACATGTCTGTCAAAAGAGTGGTATGTGCATGGAGGACATTCAGCACGGATGTCTGCCCCACAGCGATCTGCCTCAGGATGTCGTTGGCCTCCACACTGAGGGCAGCAGGGGAGACAGGGGCAGGGGGTGAGGTGCCTGGCCCAAAGGAGGTGCCTCCCCTGCCAAGGTAGCGGCCACGGACAATGGGATGGGGAGCAGCTGGGAGGGTAGAGATGGGAGTGGTGGTGGTAGTGGACTCTGAGGTTGTTAATCCAGTCTCAGTCTCCCCCACCACCACATGGTAGTCTTCACTGGAGCTGAGGTCTGCTTTGGAACCTGCTGATAGAGTTGCAGAGCCGCTCCCAGTGAGGCTCCCCTCACTCTCTCCGTCACTGGGTCCCTCCTCCTCCGAATCATTACTTGGCCAAGACTGACGTACTGCTCTCACCACATCCATGGCACTGTCTACTCCGGTGGTTGCTGATGATGCTGTGACCAAGAATAAAAATGAATTCCATGAGTTATCAATTTGTACTTGACGCATAGGTAACATCACAAATGGTAACAGATCCAAAGTATAAGACATAATATTGATTTGTGCTATTAGCTCTTGCTACATTAATATACATGGTACTTGTTAGTCTGCCAGTTAACCATTTCTCAATCACCCATGAAGTGATCTGCCACATTGGGTGTATCAACATCAAATAACATAACCACAAGGTTGACTAAGGGACCATGTAGCAGGGGATGTTTCGTCTTGTTCTCATTACTGTCTTATGTCCTGAAATTTCTGTCTCCTCTCCTGCAAGTGAGTTTAGCCATCACAATGGGAATATGTTTCTCAGATTTGAATTGAGACATGGTATACATTATTCTATGCTTAGTCATCAAATGGGGAACCATTGGCTCACATGTCACAGATCAAATGTCTTCTTTGTCAAACATTCACAATGTGTAGTCATTGAATGAGTCAAGTCACACAGATAACAGTGATTGTGCTAATTTGTCCTGTAACTTAGGTTCTCTACTGTTAGTTCACACATATGACTCGTGTTGCTGAGACACCAAGGCAGTATGCACAGCTAGGCTGACAGGCATGTGGTACACTGTCCTGTGTCATCTAGGCACAGTGTCATGTAGGAGAATCAGCTCATGGTTCACAGATGTGAAAAAAGGATTAAAAACATCCAAGTCTGATCGCTGCAGCTTCACAATGCCAGAGCTGGAACACCATTCTAATGGCACATCTTGGTGCATTGACTGTAGAGACTATTGTTACTGAACCAATATCGACCATGAGTACAGTCAACACTGTGGACAAATCCTGTCTAGATTCCAAAAGTCCCCATTTGTAAGAGCTAAGTCTGAATGTCCCTCACTTCAACTACACATCATGCACACTTTGTACAGCTGATATTGCTCCAGTTTAACATCTCATTTTGGTAACCAACTCAAATTTGATGCATATTTCACATCTCTGAATCAGACAGATATGCATCAAACACATGGTTTACTAAGCCATCAAGCAGGAATAGACAAGAAGAGTTGTGACTGTATACCTCACGTCATAACTCACAATTTCAGCCATGTTTCAACCAGTGAAAATCTGTGTTTGACACTGAATGGCTTGTGTTTTCACCGTTACAGAGTCAGACACATGGACTCACTCTTTAGATTGGTGAGTATATAATATTCAACAATATCATGTGACCAGAGTTAGCCTAGCTGTGATTGTCCAATGGGATACATGTGATTACACTTAGCAGCACGTCTGGGACCATACATTGGCACACGGACCAAGCCAAACTCAGCTAGGCCTAATCATAGACAACACGCTCCGGCAAAATGTATAACGTGGGCTTTCCATAAATGAGTGCTCAATTTACAACATACCTCAATGATTTGTTGAAACCACACTGAAAACAGGCTCACCCATCAGTGAAAGTGCAGACACATGTCAAGCTATCAAAATCATGCTGAAGCTCATCCACATGCACGTGTTCAGAATTTTGGATGAACACATGTGCATGCCACTACTGCTACTCCGCTGAACATGACTTACTCATATGTCCCTGATGTGGGGGCATTACCTGCCATCTGATGATCCTTCTGCGAATGCATTGTGTCAAAATAACTGTATGTTTAGCAGACTGACGGTATGTAAAAGTGCCATCAGGCTGAGATATTACAACATGCATGCTTAAAGATAGAAGTGCAACAAGGCACATACTTACCCCCTCCTTGCTGCTGTTTAGCCTTCAACCACCCATCCAGGTCAGGGAAGACCACTACTAGGATGAGGAGCATGTAAAATGTCAGGGTTCTGCGCCTGCCTCTCTTGCCAGGTTGCGACAGGCCTGCTGGACCTCATCTATCTTCTTGGCCCAGCCACGAAGGTCCTGCCACCTCTTATGGCAATGAAGGACACAACGATATGTGACCCCCACATAACGCACCTTGCGGGCGATGGTCCTCCACATCTTCGCCTTCTCATAGGGGTTGACCTGTAAGGATGACATGGTGACAGTCCCTTAGTTCACATGCTACATGTTTCTGAGCGAGTGAGTGGTCATGGTGAAATTGGCAAAAATGTCTAAGGGGAATGCATATGGCATCATGTCCTGTTTTCAATGACAATTCTGTCCCATGACAACAGTGATGATATGTTTGCCTCAGTACACACACTTCTACAGCAGAATACCTGCCCAGAACAGTTCCCTACACATAGTTAAATTTGCAAAAACCCCAAATGAATAATTACAAATTAAATTTAAAATGCCTGCAATGCACGGTTATTACGCTGTAATAATCACTCACCTGCTCCTCTGGTTTGCCATAGATCTGGCTGTGTAGTGGCAGGAGTGTGTCCAGCAGGGCCTGGTTCTTCTCCTCAGTGAAAGTTAGGGCCCTGGACTGTGTCTGTGCCATATTGGCTACCCGAGGATGTGGTAACAGCAGCAGAAAGATGGGGAGGTGCAGGAATGTTGCAGGTAGTGTAGGCAAGTGCCGTCTCTAGGGACATATGACTTATATCCAAACAACAGAGGCCGTCTCAAATCTATGCATCCAAAGTGATAGGTTTGCGTCGCTCGCATTTTCCGAATCGGTCCAATGCATAACATTGTTTGCATATGACACGCCTACTGCGACGTTCAAACATTCATCATTGTAGTGCGATTGGCTTTGATAAATTTGTGATGGGAGGTAAACGAGTCGGATTCCACGCGATGAAGACACGAGCCTAAACGTGCATCGCTCACCATAACAATGAACAACCAATGGCAGTGACTGAATCGGTTCAGATGGGGATACTACGTCCTTTGAATACTCACCTGCGTCGCTCACCATAACAACGAACAGCCAATGGCAGTGAGAGAATTGGTTCGGATGCGGGTACTGCATGTATTAGACACTCACATGAGAAGCTAACCTTGAGGGGGCACTTGACACAATGTTTTATGGGAAATGCCAACATGTAGCTGGACAAATCCAGTAATCCACATTGGATTGGTCACAGTGTCTATTGTTATTGTGTGGATGTACATGTGCATTCTTGCTTTGTCACTGCATTTGTGGAATGTATGACCCATTGTGTAATTGCTGTCATTTCAGACAGTAGATGTCTGTTGTGTGAGTAATGACTGAAGCTTTAGCATTTGGATGAGTAGACAGTGACATTATTCTGCTTCTTCAGCTTGTTTGTGTAATGTGAATTATTAGTCTATCTGTGTGCACAAAACTTCAGTGTATGGTGTTGTTACATATATTTTCATCATCAACATTGAATATAGTCTGTGCATATGATTGTATGTGTGATGTTGACATAACTACATGACAGTGTCCACCCTGTTACAGTGGTGGGCATGATTGAGTATGTGAGATACTGTGTATATCAGGTGTCACACATATCTTGCATTACATGTTGCTATTCTTTCTAACTATTAAACATGTAATTGTTCACAACAACATCAATGTCTGATATTTGTCTGTGGAAGAATTGAGT
Organism: Triturus cristatus; assembly: GCF_964204655.1. Classification (NCBI taxonomy): domain Eukaryota; kingdom Metazoa; phylum Chordata; class Amphibia; order Caudata; family Salamandridae; genus Triturus; species Triturus cristatus. Next base: position 744,822,274 of record NC_140583.1, read on the forward strand.
ATGTGATGCTTGCTCACATTGATGATGTCTGACACTATGTAATATGTACTGTAACCCACTCTAATTGCTGTGTCACCATACCTTAGTAACATATCTGGGGAGGGTACTGATGCTGTGATATGTATCTATGATCATCCTTTTTTAATTGAAATTTGTTTCTCAAATGTAATGTGGCTTCAGTTGTGTTCACATTTCATGTTCTGTCCATCTCAATGCATGTTGCTTTGTATATTGTGACCTGACACCAACTGTATTTTCACTCTACACATAGGTATCGCAGACGGCCTCCAGTGTAAAGACCGTGGAAGAATGTGACACCATCAGGAAATACCAGTTCACCAGGCCAATAATTGCGCAGTTGGCACCTCATCTGCAGCCTGGCAGCACATATCCAACTGCACTGACGCCCAAAGTTAAGGTTATGGCAGCTTTACATTTCTTTGCCACCGCCTCATTTCAATACGCAGCGGCAACATCTGGTGGAATGTCACAAACCATGTACAGCCGTGTTTTTTGTGATGTTTTGGATGCATTGCTCTGTTACCTGGAACACTAAATTTAGTTCTCAACAGCTGGAGAGTTGTCAGACATCAAGGGGGAATTCTATGCATCAGGACAGATACCCCATATCATTGGCTCAATTGATGACACGCACGAGCATTGGTACCACCACAGGCAAATAAGGTGGTGTATCACAAACGCAAACATTACCACTCCATCAATGTCTAGGTGGTATGTTTGGCTGACATGTCAATCTCCCATCTGAGCATGTTTTCCAGGATCGGCACGAGGAACAGCGTCATCCACCATTTGATGCCTCACCTGCAACAGAACCGTGCCTTGCTTGTTGGTAGGTGAAGTAGCATGTGTGTGTTGTTTTGTATGTTGATTGTATGTCAGATAATGCTCTGTTAACCAACAACTGAATAATTTTTTCTGTGTTCCGTATAGGAGACACGGGGTACTGCAACCAGCCTTGGTTACTGACACCAGTCTGTAACCCAGTCACCCCTGCAGAAGTGCATTTTAATGAGGCCCATGGTAGGAGCCAACGAGTCATTGAGCGGACCTTTGGCATCCTGAAGGCAACATTCCACTGTCTGGATAGGACAGGAGGAGCCCTCTGATATGCCCCATTAAAGGTGTGCAAGATCATCACAGTGTTCTGCATGCTCCACAACTTGGCTATACGGAGAGATATACCACTCACACAGGATGACGGAGACCAGCTTCCACCAGCGATGGAAGATCCTGGACTAGGACATGATGACAGTGGGGATGATGATGATGGCGTGGGTTTGAGACAACAGCTTATCCAGAACTTTTACACATGAGGGTGGGTATGCAATCTAAGTAGGAGACTAGCATCAATTGTTTGTTGTTGTGTTGCTGGTGGACAATGTGTATGTATACTTATGAGTGTATGAAAATAGCCATGATGTTTGTTGTATGATATATTTTTGAAATGGAAAAGTTGAGATGTACAGTGTTACCATGAATCCTAGTTAGTGTCAACACTGTAAATCTTGTGCTTCAGATGACATTGTTTGCTAAATTGAGCTGTCTTCATCCTGTGTGCCTAACTCTGTTCTATGTTTCTCCTTACCAGGGTACTTTGCCATGTCAACCCGCAAGTTGTGACCTCACCAGACCCCGGATGCTGTGACATACTAAAACATTGGACTTTTTTGGTAATCCATGGCACGCACTACCTTTTGGACTGATGGGTATTAATCTTTACTTTAGAGCATTTGGTTACTGTGTAATGTCATGTGACATTGTGTTAAGGCACCAGGTTTTTTCAGGAAAATAAACCTGTGCTACACAATGAGGTCTGCCTTGTCTGTTTTCACACATCCAGAGATTATTTGGAAAAGAAAAATGCTCCACGATGAAATGCGTTGCTATCAAAGATTGTTGATTGTACTTGCAAATGGTGCTAGTATTATAAGCAATAGACTTGCATTGTATCTGTAACATGTCCTATGGGGTTGTTTTATGACCTGGCTGTGTCTATCTATCATGCTGTGACAAGGTACATTTACTCACAAGCCAGTACTTTTTCTCTTTAAAGTGATGTGGTACCAATGTTGTTGATACTTTTTCATCTTTGAGGTTTTCTGCATCATTTCAATATTTACACTTGACATTCAAAGTCACAACATGAGCAAGTTTTTGTGCAAAGTGATTTATCTTAGTGCATAACGTAATGAACTCAGTCCACATCATGGTAGCGTACTCAACAAAACTAATAAACAAAGTGCAGTTAGGACTTGGAGTGTTTCTAGATGAGGTATTCCAAAGTAGATCCACAGTTATTTGAGTCCATAGTCCAACTTCAACCCTCCAGCCAATGTGGGACAGTTCAGTGACAGTCAAAAAAGTGAATGCTTGGAACACAATGGAGGATATCAGGAGCGGGTAGTAACTTCCTGGAGGTGATGCGTAGCCATCTGTCTCTCACTGTTTGTTCTTCGGACGACCAACTTCATGTTTTTCAGGGGGACCCTCAGGTGCAGGGAGCGGAGGTGCTTGGTGCTTTCCACCAGAGTCCACATCCCTCCCCGTGGTTGTTGCAGATGTTGTTGCACTGGATGTTGTAGGCACACAGGGAGGTGTGGACATGTTGGTGGCAATCTGGTGGAGGCAGATGAGAATGTCCCTGTGCACCGCCGTAAGGTCATCAATTTCTTTCCATCTACCTGTCCATTTTCTCATAGTGGCCTACCTGCTGCTGTTGCATGGTCCTGAGGATCACAACGATCTTGCCCATTTCTACATGTGAGTCCTCATAGGCATGGAGGATTCTGGGGAGGTTTTGGGTCTCCTCATCAGCAGCACCAGCTGCATGATGGTGCCAGTCCCCACAGCCCCTCCCATCATCCGTACCCACCAGAGCAGGACCTGTTGCTGCTGGCACAACAGACAGAGAGCCTCCATCATTGATGGCAGTGGTGGTGTTGACTGGCAAATACTTGGGGCCCGATTCACAGAACAAACTTAAGACAAAATCCTAAACTTACTACCATTTTGGTATTCACAGAAGGCACTTGCTCATTTTGGTATTCACAGAAGACACTTACTCATTTCGGTATTTACAGAAGTTAGGAGTCCTAACTTTAGGACTCCAAAATGCCTTCTGTGAATACCGAAAGTCTTAAAGTTAGGATTTTTCTCAGTTTAGGAGTCCTAAAGTTAGGAGTCCTAACTTTACTACTCCTAAACTGAGAAAAATCCTAATTTTAAGACTTTCGGTATTTACAGAAGGCATTTAGGAGTCCTAAAGTTAGGAGTCCTAACTTTACTACTCCGAAACTGAGAAAAATCCTAATTTTAAGACCTTCGGTATTCACAGATGGCATTTAGGAGTCCTCAAGTTAGGACTCCGAATTTCTATGAATACCGAAATGAGTAAGTGCCTTCTGTGAATACCAAAATTAGTAAGTGCCTTCTGTGAATACCAAAATGGTAGTAAGTTTAGGATTTTGTCTTAAGTTAGTTCTTTGAATCGGGCCTTGAGTGCCCTGTGTTGCTGTGCTGTTGGTTTTGTCCTGGGCTGATGTGTCCGTGCGGGTAGGGGTCAGCTGTGTGTTGTCTGCTGAGGTGGGAGTGGTTGCAGAGGATCCAGATCTTGCTGCCGCTGGTGCCAGTGGGGTGACCCAAACCAGATGGGCCAGGTTGGTCCTCGTCGTCAAAGGATGGATGAGAGACATCAACACTGGAGAGCTCTTGCTCAACCAGAGACTGGGACTGGCTGTCCTGGATGGTTCCAGTGGTGTTCCCAGCTCACCCTGTGGGTACAGAAACAACACAATGACAGTTGTAATTTCCAATGCCCCTCAATTCATAACCATTACATAGGCTACTGAACCTAATGATGAGTTAATGAAGATAGATTGGCCTCCTTCATCCATGATGCTGGCCTATTTTGTGGGATAAGTATGTATTTTTGACAAGAGGGGATTGATGGACATGTCCAGGTATGTGCATAACTTGACCTGTTGTGTTTAGTTAACATTACATGTCCAAAGACATTGACTGGTTCATGACACCCTGTGAATGACACAGGTGTGTTTTTGTTGTCCACATCTTTACTTTCACAGTGAGGTACATACACTTTCTCTCTCTATGTAGGTACTTTTTGGTGACTGTGTACTGGTCTTAGTTCATGTCTTTTGCAGTCACATTGGTGTGGCTGCCTACACACTCACATTCTATTAACATATCCAGAAAGTTGTTGAAATGGAGTGAATAAAGTGCTTCTTGTTATCATCTAATTCTACACATGTGATTGGCTGTGACTAGCAAAATGTGTGACTAGTTAGCTTTGTGGCTACACTGACCATGTACTTCGTACATTGACTCTATGTTCAAATGAGTTCACAAACTCAGCTTTCTGCATTTTTGTGGCTAAGAACTATGAAAATCTGATGTTTGAGTGCTTGTTCTCTATTTGTGAGACTTTCACACCTCCTCCCACCCAGCCCCACCAGGACACCAGGAAGACTATTGTCCAGGCAATGTTTGTAAGTGTACTTGCAAGATATTTGTCAATGGTGGCTGGTGTTTGTAGCACATAGGCTAATGTGGCAGTTGTACTAGGTTCAGACAGCAGTCCCCAGTGTCTGCCATCCTGCTAGCAAACGTGAACTCACTGTGAGGTAGGCAAAACCCCTGAAGAAGTGTTTGTGCTGTGTGTGTAGGAGTGTTTGCTGTTCTTCCTAGTACCATCTGTCTCAGTCCTACATACACCTTGCCGTCCAGCGTAAAAAGGCCAACAAGACATAAGCTTACCTCACAGTGTGTGAGAATCTCCCGGCCGACTGTCTGGCACTGGGAACTGGTGTCTGAATTGAAGACAACTCCCCTCATGGCCTTGTGCCCCACACACCAGGCCCCAGTCTATGCCATTTAATCATTGGATGTCCCCTCACTGTCAGGTAATCATGGTTCTTAGTGGCTTGTGTGGTAGTGTGTGAGGAGGAGTGTTTGCAATGGCCAGATCTCCCATCAGACCCTGTACTACACACACTCTTTACTCCATGCAAAAAACAGAACCCCTGGAACTATGGTTTCTTGCAAGTGAGTGGATATGTACTGACAAAGATGGCTGGCACAGGTGCCTGGTGTTCTGAGCACAAGTCACTGTTGGTATTTATGGAAAAGTCAGACATGAGTGCCCCATGTCCTGCATGCTGCTAGTAAATTACAAAAAACTGTGTGTACACATGGGGGCATATCAGCAACACCCGTCGATAATTATCGCTCAGCGCTCTTAGCGTGAGGATAATTATCGCCGGGTAACGTGGATTTTTATCGCTGAGATAGCGTGCTATTAGCAACGCTTATCTCCTCAGCGATAAAAATCCTCACGCTAACTGCCTAACGTGAGATTATCGCTGGAAACCCAGCGATAATCTCACGTAGTGTGGTGTTAGCTTGCTGATAGGGACTCACAAACTTAGCCATGATATCCACCTTCCATAGGATATCATGGCTAAGTCAGTCCTGAAGCAGGCATAAGGAAAGTAGCGATAACAGGGGTTATCGCTTCTTTTCCTGACGCTATGCTCCATAGCATGGGGCTTGATGATAGGAGAAATGTCGCTTAGCGACATTTCTCCTGTCATGTTAGGCCAGGAACACCCACTTTGCATCTCATTAGAGATGCAAAGCTGGGCGTTAGGAATCCTGACGCTAAAGCAAGGTTTCACGCGTTAGTGTGGCCTTGCTAATATAGCGATAAAATTATCGCCGCTTTTCGGCCGAAAATGGCCGCAAAAGCGGCGATAATTTTTTATCGCCTGCTTGTAAATATGCCCCTTAGTTCCTGTTGTTAAGTTTGTGATGGTTGGGAGTGTGTATGTTGGGCAGCACCTGATGTGAGTTTAGGCTTTTTGAAATGCTCCTCCTTCTCCTCCCAGCCCAGCTAACTCCTCTGAGACTATGGCTAACTATCAGTGAGGGTAAGTATTTTTCTAGCAAGGAATCTGACACTGGTGCATGGTGTCTAACTTGAATCCAAATTCCAACTAGGCTGTGTGCCCAAAACACCATGCTCCAGCATCAGGCATCTTGCTGTTGCACTTCCAATCACTGTCAGGTAGGCATAGACCCAGGTGGAGTGGCTGTTTGTGGTGGTTGTAGTAGTGTTTACCATTACTCCTACTCACACCACGCTCTGTCCTTCACACACTCTTCCCACCCAGAAAAAACTGACCACATGTCGGAATGTTTTCCTGGAAGTGATTGGAAATGTATTATCAAGCTGTGTGATACTTGTGCCTGGTTTGTGATTTGGCCGAACATCCCAACAGTGACTTGTGGTCCACACAGCAGCCCACAGTGTCATCTATTGTTCCAGTACACACACACCTTCCCTGTCAGTAGCAAAAACCTACCTATGACTCAGTTTCCCTGACAGTGAGTGTGAATGTACTTGCAAGATGTCTGACACTGATGACTGGGACCCATTTGTCCTCAACTCCCAGCAGGGCATAGGTGTCCAGCAGAAGTCCCCAGTGTCAACCATTTTGTCAGTAGATTTCCACTCACTGTCAGGTAAGCATGGTTTATGGTGGTCTGTTTATGTTGGTTGGGAGGGGGAGTGTTTGCCCTGGCTTCAACTCCCATCATGCCCTGTCCGCCACACACCTTCCCAGCCAGACCAAACAGCAGGACCTGGAACTATACAGTCCCTGACAGTGAGTGGAAATTGTACTGCATGACACTGGCAACTGGTGTTGGAGCACACTCAATCTGATGTGCTGTTGGAGCTGTGTGGGAAGGTGGGTGTGAGCACAGGCCCGATGGGAGTAGTAGTCACAGCAAACACTCCTCCGCACACACAGCCCAAACAGACCCACTGTAACTATGCATCCCTCACACTGAGTGGAAATGTAGTAGCAAGATGGCTGACACCGCTGCATGGTGTCTGGAGTACAAGGCCTTGATGGGAGTTGTAGTCAAGTCAAACAACTTGCAACAATGTCAGAGTGAGTAGAAAAGTACTGGCAAGATGTCTGGCGCTGGCACATGTAGTTTGATTTGACTACAACTCCCTTCAGGCTGTGTGCTCCAGACAGTGTGCAGCAGTGTCAGACATTTTTCCAGTACATTTCCACTCACTGTAAGGGATGCATAGCTCCACTGGGTGTGTTTGGTCTGTGTGTGAGGAGGAGTGTTTGCTGCGACTACAAGTCCCATGGGTCCTGTCACTGTGCCCAGACCCACCTTCCCAGCCATCACAAACAACCTACCAGTGATCATTTTCCTGTGAGTGAGAGGAAACTTACTGGGAAGATGTCTGATGCTGATGCATGTGGTTTGACTTGGCTACACATCCCCTCAGGCCTTGTGCTCCAGACAGCATGCAGCAGTGTCAGCCATCTTGCCAGTGCATTTCCACTCACTGTGAGGGATGCATAGTTCCATTCGGTGTGTTTGGTCTGTGTGTGAGGAGGAGTGTATGCTGCGACTACAAGTCCAATGTGACTTGTACCCAGACCCACTTTCCCAGCCGTCCCTAACAGCCTACCAGTGATTTAGCTTTCCTGTGAGTGAGTAGAAAAATACTGTCAAGATGTCTGATGCTGGAGCATGTTGTTTGGAGCACAAGTCCTTCGTGTGAATTTGTGAGAAGTATGTACATGGTTATAGTTTTGTGCATTTTCAATTTCATTGTGGGTATATTTGCTATCAATCTGACATACACATCACATGCTCTTTGAATCTATTTTTGTAACTATGTTTAGACTGTCATTTGTTTAACTGTATCCTTTACCGTGATGTCTCTAGAGGTGTAATTGGTAACTTTCTTTGAAAGTGGATTGGGTACTTACCAGTCTCTGGTGCTTCTGCGAGTCCATAGACGCTCTCCGGCGGAAGGATGGCATGCCCCTTCTCCTCCCAGGAAGTGAAGTGGACAGGTTGTGCAGGAGGGCCACCGCCAGTCTGCTGGCTTTTGGGGTGTTCCCTGCCCAGCAGTTTTTTACCCTCCTTCACACATCATAATACCTGTCCCTAATATCATCCATTTTGCTCAGGCAAGGTGCTTGAGCATTCACCTTGTTGACTGTCCTCTCCCACATCCTATTTCTCTGGGACAGGGAGGTCTGCTAGACTTGGTTCCCAAATAACTGTGGCTCTACTCCAACAATTTCATCTACAAGCACTTCCAACTCCTTCTCTGTAAAACATGGCTGCTTCATTTTGGCCATAGTGAGGGTGAAGGTGAAGGTGAAGGTGAGTGTGAATGTGAATGTGAATCTGAAAAAGAGTGTGTGTCTGTGAGAATTGTGTAAACTGAAATCTGTGCAAGTTGTGTGGTGTGTGGTGTGAGTGTGTGAGGCAGAGAGGCAGAGAGCAGGGAATGTATAGTGGTGGCTCCTTGGACCTAATAGCAGTTGTTGCAAAGGATCATGGTCATGGTGCTGGCCCTTTGTATAAGTGGACTTATGGGTGTGGCAGTTTTGAAAAAAAAAAATATTTATTTATGTATTTTGCGTTGACAATGGTTGTTTTGACTGTTATTGCCTTTTTTCCCCTTGACATTCGTTACACAGTCCGAGCGGTTTCCGAAACAGAGTCGTATGAATTGTCATCTGCTCAGGGGTTAAAATGAGTCTGATTCGTAACAGGCATACTATTCTTAAGCGTTTACACACGAGTCGCTCGCATCGGTCCTGTTTCCAGACTTTTCTTTCGGAAGGATTGTGTTCCATACGACTCGGTTGGAGTTTAACATGGAATCCATCATACTCCGTCACTCAGTAGGCTTGCAGTCGAGTCGGTCAGAAAGCATTCCTAAAAAAGAGATAGAAAAAATACAGAGGAAAATAACTTGTTTTATCTGGGCTCCAGGGGAAGCTAGCCTCTCTTGGAAAAAATTGAGGAGCCTGAAGATAGGGGTCTGGCATTACCAGACATATTTTTCTTGCACGGCTTTCCAACTTAAGAACTGTAGATAGTTTAACATGGGTTTGGATTCTATCAGAAATGGTGACATGGCTGGGACCCACAGGCTTTTTATACAAATTTGGGGCCCAAGGTTTTTGAAGAAAGTCTGTCTGAAAGTTTTAAAAGCTGCACTTGGCCTTTGGTACAGGGTTTCGGAATATCTTGGGCCTTAGATACGATATTGATTTCTCGCCTATTTTGGGATCACCCCAAAATGTCTGTTGGATAGGCTGAGTCTTCCTTGGAGGGAGGTAGGGATAAACAGTTGGGAGGATCTCTTTACAGTACAAGGGCTTTTACCTTGGAAAGCACTTGAAGCAAAGACAGGGGGTTCCCTTTCTAGGTTTATATATGTACAGCTCACTTCTTGATATGTGAGTGCTAATTGGGAGATTGGTGGGGCCTAGGAGGTTGAAGTACTCCTGCAAGATACACAGCCCATAAGTAATGAGGTCTCTATATGGTATTGGAAGCTCTTGCAAGCTGAGGAAGAAACTTCAGAGGCACTTATGGAACCTGGAAGGGAGCAATTCCAGAATCCGAGCTCCCGCATTTATGGCAAATCTCATTGAAATTGTTATATTCTATGATCAATCCAGTCAATATAAAAAAACAATCATTTTTAGACTATTAATAGAATACACTGGACACCCCTGAGGTTATCAAGATTTGTGCGTTCCCCGATTCCAAGAATCTTGAAACAAATGAAGAGCACATTTATCCACTTTCCCTTCAATTAGTGGGTTTGGTAACAAGGCGAGCAATATTATAGAAGATATCCTGGGACTTATGATTGAGATGAGCCCCGTGCTGGTGCTGATGGGAGTTGATACAGAGTCACTTGGCTTTTTGGGCAGATGGCAGGGGGGCTTGCTTTTTTATTTGGTGCTACTTGCAAGAAGGGAAATCTGAAAACATTGCCTAAATGCGGCAGCTCCGCTTCTACAGGATTGGCTTGAAGCTGTGGGCCGGACATGCAAGACGGACTTGGGCTGCACCCTAGGTAGCGCAGATACTATCTGGGCAGACTTTCTAAGGTGGAGAGGTGTGTCGGATTCGGCAAGCTGAGCATTCCTATGATTGCACCTATGCACCAAAAGGATACGGGTGATCAAATCCAGGCTGGTGTGGCTGGGCCACTGTTTTTGCAAATGGGGCGAGGTCGGTTCCACAGTGTCACCTCGGATTACAACAGCTGTGGTGATATGAGGACAAAACAAAAGTATATCAAATTATTTCAAACAATGGAAAGAGAAGGGTATTATGTTTGTTCATCAGCTGGTAAGACTTAACTCTGGTATACCTTTTCCCCAACTACAAACACAGTATAATGTGGCAAACTCTTTTTTAAGAAATATGACTTAATATCGTCTGTTATTCAATCTTTTTTAATGGCTAATAATTTTCCTCCTGATCCTTCACCAATCACACCCTTGACACCATTACACAGAATTGTTCAGAACTCCAATCCAAAAGCTGCTTTTATATCCAAAATGTTATTATCTCCCACTACCGTATGATTCAAAATTCTATTGAATTATCATTTGTTGTTTCCTGTTCATTTTTGGGATAAAATATGACTTAAAGTTCTTAACACCTCTAAAGCTACACATATCATTCAATCTCTCTTTTATTTTAGTAATGGATCTGTCATTACTCCTGAATGTATTTCTTAAATGTGATACAGTCATTTATTCACTGTGTTAGTCTTATTCTACCTCCAAGGGTCCTTCAACTCATTTACTCTACTATGTTCTTAGGTGTTCAATTTTTGGAAAATTATACGGTTACAAATGTTTAAAGATTTTCCAATGTAATATTCAACTATCAATTCAGAATGTTTTCTTTGGTTTTTTATCACCTGACTTTGATCATATGTCATATAAACCTCTGCTGTTTGATCTTTTTATTACACCTGCTTCTAAGGTTATACTTTCCTCGTTGAATAGATACTTCTGAATTATCTACATCAACATGTTGGAATTTTATTTGCAATGAGCATAGAATAGCTAATGCTTCTTCATTATGGATGCGCCAAAAGAATAATTCAGATCTATATTGGTTACCTTTCACTACATATCTGTCCTCTCGCTCACCTGTATCTGAGTTCTCATATTTCTACTTCTCTCGCTTTTTTTCTATCCTTTTCTTTCCTCTCCTCTTTCTTCTTTCTGTTTTCTCTTAATTTCTTTTCTCTCCTCTATTTTTCCCGTATCCATTTCTTTTTTCTATGAAATTATATGACTACATTGTACTCATAAGCTTTTGTTCCTGGGTTTAAAGTTATTAGTAATCATATTATGATGTAAGTTCTATGGCTTTTGTTTTATACTTATTATGATTATTGTGATTAATGTATGAATCTTAAAATATTCCACAAAGAAGAGGGTACTAATGAACCAGCATTTAGAAAGAAGTGTTTATTTAATTGTCCAATTTTAAGTGTCATATAGCTCCTAAGTTAATCATGAAAAAGAAATTGTAAGATGTTGTACAATAACGCTATAACATTCCTCTAAATTGATGGACCTTGTTGAATTGAAAAGAAATCAGTGGGCCTGCAGACAACGTCTGCACCAGATGTACAGAGCACTTTCAGTCAATACCGGGGCTTGAAAACCACAGACAACAAGTGTTTTTCAGTGGTACAAGCAGTACACTGCAGGGCAGTGTCCAAATTCATTGTATGTAAAACTTGAAGCTGTGGTTATTGCACTTACCGTGATGAAGTACGTATGAGTGCACAGTCAAGTTCACAAACATTGTACATGTTTGCAGTTCACAGCTGCAGAGAAAATGAGAGAGTACGTGGGACCTGGATTAGAAATCTGACTCCACTCCAAGACTTGCCCTTATTGCAATCAGTTTTATTGTTTGTCCTGATAATGATTCAGAAGGAGTGTCCTTGCAGCCTGAACTTTTCCTATACAATTCGTTTAATTTGTCTAGGATTCTGCTCCTTAATATCGAACTTTCCTCTCTCTAGTTCTCCAACTTGTTTGTGTTCTCTTGGTCTTCCTTCTGTATGTGTTTTACTCCCATTTCCCCCCACACCTTTTTTTTTGGGTCAGCACGCCATTATTTAAAGCTTTATGTTCAACCTGTTCTTGTGCTCAACAGATCTTCACCTACTACATTTCGCTCTTCATTATCCCCCTTTTATCTATTTTTATCTAAATTATATTAATTTGCAGTTTTCTTTATTTTGGCTTTTCAGTACGCTTGTATTTCCTTTTGTTTATCTTTTTTTTCTCTCGTTGCTTCAGGTACTCTCTGTTTAACCATTATTACTAATATTCACGATTTTTCAAAATTCTAGCATTCAAGTAACATGCTGTGCCCAATGTTTAGTATGGATGTGATTTCAGGTTTATTTCTTTTGTTAGAGAATCTGGGCATATTTTTCAATTGTGGATAAGCTGTGAGAGAATATTGCATGATCTCGGTTCCCCTCTATAGATTCATCTCTGTGTGTTACAGGGCAGGAGGTCTTTGTGTTTTCTTGGCTCCTGCTTCTCACTCGACATGGGAGCTTTTACCAGCGTCCCAGTTAAAGGACTACTCCTACCCACCTACCGCTTCTGGCTGGGTGACTCCAACCAACAACGTCTGTTTAAGGAGTGTTTTCTCCCCCCTCCCCCTCCCCCCCACCCGCCGTGCTGGAGTGAGCGAACAGGGGGAGGCCCTCGATGGGAAAAGAATGCACTGACTATATTCTGTGGAATTGTCGTCATCCGCTCATTATACCCAACTACTAGTATGTAGACGACAACAAACATTTACAAAAATGGTACCATTTTTGCATCATTTTCTTGCTTTGTCACGCTACTTCACGTATTTATTCTCATTTTCCACCTACGATCGCCAGCTTGTGCTTAATTCACGTATTTCCTTTGTTTACTGACTATTTTGCCGAAATTTTAACACAACATAGCCATGTAGGGCATTTGGGGCTCAGCATTCGACATTTTATCCACGCTCTACAATGAATCTGCGACCATGCATTATCGCCCTCGCCTCGAGGCCGCAATTGCACCTCCAGCCTTATCAAGGAAGTTATTAGAGCGGTAAAGCCAAAGCCCGTAGACAGCCCCGTTTGTCAATATTAGCCATAGATAAGCAAATAGGTCATAAGGTGTAATTTTCTAGGTAACTACAGGCTATTTGTTAACGTAAATAAAGGTACTTAATAGGAAAACGCGTATTCAATATAGCACAGTCAGTGTTATTGTTTTTTCTTTTTTCGTGTCTTTTTCTACGAGTTATATTAACCCCACATACAAAAGAATCATCGTATAACATCTCCACATAACATTTCACAGCATTTTGGATTCGTCTCAAAGTAATCACTTTCATTCCAACACCCGAGTGCACCAACACTACATGGCATCGGATCTCACATAACTAAACCGTGAACTTCAAGGCTGACAATAGTTTTGCGTTCTTGCTTCTTATTCATCAAATTATATGCATACTGAACTTAAAAGCACAAGTCAGTTTCTAGTCACACATGGCGTATCACGTGCTTACAAGGTCTTTGGTCTGAAAGGTATTCGAGGTTGTTCAGAACCACATGCCAAGGACCAAGTCAAGACTTTGTCTACTGTAGCTCCCACATCCGCTTTCAGATGTTCTCCACTTCACCCTATCTGTAGTTCACATTATCAGTGAGGGGCCTACTGACTTGCTCCAACACCTTGCTGTTGGACCTGTCAGGAATAGGTTGTCGTGCCCCAAACATATCTTACTCCTCCGTATTTTTTTGATCTCCTTTATGTTGGCCATAGGACTCTGTGTACTTTAAAACTGCTTACCAGTTCTAAAGTTTGGGTGTTCACTCTTAGACATGGTAACACTAGCTTACACCCAATTGGCATGTTTCATTTACTGGTCTGCTGTAAAGTAGCCTTACCTGTACCCATGCGTGAAAATTAAATGATACTAGTGGGCCTGCAGCACTAATTATGCCACCCACTTAAGCAAACCAGCAAACATGTCTCAGACCTGCCCTTGCAACCTGTGTGCAGTTTTGAACTGACATTTCGCCCTGGCAAGTGCGCCCACTTGCCAGGCCCAAACCTTTCCTTTTATTACATGTAAAGTAGGCCCTAAGGTAGGCCCAAGACAGCCCTATGGGCAGGGTGCAGTGTAGTTAGAAAGTTGATCATGTACTTTTAAAAGAGAGAAAAATCAAGTTTATTTGGACCTCAGTCCATTAAATCAAAATGTATCCAAACATACATCAACTTCATACATAAAATAAATAAATACTAAAAATCACAATTAAAATATATGTGATGCACACATAAAATCTTCACTAAAGCTAATATTGAAAATATACATTAATCTATGGTTAAAACCTATTCATAAAATGCTGTACTACACACCCAAACACTCCAGAGATAATACTATTCCCATGCTTGATGTGAATCTTTCCTTCCCCCATCTATTCTCCCTGCTTACGGCTACTGCAAATCTGTCTATTGCACTGCTAACATCTGAAAATCGATTATCATGCACTAGTTTTCTAAAGTCCGATCTTGTTTTTATACCCTCTCTATATTTTTAAAATAAGCCTTATATACTGTTGCCTCTAGATTACAAAATAAATGCAGTATATTAAAATATGCATACTGGAACATTTAGTATTCAACCCATAATCACAGAAAAGTTCCACATCCATCAATCTCCCACAATCCAAGGTAAAGGAAACTCAGGATTTAGACCCAACCGAAGTTGCAAAATCTCTGTGCACCAGATTAGATTTGGGAGTTCCGAGAGATATGGGAGTGGGTTGCTTCCTGCAAAGAATTTTTGTAAGTACAAAGTCAAATGCTTTGGATTGAGGTAGCTCAAATCCTTTTCTCTGCACTCCTTAGTCGCCTTTAGCTCCTTTTACTGTAGTTACTAAAAGCTCACTACTGAAGTTATATAAATCTAACGAGAAAGCAAGCCACATCCTTTAACCGGCATATAGCATCTCTCGCACAATGCAAATCACTATGGCAGATTTCTTTCATGCAATATTTGCCAAAATCATATTGTGATATTAGTGGAAGTGTTATTCCACAAGGTTAAGCCAAGTTCTATACGAATGGCTTGTATGATTGAGGATTGTGAAAGACATAAGAGATTTTTTAAACATCTGACCTCCATTTTTTCCAGCCATTCCACAAACCTAAGCATAAGACTTCTGTACCATACAACAATTGAGGAGGTACTACAGTTTTGAAAGCTGCAATCACTGAGGATAGTGAAGGACCATCAAATTCGCTCTTAAATCCAACACAACCCCCACAAATGTACATGCTCTTTCTTTTAGGCAGTCTAGATGAGAATTCCACTGCAAGGTATGTGAAAACATAATTCCTAGATACTTGTATGTAGGGAACTCTTCCACCAACATACCCCCGATATGCCACTTATATGCTTTGAATTTTCTCCCCATTACTAAAACATTGATTTGTCACTATTCAATATTAAATCAGTTGCCTAGCAATATCTGTTAAAAACATGCAACTCCCTTTGGAGACCCACCTGGGCCACATCTAGAATAACAAGGTTGTCTGCATATAGTAAACATTTTATATGGCGGCCACCCGTCCTTGGGAGAAAAAGAGTGTGACATGTTTAAATAAGCGGCGAGATCAGCCAAATATAGTGAATACAGCGTAAGAGCCAAAATGTAACCCTGCCGGATGCCATTTTTAAAGTCATTTTCCTTGAGAGGGACCCATTAAAAGTTTGCTTCACCGTTGCTCAATTTTCATGGTGTAGTTCTTTCAGTACTGCAAGGAGACTCTTAGCAATACCCATCCCTGCCATCTTTTGCCAAATTAAGTTCTTATTAACTAGATCAAAAGCATAACGAAAATCAACGAAAGATATGAACAAATTACCTATTGTTTCTATTTCTTTTTGGCCCAAAGACTAAAACAATGGTCAATAGTGGAGTGTTTGCCCTTAAATCTATCTTGCTCAGTAAGGATTAAGCTGTTCTCCTCAATCCAATCCTTTAAATACAGGAGGATTTGTTTGGCAAATATCTTAGCCCTTACATCAATCAGACTAATTTAGTGATGTTTTTTCGGTTTTTATGGGTCATTTTTTAAAGAAATTGGTTTAATGATTGCTCCTTTCCAACTCTCTGAAAATGTTCCTTTCTTCAAGAAACCATTAAAGGAAATATGAAA
Organism: Triturus cristatus; assembly: GCF_964204655.1. Classification (NCBI taxonomy): domain Eukaryota; kingdom Metazoa; phylum Chordata; class Amphibia; order Caudata; family Salamandridae; genus Triturus; species Triturus cristatus. The sequence goes on from NC_140583.1 coordinate 744,838,425, forward strand.
AAGGCTATTCCACCAATCGGGGTGGGATTTGAGAATGATTGCCAAAACATTGACCAAACCCACAGTGCTGGTAAGATTTATACTTGTTGTTCCAGTTACATAAGAGCACCCATACACTTCAGCATGTAGATAGTGCAATTGTCAAGAAACTTAACAATCTGTCTCCCACCCAATTTCCCCTGTAATCAAAATCCATAAGGCAAAAGGGCTGGGAGCTGCATTCTATGGCGCCGAATTGTGGGGCATGGACCATATGAAACAACAAGAGGTGACACAAAACAAATTTATAAGATCATCAATTTTAAATCTTCCAATAAATACGCCACTACTCCCGGTACACCTAGACTTAGGGCTAAAGTCTATATAACTCATTTGCAGTTTTGAAGGTCCTAGTGTTCTGGTTAGATTCTGGACTAGTAATACTCAAATCCCTATCAAGGAAGCCGTAGATGAATTATTTACTCTGGAAAAACAAGTTGGGCGACTGGGTTGGTTTAAAGAGGTTAAGAAGTGGATGTATGAATTGGTCCTCGGGGTCTTGTCTGTTGGAGGACCCAAAATCCATGACTAATAAAGTGCTCCATCTTCTAAAAAACTGATTTTGGGGCTATCATGAGCTCGCATGTACGAGCAAGGCGACACCAGGCCCTTTAACTGATAGATTTCTAGATTTTAAAAGTAATTTTTATTTTGACATTTTTATGGATGATATCAAACCATGCACAAGCACTTTATATAAAATTCAGGGTTGGAGTTTTGTCACTTAATGCTACCAAAAGCAAATGGAAGAATACAACTGTATCTCCACTGTGTCCTATGTGTTGCTTGAGCTCTGAAACAATTGAACATTCTGTTTACTTGTCCCCACTGTGTTCACATTAGAAAAAGGTGGATATCCCCTGCGAGTTGCTTCTTGTCCTTCAAACGACCTGCAGATGCCTTACGTATGTTTCGATCTGGCACAACTGAATGGCTTGTTTATCTCTTGTTGCTCCCTTCTAACTTGCTGTCCTTGACGTCACGTCTCCTCCATAGAAAATCCTCATTGCTAGATCAGGAAGTCCTTGAGCTGTTACATTGCTTCTGTTCCATCTCAAGTAAGATTTGTGAATTGCATTTACCTACTTTCAAAGAGGTCAGAGCTGCGATAAATGCAAAGCCCTGAACACATTTGTCACTTATTGCATACTCAAAATGAAAGCCATTCACCTTCTTTGGGACACTCTCCTGTCAGTGACTAGATGGCTCATCCGGACTTGAAGAACATTTATTTAACAATCACAGTTTATCTCCTTCATTGGCAGTTCCTCAAGTTCTAGTGAATAGGCATGCCTAGCAGTTGTTTGCCTTTCTTTCAATCTTTCCTCCGAGCATTTGCACTTCACAAAGCTCCTACAGCATGTTGTATTTGAATTTGAATTTTGGGAAATTTATAACGCGCACGTACACTATGCAGTTTCTTGGCGCTGGAGGGATTCCTGGGCGGGAAAAGGGCACGGGAGGCTAAGGGGCTAAGGGCTGAAAGCTTGCTGGAACAAAAGGGTCTTAAGGGCCTTACGGAACTCCATATAAGAGGGAGAGAGGCGAATCGAGAGCGGAAGGGTATTCCAAAAAGTGGGCGCGAGGACTGAAAATTTCAGGCCTCCCGATCTTTGTTTCTTGAAGCGGGGAATGACAAGTAGGGATTTAGTGGAAGAGCGAAGATCTCTAGAAGGGTGGTAATTGGTGATGGCAGAATTGATAAAAACGGGAGCTGTGCCAGCCCGAGCTTGAAAGGTGAGGCAGCCAAGTTTAAAAAGGGCCTGTTGTTTGATGGGAAGCCAATGAAGGGCGATGAGAAGGGGAGAGGAATGGTGAGATTTAGATAGTCCATGTACCAAACGAGCTGCCTGGTTCTGCACCAGTTGAAGGCGTTGAAGAGCATAAGCAGGAACACCATTATAAATAATGTTTCCATAGTCGATCTTGGAAAGAATCATAGCCATTACAATCAGTTTGAGTGCAGAGGGAGAGAGAAACCGGGAGACTTTCCTAATGATGCGCAGGGAAAAGAAACAAGAGGAAACCACGGCACTTATATGGGAATGAAGTGTCAGATGATGATTGAGTGTGATACCAAGAGTCTTGGCTGAGTGAGAGGGGGTGGGAGGAAGGCCAAGAGAGGGGGGCCAGAAAGAAGAAGACCAGGGGTTGCCACTGCCTCCAGTCAGTACCAGCTCTGTCTTATCCGGGTTAAGTTTAAGATGGTTCGCATTCATCCAATCCCGGATAAACAGCATGACGGACTGGAAGCTAGAGGTGCCTAGTGAAGGGGAGGAGAAATTAAAAATGAGTTGGAGGTCATCAGCGTAGTTGTAGACTGTGACCTCCATTTGTTGCAGTGCAGATATGAGGGGGAAAATATAAAGATTAAATAAAAGGGGGGAAAGAGGGGAGCCCTGAGGGACACCGCATTGCACCCTGCGAGGCGGAGCGGAAAATTCGGCTAGGTGGACGGCCTGGGTGCGGTCAGCCAGGAAGGAGCCTAGCCAGGCCAGCGCCCGTCCCCCTATACCCGCCGCCCTGACACGGGACAAGAGAATTAAATGGTCCACCGTGTCAAAAGCGGCGGATAGATCGAGGAGGACAAGGGCCTGGGGGGTGTTGGTGTCGAGCCCCTCCCTGAGTTGGTCCATGACCGAGATGATCACCTTCTCAGTAGAGTGGCGGGGGCGAAAGCCCGCCTGATAGGGTGAGAGATAATTGCTGTCCTCTATGAAGGAGCTGAACGCCTGGGTTAAGTGAGACTCAGCTACCTTACCCAAATAGGGGAGAAGGGATATGGGTCGGTAGTTTGCTGGGGAGGCCGGGTCCGCTCCGGATTTTTTTAGTAAAGGGAAAATTATGGCGGTCTTGAGAGTGGCAGGGACAAGGCCATGTGAAAAACAGTCATTCAGAAGAGCAAGGACTGGGGATGGGCACTCAGCAAAAATCTGGCGGAGAATGCGTGCCGGGCAGATGTCAGTTGGAGAGCCCGACTTGACATGCCTGAGAAGGGAGGGCAGCGTTTCTCTGGTCAGTGCAGGAATAGAAGTGAAAAACAGGTTGTTGCCAGGTGATTGGAAGTGAGTGAAAGTGGGCGAAGGGGAGGGAATGTTGGCTTTAATGCAAACTATTTTTTCAATGAAAAACTCGTTGAGCGAGTTGCATAAGGCCTGGGAAGGGGGGATCTTGGGCAATGTTCTGTCCGATGAAGCCAGCTCGTGGACGGTGGAAAAAATCTCACGTGGCTGGCTTTCTGCGGCTAGAATATGCCCAGAGAAATGTTCTGTTTTGGCTGCTATGATCGCTTGTTTATATTCGCTGAGTATGGTGTTGTAGTGTAGCCTCTGGGTCGAGCAATATGCTCTTCTCCAGGCTCGTTCAGCCTGCCGTAACTCCAGTTTCTTGGCTTTAAGGCCGGGGCTGAACCACTTGTTGGCGTTATGGGTGCGGTTAGTGGTGATCCACTTCAGGGGGGCCACTAGGTCACAGGCTTTGGCAAGCCAGCCGTCTAGAGTGGTGGTCTGGAGATGTGGAGCCATGCCCGATAGATCCGGGCAGGTGGCAGTTAACAAGTTGCAAAAAGATGGAATGTCACCTCGATTCCAATGTGTCAAGACAAATCCTAACAAGCCTCTGCCTAATCATATACCTTAGGATATTTTTCCAAGCATCCAAGTAAATTAGCTGTGAAATGAAGGCATTATTCCAAGCATCCGAGTAAATTAGCCATGAAAGACTGTTGGAGGCTGGTTGCATCTGCGAAATGATGGGGGTCAGTTGCATGTGCAAAATGTAGAAGGATACTGTACCTGCAATGTTTTAGCATTGGGGAGGGTGACCTTAAATTTAACAAGGGTCATCACCTCAAAGCTGCCCTACTTGATATTCTCTCACGGCACAATCATGTCTACAATCCCCTAATTGATAACCAGACTGAGATCGACTTTATGACTGACACCCGGTTGAAGGTGATTCAAGTCCTGATTTACCACTAGCTCTCCTGGACACATATGCTTGTATTCATCAAGATAGAAAAGAGAAATGTGGAGGGGGGATTACAATTGCCTTTAAAAAATATATTAAATGTTTGACATTTCAGGTTGAAGAGCTAAACGATGCGGAAGCCTCCTGCTTCTCATTTTCACGTTCCACTCAACATTCCCTGTCGGGGGTTTTAATTTAGCAGCCCCAGGTTACGCAGGGGATTTTATCAACTCTCTTGATCAAGCCTTAGCAAGTAAGATTATTAATCAAATTTCCTGGTATTAGTAGAAATTAATAATCATATGGACCGAAGATACTCTGGTTAGACGTCTTCTGTAAACACTAAAAGCTCTAGATCTCTCTTTGACTCTTTCTTCTCCAACTCATGTGGCTGGACGCACTACTGATTTAATATTCTTAAATGCGCCCAATGTTCTCGAAGTCCCCATGAAAGTGGTGAATCCAACAATTTCATTTTACCATTTTCCTGGCCTCTCCCCATTCATAAAATAGAGTCCAGTAAGGCCCTGCTCATGCTTGGAACCGAATTGCAATCCCAAAGCTAAAGAAACATCATGGGCCCTATTATGATGTCGACATAGTCTCGTCATGGGACAGTTCATCCCTGCACCCCGTGGCAGGCACCTGATGGTGCCTGCCACGGGGTGCAGGGATCAAACAGGGGGACACAATAGGTGCCCTCCTGGCCTCCATCCGGAGGCCGTGCACCCAAGGAGGCCATGCTGGGGGCCCCTAAAGTCGAGTTGTGACAGCCTTTGTGCGTCATAAAGACCAGCACGGGAAGGCTGCCGAAACCTAACATCATAATCCCAAGGGCGGAAAGAGCTGTCTGTAGGATTACTGCCTACATTCCCACTGGCGGGCGGGCTCTCTGAGCTCATCGGAAGCCAGTCAGAATGACTGTTCAGATTCCTTTCCGACTGCTTCCATCATAATGAGGCGGTCGGAAAGGAATCTGATCAGCATATTCCGATGCGGTCGGAAAGACACCGACCAACGGTAGAATACATTTCCAACCGCGTTGTAATAGGGCCCTTAGTTTCTACAATGCCCTGCCTCTTGGGTGATGTCGCTGTGATAATATTACAATGGACAACTGGCTTACCGCGGCAGTCGACAAGACGGCCCCTGAAAAGTTTCCCTTCAAAAATACATGCTCCACATCGGCCTCTTGGTTTACAGTGCAGCTGGCTTTAAAAAACTAATCATTTAATTGACTGGAACAATGTTGGAGATGGAACTATAAAAGTGAAGACAAAGGGCCTGATTACGTGTTTGGCGAACAGGGTTACACTGTCAAAAACATGACAGATATCCCATTCTCCAAACTACAATTCCATTATATCCTGTGGAACTTGTAATACGGTAAGCAGGATATCCGTCACATTTGTGATCAAGTATCCCATTCGCCAAACTCATAATCAGGCCTAATAAGTTAGCATTGAAATCATATCATATTAACATCAAATGAGCCAGAGGCAAATACTATTCTAATCAGATTAATAAGGCTAAGAACACTCCTGAGGAAATTTTTAAGATTGTATCAAACTTTTCTGATTCCTCTGTGTTTTCTTCACCATATGTAGTGGATGCAAGCCTGTGTAGTGAGATGGGTAATATTTTTTAAGAAAATGTTTTAAAAATTCAACTGAATCTTAATGCTTTAAGTGATGTGGATGCTGCCGCTCCCAGTAACTACGCTCCAGAATGTGAGATGGTGGATAAACTCACATGTTTTTACCCCTCCACATGACAACCTGAAAGAATGTTTCCTGAGCTGCAAATCTGGCTCCCCCTCAGACTCTTTTCCCCCATAGTTTGCATCAGATAGGCAATATAATCTGTCCCATTTATATGAAACTCTTCACTGCTTCCTTACGCTCAGGATTTGTGCCCAAATCCAGGAAAAAAGGTAATGTGGCTCTCTTTCTGAAAAAACCCTATGCAGATATAGCACTATTGCCCGATTTTCGTCCTAGTTCCCTGCTTCCGGCTCCCTCAAAAATTTTAAAGAAATTGGTCAATATTCAGCTCCCCGAATTTACAGAAACCTCTAATGCGATACATCCCTCACAATCAGGCCTTACAGACTGCCATAGCACTGAAACAGCACTGCTGAAGATCTTCAAGTTATTAAAGTGGAATCTGGACCTCGGTTATAACGTTGCTGGATCTCTCGGCGGCGTTTGATACGCTCTTTCACAAATTTCCATTACATCATCTCTCTTCAATTGGTATGAATTGCTCAGCCCTTTGAAAGCTCTCCTCTTTTCTCGAGTATAGAGAGTAAGCTGTCTGGATGAGATCATTCCTCTCAGTGGAGAAAACCCTAGACTGTGGGGTCCCTCAGGGTTCTGCACTCAGTCGTATCATTTTTAATATTAATATGTCGCCCTTTGCTGTCTTTGTTGGGTCTTTAATGCATCAAAATTATTTCATATGCAGATGAAACACAGTTGTTGTTTTCATACAAAGGGACCTCGATGGAAGCTAAGATGCCTTTCACAGCTTGTATGAACACAGTCATGGGCTGGCTCAGTGCCAACAACCTCCAGTGTAATCCGAAAAAACTGAAATTATGCTGTCTCAATGGATTGGCTTCTGGCCTGCACACTGGGCACCTCCCTGACAAATGTAGCCTGGAATTTGGGGGTGCCATTTGAGGTCAGTATGACTACGAAGAGGCAAATTACCTCTGATGTCAAGTCATATCTCTGAATTTTAAGAATAGTGAACAAAATCCTGTTGATTTCTACCTTGGTGTGCACAGAAAATGTAGTTCAGTCTCTGATCTTATCCCATCTTGATTACTCCAACACTCTTTATCTCGGCCTTCCTGAATACTTGAAATACATCCTTCAAGTGGTTCAAAATACCGTTAATCGACTACTATTCAAACTATCAAAATGGTCGCCAGTGACAGTTTTCCACTAGAAGCTGCACTGGCTTCCTGTTATCAGAAGAATCATCTTTAAAGATTTAACGCTCGCTCATTGTGCACTACATGGCACTGGTCCTAAGTACCTGAACACTAGGATCCATGAGTACTGTCCTCCGAGATCTCTGCACTCTGTGATTGCTTGACTTCTGGTTGTTTCGTTCTTTCAGAAAAAGAAGGCAAAGGGGCTATTTCTCCTTTCTATTACCATCAATTTCAATTCAGCTCCCATTCCAATTAAGAAACTCCATTAAAGAGATGGACTTCAGGAAACAGCTAAAATTCAGCTATTTAGCGATTAAAGCTTTTATGTACCTAATATGCCTTGCTTAGTGTTGGAACACTCTTGAGTAGCCGTGCGCTCTAAGTGATTTCAATCATTCATTCGTTCTTCTAAGTGACCCAATGCTCCAACACTCTGTGCCTCCATTTATCTCTCACTGTAAATTTCCTCCACTTCTTGGGTTTAATATGTAACTTTTTAAAAGACTGTGTGTTTCCTATCCTAAGCGATAGACTTTCCAGTGTTTATAGTGGCCACACAATCCAGAGCCTCATCATGACAAACTCTGCTGAATACAAAAGGGACTTCTGCTGGCCCTATCTCACCCCTTCCTGACCTTGATGGTGCTAGCTAATGTTATAAAACTGCTCCCCTCCTCCATCCAGTGATATTTGTGCCCCCCCTACATTATAGAGCCTTTCAGATGTTGAATTCCTTCCACCTCTGCCAGGGCTTTTCTTATTCCACACAGACTGTCCTTTACAATGACTAATGGGAAGAATTGCTCTGGTTGACTGAAGGACTTGGAAGCTATAAATGGCAAAGCCAGTTTAGCTCCTTTTCTGATAAAGTAATCAAGTTGGATGAGAGACACCTCTACGCATGTGCTAAACTCTCTGCAGACTGTCTACTGGTGGTGCTTTGTCTCAGAAAAGATCTGTCCACTGTAGTAACTGCTGGAAACTCCTTGAGGAAATCTTGATTTTAACACATCTGCGCTTGTAAACATAGGTTTTCATTTAGCATTTTTTAGATGTGTCCTTGTTGCAAATCTTGTCTGCACCTGGTGGACGATTCGAGGCCCATTGTGGGATCTTCATTCCCATAGCCATACCAAAAATCAAGGTGCAAGGACTCTCTCCTGTGGTGGAGTGGGGATTTGATTGATAGGCACAAAGGGATTGGCACAACCCTGACTTGAGATCAATGCCCTTCTTCATTGAACTACTTTCTTTAGAGTTCCCATAAATCGTTTCTCAATGCCATTAGTCTGAGGCCAGAGAGGTGTGCTTTTCTGATGCTTGACCATCAGTCGGGCAAGGTGAACCATTGTCCAATTTGAGAACAGCAGGAAGGCCCCATTGATCTCATGCTTTAGCTACAGTTCTAGTTCTTTCTCAGTGAACTCCTGGAGCTGGAAAGCAATTCAGCAATGCTGTTGAGCAACAGGACGAAGGTCCTCATTAAAATGAAGCTTCACTTTCATCTTTTTGAGTTTCCCTAGGCCATGAAACACGAATGGGAACTGACTCACAATTCCAGATTGTTCACTCAGGTTGTAATTAATAGATATTAGTCCCATATTAGCAGCTGTAGTTAAACTGTGTACAGGTGCACTGGACGAAGTACCTTGCAAAACATGAATTGGTCCTTGCACTGTTGTCCTCTTATGTTGCATGGTTGCCAAGAATGATCCTCGGCTTATCAGTGGTGGGGAAGCAGCCTGTGTGTACACCTTCATAGTCAACGGAGTGAGGTGTGGCACAGGAGACAATTCATTGAACTTCTTTGCCAGCATGATGTGTGAGAAGAAGCATTAAGCATGTGCCTCAGTTGCATGCACTCCACATGCAGCATTTACCTGTGTCGCTAGAAACTGTGTACACTCATTGAAATGGTATAAAGGTTGCCTTTTCTACTTGAGTACATCAACTGCGTACAATCTTCTGTCAGAGTATAGCCAATGTTAAATATGCAAAAAAACACAAGAATTCGTACAAGAATTTCATGTATCCCATCTCTAAAGAATTGCTCAACTTCCCCAATCTCTATTCATGTGTTGTGCTTATATGAACAGGAGGAGTTCCATTGACCCATGACATCCAGACCAAAACTGCTAAATGCAGGTCGTCACATACCACATGTGGGTTTGAATCATAGCTTCTACTCATGCTTTAATGATCAGAAAAAGCTTTGAGAGGAGAATATTCGACAATAAAGGGGTGTAACTGCTATCTCATTGAGCATTTGTTACCTGCTCTGTGGAAGCACCCTGTGGTACACAAATTATACCTGGCAGGCATGAAGTTATCTAGTACCAATAAGGCACTCACAATTAGTGATGCCTAATTACAATTAAGAGTTGAATACATGTCCTTGCTATCAATATATGTGGAACAGGAAGAAAGGTTAATTTGTCTGGAGAGCTGAAAATGAATTGAACTGTTCCTGGGTATGTATCATAGTTTCATTAACCTTTCTAACTCTAAACTTTTTGAATACTATAAAAGTTACTCTTTAGAAACAATTGAGCACTTGTTTTCTTATGTCAACTCAATCTATAACAGACCATTACACAAGTTTTAAAACATATGATGGCATTGGTGCTTTTTACAATTAAAAAGACAGAATGATTCAAATCAAATCAAATCAAGCTATATTCGGTACATACAAAATGTCCATAAAAGCATACTATAATATAAGATAAAAATACATTTATATACAATTGTTTCAAAGATTACATTTTTTGTGTTTTAAAAATAAAGGCCTTATCCTCTTATACAATACAAGGAAATCTTCTATCAAATACAATCTAATCTATTTCATAATTCACATTTTCCAGATGTACAAGATCCTTCCTTTGTTTAATGGCCAATAATATAAAACAAATTACCGCATTACAGGTTAATACATTCTCCAAATTTCGAATATGATTAAAAGCAACTTTAAAGGAATACAGACTATTTGCTCTAAAAATAGGATGAAAAAAGATTTTTCTAATATCTTTATAAAAATTACAGAAAAGCAAAAAATGAAGGGTACTCTGTAAAGACCTACAGTCACAAGGGCATTTTGGTAAGTTAACACATCACTTGCCCCTCTTGGGGAATGCAAAAAGATAGTGGAGCGTATTCATCCATAATCTAGTTAGATAAAATCTGTGCTGAGCATCAGTTATAAAGATAAGATATGGCTGAATACCTATTGATATTGGCCCTTCAAGATAAAAAGATATACATGATTTAGTACTCGAGGCAACATCTCTTGATAAAGCCCTGACATTGAGGAGCCTCTTTTTTAATTCTATTTTACTAAAGTATTGTATATCTTCGGGGCTCTTCAGATTCACCGCCAAATTACATTCATTTAAAAGACCGCAAATATAGCTTAGCCATGTTATTTTCTTACAGTGGTCTTGGGACAGACAATCCAATATAATATCCCTCGTAAAATGTGTCTCTTCCCTAATCCAAATGCGATGCCACGGAGTTAAGGCGGCTATGCTAATCAGATCATGAATATATGGCGTATCAGTCTCCCTATGTAATATAATAGTGGCTGTGGAGGCCGGTACGGCTAACAATCTTCTTAAAAAATTGTTTCCCATGGTTTGTAACGCGGAGGTATCTGACAAGCCCCAAAGGGCTCCCCCGTAACAACTCTCCGTAATACACTTTGCCCCATATAATTTTAGGATTTCCCGTACTGGCTTTTTACCAATTTTTGGGGAAAATCTAAAAATGGCCTCGACCAATTTCACAAATTTCAATTTACATAAATTTATGTGTGCGTTCCACATACCCTTACTATTAAAAAGAATCCCCAAATACGAAAAAGAAAAAGTCCTCTCTATTAGTATGCCATCAATATAATGTGATTTATTCTTAATATTGCTTTTCCCACATGACATAACTAAGGTTTTACTCAAATTAATTTTTAAGTGCTTTTCCATCATAAAATTATTAAAATTATCCATCGATAATTGTAGGCCGGTTGCTGTCCTAAAATTTAGGACAGCATCGTCGGCAGACAATAATAATGGGGTGACCCGCTTACCGACCCTAGGGGCATGAACTCTTAAATTCTGTAATGAACCCCATTAATATAAAGCGAAAATAGAAGAGGCGCAAGAGTGCAGCCCTGTCTTATCCCGTGTGTGATGCTAAAGTGCTTTGTGCATTCCCCATTTTTCCCAAAGCGTATCTTCGCGGTCAAACGTGCATACATTTGTGATAAAAAACTAACAATATCCTGTGGGGCGCCCATCCCTTCAAGCGTCTGCCATAACTTTGAATGATTTACCAAATCAAAGGCGCTTGACAAATCTACAAAGCAAAGATGAAGGGAGCCATCGCTTGCAAGGGTATATTTTCCTATTAGTAGCTCAAGGTTCAGACACTGCTCAATCGTTCTGATGCCCCTTCTGAAGCCGTACTGGGCTACAGATAAGATGTTTTTTTCTTTTACCCAGTATTCCAGTCTGGCCAACATCATTCTTCCCATTACCTTAGACGTTGAATCAAGAAGAGATATTGGGCGGTAGCAACTCGCGCTACTCCTATCTCCCTTTTTAAATATGGGGACTATCACGCTATCGGCCCAGGTTGCAGGTATCACCCCATTAATTGTTGTATTAAACAATTTGTGTAGTATGGGCACCCAAAGACTGAATGATTCATCAGAGCTGTGTGTGAGTTTTAAAAGACGAGAGCCCTTGGCACAAATACAAAATTTCATATAAAACCAGAGCGTCCACATAGGTAATTTATTTATTTAAAATGTAATAAACATAACAGAAGGTTGGGGGCGCGGCCAAGTGTGCAGCTAAGATGACTGCTCGTAGCTGAGCTCTGAAACATCATCAGTGCAGAGTGCCTTTCAGGATGTCTGGAACGAGGAAATAAACACATCTACAGTTGGCGGAACACTGCAGGTTCTCAGAGGTGAGTCTGGAAACTTTCGGATTCTGTTTTTTGCAGCTCGCTCACAGTCTACAGACATTCACCGCTGCATGTTCCAAGAAGGCGTAGTCGGTTTGCAACACCAGCTCAGAAAGCTGCATCATTTATATGCTCTGCTGAAGTGTGGGTGAGGTGGACCTAAATCTGTGGGGAACTTGGCCATGGTTTAGTAGTACGTTTTTATAATCTCCTTAGAACCCTACCATATATGCACAATACCAGCTTTCTTGGCCCTGGAGTGCGGCTTGCAAAATGGCGGCATCAGAAGCTTCCCTCAGAGCTGGTTCTTCCTATTGCCTCTTTTTCACTGTTACGGTCCCGTCTGCCACTTGAGCTCGAATATTGGACGCATTGATCTGCAAGTCTCTTATCTCAAGAGGTGAGAATCTGGGTTTTATGCCCTGCTGTTGGATATCAGCGCTTATTGGATATCACAGGTGCCTGTCACATTATCGGCCTAACCACTGATGCAGTATCTAATTCACCAGGTAGGATTAAGAAAAACAACGTGAATATAGTGGTAGGCAATTTAATATATTCTCAAGCAAGTACGAGTAGAGTTTAATCGTATTGCTGACTGAGAGTCAAGGAGTCTGTGATTGCCATTGAATCTAGCGATATACAGTTAAAGCGAATGGAGCCAGTGGAATCCGGCGTGGCCAGTGGGGGGTAGTAGAAGCTAGTATATCTGTAAGCCAGTGAAAATACTCTCATACTCTCTTGACACCCACAGATATCTTGGATACTCTCCTCTACAAAGTTTGTATGCAAGCCCTCACTCACACGCTCCCCAGTTTTCAGGAGCATAATTAACACATTTTATTAAATCTAATCTGCCCCTGTTTAGTGTCATTTCTTGTCCCTTTCCTCTTTGGTTCAATTGAGTGTATCCTGGATTCTAAGCTCAGTGCTCAAGTAGTTTGCTCCTGGTCAATAATCAGCTGCTTACTTGGGTTTTTATGCAACTCAATAAACTCTATCAGTCTTTTCAGGATACATGGCGGGGTGCGATTGGAAACATGAATAGAGACACTAAAGTAACCCTGAAGCACTCAAATCATTCTCCACCTATCTTGGAGTCACAGATCAAAGGCAGCCCAGACTCTGCCTCTACCTAAACTCAATTAAATGAATTACATAGCTCAGGGCACCACAGCGAATACAGACCTTCTTCAACTGGAAGTGGTTGGTATCAGCAAAGATTTTAGAGACTTAAAAATAAGACTATCCAATGCTGAAACAAAAATAAGCAGCGTGGAAGACTTTACCAATGCCAAAGCTAAGCATCTCCAATGACTTGAACGGTCTATCTCATCCTTGAGGAGAGACCTCACAGAGCAGGAGGACGACAACCGGAGATGTAATCTCCTCATCTGTGGTATGCTGGAAGGTATTGAGTCCTATGCTCCATCGGTTGCTGATTTCTTGGTCTTCTGGATTCTGGAAGTCCTACAGTTGTCTTTCAGAAAAAACTTTGGCATTTAAACCTAAAAACATGACAGCCAAGACCCTTCATTTTCAAACCCCTGCACCAGCAGCACACGACGCAAATCTTAGCTCACATGAGATCTGGATTTTACAATGGCAAGATCACAAAATCTCAATCTTGCAGGACTATGCCAGAGACACTGTAATTTGTTGCAAACGATTTCTTGAATGTGTGGAAAAGACTGATGGACTTGGGTATCTCTTACTCTTTTTCAGGTCCTTCGAAGTTTCGGATAATCTTTAGAGATCAGTCAACATTTTTGTAGAGCTATTAGAGTTGGCAATCCAAATCTCATATCGAGGTTGATGCTCTGCCGTGCACTTCCTCACCTTAGCACCGCGCCTTAACTGAGTTACTCCCTTTCACTCTTTGTCCTGGTTCACGGATTATATCCTTTACTACCACTCGGTTGTCCACTCCTTATGTTAAATGCTCTACTAACTTGTTGTTTGAAAGCAATTGTTTTCATCTGTGTATTACTATGACCATACTCTTTTTCACGACTCCATTCTCACATACATCTCCACATACACCTACCATGTTATCCAGAATATGAAACTCTCAGTTTCATGATTTTACCATAAAAGCTACTCTCCTTGTTTTTATCGTACCACTCTCTTGGTAAATGCACTTCTCAACAGCAATCAATTTCTACTTCAGTATGTGCGATACTTTGCTTAATGCTCAAGAGGGCAATTATCTAATTAAATGCTTTGGGTACCCTAACCTTATTTTGATCTTCTGCAACCTTAGTATATTGGGACTTATTATGCCCCCCCTTTTTAGCATTTTGGAAAAACCAGTCCCCCGCAAGAGCGCTCTAACACACATGATTTCTCTTGCTAATAATCTGCTCATAGGTTGGCACTTAACTACATACATGCTGGCCCTTCAACTATTTCTGCTATCCACCTAACTATAGACACTGTTAACATCAATCTACAGTTACTATAGACACTTTCTATAATTTGATCAGTTGCACTTCTTCACCTTGTCCAATTCACTTAATTTGTGATATCCTAGGCTACCACAGTGGCTGCCCACTCACCTGAGCTTAGGTACACCTACACCACCTTTGTATTTGTTTATTTATTCATTTTGGTTTTTTTCCTCTATGCTTTTTTGTTTCTGATCTAAGCTGTATGACGAATTGGTCCATATGGTATTTTTGATTCTACTTGAGATATGTCTTGGTTAGAAATTGCTTATAATAGACTTGGGACATATGATATCCTAACCATATTATTTGGCCTCTAAACCTTTTGGGGTATTTTGTTCCTATTCATATTTTGGTGTTTACAAACTGTTTTAAAGTACAGTTTTCTACTACCTGTTTGGTTTTCACAGCACTTGCTGTTATCCATCTCCCGCCCCCTATCTAATCTCTCCTTTTGGTAATTTCTATACTGATCTTGGCAGCCCTTGCTGTACATTGACTAGGTTTTTTCCCATGCAATATGTCTCCTGCAGACACCCCCTGGTGGGAAGGGGCCCCAATGCCTCTTTGTTAGGGCACAGAGAAGGTGATAGTCCCCAAAATGTTATTTTCTTTCCTGACCCCTGCTTTCCTTTTCTCCTTTCCCAGTTTCACCACAGTTGTACCTCCAATCCGCTCAGATTCCCACTGAGCCCTACACACCAGAATGTAAATCTGTTATTCAATTATTGCCCAAATGCCCTGCTTGGAAGTTGTTTCCTTCAATACCAACGTTTTAAATCATCTGATGAAAAGAGCCAAAATCTTGGATTACTGTAAAGAGCTGAAGGGGGACTGTTATATTCTGTTTTTACATGATTTAACTATACACAGGTATTTACAATATGTATTAATAGCTTAAGCACTGTGCATCCTTTGGATGGCATTCCATGTTCCATTTGGATTGCTGGAGTGTAATATTCCACTGGTGGAGTCAGTCTTTCACTGGAGATCAACCTGATGGATGTAAGCCGTGCTGCTAATAAATTAACCTAATCAAATTGGACTATGAACTTAATTCTTACAATGGCGACGAAGGGAAGACTACCGTCCACTCCCGTCTGAACTGCAGCACGGGAACGGAGTGTATGCGGTAACCTACGCTGGATTGAACTAATTTCTGGATTTTATACTCGTGGAGGAAGTTTATTTCATTCATAAATTCATACTGGAGTGCTTTTATTCAAGGTATTTCACAGGTCAATCCTCAAGAAAGGTATGTGGATATCGAAACTTAATTGCTTTTAATTACAAAACATCTTTAAAGAAAATATTGCCAACAGACGCTTACCGATCACGAGACAGCTTCCGTCACCGAGGGTGCTTCGATTCTATCACGTGCCAGTTCCTGGAATCATAACGCACAACAAGTCAGCATAAGCACTGTTCTGTCAGCACGCTGCCTGTGCGTTCAACGTCATTCCGGACGGCCATTTTGTATATCTCCATGGCAACAGACCAAGCACAATAATAAATGACAGTCTCCGTTACAGCGCACGCTTCGATCTAAGCATTTCCAAACAAGTCGCTTGGAATATTTTAAAGTGTAATAATAAGTTTGTGCACTCTTTTCACAAATTGGTGCAGGCTTACTTCTTTTAAAAGAAAAGCAATTGCCACGCTGATCTACAAGATACGGGTTTGATTTTTTTTAAATTTATTATTTCAATTCTCACACAAGTCTATTTAAATCAGTACATTATTTCTAGTATAAGGTTAGTTATTTAACACGACTGACTGTCAGAAAAGAGTTTATTTAAGTATACAATACTCAAATATCACACAGTGTGAAAATTGTTGTACAAAATGCAGTTTGTACCTACAGCAAAATTTCTACAAACCAAAGGAGACCCACCCATTCCATGGTAAAGGTGGAAGGAAGAGTTCATAAACTATATAAAGGCTATAGATGGTGGGGTGCAGAGAGGAAAAAGAGCATTTTTTTACATTGCTTAGGGTCAGAAGGACAAGATGTATTCAGAGCGCTTCCTCAAGTTACAACAATGAATGGTAGTGGGGACAATATGAATGTATATGTTGAAGCCTTAGCAAGAATGGAAAAGAGGTTAAAAAAAGTTACCAATATAGCTTTGAACAGATTAAATTTTACACAAGGGAACAAAAGGAGGAAGAATCGTTCGATGACTTTTTAACTGCACTTAGATCTTTAAGACTACATTGTAATTTTGGTGGCATTACTGACGAAATGATCCGTGATCAAATTATTGTACACGTCAGAAATAAAAAAACTCAAGAAAAACTATGGGTCATGGGAGATTCCAATTTAGAAGCTATTGCCACAGCGAAATCTACTGAACAATCAGAGAAATGGATGGACATCGTAAACAAAAAATCTAATTCGTCAACCAAAGAGGAGGAGATTTGTGTTATTAAATCAAAGGTTGAACCAAAAAATGAAAGTTCACATGGATATGTGTCAAAACCGGCCGTTAGTCATCCTAACAGGAAGTCAGACACTATTAGCGGTATTTCTTTTTGTTATAGATGTGGCAGCAAATTCCATGTTGCATAATTTTCGGGTTGCCCCGCCATTAATAAAGAATGCAGAGTTTGCGGCAGGTTGGGTCATTTCAGTAATGTCTGCAGAGATGTGAAACGACATTCCAATCGTACACATAATCACATTCCCAATAATTCAGAATCTTACAAGGTCACCAGTATCAAAGAATCTCCAGAACAAGATAAAGGATTTGTTGTCTCAATTTTAAACAAAGATCCTGACATTAATCTGAAATCACCTATATGCACTTTCAGCATCATGGAGACTGATATAAATTTAATGGTAGACTCTGGATCACCTTGGACGATTATCACCAAGAAATATTTCAATGAAAAATTAGTTGATGTTTGAGATTATAACAAATTACAATCTTCTGATATTTATGCTGAAAGTTTTGATGGTTCTAGGGTTGATATAGAGGGTTTCCTACATGTCACCTTAGGTTTTAAGGGAAGGTTAGTTCAGATCAAACTATATATTGCCATCAAAGGGCTGAATGTATTGGGATGGCGTGACCAATGGAGGTTGGGCATAATCCTCAATCCACGATCGAAAGAACCTGTTTCCTTAGGTGAGGATATTGTTGATATTATTGCCATCATCAATCCAAAGGATAGTTTAACTAACAAAGAAACAAGGCGTATTGAAACTTATGATAAAGTTTTCTGTGACAAATTGGGCAAGTTGAAAAATGTTACACACAAAATCGTTTTAAAAACCAATGCCATACCTGTTAAACAAAAGTTGAGTGGTGCTCCCATTAATATAAGGGAGGAATTAAGAGAGATGTTGAAAGATTTAGCTAATGAAGGTATTATTGAACCCATAGAGTCCTCTGAGTGGGTTTCACCCATTGTTTTGGTGCGCAAACCAGACCAAAAACTTAGGGGGTGTGTGGACTTGAGGGTCTTAACCTCTTCAATGCCCGTGACGAGCTGGTCTCGTCATGGGCCGCGGTTGCGCTGTGCCCATGACGAGACCAGCTCGTCACAAACCCCGCCCGCTAATGAAACGGCCGGCACAGGGCGGGGAAAGGGGCGGGCACTGAAGGGGTTAAATACAAACATTGTCATAGATTGTCATCCACTCCCAAATATTAATGAAGTAGTATCTATGTTGGATGGCGCTAAAAAAAATTCTATGTTAGATTTAAGATCTGCATACCACCAAATAGAGCTCACAGAAGAATCAAAGAAATTAACTGCATTTATCACCCCACAAGGCCTTTTTCAATATACCTGAATGCCGTTGGGCTTGGCGTCTGCGGCATCTTTGTTCCAAAGAGTTATGTTGCATATTTTCAGAGACATAGATGGGTATCTTAAATGTTTCCAGGATGACATTTTAATTTTCTCGAAGGATGTTGAGGAACATGAATCACATCTAAATGAAGTATGTAGAAGACTAGATAGTCATGGACTAACTTTGAAAGCCCATAAGTGTAAACTTTTTAAACAATCTGTGGAGTACTTAGGCCATACGCTATCTGGTGATGGCGTTATACTAATGTTGATGCCATAATTAATGCTCCAACTCCTGTAAACAAGGATCAACTAATATCATTCGCAGGAATGTGCGAGTGTTATAGCAAATTCATTGAAAATGTTGCAACAGAGATGGAGCCACTATGAAAATTACTAAGGCAAAAGGTCACATTCTCTTGGGAAAATGAATAGCAAAATGCTTTTGAAAACATAAAAAGAGATGTAGTGAATGCACCCACGTTAAAACCTTTTAGAATTAAAAAAGAGTGCATTATTACGGTTGATGCCAGCCTATATGGTCTAGGTAGTGTACTATCTCAAAGGGAAGGTATGCATGAATGGAATGTTGCATTTGCATCAAGGACTTTGAATGAAACGGAACGTAAATATTCTGTCATCGAAAAAGAATTACTTGTGTGTGTATGGGCAGTGGAACATTATAGAATTTATGTGTGGGGAAGTAAGTTCATACTCAGGACAGATCACAAACCCTTAGTTACCATTCTGTCCACAGGTGGAGGTTGGAATTCTACTGCCAGAATTTCTAGATTAGTGTCAATGCTTCAGGAGTACAATTTCAAGACCGAATATGTGCCAGGAAAAAAAAATGTCACTGCAGATTTCTTATCACGTTTACCATGTAATCATGATGACGTTAATGTTGTTAAAGAGACAGATTTTGGTGTAAGCATCAATTACATTGTTCCTTCACAGTTCCAAGACATCACAGAAATATTTTGGTCTGAATGTGAAAAGGAAGATGACAGATGGAATGATTTAAGAAAATTTATTTTAGAGGGGTGGCCTAACAAATATCAAGTAAGGTCAGAGTTGATATCGTTTTACAATGTCTCAGACCAATTAGAACTGGAAGGAAGTTTAATTTTGAAAGACGGCAAATGTGTGCCACCCAGAAGGGTTCAGAAACTATTCTTAATATAGCTCAAAAAACTCATCCGGGTATTTCAGCGATGAAAAGGTTGATTAGGAATTATTTCTGGTGGCCAGGTATGGACAGGTTCATTGATTGTGTGGTCAGGGAGTGTGATTAATGTATATCCAGTGAAAAGATGTTGAAGGTAAACGCTCCACCCATGAAAATTGTCCCTTGGCCCAAGGAACCTTGGCAGAAAGTAGCGTTCGATATATCCGGACCATTTAGTAATTTGCCTGAGAATTCGAGATTTGCCCTAGTCATTATTGACTATCATTCAAAATGGTCTGAGGTCAAGTTTGTGTCAAAGGATACCACCAGGGCTGTAATTTGTTTTTTTCAAGAGGTTTTTGCACGTGAGGGGTGTCCTGCAGATTTAGTGACTGATAATGGTGTGCAACTCACATCACATGAAATGAATATGTTTCGTAACAATTGTGGAGTTAAGCACACGTTTACTTCCCTGTACGAACCACACGAAAATGGACAGGTGGAAAGGTTCAATAGAGTCCTTAAATCTTTTGTCTCAGATTCTTTAAAACATGGTAATGATTGGTTGTGTGCCTTAAGAGAACGTTTGTGGGTTTATAGAATAACTCCACACACCACTACTGGCATTAGTCCGTTTAAATTAAAAGGGAGAAATCCTGCATCTAGTCTATGTCCATGGTGGTTCAAAGATAAATGCAAAGTGTTAGCAATTGACAATGAATGCGTGCATGTTACTGTGGTGAGAGTGGAAGGTAAACAGCTCAAGACCAAAAAATGGTACGACAACAAATGGAAAGTAAAAATGCATAATTTTAAGGTTGGAGATTGGGTTAAAGTTTTAAGACCTGGATTTGTTAATAAAGGTTTAGGGAAATTTGGTAAGGTCATACAAATAACAAAAGTCTTTTCTAACAGTGTTGGTAGTCAAGATGGGAAAGTCTGGAATATTAGTAGATTAGCCAAATGT
Organism: Triturus cristatus; assembly: GCF_964204655.1. NCBI lineage: Eukaryota > Metazoa > Chordata > Amphibia > Caudata > Salamandridae > Triturus > Triturus cristatus. Next base: position 744,858,719 of record NC_140583.1, read on the forward strand.
CCTGTCCAAAATCCTAGTCAAAGTTCTTGTACTAGATATGATAATCACAATCTCACTAGTCCACCCTCATTTCATCTTAAGGATACTGTATTGTCAAGAGTCGAAATCAACAAGCGTATAAGAAATGTCCCAAAAAGATTTCATGATTATGTTTAGTTTAGATGTCATGTTCCATTTATGTTTACTGTGGTTTATGTTTTCTGTATGGTTATTTTATTTCTTTTTGTTGATAAGGAAGATATGTTATATTCTGTTTTACATGATTTAACTGTACACAGGTACTTACAATATGTATTAATAGCTTAAGCACTGTGCATCCTTTGGATGGCATTCCATGTTCCATTTGGATTGCTGGAGTGTAATATTCCACTGGTGGAGTCAGTCTTTCACTGGAGATCAACCTGATGGATGTAAGCCGTGCTGCTAATAAATTAACTTAATCAAATTGGACTATGAACTTAATTCTTACAGGGACCTAGTTCTCCTTCAAGTGAACAAGATAGGTTTCAAAGAGGCACTGCTCATGACAAAAGGGTGGGTCGCAGATGTGACTTGCTCTGAAGCTATTGAGAAAGGACATGGGGTCCTCAGCCTTATATCTAAGAATTTAGGGTATCCATAGGCAGAGCTGAACATGACACCAATGGGAAATGTTTACTTACTATACTGACTAACAGGATTCAAGAATTATATGTTAAGAATATCTATGCTCTCAGTATAGATGATCCTAACTTCTGGCATACAATTTACAAGAAGCTAGCTAATATCCCACAAACGTCTAAAACAATAGTAGGTGGGGATTATAATCTTCCTTCTGGACCCTATCTTAGACCAGCATTCAGCGTTCAAATACAAAGTCCCGAGGGCACACAAGAATCTGTTTAACTTATGCCCATCACATCAGTTACTAGATACTTGGAGACTACATAATCCGAAAGGCAGTGATTTCACATTCATTCTTCTCCTCACTCTAGCTTTTACTGCATTGACTATCTCCTTTTTTTTTTTTTTTTTTAAAGTCCTCATTACCCAGATATATACCAATCAGAAGCCAATGATCACTTCCCGACAGTGCCACAAGTGATCTTTTGACAACCAGGCATGATACCCTCTACACCATTGCCTTCTGTACTCGACCTTTGGTATCCTAAACCGGCTGGATGGCAACCTCCAAGGTTTATTGGCAGTACAATGGAGAGGGGGTTAATCATTGGACTTAGTTGGTTAATAACTGTGCCCACTCCTCGTAAGAAAGCCAGAATGCATTCCGCTTACATTTATGTGTTCTGTCCAGCTTATTAATGTATTTAATTGAAGCCAGCCATTCTGTTGCCCTAGGGGAAATTTCTTTGACCCAGTTTTTACAAATCTCCCTCCTCGCCAGCAGTATTAAAAGAAATATCAATTTTCTCGAATTGTTTGGAAGAGATCTATAATTCTTTGTAAGCCCAAAAAAAACCATTAATTCGCTCACCTCGAATACTTCCCCAAGTATAGAAGAAATCGTATCACTTACTTCCAGCCAGAATCCTTGAATCACCGGACAAAGGAGAAACATATGAATATCATCACCTCTTTCCTTTTTGCATTTCGGACATCTAGCTGGTGTTCCACTCCCCAGTTTAGACAATCTGAACGGAGTCCAATAAACCCTGTGAAGACAGAAGAGGTGGTTCCTCCTTAAATTTGCGGGCCGAACTGTGGTATATAGTAAATCACATGATACTTGCCATAGATCTTGAATCTGTTCTCCTGGCAAGCATTTCTCCCACAGCTCCGCTGGCATATTAAAATCACCATCCGCAATCTCCATTAGTAACCAGTAGAGTTTTGCCACCTCTCTTTTCACAGGTCCCCTAACTAAAAAAAGCTCTTCCAATTTATTAGATAGTCCTGCTCCACAACCGTCAGTGAGACTCCAACTCAGCATTTGCAAGTACTTGAATCTTGAAATCAGACAGTGTTTGGATCTCTTCCCAGGGGATTAAGGACCCTCCCCTTATCAATTGGCTCCACTCGGTAATTCCTGCGTTCTTTAATGGACGTGCCATACAGTCTCTTGTCCATTCTGGGGATCCAGGGGAGTTGAAAATTGGCGCAGACCCACTATAATAGCTCATTTTTAATTCTCTTCTAATTTTATACAATGTTTCCGCTAGACTCCGTAAACTCTTTAAACAATTTTTTTTAAAGAAACGCGTATCACCATATTTGTATATAAAACCATATTCTCCCCCTTTTATAGTTTTTAGCATTGCTGTATACATCCTTCCTATTTCTGAATCCTCTGGTCCCTTGAATAGCACTTTTCCACCTTTTAGTAAAAAGACCCTGGCATAGTATATTAAATCTGGCAACTTTAGGCCCCCCTTCTCATGTTTACGTCTTAGTTTTTTCCACGAAATACGCACACCTTTAGAGGCCCAAATAAAACTAGATATTTTAGATTGTATTTTTTTTAGCCACTCATCTTTAAAGGCCAGTGGGATATTCTGGAAGAGAAAAGTAATCTTGGGGAGGATAGTCATTTTAACAATGTTAATTCTTCCATAGATAGATAGAGGCAGGTGGGACCATCCCATAAGTAATTTCCCTATCTCCTTGTTGACCCTTTGGAAATTAAATTCTGGGATTTGCTCTATTTTCTCCGTGATCTTTATACCCAAGTACCGCATTTCTTTTTTAACACAGTTGTCTTGCGTAGTAATATTCCAGGCCATAATGACAGTTTTCCTCTGATTAATTTCATATCCTGAGATCTTTCCAAATCCCTCTGCTAACTCATACACTTTCGGGAGTGCGGAACTGAGGTTGGAGGTATAAACCACCAGATCGTCTGCATATAACCCCACTTTTTTTCCCCAACTCCTGGAACAAAAGGGGAGTATCTCCTCATGCGTCCTGATTTTTTCTGCCAAAGGTTCAATGTATAAGTTGAAGAGCAGGGGGGATAACGGACACCCCTGTCTCGTCCCTCTAAAAATATTGAATTTTTCCGTTAGCCTCCCATTTATTAGGATTTTTGCTGTAGGGTTTTTGTAAATTTGTCTTATGGCCCTGCAAAAATTTCCTCCTAAATTGGACAGAGTTAATATTTCATTTAGGTACGACCAGTTCGAGCATTGACTATCTCCTTGTTGATGCCTCTCTCCTTAAGGATACGTCTGAAACACAGCTTAGGTATCTCAGATCATGCTGCTATCTTAATGTCTGTTCTTGGACTAGGTAACAAGGGTGCGGGCCGTACCTGGCACTTAAAAAATAAAATATTAGAAAACGAGGCTGATATTTTGGACTTCAAAAAAGAGATTGAGTTCTTTTTTAGGGAAAATGAACACTCTGTTAACTCTACGATAGTATTATGCCATGCGTTTAAATATGCTATGAGAGGTCAGGTCATCAAACAAAAAATCAGGAGATACACTGAATTTATGAACATGCTTTAATCTCTTGGAGATTAAATCAAAAGGAAAGAGGATTTATATAGACACTCTAACAAGTCCCTTCTGCATGATATTGAACAATACAAATGCTCCTTTAATTCAATCGTCAGTAAAAGAGTCTGCCTTGATGTTCACGCCCAAAAGTCCCGACATCTACAGCATCGCAACAGAGCAGGTAAATTATTAGCCTCTACTCTTAAATCTAACAATCTCAATACCAAAATTGGCCATATCATGGACAAGGATGGCGCAAAACAAATTCCTCAATTAAGAAATTCTTGAGGTATTTTAGAGACTTCTACGAACGTCTGTGCACTCACTCCCCAATCGTATTGCTATAAATTACAATGTCTGGAGTTCCCTAGCCCGCTTTCGTTGTCCACAGTTTCTGAAGCTGAAAGGACGCATCTGTATAAGCCAATAGAAACAGAAGACATTTTTAAATTGATTAAGGCTATGTGCTTTGGCAAAGCGCCGGTTCCGGATGGCTTCCCTATAGTTTTTTTTAGAAAACATTTACACATTCAGTCATCAAACATCTTAAAAACATCTTTGGCCACCAAGGCTACCTTAGTGGTAATACCTAAAGAGACCAAGGATCATTCTGATCCCCAAAAATTCTGACCCATTTCCATTTAAAACATGGAAGCCAAAATCTTTGCGAAAATCCTAGCCAATAAGCTGGAACGTTATATTCCCAAATGAATCAATAACTCACAAACAGGTTTCGTCAAAGATCATCTGGCAAGGGACAATATCTGCACTTTTTGTCTTTGTCTTAAAAAAAGCTCCACTCTCCTTGTAGCCATCAGCTGCGATTGCTCTTGACGTGGAAAAAGGAATTTGATAAAGTGTATTGGCTTTTTTTGCACACTGTATTGGAATCCCACAATTTGGGTACCTCTTTTGGTCTCGCCATTGTATGCAAACCCCAAATAAAGCATCAGGATTAATGGCTCTGCTTCCTCATACTTTGACATCCATCAAGGGACTAGACAAGGGTGTCCTCTGTCTCCCTTGCTTTTCTTACTTACTATTGACCCATTACTAAGGCTACTTATTACAGATCCGAAAATCAAAGGTTTTCAATTTGGACAAATTATCTTTAAAACTTCTGCATATTTATTTTTGATGGTTGTATATAGCGTGGACATGACCCTTGCGGGTATCAGAGCGCTTTACAGGGAAGAGAGATGAACCAAAAGAACACTTTATGTCATAGTTATGTCCAACTATACAAGCAGCCGTTATGAGAGTTAGATACATTGTTCATGTGAATTTAATCACAAGAAGAGATTTTACTTCTTTCTTGAAAGAGGCAGTAGAGGGATTCAGTCTGGTTTCTGGGGGCAGTGCATTCCATATCCTATGAGCGATTCCAGAGAAGGCACGGTTGTATGTTTTCTTTTTGGCAAATCGTTGTGGTATCAGAAGAAGATTGCTGGATCTCTTGGAGGATCTGTTGCCCATGAGAGCACCAGTTTCTGGGTCAGATACCTTGGAGTATTGTGATGTAGGGCTTAGCGAGTCATGCAAGCGATTTTTAGTTGGATTCTTGCTTCAAATGGTAGGCAGATAAGGGCTCTAAGGTCGGGGGAAATGTGGCAGTTTCTTTTGGAGGCCATAATGAGCCTGGCCGCTAAGTTGTTTGAGGCTCTTAGAGGGGCCGTTGTAGAGCTGGGAGGTCCACAAAGAGTTGCACTCCCATATTCTAATCTTGAGTTTATTAGTGCTTGAACTGCCAGTTTGAAGTCATTTAAGGGAAGGAAGGGTTTTAATGTTCTCAAGGTGTTCCTCTGAATGTTTGCTCCTTTTGCTGCGGCACTGATGTGTTTCTGCATGTTTAGATTTCTGTCAAGTGTTAATCCCAGCGATTTCACTGAGTCGATAATATGAGGTTGGCAGTTAATCGTTGTTATTTGTTTAAGCCATTCTTGTGTGATGGTTGAATGGTTAGGTGGAGCGGTTAGGAGGAATTCCGTCTTGAGGGTGTTTAGTTTCAGGTGGTTTTCCGCCAGCCAAGTTTGAGTTTTTTGTAGCGTTAAGTTGAGATATTTGATGTCCTCCAGAGAAGTGAAGTGATCTTTAAGTATAGTTGTGTATTATCTGCGTACATGTGATAATGGATGTTTGAGGAGCTGAGAATTTCGGTGAGCGGTTCCATGATTAGGTTGAAAAGTGTAGATGAGAGGGATGAGCCCTGTGGGACTCCTAATGTGACTGGGACGGCCATGGACAAGGATTGATTAACCTTGAATCTTTGGGATCTATTTTGGAGGAAAGAGGTTAATCAATTTGGCACTGAGCCTGATAAGCCCATTCTATATTTCAGGAGGTCTAGCAGATTGCCATGTTTGACAGTGTCAAAAGATAGATCGAGTAGGATTAGCAGACAAGCTTTGTTGTGGTCCAGGATTTTTAGTGCGTCATCTACTATGTGGGTCATGGCCGATTCAGTACTGTGCCCTGCATGAAATCCCGATTGATATTGGTTGAGCAGGTTGAAATGGTCCATGTGGTTACCCAGATGTATGTGTACACATTTTTCTAAGAGTTTAGTCAGGGTTGGGATGTTGGAGATCGGGCGGTAATTATTTAAGTCTGTTTGGTCAGCCGTTGGTTTCTTTAGGATGGGGGACACCTGTCCAGATTTAAGGTTTTCTGGAATGATTCCTTGAAGCAGAGAGGTATTGATAATCGTGGTCCATAGTAGCAGTAGCAGCGGTATAAAGCATTTTAGGTAATTTGCGGGAAGAGGACCGGTGAAGTGGTTGGAAGAGTTCAAAGACGTAAGCGCTTTTCATATTGCATCTTCACTGTACGTTTTGAAGGAGGACCATACCGCATTGTTTTTGAGGACGAACGTAGGTGTGCATACGATTGAGGTTGCTTGAGAGGGGGATGAAGTGTCCTGGTGGGTGTCAGTATGTGTTACTAAGGCATTAAGTAGGTCCATCTTCATGTTTTCTGTCTTCTTAGTGAAGAAGGAGGCAAATTCTTCACAGCTGGGTAGTTAGCTTGGTCTAGATTGGGGGGGTATGGTGAGCCATTAGATTGTGTTTTGACTAGTTCAAATTGTTTTTTGGGTCGGTTCTTGGCTTGGTCTAACTGGTTCCTGAAAAGGTTTGCTTTTGATCATCTGATCTTTCTATAGTAGGAGTTTCTGGTAGCTCTTAGCAGCTTAAGGTGGTCAGGGGATGGTGATGATCTCCATCGGTGTTCAATTAATCTTAGGGATAGTCTGTCCTCATCGAGTCTGCTGTCGTACCATGGTTTTGCCTCTTTTGTGGAGAGCCTCTTCAGTTGTGATGGAGCAACTTTGTCTATAACAGTGGTCATTGAATTAAAGTAGTGGTTTGTCAGAGCTTGAACATCAGATAGGCCTTCAGGGGGAAGCAAGAGGTTGACACTAGAGGATGTGAGTAAGTCCATGCTGGCATTTTTTAGGTTCCTCTTCCATATTTTAGGTCTCGTAGGTTGTGCTGAGTATAATTTTACTGATTCATTAAAGAAGAATATGATGGAATGGTGGTCAGACCAATCACAGGGGAGGATTGGTTCACGCTGAATGGATTCAGCATTGAAAATAACCAAGTCTAGGATTGAGCCTGTTGCAGATTTGGGTAAGGTTGAGGTCCGAGAAGAATGCTTTGAGGCTCCTAACCACAGACTCGTTAAGGTCATTCCTTGAGATTGAGATCTAAGAGAATTATTTGGGTATTTTGTTGTTCAGTATTTGTAGTCACGATATCCATGAATTGTTCGATGAAGGTGAGGTTGTGACCTGGAGAGTGGTAGAATGCGTGCAACGAACAGACTGGTTTGTTGTTACTTGTGATATCAATACAAACGTATTCACAAGAAGATAATACCGGTGAATGTGATCGATTCACTGGGAGACTGTTCTGATGTATGCAGGCAATACTGCCCCGTGGTCTATCTGTTCTGTCTAATCTGGTGATATCATGGTTTGGGGAACCAGAATATCGAGGATAGGTGTAGACGATTCATTTAACCAGGTTTCGGTCAGAAGTTTGTGAGTGAGTATGAGATCCGCTTTATCAGCCGCATGTCTTGAGGCTGATCTACAGTCTAGTAGTATACATTTGAGACGTGACTTGATGGGGGTTAGGGGTACTTGTGTGAGGGGGGCTTGCATAAGATTGTCTTTGGGTATACCGCTAGTGTTGTGTTTTAGAGCTCTGTGTGTATTAGAGCGGAAGGTTTGGATTAGGGAATGTTTATGAATGTTGTTCGAGCACTCTTTGTTATGGGTGGGATGAGGGAGATCATAAAATCTGAGTAGGGAGTGTATATCATTGGACGATAGAGAATCGGTCGGGTTGTGTCATTGGGGTAAGGTACTGTTCTCCATCTTCGGGGCAGATGCTTCGGGGGAAGTAAGTGCAACTGGTGGAGGTATGGGAAGCGGTTACTATGGAAGTTCGTAATAGAATTATTATCATGTCGTCTGATCTTAGGTGGATGTAAAACCAGGTCCCATAAAATTTGGAGGTCATCTTTGACTTGTTGCAATGAAAGTAAGATTCCATTGAGAATGGGGTCTGGTGTGGGTTGAGTGCTTATTGTTTGGTCTCGGGGTAGGGGAGGGGTAGTTGGGCCAGGGAAGGGGTTTGGAGGTTTATATTAATCTGAGTCGTCGTAGTGAGGTCTGTATGGATGGCTATCAAGAGGGGGGGTGAAATAGAGGTAGACGGAGAGGCATGTACCGGGTGGATGTGAGGAGGGGTTAGGGCTGTGGAGTTGTTCATGGTATTTGGGGTCAGATTAGAAGAGATGCTACTTGATTGGGTATGAGGTGTAGGTTGGGTAATGTTGGAATTAGGAGGGTGGTTATCATATTCTAGGGTGTCTACTGGAGCTGGGGGGGGTGTATATATAGGTTGGGTCGAAAGAGGTCACTGCCTTGAGGGGGATTCAGGAAGGGAGTTAGGGGGCGTTCTGGAATTGGGAGAGCCTGGAGAGGGGGCATAGGGTCTCCTGACATTTTTATTGATGAGAGGAAAGATGTTATCAAGCAAGACTAAGTTGTGGTCTGATGACTGAATAAAGATGATCCCATTATGATAAATGGTGATTGTTGCTGTAGCTCTGTAACTTGGTGAGGGTATGATAGAGATCTTGAAAATGTGTACTGTTTTCCTAGAGGAGGAGACCGAAAACAGGGCAAAAAGGCTTTCCTCCATTGGGCTCTTGTGTAAAAAATTATATCATTAGTTATATAACCTTTGTTTGTTGAGAAGTAGGGATCTGAGATTGGGGTCTCGGGCTGTGATTTTAGCAGATTATGTTTAAAGCATTTGGCTGCTTTTTTGTGAGGTTAGTGGGGTACTTAATGATATATGTATGTTGTCCTGTAATCTCCATAGTGGAGTTGATGCTTATATGTAAGGGTAAAAAAGGTGGGGAGAGTGTGTGACAAAGGTGATGTTAGGTGAGGATGTGGGGGGTAAACAAGGAAGGGAGAGTGTGTGAGAGAGGTGATGTTAGGTGAGGATGTGAGGGGAGGAGTTATCAGCGGTCATGCATTTGGGCCAGTTCAGGGGCGTATCATATGTAGGCAGGGATGGAATTGGGTACAATGCTGTAGAGTATGAAAGGGGGGGATGTAATGAGCAGGGCGGGTGAGGCAGGAGGGTCATAAAGTATGAGAGGGGAGACTAGGGCTAGGCCCAAGTCAGAATAGGTACAGCAGTGGTATATGACTGGGTAGTTGAGATAGGGCTTGGTAAGTTCTCACCTGCGTGCTTGTGGACTTGGAGATATGCAGACGATATCCTCATCTTTTCCGAGGATGTTGAATCAGCAATTCCTTCCATAATTAACATCATCAAGTCCTTTTTGGATGTCTCTGGTTATACTTTGAAAAGAGACAAAACCGAAGTCTTCTTTTTAAATCCTCTAAGTCTCCCTTCTCACCTTCGGGTCTTGAATGGCAGTCTACTTGCTTTAAACATGTGTGAATCTGGTTCTGTAGGGATCTCACTTATATAGTACTTTTAAATGAATCACATACTATTGCCAAGGTGAAAGATCTCCTTACTATTGGTGAGGTAGACTTCAAACACTCAAAATGATGATTACTTCAATAGTCAACTTCTTATCTTCTATGCTTCTTCTAAAAAATTCTACCTGTTTCTTCCAAGAGCTAGACAAACTCACTTCCAAGTTGCTTTGGAATGATAACAGAGAAAGAATCTCATATAAAAGTATCTAGAAATCTGTTATATTAGGTGGGTGTAACTTCATGAATTTGAACCTATCTCAAACAGCTTTCCTAACGTCCCAAAGGGCTAACTGTTTTTTCCCAGACTCACTTAATATTCCCCCATGGATATATATTGAACGTGAGCTTTGCTCCCCTTTCACTACTTTATCATGATGTCAAAGTTTGCTACATTACATTCCCAAAGTATTCTTTCTGATACAGCGGGTGCGTTAAATATTTTGGATAAATGATTCGAGGATCACTTTACTAACTGTAGATGGGCGTCATTATGGCTTAACCCAAAGCTCAATACTGATCTTGATTCTAGCATTGCAGGCATGTTGGCCTCCAAGAATATTAAGATCATTCATGATCTTTACGCGGATAAGTGCGACCCGCTCCCCCTTTCAGTCCTTACCAGGTAACACAGACTTACTAACCTGACTTTTATAGTTTTCTGAAGATTAGGGTTAAATTATCGAAACTTATACTTTCTAGAAAATTGTCTCTAGTCACACTTCTACCCCTATGTCATCGGTCGGAACGTATTGCTTCCAAAATCTATAAATTCCTATCAGACCCTCAATCTCAACAACTTTCAAATATAAATACCAAATGGGCCAAACACTTTGATGAGGAAGTTTATGAACATATTTCACCTGATACCTGGCATCTGATTGGTAAACTCTCCCTGTGTAACAAAATTGCTCTGTCTCTTATTCACCAGCTCGCTTGTACAAATTAAAGTTACAAGATAATTACAGATGCTGGAGCTACGACCTAGAGCCAGGCACATATGAACACATGTTCTTTGGGTGCGAAATGTTAGCCTCTTATTGGTCTTCTATACAGAGACACTTGTCATCTATCAATAACATGCCCATAACCCTCTCCTTCTCCATTGCAACTTTGGTTCCTTGGCCCTCAACATCTCTTCTGTCCTTAGATAATACTGATATGCCACTTCTGGACGTACTCTTGACCATTGCAATTAAAGTCATAGTTGCAGAGTGAAAATCTTTCTAACATCTATCGTACCACACATGGTGGGCCTGGGTGTCTTACATTCAAAGTGCTTCTACGATGCATACAGATAGGCAATCCACACCTCTAATTTCTAGTACCCTTTGGAGATCTTTAAACAATTACATTAAACTATGTTCTCAGGATTCTGGGGCTCTTTCCACCATCGGTCCTGTTACTTAAACATTTTACTATGCTTATGAAGCAGATTTCCCACTATCCACCCTACCCCGCCCAATTCCTATCCCTCTCTTCTTCTCCCCTTCCTTCCCCTCTTTTCCTCCTCCCTTTATGTTATACAGGCGATACAAAGGTTACTTTTTTCTTGTATACTAATTTACCTGACAAACTCAGCTCATATAGGTTACACTCCCTCTCTGTGTTGTTTGGTTGTAAACCTCATTAATTATATTACAGACATGGCCATATTGTTGTCCTCTTATGCCCGAATTGTTCTTGACATTCTCTTATATCAACTGAAATATGTCATTGTGTCCTATACATATCGATTTTTGCCTGTATCGCTCTTCCATCTAAATGCATGCCTCTTTTTTTCAAACTAATAAAATATTTGAAAAAAGAACATACATAACAGGAGGCAAATAGGTATATGGTTAGTCAATTTCAACGATAATATGCAAAAAGCAAATAAATGTAACATATCTAGCAGTGGGAGGTGAGCGCTAATCAATCGGACAGTACTGAATATGGTCTAGCTCAAAGAAAATAATAATTCGGAGAGAATTTCTCAATATATATGGTGAGTGAAGACATTACAACTATTCTAAGTACAGATTGATAGATTAATCTGGAGTCTTCGCTCTAGAGTGACAGAAAGACATCTCTTAAATAAAAAAATCTGAGTGGTAAAACCATAGGAGGTTTGTCGGGAAGTCAATCTCTAAGGAAAGCAGGGAACCATCTTGATTCATCTACCAAATGGAGAGTGTTTATACATTTTTAGACAGAAAAAGTGTACCCTCACCATGGTCTGAAAGAAAATATACATCATATTGCACAATAGAAAGACAGAGAATACATCACATGAACATAACCTTTGCTCTAAATCTTATGAATAATACGGCATTATGTTCTGCAACAGAAAACAAAAGCACATTCATAATATTAACAGCATCTCCATTGGCCAAAGGAAATGGACTTCAATTGTACCAATATTTTTTTTACTTTGAGAATATCATGAACACATAAGGAGAAATATTATTGATAGAGTGCAAGCAGTCCCAAAAAAATTAACTCACTGAATTCCATACAATTAATGAAGTACCAAAGGGCACATTTGAAGCTATTGGTGCACAGGCATGATGTGCATGATTTCGAAAACACAGGCCTACTCACGTCAACTTAAGACGTTTGTTAAACTTAATACAATACAATCATTACATTTACGTCTCCCCTATTTTAAATTAAGCACAGAATTTTTAATTCCAACATTTACACGGAAAATTGTTTAGTTTTTCATTTTCTGTTGAACTGTGGAGATATTCGGGATTCATATAATTGAACATGAGTGTTGAATTTGAATCGAATTCTCATGCAGGTCTGCTGGCATTTCAAGTATGAAACTGCATAGGGGAGACCTGAAAGCCCTTATTTATATGGTGATTCCTATTGAATGCCAGTCACTTCTCCCTGTCTAGGTTTTCTCTCTCCACCTCTACCTTCTCCTGTTCAATAACAATGTTCCATTTCTCAAACAAATCAACCTTAGACCATTGATGAGAATAGTTGACTTTGTCAAGTGAAATGTCAGGGGTCTGCAGTGGAAGTCCATGAACACTTGTTTTATGATCCCTTTAACAAGAGAACTTTGGATAAAAAACACAATTTTACCCTGAAGGCTGGAATGTTCTACCATAAGAAATAGGAGAAGTATTTTTTTTTCTTCTGAACTTCATACCCTCCCATCCACAAGTCATCTATCACATCTCACCCCCTAATTCACATTACTTATGATTGCAGGACATTCCTTCCTTCCACAGACTTAACAATGTGGAAACCTCCAGGTATTTTGCTTTTTAGAAGAAGTATACTCAGAAATAGTTCCTCAACATTTAAGTTACTCCAGCTAATCAAATTACACTGTGCATGAAGGTCCCATCTCCAAATCCTTCACATCTCTGAGCTTAGCAGAATCACACCGGCGGCTTCAATGTCCCTTTATCTCTTATTCGCTCTAAAAGTCACAAACATGTTTCAGAACAAAAATCCACTGCTTGATGTAGTGTGCCACTCAGTGCAACGCAGTGGTGTTAAATGGCAGCATGCAACAATAAAACGGGCTGTGAGGCGCTTGTGCCACAATCTGAAATATTAATAGAATTCTTCATTGCTAGCTTGGCACTAAAAAACAGAGGTAGACAGTGATGTCAAAAGATCCCTCCCGCTACTCCGTTGGTGGAGCAGGAGGAGGGAAGAAATATTTAAACTCTTTGAAAACATGCCTAACAAAGGTGCAAATACAACTATTATTTAGTAGTGACAGCTTTAGAGGTACATTTCAGCAACTGAATATGAGAAGTTCAAGATGAGACCAGCCAGGTCGGGGTGATGTCCCATAAAGATACCAGTTCAGCATAGTATCCTGCCTGGGCTGCAGCAACCTAGCTGATTTTCTCTTGCCACCCAGGGAACCATTTCGATGGGGAAGAACAAGTCAACCTTGTAGCACAGAAAGCATGCCCAAAATTGGAGTCAATACAAGACATGGTGGATGCCACTTCAAAAGGTACCCGCATGTGATGATCAACAGAAGCATCCAGGGTAACTTACTGAAAAACATTCCTATCCATTATTAGAGACAGAGATCCCAAAAGTCTAGAAATTCTCATTGCCCTGTAGAGGGTTAAAGAATACCATAGCTCAACCAAGGAAGGCCTTTTGTTGAGAGTGTCCAAAATAGTCATACCTTCATCTCCCTAAAGACACTTGACTCAGCTAGCACACAAAGGCTATCGGGGTTGTCAAGACCAAAACCTGTGTAAGGAGTAGTTGAGACACCCAGAAATAGATGGTTATTGAATGCCTGCTATGCCAAGCAATTGACAGTCTAGAGCAAGGGTACTCATGAACATTTTTCCAGGACCCACATAGTATGGTTGGGGTGTGACCGAGTAGGGGGTCTGGGTGGGTCAGGGATTGTGTAAGGAGGTTCAAAAACATGTTAAAGAAATAGGCAAGCATTTATTTTCAGGTTAATATATGCTTGCTCATTTACTTAACATTTTTTTCTGAATATTAATGGTCAACAACTAAACAGCAGCGGATGCTGCTGTTCACAAGGGGAGCCACATTTAAAGGTCAAGAGGGCCACAAGCAGCCCCAGGCCACATTTGACTTCCCAAGGATCTAGGGGCTGAACCCTCATTGCGTAAAGAAGTGTACAACAAAAAATCTCCTATTTGAAAGACCACTCAGAGAAATGATCACTGTTGCACGACAATGGGCCCCCACATGCCTGACCCCTACCAGAGTCAACAATGATGAATCCACCGCAAAACCTGCATCAGACGAACAAGGGTCAAGGAGGCAATTGAGAGAAAGCAACCTGGCACTGGTCCAAGATAGGTCACCGGATGGCAAATTCAGGACACTGTATGAATATGCCAAATAGATTGTCACAACGAGTAAAGGTATGATGATCACATCCCGTTAATAAAGTGGCGTAGTAACCAGTACATCTCAATGTTAAAAAAAGTTCACACAGTTGGACTCTGTCTCCTCGACAGGGATGCAGGGGGAGTTCAACATCCAGACTAAGGTCACCACCAGCATCTCCTGCTGCTAAAGAAAGCCCAGAATCCAAGGATCTGGAACTAGTGATGGTTATAATAGAAGCCGCAAAGATCCAGCTGGGATGCCTGTGCTACTTGAGGCCAAGGAAGGTGCATCTTGAGACTAAATCCAAAAAGCTTGCAGAGACTCAAAGACTACTGGTTTAAAAAAATTGTCAGGGGATAGTTAACATTGAGTTATTCCTTTTTAATTAAGTTTAGGACAGATGTTGTGTGCCTTCTGGCATAAGGCCACAACGTTACAGGGCTGCATGCAGCTGAAGTCCCGGAATCACAGACGGATGGAGTCAATAAAAGGGTGTTAGAGGGGATTGTGCCTCAGTCTAAAATATAACTTAAAGTAGTGAATTGGGATTTACATTCTAATGTAAAACTTGTTTAGCATTCAAATAGCCCTAAATGCAAAGAAGTGTCATGTGCTGCTTTAGTCTACCTTCTGTCAAGGAGATTTCCCATGGATGGTATATGGGCATTCCCATTCAACTATCGATGGATTTTGACACAAAGCCCTATCTACTAATATTTTTAGACATGGCATTGTCCATAATGTACAGCTGCTTGAGGCAGGCATACATTTGGACAAAAAGGTTTTTTCTCTCTGAATTTTTCCAACTTTGCATGTGAGCATTAGAGCATGCATTCAATATTGGAAATGTTTTAAACCATGTCTAAACATAGTATTTTCCACAAAATGCGTACCCTTCCAGGACTAAAACCTATGCTAGACATCACACATACCCTTCCACTATGGTGAAAGGCTGTGTTTACAGAGAAAGCAACAGCGCCATATCCTAGTCAATAAGGTGATGGCCTGCTCTTTCACAAAACAAGGCATAACTTTGGTTGCTGAACTGCATTGCATAACTTCTTAGTAAATTAGCCCCTCTGTTTCCAGATATGGTATGCTATTTTTTTTGTCATTATGCAAGAAATCCTTGCATTTAAATAATCACCACCTGCTCCTATAGACTGAAAGATTGAATTAGTTTTTGTTGTGTATGATTTATGCACAAGGCAGGACAACATTAGCATCTCTAGGATTCTGTATAATTTCGTTTGAACACGTCATGAAAATATCACTCATATCCTGTAAACAGTTAAAGGTATATTGGCTACTAGAACTTCCAAAGTCCCTCCAAGAGCAACACCATTTATCATACACTACACTAAAAGGCCCTTTTTTGAGTATGTACCTTTTTAACAAATTCTCTTGTCAGGCAGGCAGTGGGACACCTAACCATGGAGCGAAGATGGCATCTGACCTCAGACGTGCCATAATGTTCCACTTTGCAACACAGTTTTTCTTGTTCCCAATAACTATTTGCGATAAAGATCTCTGGTTCTTTACCAACAAGAATGAATATGATAATCATTTTATTGATTTTTAAGTTTAACTGCATGCCTGTATCTGATTTGCGTGCCTGCCTTTAAGCAAGACCAAGGAGGAGCTAGAGGAAAATACCATTTTAGAGAATCATCAGATTGTGCTAAGCACAACTCCCAGCAGGTTGACCACTACAAACATTGTATGCCTGGTTAGAGATAGCTTTAGCTGTCTGCCAAAGCTCATGTCATAACAATATAAGAATTTGCAATAATAAAGTCTAAACTTGGCAATCATGTGTGATGGTTATCTTTTTACGTTTTATTCCATGCATGCAGCACAAAAATAAAAAGAAGAAAATGGAAAAAAGAAAACATGCCAACTCTTAAATGAAGTGGCCATATGCTTGCAAGTATTTGAATAAAATATTAGCCACATCATATAACATTAATAGATTAGAATGGTACAGACAAGTGTTTTTAGAACAGGTTTAGAAAGAAGTTCAGTTTTAATATACATCTTAGGAAAATATATGCATTATTGGCACAAAGAAAATTAAATGTACTATTGGCTTCGAATTACTGAAATTCAAAAACACAGCATAAACACAGAAGAGAAAAACAAAATAAACAAGCATTAGCAAAGCCAACAGGCCTTAGTATTGGAACCTATTGCCTTGTCAATAATTTTTGAGTACCATAGCTTCTGCAGATGCATGCGTCTGAAACAGCCATCTTTGAAGGGGTTTATACAAACATTTCAAATGCATTGAAACATGACTGCCACGAATGTGCACTGGAGAGAAGGAGACCAGGGAAACCCTACTCACTTGGAAACAGGATAAGTAATATATTAACAGAAACAGTGGTTCCTGTGGGCTAATACAGTAATAGTGGTAGTTATAAGTACAATCGCAGTAAACAAGGTTTAAGTTGATATCCAAAGGAGAAGAAACCATATACCACTCAATGTTTGGTACTCGCAATCAATATTTATATATATAACACAATAAAAAATTACAAAAACGATAAATTCATATAGTGAGAAGCGTCCCCAGTGAGAATGGAAACGCCAGCAATAGTGACCTATTGTGACATGAACAAAAAGGTTTCCAAAATAGAGGTAAAGACGACCATAAAACGATAAATAATGGGAGCAGCCTCCTTATCCAATCGTAAGGGCTGTTAAATGGTTCACTTTGGAATATTGTCGACGGCGTTTCGACCCCTGTGACAATAAGGGGTCTCTTCAGGACCTAATGATATAGAGACATCTATAAGGATAGCATAAGTGTGAGCACTGGAACAACTGCTTGGTAGAATGGAACACAATTAGGGACGCCTCTACCTGAGAAGGAATTGGTCTGTCAGCGTGACAAAAGTGCACCACAGGAAAGTGATTAAGTAGAAGGGTTACTCACATGAGACCCAGCCAGGCACTATACATGTAGAAGAAAAAGGGATAATGTAATAACTATCAATATAGTTCTGTTGTGCAAGGTAATTTCTGAGAAAGGAAAACTTACCCCAGTGAGGGGAGCTAACAGAGAGGGTTCAATGGCAGTAGTCCTCAGAATTAAGGTGAAGCGTGTGGCACTACTGGAAGAGCACAACGGTGTGTTGGTATGGATGAAAATCTAAAATCAAGCAAGACTTGTGTCAGAAAAACAAGGGGTAGAAAATAGGCGCGGCAAACTGTAAGGAATTAGTTAAAAACGTCCTTACCCGAGTAAGAGCAATTGATGCTTATTGCGCTTATGTCAGCCACTCCGACCAGCGGGTGTACTTATTTGAATATTGTCTGTAAGGCCGGTACATGTGAGTACGTGTAGACCTAAAATGTGGGGAGAATGCTATTAGGGATAATCTCCAGTTTGCTAATACCAAAGGCCTAGCTGCAGGGAATGGAGAAGGAATCTTACAGTTTGTTGGAAACAATGTTCCTGGAAACGCGATTGGAGCATGCGTGCGTCCGCTATGCGTAGAGGTAGAACTGCACAAGTCCGTCTACCTTGTCCTGTGACAGGGTGCTGGAACTCGCTGGCAATTTAAATAATAAGTTTGCCCGCCAAAACCGGACGTCACGGCAGGCATCACTAGGGATAGCCGCCTGACGGTATGATCCGTTTTTCTGTCTTCTATTGTGAAGTCAAGGAATAGAAATGGAAAACAGCTGGGTGGCACCGGGCCGGTTTTCCAAGCAATAATTAAAAAGAACAACCTAGGTGTGTGGATAAAGGTGATGGTGTACCCTCTGGTGGCATGTGCATCAGAGATGGATGAGAGTTTCCATCAGGGGGTGAAGAACTAAGGTCACATGTCAATTACACTCAGCGTGTACATAGCAACAAGAACCTCGGGAGGAGAGTGCAACCACTCCTGGGTAAAGGGGTGTTGCCGGGTAGATGGTGGTTATATTAACCACAAAGAATTATTGAGTAAAAATGTACACACGTATCACTACAGGTGACAAGATAGTCATAATATCACTAGAGGTAATTTGAAGCTACAGTTGTGTATACAAACATCAATATAGAAGTTTACACAATGTTATCACAACAAAAGTAATTTTATGCATTTTAGGATGAAATGGCAAAAACAAATGGAAGAGCATGTAGATCAAAGATGGTGTACCATTAGGTGAATCTGGAAGTCTACAACATATGTTTTGGCATAGACCTATCAATTCAGTAATGTAGCCACAAAACCTCGCCACTCTTCAGCTGAATTCAATGCTTGCACAATGGAGTTAGTCTTTTCAATCCAGCGGCAATCTAGTTTTTGCAAGATTTGGGTAATGTCACCGCCTCTTTCAGGAATAATGGCTCTGTCAATGACCTGACATTTTATATCATCCACTGTGTGGTTTTTATCATTAAAATGAGTTACCAGTGGCACGTTAGGGACAGAACACCTGATGCGACTCCGATGTTGTCCAATTTGTGCCTTGATAGGTTGAGACGTCTGTTCAATCTACGGTAAATTACACGGACACCATATGCAGTAGACCACATTGTGTGTGTTACAATTTGAAAACAAGTTTAGTGCCTGTTTCACATTTGCATGCTCAAATTTGGTGGTGTCAAAAGTAAATGGACAGGAAACACGATTTCCACATTTGAAATGTCCTTTTAAGGAAAATCCCAGACTGATTCCAGGGTTCCGGTCCTGCGTGCAGTGATATTCTCTGTAGAAGAATGTATTAGATGATCTTTTACATGTTTACCCCCATTTAAATGCAAACATGGGGGGTTCCATTGTAGAATCAATATTTTTTAAGAGATCCCAGTTTTTAGTGATTAAATTGCGCACTTTGTTGATGTGTACGCCAAAGGTGGTTACACAAATAAGTCTGTCAATGGGAGTCTTTTCTTTCGTGGTTAAAAGTTCCTCTCTTGGGCAGAACCAAGCATGTTTAAGGGACTTTCGTATCAATCTGTTAGAATAACCCCTGCCAAGTAATTTGGATTTCAATGCCAGGGCCTATTTCATGTAATCCTCCTTATGTGAACAGTTGCGGCATAGCCGCAAAAATTGTCCAAAGGGTTAGCCATCCCTAAGGGCACGGGGGTTGTGACTTTTACAGGCCAAGAGCATGTTCCTCTCTGTTGGTTTTCTGTGAAGGCTAGTATAAAGGGTGCCATTGTCATGTTTTATGCTTTGTTTCTAGATGTTGTTTAAATATGTGATGAAATCATGGAATTCTATCTCTGTACCTGACCAGGTCCAAAAAATATCGTCGATGTATCGCTTCCAACATTAAATGTTGGATCGGTATCTGTTTGTCATGTTAAAGGCAAAGGTCTGTTGCACATAGTCCATATAGATGTTAGCCAAGTTTGGAGCAAAAACTGCTCCCATGCTGGTCCCTGAGCATTGTTGGTAAAAAGTGCTTTCCGAGACAAAGTAATTGAATTTAATAGGGAAATGATGAAACTTCTAGGAACCTGTATAGGCCTTGTTCTGGACTCCAGCGGCTTCTCAATTATCATTATACTCTCCTCTTGTGGTATGTTAGTGTACAAAGAAGAGATATCTAGAATGCCAGCCAGTCCGTTTCAATGTGCGCGCATCCATGAAGGTTTTCTTTGAATGTGTGTGTAATTTTTGAACTGACTCATTTAAAGATGGCTGTAGTGAATATGCATATATCTACAGCCAATGTCTTTAATGTGTTTGTTCAAATAATACAAATTCATTTCTATATTACACACCATGTGTGCATGCGCATGTACACTTGCAGGCAGTCATCATAAAAAGAGTAAAATCTCTGTTTAGATGGGGCAAAAAATTCAAAAGAATTGTGGGAGAGGTTGGGTAGGGGGCAACCAGCTGCGAGGGATAGTGCAGCAACAGAGAGAGAAGGCAATATTTAAAAACAAAACCATAGAGATAGGAAAGGACAGGGGAAGACATAGACCAGATCGGGAGGAGGAAGGCAGCAACAAAGACAGCAAAGGGAGAGGGGCAAAGTCAAGGGCAAAGCATCACACAGGAGAGAGAACATGATACCACATGCACTAACACAAAGTCCTAAATGACAATAAAAAATGTAGTTTCCTGAATGAAGCAACGTCTGAAATGGAAGTATACAAGACAATCAATCAGAACACAGTGAGACTGAACTGCTTCTTGGTGAGCCATGCACAGGAATAGGGAGGAAAGATAATGACTCAAGAGGAGACAACTGAGATAGACAACAAAGCTATCCCCACTCTATGTATATTGGAAACAATATGGTCAACAGAAACATAAAGCTGCTTCTTTTTATATTTAAAATGGATACAGACTGAAAAGAAAAAAGCCCTGAAAAAGTAAATTATTAACCCACCAGCCATCCACTGAACTAAATTGTATCTCTTTTTAAGCAAAGTGCAAATATAGTCATGAAAAATGCCATCAGTCACAGTGTAGAAGAACCAACATCTGAAGCAGGGGTGACCCACTGTCCCAGTGCCCTCTTGCTCGATGCTGTGAGTTTCTGTGGATAAAAGCTGAATGTGGCTGTTATCAGAAACAACAATGGATTAGGAGGAATCATCCAAGGCTCTTCTATGTGTGTATATATGTATTTGTTTCAAATTTAAGAACCTTTTTATATATGTGTGTGGTCAAACCGCTATTCCTGACCGCATGTGATCACGGCATATCTGTGGGAGGCTGCTTTGATGCTTCTGGGTAAACCTCTGTTACTCCTAGGTGGGCACCAGAGAGGGCTTACCCACGCAGTCTCTAACCTGTGCATTCCTGTAGGTTGTTACTTTATTGGTCCTGGAAGGACCCCATAGAGCATAGATCATCCCTATGCCTATTTTCCATGCATTTATGTTGGTTGCTCACATGTTATTCTGAGAAGACTCCTTAAAACATTTACATTGGTCATCTGTAACCAGAGCATTTCTGTTGGTTGCCCCTCTATCATGAATCGATGGACTCCACAGAGCATAGACCTAACATTACTGCAACTAAATATTTTTCCAAACGCACACTCCCTATGTTGCGACTGCTACCCATTTGCTAATGTACTTTAGCACCTCGTCAGTGGTATGAAGTGCTATAAAAGTGAAACTACAATTGAAAGCAATGCTGCGTACACCAGCAGAAGCAAGGTAGGTTTAATGTGAAATCATATGCTGCCGATTACCTTCACCTGCAGCATCCACCTCCAAGAAGCATTATTGATGGCAGCCAGGTCTCGGCAACATAAATAGGCCTCCACTGAAATTGTATGAATTGTGAATTCAACACCAGAACACTGGTGAACGGCTGAAACTACGCACAAACTGTGCGGGAGTAACATTGCAGTTCAAGGGGCACCAAGTGCAGGGATGCAATGGTGTCGGAGGGTATGAGGAAAAGAAAGGCACATGACATCTTTGTGGGAGGAGGGGAGGTGAATCGTCCCTGTGTCACTGATACTTTTCTCTAAAGGAGGTCAGATGGCCTGGGTGAGGTCTCTTGAGGCCTGATTGGGTAAACTGGGCAATGGGTATCAGTCCATCTTCCAGACTATACAGGGTGTCAGAACCCACAACTGCCCTCTGAGTACAGAATGCAGTGGATGGGACCTGGATATGTGATGTCTCAGGTTGGGCACTGTACTGGTGCTGGGGATGTTGTTCAGGATAGCAGAGAGTTGCAGGGTACACCTAAGAGTTGGACAACACAGATGGATATCTGGTGCCACAGGGCACTACCCCTTGGACAAGACCCAAGGCCGAAGCAGAATGCCCTGCTGCAGGGCTTAGAGTAGTGAGGAAATTGAAATTTCTGACATGAATTAACCACATGACAATGAAGAAATGTGTCAATATTAACATAGGAAACATGTGTCAATATTGAGGTTAGAGAAAATGTGCTTTTATAAAACATGCAAAAAAAAGAAAAATGATGCTTATTTCTGAAGAAAGCTCCCATTTCTGTCATTCTTTCACTGCCAGGCCTCACTATTTTCTGTTATTCCTTCCTTTCCCTTTAATAAAAAGAAATGCTGGTTTGTAAATTCTTGTTTAACTTTATAATTGAACTGTAGAGCCTAACATCTTTGAAAAATGTGCTGCTTGCTGCAAAATGTATTTCTTTCCTTCCTCACACCATATGACTTCATCGTATTTTAGATAGTTGACTCTGCCACATGCTTATAATGAACAAGTATATTACTATAGATTTTAGTCTCATGATCTAACCAGGAAATGCTAGATATTAATGTTTCACTTCATGGAGTAGCCCATTGTTACACAGGATACTGAACAGCCAACAGAGTAGGCTTGCAACGGTTCTCATGAAAACCTTCCTAGATTTATCTTTTTGTAATATGCTGTAGCAATATTCAAATAACAACATGTCAACATGGACGTTTACTGTGGGAATCGAGACAGAAGATGACAAACTATCTGAAGATCCTTTCCTAATAGCTAGAGATGAGCCAACATTTAGACTTTGCAACATGTTTTGTGTTTTTCTACATAGTATGTGTTCCTAGTTTAGAGAGGCAATGTGTTCTATGCACATCTTCCCCCTGCCATTCCCTCTAGCACTTGACTGTGCTACTCTTGCCCAAAATTACTGTGATGCCTTTTTGTAGACTTTCTCTATGTGTTTCATAGCTACTGCTGTGATTATTTCCTTCCACCTGTGCTACAGCGGCAGTTTGGGAACTCAGTTGAGTTTCCAGAACTACTCATTATGGGGAGTTCAATCTCTTATCGTTAGCAGCTTGTTGCTCCAAATTGTCTCTTGCTCTTTTCCAAAGGAACTCTTTATGGGTTCTGGCTAGGATAAGTTGGGTCCTTTAGATTAAGATAGGGATTTATTCCTTTGTGTAACATGCTGTTATTTTGTATGCTAATTCTCACCCATTTATTCTTGATATATCTGTAAAAAGACGTATTTGTCTAACCTAAATAAAAAAGACAAAAATACAGACTAATCTCTTAATGAGAAAATAAAACTTTTAAAACTCCTCCAAACCTCTGATCATTGAGTGAGCATGTAATACTCTAAGTTGATAATTCATTTAGAAATTTTTTGTGTTGTCCTCCTTTCTAACACGGTAGCAAAGATTAATTGAAGTGGAGAAGAAATAGGTGTGACAATAGGAGAGTTTCTTAGTGAGTTTCAAAGTGGAGCTTTTTATAAAACTTTTATGAGATTTCTGCACTCACAGTAGTTAAGAGATAGAGCGTTAATGAGTGCAATCAAAGTAGTCAGCAGTGTAGACCTGGAGATAAGAGTGGAAAGACTGCTGTTTCCAGCTCGATGTACTCCATTAACTGCTTTCTGTTAATCATGCAGTGAGGCAAGGAACGTGATGGCAGTATCCAGTGCTCGAAGTACCTTGCCTTTGAATGTTGGGGCATTATTTGCAGATGACTATATTGAGTGATTCCTTATCATCCCACTCTACACTGACCCCCAGCAATAGAGTGCAGGGCAGAAGCTTGCACATATACTCTGTGTGCATGTAAACTTCAAGCCTATGAGACTATCATGCACTACTTGACATGTGTTCAGCTGAAAACACCAGCCTAAATGCTGTTACAAAAGCATCAGATATCTGGTCCAATGAAGATGATAATGTGTATCTGCTTGGAGTCCTGTCAACTGGCAAATTCATTCTTCATGCAAATGCCTCATCTTGCTGAGTATGTTGATGACTTTATGGTTAGGGATCCTGTGATTCTCTCTCTCCGTAAGCTGCTGCCCATGCCCAGTCAATCCCCTATCCCTTTTGGGATCACCTCCTGATTACAAATCTGATGATGATGATGAATATTCCTTACCCCAAGTGGACCATTTATTGTGATAGGCAGAAATTAATTTATATATTCCAAGTGCAATATGAAGAAGATCAGCTGATTCTCTAACACATGATCTTGTTGCTGGGCCAATGTGGTGTGTTCATTTTACCAACCACATATTGTAGAGCTGCAGTAAAAAGTTCTCACAGAATAGACAAGTTTCAAGAACATAAGGTATTTATTTACGACTGACAGGAAATGCAGCAGCCAGCAACTCGATTCAGGTTCCGCCTTAGATACAGTTGTCAAGGTGGCACCTGCTCTAGTTTCTGAGCACAGAACCTAGCACATCTCTTCCCTTAAATAAAACAACAACATTCCGACCCATCATATTAACCAACCAAAATGCAAAAAGGAAACTTAAAACTGCAAAAAATGTTTACCTCATATATCCAGTTCTAAGATAAATTAACTGTGTTGAGTAAGGTACAGTAGCATCCAAAACAAACAGAAGAACAAGAAAACATGAAAACATTGGCAAAAGCTTACAGGTCAAATTCATAGTTTCAAACTAGCCAATCACAGAACACATGCTTAAACATAATACTTATGCCATGCAGGTGGTCTTCTCTCCCCTTCTGACTTAAACGTTCTCTCCTTCACATCCGATGATGAAAGCTTTTTTAGAACCATGGGAAAAGTTTGCACCTCACTTTGCTTGGATAATCTTTCTTTATTTCACCATTTCCAATTGTTAAGTTGAATAACTCAGTCTTTGACAGCTTTGATTTGCATCGGCACCAAAAACGTAGATTTTCCCTTGGAGAATAAACCAGGCAGTTTCACCCTCACCCAACCTCCCAATATGAAAACTGCTTGACGTCTTCCCTTAGTTTTTTCCTCACTCGCATGTTTTCTTTGTGCTTTCTTACAACTTGGCTTGACTTGCTCAAGTTTCTCAACAGACACCTTTGAGTCACCCATCAGCGGTCTAACCAACTTTGTAGAAGGCACCCTACTTTTCAGTAAAGCTCGGCAAGCCCATTGCTGTGGTCATGACATGTTTTATGCCCCAAAACAACATTCTCTTGAATTCCCTTGATATAAACTGCGCCCTATTATCAGTGACCAATTCAGTTGGGGAACCCTCTCTCAAGAAAACTGTTTACAAAATCTCTGCCACTTCTTCAATATTGGCCTGTTTACAAATTGCACCTCCAGCCATCTAGTTCCATAGTCAACCAGTACAAAACCATATCTGTTTTGCTCATTGAATACATATATTGGTCCGGTTAATATGCAACCCTAATTGGGAACAAGATTTTTCCAGAACCGGTATAGCCTTCAGAGGACTATGGAAAGTAACTTGTGTCTTATCACTTACTGCACAGCCACACACTTCCTCACATAGTGTACTACACAACAGTCCATTTCCAGCCACCAAAATATTTACCTGATCCTTCTTTTCATAGCTCTCATTCCCACATGCCCTTCATGGGCCACGGTTAACACATTATTCTGCATGGCCTGTCGAACCACAAGTTAATCCATCCTTTTCATCATGCCATCGTTCATACTCAGTTCTGAAAAAACATGTTTGAGTGCATTCATCATCTTCTCCAACACTTACATGTTACCATTATTTACTCAACATATCTGCCATCTGTTGAACAGTTCTGTCTTCTTGCACAACAGTCTTCCACTCCTCATCTAATATGTATTCATAACCCGAACCTTGCAATGCAGCAATCACACAACATTTGTCATCCAATCCTTCCTCAGTTCCTTAATTTTTAAGTGGTAACCTGGACAAACAGTCTGTAAATAAATTGTTCGCACCCGAAATGTACTCCAAATTAAGCCTGGGCACAGCACTAAGCTACGCTCGTGTAGTTTGAGAAGAATGCGCTATTTCGCACTACGCGAATTGCACGTAGCACAGTACAAACACCCGTAGCGTAGCAAAATGACATCCCGGCAAGACTTTTTCCTCGTTCGTGATCAGCAACATCAAGTTACCGAGTGTGAGCGTGGAAAATAAACCTCCTGGCGAGCTTGCCAACGCGGTAAGGTCAGGTTTCTCATTGCGAGTGGTCGCGTATGCTCGCGACTGCTCGCGATGAGAAACTACCAGTCTGCATTGAGAAAGCTGGCGCTCGAGTAGAAATCTACTCGAGCGGCAGAAAACGACCGCTTGCACTGTGCAAGATGCAGTTTGCACTGATTGCACAGAGCAGACAAGCATCCGGCACTGTGCAATCAGTGCAAACAGCATCTTGCACAGTGCACTACGCAGTTTGCGAAGCTACGCGTAGCTCGCGAAGTGCACTTCGCGTAGCTACGCGTAGCGCAACTTCGCAAACTACGCCCAGGGTTACTCTAAATGGAATTGAAACTTCAACATTCTGAAATGCCATTTGGCAATGTAAGGCATACCCTTACTGGCCCCCACTGTGGTAAACACACTCATCAAAGGTTTATGTTCCATGTGGATAACAAAGTCTGTCACTCACAAATAATTTCTGAAATGGTCTGTGGCCCACGAGCATGCTAGAGTCTCATGTTCAATGAGTATGTGAATTCTGTACCTCACAAAGCCTGTGAAGCAAATGATACTGCTACTTCTCTACCCTCTATTTTTTGGAATGAATGGACCCAAAACTATTCCAAATGGCATTTGTTACCACTACCAAAGAATCACGGGTATCAAAAGGTTTCAATGGGCAGACATTTGCTTACTCATTCTTAATGATTTCAAATTCTTGATTCTGTTCCCCAGATCATACAAACTGCTGATTTTTTAAGTTGGCATAAAAGTCTAATATTCCCAAAAATGACCGGAGGTAATGTTTGTTTTGTGGCACAGGAAAGTTCTTTGGTTGCTCTGACCAAACTGTCTTTGGGTTCTAACCCTTGGGAAGTCAATTTGCTTTCCAAGTAATCTACTGAATCCACTGCAAACTTACACTTTGCTGCCTTCAAAGTAATCCCCTTTTCAGTCAAAACGTTTGAACCTCTGCCCAACTTTTTATTATGACTTTCAAAATCCTTTCCAAACACTACAATATCGTCCTGGAAGCAATTCACGTGAGCAACCCCCTTGAACATGGCTTCCACCACTCTCTGAAAGACTACTGAGGATGAGGCCAAACCGAAAGGCATCCTTTTGAACCTAAATACACCAGTAAGTGTGACAAATGAAGTAAGATGACAACTATCTTCATGCGAAGCAATTTGATGATATGCAGATGGCATATCAAGTGTAGTAAAAACCTTATCCCTTTTCAGGGAAAACAACATTTCCGTGATGTTTGGCAATGAATGTCCATCCACCCATATTCTTTCATTCAAATCTTGTAAGTCTGTGCACACTCTTAGATTACCATTCCCTTTTCTAGCTAGAACCACAGGTGACAATTATTTTGAACTCTTGATAGATTCAATTATGCTTTGTTCACTTAATTATTTCAACTCCTGTTCCATTTACTCCATCCTAACAAAAGACATACATCTCGATTTGTGCACTCTGGGTTCACCCCATCTATCAAAATTATGCAATGGGTCAAGCCTTTAATTTTGCCTAGTTTTTCATTGAAAACTTCAGGAAAAGTCTTCCTCCAAACATGCTCCTTCACTGTCCAAACAGATTTGCATTAATCCTTTAGCAAAACAGATTCCTTGACTGTTGGGATTACAGATGATCCCTACATTTTTCTGTTTCAACCATCCCAACAAGCATGACCCATCCTTTGCTACATAGACTGTGGCAGGGGTGTTACGTTCTTTAAAGTGGCAGGGGTGTTACATCCTTTAAAGCTCCAATTATCCTCAAATTCACCTAGGACTTCCACTGGATTACCACCACATGCTATAGGTTTAAGTAGGGACTTACTTAACTCGATATTTCCAAAATTATTCCAGTGATCTGGACCAATGATTGTGAAAAATTAACTAGAGTCTGGCATCATCGGTAAATGAATACCACAAATGTCCACCTGAGAAACCGGTCTCTTGACTATATCGGAGTCAATTTTCAAAACATTGCTATTTTCTACACAACTGTTGAATTCAGAAATCATGATGTCCTAATTCTCTTAATCACTATCTGGATTTAAATTTGTTTTAAGATCACTGTCAACGGAAATAATTTTCCTGGGCTTGCAAAAGTTAGTTTTGACTTGCAAACTTTCACAAAAGGTCCCTGTTTGTACATTTGGTGCAAATGTTATCCACTGTAGGACACGTGGTGGTATTGCCTAAATGACTTCTGCTGCCACAACTATGAGATTCTAACACTTGTTGTTTAGAGTCCACTTTTGTATCCCTTTTCTTTGGTGCTGTATTTGAACATACAGTTTGGACCCACATTCCTAACGCCATTTGCTCCATGTACACTCACTGCAGTAGTGTCTATGTATTTGACTATTTCAAGAGCTTTGTCCAAAGCTAAATTCTCAGTAGTTAATAATTTTTCTTGAATTTTCTTGTTTTTAGTTTTTTCAACCAGTTGGTCCCTCAACATTTCATCCTCTAAGGCTTTGTGCTTACACATTGCAGCTAAAACCCTCAAATAACTCATACATTTTTCCACAGATTTCCACAGGAAGTTGTTTCTTCCTCTAACAGCCCTCTAACAATAAAGGTGTGCATATCACCAATGAAGGATAAGGGAATGTGCACACAGTTTCAGAAGACTGGTCAATGACGTGTATTAAGATGTAAGCCTTTCCATTCTGACATTGCGTTTTCTTCTTGATCCTAGTATCCAGCAATTTGAGGGTTGAAGTATACTCATCCACCTTGTCATCCTCATTGTAAGCAATAACCACAGGTAAATGCTTTAACACCATACTCCCTTCTGTATCCAATCATGCCAGCGTTTTCTTTTGGGTATCATTTTCCCCATCAATGGCTTCCAGATAAGTCTCAAACCCCTCCAACCATAATTATCATTCTACTGGTGGATTCCCAGGAGTGAACAAAAAGAGGAGAGGAGGCAATACCGCCTGTATTATGTATCTATCTTTGAGAGGAAAAGTAAAAAAGACAATAAATTGCATTATTAACTTAAAAGTATAAGGTGGTAATAAAATTAAAGGAGTTCCAGCATCAATTACAGATAAGTAATGTTCAAAGGAAACTAAATCTACAGAATATTTGTGTATAATAGCATGGACAGAAACTAAAAGTGATTAAACAAGCTGTATATACTTCAGAAGGTGTGTGAATCATCGATGCAGCATACGTAGATATGAACTAAAATGGGCAGATTGCCACTTGAAGTGCCCTCTAACAACAAATTCAGCCCAAGACAGGCTATAGATGCTCCAATAGGCATTGGTAGATGTGCACCAATGTGGATAGTTTGCCAGAAAAATAGCCCTCTAACAATAAAAGTGTGAGTATCACCAATGAAAGATAAGGGAATGAGCACACAGTTTCAGAAGATTAGTCCATGACGTGTATTAAGATGTAAGGTGTGCATGTCACCGATGTAAGGAATGTGCATACGGTTTCAGAAAACTATTCAATTGCGTGTATTTAGACGTAAGGTGTGCTTATCACCTATATACCTCATAGACGTGCACACCATAAAACATAAATTAAGCCAAGTTAAAAAGGTAAAAGGTGTGTGTATCATTGTTAAGTCCTTTATGATGTACATACCAAGGGACAAAATTGCCAAAATTTACAAGTAAGCAAAGTAGAAAGGTGTGCGTATCAATGATGCGGGACTCATGGTTGAGATGTGGTGAGGTGCTGAGCAACCTTGCCAACAAGCTTCTCAAGTCCACATGGGTACCGTAACATGTTGAGTAGCTTCTAAGCAACAACAATCTAGCCTGCATTACGGGTCTGCCAACAAGCTGCTCCAAATCCACGTGCATAACATAAGATGGTATGTGCGACCGAAAGGACAGGCAGCCCCAGCAACTGTGTGTTAGACTTGGGGGTCTCTAGTTGGCACAGGTATGCACTTGTGACAAATAGGGTCCCTCGCCTCTAGTCAGGCTAAAGGGGTACACTCCTAAAATAACCCCTGCTCACCCCCTTGGTAGCTTGGCACGAGCAGACAGGCTTATCTCAGAGGCAGTGTGTAAAGCATTTGTGAACACATACAGTAATCAAGTGACAATACTACAGATGGACACCACACAAGTTTTATATAAAAAATAAGTATTCTTTATACAGATTAACCACAAGACCATAAACGACAAAAATCCACAATATTGTTACTTTCAGATGGTAGTATTTATCTTAGTTCTCTTTAGTTCTTAAATGCGATGAAAGTTTGGAAATAAAGAAGTGAAGATCTTCCTGATGCGGCTCGCTTCTCCGATGCGTCAGCTGCAGCTGCGACACCCTTATCCAGTGATGCGACGACAGTGGCTTTGGCGGCGACACTCTTCTCCAGCGATGCGAGACGCTTCCGCTCGATGCGACAGTTACAGCGGCGACACCCTTGTTCAGTGATGCGACGGCAGCAGCTCCGACGGCGGCACACTTCTCCGTGGATGCGAGGCACTTTTCTTGATGCGGGGCAATGCGACAGCTACAGCGGTGTCATCCAAGATGCGACGGCAGCGGCTGCTATGGCGACACGCTTCTTCCTCAATGCAAGGCTCTTCTCTTGATGCGGTGCAATGCATCAGCTACGATGGCTGCGACACACTTCTTCGGTGTTGCGGGGCGCTTCTCGTGATGCGGTGAAATGTGACAGCTACAGTGGCGACACCCTTGTTCAGTGATGCGACTGCAGCGGCTGCGACACGCTTCTTCTCCGTGAGTCGCACTTCTAGCTCCTTGCAACACGCAGTCCCTCAGAAGGCCCAAAACAGCAGCAGGCACTTCCAAAGAACTCTGGGGAGCTGGTGGTTGAAGTCTGTTGTCCCAGAGACTTCCGCAGGAGGCAAGCTCTTTTCCAAGCCCTTGGAGATCCTTTACAAGTTGAGCAAAAGTACACACATAGTTCCTTTCTCCTCTCTTTGGCAGTAGGCAACCCCTGCAGGCCAATCCCCCAGTTTCAGGGATACTCTCTCCTCAGTTTCTTCCTGGTTCCTCTCCTCAGCAGAGGTTTCTTCTTGTTTCCCAAAGTGATATAAATTCTTGGTATTAGGGTCCCAATACTTATACCCCAAAATCCTTTGTCCTCTGAGGGCAGAGGGGCCTTTGCCTTGTTCAAACCGGTTCTGGTCAGTCCTGGAACACTTTGTTTACATGACTCCTTCTTTCCTTTCAGAGTGCAGGGCAGAGACATCAGACGCACCACATTAGGTGGAGCCAGCATTGTGGAGGGAAGGCACAGCCCTATTCAGGTCCTAGGTGCAACTCCTCCCTCCCATCTAGATGCAGATCTCTCTATTCACCACTGGGCTACCTCACCCTGTCTCCTGGAATTCCCCAGCCCTGTCACCCAAACTCCAGACAAGGAATACACAGCCTAGCTAAGGCAGGTTTGAATGGTTAGACAAGAAAATACCTACCTTCTAAAAGTGGTATTTTCAAACAAAGAATGTTAAAACCAACTTCACTAAAAGATGTATTTTATCATTCTGAGTTCAGGCATACTAAATTCGAATTTCCATCATGTTCCCTGAGTCAGTTAAGATTATAAAATGTAATAACCAAACTGCCCATTCTGGCCTATAGAGAGCAGATAGCCTTGCAATAGTGAAAAACGAAAATGGCTGTAATTCACTATTACAACATGCCACACACACCAGGGCATGTCCTACCTTATACCTACAATGCACCCTGCCCTTGGGCCTACCATAGGGGTGTCTGATATGAAGAGATGGGAAGGTTTAGGGACTGGCAAGGGGGTGCACTTGCCCAGTCAGCATGACAGTACCAGACTGCACGCAGGCTCTGCAATGGCAGGCCTTAGACAGACTTTTACAGGCTGCTCCTATGGGTGGCACAACCAGTGCTGCAAGCCCACCAGCAGTATTTGGATTATCAGCCCTGGGCACTCCTGGTGCACGGTACTAGGGTCTGACAGGTAAACCAAACCAACCAATCATGGAATCACAAATTCATGCATAAATTTACAATAGGGAGCACTTGCACTGTGGCACTGGACAGCAGTGGCACAGTGCCCAGAGCATCGAACTCCAGCAAAAACACACGAGGCAACAGCAAAAAATGGAAGAGAGACCCATGCCAAGGTGCCAGGTCTAACACTGTGGTTTTAAACTTCTACACATTCCAGCTTCCACCTTAAACACAGGTGTCAAGGTTGCACCTGCTCTAGGTTCTGAGCACAGAACCTAACATGCAGCCACTGAAGGGCAAAAGGAGCGCGTTCAGGTTATTCTACTGTCTGTGATTTAGTATCCAGAATGGTTCAAGAGAATTTTAGGAGCCCTTCTCCGAACTGTGCAATAGGTCTCATCATTACGCATCTCCTGCTGTACCACAACATTTAGGCTGGTTTTGCTTCCGAAAGGAATAAAGCATATTCATTATTACTGAAGATTGTGATCGATCTTGTTTTCTCCACTACAGTATTTACTGGATTTATGTATATGTGTGCACAGGATTGTGCTATGTACCACAACATTTGTTGATCCCTGCTTCTGTTGAATATGCAGTACTGATAAGCTTTCTATGCACTATGTGGTTTTCATACGCATGTTCTCCAAAAGCACAGAAGCGTAGTGACCTTCTCTTTTTGCTCATGGTGCTGGTGGTGTGAACATCTGACCATTTTCTCTACATTGTTCTACTCTCCCTGCACAAGTTCATGGTAATTTGCTTATTAAGCACTGGACAAAAGTAAATTACTTGCCTACTACACAGGCTTTGGAGTGTTGCTATTTCTATAGTCAATCATGGTAACCTGCTTCATTTACACACAATCTCTTGGCTCCTTTTGGTGTCCATCTCTTGTTGAACAGGGTCCTAGTGATGTATTACAAGCAATATCATGCTAAAGAAAGCCTGGTGACTATTTTAACACCGCCCTGGTGACCTGTTTTCCTCATACATGCTGGATCACTTAGACTTGGGTGTGAGGCTCACTGTCCACAGGTCAGAGGAGTCAACAGCCACGGTACCATAGCTGGGAACTACCTGCCCTATGTAAATACCCTGCCTAGCAAAAATATGTAATCTTTTAACGCAAAAGCTGCTGCAGTGGTTTCTCAGAAGGGTGAAGAGGTTTCTGAGTAGGTGCCGTTAGTTGTTGCACCCACTCTGCATACTACCTTAGCTTTTCAAGAATAAACTCCCAAAACAGGAGTTTATTCTTGAAAACAAAAAAGAAAAACAATGGCTCTAACATGCAGGGAGAATTCTCCCCGAATGAGGTGGGGAATCATTGAATTCCCTACCCTGATTTATTAATTACTCTGCTGTGACTTCCATGCCCAGGCAGATGAATTTAGTGACGGCTGCCCTCTACCCTGAATGGGATAGGGAAACCATCCCTGTGACCTGGAGGCTCTTTGGCGGACAGATCTCCAGGTCAAGGTAGCAGGAGTCAGCTGAAGCCCTGCACTTCACACACCCAGTAATAAGGTGGGGGAACCATGAGATTGACAGGGCTAGAGTTCCTCCAATGTAGAATGGGACTGCCAATCCGCCAAAAGCTAAATGCTTCCCCAGGTTGCTACAGTTGGCCTTATATGCCTACTCTTCTTGAACTTGATCTCTTGTTGTACAATTTTAACAGCATTTGGTGCTGGGGGCATGGTCATATTACACATGATCCTTTGCTGCACATAGCACATAGCCCTACTGACCAGCTGTCCAAACATGACATCTTCACATGGTCGAAGTAATACATGAGCTCCTACACCAAAGTCTAGTAACCTGCTCATGAAGACTTGCTCACCTTTACAATATGTCCTGCTTCCCAGACACAATTGAAATTGCACATTCACCTCCCTCACTAGGCCTTATTAATAAATTCATATAACACCTAATATTCTATTGCACAGGTCCCAGTGGCCCAGTCTTCTTGCTCAGGCCTGGTGAACTGCTCTTCTTTCACACAACCCCCTACTGCACATTGCTGTGGTGGACGGCTGCTCTTGCACAGGTGAGCTCGTTTGTGCCTGCAGAAAGCGATATTAGTTGAAAAGAGGCACATGGTTCACACCTGGGACCTCTGTATTTCAACTGTCTTAGGCATTTCAAAAGCACAGTGGTTGACATGCACTAATGCTTTTCCCTTTGCGCTGATGCTCCTTACCTTACACTGATGTTTTCTTTATACTGATGCTTTATGTTGATTGCTTTACTGATGCACGTTACTTTAGGCAGACATTGTATGCGACTACTATCAACTGTTACCAGGCCCAATAGCCATACTTTTTGTGGGTACTTCCGCCCATTACTGTGCTCATTGATGCATGCAGTTTGTGGGGACACTAGCATTTATTACTAGGCTGAATCATGCATACGCTGTATGGGTCCCTGACTGTATTTCTTAGGCGCATTGATGCAACACAGCATGTAGGGCCCATTGATGCATTCTATCTATGGGTGAAAAAAAACCAATAATCATTGCTAGGCCCTGTGATGCATCCACCCCATAAGGCCACCGAAACTTTTTACTAGGCCCAATGAAACATGACCTCTGTAGGGTTGCTGACACCTGTTACTATGTCCATTGATGCATGCATTCTGTGAAGACACTGACATCTGCTATTATGCCCATTAATGCGTGTTCTCTGTTTGGCTCATGTCACCCATTACTAGTCCCATTGATCAATGATTATGTGTGACCACGGGTACTAGGCTCATTGCTGCACAGAGGGGCTACTGATGCCATTACTGAGCATGTTGATGCATACTGTGTGTGGTGCCTTTCTAGGTCATTTGATGCACGCACGTACTCCGACAAATAATACTAGGGCCATCGATAGATGCACTCTTTGGGCTGCTGACACCCATCCCTAGGCGCATTGATGCATGCTGTGTGTGGGACCACTGACATCCCTTAATAAGCCTATTTATGCATATATTGTTTGGGACCACTGAGGCCCATTACCAGCTCCATTTATGTATGCATTGAGCTTGGGCTCTGATGTCTTTTACTAGGCACAACGATGCATGCACTGAAGGAGTTCACTTACACCTGTTATTAGCCCCATTGATAAATGCACTCTTACATTAGGCTGGGTTATTTAAGTGCCAGTTACTGTAGTGGGTACATGCAATAACACATACCTAAAGTAAGTCAAACTGATTGATTTTGTTAATGTTATTTTTTTCAGAAATGCTAAAACATTGATGTATTTTACAAAACGTTGTCTCCCATTGATAAAAGCTAATTTTTGGTAAAGGGTTACTATAATTTAATAAGTACAACCATGTATAACAGTCATGAAGTAACATTATTGCTACTTTACAAATACGAAAAGTTATTAAATCAATTAAAAAAAAATACAATTAACATGGCTTTAGGCTAGATAAACAGCAAACAGCAAAATGTAATACACGGTCCAATGCAAACGTAGCTGCCAAGTGACAAAGGTTAATGCCCTATTACTTACCAGTAATCTTCATTACTCCAAGGCCCGCTGTCCTTGTCCCATTCATAAACAAGCGAGATATTCCTATCTCACCAACAGAAAAAAAGAGCGAAGGAATGCTGGTCCTACCCCAACCCCATCCATCCTAGAGTACATAAGCATACCTTACCCAGCATTCCCTCTGAACTTCCAAGCCACAGATAAAAGCCTCAATTTTTGGGAGGGAGGGAAGGTAGTAATGAATGGGACGAGGACAACGGGACCAGGAGTAATGACGATTACCAGTAAGTACTAGGGTATTACCCCCAGGTCCCTCCAGTCCTCGTCCCATTCATAAATAAGTGAGCATACTAAGCAACAACCGGCATTCATCAACAATATACCACCAGGACACAAGGCGGACAGCAACACCCAGTGATTTATCGGCACAGAAAAACAAGAAGTCAGGCGCACACAGCCTGCAGTACCCAAACCCAAATTTAGCATCATCCCCAAGCTAATTCTGGATCCAATAATGCCTCACAAAAGTATTAGAGGGTGCCAAAGCTGCAGCCATACAGATCTGAGACAGGAAAACCCCGGAACCTCAGCACAGGATTTTGCCATTCCATGGGTAGAATGCCCCTGCACACCCGCCTGGAGAAGGGGAACTCAAAAGGGAGTAGGCTAACTGTGGGAGGCTGGCTTAGTATATGATGCACACTTTTGTAAGTGTAGCACCCTGCACTAATCCAGGCGACCCTTAAGGTGATTTTAGTGGTTTAGACAACCTTAGAAAGGCTCTCTAAGTGGTAGCTGTGGATGCAGTCTACAGGCTTAGTCTGGAAGGAGTGTAAAGCAGCTTGGTTCACCAATATCTAATCTTTAGCATAGGCCAAGTGAAAAAGAACCACTCAGTGTACCTATAAAAATAGATATTTCTTACAGACACTCACTAACACTCTAAAATATCTCCTACCCAGAAATATAATCACAATGCACATAATACTTTGAAATAGAACGTTAAGCAGCACCAATACACAGGGGTCCCCAGGGGGAGACCAAACCATATACCGATATAGTGGAATGCAAACCACAACAGTAGTAGAGACAGGACCCCGGAGACGTAGCAGAGTTGGGGACTCCCAGGTGAGAATCTAGGCACCCCAAGACTGTTGTGTGCAAAGAGGATATACAACTGTATACTCAGTACTATTCAATGGGTACGTCGCGGTTGCAGTCTTGAAGAGAAAGGACCCTTCCCAGTAGACCCTGAAGTCACCCCGTGGAGGACAGTAGGTTGAGGAGCCACTCCACCCATGGATACCCTCGGAATGAGGATACCTACAACCACTGTTGAGAACAAGCTTGGACTTGCTGTAGAAGGATGAAAGAGTCTGTTGGAACCCAGAGGCGGCTTTGTGTAGAAAAGTACCTGAAAGCAGAGGGGACAGAGTCTATGCCGCTCCAGGGTGACCAGGAGGCACGGAAGTCAAAGGCCACTCGAGTTCAAAGAAAACAGGTCAGTTGATAAAGAGCTTCAAATACAGGTAATCTGAATCAGTAGCTCTGCCCAAGCCACTGTAATGCTGAAGACAACAGAATCCGTCCGTTCCAACCGACCGATGTGTCTGACTCTGTTGACACATGTCGGTTGAAGTAACCAATGTGATTACAGTGAGCCGAAGCGATACAATGACACTATGCACAGGGGTTCAGTCATAGGGCGTTCTACGAGGGATGCTGTCCTCAACTCAATGAGAGGACAACTCAGGCCTCGAGGAAATGCAGAACCACCACCTGTGTTGTTGAACCTTTTGGAGTCCGTCGGAGCCCAGGTTCAACAGGCGGGTCAATTGTGTTGCAGTGCCTGCGGATGCAGGTGAGTGATTCCTTCACTCCAAGGAAGATTCCTTTGGATGTCTTTAGGTGTCCACAGGCCCTGGACAGAACCTGTATGGAGCACGGATACTGATAGTGCATCAGGTTTGCAGGATGACGAGGTCAGAAGTAGACAGTCACTGCGATCAGTCCTACGAGGACAGCATGACT
Organism: Triturus cristatus; assembly: GCF_964204655.1. Lineage (NCBI taxonomy): Eukaryota > Metazoa > Chordata > Amphibia > Caudata > Salamandridae > Triturus > Triturus cristatus. The sequence continues at coordinate 744,896,303 of NC_140583.1, forward strand.
CGGCCAGGATGTCCGGACGGTCAAAGAAGAAGTGTGGTTGGATCTGAATCGAATCCCATGACTAATCTATGGACCCACCCAGAGGTAAGCCCTTAAGTACCCTCAGAAAAGGGTTGGGATGATTCAGGGGTCTCTCCTGGAGAAGGATCTGCACAGTGGGAAGGATACTCCCATGTTCCTTGTCCAGTTTCACGCCAGAGCGGGAGCCAATGGCTCCTTGAGCTGGTTTAAACGGGAGTATGCAAGGAGGGCACCAAATGCGGCCTTCCAGCAGACTATGTGGCACTGGCAAACATCCCCACCCTGGCCTAATACTGTAAAACCTGTCTCGGAGGTGGTCACATCTGCCTGTGAGACGAAACCTATTGTCCTACCTTCCCCTACTCTGGCTTGGCCCAGCAGCAGGAGGGCAGAATCGTATATTTGGTTGGCAGCGGTTGCTGTCAGGCTCTGTAAGATCAGTCCGGGAGTATGGAGGGCTCCCTAGAGGAGTGCTAACATGGATGGAATCATACCTCCAACACTGGATACGGTGTTGGGGTATGATTCCAACATGTTTGATCGCAAACATGCCCAGGTTCATTCCAGCCATTTTAGAGATGGTAATCCCGCAGTGACTCATGACCTCTCCATATCGTAATGGCTGATTCACTTACAAATGCCGGAGAATGGACTCCTGGTGCAGGGCCACCCTCACACTTGGAACCAAGCTCCCTGCCTTTGGGACTGAAAGGCCTGCTAGAGGTGTGGCTTATAGGTTTCAAGTGCAGTGATGTAAGATATAAGGGAACTTATATCTTTCATGAAAGGTGCATGCACCAACTCACACAGGCTGCAATAGCAGGCCTGTAGTCAGAGTTTGGAGGGTCCCTTATAAGTGGCATAACACATTTTGCAGCCCATGGCGGACCCCTGGTGTACATTGGCCCTAGGTAGCTTAGTACCATATACTAGGGACTTATTAGGGTACACCAGCAGCCAAATAGGAATGTTCCAAGGTACTCATCATAGCCAATTTAGGGAGCAAGCGCAGTGACTTGGCTCCTGATCAGTAGGATCCCAGTCAGAGTAGTCAGAAAAACAGTACAACACCAGCAAAAAGTGGGGGTAACCATGAAAGCAGATCCTACTTTCCTACAGTAACATAATAACGAGTGTCAGCCAGCGACCAATGGAAGAAGAATAAGCCTTCCCTTCATGAGAGGTAACCGAAAAAGACACATTAATATAAGATACGTAAAGCCCGGCAAACATCAAGCAAAGACCAAGGAAGGTCATCGCTAGACACTGGAGCAGTGCGCAAAGCAGGCAACACCAACTCCTGAGAACAATGGAACTGAGTAGGTATCTTTGGTACAAAAGAGTAATCCAACTGGAGGACCATCCCATCCTTTGAAGAAGACAAAAAGGGCTCCTGAGCCAGCAGAGCCCCCAACTCCACAAAGCACCTGGCCGAAGTAATGGCCACCAAAAAAAAAACACCTTCAACGTCACAAACTTGATTTCCACCTCAGCCAAAGGGTCAAAGACACCAGAGCATGCAACACCAGAGGAAGGTCCCAAAGAGGAAACGACGGCCGCACCTCAGGATGGGCCAAAGAAAAACTCCTCAGCAACCAATAAACCAAGTCATCCACTTCTGACAATTTCCCCCAAGGGAACAAAATGCCTTAATCATAACCCATTGAGCCCACAAAGTGGAAACAGACAACCTCTTCTCAAACCCCTTCCAGAGAAATTGCAGCACCCCAGGTAGAGAGCAATAAAGGGGGGACAACTCCAGGGCATGACACCATCGCTGGAAAATCCCTCAAATGCTGCTCCTAGGACCTGAGAGAAGAAGGCTTCCCAGTCTGTTGCCGAGCCAAGGCTAAATGCCTGGGGAAACCCTGACATCTCCACCCCTGCCTCTCAACCTCCAAATCGACAGCCGTGGGAGAGACAACATCGGAGATGACCACAGGAGAGATAGAAAGCAGAGGAGCAAGCTGAGACCCTGAACCGTCACAGCCTCAGATTGGGGAACAAAGACAGACGAGGCCTAAACGGCACTAGCACCGCTACCTCTGGGACTCCAGTACCAGGTGAGCCAAAAACTGGGGGATCAGAGCAAGGGGCCAGAAGGCATACAAAAGGGACAATGGCCAAGGAATGGTCAGAGGATCCACCCCCACCCACACCCCCTCCTGATGGACAGGGGAGCAGAAGAGAGGCAGCTGAGCATTGTGCTGGAAAGCACATAGGTCAAGAAAGGGAAGACCAAACCTCCTGCACACAAGCTGAAAGGCCTCTGGAATCAGAGACAACTCATGGGAGGCGGGGAAATAATGACTGAGGGCATCCGCCAACCCATTGTCCACTCCCCAGATATAAACAGCCGCCAGAGACAACAGATGCCCCTCCACCCAACAAAACAAGGGAATCACCACTGCATTCAGAGACTCGTACCTGGTGCAACCTTGATAATTCAGATAGGCCACAGTCACCATGTTGTCGGAACGCACCACCACATTGCGCCCCAACAACTGACAGGGGAAGCCCATGACAGCCTTGGACACTGCTGTCAACTCCCTCAAATTCGAAGAATGTTTCCCTTCCGGAAGGGCCCAATGATCCTGAAGCAAGCCAGACTCCAATGTCGCACCCCACCCGAAAGCACTGACATCTGTTGTCAGGACCGCCGGAGGAGAGGGCTGCAACAGCAGACACCTGGAAAGATTGGCTGACACCGTCCACCAGCACAGGGCAGGGAGGATGGAAGGAGATACCAGAACCAGAAGGGCCAAATTCTGAAACAAGGATTCCAACAGGCCAAGAGATGCACCCAGAGGCCTGAGATGAAACAGCTCCCAAGGCACCGTGAACACTGCTGCCGCCATGAGACCCAGAAGCCTCAACCAGAGACGCACTGGGAAGGAGAACCCCCTCAACAACTCCAGACAAAGGGAGCCCAAAGTCACCACCTGAAAGACAGGCAGAAACACCCTGTTCAGATCTGTACAAAAGAGAGCCATGATTAAAGTCAAGTCCTGAGAGGGCTCCAGGTGACTCTTAGGAAGGTTCAGCAGAAACCCATGAGTCCGCAACACAGAACACACCAACTCCCGATCTATCAACAACTGATCCCAAGATGGAGCATGGATCAGCCGATCATCGAGGTATGGGTAGATGAGGACACCCTGAAAATCGAATGAGGCCACCAGCGACGCCACCACCTTGGTGAACACCCTCGGGCGGACAGCAGGCCAAAGGGTACGACCTGAAACTGAAAATCACAACCACGAAGGCAAAACCTCAGAAACCGGTGAGAGCTTGGGTGAATCAGGACATGATAGTATGTATCCTGCAGATCTAGGGTACGCAAGAAATGGCCTGGGAGAACCAACGGAATCACTCTCTGAAGAGTCTCCATCTTGAAGGGCAGATGAACCACAAACATTTTCAGGCCCTTTAAGTCCAGCACCAGTCACTTTGGGCAAAAGAAAATTCAGGGAGTAAAACTCCCTCCAGAGAAGGCACCTCCTGAATCACCCCCTTTGCCAAGAGGGACTCGACCCCTAGAGACAGCTCAGCCCTCTTGGTTCAACAGGGTGGTCAAGGAGTCAGTCGAATCCCTGAATCCAGAGGAGTATCTGAAAATGTGATGCGATACCCCAGTCGAACAATGGCCATCATCCACACATCGGAACATGACTGCAACCAGGCGGGAAGAAAGAGCTGAAGCTGACCTCAGACCAACAATCCTGAATCGACTGCCATATAGTCAGAAATGAGGTTTCGGTGGGAGGGACGTCAGTTTCCTGTCCAGGCCCCTGCCAGAAGAAAACCTCCCATGACCACTAGAAAACTGCCTCCGAGAGGGCAGATTAAAGAGGGACTTAAGTTTAGATGGAACTGTTGCAGCGGAGGACTGCTTAAAAGAAGAAGAGTGCTTTGTCTCCTTAAAAAGTTTGTGCAATTTGACCTCCAACTCTTCCCCAACATCATAGTCTCCTGAAAAGGCAAGCGTAGGGCAAATGCCTTCTGATCAGAATCAGTCTTTCAATCCTTTAAAACCAGAGTGCGGCGAGCTGCTACACCAGCACCCCCAGAAAGGGCTAAGGCCCACATCTCATCAAAGGACATATCGGAAACGAATTTCACTTACTGCTCAAGATGCTAATACGCCCAGAACAATCAGTCGTATCATCCAGGGACTGATACAGAGCCTTGAGATCCGAAATCAGAGACTGCGCTACGTAAGTACCATAAATGTCAGCCCGCAGGGCCGAATGGAAACCAGAGTAAACCTTCCAAAGTGAAGCATCCACCTTCTTATCCACAGGATCCTTAATAACCTCATCCTCAGCCAACGAAGTCTGACCCACCAGACTAGCAACAAATGAATCCATCGGGATGGTGTCTGACAAGTCCTTTGATGTCCTGAAGAGGGTACAGCTTGTCCATGAACCGGGGAATCATAATACGATCAGGTCCTTCCACTCCCGCATCAAAACCTCATGGATGTAGGGATGGACAGACACATCCACCACTGCTGAACTCTGAAATTGGCGCAGCAATGAACCACCAGATGTGCAGGGAGATTCCTCGTCAGGAAAACCATGTTGGACTTGACATGCTTCCTCAAGTCCGGTAACATGTCCTTATCAATGTATTTGCCCTTATGCTCCTCACCCCCATGCAATCCTCCTCAGAATCGGAAGAATGAGAGGGTCGAACTGGAAAAGAGCCTTTGGGATGGACCCCTCCTCCCCCGATCTCCTGCGATGTTTCCTTAATCAGTCTCTTTATTCCGGCATCATCCCCCTCCCTGTGGCGTTTAGATCATGCCAGAGAAGGAGAAGAAGTCTCAGAAGACAAAGAGGAGGAGCGCTCCACATGTTTGCGCTTCCTGAAATGTTTGCCCATTCCTGCAAACACCAATCTTCAACAGGAGCCCAAAACAGACACAGAACCAGGAAGAGGGGCACACCAGGAACCAGCCACTGATCTTAAGTACACAGTACCTGGTATCACAAAGCAGTGTAAAGGAACTAACTAAGCCTGATCCTGCTTAACTTCTGAGAACAGGTGCTTTCAGGGTAGCCTACAGCACCCAGCATTCACAAAAGGAATCCCATCCAGGCACAAACCAGGGCAGGCTGTGCGTATTCCACAAGATCAGACGAGCCCAGGTGATTCCAGGGTAGTATGTCCACAGGCACCAGAACAAAGGAATAACAAAACCGCTATGCTGTACTTACCCCTTGCTGTTGCACTTAAAGGAACTGCCAAATCATCAAAACACCTGACTTCCTTGACTAGGCAGATGCCGGAAGTCAGGCAATGCCACCCGGGAGGGAAACGTACACTGGGAGCAACACCCGCCCAGATCTCTGCCAGGGAAACAGATAGTCGAAAGGAAGAAATGCTGCATCTCCCGACATGCCCTGCAACCCAGGAGGCACGTCCCGGACACCACAGTCAGCAACACTGACAAGTAGGAACCCTGCATGTCTCCCTTCAAGCCCGTCAGGGAGGGAGACATGAACACCAGCAACGTCTCCACCGTCCAACAGCAGAGAAGTGAGTCCATCAGAAGCCCACCAGCTCCTGACTCGTCCCTTTCTGACAGCAGAGAAAAAAAAAGAACAGAGGGAAAGTACATGTACTCCCGGTGGGAGGGAGTGGGCTAAGGCTAGCATTCCTTCGTTCTTTTTTCTGTTGGTGAGATAGGATTATCTCCCTTGATTATGAATGGTACAAGGACAGAAGGGACCTGGAGGGTAATGGATGACCCCATGGTGCTTTGATGGCATTCTAGCTACATGCTGCCTTTTGGTTATTTTAATTGATATCTTCCAGCTTGAAATATGGGTGTGAAACATTCAGTCCACAAAATGATGTTGTCTGAAAATCCAAGAAAGTGGAAGGAGTCACACATAACATGGGGCCAGCTGAGTGTTAAGTAAAAGATTAGGGGTATGATCCACGTCACCTGGGACAGTGCTCTAGCTTTAGGTATTAATTTTGGTGACCCATTGCACTGTGGGAGCTGTAATCCTGGTTAACGACATAGACCTATGAATTTTTAGTGGTGTGTGGAAAGGAAAACTGGACCTCAAGGTGGTGCCCTTGATGACTTTGAATCGTCTGGTAAATATAACTATTTGTAAAAATAACAAAAAAATGTAAAAAAACATAAAATTGGTTGGTATTATAAAACATGATGTAAAGCTCCTCTAATGGATTATTTTGGAGCAATCAGCTACATTATTCATTTTCTAAAAACAAACATTTTCTGTGTTTAATTAAATCTAGGGGGGCAGTTCAATAAAGGGTGCTTCAGATAGAGAAAACACTATTTCACTTTAAAATGGGACTTTCTCTATATCACTACCCCGATAAGTCTAAGCATTCTTCCCAGTGCCTGTGCCTCAATAAAATAAAACTAGGTAGCTGTCTGTGGCGCCACTCAGTAGCGATGACACAGCTAGGCAAATTTATGAATAGGGGCATTTTTGGGACTGTCTCTATTGTGTGTTTGATATCAACAAATATTATTGCTTGGGGTAGAGACCACAAAGCTGACTACACCATCTACACCATCCAAGGTCATTCTGTAAGTATATATGTAATTGTCCTTTGCTAGAAGCAGAATGAGGGTGAAGATTTGGTGACGGCACAGAGAACTGTGTCAACTTCTTGGACGGGGTGCAATCTTACAGAAGGGGGTAGAGATGTGATTAGTTTGCATCCATGCAAGCAGCATCTGGCAGACTAGCGATGGGGTGAAGAGCCATGCTTAGTGCTCCACGCCTTCACCTTGTAGAACTCTCTGACCCAGTCCCCTAACAAGCACTACAGCACTCCTTCCCCCAATTTCCTCAGCATTGTTTCCATAATGATGCAGCTTGTCCTCCTCGATCAGGAAGTCTCTCTGTAATCCACAAATTTCCACAATTACCACCAGTGCTTAATTTGAGCCCCTTTTCTGGGGACCGGCAGTTATTTTTCCTGAAGAGAAACATACAAAATTGGAGAAGGAAAAGAAATACTGACAGACTCTCACACAGGAAGACGCAGAGGTGAAAAAGGAACCTGTAAGGGTGAGATAAAGAGGAAGGGAGCATTCTATAGTGGATTATAGAGGCATTTAGGACTACATAGCAATTGTATGCACCACACCGTGAGCTTCTGAACACACCTTTGGGCCCCAGCACTTATTTTTCTACAAATGAAGCACTAACTGTGCCACAAGTCTTACACACCATTTCTCCCCTCCTCAATTTGGTGCAGGAAGCCTCAGGTCTAGCTTTGCACAATGATTGTTTCATTATCTATTTTTGACACTTTCTCATGTGCTTTTGTCTCTAACCCTTAATATATCCCTTTTATATATTGGGCCAAATACATCCAATGGTGTTCTGTTCTCTTGACTGGCCATCTCACCTTCAACATTATAACTAGCTCTATCTATTTTACAATTAATCTTTACGTCCCTCAACATTCCAGTCCTACTCCTACATAAGTCCATTTAAGTTTAAAAGAGGGAATTTGTTCTAGTTTGTATTCTGTTTAGGGACAAGCAAATTACCACCTTTGTCTACAAAGTCAGCCAGATATGGAAACTTTACCTCTCTGGAGCCTTCCGAAGTTGTCCGACTTTGATATAATTTGCTGAGGCAACTTTCTCTGGCTATGGCCTTGGTGATTGAACGGTTTTCCAGCTACAGGATGTCCCACTTATGTCAGAGGTGATTAGTCCAATGAAAGATGGCAGTCAACCGAGTTCACCTTGTAACAAGTGGGTGGACTGGAAAGACACACTTATCAGCTGATGTCTTCTCTGAAAAGAAAAAACTTCGTGCAACATGCTGTATGAGCAGAAATGTTTAACGCCCTACCCGTCTAGTCTGAAAATCACTCCAGTTTTTGATACCTAAAATGAAAATAAAACATTAACTTTAGAGATACTCCTAACACTTTCATAGCACATTAAAAATATAGCATTAAAGGATTCAAATAGCCAAATTAAAGAGTGTTGAATTTCAGACACAGAAATAATGTTTATAGGACAGTAACGATGAGAGGATATGAAGTGCACTTAAAAGTGATTATATTTACAGGTATTTACCCTGTCCCCGCTGATTTTCGCATTGGTTCTCGAACCAGTGGTGGCATGGATCCGGGGAGACCCAATAATACATGAGTTGTGCTGGTTGGAGGTCTGGGCGGACAAGATTTCGCTGTACGCTGACGATATTCTTTTGTATTTAGCGTCCCCCAGGGTCTCCATAGCAAGAATACTAAATATCTTCGCCACGTTCCGACGAAACTCAAGATATACCATCAACTGGGCCAAGTCAGTAGTATTTGTCCTGGCTGGGCAGAGGCCAAAGTTGCTGGCGAAATGTGAGGTACAGGTGGCCATAGACGGTTTTCAGTACCTGGGTATCTTTGTAACAGCGGATCAGGCGAGTTTTCAGGTAGGAATTTACAACATATACTGGAATGTCTTAAAGGCGATGTTCGCCACTGGCGGGCCCTCCCACTTTCACTCCTCGGAAGAGCAGCGCTGTTTAAATGGCGGCTCTGCGGAGATTTCAATACGTATTACAAAATACGCCCTTCCAAGTTCAGGACTCATATTTCAGTTCAGATAGATAGTGAAGTGTGCTCCCTCCTGTGTGATGGTGGCCCTCCAAGGATCGCCCTCAATAAATTGACCGGTAGTTGATATGACGGGGGATTGCCTTGCCACACATCCAAACAAATTATAGGGCAGATCAACTAGCAACAGTGAACCAATGGGTCCACCAACAGTTATCAGAGCCGGCGTACCAGATGGACCGGCTGCTGCTGCAGCCGAGAGGGTATCTCCACTTGCTCTATACAGAACCACGGCAACTATCGTTGGAGGGCCCCACGGGGGTAACGGTGCGCGAGTGGCACTCGACTCTCTCCAAGCTGGGGTGGAAAAACAGGCTCACCAAAGCCACACCACTTTGGGAATCCCAACATCTGGGCGCCTCACAGTTGAGAAAAGGTTTCGCTAGATGGGACGTAATAGGCATTTTGAGGTTGGAAGACCTTCACACAGGGGTGAAAATGCTGTCATTCGACCACCTACAAAAAACATATTTGAATTCTACAACTGGAAAGGACCGTCAATGTATCCGCTATGGCATCCAATCAATTATTGTTTTTCGAGAATCAAATCCATAGGCAAACTTGTTTCCAATTATTAATTCAAAGGAAATTATAGCCCCAAAATACAACAGTATACAACCGTCAGCCAAATATAACAATATCCAATTGTCAGCCTACGCTTTTCGTCCTCACTTGAACGTCATCAGGGCTGGAAAAAAGGATAAGTACACAAATCAAAATAACACCCTAGGTATTTTTAGAAAATCAATGATTCAATCACATTCCCCAAAATTAAAAACATCATATCAATTTCATTCTTCAACAGCCCCTTCATGTCTGCCTATTTACAAACTTATTTCCATATATTATCCCCATAAAGAAAGTTCCATTAATGTTTTTTTGGATGGAAAACATCATGTGGTATCAGTACCCTCCTTATTGCGACCACAGCAATCCTCATCAATTTCTCTTATGTACTATATACACTGTTATTGTCATACACCATGAAATTATATTTAAACTTCTGGCAAATATTAATCATACATAAATCCCTTAAATTCTTATTCATCATTAACTCCCCAACAGCCATACTGTCTGCTAAATTTATTTTGTCGCCTTTTGGAAGATACCTTCAATGTATGTCCTAAGCGTTTATCGTTACAGTTCTTCAGCTCTTCATTAGCTCTACCTATACAAGTGGAAAAGGTTGTCCTGAACATAAAAACATATATGTATGCTTAAAACCAATTTATAAAGCCCTATTCGCTTGCGGAAATTATTTTGATAAATATCATTTTTATATTTAACTTTTTACATAGCCCCAAACAGAGACGTAATGAGAAAACGGAATCCTGTACCTTTTTCTAATATATTATCCAATTATGCAACAAGAGAACACAAAATACTTATTGTTCTCTTGATTATTAGTCGCCAGGCTCTATAGATCTATTGCTCAAAAGCCCCAGTCAGGCAAAGCTCCTCCTTATCACCTCCTGGTTCTCATCTCTTGCCAGAGTGTCTTATACTCTGGTCTTCCTTCCACGGCCTGGCCCGATAAATCCCGCAGAAGAATTGACTGTCTAGAATACCTGTATTTCAATGTACCATATGACCAATAGGAAGTCGCTATTTCAAGCCTCTGCGTTAGCATTGCTACAACCGCGGTTCCCTGTCAGGTCCTCACAGTACTTGACCAATCACCTTTCACAAGCTAATGGTACTCTTATTTGAGCCAATCACAGGGTCGTGTTAATAATTGTAAAGCGCCTAATTTAAATGTAATTACAATAGATGAATGATTATTAAGATATAACATTGGTTGTAGTGGGACTGTACACCTGCATAGAGAGGGAAAAGGGATGCGAGACCTGAGTAACTTTCTGGGTACTCGTAGTGCTAGTTTGCAAGAACACTCAGTAATGATCATGGAAATGAATGATCTCATTCTCCAAAAAAAAAAATCTTATTTGAGGGGGAGTGGTTCCACCAAATAAGGGGACCGGCAATGGGTTGCAGGTTTGCTCCCTCTTACGCGAACTGGCTGTTGGGGAGTTAATCATGAATAAGAAATTAAGTATGGTTAATTTTTGCCAGAAGTTTAGATATAATTTCATGGTGCATGGCAATAACAGTATATATAGTACATGGGAGAAATTGATGAGGATTGATGTGGTAGCAATAAGGAGGGTGCTGATACCACATGATGTTTTCCATCCAAAAAACCGTCAATGGAACTTTCTTTATGGGGATAATATATGGAAATTAGAATGTAAATAGGCAGACATGAAGGGACTGAAGAATGAAATTGATATGATGTTTTTAAATTTGGGGAATGTGATTGAATCATTGATTTTCTAAAAATACATAGGGATATATATTGATTTGTGTACTTATCCTTTTTTCCAGCCCTGATGACGTCCAAGTGAGGACGAAACGCTTAGGCTGACAATTGGATATTGTTATATTTGGCTGACGATTGGATACTGTTATATTTTGGAGCTATGATTTCCCTTTGAATTCATAAATGGAAAACACATATGAAACAAGTTTGCCTATGGATTTGATTCTCGACAATTGATTAGAAACTGTAGCGGATACATTGATGCACCTTTCCATTTGTAGAATTCCTTTTTGAGGACTCGGTCTTTGGTGGCAGTACCTGGGAGAGTGAAGCGTCATTTATATTGGACTTTGTGATTTGAAAAAGAAGACTTTGAATTGCTCACCAGTGCGCTTGGTTGTTGTGCCTCCATCGCCTACAGGAAAGAGACCTACAAAAAACATATGTAATGGCAGGGATGGAGTACTTCCGCTACTTGCAGATCCGTCATGTAATACAGGCAGCAGTACCTCGGGGAGCTGAGCTCCCGGAGTAGTCACCTCTGGAATGTAGACTCCTAAAAGAACACCTGCCCTGAAAGGCAATCTTGCGTACTTATCGAAAGCTGATTAACAACTTACCAGACATGCTTACAGTCCTGAAGGAGCGCTGGGGTGTGGGCATACCTGACTTGCGAGAGGAGGACAGGCCTGAAGCATTAGCCTCCCCAAGGGAAGTAGCTATTACGGCTCGGTTCAGTCTAGTCCATCTCAAAATATTGCATAGGGTATACATTTCCTGCACCACACTTGTGAAAATGGGATGTAGGGTAGAAGCAACCTGTAATAGAGGATGTGGGGAGGCGGGGTCATTTTATTATATAATATGGATATGTTGGCTGCTTCAGGACTACTGTCATGTATGTCGGGGTTGGTGGGAGTTGAGCTTACACTATCACCCAAGTGGTGCCTGTTAAATGTGTGGGAGGACGCAAACCTGGTAGAAACGGATCAAACTTGGGTTGCCGTGGGTTTTATGCTGGCAAAAAGAAACATAGTGCGCCACTGGGGAGCTGCCCTCCCGCCAACGCTTTCCAATTGGAAGAGAGATATGGACTGGTGCATGGTGGTGAAGAAAACCGTCTATGTAAAAAGAGAATACCCCAAGAAATGGGGGAAAATTTGGAACGAATTTAGGGGGAACCCATGTACACCTCCTCTGGGTGAAATAAATCTGTCCGCGACCCACTAAGAGACCATTTGATGGAACTATATGGACGATTGTGGGTAAAGAGGACAGTGTCCCGGCAAGGATCATTGGGAATGCCCTGTGGTGGGAGGTGGTGGTGTTTGGTTGTGTACGCAATAATGATAATGTAAGATGTGTTTCTGCTCTGTTACCATAATAAAAAGATTTTTTTTAAAGTAATTATATTTAGAGGCAGGCTGCAAACGATAAACAAGCATTTGCAATGCAATAGGTCTCGCATTCACGCGCGTTTGAGCTATTGGCATTGTAAATAACAATGTCTTTTATTTATGTTTTGGGTTTTAAGACATAAATAAAAGGCACTGTCATTTACAATACTAATAGCTTAAACTATTGAAAATGCAAGACATATTGCACTGCAATAAATGACCTTCTCAACCGCTTGTCAAATTGTAAAAATCAGAGGAAGAGACCTGCCAACGATGTCTTCAAAGTAGTGATAAATATTGCAGTGAAGAAGATATGTAAGTGTTGTAAATTACACAAACACATAGTGTGAAGTGAGAGCTACATATGATCCGAGCTATAAACACTAACAAAGTGCTCGAACACCTTTCTCTCTGTAATTACACTGTCGAGGCTCTGTCGAGGCTCAGGAGGAAGAGCGGGAGGGGGGGCTAGTTCCTGCCCTCTCTGTGATTTGAACATTTAGTGTGCCATTGCATAATGCCATTGCTATCTTTGGCCTACTAAAAACACTCCAGCTGAAGTAGGGCCCTCACTTCACCTCCTGGTGTAGGGAGGACTGTGCTTTATGGCAGGCATGGAGGGAGGGATGGTCCCGGCTGCAGCTCCGGCCTCATACCGAGCCCCTGCTATTACTAGTGAGCGAGAGGCACTGAGGTGGTGGTATTGGTATTGGTGGTATTGATGGTGGTGGTATTGGTGGTGGTGGTATTGGTGGTGGCGGTGATGGCATTGGTGGTTTGGTGGTGATGGCATTGGTGGAGGTGGTGGTATTGATGGTGGCAGTATTGGTCTTGGTGGTATTGGTGGCAGTGCTATTGGTATTGGTGGTGGTGGTACTGGTATTGGTGGTGGCACTGGTATTCGTGGTGGTGGTACTGGTATTTGTGGTGGTGTTAGAGGTATTGGTGGTGGTGTAATTTGTATTGATGGTGGTGGTACTGGCATTGGTGGTGGTGGTATTGGTGGTAGCATTGGTATTGGTGGTGGTGGTATTGGTGGTTGTATTGATGGTAGTGGTTGTATTACTGGTGAGGTATTGGTGGTGGTGGTATTGGTGGTAGTAATCTTGGTGGTGGTGGTATTGGTGGTGGTATTATTGGTGGTGGTGGTGGTATTGGTGGTGGTAGTGGTGGTGGTGGTATTGGTGGTTGGTGGTGGTGATGGTGGTATTGGTGGTCGTGTTGGTGGTATTGGTGGTGGTATTGGTAATGGTGGTATTGGTGGTGGTGGTATAGGTAGTGGTGGTAGGGGTAGTGGTATTGGTGGTGGTGGTATTGGTGGTGGTATTTGTGGTGATGGTGATATAGGTGGTGGTGCTATTGGTGGTGGTGGCATTGGTAGTGGTGGTATTTGTGGTGACGGTATTGGTGGTGGTATTGTGGTGGTGGTATTAGTGGTGGTATTGGTGGTGGTATTGGTGGTGGTGGCATGGCGGTGGTGGTATAAGTGATGGTGGTGGTATTGTGGTATTGGTGGTGGTGGTATTGGTGGTGGTATTGGTGGTAGTATTGGTATTGCCGGTGGTGGTATATGACCGGTTGTATTAGATTGGTGGTATTGGATTGGTGGTGGTGGTATTGATGGTGGTGGTATTGGTGGTGGTGTTGGTGGTGGCGGTGGTATTGGTGGTGGTGGTAGTGTTGGTGGTGTTGGTGGTCGTGGTATTGGTGATATTGGTGGTGGTATTGTTTGTGGTGGTGGTATTGGTGGTGGTGGTATTGATGGTGGTGGTATTGGTGGTGATATTGGTGGTGGTGGTGGAATTGGTGGTGCTGGTATTGGTGGTGGTGATATTATTGGCAGTGGTATTATTGGCATTGGTGACGGTGGTATTGGTAGTGGTGGTATTGGTGGTGGTGGTATTGATGGTGGTGGTGGTATTGGTGGTGATATTGGTGGTGGTGGTGGAATTGGTGCTGGTGGTATTGGTGGTGGTATTGTTGATGGTGAAATTATTGGCATTGGTGGTGGTGGTGGCGGTAGCAGTGGTGGTGGTATTAGTGGTGGTATTGATGGTGGTGGTGGTGGTATTGGGGGTGATATTGGCGGTGGTATTGGTGGTGGTATTTTTGGCATTGGGGTGGTATTGGTAGTGGTGGTCTTGGTGGTGGTAGTGGTGGTGGTGGTATTAGTGGTGGTGGTATTGGTGGTTGTGCTATTGGTAGTGGTGGTGGTGGTATTGGTGGTGGTGGTATTTGTGATGGTATTGCTGGTGGTATTGTTATTGCTGGTGGTGGTATTGGATTGGTGGTATAGGATTGGTGGTGGTGCTTTTGTTGGTGGTGGTGGTTTTGGTGGTGGTGATGGTGGTATTGGTGGTGGTAGTATTAGTGGTGGTGGTTGTATTTGTGGTGCTGGTGGTGTTGGTGGTATTGGTGGTGGTGCTATTGGTGGTAGTGGTATTGGTGGAGGTGGTAGTATTGATGGTAGTGGGATTGGTGGGGATGGTGTTTTGAAAGTAACCCATGAAGTGGCTTTAGTACAGATGACATAATGACATGTAACACAGATGTACTGTTGTCAGCTTCAGCCCATTAGCACAGGATTATGTGCTGCCTGGAATTCACTTACCTTTCGCTAATCATTTCTCGATCAAATTTACTTTGGGGGGTGGAGTTGAAACAGACGCGAGATAGTGCCGGGTTAAAGTGATTGAAAGCAGGCGCCCATGTTACAGGGGCGGCCGTGCTACTTAAAAAACAAACAAGCGGTTTGAACTGAAGCAGCGCATGTCTGGCCTGCCGTAAGAGAAACTCAATATTGTAAATGGTGCTTACAGACTAAATAACAGGTCCCCTGTAACAACCGAAGTAAAAGGGCCAGTTGCCATGGGAGTGTACAAATGAAGACAAGGCAGCATTTATGAAAGACAATGACACAAGCCAACGAAAAATATGGGAGGAGATTGGGCTCGACTTCTCTCCCTTACACTACTACAGCAGATTCACAGAGCGAGCAGTGTCTGGGCGCTGCCACTTGGCTCGACCGAAAAAGAAGTCTTCTGAATTACTTTGTGAATTGATCAAACACTTGACCTCTGTCCATGCATTTGCATTGTTTAAACAGAACGGTCCTTTAAAAACTGTTTCCCTTTTTGGGCTCAGAGATTCACAGCCTACTCTCCTGAGGTCACTGACATGATTCCCAAAGGAAATGATGTCTCACAGGTATAGCTTCTCCTTTGCATATTGTGAGAAGCTGTCCTGATATATGATGTCCACTAATGTAAGTGGGCACCCTGCACCAGTCCAGACAAGACAACCCTTATCGTAATTTAAGAGGTCCTAGACAACCTTAGAAAGCTCTGTAAGAGGCAGCTGTGGAGAGCAGCCTTCAGGCTTATTTCACGATGAGTATAAAGAGCTTGACATACCAGAATGCAATCTTATAGTGTAGATTAAGTGAAAAGAAACACACCATGAATTTATAAGAATATGCATTTATTATATAATACTCTCTAGTACGTTCAAATATCTCAAACACGGAGATAACCACAATGCACTCAATACTTTAGGAAAGAAACACAGTAAATAGCAAGAAATACACAGTAGACCCAGAGGGGGACCAAACCATATTCTAAGAAAGTGGTATAAGAACCACAACTAGGGTCAAGACCAGGTAGAGAGGATGTAGAAGTGTTGGGGACCCAAGGAATCACCAGAGGTGAGTTGATAGGGGCACCATGGAGAGAGTGTGCAGTGTGGGAACACTACAGCATGCTCCGTAAAACTCTATGTGCAAGTCACCGTTAGATTTTTTAAATTAAAGGACCCTTCCCAGTGGACCCTGAAGAAACTCCATGGAAGACAGAAGGTTGGAGTGCCACCCCACCTGTAGATACCCTAGTACTCACATTACCTACACCAGGGAAGCGGGGTGCATACGTGTGAAGTCGTGTCGGAAACCGCTGTCAAATCCAATGGAGGACTTCAAGAAAGTGCCGCTGCTGGAAGTGGAGAAAATGTCTGGTGGAATCTGAAGCTGGATTCAGGATGAGAAGTACCTGCAAGCAGAGGGGACAGAGTCTATGTCACTCAGGAGTGACCAAGAGACTTGGAAGACGAATGCCCTGATGTCGGTTGTTGCAGGATGGATGACGATGAACTTGACTCTGTAGCTGTGAGGACCAGGCAATACTGATGAGGACCAGAAGCCATGCACAAGCTGTCCCACGAAGGATGTCGAGTGCTGAGGGGTCAGTGTCGGTGGGAGAACCAACAAGCCTTGGCAAATGCAACCAACACAGGAATTAAAGGAGGAACAACATTGGGGCCAGCAAGGTCCAGGGGACTCACCAAAGGCATTGGAGTCAGGGCAGGCCCGGAGCAAACAGGGGAGACCAAGAGAAGCAATGGTGACCCTCAAACGGAAGCACAGGCTGAAGGCACTGGCGTAGTGAGAGGACCTCAAGCAGCTCACCAGAAGATGCAAGCCACGATGCACACAATGCAGTGCAGATGAAGATTTTGGTCACTGGAGATACTTGAGGCCGGGGCTACTTGGAGCCCGAAGATCTTCTTGGAAAGAAGTCAACAAGTCTTTGCAACTGCAAGTTGATGTGGTGCACATGGGTTGGGTTATTGCAACCTTCATGAGGGATACTGGCTCAAACTTGGTGAGAGGGTGTGGCAGGGCTCGGCAGCTGTATAAAATTACCAATTGTGTTGCAGAACCTTTCGGAGTCCAAAGGAGCTCTGGATCAGCAGACCGGTTGACTTAGTTGTGATGCCTGTGAATGCAGGGGAGTGACTCCTTCACTCCAAGGGAGATTTCTTCAGTTGTCTTTGATGATTCACAGGCCTTGGAAGGTTCCTGTATGATGCCTAGGCACAGACGATGCAGCAGACGGGAAGGGAAACGAAGTCAGGCCCAAACGAAGTCCAGCAAAGCCGAGAGTGCCCAGACAGTTGAAGAGCAGTGGTGACTGATCTGAATCTCATCCAACGATGAATCTAGGGACCTACACCCAGGTAAGCCCTTAAGTATCCTAGGGAAAGGGTTGGAAAGATTCAGGGGACCCTCCCAGGGAAGGGTCTGGACAGGGGGAAGATTACTCCCATCTCCGTTGTCCAGTGTTGCATCAGAGCGGGAGCCAACGGCTCCCAGGACTGGTTTGAACTGGACTCACAGGGACACCAAATGTGCCCCTCATGCAGACTGAGTGGCACTGGCAAGCACACCCACCCCATCCCAATACATTAAATCCTGTCTGGGAGGTGGTCACACCTCCACATGACAGGATGCCTATTCTGCCTTCCCCTTCTTGATCGTGGCTCAGCAGCAGGAGGGCAGAATCGTGTCTCTGGTCAGCAGCAGGGCCAGACTGGGAACCAAAACCGACCCTGGCAGAGTGTTTGGCCGCCCCCCCCCCTTTGGAGGGGTTGGGGGTGTGGCCTGGCTTTTTGCCAGGGCCGGTTTTTGGCCAATTTTGTTACAGGGCCGATTTTGCAGCTGTGCTGCAAAAATGGCCTGTAACAGAAATGGCCCCCAGGGGCCCAAAACCGGCCCCCACCCATGCGGCCCACTGGGGGATTGCCCGGTGCCCCCTATGGCCAGTCCGGCCCTGTGTGCTGTCCGGGTCAAGAAGGCTGGTACCAGGAAACTGAGAGCCTAACAGAAGGCCCTTCCAGTGCTTGTAATCATACCTCCCACACCATTTATGGTGTGGCCAGTATGATTCCAACATGTTTGATACCAAACTTCATAGGATTCATTGCAGCCGTTTTTGAGATGGTCATCGCGTAATTACGCGGTGCCCCTCTATAAAGTAAATGGTTGCTTCACTGACAACCCGGGAGAATGGACTCTGCAGGCTGCAGGGGTGTCCTGCTCATGCAGGGGCACCCACTCACTTAGAACCAAGCACCCTGCCGTCAGGAACGCAAACGGCTGCTCTAGGTATGACTTATAGGTTTTAAGTGCAGTGATCCTTAGATATAGGAAACCTATATCTTTAGTAAGTGGTGATAGCACTAACTTACACAGGTTGCAATGGCAGGCCTGTAGTCCCATTTTGAATGGTCTCTCATAGGTGGCATAATACATCCTTCCACCCATGGGAGACCTCTGGTGTACCTATTCCCTAGGTGCTTCAGTAATATACACTAAGGACTTATAAGGGTACCCCAGTATCCAATCTGGAATGTACCTAAGTACTGAACACAACAAATTAGGGGGAAAGTAGATAGACTGGGGTCCTGATTAGCAGGATCCCAGTCAGACCAGTCAATATACAGCTTAGCACCAGGCAACAAGTGGGGGTAACCATAGAAGTAGATCCTATTTTCCTACACATATCAAAAAAAGTTGACAGTATCTGATCATTATTTTATGATTGTAAAGTAGATGCTGTCACAAACAATTGATACATCCAATTCTGAATCCCGTATAGTGGGGGGTTCCACTTTCCATTTTCTTTAAGATACACAGGAACACTAAATCCCTCTTATGAGTCATACAGATTATTCTGACTCATAAAAGGACTCCAGTAAATTCTAAAAAGTATACCCTAAGATTTGGCAAATCACAGGATTTGTGACCACAAAATATCATTGGACATCAGGCCCCTGGTGTTGCGCAGTTTCCAAAATCAGTCTCAGGTAACTAAACTTTGAATAAATCAATAATCTATGTTGCTGATAAATGAAACTTTTTTCTACATACAAAAGAAAACATGGAAATGTCAATACCTTGGCCTATGCCATTTCGTTTGTCCCTTCTCCTAAAAGTAAAGTTTCTTTGTTTAAAAAACATGTGTTCTCAAGCCTATGTTACTGCACCCTTACCCTGTTAAGTGAGTCATTTCCAAACATTGGAAGAATTTTTATGAGAAATAAACAATTTACAAGGTGTCCCTGGTCATTTGCATTGAATTGAATTGAATTTGTGCAGAGGGACTAGCATCATAAACAACAACAAAATATAAACAATGCATTTGGATAAAAAATAAATAAAGCATTCCCTACCAAAGTCTCTTTGTTGACCGCCCCTCACTATTTCATTATGTAGGAATGAAACTCAATTGGATATATTCATAAGAAGTTGTGCACCGCTGTTGCCGTTTTGGTGCAGCAGTACGCCAAAACAATTGCAACAGCGGCACGACAGCTTCCAATGCAAGGTTAGCAATGTATTTACAATATAGCGTTCCATGGCGTTAAGGAAGAAGCTTACATCATAAAAACTGACGCTGTTGTGTGCACCATCTTATTAAGAAATACATTTGATGCTAATGCTTGGCCAAGTAGTGTCTAGAAATTTGACCCTAATCCTCCTAGAGTCACTTTTGTGGATCTAGCAGGGGAAAAAAATACAAAAACGCTGCTACGTGGAAATAAAACTTGCAAACTTACCTGAATGCAGCAATGGTGCAGCCAGGAGTGAGCACAGCCATGAACAACAGCCCAGGTCATACGAGAAAGGATGGCCAGCCAGAGTCTTTGGGGAAGATGAAATGCAAGCTCGGTGAGGAGGAGAATTAGGTCTTGATCACAGAGGTGATGGAGCACCAACACTAGATCTTCGTCAGCTCCAAAATGTCATTGGGGAGGAAAAAGGTCATATGACAAACCATTGTGGAAAAGGTGAACAGCGTTGCCGAAGTCAAGAGCACAGTGAATGACTGTAAAAAGCACTGGCATGATTGCAAGCGCAGGACGAAGGAGAAACTGGCAACCAATCTCAAGATTATATCAAAGGTAGGGACTGGGGGTGTTGTTATTTAGAGAGGTCCAGTGTACATACCCCATGCGACTAGTTACAAAAGAAGGGTACAAAGTTCCTCATATACAGTGAAGGAGAAGAGCAGATAGGTGAATATCACAAGTGGTCAATCATTAGAGGATCAACCAGATGAAAGCAAAGAAATTTCTTTAATTTGAACTAGTGCTCTCACACACCCAGCAAGCTAGGTGTCATGCTTCATCATATGAGCACTGCCCCTCGTCAAGTCGGCGCTGCAATCCTTGACGGGCTCCCGAAATCGGGGCTCTTTGTCGGGGATCTTTTGTTCCAGCCGAGGGTGCTTGGGGGTGAGGGGCCTAGTGAAAGAAAATGTAGCAGAGAAGTGAGATTTAAAAAGGGTCAGTTGGTCCTATTTAAATTTTATTCCAAAGGTCAACTACCCTAATAAAAATATGTAGAGTGGCTAATAGCTAGGATTAAGGTATCTAGGCAAGAGCTCTACTCTATGTGATCGACATGTTTCTTGCCGCTGGAGTCAGGAGGATCAGGGCAATTCTTCAGGATCAAAATACTGCTGTCTACAAAATTGTGGTCAGGTGATTACTACATACCACTACTTAGGGTTTCTTCCTGTTAGGAGAGAAAAGGAAATTTTTATAACAAATAAAATAGGATATTCACACTGTACAACGCTTTTGATATAGTGTCTAGAGTGATCACCGTGCTCTGTCGTGCAACACGCAGTATCAATGTCTGGTGGTGTTTCGAACGCCATTCGGGAGTGCGAGGAAGGGGGGGATAAATTAATATCCAAGGGTAGAAAGAATTAAATATGGAAGGAGAAAGGGACTCACCTACAAAAGTTGCTACTCATGTTAGCAACGGTGCTGGCGGCTAAAAGGAACCCAGTTGGGTCCTACAGGAGGGGACAAGAAGTGGCCAGAACACCAATATATTAGTGTCTGAGTTGTGGAGGAATAAACATAAAAAATTGTGAAAATAGTAAAAAATCACAACATCTGTATTAAACAGAAGAGGGCCACCAATAGAGAATTAAAATTAAAGGAGGCAACCAGGCCGGGCCTCAGTAACCAGGCCCCGGACTGATACAACAGGACTGAATCCAAAGTCAAGTTACATTGCACTGGCCACAATACAGCGGGTCCGTAGGGACAGACCGGAGGATTCCGGTAGACATCGGTCAGAAGTGACTCGTACAAAGTGCACGGCTCAACAATGTAGGAGAAAATTGCTGTACTCACCGACGTGTATACACGTTCAGGAAAAGTGACCTACCCAAACCGCCAGGAACCGGGGTGGTAGGTTCCGAAGGGGAGTGAGAGCAGATATGCATCTGTTCCGGGTACGTCATCGCGTGGGTGACGCGTCACGGCGGTGCGCGTAAGGGAAAACGCAGTAAAATGATTGGTCCCAGGTTGAACGGGAGCGTTGTCGTTGCTAGGCAACCAGGTGACGTGTTTATGGGCCAATGGAAGTGCCTCGATGATAGGTAGTGAGGCGTAAATCATAAAGTATGCTGCCCCCTCAGTGTGACGTGTTAATTAGAACAGCAGAAGTCTGTTCAAAGGTATAGTGATACGTAGTTTTAACTAAGTGACTACATGTTGTAGTTGCTTGAACTAATGGTTTCTCTCGATGCTCGCGTGGCCATGCGTCTGATTGGTCCCAGGTAGAACGGGAGCGTTGTCGTTGCTAGGCACCCAGGTGACGTGTTTATGGGCCAACGGAAGTGCCTCAATAATAGGTTGTGAGGCGTAAATCACAAAGTATGCTGCCCCCTAAGTGTGACGTGTTAATTAGAAGAGCAGAAGTCTGTTCAAAGGTATAGTGATGCGTAGTATTAACTACGTGACTATATGACGTAGTTACTTGAACTAATGGTTTCTCTCGATGCTGGCGTGGCCATGCGTCTAGTGTTATGTAACGTGACAGGCTCAGTAGCTAAGAGGTTAGGAGACCAGAGTAATATATGTGGTGGGAGTGCACATATACGGGAATGTTCGTTTCAACAGTGATAGTCATACACTGTGGAGTTGCTACCGATAAATACACCACTCCCGAATGGCGTCAGAAGTGAAACTCAAATGTACTATATTAGGTTCATGACAGTTGTATATCGATCATGACGGTGGGCGCTCATAATATGAGGTTATCACTTGGTTAATGGGCCAGAATTCACACTGGACTGGATCCAGGCAGGAAGAGAGTACAATCCCCAGTTACGAAACAGTGCTCCAAGGTATCTCATCATTGAGACCATCAATATGACTGGAAAGTCTATATACCCATCTTTGCTCAAGTCTAAATAGAGATGATTTAGATATCTGAGCATGGGATTCCAATATGACCCAATGTAGTGAGTCAGAAGTGTGTTGTGTCTCCATGAAATGTCTGTACAGTTTTGTCGTTGTCCTTTGGCAACGTATGTTGCTCCTGTGTTCAGTTATGCGAGTTTTCACAGGACGCATGGTCATCCCTATGTACTGTAACTCACATGGGCAAGTAATCAGATAAATACACTGTTTAGTGTTACAGTTCGTATGTTTTAGTATGTTCCATTTGAAATTAGGTCTTAACGTAATTACTTTAGTGGCTGTTGTGAATCTACACACTGTACACGTGCCGCAAGGAAAATGTCCTTTGACCGGAGGGAGGCCCCACAAGGTGGTTTGTGATGGGGTAGGTTGCTTCCTTGGTCTTGTTTGAATCAGAATGTCTCTCAGGCTACTGGTCCTAGTATAGGCAAACCTGGGTGTGGGTATCTGCAGGTCGCCAGTATTTAAAATCCCCCAGTGTTTCAGGATGATCTTTTTAGTGGACGTGGAATTGGGTGTAAACGAAGTCACACACGTGATGATGTCCTCAGGTTCTTTATGATGTACTTCTAAAAGTGCCTCCCTAGGACAATTTAAGGCTCTCTTCATAGAGTTTGTTATTACCTTCTGTGGGTAGCCTCTAGTCTTAAGGTTGTGAGCTAAAGTGGAGGCTTCTAGTTTGTAGTCATTCGTGGAGGTACAATTGCGCCTGATACGTAGGAATTGTCCCACGGGAAGGTTATCTTTAAGCGCTTTGGGGTGATGGCTCTGGTACAGGAGAAGGCTATTCCGATCTGTGGATTTTTTATAGAGGCTAGTAGACAGTTGTTCGCCTGATAGTCTGATGTTTAGATCGAGGAAGGCGATGTGTGTGTCTGAGATGGTGTGGGAGAATTTCAGAAATGGATTTTGTTGATTAATCCATTGAACAAATCTATTGCAAGTGTCGATTGGACCACGCCAAAAAATCAAAATATCATCAATAAACCTCTTCCAAAAAATAAGGTGTTGTTGGAATGGGTTGTGTGCAGTGTTGATGACTTCTTTCTCAAATGTAGCCATGTAGAGGCAGGCTAAGCTCGGCGCAAAGGTGCTGCCCATTGATGTGCCTTGGCATTGATGGTATAGTTGCCCATTATACTCAAAGAAGTTCTCAGTTAGGGCTAGGGACGCACACTCCATAATGAATGTGACTGGTGTAGGTGAATTCCACTCTAATGCGTTCAACGCTGTTTCAACAACTGTCAATGTATCTCCTTGAGGGATGTTAGTGTATAACGCCTCAACGTCAAGTGTGATGAGGAGGTCGATACCGGATGAATCTTCTATAGAGTCTATGATTCTTAGGACATCAGTAGTATCCCTGATGAAGGACGGGATATCTCTCACTAAAGGCTGTAGGAAATGGTCTACGAATTTGGAAAGTGGTTCCAGAATCGAGCCAATCCCCGATACTATAGGACGTCCAGGGACCGGTGTCGTGCCTTTGTGTATCTTAGGTAGAGTGTAAAAATAAGGTGTCCTTGGCTCTGTGGCAATCAGAAAGTCTGCCTCTTTTTTGTTAATCCATCCATTCGTTAAAGCCTCGTTGACTAACATGGATATGGTGTTAGAGAGGCGAGGGGTGGGATCAGTGGCGATGGGGGCATAGTAACGGTTGTTATTCAGTTGTCGTTTACATTCCCCATCATAATCAACAATTGACTGTATGACAGTTGCTCCGCCTTTGTCGGCTTGTTTAATGATTATTGAGTCATCTCTCGCGAGAGCATTAGCTGTTTCTGTTTCAGATTTAGACAGATTGTAAAACGGTCTAGGGGACGGTAATGCTGCCAGATCTTTAAGAACTGCCTTCTCAAAGGTTAGAACCTCAACCGGGGTCATCCCGTTGTGAGGAGTTAAGGTAGATGGTTTGCTGAGTCCGGAACCATCCATAGATGTTGGTGGTTCATTCATAAAGTAAGACCGTAGTCTTATCTTGCGAAAAAGTTTCTGGACCTCGCAGACATCCCTGAATTTATCCGCTTTAGGTGTAGGTACGAAACCTAGTCCTTTTTGTAATATTGATATTTCAGGGTCCGTGAGGACACGTGATGATAAATTTACAACTAGTTTCTTTTGTTCACTGTTTTGCTCCTCGTGTCCATCCCCGTGGGGGGTTGGTCTTGCCAATGAACCTGTTTGCGTGCGTTCCTTCTGTTTCGACCTCTTCCTCTGCCCCAACCTCTGTCTAAAAAAGTAGGCGGAGGACCGTTGTTGAAGAACTGAGGAGGTCCCTGGGGAAATGGTTGGTATTGCCAATAGGGGGGTGGCTGAGGCGGTCCTTGAAACATGGGAGGACCGTGAAAGGTTGGTGCATTGTAGTTATAATTTGCACGTGGGTTGCGGCGACCGTTAAAACTACCCCAACTCCCCGTGCTAGAATTACTGTCGGCAGAACTTCTTCTGTCGGAACTTTCATCAGAAGAATAACTGTTCTTAACCGATGTGTAGTCAGCCTTCAAATAGGGATATACCTTTTCTTTATCGAATTTATCGATATCTCTTTGCAGTTTCGTGATCTTTTGTTTCATGAGATATTCCTTGTTATCGGTAATCTCAGCGTTGATCTCAGCAAGTTTGTTCTTGTAAGCTGTGATCTGAATGGTGGATTTCAAAGCGCCTTCCGCAATCTGTATCCTAATGAGGAGAGCATCTGCTAGGCGTTTCGCTGTATTAATGATAAGGACCAGCAGGTCTCTCGTGCATTTCCATGCGATGAGCGACCATTCCTTTTTAAAGGTGGCATCGTCCAAGAATAATCTTGGAAAATTATTCACAATCAGCCCTGCAGGGGCGATGTTGGCACGTAAGTATTCCGTCATGAGGGCGCCATGGAGTGTGATCTTCAACCACTCCCTTTTTAATTGTGTTAGTGAGGTCCAGTCATCTGACTGAGAACCTGATGCGGTATTACCATCGTGGCCTAGAAGTGAGGGTGTTCTTTCCAGTATGTCAGATACTACTTCGTCCCCGAAGCTGAGTCCTTGGTTATCCATAGGGGAGAGGGGGGGGGGGTGGTCATTTTGGAGAGGGGGAGATGGTGGGAGTCAATAGTTGACCCCGGTATGGACCAGTCTGGCTAGAAATTGCTAGACCGCTGGTATCCTTTATCGAAGCCCCACGGGAAAACCCGTGCACAATCTTATATCAAAGGTAGGGACTGGGGGTGTTGTTATTTAGAGAGGTCCAGTGTACATACCCCATGCGACTAGTTACAAAAGAAGGGTACAAAGTTCCTCATATACAGTGAAGGAGAAGAGCAGATAGGTGAATATCACAAGTGGTCAATCATTAGAGGATCAACCAGATGAAAGCAAAGAAATTTCTTTAATTTGAACTAGTGCTCTCACACACCCAGCAAGCTAGGTGTCATGCTTCATCATATGAGCACTGCCCCTCGTCAAGTCGGCGCTGCAATCCTTGACGGGCTCCCGAAATCGGGGCTCTTTGTCGGGGATCTTTTGTTCCAGCCGAGGGTGCTTGGGGGTGAGGGGCCTAGTGAAAGAAAATGTAGCAGAGAAGTGAGATTTAAAAAGGGTCAGTTGGTCCTATTTAAATTTTATTCCAAAGGTCAACTACCCTAATAAAAATATGTAGAGTGGCTAATAGCTAGGATTAAGGTATCTAGGCAAGAGCTCTACTCTATGTGATCGACATGTTTCTTGCCGCTGGAGTCAGGAGGATCAGGGCAATTCTTCAGGATCAAAATACTGCTGTCTACAAAATTGTGGTCAGGTGATTACTACATACCACTACTTAGGGTTTCTTCCTGTTAGGAGAGAAAAGGAAATTTTTATAACAAATAAAATAGGATATTCACACTGTACAACGCTTTTGATATAGTGTCTAGAGTGATCACCGTGCTCTGTCGTGCAACACGCAGTATCAATGTCTGGTGGTGTTTCGAACGCCATTCGGGAGTGCGAGGAAGGGGGGGATAAATTAATATCCAAGGGTAGAAAGAATTAAATATGGAAGGAGAAAGGGACTCACCTACAAAAGTTGCTACTCATGTTAGCAACGGTGCTGGCGGCTAAAAGGAACCCAGTTGGGTCCTACAGGAGGGGACAAGAAGTGGCCAGAACACCAATATATTAGTGTCTGAGTTGTGGAGGAATAAACATAAAAAATTGTGAAAATAGTAAAAAATCACAACATCTGTATTAAACAGAAGAGGGCCACCAATAGAGAATTAAAATTAAAGGAGGCAACCAGGCCGGGCCTCAGTAACCAGGCCCCGGACTGATACAACAGGACTGAATCCAAAGTCAAGTTACATTGCACTGGCCACAATACAGCGGGTCCGTAGGGACAGACCGGAGGATTCCGGTAGACATCGGTCAGAAGTGACTCGTACAAAGTGCACGGCTCAACAATGTAGGAGAAAATTGCTGTACTCACCGACGTGTATACACGTTCAGGAAAAGTGACCTACCCAAACCGCCAGGAACCGGGGTGGTAGGTTCCGAAGGGGAGTGAGAGCAGATATGCATCTGTTCCGGGTACGTCATCGCGTGGGTGACGCGTCACGGCGGTGCGCGTAAGGGAAAACGCAGTAAAATGATTGGTCCCAGGTTGAACGGGAGCGTTGTCGTTGCTAGGCAACCAGGTGACGTGTTTATGGGCCAATGGAAGTGCCTCGATGATAGGTAGTGAGGCGTAAATCATAAAGTATGCTGCCCCCTCAGTGTGACGTGTTAATTAGAACAGCAGAAGTCTGTTCAAAGGTATAGTGATACGTAGTTTTAACTAAGTGACTACATGATGTAGTTGCTTGAACTAATGGTTTCTCTCGATGCTCGCGTGGCCATGCGTCTGATTGGTCCCAGGTAGAACGGGAGCGTTGTCGTTGCTAGGCACCCAGGTGACGTGTTTATGGGCCAACGGAAGTGCCTCAATAATAGGTTGTGAGGCGTAAATCACAAAGTATGCTGCCCCCTAAGTGTGACGTGTTAATTAGAAGAGCAGAAGTCTGTTCAAAGGTATAGTGATGCGTAGTATTAACTACGTGACTATATGACGTAGTTACTTGAACTAATGGTTTCTCTCGATGCTGGCGTGGCCATGCGTCTAGTGTTATGTAACGTGACAGGCTCAGTAGCTAAGAGGTTAGGAGACCAGAGTAATATATGTGGTGGGAGTGCACATATACGGGAATGTTCGTTTCAACAGTGATAGTCATACACTGTGGAGTTGCTACCGATAAATACACCACTCCCGAATGGCGTCAGAAGTGAAACTCAAATGTACTATATTAGGTTCATGACAGTTGTATATCGATCATGACGGTGGGCGCTCATAATATGAGGTTATCACTTGGTTAATGGGCCAGAATTCACACTGGACTGGATCCAGGCAGGAAGAGTGTACAATCCCCAGTTACGAAACAGTGCTCCAAGGTATCTCATCATTGAGACCATCAATACGCCTCACAACCTATTATTGAGGCACTTCCGTTGGCCCATAAACACGTCACCTGGGTGCCTAGCAACGACAACGCTCCCGTTCTACCTGGGACCAATCAGACGCATGGCCACGCGAGCATCGAGAGAAACCATTAGTTCAAGCAACTACAACATGTAGTCACTTAGTTAAAACTACGTATCACTATACCTTTGAACAGACTTCTGCTGTTCTAATTAACACGTCACACTGAGGGGGCAGCATACTTTATGATTTACGCCTCACTACCTATCATCGAGGCACTTCCATTGGCCCATAAACACGTCACCTGGTTGCCTAGCAACGACAACGCTCCCGTTCAACCTGGGACCAATCATTTTACTGCGTTTTCCCTTACGCGCACCGCCGTGACGCGTCACCCACGCGATGACGTACCCGGAACAGATGCATATCTGCTCTCACTCCCCTTCGGAACCTACCACCCCGGTTCCTGGCGGTTTGGGTAGGTCACTTTTCCTGAACGTGTATACACGTCGGTGAGTACAGCAATTTTCTCCTACATTGTTGAGCCGTGCACTTTGTACGAGTCACTTCTGACCGATGTCTACCGGAATCCTCCGGTCTGTCCCTACGGACCCGCTGTATTGTGGCCAGTGCAATGTAACTTGACTTTGGATTCAGTCCTGTTGTATCAGTCCGGGGCCTGGTTACTGAGGCCCGGCCTGGTTGCCTCCTTTAATTTTAATTCTCTATTGGTGGCCCTCTTCTGTTTAATACAGATGTTGTGATTTTTTACTATTTTCACAATTTTTTATGTTTATTCCTCCACAACTCAGACACTAATATATTGGTGTTCTGGCCACTTCTTGTCCCCTCCTGTAGGACCCAACTGGGTTCCTTTTAGCCGCCAGCACCGTTGCTAACATGAGTAGCAACTTTTGTAGGTGAGTCCCTTTCTCCTTCCATATTTAATTCTTTCTACCCTTGGATATTAATTTATCCCCCCCTTCCTCGCACTCCCGAATGGCGTTCGAAACACCACCAGACATTGATACTGCGTGTTGCACGACAGAGCACGGTGATCACTCTAGACACTATATCAAAAGCGTTGTACAGTGTGAATATCCTATTTTATTTGTTATAAAAATTTCCTTTTCTCTCCTAACAGGAAGAAACCCTAAGTAGTGGTATGTAGTAATCACCTGACCACAATTTTGTAGACAGCAGTATTTTGATCCTGAAGAATTGCCCTGATCCTCCTGACTCCAGCGGCAAGAAACATGTCGATCACATAGAGTAGAGCTCTTGCCTAGATACCTTAATCCTAGCTATTAGCCACTCTACATATTTTTATTAGGGTAGTTGACCTTTGGAATAAAATTTAAATAGGACCAACTGACCCTTTTTAAATCTCACTTCTCTGCTACATTTTCTTTCACTAGGCCCCTCACCCCCAAGCACCCTCGGCTGGAACAAAAGATCCCCGACAAAGAGCCCCGATTTCGGGAGCCCGTCAAGGATTGCAGCGCCGACTTGACGAGGGGCAGTGCTCATATGATGAAGCATGACACCTAGCTTGCTGGGTGTGTGAGAGCACTAGTTCAAATTAAAGAAATTTCTTTGCTTTCATCTGGTTGATCCTCTAATGATTGACCACTTGTGATATTCACCTATCTGCTCTTCTCCTTCACTGTATATGAGGAACTTTGTACCCTTCTTTTGTAACTAACCAATCTCAAGGTAGCATTGCAGACCGAAGGTGGTAATCCAGCACACCAGAAGGAGCTGGATTCCTTGGAGGAGCAGGTGTCGCTGTCATCCCCGAGGAGTCGATGGTAGGAGTTCTGGGAGAGGACACTGCTAGCTATGACGAATAGCAACAGCAACAGGCTGAGTCGCAGCAAATGGCAATGTGGGTAACTAGGTCATGTCGTGCAGTGCAGGCAGCTATGTCTCAGCGCTCTGCGGCACTGTCTGCAGGCCACAGGGTAGGAGGAGGACCCATCTATGGTTAAACATACCATGGAAGGCTCATGGCCATTTTTACAATATTTTGCCATAGAGCAGTGCCGCAAGCCTTCTAGCTGTGCTGCCCTACGTCAGAAATGCACCGTGTCCACAAGATATGGCGCATTCCTGTCTGTTGTGCCGGTGCACAAAACTGCAGACGATTGCTAAAGCAGACACCCTTGCACCATGCTGCAAGGATGCCTGCATTTGCGGAAGCCAAACGATTGTGCACCAGCACAGAGGAAAGCACAGTGATGCATTATATTGTTGCAACCACAGTGCATCCCTGAACTTTCTTAAAGACACAGCTTGGTACAGCATGATGGTTTGTGGCACTGCGCTGCATCATAGGTTTAGGAAATGTACCCCTCTCTCTCACCTGGGACAATGCACATTAACCTAGCAGGCAATTCCATAGCATGAAATGGGTTTCTCAGAGGAGAAACAATTCACCTGAGGGTGGGGGATATGTGGGCCATAGGAAGTATCTAGACATAGGGACATTTCAAGAGCCCTGTCCATAGTAGCCTAGATTAAACTGCGTTGCATACAGCTGTCCTGGCATGCAGGGTCAGAGCAAACATAGTTCAACTGCCATGGTAGGGACCGCCAGAAGTCCTCTCCTCTACTAAATCTGACTGGGTGTGGGGGTGAATGCAAGTGATGTACACCAGAGGACCATGGGCCCTATTTACAGTGAATTGGTGCAGCGCGTCAATGCAAACGAATGTGCTGCACTGAACTGCGTCATTTCGTATATGCAGTGATGCACCATATTTACAGGAATATGCTCCACCCCTGTGCTACCCCTGCACCAGTGAAACAAAAACAGCCATACGCCAGCACAGTCACCCTTACACCATTGTGCATGCGCGCCTGCGTTGGTGTACGGCTGCTCATTTAGCGCCGGTGCGGGTGTGAGCACAGGGGTGGCACATATTCCTGTGCATCCCTACCTACACATAAACAATCAATAATGGTTTTTTTGCTCTTTTTATGTATGCCGAATAATGCAGCACATATAGAAAGAGCAAAAACGAAGAGAAAACTCCTCATTAGCCCACTCTAAAGCCTCATTTTTAAAGGTGTTAGTTTTGGGCGCAGACTCAGCTTTATGCTTACTTGTAAATCTGGGGCAGTCCCAACCAGCAATGGGTGTTGAATGGGAACACTTACAACAACACATATTGCACCCCCTTTTGATGCAGAAAACGACGTCAAAGGGTACGATATTAACAAGGTGGCATAAAGCCATGCAAAGAGGCTTAACGCCACCTTGTAACCATGCAGCAGGGCATTGTGCAAATGGAGAGTTGTAAGAAGTGATGCTCTGGTGGCGCAATACCCTTGTCAATATGCCCCCATGTGTGTCAAAACAAATGATGGTGTGTGGGCCTGGTGGGCTCCTGATAGTGCAGTGCATAGTAGAAGATTTCTGTGCGCCTCGAACTGGCACTCTGTCTGACTGGGAAAACTTTGCATTGAAAGGAGGTGAGAAGGGACAGGTGTACTGAAAGGTACCCTCACAAACACACATACAGTACTTTGTCTGACTGGGTCACAATTGTGTGGCAGCTGGTTAGTGGTGACAGAGAACAGCCCATTGTGATACTTCATTCTACATGTCATGTGGTCCTGGGTGAGGATGTAGTATGTGCCAGGAAGGACTATGGACCAAACTTGTCTCATTGTGCCACA
Source organism: Triturus cristatus (assembly GCF_964204655.1). NCBI lineage: Eukaryota > Metazoa > Chordata > Amphibia > Caudata > Salamandridae > Triturus > Triturus cristatus. The sequence continues at coordinate 744,927,884 of NC_140583.1, forward strand.
TGTACAAGTTGGAAGATGTAATACAGGGAACTGCCAAGGGATAGGGAGAGCTACTTAGTCACAACAAAGAACATGATTCCGGGAAGGTCAGAGGCTGAGGTGGATGGTGCCAGTTGTCTTAGAAATCTGGGTAGGTACATGTCAACATTTCCAGCACTACTACCATGTGAGGTGCCACCTGAACCATATCACTCTACAACAGCCTTCCATGTCAGTCCATTGCACATAGTCACGCATAATGTAGGTGTTGTATACACATGAGAGTACATTTTTGATCTGGGTCCCATCACTGTGTGGCAGTAAGTCAGCTGCCAGGACCAAATTGGGAAAAGCCAGAGGAGACATGTAAACATACATGTGCATGGGTCTGCTTAAACTATGTGTGACACCCTGCAGCTAACCAACTCTGGTCATGATGAAATGGGTTGAAAGTCAGTGATCGTAATCTGACTAGTATGAGAGGGCCCATCCACACAGAGTAGGCAACAGGGGTAGTGAGAACAATGCTGATATCCAGTCATCTGAAAGGGAAATACAGTGTAATTTGCAATCCATACCCTTGCGTAACAGGTGTCCTATGCATCAATGAGGAACTGAAAGTGAAATGTATTGTACCGTGAATGTCAAATGGATTACTAATGCCAACATCTAAGTCTCAGAACAGCAATAGCATTTCTCCTTCTCATTGCAGAGTGTAAACCCTAACCTCCTGGCCAGTATGCTGTCCCGGACTTCAGTGATGATGGGGATAACAACATGCAAACCATCGACCAGGACATCCTCCAAGTACTCCTGGACTCCATCGGGACAACATCTCTGGACAAGGGGAGGGTCAAGAGCATCATGGGGTCTCTACATCCCCTGGCTGCGAACCAACAGGCACCACCTGCCACCTCACCCAGAGCCCTGGTTTCTGAGGACCCACAGATTGCTTTTCAATGTACTGTGGTAGGAGTCCAGTGGGAGTTGATAGAGCAAGTGCGGGCGGTGATGGAGACCATAGTGGCCACCCTAGAGGGAGTCAGTGGCTCCCTAAGTCCCAATAGGGACAACACTGTGACCATCAGAAGTGCCTACTGTACATTTTGTGGCCTCCATCAGTCCCTGGCTGACATCGCTGGTGTCATGAGGCAGAAGCACGAATAAATGCCCTGCCATAGTGGCACCAAAAAGGTGGCCAACAAGCTGAGAGCAATGAGAAGCATCTTGGAGTCCATGGAGCAGAAGCAGGACTCACACTTTGCTGCCATGCCTACTTACCACTGTGCCATTGCGGCTGTGTTGCAAAATCAGCAGAACAGAAACTACACCTAAATATTAAGTAACTATGCATAGAATCCTAAACAATCATATCTTTTTTTTTTAATTTTGCATTTATTTAAGAAATATAAAACAGATCAACCCCCACCCCAAAAACAGAAAGTACCCTTCCCACTAAAATTGTTCCCACCTCTACAAAACCCCCCAAAAAACCACTCTTACACTATAACAACACTAAGTAACCTAAACTAAGCCATAAAACCAATAAGACCAACATTAGAACTAAGTACAGGGGTAAGGGCAGGAAAGCTCCCAGTGGCATATATGGCTTGGGTCTTGTCACTGCTTGTGTCAGTTCCTGGAGCAGTGTTATTGCCAGGTCCATTAAGCACAGCCACGCAAAACTTTAGGCCTGAAAGGTCCTTCTTTATTTCGAGCTCAAATGAGCTAGCCTGCCTGTGGGCTGAGTTGTGCGGATAGGTGGAAGTGCTGAGTACCGGTGCCTTGGAGGTAACTTGGCCTGCCCGTCTATCTTCTCTTCAGCTTGTCTTGTCAAATGTTGGTGGTCCCAGAAGGAAGACTTTCCAGTTGCCCAGAGCCTTCTCCTCCTCGTGTCACTTCCTCATCACCCAGTGAGCCTTAGCGACTCTTCAAAGGTGGAAGTAGCGCACCTTCCAGAGGTTGTGCTTCCTCAACTGCTCTGGTGTAATGTTGTCTGTTTAAGCAAAAAGGAAAACTGTCAGTCAAAGGGTGACTACGAACGGGTACAAACATCATGAAACAATATTATTTTCAGAACATGAAAGGTAGCAGCTTCTACAGCCTAAATTCTTCTTGTAACTCAGAGTGAGCTTGCACATGCCTAGTTTGTTATCATATAAGATTTACTAAGGCCAAATTATGAAGGAATGGCAATTGTTGCACAATGCCATTGCAAAACCTTGGCACATCTAGGCATGATCGTGTCCGTACATAGTATGCTTAGGAACAATGCTGTTTTGAACCCATGGCATGGTACAAATGTCATCCATAATGAACATTAGTGTGCCTTCAGCATCCTTCAATGGCCGGTATGCCATAGACATTCGTCACAGTAAGATGTGCAATGTCTGCAAAGTACATATATTGTCTCACAACATAGTGCAACTGTTATTGCAAGGACCCATATCAGGACAGATTGCTAACTGTACTGAACACTTGGCAGGTATTAAATGTAACAATGGATGCTGAAGAAGTACCGCACAGGCATATGAAACCTCCCCTATCAAAACTGTTGTAAGTCCATGGTGGGCCATGACACCACTCATTAAATGCTCCCAATATCATAGCATTGTCAACTGTCATGCATTTTGAATTCTTCACATCCACGGCCATGTTCAGATGTTCATCCACTACCACCTATTTTTACATAGTCTGCCAGAGTGATCATGGCTCTCATGTCAAGTCTCTATTATGTGGTCCATCCAGATTGGCAATGTAATCTCCTTGACATTAGTCAGAGACTGATACACATCATCAATTAACATCTACTTCCTGACCTATTAATCGTTATACAAAAGTTTATTTGTGATAGGGTTGCACATTGAATCTGGCAATTCACACAGCATCTGACATCACACTCAATTCTTGCACTGCACAATTAGCAATGATGAAGTTACTCACTTGTGAATTTGAGGTGCTTGAAACAATCCACCTCACCAACTGTGTATGATGGTGGTCCACCTACAAGACATAAAATGTACAACACATCAGTTCACTTAGAACACATATATTATATGCCGCAGAAGCACAGTATATATGCAGAGATATTGGTTATGGTATCCTTCCGGTACTAAGTAATCAAACAGCACAGTTGACATGCCTGAATGATACACATTGGTAAGGCAGACTGAAGTGTACATACATATGATGAGCCAAAACATGCACCTGTTGGCCGGTTTATGGTACCAGTTCTTTAACCTCATCACTACTATATTTCACTATGGTAGCTGACTTTGATGAGTCTCTGCACCTACATAACTCACATAGCATACTCAGCGAGGTATAGCAATACTCATGACGTCTTAATTTTGACACCAGGATATAAGCACGCTTCATACATCACTCATTATGCGTACTTTTTCCTTAAGTTAGGTGAGATCTACACCTGTCAGTGCTGCAGAGTACCAGGTATTGTTCTGACAAGTTCCATGCATCCCTAAGATTTTATTGGAATATTAAACAATAACATATATGGTATATGTTGAGCGTTGCCATAATGGAAATCAAGGAGCCATACCTTTTACATAGGAAATGCTGTTCAAGACCAGTGAAATGGGTTTTGCCTCATTCACAGGTTAGCTAAGCTGTGTAAACCATAGCAGGCCTCATTAAGGTGTGACCACCCAGTGGAGCTATGCCAAGGCAGATCATCTGCACATCACTACGGGCATATTTAAAAGGTCCTGTGCTGCCAATGCATCACTTTTGATAATGGAAAAAGTGACATCCCAGTGGCCAGAGGGGCCTATAAATAAGCCCATTTTTGTGTAATGTATGTTCTGTAATGGCCCATCGCAACTGTACCTGACAAATGCTTCTTGTGAAAGAAGCACCTTTGGAGCTGATCTGCACTACCTGATATGTCATCATATTAGTTACCTGGATGGGCTATGGTCATATGCATCATCTCAATGCTTCCCTGGGACTCATGTGTATCACATAAAGGGACAATAACCCTTGTGTGGCCCACTCAGTGTAACAGATAGCACTGGTGCACAGACTGTGCCAGCGCAATTGCCATTGCATTTCCCTCATTTGCATGGAGGCATGGCTATTTTGAACAAAAAGTCATGTGAGCCGTACTTAATGTTACCACTATTCATCAATGGGTACATGGGACACATAGGAAAGCACACAAATCATGTGTACTTACCAACGTGTCCACCAACTTGAATGCCAATGTAGTTGAGGTGGTCAGACACTCTGCCAACCATATCCACCCAGCGATGTTTGAGCTGATGGAGGTTCTGGTTGACTCCAAAGAGCCTCAGCATCTCCCAACTTTTCTTCTGTACCTTCACGATGTAGCCCTGGAGCACAGGTCCTCCACTTGCTACCATGTTGGGCAGGTAGTGGGTAACCAGCCACAGAAAACTCCCAAACTCCTGTTCGCTCATGGGGCAAGCATGATCCCACCCAAAAATAACATACACCCAAAAAAAAGACAGAACGCCCCAAAAATCCACAACTACCCCTATGACAACAATTCCCCTGAAGACAAACACCCAATAGTACACAGGACAATTCAATACAATAGACAACAACAAAACACACAAAGGGCTTGAGGGATACAACAGGGACAGCAGACATGACTAAACATCTCCAAACACACCAAAACACTCTCCAGCACAGCCAAAACACACCTACTCACAAGTTCAGATGGTAAAACTGTGACTTAACCTGAAAATTAAAGTAACTTCTCACTTCCTGGTTTGAAGCATGCAGGATCCATGACACTTTCCTTTATCCATAAAATCCCTTCCTGGGATTTTGTATACTACCAGTCAATGCGCCCATTTCAACAAGGCCTGACAATGCCACCATGCTTTCATTTATACACGTCGGCTGGGAAGCGTAAATTTCAGCTAATGCGGTGGCAGCAAAATCTACACTTTTTGGTCACACGTCAATTTTTTTTACCCTTTAGGGCAAACGTGTTTTTTTGTGTATTGGGATGTGTAATGCATGCAATCCTTTACAAGATTTGCTGTGTTGGGTGTGAATAGTGGAGTAGTCCTGGTTACTGTCATTGCATGTGTTTAATATCTGTGTTGATAGTGTATATATGTGTATTCATGCTTTTTGGGGATCATACTATGCATAGGGGCCAGTCCCTCTGGTAGCGCAAGGGCACACCTTACAGAGGTGCCCATGTGCAAAATTGGTATTAGCACCCAATGACATCCAGGGACGCCACAAACTAACACTGCCATGGGGGTCAGTGCCCCCACATTTATGACAGCACAGTCTTCTGACAATCTATGCAGTGATATCAAAAAAACACAAAAGAGGGAGTGAAGAGGGCAAAAAAGGTGGAATCGTCCTCCTCCAAAATATGTAAAACAACCAAAAGATTCTACCTTTTACTACTAAAATTAATATATACTTCCTAATCTGAAACTCTTATATATAGATGGATGGTGGGAATGAGTGTAACCCAATGAATTGACCAGGGAAACACTATTTGTTTTTTTGATAACCCTCACACACCAAATGCTTATTCGGTGTCTTGCTTCATCATCGGGTTCTTCCCGCTGCGGGATGGGGCGTGCTACGACTAACGGAGACGTGGGAGCATTTTTTTGTGAAAAAACTATGTGTGGTGCAGATGTGAGAGTGGTAGGGTCAAAAGGATTAGTGGTGCTGGTTAAAAGTTACCTGGATAGTAGAATTATTTTTTATTGCTTTCCCTAGCTGGTAGCACTGAAAAGGGGAATGGAGTTGATATATTGTAATGAGATATCACCTCGTAGGTCAACATGTTTCGAAAGCCAACCCCTTGGCTTCCTCGTCAGGACCGTAAAAGATCCCTAGTCCACTCAACCATAAATTAATAATAGATATTATGTGCCTGTCAATGTAAGTTACGGTACATGCTGGTCAATTATGCATGCAAAACCATACCTATTCGGTATCTGTTTCCAAACTACTAGTCTGTAAAAGAGAAAACACAAAAATAATGGAATCTGCTGTAGTAAACACATCACCATTACATGGAATAATTAGGAAGTTTGGTGGGAGCAAAATATTTAATTGTGGAATATCCCATCAAACATTATTTTTGTGTTTTCTCTTTTACATATAAGTAGTTTGGAAACAGATACCGAATAGATATGGTTTTGCATGCATAATTAACCAGCATGTACCGAAGCTTACATTGATAGGCACATAATATTTATTATTAATTTATGCTTGAGAGAACTAGGGATCTTTCACGGTCCTGACGAGAAAGCCAAGGGGATGGCTCTCGAAACATGTTGACCTACGAGGTGATATCTCATTACAATATATTACCTCCAGTCCCCTTTTTAATGCTACCAGCTAGGGAAAGCAATAAATAATTGTTTCTACTAGCCAGGTTACTTTTAACTAGCACCACTAATCCTTTTAACCCTGCCACTCTCACATCGGCACCACACATAGGGCATCATTTGCCCGCCATCCCGACGTAAAAAGGGACTGCCCACCATAAGTGCGGTGGTCCCGTTGTGGAGATTAGGATGCACCCTCCACACTGGTGGGTGCATCCTGCATTTTTGACATTGCGGCAGGCGGTGCTTCCAGCATCACCCGCCGCAATGCCAAAAATGCATGTTGTGCATTTGCATGCACAACATGGCAGGCACCGCGCGGTGCCTGCCATGTTGTGCATTCAAATGCAGGGGGGTACCATAGGTACCCCCATGTGCACCCCCAAAATTCCTGGGGGCTGGGACAGGCCCCCGATGGCAAGCACCGGTGCCGCCACAGAAAGGCAAATCCCCACATGTATCCTAATATGGATGGCGGTGTCTAACAGACACTGTCACCATGTTAAAACCTTTTCTGCCCGGTTGATTCATCGACCAGGTGAAAAACCCCGACATAGTAATATGGCAGGGGGGAAATGGCATGTGGGCGGGAGAGAATGTCGGGCGGATCGCCCACGCCATGTGGGTGGTGGCGATCCGCCCGACATTCTAATTGACCCCTTAGTCTTTTCACAAAAAAGTGCTCCCGCGTCTCCGTTGGTTGCAACATGCCGGTCCCGCAATGGGGCGGGAAGAACCCGATGATGAAGCATGACACCGAATGAGCATTTGGTGTGTGAGGGTTATCAATAAACACATAGTGTTTCCCTGGTCAATTCATTGGGTTACACTCATTCCCACCATCCATCTATATATAAGTGTCAGGATTGGTTCGACCAGGTTGCCCAAATCACTAAGGAAATGTCAGAATAGGCGTAAGTTATTTAGCCCTATCTATTTAAGACTTCGTAGGGTGATTCCTTTGGCCTTAGTTTCTCTGTGACTGCAATATTTATGGGGTTCATGGCTGCGGAATTCCAAGATGGCCACCAAAGACCAATACATGGGTTATCGGTCTAGTTGTTCTGCTCGCGAGAGGCCGCAGCTGATTTAGCGCCCACTCGCGAAATTGCCTGTGCACTTCAACTGACAAAACTGAAGGACAGGCTGCGTTCCTTGAGTGTTCTGTCCAATTTCCCTCAGAAGATTCGGCGGTTTGATGAAGGAGTTCCAGAATTTCAAAAGCTAAGTGATGCTAGTGAAGTTTACTCGTATTTCTTGAGAGAAAGTTTGGTTTCATGACTTTAGTTGAATTTTTTGAGGCTCAGTGAGAAGCGTATCAGCCTAAACCCAAGTAACTGTATCAAGTGGATATACTTCAGAGGATTTATGTTCTTGAAGACAATTTCTCTCTCTGCTATGAGAAATTAGTGTACTGGAAGAGACTTACCATATAATAGAAGTGTAGAGAAGCAAGAAGCTGTTTCCTCTTCACTGTGAAGGACATTACTTATGAAAGAACATTATCAGGAAATAAGCACATTCCTTTGAACTGAATACTACCTTGCAGCAGACAGATAGGGTTATGTAGATATAATTATATATACAATTGTACTTACCAACATGCAGTGTCCAACCTGCGGAAAGACAAGAAGAAGAGAAAGACACGTCAGAACAAGTCTTAAATGCGTTCTGCTATAATTCTCCAAGAACATTTTAGGATTAAAGATAAAGCAAGGTTTTGCTATCAAATAGGTAACAACAGTTTAATAGAGAGAGTTTAATTACTAGAAATAGAAGCAGAATTTACATATCGTTTTGTGTTACAGGGTTCTACAAGAATACTCACACCAAACCAGAACTGAATAGTGATAGATCAACACACATAGATCAACACTAAGTTAAGAGAGCTGCAAACCACTGTGGAAGGGCAGGTAACCTAGAAGTAGTAGTTACGTAGGAGGTGAGGCATAGTTTTTCTGTGGTTATATGTTGTAATTTGTTACAGGAATCTACAAGAAGAATTGCTTGAGTCCAGTCCAGAAGAAACGAAGCAGTGCAGTCTCTTTTTCTCGTCCCAATCCCCTTTCCCCCTCACCCCTGCTAGTGAGCATAGAAGTTCACTGTAGTGGTGTATGGGATCGAGGAAATTCACTTCTGCTCCTGTGGAATCTACGGTTCAGGTTTTGGTACTTGACAATAAGAGTTTCAGATTGGTTGTTTTAATCTATGCAGTGAACCACAGTGCAGGCAGTAGGCTGTGGGGATTTTTGGGAGGGTTACATTTTCCCTGGCAGGCGAGTGCTGCGATTGGCTGCAACCACCTGCAAGGGACGATATGGATGCCGCCAGGTGATTGGTTGAGGTTAGGCTATTCATATTCAAGACTCACAACCCACAGGGAAGTAACAGAGTCAACATTATTAAGGGCCAGATGATTCTCACTCATGCTGATGATGCCATGTTAGATCACCGTGCATTGCTTGGCGTCACCTCCTACATATTCCTAACAGTAAGACTGCATATATCACACCATAGCTACACTCTGCATCAAGGCGGTGTTGCTTGTGCGCAGTTGCGGGTCTTCACATGCAACACTCATGTAGTTTGACATTGTGACATTGATGAGAGTCACATGGACATGGCACAGTCCAAAACTTGACAGACATCCCCAGAAGAGCCTGAACAAGGCTGTGTCAAATGATTTAACCTTTGGTAATCTGTTTCCATGTGTCCTGCATGATGTTGCTCATATTGGCCATGTAGAACTATTCCATGAATGGTTTATGTGCAGAGAAGTGTTGAGATAACTCACCATATCATGTTGTGGTACACAAACATCGGCTTTGTGGTCTTGAGTCTGGAAGGATATGTGAGGGCCATGTACATACCAATTGCACCTAGTCTTTACCACAAAGCATAGCCTATGATTTGTGGATCATGAGGCCAGCTTGTTTATCCACATTAGTAGCAATTAATAGCAGGTGTGATGTGAATGTTTTGATGTTTGCTCTGACTATGAAATTATTATGCATGGTAGTGCTCATATATTTATTTGCATAAATATGTACAGAGTTTCATGTAGACATCATTTAGTGACACCATATAAGTCACTCATACATCTGTGAGAAAATGGTGAATGATATTGTCCCTCTGCTGTGTTGCTGCGACTGATGGTAGTGTTTGATGTGGCTCCTCATGTTCCTAATCCTCATCATCCAGCAGTTCCTGCTCCTCTTTGGCATCAGCCCAGGTACATTTGTCTGCACACAAATATTGTGCCACATTCTGCAAACTAATGTAATTTTGCATAACATTGGTGGTGAGTAGAGCAATCGGCTCTAGATATATGCAAGCTCCTGAAGTGGGATTTGAGTATGCTAAATGACTGCTCTATTATAGACCGGGTTCTGCTTAGGGCACGATTGTACATCCTTTGTAGTTCTGTCTGGGATTTTTTTTATAGGAGTATTCACCCATGGCTGCAAATCATATCCTTGGTCAGCTGCAAAGACAGGAGGGGTAAAATTAGTTAAGAGTCATGACAAGGGATCGCCCCACATTCATGTACATTCTGTTGTATGTACTGAATGACTCATACACTTTGCCTACTGTAAGGGACATGCTGTGACATTGTGTGGCCTACATGCAAGTTAGAATTGATCATTGTACTGCACTACACATAAAGGTGTGCTGTCCTCTGTGATTCTCTTACTATTTGTCATACTTGAGAGTACCAATGCCATGAAGGTAATGATTTTTCACAAGTAAGGATAGTCGATTTGCCATTGAGTAGACAAATTTCTGACACTCATCTATTGCGTCTGTTCTTGATTACTATTGCCAGTTCTGAACTGATACATATCTGGTTTTACAACCTGTAGATGGAACTGGTGAAGTCACGTACCTCATTCACACATATTTGGCAGTGCACTGTTTCCACTATTTTGACAGTACATAAGGGGATTGAGTTATGTATGAGTCTTGCACTGTACAGTGCAACTGGTAGACTAACCACACTACAGTGCCACGCTGCTGGGGGACAGTGTAGGACATATTTTCCACATGATTCAGTGTCCAGGGTTTGGTGGTCGTGCTGGCAGGACATGTGCAGCATTGCTCCAAGACAGGCACATTATTCCTAATATGACTGTGTTGTTAGCTGTCATGGGAGATACAGTTTGTGCATGAGGCTGTACCTTGCTGCACAGTCTGGAGTCTTGGAGGACTGATAGAGTGGTTTATGTGTCGCAAAACGGCATGCACATAGAATGGGATGGGTGTATATGATGAGTAATGTAATGTAGCACGGTAGAGATGATTTTTCAAGGTTAAAATATGACTAACCCTGGGCGTAGATCATGAAGTAGTGCTACGCGTAGCTACGCGAAGTGCACTTCGTGCTACGCGAGCTACACGTAGCACTACGCGAACTGCGTAGTGCGCTGTTCACGATGATTGCACAGTGCCGGATGCTTGTCCGCACTGTGCAGTCATTGAAAACGGCATCTTGCACAGTGCGAGCTGTCGTTTTCTGCCGCTCAAATAGATTTTTACTCGAGCAGCAGCTTTCTCAACGCAAACTGGTAGTTTCTCATCGCGAGCGGTCGCGAGCATACGCGACCACTCGCAATGAGAAACCTGACCTCCCCGCGTTGAGAATCTCGCCCGGAGGTTTATTTTCCACGCTAGTGATTGGCAACTTGATGTTGCTGATCGCGAACGAGGAAAAAGTCTCGCCGGGATGTCATTTTACATGCTCGCGGTCGCCAACTCGACATTGAGGACCGCTAGCAAGCGACAAATGACTGCTTCACTACGCTATGCTACGCTACGCGTGTGTGCACTGTGCTATGTGCAATTTGCGTAGTGCGAAGTAGAGCAAACTTCGCAAACTACGCGAGCGTAGCGTAGTGCTCTGCCCAGGCTTAAATATGACTACATTTTTCGGTTTCCCAGGTCTGGGATAAGTCACATGTCTCATGACAATAGGATTTACCTGTGGACACTCAAACATAGGGTGCATCAATGCTGCACTGTGCTCTGGCTTGCCTTCCTATGAGGCCATGCAAGGGCATGCAGACAGACTTTGCATTGCCTCATTGATACGAGTTGGAGACCTACTGTACCAGAGCCTCATGATCAGTGATGTTCCAGCAGCGCAGTTCACTTATACATGTGGCCCACAGTGGCGTGGGCGGTTTCAACATTTGTGACTCGTAGTATTGTGTTGCACATATGCCATGTAGTATGGTGCTAGTATGTAGGCCCACACCAACTACATTTGCATCGTCTCATTCAGCCCAAGAATAATATGTCAACTTATTCCAACGTATTTGACTGTCATGTCTGCCATGTGCTTGAGAAGTACTTACCAACTAGTAGGCCATTTCCATATGTTCCATTCTGGAAGCACTCATTGATAGCGGAATAACGGAAGAGGAAGGAATCTTGAGCACTGCCCTGGTACTTTGAGAGGACATTGATGAAGAGGCCCAGATGGTCTAAGATTGCCTGCATGTTTATGGAATGTGTGTGCTTCCTATTGAGGTACAGGTGTGATGTAACCACTGGAGGGACAAGTTGCACATGGGTGCAATCCATTGCACACAACTCATGTGGAGCTCCTGCAATAGCATAAAAGCCTTGCTTGTTTTACTGTTGGTTCTGTGTTGTGTTGGGGAAGAAGAGGTACTGGGGAGTGAGGCTTATGATGGCATCCAGGACAGAGGGGAGGAATTTAGAGAAGGATGCCTGGGATACTCCTGCCACTCTGACTGTGGTGGGTTGGAAAGTTCCTGTTGCCCACATGTGTAGGACAGCCAGTGGCTTGGCCTGCGGAGGGATGGTGGTGCACTGCTGCATTGTTGGCTGCAGCCTTGGTACAATCTGGTGCAGGAAGTGGACAATGGACTCCCTTCTGAGCTTGTAATGGGCAATGACCTCTTCCTCCCTGAGGTCAATGTCAATCCCTTCTCCTGCGCTGCCTCTGTAGTGATGGTGGTGGTGATGGTGGAGGTGTTGATGGTGGTCTTCTTGGTGCTCCAAGCTACAGTACGAGTAGGTCCATGGTGCCATTGAGCTTCCTGAGTGATTTGGGTATGTTCTACTTTAATACCAGTGGACATGGATCATTTTCATGCCTGATCCGTAGCGGTAAAAGTCTGCTGCTACTGGGACTCTGCGCCTCTTTTGCCAAAAGCCAGATCTGGCGCTATGACAAATAGGGGCAAGAGTTGAAAAAGTGAGGCAGGAGCCCTCTAGCGTCACCTTGTAAATATGACAACAGCAAAAAAAAACTTTGGGTGGCCAAAACTTTATGATGCAGTGGCAATAGCTCCTTGTAAATATGTCCTTGGATTCTATTGCAGTATATGTGGCAATATCGTGAGTTGTGAAGGTAATTAGTTCATAGAGCCATGTTGTTGACTCAAACAATATTGTATTAACCTTTCAGCATGAATCTGATTTGACATTCAATTTATACTTTTCATAGTAAAAAGTACTGATTGTAAGACTTTAAATCATTGTTTTATCTTTTAAAGTTTTTGTGATTTTCTCTGGCGTCTATACTCTTCAAAGAAGGCTGTGAGCCTGTGCCTGGTTGTCTATTTTTTTACACATGTGAACATAACAGATGTGCAAAAAGCCTTGTATTGATGATATATTCGACTTGAACTATATACCACTTTTGAAGAAGGTCACTATCGATCTGCGTAGGTGGCATAGGTTTCCGCTGACTATTATCGGGAGGTGTAATATAGTCAAGATGAATATACTGCCCAAATTACTTTATTTTTTTCGCGCCATTCCGTTAAGAATTCCAGTGTCCTTCTTTAAGCGGCTAGACAGTGTCGTCGGAAGCTTTATTTGGAGCTTTCGGAGAGCAAGAAGGGCGCTTAGATACATTAAGTTGTCTTTTAAGCAGGGAGGCTTTAAATTACCAGATTTTAGAATCTACTTCTGGGCAGCCTTTGTCAGCCGAATTCAGTCCTTAATTATGGGACCTGAAGTAAGGAAACCCTGGCTCTCGTACCAGTTGTCACATGGTTTAAATACCGGTTTCTTACTACATTCTATGTCAGATCCAAATTATTACAAAAGAGTTCGATTTAAGACTATTCGACATACTTACCAAATTTGGCAAGATATTTGTAAAAGGTTTAATCTTCCAGAGTGGCATGAATTTATCTATCTTTGGGGTAATCTGAAGTTTCCCGATATTTTTTCGGACTCAGTTACTCAAACCTGGCAAAAACAGGGAATCGTAATGTTGGGGCAGCTCTATGATAAACATGGATTTAAGTCTTTTCAGTCAATATTAATGGAGTATGGGCTTACTTACAATTCATTTTTTAAATATTTACAAATTAGGAATTATTTCATGCAAGGGAAAGGATTGTTTACTCTCTCCCCAACAACAGAAATCCTTCGGGTAATCTACAAGAATGGTAGTCGCGGCCTTATAGGGAGAGCTTATTCCTGCTTTATAGAGCTACTTGATGATGATATGTTACAGGCTACAGCTAAATTGAATACTATGTTTGGTATAGAGGTGACTCCTCAGGAGGTTTCAGATTCACTTGTCAGAATTGGCTCTTCTGTCACGTCAATTAATTTAAAATTACAACAGCATCGTATTTTATTTATGTTGTACCATACTCCAAAAGTGATTTCTAAATGGGCTGCCACAAACAATTCTATTAAATCTTATTGCCCCAAGTGCAATGAATTTGCTTCAGATTTGCGTCATATGTTTGTCACATGCCCTAAACTTGCTGATTTCTGGTGTAGGGTAGCTCAGGAGTTAAGTAAGTTAACCGGTAAAACTACGGTCTTATCAGAGAAGGAAATTTTATTAGGGCTATTACTCGATACTGGCAATGTTTCAAATTCTTTAGTTTTAATCTTTATGGCATGTGCCCGTTTGACTATTGCCAGGGTATGGATAGAAAAAGCTAGTCCTACTATTACAGAATTTTGGTTGTTATTGAGGGGGGTCTACGAAATGGAATTGGCAATGGCAAAAGCAAGGGGATTGAGATCTATGGTTAAATTTGGAAGGATTTGGTCCAGTCTTCAGTGGGATTAAAAGTATTTCTGTTGGAACTTGATATGTATATGTGTCTAGTGCTTATATCCATCTGTATTTATTTACTGTAATTGTAATCAATGTAACGGAAAAGTTTTGTTCGATTTGTTTTTTTGTTGTTTGTGGAAGATAAAATGACATGCATTTTCCTTTTTGTGACTGTGTATCACATAAAGGGACAATAACCCTTGTGTGGCCCACTCAGTGTCACAGATAGCACTGGTGCACAGACTGTGCCAGCGCAATTGCCATTGCATTTCCCTCATTTGCATGGAGGCATGGCTATTTTGAACAAAAAGTCATGTGAGCCGTACTTAATGTTACCACTATTCATCAATGGGTACATGGGACACATAGGAAAGCACACAAATCATGTGTACTTACCAACGTGTCCACCAACTTGAATGCCAATGTAGTTGAGGTGGTCAGACACCCTGCCAACCATATCCACCCAGCGATGTTTGAGCTGATGGAGGTTCTGGTTGACTCCAAAGAGCCTCAGCATCTCCCAACTTTTCTTCTGTACCTTCACGATGTAGCCCTGGAGCCCAGGTCCTCCACTTGCTACCATGTTGGGCAGGTAGTGGGTAACCAGCCACAGAAAACTCCCAAACTCCTGTTCGCTCATGGGGCAAGCATGATCCCACCCAAAAATAACATCCACCCAAAAATAACATACACCCAAAAAAAAGACAGAACGCCCCAAAAATCCACAACTACCCCTATGACAACAATTCCCCTGAAGACAAACACCCGATAGTACACAGGACAATTCAATACAATAGACAACAACAAAACACAAAAAGGGCTTGAGGGATACAACAGGGACAGCAGACATGACTAAACATCTCCAAACACACCAAAACACTCTCCAGCACAGCCAAAACACACCTACTCACAAGTTCAGATGGTAAAACTGTGACTTAACCTGAAAATTAAAGTAACTTCTCACTTCCTGGTTTGAAGCATGCAGGATCCATGACACTTTCCTTTATCCATAAAATCCCTTCCTGGGATTTTGTATACTACCAGTCAATGCGCCCATTTCAACAAGGCCTGACAATGCCACCATGCTTTCATTTATACACGTCGGCTGGGAAGCGTAAATTTCAGCTAATGCGGTGGCAGCAAAATCTACACTTTTTGGTCACACGTCAATTTTTTTTACCCTTTAGGGCAAACGTGTTTTTTTGTGTATTGGGATGTGTAATGCATGCAATCCTTTACAAGATTTGCTGTGTTGGGTGTGAATAGTGGAGTAGTCCTAGTTACTGTCATTGCATGTGTTTAATATCTGTGTTGATAGTGTATATATGTGTATTCATGCTTTTTGGGGATCATACTATGCATAGGGGCCAGTCCCTCTGGTAGCGCAAGGGCACACCTTACAGAGGTGCCCATGTGCAAAATTGGTATTAGCACCCAATGACATCCAGGGACGCCACAAACTAACACTGCCATGGGGGTCAGTGCCCCCACATTTATGACAGCACAGTCTTCTGACAATCTATGCAGTGATATCAAAAAAACACAAAAGAGGGAGTGAAGAGGGCAAAAAAGGTGGAATCGTCCTCCTCCAAAATATGTAAAACAACCAAAAGATTCTACCTTTTACTACTAAAATTAATATATACTTCCTAATCTGAAACTCCTATATATAGATGGATGGTGGGAATGAGTGTAACCCAATGAATTGACCAGGGAAACACTATTTGTTTTTTTGATAACCCTCACACACCAAATGCCTATTCGGTGTCATGCTTCATCATCGGGTTCTTCCCGCTGCGGGATGGGGCCTGCTGCGACCAACGGAGACGTGGGAGCATTTTTTTGTGAAAAAACTATGTGTGGTGCAGATGTGAGAGTGGTAGGGTCAAAAGGATTAGTGGTGCTGGTTAAAAGTTACCTGGATAGTAGAATTATTTTTTATTGCTTTCCCTAGCTGGTAGCACTGAAAAGGGGAATGGAGTTGATATATTGTAATGAGATATCACCTCGTAGGTCAACATGTTTCGAAAGCCAACCCCTTGGCTTCCTCATCAGGACCGTAAAAGATCCCTAGTCCACTCAACCATAAATTAATAATAAATATTATGTGCCTGTCAATGTAAGCTTCGGTACATGCTGGTCAATTATGCATGCAAAACCATACCTATTCGGTATCTGTTTCCAAACTACTAATCTGTAAAAGAGAAAACACAAAAATAATGGAATCTGCTGTAGTAAACACATCACCATTACATGGAATAATTAGGAAGTTTGGTGGGAGCAAAATATTTAATTGTGGAATATCCCATCAAACATTATTTTTGTGTTTTCTCTTTTACATATAAGTAGTTTGGAAACAGATACCGAATAGATATGGTTTTGCATGCATAATTAACCAGCATGTACCGAAGCTTACATTGATAGGCACATAATATTTATTATTAATTTATGCTTGAGAGAACTAGGGATCTTTCACGGTCCTGACGAGAAAGCCAAGGGTATGGCTCTCGAAACATGTTGACCTACGAGGTGATATCTCATTACAATATATTACCTCCAGTCCCCTTTTTAATGCTACCAGCTAGGGAAAGCAATAAATAATTGTTTCTACTAGCCAGGTTACTTTTAACTAGCACCACTAATCCTTTTAACCCTGCCACTCTCACATCGGCACCACACATAGGGCATCATTTGCCCGCCATCCCGACGTAAAAAGGGACTGCCCACCATAAGTGCGGTGGTCCCGTTGTGGAGATTAGGATGCACCCTCCACACTGGTGGGTGCATCCTGCATTTTTGACATTGCGGCAGGCGGTGCTTCCAGCATCACCCGCCGCAATGCCAAAAATGCATATTGTGCATTTGCATGCACAACATGGCAGGCACCGCGCGGTGCCTGCCATGTTGTGCATTCAAATGCAGGGGGGTACCATAGGTACCCCCATGTGCACCCCCAAAATTCCTGGGGGCTGGGACAGGCCCCCAATGGCAAGCACCGGTGCCGCCACGGAAAGGCAAATCCCCGCATGTATCCTAATATGGATGGCGGTGTCTAACAGACACTGTCACCATGTTAAAACCTTTTCTGCCCGGTTGATTCATCGACCAGGTGAAAAACCGGCGGACGGTCTTTCCGTCCGCCGGGGTCCCCCCGCCATAGTAATATGGCAGGGGGGAAATGGCATGTGGGCGGGAGAGAATGTCGGGCGGATCGCCCCCGCCATGTGGGTGGTGGCGATCCGCCCGACATTCTAATTGACCCCTTAGTCTTTTCACAAAAAAGTGCTCCCGCGTCTCTGTTGGTTGCAACATGCCGGTCCCGCAATGGGGCGGGAAGAACCCGATGATGAAGCATGACACCGAATGAGCATTTGGTGTGTGAGGGTTATCAAAAAACACATAGTGTTTCCCTGGTCAATTCATTGGGTTACACTCATTCCCACCATCCATCTATATATAAGTGTCAGGATTGGTTCGACCAGGTTGCCCAAATCACTAAGGAAATGTCAGAATAGGCGTAAGTTATTTAGCCCTATCTATTTAAGACTTCGTAGGGTGATTCCTTTGGCCTTAGTTTCTCTGTGACTGCAATATTTATGGGGTTCATGGCTGCGGAATTCCAAGATGGCCGCCAAAGACCAATACATGGGTTATCGGTCTAGTTGTTCTGCTCGCGAGAAGCCGCAGCTGATTTAGCGCCCACTCGCGAAATTGCCTGTGCACTTCAACTGACAAAACTGAAGGACAGGCTGCGTTCCTTGAGTGTTCTGTCCAATTTCCCTCAGAAGATTCGGCGGTTTGATGAAGGAGTTCCAGAATTTCAAAAGCTAAGTGATGCTAGTGAAGTTTACTCGTATTTCTTGAGAGAAAGTTTGGTTTCATGACTTTAGTTGAATTTTTTGAGGCTCAGTGAGAAGCGTATCAGCCTAAACCCAAGTAACTGTATCAAGTGGATATACTTCAGAGGATTTATTTTCTTGAAGACAATTTCTCTCTCTGCTATGAGAAATTAGTGTACTGGAAGAGACTTACCATATAATAGAAGTGTAGAGAAGCAAGAAGCTGTTTCCTCTTCACTGTGAAGGACATTACTTATGAAAGAACATTATCAGGAAATAAGCACATTCCTTTGAACTGAATACTACCTTGCAGCAGACAGATAGGGTTATGTAGATATAATTATATATACAATTGTACTTACCAACGTGCAGTGTCCAACCTGCGGAAAGACAAGAAGAAGAGAAAGACACGTCAGAACAAGTCTTAAATGCGTTCTGCTATAATTCTCCAAGAACATTTTAGGATTAAAGATAAAGCAAGGTTTTGCTATCAAATAGGTAACAACAGTTTAATAGAGAGAGTTTAATTACTAGAAATAGAAGCAGAATTTACATATCGTTTTGTGTTACAGGGTTCTACAAGAATACTCACACCAAACCAGAACTGAATAGTGATAGATCAACACACATAGATCAACACTAAGTTAAGAGAGCTGCAAACCACTGTGGAAGGGCAGGTAACCTAGAAGGAGTAGTTACGTAGGAGGTGAGGCATAGTTTTTCTGTGGTTATATGTTGTAATTTGTTACAGGAATCTACAAGAAGAATTGCTTGAGTCCAGTCCAGAAGAAACGAAGCAGTGCAGTCTCTTTTTCTCGTCCCAATCCCCTTTCCCCCTCACCCCTGCTAGTGAGCATAGAAGTTCACTGTAGTGGTGTATGGGATCGAGGAAATTCACATCTGCTCCTGTGGAATCTACGGTTCAGGTTTTGGTACTTGACAATAAGAGTTTCAGATTGGTTGTTTTAATCTATGCAGTGAACCACAGTGCAGGCAGTAGGCTGTGGGGATTTTTGGGAGGGTTACATTTTCCCTGGCAGGCGAGTGCTGCGATTGGCTGCAACCACCTGCAAGGGTCGATATGGATGCCGCCAGGTGATTGGTTGAGGTTAGGCTATTCATATTCAAGACTCACAACCCACAGGGAAGTAACAGAGTCAACATTATTAAGGGCCAGATGATTCTCACTCATGCTGATGATGCCATGCTAGATCACCATGCATTGCTTGGCGTCACCTTCTACATATTCCTAACAGTAAGACTGCATATAGCACACCATAGCTACACTCTGCATCAAGGCGGGGTTGCTTGTGCGCAGTTGCGGGTCTTCACATGCAACACTCATGTAGTTTGACATTGTGACAGATGATGAGAGTCACATGGACGTGGCACAGTCCAAAACTGGACAGACATCCCCAGAAGAGCCTGAACAAGGCTGTGTCAAATGATTTAACCTTTGGTAATCTGTTTCCATGTGTCCTGCATGATGTTGCTCATATTGGCCATGTAGAACTATTCCATGAATGGTTTATGTGCAGAGAAGTGTTGAGATAACTCACCATATCATGTTGTGGTACACAAACATCGGCTTTGTGGCCTTGAGTCTGGAAGGATATGTGAGGGCCATGTACATACCAATTGCACCTAGTCTTTACCACAAAGCATAGCCTATGATTTGTGGATCATGAGGCCAGCTTGTTTATCCACATTAGTAGCAATTAATAGCAGGTGTGATGTGAATGTTTTGATGTTTGCTCTGACTATGAAATTATTATGCATGGTAGTGCTCATATATTTATTTGCATAAATATGTACAGAGTTTCATGTAGACATCATTTAGTGACACCATATAAGTCACTCATACATCTGTGAGAAAATTGTGAATGATATTGTCCCTCTGCTGTGTTGCTGCGACTGATGGTAGTGTTTGATGTGGCTCCTCATGTTCCTAATCCTCATCATCCAGCAGTTCCTGCTCCTCTTTGGCATCAGCCCAGGTACATTTGTCTGCACACAAATATTGTGCCACATTCTGCAAACTAATGTAATTTTGCATAACATTGGTGGTGAGTAGAGCAATCGGCTCTAGATATATGCAAGCTCCTGAAGTGGGATTTGAGTATGCTAAATGACTGCTCTATTATAGACCGGGTTCTGCTTAGGGCACGATTGTACATCCTTTGTAGTTCTGTCTGGGATTTTTTTTATAGGAGTATTCACCCATGGCTGCAAATCATATCCTTGGTCAGCTGCAAAGACAGGAGGGGTAAAATTAGTTAAGAGTCATGACAAGGGATCGCCCCACATTCATGTACATTCTGTTGTATGTACTGAATGACTCATACACTTTGCCTACTGTAAGGGACATGCTGTGACATTGTGTGGCCTACATGCAAGTTAGAATTGATCATTGTACTGCACTACACATAAAGGTGTGCTGTCCTCTGTGATTCTCTTACTATTTGTCATACTTGAGAGTACCAATGCCATGAAGGTGATGATTTTTCACAAGTAAGGATAGTCGATTTGCCATTGAGTAGACAAATTTCTGACACTCATCTATTGCGTCTGTTCTTGATTACTATTGCCAGTTCTGAACTGATACATATCTGGTTTTACAACCTGTAGATGGAACTGGTGAAGTCACGTACCTCATTCACACATATTTGGCAGTGCACTGTTTCCACTATTTTGACAGTACATAAGGGGATTGAGTTATGTATGAGTCTTGCACTGTACAGTGCAACTGGTAGACTAACCACACTACAGTGCCACGCTGCTGGGGGACAGTGTAGGACATATTTTCCACATGATTCAGTGTCCAGGGTTTGGTGGTCGCGCTGGCAGGACATGTGCAGCATTGCTCCAAGACAGGCACATTATTCCTAATATGACTGTGTTGTTAGCTGTCATGGGAGATACAGTTTGTGCATGAGGCTGTACCTTGCTGCACAGTCTGGAGTCTTGGAGGACTGATAGAGTGGTTTATGTGTCGCAAAACGGCATGCACATAGAATGGGATGGGTGTATATGATGAGTAATGTAATGTAGCACGGTAGAGATGATTTTTCAAGGTTAAAATATGACTAACCCTGGGCGTAGATCACGAAGTAGTGCTATGCGTAGCTACGCGAAGTGCACTTCGTGCTACGCGAGCTACACGTAGCACTATGCGAACTGCGTAGTGCGCTGTTCACGATGATTGCACAGTGCCGGATGCTTGTCCGCACTGTGCAGTCATTGAAAACGGCATCTTGCACAGTGCGAGCTGTCATTTTCTGCCGCTCAAATAGATTTTTACTCGAGCAGCAGCTTTCTCAACGCAAACTGGTAGTTTCTCATCGCGAGCGGTCGCGAGCATACGCGACCACTCGCAATGAGAAACCTGACCTCCCCGCGTTGAGAATCTCGCCCGGAGGTTTATTTTCCACGCTAGTGATCGGCAACTTGATGTTGCTGATCGCGAACGAGGAAAAAGTCTCACCGGGATGTCATTTTACATGCTCGCGGTCGCCAACTTGACATTGAGGACCGCAATTAAGCGACAAATGACTGCTTCACTACGCTATGCTATGCTACGCGTGTTTGCACTGTGCTATGTGCAATTTGCGTAGTGCGAAGTAGAGCAAACTTCGCAAACTACGCGAGCGTAGCGTAGTGCTTTGCCCAGGCTTAAATATGACTACATTTTTCGGTTTCCCAGGTCTGGGATAAGTCACATGTCTCATGACAATAGGATTTACCTGTGGACACTCAAACATAGGGTGCATCAATGCTCCACTGTGCTCTGGCTTGCCTTCCTATGAGGCCATGCAAGGGCATGCAGGCAGACTTTGCATTGCCTCATTGATACAAGTTGGAGACCTACTGTACCAGAGCCTCATGACCAGTGATGTTCCAGCAGCGCAGTTCAATTATACATGTGGCCCACAGTGGCGTGGGCGGTTTCAACATTTGTGACTCGTAGTATTGTGTTGCACATATGCCATGTAGTATGGTGCTAGTATGTAGGCCCACACCAACTACATTTGCATCGTCTCATTCAGCCCAAGAATAATATGTCAACTTATTCCAACGTATTTGACTGTCATCTCTGCCATGTGCTTGAGAAGTACTTACCAACTAGTAGGCCATTTCCATATGTTCCATTCTGGAAGCACTCATTGATAGCGGAATAACGGAAGAGTAAAGAATCTTGAGCACTGCCCTGGTACTTTGAGAGGACATTGATGAAGAGGCCCAGATGGTCTAAGATTGCCTGCATGTTTATGGAATGTGTGTGCTTCCTATTGAGGTACAGGTGTGATGTAACCACTGGAGGGACAAGTTGCACATGGGTGCAATCCATTGCACACAACTCATGTGGAGCTCCTGCAATAGCATAAAAGCCTTGCTTGTTTTACTGTTGGTTCTGTGTTGTGTTGGGGAAGAAGAGGTACTGGGGAGTGAGGCTTATGATGGCATCCAGGACAGAGGGGAGGAATTTAGAGAAGGATGCCTGGGATACTCCTGCCACTCTGACTGTGGTGGGTTGGAAAGTTCCTGTTGCCCACATGTGTAGGACAGCCAGTGGCTTGGCCTGCGGAGGGATGGTGGTGCACTGCTGCATTGTTGGCTGCAGCCTTGGTACAATCTGGTGCAGGAAGTGGACAATGGACTCCCTTCTGAGCTTGTAATGGGCAATGACCTCTTCCTCCCTGAGGTCAATGTCAATCCCTTCTCCTGCGCTGCCTCTGTAGTGATGGTGGTGGTGATGGTGGAGGTGTTGATGGTGGTCTTCTTGGTGCTCCAAGCTACAGTACGAGTAGGTCCATGGTGCCATTGAGCTTCCTGAGTGATTTGGGTATGTTCTACTTTAATACCAGTGGACATGGATCATTTTCATGCCTGATCCGTAGCGGTAAAAGTCTGCTGCTACTGGGACTCTGCGCCTCTTTTGCCAAAAGCCAGATCTGGCGCTATGACAAATAGGGGCAAGAGTTGAAAAAGTGAGGCAGGAGCCCTCTAGCGTCACCTTGTAAATATGACAACAGCAAAAAAAAACTTTGGGTGGCCAAAACTTTATGATGCAGTGGCAATAGCTCCTTGTAAATATGTCCTTGGATTCTATTGCAGTATATGTGGCAATATCGTGAGTTGTGAAGGTAATTAGTTCATAGAGCCATTTTGTTGACTCAAACAATATTGTATTAACCTTTCAGCATGAATCTGATTTGACATTCAATTTATACTTTTCATAGTAAAAAGTACTGATTGTAAGACTTTAAATCATTGTTTTATCTTTTAAAGTTTTTGTGATTTTCTCTGGCGTCTATACTCTTCAAAGAAGGCTGTGAGCCTGTGCCTGGTTGTCTATTTTTTTACACATGTGAACATAACAGATGTGCAAAAAGCCTTGTATTGATGATATATTCGACTTGAACTATATACCACTTTTGAAGAAGGTCACTATCGATCTGCGTAGGTGGCATAGGTTTCCGCTGACTATTATCGGGAGGTGTAATATAGTCAAGATGAATATACTGCCCAAATTACTTTATTTTTTTCGCGCCATTCCGTTAAGAATTCCAGTGTCCTTCTTTAAGCGGCTAGACAGTGTCGTCGGAAGCTTTATTTGGAGCTTTCGGAGAGCAAGAAGGGCGCTTAGATACATTAAGTTGTCTTTTAAGCAGGGAGGCTTTAAATTACCAGATTCTAGAATCTACTTCTGGGCAGCCTTTGTCAGCCGAAATCAGTCCTTAATTATGGGACCTGAAGTAAGGAAACCCTGGCTCTCGTACCAGTTGTCACATGGTTTAAATACCGGTTTCTTACTACATTCTATGTCAGATCCAAATTATTACAAAAGAGTTCGATTTAAGACTATTCGACATACTTACCAAATTTGGCAAGATATTTGTAAAAGGTTTAATCTTCCAGAGTGGCATGAATTTATCTATCTTTGGGGTAATCTGAAGTTTCCCGATATTTTTTCGGACTCAGTTACTCAAACCTGGCAAAAACAGGGAATCGTAATGTTGGGGCAGCTCTATGATAAACATGGATTTAAGTCTTTTCAGTCAATATTAATGGAGTATGGGCTTACTTACAATTCATTTTTTAAATATTTACAAATTAGGAATTATTTCATGCAAGGGAAAGGATTGTTTACTCTCTCCCCAACAACAGAAATCCTTCGGGTAATCTACAAGAATGGTAGTCGCGGCCTTATAGGGAGAGCTTATTCCTGCTTTATAGAGCTACTTGATGATGATATGTTACAGGCTACAGCTAAATTGAATACTATGTTTGGTATAGAGGTGACTCCTCAGGAGGTTTCAGATTCACTTGTCAGAATTGGCTCTTCTGTCACGTCAATTAATTTAAAATTACAACAGCATCGTATTTTATTTATGTTGTACCATACTCCAAAAGTGATTTCTAAATGGGCTGCAACAAACAATTCTATTAAATCTTATTGCCCCAAGTGCAATGAATTTGCTTCAGATTTGCGTCATATGTTTGTCACATGCCCTAAACTTGCTGATTTCTGGTGTAGGGCAGCTCAGGAGTTAAGTAAGTTAACCGGTAAAACTACGGTCTTATCAGAGAAGGAAATTTTATTAGGGCTATTACTCGATACTGGCAATGTTTCAAATTCTTTAGTTTTAATCTTTATGGCATGTGCCCGTTTGACTATTGCCAGGGTATGGATAGAAAAAGCTAGTCCTACTATTACAGAATTTTGGTTGTTATTGAGGGGGGTCTACGAAATGGAATTGGCACTGGCAAAAGCAAGGGGATTGAGATCTATGGTTAAATTTGGAAGGATTTGGTCCAGTCTTCAGTGGGATTAAAAGTATTTCTGTTGAAACTTGATATGTATATGTGTCTAGTGCTTATATCCATCTGTATTTATTTACTGTAATTGTAATCAATGTAACGGAAAAGTTTTGTTCGATTTGTTTTTTTGTTGTTTGTGGAAGATAAAATGACATGCATTTTCCTTTTTGTGACTGTGACCAATAAAAGTAAAATATAAAATAAAAAAAAAATAAAAAAAAGAACATAACAGATGTGCAAAAAGCCTTTTGTATCTGTCTCTGTTCGATTGAGTATAGTATTTTGACAATGAAATATCCAAAGTATTGTTTTAGTTATGATGAAGGCTCTGAATGAATAATCAGAAAGAGCCCTAGTATATATGGCTGCAGGTCACTCGCAATGTTTTATTTTTATTGGCTAGTTTCTCTACTTTTTTCGGAAGTGGCTTTTTTCTGCTCATTTTCTTGATTACAAGATCCTCGTTAATGCAACCTGTACCACAGATGTTTTTGTTTTAAAATGCATTTTACGGGATTTGCAGGACATGTCTGAATCCGCAAAAATGCCTTAATTCATCTTCAGATATTTCAACATCGTAGCTATCGATTCTTCAATTGACCATGACTGTGTGTAAATCGACACAATCAGAGGTGCACAAATTAAAAGGATACCCATATTGAGATTAGGTGAGGTGAGGGGAGACAGGAATGACGCAATCGTCTTGCACATACGGCTGGCACTGAAACTGATGACAGTTTGCAGGAAAATAATAAAAATAACTAGGCTTGTAATTTTGTTATTTGACTTTACTATCTGATTCTTTCACAACTGCTACTCTCTCGGTTTGATTGCTTTTGGTCACTCCTTATTTACGTAAAAGGAAACAGAAGAACTGAGAGGAAGCAAGAAAGCTGGCATTTAGATCCTGGGGCAGTAAGGTCACAAACTAGCATTATGAATAGGCATTTGGATGTTGGCTGGTCCTAAGGTGAGGTCTCTGCTATGTCAATGTGATAACAGACAGCTCCCTTACAAAATTAGTCAACTGGAAAGTCAATGAGTGCATGTTCTGAAATAAGAAATTGCCAAAGACCTTAGATTCAACACAATTGTCACAGTGTCTGATGTTGCCTCGATCCAGCTAGGCTTCATTTACTTAGAGAGCTGGGAAATCCAGTGTGAACTATGCAGTGCTTAATTTGTTAAATAATTTGTACCAGTGCCCAAAGTTTTTCTCAGAAGCTCCTAAATGTTGGGACAGTGAATACCAAGGCTGTCTGGTCCTGATTCCACCTCATGCCTCTGTCATTCACCACCAGGCATTACCTACCCCTTTTAACTCCATCAAGTGGATTCTTTTTAATTCCCGCTTTTTCCCTTTGTCACTGGTTTTCTGTCATTCTCTTCCTCCCCCTCCTTTTCCGCCTTACTCTCTCTCTTGTTCTGAGTCAAAGTCCTAAGATAAAAAATTAAGTGTTGGTCCCCAAAAATGAATGCTTGTGGGCCCCAACTGCAACCACCAGCTCCAACTAAACACTAAGAATAAGATTGTTCTGATTATCTTCCAGTGCTTAATTTGTAAAATAATAACTGCAAGATCCCAAAGTTTTTCTCAGAAGCGCACCCATAGCACACTGAGTGATGAGGTTGCCAAATACATGGCTATTTAGTCTTAATTCCACCTCATGTCTCTTGGACAACAGAGTGGGATCAGAAATCCATTGTAAACATTGGAAACTATTTCCATTCACAACAAATCATAGTTAGATTAGAATGGCAGCCTTAGGAGTAGGCGGCAGATTTTGTTAATCATGGTGAATCTAGTCTGAAATAATCTGTACTTTGTGAATAGCATTCCTTGAGCTATTTCAAGTTTTCAACCTTGAAATTTGTTTTGCCAGTGGCTGCCGACCTACGTAAGACAGGCAAACACACACATTTCAGCTTTTTGTAGGCTCTTTTTCTGCCCAACTAGTACTGGAGTGGTTGCTTGTTCTTAGATCGTTCCTAAGCCAAAATCTGCTAGCATTGTTTATGGACACGGTTTGAAAAGCAAAACATGACTGGGCTTGCTTGTGTTCTCATGCAGAGAGAATTTGGCCTAGCACTTCTGAAAGTGGGCAAGACTGATTTGCATAAACTAATCCTGGTTTGTTTTGTACCAGTGGGCAAAAGACTAAGGGCTTGACTGTGGTCCAAGTAATTACCAGTGAGAATATTTTAAGAATGACATGCATTCACTTATTTAATTGACGTCTGTTCGCATCCCACTTGGGACAGGCATACCCAGAAGTGGGTCCCTTAGCATTCTGAGTTATAGCAGTTCGCTGATGAGGCTCAACAAAGCTGAAACATGTCTCGGTTAGCTTGAGTTCCCATATGCGGCGGGAGTGACCTAGCAGTTCATGGTAGACTGTCCCTTTGTGGGGAATAGACAAGGTTGATTTGCAAATAAGTCATTCTCGGCTGTAGTGACATCAGGGCCAATGGCTTTGGTCCCAATCCTCCGGTGCACACCATCACAGTCTATTTCAGTGCTGGGAAACATTCTTATAGATTGGCAGCTACCTGCTCACATTACACAGGGGCTAACAGCGAGCCAGTTGAAGTTTGTACTAGGAACCTTTGATGCAAAATTATCATTTAGCCTTTATGCTGGACTGATACGCACGGACATTGGTGGATACTAACTCCCATGGTGTCTTATGGGGCTAATTGTAGACTGAGATTTTGTTATCTGATATGCTACTGTTGATTTTTGTAACACATAGACATTATCAGTGGCTGATCTAGACATGCATTGCTCAAGATTTCTTCTGTCCAAACCTTTAGAGGCAGTGTGACTCATTTAGAGTTTGCAGATCAAGACTTCAGCTTTAAATTGACAGAGCAAGAGCTCCATCATAAAGTGATACAGCTCTCGCCCTACCAATTTATAATTCCCCTGCCTCATTTAGAGATGGGCCACCCTGTTTAGGTAGTCTGTTTAGGAAGTCTGTTTGAGAAAAACAAAAAATAAATGATGACTGGTCCAAATAATAATCATCTGTGCCTTTGGTGCACCTGCCAAACCAGTGGATGCCAACTACACCACTGATATGTAAGTTAGACAGTCTTAAAGAAGCCCTGGCGAAAGGGGAATTTGACAAGAGAGAAACATAGTTGGGCTTGATCTGCATTGCAAGAGTGTTGATATGTAAAGACAAGACAATACTTTAGCATGGCTATGATATTGCATTTGCAATCTAACCTTTAATATTGCATACAATATAATGACTAGTATTCATTGTATATCCAAGTCTTTATTCTGGAATGAAACTCAATAATTTTTCTGAGGTGTAATATGATCAAAGTTGATATATTAACTGTGAACAGCACTTTACCTTATTATGATTTAATCCTAAAATGCTCAAAGCGTTAACTATGTCAAGTAATAACTTCCCATAGTTCAAATTACAATCAATATAGCCATTTCATAACTGCAAAATGAAAAGAGTTAATTAATATCATCTACCTCGCCTAACACCCAGCATTCAAGTACTTGTTCTAATCAATACCTTAGCACCGTACTTATTATAAGAATAATAATAGGTCTGGGCAATGTGTTATTCTACTGGCTTCTATTGAAGAACAATTCAGTGGGTATTGAGTTCTCAGTTCTACTGGATGAGCCATTTTGGATGGTGCAATAAAAACGTTTGTAATCCTAATAGTTGACTCTTTGTGGAAATAAAATAAACAAGGTGGGGGGAATAAACAAATAGCAAAACAGAGTTTGTAAAGCTACTAGATGCATGAAAAATAGCAAGGACATGTCTGTATCTAAAAATAAGTGTAGTGCAACAATGCTTCTCTGGTTTGGTGCGTCTGCTGCATTTTGTCCTAATATAGTATTTTAAAAATTGTAAACTGCCTGTTTTACCTGTCGATAGGTGGGAATTGAAGAAGTGGGGGAAAAGAGTTGATCCGGGCACAAGGGAACTACTGTTCCAAACCGGGGATCAGCTTCAGAGCCAGGGCCAGACTGGGAACTGAAAGAAGCCCTGGCAAATTTTTCCAGACCAGCCCCTGTCCGTTGCGGAGCAAGCCCAACCACTACTAGGGGGTTTAGGAGCGTTTCCCCCCACGAAAATTTTGGCAAAAAACAGACCAAAATGGTGCATTTTACAGCGCATTTTTCATTACATATTTAATTGTATTAACTTTCAAAGCACAGTAATTAGTAGATAATAACCTTAAAGAGCACCAGGTTACCTACCCAGTCATATGTACCCATAGACATTCTTACTGAGAGCACCAAAAATAGACACAAATGTAGTGAATCAGAGAGTACAAAGTATAAGTGAGACCAGCCCCCATGCGGTGTGTAGTGCGCAAGTGCAGTGAGCAACAACTACTAGGGGGAGTTTTGGGAGTTCTCGCCCCCAAGAAAACTTTGGAGACAGAAAGGCCAAAACAATGCATATTTCAACACATTTTTCATAACCTATTTAATTGTATTAACTTTTAAAGCATAGTAAATGATGACCTTATAGTGCACCAGGATACCCAGTCAAAACAGTCATAAATCACAGACATTCCTATAGTGAACACCAAAAGGTTAAATGTCTTGAGCACGAAACATGAATTTTAATATAACCGATTTATTCTTAATATACAATAATATAAAGACATTTAAAAACGCACTTAACTCAAACAATTGTGCAAAGGTTTGACACATGTCTAAATAGGCTACTTAAGTGGGTGGCACAATAAGTGCTGCTTGCCCACCAGCATGCATTTGATTTACAAGCCCTGGCACCTTCAGTGCACTTTACTAGGGATTTACTTAGTAAATCAAATATTCCAATCATGGAAACATCAATTCATATCATAATTTATACAAGAGCACTTGCACTTTAACACTGAACAACAGTGGGAAAGTGTGCAGAGACACTAAACCAGCAAAAACAGTCAAAACCAGGAAGTCAGAAAGCAAAAAGACAAGGGAAATACGCCAAAAGATGCCAGGTCTAACACCCTTATATATATTCAAGACTTATATGCAATTTCCATATGTCATTTACATGCACTTCATTATGGATTATTATTAGTTTATGGTTACTCGGCACAATGGTACTCATTTTATCAAGCTCAGAGGATAATAGGCTGCGTCCTGCCTGTCAGGCAAAAACTTGTGACCTAAAAACTACACAAATATTTCAGTAACTGATGGTTGCACTACTGAGCTTCCTTACAGCATGCATTCAGTAAATACATTCAAAACAATGGACAACGTTTACCCTCCCGTCTACCTAAACCCGAGCCACATTTATAACAATAATTTACGTTAACTCTGAAAATTCTTACTCAGACCTTTCAGTTTCAAGAAACACAAAGTACTCCTCAAGCCCACTGATAATATGCGGGCATGGTAGTGGTCATTAATTTGCAGTAGTGAAAAAGACTTAAAAAATGTGGATGTTTCCTTATCATTATTTTCAAGTGCAATAAACATCAAATAGGACTTTGAAAGCATTGTTTGTCAATAGAGTAATAAACTGAGCACGGATGTATAACTATAACCTGAAAGATTATTGTGATTAATCTGGTGTGATATCTTTTGGTTCCGATTTGTTCGGAATTTTTTTAAACAAGTGCTGTCACAGCATGATTGCCTCTCGAACATACTTAATGTGAAAGATTGTGTTTTTATTACAGCAATTTGTTGCTATAGGCATACTGCTGAGAAGAAAATTGGTCTATACCAACTGACTCTTCTGTTCCAATAAACCAATACCCCTAGTGCGCTTTATCGCCCAAGTATCAAGGCACTTTAATAATGGATGTGCCTATTGCACGAATACAATGTCAATCATCTTTTCAACCCTGGATCAATGGTTAAGCGATCCTGCAGGGAGGAAACCTGTGACTTACAGGCTAGACACAGATCTCCGCAGGAGGTGCATTAACCTAGAGAGCTAGCTACAGCTGTTCAGTTTACCACCTGTTATCCTGCACGTGCACCCCATCCCGCGGAAGTCCTGGAGTTGCTGTCACAAAGCTGCGCAGGCTGGTTCTGAGCACAGACTGGTCAGACATAAGACTCACACGGCTGTGTGTCAAAGACCAGGACGCCCAAAATAGGAGCCCTCCCTAAAGTACCACTCACACTGATGTTTGACTGATAGTGAGACTCTGTTTCACCACGGGTGCACCATTAAATGTGCATGTTACCCGGCCTGCATTTAACAACCCTATTTTGCCTTGTAGACATAATTACTCGAGTACCCTGGCCCTGTGCATCCATCCCAGACTTGTCTCCCAAAACACCACCTGGTATGCTGGTGCACCAGCTCCCTGACACAAATATTTGGGCTTGTAGCCTCATTTACAGTTGGTTGGATTTCTCGCAGTAATACCACATGCAATTTCATTAAATTACAAACCCAGATAATCTTGATGGTACTGAAAATGCAGCTTTAAATTACGAATCTGCATTTAAATCTATAATGTTGGCACACACACCTTGCTTGTGCGAAAGAGAATGTTTTTAGTGTAAACAAAAGCTACGTTTGCAAGCAATATCTCCAAAAAGTAGGAAATCGTTTTAAAGGGGCAGTAAGCCGAATATCCCATATTGAACATGTATTTTCCATTTTAACCTTTAATCAGCAGGAGGCCCGGGGAACTAACTTCTCTGCAGCGCAGGCGGGCAAACTAAGGGAGGGAGGGCAGATCACTGGTCAGAATCACTCATCGCAATGCGCGACGCGTGAGTCGGACAAGTGAATGATCTGCACCCCCTCCTACGTCACTGCCTACATTAAGGCAGGTCAGGTGCCTCAGCGCCTGGTCATGAGTGGTGGTTGCGGCGTGGCGCCAAAAGAGAATATGACTCATTACAATGCATAGTAATACAACACATGCAATTACAATGCGGATATTACTACTCGTTGTCATTACAACTACATGCCATTACATCGCATACTTTTACTATGCATATTCCTTTACTACGCATACAATTACAATGCAAAGGCATGCGTGGTAAAGGTATACTCATGGTAAAAGTATGAAAGGTAAGTGACACTACACTGCCCTACCCTAAACTCAAATTTACTATACCTGCACGACACGCCCCCGACCCCCAGTCCTAACACTACCCTGCATGACCCCCAGACACTACCCTAAACTCTAAAATGCTACCCTAAGCTACACAAACACCACAACACTACCCTAAACCCTAAAACACTACCCCCAGCACGACCTGCCCCCTTTCCCCCATTCTGGTACCTACACTGTAACATTACCCTGTACGACCCCCCGACACTACCCTAAATCCTAAAACACTACCCTACACTACACAAACACCACAACACTACCTAAAACCCTAAAACACTAACCCCAGCACGACCCTCCTCCATCCCCAGTCCGGTCCCTACACTGTAACATTACCCTGCATGACCCCCCGACACTACCCTAAAACCTAAAACACTACCCTACACTACACAAACATTACAACACTAGTTCGACATTACCCTAAACCCTAAAAAAGTAACCCCAAGCCCAATCCCTTTACCCCTCTCTCCTCGTGGTTCCTCTCTCCTGGTTCCATTGTCGTCTGAGGGTAAACAATGTTTACCGAACTTTTTAAACACAGGAAATCACAACGCGGGATAACGTCATAGATTCTCGTCTGAGGGACGGTGCACGTTGTTGTGAGGAAACGGAACAGCCTCAGTTTCATCACAACGATGTGGATTGCCATTACATTGCAGGCGTTGTAAAAGCACATGCGATGTAATGGAATGGGTAGTAATGGCTGTTTACCCCCCCCCCCCCTACGTCACTGCCTACAGTAAGACAGGTCAGGTGCCTCAGAGCCTGTTCACGAGTGGTGGTGGCGGCATGGCGCCAAAAGAGTATGTAGCGCAGCCTGCGCGCACCCTGCCCCTGCGCAGTGTGCATGCACAGTGCAGTAGCTGGGCATGGTAACTTGGGCTGTATTTAGTAGTGCGTGTGTGACGCACACATACTACTAAATTCAACCCAACTACTGCATCTCTGTGCGGGTAAAAAGCACCACTGTCATTCGTGAGATGAGGTCACCTCACCAATGGCAGTTGTGCTTTTTCTCCACAGAGCAGAGGTCAGAGTGCACTGTGCTGAGCAGTGAGTCTGACTCTGTCTCTCTGTCACGGACGCAGGCCTGGCAGGACGGCCTTCTGATTTTGTTGCTGTGTGCCGATTTTTTAAAAATCGCCCCCAGTAACAAAACCGGCCCCATGTGAAGAAACCAGCCCCCACCCTTTACGGCCTACCGGGGGATTGCCCGGTGCCCGGCATCACCAGTCTGGCCCTGTTCAGAGCCATAGAGTTGCTGGGCAATTTTACACTTGACCATAGAGTAGCTAAGAGGGTTAGTGCTCTAGTGATCTACAGCATAGCTTTAAATGGCAGACGGAAGGCCGGCCCATCTCGTCCGTCTGCGCCAAAACAGGGCCAGGAGCCAGGAATGATGCCATAAACTCTTCTCATACTGTACGTTACTTCTATCAGTACCTACATGCTCTCAAGCCCCAAACTGCTCAACCCCATGTCCACAAATATGGCCAGACAATGAGGCTGTGTGTTGCCCCACATGTAGAGATCAGGCTCACCAAACCGAAAGTAGGAAGAGATAAAAGGCGTAGGTACAAAATGTGGAATCTAGCACTCGTCAGTTGTAGGTCCCTAAACGCCACAAGAAAAAATTATTCTCACTGATCATGGAGCAATAAATCGATGTCTTGTTATTAACTGGAACATGGCTACATGATAGTTCCATGCCCAATGTCATTCAAGCACTTTCCCCAGGATACTTTATATGTAGGAAGGACAGAGAACTCACCAGGGGATGGGGCATTGCAATTATTCTAAGAGATACATTAAGGTGCACATACAATGCCTTACGCATCTTTACTGTAGATCTGACCTCGAAAACCTCTTTCTCCAGTCTATTAATCTATAGACCTCCAGGTCCATGTAAATCCTTCACTGAAGTCCTCCCAGAGACAGTATCCAGCCTGGCGATGAGAAGAAACGTTTTCTCACTTCTTGGTAATCTAAATATTCACTTTGAAGAGTCAAATAGCGCTACAGTTTCTAACATTCTACACGATCTAGCAAGCCTACAGCTGACTCAGAGAGTAAAAAGTGATATGCATGCTAAAGGGCACCTTAGGCTCAGTGTTCAGCAGCAACCCTAATATAAAAATGGGTACACCTCGTCCACTGGCCTGGACAGACCATGCCTTTAATTTATTCTATTCACAATGGAAGGCATGCCCCCCCACCGCATCGGACAAGACGACTACAACCAACCTGGGCCAAGAATGGACAAAATTGAACAAATAAAACTGCAAGCATCTACTGGCTGCAACAAAACCTTTGGTTGGAAGCCACCAGATGACGCCAACACTTTAGTAGATGAATGGCTAAAAAACTCATTAGATAAAGTGGCCCCAAGAGACAACAATAAAGATGGGAAACAAGGAAAGGTCAGCACCATAGTTTACGAGTCATTTAGTCTCCTTAAAAAAAAAGTCCTTGAAAGGAACTGGAGAAAAAATTATAACAACCTAAAACACTCCTATAGAATAGCCACCAGACACTAGCACCATACAATTAAAAGAGCACAGACAGCACTTTATGAAACCCAATTATGAAAGCAGCCAGTGCTCCCAGGGAGCTTTTTCATATAGCTAAGTAGCTCACTACTATGAAAGTTGAAAACTGGCTGCCCAACCCCACCAACGCACCCCCTAACAAACTAGCAGCCTATTTTCAAGATAAAGGGGCAGATATCTAAAGTAACTTGCAACAGACGAGAAGCTCGTTTACAGCCCCTCCAGAAATGTAGGCCTCACAGGAAAAGAGTATTTCTTCTCTCTCCCTGGTCACGATGACATCACTCTGCGACCTTCTGGAAAAAGTAAAATCTGGCTCCACACTTGATCTGGCACCACCACACATCCTTGCATTAGGGGCACAAGCAAGCATGCCCACAAAATTGGAACACCTTAATCCATCTTTACATGGGAATAGTTCCCCAAGGGTGGAGGCAAGCGGTGGTCAAGCCTCTTCTAAAGAAGTCTAATTTGGATATGCCATGTCTGGGAAACTATAGGCCTATCTCCCTGCTCCCTGTTCTGAGTTCTTGAACAAAATGTTAATCAAAATTTGTCTTTTTCACAGAGGACCCTTACTCCTCAATGCAACTTAAACCGCTTCAGGCCTCAATACAACATGGAGAACACATTGCTAAAGACCACAGAGGAGTTGAAGTTGCTGCTTGACAAGAGAGGCTCTGCAGCTATCATACTCCTTGACCTGAGTGCTGCCTTGACACAGTCGACCATGTAACACTAGTAAATAGGTTGAGAGACTAAGGAATAAAAAATACTGCCCTGAACTGGCTCTCTTCCTTCCTGAAGGATAGGTCCTTCCAAATCTGGGAGCCCTCCTGTTATTCTGATATATTTACTTTAAAATGTAGGGTCCCACAGGGCTCCTCGCTGAGCCCAACATTGCTCAACATTTATCTAAATCTGCTAGCAAAGATTGTCAAGGAATTTGGAGTGCCAATTTTGTCTAATGCGACACCACTCTACTGTCATCACACATCCCCAGAGACAGGACTAGTTCAACAACATATGGCCCCATGCCTGGAGAAAGATGAATGGTGGATGGCAAATCATTCACTTAAGCTGCATGGAAACAAAACAGAGGTGATGGTATTAGGATATACACCACACCCTCAAATGAACATAGCATGGCCAGGATGCCTAGGAACCCCACCTCTCTGCCCCCATCTCCCCCATAAAGATCCTAGGAATGTGGCTCAACAGCGCCTTAACAATAGAAACACAGACACAAAAAGTACAGCTTCCGGTATCGGGACGATCGAAACCATTCAAAAATACCTTGACATCCTACCTACTCCCTCCAGGAGAATAGTAGTGAAGGCCTTGATTTCATCCCATCTTGATTATGGGAACTCCCTGAGTCTACAATTTATCCATAATGTGGCAGCCAAGCTGATTATTAACTTGCCCAAATACGCCTCAGCAAAAAATGCTCTGGCCACTCTGCACTGGCTCCCAGTAAAAGAAAGAATCAATCTTAAGACATTATGTCTAGTTCATTGAGAAACAAACTAGAGGGGCCCTTCTCTGGTCATGGACCAGAGTAGCACCTTACACTCCTTCCAGGACTTCAAGATCCTCAAAGGTGCAACTTTTGAAGGTGCCTAGAATTCAAAGGATGAGATGGGGTAGCAGGTCTTTTTTATACCTGACTCCAAACTATGGCACTTTATGCCAGTTGAACTCAGAAACAAAATGAATGAGCTTTGCTTCAGGAGAATGCTCAAAACCTGGCTATACCCTTACTAGACAACTTGCCCAGTATCGTTCTGACTTGAACAGGCTAAGCCTCACTCAGCACTGGAAAGCCTTTGGGAAGCCATACGCTTTACAAATCGGCATAACATAACATAGCATAACATAACATAATATTCAAACATGTCTTTTGTTGACAAGTTATGAGGATTATTGATTTCTAACCAGCGAGTCCTGACATCAGCAACATTGTACCATGAATGCCTAGCAAGGACCCTCTGGATCATGAGGATCTTGTACTCGAAGTTAGAGGCCTCCAGCCTTCTCTGTAATAAGAGCTAATATTGTTCAATGAAAATCATCCTGAGCTTCTAATATTATTCATGCTGTAATAGTGACCACATCATACAAATTGATGGTCACCATATTCAAGATATGAGCAGTGATCACCTCAGTTTAATTCCCTTGGCTTAATACAGAAAAGCCATAATAATATTAGTATATTAGTATGTAATAATAAGTCTCCCAATGCTGCATGATTTATCATTCAAATATTAGTTTAAATATAGTTTGGAAATGCAACCATTTTTATGCAAACATCAGCTCATAATACAGAAAATATGCACAATGTTGTCTCTTCTTTTCAGTATTGGTAAACATATATTAATTAAACAAGGCAAAGCTTCTAATTTAGCAGACTGGACTGCACACAGGAGAGCTACGTATAAGTAGCTGGAGAGCTAGCAGTAGCTCACAAGCTACTCGTTGGATAAGCATTCTAGATGGCCATCACCATTTGTAAGTCCTGTGTCTCCATGGGACATTTAATTCTTCATTGAAATGTTTAACTCAGTGTTCCCTCTAATACAAGAGGCTTCTATGCAGGTGGAGCACATACTGTATGCTTCACTCCATCCTTTTCTGCTTGTGAAGACATGTCAACTCTGGATTAGCACATCATTTGAGACCAATGAGGAGAGGTAAGTGCATCCTGTACTGCATTCGGACATGATGTTAGTTTTAGATGTAATTGATTTTTGCTGCAATAATGTTTCTTTCTACAGTTCCTGTCTTAGTTCAAGAATAAGAATGTTGTTTTTCAAATTTGAGATGAAAATTAGACAACAACATGATGCTATGTGCACTAAGAGTGGGGGTGCGTTGCAGCCCTTAATTCCTCCCCCGCCGCCTGGAGTTTTTACCTTTGAGCCACCGCCCGGTGAGCATAGGCAGAGGACTTGAGGAGATCAGCCATGGACGAGGAGGCCCGCACTGAAGTCCACACTTTGGCCAGTCTGCACTGGCCTCTCATCTTGCGAGGGTGTGTCTCCCCTCTGGAGAGTGGGGGTTCCTTGCTTGGAGCTCAAGGGGTTGGTAGACCTCAGCTGAGATTGTTGGACTGCACTGGGCGTAGTAGGCATCACAGCACAGCACAGTACTTCCCCTGGGAGATACGGGGTCCAGCTCCTTTATGGCAGGATTGCCTTGGAACCTGGCCCAAGCAGCGATGCCCCCATAAACAGTGCATCAGGTGGTGAAAAGCCCATTAAGCTGTTCACTGCCAGACCATCCCCGACCTTCGCTTTCAACACTTCTCATCGTGCCAGCTCATCTCCATGAGGCTGCATTAACCCACAGAGGGGAGGTCACAAAGATGAGCTTCCCCCACAGGCACTAAAACTGTAGGGCAATCTCCAGGCAAGATCCAGGGGGCACTGGGGATGCGGGTGAGTGCGACAATAGGCCTGTGAAGGCCCCGATCACTGATAGGGACTGTTCTTGCTCTTTTTTCGGCAGTGCTGAGCACCTTTCCTCAGTGTGGCCAATGTTGGGCCCTGTGGCAGTTTGGGGGAGAGGCATGATAGTCTGGGTTGCCCCCCCCATATCTGATCCCTGTGAGGCTGCTGGTTGAGACCAGTTATCAATTGGGAGACACAAGCAGCCCCCCTCGGCCCAGTCCGCTGTGGCAGTACTGTCCCCCCTTGAGAAAGGGATTCAAAAGGTGAGCTCACCCTAAAGTCAGGACTTCTGGGAGCTGTGCTGAGGGGGGGAGTGGCGGTTGGCCTCAAAGGAGACTGAAAGAGGCCACCACTTGATGAAGATGACCTGCATAGTTTTGTGAGTGGGCCTTGACATACACTTGTCCTTTCCCCTATTGGCGGCCTCACTGGGTGTCTGTTGCTGCTTGCCTCCATTGGTGACAGTCACAGCAATTCTATGTGGCCTCTCATGGGAGACATTGGTTGCCAGTCAACCCACACCTGTTGTCTGAACCATATTGGAACATTGGGCCAACAGAATATAATGGGTAAAGAAAGGTCACTTTGGACCACACAGTAAAAAAAAATTGACCAGTTCACTGTCCCTGGGGCGATAGGGGACTCGCAGGTAGATGGCGCAAGAGGACTGCAGGAGCCACAGGACCCAACTGGAGCTTGATCCTGGTGGCCATTGAACCTCAAACACTGCAGTGTAAGCTAAAATTGAATCCTTCACCCTAGATGTTAATCTACTATGGAACGACATTCGTAAAGTGACAGAGTGCTCTGTCTCCAACAGCAAGGGAGGTGTCTGACTTACAGGAGGAAATAAAGGCACTAAAGGCCACAGTGGTGAAGCTTGAAGCCCAGACACAGAAGCTGGAGATGAGAGCAGAGGATATGGAGGGACGGTCCTGCAGATGTAACCTGAGACTTGTGGGATTCCCGAAAAGCCCAAAGGCACTACACTAGAACTGTTCCTAGAGGGCTGGATACGGTCACAAATCCTGGATGCTGGTCTATAACAGTTCTTTATGGTGGAGTGAGTCCACAGGTCGCTGACCCCTCTGCCGCTGCCGGGAAGTTCCCTGAGAACCATTATTGCAATACTCCTTAAATAAAGGGACCAGGACGCAATTTTGCAGGAAGTACGAAGGAAAGGTGACCCTACTTACGAAAACCTTATGATCCAGATTTACACCCGGACTACACACAAACTGTCCAACAGAAGCGGTAAACTTTTATGTGGGTCAAGCAGCAGTTGAGGGCGATGTGCCTTCAGTATATGCTGCCAAAGCTCATACTCAAAGTTCTGCATGAGGGTCGCTCATACTTCTTTATGTAACCAGAGGAGGTATGGCGCTGGTTGGAGGTGATGACCGTATCCAGATGCGTGACCGGAGGGGCCCCAGTGGGTTGCGGACGGACCGGCGGATGGGCTCGATGACGAGGAAGAGAAGTGGATGATGGCAGTGCTCCACATCCAGTACTAGGGTGGTGGTATGCTGAGGAGGCACTCTGGACTTGAAACAGCAGCACCAGAAATGGGAAAGGGACAAAGCCCTGGTGGGGTCAGTCACTTTGGCTGCCTCTGCTGGGAGTAGTTCATACTTGGCAGAGGAGTCGCAGATCCCTGAGACTGAGTCCACTTTGATTTGTAAACCCACACAGACTGGTACTCTCAACCTGTTGGGGGTTCGCTGAGGAGCTGTAGCTGGTGGAGTATCCTTTCCTTGAGACGATCACCCAGAAGACATGGTATTGTATGAGACTATCATATTTTCTTCTGCCTTATGGGGGAATGCTTGGTCCTTGCACCTGATTGGAACAGTTCCGTACAGACACTTTCTCTTCTTTGAAGAGTCTGTAGGTGGTTGTTGTGGGACCAATGGGAAAGACAGGACCTTGTTTGGAGCTTCTATGATCTCACCCCTACCCTGTTTTCCTTTGTGTGTTGGTGTGACTGTGTGGCAGGAAGTGGGTGAGTGACTGAATAAGTGCTATAGGGATGACATAGAAGTTGAATTTGGACTCAGGCCACTCTCTGACTGCCCTGGATTACACCCCACCCTTTTCCACAATTGAGTAAAGCGTGATGGACATGTTACACCGGTACACAGTCACAGGTTTTAGTTGATTCACATGGTGGGCGGGGGGCGACAGGGTTGTTGCTGGGTGGGGATTGTGGGGTCCTCTCACTGACCAAAGTAGATGAGAAAACTGTAATGGGTAAAGCAGTGATCAATTTGGCTCTGCAGGATCACCTGGCAGGGGTATACGCGACTCCACTGGGGAATGGATTACACAATATGGAAGGGTTTCTCACCAGAGTCATGGTCCCTCAATTTTTGGAGGAACACATGGAAAACCTGGAGGAGGAGATACAATTGGAAGAAATACAAGAGGTACTCAGAGTAATGGCTAGCGGGAAATATCCTGGGCCTGATGGCCTCCAAGTGCAGTATTTTCACACTTACTCTGTTGATTTTCCCCCCAAAACACCTGGTAGCTCTGTAGAAAGTTAAATGGAATGGTGTCTTGCCTAAACACATGTGGGAAGCTAGAATAATTATGTTACTGAAACCTGGTGAAGACCAGAGAGATCTCAGATTATACCGCCCATTGTCTATGCTTAACATAGATGTTAAGTTGCTTCTGAAGGTCCTTGCAACGCATGTGGGCTGGGTGGTAACCCATTTGGTGCACACCAACTAATGTGGCTTTATGCCAAGTAGGGGTGCCCACATGAACCTGCGGAGATATTTGCACATCAAGCATGCCAATCTGGGATGAGGAGAAGGAGCGGCGTTGGTGGCATTAAATATAGAAAAGACACCCTCACCTGCGCATATTTTAGGGAAGTATAGCAGAGGACGGGGCTCGGCCCGAGATACTTGTCCTGGTGTGTCTTCTGTATGCGGAACCCAGGGAGAGGGTGCGCACTAGATAGGTGGTGTTGGATGCTTTTAGTACTGGAAGAGGTAAGAAATTGGTATGCCCTCTGTCTATGCACCTCTTCATACTCGCCATGGAACCAGTGGTAATTTACCTGAGGGGTGAGTTCCCTGACTGGGGTATCCGAGTGGAGTATAAAGCACCAAGATAAAGTACTTAGTGTCCCTCTGTTGCACTCCGCGAGTGGTCTACAAAAGACTTACTAGGTTTTTGTTACTAAGTACTTTGCACTATACATGTCTGGATCCACACCCCACAGGTCAGAGGGAGATACCTCGTGTGCACCCAAGCAGCACTATTGTTTGAAAATTTGATATTTAACAATTAATTACCAGTGTGCCTCACTACTGATATTTTTTGTATCCGCGTGGAGGACATGACTCATGTAGTGTCCATGTATGCAAACGATACTCTCCTGTATGTATCTGACTTTGAAATGTAAGTGCCACGTCTCCTGCACCTTATGGACAATTGAGGAAAGGTGTTGGGCCTTCATGTCAACAGACATAAGACAGTGCTTTTTCCTATGGTGTTCTTGGAACACCGAGCAGTGGCTGACCTTCCAGTGGTGGGGCTCCACGAAGAAACAAATCTTTGTCGTTATTTCGGGATTCACAGAATGCACAACCAATGCACGCATTATAAACCATCACATTCTGGAAGACCCTACTAGAGGGCTTAACATTGGACAGAGGCAAGACTGTGTGGTGTGGAATGCCCCCATTTGGGAAATGGCATTATCAGAGGGCCTTTTTACAGCGGATAAACTTCTGAAACTACCTATGGGAGGACACAGAGTGTCAACGGATCCCCTGACTCTTCATAGTGTCCCAGGTCAGGGGTAAAGGCAGTTACGTGCATTTTGAGGCGTGCACCTTATGCACAACTAGTTTCTATTTGGTGGCTCAAGCCCTTCCTGCGTATTCACACCTCCATGGATGTTTTGCAGAGGGTTCATCGGTGGTTGCCAGGGGGTGGGAGACCTATATTTGAAAAGCACTTTTGTGACTCTCACAGAGGCAGAGAAGCTGTTCGGATTCGGCCCAGGGCAGTTATTTCGCTAGGTGAGTGTATCTTGCACAGCTCACAAAATCTGGACATAATTCTAGGCAGAGCCTACTGAGGCTAGGGTACTGATGGTTCTGCTGGAACCAGGCTCTCGTAAGGGCCTGTATGCTGCCCTGAAGAGTGACAGCAGATTGACATACCGTCCGCCCCTCTTAGGTGGGACGATGACTTTGGCACCCCGCTCACGGACGGTGAGTGGAACTGTGCCAGAGCACAAGAACAGGAAAACACAAGCAAAGCTAGTTTCGAGCTAGCACAACCTTCATTATTATCCACCGAGCTTACCTTACACTACAGGCTCTCCACAGGGTTGACCCCATGTGGCCAGCTGGCTGACTGTGCTCGCTGCTGTGAGATCCCTGCCGGTTTCATCCATGTAACATGGAGGTGTCGTGAGCTACAAACCTACTGGACCTGTATACTAAACTCAGTGAACCTAATAAGGGGAACCAGGTCAGACCTGTAGACCCCACTGTGTCTCCTGGACTTTCTGCCTCTCCCTAAAGAGGGCAGGAAAATTAGATAAGTTTGACCAGTTGGGCCTGGTACTGGCCCTATGTCCAATTGCCATCCACTGGTCTCCGATGTAGGACAGATGGAGAGTTGACCTCCTGGAGTGAACTCAGGAAGGGTCGCACAGACAAACATGCATAAAGAGAGAGAGATGGTAGACCGATGAGGGAACATTGCGACAGCAGAGTAAGAGAGATCAGCCCCGGGATCGCCTGCGCCCAAGGTGCTGTCCCAACATGGGCTGCTAGCGTTATGAGTAGACTCATCATCGCCGAGTCACTTTATCGCCCGTCTCCTACGTAAGTGAGGATCGGGTGCATGGTGAGAGTTGTAGATGCTGTGACTGGAAATGCATATGGCGAGTGTGGGAGGCCCTCTCCCCCCCGTTGTACAGGATTTGTAAATATGTTGTGCCTTTTAGAAGTTGGGAGCTTACCCACGCCTGGATCGCTTGTCCCACTCACCCCCCCAGCCCATTTCGCATCAAAGATGGACAAGAACATATGTTCTTGTAACTGTAATATGTGGCAGACTGGAAGTACTGCTGTATCTATGCTGCATTTGTTAAAGTTCCAGTTTTTGATCCAGTGTTTTGTACTGGATGATTCCCTTTAATGCAAAATGTTAATAAAGAGATTAATATAAAAAACACATAGTTTGTCATAGAAACAGTGGTAGTGGCAATATTTATAATTGTGCAGTTTACTCATGTCCCTCTAGTTCTGTGGGACGCTTCTACGTATTCGATCATGATTCTCTGCCTACAGATACTGCGGTTTGCCTCTTCCTTGTTAAGCTCTGTTTAAAAAAAGATCTCTCAAATGCTCCATGATTAACAGGGCCAATGTGGGTTGTGTGTGCATGGTTTTCAGTGGAGTTTAGCTGCTTGGCACAACTAAATATGTGTTACCTCGAATCCTTTAATTGGGTCAGATTTCACTGTAGTATTTAGATTCGATCAGTAACAAAGACTCCTTTATAGAGAGCTGGCTACAGGCTTTTCAGTACAAATCTTGTGGAAATCCTATAGCTTCATGCAGGTTGGCAGTGTGCAGTGTGGGTCCCAAATTTCCTTAATTATGAATGTGGCCGGATTGACGCCCAGGCAATATAAATGGTTATTTGTGATGTCAGTAGTTTTGAGGCAGTGGCGTGAGTGTCTGAAAAGTGTCAGCGCCACATCCATTATCTCCTTGTGTTTGCTTTGTTCACCCTAAATTGGCAGGGTATGCCCAGACGTGGGTCCCCTGCTCACTTTGCCACTGGATTCAAGATTGCCTGGCTGATGAGGGGTTTTACCCTGAAACTGGTCCCAGGATGCTTGTTTACAGTCCAGGGCAGGCCTGGCTTGGCAGTTCGGGCTGGACTGTTCTCATGAGGAACAGGGTCAAGACTGATTTGCATATGGCTGGGTCTGAAATAGGGTGGCAAAGCGAGCTAAAGAATGATGATGGATTCAACCCAGATCTGTGACCGGGGGTCAGTGTCTGAAAAGTTTCCGCGCTCCGTCCATTATGTCAGTGTGTTTGCTTTGTTCGTCCTGAGTAGGCAGGGTATGCCCAGAAGAGGGTCCCTTGCTCACTTTGCTACTAGATTCAAGCTAGCCTAGCTGATGAGGGTTGTTACCCCAAATGGGTCCCAGGATGCTTGATTCCAGACCAGATCTGTGACTGGGGGTGAATGTCAGAAAAGTTTCAGTGCTCCATCCATTATCTCCTTGTGTTCGCAGTGGCATCACAGCAAGAAAGTTTATCATTTGGTAGAAAAGCACAGTTATAGGATGCTGAAGAAATACTCTAATGTTTTAAAAATTACTCTTTGCCTTGAGTAAAGCTTCCTTTTACTATTGATGGGCTAATTAGAAGTTTGCCCCATTGTCAAACAACCTATGCTGTGATGGAGTGCATGCGAGAGCTACTAATCCTCTGTATATGCTACACCTTAGGCGGATAGAGCACAGAAAAATACATGACAACATGGTGGTATGAGGTAAAGCAGGGAAGGCATTCAGTGGCAGCTTGTGACATTTGAACGTGGTGGGGGGGGGGTAAAAGTTCAAGAGTGCCCTGTTGCGAGCAAGCGAGTCTGACTGTCATAAGGAGGATTTGAAAGGGTTCTCCCCCCGGAAATATTTTAAGAGTGGGCAAATGGTGCATTTTCAAGCAATTTTGAGAAAGCAAGAAGGTTAATAAAGCAATTGTGAAATTGTAGTTATGATATCAGTAAATAGATTTCATAAGATAATGGCATATGTAGATGCTTATTCAA
This sequence comes from Triturus cristatus, assembly GCF_964204655.1. Taxonomy (NCBI): domain Eukaryota; kingdom Metazoa; phylum Chordata; class Amphibia; order Caudata; family Salamandridae; genus Triturus; species Triturus cristatus. The sequence continues at coordinate 744,972,842 of NC_140583.1, forward strand.
TACAGATAACTTCTAACAGACTTTGAGATAATAATGCAGTTAGTACTTCACAGATTTCTTTCTTTATTGATCTTATTAGAATTGGCATCGTTTCTCCTGACATTTTGATTCTACCCCCTGTATTTTATATGCTGTGCTGGATTTCGTTTTTGCTGGCTTTGATACATTTGGCACTTTGCCACTGATGATCAGTGTCAAAGTGTAAGTGCTCCCTGTATAAATTGTTATTGCAATTGGTCAGCCATGGTTGGAATATTTGATTTACTATTAAGTCTCTAATAAAGTGCACTGTGCATGCCCAGAGCCTGTAAATCAAATGCTACTATTGGGCCTGCCACCCACATAAGTAGCCCTGCAAATGTAACTCCGACCGGCCACTGCAGTGTCTGCACATGCAGTTTTTTCTGCCATGTTGACCTGGTAAGCACACCCACTTCCCAGGCCCAACCCTTCTCTTTCTCTTACATGTAAGAAATCCCTCAAGAAGGCCCAAAGTACCCCCATGGGCTGGGTGCAGTGTCTGTGAAAGGTAGGACATGTACTGGTGTGTGACATGTCCTGATAGTGAAATACTGTGCATTTAGTTCTTCACTATTGAAAGAATATCTGTCCCATAGGCCAAAATGTGAGTTACTTTGTAACATCGTACAGGTATAACTTTCCATTAGGACAAGATAGAGAAATGGAGTTTAGGCTCTCTGAACTCAGAATTTAATAACACATCTTTTTAGGGAGGTGGTTTTTAAATTGTATTTTTAAAAATACCCCTTTTAGAAAGTAGGCATTTTCTTAATTAACCATTCCGTATGCCTCTGCTGGTTTGTGTATTGACTATCTGGTCGAAGTGACAGGGGCTGGGGAGGTGCATTCACTCTACACTCTGCCAGGGGGGAGGAGGTGTGTCCTGTCTTTCCTGGGTGACTCAGGGCTGAGCTGAATAGGCCATGGCTGCATTTGGTGTGGTGGGAGGAGTGTCACTAGGCATTTACAAGGTTACTAAAGTTATGAATCTCTAGATAAGTATGTCTCTTAGATACACAAACTTAGTGTAACAGTCAACAGGAAAAATTACAATTTTAATTTGTTAAAGTTTAAACAAATATATAATTTATTACGAATTTAAAATCAGTTCCTAACACATTAAATACTGTATTCTATCTCTAATTAACATGTAAATACATACATTTCAATGTATAAAACCGATTAATTCTCCTTAACTAATCATATGAAATACATAGACTTAACGTGGCAAGAAAAGATTTTTTGTCTTCGACGCGTGTTTCGACGCAAGCTACGTATTCATCAGGAAAAGCCACACATTTACCTAAAACATAATTATTTGAGAGTTACACTACAGTCCATGATACATTGCAAAGTAGATTGACCATCACCAATAAGGTGTGTACTTTAGAGAGAAAATGAGGAAATATCCAGAAATATCTCTCGTGTTTTTGTTTTCCAAGGGTGTATACAGGAGAAATGGAGCGTGACTAGTTTATATAGAGGCAGATTAATAGAAAGCCAGAAATCACCCAGATTTCTTGTTTTTGATAGAAAAAGGACTTAAAAAAGAGAAGACCCAATCAGGAACGCTTACTTAATATCTCAAGCTTACTATAGGATGTTCAGATCCAATGTTTAGTTTTCAACTCGTGGATGGGTTTACAAACTCTAGAGGGATTGATAACAATGATACATAATTATTTCTTGATTCAACTTCATATACTTGTATATTTCGCTTCTAATATTATATTTTGTTTATAAAGGACATCATAATTACTCTATTTTAGATCCAGGTGGACTCTGATGTGTCCTTCTAAGTAGAGGTTGCTTATTTCTAATTGTTTAAAACAGCTTATATCCCTTTAGAATCTAAAAAATTAATAAAATGCTATTAATTTCATGATGAAGCTAGATTGCTTAAAACTAGAACTTCCCTTTTTCCGAAAAATATTATTGATAGTTATCAATACCTAAAAATTCCACAGCTCCTTATCGATTCTTTCAGAAGACTCCAACAGTTTCAATGATATTCAGACAGTTTTCGTTGAAGTTCTTAATAGGAATGCTTTTTTAATTTAACTGTGGAGGGTATATCAAAAAATGGTGATTAGGCAACTATTTTATCAATTTCATAAACAGAAAAGCAGGCATATTCTAATGTCAAAGGTGTTGTATTCTAGATTAGCAGATGGCATTTCTTAAAGGGCGAGAATTGTTGATTTTTAATGACCATTTATAGAGAGTAAACCAGGTCGACTCATGGATCTACCTTGATAAACGTTAAAGAGAAAAGGATAGTAACCATAATGGTGCTCTACCAACTATAATTGGAATCTGAAGCCCATCAGTGTTAATTCTTAGGAAATGATTTGCTATATACAATTTTTAGTATTGATTAACTCCTTACACTAAACCTACAAGCTACTCTATAGGCTGATAATACTTCTTTGTTCATTCACAGACTTACTTGTGTAGGAGTATTTAAGTTGACCGATAACGGCTCCGTCGGCGTCGATACGTCCTAACCGGCAGTGTCTATTTGCTGAGAGGATTGGACTTCACATTAGCGACCTCTTTTTAAACGCTAATTATTCCGTCAAAAGTGCCTCTGGATTGGTCTCTCAATGGTGACGTTATGGACGCATTTAAGTGCATTCCATTAGTATGTCATGTGGTAGAGGCTAGTCACCTGGTTTGTGCGATGTTTTCATTATCGGCCACTAAAAAGTTACATTAATCATGTGATCAGTTCTTCTATCCGATTATATACTAGAACGTCGACTTTCAAGGAAGTGGTGTCTTTATCTCTTTAGTTTCCGTGCACTTGTATCTATCTATTGTGATCCGTACTGGCGATGTAATATGGCGAAAGGTAATCATGTAGTTTAGTCGTCATTTTCATTGTTGGCGATCTGAAAGCTAATCCGGTCATGTGATCGGCTCTTACGGGGAAGGTGTTTATATGCTAGAACGCTGACTCTAAGGGGAATGGCAACACCATTTCCTTAGTCACAACGTTCGCAGATCTATCGCATATACACATTGATTCCTCATGATTTTTAGTGATATTTTTAGGGACTTGGTATGTGTAATTATTTTATTTAATAAATAGAAATAAATAGAACCATATCTACGGCTTTTTTAATTTATGAGGTATTAAATCGCCTACTATGTTAAATTTGTTATTTAAGGATTTAAATTAAATAGCATTTTCCCATGGTAACGCCGATGGAGCAGGGTGCCTAAACCGGAGCTCCCGCGGGTGATCCCCCAATCCAGCCCATCCTGACCAATACTGGGGAGAGCGAACAATCAATTGCCCACCTCCGGACCCCCGCAGGACAAGAGACCTGGTAGAAGCGGGTGAAAGGCAAAATTAGGAGAAACTTCGCTGACTAATCACCCCGGATGGGGGACCTGCAGAGCTCGCCAAGATGGTGCCCGCAACTTGAGGCGGCCTCCCGAGAACGGACTGGCTGCTAGCGAACCTGGGAGGCGGTGGCTGGTGCGACCCTGAGGCGGCAGAGCACAGGGCTGAGGTGGACTGGCGAGTTTAGGGGCGACACAGCAAACCTGGAGGCAAAGATCGGCGATACGATGGAAGTGGAGCGGCCAGACAAGATGGCTCCTGCGGCCCGGGATCAGCGCAACTATCGGAGATCGGGGGCGGCTGCATACAGGCCCAAGCAGCAGAAGTGTGGGAAAACCCACCCATTCTCCTCAACGAGTAGTGAACAACTGGTCGCTGGAAGTGCGGAGGCCCGCAGACCTCTGCAGCAGCGGAGAGCGCCATCTCCGAAGGGTGCTCGCTTATCTCCGTGGGAGCGGTGTTTCACTCCGGTAGGTGGGACTGCCCGGGACGGGGTGGGGTGCCCCCTGGGACCTGAGGACTGCTGCCTGCATCTTGACTTGTTTTCTCTTGGGGCTGCAGCGGGGAGGGCGTCTCGCCAGTGACCCGCACCACTACCACAGAACCTTGGGTCCAGTCTGGAGAAGGGGAGCTGCAAGACTTTGGCCCCCCAGCACTGGTGTCGGGCCACCTGCCTGGGGCCTGACCTGGCCGCCGACAGCACCGACCTTGGCGGGATCGCTGCTGCTGCTGCCTCGGGGTGGTGCCAGAGGGGGGCCGCACTCGCTGGCTGCGACCGGAGGACGCCCCTGCTTAGGAGGACCTGCCCCGGCTGCCACAGTTAACTGCAGGGGTACCTAGGAATGTCCACATACACGCGGCTGGCACCTGTGCCCAACAGAACTCCAAAGCGAAGGTCTGAGGTACTTCTGGCGGGGAGGGAGAACACCTTAGCTGGCACTACCACCTGGGAGACGCACCGGATGGCCTGCACCTCCCGCTGCTCATTCCTTAAGGGGCCACAGAAGGAGCACGGCAGACGCCCGAGGGCTGCCGGCGACGGGAGGAATGGTAGCAGAGACCACAGCTAACGGCTGGAACAGACTGGTGGACGCAGAGAGATCTTTTGCCCCAGAGCGAGCACAGACTGAGGGGGGCAGGAGGAGCGAAGGTCTACACTCACCATGGGGTGAGTTAACAAACGGCGGTAGGAAGAGCAGCAGGACCCAGCGGGAGAAGACGCTACAGGGACGCGACAACACACGGGATCCTATGGCGAAAAGACATCGGCCCAAGATGAACCCTGCCTCCATGACATCCCGCAGACCATAGAAGCGTTGAGGACAGCAGTGGAATCCAGAATCGACATGCTCCGAGAGGATCTGGGGTACTGTGAGCAGACCACAGTAAGCTGGCAGACCACGTCACATTGGTGGAAAGGGACGTCGGCGACCTGAAACCACAGGTATCTGAGTCCACCCACAAACTCACAGACATTGAAAAGCGAGTTAAAGTAATGGAACTGCGCGCCGAGGATGCTGAAAATAGTGCACGACGGAAGAACATTAGAGTCACTGGGCTGCCAGAAAAAATTGAGGGTAACAATATGGTGAGAATTGGATCCGAACAGAAGTAGCTGAGGAGGGTCTGTCGCCATACTTCGCCCTTGAACGGGCACACAGAGTTCTTGCACGGGCACTCTCCCCTGGAAGGCCGCCGAGACCTGTGGTGGCTCGCCTTCTTTTCTACAAGGATAGGGATCACTTGCTGAGTCAAGCGTGCCACAAAGAACAATTAAAATTTGAAAATAGCATCGTATGGATTTTCCCAGATTTCTCCCAAGAGGTACAGTGACAGCGAGCCTCCTTCACTGTGGCCAAACAGAAACTGCGACAAATGGGGGTGTCGTACTCAATGGTGTTCCCAACTAAACTCCGAATAGTCCATGCAGACACGACCACATTTTTTGTCACGCCTCAAGACCCCTGGAACTGGATCGAGAGGCTAGGGCCATGAGACTGGAGACACGACAGTGCAGACAAGCCAGAGGAGACTTGAACACAAACCCCTGGAAGGGGGAGAAGCCGGGGGAGAAGCCCAAAGGCCACCCAAACCTGGAGGAGGCCCACCGGGACAGGGAGAGAGCAGTGGCGGTGATAGCATCCCTGAGTGCATCAGGCCCACAGGGTGCTTCCTCTCTATCAGGGAAGGACCAGAGAGACTCGGACTCCGACGCCAGCTCAAGCACGGTGGGGGAGGCTAGCCAGATGATGCCAGAGGACACTCCCAGAATGGCGGACGACACGATCTAACATAAGCCTGACACGCAAGTACCTGCTGAACATTGGGGTTCGGGGGGTGGGAGGGCACGAGGACTAGAGACTGGATCGAGAGCTAGAGGGGCTCAGGATGAACACCATGTAAGCTAACCATTGGAAAGGGGGGGGCCCAGTGGGGCGGAGGGGAAGGTTTTCTTCCCAGCTAGCTGTAGTCTAGCCACCACCCAACAGTTGGGCTTTAGCCTGTTTGTATGCCTGAGTGCAGTTTGGATGGGAGAGAGTTGCTCACTTGTCCTAGGGAGGGGGAGTTGGGAGAGTTCTATTGTTTTAAGCTGGGGGCACTGCTGTCTATCCTTATGTGAGGTTACGAGCCGATGCGCAGAGGTTTCCAGCATGCAACATAGGGTGCTGAGAGTTGGGCAGGGCCGGGAGGGGCCAGACAGAGGTGGAAAGACTGATCTATAATGCCCAATCAGGGGGAATATAATCTCCTTTCCTGGAACATCCGGGGGATGCATTCTATGCACAAACGCTACAAAATCTTCTCCCACCTGAATAGGCGAGGGGTCCACATAGCGATGCTTCAGGAAACGCACACATTGGCTTCCGAAGGGGAGGCACTACACCGCAGATGGAGAGGCCAGGCATACTACACTACGTTCTCGGCATTCGCCAGAGGGGTCTTGATCTGGATTAGGGCGGGCATCCCCTTCCAACACACCGGACACAAAGTAGACCCAGAAGGCCGATATGTGGTGGTCACAGGGCGACTAGACGGGCAAGACGTCACACTGATAAATATTTATGGCCCGAATACAGACCAAGGGACATTCTTTGAGCACTTGTCTGGTTCTCTGGCGCCATACTTGACGGGGTCAATTATTATGGGTGGAGATTTTAATTGTATAGCGGACCCAGCCATGGACCGTTCCCACCCACCCCTGCGCAATGCCCCAGTACATAGGATAGCCAGGACGTTCAGGGACTGGCAGTCCCATTGGGGGCTGCTAGACACGTGGCGACGTACGCACCCACTAGATAGGGACTACTCTCACCTTTCCCATGTACATGACTTACACGTCCGCCTGGACACCTCTCTGTGCTCCCCGGACATGCACACACGACTTCACAGCGCAGAGTACCTCACTCGCACAGTGTCAGACCACAACCCCCTATTGGTTAGGTTACAGTGGGGTTTCACGCAGCAGCCCATCCCCACTTGGCGCCTCAAGCCTTAGGCACTGGAGGACCAGGTCTTCCATCACGAGACTCAGGAACAAATCACCACATACTTTGCAGACAATGCACAATCCACAGACTCCAGGGTGACAGAATGGGAGGCCTTTAAGGCAGTGATAAGGGGCCGTTGCATGGCGCTGTCCATAGGGGCACGACGTACACTACTGAACGACGTGGAATGGGCTGATCGGGCACCACACAGATGCCCTAATGATCCAGAACTCCGCCAGGAGTTACTCAAGGCAAAGGAGGAGGTGGCGGTGCAGGAAGAGAGACTGAAGTGCTTTGACGATCGAGCGTACATGGACAGGACTCATCCCGAGAGAGACAAGGCGGGTAGACTGCTGGCGTGGCTCACCAGTCCCACCCGCAGGGAGAATATGAATATCGAATTGGCAGATTGGAGGGGCATTGTCTATACCGACAGGACGACATGAATACTAGGTTTCGCAGCTACTTCAAGAGACTTTATAAGAGTTCGGGGCACCGAAGGGACGGGGAAGTCGAGGACTACCTGCCAGACCTTCTGTTACACCTGTTAACAGATGAGGACTCAGAGCTCCTAGGAGCTGAAATCTCAGAACGCGAAATCCGGGTAGCTATTGAGGAACTGGCGAGGGGGAAAAAACTGGGCACAGATGGGCTCCCCAAGGAATTTTATGCAGCATACTCTGGAGAACTGTCCCCCAAACTGGCGGAGATGTACGCGGAGGCGAGGGAGAAAGGTCGCCTACGGGTACCACTAGGGAGGTGGTGATCATCCCACTGTTAAAGCCAGACAAGTCACCCTTGAAGTGTGCAGCGTACAGACCATTGTCGATGCTAAATATCAACTTTAAAATTCTAAGCACGCTGCTGGCAACGCGGCTGCTCCCTTACATGATACCTCTGGTGCACCATGACCAGGCAGGCTTCATTCCTCACCAGGAACACAACCTTAAATATTCGGCGACTGCTGTCCATTATCGAGCTTGGGGCGATTGCAGACCAGGGAGGGGCGGTGTTCGCTATTGACAGGGAAAAGGCATTCAGCAGCCTTGAATGGGGGTACTTATATGCTGTATTACACAAAATGGGCTTAGGACGGAGGCTTATACGCTGGGTACAGCTACTATATACGGACCCGGCGGCGAGAGTATGTACGGGACACATGATATCAGAGCAGTACCGGGTGGAGCGGAGGATGCGCCAGGGGTGTCCCCTCTACCCACTGCTATTCGACCTTGCTGTAGAGCCATTAGCTTGTATTACAGACCAATCTTTTTTATATGTGTTGTTCAGAACTTGCGAACTGGACAGGCCTACAGAGGGCTCCAGCTGGGAGAGCAGAGGCACCAAATAGCATTATATGCGGATGACCTCCTCCTATTCCTGAAAGACACGGGGGAAGAACTGCCAGGAGCGAAAGCCATGATGAAACGCTTTGGGTCATTGTCAAGGCTGCGAGTGAACTGGCTGAAGTCCAGACTATTCCCTTTGGTGAGAGATATGAGACCACCTTGGAACATAGGTGATCTGCAGTGGGAGCCCCGGTGCTCTCGTTATCTGAGAGTACACATCTTCCACACCACGGAGGACGTGAAGGAAGGCAACATATGGAGGGCAATGCGTTTGCTCAAAGACACCATGGCTTTCTGGGGTAGGCTTCCCCTCTCAGTAATACGCCGCATCTCACTGCTTAAAATGGTGGCTCTTCCCCAGTTGCTATACTTCTCTGTCACGCTCCCTGTGTGGATATCGGCGGCATGGTTCTGGGAGCTGGACTCCTGCCTATCGGCATTCATATGGGGAACAGGGCGCAGACAAGTAGCCCTCAATACACTAAAATGGCCTAGGTCGGGTGGTGGTTTGGCTGTGCCTGATATTGAGGCCTATTATTTGGCAGGCCAGCTGCAGCGATTCACACAGTGGGTGGCGGGGAGCAGGGAGCCGGACAGGGGAGTGCCACCCTTCACCCCGGATACAGCTGGGGTGTTCCGCACCCTGCTCGGGACTGCCAAGCCCCAGCAGGTCCACAGTAATGAACACAGAGTGATACGTTGCTGCTGGGGCAGATGCCTGTAGAAAACCAGAACAAAATGCCCATACTCACCAGAAATGATGATGTCGCTGTTAGAGACCCTACCCCATAGAGGACAGTGGCAGGGAATTGATGATTGGGTTCAGGCAGGGGCAACAAAGGGGGGGGTTCTCTTCCGGGTCGGGGAGCTTCTCTCCTTTGTGGACTTCAGCGCTGATCGAGTTATACCACAGGGACATTTTCTGCTATATGGGATGGTCACGGGGGCTATAAGGCGCCACTGGGGAGCGGGCATGACGGAACAACCACGACACTACTTGTGAATACATAAGCCTAGCTGGGGGCACTATCAAGACTGTTGCATGCCTCTACAGAGCTATAGGGCGAGATTCCATACAACCACTGGACTGATTGCACCATAAATGGGGGGACGACATTGACAGGCCACTAGACGACAAGGACTGGGACAATATTCTAGAACGGACCACCAAAGTATCTCGAAACGCTCTCGTTAGTCTGAAAAGTTTCTATATACTTCACCAAGCATATCTAACCCCAGAGCGTATCAACCGATATTTCGAGGGCGCGGATGCGAGATGCACGAGATGTGACACGCAGGGGGCGACTTTTACCCATATGATGTGGAGCTGCATCTCCTTAACACAGAACTGGCAGGAAATCACACAGGAGACGGCTAGAATAACGGAGAGGGTGGTTCCCTGCACACCAGCCCATATATTGCTCAACCTGTTCCCCCACACTGCCAAAACCAAGACCACAGCTAGATTTCAAGACCTTGCATTTATCCTCGCAAAACAGCAAATTACTAGCAGTTGGAAGAAACCGGAAGGCCCCAACGTACACAGATGGAAGTGGGAACTCAAGAAATGGGCCGGTCCTGCTTAGAAATGCAAGACGAGGGGTGGGCAAGCTGGAATAAGCACAGACATGGGAGGGGCTGATGGCAGCCCAACAGAGAGATGACAGAGCATCTGAAGCTTCCACAACAGAGAGACTCCCACAAATAGAGAACCCCCTGGGGCCAGGTTAGGACAGAATGCCGCTATGGATCCCGGGAAGGGGTAACGCCCTACAGAACAACACAGGAAAGGACAGAGATACAACAAATGAATGTCTTCAACAGGAACATACTCAATTCAAAAAAAGACTTCTTTAGAACTGAACTAGAGAAAGCCAAAAAGAGACCCCACAAGCTCTTCAAACTGGTCAAACACCAACCTAATAAACTGGCTAAAACCTCGAAAGAAACCCCCAAGTCTCTTATATCCTCAGAGGAATTCTCCTCTTTCTTCGCTGACAAAATCTCATCCCTTGGAAGCGAACTCAACTCCATCACACACCCTCAACCCCTTCATGACCCGCCTCCTCCCACCACGACGCACCCACAGGCTTCTCCCAAAAATCATGCTCACTGGTCTGTCTTCAAAGACTATGACGAAGACCCCAGCTCTAAAATCCTATCTACCTTAAACCTGAACAACCATTTTAATGACCCGCTCCCTTCCAGCTGCCTAGCTGCCATTGCCCAATACATTATTCCTAGCTGGACTACAATAATCAACGCCTCCCTCCAGCAGGGAACGATGCCTGACTCTCTAAAAGCCGGCCAAGACATCCCCATTCTGAAAAAGCCGTTGCTGGATCCAGCCTCCCCTGACAACTTCAGACCCATCCCCAACATCCCCCTCTTAGCCAAAGTGCTGGAGAAATGTGTGCAACAACAACTAAGTCAACACATCAACAACTTCCACCTGCTCGATGACTTCCAATCCGGATTTAGACCAGGGCACAGCACCGAAACCACCATGCTCCACATCATGGATTATGCCCTCCATGCCCTTGACCAAGGCAAAACTTGTCTCCTCATTTTTCTGGACCTATCCTCGGCCTTCGACACGGTCAACCATCAGAAACTACTTGAACGTCTCAAACTCAGGATGGGATTGGATGGCACTGTTCTAGAATGGTTTAGGTCCTTCCTCCAAAACCGGTCACAGAGATTCCTAATCAACGGCAACCTATCGTCACTATCCCCGGTCACGGTTGGAGTCCCTCAAGGATCAACCCTGTTCCCCACCCTTTTCAACCTTTACCTAGAACCGCTTACCGAAGTATTATGCGCTGCTAATATCTCCTATCATATGTACGCTGATGATACGTAGATCTACATCAAAACTTCATCTCTTGAAGATATTCTCTCCCTGAACGAATCCCTGAAACTCACCGTCCAATTGCTCGCATCAAATTAACTCAAACTCAATGCAAAGAAAACAGAATTTCTCCTGGTCTCCCCTCCCAATACCAACCTTGAGATTCAATCATGGATCAAGGCTATCACAGCCTTAAATTGCCCACCGACCATTGTGGACTCGGCCAAATCCCTGGGAATTACCCTCAACAGCAACCTGAACATGCGGGACCACATCAATTCGATGGCTCAAACAGCCAGATTCCACCTGAGCTACCTTAGGAAATTGAAATCCTTCCTCGATGTTCCAGACCTAAAAATGGCAGTCCAAGCACTTGTCATCTCTAGACTGGAATATGGCTACTCTACCCTTTCGGGTTTACCCAAGACTACTTACCACCACAAGGAAATACGATCATATTTCCCCACACCTGAAAGCTCTCAACTGGCTTCCCCTGGAGGCTAGAATACAGCTCAAGCTACCATGCATCACGCACAAAGCTTTATACTCTAACTCCCCTGCATATCTGGCACAGAAATTTGTGATCTCCAGAGGAATCAGAAACTCCGGATCTGCCAGAGACCTCTTGCTCCAACCTGCCCCCTTTCGGAAAAAAAAAACTTGCAATCGGGCCTTCTCCGGGGCTGCTCCAAGAATATGGAACTCTCTCCCACCCAACATCAGAAGAATCCCCTCTCTGATTCGCTTCAAAAAGGATGCCAAAACCTTCCTTATGGGCAAACTTCTTGTTTAAATTTTGCCTCAACTACCACTATGGCCCTCACATATGGCCGTCCATTGCCTCCCTTTGGACTTCCTAGTCACCCCATCAGAAACTTGGGGCCTTGTCTTGAATAATTGTAAACGTAATCTGTAAATATGGTATCTCGTCTTGAGTAATTGGTTATGTGTACTTTAAATACGTGCCCTTCTTTCCCTTATGTATCCAGCACCCCGCCCCCTTAATACTCAATCTGTTACTGGTTGATTCTAAGCCTGTCTGTATATTGCTTTGCTCTCCTGTAAAGCGCTCTCATACCATAACGGGTCAAGTTCGCACTCTATAAAACGCATAAATAAATTAAAAACAGAGGGTCTCCCGGCGAAGCACCATCACCCACAACTCAAGCACAGGGGCAGCTCACGTCTGAGCACAATAGAAGTAGCAGGGAGACAGCAGTGCAGGGCAGGAGGGGGAAGAGGGTGGGGTTTAGTTTAGTTTTTTGTTAGGGAGGGGGGTGAGGGGAAGCTGCCTGGTTACATGTGGAAGAATTCTCAGACTGAATGGGTGACTGACAAACTCAGAACCTGGGACTACCAGACCAGGTAAAGGCTGCAATGTGATGCATTACACTGATCCTGTAACTTATCTGTTGAAACCGCGGAGAGCGGCCCTGCTCTATACCATGTAAAAGGCAATAACATTTGTTTAAAAAAAAAAATACCATCTGCTAATCTAGAATACAACACCTTTGACATTAGAATATGCCCGCTTTTCTGTTTATGAAATTGATAAAATAGCTGCCTAATCACCATTTTTGATATACCCTCCAAGTTAAATTAAAAAGGAATACCTATTAAGAACTTCAACGAATACTGTCTGAATATAATTGAAACTGTTGGAGTCTTCTGAAAGAATCGATAAGGAGCTGTGGGATGTTTAGGGATTGATAACTATCAATAACATTTTTCGGAAAAAGGGAATTTCTAGTTTTTAGCAATCTCGCTTCATCGTGATATTAATAGCAGTTAATACATTTTTTAGATCCTAAAGGGATACATGCTGTTTTAAACAATTAGAAATAAGCGGCTTTTACTTGGAAGGTCACATTAGAGTCCACCTGGATCTAAAATAGGCTAATTATGATGCCCTTTATAAACAAGATATAATATTAGAAGCAAGATATACAATTTGAAGTTGAACTAAGAAATAATTATTTATCATTGTTATCAATCCCTCTAGAGTTTGTAAAACCATCAGCGAGTTGAAAACTAAACATTGGATCTGAACATCCTATAGTAAGCTTGAGATATTAAGTAAGCGTTCCTGATTGGGTCTTCTCTTTTTTTAAATCCTTATTCTATCAAAAACAAGAAATCTCGGTGACTTTTGGCTTTCTATTAATTCCTCTTTATATAAACTAGTCACGCTCCATTTCTCCTTTATACACCCTTGGAAAACGAAAACATGAGATATTTCTGGATATTCCCTCATTTTCTCTCTTAAGTACACACCTTATTGGTGATGGTTAATCTACTTTGCAATATATCATGAACTGTAGTGTAACTCTCAAATAATTATATTTTAGGTAAATGTGTGGCTTTTCCTGAAGAAGACGCAGCTTGCGTCGAAACGCGTGTCGAAGACAACATTTATATGATTAGTTAAGGAGAATTAATTGTTTGCTTTTATACCTTGGAATGTATGTATTTACATGTTAATTAGAGATAGAATATAGTATGAAATGTGTAAGGAACTGATTTTAAATTCGTAATAAATGATATATTTTTTTAAACTTTAACAAATTAAAATTGTAATTTTTTCTGTTGACTGTTACACTAAGTTCATAAAGAATGTGTACCTAAGAGACATACTTATCTGGAGATTCATAACTTTAGTAACCTTGTAATTGCCTACGGATTTATTTTTCACTGTATGTATTTAGTGCCCTGCCCAGGAATTGTTGTATCAATTCGACAGGGGGTCCTTGTTACCTGCATTCGAGAGGAGTTTCACTGACACCTGAATAAGCAGTGTCTCCTTTGTACAATGCTGTCTCCACCTCCTGTAGTGGTAGTGCACCAGAGAGGAGATAACTGGTTTGGACTGGGCTCAGAGACTCTTGCCACAAAGAAAACAATGACAAACTGGTGTATAAGTGTTGCACCAAAAACCCCAGGATTTTAGACTTCTTCAAGGAACAAGACAACCCTACCAAGAAGAAGAGCGGAAGGACTGTGTGAGGAGCGCTGCCTTTTTTATGAGAGGGGTGGGTTGGCCTGCAGTTGCTGCTTCTGGCTGTGGTGGAGGACAAAGGACTGACTCTTTTTATCCTGCCTGAGAAGGACTCTCAGAGGGCTTGTGTGTGCTGGCTTCCTGTTCTTGGAAACTCAGGGACATCAATGTTTGCGTGTGCTCGACGTTTACAAGGTTTCCTTTTTACAGCGCTCCTTGGGCTTTGCATTTAAAATCTCATTTTCGGCAGCACTTTGCGTGCTCTGAATTGATAAGAGCGCCGTGTTTTGGCCTGCCTCAATGCTGCAGACTTTTCAGCTGAGAGCTCGTGAGCTCTCCATTAAGAGAGATTAGCCTGCACGGGGCCCTGCTCTGCTCCCGGCCTAGGGCGGAGTCTGGGGCCCGGTTACTCCATGTGCTCAAAGTAACTTGAGATCACTGAGCAACTGCTCTGCCGATGCTGTAGGACACTAGGTGCTGCTTAGCAACCTCTCGACGTCAGGGAGAACAGCTGCTACTCGATGCACCACCGCTCAGTGGGATGCCGGCCTGCGGACCTCAAGGACAAGCTCTAGCAACTTAGAGCTGCATCCCTACACCAGGAGAAAGGAAACCCCTTGCGCCTCCTGCACAGTGCAGCAGGGGTGCCGACCTCACAGAATCTGCTGGTCCTGGCCCAAGGACAGATTAGTGTCTCTCCACCTGCCTCCTCACATTGCTGATTCCTAACTCCAGTGCCGCCAGGTTGCATGCACCTGCCAGTGAGGTTGGAGGGACAGCGGCATGACCCGTAACTACATGTTTGGTGGTAGCACTTGCTGGGGTCCCTGAATTACTCTTCTCTCCACCCAGGCCTCCTTCGTGGGGTCAGGCCAGTTACGACCAGCCGGTCAAGTGCAGCATGTCCAGCCGGGTTAAAGGGACCATGAGGGATTAGGAAAGAAAGTGTTTCTGGTGCTTCCCTTACAGGGAAGAGTTGTTTTCCTAAGAATTACCACATGCAGTTTTGGAAAAAGTGGTTTCTGGTGCTTCCCTTGCAGGGAAGGTTTGCTTTCGTAAGAATTAACACACGCAATTTCAATAGAAATTGTTTCTGGTGCTTCCCTTGCAGGAAAGTGTTGTTTTCCTAAAATTACCACTTGTACTTGTTTTCCCAAGTGTTATCCTGTTTTCCTAATTCACCTTGTTCAGTTATTTACAAAGCGAATTTACTTCAGTGCATTACATGTGATATCAGGACCAAAGTGGCAAAGTGATTATTGAGTTATGTGATTATGGTCTAGTATGTTTTTATGTATAATACAAAGGATATTTATATATAACCTGTTGTGGAGTCTCTTTTTGTGGTGCGCCTAGTGTGTCACTGGTGTGTGTGTTCCGCAAACGCTTTACACATTGCCTCTGGGATAAGCCTGATTGCTCAGGCAGTCTACCAAGAGGGTGAGTAGGGTTTATCTTGTGCTTGTGTAACACCCTTATCCTGACTAGAGCGGTTGGTTCTGGCTGGCTTAGGTGCATACCCTTGCCAACCAGAAACCCCATTTCTAACAGATCTACCTTTACAAATGAAATCTACTAAGAGAATACAAGTTACTGTGAGTTGCATGAATGGGCCTAATTAGACAGCAAGCAATAAACATTTAAAAACAGTAGGGCATCCCACAGGGCACTTTAAGTCTCCTTTAGGCGATGAAGAAACCCCCATCCTACTTGAACTCCCTTAGATCCCCTTGCTGGTCCACAACATCTTCAAAACCAGCTGCATCGTTTACAAAAATTTCAAATGATGCAGCTGCTTTTCATGATGTAATGGGCCAACAAAGCAACGATGACCTGAAGCACATCTCTTATATTTTTTCAGTGGAACATCTAACATTATGATTGTTTGATGTTTATTACAAAGTTCCATGTCTCAGATTGACTGATGTGACTCCCACCTTACCCCACCGGACCACTACACATATAAAGTCCTTAAATACCATGTAAAAATAATATAGAGTCAGTTTCCTTACCTTAAACACTGGGGTTGTATTTTGTTGGTGCAAAAGCAGAAAAGGAGATTTGGTTCTGTACCCTCCTGTTCTTTGTCAAATATTTTGTAAAAGCCTTCAGGCTTTACCATATGCAGACATGAAAAATGTTACTTAATTAGTAGTGGCAACCAAACATATAAATTATACATCAAAGCCAAGTTACTAACCTTTGGAAGAATATAGTCCTTCAAGCTGAGGGGTTTGCGGTCTCTGCAATGATTCTCCCCAAGGAATAGGGGTATAACCTACGTAATTTGGGGAATGGCTGAAACAACTAAACTACATTTCTGTCATTCCTATATTGTGCCACTCAAACAGTTTTTTGATTTCTGTCTGAAATTTCAGATATTGCAGCTAGATATATAACCCAGCAACTGAAATGCATTTTAAATCAGACAAGCCTTTTGGCTTTCTCAAAGGTGGATGATAGCTGTTTAAGATGAACGAGGAACAATGATTTTATTGTAAATAATATTGAAAATGTTTCTATTCTGAAATTGTGAGACTGTGAATTAAATATCACTGAGGCCTTTGGAAAGAGTAATGGTCTTCATATTGTCTCAGTCATGCCAGTTATGCTCATTCTACGTTAGACATGTGCACCCTTTTCTCTCCACATTTCGTCCATATGCATATCTTATTTTCAGCAGCCTCCTTTCACTCACAACTCCCAAACACACAATGCTCCAACTTACCTGTAACCAATGTATTTTCATTTACTTTTGCCTTCTCAATATGTTGGCAACTGGGTACCTCCCTCACACGCAGTTGCACAGAGTCACAATTGCAATTAGAAGAGGTCACCTTTGTTCTGTTTGTTCAGCAGAAATGCCAAGGATTGGATGACCAAGTCTTCTGAAAACCTTTTTGACTCACTAACAGGCACTGAGAGAAATTCACACTTCCTTCAGCCTTTGCTCAAGATCGCCCAATGGTGGCCCTTCAAGTGATCTAGGCATCTTATAAAAACATATGCCATTGCTTTTCCCCAAAATATTGTTTTCAATCAGAAGGTAATACAAAATTAAGAAGTAAATTATGTTGTGTCCTACTGTAATATTTGGCAGTGAAGGTTTGTGCTCTACACCACAACAGCTCCCATTTGCAAACTGCAAAGACTCGCCTCACAACAAATCAGGCCTCATTTCTCCTTTGCCTAATTAATACCGTTTTTTTGCATTTATCATCACTGCGGAAGAGAGTCTAAATGAATCAGGGTAAAGGTAGAGCAATAAATAAAGAAGTCTGTGAGGTACTCACAGTATTATTATCTCAAAGTCTTTTAGAAGTTCTCTGGGTATACTCAGTTAGCTGCTACCTACATCATTAGCTCTTTATTGATGTCATAACTGCAATTTCACAATTGCTTTATTAACCTCCTTGCTTTCTCAAATATGCTTGAAAATTCACCATTTGCCCACTGTTATTTGAAAAATGTCCTTCGGGGAGAACCCCTCCGAAGCCCCTTTATGACAGTTGGGTTCGCTCGCTATACTTGCTCGTCACAGGGTACTTATTCTGAACTTGCACCCACACCACTTTCAAATGTCACCAGTCACCACTGCTTATGATACAGAGGAGCATGCAATAAACATGGCCTTTGGGAACCAACAAGAATCTATGAGGAGAAAATCCTTCAATGTGAAAAAACAACTATATAGAGGGAGCACTCATTATCTTAGAAATAGTCCTTCTGTAGAAATTCAGAGCAGTTCAAAATATAGTTTTCAGCTTCTGATCCAAATACGAGGAGAGAGCCAAACTTTGATTTAGAGCCCACCAGAGAGAGACTGATCACTTTTTACTAATAAGGACTGACCTGTTTTGAACTACTGCATGCACAAATGGCAAAATCCCACTAGGGAGTAACTGACTAATGACAACATTGTACAAGGACTAGCCTATTTAAGGTAATTACCTTACAAGAATAAATCCTGATGAAGTACTTGACAGGCCGAAACGAGTTGACTGGGTTGACTGGAATGTACAGTTTTGATGAAAACTAATAAAGAGGGTTATTTTGAAAAATCTAAGTTTGGCTCCCTCCTCGTATTTGGATCAGAAGCTGGAAACAATATTTTCAACAGTTCTGAATTTCCACAAAAGGACTATTTATAAGATAGTGTGTGTTCCCTCTACCATAAGGTTATTATTAATCCTTCCATTAATGCACTTTTAAATAAAACCTACTCTAGGGCTACAGTTCCACCCAGCTGGAAGCAGGCACAAATGTTACCTCTATTAAGAAGCCAAGTGCAGACCCGGATATTCCAGGCAACTTTTGGCCGATCTCACTCTTGCCTGTGCCTTCTAAGTTACTGGAAATGTTTATGAATTGCCAACTCTCAACGTACATTGATACTAACAAACTATTACATCCCAGGCCAAGGTTCAGCAAAGAGACTGGCCTCCTGGAGGTCTCTGAAGTGATTAAAGGTATCATCAATGGGAGAGCTATAACAGTCATGGTATTGTTCGACCTGTCAGCAGCTTTTGGCACAGTCCCACATGCCAGGCTGCTTGAACGTCTTCTTGAGATTGGTATCAGAGACAAGGCTTGGAAGTGGATGAAATCCTTCCCAGAAGACAGGTGGCAAGATGTTAGGTCACCTCCTTATTCATCTAGCAGCCAAAATGTCTCGGCAGGGGTCCCTCAGGGGTCAGTCTGTAGCCCCCCCACTATATTTATTATCTATATGACTCCCCTTGCTGAGTTGGATGAGTTGTTTGGGGCTAAAATAATTTCCTATGCCAATGACACACAGAATACTTTCTCTTTTGGCAAGGGAGTGCCTACTGAGCAGTGCCTATTGAACAAGATGCTATTAAACCATGCCTCTCATCGGTTTTCCGTTGGTTTAGTTTCTTACAATTGAAGTGAAACACAGAGAAGACAGAAGAGCTCAGTGTGGGACTTGACATTGACCCCTTGCTTGAAGCACTCTGGCCAGAAAGGATTTCTCCATCCAACAGTTAACTGAAAATAGTAAATAATCTAGGCTTGAAATTTGACAGAAAAATGTTTTTCCATATTCAAATAAATACAGTTGTAGGCAAATGTTTTGGCTTTTTTGTTAATGACCAAAGAAATTCCAGGACCTTTAAGTCGGTCCCAACTAGGATTTCAGTGGTTTTAGCATTGGTCGTATCCAGGCTGGATCATGCCAATGCCTTATATGCTGGGCTGCCGCACTATCTTGTCAGAAAACCTTAATCAGTACAGAATTCTGCTGCCAGGTTTGCTCTTAGTCTGCCTAGAAGGGAGCATATTTCCCTTTCATTTGCACAATTTGCATTGGCTTCCTGTGCACAAGAGGATCCTATTTAAGACATGTCTTCTGGTTCACAGAGCGCTTCACCTCAATGGACCTTACTATCTAGCCGCACAGATTTGAACTCGGGCTTATTGAGGATGAAGGACATTCTAGGAAAATACTCAAAACATGGCTGTTTGTTCATTAGCTCTTTCCTTTCTTTATCTATTGCCCTTACTGTATTGCTCAGCGATGGTACACTCTTTGGAGTAGCTGTGCGCTTAATTAATCCATAATAACATAGCATAATATAACAGAGCGGGTTAAGTCCTTTATGGGGATCTATGGTATGAAAATCAGCAGACAATATCTCATAATCAAAGCTAAAGAAAGATGAGTTGATTGAAAAGGGAAAGAAGGATGGTAAGTTGAAAAGAAGGTTGGGGAAAGGGTGGATGGGTGAAAGGATCATTTGGTAGGTGAAAGGATGGGTGAAAGAGTGGATGGGTGAAAAGATGTGTGGATGGGTAAAGGTATGTGTGGGTGGGGAAAAGATAGGTAGAAGAGTAGATAGGTGAACCCATGCATGGGAAGGTGAAAGGGTGGGAGAAAGGATGGGTGAATGGGTGAAAGGATGCGTGGGTGGGTGAAAGTATGTGTGAAAGGGTGGATGGGTGAAAGGATATGCAGGTGAGTGAAAGAATAGGTGAAAGGGTGGATGGGTGAAAGAATATGTGGGTCGATGAAAGGATGGGTGAAAAGGAGGGTGGGTGAAAAGATACGTTGGTGGATAAAAGGATGCCTGCATAGATGAACAGGTGAAAGGATAGGTGAGTGAAAGACTGGATGAAAGGGTGGATGGGTGAAAGGATGTATGGACGGATGTACGGAAGTTGTAAGACTGAATGATGAATTAAAGAACGAATGGATGACAGAATGTAAAGGTAAAAAGGTGGATGTCAACGGGTGGATCGAAGGGTGAAAGGATGAATGAATAAATGCTTGAATGGAAGAGACAGGTGAGTTCTTCTGGGGAGGGTTGGGCTCCCTTGCTTCGCTGACTTGGTGCCATCGGAGAGTTGGTTCAAAGTGGGGAGTATTTTAATTTTCTGACTACTGCCAACAATGCCTTTATTTTATGTGCTCTTTGACAGATTTCGGAGCATGCTTTAATACTGAAGAAATGCAGTATAGATAGCTATTGAGAATTGTTAAAGAATCAGTTCTTGACTATTAATCTGAAAAGCCCGTCGATTGTGGCTGATGTATTTGTTCATGGAGTCTAGGTAAATACAGGGAATGGGTGTCTGACGATACCAGGTTTTATTTGTCTTCAGGCTTTGCAATGCCATTTTCTTTTATCACGTTATTAATGTGGCCTCATTCATGTGTAAAATCACGATTCTCACTTCCCCATGGGCAGCTGCTGGGGCCCAACAGGCCTGACAAAGATCTGAGCTGATCTGTAGTGCGTATTTTACCACGTTTTGCAATCTTTTGTTTGGTGACTTGCACTGGCTGAGCTGATCTGTAGTGCGTATTTTACCACGTTTTGCAATCTTTTGTTTGGTGACTTGCACTGTCCGTCAACGCGTTGGAATTCTGCATACGAGTCATACCTTTTTATCTTTCGCAAGGGTCAGATAAGACTTGTAACATGATATCTTAAATTCATGACGTGCGCCGCGTAAGAGAAGGGGCTTTCCCAGGCTGTGCCCATGGGAAAATCTTCACTGGCTGTGAGTGTAGTAAATTCAGTTCCATGACAGAAGCAAGACAGTGAGCATTCTCTCAGGTGAATACAATGGATTCCCGGGTGGAAATCGCTGGTAGAAATATATACACATGTATATTTTTAGTGACATTTGACAATTTTGATAAAAACTGGCAGTGTAGCCCTGATTATGAGATGAACACCTTGTGGAATTCATCTCTGCTCAAAAATAAGTGTGCTGGATTCCCTAGGTGTAGGTACAACAAGCACAATTTTACTGGCTAGAAAATGGGGTCGATAAAATCACCTTGGGAATGGGTTGCAGTGCAACTCAGCACTGGTCCTAGGTTGCTCCAAGGCGCTGGTAGCAGCATGAAATATCCCCCTGTACCAGACCACTCCTCTTGAAACACACAAAAGGTGATGGGAGGCTACTTGCAATAAGTCTAACCACTGGCAAAGCTAGGGATAGCACTCCAACCCATTGTTCTTTTGCTCACTATGGCCCATATGTAGGTAGCCTAATACCGGTCGGTAACGGCCGATTTTCGGTAAATATACCGTTACCGACCGGTATTTAGGCTTTTGCTATGTAGGGGGATCATTTCAGGATTCGGTAATTTACCGAATCGGTAATTTTACCGATTCGGTAACCTGAAATGAGATGTAGGGGGAGTGTGTCGTGGGTGTGGGGATTCGTTATTTACCACCAACTAAAAGTTGGTGGTAAATGACGAATAGGTGTAAAAAAGCATTTTTGTGCACTTTGAAGTGTGCAATGTGGCAGACATACATGCCCTTAGGGCATGTATGTGCGCCACATGTGCACACATGGACGAATCAGGGGTGCAACAGGGTGTCAATGTGACACCCTGCCACCCATGATGATGCCTCCCACATTACCGATTCGGTATTTACCGATTCGGTAATGGCAACTGGCTTCCCATTCATTCCTATGGGCCTCCAGGCCCATAGGAATGAATGGGAAGCCAGTTGCCATTACCGAATCGGTAAATACCGATTCTAAAATACCGACACTTACCGATTCGGTATTATTTTACCTACATTACATTTACCGATTCATAAATACCGAATCGGTAAAATTCGGTATTTAAGAATCGGTAAATGTAATTTACCTACATATGGCCCTTTGCCACCTTAGTTTGGGCCCAGTCATATGCAAATCAGTCTTGACCCTGCTCCTCATGGGAACAGTCCAGCCCAAACTGCCAAGCCAGATTCTCCCTGAACCTGAACACAAGCAACCCAGCACCAGTTTCGCCATAGTTATGGGCTCATTAGCCAGGTATAGTTTGGTTCATAAGACCATTCCTTCTGTCTTGAACTCCATGGATTAAGGAACAGGAAGATATATGTGTGGAGATACCAGTTGGAATGCTCAATTACAGCGACTTGGTGTCTCCACACATATATCCTCCTACCCAGGACCTAATCAGCAGTATCAGCACTAAGGGCTTGAATACAAGCTGCATGGTACTGGGGTACAGAGCCGGCTTTAAGGTGCTGCAACTGTTGCCATCAACCAGACGCTGAGCTTGGAAGTATTGCGTTTTGAAATATCTTTTGGGTTTAAAAGCATGTGCTGGAGTTACACGAGTGTCGATCGGTTTTCAGGCAACAATAAAACTGTTGAGTTAACTCTTGTAATTAATGTCCCTGCTGGAGAGAAATTGGAGTTTTGTCTAATGGCAGTTTTAACTCATAATAAAGTAGTGGAGAGGGTTAATATGACTGCTGAAAGGAAAGTGTACCATGTAGATCACAAAATTGTATTTTATGCAGATAGGTTACTGCTTTTGTCAAAGAAATCCTTTTGTTACTTGCAGTTTGTAAGCTACGATCCCTATATAGCACTGTGAGCTATGGACTGTGATCAAAGAGCTGCATGCAAACTGCTAGGTAAAGGTTGAATCCTTATGTATGCTCCCTGTCTTTCATTATCCTAATGTTGCTAAAAAGGGTTAATTTGGGTAGAAATATATTATTTTTAGTCAAAGCAACCCAAATCACTGTGTCACATTTTAAATTGAGTATTTGCTTCTCCTGAACAAGGCATCTTAAAAAATACCGTCTACCAGTATGGATGACGTGAATCTTACAACTTGCAGTCCTCAATGTCTTAAGTCACATTTCCTTTATCTTGATCTACACATGTATGATTCATTGTCTCTGTATAATGTGAGTGTGATGCAAACTGCCCTCACACCCTAAATTGGTATGACTAGAGCTGAAAAAACAATAAAATACAAGTGAGAGAAGAGCTCTGGAAAGATGAAGGGCGCTGCTGGGGGTGGTAGTGAGGGAATCATTGAATTGGAGGGTGGCAACAAAGTTTGCTGCACTGGACGTTAGTGCAAAAGCTGGCCCTGATGGGTTAACAGTAACATTACAAGTTAATTTGCCATTACCATTTGGTAAATCTGCACCAGGGCATTTAAACTATGAGCAAATCCCTATGGAATTGGGAATTATTGTGTGTGACCAATTTTTATTGTCGTAAACCACACAAAATTCCAAATTCTGCAAGTAGGTGGTAAATGTATGTGGGCATCTGTGGGTGAGATGGAGGTTGAAGGGGTTAGGGGAGCAGAGAAGGGAAAAGGAAGGTAATCTATGGCAGGTGTATATAATGTTCCACCTTGTCAAATAAATGGGGAATGATGCTTGGCATCTTCTGCAGCCAAAGCCTAATGCTATTTCTAAAGGCCATAAAAATTGGGTATGGATCTCCTATACTCTGAAAAAACAGGTGTAAAAAACCTAACCACTTTAAACAAGGCAGAGCAAAATTTCATGCAGCAATTCCGCTCCATCTAAGAGTGCAGACACCGAAGCATTTGGGACCCAGTAAGTGTGTACTCATAGGGCTAATGTACTTCAGAATTTGGAAATCTTTCATTGTACTGGTTAAATTCTATACGTCAAAAGCATAAAATCAATTCAAGTGCCACTGCCTTAACCACATAAAGAGGAATTTTCAATACTTGCCATACAATAAGCCATCTACGAATGTGGTGACAATTTTACCCTCCAACTGGAAAAATCTCCAAATCTTGGACTGGAGAGGGATTAACCTGGAAAACTTAAACGTTATTCTTGTAAGTTCTTCACAAATAAGAAATAATTTTATGTCATTATTCAGACAAATCATGCTTTCATCACAAACACAGTGCCTCTCTTCATAAGATTTTATTAGAGTATGAGTGATATATATAAAATGTGCAATGGTGTTCTACAGGTTTATTTTTTAATGTAAATAGGTGCTTCCTGGGTCACCGTAGGGTGAACAAAGTGTTATCTGAAAAATGTAGACAAGCTTTGGAACATATCCGGGTCACACCTTTTACTTTTGAAAACACTATGGATATAGGCTTGTTTTCAACTGTCAACATTATCACCCTAACTATGAGTCATAGAATTCTACTCCGTCTGATTCCTGGTGGGTCATAATTTCCACATCTGTTTTTTCCTGGAATGGTAGAACAAGATCCAATGTCACTATGTAAAAATTCTGCATCAAAAAATAGTATGAGGCTTTGAAGCCTCATTCCCCAATTTTGTTTTCTTACAGGATGCATGCTACCTGCTGCCAGAAAACACATTCCCCTTCTCTTCTCCCGAAGCCTGGGTGCCTGCTCCTCTACAGACTGATCAGCATCGGCATCGGGCATCTAAAAACAGAATTAAGTTCATCCAGTAGCGGCAGTTCTGCTTACCAAAAGTAGCCCACTAGGCACTCGCATTCGATGATGCTTGGCTTCATGCCGGCAAGTCAATCTTCTTAGCCATTTAGAGTTTGAGTATAGGTTGAGATTGTTTCATCCCCAAATCATCTAATCATTTGCTTTACCTGATGAATCTCATATCCTTGCACAACACCTCATACTCATAATATAAGGCCACCTCTCACCTCTGAAAAATAATGTATTGTAATCATTCAATTTTACCCTTCTCATGTTTTTTAATAGCAATTGTCGTTCATTAGAGAAACACCAGTCTGAACTTTTTCGATTTCTTACTTGATCATTGCCCAAATGCTGTGCTTTTGGCACAAACATGGCTGAATGAGTCCTCAGCACCAGACATTGTAGTTGCTTCGCCCTCAGATTATCGCATCCTTAGAGTGGATTGCTCAAACAAGAAGGGGCGGGGTGCATTGCGCTTATTTTCAAAGCACAGTATGTGTGTAAATAGAATAATTCACCATCCCCGGCTGTGAAGCTTTATTGTTTTCCTTGACTCTCTCTAATATTTTCACCATGTCAGTTGCTCTGATATATTGCTCTCTCGTATGGCAGGCAAATGGAACTCCAGTTTAACTGAGGCCCTTTCCCCCTACATTGTAAAGTATGCTACCTTTATAATTCTCTGGGATTTGAATATCCATTTCGACAATAAATCATGCAAAAGTATCTCCTCTCTTAGTGAAGATCTCAGGGCCCTTGATGTCCAGCATGTTAACAATGGTCCTACCCATGAAGGTGACCATTTGCTTAATCTTATTTTCTCAAAAGAGAAGAATATGCATGCTGATCAAGCTTTACCCCTGGCCTGGTCTGACCATTTCACGGTTCGCTTTTCCGTCTTTATTTGAGTAGCGTCTCTGCCAAGGGCAGCCCAGTCCAACTCCTCTGACAGAAACTGGTCGAAAATCCTATAGCGTGGATGACAAAGAAAAGTATAAGTCGGCCCAAAAAGATTACCACATAAGCTACCATACATCTAGAACCTCCTTTTTCTCGATTAAAATCAGCACGGCCCAAAACTGTTTGAAAACACTTTTTCAGGTTGATAAAACACTTTTTGGCCCTGCAAACACAGGCCCGATAGTCGCTCTCTCAAAACTCCAGTGTGATGAGCTAGCCACTTTTATCTCGAACAAGGTTGCAGACATTCATGCCACTTTCTCCCCTATATCAGACATTCATGTTACCCCCCCACATTACATTATAACTCCCAACAGGGTCATTCCACCAGAACCTGCTCACTGTGCTTATTTCAGCTCCTGGACCCCTCGACATTTTTAATTTCTCCTCCCCTCCGTTGAGTCATGCTCACCTCTTGACCCATGACCTCCTTCGGTGTTTGGCAAACTTGAACCATTTTCAATGGATTTACTTGCACAGCTTCTAAATGCCTCACTTTTGGGAGATGTTGTCCCAAGGGCATGGAAACATGCAGTGGTAAGGCCCCTACTCAGAAAACCAAATCCAGACATCTTTACCTGGTCTAATTATAGATCGATATTAATTTTGCTTACCTTTTCTAAAGCCCTAGAAAAGCACATGAATAAACAACAAACATTGTACACAGAACACTATGTCCTGTTCCACCCTTCACATTTAGGTCTTAGAGCCGGCCACAGTACAGAGTCATCCCTACTGGCCATAATAGAATATCTAAGAAATAACTAGACAATGGTAGCACCACTGCACTGATTCTGCTAGATCTCAGTGCAGCGTTCGACACAGTAAACCACAACACTCTACTCCAAAGGCTAGAGGTAGTAGGGATTCAGGATACAGCTCTGTCCTGGCTGAGCTTTTTCCTTTGGGGTCATGTCTTCTAAGTACACATCCATCAGCATCGCTCTAAGCTACACCCTCTACCTTCTGACGTCTCTCAGAGGTCCACTCTTAGTCAAACCCTCTTTAATTTGTATGTAGGGACACTTGTGAATATCATAGAAAAGTGCAGTCTCACCCTCCTCTCTTACGCCAGATATACTCAGATCATTGTCTCCTTGTCATCTCAGGAGAACCATAGAGCAGAGGCACTGAATAATTGCCTCATACAAGTCCGCTCCCAGATGAACACTCACTCCTTGAAGTATGTTGCTGGAATATGAATTTACCTTGAAAAAACAAACACAAAAGACAAGAGGCATTTGGCAAAACAGTTGGTTAAATTAAATGCTTTGTTCAGAAACATCCACAGAAACGGGACTGAGGACTGTCTCAACATACATTTGTTCTGAGTGCCATTATATACAGTCTTTGGAGCATCATAAAGCAATTAGGATCTCATTTAAGAGAAAGGAAAGCACCCAGTCATGAGGTGTAAATCAGGCCACCTGTTAGTGAATGTTGGAGGGTCACGACCTTCCGTGGACACAATGAGGGCCAGTGGATGAAGTGTCCAGATGTCCTGTATGGGGAGCGAGTGATCGCTTTACTGTATGTACTGTATGTGCTGTGCTCTGTTTGGCTGAGTGTTTCTTAATTCATGTAGCATCTAATTTTATAGTGTTTTAGGAATGTGTGCACTCCTCCTGCAATATGTGCTTTAATGAGACCAATCTCCTGCGACCATTGTGGTGTTGCTGCCTATCTGCCTATCTGTTGGACTGATCTGGGTTTTCCTGTTCCCGTGTTTGTCCGGCTGGTTACGTGGCACCCCACCTGTGATATGTCAATTAGTAGCCTCAGGCTGAGGTCACAGGGCCTGCTGTTCACGTATTTCTTACTCAGGGTTGACGGAGAGGCCATTGAGATTTCAACAACAGTGGCTTAATCTTTTTTTTTAATATACATGTGTGGTTGCATAGATTTACATCAAAATTAGCATCCCCCCTCTAGATGAATCTTCAAACACATATTTTACTCAATACTTCATAAATACTAGTCTATTTATTTGCATTCTACCCACTTTGAGACCTGTGTTTTTATAGCAGGAACCCCTCAATTGTAGGGAACCAGACAAAACAGTACAAGAATGAGGACCGGCAGAAATGATGTACACCGTCCCACCGGGGAGGCCAAGCAAACCAGCCTTCATACCGTTCGTGCTTTGGGGCACCTCCCTCCTCACACATGTTTGTTTGCAATTGATGCAGCATCTGGATGGCAAGAGTAAGTGTCTCGTTATCCATTGTAACGAGGCGAAACCAACCGTGGAGCCCCCCCTCAGAACAACGAAGGTGATCAACACCCTTTTCCCTCTTCTCTCTCGTCTGCAACAGGAGTGGACTCCCTCGGGGCCGCAGTTCCCCGTCCCAGCCGAAGAAAAGGGACACCGCTCCTTTAATTGGGAAGGCCTATCGCTCAACCCTGCCCCCAGCAGTGACGAGGACGAGGGATGGGCTGAAATACCCGGAAATGCGCTATCACAGATGTGTGCTGACACCGGAGGACGAGAGGATTACAGCGGAGCGGAGGATGAGGAAGCAGTAGAGGACTGCGGTCGGAGAGATGAAAAGAAGCGAACGGGATATCGAGGAGAAGTCGACTACGAGGCATCGAAGCCAGGAGGCCAACGACCCCGTGAGCCGCCCAGCCACGTTCCCGGAGGAGCGTGGCTCTCGCAGGTACGCGAGCGCTTCAGGGGCTGGGTGGGGAACAAGGGGCGCCGCCTGTAGCAGCGTAAGGGGACCTCAGAGCCTGGACTAGTGACACCCTGGTGATATCCCGGTAATAACCCCCCCCCCCAGCACCTCTCCTCACGATAAGCATTATCTTGAGCACTGAGTGATCCCTCACCCCCCTTCCCTCACGACATTAACTGAAAGATAACAGGCCACTGACCTTTGGAACCCTTTCTGTTTCTCTTCCCGGGATCATCGGTACCACGCCGCCACCCGAGGACCGAGCCAGCCCAAACTGGAACAATACCCTGGGAGGAGGAGGACGGCAGCAAGGAAGGACCCCCGAGGAACAGAGAAAGAGACTCCACTACCCTATTATCGACCCACGCCTATACGACGATGTGTGTACAAAACAATAAAAATCCTTGAAGCACCAAAACGGTCTCCAGTAGTATCTACCCGCTCACAAGTGGTGGAGAATGCGGGCACCCTAGACGCCATCTATACCGAGACGATGGAATCGCTAATACAACACCTGGTGAAGGGCCAGGACCAACTGAGTTGGGTGGTGGAACAACAGCTGACATCCGCCCAGGCCGACAGGGAAACTTTCAAAACCACGGTGTCGGCCCAATGGGAAGGTCTGCATGAGATGCTAAAGACCCAGGGGATCCATACCCAAACGGACCCAAGGTCCACGACCCCGGGGTCTTCCGGAATCTCTCTCTAGAAATATACAGTGGGGGAAGACCCAGGTGTGTTTTTGCTCAATTTCGAGCGTGTTGCTAGGGCTTGTGGTTGGCCCATAGACAAATGGCCGTTCTTTTTGTCACCTTTGCTCACAGGGGAAGCTCAAGCGGCCTATCAGGTGGCCAACCCGGGCGGGTCTACGCCCTATGGAGAGATCAAAACGGTGATCCTGGACCACCTGGGGTTGGATGCTGAGGCATATCGAGTACGATTTCGTAAAGAACGAGGCACACCCGGAGAGAATCCAAAGACTTTGTTCTTCCAGTTAAAGACGGCCGCCGATAAATGGCTGACCCCTGCCCACAGTACAAAAGAGGAAATAATGGACCGAATCTATCTGGAACAGTTTCTGGAGGCCCTACCATATAATACCCAAAAATGGTTGCGCCAACACTCCCGTCTCACCACCGAACAAGCCATGGAGATGGCTGCCACATATGCTCGTGCCCAGCCTAAACAACCGCCTTGTGAACCAGAGAAATTAAACCGTCCCATAGGGAACAGATACGAGCGAAAAACCCAGCCAGAGCCCGCAAAGATTCCCACCCCGAGACCAGTAGTGCCATAGTTCCGAGGACCTCAGTGCTTCGAATGTGGCGCTTGGGGGCACATAGCCCAACTGTGCCCCCAACGGAAGACGTCAGAAGAACCTATGGAGATCGGCTATGTCCCCAAAAGCATCCTATATACCGCCGAATTGGGGAGTGCATTCCATGTAAGTGTACGGGTGAACAGGACAACTATAAAGGCCTTATTAGACTTAGGTTGCCGACAGTCTGTTATACAGGCCGAATATGTAAAGCCCAACCAGTTCCTCTCCGACACCACGGTGCATGTAAGATGTGTACATGGAGATGTCAAGCCTTATCCTGTCGCCATCATACCCCTGGGTTTGCCCGACGGAACACAGTGTTTCGTCAAGGTGGGGGTGTTGGAATCCCTCCCTGAAAACTTCATACTGGGAACTGATAACCCCAAGTTTTTAGACTTATTCACGGGAAAATTACAACAACAGACCGTAGCCAGAGACTTGGGACGGGTCCCATGTTCCCCTCTCCCTACCCTGACAACCCCGAGCCATGGATATTAGACAGAAGCTTCAGGTTCGCACAGGCAAACGATGCTTCATTGATGAACGCATGGGAACAGGCCCACCGAGAGCAAGACAACCCCAACCCATCCTTTCCTCGTTTTTTGATAAAAGAGGGGCTATTGTATAGACAGGGGAATAGGAACGAACCCCATCAGCTGTTAGTCCCGACGGCGTTTAGAGAGCAAATCATGTTTTTTTCACACTCCCATTTAACAGCAGGACACATAGGAAGCGAAAAAACCACACAGAATGTAGTGCGCCACTTCTTCTGGCCCGGGGTAAACAAGGATATAAAGTCTCACTGCCAGGCCTGTGACGTCTGTCAAAAGGGGAACACCAACCGTCCCCCTGCAGTACCTCTCCAACCTCTCCCCATCATAGGAACCCCTTTTGAAAGAGTTGGGATGGATCTGATAGGACCTCTACCTAAAATCCTACGGGGAAACCAATACGCCCTTGTAATAGTCGATTACGCCACCAGGTTCCCAGAAGCATTCCCGTTGAGGTCCCCTACCACCCCCCTCATAGCGGAACGGTTTCTGGAACTGTTTTCTAGAGTCGGGTTCCCCAAAGAGATCCTATCGTATCAAGGGACTCCGTTCGTCTCCCGTCTAATGAAAGAGGTGTGTGGGCTTTTACAACTGTGACAAATCCGGACCTCGGTATGCCATCCCCAAACCGACGGACTAGTGGAGAGGTATAATGGAACCCTGAAAGCCACTTTGAAGAAAATGCTGATGGTGAACGGAAAAGAATGGGATCAGCTGTTGCCCTTGGCGCTGTACGTTATACGGGCACAGAGACAGAGCAGCCTCGGATGTTCTGCATTCGAGATGCTATAGGCCGACAACCTAGGTCTCTCTTGGAGATGACCAAAGAAGCGTGGGAGAAGGAAGAAGGGGAACAGGAGCGGGGAATGTTAGAGTACACGAAAGCCCTAAAATCCAAGATCGGGAAATCGAGAGATCTCGCTTATTCCTCTCTGGAGAAAAGCCAAATGAAACAGAAAACATATTACGACAGAGGGAAACGGTGGAGAAGACTGAACGTCGGGGAGTGGGCTTTGGTTCTCCTTCCCTCGTCCACGAAGAAGTTACAAGCGGAATGGAAGGGGCCATATAAAGTGGTGGGGACCATAGGGAGAACTAGCTACCAACTCCAAGTAAATGCGCGAAAGGTCCAAACATACCACATAAACCTATTGAAAAAATGAATAGGACCCCCGCCAAAGACAGCGCACCTAACCCTACCGACGCTTAACCCCTACCACTCCACGCTGTCCGACTTAGTAGTAAACGAAGATCTAACAGATCCTGAAAAGGAAGACCTCCAGAAAACCTTATCGGCCTTCACCAATCTCTTTTCGGATCAGCCAGGCAAAACCACCCTGACAGAACATCGGATCAACACGACCCCGGAAAAGACCATTAAACAGCGGCCCTACTGGATACCAGCGGCCAAGAGGGCAGCCGTCCAAAAAGAAGTAGAATCCATGTTGAAGTTGGGGGTTATACGACCCTCCAGAAGTGAATGGTCCTCCCCCATCGTTATGGTACCAAAACCAGACGGGAGTACGAGGTTCTGCATGGATTTTAGAGCCCTGAATGAGATCTCCTTGTTTGACGCCTACCCCATCCCACGTATAGACGAGCTAATAGAGAAACTGGGAGAAGCAAAATTTATTACAACTTTGGACCTGACCAAGGGATACTGGCAGGTACCGTTACGGGAGGAGGACCGAAAGAAAACCCCGGACGGGTTATATGAATTCACTGTGTTGCCCTTCGGATTACACGGAGCCCCCGCAACGGTCCAACGCCTCATGAACACCGTTCTTCGTAACTACCAGTCGTTTTAATCAGCCTACCTCGATGATATCGTGATCTTTAGCCCCGACTGGGAACACCATCTACAACCTCTCCAAACCGTGTTAGGGGCCCTACAACAAGCGGGGTTACACATCAATTCCAAAAAATCACGGGTGGGGTATCACAAGGTGAAGTATCTCGGATACGTGTTGGGTCACAGTGTGATAGAGCCCCAAATAGAAAAGGTCAGAGCGATAGCTGAAACCCCGTTTCCCAGCACCAAGAAAGACATGAGAGCCTTCCTAGGGCTAGTGGGGTATTACCGCCGCTTCATTCCTCAGTTCTTGGAGATAGCTGCCCCCCTCACGGACACCCTCAAACAAGAAGTCCAATCTCATGTCCTCCTAACTCCTTCCCCCGTTATGTGGAAAGCTTTCAACACCCTAAAACGAGTGATCACAACCAGTCCAGTGTTGTCCTCACCGGACTTCACCCGCCCCTATATTCTCCATACCGATGCCTCAGACTACGGGATAGGGGCTGTCCTCTCCCAAACGGACCAGGGCGGTACTGACCATCCCATCCTATATATCAGTAGGAAACTGTTTCCCCGGGAGCTAAAGTACCCTACGGTTGAAAAGGAATGCTTGGCAATTAAATGGGCTGTAGATAAGCTCAGATATTATCTAGAGGGCCGTCCCTTCACCCTTTACACCAATCACGCTCCCCTGCAGTGAATGAGCCGCAACATCTCCCTAAACCCGAGAGTAATGCGCTGGTTCCTCTCCCTCCAACCATTCGCTTTCACAATCAAACATCGGAAAGGCACAGAGAACGGAAGCGCAGATTATCTCTCTCGCTATCCTCTCCCCAAACGGGAGATTCCTAGGGGGGAGGTGTGTAACGAGGCGAAACCAACCATGGAGCCCCCCCCCTTAGAAATACGAAGGTGATCGACACCCTTTTCCCTCTTCTCTCTCGTCAGCAACAGGAGTGGACTCCCTCCGGGCCGCAGTTCCCCGTCCCAGCCGAAGAAAAGGGACACCGCTCCTTTAATTGGGAAGGCCTACCACTCAACCCTGCCCCCAGCAGTGACGAGGACGAGGGATGGGCTGAAATACCCGGAAATGCGCTATCACAGGTGTGTGCTGACACCGGAGGACGAGAGGATTACAGCGGAGCGGAGGAGGAGGAAGCAGTAGAGGACGGCGGTCGGAGAGGAGAAAAGAAGCGAACGGGATATCGAGGAGAAGTCGACTACGAGGCATCGAAGCCAGGAGGCCAACGACCGCGTGAGCCGCCCAGCCACGTTCCCGGAGGAGTGTGGCTCTCGCAGGTACGCGAGCGCTTCACGGGCTGGGTGGGGAACAAGGGGCGCCGCCTGTAGCAGCGTAAGGGGACCTCAGAGCCTGGACTAGTGATACCCTGGTGATATCCCGGTAATAACCCCCCCGCGAGCACCACCCCTCACGATAAGCATTATCTTGAGCACTGAGTGATCCCTCACCCCCCTTCCCTCACGTAATTAACTGAAAGATAACAGCCACTGACCTTTGGAACCCTTTCTGTTTCTCTTCCCGGGATCATCGGTACCACGCCGCCACCCGAGGACCGAGCCAGCCCAAACTGGAACCCTTGGAGGAGGAGGACGGCAGGAAGGAAGGACCCCCGAGGAACAGAGAAAGAGACTCTACTACCCTATTATCGACCCACGCCTATACGACGACGTGTGCACAAAACAATAAAAATCCTTGAAGCACCAAAACGGTCTCCAGTAGTATCTATCCGCTCACATCCATGTTGTTGCCTGGGATGAAAGTACTGCAGGTTGCACCAATCTAGGCACACACCTCTCCCTCCATTGCCATCATCAAGTTAAATAAATATCCGTGTTGCATCAGCAAGAGGTGGTTGGCTATTAGTGCTGTTCATCATTTTCAGCGGCTCCTACCTGGTTATTTGTAACCAGCAGGCATACAGACCCTTCCTGCATTTTTTTGTGTGTCAGTTAACAGTTTGAATTCTTCTGCAGTGTCCTTGTACTGAGCCCAACCAAAATAATCGACAGTTCTTTTTTCTTGAGTCTGATGTAATAGAGTTGTTTTCCTCAGTGGCAGATGTTGGTACAAGTCTGACAGATCTTCTCCGGAGATGACTAGGGTCGGGTGTGTTTGGTGACAAGGGAGCAAAGGCCATGTCATCCGGGGAAGAGCTGAGCGTAAACAAATTCCTCACACTGCCAGTACAGATCTATCAGCGTGGAGGAGCACCATTGCAGGTCTGGTATGTCAGAATTGCTCCGTCGTTCTCATTTGTGCCAATTTGAATTGTTCCTTCACCTCTGAAGCACAAGGAATACAGTGTAGGTTTCCATACAATTAGGGGCTGCCTCTTCCCCTCTAACCAAGTGTACCTATCTATCTCGGTATCTCATATTTCCTGACAGGAATTATCTATGCTGGAATTTAACCATCCCTTACGTGACTTGTTTCCCTTTGTATCATTGAGGGGGATAGCTCTACACTGGAACTCCATGTCCGGCCTCCATTCATTAATGTTTAAAACTGCACCAGATATGCCAAGGGCCACCCTGGGACTACAGACGGAAGCGGAAATGGACATGTTTGTGCACTGGTGCAGTGGCTTCGCTACCTCCAAGAATCATCTATTTTCGGGAAAGTTTCTAGGCCAAACAGTATCCTCCACTATAGTGCCCCGCCTGCGCATCCTATCTCCCTCTTTTTGAATCTTGCTAGGCTCGGTGTTAAGGTATAGTCCTGTGGGATTAGTCTTGTATCCAGTTATGTTTACTACTACTCTGTGGGGTTCGACTCCGTTGGGTTGTTTCTTGGCCCTAATCCTACATAGGTACATGTAGAGGAGCATGACCTAGCTAATATCTGAGCACCCACTTTGGACATGTGCTTATACCACACACTGTGTAAGATTGCGCTGTGTTGTGTGTGGAATACTAGCGTTGAGTTCAGTGGAATTGTAAGTTCTGTGGGATAAGCCCCTGCTGAAGCGCTGTAGACATTTTAGGATAGGTTCCCTTTGACAGGGCAGATTTCTGGAAACAATTGCCTCTCTTTTTCACCCAAAGGCGGTCTCCTATGGCCTCAGGCAGTTAAAGGGTGGGGTCCTTTTGACTTAGGGCCCATCTTAGTGACTTGGACGAGGGGAACTGAATGCCTCTTTTTATGTTCTGGTTGGGGGAGCCACTCTGTCCCCTAGTCAGACTTCCCTTCCCTCTGGGGTTGGCCAGTCAAACTCCCCTGGGGATCAGCATCAGAGTAGGCCTAGGCCCAACAGGCACCCGAATGGTGGACTCTATCACAGATTCCCAATCGTCGCAATGTACAGCAGCCCTGAGTTTCCCAAATGCAAGTAAAAACTTGAAATTCCTAATGTTGTATTACTAGTCTTTATTCTGAAATATATATTGAGGTGTGCGTGACGCATATATTCTGCATTGGGGTTTAAATCTACTGCGTATTTGAGTTTTGTGTTGGTGCAAAGGTATTGCTTTCCCAGACAGTTACCCTTCACTGCTTGGTTGCGGCCCTTGTCCCTGTTGGGCTGGGTTCCTCATCTACTGCTGCTATGGCCATGTGTTCGGCCATCCACCAGGTCCTTGTTGAGGTGGTGTGGTTGCTAGCTGATTTTGCTATGGCTGACTGTTTGGTACCTTTGGGTTGGCCTGGGCTTGATTTTGTGAATGAAAATTTTGCAGGGACTGGCCTAGGCTTATCGAACGATGATCATGATATGCCGTCAGCCGGTATCTGTCAGCCATATGATACTTTCTGTAGCAATAGAAACATTCTCTGAGATCTGACTGCTACCAGCCTCACTGACCTCTGCCGTTAGGACTGGGTGGGAACCCTCTGGGGTTCTGAGGGGTAGCTCTCTTTAAGACAGGTGCCATTTTCAGGCTTTCCACTAACATGGCCCCCTCTAGGGTGAGCTTTTACAATTTGTGTTGGACCAGCGTAGCGGTGTCTCATTGGGCTTGCTCCTGCTTTTTCCTGCCCTTTTCCTGGTTTTTTTCTGTAATAGTGTATCATTTGGGTCTGTATTTCTCATTTGGCTTTTGTGTCTAATCCTAATACGCTCTGCACTCCACTCTGAATTTCGGTGGCCAGACCCTTTTTCAGGATGTTATAGAAGAATGTGACCTTGGGGCCTGTGTCGGTGTATGGCTGTCCTATCTCCTGCCCCCACCATTTTCTCATTCTGTCCAGACAGTCAGTTACAGTCTCCCCAGGTTTTATCAGTCCTCCCACATCTGAGCAGTCAGGGAGCATTTACCTCAGGGCCATCCATATCTGGTGCCTGAAAGAACTGAATGCGAGCCGTCATGCTCGGTGTTGGTCAGCGTGACTGCTGGGATTCGGGCTCGGGTGAAATCAATGTTGGTCTCTTCCTCATTGAGGCTGCTGAGCAGACTCTTGACATTGCCTAGCTATATTCCTGTGGTGTTTTTCTCAAAGAATGAGATCCATTTTCATGCCCCATCCATCAATAGGGGCAGTTCAGCCCTGAGCCCTTCTTTATCTATCTGAGCCCATGGCACATTGATGGTCCCTGTCTTGCCCTTCTGCAATAATGGGAACATTTTGACTTGGAGCAACTCCTCTGGTTTCTCCCCAACATAGCGCTCCCATCTTCTCAGGCAATCCTGCATGTAGGGCAAGTTCCATTGAGGATCTCCCACTCTGTGCTGAATGCAGTCTTCCGCAACGGCAATGTCATCTGGTTCGAAGGATCCCTCCTCTGGTCAGGGTCTATCATATTGACCCTTCCTTTCAGTCCAATGGGCTAGCAGGTGGCAAAATAGTCGAGCAAAGACCTCATCTTCTTCTCTAGTCACTATCTCTCTGGGGTCAGGTTGTCTGACTGGTGCATTCCAGGGGAGCAGCAAACATCTTTGGTGTTGCTCTCCTCAAGTGCACGTAAAGAAGTCCTGTTACCTCTTCTTCTCCTTAATTGGGTTTGAACTAGGCTGCCTTATTTCCAATGCTGACAAACTGTTGAGGCTCGGGTTCGCAATGAGGACCTCCCCTTTGGTTGCGCTTTGGGCCGTGTGGAGACCTGGGCCTGGCCTTACTCTCCCCTAGTGGTGGGTGTGCTGCTCTGTTCTCTCTTGGCACTCTTATCGCGAGAGCTCTCTCTCTTCATATCCTTAACTCGATCCTCTCCTCTAACTCTCTCCTGTACTGCCTCCTTCATCGGTGCTGTGCGAGGTTCTTCTTGATATGAATTTGCCCTCATACTCCCTTTGTGTCACCTCTTCCGCTGCCTGACATACCCTCAGGAAGTATATCCTGTGGCTCCCCCCTCAATGTCGGATCCCGGAGGACTGGGACTTATTTCCTCACCCCAGCAAGTGGTATCACTGTCCAGAACTGCTATGAACTTCCTGGTCACATGAGAGCGTTCTAATTGATAGGTTGGAGTGCAGGTTTCCTGCGCTGCTGGGGCTTGATGTGTTGAGTGGATGGGGGGGTCAAATTTCAGGGATCCCTAGTATTGAACTCTGGTGCGGCTGGAATTGCATGTGCTTGCCAGTCTGGCTGCTCCCAGTCCTAGATCTAGCAGCTCACTCCCAGTGGGAGGCGGTCCGGCTCCCAAAACAGGCAGGTTGGTGACCCTATTTAGGGAGAGGCTGGGATGGCAGGAATCAGAAAGAGCACCTCAGTGCCTCTAAAGGGTGGGAGAGGTGCGGATGCCTTACTTGCATGCTCTGAGACGGGATTGTCGTTCTTGGCCACCTCCAAGATGGCCCACAGTTCTAGCAGTGCCTCTCTTCTAGTTTTCTTTTGTTCTATATTTTAGGTCCAAACATGTGTCTTCGTGTGTTCTATTATGTTGGAGTCGAATGTTCCCACCTATGGCTAGGGGAACGGTATTGCCTTCGTTTGTACATGCCATTCACTCCAAAATGTATCTCATTTATTAGCCTGTGCAGCAAACATAGTTTGCATGTGGATTAGAGGTGACTCCATGACTTGGTTGGGAATTTTTCAGGGGAACGCTTTACTTCTAGGGTCAAAACAATCCTAGATTTTTACTCTGATCATCGGTAAATATGTACACAGGATTATGCCGGTAATAACTTCTTACAATGAGCTCAGCTTTAGACAAAAATGCACCGAAGAGACTTTTCACAAAAACAAAACAACAATGCACATGACGGGATACAACCTGAAAAAAAGTGAAACACTGTGAATTTTTAGCTGCGGAATAGCAGATATGGATAACAGTTAGTGGGAATGACAACTTCTTCATACATACATTAAGTCATTAACAAGGTACAAGTTACAATGGTCAACATAAAACGCAGTTGCAATAATTTAACCACACCACAACATCAAGAATATCCAAAACATCAAGGAAGTGGAAATATGGATTTTTGTGATCAGTTATGTCCCCTATCCTAGACCCTAACGTCTCCATGTATAAGTTACAAGTACATGTATGTTCCCTCCAGTTCCAGTTATGAAGATGCAAACACATGTGCGTCCACCGTCAACATGTCCTCTTTCAGATCCGCCATGAATGGGCTGGATATTCCACTCCTAAGTACGAAAGGCCACCGGCTTTATATGGTTCATCTATTCCATTTTACAGTTCAGGCGAGTAGGCCCTGATTCTGCTATCAAGCCTTTTTCTAGCCTTCTACCTTTGACAGCTCCAGTCTGAGCTCGCATCTGTATCCATGAACTTTGTCCTACTCCTTGCGCGGCTAACGGTGCCTGACTCGGCCCGTCTGCCTGCCAAAAACTGTATTTCACCTTCACGTTATCTGCTCCGCTCCTCATCCAATGCATTCCTGTCTAAGTAGTTTAAATAAACATTCCTCCAGCTACCGAGCAAGAGGCCTGGCCTCACTGTCTTCGTGCAAATAATTCATAGCCCCTGCTACTATGGAAGATTTCTGCTCCCTCGCATCTCATGTAGACACTTAGACGCTTGTACACGCACTCACAGGCAGTATAGAATAAGATTTCGTCCAAGAGACCTTCCTTTTGGATAACACAGTTCTTTAAACATAGGATACTAGATATGATTTAGGATTAGGTTGACTTGACCCCCAGACTTCTGTCTCCACATGTAGAGCTAAATGTCAAGTCCCCTTCACCCCCTAGTTGCACGTCAATCATACGTCATGTGGCGGCGCGCGCATCTCTGCCAAGTATTTCTGCTGACATTGCAAGATTCTCTTATAGATCCACCCCTTTGTGACATCATATATGATGACGTTTTCTAGTTACGCCTATTTTTAGTTACGCATGCATATTTTAGTTTGTCTTATCAGCTGTTACGCCTATTGCATCTGTTTTCACTGTAATGCCTTTTTCTATAAAAATGATTACCTGTCAATAATGTATTGTCTTCACTTCCTGAACCTCCGCGGTGATGGAATATGAAGCCTGCAACTCGAGTTGTACAAAGAATAAAGCCCTTTCAGAACCTCTAATACCACGGATTCTGCCTCTCATTTTACTGAGTTATTCTTAAATGATTTCCGCATCAAAAATAGTACAGGTAATTAAATTATTTACCACAACATCAGAACACTGAAATGACGAAAAAGAGAGAGAGAGAGAGCGAGAATGAGAGAGCGAGAGAGACTGTGTTAATATTGGTGAATGTGATGTCAGTGTACAACATGAAATATGCAGGCACAACAGCGGCAAAACCAATAAATGCAATATCGATGTACGCCATAAACTATGCATGCATAACAATGTAAAAACTAGTAAAAGCAATGTTGATGTACGCCGTGACATCTGTACGCATAATATTGAGGATGTCGGTAAATATAACTGCCAAGTTCTGTGCATACGCAAAAGCAAACTTGTAGCATTGCTGTGGAATTCACCCAAGATGATATCCCCATCAAACCAGAGTCAGGGATACGTGATCAGACAGGCCCTGCCACCCAAACCCAGGCCGTTCAATTGAGGTCACAGGTGGGGTTACACTCAGCTCGAAGACAAACGTGCAGCCGGGGAAAACCTTGATCGATTCCACACATAGGCAGCTACACCACAAATATGTCAGAGGAATTTACCAAAATACCACAAAGTTAGATGCTACATGTAGTTAGGAACACTCAACCAATCAGGACACAGCATGCACACCACATGTAATTATCACGTGTTCCCCATGCCGGACATCTGGAGAGATACGCACTGGCCCACACTAGCTCTCCCCAAGGTCGAGAGCCAACTGCGTCTCTGTCATCAGATGGTTGTACTTATAATTTATGACTAGGCCCAGACCCACATGCTCTCTAAGAATGTGAAATCATTTTATTGTACTTCATGAACTGTATATATGATCAGCGAAAACTTCTCTACATTGAGACTGTCTGCAGACACAACTCTGTCGATGCTCTCCCAGCCGCTGAGTTTGACTAAACAAACTTGTTCCTGTTTTGCCAAACGCATCTTGTCTTTTCATTGTTTCAAGGTAAATTTGTATCCGAACAACAAGAGCAATAAAGAACTGACAGAAAAAATTGTGTCTTTGTAAAAAAACCTCAGCCGTTCAAAGCGCATGCTGCCTGATAACAAAGGCAGACTCTGTACAGTACACAAGCATAATTGTGCGTGATAGTCTGTCAATATCTTCACCTTTCCTAGCTTGTTGGCTATCAAAGAAAGGTGACATCTGCAGAATTGCCTCTGAAGACACCTTGCGACTACTCGGGTCGGACACATGTAGTGGGCATTATGTCAGATTTCTGTTACTGGCAGAGAGCTTAGGTTACATTTTTGTGCTTCTTCCTAGTTTGCCATATGCCATATGCCAAATGCTGGGACTAAGGATCGGATGTAGTCTCTTACCCACTAACAGTGGCTTCAGGATGGACCTCCACCCCATGGATTCAGCAGAACTTTCAATCAATTACAGCATCTGTTCACCTTCATTGCTGCGCAGATATGAATCTGTTTGGGTGGGGTCTTTTTCCATCTGCTGCAGCTGGGGCACAAGGAGCCAATCTCTCCTATCTGGCTCACCAAAGTTTTTCTGGAATATTTATTTTCCTTGAAAAAAACAAAAAACAGGGGGCGCTTGGCAAAACAGAAACAGTTGGTTTAAATAAACGCTTCGGCCAGGAAACATCCACAGAAACAGGTCTGAGGACTGTCTCAACATGCATACATTCTGAGTGCCATTATATTTAGTCTTTGGAACATCATAAAACAATTAAGATCTTATTTTAGAGAAAGGAATGCAGGCATAGCTATGGGATTTAAATCAGGCCACCTAATAGTGAAGGCAGGTGGGTCTCAACCTTGTGTGGACAAAATGAGGGAAAGCGAGTGAAGTGTCCAGATGTCCGGTATTAGGAGCGTGTGATCAATGCATGTACTGTGTGTTCTGTGCTCAGATTGGCTGAGTGTTCCTAACTTCATGTGGTATCTAACTTTATGGTGTTTTGTGATTACGTCTACTCCTCTGGCCATATGCGCTTTATTGGGGTCAATCTCCTGGGACCCTTGTGGTGTTGCTGTCTATCTGTGGGACTTATGTGGGTTTTCTTGTTCTTGTATGTATCTGCCTTGTTATGTGCCACCTCACGTGTGATCTGTCAATAATTAGCCCCAGTCCTAGGTCGCAGGGCCTGCCTGACCACACATTTCTTACTCTGGGTTGATGGAGAGGTCATCTCAGGAGATTTTAACAACAATTACATGATCTTGTATTTGAATATACATGTATTGTTACATAGATTTACAGAAATATTAACAAGATGAATGGAGAAAAGACTGAGGACTTATTGCTGGACAATCTTCCCCACCTGTGGGGCCTACACATTTGGCCTGAGGTAATGGGTGCTGTACCCACCCTGTTCCAGTAGTCAAGAATTTGGGAGTCTGGCTGGATGAGAATCTGTTCATGAGTCACCAAATTACTAAAGTGGCAGCTACTTGTTTTGGCATCTTGAGATGGCGCAAACAAATTCAAGGATTTCTCTGTCCTCAGCCCAGTGCACAGTCATCCAGTTCTTGGTAATTTTGAGGCTTGATACAGATTTTTTTTTACATAGGGGGTCACCAATTATCTTCTGAGGTGGCTCCGGTTAGTGTGAATGCAGTGGTAAGACTCCTAGTTCATCTCCCCAAGTTTCATCCTACTGTCAGCCTGCTCCGCAAACTGAACTGGTTCCCAGTTGAACATCACGCTTAATTCAGGTGCTTTGCTATATGCACACATTTCTTTCATATTCCAGCCCCTCCTACCTAAGATCCTTGATGTTGCCACACACACCTAGCCGGTTCTTGCATTCAAGTAATTTGTATTTTGCTGTAGTTTCTTGAGTTTAGGCCCAAAGTTTTTGAACGCTCTTGCCCCCCACCTGAGAGCCTGATGTTCGCTTTCAGTCTTCTGCAAGAAGCTTAAAACCTGACTGTTTTCAATTCATCAAGAGTAGCCTCTGTTGCATATCTGGGCACTTATACTGTGGCGTAGCGCTTGGAAACATTTGCTTGGGTAGCCATGCGCTAAACAAATTTAAAAAATAATAATAATAAAACTGGGACTTCTGAGCACCAGCTATCCTGAGGGAAACTTCTGATGAAACCACCTACTAGATGGTTCAATTAGCCTTTTGTCTCCCCATGCTGAGGCCATCATCTTTTGGGTCCAATAACACATGCTCATGCTCTACCTCCCTGACAGGGCAGATGAGACTGGCAGGCGAGTACCTTGTGACACGGCGGCCCGGAGAATGGAGCCCAGGATGCAGAATTCCAGCCCCGGGCCAGCTGAAGCTCCCTACCCTGACCCAGTCAGTGATTCTCCTCTTCACCCAGCACGACAGTGGAGGCCTACCTGAGCCTACAGGACCCTGTCCCAAGCACTTTGAACACAGCAGGCTGGGGATGGGAGCACAGGG
Source organism: Triturus cristatus (assembly GCF_964204655.1). Classification (NCBI taxonomy): domain Eukaryota; kingdom Metazoa; phylum Chordata; class Amphibia; order Caudata; family Salamandridae; genus Triturus; species Triturus cristatus. Next base: position 745,015,789 of record NC_140583.1, read on the forward strand.
CCAGGGTTCCCAATCTCAGGCTGCCAGAGCTCTGACTCCAGTTCCAGTCGGACCTTCTTAACCCAGGCAGGTGAGGGAAGGCCTTCCCAGGACCGCAGGACCCTGTCCCCAGCAATTTGTGACATCTCAAGCAGCGGAAGGGAGCCCATGAACAAAGGCTTCTAGCCCCCGGCCAACTAGAGATCTGACCCGATTAAGCAGGGGAGCCCTCTCAGGGCCTGAAGCCAAGCAGGAAAGCCCTCCTTGGGTCTGTGGGAACCATTTGTGACATAGCGGCCTGGAGAATTAAGACAGGGGTGGGGTCTTCACCCCCGGGCCAACTGGAGCTCCGACCAAGGTCCCGGTCACAGCTTCTCCACATGGCCAAGAAGGGGGAGCCTTTACAGTCCTGTGGAACCCATCTTGGTCACTTTGCAAAACAGTGACTGGGGCACAGACCCCAGGTCTGGGAGCTCTCATCCTTTGCCTAAGAGAGCACAACCTATTCTTGTAATCCATGCACACCAAGTGACGCAGGGATACATTCAAGAAAATGCATCTGGCCTCCTGATGCCCTGGCTGGGTTTGAAGCTTCAAATGAGCCCTAATTAGGACTTCCAGGGCAGCATGGTATTTAGAACACTGAATAACATGAAGAAGATCGTGTGTTTTGTTTGTTAGTATCATAAATAACCCCTAATTATAATTTTGCACAGGCCTAACACTGTCAACCTGCTCACGGCATCAGTTAAATGTATGGATTAAACTGCATTGAATTGGCTCTCCATGTGGCTATATATCTGGAAAACTTGCTCCAAATAGTAATTCCCCATTCCTAGGAATTTAACTTATAATTGCATGGTACTGTGGTTGATTTAATGCATAATAACAATAACATTGCATGCGGTTTAACCATTTCTGCAGTACCGTGCAACTTCGAATGATGGTCTATGTGTTTTACACAATCTATTGGATTCTGGTAGGGGAAATTACATCATTAATTAAATGGTTTTCTGTGCTTTAACGCACAAAGCATTACTATTTTAGGTGAATACCATTTGGAATACATTCTGCTGATGTTTTATATTAAATATATGTTGTCAGTCACACTAAAATATTAGCTTTTATGGCTTTGCTTCTTAGTTTTACTGTATGCATCTATTCTGGTCTTTACGCTAGCTGGGGTTGGGGGAGAGTCTTGTGTCAAACAGGGAGGCACATACAAGCCAGAGTCCTTCTTTTTGGCTTCTTTTGAAACAAAGACTTACATAGAAATGTAAGATGAGGAGGCCAAGACGAGGGTCCACACCAGCATGTCACTGCTCTGCATGGTGATGAAACCAGATTTATCAATCATGGCTCAGGCTGGACTCAGCTCAGAGGTGTCATTTGAGTCATGGGTGTGGATCCTTCATTTTCCTGCTGTGGTCCTGATGAAAACAACATAGAGCTCCATCTCTAGCCCTGCCAAAGAACACACATGTGTCTTGGTGGCAACACCATAGAGTGGCTCCTAACTGGTGAAGGCCACCCCTTTCAACTGCTTCTGCCCTGGCCTGTGGAATTAGAAGCACACCAGTCCCAAGCAGGGAGGCACACAGACAGGGCGTACTACACAGAAGCCTGAGAACTACCTGCAAGTCTTCACCCTGAGCATCACTAAACAGAGTCCAAAGCTCCTAAACATGGCTTGTGCCACTCAACATTAAACAACCAATGGCACAGCAACTTTAAGCAGACTTTCTATGTGTGCTGTGCAGTCAAGGAACTAGAGGATGAACTTGATGACGCCAGGTCTGTTTCTGTCGGGCTGCTGTGGTGGTACAGCAGACAGCAAGGGCCAGTTTCCACGCCCTACGACCAGTCAGCAAGTGAGTGCAGCGCAGATTTACTGTGCTTTCAAATGATCACTTAAAAAGCATAGTATGCCTTGTGCTAGGGTTTCTCTGGGCAAACACAAAAATTTAGAACAATTTCAATAAAGATGTAATGCGTTGATGTTGAGAAATAAATTGAAGAATAACGTCTTACAGGTAGGTTAGAATGAGGTTATAGTGCTAGAAAACAGTTCTACAATGAAAATGTAATGTGGTTCAGAACTGAAAGATTTACTCAACCATACATCAAATATTGACTTCAATGTATTTCTGAGGTTGATGTCGGGTAGCTTCTCTCTCTCCCTTGCTTTAAATAAAGTAGACATATTAGTTTAATATACAGGTGGATGAAAGATTCAGCAATGAACTATTATATCTTTTTATGGCATGACTAACCACATTTAGGACAAATGTCATGGAAGAATATTCTGTTTTCAGAGAGTGTTTTTGTGATGCCTATAACAATATAGAACAGATGTACCCAGAACTTCAAATAGTGCAGAAGAAGATTTTAGAATGAATTTCCATGTAACTACGAAGATGCATCGAGTGAGAGTAAAACGGATAGGGCACAGAGTTGAGGCACATACAGGTTTTAGAGGGTGCTAATTGCATGCTGACTATTTGCGACCCGTCTGAATTTCGCAAGGGGACTAACAGGTTGCATCGAAAATGTCCAGCTGCAAAGGGTCCTAGAACCACCTGTACAATGATTAGCAACTATCCAGGTTGCTATTTGAGACTTCCTGTGATTGGTTACAAACACGTGGATAGTAACAAGCTACAAGAGTAGACCACAGTCCCTATGTCTGCATTCTCAAACGAGAAACTCTTTTAAAGCAGTGCTCCTTCAATAAAGTTTCACATTTGGGAAGGTATTGGGTGTGGGGTGTCAGGCAGGTGTCTTTTAGACAACTGCCTCCTCCACTCAAGGCTGACTAATGCTACTGACAAAGGGGAAACTGTCCAATGGCAACGATTTCCACTTTGAGAATGCGTCGTTACCTCCTCCTTGAGGTGTCTGTAACTCTTTGATGGTTTGCGATTGCGTTCTTAAACCACTGATCAATCTATTTGTGAATCTCAATTGGGAGGCGATACCCCTTATAAACCACCTCCTAACTGCATTCCAGAATGAGTAGCAAAACCAATTCACAATTCAGAAACGCTTTTACAAATCACAAAAAGGATATAGGGTCTAATTATGAATTTTGCAGTCCATAGGACGCCAAACTCGTGGTGGAGGTGAAGTGGCGGTCAGGAGACCGCCGCACCAGTGGTTTGACCGCCATATTACAAGTACTATGGATGGACCATGTATTAGAACTATTGGTAAGTGATTCCATTACCTTGCACAATGTATTGGGAAAGCCCTGCCTCCAAATTGAAACTTATGGTCCTTCAGAGTTTTAAAAAGGTAGGGAAATTGGGATTTAAAATGGCGAGAAAGACATCATTTTTTAAAACTTGTTCTGTAAATAAGTCAGTGTGTAATCATAGTAGGCCTTGTGTTCAAAGCCGAACACATCTTGGTAAGATGGCTGGATATCGACAATTTCCTGCTAGTAAGCATCCCAAAGTGAATCTAGCAGATTTGTTTTGAACTATTTGAAGTTTATTTAGAAGAAATGTATAGAGACCAACATTGAGAAAGTTACCATAATACAAGTGTGATGTCATGTGGTTTGAATGATTGTCTTTTGACAGTCTGCTGGTAACAACACAAAGATCTTCCTTAAAGTCTTCAGTGCGACAAAACTAGTAGTAGTAACTTTGGTAATCTAGGCAGCCACCCTGAGTTTTGCATCTATCATAATTCCTAAATTTGGGACATTACTCACTGATTTCGGTACATGGTCCATATTCTCAGGCCAATTCTTCAGTCAATTGTTCCCCAGAATTGAAATCTCAGGGGCATATTTAAAAAGAATGTGGTGGAGTTTTTTGTTAAGCCTAGAAGGCTAACGACACACTCCCTCACTTTAGAAACGCTGGGCTGAATCATATTAACGAGAATATGGTGTAGCTCTGCATTTCCTCCTGCGCTGGCGATAACTTTATCTGCTGAACGCCAATCCAGGCACCCTTGCACCGCAGTGCAAGGGTGCCTGTGTTGAGGGGAAGATTGTTTATGTGCAGGAAGGGGAAACTTTCCTTGCAGGTGCCTGTGTTGAGGGGAAGATTTTTTATGTGCAGGAAGGGGAAACTTCCTGCACATAAATCTCACATCTTGGTAAAATTACTTTATGCCCTTGAGGATGTCCCCAATAAAGTGCTGCCTTGTGAATAAGGCAAGGGGCTTATTGCCACCAGAACACCATAAAAAGTGGTGTTCTGGTGACGATAAGCCCTTATAAATATGGCCCATTGTTTCAATCTGCGATCAATTTGCCAAATTCCAAATTTACTTGGATGATGATGCCTCTGATGTCTGTACCCTAGTAGCGTTTGACTCATTGTGTGGGCATGTCAATTAAAACTGGGGCGGCTTCCGTTCCATCCCTCTGTAGGTGGTTTGATAAGGAATGTTCTAGAGCCCATAAAGAGCTGCTGATGGCCCTTAAAAAGAAACCTTGTGATAAGGCGAGGCTATAAAGGCTAGGTCTGTATATCACATGGTGTAGAGGGTCAGAAAGAATCATTTAAAAAAGGAAATGTGGGAGAGCCTACAGATGGCAAGTACGTTGCAGGACAGCGTTGACTTTTTGAGCGTAGTTAATCATCCTCTGTTTAGTCCAGAACAGGGCCCAACCCACGTATCTACAGTCTCGGTGCTGGCGGGGACTGATCATTTTTCAATCTTGGATTATTTGGAAGGGTTTGATAATCTTACGCCAGTTGGGCAGGTGGATCCGAGGTTTACAAGACAGTGGGACGAAGTTAAGGATGCTATTCTGTCCCTCCATACAGGAAAGGCTCCTGGTCTGGATGGGGTTCCTTGCGACCTGTTTAAGTCTCTAGTGGATATTTGTACTCCTATCCTGACTTATCATATAAATGCAGCTACTCAATGCTTATTAGCTGCTGGATGGCGCCGCTCTGTGATAGTGCTTATATTTAAAAAGGGGGATAGATCAGATCCTGCCTGTTTCAGACCAATTTCACTACTAAACACATACGTCAAAAATTATCAGATGGGTGATCCTGGAGTGACTCAATCTCTGGGCAAATGAGAACAATATTGTGTCTGATAAACAGTATGGGTTCAGACTAGGGTGGGGCACAGAGGATCAAAATCTTAACTTACAGCTCCTCATATCTAAATATACCAAAACAATTGGAGGGGGGGGGGGATCTGTGCACTTGGCCTTCATAGATGTCAGCTCAGAATTTGACAATGTAAATAGAACTACCCTCCTGGGCATCCTTGTCAATGGGTTGAACCTGCACTGGTTGCATTCCTGGGAGATCTACATGATGGTTTAGCAGATTTGAAGGGGTTTGGGCCAATGGGGAATGCACCAAGCATTTAAATATGAAGAGACAAGTCAACCAAGGTTGTGCCCTGGCTCCTTTTTTATTTTATTTGTATCATCATGCGTCTAGAGCAGGACCTTTCCGAATATGGGCTGGACATCTTGAGAATAGGTTGGCAGGTTATCACCTGCCCTCTTGTATTCAGATGTACTGGTTGTACACACAGCAACGGGCCTCCAGGGGCTTTTAAATATTTGTTCTGGTTTTATGGATAGCCTTGTTTTGTCAAGTAATTTAAAAAAAATCTCATGTCATGATGGTGGGCCCCAAGAATACTAGAACAAAAAGATTTGTGGTAAATGGCCAACATATAAGTAGTGTGGAAAATGCTACCTACCTTGGCATTTCACTTGATTCATGCTGCAGCTGGCATTCACTGGTCAAGATTTTTCACGGCGTTTGGGTCAAAAGCCAATGAAGATATTGTAAGAGGTTTTTAAAGCTAAATATGTTCCTGTAGCAAGCTTTGATAGTGATGTCTAGGGGTATGCTCCCACCGAATAGATACAGGTAGTGAAACATATGTTTATAAGGGGCCACCCGTGTGTCCCGCAGGGTATCTCCTATGAGATTGTCCACAAAGAGCTAAGCTTGGGCTACATTTCAGATCTCCTTCACCCTCTTTTGCTTTGACTCATTATATGGTTGAAGGATTAATTAAAGTAAAATAAGCTAATTATTCATGATTGCATGGGCCTGGACAACATGCTGCACATTCCAGGACTGCACTGTTTCATTTCCAATCTGAAAGAGCTGGGCAGACCAGAGGTCATTTACGACCTAGGTAGCATTGTCAAAGAAGATGTTGTTTGACTGTAGCAGGCTTCCTCTATAAGGGTAGAAGCTGGTCACAAGGCTTCTGCCTCTATCAAGAGTTCTATGCGTCAGTACATTTTGGTGAAAACAGTGAGTGGGATGAAACCCTATATTAGCTTGGTAATGTCAAGTCGCCACCGTCGGCTGTTGTCCTACTTTAGATTGGGCATGTTTCATCAGCTGTTGCACCCAAATGGAAGTTAAGTAAAAAGTTTATCCCCCCTGTGTGTGAGTGTGACCAGCGGCGACCGGCACAGGTAAAGGCAGTTGGGCTGGAGGGTGGGAAGGTGACAGATGACGGAAAAGGTATAAATAAATAAATAAATAATACCTATTCCATCGTCTGTTAGCTTCCCTCCCTGCTGCGCCCTCCCCCGCGCTTACCTGAGCTGGCCACTGCTGATAGTGACAATATTTCAGTGTGTGATATGTTGCACATTGTTTGTATGCTCTACAACACAATCTGTAAGGCCGCCCCGTTGCCCACGAACTTTATGGCTGATCTCACAGTGGAGTCTGTATGTAGTCACTGGGAGAATGCGCTCAAATGAGCAAGTGCTCTCACCCATCCGAAGGTGGCATGCTTCATCATTGGGCGTGCTTCTAATTGGGCTGGCGATGCAATGCTGCAATGCCCAACAGGTCCCTCAAGAGCAAGCTTTATTAGAGATCTTTTAATTGCCCGTGGGGGACTGAGGGTATGAGTACGGTTCCAGTCAGTAGATAGGAAGATTGGAGAGATGTGAGTTGAAATCGACTATAGACCTCATCAGACTATCAATTTATTAGGGTTCCGAGTCTATATCGAGCTTAAAAATAGAGTGAGAGACTATAAGATGTAATGATGCTAGTCTCTTTAATGTGAAGGTATTCTTGGTAATGTAACATCTAGAGAGTGTATCTAGATCTCAATCTGTGATCGACATGTTTCACATCTTAGATGTGTTGAGAGACGATCACTTGACATTTCACCAGGACCTATATATACCTAACCTTCTGTAAGATGGAGGAACCGAAGTGTGTGGCCCCAGTGGGTAATGTAGCAATCCACCATTCATTAAATTTGCGTGAAGACTCTCACGTCATTGCATGTGTGCTTCAAGATAAAACAGTGACCCTCCAAGTTGCTGGAAAGATCCCCTTAGAAAAAGAGGACCTGCCTCATGTTAAATAGGCATTTGGCGTTCATGGAACTGCAGCATTATAACCAACGACCATCCTCATATCCGGTGGATACAAGGACGGGGTTAGGTTAATATGCCATGATATCTGATGGATAAGAGGACATGGGTAGGTTAATACACTGCAGTTCCACCATTTGTTTTTATAGGAATTGTTCTTATCAGGGGTTTTGAGACTGTGTACATAGGATCTCTGTTTTTTGCTTTTTTGTGTTTTTTCTGTATGCACTTGCACTTATTTTGTTGTTTCTCCTTATTGAGTTTTCATGATTGATTTTAGGATATTCAAGGCATTTTTGTATCTAATGGAGAATGTGGTACTGTTTTATGCTATATTTCCATGTATTTTATGCATGCATACCTGTATGATTTTGCACTTCACAGTTGAATAAAGGTGACAGCAGTCAGAGCTGGCTTTAGCACTGGTGATGCCCAATGCAACAATCTTTGTTCTGGAGCAGCACAAATTCAGGATTTAAAATGTAGTGCAATGGTTGGTATTACTAATAAGACTACATTTCTACCCAAATGAAGTCGTTTTGGCTGATGAAGGGTGATACCTATAAACTAGTCCCAGGATGCTTGTTTCTGGTCCAGGGAGGACCTGGCTTGGCAATTCAGGCTGGACAGTTCACACGAGGAGCAGGGTCAAGACTGATTTGCATATGGCTGTGTCCAAACTGGGGTGGAGTGGTGGGCAAAAAAACAATGGATTAAACCCAGATCTGTTGACTGATGGTGAATGTTTGCATTGTTGAACATTCTGACCATCATCTGTTCTTTTTTGTTTTTGATCCCCCAAGTGGGAAGGGTAAGCCCAGACATGGGTCTGTTCTCAGTGCACCACTGGATTCAAGCTAGCCTGGCTGATATGGGGTAATACCCCAAAATCTGTCCCAGGATGCTTGTTTCCTGTCCATGGAGGACCTGGCTTAGCAATTCGGGCTCGACTGTTGCCATGAGGAGCAGGGTGAAAACTGACTTGCATATAGCTGGGTCCAAATTGGGGATGGCGTGGTGGGCAAAAAAACTATGGATTTATCCCAGATATGTTAACTGGTGATGAATGTTCGCATTGCTCAGAATTCTGTCCATCATCTCTTCTTTTTGCTTTTGCCACCATAAGTGGGAAGGGTATGCCCGATGTGGGTCCCGTGCTCACTGCACCAGTGGATCCAAGCTAGCCGGGCTGATGAGGGGTGATACCCCCAAACCAGTCCTAGGATACTTGTTTCTGGTACAGGGAGTACCTGACTATGTAGTTCTGGCTGCACTGTTCCCATGAGGAGCAGGTTCAAGTCGGATTTGGGTCCAAATTGGGGTAGTGTGGTGGGCAAAACAACAATGGATTAAACCCAGATCTGATGACTGGAGGTGAATGTTTGCATTGTTCAGCATTCCATCCATCATCTGTTCTTTTTGCTAAAAATCTCTACAACAAGCCACAATGCACAACATGATGATAGGAAATAAATATGTGAAAAAAGGAAACTGAACAGAAATATTTAAGGACTCCTAATGGCCCAGTGCTTTAAATAGACAGACCTTTCTGATAGGAGAGTACCTGTACTCTCTCATTGGTCATGTTTATGCATTTAAAACACTGGACATGTGCTCCAGCAGAAGGCATTTAACAGTCTCATATAAAGGATAATAATCAATAATCAGAGCACATACTGCTTCCACAAAATTATGAATAATTACATGGCTTAGCATTCAGAAAGTATAGAGAAGTAAGATAAGATGGCTGCCAAAAAGGCACACACAGTTTTCACAAAATGGTGGATGAGCATATCCCTTGATAAGGTAAAAGTATGGTGAACAAACACTAAATGGCTGACTATGAAGAAGACGTACAATGGTCAACAAGCACATGAAAAGAAAATAGGTTGTATGATACACAAAAAGAACATGGCTAACTTTCCTTGCAGCAGCCCCTTCCTCCACCTTCACCAACAAATATGTGCAGCAGAATAGGATGGATTCCATAAATAGATGCCCTAGAACAATGCACAAGCGTATACACCACCAGTAAAACAACAAGAATGCAGGAATTGAGCCTAGATAAAAAATAAATAACAACAGCATGGCAACATGGATACTGAAGAAAAATATAACTAACAATTAACCCTGCCCAATTTTTTTCTAAAACTGTAGAAAATGTACAATGACCAGCCTCATACACTGCAGCTCGTGTTTTATCAACTTTTCTCCTGTTGGTTGTGCGTTCTCTAAAAAGGCTGTTTTCCTTAACAAAATCTAATTTACATGACAAGGAATAATGGTGTAATATCAATGCATTACCGGTCACTTTGGTAATGGAAAATACTGGAAAGTATGTGATGTTAGGTCCATGAAAAGACAATTTCACCAGGGCCTATTCAGAAAACAGTGGGGCATATTTCCAAGGGCATTGCACCAGAGGAATGTCACTTTTAATGGCATTCCTGTGGTGCAATGCCGTGATCCATATTTACAAAGTGGCTTAACTCCGCTTTGTAAATTTGGAACCCTTTCAAGAAGGTATCTGCATGAAAGGCATGTGCAGTGGGTATTGCTGTGTCCGTTCCATACCAAAAACCATTGCATTTTGATGCTACCCCAGGTTTACAAGGTTATGTAAATCTGAGGCAGCACCAAAAATTACCGCCATGCAAGAGCATGGGTTAAAATGGTCGAAACAAGGAGAAATACATTTATTTCTCCTCATTTTTAGGTCGAGTCTAGAGTCAGTACGCATGCGCTGCAAGGCATGCTGTGATCCCTATGTGAGGTTTGAACACACCCACACACGCCCACCACTTTTTAATTGGTAGCTTGGTCGTCTGCTTTTAACCCTTTCCGTGCACACGACAGCCGGGAGACGTTGTGCGCATCGGTGCTCGTGTGCGCAGGACGGCTCCCAGCCATCCTGGCACATGGCACAGGAAATCCCTCTGGTGCAGGCACCAGAGGGATTTCTTTTTCTTCCCCAAAGCCTCGGGAGCTGGGGAAGAGCTTCCCCAGCTCCTGAGGCCCCCCGTGGTTTCTATGAAATTACGATGTCGCTGACGTCATTTCATAGAAACCGTAACTGAAATGAGCCTTTAGGCTCATTTCAGTTTCACTTTCTATGTGCTCAGGGGGCTATCTCAGCCCCCTGAGCACGTAGAAAGACGGGAAAGGTATCATTGGAAAGGGGAGCATATCCCCAGGAGGGCGATCCCTAAGCAGGGATCCACCACTGGACACCAGGGAGGAGGGATCGGCCCCTTGGGAATGGCCTTTGCTCCCCCAAAAGATATATTGGCAAAATTCAGTCTTTCTGCCCCCCCGGGGAGCAGATGGGGGCAGTAGCCCCTAATCTGCCCCCCCCCCCCCGGGGGGCAGAAAGCCCACTGGACACCAGGGATTTTTTGGGGGGGCAAATTCAATGAGGGTGGGTGCTGCCCAAAATGGGCATGCCAATGCCCCCACCACAACTACAGCCTTTCTGCCCCCCCTGGGGGGCAGATGGGGCAATAGCCCCCGATCTGCCCCCCCGGAGGAAAGAAAGCCCACTAGAAACCAGGGATTTTTTGGGGGGGGGTAATTTTTATTAGGGTGGGGGCTGCCCAAAACGGGCAAGCCAATGCCCCCACCCCTACCACAATTACAGCCTTTCTGCTCCCCCCCGGGAGCATATGGAGGCAGTAGCCCCCAATCTGCCCCCATGGGGGGGCAGAAAGCCCCCTAGATGCCAGGGATTTTTTGGGGGGCAATTCTAATAAGGGTGGGGGCTAGCCAAAACGGGAATGCCAATGCCCCCACCCCCACCCCCACCAAAATGACAGCCTTTCTGCCCCCCCTGGGAGGCAGATGGGGGAAGTTGCCCCCAATCTGCCCCCCCCCCCCGAGGTCAAAAAACCCACTAGAAGCCAGGGATTTTTTTGAGGCAATTTGAATTAGGATAGGGCTGCCCAAAACAAGTATGCCAATGCCCCCATCCCCACCAAAATTACAGTCTTTCTGCCCCCCTGGTGGGCAGATGGGGTGGTAGCCCCCAATCTCCCCCCCAGTGGGAGCAAAAAGCCCACTAGACATCAGGGATTTTTTTTGCCAAATTGAATTAGGGGTGCGGGTTGCCCAAAACGGACATGCCAATGCCCCCAACCTCCATCCACAAAAATTCCAGTCTTTCTGCTCCCCTGAGGGGCATATGGGGGAAGCAGCCCACAATCTGCCCCCCCCCAGGGGGCAAAAAGCCCACTAGAAGCCATGGGTTTTTTTTTGTATTCATGTTGTGGTGGGGGGCTGTCCAAAATGGGCATGACAATACCCCTACACCCCTCAAAGAAATTCCAGTGTTTCTGCCCCCCCAGGGGGGAAGATGGGGGCAGTGGCCCTGATCTGCCCCCGGGGGGGGCAGAAAGCCCACTTGGCACCAGGGATTACGCTGGCTTTTTTATGCGGGGGGTGGGGGCTGCACAGAATGGGCATACCAATGCCCCCACCCCTTAAAAAACAGCCACCATTTTCCTGCCCCCCTTGGGGATATATCGGGGCAAACCACCCCCCTCCCCCTCCCCCCGATACCCTCCAGGGCAACAGAAAGCCCCATAGGCACAGACTTTTTTTTAGCAATGTTCCTACCTGTGGATTTTGGGCCCTAGCACAGCTGGCACATAGGGGTACCTATCAAACCTGTACGCGTTTTAAAACTAGACACCAAGGGGAATCCAGGATGGGGTGACTTGTCTGGCTCTCACTAGGTTCTGTTACCCAGAATCCCTTGCAAATCTCAAAATTTGTCCAAAAACACATTTTCCTCACATTTCTGTGGTGGAAAGTTCTGGAATCTGCGTGGAGCCACAAAATTCCACCCACCCCGCGCTTCCCAAAGTCTTCTGAGAAAAATGGTACCTCACTTGTGTGGGTAGGCCTAGTGCCCGCGACAGGAAACAGCCCAAAACGCAACGTGGACACACCACATTTTACAGTGAAAACTGACACTATTTTGCAAAGTGCCTAGCTGTAGATTTTGAACCCTAGCTCTGCCGGCACCTAGGGAAACCTAGCAAACCTATACATTTTTGAAAACTAGACACCCAGGGAAATCCAGGATGGGGTGACTTGTCTGGCTCTCACCAGGTTCTGTTACCCAGAATCCCTTGAAAACCTCAACATTTGTCCCCCAAAAAATATTTTGATTGGATCCACAAAATTCCACCCACCCCGCATTCCCCAAACTCTTCTGAGAAAAATGGCACCTCACTTGTGTAGGTAGGCCTAGTCCTCCTGTGGAGGAGACATCAAAATGACCTATCACAAAACAACCTGGTTTTGCAAGGGGAGTCACCTGGGTTTTTGGCCCCGGGCTGGGTGGCCATCTTGGAAACCTACCAAACCCACAAATTTCTGAAAACTAGACACGCGAGGGAATCCAGCCATGTATGGCTTGCATGGGTCCCCCAACGTTTTCCTACCCAGAATGCACTGCAAACCTCAAATTTAGCTGAAAAAATCACTTTTTTCTCAAATTTCTGTGCGGGAAAGTTCTGGAATCTACGTGGATCCACAAATTTCCTACCACGCTTATTCCCCCAGGTCTCTCGAAAGAAATGATACCTCACTCGCTTGGGTGGGTCAAGTACCCGTGACAGTAAAGGGCCCAAAACGTATTGAGGAGACATCAAAATGACATATCACAAAATAACCTGGTTATGCAAGGGGGGTCACCTGGGTTTTTGGCCCCGGGCTCCGCGGCCATCTTGGAAAACTACCAAACCCACATATTTCTGAAAACTAGACACCCGGGGGAGTCCAGCGAGGTATGGCTTGCAAGGATCCCCCTACGTTTTCCTACCTAGAATGCCCTGCAAACCTCAAATTTAGCTGAAAAAAAAACAAATTTTCCAAATATTTTTTAGTAGAATCACCATGCTGGCACAAATGTCCTACCCCACAGCGTTCCCCTCAGTTTCCCGAGTAAAAGGGCCTGTGACTGGGAAGAGCCCAAAACATAGGGAATATGGGTATAGCACCGAAAATTCAAAGCCCAACATCTTTTTAAAAATACTTTTTTAGCCAATTCTACATTGCACACCAACACAAGTGAGGTATCATTTTACTCAGGACACTAAGGAGAACGCTGTGGGATAGGACATTTGTGCCGGCATGGTGATTCCACACAAAAATATGTGGAAAATGTGTTTTTTTCAGCTAAATTTGAGGTTTACTTGGCATTCTGGGTAAGAAAACGTTGGGGGATCCACGTAAGCCATACCTCATTGGACTCCCCGGGTGTCTAGTTTACAGAAATGTTTGGGTTTGGTAGTTTGCCAAGATGGCCGCCGAACCCGGGGCCAAAACCCTAGGTGCCCCCCCCCCCCAAAAACCAGGTAGTTTTGTTATAGGTAATTTTGAAGTCTGCACAGTACGATTTGGGCCATTTCCTGTTGCAGCCACTATGCCTACCCACACAAGTGAGGTGCCATTTTTATCAAGAGACCTGGGGGAATGCTGGATGAGAGGATAATTGTGGATCCACGCTGATTGCAGAACTTTTCCACACAGACATTTGAGAAAAAAGTGATTTTTTTCAGCTAAATTTGAGGTTTGCATGGGATTCTGGGTAGGAGAATGTTGAGGGACCCACGCAAGCCATACCTCGCTGGACTCCCCCGGGTGTCTAGTTTCCAGAAATGTGTGAGTTTGGTAGGTTTCCCTAGATGGCCGCCAAGCCCCGGGCCAAAAACTCATGGGACCCTCCTTTAAAAACCAGGTTGGTTTGTGATCGGTAATTTTGATGTCGCCTCATTAGGTTTTGGGCCCTTCCCTGTCGCCAATACTTGACCCACCCACATGAGTGAGGTACCATTTTTATAGGGAGACCTGGGAGAATGCTGGGTGGAAGGAAATGTGTGGATCCATGCAGATTCCAGAACTTTCCCACACAGAAATTTGAGAAAAAAATTGTTTTTTTTTCAGCTAAATTTGAGGTTTGCAGGGGATTCTGGGTAGGAGAATGCTGGGGGACCCATGCTAGCCATACCTTGCTGGACTCCTCCAGGTGTCTAGTTTTCAGAAATGTGTGGGTTGGGTAGGTTTCTCTAGATGGCCTCCGAGCCCTGGGCCAAAAACAGATAGGACCCCCTTGCAAAACCAGGTTGGTTTGCGATAGGTAATTTTGATATCACCTCAATAAGTTTTGGGCCCTTGCCTGTCGCGGGTACTTAACCCACCCGCGCAAGTAAGGTACCATTTTCCTCGAAAGACTTTGGTGAACGCGGGGTGGGTGGAATTTTGTAGATCTACGCAGATTCCAGAACTTTCCACCACAGAAATGTGAGGAAAGTGTGTTTTTTTGGACACATTTTTAGGTTTGCAAGGGATTCTGGGTAATAGAACCTGGTGAGAGCCAGTCAAGTCACACCATCCTGGATTTCCCTGGGTGTCTAGTTTTCAAAAATGTATAGGTTTCCTAGGTTTCCCTAGGTGCTTGCAGAGCTAGGGTTAAAAAACTACAGCGAGGCACTTTGCAAACAAAAGGGTCATTTTTCACTGTGAAAATGTGGTGTGTACACGTTATGTTTTGGGTGGTTTCCTGTTGCGGGCACTAGTCCTACCCACACAAGTAAGGTACCATTTTTCTCAGAGGACTTTGGGGAACGCGGGGGGATGGAATTTTGTGGATCCACACAGATTGCAGAACTTTCCACCAGAGAAATGTGAGGAAAAAGTGTTTTTTTGGACAAATGTTTAGGTGTGCAAGGGATTCTGGGTAACAGAACCTGGTGAGAGCCAGTCAAGTCACCCCATCCTAGATACCCATGGGTGTCTAGTTTTCAAAAATGTATAGGTTTGCTAGGTTTCCCTAGGTGCTGGCAGAGCTAGGGTTAAAAAACTACGGCTAGTGCAACAGTAGTAGGAAACGAAAGTGAACAGAAAATAATCACCGGCTGGCAGTGGCATGTGTAATGGGATCGTGGGCATTCCCCTTTCACCTGGTTTGCCGTAGGTCAGTGACGTGTCCCTTGCGTCAGGTGGGTGCTGTCAGCACTATCTTCCAGTGTCAGTACCAATGAGTCAGGAGAGTGAAGGGGCTTGCAGGCTGCACAGGGGATGTGCAGTTCTGTTGCATAATGTGAGTTCCGGTGAAAATCCTTGTGTGCCCCCGATAGCATTCATAATAAAACAAAAGTATTGAATGAATCAGCCGGAAACAAAGTACTCATTAACGTCTGTGACATATGGGAGTCTCGTACGCCCGTTAACACATTTTGCCCTGTGGGGTCGCATCATTTTTAATGGGCCACTGACAGCTTGAAGCGCTGATGACGTCACTTCGAAGGGGCCTCCACTAAACACAATACTTCCATTATAGCAAATTAAATCGCCTGCTGTCTTTGTAGTCTGTGTGTGAACGGGGATGCATGTATAGTAGCATACTGTAAACATCGCTTAATTTTATGTGGCTTATTTGTATTCTAAATTTTTATTATCATTACTTATTCGCAGGTATTTATCGTTTTAGTAAAAAATGTAAAGTGAATTTAACAGACTTAATTGCAGCAGCCAATTAAATCTGTTGCAGTTAGTACAAGGCGGTATTTGCAAGAACATCTTTATCTGTAGGCGCTACATATTCATTTGATATTGCTGCCCGCCTGGCTTATATGTCGGTCGGTCCAAAAGTAGTCTTTTAAACAAGATCACAAGCACTTGGGTGTTATTTTGCCAGAAGGTGTGCCAGGGTCCACTGCTAAAGGAACACACATTAAATATTGTTCGGGTGCTTGTAGGTAACAACGGGTTCCAAATGTGACTGAGGGGCAGGCGTGTTAAAATGTGGAGAGCCGCATCAGCTTTTTTGAATGTGCAAACCCTGCTTCTAAGTATGCTTCCTTGAGAGTAAATGTTAAAACGTCATCTGTGCCTTCAGTGAGTACAGTGCATACTCTTAAGGCCAAGTGCTCTAGACTTTACATTGTCGACTCTGTAAATGAAACATGGTCTTAGGAAAAAAACAAATTGTGTACTCCTGTAATGCGTTTCTCTTTTCTGCCAGGTAAAAAAAGATTAAATGTCACTCCCATTATTACGAACGACACACGTTTAATCAAAATGATGCAGTAGCAACTTTAAATTGGTTGTGTCTTATAGAAGCAAATGTCGAACAATTATTTTTTATAATGGGGCCCTTTTGTTTAAAGACAGATGAAGAAACGGTCAGGGTGCAAGACATTTTTATTCAGAAATTGCCGAAAAAAAGAAAATGATGTCTTAAATGTGGCTTAAAACGAGTACGTGCCATATGACAGGCATTGCCAGGCAGCCTCAAGACTGACCCTGCCAAAGGAGAGGAACTCGGTAGATATGCTGCTGCTGGTAGCCTAGGTGTGATAAATGCACGCCTTTAGTCTGATGTGGCAGCCCACAGATGTCAAGGCTTCAAGAAAAAAAAAACACTTCACTGAAAAATGCAAGAGCGAGAAAGCTGAATGAAAACGAATAAAAATGTTGCTAGTTGACTTGCTCCCCGTTTATTTGTATGATACAGCCGATTCCAGGACATATTCTAACTGCTATTATAAGAAACAATATCAGCTGCTTGCCCCAGCCCTACCAGCTCGTTAGAGATGCTATACATCTAAGAAATCTCTGCGGTGCATTCTTTGCTAGCTAAGCTCAAACAGTTTTAAAGTGTTTGGGGAACAGATGCCCAAGTAGAGGGAGTGGACTCTTATGTCATACCACCGTTATTTCTTAAATCTTTCTTATTAGCACTGTTCACTGAGAATTTCATCCTTATTAGGTTAAACATCAAAAACTATTGAATGTATCAGTTGCGGCTCTTATTTATTATTGGATACTTCTATATTTGTATAATTTGCTGAGCCATCTTTCCCAATAATCTTTTCTCTCCTCCCACATGGCAGGCCTGTGTTTATTCCAAGTATTTTATCAATGCTCATTCCAGTTTAGGGACTGATGCCATTATTAATTACTTTACTGCTTTTGCTCGTGCTTCTGTAATTAAAATATATACTAATCACTGGAAATCGTTGGGTCTTCCATGTGTTGTGGTGATTATCATCACAAAGGGATGCCGTTGTGCTGAAAATACATGTGAGCGAGGCTACGTTACAGTACTGTGCGATAATGTGCTGCATCGCTAAACACTTATAAGGTCCCAAAGGTGAGACTGATTGCATTGCAAATGCTTGTTGCTTTTCCTATGTGTGCTACGATTTGCAGCGCACACAGAAAGAGCAAAACGCCATTAATGATTGTTTATGTGCAGGAAGGTTTTTCTTGCACATAAACAATCATGAAATAATGATGATTTGCTACTTCTATGTGTGCTGCGATTTGCAGCACACATAGAAGTAACAAATCACCATTATTGATTGTTTATGTAGAGGAAGGGACCCCTTCGTGTACATAAACATTCATTCCCTGCAATGCAGGCACCTTTGCACTTCGGTGCAAAGGTGCCTGTATTGGCACTAGGCAGCTAAATTTCGTGCCGGCACTATGGAAAACACAAGGGTGCGCCTTCTTTTTGTAAATACGGCCCATTCCTGCGTTTTGGAAATGTCAGTGCGCAGCACTAACAAATTTGCCGAGGCTCCGCGCTCTGAAATTTTCTTATACATATGCCCCAGGGTCTCCCCTTCCAACTCACACCTTTTTCATGATACTACACTTTACAAAATGCATATCCTGCTTAGTTGTTAAATGTATTAACAATGAAAATGGTAACTATTGTGCCAAAATATACAATTGTCGCTCATGGATGCAGCTATTGTACAGAAAGAAAAGTTCCAATCAGGCATTAAAACATCAAGGGATTGAAGAAATTGGCATTATAAATTATAATATTTGTACAGCTGTGATAAAGAGGTCAGATGGTGTCTGTATACGCTGCTGGGGCCACCTCAAAGCTCAACCGATTTATTACGAAGACTGTTACTATTTGGGTTGAGTCACCTATGTATTCCAAAATATTTGCTGATAATTTCTCATTCATTGACCTTGGTAAGTAAAGAATGAATTTGTTATAAGGCATTAGGCTCCAATCACAAGATGCAATATATATTGCTCAGTGAAAATCTGCCTGAGGTTGGTTCATTGTCTATGAAAAGTGCAGTATGAGATAGAGAGCCACCCACTTTCCTTCTTTTCCTATAATGAAGCCCAATATGTATCAGTGGAAAAATGATACTTATCCCTTATCCACTCCCAATACACTATTACGATCTGCCTTTCCTGATTGGGGGAAAGGCAGGGAAGGGGACCCAAACAGGGTCCCACAGTGATTTTTCCCATCGGGCAAAGTGCATCTGGACGCATGTTGTGCCCCCCCTCTTATTGCACTGTGTGCCCTGCACAACATGGTGCATGGTACACAGTGCACGCAACACACAAGTGATGCTACCACGGTGACTGCATATGTTTCAGGTTTTCTATGAGCCAAAGCATACCGCCGCCATGGCACCGCCGACACAACATTGCTAGCCTGGCGGTGTAATCGAAATATGCCATTCAGGATGTTGCCTGGCTTGGAGGCGTCCTCCCGACCGCCACAACAGCAGTTTGGCGTTCACATCCGAACTGATAATCGGGCCCTAAGTGTAGGATATTGTGCAAAAAGCCATTTTGTCTTTGAAATACAAAATATTATAGCAATAGCGTATGTCCCTGTCACAGAGGTAGCTAACCATTAACATGTAGTAATAGAAAGCCCTTTCTACTAACAAAATGAAGACAAACTAAGCCCTATAATGGATTATTTCAAGAATAATTAGGCTGGTAGACTGCATTGCTCCAGACACAGACATCAACCCAATTTCCAAGTAGCATGGTGGAATGTCTATGACAGCACCTTGCCGCAGGAAGCTAAAACAAACAAAGCAATGAAAGCATGACACAGTGCTTTCCAATCCACACTAGACAGAACCCAACCTAGACTCTATAAATTTATAGGACACTACAAAAAGTGAAAAGCTACAAACAACTACGAATGAAGCTAACAAATGAAGCTATCTATTAGCCAAATCACCCCATAACTTTGCAAACAAACTAAAAGAATGGCAACATACTACAATTGGAAGTCAAGATCGTTAGAAATGACAAAGGAGCAGATTACTTAGAAATAATAGCCAAAAGCATATTATAGAATAAATAGTAACCTACCCAATTCCCAAAAATCTATCAAAAAATCTGAACCAGCAAATCATTTTTTTAATCAATAATAAATATAATATTTTATTCTATCAGTTAAAAAATGTAATAAAAGTCAAAAGTTAATTAGGATTGAGGTAATAAAATGATTCATAAATAATTTAAATGAAAAATTTAACTATCATCAGCTAAAACACAAACTCAATAGATCATATAAAATAATTGCCTCACATAACCCACATAATTCTAAATAAGAATCACCTAATATTTAAACAAACAATAAAGTGCAACATTTCCCACCCAAAAGAAACAAATTGAATAAGGGCCTGATTTAGATCTCGGCACACGGGTTACTCTGGCACAACTGTGATGGATATCGTGTCCACCGAAATAATAAATCGCATAGGATTTAATGAGATTTATATTTCGGTGGTTGTGATATCCGTCCGCGTTGTGACAAAGTAACTTGTCCGCCAAGATGTAGATTAGTCCCTAAAACTTACTGTTATGTGTTGTGTGGATGCAGATCATCCTCTTTATCCACAAAGTCAATAATAATCACCAATAAGGGAAAACTATTGCTCCCAACCCCCCTATTCCCACCCAAAATGCAAAAATAAAACAAATCCAATAGAAATCTCTTAAAGCAATCCATAATATCCTGAAACCATAACACCTGAAAAAGTGTTTAAAAAAAAGAAATGCTGTAGGAGACACCCCAAAAAGGAATTCAAAGTAAAAAGCATTGGTTTATTATAAATTAAAATTGATTTCCTTTAGAAAAAAACTCAGAAACTCCCAATGCTCATAGGTCACGTTTGTGGAGAAAAAACTTCAAAGTAAATGAGAAAACACACCTGCAAAACACATTACATTCCCAAAAATACACATGCATTTCACTTAGGGTCTGATTCTGATGCGGTTAGGAAAGCATTCCCACCTAGAGCCTGATTCTGATGCGGTTAGGAAGGCCTCCTAAAGGCATTTGCTCATTCCAAATTGGATTGGGAACGTGTTTTCCCAACCGAGGACCCAATTATGAAGCGTTTAGGAACATATGCTCCCATTGAAGTCAATGGGAGTCCAACCAAATCGTATCTGGAAGCATCCGGATGCATCGTACTCCGCCGGTCGGACTCTCCCGATCCGAGTGGGTCGGACACTATTTCCCAACCGATTTAGGGGCCGATTCCGATAGCCGGTCGGACAGCTGTCCGTAGCCTTACCGTGCAACCGACACGTACCCGGAGCCGGTCCGTCCTGCAGAGTAAGTATGATGCGCATAACTGCCAAAAATCCGACTTACACGTAGGCTGTGATTCAAGCTCCATTCTCCGTCCAAGCCGTAACTCCTAACGCTGAACCGAGTCGCCCAGAAGCAGTATCCATAGCAGTTTCCGGCATGACAAGTACAATGCGTACTTCCTACGCGCCGGACGGCTCGCCATGTACGGGACATCACAGCATCTGGAAAAAAAGCATATCAGCTACGATTTGCATCACAACTCAATACACGGCTACGAGACGGACCAGCTTGCAGCGGGTACGAGACGGAGCAACAAGCAGCTTGTACGACACGAACACATCATGAATCCCATCGCGCAAGTCATACCAGTACTCTACATCTATGACCGGCTCAGGAACCTACGCCGACGGCGCATGGGGTAAGTCAGACACCTACCACATAAACAAACAACACGTACCCGCAAAATGGCACACACACACAGGGGATCCACATCCAGGCCACTAACAACAGCCCACCATAGGGGTTGCATGGCCAGCACCACTAACACCCACACTCATAGGGCTTATGTTGTCCATCACCCCTGCCACCCCCACTCACAGGGGACCTGTTGCCCATCACTACTGCCACCACCCCCCATAGGGCTTATGTTGCCCATCACCCCTGCCACCCCCACTCACAGGGGACCTGTTGCCCATCACTACTGCCACCCCCAGCCACAGGGCTGATGTTGCCCATCATTACTGCCACCCCCAGCCATAGGGCTTATGTTTCCCATCACTACTGCCACCCCCAGCCATAGGGCCTATGTTGCCCATCACCCCTGCCACCCCCACTCACAGGGGACCTGTTGCCCATCACTACTGCCACCACCCCCCATAGGGCTTATGTTGCCCATCACCCCTGCCACCCCCACTCACAGGGGACCTGTTGCCCATCACTACTGCCACCCCCAGCCACAGGGCTGATGTTGCCCATCATTACTGCCACCCCCAGCCATAGGGCTTATGTTTCCCATCACTACTGCCACCCCCAGCCATAGGGCCTATGTTGCTCATCACCCCTGCCACCCACACCCATAGGGGTCCTGTTGCCCATCGCTACTGCCACCCCCAGCCATAGGGCTTATGTTGCCCATCACCCCTGCCACCCCCACTCACAGGGGGCCTGCTGCCCATCATCCCTGCCACCACCCACCATAGGGCTTATGTTGCCCATCACCCCTGCCACTCCCACTCACAGGGGACCTGTTGCACATCACTATTGCCACCCCCAGCCATAGGCCTTATGTTGCCCATCACCCCTGCCACCCCCACTCACAGGGGACCTGTTGCCCATCACCCCTGCCACCACCCCCCATAGGGCTATGTTGCCCATCACCCCTGCCACCCCCACTCACAGGGGACCTGTTGCCCATCACTACTGCCACCCCCAGCCATAGGGCTTATGTTGCCCATCACTACTTCCACCCCCAGCCATAGGGCTTATGTTGCCCATCACTACTGCCACCCCCATCCATAGGGCTTATGTTGCCCATCACTACTGCCACCCCCAGCCATAGGATGGGTGATGCGCAACACATCCAGCATACTCCAACATCAGGTATGTCAGCAAAATACATCCCCCCTAACCATCATGTCAACAGTGCGTAGTCTGTGATAAATGCCCACAACAGTGATTATGGCTACGAACATACAATGTAAGTAACAGCACATGGGTGACCAGCACATGAGTGTGACATACACAAGGCAAGCATCACCATAGCATTGTGGCAATGTAAAAAGAACACCCCCTCACTGTGTAGAACAGAAGTTAAGTGTGGGCTTCCAAAATGCAGCAGATGTTGAGCATTGTGGTGATGGGGACTAAATTCCCCTCATCACAGTGACCAAAAGGTAAGTGTCATCATGTTCAAAGCTGCAAATAACAAACAGCATGTATGATCCCGGCTCCCAACACATTAAACACTTCTGGGGCAAACTAGTGGTTGTGTCCCATACACACAGAGATATGGTGAGGCTAACAGTGCTGTGAAAAGATAACACACTCTCGGCCATGTGCAGACAAGCACCACACATGGGGGCTGACAATGCATACAGTGTACAATAACACAAGAGCAGAAGTGACCGTCACCAAGCATGCACCTATCTCGAAAATAGACACACCAATTAAAACAACATGTGTAGACTGTAGGTGTCAACTCACAAACTCACATTCCATGCCAGCAATGGCACCTAACAACCAGGATGAATGTGCACAATGATGTGATATGACTCACAGGGACAGCAGGCAAAATCACAGAAACAGCATCCAGACAAAGGCCCACAACAGCAATACCAATGCATTGGTGCAGATGCACAATCACAAACAGGCAAACTCACACTGCACATCTGACACAGCATGTGTGTGTGTGTGTGTCACAGTATCCCCAGGCAACTACACAACACATGAGGGGGGCAGAACCACAGTGACACAGATGTGGACACAGTGCCATACAAAAGTAAACCATCATTGGGACACCCTCAGTGGGCAATCAGGCATTGGGGGATGAGAGGGAGCAAAACAGACACATGTGACACAAGCTGGAACGTAAACCAACTAACACAGCAAGAGACTAACACACAACAGCACTACCCCCAGGGACCAGACATTGGGGTGACACAAGCATGCATGACACCTCCACTGTGATGACAAAGGCAGATGTCGTACAAACTGGATAACCCAGACATGTGTCCTGTGCCACAAACGTACATCACACATACACAAACAAAAATCACTCAGCATGGCCCCTCATCCATGGACAAACGGGAGCTAGGGGACCATCCATGCAAACATTCACATCAGTCCACCCTCAACACCACACACCCTGAACTGCAACAATGTGTATCTGTGAAGCCCACATGGACAGGCGACATGGCACATGCACCCATGACAAACACAGGAATGTTGGGAGGAACTAAGGTGCACAGACACATCACACAAGGATAGTTTACAACCCTGGGGAATGACAGACATACTGCACAGTATGCGGTACATGGCCATGACCTCAAAGCTCACGTAACCTTCAGAATCCCTGGCACAGTCCCAGGACATTGCAGAAGCCAAGGAGAACCACAAGGCACACATGCATCGCAGCCATGAACCCGACAAGTGGGAGCAGTCACACACACATACAAATGTCTCAATCACTGAAAACTACCACCTAGGAACAACTACATGAGTTAGCAAATAAACAGGTGCCTTGAGGAACCCTGACTGTGTCCCATCTGTGTCTGACAACATCATCTCCACTCAGAACTGACAAATCCCAATGGTGATACACCAATTAACAGTAGTGTGTCATGCACCCACACATCTGGTAGCCCATTGGAAAAGTAGTGGGATTAACCCAGTACCACTCAGCAAGCATCAACAACAGGAACATATCAAGGGAACACTGTCTGTGTATGAACAGGGATGTGGACACACAAACATGCTCATACAACACACACCATGGGCCCAGGCCATGGCACTGGACAACACACTTACTTGAGGGGACACAACTCCTGTGGAAGCCCAGCTGTGCCAAACATATTCACCGCAAGTCTCACTCATGTCTGCAGAACACTTGGTCAATCAGCCATCAGTTACTACACAATGAAGGCTCTGGTCACAACAACCTGGGTACGTGAGTCTCCCCTTACTCATCTGCACATACCCAAAACATATGTCTTGCAAGTTGCACAGAGGACCCAGTTGCTCCTATACCAATGATGCCCGCACCTGTAGTCCAGTGTTGATGAGCACAAAGTCTGTGGAAGTGACAAATTGGACAATGGGAAGCACATCATATGTGCATGGGTGCAAGCCAGAGATGTGAC
The DNA here is from genome assembly GCF_964204655.1 of Triturus cristatus. NCBI lineage: Eukaryota > Metazoa > Chordata > Amphibia > Caudata > Salamandridae > Triturus > Triturus cristatus. The sequence continues at coordinate 745,040,369 of NC_140583.1, forward strand.
CATGCAAATGAAATGCTCACAGAGAGATGTCCATAAATAGTTGATCCTGACACACCCAGGTAGCTGCAAAGGATGACATGGATACCCACCAGAATAGGATACATATCTCATGGACCACAGGGAGTACCTCACAGCAACACATCAGTGTTCAACATTGTCAACAAGGCATCACAGGTGCAAGAGCATGTTAAACATCATCAACATAATGTACAGCTAAATCAAGTTCACAGGGATAAAGTAAAAAGCTTCATTCAACATATTAAAAGTTAAACGTCTGTTCAAACAAAAGGCCAGTGGCCAGTCCATGTCCAAATGCCAAGGAGTGAACTAGAGTGACAATTGTCACACCTTGCTTGCCTGTACTGCTAAGGACCGGGGCCATCCCCTCGGAGGGGCATACATGGGGGCAGGCCAGGCACTGCAGGGACAGGATCAGGGCGCAGCAGAAGGAGGCAGTGAAGGGGTGGTGGATGCAGGCGAGACACTTGCAACTGCAGTGGAGCTGAATGAAGTGGTGGGTGCTGTCACAACTGTGGGGCACAAGTCAGATGTGGTGGGTGCCGGCACAACTCCAGTGGGCAGGTCAGATGGAGTGGATTGGCTCACCACTGCAGTGCCCAAGTCAGACGGGGTGGTCGTGGACTCCAATGCAGTGCCTACATCCATGGGAGCGGAATGGGGGGCAGGTGAGGTCAGCAGGGCAGGGTGGGGGGACACGGTCCCCACATCAGTGGCACTAACCGTCTGACAAGGTGTGGAGGAGCAAGTGTTAGGGGGAATGGCCTTAGAATTTTGGGGATGGTGTATCTGTGGGGGAACCCGGGGCAGGGAGTGGCGGGGAAACCTCTGGAGTGGTGGCCTGGGGGATGGAGGACGGAGACTTTGCCTTTGAGCTGCATGGTGGCAGGGGGGTCTTGCTCTTCTGGCACCGGGGGGGACCTGCGGGTGGGGGTCTCTGTCTGACTGCGCCTGGGGAGGTTGTCCGGGCGTGAGGGGCACTCCCTTCTGTGTGTGGGGACTTCCTCTTCCCCTTGTAATCAGGATCTGCTGGGTCGGTGGGGAAGAGGCCAAGGTCATAGAGGAAGAGCTTCTGGGGAGATGGGGTTGCAGGTGAGGCAAGGGAAGGGGGCTGGGAGGGAGAGGTCTCGGAGGACTGCGGAGTGATTGTGGATGACTGTGTGAGTGTCTGCAAACCAGCCCCTGTGAGTGTGGTATCAGTCCCCTGCACTTGCTTGTGTGCATTTCTAGACCTTGGTTTGGGTGTTTGTGTGCTTGGGACAGGTAGGCTGCTAGGAATCGTGGGTGGTGCAGCGGTAGGAGGGGTGCGGACTGCTGGAGGAGGGACACTGCTGCCGTCAGGGAGGAGGCCACGGACTGACTGGTCCTCTGTAGGGCAGACATGCCCAAGGAAATGCCCTCCATGAATGACACCAGTTGTGTCAACAGACCTGTGTGTGCATGGAGGACCTTCAGCATCGATGTCTGCTCTACATGGATTTGTCTAAGTAAGTCCATAGACTCCTCACTCAGGGCAGCAGGGGACACAGGGGCATGGGGTGTGGTGCCTGGCACAAAGGAGACATGCTCACGAACATGGGAGCCCACAGGGACCTCTGGGATGGGAGCCAATGGGAGGGTGGTGGTGATGGTGGTGGTGGTGGCGGTGGCGGGGACAGCCTCACTAGCTGGGGTTTGGTGGCTGCTGACACCCGCCTCCATAAGGGAGTCAGCCTCAGAGCTGCTGTGGCCCTCAGCTGGGGGGGATGGCGCTGACGACTCCTCTGTGTGGCTCCACTCGCCCTCCGTGCCACTGGGTCCACCCGACTCCTCTCCTTCTGTCCCTGTAAGGCTCTGTGGCTCCTCCTGGTCCGTGGAACTGTCCTCTCCTGTGGCCGTGGATGTATCTGGATAGGAATAGGAAGTAAGAGAACAACATCAGTCACCTGCACCGACTGCACACACCACAGTGAGTACATCATATCACAGGGCAAGCCTTGGCATCATCAGCTGAACACAGCTCAATGTGCCAACACTGTTTAGAATAAGACAATTGTCATTCTCAACATCAACCATGGCACCCATATCCCTCCTTGACTTTCACACATATGTCCGTTGCATGTTGGATGCTAACACCCCAATGTGCCAACATGCACCATCCACACATTAGTTGTACATGCAAGTGAACATGTAGGAGTATGTCACTATACACACAGCACATCTCTTGCTACTGACTCAGTACAGGTGTCCGGATGAAGGGATGGGCAGAGACTCATTTCACATGCTTGTGATGCATGCCAGCAACACACACTATGATGTACTCATGCCCTGATGGGCAATGCCACAATGGGGTGCATGGTGCACACTTGAACACAATGCAGGATCATTCATAGCAAGCTCAATGCCATGGCACTGGGATGCCCTGAAAGTCAGTCAACACTGTCTCCTGTCACAGGGGCAAGGCATCCAGACAACAACAATATGCACTGACTCACAATCCTAGCTTAGGGGTAAAGCTAACTCTGCAGATGACCGGCACACTTGCCCATCCCATGCAAACAACATATCCAGGACCCAGAAGACCCCACATCATGCAAATCATACATATGAGTCGCTGCAAACACAAATCCCTGTACATTAACACCTCACAGTCTGCCATGCATGTAACCCAGCTGCATGAAGGACCCAGTTGCATACACCATTGTGCGTTGTCAGATGATCACACACCTATATGTCACACAGGTCTTGTCTCTCACAGTCACATCTCAGATGTCATGATGACCCTCTGAATCATGGACACCCCAGTTGTACATAACAACAAGCCACACCCTAAGCACAACCTGCAATTTCATACACAGGAGTGGGAATACAGAATGTTTCAAAATGCCCTTGAGGAGGCATGACTGGTCAGGTCTACGTGAAACAGTGTTTGGCCCTGGACAGTAGTCAGGTGGCTAAGCAAGGGTGACATACTTGATATACATACTCCTGAGGCCCCAAAATTGGAGTCCCCTGCTGCATGAGTTTGTTTGGAATACCCCAGCCACATGTTGTTAGACAGACCAGCAATTGGAACACATCTCAAGGGCACACACAGATCACATGTCAGATCTCAGGCATTGTGTAAACAATTGACCCACCCATGAAACACACAACAGAGTCACGGGAACAGATGCTGACCAGTAGTTGAAGCATAGCTGACTGCAGGGACACAGTGCCCTAGTGACACAAGCAACAGACTGTAGAGGCCACACCTGTGGAACAGATGAGGAGGGTGCATCACACAATTGAGGGACCTGATTATTGGACTACAAGACCTACGTAATGTGGAAGTGTGACCAGGCCAAAAGACTGCTATTAGCATGTCAGACATAGTACACAGATTAGGCATGGACTTACCCTCTTCCTTCTGCTGTCTGGCCTTCAGCTGCCTATCCAGGTCCGGTAAGACCACCGCCAGTATCCGGAGCATGTGGGGAGTCAGGGTCCGGTGTCCGCCCTTCCTGCGTGGAGGTGACAGCTTCAGCTGGACTCTAGCTATTGAAGGTCCTGCCACCTCTTCTGGCAGTTACAGATCCGGCACTTGTAGACCCCCACAGAACGAACAGCCCGGGCGATGGTCAGCCAGATCTCCTGCTTATGGTGGGCATCAACCTGTGAGGATGACAAAGTGAAAAGTACATTAACACACATGCCCCAGATTTGTGCAGCACACATTTGGATATACATGTCATCATCACAAAGGGAAATGAATTACACAGGTAGTGCAACCATGGGTAAGGAAAAATCACCTGTATGTCTGACATGTTAACAATGCCTGGTTAGTTTAAGCTTGCAATAATGCACTTTAGCAGCAGGAAACCTATTCATTACATGTACCTACACACTTTGGGGGATGAAAGTAGTCAGTGAGAATGCTTGCCGCTGGTGTACACACTGCTAGTACTGCTAGTCAGACAACATGCATAATTAGGAAGTCAGTCGACTGCACACTCACCTGCTCCCCTGGTTTCCCATAGAGCTTGCTGTACTGTGGAAGGAGCCCGTCCAACAGGGCCTGGTTCTCCTCCTCAGTGAAGGCTGGGGCCCTCTCCAGAGTACGTGCCATAGCAGGAGCCAGAAGATGCAGAGACAGCAGCAGTGGTAGCAGGGATGTGGTTCAGGAGCATGTAGTGCAGGCAAGTGAGCTCCCTGTGGGCCAGCAAGCCTTATATCTGTGCTGCAGAGGCAGCATCTGTGCCATGTGTCCCAAGTGATAGATCCAACAAGGTTGCATTCTATGAATCTGGCCAATCCATTTAAAAGTACGACTCGTACACGCCTTCTGCATCGTTCAAATCTTCACCTTCATGGAACACTTGAAATTGCAACATTGTTGTAGGCATCCAACTGAATTTCCAGTGCACAACTCGTACAAGTTTTGAATCCGCATCCGTCTCCATGACAGTCCGGAGCCAATGGGTGCGCCCGGCTCTTTCAACTGACTGTACAACGCGTATTTCGAATATACACATGCACCCGTCTCCATACGATTCAATGGCCAAGGCGTACGCCTGTCTCGGACCATGCCTGTCCGATGCGTATGCATGATAGTCACCCGCGTCGAACCTCATTGCATTCAATGACAAAGCGTACGCACGGCTCGGACATGACCTGTGCAATGCATACGCATTGTCACCCGCGTCGGTCCTCATTGCATTCAATGACGAAGAGTACGCACGGCTCGGACATGACCTGTGCAATGCGTACGCATTGTCACCCGCGTCGGTCCTCATTGCATTCAATGACAAAGTGTACGCACGGCTCAGACATGACCCGTGCAATGCGTACGCATTGTCACCCGCGTCGGACCTCATTAGTGTGACTAATATACGGATGCAACACACATATACGGGCCAGGAACACCTGTGCACACCTACCACACTACAGCATTGGCCACACAGTGTTCCATGGCATGTAAGGCTCCATTCCCTGGGTGTTTGGGGGGGTCACATCTGTTTTTTTGGCGGGCACTTTGTGCAGCCACTCCCAGGCTGTGCACGTGTACATGGGGGCAGAATCATTTGTGTGTTGTGCACATTACCACTGTGATGTGCAATTGTACAGTAATAGGCATGAGTCATGGACACAGTGTCAGGTTGGATATGTTTAGGACAGGTCACATGCACCCTGAGTCCTGGGGGTGATGGCATGTACGTCACAGTGAGACCTGTAGCCACAATACTGATGTGCACCCAGTCTGTGTGCATGTTGTGTCTCAGATGTGTCCAATGGGTGACAGTCTCCACATCCATGTGGTATATGCATCACCCTTGATGGGGTATGTGTCTATGAGACGTACATGTAGGCCCGGCAGGAACAACAGTGGCCACTACCTGTGGGACTTACGCTTGCCTTGTGATGTGTACCTGCTATGCCATGTCCATTGCTGTGTTGATGTGGCAATACAAGGACCCTGGGTTTCTGCATGGCAAAGATCTGTGATGCCTGGGAGACATGAGGCCCCACTTGTCACTGTGGTGTGTGTTTGGAACGTTGCAGCAGCACATAGGTTGGGTGACACAGCCAGATGATTGGCCATTGCACTACATGGGACTCATGTGGACATGTGGAATTGAGATGTGAGGTGGTGGTCTTGTAGGTGACATATGTGTCAATGCCCAACAGCACACACCTCAGTACATTGTGTAATGTAATGATCTAGAATGTGATATTGATCGGGGTCATGGCCACATAGGTGGATGAACTGACAATCTTCCTTTGTGCATCTCTGTACTGCAGGGCACCAGCTGTCCATCGGCCGTTCCCAGACCTTGCAACCATGCAGGAATGCGACTGCATCAGATGGTGCTGCTTCACCAGGCCACTGATTGCGGTGTTGGAGGAGCAGTTGGCGCCGTATCTGCTACCTGGCCGGACATACCTTACAGCACTGACCCCAGAGGTGAAGGTGATGGCAACCCTGCACTTCTTTGCTACTGGTACCTTCCAGTACACTGTGGCTACTCCTGGTGGGATGTCGCAAACGATGTTTAGTTGGGTGCTACGCGATGTCTTGGAGGGGATGTTGCAATTCCTCGACCTGTATATCAAGTTCCCGAGCCCAGCTGAACTCCCTGAAATAAAGGATGCCTTTTATACACTGGGGAGGATGCCGAACGTCATCGGATCTATTGATGGGACACATGTTGCCCTGATACCACCACAGGCACATGAACAGGCATACCGTAACAGGAAGCACTACCCTTCGATCAATGCTCTGGTGGTCTGTCTTGCTGACATGTCGATCACACATGTGTGTGCACGGTTCCCTGGTTCTGCGCACGATGCCTACATTATGAGGAGTAGTCGCATTGCAACGCTGATGTCACAGATGCCAGCTCAGCATGCCTGGCTTGTCGGTGTGTACTGACTGTTTCTCATTGTGTGTGTTTGTCAATGTTGTATTCTGCAATCCTACAAAACTCAGTTACTTGTCATTTTTGTGTGTGTAGGTGACTCCGTATACCCCAACATTCCGTGGTTGCTGAAACCCCTCAGGAACCCTGTGACACCAGCCGAGCTGCGCTACAATGAGGCACATGGTCGGAGAAGGAGGGTGATTGAGCAAACATTCGGCCTCCTGAAAAGCCGCTTTCGCTGCCTGGACAAGACCGAAGGGGCCCTGCCATATGAGCTTGCAAAGGTGTGCAAAATAATCCTTGTCTGCTGCATGCTACACAACATGGCGGTGCGGAAGGATGTGCCTCTCATCCAGGATGACGATGACGATGACCAACCTCCGGCACCTGTGGAGGATCTCGGCCTGGGCCAAGATGCCAGTGATGATGATGATGATGGTGACGTCCGCTCACAGCTTATCAACAACTTCTTCACCTGAATGTGAGTTTCCAGGGTTGTTATATGAATGTATGGAGGTAGCCTGGAATGTGTTGTGCCAGCTCTGTTGCTGTCTGAGTGTGTCTGTGTGCCACTTGACTGGATGCGTGCTGTGATGTGTCCATTCAGGTGGTGTGTACTCCACAATAGGGTAGTACTGCTAACTAGTGTTTGTGTAGGTGTCTTGCAACATGTTTTGTGCATGTGTATTGCATTTCTCTCCTGTTCTTCTGTGCTTTTGACTGTATCTTGTCTGTCCTTCCCAGGGTACTTTGCCTGTTGTGTGGTCCACACTGACCCCCAACACCCAGAAGCCAACACCAGTGTGGAAGTTGACAATTCCCATCAACTGATGTACCACACATCCCTGGACTTCCATTCTCCAACACATTGAGAGCGTGTGTCCACTGTTACGTAGAATTACCGTGCAACTTTTGTGGAATAAACGTGTTGCTGATGTGTAATTAACCTGTGCTACGCATTGTTATGTGCGTTGTCTGTCTTCCCATATCTGAGTGACATCTGCTTACCTCACCTGTGGACTTGTTACAACTGACTGGGGTTGGTGTTGTGTCTGTGCATGCCAATGCGTTTCAGGTCAACATCATTGTGTGTGATGAGTAACATGGCCATGGTGAGTATGTTTTGTGTTGCCGTAGTGGTGTGTCTCCCTCACATGTGTCACATCCCCATGACTCACCTTACTTTGGTCACATTTTTGCAGTATTTGGCATGCACTGTGTTGTGTAGCAGATCGACATCTCCCTGAACGTGACAAGTTGGAATCACAACAGAGGCAAGTATGGTGTGCTGATGAGTTTATTTACAAACATGTGTGAGGGAAGTGCACAGGATGGTGGGTTCTGTACATTGGTTTGGGAATCCAAAGTTCACATTGGAGTTGGAAGTGCTGGTAGATGACATGTCCAGAGTAAAGTCCACAGTCATCTGATACATTGGCCCAACATGAACCCTCCATGTCATGTGGGCGAGTTGTGTGCGATTGGACAAGGTGAACGGGTTGCGCACAAAGGACATTTTCCTGAACAGGTTTAGAGGCCCTGGGGGTTGTGCTGGGACATCTGCCTCTCACATGTTCTTCTTCGGACGACCCCTTTTCTTCCAGGGGGGATCCTCATGTGCAGGCCTCTGCGGTGCAGGGGACTCTCCGTCAGAGTCCTCCTCCCTCCCTGTGGCGCTGGCAGATGGTGTTGCGATAGATGTTGTGGGCACACAGGGGGGTGTGGACATGTTGGTGTTGATCTGGCGGAGGCATTGGAGTATGTCCCAATGCACTGCAGTAATGTCATCCCACTTGATCTCCATGCAGGCATGGTGGGCGACCTGCTCGTGTTGCATGTCCTTGAGGATCCCCACTACCTGGCCAAATCCTCCGGTGCTATCCTGGTACGCATCTAAGATGCGTGCCAGGTGGGGGTCATCATGCAGTCCAGACCCCTCTGCAAGGCGTGCCATGTGCCTCCCACCCCTCCCAGCACCCCTCTCCACACGGGCAGGACCAGCGGCGGGACACACAGGTGACACTGGGACCCCTTGGGTGGTGTTGCTGGTGGTGTTTGCTGTAGCTTCCGGGGGGTCCTGTGTCCCTGTGCTGTGGGTGTTGATTGGCCATGGTCTGTCCGTGTTGGCGGGGGTGCCCTGTCGGTGTCCAGATGCTGGAGGCGTGGGTACAGGGGGTGCAGATGTTGATGCTGATGGTGCTGCATGATGGCTGACACCGGAGGGGCCAGGTTGGTCATCGTCATCCAAAGAGGACAGTGAGAGAGTCAGACCAGAGAGCTCAGTGTCCGCCAGAGTCTGGGACTGGGTATCCTCATCATTTGATGCTGGGTGCCCAGCACCACCTGTGTTTGGAAGAAATACACAATGTGATTTATGTTTCTACATGCATTGATGGTTCACAAACATGACTTTTTCTACTTTTCGAACAGATGCCTGCCTGTACACTGCTTTTTCCCACCTTGTCACGGACAGAGATTGATATTGTTGTTGGCCATTTCCCAGCATGGCCTTGTGCTCCCCACAACAGAGCCCAGTGTCAGACAACTTGTCAGTCACTTCCCACTCCCTGTGAGGCGAGTATGGTTCAGTTTGATTTTGCTGGGCCATGTGGGTGGGTGTAGGTTGTCTGTGGCTGCGAGTCTCATCATACTCTTGGCTACACCCCCTTCCCAGCATGCCCATAATTCCTCCCTCTTGACTCTGCTTCCCTGTGAGGGGGTGTGACAGCAATGGCAAGATGGCTGACTGTGAAGTCCTGATGTTTGTTTTTGCCATTTCCCAGCATGGCCTTGTGCTCCCCACAACAGAGCCCAGTGTCAGACATCTTGTCAGTCCCTTCCCACTCCCTGTGAGGCGAGTATGGTTCAGTTTGATCTTGCTGGGCCATGTGGGTGGGTGTAGGTTGTATGTGACTGCGAGTCGCATCATACTCTTGGCTGCACCCCCTTCCCAGCATGCCCATACTTCCTCCCTCTTGACTCTGCTTCCCTGTGAGGGGGTGTGACAGCAATGGCAAGATGGCTGACTGCGAAGTCCTGATGTTTGTTGTTGGCCATTTCCCAGCATGGCCTTGTGCTCCCCACAACAGAGCCCAGTGTCAGACATCTTGTCAGTCCCTTCCCACTCCCTGTGAGGCGAGTATGGTTCAGTTTGATCTTGCTGGGCCATGTGGGTGGGTGTAGGTTGTCTGTGACTGCGAGTCCCATCATACTCTTGGCTACACACCCTTCCCAACATGCCCATACTTCCTCCCTCTTGACTCTGCTTCCCTGTGAGGGGGTGTGACAGCAATGGCAAGATGGCTGACTGTGAAGTCCTGGTATTTGTTTGGCTACAAGTCCAAAGTGAGCCCCTGTGCTTCACACAGCAGCACCCAGTACGGGGTATCTTTTGCTGATATTTCAATGAGGTGTGTGTCAATGCATTGTACCCAGTGAATTGTGTGGAGTTTGTGTTGAGGGGGGGGGGTGTCTCCCCATGCTGGTAAGTATGGTCAGGGCTGTCAGTCCTCCTTCCCATCATGAAACGTGCTTCCATTGTAGAGCGTACAAGTTGTCTTTCAGGATGTCAGTCAGTGGTGTCCTGCTTCTGATTTGCACACAACCCCGAGCAGGGCCTTGTGCTCCCCACAGCAGGACCCAGTGTCAGCCATCTTGTCAGTCATTTTCCACTCCCTGTGATGTGGGCATGTTTCAGAGAGGTCTTGATGGGCCAATCAGGAGGGGGAGCATTATCTGTGATTACAGGCCCCATCATGCTTTTGGATACACTCACTTCACCTGCATCCCCACAATTCCTTCCTGACAGTCAGCTGCACTGTGAGGTGGTGTGTTTGTGGTGGCAAACTGTCTGGTAGGGTCTATTTGGCTTTGTGCCACTGGCTTGCTCTATTTGTTTGTAGGTTGGTGCATGTCATGACACAGTTCCCAGTCACTCTGAGATGGCAGGTATTGTGTTTGTCTGACTGGCATAAACATCTTGGGCTGATTATCTATTGGTTAGTGTAGCTTTGCTTGCGGTGCATGGTTTCACTGTCCCCTTGCCACACAATCTTGGGTATGTTGTTTGTGTACTCACCAGGCTCTGGGATGTCTGCTAGGCTATGGACGCTCTCTGATGGTAGGATGTCCCGCACCTTCTCCTCCCAGGTCCTGAAGTAGACTGGTTTGGCAGGAGGGCCACCGCCGGTGCACTGACTCAGGGGTTTTCAATGAGTTTCTTAACCCTCCTGCTGGTGGTGTGGGATGTGTGTGTGAGGGTGCAAGTGAGGGTCGGTTGGTGTTGATTTTGCTGGGTGTCTGTATGTATGCTTTTGTATGAGGTGCTGATGGTGTGTGCTGATGGTGTGTGAGTTGTGTGACGGGGGAGTTGTGAGTGTGCCTGTAGTTGCTGTGTACTGGTGTTTGCTGCTGGCTGTGTCTCCTGTTTGCAAGGGATGATGGTAGTGATTGTAGTCCTTTATATAGTTGGAGTTGTGGGTGTGTCTTTGTCTCATGTTCTTTTTTTATATTTATTGGCTTTGTCATTGCTTGTTTGGTCCTTTTTTTGTCTTTTTTCCTTTGGGTTTTGTAGGCATGAAGGAGACGTTCATTTGACGGAAACGGGCGCTGCTGTTGTCTTGTGCGGGCTTCTCCGCCTCGTTCACGCTGCCTATCTTCTGTGTTTGGTACGCGTCGGTTGCGGCGGTCTCTATTGCTTGTGTGCCGGGTTGTCTGTGCGTGTCGGTCATGCGGCTTGGTCTCCATGCGAGTCGTCTGGTTTTACATGCATTGCATCGTACTGCGCAAATCGTACATCGCGGGTACGGGTCGGTCGGGTTCATTCCGGGTTCGTGTCGGTCGGTGATAATCGCGTCGGTTTACCGGCCGGATCACTATTTTCCCTACGGCTCGGTCGTACGGCTTGTATTCCGTACGTGTCGGTTGTAATTCACAGGCGTTGCATCATACTGCACAGGTCGTACGGTGCTGGTCCGTGTCGGTCGGTATTCGGTCCGGGTCCGTGTCGGTCGGTAAGTTTTGCGGCCGGAATCGGAATTGGCCCCTCCGTTGGGAAATTTTTCCAACCCGCATCAGAATCGGGCCCTTAATTGTCAAATTCTCAATAACATAACACATTTTAACATAAGGATACATTACTAAAAATGTGTACGAAAACCCAAAATGACAAACTAGAGAAAAACACTGCTATTAATGTATCTAAATATACAAAACAATCTGCAAACAACATTATAACTAACTTCTAGACCTCATCCCTACCTTCAAAACCCTTTAAAAGGACTTACCTGTTCTGATGAACCGCAGCACCTTACCGTTACTTGGTTCTTGGAAAATAGACTTAAAAGAACACAAATAGATAAAAAAAATAGAAGTGAGCAGTAAAAGAAAAATGGCTAAAAATGAAACAAAAAACCCTGTCTCCCCATAGAAATGAATGGGAAATAATGTAACAATGTTGAATAAATATATGAAAAAATGTAAAACATTATTAAACATGAAAAACATGTTAAGAAATGCTGTAAAAATGTTTACAAATTGTGAAGTATGAGTTATATAATTATATAAAATATATACAATTGTTTAATATACACTGAAGAAACATGGTAAAATGAGGTTGAAAAAATATATATTAAACAATTTAAGAAATGCTAACAAAAGTTTTCAACAATGAAAAAAAGTGAAAAATGTCTAACATACAATAGTATTTAAATATATTTACATTTGTATTTAATAATAAAAAATAATAATTTTTTTTTATTTATTTAATGAAGCATTAAACTTTATTTTTAAGTTGAAATAAATATGTTCAAAAGTGTAAAAATAGACATTGAACAAAGTTTAAAAATAAAATAAAAAAATGTGTTGCATGTCTTCTACAGAAAAAAATTAAATAGTAATATTATAAACACACAACTATTTTCTCATTAAGGGGCTGATTATGAAGCCGTAGTAAACGGCTCTGACCCTCGGTCGGAGCCGTTCCTAAGGCATCGTAATCAGCTGTTGGGATTCATTTCCGACTGACCCATTTGGATGAAGTAGGCCGTAAAGGAATTCGAGGTGGATTTCCGAATGGATTCCGACTGACTCAGAGAGCCCGTCAGCCATTTGGAAAGCCTCCAGCAATCCCAAGGGCGGGTCTTTCCACCCAAGGGATTACAATATCAGATTCTGACAGTCTTTCTGTGCTGGCCTTTCTGACACAGAAAGGCTGTCAGAAGTCGACTTTGTGGCCCCCCAGCAGGGCCCCCCGGTTGCAGCCTGGCCCATTTGATCCTTGCACCCTGTGTTATGAACCTTGAGGTGCCTGCCACGGGGTGCAGGGATGATCTGCACCTCTTCTCTTTACAATGAGAGCATGCATTCTGGTCAGAGTGCATGCTCCCATTGTAAAGAATAGGAGTGCAACCAAACATTTTTCGTTTGTATCCTAATTGCTGGGTTGGGACTGTTGACAGGAGGTCAGTCGGTCCCAGTAGCGAATTCATATCGGACGGACTCAGGTTCATCCTACATCAAAATCGGGCCCTTTATTTCTAAACACCAAAAATACTAATGAAATAACACAAACTATTTTTGCTACACTCGCATAAAATTAAAGCAGAGGATTTCAGACTAAAATTATAAAATTAAATAATCACACTTCAAAATAACCAATTTTTAAGAAAGTATTGGGCACTAAAGTGGTAATATTTACTATTCCCACTACAATCTAAGCCAATTTGTAACAGTGATAGACACTGACGGGATGACATTTACTGTTCCCAGTTCAATCTAAACCAATTTGGGGAAGGCATTGGACACTAAAAAGGTGTGATTTACTATTCCCACTCCAACCTATACAAATATAGTGAAGATGTTGGACACAAAAAGCGTACCATTTGCCATTCCCAGTTTAATCTATCCCAACTTGAAGAAGGTGTTGCGCACTACAGGGGTGACATTTACTTTTCCCACTCGAGTCCAAACCTATTTGGGGAACACTTTGGACACTAAAAAGTTGACTATTTACTATTCCCACTCCAACCTGTACCCTTTTAGGGTAGGTGTTGGACACTATGGGCCCCCTTCTGATGTCGGACATTGTTCCACTGAAAGGCCATCAGAGGTGGTTCATCTAACATCTAGAGTATCAGTCAGACTGCGGGCTTACAATTCCGGCAGTCAGAGTGATTTGGGCGGGGGGAATGACCGGCACATCCAACAGGTTCAAGAAGCCATAAGGGTGGCGGATGGAGCCTAATCTCTACAATGAGGGCGGTGTCCGCGGAAGTGATTAGGATGCCCCTTTCTCTCAGCCTTCACATGGCAGTCCCACTGCCATCTAAAGGCAGAAGGAAAGGGACTTTGAGGCCCCAAGGTAGGCCCCCGTCCCCTGTGACCCACTGGAATGTGGCCTAGGGCACTTGTGGTGCCCCCCAATATCCCTAAACTGTGTGCCAGGTACCACATGGTGCCTGGCACAGAGTGTATGGATGTTTGAGAACTGCCCTTTTCTTGGGCCACAGCACAAGCCACACTGGAAAAGAGCAGTCTTCTGACCACCTGCATGGCAGTCGTGTTGTAATTGAGCAGGTGGGACCCCAGACATATAGTCAGTTGGACACCTGCCTGAGGCAATGGCAGTCGGACGCCCGTCTGACTGCCATCGTAATGAGGGCCTAATGGCCTGAATATGATGGCGGTTGGACTGCCACAGTTGGTGGGGGTCTAACAGCAGACACCCTTCGGGCCAGATTACAATTCGGGTGGTCAGTCCGACAGTGGTCAGAGAGAAAACCGCCGCCTCGGCCAGGAAAAGACGGGGAGGCGATCAGAATCCTATCCCTGATTGGCAAGGCAAGCACTACCGTTAGGTTTACGATATTCCTTTTCAACATCCTTTTCATGGTGGGAAGACTGCAATGAAAAGGCTGATTGGGGAGCCCCCAAACAGGGCTTCCATCCAGGGTGGGGATACATGTAATGACCCCACTTACCTCCATGCACTGTGTGCCATGCATGTGTGCCAAGCAAAACCAAAGGAAACGATGGTCGGAGTGTTGAACATTGCAAGCACTCACCCCCAGTCAACTGATCTGGGTTTAATCCATCACCGTTCTTTAGCCCACTCTGCCACCCCAGTTCAGACATGGCCGTATGCAAATCAGTCTGACCCTGTGCCTCATGGGAACAGTCCAGCCCGAACTGCCAAGCCATGTCTTCCCTGGACAGGAAACAAGCTTCCTAGGACCAGTTTCTGGCATTTCAGCCATCTTCAGCCAGGCTTGCTTGAATCCAGTGGCAAAGTGAGCAAGGGACTCACGTCTGAGCATACCCTGCCAACTTATGGCGAACAAAGCAAAACCAAAGGAAATGATGGACGGAGTGTTGAACATTGCAAGCACTCACCCCCAGTCAAGTGATCTGGGTTTAATCCATCACCGTTCTTTAGCCCACTCTGCCACCCCAGTTCAGACATGGCCATATGCAAATCAGTCTGACCCTGTGCCTCATGGGAACAGTCCAGCCCGAACTGCCAAGCCATGTCTTCCCTGGACCAGAAACAAGCTTCCTAGGACCGGTTTCCGGCATTTCAGCCGTCTTCAGCCAGGCTTGCTTGAATCCAGTGGCAAAGTGAGCAAGGGACTCACGTCTGAGCATACCCTTCCAACTTATGGCGAACAAAGCAAAACCAAAGGAAATGATGGACGGAGTGTTGAACATTGCAAGCACTCACCCCCAGTCAACTGATCTGGGTTTAATCCATCACCGTTCTTTAGCCCACTCTGCCACCCCAGTTCAGACATGGCCATATGCAAATCAGTCTGCCCCTGTGCCTCATGGGAACAGTCCAGACTGAACTGCCAAGCCATGTCTTCCCTGGACCGGAAACAAGCTTCCTAGGACCGGTTTCTGGCATTTCAGCCGTCTTCAGCCAGGCTTGCTTGAATCCAGTGGCAAAGTGAGCAATATTTCTAACTCCGGCATGAAAACTGATCCTTACTTAAAATTATTAATTGTCACCTCTCCTCTTCTTTTTCAAATGGCCCTCCCCTTCTTTTCATCCTCTGTATACCTCCTCTCTCTGAGCACAACTTCCTCGAAGTCGCATGCATTTTTGCTTTAATGCCTATGACTGTATATCCGAAAACTGCCCTCAACTCATATGAAAGATCACACCTATCCTCATTGAAAGTCATACCCCTACAGATTAATAATACTCAGGGCCTTATTACGAGTTTGGAGGTCCAACCGTCATAGAATCGCATCCACTCCACCAGCAGCGCACATGGCTGGCGGATTAAACACCACTGTATTACGAGCAGTGTGAAGGAATAGATCTTGCAGTGTTGGTGAGTGCTTTTCCCAAATATATTGATGCCTGTGTGTACATTTTGACTGCAGATGCATTGGATGTACACATATCCATGATATATGTGGAAAAATACCATATACCCTTCACAGGGGTTCAGCCCATGTATAGGCAGTCCTGCCAATGGGTATATGGTAGTAAAAGGATTTACTTGTAGATCGCTGCAAACAGGGTCATAATCCACGGTGTGAGGATCCTGCTGTGCAGGGGGGACCTGGAGAATGAGATCCACATCAGAATCTGCCTGGAAGAACGGGGTGAGTATGCACATCACCGCCACCTTGAAGAAGGCAGTCAGAACGCCACAGTTCGCTCGTGGAACAGGCAACTTGTAATACGGATGGCGGTGCAGTTCCCCTGTACCAACCTATGACGGATGCCTTTCCCCGATCACAATCCCAGTGTTCAGTGGTCTGCGGCAGTCTGGGAGGTCCAGACGTGGTCCACGCAAAGGCGAACAGGCCAACTAGTGTACATTGGTTGGACCGCTGAGCTCTACGCGCTCGGACTGCCACGCCAATTCGGTGGTTCCTGGGACAGCCAAACTCGAAATAAGGCCTTTAATCCCTTCAAATGCATCTACTAACCCCACCAGCCATGTGCATGAACTTACATAACCCCCTACTAATGATCACACCTAACTCATATAGTAATAACAAAGAAAGTGGAATAAATGCATGGAATGCATGGTTTGTTGAGCACAGAAGACTAAATCCAATAATAATCAATAACGAATTGCACTGAACTAACCACTAACCTTAGGTTCTGGAGCAGCATGCTGCTCATCATAAAGGATTTAATGCCTCATTTGGAGTATAAAGCGCAATAGAAATGCAATTACAATCATACAGCCAAACATGTCCCTATATCCATAACGAGACACGGTCATAAGTGCTAGAAAAGTGTGCACTTCACTCACAGTTTCAGTATAGTTTCCAACTCTAGATAAAGATCCAAATGTAGTCTGGGAAGTGCAAGTCTCTCCCACTGATACTTTACAAACCAACTTAAAATGTGTTCAAGCACAGAGAAGGACTGTCTCTGGAATACCATTCATGAAATACTAGCATCGTACTGGGACACAAAATAGGACTAGGCACCTAAATAAATGTGGCCTCATTAGTGATTTATATAGCTAAAAAAAGAGGCCCTCACATTCAAATTGGGCTTGTTTTGAACTCGTAAAGGGACACTGCTTAGAGTTTTGCAAGGTAAGGAGGACTGCATGGACTTGAGCTTGCAGCAGGCAATGTTTGTTTTAATTTGGAGGGTGAGAAGGGCAATTGGCCAAAGAGTCGGACTAATAATAAGAAGTCGTAAACGCTAGTGGTTGGTTGGGCATACGATCTATGTAAGTGACTTTAAGTCTAGATAAAAAGAATACTGATAGCAGAGGGATGCATATATCGCTAGAGTATGCTTATAAGGCTCTTAATGGTTTATCCATTCGTGCAAAATTAACATTAAAAAAGGTATTGTATCCTCAATTTTAATACCCCCGTCAAAAATGTCCTATCATAACACAGCTGCTATGGGTCCCACAGCAAGGGTGAAAAGGAATGGCAACAGTGGGCACTCCTCTCTGAACCTACATCATGACCCCCTGGTGTTCCCCAGTTTGTTTGAAAAGGCCTACTTGCTTTTTCAAATTTTTACCATGCATATGCAAGGTCAGGTGTTAGGCGCCACAGAAACATCCCGAAAATCCACCAGAATAAGCAGCAAGCAACCGGCATAGATTACCTCAGCGTGAATCTTCTGGTAGACAGCCATCATCAAATGAATCACCTGCACCTGTTCCTTGCCATAAGCAATTTGAATGAGACCTTTGTGAACATTCTAAAACACCTTCCAGAAGTCAACCTCATCAAGTTAATTATCTGCACCTGTTCCTTGTTACAAACAATTAGAATGTGACCTTTACGAACGTTCTAAAGCAGTCTTATTTAAAGACCGTCCATACTCCTCTCCTTCACTTAGCCTCTTCGCCAAACCTATATCATTTCAGTGTTCCAAAATAAAAATTCCCAATATATGTTGGAAAATTCTTTCTGATGTCAACGGTGGCCACAGTGGAATTCTCCTACTTCCCCACCACCCGCAGGAATTGCTTAACAGAAGCCAGTCTGTAAAAATGATTTATAATGCGTTCACAGAGTGCAAAACCAGATTGGTTCTGGTGTGCCAACATTAAGAGTACCTTTGTAAGCCTAACAGTGATGGCTTTGCTGACAGAATTAACATCTGTTTATAGAATATCTACATGAGATATAATTAGCAGTATCCTTACTTGAACCTCCTGCATTGCTAATTCTTCTCACTGAGTTGTAGAGCCATTTCTCCTTCTTAGCAGTATTGCATTTTAGGGGCCTATTACTATGTCGGGCAGTATCGTGGATAAGGGACTGATTGACCTCTGGTCGGCGGTCTCGACCGCCTGATTATGATGCGACCAAACACTGTTCAGTCGTATTCCCACATTTCCCTATGGGAGCATGTGTTACGACTTAAACCGGTCATAGTACATGCTCCCATAGGAAAACGGGAGGTTGTGTTAATCCCTGCACCCCATGGCAGGCTCCTAAAGGTGCCTGTCATGGGGTACAGAGATTAATAGTGGGAAGCCCCCAATCGGAGGCCGCAGGGGAAGGGGGCCCTGCTAAGGGCCCCCAAAAACACTTTCCGATAGGGTTTCCATGTCGGAAAGGCCGGAATGGGAGTCCTGCCAGAGACCGTGCATCGAAATCCGGACAGCGTAAACCATCGTCCATTTGGATTATAGGCTGGTTCCGACTGGCCAACGGACTCTTTGAGCCCATTAGAAGCAAATGACCAGCCAGTTTCAATTTTGGCCACCTGTAACAAAATCAGCCAGTCAAAATTTAAACCGACGGTGAGTGTCGGTTCGGACGCTTTCAGACACTTATCGTAATCGGCTCCTTAGTACTGGTCATTTAATAATAATTGCTTGTGCAAGGCCCCCAGGTTTTGGGATCTGTGTGAGGCCCCTATGTGTTATCTCAATGGAAAAATCTTATAGGGTCCTTTAGGTTTGAGTTCTTATGAGGAGATCTTCCCTTTTGCCTTAAATATTCTCTTTGTTTCCAGTAGTTTAAATATGAAGACCCATTTTCAGAGACATTACCCCTGATGGTTTTTATCACTTCTCCAATTGAAATCATCCTTTCTGCTGTCTTTATGGGGTAATTTTAATCCGCATCATTTCCAAAGAGTCAATTTTGTCTCAAAACGTTTCCAGAATTTGTTCTTGCTTGCAGAAGGTCTGCATATTAAAGTGCATTCCATCCCCTGATTCAGCCATGAAAGGGGAGCTGGGTGTACTGAGAGCACATCCCCTCAACAAATCAGTCATTGTAGGAAATAGTTTTTTTGGTTAAGAGTGGTGTATACCTTTTTAAAAGCAACAACCCCCATCCCTGTCAGGCTAAACCACAAATCACTATAATTAACATGTGCTTAACCCTCTAGTAACTTGGCAAAAAAGTAGTTAGGCTTAACTTAGAGGCAATGCGTACAGAATGTATGCAGCATACAACCAGCAATAAAGGGAAAACATAACACAATAAAATTCAATGAATGAAATGAGACCAAAATTACAGAAATCTAATCAGTAGAACCGGAGATAAGCAATTTCAAATTATAGTGCCCAGAAGCACAAAGCGCCACTTGCAGTTTTACGTCCATGCTACAGCGGGAGAGAGTCATACTTTGAGGCTGACTGCAATGGAGCGTGAGCCAAATACAAGGACAAGCTTAATCCTGCTGAAAAGTTACTTTCTCAAACTCTGGGGTGAAGAGACCAGTTCGCTGTGGAGGAGTCTGCAAAGAGCAGTGAAAGCATCGCAGATGGTTGTTGCTGTAGCTCAAGGAGCTGGATGTGCATAACAGACGATTGTTACTGTACCACATAGATCCTTTCAGATGTCGCAGACAATCATTGCATGGAGCTTCTCATTGACGGAGACCATGGGCTGTCGATGCTGTAGCTCAAATGGACTAAACCTAATTCCCTTCTGTGACACCTCTCTGTAGCCAAAAAGCAGACATGCAAGAGAATGTCCCACTTCTGCCTCATGGGCTCAGGCAGGCCTATAATCATGCCCTTTAGGTTCTTGTTCTGAGGTTGGCGGGGCTCATGAGATTTTACTCCACAGAATTCCACGGCGCTATATAAAAACTCTGTGAGATTCTGTGGACTTCCACCCTCCGCTACAGACATGTGATGTGTCTAGATGTGACTACTTTAGTGGCAGCAAAACATGGCATCACTGCTTCTTTTTTCGATATGCTCCCTCTGGTAGCAGAACATGGGGTCAATCATTCTCTCTCTAAGTATCAGATTCCTCTGGTAACAGAACGTGTTGCCTTTGCTCCTCTGAGACAAATAATAAGGGATAGCATATGCCATCGCTGTCCTGTCCTTGCCTGAGTGGCGTTGAGTGAGGGCTGTGCAATGGTGTAACAGAGGAGTGCTCTATGAGACCAACTGGCAGCGCTACATGAGCTATATTAGTCAGGACATCACAGGAGCGCATAAAAAGAAGCTTTGTTTATGCACACCCAGGGCCGGACTGGCAACCAAAACGGGCCGTGGCAAAGTGCTCGGCTAGCCCCCCGGGGGGTTGGGGGTGCGGCTGAGCTGTTTGCCACTGCCGGTTTCGGCCTACGTCGTTACAGCGGCCGATATTGCAGCTAGGCTGCAAAAACGGCCCTGTAACAAAATCGCCCCCCAGGGGGCCAAAACTGGCCCCCAACCCTGCTTGCCCACCGGGAAAATGCCTGGTGCCTGCTATGACCAGTCCGGCCCTGTGCACACCATATGGCCACGAGCCAGTGTGCTAATCTTGAAAACCTCTGAAAAAGTCCTAATCATCTGAGGATGTGTCGACTTTTATTTTGTTTGTACAAACTAGTAGTTTAGATCATGTTATATACAGGATATTTGTAGTCATCATAATTTCTGTGAACAGGCTAAAGCAAACACTACAAGAATTTGCATAATAATGCCATATGCTTCAAATTAGAATTTTAAACACACTCTCCTCATTGGAGGCTGCACCTGTTAGGAAGAAGCCAGTTGTTTAACAATGAGACCATTATTTTGAGGAAAACATCCAAGTAAAATAAATATTCGCTCCTTCAGTGGAGTTGAAAAGCCAGATGAACTATATGCAGTAGACAAACATTTGCGAAAGTGCTCCTGGTGCAATCTGACAGTAGCATAACACATTAAGCAAAATTAGCAAGTACAAGGTGATCGGTGGAGCATGCACCCACCTCTCTACATTCTCGCAGCAGCTCTTCAGCATCTCCTTAATGTAGTTGGCTGGCCTCTGGAGGGTCACTTCTCTAGCGGTTTACCACTGTCTCATTCAGCTATCGGATAGTACCAGCCATCAGTGCCAAGGCCCGTACAACGCAATGAGAAATGTCTCACCTGCTACACAGTCTGTGACAACAGAAGCCTTTCACCAGTGAGGGATGTATGCAGTGACATCACTACCCATAGAACCCACCTATGTATCTGGTGGTATGGTACACCAAGACATGGATAAACCTGTTGCCTAAGGTTGGCTCGGGGTCCTGGGGCCCACCAATATCAATGCCCATAATTTCAAAGGGGTGCCAATGACATGCAAGAGAGCTACAGGAGCCTTTTTCCTGACTTTTTTCCTGACACTGGCCTGGTAGGTGAGCATGACCTACAGGTTGTATCAGAGGCTATCTTTATCTGGGGGCAGTACAATTGAGTGACAAGCCTGGTAAAGGTCTTGTTCTGCCTGCCCATATGTCCTGCCAGAGGTATACATGTCCATAACCAGAAGGAAGTCTCTGTGGCACTGGGGGAGCTCTAACACGTGAACTGCCCCAGGCTTAAGAACCTTAGGCTCAACATATGAGTGAGGTCATTCTCCAAATAGATAAGATGATCTCCAAAGGTCTCTCTGTGCCTCAGGTTGTCACCTCAAGCCCTCTAAAACTGAGCTCTACAGAGCTCCTCCCTGGTGGACCCATTCTCAACTTGGCATGCTGCTAACTAAGGCAGGTTTCCCAGGGCTTCAAAGACCTCCCCTGTAGTCTCCAGGGTGGAGCCCTCAGGTTCTGCTGCCTCCTGGACATTGTGAATTTTCAGGAGCTGATTTCCCATGTGGTTTATCCTCCCTCTTTTTGGCAGGTGCCTGGGCCATTTGCTCTAGGCTCCAGGCCTCATTGACTCCCCTTTTGAGTATACATGGACTGTGTGGTCAGGCACACCCACTCAGGTAGCCCTGACATCTCCAGGTAGGACCGGTGCTCCACCCCCTTCCAAACAGTGTGCTCCAGATCATTCCCTAGCAGACAATCAACAGGCATGGCAGGACTCACAGCTTCTCTGAGAGAACCTGACACCACCCACTCGAAGGGAAACAGAGCCACTAGGTAGTGGCTCTCACGGTTGTCTGCTACTACAAGCTGGTGGAATGTATTGAGGATTACCTTCTTTGAGGACACCAGATGACACCTTATAGTAGTCAAACTGGCTCCTATGTCCTTCACAACCTCCACCCCCTGTCCAATAATAGTGACCCACTGCCTGTACTCAAAGTATTAGAAGGGATGTGGGCTTTGGGCACCATCTATTTTTCACATAGGCACACTAGGCTAAACTCTTCCCTATCCCCACACTAACTAGGGTAATCTCCTCCCCAAGCATTATGCTGGCTAACCCTTGGGACTGCCCCCAGTGGAGGGCACAATGTAACACTTGGCATTCCCCTTTACATGCCAATACGTATAGCGCTCCTGGCACCAAACTTCCTTTTTTTATAGAAAAAAACATTATTTTTCTGGTCAGGTTGGGGCAGAATCTCTTTTCCCTGTGAACTATTTTGGGGTTTTTAGAGAACTCCTTATTTTTACTTTTATTTCCCCCTCCTTTTTTCTTCTCAGGACCCTGACCACCCTTTTGTGGCCCCCACCTGATACCTTCTTGGACACTCTGGTGTTGATACGGAGCTCCACCTCCTTTGCAAGCTCCCTGGGGTCAGTCAGCTTCCTGTAATTCAGCTGTTGGCGCAACTTTGTAAAGCAAGTACTGAGCATTTGCTCTCTCACAATTAGATTACATAGCCCATTAAAATCATTCACTTTACCGCAACTCATCCAACCACTTAGTGCCTCATACTCCTCCTGTGATGTGACCTGTAACTGGCAGGCTTCCTTCCAGACCCAGAGAGCCTTCTGGACATCTGGTTGCTGGAAGTCCCTCTCCTTGCAGAACTCCTTTAGCTCAGCCGCAGTGTAGCTCTCTAGGTTGTTGAGCTCAAACTCCATGTTTGCAGCAGATAGAGACACAGATGCACAACGTAGGGTGAAATAGAAGTGAATTTGGAAAAAGCAAAATAAGCCAATCAACAAGAATTAAAAAAAAGAGGCAGAATCGGGCCTTAGATCATTCATATTGGACTTTAGTTTTACAAAAGATCACTGAATGGCACTGTACAACCACACAAATACTGAATCCCACCACTAAACACCAATGCAGAAAATTGAGTTTTTGTTGAGGGCAGGGTGAATAACCTTCTCAAGCAACAACCATCATTCCTGTCACGGTGACCAACAAAAGTCAGTAAATTACCCTGTGCTTAATCATCTGGTAACTTGGCATAAAAGCAGTCAGGCTTAACTTAGAAGCAATGTGTAAATGTCTCCCAGCGTTTGCTGGTTTGCAGGTATGATGGCCTCTTAATGATTGTGTGACTAAAGAGGACATCATCACCTACCAGACGAGGGAGCTTGTAGCCCCTAAATTAGGGAGTGATCTATTTACATCCAGATAGTATTCTCCTCAGTTCTTAGTTTCACCAACTTTTGCTTTTGGTAAATAGGCCAGTCCACTAGGGATCCTTGGCCCTGAAGAATGCCCAAGACATGTATAGGCTAACTATAGGGGCAGAAACAAGCTGGCTTAGGGAGATGAATTGAGCCATTTTCGTCACTGGCGATCCCACTGATGATTTAAGATATACCGGAGGTCCCCAACATTAAAGGTGATACACCTGGGTACCAATAGGGATGTTTGACTTATCTGGATCTCACCATCTGTCCAGTTGAACTTTATCTAAGAACCCCTCCTGTTTTCAAGACCAGCAGGAGTTTGAGTCTGCCCCGGTGGTACTGTCCTACCAGGGTGGGGAGAGATTGCCTATGATGAAACAATGCATAAACCTTGTGTGAGACTTCCACTTCCAAAAGATTGGTCTTCCCACATTATCTGACAGAAGTCCTGTGATGTCGAAATAGGGCTCTGACTTGAATTTTTGAATAGGAGAGGTAGTCCCTTTCTTGCTTGAGCTACTGTATCTTTTTGTGTTGGAGTGTTTAGTCTAGGGAAGATGGGCTCAGACAGGCCCAGTTGCAGGTCCATGCAGGTCCACTGCAGCAGGTGAGCTGGACAGTTGCAAGGAGGTCTCTGGGGCTTGTTGTGTCCCTGTAGCTCAGACCAAGAGATCAGCCACCTGACCCTTGGAGTCACTCTGTTTGGTAGGATGGGAGCAAGACCAGTCTTCCTTCTCAGAGAGCAGGGCAGGCCTCAAATTAATGTGTCCTTCTGTAACAAAACTGGTGCTCATGTAAAGTGGTCTGATACCTGATATATTTGGGTCTAGTCTGCGCCATATAAAACTAAAAAAAAACAAAAAGTAGCAGGGCAGTCTTCTGAGAGCATGGCAGTCCTTCTTCTATAGTATCCACAGGTCCAGGAGTGTATTCAAAAGTGTGTTAGAGGGTTCTATTTTTATACCCGGTGGCACCTTTGAAGTGGAAGCAATGTCTAGACCCTTCCCCTCCACAGATGGTTCTTGAACATCCTTCCTCCCTGCCCTGGTCCCAATATTTCTGGGGTGACAAAAGTCTTGTGTGAATTCCTTTGTGAGTGTGCTGAAGTAACTCCTTTGAAATGATGGGGAGAAGATGTGGCCTAACGGCTAGAGCAGTCACTCTCGAAGCTGGGGAACCTGGTTTGATTCTCAGCAAGGACACTCAACATCCTGTGATTCTGGGAAGATTACTTAATCTCCCCTTGCCTAACAAAATGAATGTGTCTGTCTGTAACACAAGTGGGGCTATGTAAAGTGCTCTGATAACTGCGGGTCGATTTCGAGCTATATGAAACTTCAAAAAAAAAACCTGCAATTGGGACTGTGCACAGTTCTACCCCTCTCATCCTGGCAGGATGGCCCATCCTACCAACACATTGTCCTTCTTTGTTTCACTGTCTGGGAGGAATACACAAAAGTCAACTACACCTAGTCATATGACACAGGATACAGGCTGAAGGTACCAAATTGTTAGGACAAGAAAATTCCAATTTTCTAAAAGGGGCATTTGAGTTTAAACATGACATTCCTATCTGCTCTCAATAAAACATTATCACTTAATAAATATAATAAGGCAACCCAATGTTATCACATGGGGGAGGTAGGCTTCACTGTATTAAAAAACAAATTTAGGAGTCTTTTACTACAAGGACATGTAAAACTTAGGAGTACATGTCCAACTTTTTAAATACACTGCATCCTACCTGATGGGCTGATAAGGCCTATCCTATGAGTGACTTAGATGTATTAAAAAAGGAGGATTATGCCTGACAACAGGTTTATTATGTCCGGTCAAAGTGATAGTTTGAAACTGCACACAGGCTGCAATGGCAGGCCTGAGACAAGTTTAGTTTTAAAGGGCTATTTAAGTGGGTGACACAATATGTGCTGCGGGCCCTCTAGTAGCATTTCAATTACAGGGCCCTGGGTACAAGTTGTACCACTGTAATAAGGACTTACAAGTAAATTAATTGTGCCAATCAGGTCTAAGCTAATTTTACTGTGTTTTGAGAAGAGGGCACAAGTACTTTAGCCCTGGCTAGCAGTGGTAAAGTGCACATCGGCATAAAGCCAACAAAAAGAAATTTCAGCAAACAGAAGTTCAGTAGGCAAAATGTTTTGGGGAAGACCACCCTAAGGCTGTCAGTTCTAACAGTCGTGTACTTCATGATATTATTTACCTGTGCAGATCTGATTCCTCTGTCTTGCATCATGACAAAGGATGGCGCCCCCATAGCTCTACAACTCAAGGGATCATTTTGCTGGCACTTGTGCAGCACTGCACACTTTTATGCTATACCTGCACACTGTAATAATGATACATTAATCAACGCAACGCAACGCAACCCTTTGTGTCGCTTTAGTGTTACACTAGCGAACCCTTAGTAAATAACCTCCTTAGAGAAGGCATCAAACAACCCACCATTAGACATTAAATGATTTTGGCAAATGTGGGTTCAGCCAAACCCCAACGGCACTCCAGATTTGCAGTGTATTCTCATACTTATAATGGCATCAGAAAGATCCTAAAAAGAAAAGTCAGAGAGACTGATTCAGGGTAAGGAGATACTGCAGTGTTGAACGTGCAAATTTGGGTGACAAATTATTTTGTGAATTAATAATTCTAACAATGCATATAGTCGTAACCGATTAATTAGTAATGTTGCACTTGGAAAGACTTAATTATTTTGTTTAGAAGTGTAATAAAAATGTAGTTTACTTATGCCAGATTATTGTGCAAGACACCATTTACTTAAAATGGATAAATTCTTGTATTTGGTTATTCGTGCTCCTGTCATTCACCCTCCAAATCTGTGACTCGTTGCATGTCATCTCTCCACACAGTTTCCACAGAGCACAGAATGTTACGACGTAAAAGGGAACAATTGTAATAAAGCATGTATCATTTTGAAGGATTTCTGCTGGACGTTCCTATACAGGTATGCAGAAGAACATAATTCAATGAGCCATTGTTTAAGAAATGTTTGATATTATGTTGCATATCTCTGGAGTGCAGTTAATGAGGAAGCAAACAGAAATCCCTTAATTTAAGAAATGGGTTAATGCTAAAACAAACTTCAATAATTGGGTGATTTTTTTTTTATTTGACAGTGCAATGGTGAATTTGCACTCTTATTAATTATAATGCATACATTGTGTATAGAAATCCCTGGGTTGGAGCGTTCAGGGAAGACTTCCCATTTTTCTCCCGAGATTCTGTCCGATTATTTTGAGATCTTCCATTTCTCTTCTTGTAGGATGCTGTCAGTATTTTTTATGAGTTACACACTTAGAATATTTCTAAATTTAGTTTCTTGGTTTAGGGCAATTGCCATGGTTTGTGATTCTGTATTTCTGTATCTGAGCTTTAATGGCAGATTTATGCATTCTTCTGTATCATTTTTACTAAAAATTATTTTATTAAATCAATTATTTCTATATTCTGATCAGGAACCCAGTTATTAAATGGTCCCAAGTTGAAATTAATGTTTGATTGATGACGAGTGTAGACTTTTACAGCTAGATCAATAAGAGGCTGTGGAGTTCAACTTCCCAAGGTGAAAATCAGGCTGTATTAAATATTGGGGGTTGGCTCACACAGCACCTTGCAAATAAATCGTAAACAAAAAGATATGGCCCTTCATTGATAGAGGTCCTCCCTCAAGGTAGAGGCTCATAAAGCAGGAGGTGATAGCCAGATCACCATGCCACAACCCACATTGATTTATTGTGCGAAAGACCTGGGCAGTGGGATCGCTTTTTGCTCATTAGTTGCTGTTCACAATGCTCTCCTCCAAGCCTGGTGCTCACTTCACTAGCAGCCTTCGGGACTCTGCCTGATGCTTTAGCTGCTACGTTTGCAAATTTAACTCTGCACATCTCCATCCAGGGGTAGCATTGCCACTCCCCTCTCACCCGGATCACGTAGCACATGGAATACTTTCAGTGTGATTGGCCACTCACTCTGGCTGCAATCACTAGTAACCAATTCAGCAGTGTTTTGGTCCCTAGGGGTAGCACTCTTACCAAAGGGGACGTGTTTTATTTAGGGATGGGAGTGACTGTCTGAATTCTCTCTGGTGTAAATACTCATAATTAGAGTAAAATTACTCATAATTATGTGTGATTATGTGAGAAGCATTATCCAGCATTTAGAGCTATTTTCTTAATGCAAAATGCACACTTGCATCCAAAATGGGCCAGAGGATGCATTTTACCCTACGAAAATAGCAGTAAATGCTATACAGCGCATGCACAGCAGTAACCAACAGCAGCTCGCTCTCTCTTAGGGGCATATTATCAAGAAACTGCGTTAAGATTATCACCGTTTTAGCGGCAGAAAACTGCCGCTAAAGAGGCGATAATGGGCTTGATAATACGCCTTTGAGAATTCCAATAGAAGCCCATGTTCTGGTGTCAACATGGGCTTCTATTAAAATTCTCTAGGGCATATTATGAAGCCCATTATCAACGCTTTAGCGGCAGTATTCTGCCGCTAAAGCGGCGATAATTTTAACGCCGTGTTTGATAATATGCCCGTTAGTTCATTGTTCCTGTACTACTGCAGTAGGAATTTTGCCACAAGTTACTCATAAATACTCAAGGTAGTGATGCTGCATAAGTTTGATAACTTTGCATTCTAAGAGTAATGCGTGATTACTGAAATGACTCTGAGTCCTCTGCCTTGTTTCAGTAGACCTAGAAACATGTCGACCTCCTCACGGAGACCCAGACAGCCCTCGTCCCATCGTCAGTCCCCCACCCAGTAAGACTGCCATTCAAAAACACTCACAGGGAGAAGGTTCATACCTCTTGCCCTGAATGGACTTCCTGCAACAAAGAGGGGTACAGACAAGGCAGCTCCACTGCAGAACGTTTCAAGAACTTCATGGAAGTTGCATCGTTTTTATTAAAAAAGTAATAGATTACCAAGGAAAATGTTTGCAATTTTGAAAGTCCCCAATATAAAGCTAGCACGCTATACTGATACTTGAGGCTTAAACACATTTCAATCCTGCATGCTGCAGAAGAGTATAATGTTTTCATCACCGACATACTTGACATAGAGGCATATGTACAACAAAGTGTCGGAGCGTGGAGCTGCGTCAAATTTGGCAGCGCCATGCTTTGACATTTTCAAAAAGCAGGTATACACCGTATTTACTGCAATACAGTGCACCCCTGTATTTTCTTTAGTGCTGGCACTAAAATAGCTGCCTATTGCCATAAACAATCCATATTGGCTATTTGTTACTTTTATGTGGGCTCTAGAATGCAGGGCACATAGAAGTACCAAATCGTCATTATTTAGTGATTGTTTATGTGAAGGAAGGAAGACCTTCCTGCACATAAACAATCATTGATGATGTTTTGCTTTTTCGACGTGAAAGCAAAAACAAAGAGAAAAAAAAAATCCCCTTGTGAGCCATTCTAACGCCTGCTCTTGCATGGCGTTAGTTTTTGCCACTGCCACAGATTTACACCTCCTTGTAAATCTGTGGCAGCATCAAAAAGCAATGTGTGTGCAGTGGAATGCCCTCCGCAACACCAATTGCATGTCCCTTTCACGCAGATACCCGTGTGAAAGTGTACGATATTCACAAAGTTCTGTTAAACCACAAAAAGTGGCGTAACGCCACTTTGTACATATGGAGCAGGGCATTGCTCCACCGGAACTTCATTAAAGGTGAGGTTCCTGTGGTGATGCCAGTGTAAATATGCCCCCTAATGTTTTGGATATAGCATTTGTCCTTTATTGCGATACTGTGACATGCTAGTGAGTGTGCGAGTCTATGTGGTGGTGAGAAGCAAGGAATGGGATCACATGATTGCTGCAACACTTTCTCCTGGTTGCCCTACACTCACTTATTGCATTGTGGTTTCTGAAATATGCTTCTTGTCTCAGGCAGCACAAGCTCTATGTTGAATGTATTTTCTTTGCAGAAACTCTGCCAAAAAGGAAATGCAGGAGCCTATTTACTAGAAAATGGCAGAGTGCAGAGCTGTGCCATATCTGGTAGCACTGCGTTCTGACATTTTCTAAACACAGGGATGTGCTATATTTACAACATACCCCAAAACTGGTCCTAGGATGCATGATTCCAGTCCAGGGAAGACATGGCTTGGCAGTTCGGGCTGGACTGTTCCCATGAGGCACAGGGTCAAGACTGATTTGCATATGGCCATGTCTGAACTGGGGTGGCGTGGTGAGCAAAATAACGATGGATTAAACCCAGATCTGTGACTGGGGGTGAATGTTTTGCCAATGTGCAACATTCCGTCCATCATCTTGTGTGTTTTGCTGTTCGCCCTATGTGGGAAGGGTATTCCCAGACGTGGGTCCCGTACTCACTACGCCACTGGAGTCAAGCTATCCTGGCTGAAGAGGGGTGAAACCCCAAAACTGGTCCTAGGATGCATGATTCCAGTCCAGGGAAGACATGGCTTGGCAGTTCGGGCTGGACTGTTCCCATGAGGCACAGGGTCAAGACTGATTTGCATGTGGCCATGTCTGAACTGGGGGGGCGTGGTGAGCAAAATAACAATGAACCCAGATCTGTGACTGGGGGTGAATGTTTTGCCAATGTGCAACATTCCGTCCATCATCTTGTGTGTTTTGCTGTTCGTCCTATGTGGGAAGGGTATGCCCAGACGCGGTCCCGTGCTCACTACGCCACTGGAGTCAAGCTATCCTGGTTGAAGAGGGGTGAGACCCCGAAACCGGTCCTAGGATGCTTGATTCCGGTCCAGGGAAGACATGGCTTGGCAGTTCAGGCTGGACTGTTCACTTGAGACACAGGCTCAAGACTGATTTGCATATGGACATGTCTGAACTAGGGTGGCGTGGTGAGAAAAATAACAATGGATTTAACCCAGAACTGTGACTGGGGGTGAATGTTTTGCCAATGTGCAACATTCCGTCCATCATCTTGTGTGTTTTGCTGTTCGCTCTATGTGGGAAGAGTATGCCCAGACGTGGGTCCCATGATCACTACGCCACTGGAGTCAAGCTATCCTGGCTGAAGAGGGGTGAAACCTTCCATCATTTTGTGTGTTTTGATATTTACAACCTATGGCACACTCCACTGTTTTTCGTAGAATCAGCACTAAAATTACCTGCCTAGCGCCAATGCTGACACCCTTGTACTGTAATGCAAGGGTGCCTGTGTTGCAACAAATGATTGTTCATGTGCAGGAAGGAATACCTTCCTGCACATACACAGTCCATAATGGCCATTTGATAATTCGAGGTGTGCTGCATTCTGCAACACACATAGAAGTAGAAAATCGTCATTATTTAATGATTGTTTATATGCAGGAAGGGACACCTTTCAGCACATAAACAATCATAAATGGTTTTATGCTCCTTTTATGTGGGGCTGCAGAATGCAGCCTACTTAGAAAAAGCAAAAACAAGGAGAAATAAAAGCATTTCTCCCAGCGCGGCATTCTAACATCTGCTCTTGCATGGCTTTAGTTTTTGGCCACAGATTTACACCTCCTTGTAAATCTATCCAAACGTCAAAAAGCAAAGGGTGTTGAGGTGGAACACCCACAATAATACCCCTTGCACACCGCTTTGCCACAGAGTACTGTTGTGGAAAGGGGAATATTTACAAAGTGGCATTAAGCCACGCTAACTGGCTTAGCACCAGCTTGTAAATATTGAAAATAGCGCTACGTCACCAGAGCATCAAAAAAAGTGATGCTCTGGTTGCAATAGGGGCCTGTAGTTATGCCCCATAGTCTGCTGAATAGAACTCCATGAATAAATACAGCCAGGTCTGCTTGTTCTCAGTTGGCACGGGAAGAAAATGCCGGCCTGTCGTGATAATGCCTCTTCACATTACTGGGATACTGGTAAATTGATTTCACGGTTGTAAGATAGTGCAAGGGCTTGGCCTCCTGTACTGTTTCAGAAGAGAAAACCTTAAGAAATAGCACTTCTGGTGCCTTCAACAATGTCCTAAAAAATTATAAGTGCCACAATAAGGACAATAAAGTATCGCACCAAATTTAAAGGCACCTTTTAACCAAAAAAGAGGCGTCACTAGAATAAACCATCTGTTGAAGAGTATTCCTTTTTTATTGCAAAAATAGAATGTAAAAGTCTATAAATAGCTTGGATTCAGGGGTCTCAGGACTGGTTCATTTGATACTGACAGTGGCAGGAACATTGTCAAAAACCATTGCAGACTCTGAAGTGCATATTTACAAGCCCCTATCACCACAGGAACATCACTTTTAACAACTTTCCTGTGGTAATAGGGCCTTTTCCTTCTGTAGGAGGCAGCATTAAGCCACTTAATGTGTCTTAATGCCGCCTTGTAAATAAGGGACCATTTCACGCTATACTTAACTTGAAAGGGGTGGGCAATGGGTGCTGCAGAAAACCGCCGCTAAAACAGCGATAATGGGCTTGATAATATGCTCTATGGAATTCCAATTGAAGCCCATGTTAGACGTCCTTCACATTTAACATGGGCTTCAATAGGGATTCTATAGAGCATATTATCAAGCCCATTATCGCCGTTTTAGCGGCAGTTTTCTGCCGCTAAAGCGGCGATAATTTTAACACCTGGCTTGATAATATGCCCCATTATCTTTAAAAAATCATATCTCCGGTTTACTAAATTAGATTCTTGTCATTTTGATCATAAAAATATTTTTTTATATTTGGAAATTGATGTTGGATTTTTATTGTGTGTAGTGTCTTTCTGTTATTGGTGTCTTTAAATGCTTTAAACACCTGTCTCCTAAGTTAGGCCTGACTGCTCGTGAACAAAGCTACCAAGGGTTGAGCAAGGACTAGGGTATAAAAGACTTTATTGCATGACCTTTGAAACATGAAAAGGAGATATCAGATCACAGGTTGCATATTCCAGAAGATTGCATCTTTTTTTAGGACACAAGTTTAAGACAATAAAAGTAAAAAAATCATTGAGTCATATATAGCCTATTTTACATGTTGCTACTACAGTGGTGCTAAAATATAAAGTGCATACATGTGTAAAGGTAAAAGGCAAAGAGTTAGCATCAGTACTTTAAGTGGGATAATGGGATATAATTATATGGAAAGTTTTTGGAAATAGATAAGCACCTACTGTGCGTAAACTTTAGTATGAGCTCGAGTGTGTTTGTTGGTGGCTAGACAGAAGAAAGGGGGGAATTTCACTGGAGGGAGGGGTCAGTGGCGAGGGCTCAGTAGTGGTCAAGCTATCTGTCAGCCCATCGCATGCATGATTCTGAGTCTCTATCTTCCTAGAGAAACGGTACATAAATCTGACCAAGGCACAATTCAGGGTGATATTCGAAGAATCTAAGCAGGTCAGGACTGCTCCTCTGCAGAATCCTATATCTTTAGATATCAAACCCCTTCATAGCAGAGCCCTTCTATGCTCTAGAAGGGTGAGACACAGGCACAATCTGTGTGTTATGACCTCTTTATGTTGGTTGCAGAGCTGACACATTGCCTGAACCTTGCCCCTTTTCCATGCCGGGAGATAACCGGCAGTGGGGTTGACCTTCATTCTCATCTTCATGAATTGAAGCTTTATCCTTTCGTTGTAGGGGATTTTTACGTAGCACTGACGTGACAGTTGTTTATAGGTGCATAGGGTCATACAGCCGTGTTTCTGTGTTGAGACACTGGCCCTGTCTGCAATTGAAGAGAGCCGTTTAGTGTTGATTTTTGCCAGCCTTTTAAATTCCTGATGGCTAGTGTGTAAATCCCAGGTGGGTGCCAAGCCAAGTGTGCTGAGGGCTTGGGTCAGATAGTGGTTACCCGCCGACCTATGGTTTGTAACTAAGTCCATCCATAAGTGGTGGTCCAGGGTGCCCTGCTTGGAGGCCCTGAGCTTGCGGTAGCTTATAGCAAAGGCAGCCTTGCGAGCCAGCGCCTGTCTGCAAATTCCGAATTCCAGTCTTATTTGTGCTGGTGATGTGTACGAGAGGAGCTGGAAAACTGATCTGTAGATCTTTGTGAGCGTTTTGTCAAGTGTCATGCTTACCCACCCTTTCAGAGCCTCGCACCCATATGTTAGAGATGGGAGAACCTTCGCCTGAGCAACCTGGAGGATTGGTGTAAAAGTGGGGCCTTTTAGTTTTATGTGTGCGGATCTGAGAGCAATCGAAAGTGAAGTGCCTTTCTTTTTTATTTCCGTCATCTGGCTCTCATATTTGCCCTAATCATTTAAAAGGATGCCTCGATACTTGTGGCAGTTGGTTGCTTCTAATTTCACCTGGTCGGGTTGAGCAAGGACTAATTTAATGAGAATTAACTAGACCTTATTTGTGATGGTTGCACTGTTACTAGCTCTTGCTACCTACCTGCATCTCCTAACAAACCACCTTTCAATAGTAAAAATCTTGGAATTGTCTTTATCCATTCCATGATGGCATTCCTTGTGCACAAAACATCGGGGACTGATTACGAGCTGGCTTGCGTCGCTCTTGCATCACACAACATGGAGCAACGCAAGTTACCAAAGTAGAGAGGGAGGCAAAGGTAGAGGCTAGGTTTATCCTCCTGACAGTTATGTAATTGGACAAAAATCGAGTATGTCGAAGAAAACCTGCCCTTAGGGAATTAGATAGGATACAGCAAGAATTTGTTGTAATCCCTTGACTAGAATTTTTTTTTCTAGAGACCCCTCACCCACCAGGGTTGCCCCTATGTGGCTTGCTTCATCATTGGGGTTCCTCTCAATCCTCTACGGATTGAGGCGTGCTGCGACTTGCGAATTACGTATGAGCACTTTGTATTGTAGACTATGTGTAGTGCACTGATGTGGAGTGGAAAGGGAAAGAACATTTTAAAATATCTAACTAGTTGACCACGCTTTTTGGTTTTTGACAAAAACATATTACTGAGACAACCAGACTCATTAAGGTCAGGTTTCTTCTCAGCAGACGACCCCTGATTTTTAACCATACCAACTAGGGGCGGGAATAAAAGAGTGGCACGCAGTGCAGAAGGTGAGCTGCTGCACTGAGCTGCTGACTTTTTCATAAATTGGCCCCATTGTGTGTGTGTGAACAACATTTTCAGAACGTTTACATTTGTGAAATGGAGTGGGCTAATACCAACTCTATTGGATAATCTTGTTTATCAGTGCATAAAACCACTGAAAGTCGGTAGCCAATGAAACTGGCTGTCCAAAAGCTCCCTTAGTATTAATATGTATGTGCATATCCATGTGTATGTTTGTATTGAATGTAGGATGCTGGCTCTCTATATAGTGCACCAAAATGAAGTAAACTGTGCAGAGAGTCCAGTGAGACCCATATTGGTATACAAAGGCGGAAATAGATAATACTAACTCTCTATTTGTGGTAGCATAGGGGAGCAGTTAGGCTTATCAGAGGTTAGTGTACTCAGAGAGGCATTAAATGAGACACACACTCAAGAACAAATTTGAGAACAATTTACAAAAATAACACCAATTTTTATGTAATTCTTCAGACCAAGAACTTTGTTCAACATTGATATCCTATTGGCTATACTTTTGTAGGTCAATATTTTTGTGTTTAATATTTTGACCAAGCCCACTGGAATTATGCGATTGTGCGGCTTCAGTGATTTTCGCATAATTATTATTTGCTGCATTTGACACATAATTCACCATCTGCCGCATGATCTGAAGTTTTTAACAAAAAATAAATTTAGTTTCTAACTCAAACAGATCAAAAATTACTAAAAAATACAGCAACACGTGTTGCCGTGGAGTGGAAGGCCCTTTGCAAAGCTGCACTGCTCACCATTCTGTTGCTTATTTCTATATGTGGGTGTTAAGCTGGTACTAATGAGGTGCAAACAATGCCCATACACTGTTACTGAGTTTAAAAATGGCAAAACAATGAAGGAACACTCTTACAAAATGTGCAACATTATGCCGCATAATTTGCCTTTCTTGCTGCACAATTTACTCAACCCTGACATATAATTTGACCCTCTCTTGCCACATCATTCCAGTGGCCTTGAGTACATCCAATAATAAGTAGAAGATTCTTCAAAATGTAACAGCAAATAAACTAAGCAAAACAAAAACAATTCCTGTAGCAAGTTATTTTGAAATTCCAGGCCTTGAGAAAACAAAGCTTGGACCTTTGTTCTCTAATGAAAACGGAAAACTGTTTCTTACACATAGCAGGAGCTCACCTGTCATGTTCCCCTTTGAAAACGACCATGATCTCTATGCATGGCCCTTGCTCTTTTTCAGTGCTCCATTTCTTTGCGGCTAGGTTGATACTATACAGCTAGCTATACATTCATATACACTGAGGACCTGATTCAAAACGCTATTTACCAGCAATGAACGGTTGTGGTGATGAATTGTGGTCTTATAGCTTAGTTTCTGACTGTGGAACCTATGCACCTTTGTTCTGACATTGTTTTCACCACTTGCATGAAAACTGTGTGATACTCCCTTTGCCTGAGATCGCAAATCTGTGAAATGTGATGCACAGCAATTTTAAATACATGAAATGCAATATAACTGCGTCATTCCAATATGAATGAATGAATGAATAAATGAATATTAGATTTATAAAGCACTAACTTAGCCCAAGGGCGTCAAGGCGCTGCAGGATGGAATATTATACAGAATTAAGATAATATGATCAAACTGATGTCAATGTAAAGAGCCAAGTCTTCAAAGCCTTGCGGAAGAGGGAGTGTGACACTTGTCCAGAGAGATCATCAGGGAGGGAATTCCACAACCTAGCTGCAACAATGGAAAAGGCCCTGCCTCCCTGTAGCCTTCTTAAACCTCGGAACTATTAGCAGTCTTTTACTTACCGACCTTATCTGCTTAGTTAGAACATAGCGCTGGAACAGCCCTTTGATGGATTCAGGGCCTAGGCCATAGAAAACATTGTGGGTCAGGCATAGGGTCTTAAACAAAATTCTTCGATCCAGAGGAAGCCAATGCAAGATGATGAGAGAAGCTGAGACTGAGTGGTATTTCGGAAGATCCATCACCAGCCCAGCTGCCGCATTCTGCGCCAGCTGCAAACATCGCACGAGGCCTTTATTAATGCCTAAATAGAGGGCATTACAATAATCCAATCTGGACATCACTATGGCAATAACTGCCTGTTTCCGTGAGGCAAACGAAAGGAACTGGGATATTTTTCTAAGGATCCTAATTATCCCAAAACAAGTGAACACTGTTCTGCTAATCTGTAGACTCAGAGAGGGGGAGTTGTCCGCTATAACCCCTAGATTTTTCCCATGGGACAAAGGGCAGGGACAGCAACCAAGAGTGCCTGGCCACCAGTCATTGGACCAGATGTTCTGTTGATTTCCAAAGATCACAACCTCGTTTTTTTCCCCATTAAGTTTGAGATCGTTTTCAACCATCCAGGAGGAGACTGCCTGCATACGGGTTTTGAAATTCACGGCAGATTCCCTAATGCTGTGGGTAATGGACACCATAATTTGTGTGTCCTCAGCATAGGACAACACCTCCAGTCCAAAGGATCTTACAACTTTGGCCAGCGGGGCAACATAAATATTAAAAAGGGTCAGGCTCAAAGAGGAGCCCTGCTGACTCCACATAACAGAGTATTGGGAGCCGAGTGGAATTGGCCCATTTTCACTATCTGTGCCCATTCACTGAGGAAGGAAGGAAGTAAGTAGGTTGAGGGCCGTGCCCCTGATCCCTATCTCCTTGAGCCGTTCCACCAGCCTCAAAGGAGACAGGGTATCAAAAGCTGCAGTAAGGTCAAGAAGAACCAACAGCGTTGTATGCCCTCCATCAACTTGAGCACAGTTAGTGCTGCCTCAGTGCTATGATGGCTTCTAAAACCATGCTGTGAGCCATCAAGCAACTGGTGATCCTTTAGATAATCGCTGAGGTGAGAGTTTAAGTGCTTCTCCAAAGTTTTGGCTGTGACGGTTAGTAGGGAAATTGAGAGATAATTTTTTTATTCTGCTGAGTGCAAGGAAGGCTTTTTTTAAAGTGGTTTAACCACAACAGTCTTTCAAGGAGTGGGATACTGGCCCACGGAAATGGCTACATTAAGTACTGAAGTGAGGTGGGGAAAAATAACTTCTCTTCCTATTTTTAACACCTTCAGAGGGCATGAGTCCAATGGGCACCCAGATGTACTTCCCTCTAACAGGAGGTCCGTGATTTCTGGTGACATGAGAGGGAAGGTACTTAGCCTAGGTACCTCCTGCATGGTTTCCAAGTCATTAATGATGAGGTGGGACAGATTAGGAGGAACGGATAGGGCAATTTCAGCATTGGAGGTTTCCAGCGAGGAATATGTATCTGTAATTTTAGTGCGGAAAAAGTCAGCCATTCTGTCACAGAGATCTTGAGAAAACTCAGTCAGATCAGAGACAGGGGGAAATAAGAGAATTCATAACATCAAAAAGCTCTCTGGGAGATTTGATAGATTCAGTAACTTTTGAATAATATAATCCTTTTTCCTCAATAATGGCCGTATTATATTCCCTCAGACTCTGTTTGTGTAGCTCTCTACCAGCTGGAGCTAGGTCTGAACGCATATCCTTTCCTGCTTGCGACAGGATTGCCTCAGCTTTCTGAGTCTATCAGAGAACCATGGAGCAGAGGGCTTTTTTTCTCACTGCAAAGGGCTTCTTAATGGGCGCTGAGGGGTCCAAGGCTACTAAAAGCCACTTAGAGAGTTCACCTGCCGCTAAATTCGCATCAAGGTGCATGGAGAGCTGAAAATTATTGAAAGCATTAGCAAGAGCCTCCTTACTAATAAGGCTGAGATTTCTCTTTTCCTCCATTATTCTTTTATTAGCTGGGACAATACCTAATACAGAGGTCTGAAAATTAAAAGGAATGGCATAATGATTTGACCAGGAGCGAGGCATAGGCTCTCCCACCTTGATCTGTATATCGTTGGAAAATATGCCATCTAATACATGTCCCACCATATGGGTAAGGCTCATGACCAGCTGAGGGAAGCCACAACAGCGCAGAGTTTCTTTGCATGAGGTTTTTTCTAGATGGAAATTAAAATCACCCAACTATGTAAGGTTAGGTCTTGCCAGGTAGGGTTCTAAAAGATTGCTAAAATCCTGGCTAAAGGATGATCTGGATCCGGGTTGCCGGTAAGATAGAACCCCAGAGAAGCTTTCGGTGGGGTGGGTTTTATTAAAAAATATAATGTCAGAAACAAGTTAGAGGTGAGTGACTCGGTACGACAAGTATAAACATCCTTATAAAGAATGCCCAGCCACCCTCCCATTCTCCCTACCCTATCCAATCTAGCTAGGCCATAGCTGAAAGGGATTGCTTCCACTAGATCAGGACCAGAACAATCCCTTGCCCATGTCTCTGTGATGAACATCCAATCTGGCTTGTGAAGCGAGACAAAGTCCCTAAAAGCAATCTTTTTCTTGATCATGGATCTAGTATTAGTAAGATAGCCAATAAGTGTATGATAATGGGGAGGAGAAATGGGTGAGGTATTCTCTATGGGGGTACTACCATCTCCTACCTGAGTTAAACAGAAACTACAGGAGGGACAGGCATCAGACTGTTTCTCAACTAGGACCTCAGGGTCCACAGTATAGCAGCAAGGGGCTCCCAACTGCTGTAAATCTAGAAGTTCCTCTCTAGTATAATTAGCAATTTCAGTCTGTTCTAGCGAGGATAGAACAGCATCCCTTGCGCAAGGCGTGGTCTTGGCGCAGACGGGCTTGCCTTTGGTGCGACTTTGGCACGACTTTGGCACGCCAGTGGTGCACCCACTGCACGCATCCGCTGCGTAACGAGAAAGACATGCGGCTTATGTTTGTAGGCAGCGAGCGCTGAAAAGCTAACGGTCCTGCTCTACCCCCAACTGTCCGGAAACTGAGTCTTAGAACTGTCAGCACCCTCCACAACAATCGGGAAACCCCGTGGCGGACTAGGGTGTGAGGCTGAGACACCTAATTGCCGCAGACGGCTCCAAATAGCAAGGAACAGATAAGTGCGGTAGCGAGTGGGCAATACAGTTTAAAGTGCGATAAATGCAGAGATCAATGAGGAGGCTTAAAAGAAATAAATGTAAAAACACAGTCAATAGTTTTAAAAGCAGATTAAATTTAAAATAATCAATTTCAGCACGTAACTTATGAATGTAAGTCATCACTTGATTCATACAATATTTTATCTTCCAAATGTCGACACCATGCCCCCACTAATTTCACTCCATTGTCCCCCCAGCTATGTTCTTTTCTCCATAAATAAAAATATGGGGGCATATTATCAAAGACGGCGTTAAAATTATCGCTGGTTTAGCGGCAGAAAACTGCTGCTAAAGCGGCGATAATGGGCTTGATAATATGCCCTGGAGAATTCCAATAGAAGCCCATGTTCACACCAGAACATGGGCTTCTATTGGAATTCTCAAGGGCATATTATCAAGCCCATTATCGCTGCTTTAGCGGCAGTTTTCTGCCGCTAAGCCGGCGATAATTTTTAATGCCGTCCTTGATAATATGCCCGGTGTATACTAACATTTGCCTTGCAATAAAACACAGAAGCACCATTTTATCAACACCATTTATTCTATCTCATGCAGTAAACATATTTTGTGTAAACATGCAATCTTGAACTGAAATGAAAACAACTTTTCATGTACTACTTCTTGTGGTAGTCTGTGCTTCTATTCATTTCCTTTTAAAAAAAAAAAAAAATTCTTTATTGGCATTTCAACAATCATGACAGTTTATGCATTACACCCGTATACATAAGAGTCAGAAAACAGAAAAAAAAACGCTAGGCTCCATCCCAGCCTAGAAAAATGCAGTATAGTAGAACATGTCAAATATCCGGACATAATTGCAAACTTCACATACCAATATTAATAAAAGACATTGTGCCAAAACAAGTAAGGGGCATATTATCAAGAAACGGTGTTAAAATTATCGCCGAATTTGGGCAGCAGAAAGCTGCCGCTAAAGCGACGATAATGGGCTTGATAATATGCCTTGGAGAATTCCAATAGAAGCCCATGTTCTGGTGTCCACATGGGCTTCTATTGGAATTCTCACGGGCATATTATCAAGCCGATTATCGACGCTTTAGCGGCAGTTTTCTGCCGCTAAAGCGGCGATAATTTTAACGCCGT
The DNA here is from genome assembly GCF_964204655.1 of Triturus cristatus. Classification (NCBI taxonomy): domain Eukaryota; kingdom Metazoa; phylum Chordata; class Amphibia; order Caudata; family Salamandridae; genus Triturus; species Triturus cristatus. The sequence goes on from NC_140583.1 coordinate 745,081,102, forward strand.
GCTTGATAATATGCCCCTAACATAACAAGCCATCCCACAACCCTCCCGCAAGCTTCCAATCGCACACTGGTCAAGTCAGTGAGGCTAACTTTTCGTAGGGAACTGCAGGCCACCATAGGAAACCCACTTCAGGTGCTACATACCCAATTTTGTTCAAGGGTCCCACAGCATCACAGATTCAGACCAGCATTGTACAGGGAAATCCAATTGGTCGCACACTGCTCTACCTACCAGCGTGTTGCCCCAAAGAATTGCGGTCCCTGAAGTCAGCGTCGGCGGGTACGCCTATGCCCAAGTCTTGAGTGCAAGTAAGTGTAGCGTTAGCCATCCCTGGACACGTGTTTCGAGGTAGTTGCCTCTCGTCAGCAGGGAGTAGGTGAGTGTGTAGGGTTGCTGTGTAGGCTGCTAAAATAAGTGTTCTCAGGTAAAGTACCTCTCGTAGCGCGCAGGTGCGTGGCCATGAGCTCGTCAGCTCCACCGGCTCAAGGAGCCTGAATATTAACAAAAATCCAATTGGTCGCACACTGCTCTACCCACCAGCGTGTTGCCCCAAAGAATTGCGGTCCCTGAAGTCAGCGTCGGCGGGTACGCCTATGCCCTAGTCTTGAGTGCAAGTAAGTGTAGCGTTAGCCATCCCTGGACACGTGTTTCGAGGTAGTTGCCTCTCGTCAGCAGGGAGTAGGTGAGTGTGTAGGGTTGCTGTGTAGGCTGCTAAAATAAGTGTTCTCAGGTAAAGTACCTCTCGTAGCGCGCAGGTGCGTAACCATGAGCTCGTCAGCTCCACCGGCTCAAGGAGCCTGAATATAAACAAAAATCCAATTGGTCGCACACTGCTCTACCTACCAGCGTGTTGCCCCAAAGAATTGCGGTCCCTGAAGTCAGCGTCGGCGGGTACGCCTATGCCCAAGTCTTGAGTGCAAGTAAGTGTAGCGTTAGCCATCCCTGGACACGTGTTTCGAGGTAGTTGCCTCTCGTCAGCAGGGAGTAGGTGAGTGTGTAGGGTTGCTGTGTAGGCTGCTAAAATAAGTGTTCTCAGGTAAAGTACCTCTCGTAGCGCGCAGGTGTGACGAGCGGTGTGCGACCTACTTTCTCTCAATTTAAACGGCTTCGGCCGGCGGGCTGACGAGCCTTGAGTCTGCACCTGCGCGCCAGGAGAGGTACTTGACCTGCTTTTAATTACATTTGGCAGTCCACGCGGCACCCCTTTACACTGACCTGCTCCCTGCTGACGAGAGGCAACTACCGCGAAACACGTGTCCAGGGATGGCTAACGCATACACATACTGTTCTATTGACTTTTTGTGGCATAGGCGTACCCGCCGTCGCCACTACATTTCCCACAGTCCTTTGGGGCAACTTGCTGGTGTGACGAGCGGTGTGCGACCTACTTTCTCTCAATTTAAACGGCTTCGGCCGGCGGGCTGACGAGCCTTGAGTCTGCACCTGCGCGCCAGGAGAGGTACTTGACCTGCTTTTAATTACATTTGGCAGTCCACGCGGCACCCCTTTACACTGACCTGCTGACGAGAGGCAACTACCTCGTAACACGTGTCCAGGGATGGCTAACGCATACACATACTGTTCTATTGACTTTTTGTGGCATAGGCGTACCCGCCGTCGCCACTACATTTCCCACAGTCCTTTGGGGCAACTTGCTGGTGTGACGAGCGGTGTGCGACCTACTTTCTCTCAATTTAAACGGCTTCGGCCGGCGGGCTGACGAGCCTTGAGTCTGCACCTGCGCACCAGGAGAGGTACTTGACCTGCTTTTAATTACATTTGGCAGTCCACGCGGCACCCCTTTACACTGACCTGCTCCCTGCTGACGAGAGGCAACTACCTCGAAACACGTGTCCAGGGATGGCTAACGCATACACATACTGTTCTATTGACTTTTTGTGGCATAGGCGTACCCGCCGTCGCCACTACATTTCCCACAGTCCTTTGGGGCAACTTGCTGGTGTGACGAGCGGTGTGCGACCTACTTTCTCTCAATTTAAACGGCTTCGGCCGGCGGGCTGACGAGCCTTGAGTCTGCACCTGCGCGCCAGGAGAGGTACTTGACCTGCTTTTAATTACATTTGGCAGTCCACGCGGCACCCCTTTACACTGACCTGCTCCCTGCTGACGAGAGGCAACTACCTCGAAACACGTGTCCAGGGATGGCTAACGCATACACATACTGTTCTATTGACTTTTTGTGGCATAGGCGTACCCGCCGTCGCCACTACATTTCCCACAGTCCTTTGGGGCAACTTGCTGGTGTGACGAGCGGTGTGCGACCTACTTTCTCTCAATTTAAACGGCTTCGGCCGGCGGGCTGACGAGCCTTGAGTCTGCACCTGCGCGCCAGGAGAGGTACTTGACCTGCTTTTAATTACATTTGGCAGTCCACGCGGCACCCCTTTACACTGACCTGCTCCCTGCTGACGAGAGGCAACTACCTCGAAACACGTGTCCAGGGATGGCTAACGCATACACATACTGTTCTATTGACTTTTTGTGGCATAGGCGTACCCGCCGTCGCCACTACATTTCCCACAGTCCTTTGGGGCAACTTGCTGGTGTGACGAGCGGTGTGCGACCTACTTTCTCTCAGCATTGTACAGGGGCCAGGGCAGCCATCGCAGCTCGTCACCTCTTAGCTGGGACTACTCCCAGGACTATAAACCCTCTGCTAAGCATTTCCTTAGCATTCCTTGGAAGCAGGCCCAGCAGACACTGCTTGATCGTGGAAGGGACCTCCCTCCCACCCCGTTATCGTCTTGATGTGGGCCAAGATCTCCACCCAGTAAAAAATCGGCCAGTGCCACACTACATGAAAAACTCAGCCACGGCACTTCTGCATCTAACTCCACTCTAATTTCTGGTGGAATAGAGAGCTTGCAGTCTTCCAGGTGAGAGGTAGGCTATGTGTACAAAGTTGTCTTGTACTAGTTTAAGCCTTGCATTTATCGATACTTAGTGCACCCCTTCGTGAATTTTGAACCAGTCTTGGGAGTTCAGGCTCACAGAATATTTCCCTTGGATTCTCAGGAAAACCTATAATTAATGACGTAACACAACCTCTTCCACTTACAGTCGGTCCATTGACACGTACTACAGATTTATTGCTTACTAAATCATGTCCAGAAAACTTGTTAGGTATAAAAACATTGAAAGCTCTAGGAGCCATAATATGTTGTTCTCCGGAAGGAGTACGACTATTTTTACGTGACTTTAAAGGTCACTACGTATCCAGAGACATGGATCACCGACTGCAGAATTTACCTACACATTTATGGGCACAAGGCCCCACTGATGTTGGTTGCATGAACATTACACCATATCGAGTCACACTGAAAACAGGAATAGTACTACCACGAATGCGACAATACAAGTTACCACCAGATGCTGTAGTGGCTTTACTGCAAATCATTGACGAGCTCATTGCACAAGGAGTGGTTGTCGAAACCGACTCCAATGTATGTAATTCCCCGATAATTCCGATTCTTAAAAGAACGGATCCAAAAGCACCACCAGTATATCGATTAGTTATTGATCTACGCGAATTAAATAAATGTATTGTACCACAATACCCTGTGGTCCCAGATATCTCTTCATTACTCACAGCTATTGACTCAGAAGCAACGTTCTTCACTGTAATTGATCTCAAGAATGCTTTCTTTAGTGTCCCAATCGATCCGGAAAGTCAATATCTGTTCGGATTCAGTTTAAATGGACGAAGTTTTAAATTCACACGCGCACCTCAAGGATTTACAGAAAGCCCCAGCATCTATAGCCAAGCACTGAAACGAGAACTTGACAGTATACACATGCCAGTTAACACTGCCTTGCTTCAATATGTCGATGATCTGCTGATCACCGCCCGAAGCGAACCTGAATGTGAAACAGCGTCATTGACGGTTTTAAAATTTCTGGCCGACAAGGGGCACAAGGTGTCCCCTTCCAAGCTGCAGTTCTGTGTCCAGCGAGTTGTTTACCTTGGGCACTCGCTGTCCAAGGAGGGAAGGCAGCTTACACCCGACCGCATCCAGTTAATTGCTAACATGCCACCACCCAAGACACAAAAGGAGGTGCGGGCTTTTATAGGCCTCACTTCATACTGTAGGCAGTGGATCCCTCAATATGCATTTCTAGCAAAACCACTCATCCAGTTGACAACACAGGAGGCAGCCACATCGACTGTCCTCCCTTGGACTCAAGAACATACACATGCCTTTGAAAGCTTAAAGAAAGCTTTATGCCAAGCACCTGTCCTAGCAACACCATGTTACAGTAAACAGTTTACACTCTTTGTTACAGAACGCAAAGGTACTGCTTTGTCAGTACTCACTCAGGAACAAGCAGGATCACACAAACCATGTGCTTATTTCTCTAGTACATTAGATCCAGTAGCTCAGGCACTCCCTGCGTGCCTGAAATCAGTGGCAGCAACAGCTTTAGCAATCAGACAAAGCGATGCCATAGTGTTAGGACACCAATTAACAGTACAAGTACCACACGCAGTAGAGGTTCTTTTGAACCGCACACAAACACAACACTTGACTATAGCAAGACTCACCGGTTACGAATTAACATTGTTTCAGCCACATATAGAAATCAGACGTTGTAATACGTTAAATCCTGCCACACTGTTACCAGTAGGCGGAACAGATCCATTGGCACATGATTGTGTCGAAGTCATTACTATCACGACGAAACCCAGACAAGACTTGACAGATATCCCTTTGTCAGATCCAGACTTGACATTGTATGTAGATGGGTCATGTATGAGAACAAGTACAGGAGAGTTAGTGGCCGCTTACGCAGTCACAACAGACACTGAAGTCATTGAATCAAATTGTATTAACACTTTGTCAGCTCAAGCAGCAGAGCTCATCGCTCTGACACAAGCCTGTATTCAAGCCACAAATAAAAAAGTCAACATATACACAGATTCACGTTATGCATTCGGAGTCGTCCATGACTTCGGCGTACTGTGGCGAGAGAGAGGTTATTTAACTTCTCACGGTGCCCACATCCAACACGGACCCCTCATTCAAGCCCTATTAGACGTGATTCATCTACCTACTGCAATATCGATTATGAAATGCAAAGCCCACACAAAAGTTACCGATATCATTTCTCAGGGTAATGACCTAGCTGACAGAACAGCTAAACAGACTGCTCAGAATCAGACTCACACAACTGACATGACAAAGACAATAGTTCCGACACCAACACATTGCATGACAGTTAAGGATCCCGCTCTTGATGTAATTGACATACAGACACATGCTACACCAGAAGAAATAAAGAAATGGACTGAAGTAGGAGGGATCCAAACAGATCAAGGATGGATGACGAAGGAAAAATCTATATGGTTTCTTCCCGACTCAATGGTTCAAGTCATCATTAACACTATACATAGTCCAGCGCACCTAGGAGAAAAAGCTATGCTAGACAGTATTCAGCACATTTGGTTCAACAAACATTTACGAGCAGCAGCTAAACAAAAAGTTCGTACCTGTATGATATGTTGTCAGTTTAATCCAGGTAAAAGCATCCCCGTAGAACAGGGTGGATTTCAAACTCCCGATCATGCTTTAGAAGTCCTCCAGATGGATTATATCCAGATGGAACGATGTCGAGGATTCAAATATGTTCTCGTAGTTGTCTGTGCCCTTTCCCGTTGGACAGAAGCATACCCGGTTTCAGATTACACTGCCCCGACTACTGCCAAACAGTTAGTTCGAGAATTCTTCCCACGGTACGGTTTACCACTAATGAAACATGTTTCCCTTCTATTAGGCTACCAATGGAAATTCCACTGTGTCCGACATCCCGAGGCAGCAGGTCTCGTGGAACGCCATAATCAAACTCTGAAAATTAGATTGTCCAAAATATGTAGAGAAAAAGGAGTCGATTGGATAGTAGCCTTACCAGTTGCGCTCTTTTACATGAGAATGGTAGCACATTCTCGAACAGGGCTATCCCCGTACGAGGTGATCTTCGGTAGACCGCCAAATATGTGGGGGATGCCTATACCTCGCAAAATCACTGATGTTGACTGTAATATGCTGACAGATTACCTGGCTTCCTTGATGTCTGCACTACAATCTTGTCGTTCAGAGGTAGCCGCAGCTTTTCCCGACAATACTGAGGTGAAGCCCCATGACGTGGTTCCTGGGGACCTGGTTTTGGTCAGGAATTTCGACCGAAAGACCCAACTGGATCCTAGGTGGAAGTCACCGAAGTTGGTTCTGCTCACTACAAGGACAGCCGTGAAGATCGAGGGACGGAAAGGGTGGTTGCACTCGAGTCATATCAAGAAATTTTATGGACTACCACCCAGTGTGAATACTCAACCCTGTATTCCCTCACAGACAGACTCAAAGCTCCCCTTGGTTGAGCAGACAAACTCAGAACTTTACAAACTAAAATTGAGGTCTAGTAAGTCAGACAATTTGATTGTTTAAGTCCTCTCCAAGGTGAATCGGTTGAATTTGTCTCTGACATGTATTCTCTAGACCGGAATAGAGAAAGAAATCATCAGATGCAGCTCAAGAAGCATGCATATTGTAAATCATTTCGTAGTCACTGCACAGTAACATTATTAATTTTGTTTTTTCTAAGTCTTCTGATCATCATTGTCAGCATACTATTGTACATGTATTACCCTATTCTTAAACGTGCTTACAATGTAACTGCAGAACATTCTTTTAGCGAATTACCTCCGCATGAGTTGTCCTATAGATTTGCGCTGCGCAACAACACATTCATTAGTATGTTACATCATTCCCATCAAACCAGCAATGCCACAAATTGTTGGATATGCGGCCGACTCCCTCCCTATCAGAATTATAAGGGAGTTTTGCCCCTCTTTCCCTATCCGTTCACACACAATGGCTCCTGTGGAGCATGGTTTAGTTTGATTAATTCCCTAGATTCAAATTCCGCAGTTTATCAAGACAACTGGGTATGGGGAAACCTGAACTTAGTTTTGCTTAAAGTCTGCTACCCTAACAAGGAGGGACTTCCCAAAAGAACAGGAACTGATCTAGAAAATGAAGTATATGGATTAGGTAATTTTACACTTAACCTTATGATCCTGAACGTTGAATCTGAAGCTACACCAATCTTGCCCGCCATGTCAGTATTCCCAGTAAAAGGGGAATTATGTGTAAGAAAGAATGGTTCCATACATATGGGCCATAGTAAATGCACCACTGTAATAAAATTCAGTGATCAAGGCAAGTCTACATTTAGAGCTTCTCGCCATTCCTACTTTATATGTGGCCAGACCGCATATATATGTCTACCTCTAGATTGGGATGGTACCTGTTACATAGCATTCCTTCTGCCACCTGTTTTCCTAGCTCCTCCTGATTATCATAGAAATACCCATTTAGTACACAATAGACAACAGAGAGATCTCCCAATTGTCGATTACACTGAAACAGCATGGGAAAAATACACAGATTTCAATAAAGGTTTCTTTCCCTATATAGGTACAGTCACTAATAGTAAGCTGATACGTAGATTAACCAGAACCCTTGAAGCAGTAGTGAACGAAACTATTTCCGCCTTAGGCAATTTAACAGAAGAGCAGTCTGCTATGCGGATTGTTGTGCTTCAAAATCGTCTTGTCCTTGACGTCATCCTGGCCGATAGGGGCGGAGCTTGTAGGGTCATCGGATCAAGTTGCTGCATTTTCATACCAGAAAATTCGCCGTCAGTATATAAAGCCATAACCCGCCTTCATAAGATTGTAAGCCAGATACACCAGAGTCCAGGCACCTGGACTTGGTCCGGTTGGTTCTGGGGCGTGTTGTCAGCCTGGGGATGGAGAATCCTATCCTTCCTAGGTATTGGCTTTCTCATACTATTCAGTTGCTGCTTATGTCTACAATGTGGGCCAGCGATTTGTGGTCTGTGTGCCACATCGTGTATCCCACATCCAAGTTTTCGCTCAAAATCCCGGAAGAAGAAAGAAGAACAAATTATGCTATATGAACAGATCAATGGATTGATGAAGATCGATATCTCCTGAGGGTCCGTAGGGGACAAGGAGGGAATGAGGAAATATGAATTTTGTGATCAGTTATGTCCCCTATCGTAGACCCCAACGGCTCCATGTACATGCTATAAGTACATGTATGTTCCCTCCTGCTCCAGTTTTGAAGACGCAAATATATGTGCGTCCACCGTCAACATGTCCTCTTTCAGATCCGCCATGAATGGGTCAGATATTCCATTCCTAAGTATGAAAGGCCAACGACTTTATGTGGTTCACTTTCCACATTTTTACAGATTCAGGCGAGTAGGCCCGAATTCTGTCATCAAGCCTTTTCCTGCCTTCTGCCTCTGAAAGCGCCAGTCTGAGCCTGCATCTGTGACCATGAACTTTGTCCTACTCCCTGCGCGGCTAACGGTGCCTGATCCAGCCTGTCGCCTGCCAAAAACTGTATTTCACCTTCAAGATTATCTCCTCCGCTCCTCATCCGATGCATTCCTGTCTAGTAGTTTAGGTAAACATTCCTCCAGCTACCGCGCAAAGGGCCAGGCCTCGCTGTCCTCATGCAAGTAATTCATAGCCCTGTTACCATGGAATATTCATACCCCCTCGCATCTAGTGTAGACACTTAGACGCTTGTACACGCACTAACAGTCAGTATAGTCAGTATAGAATAGATTCTAAGAGACCTCTCTTTTTGGATAACACAGTTCTTTAAACATAGGATATTAGATATGATTTGGGATTAGGTTGACATAACCCCAGACTTTTGTCTCCACATGTAGAGCTAAATGTCAAATCCCCTTCACCCTCTAGCTGCACGTCAATCACACGTCATGCGGCTGCGCGCGCATCTCTGCCAAATATTTCTGCTGACATTGCAGGATTCTCTTATGGATCCACCCACTTGTGACATCATGTATGATGACGTTTATTAAATTACGCCCATGTATACGCCTCTATTAGCTACGTATGCACCTTTTTATCTATATTATCAGCTGTTACGCCTCTTGCATCTGTTTCACTGTAATGTCTTTTCTATAAAACTGCCTATCTGTCAATAATATATGCCCTTCCTTCCTGAACTTTCGTGGTGATGGAATAGAATGCCTACAATTCGAATTGTATTCCTTTGTATAGGAATAAAGCCTTTTAAAACCTCTAATACCACGGATTCTGCCTCTTATATTTACTGAGTTATTCTTAATAGACTTTACCGCATGAAAAATAGTACCGGTAACGAAATATTTACCACAGAGTAATGGGACCTGTGATAACGCGCTGCCAGGCCTCCTCCATCCGCAGTGGTGGCAGTCTTCTGTCGGTAATCAGTTTACCGGCCTTCCGCCAGTGAAAACATGGTAACCAATGTCTGCCTGCAAGGGTTCTTGGGCCTGAGGAATCGATGGCCAACGCTGCGATTTTTTGCACTCTGGAGGAACTGCCTCAGGCCAAATGACTGGAAGGGCATAATGTACCCGCCTTCTTGCCATCTGCCATCCACCATAGGGTGAGCTATCTCTGCAAAGGGTCGCACAATCCACACATCCAAATCTGGGGAGTACGGTGGCCGACCGTTGCACTGCTCTCTCTCAAAGGCGGCTCAGCAAATGGATCACATGTGGAAGCGTGTCCGGTACACCCTTCCCCTCATCAGTAGAGCCCCCAGCTGGTAAGCATCCTGTGTACTTGCAAGGAGCGATCTTTCCCAATTGCTCTCCCCGTCCAACCAGTGTATTGCATGCTCTGTTGGTGCACTGCCAGGTAGGAGAGTTCAAGGTCAGGGACCTCCATCCTGCCATTCTCTCTTAAAAGTATCCAGACCTATTTTACATAAGTTCCCGTCCCACAAGCGTTCCGCCAAGAGACTAACTATCGCTCGAAATACCAGCCGGGGTATCTCATACATGGAAGCCCAGAGGACTTAAAGACATCTGGGAAGGGCCATCGTTTTAATTAGTGCAATTTAACCCATAAGTGACAATTTCATGGGAGCAATTTAGGGGCATAAATTACAAATCACCCAACGCATATTGAGGTCATAGATCTGTTGCACACCATCCATGATGTGCATTCCCAGGTACTAGATATTCACTATCTATCTTCCACGGTGGCCCCGACTCGGGGAGGGGTGACATGGGCACACCCCCTTTAGTAGTCCTAGCATGGTTCCCGGTTATGATTACCACTTAAATTCAGTTTCAAAATATGCCTTTGTTTGCACAAAGGGATCTCTAAAAAATACCTATTTTCAAATAAAAAATAAACAACTACACTGGACAGTTTAATTTATTAATTGCATGTCTCACCCGGAGGATCTAAGGACCTAATTTAAAGATTGACAGGCAGCCTCACATCCATCAGGGGGCGCAAGTAAGTGCCTAAGGTGACCTGGTAGACTATTGTCCATCATAGATATCTCCAACTGCCTGCAGAGATCTGTCTGCCTTTGGAGGAGCCACTGCTATGACACCTTCTCTGCAGGCAATTAAACTTTGCTGAGAAGCCACCATTTTTTATGCAGCTGCTCAGCAAACTTTGTATTTCTTACAGAAACAAACTTTCTAAGCACTAGTCTGTTTTTGAGAAACAAAAAACAATGTCCATGACACCATAGGAGCTTTCTTTCAGGTGGTGGAGTTTTTTTTTGTTTTTTTTTTTGTGTCAGGGCGCTGTGTTTTCCATAGCAGTCCAGAACTGAAGAAAGTACCTCGGAATGTCCTCCCACTAACACTGACAGCAACAAGTCTAAGTTGCTGTCACTGTAAGGTTTCTGCAGGTATAACCAGTGGTACATGGCAGTCTGCCTGATTCTAAATAGGGCAGGCGGGACGTGTGTTTGGTGGGCAGGGTACTGCATTATGTCTGTGACGGAGCATTCGGTCTGTCAAACTCTAAATCAGTACCTTAGTATTCAGGCTATTGATCTCTTGAAGTAACTTTCACTTTAAGAACAGTGCTCGTGATGTAAACATGAATTTGCATGAATAGTGACGAGTAACGAATCAATGTTTCCAGTCTGTTTGAATCATAGTAGGGATTTAAGATTTGTGTTGCGCACAATCTTCTCCATCATTTGAGGATGTGTATTGCATCTAGGCCAAAATGTGACCAGTTAACTTTAGTAATATGACATTCTCAGAGTTGCACGACATTTGCAATACTTTTTGTAAGTTGGGTCCATTTGAGCTAAAAACATATTGTTTTCTTAAAATCTGTAAATTATGCTGTGGATAGTGTATTATATGGCAAATCTATATTTATGCAGAAGAAAGTTGTTACCAAAGAATCACATACTTCAGTAGCTATTCTTGTTTACCGTGCAGAGAGAAGAGGAACAGGAACATTTACTGGCCTAACAACCCTTTTAACACTTTGTTCTGTAGTCGAGAACATCTGTATTTATCTTGAGCTCCTTCATCTGCTATACGACTTTAATGATAACTGCTACAGCAGAACATGCAATGTTGGTCTATGGATAAAGTTGTTTGCAAAGCTTTGGGACACTGGGTTAGATGTATTGTTTTCCAAAGCCTTATTAATTTCCTTGGATTTGTACAAAATCAAAATATGTATACAATGAATCAGATGTGCATGCCAGTGACAGTGACACGAAGATATCGAAGGCTAGCAAAGAAGACTTCTACAATTTATAGGGATACATATTAAATACGTCACCCGCTGTTGTAGAATGACAACTTAAAAAGCAAAGAAATAGTGACGGCGATCAATGTGCTTTACTTATCCATTCTCCCATAACTGATTCTAGGAATAAACCAGTAATCAAGGAGGGACACATGTTTTATTTTCTATCTACCTTTCCCCCCATTTCCCAAGTCACATTCATAGCTCCTGAAGGTGTACACTCTTTTACTAAGTTCCATGCTTGAATTTGCCCACTTGTACTTGTATGGTGATGTGAAATGGAAGTTTTGAATGAATTTGATCAGACATGCCTGATATGTAGATTCAATGCTGTATATGTGACACACGCAAACCACAATGAATGCCGGTTACTGGCTATGCATCAACAAATATGGAGATAGGCAAAGAGAAACCTAATGAAATCCTACATGAAGTCTATCTTTCCCTACATCCCACCTCACTTTTATTTGATGTGAACCTCCCTACCAAGCTATCTGTCGCTGATTCCCTCCCAACACACCTTCTCACCATTTTCTTCCAACCCCATCTCATACTACTCCGTGCCCCGCAACATACCCATCCCCAAGTGGACACTGAGAGGAATGCTAGGGACATCCAACTACCTGGGAGAACTGTGTCAACTTGAATATGTATGAAACATGGATGTGGCATGAAACAGCATTAACATTGTCTCTCTCTCACACACAGGGCAACGTCGATGATCTCCCCCCAACACTGGGGGGAAGAATCACAGTCCCAGGCACCGCGTGAAGACGATCCCACCGGCAGCGACGACTCTCACCACTCGTGGATGACCCCGACCAACCTGGCCCCTCTGGTGTTCAAGCCCCTGCAGCACCTGCGTCAGGTACATCTGTGCCAACCCCCACCCCCATTCCTGCCACATCCCAGGAGACACCCAGGAGCCCTGCTCGCACTGAACAACACAGCCAGTCTGACCAGGAGGGACAAGGTTCTCAGGGCACCCAGGAGGAGGCAGGCAACCCTGCAAATGCCATCCCTCAGGGGTCCCGTAGACCTGATGTGCCCACAACTGCAGGCCAGGCTCGTGTGGGCAGGGGTGGTGGGAGTGGAGGCAGGCGGAGGCGCGAACCTGACCAGCCAGCTCAGGACCCCGGTATGTCACACATACAACAACATCCTGGACTCATACCGGCGTGACACCAGAGGCATGGACCAGGTCGTGTCCAGACTTTCCGGGATGCAGGGGACCCTCGATGAGATAAAGAACCTGCAGGTCGAGTATCATGCCAGTCATCAACAACACCAAGGACGGATGGAGGCAAGACTGGATGAGCTCCTGGCGGTGCACAGGGACGTGAGCCAATCACTCCGTCAGATCGCCCAAAGTCTGGCAAACCCTCCATGTGCCACCAGGCGTAGACCAGCACCAGACACAGGGAGGGAGGAGGAGGAGGAGGATTCATCTGACGGAGCGTCCCTAGCATCGTCAAGGCCTGCATCTGAGGGTCCCCGGAGGAAGATGGGTCATCCACGGAAAAGACCGTGAGAGTCAGCGGACCATCCCCATCTCCCAGGTCACCTGGCCTGGCATCTGGCCCTCTGGCGCAAAAACAGCACCTCACCCAATTACATTCTCTGCCACATGGACTTGCTGGTCACAGTCTGACCAAGGATGACCAACACTGTGGTCTGGACTCTGATGACTTCCAATGCCAAGGATGCCATCTCCCCCTGTGAACTTTGGATTCTATTCCCCTGGTAGAGCACCTTAGCACATCTACCAAAAGACTCACCCCACCAACAATAAATTCATATTGTTCTGCACAAGAGATGTTGCTGTCATTTTGCATTATTCAACGACATATGTGTGTGGAAATGTCTAACTATGCCTGAGTGTCGAACCAACTCCAGCTATCCATACCCTGGGAACAGAGTCTGCTACAGGATACACATGGGTCACAAGGTATCATTCAATGTAGGCATGGAGCACAACACTCACCTGTGATGGCCTCTGGCTGCTGAGGGGGGGCTTGCTAAACTGTGCTGAGAGACCAATTTGGGAGATCATCATCAAGGCGTAGAGGTCATGGCCCATGTGTAGGTACCCGGGGAGGGAGTCCCAGGTATGTGTGGCCAGGTGGGAGAACAATGTCCTGTATGCTGGAGTACGGTGGATGTGAAGAATGGTGGCCAGGGCAAGGTGGGATGCACAGAGATGGCCCAACGGGATCTAGGATGACAGGCGTACAAGGTTGGTTGGGGTCGGGGTCGTGGACTGCCTCCTGAGTGTGGGTGGGGAGTGTGAAGGACATCCTGCAGCAGACAGTGATCCATTGCAGCTATCTATGGTGGACGGTGAGGTGTCTGGGGCGCAGGGTGTAGAAGCTGAGGTGTGCAGATGCCCCCTGGAAGTGGACCAGTTTCCTGGGAGTTTGGATGTACTTGCTCCGTAGAGGGCAGGGCAGTATATGACACGGATGTTGTCATGGACCTGGGGGATGGTCTGTCGTAACTTGGAGTGGATCTATCTGTGGATCATGTGCATAATGCAGAGGGCGTTGCAGCATGAGGTACAGATGCTGTGGACTAGCATGGCATATGTGAGCGAGCCAAACATGATGCACACCATCTTGTGTGTGTGGCCAATGGGTGCTTGTGCAGGGCCCGCAGCAGCAGGCTCCATCTCCCTGAAAAATGCCCCATTTTGCACACAAAGACTAGGATGTCAGAAGGACAACTGCAACAGGCGCGTGTGTAAAGTAAGGAGTGTCCAGTGTCACATGGCACACCCAGAGACAATGCATGCACAATCACCAAAGAGCCAGTACACCGGATCAGGAAACTGAAGGGCGACCTGCGCACAGGAGACACACCCTCAGCAGCTGGTGATGGCCCATTGTGTGGTCGACCTTGCTAAAAAACATACACGACCATGTACTTCATGCCCAATAGAGAGCCTAATCCATGAGCAACTGCATGCATGTCGCTAAAATACACATGGACTCCTATGCATTATCGGCAGCAAGTATGCCAGAGATGCCGCATGCCAAGTGGCAAGAGACCTGCATTGACAGAGACGAGGCACCTTGGAGTGTGAAGAACACCTTTATTACTCAGCCTCACACTAATGGAATTGCAACCATTGGAACAGAATCACAGGTCATTTGGCTGACCATGTGTGACCTACACTGGACACCCCCTGCAACACACAGATGTGGTAAATCCTACTGAGCTGGCACACAAGTGAAGGGGTTGAGCCTCACACCTCTTGCTGCACACGGAGAGTCTACAATTCCCCATTGAGCCTCATATGGGGATGTCCCACACCATGTCCACCATTAGCATCCCGTATGTTCCTGAGGGACATTATACACACATTGATGCCTTCATCAGAATCCACAATCCATGACAGATGACTGTCAGGAAGGGTGACTATCAATTCATGGGAGCCATGCAACACGTCAGGTGGCCCATGGTGAGTCGACATGTATGCATGGTAACACAACATGCACAGGAGCAGTCCCCACATATCACAAACACGTCCCACCCACAATACGCCTTGCTGCACTCCTTACCCAAAATGACTTTTCACCATGTCTGTGCATGTAACTCTGATCCAGCACACGTTACAATACTCATGAGGAATAGCAGGAGTGCAATGATGACATGATCAGACGACAGCCGCAGGAACCTGGGGAGGACAGACACACAACAAGTCAGCGAAGAGCTAGTAATCCGCAGACATGTACATGCACTCTACAGGATTTATGTTGTCACCATGCTAATAATGAATTTTGTGTACCCGCTAAAATTTGGGGAATGACATCATCACTTGAATGACACATCAGAACACACCTCCAAGTCACTTAGCACAAAGTCAGCTCGACACACACATTGCAACACATGCCACACAAGGCTGTAAGCGTGCACACTCAGACACAGGGACTCACCATCATGAGAAGAAGTTGCAGATAAGCTGACTCCGGATGTCCTCATCCTCATCCTCATCCTCACTTGCCCCGTGCCCGAGCCCTTCATCCTCCACGGGTGGATTATCCTGCTCATCCGGATCCAGGATGAGTGGCACGGCCTTCTCCACTGCCATGTTGTGCAGCATGCAGCACACAAGGAAGATTTTGCAGACCTGCACCGGGGCATATGGGAGTGCGCCGCCGGTCTTGTGGAGGCACCGGAATCTGCTCTTCAGGAGGCCAAACGTCCTCTCAGTCACGCGCCTCATCTGCCCATGAGTGTCGTTGTACTGGTGTTCTGCGGCTGTTCTGGGGTGGCAGAGAGGCGTCATCAGCCATGGCATGTTGGGATAGCTAGCGTCCCCTACATGGAAACATCATGGACAGAAGTGGGTCAGGAGAAGCAGTAAGATATTAAGATACTGCTAAATACAGGACTAACAGAGTATACCCACCAACAAGACATGCACGTTCGTTGCGCATCTGCAGCATCATTTCAGGCACCCTGCTACGCCTCATGATGTAGGCATCGTGTGCTGATCCTGGAAAACGGATATCATCATGTTAGCAATCCATACCACAAGGGCATTGATGGAGTGGTAATGTTTGCGGTTACGGAAGGCTACCTCCTGTGCGTGTGGTGGTACCAAAGTCACATGTGTCCCATCAAAGGCCCCAATGACATGGGGCCTCCCTCCCAGGGCATAGAACTCACCCTTGACACCTGTTAACTGCTCACGAGTTGGAAAATGTATGAATTCATCCAGGTGTAACAACATGGCCTCTAACACATCATGCAGGACACGGCTGAACATGGTCTGGGACATGCCACCTACATCAGCTATGGTCAATTGAAACGTACCCGTGGCAAAGAAATGTAGGGCTGCCATCACCTTCATCTTGGCTGTCAGTGCAGTAGGATACCTGTGTAGCGGTTGGAGGTGTGGTTCCAGCCTTGTGGTCAAGTTGTCAATCAACGGTTGGGAGAAGCGGTAGCGGCATATACAGTCAAGTTCCCTCATGGCAGCCAAGTCTTGCATTGGTCGGGGGAGAGGCGGTGCCCTGCAGAATTTTGGAAGGAATAAAGAAGATTGAGTACAGCACTACACCACTGTCAATGAACTGAGCACATGTTCAACAGCTAATACACATATGCTACATACAGAGTCTGTACTGTGCAATGCATCCAGGACACGTATGCCAGCCAGGTGACACCCCTACCAACAGTCAGCTACACACGTGGGTGCTCAAGGTCAACATGACATGCCATGGAACTAGCGGTGGGCCAGTGTAAGTGAACAGGCAGACGCATTACAGGCGTGACAGACAACCACATATGTGCATAAGAAGGATGTTTCATCATACAGACCGGTTGCGGAACACTAGAGGCACAGGTCACATGTCCTTGAAATAGGACAGTCCACACACCTTGCCATGAAGGGGTACATGTCAGGAATGATCACACATACATTGAGACTACGCAGATATGTCCTTGTCTCGCAAGTCCATATGCGATGCATACATACACCCGTTACGTCTGATTCCACATGTGGCCTGGTGTGCGTAATAGTGTGCCATGCCCATCGACACGCACACACATGTTGGATGCAGCAACTGCAGATGCATGTCACGGAACAACTACAGCAAGCTCATGGGAACACATGACACACACATGACATAGTCACATCGTGCAACACCGGTAGTTACATGTCAGGTGTCATTATCCGTGTCCCTGGCATCAGGGGACAGTTGCGGGTGTAGGTGACTGTGCCATGCCAGTGATGCAGTGCTCGATTGTCCCCAGAGAGCAGCTCCTCTGTATCAATTGATATCAAGTAATTTGCTGTTGTGTCATGCTCCCCATTGTTTCCCAGTGGCATGGTGGGTAAACCAACTGTGTGGTGCAGGACCTGCATATGTTTGTAGTATTGTAGATGTCACTCATGTTGCTGTTCATGCTATGCGCTGTGTCCTATGTAGTTTGGACGCATGTGTCATATGTATACAGGTGTCTGATCATTTCCCGTCTCTTCACCTTGCCCACAGCATCGTCGGGGGAAACCGAGGGAGACACTGGCACGGACGTGGTGGAGGGATCCAGCACCGGGGCCACCAGTGCTGGGGAGTCTGGCGCAGCAAGTGGCACGGAGGCCGAGGGGAGTCAGGCGGAGGACCTGTCCAGTCCCAACACCGACTATGACGCTGCCGGTTCCGAGTCAGAGCTCCCAGAGGGGATGGAGACTGCTCCCAGAGCTGAAAGCAGCACTCCATCTCTCGCCGCACCCTCCAGTCCCATCACCGCCCTCCCACTTGCTCGGGTCCCTTGTGTCCATGCTAGGCGACAACAGGTGCGTGAGAGATGGCAAGGAGGTGTATTTAAAAGGTGAAGGGTGCACTTCCACTCCGGATCATTCTGTGGTGTGTAGGCACATTCAATTGCATGGTGCTTGTCATATGCACGCTCATGATTTAGCTTGTATTCTGAAAGGGATTTGTGTGCCAGTTATGACCCTGTCTTGTATGCTGCTTGCTAACGGTAATTATGTGCTATTCAATGATGAAGCTTGCTGTGGGATGCTTCCGGGAATTCCTCACATCGTGACTGTATCACTACGAGTGGTTTTCTGTCATTACGTCCTTTTCCCACCCCGCATGGCCGGCTCGATGTATCCATCCGGCCTTCCATTCCAACCTTGAAAGCAGAGTTCAACAAGATGAGCAGAATAAGGGCTCTATTGTCTCAAAAACAAGTCGTGTTGACTTCATCCCGAGAAACATTTGTCCTTCACGTAGCTCACACGCGCACAGAGGTGCAAGCGCTTTTGGACACTGATCTCCCACTACATATTTGGGACTCGGGTTTAGACTATCTTTCATGCCTCGTCAACAAGTGGCCTGGATGTTTTTTTCTACATTGTGGGCTCCAGCCTCGTGACCTCCTTCCATGCTCTGTTTGGTGTGATCCCCGCATTTCATCATTCGATTTTTTTGAGCGTCTTCGGAGGTCTCCCTTTGCTTCTCGCACTCGTGGCTGGAGTGCTATTATTGATCTGCGTACTACGCTGTGGCTTCACAACTTGCGTTACAAGACAGCATGCACCGGCTGCTCCATCTTCGGAAACAGATGCTTGAATTCTACGGCACTCTGCCGCTGGCGACCTTAAGCAGTGCCTATGGATTGTCCTTCCGGTTTCCCTTCTTTACCTGCGTGCAACCTGTCTTTCATTGCCTAGATTGTCCATTCGAATGGGCTCTGGATTTGTGCCTGTCTAACTCGGTGTCTCCTGACCAGGATTATGATCGACTGATGAGCCCCTTAGTGGCTCATGAGTTGGACTGTTCTGTCGTCAGGATTATGGCCTGTGCTGCAGCACATGGAGTCCTAGGGAATTGGGACATCGGAACGGCTGCAACTGAATTCTTATCCAGAAGTTATCTTGATGTCCCCACCTGTTGTCCACAAATGGTGCTGGATGCCCCGATTGTTGAGGAACAAGTGTGTTCTTTCCCCCTGCTGAACTGGATGACAGATAGTTTTGCGGAACGTTCAAATGATTTCCTCTTGGAAGCTGTTGCCACTTATTGTGCTTATACCTTGATGGATTGACTTTAGCCCTGCTCATTTCATGGTGCATCCATCGATGTTATGTTTTTTCCCCTTTTACATGGTTCATTTCCCTGCAACATCGTTCATAATTGACATTTCTTTTCTGACTTTTTCGCTTCCCTTCTATGGACTTCCAGTTCATGCCCTTGTTTCCGTTCTATCAAACTTGAACTCTGCGTTCTCGATTTTGCGCCCCTAGTGGTTAGTGGTACGAACAAGGGGAGGTGTAGTGATGATTCCTATCTCCCTATGTACAATGCTAAGTTGGCACCACCGCGTTAGTTGTTAGTGAGCCATCTTGCCAATTTTGCTGCTTTTGCACGCGACACTGTAGTTGCGTGTTATTAATTTTAAAATGCCTACTCGAGTTTGACATTGTGTACACAAACAGTCTGGGTGACTAGACGGTGCATGTTGTTGTGTGCAGGTTGATCGGCCCACTATTTAGCCATTACATGCACGCAGCTGCAGATACCTGATAGACGAATGCTTGCCATATTGCAGTGCAGCACGTTTTAGTTTCATTGTGATGGGGAACTTTCGCAGGAGAAGAGACTAGATGATCCTGTGATGTGATACCACTGAGTTGATCTGTACAGTGGGGGGTCCCCCGTTCGAGCCTAGAGACCTTCTATTAGTCGAATGATACTACTATTGGTTTACTGGCGACAGGAAGGTTGCTGTTTCCACTGTCATTTTCTCATGATTGCTCCTTTCATTGTCTATGATATTGCAACACTGCTGATGCTTCTGAACTTAACCATTTGTCTGCTTATGTTAGCCACAGTACTGCATCTTAGGACGCGAGGTTCATTGAATGAACTCTTTCAACTTTACCGTGTCTGTGTCTATTCTGTTGTGGACTGATCTGAGAATAATGACGAACAGGTATGTCTGATTCCCACCATTCCTGAGAATATTGTCATGCGCTTGTTCTGGGTTGTCTATACATTGGGGCCGCCGAGCTCAACCTCGGCTGACGAATGGGGACACTAAGCTAGTCGGATAAAGGGTTCTGGGTTCTGAGGGGAGTTTGTGGTACACCAAACATGTCTCCTTCGTGCCAGGCACCACACCCCCTGCCCCTGTCTCCCCTGCTGCCGTCAATGCAGAGTCTGTGGACATTCAGCGCCAGTTGCAGGTTGGTCAGACATCGCTGCTGCGTGTCCTCCATGGCCACACCAGACTGCTGACACGGATGGTGTCATACATGGAGGGCATGTCATCAGCGATGTCTGACCAACGGATGTTGCTGAGGTCCATTGACTCGTCACTGACGGCAGCAGTGGGTCTCCTGCAGCGCTCCGTCCCCCCCTACCCCGGCACCATCTGTACTTCCCACTCCCATGCCTGTCCCATACACACCCAGACGTCCCCATGCATGCACCCCACCAGACACAGGCAGCACACCACCAGGGAAGGCCAAGCGTACACCTCCTGTCACGCACACACAGGGTGGAGAAGGCACAGGCACTGGGTCGGGGGGAAAACAGCAGCCACGCTGTCACAGTAGGAATCCGCAGTCCTCATGACCCACTACCTCCAAAACCACTCCCCTTGGCTCTCCTGCCCAACAGTCGGACAGAGAGTCCTTCATAGCCAGTCCGTCCCTCAGCCCCAGTGTGACACCACCCCGCAAGCGTTTTAGGGATTCCCCAGGCAGGGTAGTTGATTCCCCCCCCCTGTCCACACCCTCCCCCAGTTGCGCTGCAACCCATCCCTCCGACCCCCCCCCCTCCTTGGGGCCTGTGGTTCCTTCGGGTGCAGGGGAGACACTGGAAGAGCTTGCTGCCGTGTGCAGTGCCATACTGACCTCCTCCTTTGGCGCTGCCCCACCCCCTGTGGTGGAGTTGTCCGTCCCTGCACCCACGACACCTACCCGTGCCCCTCCTGTCCCTGCGGTGCCTGGTTCTTCCCCCGCACATGATGCCCCCCATTCTGTGGATGGTATGGTACAGTGCACTGTGCAGGCAAGCTAGGGGAGACGCGTCCCAACGTGTCCCCCCCAAGGACTTCGCATCTGTCGTGGCCCATGGGCTTGGTGAATAGTGTACTGTAGCTACTTTTCTTCGAAATGTTGAATGTGGTTTTTTGTTTTTCCTTTTGCACACTATGGCTTTTCTGGTATTGCTGTTGGTGCTGCTGCTCCCTGAGTTGGGGTGGTGATGATGTGTTGTGTGTCTGGGAAATGTTGTAGTTTGCTGCTCATGGGGTGGACCCTGGTATCTGCATGCCGTCACAAGGTGTCTGCATGTATTCTTAGGTCATGTTAGCTCTTACTGCATGGTGACATTGTCCCAAGGTGTGTTCCTTCCTCTGTGGCACCTGACATCTTCCCTGCAGGGTGTTTCCCAATTGTTGTGCTGAGCTGTGTCAACATTTCCTCGGTGTGTGACACATCCCTTCGACTTTGGCCATGCATGCTCTGCTATGTCTCCACCTGCATCGTTTGTGGCATCCTTGCTGGACACTGTACTTGTGTATGGAGTATATTGACATGACTTCCTGTGGACATTTTCCCTTTTCCGCACTATGCATGTGTGTACTCCCTGCCTCACACACATGTGTTACGTGTTCTGCAGGGTATTTGGGCACCTGACTGACAATTGTGGGCATTGTATCTGTGTGTGCTCCACCCTTTTCCTTCCATGGGAGGCTACAATTTGTTGGCTGCCCCGGCACCTGTACATTCCTATCATTCCTGGAATGTGGGTGACAGTGTGTGTTCCCTTAGGCTCTCTTAGTTTAGTGGTGTTTGACATGAGGATACAGTCTTGTTGCATGATCTCAGTGTGTGTATTGTGCTGCCTCTGCCAGGGGTGGGTATGCACGTGTAATTTGTCATCACACCCACATGTGGTGTGTCATGCAGTGGGGGAAGGACATCCATCCTCATGGGAGTGGGACACTGCTGTCAGTGATGTGTTGTCATGGCACTCTCAACATTGTCGCACATTGTGGATGCCTTCATGCACCCATGGAGTTTTGCTCATCAGAGGGTGATGTACACACCCCCATGTCTCTGTCCACTGCTGGGGGTCCTCTGCACCCACCCCCATGTGTCTGTCCACTGCTGGGGGTCCTCTACACCCCCCCTCAATTGTCTGGGCACTGCTGGGAGTGATATGCACCCACCCCTCATATGTCTGGGCACTGCTGGGAGTGATAGGCACCCACCCCTCATATGTCTGGGCACTGCTGGGAGTCCTCTGCACCCACCCCTCATATGTCTGGGCACTGCTGAGAGTACTCTGCACCCACCCCTCATATGTCTGGGCACTGCTGGGAGTGATAGGCACACACCCCTCATATGTCTGGCCACTGCTGGGAGTGATATGCACCCACCCCTCATATGTCTGGGCACTGCTGGGAGTCATAGGCACTCACCCCTCATATGTCTGGGCACTGCTGGGAGTCCTCTGCACCCACCCCTCATATGTCTGTCCACTGCTGGGGGTCCTCTGTACCCACCCCTCATATGTCTGGGCACTGCTGGGAGTGATAGGCACACACCCCTCATATGTCTGGCCACTGCTGGGAGTGATATGCACCCACCCCTCATATGTCTGGGCACTGCTGGGAGTGATAGGCACCCACCCCTCATATGTCTGGGGACTGCTGGGAGTGATAGGCACACACCCCTATGTATCTGTCCACTGTTGTGGTACGAGCCGTACCCATGCGCTGATGGCCTGGGTAGGGCCCATACCCCTACGGCACCCCAACTTTGAGGGTGCGGCCCGTACCCATGCCTTTGGGATGTGGGTACAGGCCGTACCGCCATTGTTGGTGTGACGTAGGGGTAGGCGTGGTATGTGCCGTACCCACGCGCTGATGGCCTGGGTATGCACGTATCCCTACAGCACCCCAACTTTGGGGGTGCGGCCCGTATCCATGCCTTTGGGACGTGGGTATGGGCCGTACCGCCATTGTTGGTGTGACATAGGGGTAGGCGTGGAACGGTCCGTACCCGCGCTCTGGGGGGCGTGGGTACGTCCCGTACCACCATTGTGGTGGTGACCGGTACGCGTCCACGTCCTCTTCCGTTGTGGCAGGACGTGGGATTGGTGGACACGCCCCCCCGAAGTGACCAGACCATGGAGGTAATTAATGTGCAGGATGTTTTAGTAATTTGTGGGGTGTGGGTTATGTTTCCTGCCCCTTGCACACACACACACACCCCCCTTTGCCCCTGGGGGTTGTTCTGATCTTCTGCGGCGTCTGCGTCTGTTCCTGTACACGAGGTGGTAGGCTATGAGGGCCGGAATGACGCGTAGGTTGGGGTCCATCGCTGTCCGTCGCGTACCTGGGCTCCTTGTTCGCGTCGTCCTCAATTTCCCGGCAGTTTTTGGCTCCCGTAAAAACTGCTGCGTGCGGAGTGACGTCGGCACGAATCGTACTTGCTGGTCCGTAGAACGCTGCCTGACTTCGTGTATGCGCCGTCCAGAATCAGATTTGTATGTATTTTTTTGCCGGTGGGTGTTTTTTACGACTCATACGGAATTGGTACTTATGTGCGAATCGTACTTGCGACTTTGTAAGGTGTTTTTCCAGGGTACGAGTCGGACTGAAAAAACGCTCCGTTCGACCATTCGTACCCGGGTTTTACAGGATCGGATCGTCAACCACTCCGTCATGAGCACACGGCGCCCGTGGCTCATGACGGTGATTGGGATGGTTATTGTCAATAACCATTCCAATCACCGTCACACTTTAATTTTAATATCATATAGTTTTCATTCTACATTAAAAACGCTATTGACTACTATAATGATTTTTAACTTCACTCACATAGTCACGGGCCCCCACTTAATAACTTAGAAGTGCATCCTTGTCGTCAAGTGTATGCCCGCGCTCCATCAAACGAAGGTTTTGGAGGGCGAGGACTGGTCAATGATGAAGCATGACACCAGGTGGTGTGTGAGACCAGTCCGTAACTTTTTGTGAGATGCCCACACTCACAACATTCTTGTAACTCGTTTGGGTTATCACACTAGGAGCAGCTCTTTTGTGGTAAACGTTTTCATTGTACACAGTGTGCAAAGTGCATTCTCGCACCAGAAACAGCACGCAAACAGCACCATGCGGTTCCCATGGACACAACCATCTTGTTTTCTGTTCTGTTCACGACACTGAGCCTGTTTTGTAACCCCTACCTAATATTTTTAATCCTCCCCTTATCAAACTTATCTGCTCCTCATTTTTAGGTCTCGCCTGACCCAGCGCATGCGCTGGTCTGGCGAGACTTATTGAGAGGGCTCCAAAAAGTGCTACCAGGCCAGCCTAGAGCTACAGTGCATGTGCGCGGGCGCGCGTGCCGCGCTTTACCGCGATTACTTTCACTTTCGCGGCCGCACGGCTGCTTTGATGTTTGATCGCTATCGCGATCACTTTCACTTTCGCGGCCGCATGGCCGCTTTGCATAGCCAATAGGTCTCGCTTTTGGGACCTTATAAGTATTTAGTTATGCAACTGTTGCATGGCTAAACACTTATAAGGTCCCAAAGGCGAGACCTATTGGCTATGCCAATGCTTGGTATTTATTGTACGAGTGTCTGTCTGTTATTTTTTTCATGTTTTTTGTGACTTTTTGTACTTTTTTACATTTCCCTTTACTTCCTCATTTCTTCCTTCCTTTTCCTGTTTTTGTCTCCCCCCCCCCCCACTGGGAGCCGTGGCAGTGCAGGGTGAGCAGGGAGCGGCAGTGCCAGGCCCCCCAAACATGCAGCAGCCACCTACCTTGCAGTCAGAGGTGCCATGAAGGAGTTATGCCCCACGCAATGTTTTGGGAGGTGGAAGTGGCAGCACTGTTTTTTTTTGTGGAGCGCCACCTCCCCATCATGCTGGCAGCAGGAGGCAGGCCTGGAAGTGGGTATTCCCTGCGGGAGCGTCAACTGCTGTGGGGGAGGGTGCCCCAGTATGTGCCCCAGCACACTGGATTCAAGGACACCCAGCAGCAGTTGACGCACCACTAGGCGAACATCAACGATGGTGAGTAGGACCTGCCTGACCTGCTAGGCATGGAGATTGTGGGGCTCAGTGAGTAATGATTTATTGTGTATATGTTCTACTTTGAAAAAAAAGATTTTCCGAAGAGCATGCTGCTCACATTTAGAGGTAAGTTAAATTTACTTTAAGAATATTATGTGATCCAGTATGAGCTAACCAGGTGCTTGGTGCTACCTAATCATACTCGTCAGTGTTCGCTTTGGCTGATTATATAAGAAGCCATTGTAGGCTCTTCTGTCCTCCTGCCACCATAGTGATTTTGTGATATCAGTGAGTTAGCATTATCTGTGTGTAGCATGCGTCTATGCATTGCAAAAATGGAGACTGAGTTGGTCCATCAAGGACATTGAGAAATGAGAATAGAATCAAAGATCTTTCATTGCAAGGCACTGGTTCAAAATGTAGTGTTTGTTAATGAAATTTGGAATAGTGATTTTAGGATTAGTAGGGCCAACTCGATATTCAATACTAGTACTATAGGTGATCTGATTTAGAAAAGTACAATGTTACTGCGTTTGCCTGTCAAAATATTTTTGCAGGGATTAACTGTACCACTAATCTATTTCTATTTCTTTATCCTCCTTATTTCTTACATCAGCTCACAAGGGCAGGAAGAAGAGGAACAGCAAGGAGGTGGGTACGGGAGCTGGCAAGGAGGCGTCGACCACTAGCGTCGTTGCTGAGGGTTCTGCTCATCCCAGTAAGTCCTGTTATTTATTATTTTTATTATTTCCCTAACTTTTACCTCTGCCCACTATTATACTACTTTTAATTTTGCCTTATTTATGTTTTATACAGTCTCCTTTTTTTCTAACTGCCCTATCCAATTTTTATCTAATTGTTGTTATCCCTGCATTATCCTTTTTTTCACATATTTCTTAGTTGTTTTGTAGTTGACTTTCTCCTCTCTGTACTTGTCTATAGTTTCCTTCTGCTTTGTTAGTAAGCTTTCCCTCTTTCCTATATGTATTGTGGTTCTGTAAGACTGAGGACAGAATTCTGGTACTCTACTGTAGGGGTGGGTGGAATTTGCGTAGTCGCAAAGTTCCACGATACGGCAAAAAATCTCAGCGAGCATGCGGAATTCCACGAGCTTGTGGAATACATTTTTGTGACAGGAGCATCGTGCCAGAGTGAATCCTGCCCAGCATATATTTATCCAAGAAGAAGCCACCGTTTTGTGCAATCCCTCTAGTCAACTGGAGTACTACTGGCTAATCTGTTGGGTAAATGTATAGTGCCTTTCCTACACTACAGCTACGAGCCAGAAGAGTTGTCTCCAGTGACCATGTGTCTCTGTAACTTTGCCACCATGCCGAAAGGCGCCGTGGTCCCTTGAGTGAGCTGTCCACCATAGTGGGTAAAGGGCACAAAGACGCTGTATACCACTAGTTTGTGTGGGGTGGGGCTTCTTTGCAAGTTCACATGCCTCTTGTTTATAAAACGTCAGAGACTGATCAGAACAGCAGATGAGGAGAGAGAACTTCCTGGTCACAGGAACTACATGGGGATTGCGCTCGAGAAAGTCATGGATGCCAAGACCTCCATCAAGCATCACGGCTAATTTTTGCCGATAGAAGATATGGAGAGAAAGCACACCTGCCCAGCCTCGACCGAGATCACAATTTTTTTGGGCTGATTAATGCGTTACCGAATTTGAGCTTTAACTCGGGCACCTGCTTTATATCTGTAAGTGCTTCCTGTTAAGGTTTAATTTTTGTGACAGGAGCATCGTGCCAGAATGAATCCTGCCCAGCATGTTTATCCAAGAAGATGCCACCGTTTTTAACTCGGGCACCTGCTTTATGCTTCCTGTTGAGGTTTAATTTTTTTAAGCAGAGGCCGTAAGAACACAACCACTGCTAAAAGTGAGGGGCTGATGGAAGTAGGAAAGAACGGAAGGTTAAGAGAAAGGATGGGTAAAATGGTATATGAGGGAAAGGATGCGTGGGTGGATGAAAGGATGCATGAATGGGTATAGGGTAAATGGATGGATGGGTAAAAGGATGGCTGAAAGGCTGGATAGTGAATGGATGGCTATATTATGGTTAATATGTTTTGGAATTTTTGGTGAAAGACTGGATGAGAGAAAGCAAAGCTCAAATCATGGTGGCTATCAATGGGTGAATATAGAAGAATGAAAAGATGAATGTATAATTGCTTGGATGAAGAAACAAGGGAGGTCTTATGGAGAGGGCATTCGCACCTACTTCACCTACTTGGTTTTCTGATCATGAAAGCTATGGTCCAAAGTGGGGAGTATTTTAATTTTTAATTGATTCCCTTGACTCACTGTATTTGTGAAGCGAGGCAGATATCGATCCCACCCATCATCATTCATCACCCCTCCTCCCTGCCTTTGGCATTTCACCACCCATGACGTAAGTGCAGTATGGTTCAATTTATGACTGCAGAGTTGGATGTGCAATGTGTGTCCCCTTGAGTTAATGCAGAATTTACAAAGTTTTGAAATCATTGCAATCCGAACTGAAGGTGTGTTTCCCTTCGCCCATTCAGTCACCTCTTAGTACTTCACTCCTTTATTCTTTCCTGAGTTCTTCAGTCTCAGCCTACCAAAAAATTGAAAAATCCCTTCCTGGCATGTGTTACATATTTGTGGCCATGTGAAGTGATTCTTAAATATATTTTATGGTTTCTTATAACAGATATATACTTGTTTAATTTTTTCCTTTTTGTCAACTACAGTGGCTGAATAAACCAAAGCTTAGGCACAAGATGATGATCAGTGACAACCCGCTATTCTCTAGCAAAGGGTCTACTGACCCGGCCTAATCCCTCTAACTTACCCTGCAGTAGAGGAAGTCAAGTTTCCTTTCCCTACTGCCAAGAAAATTAATTTGTTGGAAATAATTTGTGTTGGAGGGTAAGACCAGGGAGTAAATTGGGAATAGGTGCCTGATTTCAAGCTTTGCAAATCGGATACTCTGTGACGAACGTGCCTACAACCTATATATCCTGTAGTGTAGTGCATCGTTTTGCCCACCATCTATTTACTACAGACAGGATATCCAAATTTTATATGTGACTTGTGTGACGTAGTATCTTATTTGTTATGTATCTGCCTCTTTGGAATCAGGGTAGAATTTGATAGTAATTTGGAGAAGAGAAAGGCTTTTGGAATTCTAAAGTAAAATAATTGTCCATTACAGCTGTCCCAGCTGCAGACTGCAGAGAGTAGCAAAGTACCCGATGCGCTGGCTGGCATGCCCCCATTAGTTTAGCTGTGTGGGTAAAAAATGGCCCCATGACCCTCCTAGTCAAATCAAATTCCAGTAACCCCAGGGGACCAGCAATATACTGCTACTCTGCCACCTGGCACAATATGTCTCTTTTCTTTGTGTTTCTTTCTTGATATAGGTAATCATGCTGGTCCACCACCAACATGACAGGGGATAGTTGTCCAGCTATGGCGACAGAGGCTGGAGACCATCCCGGCTGAATACCGGTGGCTGGTGGACCAGAAGCATTTGCCTCTGCCCCAGGCCCCAGTTCATCCAGCCAGCCACAGCCTCCTGGCCAGTACACTTCCAGCACCGCCGCCAGCGGTCAGGGGTCCTAACTGCCATTTCTGCCTTCCCTTAAGTTCAAACAGACTGTTCCAGCTCTGCTGTCTGCAGCGGATGGACAGATTTGAAATCCGAATGGGCCAGATAGAGCAGAGCCTGGATCAACTCCGGACCCGCAATGATGATGTCCTCATTTGAGATTTTTTTTTAAATTTTGTTTTGGTGGAAGGGACTGATGTGGGTGAAGAGTTTGGGAAGAGAGTTGGGACCAGATGTTTGTGGACTTTTGAACAGTTTTCTTATTTGGACATTTGTTGGGGATGGGACCATTTGTTTGGGGAGAGGGGTGGGCCTGTTGTGGATGGAAAGGGTGTGTTTTATTTATATTATTGAAAGAAAAAAAGGGAAAAAAATATTCTTCTACTTTATGCCTGAAGTAGTTTACTTTTTTGTGTTTTTCTTTCACTTTGCTAAGATGTCTTTTTGTGCAACCTGTTTTTTCAATCTGTTTATCAAAGTTTATACTGGTTAGTCATAGTTAGTTATATACCCTTGACTTACCACCCCCTGTAACTATCTTGACCATTAGGGGAGTATGCTGCCATGACCTCTATTGCCTACAACAATCTAGATAAATAATTACTTATCTGCAGTAGAAGTTAGTTGCTTACTCACTAGCTAAACTACGTCACTCCACTCCATAGTTCTCTTATCTGAATACATGAAGTGATGACTGCTACCTCTCTCACTCTTTCAACCTTAGTTGCTGCACGGTTTCCCAAGGTGCCTTTCTAATTCTTAATGTTGGTGGTAGCAGTAGCAGGCTAGTGGGTTAACAAGGAAGGCATCACAAGCAAGGTCTCACTCCCACTTAGGTGAGCTCTTACTGTAGGACTAATTGAAAAGATTATCCATTACAGTCAACTAAATTGAAAGAAAAACACAGAGTTCATGGGTTACATATATTAAAACCATAGCTTTACAAAGATTGAGACCATTAATAATAATAATAATACTGATATTTGTAAAGCGCGAACAGCTACCTCACGAGGAGGTGTCCCGGCGCTATAGACTGCTGGGGAACCCGTCCTGGCTATCCCTGTGAGATGGTCCCTTTCTGGGTATCTCCAAGGTGAAACCAGGCATCCCCAGCATCTGTGGGGGGCCGTTGTAGAGATGAGGCAAGCTTAATGCCCAGAGTTGCCGAGTGTGTTCATGGTTAGAGTAGGTACCGAGGCGAGAATTATCGAGTCCGTTTTGACCCTGGTCCACAACCCTGCCGCGTCGGGAATTGAACCCTGGTCCCTGGCCAATTCTCTGCTTACGGGTCTGCCGCCTCTAACCAGTGAGCCACACCTCTCTACACTTAGACTGACTGACTGATAGTTTTATAAAGAGCACTATTGCCGGGGCGTCTTGGCGCTGAGGTGAGTGAAAACCAGGCTAACACTAACAGATTTAGAGCTTGGGGAAGTGCCCTGTTTTTATCGATTTCCTGAAAAGAGTCCTATTAGACTGTAGTCGGATCTGCATGGGAAGGGAGTTCCACAGTTTGGCCGCTTGGTACGAGAAGCCCTTTCCTCCCAATTTGGCTCTTTTTATCTTAGGGACAAGGACCAGTCCAGCATTGGTGGACCTGAGACAGCGTTGTGGCACTTACCGGGGAAATAGGCGTTGAGTGTCCGCAGCTCCTCCTCCATACAAAGCCTTATGCACTAGGCCTTAAAATCCACTCTCTGCCGAACTGGAAGCCAGTGCAGCTGCTTAATACTAGCAGACATGGGATGATGTTTGGGTAAATCAAGCAATACCCGAGCAGCCGCATTCTGAAGTGACTGATGTTTGGTGATCTGCCCTTTGTCAGCTCCTAAGTATAGAGCGTTGCAGTAGTCAACCCTAGAGAGAACTAGGGCTCCGACTACAGTTTTCCTTAGTGGTAATGGGATAAATGGAAGAATTTTACTCAGAACTTTCAGCGTAAAGAAACAGGCAGAGGAAACTTGATTTATTTGTGAAGCGAGCTTTAGATCCTTATCAAACAAAAAGCCTAGGTTCCTGGCCTTGGATACGGGGACAGGACATGTCCCAGCCTCAGGGGGCCACCATAGTTGGCTCCATACAGAGGGTTTCTGACCAAACTCAACGACCTCAGTTTTTTCAGTATTAAGCATTAAAAAAATTGAATTCATCCATGCCATCACTGCCATGAGACAATTACGGAACCGGACAGCCATCATGTTCACGCTTTGCGTAACTGACACCACTAACTGGGTGTCGTCCGCATATGACACTACTGTAAGACCATGATTTTTTATTAGTCTTGCTAATGGTGTGACATACAGAATAAACATTGTGGGGGACAGGGACTCCAGATGGGAGGTAAAACTTTTCTGACTTAAATCCGTCCCGGTGAATTAATTGTTCCCTGGATGCCAGGAAGGATGTAAGTAAGGTTAGCGCCTTATCCCTAATACCTGCTGCCTTCAACCACCGCAGCAACACTGCATGGTTTACGGTATCGAATCCTGCGGTCAAGTCAAGCAGGATGAGAGCGGCTCTACCCCCACCATCCATCACCATACGAATCTCTTCAGTGGCCATAATCAAGGCTGACTTGGTGGAATGCCGAGACCTGAAGCCATGCGGGTGGGGTCAAGGATGTTATTGCGATCCAGGTAGTCTATCAATTCCAAGTTCATAGCTTTCTCCAGGATTTTAGAAGGTAGCGGGAGACAGGATATTGGGCGATAATGTTTGGCCTCCATGGGATCTAGAGTAGCTTTTTTCAAAATGGGTCTGATACACGCCTTTTTCCAGAGATGTGGAAAAAACCCTGAACTAGTAATCTCATTTAATAGGGGAGTCAGGGAAGCACTGACCTCCTCAGGAGCCAGATGCAGTATGTAAGGGGGGCAAGGGTCTAGGGGAGAGCCAGACTGAGGGGCATATCATCAACGATGCAATATAAAATTATTGCCGCTTTTGCGTCCGTTTTCGGGCGAAAAGCGGCGATAATTTTATCGCCTAATTAGCAAGGTCACGCTATCGCGTGAAACCTTGCATTAGCGCCCGGATTCTTAACGCCCAGCTTTGCATCTCTTATGACATGCAAAGTGGGCATTCCTGACCTGACATGACTCGAGAAATGTTGCTAAGAGACATTTCTCCTATCATCAAGCCCCACGCTATGACGCATAGCAGCAAGAAAAGTAGCGATAACCCCTGTTATCGCTACTTTCCTTACGCCTGCTTCAGGACTGACTTAGCCATGATATCCTATGGAAGGTGGATATCATGGCTAAGTATGTGAGGCCCTATCATCAAGCTAACGCCAAACTTTGTGAGATTATCACTGGGTTTCCAGCGATAATCTCACATTTGGCAGTTAGCGCTAGGATTTTTATCGCTTTTGAGATAAGCGTTGCTAATAGCACGCTATCTCAGCGATAAAAATCCACGTTAGCCCGCGATAATTATCCTAGCGCTAAGTGCGATTAGCGATAATTATCGCCGGTTATTGCTGATATGCCCCTGAGTTTGTAAAAACAGATCTGCAACTTGTCCTGCCAATAGCACTAAAAACTGTGACAAGTTACACTGAGTTACAAAGTCCTCCAACACCTCTTCACAGTTCCCCCCAGGATCATCTGCTGTGTTCAGGAGTTCATTATAAACTGTTTGAACTTTGTTTTGAAAAAAAGAAGCAATTTTGTCCACAAAGTTTTGATCAGGCGAGAATAGAATATCATGCGGCACTTTGACAAGACTGTTACAGTTTTAAATAGCTCCTTGGAGGAGTTCTTGGCCTCCTGAGTTTTTGCGATAAAATATACTGTTTTAGCCTGTTTTATAGCAGTCTTGTATTCCTCTAAGGTTGTGTTTTAGTCCTTTTTATGTTCAACACTATAATCTGATCTCCAGACATCTGCTCCTTACATCTGCATTTGGTTTTGATCTGTCTAAGCTCAGCCGAATACCAATGAGATGTAGCTTGTCTTCTCCTGGAGAGCTTAGTGACTTCTGGTGCAAGCTTGTTCACTGATAAACTGAGCCAGTCATCAAAATTCCTAGCTGCAGCATTGTAGTCTGCTATAGCAGGGGAGTTCCTCGCCATAGCTGTTATCAGATCGTTTTTTTGGATTAGGTTCCATGGACGTGATTTGACCAAGGGAGGTCTATGCCAATGACAGCTATTAGTTGTAGGGATCTCAACATTAAAATAGACTGCGGAATGATCTGACCAAGGTACTGGTCGCACACTAACCACTTTGATGTGTTTATTGTTGGTAAAAATGCCATCCAGCTGTGGCCCGCTTGGTGCGTTGGCTCAGATACAATCTGTCGCAACCCATAGCCTGCAAGGTTATCTATCAGGTGGGAGGTGTCCGAGTCAATATTTACTTCTAAGTGGAAGTTAAAATCCCCCAATACCGTGAAAGTGGAAGTATCTAGGCACGATTCCAGAATGGTCTGCAGTGACTTGGTGAAGGAGGGTCTCGTCCCTGGAGGCCTGTAGATAAGTAGCCCCGGGAAGAGTTCAAGATTGTTGTTTTTGACACTAAATGTCATTGCCTCAGCTTCCAATGATGGTGCTGGCAGGATCCTAACCGTGTTAAGGGATCGGTACATCATAGCTATTCCTCACCCTTTTATTCCTACCCTGTCTACATGAGCTACAAGATAGCCATTTGGAACTGCTGCATTCCAATCCGGCTCAGAGGCACAGTTTGCCCAGGTTTCAGTAAGGAACACAAGATCAGGGTTAGCAACTTTAATCAAACATTCTAGATCGTATTTGTGTTTACTCAAAGATCTTGTATTCAATAGGAAACAGCTGATTACATCTGAGCTGTGTCCCATAGATCTGTTTTGCTTGATTGGAGAACCCTTGAAAAATGTTCCTCAGGTTTATCCATGTGATTGAGAGCCCCTAATACTTTGGGCGACATTATTATCCATGTTTGTGTGAAGCATGACATTAACCCCACCTATAGTCTTGCATCTGTTTTTTATAGGTTGATGCATGGCCATCAGGCCACAAGAGTTGCATCTTCTAGGGTTATAGTCCAATCGATCCAGCAATAACGTGGGTTGAAGGCACTCACCATGATTCAGCTCAAAGAGTTCACTCCGCGTGCATGTTTGTACGAAGAAATGGGTAGGGGTTCTGGCGCTGGTCGTGCTCCGGGCGCCGACGGGCACAGACGGGCTTGCCTTTGTCTCGCCTTTGACAACCACCATGATACAACAAAGAATACTTGATAATATAACATAAAACAGCAATAGTAACTTCCTCTGAGCAATGAGGAGCTAGTATGCAATTAAAACTAAAGTTAAGAAATCCTCAAATCAGGAAAATTGGACGAAACGTCTGGAGTGCACAAGGCCTGAATGATGATGCTGACAAATGATGTGTTTCTATATCTAAAATATGGATCATTTTTTTGCCTGGGTGAGTAAATGGGGCAAGTGTGTGCAATAATGCTCAGGGAATAGAAGATCCCACAGTGAATTGGTGTAGCTTTACTACATACACCCCACCAAGCTTGTGATCCATTTATGGTGTAAATTAAGTCACACCTTAATAAATCACACAGCCAGGGGGAATAGGGTTAGGGGTTGGATGAATTGATGGGAATGGAGATTTGGGGAAAGGTGTGGAAAAGACTAACACTACACTATGACAACATTCATCTGGGTGGTGAGCAGCATATCATCAATCTGTTGTGGAAGGAAATGAAGGACTGAGTAAGACACAGTTCAGTTAAATGTATAGCAAGCAGTCTTTCGGCCCAAGAGACCCAATTTATTATTGTATATCTAAATGTTATGTCATCTAGGTTTGAAAAATACAAAATATGTAGGAGTGAAGTGAACCCACACAGTTCTAAAAATTATTCTTAAAAGAGAAATAATACTGAATTTCCAAATTGGGTGGTTTATTTCCATTCTTCTCAGATCGTCTGTCAATCTGGGGTGCCTGGCTGAAGCAGTCCGGTAAGGTAAGCCGAAGTGTCATGGAGCTTTCACCTTTTGACATCTATTAGTGTCTGTGGGCCACACCAACCATCCCTTCCAATTGGTGTCTGTCCTATTGTATTGTAAAATGTCATCTAAAGGAACCCCTTCTTTCGATGTGAAGTTCGCCTCGGCATGCAATGGTGTTGGAAACCGAGGTGTGTTTAAATCCTTGTTCTTGGCTAATCCAAGGCAGAAAGTCTGTTGCACAGTGTCATTTAGAAATATTATCTGCTGAGGGATGAGGCATGCTCTAAATAATGCTTCTGTCCCCTGTACTTACCAGTCCCTAGAACACCAGACTGATTTTAAGTCAATTGTGTCTTTCCATTAGTCGAAACCCTGTTCACACAGTTGGGTAATAAAGGAAGCAAAGTAAATCTGTTTGGTGTTAGTCAACATATTTTTCTTTTCAGGTGTAGGTGCAACCTTATAACAATATGAGGTCGGGTCTGAGATATTAAACCCTGAAAAATATTAAAATTTCTGTGCTAATGTTTTTTAACTACTTTTAGGAGGTGTTGGGCAATGTTCCCATTGGTGGCATGTGAAAACTTTTCTAAGGTTAATACATTTGTGTAGAAAATGATGACCATAATGTTGTTAGCAATACATCGTGTTAAAGTCTGATGTGTCTTCTAACATTTCGTTGCTGGAAAATGCGGCAGATTGTTCTAAATCAGACAACATATTATTTACAGTTTCAGAATCCCAATCATCAGATAATGTACTGGAGGTAATTACATCATTTAAAGACATTTAAAACAAATGTGGTATTTTTAAACGTTCTATCTGTTCGAATATATCAAAATCAATCTTGTCCCATACTATACCATCTGGTAAGGGAACTGCTATAATGTTCACTGATGATAAGTCTCTCTGTTCACAATGTGATGAAACATGGGGCTTCAGTAGTAAGTTCCCTTTTGATGCTGCACGGCTTTGGCAAAGGTAAGTTCCGTCAACAAGTAAGCAAAAGACAGTCACTAAGCCTAACTAAAAGAGAAAGAAAAGTATCCCAGTGCTTATCCAAAGTTCTACCCAAGGTGACACTAGGTACGTTTTTTGAAGAAATATGTAGAAGTCTTTGATTTGTTGTTTACGAGAAATTGGGACTGGCTTTGTTTCAGGTTCACTCGGATCCAATGAAAATGTTTCGAAGTTGTTGAAATAGCCATATGCAGTTCGATCTATTTTTGGTAGCTCTCCATGTTCCGTTGTACTTGTAGATGGCTTTTGTTGAGGCATGTTTACCTATACATCAGTGTTAGGCCGAATTGAAATTTGTGTATCTTTTTGATTTTCTATTCCTTGTTCAAGGGGAATGATTTCCATTGCATTGTTGCTAAGTCCATCATTCCATATAGGTGGCTCCTCAAACGTATGAGCCATTCTGTTCCAGCACCTTGAGAACCTCACGGGTGAGTAGCGCGCTTTACAAACCCCTTGATTGATTGATTGATTGTTTGAACTTCCTGTTTAGTAGCGAGAGAAGGGAGTTGGCTACTTATAAGTCCACGAGGCCTACTATTTAGTATCGGTCACATACATTGATCAGGTCTATGGAGACAAATCTTTTCTTAATTTTTCCGGTAAGGGGCGGCAGAAGTACAGTTCTTGTTCCCTCAAAGGGCAGGACAGGTACAGGCTTTCTGTATCGGCCCAAATTCTTTTTTGACTGTTATTTTTTCTCTGACCAAATCCCTAACTCTAGGAATCCAAACAGGTCTTTCCCTGACTGACTTAACCTCCCTAGTGGTGTATGTCCCAATAAAGACTCACAAATCTTTGATAACAGTTTGAGCGTCAGCTGAGCGCTGAGGCCATACCCATAGGAATCTGGAGCATTAAACCACTGCAACCATGATATACTTGTAAGTCCCATCAGATTGTAGGGGGCTGCAGTGGTCGAAATAGACGCAGTCTATCTGATATGAGCAATGGTGTCTGCAATAGACTTGTTATGGTGGAGCCTTTCATCTGTTGACAGACGTCGCCTTTTAAGACATAATCTTTGGTTTGCTTAATTAGCTTAGGTCACCATTAGCGCTTTTACAATAAAGAGACAGTTGCCGTAACTCCTGCGCGTGCAGACCCTAAACCCTTGTGTGGAGCTAATATTAATCCTAATATGTGATCCATGTGTGGTATTACTCTATCCCCCACTCCAGGAATCTGAGCAAATGGAACGTTGTTTGCATCTAACTTGTAGGAGTACTTGAGTGGAAATGCTTTGTTGTCCTTGAGTGAAGCGATGACAGCTACCATTACTGTAGGTCTATTCTCGTTTTTAAACAAGTGACCGCAGCTATGGATGCAGTTCGAACTGCCCCCTTCGCGGCCTCATCAGCCAATGAATTCCCTTCAACGTGAACGCCATCACGTTAATGACTCAGTGTGTGTTTCACATGAGATGTTGGTAGTTCGTATTTCAACTCAGCTACCTGTTCCCATAGCAGATTGTGCTTTATCGTGCCAACCTTTGAGTACTTAAAACCATTTTGTTCCCTATAATGTAGATATTCATTGTATGACTGGGCACAAAGTAAAAGGAATCTCACACTATTAGTGTGGGGAAATCGGGATCCATATTTATCAGTGCCAGTAAAAGAGCTTTTAGTTCTGCTAACTGAACTGTGCAGTCTCCTAGAGACTAGGTCTTTGTACTGCTCAGATGGAAATTACCATCCTGCATATGGCCTTTCACAATAGCGCATGCCACACTGTTTTGCTGTTTACTTCCTATGACTGGTTGTGCAGATCTGTCAGTGTAAATTATGTATTCATATTGATCCAGAGGCATCATTACATTTGGTAGAGGATATTCTTGTTCATATTGCAAAAATGCTTGTGTTTTAAGACTGGGGTTGTATCTGTATTTTACATCTAATGCATTGAGAGAATTAGCCCATTGTATCCATATTGGAAGTACAGCTTTAGTGTTTGGAACGCTTGCCTTTGTAGCAGCCTCCAGGGCTGGAACTGGGGTCAGACTATTATTCGTTTCTCCTGAGCCAGTGTCTTTCTCTCACAACAGAAGTCTGTACAGCTGTCAGAATGTTTTCTGTGGATGCGAAACGCATCTCAGCATTTGTGTATAAATGTGGTTTGTAAGCAATGGGTACTGTTTTGCCTTCATTATATGTGAGGTATGTGTACCCAGATTGACCCGCAACTATACGGATCACTAGGTTGTGGACATTTACCCATGCCTGTAAGTGTTGTGATGCTATCATGTCAGCCTGGAGGGAATGAAGTGTATCTGTGTGTTCCTGTGTCCATTGCCTAACTGTAAAATCAGGTCTTATGATGTCCTAGAAAGGTTTAACCCTTTCCTGCATAATCCAAAATGTATGTTCTGCAAAAATGTAGGAATCCCCGTATTGATTGTAAATTCTTCAATGTTTTCGGAGGTTGCAGCAGTGCACATTTTTCTAAAAAGTTGGCTGCCAGGCGTTACCCTTCACTTGAAAGCTCATATCCCAAAAATAGGACACTAGGTCAAGTGTTGCTCCAGGTCATCATCTGTCAGATAAATATCCTCTACATAGGACAATGCCTACTCATCCAGATTTTAAAGTAATTCTGTTACTCCGGTGGAAATAGCCCTGGGCTGTTTGTATACCCCTGGGCCAGTCGACAAAATTGTCGCTGTGACCCTAGCGCTGAGAATGCTGTGAAATATCTGCTCTCAGGCGCTATATTCTGGCAGAAGAATCCATTTGAGATATCTAGTGTTGTTTTGTATTTTTTGCGCTTAATGTTATTCATTACTGCGGCACTATGTACTTTTTGTTCTGAAAACGTTTTTGTGCATGAATTAAAGATGTCTGTAATCTAAAACTAGACGATATGAATTGTCAGGTTTCATAATGGGAAACAAAGGATTATTCATTGAGGAGGTGCAAGTTTCATTCACCCCCTGGTATTCAAGTTGATCTAAGATCTCCCTGACCTGTTTTTTAGCTTCTTGCTTAATTAGATATTGTCTCTGTGGAGTTGGAGTAGATTTCAATGGTATCACGTGGTGGGTTGAGTCTTCATCCCGTCCAACATGGTTTCGATATAATGCTGGAGCATGGGCTACTGCCCACTCCTGTGCGTATGTATGTTTTAAGTGTTGGGGAATGAGGTTGGAGAAGGCTGGCATAATTACTATTTCTCCATTTGTGTAATCCATAACAAAAGCAGACGGCCAATCTTTTTCAGCCAGTAAGATGTCATAGCCAAAGGTTAAGTTTTCCCAAAACAGACCTTTAATCCATCTTGGTTTGTCCCCCTCCATCCGGAGTGTTATTTCATGTAACTTATGTGGGACGCTCACCTTAGTATCAGGTGAGTCCACCGTGATATATTCACTCAACTCTGCTGTCACCAGAAATTCCATCAGGTTCTGGCGAGCTATTGTTACTTCTGCTGCGCTGTCCAGCATTGTTAGAGCCCATTCCCCGTTCAGTAGTTGAGTCCTCAGAATTCTGGGCATGTCTAACTTTGAGACCTGCCACTTTCTTCTTTTTGAATTGAGGCTTAGGTTTTTGTTTTTATTTATTAGGTGCGTAGTCCCCAGCACGTTGCGTGTCTCTGGACTTTGTTTGCTCTTCCTTTCTGTGTTTCGATTGTCCTTCTCTCTCGAAGTTTCTTGATGAACCCTAAAAGGGACGAGAGGAACGTGTATCAGTCGCCTGATACCCGTCTGGTTACGAATGTTTGGGCCGATTCACAGAACTAATCTGAGATAAAATCCTAAACTTACTACTTTTTGTATTCACAGAAGGCATTTAGTAGTAGTAAAGTTAGGACTCCTGACTTTACTACTGCTAAATGCCTTTTGTGAATACCGAAAGTCCTAAAGTTAGGATTTTGTCTCAGTTTAGTAGTAATAAAGTTAGGAGTCCTAACTTTCTACTACTTAACTGAGATAAAATCCTAAATGTACTACTTTTGTTATTCGCAAAAGGCATTTAGTAGTTGTAAAGTTAGGACTCCTGACTTTACTACTGCTAAATGCCTTTTGTGAATACCGAAAGTCGTAAAGTTAGGAGTTTGTCTCAGTTTAGTAGTAGGAAAGTTAGGAGTCCTAACTTTCTACTACTAAATGCCTTCTGTGAATACCAAAAGTAGTAAGTTTAGGATTTAATCTCAGATTAGTTCCGTGAATCGGCCCCTATGTCTCCATTCCTAAGATTATACCTTTTTTTTGGATGACTCCCGTTGAGGGGACCCACTCCTGGACTGAGATCTATTTGCTTTATTCTTTTGTTGTTTATTATTGTCCTATTTCTTCTTTGTAAAAGTAGGTGCTTGCTCAACATTCTCCTTTTCAGTACTTCCCATTAGCTGAGGTTTAACTGGTCTAGCTCCCAAACTGTCTCTACCTAATTCTGCATAAGCAGTTTCTATTAGTTTTGGTCTTTCTGTCTCGTGTTGTACAGGAGTGAAATCTCTCAAACGTTGGCCTATTGCCACTGATGCTGCTTCCCCTTTAATGTTTGCTAATATTACAGCTGATATCTGGGCGAAGTTATTTAATAACTTCATCCATAAGTTTAGAGCAGGTTCTGCTCCATACTCATATGTACATAGTACTCATTTTGTATCTGTTGCAATACGTCCAGTACTACTTCTAAGGAAGAGATACCATGTGTCCTGGTATATATGGCAGCGAAGACCGTACCCCAAGAGGTACAATCCTCTACCAGGGGAGCTATTTTCATGGGCAAGCAAATTGTAAGCATTCTATGCTTTTCTTTTGGACCAGAGTTCAGGAATACTGCCTCTAGCTGTGTTATTTTTTGAGCTATCTAAAAGGGCATTTGCTCTTGTTTAGTGGGCACTTTACCCATTACTGCATGTAATGTCTGTGGTGTGATTTTGGTTGCAGTACTCTGGACTGTTCCTGTTGGTATAGCCTGTGTTGGCTGTACTGTGGTTGTTCTTATCACAAACAGTGTCATGTTTCTGTAGATCTTAATCAATTCTTTATGATGTATGAGTAAGT
Source organism: Triturus cristatus (assembly GCF_964204655.1). NCBI lineage: Eukaryota > Metazoa > Chordata > Amphibia > Caudata > Salamandridae > Triturus > Triturus cristatus. The sequence continues at coordinate 745,121,861 of NC_140583.1, forward strand.
CTCCTCCTGGCATTGTCTCAATGTCAGGATATGGTGCATATGTCGCCAGTACTGGCCATGTTGCTCCGTCTCTTCCTAGCGGGCTGAGTCTTACTCTATTTCTTGTATGGAGGAGGGCACCCTTAAACCAGTAATCATGCTCCTAGTAAGTGAGCGGAATTTCAATGTCGTAATGAAATGTTTTTGAAAGTGCACCTGCATGTGGGAATTTAATCCATGAATAGAATACCTCTGTTCTATAAGAATTGTGTGCCTCAATCACGAATATTACTGGCCCACCCCTAGACATTAAGCCATATTTAGCTAGTTTTAGGGTGGTGGCAGTTCTAACATTTTCTGGAATGTGTATTACATCCACATAGTCTTCTTTTGCTGTGAGATTTAATTGAACCACAGGATCTCCTTGTTTAGTCATTGTTTTAGTAGGAAAAGCCTTGCAAGGGAACTAAGATAAGGTGTTCTGCACAATAGGAACAATATGTCCTTCAAGCTTGATTAACAAACAGCCAATATATATGATTTTGCCTATTCAGCTGCGGCAGAGTTTTGTACCCTCCTACTCCAGACATCTCTGGGTCTCTGAGAATAGCACGACTGAACTACTCAGATTTGACTGTTAAATAAGTAGCCAACCAACGTTGGTGGCGCCATGCCATGTAGTTCCTAAAAAAAATTATACAGGGTCTGCGCGTTTAGACAAAATACACTACAGGCTTGGTGTCCAGACTGATTCCAGACATCCCCGCCGGCTATGTTGGCCTTTATACCAGCTGGCTCACAGTGCCACTAGAAACTCCTCTTACCAAGGAGTGAATAGTTCTTGGCAACTATCGAACATGACAACCCTGATCCCTCAGGACCGTGTAAACAGTGTACTACTTTTTGCTCAGTCACTCGTGATCACTAGATCTCGGTGAAATACACAGAATAAACGGTAGGGACGTTTTCAAAAAGTATTTATTGACCAGCCGTTATTCTTGTGTAAAAGAGATGTGCTGTAACGATCATTAGACAGTAGCAGATGTAAATGACTAGAAGCACTAAGAACGTAAAAAGATGGTAGATGCCTACTATTCTGATATAATCAAGAATACAGGCAAGTATATAAAATACATGACAATAAAATGAGTACTCCTATGTTGCTACCCTAACTAGATGTATCTAAGTGTACCTAGCATGTATGTAGGTGTTAAGCCAAGAATCCCTCTATGATAAAGTCAACCCCCATTACCTGAAGTGAAAAACTGTGAGACCCCGTCCTGGTCTCGGGTTGGATACCCCACAAGGGATGTCAGACCACTGCGAGCTGGAGTATCTGCATGCAGGGTGCTTCAGCGTCTCCCGTCAGAGTGTCAGCATGGAAGTCCTGATCTCCTCTTTTTGCTTCAGCATGATGTGATGTTTTTATACCCAAAGGTCTCCCCAGGGGTTTTACCTTGCTGTGTCAGTGTTGAACTTAGGATGATGTTGGGAATTAACTTTATTCATAGTTTTTATGCAGGGGATGAGCCCTGCTGAGTTTCCAAGAAACCTCATGCATAATGCTACTAGGGAAATCCTGTGTTCTGTTTTCAGTGTTGTATCTAGGTAAAAGGTCAGTCCCCAAGAACTGTTGTGTGTGTAATGTAGGGGAGAATATAGGTGAAGTTACCTGAGCCTATATTGGGGTACCTATATGGAATATAACACATGTATGGTATAATTGGGTGGTATAAAATGATGCTTCATTTTGGTCATGGTCAATCTCTCCACTTTTTGGGACTAGGGACTGGTCCTGCTCACTGTGACCACTAGACTAGCTGCACTGAACACACGCTCAGCAGATATACTGCCTACTGGGCAAGCCAAATACTTTAGTGCCTACCTGCTGAGCACTGTCCATTGGCACCTTTTCCCATACCAATACACCAATGGGTTTTGATCAAGATAGATTTCTATTGGGTAATCCAGATAGTCCTGGGCCATCCTCTGAATGGTCACTGGTGCTGCAACTTGCTCGATGTCTTTTGCCTTTGCCTCTGCATGGGGAATAAGACCAGACACTTGAAGCCTATCTATTGCAAAGGTTAGGGCTGATGCATCTGTGGTTATGGTGGTTGTCAGTGTTCTTATTGCTCTTGTTAGCTGCTGTGAGACCTTCTCTGGAGGTTAAAGGCGGCACCACAAAACATTTTGCTTGGAGTGGGTCTTTAATCTCCTCTCACTCGTCTTCCAGGTCTCTGGCTTGCTCAGCAATCCGCACCTTGTATTGTGAAACATCCCATGAGTAAGAAGGAATGAAAGGTATCCTGTAATTTTTGGTACTGTGGATCAAGAATTGTGGCGCAGATGTAATGTTTGGATGCCACAATGCTTCTTTGCATCCTTGTATTATCAGCCATGGCAGAATTATGCTCTCCACTAACTGATGCGCATCTTTCTTTTCATCCACACCTGCGTACATTTCAGACATATTCTTTAGCTGTTCCTTTAGCGAATGCAACAACTGGATAGCTTTGCCCATCGTAATGTCCTCTTTGCTGACTTCCTGTGTAAAAACCCCCAAAGGAAAAAGCATCTCTGTCAGGCATTTGACTAGGCCCCTTTGTCCTTCTCAATGATCATGACTTCCTAGGTGCATCCCCTCTTTGCATGACATAATCATTGATCGGTCTGTACTGCTTAATTAGACGTTGCAACATGTAATAGGTTAAGTTCCAACGTGATGACACCTCCATTATGAGGACTGGCATTCCATTATCACACTGAATGATCCTCAAATGCTTCTGGGTTTTCAAAGAATGGCTGAAATGAGTGCTGATTCTTCTACAGGAGAACAGTAAGTTGCTGACTCTGTCTTCTTTTTTGAGAAAATACTTTACAATGATGTTGATGCATTGCGCCAAACACAGGACCATTAAATAGCCATAATAGCCACCATCTACCATGGTCTTAACTATATTACTGCCATTATCCACGAAAACAAATCAAATGTTAAACCCTCTGGATCACAGCCATTCAAAGACCTTGCTGTTAGTTTTCCAAGGTGTTTGCAGCTGTATGAGATTTTTCCATGGCGAAAATGTCTAATGTTTCATGGTTTTGGGTACCATTAGACATTTAAAAAGATTCCACACCTGAAGACATTGTTTTTCTAACCCCCACAAAGGAGATCCAGCGTGAACAGCACTCTGCTGAAAAGCTTGTATAAGTAATTCCAGGATGTCGTGATAAGGCACCTCAACAGCAATTCTGGCTAAATGGGTACTGTTGGGAATTTTCCATTTTGGGCAGATGGCCACCACTAATTCAAGAAAAACCCACTCCTTTGACAAAAGTAAAATGCAGGTGGTCCAATGGCAACATATGTTTTTCTTATCTGGTGCCCCTGATGAAGGCAACTTCTGGAGAGAAGAAGGTAGTATTCTCAATGTGCAAATCAGGAGATCTCTGTATACAATTACTGTGGTGTTTCCATCTGACTTTGAGTTTTGTGCCATTTCGACCATACTGATGTGGGCAATACTACTGCACTACTGCGGACAGGGCTGATTTGCATAAAGATGTCACACTCCTCTTCCTCTTCACAATCTGCAGTGATTGGAGCAGATTCCCTGCTCTCATAACCTTTATCAACACCACCTGCAGCAATTTCTTTTATCCCACTGGACTGCGTGATATTTTTTCATTTGGGTTGTTTAGCTTCCAGTATCATAGTGTGTACCAGGATTACCTCATCTAACACTCACATGGCAAATTGAGTATATGGCAATGTTAGGCTCCTGCTTGCTAACCGTAAAGAAGACCCAAACTGGTGAGGTCAACTTTCTCATTGGGCCACTGGTGCCACTGCCAATGCCTGAAGAAGTTCAGTTCAGTCGATGATTGCCTCTCAGCAGTGCATACTTCTACTGAGCTAGTTGTGGATGCAGGTCACAGGGGCCTTGCAAATATGTGAACTGATGGTGGTGATACTATCAGTGCCACATTCCTTTTAGCAGGTTGAGGAGGGGAAATGTCTGTCTCCTCTGGGGCTGGGGTAGCATCTATGATGATGATCGGCTCATCCTCCTCCTCTTCTTCATCCATAACTTTAAGGCTTACAGGAACTTTCCTTTTCCCTTGCTTCTCCTGGTGTGTTTCGTACTGAGGCAAGTTTTAATCCACGTCCAGATCATCAATGAGTGGGCTTGGAAAATATGGTGGAGTACCCTTCCTTTTTCTTGCTGGAGATTTGGAAGCCAATGAATCTTCTGAAAGAGGGGGTTCTACTTGCTCAGCAGGAAGCTCATTCTCCTGTTCTGCTTTTAGTTCGAGAACATCTACTATTGCTGGCTGCGGCTGTTGTTGTCCACTTATCTGAGTTTATGGCAAGGATTGGATATTACTTTGCAAAATAGACAAATCCAATTTTTCGTTACTGCTCATTAGCTTTGCCTTGATAGCAGTGACTGCCTTTATGCCAGACATGGGGTTGGGGTGGGGTAGTTGATGATGTAGTGCTGCACCCAGCATGCTCCCCATAGGGTGGTGCGTCGGGCACACGACATTACGTGAAAAAGGTTTGTGCCGTCACACCAGTGGTGGGAAGGTGCTTCTTCTCATTGGCCACTTTCTTGGCAGCACCTTTCTTTGGGGGCATCTTGAAGCTGTCAGTTAGCACTGGCAATTAGCTGCACACGCTTAAGAGATTGCAGGACTGACGTTACGTGTTGTTGTGTGGTTATGCGTCATGTGTACAGGCCTTCTGTCTGGCAGTACTGTGGGTGATGTCTCTTCTCTTGTGCATCTAAAAGCAAACAAGTAAGAAAAACATTACACAAATGTGGCATATTTGCAGTTTGAATTAGTACAGACAAAGACAATATAATTTTGTGAGGTTACCTATGTTATAAATAAATAATTACCAATAATACAGTTTATCCATTCTGAAGTCAAAGCACACTAACATAACACAATGTTCCATTTACAATCAGGAGGGATAACAACACTATACAGATGTTTGCTTTATGTGCATTATTTAGCAGAACACATGTAACACTTGGGGAGGTGCAGGTAGAAATAGAAACATCCTTAGAAAATTACAGGCACATGCATCAAAGGAAAAACCGGTCGCAAACCGGCAGATTCTCAGAATCTGCCCCTTTGCGACCGGTATTTTTGCATTTGGGATGCATCATCCCAAATGCAAAAATCGCAATTTAAGGAATCTCTAAATTGCGATTACTTAAATTGCGATTGCATTTAAGGAATCCCAAATTGAGATTCCTTAAATGCAATGCATTAAAGTAAAAAAAATTGCGATTTCGCTAATAGGGGGAGCAAATTACCATAAAGTTGAACTTCATGGTACTTTGCAAAAACTTTGAAAAATGCACTTTTGTGCATTTTTCAAAGTTTCATGTTGTGCACACACATGCCCTTAGAGCATGTGTGTATGCAACATATGTGCACAGATCAATTTCAGGGGTGCAATAGGGTGTCATTTTGACACCCTTGCACCCTTGAAATTGCATGAGTAATTTGCGAGTACCTACTGGTACTCGCAAATTGGTCATGCAATCTCCAATTCATTCCTATGGGACTGGAGGCCCATAGGAATGAACGGGACGGCATTCCTTAATTGCGAGTCGCAATTTGCGAGTCGCAATTCAGGAATGTGTAGGAATCGCTATTTTTATAGCGATTCCTACATGCATAGGCTTTTGCAATTCCTTAATTGCGATTCTTTAAGAATCGCAATTAAGGAATTGCAAAAGTCTTCGTTGATGCATGTGCCAATTAATGCTGTTGTGCATCTGTGCGCCTATGGCAGGCAAGGGGTTCCTGGATGGTGGGAAAATGTAATAAAAAAATTAAGAATTTTTTTAACAAAAATTAACACTGAAAAAAAATTATGTTTAAAACATTTTTTTAAATTAGATGGAAAAACCCTAAAAAGATTGAAAAATATTTAGGAAAAATTATTTAATAAAAGAAAAATACAAATTAAAAAAAAATATTGTTCATGTGCTAGGGGACTATAATAAACCATTTTGGGACTTGGGAGGCAAGGAGGTGTAGGTGAGAAATGCAAAACAAGCACTTAATATAAAACTCTGTTCATAATCATACAATACATTTACTATGGGTAACTAGGCCTCAAGCGTACTATTAAACTGATATCAGGGAAAAGTAAAAAAATTAACGCAAACAAAAAGGCTCCTATCAATATTTATAAAAAATGGCTTTGAAAACTGGAAAAAAAAACTGTGGCGGCACAAAATGGCCACTGGCCACATTGTCAACCAACACAATATGCATGCAGGTCTATGGCAAAAAGCACACTGCCTGGCTACACAAAATGGACACCAGCCACATGGTCAAACAACACAACCAGTAAGGAGGTATGGACCCAACAAAGAACACATGCAGGCCAATGGCAAAAGCACACTGGCTGGCTGCACAAAATGGCTGCTGGCTACATGGTCAAACAACAACACAAAGCAAGGAGGCATGAACCATAAAGAACACATGCAGGCTTTGCAGGCTTTTGGCAGAAAACACACTGGCTAGCTACACAAATTGGCCACCGGACACATGGTCAAGCAACAAAAACCAGCAAAGAGGCGTGGTTTCAACAAAGAACACATGCAGGTCTATGGCAAAAGCACACTGGCTTGCTATTTGGTATACAAAATGGCAACCAGCCACATGGTCCAACAAAAATGAGCAAGGAAGCATGGCCACAACAAACAACACATGTAGACCTATGGCAAAAGCACAGTGGCTGGCTGTACAAAATGGCCACCGGCCACATAGTCAAACAACACCACCAAGCAGGGAGGCATGGACAACAATAACTTGGCCTGGATGGTGAAATTCGCTCCGTGCGTGGAGTTTGCGTGGAGTTTGCAGAGTTTTCTGCACTCCGCGGAGCTCGCGGAGTGCAGGGGAGTTTTTCCCCCGCTCGCGATCGTGAATGGTAGATTCGTAAGTGCAAGCTGCCGCTCGGGTATAATTTCTACCCGAGCTGTGGGAATACCAGCACAAACTGCAGTTCGCACTGCACTCCCCAACTCCCGGAACTTTGCAGAGTTTTTTTTGTAACTTCGCAGAGTTCCACATAGCAAAACTCTGCGAACTACGCCCAGGCCTACAAATAACAAATGCAGGTCTATGGCAAAAATCACATTGGCTGGATACACAAAATGGCCACCATGAACATGATCAAACAACAAGCAAGGAGGCATGAAAACAAAAAACACATGCAGGCTTATGAAGACTGACTATACAAAATGGCCCCTGGCCACATTGCATGGGGAGAAAAGACAAATGGTGGTCATTGGCAAAAAATACACACAGGCTAGACAAAGGGGTCAAGGTAACACTGAATAAAAAACTAGCATTCTTTCAGCAAATCTAAAAACAAAAATTAGCCAATCTGTAAAATTTTACAACAGCACATATCCTTCAAAGGCATCAAATATATATTACCCTACCTATACATTTTTATCATAAAAGTAAACATGAAAAAAAAAACACATTTTAATTTAATCCAATGCCATACGTGGACTAAATGATGTTTCAATTCAACAGACATCACAGCAACAGTTGTTTCATGCACCCATGGCTTATACCGAGCCTACTGCTGGGTGGCCCATTGGCAGACTAGGGGACATAGTAAAATAATCGAACATTGCAAATTTATTTTAAAAAATTGGGAAAATGTATTGAACTGTGCAACATTTTTCCTTACAAGAGAAGAAAAATGATATGCAAAAAAACAGCTACGCCCTTGAAACTATAGGCTACCCACCGCAATACATTTTAAACATCAAATAAAAGCACAAATTAATCGTGGTGCATGCCCCCTATCAAAAAAACACCCTTAGTCAACAGTTTTTGAATTTATTTATGATATCACAAAAACAAAGTCCTACAATTCAAATGTATATATGTAGCAGAAAAAGAGAGTAATCCTTCCAGCCCCAAATGCAAATTAAATGTGACCAGGAGATGGACAAAGCACTGGGAGGAGCCTGCCGGTCAGGAGCAGGACATTGGAATCTATGGGGCTCTTCCTCGTTGGAGAAAAATAGTCAAAGAAACTAAAGGCTCTTTGCCCTAAAACAACTGCTTGAAGGGGTCCATTGGAGAAGAATATTAATCCTAAAACTTATTTTTTGTGGACTTACCGGCTTCTCGAAGAGTAAATCTCCACGAGAATACAGCCGCGGTCACTGGCACTTTGTCGCTGTCATCATAAAAAAGGCGCCGGATGTCACCAGCGTGGCCTAAAGCCACCCTAGCGGCCATCAAATCTCGCAAGTACTCAATGGCAGCTGGCAAGTTTTTGCAGGGGGCCATGAAATCTTGTGCTCGTGAGCACCAGGGAAGACTCATTGTGCTCACATGCACTCACAAAAATATGACTCGATCACACCAACCGAAAAAAAAATCTGGAAAGCAGAATTTATCAGGAAATCCACATTCTCCGTGCAGCACAGAGTTCCCGAATCCCTCAAACTCTGAGAGCAGAGCAGAATTTTATGTCCAGGCCAATTTAACACTTGGTTCTTAGCAAATTGTGAAAAGAAAGTTATCATATCATTTATGTGCTAGTTTGTACAAAGGAAGAATACAATACAAAAAAGCACATGTCCGCAATGTTTCTGTACAAAAACAGTTAGCAGAACAACACTACTTTTCCATAAGGTACTCCAGGCACCAACATTCTGTGATCATTTATGCCCGACACTACCTGAACAGCTAAAAGTTGCCTCAATCTTACCACACTTTCTCTTTCTTTCATGCTATTCTATTTTTCTCAATTCTAATTTGGGTTGATTGTTTTCTCAATGGTTTCAGTCTATCCCTTTAATCATTTTCAACCTTAGATCACCTCAGTTAACCACATGGCTCATTTTTCCTCCATTCAACTTCCATTTCAATGTGCCATTTCAAGAAATATATATCCTTGCAAAATGACTACACCCAAAATGAATTCACAGCAGATTTACAGCTTTTACGAAAAAGATTTGAGTAGTTTTTCTTTTGTTTCCTTGTCTGTGTAGTCCATGTTCTGTCAGAGAGTACAATGCTTTTATTGAATATATTCACTTGCCTTACTTGCCCATTTCTGTGATTCCCATTATGGAGTTGCTTCCCCGGAGCGCACAGAAGTTCACCTCGGCTCAATGCTAGGAGCGTTTTTTCAGTCGCCGGGTACAATTACCTTTGAGTTTTATGGGGGCTACACTGAGCTGTGCAGGGTGCTGCAGAAGTACATCAAAATGAGGAACAAGGTATGTTCTGCTCTTACCCCAAAGACTGTTTCTTGCCTTCTGTACTACTATGCTGTCATGCCTGTTTAAATCCAGGATAATACTATGAAAGTGCCACTCACTTTTCCTACAACAACATGGTGCTATTAATTAGGGGTGGGTAGAGCTCTATGGAATTTCACAGAGTTTTTTGTAACTCACCGGAATTTCGCAGAGTAAATCTCCATGAGTTCTGTCCATACCTAGTTTTGAGCTGCCATTTTAACCTGAAAAAATTAACCTTTTGCCAGGCTCAAATCATACCTTTTAATACATATAAGTCACCTCTATGGTAATCTCTAGACAGCCCAGAGGGCAGGGTGCAATGTTAACCATTAACTTTTTTGTTTTACATATCCTGGTGGTGAAAAACTTTTCGATTTGTTTTTCACTACTGCAAGGCCTCCATAGGATAGCATTGGAGTTGCCTTATTACATTTGATAAGTAATAATTTTCAAATGGGAGCAGGTAACCATTTCATGTTCGGTATCTTTCGAATTGTAAGGAAAAATCCTCTCTCATGGTGCAGTCAGATTTTAAACTACAATTCTGAAACTGCCACTTTTAGAAATTTGGCATTTTCCTGCCTTAGCTATTTAATGCCTGTAGCTTGTCACTGGATCATATAACTGGGTGTAGTTGGCAGTTGGGCTTTGTGTATTCCTCCTTGACAGCCACACACAATTGAGAGCTTAGCTATGCCTGGTTGGACCATCACTGGAAGGATGGGAGGACGGAGCTGGGCACTGCCCTATTTACACGTGAATAGGCTGTGCCCTTCCTCCATTGAAAGGGTTGCATACTCCCTGAAGTTAGTCTGGAGCCATGGAAGGCAGGAAACCTCTGCACTTCAAAGGGAAACCTCTAGAAGCTCCTCCCACTTCAAAGGAAGAACCAGGCATAAATATTGGACCTCAGGCACAAACTCTTCAGTACACTACTAGAGCTGTGGAGCCTCTGCCAAGAATAAGGACTGCTGTGCTTTAAAAGAACTGCTACTCTGCTGGACTGCTGCCCTGCTGGACTACTGCTTGTTGTACTGCTGCTTTGCTGGATTGCTGTTCTGCTGCCCTCCTGCCTGAGTCAGAGGTATTGGACCTAGGATTCCCAAAGTGACCCCAAGAGCTAGTTTGCTGTCCTTCTGTTCGGAGCCACAGGGACATAACAGGCTCACAAGCACCTTAACTAGAACCAAAATTAATCTGGAGTAAGACCCTGATCCCAGAGAGGTGCCCCTCAGCTCCTGGACTCTTGGTGTGGCCTCAGAGACACTGAATGTATGTGCTCCTCGCAACTGTGAACAGTCCCGTTGGTACCGAAGCCTTGCTGCTTTCACAGACTACCAACAGGAAGTTCTGTCAACCCAACTCTTTGCTCTACAGTATCTACTACTTGCAGAGAGCACCACTAAGAAGCCCCGATCTACCCACTCATGATGACAACAGGATCTTTGTGCTACAGCAAAGACCGTCAACGACATCAGGCCTGCTCTTCGCGCTACATTGATGACGGTCTGTGATGCTTCTCTGCTCCTCGCGGCCCCCTCATCTGCAAGTGGGACTCATGCGTTGGACTGAGAGGGTAAATTTTCAGCAGGACTAACCCAGTCCCTGTATGTAACCTGCAGTCCATCGCGGTCGGCCTGAACTTCTGACTTTCTTCAAGTCTTGCACAACCAGATAGCCGTGAGCAGCTCATTGAGCTTTTTGCCACTATTTTCACTTAAATCTTTAAAATTGCATATCTCCTGAACTACTGATTAGATTTTTGTCATTGTGGTCTAGATTCCTTTATTAAATTCTGCTCTATTGTTCTACATATTTGTGCACTTTTCTTGTTTTGTGTTATCACATTATTACTGTTTGAAGTGCTGCATAAATACACATTGCCTCTAAGTTAACCCTGACTGTTCTGTGCAAAGCTACCAGAGGGTTGAGCACCAGTTAATTTTGGGTTTGCTTGTGTCTCCTCTTTACAAGGATTGTGGTTGCTACTTGAGTACAGTTTTACCCCGGCTACCAGTAATCCAATTTCTCACAGAGATACACTAGGCCGACTGAACAAAGAGCTTAAACCTGATTGCGAAGCGATGCGGAATCCGTCATTGAGGATGTGTCACGCAGCAGTGGCAATGCGAGATCCAGGCGATGAAATGCATTGAACAACAGCAACTCTGGGAAGCTGCAAAGTGTGATGTGATGCAATGTCTTTGCATGAAGATGCACTATTGTGGTTCTGATGGGCTGCATTGGGTGAGGTGATGTCCTTCTGCGCAGATGTGTCGTATAGCGGCGGTTCTGATGAGCTGCGTTGGGCAGGGCGATGTCCTTGTGTGAAGATGCATCATGGAGCAGCGGTTCCCATGGGCTGGAAAGGTGATGCAAAGTTTTTGCGTAGGGGAAGTCGCACAACAGTTCAGAGGTCGATGCATAGAGCAGCAAATGCAAAGTGACTGTTCTCCAGGAAATATGCCATGCCGCAAAGGAGATGCGTTGGTTCTACTGAACCCTCAGATGGGCTGACAGAGCGCCTTTAGGCCCACTTCCAATGATACAGTACTGGGGTGGCACCACTTGGGAGAACAGCACTCACAGATGGTAGAGTCCAGGTGCCAAGTTCAAGGTTGTTGGAAGCCTGATCTATTGTCAGGATTGCCTTATAGCAATTTTCACAGGAGCAGAAGAGAATTACTCAGTCAACTCCACCACAGCAAGCGTCTTGAAAATACTCTCAGTCACCCACAATAGCAGTGGGGAAAGGGGAAGTGGTTAAGAAAGAGAGACAGCCTCAGACATCAGGTGATTCTTCTCTACAGGAATAATCTCGAATTGCTCGTTTCACTGCAGACATCTGGAATGAGTTCAAGAACATTACTACATTCTAGCAAACCTACAAATCGACATTTGCATCTGTATACTCGACTTTCTGTTATTTACCTGCAAACTTCTGAGGGGAAGCCTCTCTCTAGAAAGGGTTGAGTAATTCTTTTGATCTGAAAATCCTTTCTTATATTGAAAGGAGGTGACAGTTCGAGATAGGCTCCTTTAATATTTGGCGCTATGTATATATATATATATATTACCTACTGGCGGTCGCCAGTAGGTAGTTATAGTTAAGACCACGTTTCCATAGGAAATCCGCAACATTCTATTTGGAATAACTTTGGCGCTGGTCAACGAATCCTCGCGAAATTTTCAAAATAGGTGGGGCGCTATGCTCCGCTCCTACCCTGAAAGTCTCGGGGGGATTCGTCAAGCGGGGGCTGAGATAAAAGGGGGGTCCCAAAACGCGTTTTTCCCATGCATTTTTCCATAGGACCTTTAGACACAGCTACAGACCGAACGGCTGAACAGAGTTACCTGAAATTTGGCAGAGAGGTAGTCTACAGGTCAAGGAAGTGCCTTTTGTAAGTTTTGTGTAAATCTGTTCAGTAGATCCTGAGAAAATAGCCTTTAAACCAATATATATATCTGTGGCAGCTTACGGTGCGCTTACCGTGCGCTTACCGTACGCGTACGGTGCCGTGGGCGAGCGCGATTCTGATTGGCTGTTAGATCTTAGTAAACATTCGAATCAGTCGAAACCAGGCAGCGGCGTCCGCCATTTTCTATCTCGCACTCTGTGGGGGTGGAAGAAAAACAAAGACAAAAAACATATAAAGTGGCTGTTTAGACTCCTCCCAACCACCTAGCCTTGATGAAGGTGTCCTCAAAGAACACCCAAGGCCAAAAATTCAACTTTAATTTTTTTCGAAAAATCGCCGATTACGCGTACCGTAAAAAAATAGAAAAAAAAAAAAATATCCATATTCTCCACACCCCGTGTGCAAATGGTGCCCGCAGGACACCATTTGTGCATGGCATATATTTTAAACCACTGCACTTCAAAAAATCAAACATTACCTTTCACAACCAAGCGCATAATATGTCCTCCATGTGCGCACGGTGCGCAAAGCGCATCGTGCGTACATGGCCCATCCAGCGTAACGTGGGCACGCGGTGCGCGTAGCGCACCGCGTGCCCACCCTGCGTGCACGGCACTAACTGCGTAAAGTGGGCGCGCGGTGCACGAAGCGCACCGCGTGCTCACTGTGCGCGCACGGTGCGCGAAGCGCACCGTGCGCGCACGGAACGAACTGCGTTAAGTGGGCGCGCACGCCACGAATGGCGTAAAGTAACTTAGCATTTAAAAAAACGTACAAATTCACTGAAAAAACCATAGGTTTCACACACGTTATAGTTAGGAATTAGCATTTAAAAAACCTTGCAAATTCACTGAAAAAACCATAGGTTTCACACATGTTATAGTTAGCTGGACATTTTACTGATAAAAAACCAATGAAATTCCCCCGTTACAGTTAGTGCAGGCAACTATAACTCACGTGACCGCAATCCTCTGCTGATGCTAATACTGTATTTAGACACTTATTTGCCCATGTCTTCTTCCATTAAATTTTAGCTATACATATATTACAAATATTTTTTTTTCATAAAGGCACATATGTCATCAGCAGAGGATTGCGGTCACGTGAGTTATAGTTGCCTGCACTAACTATAACGGGGGAATTTCATTGGTTTTTTATCAGTAAAATGTCCAGCTAACTATAACAAGTGTGAAACCTATGGTTTTTTCAGTGAATATATATATATTCACTTAAAAAACCATAGGTTTCACACAAGTTATAGTTAGCTGTACATTTCACTCGTAAAAAACCCAATGAAATTCCACGTTATAGTTAGATCAGGTAACTATAACTTGCGCCCCCGCAATGCACTGCTGATGACGTCACATATTACATCACTCATGACATGGTTAGTGACATCACTCATCACATCAATGATGACATCTCAAATGACACATTGTGGATTGCGGTCGCGCAAGTTATAGTAAACGCGTTTTGGGACCCCCCTTTTTTCTCAGCCCCCGCTTGACGAATCCCCCCGAGACTTTCAGGGTAGGAGCAGAGCGTAGCGCCCCATTAGTTTTGAAAATTTCGCGAGGATTCGTCAACCGGCGCCAAAGTTATTCAAAATAGAAATTTTCAGATTTCCTATGGAAACATGGTCCTAACTATAACTATCTACTGGCGACCGCCAGTAGATTATATATATATATATATATATATATATCCAAAAAACGAGTTGCCCTGATGCAAGAATGCCACCAACTGCAAAGTGCTTGTGAAAGCCTTTAATGTCAAACCGGCAGTTTCAGCTCCAATAAAATATTTTCCTTACGCGTTTCAGAGCTCAGGGGCTCCTTCGTCAGAGGATGGCAACTGATGAACTGAATGACTCATAAGCACCATTGATTGCATGCACTCTTTTAAGGCCCCTCCTGGGTCTCTCACGTGAGTTCCGGTGTCAGCATGCTGGTACATGTAGTTTGTACATCGAGTTAGTATTTCCCCAGTGGGCTCAGTTCGTTTCAGTGTCCTTTAAAAGTAAAATAACATCAGCCCCAGTGGGCTTTGGTGCAGAAACTTCGGTCTTGTAATTTGACCTTTGCTGTGCCTGAGGCTCCGAAGCCTTCGAAACCTGTGGGGCCCCCTTCTTAGATCCAGGGGTGTGGCATCCTTCACGGCCAGGCTGCCGTGCTTAAATCCAAAAAACGAGTTGCCCTGATGCAAGAATGCCACCAACTGCAAAGTGCTTATATATATATATATATCTATATATATATATATATATATATATATATATATGTATATATATATATATATATATATATATATATATACATGTATATATATATATATATATATATATACATCATGTGCCATAAATTCTATTAAAAGCACTTTTCAAATTGGACATTGCTTTATCCTGTGGTCCGTACCTTGTCTGTCTCACCGGAGCATGGTGGGCTGGGATTGTGTTCTACTCTAAATGCATCCGGAATCAGCTGTCTTTGGATCTACGGACCCTCTCTCTGCTAGTGGGGGGGGCTGACGATCAGCTGACATCGCTTTCGCGACCTGACTGACCCGGAAGGAGTACAGTTTCAGCCTGCCCCGGCTTGATGTTGGATTACAGAGCCTGATTCAAAGTGAGCTGTCTCCAAAGAAGAGCCGCGGGACCCCAGCGGTCAGAAGAGTTAAGGGAACAGGAGGTCTTATCGATAGGTAAGCTTGTCTCTGTTACTTTTGGCATTTATCCCTTAACGGGTAGAGAGATTCGACGTTAATTGCATTCGGTGCCAGACATACACCTAAGGACCGCCAAAGAACAGTTAATATTTGGCATTTGTTAACATGGTAACCAACGACGCGCTGCGAGAATGAGAAGCCGCAGCTGAAGCTTTGTTTTTAAACCTCCCCAATATCACTAATGTACAATCTGGGCAAATCAACACTGTAAGCAACAACAATGTTAAAAACCTGCTGAAAACGCTTGAGAAGCTTAAAAAAACGGGATCACAAAATCGTGGGAGCAGTCATTAGAAAAATAAATGGACGCCAATAGAGTTCCAAGGGGGTTAAGAGTGCTGATGTCATTTGACAGTGATCTCATGAGTGATGTCACTGACCATGTCATGAGTGATGTAATATGTGATGTCATCAGCAGTGCATTGCGGGGGCGTGAGTTATAGTTAGCTGAACTAACTATAACAGGGGAATTTCTATGTTTTTGTACGAGTGAAATGTCCAACTAACTATAACGCGCCTGAAACCTATGGTTTTTTCAGTGAATTTTTAAGGTTTTTTAAATGCCAATTTCTAACTATAACGTGCCTGAAACATATGGTTTCTTCAGTGAATTTCAAAGGTTTTTTAAATGCTAATTTCTAACTATAACGTGCCTGAAACCTATGGTTTATTCAGTGAATTTCAATGGTTTTTTAAATGCTAATTTCTAACCTTAACTTCCCTTAAACCTATGGGGTTTTAAGTGAATTTCAAAGGTTTTTTAAATGCTAGTTTCTAATTATGCCTACAGAGGTAGAACATGTGAAGAAAGAAGAAAAAACGCACAGAACGAAGCAAAAGAAATGCAAAAAGAAGCAACAGAAGTCCACAAAGACGAAGAAAAGTGCAGGAAAAAGCAAGACAGGTGCAGAAAGAACCCACGGAGGAGCAGAAAGATGCCTTTTTACAAAATCATCCTGTGCCCACAACTTTTTCTGACGGGTACTGGTGGTAACTGACTCTGACTAACCAGGCCTAGAGCCAGTGCTATGCTAAAAGACACTTAGAATACAGTGAAAACACCTACATACACTAGGGAACACTATGCATTGGGTTACCCCTGTGATTAGCATGACCTCGTCTGTAAGCCCCTAGTACATAAGAGGGTAGGGGGATTAAAATTATCTCTAAGTCAGAGGAGCAGAAATATGCTAATTTAACTAGTAGTCACGTTTGCAGAGTGGTGGAGAAAGGGTGCTGGGCGTCCAACCAACACTGAGGAATTCCACTGCGTAGGACATACAGGAGGTACCAGGAGGGATTCTTGGCCCCCAAACTCCCTCAAGGCTAAATTGGATATCACCCCCCATCCCATAGTCTGCCAGGAGGCACATTTGCAGAGTGGTAGAGAAAGGGGGCCATGGCCTCTGAAGACGTCTTAGCAAACCCACTGTGTGGGACTTACTGTAGGTAACAAGAGGGGTAGTTGGCCCCCAAAGACATCCTTGGGGGCCAACCTCCCAAACTATTATCCCCAGTCAGTCCCACACAGCAGCATTGTTAAGTACTCGTATCAGGCCATGCCCAGTGTTACAATTAAAGAAAGCCAGGTAGTCCATAAGATGTGGTCCAAGATCTTAGCTTTATTCTTTAGATAAGATCCACAACAAGTTCAGATTAGGCCTTGATTAATATCCATGAATGCCCCACCAGGAGCAGCCTCCCTGCTGCTCAGCCCATCTCCAACTGATCTTTGCTTCCACTCAAACACACTCAACATTCCGATGACATCACACAGACTGAGCAGCAAGGCAAGGACAGCAACAGAGAGTAGATGCATTATAAACTTCCTAGATTACAACACATCCCCCCCTCATCAAATTAGTGAAAATATGAACATGCAAAAACAATGTACTTTTGTGCAAATTGTGAAGATAGTAAAATGCAAAAACCAAGTACATTATGCAACAAGGCCAAATAAATAAACTGTGCGAAGATAGAAAAACACACATCCCAAAAACCAATGAGCTTCAAGTAAAAACTTGAAAAGGGTAACATTGCATCCCCTGACAAACAAATCAAGATGATAAAAAGATAAACAATTTCTACGTGTGCGCTCCCATGACGCACAGACCAACCATTCTCACCAAGTAACCTATTAAAGGGTACAACCAGACATACGTCTGAGAAGGCTCACATTAGGAGTCTTCTAACGTGCATATTGATAACACGCAGACCAACACCTCACACGAGGTAACCACTAACCCAAACGTAAAACCAGACAGTAAAGTCTGAGAAGCCTTGACAAAGGTCTTCTAATGTGCGCACCCACCACGCACAGGCCAACACTACACACAAATAACCAACATTCATTGGTAAAACCAGACACGTAAGTCCGAGAAGCCTTAGTAAGGATCTTCTTACGTGCGCACCCATAACACACAGACCGACACCTCACACGAGGCAACCACCAACTCATGGGTAATACCAGACAGGCAAGTCTGAGAAGACTTAAAACAAAGGTCTTCTTACATGCGCACCCATAACACATAGACCGAGACCTCACTCGAGGTAACCACTAACAAATGGTAAAACCAGACATACGTCTGAGAAGACTCACATTAAGAATCTTCTGACGTGCGTACTCAAAAACACAGACCAACACCTCGCACATGGCAAAGTTAACCAAACATACACTAAAAATACTAGAGACACACAAAACCAAAGACACAATACCCTCTTTCTCCCTCTTTCCATACAAACACACACAAGAACAACCCTCATGAACACCAGCTCCCAGGACTGGAAACACGAAACACCTCCCCTACAACACCCATTTACGCACTACAGTGCAGATAACGGTAATTGGTACTTCATCGCATACAAAGCACACATGACGGAAAGACAGAATTAAGGCATTTGAGCACCAACGACAACATAAGGAAAAAAATGCACAGTCTCAAAAAACAACAAGCTAAAATAAGGAAGGTAGTCACCGTTGTCAGTAAGCAGCTTAAGTCTGGAACATGTGAGCTACAACCAGGAAAAAACAGTACCTTGTACAAGGATTAACCAACAACAGTTCCTCAGAAAATCCAAACTGCCAGAACGTCTTCAAAATCTTCTCCAGAAATAACTAGATCACCAAATGTCCACGAGGAAAGGAGGTGGTCGGCGGACTTCACAAAACGCCTCAAGATGTAAATCGGAATCCTCGAAGTGCTTGGTTGGCAAAAACGTGGTTGGCAAAACGGGAGCGTGCATCAGGGAATAGCCAAGGACAACATGGACGCCAACCACAAGATGGCGGCACGTACGGTGACGCCGCGCCGGATGGCTAGCGGTGCGTAGCTGCACACAAGCGTCACTGGGCAGCGGAGAAAGTCGAGGACAGCATTTAGAATTCCCTATGCCAGCGCGCGGCAACAAACTGACGGTAAGGTGCGCGTGTACCATTTAAAATGTCAACGATGTCCAGCAACCGTAAAAAATTGTAAACCACAGAATTTACCTAGAAAATCCGAATTCTGATGTACTGTAGCAACTCTCCAGCAACAACTCTAATGGCCCGCACCGTGGAAATTCAGCAAAAACACACCTTGGTTCAGGCTCTGTTAAGTTCATAGTCTCCGCCTCTTTGCTTGGTCAACTTAAAAACAAAACACACGCTGGTTCGTTCGTGACACTTCTCTATCCAGTCACACGCCGGATCACTAGCAACTCAAAATTCCTTCCTTCAGTTGTCTGTAGGACAGCAATCCGAGCAGCATTCCAAACCATTACAATCCAATGTACTTCGAGGGAGCCCCTGTCAGCAGGTCGTTGAAAATCGAGCAGAGTAGTGCAGCTCCTCAAAAATGCACTACAATAAAACCCCTATCAGAGAATTCATCATTCTCTGTGGTACATCACAGCAGACCAATGTAGGAGGAAATAGACAAGTAAACAGAAACTGGCACCATTACGTCGTGGGCGACCGTTGACAGGGTCACTGGTGGGGCATTAGGGGTGCCAGGTATCTTCAATTTAAAAAGTCCAATGTTCATTAAAGTTGCACGCAGGTTCAAAAAAATTGATTCCTTCACTTTTAAAAGTCCAATCAGCACGCAGGTTCTTCTAACTCGTCGCCAGTGTTGCAATCAAAAGAAAGCCAGGTAGTCCATAAGATGTGGTCCAAGATCTTAGCTTTATTCTTTAGATAGGATCCACAACAAGTTCAGATTAGGCCTTGATTAATATCCATGAATGCCCCACCAGGAGCAGCCTCCCTGCTGCTCAGCCCATCTCCAACTGATCTTTACTTCCACTCAAACACACTCAACATTCCGATGACATCACACAGACTGAGCAGCAAGGCAAGGAGAGCAACAGAGAGTAGATGCATTATAAACTTCCTAGATTACAACACACACTTTGCCCACCACTCTACAAACGCACTCCCTGACACGCTCTTGGATGTGGATTGAAGTCCCCTTCACTGCTGGGGGTCCTTTAGGGGCCAACTAGCCTACCTTCTACCACCAGTAAGCCCCACGCAGTGGGATTGGTTAGAGGTAGACAAAGGCCATGCCCCCTTTCTCCATCACTCTGTAAACATGCCCCCTGGTGCGTTGTAAGTTAGGGGAGTAAGTCCTCTTGAATCCTGAGGGTGCCTGGGGTCCAACTAGCCCTCCAGGTACCTCCAGTAAGCGCCACAGAGCTGCGTTGCAGAGAGGTGTAAAAAGGGGTCTGCCTGGACCACCTCTCTGCAATGCAGGTCTGTGGCGCTTACTGGAGGTACCTGGTGGGCTAGTTGGCCGCAAGGGGCCCTCAGGATTGAAGGGGAATTAATTCCCCAACTTAAAACATGCCACAGGGCGTGTTTGCACACATGTCACCTCAGGCCCCGCCTCCTCCCTTTACCACTGTGCAAATGCGCCCTGTGGCGCGTTTTAAGTTGGGGGATTAAGTATTCTTGAATCTTCAAGGTCCCTGGGGTCCAACTAGCCCATCAGGTACATCGAGTAGGCGCCACTGATCTGCATTGCAGAGGTGTAAAAAGGGGTGTGGCCTGGGCCACTTCTCTGCAACGCAGCGCAGTGGCGCTTACTGGAGGTACCTGGTGGGCTAGTTGGCCCCCAGGGACCCTTAGGATTAAAGAGGAATTCATTCCCCAACTTAAAACACGCCACAGGGCGTGTTTGCACACGTCACCTCAGGCCCCGCCCCTCCCTTTACCACTGTGCAAACGCGCCCCATGGCGCGTTTTTTAGTTGGGGGAATAAGTCCCCTTGAATCCTGTGGGTCCCTGGGGTCCAACTAGACCACCAGGTACCTCCAGTATGCGCCAGGGAGCTGCCTTGCAGAGAGGTGTTCAGAGGCCACCCCCCATTTTACACCTCTCTGCAACACAGCTCTTTGGCGCTTACTAGAGGTAGCTGGTGGGCTTGTTGGACCCCAGATACCCTCAGGATTCAATGGGACTTAATCCCCCAACTTAACCCCTTCGCTGCTGCGGACATTCCGCTGCAGCGCTGGGGGGGGCAGGGGGGCAGCGCGGCGGGCCTGTGCTCATGACGGAGCCGCTCCGTCATGAGCCACGGTTGACCTGTGCTCATGACGGAACGGTTCCGTCATGACTCCGCCCATTTACGTTGTCCCCCCGCACAGGCGGGGAAACAGCGCCGCGTAGGCGGAGCGGCCGCCAACGGGCGTGTCATGACGGAACCGTTCCGTCATGAGCACACGGCAACCGTGGCTCATGACGGAGCGGTTCCGTCATGAGCGGGGAAGGGGTTAAAATGTGCCACAGAGGGCGTGTTTGCACACGTCACCTCAGGCCCCGTCCCCTACCTTCACCACTGTGCAAACGCGCCTCGTGGCGCGTTTTAAGTTGCAGAGTGTAGCTGGAGGGGGCGGGGCCTCTGGCACGATCCATGTACATTTCTTTTTTTTCTTCTTTTAAGAAGGGGGTCTGTGTGGCCCCCCTTCCTTTTCTATTTTATAGGACATGGGGATCCCATCCTCCAGGGCCTGACCCCTATTTTTTATTTTTTTTTAAAATGGAAGGGGGCCGTGTGGCCCCCATCCCGAGTCCATATTTGGCCCCGGGGACCCCATCCCCCGGGGCATGGCCAGTGTTTTTTTTTTATAATTTGGAGGGAGCGCTGCGTGGCCCGCCTCCTCAGGCCATTTATGGCCCCGTGGACCCCATCCCCTGGGGCCGGCCTTTGGGTGTTTTAAAAAAATATATATATTTTACTATGGGGTGCTGGGCCGCGTGGCCCGCCTCCCTGGCCACTTCTGGCCCGGGTACCCCATTCCCCAGGGCCTGGCCTCTCATTGGGGACCATGGGGGCAGCCCCAATTCCCCCACGGTCCCTGACGGCTCACCACGTCCTGTGGGAGCCGGCATTGCTTTTCCTGCTCTCTCTTCCAAAATCCAAACCACAGTTTGCTTTTGACAGGGTGGGAGCCACGAGGCTCCTGCCCTGCCATAGCAAACACCATCGTCCCGGGGTTGGGCACCCCGAGACACTGCAGGAGCTGGCCCTGGGGGGGGCGGTCCCCAGGGCCATCACTGGCTCCAGAAGGGGGTCCGCATGGGCCCCCTCCCAACATTGACAAAGCCCCAGGGGGTGGTGGTCCCTGGGGCTCGGGGGTCCGTTACGGACCCCCACATTTAAATATTAGTGCCCCGGAGAGCTGGCGGTCCCTGGGGCGTGTGTAGGGGGCAAGCGCCCCCACACAGGTGTTTTGATTTTTTTTTAAAAAGCCCCGGGGGTGGCGGTCCCCGGTGCAGCGGGGGAGCCATGTGCCCCCGCGAATTATTTAATAAAAACCCGAGGGTGGCGGTCCCCAGGGAAGGCCCCTCACAGATTAAAAACCAAGCCCCCGGGGGTGGCGGTCCCCAGGGCTGTGGGGGACCATGTGCAAACCCACAAATATTTTTGATTTAGTTTTTTTTTAAAGCTTTTTTGGTCCCTAGGGGTCCGGGTGTTTCTACCCTGTCCCCTTTTCTTGTTTTGCGTGTTTCTTTTTCTTTTTTCTTGTGCCTCGGTTCTACCGAGGCACAAGATGGCTGCCAACACTTCCTGGTTTGAAGTGTTGACAGCCAATTAGAATGCAGCCTGTGATCGGCAGGGTGCGCGGATCCACCGAGGCCATAGATATCGAAACTTTTATTTTTTGATTTTCTCAGCAACTACTCAACGGATTTACATCATTTAAAAATAGATCTCTTTCTGTACCAAGGGCTACATTTTTGCCAAATTTGGTGTAATTCCGTTCAGCAGTTTCAGCTGTAACCGTGTCTAAAGTTTCCTATGGGAAATTGATTTTTTGACGTCTATTTTTTGAATTTCTCAGGAACTACTGAATCGATTTACACCATTTAAAAAAGGTCTCTTTCTGAACCAAGGGCTACCTTTTTGCCAAATTTGATGTAATTCCGTTTAGCAGTTTGGGCTGTAGTCGTGTCTAAAGTTTCCTATGGGAAATAACATAGAGAAAACACGTTTTGGGACCCCCTTTTTCTTGGCCCCCACTTCCTGAATCACCCTGAAGATTCGTCAACCGGCGCCAAAGTTATTGCGAAAACAACAAATGAGTTTCCTATGTAAACTAGGTCCTAACTATAACTATCTACTGGCGACCTCCATATATAACTGATAAAGGTGACTTAGTCGAGGTTGAGAGGTTTTAGTTAAGGGTGGGCGTAGTTCGCGAAGTAGCACTTCGCGAAGCTACGCAAAGTGAAGTTCGCACTACGCGAGCTACGCGTAGCACTTCGCGAACTGCGAAGTAACATGTTCGCACTGTGCAAGATGTTGTTTTCAATGATTGCACAGTGCGGACAAGCAACCGGCACTGTGCAATCATTGAAAATGGCATCTTGCACAGTGCGAGCTGTAGTTTTCTGCTGCTCGAGTAGATTTTTCCTCGAGCTGCAGCTTTCTCAACGCGAACTGGTAGTTTCTCATCGCGAGCGGTCGCGAGCATACGCGACCCCTCGCAATGAGAAACCTGACCTTCTCGCGTTGTGAATCTCGCCGGGAGGTTTATTTTCCATGCTCGCGATCGCGAACAAGGAAAAAGTCTCGCCAGGATGTCATTTTGCTTGCTCGCGGTCACCAACTTGACGTTGAGGACCGCGAGCAAGCAAAAAATGACCGCAGCACTACGCAACACTACGCTACGCGTGTTCGCACTGTGCTACGTGCAGTTCGCGTAGTGCGAAGTAGCGCGAACTTCGCAAACTACGCGAGCGTAGCGTAGTGCTTCGCCCAGGCCTAGTTTTAGTCGGAATTGACTAGCAAATGTTCAAAGACTCTTTTATTCTCATTACAAGTCACAACCACAAACTTCTGAAGTGGATGAATATTCGATGAAGAAATAATAGTCACTTACTTGGGGATAAGTTCGGTAGTACTCAAACTAACGTCACTTCAAATAGCTGCTGAGAAACACTAATCACTGAGAAGACTAGCCGCTAAGACTGACGAGAAAACACACTACTCACAAACTCCTTCTGCTCATGTGCTAAGCCGAAACAAGATGTCACGAGCAGCTGCTGAAGAGAATTTTCTTTCTTTGATGCGCAACGCTGAGACACTACCTTCTCTGACTGGAATTTTGGTTGAAGTGTGCGCCACTCAGAGAGAGCCCGGGCGATGACGGCACAGCAAAACAGAAGTCGAAACAACTAGACTGCAGAGATCACAACTCAGAATCTCAGTGGCCATATTGGAATTCTTTATTTACATAAGTTCTGCAGTCTTTTCAGGACGATGCTTGCTTGAGACTTCCAGAAGGGGCATCGTTTTCTCCATTGAGGATACTTAACAGTTCTTGAATACGTTCTATATTTAAGCAGGTTCATGTGCTTGACCAAGGAACAAATCTGTGTTTTCATTACATTACCGCCCTCCAAAAGCCGTCTCGCCTTTTTGGTTTGTTGGGTTAATTTTGTTGAAAGATCTTCACCAACCTAGGAGCATGAACATTGGAATGTAGTTCCTACAGTCTTTCTTCAGCGCTGAAACCCTTCCAATCAATTAAATAGTACAATTTTCCTCTTTTGATCTTTGAATCTAAGATGTCATTGATTTCAAATTCCTCAGCTGAGTCTACCTGAATAGGTGTTGGAAGAGAGTTCTCTCTCAAGTAGGGAGGATTCTTCTTTACAAGAGATACGTGAAAAACTGGGGGAACTTTCAGAGATGGTGGTAATCACAACTCAATACTTAATGGCTACTGGGTTTATAATTCTGTCTACCAGAAAAGGACCAAAAAACCTAGGCTGAAATTTACGATTACCTTTCAGATGTAAGTGCTTGGTGGATAGTCAGACTTTTTCTCCTTTTTGAAATATTGGGCTTTCTTTTCTTTTTTTCTCTGTCTTTGCCTTGTACGATTCCTTAGTGTTCTTTGTGACCTCAACAAAAGTGTTCTGTAAACCTCTCACTAATTCATCTACTGCAGGCACTGAATTATCTTTTACTAAAAGAATGCTGGGATGCCTACCCAGATTTAAGTAGAAGGGCGTGAAACCAGTGGAAGAGTGAACTGCATTATTATCTGCCCAGTCCTTTTCTCAATCTAAAAGATAGAGTCTTAAGTTTTGTTCCAGCTCCTGATTGACTCTCTCAGTTTGCCCATCAGTTTTGGGGTGGTAACTGGATGAGTAGCAAGATCCTATACCTAATCTTTTAGTGAATGCCCTCCAGAAATGTGAAATAAATTAAGAGCCACAATCTGAATCCACAATTTTAGGAACACCATGAGCTTTCACTATGTTTTGTGTAACAGTTGAGCTAACTGGGGAGCTCTAGGGATCTGTTTTAAGGGAATGAAATGCGCCATCTTGCAAAATGTATCTACAAAAACTAGGATGGTGTTGTACCCCTGACTAATAGGAAGATAAACAATAATATCCACGGAAACAGTGTGCCAGGGATATGGTGCAGTGGGAAGAGGCAATAAAATACCTTGTGGTGCAGATCTATTGGGTTTTCCTTTCAAACATTTCCGACAGGTTGTTACATACTGCCTTATCTGCGGGTCCATTTTAGGCCACCAAAATGTCTCTTCACCAACTCCATAGTTTTCTGAATGCCTTTGCGACCTGCCGATTGATCGTCATGACAGAGGAAAAGAGCCCTCTTTTGTAGATCCAACGTGGGTAAAAATAATATTTCAATGAAATACGGCAACCCTTCTCTAATTTCTCCTTCAAGAGTTTCTGTTACTCATATCTGAATTTCTTCCTCTAATAAAGCTTCAAAAATTTCTGACCTGAAATCCGAGAACTGAGTTGCGAAAGAAAACTTTTGTTTCTGGAATTATTGGCTTCCTCTCCAATGTTATTTGAGTTACTACAGTGTTCATTCATGACAATGCATAAGCTTTCCCATTAGCAACTCCTGGGCAATACGTAATGATGAAATCACAATCTGCAAAGAATAAGGACCATCGTAATTGTCTGTCTGTCAATGTTTGAGCTGATTTTAAAAATTGCAGGTTTCTGTGGTCTGTATAAACTGTGACTTTACCTTAGGCTTCCAACAGATAAGGTCTGCATTCTAGAAACGTGTGTTACACCGCCAACAATATCCGCAATTGAATAATTAACTTCTAGCGGGCTCAATTTCCGAGAATAGTAGGTCACAGGATGCAACTGGCCAGTGCTTTTGTGGTGCTGGAAAAGCAACCCTCCATTAGCTGCATCAGAAGCATCTGCTTCAACATAGGAGGGTTCTTTAGGATCTGGATGTTAGAGTATGGGAGCTGAAGTGAACAAATCTTTCAAAACCGTGAAGGCTGAGTCAGCTTCTGGAGTCCAAACAAATTTCACTCCTTCCTTCAACAAACGGGTTATAGGGCTGACAGTTTGTGAGAAATTTGAGATGAATCTTCTGTAGAAATTGGCCAAACCAATGAAACTTTCAATTTCATTAACACTCCTTGGGGGTGGCCTATTCTGTACTGCCTTTACCTTAGTCGGATCCATGCTGTCTCCACAGGAATATAGAACGAATCCTAAAAATTCAACCTGCTTCACATGGAATGCACCCTTCTCTAGTTTCACATATAGATGATTTTCCAACAGGGTTTTTCGGATAGCTTTAACATGATCAACATGTTCAGAGAGATTTTTTTAAAAGATTAATATGTCGTCAATGTAGACAACTGCAAATGTGTCAAGAAATTCTCGAAGGACAGCATTGACAAGGCTGTCTTCCGCTCATCTCCTTGGGCCACATGTATCAAATGGTAGGCCACTCTCAGATCAAATTTCGAAAAAATCTTGGCATCCTTCACTTGGACTAAAGGTTCCAATATCAAAGGTAAGAGGGTAGCAATTTTTAGGGTGACTTGATTTATTGCTCTGTAATCTATGCAGGTTCTCAGTTCACCATTCTTCTTCGGAACTAAGAAAAGAGGCATAGAGACCGGGGACTGAAATGGCCGTATAAAGCCATTGGCTAAATATTGATCCAAATACCTTCTCAAATATTGGTTCTCTGCCTCTGTGAGAGAATAGATTCTGCTGCAGGGAAGCACAGCTCCAGGTTCCAATTCAATTTCGCAATCGTAGGCCGATGCGGGATAATCTCTCTGCTTCCTTTTAGTTGAACACCAAGGCCAGATCTTTGTAATCTCCAGGGATTTCTTCAGTTTTTAGGCACATATGGTTGTTTAAAGTGAAGGTTTCAATTATTTCCTCTGGTTTATGGAAACAATTCTCCTTACATTAGGAGGAATCCATGATAACGGTTCTGTTACTCCAATCTATCGTAGGGGTGTGCTCAGTGAGCCATGGTAACCCCAGAATCAACTGAAATTGTGGATCATCTATCAAATTGAAGACTAGCTGGTCCTGGTGCCCTTCTAGCCCCTTTAGTCAGAAGGGTTCAGTTTCTTGAGTAATTGGACCTGATGAAAGGTTGGTTCCATCAACGGCTCGAACTGCTTTCAAATATTTTTTCTTTACAAACTGAATCTTCATGCTACGAGCATATTTGATGTCGCAGAAATTTTCAGTCGCTCCAGAATCAATCATAACAAATATTACTTTTATCTCAATATTCCAGAATGTAGCTGTAAAAGACACCACTAAATGCAGAACCGCAGACTGAAGTGTGTTCGCTACTTGCAGGGATGCAGGAGTTGTCTTGGGGCTAGCGTCCATCAGAGCAACTCGTTTTACTGATGGAGCTTGTCTTTTCCCAACAGATTCTGCTTGGGTTTCTTTGGGCATTCCTTTGCAAAATGCCCAGCGTGGCCACAATAAAGATACAGATGATTACTCCTTCTTTTCTCTTTTTCCTCTTTTAAGAGATGTCTCCGGACAGAACCAATTTGCATTGGTTCCTCTGTGGTTACGTTTTCAGATGTGTTCAGCCCTTCATTTTTAAACCTGTCAAATTTGGGTGGTATTGGCCGAAAGTCTCTTCTTGTTTGCGATTTGTATTCCAAGAGACAATCCTCGATCTGCAATACTCTATCTATTAACTCTGAGATCTCTGAGGGCCTTCCAGGAACTCGGGCTAGAGCATCCTTAAGCTCATCTTTAAGTCCCCTGTAGAAAATGGCTGCCTTTTTTCATTCTGGCCAACTCAATTCAACAATTAGTTTATTGAATTGCGCCAAGTAAGCCACTAAATCTCTATTTCCTTGTTGAAGTTCCAACAATTCATTATCAGTAGCTTGTGCTGCCGTGCCCCGATCAAAAATTCTTAAAAATTCCTCCTTAAATATTTCAAAATCATACAATATGGAATAATTTCTTGAAACTTTTGCAAGGACCACGCCACGGCATCCCCAGACAGATAAGACAGTATGAATGCAACCTTGGGTTGATCCTCTGAGAAAATAAGTGGTCAACACAAAAAATTTAAAGACACTGTGTAAAGAAAATCTGTGCTTTGTGTGGATCTCCTCCAAAGCACTCAAGGTGTGCTAATGGAATGGCAGGGGAGTTAGCGTGAATCACTTGAGTGGAAAGATCTGGAGTGAGTAAAGAGATTGGGATACTTTGAGAACCACACCCACCAGGGTTAGAAGTGGTCCCAGCATCCATCCTTTGACTAATTCATAAAGAATCTTGACTTGATTTCCATAACTCTTCTCTCACACTTTTATTTCCTTATATGGTATCATTCAACTACTTCTGTATGCCCTTAAGAATTGCGGCTAATGCTTTCACATCTATACCTTCCGCCATTCTGCTCAGGTGAAAATCTATTTTTTTTCCCACAAGATGGGAAAGGGCACTTCAATCTGTCAGGATTACCTTATGGCGATTTTCACAGGAACAGAAGAGAATTCCTCAGTCAACTCCACCACTGTAAGCAACTTGAAAATACTCTCAGTACCCACAATAGCAGGGGGGAAAGGGAAGTGGATAAGAAAGAGAGACCGCCTCACACGTCAGTTGATTCTTCTCTACAGGAATAAACTTGAATTGTTCGATTCACTGCAGACACCTGGAATGAGTTCAAGAACATTACTGCATTTTAGCAAACCTACAAATCGTCATTTGCATGTGTTAAATCTGTATACTCAACTGTCTGTTACTTATCTGCACATTTCTGAGGGGAAGCCTCTCTCTATTAAGGATTGAGTAATTCTTTTGATCTGAACATGCTTTCTTATATTCAAGGGAACTGCCAGTTGGAGATAGGCTCCTTTAATATTTAAATATTTATGTATATATATATATATATATTCACTGGAAAAAACATAGGTTTTAGTGCATTGCGGGCATGCGAGTTATAGTTAGCTCATCTAACTATAACGGGCAAATTTCTCTGGTTTTATAGTCAATTATGCAACTAACTATAATGTCTCTGAAACCTATGTTTTTTTTCAGTGAATTTCTAAGGTTTTTTAAATGCTAATTCCTAACTATAACGTCCCTGAAACCTATGGTTTTTTCAGTGAATTTCTAAGTTTTTTAAAATGCTAATTCCGAACTATAACATCTGTAAAACCTATGGTTTTTTCAGTAAATTTGAAAGGTTTTTTAAATATCAAACTACTATTGTGCTATTTGTCATTAGTACTGTTTTTTCTAACTTTTCAACTACATAAATAAACTGCAAAACTGCTATGTTATGTAATATATTTCACAAATTACAGTAAGTTTTTGAATAATACAAAATAATTTAACATTCAGAAAACAATTTTTCTCCCTTTTTTTGCTGTGATCAGCTTCTACTTAACTTCACTATTCACAGTGATGTCAGTGTAGAATTATCATTAACAGCAGGGAAAAAGAATCAATCAACTAGATTGTTAAAAAAGACCAAATCCCTAATTCTCGCAAATATAATACAAAATCCACACAAATAACACATCCAATACTATTTCCAATCTTCAAATCTTACCTTTACTTTGTAGTTTCAGTTCACATTTTGCAATACGCCAATTAATGTATCAAAAATTTCGCTTTGAAATCATCCTGTATGAATTTCTTAAAGTATCTTTACACCTTCTCACTAGGCCGAATGATGTATCTAAAATCTTTGTTTCATAAATATCAAGTATGGGTTGGGTAATTCATAAGGCAATCTCGGTTTCATTTCCAAGTGTGTATCGTTGCAGTGACTCCAACCATTATTACACTCTAAATAAATTGTATAATGTCCACTTGTGGAAGTACTTCCAGCATGGAAAACAATACCAACTGTTGCAAAAGTTCTTCCAGAAATAGGTACTTGACTAGCAACAAATGTTTTAATTTTGATTTCCACTTTTCTTCCATTTGGTCTACAGCGTTGCAGCATTATAATCAAATATTTTCCATATCTTTGTAGGCATAATGTAGATAGCATTGCTGATTTACAACGAGAACAGAGCATCTCGTGATCAGCTTATTTTACTAATTTGGAAAATGGTACAGTTTGCAGTCAGGTATTCTCAAATATAGAAATCGTTCTCTGTCAACTATAGTGCTTGAAGTTAATGAACACTGGTCACATTTATGTTCCCATTTGTAACTGAGTCCAAATAAACTCTCAATCTGAATTCCTTCATCTTCTAGTACTCCAAGCATAACCATCAGAAATTCTTGTGCATCTTGTTATTAGCACTGAACGTTAAAGATCCAGTACATGTATTCAACAGTTGGCGAATATCAGAAGCAGAATGGATCTTACTTCTATCAGTTCTCAATTCTTGAAATAAAGTATAAAGTGCTGAACATAATCTTTTTTCCTGACTTTCCATAATTTCACCATAAACATCTTCAAGATAAAATATAACGTTTAAAATAACATTACCATAGCAGTTGACAGCAGAAACATTTTCTAATTGGTATCCAACAACATCATCACTTGTTTGTATTTTCTGTTTCTTTACATCTTTTCTTTTCTCTTGATATTGTTTCTGCTTTCCAACCATAGTTGATTCTTCAACATGTTTGCATTTTGAACACACAACACGTTTCTCATAAATAGGATATTCGCCTAAACTTGGAGCATAAAGCCTTATCAAAAGATTATATTCTCTTACACAATTAACATCAGCACTAACCTTGTTCTCATCAAAATCAATTAAATACAAACCAGACACTCGAGATAATGCAACATATACCATTCCCTCTTTAAACACAGTTCTTCCTACATCTACCAAAGCATTATCTACACTTAAACCTTGAGATTTATGAATAGTTATTGCACATGCTAAGCAGAAGGGAAACTGTTTTCTACGAACATACAAGTCTTTTACAAGCAAAAAACGTACAGCACAACGCGTAATCTGTCTTACTTCTGTAATCTGATCAAATTTAACTTTCAAGAATTCAATTCCATTTCTATGTTGATATTTCACAAAATCAACAACTTTCCCCATTGCTCCATTCACTAGACCTTCTTCTACATTCAGATTACGCCTCAAAATTACACGATAGTTTAAACATACATCTAAAAAAAATTCTAAGCCAGCAGTTTTAGATACAGACTTTTCTAGAGAATCCAATTTAGTCTGTAGTTTTTCTGAAAGAAGAATTGTTATTCCTTGATGCTCAATTTCATCAATAGCTTCAATGTGAACTATTTTCTAATTTCATAAGCTCTCTATTAAATGACTGATGACGGCTGATAGCCAGAAACCCGTCCTAGGATGCTTGATTCCTGTCCAGGGAAGACATGGCTTGGCAGTTCGGGCTGGACTGTTCCCATGAGGCACAGGGTCAAGACTGATTTGCATATGGCCATGTCTGAACTGGGGTGGCGTAGTGAGCAAAAGAACGATGGATTTAACCCAGATCTCTTGACTGGGGGAGAATGTCTGCATTGTCAGCATTCCGTCCATCATTTGTTTGTTGTAACGCTTTTCGCCCTAAGTGGGATGGGTATTCCCAGACGTGGGACCCGTGCTCACTACGCCACTGGAGTCAAGCTATCCTGGCTGATGACGGCTGATAGCCAGAAACCGGTCCTAGGATGCTTGATTCCGGTCCAGGGAAGACATGGCTTGGCAGTTCGGGCTGGACTGTTCCCATGAGGCACAGGGTCAAGACTGATTTGCATATGGCCATGTCTGAACTGGGGTGGCGTAGTGAGCAAAAGAACGATGGATTTAACCCAGATCTCTTGACTGGGGGAGAATGTCTGCATTGTCAGCATTCCGTCCATCATTTGTTTGTTGTAACGCTTTTCGCCCTAAGTGGGATGGGTATTCCCAGACGTGGGACCCGTGCTCACTACGCCACTGGAGTCAAGCTATCCTGGCTGATGACGGCTGATAGCCAGAAACCGGTCCTAGGATGCTTGATTCCGGTCCAGGGAAGACATGGCTTGGCAGTTCGGGCTGGACTGTTCCCATGAGACACAAGGTCAAGACTGATTTGCATATGGCCATGTCTGAACTGGGGTGGCGTAGTGAGCAAAAGAACGATGGATTTAACCCAGATCTCTTGACTGGGGGAGAATGTCTGCATTGTCAGCATTCCGTCCATCATTTGTTTGTTGTAACGCTTTTCGCCCTATTGGGATGGGTATTCCCAGACGTGGGACCCGTGCTCACTACGCCACTGGAGTCAAGCTATCCTGGCTGATGACGGCTGATAGCCAGAAACCGGTCCTAGGATGCTTGATTCCGGTCCAGGGAAGACATGTCTTGGCAGTTCGGGCTGGACTGTTCCCATGAGGCACAGGGTCAAGACTGATTTGCATATGGCCATGTCTGAACTGGGGTTGCGTAGTGAGCAAAAGAACGATGGATTTAACCCAGATCTCTTGACTGGGGGAGAATGTCTGCATTGTCAGCATTCCGTCAATCATTTGTTTGTTGTAACGCTTTTCGCCCTAAGTGGGATGGGTATTCCCAGACGTGGGACCCGTGCTCACTACGCCACTGGAGTCAAGCTATCCTGGCTGATGACGGCTGATAGCCAGAAACCGGTCCTAGGATGCTTGATTCCGGTCCAGGGAAGACATGGCTTGGCAGTTCGGGCTGGACTGTTCGAATGAGGCACAGGGTCAAGACTGATTTGCATATGGCCATGTCTGAACTGGGGTGGCGTAGTGAGCAAAAGAACGATGGATTTAACCCAGATCTCTTGACTGGGGGAGAATGTCTGCATTGTCAGCATTCCGTCCATCATTTGTTTGTTGTAACGCTTTTCGCCCTAAGTGGGATGGGTATTCCCAGACGTGGGACCCGTGCTCACTACGCCACTGGAGTCAAGCTAGCCTGGCTGATGACGGCTGATAGCCAGAAACCGGTCCTAGGATGCTTGATTCCGGTCCAGGGAAGACATGGCTTGGCAGTTCGGGCTGGACTGTTCCCATGAGGCACAGGGTCAAGACTGATTTGCATATGGCCATGTCTGAACTGGGGTGGCGTAGTGAGCAAAAGAACAATGGATTTAACCCAGATCTCTTGACTGGGGGAGAATGTCTGCATTGTCAGCATTCCGTCCATCATTTGTTTGTTGTAACGCTTTTCGCCCTAAGTGGGATGGATATTCCCAGACGTGGGACCCGTGCTCACTACGCCATTGGAGTCAAGCTATCCTGGCTGATGATGGCTGATAGCCAGAAACCGGTCCTAGGATGCTTGATTCCGGTCCAGGGAAGACATGGCTTGGCAGTTCGGGCTGGACTGTTCCCATGAGGCACAGGGTCAAGACTGATTTGCATATGGCCATGTCTGAACTGGGGTGGCGTAGTGAGCAAAAGAACGATGGATTTAACCCAGATCTCTTGACTGGGGGAGAATGTCTGCATTGTCAGCATTCCGTCCATCATTTGTTTGTTGTAACGCTTTTCGCCCTAAGTGGGATGGGTATTCCCAGACGTGGGACCCGTGCTCACTACGCCACTGGAGTCAAGCTATCCTGGCTGATGACGGCTGATAGCCAGAAACCGGTCCTAGGATGCTTGATTCCGGTCCAGGGAAGACATGGCTTGGCAGTTCGGGCTGGACTGTTCCCATGAGGCACAGGGTCAAGACTGATTTGCATATGGCCATGTCTGAACTGGGGTGGCGTAGTGAGCAAAAGAACGATGGATTTAACCCAGATCTCTTGACTGGGGGAGAATGTCTGCATTGTCAGCATTCCGTCCATCATTTGTTTGTTGTAACGCTTTTCGCCCTAAGTGGGATGGGTATTCCCAGACGTGGGACCCGTGCTCACTACGCCACTGGAGTCAAGCTATCCTGGCTGATGATGGCTGATAGCCAGAAACCGGTCCTAGGATGCTTGATTCCGGTCCAGGGAAGACATGGCTTGGCAGTTCGGGCTGGACTGTTCCCATGAGGCACAGGGTCAAGACTGATTTGCATATGGCCATGTCTGAACTGGGGTGGCGTAGTGAGCAAAAGAACGATGGATTTAACCCAGATCTCTTGACTGGGGGAGAATGTCTGCATTGTCAGCATTCCGTCCATCATTTGTTTGTTGTAACGCTTTTCGCCCTAAGTGGGATGGGTATTCCCAGACGTGGGACACGTGCTCACTACGCCACTGGAGTCAAGCTATCCTGGCTGATGACGGCTGATAGCCAGAAACCGGTCCTAGGATGCTTGATTCCGGTCCAGGGAAGACATGGCTTGGCAGTTCGGGCTGGACTGTTCCCATGAGGCACAGGGTCAAGACTGATTTGCATATGGCCATGTCTGAACTGGGGTGGCGTAGTGAGCAAAAGAACGATGGATTTAACCCAGATCTCTTGACTGGGGGAGAATGTCTGCATTGTCAGCATTCCGTCCATCATTTGTTTGTTTTAACGCTTTTCGCCCTAAGTGGGATGGGTATTCCCAGACGTGGGACCCGTGCTCACTACGCCACTGGAGTCAAGCTATCCTGGCTGATGACGGCTGATAGCCAGAAACCGGTCCTAGGATGCTTGATTCCGGTCCAGGGAAGACATGGCTTGGCAGTTCGGGCTGGACTGTTCCCATGAGGCACAGGGTCAAGACTGATTTGCATATGGCCATGTCTGAACTGGGGTGGCGTAGTGAGCAAAAGAACAATGGATTTAACCCAGATCTCTTGACTGGGGGAGAATGTCTGCATTGTCAGCATTCCGTCCATCATTTGTTTGTTGTAACGCTTTTCGCCCTAAGTGGGATGGGTATTCCCAGACGTGGGACCCGTGCTCACTACGCCACTGGAGTCAAGCTATCCTGGCTGATGACGGATGATAGCCAGAAACCTGTCCTAGGATGCTTGATTCCGGTCCAGGGAAGACATGGCTTGGCAGTTCGGGCTGGACTGTTCCCATGAGGCACAGGGTCAAGACTGATTTGCATATGGCCATGTCTGAACTGGGGTGGCGTAGTGAGCAAAAGAACGATGGATTTAACCCAGATCTCTTGACTGGGGGAGAATGTCTGCATTGTCAGCATTCCGTCCATCATTTGTTTGTTGTAACGCTCTATTAAATGTATAGCACTCTTCCACTGTAGGCATTAAGCAAACTACAGACTTTTTTCTTTCATTTTCTTGAACATTACTTCTGCTGTTGTGTTTTCATTTGTAAACAAGTTCTTTAGTAGACGACTTTGAAAACCATGCTTGCTTAGAACACCAATTCTTACATCTTTTAGAATGTTTATGTAATCTTCATCTCTTGCTTGTCGCATATTCTGAGTGAGTTCTTTATATTCAAAATTTAACCACAGATTCACATTTCCAATACTTCCCAGAGATTTCTTTGTGTCTTCATGTAGAAGTAGTTCACCTGCTGTGGGAGTGCGAAGATATTCAGCCATACTGGACTCAGGTGATTGACGAAGTAGATAAGCACTTCAACACAGCGATACCACGCTTCCCGGCGTATATTGTGTTGGGCCTCCCAAACCCCTTAACCTACCAGCTCCGACCTTCAGGGGCTGGTTATACCGTTTGTGGCATGTCCTCGGCATGGAGAAACTTACATTAACGATGGCGGGAGAGGGAAACAAGTATGGAGAGTTATGGCAACCTTTTCGGGAGCTCTTGTCTTCCGAATTCCGAGAGGTCACTTGCCCTCGCTACTTGCGCTTGTTGAGCCTCTCGGACGAGCAGGGGGAGGAGGGGTGATAAAGACTCGGCTGGGGATCTGGTGAGCTTCGTAGGTGGACATGGAACAGGGGAGGGTGTGGGTAGGGTCCAGGGAGGGGAGGGGGAGGGGGTTCTTCGCGTTTTCTTCTTGATTTTGTTTCCGTTTAGTCTCTGTATGGTTTCCTTTACTGGGACATGTGCCCACTGTCAAGTGCATAGTCCCAAGCTGAATTGTTCAGTCATCTATTTTACGTCAGTAGGGAGTTGATAACCCAACCTGTCAGATTCTCTCTGTGTGTTCTTGAAATTTCAATAAAAGATTTAAACCATAAACACTGGTTCACCTTTTACCGGGATTAGTTGTAGCAGATCTCAAAATACAATTAAATGTTTTCCTCAAAAGAGAACGTCGTAGTCTGTTTTTAATACCTGTTGCAATCTTAAGTGTACAAAGCAAGCATTAAGTTTGAGACCATGCTCACCTCATCAATAATTAATAGTTTCATTTTCTTCAGCACTCTTGACACTTCATGAGAAGCTTCTCCAGAAAACTTCTGATATTGTAATTTATTATCATGCTCAACTGGTAACATCAGTAATCTATGCAAAGTAACTCCTTTAATATTGTGTGCAGCTAATCCAGTTGGACCTGTCACCACAGAACATAAATATGAACCAGTAGTTTTTTGAAGATAACTGGTCAAAACTTTAATTAAAAAACGTGTACCTGTCCCAGCTTGACCACTGATGTACATCAGAAGAGGTTTAAAAGATGAACACACACATTCTTTTTTTTCATGCAGCAAACCATGGGGCAGAGTTACAAGGACTGGCGCATCCCTGCATATCAGCAGGGATGCGCCAGGTAAGATGTGTCACGCAAGTTTAGCCTTGCGCCACCACAGATGCACCTCATTTACAATGCGGTGCATCATGGTGCAAGGATAAACAGATGCGTGACGCATCTGATTGCGTTAGGGTGGTGCATTGCTGGGGTTGTGTCGCAAGCTCGACGCAACTCCAGCAATGCTCAGGGGCTGCCCATACCTAACATGCTGCGTAATGCCTTACGTCTGCTTCAAGCAGGCGCAGGGTTTTGACGCAGCGGCGTCAGAGAAGTGACTCAGTGAAATCTTGTAGATTTCACTGCGTCACTTTTTTTCTGACGGAACGCCCACCCGCATACATTAAACCTGACGCAGGTTTAATGTGGCACAGGGCTTTACAACGTGACGCATCTCCCTAGATGCGTCACGTTGTAAATAAGGCTCAACATGGCGCATGGTTTAAGCCACCGCTGCGTCACAGAAGTGATGCAACGGCGGCATAAATGTGTCGCAAGGGGCTTGTAAATCTGCCCTCTTGTTCTATCTGTTATCTCACTTGGACATATATTTCTTTCTGTTCAACAGGAAGTTGTTCTTCTAACTTTTCCAATGTAATATTCTCCTTGTGTGCTTGTTGCATTGCAATTACGACTTCATGCATAGCAATTGCTGCCTCATTTTCCAGTATTGGTTGTCCAAGAGCATCTTGACTACATTGACCACTACTTAGACTATCTTGAGAACTTTCATTAGCTATTTCAGCTGTAATAGTCTTTTCCTGTTCAACTTCATCATTCAACATTTTTAAATATGTAGGGAAAATTGTACATGCAATGCTCTCTTTACATGCATTAAAAGAATCTTCATAGCAGTCAAAGTCTCCAAGTAATTCACATTCGCTACGCCATGGTTTAAAGAGTTGGAGAAGTGCTACATAGTAACATTCTCGCTTATCTGGAGTTTCACAACTGAGTTTCTTGTGGTTTATAAGAGTACCCTTTGCATGTTTTACTAAACAACCATGACATCCAACTACTGCATATTTTCCTTCTTTTAAATTGTGTTTAACATTTCTTTTGAAGTTGTAATGTTGAAGTACTTCATACAGACATAGCTGTTCCAGATGTCGACTTCTTTTCGGATAGTATGTGTCCAACATATTAGTTTTAAGAATGCCTGTACTGTCTGGTTCATTTGCTGCTAAGTATTCAATTTCTTCTAAAGATTTCAACACTCTATTCCATGAGCAGGCAAGACCTAAACTTACCCAATTGATTCCTTGTGACTTTGAATAGAAACTTGAAGAGCACAAGCGGTCTGAACATTCATAGGATCCAATTTCTCGGTAGGAAAGTATTTTCAAAGTAAAGCTGTACAATTTTTTGCTAAGGCTTTTCTCTTGTGCAATTTCTTCCCACATTTGTTTCATCTCTGTTTTTTCTGATTTTATTATGTATGATGTAACATAAGGTGCAACAGCAATTGAGTTATCTGCAACATACTGAATGTCCATGTTCTCATTCCACATTTTAAAAATGACTGGATTGTAGTCATTGATATACTTTGACACTTTCTGTTCTTTTTAAGTTGTAGGTATTCTTTGGAGATTTCCAAGTTATTGTGTGCCTTACAGAAGAAAAAAAATAATTTACTCTTCCTTTACAAATGACTGGACGTGGAAAACCAAACCGACATTTGGTGTAAAATTTTCCTTTAGACTTGCATTTTATTCTGCAGTACTTTCCACAATGGTGACTTTGGAAAAGTAAAACTTGCTGTCTCAAGCTTCTATCTCTTTCTTCCCTCGGAATCTCACATGTCACATACTGTTCGATGAAAGACAATACTGTTTCATCAGAATCAGTTCCAAATTTAGTGGCATCCTTGACCCATAGTAGCATATGCATATGAGGTGCTCCTCTTGCTTGGCACTCCTTTCTCCAAAAGAAATCGGTAACTCCTCCAAGAGGTGGATTCTTTTTATTGCAGATAAAATACATCATAGCTTGAAACCTATGATTAAAATATCTGCACACATTT
Organism: Triturus cristatus; assembly: GCF_964204655.1. Lineage (NCBI taxonomy): Eukaryota > Metazoa > Chordata > Amphibia > Caudata > Salamandridae > Triturus > Triturus cristatus. Next base: position 745,160,619 of record NC_140583.1, read on the forward strand.
ACATGATCCAATGAACACAGTTCACCAGGAGTCTTTATTTAAACATTTATTATATTGGAATTCACTGCTCTTAGAAACTCAAGCAAATCTTCCCATGCATACTCTGCACAGCTAAGTCTGACAAACCATGTTGGTGTACCTAAGTTCCGTAACATACACTTGAGTTCTCCATGACAACGATACCAATGCTCATTTGTTCCACATTGACATGCCATCAAATTGATTAACTGTGCTTCTAAATTTCTGAATGAATAGCTGTTTCTTGAACTTTCTCCACAAATTATTTCGCAGAAAGAAGTGATTGATGAACTCCAGTTTTAAGTGTGTGGTTCAATGCATCCGACAGAGAAGATAGATCACTTTCAAACAAAAGGTGAAATATGTATGGAATGCACTGTCAAAATCTAGGATCTTCAGAATATAATCTTGTTGACCGATATTCTAAAGCTGGAATCCGTACAAGTCGATCATCATATCGTCCACCTTCTCCAGTAGGTAACAGCTGCGGGAAACAACGAGCTTCCAAGCTCTTTTCCCATACACTTCTTGGAGTTCCCTGTGCTTTTTTCATTTGAAATAACTCAATGCTGCTTTCTATTACTTCTTTTGAATGCAAAGGACATACTGTGAAAAGTTCATAAATCTCTTCAGTCCTTGACTTGTCCACTTTCTCTATTTGACCACTTGAAATTTCACATTCATCTTCTAAACTTATCACCTGTTCATCTACATTTACAGTTTTGTAATAAATATTGTTCTCTATAAGATATAAGGTAGCCTTTTCAACTTTATTAACATTCACACATTCTTGCCATATTTTCCGACTCTTTGTTGGTACACCATTTACTAGAATGACTACTGCCTCATTTTCCTCTTTCTCTCCAGCAATAGTTAGAATATTTTTCTTAAAATCCAAAGGTAAGTACACCACTCTTCCTTTCAGCCCTCTTTGCAAGTCTGTTGGTGGCAGTTTACCTGTTTTAGGCTCCATCCGAATTATAGTTTGAAAAGGGTGAACAGATTGAATTAGAACCGACTCATATGTATTCAATTCTGCCAGTTCCTCCGGAGTAGCTGCTAATTCTAAGTTATTATGTACTGCTCTAGCAGGCATTTTGTTCACTTTTAATTTGTTATAACAATATTTACATATAAGTTGATCACTACCTAACTCAAATCGACCTTCCACCAACAAGTAAGTTGAAAACTCTTCCCACTTACTATTGTTCTCCTTTTCACTTTTCAAATACAAATCAACATTCCTAGTTTGACTTTTATAATGAGTACATCGACAACAAACACAAACATAGTTTGGTATTTCAGAGCACACTACATTATTTCTTCTTCAAACTGATCAGTGCTAATCACTTTCCCATCTCCTTCAACATCTGTAATTATCAAACTTTCACTTTCTATGGACTGCTCTTCTGAACCAAAATATCGCATTTCAATATCATCACACCTTTTTTGAACATCTGATAAAGAACCATGTAAAAGACCTGTATTCAGTTCACTTAAACATAATGCAGGACTTTTTATATAGTACAGTTTCCTTACAAACTTCCGCATTTCTGAATGGTGTACTGCTAACATCCTCAAGTGATGATAAACACTTTTACACACTTTTCTTGAAAGACAAGCCAAGCCAGAGAATGCCCATGCTTCTCAGTATATTTTCTTACATTACATGGATCTAGTCCTTGCAACAACTTAATCTTCTGTTTGGTACTTTTCTGTGTATATTCTCGTAGCAAATTTTGCATTATATCAATAGATTCCTGTCGAATACCACAAATACTGCTACAATCCCACTTATACACAGGAGCTTGTGTACGTTTCCCTTGCACTTCTTCAGCTATTAACTCTTCTGTACTTTTACCAACCAATTCCTCTTTTGGAAGGGGGCAACCATCCTGAACTTCGTAGCAACGACCTCCAGTGTTAACTGCAAATGGTATCCACTATACTTTCAATACTCTGCTTCTGTTTGAATTGCAGCACTTTCTTTTTATATTTGCAGCATGTTTTCATTAAATTCTGAATCACTCTAGTTCGAAAAAGTCTCTGACGAATTTCTTGAAATTTTTTTTGTCTCCGAGTAACAGATACTATTTCTTTATCATGTTTTCTTTTCCTAGTATTTGAAATTGAAGTCTCCTTCTCCTTACTTGAAAATGTCTTCTTTTTCCTTTGTGTGATGTTATTTTCATTAAATGTTCGTAATATTTTTTTCAGAAATTGTCTAGTTTTTTTACCAGAAGAAAATGTTTGTATAGTACTCTCATTTTTTTCTAATTGAAAATGTTTCTTTTTCTTTAAATATATTTTTTTTTACTCTTGCCTTTTTTTTCAGTTCTTCTAGGCATTTTCAAATTTTAATCCAAACGAAATAATTTTCTGGAGAAAAATAAATAAATAGATTCAATCATTTTTTACATCAGTTCAATATATTAAAATAATAACATACAATTGCATAAGTCCTACTGACGGCTTCCAGAGGCAGTGCTGCAACGTGATGGATCAGGGCAGGGGAGCAGTGGGATGATGGACAGTGCCATAGAACATACAGCAAGTATTTGTTTAATTATTTACATATACGTTTACAATTTACATGGAACCGCACTACCTCGTAATTTTCAGCTCTCCACCGTACCCCACCCCACCACAGCACTCCCTCTGCAACCCACCGTAGACAACTTTATAGATTGTATTTTTAAAAATTGTATTCTATGTACTTAGGATGATATTATCAACCAAACGGCACACAGAAAAATTACCATTATTAGCCTAACAATTTTATCTACAACTTTGCAAACATAACACTGCACCCAAAGCTTTAAGTGAGGGGGGGTCTTTGGGGTCTGAGCACCGGCTGTTTATTTTTGGGGGCCTCCAAATGCATCTCTATGGGGCTCTATTTTCGGGCCTCACAAAGGTAGTCTTTTTTTTTTTATTGGACTGTAGTGAGACAGTGAGAGCATGCACATTGCTCACTACTGAGAAGTGGAGACATCATGCCAGGTGAGTCACGTTGTAGGAGAAAAGAAATCCTTTAAAGAGAGCCATTTTCTCTCACGATTTCCCTTCTGTTTTTGCAGCGCAGGAGCAACATCATTGTGGCGTGATTAGCAGAGAGACCACCAGGTGCGCAACGCCCATTGCCCCAGACTCCCTGGGACAGCTTCCCAATCACACACACAGAGCCGCACCCGAGTACTTCACAGGTCTTCAAAAGACCATTTGCTAGTAAACGATGCTCTGTTCTTTTTCACCCCTTTTTAGAGCCCCAACATCCCCACTCTGCCTATTGCTGAAAGAATTAGCCTCCACCGAAATTTCACTCTGGTTGCGCCTTTGGAGACAACCACACTTAGCCAACTCCAGCACTACCCTGCTTTTACCTTTCACAGTGTCTTGTTGTAGTACTACGAAAACACACGCTTTGCCTGGCTCACTTTGGGGGATATTATCAAGAACGACGTTAAAATTATCGCAGCTTTAGCTTGATAATATGCCCTTGTGAATTCCCATAGAAGCCCTGCTTCACACCAGAACCTGGGCTACTATGGGAATTCACAAGGGCAAATTATCAAATCCATCATCGCCGCTTTAGTGGCAGTTTCCTGCCGCGAAAGCGGCAATAATTTTAACTTCATTCTTGATAATATGCTATGTTTATAAGTTAACGTCTTACACTGAATAGCTGCTTTACATTTCTTTCGCTGGATCAACCTTTGTTTAAAACACCACCAGAGAAGGGTGGTGAACTATGGTCCACAAAGAGCAACTCAAAGCTTTCTTGTTCTTTATATGAAACATCTGCCAGTCAATGATTATCGCCAGCCTTTTCGGCCCCTTAAGAGGCTGGGTGGATGAGTATAATACGTGGTATTTAGGATCGGGCGGAGGGTGCACGGAAATAAGGACAGATAGTTGAATAAAGTGCGAGTGGATGGATGGCCAGATGGATGAATGGATAGCTAGATGGATGGATGGATGGATGTATGAATGGATGGTAGGATGAATGGATGCATGGACCAGTACTTAGGATAGAATGGTGGGCTGATAGATGCGTAGGATTGGTTCTAGGACAGATGTATGCATGGATATATGTGGGTATGACTGGATGGATGGCACAGTGCTTACCATAGGCGAGTGGGCTGACAGATGCTTAGGATAAGTGCAGAGACAGATGTATCTATGTATGTAGGTAAGAATGTATAGTTGAATTGAAAGATGGTTGGATAGCGCAGTGCTTAGGATGGATGGATGCAGGGCCTTAAGTGGGCCGGGTCTGAGCACCAGCAGTTATTTTCAGGAGGCCTCGAAACGGGTCTCTTTCGGGATCTATATTCGACCCTCACAAAGGTAGTCAGTTTTCTTTTTTTTTTTTATTGGACTGAAGTGAGAGCATGTACATCGATTTACACATGCTCATTTGGCTCACTACTGAGAAGTGGAGACATCATGCTAGCTGAGCCACGTTGCAGGAGGAAGGGAAATCCTTTAAAGAGCGTGTTTTCGGAATGTAGGATAATTGGAGGGGATTTTCTTAAGCACACAATGCTAGTTATCTTGATGTTTCCCATGCCCCTACTTGGATAGCCCACACCCCTTTAACAGGTGTGCCCCGCCCCTTTTAGAGCACCCCCAGTTTTTTTCCCACTTAAAGCCCTGACTGCACCATAGTCACAGAGGACAACCTGTCTTTCGCGGTCCAGGTGAAGAAGATCTCGGGTGGTTGTTTTGGCCTTCTTAAGGTTCTCAGGAGCTTTCTCCCACTTCTCCCTAGAACGGCGAAGGAAACGGTTGTTCGGGCTTTGGTTTTGTCCCGCCTGGACTATGCCAATGCCCTCTATGTTGGCCTGCCTGGCTACTCCATGAACAAACTTCAAGTGATCCAGAATGCGGCCGCTAGGCTCATTCTTGGTATCACTAGAAGGTGCAGTGCCCGCTCTCATCTTCAGGCCTTGCACTGGCTGCCCCTGATTGAGAGGGTTAAGTTCAAGGCTCTGGTCATTGCCCACAAGGCCCTTCATAACTTGGGTCCTATCTATCTGCAGAGGCGGTTCGCCTTTTATGTGCCGACCAGAACCCTTCGCTCATCAGCTCTTTTACTTGCGAGGGTTCCACGCTTCTCCCGGTCTAGGATTGGGGGCAGCTCACTTGCTGTCAAAGCTGCCGTTGCTTGGAATTCTCTCCCATTTTTCCTGCGAAATACCCAGGACCCAGGCTGTTTTAAGCGTCTCCTTAAAACGTATTTGTTTCCATAAGTCTTTTCTTGCTCCTACCTTGGCTCTTCCCCCTCTTGGGTTCGCGCTGGGACACTCTTCGGAGTAACTACTGCGCGTTATAAAAATATTTTAACATAACATATTTTTAACATAGTAACAAAGAAATGGTCCAAGCTTCTATTTAAATGTACAATGCCACCAACTTTCATAATTTGGGCATCAATGCTGGCAGCCTTCTACCACAGTGCAAAAGTGTCTATCAGCACGTAGATTCGTTATCCACAGAAATGTTGTATGATTTGCGTAGCTGTCTGCAGGAACACTCATCACCAAAAGGTATTGAAACATGCAAATTTGTGAGTAAAACATATAACATACCATAAAGTGGTTCATAAATGGACTCAGTGCCACTACACCACCCTCATCCCCATTCTTGCTTAACCTTACGAAATCAAAGAAAGAGCACCAGCAAACCTGGTAGAGCCACTATACCAATACAGGGACTTAATTTCAACAAGTGTCTGCCGGAACGCTCAGCAACAAAAGGTATTAAAACATGCAAATTTCTGAATAAAACATATACCATGCCATAGAGCGCTTTATAAATGGACCCAGTGGCACTACATCAACTTTACTAGCTACACATGTGCACGTTACAAATGTCCGTGTTATAATCAGCAACATACCCATCTCTCTCACCCCCACCCCTGCCCTTGCTTAACCTTACGAAATCAAACAACGAGCCCCAGCACTCCCATTAGAGCCACTATAGCCATACATAGACTTAATTTCAACAGGTGTCTACCAGAACGCTCATCAGCAAAAGGTATTGAAATGTGCAATTTTGAAAATTTTGCAAGTAAAACATACACCATACCATAAGGCAGTTTATAAATAGTCCGTGTACCACTACCCCACCTCCACACCCGCCCTTGCTTAACTTTAAGCAATAAAACAAAGAGCCCCAGCAAACCTGTCAGCGCCACTATAGCACTAGAGAGGCTTAATTTCAACAGATGTCTCCGAAACACTTATCAGAAAAACATATTAAAACATGCAAATTTGTGGGTAAAACATATACCATGCCTTAGGGCGCTTTATAAATGGTCTCAGTGGTACTACATTACCTTTACTAGCTAGACATCTGCACGTTACTAAAGTTTGTGTTTTAATCACTAACATACCAACCTCCCCCACCCCAGCCCTTGCTTAAACATACGAAATCAAACAGAAACCCCCACCATTCCTAGTAGCGCCACTATACCCATACACTGGCTTAATTTTAACAGGTGTCTTCTGGAACGCTTATCAGCAAAAAGTATTCAAACATGCAAATTGGCAGGTAAAACATAAACCATCCCATAGCATGGTTTATAAATGGGGCCAGTGGCACTACACCACCTTTACTAGCTAGACATCTGTCTGTTAATAAAGTTGTTTAAACACTCTGTAGAGTGCATAGCAGAGGATGGGGAGAGTAAACAAAGTTCTAATCCCCAAACTTTTGATATACCGTGCCTTTACTGTATGTATATTAAGGACATTAAATGGAATGAAAAAATTGACGAGTGTCTCAAAAGGGATAGTGAAGCTGAGCACCGGTAAAACCCGGGCCACTTAAACACCTACTTATATTCAGCACAGGGACACAGTGTGCCTGACAATTTGTATCACTTATAATCACATGTAGTTTACTAATGTCAAGGAAGTCATACAGAAAATATACCGAACATTTTCATTTCTTTTTTATCTCTCACACATTTATAAAACATGTCTTTAAAGAAACACTCCCCAACCACTTATATTTCATAAGAACAGACAATCATTAATATGTTTACTACCATATATTTTAGTATATCTACCTTTTAATTATTCACTAGTCCCAAACTACTAAAACTATTAACTATACCCAAATGCAAACCAGAAACCATGTTCATATTATATCTCAACCTATGATCAAATGATTCCAACTATGCGTACATATAAAAGGAACTTATCACTTTTACTATCTTCATCTCTTCTCCATGTAATCTCCAAACACTGTAGACGGCCTCACAGTACAACAACCTACCTAGAATTATATCAAAATCTACCTCTCACTGTCAAAAATGAGACCAAACCTAGCCACATAACATTTCTGGGTTTGGTTTTATCGCTTTTAACTTAATAACACATACATCTCCTACCTCCCCCCTTCCCCACTACTTCCACAAAAAGTATAATTTTCAAACGTGGGACATTTTGTTTATCTCGCCTGAATACATTAGCAAACCCAAATTAACGCTATACCTCATTTTCAAAGCCATACAGTCCTTTAAAGATGACAAACTACATTTCTTCTTTGTGAAAAATTCCTAAACTTATATAAAGTACTTATTTAACAACAGGTCATACTTTATGCATATTTTATAACCAATATGAAACACCACACTTTACTAACAGTATATTATTTTGAAATAAAAAATACTTTCAAACTGAAAAATATCACCTCAAATACTTAATCACTACTATAGAACACATAACACATCTTCTTCATTTCTACCTCACCTTTGTAGTTGGTATGCAGATTTCAAATGTCACACACGCATGCAATTCTTTCTTTGTCACACAATACATGTAATGCACCGCTTTCGTCAAGAATGGAACCAGTAATGGCACAATTTCTCTGTCGCTCCACATATAAATACATGTAAAGAACAAATCAGAATACTTCATCGACATTCCAAAACTTATCTCCATTGGTTATTTTTGAATTTTCCATCTGAAAAGCTACTTAATATTCCGCGCCACATACAGGTCAGAAGTTCAACCTATTTTATAACCACACTTTCTGGAACATTCTACGACACCTGCAGGTTAAAATTTCATGATTTTTTTAAACGTAACGTTTTTTTTTCAGCATATCCTTGAACATTTAACAGCACCTGCGGGTTAAAAGTTCACCATTGTTTTAAGTTGCAAATGTACCTTCCAAATGCAAGTAGCACGTCTGGTTGAGCTGAGCACATTCCATCCTATCGTATGGACTCCACGTTTAGACTGCTCATTATTAAGCAATAACAAACATGCTTTTTCACGCAACTAATATGCATCCTAGTTTTTAGTACCCAATGCTTCTTATCTTCCAATCAATTATCGTTTTCTGTGGGGAAAAAATAATTTTCCCCAATTTTTAAACATATCTCTTACTCTACGAAGGAACTGCATGAGCTACAGACATCTTCCCATACCTTCCAGCCATACCTTCAAAATGCTAGTGTGGATCGTAGGACATAGCTATGTTTTCTGGTGCAAGAGGTATGCAGAACAGAGACTTAGACCTAGGTTTACAAAATGTGGACATTAAATGGTTTGCACAGAGAGGATTGAAGTGGCACCAATTGTTGCATTTGGTTAAAACCTGTTTGCATCTCCAACACCCTGACCTCATGATTGTGTATTGTGGTGGAAACGACCTAGGCACATTGACTGGGGTAGATTTGGAAATGCTTATGAAGGACACCTTTCGACAACTGATGTCGCTTTTGCCTCAAACTGTCTTTGTAAATTCCAATATATGCCTGTTGGAAAACGAGGCAGCATCTGTGAGGCCTGCACAAATAACATGACTACATTTGTCCTTCACTGGGAACCAAACACCCAATTGTAGCGCCTGACTCTCAGATGGTAGCGTTGCAGAGCAGTCTGAGGCTTACTCAAGGGAGGTGGTGTGGGCTAGTAATCGCCATTTGCAGGTGCACAAAAATAACACTCAATAATTGATTGTCCAGTCTGTACTTTGCTTTATAAAAGTAAGAGTACATTTATGAAACACACACACCACTCAATACTATGCACCAATTTACAAATATACATAAGCTCTTGGAATTACTTTGTGACATTGCATAACATCTCCACCCCTTCCGCAGGGGGTTTGGGTCTAGTACCACCACTCCCATGTATGCACATCAACTTGCCCCCAATGCAGTTAGTTGAACATAACCTGGAGCGAGGGCCCTGCGCACTGGCACCATCCCAGTGGCGACCCACCCCATTACCTCAACAAGCATTAAAAAGGAGTAAACCTGCCTTGGTGACACATGACCCTGACTGAGCATCTCCTACTGACCATAAAGTATGCACCTCTATATCCTAAGCTAAGCGCAGCAGCAAGAATACATGTTTACGCATACTTTAGAATGACACTACTCATCACCTTGGTTGATCATTTGAATGCATTGCAATTACAGCCCCTAAAGGCATCACAGATGAAATCACAGGATTGCGCATATACAGCCAGACACCCTAGCAGGACTGTCTGGCAACATAGCCCCACTTGGCTTATGACACCTCCTTACACATGTGACTTACAGTCCCTTCAAAAGAAGTACTCCTGGCAACTACACTTCTCCTGCAGTGTGCCTCTTCACTTTAAAAGGAATCACAGGTAAAAGCATGGGATTACATCAATACAGCCAGACCCTCTAGCAGGAAGGTTCAGCAACATAACTCCATGTAGCTTAACATCACCTTACACAGGTACTTCACTTTACACATGTGACTTTCAGTCCACCTAAAAAGAAATAACCAATAGTAAATGCATTTCGGTGCAATTACACCACTTCACCTCCAGGGGATGCCCTTCTCCAGACATCCCCAAACTCAGCCCTTCACTCAGTGATGCACTTCATAGTACACCCTCAGCTGTAGAACATACGTTCCAGCCTAGAAGGTGTTAAAGGCTGGCTGAGCCCTTGAGAGGTTATTCTTTCAGATGCCCCGTGAAACTTAGGGGTAGACTGTTCTTCTTTATGCTGGGGGAGACTGCGGTGCTCCTGCAGCCCCCCCTGCACCCCTTTTCACAAGTGAGGGTGACCCCCTCCTCTGGGGGCCACCAGGCACCAAAATGGCAGATTTCTTTGTGATGTGGGGGGGGGAAGACTGGGCCTCTCCAACAGCTCCCCCAGCACCTTTTCACAAGTGAGGGTGACCCCCCTACTCTGGGGGCCACAAAGCACCAAAACGACAGATTTCCAAATGCCTGGCGACGCATTATGCGGCGCTTCATGCTCCTCTTTACCAGCCCCCGCCACTGGGAACAGTCTCCTCTGCCCTCTGGGACTCTGAGAGCGTAGATTCAGCAGTGTGCTGTCTTCACTGGCTCCCTGCGCCAGTCTTTCGCCAGGCTCTCTTTCTGGGCCACTCTTGTCCCTGCGCAAAGGCCCCTGTTTCTGTGCACCAGTCCTGGGCTCTTCTTCTGGTGCTGATAGGGTCCTGGGGGCAGTCAGGGGGTCACTCCTTCCAACTGCCCATTGCGCCAGGCTCCAGCACCTTCAGCCTCAGCCGAGCACACACCCCAGAGAGCTTCTCTTCCTGTGCAGGCACTTTTTAAAAGTTGAGTAGGGGGCTGGCAGGAAGTCTCTGTTGGTCTTATCAAACAGCGACACATCACGCCCCTGCCCCTGCTCCCTCCTTCTTGTCCAGCCTCTCGGTTTGTTAAAAATGGTGTCATCCAGTGTCTCTGAAGCCCCTTTCGCCCATGCTGCCTTCCCTCCTTGATGCAGCCTGGTGCCTGGCACCCAGTGACAGCTGCTGATGGATGAGCCTGTAGCCCCTCCCATCTTCTCTTCGTGGAGAGGAGGCCCTAGCTTGTGGAAGAAAGGTTATCAATCCATCCAGCTGAGGTCAGCCCTCAGCCTGGGTCTGGTCCTGGCTGGTTCACAGAAATATGACAGTTTTGGATGACCCAAAAGCAGTACAAATATGACTTTGGACTCTGCAGAATACTTCTTTTCACCTCCAATACAATGGACTTTAGAGCGTGTCTGGAAACTGTAGGCCTTGTGGAAGTTAATTTAGCCATGGGCCCACATTCCCTTAGGGAAATAATGAAGTGAAAACACAGTAAAACACACTGACTTCCCTGGCATGTTTCTTTCCAGTGTATAAAGCCTATTCCAATATCACCATCCAATACTGCATAAGTCCTGCCACACCATTCACTTTGTAGCTGCTCCTGGACTGCGCACGCTAGGAATCTCCCCTGCGCAGCCCATACACGTGTGCACATGCATGTACACATGTGTCTGCATGTAACCAGCCCGGTGTCCCTTACTCCAGCTGCTGCGCAGTGGCCTGGTCAAGCCAGGGGAGCACCAGTAAAATCCCAATGCAGTCTCTTACAGCCTGAGTTCACTGTGGGTGAGTTCCAACTTATGAGGCTCCCCCACAGTAAAATCTCAACAATTAGGTGCTCAAAAAACAAAAAAACCGGGCAGCCCATAGTGTCAGAACCACCTTCTAACACACGCCGCGCCCAGCTGATTCCTACAGGGTAGAAGTAGCCACTCTACATAGGTACACTTCCCGTAGTCAGCGATAACTAGTTATAAGGGGTTCTGACCAGACCCCCCCTTACTGACCAGTTATCCGCTTAGACCATCTACTCCTCCCATCCATGAAATCTCCACCCATGACAGGGATCCCAGACTACCCTAAGAACCCTCCGGGTTCTAGGTTAGATACCTCTAGGTCACTCATGGTCTACATGGACTCAGCCTAACTATGCTCACCTTTGCCCTTGGGCATGCAACACTATGCCTACCACTTCTCCAGACAAGGGTCCAGTGCCTCAGCACCGATGCGGTCTTCTGCGATAGGTCTAAATCCCATCCCCTGGGTCACTAGCTGGTCTCTCTTCCAGAGTTTGTTCCAACCAGTACCCTCTCTCCATTTGGTCCTTGCACCCCAAAGATGCAATCTCTCTGGACCCTCACCCTCAGCCTGCCGCTGAGGTCATTCTGCTGCCACCACCCTTTCGGGATGACAGTCTTCCCTAAAGAAAGCACTGCCACTTGTGCTTCCCCACTCAGAAAAGCACCCTTTGGCCACTGGCCTGGCTCCCTGATAGGACCTCAAACCGGCCTCACCACCACACTGGCAGTGCCAGGGAGGAACACTGAGGGTGCCTCATCAGACATCCTACAGCTCATTCCCCCCGTCAGTAGCTCCACCCGGAAACTACCCCTGGAACCTTGACCCCTTCCTTGTTCTCCGCTGCGAGAACAGGGCCTATGTACCCTTCCCTCCGAGAGGTGCACTCCCCTCCAGGAGTACCCTTAGAGAGCCTGTGGGTTCCGAGTTAGCTAGACCCAGACCCACCTCTCATGGCTCCCCCCGGTCTCCCTGCAGCACCTTGGGAGACCGCCCAGGGACCTACATGGTCCCTGGATGGCCTGCACCACCCCTTATGAAGAGCAGGGTCCCTTCACTTAAGATAGGCCCCACCTGCCTTCAGGGTAGAACTACCACTCTCAGCCAGGGACCCTAAAGATCCCGGCTAGGCCTGCGCACCACCCCTTCACGAAACACAGGGTCCCTTCACTTAAGATAGGCCCCACCTGGCTCCAGGGCGGTACTACCTCCATCAGCCAGGGACCCTAAAGATCCTGGCTAGGCCTGCACCACCCCTTCGCGAAACACAGGGTCCCATCACTTAAGATAGGCCCCACCTGTGTTCAGGGTGGTACTACCTGACAGAAGTCCACCTCCTGCCTCCAGCTGGGGGAACACCCCCATGCTCTTGGTCCTTGGGTCCAAGTCCCACAGGACCTACCTGACTGGTTACCGGCTAGGCCTCGCCCCAGCCACCACTTCAGGTTCCCTCCACCAGCTCCTGGTCCTTGGGTTCAAGTCCCACCGGACCTACCGGACTGGTCACCGGCCACCCGACCCGACACCTCAGGATCCACCACTAACCCTTCCCCTGGAAACTAGGGAGCACATCGCCCCCACTCAGATCTCCACTGGGTCAGTTACCTAGCCCATCTAGGGTACCTAGGGGCTACCACTACACACCATCACTCAAGAACTCCCCTCCTTGGGGGCCACCCACTACCAGGGGCCACACCTGGGTTGCTCACCTCCCCACCAGTAAACCTGGGGGACCTGCCTGATACTCAACTCTACCACACCCTCCTCCCACTGTGGAAAACGTTTCTTGGGGTCCCCCACCATGGGAACCCCTGGGGCGCTACTACCTGGGGTAAAGAAACCTCCTGCCCCACCCTTCCAGTGGTTTTGGCCTGCGCCATTAGCAAGAAACTTCCAGTGGGGGAAGGATATCTGGGGCCCCTCCTGTGGAAACCCTCCCTGCCCTTTAAAAGTGCGGGAACCTCCCAGGACCCCTACTTCTCCTGTCCCCCTTGAAGGTCAATCCACCCCTACACCCCCACCTGTGATGTAGGTATCAGTTGCTGTCCCTATCTCTTGAGGAGACACCCTCCTCATGCAGGTGTAGTGTATGTAGTGTTAGGGTTCAAAGGTGTACAATATGGCTTAGAACATTTGTATGCAATCATTTCCTGGAAAGCACCATCCCGCTAGCACATTATAATCAACATAGCACGGTCATATCAATACAGCTTACATTTAAACCATAATAACTTCACATGACACATATGGGCGCTGGGCTTTCCTTTCCCATACCTTTAGTTCACATAACCAAAACTTTGAACCTTTCTCAGAGCCTTGCGCTCTTCCATTTGCTCATTGATGCATAGGTAATGTGTGGCAAAACTGGACTTATCAAATGCTATAAATGCGCACCAGAATGGGATACTATGTTTCCCGCCGCTAGACACCAATGTTGGAAAATGAGGCAGCATCTGTGAGGCCTGCACAAATAACATGGCTACATTTGTCCTTCACTGGGAACCAAACACCCAATTGTAGCGCCTGACTCTCAGAGGGTAGCGTTGCAGAGCAGTCTGAGGCTTACTCAAGGGAGGTGGTGTGGGCTAGTAATCACCATTTGCAGGTGCACAAAAATAACACTCAATAATTGATTGTCCAGTCTGTACTTTGCTTTATAAAAGTAAGAGTACATTTATTAAACACACACACCACTCAATACTATGCACCAATTTACAAATATAAATAAGCTGTTGGAATTACTTTGTGACATTGCATAACATCTCCACCCCGGTGGGGTCTAGTACCACCACTCCCATGTATGCACATCAACTTGCCCCCAATGCAGTTAGTTGAACATAACCTGGAGCGAGGGCCCTGCGCACTGGCACCATCCCAGTGGCGACCCACCCCATTACCTCAACAAGCATTAAAAAGGGGTAAACCTGCCTTGGTGACACATGACCCTGACTGAGCATCTCCTACTGACCATAAAGTATGCACCTCTATATCTTAAGGGCTAGCAGTCTGGGGTCTTCACCTAAGCACAGCAGCAAGAATCCATGTTTACGCACACTTTAGAATGACACTACTCATCACCTTGGTTGATCATTTGAATGCATTGCAATTACAGCCCCTAAAGGCATCACAGATGAAATCACAGGATTGCGCATATACAGCCAGACACCCTAGCAGGACTGTCTGGCAACATAGCCCCACTTGGCTTATGACATCTCCTTACACATGTGACTTACAGTCCCTTCAAAAGAAGTACTCATGGCAACTACACTTCTCCTGCAGTGTGCCTCTTCACTTTAAAAGGAATCACAGGTAAAAGCATGGGATTACATAAATACAGCCAGACCCCCTAGCAGGAAGGTCCAGCAACATAACTCCATTTAGCTTAACATCACCTTACACAGGTACTTCACTTTACACATGTGACTTTCAGTCCACCTAAAAAGAAATAACCAATAGTAAATGCATTTCGGTGCAATTACACCACTTCACCTCCAGGGGATGCCCTTCTCCAGACATCCCCCAACTCAGCCCTTCACTCCGTGATGCACTTCATAGTACACCCTCAGCTGTAGAACATAAGTTCCAGCCTAGAAGGTGTTAAAGGCTGGCTGAGCCCTTGAGAGGTTATTCTTTCAGATGCCCCGTGAAACTTAGGGGTGGACTGTTCTTCTTTATGCTGGGGGAGACTGCGGTGCTCCTGCAGCCCCCCTGCACCCCTTTTCACACTTGAGGGTGGCCCCCTCCTCTGGGGGCCACCAGGCACCAAAATGGCAGATTTCTTCGTGATGGGGGGAAGACTGGGCCTCTCCAACAGCTCCCCCAGGACCTTTTCACAAGTGAGGGTGACCCCCCTCCTCTGGGGGCCACAAAGCACCAAACCGGCAGATTTCCAAATGCATGGCGACGCATTATGGGGCGCTTCATGCACCTCTTTACCAGCCCCCGCCACTGGGAACACTCTCCTCTGCCCTCTGGGACTCTGAGAGCGTAGATTCAGCAGTGTGCTGTCTTCACTGGCTCCCTGTGCCAGCCTTTCGCCAGGCTCTCTTTCTGGGCCCCTCTTGTCCCTGCGCAGAGGCCCCTGTTTCTGTGCACCAGTCCTGGGCTCTTCTTCTGGTGCTGATAGGGTCCTGGGGGCAGTCAGGGGGTCTCTCCTTCCAACTGCCCATTGCGCCAGGCTCCAGCACCTTCAGCCTCAGCCGAGCAAACACCCCAGAGAGCTTCTCCTCCTGTGCAGGCACTTTTTAAAAGTTGAGTAGGGGGCTGGCAGGAAGTCTCTGTTGGTTTTATCAAACAGCGACACATCACGTCCCTGCCCCTGCTCCCTCCTTCTTGTCCAGCCTCTCGGTTTGTTAAAAATGGTGTCATCCAGTGTCTCTGAAGCCCCTTTCGCCCATGCTGCCTTCCCTCCTTGGTGCAGCCTGGTGCCTGGCACCCAGTGACAGCTGCTGATGGATGAGCCTGTAGCCCCTCCCATCTTCTCTTCGTGGAGAGGAGGCCCTAGCTTGTGGAAGAAAGGTTATCAATCCATCCAGCTGAGGTCAGCCCTCAGCCTGGGTCTGGTCCTGGCTGGCTCACAGAAATATGACAGTTCTGGATGACCCAAAAGCAGTACAAATATGACTTTGGACTCTGCAGAATACTTCTTTTCACCTCCAATACAATGGACTTTAGAGCGTGTCTGGAAACTGTAGGCCTTGTGGAAGTTAATTTAGCCATGGGCCCCACATTCCCTTAGGGAAATAATGAAGTGAAAACACAGTAAAACACACTGACTTTCCCTGGCATGTTTCTTTCCAGCGTATAAAGCCTATTCCAATATCACCATCCAATACTGCATAAGTCCTGCCACACCATTCACTTTGTAGCTGCTCCTGGACTGCGCACGCTAGGAATCTCCCCTGCGCAGCCCGTACACGTGTGCACACGCATGTACACATGTGTCTGCATGTAACCAGCCCGGTGTCCCTTACTCCAGCTGCTGCGCAGTGGCCTGGTCAAGCCAGGGGAACACCAGTAAAATCCCCATGCAGTCTCTTACATCCTGAGTTCACTGTAGGTGAGTCTCAACTTATGAGGCTCCCCCACAGTAAAAGCTCAACAATTAGGTGCTCAAAAATCCAAAAATCCGGGCGGCCCATAGTGTCAGAACCACCTTCTAAAAATGCCAAAGACAGAAGTGGAAATGGCCAAACCCATTTTGTCCTCAGATTGAAAAATCTAGGAAGAATATCAACAAAGCTGTGTCTGCATACCTCACAGACCAGTGAATGGGGTCGATCTACAACAACAACATACGTTTTGATATGGCTGATATCTACAGAAGTGATGGAATACACTTCACAGATCAGGGAAATTGAGTTTTTCTGAATAACCTGAAGCTGTGCATCCGCACTTATATGTAGCTCCAACTAAAAAACACAAGGGCTTTTTTTAGAGCCGCCTTATAACTGACAACTTAGGCCCGCTATTTTAGGGCCATGTAACGGCAACTCACGCACCCTCGCCAAAATGTATTCTCCACACAGCTGTGGCGCAGCGGCCACACCATCTGATTTTGGAGCACAGAGCTCTCGCTCTGATCAATGACTCTAGTGACAGATCATGATAGCACCATGGGACTCAGAGCAATAGCTCACTTAATTTCCACGCCGGCCCCCAGCACCTGCAGACCTGTACGAGTGAGTAGTTTGCACTTTACAAATACCGCATTGATTGGAAACAGCAGAATTGAACTTCACACTCCCTCTGTCGCACCCCCCAATCACCCTACAGACGTCACACTGTTTAAAACAAAAGTTCCTCCTAGTACGTATGCACACATGCTGACACTACTTGGACAGGTGTGCCGCAGCGGCCAGAAAACATGAGTTCAGAGCACAGGGCTCACGGTTTAATCCCCTGCTCCGCCAGTAGCTCAGCTCAGCACCATGTGACTCTGAGCAATAGCTCACTTAATAGCTCATATAATTTCCACGCAGACCTCCAGGGCCTTCAGACCCAAAGGAGTGAGTAGTTTGCGCTTTACAAATACCGTATTGATTTACCTTTGCACTCCCTGTATAACACTGCCTAAGCACCATATACAAGTTACTGTGTTCCAAGCAAAACTTCCTCCTACTACGTATAAAATATTACTGACACTACTTGGACAGGTGTGGCACAGCGCCCAGAGCACATGACTTCACAGCATAGGACACACAGTTTTGGCTCACGGTTTCATCCCCGAGTCCAGCAGCAGTTCAATTTAGCAGCATAACACTCTAGGCAATACCTCACTTAATTACCGTACCCCGCACTTTCAGACCGGTAGGGGTCAGTAGTTCAGCGCCTTTATCCCCGAGTCCGGCAGCAGCTCAGCTTACGCTCCCAGCGCCATTAGACCCATACGAGTGAGTAGCTTGCACTTTCCAAATACCAAATACATTTGATACGCGCGAATTTACCTTCGCACTCACTGTATAACACCCCCTAAACACCACACGCAACTTACAATATTTGAAATAAATGTTCCTCTAAGTAGGTATAAGTACATGCTGACACTACTTGCACAGATGTGGCACAGCAGCCAGAGCACATGACTTCACAGCATAGGACACACAGTTTGGACTCACGCTTTCATCTCCGAGTCCGGCAGCAGCTCAGCTAAGCAGCATGAGACCCCAGACAATACCTCACATATTTTCCGCACCCCAGCACTTCCAGACCAGTAGGGGTAAGTAGTTTGTCCTAGTAGGTATAAACACATGCTGACACTACTTCCACAGGTGTGGTGCAAAGGAGAGGGCACCTGACTTCTCTACATAAGACACACAGTTTGGGCTCATGCTTTAATCCCCGAGTACCGCAGCAGCTCAACTTAGCAGCATCAGTCTCTATGCAATACCTCACTTAATTTACGTACCCAGCACTTTCAGACTGGTAGGTATGAGTACTTCGCTTCGCACCCCCTCTATAGCACACCCTAAACACCCCACAGAGGTTACAGTGCTCCTATCCTCCTCTTTCCTACTTTTTTCGCACTTTTTTTCCATTACTCGCTTCGACAGAATCACAAAATGGCGGCCACCACTTCCTAGTTGCAACCGCTCGCAGCGCTCCCAACCAAAAATTTCATGAACATTCATCAAACGACGCCAAAGTTATAAGCAAAACAAAAAATGCTCTTCCTATGGAAACTTGGTCCTAACTATAACTACCTACTGGCGACCGTCAGTAGGTAGTATATCTGAATATATATATATATATATATATATATATATATATATATATATATATATTTATATATATAATCTACTGGTGGTCGCCAGTAGATAGTTATAGTTACAACCTAGTTTCCATAGGAAATCTCAAAATTCTATTTTGAATAACTTTGGCGCCGGTTGACGAATCCTCGCGATATTTTCAAAACAAATGGGGTGCTCCGTTCAGCTCCTACCCTGAAAGTCTCGGGGTGATTCGTCAAGCGGGGGCCGAGAAAAAGGGGGGTCCCAAAACGCATTTTCCCGAAGCATTTTTCCATAGGACCTTTAGTCGCAGCTACAGCCCGAACGGCTGAACAGAATTACGTGAAATTTGGCAGAGAGGTAGCCATAAGGTCAAGGAAGTGCCTTTGGTGGGTCTGGTGTAAATCTGTTCAGTATTTCCTGAGAAAATAGCATTTAAAATCATATCAATATCTATATGCGCGCACCGTGCGCGCACGGTGGGCGCACCCTGCCGTGCGCGAGCGCATTTCTGATTGGTTGTTAGATGTCGGTAAACATTCGAATCGGTCGAAACCAGGAAGTGTCGGCCGCCATTTTGTCTCTCGCAGTCTGAGGGGGTGAAAAACAAAGGTGTAGAACGTAAAAAGGGGGCAGAGTGGACAGTTCCTGACCCCCTAGCCTTGGTCAGGGGGTCACAGAAGGACCCCCAAGGGAGGAAAAAACAATTTTTTTATTTTTTTAAATCGCGAGGTGTGCGCACCGCGCGCGCACGCATCCACTGCGAACCGTGGGTGCCCGCGCTCGGTGCGCGAAGCAAACCGTGCGCGCACGGTGCGCGCACGGTGCGCGCACCTCGCAATTTAAAAAAAAAAAAAAAATTATTTTTGAAAAACCTGAAAAAACTTTTTTTTATAAATACATAACTTAGCATTTAAAAAACCGTGCAAATTCACTGAAAAAAACCATAGGTTTCACACACGTTATAGTTACGAATTAGCATTTAAAAAACCTTGCAAATTCACTTAAAAAACCATAGGTTTCACACATGTTATAGTTAGCTGGACATTTCACTCGTAACAAACCAATGAAATTCCCCTGTTATAGTTAGTGCAGGCAACTATAACTCACGTGACCGCAATCCTCTGCTGATGACGTCAGATATTACATCACTGTATTTAGACACTGATTTACCCATGTCTTCTTCCATTAATCTTTAGCTATACATATATTACAAATATTTATTTTTCAGAAAGACACATATGTCATCAGTGATGTAATATCGGACGTCATCAGCAGAGGATTGCGGTCGCGTGAGTTATAGTTGCCTGCACTAACTATAACGGGGGAATTTCATTGTTTTTTTACGAGTGAAATGTCCAGCTAACTATAACATGTGTGAAACCTATGGTTTTTTAAGTGAATTTTCAAGGTTTTTTAAATGCTAATTCGTAACTATAACGTGTGTGAAACCTATGGTTTTTTCAGTGAATATATATATATATATATATATATATATATATATATATATATATACACATCTGGTGAAGGTTCCTTTGTCGAGGTTTTAGTTGGAAAATTGACTAGCAAATGTTCAAAGTTTCTTTAACTCTCATTACAAGTCACAACAACAAACTTCTGAAGTGGAAGAGTATTCGGTGAAGACATATTAGCCACTTACTTGGGGATAGGTTTGATAGTAATGAAACTAACTTCAGATCGCGGCTAAGAAACACTAATCATTGAGAAGACTAGCGGCCATGTGATCAAGGCCCGTGGGAAGGGCTGAAACGCGTCATGGCGACCTCTTACACCGATTAAACTCTTTTGCACCGATTTGTGGTCCGTATCCGTTTGTTTGCCTGAAGGAGTACGCAGTACGAACAGAGCATCTAAATATATATATATATATATATATATATATATATATATATATATATATATATACATCTGGTGAAGGTTCCTTTGTCGAGGTTTTAGTTGGAAAATTGACTAGCAAATGTTCAAAGTTTCTTTAACTCTCATTACAAGTCACAACAACAAACTTCTGAAGTGGAAGAGTATTCGGTGAAGACATATTAGCCACTTACTTGGGGATAGGTTTGATAGTAATGAAACTAACTTCAGATCGCGGCTAAGAAACACTAATCATTGAGAAGACTAGCGGCTAAGACTGAGAAGAAAACACACTACTCATGAACTCCTTCTACTCATGCGCTGAGTCAAAACAAGCTATCACGAGCAGCCGCTGAAGAGAATTTTCTTACTTCGATAAGCAACACTGAGGGCCCGATTCACAGAACTAACTTAAGACAAAATCCTAAACTTACTACCATTTTGGTATTCACAGAAGGCATTTACTCATTTTGGTATTCACAGAAGGCACTTAGTCATTTTGGTATTCACAGAAGTTAGGAGTCCTAACTTTAGGACTCCTAAATGCCTTCTGTGAATACCAAAAGTCTTAAAATTAGGATTTTTCTCAGTTTAGTAGTAGTATAGTTAGGACTCCTAACTTTAGGACTCCGAAATGCCTTCTGTGAATACCGAAAGTCTTAAAATTTTGATTTTTCTCAATTTAGTAGTAGTAAAGTTAGGACTCCTAAATGCCTTCTGTCAATACCGAAAGCCTTAAAATTAGGATTTTTCTCAGTTTAGTAGTAGTATAGTTAGGACTCCTAACTTTAGGACTCCGAAATGCCTTCTGTGAATACCGAAAGTCTTAAAATTTTGATTTTTTCTCAATTTAGTAGTAGTAAAGTCAGGACTCCTAACTTTAGGACTCCTAAATGTCTTCTGTGAATTCCGAAAGCCTTAAAATTAGGATTTTTCTCAGTTTAGTAGTAGTAAAGTTAGGAGTCCTAACTTTAGGACTCCTAAACTGAGAAAAATCCTAATTTTAAGACTTTCGGTATTCACAGAAGGTATTTAGGAGTCCTAAAGTTAGGACTCCTAACTTCTGTGAATACCGAAGTGAGTAAGTGTCTTCTGTGAATACCAAAATGAGTAAGTGCCTTCTGTTAATACGAAAATGGTAGTAAGTTTAGGATTTTGTCTTAAGTTAGTTCTGTGAATCGGGCCCTGAGACACTACCTTCTCTGACTGGAATTACAGTTGAAGTGCATGGCCCTCAGAAAGAGCCCGCGCGATGATGGCACAGCAAAACAGAATTCAAAACAACTAGACCGCAGAGATCACCACCTCAGAATCTCAGCGGCCATATAGGAATTCTTTATCTACATAAGTTCTGCAGCCTTTTCAGCATGATGCTTGCTTGAAACTTCCAGAAGGGGCATCGTTTTCTCCATTGAGGATACTTAACAGTTCTCAATTAATTTCTGTGCTTAATCAGGTTCATGACTTAACCAAGGTACAAATCTAAGTTTTGACAAGCATCAGGGATAGAGTCATGACATCTATCCCTGATGCTTCAGATCTGGAGGCCATCCAACTAGCCCTTGGAGTCACCCTGTGGTCCTACGTTTACTGGTGCTGGCCTAGTCCTTCTCACCCAGGCAAGAGGGCAGCAGGACAGCAGGAAAGCACAGCAGGAATTCTGGGCAGCAGTCCAGCAGAGTGTCAATCCTTCCGGCAGCACAACAGTCCTACTTTCTGGTAGAGTCCCAGAGTCCACAGATTCGGAAATGTACTGAAGAGTTGGGCCTGAGGGTTCAATATTTATATGTGATATCCACTTTGAGTTTGAGGCGGCTTCTGGATTTTTCTGCCCCCTGAGGTGTCAGGCATCCTCTTCCTCCATGTCCTGGCCCCAGTTTCTCTAGGGTCACAAAGTGCCACTGTCAAACCCTTTGTGAGAGTGCTCAGGACCAGCCTTTGTGATTTGCAAGTGTGGTAGGTGACAACTCCTCCCCCTTGTTGACTCAGAGTGGCCCATCCTGCCAACGCCGATCTTCCCCTTTTTACACTACTAGGAGCAATACACAAAGACCAACTGCACCAACTAATAAGGACAAGAACATACCAACTTTGTAAAAGTGGTATTTTACGAATTGTGATAAAAAATCTGATTAACCATTAAAGGGGGCTTTTAATTACAATTCTTTAGACACCAAACTTGACCTGTCTTCTTCTTCCCAATTGAAAGTTATCACTTATGAAATGTAATAAGATAACCCAGTGTTACCCTATGAGAGAATCAGGCCTTGCAGTAGTGAAAAATAAATTTAGGAGTTTTTTACTTCTCGGTCATAAAAACTTAAAAGTACATGTCAAACTTTTTAAAAACACTGCACCCTGCCCTCTGAGCTGTGTAGGGCCTACCCTAAGGGATACTTTTATGTATAAAATAGGAAGGTTTGGGCCTGGTAAGAGGTTTATGTTACCAGCTCCAAATGTCAGTTAAAAACTTCACACAGAGGCTGCAATGGTAGGCCTGAGGCATGTTTAAAGGGCTATTTAAGGAGGTGGCACAATCAGTGCTTTAGGCTCATTAGTAGCATTTAATTTACACGCCCTACGTATAGGTAGAACCCCTTGACTAGGGTGTTTCAAATGGATTCATTAGGCCAATTGGGTACAAACCAATTCAATTCTACCCTGTTTAAAGGAGGGAGAACAAGCACTTTAGCACTGATTAGCAGTGGTAAAGTGTCCCGAGTTTTAAAGGCCCAAAAAAATGGGTTCTGAAAACAGTAGGGTGAAGGCAAAACGTTTGTGAATGACTCTGCAGACAGGGCCGAGTTCAACAGATCTTTTGTTGTGATTTGATTTTAACCTGAAAATCAGTATAAGGTCTAAGTTCTCGACTCACCCTGGGGTATAGTGGCCCTGCCCAGTGATTATGTATAACTGTATTTTCTAGCTGTGTAGGTGAAGACCTACCATACTACCACTGAGAGTTAAATGCTGATGGAGTTGTTCTTGGGGTATTCTGTAATGTCATAGCAGGATGGACCCCTAGCCATCAGAGAAAAGCGACACCAGCTCCCACAGCTGAGAGTCAGTAGACCCTGCTTGCATGGTAGAACCCAAAAGGGGTCTGACAAGTGTAACTACACTTGCTGATGATCTTTGAGGGTTGAACCCAACCAGACAGTCGGGATTTCTACAAATAATATTCATGTTGTAAATGTACATTCCATTGATCTGAATAGTGGGGGAAATGTGCATATTCATTGGTTAAATGGAAAATCGAACTAGTTTGACCTCACAAGATCCAACGTAAGTAACTAGGCACAATGGGCCCGATTCACAAAAGTAGATTGAGACGAAAGTCTAACTTTACGACTTGTGGTATTCACAAAGGACATTTACTACTCATAAATGCTCTTTGTGAATACCAAAAGTACAACTTTACGACTTTCAAGGGCATTTACCCGTAGTAAATGCCATTTGTGAATACCGAAACTCGTAAAGTTATACTTTCGTCTTATTTTACCTTTGTGAATCGGGGCCTATGCATTTGAATAATATGTTATCCGCACCACAGCTTTTCGTAAACTGCAATTACCTCCTGAAAACATTCTCAGTGAAAAAAAATCAGAAAGTAGCTGAATATGCCGTTGTTTTAACTCTTCGACTATCACTCCTTTCAAAGATTTTCAGTTTATGGAGAAGCCTTTACAAGTCTCCTCACTTATTCACTCACTAAACATAAATAGAAATTCAAACGAGGCTGTATGGATGCATTACTGCCATTTTTAAGAGCAGGGACAGTTGCTTAGCTGTGGCACCTGAAAAACACCTCCAACGAAAGGTCTCCGAATCAACGGATTATAGTAGGCCCGACTGTAGGTGTGAAAGTTCCTTGTTTAGCCCACAAAGAACTGTCCCTCTCAGAGGAAACAGTACTGACATCACTAGAGGGTACCAGGGTATTCAGAAAAACCACAGAGCGATTAATCGTCTCGCCCTGCTTTCTTTTCCATTTGCCGAGTTGTGTGACATGTCATGGGGACAAAAATAAAAGATTGCTCCGCGTTTGCTGGTCTCCCTGAATTCCATTTCTGAAAGAACATTTTTTTGAAAAAATAACACCCTCCCAAACTGCAAACACACTTAGCCCATGCGGCCAGGGAGTGGGAGGAGGAACTAGCATCTTATGTTTACCTGTGCACCTGCACCAGGGAAAAAATGAGCTGCCCTCGGCCCCACCCCGCCGACGACCTGTGTGAAGCAACACGGGACGGATGCCAAGGTCCTCTGGCACACAGTATAAAAGACTGGTCTCGGGCACAGGTGAATCGTTCCTCCTCGCCAACTCCAGTTCGGTACCTCCGTGGCCGAACTACAGGGAAGATGGGCGCGCGCTGGAGGGTCCAAACGCCAGTATGGGTCCTTCTATTGGCCGTCGCCTCTTTCCAACAAAAAGGTAGGCACTTCCCCGCATTCCCACGCGCTGGACTGTTGGAAATAAAGTTATTTTGTATTTGGAAGCAGAAAAGCCTTTACACGTTTTATTTCGAGTTTTATTTTCGAAATCGGCATAATGTTCGGTCTTCCAGCATAGCTACTTAATAGATTTATTTATCTGCGGCTAAATGGGTTTAGCTGGGGGTGATGCTTTAAAATGCCTACCCATGGTACATCATTTCTAAGCTCCAAAACTGGAGCTGCTGTGATAGCCAGGCATAGTCCTCTAGGATGAATGTGTGTGAGGAGGAGGATCAGAAACTAAGGAAACACGCTTAAAAATGACCATTGTAGGGACTTTTGTTTTATTATCCTATCTGTTCCTTGCTGCTCATAGATGGGCTAACAGAGTGGCAGTGAGCGTTCCCATATGGCAAGTACATCGTCCAATGGCCAATCAGCAATTTATTTGACTGATAGATGTCGCCCAAGGTGAAGCCCTCTCGATTTGTAAAACTATAAATGACAAGTTGACAGAGAGATAAGCCAAGGGTCTGGCTTGGCTCTGAGAACACGAGTCATGTTCCGAAAATGTTTATCATGTAAATTGTGCGGCAAACGTCACAGTAGAAATATGATACATTATCTTCAACATTCAAGAAGACTATTTCCTTTATATGTGGAAGTATTTCACTTCAGTACATCAGATGTTATCCCTGCGTCGAGAAGCATTTGTTTAGAGTGATGGCTTTAAATCATGATCTAAGTCCCTGACAATAATGCCGTTAATGACAAAAAGGCAAGTCAGTTGTCACGTGACCTCTACAGGTGGCCTGGATTTTGTTTATAGTAGGAGCAGCATTATTGTCAAATCAAACAGAGGAGAGTGTATGTACAGCTCACATCCTGAACTCTTGTGTGTGAAGGGTCTCTCACGTGTAATAAGGAATAAAAGCGGGGGCTCCGTGAAAGCAGATACCTGCATAGCATCTCAACGTTTGGTCACGCGGGACTGCCCGGTCTGATCTCAGGTGTTCTGCTTTCATACTGTGTAATTCAGCCACCTGACGGGTATCTCTGTTCTGATTTACAGCAAACGCTAGTGTTGTCTATACTCTTGGCGCATGACGTTACAGATGGGTGACAGGCAAAAAGCGCCTGGAAGCTTGGTTCGTTTTGGACTGGCTGGTCCAAGACACCCCGCCCGAGGTGAGCCTTTACTGGCTCGCCCGTCTCTGTGTAAGACATGTTTTTTGTGTGAACGGCGCGTTGTACCAAGTAGGCTGCTGCAGTCTCGCAGATACGCTGTAATGATATGTATCTGCCGACACCACCCCTAAGGCACCAGGGCCTGGCAGATATAGCGCTTTTGGGGCTTCTTCCTAAGGCGCAAAGGGAGGGGAGGGGGTGCTATTGGAGCGAGGACCAGTGTGCGGAGCACAGGGAGGAGGAGCACGGTGTCTGGGATGATGGAGGCTGGCACGAGAAGCTAGCGCTGCCTCTCCCTTTGATATCGGACCCTCTTTTCCCGAGCGCTGTCTCCTCTGGGAATCTGAAAGCTAGCTATCTGCTTAAACTGTGCACACGCTGCGCGCCTTCAAAGAGGGTACGCGATGCCCCCAGGAACTCTGCTGTCCGTGTGTCCGTCTTTTTAATTCACGCACTACAGTCTTTCACGCTCAATGCCGTTTTAGCAGCCCGTGTGTGAACACGAATTGCTGTACTAATGAAGCGTAATTGTTTTTGTTTTAAAACTTTACCCAATGGTAATTGTGGCTGCATCTTTCTACATCTCTTGACTTTCGTTTTTTACAGTCGGTATCCACGGAGTGCCTCTAACCTTGTTAGTACAGGCGCAGCGGATTGGGGCTTAAACATAAGCCAGCCACAAACGGTTCCAAATATTCGGAACGTGTTAAACCTCTCCTACAGCACTTCTATGTGGTTTTGTTGTATAATCCACTCGCCGGCGCATCCGTTGTCATGTAGGTTACGCCATGTTAGTAAAAGTCTTCAATGGTTAGTGCGTGCATCGGAGTTTGTCCCGGAGCCGGGCCCCTCCTGTCAGGATCATCGATCTGCTTTTACTGTTCGTGCACGAGGAATGTGCGGCGTTCCGCTCGGAAGCTCCGCATCAAGTTGATTTCCTCCTCACAGTGCTTTCAGGGACAGTCTGACTCCGTTTACCTTGGCAGAGACATCGCACTAGCTCTAGAAGCGTTAAAAACACAGAAGGATGTCTCTATTTTCTCAAGTTATTGATTAATGATCACATGTTGATGTAGAACAATAATTTCAGCACATTTCGCCTTTGAGAGCGAGATCCGTATCCAACAGGCAGTACACGCTGATACCTGGCTCTAAGTATTTACATGCCTCAGTGACATTAGACTGCTTTAGGTCACTGGGTGGTCTTCCACGTGCCGAGAACAGGCGGAAGTTCCAAAGGAGGTCTCAGTTCTGAACTCTGACAACGAGCACGCGCCCTTGGGCGCATACGGAGGCGGACCACGTGACCTTCAGAGGCGCCTCTTGCCCTGGTACCCTAGACCGTCACCCAGGGGGGCTCTCAGCGCACTCGTCAGTACCGTACACGACCCTTTGTTCAATGTTTCAGCTTCTGCACCTGCATTCTTGTTGGTGCGCTCTCATGTCTCCCTATCATCACCTTTCATCACCTCCAACCCTGTTCTCTTCCCGCCTCAGCGTCTTCCCTTCCATCATGTAGGTTCATTGTAGCTCTGTCCTGCGCTGCCCCTTTGTCCTGCAGCTTTCGCCTGCAGGAATGCAGCCTTGCTAGTTATGTTTTAATGGAGCTTACATACCTGGGAAGGGAGGTGCCACTTCCTGACTGCGACGGCGTGTTAGATTATTGATCAGGAAAATCTTCGAATATTCACATTACCACTGTGCATAGGACGTGAACTTAATGCAGGGCACTGGAATGAAACCTGGGAATGTTAGGGAAGTAAAATGTATTGTATCCTTAAGCCGCAGTGCCTCTGGAAGTCGACTGGTTTGGTCCATGAAATAATAAAAAAATAAAATATGCGAAAAAATGGGGCTTTCCTGAAGAACTGAACCATGTTAACTTGGCCCAGACTGCCAACCTAACTGCCCATCACTGGGACGGACAGTCTGCGAGGCAGCATACATGACACAGGCAGTGACATAGAGAACACGCCTAAGCCTGCAAATGGCTGAACCTCGCGTGAAATGAGCCCCAAATAGAGTCCTGTTCTCGGGACCGTCAAAGCAAACAACAAGCTCGCATTTTACATCCTCAATAGGTGCTGGGGCCCATCGTTCAGACTGGGGGTGTGACCTGCGCTTTGTCACTCCTAAAAGCTTATGGAAATATAGAACAATTGTTGTGGCAACCAATCTCCACATTTTGGGGGTGTACGTGGCTACTCTGTGATACACTTCATTAAAGCAGCAAGTTGCCTACCTCCTATGGCATGATTCTCCTTGGCAGAACTCCATCAGGCCACTCATGTTTGCTTTTGTCCTTCCATGAGCTTCATTGCAAACTACATCTTGAAAAACAGAGACTGTTCAAAGTCATCTAGTAATACTGCTTATTTTAGCAAAGAGCAGAGTGTGAAATGAACTATCACTCACCGAGTGGTGCCCAATATTTCCATTTAAGTCGTTCTGCAGAGTCCTTCTTTTCTTGCCATATATGAGATCTAAGGGTTCTCCTTGTTTCGAGATGTTTTCATTTACTCGGTGAGGTCATATTGGGTCACCTTGCATGCCAGAAGTTATTTTATGCGCCCTCTTAAAAAGTTTCTTGCAAGGCTTTACTTACTGTGGCCACCTATTTAAAAACAACCAACATATGTATATTCTCCAGGGAAAGAAGCACAATAGAAGCTCCAGCCTCTGTCGCCATTTAGTGATCTTGCATTAATTATCTTCATCATTAATAAATAGGACAGGCTTTCTCCAAAATCTTCAATGTTAATTTTGGGTTTTCATTCACCCACGGATGTCTTTTTTCTTTGTCTTTATTCAAGGGTTTTTCCTCAGTTCTGTGGCTTCTCGTCTTATCTGTGGATTCTCATTGTTTCTGGGGGTTTCCGTTCATGCTATGGATTTTTTCGTTTTCTCTGTGGTTCTTCATTTTCAAATATTCGTATTTAGACTTTCTTACTAAGTGTTTTCTTTCATTCGAGGAGTATTCTCATTTCCAAATATTCACATTTTATGTAGAAACTCTACCGACTTTCTTGAACATTGCTATGCTCCATAATGGGCATATACAATGCAGGTTTCCCCAGAATATTGACTGAATTATCAGTTCGATAGTGATTTATTTTGCTGCACCATAATTGCCAAATAACGTATACATATACATTTTGTAGTTCTGTCTTAGATCTACTGCTGGAACAAATAATGGTGGTAACATTGTGCTATGTCTACAATTACAGCAGCTACCATGTTCTGTGTGGTGTGACTGGCACAGCAAATTAGATGTGCACTCATCCAGATCACGTTGACACTGGGTGTGCCAGCCTATCTTCTTCTCCCTATGGAAGGTGGCTAGAGCGCCTAGGCAAAGGAGATGCATTACTGGATAGCCTTTGAGAGCTTCCATTCCCAAAAGGAGAAAAATCTGTCAAACCCACAATCTTTATATTCCCAATGATTTTGTCTAGAACTTGTTCTCTAATGATAGGGAGGTGATGGCAGGAGCATGGCAGGGTGTAGCGAGTGTGCATGCTGTTTCTGCAAATGAGTTCCGCTCTTTGGGAAAAATAGGACAAGTACACGAAAAACAAATTTGTGATAATCTCGACAACAATGGGACCAATTTGAAAGATAGACAGCCGATATGATGTAGATTTATTTTTATTGACCTCCGTCATACCTGTAAGGTGCTGTTTGCAATGATGTTTCCCCTTACCCATCCTCCATTTACCTCATGTTTATCTTAATTGCTACGTCTTTCTGATTTATGTATAACCGTTCATACTATTTCTCTTTACAGCCCTTGCACAATTTAACTCTGAAACAGTCGATGATGTCGTTTACGATGTCAGCGTGGATGACAATGTTCAGCAGCAACAAATAGGTATGTACCACAAATTTCTTTTAAATCTGATTAGATGATTTTAAATCCTGTGCTCCATTACCTATATAAACAATTACTTACAAGTAATGATGCAATTTACTCTGGGCTAAAAATAGTTTGGAGTCATTTATTAAGGCTCCTTTATAATATTATGAAACTGATCAAAATCAAGAAACCTAATGAAGTGTTATCGAAAATGTATCAGTTTGTTTAAAACCTCCTAGAGTCGATTCAATGAGGTCTGGATCTGGGTAAAGTTGATCATTTAAACATTTACCTTAGAGCACAAGGATTCCATTTAAGGAAAAGCTGTCCATTCTGTAAGTGCTGCATTGAGGCCATAGAATCAGCCAAGTCCAGCCTTCTACGGTAAAGACTTTACCATCTGTTGAAAAGTGTCCACACCTGTTCTGTTGATTGTATGTGGACCATTGCAATGTTTAGATAGAAGCAAACAGTTCATAGAGGATTATTAGAAGTGGCAAAAACAAATTTATTTGGTGGCCAAATTGCAGTTGCAAATGTGAATGTAAGTTAAGGCCCCATGGCAATGCAGAGGTATCAACATCACAAAGCACTGACCCAACAATCACCTTTCAACCACGACTGGTGCCAATTTACCACACCCAAGCACACATGGGAAGGTCAATCTTTCCTCCAACACAAGGAACATAGATGAAATAAGTCAGCACAAGAAATCATCGGATCCGTCACCTTTGTTTCAATGGTAAGAATCTGCTTGTGGGTTGGATATGCTGCTCAGGTCAGTGCTTAAGGTATCAAGAAACCAATACCCAGATAGTTAGAAATTCATAATCCTAAATCCTAAAACTTTACATTTGATTGGTTTCTTCTCCTTTGAGGTGAGGAGATATCAGCCAGAGGAGTGTGTCTGCCAAAGTATACCTGCCACTGTGGGTTTTAAGGGAAAACTCTTCAGAAAGCCACTGCCCATCAGCATCACCGTCTTTCAACTCACTGAAGACATCTTCTATATGTTCTCTAAATTGCACTGTTTTTCTTTCCTTTTGCTATAGATTATGACTCAGTGTCTTCATCATCATCATCATCTCAGAAAATTAGCATCATAACAGGCTCATCGCTTACTCCAGTAGTGAAGAGTAAGTATTAAACATTAGGGTTCACAATCTTAAATGATGTGTTGATGATAGAATTGGCGAATGCCAACAAGGCTTTTGTAAAGCCTCATGATTTTGAATAGATTTAGAGTAAACAATAGTGCATTGAAATTTGATGACAATGCAAGTTAGCGCAAAAAAACTCTTGATCAAATATATTAGAAATACAAAGCAAATATGCCAATACACCTACTTGAAAAATTGCAGGTATGAAACAATGTACTGTCAACGTTCAATAGTAGAGCAGAATGGAATAACACGACTTAAAGCTTTCTCAGCTACGGAATATGCATTGAATGTAAAATAGCAATGATGTTTGTAATGCTCTTAAGGACTATATTGTATTGGCCAAACTTACTTCTTCTCTCTCAAGGAATCTGGTCAAATTTATTCACCCCAAACTACTGTATTTCTCAAAATTAATTGGTGATGTGCTTTAAGATCTGGAAACCTCGTATACTTAGCTGTTTTAATGCATGTCTGGTGTGTAAGTGGCAATAAATACAAGCTAATTCAATTGACACAGTTCAGACACTGATGAACCGCAGCATTGTGTGGGATGTTACGATCACGTTTTAAAATGTGGCAAAGGCAGTTCCGTGTCGTTACGGCCCCGTGCACATCTGCTACTGTTTGTCCCTTGGACACAGTAACTGAAGTCATTGATTAGCCAAAATGTAGGGTAATG
Organism: Triturus cristatus; assembly: GCF_964204655.1. Classification (NCBI taxonomy): domain Eukaryota; kingdom Metazoa; phylum Chordata; class Amphibia; order Caudata; family Salamandridae; genus Triturus; species Triturus cristatus. The sequence continues at coordinate 745,192,469 of NC_140583.1, forward strand.
TATAGGATCAGGTTTTGCAAACAGTCCAATCAATTGATTGATGTCTTAAACGCTCTTAATACACTTTCATTTTGTAAGTCGGAAGTCTCTATTTCTGTAGTAGTTATGCTTAGCTCAAAGTTCCGATATTCGTTAGTATGGAAATACAAAAGAACAAAAGCGTCGTTATGGTAAAGGAAAGGAAGTCAACTGAATGATTGTCAGGTATATGGAGTAAGAAGCATTCTGGTTTATGAATAAGATGACAAAGTGCAAAGCTGGAGACAGGTAAGTGAACTCCACATATGAAGACTTGGAGCGGAGTCTACTGAAAAGTGTAGCACATGCCCAAGTGAACATAAAACTCTAACCACACAAACAAGTGAAGCACAATCTTAAACTGAGTATCAATACTTGGAAAAGTATGCCTAACCACACAGTCTGGTAGTCCTTGTAGAGGTGAGTGATCACAGAATAATTGTCATGATTTCCATTCCAGCAATCAACACCGCTCACAATGGCCAAGTGTGCAGCACCTGGGGAAACTTTCACTTCAAAACCTTCGATGGAAATGTCTTCCAATTCCCAGGCACCTGCAACTATGTATATTCTTCTCACTGCAAGAGCAGCTACGAAGACTTCAACATCCAGGTCCGAAGAACGGTGGAAAATGGCGTCACCACCATCAGTCACATGACGATGATGATCGATGGAGTAGTCATTGAAATCACCAAGAACTCCATTTTGTTCAACGGGAACCCGTAAGTATTGAACTATGACTGATATGTACTGTTACTAGCACTTACATCAAACTGGCATTCCTGACATTTATATTCTGAGTATACCATGCACCAGTGTTTCTAAAGCAAGCCCCTGTGTCAGCCCCTGTTTTCCTTTCTATGCACTGCTAAGTAGATTAACGCCCTAGTCACGCCATTGCAATGTGAATGATCCTAGGAAAGGCTGCATGTGTGGTTGTCGCCCAGCCAAATATTGCAAATAGATGAGAGCTGTTCAGAAGAAGAAACGCCACTCCATGCTTGATTACATGCCTCTCTCATAAGAATCCGCATTTATTCCTGGTCATTATCTCATCATGCCACCCGTAAGACGCACCTATGAAATATATGACATATAAAGGACTACTTAAAGGTACTCTAGGAGCCTTCCTCGTACTGCAATCAAGAGATTTTAGAACGTATGACAAGCTTGTTGATCAGATTTATTATAAAGCAACATGTTTCCATGTGGCACTTCCTGTTACTGTTTATATTACAGTTTACTATTACTATCCAAACACTCAGTGTTATTGTCACACAGTTTAAGGGTCCTAAGGCAAACATTAGGCATATTATTGTTCCCTCGGCACTGTACTGAAAATGTGTTAGTGGTGTATGTCACCGAAAATATCTTCCAGGGGTCGTTGATGCTCAATGATATAAAACTGTCAATCAATCACTCAATCAATAAATCAATCAATCAATCAATCAATCAATCAATCAATCAATCAGTATTTGTGGAGACGGCTGTTTCCCCCTTGGGGTATCCAGGCATTGAGGTCTCGTTAGTCTCTAGTCTAAAAGAAGGGTCTTGAGTCCGAAGTCTGCCAGTGTTGGTGCTGTTTGTAGGTGGAAGGGGGTTGTTCCAGGACTTGGCTGCAAGGTAGGAAAATGAACGACCTCTGCTGTGGCTCAGGCGGATGCAGGGGACGTGAGCAAGTGTGAGAATAGTGAAGCGCAGTTCTCTGGTAGGCTGGTAGAAGTTTAGGCAGTGATTGATGTAGGCTAGACCCTGGTCGTAGGGAGCTTTGTAGGTGAGGATCAGCATCTTGAACTGGCATCTCTACTGTATGTGGTGCCAGTGGTGTTTCTTGAGGTGGGGTGTGATCCATTTGGGGAGGTTAAGGATGAGTCTGGTGGCTGTGTTCTATATAGTCTGGAGTCTGTTGAGGAGTTGGGTGGTGATTCTAGTCTAGAGTACATTTCCATAGTCTAACTGGCTGGTGAAGAGGGCTTGTGTGACCTTTTCCTAGTGTTGATGGGGATGCATCTGAAGATCTTCCGGAGCATGCAGAAGGTGTGGAAGCAGATAGAGGAGGTTGTGTTGACCTGTTGTTTCATAGTGAGTTTCCTGTCCAGGATGATTACAAGGTTGCTGGCGTGGTCTGTTGGTTGTAGGTGTGGAACCGAGCTCCACAGGCCACCAGGTGTTGTTTCACCGTGAGGTGTTTTTTCCAAGGATCACCACTTGCATCTTGCCTGTGTTGAGCTTCAGACAGCTGGTCCTCATCCAGTTGGTGACGTCCATCATGGCATTTCGGAAGCTAGTTCTGGTGGTGGTGGGTTCTTCCATCAGTGAGAGGATGAGTTGGGTGTGGTCTGCATTTAAGATTACATTGAGTCAGTGGGCTAGGACGATGTTGGCCAGTGGTGACATGTAGGTGTTGAAGAGGGTGTGGCTGAGTAATGATTCTTGAGGGACGCTGCAGACGATGGTCTTGGGATTGGAGATAAAGGTCGGATTCTCTGGTTCAGTACTGTTAGGAAGGATGCAATCAATTTGAAGGCATCGCCCAATGTGGTGGAGTCTTTTGACGAGAGTGTGGTGGGGTACGGTGTCGAATGCCTCTGAGAAATCGATGAGGATCAGGCTGCTGTTTCATCTTGGTCGAGGAGGGATCTGATGTCGTCGGTTGTGGCGATCAGGGCAGTTTCTGTGCTGTGGTTGGTGTGGAAGCTGGATGGAGAGGTGTTGAGTAGGTTCTTTCTTTCTAGGTATTCAGTGAGCCAGTGTTTGATGACTTTCTCAAGGACATGGGTGGAAAACGGGAGAAGTGAGATGGGTCAGCATTTTTTGAGTTCGCTGAGGTCAGCGGAGGGTTTCTTCAGGAGGGGTCTGGCCTTTGTGTGCTTCCATGCTTTGGGAAATACAGCTGTGGTGATGTTGAGGATGGTGGGAAGTGCACTACAGATTTCTTTGTGTCTGAGGTTGAAGGCGTGGTCAGGGCCGATGTCCTTTTAAACATCCACTAGTGGCGCGTGCATGCAGCAGTCAGTTAATTTGTTTTACAAATAGAGCTAGGATGAGAACTACAGCCTGTGGAATCCAACATATAAAACAAAGGAACGTATTAAGAAGTTGGCTTTCTCTGGCATTTCTGCTTCACATATGTAGAAGAGAGTCATTAGTTCAGGGAGAGTCATTAAAATAGGGATAATACTACTTCGACTTTTAAGCTTGAGGTTTTCGGCAGTGACAGTAAAGACCATGTTGCATCTTTCTCTCTAAAGATATAACTGGTACAGTGTTATTTTTCTCCTCTAATCGCCATTTGGAAGTTGTCAGTGTATATGCAGTGTGCATTCGTTTCTTAATATCCTTATTTAATATTGAAATTGAAACCATTATCCAAAGATGACACACAAAGTTCAAAACATTTTCTGTCCTTCAGAATACTGGTACCTTTCAGCCAGTCTGGAATCCAGATTCAGAAACATGGAAGTTACGTGAAAGTCAGTGCCAAGCTAGGCCTGGTCGTCATGTGGAACGAAGCTGACAACCTCCTGGTAAGTACAGCATTGGCGGCCTCTGTCATGACCTTACACAGTCGGTCGGGGTGTAATGGATAAAGTCATAATTTGCCGCTAGGGTTCTATCAAACTGTGAAAAAACTGTAATCTGGCAAGGAAATGGGAGTACCCCCCCCCCCCCCCCTGATGAGTTTCTGGTTGCTGCTCTCCTTTTTCTGATAGACCCACTGAGGAATTTCTACAAATAAGGGGTGAATCCTAAATTTGTGATTGTACAAATTTCTTATTCTAGTCAGACTTCTGAACTTGGAAATGCACTTCGTGAGGATGTAAACTCTAACAAAATCATGATTTCTGGAGGTTTTTGTTTTGCATATGTAAGTTGAACGTTCAGTCTCAGAGAACTTTGAGAATCACACATTTATACCATGCAAGGAGGAGCAGCCTCCATAAAGGAAAAATGCATGAGATTTACAGACAAGCATGGCCCAAAAAATGACAAATTTGGTCATTTGAGCCACAGGCACATGGACACCTCGATGGAACAAAACAGTTAACTACACATAGCTATCTTACTGAATAAATATTTTGATTTTATTGATAGAAATAAGAGAGTATACCATGGAAATGACACTTCAATGAAAACATTTGCTGATTTTATAAAAACGTCACATGGAAGGGGGCAAAAAAATCATTATGCCAAGAAAACCAAATAGTGCAAAAATTTTCGAAAGCTACATCAATACTCTGGTCTTCTACCACCGAAAGCCAAGTCTCCCAGTTAATTGTTCTCCTTTCTCTCGATACAGCTCGAACTGGACGACAAATACGCCAACCAAACCTGTGGGCTTTGTGGAGACTACAATGGCATTTCCGAAAACGAGTTTCTGTCCAATGGTAAATATTATATCATTCGTTTCCTCCCACGGTGGTCAGCAGGTGTGCTTCTGTGCTCTCCACTACACATGTCCTCTTGTATATCCATGCGTATGTCCACTCCCATCCCCCCACTCTCCTCAGAGTTACTTCTGGGAAGAGGCAATCATCTGCACCTTTTAATACCGAGAAGGGGCCCCAGCAGGGCCTGTGAGCTGCAGCTGCGGTTCCTGGAGGCCAGAAGTACCCCAGGGTTGGGAGGAAGGTGACCTGCTGTGGCTCACCACTGCACAGATGCACCTTTTTGCAAGCAGTCCAATCTTGGGAGTTTCTCCAAGCACTCTGCTGGCACCCTTGAAACAGCGCTTTTCTTCTAACCTTTAGCCATGCTGTACAGTATCCCTGCTCTGCAGCATGGCTAAAAGACATTGCCAAAGTCTACAGTTCTAGTATAGGTCAAAGTTATTTGCTTTGTCAATGCTTGTTAGTTTGTGAGCTCCACCATCAGGCCATTGGGATGGGCTCTGAGAATAATTGTGCCCAGACTCATGGAAAAGTATTGCAATTGTACAGGGACTGAGCATGTATAAGTGGTACATACCTGGCTTCCTTTCTATTTAAAGGAGCATGACTCAGGTCTATGAAGCCATTTAGGCAACGGTGTGAATAAATCTTAAATAATATACTGAAATCTGATGGAAGAAATGGCTCACTTCACACCCAACAGTGGGGTTACATGCTAATTGACGTGGGGTTTGTGGAGGTCACTTTTCATAGCACATCACTCGACGGGCTTTCAGGATGAGGCCAAAGACTATTGAATGTTCTCAAGTGCAGGGATATTCTTTTTGTCCAAGTTCTATAAAATGAAGTATAATCAGCGAAACTGGAATTATGCGGCAGGGGAGGGCCACATTATGCGACAGGTTTGAGTAAATTAGGCAGTATAAAAAGGCATATTATATGGCGTAGTGTGGCACATTTTGTAATAGTATTACTTAATTTCTTCTTCTTCATTTTTTACACCTGTTATCATTGTCGGGGAACTGGTTTCACCTCATTAGTACCAGTTTAACACCGAAACATAGCAAAGCTAAAGAAAGGTGACCGGTCAACCGTTGCAAAGGGCCTTCTACCGCACAGAAACATGTGTTGCTGTGTCTTTAGTAATGTTTGAGCATTTTGAGCGACAATTTGTTTTTGGTAAAAACAGCAGATTACATGGCAAATTTGTCAAATCTATAATTATGCAAAAATTGCTGCAGCTGCATAATCACATAATCCTCTGAGCATAAATCAGTAAAGAAACACGAAAGTCATATGTAACGTGGTGTACACTTTGGTCTGCAGGTATTCAAATAACTGAAACCCAGTTTGGAAACCTGCAGAAGATGGATGGCCCAACAGAACAGTGCGAGGATACACCGCCTGCTCCACAGACCAACTGCACCGATTTTGTAAGTTTTGGCATTTCACCTGAACTTGAGGCGTAACAAGGAGAAATATCTTTATTTTTCCTAGTTGGTTTCTCTTTCTAAATGTGCTGTATTCTGCAGAACACTTAGAAGAAAGAAATTGCTCTAAGGATTGTTTTCATGCAGGAATGTGTACCTTTCTGCAGTAAAACAATCCTGCATGTAAATCAGGCTCCCTTGCACCATAGAGCAAGGGTGTCTGTGTTTGTGACAGGCTGTACTGATTGTGCCAGCGCAAGGAGAGGACAAGAATATACCACATCTTGATAGATATGGCACATACTTGCCCTCTTCCTTTTTTGCAGTGCATTTGTCTTGCTGCAATGTGTTGCGTTGTGTGAAAAAATAATAAATCTGCCCCATGATGTTTTTATTCTCTATGCATGTTACGGCCAACGTCTCATGCCTTCTGGGACTTTGTTTTCAGGAAAGCAAATGTGAGGCCATTCTTACTGGCCCTGCATTCCAGAGCTGCAACTCACTTGTTGGTGTCAGCGCCTACATTGAAGCCTGTGTGAAGGACATGTGCCAGTGCACCGATCCTCAAGGTTCCTCCTGCCTGTGTCACACCTTCTCGGAGTACTCCCGGCAGTGCTCTCATGCTGGCGGAGCCCCTAAGAACTGGAGGACAGCTGACTTGTGCCGTGAGTATCTACGGTTAAAGCGTGAATAGAGGCGTGTTTGAAGACAGATGCATTATTACTAGAAACATTCACAATGCAAGTCATTCCCCAGTCATCTTTTTTAAAGTCAGATGCAAAAACAGCATGACCCACTGGTTTTTAGTTAATGCAATTCTGTGTGGGTGATATTAAACAAAAAAATATTTTAAGATCTTAGCTACACTAAGTCAAGGACTAAATCTCAAAGCCCTCTTCAGAAATTCCTCAATAATAGGCCTCGGCGGTGAACTCCTCTCTGTTCGCAGAGTTTTCAGAGGTATCCGCATACTGCAGAGCACGCAGAGTTCCGAAAAATTACGATCCGCGAATATAGCGGAGTTTTTTTCCTCGCTCGCATTCACCAACGTTAAGTTGGAGAGCGAGAGTGAGGAAAATCCAGCACTAGGCCATCTCCCGGAGAGATTTCTCAATGCAGGGTCGCGGATGGTCTCAACTGCTCACATTGAACAAACATCCTTTCATGTTGAGGAAGCTGCGTCTCGAGTAGAACATCTACTCGAGTGGCAGAAAGAAGCAACGCCCTCTTGTCATGATGCCATTCGCTTTGATTTTCCAGCGCGGGACAAACACCCGGCGCTCAAAATCAGCACGAACGGCATGACCTCACACACTCCGCCGCTTGTGGAACTCTACGTAGCGTGGTGGAGTTTTTTGGTCACTTCGCAGAACTTCGCCCAGGTCTACTCAATAACATGGGAATTGTGATGTGTAGGAGGTAAGCCGGAGCAAAGACTATGGAGGTGTTTTCCTTGTATTTAACATCTTCGTTAAACCCACATAGGATTTAGCAAACAATGACCAGTAACAATATAAAAATTATAAATTTTACAAAGCAGATGCAGCACAAAAAACACTTACTTATGCTTTCTAAGCTGCTCCTGCCCTTGTGTTTTCTCAGACAGTACCTTGAAAATGATATAAACTAAAACACTAAGTATCTCGTTCATTAAACAAATGAGTGTCTTTGCTTTTAGTTATTTTGCTTCCTCGAGATTCTGCGATTTCCTTTCTACTATTCTTGACAGCAGTCTCTCAATTCAAGTTTATTTAGTCTTTGTCCACTGCATGAGGAACAATGAATAAACTCTTAGCCCGATATGCAACATATGTCCATGTTTTCTCCATTTCTTTAGTAATGACTGAAACACCAGGGACACCACAGAAAACACCATTTGCTGCGTTCCCATTTTTTTTGTATATTTAAAATTTAGGTGTGATGATTACATCCATTTACTCCACCCCTTTATCTTTTCATGATCACATTGCAGTAGGAGTATATGATATTTCCAGCTTTCTCACAGTAACATTATGGCGAGGAAACAGTAATTTGCATTTCCCTTGCAAGAAATGCCACTTGGAGAATGATTAAATATGCAATAAAATGGGCGTACATTGTAGCATTGTCCTACGTCAAATGCTAGATCCAGCTAAGGAGCATATTATCAAGGGCTGGCGATAAATATCGCAAAGCGTGCTTAGCGCTTGCATATTTATCGCCGGCTATCTCTGGAATTTATCGCCCGGTTAGCGCGTTATCAAAAGCGCGCATCGCCGAGGCGATAAAAATTCCTGAGATAGTTGGGATATCGCCAATTTCCATGGTGGAAAATGGCGATATCCTCGATGATAGGGCCTGTGGTGTTAGCCACACAATCCACCCCCCATGTTAGGTATGCCTTAGTCAGGATTTTAACAGACGTTAAATTCCTGCATTAAGGCTACTTAACACGATTTTATATATCGCTAACCCTCCTTGATAATATCGCAAAGCTGCCTTCGCGATATTATCCCATGTTGTTTTCACAGCCACGCCTCTTTTGCATTTCATTATCGATGCGAGGTGAGGCATGTGAAAAAGAGGCGATACGTCAAGGAATCACGCGCTAGCGTGCTCTTGATGATAATGCGATAATATTATCGCCGCTTTTGGCCCGAAAACGGGCTCTAAAGCGGCGATAATATTATCGTCGCCCCTTGATGATATGCCCCTAAATGTGTTGAAAGGCTCCAATACTGAACTCCTTTATGGTCTCTGCTCAGAATCTCGCTGCCTTTCTAGCCATCACCTCTCTCGTGTGTCCTGCACAAGCTGATGCTGTCCTCTAGCGGTAGTGTTTTTTTAATGAATGTGTATGCTGGTGTATAAATTAAAATATGCGCAGTAAACTGTGGTGAGATATAACCATTGCTTTTTTTCCCAATTTCAGCCATGCCATGCTCTTTCAACATGCAGTTCCAGGAGTGCGGATCACCATGTGCAAATACCTGCACCAACTCAGAGAGGACAGAACTCTGCGAGGAACACTGTACTGATGGCTGCTTCTGCCCCCCTGGTAATTCGAGCTCACATTCTCTTTGTCAGTTCCCAGCTCTCCCAGACCAAACATCTCTTTAGAGGAGCTGTCTGTTCACATTCTAAAGATCCCTTCAGGGGAGCTGTCTGCTCACATTCTAAAGACCCCTTTAGGGGAGCTGTCTGCTCACATTCTAAAGATCCCTTAAAGAGAGCTGCCTGCTCACATTCTAAAGATCCCTTTATGGAAGCTGTCTGCTCACATTCTAAAGACCCCTTCAGGGGAGCTGTCTGCTCACATTCTAAAGACTTCTTTAGGAGAGTTGCCTGCTCACATTCTAAAGACCCCTTTAGGGGAGCTTTCTGCTCACATTCTAAAGATCCCTTTAGGGGAGCTTTCTGCTCACATTCTAAAGACCCCTTTAGGAGAGTTGCCTGCTCACATTCTAAAAACCCCTTTAGGGGAGCTGTCTGCTCACATTCTAAAGACCCCTTTAGGGGAGCTTTCTGCTCACATTCTAAAGACCCCTTTAGGAGAGTTGCCTGCTCACATTCTAAAAACCCCTTTAGGGGAGCTGTCTGCTCTCTTTCCAAAGACCCCTTCAGAGGAGCTGTCTACTCACATTCTAAAGACCCCTTTAGGGGAGCTGTCTGTTCTCTTTCTAAAGATCCCTTCAGGGGAGCTGTCTGCTCACATTCTAAAGACCGATTTGGGGGAGTCTGCTCTCTTTCTAACGATCCCTTCAGGGGAGCTGGCTGCTCACAGTCTAAAGACCCCTTTAGGGGAGCTGTTTGATCTCTTTCTAAAAACCCCTTCAGATGAGCTGTCTGCTCTCTTTTTAAAGACCCCTTTAGGGGAGCTGTCTGCTCTATTTCTAAAGACCCTTTAGAGGAGCTTTCTGCTCTCTTTCTAAAGACCCCTTCAGAGGAGCTGTTTGCTCACATTCTAAAGATCCCTTTAGGGGAGCAATCTGCTCACATTCTAAAGACCCCTGTAGGATAGCTGTCTGCTCACATTCTCTTTGTCAGTTCCCAGCTCTTCCAGGCCAAAGATCCCCTTAGGAGTATTAGTGTCTGCTGTGGGTGCTACCATGTCTATGATCAGACCATATCCATTACAACATAAGGCTGGCCCCTGAATACTGTGGGCCGTGATACTGTACCCAGTTATCTGTAAACCTGCTTGATGTTTGCTGCTGAGCATCAAATGGGTCATGGCAACCTTCAATAAGTAGCCCCTGATCATCTATTGTCAATAGTTAGCTGCAGGTTATGGTTCACGGACCGGTCATGTTTGACTGGACAGATTTCAAACACAAGGCCACGTTTAATCCCAGAATTGGTGGGATGCTGCCACTTTTCCAACATCTCATTGCCATATTTGACTGCATCAGAAACTAAAATCACTTGATTGGTTAACCAGGATCAGGAATAGCTAATATGTAACTATGTTTGCCATGCTAGTATTGTATGGATTAGGAAGGGTATACACGGAAAGGACTTTAGCAGTGAGGTGTGTGTGTGAACATAAGCACCAATCTCTTTGAGCTATTGGAAGCACCAGTCAAGGTCAGATACACTAGTGGTGCTGATATCATGGGCACATCACTCATCAGTCTTATTTTTTGCTGCAGGAACTGTGTTGGATGACGTCAACAACTCGGGCTGCATTCCTTTGACCCAATGCGCTTGCACCTATGCTGGAGAAACCTATGCTACGGGCACTTCATATTCCACCCCATGCGGCTCATGGTAAATCCATTCATTGTATTACATTGCTGAACGCACAATAAGCTTGTTTTGCAAAGCGCCTGCAATTCTAATCATAATAGTGCAAGGACTCCCCTTAAAGAGTACATATGCAGATTCTTGATTTCCATTCAGAATCCAGGTGTGGCCCTTGGAGGTCTCATCCTGTGGTCTGTTTCGCAAAGCTGGGGCAAGTTGTTCACAGCATGGAAAGCCCTGAGGTGAGTGCTCCCAGAGACCTGTGCACGAACCCTTCAGACACCAAATACCAGAAACATCAGATCTCGGGTGCAGTGAGGACCCTGTCTGACCTGGCATAGATGGGCGAGATTCTTGGTGTCTGTAGAAAGAAAGGGAGGGTTAGAGGCCTACATTAAGTTACTTACACTGTTGGCCCCTTAGTAAACAGCCACAGTTAGTCTCAAGTAAAAAGGATCCAGTGTCCACTGCTGTGTCCCGTGTCCCTTGGGTCCCAAGCCAGATGTTGTTGCTCATGCAGGAGGAATGCAGGTTCTTTAGGCTTACAAGAGTCTTCACGCTAAACATTGGTTAATGGCGTCTGTATCTGCAGTGACCTGGGTTCAGGGAGGTGCCCTGTGACTGCCCTGGAAGAGTTGCATTGTAAGCCTGCTGATAGTGTCACTCAGCCACTGCAATCTGGGAATCCACTATTTATCTTGCACGGATTGTTGACCCAGGGTTTGTTCCAGATAATAATGTTTAATGTAATTTTCAGAGGAGTGACTTCTAGAAATGATTGAAATAGGAGGAACTGTGATAAGCCACCTTCGAATCCAGCTACCAGTGTGTGCATTCTTACAACTGCAGAGTTAAGAAACGTTCGAAGAATCAACACTGTCAGCATCATTTTGTGTACTTAGATATAACTATATATATTTTTTAGTTTTTAAAAACTATTAACATCACTATCATTTGTGAAAACAATTTGATAATTACTATATTTTTCTCCTTGCCTATTTATTCAAGAGTGTACATTAACATATTTTGTATTAGCCAGATTTAAAGTATATTAGGAAAGGTCAGTAGCCTCTAGTCTTTCCATTGATTTACTACTTAAATTTATGTTGGATACTATGATTGATGCATCTGCCACCAGCATGTTTAATACTTACCTTCCTAGTTGCAAGTTTTAGTTCGACTCATATGCATTTCTTTTATTGTATAATCACAAAAAATCTCCTACAATCTTCTTTCATTACTTTTTTCTATTAGCACCAACACCCGTACTTGTTTTTCCTGTACTTACTCAACATTTAAGTATTGACCATGACATTGGTATGATATCACAATTTACAAGCTTAGTGAACAGCGCAGTAGAACATGTGCTAAAGTCTCTAGTGAACTGATGCAGCCCTTGCTGACATTGCAGTAGTGGCCCACACACAGAATAGGTATCTGCAAATGTGGCCTGCTGGACGCCTGTTCTAATGCCAGCACTTGACCCTCTTTCATTCGGGGGTTGGTAAATTGAGCACTACAAGAGTGGGTAGCAGCAATTTATCTATCTGTATTGTTAGTTCTGTTTTCTGTCTGTCCTATCCATATCCTGCCTATTCTTCAGTATTTGGGGAGGCCACTAAATGAAATTTCCTTCCTCATCACTTCGTCATCGCCAAGAGACTTTCTTTGAATTAAGTGATTTAGCAAAAAAGAGAGGTAGAGATCCAGGCACTACGCTGTCCTAGAATGGCTTAATATCAAAATGTAGTGTCTGGCCCTAAGAAGTGGACAATACATCTATACCCCTCTTTTTGAATTTCGTCTATCTGTGCAGGCTGTTTGCAATAGAGAGGAACTATAGGTGGATGCTAGTTGATTAAATACCTTTAGGCCTCCGTTATGAGTAACCAGGAGCAGTGTGTGGGGGGGGGGGGAGGGGAGATACTGCTTTAAGCCATTTTAGTTTCCCCGTTTCTCCATGACTAGAAGAAACATGTCCACAAACTCCAGAATGAATAGTTCCTTACCCAGAGAATCCAGGCCTGGACTTTGGAGCAGAGCTGAGGGGACGGTGGACAGCCGCTGTGCCCAGCCCTGGATCACACTCTAAGGGCAGCTTTAGGGAAGCAGCAAATGCGCTACCCTCTTATCTTATGAAATTACCCACGAATAATTCACCACCTATTATTACTGCTCTGCTTCATTTCCAGTTCAATCTATTGTCATATCCATTCCTCTCTTAACATATCCTGGCAGATCAGTATTCTGCTTCTAATAGTTTATGGTTGGTTTATTGGTGTTGTGATTCATCTGTTGGACTGCCTCTTAGAATAAAAAGCCCTATAGTGTCTGGTCATCTGACCTCGAGAAGCTCATGCATGTTTCAAAGCTTTCCAGGAGATAACCTCAATTTAGGATCTGTTGTGTTGGTCGCGGTTATCAAGAAAATAGCCGTGAATATCAGATTTGTGAGCCAAGTCTCTTCAGTTTCCACCCTATTCTTGGCTCTGTTCTTAGTACTCCCTTGTACTAATGTTCTCTTTAAGTGTCCTGCCTTACCTCCTTAATGGGGGTTTAGAGTTTTCTCATTCTGCACAAAAGATGCGATATATCCTATATACCAGGTTTTCCACTTGACCTATTTTTCCCTTTGTCAATACAGCTATTCCTCTCCTTGATGTAACCATTCTTTGAAATTGTAGTTTCCTTTTAGAGTTGATCTATGGAGTCTATTTGCTATGTTCTGTGTGCAATTTCTGCGGTTTCTCATATTCTGTGACATACCTGTTTGTTTAAGATTATGATGAATTAGAGACTGTGAGAAAGGCTTAAGAGAAAGAGCTTTTACCATTATGGGTTTATGTGAACTAACACCCAACGCTTTGATATCAATTTGCCTTAAGCACAGTGATATTCAGTGGAGGGGAGGGAGGACTGAGAGTATGGACTGGCCCATTTGTTACTCCACCCACCTCTTTTTTCTATCCCGTGATTTCTAATCTCTGTTGTGAACCACTTTTTCAAAGTTTTTGTCTCCTTCACTAACTTTTTTGTGTATGTATTTTTGCATTCAATGAGCAAATTCACAACAAAAAAACAAATATACTTAAATGAACACATTAAAATGGCTGGCAAAACGAGTGCCAATAAATACAAATGTAATCCATTGCCTGACCAGCTAAGGATCTGACCTAGGCAAGTAAAAATTGTTTGAGGTTTTCTGCTGCAGGTTCTAAGTGCTGGGTGGTTTTGCGGGCTGCTCAACTCCTCCACGAGTCCTCTATTTCAAGGTGGAAACACCTGACAAAAACAAAAGGCAAAGTTAGACCCTCTGTGTGTTTCCAGAACGTGCTAGTCAATCAACACAGTAAACGGGCAAACATTTCCTAACATCAATTTCTCAATAATAAATTTGCATTTGTTGGACCACTGGCCAAAGAACAGCATCAAGGGGAAATTGTGCAGTGTTGCAGTTTTTCATGAATATGACGAAGTTGATGAAAGCCACTTTCTGAAAACTCACCAGCCCCTGTGCAAGGGGAATTTATAAATCCTACCCTATTCGCCTGAATGATTTAATTTGTTACAACTTCTGTAGGTTATTTGTAGTGTTTTCACATTGCCTCAGACGCAGACAATTGTTGAACTGTACTATGTGCTTAATTTGAGCTGGTAGTGCCGGTGGGGGCCACCATCACTCATTTTTTCTTACAGCACTTATTTTTCTGCATCAGAAATGTCCTTGATGGCCAGAGAGACAAAAACACACAAAGCAGAAAGACGGAAACCCCGTCACAGAGGAACCTGCAGGAGTGTGATAAAGGGGCAGGGAGTGTCTGGTAGTGGATTAAAGAGACTGGGTGGGTTCAAGTCTACGCGCAGCCCTGGTATTCAGGGCACAGCATTTCGTGGCACTGGCCACGGGCTTCTGGGCAGAGCCTTCAGCATTAGCACTCATTCTTTCCCAAATTAAGCTCTAACTGTATCTAACTTTTCTTTTTGTGTACAGCACGTGCGCTGGAGGACAGTGGAGCTGCAAACAACAGCCCTGTACTGGGACATGCTCTGTCGAAGGAGGTTCTCACATAGCCACCTATGATGCCACCCGATACACCGTGCACGGAGACTGTAGCTACGTTCTCTCAAAGGTATACGTCATTCAATCTAAAGATGTGTGCAGGTACTGAATACCCTCACTATGTCCAGCAGCAGTTTAGGGTGCAATGCTGAAAATACCCTCTTGGGTTTAAACAAAAGCGAATATTTGAAGGCATCTAACCATAATTCATTAACAAAATGTATATGTATCAGTTTTCATTGCTCTAATCTTGTAAGAGGACGGTTACTTTGCCTTATGGTGGCCCTAACCACCTCCAGCCCCGCCCATGCAGGTGTAAGGACCGGAAGTTTCGGCGTACTTGATTACTAATTGTGCTGTTTGTATAATAGCTCTGCGGAGGAAACACGTTCACTATCTTGGGAGAACTGCGCAAGTGCGGCCTGACGGACAGCGAGACTTGCCTGAAGAGTGTCGCCCTCAGCCTCAATGACGGACAGACGGTAAGCTCTACGACACACAAGCATCAGTGAGAGACCGGTACGTGAGAGGGACAGGCCTCGCCAAAGGGCCTGAATTAAACCCTGCGGTGATGTGTGGCAGTGTGCGGTGGGGAGTACAGCAGAAGATGGCTGAATAATGGACGTGACCTGGGAGGCGGTATGCTTGTGTAAGGAAAGTCATAAACAGTATCAGGCCCACACATCTGCATTGCTCGTGAGGTGCTGTGGTGGAGTGCTGGCACAGGCCCACTATCGACATAGGGCAGTATGTACACTTTGGAAACTTTCCAAGACATTCCTTTGCACACCTGCCTGTGTAGTCTGCCCGCGCTGGTGTAAGGTCTTCAAAAGGGCCTGGCTAACTCTTTTTTCTCTTCACTCCTTCAGGTCATTGTTATCAAACCCTGCGGCAGTGTGTTTGTGAACTGGATATACACCCAGCTGCCCGTCTCAGCGGGTAAGTCCCTCCTTGGAAGAAGCATCCGTGGCTGACATGCAGCCATCCTTTGTGTAGCCAATCCGCCTCTACTTCCTGTCTGGTACCTACACCTCTTAAAAGGCAGCTTCCGCATCAACTGGTCACGAGTGCTGTTCGGTTCGTTCGAGAAAATGGATCGGACCTATTAAAAAAATTAATTCAACCAAGCAACCTCTCCCTTTTCATCCTTACAATGGTTTTAGACAGTAACCAAACGGACATATTTTCAGTAAGACTTAAATAAAGAGATGTTGACATTTAACATGTCAACGCATTACAGGTCCTTCTGTCTAAGGGATGTCATCCATCCTTTAATAAAAACCGAGGCACTTAAATCAAAGACGTGATCGGAAGGCATGACAGGAAGATTTAAGAGCTGGTGGTAAGGGGGTGTGGCAGTCGTAGTGCCTGGCATTAAGGGGTGAGGCATATGGCACGTGAAGTATGTTTTATTGGGGAGGCATGGGTGTGTTTACTGCTTTTACTCTGAGGAGGCAAACTGGTTCACGTGTCTGGAGTTACTGAGTTAAGGGAATGGTGTTAAAATGGCTATAGAAAATGGCACAAATCTCTGAAATATGAAGTGAAAATTGTTTACTTGAGTTAAATTTGTGGGTCAGGCATGCGATGGATTGTACATAGTGAAGAAGTGCACGAGCAAATGTTGTAACATATATTGAGTGTCTAGATTTCGAGGTTACAAAGATTGTAAAACACACTTGGTATTTTAAACTGGACTGAAGTCGCCACCAGTTCACAGCAAGCGTGTTCGGGGTAAATAAAGCACGCGGGAAGCCTCAACTCTGATTAGATACTCAAGTGAACCGGTATTTCAATTAGTAAAGTGACAAAGATAAAAGAATAATGAAAATATCCCTGGAAATCCAGGCGACATCACCTTTCTAAACTGTTCAAGTGGTCATATCCCATAACAAGCTTCCCGAGCTGGGTTCTTTTACCGACCTTCTTTGCTAAAAAGTATTCTGTTCTCTTCATTTCCAGCCAATGTCACCATCTTCAGGCCATCCTCCTTCTTCATCATTGTGCAGACACAGCTTGGTCTCCAGCTTCAGATCCAGTTGATCCCCATTATGCAGGTCTATGTGAGCCTGGAGCCAGAATACCAGGGGAAAACCTGCGGTAAGGAAATGGGATCTCCGTACCCGCCTCCTCCCTATGCTCATCCAGTAGGCGCATTGTGCAAAAGTATCTGATGGTTTGTTCTGCTTCCCTGAAAAGGTCTCTGTGGAAACTTCAATGACGTTCAGGCCGATGACTTCACAGCCATCAGTGGGATCGTAGAAGGGACTGCGGCCGCCTTTGCAAACACCTGGAAGACTTCTGCGAGCTGCCCCAATGTGAAAAACATCTTTGAGAATCCCTGCACTCTCAGCATTGAAAATGGCAAGTGAATTTTGAGTCAACTAGATGGATGGTTGTTGTAAGTTCTTACCTATGATCTTGGCTGTTCGTCAATATCTTCTGTGGGCAAAGCGCTGCCTAGTTTACTAGCACCACGCTCATGCTTCTACCATTCCTTTTTAATAGCATGGATTTGAGGGATTCAGCTGGTTTCATTATTTTCTCTAACAGATGAGCACACAACAAGACTGACTTCTCTCACCATAGCTGAGCTAATCTATCCTGGAGGTTTACATCCCACTTGCATTATTCAATGTTGACCTGTTTCTGCGGTTCTCCAGAGCTCAAACCTTCCAGTGAATGGCCACTCGTAACTAACCATAAATATCTCTTTCAACGTTTCAGTGCTTTAAACACCCTTAAATTGTGGATCAGGTTGAGGTGGATCAGGTTGAGCTAACTTCAATGAAACCAACCTGAGCTGGAGATGAGTCATTTTAGGGGGGAAAAAATCTAATCTCTTTTGGACGAGTTAGGGCTTCCAACAGAAGGTCGATTACATCGCTGTTTTGAACAGCCACAAGAAACATGCATAGACCTAAAGTCAAATTGTGATTTCCACCATAAACCTGTTCAGTTAATAGAATAAGCAGCAGGTGATCATGTGCCTGCAGTGAAACCGAGGTCCGTAATGTCTCTGTGTTTGTTATTTCAGAGAAGTTCGCTTCTCACTGGTGTGGGTTGCTGACTGACCCTACTGGACCCTTTGCTAGCTGCCATGCTGAGGTGAACCCTGCCACCTATTACGCTGTAAGTCTTGAACATTGGACTATTACAGATATTGAAATTGTTGATTTAAACCATTGTGTTGCTTCTACTGTCGTGATACTCATGCTTTCTACTTATTGCTGCGTTGCACACCAGGATAGGGAAGAGATAATGGTGTTACTGAGTCTCTACTACTGTATTAATCACACCCCATTATACAGCATACCTGCAAAGGCAACTGAAGCAATTTCATTTTTTAAGCGTCTTGTGGGTTTTGCTGAATTTTAAGAGCGGACTTTTTCGGTTTTCCTTAGAACTGTATGTTTGACACCTGCAACTGCGAGAAGAGTGAGGATTGCATGTGTGCCGCCCTCTCCTCTTACTTCAGGGCATGTGCTGCCAAGGGCCTACCCATAACCGGATGGAGAAAGAACGTCTGCGGTAAGTGAAATCACTCATTCTTTGTTCTTACTGTCTCTATTTTTGCAAATGTTCATCTTTGGGAAAATCTTCTAGAGAGATCAGGGGCTGTGGGGGATTTGCCACTGACCTGTTTTCAATCATTTATAGGTATTGCTAGCTGTTTTAGAGAAGTTTCAGTACATTATCATCTGCCCAGGTCCTTACCTTAACTAAAACTGCATTTGTTACTTCTTAAAATTGTATTCTGGTTCCAAAACATAACAGATGGGTTGTTTTTCTGACAGTTTCCCCCCACAAACAGGCAACCTTTTAGCTCTCTGCACCAGAACATCTTAGATCTGGACTTTGGCATCGGGCAGTGATGGCACTTGCCCAAGTTCACACTGTGCACTAGAGCTTGTTACTCAGCATTGTACCTTGGGGTTGATGCCTGCCTGTTTCCCTGGCAATTGCTTGTCTTCGTGTTAATATGTAACCTGCTCCCTTTACAGCCAAATATACCACTGCCTGTCCCAAGACAATGACCTACAGCTACTCGGTGAACTCCTGCCAGCCCACCTGCCGCTCCCTGAGTGAGCCTGACTTGACCTGCAGCGTTAAATTCGTGCCTGTGGATGGGTGCACCTGCGAGAAAGGAACCTACATGGACGAATCCGGCAAATGCGTGCCAGCTGCTGTCTGCCCTTGCTATTTCATGGGAACCGCCGTGCCCTCTGGAGAGGTTGTCCATGACAACGGCATTCTCTGGTAAGCTGATGGCGAGGGTCGCTGTTCTACATCAACTTCTACATCAGCTGCGGCATGCTGTATTGGAGTTTGCAATTGAAGCCCTGTCTGATCTCTGCCTATATTTGTCATTGGCATGTGTCATTGCCATTCATAAATGCTAGCTTCTGATTCCTTAATAGGCTTGTTTGTCCCTCCTTAGTTCCCCCTTGTCTTCATTTGTAACCTCCTATGAGGACTGGCCCTTTTACTTCGGTTGTTACATGGTATGTCTTTTTTAGTCTGTAAGCACTATTTTCTTTAATGAGTTTCTCCTACTGCAGGCATGACATACTTTCCTGCAACATTCAGTATGCCATGCGTGCTTTGACTTTCCTAGCAGTCCAGGACAATGGCGGCCGCTTCTTTGAATAGGTCTCGCATTTACAAGAGTTTGAGCTATTGCCATTGTAAATGACACTGCATTTTATCTATGTGTTAATTAGCAAAACAGATAAATAGAAGCCATTTTCATTTACAATGCTGATGGCTTAAACTCTCGCAAATGCTAGACCTGTTGCATTGCAAATGCTTGTTATCAGCTGGAAGCACTGAGGGGTAAAGCCGATCGATCCTCTTGATGAGGGGCTGTACTGCCCGGCTCCTGGCTGTGCGACAACTTGTAGATTCCCTAAGAAATCAGGTCCCGCTTAGAAATAAAGAAATGACCCACAGTAAACTGCCAATGGAGAAGCACAATAACATTACAATTCAAATATCGATATGTTAAAAGTTTTTAATTTCCGAGATTCTCCAGCCTAAACATTGTAAATGTATTTTCGTGAATATCCCCTCGGGTCAGCATGCATTCCCACGTACACAACCATTGAAATACTTCTCTCTGGAAAATATCCCAGTGCAGAAATGTCCCAACGTTTTGCCTTGAAACTTCAAAATAATAACGGAAACTGTTGAGTCCCGTGGACGCTTGAGCAGGGAAAATCAACCTAAATATACAAATGAAAGTGAGTGTCAAAAAATGAAAAGGTCAATTTTTTCCAACTCGAGATCTGATGCTGTGTCTTACCTTTCTTCCTGCAGCACCTGCACACAAGGGCAGCTCAGTTGCATCGGATCCTCGAAGCCAGGTAAAATCCATCCTCCTTCCGACTCTTCCGTTCTTCTCAGACAACCTCTCCTAAGTGGCCTGACAGGATCTGCTTCATTCGCCTAAGGGGGGGCACCTACGTAACCATTTGGTGGAAACCTATAACCAGGGACATCGTGTGAGGGACAGGAGCTACAGGGGTGGGGGTTGCATTTTAAGGACTGGCCGCTTGGCAGATGTTCAGGTTTTAAGTTAGAAATATCCACGTTTCCGGTTATTTACTTTATGACCTATCTTTCACTCCCCCAGAATGCTCTGCGCCCATGGTCTACTTTGACTGTGCCAATGTCACTGCTGGCACATCAGGAGCAGAGTGCCAGAAAAGCTGCCACACACTTGATATGCAATGCGTAAGTGCCTATTGGGGTTCAGTTTCCTTTTCGAATGTGTGAATGGCTGCCATACTGGATGATGTACTGCGAGGATGAGAGCATATAACTGCATCAGGAATAGACGTGTACCTATTGCACCAACAATCTTGTCCCAAATGTGAGTCTGGAACCCCGGGTTCCAGTACCAGATAGCAAAAGACCCACTATTCAAGGGTGCATTAGAAAATACCATCAGTCTACTCAATGTGTGTGTTTGGTTCTGCTTACCACTTTCTGTATGGGGGTGACGAGGTCAAACATTCTGTTCAGCTCATACGTCACTTCCGCCCGACGCAGCTTTTCCTAGGCCTGCACGCATGTGCTTGGAGCTCTGCGTGTTCCAGGGTCCTCTTCAGGAAGAGAGTGAACACAGCTCGTAGTTTCTTTTACCTGCCATTATGAACACGCTGGACCCTCAGTTCATGCCCCAAGGAGTGAGTATTCTGATACCCCTGTCTTTTCTTGGCTTTCACAGTACAGCACCCATTGCACCTCCGGCTGCATGTGCCCTCAGGGGCTGGTGTCCGATGGCAAAGGCAACTGCATCAAGGCAGAGCTCTGCCCGTGCGTGCACAACGATGCCGTCTACCAGCCCGGGGATACCATCAAGGTCAAATGCAACACCTGGTGAGTTTCCTATTTTCTTGTGTAGTTGCTCTCTTCACAAAATGTTTCACCATGCACGTTTAGACTGCGAACATCTCAGTGGTTATGTTCACTGCGCTATAAGCTGTAAAGGACAGGTGTACACCAACAGTCCAAGCGATAGTAGTTCCAAATCATCCATGGAGCCCAGGGGTGTAAACAGATGTTTGTGTCAGGTGACTTGATGTCGGATTTTGGTATCACATCTGTGTATTTTACGCAAACGTCGATCACTTATGTCAGCTTGGAACATAAAGCAATAGTAGCCATATATGCAACGTCAGCCAACGTAGATTTCCTCACAGCCACCCCTTACCTCTACGCTATGTTTCTCTGCTCTAACAATCCCAAAGCCTTGCTGCTTGGCTTGTGTCTAGCGCCTCACCCGCATCATTGTGAAGGTCTTAGGACCTCCTCGCTGTTTCGTACAGGCACGGGTTCAACAAGAAACCTCCGGAGCTCAGACAGGGAGAAGTCTGACTTCACCTGGCCACGCCCACTTTCACTGTTAACCTTTAGAAACATTTGGGGCTAACCAGAACTAGGCCAGGATGTGGTTCATTCACTGTCAGCTAGCTTTTTCATTCTTGTCTAACAGCCCCAGTGTCTTTTCAATTCTTTATCAGGAGTAGGAGCCCATCCTCAATGCAGAAGCCTCGGTGACCCCAGAGCTCAACGAGGAAATCCATACTGGGATTCGCATTTTTGCAAACAAATACTCAGATTTAGATTGGAGACATTTCAAATGTGATTTTCATAGGCAGTTATCCCGCAAAGTTTTTCTGCCTTTCATCAGTAGTCCCAGGAAAACGGACTTCGTGTTGAGTGTTTTTTCTGGCTAAATTTCAAAGCACAGTAGAAATAACTGTAAAAGAAATAAGAAGACTGAACACATTTGTAATATGATGTATTCCCTCTTTATAGTCAATGTAAGAACCGGATGTGGGAATGCACCAATGATCCCTGCCTTGGGACATGCGCTGTGTACGGCGATGGACACTACATCACCTTCGACGGCAAGCGGTACAGCTTCAACGGAGACTGTGAATATACCCTGGCCCAGGTGAAATGCTCGTTTTCAGCTGGTCAAATGTTCAGTGGGTTTGATACAGGAGCCCCATCCAGCAATTAACTCAATGTACTTTACCTCCTCAGGACCACTGCAACAGTGACAAAGCCAGCAGCAGCTTCCGAGTGATCACTGAGAACATTCCCTGCGGCACCACTGGCACCACCTGCTCCAAGGCCATTAAAATATTCTTCGCTGTAAGTAGAGTCAGCAATAACATTTGCAACATACTTTATGTTTAAATGTCATCCACTCCTTGAGACTTTTCTAACAATCACTACAGTTCTTTCTTTTGTGGGTCTTCATCACGGACACCAAAGCAAACAGATTAAGTAAGCACTCATGTAGTCTTGAGAAGAACAGCAGGAAAAGATAACACAATATAAATCTTTGCTTGTTACAAACCTTCAAGGATCTGCATGTGCTAGCTTGGGACATGATCAATGATGATTCTTGGCTTAGTTGGAGTCTTTATTAAGGGATAACATTTTATAAATCAGATAACATTCTGCTACTCAGCAGTCTTTGTACATGTCTTTAATACTTCCGTAGTCTGAAAGGTCAGGTGTTAGAAATTTGGTCTCTAGCTGGCAGAGGTATGCACCCTGTCCAAGTAGGGACCACAATCTTAGTCAGGGTAAGTGAGATACACACCCTAAATTAACCTGTGCTCACCCTCTGGTAGCTTGGCACAGAGCAGTCAGGTTTAACTTAAGAGGCAATGTGTAAAGTATTTGTGCAACAGTTACAATAGTAAATGTTAGAAAAATGGAGTTTAATTTAATGAACAAAACAAGACCAAAATGACAAAAAATCCAATAAGTAGACTAAGAGTTAGGAATTTTTAAAGATGATATGAAATATGGTACTTCAAAGCATAAAGCGCCAAATATCTGGTCGCACTTGACTGGGGTGAATCCAAAAGTTTAGGCTGACAGAGTTGAAGCGCGGGTGGGATACAGAAACCAAGTTGGTTCCAATGAAAAGTACCTTGGTTGTGCCGTCGACCGACCCGATGCATGGAACAGAGGAGGCGATGCATCGTCGTCAGCCCGGCCGGATGTAGGCGATGCATCAGTTGTGAACCACGCATTTCGAGATACATCGTTTTAAAGCCACGCAGCTGGTGATGCAAAGTCCTGAGCAGGTGATCCGTCTGTGCTGCAGGCGATGCATTGGTTCCAACTGCCGCAACAAAGGTGATGAATGGATTTTGCTCGTTCAGCACAGAAAACCCACTTCAAAGGGCCCAGTACTGGGTTGGCACTGCTCGACAGGGTAGGCCCCATAGGTGGCAGAGTCCAGGTGCTGTTGCAGGGTTTCAGGAAGCAAGGAATCAGGAGGCAAGCAGGCAAGCTCTTGGAGTCACTCTGGGTTCAAGTGGCGTAGGTCCAGTCCTTCTCACCCAAGCAGAGAAAGCAGCAGGCAGCAGGAAGGTCAGCACAGCAGAAAAGCAATTCTTCTAGAGCAGCAGTCCTGTAAAGTGACATTCATTCTGCAGCACAGCAGTCCTTCTTCCTGGCAGAGTATCGACAGGTCCATACGTGTACTGAGTTGGTAGGGTCAGAGGCCCAGTACTTACACCCAGTTGTACCTTTGAAGTGGAGGTGAGTTCAGAGAAGGGTCTTTGAAGTCTGTAGATGTCCTCCTTTTTCTGCCCTGGCTTTAGACTCGCTACATAAGGTTAAGGAGCTCTTTCTGTGGGGACAGAACACATTCCAATCATGTGTAAGTGAGACAGTGATCAGCTCCGCCCCCCATAAAGCCAGTTAATGGCCCATTAATGCCCAATTAATCCTAAACTCCCATTGTGTGTGGCTGTCGAGAGGGCCGGCACAAGGCCCAGCTGTCAGCCACTCCAGAAGTGTATTGGAGACAGGCACACAGGGCTAAGAGCAGAAAAATGCCAACATTTTAAAAGTTATAGATTAAAGATGCCTACAAAGGATTTTGTTTAACATGAAATTTCATTCCATTACAACATTACTAGTGAATGCCCTAATAGTAGCATCAAAAGTGTAAATTTTCAACATCAACTCAGAACAATCCCAAGTGAATAAATCTCAACAGAGCCAGGTGTATTCGTTTTGTTTAAATTCATAATCAGAAGTACAAAATGAAGGGTACAAAATGATCTCATATACAGGAGTGACAGAAAACCACAATCACATGAAACAATTTGTCCTTGTCACCAATGTGCTATAAACCATTTCAGACAAGGATATTCAAGGAAAATAGCCTCTATATAGGACACAGATTCTCTAAGCACAAAATTTCTTCCGTAAAATAGAAAAGAGTTTGATGCATCAACGTTTCGGTCTTTTATGTTGTCCATCTATGAGACCATCTTGAGGACTATATCAATCAAAATACTTGCTGGTCATGTTATTTACCCACACCTATACAGAGGAATTTTGTAGTAATACGTGTGGGAGAGGGGCACGGTTCTGGGATTACTCAAGAACTGAACTTATCTGACAGCTCTCAGAGAAACCTACACAGCGCTAGCATTCCTAGAAAGATTCATTCAATAAAAGATCGAATCTAGCTCTGAGGTGCAGTGAGAAAATTAGGGCTCTGTTCTGCCCCACATATTTAGATGCATCAATATGCATGAAAAAGGAGTACCGGATTAAAGTTTACATACTATTTACAGACTGCTATTAACAACACTTAAAGTGTGTTACTCTTTTCAAACAAATTGAGATTAGTTATGTACAATGCATGGTGAAATACTTTTAAAGTGAGAATGTTTACCTGACGTTTTGTAATCCTAACAAGCGCACTCAATTATATTTTTTCAGAGCTTTGAGCTGATTCTCTCTGATGAGCACATTGAAGTGATTGAGAGGGGCATCGGGGCAGAAGTGCCATACAAGATCCGTAACATGGGCATCTACCTGGTGATTGAAGCCAACAATGGACTGATCCTAATGTGGGACAGGAAGACCAGCATCTTTATCAGACTTAGCTCAGACTTCCAGGTGAGAAACCACAGCAGCAGACCAAGATTGAGAGAATATCTGAGCTGCAGCCACAGGAAGGTGTCCCACGATTAAACAGCTCAATGAAAATAGCTGACCCGCACTAGTACAATCTCACCAAGTAATCTATGGTCACCTAACTGCAGAAGGACAATATGTCTTTAACATGAAAATTAAATTGTAAAGAGAATACTTAACAGCGTATAAAGTCAGCTGACACATTATATAACAGGACAAGGTGTTGTCTTGAGTTTTCCATTGTAGAAACCACAATGTTACTAAAAGTTGCGATGTCACACTAACGGCAGATTGTACGCTATACGCATGCAAAATAACAATATCGGTCCCGTTAAATGAAGCGAATTATGTGCAATAACCATCAGCGTTTAACTAAATATATTTGTTGTGCAAAGTTGCAGTCTGTTCACATATTTATAAGTGTTAATTATCCTCAGTCATTTTGCAAATATCTAAGTAAATAATGTACATTAGAAATCTTCATAAAGTGTAAACCCAACATTAGGTGTACAGTTATGGACAGGATCTTTGATGTCTTCACAACCCTTTTTATTTTAACCTTACTAAAGACTCATTTACTCTCTCCTTGTATAGGGTAAGGTCTGTGGCCTTTGTGGGAACTACGACGGCAACAGTAACAACGACTTTACCACCAGGAGTCAGTCCGTGGTCGGGGATGTAATAGAATTTGGAAACAGCTGGAAGTTCTCTCCTACCTGTCCAGATGCCAAAGAACCCAAGGATGCATGCTCTGCAAACCCTTACAGGAAGTCGTGGGCCCAGAAGCAGTGTAGTATCATCAACAGCAATGTGTTTGCTGCTTGCCACTCTCAGGTACCGCACCTGGAACACAACACGGCATGATATAGAAACCAGACTTAGAACTGTTTCTTTAAGGAATGTCAATTAAACTCTACATTTAAGTACCTGGAGTACACAGGTAAGCCCATTCTGAATTGTCAGTTGGGAATTGCCTCTCACAATCTATGCAGTCTTCAAAACGTGTGGCTAGAGGTTTATTCTGATAGCTATTAAGAACGTAGGAAATAAATTACTGATTGGCAGAAAAGGACCTCTAATCTAATTTGCAATTTAGGGTATCCAAGTATGATAATATCTGTCAATCCTCACACGAATGCAAAATCTAAAGTAAACATTAACACAGTCAAGAAAGTAGCCATATTGCAGCGGACCACAAATCCCCTGTGCTGAAAATGAGATTGAGGCACACATATCATTTTCTGTAGAGGACGACAGTTAATCGGATCCTCTGAGTAGCACATTTTTAAATGCTACTCACAGATGTTCTTATTTCTTGCACTTCTCAAGGTTGAGACATGATTGTTAACATTAAGAGGTAGGTGCTTATTTAGGTAGGGTAGAAAGGTCTACGGCTTGAACCCTACTAAAGAGACTAGATGTAGACTCATTTGAAATAATGTTTGTGCCCTTCCTTCACCAGGTCGACCCAACTAAATATTATGAGGCCTGCGTGAGTGATTCTTGTGCCTGTGACACTGGTGGAGATTGTGAATGTTTCTGCACAGCAATTGCTGCCTATGCTCAGATCTGCAGTGAATTTGGCACCTGTGTTTCTTGGAGAACCCCACACATCTGCCGTGAGTATTAATTAAAATGTAGTGGGAGAGAAGAAGAAAGAGGTTTTCCAAATAAATGTTTAATCAAAAAAGTCTCATGTGGAATCATCATATGGTTTCCTAGTCAAAAAGTAAAGGTCTTATACGAAATGCATGCATGGAGTGTCCATATGGCATTTTGATCAGGGCACTACATTTTAATAAAACTGTTGACTTGGTATCACTAGTGGTTGTTATGAAATCCTACAGTTGAATTAGTTTCCTAGCTGATGATACTGCTTCCGTTTAGCAACCTTTAAAATAATGTAATGAATGCTAGGTTAGATATTTCTTACTGTTCATCCATTCATCAAGGGATTTCTTGTTATAACACATACCAGAATGCGACGTTTGCACCAAATACCACCCTACATAGGTTTTCATAGGTACATTTCGGCATGTCTGCCATAATTTACCAGGGGAAAAGGGCTCAGTGAATACTTAGGCATGTGGACTTTGGTGCTACAAGCACCAAAATCCACGTCATGATTCTTTTTTTGGGTGCTGTGATTATTACATCCAACACCTGGCCACTCGTAATGGGGGGTGTATCAGAGGATTACTCGTATTTCCAATCTTTGTGGTTCCCAGGAAATGGAATTCAGCCCTGAACTTATGATCAAGGTCTAAGAATTTAAGAAACGTCCTCTGCATCACAGCCACAAGCCCAGGCTGCAATGCCAAGTTGACTGGCATCAAGTAAAATGTATAGTAACTTTACAATTTTGAATATTTGATTGGAGTTGCCCTACTTATTCTCAAATGTATGCCCTTCACTACACGAGCACTGTTCCATTCTCAGTTCAAATCTCAGTATCCGTGTCCTGTGAACACAGCGTATCCTTGCACAAATAAATGTAACTTTTTGTTTTCGCGTGTCTTTATGTTCTGTGTATCAAGTAGTTCTGTTCTGTGTTTGAAATTTCCACTTCCTCATTCCCACATACTATGGCCAGACTTGTTCCTCCTATTTTCTTAATAAGTGTTTTTAATTTAGCTTCTTTCTCGTTCTAATTTTTGTCACATATAAGTATAAACAACAAATGAACAATCATAGCTTGCTTTTTGGTATTGTAATAGCCCCTGTTGTCTGTTCTCCTTTCCACAGCTCTCTTCTGTGATTACTACAATCCTGATGGAAAGTGTGAGTGGCACTACAAGCCCTGCGGCGCCTCCTGCATGAAGACATGCCGGAACCCTAGTGGGAAATGCCTCAATGATGTACTACCAGGACTAGAAGGTGAGAAAGAACAGCTTAGACACTGAGAAGCGAGAGCGTTTTACCAGGAAAGCTTTAGAATAACCTGCCTCTAGGGTTTGTTCAGTCAGGATCTGGAATGTGTTTTACTAATTGAGGTAGAAAGAAGGACAGCAACAACATTGTGAAATGGATTGCTGTTCAGAGTGTAAGATACGTTTATAAGCTAAAGCGAGAGCTGGGAAATTGGAAATTACATCTATTGCAACATTTTGGCCACTTGGATGATGTAGGACCTTAGGTGAGCTAGAGATGAAAAGTGCAACTAATGGAGGTGTAAATATTTGCAATTAAATAATAATAGATCTTCAGTTCACATGCTTACTGGCTACTAATAAAGATGTTTAAGAACACCGTCTGATTCACACAAATCAATTCATTCCTACACTCGTTTCCTTTTGGTGTAAGTAGAATCCCACACACTGTCGCCTGAGTCCTCTGGAAGTTACATAAGTCTTCTTTCTAAGAATTCAGTCACGCAGCTAGTTGAAATCTTGATCTCGAGAGTGATCTGAAATATCTTTAATGGTAACCAGTAAGAATGCAAACTAAAGGAAAACCAATATAGTCAGTAGAAGTATTGCCACCTACACAAGTTGTACTTTACACCTATCCCTCACCGAAGATCCTTGCCAAAGGAAGCTTTTACTATTATAGTGTGGGGTTGTGTATCAAAAGATATTAATTATTTAAGACTGGTATGCAGACTAGCCACAAGAGGCAAATACATTTGTCAAGAAGAAGCCACAAATGGAAGGTAGTAACAGGTTAGCCATTGGCCTGGAATTGGGGGAAGGTGTGTTCCATTAAGATATCCCAAAAATAAAGATACACTGTGAATTTTTCTCTTAGTTCTGAATTTATTTGTAGCCAATTGAAAGAAAACAAAGGATAGCCGCCACATGTTTCACCCGTATGGCCGACACGCCATGGGCTTTTGCAAGGCAATGGTTTTAAATAATTGGTCCAATGGTCGACCTAGTCTATTGGCGAACAGGTTAGAAAGCTGCAAGCCCAAAAGTCTCTGCTGTCCAATGCCAGTGAGCTCACTAGCATTGGACCGCAGAGACTTTGGTCAGTACAAATAAATACAGACCGAAGAGAAAAATTCACAGTGTATTTGAAAACTTGGGATGTCCACCCCAGGAATTCAAGCACATATATTCGGCATAACCTATCTCGCTTTCAATTAATTCTCAGAATTCGGTGGTTCTTTGGGTGAACCACCTGACAGGTTCTTGCCCTGAAAACATATAGGTTCTGTCTGGTTGTGTGTGAACCCCAGAAGCTTAACCCTTATAACACAAATGTTCCATTAAGATGTCCACAATAGCCGCCAAGTGTGATGGACACAAGATTGAAAAACTTATCAGGCTTCAATTTTGGAACAAGGTGACATTTTATTTGTTTAGCAAGGTTTCTGATGTCAGTTGGAGAAAGTGTAGATAATATGAATTTGTATAAAGAAGTTGAATGTGGTATGATGATCTGTAGTGGCTGTATGAACTCATCTAGTTAAGAGGTAGTGCTTAAGATTTTAACCTTTGCAGATACTATTATCCTGGGTGGGAGGGGGTGGCATGAAAAGGAAAAATGCATGTTTGTTAAGTGCTCTATTATGTATATTTGCAGCAGAAAATTCTGTATTGGTTGGTATAATTAGCTCTATTAAAAAAAAGTAGATAAGGGTTCAACTGCATTGTTTTTGCACCCCCAAAGCTATTGTGAAGTTTTTTATCTGCACGCACTCGGTCTAGTTTAACACCTCCTTTCTCTGGCCTAGGCTGCTACCCAAGCTGTCCCGCTGACAAGCCCTATTTCAACGAGGACGAGATGGAGTGCACGGCTCAATGTGGATGTTATGATGACAGTGGAAAATACTACAAACCAGGAGCAAAGGTTGACACTGATGTGAACTGCCAGTCTTGGTAAATATCTTTTTCTGATATAGTCGGAGACAAATATGATCGACTACGTAAAATGAACAGTGATTTGAGAGATGTAATTGGTGGTGAACTGTAGCCATGGAATCATGTTTTGGAAAACGTTCAATTGTGCTTCACAGCAAATACTACACATGATCTTGAGCATGATAATATATAACTCATTGCCTTAGAAAGTGATATAACACTTGTCTGTCTGTGCATAATGTACTGTGTCAAGTATCTGTTCCATCATTCATTCACTCCTGAAGATACATCTCCACACTAGGGCTTACCATAGTTCCTCATATTGTTTCAAACACATGTGAGGATCTTTTTCAAAAAGTACTCTACGGCTGTTCTGCGCCCTCAGGGGCATATTTACAAGAAACTGGTGGAGCGTGGTGTTACACCAAAATTGGTACCGCTGCTCTCCAACAGTTTCAAAATTCAGGGATGCACCATAATTACAAGAATGTGGTGCACCCTTGCGTTACCCCCAGCGCTGGTGCCTAAAAAGCTGCCTAGCACCAGTGCAAGCACCATAGCACAGTTTTGCTGGGGTGCTTGCTCTGTAGGGGCAATTGTTTGTATGCAGGAAGGGACACATGTCCCTGGACATAAACAAGCTTTACAGGCAATTTGCTCTATCTGTGTGTGCTGCATTCTTGGACAGAGAAAAATACGAGAAGAAATAAAACAATTATCCTCGTATCGCTTGCTTAAGAACAGGTATTCCCTGGTGGTATTTTAGGCACTGCCCCAGACCTTGTAAATATGGGGCAGCGTCACAAAGCAAGGGGTGTTGCTGCGGAACGCCCTCTGTAACACCCATTGGATGCCACTTTCATGCTAAGTGCTGCATGAATAGGGCCAATATTTACGAGGGAGCGTTAATCCTTGTGAAGTGGCTTAACGCTACCTTGTAAATAAGGCAAAGGAGTTAACACCACCAGACGTTGGAAAAAGTGATGTTCTGGTGGTGTTAACACCTTGTAAATATGCCCCTCTATTTCATAATGAAAAACTGGGTCTATTAACTTATAATACCTCTTGCACAGCCTTATTTTACTATGTTGATTATTCAGAGGGATTCCATTACTAGCAGGTAAACATTAGAAATGTGCGAACAGATTTGTGCATCCTGTGTAGCACACACTACCTGCACCAGCAAGAAATGTGATGATTAAGCTCAACTGTGTAGCTCAAGCCTGCACTGTGACAGCTCCGGTTCACAACAGTGAGTCTGGCCCCCTATGCCTTCATACTAGAAAGAACATTGGAGGGGCACCTCGAAGTATTGAGCCGCTCCAAAGAGGAATAGTAGTAAATAACGAATTGCATTGGTCACCCCCTGACAACTTCTAATTCAGTCAAAGGGAGGGACGACTTGGTGTGGACAATTAGCATTGTAAAGGTGATATAAACAAGTACGTTTTGTATTACAATGAAACCTTCCTTCTCTTTTTGCAGCACTTGCACAACAAACGGCATTGCGTGTACGCAGAGCAATGAAGGTAGGATATTTGACCAAATTCGATGACTCTTCAAGACCCTTCTTAATTGTGGATGTGCAAACACTGTCTTGTGTTTAATGGCTCTGTCCTCTCCTTTTTGTGATTGACAGCTTGCTACTGTGAGTACCAGGGAAAAAGGTATAAGTACAATGAAGTAATCTACTCCACCACGGATGGCATCGGAGGATGCATCAACGCAACATGTGGCAATAATGGAACAATAGACAGGGCTATTTATGCCTGTACAACCACAGTGCCCTCTACCACATTTGTCTTCACCACCACCACTTCAAGCTCAATTCCGACCACCACACCAAAAGGTACAAATAGGTGTTCATTTCTATAAGTTCATGTTGCTGTTTCTCGCTGTGTTGGAATGCAATCAAAGGGTGGGTTATTTAAAAGAGAGCGAGAAGCTAAGGAAAATTTAAAGCTCACCTAGTTTTTAACAAGGACAGAAGACATCCAAATGTTGTGCCTGGCAGTGGCTGCAGACAGTTTTTCACTTTCCTGTGCACTACAAGTGCCATTTCAATAGACATTCTGAAAAAAACAGCCAAGACTTCATTATTAGAAATAGAATCCGCTTAGTCCAATCGACACACTCAAACCTCAGTACCCTTTGACCCATTTTACCCATGTGAAAAGACACAGTACATGCAATAGGCATTTCTTATTTGTATTGGCATTTTTAATAAGAATAAAACAATGCAGGGAGCAAACAAAAAAGACGTAAAAGTTGGGATAAAGGTCTATACTTGTTGAGACAGATGAGTAAAAGAAATTCATAAGAACGCAATCATCAGGTTCAGCAAAGCATTTAGTGTATGAAATTGTACAAAAGAAGTATATCGAATTCTTATGATGGTTGTCTAAATGACAAATATGTTCATACAAGTCATTATAGGTGTAGGCCAAGACAAAAGGTAAAGGCGGGGAGGGGCAGGGGAGATGGAGGGACGAGAGGTAGTTATGTGAGTCCAAAAAGAGTTATTGAGTTCTGAGTAGTATCGGGATTTCAAAACTGGTGGTAAGTAAATAATGGATGTGGTGCGTTTCTCTTTGGGTGCGGTTGAAGAGGTCTAGCATCTTCCAAATATGTTGGGAGGTAATAGGGTGACCTTTACTGAGGGATTGAGTTATATGTGTGCTCCTTAGGTAGGTAAACCAAGCCCACCAGGTGTGGTATGCTACATTGCTACTAGATTTCCAATCAATCAATATCACTTTGATGGCAATAGTGAGTATGAGATCAAAAAGGAGAAGGACTAGTTCAGGGAGATCAATTGGAGCATCTGCAAAATGTGGACCCAAGATGATAAGTGGGAAAGATAGTGGAATGGTGGGCTTAAGTGGGCATTTCTATTAAATTCTGCCTGCTTCACTGGGGAAATGGCCATCACGTATCTCGGAAATGCGGGCAGTGTGAAGAGTCCAGGTTGAATAATATTATCCCCCTAAGAAGGACTTTTCAGGTATGTGAAGGAGGATGTTTATAGCAAAAATGTATCGTGAAGGAAGCAAAACAGATATTTTTGGTTCATGCTCCCTGCATCCCAAACAATCTCGGTAACCATTAGGCACTATAACTTTGTGACAATGTTTATCCAAAAGTTTTCCCTGTAATATTTCCCTTCGTGCAGAGATATTTTGGCAAACATTAACAATATAGAACATTTATAAGAATATACGGAATCACTGTGAAATGCAAGCAAGAAACTACAGCCCTACATTTTTTTGATAAATCCTTGAAAATCAGATTTCATGTATTCGATAATTATAGAAATAGACAGAATAATAAATATTTTTCTTTCTTCTCCAGCGCCTACCCCAACAATCTGTGTTCGCGAGCAATGTACATGGTCACCGTGGTATGACGTCAGTTATCCCAACCCCGGGATGAGCAATGGGGATTTTGACACCTTTGAGAATATAAAGGCAAAGGGCTACAGCGTTTGTAAAGCCCCGAATAATATACAATGTAGGGCTGAACGTTTCCCTGACACACCACTGGGCGAGTTGGAGCAAGTAGTAGCCTGCAATAAATCCTTTGGACTGGTGTGTTACAATAAGGACCAGCTTCCCCCAATCTGCTACAACTATGAAATAAGAATTCAGTGTTGCATGTATGTGCCCTGTGGAACAATTGCTCCTACAACCACGCTCCCTACAACCTCTCCAGAAGAACCAACAACTCCAGGGACCACTATCCCTCCCACTACAAGTGCTTCCACAGCAACAGAAATAACCACAGCATCAACTCTTTGTAAGCCAAAATGCACATGGACAACTTGGATTGATATTGATGTGCCTAAGGTTGGAAGTGCAGAAGGAGACTATGAAATTTATGACAAGATCAGAGCAGCAGGACTTGAACTCTGTGAAAAACCTATGGATATTAAATGCAGGGCAGAAAAATTCCCTGAACAGAATATACACGAGAGTGGACAAATAGTGCAGTGTAATGTTACTTTTGGTCTTGTGTGTAAGAATGAAGAACAAACAGGAGAATTTAAGATGTGTCTTAACTATCAAATTAAAGTACTCTGCTGTGATGATGAAAGTCATTGCCTAACTCCATCAACAACAACATCACCACCATCTACTACGACAGAAACTACAACTTCAATACCATCTACAACATCTGTTGTAACCACACCAATAGAAACTACAACTACATCAACTACAACTACTACAACGGAAATCCCATCAACAACAAAAAGCTCCACGTCTACAGAAACTACAGCTCCGGTACCAACTACAACTTCTGGTGTTACCACAAGCACAGAAACAACAACTGCCCCAACAACTGTAACCACTGAGACTACTATCACTACCACAGAAATCACAACCCCTTCAACTACGACACAAACAACCACCACAACGGAAACTGCAACCACTCCAAAAATAACCACAACCCCTATTGCTCCCACAAAAAAGGAAACTACAACTGCTCCCCTGACCACAACCACGGAGACAGCTACTACTACAGAGCCAACAACATTAACAACCCCAACAACGCCAATTCCTACAACAACCTCAGCAACTACCACAACTGCACCACCAACTACAGCTGAACCTACTACTACCACGGAAACCACAACCCTTACAACTACAACTGAAACTACCACCACAACTGAAACTACAACAGCCCCAATTTCAACTACAACCATTGTTGTCACCACAACCCCATCAACTACCACTACACCAACTCCAACCACTGAGACCACTAATGCAGAAACAACAACTCCCACAACTACACATGAATCTACCACCACAACGGAAACAACTACTCCATTATCAACCACAACCTCAGAAACTACAACTGCTCCATCGACTACAACCACTAAGACAACTACGACTACTGAGCCAACAACTTTAACAGCCACAACAACCTCAGTAACTACCACAACTGCACCACCAACTACAACTGAACCTACTACTACCACAGAAACCACAACCCTTACAATTACAACTGAAACTATCACCACAACCCCATCAACTACAACTACACCAACAACTTCAACCACTGAGACAACTACCCCAGAAACAACAACTCCCACAACTACACACAAATCTACCACCACAACTGAAACTACAACTCCAATACCAACTACACCCATTGTCACCACAACCACAGGAACCACAACTGCACCAACGACAACCACTGAGACTACTACCACTATCACAGAGACCACACCCTCTACAACTTCACCAGAAACGACAACTGCAATAGCAACTACAACATCTGCAGCACCAATCACAACCCCTGCCGTAACCACAACCTCAGAAATACCAACTAAATGCCAGCCAAAATGTCAGTGGACAAAATGGTTTGATGTTAACTTTCCTTCATCTGAAAAAAGTGGTGGAGACATTGAAACATATAATAACATTATAGCATCGGGAGAGAAAATCTGCAAGACACCACAGAACATAAAATGCAGAGCAGAGAACTTACCTGATGTAAACATTAACAACATTGGACAAGTTGTTCAGTGCGATGTAAAATTTGGATTGATCTGCAATAACAATGATCAGATTGGAAAATCTAAAGTGTGCTATAACTATGAAATAAGTGTTTTGTGCTGTGATGACTACAGCCATTGTCCAACTATATCACCTTTGACAACTACAACCACTGAGCCAACAACTGTAACACCCAGAACAACATCAATCCCTACAACAACCTCAGCAACTACCACAACTGAACCTCCAACTACAACTGAACCTACTACTACCCCAGAAACCACAACCCCTACAACTACACCAGAAACTACTACCACAACAGAAACTACAACAACTCCAATACCAACTACAGTCATTGAACCCACAGCCACTGAAACTACAACTACATCAACAACTACAACCACTGGGACTACTACCACAACCACAATGACCACAGCCCCTACAACTACTCCAGAAACTACCACTACAACTGAAACTACAACAACTCCAAAACCAACGACAACCTCTGTTGTTACCACAACCACAGAAACTACAACTGCACCAACTACAACCACTGGGACTACTACCATAGAAACCACAACCCCTACAACGACACCAAAAACTACCACCACAACAGAAACAACAACTCCAGTACCAACTACAAACATTGTCACCATAACCACAGGAACTACAATTACATCAACAACTATAACCACTGAGACTACTCCCACTACCACAGAGACCACACCCCCTACAACTTCACCAGAGACCACAACCACAGTAGAAACTACGACATCATCAGCACAAACCACAACTGCTGCTGTAACTACTAAAACCACAGAAAAAACAACACCCACAACCTCAGAAATATCAAGTATATGCCAGCCAAGATGTCAGTGGACAAAATGGTTTGATGTTAATCTTCCATCATCTGAAACAGGTGGTGGGGACATTGAAACATACAATAACATTATAGCATCAGGAGAGAAAATCTGCAAGACACCACAGAATATAAAATGCAGAGCTGAGAACTTCCCTAATGTAA
This sequence comes from Triturus cristatus, assembly GCF_964204655.1. Lineage (NCBI taxonomy): Eukaryota > Metazoa > Chordata > Amphibia > Caudata > Salamandridae > Triturus > Triturus cristatus. The sequence continues at coordinate 745,228,893 of NC_140583.1, forward strand.
ACATCAATGACATTGGACAAGTTGTTGAGTGTAATGTAACATTTGGATTGATCTGCAACAACAATGATCAGATTGGAAAATCTAAAGTGTGTTATAACTATGAAATAAGTGTATTGTGTTGTGATGACTATAGCCATTGTCCAACTACACCACCTTTGACAACTACAGGCACTGAGCCAACAACTGTAACAACCACAACTACATCAATTCCTACAACAACCTCAGCAACTACCACAACTGCACCACCGACTACAACTGAACCTACTACTACCCCAGAAACCACAACCCCTACAACTACACCAGAAACTATTACCACAACAGAAACTACAACAACTCCAATACCAACTACAGTCATTGAACCCACAGCCACTGAAACTACAACTACATCAACAACTACAACCACTGGGACTACTACCACAACCACAATGACCACAGCCCCTACAACTACTCCAGAAACTACCACTACAACTGAAACTACAACAACTCCAAAACCAACGACAACCTCTGTTGTTACCACAACCACAGAAACTACAACTGCACCAACTACAACCACTGGGACTACTACCATAGAAACCACAACCCCTACAACGACACCAAAAACTACCACCACAACAGAAACAACAACTCCAGTACCAACTACAAACATTGTCACCACGACCACAGGAACTACAATTACATCAACAACTATAACCACTGAGACTACTCCCACTACCACAGAGACCACACCCCCTACAACTTCACCAGAAACAACAACCACAGTAGAAACTACGACATCATCAGCACAAACCACAACTGCTGCTGTAACTACTAAAACCACAGAAAAAACAACACCCACAACCTCAGAAATATCAAGTATATGCCAGCCAAGATGTCAGTGGACAAAATGGTTTGATGTTAATCTTCCTTCATCTGAAACAGGTGGTGGGGACATTGAAACATACAATAACATTATAGCATCAGGAGAGAAAATCTGCAAGACACCACAGAATATAAAATGCAGAGCTGAGAACTTCCCTAATGTAAACATCAATGACATTGGACAAGTTGTTGAGTGTAATGTAACATTTGGATTGATCTGCAACAACAATGATCAGATTGGAAAATCTAAAGTGTGTTATAACTATGAAATAAGTGTTTTGTGTTGTGATGACTATAGCCATTGTCCAACTACACCACCTTTGACAACTACAGCCACTGAGCCAACAACTGTAACAACCACAACTACATCAATTCCTACAACAACCTCAGCAACTACCACAACTGCACCACCGACTACAACTGAACCTACTACTACCCCAGAAACCACAACCCTTACAACTACACCGGAAACTACAACAACTCCAATACCAACTACAACCTTTGTCCCCACAACCACAGAAACGACATCTGCATCAACAACTACAACTACTGGGACTACTACCACTACGACCACAGCCCCAACTACTACTCCAGAAACTACCACCACAACTGAAACTACAACTCCAAAACCAACAACAACCTCTGTTGCTATCACAACCACAGAAACTATAACTACACCCCCTACAACCACTGGGGCTACTACCACTACCACAGAGACCACAACCCCTACAACTTCACCAGAAACTACAACCGCAATAAAAACTACAACATCTTCAGCACCAACCACAACTATTACTGTAACTAAAACCCCAGAAACAACAGCGACCACAACCTCAGAAATACCAACAAAATGCCATCCAAAATGTCAATGGACAAAATGGTTTGATGTTAACCTTCCTTCATCTGAAACAAGTGGAGGCGACATTGAAACATACAATAACATTATAGCATCAGGAGAGAAAATATGCAAGACACCACAGAATATTAAATGCAGAGCTGAGAACTTCCCTAATGTAAACATCAATGACATTGGACAAGTTGTTCAGTGCAATGTAACATTTGGATTGATCTGCAATAACAATGATCAGATTGGAAAATCTAAAGTGTGTTATAACTATGAAATAAGTGTTTTGTGCTGTGATGACTATAGCCATTGTCCAACTACACCACCTTTGACAACTACAACCACTGAGCCAACAACTGTAACAACCACAACTACATCAATTCCTACAACAACCTCAGCAACTACCACAACTGCACCACCAACCACAACTGAACCTACTACTACCCCAGAAACCACAACCCCTACAACTACACCAGAAACTACTACCACAACAGAAACAACAACTGAAGTACCAACTACAAACATTGTCACGACAACCACAGGAACTACAATTACATCAACAACTATAACCACTGAGACTACAACCACTACCACAGAGACCACGCCCTCTACAACTTCACCAGAAACTACAACCGCAATAGAAACTACAACATCTTCAGCACCAACTACAACCCCTGTTGTTATCACAACTGAAACTACAACAACACCAACTACAACCACTGAGACTACTACCACTACCACAGAAACCACAACCCCTACTACCACACCAAAAACTACCACCACACCTGAAACTACAACTACAACTATCCCAGAAACCACAACCACAACAAAGACTACAACAACTCCAATACCAACTACAACCATTGTCACCAAACCCACAGGAACTACAACTGAACCAACAACTATAACCACTGAGATTACTACCACTACCACAGAGACCACAGCCCCTACAACAACTCCAGAAACTACCACCACAACTGTAACAACCACAACTCCAGTTCCCACAACAACTTCAGAACCTACCACAACTGCACCATCATCTAGTACAACACAACTTACTACAACCAAACAAATCACAACCCCTGCAACCACAACTGAATCCACTACAATACCAACTACAACATCTATTATTACCACAACAACCGAAACTTCAATACCATCAACAACCTCAGCATCTTCTACAACCACATTACCAATTACAACAACTGAGACTACAGTGACAACAACAGAAGAAACAACTACTTCGCAAGGAATTTCAATTATTACTCCACAAAGAACAACTGTACATACTGCGCCTCAAGATCTTTCCACAACAATCACAGAAACCACAACTTCTGCCTCCTGCCGATGTCATGTGCATGATACATTCTTCAATCCAGGTAAGAGAAATTGTATTATATGTTAAACGTTTTGCTGTAAAATAATCGAATGCTTATCACCTGATTATCCTATTACAGTCTTCTATTGATTTCTTTCATTTAAATACTTCATCCCATAATATTTCACGTTAAAATACTCTAATTTGTAAGGGTTAGGCTTTAATGACAGTCCAAACCATGCAAAGGTCTCTACATTCACCTTGTCCTGTCAGACATGGCAGGGATGGGAGGGATATTTACAAAGCAATATGTGCATTTTGGAACAAAAACCACACTCAAACCCCACCACAAAATCCATAGTATTTTATTTGACTCTGTTGACTTCTACTGGCCGTTCTCTCTCCTGTGCTGCCCCAGTCCCTATCACACTGGACAGTTTGCTACTTCTCCTTCTTTTTGGAATGGATTTGCACATTTTGAAATCTGTCTCTCCCTGTTATACATAAAGTGTTCTACAACCTATTAGCACTGAGGTGCTAAGCAAAAGAAATCAGAAAGTTATATGAATGGCAGACTATCCTTTTCCGAAACTGAATTAAACAATCTTTCACGGGACCTTTTGGGGCTTTTAATCTTTTCAAACATTTGCCTTTCATAAATACGTTTGTCTGAGAGAAAGGAAGGTTACAGTAAGGCAGTTCCTTTGCTTGGACACTGAAGTGATCTGAGGCAAGGGAGAAGAGCATACATTTGGTTTCATTACCTGTTTACTCGCTGATATTTTGCACTGTCGCGAATTTCACTTGTTTTCTGCTTTTTTCAGGGGACGTTCTTTACAATATCACGGATGCCGATGGCTGCATGTTCATTGCCATTTGTAGTACAGAGTGTGAAGCTGAGAGAATTCCAGGACCATGTCCGACACCAATACCAACAACCCCCACAACATCTCCTACAACCAAAAGCACAAGGAAACCTACAACCGCTGCACCAACGACCACTTCAACTAAAACCCCAAGTCCAACAACAACCACAGTTCCAGGCTGCCCCCCAAAACAGGTGAGAAAACAAGGTCAAGCTGATCAGGATGTTTTCAAATGCTTCTGCATAGTCCGCCTGTATATTGATAGCCCCCAAACCACTCTGCAGGTATTGTGAGGTATTTGGATTGTGGGGCATACAGGACCAAATTATGCAGCAAGGTTATCTATATTATGCAGCAAAATGTAAATTATGAAGCATATTCTCTGTTAGTATTCTTTTCTTACGTATTTGGTAAAATCTGCAAATTTTGCAAATTATCCATAACTATGCATAAACACACATTTCACACTGAGGTATTTTAAGGAACATGACTTCTGCATGGTCTAAAAGATTGCTTAAGAATAAGTTGGGTCCTTACTCACTAAAGTAAGTTTGTCTGTGTAGATCTCCCAAGGTGTAGATCTACACTTACAACTATGGTTGGAATTTCACCATTTCAATGTATAATGTTACACATAGATATAGATTAACACGGCTCAAATAAAGGGGTGGTGAAACCTACAACTGAATTTACAACCCAAAAATTACTATTAGTAACTTTCTGACTGCTGATGGAAATATTTGTCTCTTCAATGCTGATCTCTGTATAGAAAATAATAGGGAGTTTTAAAATAGTGAATAGTAAATTAAAAAATACTATACACATGTATGTTTAATTAAAATATATCACTGACTTCTATTCATATAGTACTACCACCGTAACAAGGAACAAAAGACGTGAACTAAACAATAATATATTATTACATTTTAACTTAATTAATTAATTTTAATTTTCATGTATTTTTTTATTTGATTGAGTTAAATGTTAATTCCCCTCCCCATAACCCACAATATAATTTGTGTTGCTGTGCCAAAGTCTTGGTTGCAAGGAATGTGTCCTTTTTTTGTGATTTTAATTTCTTAACAACTAAGCTACTTTTATATGTTATTAAAACTTTACTATGTTTATTAGAATTGAACACTTATTTTTTCACTTAACATTTTTAATGATCGAGTTGCAAACACTTAAAAGTTTAATTTAAGATGTTATTTAATTTAATTTATTTCATATGTTTCAATATGTGTTGTTGTTATTGCCTTCTTCAATAAATTCAATGGACGTTGTGCAGTACCAGTGGTGGCCATGCATGGTGCTTCACTTACTCCACAGATGGGCTGGATTACATTTAAGCCTGTTTGTTAGAAACACTGATATAGTAGATTTAAATGTGTATTTTACAAATTCCAATTGTCTTCTGTGGATCACTGGGTATTAGGATGCCCCTTCCTAAACGCTCCCTAAATTTCTCTTAACCCTACCTATTTTACAATAACTATTCCCCATGTTCCACTTGCTTCCCAGTGTTTCTCCCTCATTTAGTTCTAAATCTAATACTTATGTGTGCATCTCAACCACCTAGACTAGATCTCGTACCAGAAAAAATAACCTAGATGAAGGCAGATATTTCTAGCTGAAGGTTTGTGAATTGCATTTTGGGGCATGTAACGTAGCGGTACTGTACATACTCCAAAACAACTTTTGTGAAAAGGCTCCTAAGACTTCATTAATTGGTGTCTGTAGTGCTACACTGGAACACTAAAAAACCCTAGCACTTCATTTGATGGGTCTTTAGAAAAAGCAAGAGCTGAATGGAACACACATTAGACAGACAGATCCTGCAACACATAAAAGGGAGCATGAGGAAATATTGAGACAGACAGAGACTGGTTGGGTAGATTTACTAGTCAGGACTGGACGCTGTGGCCGTAGATTTAAAAGCCAAATGCAGCATAATGATGTAAAAGAGGAAAGAAGTACACAAGTAGTGCTGATACAAGAACATCAGGGAAGTTAAGGAATGGGTATGCCAGGAATAAAGACACAAGCACTCAGCGAATTCCAAAACATAGAGACATATCTGTATTGGAGATGAACTATGATTCATCAACAGCACATCCATGAGCAAGGCATTCGCAGTAAAAGACTAGTAGTCAGAGTATGGTCTAGATAGAGTTTGCAGAGGGCACAGACATTTGTAGCTACTGATCCTCTATTGCTACATAGGAAAAATAAGAAACAGGTTACGAATTGATAAACAGTAAAGAAGATTAAGCTCAAATGATAAGATCATTTTGGGAGCACCCATTGTATAAATGCACCAGTGGTGGCACTATCCCGACCCAGGTGATCACCATGTGGAATCTGCTACCAGAACAACTAAGGTTTAACTTACTGGTGTCCCCATTGAGAAAGGCTTTCGAAACCTTTCATTTCTATGCAGGAGGCTATCTGAGCTACTCCTTTTCACAGGCACTTAGTTTCCTTGTAGGTTTATTTAAACATAAATAAAATATGAAGAAAAGGAATCCAACTGAGCGACACGTTTCTATATTTTGTGCACAGATGGAGGTCACTAATCCTTATTAGACTGGGTATTCTGCTAGCGCCATTCATTATTCAAAACAGAACATGAATAGCAGTATGACAGAGTAGTGCATTTCACTTGGACCTGTGAGAAGGACCCTTGCATTATGTGATGCTAACAATCGACAGAGTGGCTTCATTGTGCTTATTGAAGCACTAGATATTTGAATGCATTTGCAAGGGTCTAAAAAGCATGGTTATTTTCAAGCATTATTTTGTCTAGGACATTCTGGGGCTGATTACGATGCATCATAAAAGGCTCTGATCCTCGGTCAGAGCTTTTAAAACTGCATCGTACTAAGCTGGTTATTTCGGCTGGCTTCAGACAGGCTCAGAGAGCCTGTCGGCCAGTCTGAATGCGGCCTGTAATCCCAAGGGTGGCTCAACCCACCTGCGGGATTCCTATGTCGGGTTGCGACCAAACAGTGTTAGGACGCATCTTAATGGGCCGGTCAGGACCTCCAACCGGGTGTTGGTCGGTCCCATGACCGAGATGATGTCGGGCAGAGGCAACTCCACCCGACATTGTAATCAGCCCCTCTGTGTCTTGAAATGGCCCATAGAAATTCATAGGGCTCACTGTACCATTTATTGCAAGCTATACAGTAACTATATATGAACACTTGGCTAAGGATTAAGATAGGCAATGGCACCTGTCTGTCAAGGGAAAGCTTTACGCATCAAGGCCTCAAACAGGGATATGTGCTGGCACCACAGTTGTTCAATCTCTTCCTGGACTATCTGTCTACAGATTTGGACCAAGTTGATTCTTATCTACCTAAGCGCAGAGATTTTCATCTCTTTCATTTGCTATATGCTGATGATGTGATACTGCTGGGCCAAACTAAAATCGGCCTTAAATGTTTAATAGATACATTAAATCTATAGTCCATTGCCATTGGGATGTCAAGAAATTGATTCAAATCTAAAATGACGGTAATTAATCATCTAATCAAACCCCTCATAGATGGTATCTTCAATGACAGCCCCTAGACATTGTGCCTGAAAATCAATACCTGGGGTTGTTATTTGATTAACAAGGTTCCAGTGGCAGCTCACATAAAGAAAAAGGGGTGGGGTGGGGGAGCACAGGAGTGGGAGCACAGGGTGAGTGCGGGGGGGAGTTAAAGAATATTCATTTAAAAAAAAAAGGAAATCTTACCTGCAGCTGCCAGCTACCTCCTGTGTCGTGCCTCGGTCTTATTGCTCCTAGCAGACACTGGGACTACATCACAGACTCCCTGAGCAATCCCCACGCTGCTCTCATGCTATGAGAGCAGCACGGGGATTAGCCTGAGCAGGTTGAAAAGACCCTTCACTCAGGCCAGGGAGTCTGTGAGGTTTCTCCAGCCCGGCTGTTCAATAAAACCTGATTGGAGAAACCTAAATGTGCATGTGTTTTTGGCCGGCCTGAGACAGCTGTCCAAACACGCATGTACACTTAGAAATGCACATACCACTCCTTTGCCTCCCCTCCGAGGCTCTGCCCCTTCTTGCTGCCCACTAGCTCAGCCAACAAGTGGAAAAAAATTATGAAGTTATATCATTTTATTTTTCAGTGCTAGCTGTGAGCTAGCGGGGCGAAGCTCCTCCGCCCTTGCGGAAGAGCGCCCCTTGCAAGGCTCATTCCAATTTCAAAAGCAACACATTTTCCAGAAAAGCAACACCCTCGCTCAGGCATTCTGCTCTCTGCTCGGTGTGTTGACGGGTCCATTTCTTGGCCTGTTCTTAACCCCTTCCCCGCTCATGACGGAACCGTTCCGTCATGAGCCACGGTTGCCGTGTGCTCATGACGGAACGGTTCCGTCATGACACGCCCGTTGGCGGCCGCTCCGCCTACGCGGCGCTGTTTCCCCGCCTGTGCGGGGGGACAACGCAAATGGGCGGAGTCATGACGGAACCGTTCCGTCATGAGCACAGCTCAACTGTGGCTCATGACGGCGCGGCTCCGTCATGAGCACAGGCCCACCGCGCTGCCCCCTGCCCCCCCAGCGCTGCAGCGGAATGTCCGCAGCAGCGAAGGGGTTAAAGATCATTAAAACCAAATTATTTCTGGCATGGACCAATGGTAGTAGGCACTGCGCGGGCATGACGCTGCGCAACTTAACACCATAATCTCAAGCCTTTACAGGAGCATCTTCAATTTGCCAAAAATGCTTCACCATCACAAATTTGTTTAGAATTTAGAATTGCCAAACATTCCATAGCCAGGCAATGAGCCTATATTAAGACTTGCTACAAGCTGATAATTCAGTGAACACAATATTATGACCTACTTTAGCTAACTGTCCCTCAATCTGTGGCAGACTGTATCTGAACTCTGCTATACACACTTTTGGTCTGGATTCCTTTTAGTACCTGAGTATAGCATACACTGCCCTAAAACACATAATAAATGGCCTGACAAGGAAGCTGTCGATAGTGGTAGATTAGGCAACACTGTGCAAAAGATCTCATGCCAGGATGGTGTTACAGAACTCCAAATTCCTAAAATCTCAGCCTTAACTTGTTTCTGGTTACTCACCGTTCCTAAAACTAAAGTTTATGCTTTTTTGCTTTGTTCAATTACCAGACTTACTGCACAGACTTCCTTGGTGAAGGACCTGCGAAGAAAGCTGCTGTTAGCTATGTGAAGCATGCAAGGAGGATATGGTTCACTTTGTTTACATATGTCCTTCCCTTATGCATGATAGAGGAGCGCTCTTGAGGGTAGCTTTTTTAGCTAGTGGAATTCGTAGATGCCACCAAGCAATCCTTGCTTATTCACCCAAATGGTCCTCTTACTGAGTATTTATTATGGATAGATCAGAACATTCTGAAACTTTTAACTGAACCCTATTATTTACTGCTAATTTGCACTTTGTTCTTATTTTTGCATGCAATGGTTTTAATTAATCATAAACAATAAACTAAGCTGACATATAGGGCTCACTGTAAACGCAATTGATGCATGCTATATGCGCGTTCACGTTCTGTACTATCAGAGGTTCAGTGATCATCCATATTCCCAACATGCAGTCTGTGGTCAGGACAATCCACTGAAGTATTTGCCATTTTCTTTACTTCTAACAGCTGAACGAGACCTGGATAATTAATAACTGCACTGTGGCAACCTGTCGTGGAAACAATGTGGTCACTATCGAGCCCGTGCAATGTCCAGAGGTCAAGGCGGTGACCTGTGAGAGCGGCTTCCCTCCCATCAAAGTCTACAGCGAGGATGGCTGCTGCTATCACTATGAGTGTGAATGTAAGTACTATGACACAATGGTCATATTTGCACTGAACATTCAAAATAGTTTTTGCGATGAACTATGTCACTAATGTGACAAGACGCCACGTTAATAACACAGATGGTTTCTATGCGCTGGTACTGCTGTGCAGATGTTCACCCCTAAACATTTTTTTGGCAGGACAAAAACCCTCCAAATTAGCTATTGAAATTAACTGGGCCAGAAGCACCTGTTTTAGGGCACCTCCTGGCCATGTTGAAAATGCATCTAGTGTCTTTTAAGCTCGCCACAACTCACTAGGCAGACATGTGAACGAATGCACATTTGACATCTAGGGGAATACGTTTTACTAGACATGGCACAGCTTCAAATCATCAGCATAAATATTTGTTTTGAGGATCTAAGTCTAGATTGATAATCACCCTTCAGAATAAAAATATCCCTGGAACATGATAACCAGTCCTGAAAAGTATAGTGACATAGAATCAGTATAATATAAAAGAATATGGGGAGCACATGGATAAGACGTGCACAGGTTTAGCTCTATCTTATATCTGTAGTGGTCAAATTAGGAGAAAGATTGAGGGGGCTCGAAAATGATGACCTCAAGTCGAGGCTCGATGGAGGCTGCTGATCAGCTATTGAGGCACATTTTTAAATAAAAAGTTGCAACATTGCCCTAAAGTGTTTGGACCCGAGTAGGCCTGTCACTGGAGAACATAAATACAAAAAGGCCCCTTAGATGCACCACTGAATAGTGAGATTCTACTGAAAGTGAAGTTACAACAGATAGTTGAACACATCTTAGCAACAATTTAATTGTAGATTGACAAACACTACTGTGTAAATGCACAATCCACATGAAGTACACATTGTTTTGTTCAAATCCTAACCTCTCATCTTCATTGTGCATCAGGTGTCTGCAGTGGTTGGGGCGATCCCCATTATATCACCTTTGATGGCACCTACTACACATTCCTGGACAACTGTACATATACCCTGGTGAAGCAAATCACCCCACGGTATGACAACTTCCGCATACTCATTGACAACTACTTCTGCAATGCAGAGGATGGCCTTTCTTGTCCCCAATCCCTCTACATTTACTACGGCTCCAGCGAAGTCATGCTGACACGTACACTTTACAAGGGGAAGATGACTAACAGGGTAAGTTATCTTTTGTTCTAAAAAGCAGCTATTGCTTTGAAATTGCTGGGATGAAAATATGTTTTAACCACCTCTTTGTTCCTACAGAAAAACATAGGGCCCGAATCACAAAGGTATTTTCAGGAGCAGATATAGGTTTGTGGCCTAAAATAATCCCCATTTATGCCTGTCAAGGATTACCAAAAAGATTCCTGGCAGGCTTAAATACATTTACTACTTCAGGTTTCTCTGAAGTAAGTGTGGTGAACTCTACAGAAGTAAACCTTAGCATGTGGTGAGAGGAAGGAATTGCAAGGCGTGGTTAGCCTTATAAGTTTGGGAATGTCCTACAAAGGTCATAATTTTACTCCAGAAAATAGATTCAGTAACTTCCTTACAGGATGGGAAGCGGAACAGATCACACCTAGATTTGGTAAGAGTGTATGGAAAGGGTTTTCTCCAAAGGTAAAAATGTTTTCCCCACAAAGAAAAGAGAAAAATTGCAAAAACTGTTATTTTTAGCCAGTTGGCTGAATTTTCCCTTTTCTTAAATTTACGCAATGTAGATTCCTGAACATTAAAAATAACAGTGTGGGGGTATATTACATGACATTCCCAGCAGTAGTCCTAGAAAGGAGTACCTAGTGCAGGTTTCCAGGCATACTACTGGAAATGTTTGTGAAGTGGAACAAAACCTAAAAGTAAGTTCAGGCAGAGATGCTTATCTTCTCATTTACTTCTATAACTTTTTAAGAATAGGACCCTTGATTTAAAAGTGTATTTATATTTTACAAAATCAAGCAAAAATGTTATGTTGTGAAGGAGTGAAGTGGCAGGACACAACGTTAATATTGTTAAGTAACCTTTTTGGGTGTAAGTATAGCGGAGTAAGCAGCGAATAAAGCCTACATTAGAAAGTGGAACTGGGCTGTCTTTGTAAGACCTACCGATGCCGAAGTCATCTTTGCTTACATCTGAGACTAGGGTATCTTATAAAAGGGGAAACTGAATTTTACCTCATTTGTGTCTGTAACATATGCCTATGTCCACTGGCCACAGGTCTAATTCTTTCAAGGAAAGAGCAGCTGGTCTTGTGGCCTTTCCTATTTTAACACATTGCTTCCCACATGCTCAAACACCAGCTCACTATCTACAGACTAGCCAATCAATGTATTTAACATGGAACTCAACTAACCATTCATCTGCAATGCAATTCCTTGGTACAGAGAGGTCTTGCTCTATCAGATCACAGCCAGAATCTTCCCTTAAAATAAAAAAAACACCTATGGGCTTATGTACAAGCCCCTATCGCCACCACCACATCACTTTTACCAACGTTGTGGTGGGGATAAGGGCACGAAGCAGCACACCTGACAGTGACAAAATTGCATTTTAGGATTGTTTATGTGCAGGAAGGGACACCTTCCTTCACATACACAATCCTCTCCTGCATGCAGACACTCTCTGGTGCAAGGGTGCCTGCATTGGTGTTAAATTGCTAAACTTAGCGCCATCGCAGGAGAAAACGCAAGGCTTCACCACATTCTTGTAAATATGGTGCAGCCTTGCTTTTCAGAAGTGGCAGAGGGAGACATTAAGCCAGGAAGCATACTTTTACCGAATTCTCACATAATTATGATAATGCAGATTATGCACATTTTGCACACTCTAACTTTCCAGCAATGTTGTTCGAGAGAGAAAAGTTTTTACTGTAGCCCACTCCACTGACAAAGAAACTCTGCGTAACAATTTCATGTATTGCATATCCGCAGATAATGTTCAACAAGGAATGGGTGATCCCAAGCTTTACCAAAAATGGCATTTCCATTTCTACGGCTGGCATCAACATGATTGTTCAGATCCCTGAAATCAATGCCACCATCTCCTTCAGTGGCATGATCTTCGTTGTGAAACTCCCATTCAGCTTGTTCGGGTACAACACAGAAGGGCAATGTGGTAAGAAGTTACAACCAAACCCATACAGCATCCCTGCAATTTGTTTCCTAAGCATTGAACTTCAGATTTTCTTTAAACATGGTGTTTCTCATTTTTTGTTTACATTATGGGAGCGATTTACAAAATGGTAAATGAGTGGGAACTTAAAGGATATTTGAATTGATGCAATATTTAACGGTTGATGTTATACATGTCAGAAGCATTGTCTACATGCAGCATAGATACTTCACATCCTACAGACAGTAGATGGGCTCCTTTTTTGGGCAATAATTGTTGAAGATCTTATTGCTCCTTCTAGGATGTGGATACCCATTCCACCTGTACGTTGGTGGGGATGGGAGGGGCATCTTTTTCTGGCATGTCACAAACTTGTAATTAGCCCTTCTGACTCAGCCCTTCGGAGGAAATTATCTTTCATGAAATATGCCATTGACCCATGGGCGATTGTTGTGTTATTTCGTATGATCTTATTTTGGTTATATTGGGTGCTCTTTCAACAAAGTATCATGGTGCTACAGACAGCTGATAACTAACATGGCCTAAACTATGGTGTAAAATAGAGGAAAAATTGTTAATCTAAAATTGTTTACTGAAATATTAAAGCTTTTACATCATGTTTCAGTCAGTTATGTGTCACTTTCTTAAGACTAATGCCACATATGAAATGATTCCCTCTGATTCATTTCCTCTTTCTTAGGTACTTGTACCAACAATAAAAAAGATGACTGCCGCATGCCTGATGGAACAGTTGTTGCTGATTGCTCAAAGATGGCTCCACACTGGAAAGTTAATGTGACAACAAAGCCTTATTGCAATGTGCCACCACCACCACCACCGCCACCCACACCAATTCCTTCAAAATTGCCACCAACTGAACCACCCTGCAAAACACCAGAGCTTTGTAAAGTCATTTTGAGCGAGTAAGTTTCGTGTGCTGCATGCTTAATTTGTTGAACATAATCTACACGTTCACAGGAAAATAGGCACTGTCTTTCAGTTCATTAGTTTGTATTGGTTTTATAAGAAATTGGGTCATCGGTTGAAGGAGGTGGAAGCCCCACTCAGGCAACAACCACAATCTGTGTCGGTGAACCACAAAAGTCCCTAACTGAACTTGTGCTTAACCTTCTGGTAGCATGGCACAGAAGCTTCCAGGCTTAACTTGTAAACTATTTCTGAACACACACAGTAAAAAAGTGCAAACCCAACACAGGGCCTAGGTGCATGCAGTACTATTTACTAGGAATTTACAAATACATGAAATGTGCCAATCAGGTGTAAACCAACTTTACCATGCTTTAGTAAAGATCACACGCACGTTAAAACTGTTTACCAGGAAGAAATGGCAGAGTGCTAATGCAAACAAAAATAGGTTCAGCAACAAAAGGCAAAAATCCCGCAGGGGACCCTGTAAAAAGGGCCAGGTTTAACAGGATTTGATTTGGTTGCATTTATTTCCCATCAAATTGTAACTAGCTGAATTTAAACATAAAGGTCGAGGGCCACAAGGTTTCTGATCTAATAGCCAACTGAGTGGACCAACTGGTCACATAATTCTCCCAACTACAGCTTCAGGTTCACCCTTTATGATGAATCATTCAAAAACATATTTGTGCCATTACTGCTTGTAATAAATCTGTCATATCCTTTTTTTTTTAGTGTTTTCGCTGATTGCCATGCATTGGTGCCACCTGAATCCTATTACCAGGGATGTGTTTTTGATGGCTGCCGAATCAGCAACAAGTCTGTGCAGTGTTCAAGCTTGGAGATTTACGCAACCTTATGCATTGCAAATAGCGTCTGCCTCGATTGGAGGAGCAAAATCAACGGACAGTGTCGTAAGTCAACAAGTGGCATGACCTTTTTCTATCTCCAATACCCTAGAATTAATGCCAGAACGGTTAGACTCCAGCCTTGAATACTGAAACAGGAATAGAAGACTACAGCCCTAGAATTTCTAGAGGATTATTTACCACCCATGACATTAAGTTAGCAGCAAGAAGTACTAGTTGCATTCTGCTATAGCCCTTGCCTTGTGGAACACATTTTCTGAACAATAAAGATTGTTAAAGTACAAAGACCATAGAGAAACAGGCTTCTCAAATGGTGTGTGGATGACATATAAATTCCTACTTAGAAAGTCATAAACTTTTAAGTCCTAAATGTAAAGTCATGCATTTTTTAACCTATTTCTTTGGCGGAGAAGAAGTAGAAAATAGGTATAGGACACAGACAAGTTAGGTATTGTTAAGTGCAAGGAACTGCATATGGTCAGAATTGAGGAATCCGCTACTTTATTTCCAGGCACATTTGAATTCCTACATGGATCAGCCTTTGATAGTCAGCAAAAAATAAATTGAACACTGAGTCTTCAAGTTACTATTTCTTAATTTCCATACACAGACCGAGCCCACATGATCTGCACTAATTGAACGTAATGAGGGTGAAGTAGTCATAGAAAGGAGATTGCATCAGATTTCTGTAAGACTGATCAAAATCCCACCAAAATGCGGCTTTGATCATCAGCCTCAAAAGTAAACTGTGACTTTTGACAATCAGTGTTGCTTGCTGTATGGTAGTGGATGAGGCTGCTGACTTCTCTACAGAGGAGGGAAAAGGGCCAATTTAAAAGTCACAGAAATCAAATATTGATGAGAAAATATGCACTCTCCAAAAGAGCAGATTCGATAACAAAAAATATGTAAACCTAAAGGATTAAAAATGAAAATATGATAACAAGGACAACATTCTTTGAAAAACTAACAGGAAGACTGATAGGTACAGGAAAGGTGTCTACACAAAATATCAGAGAAGAAATATTATGTGGACTAAATATTGTGCCAAAAATATCGAGAATATATATGTGTGTCTAAGTATATACAGGGATATATTTAGATATATCTACTTATCTCTCTGTATACATACACACACACATATCTATTCATGGTACGTAGATGTGGAGTCAAAAATAGTAAATCTATACTTACCTATTTGCACTTACCTTCTCGATATTTTGGTCTGCGATATTTCTGACCCAATAGTCTGTCCACACAATATTTCTCTTTTCTTTATTCTGTCAGTGACTCACAGAAAATGGGTACGCAACACAATCTTAAAAGTACTAGGTAAAAACGTTAGAAGGAATGATACATTGGCACTCAGCACCGTGCCACGAAAACCCTGTCCTGGGGGTCATTTACTTTGTCTGAAGCATTTGACTCCTGCTTTTTACTAAAGCAGTTTTTGTAACAACTTCACAAAATGTTCAATTTGCAAAGTTTTTATTCTGCGTCAACTATTTATTTTCTCGATATTACAGCAGGATGTAATAGGGATTCTACGAGTACTAGTGAAAGTACAGAGTAGGTTTTCTTTTATCTCTTCTTCCAGAGCATCTTTACACATTCAGGCAATAGGTACATTGGCCCACTTTTTCTAGTGAGAGATCCAGTCCTCTGTTTTAGCTCATAGGCAGAGTTTCATGGTTTTCGAGTCTACTGACTAGAGAAAGATTTCATAGGTCTCCATAAGTGAGGCATCGATGGTTTGTGAAGAACTCGGCTTTGAAATGCAGGGAAGCAGCAGTAATGCTTGCTATTGCATCAGGACAGTCGAACCAAAAATCGTTGGCATTTATATGTATAATGGGAAGAGAGAAGGAGTTTGGTGCTGTTCCTAAGCCATTAAAAACACACTTGTCATGAAATCACATTTTACCCGAAACCAGCAAATTGACGAAGGAAGTGTTACCTTACTTTATCCAACCCATAACATTCCATCTGACGAGGAGTACAGATTATTTGCCAGGGAGGGGAGGCAGGGATCTAAATGTTATAACCCAGTTTGAATTTTCATCCCTGGCTTCATTAAAATTTAGAAGATGCGGGCTCGGTTTGTGCGACGCTAAAGAGTCTTAAATAATTTCAATAACATTTTTAAATTGTCAGATAAGTGTATTGGAAAATCAGTATACAAAGTGCAAGGTTACTTACAGCTGATCCCGAATGGTTTGAACGCCTCCTGCAGGTCAAAATGTCCAACCTATAAGGGAAGCAAAGTCAGAGTAAAGCGAGGTAGCCATTTCAAACTACAGAGCTGTCCCTTCAGTGGCTGCTTGTGGACAATGTACTAAAGATTATACTTTAGAAAATACCGTATTGGTGAAGGCATGCTCGCTCTAAATACAGTGACATCTAATGTTGATGATCAATGTTGATAAAAAGCATCATTCAGCATAAGACCATATCTCTTTGTCCCCTCTTACACAGCATACAGTTGTCCAGAAGGCAAGGTGTATCAAGCATGCGGCCCTGCTAGCCCTGCAACCTGTGACTCCAGGTCAGTAAATATCAATAACAGACCAGAACTTTAGGTGCGATGATGAACCGTTCATCGCTCTATATTTCTTATGTTACATAATTAGTTTCCCAAATGTTTTCAATAAGCTTCTTCTCCCATCCCATTGCTCAACCTCCACTGTTTTTCCTTTCAGTCCCTCCATGTGCTTATTTATCTGCAAACCCTCATCTTTCTCCACCACTCCTACTATCTTTCCGAAGGATCGCTGTTTTGTTTTTTTCATATTCCTCCCCCCTCATTCTAATCATCATTCTCTTGAACTCTAACCAGCTTCTCCTACAGCACCCCAGCAGTGTTCTCTCACTACAATTCTTATCAGCTTACCAACTTCTTCCTCACTTGATTTTGTCCCCATTTCCACTTCACCTTTTATCAGTTCAACTCTGCGTCCATTCTGCCACGTTCCTATTCACATTTGCACATTTTCTTCTTTTTCTACATTCTTTGTCTACTCCTCCACTCCCTCTTTCTCCCAATTTTCCCCATTCTTTTCCAGTTTTTGACCTCAATGTAAACTTGTGCAAACTGAAAATTCCATAGTTTAGAAATTGTAAAACGTATCTGCTGTCTTTTCCCAGGAACTCACCTTTACCTCACCTGTCCCCCTGGAGAAGCCAATTTTATTCATACTTGTCAATTTACTAGACTTTCCAAATTATGCTTGTTGATCAACCCTAATTCTGGGAATAATCAAGTCACGTGTGTTCTGTTTCTCTCTCTCACTCCACTAAAGGGCTGAGGCTCAGACCAATGATGGTTTAAGTGAGGGCTGCTACTGCCCACAGGGAACCACCCTCTTCAATTCATACACTGATGTCTGCGTACCCAAGTGCTGTAAGTAATTGGCGACAGGTCTTATTTTTTGGATTTGTGTGACCACTTGCAGGTGCTTACACAATAAAGGGCACACTCATTGTCTGCTGAAAGTCACCTTTGTATTAAAATTATGACTGATATATAGAACAAAGAGAAAGGTCCAGAAAGCCAAAATAGTGGCACATCAACACAAAGGACTAAGCCAAAATCTGGGTGTGAAAAAAATATGCAAATACAAATCATCAGTCTGTACATTCGTATACATGCCTACAAATATATTTGTGGGCAACACAATCTGCCTTTATACTCTTCTATTCTTCACACAGAAGCCAGCACATCACTTTCTGGTACTAGTTCATTTTTTGTAGACATCTCCTTGTAGACATCTGATTATTCCATTTGGACTCCTGGATAATCTGCGCCTATATTATTTTGAACAGTAATTTAAACCACTGTTAGGAATTTCTGAGTGGATTGCTGATTTTATTTTTCCTTAAAATCTTAAAATCATCAGTGAAGTCGTTTATAAGTAAGGAGAACTGGGGGAAAAAAACAGGTAACACCTAAGCACCTTCTTGCTTACATGTGTTTTCTGTCGCCTGGACAAATGAATGGCGAAGCGTAGACAACGGTATTTGGCAGTGTAGAGTGGCAACCGAGATTCCATGTTCTAGTGTGTGATAAAAAGAGCATTTCTCCTCTGTGGGCCTTCAGCTGGCTGGCTGCTATTCCAAGACCATTTGAGAGCACATTACATTTCTGTACTAGATTACTTTTAATTTAACTGCAGTAATTGAATGCTGCCTAGTTTTTTAAAAGGGCGTTTCTCTGTAGTTGGTGCTTCAGAAATGTATACATCCAAAAGATGCACTGCTTCATACATTTTCCCTCCAACAGAAATGCATGCATCAAACGTTTATGCGAATTTACTGTGTTTCATGAGTGTAAACTGGTGCCCATCTCTTCTGTTTTTCAGCTTGTGTTGGACCAGATGGAATGCCTAAAACGGTGAGTGTCATGAAGTCCCTTTGTAATTCTTTCGGAAAAAGATATTTTTAATGCTCAGTATACTTATGTTCTCGATTGTTCAAATCCACTAACAAATTAAAGCAAACTAGCCAAAAAAACTACAGGATTTAGTACTTTCCTAGTGAAGAGGGTAATCATAACAAAGGAAATCCATGGTCATCCTTATATAACTATATGAAGATGAGGCATAGCTCTGACTTCTAGGCACTGCTATTACTATGTTTTGCTTGTTAACAACACAATAATAGTTGTTTAATTGTTAGAAATTCTTGGCTATAGTATGGCTTCAAATGATGACATCTGCAGCTTCCACACTATTCCATTGTGGAAAGGGAAGACCAGACAACCGATTGCCAACCTATGACCTGCCGGGATGCCATTTAATTCAAACCTATTGTTCTTCCTATAAACGGTCAGACTTTTTGGGTCATACTTCAAGGCCCGATCATCTAGGTATCATTCTAGACATTGACATGCATACAAATTTAGCAAGGCCTCAAAAATTGAACTGATTGAGGTCTTGCGCTCCAACTATTCATCCATGTTCTTGTAGACAGTAGCATATTGTATCTAACACATTATAGGAATATATACTTCTGTCCAAAATGAGGGCTTGCACTGTGGTACTATGGCCTATTTAGATGTGTCTGAGGTTGTGTTGTGTTTCAATACATACATAAAGCTTAGGAAAACATGTAATTGTGGAAGTCAAAATGAGGGCAAACATGTGAAGCCAATTAGTCCCTGGAGATCACATGGCAAGACTTCAATGATATCATGTAAACATCACTAAACATGCGAAATGTCTGCTCATTCTAGATTTTAAAATAAAATATTGGCGCACAGGAATGCACTTGACCTTGAACTCTATGGTTACACGTAGTAGCTGCTCTGTCGTGTATTTTATCGCTGATACTAAATGAATTTATAACTTTGCACATGCAGCAGAAAAAAGGGAGCTATAGCACATTGCTAAACTACCCCTCACAATTTGAGGCCATTAGCAATGGTGGTTCATTAACTCAGATGAAAAAGTACTGCTGCCCAGTATATAAGTGAAACACGGCATCAAAAGTGCAGCTTCGGTACAGGAAATTGTGAAAGTTTCTATAAAATATAAATCTCTTTCGTGTTGCAGCCTGGAGCCACTTGGCAGAGCAACTGCCAGAATTGTTCCTGCGACAAGTACACTCTGACGGTCAAGTGTGAGCCGCTCAAGTGCCCCGAGCCGGTCCAAGTCACATGTGAGAAGGAGGGATTCGTGCCTGCCCAGGTGGTGGAAGCAGAGCGGCCATGCTGCATGGTGACCGAGTGCCGTAAGTCTACTCATCCGTCTTGCCTGTAGTGTAGCTGGGATTCAGCCCAGAGGGACAGCTTCCTGACTCCCATTCCTATTCCGCTGGGGATATGTGTTAATCTACGTCTTTTTGAAAAGGTCTTTGCACTAGCACAGACTTAACGTTACTAGCATCCCGCCATTCAACATGGGGTAGTGATAAAATATAATATCGCGGTATCTATCGGCTGACAAAAATATTGTGTCCTACTTGTCATTCTCAAAGATAATGTGCATTGGCATTAATAATAAAAATGTACAACCAATGGGACAATATTTTTTAAAACTATATTTATGACCTAATGTTCACGTCAGATGATAGTTCAGTATATGATATTTCGAAATACAGCATTCACTAAAACGCTGCCTTGTACCTCTCCTGTGTAAGCATAGCCGTGCTTCATGAATGCAAGTTTCAGGGCTACTGTCCATGTCTCTCTTTTGGTTGGCCAGCACCAGCATTTGCACATGGATGGCATGGCATGAGGTGGCATGGCCCGCATTCGTGGCGGGCGAGCGACAGAGTTTAGTGAGCACTATGCAGTGTGTGCTCTTGTACTGTGTAAGCTAAACAACATTTTTTGCGTTCTTTTTTCATATTCAGAAAGGTCGAATGACAACACCTTGAATTATTCAGACACAAGCCCTTTTCAGAATGAAAGCCCACACTGAGATAGACAAGTGAAAAGTTAATTTCAACCTTTCTAAAGATTAAAAAATGGCGTTTTGCTCAGTGTGCTATCATGTGGCATATTTACACAAGTATTCCTTGCAACTTACGGTTACTCTAGGAACCTTTCATGCAGTCTGGTTAATTATATGATCAAGATATTAGGACTGAGATGTGCAATTTTTTGAAGGGGTGGGGGAAATTCGGAAGAAAAGCTTTACTTAGGGATATTTTACGGTTGTCTAAGTGAGTTTGACAAGCTGAACCAAAGGCCTACAAAAGATCAATAAAGGAAAAGATTCTGTTCTCAAAAAACACAGAAAATGTAAGATCCCACAAAATCAAGCTGTGGGGTTGCAGTGGTGAACATCAGGCTGCCTCGGGGCCTTCCACTTATCCAAGGCTGTCAGTGCTGCCCGGAGAGCTGTGAACTCAATGCTACTGCACATGGACGCATGCAGGACTCCTCTGCATCTTTGGCCACACTAAGCACTGGAACAGCCCTGCAAGGGACGTTAGAGAAGTAGGGCTCTTCGTCAAGGCCATCCGAGACTTTCTTCTTACCAAACACCCGGAGTCCTCATGGATGCTTAGTCCACAGAAAGCTGAAGACACTTGACTCTTTCTGTCACGTGTGATGGGCAAATCCCTCACTCTGAGATATTTGTTCAAAGGAATGCTTTACGCCTCTCTGAGTATTGATGCTTTTCTGTCATCACTCTAATTCCCTTTCATTTTTCCTTTTGACATTCAGGGTGCAACGTCAGCTACTGCTCTCCTCCTCCTGCTAAGAAATGCCAGCTCGGGTTCGAGCTCCATTCGGTGATGGGAGAGGGAGACTGCTGTGCCACATACCACTGCAGTGAGTATAATGCTCTTCAGGCTGCGATATCGGGCTTATGGCTTGTACAGCCTATGCTTGTGAGCCTAGAGGTGTCTGAGACGTGCATCTACTCGCAAATGCCTTTGGTTCAAAACTTACTTTTTATAAAGAGGATATATTTCTATCAGTTTTTAACATTTCATGTAACCTCATTGACATAAACGACAGGGGAGCAATTGTAAAACAACTGAGCGGCAAGCCACTCGAAAGAAGGACATTAATCAACTTTTCCCTCCCCGCAGAGCCCACTGATGTCTGTGTCCACGATGGCGTCATTTACCAGGTGAGAAAGGCGCTGGCTTTCCTTGTTCTCCAGGGAACCGCCTCATGAATCAAGTGAGGGGCTTTAAATAGAATATAGTTCCCCGTTCCAGCACGGGTTCCATTTCAATATTATTTCAACTTTTTTCCACCTACTCAGTGACATTTCAATATTCGTTGAAGAGACATCTGGATTAAAGAATTCTGCTAATATCGCCTATGGGTGACTTACTGCCTTCTAATGGCAATCAGACTTGAGAAAATGTTCGATAATTATATTCTGTCTCGCATGTGAATAGGATTTTCTGTACATATCATTGGCCACAGAACTTTTCTTTGCTTCACCATGTGAGCCTGGCATTCGTAACTAAGCTTTCTCTCTTTTCTACTGAGAAACTACAACTCACTCTTGCAGTTACGAAGTTTTAACTTCCGGTCTCAAGTCTAGAACATTTACAGGTTTACCCTTCTCTTAGGCCAGCCTGCGACAACATAAGCCCAGAATCCGACACAAAGGGGCAGATTTACGTTCCCTGGCGCATCCCTGCAAATCAGCAGGGATGCGCCAGGGAAGATGCGTCACACAAGTTTGCCCTTGCGCCACCGCTGATGCGCCGCATTTACAATGTGGTGCATCGTGGCGCAAGGACAAGCAGATGCGTGACGCATCTGCCGGGATAAGGTTGGCGCAGTGCTTAAGTTGTGTCGCAAGCGCGACGCAACTCCAGCACTGTTACAACCTGCCCTGTCCCTAACATGGTGCGTCATGCCTTATGCCTCCTTGAAGCAGGCGTAAGGATTTGACGCACCAGCGTCGGAAAAGTGACTGCGTGAAATCTTGTAGATTTCACTGCGTTACTTTTCCGCGGCTTTTTCCGAAGTAACGCCCACCTTGCATACATTAAACCTGACGCGGGTTTAATGTGGCGCAGGGCTTTTTACAACGTGAAGCATCTACCTAGATGCGTCACGTTGTAAATCTGTCGCAGCATGGCGCTAGCTTTGCGCCGCTGTTGCGTTACAAAAGTGACACAACGGCGGCGCAAAAGTAGCGCAAGGGGCTTGTAAATCTGCCCCTAAGGGGCAGATTTACAAGCCCCTTGCGCCACTTTTGCGTCACTTTTCCCACGTTAAAAGTGACGCAAGGGGCTTGTAAATCTGCCCCTTAGTTTCAATCACGAGGGAGGACGGTCAAGGTTTTTGCAAAGTCTCATCTTATTTTTCCTTCTCCTTCCCAGCCAGGACATTCGATCCCACAGTCACCAGAAGTATGCGAGCAGTGCATCTGCAGTGCGGAGAAAAATTCAACTTCACTGTTGAACCTTCCACTTTGCAATCCCATTGTTTGCACTGAACATTGCCCATTGGTGAGCTCCCTTTTTAAACAGTCTTTGACAACTGTATCATTTTGGCAGGGACATGAAAGGGTTTGCTATGCTGTGCTGTCTCCAACTTAAAGCATTATTGTTTTTTGTACCCTCTGCAGGGATTTGAGTACAAGAGGGAAGAAGGGAAGTGCTGCGGCTCATGTGTCCAGAAGGCTTGTATCATGAATATGCCAGACAACACGGAAAAAGTCCTTCAGGTATCCCCCCTCTCTTGTACTGCATGAGATGCCCCAATGTTTTCCTACTTTGTAATAGGAATTGACAGGATTCCACATTTTGATTGTAAATCGGGATAACAAGTTAGTACTCTTAGTCCATTTCTTGTCAGCCCATCAGCCTGATAGCTTGAGGTTGTGGACAAGATTCATTGGGTAGGCACTGACATATTTGTCATGATACTATTTCTGATAAAGGTGACCTGGTGGCAATCACATTGTGAAGCTGAAGCAACAGGACCTATCATAGCCTTGATATAGTCTGTGCCTACTTTTATCTTTCTTAGGCATCCTGGCTCTGAGGCAGACACCAGGACAGGCACATTATTTGTTTTTGCATTGGCTAGCTCTGAGTCAATAACAGATATATGCAAATGTCAGTCACCTTGCTGTGTTCAATTTCTTGATATTGGAGGACTGCCGAAGAGCATCTTGATGTGTCATGTGAATGGATTCAAACAAATGAGATAGTTCTTCTTCAGCCAAGAGGCAGATTATGATCACCACCTTATGTCAATGGTAATTGTCTCTGAACTCAATTCATTATAAGTATGCAAATAAGGCAGATGAGGATCATTAGGGGGGCAAGATCACCAGCCCCCCTGAACCCTCACCTTATGCCATAATAATAATATGCATTGGATTAAAGGGCATCTTTAGTGATTCTTTTTCTTACGTGTTATGCCTTATAGCCTGGAGTTCCATTCACCCCTGAAGACAACAACTGCACAGTTTACGAATGTACCGTATCCAATGACCAGTTCATGCTAAACTCCACTACAACCACATGCACAGTATTTTCCTCAAGCGACTGCCCTGCCGTAAGTGCCTTTTCATTCTTTTGGGTTTGACTTGGTTGCGCAATGAGAGTATGAGATGATCAGGTTGTTGTGTGATGAATTCCACTCCACCACGGTTGACCCTCCTCTTTATTTCTGATCTGCAGGGATACCTGTACAAGAAGGAGATCGGCCAGTGCTGTGGCACATGTATCCAGGTGGCATGTACAATGAAAGTCAACAACTCCACTAAAATTCTCCAGGTACCTAAATCTCTAAATTTTCTCGTTCCATTTCTAATCCCTCAGGGCATCCCCCACTGATTGACAGTAGATGGTATTGTAATCTCAAACAGGCTCAATTGCCTGTCGAGAAGTTAAATGTGCAATCACACAAAGCCAACATCAATGCACCTATGCATCAATGCACGAGCCAGAAGGAGTGAGGTGGATTAACAAACACATTGTCCAGTTTTCTGTAAACTTATCTTGAGTTACTGTCTCAAAATTACATATCAGTGGGATTCAATAACTGATCAGTGGCAACCGGTTTAGTACATACTTAGATTTCAGATAACCACACAGGGTTATGATAGGCAGCAGTGATCAACTACCTGTCAAGAAGAAACACCACTGTTGACGACTCAAATTTAAATGTCAGGATGCTATATGGCTAGTTTGGCAAATGGACACGGATCAAAGTCAGTACAATAAATGTAGTATTTATGTGTCTCTTTATGACATAGATGACTTCATCTGTAGCCCACTTTTTTTACACACTGAAATCAAATGACCACATGCCTGTCCTTCCTTGCTCCACTTTGACATCGTTGTTTACAAGATTGGCTGGTCAACAATCAGGGAGCCTCTAAACAGTAGATGTTGAAATGTTTTGTTTTGTTTTTAACTGAAAGCTTCTGGTTCGCATTTTATGTGCCACTGCTTTAAACACACCTGGCATAGTGTACCCCTACCAGGAAGGACAACAACCATGCGTCTTGAGAGTTTTGAGTCAATGGTTGAAGAAAACCACGCTTCTTTGGTTCAAACATATCTGAGAGTGACCTAGAAATACTAGATGGTTTTCTGTGTAAAGTAAATTAATTCAACATGTTTCTTTCCTTGTCTCAGCCTGGCGACATATGGTACCCTCCTGGGGATGTCTGCGTTTATTATGAATGCATGATAGTAGATGGTCAGTTCGTCCCCGTCACCACAAAGAGAGCATGCACACTCAGTTCTCAAGCAGACTGCCCAGAGGTAGGTTCTTATACTCACTGTTTCTGAAAACACATGTGCATTGCTAGAGGCAATTGTCTGGAGAGAAATAACTTTCCCAGTTCCAATAGCTGGGCAAGAAGACTCATAGGAAGTAACTCTCTTTTGTACTTTGCAGGGCCACCAGTATATGAAGAAAGATGGTGAATGCTGTGGTACTTGCGTCCAGGTGGCATGTACAATGACGATGAAGGACAACACAACAAAAGTCATCAAGGTATCTCCAAACCTTACTGTTTCAACTATCACTGCTTAACGCCATATGCGCGCATTACAGGACCTCTGGAGACAGGAAATGGGAACGTCCCATGAAATGGGAACGTCCCATGACATGGGTTTCTATATTTCAGACTGTCTCATTCTTCCACCCATCTGTAATGACATTGCTACTATCCCTCATACACGGATTAGCTCAAAGTTAAATGTTTAGGCACTACAGGATAACACAAGAACCAAAGAAGAACTAATCATATTTGAACTGTTGTATACGATATAACGTTCGGGATCAATCGAATAAGAAATAAAGGTATACTTGTACACGCCTCATATCAGAACTTGAGTTCTGAGAAACTTGTATCAGAACCCAATCTGGCAACCACACTGCTTAATCACTAAAGCTGATGCCAGATCGGTTCTTTCTCTCCTGGGTTATCCATGAGAACAACGCTATACGGGTGAAGCAGCCGCGATCTACAAATCCTTATTGATGGATAAAGGAAGGGAAATGAGATAAAAAGAATTCGAGCTCACCAGCTCGGTTTTCATTTCTCTTCAACTTTCAGTATTTCTTTTTCCATCAGCTGGGGTTCACACAGAGCTTTTCTTGGTGCATGTCCAACTCTCGATATCTTCAGCTTTTAATCATTCATTCAAGGCAGTGCTTGTTTGCTTGTTGCCCTATAGCATGTATAGCTTTATTACTATGTGTAATATCACAGTGTCAAGAGATTGTTCTACTGTGCCGCGTTTAGTTGTATTTCCCAACACACGTTTTGATTTCGCTGTACCCAAGAGGAATTTAAACACTTTAATTTTGAAGAAGGTAATGCACTTGTATACTGAAGGAAAAGAAAATATATATGCCAACAACTTACTTTTGGGTGGTGGCAAGAAATGGTTTGGAGAATTGTAGACTACAGTTTAAAGATTTTTCTTTGTAATCCTGCTTTCAGCCTGGAGAATCCTGGACCCCAGAAGATAATAAATGTGTCTCCTATGAATGCATTTACAACAACGCACGCTACGACCTGATCACAAGGATGAAACAATGCCCAGCCTTCAATGCAGCCAAATGTGTCCCTGTAGGTTCTTCAAAATATGAATTAATATTTTTAATGCATGAATGATTGTCATCGGGAGGGAATGTTATTTTTTGTGCTATTATTATATGTTAGATTATTGTCAAAAGTAATTCCCTAACGTCTGGTAGTTTCCTCTTTTACCATGTGTAGTTAAAGTTCAAAGTTAAATGTACATATAATAGTCACAGTGTATTAACTAAACCCTATAACACTAAGCAAAATAAGAAATATGAACATAGGGAACATTGCCCGTTTTAATATTCTATTCTTACATTGAAATGAATAAGTGTCCTTTGTTCAACATTCAGCTTCTGTTGTTTTTACATTTACAAGTCATATCTTGCCCCAGTGTAAGGACAACCTAATTCACTAGTGTTCATTTCTGCATTATAGGGATCCATCAGAACTACGCCTGATGGCTGTTGCAAGATTTGTGATGGTAAGGTCATATAATGCTTGAAAGTAGACTGTGGATACTTGCCATGTTTCCGTTTTTAAGAGAAACATCTAAACTATTTTCTGTTTTTACAAAGTTGAAACCAACTGCAAACTCCGCAAGACTTCAACCACTTTCAGAATGAGTACCTGCCAGTCAACTGGACCAGTGGAGCTGTCCTATTGTGAAGGAACCTGCAACACGTCCTCCATGTAAGTAGATTACAGTGAAATGCTTGTGTTTCATTAGAATGTGCTTGACAGCTTTACTGGAGCTACATCCTTGAATGATGGTGATATCGACTGCATTGATGTTATGCTAGACTCTATATCAGCCAAGGCGGTCGGATAAATAATGGCTGCTGGAATCCTTCAATAATTGGAGCCACTATTTGGTCACCGGGATAGATTTAAGGTGTCAAAATATTAATAACTAGTTGAATAATCCTAGTGAACTTTGAGTTCGAAAGCTGCTATCAAAGCTATAAAATAGTGAATTGATTGATATGTAGGTTAAGATCATAAGCAACGTCGCCTAAAAAATGTGCAAGTCTTTAGTAATATGTAGCATAAAATTGTTTGGACTATATCCTGTTCAAAGGTATATTGAATTAATTTTACTGACAAATATCTGATTTTTTACACTGATGTCTTGGTTTATCGGAGTCATTTTTCAGTGGTTGATAATGTGTTGGGTGTAATAGCGGGCTCTCCTTGGGCTATTTGTGGGGCAAGGAGCTAACGAGTAGGCTGCTGCCCTACCCAGCACACTTCTAATTTGTGTTGATTAAAATAAAAGATTATAGTTTACTGGTAACCCGGACAACCTAGTTAAAAACTATGACAATTGGTAAGATAATAGTGTTACATAAAAAGACATTTTGGAATTTCACACCCATTCAAATAACAATAGTTTCATTACGATAGGTCATTGTCTTAATAGTAGTTACCTTTCTATAATCCGGATATCCTGTCACGTCTGGGGAAACTGTAGCTTTCCCTTTTACCCCAGGTTAACCAGCAACTAAACCTGCAGCAGTGGCTTTGAGTCCTGGCCTATACTATATTACAAGCAGCTGACAGTGCTCACTGGAAATTGCTTGCAATGCCTTATATCGGAGAGTGTTCTGATATAGTTAAGTCCAAATACAGTGGATTGGGCTCTGTGTCTGATTCTATATTATGATGAAGGGGGTTTCATTCTCTACTCACAATTTTAGTATAAACTAATTATTTGCGTTGCATTTTCATATTTAGAGTGACCAAACCTTGAATCACTCATTATTGCGCTTTTACATCTTTATTGATAGTATGTATAGATGTTATGTCATTCAAAAATAGATCATTGACTTTTAAAACATTCAAGCATTACAAACAGACTTAACATGATTGAACTCTAATGAGCCAGGCTGATCTTAGTTCATGTTATGTAGGATCTTGCATGGTAACTTGTGCAAGAATTGAAATCCTTACACTACTATCCCAACGGCTCTGCCTCAGGGAGGTGTTAGCCCGAATTCCAAACGCAATAGTCCCATGCCACATTCTTTGTCCATAATTTTCATCTAATTTCTCAATGGAATTACTCATCAAGGGTATTAGGCTGCACTCCCAGTTGCCATGGTGACACACTCAAAATCCCCTCTTCATGATCAGTAATTCATGATGGGATTGAATCTGTACACTAGCGCAGAATGATCTTATCCCCCATTCCGTTTTAACATGTGATCCTTTTGAATCATGTATCTTAGGTATTCTGCTGAGGCAAACACAATGGAGCACAAGTGCAGCTGTTGCCAGGAGGTCCAGACCAGCACAAGGAAGGTGGTGCTCACCTGTCTGGATGGAACCAGCAAGACTCAGTCCTACGTGTATGTGGATGAGTGTGGATGCACAGGCACCAAATGCGGCCAGACCTCCCAGACCACCGACGCGCAGCAGCAGCAAGAGGACCAGAACCCTATGCAGCAACAGCAGCAACATGAACAACCATTTCAGAAATAATTCCAAAGCATATCTCAGAACACTAGAGACAAATAAATAATATGCAGCTGAAATCCTGGCCATACTGCCCGAACCTTTTTGTATGTGTGCGCCTATAGCTTTCTCCTTTTTTCATGAAGATGTTTAGTGTCATACTTTGTCTCCTGCCGAACAAGGACTTCCCTACATGTGCATTATATGAGGACTCTTCTACACATGCTGCTGTGCACCTTCCTAGATTTAATACTAGGCATTTAATTTTAACGGGTGTAATGCGCGGAAGTAATGAAGAAGCCCAGGGAGAGTGTAACAACACACCAACTACACATGAGACATTTAGACTGTGGTCCACTTATACACCACTTCCTGGCAAAGGCTGTCCATGACTCTACCCTCTAGACATGCCATGCCAAACCAGTTCCCTGGCATCAATGGCCATGTGTTGTGTCTAATCCTCAAGAGTCACTGTGTTCAGAAAAATATGAGCTCTTGCTAGCCACCGAGGTGCTGCTAACGACCGTAAATCTAAATGTTAAGTGTGGGTACCTCTCAAAATCTGCAAAACTGTCCCAACTCTGAAATTGTATAAACTTTCCCTACATATTTGTATGCAGAACAGAACATAATAGGCCAGTGAACACAAAGCTGCTAAAATACTCCGTATGTGTTAAAGCTGGTGTCATCACAATATGGAGATTTGGTTAAACTGTTTACACAAAAGAGACAATGTTAGCAAAAAGGAGTAATATGAAGGATTTTTTTTTCTATATATAAATTAAACGAGGCTGTCATGGAATGTCTTACCTAGGGAATCAAATGATTTTATATAAAATATATATAGAGATAGATATATATTTTGGTACAGGAAACCACACTTTGCTATTTATTTATTTCTGGAGAAATAAGACTTCTGGGTGACTTGCGATTTCATGTCCATCTGTCTGCCATAGGTATTTCATTGTGGGAAAGACACACATATTTATACCCTGCTTTTTTCCTCTGGTCCAGAAAAGTCAATGTGATTAATAAAACTAAACTTTAAGCATTTTGCAACTGTTTCACTCTTCCGAGTTTTTCTTATGTAAATGCTTTCATTACATTATCTCTTGAGTATCAAACTGTTTATACATTTTCCTCCCCCGTACGATCTTTACTCATTGTCATTTAGGCCAGATATTTAACTAAATGCATCACTATGGAGCTCGTTACAATGTTGGGAGGACTTACGTCCTCCAGACACCGTAGCAGTCTGGAACCGCCCTACCTTAGATCAGCGGTTCCAACCTCAGTATTGTGGTCTAAAACATAAATTTTACTGGTTCAGCTTGTGTGGCAGGCGGAAAAAGCCTGTAGCACAAGCTGCCATAGTGAAATGTAAGTTTGGTAACATCCCTGCACCGTGTGGCAGGCACCCCTCAGGAATGTTTAGGGGGCACCATAGGTGCTCCCCAGGCCCCTTAGCGGAGGGCCGGGGGAGGGGGAACTGCTAGGGGCCCCCAAAGTCACTTTCTAACAGCCTTTCCATGTCGGAAACGCTGCCATGGAAAGGCTGTTGGAAACCAACACTGTAATCCCGCCGGAGGAGCCGAAGCTGGCTCTGCCTCTATTCATGAGATTACAATTCTGCTTCTCTTCTAACAGGCTCTGTGAGCTCATCGGAAGAGGAGCAGAATCCCCCCATGGATTTCCCTCCGACCACTGTGATTGTAATACCGGGGTCAGAGTGAAACCCTCAATGTCAGGCAGAAAGCCTCCGATAAACAGTTAGAGGCTTTCCGCCCGACATCGAAATCAGGCCCTATGTGCATGACCCAAATAAGTGTACATTCCAAATTGAATTCATGCATACTCTTCATTCAAGTAAGGATGGGAGGCTGAACATTATTTGAAGCCCCAGTTATCAAATGCTCTACAGTGCTGTCACCCTCCGAAGTGAGCGACAAACTTCAAAAGTTTTTTAAAATTTTTTTTATGAATCAGTTTTTTTTAATATAAAAAAGCACAGTGTAACACATTGGGTTACTGATTGAGTATGGTGAAATCATACTCAAGCAGGAACCTCAATCAGTGTCAGGGTAACATCACAAGCAAACCGCAAATTAACCTGCGCTCAACTCTCTGGAAGCTTGACACAGAGCAGGTAGGTTTAGGTTTAAATCTTTTTTATTGAATAATGCAAGGGGCAAGCGGACCATGAACGAGCCACGCAGGGCCCACCGGGTCTGCCAGTAGGTTAATTGAAAATACAAAGGCAACACATACCAAATACTTCCCGCCCACCACCCAAAAGAAAGAAGAGAGAGAAAGAAAATCGAAGAAAGGCACAGAAAGAACCACCCCCACGACCCCCGATCCATTACTTCGAAACAGCACTACATGGAACGTGTTGTCGTGTATGTGGCTAGGGTAGCCTATGTGGTGGAGTCCAGTGTGGTGAGGTGAAAGAGACGCAAATCTTTCGGGCAATATAACTCCCTAAATTCTGGAGCTAACAAGGTGAGAAACGGCTGCCAAAGGTCGCCAAAAGAAGCGCACTTCCCAGCCAAGGTAAGAGAAATCTTTTCCATGTCCAGTACGTGCCACAATCGCTGGTACCACCCTGTGTGTGCGGGAATGCGGGGTGTCTTTCAGTGTATCAGTATGTTTTGGACGGCTGTGCCTAGGGCTATGGCTATCTGTTTCCCTCATCTAGATTTCAAGGAGTAGGTGAGCGTGTTTGGCACCCCCAATAAGACATACACGGGGAACCTAGGGAGTTCTGTATCCAAGTAT
Organism: Triturus cristatus; assembly: GCF_964204655.1. Lineage (NCBI taxonomy): Eukaryota > Metazoa > Chordata > Amphibia > Caudata > Salamandridae > Triturus > Triturus cristatus. Next base: position 745,261,198 of record NC_140583.1, read on the forward strand.
TTATCGACCTCATCAAGGATGTACATCCAATAAGTCTGGAGATGTATGCATTCCCATAGAAGGTGAATCAGCGTGGCCCTCTTCCCACACCCTTTCCAGCAGTCAGGACTCTGTGTTGCATCAGCTTGGTGTAATCGCTCCGGGGTATAGTACCAATAGTATACAATCTTGGTGAACGTTTCGGTTAGGCCGACATGAGTCGCTGTGTGGTGTGCTCTGTGGCATGCACCCTCCCATTCCTCGGACCTAAGGTTCCATCCCAGGTCCCTCTCCCAAAGCGCGCATCCAGCATGATAGGTATGGGTGTATCTGGACAAGAGCAGTTTGTATAAGTCTGAGAATAACTTCTTATCCGAGGACCGTGTGATGAGCCATCGTTCATACTGGGTGAGAAGCCTAGATGCTTGCGCTCGATTATCAGGATGCATGGCCCAGTGTCGCACCTGTAAGTAGCACATTTGCTCAAATTCAGGAAGGCCGTAATCGGCCCTAAGTTGCGAGAAGGGGATGATATCGCCTTTGTCATATAGGAGGCCTAGGGGTTGGCAGCCTGCTTCTCTCCACAGCGAGAAGGTCTGCAAACCCATTCCGGGGCTGAAGTCTGGATTATCAAAAAGGGAGGTGAGCAGGGAAGGGAAGGTCGTTAGGGCATGTCGTGTGTTGGTCCGGTCCCAGACGTAAAGGGTTGTGCACGTCACCTGTGAGGCGTATAAATTGGGTGGACGATGAGGTTTCGGGAGGAAGGGATTTTTCCTGAGAGATGTACCGGCTACTGCCCGGTCTTGGAAGAGCGAATGTTTCTCAGATTCGGCTCGGATCCATTCGACCAAGTGTCGAAGCTGCGTGGCGTAGTAGTAAAGTGCGAGATCTGGAATTCTGAGGCCCCCCTCATGAGGTGGGAGGAAGCTCACTAACCATTTCATTCTCGGCCTATGTCCCTGCCAGATGAAAAGGGAAAGGTCTGACTGTACCCTTTGTAGCGAGCCGGTAGGGGGTGGCAGTGGAAGCGTCTGAAAAAGGTACAGAATTTTGGGAAGGATCGTCATTTTAATGGCCGCGATACTAGCCACGAGATTGGGTAATGTTTCCATCTCTGCAGTGCCGAGTGTATATGTGTGTGGAGGACGGAGTAATTGACCCTCCTCATGGTTTGCAAGGTCGGAGACAGTTTTATGCCCAAATAGGAGACCGTCTCATCAGCCCATTGCAGGTGGTGTCGGGCCTGGAGGTCCGCCTGGACTTGTGGTGGCAAGGATAGGTTCAGCGCCGTGGACTTCGTCAGATTAACCTTGAAGCCGGAGGCTCTCGCGAAGGAGTCTAGTTCCTCCAAGAAGGTCCCCAAAGCAGTCGAAGGGTTTGTGAGAGTGACCAGCACATCGTCTGCATACAGATTTATAGTGTGCGTTTCCCCATCGAAGCGGATACCCGTGATCTGGGGTGGTCCCTGACCCTCTGCGCCATAGGTTCCATGTAGAGGGCAAAAAGCAAGGGCGACAAAGTGCACCCCTGCCTCGTACCCCTACGTATCAGGAACGGCGTGGATGTGTGACCATTGACTCGCACTGTATCTGAAGGGAAGCGGTAACAGTTAAAAATGTGTGCCCGCATTTTGTCTCCTATTCTGACGTGTATCAGTGCCTGCTTGAGATAGGGCCAGTGGACTCGATTGAAGGCCTTCTCCGTGTCTATGGTTAGGAGCATATAGACACCAGGGATGCAGGAGGCCTTTTCTATAAGATGTGTAACCCGTTTGGTGTTATCGCTCATTTGCCTCTGTGGAATGAATCCAGTCTGGTCGGGGTCCACAAACTCCTGCATAGAGGGGCCCAGTCGCTCTGCTAGTATCCCTGTGTACAGCTTCAGGTCAATATTTAAGAGCGAAATGGGCGGATACGACCCACAGGTCGTCCTGTCTTTCCCCGGGTTGGAATAACGGTGATCGCCGCTTCTAACATGGAGGAGGGGATCGTCCCTGGCGTCGCGAAAGAGTTAAGGAGCCGGGTGAGCAAAGGGGTAAGCGTTGAGCAGAACTGCTTGTAAAAGGCCATGGTGTAGCCATCGGGGCCCGGTGATTTGCCCAACTTCAAGCGGGCGATGGCAGATATGACTTCCTCGGGTCTGATCTCCCGCTCTATGTGAGTCGCCTGTTCCGGCGTGAGAGCGGGCAGGCGGGTCTGAGCACGATAGGCATCAATATCTGCCTTCTCCATGGGCTGCTCATTGTAAAGCTAGGCATAAAAATTGCGGACTGTGTGGTCCCTATTCTCCCGTACCCCTTAACGTTGCCGGGCTTCCCAAAGCTTGTGCGCGAGCAGTTGTCCACACATTTATTCCCGCCGACATAGAAAGAGTGTCGCAGGCACATTGCGGCGTATTCCGCCTTGTCCCTATCCAGAGCTGCCAGTTGTGCCCGAGTCGTGGTCAGCTATCTCCAGACACGCAGGGCCCCGGTGCATTGGTGCCTCTGTTCTAATTCTCGCGCATTTTGTGTCAGTTCCTCCTGTTTCTTCTTGCGATCCGCATTGTCAGTTGAAAAGATGGCTATGATTTCTCCCCGAATTACCGCCTTAAAGGCCTCCCACTGAGTGGAAAGGGCTGTGTCAGGATTATCGTTATGCGATAGGTAATTATCGAGAGCTCGTTGTATCTGGGCAACTGTGTCTGGCCGGTGTAGTGGAGTGTCCCGGAGCCGCCAGCGCCTGGTCGGCCATTGTATTAGTGGAAGAGCTAAAGTGACTACCACTGGGGCGTGGTCGGATAGGGTCGCCACTAGTATATCAGTCAAAAGTGTGGTGTCTTGAAGAGACTTTGAGCCTAAAAAGTAATCTAGTCTGGCATATGTTTTGTGTGCGTTGGAGTAAAATGAAAATTCCTGCGTCTGAGGGCGGTGGTGTCTCCACAGGTCTGAGAGACCCAGATCCCGTAGTCTGGTAAGCCCTACATGGGAGAGAGCACCAACCTGGCTAGTATGCTGCGCCGATCGGTCCATGTGGTTATCAAACACCAAGTTAAGGTCTCCCCCTATCAAAAGTGTCGATCCTGAGTGGCCGTCACCTCAGTGAGAGCCTCGTTCAGGAATCGTTGGGTATTTGTGTAGCTTATATCAGCCCAAACACCCCCTCCAACCCTCCAAAGCCTTGAAGGAAGGATACATCCTGATGACCAGGTTCAGTCACTCGGTAGACGCTTTGGCCAGGGCCTCCGTCAGGGCTTCCAGGGCAGCCAGTTGTTCCTTCTTGACCACTGTAGGGTCCGGACGCTGAATGCTGCGGCAATGTCTCCGCTGTTGCCATTTCAGGCTACCATCATTGGTGTCCTCCAGGAGAGCGATCCCCAGCAGTTTGCCCGCCTCAGACAGGGAACGAAGCTGGTATAGTTTGCCATCGTGCCGGAACACCAGTCAGAAGGGGTGTCCCCAGGAGTAGGTGATGTTACGTTGGTGGAGGACCTCAGTGATGGGCCGTAAGTTCTTACGTTTCTGGAGTGTGAAGGCAGCAAAATCTTGGTAAAGGGTGGGTGTCTGGTTGCAAAAGGAGATCTGCCGAAGCGAGCGGGCTTTACGCAAGATTTCTTCCTTGGTGTGAAAGTCTTGGACACAGGCCAGGATGTCAGCTGGCGGTGCCGTCGGTGCTCTGGGCGGGCCCACTCTATGCGCACGGTCTAGCTTCAGATCAGCATCCAGGGGGTTGCCCAGGATATGATTGAAAAGCTTGCGCACATATGTAAAGATATCACCAGCTTCTTCGTTGGTACCCACCCCTCAGATCCTGATACTGTGGTGACGGCAGCGGTTCTTGAGGTCTTCTAGATGAGATTGCATGTCAACCTGTTGCTCATGTATGCGTAATACCTCCTGTTGCATAGCCGCCAGTTCGGTGGCCCGGGCATCGCTCCTGTCTTCCAGAGTCACCACCTTCTGCCCTATGTCGTCCATGTCCTTGCGGATGTTCTTGATTTCTGCTGTGAGATCATGTTTCATGGTTTGGAGGTCATCCCGCAGTGCCACGAATAGGGATTCCAAGAAGGCCCATGTCCCTGTGCCTCCGCTGAGGCCGCCATCTGCGCCTTTGGGCTCAGTCGCTCCTGGTCGTCGGACCCTCCTCCTTGTGCTCTAGCAAGCAGTTCTCTTTAAGTGATTTTTCTCTGGGGGCCGCCTTGTCTTTCCTGCCCTTGGTGGATGTCATATTCGGTGCTCCTGCGCCTCTGGCATCAGCAGCCAAAGGGTGGGTGGAATAAAAGTCACTGCGGCACAATGTGAGTCAGTTCGATGGACCCACACTCTCTCCCAAGGGTCTGATCTACGAGCGCCAGCGGGGAGCCTCACTTGGTGTGGAAGAATGCACCCACTAACGAACTGTTGGAGCTCCTATAAATTATGCGGGTGTGTGTGCTGTCGTGGCTATAGCACACTATAACGGGGCCAGGAGAGACAGGGAAGCGAAGCCAGGAGTCTGTTAACCATGCATTGCCACTCTGAGGAGAAGGCAGGGTGGCGTGAGGAGGAGGTCCGGGTGTGGTTCACCCAGGGCGCCACACCAGTAGCTGGGTGCGACGTACTCACAATGAAACAGCACTCGCTTCCACAGGCCCAGAACCGGGGAGCCTTAAGTTTACGTTGTTAGAGCCGGACGAACTGGCACATCTCAGGGCCCCAAGGGCAGGGGGGTCCCATCAGCAGTGACCCCTGTAGCAGGCTCCAAGTGAGCCCCCCCTTGCAGGGACCGGGCTAAGTGCACGACCAGAGGCAGCTGCAGGAAATTCACCTCGTGGTCCAATGCGGTCTGAGTGTTTCAATGAGACCACCACCAGTCAAAGTCACAGGAGAGGGCGTGGGCGGCAGCACGGCCCACCTCAGTAGACAACTGGTGCGTTTCGTGGTGCTGAAGGCCGAATCGCCTCCCGATCACCCACTTTACACCACCCTGACCTCGACTCACCCCCACGGAATCACCTCGCGCCTCGTGGGTCACCGAAAGGGCCGCAGTAGCACCCAAAATGGTGCCTGATGTGCAGCCGCCAGCCAACGCAGCCACTACACACATAACGGCTGTGAAGGGTTGATATCTGCGGGGCCGGCCCGCTTTACAAGAAAGGTGTCCACTGTGGGTGCCGAGCACGAGCTGCAGCTAGGAGTCCAAACGCCAGGGAGGTCTGCCACATGACTCACTGCAGACCCAAGCGCGTCCAGCGAGCCCCAGGAAGGTATGGTCACAGCATACTGGTACTGGGACTGGGGCTGGTACTGGGCTGGTACTGGGACTCATCAACTCGACTCCTCGGAGCGTCCTGTTGGGCCAAAGTCCGGAGCGGCTCCCGGCAGTCCACTCCACCTGCCGTCAGCTATGGGGCACCGAATGAGGATTGCTGATCAACCGGGACCTCACCGAGGGGCCGCTGCGAGTCCCGTGCCGGCGCTCGTAGCCCCGTTGCCAATCGCCACCTCCTTCATCCGCTGATCCGGTGCAGCGGGATATGTCTCTGGATGTAGCCGGCGTCCCTGGCAGGACCAGCTTCTCCGCCTCCGGGAACTCAGGGCCTCGACCTCACCCTCGGAGCTACGTCGGCCTGCACCTCGCGCCACCACCCGGTGCCCAAGTCGGACCCGAAGCCTCAAATGGAGTCACGGAGACCCGGGAAAGCTCCCCAGGTAGGTTGTCGAGTGAACCTGGGTGCTCTGTGGAACGATGCAGCTATCTCCTGTGCGGTATAGGGTCACAGGCCAGTGCAATAAATTGTCGGGTGGAGGAGAGGAGACGAGGCACGTCTTGGCTCTCCGCCATCTGGGCCACGCCCCTCAGCAGTCAGGTTTAACTGAGAATCAATATGTTAAAAACTTATGTAGCACTTCATACAATAATAAAGTGAAAACACAACACAAGAGAAATCCCACAAGAATTCAGAAAAGCAGAGTAAATTCTAATAAATAGATTGAGACCAAAATGACACAAATCCAACCAAGAGAACGGGAGAAATTCAACTTTAAACATTTCAGTGAATATAGCAACAAAAGGCCAGAAGCACCAACTGTGGATGTCTGGTTGTAACAGACCACGGCAAAGTCAAAAGTTCAGACCGATTGCAATGGAGCACAGGCCGGCTACAGGGATCCAGTTAAGTCCGCTGAACAGGAGTACCTTAAATCCTGGTTTGAAGTGTTTTGGAGTCCCTCATCGGGGATGTGTCACACAGGCAAGGCAGTTCGAGATCGGTGTCAGAGATACATCGTGCAGCACCGGTTCTGAGGGGCTGTGAGGCTACGATGTGAGTTCCTATGTCATTGTCGAGGATGCTGTTAATGAGGAGTGCTTTCAATACAAAGTCGCACATGGAGGATACGTTGCAATCTGACTGGTTCCGAAAAAGCAGCAGGACTTTTGATGCAAAGTCCTGCATCATCATCAAAGCTCCCATCGAGGAACATTTTGCAATTGGAGGGCCTGAGTTGAGGATGTATCATGGATTAACAGGTCCGATAAGGCTGCAGGCTGCAATGCGAAGTCCTTGTGCTGGGAAAGTCCACATAGCATAGGTGATATGTCAGTTCTGCGCAAGATTGCACAGTGCATCAGAGGGGATTCGTCAGTTCTGCTGGATCATCAGATGGGCTGCCAGAACACTTTCAGGCGCACTTCCAAGGATCCAGGACTAGATTGACACCACTTGGAAGGGTAGGACTCACTGATGGCAGAGTTCAGGTGCTGGGTTCCTGAGGCTCTAGTCAGGAGGCCAACCAACTAGCCGTTGGAGTCAGTGTGGGGCCCTGGGTTCAAGGTCTTGGATTCAACAGATGCAGGTCCAGTCCTTCTCTCACAGGCAGGAGGGCAGCAGTAAGCAGGGCAGCACAGTAGAGCAGCAGTCCTGGAGGAGACAGTCCATTCAGCAGCACAGCAGTCCTTCTTCCTGGCAGAGTCCACAGGTCCCGATGTGTACCTAAGAGTTGGTTTTGAGGGTCCAGTATACCTAGTGCTAATTGGAGGAAGCTTCAAGAGGTTTCCACCTCCCCCCTGAGGTATCAGGCACCCCTTTCCTTCCTGTCATGGCCCCAGCTTGTATGGGGTCACAACAGATTAGTGAAAATCCATTTGTAAGAGTACTCAGGGTGTGCCTTTGTGATGTGAAAGTGTTGGAACTGGCACTCTCTGGTTGGCTGAAGGGATGCCCTCAGCCAGACACATCTTTTGCTCCCATCAAGGGCAGGAGAATACTCTCACTGTATAACCTGTGCTCACCCTTGGGTAGCTTGGCACTGAGTAGTCAGGCTTACTATAGCAGCAATTTAAAAAAAACAGAGGCACAACAGTCACTTAAGATAAATACAATGAGCATCAAGAAAGAGACCACAGAGTATGTATGTAAATGATGTTTATATTCAACACACATATTCAATCATTATAACAAGAGAATCATATACCTTTGGGCATAAAACACATTAGGAAATATTACTAGCAGTACTAGGACCAGGTATATTGTTATATTGTTAAATTATGCCAACCTAAACAGGGGCACAATGGCACCCTACAGGCCTGCAATGTCTGACTCGATGCAGGGTTGGCAGACTATCCGGTGGGTGGCACACTCAGTGTTACAGCCCACTGCTAGCCTGTGCCATGCCTGCCATGGGTGGGTGGTGTTTGCAGCACCCAAGGAGGTACAGCACCTAAACCAATCACGTACAGAACAATGTAGCAGAGGCGGGCACGCAGACCTTCCCTCTGCAGTACTAGACTCCTGATGTTATGCGGAGAGAGTCAGCAAAGGCTTGGAGGAAAAAGCAAAAAGTGTTGGGGTAAATTACCGTAAGAAGGGGCATTTTCGACAGCAAGAGCAGTAGGTGACAGCTCCTCCCCCTTGTTAACTCAGATTGGTGCATACTGCCAACGCGTATCTTCCCTTTGTTTCACTGCTTGGGAGCAATGCACAAAGACCAAGTGCCAGCTACACCAAGTCATGTGACTCAGGAACATGCTGCGGACAACAAATGGTTAGTAAAAGAAAATTATAACTTTCTAAAAGTGGTATTTTCAGAATTGTGATTAAAAAATCTATTTTTACCATTAAACAGGCTTTTCATTGCAATTCGTCAGACACCATTATCGACTTGTGCACCTGTTTCCAATCAGAAGTAAGAGCTCATTAAATGTTTTAAGGCATCTTAAGGAATAAGGTGTTATCCTATGAAAGAGGTAGCCCTTGCAGTAGTGAAAACAGAACTTTAGGAGTTTTTCACTACCAGGTCATGTAAAACTTAAAAGTACATGTCCTACGTTTAAAATACACTGCATCCTACTCTCTGGGGGTTCAGGGCCTAACCTATGGGTGACTGATATATACTAAAAAGGAAGGTTTAGGTCTGGAAAAGGTTTCTTTTGCCCTGTCAAAATGGCAGTTTAAAAAAAGGGCTACTTGAGTGGGTAGCACAAAAAGAGCTACATGACCAGTAGTCGCATTTAATTTACAGGCCCTGGGTACAGGCAATACCACTTTACTAGGGACGTGAAGGTAAGTTATATGTGCCAATTGGGTGCAAGCCAATTCTACCATGTTTGAAGGAGAGAGCACAAGCACTTTAGCACTGGTTAGCAGTGGTAAAGTTTGCAGCATCCTAAAGCCAGCCAGAACAGGAAGGTTGAAGGCACAAAAGCTTAGGGAGAACCACGCAAGTATGCCAAGTCTAACACACAGTGTTTCTTTTAGGACTTGAAGGTATCTAGGGGTTTCCGTATCTTGCCTGTTAGACCCAGGATCCCTGGTTGTCTGAGTTAGGTACCTTAGGCCAACTAGGACCCGCATTCCAACGTCAGGAAAAGGAAGGTCACCTTCTTAGATAGCCCCGCTCACCACCTCGGTAGCTTGGCACGAGCAGCCAGGCTTATCTTCAAGGCAACTGTGTAAAGTATTTGCAACCACGCTCACAATAATCCAATGATGACACCACAAATAGACTCCACATGGGTTTTATAAAAACGAGTATAAACTTTATGTAAAAAGATATACGATAAGACCACACAATATAAAACCAACATATGAGGTTGTGTAACATTTCTCCTGGCCGGTTCGTAGGCCAGCCAGCCCTTGAAAGTTCTGGCGATATTAATGAGCACTACTAAACAGTCTCCTGTACTCCTAATATCATATCATACCGTTCGTAATGCTAGAATCAGCCACTTTTGCAATGTAAAAATACTGTATTGCGTAACATAGCAATCAGACACTCTGCAAAGAAAAGAATGCAATGCGTAATGCAACAATCAGGCACTTTCAAAGGTAAAATAATGCAATGCGTAATACAACCACCAGATATGCTGTTATGCAAAAATAAGGCAATGCGCAATACGCTAATCAGGTAGTTCGTTATGCAGAAGCAAGGCAATGCGTTATATGACAATCAGGTAGTTTGTTATGCAGATAAAGTGCCATTCATCATACACTAATCAGGTAGTTCGTTATGCAGGAATAATGCAATGCGTAATACTCTAATCAGGTACTCCGTTATGCAGTAATGATGCAATGTGTAATACGACAGTCAGGTACTCCGTTTTGCAGAAATGGAATAATGCGTAATACACTCAGGCCTAGATCACCGGGACTTAGGCGGTCTCTCCGCCTCTCCTTCTGACTTGCAGTCAGCTTCTCACACTTTCCCCAACACGGTACGATGTAATAAAAAAGTGCAGCTTCGGGGGAGGGGCCTGCAGCCGACAAACATGGCCGCAGCCTAGAGGAGCTTCGGAACACCACCAGATTCCCTGACCATTCGCCTCAATTATCCGTGCCCTAATCACATTCCTGTGCCGTCCCATGGTCCGTGAGGAAGACCGGCACCCCTCGACCCGGCTGGGATGCACAGCGGCTGCAGATGCACTGAGATAAATCGTTCTACAAAACCGAGGCCTACCTGCCATGCTGTAGCCGGGGCCTTGAGTGATCGGGTGGCCCGGCGAGCGAGTCCCGGAATCTCTCTCTGTGTCTAGACTCGTGAAAGTAGAGCTGCTGCACTGAGGACTATCACTATCCTGCAGGCTTGATCTGATGAAACTTTTGTGCCCCCGTCGGACCCCCTGAGCGCCGGTGCCCTACCTTCGGGCTGTGGCCTCGCTTCGGTGCCGGGGAGTGCTGTTCGGAAGAGGCACGCATTAACCAGCCAGCGGGGGCGAGGCTCGACGGTTGCGGAGGCTACACAGGGCAAATTGACACTGCCCCGCACCGCGTTGAGATCAGAGCCGCATCGCCCCTTCGTGTCTTGGCCTCCCTGAGTCTGCCGTCCTGACGGCGGTGTGCAGTCCTGCTCACGCTGATCCTCTGGAGCTCGGAGGATCGCGCCTGGGGCAGTAAACAGCGGCCTCCCCTGCGGTTATGAGCGGGGGCTTGGAGGACCATGCCCGTGTCAATAAACGACAGCCCCTCCTCCATTGCACGCACGTGTCAGTCCAATGCACCAGACCTACGGCGGTGTGTGACCCCGCAGCAGTAGAACACTCTTTATAAGGGAGCGGGGGCTGGGAACACATCACCGCCGCAGCCCCCAGTGTAACCACCTTCCAGGTCTCTGCCCCTGCCCAGAGGACACCGTGTGAAGACATTGACTGACTGGATCAGTGGGGCATCTGCGACTACAGACACTGCCCATTGGAATAAAGTCTTGGTGAGCCATTACGCGGTGCGCAGCCCTGGTGGTTGGAAACCTGAAAGGCCGCTTTCATGGACCTCACGCACAGGCAGGCAGCAGTGAGTCCTGCCACCTCGGTTGTCACCAGAGTGTACCAGCTGCAGGCCCCTGTGATCATGGGTGGACGGGGCCAGTGTGTCGTGCCCCCACCTAAGCTAGACAAGTACGCCTACAGCAAGACACACCAGGAGCTACCGGACCAGGCAGCAACTCCTGCCGGGGAGAACATCAATACCGCTGATAAGAAAATCACGCTCCAAGACATAATGGCTTCACTGACGAAGATACATACATCCTTGGAGTCCATGATCGCTACGGTAGCCACTGAACTCACGTTAATCAGGGATAATTTTTGAAAACTGAATACGAGGGTGAAAGAGGTCTTAACAACGACGGTCACTCTTGGTGAAGGCACTGCAACCCTCAAGCGACAAATGCTACGCCTGAGTCGGAGCACAAATTTATGGCGGCAAGGCTAGACGATTACGAGGGCCGCTCACCGCTCAACAACATACGAATCGTAGGAGTGCCGGAGGGAACAACGGGGCCAGCCATGGACCTGTTTGTAGAGGACTTAATTCAGAACCACCTCCAGCCTCGAGGACTCTCTAACTATTTTTCAGTCGAGAGGGCTCAGCGTGTTCCTGGCAGCAGGTCCAAGCCGGGAGCACCTCCCAGGCCCATATTAGCCCACATCTTTAACTTCCGAGATCGAGATCTCATCCTGCAGGCGGCCAGGGCGGCCCCTCCTGTCAAGTATGAACACAGTACTATGTCCTCCTTTCCAGATTATACGGCAACAGTCGCCTGACAAAGACATACTTTTTTGGCAGTAAAGAAAGAACTTCGAGCCCGTGAGATCAAATACTCCATGATGTTCCCCTCTAAGTTGAGAGTCATAGCAAACGGGAAAATACAGCTCTTCACAACCCTCGAGGATGCACATGACTGGCTCGAGGGCTGGCAACGAGCCTCAAACTCCGGTGGGATGAGCCGCGATTGTAACCGACAACCAGGACGCACGTCCACAGCATAACGAAGGGAGCAACCTTATTGACCGAGACGCCCGACGATGAACAGTGACCAAAGGAAAGTAACCTCCCTCAGGAGGAACACCCTCTCAATCATAACCCACTCCACACATCTGGCAACCATTACTCATCCAAGCGACTCAGGACAACCGTGCACTACGAACCACGGAACATTGCGACCACAGGGCTGCTTGTGCGTAGACAGGGGCTCTGCAGCTCCGCCTAGAGACACCCTCGAGTGGACCCTCTATGATGAATGAGAGACATTATGAGACTGATGCTCATCTCCGAAGATTCTTGGACAACGGCTCAGATAAAGTATATAATGTTGGGGTAAATTTGAGGAGGTACCAGGGTGGTCTCACCCCCCCTACGAAGTTACTGGGAAATGGGTTCTAGGCACTCTGCAAAGTTGGGGAGGTGAGAAGTTCTCACACAGTCATGCAGGGAGGCAGGAAGGGGGGTGGGCCGAATGTTTTGTTGTAATTTTTTAAGTTTGTTGTTTCTTTGTTCAAAGTTAAGGGTTATGGTGCACCTTTATCACATTTGTACCCGACCGCTGCTTAGTAGTCAACACATGCACTCTTCCCCTACAGACCCCAGTGTCACGTATGAGCACCCACCCTAATATGTCAGGTCCTCTATCTCAACATCCACCACACTTTCCCTTGATCTCCTGGATTGTCAATGGCCTTGGCGACAATGTGAAGAGGGGACTGGTATTACAATACCTTAGGCGTAAGGCGCCATCAGTAGTTCTCCTTCAAGAAACCCATTTAGTAGGGACGACCTGTAAGGCCCTATACAGGTGGGGCTTTAAATTGATAGTTCACTCAGAATTCTCCTCTGGCTCCCGCGGGGTTGGAATCCTGGTTAAAAAACAAGGCCATTTAGCGGCCATGTCATGTCAATGGGAGGGACGTGCTTTGAACATTGTGACCGTATACTTACAAACACCTGTGGGATGGAAAACCAGCCAGAATAGCGATGGCCAAATTAATCGGGACGTGGTATTACGGAGGCATTGCGCTCCCAAATGTCCAAATGTACTATTGGGCATTCCAGCTGGCAGTCATAAACCAATGGATTCATGCCCCACAGGCAGACCCGGCCTTCCGCCTAGACAGGTTGCTCCTGGGACCAGAAAAGCTTAACCGTGCACTAGACAACACTAACCATAAACTGACCCTACTAGGCCCTACCAAACACACGATCCAACTCTGGCATATAGTGCAAAGGAAGATGGGGTGGCAGAATGTACTCACGCTGGCAACATCCCTCTGGGATACGAGAGCACTAGGCACGCTGTGCAACACCAAAGATTTCAACCACTGGGATGCTACAGGGATATCCACAATTGGCGATATTTGGCGCAAGGGAAAGGTACTATCGTTTACTCACCTTCAAGAGCAGTACACGATGGCACCCACAGAACACTTCCGCTATCTTCAAATTAAACACGCCCTTGAGGCAAATATCCCCCCAGACACCAACCTTCCTGAAGCCTCCCCTCTTGAGGATAGGCTACTCACCGATTATATGACCCAAAAAGCTACGTCCCTCACTTACCGAAAGATAATAAACAACCATCTTGAACCCACACAACCTATCCACGAAAAATGGCAAACAGATGTAGGGGATTTGGATGAGACGGACTGGCAGGAGGCATTGGCATTCCAGAGGGAGGTGGCAATCCCATTGAAACTCCGACTGGTGCAATTGAAAGTACTCCATAGGATATGCTATACAAGACCGACACTATGCAGGAAAGGCAAGACTGATAGTCCACATTGCCTCAGACAGTGTGGAGCAATAGGGACGTTTTTTCACACAATGTGGGAATGCCCCACGATAGCGACGTACTGGGCGGAGGTTATGTCATTAATAACTCGACTCAGCGTCACCCCTGTACCACCGGAATCTAAACACTGCTTATTGAACATTTGGGAGGCTACAGACCTTAATACCACTGGACAGATATGGGCAACGCTGGGCATGATGGTGTCAAGGTGAAACATAGCTAGATTGTGGGGGGCGCGCAACACTCCCACTATTCAAGAATGGAGTGCAGACATGGATCTGGCCATGGTGGCAGAAAAAGCGGTGTATATAAATAGGAGGTGTCCCAAAAAATTGGAACGGTTGTGAGGAAAATGAAACGCATTCAGAGGGGGGATACGTACTGCGCCAACTGTATACACCTCACAGGACGAGGATTAACCACCATACTTGGGGACACTGTTTTATGTCTCATAGTAACTGTCATGATGTGCTTATAGGTTGTACGGAACTTATGTACACGTGTAGCAAGAGCAACGGGTCAAGTGGCTTCGGATCATACGGCTGTATGTAATTTTGCACCAATAAAACAAATAAAGAAAAAAAAAGTGCAGCTTCGCACTTCGGCCCCTGTACCGCCACTCCCTTGGCAATAAGGGCCGCGATACGAGCCAAAGCAGAGGCTCGCGCTGCCAACACGAGAGAGAGGCCGAGAGCATCTCCCTCTGAGCCCGCGCCCCGCACCTGGAGTCGACACACGTTACCTGGGGGGCGGGAACTCACTCTCCTCTCCTTGTCCAGCGGCTGGGCCTCCAGTGCAGCTTTGTGAAATTGCGACTCGGGCCGGTAACTCAGCTCCTCCGCGACTGCCGGTCCGGGCCACTTCAGTTACGAAGATCTCAGGCTGCCACAAAGCACACGCACACAGAATCACTGAGACTTCCTTACGCTTCGGGTGCACGATCACTGAGCACTCCACACACAGGTCTCAGGCTGCATGAAGATCACACACACAGCGTCGCTGAGATTCACTTTACTCCGGTGCACACGATAACTAGGGGTGGGCAGAATTTGCGAAAGTGACTTTCGCAAATTATCGCGAAAATGTTAAAAATCTCCGCAAACACGCGGAAATATCGCAAAGATGGCGAAGTTTTTTTCCCGCCCGTTCGAGGTATTTTCTGCGTGGTCGCGGCTCACCAACTTACCTATGCGGTTGCTCGCGGGCGCGGCCATCTTGTTTTCACTCTTCTCACGGTGCATGATCGCGAGAAGAAAGACGTGATCGCGCGACCAATGACATTACTGCGGGCGCGAACTGTCGCGAGACAGCGCAAATGGCTACCAACAATCCAACATCTCGTGGAGAACGCGACCGGATCAGGAAAACTTGTCGGCGAATGCGGGGATTCAGGCAGGGCGATCGCGCGCGTGCGAGAATGTATTATTTTACAGCGCGAGCAAGAAACATATTACCGCTAAGCTGCGGAATGCGGAAATTTTGACATTTTCGCGCTCTCCGCGGAACGCGAAAATGTCAAATTATCGCAATTTCCACGAGCGGAACGGAAATTTAGCCCAGGCCTAACGATAACAAGGCAAATCCTCACAAAGGTTTCATGGTGCACAACACACCCGCACAGAGCGTTGATGAGACTTACTTGGATTCTGGTGCACACGGTCACTAGACAATCCTCACAAAGTGGTTCAGACTGCACATGCACACTGCGTCGCTGATCCTTGCTTGGACTCCAGGAGCCCACGATCACTGGGCACGCCTTACGAGGGTCTCAGGCTGCAACAAGCACACACACACAGTGCCGCTAAGACCCTCATGAAAACTTTTGTGTTCCTGTGTTTCCGAACAGGGAGCCAGCTCACCACGGGCCCTTGGGGACACAACACACAGCAAAGTCCCTTTAACCTTTCCTTGGTTAAAACAGCAAACTGCAGGCCAGCCCCAGAACACACAGCAAGGGTCAATCCTATCCTTAAGTCTCTTCAGTTGTTTCTTCCTTGGCAAAAGTCCTCTTGACCACAAACTAGCTCCAGTCTTGTTCACACGTGATCAAGCCATTCTTCAAAGTTCAGGTGTTTCAGCTCTCATAGTTATACCCCTCCATGGCTTTGAAGTTTTTTGTGTTTCAGAGGGCACTGACCCCTGTTCAAACCAGTTCAGGGTGCCTCCCTGCCAGTGACACCTTTCTTCCTTTGATTAGTGGGGGTCTGGGTTCTCAATCACTCAGCAGGAGATGGGCCAATTGTTTTGTAGCAGCAACCCAGGCCTCTTCACCTCTAGCGGCTTCTTCTCCCCCTACACTCCAGATGCATGTCAGCCTGTTGCTGTCTCACCTCCACCCCTGGGTCAAGACATTCCCCGGATCCTATTGCTTTCAAATCCAGATAGTCAATCCACAGCCAGGCAGAGACACACAGAAATGTCAGAGCACAACAATTCAGCCTCTTCTAAAAGAGGGGCTTCTGAACACAATGCAAAAACCACCTACATAAAAAGATGTGTTATGACATTCTGAGTTCAGGCATACTAAACTTCACCTTTCCATCTTAATCCTTTGGGAAGATAGGCTGGAAAACTTATCACAAAGCCTTCCGATTCTGTTCTATGGGCATGATGTCCTTTCAATAGTGAAAAACTAAATGTAGATTATTTCACTGTCAGGAATGGCACAAACCTTAGTACATGTCCTACCTTTACATGAACTACACCCTGTCCAGGGGGTACCCTAGACTTACCATAGGGGGGTCTGAAATGCATAGAAACGGAAGGGTAAGGTCTGGCAAGTGAGTGC
The DNA here is from genome assembly GCF_964204655.1 of Triturus cristatus. Taxonomy (NCBI): domain Eukaryota; kingdom Metazoa; phylum Chordata; class Amphibia; order Caudata; family Salamandridae; genus Triturus; species Triturus cristatus. The sequence continues at coordinate 745,277,484 of NC_140583.1, forward strand.
ACTTGACAGGACAACATGGCAGATTAACAAACTGCGCACAGGCCCTGCAGTGGCAGGCCAGAGTTCCTTTTTAAAGGCTACTTGTGTGGGTGGCACAAATAGTGCTGCAAGCCCACTAGTAGCATTTGCATTACCTGCCCTGGCACATATAGTGCGCTTTACTAGGGACTTTACTAGTAACACAAACATACCAATCATGGACAACCAATTACCATTACACTTTATACAGGGAGCACTTGCACTTTGACACTGATCAGCAGTGGCAAAGTATCCAAAGCATCTCAGTTGGCAACACCATGCCAGAAAAAAGGTCTAGGGAAAAAGCAAAAAGTTTAGGGACTTTAGACAAAAAGGGCCAAGTCCTGCACAACCCCCTCCCATCCAAAATCCAGGGTAGACCAATAAACTACATTGATGGACTTCCCTGCTTAAGGTGATAGAACACGGACGCAGGCCCGCTACCACAGGGACAACCTACGGTTCTATGCCTTTCTGACCCCAGGGGATTCTCTTGGTCACTGCTCCCTGGGCCAACTATGCCTCTCAATGGGTGCTTCCAGACAGTTAGGGCCTCTGTAGGGGTGCTGGCTCCTTGCCAACCCCCACCTAGAGCAGTTTCCCTGGAAGACCCATCAGTCAGGACACTGTTCCCAGTTATCCTGTCCTCCAGGTTAGATGTGGGTGTACCCTGGTCACTCCTAGGGGACCCAGCCCTACTGGCTGTACACAGTCCCACGGGCTTTCTCACTGAAGGACACCTCCCTCTCTTAAACTTCATTTAGATTTCTGTGCCTGGCACCCACAAACATCAGGACTGGGGGAGCTCTGGTGACAGACGCCCTACACCCTCCTGACTCTTGGTGTTCTTTCTCGCACAGCTGGCAAGTAGGCGCTAGGCCTCCAACCGAGTGCTCCTGTAAGGAACCCTCCAGTCTCTGGGTTGGGGTGGTAAACCCCTGTGGATGCAGCTCACACTCCCTCCCTCTCCTTTGAGACAGGGCGTTAGCCCGCATGCCCCCCCTACTACTCTGGGACCTACTGGTTCTACTTCACCTCTCTTCCCTCTCTAGGCCCTTTTCAGGCCCTTGGACCCATGACCAGGGGCCCGGCTCTTGTGCCAGCTCCTGGGAATCAAAGAGCTTGCACCCTAACATGGGTTGGCACAATCCAGGAAAATAATTACTGAGCCTAGGCTCCCTAGGAGTAAGGTTGAGCACCCCCTTCAAATCCTTTGCCATGCTCACCAACACCCAATCAACCAGTGCAAGCTTGTACTCATCCACACTTGGCACTGGCTGTACGCTGCCAACATTCAAACTGGACTCTGCCTTTTTAACCTTAAAGTCCAGTTCCCTCATGCTTAACTCATGAGCTAAGATAATCTTTTTCTCTTCCAAGGCGAGAGCACTTCAACTCTCCTCTGCTCGCTTTTCACTTTCAATGAGCAGCTTCTTCTTCTTTGCCTGAGTTTTAAGTTTTAACACCTCCAACTTATGCTCTCTGACCCTTTGGTTTTCCTCCAACTCCTCTGGTGAAAAACTCCTCCCTGAATGGCTTCTACCAGCCCCTGAAGCTGGTCCATCCACTGGCAAATCCTGTGGACCAAATCCATTCCCTGGGTCATCCTCAGCCACCTCAACATCACCCCCCTCCTGAGTCCCTTTGGATCCCACCAGGCCCTCAAGGCCACTTGCAGCGCCTCCTTCTTGGCACTACTTTTCATGGGACATCCCAAAGCTCTGCAGAATTGCCTCAATTGATCAACCTTGTAGGTAAGCAATGCCTCAATGTTGAACTCTAATTTTGCAGCCTCACTGGCTCCTTGACTCCTCTGAGACATGATGTATGGCTTAAAGGTTGCTCAAAATAAAACAAACTAGAACCAACAAATTAAGAACACAATATGTGGTTGCGTCGTGGTCTGCGCTATTTATGATGTACACCAATCACTGTGAGTAAATTTACAAATCCACATTCAAATCCCACACCGCTGACCACCAAATGTTAGACCCGGGATCCCTGGTTGGCTGAGGTAGGTACTTTAGGCCAAGTAGGGACCCGTGTTACAACGTCAGGGAAAGGAAGGTCACCTTCTTAGATAGCCCCGCTCACCCCCTCGGTAGTTTAGCACGAGCAGCGAGGCTTATCTTCAAGTCAAATGTGTAAAGTATTTGCAACCACGCTCACAATAATCCAATGATGACACCACAAATAGACTCCACACAAGTTTTTATAAAAACGAGTATAAACTTTATGTAAAAAGATATACGATAAGACCACAGAATATAAAACCAACATATGAGGTTGTGTCATATTTCTCCTGGCCAGTTAGGCCAGTCTGCCCTTGTAAGTTCTGGCGATATTAATGAGCACTTTTAAAATTCTCCTGTACTCCTAATATCATGTCATACAGTTCGTAATGCTAGAATCAGGCACTTTTGCAATGTAAAAATACTGTAATGCATAACGTAGCAATCAGACACTCTGCAATGAAAAGAATTCAATGCGTAACGAAACAATCAGGCACTTTGCAAGGTAAAATAATGCCATGCGTAATACAACCACCAAATATGTTGTTATGCAAAAATAAGGCAATGCGCAATGTGCTAATCAGGTAGTTCGTTATGCAGAAACAAGGCAATGCATCATACGAAAATCAGGTAGTTTGTTATGCAGATAAAATGCCATCCGTCATACACTAATCAGGTAGTTCGTTATGCAGGAATAATGCAATGCATAATACTCTAATCAGGTACTCCGTTATGCAGAAATGATGCAATGTGTAATACGACAGTCAGGTACTCCGTTCTGCAGAAAAGGAATAATGCGTAATACACTCAGGCCCGATCACCGGGCCTTAGGCGGCCTCTCCGCCTCTCTTTCTGACTTGCAGTCAGCCTCTTACAGTTGCCCCAACATGGTACGATGGAATCAAAAAGTGCAGCTTTGCACTCCGGCCCCTGTACCGCCACTCCCTTGGCAATATGGGCCGCGATACGAGCCGAAGCAGAGGCCCGCACTGCCAACTCGAGAGATGCCGAGGGCGTCTCCCTTCGAGCCCGCGCCCCGCCCCAGGAGTCGACACACGTTACCGTCCTACCTTTCACATGCACTACACCCTGTCTAGGAGGTACCCTAGACCTACCATAGGGGTGTCTGATGTGCATAGAAAGGGAAGGGTAAGGTCTGGCAAGTGAGTGCACTTGACAGAACAACATGGCAATTCGACAAACTGCGCGCAGGCCCTGCAATGGCTGGCATGAGTTCCCTTTTTAAGGCTACTTGTGTGGGTTGCACAAATAGTGCTGCAGGCCTACTAGTAGCATTTGCATTACCAGCCCTGGCACACATAGTGCACTTTACTAGGGACTTTACTAGAAGGCAAACATACCAATTATGGCCAACCAATTACCATTACACTTTATACAGGGAGCACTTGCACTTTGACACTGATCAGCAGTGGCAAAGTATCCAAAGCATCTAAGTTGGCATCACCATGAAAAAAGGTCTAGGGGGAAAGCAAAAAGTTGAGAGACATTAGCCAAAAAGGGCTAAGTCCTACACTGCCCAAAATATAGGCAGCCACTTTGGGTGCTGGATAACATTATGCAGAAAGGGGATGCAATAGGTCGTCCGGGTCTAACAGGTCAGAGCCAGGTGGTGTGGGAGCAGTGTCAACAGTGGACTAGGAGGATGGAAAGGGAGTGTTTCCCCAGCGCCATGACCTGCCAAGGTCCTCATCCCCATAAGAGGTGTTGAAGAATCATTCTCGTGCCCGGTATCAGTGGGGGGGTGAGGCAGCTGGGTCTTCCCTGAGGTACCTGGGACTGTAGGGTCCAGGTGAGGGGGCTGAGAGACCAAAATGGACTGTTTGAGGTGTACAAAAGTGTCTCGGTTGACCCTCGGGTCTTCAGAATGTTTGCGCTTACCATCTGGGTTAGATGCCGCTCTAAGCCCTGAAGGCAGGAGTTCGGTGGCCCAGAAGATTTTTCCCTATGCCCGAGGGTTTTTGGGAACTGTGCCTGTAACTGCAAAATTTCCTTTCCAAGTGCACTATTTATTACATGCGAGACAGCATTCAAGTTTGAGGCATCCATGACCCTACAGAAATGGTCATCAATACGGAGGTATGTAACCTCCTCCTCCAAGTACTCTTCGGCATCTTCAATGGGCTCTATAAGGATGCTCGATCCTCTAATACAGGGGTAGTAATCTAAAGGGCAAGCCCTCAATTTAGTAATTGTTTCCCCAAGGGAAAGAGTAGTAGAATGTATTTCTCAGCCCTGAGGCCTTGGGACAATACCCAATGTGCAGAGGGCCAGAAACAGCATGGGACGTGTCCCACTAAACACCTCTAATGAGGCGAGTCTTACTTGCACTGGGGTGCTATGATCCTGGTGGTGGCTCTGGAATTTACCCTGCCAAAATTATTAAAATAGCACCAGACTTCCCCCTGTACTAGAATCAAGGCTGGGCGCGCTTCACTCTAACCTATAAGTGAAACTGATGTTGCGGGAGCACGCTGGGAATCGTGCACTGGCCCCTGGTAGTTGTATGCATACATGCCAACATTTTAGGACAGGGACGTGTGAGACTTGAAATAAAAAATCGAGAGAATGAAAATTCACCATCGGCGGGAGACAGCAAAAATAAAACCATTTTTGGCTTGAAACATTGGTAGTCTGAATCAGGTCTATTGGCATGTATGGTTGTATGACTGTGCTGCGCATAAGAGCCTGGCAGGCAGACAGTGGCCAGGTTGGAACGGAAGAAACTTTCCCGCAGCCGCACAGCAAAGAAAACAGACAATCGTGAGACAATGCAGCACACTATTAACCCCTTCAGTGCCCGCCCCTTTCCCCGCCCTGTGCCGGCCGTTGTATTAGCGGGCGGGGTTTATGACGAGCTGGTCTCGTCATGGGCACAGCGCAACCGCGGCCCATGACGAGACCAGCTCGTCATAGGCACTGAAGAGGTTAAGCACTCACACAGCGGGCGATAAACAAACCCTTGTGGGTCTCGTGAAAAAAAAACACTGAATCAAGTAAACAATACAAACATGCGAGAGAGAAAAAAGTACTTAGCTACAGGCTGTGAGCAGCGAAGAAAGAGGAGGAGACAGAGTCTCCTTGGAAGGGTATTGGGACGTGCTGCATCCTGATTGGAAAAACTCTTTGCCTTTCCCAAAGACTTATGGGAAATGTAGTTTGTTGTTGTTGAAATCATTGATTGTTAAAGGCTGCTGCGAATAAAAGTAAAAGAAGATTACAGCCTAACCCTCGCCTCAGCATCCTGACATAGAATCAGGTTCACAAATCATTCTTCATGTATAAGGCCTATTAAGACAAAAAGTCATAATGCTTTTTCAATACAGTACCCACTGCTTGCATACCAGAAACTCACACTGTGCATGTACTTGATTAACCAGTAAACCTTCAAGGATCTCAAATATGGGAGCAGAGTCATGGAAGTGCAAAGAATTGTGTTAGAAATGGGGGTTTCTGATTGGCTACGGTATGCACCTAAACCAGGTAGAACCCACCACTCTAGTCAGGGTAAGTTGCACACCTAAGATAACCCCTGCTCACCCCTTGGTACCTTGGCATGGAGCAGTGAGGCTTATGCCAGAAGCAATGTGTAAAGTATTTGTACACATCCACACAGTGACCCAGTGAAAATACTATAAAAGGACTCCACACCCGTTAAAAAAACATAGCCAATATTTAGCTGAAACAAAACTCTAGGATGAACTAATCAAGATATAACTTTTTAAAGGTGATATCAAGTATAGCTCTTAGAAATCAAAGGGGCATATCAACAAGGGCTTTATCTCTGCTTTTTTGGCTTTAAAAGCCAAAAAAGGAGAGATAAAACTAGCGCCCTATCAACAACAGGGTGCTAACATGCAAATTTGCATGTTAGCACCCTTTTACTCTACGCTTTCCCTTGCATCTCTAATGAGATGCAAAGGGGGCGTTCCAGAGTAAAATAATAGGAGAAATGTCGCTAAGCGACATTTCTCCTATTATCAAGAATGTCGCTAACCCTGTTAGAGACAAAAAAAGCAGCGCTAACCACGGTTAACGCTGCTTTTTTACGTCTGGTATTTTTCTGACTTAGCCATGATATCCTATGGAAGGAGGATATCATGGCTAAGTTTGCCTGTCCCTATCAACAAGGTAACGTGAGATTATTATCCTAGCGTTAAGTGCGCTTAGAGATAATTATCGCCGGTTGTTGTTGATATGCCCCAAAGTAACTCCAACCGGGGCTATTTGGTCGGGGTCAACGACTCTCCAAAGTTAGTTCGATCTTGATGAGGGAGGGCAGATTACAGCGTTGGGCAGACCCCAGTACTGTAGCTTGGAGGCGTTATGAAAAACAAAGACGATGCAAAACACAGGGAAGGTGAGACGGTCCTGCAGCCAGTGCAGCATCAGTTTTTTACTGGTGCAGGGCAGGTGAGGCGTTGGTTTTTACGGGCAGGCAAGGTGAGGAATCGGTTTGTTACTACTGCAGGGGAGGTGATGCTGCAGTTGTAGGTGCAGTACCTCAGTTCTTTACTGTGGTGCGGCATCAATGAGGTGCTGAAATCTAAACCGGAAGGCTTTGGTTCCCCGGCGTCGATGTCGATCCAGGCCACAGGCTTTGGACTTTGAGCTGTGCACCACAGACTTCAGAGATGCGGTGCTCAAGACACATGTAGTGGCTGAGCGTCGGAGGTGTTGCAGCACTGTCGGAGCCTGTGGTGCATTAAGCAGGACCATGGCTCCAGTGCAGACAGTGCCGTGGCGTCGGAGCTGCAGACAGGCACCGGTTTCGAAGTTGATTGATGTTGATGCCTTGGTTTCTTCTTAGTAGCACCCCAATCTTACTTCCCAGGGCCCAGGTACTGGAATTGACAGCACTTGGCAAGTGGGCTTCCTCAGCAGAGGAGCCCAGGGGTTGCAGGTGAAGTCTTTGATGGGTCTGAGACTTCTAATGTTTGCATTACCTTCCATTAAGGATCCGGAACCGAGCTGCTGAACTTTTTTCATGATTTGTTTCTTGAGTATTTTTCTTGATTTTTCTTTCTAAGTAATGTCACCATTGTTATTAATTATAGAGCTTCACTATGCTTATTTAGGTTCTTTATGAAGTTGGTGTATACATTACTATCCTCACACCAATCTCATGCTGTGTCAATGAGGCCATGGATGCTTTGGTTTTTTAATTCTTAATTTTGAGTTTGTACTGTTTTTCTTTCTTCAGCTTGCATTACCTTCCATCATGATCTAGAACCGTTTTGCCAATTTTTCCTGTACTTTACTTGTCTGATTCATTCATAGTAATGACTAATGTCTTCATTCTTTGCAATTGCTGTGCCTAAATAAGCCTGTTCAGATTCCTTATCTTGTCGGCGTATACATGGCTATCTTGCCCTCCGTGCTTCCTTCTTTGATGATTGTGCAGCGTTTCTAATGGTATGTATCTTTGAAAATGTATAGTTACCAATCCTCAATGAAGAATGTATTTCTGGATTACATTTCTGATTTACCTTTTGGTGAGCTAACCTCGGAGGAGGTTGAGTCCCTTCAGGCTGTAATTTCAGAGGAGTAAGTCAGTGGGGCAGTCAACTCCACACCAAGTGGAAAAGCGGCTGGAACAGACTCAATTCCAGGGGAGTTTTATAATTTTTGTTTACCCTTGTTTACATGAGATTCTAAGAGTGATAGTTGTGAATGCCCAATCGGGGGGGGGGGGGGGGGCGAGCTCCCGACTCTTGGAGGTATGCTAATATCGTGTTTTTTCCCAAAAAAGATAAACCCACCGACGAGTTAGGGTCTTACCGTCCCATTACGTTGATCAATAGTTATATAAAAATCTATGCCAAAATATTGGCCAATCACTTATCTAAAGTGATTAAGAGGCTCGTTTCCCCTGTTCTGCATGGCTTTGTTCCCGGCCGCAATACCACAGATCATATCCGGCGAACAATCACCCTGTTTGACGCTGCAAAAGTTGCCGGAGACCCTATGGCTTTAATCCTGATGGATGCAGAGAAAGCTTTTGATAGGGTCTCCTGGCCTTTTTTATGGGCCATACTAGATAGAAATGGTCTAGGCAAAGGTTTTATCAAGGCTGTCCGTGTAATGCAGTGGTTCCCAAACTTTTCCAAATTGCGGCTCCCTTTACCTATTGACTGATGGCCGCGGCTCCCCATTATGTTACCTTTTTCTGGTGGGTGGTGAATGTAAGCCCATTCTCGGTAGTACTTTCATATTTTTCCCTGAAAATAATTGGGATGAAGGTGATGAAGGTATTATATATCATAGATGTAATCCTATCCTGGCCACTGCAGAGCCCGATGCTGTGTCAACGACTGATTGGACTCATTGGAGGGACATAGTGTTCTCAGAGAAGTGAACTGTAAATGCACGTCAGTGTGCATGACTGAAACACATTGGCATGTGCACCGCAGCCTGTTTGACAGACTGAGCTTCATCAGACGAAACCGAATCATCTCAAATCAGAGCATGCAATTTTTCTAAGCCATTTACAAATTCTGAAAAAGACAGCAAGTGAGGCTTCTTAAATGAATTACAAACACGTTGTGAGAAACAGAATATACCATAGCTTGCGGAACTAAATATTCACTTTTCCAAAAAAATATACATTGTATAATACTATTGATAGTGACCACTGTTCTCTGGTTGTTTATTCCCATTTCCTTTTAAACAAAATGTGTAAAATGAAGACAATAGAAAAAAAATGAATTAAAACGAACATGATCGAGACAGTCAAGCACAATCAAGGTTTGGAGTAAGTCTTCAGCAATTTTCGGCAAACAGAAAAGGCAAATAAAAAGCATTAGATTGGGCACTGGCAATGCACGTGGTTTTCCTGCAAATTCAATGTTATTTCATTTGATTTGATGGTCACAGGTGCTTCTGTTTGCTGGGCTCCTTCCTCTTAATCGTTCTAGATTCAGGAAAGAGAATAAGTAGGGCATAATAGCTAGCTAAAAGGAAGGTATGATACAGAATTGTTTACTTACAATAGTATGTCAGACTGTAAAGGCGCATAACTGAAACTTATTTTCTAAAGTGAATAAGCAGATTTTTTTCACCTAAAAATAAATAAATCCTAAAGCAGCATTGGAATTTAGAGACATGGATGTTAGCCCTGGTTTCGATCAGGTCAAAAACATGCAATTGTGGACAAACATCTGTGTTTCTATGCTCCCTAAATTGTAAATATTTGTAATAAAAAACAGCAGTGTAAAAACTAATATTATATTGTGCTGTTCGCTACTGCAACGTTAATCCAAAAGGTTTCTACTGGCATTTGCACTTGTGACCTGCAGGTCTGTTGCACACTTATGACTCCAGCAGACTCTCAACCCTCTGAACTGTTTAACTGAGATCGGAGAATGCTTTTTGTAACCTGCAAGTCGCATTGCTTCATATCTCTTGCTCCCCACCCCCACCTTTTTCTGTAAATAATATATGTGCCTCTTTGCAAACAGATACTTTTTCTTACCGCCTATCTTTGGCACTAAGGCCTCAGCTGCAGCTTTAACAATTTGAAAGACCTCAGTAGAGTCTGGGTTGAACTACAGACCATATCCGTAGGGTTATTTCTCTCTTTCATATCATAACCGGGACGGGGGGCCAGTTGGCTATGATCCTCCTCGACGCCGAAAAGGCTTTTGATCGGGTGTCTTGGGAGTTTTTATGGGGGATCATGGAGCTGAGTGGTTTTGGCTCACAATTTATAAAGGCAATCACAGCAATGTATTGTCAACCAAGAGCCCGATTACAACTCATGGGGAAGGAATCCGGCAATATAATTATAACAAGGCAAGGGTGCCCTTGCTCCCCTATCTTATTTGCTTTATATATCAATCCACTAGTGCTTAAACTCCTACAGACAGAGAAGATCAAACCGAAAACAACTCAGGGATACAAGACTAAGGTATTGACATATGCCGATGATGTGGCAGTACTCACTACAAATCCAGCAGAGGCAATAGAGGAAATAGAAAGGATTGCTGAGAGTTATGGACGCTTCTCTGGCTATGCACTGAACAAGGCGAAAACAATTGTTATATGTACAGATAATGTAGATTTTAATGATTCCAGACAAGCAGATTCAGAGGTGTATTTAGGGGTCAGAGTTAGCGCTAAGGTGGGCAAAATCGTTAAGTATAACTTTGAACCTCTGCTTAAATCAATAGGCACGGATCTAAGGAGAGTCAATGGGCTACATCTGTCTATCATAGGAAGAGGGAACTTTTTTAAAATGACCATGTTACCTAAAATTCTATATCTGTTTTGTGCGATACCTCTAGCAGTAGAAGACAATATATTGAGAGCCTTGGAGTCAACTTTTTCTAATTTTACATGGCAATATGGGAAGGTCAGGAGGGCTTTAAAATGTTTGACCTTACCACAAGATAGAGGCAGTCTTGCAATTCCTAATATTCAATTATACTTAGGGCTCCCGGTTTTATGGTATTTATTTTCTTGACATTTCCATCTGTATTTATCCATATTTATTTTTTGCTAATTTTATCTGTATTTATCCATTTTAATTTGGGGTTTTGTGAGATAAATGAAGCAAAAATAGTACATTTCCTTATTTATTTAAACGATAAAAGTAAACTTTTATCTAAATGTATGACAGATTTCAATAATATGAAGTCCCACAGATGATAAATCAATACACATTTATGAAAATATGAACATTTTAGTATCAACCTTTGCACATCTCCTACAGTTAAAGCCTCATAACAATAATTTCTTTATTTGTTAACTGCTTACTATCCCTAACTCCCAAAATACTTTTATCCTCAAGTTTAAAGGCTCAATTGTATAAAACTATATTTAATTTATATTTTACACCCTCCAAGCTATTTATATGGGGGAAAAGGACCGATGATAAATGTCCTAGATGTGAGATAGGACCAGCCACTTTGATTCATATGCTGTACGATTGTGATAAACTGTCCGTATTGAAGGAAGGGCTGCTTGGCTTTTGGGAAGAATTATTTGGTTTTAGATTGCAACTGACCCCTACGCTGTTGATCCTGGGGTATGATAGCTCCTTGGGCCTTAATACAGCACAGGAATATTGCCTGTTTCTTGGTACTGCGATATTCAGGATATTGCTTGCCACAAGATGGAAAGACGCAAACCACCAACATTCCATATGTGGCTTGCCAGGCTCCTGGGAGCGTATAATCAAGACATGGCAATATTTGCCTGTAGGGGCAGGCTGGCCACAATTCGGGGAAAGAAGATATTGGCATATATCTCTGAATGGAGCAGATCATCCACGGAGGATTGAGTAAGATCCAACATAAGGCCTTTCTTTGAGGTATGCTCTACCCCAATGCTGTTTTTAAGTCTGATTACGGTCTGATCAGGGGGCTTATATAGGAATATTAATGCAGGGCCAGAAATAATGCATTGTTCAGTTGTCCGGTATGCTGATTTTAGCAATAATCGCAGTAGCTGTACTTTTAAATCTGTCTGTATTAATGATTTTATGATCTATTTTAGCTATTTCAATCCTTTTGTACTGTATTGACTCTTTTATGATCTGATTGTCGATTGCTATTTATAGTGTAACTATGAACGGTATTTTCTGGATATGTTTGAATAAAAAACAAAAAGTAGAGTCTGGGTTGAGCTATGCTGCAATTCTGGGCAAGGACCCTCTAGAGTAGAACAGCAAACGGAGAGAGTCAGCACTCCATCATGTTAGGGAGAGACAGTCAACCGCCTTTGCTGCCTGCTGAGAACTCGCAGGAAACCAGTGCAGGACCGAATCTGTGGGCAGTCTGACTCAGTGAAACTCCTGGAATGCAGACAAACACTTCCGTTTTACCACCATGTTGGTAAAGGGAGCGTGAACTGCTTGGTTAGCCTGTCGCCTGCCACCTACAGCTGAGATCAATGAAGACAACTGACTCCCACTCTATGTAAACATGCGTTACTGAGGGCAAAAAGACCCACGGGTTGCATGATGTGTTCTCTGCTTGTCAGACAGCGGACTTCACCTCACAGGACAGCGCGGAAGCAAATGCATTGAAATATTCTCGTCTCCCTGCTGCCCTGATACTAGCTGCCTTGAAAGTGAGGTTGCACTGCCCTCATATGGCCCAGGGCAACCACTGCAGGCCTGTCCACACGGAGCAGTGTTGAATTTAGATGCACATAAGTGCAGCATACTATTTATTAGTGATTCCCAAACTGTGGGCTCATCTGTTTGTGATGCCCCTGGCTAGTTTTCACGGTGCACAGGGGTGCAGCGGCGCACAGTTTGGGAACCACTGGCTGTAATGTATCGCAACCCAGTTGCCCGAGTGGCCGTAATGGGAGATGTGTCTGAGCCAGTTTCAATCTGTCGTGGAAACTGCCAAGGGTGTCCATGTTCACCTCTCTTTGCGCTATATATCGACTCCCTTATTAGAAAGATCGAGCTTAATATGTCTATTATTGCTATGCATAAAAAGGGGGGGATATACTAAGATCTTCACATATGGGGATGATCTGGCCATTACCACTCCTAATCCATTGGATGCCCTTTGAGAAATTGAAAGGGCAGTGGCCAGTTTTGGTCGACTTTCTGGATATTTGCTAAATCAAAGTAAAACTTTGGTGGTAATAAATGTATCTGTCCAGTTAGATGACTTTTGGGTGGTTCCCAAGGCGAAATACTCAGGGGTGGTGATATCAGCAGACGTGGAGAACATTGTACATTTTATTCTAGGCCCATTACTACGGAAGTCCAAAACTGACTTTACCCGGATAAATAATCTTATGCTCACATTAATAGGAAGAAGTAATGTGATCAAAATGTTGTTTCTTCCCAGAATATTATATTTCTTCAGGGCTATACCACTGGAAGTAGAAGGCCGCCGGTTTAAATCTCTAAACCAGTTGCCGTCTTGACTCTGCCAAGAGAACGAGGGGGCTGGGCAGTCCCTAACTTCCAAATAAATTACTGGACAGCAACGCTCCAACAGATGACGACGCTTCTAACCTCTGTGAGAACCAATTCAGAGGAAGATCTGGTATCTATTTATGAATTGACTATGGGCACTGAGGCCCGAGGTTGCTTTCTTCGTCAGATCGAATATGGATATTTTAAAAGGGTTAGATTCAAGGTTATTATAGCAACATACAAGGTATGGAATGCTGTCCACAAGAACTATGGTATTGGCAAGATAAACAGATATTCTCCGCAAGCTGACAATCCCCTACTCCCAGATATTTTTTAAGATGGTTACATGGCACACTGGGTTCACAGGGGGGTGAGGGTTATCGCTGACTTGGTAGATGAAGGAGGGATCCTCTTTTTTGATGTAATCAAGGACAAATTTGGTATTAACAATATCAATTTTTTTAAAAGTATTTACAAAACAGGGATTTTTTGGTTAAAATAAAGGGGGAAGAGTTGGGTTAAGTCGGGTAGAATTGGTTGACTTAAAACTCACACCCTGTCCCTCCCTCACCAACTTCTACAGATGGAGACGGAAGATTGTGCAGAATCCCTATATTTTACGCAGACTTAACTTATTGCTGCTAATTTACAGATTCAATGTTATAAAACATGGTTTAATCTCTATATTTCTCACTCGAAGATTTTTAAATGGGAAGGCTCACTATCCACGGTGCGGCTGCTTTGCGGCAGACCGTATCCATTTTTTTGCAAACTGCCCCAAGCTTGAGAACCTGAAAAAAGAGGTAGGAAAAATACTTGAAGCTCAGCTTGGCTATCCAATATCTCTTTCACCAGGTTTACTAGTTCTTGGAGAGAGTGATGTGGGTATTTCTTCGAGACATCAGATATTCCTATTTATATCTATGACTATTCTAAGATTATGTCTGGCCACAGCTTGGCTGGATACAGAACCACCTACCGGGCAGCAATGGCTGGGGGATTTCTTGCTGTCTACCGATCTGAAATAGCAGTATATGAACGCAGGGGTGCCAATGCTAGGAAAAGGGGTAGGGAAGTCTGGGCTCCAATCATACAGTGGATGGAGGGAGTAATGTAATATTAACTGCAGATATCCTGCTTGATTCAGTTATAGGCCTCTCTTTGCTGTTGTCCTATTTAATTGCTCTTCTTCTCCATTGATGAAATTACTTTCCCTTTGCTAAAATATGAAATGTTATATTATATATCTTGTTTTGGATCTAACGCGTGGGATGTGGGTGGGCTGTGCAGGGAGGGACGGAAAAGCTGGTGTTTTTTTGCTATGTTTCGTTATTGAAAAAAAGTTGGTATGAAATAAAAAATTTGAAAAAATAAAATAAATCAAGAAGAATGCACCATAATATTAGCTCCTTGATAACAAGAACAGGGCTCCCCTGCTCTCCCATAGGCCCAAGACAGTGTAAGGAACAGCTCCACCCCTTACTGAACAGCAATCTCAGCCTTAGTGCATGTGATGTCTCCTTAATTCTTAAACTTATTTCTGTTGCTAATTTAATATCTGCGCTTTTTCAGAATACATTGTAATTTTTGGTGTATACAATGGTGCCCATTCAGTATGCATAGAGAGAACAACAGGAATTTTTGACTTCTTTAAATTCAACGATTGCTCAATGAATGTGGCTGCCCGCGACTCATTACAGCTCTTGTACAGTCCCATCATTACAGAATTGAAGCATTGCCTTAGAAGAGCACTGCATGTGTGGCCATGTCTTGCTTGAGGAAAACTAAAGCATTAGGTCCCTAATAGTACTCAGATATGGGTCGAGTGTCTAGCGGAACATCGCAACCTCGGTTAGGGTGTCAATTCTGTTAAATCCTAAGGGGTACTACGAGGGTATGGAACTGGGGGCTTAGGGAACCCTGACGGAGCATGGGAGATGTTGCCAGTAGGCCCGCAGCACTCCACCCTTCGCCCCTAGCAGGGTATTATTTTTACCCAATGATATTACTACATCGAACAACGTATTACCTCAACATTTAAAAACCAGGCGATACTGTGGTATCACGAACACATGTGTGCCAAGATGCCCGTATGTCAAATGAAGGTACAAGATAAAAAAATAAAAATAAATTCAGACAATTGCTTAGGACCAGACAATGTATTCAAGCAGGGCATAAGGCTATCCAACACGCCAGTCAATCCCATTAGAAGCTGGACCGTCATGGATAACAGCAGGGACCAGCACTACCAAATAATAGTCTTAGGGGTAATTTCGGCAGGGAAGTTAAACCCACTTTATTTCAATGGAAACAACGATGGCATAGACATGCTACGTCCATCCGTAGCAGTAGACTCTGCTAGCAGCAGTACGTCCAGTTGGGGCTGGTGTATTGTCTCACAGTCAAGCCAAGCGAGCTGGACTATGTACCTAGGTAACGCACATTAGGCGGAAGGGTCCAGTGGAGTCACATAAATGGGGACTGCACCAGAACAGGACACTGCACATGTTAGATTCTGCCGGAATAATTATGCACCACTCATTGTTAACAGTGACATGCATTCCCTAAAGCCTCTTGTTCAGCAACACCAGTGGCTTGGCAGACGCGCACCTTAGTGAGGAAGGTTACAAACATATTATAGCCTGAGTGGCAAAGCCAGCAAGACATTTTCACCCTCTCCTACTAATGAGAGCCCCTAGGGGGAAACAGTGGGTGGTGCTTGCTATTCGAGCAGAGGACAGGGGGATTAAAGAGCATTCCAGGGTCCTCATGGCTTAGCCAAATGGTCAATGCACAGGAGAATGGAGAGTGATTACAATGGGCATGGGCAACGCCATACTGTCAGCTTGCTGTATAGAATGTTTCGTATCACCAAGCTAAAGGGTGCCAGGAGGCGAACCAGTAAACAGGCAGGCCTTTGTTCCAGGTGGAGGGTAATTCATTCCGGGGACAAATCTTTGAAGTGAGTCCAAGTCCTGGTTTAAGCATCTATGGTTACAGCCCAGTAAGGCCTCGCCTCTTGTCATCATTGAATAACTACAAGGTACTACAGATAGGTAGCATATCAGCTACCCAGCGGATGGGTATCACAAGAGGAACTGCTACACATGATTGTGAGGCCTTATTGACGCTTGTCATAGCAGTCCAAAGCACAACACAGAGGATGAAGAATAGGCCAAGTCCCTGGTCAATATATGCTTCCTTTTATTCACCCGGGTTTGGTGCTTTCAGTGTCATTCAACTCTTGCAGCCACAAACGGAAAAGGCAAAGAAATATGTGTGATTGTGCGAGGTGCACTCAGCAGTGAAGTAAGCTAATATTAAGCATAATCCTGGTATACCGTAAGCAAAAACATACCGTTATGGGCTACACTCGAATAAGCACTAGTCAGTCAGCTGGGGCGTGAGTTTGTCATTCCTAAAAGGGTGCTGTTACCTCAATAGTGCTGAAATAGAGGGCTTGGATCACAAATTCGGTCAACTACTAGAGCACTTTTTGCATTCATATTTAAGAGGGTGTAGGTACATTTCTAAATAGGTTTACTCCATGTCCTCAGATCTAAAAAGCATTGGCAAACCCTGTTGCACCCTAGGATACAGTTAGCCGGGTTTTAGGAATCAAAAAGGACTGGTCAAACTCAGCATAGTATATGCACTCTGGAACCAAGGGCTGTTACAAGTTGCTTCAGTTAAATGACAAATCCTTGGGGAGATGTCCACTAACAAGGATACTACTGTCCCAATTTCTGGCCCTAGAATCCTGGCCGGTGTGGTACTCCCATACAGGTGGGGGCTGGCAGGTCGGGAGGGGAGAATCCCAGTGTTTCAAGTGTTATATCTGCCTGTGAAGCCTTCTAGGGCGGAGTGCGCTTGTGGAGCACCATGTGTTAATAGGTGTTTAGCGCGCCCTCTGAGCAAAGTAAGTGTAATCTCGCGAATCTCCATCTGCTAAGATGTGTGAAGGGTGATTTCTGAGCAACCTATGTGGAATTTGGCGGAGCACCATGTGCTAATAGGTGTGCAGTGTGATTTCTGAGCAAACTATGGGCATGCTGGTGCAGTAGTTATAGAGTTGTGTTTTGCAACCCTGCATTTTGTATTTTGCCAGGATCAAAGGTTTGGGATTGGCCATTTCTTCCATCTCAAGAGTGGCGCGATGGGCGGAAAGCAGGAATTGGAGGCATGGGTTTTCCGCCAGTGAGATAATTTGGTTGGGTTTTGGTTGGGGTTCCCAGGCATGCGCTGGAACAACTTGCTGAAGAAGCTGCGGCTCAGATCCCTCCCAGCATTTTGTCATACACCTGGGAGGCAACAAATTGACTTCCATGGGTAGGAAGGCACTGCTGCAAGAAAATAAATCCTCCATGTGTAATTTAAGCAACCAATTGGGGGCATGTGATTTATGGGGGTCAGAGATAACCCCACGTTTAGTATGGCTAGCTGCCTGGTCAGGGGATTCCAGGGAAACCTCACGCAGGAAGTTGCTTTGCGCCAAGCTATGCGTGTATGCTAATGGGTTGGTGGGAGGAACAGCTGGTGTGGACTGAGAGTAATAAACACCTAACCAATCATATTGTGTTCTGGACCAGGTTTATAGTTGATATTTATATGATCTGGGGAGGCTCGGAGACAGAACTCAAAAACTGTCTGAGGGTGCTAGGTAACAATGAGGTGAACCTCAGCTTCACACACAAATACGATCAAAGTGAATTGGAGTTTCTGGATGTGTGTGTTAAAATCAGTGATGGTAACATATCAACTGTCCTACACAGGAAGGCTACAGCGGGCAACAGTATTCTGCATGCTGATAGCCATCACCCCTAAACTAAAATTGAGCATACCATATGGAGAACTAGTAAGGGCTAAGCGCAACTGTAATACTCAGCAAGCCTTTGAGAAAGAGCAGAACATCATGGTGAAAAGATTAATGGCAAGGGGCTAGCCTGAGAAGGTTTTAGGGATAGCGAGAGATAAGGTAGCTGCCCAAGAAAGAACAGCCCTGCTGGTTAAGAAACCCATCAGTAAGAAAATGAGCAATGATATCAGGATGATAACAATCTTAAATGCAGAGGCACCAGCAGTACGGGAATCACATGTCATGAGTGATGTAATATGTGACGTCATCAGCAGTGCATTGCGGGGGCGCGAGTTATAGTTGGCTGAACTAACTATAACGGGGGAATTTCTATGGTTTTGTACGAGTGAAATGTCCAACTAACTATAACTTTCCCTAAAACTTATGGTTTTTTCAGTGAATTTCTAAGGTTTTTTAAATGCTAATTTCTAACTATAACGTACCTGAAAACTATGGTTTTTTCAGTGAATTTCAAAGGTTTTTTAAATGCTAATTTCTAACTATAACGTGCCTGAAACCTATGGTTTTTTCAGTGAATTTCAAAGGTTTTTTAAATGCTAGTTTCTAACTATGCCTACAGAGGTAGGACATGTGAAGAAAGAAGAAAAAAAACGCAGAAAGAAGCAAAGGAAATGCAGAAAGAGGCAACAGAAGTCCACAAAGATGAAGAAGATTGCAGGAAGAAGCAAGACATGTGCAGAAAGAACCAACAGAGGAGCAGAAAGAGGCCTTGTTGCAAAATCATCCTGTGCCCACAACCTTTTCTGACAGGTACTGGTGGTAACTGACTCTGACTAACCAGGCCAAGAGCCAGTGCTATGCTAAAAGACACTTAGAATACAGTGAAAACACCTACATACACTAGGGAACACTATGCGTTGGGGTACCCCTGTTATTAGCATGACCACCTCTGTAAGACCCTAGTACATAATAGGGCAAGGGGGTTAAAACTACCTCTTAAAACGCACCACGGGGCGCGTTTGCACACTGGTGAAGGGGGGGACTTAGGTGATGTGTGCAAACATGCCCTGTGGCCGTTTTAAGTTGGGGGATAAAGTCCCCTTGAATCCTGAGGGTCCCTGGGGTCCAACTAGCCCACCAGGTACCTCCAGTTAGCGCCACAGAGCTGTGTTGCAGAGAAGTGTAAAAAGGGGCATGGCCTGGACCACCTCTCTGCAACGCAGCGCAGTGG
Source organism: Triturus cristatus (assembly GCF_964204655.1). Taxonomy (NCBI): domain Eukaryota; kingdom Metazoa; phylum Chordata; class Amphibia; order Caudata; family Salamandridae; genus Triturus; species Triturus cristatus. The sequence continues at coordinate 745,296,464 of NC_140583.1, forward strand.
CGCTTACTGGAAGCACCTGGTGGGCTAGTTGGCCCACAGGGGCCCTCAGGATTGAAGGGGAATTAATTCCTCAACTTAAAACACGTCACCTCAGGCCCCGTCCCCTCCCTTCACCACTGTGTAAACACGCCCTGTGGCCATTTTAATTTGGGAGATTAAGTCCCCTTGAGTCCTGAGCGTCCCTGGGGTCCAACTAGCCCACTAGGTACCTCCAGTAAGAGCCACAGAGCTGCGTTGTACAAAGGTGTAAAAAGGGGCGTGGCCTGGACCACCTCTCTGCAACGCAGGCCTGTGGCGCTTACTGGAGGTACCTAGTGGCCTAGTTGGCCCCTGGGGGCCCTCAGGATTAAAGGGGACTTAATTCCCCAACTTAAAACGCGCCACAGGGCGAGTTTGCATACGTTACCTCTGCCCCCCCCCCCCTTTACCACTGTGCAAAGGCACCCTGTGGCACGTTTTAAGTTGGGGGATTAAGTCCTCTTGAATCCTGAGAGTCCCTGGGTCCAACTAGCCCACCATGTACCTCAAGTAAGCACCACAGAGCTGTGTTGTAGAGAGGTGGACCGAGGCCATGCCCCATTTTACACTTCTCTGTAATACAACTCTGTGGCACTTACTGGACATAACTGGTGGGTTAGTTGGCCCCCAGGGAGCCTCAGGATTCAAGGGGACTTAATTCCCCAACTTAAAACGCCACACAGGGCGCGTTTCCACACTTGTGACATCAGGCCATGGCCCCTCCCTGAACCACTGCACAAGCGCACCCCCTGGTGCGTTGTAAATTGGAGGATTAAGTCCCCTTGAGTCCTGAGGGTCCCTGGGGGCCAACTAGCCCACCACTTACCTCCAGTAAGTGCCACAGAGCTGCGTTGCAGAGTGGTGTAAAAAGGGGCATGGCCTGGGCCACCTCTCTGCAATGCAGCGCAGTGGCACTTACTGGAGGTAAGTGTTGGGCTAGTTGGCCCCCAGGGACCCTCAGGATTGAAGAGGAATTAATTCCCCAACTTAAAACACGCCACAGGGTGTGTTTGCACACATGCCACCTCAGGCCCGCCCCCTCCCTTCACCACTGTGGAAAGGTGGAGAACGTGAAAAGGGGGCAGGGTAGAAAGTTCCTGACCCCCTAGCCTTTGTCAGGGGGTCCCTGAAGGACCCCGAAGGGTGAAAAAACATTTTATTTTTTTTCACAAAATCGCGGGGTGCGCGCCATTTTGAGTTTTAGAGGCAGAAGAGAGCTAAAAACACAAGTGGAGAACGTGAAAAGGGGGCAGGGTAGAGAGTCCCTGACCCCCCTAGGCCTTCTCAGGGGGACCATGAAAGACCCCTAAGGTCCCCCAAAAAATAAAAAATAAATTATAAATATTGCGCGGTGCGCGCACGGTGCGCGCACCGTGAAAAACCCTTAAACATATTAACTATGCTGTTCAACTTTATCCAAATAAAAAAAAAAAGAGCTGAGCCATTCCATATTACAGGATACAGTCAATCTATAACTATATACATAGGTAGTTTATTGTAAAATAAATATATAAAAAAATATAATAATACATACATAAATTAGCATTTAAAAAATCTTACAAATTCACAAAAAAAACCATAGGTTTCACACACGTTATAGTTAGAAATTAGCATTTAAAAAACCTTGCAAATTCACTAAAAAAACCATAGGTTTCACACACGTTATAGTTAGGAATTAGCATTTAAAAAACCTTGCAAATTCACTGAAAAAACCATAGGTTTCACACACGTTATAGTTAGGAATTAGCATTTAAAAAACCTTGCAAATTCACTGAAAAAACCATAGGTTTCACACATGTTATAGTTAGGAATTACCATTTAAAAAACCTTGCAAATTCACTGAAAAAACCATAGGTTTCACACATGTTATAGTTAGCTGGACATTTCACTCGTACAAAACCATTGAAATTCCCCCGTTATAGTTAGTTCAGCTAACTATAACTCGCGTGACCTCAATCCACTGCTGATGACGTCACATAATACCACTCATGACATGGTCAGTGACATCACTCATGACATCACTGATGACATCTCAAATGACATCACTGATGACATCTTTGATGACATCAACCAGTGAATATGTGTCTTTCTGAAAAATAAATATTTTTTCTATATGTATATCTAAAGGTTAATGGAAGAATAAATGGGTAAATAAGTGTCTAAATGGAGCAGTGGATTGCGGTCGTGCGAGTTATAGTTAGCTGAACTAACTATAACGGGGGAATTTCAATGGTTTTGTACGAGTGAAATGTCCAGCTAACTATAACATGTGTGAAACGTATGGTTTTTTCAGTGAATTTTATATATATATATATATATATATATATATATATATATTATCTACTGGCGGTCGCCAGTAGATAGTTATAGTTAGGACCTATTTTCCATAGGAAATCTGCAACATTCTATTGGTAATTTCTTTGGCGCCGATTAACGAATCTTTGCGAAATTCTCCAAACTTTTGGCCAGCTCCGCTCCGCTCCTACCCTGAAAATTTCGTGGTGATTCGTCAAGCGGGGGCCGAGAAAAAAGGGGGGTCCCAAAACGGGTTTTCCCCATGCAATTTCCCATAGGATCTGTTGTCGCAGCTACAGCCCGAACCGCTGAACGGAATGACAACAAATTTGGCAAAGAGGTAGTCCTCAGTTCGGACTCGTGCCTTTTGCATATTTGCTGTGAATCTGTTCTGTAGTTCCTGAGAAAATTTGGGTAAAAAAGTTAGTGATATCTATGGCCGCGGAGGATCCACGGACCCTACCCGCACCGTACGCGAACCCTCCCTGAACCGAGCGCGCACCCTCCTGATCGCGCGCTGAATGCTAATTGGCTGTCGAGCGCCTCTCTACATACGAAACCAGGAACTGTTGGCGGCCATTTTCTGCCTCGGTACAAGCGAGGCTGAAGAAGCAAGGGGAATAAGTGCGTAAAACATATAAAGGGGGCAGAGTGGGAATACTCTGACCCTCTAGAGGTGCTTAGGGGGTCCCACGGATTCTCTCGCGGTGGGTGCGCGGATCCACGGCAACGTTTTTGGAAAAACGACAAGAAATCACCCTACCTTTCTACACTGAAAGGTAGGGTGTATATTTTTGTTTTTTAAAGGTATGATTGTTATTGGTTAACAAAAACAGATTGTAAGGAACATTATATATGATAAGCTGATATGTTGAAAAGTCAAGCACACTTCCTGTCTTGTGTAGGAACATTGTGTGCTGAACTTGTGACCTGTGAGCTCAGTGCAGTGTTCCATGACCTGTTTCTATGGTAACAGGCAAAAGGCAGATTGGGGGAAGGGTTGAAATGTATTTCAGTTGGAAAGGGTTGAAATGTTTAACCAATAGAAATGTGTGTTTGCTTTTGAGTTTATGTGCGAAGGATTGTGATTTGATGTTTACATGTATATGTGTGGAAAATGAAAGGGAAACTTTTCCATTCTTTGCTTTTGCTGAGCGGTGCACAGTGCAGAGATTATGTAAAAGAAAATATGGTGAGTGATTGATATACTCCTTAATCTACAAAAGAACTTGAAAGATGAGTTATTTAATTGTGAGGGGATGTATGTGGACTATTTTGATTTTAATCAGACTAATGTATTTTTCCTGCTAAAGTTTAGGGAGTACTTTTTTTCTCTACAATGTGTGTGCATGTAGAAACCATTCTGTGATTGGCATTTGTGTTTTTCATGTGTTTGTAGAGAGATAACTGTTCAGTTTTTATATTTTGGTAGAATTAGAAACCAGTCATTGTTTATGAATTTGTGAAATGAGTTATGTTATGTTTCTATACTAAAATGTAGTACTACTTCTAGATGAAGAAATGTGTTTTCATATAGTGCAAGGGATAGTGTTGTTTGTCTAGAATCACACAGTGAGTCTGTGTGCATTTGGGAACCACTGTGAGAGAAGCATTTGGTAATATCGTGTATTTGCTGACAGATAAGTGTTTTAAAACCAGTCAGGTTGTCAAGTTTTAGTAGCATTAGAAGCCAGTCTTTGCTTATGTGCTGATTAAATGAGTCAGGCATTGACACTAAAGTGCAGTCGTGAAATATGTAGATTGTGTGCAGTTCCCTTATCACTTCCAGTGTAGTGAATGAGTTTTGGTAAACTCCTAGGAATACTGGTGCTTGTCTAGAATCACACTGTGAGTCTTTGTGCATTTGGGAACCACTGTGAGAGAAGCGTTTGGTAACATTGTGTATTTGCTGAGAGAAAACTGTTTTAAAACCTGTCATGTTGTCAAGTTTTAGTAGCATTAGAAGCCAGTCTTTGCTTATGTGTTGATTAAATGAGTCAGGCATTGACACTAAAGAGCAGTCGTGAAATATGTAGATTGTGTGCAGTTCCCTTATCACTTCCAGTATTGTGAATGAGTTTTGGTAAACTCCTAGGGATACTGGTGCTTGTCTAGAATCACACTGTGAGTCTATGTGCATTTGGGAACCACTGTGAAAGAAGCGTTTGGTAACATTGTGTATTTGCTGACAGAAAATTGTTTTAAAACTTGTCATGTTGTCAAGTTTTAGTAGCATTAGAAGCCAGTCATTGCTTATGCGTTGATTATGTGTTGATTAAATGAGTGAGGCATTGACACTAAGGTGCAGTCGTGAAATATGTAGATTGTGTGCAGTTCCCTTATCACTTCCAGTGTAGTGAATGAGTTTTGATAAACTCCTAGGAATACTGGTGCTTGTCTAGAATCACACTGTGAGTCTTTGTGCATTTGGGAACCACTGTGAGAGAAGCGTTTGGTAACATCGTGTATTTGCAGAGAGAAAACTGTTTTAAAACCTGTCATGTTGTCAAGTTTTAGTAGCATTAGAAGCCAGTCTTTGCTTATGTGTTGATTAAATGAGTCAGGCATTGACACTAAAGAGCAGTCGTGAAATATGTAGATTGTGTGCAGTTCCTTTATCACTTCCAGTGTTGTGAATGAGTTTTGGTAAACTCCTAGGGATACTGGTGCTTGTCTAGAATCACACTGTGAGTCTTTGTGCATTTGGGAACCACTGTGAAAGAAGCGTTTGGTAAAATCGTGTATTTGCTGAGAGAAAAGTGTTTTAAAACCTGTCATGTTGTCAAGTTTTAGTAGCATTAGAAGCCAGTCATTGCTTATGCGTTGGTTATGTGTTGATTAAATGAGTCAGGCATTGACACTAAAGTGCAGTCGTGAAATATGTAGATTGTGTGCAGTTCCCTTATCACTTCCAGTGTAGTGAATGAGTTTTGGTAAACTCCTAGGAATACTGGTGCTTGTCTAGAATCACATTGTGAGTATTTGTGCATTTGGGAACCACTGCGAGAGAAGCATTTGGTAACATCATGTATTTGCTGAGAGAAAACTGTTTTAAAACCTGTCATGTTGTCAAGTTTTAGTAGCATTAGAAGCCAGTCTTTGCTTATGTGTTGATTAAATGAGTCAGGCATTGACACTAAAGAGCAGTCGTGAAATATGTAGATTGTGTGCAGTTCCCTTATCACTTCCAGTGTTGTGAATGAGTTTTGGTAAACTCCTAGGGATACTGGTGCTTGTCTAGAATCACACTGTGAGTCTTTGTGCATTTGGGAACCACTGTGAAAGAAGCGTTTGGTAACATTGTGTATTTGGTGACAGAAAACTGTTTTAAAACTTGTCATGTTGTCAAGTTTTAGTAGCATTAGAAGCCAGTCATTGCTTATGCGTTGATTAAATTAGTCAGGCATTGACACTAAAGTGAAGTTGTGAAATATGTAGATTGTGTGCAGTTCCCTTACCACTTCCACTGTAGTGAATGAGTTTTGGTAAGCTGCTAGGGAAAGTGTTGTTTGTCTAGAATCACACTGTGAGTCTGTGTGTATTTGGGAACCACTGTGAGAGAAGTGTTTGGTAACATCGTGTATTTGCTGACAGATAAGTGTTGTAAAACATGTCATGTTGTCAAGTTTTAGTAGCATTAGAAGACAGTTATGGCTTATGCTTTCATTATATGAGTCAGGCATTGACAGTAAATTGCAGTTGTGAAATATGTAGATTGTGTGCAGTTCCTTTACCACTTGCACTGTAGTGAATGAGTTTTGGTAAGCTCATAGGGATAGTGGTGCTTGTCTAGAATCATACTGTGAGTTAGTGTGTATTTGAGATCACTGTGAGAGAATCATTTGGTAACATCATGTATTTGCTGACAGATAACTGTTTTAAAATCTGTCATGTTGAGAAGTTTCAGTAGCATTAGAATCCAGTCTTTGCTTATATGTTGATTAAATGAGTCATGCTTTGACACTGATGTGCTGTACTTAAATATGTAGATTGTGTGCAGTACCATTAACTCTTCCAGACTAGTGAATGAGTTTTGGTAAACTCCTAGGATAGTGTTGCTTGTCTAAAATCACACTGTGAGTCTGTGTGCATTTGGGTAAGGATTGTGAGAGAAGCATTTGGTAATATCGTGTATTTGCTGACAGATAAGTGTTTTAAAACCAGTCAGGTTGTCAAGTTTTAGTAGCATTAGAAGCCAGTCTTTGCTTATGTGTTGATTAAATGAGTCAGGCATTGACACAAAAGTGCAGTCATGAAATATGAAGATTGTGTGCAGTTCGCTTACCATTTCCACAGTAGTGAATGATATTTTTAAACTCCTAGGTATAGTGGTTGTTGTCTAGAATTACACTGTGAGTCTGTGTGCATTTGAGAACCACTGTGAGAGAAGCATTTGGTAACATTGTGCATTTGCTGACAGATAACTAATTTAAAACCTCTCATGTTGTCAAGTTTTAGTAGCATTAGAAGCTAGTCTTTGCTTATGCATTGATAAAATGAGTCAGGATTTGACACTAAGGTGCAGTACCATGTGCTATTCTGTTCACTGTGGCAGAACTGAACATTTAAAAGTTTTACCTAAGCACTGTCCTAGAAGTAGTCTGATTATTTAGTCAGTTTCTAAGTACCAAATAGATTGCTTCAAATAAAAGTGTTCTGACATACTATACACTTGTCTTTTACACCTTCAATTCCCTAGTCAGTATCCATACACTTCCAGGAAACATCCTGTCACTTCCTTTGCAGTCCTCTAGAGACCCATTCAACAGCATGTACTAATCCATTGACTGTGCCAACACACTTATAAATTCACCTAGACACTCTCTTTCCAGTACTCTAATGATTCAGTCACTGCCTAAGTATTCATGCACTGAGCCAGTTCTTAGCACATGGACTACGTCAAACCCATATCCACTATGCATGCAGTCCTCTAACCAACTACACACTTGTCTTTCACACCTTCAATTCCCCAGTCAGTATCCGTTCACTTGCAGCAAACACCCTGTCACTGCCGTTGCACTCCTCTAGTGACCCATTCAGCATCATGTACTAATCCATACACAGCGCCAAATCCTAATAAATTCACCCAGGCACTCTCCTTGCAGTACTCTAATCATTCAGTCAGTACCCAAGTACTCATCCAGTGAGCCAGGACTTAGTATATGGACTGCTTCAAACCCTTATCCTCTATGTATGCAGTCCTCTAACCACCTACACAATTGTCTTTCACACCTTCAATTCCCTAGTCAGTATCCATACACTTCCAGGAAATACCCCGTGACTCTCTTTACAGTCCTCTAGTGACCCATTCAGCACCATGTACTAATCCATTCACTGTGCTAAAACCCAAACACTTATAAATTCACCAAGATACTATCTTTGCAGTACTCTAATCATTCAGTCAGTGCCTAAGTATTCATACACTGAGCCAGGCCTTAGCACATGAACTGCTTCAAATCCCTATGCACTATGCATGCAGTCTTCTAACCACCTAGACACTTGTCTTTCACACTTTCAATTTCCTAGTCAGTATCCATACAGTCCAGCACTTGTCACTGCCTTTGCACTCCTCTAGAGACCCATTCAGTACCAAGTACTAATCTATTCTCTGTGCGAAAAGCCTAGCACTTATAAATTCACCTAGGCACTCTCCTTGCTGTACGATAAACATTCAGTCAGTACCCAAGTAGTCATGCAGTGAGCCAGGCCTTAGCACATGGACTGCTTTAAATGCCTATGCAGTATAGATGCAGTCCTCTAATCACCTACACAGTTGTGTTTCACACCTTCTATTCCCTAGTTAGTATTCATACTCTTCTAGCAAACACCCTGTGAGTCCCAAGTGTGTCTCCTTATACTACTGTAATCATTTAGTCAGTTAGCATGTAGTGTTTTAGTGAGGTAGGCTTTAGGGCATGAACTGCTTCAAAGTAGTTTGCACTATGCATGTAGTGTTTTAATGATCGTCACACTTGTGGTTCAGGGCTATAGTTTCATAGTCAGTTTTTATATAAAATGTGTTTGTACAGTAATGGAATAGTATAAATTTGAAAGTTATTAATATACATTTATTTGTGATTCTTTTTTACAGATACAGAACAGGAGTGTTTCTCATCTGTTTGCACTCTTCTCGTGCAAGATTGTTTGGATGATGGGTCCTTAGGTGTTTCATCATACTTGCTGTGCCACACGAGTATTTTTTGTTAGGATCTCCTCGTAACAGAACTCTTTGGCAAATCTTGCGAGTGACGAAGGTGGCATTGGTCTTTTTTTGCTCCTTGGAAAAAGTAAAAAATGTCCTCACCACTGAAGAAAAACGTTGTTTGTGTGGTGCCTTCGGCAAAACATTTTCTTCAGATTCGGTAAATATTTTAAAGCGGTAACATTTACAGTTTTTGTAAGTTAAACTTATAAAATTTTGTTAGCTGTATGCATTTTATATATCTGTGATTTGTTTCTTGTGGTATTTTGTTGAGAATACCATGTTGTTTTTTTTTTAACAATCTTTCTTATTTTCCAGGTCTGTCGTCGACATCCATTATCCCCACAGTAGTGTTCCGCCTTGTTGTTTTTTATTATTGTTGTTACATTTTGTTTATTAGTTTATTGTTCATATATATGTTAATAAAAAATAAAGTTTGAAAATAGTTTTTCGTTTTTATATTTATTATTATAAAAAATAAAGTTTGAAAAAAAAATTAATACCGTTTTTGGTTGTTCTCTTAACTGCTGTGTGACTCTTTTTTGTTCTTATTACTGTTATTTGATGGAGTCCACCATGGTGTTAAATTTTGGGGGACTTATTGCTGGAAAACTGGTGATATCTGCAGTTTGCACTAACTTCTGAATAGTGTGTTAGATTTATCTCAACTTTACTTCCGTTAAAGTGCTGATAATGAAATGGAGAGTAGCCGTTCCCGTGCAAAAAGACACGAGGTGCACCTTTCCGATTTATTCTAAATACTAAAATCCTGTATTGAATTGCACTGAGGTATTGGCTGCAGTTACAGTGTACACACAAAATCTATTAAGAAATCTGATTGTATTTATATTGATTGGGAATAGTGCGTCAGGTGCTGGATCTTGATGAGATGCACTGCTCAGTTCGTATATTGTTCTGCACATGAAAAAAATCCCATCTCAACTTTCACACCAATTGCAATGCGAAGCAAATTCCGTCGATAAGACACGTTAGCACCAGGGATTTTACACCTGCTTTCTGCTGGTGTTAAGCAGGACAACTACCTGCACCATGAAAGGGAACACAGTCAAGAGCCACACCAGAACACCCACAGGTACCATAGAGTCAATGAGCATGATACAGGGATACCCATGAGGGACAGAAGACTCATCTCAACAACTCCAGGACAGCCAATGCCCACCAAACCCACATCTTAGTAAGTGTGTCCCTGTGGTCATTGTCTTAGCATGATAGGCACGAGCCCTGCAACATCACAGTGTGCTGTCACCTCAGCGTTGGCAGTGAGCCTGGATGTGTAGCTACGCACGCATCCTCCTGCATGCACAACTGGCATGTGCTCGTCTGGGGCTCACAGGTCAGTGCAGGGGTGTGCCTATCTGGCAAGGGGAACGGGGTGTCTCAGACATGTCCGTGTACAGGAAGTGAGGTAAGTGTGTCTCTGTGTTCTGGTGTGGCCTGCTACAAGAGCCGCAGCAGTTGATGTTGCAAACTGGCATGCACCACCTCCAAACGGCACTGTGATGTTGTAGTTGGAATGTAGCAGGACATGCGCAAATAGGCATTACAATGGTGTGCTGTACGAGTGCACGAGATACAACAGCGCACCGTACAAAAGTGTGGGGGCTCGTGGGAGGGAGGTGCACCCGTTTGGCAACATAACACACAGTGAACTCGACCATGAGCCACATGCTGGGCATCTCATCCATGATGACCACGGTCACAGACATCCCACAACACCAACGACTGGCCTTTGTACACATCCTGTATGAATGCAGCGTGGTTTTCACTTCTATGCTCGTTCAGTGGTGTGATGTTGGCGGGTTGTGTGACTTGTGCTGCTTGTTGGTGTGTTTCATTTTGACCATTGTTAGTCTATATGTGTGTTGTACTTAATTGTGCATGTGTGCCATTCTGCCCATCTCCCCCCCTCCCCCCACTCCCTGCTTCTTCCTCTTCCTACTGCTGTTGTGTCTATAATTTTGTTGCTGCACACATAAATACATGTAAAGAATAAATTAGAATAGTTCCTTGATTCTTTTAGGCTTCAAAACTTCTCTATTGGTTTCTTTTTAATTTTCCATAAGAAGCGTTTTTTTAATATTGAACAACACATAGAAGTCAGAAGTGCAACTTATTCTATCAACACACTTTCGAGAACATTCTACAACACGTGCAGGTTAAAAGTTCATTATTTTTTTTAAAACTTAACGATATTTTTTTGTAACATTTTCTTGAATATTTAACGACACGTGCAGGTTAAATGTTGACGATTGTTTTAAGTTTGAACAGTGCCTTTCAAATGCAAGTAGCAGGTGTGGTTGATCTGAGCAAATTTTATCCTTTGATATGTACTCCATGTTGAAACTGCTTTTTCTTAACCAATCACAAAGATGCTTTTCCACAAAACTAATGTGCACCCTACTTTTTTTGAAAAAGAATGCTTTTCATGAAATCTTCAGAGATAAGTTATAGATAGGAATTAGCATTTAAAAAACCTTTGAAATTCACTGAAAAAACCATAGGTTTCAGGGGCGTGATAGTTAGGAATTGGCATTTAAAAAACCTTAGAAATTCACTGAAAAAACCAAAGGTTTCAGGGGCGTTATAGTTAGCTAGACATTTCCCTCGTACAAAACCCTAGAAATTCCCCTGTTATAGTTAGTTCAGCTAACTATAACTCGCGCCCCCGCAATGCACTGCTGATGACGTCACATATTACATCACTCATGACATGGTCAGTGACATCACTGATGACATCTCAAATGACATCATTCATGACATCACTCATATATGTCATATATATATATATATATATGTATATATTACCTACTGGCGGTCGCCAGTAGGTAGTTATAGTTAGGACCCTGTTTCCATAGGAAAACCGCAACATTCTATTTGGAATAACTTTGGCGCCGGTCGACGAATCCTCGCGAGATTTTCAAAACTAATGGGGCGCTACGCTCCGCTCCTACCCTGAAAGTCTCGGGGGGATTCGTCAAGCGGGGGCTGAGAAAAAAGGGGGGTCCCAAAACACGTTTTTCCCATGCATTTTTCCATAGGACCTTTAGACACAGCTACAGCCCGAACGGCTGAACAGAGTTACTTGAAATTTGGCAGAGAGGTAGTCTACAGGTCAAGGAAGTGCCTTTTGTAGGTCTGGTGTAAATCCGTTCAGTAGTTCCTGAGAAAATAGCATTTAAATCAATATATATATCTGTGGCAGCTTACGGTGCGCTTACCGATTCTGATTGGCTGTTAGATCTTAGTAAACATTCGAATCGGTCGAAACCAGGAAGCGGCGGCCGCCATTTTCTCTCTCGCACTCTGAGGGGGGGAGGAAAAACAAAGGGTGAAACCATGTAAAGGGGCAGGATAGACAACTCCCAACCGCCTACCCTTGATTATGGTGTCCCAAAAGAACCCCCAAGGCAAAAAATTCAATTTTATTTTTTTTCGAAAAAACGCCGATTACGCTTACCGTACGCGTACGGTAAAAATTAATTATAAAAAACACAGTATCCACAATTTCCCACCCCCGTGTTCAAAAGGTGCCCGCAGAGCACCATTTGTGCATGGCATATCATTAACAGGAACATTTAACAGATTACCTTTCACAACGAAGTGCATAATATGTCCTCCGCGAGCGGACGGTGCGTGAATCGCATCGTGCGTACATGGCCCATCCAGCGTATCATGGGCACGCGGTGCGCGTAGATAGGTTTCACACACGTTATAGTTAGGAATTAGCATTTAAAAAACCTTGCAAATTCACTGAAATAACCATAGGTTTCACACATGTTATAGTTAGCTGGACATTTTACTCATAAAAAACCAATGAAATTCCCCCGTTATAGTTAGTGCAGGCAACTATAACTCACGCGACCGCAATCCTCTGCTGATGACATATGTGTCTTTATGAAAAAAAAATATTTGTAATATATGTATAGCTAAAATTTAATGGAAGAAGACATGGGCAAATAAGTGTCTAAATACAGTATTAGCATCAGCAGAGGATTGCGGTCGCGTGAGTTATTGTTGCCTGCACTAACTATAACGGGGGAATTTCATTGGTTTTTCATGAGTAAAATGTCCAGCTAACTATAACATGTGTGAAACCTATGGTTTTTTCAGTGAATATATATATGCATATTTTTGTATATATGTGTGTGCGTATTGAAGAATGAGTGGGTGTATAAGTGTCTGAATTGATGATTTAGTAGGTGCGTGACTGACTTTATAGGTTGGTGAATTAACTTATCTTACTGAATGCATGGGTTAGTGAGTAAACTGTGTGAATGTCTGTATCCGTCTGTCTGTTGGTGTGTAAGCGGCTGCATGGGTTTGCAAATAGCTACATGAGTGTCTATATGGGTTATTGATTGGTTGTCTGAGTATCTGTATGGGTGCCTGAGTGTTTGTGTGGGTGGGATATAAGTGACTCTGAACATAGATGTGTGAGTGGGTGATTCACTGTGTGCATGGTTTCAAGAGTGCATCTGTGGTGGACTGTATGGGTGGGTGAGTGTTTGTATAGGTGTGTTACTGAGTGAATGTATATCTCAGTTGTATATGTGTTAGTAACTGCATATGTCAAAGCCAGTATATATGTGTGTTGGAGTATATAAATGGCTATAAGTGAGAGTGTGTGATTGTGAGAGTGGCTGTATGGCTGAGTCTGTGCTTGTATCAGTGATTGTATAAGAGCGTAAGTATGTGCTAGTATTTGTATGAGTAAGTTGGTGTGTGTATAACTGTATATGTGAGTAAATGGCAGTGTGATTAATTATTTGCATGACTGACTAGGTGTGTGAGTACCTCTATGGATGAGTGGCAGTGTGTGAGTTTCTATATAGGTGTATGAGTGCATATGATAGTCCTGTACTGAGTGACCATAAGTATGAGTGACTGTATGGGTGACTTAGTGGATTTGTGTGTAAAACTAAGAATCAGTGAGTGGGTATGTAGTTATTGGTGTTGGAGTGTCTATGGTTTTGTGAATGGCAGTCTGTAATTTAGAATGGGTGTATCAAAGGTTATATTAGGGTGTGAGAAGATGCATCAATTTGTCACATGAATGATGTCATCAGTGATGTTATTTGAGATGTCATGAGTGATGCCATCAGTGATGTCACTGACCATGTCATGAGTGATGTAATATGTGACGTCATCAGCAGTGCATTGCGGGGGCGCAAGTTATAGTTAGCTGAACTAACTATGACGGGGGAATATCTATGGTTTTGTACGAGTGAAATGTCCAACTAACTATAACTTTCCCTAAAACCTATAGTTTTTTCAGTGAATTTCTAAGGTTTTTTAAATGCTAATTTCTAACTATCACGTGCCTGAAACCTATGGTTTATTCAGTGAATTTCAAAGGTTTTTTAAATGCTGATTTCTAATTATAACGTGCCTGAAACCTATGGTTTTTTCAGTGAATTTCAAAGGTTTTTTAAATGCTAGTTTCTAACTATGCCTACAGAGGTAGGACATGTGAAGAAAGAAGAAAAAATGAACAGAAAGAAGCAAAAGAAATGCAGAAAGAGGCAACAGAAGTCCACAAAGATGAAGAAAATTGCAGGAAGAAGCAAGACATGTGCAGAAAGAACCAACAGAGGAGCAGAAAGAGGCATTGTTGCAAAATCATCCTGTGCCCACAACCTTTTCTGACGGGTACTGGTGGTAACTGACACTGACTAACCAGGCCAAGAGCCAGTGCTATGCTAAAAGACACTTTGAATACAGTGAAAACACCTACATACACTAGGGAACACTATGCGTTGGGGTACCCCTGTTATTAGCATGACCACCTCTGTAAGACCCTTGTACGTAATAGGGCAGGGGGTTAAAACTACCTCTTAAAACGCACCACGGGGCGCGTTTGCACACTGGTGAAGGGGGGGCCTGAGGTGACGTGTGCAAACACGCCCTGTGGCTGTTTTTAGTTGGGGGATAAAGTCCCCTTGAATCCTGAGGGTCCCTGGGGTCCAACTAGCCCACCAGGTACCTCCAGTTAGCACCACAGAGCTGCGTTGCAGAGAGATGTAAAAAGGGGCGTGGCCTCTGAACACCTCTCTTCAACAAAACTCCCTGGCGCATACTGGAGGTATCTGGTGGGCTAGTTGCCCCCCAGGGACCCTCAGTATTCAAGGGGAATTAATTCCCCAACTTTAAACGCGCCAGGGGGCACGTTTGCTAAGTGTTGCAGTGTTGAGAGTTACCAGTTACCGAGGCACAAGATGGCTGCCAACACTGCTGGTTTGGAGTGTTGACAGCCAATTACAATGTAGCTCGTGATCGGGAGGGTGCGGTGATCCACCGCGGCCATGGATATCACTATTTTTATTTCTTATTTTCTCAGAAACTACTGAATGGATTTACACCATTTTTAAAAAGGACGCTTTCTGAGCCAAGCAGTACCTTTTTGCCAAATGTGGTGTAATTCCGTTCAGCAGTTTTTGCTATAACTGTGTCTAAACTTTCCTTTGGGAAATTGATTTTTTGACCTCTATTTTTTGATTTTCTCAGGAAGTACTAAACGGATTTACACCATTTAAATAAAAAGGTCTCTTTCTGAGCCAAGGGCAACCTTTTTGCAAAATTTGGTGTAATTCGGTTCAGCAGTTCGGGCTTTAGCCTGTTCCAAAATTTCCTATAGGAAATAACATGGAGAAAACATGTTTTTGGACCCCCCTTTTTTCTCGGCTCCCGCTTGAAGAATCACCCCCAAACTTTCAGGATAGGAGCTGACCGGAGCGTCCCACCAGTTTTAAAACTTTCATGAACATTCGTCATCCGGCACCAAAGTTATTAGGAAGTTTTTTTTTACGAATTTCCTATGGATAATAGGTCCTAACTATAACTACCTACTGGCGACCGCCACTAGGTAATATATATATATGCATATATATATATATATATATATATGGCAGTAAACCTTTCTTCGAGTGATCCTCTATACCATGGATCAAGAAGGGGACGGACTCCACTTAGTTGTACCCAATTCTTTTATTTTGTGTTCGTGCGCTATGTCGCCATGACGCGTTTCGGGCTCAGCAGCCCTTGATCACATGACGTGCCCCTTGCATTTGTCCCATTTTTAAAGTGACAGTGCATTATTGCTTGCCATAGACATAGACAAAATATTACCATGACTTAAATGTTTCACACACACAAATTCGTACCAAACTAAATTGATGTAACTGTAGAATACATCACATGATTTTTATCCCATGACTCATGAGTCATAAATATTGAGCTAATAGCTCACATATTATAAGGTGCACTTGTGTTTGTATAACTACATAAATAGACTGCACATATAAAATCAGAGAAATATAATTGGTAAAAACATGTAAAAACCATATTGTTGATAAATATTGAGCAATCACTAGCAGCATGGTTAATTCTGACTGTGCAAAACCGGCAAATAAAGTGCAAAAATTTGCGAACCTGTGCAATAATATTACCTGTGCAAAATCAAATTTACAACCAAATAGGTTAATTTACAGATCCATCTATAAATCCTAGTTTATAAGGATGGAATGAAAATCAAGGAAAAAGGAGACAAGGGGAAGAGGGAGAGAGGAAACGAAAAGGAAAATACCAACATATATATAAATATATATTGTTTAAAAATTACATTTGCTGATATTGGAGAGCCTTGGGAAAAGAAGTCTATGTCTTATGTTGCTTATCAAGGGATATTGATTTGCTTAATTTATTATAGACTTCCTAAAGCCACGTGTACAAATCTTCCGTGGTGTTTAGCCCATGTGGGCTTTTGCTGTCCAATTCTAGTATGTACTTGGTCTCCAATTTTCTGAGGAGAGCCTCACGATCCCCGCCTCTTCTAAGAGCTGGAATACAATCAATTGCAAAATATTTGAGAAATTGTATGTTGCTTTCATGACAATCCCTAAAATGTCGGGCCACCGGATAAGATGTGTCTATGTTGGTGATTGCACGTAGATGCTGGAGAATTCTCTTGTGGACCTGCAACTTGGTGGATCCCACGTATTGCAGCCCACAAGAGCTCTCCAACACATAGATTGCAAATTCCGTTTTGCATGTCATGTTTTTCGTGATTGTGTGTGCTTTCTCCTCAAAGGGTGTTGTAAATGATGTTTTGTTTGTTGCATGCCGACAAGCCTTACAACTGGAGCACTTCAAGAAACCCCTACGTTTAGTCAGCCAGTTGGTACCTGATTTTATTTCTAGCCTGCTATTAACTAGAAAGTCACTGGTGGATGGTGCCCTTCTGAAAGTAATAGTTGGGTTGGGAGGAATAATCTCACTAAGTTGCGTGTCTAGGTGTAATAGGTACCAGTTATCTTTTATGATTTTACTGAGGCTTGTTTGTTGGTTTTAGTTTTGCTGTTAGATGGTTTAAACAGCAAATCCTCACGTTTCATGGACTTAGTTTTTTGTATGGCCTCATCGATAATTTTGATGCTGTAGCCCCTTTCTAAGAATCTGTTCTTGCTTTCTTGTTGGGCGATTGCTAAGTCGTTATTATTACTACAGATTCTTCGAATCCGTAGCATCTCCCCATATGGAATGCTGTGAATGGTGTGTTTGGTGTGGAAACTAAAGGAATGCAGAGTGGTGTTTCCTGCTGTAGGTTTGCGATAGAGTTTTGTATGGAGCTGGTTATTAACAACGTATACCTGCACATCAAGAAAACACACCTCTGTTTTGTCAATGGTACTAGTAAAATGCAAATTAAGATTGTTATCATTGATACCCTCTATAAAATTCAGAGCCTCCATCTCACTGCCACGCCAAATTATAAAAAGATCATCAATGTAACGCATCCATTTTATCACATGATTCGTCATCGTTATTGCATGCTTGGTTGTTATATATATATATATATATATATATATATATATATATATACTTGTACCACAATAGCATCGAGATACTAGCGCAGTACTTTCATATTTTATAGGCTTAGAATTCTAACAATTGTAGGAAATAGGAAGTGTAAACCCCTTATCTCCATTTAATTTGTTCTCTTCAAAGGAGTAGTTGTGCTCTTAGGCTGAGGCAATATATTTTATTCTGAAGCCACCCTTGATCTTTTGGATAATTGCAATGGCTTATGATGATTATCACGTGCTGTTGCAAGAGGAAGCAGAGGTGGAGCTCAGGAAGAAATTAAGGAGTCTTATGTATGGGAGTTTTTCTCAGTCCCATCTGGGGGGAAAAAGGTGAATTCAAAACGTGTTACCTGCAACCTACATAATAAAGCTATTTCCTGTGGGAACATGAAACAATACTCGTTCGGTAACACGGGTATGAGAAAACACCTGCAGGCAATTCATTCCACCAGGTTGGTGCATGCAGAAAGAAGGCATCAGAAAGACATAGAAGAGGCTGAAGCAGAAACATCTGTAGTGGCCACTTCTTCAGTTAATGTATCACCTTTGGCGTCTTCTGCTTTGATATAATGCCACTACCTACTGTTGCATCTGTTCCTTCTGTGGCACCTTCTAATTCTTCTGCTCCATCAGCACCTCCATCAACACATGATTCATCTGCCCCTCTACCAGTACCTGATCCTAGTACAGCAGTGTCAATTCATTTTTTGAGACAGAATCGAGGAAAATATACAGCAATACGGCAGTACAGAAACATACTGTCTCCACTGCCATACTGCCATTATTAAGGGAGAGATACATTTGATCATCCATTGTGAGTATTACTTGGCTCACCAATGTCCTCCCCATCAGGCTTAGTTTTTTTTGCCCTTGTTATCCTCCTCTTTCCTGTTGAGACTATTGTTTTGGTTAGTCATGTTGGAATTGTAAAAAAAAAGTTCCAGAAACAAATGTCAGATCTAACCAAATGTCTCAAAAGATAAAGAGCTTCTATCATAATTAGCCATATGTTTTCTGGTACCAGAAATTCTTAAATGTTATAAATATAGAGATAAATGGTAAGTGTAAGTTAAGTTAAACATGTGCCTAATGGTCGCTTCATAGAAGATGGTAAGCTAATAATAGACTGCTACAGTGATAGCTGCTCTGCTTGTGTTTATTTTAACACAAAGTCAATCCATTGTTGTTTTCCTTGTAAGTGTTTTCAGGCAAGATTACCCCATTGCCATTACCATTGATAAACTTTATTTCGGCTCTATGGCCATAAAAGCGACATAGATTATCACAGTACACAATATAATAAAAGGAAAGATAAAAACACAACCAGTCAATTCATATTTGGAAAATATTGCAAGTACATTCGAATAAAACAGGGAAATATTTGGGCAAAATGGTTGATTATAAAAATTTCCTACGTGATATCCATACAGCATTAAGGAACCGGGAAACTGCGAAGACTATCGGGGGTTTGGTATCGTACTTTAAGACTCTCATTGCTTTTTCGCACTCTCTGAAACCAAGATTGTTGCATAAGGGCTTGATCCAACGTTTTCTTTGGGGTAATTATATTGGGCAAAAAAAGAAAACGTGTTATTCATCCTCCAATATATGGCTACAAGCCGGACAGGCAGTAGTATTGTTGGCATCCCAGCCAGATGTGAATGATCTGAGCGGGAGACAACCCATTCTCAATTGGCAATAAAGCTTCCTCGCGGCCGGAGGACTAACCAGATCTAAAAACTCCTCTCTCCTGTAGTTGTCTTTAATTTGGAGGAACACAGCCGTCAGCCTGCCGATCTTAGGGCATTCATAAAGACACGCAAGATGGTAGTTATTAAACTGTTCGACCAATTTTACTTTAGATAGAGCCGGGCATGAGACCTCCGGAGAGGTCCATAAGTCAGGAAGGCCAATCTTAGTGCAGATATCCCTGACGAATCTCAACCAAGGGATATTCTTGCTCTTTAGTTGAGGCCAGACTCCCTTAAATTCCTCACGGTAGAATCCCAACTCATCATTAGACCATAGTCTCTTCCAGTGTATCAATGGACGCAACATTACCACTTGTTCCATGGGTAACAACCCACAATCCAGCCTGATAGGGGTCAACGGGGAGTTAGAGGGAAGACCCAGCAGACTTCTCACGAATGAATTTTCAGACCCAATCAGGCTGTGTATTCTAGAGTGGCCCCACAGTTCTGCTCCATAAATGGAGGCTGCTCTTACTTGTGTCCTATATATTTCTAGTGCTGGGGACACTGGTTTGGAGTCCGAACCTCTGAATACTTGGGATATTCCCCTGGTAGTTTGGGCAAGTTTTAGCACAGAATTGGCAATTTGACCACCCCAACCAAAATTTTCTTGTAATAAAATCCCCAGATAGCCGAATGTAGTTACCCGCTCAAGGTGAACGCCATTCAGGACTGGGTTTGGCCGTGTGTGTTTGGGGGAATTAAGGACCATGTATTTAGTTTTAGCTAAATTGATCTCTGAGCCTCTTTCTGCGCAAAAATCCACAAAGCCATCCAAGATACGCTGGATGCCAGTTGATGTTCGTGACAACAAAAGAGTGTCGTCAGCGAACATCAACGCTGGCACCATACCCGTGGCAAGTCTTGGCGCATCTGTGTCCCTAATACCTTCCAGATGTTTAATGAGCCCGTTGATATATAAACAGAATAGCGTGGGTGCCAACACGCATCCCTGTCGGACTCCACGGTTGACGGGAAAGCGGGAAGAAAGCTCACCATATTTGCCACATCTAACCTGGGCAAAGTTTTGCATATGGAGTCTGCAAACAATATCCAAAAGATATAAGGGGACATTGAGGGCCCAAAGCACCTTCCACAGATTTTCTCGCGGGACCAGATCAAATGCCGACCTCAGGTCAACAAAAATGAGATAGAGGCTGCCACCCTCTAAACTCACGTTCTTCCAGTGTATGACCTGAAGTCGGAAGATCTGGTCAACAGTGGAGGTGCCCTTTCTGAATCCTGCTTGCAGGAAGCTTAAGATGTTATTGTCGGTCTCCCAGGCCTGGAGTCTGTCCAATATTATACGCCCAAACAGCTTCTGTGTGATATCAATTAGGCTGATGGGCCTATAGTTTGACGGTTTTAAAGGACAGCCTTTCTTGAATATAGGCACGATCTCCGCACCAAGCCAGGACTCTGGGAGATCACCACCCATCAGAATAAAATTAAATAGGGCACAAAGATACGGCGCCCAGATCGTTGGTTCCGAACGGTAGAGGTCGCCAGGGATTTTGTCCAATCCCGGCGCTTTGTTGGGTATCAACAGATGTATAGCCATTTCCACCTCCTTTGATGTTATCATCGTTGTAGCTTCTGCTTGAATAGGGAGTCTGGGAGGAGAAATGGGCGAAGGTGGTACATTGTCGTTTGGGCTTGAATAAAGACTTCCATAATGAGCTTCCCATACCACTGGGGCTATGTTTGGGAATGGGATCGTTCCTGCTTCTTTCCTGCCCTTACTGACAATAGTCCAGAAGCCCCTAAAGTCCTTCGCTACCAAAGTCGATCTTAGTTCTTCCCAGATGTCAAACTCCCATAATTTTCTAGCCCTTTCTAAGGTTTGTTTATGTTTGGCCCTCAATACTTTGATCCTGCCTCTATCTAGGGCCTTGATGGCGGTGAGTAACTCGCTCTTCGATTTCCTGCACTCGGCAGAGTACCACAATTGCCTTTTGGGCAAATGGGGTCTCGCGGACCCAGTCAGGCAAAACGCCTTCGAGAGTTTATCTACTAACTGTAGGTGAATGCCTGTTGGTCCAGTTGCCTGTTCTGGTGGAGATCGAGATAAACCCACCTCAGACATTTCGATAAGATGAGGTAGGGCAAGGCTATAAATTTCTGAGATTTTATTTGGGCTTGCGGCGATACGGGGCCATCTCACCCTTCGTTTGTTATTGTGTAATATGGGGAGTTGTGCGGTGGGGGATGATGGTACATCATAGGTACTCATGCCCCAACAACCTGGTTTAAAAGTTACAGCTAAAGCGTTATGATCGCTATCAATTCGATCTAACACCCTAAAATCAAGCACCTTGTCCCAAGATCTAGTTTCAATGAGAATATAGTCAAGGATAGAGGTATGTCCGGCCCTGTTAAAAGTAACTCGTCCTGGTCTGTCAGAATCAAATCTCCCGTTGCAAGTCCTCAATGACAGGGAAAGGGTGAGAGCGGAGATCTGGAGGACCAGAGGGGTCCATGCTTTGACCTTTAAAATCATTGGATCGGGGATATTCCAGTATTCATTCTCTGTGGTTGGATCGTCTAAAGTCGACACACAGAGTGGTTCGTATTGGCAATTAAAATCGCCACCTACAACCACAGAATATTCTGGATCCAGAGTCGGGATAAATTTATGTAGCAGTTCCATGACCTCAGATTCCCGACCACCCTGAGAAGGTCTTGAGTAGACGTTCAGGAGAGCCAAGTGGGTATTATTTGGCAACTCAAGTAAGGTACATTGAATATCTTCTGAGTTAGTATGGATTTGCCTTGCCAAGGCACCCAAATGGAGTGCCACCCAGGTGGTAAGGCCCCCTGAAGGTCTACCCCTACCACTAGTTACAGCCAATATATTAAAGGATGCAAAGCCTACCCTATGTGAATTTTCCAATGCCCATGTCTCTTGCATTAGACAAATATCAAAATCGTCTATAAAGGCACCCCAGTCCTCGCAGTCCAGTTTGCTCTTAAGGCCTGCCACATTCCATGACAACAAACGAGGACTCGGCTTTGATTTACTTAGAATTGAGATCTAGTCAGTGGCAGAATTAGTGGTAGATGGTGAACTCGTGACCCTTTCTATACTTTCCCGCGTAGGCCAATTTGCCAGCCCTTCCATTACTAGCTGTTTCCCCGGGACTAAGAGCAGTTTCAAAATACTAGGGTTCGAGCGTCAATCCACTTGATCAAGGGTGCTATATCTATTAAAATGGTGGCAAGCTTCAAGCGGGGGTGGGCAGAGTCGGTCTTGGCCTTGAATTATATTAAAATCAAGAGGGGGTAATCCAACCCTACCAGTTCGCACATTGTCCACCCTTCCCCTGTTGAAATCATTAGTACTAAGGTACTGGGGTCCTGGGTAGAAATAGATAAGGGGGAGAGCTCTAATTACTGAGTGGGGACTGGAATTGGGGCCTGGCTGGAATGTACAGATATACCTAACCGTATTTGGGTTTCTAAAATGAATGACTACGCAATCTCCCTGAACATCTTTGGCTCTGTGTCCAACCCAATTGATTCTCCTAGCGAATAGAATCTCACTTGAGCACTGTTTCGGGAGGGGTTTTTTGCAGTTTAACCAGTGCGTACATTTATTCTTTAAATCGGGAAATGTCTCCCTTGATCCTTGGTTCAAAGTAGGAACACCAGCAAGGATCACCACATATGGTGCAGATTCAGGGGGGAGATCCAAACAAGGTAACTTCAGGTCAAGGGAGAGTTCTGGCTGCTTGCATGGAGATTGGACGAGCCCGATAGACTTTGTTAGTGGAATATTGGGTGCATTAGTAGTTGCAGGGCTCGCTCTGTTCCTAGGACTCCCTATACTAGCTAGAACATAGGGGACTGTTTGTGGGACAGTAAGCAATCCCTGGCTCTGACCCTGTACGATAAGTTGTTCTGCAGTAACTGTCGGAGCAGTAGGTGGGTTGGAGACAGAGACACCAGTTTCAGCAGAGCTTTCCATATTACCCCCTCTATCCCCTATACCCTTGGTCCTGGTAAATGAAACAATCATTGATTCCAAATTAGTGAGACTGTTTTCTAAGGAATCGAGTCTGTTACAAATAGGGCGACAAATCGCGGTAAAAAGCTGTTCCATCTTTTGCCAAAAGTCATTGTTCCGAACGGGGCCCAGCGGTGCCTCGGGGCCTTCAGACATCAAATCTGTGGTAGGCACGGGTTCAGATGCCCCGTCGTTTGTCCGTTTTTGAATTTTGGGTCTTTTATTAGTCGGCACTGGGCCACCCCTTTTATGTTTCACCGCTTTCTCCAAAAGCTTAGTAGGAATAGCATTGGGGCGTATGGGTTGGCCAGATCTGGTAGTGCCTTCAAAGATCGTGAGTATAGAAGAAGCGGGGCAAGAGGAATCACCGGGTTCAGTCACAATACAAACGCTGCTGGTTGCAGCAGCATCGACATTTTCATTTCCGCTCAAGGATGAAACATTGATATCGTGGACTAATGTAGGTAAATGATTTGTAGCTACCGGTGATTTGACTGAAGCAATATTGCCCAATGAAGAGCGCTTGTCGAGCACTAAATCGAGAGACAGTCTTTTCTCAGTAAGTTCGATTTCCCTCTGTAAGACTGACGCAGCTCTAGTTATGAAATTATCCAGAGTTCCGACTACTCCGGACCCGCTCAAGGACTTCCGGCCTTTCTTAGTGCCGGCAGTGGCCATTATCAGTTAATGACGATTAAAACAATAGCAGCAAATCTGCACTGTGGTGTGTCTACAAAATCGCCCGAGGTTGTTGTTTGGACTCAGACCACTACACAATATAGTATAATAACTCACTGGCGCACGGCTCACCTGTTCACCTGTAGAGCCAAGAGGTGTGTCCCGTCCCGGCCTCAGTCGGTCTCTGACGGGCTCAGACGGGCCCGCCCTTGTCCCGGGCTTCGCCCGCGCTGCGTTCCGTGCTGCGGAAATATGTGCGCGGAAAAATATAGTCACGCCGGGGGCCGGGTCCTGAGGAAGAGGCAGGCAGCAGCAGCAGGAAGTTGGAGGGCTGCTGGACCTCGCAGTCCTCGATACGGGAATCCAAGGGCACCAAAGGTCAGTTTTTCCACGAGCGGCTCCCGCGAAGCGGGGGCCGCGAGGTTTTATCCTGTGTCCAGGGGCGGGTCCTGAGGAAGAGGCAAGCAGCAGCAGCAGGAAGTTGGAGGGCTGCTGGACCTCGCAGTCCTCGATACGGGAATCCCAGGGCACCAAAGGTCACTTTTTCCACGAGCGGCTCCCGCAAAGCGGGGGCCGCGAGGTTTTATCCTGTGTCCAGGGGCGGGTCCTGAGGAAGAGGCAGGCAGCAGCAGCAGGAAGTTGGAGGGCTGCTGGACCTCGCAGTCCTCGATACGGGAATCCCAGGGCACCAAAGGTCAGTTTTTCCACGAGCGGCAAGATTACCATTTCTGTTACCTACTATATTACCATTTAGGAAATTTACAGCTCAAGATGATCATATGGTAGTAGTCATTATGAACGTTAACATGTATAAGGACTCTACCAAGCTGTTTGCATGTATCAGTATATAATTTTAAGCATTCTAGTTTTGTATCATGCTGCAGAGGTAGTAAGAATAGATGATGTAAGCTAATTTCTTTGATGTTATGTGCAGCTAAGCCAGTAGGGAACCACAGGATAAGCCCATAACCCCCAGTTGAGACCAGGGTCAGTACAGTATCATACAACAATGTCTCACTGGGAGTCAATGAGGGGGTACAATTTTTAGATAGTAAATTAGGTACAAACACACACGTAGTCACAACATTGAGTTTTCACGAAGTTATATTAACAGAAAAAAACTATAGACTGAGGGCCCGATTCACAGAACTAACTTAAGACAAAATCCTAAACTTACTACCATTTTGGTAAGTTTAGTTTAGGACTACTAAATTGAGAAAAATCCTAATTTTAAGACTTTCGGTATTCACAGAAGGCATTTAGGAGTCCTAAAGTAGGAGTCCTAACTATACTACTACTAAACTGAGAAAAGTCCTAATTTTAAGACTTTCGGTATTCACAGAAGGCATTTAGGAGTCCTAAAGTTAGGACTCCTAACTTCTGTGAATACCGAAATGAGTAAGTGCCTTCTGTGAATACCAAGATGAGTAAGTGCCTTCTGTGAATACCAAAATGGTAGTAAGTTTAGGATTTTGTCTTAAGTTAGTTCTGTGAATCGGGCCCTTAGACTTTACATGGGTTACAATGCAGCATCATCCATGCTTTTTAGGTTGTGTACTAAGTGCAAATTGAACACATTGTGTGCTAGCACAAAATTTAAATGACGCAAGTGAAACACGTGAGAAAGGTAAAACAGCGTATTGTGAGTATTTTGGAAGCTATAAGATGCTTGAACGTTTTTATTTACAATATAAATATTAAGAAACCATGTCATAAGTAACAATCCAAATTTAGGTAATACAAGTCGACGGTGTTTCTACTTTTGTGAATCGAGGTCATCATCATTACAAGGAAACACAAAAAGGAATACCCAGTATTCACATCCTGGGTACACCAAAAGATGACTCCTGGGGTAAAGGAAAACAGAGAAACAAAATGTCCCGGAAACTGGTAACAGTGATTCTGCTGTTCTAGGGTCAGTGTAGGGCAGAGGTTCACACCCTCAATGGACCTATCCTGCTCCTTGGGATAGAGGAGGTCAGGAACATGTCAATCTCCTCTTCCACCTCATCATCTGCTGCTAAGAGCAAGGTTAATTTGGACCTTTCAAAGTGTGGTTTGAGGCAATTCACATGTAGGACACTCAAAGGGTTCCTTGGAGTCTGCAAGTCCACCAGGTAGGTGACATCACTCTTGCACTCCTTCACCTCAAAAGGCCCAGACCACTTGTCCTATAGAGCAAAGGGGGCCACTGGGGTCGTGACCCACACTTTATGGCCATTGTTAGACCTGGCACTTCTTGGCGTGATTACCGCTGACTTTTTGCCTCTACCTCTGCTATTTTTTACTGAATTAGATGCTTTGGGCACTTTGCCACTGCTAAACAGTGTCAAAGTGCAAGTGCTCCCTGTATAAAGTGTAATGGTAATTGGTTGTCCATGATTGGTATGTTTGCCTTACTAGTAAAGTCTCTAGTAAAGTGCACTATGTGTGCCAGTGCTGGTAATGCAAATGATACTAATGGGCCTGCAGCACTAATTATGCCACCCACACAAGTAGCCTTAAAAAGGGAACTCGGGCCTGCCATTGTAGAGCCTGCGTGCACTTTGTTAAACTGACATATTGTTCTGTCAAGTGAACTCACTTGCCAGACCTTACCCTTCCCTTACTATGCATATCAGACACCCCTATGGTAGTTCTAGGGTACCCCCTGGACAGGGTGTAGTGCATGTGAAAGGTAGGACATGTACTAAGGTGTGTGTCATGTCCTGACAGTGAAATAATCTCCATCTCGTTTTTCACTGTTGAAAGGCCATCTTGCCCATAGCACAGAATGGGAAGGCTGTATAATATTTTTTCCAGACTATCTTCCCAAAGGCTTAAGATGGAACGGTGAAGTTTGGTATGCCTAACTCACAATGTAGTAACACATCTTTTTATGTAGGTGGTTTTTGCATTGTGTGTTCAGAAGCCACTCTTTTAGAAGTGGCTGAGTTGTTGTGCTCTAACATTGCTGTGTGTCTCTGCCTGGCTGTGGATTGACTGTCTGGATTTGAAAGCGATAGGATCTGGGGAATGTCTTGACCCAGGAGAAGAGGTGAGACAGCCACAGGCTGACCTGCATCTGGAGTGTAGGGGGAGGAGAAGCCCCTAGATGTGAAGAGACCTAGGTTGCTGCTATAAAACATTTGGCTCATCTCCTGCTGAGTGATTGAGAACCCAGACCCCCACTAATCAAAGGAAGAAAGGTGTCACTGGCAGGGAGGCACCCAGAACTGGTTTGAACAGGGATCAGTGCCCCCTGAAACACAAAAACTTCAAATCCATTGAAGGGTATAACTATGAGAGCTGAAGCCCCTGAACTTTGGAGAATGGCTTGATCAAGTGTGAACAAGACTGGAGCTACTTCATGGTCAAGAGGACCTTTGCCAAGGAAGAAACAACTGAAGAGACTGAAGGATAGGACTTTGCTGTGTGTTCTGTGGCTGGCCTGCAGTTTGCTGTTTTAACCAAGGAAAGGCTAAAGGGACTTTGCTGTGTGCTGTGTCCCCCTGCTTGAAGGACTTTGCTGTGTGCTGTGTCCTGAAGTAACTTATCCCCAAGGGCCTGAGGTGAGCTGGCTCCCTGTTCGGAAACACAGTAACACAAACATTTCCATGAGAGTCTCAGCGGTACTCTGTGTTCATGCTTGTTGCAGCCCGAGACCCTCGTAAGGCGTGCCCTGTGATCATGGGCGCCTGGAGTCCAAGCAAGGATCAGCGACGCGGTGTGTGTGCTTTGTGAAGCCTGAACCCTTTTGTGAGGATTGTCCCGTGATAATGTGCACCGGAATCCAAGTGAGTCTCATTGACGCTGTGTGCGTGTGCGTTGTGCACTATGAGACATTTGTGAGGATTTGCCTTGTTATCGTGTGCACCAGAATCCAAGTGAGTCTCATCGATGCTGTGTGCATGTGTGTTGTGCACCGTGAGACCTTTGTGAGGATTTGCTTTGTTATCGTGTGCACCGGAACCCAAGTGAGTCTCATCTACACTGTGTGCGGGTGTGTTGTGCACCGTGAGACCTTTGTGAGGATTTGCCTTGTTATCGTGTGCACCGGAGTAAAGTGAGTCTCGACATCACTGTGTGCGTGATCTTCGTGCAGCCTGAGATCTGAGTGTGGAGTGCCCAGTGATCGTGCACCGGAAGCGTAAGGAAGACTCAGCGACGCTGTGTGCATATGCTTTGTGGCAGCCTGAGATCTTCGTAACTGAAGTGGCCCGAACCGGCAGTCCCGGAGGAGCTGAGTTGCCGGCCCGAGCTGCCGTTGCCATTTCACAAACCTGCTTTGGAGGCCCAGCCGCTGGACCAGGAGAGGAGAGTGAGTTCTCGCCCCCCAGGTAACGTGTCTCGACCCCTGGGGCGGGGCGCGGGCTGGGAGGGAGACGCTGTCGGCCTCTCTCTCGTGTTGGCAGCACGAGCCTCTGCTTCGGCTCGTATCGCAAATCCGTATTGCCAAGGGAGTGGCGGTACAAGGGCCAGAGTGCAAAGCTGCACTTTATGATTACATCGTACCGTGTTGGGGACAACTGTGAGAGGCTGACTGCAAGTCAGAAGGAGAGGCCACCTAAGGCCCGGTATAACGCATTATTCCATTTCTGCAGAACGGAGTACCTGACTGTCGTATTACACATTGCATCATTTCTGCATAACGGAGTACCTGATTAGAGTATTACGCATTGCACTATTCCTGCATAATGAACTACCTGATTAGTGTATGACGCGTGGCATTTCATCTGCATAACGAATTACCTGATTAGTGTATTACGCATTGCCTTATTTTTGCATAACAACATATCTGGTGGTTGTATTACGTATTGCATTATTTTACCTTGCAAAGTGCCCAATTGTTGCATTACAGAATGCATTATTATCTTTGCAGAGTGTCTGATTGCTTTTTAGGAAGCTCTTTGATGATGTCGTGAGGTCACAGAGGCCGGCAGTAAACACAGAAGATGGCTGCAGGAACATATGTAGTGAATACCTATTTAATACGTAATCACTACGTATGCTCCTGCGGTCATCTTCTATGATTACTGCTGGCCTCACTAAAAATGTAAACACGGCAAGGCAAGGTCCGCAGGCCGCCAATAAAGGTCTGCCGGGCCGCTGGCGGCCCGCGAGCCGTACTATGAGTACCACGGGTCTAGTGCCTCCGGACAGCATAATTGTATGGGCTAGGTAATGAGGAGTTTTGTGGTGTATTGCCTTGTGTGTAATACATGCAATTGTAAGCTCTATTCTTGCCTCGAATAGTAGCCAGTTGAGCTCTTTCAGATGTGGGGTGATGTGGTCGTATTTTTTTGTTACCGTTATAAGTCTGGTTGCTGCATTGAGACAAGCTTTTAGTGGAGGTGTTGAGATCTTGGGGAGTCCTGATAGAGTTGCGCATCCATATTCAAATCTTGATATGACCAGTGCCTGTACTGCCATTTTCAGATCCCCGGCATCGATGAGTGGCTTCAGTTTTCTCAGGTAATTCAGATGAAAACAAACATTTTAGATCTTAATCCAGTGTGAATCCGAGGGATTTGGTTGAATCAACTATCGTCGGTGTACCGTTTAGTGCTGTAATCATCTTGGTCCATTCTTTAATCTTGGCTGAACATTTAGGAGGGGAGATCAGAAGGAATACGGTTTTCCAAGAATGGAGCATAAGATGATTGTCAGCTAGCCATTCAACGGTTTTCTTGAGTGCTTGGTTCATAGTGTTGATCTCTTCTGGAGATGATACCTTCATATACAGCTTGGTGTCGTCAGCGTACATGTGAAAGGACATTTTAGCCTTATGCAGTACCTCTGTTAATGGTTCGACGTATAGGTTTAATAGTGAAATGGATAGAGTTGATCCTTGTGGGACCCCAATTTGAATTGGAGATGGTGGGGATAGATTGTTATCTACCAGGAATCTTTGCGATCTAGTCTCTAGGAAGGAGTAGAACCATTTCAGTACCGTTCCTGATAAGCCCATCCTATTTTCAAAGCGTTCCAATAATTAGGGATGGATTACTGTGTCAAATGCAGATGATAGGTCCAGAAGGATCAGGAGACAGGTTTCATTATGGTCGAGGGCTAGTAGAGCGTCATCTACTATGTGTAGGATTGCTGTTTCCGTGCTGTGATTTGGTCTGAACCCTGATTGGCAGTCATTTAGTAGTTCAAATTCCGTGATATGTTGACTTAGTTATTATGCACACATTTTTCTAGTACTTTGGCTAGTAGGGGAATGGTTGTTAATGGGCAAAAGTTGTTTGGGTAAAATAGGTTCCCCATAGGTTTCTTTAGGAGAGGGATAACCTGACCTGTTTTTAGGCAGTTCGGAATTGATCCTTGGATGAGCGATTCATTAATTATCATAGTCCAATAGGGAATGACCACGTGGTTATAGGAGGGGCAGCATTTTGATAGCAGAGGGTCATTGTAATGATTGTTTGGTTTCAGAGATATTAATATTTTGGTAATGTCATGCTGATCATATAGTTTGAAGGTTGACCAATGAGCATTATTTTTGGGCATTATTTGTGTCGGTAGCGCCTGGTTCCTTCCTTGCTCACTCCTTAGACTTGAGGCTTTTTCAGCGTTATTCTTGATTTCTCGCTCCAATGAGCTGGCTCTATCAGTAAAGAATGTTGAAAAATCTTCACAGTTCAGATCTGATTTTGCTGTTAATATGTAGGATTTGGCTAAATTGTTTGATTGTTCTTTTAGTAGATCGAAGAGTTTCCCGGGTCTGTTCAATGCATTTTCAAGTTCATTTCTAAAATATTCATTTTTTGATTGAAGTACGCTTTTATTGTAGGTTTTTCTGATCATTCTTAGTTGTTTTAAGTGGGGGAAAATGGAGATTTGTCTCCATTTTCATTCTGTTCTTCTGAGTTTACTTCTTTCTTCATTAAGTGATCAATTGAACAATGGGTTTTTATCTTTGATCTGTATTCTTC
Organism: Triturus cristatus; assembly: GCF_964204655.1. NCBI lineage: Eukaryota > Metazoa > Chordata > Amphibia > Caudata > Salamandridae > Triturus > Triturus cristatus. The sequence continues at coordinate 745,327,216 of NC_140583.1, forward strand.
TAAATTTTAGGGGGGCAATATCATCAATTATTTTAGCTATCGTGTGATTGTAGTGGTCTGTAAACTCACTGACGTCTGTTAGATCAGAAGGTGGTTGAAGTTCTTTCTTGCCCTGCATTGTTAGAGTCTCTGAGTTCAGGTCTCTAGTGTCTCTCACCCAATGTTTGGGTTTGATTGGTTGCGAGATCGTTTTATTTTTTTTTGTCTGGTATTTGGAAAGTGGTGAAGTGGTGATCCGACCAGTCGCACGGCACAATTGAGATTGCTTGGATCGTATAATATTTGGAGATGATCTAATCTAATGTAGCTCCTTTGGAGTGTGTTGGAAGGGCACATGCTTGTACTAGTGAGTGGTCGGATAGGAATTCTTTAAGAATTTTGACCTGATTATCTTGTTGGCTTTTCGACCGTATTTTTGTTTGCCCGCAGTCCCACCATTTTGTTGCGAGGTTATTGGGGTCTATGACCTGGATCCTCCATCTTGCGGTTTCGACAGGCTCCCATTTTGATTCACACCGCTGATCAGTGCCTTGTACCGCCAGATTGACCATTGCCTTAAGTCGACCCCCACTTGAGATACCTACACCCCTCTCTTCTTGTATGATCATGGTGAGGCACCCTTTTCGTCCCCTCCCTCGGTCCCATTCCATCTCTAATTGCAACCCGACGCAGTGAGGTAGACCGGCTCTGGATGTGGATGATCACGGGAACCCTAACGATTTGTCAACTCTGACTTTTTGGTGTCCCATGTAGTACTTTACTCCATGGCTGCTCTGCTGAGACCCGATCTGCATTTAAACCCCTTTACTTCTTCCCCCACTACCCTCTGTGCTCCATTGGACTTGCTTTTCTATATTATTTAATGCCCTAGTAACAGATATAATTGTGTAACACGGTTTTTCTCTATGCTATGTTAGGCTCTAGTAACTGATGTCACTTTGTAACACTGTTAACCTCATGTAAAGCACTCTGATACCTCCAGGTCTAGCCAGTGCTATATAAAACTCTTCAAATTAATAAATAAGGCACAAGGGTCCTCCTCTGGACTATCTCACTGTACCCTTGTGAGACAAGTGTCATCTCAGTTTCCTCCCACGGTTCTCCTGGAACTAACTCCTCCCCAAGAGCTACACTGGCCAACCCAGTGACTGCCCACAAGCAGGTGCCAGCATCCACTTCGGACACATGGGCTCCCCCCTCATGTGACCCTCATGACCACTTCATAACACTTGCGGGGACCCCTCTCTGCATGTTTTTCTGTAGAGATCCACGGTTTCCTAATACTTAAGGGGGGAGATCCTTACCACAGAGAGCTCCCTCTGTGTAAACTTGTCCCCCCCACTCTTCTGCAGGAGACCCTGCCCACCTTTGGCGGAGTCTCCCTCATATTGCTTGTGGACCCTGGTACTCACCCAGTGGTCTGCCTTCTGAGCAAGCTTACTAGGGTCCATCAGCTTGCTGTCAATCAGATGCTGACGCAGCTTTGAAAAGCAAAGACTATACAAGTGCTCCCATGCAATCAAATGATACAACCCCTGATAGTCTGTTACCTGGCTGCCCTTCACCCAACCATCCATTTCTCTGCAAAAATTATCAACACACTCAAGCCAAGTTTGGGAATCAGATTACTTGAAGGACCTAAACGTGTTCTTGTTCTGCTCTAGGATGAGATCATAACTAGTGATCAGGGCATCCTTCATGGCAGAGTAGGTGATATGATTGGCTGGCCTAGGGTTGTCAAAGTGTCCCTCCCCTCAACCTCAAATACCCCCATGGATGTCAGGAACCTGGTTAATGCAGAGAGCTGACTCATTCCCTGAAACCACAGATATATGTTGTCTTACCTCCTGTAATCCTTTACTAAATCTTTGGGAATTAAGATCCTTCATTCAGATTGCACTGGATATACGCAACCACCATTTGTTCTGGACTCTGCCTGCTTGGCCTTGATGTCCTGCTCCTTCATATTCAACTCATGGGCCAAAAGCAATTTCCTTTCCTTCAGAGCAAGGGTTTTCATGAAAGTCATCAGCACCCAACTCTCCAAGTTCATCAAAATGAACAACTTCCTGGACCTCTCCCAATCGGGCTTCTGAAGCAACCACAGCACAGAGACTGCTCTCCTCACTGCTACAGATGACATCTGCACATTCCTTGACCAAGGCAAGACTGCTGCCCTCATCCTCCTAGACCTGTTAGCCGCCTTCGGCACCATCTCCCACTACACCCTCTGCATAATGGATCCACTCATTCCTCACTGGCCTAACGCAGAGAGTCAAACTTCCACCGTTCAATTCAGAACCCACAGGGATTAGCTGCGGAGTTCCTCAGGGGTCCTCCCTGAGCTCCACCATCTACATAGTCTCACTTGCAGCCATCGTCAGAAGCCATGGATTTAACATCATCTCCTACACTGACAACAGCTGATTCTCTACTTCAGAGATGAACCGATAGCCACCAAGAGCAACTTCCACAACGGGATGAAGGCAGTTGCCACCTGGATGAAGGACAGCTGCTTTAAGCTTCATTTAGACAAGACTGAAGTCCTCTACCTGGGCTCCTCCACCTGGGATGACTCTTGGTGGCCTGCAGCACTCTGCATCCCCCTCACACCCACGGACAACTCACGAAACCTCAGCACCATCCTGGACTCCTCACTCTCAATGAAACACCAAATCAACACCGTTTCAACCTCCTGCTTTCACATGCTCCACCTGCTTTGTAAGATATTCAAGTGGATTCCCTCAGAGTCCAGGAAAACGGTCACCCATGTACTCCTCAGTAGCAGATTCGACTATGGCAATGCACTCTGTGCCGGCACCACTCATAAACTCCCCAAAAAACTACAGAACACATCTGCCAGACTCATCCTGAACATCCCACGCCACAACCACATCACAGCCCACCTGAGAGACCGTCACTGGCTACCTGTCAACAAAAGAATCACCTTCAAACTTCTCACGCATGCCTACAAAGCCCTCCACAACAGCGGACCTGCATACCTCAACCACCACTTCACCTTCTGCACTCCCACCTGCCATCTCCGCTCAGCCCAACTGGCCCTGACCCTCTCCCATGGACCTGCAAGACCATGACTGGAGAAAGATCCTTCTCCTACTTTGCTGTGAGGACCTGGAACTCCCTGCCTCTGCACCTCATGCAATCACCATCGCTGCCACCATTCTGGAAGGACCTCAAGTCTTGGCTCTTTGATTGAACTGCAGACTCCCCATACACACACAGCACCTTTAGACCCTCACAGGTGTGTAGTCATGCTTTATAAGATTACTGATTGATTGATTGATTGATTGGCAGGTCAGAGCTCCTGGCAGTGACCCTGAGACTTCTAACAGGAGGCAAACACACACATGCCTTTGGAGAACTTTGGAAAAGCAGGATACAAGAAAGCAAGGTCCAGTTAATTCACTGTCCACAGACAGAAGCGCTAACTGCAGTCCAGCTGAGAGCAAAACAACACACAGCAAAGGGATTGTACTTCTCCTGACAGCTCTTCAGCTCTTCATCTTGGCAGCGTTCTCAGTCCAGAAGTGCTCTAAAAATGTGGGGTTACAGGTTTGATACTTATAACCCTTTTGGTCTTTGATGAACGCATACTTAAAAATAAAGTCTTTGTGTTCCACATGATCCTGTTTGTCCGGGCTTGGCTCCAGCACACTACGGGGGTTGAAAACAGCATTGTGAGAGGTCAGACACAGCCCTATCAAGAGTCAGTGATAACTCCTCCCACCACTCTAGCTTAGGGAGGCCTATCACCCTTTTGATGGGCCATCAGGATATGCAGGGCACACCTCAGCTCCCTTTGTGTAACTGTCTTGAGTGAATGCACAATGGTCAGTCTAAAACAGACATTGATTCCACAGGCAGGCAGAGGCACAGGATGGTAAATCAAGAAAATGCGCACTTTCTAAAAGTGGCATTTTCAAACACACAATTTAAAAACCACCTTCACTAAAAGATGTCTTTTCAAATCCTGAGCTGGGGGATCCCAAACCCTAAATCTCTAGCTCTTCCCAGTTGAAAGTTACACTTGTAAGATGTTACAGGGCATCTCCGATCATATAAAAAGTCAGTCAAATAATCTTTAATTCGGTCATAGACCCTAAAAGATACATACTTACAGACAATATCATTACTAGTATTTACAACACTTAAAAATAGGAACACAGAACAGTTATCATTCAATGTATAAAAATTGTTAAAAGTTTAAGAAATATAAAAACATTTAGGAAGGACACAGGTTTGCAATTCTTGATTAGTTTCTGGGAGGTACATATATATATAAAAAAAAATCCTCTATTTTTTTATAAGAAGGATCTTCTCCTGCGCCACATAGCATCGATGAAACGCGAAACAAAGAATTCAAGAGGAGTAGAAGTGTTACATTTAAGTATTCTGAGGGCCTCATTATGATGTCTAAACCCCAGATTTCTGCAAAGTTGGACAAGCCACCGTTGTCGTATGGATTTATACTTTGTGCAGAAGAAGAGAACATGGGACTCAGTCTCTTCCTTAGCCCCACAGGCCGGACATTCTACTGTTTTGTTGGCCGACCATTTATAGGAGAAAACCCTAAGCGGGAGTGTGCCATATCTAAATTTCAGATAAAGTTTTCTCACTGCACTGGGTAGAATCTCATCTAGGAATAGTAATAAGCTGTATTTCACCGTAAAACACATTACAAAGACACAGTGTTGTCTAAACAATATTTCTGCTATTTTATTTTGCAAGGGCTTTTATAGGCAATAATATTGTGTTTCATCAACATCATGTACCGTGGTATGCCTCAAAGGCACGGTGGTATACCATGGCCCAATATATTACTAAGGTTTTGTCCATTATTACTTCAAAATAACCAAACAAATTCAGATCAAATAACAAAAAGGACCCTTTCTGGACCTTAATCTATATTCCTTCCAAATGTCATACAAATCAGTTCAGCAAGTTCATATCCTGGCTCGAGGCGTATCAGACCACTCCTCACTCCTCCTGCAAATAGGGTGCTCCAGTGGAGCTCTACATCCTATATGGAGGCTAAATGCATGGTTCCTTCAGGACCAAGAATACAAACGAGGGATTGAGGGAGAACTGACACACTACTTTCACACTAACGTGGGCACAGTCCAACTTCAGGGTACACTGTGGGAAGCGGGCAGGGCCACAATGCGTGTGTATGCCAAAAGATTCCTCAAACACAGGTGACAGGCCCAGGATTGCCATCTCTCCCAACTTGAGGCCAGGGCCTTCCGCTTGGAAATGACTGTGGCCACGGAGAATGGAGAGGAGGAATACCGGCAGCTCCACTTAGTGCGGGAAGAGATAAGGTCCATCTCTCGTGGATCTGCCAAAATGATCTGAAGGTCCTCGTTGGGTTGGTTTTACAGCTGGGTAGACAAAAAGGGCAAATTAGTTCACTGGCTCACCACCCATTCCCTAGCCAGCCGGATAGTCCCGGAAATCCAAGACCCCCCAGGGCAAACCCTCCGCACCCCGTTGAAATCGCGAAGACCTTTGTGAATTATTATGCAAATCTTTACTCAGTAGATCACCCACACATGCCGGCTGCCGGTTCTCTCTTCCTGCAGAGTGTCCCCCTCCAGCAACTCCCGGAGAGGGAATTTTAGGCCTTGGATGAACCCATTACGACTGAGGAGATCGGAGAGGCGATCTCAGCACTGGCTACCCGCAAAACTCCCGCCCCAGATGGCCTCCCGGCAGAGTACTACACGGCATTCCGGGAAGTCCTAATACCACAACTCCATGCTCTGTTTGGCGAGGTTCTAGAGAGAGGCACCTTCCCACAGACACTGCTACCATTGTGGTTATACCCAAACCAGACCCTCCCCAGCCTCATGTCCCAACTACCGCCCAATCTTGTTAATTAGCACTAAGATTAAAATTTATGCTACTATCCTTGGTACTCGTCTGAAACGGGTCATCTACACTCTCATCCACCCTGATCAGTGTGGCTTCATGCCACTTTGTAGCATGTGACACTGCCTTAGACGCCTCCACGTAGCCCTCGCTCACCATCATCTCCTCACCCCACATTAACATCTAGTGCTGCTTGTCTTTGAAAAGGCCTTTGACACGGTCAACTGGCACTACCTTGGGGATGTACTGGAGAAAGCGGGTTGCGGTCCCCACTACCGGACACTGGTGGGAGTCCTCTATTCCAACCTGTCAGCCAGGGTCCTTGTAAATTGGGCACTGTCAGACACCTTACCTATCAGGAGGGGGACCCTACATGGATGCCCACTCTCCCCTCTCCTATGCACTCTAGCAATAGAGTCACTAGCTTGCCTCATACAGGCTAGCAGCCGGATGCAGGGGTGGAGCTGGCATGACTCCCATGAAGACCGAATCGCCCACTATGCGGATGATGTCCTGCTCTTTCTGGCTGATCCAGCCCAATCCGGCCAGAGATGCCTCCAGATCCTCCAAACTTTTGAGAGAGCATTGGGCTTACGTTTAAACCCGGCTAAATCCAGCTTAGTGCCCCTTCATGCCTCATGCGAATGCTTGTAATGCCAAACAAACATCCCTCTATGGCAGAGGTCTTCAAACTTTTGGATGCCGAGACCCCCTTGTCAACATTTTGAGGTGTAAGGACCCCCTCCTGACAAAAATGTCTAAACCTGTAGGCAGGACTACTGGAATTATGAGGCAGGTGAGGACCAAATTACGCGACAGGCTTGACTAAATTGTGTGGGAAGAAAATGTAAATGATGTTATGTGATGCAGCGTATTTTGGGATAGCATTGCTTCATTATTATGAAATTAATTTTTTGCACACAGTAACACAGAGGAAAGATTCCACCCCATCAGTACCTGTTTATAACCAAAATACAGCAATTAACATCAGAAAGATTTCTAGTCAACCTTTGTGAAGAGGCTTCCACTCCGCAGGAATACGTGCTGCCACATTAGAAGCTCACTTGGTCCGGGCCGGGAGAAGCAGGGGTCCCTTAAAACCCTGGCGGTTTTGTGCAGAGTTAGGCAGTTTATCCATGCAGCTTTCCTCTCACTCACTCACTCCCTCCCTTCCATCCCTCTCTCCTCTCCCAAACCCGGATCCCTCTCTCACTTTGCAGGCCATTTTCTTTCACCCCTTTTTACAACTTCTGAACTCTCCCCATTCAACCTCTCACTTCAGCTTTAATCGCCTCTTGCCATTCTGTCTTTTCACTGCCCTCATCTCGAACAGCCTCTCGCATTTATCTCATGGCCTCTCTGGCCCCGTCACCTCCCGTGCCCCTCAGCACTTCTCATTCACCCCGTCTCTCCATTCAAATTTGTGTCTATTTGTGTCTTACACCTCTCCAGTCCCCCCCATTCATCTTTCACATCTACCCTTTGTTCTAACAGAAGCACTCACCTTTGGCTCACACTCACTTTTTGCATGTCCACACTTCTCTTCGGCACTTCACATTTCTCCTCATCCCTGACCTCTTCAATCTAACTCTCTCACTCCCTTGCTGTCCTCTCTCATCGTTCCTCAGCAAGCATACGGGTCGGGCCGGTATGCTCCTCTCGGCCTGTGCCAATCTGCTTTTTGTTCCCTAATTCAAGAAGGCATGAGTTGTCTGTCACGCTGTTTTGGTGCAGGCCGCGCAGTTATGGAACTTGCACCCTCCTTTGCTTTGCTCCACCATGAATCTATTATCCTTTAGGAAGATATAAAAACCTGGCTCTATGCTCTGTAGGTCACCCCATTTGGCTGGTTCTCCTTCTCCTTCTGTGTGTTTCTCATTGTCCTTCCGGTAGCCGATGGTTATTAGCAGCAGGTCATCTTTTGGTAACAGTAGCGCACTACAAATGTAAATAATAATAATAGGGAGAAGCAGGGGAGCCACTAAATCAGAACTTCGGGGGGTTGGGGCTAACACTCCTAGCCATGGCTGGTCCTAACACTGGTTACACACTGTGCAACAGTCTTTTTTGGTGCCCCACCGCCGTTTCCTTCTTCTCCATGAATTCCCTCACTACCATTCACCAACAATGCACTTCATCTCTCTATAGCAGCTTTCTGACAAACATTTCATTTTTTATAGCGCTACTCATACTTTAGTCACACTCATTTCTGTGATCGGCATGGTACATATTTTTTGTACCAGGCACATCAACACTCTGCACTGTGTGGGTGACAAGAGTGCCCATGTGAGTGCACGGTGAGAGATGCAACAGTGTGAGAGTAGGGTGAGAGGAGTGACTGCAGGGTGAGTAAGGTGGCCGTACGAATTTGAGTGTGGATGCAAGTTCACAATGGGACGAATGAATGTATGATTACTGATGGGCTTGTTTGAGTGAGTTGCATATTGAGCAGTGAGGGGGACAGGTGAGTGAAGTGTCACATGAGTGCAGGGTGAGTAGTGTGCTTGTGTGACTGTAGGGTGAGGTATAGGGGGAACAGTGCAAGTGCATTGTGAGTGCAAAGTGATCACTGTGAGTGCAGGGTGAGCAGGTGAATGGTGTGAGTGCATGGTAATCTAGTGCATTGTGAATGCTGTGAGTGCAGGGTAAGCGTGAAAGAGAAGGGCGAGAATGATGAGTGAGTTGTCTGAATGCAGGGTTTATTCCCATGCACTTGAAGTAACTCAGCATGTTATTGGAGGCAGCATGGGGTTTAAGATCTAAGTTAAACTATAGTTATTATGGCATCAATCTGGGATCGAGGGTGGAGGAAATAAATAATGTGCTGATCCTGCAACAAACTTCCAGTCCTATGGTTAGGGTAGCCAGTAGATTATTTTGATGGCCCAGTTGGTACAAAAATAAGCAATCACCTAAAACAGTATTTTAAGCACGTGTCTGTGCATACTTTGAACAGCAAATATAAATAGAAAGCACTTTTAATTGTGTTCTAGTGCTGCCGCAATGATCCATGACTGATAATTAAAGAGAACAAAGACAGAAAAGTCACATAACGAATGAATACATACTTTTTTATTTATAAGTCTATTTGGTGTCAAGAGAAGGTCTTTGTAGGCTCTATAAATAACACATGGCTCGCATTTTTCTTTTGGCAACCCTACTTTATATTTCTTTTTATTAAATGCGTTCTCACACTACAGCAGTAAATCGAAAATACAAATCTAAGGAATAGGCAGAGTTAGGACCCAGGGGGTACTGGAAGGGGGTGGGACACTAAGCCTTTGTAACCGGTTCACAAAGGCATGCAAATATGCAAATGGTCTTTAAAAACTCGGACGGGCGTGCCGGAGATAAGACTCCAGACACTTCCCAGCTGAGCCTCCAGCAGCTCGAGTTGCACTGCAGCAGCCCGGGCTGAGACACAGGATGGAGGAAAGAGGGGGGCTGAATCCCTTGGGTGTGCTTGGGAATGCGCGACCCCCTTTGCATCGCTCCACACCCCCCTGGGGGTCGCGCCCCACAGTTTGAAGACCCCTGCTCTAAGGAGACTCTCTTTCATATATCTTGCTATTTAGGTGGGCCTTCTCCTGGAACTGACCTGGTCCTTCAACTTTGGCCTGCTGTTCAAATGTACAAAGGAAGACCTCCGTCGTTGGCAGTCTCTTCTGCTCAATCCCCTCGGTAGGTTTGCCCTTTTCAAAATGATGGTTCTGCCTCGTCTCCTATATGTACTCCAGAATCTCCCGCTCCACCTTTCCCGCAGCAGGTTTCGTGGGTTGGACGCAGTGATCACGACTTTCCTCTGGGGTGGCTCGAGATCGTGACTGGCCATTACGCACTGCCAATGGCCCCCGTGCACCATCATCTCCTCACTCCATATTAACATCTAGTGCTGCTTGACTTTGAAAAGGCCTTGACACGGTCAACTGGCACTACCTTGGGGATGTACTGGAGAAAGCGGGTTTTGGTCCCCGATACCGGACACTGGTGGGAGTCCTCTATTCCAACCTGTCAGCCAGGGCCCTTGTAAATGGGGCACTGTCAGACACCTTACCTATCAGGAGGGGGACCCAACATGGATGCCCACTCTCCCCTCTCCTATTCACTCTAGCAATAGAGCGACTAGCTTGCCTCTTACAGGCTAGCAGCCGGATGCAGGGGTGGAGCTGGCATGACTCCCATGAAGACCGAATCGCCCACTATGCGGAGGATGTCCTGCTCTTTCTGGCTGATCCAGCCCAATCCGGCCAGAGATGCCTCCAGATCCTCCAAACCTTAGAGAGAGCATTGGGCTTACGTTTAAACCCGGCTAAATCCAGCTTAGTGCCCCTCCATGCCTCATCAGAATGCTTGTACTACCAAACAACCATCCCTCTAAGGAGACTCTCTTTCATATATCTTGCTATTTGGGTGGGCCTTCTCCTGAAACTGACCTGGTCCCTCAACTTTGGCCTGCTGTTCAAATGTACAAAGGAAGACCTCAGTTGTTGGCAGTCTCTTCTGCTCAACCCCCTCGGTAGGTTTGCCCTTTTCAAAATGATGGTTCTGCCTCGTCTCCTATATGTACTCCAGAATGTCCCGCGCCACCTTTCCTGCAGCAGGTTTCGTGGGTTGGACGTGGTGATCCAGACTTTCCTCTGGGGTGGCTCGAGATCGTGACTGGCCATTACGCACTGCCAATGGCCCCCGTGCGATGGAGGAATGGGAATGACGAACCCCTTTCTATATTCAACTTGGACACCCGCCTATTGGTGGTCTGCGACTGGTTCAATGGCGGATGGTCGGAACCGGCCCACTGGCTAGAACTAGAAAACCTTGCATTTTCCAGGGTTCAGGCCATGCTATATGGGGCTCCAATTCCTCTCACTCTACCAATAATCATCCAAACGGCCCTCCTTGCATGCGACGCACTCAATGGGATGCCAAACTTACACTACAGACGCCCCACTGTAATGGCACTTGGTTGCAGGAGATAGAAACCTTGGAGGGTTTTCAGAAATTGGACCTCATTGGTATCACTTAATTGTGAGATGTGTGGAAAGGTGAACACCTGGCCTCCTTCCAGGAGCTGCAACAAACAAATTCCTTACAAGATACTCAATTCTACAAATACCTTCAATTGCAACAAGCCCTTGCCCCCCACATACCCGACCACACAGTAATCCCGGAGTTTAGTCCAATGGAAGCTAAGATCCTTATGGGGAATTTGGGGAAAAAAGTAAGGTCTATGGGTCCTTCATAAATAGTACCCAATCCACTCTTGACCCCTTTAGGGCCCACTAGGAGCAATGGGTTGGCCCATTAGAGGAGGAGGATTAGAAGGATGCATTGATGGCTCCAAGGGTACTGACCATTTCGGCTTTGCCTCATTCAAATGTATTATCTTCACTGTGCATATCTTACTCCTGTGAGGCTACACAAAGCAGGACTCCTCCCATCCCCCAAATGCCCGTGTTGTGAGGCAGACCTATCTGACTTCTACCACATGGTCTGGTCCTGTGCCACCCTTTCCAAGTATTGGACATCAATCGTAGCTGAGATGAGTGAAATTCTGGGCTGGACTGTTCCCCTCAATCCTCTTGCTCTCCTCCTGCGGGTGATGGATGGGTTGGATGGTTCCCGTACTGACAAGCCGCTCCTGGGAACAGCCATAATGGTGGCCAAATGAGACATTGCTGCAACCTGGAAAGAGTTGGCTGCTCCTTCCATGGCAAAATGGCATAAGGGAGTGGACTGGTGTGCCGCCCAAGAAAAAACTGTGTATGAGGCCAGAGGCTCTCCTGCCAAACACGGATGTATATGGGGCAAATGGTTGGGATTACAGACTGATCTGCCACACACAAGGGTTGGGAGAATTGGGGGCCAACTTGGATCATGTGCACTGCTGGATCAGGCAAGGGGATGTTATGAAAAATGTCTTATATGTCACAGTGCTGCTCTTTTCAGTTTGTCACTTAAAAATAAAAAACATTGTCAAAAAAAGAAATCAATTAGGCCATTTTGCTATCACTTCAGTTTAAAAAGTCGGTGGAAAATCCATTGGTGGCAAAATTGATTTTAGGCCCCCCAATGTTTCATTGCACCCCTTTAACTAAACCCCATGAAACTCATCTTCGTTAGCCAATGTAGAAGAAATAATAGGTCTGCAAAGTTTTGTGGAGATTCATCGAATGTTGACAAAGTTATTAGCAAGCAAAAATCTGAGGGATTTTCTATGTCTAGTGGCAATCTAAGTCAATTGATGGTGGTATTATTTTAATTTTAGAAATTCGAGTGAGTTTACAGATTTTACTGTGTGAAAAAAGCTGACCATTTCCTGGGATTTGATGAGCTATGTTTAAGACAAAACAGCCTTTTCTCATTGTTTTCTCATAAAGGTTACGAAAAGTGCTCTAGAGCAAAAATGAACGCACATTTTCTATATGTTCACACTGTTTCTCAGCCAAGTGAGAATAACGTCTGATATTCTGAATAGAACATGTACTTCCAACAGCAGAAGCAGCCGGTCAGTTGATTTTCCAGTGTTATACTGTAAGTTCCCACAGAGTGCTATCGTTCTGTATTTATAACAAAAGAATGGCAGATCTTGATGGAATTAGTACTGTAAAACCTTATCAATGTCAGAGAAATTATGGTTATAAATCTACATTTTCTATGAGTTCTCAGAGATCTTTCTCATCCATATCTGTAAAATATTCTGATAGGCAGTCCAAACATGTACTTTTAGACCATCAGTTAACTTCCTAGTGTTCTCCTGCAGCTTCCCACAGTGTTCGTATAAGCAACTAGAGGGCAAAAATTCTGGGGCAGATTTATGACGACTGGCGCATCCCTGCATATCAGCAGGGATGCGCCAGTTATTATGCGCCACTGCTGCGCCACCATGGATGCGCCGCATTTATAATGCGGCGCACCATGGGGCAAAAACGGCACAGATGCGTGACGCATCTGTGCCGAAAAGTGGCGCATTGCTGGAGTTGCGTCGCAAGCGCGACGCAGCTCCAGCAATGATCTGGGGGGCCCTATCTTTACAATGCTGCGTCAATCCTTACGCCTGCTTCAAGCAGGCGCAGGGTTTTGACGCAGCATGGGCCTAAAAGTGACTGAGTGAAATCTTGTAGATTTCACTCAGCCACTTTTAGGAGGCGTTCCTGCACCGGAACGCCCCCACCTGCCCTGGAACGCCTACATGTGGCGCAGGGCTTTACAACGTGACGCATCTCCCAGATGCGTCACGTTGTAAATACCCCACACCATGGCGCAGGATTTGCGCCGCTGCTGCGTCACAAAAGTGACGCAACGGCGGCGCAAAAGTGGCGCAAGTGCAACATAAATCTGCCCCTCTGTATTTATGACAAAGGTATGGCTCCCATGAATCCATCGTGATTTTCTTTGAAAATGAATTGGAGGAGGAATTATACTAAACTTGGCACGAGACAAGACGTTTACCCATAATATTGCATTCTGGTGGTGGTTTGGTGTAAAGTCATTCAAGATATTTTTAGATATTTGCAATTCCTAAACGTTTTTGTCAGGCTTTGAAGAGTTAATGAGCCAGGTATTTGTGTACAGCTTGCCTGGTATTTTGTGTTCCCTCTGAATGTGGATCTGTGGAAGATTTTATAGTCCACAATTTTGAAAAATAAACAAACCACTTTGAGCAAGAGACATTTGTCTCCTTGGCCACTGGGGGACCTACATATCCTGGGAGGAATCAAGAATCTGACCAATCTGATTGGGTGCCAGAATGCAGCATACATAGAAAGAGCAAAAAAAGAGACAAAATAAAAGTATTTCTCCTCGTCGTGCCACTCTAACACCTGCTTTTCAATGGTGTTAGTTTTGGGGGCTGTTTCATATTTACACATCCTTGTAAGCCTGGGGCCGTGTCAAAAAGGATTGGGTGTTGCGTTGGAAAGCCCTTCCTGTACATAAACAATCATTGGCCTTTTGCTGTTTTCATGTGTGCTGCACACACATCAAAACAGCAAAAACGAGGAGAAATGAAACATTTCTCCTTGTTGTGCCAGGGTTTGACCAGGTTTTCCCTGCTCTTAATTCTCGTGCTGCCTTCTATATACGCCTCCTTTGTAAATGAGGGACAGTGTCAGAATCAATGGGTGTTGTGGTGGAACGCCTTCAGCAACACCCATTGACCTCCCCTTTCATGCTGAGCATAGCGTGAAAGAGTGCCTCATTTACAAGGCAGATTTAAGCCACTTTAGGTGGCTTACTACTGCCTTGTAAATAAGGTGAAGCCCTGGTCCCATGGCGATAGGTGCTTGTAAATATGCCCCTCAGTGTCTTCACTTTTAGTCATTTTGCCTCCTCCAGATTCTGCGATTTTCTTTCTAATATTCTAGGCGGTAGTATCTCAATTCATGTTTATTTTGTCTTTGTCCACTACACGAGGAACAATGAATAAACTCTTAGGCTGATATGCAACATATTTCCATGTATCCTTTCCTACGTTTGTTCTGTGTGAGAGAGTGCACACTGCGGGAAATACTCTCTACATTTCTTTAGTAATGACTGAAACACCAGGGAGACTACAGATAACACCATTTGCTGCGTTTCCATTTTTAGTTGTATATTTTACCATTGAACCATAGTGCAAGGCTGTCTGCGTGCAGGGGAAGATTGTTTATGTACAGGAATGTCCCCCTGCCTGCACATAAACAATCTTGAAATGCCATTTTGTAACTTCTACGTTTGCTGCTAAATGAAGCACACACAGAAGTTGCAAAATGGCATTTCAAGAATGTTTATGTGCATAAAGGGGAACCTTCCTGTACATAAACAATCGTAGGCCTTTTGCTGTTTTAATGTGTGCTGCACAACGCAGGTAGACAACCTGTTGACATCCACTACACTGAGGGGCATATGTACAAAACCCTATGGCCACCACAACATTGTAAAAAGTGACATGGCTTAACGCTGCCTTGTAAATAAGGCCTCCTTTCATGCTATGTGTAGCATGAAAGGGGTGGGCAGTGGGTGTTGCGATGGGCTTTCCATTGCAACACCCATTGATTTTGACACTGCCCCCTATTTACAAGGGCAGCGTAAATAGGAGGCAGCGCCAAAATCAAGACCTGGTAAAACCTGATTTTAAGTTAGCAAAATGAGGAGAAATGCATTATTTGTCCTCGTTTTGGCTTTTTCCATGTGTACTGCCTTGTGCAGCACACATGGACAAAGCAAAATGCCTTGGATTGTTTATGTACAGGAAGGGAGACCTTCATGTACATAAACAATCTTTTCTCAGTACACAATAGTGCAAGGGTGCCTGCGTTGTCGCTTCACTGCTAAGTGTAGCACCAGTGCAGGGGGAAAAGCAAGGCTGCACCACATCGTTGTAAATATGGTGCAGCCTTGCGTTTCTGAAGTGGCGGAGTGAGGCGTTAAGCCATCACGGCTAACGCCTCACTCTGCCACTTCCTTGAACATATGCCCCTGCCTTCGGCGAGTCTGAAAATCCTTCTGGTGTTAACTCCTAAATGATTTTCTTTTTTAAAAAGAAAGGGCCTTATTTATGAGGCTGCGACAGTTTTGCGCTGTCGTTGCGTCACATTTTGTGACGCACCGGCGGCATAAAACATGCCCCCTATTGTGCCCTATTTACAAAGTGACGCATCTAAGATGCTTCGCTTTGTAAACCCCTGCCCTATATTATACCTGTGTCAGGCATAATGTATGCGGTGGGCATTTTCACGCAAGTAAACCCTGTAGAAGTGACGCAGTGAAATCTCATAGATTTCACTACGCCACCTCCAGAATGCAAATGCATCAAAACCTTACGCCTGCCTCATGGTTGGCGTAAGGGTGACGCAGTGCTATATCCATAGCCCTCCCCCCTGCATTGCTGGAGTTGCGTCACACTTCCGACACAACTCCAACAATGCGTCATTTTTGCACCAACAGGTACGTCAGTTTCGTCATTCCTTGCAACATGATGCGTCAAACAGTAAATATGACGCATCCATCATGTCGTTAGGAGGGCGCAATGAAAAGTCACACAGCGATGCGTCACTTTACATAAATGAGGCCCAATTTTGGTAAGCAATGGAAAAGCTTCTCTTGCACCAAAGCTTATTTTCTTTTTATTTGCTGTGATTTGCAGCACGCTGTGTGCGTACAGCGCTTTTACATAACAGTGAACAGAATGAAAGCAGACCGAACCTTTAGGAGCGGTCTGCTTTCACTCTGATTGGTGATAGGGTACATAGGGGCATATCAGCAACAACCGGCGATAATTATCGCTAAGCGCACTTAGCGCTAGGATAATTATCGCCAGCTAGCGTGGATTTTTATCGCTGAGATAGCATGCTATTAGCAACGCTTTTCTCAAAAGCGATAAAAATCCTAGTGCTAACTGCCTAACGTGAGATTATCGCTGGAAACCCAGCGATAATCTCACGGAATGTGGCGTTAGCTTGTTGATAGGGCCTCACAAACTTAGCCATGATATCCACCTTCCATAGGATATCATGGCTAAGTCAGTCCTGAAGCAGGTGTAAGGAAAGTAGCGATAACAGGGGTTATCGCTACTTTTCTTGCCGCTATGCTTCATAGCGTGGGGCTTGATGATAGGAGAAATGTCGCTTAGCGACATTTCTCCTGTCATGTCAGGTCAGGAACGCCCACTTTGCATCGCATTAGAGATGCAAAGTGGGCGTTAGGAATTCCTACGCTAACGCAAGTGTTCACGCGTTAGCGTGAGCTTACTAATTAGGCGATAAAATTATCGCCCCTTTTCGGCCGAAAACGGCCTCGAAAGCGGCGATAATTCTATCGCCTCGCCTTGCTGATATGCCCCATAACTCTGTCATCCAGAGCAAGCCGGCGTGTTTAAGGAGAAACCATCTTCCTTCCTGATGGTTTCACTGGAGCAATATGAGTAAACATAGTGCCGAACATCAGCACATAAGTTTCCATATAAATAAAATAATAAATCCTGAATTGGCCCCAGTAATTACCTCAGATAAATCAGTTACGTTACAGACAATGATTAAACATTTTACATTCTTTCAAATTCATCAGGCAAGCCAGGCTTCAAATTTTAAATTTGAAACTAAATGAAGGTATATTTGAAGCGCAATAGCCCCATCTTCTGGTTTTATTTAAAATTGCTCTTCTTAATATTTTGATATTGATTTGCACGCCCTGTTGATGTGGAGCAAGAAGGATGGCAGTGTGCATATTATGGAAGGCGTTAGCTGTGGGAATACCTTATTAAATGGGCTTGACACCATAGTATGTTTTAACATTTTTAACACATAGAGTCAGAGGTACATCCATTGCACACTGTCCAAAAGAAAGTAGGCAAACACACAAGATGCAATGATCATGTAGGTTATGCCTGGCATAGGCACTAAACCTGTTGTAGGAAATAGATACCCACTTTTTGTGACATGTTTTGTGATTGGTACCTCACACCAGCCCGGTTAAGATGATGCCACCTGGGTAGACTTAACCCCTGTATGATGGAGTTCCTTATAAAAGATACACTAGATAACGTGAGATCCAGAAAAACTAAAAATACCTTTGAGGTATACCTAAGGAATTACCTTTAATAGTAAGCACCTCTGGAATTGTTAAGAATGAACGTGGATGGTTTCTCAGTATATTGATCTTTTCACCCAGTTAAGGCCATCATGTTTCTGCCACGTTAGTGCTAAAGGATTGGGTCAAGGGCATTTGTTAGCTCAAGAGTACTTGTTTATGCAGAGGGGAAGTAAGTGAGATTGCTGGTTTGTCCCTTAATGAATGCGTGACTCTAGGGGTACCACCTCCCTCAGCCCAGACCGTGATACTGTAATAACCCAGAGTTAGGGTTCCTAACCTTACATTAATGAGAAGGTGGGAAATTCCTTTTCCCACACTTGTGTATGGGGTATATTCTCAAGAACGTGTGATAACCATCACAAAAGTTACTTAACTCAACCCTCAACATTGCAGTCTATCGCAGGAAATGAACGCCGTGTTAACCAGGTATTCACAACATGGCGGTACCGTGCGATATTCCCCAGATAACTCGACAACTGACCGCGATTATATCAACGGCACGCCGCAAAAATGCAAAACGTAATGCAAAAAAAGCTGCGATGAAGCCAATCGCGATACAAAAATCTGCGAAAACCAGCTACATGCCTGCAATTCACACGCGTCAGGTGGGAACAGTCACCATAAAAGTAAAAAAAAAACTGACAAACAAATGCCAAACAACAGCCAAGCACAATGGATGTTGCCGGAGCAAGTACGGAGGAGAACCAGAACCCCACAAGGCCCCCGGAGGACCTGACTGGGACCTCGGGGTCAGGGAATGGTAAGGAGAAGAAGAGTAGGAAGAAGCGCTTCAGTCCACAGGAAAACAGGATCCTGATAACGGAGGTGGTCGAACACCATCAACTACTGTTCGTCACCTCCACTGTGTCAGTAGCAACAAAAAATGGACTATGGCAGTCCATTATGGACAAGGTGAATGCAGTTGAAGTGCTGAAGTGGACAATGGAAGAGGTCGAGAGGCACTGGAATGACGTCAAGCGCAAAACAAAGCTGAAACTCGCCAACAACCAGAAGGCAGCAATGCAGACTGGAGGTGGGAGTCCGTCGCCACAGGAGGAGCTGGATGACATGGAGGAAATGGTGTCCACAGTCATCAGTGGGGAGACAGTGGCTGGAGTCGGGGGACCGGACACTGCTCAACAGGACCGGACACAACAGCACCAGGGTCAGTGATGACCAGGGACTGGGGGGAGGGGGGAGAGATGGGCACAATGGCACATATGCACAAGTAAGCACAGCACATCTGCGGACAAACCATGCCCCAGACCCCAACTCCCACCAAGACAACAATGTACCCAAGTATGCTACATGTCAGCACTGTACAAGCACAGAAGTCAAAGGCACACCGCATGAAAGGGATAAGGGATAGCAAAACAGAGCAGCAGGGGCCACCCCCCCCCCCCCAATGCAGCACAAACACATAACATGCACAGCACATCAACACTGACATCAAAGTGGCACAAACTGCAACACCTCCACAACAGAACACAGGACAAAACTAGTGCCCACTGGGTGTAGACACTGGCCAATCACAAGTGGCATTGCAGGGAAATGTGAGTATACATTGCACAAGTTCAAACACACATCCGTGATGTTGTCGAAATGTCCACTGTTCTGCAGCAAATAGGCAGCCCCTCCAAAACAGCCACGATGCACACAGTCATGCAGTCTGTATGTGAACATGTACAATCCGACAACACACATGTAAACCCATTGTCAAACTGCATGTCCCCTTCACAGTGCAGAGGGACAGTCACCACCTCTTGCAGAGCAGCCTGAACCTCTCTTCTCTGATGACGAAGAGGACCAACATAGCTTCGCCTCCGATGCCCTCCGAGAGATCATTGACAGTCTCCGCAGCCCACCTCCAGGAGCAGGGCAGCCCACCTGCAATGGGTACACCCCACCCCCTGCACAGACCACACAGCAGGCAGCACCCACCACCACGGCTGCCTCACAGGACCCCCACGAACAACACATGGCCTTCCAATGCCGTGTGTTGGGATGCCAGGAGCAGCTGGCTGGACAGGTGCGGGTGGGCTTCGAACGCATGGCAGACAAACTAGATGCCATTCGTGGGTGTCTAAGTCCCATCAGGGACCACTCACAGTCCCTAACGGACACCCACAGTCCGCTCCATGCACTCCAACGAACCATGGCTGACATCGCCAGAGTCCTAACTCTGAGACAAGAACGACTGTCTTGGCTCCAGCGAGCTCGCCCGGGAGTTGGGACTCATGCGGAGGCTCATGGAGAACATGGAGCGGGCCAATGTGGAAAGAGCGGCAGCCACGGCTGCACACAAGCGAGAGGTAGCTGGGTTCCACAATGATCTCAAAACCATCTTCATGGCATTGCTGCCACAAGGGCTGGCGCTGATGCATGCTGCTGCTACCACTACATCCACATCTCCGCCCCTGAAGTGTCAGTGATACACAGTGCGGCAGACATTCCACCTCGAGCCCCTGAGGTGTCACTGCCACACAATGCTGGAGAAAGGCCAGCAACACCCACTCGTGAGGCACATGACACAGCAGAGGACGAAGATGCGGATGAAACCTCCTTACTGGTACGGAGAAAACTGTAGCATTCATCTCTGCCACATGACCGTTTTCAGCTTGATTCTGGCCTCTGCATCATCACTTTCCACTGTCCCCCGATACACTCTGCGACACTCACCTTGGACCTCGCAATAGACTGCCATTTTCTGTATGATCGCCACTGACACAGCTATCAGACTGCAGACTGAACTCTTCCTCTTCCTTTGGACTTGTCATTCCCTGAAGGATTCTGGCTGGCCCTCCACGGGCCAACATTTTAAAGTGGGGTTTGCATGGCCCTGTACTGCTCCAGATGCAACACTCCACTGAATGTGCATTAAACATTCCGAATCACACAGATGTGTCGTCTCTATGGTCTTTCAAGTGTGGTAGTAAGGATGAATGTAGGGTCAGTGAATTCCTCTTATGTCCATGTGGCTCATGTCGTTGGACCTGGGTCACAGGGTGACACATTGCCGAATGTTGTCCGGGTGCTGCCGATGCAACAACGGCGACACAAGCCTTTGTTAATTCTTTGACCAGACCCCTACAGAACAACGCCCAGAGCCCCCGAGTCATTGTTCAAACCCTTGCACTGGACGGGCATACCCAGGCCAGCCCACTCCGCTTACGCTGACATGGGACGACGACAACGCTACATGTCCCAGGTCTTCCCTGTAGGGATCTGCTGGTCACAGGTCTAGTTGTCAACATGCCACAGCCACTCCCTCACGGCTGGTGTACACCCACACCACACCCATCCGCGCACATGCTCGATGCCATTTCCAACCTCTCTTGGGGTGTATCTGGGTGGTGTGCATGTAGGCATGGGGGCCCAGGGGCCTGCAACATCACATTCCCCAGGTCCGGAGGTAACATGATGGCATCCGCACCACGATACCCAATCATAGAGGGTCCATGACTTGCGGGGCACATAGTTGGTGGCACCGGATATACTGCGGCCAGCACAGGCACACCGCCATGGGACGGTGACTTTCGATGCACTAAGGTAGGGGCACCCTAAGTTTTGAGCGGTTGTGCAGCCTGCGATGAGGTCCCGTCCCGGCAGTCCGGACTGCTCAATTTTTGTGTTCCCTCCTGGACTGCAGTGTAGGCCTGAGCCAGCAGACAGCAGGGGCCTACCGCCACATGGCATGGCCTCACGGGTCACAGAGTTAGTGGCACCTCAATGGCTGAGCGGGTGTGCAGCCTGCGATGATGCCGGGTGCTCTGGTATGTCCTCTGCCATGGCGAAATCAAGATCCAGCACCAAAAGTGAGACCTGGTGGCCTGCGCAGCGGGACTGCATGATGTGGAGGGTGCCATGTCTGTGGACCCCGGGCTTGTGGCTTGCAGTGGCACGTGGTGGGCCCTCATTGCTACACCCCAAGGGTGGAAGGTGAGAAGTGAGGCCTGGGTGGCAGGGACGAGCATGCACCGCTGGGTGGTGGGAGGGGCTGGGGTGCAGCTGCCTGGGTGCGCAGGGGCGGGCATGCACTGTTGGGCGGCAGGAGGGGCTGGGGTGCAGCTGCCTGGGTGAGCAGGGATGGACAGGCGATGCTGTCGTGTGCACTTGTATGTACTGTGCATTCATGTATCTGGACTCTGTTACAGATGACGGGTCTGTCTCAGATGTGGGACCTGGTAAACTGCACTACATACAGGCAAATGGTTGGAGACACACCGGTGGCAGCAGGTGAGCAGTGTGGCCTGGGTGCGCAGTGTCAACACTCTCTCTCCCTGTCCCCCTCTTCTTTTCTCTATCTCTCTCTCTCCCCCTCTCTGTCCGTCTATCTCTCTCTCCCCTTCTCTGTCCATCTATCTCTCTCTCCCACTCACTGTCCGTCTATCTCTCTCTCCCTCTCTTTCTCTCTCTCTCCTTCACTCTCTCTGTCCCTTGATGTGCTCAGGACACACCTTCTCATCATGATTTTTGTCTTGCAGGCTGTAACCTACGGAATTTTCTTAATAACATTTTCATTTGTTGCTTCGAAGGTGAATGTGTGATGCTCATTTTGTGATTGTGCGACATCAAGCGGATTATTTGGTACATGATTCCATGTAGTTGATGTGGCATGTCTTTGGCTGGGGGGGGTGCTGGGGAGGGGGATCCTGGGGGTGGTGGGTGTTGTGGCCCTCTTGGGTGTCCGGCAAGCAAGTTCAGTGGCACCATGGCATCTGCTGTTCTTCAGGTGTGACTGTGGGCTGGGCTCCCTTTTCTGTTGCAGGCTGCCGTCTGACTTTGCACCAGGTCAGAGCAGGTGTTAATTTTCTGCTGCTAACGCGCCTTATCGCATGTTTTGTGGTCTTTTCGCCGATGTGGCAGGTCGTTGAGAATGTTGTGGAGTGGTGTTGTCACGGCTTTTTGCACGGGAACGCCTACTCTGCATCTCATTAGCGATAGTTGCCGGGGTCATCTGTGGGAATTGTTTTTTGCGACTGCTATCGCAGGTAAACTGGTGCTATGGGCTGTTAGCACCAGCTTGCGAATGGGGTGATAAATTTATCGCGAGTTTGGCTGCACTAAAGTGCCGTTAACTCGGCGACAGCTCCTTGAGAATATGGCCCTGTATGTCTTAGGCAAATTAAGTAATAGGGATCTCTTGAGCATTTACAAACAGCCCTGACCCAATCCTATGGAGGGTGCAGAGACAAAATATTGAGTTAAAAATATCGAATTGCACAAATATCGTGGCAAAAAATATCGTGGGTCAAGAATATCGAAAGACAAATTCTCGTGGTCAAGTATATAGATTTTAAGTAAGTAATATTGAATTTAGAAATATTGAAGTGTTTAATATCGTTTGCAAAAATATAGATGTTAAAAATATCGATTTTTTATGACTGTTATTTATTTTAGTATATATTTTATATGTGTGTGATGAATGCATATTTGTATGAGAATTGTTTGTATTTTTATTCTATGTGTTAACATTTTAGTAGTTATTAATATTTATTAATTTGAATTTTGCGTTTTTAGTTCCGTAGCAGGTTGTGGGATTATAGGGGAATAGGGTGGGAAGTAATTGAAATTTATTTATTATTTTTAGTAGTTATACATTGTATTTTTTATTTTGCCTTTTTAGATCAGTAGCCGGGTGTGGGGATATAGGGGAATAGGGGGGGAAGTAATTTTATTTTATTAGATATTATTGAATAATTTGTATTTATTAATATTTGTTGAATTGAGATGGTATAGTATTCAATGTGTAAATTAATTTATTATTAATTATTTAATAATTATTTGTTAATGAATTTAAATTTATTAATTGGCAATTAATTATGTTAATTTTGTAATTGATTTTAGGAGTATTTTGTGGTGTTTATAGGTGAAAAAGGTGGGAAGGGTGGGATGTAATTTATTTTTAATTGATGAATTAATAATTAGTTGTTAATAATTTTTATTAATTAATAATTCATTCATGATTGTAATTGTGTAATTAATTTTAGGTGTGTGTTGTGGTGCTTATAGGTGTAAATGGTGGGAAGGGTGGGAAGTAATTTATTTTTCATTGATGAATTCATAATTAGTTGTGAATTAATTGAAATTATTTAATTAGGAATTAATTATGGTAATTGTATAATTCATTTTTGGTGTGTGTTGTGCATATTATAGTGTTAAAGAATCTGTATTTAATTCATGTTTATTTTTTTATGAATAATATTTTTTTAATTAATGATTAATTATGTTAATCATGGAAATACATTTAAATAAAAATGTTGAAGTTTTTTTATATTGGGGTGGTGTTTTAGGGTAGGAAATAAAATAAATACATTTAAGTTTTAAATATTTTTTGGGTTGTTAATATTTGCTTCTTTTAAATAAATATTGTTTATAAATGTATTTATTAATTTATTTTATATAATATTTGTACCTATTGTTATATGTAATTAATATTGCAATATGTGTACTTTTTATGTGTTTAATATATTTATTAATATATTTTTAAAATATTGTTTATTTATTTGTAAGATTATTTAATTTTTTTAATTGTTTAAATGCTATTAGTAATTTTTGTTTCTCTGCTATCCAACACTTTCCCTACTGTTGCACTCACTGGCATGGGAATAGTAATTTCTACCCCTCCGCTATCCAGCACTTTCCCTACTGTGGCACTCATTGGAGTGGGAATAGTAATTTGTGCCCCTCCTCTATCCAGCACTTTTCCTACTGTTGCAGTCACTTGAGTGGGAATAGTAATTTTTACCCCTCTGCTATCCAGCACTTTGCCTACGGTTGAACTCGCTGGAGTGGGAATAGCAATTTTTACCCCTCCGCTATCCAGCACTTTCCCTACTGTTGCATTCACTGGAGTGGGAATAGTAATTTTTACCCCTCCACTATCCAGCACGTTCCCTACTGTTGCACTCACTGGAGTGGGAATAGTAATTTTTACTCTTTCGCCATCCAACACTTTCCCTACTGTTGCACTCTTTGGAGTTGGAATATACAGTTTTGCCCCTCCGCTATCCAACACTTTCCCTACTGTTGCACTCACTGGAGTGGGGATAGTAATTTTTACCCCTCTGCTATCCAGCACTTTCCCTACTGTTGAACTCACTGGAGTGGTAATGGTAATTTTTACCCCTCTGCTATCCAATACTTTCCCTACTGTTGCACATACTGCAGTGGGAATAGTAATTTTTACCCCTTTGTTATCCAGCACTTTCCCTACTGTTGCATTGACTGGAGTGGGAATAGTAATTTTTACCCCTCCGCTATCTAACACTTTCCCTACTGTTGCACTCACTGGAGTGGGAATTGTATTTTTTACTCTTTCGCTATCTAGCACTTGCTCTACTGTTTCACTCACTGGACTGGGAATAGTCAATTTTACCCCTCCGCTATCCAACACTTTCCCTACTGCTGCAGTCACTGGAGTGGGAGCAGTCATTTTTACCACTCTGACATCCAGCACTTTACCTACTGTTGCACTCACTAGAGTGGGAATAGTAATTATTACCACTCCACTATCCAACATTTTCCCTACTGTTGCACTAACTGGAATAGGAATAGTAAGGGACCGATTCCGATCGGATCGGAAAGCACTCCGACCGAGTCGGATCCGGAGTGTTTACCGACCAAGCCGGAGGCCTGCAGTCTGACCGAGCGAGTACGATGCTGCCGTATGCTGCCGGACTCAGTTCGGTCGGACTCCCATAGGAGTCAATGGAAGCCGGTCGTACGACGCGTACATGGGCTCCCATTGACTGAATGGGTACATCTCGAACAAGTGCGCCCCCTACAGTGGGTACGTGTCGGTGCCATCCGCACCGTACATGCATGTGTTGGGGAGACCCATAGGTCTCCCCCTGTGTGCGAGTCGTATGGCTGCGGGTGTCGGGGGGTCCGACGCGGACCCCCGAAGTCCGACTCCAGGAGCTTTTGCGAGCTGGACACTCCGGCTCGCACAGGCTGTCCGACGCGTGCATCGTACTGGCTCGGTCGTGAATCGCATCCATTGCACCCCGCGGTTAGCTTACGACCAAGACGTACAGAGCGGTTCGGACCCGGAAACGACTTGATCAGTGAATTTCATGTAGCTCGCATTGTACTGGCTCGCTCGTACAGCTGTACGAGTCGGCCGGAAAACACGCATACGGCTCGTAGTTTTTCCGGCCGGATCGCGTTCGGTGCCCTTCCGACCCAGATTGGAATCGGCCCCTAAATGTATTTCTTCCACTATCCAACATTTACCCTACTTTTGCACTCACTGGAGTAGGAATAGTAAATTTTACCCCTCCGCTATCCAACACTTTCCCTACTGTTGCACTCTTTGGAGTGGGAATAGTAATTTTTACCCCTCGGCTATCCAACACTTTACCTACTGTTGTGTTCACTGGAGTTGGAATAGTAAATTTAATGATTCCGCTATCAAACATTTTCCCTACTGTTCTATTTTTTGTATTGCAAAATGTATGTTTTAATAGTTTAATCTTTTAATTAATGATATATTTATTTTCAATTTTAAATTATTGATATATGTATATATTTTACTTTTATATAAGTTTAAAGTTTAAAAATTAAATAAAGATAAAGTTAATAAATTATTTTAAAGTAAATATATGTATATGTATACATTATTATGTTTCTGCGTTTATATTTGTTAAAATGAAGTTTCTTTTTTATATTTGGTTAAAATGTATATTAAGGTGCCGATTCCGATCGGGTGAAAAAAATTCCCGTACGACTCGTATCCGTATCTTTTTACGTATGAATCGTACAAGTCCTGTCCCAATGGTAAAGTACGATTCGTACGTGAAAAATACATACGAATCGTATCGTGAAAAGGTCTACGAGACGTACAGGAACAGTTTTACGTACAAATCGTAAAACTGAAGTCCGAGCGCACAAGTAAGATCCGTACCGCCCTTCCGAATACACAAGCATATGTAAAACGTCCCGTAAGTAGCGAACTCCGTACCACTCGTATCCCGGGTAAACTTGTGCCTGGGATACGAGTCGTACAGCCCCCCGTCCGCCCCGCATATGTCCGCACGTACCCCCGTATGTCAGCACCGTACCACCCGTATGTCAGCACCGTACCCCCCCATGTGCGCACCATACCCCAGCCCCGTACTTGGATGCACCGTACCCCAGCCCCATACTTGGATGCACCATACCCCAGAACCGTAGCCCAGCCCCGTACTTGGACGCACCGTACCCCAGCCCCGTACTTGGACGCACCGTACCCCAGCACTGTACCCCAGCCATGTACTTGGATGCACCGTACCCCAGAACCGTACCCCAGCCCCGTACTTATACACACCATACCCCAGCCCCGTACTTGTACGCACCGTACCTCAGCCCCGTACCCCAGCCCCGTACTTGGACGCACCGTACCCCAGCCCCGTCCTTGTACGCACCGTACCCCAGCACTGTACCCCAGCCCCGTACTTGTACGCACCGTACCCCAGCACCGTACCCCAGCCCCGTACTTGTACGCACCGTACCGCATCCCCGTACTTGTACGCACCATACCCCAGCACCATACCCCAGCCCCGTACTTGGACTCACCGTACCCCAGCCCCATACTTGGACGCACCATACCCTAGCCCCGTACTTGTACGCACCATACCCCAGCCCCGTCCCCGAGCATCGCGTATGTATGGACCTTACAACAACATTGCGTAAGTGAGCACGGTACAACAACATCGCCTATGTATGCACCTTACATACACGAAAACGACTCGTACTGAACCAGGACACTGTAAAACAGCACAAGGAGGGTCAATTTGACTCGCACAACACCACAAAACACATCTACAGTAGAAAAAACATCAAAATGACTGACCTGGCACATCCAAACAGGCAAACAGAGGCCCAAACTCACAACCACCTCTTATAACACACCCACCAAAATTTCAAACTCAGGCACACCAACAAATGGACCAATAAAAAGGGCCCACACACATAAACCATGAGCCTTTGCAACAGACTCACTGCAGCTACAGAGCACACCCCAACAACTGCACCCATACACCTTAACATATACACCTTCACACAAACTCCTTCACACATACCCCCTCTTCACATTCCCACACACACCTTCACATTCACACCCACATACCCACAACCATCCACACCCTCACCCCACACCATGCCCACAGACAAGAATCCAAAGTTCACAAGGGAGGAGCTGGACATCCTTGTCAACAAAGTCATCAGAGTCGAGCCACAGCTCTTTGGAACATTGGTCAGACAGACCAGCATAGCAGAAAAAACACGCCTGTGGCAGAGGATCGTCGATAGGGTAAATGCTGTTGCACCCATCAGAAGGACCAGGAATGAATGCCAAGCCAGGTGGTACGATCTGCGGAGGCAGTCAAGCGCAAAATGAACGAGGACCACGCCCAGAGCAACATCACTGGGAGGAGAAGGTGATGGCCCTGCTTCCGCTGGTGGGAGTACACGGACTTCAAGAACTTCCAGAGCCTGGTGAGTACACAAACAACTCATGGAACATGGGGGGAATGGCATCCACACACCAACTACACAAAGTGCACGCAACTATACCCAAGCCCTCACCGGACACAACCACACTCAAAAACAACGCTCATGCCACTAACATGTGTATGCCCTATTCACAAAGCAAGGCCATGCCATGTCCCAGGCTACACAAAGCACTAACCCAAGACTGGATGTCGGGGATGCTGGGAGGGTGGGGCTCACAAAACACATTGTTCAACTCTGAATCAGACACCATTGCCCTCAGCCCATAGGTCCCAGGTACATACCCATGCACCATGCTCAATGCACATGGACTGGCTAAGTACTGACAAGGTAGCTGACACTTGGCCCTGCTGTAGGCAGCACAAGGCCCTCCTGTGACCACTGCAAACTCAAACACCAACACAACAAGCTCAGATATCTAGGACAGGAACTCACACTCACTGTCATGGCAGCATGCTCCATGGGGGACAGATACATCACCTGGGAGACCCACTGCCAAATCACACTACACCCACCAGCAGGCCCTGTCACACACACCCCTTACACAAGCACACACCCCCGGGGCAGGCAATGGATTTACCAACTCTCACAATGGACATGTGACACAACAAGATCAATCCATAGCCAAAGAAGCATCCAAGCCAAAAATCTTCATGTCAAACACTCAGGAGAACATATAAATCTGTCCCCCGCAACACACCCATCCACAAGTGAACATTGAGGAGAATGCTAGGCACATACAACTACCTGGAGGAACTGTGCCAACTTGAATATGTATGAAACATGGATGTCACATGAAACAGCATTAACATTGTCTCTCTCTCACACACAGGGCAACCTTATGGATCTCCCCCCAACAATGGGGGGAAGAATCACAGTCCCATGCTCGGGAGGAACCTGAGCCCACCATCAGTGATGCCTCCCAACACTCCGCGGATGACCCCAACCCACCTGGACCCTCTGGTGTCCAAGCCCCTGCAGCACCTGCTTCAGGAACATCTGTGCCAACCACCACCCCCATTCCTGCCACATCCCAGGAGACACCCAGAAGCCCTGCCCGCACTGAACAACTGAGCCAGTCTGACCTGGAGGGACAACGTTCGCCGGGCACCCAGGAGGAGGCAGACAACCCCGCAACTGGCATCCCTCAGGGGTCCCGTAGACCCCATGAGCCCACAACGGCAGGCCAGGCTTGTGTGGGCAGGGGTGGTGGGAGTGGAGGCAGGCGGAGGCGAGAACCTGACCAGCCAGCTGAAGGGACCGGTATGTCACACATACGCAACATCATGGACGCATACCGGCATGACACCAGGGCCATCAGCCAGGTAGTGGAGACCATCACCGAGATTAAGAACCAGCAGGCCGAGCAACACGCCAGTCAACAAGAACACCAAGGATGGATGGAGGCAAGACTGGCTGAGCTCCTGGCGGTGCAAACGGGCATAAGCCGTTCACTCCATCGGATCGCCGACAACATGGGCAACCCTCCATGTGCCACCAGGCGAAGACCACCACCAGCCACAGGGAGGGAGGAGGAGGAGGGCTCGTCCGACGGAGCGTACCAAACATCGTCAAGGCCTGCATATGAGGGTCCCACGAGGAAGGTGGGTCGTCCACGGAAAAGACCGTGAGAGGCAGCGGACCATCCACATCTCCCAGGTCACCTGGCCTGGCACCTGGCCTTCATGCGCAACAGCATCACCTCATTCACTGACATTCTCTGCTACATGGACTTGCTGGTCACAGTCTGAGCAATGATGACAAACACTGTGTTCTGGACTCTGATGACTTCAAATTCCAAGGATCCCATCTCCCCCTGTGAAGTTTGGATTCTAGGCACACTGTATAGCACCTATTTGTTCCCACAAAACACGCCCCCCACCGAGAATAAAACAAAATTTCTTTAAATGGATGTTGCAGTCATTTTGCATGAGTCCACAACATACGTGTGGGGAAATGTCAAACTATGCCTGAGTGTTGAACTAACTCCAGCCATCCATACCCTGGGATCTGAGTCCGGTACAGGACACACATGGGTCACAATGTATCATCCAATACAGACATGGAGCACAATACTCACCCGTGATGGCCTCAAGCTGCTGAGGGGGGGCTAGCAATACTGTGCGGACAGACCAATTTGGAAGAGTATCATTAAGGCGTAGAGGTCATGGCTCATGTGGAGGTTCCCGGGGAGGGAGTCCCAGGTATGTTTGACCAGGTGGGAGAACTATCTCCTGCATGCTGGAGTTCGGTGGATGTGAAGAATGGTGGCCAGGGCAAGGTTGGATGCACGGAGTTGGCCCAACGGGGTCATGGATGACAGACGTCCAAGGTTGGTTTGGGGTCTGGGGTTGTGGACTGCCTCCTGAGTGTGGGTGAGGAGTGTGAAAGTCATCCTGCAGCAGACAGTGATCCATTGCAGCTATCTCAAGGGGACATTGATGTGGCTGGGGCACGGGATGTTGAAGCTGAGGTGTGCAGATTCACCCTGGATGTGGACAAGTTTTCCGGGAGTTTGGCTGTACTTGCTCCGTAGAGGGCGGGGCTGTAGTTGACACGGCTGGTGTCGTGGACCTGGGGGACGGTCTGTCTTGCCTTGGAGTGGATCTATCTCTGGATCATGTCCATCATGCGGAGGGTGTTGCAGCATGAGGTACAGATGCTGGTGAGTTGCATGGCAATTGTGAGCAACGAGTCCATGATGCACACCATCTTGTGTGCGTGGCCACTGGGTGCTGGTGCAGTGCCCTGGCGGGTGGGACACAAGGAGTTGACCCAGCTGTAAGGGGACAATCCTCAGATGATTACCTCAGTCCTGGCCAAGTCCAGCCTCAGGTGGCTGATGTTCAGCCATTCATCAACGGACCTCATGCCTTCTTGAAGGTTGGAACTGGCAATGGCTGTGTCTTTGGTGAGGGTGAGGAGCAGCTGGCTGTCAATGGCATATGAGATGATGATGAGGTTGTGTGCGTATTTGATGGTGGAGAGGGGGGTCATGTACACATTGAAGATTGACACGCTGAGAGATGAGCCCTGGGCCATGTGCCAGATGATGCCACTGTACTACATGCTTAAGGCTTGAGTCTCACTCCCTTGGCCTTGCTGGTGAGCTACTTGGTGATTTCATCCTGGTCCATCCCCTGGATACCAGTGTTGGAGATGTGTGAGCTGACAGTGTGTGAGCACATCGTGTATAATGCTGTGGAGAGGTCAAGGGGGGTGGCCTCACCATTGTTGAGCAGGGCAAAGTTGTCGGTGTTGGTGGCAATGATGACGGTTGCAGTGGGGTGATTACTGTGGAAGATGGTCTTGTGCAGGTTGCCTGGAGCTCTTTGCGTGGAGGAAGTTTGTCAGTTGCTCGTTGCCTGTCTTCCTGATGACATTTGCTGGCTAGGGAAGCACGGTGATGTTCCTTGAGAGCCTGCGTTCCTGATGTCCATTGTCTAAGAAGGGCCTGGGTCACTGCATGCCTCTATCTACCATGGAATGTGGCTAACTCCAATGATACATACATGACGTGCTGGACGGGGGCTACAAGGATGGGGAATTATGTGGTTGGGATGTTGTGTGGGAAAGGGCCTGATGGAGATCCCCAGGGGATGTTGCACATGAGCCGGGTGTTGTATCTCCTGATGATGGAAGTGCTAAACCTGAGGGGGGTTGGTCCCGCGTATAATAGTGCGTTCTGCCTCTGTGTGCCAAGGCTTGCGTGTATGTCCATGAGCTTGCAGTGGTAGAAAGTTGCAAGGGATTGGCTCAGCCTTGCAAGGGTGGGGTGTCATTTGGATGGAGAGCTGATGTCAGTGCACTCACAATGCTGATGAGCTCCTTGATGTCGTCCGCTTTTTTGGCCTCGGCACCATCTGAAGGATCTCCAATTGTCCTTGCTGATGACATGGTGATGGCTGTGTGTGCCGTTTTCCAGGGTTGCAAGGCCACTGATGGTTATTTGTGTTGCAAGCTGTGCACAAAAGTCCTGCTAGACGTGTATGAGTCTAGTAGGTCTGCCTCGTCCCAGGTGGCTTAATTGTTGATGTGCATCACAGGAAAGTCCGTCAACATGGCTAGATTGTTGGATCAGTTGCTGATCCAGTGTGTGAGGTTTCAGGGTGTGGCAGTGGTGTTGGTTCCAGTGTCCCACACAGCATGTCTGTGTTGACTTACATCAAGCATCTTTGGGGGATTGGTAGCGGGGTGTGTGGCAGTGTGTTGCTTGTCGGAGACGTGGATGCTAATGCGGATGGACCAATGATGGATGCTGGTGTGGTTCTCATCCAGCCAGAAGTTCCTGGCCCACAGCCACATGTATCCTGTGGATGTGAGGGCGTGCGTGAAGATGGACGTGTTGATGGCTTTGCGGAATTGTGGATGTACGCCTGGAGATCTGTAGACGAGTGTTACTCTGAGGGTTTGCAGGGGGTTTGTGCCAAACCAGATTTGTGACCCTGAGTGCGTACTTGTGAATAGATATCAATTCATCCTCCAGGATTGTTAGTGCAGTCCCTGTGGGTGCTTTTGTATCCGTCTGAGATGGCAATGAAGAAGTTGTGTGCTGAGGATGCTTTTATCCAGGTCACTGTCATGAAGGTGGTGTGTGGGCCTGTTGTGTTGAGGAGGTAACAGAGTCCAATGGCGTGCTGTTGGACGGAGCCGGTGTGGAGTAGGAGGGACATGACCTGGTTGGTGTGACATGTCCTGGAAGGCGTGGCACGCTGTGTAGGCAGTTGGAGTTGCACACTCAGCATCCGAAGGTGTCGTTAGTGCGCTTAGGGTATGCCTGAGAGCAGGCGGTTGATTTTCTGTTGGACATTGTTTGGAGGGTGGCTGCAACATGAGACTGTTGTGTGATGTGGGTCATGCAAGGACATGAGGGTCGTGCAATGTGCACGTTGCATGCCCTGACGGTCCTGCATTTGGCACCGCATGGCCACAACAGTGGCACAGACAAGCTGATGACAGCCTAATGAATGGGTGGAGGGAGGAAGGGAGGAGCATCTTGGAGGCGTGTGGGTTGCAGAATCCGGGAACTATGTGGGCCCTTGCCACAGGGGCCGCAGCAGCAGGCGGCATGTATTGGAAACTAGGCCGAAAGTAGCACACAAAGACAAGGATGTCAGAAAGGACAACTGCAACAGGCGTACGTAAAGGAAGGAGTGTCAGGTTACTCATGGCTCACCCAGAGAAAATGGATGAACAATCACCAAAGGTGACTGACACAGGATCAGGAAACAGAAGGCCGTGCTGCGCACAGGAGATACACCCTCAGCAGGCGTTGACGGCCCGTTGGGGGGAGCAACCTGCCCAAATACATACACAACCATGGACTTCATGCACAATAGACATCATTAGCTATGAAGAACTGCATGCATGTTGCCGAACTACACATACAGTCACATGCACAATGTTTGACAACTATGCCATAGATGACGTGTGCAAAGTGGCAAGAGACCTGCATTGACAGAGATGAGGCACCTTGGACGGTGAGGAACACCTTTATTACTCAAACTCACACTAAGGGAAATGCATCAGTATGAACAGACTCACAGGTCATTTGACTGAACATGTGGGACCTACGCTGGACACCCCCTTCACAACACGGATGTTGTAAATCCAAATGAACTGGCACACAAGTTAAGGGGATGAGCCAAACACCTCCTGCTGCACACGGAGAGGCTGCAATTTCCCATTGAGCCTGTTATGGGGATGTCCCACACTATGTCCACCCGTAGCATCCCATATGTTTCAGAGGGAAGTTTTACACACATTGATGCCTTCACCAGAATCCAAAATCCATTACAGATGACTGTCACGAAGGGTGACTATCAATTCATGGGAGTCATGCTATATGTTATGTGCCCCATGGTGAGTCGACATGTATGCATGGTAACACAACATGCACAGAAGCAGTCCCTACACATTCAAAACACGTACCACCCCCAAAATGCCTTGCTGCAATCCTTACCCAAAATTACATTTCCCCATGTCCGTGCATGGAACGCTGATTCAGCACACGTTGCAATACTCATAAGGAATAGCAGGAGGACAACGATGACACGAGCAGACAACATGCACAAGAACCTGGGAATGACAGACACACAAGAAGTCAGCTCAAAGATTTTTCTCCCCATACATGGTCATTTACTAAACATGAACAATGTTGTCCCCATGCTAATTTAAAAGAAAGTGTCTCTGCTAAAATGTGTGAAATGACATCATCACTCGAGTGACACATCAGAACACACATCTAAGTCACTTAGCATACAGTCAGCTGGACACACACATTGCAACACATGCCACCCAAGGCTACAAGCATGCACACTCAGACCCAGTGACTCACCATTATGAGAAGAAGTTGCGTATGAGCTGACTCCGGATATCCTCCGCCTCCTCCTCCTCACTTGCCTCGTGACCAAGCCCTTCATCCTCCACGGGTGGATGTTCCTGCTCATCCTGCTCCAGGGTGAGTGGCACTGCCTTCTCCACTGCCATGTTGTGCAGCATGCAGCACACGAGGAAGATTTTGCAGACCTTCGCCGGTGCATATGGGAGGGACCCGCCTGTCTTGTGAAGGCACCGGAATTGGCTCTTCAGGAGGCCAAACATCCTCTCAATCACTCGCCTGGTCTGCCCGTGTGCATTGTTGTACCGGTGATCTGCAGCTGATCTTGGGTTGCGGAGAGGTGTCATCAGCCATGGCATGTTGGGAAAGCCAGAGTCCCCTACATGGAAACATCATGTAAATAAGTGGGTCAGGAGATGCCGTAAGAGCCAAATATACCGCAACACACAGGACAAACAGAGTATACCCACCAACAAGACATGCTCGTTTGTTGTGCAGCCGCAGCATCATTTGTGGCACCCTGCTACGCCTATGATGTAGGCATCGTGTGCTGACCCTGGAAAACGTGCACAGACATGGGAAATCAGCATGTTAGCAAGACACACCACAAGGGCATTTATAGAGTGGTAATGTTTACGGTTGCGATAGGCTACCTCCTGTGCCTGTGGTGGTACCAAAGCCACATGTGTCCCATCAATGGACCCAATGACATGGGGCATCTCTCCCAGGGCATAGAAATCACCCTTGACACCTGTCAACTCCTCAGGAGTAGGAAAATGGATAAATTCATCAAGGTTCTCCAACATGGCTGCCAAAACATCACGCAGGACACGGCTGAACATTGTCTGTGACATGCCACCAACATCAGCTAGGGTGAATTGAAACGCACCTGTGGCAAAAAAATGTAGGGCTGCCATCACCTTCATCTTGAGGGTCAGCACAGTAGGATACCTGTGTCGCGGTTGGAGGTGTGGTACCAGCTTGTCGGTCAAGTCCTCAATCAACTGTTGAGTGAATCTGTAATGTCGGATGCAGGCACGTTCCCTCATGGCACCCAAGTCTGGCATTGGTCTTGGGACAGGCGGTGCCCTGCAGAAAATTGTATTGACTAACGAAGATTGAGAGCATAACAACATCAATGTCAATGAACAGAGCACATGCTAAACTGCTACTACACATCAGATAAATACAGAGTCTGGTCTGTGCAATACATCCAGGACAAGTATGCCAGCTTGGTGATACTCCTACAAAAAGCCAGCTACACCCGTCGATTAGCAAGTCTACATGACATGCCCTGAAACGACCTGGGGGCCAGTCTGAGTGAACAGCCAGAGACATCACAGGAGTGACATACATCCACATAGCTGCATTTAAAGGATGTCATCTCATACAGACAGCTGACGACAAGCTAGACGCACAGGTCACATGGAATGTCAAATGTACAGATCAAACACATTGCAATGAAGGGGTACACGTGAAAACAGAAAACACAGACATTGAGACAACGCAGATATGTCCTCATGTGAAAATATCATGTCCGATGCATACAGACCCTGCTTACGTGGGAATCCACATGTGGCATGGTGTGCGTAGATGTGTGCCATGCCCATCTCCACACAGACACATGTTGGCTGCAGCAACAGCAGATGTAGTTGACGGAACACTAACAGCAAGCTCATGGGAACACATGACACACACATGACATAGTCACATCGGGGCACGCTGATCGTGAAATGTCAGTTGTTAGTGTCCCTGTCCCTGTTATCAGGGGACAGTTGCGGGTGGTGGTGACTGTGCCATACCAGTGATGGTGTGCTTGACACGTTTGTACTACAGGCACACATTTGCAAAGTGTGAAGGGGAAGTGTGCCACATAGTGCCCCATCACACATGACATGTGTACACAGGTCATCACACATCAATTGTGCAACTAGATGAGAAGACATGTGCAATATCACTGCCTGACACACCTAGGCCCTGCACATGAAAGTCTGCAATGACAATGACTTGATGTACAGCCTTGTGCGAGTTGGAGACCTCCATTCCTTTCGTGTGCGCCTCGTATCGCCAGTGTAAGCATGTGAAACGCCCCGTACACTCGCTCTGAGAGCGTGTGTACGGCCCATACGACGTGTACTCCTATGGCACCACTACAATAGTGACACACACCGTACTCACACACCCATTGCGTGGGTACGGTCCGTATCACTATAGTAGTGGTGCCGTAGGAGTACGCGTGGTACGGGCCGTACACACGCTCTCAGAGCGTGTGTACGGTGCGTATCACTATTGTAGTGGTGCCGTAGGAGTACGCGTGGTACGGGCCGTACACACGCTCTCAGAGCGTGTGTACGGTGCGTATCACTATTGCAGTGGTGCCGTAGGAGTACGCGTACTACGGGCCGTACACACGCTCTCAGAGCGTGTGTAAGGTCCGTACCACGCGTACTCCTACGGCACCACTACTATAGTGATACGGACCGTACCCACGCAATGGATGTGTGAGTACGGTGCGTAACACTATTGTAGTGGTCCCGTAGGAGTACGCGTGGTACGAACCATACACACGCTCTCAGAGCGTGTGTATGGTGCATATCACTATTGTAGTGGTGCCGTAGGAGTACGCGTGGTACGGGCCGTAAACACGCTCGCAGAGCATGTGTGCTGCCCGTATCACTATAGTAGTGGTGCCATAGGAGTACGCGTGGTACGGACCGTACACACGCTCTGAGAGTGTGTGTACGGCCTGTACCATGCGTACTCCTATGGCACCACTACAATAGTGATACGCACCCTACTCACACATCCATTGCGTGGGAACGGTCCGTATCACTAGTAGTGGTGCCATAGGTGTACACGTGGTACGGACTGTACACACGCTCTCAGAGCGTGTGTACGGTCCGTACCACACGAACCCCTACGGCCCCACTACAATAGTGATACGGACTGTACCCACGCTATGGATGTGTGAGTATGGTGCGTATCACTATTGTAGTGGTGCCGTACATGTACGGGTTCGTGTGAAACGCACCATACATGTTTTTTGGATTCTAAAATTACATAGGGGACAAGTATTAGGCCCAAAATGCATGCCGGTTGTCATGGATACAGAGATTTCAGTTGCAATGTGGCCATAATGTGGGCTTGAAAAGTCAGTTGGGCCAAAAATGACAATGTTGCAAAGTGGTGTTTGCTTTGCTCTGATGCTCAAAATTTGAACCATGCAAATTCGTGTCATTGGTGTATGTTTAAAGGGATTGGAAGAAACGTAGGATGCAAATGAGTCTGACCAATCACTCTGTACTCCTGTAAATGAAAGCCCCCGGCAAGACAGATATAAGTCAGCCAGAGCCCATGAGAGGGCACTTGCCTGCACAACTTCCCTGTCAACCACACTGCTGCTGTCTGTGCTTCCTCTGTCACCTTGTCGCGGACTGTGGAAAGGGCCCAGCCATTCATACTTGAGGAGAATGAGGCATTGCTGAATGTCCTCCTCCCACAGTACCCCAGCCTGTATGGGAGACTAGGGGAGCAGGTGAGTGCTGACTCCACTGGGTCCCAGGAGGGGAAAGGCTTATGTCTCTCATGCAGAGCATGATGTATTTCCTGTGTGCACTCCTCACTTGCATTGTGCTTACTGTGACATTCACTGCATGGTGCATGACACATTCAGCCTGGCAAATCCTTGGTGGCATGTTTTGTTTATTGTCCTGAGGTGATTCAGTGGTCCCCCCGGTGTGACAGGTGACAGTACCCACAGATGTGTATGAGTTGAGTGGACCTGTGGTGAGAGTGTCAAAGTGATGTGTACGCCCTCCTGGACATTGATGTGTGTGAATGTTCCTTGTCATGTGGGTGAGTGTCTATGTGAAGTGTTGCACCACAGCTGCATGGAGGAGACAACAGCTCTACCCATCTGATGTGAGAAGTAAGCCGTGCTGTGTGTCTGACTTGCTGAGCTAGCCCGACACCTGTGACACCCCACAGGCAAGTGGCACATGTGCAGAGAGAGGTTTGTATCCGCTGTTGCCAATGGCAGGTGATTGATCTGTGCCTATGTGTGTCGGTGTACTCTGCTGAGGTTGCGTCAGTGGCCTGGGGCATGTAACTGCTTTGGGGTGCTGTCCATCAGCCTGGTGTTGCATGTGATGCACAGTGGGTGCCATGATCAGGGAGTGTGTCGCACCCCTCCTGCCACCTGTGTACTTTCAATGCCATGTAGTGCATTGGGGCTTCCACAGAGGCCAATGTCCATATGAGAAAGAAGCAATTCCTTGTCAGCATCCTATGCCCTGTTCAACATATCAAAGATGTTCAAATGTGTGTCTCTGTGACATGGAGCAGGTGTAGTGATGTTGTCTCACTTTGTCATCCTCACAGGTAACTGCCTACGAGAAGGGGGGGATCTGGAAGCGGATCGTCAGGGCCGTGTGATCGGCGGGGGATCGCAGTCGGCGCCTAGCCCAAGTCAGAAAACAGTGGCAGGACATCCGGTGCTGGACCCGGCGGATCGCCCAGGTCCAGCTGGGGCTCTCACCTCCACGCCCCCACGGCGGGCGCTGACGCCTGACCCCCCACATGATGCGTGTCCTGCCGGTGGTCTTCCCTGACCTGGATAGGCAGTTACAGGAGGCACAGCAGCAAGGAGGGGGTAGGTACATGTCTGTTTGTTGTGTTGTGTGTCACCAGCTTTTGGAAGTGCTCTGTAGCCTGGATACACTGCCAGGGTTTATATGTGCAGTGCATATTCTGTTCCCCAAAGTCAATCGGTGCTCTTATTCATCCCTTCCACTCCCTGACATGTGTCCCCTGGTCTGTGTGTAATCACAATTGCACATGGTCATCTAGGCTGCCAGTTAATCCAAGTGCACATTGCTTTCTGCATCATGTGTGAGGGTGGTCTGTGACATGTGTTGGTACCTTTCCTGTGCCCTGTCCTGTTCACTCTGTTGGGGGGCCATTTTTGTTGGCACTGATGATGAGTCTCAACATAGGAGTGTGAGGTTTCAAATGGAAACACTTACAGCATGCATAACCAATGTTGTGGCCTCAGACATGATGTGCATGAGTGGGAGATATGCGTAGTGCCAGGATGGTTGCTCATGTTACAGTCAGATCATTCCAGGAACAAGGAGCAGTGTGCTCACCACAGTCCCCTGAGACACCCTTGCCTCGTAATCATGTGTGTCTTCCAACACTGTGCCCATTCTCTGTGTGTTCAGCATAGGTTGGCCTCTGTGGCATTGTTCCCTGGCCTCATTTGTATTTATCCAAAGTGTGCTACATGTGTCCACTGGACAGGGAGACCCCATTTGGCTTGTGCATACTCACACGGGCAGTGCCTGTGTGTCTATTCACAACTATCTGTTGATGGTTGTTTGTCACAAATATGTGTTGCCAGCCTCACGAGGTGATGTGGAGTACTTTCGGGAATTCTTGCTGCACATTTTTGTAAACCCTGATTAAGAGGTGTCACTTCTTGATCTGTCTCAATCACATTGTCTCAGGTATGGGGGGGTTTGTGCGGGCGAGGCCTTCATGACCAAACCTTATATCTCCTTGCCAGGTCTGACCTGTGTGTGATAATTGGCTGGACAGATACTCAACGTGCAGTGACCCAGTCATGTTGTGCAGGGTTTAATGTTTGTGCTTTGCAGCATGTGTCAATTGTTTAAATACATGATTCCTGCTCATACATTTTTTGCACCAGTGTGTGGTCCAGATGCTACGTAGTTTGGTCTTTGTGTGCTGACATCTGTGTGAACATTCTGGCTTGCCATGAGGGTGTCTCCTCGGTGCAGGTATGCCTTTTTACAATACAATTGCAGGCCCATTAGCTTATGCATTGTCCTGAGTTTGGACATGTGTGCCACTTCACATGACAGGCAGTGGGTCAGATGTGTTGCCAACTGTGTCATCAGGTAACGGATGGCCATGTGACAACTGACATAATTCAAGTTGTTAGTCAAAAAGTATTGTACCTTGGCACTCACAACACTTGTCAACAGGTCTTCATGTTTTCTATGCTTTAGTTTGATGTTTGGTTGTTAAGTACAATAATGTGCCTGCATGACAGATGTCTCCCAAGGAAGTGCACAGCAAACCACCTTTACACTTTCAGGGAACACGCTGGCACATTTTAAAAAAAGGCACTGTTCTAATTAGACTGTTTTGCAGAATATACATATTCATGTTCCCACAGTGTTGTGGAATTTGGGTAAGTCCTTGGTTGTTGGTGATACCAACTTACGAGTGTCAAGTCATCAAGACCTCCGTGGGCCCATGTACATGTACTTTCTGCAACACCATTTCTTTCGGACAGTGGCTTCTTTAAATAAGGCTGCCAGCTTCTTCAAGGACTGGGTAGTTTTCTGTGCACCTCCTTGGGAGACATCTTTTATACAGGCACATGTGTGTTCTGTTCACAAAATGGCACATTCCCACATTCTAAACATGTCGATTGTGTAAAGTATTGTTATGTTTTGTGTTCCAAAGTACTTACAGGTCTCTGAGTGTGGGGACCCCTTTAGTATTGAGGTCTGTTAGTTTGCCTCGGGTGCACCACTCCTGTTTCTTTCAGGGTAAACAAGAGGTGGCAGGACTTCATTGTATTGCTGTGCTCTCCTGTTCCCAGACACTAGCTTCTCAGTATATTTCTCATTCAAGTTTTGGGTTGGTGTGTCCTATTTTTCCTTGTGTCCAAGTGGCATGGTGGGTCTACCAACTGGGGAGTACAGGGCTTACATATGTGCGGAGTAATCTAGCTGTTACTCATGATGCATTGCCTGATATGCACTGTGACCTATTGGTTTTGTACTCATGTGTCAGATGTATACAGGTGACTGATGTTTTTCTGTATCTTCACTTTGCCCACAGCATCATCATTGGAAACCGAGGGAGACACCTGCACGGACCTGGAGGAGGGACCCAGTTCCAGTGCCACCAGTGCTGACGAGTCTGCAGGAGCCAGTGGCACGGAGGGCGAGGGGAGTCAGTCGGAGGACCTGTCTGGTGTCGAGCCCAACTACGATGCAGACGGGTCCGAGGCTGACCTCATCGAGGGGGCGGAGGCTGCTACAACACCTGGCAGCAGCCCAACATCTGTCCCTGCCTCCTCCATTCCCATCACCACCCTCCCAGTTGCTCTGGTCCCTTCTGTTCGTGCAGAGCACCACCATGTCTCCTTCGTGCCAGGCACCACACCCCCTGCCCCTGTCACCCCTGCCGCCCTCAGTGCAGAGTCTGTGGACATACAGCGGCAGTTGCAGGTTGGGCAGTCATCGGTGCTGCATGTCCTCCATGGCCACACCACACTGCTGACACAGATGGTGTCGTTCATGGAGGGCATGTCAGCAATGATGTCTGACCAACGCAGGTTTCTGCAGTCCATGGACTCTTCCCTGACGGCAGCAGTGACTCTCCTGCAGCCGCTTCATCCCCCCCTACCCTAGCCCCATCCACACTTCCCTCTCCCATACCTGTCCCATGCACACCCAGACATTCCCAAGCAAGCACCCCACCAGACACAGGCAGCACACCACCAAGTAAGGGCAAGCGCACACCTCCTGGCACGCACACTCAGGGGGATGTAGGCACACCCACTGGGTCTGGGGCAAAAAGACATACACGCAGCCACAGTCTGAGTCCGCAGGCCTCACAACCCAGTCCCTCCAAAAGCACTCCCCTTGGCTCCCCTGCCAAACTGTCACCCAAAGAGGTCTACATGGCTGAGCGGGACCTCACCCCCACTGTGACACCACCCCACAAGCAGGCGAGGAAGTCCCCGGGCAGGGGAGTTGAGTCCACCCCCATGTCCACCCCATCCCCCAAGAGCGCTGCACCCCACCCCTCGGCCCCCCCTCCGTTGGCCCTGGGGTTTCTTCCGGTGCAGGGGTTACTCTGGACGCCCTGGCAGAAGTGTGCAGTGCCGTGCTCACCTCCACCTTTGGCGCTGCCCCACCCCCTGTGGTGGAGACGTCCAACCCTGCACCCACCACACCTACCCTTCCCCCTCCTGTCCCTGCAGTGCCTGGTCCTTCCCCACATGATGCCCCCCCCCCGGTCGACGAACCTGAGGGTTCCACTGTGCAGGCAAGCTAGGGGAGACTTGTGCCCATGTGTCCCCCCAAGGACTTCTATTATGGACTGGCCATTGGCCTTTGTATATAGTGTTATTTCTTAATGTCTTTTTTATGCTGAATAAAGCATTTTATTTTTACTTTGAACACTATTGCATTTCAGGTATTGATGTTGGTGCTGAGGCTCCAGGAGTTGGTGTTGTGGTAATGTGTTATGGTTCTGAGAAATGTTCTAGTCTGATGGTCATGAGGTGGACCATGGTATCTGCGTGCCATCACAAGGTCTCTGCAAAAAATCATTGGTAGTGTGTGGTATTTTGGTTTTGAGACATTGTCCCTAGGAGTGTTCCTTCTTCTGTGGCACCTGACATCTTCCCTGCAAAGAGTTGCACAATTGTTGTGCTGACCTGTATCTACATTTCCTTTGTTGGTGACGGATCCCTTCAACTATGGCCATGCCTGCTCAGCAATGTCTCCGGCTGCATCGTCTGTGCCATCCTTGCTAGTCACTGTACTTGTGTATTGAGTATGTTGAAATGCCTTCATGGAGAAATTCTCCCTTTTCAGCACTATGCAAGTGTGCAATCTCTGACTAGCACACATATGGTACTTGTTCTGCAGGGTATTTGGGCACATGACTCACAATTGTGGGCATTGTATCTGTGGGAACTA
This sequence comes from Triturus cristatus, assembly GCF_964204655.1. Taxonomy (NCBI): domain Eukaryota; kingdom Metazoa; phylum Chordata; class Amphibia; order Caudata; family Salamandridae; genus Triturus; species Triturus cristatus. The sequence goes on from NC_140583.1 coordinate 745,370,260, forward strand.
CACCCTATTCCTTCCATGAGAGACAACATCTTGGTGGCTGGCCCAGCACCTGTACATTCCTATCAGTCCTGGGATGTGCGTGACAGTGTGTGTTCCCTTTGGCTCTCTTAGTTTAGTAGACAGTCACATGACTATACAGTCTTGTGGCATGATCTCAGTGTGTGTATTGTGCTGCATCCGCCAGGGGTGGGTATGCATGTGTTATTTGTCCTCACACCCACATGTGGTGTGTCATGCAGTGGGGGAAAGACAGCCATCCTCCTGGGAGTGGGACACTGCTGTTAGTGATGTGTTGTTATGGCACTATCATCATAGTCCAAAGTTAGGGATGCGTACATAAACCCATGGAGTTGTGGTCATCTGATAATGATGTACACCCCCCCCATGTCTCTGTCCACTGCTGGGAGTCCTCTGCACCCACCCCTCATATTGCAGGCCACTTCTGGGAGTCATATACACCCACCCATATATGTCTGTCCACTGCTGGTAGTGGTATGCACCCACCCCCATGTCTCTGTCCACTGCTGGTAGTGATATGCACCCACCCACATATGTCTGTCCACTGCTGGGAGTCCTCTGCACCCACCCCTCATATTGCAGCCCACTGCTGAGAGTCATATACACCCACCCCTCACATGTCTGTCCACTGCTGGGAGTCCTCTGCACCCAACCCTCATATTGCAGGCCACAGCTGGGAGTCATATACACCCACCCCTCACATGTCTGTCCACTGCTGGTAGTGATATGCACCCACCACCATGTCTCTGTCCACTGCTGGGAGTCCTCTTCACCCACCCCTCATATTGCAGCCCACTGCTGGGAGTCATATACACCCACCCCTCACATGTCTGTCCACTGCTGGGAGTCCTCTGCACCCACCCCTCATATTGCATGCCACTGCTGGGAGTCATATACACCCACCCATATATGTCTGTCCACTGCTGGTAGTGATATGCACCCACCCCCATGTCTCTGTCCACTGCTGGGAGTCCTCTGCACCCACCCCTCATATTGCAGGCCACTGCTGGTACTCATTTACACCCACCCCTCACATGTCTGTCCACTGCTGGTAGTCATATGCAGCCACCCCTCATATGTCTGGACACTGCTGGGAGTCATATGCACCCACCCCTCATATGTCTGGACGCTGCTAGGAGTCATATGCACCCACCCATCATATCTCTGTCCACTGCTGGTAGTCATATGCAGCCACCCCTCATATGTCTGGACACTGCTAGGAGTCATTTGCAGCCACCCCTCATATGTCTGGACACTGCTAGGAGTCATATGCACCCACCCCTCATATGTCTGGACACTGCAAGGAGTCATATGTACCCACCCCTCATATCTCTGACCACTGCTGGTAGTCATATGCGCCCACCCCTCATATCTCTGTCCACTGCTGGTAGTCATATGCAGCCACCCCTCATATGTCTGGACACTGCTAGGAGTCATATGCACCCACCCCTCATATGTCTGGACACTGCTAGGAGTCATATGCACCCACCCCTCATATGTCTGGACACTGCTAGGAGTCATAGGCACCCACCCCTCATATCTCTGTCCACTGCTGGTAGTCATATGCAGCCACCCCTAATATGTCTGGACACTGCTAGGAGTCATATGCAGCCACCCCTCACATGTATGGACACTGCTAGGAGTCATATGTACCCACCCCTCATATGTCTGGACACTGCTAGGAGTCATATGCACCCACCCCTCATATATCTGGACACTGCAAGGAGTCATATGCACCCACCCCTAATATCTCTGACCACTGCTGGTAGTGATATGCACCCACCCCCATGTCTCTGTCCACTGCTGGTAGTGATATGCACCCACCCACATATGTCTGTCCACTGCTGGGAGTCCTATGCAGCCACACACCCACCCACCCACCCCCTTGGTGCAGTACACTGCTGTCCTGGGCCTCCACACACACCAATATAATGGTGATATTCTGCACCAGGCTGTAAGCCAACATTCGTGGCGTGTGTACGCCTTGTATCCCAAATGTACTGGTGCCGTAGGGGTACATGTGACACGGACCGTACCCCCGCATTCAGAGGGTGTGTATGGTCCGTAACACGCGTACCCCTACGGCCCCAATCCAATAGTGATACGGCCCGTACCCATGCTATGAATGTGTGGGTACGGTCCGTATCACTATAGTGGTGGTGCCGTAGGAGTACGCGTGGTACGGCCCGTACACACGCTCTCAGAGCGTGTGTACGGTCCGTACCACTATAGTAGTGGTGCCGTAGGAGTACGTGTGGTACGGCCCGTACACGCGCTGTGAGAGCGTGTGTATGGTCCGTACCACGCGTACCCCTACGGCACCACTACAATAGTGATACGGGCCGTACACATGCTCTCAGAGCGTGTGTACGGTCCGTACCACGCGTACCCCTACGGCACCACGACAATAGTGATACGGACCGTACACACGCTCTGAGAGCGTGTGTACGGCCCGTATCACGCATACTCCTACAGCCCCACTACAATAGTGATACGGACCGTACACACGCTATGGATGTGTGAGTACGGTGCGTATCACTATTGTAGTGTTGCCGTAGGGGTACGCGTACACGTCCACTTCCGTTGTTGTGGGACTCAGGGATTGGTGGATGTTGGACCTGGCCCTTTTGGCAGGTTCACCCCTAAACGTTTTGCAATTATCCTGGCCTTTTTCCCTATGTAGTGTTAGTAGTTTTAGGCCTCTAGGCACTTTAGCACTGTGTCCCAGTGTAAAGTGCGTGCGCTCTGTGTTACATGTAGTGAGACTGGCCTGCCCTCCCATAGGAATGCATGGGGGATATGTGTGTCTATGGTAGTTCCTGATGTGAGAGGAGTGCAGGGGCAAGTTTGGTATGTGCGAACTCGTGAGAATAAATGCTACGCAGGGATGTGCGCAGATTTATTATAACTCTAGGAGAAGTGCCACTTCAAGAGGTTGGCATGTCTGGGTGCTGTATGATGTGAATTGCCTGTCTGGAGTTTGAGTGACAGGGCTGGGGAATTCCAGTAGCCAGGGTGAGTCTGCCCGGGGGTGAATGGAGTGATCTGCATGTAGATGGGAGGGAGGAGTTGCACCTGGGACCTGAATAGGGCTGGGCCTTCCCTCCACAATGCTGGCTCCACCCCCCGTGGTGCGTCTAATGTCCCTGGTCTGTCCTGTGAATAGAAGAGAGGGGCTGAGCAAAACAAAGTGCTCAAGTGCTCCTGAACCAGTTGTATCTGGTTCCCCCCTTACCTGTGCTGTGTCACAAAGGGAAATGTGTGTATAAAAGAACGGGCTGTGACCCCAAGAAAAGGTTCTTGTTTTTTACTTGAAACTGCCAGGGGCGTGCTGCTGCTGGGGCCCAGGGGAAGGCTTGCCTCCCTGGGCCCTGCCCAGCCCCTGGATGCCTGGAGGACTGCTTCTTTGGACCCTTCTTGCTTTTCTTGATACCTAAGGACTTGCTCTTCTTCAAGCAGGACTCTTGCTTCCCAGTGCCCTGGGAGCGCTTTATTTTTATGTTGCCCAGAGAGAGGAGATAGCGTCGGCAGCATTGCGCTTCAGGAAAAGAGCGAGGTAATCCCCCAGCGTAGGGAGTCCCTGAAGTGTGCCTTGTTCGGTGGGAGCCCACCCCGCTTATAATTTTATTTTTAATGCGGGTGCCCACCCCGCTTATTTCTTTATTTAAATCGTGGGTGCCCACCCCGCTTTTGCGTATTTACTAACGGGAGCCTACCCCGTATTGCCCGCAGAGAAATCACCGCAGCGGCCCGAGCCGCAATGGAGCCTCTTCCGGGCCGCTGCCCAGCGCGACCCGGAAGGAAGGCGAGACTGTTCCCGTGGGCGGGGCTTCCGAGAAGGAAGGTAAGCCCCGCGAGTGAGGAATGCTGGCAGAAATGGTGACGTGGGGCTCCCACGTGCAAGGGAGAGCCCCGCAGTGGCAGCAGAAGAAAACAAAAGTCCCGGGTCCCAGGAGGGGGCTCGGGTGAAGACTTGACACGGCCGCCGATAGCAGCGCGGGGCCCCCGTGAGGACAGGGAAGCCCCACGTGTGGGAAAAGAGAGAAGCAGCGCGACACTGCGGCCCTGTACACCGCGGCATCAGGAGAAGTGCTGCCGGTCCCAGCCAAGCCCTGTGGAGACCTGAGCAGCACGGCGGAAGGAGTCCGAAGTCCTGGGTCCCGAGAGGGGGCCCAGGTGAAGTTTAAAAAGGCCCGGGGCAGCGCCAGTGAGCCGGTGAGTGGGGCTTGATTATGCAGTGCCTGGGAGAGGCACACAGTCAGAGCGGCCCGACCGGCAGCGGGCCACTCCAACTTCGGGGTCATGTTTATTTTAAGCGCCCAGTGCGCTCAAAAAGGGGGCACAGTTGCTTTTAGAGCCTAAGTGGCTCCAACGCTTGGCATATTTATTTTTAGAGCCTGGGTGGCTCCAACGATGGCCATAATTATTTTAGGAACGCCCAGAGGGGCCCATGCTTTTCTTGTCTGGGCACATTATTTACTTTCAGAGCCCCGTGTGGCTCCAACGCCTGGCACACTTGTTTCCAGGGCCATTGAGAGCCCATGCCTCATAGTTAACTTTCCCAGCTGCCCAGCAAGTAGTGGGCAGCTGCAACGTTTAGGCCTGTGCCGATTGCACACCCTTGACTACCGCTGCCTAGGAAGCGCGCCTTGACTTTGGGGACACAGGGTATTTGAGCCCCCTTTCTGAGATGGCCAGTTGGCTAGGGGGGATGGTTAGATTTTAGGGCGCCAGGCCCTAATGTGATTTATGTTCATGTGATTATGCCTACTGTTATTAATGATTAGGATGTTGGTGTCCAATGCGTTAGACTTCTAATGTGGCTTTTGTGCTAAATATGATGTGGTGCTAGGAAATGTAATGTATGTAGTATGGTTACGCACCCTGTGTTGATACCTCTAAATGTGCGTTATGATTATGAGGTTAGTTTGCATATAATGGTTTATGCTAGTGAGAGTTATTCCCTAAGATGAGTGATGCTCAGGAGGTTAGAGTTTAATGTGTTTAGACTTGTGAGAGAATTGTGTAATGTGGTTATGCTGAAGCGGTGGGCGTACAATGCGTCGGCGCCTGATATGAGACTAAGCCTAATGTAGTTGATGTTACAGGCTGATGCTAAGTGCAGTGATTACCAGTAGTATGGGTTGTGTTCTATGTTTATGCTAAATTCTACATTTACTAAGTTCACTTTGTGATGGTTCTGACAGTGGTCCATGTGGCCCTGTCATGTGTACATAATCCCTTGTAAATATTGCCCAGTGCCAGTTGGCACAGTGTATATTGTGTGATTACCATTCTAATGTGTTATGATAATACAAAGGCTATTTTTATATAGAACCTTGTGTGGAGTTTCTTTTGTGGTGGGCCTGGGATGTTGTTGCTGGGTGCGTGCGCAAATGCTTTACACATTGCCTCCGGGATAAGCCTGACTGCTCGTGCCAAGCTACCAAGGGGGTGAGCAGGGGTTATCTTTAGCGTGTAACTTCCTTGCCCTGACTAGAGTGGTGGTTTCTGCTTGGCTTAGGCGCCCGCCTTAGCCAGCCAGAAATCCTATTTCTAACAGTGGACACGCCCCCCGAAGTGACCAGACCCTGGAGGTAATGTATGTCCTCAATATTGTAGGTTCTAATTTGGGTAGGGGGTATGTTTCCTGTCCCTCACCCCCCCTTGGCCCCTGGGTGTTGTTCTCACCTTCTGCGGCGTGTGCGTCGGGTTCGGTGCACCAGGTCATAGGCTAAGAGGGCCGGGATGACCCGTAGGATGGGGTCCATAGCTGTTCTTCGCGTACCGGGGCTCCGTTTTCACGTCGGACTCAGTTTTCCGGGATTTTTTGGCTGCCCTAAAAAAATAGCTGTGCGGAGTGATGTAGGGACGATTCGTACTTGCTGGTCCGTAAAACGCTGCCTGACTCCGTACGGACGTCGAGTACGCGCTGTCACGGATCAGACTCTTTGGTATTTTTTTGCCGTACGGTGTTTTGTACGTTTCGTACGGAAATGCTATTTCTGTACGAATCATACTTGCTGGATTGTACGGTGGATTTCCCGGGTACGAGTCGTACGGAGAATACGCTTCAATATTTTGTCAGTGAACCCCTTTAGAGGTTAGGTAGATATTGAAAAACAGAGGGGATATGAAGGACCCCTATTGGATGCCACTGTGTTGTTTGTGAGGAGCTGGTATGAAAGGTGGTTCTGACAATAGTTCACTGTCACAGCTGAGAGGCCAAGAATTCAATGTTCATTAGCTGAATTCCCTTCTCACCTTTCACATATGGTATGTCAAACAAGAATTTTCTCTGTGAAGAGATTGCACAACCATACAGAATATTGAATCATGTTGTTTTTAAACCGGCAACCTTCATAACAGTTCCTATTCCTGATACGTAAATGGTTGTCACTACCATAACATTAACATACCAATCATTCACAAGCAATGTCCACTCAGGAAACTCCAGAGCCCAATAAGGTGTGGTGCTTTGATTAGTGTATTCTGCTGGGGCAGAGTTATCACATTTCAGGTACCACTTACATTGCACTGACATTTCTCTAGATTACCCCGTCCTGTTGAGAAATATAGCCTGGTGAGATTATTTATCTGCACTACAGATCGTTATTTTGTTCGCAGGAGCCAGATAGTTTGGTAGATTAATATTCCTTCTGCAGATGGCTGCAAATACCCTAACTAGCAGTAGTGTGAATCTGATATGACCTAATATAGCCTTCCATGGGGCTATATTGGCAAAGGGCTGCTATAACAGACTATGGTCCGTATCCTCAAAGGTTTATCATCGGGTAAGCATTACTTTTTGAGCATTAACCCAATGCTAAACCCGTTTTGGGATTCACATACCAATGCAAATACATATTTGTGTTAGGTTGTATGAAAAAGTAACGTATAGCAGCATGAAATGCTGCTTTGCACTAATTTGCGTTAAGTGGGTGTTACATGAGTGGTATATGGGCATTCCTATGCAACAACCCATGTTTTTTTACACTAAACCCAATTCACTAACATTAGTGGAAAGGGTTCCCTGCTTTTTAGACTTTGAATGTGTGCTACACTGTGCAGCACACATAAAAAGTAGTAAAAGCTTTTAGACATGTTTAGGCATACTATTTTGTACAGGAATGGTACCCTTCCTGAACAAAACCTATTTGAGACTCAGGCACACACCCTAGCGCTATGGCACTAAGATGTGTGCAGGCGCATGGCTGCTGAAATTAGTGCCAGCGCTAGGTAAAGGGTAGAAGAGTGGCATTTCCCTGTGAATATGGCACTCTCTTGCTCTCTTCTTGTCAGGCTAAGCAGTGCAGCCTCTAAGGGGGCTGTGCTGCGTTTCATGACAGCTTTGAGAATCAAACCATATCTGTCTTTCAGAAATGGTTTAATATCTAGATAACCCTGCCGGGATCAACACTCGGTGGGATCATCTCTTGCAACAAATATTGTGGAAACCATAATCAGGTCATCTTATCTAAAAGCATGTGTATTCTAATTGACCTCTCAAAACATCTCCGCAGAACATCGATGAACATTCTTTTGTTTTGTACATTGTAAATATACTGTGTAGTATGAATCTGCTTTTTGAAATGTTTTGACTCCTTTTAAGTTATGCTTTTGCTAATCTAATTTATGCTCATAGCAAATAAGTTGCTGTTATAAGGGTCTATGTTAATATTGTACTAACTATTTGTTGAAGAATTAGTGTAGAGTTTTTATCGGGAGAAGTGTGGGAATGCTGAGTGGTAGGAATGTTATGGGTCCTCACAGATTCCGGGATTTCCCTTTAGAGAAATGTGAGGAAAATCTTGATTTTGGTGTTTGAGGCTATTCTGTGTAAGAAAGGGTATTGGGATCCACACAAGATACACCAGCTCAGACTACCTTAGGTACCTTGTTTTAAAAAATGTCTAGGGCTGCAGGTTTACCCGGAAGCCGATTGAGCCCTGACCTAAATAACACACCTGACCACATTGTCTGAATTGGTCAATTTGCAAGGCAAAATCTTGATCTTTCCTTGTGTCTTAGGGGGCCTCGGGAGCTTTCCTTTCACAGGTAATAGTCCATTCACACAAGAGGGGTATTAATGTTATTGAGAGAAGTTTAGACAGAAATATCCCAGCACTCCAAAGTTACAATTTTTATTCGTATTGGCTATTAGCCAGAAAGACAGAGAACAATGTATTATCAATGATACACTGGCTGCAGAACAAATTGAGATTCTCACAGAAATATAATAAAGTATAACTTTAATTGAACATATTTCCTGTGAAGGAAGATCGCAATTGTGAGAAAAAATCAGAGTTCCCTAACACATATGGTTCTAGTCAACAGTTCATAAAATAAAGACTCATAGTCTCAGAATCTTGATCCAAATGGATGACAGCCGACACGTGTTTCGTCACGTTGAGTGACTTCCTCAGGGCTGTAAAGAGAATGTCATAAACTCTTTTAACTGTACAGGATGTACATAGTATTTGTATACTCTAATTTCTAAGATTTTTACAGTGATTAAAAGATTTGAAAATGACAAATACCTGATGAAAAAATTGAAAAAAGAGAGAAGATGCCATGTGGAAAGCAAGAGAAAGTCGTGCTAATTGATCAGACCAAAGAGGAGAAAGCAATGAAGAGGAATTTTGCCTGTTTTGTACTCGATACTATTAATAATAGTATCCCATCACCATATCATGTGCCATAGAATAGATCATTGAACAAAAGTGATCTAGAGATAGTCCAAAAACCCAGAGAAGAGCAATAACACTGACCTTTTCTTTGCCGCTCCTCTTAGCTGTGGCACATAGGTGCTTCCAGAGGGCTCTGTACCTCACTCCCGCGGTTGTTCCATACGTGCCGGCAATACCCCTGGAGGGCTCCCCCGGAGGCGGAGGGGTGCTTGCAGCCCCTGCACTGGCGGGCTGGTGGGAGGCTGACGTGCACACGCTGGGGGACCTATACAGGGACGGTGAGCTAATACCGTACGAGACCTTGGTGTCGGAGGAAGGGCTCCCGCCCGGCGGGTTCCTTACACACCGCTCGCTCCTAGCGAGGTTGACCGCTAAATGGGAGAACATGACTGCGGAGCCCCGCCAGCACCTGACCATGCAGTACCTGCACGTCATGGGGAGGGGCGGGCACCTGGTCCGCTGGTTCGCGGCTTCGCTGCGGGAGCACACGGCGGTTGATCTGGGCCCGCTCCGCGTCAAGTGGGAGCGGGACCTGGGGAGGCCATTCGCGGATAAGGAGTGGGAGAGGGTTCTTAAAGGCCCAGTGCGTGTCCCCAGAAATATGCGGTTCCGCCAAATCCAGCTGTTCATAGTACACAGGGCCTACCTCACACCTGAATTGATTAACAGGTATTTTCACCGTGATGACGCACTCTGCCCTAGGTGCGGAGAACCGGGGGCGGGGTTCTTGCACATGCTGTGGAGCTGCCCTGGGTTGAGCGCCTATTGGAGAGAGGTCAATGGGCTGCTGCAAGGGAGTGTGGGCCGCAACATCCCATTTGACTGGTCCGTGCACATTTCACACCACTTCAAGAGACCACCCAAAGACAAGGTAACGTCCCGATTCATGGACCTGGGGCTCGTAGTTGCAAAGCGCCTCATCACCAGGAGATGGAAGGCACATGACTCACCACACACACGGGCATGGAGCTCCTCATTCCAGGCGTGGGCTAGGGCGGAGGGGACGGCCATCCGCAGGGAGGAGACCCTGGGGCTGCGGAAGGAACATATGGCGGATCGCTGGGAGCAACTACTTGCTGAGCTCCGGCGTTTAGAAGGGGAGGGACACACGGGCCTTGAGGGGATGGCTGGAAATGCCTGCGCGAGTCACGGCGTGCGACCAGCTGCCCCGTAGATGGGATGGCATAGTCCCTGATGCTTCTGACCCATAGATAGGGGCGCCTGCGGCCACATGGGGACGGTTGCAATCTTGGGGTTGGGGGGTGCGGTCCTGGGGGTGACTGGGGAGAGGGGGGGTCGTGGGTGGGACACGGGGGGGAGCACTATGTGTACAACTATTTCGGCTGCCACTGTTCTGAGTTTTTCTTTTTGACATGTTTACGACCCATTTGTTCTCAACGCCTAAGTTGCTTGGGTGATACACATTTGCATGTACGGCTAAGTGGCTGGTGTATGGTGGCTGCTGCCCCTCTTTAAGAGACAACACCGGAACTGATGAGGTACATGCACCCGGCTCCCGGGCAGGTTGCGGTTGGTACATTTCTTGATTGTGGGGGATGTCTAGCTGGCTAGACCAGACACGGATCAGCAACCCGCATATGTTCATATACTTCTGTGTGTAATGTATCCTACCGAAACATGTATTCTTTCTTTGTTATACTTAAAAAAAAAAACAACAATAAAAACAGATTGGCAAAAAAAAAGGAGGGAGGGAGCACACTGCTTCTCATCCCGGCACAGTTACCCCCCCCCAAAAAAAAAAAGTACAGTAGTCAAAGACAGGTGGAAGGTGCTGTTAATGGCCATGCATAGCTAAGAAAAGGTTTCAGTTGCCATACAAGCTCTATGGAAGAAAGGGCAAGAGAGAATTCAACATATTGAAAAGTACAAAGAAGATGGATTAGAAGAGGCTCTAGAAAAGGAGAAAAGAGTAAGAGAAAGAAAGGAGAGTGAATAGAAAAATCAAGAAAGTGAGCAGGAGAGACAGGAAGGGAAGACAGATGAAGCAGGAATGGGATAGTGGGGAAAAGTCTGAGAGAGGCAGCGGGGACAGAACTTGGGAAATTGAGAGAGAATAGAGAAAGTAAAAGAGAGCCTACAGGAGCAAAATGCATAGATAAAAAGTAATTGGAGATTTTAGGTTGAATTTATAGCTTACCATATTTTGGGCAATACCCTGGCCCAATATGATTGCACAGCACAATTTTGCACTTTATTTTCTAAAAGGAATCTTAGTGCAAGATCCAAAAATCACCTTAAAGACCATACCGGTCTTTAAATTCGTAATATTTTGTACTTGATTCAAATTGATTTTTACAAATTGTTTAACAATGACACCCTCTTGTTATTTGTTACTGTATGCTGTTGGGGTGAAGAGGTGATGCCTTCTCTTTCAATGCATATCAGCCATGTCTACATTTGCTGGTATAGTCCCTAGAAAATGCAACCTACATGCTGAGTTCTAGTATTTGGCTTTCTAGTCCACATTTAAATATGTCAGTCTTTTAACTGTTTCATAACATGAAGCTTGATTTTTAGCTGCACCTGGGGTATTGCAAAACAATCCCTCTGCAAGAAAATGATTTCCATTTCTAGTACTTATGGCAAGCTTCCATGCTTTTTACATACGCCACTCAAAAAAAGCATGTTTGTCCAAGAAATATTAGCCATATAGAGTGTACCACCTTGAGAATTCTATGCGAGTGTGTCCATAATTACCAGGAAGTCATCATCAGAGATATTATCACAAAGCACGATCCTAGATGCAAACTGTGAACCCACCTCTCAGTGATCAGAGGCAGTGCTTCTGGCTGCCCAACTACAGCTCCTCTAACTGGAGATAGAACTAGCATCCACAGCCAGTCCACAGGCATTAAATTAACTTCTCCAAGGCTCATACAATCACCTATCCTTTACCATGCCTACCTGTCTTGCTAGCCGATGTCTAAGAAAGGTCTCCTCACTACAATACCCTTCGCACAACCTACCTGTAACCAACGGTGAAGCCTGCTTCAAGGCTATGCAGTTTTGACTGGTGCTTTTGATGAAATGTAACTGAACTAGCCATCTTTTGTCACAACCTTATTGTGGAATTAATTGTGGGGCCTTTCTAACTAACCCAGTAAAATGACATTACATTTTTATTTAGTTTGCCCTAAAATGTTTAAAACACACTGCATACCATTAATGTTTTATGGATATCCTCCAAGCCCTCTGTAAAGTTATTTAAAATTAGTGATGAGTTATTGAAACCTCACTTACAAAGTTAGTTTGATTTGGAATCTCTACACTTTATGAAGAAGATGAAGTTTCCTAAATTCAAGTGAGGTAAGATTTTATACTTTTGGCACTTCCAGATGTGATGTTTTCCTGATGCAGAATGTCCCAGGTAGGACATCCACCCTCAAAATATTTTGGGTGTGGAGGCTGGACATCCATCACCTGAGGTAAGAGCTGTGGGAGGGAGGGCTCTGATCTGAGGCCAACTTTCTTTTTGTTTTTTAAAGAACTTAATAAGCGTTGCATCATACAGATCTTGAAACAGATTAGAAAATACACAAAGTTGCGTGCAAGTCTTTTTTGCACGTTTACACCCTTCAACATTAAATCTCATTTCATTGATGGGATTTTGAAAAGTTGATTGTGGTTGCTTTAATATTTACCCTAAATAAATTCACATATTTCTTTAAATAGAATCACACAGTATGCACCTAAATATCAAAACCAGGACATAGAGGACACAGAATATCGCGGATAGAATATCAAATCGAAAATATCGACAAGTAAGTATAGGTTTTCCATACCTTACTCCATATGTACGTACTTGCGCAATAGATATGTCTTCAATGTATCTAGCTTTGGAGTTACGAATAATAAATACATACATCCCAATATGCACTTACTGTTAGAACTGGGATTCCTGGTTGGCTGATGTATACACCCAGGCAGGAACAGCTACACTAGTCAGGGTAAGCTAGATACACAATAAGATAACATGTGCTCACCCTCTTCTAGCGACGCACAGAGCCGTCAGGCTTATCTACAAAGGCAATGTGTAAAGTATTTGTGAAACACACAAACACATTAACACACTTCAGCCGAAAGCTGGACCTCACCTTATCTGACAACCTGTAAGATTTACTCTTAACATGGATGTTGTCCCCTGTATCCACATCATGGGTACACATGTGAGAAGTCCCAGGGATAAGGGAGAACAGAAAAGAGTATTGCCTCAGCACTTGGTGGCAGTCTCTCTGTGTTGTTCAGGAGTTAGAGAGGGGGAAATCATTACTCCTTCCACAGACCCATCCTTGTCTTGAAGTCCAAGAGTTCAGGGAGAGGTTCACTCTCCTCTTCGCTCCTCCATCAGTCACCAACAGCATATTAAACTCAGACCTCTCAAAGTGGTATTTAAGGCGATTAACACACAGCACCCTGTGGGATTGCATAGGGGTCTTGAGGTCCACCATGTATGTGGCCTCACCTTTTTTTCAATCACCTCATATGGCCTATTCCAGTGAACCTGGTGGGCCCTGGGCTCTGCTGGGTCCATCACCCACACTTTCTGACCAGATTGAAATTCCACAGTGGTAGACTTTTTGTCATACCACTCTCCCAATACTTCCGGGCTGGCTTCAAGGTTACAGGAACTTTCTCACATAACTTAGCCACCTGGATTCTGAAGGCCAGGATGTAGCTCAGTACATCCCGGAGTACCATCCTGGGAGCTTGCTCCCTCCCTGTTTTCCCCAGACTCAGAGTTCCTCTTAGTGAGTGTCCAAACAATAGCTCAAATGGACTGAAACCCACTCCTCTCTGTGGCACCTCACGGTAAGCAAAAAATAATAATCATGATAACAGAAGTATCAATGCCCAATGCATTTCGGAACCAGCCGGTTCCTTCGTCAGGGGCCAATCTGTTTAAATGTTCAGTGTGTTATTCTCTTAAATAGTAGAAGCTTGTGTCTCTCAAAAAGGAGGTGCAAACGATGCTGATGAAATAACTGAATGAGAGAAAAACCGACAAGCTCCACACAGAGTAGACGAGTCAACCCTGACGAAGGAACCGGCTGGTTCCGAAATGCATTGGGCATTGATACTTCTGTTATCATGAATTATTGATGTGTTATTTCATTTTTGTATAATGTGATTGTCAGGTCACTATACATGAACTTTGTATGATTCTGTATTCTTTATGAAAATAGTGTTTGAACTGTTTAAGAAACAAGTCGTATACACATTTTCATTGTCTTGCACTAAATGTAAAATGTTTCAGATAATTTGATGGTTGTATCTTTGCAAATTAAAAGTACAACATGATTTCTAAAATTGTTTTGGTGTCAAACTAGACACGTTGTGAACAGTGCACAGTTACATACAGGCTCTCACCCTGTCAGTATTTGTACTTCAGCGCAGTAGGAGAGGACAAACTCCTACATAACTGTAGCACCGCTGCTCTAGATTCCCTCAGAGCTTTGAAAAAATGTTTTTGAATTATACTTACCGGAGTGCTCTCCCTTCATAAACGATTCAACATTGTAACTGAGCACCATATATTTTGGGATACGGAATTTGGACTCATGTGCAGACAATTATTTTAGACTTAGCTCATGGGCCAATTTTCCTTTCCTCCATAACCAGTCTCCTTTCCACGAGAGTATGTTCCTTTTCAACTTCATCAAGGGCTTGTTCCCTGTCATTCTTGGCAAGCTCTAGTCTGAATTTTCTCTCCTCCCTCCTGTCTGACAGCTTTTCTGAGGACAGGTTGCTTGAAGACACACTGCTGCCTGCTATAGAGTGGACTACTTACTGGTCCTGGGAGGAAATTGCACCCGGCTGTAGGCAGCATGGCAATCACCCTCTGTCAGGTCTTGTTCTGGTCCCTCCCCAGACACAGATCCCTAGTCATCCACTTCTCCTTCTGGGTGGGCCTCTGTTCATGTGCTCAACGTTTTCTGAAGCCCTGCCTTCTTGGCACTTCCTTTGTGGAACACCCCTTTCTCCTGACAGAACCCCTTGAGCTGAGCCACTCTGTATGATTCCAGGTTGGGTAGCTCAAATGCCATCTTGCCAGGTAGGACCATAGATGTTCCAGAGAAAAATGGGACTTGGGCAAAAGGACTTTGAAAAAATCAAAAGATGTCAGAACATTGAGAATTGAAAAAGGCTTGCATTGCTCTCAGTGTAGAGCTGAAGTGAACAATGAGTCACTATGTGGTATTGCACAAACACAAGTCCTATCACACCACTGATCACCAATGGTAGAACTGGGATTCCTGGTTGGCTGAGGTATGCATCCAGGCCAGGCAGGAACCACCACTCTAGTCTGGGTAAGCTAGATACAGAATACAATAACCTGTGCTCACCCTCTGGTAGCTTAGCACAGCGGAGTCAGGCTTATCTACAAAGGCAATGTGTAAAGTATTTGTGCAACACACGCACACACAGTAATCAATCAAAACACAACAAAACAACTCCACACAGGTTGAGAACAATCGAAAATATTTATCTGAGCAAAATTAGATCAAAACGACAAATATCCAATTAGTAGAATTGTGATATGAATTTTTAAAGAATAAACCAAAAACAGTGCATAGAAATCACTACTGGTTAAAAGGTTTGGGGAGAGGGGGAGGAGCCTAGCGCGTAACCAAGATGGCCGCGTAGGCTCAAGGCTCCCGAGGGCCTCCGCAACCTCCCACGTCTATCCTGAATTAATCCTGGTTTTGTCGACGGGCTTTTGTTGATGAGCTTGAGCTGAGGTGCCATCCGTTCTCCAAATTCAAATCGGGCTCGGGGAACCGGAATGGTTGCGATCTGAAGTTTACGGCCTGCTCCTGCCTTGGTCCCGAACTCGAGTTGGTGAGGTGCCCGGGTACGAAGTGAACAACAGTGGAATGCAGGGCCTGGCCTGTCATGTACCCCGCACGTTCACTTTCGTTTTTGAACCTGTTTGCTGACATCGGCTGAGGGACCTTGATGTTCCAGAGGAGCGTGGATGGTGGAGTGTTTGGCCTGGATCTCAGACTATACACAGGCTACAGTCCGTGACGGCTGTGGTCCCTTGAATTAGCTGTCTGGTCCCTACTCCTGTGCTGGCAGGTGCCGATCTCAGTGGTCACCGGACGATGGCAGCGAGGCTGGACAGAGATAAGCAGAAACCCAAGAATACCCGGCGGGGAGTTTACACCCAGGCTAATAACATGGACCGCTATGCGCAGACAAAGGGATCCCCTGGTGGGTCGCATAAATCGCCGGAAAGGTCCAAGGATGTCTCGGGCCTATCTGCTGACTTGACTTTGATAGACGTCATGGGCGCCATTGAGGAGATGAAGGCTGCAGTGGGTCAGCAGTTTGATACCCTGGCTCGTAAATTGGATGCGGTCCTGATCGATGTAAATCTGGTCAGGGCGGATCTGTCTAAAACGAATGAGCGGGTCAATGCTTTGAACCACACAGCGTCGAGCCTAACTGTGGACGTGGCCGCCCTGCAAAAGGAGGTTCATAGGTTACGGCTGGCCAGTGACCTAACTGACCGTCGACTTGAGGATTCCGAAAGCAGGGCCAGGCGGAACAATGTTCGTATAATTGGGGTACCGGAACGATCGGAGAACCCTGCTGCTGACCTTTTTGTGGAGGATCTGGTGGTCAACCATCTCGCACCCAAGGGGCTGAGCAAATTCTTTGCGGTGGAGCGGGCTCACAGAATTCCGGGTGGTGCACCGAAAGTGGGTGCTCCCCCGCGGCCTATAATTGCCCGACTTTTTAACTTTCGGGACAGAGATGCTATCATTCAGGCGTCGAGGGTGACTGGGCCGCTGAAATTTGACAACTCTAACGTCAGCTTCTATCCAGACTTTACGCAAGCGGTCCAAAAACAATGACTGGGATTCTTGGGCGTCAAACGGCGCTTGAGGGACATGGAGCTGAAGTATGCGATGCTATTTCCGGCCAGGTTGCGGGTTGAGTTCGAGGATCGCTCACACTTCTTCGACCGGCCGGAGGCGGTTGGAGATTGGTTGGATACCCTGCCTCGGAGTCGAGATCGGGATGGTCAGACGGCCGAGAGTGGCGAGGGTTCGGCGGAACAGGACTAGAACTTTGGTTCCCGGTGATGGACTAGGCTGGTGACGTTTTGTACCTTAGCTCTATGGGACTCAAGTTTGGTGCAATATGCCCTTCAAATGCTCGGAGGTTGTGGAGAGCATATTGGGCCCTTTCCTCCTTCAGGGGTTCTTTTTGTGGTTCAGTATATGTTAGGGCGACAGGCACACTGCAAGTTGGGGGGGCTCAAGCAGGGGTGCAGGGAGGGGGGAGTTGTGGTTTGGATATTGTGGGGAAGGGGGGGTGTTGGGGACTGTTTGTTTGTTTCACAAGGCAATGTGAGGTTAGCTGCTGATTTGTCCTGGTTGTGTTCTCCGGGATGTGGGCATCATGCACGGGAGCGGGGTGGGGGGTAAGGGTTTGAGAATACTTTCGTGGAATGTGAACGGACTGGGGGATAGGATCAAGCGCGGGGTGGTGTTGCAGTTTTTGAAACGGATCTCGCCCGACATTGTTTTCCTGCAGGAGACACATCTGATTGGGAACTCCTTCCATGCCCTGAATAGGCGGGGCTATCGCCTTGCTGTTCACTCTGGTTTCACTTCTGGCTCTAGGGGAGTTGGTATCTTGGTCAGGGCCTCTCTCCCGTTGGAGGTGGACGAGGTGCTCCATGATGATAGAGGGCGATATGCAGCATTGGTGGGGAGATGGGAGGGTAGAACTGTTTCGCTCGTTGCTGTCTATGTGCCGCCGGGATTGCAGACGGCTACATTTGCTGATTTGGGGCGTTTGGTCCTGGGACTCCCTGGGGGGGTTCTGGTGTTAGGGGGTGATTTTAACGCTGTTGTATCCGGTATAGAGGACCGTCACCCCCCCAGGGATCTCCCTAGAGCCCAGGCCTGGCTGGGTGGCTTTCTAGATACTTTAGGACTCATAGATTGCTGGAGACTGATGCACCCGGGGCAGGCACAATACACCTTCCACTCGGGGGCCCACGGGAGTCTCTCGAGACTTGACTATATACTTATGTCGGCGTTCCAGGCTGGAATGGTCGGGGAGGTGCGTCATTTGGCCCGAGGTATTTCTGACCATTCCCCTCTATTGTTGCAGATGGAGGTTGTTCCTGGGGCAGAGGGAAGAGTAGCGCCAATTAACCCCT
This sequence comes from Triturus cristatus, assembly GCF_964204655.1. Taxonomy (NCBI): domain Eukaryota; kingdom Metazoa; phylum Chordata; class Amphibia; order Caudata; family Salamandridae; genus Triturus; species Triturus cristatus. Next base: position 745,388,170 of record NC_140583.1, read on the forward strand.
GGTATTTACGTAACCCTAATATTAGCGCGGAACTGGTTAAGTCCATTGATCACTACTTCGACAGTGTCGTCTGCTGTCTCCCTATGGGAAGGTTATAAAACGGTGATCCGGGGGCATGCCTTGTCTCTTATTTCCCATGCTAGGAGGTGCGGGAGGGAAGAGGTGGTTCACCTGGAAACTGACATCGCTGAGATGGAGGGGGATTTGGAGCGGGGTGTTACGGATGAGAAATTGCACGTTCTCAGCCTTAAACAGTCAGATTATAGAGCTCTGGTCATGGATGCTGCTAAAAGGATGAGTAGAGAGCAACAAGGACGACTGTATGATGTGGGAGATAACGCCGGAAAGTTGATTGCTTGGTTGGACAAGAAGGAGAGAGCGAGTAGAGTGGTGCCGGTTGTGGAGAGAGTGGATGGCGTGTGTGTGACTGACCCGGTGGAAATTGTTAACTGCTTCGCGGATTACTTCCGTGGGGTATACTCTCCGGTCTCTGGGCGTTCGGAGGAGGACTCTCATCTGTTGCTTAGAGATATTGCATTGCCGTCCCTCTCGGAGGCTGATAGCATATTGATGGAGGCGAAGTTGTCGCCGGATGAGATTGCTTTGGCCATTCGCTCGATCGCTTCTGGTAAGGCCATGGGTCCCAATGGTCTCCCCATTGAACTATATAAGTTGCGTCCAGATAAGATAGCACCGTATCTCCGTGACATGTTCCTCGCTGCACGGGCGGCGGGCTCCCTCCCCCTTGACCAACGTCTTGCCACCATAGTTGTGATACATAAAGAGGGGAAGCCGCGAGACCGCTGCGCCTCCTACAGGCCTATCTCGTTGTTGAACGCGGAACCCAAAATTCTGGCTAAGGTATTGGCCAATCGTCTGGTTCGGGTCGTGGGCGACTTGATTCATCAGGACCAGTCCGGTTTTATACCTCATCGTAATACCGCCCTGAACCTGAGGCGGTTGCATGGCGTGCTTGCTAGAGCAGAGTTTATGCGTGAGCCGGCCATCTTGGCGTCTTTGGACGCTACCATGGCGTTCGATACTTTAGAGTGGCCGTATATTTGGGCTGCGTTAGCGAAGTTCGGGTTTGGCCCTGAATTCATTGGGTGGGTAAAATTACTATACGCTGACCCATTGGCGCAGGTTGTGGTGAATGGTAGGGTGTTGGCTCCCTTCGCGCTGGGGAGAGGTACGCGACAAGGCTGTCCGTTGTCGCCCCTCCTCTTTGCACTTTCTTTAGAACCTCTCGCTGCCTGGTTGCGTTGGGAGCCGTCGTTGCGGGGCATTAGATGGATGCCGGAATTTGAGGACCGTGTCTCCCTTTATGCGGATGACATCCTTTTGTATCTCACCTCTCCTCGAAAGTCGCTAATTGTATTGGTGGACGTATTGAATTCCTTCGGTCGTAATTCTGGCCTGGTTATCAACTGGGCCAAGTCATGTGTTTACGTCCTCTCGGGCGAGGCCCCCCTCCTGCCGCGGGGATGCCCTATTCAGATTGCTACATTGGGGTTCAAATATTTGGGAATCTTCATATCACTGGACCCCGCGGTCCGCTATGCTCAAAACTGAATACAAATTAAATGATAGGGAGTACTTCCGATATGCACAGGTCTACCATGCGCTGTGTTCGGTTTTTCCGGATGTTGCTGCTATCCCAGAATATTCCCCGTTGGAAGATAGGGTGTTAGATGGCTATGTGCCCGACAGCACTATTTCTCTGATCTATAAAAAACTTATTAATGATCGTACGGACTTGCTGACCCATCTGCGGGATGCGTGGACGGCCGACGGATTGGAACTGGACGATGAGGATTGGGTATCGGCGGTGGCCTCCCCGAAAGAGGTGGCGATCCCGGCCCGCCTTAGATTTGTGCAGCTGAAGATACTCCATAGAGTGTATGTCACAGGGCCTGGTTTGATACGTATGGGTTATTCGAGGGATGGAATGTGTAAGCGTGGCTGTGGCTTGTTGGGTACCTTTCTTCATATCCTATGGGAATGTTCGGCGGTCGTACGATTTTGGAACGGGGTACATACTGTAATGGAGGAGGTCACGCATGTCGCTTTGTTACCAGAGGCCAGGAGGTGTTTGCTGAATGTCTGGGAACCAAATGACTATAATGCGGTGCAGACGCAGTGGGTGACTTTGGTCACAGTTGTGGGGTTCCCCGAGGCCGCCTACGATTTCGGTATGGAAGGAGAATATGGATTGGTGTATGTTCAGGGAAAAGACGGTGTATGTGGCGAGAGGCAAGCCTGGGAGGTGGACTAAGGTATGGGGTCCATGGAATTCCTATCGTGGAAATATCTGCGCTCCGCCTCTGCCGCGAGAGGCTGACGTCGCTTTTTCCCCCTAGCCGCACATTCTATGTAATTGTGTATGCTTTGTCCTCTTCTCCGCCGCCCCCCACTACCACCTCCTGTCAAGAGTTATTCCAGATAACGTGGATCTTCCCCCGTCCTGGGGAGCGCACGCTGCTATTTCGGACTCTCATTGCCTTGTTTGTGTGTTATTGTTTGTTTTTTAATAGAAAATATGAAACCGTCCTTTTTGATCGCCCTTGGACTGTGGCCGCGGCCTGTTATATGTGCTTACGAACTTTCGGGAGCATTTGCTTCTGGCTCATTTGAATGTATGACGTTGCCTTGCTGGCTCCCGAGCTTTCTAGCGGCCAGCCCTTGTGGTTGTAGGCCCTTGTTTGTAGGGTAATTACTGTAAGGCACTGTTCCAGGGTCGGTCTGATTGAAAATCAACCCAGACCGTACCTCAACAGAGAGAAAGTAAAGAGAAGGATCTATATGATAGAGGTCTAGGGTGGGGTACTTAGGAAGGGGGGAGACAGCATGAGTGTCTCATGTTGCCCTCACACATCCCGAGGGATGTCATGCTTCATCATCGGGCGGTGCTCCTCGTCGGGCCGGCGGTGCAATGCCCTACGGGTCCCCCGAAGGGTCTCTTTAGCGGAGATCTTTTAAGAGCGCTGCCGTTTGGTGCATGCGGGTATGTGGAGGGGAAGTACCAAGGTCAGTGGTGCTAGTGGTGTGTGCAGGAATAAAAATACCTAAGGGTTACCAGGGAAGCTAGTTTAATAAGAAGGTACCCTTGGTACATTAAAATACGTGGCAAAAGTGTTACTAATTAAAACGTGATGTGTTTAGTAGTAACTAAAGGTACAGGTCAAATGGTCGACATGTTTCGCGCCTAGTGGTGGTCAAAAAGATCCGGGGCGCTTCATCAGGACCAGTAGAGGTGAATAGTGTGGGGAGAGGTGCCCAGACTATGTGTAGTGGCGGGGGGTAAAATATCGCCCTCCCACTCGGCAATAAAGGGGGGGGGTTTAGTGTCTCCTAAACAGGTGGTGTCTGCAGGGAGAGGTATGTTATGCCCCCTTTGACTTAGACCTAGATCAAAGGGAAGATAAAAGAAGGAGAAATGCAGAAGTTAAAAACATATGCGGACTGGCCTTGTCGGTCCGCATAAGTACATAGTGATCCTGAGAGATCACACTTTTACAATGAGACAGTCATAATGTCGTGCACCCTGAAGCCCAGGCTATTCTCAGATTTCTATAGGAGCGAGGAGGCGTGGGTGTGGTCCCATGCTAGTCAAGATGTGGTTGGTCCCGGGCCCCGGTGGCGGTCACAGAACCCAGCTAGAGGTTCGATAGGTAAACTGCTGTACCCCGCGGGGCCCAGACACCTCCAACCTGGCTGTGCAACGGGCTCACCCGGCGTGTCATCCACTGGGAGAGTCAAGTAGGCACGTGTGTTGTATGTCCAACTCGAATCGTAGTTACAACACAGAAAGGTGCATTTAGAGTAATCTTACCTAAAGTAGGAGCTGGAGTTGCTCCTTGAGTTTAAAAAGCGGCGTAGGAGGCCCACACCATCTAGGGCTGTAAGTTGGAAAGAAAGCATAACAGTAGGAAATACCCAAAGGGTAAAAAGAACAAAAGTGAGGCGTTAGATTTAACTTACATCATAGCCGTTTGTAGAGCAGGAGATTTTGCTTACGTAGTGATCTGGGTAGCCTCGAATCATACTCACGGGTTGCTCAGGTGACGGCACTGGAAACCTGCCCGGTCCTGACGCCTGCTCGAAGGTGAATGTTGTTTGCCTTCCCCATTGTATTTAAAGACTGAGCCCCGTGATTGAAGGAGGTACCTGTTTCCGGTTCTGACGGCACGGAAGGTCATGAGAGGCCGGAGCTGCGCATGCGCGGTGAACTAAGATGTTTCCAGTGTTCTCTTAAGCATGCGTGAGGAGGTGCTTTTGGCGCATGCGTGGTGTGTGTTAGTTACTAGCGCATGCGGGCCTTGTTTACAAAATGTAAAGCCAGGAGCCAAAGATCAGATCACAAAAAAGTGGCAAAACATGGGTGTGACATTGTCTGCCCATCCTGTAAGATTGCCCGGGTCGAGGAGGTGATGGTATGTGGGCGGGGGCATATGTGAACTTGCTCACGGGTGTAAAAGGTGTGAAAGTTCACATCCGTTGCAGGCTAATGTTTTCAATTGAGCAGTGCACCTAAACGCTAATGTGACACACTAATTATTCAGTTATGTTGCTTCAGGCTGGTGTAGAGCGGTTTACACATAGTACATGCACACAACAGTGTCAATGTCAGAGCTCAGTCCATGGGATATCGTCATTAAGCCCCTGGGTGTCTGTGTGCAGACGGTGCACCCAGCGTTGTTCACGCCTAAAGAGCGACTCACTACTCCAGTTATTGTTGGATTCCAGAATGGTCCATTGGATCGCTTCGCACGGGTGTCCTTTTTCCAGAAAGTGGTTTGTCAGTTTTGTGGCTGCGCGCGCTCGTCTGATGGTACTTTTGTGTTCGCTGATCCTAGTTTTGATGGGTCTGGTGGTCATGCCTACATAGTAAAGTTCGCAGGGACACGAGATCAAGTATACACAATTTGTGGTGTTACAATTCGTGTGCTTCCTTTGTTCCCACTTCAGCTCGCCAATTTCTAAGACTTTCGTGTGTCGTGTCGTGGTGCAAGCACTGCATGAGCCACACGGGTAGTGCCCCTTGACTGCTGGCAAATCCCAGAGAGTGTTCTCTATTCTCGCTGGTTTCTGGCGTGGCCGTGTATTGATCAGTTGGTCTCTCAAATTGCTGGTTCTTTTGAAGGCAAACCGAGGTGCTGGGATGTTAAGTGTATCACTATTGATGATTTTCCAGTTGCGGTTGATGATTTTTTTAATTTTGTTGGAGAGGGGGGTAAAGGTTGTGACGCAGGTGATCACGTTGTTGGTCTCGGGCTCTCTTGTTTCCAGGAGGCCCTCACGAGTGTTGTTTCTAGCCCGTTTTTTGGCTTGGTTAATTACTTTTACTGGATAGTGCCTCTTCGCCAGATTGTCAGATAGGGTGTAGGCTTGTCTCTCAAAATCCTGTAGTTTGCTGCAATTTCGCCTGATCCTGAGAAATTGGCCATAGGGTAGGTTCTCCCGTAGAGCTTTAGGGTGGTGGCTCTTAAAGCTCAGGAGGCTGTTGCAGTCAGTCTCTTTTTTGTACGTGCTGGTGTGAAGTATCCCATTTTCTAGTTGGATCAATAAGTCCAGGAAGGGGATTTTCTCGTCACTGGAAGTCATGGTGAAGCGTAAATGGGGGTCCAGATTGTTGATCCACTCAAAGAATTTTATTGTCTTAGATGCCTGTCCTCTCCATAGGATCAGCACATCGTCTATATACCGTTTCCAGGTGACCATATGTCGATGAAATGGGTTGGCGTCTGTGAAGATGTGGTTGGCCTCAAAGTGTGACATGTACAGTCCCGCCAAGCTCGGCGCAAAAGTGCTCCCCATGCTGGTCCCTTGTACCTGGTGGTAGATGGTGGTTTTGTACATAAAATAGTTGTTAGTGAGAGCAAGGGTAATGAGGGCCGAGATGAAGCTTGCCGGTGTCGAAGTTGGAAGTTCTGAGTTATGTAACAGACTGCTTACCACTTCGATGGTTGCTTCCTGCGGGATATTTGTATACAGTGCTTCCACATCCAATGTGAGCAGTAAGTTGATTTCCTCAGTGTTTTCATCATTGATAGTTTGGATGAGGTTGAGCACATCTCTGGTGTCTTTGAGGTAAGCTGGAGTGGCCTGTACCAAAGGGCGCAAAAAGAAGTCACTGAACTGACTCAAGGGTTCCAGAAGGGAGCCTATCCCTGACACGATCGGACGGCCGGGGCAAGGGGTAACCCCCTTATGAATTTTAGGTAGAAGGTAGAAGTAGGGCATCCTAGGAGACGAATTCACCAGAAAGGCTGCTTCTTTTGAGGTGATCCATCCCTCTGTGGCTGCTTCGTTGACCATGGTCCTGATCTGATTCAGTAGCCTTGAAGTAGGATCGGTCTCTAGAATCTCGTAGTACTCAGTGTTGTTGAGTTGGCGCAAGCACTCCTTCTCATAATCCTGTATGTCGAGGATCACAGTGGCTCCCCCTTTGTCCGCAGGTTTTATTATGATGGAGTCATCATTCTGAAGGGTGGACACCGCCCTCCGTAGTTTTTTGGGGAAGTTGTTGTAGGCGTTAGGAGGTTCTAGTCGGTTAACCTCCTTGAGGACAGCTTTTTCGAAAGTGAGGACCTCGTGTGGGACCATACCGGCGCTGGGGGTGAATTTCGACGGAGGTCTCAGGCCAGTGTCGTCCTCAGTCTGTGTTTGGTTGTCTTTGAAAAAGGCCCTCAGTCTCACTTTGCGAAACAGTTGATGCAGTTCCTCGTTGGTTCTGAAGTTATCCTCCTGTGGGGTGGGCACAAACCCAAGTCCTAGTTCCAAGGCTGTGGTCTCGTCGGTGCTCAGAGGTCTCGAAGACAGGTTGACGATCAGTTTTTTTGTTGGTGTTGTGCCATGCTTCTCGTTGTTCTCTGTTGGTTGTCCGGATCTTGCCAATGTACCTGTTTGTTCCCTCTTCTTCTTCCTCTGCCTCTGCCCCTGCCTCTGTTCTGAAAAGGTGGAGGAGGGTTATGGAGGAACGGTTGCTGAAAACCCTGTTGTAGTGGGTTGTATGGTGGGTACCACATGGGTCCGTGTTGTGGGAATGGTTGGGGCGGGAAACCATAAAAAGGTGGTGGCCCTAGTGGTGGTGGTAATAGACCCTGTGGGTTGGACCGACGACCCCAGCTATTGTTACTCGAGTTGCTACCCGAAGAGTGACCTGAACGGTTGGACGTGGAAGATCCATCGTCAGAGATTGTGTCGGTCTCTGTGGGTTGGAAATCCTCTTTTGTATAGGGATAGATTTTCTCCCTATCGAATCTCTTCAGGTCCTTTTGTAGTTTGTTTATCTTCTGGTTAAGCAGGTAATCTCGGTGGTCAGAGATTTCTGAGTTTATTTCTGCTAAGCGAGTTTTATATGCAGAAAGGCTGATACTGGTTTTTAGGCCGTTCTCAGCTATATTAATTTTGACAATCAAGGCATCCGACAACCGTTTTGCGGTACTGATGATCAAAATGATCCAATCTCGAGTGCATTTCCATGCAATTTGGCTCCATTCGCGTCTGAATATAAGGTCTTCCAAAAAGATCCTTGGTGCCGTGCGGACCAACAATCCGTTAGGTGCTGAGTTCGCTCTGAGGTATTCGGTCATAATAGAACCGTGAAGAGCGGTCTTAACCTGAAGTTTTTTGAGAGAAGTAAGGGTATTCCAGTCGCCTTGTGCGCTGGTCCCTGCTGTGTTGCCATCACCATCTAAGAGTGATGGAGTTCTCAGGATTTCAGCCACAATGTCCTCACCGTAGCTGAGGCCTAGGTTCTCCCCCAGGGTTGAAAAAGACATGTCTCGGGGAGAGTAAGGTTCAGGGAGTGGAAAAGGGAGTGGGAGAGGAAGAGGAAAGAAAGGAGAGGGAGAAGAAAAAAGGGGGGAAAGACAGGTGAAAGAGAGGGTCCCTCGGCTGATCCGCCGTGCTAAATACTGTATCCAAAAAAGGAGGGAGGGGGGGGACCAGGAGCAAGTTAGTGGTCCAGTGCCTGTGCTCCGAAAAGTCAATTGGGTAATTACTGTAAGGCACTGTTCCAGGGTCGGTCTGATTGAAAATCAACCCAGACCGTACCTCAACAGAGAGAAAGTAAAGAGAAGGATCTATATGATAGAGGTCTAGGGTGGGGTACTTAGGAAGGGGGGAGACAGCATGAGTGTCTCATGTTGCCCTCACACATCCCGAGGGATGTCATGCTTCATCATCGGGCGGTGCTCCTCGTCGGGCCGGCGGTGCAATGCCCTACGGGTCCCCCGAAGGGTCTCTTTAGCGGAGATCTTTTAAGAGCGCTGCCGTTTGGTGCATGCGGGTATGTGGAGGGGAAGTACCAAGGTCAGTGGTGCTAGTGGTGTGTGCAGGAATAAAAATACCTAAGGGTTACCAGGGAAGCTAGTTTAATAAGAAGGTACCCTTGGTACATTAAAATACGTGGCAAAAGTGTTACTAATTAAAACGTGATGTGTTTAGTAGTAACTAAAGGTACAGGTCAAATGGTCGACATGTTTCGCGCCTAGTGGTGGTCAAAAAGATCCGGGGCGCTTCATCAGGACCAGTAGAGGTGAATAGTGTGGGGAGAGGTGCCCAGACTATGTGTAGTGGCGGGGGGTAAAATATCGCCCTCCCACTCGGCAATAAAGGGGGGGGGTTTAGTGTCTCCTAAACAGGTGGTGTCTGCAGGGAGAGGTATGTTATGCCCCCTTTGACTTAGACCTAGATCAAAGGGAAGATAAAAGAAGGAGAAATGCAGAAGTTAAAAACATATGCGGACTGGCCTTGTCGGTCCGCATAAGTACATAGTGATCCTGAGAGATCACACTTTTACAATGAGACAGTCATAATGTCGTGCACCCTGAAGCCCAGGCTATTCTCAGATTTCTATAGGAGCGAGGAGGCGTGGGTGTGGTCCCATGCTAGTCAAGATGTGGTTGGTCCCGGGCCCCGGTGGCGGTCACAGAACCCAGCTAGAGGTTCGATAGGTAAACTGCTGTACCCCGCGGGGCCCAGACACCTCCAACCTGGCTGTGCAACGGGCTCACCCGGCGTGTCATCCACTGGGAGAGTCAAGTAGGCACGTGTGTTGTATGTCCAACTCGAATCGTAGTTACAACACAGAAAGGTGCATTTAGAGTAATCTTACCTAAAGTAGGAGCTGGAGTTGCTCCTTGAGTTTAAAAAGCGGCGTAGGAGGCCCACACCATCTAGGGCTGTAAGTTGGAAAGAAAGCATAACAGTAGGAAATACCCAAAGGGTAAAAAGAACAAAAGTGAGGCGTTAGATTTAACTTACATCATAGCCGTTTGTAGAGCAGGAGATTTTGCTTACGTAGTGATCTGGGTAGCCTCGAATCATACTCACGGGTTGCTCAGGTGACGGCACTGGAAACCTGCCCGGTCCTGACGCCTGCTCGAAGGTGAATGTTGTTTGCCTTCCCCATTGTATTTAAAGACTGAGCCCCGTGATTGAAGGAGGTACCTGTTTCCGGTTCTGACGGCACGGAAGGTCATGAGAGGCCGGAGCTGCGCATGCGCGGTGAACTAAGATGTTTCCAGTGTTCTCTTAAGCATGCGTGAGGAGGTGCTTTTGGCGCATGCGTGGTGTGTGTTAGTTACTAGCGCATGCGGGCCTTGTTTACAAAATGTAAAGCCAGGAGCCAAAGATCAGATCACAAAAAAGTGGCAAAACATGGGTGTGACATTGTCTGCCCATCCTGTAAGATTGCCCGGGTCGAGGAGGTGATGGTATGTGGGCGGGGGCATATGTGAACTTGCTCACGGGTGTAAAAGGTGTGAAAGTTCACATCCGTTGCAGGCTAATGTTTTCAATTGAGCAGTGCACCTAAACGCTAATGTGACACACTAATTATTCAGTTATGTTGCTTCAGGCTGGTGTAGAGCGGTTTACACATAGTACATGCACACAACAGTGTCAATGTCAGAGCTCAGTCCATGGGATATCGTCATTAAGCCCCTGGGTGTCTGTGTGCAGACGGTGCACCCAGCGTTGTTCACGCCTAAAGAGCGACTCACTACTCCAGTTATTGTTGGATTCCAGAATGGTCCATTGGATCGCTTCGCACGGGTGTCCTTTTTCCAGAAAGTGGTTTGTCAGCTTTGTGGCTGCGCGCGCTCGTCTGATGGTACTTTTGTGTTCGCTGATCCTAGTTTTGATGGGTCTGGTGGTCATGCCTACATAGTAAAGTTCGCAGGGACACGAGATCAAGTATACACAATTTGTGGTGTTACAATTCGTGTGCTTCCTTTGTTCCCACTTCAGCTCGCCAATTTCTAAGACTTTCGTGTGTCGTGTCGTGGTGCAAGCACTGCATGAGCCACACGGGTAGTGCCCCTTGACTGCTGGCAAATCCCAGAGAGTGTTCTCTATTCTCGCTGGTTTCTGGCGTGGCCGTGTATTGATCAGTTGGTCTCTCAAATTGCTGGTTCTTTTGAAGGCAAACCGAGGTGCTGGGATGTTAAGTGTATCACTATTGATGATTTTCCAGTTGCGGTTGATGATTTTTTTAATTTTGTTGGAGAGGGGGGTAAAGGTTGTGACGCAGGTGATCACGTTGTTGGTCTCGGGCTCTCTTGTTTCCAGGAGGCCCTCACGAGTGTTGTTTCTAGCCCGTTTTTTGGCTTGGTTAATTACTTTTACTGGATAGTGCCTCTTCGCCAGATTGTCAGATAGGGTGTAGGCTTGTCTCTCAAAATCCTGTAGTTTGCTGCAATTTCGCCTGATCCTGAGAAATTGGCCATAGGGTAGGTTCTCCCGTAGAGCTTTAGGGTGGTGGCTCTTAAAGCTCAGGAGGCTGTTGCAGTCAGTCTCTTTTTTGTACGTGCTGGTGTGAAGTATCCCATTTTCTAGTTGGATCAATAAGTCCAGGAAGGGGATTTTCTCGTCACTGGAAGTCATGGTGAAGCGTAAATGGGGGTCCAGATTGTTGATCCACTCAAAGAATTTTATTGTCTTAGATGCCTGTCCTCTCCATAGGATCAGCACATCGTCTATATACCGTTTCCAGGTGACCATATGTCGATGAAATGGGTTGGCGTCTGTGAAGATGTGGTTGGCCTCAAAGTGTGACATGTACAGTCCCAGTCTTTCCAACTTACAGCCCTAGATGGTGTGGGCCTCCTACGCCGCTTTTTAAACTCAAGGAGCAACTCCAGCTCCTACTTTAGGTAAGATTACTCTAAATGCACCTTTCTGTGTTGTAACTACGATTCGAGTTGGACATACAACACACGTGCCTACTTGACTCTCCCAGTGGATGACACGCCGGGTGAGCCCGTTGCACAGCCAGGTTGGAGGTGTCTGGGCCCCGCGGGGTACAGCAGTTTACCTATCGAACCTCTAGCTGGGTTCTGTGACCGCCACCGGGGCCCGGGACCAACCACATCTTGACTAGCATGGGACCACACCCACGCCTCCTCGCTCCTATAGAAATCTGAGAATAGCCTGGGCTTCAGGGTGCACGACATTATGACTGTCTCATTGTAAAAGTGTGATCTCTCAGGATCACTATGTACTTATGCGGACCGACAAGGCCAGTCCGCATATGTTTTTAACTTCTGCATTTCTCCTTCTTTTATCTTCCCTTTGATCTAGGTCTAAGTCAAAGGGGGCATAACATACCTCTCCCTGCAGACACCACCTGTTTAGGAGACACTAAACCCCCCCCCTTTATTGCCGAGTGGGAGGGCGATATTTTACCCCCCGCCACTACACATAGTCTGGGCACCTCTCCCCACACTATTCACCTCTACTGGTCCTGATGAAGCGCCCCGGATCTTTTTGACCACCACTAGGCGCGAAACATGTCGACCATTTGACCTGTACCTTTAGTTACTACTAAACACATCACGTTTTAATTAGTAACACTTTTGCCACGTATTTTAATGTACCAAGGGTACCTTCTTATTAAACTAGCTTCCCTGGTAACCCTTAGGTATTTTTATTCCTGCACACACCACTAGCACCACTGACCTTGGTACTTCCCCTCCACATACCCGCATGCACCAAACGGCAGCGCTCTTAAAAGATCTCCGCTAAAGAGACCCTTCGGGGGACCCGTAGGGCATTGCACCGCCGGCCCGACGAGGAGCACCGCCCGATGATGAAGCATGACATCCCTCGGGATGTGTGAGGGCAACATGAGACACTCATGCTGTCTCCCCCCTTCCTAAGTACCCCACCCTAGACCTCTATCATATAGATCCTTCTCTTTACTTTCTCTCTGTTGAGGTACGGTCTGGGTTGATTTTCAATCAGACCGACCCTGGAACAGTGCCTTACAGTAATTACCCAATTGACTTTTCGGAGCACAGGCACTGGACCACTAACTTGCTCCTGGTCCCCCCCCTCCCTCCTTTTTTGGATACAGTATTTAGCACGGCGGATCAGCCGAGGGACCCTCTCTTTCACCTGTCTTTCCCCCCTTTTTTCTTCTCCCTCTCCTTTCTTTCCTCTTCCTCTCCCACTCCCTTTTCCACTCCCTGAACCTTACTCTCCCCGAGACATGTCTTTTTCAACCCTGGGGGAGAACCTAGGCCTCAGCTACGGTGAGGACATTGTGGCTGAAATCCTGAGAACTCCATCACTCTTAGATGGTGATGGCAACACAGCAGGGACCAGCGCACAAGGCGACTGGAATACCCTTACTTCTCTCAAAAAACTTCAGGTTAAGACCGCTCTTCACGGTTCTATTATGACCGAATACCTCAGAGCGAACTCAGCACCTAACGGATTGTTGGTCCGCACGGCACCAAGGATCTTTTTGGAAGACCTTATATTCAGACGCGAATGGAGCCAAATTGCATGGAAATGCACTCGAGATTGGATCATTTTGATCATCAGTACCGCAAAACGGTTGTCGGATGCCTTGATTGTCAAAATTAATATAGCTGAGAACGGCCTAAAAACCAGTATCAGCCTTTCTGCATATAAAACTCGCTTAGCAGAAATAAACTCAGAAATCTCTGACCACCGAGATTACCTGCTTAACCAGAAGATAAACAAACTACAAAAGGACCTGAAGAGATTCGATAGGGAGAAAATCTATCCCTATACAAAAGAGGATTTCCAACCCACAGAGACCGACACAATCTCTGACGATGGATCTTCCACGTCCAACCGTTCAGGTCACTCTTCGGGTAGCAACTCGAGTAACAATAGCTGGGGTCGTCGGTCCAACCCACAGGGTCTATTACCACCACCACTAGGGCCACCACCTTTTTATGGTTTCCCGCCCCAACCATTCCCACAACACGGACCCATGTGGTACCCACCATACAACCCACTACAACAGGGTTTTCAGCAACCGTTCCTCCATAACCCTCCTCCACCTTTTCAGAACAGAGGCAGGGGCAGAGGCAGAGGAAGAAGAAGAGGGAACAAACAGGTACATTGGCAAGATCCGGACAACCAACAGAGAACAACGAGAAGCATGGCACAACACCAACAAAAAAACTGATCGTCAACCTGTCTTCGAGACCTCTGAGCACCGACGAGACCACAGCCTTGGAACTAGGACTTGGGTTTGTGCCCACCCCACAGGAGGATAACTTCAGAACCAACGAGGAACTGCATCAACTGTTTCGCAAAGTGAGACTGAGGGCCTTTTTCAAAGACAACCAAACACAGACTGAGGACGACACTGGCCTGAGACCTCCGTCGAAATTCACCCCCAGCGCCGGTATGGTCCCACACGAGGTCCTCACTTTCGAAAAAGCTGTCCTCAAGGAGGTTAACCGACTAGAACCTCCTAACGCCTACAACAACTTCCCCAAAAAACTACGGAGGGCGGTGTCCACCCTTCAGAATGATGACTCCATCATAATAAAACCTGCGGACAAAGGGGGAGCCACTGTGATCCTCGACATACAGGATTATGAGAAGGAGTGCTTGCGCCAACTCAACAACACTGAGTACTACGAGATTCTAGAGACCGATCCTACTTCAAGGCTACTGAATCAGATCAGGACCATGGTCAACGAAGCAGCCACAGAGGGATGGATCACCTCAAAAGAAGCAGCCTTTCTGGTGAATTCGTCTCCTAGGATGCCCTACTTCTACCTTCTACCTAAAATTCATAAGGGGGTTACCCCTTGCCCCGGCCGTCCGATCGTGTCAGGGATAGGCTCCCTTCTGGAACCCTTGAGTCAGTTCAGTGACTTCTTTTTGCGCCCTTTGGTACAGGCCACTCCAGCTTACCTCAAAGACACCAGAGATGTGCTCAACCTCATCCAAACTATCAATGATGAAAACACTGAGGAAATCAACTTACTGCTCACATTGGATGTGGAAGCACTGTATACAAATATCCCGCAGGAAGCAACCATCGAAGTGGTAAGCAGTCTGTTACATAACTCAGAACTTCCAACTTCGACACCGGCAAGCTTCATCTCGGCCCTCATTACCCTTGCTCTCACTAACAACTATTTTATGTACAAAACCACCATCTACCACCAGGTACAAGGGACCAGCATGGGGAGCACTTTTGCGCCGAGCTTGGCGGGACTGTACATGTCACACTTTGAGGCCAACCACATCTTCACAGACGCCAACCCATTTCATCGACATATGGTCACCTGGAAACGGTATATAGACGATGTGCTGATCCTATGGAGAGGACAGGCATCTAAGACAATAAAATTCTTTGAGTGGATCAACAATCTGGACCCCCATTTACGCTTCACCATGACTTCCAGTGACGAGAAAATCCCCTTCCTGGACTTATTGATCCAACTAGAAAATGGGATACTTCACACCAGCACGTACAAAAAAGAGACTGACTGCAACAGCCTCCTGAGCTTTAAGAGCCACCACCCTAAAGCTCTACGGGAGAACCTACCCTATGGCCAATTTCTCAGGATCAGGCGAAATTGCAGCAAACTACAGGATTTTGAGAGACAAGCCTACACCCTATCTGACAATCTGGCGAAGAGGCACTATCCAGTAAAAGTAATTAACCAAGCCAAAAAACGGGCTAGAAACAACACTCGTGAGGGCCTCCTGGAAACAAGAGAGCCCGAGACCAACAACGTGATCACCTGCGTCACAACCTTTACCCCCCTCTCCAACAAAATTAAAAAAATCATCAACCGCAACTGGAAAATCATCAATAGTGATACACTTAACATCCCAGCACCTCGGTTTGCCTTCAAAAGAACCAGCAATTTGAGAGACCAACTGATCAATACACGGCCACGCCAGAAACCAGCGAGAATAGAGAACACTCTCTGGGATTTGCCAGCAGTCAAGGGGCACTACCCGTGTGGCTCATGCAGTGCTTGCACCACGACACGACACACGAAAGTCTTAGAAATTGGCGAGCTGAAGTGGGAACAAAGGAAGCACACGAATTGTAACACCACAAATTGTGTATACTTGATCTCGTGTCCCTGCGAACTTTACTATGTAGGCATGACCACCAGACCCATCAAAACTAGGATCAGCGAACACAAAAGTACCATCAGACGAGCGCGCGCAGCCACAAAACTGACAAACCACTTTCTGGAAAAAGGACACCCGTGCGAAGCGATCCAATGGACCATTCTGGAATCCAACAATAACTGGAGTAGTGAGTCGCTCTTTAGGCGTGAACAACGCTGGGTGCACCGTCTGCACACAGACACCCAGGGGCTTAATGACGATATCCCATGGACTGAGCTCTGACATTGACACTGTTGTGTGCATGTACTATGTGTAAACCGCTCTACACAAGCCTGAAGCAACATAACTGAATAATTAGTGTGTCACATTAGCGTTTAGGTGCACTGCTCAATTGAAAACATTAGCCTGCAACGGATGTGAACTTTCACACCTTTTACACCCGTGAGCAAGTTCACATATGCCCCCGCCCACATACCATCACCTCCTCGACCCGGGCAATCTTACAGGATGGGCAGACAATGTCACACCCATGTTTTGCCACTTTTTTGTGATCTGATCTTTGGCTCCTGGCTTTACATTTTGTAAACAAGGCCCGCATGCGCTAGTAACTAACACACACCACGCATGCGCCAAAAGCACCTCCTCACGCATGCTTAAGAGAACACTGGAAACATCTTAGTTCACCGCGCATGCGCAGCTCCGGCCTCTCATGACCTTCCGTGCCGTCAGAACCAGAAACAGGTACCTCCTTCAATCACGGGGCTCAGTCTTTAAATACAATGGGGAAGGCAAACAACATTCACCTTCGAGCAGGCGTCAGGACCGGGCAGGTTTCCAGTGCCGTCACCTGAGCAACCCGTGAGTATGATTCGAGGCTACCCAGATCACTACGTAAGCAAAATCTCCTGCTCTACAAACGGCTATGATGTAAGTTAAATCTAACGCCTCACTTTTGTTCTTTTTACCCTTTGGGTATTTCCTACTGTTATGCTTTCTTTCCAACTTACAGCCCTAGATGGTGTGGGCCTCCTACGCCGCTTTTTAAACTCAAGGAGCAACTCCAGCTCCTACTTTAGGTAAGATTACTCTAAATGCACCTTTCTGTGTTGTAACTACGATTCGAGTTGGACATACAACACACGTGCCTACTTGACTCTCCCAGTGGATGACACGCCGGGTGAGCCCGTTGCACAGCCAGGTTGGAGGTGTCTGGGCCCCGCGGGGTACAGCAGTTTACCTATCGAACCTCTAGCTGGGTTCTGTGACCGCCACCGGGGCCCGGGACCAACCACATCTTGACTAGCATGGGACCACACCCACGCCTCCTCGCTCCTATAGAAATCTGAGAATAGCCTGGGCTTCAGGGTGCACGACATTATGACTGTCTCATTGTAAAAGTGTGATCTCTCAGGATCACTATGTACTTATGCGGACCGACAAGGCCAGTCCGCATATGTTTTTAACTTCTGCATTTCTCCTTCTTTTATCTTCCCTTTGATCTAGGTCTAAGTCAAAGGGGGCATAACATACCTCTCCCTGCAGACACCACCTGTTTAGGAGACACTAAACCCCCCCCCTTTATTGCCGAGTGGGAGGGCGATATTTTACCCCCCGCCACTACACATAGTCTGGGCACCTCTCCCCACACTATTCACCTCTACTGGTCCTGATGAAGCGCCCCGGATCTTTTTGACCACCACTAGGCGCGAAACATGTCGACCATTTGACCTGTACCTTTAGTTACTACTAAACACATCACGTTTTAATTAGTAACACTTTTGCCACGTATTTTAATGTACCAAGGGTACCTTCTTATTAAACTAGCTTCCCTGGTAACCCTTAGGTATTTTTATTCCTGCACACACCACTAGCACCACTGACCTTGGTACTTCCCCTCCACATACCCGCATGCACCAAACGGCAGCGCTCTTAAAAGATCTCCGCTAAAGAGACCCTTCGGGGGACCCGTAGGGCATTGCACCGCCGGCCCGACGAGGAGCACCGCCCGATGATGAAGCATGACATCCCTCGGGATGTGTGAGGGCAACATGAGACACTCATGCTGTCTCCCCCCTTCCTAAGTACCCCACCCTAGACCTCTATCATATAGATCCTTCTCTTTACTTTCTCTCTGTTGAGGTACGGTCTGGGTTGATTTTCAATCAGACCGACCCTGGAACAGTGCCTTACAGTAATTACCCAATTGACTTTTCGGAGCACAGGCACTGGTCCACTAACTTGCTCCTGGTCCCCCCCCTCCCTCCTTTTTTGGATACGGCCCTTGTTTGTATCCTTTTAATGTGTAATAAAGGTTTCTTATAAAAAAAAAAAAAAAAAAGGTTTGGGGAGAGGATGTAGCCTTATGGCTAGAGTGGTCAACCTCCAAGCTGGGAAACCAGGTTTGAGTCACGGCAACGATGCTCAAAACATCCTGTGATCCTGGGCAAATCACTTAATCTCCCCGGGCATAGCAAAAATGAATGTGTCCTTGGGTAAGGAAACTGGTGCTATGTAAAGCGCTCTGAAACCCGATATCTTCGGGTCTAGTTTGCGCTATATAAAAAAAGGTTACTTGTGGTCATGAAGGAACAGTGCAAATCTAAAGTTCAGCCTGACCACGATGGAGGGCAGGCCAGCTACAGGACCAACGCAATGCTCACTGAGAAAGGAACCAAACTTCGATGCTGAGGGCATGAGGCATTGATCTTTTCCACACAGGCAGGTCACTGCGTCGTCGTTGAGCTACGCTGAAGTGAAGGCAATGCATCGCTATTGTGCTGCGCAGAGTGCTGTCGTTGAGCCGGACAGGATGTGCAACTGTCATTGTTGGATAGCCTCTGCACTGGCATCGAAGAGCGATGCAGTAGAATGTCTGACTCAGTCGAGGCAATGCATCAGTTTTTTATGAAAGCAGTTGCAGAACCCACTTCTGAGGCCCAGAACTTGGAGGGTGCACCTCAGGCATGGGTCGGACTCTCATATGGTAGAGTCCAGCAGCACAATCAGAATTTTAGGAAGTCTTTTATATGCCTGACAATTTAAAAAAACAAGAAGCAAGCCAGTAAACTCTTAGAGATCATTTGGAGGAAAGGCAGAGTCCATTTCTCCTTCAAGCAGAGTCAGGTAGCAGCAGGCAGGAAGGCAAAAGCAGAAAAGCAGTCCTCCCAGAAAAACATTCCAGTTGAGTCCTTTAGGCAGCTCAGCAGTCCTTTTGACAGAGGTTCAGTTCAAGATCCAGAAGTGTCTGATTTGTGGGGGTCATTGACCCAGCACTTATACCCAAAAGTTACTTTGATGTAGGGGTTGACTTTAAAATAACTTTCTGAAGTGCATAAGAATCCCTTTCAGCACAGTCCTGTCTGCCAGGCTAACTCTGGGGGTAAATCAGCCATGTGTGTGAGAGCATGACACAACCTATTTAGATTTAAGTGTGAACCACCTCTCCGGCTCCCTGCCCAGGAAGACTATCCATAAGCAGATGAGTGCAGATGTGTCCCCTGTCCCACCCAGAGACTAAGGGAACACATGGCTGTCTAAAGGGAATGCACACAGTGTAGCTGTCACCCAGCCCAAACGTGCATTGGGCTGGGTGACACAAAGAGCACAAAGAGCAGTCAGGTACAAAGAGCAGTAAATACAGTGAAAAGTCCTCTTATTTAAAGTGGCCTTTTCTAAAACAGTAATGTTAAATCCAACTTCACCAGAAGAAGGATTTATTATTACCATTCAAAACATATCAAACATGTAAAAGCTACTCCTCTCTGATTGGGAATTACAGCTTTAAAGTATATTAAGAAATTCCCAATGCTGGCCTCTGAGAGGCGTAGCCCTCACAGTAGTGAAAAACAAAATAGGCTGTTTGTCACTACCGGAACATGCAAATCACAAACGTACATGTCCTACCTTTCACTTACATAGCACCCTGCCATTGGGGTTACTTAGGGCTATCTTACGTATGATAAAAGGGGAGTTCAATGCTCAGCAAGTAGCTTTAAATGCCAAGTTGCAGTTGCTGCACACAGAGGCACTCCAGTTCCAGGGTAAATAGTATATAACTTTACAAGGGACTTGCCAGTACAATAAATATGCCAATTGGGTATACACCACTATCACCATGTTTGGGGAAGAAGCACATGCCCTTTAGCACTGGTTAGCAGTGGTAAAGTGTTCAGAGTCCTAAGGGCAACAGAAAGATCAGCAAAAATGAGAGGCAAAAGGCAAAAAGTTGAGGGAAAGACCACCCTAAGGATGACTGGTCTCACACTTACCATTCAATATTTTCTCCTCAATATTCTTGTACCATGATATTCTGGTCTCATTATTTAGTAATACTACCAATATTTGGGAACAAATGTCCTATAGAGCACAACTTTAATGTTTGGTCATAGCTAGGGGCCATGCCCTCTAAAATAAACGTCTGGCTATGGGCCTGAATTCCCATGTTTGAAATTCTTCTTTTTCTCAATGTTCCTGCTTTTCACCACCCGACTCTTTACCATGGCAATCCGCGCAGCATGTGGAAGCAATTTCCAGACAACTGCAGAAGTAGGAACACCAACACTAGCTGGGCAGAGCAAGAGCAGACTCCTCCCCACAAACTGAGTACTTCCTTCCACTCAGTGGATGAGAGGATAAATGACCATGCTGCTGTCTCTGATGAGCCTTGTACCCAGATGCAAAACTATGGTATATGCCCTGTGTAAGAAATTGGGGTACAGTCTGAGGGGGTGAAACACTACTCAAGGAGCAACCAAAACAATCCTTGTCAAGGTGAAGTCACAAGCAAACCCAAATCAACCTGTGCTCAACCCTCTGGTAGCTTGGCACAGAGCAGTCAAGCTTAATTTAGTGTCAACGTATAAAGTATTTATGCAGAAATTAACACAATAATGAAGTGACATACAACACAAGAGCAATCCCATTAGAGGAGCCTAGCACGCAACCAAGATGGCCGCGTAGGTGCGAGGCTCCCGAGGATCTCCGCAACCTCCTACGATTATCCTGAACATATCCTGTCCCAGATGAGGGGACTGTGTTGGTGAGCCTGAGCTGAGGTGGCACCCGTTTTCCGCTTCCAAATCGGACCTCGGACACCGGCTTGAGCACCGATCGAGGTTTGCGGCCTTCTCCTAGCCGAACCCCGGATTTGCGCTGTGGGGCGATCCAGTGACAAAGTGAACAACAGCGGCGGGCAGGGCTGGGTGACTCGCGTACCCCGCACTTTCACTTTCGCTTTCGCACCCCCCTTGCTGTCTCTGCGAGGTTGGGTCGCGGGGCTTTGTGTGTTGGTGTGGCCTCGCCGGGGGACCCTGCCTGCCCGCCGGCTGTGATCCACCCCGCAGATCTGAGGTGGCCCCCCCCCGGAGCCCGTGGACCGCTTGCCTGCCCTTCACGACGTGGCTGGTGCGACCGGGAGACTGGGACCATGGCCACGAAACAAGATGGTGACCGGGCAAAGATAAAATCGACCCGGCGTGGCGCAGTTCATCAGTCCAACAGCATGGACCGATATACCCTCCAGAAGGGATCTCCCGAGGTGCCACGCAGGTCCCCTGAGGGCCCTACTGATGCCCCCGATCTGCCCACGGATCTGACTCTGCGGGATGTCATGGGCGCCATCGCCGAGATGAAGGCCTCGGTGGGCCAGCGTTTCGATACACTGGCGCAGAAGATCGACTCGGTCCTCGTGGATGTTGGCCTGGTAAGGGCCGATCTCTCCAAGACCAACGACCGAGTTGATTCTTTGGCCCACACCGCATCGGGCCTTACGACAGATGTGGCGGCCCTACAGACGGAGGTGCGCCGGCTTGCTCGGGCGAGTGCGCTGATGGATCGCCGCCTGGAGGACTCCGAGAGTCGGGCCCGGAGGAACAACATCCGTATCATCGGGGTGCCTGAGGGACGTGAGGAGGCGGCGGCGGACCTTTTCGTGGAAGACCTGATTGTTACCCATCTCCAGCCACGGGGGCTAAGTAAATTCTTTGCTGTGGAGAGGGCCCACAGGGTCCCCGGGGGAAGGCCTAAGGTCGGAGCCACTCCGAGACCTCTCATTGCCCGGATTTTTAATTTTCGGGACAGAGACGCTATCCTGCAATCCTCCAGACTACAGGGACCGATTAGACTTGACAATATGGACATTAATTTTTATCCTGATTTCACCCCAGCGGTCCAGAAGCAGAGACTGAGCTTCCTCGGAGTCAAACGCCGTCTCCGGGACCTAAACCTCAAATACGCCATGCTTTTCCCAGCTAAGCTGCGAGTGGAGGTGGATGGTCGCACGCACTTTTTTGATCGTCCCGTTGCGGCCGGGGACTGGCTGGATACTCTGTCTGGGGATCGGGATCGGGGGGGCGGGGGGGGAGCGGCGGGGGGAGAGGGCTCGCCGGATCAGGACTGAGGGACTAACATTAGGCCTCGCTCGGGACAAAAATGATGCCACTTTTGACCATACGTCTGTTCGCTTAAGTTCCCCTCCTATGGAGGTTGTGTGGGGTCTCTTGGGGGTTCTCCCTCCTCCTCTGGGGGTCTAGTTAGTTTAACTATCTATGGGGCGACAGGCACACTGCACGTTGGGGGGGCTGTTTGGGCTCATGCAGGGGTGCAGGGAGGGGGGAGTTCTGTTGGGGTGGGTGGGCAGGGATGGGGTGTTGTTCGTTATTATCACAAGGCAAACTTATTTTTGTGTTGGTTCTAAGGTGCTCTCGGGGGGACGAATGATGGTTTCTGTGTATGATGGGGGGTAGGGAATTAACTTTGTTGTCTTGGAACGTTAATGGACTGGTGGACAGGATCAAACGAGGTGTGGTCCTGCAGTTTTTGAAGCGACTCTCGCCCGATGTGGTCTTTCTGCAGGAGACACACCTTATTGGCAATTCCTTCTGTGCCATGAATCGGCGTGGCTACCGCCTCGTGGCCCACTCGGGCTTCACGTCAGGCTCAAGGGGTGTGGGTATCATGGTAAAGAACTCGCTCCCGTTAGAAATTGATGAGGTGCTCCACGATGATAGGGGACGTTACACTGTCTTTCTTGGGGAGAATGGAGGGCAAAGTGGTTGTCTTTGTGTCAGTGTACGTCCCACCGGGGCTGCAGTCGACCACCTTTGCAGACCTGGGGCGCCTCCTCCTTGGCCTTCCGGGGGGGGATTTCAATGCGGTGGTTTCTGGGACTGTGGATCGTCACCCCCCTAGGGACCTCCCCCGGGCACAGGCGTGGCTATCCGGCCTCTTGGATACACTGGGATTGGTGGACTGCTGGCGCTTAAAACATCCCACGCAGCTGCAGTACACTTTCCACTCGGGGGCCCATGGTAGTCTCTCACGGCTTGATTATGTCCTTGTCCCGGCGGCCTATGTCGGGAGGGTGGGGGAGGTGCGCCATTTGGCACGGGGTATCTCGGACCACTCCCCGCTCCTGTTACATTTCGATGTCTTTCCGAGGGGTGAGGGCAGGGTGGTCCCAATCAATTCCTGGTACCTGCGTGATCCCACCATTCGCGCTGACTTGATTAAATCCCTCCAGCGATATTTTGATGAGAATGTGGGGTCAGTGCCTTCGGCTATCTCCCTGTGGGAGGCCTTCAAAACAGTACTCAGAGGGGAGGCCCTATCCCTTATTTCCCACGCCCGGAGGCGCGAGCGGGAGGAGGTGACCCGGGTGGAGGCTGAAATAGCCGAGTTGGAGGGTAATCTAGAAGATGGGGTGACGGATGCTGCACTACATGTCCTCCAACTCAAACAAGCGGCTTATAGGGCCCTCGTCACGGAGGCGGCCAGGGGCCTTAGTAGAGAGCAACAGGGGCGACTGTATGATGTGGGTGATAAGGCTGGTAAACTGATAGCGTGGTTGGATAAAAAGGAGAGAGCGAATCGTGTGGTCCCGCTGATTGAGAAAACGAATGGTGTGTGTGTAACTGAGCCAGAAGAAATTGTCTCCTGTTTCGCGGATTATTTCCGCGAGGTGTATTCCCCGGTCTCTTCTTGCTCTGAAGAGGATTCCCGTGCCCTGCTCAGGGATATCGCGCTGCCATCCCTTTCCGGGGAGGACAGGGTGTCGCTGGACGCCGCTCCCACCTCCGACGAAATCGCCCTCGCCATACGCTCGGTCGCTTCTGGCAAGGCCATGGGCCCGAATGGTATCCCTATCGAGTTGTATAAGTTGCGACCGGATACACTGGCGCCCCACCTCCGCGCAATGTTCCTGGCGGCCCACTCGCTGGGCTCCCTCCCGCTTGACCAACGTCTGGCTACAATCGTGGTGATCCACAAGGAGGGGAGACCTCGGGACCGAGTTACTTCCTATCGGCCTATCTCACTACTGAATGCGGAGCCCAAAATTCTCGCCAAGGTACTGGCCAATTGGCTGGTCGGGGTGGTGGGAGATCTGGTTCATCGGGACCAGTCCGGCTTTATTCCCCATCGCAACACAGCCCTTAACCTGCGGCGTTTGCATGGGGTGCTCGCGCGCGTCCCATTTATACGGGAACCGGCCATTTTGGCGTCCTTGGACGCCACCATGGCGTTTGATACGCTTGAGTGGCCATACATCTGGGCGATGCTTGCGAAGTTCGGATTTGGCCCAGGATTCATCAGTTGGGTCAAATTGTTGTATTCGGGCCCATTGGCGCAGGTGGTGGTGAACGGAAGAGTATCGGCCCCGTTTGAGCTGGGCCGGGGCACGCGACAGGGCTGTCCCTTATCTCCGCTTCTTTTTGCGCTTGCCTTGGAGCCCCTGGCGGAGTGGCTGCGGTGGGAGCCTTCCATCCGTGGTCTCCGTTGGACCCCCGGGTATGAGGACCGCGTATCCCTATACGCTGATGACATCCTTCTGTACCTAGCCTCCCCACGTAAATCACTTATAGTGCTGGTTGATGTTTTACATTCATTTGGTCGTAACTCCGGTCTCGTCATCAACTGGGCTAAATCGTGCGTGTATGTTCTCTCTGGGGAGGCTCCTATTCTCCCGCGGGGCTGTCCGATCCAGATCGCCCCGCAGGGATTTCGGTACCTGGGTGTCTTCATTACTCTGGACCCGGAGGCCCGGTATGAACGGAACCTGCTTCCCCCCCTCCAGCGCCTGCAGGTAGATGTCGCACGCTGGCGGCGCCTGCCGCTTTCGCCGCTCGGCCGGGCGGCATTGTTCAAGATGATGTCTCTGCTGCGTTTCCTGTACGCTTTGCAGAACACTATGGACTTAGTCCCGGCGCGCTACTTCCGTGAGGTGGAGAGTCTGCAACGCCGCCTGTTCTGGGACGGGAGGCCGCGTATTGCCCTGGCGAAGTTGACGCTCCCATGGTATGACGGGGGGATTGCCCTTCCGGATATTAAACGGTACTATTGGGCCTCCCAGCTCGCTGCAATTAACCATGGCCTATACGGGCCCGCCCTAAACCCGGCATTCGAAATGGACAAGATGCTCCTGCCAGGTGGCGACTACAATCGAGCGCTCTATTCTAGCGTGCCCGACGCTCGTCTGACGGGCCCCACGCGTGTCATAGTGCAAGTGTGGCACGTGGCCAATGCAGCTATGGGGTGGAAGGACCGTTTGACCCGGGCATCACCACTATACGCGTCTGAGCGGTTAGGCTCCCTGTGGACCTCTAAGGGCTTTGAGAAGTGGGACATAATAGGTATCAGTAAAGTTGGGGATCTCTGGACGAGGGGAGGATTTAAAACGTTCGATATGCTGCAGACGGAATTTCAGTTGCAGGGCAGTGAATACTTTCGGTGTTTGCAGGTCCGTCATGCGCTGGACTCCGTCTTCTCGGACGTTGCCTCCGTCCCGGAGTGTTCCCCCCTGGAGGATAGAGTGCTGGATGGGCACGTCCCAGACAGCACGATCTCACTGATATACAAAAAGCTGATCAATGACCGCTCGGGCCTGTTGACTGCCCTTCGCGCGGCTTGGGTTGCCGACGGGCTGGAGTTGGACGACGAGGACTGGACCTCCGCGGTGGCCTCCCCGAAGGAGGTGGCCATACCGGCTCGCCTTCGCTTCGTCCAGCTCAAGATACTCCACCGGGTCTACATGACGGGGCCAAAGCTTCTGCGTATGGGCTATGCTGGAGATGGGTTGTGTAAGCGTGGGTGTGGTGCTTTGGGGACCTTTTTGCATATTTTGTGGGAGTGCCCGGAGGTGGAGGGGTTCTGGCGTGGTGTACATGAGGTGCTGCGACTGGTTACGCATGTGGCGCTGTTGCCTGAAGCGAGGAGATGCCTGTTGAATGTGTGGGAACCGACTGATTACTCGGCGCCGCAGACGTGGTGGGTGACTCTGGGATATATGATAGCCAAGCGTGATATTGCTCAACTGTGGGGATCCCAGAGGCCCCCGACGGTCTCGGCCTGGAAAGAACACATGGACTGGTGCATGTTTCGAGAAAAGGTGGTGTATGTGGCGAGGGGTACGCCTGGGACATGGGTGAAAGTATGGGGCCCCTGGAACGCCTACCGCGGGGGTATCTGTGCACCACCGTTGCTGCCTGATACCTCGCCAGCCCCATCCCCCTAGCCGACTCACTCCCCCGCTGCCGGGCATTGGGTTCCCCCAGTCCTCGCTCTGCTCTCTTCCCCCTCTTTAGACTTCTGTGGATAGTTGGGATCCCCCCTCTAGGGGAGCACGTGCTGCTATTTCCGATTGTGGGTTGCCTTGTGGGTGTGGTTTTCTTGTTGTTCTTAATTTAAAATGAAACCGTATAGCGGTCTGAATGATGTGGCTTTTGACGTTGTTACCTCCTGAGCATGCTCCTCCGCAACACCACGTGTTCCATAAATGTATGTCGTATGTTCCTGTCATTGCTAGCGGCCGGCCGGAAGGTTGTAGGCCCATACTTGTATACTCTTGACACTTGTAATAAACGGTTTCAAAAAAAAAAAAAAAAAATATTAAAGTGTGATAAATAATTTAAGACCAAGAGTACAAAATCAATAGAATCAGAAAAATGCAGTTTTAAAGATTTCTGTGAAAATAACCTCAAAAACCACAAAGTGCCAACTGTGCTTACCTGATCATGCCGGAACAAAGTCACAAATTCAGGCTGACCACCATGGACTGCAGGCCAGCTACAGGTACCGAGTTATGTCTGCTGAACAAGAGTGTCTTAAATCCTGGTTGCAGAGCTTTGCGAGAGCCCAAGACAAGGATGCGTTGTATAGCTGAGGCAATGCAAGGTCCTTGTGTGCAGGTGCATCATGCAGCGTGGGTTCCAGGAAGCTGCAAACCTGCAATGCAAGGTTCTGCATCATCGTCAAGGGTGTCGTCTATTAGACCTGCCAGCCTTACAGTGGCCTTCCCCCAAACCTTTTACCTTCCTCCTCCAATTTTGCTGATCTTGTTTTTGCTGGCCCTATGATGCTGTGCACTTTACCTCTACTAACTAGTGCTAAAGGGCACATACTCACTCTTTAAAACATGGTAACATTTGTTTATCCCCAATTGGCATCTTTAATTTACTTTTAAGTCCCTAGTGAAGTGGTGCTACATGTATGCAGGGCCTGTAAAATAAATGCTACAAGTGGGCCTCCTGCACTTATTGTGCCACCCACTTAAGTAGCCCTTCAAACATGTCCCTGGCCTGCCACTTCAGCCTGTGTGCAGTTTTTTAAACCAACAGTTCGACCTGGCAAAATAAACTTTCACCAGGCTCAAACCTTCCTTTTTAATACAAGTCGGCCCTAGGGTATGTCATAGACAGTCCAGGGGGCAGGGTGCAGTGTATGTAAAAAGCAGGACATGTACTTTTAAGTTTTACGTGTCCTGGTAGTGAAAAAGGGAAAATGCCATTTACCACGAGGTTGGTATACCCTGGATGCGACGTTGCCACATGTTACTTTAGCATGCAAGTCATTACAACAACTTGCTGTAAAGGGCACGTTGTTGGACTGGTGTTGGATTTTTAAGTCCAAAACCTTCCCTACTGTGACGTTGACTGGAGTTGGAATAGTAATTTATACTTTCCCAAAGTCCTGTGCCCCCTAAAGCAAGTCATTGTAACGAGTGTTAATATTGCCCACGGGATACTGACTGTGTGTTAAAGGCTAGCAGGGTAAATGCCTGAGAGATTCCATCATGCATCCGGTGAAAAACTCCTAAATTCATTTTTCACTATGGCAAGGCCTGCTTCTCCCACAGGACAACATTGGAATTACCTTCTTGCATTTAATAATCTGTAATTTGCAAATGGGAGCAGGTTACCAGTTCATGTTTGGTGTCTTTGGAATTGTAATGAAAAACCCTAATTTATGGTAAAGTCGGTATCTTCCTGTCTCAGCCATCTAGTGCCTGTAGCCTGTCCCTGGGCCTCATGATTGGGAGTAGTTGACAGTCTGGCTTTTTCCTTTCCTCCTAGACAGCCACACACAATAGAGAGCTTAGGTGTGCATGGATGGGCCATCACAGACAGGATTGGAGAGCAGAGATGGTCCATGCCATTGAGTAATCTGTGTCCTCTCTCTACACAGAGGGCTGAATATTTTCTGTAGTTAGTCTGGAGCCAGGACAGGGAAGACAGGATGTCTGGGGACTTCAATGGGAATTTCTGAAAGCTAGCAATTTGCATGCCCCTCTCAGGAAACTCAGATCGACTAGAGGACACAATGCATCTAAATGGTTTTCTGAAGAGTTAAGAGCAGTTAAACTTGAACTCCATTGAGCTGATTGCAGTTGGGGGAAGGTTTATTCACTAAGATAAAAAAATAAATTTAGCTACTCCATCTTAAAAAATTATACAAAATCATTCATCCAAGCTAAATCTGTCTTTTTCTCAGATGAAATCATAAATTTAATTAAAAAATCTAGAGAAATCTTCAAAATTGTCAGTGACTTATCCAGTCCAGACAGAGTGATCACATCTTTCCCCTTTTCTTTATTGATAAGATCAAAACTATCAAAGACAGCATCTCTCTTAGCCCTCCCATTGCAAAAACCCTCTCCGAGTGGCCCGCCATCAGAAGGGAGAATTTCCTGGACCTGCTAAGTAAAGTAAAGTTAGCTTCGCCGAACAATATATGTCCTCCAAAAGTCGTAGGTGTTCTTCTTCTTTCCAGACCCAGCCTTATACCTTCTCAATAACTTCCTGAGTCAGGTGGTCCTCAACTCCTTTAAGGAGGCAATAGTAGTTCAGCTATTAGTGAAAGTTGGGAGCAACCCACACATGCTGAAAAACTAGTGCCCCATATCCTTGCTACTGCACCTAGCTAAGGTTCTGGAAGCACATGTGGCCGTTTGCCTATGTTCCTTCCTAGGAGACACTCATTTCCTCAGCCGACATCAAGCTGGCTTCTGATCAGCTCACTCTACTGAAGCAGTCATCCTTTCAGTCGTGGATGACATGAGGGAAAAAACTGACAGGTGCACCCTCAGGCGCTGGTACTTCTTCACTTGTCAGCAGCTTCCGACACAGTTGACCATGAACTTCTGATCGACCGTGTCGGAGCTGAAGACCTACAGGGCTCTGCACAAGACTGGATTGCCTCCTTCCTGTAAGACCATTGTCAGTCAGTCTGCCTACCCCGATTCAGCTCCGCAAGGTTCAACTTTTTTGTGGAGTACTCCAGGTGTCCTCTTTGTCTCCTCTCTGTCTCCCCATTTCTTCAAACTATACATAACCACCGTGTATGCCCTAGTAAAGATGAAGGTAAAGATTTACAACTATGTAGACTATTTGCTATTTATAGCTAGACAAAATCTAAAGTTGCCTTTCCACATATACTACTGTTCATCCAGGATTGGATTAATAGTAATCTGCCCAGATGGAAATCATCATTACCAGCACCAAGTTTGACTTGTGGAATTCTAGTTTCTGGTCAGCAGCATTGGGGCCCAGCTCAAGAGTTCAGTTAGGAGCCTTGTCCATGAAACCCCAAATAGGTGCTGTAATATCATCCTGCTTCCTGCAATTATGTAAAATAAGAAAATAAGTATATTTCTCATTCTTGAAGCCCTCATACAGGTTATAATTTCATTAGCAGTCTCCAGGCTAGATTAAGCAAATTATCTTTACCTGGGCCTCCCTGAGGGACTCAACCGCAGGCTGTTGCCGGCACAAAATCAGGCATACAGGTTGATCTTTCATAAATCTGGAAAATGTCACATCACTGTCTTCATGAGGGAACTGCACTTGCTACCGTGTGCAGTATTCAAGAATAGCTGCATCATTTTTAAATCCCTACATGGCAAAAGCCCTGCATTCATCTCTGCACATTTCCAAAAATACACTCCTACCTACAATTTAAGATCCTCTTACCTGAATCTTCTTACCATTCCCTTCTTTAGAAAGAGGAGACTCAGTGGATGTAGGTTTTCCGTACACGCCCTCCTGAATATAGAACTCTCTGCCATTGGAAATTAGGATGACACCCTTTTACATCAGATTGAGACAACT
Source organism: Triturus cristatus (assembly GCF_964204655.1). Lineage (NCBI taxonomy): Eukaryota > Metazoa > Chordata > Amphibia > Caudata > Salamandridae > Triturus > Triturus cristatus. Next base: position 745,417,923 of record NC_140583.1, read on the forward strand.
CTTAAAAACATGGCTATGTAAATAGGCATCCAACTAAATCTTTGGGCGCTGTGTGGTGATTCTGTTATTCTAATGCCAAGGAACCGTTTGGTCTACGTGCACTTTATAAATGTTTATAACATGACATAAAAATCTTCTACTTCCTTCCAGAGGAAGGGTACCAGGTATAAATACTGGACCTCAGACACCACCTCTTCAGTACACTTTTGGACCTGTGAATGCTCTGCCAGGAAGAAGGACAGCTGCTGAAAAGACTGCCACTCTGCTACACTGCTGCTTTGAACGACTGCTGCCCTGCTGTGCTGACCTGCTTCCTGTTGCCCTCTTTCCTGGGTGAGAAGGACTGGACCTGTATCTGTTGAAACCAGAACCCCAAATGTAACTCTAAGGGCTAGTTGGCTGGCCTCTTGACTAGACTCTTAGAAACAGAAGGCTCCACTAACCTTGAACCCATCACCTGGGCAATAACATCAGTGAGTCTACCCTACCAAATAGTTCTACCCCAGTCCTGCACCCTTGGAAGTGGGCCTAAGGTGTTCTGCCTGTCTCTGTGGACCCAGCAGAACTGATGCATCACCTCTGCTGCACAGAGGAGCCCTAAGCAGAACTGATGCATCGACGCTGCTGATTGGAACGGACCCGTCACAAAGACCTGTATTTCCTCCAGAGTCTCTTAAGAGCGCCGCTATGTGACACATCCTCAGAGCAGGTCCTCACATTCCACTGCAGCATCAACAATGATGTTGGCCTCCGCCTCTCAGTCCATCAGAACTGATGCATCCCACCCACTGCATAATGCATTCTCAGCGCCAGACTTTGCATCACAAATCCTCGCTGACAGGCTCTTCAACGACGATGCAGGATCTCACAACACAGCCTCGTCGGACCTCGGAACCGACCCATTGCTTTGGCTGTGCATATTGGATGCGGATCCTCGCATCGCTCCACAATCTGCGATTGAAGGCACTTTGGTCAGTGGATATAACAGGGTCCCTTTAACCAGTCTGTGCTACATTATGGTCAGCCTGAGCTTGTTACTTTGTCCCGGTCCAGCATGACCAGAGATTCACAGTTGTCATTTTGGTCTCGTTTGATTTATTACAAATTACTCTGTTTTTCAAAATCTGTTGTGGGATACTATTGTGATATGTCTTCACTGTGTAGTTGTATGAAGTGTTGCACACATACTTTAAACATTGTCTCTGAGTTAAGCCTGACTGCTTTGTGCCAAGCTACCCAAGGGTTGAACACAGGTTAATTCAGAGTTTGCTTGTGACTTCACTGTGAGACAAATTGTGGTTGCTACTTGGGAAGGGTGTAACCCCCTCAATCAGTAACCCAATTTCTTACACAGTGATGAGAAGCTTGCAATGTGAAGTGCTGTGTAGAAGATGCTTTGCTCACTGGCTGGTTCCGAAGAAGTTGCAGGGCTTTCAATGTGGAGTCCTGTATTGTTGTCAAGGGTGCCATTGACAAGGGACAAGTGACACAAATGCTTGTGTCGAGGATGCATTTCACAGTGGTGGTTCTGAGGAGGCTGCAGGGTGTGATGAGAATTCCTACTTTGGGGATGCGTCACACATTGGTTTCAAAGCGGGTTCTGGCATGCAGTGCGTCGTGCTGTATAAGTTCTGCTGGGACCACAGTCGGACTAGTAGAGCATCTTCAGGCCGACTTCCAAGGGTCCAGGACTGAAGTAGCACCATTTGGGAGGGTATGAATCACAGCTGGGAGAGTCTCGCTGCTGGGTACAAGGCTCTTGGAGCCTGTTGTGTCCCAGAGGCTTTGATCAAGAGGCTAGCCAACTATCTCTTGGAGTCACTCTGGTGGTCCTGGATTCAAGATGCAGGTCCAGTCCTTCTCACTCAGACAGCAGGGCAGCAAGGCAGCACAGCAGAGTGGCAGTCCTTCTTGCAGCAAAGCAGCACAGCAGTGCTTCATTTTATTCTTCCAAAAGTCCAGATGTGTACTGAAGAGTTGGTCTTCTTTGGAATGTGGTTTATTAGTAGGGGTAAGTAGGTACCTACCACTAATAATAAGGCCACAATCACAATATAAGGTCCAGTCAAAGGATCAATAAATTATTCCCTTGCTCAACCCTTAGTAGCTGGCTACAAGCAGGCAGGCTTAACATAGGAGACAGGCATGTAAAGCATATAAAAACAGCAATACATTACATATGTAGGACACAACACACAATAAAAACCCAAACCAATTTATAAAAATAGAATATATGCTTATAATTAAAATGACATCAAAACAATAAAAATCCAATGTAGGGAACTAGAGATATGAATTTGTAAAGAATAGACACTTTTTAGTGCCAAAAAGCCAAAAGCGCCACATTAGGACATCTGGTGGCACTTGAAAGGGACAAAGTCAAACTTTCAGGCTGACCGCAACGGAGAGCAGGTCGAAAGCACTTAACGGTAGGGCACAATCAAGTTTTTATCTTCTAACTCAGTCATTTTTTGGGAGCTTTTTCTCTTGAAATGGAGCAAGGATCCTCATCAGGCCCGGTTTCAAGTTGACGACGGTGGCTTAGCTCAGTGCGATGCCTCAGTCAACTCCTGGAAGCCTCATCAACAATAAAATGCTCCAGAGCTTCAGTGGGGAAAACCTGATCTCAGGCCAGGTCGCTGTTTGACATTCCCAGCTTGACTCTTGGCGACGAATGCAAAAACAACAGTTGATGGACAGAATGCAGAACAATGTCATACATTCACACCAGTACAGAGATCTGGGCCTAAATCCATTGTTTTTTTGCTCACCGTGCCATTCCAGTTTGAACCCAGCCATATGCAAATCAGTCTTGACCCTGTATCTTATGGAAACAGTCCAGCCCGAACTGCAAAGCCAGGTCCTCCCTGGACTGGAAACAAGCATCCTAGGACCGGTTTCGGAGTTTCACCCCTCTTCAGCCAGGATAGCTTGATTCCAGTGGCATGTAAAGCACGGGACCCACGTCTGGGCAAACCCGTACCACTCGGGTTGACAAATGCAAAAACAACAGTTGATGGACAGAATGCAGAACAATGTCATACATTCACCCCAGTACAGAGATCTGGGCCTAAATCCATCGTTTTTTTGCTCACCATGTCATTCCAGTTTGAACCCAGCCATATGCAAATCAGCCTTGACCCTGTGCCTCATGGGAACAGCCCAGCCCGAACTGCCAAGCCAGTTCCTCCTGGACTGGAAACAAGCATCCTAGGACCGGTTTCGGAGTTTCACCCCTCTTCAGCCAGGATAGCATGATTCCAGTGGCACGTAGAGCACGGGACCCACGTCTGGGTATACCCATACCACTCGGGTTGACAAATGCAAAAACAACAGTTGATGGACAGAATGCAGAAAAATGTCATACATTGTTTGTCTTTTGCTTGGTGACGGGTCAGTCACCTTGTAGAGTTTTTTGACAACATTTCTCCAAACTTTTCCAAACTTCTGGATCTTCTTCTAGAAGGTCCTTTTGGAATTCCAAATCCATTCCAAGGTTCTAGCAGCTCTTGGGATGCTCCTTGGGATGTTGGGACTATGTTTCCTATAATGCACCTGGCCAAATCCTTTAAAGTCCAGCTAAAGATGGTCAGCTGGTTTCTTCTTGCTGGATATGACGCAGGTGGAGCTCTTTTTACCTGCTGCTTTAAGTGAGTCCACTCCTTCTCTTTGTAAAGCAAGGCAAAGTCCTTACGACTGTAGTTCCCAAATGGAGACACTCTCTCCCGGAGGTTAGGCTCTAGTTTCCCTAACACTCCATTTCTAGTCCCTCTGCTAATTCAATTACTTAGACTCCTGTATAACAGGGAGTGCAGGAAGTGGGGTCGAGCCTGTGTACTGTCCTAACTGTCATTCCCTTTTTGAAGACCATTTTGGCTACCCAGCCCCTTTTTCTGCTTTTTGCTCTGCAGCTTGTAGATCTCCTCCAACCAGATGTTCTTTGTCTTTATGCAGGCCACTTCACACCTTATCAGAAGAGTATGGCTGCGCCTGCCAAAGGCGAGCTAATCAGAAGAGGCTTCTGGAGACTGGATTTTAGCACAGCAGAAAAGTAAATTCTATAACTTCTTTTCTGTAATAGTTATAATAAATCCAACCGTGGCAAGTTTTTGGATTTAGTCTATCATTTTCATACTTTGAAGTGTGTTTTTAGTAAGGGTGGGCGTAGTTCGCGAAGTAGCACTTCGCGAAGCTACGCAAAGTGAAGTTCGCACTACGCGAGCTACGTGTAGCACTTCGCGAACTGCGTAGTAACATGTTCGCACTGTGCAAGATGTTGTTTTCAATGATTGCACAGTGCGGACAAGCAACCGGCACTGTGCAATCATTGAAAATGGCATCTTGCACAGTGCGAGCTGTAGTTTTCTGCTGCTCGAGTAGATTTTTACTCGAGCGGCAGCTTTCTCAACGCGAACTGGTAGTTTCTCATCGCGAGCGGTCGCGAGCATACGCGACCCCTCGCAATGAGAAACCTGACCTCCTCACGTTGGGAATCTCGCCGGGAGGTTTATTTTCCATGCTCGCGATCGCGAACAAGGAAAAAGTCTCGCCAGCATATCATTTTGCTTGCTCGCGGTCGCCAACTTGACGTTGAGGACCGCGAGCAAGCAAAAAATGACCGCAGCACTACGCAACACTACGCTACGCATGTTCGCACTGTGCTACGTGCAGTTCGCGTAGTGCGAAGTAGCGCTAACTTCGCAAACTACGCGAGCGTAGCGTAGTGCTTCGCCCAGGCCTAGTTTTTAGCTCACTTCTATCAGTAGGTACACATTATTACAATATTCCTTTGTTAGCCTATAGAGCTACAATGAGGAAACACGAAATTGGTAGTTTCCCACTCAAAAGGGAATAAAAAACTTCTTTTATAATGTACCTGCTTATAGCTACAAGGCACCCTACCCCTGGGGCACTTAGGGCTGACTTATAGCTAAAAATAAGGTAGATTAAGACTTTGGAAGTACCTTGAATTCCAAAGTCAAATTTGCATATAATTTACTTTTAAAAGCTGCCTGCAAAGCAGGGCTAAAATGACAGCAGGACACACAGCAGGACACACTTTAGTCCATTAAATCTGCTGGGCCTCTAAACCTCCATGCCCTTCCATATACTTGGGGCATACAGGTAATTCTAGGACCGGTTTCAGGGTTTCGGGGTATGCCCAGATGTGGGTCCCGTGCTCTCCATGTCACTGGAATCAAGCTATCCTGGCTGAAGAGGGGTGAAACTCCGAAGCCGGTCCTAGGATGCTTGTTTCCAGTCCAGGGAGGACCTGGCTTGGCAGTTCGGGCTGGACTGTTCCCATGAGGCACAGGGTCAAGACTGATTTGCATATGGCTGGGTTCAAACTGGAATGGCATGGTGAGCAAAACCACAATGGATTTAGGCCCAGATCTCTGTACTGGGGTGAATGTATGACATTGTTCTGCATTCTGTCCATCTACTGTTGTTTTTGCATACAGGTAATTTGTCATACCAATAGTAATTACACCTAATTACCCTGTACCTTTTAAACAGAGCACTGGCCCTGAATCTGATTAGCAGAGCGCAGGGCACAATCAGAGACCTTTACCACCAGTATCAATCAAAAAACGGGGGTGATTAGGGCAAAAGGGATGGCGTTCTCACAGTTCTGATTGTCCATTATTTATGCGTGGCCCCCTCTTTGAAGTAGGAGAAGGTTCTGGAGATATCTCCACCCCCCTTAGATAATCTTGGTGAGTGTGTTCAGGCAGTCTTTGTGATGAGCAATTGTGATAGGTGACAGATCCTCCCTTTTTTTAAGTCAGAATGGCCCATCTTGACAACACCTAGCCTCCCTTTGTCTCACTGTCTAGGAGCAAAGACCAGCAGCTAGCTACACTAAGCCATGTGAGTGGGTGGCACTGTTGCAGGGGTTCTGCACATACACAGAACTATGCACAGGATTTTGGGCCTCGTGTATAGGGGCTAAGCCTTCCCACCACCTTAGTGCCCACGAACCCAGGCCCGAATTTCTATAGTGTCTACTCGCTCTCCTTCACACTCACAGAAAGGCAAATGTTTAGACCGCCCAGAACACAACACTCCTGACTCTCTCAGGAATCGCGATAACGAGGCAATACCCTTTAGCTCGCACTCTTGTTTTTGTCCACAATAAAGTTTGACAGAAACACAAAATAGTTAGAATATTTATTTGAACTATCGTCCTTTATAATGCAGTATACGCGCCACAACAAGCAGAAAAATGCATAACACAAATATTTTCAGAATAGCAACAAGGCCATATATCGTGAAGGGGGATGTCATAATGAAAAGACAATAGAGAGAAGACTGTATAGCCTAACCTCCCACCCCTTGCTAGTAATTGGTATTATTGTTTAACAGAAGATCTCTGGGTTTTGTCAGCAGACCCCATTCCTTAGTGCCTAGACGGTATATCTACATCATAGGAACCGCATTGTTCTTCTACCTGGAAAGGTCCCCCTCCAAGTGTCTGTTTTCCATGTGTGCATCCCCATGATATCAAAAAGTTAGTCCCCCACCAGCTGCATTAGTGTGTTGTGTCTAAGTGCTAGGGCCTGATTAGAACAGAACAACAAGGGGAATTGTTTATCGACCTTGCTCACAATGTTCAGACTAAACTCCAGGTACAGGCAGAGAACGAACACAGCAAACAGTTCCCATGTGAAAGGCACGAACAGAGTCGTTGCAAAATAAAAGCATCTAGTAACCAATGTTCCCTCTAATTTTTTTCCTCTGTGTGCAGCAGTGTAAGGTCTCTGTGTGCTGCAGCCTAGGTTATGTGCACCAGGAACCAGACCGCGCATGTGGGTTCAGCATCTAAAGAAAGGGGCGTGGCCAATATTAGTGTAAGTGCCTATGGAGTGCTTTTACAAGTGTAATAAAAATAAATAAAGAAAGCTTTTGTAGCGCAGCCGCTAAAGTGAAAGCGGTCGCTCTGTGAATTAAATAAATAAATAAGCGCAGCTTTTCAAGTGAAAGCGGACCATGCTGTAAATTAAATAAATGAGCGCAGCCGCTGTAGTTAAAGCGGACTGCGCTGGAAATGAAAAAATACATGAGTAAATAACATGATATAAAAGGTTGCGGCATGCGGTGACGTTGTGGGTGGAATAGGGAAGATCATTAAAGAAAACAGTGCTCACCCAATAGATAAAGCAGACTGTGTAACAACACAAGTAAAAAGTCCAGATGTTATGGGATGATACAAATGCAGACAAGGCGGTACCAAGGAGGGACTACTAAGCCTATTCACAAATGAAAAGCAACGATTTCGAAAGGACAGGAGCCAATTAAAAAGATGGGTGGGAAATGGGCTTCTATGCCATACCTCAATACAGCATGCCTCGCAGAGCAGCACATACGTTGCCCAGGCTCGAACTAAAAATAAACGGGTGCTTGGCCTAAAATGATACGGCGCTGGGTGAAGAAAATGGGCACACGCGCCAGTTGGGCCCCCAGGGCACTGTATCTAATATGACCCCCGAGGCTGTTCTTTTTAAAGGGCGGAGGACCATCACCCCACCTGCAGCAACTCTCCCCCACCCTCCAGACCATACCATTGTTACAACTTTATAATTATCACAGGCAGTCAGGCACGTGTGCGCTGTTCTAGCTGCGAGTGTCGGAGTTTCAGAGCTAGGCTGATGGCAGCAGCAGGATCAGGGTGATTTTTGAAGCTGGCTGCCCAGTGTGCATGTCGGATTGGCCGGCCGTCTTGCGATGGCCAGCTAGACATGCACAATTCACACTGCACAACGCACAGCTGGTGATAACCTGCCGGGTATTGCAGGCACAGGGACCTAGGTTCAAAAGGAGCGCTAGGTTAGCCTGCTCAATCTAATGCTGGGGCTTCTCTCATGTTGTGAGCAGCTACAGGATTGGTTTGGTTCACGTTGGCACAAAGTCAACTTGAACCACTACCTGTTTCTTTCTACCCTGAGCGCGTGCAATACACACCACCTGGGCCTTCGAGGAGAGCAGAGGAGCTGGGGTGAGGAGGAGAAGAAGGGATGGAGTCAGGATCTGAAATGGTGGCTGAAGGCAGTGAGCGAGGCTGGGAGCAGTTGAGGAGCCAGAAATCGCTGCACTCACAATGCTGCCAGTCTGACTCTGGTCTCTGTATTGTTGGCATTCTCGGTCCCCCAGACTAAGCTGGAACTTCAAGACAGGTAAGCGCTAATACAGAAACAGCTGTGTGCTTGCTTTATTCTGCTTTGAACTTACCCGATGTAGGGGGGTGTTGCAATGGGGGGCTGTTGATATCAATGCTCCAAGGTGCATGATCACTGTGTCTTGTCGCATTAAGCAGTTGACTTGTCCCCGGGGTGCATCCTCACTTAACAGCAGTTAACAAATAAATACGTTTTACTATTAATGAACTTCAATGTTTGCAGTGCGAGTTTCTGTACTTCTACATTTGGGAATCATTATGAGCAATCCCACACCTGACAGAAAATGTGTTCTTCTTATCTAGCAGCAATCTTTAGTCTAGGACATTTAGTTTCTTGCTTCCCAGCAGGGGACTCAAAGTCCCAGAATGCAATGGGAAGGCGGCTCAAAAGCTAGAAATAGATGATGGTGTTAGATCGAGTCACTTGGCAGCTATGCATGAGATATCTCTATACGTTATCAGTCAGAGGCGCTCTAAAATGACTGCTTTTCCCACTACCCCCGAGATTAATGTCAGAGATCTTTGTATTAAACTGGTGTGACCTCCTTGCAGACTCTGAAGCACATGCTCGCCTGGTGCCCTCTTATGTGTGAGATTTCATTGCCTTCAGAAATTCCCCTTCATCGCCCATCTGCTTGACAGGCAGCTGGAGGGGGTCCTGTCAAGCAGCATGGCACAGCATCAGGTGTGTGCTCCTGCAGAACTTGAATACCATGTTATGTTGAATACTTGAGATAGAACAAGCGCAAAACTAAAAGCTTAAAAAAATAGAGTAAAATCGGGCTATGTTTTACAAAAATAATTCAGGTTAACACTGTTTACATTAAAGAATTTTCTTTTTACAAAAATGTGCTATATGATTGTTTGAGCACAGAGTGAACTTTTCTTGGTGGGCCAGGAACAGATAGCAAATGTGTCAAGATTAAAACAAGATATAAAGGCATCTTTATTGCTTATTTACTGTCTGATCGAACAGAACACCTGTTAATTTCCAGCTTAAGCCCACTCGCCAGAAAAGACCAGTAGGCCTTAAAACAGTTCCACCTGATAAAATCTTATTTGCCTTAATGAGTGGGTAAGTGGATTTTTGGAGGCCTGGGTAGGAAATAGTACATTTAGTCTACTGAGAGAAGATGTGATCATTGTAATGCAAGCAGTGCTTAATTTGTAAAAATAATAAGTGCCAGGGCCCTCGCCAGGAGGTGGCTGCAGCTTGCACCACCCATTGTCCTTGCCAGCGCTGCCCATGATTGTAACAATAAGAACAATTAATGGACACATTGCAGAACAATGTCATACATTCACCCCAGTACAGGGATCTGGGCCTAAATCCATTGCTTTTTACTCCCCATGCCATTCCAGTTTGAACCGAGCCATATGCAAATCAGTCTTGGCCCTGTGCCCAATGGGAACAGTCCAGCCCGAATTGCCAAGCCAGGTCCTCCCTGGACTGGAAATGCAGCTAGGACCGGTTTCGGGGTTTCTCCTTCCATCAGCCAGTGGCATGGAGAGCACAGGACCCACGTCTGGGCATACCCGTCCCACTCGGGATGACAAATACAAAAAACAACAATTGATGGACAGAATGCAGAACAATGTCATGCATTCACCCCAGTACAGAGATATGGGCCTAAAACCATCGTTTTTTGCTCCCCATGCCATTTCAGTTTGAACACAGCCATATGCTAATCAGTCTTGACCATGTGCCTTTTGCCAATGATAGTACCAACACAACTACTAACCATCACACTTTTCCAAAAGTGACAATTTATACTTTTCCAGGCCTCCAAAGCTGTAAGAGTGGCTTGGGCAGCAGATATTAGTCATTATATATATATATATATATATATATATATATATATATATATATATATATATATATATATATATATATATATATATTACCTACTGGCGGTCGCCAGTAGGTAGTTATAGTTAGGACCACGTTTCCATAGGAAATCCGCAACATTCTATTTTGAATAACTTTTGCGCCGGTCGACGAATCCTTGCGAATTTTTCAAAATAGGTGGGGCGCTACGCTCCGCTCCTACCCTGAAAGTCTCGGGGGGATTCGTCAAGCGGGGGCTGAGATAAAAGGGGGGTCCCAAAACGCGTTTTTCCCATGCATTTTTCCATAGGACCTTTAGACACAGCTACAGCCTGAACGGCTGAACAGAATTACTTGAAATTTGGCAGAGAGGTAGTCCTCAGGTCAAGGAAGTGCCTTTTGTAGGTTTGGTGTAAATCTGTTCAGTAGATTCTGAGAAAATAGCCTTTAAATCAATATATATATCTGAGCCAGCTTACGGTGCGCTTACGGTGCGCTTACCGTACGCGTACGGTGACGTGCGCGAGCGCGATTCTGATTGGCTCTTAGATCTTAGTAAACATTCGAATCGGCCGAAACCAAGAAGCGGCGGCCGCCATTTTCTCTCTCGCACTCTGAGTGGGGCAGCATAAATAAAGGCCAAAAATGTGTAAAGGGGCAGTATATTGAGATAATAATCACCCAGCAATGATATACGGGCCCCCAAACAACCCACAAGGCCAAAAAAATTTTATTTATTTTTTTCGAAAAATCGCCGATTACGCTTACCGTACGCGTACGGTAAAATTTTTTTTTTTTTTTTTAAAAGTATCCACACTCTCCCCACTCCATGTGCAAATGGTGCCCGAAGGGCACCATTTGTGCATGGCTTATCAATCAAATGAAAACAATAAACAAAACATTTCACAACGATGCGCATAATATGACCCCCATGTGCGCACGGTGCGCGAAGCGCATCGTGCGTACAAGGCCCATCTCGCATAATGTGGGCACGCGGTGTTCGAAGCGCACCGTGCGCGCACGGAACGAACTGCGTTAACTGGGCGCGCACGCCACGAATGGCGTAAAGTAAGTTAGCATTTAAAAAACCGTACAAATTCACTGAAAAAACCATAGGTTTCACACACGTTATAGTTAGGAATTAGCATTTAAAAAACCTTGCAAATTCACTGAAAAAACCATAGGTTTCACACATGTTATAGTTAGCTGTAGATTTTACTGATAAAAAACCAATGAAATTCCCCCGTTATAGTTACTGTAGGCAACTATAACTCACGCGACCGTAATCCTCTGCTGATGACATATGTGTCTTTATGAAAAAAAAAATATTTGTAATATATGTATAGCTAAAATTTAATGGAAGAAGACATGGGCAAATAAGTGTCTAAATACAGTATTAGCATCAGCAGAGGATTGCGGTCGCGTGAGTTATAGTTGCCTACAGTAACTATAACGGGGGAATTTCATTGGTTTTTTATCAGTAAAATCTACAGCTAACTATAACATGTGTGAAACCTATGGTTTTTTCAGTGAATATATATATATATATATATATATATATATATATATATATATTCAGTGAAAAAACCATAGGTTTCAGGGGTGTTATAGTTAGCTGGACTTTTCACTTGTACAAAACCATTGAAATTCCCCCGTTATAGTTAGTTCAGCTAACTATAACTCGCGCGCTCGCAATGCACTTCTAATGACGTCACATATTACATCACTCATGACATGGTCAGTGACATCACTCATGACATCACTGATGACATCTCAAATGACATCACTGATGACATCACTGATGACATCATCCAGTGAATGTGTGTTTTTCTGAAAATTAAATATGTTTTATATATGTATATCTCAAGGTCGATGGAAGAATAAATGGGTATATAAGTGTCTAAATGGATGATTTGTTTTTGAAAAATTGATTGTGTAACTGAATGATTAAGTGTATCATAGTGAATACATGGCTTAGTGAGTAATGTTTAAATATGTAAATATCTGTATCAGTCTCTCACTTTGTGTATAAGTGGCTGCATGGGTTGGCGAGTAGCTACATGGGTGTCTATATAGGTTATTAGTTGGTTTTTTGAGTATCAGTCTGAGTGTCTGCATGGTTCGGTGGGGGGTATTACGTAGTGCATAGGTGCATGAATGAGTGACTCACTGTTTGTATGTGTTGAAGACAGCATGTGTGCAGGATTGTATGGGCGGATGAGTGTGTGTGTGGGTGTGTTAGTGAGTAAATGACTGTTTCAATAGTGTCTTTATGAGTAACTACATATGTTTTAAACTAGTATATGTGACTATTGGTGTATATAAGTGAGTATATGTGAGAGTGAGAGATTGAAAGAGTTCCTGTATGAATTAGTATGTGTTTCTATAAGTGATTGTTTAAAAGACTAAGTATGTGTAAGTTTCCGTAGAAGTAAGTGTGGTGGTGTGTGTATAACTGTATATGCAAGTAAATGTATGTTTGATTCTTTATTAGCATGAGTGACTATGTGTGTGAGTAACTCTATGGATGAGTGGCATTGTGTAACAGGATGTATAGGTGTATGAGTACATATGATGAGTGAGTACATGTATGAGTGACTGTATAGGACTGTTGGTGAATGAGTGGATGTGTATGTGGATCTTAGAATTACTGAAGAGGTTGTTGTAACTGGTATTGGTATGTCCATTGTTTTGAAAATTTTAGTCTCTATTTTTGAATGTGTGTATCAAAGGTTATATTGGGGTGAGAGGAGGTCTGCCACTCTATCACAAGGATGATGTCATCAGTGATGTCATTTGAGATGTCACTGACCATGTCATGAGTGATGTAATATGTGATTTCATCAGCAGTGCATTGCGGGCGCGCAAGTTATAGTTAGCTGAACTAACTATAACGGGGGAATTTCAATGGTTTTGTACAAGTGAAAAGTCTAGCTAACTATAACACCCCTGAAACCTATGTTTTTTTCACTGAATTTCTGAGGTTTTTTAAATGCTAATTCCTAACTATAACGTGCCTGAAACCTATGTTTTTTTCTGTGAATTTCAAAGGTTTTTTAAATGCTAATTTCTAACTATGCCTACAGAGATAGGACATGTGAAGAAAGAAGGAGAAATGCACAGAAAGAAAAAAAAGAAGTGCAGAAAGAAGCAACAGAAGTCCTCAAAGACGAAGAAAAGTGAAGGAAGAAGGATAACGTGCAGAAAGAACAAAAAGAAGAGCAGAAAGAAGCCTTGTTGCAAAATCATCCTGTACCCTCAACTTTTTCAGACGGATACTGGTGGTAACTGAGTCTGACTAACCAGTCCTAGAGCCAGTGCTATGTTAAAAGACACTTAGAATACAGTGAAAATACCTACATACACTAGGGAACATTATGCGTTGGGGTCCCCCTGTGATTAGCAAGACCTCCTCTGTAAGCCCCTAGTATATAATAGGGCAGGGGGATTAAAACTACCTCTTAAAACAGGCCACAGGGCGTTTTTGCACAAGTTAACTCAGGCCCCGTCCCCTCCCTTCACCACTGTGTAAACACGCCCTGTGTCCGTTTTTAGTTGGGAGATTAAGTTCATTTGAATCCTGAGTGTCCCTAGGGTCCAACTAACCCACTAGGTACCTCCAGTAAGTGCCACAGAGCTGCGTTGCAGAGAGGTGTAAAAAGTGGCACGGCCTGGACCACCTCTCTGCAATGCAGCTCAGTGGCGCTTACTGGAAGCACTTGGTGGGCTAGTTAGCCCCCAGGGGCCCCCAGTATTGAAGGGAAATTATATCCCCAATTTAAAATGTGCCATAGTGCGTGTTTGCACACGTCACCTCAGGCCCCGTCCCCTCCCTTCACCACTGTGTAAACGCGCCCTGTGGCTGTTCTAAGTTGAGAGATTAAGTCCCCTTGAATCCTAAGGGTCCCTAGGGTCAAACTAGACCACTAGGTACCTCCAGTAAGCGCCACAGAGCTGCGTTGCAGAGAGGTGTAAAAAGGGGCTTGGCCTCAGAACACCTGTCTGCAGCGCAGCTCCCTGGCGCATACTGGAGATGCCTGTTGGGCTAGTTGGCCCTCAGGGACCCTCAGTATTGAAGAGGAATTAATTCCCCAACTTACAATTCGCCAGGGGGCGCGTTTGCAGAGTGCTGCAAGGAGGGGGCGTGGCCTCCGGCACAATGCCAGTCTTTTATTTATTTAAATATTTTAAGAAGGGGGGCTGTGTGGTTCCCCTTCTTATTCTTATTTATTGGCCCTGATGACCCCATCCCCCAGGGCCTGTCTCCTAATTATATTTTTTTGACCCCAATCCCCAGGGCCGGCCACTGTTTATTATTTTTAAAAAATATATATTTATAGACACACCTAGGACATGCTGGACAAACCGTACGTACCTATCACCATGACGATTTGCGTGATATTCATTAAAAGGCGACTATGCATACAATGAATCCACGTGGAATGTATTTACACCACTAGTGAAGCCCTGACATGTCTGATGCCCTACCGTGCCTAATCCCGGTAGACACCCTTGTCATTTATTTATACAAACATGGGTAGCTATTGACGGGCACATTTAATACACATGCACACCAAGCCATTCAAAGGGGATTCGACAAAAATTCGACCAAAACTATGCAAGAAACCCCCCTCACGGTTAATAAAACACACATCCGCTGCCGGATGTGTAATACTTTTTATTGTACTCTCTGGAAAGGGGACGAACATCACTTGAGAGTCACAGTGCGCTCCTGGCAGAGCCCAATACTGTGTTACACCCACCATTGCCTGCTGAGTGCCACACACCTCTGTGTTGTATTCCACTAGCTAGTGCATATGCTATGACACTCTCTAGCCCATGTGCACTGTAACACCACCCCGTGAATATGTCATGCCACACTTGTCTTCGCACGAGTTATATTGCCCCATCTAACGTGCCTTCCTCGATGCCTATGTTATAACGCACAGTGCTATGCCATACATATTACAATCTGGGATCCATATCTTTGTCACAGTGCATATGCAACGTTACACTCCCCAGCACATATTTTATATTACAACTTTTGAGACTAGTTAGGTTACACAACACTGCCCTGTGCATCTTACACTACAAGGCGCAAATCGCATAGCACGCGCTAGTGCCTGTGCTATCTCGCGCTCTCCAATGACTCTGTAGTTGCGCACAATGTATTGCATATAATATTTCACGCCCGGTTCATCTTATATCACACTTTTTGGTGCATAGTTTATACCATACACTATATCTAGTTTTAATTTTCAATCGTGCTCTCAGGACTATGTTCTATATAACACTGTGTTCACCTACCCTTTTCACGGGCATTACATTTTGCGATAGGTCGTGGAGGGTCAGGGGGTGTTTCTGCCAAGTGAGCCCGGAGTCACAGTCACAAACGTCCTCTTCTTCCTGAATAAAAGTGAGATTATGCTGCATACTTGTTCATATTTTAAGTAGTTCGTACAGACACACGTTTTAAAAACAATACAGTTCCTAATACCCGCCTTCTCTGAACAGTTAGCTTGCTGCCCCATCCCCCTCCTCCCTATCCTCTGTTGTGTGAATCCATGGACTAGCCTCCTCCCTCCTGCCATGCATGGTCTGATGTGCTGCCACTGCCCTCAATTTAGTATGATGTACCAGTCCACTCCTCCTGCCCTCCATTGCCCAATTCTATGCCCCATCATTGACCTCCTGCTTAAACTCTGTGCTTAGCTTGCTGCCCCTATCCTCCTTCCCCCTGCCCTCCGATGTCTTTGTGCATGCCCCTGCTCCATCCTGTTTGCCCACCATGTTCCATGGACCTGCCACTCCTATCTACTCTGAGTGTTCTGTTGAGCTGCCACTCCCCTCCCACCTGCCTAGCATTGTCAGATGACTGGAACCTGTCCCTGCCACCTCCACCCTGCCTGTCCACATGCCATGCCCCTATCCTCTTCCTCCTGTCCTACATGGTCCATTGTACTGCCACACCCTTCTGCCCTCCCTGGTCTGTTTTGCTGCAACTGCTCCTCCTGCCTGCCCCGTGCGGTCTGTTGTGAGGCCCCTTCCCCTGAATTTCTTGTCTGTGCACAGGTCCTGACCCTCCCTTCAATCCTCCATCGTCCTTTGTGCATGCCCCTGCACCCTCCTTCTTGCCCATCATAGCCATTGTGCTGCCACTGACCCTCCCACTTCCCATGCATGGTCTTCTGTGCTGCCATGGCCCCTCCCACCTTCCCTGTGTGGTCAGTTAGCTGCCCCTGACCCCCTCCCACCTTCCCTCCATGGTCTGTGTGTATGCCATCACAGTCTCAGTGTTGCTCTTCATGGTGTGTCTTGCTTCTGGTGTCCATCCTGCCTGACCTCCATGGCTATCTTGCTGCTCCTGCCCTACCCCCTTGCCCCCAGCCCTCTGTTTACATGTACAGACCCCTACTCCCTCCCTCCTGGCTTGTCTGTTCCATTGTAATGCCCCTGATCCGTCCCTCCTGCCCTTTATTGTCTGTTATGCTGCAGCTTTCTCTCCTGTCTGTCCATTATGGTCAGCTAGCTACCATTGCCTCTTGCCCCTCTGTTCTCTGTTGTCCATGTGCATGGTCCTGTCCCCTCCCTCTTGCTTTCTATGGATTGTTGTGCTGCACTCCCGTCCCGCATGCCCTGTGTGGTGTATTGTGCTGCTGCAAACCCTGATGCCTGCCCTGCAGGGTCAGTTTGGTGCACCTCTCCATGTCCCTCCTGTCCTCTGTTATCCAAGTCCATGTCCCTACCCCATTTCCTTCCATGATCCAATGTACCATACTTGCGAACATTTTGAACTTGGTAACAGGGAGATTTTGAAAAAAAACTGGGGTATTGATTTTCCCCTTTGAGTTACATTGAAAAAGAGGAGATTGTAGACAGGAGACAGATCAAATAAAGCCCATTTGAGCCTAAAAACATTGGACGTTTCCTGGCTGAATCGGGTCTGTTGGCATGTATGGTTGTACTACCATTGCGTCTTCCTTCTGCCCACAATGGTCTATTACATTGCCACAGCCTCTCTTGCAAGTCCTGTATTGTTGGTTTGTTGCCCCTGCCCCCCTTTCCACTGCCCTCCATAGTCTGTTGTGCTGCCACGGCCCTTCCTGCCTGCTCAGTGTGGTTAAATTGTTGCCTTTGCACCCTCCTACCTGCCTTCAATTTTCAGAGTCCGTGCCCCTGGCCTCTGCCTCTCAACAGTATCCTAATGAACAACTAGATTGCTAACATTCTATATTTATTACAAAAGTGTGGAACGCCTGACGTCAACTTGATGTAATCAAAACTGTAATACCTAGAGCATTTCCTTTAGAAATTACATATATGAGAGGGTCTTATTGGCATCAAAATTATGGTTAGTGCTCTAAAAGACTAAAATAACAACATATTTTCTGAGTTTTCAAATAGCGACAAAGCACTTTTAAATTATTTGTTATCTTTATTTTTTTTTATCCAGTTGACCACTTGATTAAATGTTGCACTTAGGAGAGAGGATGTGGTGTTACTTCCAGAACTGCAGACTTTGCAACTGGGGAACCAGGTTGGAGTTTCTGCTTCAGCTCGACATTCTGTGATTCTGGTCAAATCACTTAGTCTCCCCATGTCTACAACCAAAATGAATTTGTTCTTGTGTGATGTAACCAATGCTCATGTAAAGCACTCCAATACCTGACAAGTCTGCACTATATAACACTGCAAAAACACAAAATAATAAGTGTTTTGCACACTTGTGTCATTGGGCTATATTTGGGCTACATCTGGGTGATTTTGGGCTACATTTGGGCTCTTTTGTCTCCGGTGGCCATCTTGGGAGATTTATTTGTTATGAAGTTTCCTAATTTCCTCATGTACTGCAGTCTCCTCAGTAGGAAATGCTTTCAGTTTTTTACTTTGATTCCATCATGAAGGTATTCAGATATGTCACACATTTGCCATACATTCTGAATGTTAGCACTCTAGTTGCTCATTAGATCACTGTAGTAAAACTACTGTTCACCATGGAAGTCTGCTCCTGGTATTAATAGTGCATGTTTCAGTCTGCATGTCAGAATTTTTTAATGAAATAGAAGAGGATTTGAGAAGTCACTCAAAATGTGCCCTCATTTTCTTTCTTCAGCATTATTCATAATTTCTATGGCAAAATGAACCCCCTCATTGTGTTCCTTTTTAAATTAAATGTTTTAAGTGTTACCAGTTTATTCCAATCAAGATGGCTTCAGGTGTGCCATACTTTTGCCATAATGAAGACAGTAAGCACTCTAGTTGTTTTTAAGAACACTCTGGGACATTCTGTCATTGGGCTATACTTGGGCGACATCTGGGTGATATTTGGGCTACATTTGGGCTCTTTTGTCTCTGGTGGCCATCTTTGGAGACTTATTTGTTATGAAGTGTCCTAATTTCCTCATTTACTGCAGTCTCCTCAGTAGGAAATACTTTCAGTTTTTTACTTTGATTCCATCAAGAAGGCATTCAGATGTGTCACATATTTACCATAAATTCAGAATGTTAGCACACTTTTTGCTCATTAGATCACTGTAGTAAAGCTACTGCTCACCAGGGAAAACTGCTGCTGGTATTGAAAGTGCATGTTTCAGTCTGCATGTCAGAATTTTTTAATGAAATAGAAGAGGATTTGAGAAGTCACTCAAAATGTGCCCTAATTTTTCTTTCTGCAGCACTAATCATACTTTTTATGGAAAAATGAACCCCCTCATTTTGTTCCTTTTTAAATTAAATGTTTTAAGAGTTACCACTTTAATCCAAGCAAGATGGCTTCAGGTATGCCATATATTTATCATAAGTAGGACTGTTACACTCTAGTTGTTCTTTGGAACACTCTGGGAAGCTGCAGTAGAACACAAAGGAATCAACTGACAGTCTCTGCCCTTGTTGGATGTACATGTTTTACTGAGAATGTCAGACTTCATTCTCACATGACTGAGAAAGATAATGTGAATTTACAGAAAATAAACTCTCAGTTTAGCTTATAGATCACCTTCCAAACCTCTGTGGGAAAAGCATGAGAAAATATTTTTATCTCAATCATGATATCCCAGCAGAAGGCTTTTTCACATGGTGAAATCACCTTAGAACATACCACAATTCCTAAAATGAGTATGGTACCATCAACAAATGATTTATAATGTAACTAAAGTCTTAAAACCTTCTATTAACTGCAATGCTTTTTAATGAGGTGCTATCATGTATATTGGTCCCAAGATGGCTGCCAACACTTCTTGGATGAAGTGCTGACAGCCAATCAGATCTCAGGATGAGATGTGTGGTTAGGCTCCGCCCACATATATATATGATTTTACTTTTGATTTTCTCAGGAACTACTGAACAGATTGACACCAGACCTGCAAAAGGCACTTCCCTGGCCTGAGGACTACCTCTCTGCCAAATTTCAAGTAATGCTGTTCAGCCGTTCGGGCTGTACCTTGGACTAAAGGTCCCTATGAAAAATTGCATGGGGAAAACGCGTTTTGTGACCCCCTTTTTTCTCAGCCCCCGCTTGACGAATCCCCCCGAGACTGTCAGGGTAGGAGCGGAGCGGCGCGCCCCACCTATTTTGAAAATTTTGCGAGGAATCGTCAACCGGCGCCAAAGTTATTCTAAATAGAATTTTGCGGATTTCCTATGGAAACACGGTCCTAACTATAACTATCTACTGGCGACCGCCAGTAGATAATATATATATATATATATATATATATATATATATATATATATATATATATATATATATATATATATATATATATATATATATATATATATATATATATATATATATATATATATATATTATCTACTGGCGGTCGCCAGTAGATAGTTATAGTTAGGACCACGTTTCCACAGGAAATCCGCAACATTCTATTTTGACTAACTTTGGCGCCGGTTGACGAATCCTCGCGAATTTTTCAAAATAGGTGGGGTGCTACGCTCCGCTCCTACCCTGAAAGTCTCGGGGGGATTCGTCAAGCGGGGGCTGAGATAAAAGGGGGGTCCCAAAACGCGTTTTTCCCATGCATTTTTCCATTGGACCTTTAGACAGAGCTACAGCCCGAACGGCTGAACAGAATTTAATGAAATTTGGCAGAGAGGTAGTCCTCAGGTCAAGGAAGTGCCTTTTGTAGGTTTGGTGTAAATCTGTTCAGTAGATTCTGAGAAAATAGCCTTTAAATCAATATATATATCTGAGCCAGCTTACGGTGCGCTTACGGTGCTTACAGATCGAGTCTGTAAACCGATGTTACCATGTTAGCTCCAACTACCGTCTGTCGTTTGATGCCCCTGTGTTTTGATTACATTTTAAATCACATATAAAAATAACTTTTTTTCTTTCATCGAGCACGTGGTGTTACACTACACAGTATTTCAGCATTTAGTCATGGTTAAGCAACATCGACCTGGATTACGTTGCTTTTATCCCACAAGTTATTTAAACTAATAACGACGCCCCCATGCATTTATGCGGTTACAGTTCAAAGGGGATAAACGCCAATATTGAAACGTATTTTTCATGATGTATATGATAGAGCTTTGTTTTAAACATGAAATTTTAGAGCCATATTAGGCACATTTAAATTTTATGCATTGTGATGCGATTATTTATTAATGTGTTTTTAACGCTTTTCTATTGAATGATTTTAGGCATTTATGTCTGCTATAATATTTAACCTGGAATCAAACCTATTTATACTATGTCCAGTGTAGTAACAAAGTTCATATACACTCGTACGATTTTAAGTATTTTTACTTTGTAATCAATTAAGAGTATTTTGTTGCTTTCCATGCTGCTGTTTGCACTTTGCACTTTGCACTTTTGACACTATAAAATGGCGGTTGAAGCCTAGAAGCGTTGTCATGTGATCAAGGTCCAGGAGGGACCGAAACGCGTCATGGCCGACTAAAGCAAGGAATAAATGAATTTGCACTGAACTGTGGTCCGTGCCTGCTTTTTGTATCCTGGAGACTGGGGAGAGGAGTGAGCAGCTTAATTGCATATATATATATATATATATATATATATATATTGAGGAATAAAGCTGCTTTAATGATCGAGTGGGCTCGTGTGGATTCTTTTCTTGACCAGGAATCGACTGTTTCGAAATATATATATATATATATTACCTACTGGCGGTCGCCAGTAGGTAGTTATAGTTAGGACCCTCTTACCATAGGAAATCCGCAACATTCTATTTTGAATAACTTTGGCGCCGGTCGACGAATCCTCGCGAATTTTTCAAAATAGGTGGGGCGCTACGCTCCGCTCCTACCCTGAAAGTCTCGGGGGGATTCGTCAAGTGGGGGTCCCAAAACGCGTTTTTCCCATGCATTTTTCCATAGGACCTTTAGACACTGCTTCAGCCCGAACGGCTGAACAGAATTACTTGAAATTTGGCAGAGAGGTAGTCCTCAGGTCAAGGAAGTGCCTTTTGTAGGTTTGGTGTAAATCTGTTCAGTAGATTCTGAGAAAATAGCCTTTAAATCAATATATATATCTGAGCCAGCTTACGGTGCGCTTACGGTGCGCTTACCGTACGCGTACGGTGGCGTGCGCGAGCGCGATTCTGATTGGCTGTTAGATCTTAGTAAACATTCGAATCGGTCGAAACCAGGAAGCGGCGGCCGCCATTTTGTGTATTTCACTCAGAAAAAAAAGGGTGATAACTTGAAAAGGGGGCAAGGAAGAGAGTTACAGACCCCCTAACATTTGTAAGGGGTTCAAAGAAGGACAGAAAAGTACAAAAAAAACATTTATTGATTTTAAAAAAAAATTGCGGGGTACGCGTACGGTAAGCTCACCGTACGCGTACGGTAAAAAAAAAAAAAAAGAAATGAAATGCAGATTTAAGTGTTTAGATATTAGGGGGCTCTAAAAAGAGCCGTTGTGTTTATTAAGTGATTTTTTAGTGGTACCTACAAGTAAGTACCGATGCAGAGTCTAAGGTTCAAGAGGAAGACTCTGTTCCCTTCATCAGTGAAGTGTACACCTTCTCCTCTATAAATGTCTTGCATGTCGTAACGCAAGTTGTTGTGGTAAATGGAACCCATACCATAGTCACGGAGGAAAGCAGAAACAGATTTGTTGACGTGCTTTCTTGCTTTGTCAATCTGTGGACAAAAATGATTGGACCAGTTCCATTTTTGCCTTTGGCATATGTTAGAAAACACAAAGGCAGTTTTAGGGAAAAGTGAAAACAGTTGTGCAAAGGTCTCCTTCATAAGCATTTCCAGACCTACCCCAGTCAAAGTGCCTAGGTCATTGCCACCACAGTGCACTATTATGAGGTCAGGGTGTTGGATTTGCATGAAGGATTTCACCAATGGCATCAATTGGTGCCACTTTAACCCTCTCTGACCAATCCATTTAATGTCTACATTTGGCAAAGCAAGGTCTCTCACCATATCTGTTTTCTCTGCATACTTTTCACTCCAGAAGACATAGCTGTGCCCTACAATCCACACTGTGAACATCTTCAAAGGAGAACTGGATGCACTCAGGAGGTGTAATTCAGTAGAATGGTAAAAAGAAATGAAAGACAGTTTGGAAATGGAGGCATACATATTGTTTTAATAAAAAAAAGAACTGATTGGCTGTTTCATACCATTCTAGAATAAAAACTAGGCTGTATGTGTAAATTTATAGAAGCATGTTTTGTATTGGTACAGAAAAATGTGTTACCAAAGAACAGTACTATGGATTTGCTGTTAGGTTTGAAAAGTCAAGCACTCCTGCTCTTTGGAAATGAAACATTGTGTGGCGAACTTCTGACCTAACTCCACACAGCAGTGTTCCATGAGCTGTTGCTATGGTAGCAGGCAGAAGTCAAGTTGGGGGAAGGGTACTAGGCAGAAGTCAAGTTGGGGGAAGGGTACTTTTGGAAAAGGGTTGGTTTTCAACCAATAGAAATGTGTGATTACATTTGAAAAAAAGGGGGAAGCACTGAGATTTGAAATTAACATGTATATGTGTGGAAAAAGAGAGGGAAACTTTGCCATTATCTGGTTCTGCTGAGAGGAGAGAGGTGTACAGAACAGAGATCCTTGCTTTGATAATCTGCTGTTTGAGTGCCACATTTCTTTCACAACTAACTAATTTTAAAGGTGAGTTTAGAGTTTGAGAGGAGATGTATATGGTAAATTAAGAAATGAATAATAGAATTGGAATTCCTTTTGTTGAAGTTGTGTTTATTATTTTCTGTTTTGGGAGAAATTTAAATGTGAGGAACATGTAAAATAATATGGACTATGTTTTCACGATAAATTAAGGTGTACTGGTAAAAATAAGGAATACTTTAAGGGTTTGAGGTTGCACTCAGTAATGCAAATACATTCAGCATCAGTAAGGCTGGTTGCCCTTGCTGGAGTGTAGTGAGTCACCCAGGTTACACATGTTGCTGGTCTCAGAAAGCTGTTTGGTATTGCTCTGGTGATTTTACATTTGCATTAGATGGAAAGGGGGAGGTATTTTTTTATGCAGAAGCAGACTCTTAGCACACAGCCAGCTGCTTATCCTGTGGAATCGTGGATAGTATTCACAACCGAGTGGGGTTTGAGGTTTCAGTTAGTAATGCAAATACATTCAGCATCACTAAGGCTGGTTGCCCTTGTTGGAGTGTAGTCAGTCACCCAGGTTACACATGGTGCTGGTCTCAAAAAGCAGTTTGGACATGTGCTGTTTTCAGAATCTGAAAAGTGGATTCAAAATGTGTCAGTCTGTAAAAGTGTTTATCACTTGCCAAAAAAAAGAGTAGTAAGTGTGCTTTCAAATTGGCAAAGAAATTTCGTTTTGTGACTAATATGAAAACATGACTCTGTGTGCAAATAGGAATTACAGGCAGAGATTTATTGCGTATTGCTCTGGTGATTTTACATTTGCATTAGATGTAAAGGGGGAGCCATTTTTTTGTATGCAGAAGCAGACTCTTAGCACACAGCCAGCTGCTTATCCTGTGGAATCATGCATAGTATTCACAACCGAGTGGGGTTTGAGGTTTCAGTCAGTAATGCAAATACATTCAGCATCACTAAGGCTGGTTGCCCTTGCTGGAGTGTAGTCAGTCACCCAGGTTACACATGGTGCTGGTCTCAAAAAGCAGTTTGGACATGTGCTTTTATCAGAATCTGTAAAGTGGATTCATAATGTGTCAGTCTGTAAAAGTGTTTATCACTTGCCAAAAATAAGAGTAGTAAGTGTGCTTTCAAATTGGCAAAGAAATTTCGTTTTGTGACTAATGTGAAAACATGACTCTGTGTGTAAATAGGAATTACAGGCAGAGATTTATTGCGTATTGCTCTGGTGATTTTACATTTGCATTAGATGGAAAGGGGGAGGTATTTTTTTATGCAGAAGCAGACTCTTAGTACACAGCCAGCTGCTTATCCTGTGGAATCATGGATAGTATTCACAACCGAGTGGGGTTTGAGGTTTCAGTCAGTAATGCAAATACATTCAGCATCACTAAGGCTGGTTGCCCTTGCTGGAGTGTAGTCAGTCACCCAGGTTACACATGGTGCTGGTCTCAAAAAGCAGTTTGGACATGTGCTTTTATCAGAATCTGAAAAGTGGATTCATAATGTGTCAGTCTGTAAAAGTACTTATCACTTGCCAAAAAAAATAGTAGTAAGTGTGCTTTCAAATTGGCAAAGAAATTTCGTTTTGTGACTAATATGAAAACATGACTCTGTGTGCAAATAGGAATTACAGGCAGAGATTTATTGCGTATTGCTCTGGTGATTTTACATTTGCATTAGATGTAAAGGGGGAGCCATTTTTTTGTGCAGAAGCAGACTCTTAGCACACAGCCAGCTGCTTATCCTGTGGAATCATGCATAGTATTCACAACCGAGTGGGGTTTGAGGTTTCAGTCAGTAATGCAAATACATTCAGCATCACTAAGGCTGGTTGCCCTTGCTGGAGTGTAGTCAGTCACCCAGGTTACACATGGTGCTGGTCTCAAAAAGCAGTTTGGACAAGTGCTTTTATCAGAATCTGAAAAGTGGATTCATAATGTGTCAGTCTGTAAAAGTGTTTATCACTTGCCAAAAAAAAGAGTAGTAAGTGTGCTTTCAAATTGGCAAAGAAATTTCGTTTTGTGACTAATGTGAAAACATGACTCTGTGTGTAAATAGGAATACAGGCAGAGATTTATTGCGTATTGCTCTGGTGATTTTACATTTGCATTAGATGGAAAGGGGGAGCCATTTTTTTCTGCAGAAGCAGACTCTTAGCACACAGCCAGCTGCTTATCCTGTGGAATCATGGATAGTATTCACAACCGAGTGGGGTTTGAGGTTTCAGTCAGTAATGCAAATACATTCAGCATCACTAAGGCTGGTTGCCCTTGCTGGAGTGTAGTCAGTCACCCAGGTTACACATGGTGCTGGTCTGAAAAAGCAGTTTGGACATGTGCTTTTATAAGAATCTGAAAAGTGGATTCATAATGTGTCAGTCTGTAAAAGTACTTATCACTTGCCAAAAAAAAGAGTAGTAAGTGTGCTTTCAAATTGGCAAAGAAATTTCGTTTTGTGACTAATATGAAAACATGACTCTGTGTGCAAATAGGAATTACAGGCAGAGATTTATTGCGTATTGCTCTGGTGATTTTACATTTGCATTAGATGTAAAGGGGGAGCCATTTTTTTGTGCAGAAGCAGACTCTTAGCACACAGCCAGCTGCTTATCCTGTGGAATCATGGATAGTATTCACAACCAAGTGGGGTTTGAGGTTTCAGTCAGTAATGCAAATACATTCAGCATCACTAAGGCTGGTTGCCCTTGCTGGAGTGTAGTCAGTTACCCAGGTTACACATGGTGCTGGTCTCAAAAAGCAGTTTGGACATGTGCTTTTATCAGAATCTGAAAAGTGGATTCATAATGTGTCAGTCTGTAAAAGTGTTTATCACTTGCCAAAAAAAAGAGTAGTAAGTGTGCTTTCAAATTGGCAAAGAAATTTCGTTTTGTGACTAATGTGAAAACATGACTCTGTGTGCAAATAGGAATTACAGGCAGAGATTTATTGCGTATTGCTCTGGTGATTTTACATTTGCATTAGATGTAAAGGGGGAGCCATTTTTTTGTGCAGAAGCAGACTCTTAGCACACAGCCAGCTGCTTATCCTGTGGAATCATGCATAGTATTGACAACCGAGTGGGGTTTGAGGTTTCAGTCAGTAATGCAAATACATTCAGCATCAGTAAGGCTGGTTGCCCTTGCTGGAGTGTAGTCAGTCACCCAGGTTACACATGTTGCTGGTCTCAGAAAGGTGTTTGGCATTGCTCTGGTGATTTTACATTTGCATTAGATGGAAAGGGGGAGCTATTTTTTTATGCAGAAGCAGACTCTTAGCACACACCCAGCTGCTTATCCTGTGGAATCACGCACAGTATTCACAACCGAGTGGGGTTTGAGGTTGCACTTAGTAATGCAAATATATTCAGCATCACTAACGCTGGTTGCCCTTGCTGGAGTGTAGTCAGTCACCCAGGTTACACATGTTGCTGGTCAGAGAAAGCTGTTTGGTATTGCTCTGGTGATTTTACATTTGCATTAGATGGAAAGGGGGTGTTATTTTTTTATGCAGAAGCAGACTCTTAGCACACAACCAGCTGCTTATCCTGTGGAATCATGCACAGTATTCACAACCGAGTGGGGTTTGAGGTTGCAGTCAGTAATGCAAATACATTCTGCATCACTAAGGCTGGTTGCCCTTGCTGGAGTGTACTCAGTCACCCAGGTTACACATGTTGCTGGTCTGAAAATGTCGTTTGGACATGTGCTTTTTTAAGAATCTAAAAAGTGGATTCATAATGTGTCAGACTGTAAAAGTACTTATCACTTGCCAAAAAAAGAGTAGTATGTGTGCTTTCAAATTGGCAAAGAAATTGCGAATTCTGACTAATATGTAAACATGACTCTGTGTGCAAAGAGGAATTACAGGCAGAGATTTATTGCGTATTGCTCTGGTGATTTTACATTTGCATTAGATGGAAAGGGGGACCTATTTTTTTTGTGCAGAAGCAAACTCTTAGCACACACCAGCTGTTTATCCTGTGGAAACATGCACAGTATTCACAACCGAGTGGGGTTTGAGGTTTCAATCAGTAATGCAAATACATTCAGCATCACTAAGGCTGGTTGCCCTTGCTGGAGTGTAGTCAGTCACCCAGGTTACACATGTTGCTGGTCTGAAAAAGCTGTTTGGACATGTGCTGTTTTCAGAATCTGAAAAATGGATTCAAAATGTGTCAGACTGTAAAAGTACTTATCACTTGCCAAAAAAGTAGTAGAAAGTATGCTTTGCAATTGGCAAAGAAATTTCGTTTTCTGCCTAATTTCAAAGCATGACTCTGTGTGCACACAGGAATTGTTTTTAGATATTTAATTTGTGAAGGTGTTATTGTGATTTTCATTTATAGGAAAGGGGTTTATAGTATTTTAAGATTTGAAATGATCATAAAAAATGTAGTAATATATTTAAATAAAATAAAGGAATTTTTTTTTAGTTTTTTTCAGGTATTGCTGAAGAGCAGTGAACAAAATTTAAGATGCCTACAAAATCCAGACTAAAGAAAGACCACAAAAAAAACCTATATTTGAAGACAACTGGAGGACCTAAGTTAGTTGGAGATGCTCATGTTGGGAAAAAGAGAAAATCTTCTGGTAAGCAGACAAAAGATTTTTTAAAGAACATCTTCAAAAAAAGGAAAAATGTACAAAATGCCTGTACTGGAAAGAATGTTTTCAATAGAAAAGAACAGGAAAAAATTGAGAATTTAGTTAATGCAAATATACCTTCTGCAACAATAAAGATTAACTTAAACAGAAAAACAGCGTTTAAAGAGATACGTAGAAAAATGTTTCAGAGAAGAGTTATGTCCAATTTGATAAAGGATGTGAAGAAATATAAGAAAAAGGCAAAATATTACAAGAGAAAAAAAGAAATTGAAGCCATTGCAGCAAAGGCATTAGAATTAAAAAGGAAACTATTCATTTTAATTTTGAATAGGATGCGTACATTAGATAAAATGGTTAATGTACTGAAATCACAAAGCAAAAGGAAAAGAGTAGTGAACAGAACAAACTTTTGTAAAGTGTTTTTAGGAGAATGGATGCATAGTTCAAGTAGTGAACCTTTTTTTAATGAAGAGAGTTATTTTCAAAGTAATAGTTTGCTGCCTGCAGTTGACACCAGAGGTCGTGCATATGAAGTGAAAAATGGTTGCATAATGGAGAAGGAGATAATGGTTCCAAGAGATGAGGTACAAGTGATGGCGGATGAGGCTATGGGGAGACGTCCTAAAGCCCCAGTGTACACTTGGAATTGTAGTAGTATTTGCACTGTGCGTCAGGAATCTATTGATAAATTTCGTGAGTTTCTAAGAGAATATAGTTATTCTGGTTAATGGTGTACCTACAAAAAATAAGAAGATTTGGCAGGAGCTGGTAGATGTACGGAAAGTACAAAGAGCAAATTTGTATTTGAAAAGGAATAACAAATGGTATGAATCAATTTATATAGAAGAAGAAGAAGAAGATTTACAAGAAGACACAGAAACACCAACTGGACAAATTGAAAAAGTGGACAAGTCAAAGGAAGAAGAAATTTATGAACATTTTAGCATACATCCTCTTCATTCAAAAGAAGTTATGGGAGACAATATTGATCTGTTTCAGATGAAGAAAGCAAAAGGAACTCCCGTGAGTGTATGGGAGGAGAGCTTGGAAGCTCGATGTTTTCCCCAGCTGTTTCCTAAAGGAAAAGGAGGACGATACGATGAACGTCCAGAACAGATTCCAGCTTCTGAGTATCGGACTACAAGACTATATGCAGAAGATCCCAGATTTCGACAAAGTATTCCTTATTTGTTCCATCTTTTATTTGAAAGCGACTTGTCTGCACTATCTTATGCAGTAAATCACATTTTAAAAAGTGGAGTACATTTACAAAATGTGTCTGCTAAGGATTTTATGGAGAAAGTGCAGCACCGAGATGATCATTTGGAAACACAACTGATCAATCTGATGGCTTGTCAGCGTGGGACAAATGAATATTGGTACCGACGCCATGGTGAATTAAAATGCATGTTACGAAATTTAGGAACACCAACATGGTTCCTTACCCTAAGCTGTGCTGAGTACGCTTGGGATGATTTACTGGATTTTCTACGAGAGGCAAATTCAAACATTAAAAACATCGAATACAAGACAGCAGGAGAAATGTGCTCATTGGATCCGGTTAATGTTTGCAGATATTTCAATCATAGATTTGAGGCTATGATGTCCTTCATCTGCAATAAAAAAAATCCACCTCTAGGAGAAGTAGTGGATTTCTTTTGGAGAAAAGAGTACCAGGCAAGAGGTGCTCCTCATATTCATATGCTGTTGTGGATCAAGGATGCCCCAAAGTTTGGAACAGATACTGATGAAGCAGTGTTATCTTACATTGAAGAATATGCAACATGTGCTATACCAAAAAGCACAGAAGAGAAAAAGTTAAAGGAGCAAGTTTTACGTTTCCAAAGTCATTGGTGTGGAAAATACTGTCGACGGAAATACAAGAGCAAAGATAAATACTACACTAAATGTCGATTTGGATTTCCTAGACCTGTTCTTTCAAATGGAAGAGTAAACAGTTTTATGTCATCTGTGAGACATACTATCAAAAGAAAATCACCTAAGAATACCTACAACCTAAAAAGAAAAGAAGAATCAAAAAATATAAATGACTACAACCCAGTCATTTTATCCATGTGGAATGCTAACATGGATATACAGTATGTAGCTGACAATTCCATTGCTGTTGCTCGATATGTAACGTCTTACATTACTAAATCTGAAAAAACTGAATTGAAAGAAATGTGGGAAGAGATTTCTCACGAGAAGACTGTCAGTAAGAAGCTGTACAGTTTCAGTTTAAAGATGTTATCGCATCGAGAAATTGGATCCTACGAATGTTCAGATAGGTTATCTTCTGCAAGTCTCTACTCGAAATCAAGAAGAATAATTTGGGCAAGTTTAGGCCTTGCAGCAATGAGAAATCGGGTACTGAAATCTGTTGGAGAAATTGAATATTTGGCCGAGAATGACCCAGAAAGTACAGATATTTTGAAATCAAACATGTTGGACACATATTATCCCAAGAGAAGTCATCATCTGGAGAACATGTGTCTCTATGAAGTGCTGCAGAACTACATTTATTCACGGAAAGCCGCAGAAGACATCAACAATGGAAAATATAAAGTAATTGGTGAGGAAGGATGTTTGGTGAAGCAAACAAAAGGAAGTTTGATAAATCACAGGAAGCTGAGTTGCGACACTACTGACAAAAAGGAATTTTACTACTTGGCTCTTTTACAGCTGTTTAAACCATGGCGTACAGAGGATGAACTACTGGGAGAATTTCAAAGCTATGAAGATTCATTTAATGCTTGCAAAGACAGCATACAATGCAGTACATTCACAACTTATCTGCAAATGTTAAATGAAGAAATTGAACAGGAAACTACAATTGCAGCAGAAGTAGCTAGAGACAGTTCTCAAGACAGCCAAAGTTCAGGAACACTCAGTCAAGATCCCCTAGGACAACCAATCGTTGAAAATGAAGCATCAATAGCCATGAATGAAGTGGAAACGGCTATGAATCAAGCTCAAGAGGAATTTATAGACTTACAAAATTTGGAAAGACAACTGAATGAAGAGCAGCAACAAATTTATGAAGAGATCAGAAACAAAATTGATCACGGATTTCTACATGAAAAAAAAGAGTGCTCATGCACATCATTTCATCCAATCAGGATGTATGTAAGCGGACAAGCTGGAACTGGAAAAAGTTTCTTAATAAAAGTCATCAGAAGCTACCTACAGCAAAAAACGGATTCTACTTTGTCTTGTGTGGTTACTGCTCCAACTGGGTTAGCAGCATATAACATAAAAGGAATCACCTTACATCGTTTGCTAATGTTACCAGTGGAGCATGAGAACAAAATACAATACAACAAGCTAACTGGAGAAGCATGCTTGGAAGTTTCAAGAGTATTGAAGAAGATGCAAGTTCTCATTATTGATGAGGTGAGCATGGTATCAAACTTAATGCTTGCCTTTGTGCATTTAAGAATGCAGCAAATTCTAAGGACAGACTATGACGTGTTATTTGGTGGAAAACATGTCATAGTTTTTGGGGATCTTCTACATCTTACTCCAGTTAAAGGACAACCAGTGTTTAATACTGTGACACATGAAGACACAAAGAAGTCATTGGGAAGCATCGGTAATGCAAATATTTGGTCCTTCTTTGAGTACAAGGAACTTACTACTAATATGAGGCAAGCAAACGATGAAGAATATGGAAGTATTCTGAAAGATATCAGGATTGGACTACTCACAGAAGTTGGCAAAAAAGCATTACAGAGTCGGCTGCTACATAATTTATTTCCAAAGGAAGAAATAGTTGCAGAGAAGATATACAAGAACATTGCAGAAAAGAAAAGTGTCATCTGCTTAATGCCAACTCTACGTGAATGCTCAATATTCAATGAGGAGCTTTTAAAATTGGAAAAGGAAGATATCAGGAAATTGGAAGCAGTGGACAAAATTGAGGATGGAAGAATTACTATCACATTAACAGGCACACTGAAAAATAAATTGGATTCACTAGAGAAGAACATTTCCAAAACAGCTGGATTAGAAAAAAATCTATATGTTTGCATGAACTGTAGAGTATTTTTAAGGAGAAATTTGGATGTTGAAAAAGGTTTAGTTAATGGAGCTATGGGAAGAGTTGTGGGTTTTATTAATTATCAGAAAAAAGATGGAATTGAATGTTTAAAAATAAAATTTGATCAGATAGAAGAAGTTAAAGACATTTGTCGTTGTTCAGTTCGTTTCATGCTTGTGAAAGACTTATATGTACGTAGGAAGCAGTTTCCGTTTTCTCTAGCATATGCTGTAACTATTCACAAGTCTCAAAGATTGACTGTAGATTGTGCTTTTGTGAACATTGGTTCAACTGTGTTCAAAGAAGGTATGGCTTATGTAGCTTTGTCACGAGTGAAAACATTATCTGGTTTATTCAGGATAGACTTTGATGACTCAAAAGTTAGTGCTGATACAAATTGTGTAAAGGAGTATAATAGATTAAGAAGAACCTATGCTCCTCATTTAGGTCAGTATCCTGTGTTGGAGAAACGTGTAGTTTCTCGTAAAAGGAGAAATGAGAATATCTGTAATGAAGATGTAGAGAGGAGGAAAAAAAAGAGGAGTGATGTAATTGCAAGCAAAAAGAAAAAGGAAAATGAAGAAGAGGTTGTAGGATGTCATTTTGAAAATAGCTCTGGTGTCAACTGCTACGCTAATGTAGTGCTGAATGTTGCATTTTATCTGGAAAGTGTGCAAGAGCAGATAATAGTAAATCAGAGAAAATGATTCTGTTCTGAGTTGAGTCTCCTTTTTCAAAAGCTGAGTAATGATAAAACTCAAATAGAAAGTGCTAGTGAAATTAGAAATCTTTTAGATGTATGTTCAGGACGAACACAGCTTTCTCAAAATGTACAGCAAGATGCACAGGAATTCTTGATGTTTTTTCTTCAGGTACTGGAAGAAG
Source organism: Triturus cristatus (assembly GCF_964204655.1). Lineage (NCBI taxonomy): Eukaryota > Metazoa > Chordata > Amphibia > Caudata > Salamandridae > Triturus > Triturus cristatus. The sequence continues at coordinate 745,450,537 of NC_140583.1, forward strand.
AAGGGGTTCCCATTGAAAATATGTTTGGTGTCTCTTATAAATGGGAACATAGTTGTGAAAACTGTTACAATACATGTGGCTCTAATGTTGATTCTGAAAGGTTTATTTATTTAACATTGCCAGAAAGTAAAACAGTCACTTTTGCTAAATTAGTTAAAGATGCTAATCATAGCATGGAATGCGGTGAGTGTCAATCTGAAATGTTTTCAACCTTAATTTTAAAGGAATACGGACAGTATGTAATTTTAATGATGCAACGATGTAAAGCTGATGGTTCAAAATTGGATACTTTAATAAAGAAGTTTACAGGACAGCAATTATCAATTTCAGGAAAAACTTTTGTAACAGTTGCAATAATTTTCCATGAAGGACCTACTGTTACTTCTGGACATTACACAGTTTATCTTAAATGTGAAAAAGGCTGGACACTGTGTAATGATTCCCAATTGATTTTCAAGCAACGTTTGCCTTTTGATTTAGCAAATTCCTATCTAATCTTCCTGAAACCTACATTTTAGAGAGACTTGGCAAGATCTGTACAAAACAATTTTACCATTTTATTGGATTACCATTGGAATTTTCAAAAAAAATGATTTTACAAATTATCATTTGGCCTAATGGAAAGGTAACCAATTGTAATGTGGACTTTTTAAATTTTTAATGAAACTTTGGAAAACCAAAAATTTAGACAAAATCGGTAACATCTGCACAATTTAAATTTTGGAATGTTATTGGATTGCCATTGGAAATTTATTCAAAAAAGATTTTTAAAATTACTATTTGGCCATGAGGAAAGGTAAACAATTGTATTGTGGACTTATTTAATTATTAATTAATCTTTCGGAACCCAAAATGTTACAGAGAATCGGTGAGATCTGTACAATTTAAACTTTAGAATTTTATTGGATTAACATTGGAAATGTAATCAAAAATTAATTTTAAAATTACTATTTGGCCTAAAGGAAATGGAACCAGATGTATTGTGGAGTTATTTGAGATATATTTTTGTGATTATACTTCTGAAACAAAAATGTCAGACGGTATTTTAAAGAAATAAGTATTGATATTAGATGATATTTTTTTAGAATATTATGCATTTATATAATGTTATGTTTAAGTAAAAAGAGATTCTGGGCTATTTTAAAACAATCTTTGAGATTGTTATTTTTTTTTTGCCCGCTGTTAAATGATGAATGCAATTGCTTTCACAATTTATAGTGAAATGCAATATATTCTGAAAACAGCAAAAAAAAGGCAAAACATTTTTTGGGAAAATATGTAAATATGTGTACTGTATTATAAAATGTTTTATTAAATATTAATACTTTTTTCTTTTTTTTCAGATTGAGATAGAAAATTTTCGAAAACTTGAACCATTTTTAAAGCAATTAAAATTAAATTTAAATTAATAAATAATTTTTTGAGTGGGTATGGTAAGTCAAAAATTTCATGGTCCCTTTTTTCCACTTCTCCACAATCACATTTTCAGTTTTTCATTGTAGTCTCTCAAGGACCTTGTAATGTGATAATTGATTTTTAGTGTTTTTAAAAAAAAAAAAAAAAAATTACGCGTACCGTACGCGTACGGTAAAAAAAAAATTAAAAAAAGTTTAAAAAAAATATATAAAAAAAAGTTGAAAGGTAAGGTTGGCTCTTAAAAGAGCCGTTGTGTTCATGCAGGGACAGAGGAAAGAAAGAATGGGAATATTAGTCGTTACGACAAATGTGCTGATCTATTAAATTGTTCATTAGGGCAACACTGGTCTCCCTATGACAAATTAGATCATGACAAGTGGCACACCGAACTAAAACCCTCGCAAACCGATGGTTGATTTCCAGAGGACCAGAAAAAGGAGATGCTCCCCCCACAGATGAAGGGCTCAGCTGACCTGCCGAAGATGGACTCGGCCCTGCAGATGATGGACCAGGCTGAGCTGCTGTGGATGTGCTTGGTTGACTTACTGAAGGGTTACCTTCAGTATGTCGAGCAAATGTCCTACCGTGTACATCTTGAAGGTGTCTCAACATGGTGTGATTCCCGAAGGAATACTTCTTGTTGGGATTCCCTCTTGAAAGCACACGGCCACAAAGCTTACAAGTCACTAAGGGTGCATTTACCTTTTTCTTGCCCTCTGGAAAAGAAAAATACTCCCATATGAAAGAGCTCTTTTGTTTCCTCCTTCTCTGCCTCAAGGTAGTGCTGCTAGCCTCACTCTCAGAAGAGTTCTGCTGTTCTGCCACCGTATCACAAAGACAACTCAGCTCCTTCTCCTAAGGGATCACAAGCAGAAATGAGGGGAATGGGTGTGGTGTAGGAGAGTTCTAGAACTGAAAGTAGTTTCAACCAATCAAAAGTTGTGTTTCATGATCACATGACCCACCGTGCGCGTACGTTACGCTTACGGTGCGCTTACGGAGCGCTTACGGTAAAAGTACGCATGCGCGTAAAAAAGACACGCGCACGCGCGCATGCGCAAAACAGGCACGCCCCTTCACTTCCGCGCGCGTGATGTACGTCTATGCAAATTGCGTAAATGAACGCAAACAGCGTAGAAATCTAACTTTATAAAAGCACGTTAAAAAAATAATAAAAAAAAAAGGGGAAAAAAAACCCACTATGTTATTCTAATAAATCTTACCTGTTTAGTTTAAAAAAATGGTAAAAAAAAATATATATTGTAGAATTTTTAACATTTAACCATAGTCTTTAAAAAAGGATAGAAAATTAAAATAAAAATATGTTAAAAAAATTGAAAAAAAATAAAATCAAAAAAATAAGAATTAGCATTTAAAAAACCTTGCAAATTCACTGAAAAAACCATGGGTTTCACACACGTTATAGTTAGGAATTAGCATTTAAAAAACCTTGCAAATTCACTGAAAAAACCATGGGTTTCACACACGTTATAGTTAGGAATTAGCATTTAAAAAACCTTAGAAATGCAATGAAAAAACCAAAGGTTTCACACATGTTATAGTTAGCTGGACATTTCACTCGTAAAAAACCAATGAAATTCCCCCGTTATAGTTAGTTCAGCTAACTATAACTCGCGCGCCCGCAATGCACTACTGATGACGTCACATATTACATCACTCATGACATGGTCACTGACATCACTCATGACATCACTGATGACATCTCAAATGACATCACTGATGACATCACTGATGACATCATCCTTGTGATAGAGTGGCAGACCTCCTCTTCCCCTAATATAACCTTTGATACACACATTCAAAAATAGAGACTAAAATTTTCAAAACAATGGACATACCAATACCAGTTACAACAACCTCTTAAGTAATTCTAAGAACCACATACACATCCACTCATTCACCAACAGTCCTATACAGTCACTCATACATGCACTCACTCATCATATGTACTCATACACCTATACATCCTGTTACACAATGCCACTCATCCATTGAGTTACTCACACATACTCACTCATGCTAATAAAGAAACAAACATACATTTATTAGCTTATACAGTTATACACACACCACCACACTTACTTCTACGGAAACTTACACATACTTAGTCTTATAAACAATCACTTATAGAAACACATACTTATTCATACAGGAACTCTTTCAATCTCTCACTCTCACATATACTCACTTATATACACCAATAGTCAAATATACTTCTTTAAAACATATGTAGTTACTCATAAAGACACTATTGAGACAGTCATTCACTCCCTAACACACCCACACACACACTCATCCGCCCATACAATCCTGCACACATGCTGTCTTCAACACATACAAACAGTGAGTCACTCATTCATGCACCTATGCACTACGTAATACCCCCCACAGAACCATACAGACACTCAGACTGATACTCAAAAAAACAACTAATAACCTATATAGACACCCATGAAGCTACTCACCAACCCATGCAGCCACTTATACACAAAGTGAGAGACTGATACAGATATTTTCATATTTAAACATTACTCAGTAAGCCATGTATTCACTATGATACACTTAATCAGTCACTTAAACAATACATTTTTCAAAACAAAGCATCCATTTAGACACTTATATACCCATTTATTCTTCCATTGACCTTGAGATATACATATATAAAACATATTTAATTTTCCGAAAAACACACATTCACTGGATGATGTCATCAGTGATGTCATCAGTGATGTCATTTGAGATGTCATCAGTGATGTCATGAGTGATGTCAGTGACCATGTCATGAGTGATGTAATATGTGACGTCATCAGTAGTGCATTGCGGGCGCGCGAGTTATAGTTAGCTGAACTAACTATAACGGGGGAATTTCATTGGTTTTTTACGAGTGAAATGTCCAGCTAACTATAACATGTGTGAAACCTTTGGTTTTTTCATTGAATTTCTAAGGTTTTTTAAATGCTAATTCCTAACTATAACGTGTGTGAAACCCATGGTTTTTTCAGTGAATTTGCAAGGTTTTTTAAATGCTAATTCCTAACTATAACGTGTGTGAAACCCATGGTTTTTTCAGTGAATATATATACATATATATATTCACTGAAAAAAACATAGGTTTCAGGTGCGTTATAGCTAGCTGGACATTTCACTCGTACAAAACCCTAGAAATTCCCCCGTTATAGTTAGTTCAGCTAACTCGCGCCCCTGCAATGCACTGCTGATGACGTCACATATTCCATCATTCATGACATGGTCAGTGACATCACTGATGACATCACTGATGACATCATCCACGTGAAAATCTGATGCACCTCCTCACACCTGAATATAACGTATGATACACTCACTCTAAAATACAGACTATGGTTTTTTCAGTGAATTTCTAAGGTTTTTAAATGCTAATTTCTAACTATAATGTGCCTGAAACCTATGGTTTTTTCAGTGAATTTCAAAGGTTTTTTAAATGCTAATTTCTAACTTTAACGTTACTGAAACCTATGGTGTTTTTTAAGTGAATGTCTAAGGTTTTTTAAATGCTAGTTTCTAACTATGCCTATAGAGATAGGACATGTGAAGAAAGAAGACAAAACGCACAGAAAGAAAAAAAAGAAATGCAGAAAGAAGCACCACTGTGCAAACGCGTCCCGTGGCGCGTTTTAAGTTGGGGGATTAACTCCCCTTGAATCCTGAGGGTCCCTGGGGTGCAACTAGCCCACCAGCTACCTCCATTAAGTGCCACAGAGCTGCGTTGCAGAAAGGTGTAAAAAGGGGCGTGGCATTAGAACACCTCTCTGCAACGCAGCTCCCTGGCACATACTGGAGGTAGGACATGGGAGAGTGGAAACAAAATGGGAGAGTGGAAACAAAATTGCATAGAAAACCAACAGCAGGAAACTCAATTCTGCATGCCAGCAGCTCCCATCCCAAGCACCTCATCCAAAGCATTCCTTATGGGGAACTACTACGAATTAAACGCATTTGCAGTGATAGTGGATCCCTAAAAATAGCACATCAGGAATGCATTAACCGCTTTAAGGTGCGAGGTTACAGCAACAATTGCCTAGAAAAAGCCCTTACCAAATGCAACCAGGTTGACAGAGATATGTTGATTTGTCAAACTCCAAAACAAAAAGCCCCTGACGACGGATTAACTAACAACTTTAGATTTATCTTTGAATATAACCGTCAGGAGGGAGCAGTAAGGAAGATTCTCAATAGAAATTGGTACCTTATAAAACAGGACCCCATAATTGGTAAAATGATCCCCAAACGCCCAGCTATCACATATAGACGAGGAGTATCTATGAAGGATATGTTGGTGGATAATGACCCATGTGGGGTGGAAACCAAGGGATCTTGGCTGTCCCAAAGACGGGGATTCTTTAAATGCAAGGTGTGTAAGGCCTGCGAATACGGGGTCTCGACAACAAATTACACTACACCATTTGGGGGCCCTACCAAAGAAATCACAAAATCATTGAACTGTAAAACTGACCATGTAATATATGTTTTGGAGTGTCCATGCAAATTAAGGTATATTGGGAGTACCATTCTCCCAGGCCACAAAAGAATACTCCACGACATATGTGCAATCAAAAATCATGACCAGGCGTATCCAGTGGCGCGTCATTTCCAGGCGAAACATGAGGGTAACCCAAAAGATTTAAGTTACTTCCTCATTGATTCTGTCCCTAAAAACAAAAGAGGGGGGGACAGAGAGAAAACACTCAGAATATTGGAAATGCACTACATTTTAAATCTAGATAGTAAGCACCCAAATGGATTAAATAGCTCGGAGGAGCTACACGCCAGTCTATAACAGTCACGTTCATGCTAAGGTATCCAATTCCATCATATACATACATGTATTTATAAAAAATCTTTTCCTTGCTGTAACCCGATTTCAATCTGGGACGGTGAACTAGATTAACTTGAACTAATGGCTTGCACTAACTTTAAGCTCCAGCAGTATTTTACTATTAATATATCGGCCGATATTATAGTAACTACTGGGCTACTATGATATCTAAACTTGCTTCCTTTCCTATATATATATTTACTACCAAGCACTTATCACTTTTTTATCTAGTACTTTTAAATTAAAGCACATTTTGCACATCCATATAGATATTAATTAATACAAAAACTAACAAAAAATTAGAAAAAAATTATAAAAATCGCAGTGGGCAGGGCCTTGCCGGTCATCATTTTCCAGTAGGCAACCTGATCTGTCTTTTCTTAGCTTTTTCCGTTTATGACCATGAACCTCAGGGAATTATTGCTCCTAGTATGCCAACTCCAACTAATCAACGGAGGTAATGGCATACAGGACTATTTTTATGATTGTACTTATGAAAAATTGTGTAGTATTATTTAATCTTTTACTCAGAATTTTATACATTTGTGGGATGTTTTATGTATTTATATATTTATATATTTATACATGATTTTATCTCGGTTATTTTGACGCAGGAAATGTTTTTATAAATTTATGGACTATTCTATTTATTTATATATTTATTTCTAACTAATGAAATACGATCTGTACATTTGAATATGACGCAATGTATACAATCATAATCATATATGACATTTTGTATTCAAATGACGATACTGCTTTAGATGAAGGTTCTGTATAGATATTTATATCTGTATATATGAGGCACAAGGATGTCTAAACTATTAGGAAATAGCAAACAAGGAAAAGACAAACCGCAAAGAAAAAACAAACATGTTGTAAATAAAGTTAATTTGATAAAAAAACTGTTGAAACATACGCTGCCCTACCCCCTTTAAAAGTGCAACACAATTGGTGGTTCAGCGTCATGTGATCAAGTCCCCATGCAGGGATGAAACGCGTAATGGCTGCTGTGTTGTGGATGTAACCCAAAGGACAATAAACCTATCGGTATTTAAAGGATTGTGGTCCATGCTCTTTTTGCCGTGGCTGGTGGAAGAGTCGCGGAGTGGAAGAGTGCTTGACGATATATATATATATCGTTCTGGAAGCAACGCGGTGCAGCCTGCACTTGGAGTGTTTGTGTTTTTCCGCGTAGCCACCCCAGCATGTCAAAACCACTTGGAGTGATTCTGGATGCAAGGGGAGAGAGGAGGTAACATTATGTGCCTGATTAGGGGACAAAGAAATGGCCGGACTCCCCAGTAACCAGGGGTGGTATTGATACCTGCAGCCAATTGTTATTGGGGTACCACATGGTGCAAGGAATGCCCCGTTACTCAATGGGTCTCCTCAACGGACTATCAAGACCAGAAGGCACCTGGCTGGGACATGTAAGCAAAGCAGCTGTACATCATTAAGCGGAGGAGGGGCGAGAGACCACCTGACTGGGTGTGGTCTCGGGAACAGCATAACATCGCTAGGCCCCCCAGGAACACCAAGAACACCTTGAAACTGGCACTGATGAAGCCGCTTGAAGGCTGAAACGCGTATGCCGAGCGTTTCAGGGACAGAATCTCTCTGCGCATGAAAAATCAGTAAAGCCCTTTTTTATTCCCCGGAGTTGTGTCGCGCTGTCTACTTACTTGGAAGAGAGTATAGACTGTATATATATATATATATATATATCATATTAATTAATAAAAAACTAAATAACTAATAGAGAGACAAGTAGGATAACTGACAACAGGGCCACCTTGTGGCAGTGTCATAAGTGTCGATGTTGAAAATTAAGTGCCAATGCTGAGCAACGGAAACCACCGGCTCAAATTAAGCACTGCATGCAACACTACTGGATCTATACTAAGCAAAGTCAAAAGGTACACTGAACTGTGTATACTGGGCTGTGGGCTATTATAGACATTCTTCTAGTCATCGCATTTGAGAAGGTTACAGAAAGAATGGGAAAGTTACAGCACACATTTCCTGGAAATCTAAATAAAATCAAAACATTTACATTTTTAGTTCAAAATAGTTCTTATGAACATCATCCTGAACGTAGGAGTGTGTGTTTCACCTGGAAAACAGGTGCAAATCAGAAAAAATAAGAAAATAAAAACACTTCATGTCTGATGTGGTCAAATATTCTGCAACACATTTTTCATTTCCTCCAAGGTTTCTTTAAATTACCTCCCACAATATCTCCAAGTCCAGAGTACTGGTACAGAATACCACTGAGGAACAACAAACATAAGGGCATGTTCTAGCATGCACATTAATGGCCACCTGTAATCCAGGAATACTCAGACATTCAAGTTGTCACATATCTGCCATAAATTGCTGCACAGTCTGGCTGATGGCAGCTATCTCTTAAGGCAGAAATACTGCCAGGCTGGAGTCCAGAATCAACTCAATTAACCTAATTGTAGGAGAGTAGGATCTGTACTTATGTTGCCCCCACTGTTTTTCTGATGTTAACACAGGTTTCTGGCTATAGTCTGGCTGGGTCCCTGTTAATCAGGGCCCCAGCCTCTCTGTTCTCTCTAAACAACTTGGAGTGCATATTAGATGCACTAGTGATTGGATACTGTGGTACCTTATGAGCGCCTAGTATATGGTACCTGAGGTACCAAGGGCATAGGTACTTCACAGGCCTACCAGGGTCTGAAGCATGTATTATGCCACCCCTGGGAAGCAGACTAAATCTGACACCACAGGCGTGCTACTGCAGCCTGGGTGAGGTAGTGTTAGCACTCCTCACTGAGATATACGCTCCCTATATCTCACCTTACACACACATATAAACCTATCAGTCACCCCCAAGGCAGGCCCTATCAACCCTGAGGGTAGGGTGCTTGGTTTCCATGTGAGGGGGTGCCTCTGCCTGAGCAGGGCCCCTCTGCAGCTCGCAGAGTCTATTCTCTGTGGCTGTTTGTGGATGCAGTTAAACCATATACTCTTAAGTGCATTATAACCTCGCGGTAAATGCTAACTCTGGGATGGCTGCATCAAAACATTTTGTGTTTGGTGTCAAACGCTTTGGAATCATACCCCCATGCCAGTAACTGGTGTGGGAGTATGATCCCACCCTTCTAGAGGGGTAGACATGTACCCACTGTGGAAACACGGTAGATTCCTGAAAGAGCCCTGGCATCACAAAATGGATGCCACCAGCACAGACACTGCGCTGCCCTCCTGCTGCTGACCGAAACTCGCAGTGGAGGAGGCCCAACAATAGGCATTCCACCTTCCAGACAGGATTTAGTGTATTGGGGCTGGGTGGGTGCACTCCTAGAGTGCTTTGAAGTCCTGCACTGGAGGAGCAGTAGGCTCCTCTGTGCATATGCCAGCTCAAACCGGTTCAGGGGCTACCTGCCCCTACTCTGGCATGAAACTGGACAAAGGGAAGTGGGTGTAGCCACCCACTCCCCTGACCCTCCCATAGGTGGGGTCATAGAGCTAATCCCTCCTTTCCTTCTAGTAGAAGTTAGGGAACTCTTGCCATTAGATATCCCTGGATGACGCTCTGAAGAAGAATCCTGGACCTTCGACGTTCCACTACCTTTGGAAGACTGAAGAATCTCCCTTGGAGTCAAGGAGTGACTCCCCTGCTTGGCAGGCACCAAAACTTTGCATCGACGGTCGCAAACTTTCCCACTCCCGCCGAAGTCCGAAGTCCGTGCAGCCCCGGAAGTGGCTTTCCTGACTTCACTACAGCCATCGTGAGTCCCCAGTGACGTTGAGGCAAGTGGACCCCATGAGTGAAGAGGAACAGCAATACCTGGGTACAGTGCACTATTGTTGAGTGCACCGAAGATCAGAGGCCTACCTCATCCCGAGTTACCGTGGGCTCCTGTGAAGTGAATCATCCCAAGGCGTCTTTGCGATCCCTTGCCAGCTGACTTGTGGGTCCCCTGAAGACTTTTCTACAGCACCAAAGGGCTCCCCTGGTTGCTCCAGGCCTGCTCTGACTTACCCTTGCTGGGTGAGTCCCTCAGACCTTGCTGGTCTGCACCGCTGACTTTTCACACATTCCACGAGACTTGCTGTTACCAAGGCTTGTTGGCTCCAATCTGAGTGCCGACACCGCAGTAAGCTGCAGACTTTTTGGGACACACCGAATCCAGCTGCTGGTTGTCGTCGACGCCTCCTGGACCTTGTGGCTGAAGAGTCAAGACAACCGTGATCACCTGAAATCACCCGACGACTGTGGGCATCCATCTTCCTGGGCCCGGGTCACTGGCAAGTGACTTTGAACACTGTCTCCTCTGCTTTCAGGTCTTCTTTCTTCTGAATCCATCCTTGCATTCCACCGGACACTTCTCCTGTCTTCACAAGCAACAAGTCTTCTTTGGCTCCCATTGAAAACGACGCTGCGACCCGACACCAAAAGACACCTATGATGCACCCGGCTTCCCTGGGTGAGGTAACTCCCGCACTACAGTGCTCCTGTGTGTGTTGGCTCTAGAACTACTTACCCTGTAAGTGACTTGCTTGTAGACTCTCCCAAAGTATCCTAAAACTTTAAAATTCCAACCGCGACTTGCTCCATTGAAGTCTATTGGGATCCGCGCCTGTGTTCTCACACTGCATGCGTCTCCCATGGGCCCTTTACTTACCTGCCTTGGGTGGATTAGTGAGGCCCCAGCGCTTCTACAGGTCCTAGGCCTTGTCCCCTCGCAAGTCGATTTTCTTATACCTCTTTTTTAGTATATGGTCTGGTACGTCCCAGGGCCTCAGCCATATAAGTGCTTAACTTGTTGTGAACTGTTGATTTTTGCATATGTTCCTGACTTCTAATCTCATAAAGAGATTAGTAGAGTGTGTTAGAAATAAATACATATATTATACCTGTGTGTTGTCCCTTCATTTGGTAATTCAATAGATTATAAGGTAAAACAAGCTGCTTTACATTCCTCTAGAGACTTAGCCTGAAGGCTGCTCTCCACAGCTAAAACTAGGATAGCTTTCTTTAAAAGGTTGTCTTAAAACTATCTACCATAAGAGTCGAATTGGACTGGTGCAAGGTGGCCACTTTAACTAGTGACCAGCATATGCCAGGACAACTTGTCACACTAATCATTTTGGATAATACCAAAGGTGATCTGGCATAGTGAAAGAATCCAATCCTTCATAAGCTTCACAACATTGGGGCTAGATCGCACACCCTCAGAGCAGCATTAAAGGACAAAAGCAATGGTTTAACTATGGATAGCAGCAGACCCTCTGCTACAGCAGAGAGGCAGCTCTCGAGTCGAGATCCCTAATCTGAAAGAGGTACTTCCTGTAATAACTGTACTGTCAACATCTTCACTAAAGTTACCATTTTAAACTTCTCAATGTAGAGGAACTGACTTTGCTTGTTGAAGTCCAAAATGGAGGCGAAAGCCTTTTTCAGCAACATGAAAACAATGGCAGTGATATATGATGGCCCCCTTTCCGGGGTAAGGCTTGGTATGAATACTAATTAAAGGAGAAGCCTCTCTGCCTCTTGCAGAAGCCTGAAGTGGTCTTGGAGTAAGCAACCACAAGTCATCACTGAGAATCTGGGTAAGTTAATTACAGTTGAAGAGTGTTGGAGAACTGTTTGGGAGTTCAGGATCTCTCCAGGGGGGGTGGTGTGCGAATCCCTCTACAGCACCTAGTCTTCAACTGCCTGTTTCCTGCAAACAGGTGGTTTCAGCCTGGGTTCTTGGAGCAAAGAATCCCACTAGCCCTAAATGACAAGAGGGGCAGGTCTTACAGTTCCATTTAGAGCAACTTTGATTTGGCCATCATGAGCACCTCACCCTTGGGTATAGCACTTATTCCCACATTTATTGCAATCCCTTTTCCAAGACCCAAAAGAAATGCAGCAAGTCCAAAAGCACGCCGTGTGCTTTACACACTGTGCTTTTGTACTTCCTGCATTTCATTCCTTAATAGAGTGAGGCTGCGGGCTGATAGTGGGCATTTGTGAAAGTGTTTCTGTTAATCGCAGCACCATCATGCGCGGCAATTAACACAAAAACATGCATCAAGTTCAAAAGCACATCGTGTAAAGCACACGTTGTGCTTTTGTACTTGCTGCATGTCATTCCTTAATAAGTGCGGCTGCGGGCGGATATTGGGCATTTGTGACGGTTTTCCTGTTAATCACAGCACCATCATTCGCTGCAATTAACAGAAATATTCTCAAAAAGGCCCACAATCAGCCCACAGCCGTGTTCCATTAACAAAAAAACATGCATCAAGTTCAAAAGCACATCGTGTAAAGCACACGTTGTGCTTTTGTACTTGCTGCATGTCATTCCTTAATAGAGTGCGGCTGCAGGCTGATATTGGGCATTTGTGAAAGTATTCCTGTTAATCGCAGCACCATCATGCACTGCAATTTACAGAAATATTTTCACAAAGGCCCACAATCAGCCCGCAGCCGTGTTCCATTCACAAAAAAAATGCATCAAGTTCAAAAGCACGAATTGTAAAGCACACGTCGAGCTTTTGTACCTGCTGCATTTTATTCCTTAATAGAGTGCAGCTGCGGGCTGATAGTGGGCATTTGTGAAAGTATTCCTGTTAATCCCAGCACCATCATGCGCTGAAAACAAATGCAGCAAGTACAGGAACTTTTTCTGCTAAATGCGAGCACAGGCTGCCATCAAAAGGAAACTTCCCTGCTCTGCCATTTCCGCCTTCACGAACGCCCTCCAGGGATCTGCTCTGTGTTCACTTCGCATAGGACACTGAGCGCTGGGGTGAAAGAGGTGAGCGCATGCACACACTTTAGAGGGAACACTGCTGGTAACGTTTGCAAAGCTGAATCATGGCTGAAGGGCCCATGCTAACTTAGTGATGTCGATAATGTCCCCACCGGCTATGTGACAACACATTCAGTGCAGCAGGCCCACCAGTAGCATTTAATTTACAGGCCCTAGCTGCAAGGGGTACCAATTTACTAGGGACTTCCAAGTAAATTAAGCATGTTATTTGGGTACAAGTCATTTCTACCATTCTTAGGGGACAGAGCACAAGCACTTTAGCACTGGGTAGCAGTGGTAAAGTGCGAAGAGTCCGAAAGCCAACAAAAATGAGATTAGCAAAAACAGGAGTGATATAGGAAAAATGTCTGGGGGAACACCACCCTAAGGCTGACAGGTCTAACACCCTCTGTTCATCCAAGCTAAACTCCAAAGATACAAAACAGAGTACTCCACTCTAGACTAGCTCCTCGTGTATCACTTTCTTGCAAACTCTGACTTTGACCTTCCAGAACTGGAATTGCTGAAAGTAGAATAATGGCTCCCAGGAGGTGAACTCTCATGTGCTCAACATGGAAGTTGGGAACCACAGCTCTGAAATTATATTGACGTTTTGACACTGAAGATTTGGGAACACAGCTTGGATATCCCTATGGACATCAAGTGCAATTCAATAATCATCCCACATGTGACGTGAAGATACTTTTCTGGCAGCCTCTATTCAATGTATGCTGGCCTTTGCATTGTGTCACTCCTTGATGGGCCTTTAGAAAACTTGCATACCATTGGCTGTGTCCTCTGCCATTCCTTCATGAAGACATGGAGTACTTAAATACTGCAATACAATCTGTACAGTCAGACGTAAACTGATGACAGGTGTCTCACCAAATTTGCTTTATCTGTTGGTCATGTCTTGTTCTATCTGCCTAGAGTCAGGGTTGCAACAATGGACCCGAGATATATCTAATCAGCACCTTGCAAAAGAGTACCTTCGAGCGGTCCATGCATGACGCTAACAAGTACCTACTATTGATGAACTTCTGTTAAATATACTTACATATTTCAACCATAAACTGATTGATTATTCAATTACCAATGCACACCTTAATTCAGCCCAGACTGTTGGTCTTAGGCCAGTCGGGTCACTCTCTGTAGAACATTTATCTATTTTGCAACTAACACTGCTCCAAAATTCCCTCTGCAGTGTTTTTGAAGAGGTCACTCATTTTCCTGTCTGACATCTTTTTCACACTAATCAAGTCTAAACTCTCATGAGGCTGAGAAGGTCACAACTTGATATATCAATGGCAGCCACACAATAGACTTAGGAAGAGAATGAAAAAATGTGAATATGCCCAGGGCTACCCATTCACATATACTTGCAAATAGCTCCTTGAGAACGTGGTCCTTCTTCAGACAAGTGGAGCTAGAAGCAGGATAGGCGCTTGCACAGATAGAGTTTGAAGGTGAACATCTTCTTTTGTTATTAGTGGGTGGCCATGGGCAGAGTTTAGAGAGAGAGGTTGATCAGATAGCAGATGAGATCGAAGAGGCCACAATTCTGTTCTTTTGATTTGAAAGAGACTTTGGGATGGATTCTTTCAAGAAAGCATTTCCACAGAAACTGATCCGAGTTAATTTAATGCTAACCATGATGACAAAAAACTTTGGAATTTTATAATGATTCTCATAGGTGTTATTGTCAAGCATAGACAAGTCCTACTTTCTATATTTCACAACTGAACCCCCTTCTACCAAGAGCTGACTGGAAAATAAGAGAAAAGAAGATTTTGTGTTTGCTACGATGAATAATTGCTATCTGTGTATCAGTCATCCATCATTCTTCGAGCTTTGTCTTTAAGCACTTTGGCTAAAATGATTATTACTGACCTCCAGAAACCACCCATGAATCCTTATTTCCCTTGTGGAACATTTCTCCAGTGATTGGAGACTGCAGACAGGGTTTCTGGAAGAGGGAGCTATGGTTGCCTGGAAGAACACCAGGGGATCAACTGTAGCAAGATATTTCGACTCAGGTGAGAACTTCTCCCCCTTAACTGGAGAATGAATACAGGTTGTGCTGCTGCAGGAACGAGTTAAAACTAGACATTTACATGCAAATCTGAGTCAGATACACATATCTGTTTTTATATTATTGTCTGGATAGTTTTAAAGTTTGATAATTTGTGAATATAGTATTGTTATTCTAATAACTAAAGTTTCAGGCTTAATTATACTTTTATTGCATATGTGGAAAGATCAGAGTGCGAGTGGCTGTTGTTCATGGCAGTTATGTTTTGATGTTATTTTTTGTGCAGAAAATGTGCCCTTATATCCAAAATGAACACAACATGCTAAACTATAGGGTCTCATTACAATGGCGGTCGGTACATCACTGAGAGCCTGTCAGTGGTGTTCTGAAAGCTTATAGCCCTTCAGGCTGACCGCCACATAAGAATGCGTGGCAGTTGGCCCACAGTGGCTGGAGGCAAGACCGCTACCTCCGACAGGATCTAAGATCCTGACGGGGCAGTGGTTGGAGCTGCCTGTGACCATGATGTCGGGGCCAAGTCCGGCACCACCGTCGGGATTTGGATATCCCAATCTGACAGCCTCTTCATGGCAGGGACCATGTAAAGGGTGTTGGAAAGGGATATTAGGAGGCCCACAAATGGGCTCCCATCCCTAGTGGGCCACTGTTAAGTGACCCTGGGGGCACATGCGGTGCCCCATGCACCTCCATGCACCATGGTGCATGGCACATGGTGCATGGATATGCACAAAGTGCTCCTACATACAGTTGCTTTTTCTGCAGCCCTTTTCCTGGGTTTTAGCACAATACGCCATGTAAAGGAGTACTTTGCAACAGCCAGCCAGGTGGTCACATCATAAGCGGTGGATGGACGGTTGACTGCTTGTCATGTGGTCTCCTGACTGCTGCAACAGCAGTCGGCGGTCCGACTGTCCACTATCCTAATCAGACCCTTAGTGCTAAATGCAGGATATTGATTCTTATAACAAACAAACACCTAATTTCACATGATTTTCCCAAAATGTAGCAAAATTACATGAATTTTTCCCACTCCCCTAATTGTTGCTCCCTTGCCCTACTGGGTTGGTAATTCTTTGCCTGATTGCTACACAAGAGCTTACAGGGGTGTAGGAGACACTACATTTCTGGGGGGGACAAGGACAACCTTTTGGACTTTCCAATGACCCAATACAATCGACCATTGTCTGAGAACCGTACACACAGTTAAACGAATACAATTGCATAGTTTTGTAGTGAAACATTGATAAAGGCATTCATGTAGTCACAGTTTGCAAGTATGCTTTTAATTGGTATTTCCATTCACAAAGTAATGAGACCAAATGTGAAAAAACACGTTTTTGAATCTTACATCTTCATGCACCAAGCAAACAAAAGTGGGACGAAAAAGGAAGAATAAACTGAATGCTCTTTGCGACATTCCTAACCCTCAAAATACAATTGGACTAATATTGCAGTGTATTGGAGACAGGCTACACGCACACAGAGCTGTAAGTGCAGAGAAACGTTCACTTTGTAAAAGTGGAATATCTAAAATAGTAATATGAAATCCAACCTTACCAGTAAGGAGGACTTACCATTGCCATTCCAAAGATGCAAAACATGGTACAACTACTCCTTTCTAAACAGGAATTACAGCTCAAAAGAGTGTACTGAGGATTTCCCAATGTTAATCTATGAGAGGGTAGGCCTCACAGGAGTGAAAAACAAATGTAGGTGTTTTTCACTACAAGGACATGCAAAACCTAAATGTACATGTCCAACCTTTTAGTAACATAACACCCTGCCCTTTGGGCTTGGTAGGGCCTTCCTTAGAGGTATCTAATGTGTAATAAAAGAGACGTTTAAGGCTTGGCAGGGTTTTTGTAATACCAAGCTGACATGGCAGTACAATTGCACACACGGGCTTTGCAGTGGCAGGCCTGAGACATGATTAAAGGGCTACTTGTGTGGGTGATACAATTGGTGCAGCAGACCCACTAGTAGCATTTAATTTACAGACACTGGGTATATGGTATACCACTGTAATAAGGTACTTATAAGTAAATTAAATATGCTAGTTGTGTATACACCAATGTTGCCATGTTTCGGGGAGAAGCACATGCACTTTAGCACTGGTCAGCAGTGGTAAAGTGCTCAGAGTCCTAAGGCCAACAAAAAGAATCAGCAGAAAAAGGAGGTAAGAAGGTGAAAGGGTTGAGGGAAGACCACCCTAAGTCTGGCAGGTCAAATAGTATGGTACAGAATTCTCTCTGTCTGTTTGAGTATTGAAGTCAGTCGCATCTCTTTTGGAAACCCCTGGTTTAGCAGGGCGCAGGAAGGAGAGCGAGAATAGTTTCTCAAACACTGGAAGTTTATCGCCTGCATTCCTGTTACTGGAGGGTGAAGAAACCCTTAATGCATCGCAAAGTATACAACACAATACAGAAACTTTTGTTGTCTAATCTATGAGAAGCGTTAATGCAGATAGATGATACGAGTGTAGAGTGCACTCAAACCGCATTATCTTGCACAAAAATATAAGAAGCCATATGAGATAAATTTGCAATAAGAATTAGCCTTGTGTAAGATGCTCACAAAAATTAGATGTACAGTGTTTGTGTGGAAGAGAGATGCTTACCAATGTAAAAAGGCCTGCTTTGCGGGACACGTATGAGATGATCACAGAAGATAGGTATCGTGAGATATGCAGAATGAGGTGTGTGGCAAAGATCAGATATGAGGTGTTAGTGATGTACACCTGAAACATAGCATTTGTGTGTGAAGCTTACAAATGAATACAGAGGGTGGATAATCACAAATGAGTAGTGCATGGAATGCACTAAAGCACAAAAACTTTGTTATATGGGAGGCTCACAAAAACTATAAAATGCTCAAAACAAGCAAACATGCCTCTTGCTAGGATTATTCGAGCCAAAATACTGAGCATTAAATTGAAACAATGATTGAAGACGTCGACGCCTTGCTCAAGACTATGATGATTTATTTACAAGTGTCATTTGGCGAGTTGCGTATTAAAAGTGAAGTAATCTTTGAGGAATAGTTATTGCTACCAAGAAAAAAGGTCAGATGGGCAGGATAACTTGGATATGGGTGGTGATGCTTCAGAAGATGAGCCAGGTGTGTCCAACACCAATGACTCTGCTTCTGAGCATGTCCAGGAGGAGTCTGAAGACCCCTTACTGGAGAACTCTTGTCCCCCAGGGAATAGCTCTAGTGACCCAGGGATGCCCTTGAGGTAGGACCCCCGTTATTCCTCCTGGGAGGATACATAGTCTTCAGGGGAGGTACAGGTCCTCCACAGTTAATTCAACCTCCTCTGCCACATCAATAGGGACCTCCATCTCTAGCAAGAGAGAAGAGTCTGTAGAAGGGGAACACCATCTGCTCAAAGTTGAGAGAGCCAAGCACAGAATCAAGAAGAAAAAATTGGTCCTTAATAAGGAACCTCTAGAAGTACAGAAGGCTAGGAAGAATTAGGGATTAGAATCCCATGGTGGCAGCACTAGTGAACCTAGAGTTAAGGAAAACTCCTTTGACTCTAGGAAGTTGAGCAGGATAGTCCCTCCTTACCAGGATAGACCCTCCTTACCAGCAGGGTGATGGCATGCATAAGTGGATTACTGTATAGTTCAGAAGGTTACTCAGGGCCAGTGGGCAGCTATCATGTGGCTCTCGTTTGCTAACAAAGGTAGAGAAGAATTCTTGACTGTGAAGGAAGAAGATGCAGACAATTACAAAGTCTTTAAGAGTGCCCTGATAGATGGGTTTGGGTTAACCACTGAGCAATACAGGGTTAAGTTTAGGGACACACAGAAGGCAAACACTCAAGACTGGGTAGGGGGAACAACCTTTACAACGCAACTTTTACAACGCACTACCATTACAACGAAACTGTTACAACGCGAGTGCATTGACAACGCAGGACATTACAACGCAAGTCTTTACATCGACTTGCACTAGATGGCGTGCTAACATTAAAAATAGTGTAGTTTACCATCCCAACACCTTCCCTACTGTTACGTGGACTGGAGTTGGAATAGTAAATTACACTTTTTTAATGTTAGCACGCCATCTAGTGCAAGTCGATGTAAAGACTTGCGTTGTAATGTCCTGCGTTGTCAATGCACTCGCGTTGTAAAACCTTTGTTGTAACAGCATGCGTTGTAACAGCATGCGTTGTAACGTCATACATCCCTGGGTAGATTTGGTAGATAGTGCTATTAAGGTTATGGAAGGCTGGCTTCATTGAAGTAATGTGCATGATTATTAGAGACTGTACAATTTACTTGTGAGCAAGCACATCCTTAACAACTGTCAAAATCAGCAACTGCACAAGTACATGGTGAACTCGGATCTGACCTCTCCCCAAGAATTGGGAAAGAAGGCAGACGAGTGGGTCCGCACCAGGGTCAAACAAAAGTCTCATGGTGGTGGTGACCAGAAGAAGCAAGATTCTTCTAAGGCCCAAGAGAAAGGTGAGGAGAAATCTAGAGAAAAGAAAGAGTCTTCTGAAGGTCCTCAAAAATCTTCCTCTGGGGGTAGGTCCCATTCCTCTTCCTCCTCTAACAAGAAGCCTTGGTGATATTTGTTTAAGGAAAAAGGCCAAAGAGCAAAGGATGCAGATTTTGCTAAGTCTAGCACCAATACCACTACTACTACTCCTAAACCTCCTAGTACCCCTAGCAATAGCACTGGTAGTAGTAGTGCCCCCAAGAGTTTAGCTGGGTTAGCCTTGGGTACTGAAGTGGGTTCTGGCCTAGTCAGGACACCCACTCAGGCTGTTTTAGTCTTCAATGGTGGCACTGAGCTTGCCACCCTTATTACATGGGCAAATACAGACAACAGCCTCTCATCAATGGTCAGGAAGTTGTGGCATACAGGGAGACAAGGGCCAGTGTCACTATGGTGACAAAGAAAGTTGTGTTCCCTGAGCAGTTTCTACTTGGTAAAATATACCAAGTAACCACAGTTCTAACAATACCAGGACAGACCATTCCATAGCAGTCGTCAATTTCAGCTGGGGGGTGGGGGGTAACTGGCCCAAACAGAGTTGTGGCATCCCCAACCTATCTGTGGACTGTCTACTGGGCAATCATTTGGAAACTTCAGCCTGTTCTGAAGTGGAGTTCAGGACTCATGCAGAAATTATGGGAATTTCAGCCAGTGTCTTTGCTGTCACTAGGGCTGAGTCCAAGACGTTAGGCACTCAGGGAGCCCTGGATCCTGAAGATATGGACCAGCCAGCTCCCAAGAGAAGGAGCAAGAAGGATAAAGATGTATCCTTCTCTCAGACTCCCAATGAGATTCAGCCTCCTGAGGGAGATGATTACAGTACCTGTGAAGGAACTGTCCCAAAGGAGCTTGAGCCTGACGAGATAGAACAACTGGGGGCAGGGATCCTTCCAAGGAAAACTTGAATATGGAGCAGAAGGCCTGCCCCTCTCTTGAACAACTCAGATCTCAAGCTGCTGCTGAGGGAACAGGGAATGTCAGTGGGTCCCACAGGACTTATTAGGAAGAAAGGGCTCCTGTTTAATTGGTAAGTCAGGTGGCACTACAAAGGCCCCCTTAATCCCACTACCAGTGGTTGGGGTACCCTTTGAGATGGTAGGGATAGACATTGGAGGTCCCTTAAACCCTCCAACAGCATCTGAGCATAGTTTCATCTTAGTGGTGGTAGACCATGCCATTAGATATCCAGAGTCTACTCCCCTTAGGACCACTAAAGCTCCTGTAGTGTCCAGGGCTCTCCTGGGAATATTTTGGTTCCCTAAGAAGGTCTTGTCAGACAGAAGTACTAACTTTATGTCTTGCCACATCACTGCTATGTGGAAAGAGTGCGGTGTTAACTATAAGTTTGCCACACCCTACCATCCACAGGGCAATGGGGTTGTTGAAAGGTTCAAAAAGACCCTCAAAGGTATGATTATGGGACTCCTAGGAAAGCTGAGGCGGAAATGGGATGTCTTACTACCTTGCCTTCTCTTTCCCTACAGAGAGGTTCCTCAGAAGGCTGTGAGCTACCGCCCATTTGAACTTCTATTTGGACATCCAGTTAGGGGTCTATTATGTCTAGTCAAAGAAGGATGTGAGCAACCTCTCAAGCCTCCTAAACAGGACATATTAGACTATGTTTTGGGCCTGCGTTCTCACATGGCTGAGCATACAAAGAAGGCCAGCAAAAACCTTGAGGCCAGCCAGGAGCTTCAGAAAGCTTGACTTGACCAAAAGGCTGTACTTACTGTTTAACAGCCAGGACAGAAAGAGTGGGTGTTACAGCATGTGGCCCCAGCAGCTCTCCAAGACAGGTAGAGTGGCACTCAAACTTTACTGAAAAAGAAAGGTGAGGTCACCTATTTAGTTGACCTACAAACCCTGGATTAGATTCTCCAGGCTTTGTAAGAGTGGTTAGCCATGTTAAGGTATATAGTGGACATCAGTTATTATGAGATGTCTAACTATATAATAGCTGCACTGGACCTGGCCATGTTTTGTATCAAACATTTTGGAATCATACCCCAACACTTATTCCTGTGCTAGAAGAATGATCCCAAGTACTGGGGCTCCTTAGTGGACCCCCCTGTATTCCAAGTAACAGGTTTTCAGGGTCTGCCAGCAACCTAGAGCTGCTGCCAACCACAGACACGATTCTGTCCTCCTGCTGCTGAGCTGAGCTCGAACAGGGGAAGGTAGAACAATGGGTTTCCTGTCACAGGGAGGTATGAACACCTCCCAGACAGGACTTAGTGTTTTGGGCTGGAGTGGGGGCAGTTGCCAGTCGCACCAGACTGCTTTAAAGGGCAAATTTGGTAACGTCCTTGCATACTCCTGTTTGAGACAGTTCAGGAACCCCTGGTTTCCACTCTGGCGCGAAACTGGACAAAGAATGAGGGAGTATCCTCTCCTCTGTCAAGCCCCTCCTCTGGGAGGAACCCCCGAGTCGTTCTAACCCTTTCCCTAGGGTACTTAAGGGCTCTCCCGTGGATAGGACCACAGATACTTCGTGGAACAAGACTCACCACTGAAACCAAGACACTCTTCGACTGTTTGGACACTTGAACTTTGACTGACTTCGACTTGACCCAAGACTGTATCAAGGAAGACTCCTACTACTCCTGGTCTCACGGTTCTTCAAGTCTTCTGTGTCATCCAAGTTCTCCAGAAGGCCTGTGGGCATCAAGGACATCCGAAGTAATATCCCTTGGTGTGAAAGAGTCACTCCTCTGCATCTGCAGACACCACAACAAAGCTGACTGGTCTGCTGCTCCTGTCATGCGACAGACTTCCCAAGGCCCAGCAACACAGGTGGTGGTTCTACCGCTCCCTAGAGGCTTGACCTCTCTTCTCTGCAATTTTGAGGACAGTATTCCTCACCAAAGCTGCTGGGACCAAATCCAAGTGCACTACGTTGACTTGCTGTTTCCACGGCTTGTTGGTTCTGCACTCCAGAGATCTTTGGGTTAGGAGAAGCTTCAGCCGCTAGCACCTCATGCATCCAAGATCAGCATCCTCACTGCATCCTCTGCACAATGGGCCTCCATCTTTGGTGAGCTGCCTGAGGCCCTCTTGCGACTCCTGTACCTTCGGCCTGTGGGTCCTCTCGAGGGTCTTCCTTTGCTTTAGTGGGCTCCCTTGCTTGCTCGGAGTCTGCTCTGACACTCCTGCACTTGGTGAGTTGCGTGGATCTTACTGGTCCCAATGTTTGCATATTTTTGCTTTCCACAGTAGTTGCGGCTACCAAGGCTTGTTGGTCCTCCCACTAGACACTGACCACTTGAAATACCAATACCCAGCTCATACATGGCTCTCGGTCTTCCTCAGCATCGCCTGGTCCTCACATCTGTAGCAGCAAGGTCACCCTCTTCACTCTTGAACCTCCCAACATCGGTGGGCATTGTGCTTCCGTGCCTCCTGGTCACTTCTGAGTGGCATAGACTCTGTCCCCTCTGCTGGCAGGTTCTCTTCTTCAAGAATCCACTCTTGGATTCCACCAGACTCCTTCACATGCTTCTTTAGAGGTATCTTCTTTGAAGCCTTCAATTGTCGTCTACGGCAGGTTCCGACGTCACTTCACCCCTATGTACCCGGCTTCTCTGGTGCAGGTAACCTCATTGCTTGGGCATCCATGGTTGGGGTGACTCTCCAAACTCCCATCTTCCAAATGATTTCTTAGGGGTCATCTGGGAAGGGTCTTTCTTCTGTAAAACTGCAACTGCGACTTCTCCATTGACTGGCATGCGGCTGTGTTTCCCCTCTGCACACAGCTTCCGTGGAATTCCTGGGTACTTACCTTGGGTAGTTCCTTGTGTCCCCATCTCCTATGAGTCTTCTGGTCCAAGTCCCATTCTCCTTGAAGTTTGCATTCCACTTTCTTAGTATATGGTTTGGTCTTCCCCTGGACACCAATGTATATTTGTGCTACTTACGTAATTATTTTGAAGCATTCTAGTGCGTATTGGTGATATCTCCAGGTAGGAGATATACCAATGTGTTAGTGATTGTGTTGCATAATAAATAGTCTTATTTGTATAAACACTGTGTGGTTCTTTTTCATCTTATCTACACTGTCGATTAAATGTGGTAAAACAAGCTGCTTTACACTCCTTCAATATAAGCCTGAAGGCTTCTCTCTACAGTTACCACTTTGAGATCTTTCTATGGTTATCAAAGACTACTAAAATCACCATAAGGGTTCCTGGATTAGTGTAGGGTGCATCACTCCTGAGAGTGTGCACCATATACTAAGCCAGCCTCTTACAACCACGAACACCCGTTCTCCAATATACTTCTCCCACCAGGGCACAAGTCCTTAAAAAAAGAAGTGGGGCACTAACCAAGTTAGGTAGTATGTAAGTGACATCACAGCGCATGACATTGTACGAGACAGCACAACCCGTGACCTCACAGGAAGGGATATCACAAAAAATGACATCATGTTCTAAGACCTCGCATATGTTAAGCAGGTCTATCATGAGTACATTTGAGCGCATTACAATATTGAACAAATTAGAGTTTGCATCAGAGTTGTGCCAAAAAACGTGATGCAACCCCGGTGCAAGATCTAGGTATCCACTTATATATTTATTTATTAAAGCTCTACCATAAAAAAATGGTAACAAGGAGAAAGTGGCTGTATATCTGTTCTGCTTAATTGGTTACAAAGTCTGCATTTTAAAATATCTTATGGGGGTTAGGTACCTGCAGCATAGATCTTTATGTACCCAGTAAATCTCAGGAAATAATAATAATGGTAAGATAACTCTGGAAGTTAATGCACTTGATGGAGGGACGGGTGTTTTCTCTAGTCCCAGTTTTGAATCAATGCAGCATAGAGGGTTAATATGTCTCACACAAAGCACATCATGTGACACAGATGACAGATTTGTTATTTTATGTAGATGGGTAAGTGGGTTATTGCTTTTAACACAGAAATCCTTTAGTTACTTGCAGCTCATAAATTGTAATCATTAATTATAGCACAGCGAATTATAAAGGGAAGGACATGGGACTCCTACACCTTGCAACCCTCACTACCTTATGTAACAAATCCTGTAAATTAATCATCACACAGTGTTTATTGTCAATCAATAAGGTGTATGTGTGATTTAAAGCGCTCTGACATACTGGATTGGGTTGGGTAGCGCTATAAAACAAATAAGAGAAAATAGTGATATTTAAATTGTTATTTCTGTAAATATCAGAACAGACGATCCGACACAGTGTACCGCGCAAGATGTGTGCTTAGATCATGTTAACTGCTAATTGCTCTCATGTTCCAGAGCGAGGTTCAACTGCTCAAAATAAACTTTTCAACAAAACATTAGGCTTTGATTGTGAAACAGTCAAATGAGGTTGGATCCCAGCATGATGCAGTCAGCAATAAACAAACTACCTCTCTTCCTTTGTCCTGTAAATGCAGACTGCAGGCATCAGTGGCAGCGAGGACGAGGTGTGAAAAATACCAGGAGCTTTTGCAGCACAACAAAAGGGAAGGTCACAAGTCAAGTGCAGGGCCATTAGCACGTCGAAGAACCCTCGCTTTGATGTACCAATGGAACTGCCACAGACAGAAGAGAGAGGAGAAAGTCTTTCATCCCCTCGTCCCCCCCACCTTTGTCCTCCGCATCCCCCACTACAAAATCGGGGGGGGGGGAGGTATCCCTCACGTACCCCACACTTCCTACACCCATGAGAGCTTACTAAAAGTCTGCAAAGCTTTCTTTACAGTTTACATGTGGGCAACAAGACCGTCACAAGAACGTTCGTGTCCAAAACTTTTTTTCAAAGAATTCACTGACTACTGCTTTTACTGATAGTTTTTCTTGGACGAAATCTACTTTTGGTGACTTTTTTCTTCATTGCCATTCTTAAAGTTTCCCACAATTTCAAATTAAAAAAGAAATCACAAAATTTGTATAGAAAAACTACAGCTTTACACATGCGGAGAATATCGGGGTGGCTAGATCTGGAACAATGTTACAATGGACATCTGAATACTCAGCATAGTGGGAAACAGGTCATAAGAAGGGGTTGTTTTTTATTATTGTTTTTGTGCTTTCCTCAAATAAAAAAAAATTCATAGAGGGACTCTTCACATTGCCACCGCACATGTCTCTCTTTGGGGTTGGCACACACTCACTTATGCCTCTATATCCTTATGGCTAGGTACTACCTACACCCCCTCCTCCCTTAACCAGGCCCGGAAAGTGACAGGAGAGGAGTTTGTATGTGGGGAGCGTAAAGCCCCCCGGCCGTATTTATTAAACAAAGATTAATAAACATTTTCAAAATGTACAATATTTACAAAATGTTTCGCTGAAAGTTATACATTACATTGATTAAAATTGATAAGTACAGATGTCAGATGGCTAACCTTAACATAACTCTAATACAAAGGTTTCCTATCCAAATCGAACATATCTTTAATAATCATTACAGCATTTATTTTCTGCATATCCTAATTGGGCCTATGGCATGGTCTCGAACTGGTGTCAGATCCTTATCAACTTAACCATGCCCTCCAGCCGGAGTGCACATGCGCAGAGGGCCCGTTTACCATGAGGGTACTTCCCCCCCGTTACTCCTGTACGCTCTGCACATTATCTCCATCAAAGGGGCCCTTGCAGTTCGGCGCCTTTTACTGGTGCCGTTGTGCATGTGCTGGGTGGCCAACCAGCCTAGAGAAAGCGTGACTCCCTCCTCCCCCGCACCCAACTGCCCCTGGAGTTCTAGGAGAGACCACTTGTCCCTCCCACTTGGGCGACCCCATTCAAGAATGGCACCAATCATGACCTTACCTCCACAGGCCAGCATAGTTGACCGACTATCTGCCCCCCCCCTGCGCTCACTAGGAGGTTATACCCTGTTTCTGAGGCCACCCAACCAAGCTAATATATTCTCTACGAACACCTCAGTGCCTACTTCGGACAAGTGAAAACCGTCTTTTAAGAAGCACGGCTACCCCCTAATGCATCCATGGGCGATGGTCTGTAGATGAGGAGCCCTGAAAAGCCTCTCTATTTTGTTATTTATTCTCCTCGCGGAGTGATTCAATGCTCTTACAGATTCCCCTCCCCTCCCCTCCATTGAAATCGGGGTATCATCTGAGACCACCCAATAGTGCATCCCTGGCATGTCTTGGCTAACCAACCTACTTCTGAGATTATGGTTTCCCTCAACCCCCTTCTTCCTAGGCTTGCCAGATCGTTCCCCCCTAGGTGCAGAATAATAATATTGGGAGGAGCCCCCCCTTTCTCAATAAGTCTAACATGATACCCCTAAACTGACTAAAGCAGAGGCCCCCTTACCTACGAAATGATATCTCAAAACCGGCC
This sequence comes from Triturus cristatus, assembly GCF_964204655.1. Classification (NCBI taxonomy): domain Eukaryota; kingdom Metazoa; phylum Chordata; class Amphibia; order Caudata; family Salamandridae; genus Triturus; species Triturus cristatus. The sequence continues at coordinate 745,477,495 of NC_140583.1, forward strand.
TGCCGTGCCCTGGCTTTATAATTTCCTGTAATGAAAAAATTAGACAGACGCCTTACATACGAGTGGCCAACAATCCACATGACATGTGATCCTTTATCCGGTGATGATAGTCCTTGAGTTGCCCAACACTGTTGTTGCAGTGTTTTCAGTTTCCCCCCTGCGTGACAGGTTCGAGAAACTGTAATGAAAGCAGAGAAGGACACATGCGTCAGCGTCTGGCAAAAAATCCCACTCACAGCATATGTAGTCGCACATAGCGCTTATAACAATTAGAGGCCCACCTCCCAGTCCTTTGGACGTTGTTGCTAGGTAAGCCCCTAGCCGTTGCCTCAGTGGCTGCCCCTATCCTAAAAGAGTGAGTTCCAAAACAGCTTGGGTTCAAACCTGCTTTCTGGATTGCCATGTCCAAGATCCTCTTAAATTGAAAACGTGTGAGTGGGATCCCATCTGTATGCACTAGTAAAGGCACCCCTTTGTCACGGGGTCTACACTGCAGGTAATTTTCCACATGTGAGAGGGGGCAGCATGGGTTACCATGTGCCCGATGCAGTACTACCCCATCCCCACGTGCTTCTTGATCCGTCTTGGACTTCCTAATCGATATCAGTAGTGTATCTCCTTTCACCTTCACGCGGTCAAACTGCAGGCCACCGTGTACATCCTGTTTGTTTTGGGCCACCAATTCCCCAATCCTGAATGCACCATAAAAGGCCAATGAAAACGCGGCAGTGAACAACAGCACTTCCCCTGAGGTATCGCAGATCAAGGGGAGGGTCCCTAGTAAAGATGTCAGCAGCTCCACCTCGATTGGCTGTCTCGTATCTGGGGCAGACCTTCGGACGCGTTGCCAACCTTTCAAGGCCTTCCTAACCGTAAAGCTGTTGGTGGGATCCCCTTTGTCACTGATTTGGGCAAAGAAAGAGATTGCCGCCACATGCCGCTTAGCTGCTGCCGTTGAACGTCCCTCCCCCTTCAAAAAACCCAGGTAATGAAAGAGTGCCCCCATGTCGTGCCACTTCCCAGCCCACTCTGTTCCCAAGAAAGAACAATATGCCCAAAACGCTCCTTCATATGCTTTCCTGGTCCTGGGTGCTAGACTAGCTGCCACGAGGTCCGGTAGTTGGGGACACCTATCCGCCAAAGTAGTTCTGGGAAGGGGGTGGCATAAGCCGCCGCAGCTGGAAGGTGTGCCCTGAAAACCTGCATCTTAAAGCGAGAAAGTGCGTCAGCAGCATGGTTTAAACACCTGGCACATGTTTGGCACTAAATTGCATATTTAGCTTCATGCATATAAGGACAATCTCTTTCAATAGACGGAGAATCATTTTACACCGTGCAGCTTGTTGATTGATGCATTCAACGACAGTCATGTTGTCTGACCAGAACACCACTGTTTGATTACGCAGTTGTTGTGGCCATACCGTCAATGCCACCCAGATGGGAACAGTTCCAGGAAACCAATGTTACCCGTCAAGCCAGTCTTCACCCACCATGCTGGCCACCACTGTGCCACCCACTCGGTAACGTGTATGGCTCAAAATCCCTCACTACCCGCAGAGTCGGTCATTAACCCAACTCCACGGAAGTAGTGGGCGGACAGGGCCACACTACCCTGCCATTGAAGTCCTGCAGGAATGCCATCCAAATCCGCATGTCCTGCCTAACCTCAGCTGACAGCCTGGTGTGGTGGTGTTTCTCCCTGAGCCCAGCCATGGCTTGTGAGATGGATCGGGAAAATGGCCTTGCCATCGGTATGACCCTCAGGGCAACATTCAGTTGCCCTACAGTCTGTTGCAACTGGTGCAATGTGACCTTCTCCCTATCCAAGCATTGCTGTAATGCTTCCCTAAACTTGGTGATCTTGTCCGCAGGCAACCTGAAACACCCCTGAATGGAATCTAACTCAATCCCTAGGAACTCTATTGTCGTTGCTGGCCCAACTGTCTTTCCCGGGGCCAAAGGAACCCCAAAAGCCTGCATGAGCGTGCAAAATTCCTGCAGCGCCCACACACACTCCTGGGAGCCCTGTGACCCCAAGAAAAGAAAATCATCCAGGTAGTGCATGACCCACTGATGCCCTGTCTTCTGTCTGAAAGCCCATTCCAAAAATGAACTGAATCTTTCAAAATATGTGCAGGACACAGAGCAGCCCATTGGCATACACATATCCAAATAGAATTTCCGCTGAAACTGAAAATCAAGCAGATGAAAATCAGAAGGGTGGACTGGCAATAACCGAAAAGCGGATTCTATGTCTGATTTAGCCATCAATGCTCCTGGGCACAAACCCCTGAGCATCTCTACTGCTTGGTCAAAGGAAGCGTACTGCACACTGCAAATCTCATCATCAAATGCGAGGCTGGTGTGGCAGGCTGGGGAGCAGGGAGCGAAGAGACCAACTCCTGTGCTCCCCAGCCTTTTATCCATTTTTTATGCCAGGCCGGTTCTAACCGGCCTGGCGTTGGCACCGTCGTGCGACCCGGCAGTGATTCCAATCACTTCTGGGTCACGCCCCCGGGCCGGGACCAATTGGAGAGGAGGCGCGCCTGTCGCGTCACCAAAGTGCCTCCCGGTCTGGAGGGGGCCGGCACTACCGCCATACTTTTGGCTTGGCCGATGCCGGCCCCACCGTTCTCTATGTCTCCACTTTGCTGATTTGTACTCTGTGTATAGCGTTTGTATATCAGCATGTTATTGACAAAAGTATTGTCTGACATTATTAATGCTGCAAAATCGTTTACAAAAAAAATTTCAATTCTGTGTAGATATTCCACTGTTAACTTTAACGATATTTTGGTAAATACTGTCGAAGACACAATATTTTTCACAGACAGTATGCAGTCCATGATATTCTGAAACCATATGCAGTGCCTCATTATAACTAGCCTATTTTTTGTGCTGCGATACTGGGCCTGAAATATGATTATGACTGGTATTCCCACACCAAAAAAAAATGGATATTACAAATAATTGATCCCAACATGGGAAAAGAAAATCTTGCAGGGTTTGTATTTTCTGAATGTCATTCCAGATTCCAGGACCAAAATCCACATATATTGGGCTAATTAAATATATTTGAGGGATTAGAAATTCACTATTTTACCTCCAAGACCTACATACATTGGAGTTATTACAATTACTTTCGTGAGTGCAAATATATTATTTGACCTACAAAACCAACATCGGGATAAGTGCAAGTATTTTGGAGAACTGAGATTTATTATTCCAAATTTAAGAGCTTCAAATTTTGGGGATAATTTCAAATGTTTTGTCAAGTGCAAATATATTATTATATCTTCAGTACCTACATACGTTTGAGTAAGTGCATATATTTTGAGGAATGCAAATATTCTAACTACAATGTATACATACTCTGGGGTAAGCTCATATAGTTCAGGGAGAGACTATTTTAACTCAGAGCCCTACAAACATTCAGGTAAATGCACTTATTTGGGGAAAGGCAAATATATCACTTTAGCTCCATTGCTCATGAATGTTGTGGTAATTGCATATATTTCAGAGAGTGTAAATATTTGCAATTGAAAAAATAAGGGAATTGGGACAGAATTACATAAACACTAAAAATGATCAAATAAAAAGTGCATTGGAGCTAATGGAGAAGAAAGTCAGCAAACATGAAACTGGAAGACAGGAAAGTTAAGAAGTTTAATAGAGACAAACTGGATTAAGTGAATGAAAGCATTTACACCTTTGCAAGGAGGTTTGACGCAATGAGAAATAGAGAAACCATGAGTATAGCCCTTGCGCATAAAGAAATGCCAGAACTTGTTGACAGCTCAGAGATTAGTTCAGCAGATGAAGGTCCCTCCTCTTCGAACCTGGATTTTTCTGGGGAAATGAGACCCATACAAATGTGTATGAGGCAAAGGTAGAGAGCAAGTACAATCAAACAAGCATTGGTATAGCCAATAGATCTCGCCTTTGGGACCTTCTAAGTGTTTAGCGAGAGCTATTGGCTTTGCCAATGTGTTTAAGCTATGTTGTAGAGCAGTGTAGCTGCTGTGCAGCATGTTGAAAAGATATAGTAAAGTATTATAAGCATTTTCGTTACCTTATATATAACCAAGTAAACATTATGTACAAATGAACAACCTTGTTAAAAAAAAAAAATGAATATATACAATGTCTCCAAGTTTGTCTGCCCTGGTGCTGAGGTGATGCTGTGCTGATGCTCAGGTGATGCTGAGTTATACTGACATGGTGCTGAGGTGGTGCTCAGTGATGTGGAGTTGGTGCTGTGCTTGTGCTGCGCTAATGCCGAAGTGGTGCTGCACTGGGGCTGTGATGGGGCTGCGCTGGTGCCGAGTTGGTGCTTTGCTGGTGGTGTTGCACTGATGTGGAGGTGGTGCTGTGGTGGTGTTGAGTGATGCTGAGGAGATTCTGCACTGGAGCTGAGGTGGTGCTGAGTGATGCTGTGGTGGCGCTGAGTGATGATGTGCTAGTGCTACGCTGATGCTGAGGTGATGGTGCTGCGCTTATGCGGAGGTGGTGGTCCTGCACTGATGGAGAAGTAGTGCTGCACTGGTAGTGAGGTGGTGCTGCGTTGGTGCTGAGGTCATGCTGAGTTAACGTAGTGCTAAGGTGGTGGTGTGCTTGTGCGGAGGTGGTGCTCAGGTGGTGCGGAGTGATGCTAAGGTGTTGTTCAGTGATGCTGAGGTGGTGCTGAGTGATGCTTTGGTAATGCTGTGATGGTTCTGAGGTGGTGCCAAGTGATGCTGAGGTGGTGCTGTGTGGTGTTGAGTGATGCTGAGGAGATGCTGGTGCTGAGTGATGCTGTGCTGGTGCTGAGATGGTGCAGTTGACAATACAGTTGCATTGTCCTCTTTTCACACCCTAAAGATGCTCAAGAAAATCTTCAAACTGCTATCAAACAACACCAGGTAAAACAGTCACCCAAGCCGTCATCACCAGCAGACTGAACTATGGGAACATTCTATATGCAGGAATAACCAACCAGACCGTCCAGAACGAAGCAGCCAGACTAGTCCTCAATCTCCCAGGCCGAGCCTCCATCACACCTCACCTAAGGCAACTACACCTGTTTTTTATACAAAAGTGTGCACTCCTAAAATTCTTCACCCACACATACAATCTAAAGCACATGACTTGCCTACACGAACAGCTCCCCTCCAGGCACCTTTGTTCTGCAACTCTCAATAGCGCACACGCCACACATACACAAAAGCAGATCAGGAGACAGTGACTTCTCATACATGGCTCCTAAAGCCTGGAACAACCTCCAACAACACATCAGAGCCTCTTCCTCTCTTCTTGAGTTCCAGAAGACGATGAACCCCGACTCTTTAAGTAGGTCCTTCCGAGGGCAGCTTAAAACGCCTGCTACAGCGCCAGGATACCCTTACAGGTGACAGTACACCATAAAATTAAAGGCAACATAAAAAATGTCTTGCTTCAGGACCCAGTACAGTGAAGTACTCAGCTCAACCTTTGTCCAGTACACGGCTGTACTCACGGCACCTGCACTGCCAATACCCGAGAGTATTTTATATACTTGACTCAAGCATGTAATGTAACGGTACTCACTGATTCTGGCTCCAAATATAAATACTTTATAGTCAATTAATAACAAACCAGTACAATTTGACCATTAAATCATTTGTAAACAATATTAAATCATATTAAAAATGTTATATGATGGTACCCGCAGTACTCGACCCGGTTCATGAAGGTACTCACTGCTCCTGACATGGTTCGTTAATGTACACACAATGCTCATGTTTAAGGTACAAGATGACACTCTCTGAACCTAAATCAAGCACACTGTAATGTTCAGTGCAACAGACTGACGTGCACTGTAGTACTCACTGTGTATGGCTTCATACTTTATAGCACACATTACACCCGACCCCAGAAGGTGATGATATTTTCTGCAATTTATTTCAGTACCTGATCCGCCCAGTAGTTCCCTGACTGCTGAATAAAAGGTGCTAACCGCGCTTAACATCACTGTGTACTGGTATTTTGGTAACAGGCTCCAGTACTCACATTCAAGGTCTCTAACACCTGCACGAGCTGACTTTTTATCTACCTTGTCTTAATACTACCTAAAACTGGTCAGCGGTGGTACTCACCCTGGCCGGCCTCTGCTGTTGATGCATGGCTATCGAGGCTTCCAGTCCGCTGTCAGCATGTACCGTGTGCTTAGACACTGTCCGCTGCCTGTAACAAGCACTAGTCTGCTAGGTGGCCACCGTGCCGTCTACTGCGCATGCTCACAGCCAAACGGTCTGAGCCCCACGCATGCGCACAGTCATGTACACAGAGGCCGATTAGAACACACGCACAAATTGAGCGCATGCGTATTATCCGGATAGCACACCGTGGCGCAGGCTCAGAAATGTTACACCTCTCGACCACAAAGAGCATGCTCAGAACAAGAGGCACCTAGCTGTACGCATGAGCAATAGAAGGTAATCTCACAGGCACGAGGGGCTGGGAGGTTTTCTTCAATTTGCTAGGGATTGCAACTCTGTCCAAAAAGGTTTATACAGCTGTTGCATTGCTTGTTTTTTGGGACTTAAAACCACTCCTGATCGCCTCATTCCATTAAAATGTCATGCCCCTTGGGCTCCGCACCCTCCAAAATGTTTACTTCCAAATGTATAATAAAAGGTTTTCCCCTCTAGTCTTTAAAACATATGGCAATATTAGGGTGAAAAGAGACCCGTGTGTGAGGTCCTTGTAAAATGACGCTCTGTACACAAGTGGGAGAGGTGGGGGGTAGTGCGGCCGAGAGCAGAGATGCGCAGCGTTTACCTTGCGGGAGCGAGCACGATAACTGCACACGTTGCCATTCAAAGGAATGCAATGCGTGCACGTTTTTGCCTGCAAAACTAAATCGATTTCTAAAGGTTTTTTTCTTCGCAGCGCATATGTGCTGCGAAGGCGAGACATAAAAAGGCAGGGGCAGGGGAAGACCAAGGCACGGAGAAGCAAAGAAAGATGGAAGAACAACGCCACGAGGGGAAAAGAGAAAGTAAAGATAATTAAGCAATCACTAAATGAAAACCTGGTAATTAATCTCTTATCTAAAGCCCTAACGGAAGACCAAGTTAGGGTATTGAAGAAGGGCTTATCCTTCTACCTACAAGCTGATTTGGTTCTTGCAAACATGAGAATAGATTTTTATAAATTCTCAAGGAAGTTAAAAAAAATATATATTTCTCGACCCATGCTGGAATAACCAGTGAAGAAAAAGAGGAGATAACGCCATCTGTACTTGCAGCTAGGAACTATCAGACCTATGTGCATTGGCAACCCTGGAGGAAGAGTCTCAAAAATTAGATAGAGACCCTTACCAAGAAACATTGGAGGTGCAATTTTGTCAAATAATGGGTTTAGCTACCTGGAAATCTGGAAAAAGTGGCTGCAAACCTTGATCGCAATTCTGTCCGCAAATACCAACTAGCAACAAAATTGATTTATTTCAGGAACTTATGGTGGAAGAGATTTATCGATTAGCCCAAAAAAACGACTAAGAGGAGAAATGATTTAAGTTACAAAGAAAGGCAAGTTATATGAGAATTACAGGAGGAACAACAAATCATGATTAAGGCCTTTAATAAAGGACATAATATCCAGGATCATTCGAAATATGTGCTGGAAGCTGAAAAACAGCTCAACATTAAGCAACATTCTACTACGATAAACAGAAATCCAATGAAAGAGATCACTTCAGAATACCATCACAAACATATGGAGTGGTGAATTTGGATTTAATTGATCGTGATGATTATGCATATTTGAAAACTGAGCATCTTATCGTGCCAACAATTTACTTTCTCCCCAAAGCACAAAAGAATATAAAAAACTTGCCAGGTCATCCACTTGTTAGCTCAATAGGCTCCCTACTGGAGAATACATCAAGATTTGCAGATATATTTCTCTTTCAGTATGTAACAGCCCTCCCATCATATCTGATAGATTCAATTGAATTCCTAAATAAAGTCTATGATATCCCTTTGAAGGATGATTATCTATTGGTGACAATAGTTGCAATATAATTATGCACATCTATTCAAGCACTGTGATGGCCTCAGAGCATGCAAATATTTTCTCAGAGCCAGGTCTGTGAGCTATATGGAGCACTCTGATACATTGGAAATGCTGGAATCCTGCTAGACCCACAATATTTTCATGTTTAATGGCACTTATTACATACAAAAGCAGGGAGCAGCAATGGGGACTTTTTTTGCTCCTACATATGTAAATTAGATGATGGGTTATTGGGAAGCAGAAGTTGCATGGACTGAAAGAAATCAGAAAATGCCGGAGCATTTGAAGATATGGTCAAGGTTTATTGATGATTTGTTTATCATTTGGGAAGGAGATGTGGAGAGTTTGAAAGTGTTTCTCTCGTCCTTGAATGATAATGAGTACAACTTGAGATTCACCCATACCATCAGTGAAGTGAAAAGTGACTTTTTGGACATTGAGATGTATATTGAGGACATGACATTTTGCTGAATAATTCCACGCAAAACAACTTTCTGTAATAGTATTTTGCATGCAAACAGTGGGCATCCTAAGACCTTGAAGTGAAGTGTGCCATTTGGAGAACTGTTATGCACCAGACAAAACTGTACAGAAAATATGGATTTTGAACATCAGGGAGAAGAAATTATAGCCCGTTTTGAGCAGAGAGGCTATCCGTCTGATGTTCTCCAAAATACCATATCAAGAGCTTGGGCTAAAACAAGGGAAGAATTGTTAGGAATGCATAATGGAGAACTTCCAGAGGATAATGACATCTTGTTTATCATGGAGTACAACATCTAACATCTTCAATTAAGGAATATAATCAAAAACAACTGGAAAATCTGACGAATAGTGGAAACTCTGAAGGAAGTTCTTTTGGAGCATCCTCAGATCACTTATAGAAAAGAAGCTTCCTTGGAACATTTCTAGATGCACAGCCATATGCCCCCACTAAAATCATTGAAAACAAGCTGGCTGACTCAATCTGGATTCTGGAAATGTGCAAAATGTACAGCATGTGAATATGGGGTAAATGAAACAACATATGAAGTGAAACAGATTATGTTGTTTATGTGCTACAATGTACCTGCAATAAAAGCTATGAGGATAGCACAACAAACAAGTTAAAGTTGAGGATTCTGCAATATATATTTGCCATAAAGAATCAAGGCTTTTCTGACCTCGCAGCAAAACAATTCTGGAAAAACACAAAATTAATCTGAAGGAGTTAAATTACTTTGGTTTCAAATATATTAAAATGGGGAAAAGAGATGGTGATCGAGAATTACCATTGAGAAGAATGCAATCAATTTGAATCATATTGATGGGAACGGAGGTGCTTTTGGACATAACTTGGATGCAGAACTACATGTTCAATTGTGAGCGTTCTCCATATTTGAAATTTACCTCTTTCCGCCCCTCTTTTTCATCTCTCCTTCATGTGCTGAATTTTTAAAACTTAAGGATGTTGTGCAATATGTTTTAGATTACTAAAGAAGAAAAAAGAAAACCTAAAAGATCCTCCTAGGAAAAATGTTGTAAAATGTATTTTGATATATTTCATTTTCTGGAACCAGAATCTTGGAATGAGATTAGCATTTGCAAAAATATATTTTTTTACTGTGGTTTTAGATTGAGGTAATTAAGTAACATGTAAGGTCCAATTTACCAATATACAAGGTGGTAGAGGACAACTGTTCAATAATCTCTGAAACTAGGATTTTGGAAGTATATATCTATATATTCAAAATTCAAAATTACTTTATTCGGAAAGGGCCTTATCCATAAAAGCACAATCATATTACAACAAATTAAAAATGCACAACTTCATATTCAGAATAAAAATATTTCAATAAAACATTTGTCACAAGTGCAAGATATTTTAAAAACATATACGGCAAGTTTCTAAAAGGAGCCCACGCATTTCATATTAGCCATTTAAAAACCAGTGCAAAAACACATTTTTCATAAGGTGCACATTGTATTGCGAGCCCGTACAGCAGTTCTCAAAAAAGTCCCAACTCGAAAAACTAATTCATCATCTTCCAGTCTAAGTATGCTCCTGTATGGATCTTCTAAATTAATTGGCAGGGTTTAAAATAACTGTATTAAAAGCCATTTTGCATATTTTATATAAAACGTACAGAAGAATAAAAAATGAAAAATAGTTTGACCACTCCAACCATCGCAAGGACATGGCAAGGAGTCTAGGTTAGTTTTGTTCCCAAGGGGAAAATAGAGCAGGAAGTTTAGTGTGCCAGCCCTCAAATGGAAAAGGAGTCCCCTCTCCCAACGACATATAGGTTTTGTAAGATAACTAGGTGGCAAGTACGAGGAGTGTTCGATGGTCATAAAGTTTGTAACAGTGGATTTCCTAGACTCCCTATCTAGTCTTGCCTTGCTATAAAGTGTGTATAATGCCATACTAAGGGCTTTTTTTGTACAGTATCAGTTTCCTTTGGGCTTGAAAAGAGCCAGCCATAATTAACACTACTTAGACTCTGGCTCACCGCAACCAGCCACGGAATATCTATCCCCTTTTCACAATTGATGCAGTCTCCGATTATCTCTCTTGTGAGGCACACTGCTGGGTTTCTCCCTATAGCTAGCCAAAATAGACCAGGGCAAGCGTTTATAAAATCTTCAATGTAGTGTAGTTTTAGTTCAATATGGCAAACGTAATGAGAGGTGGAGATCCGTACACCTAATGGTTTCCGGAAAATTCTGTTTTCCTTGCACTGGATACTGTAGCGCCATCGGTGGCTGTAGGTATGCACTTGGATTTTAAAAAAATTACAATTTCTAAAATGGCCCCTGTCCTTTATGGCCGGGGTATGCATAGAATTGAGCTGGTAGGCTTTGAGAACTTGTTCTTACAAAACACCACATTACCAGACCAAGTGCCATTAGCAGCAAAGACCAACCCTAGGTAAGGAAAAGTTATAGTGCATTGTAAGTTTTGGTGATCAACAGATATGGAGTTTAAGGGATGTTTTCTCGGCCCACAAGATATTATAAAAGTTTTTTTTTAATTGGTGCACAGGTCTAAGCTGGCCATAAATTTGACAAACCCCCGCACTAGAATGCGTAGAGCATTAGGTGCGCGGCCCATTAAGACCGCATCATCAGTGTTTAATAACACAGGGAGAGTATTGCTAATAACTCTAGGAACATCATTGGTGAGCGCGGTCAATGATTTTTGCAAGTTATTAATATATATGATAAAAAGGAGAGGGGACAGGGTGCATCCCTGCCTGACCCCTCTGCAAACTTTAATAATGTCATTGGAAACTTTATGTAATAAGGCCAACAAATGTACTAATACCTCATCTAAACCATATTCTAAAAGAATAGACCATAACCGTGACCGGTTAACAAAATCAAAAGCTGGAGTCAGGTCTATAAAGGCCAGGTATATTAGAGATCACTCTACTATGGTATATTTCCCAATGATTAAATTAAGATTTAGGCATTTTTCATTTGTGCCTACTTTGCTCCTAAACAACAGTTGACATGATTCTAAAATTAAATTTTCCTTGGTCAATATATTTTAAACTTGTTATATAAAACTCTGCTTAGAATTTTCAGGGTATTATCTATCAAGGAGATCGGTCTATAGCAGCTTGGTTGGAAAAGATCACCCTTTTTAAAAATCGGGACAATAATACATGTTTACCACAAACTTGGTAGTGGAGCATTGGTTAGATTATTAAAAACATTTAACAAAAGCGGCGCCCAAAAATCAGGCTTGTGCTTCATAAGATCAATGAGTAACCCAATGGGACTTGGGGCTTTGTAACCCAGGCTCTGATGGATAGTTTCCTTGACTTCAGATAGTAATAACAAAATCCCAGTAGGGGCCTTATGCTCAAGGAGATCTTCATATTGTACTGGGGCTGTATAAATCATGGAGAAATGGGCTTCCCATGCCTCACTGGTTATCTTACTGCTTATCGGGGTCAGTAACTGTCCCACTAACTTCCAAACCTTGACAGCAGACCAAAATGTGTTCCCCTTCTTTAGGCTGGCAGCATTAGCAAGAACATCCCTGCGTTCCTTTAGTAATTCTTCCTTCCTTTTAGAGATAGCTATCTTGTACTTCTGCCTAAGCAATTAATGAGTGAGTGGCAACTCGGGTTGGTCGACAGGGCCTTGCATAGCTGTCTGTTAGTCACCGAACACTTGCGGCTAAACCATCTAGGTCTTCGTTGTACAACGGTAGTGGGCTTTGATAGTATGGATTTTATGGCCTCACAAAGTTTAACAAAGGCACTGATTACTTCGGGATTAGGGTCCTGTACTGACAGACAAGAGTCAATGAGGCTTGGGTTGTCCTTTACCATCATACAGAACAAGTCCATATTATTGACACCCCCCTAGATCAATCTTAAGTTGTCTGTGGAGGGTGTTAGATTCCTGGCACAACATTCAGTAGTATGTGTTGGCCCGGGGGACAGTTTCAGCACTGTTTTAATCGGACTGTGATTGTCATAGGTGGTAGCGAAAACTTCCGCTTTCAGTAAACAGTCCTCAAGGGCAGGTGAAAGGAAAACATAATCTATGATGGAAGCACTACCCCTCCCTCTAAATATCGGCTCAGGGAGGTTATTATAATTTGTTACGGCAGCAATATGCATAACATTGATTAGATTATGGTTGTTCAAATTTTCCATTTGTTTCACGCCCCTATAGCCAGTTTGTCCTCTGCTTCTGGTCCTTTTAACAATAATGTTTTTACTGCGTAGCTTAGCATTGAAATCACCTCCCAGCTATTTTGTCGACCCATTACGATGCTGTAGGGTGGTGACAAATTAGAATGAATTGATAAAATTCGCATTTGGTGTGGACTGAAAATCGTTGTTTTAAAAATCAATTAAATCAATAGCAGCACCCCTTTTGTATAATAAGGATTGGAATTTGTCACTTTTTGTACACAAGACCTTAACACTACCTCCTGCAGTGATTTTTATCCAGATCGATAGGCCGCCCAAAGGTCGACCAAATTTAGGAATTGGGCCACAGTGTTGTAACATTCTAAACCGTCAATGTATAGATCTTGGGAAGCCCAGGTCTCTTGAAACATGAGGATGTCCTGCTGTCTCACCAGGTTTATCCAGTCAGTTTGGTATATTTTTGACTGTAAACCGGCCACATTCCAGCTCAATATGCTCCAATCTGGATTAGCGGGAACGTTGGTTAGAGCAGCATGGTCATGTGCCTCGATTGCAGGTGGATTGAATACAGACATGTGGTCAGCGCCGTTAGACTCCAGTGATGATGGTAGTCAATCCTGGGTGTCCAAGTCAGACAAAGCCAAAAACCTGTTGTGTGCAATCGGGAAGGCAGTCTCATTTATAGGGGGCCCAAGACTCTGTTTGTAGAAATAGCCCAACATTAGTGACCAAATATAGTTGCTGTTAGTGGTTGTGGTCTCGTGAATTCTCAACAAGGATCTTACCATGGATGGTCTGCGGAAGGTAATCACGATACAGTCTCATTCGATATTCTTTGGTGAGGCACCAACCCACCCTACTCTTCATACCATAATGATCTCACTCATATCTTACACATTTAACCTTCTATTCTTGGATAGCTAATTCACACATTTATTGAGCAGTTGGACCCAAGTTTCCCTCTGGTTCCTCTTGAGAGTTGGTACTTCTGCCAACACCAGCACATAGGGGCAGGCGGACGGTGGTAGTCCCGAAACGTCTGGGTTGGGCCTAGGGGGATTCCTGCTTGGGAAGTCAGGTGCATTACTACTTTGTTTGCCTGGCTTTGGTTGCTGTCAACCGATCTTTAGGTAGGATCAGACATAAGAATAGAGGACATGTTCGGGACTGACTCATCTGCAGGTGATAGGCCATTATTATTTGTTTTAATCTTTTTATTAAACAAGAAAGAGACGACAGTTCGGTAGGGCTGGTCACATTTCACAAATACATTTATACAGTTCACTTCTTTACAGTACTTGACATGGAGAAAGAATACAGTTCCAATTATGGCATGATGGGATCCTTCAGGGAGGGGACAGTTGTACAGACATATATTGCCTTGCTAGTCATTCGACTTATTCCATATGGAAATCCATTTCTTTGGGCACCCCCTCGCAGCAGAAACAGATTTCTCACTTATCATACACCAATCCCACGCCTCCACCGCAGGCGGTGCCCCCGCACCGAACAGCTGAGCCAGGATTCTTTTGGCTACCATGAAGCTCAGGGTGACCCATATTCTATCTTTTCTGTTTAGATCAGTGGGGTCCCGGACATTCATCAGACATCTTTTAGCATCAGGTCACATCTCGAGTTCGAGAACCTCGTCAACGCAGTCGTGGAGCCCCTTCCAATACGTCTTGATGTATGGGCATTCCCACAAGATATGAATAAACGTGCCAGTCTGGCCACACCTCCTTCTGCACATACCATCATCTGCTCTGCCCATTTTGACTATCCAAGGTCCCGTTATGTAAATCCTTTGGAGTATTTTGTGCTCCCTCTGGAGACTTTCTTCCTCTCTAAAATATTTATGCTGGGACCGGGTCTGGGAAAATTTGAAGCGCATAAAGAAAGTGTGGCAGGGACATCATTTTAAACAGCGCTGCCCTTCCCAACAGCGAGAGCGCGAGAGTCTTCCAGGCAGCCACATCTCGCCTCAACCTTCACAGCGGTGGGAGAAGGTTGCGCTCATAACTAGTTTTGGGGTTGGTTGTGATGAATATTCCTAGGTATTGGAAGCCATCTTTTGCTTCTTGCATGGGACATCCTTTCGGCAGAGGGGTGGCTCACTACTGAAAACGTACATCAGGGATATACTCCAGTTAATCGTTTAGCCAGAGTATTTCCCAAAGTTGGTGAATATGTTAAGTAACCTGTGGAGTGATGCCTTAGGGGACGCAAGGTAGAGCAAAATGTCATCCGCATATAAAGAGATTCGATCCTCCCATGTGTCGGCCCACTTCAGTCCACGGATAACTGGGTCTCTATGAATCTATGTGGTCAGCGGCTTTAGGGTAAGGGCAAAGAGTAAGGGGAGAGCAGGCAGCCCTGTCGGGTCCCCCGGCTCAGCGGGAATACATCTGATTTTTTATTATTGACGACTACTTGCGCCAGGGGCTCTGAGTACAATAGACGCACCCACCCCATGAAGTTAGAACCAAATCCCATCTTAGTCAAGACTGCGAAGCGGTACGGCCACTCTATGATGTCGACGGCCATAGTGGAGTCTAGTGAATTCACTGCAGCTGCTTCTTGTATTGTATCTTGATGCCCCAACGCTCCATGTAGTCGCCTCAAGTTTAAGGCAGTGTTCTGGTGGGGGATAAAGCCCGACTGGTCCGGTGTACCAGTTTACCAATCACTTGAGTCAACCTACCGGCCAGGAGTTCGGCCAGCACTTTAGACTCCACATTTAACAAGGAGATGGGCCTGTAAGACGAGCACACATTTCTGGGATTGCCCGCTTTATGTATGGTGACCACTGTGGCAACTCTCTGGTCTAGAGGGAGCAGCCCCACCTCATGGCTTCCCTCAAATATGGCCTGCAGGTGTGGGGCGAGCGTCTCGGCCTTCAGCTTGTAGAGCTTGATTGGCAATACATTAGGGCCCAAAGCTTTACCTGATTGGCAGCTTCTGGTTGCCTGGGCAATTTCTTCATTTGTGAAGTCACTGCCAAGCACTTCCCTTTCGTCAGAGGCCAGGTCATGAAGCGATATGTCTGAAAGCAAGGCTTAGGAGTCCTCTTCAGTGTAGGAGGAACTCGCTCTATATATGGAGTGATATATTCTGTGAATTCATTGGCTATCTCCTGCGGGTCAACTTTAGTCTCCCCTGATCTCATTAATAGTCTGCTCGCCAGTTCTTTCTTGTCAAGCCACGCCAATAGCTTTCCAGCTTTGTCCCCCAAGTCATACAGTCTACCTTCTTTGTCTCTGCTCAGTGACTTGGCCATGTCCAAAGCAATGGCTTTATACTCATCTCTCTTGAGTTTCAAGGCGTGGTGTCTATCTGGAGCCGCTGACCCCTCATCGCATTCCTCCAGGAGGAGGATTTCATTCTCCATTTTCTTCTGCACCCCGGCAATAGACGAGATTGGTTGCCTCCTCACAACCGTTTTAAAGGCTTCCCACAGGGTTTTGGGATCACTGTACTGAATCTATATTTTCCAGAAAATAATTATCAATGGCTGTTACCAGTTCACCTCTCACCACAGGATTCCTCAAGCACCAGGGGCTAATGGGCGCTATTCTCCCTAACTTTTTCTTACTCACAACCACCTCTGCCCATAGTGGGGAGTGGTCAGATATGCCTCGGGCGTGATTCCTCACGTCTTGAATATTACTCCCCTGGGAAGCTGGTGTAAGTAGATAGTCAATGCGGGAGGAGCTGTTGTGCACCCCTGAATAAAAGGTGTGCTGGATACTTCCTGGGTGGTACAGTCTCCACGCGTCCACCAGACTGAATGCGTCCAGGAAATACAGGAGCCAGCCATGAGAGGGGCTTATTGTGCAGGGAGGGCACCGGTCAAGGGAACTAGATGCTACAGAGTTAAAGTCGCCCCTATGAACAGGCAGCTGTCTGGGAAGGACAGCATAATATTGCGTAAATCTCTGAAGGTCTGGCCCTGCAATCCCGGTGGGACATAAACTACTGCTAATGTAAGTAGTTTAGCTTCTGACTGTCCCGAAATTGCTGCATATCTACCCATCCCATCCGTCCAGGTATGTTGTATTGACAGCGGAAAGGAGTTTTTCAACAGGATACCTACTCCCCTGGAACCCGAAGTAAACCCAGAGTGAGCTACCAGCAGGTAGCCACATCTGCTCATGGCTTTACAGGTGTTCCCCACCAAGTGTGTCTCTTGAAGGAGCACTACATCTGGTGCATGCCACTTAAGGTATTGTAATACGATACTGCGTTTAAGTTTGTCCCCGAGCCCGTTCACGTTCTAGCTTAGGAGCTTGAAACTCTTATCCCACTGTGTCCTCATTTGTGTGAATGTGGTTCGCATGTTCCCTCTCATGCATCACAATATGTAGTGTTGCTCTCTCAATAAAAACATTAAACAACCCAATCTCAACCCAACAACCTCCCTACCTGCTCCCCTGCACTCTGGGCCTAGAACTGCCCATGAACCGCGAGGCTCCCGCCCTGTCATTGCAAACTGCTTTGCTTCATTGAAACCTGCTCTCGCTTCAATGAAGCAAAGCAGATTTCTTTTCCACATGGGGAGCTGCATGTTAGCAGCTCCCCATGTGGAAAAGCAATGCCTGCTCCCACAGAATGCGGGGAGCCGGCAGGGTCCGTGGGGGCATTGGGGCTCCCACCACGGTCCCCAAAGGAGAGGGCCAGCCCCGGGGGATGGGGTCCCTGGGGCTAGGAGTGGCCAAGGAGGGGGGGCCACGCAGCCCTCCTCTCAAAGAAAAAAATAAAAATAAATAAATAAAGGCCAACCCTGGGGGATGGGGTCCGCGGGGCCAATTGAGGCCTTTGGAGGGGGGCCACGGAGCCCCCCTCCATAATAAAAAAAATATGTGGCCATGCCCCGGGTGATGGGGTCCCCGGGGCCGGAATTGGTCACAGGAGGGGGGCCCATGCAGCCCCCTTCCCTTAATATTTATATATAGATTATTTTAAATGGGGATCAGGCCCTGGGGAATGGGGTCCCCCTCCCCGGTGCATTAAAAAAAAAAAAAGCAGAGGCAAGTCCCCAGGGGATGGGGTCCCTGGAGCCATATTTGGTCTGAGGTATTGCCATTATTATGGCCTCCTAATAAGGCATCAACGTGCACTTGTGGAGTGGTAGCATGCTTCTCCATAAAATGCCTTAGATGGAACTGTGTATGTTTATTGTATAGGCTACACTGAGAGCTTTGTGATGTAAGGTGTGAGGACCAGAGTTATCTTTTGTTACTATGTCTCAGTGTGAATTTGAAGAGAAAATGAGTGAGAGATAGGTTGCTTAAGCATTAGATTCTAATTGAAGGACAGAATTGTGCGAGAGCAGTCAGGCCTATGTTTAAAATATTTAGTGTGTGAATATGGCTGAAACTGTGTAATAGACAAGTCTGCAGCTGCACTTACTCATGGGTACAGGAGAGACATGTGAGGATAGATGTGTGGGGATAGATGTAGCTGCACATGCCAATGCCTACCATCTATGCACTAATCTGTATATATACAGTTTGAACCATATAGAATACAGGGCTAAGAAAGTGCACAAAAATGAAGGGAGATACCCTTAGGAGGTGCAAACTCAAGGCAGTTATGAGGCCCAAGAGTAAACCCAATCAACCCCACAAAAAATCATATGAACTCAACAGTACAACAGGCCTACAGCACCCGTACTACATTTTGCGTAAGGGAAGACCTGTGATCAGAAAAGCAGATAAGCATTCGAGAGCGGAGAAATTATTTAGAATCTGTGATCAAATAAATCTGTTTTTTGTTCAGTTTCTGTTTGCCAGCTGCTATGAATGGTGTTAGAAATGGGGTGGCTGGTTGGCTAGGGTATGCATCTAAGCCAGGCAGAACCAACCTCTCTAGTCAGGAAAAGTAAACTACACACCCAAGATAATCCGTGCTCACCCCTTGGTAGCTTGGCAAGAGCAGTCAGGCATATCCCAGAGGCAATGTATAAAGCATTTGGGCAATACACTCACACTAGCAAAACAATAAATACACCACAAAAGGAGACTCCACAAAATGTTATCTAAAAATATAAAGCATATTATACATAAACCATAGACCAAAATGACATAAACTAAGGATCACTTATCCCAACAGGCAATGGTCAAACATCTCAATGAATGCAATACATGAGAGCAAAGCTTATACCTTGTAAGCGTCATGAAGGCAACATTACTGTGCATGTTCCTCCGTCACCTGAAATAGTACTCGTTATCTAAGCTATGCAAGGTAAAACAACCTTTATCACTATATGAAGCAGATAATGAAAGAAAACACATAAATCCTAAATATTGAGCATACTATGCCATTTTTTGTCTTTCATGTAACTGTGAGATGGCAGCTGTTTAATCGTGACCATTGGATCCCTTCCGTGCTGCCTGCCTTGCAGCCGCGATAGGTCCCCCCCTTGACTAAAATAGGATAAAAGACCTGGGGAATCTTACCAGAGCACGGATAAGCTGTGGACTGCTTTTCTTGTCTTCCTTGCACTCCACGCGAGTCAGGCTTGCACTGCACCGGGCTGACTTCTCTTGTGATCGGCACAGTCTGGTGATGTCTCTGGGGAAGGCTGCTAAAATCATTAAGAGCCGGACGGAGACTAAAGCATTACCAAATAAATTAATTTTATTTAAAGAGTTTTATATAGCGCTGGCTAGACCTGTAGGTATCAGAGCGCTTTACATAATTTCAGCAAAGTTACAACA
The DNA here is from genome assembly GCF_964204655.1 of Triturus cristatus. Lineage (NCBI taxonomy): Eukaryota > Metazoa > Chordata > Amphibia > Caudata > Salamandridae > Triturus > Triturus cristatus. Next base: position 745,496,906 of record NC_140583.1, read on the forward strand.
ATAATAACAATTTACGTAACATCAAAATATATGAGACACAATAACAGGAGAGAAGGAGAGATCAGTAGAGAGGGAGGGTGGGCGAGACAGGGAGAAGGGGAGAAAAACTTTACCCAAAGTCCGGCTGGGCATGTGACGGTCAGGGGGTGAACCACGTCCAATCTCCTCATTAGCTGAACAGAGCAGCTCCACCGGGCGTCAGACATAATCCTCGGACTCCGCAGTCAATAAAGAGGTCATGTGTCCTCAGGGAATGTCAGAGTAGTGCGAAGGGGTGGATGGGGGAGGGAGGCCATGGTCAAAAAGAGATCTAGAAGTCCTCTTGAGGTCAGGCATAGTCCAGGAAGGGATGAGTAGGTAAAAATTCAGCAAGGGGGAAGGTGGGGGAAGGTGTCACCAGTGTCTGCCATGTTGGGGTCAGGCATCCTGGGACCCTTTTCCAGACCGGGAGAGAGCCACGTACAACAGAGCTTTGTGGGGAGGGAAGGGTCGGACTCACCCCCGGTGTCCCTAGGCTCTCGAGGCGTGTGCAGACCATGAAAGGGCGCTGGGGCACATCACCCATTACGGTGGGCAGTGCTGTAGGAGCCGCCTTTAAGCCTCGTGCAGGGGGGGCCGCTCACCTCGATCTTCGGCAAACAGGATAATGTTTCTAAGAGCGCAGGTGTAGTGGAGCCGGGTGGTGCCTCTTGGACAAATCTTTTTAAAAAGCCCCCCCCCCGCACTACCTCCAGGGAATGCAGGAAAACATTTGATGGAAAATGCTCTTGTGCCTGGTCAATACTCCATGGACAATTTGGCTAGGCGAAGACTCTAGCTCTCCTGCCCTACATCAGGCAGAAAATATAGCCACCGAGGCACATTCCCATTTGGCATGCACAGAACCAAAGGTGAGACAAAATCTTACTATTCAAAATCCTTTTTGTAGAGTGGTAGTACAGGCTCCTGAGGGGTCTGCAGGAGAGGGTGGGCTCCCTGCCCGTCAGAATGAAGCGGAACCATCTTTAACTGGGTCCCATAAGTCACATAGGCTGCTCCTTCTTAAATCTAAGGAAGGTATGTCAGGTGGGGATTTGAAACAGAGGGAGGGGATAAGTTCCTTCCCTGTCAAATATTTAAGACTGGTCTGACCCAGAGAACCACGGTCAAGGGTCCAAATCCAGCAGCACAGAGGGAAGACAAGATGACATTTCTACAGATGTTGTCACAGTGAAGAAGGGTATAAAGTTACCTACACAAAACAAAGCAAGTACAAATGAAACAAAAGCCGCAGAGCTTCTTTGGGACAATTCCATCTCCCCAGTGCTAGAAGGGGACAGGACAGTAGCTGGCAATACTCCACAGGGAGGGGTGGAGCCCGTCTCACTGGAATCTATATACCAATGTATCATGGCCCACAGGGAAGAGACACATTTGGAGAGTCGAAGAGTCCAGACACTCTGCAACAAGAGGCAGGGGGCTATTTCAAGGTGTTGAAACTTGCTCGGAGTTTATGGAAAGAATGACTGAGGTGGAGAACAGGATGGCCACACTGGAAAATGATGCTTCAAAACATAGAAAAATTACAGTAACATTGGAAAATCAAATGTCAGATACCAAATGGAAGTTGGAAGATTTTGAGATTGAGACTGAGACTGAACAATTTGCGGGTCTTAGGCTTTCCAGAGGGGTCTGAGGGGGATGATGTGTTAAAATTTGTTGTCAACCTTCTCAAAGGTACCCTCCCCGAGCTGGGGAATTGGGATTGGGCCCAAGAAATTCAACGTGCACATAGGTTCCTATTCACGCAGAGAAAACCCACTCCAATAGATGGGATCAAAGCTTGTGCAATTTTTATTTATATTGGTAATTTTCTCCTCCGTCAGGCAGTTTACGATCTGGCTAGACCAGGATAGAGATTCCTCATTTTTTACATCTGAGATCAAAGCTAAAGAGATTTTTGAAACTCTCAAATAGGTTTCTGGCTATGAGTGTGGGAAAAAGTTATGGTTTTTCTCTCTGTGTAACAAGGGGGGCTACCCATAGAATCGTGGCGGGGGTGGACACCAGCCATGGCTACGGCAGGTAAGAGCGGTGGGGTGGTGGGGCTGTCTGGGGGGATTTCGAGAGACGACCACCAGGGAAAAAAATTATTTATTTAATTTTCTCTTGCAGTCGTCTCTCCGAATCCCCCTCCGCCCCACCGTTCTTACCTGCAGCAGCCGCGGCTGGTGGACACGCGGGAGGGGTTTCACTTCCTCACTGGACTTGATTAGTCCAATTTCCGGTGAGGGTTGGTGTGGGGGCAGGGTTGGGGTTGGAGGGGTCCGGGTAGAAAGGGTTTGGGGGGAATGGGAGGGTGGAGGAAGAGCAAGTGATTGGAGATTTGTTTTGTATCTGCCATGGCATTCTTAACTTTGTCACGAGCTATAAAATGATCTTTGTAAAAAGCCGCAATCTGATCTATAGCAGGGGAAGATTTAGGTTGGAGGATATCAGGCACAAGGATGGGGGTAAATTTGGATTTGTTCAATGAATGTTTGCAGCCTAAATGACAAAAAAGGGGCATGATGGCTAAGAGCCTCCGAATCATGCAGGCTGATCTGGTTTGCCTTCAAGAAACTCATGTACCCTGGAATAAACGCTGCTGGCTGAGGGATCTGGGATACAACATGCTAGCATGTACTCGCCAAGGGACCACAACTAGAGAGGTGGCAATTCTAGTAAAAAAGGCATGGGCACTTACAAGCTAGCTAAGGAAGATAAGCTTGGGCATTGGGCTATTGTACAATACGAGATAAGCTTGGGCATTGGGCTATTGTACAATACGAGTCAGCCACCAACAATATTTATTTTACAATTTGCTCCATTTATGGGTCTAATGTAGATGATACTGAGATATTGGATTATTTAAGCAGAGAACTTGCTCTATGGCCACATCCCCTGATTCTTTGTTACGATTTTAATATTCACTCAAACAGCCAATTTAATCTAAATGTGGATAAATTATATCAGGGGAGGAAATTGAAGGTATTTAAGGCTTGGCAAGGCCTGGTGAGAGAGCATGGCCTGGTAGATATTTGGTATAAATACAGGCCACTCGATCCAGGCTTTATTTTTTATTCAGCCTCCCATAAGTAACTAGTCAGGCTAGATAATTTTTTGTCTCAAATGCTCTAGTTGAAACAATCAAGATTGAGAGTTCCTCGAGGGCTGTATCGGATCATAACACCTTAGTGATAGAATTCTCGCTGGCAGGTTCTACTAGAGCCTGATGGCCCTGGACCTTCAAGAGAAAGCTCTTGCTTAATCAAGCATATCACGAACCATCTTTAACTGGGTCCCATAAGTCACATAGGCTGCTCCTTCTTAACTCTAAGGAAGGTACGTCAGGTGGAGGATCCACTACCAGTCGGGGATTTGAAACAGAGGGTGGGGATAAGTTCCTTCCCTGTCAAATATTTAAGACTGGTCTGACCCAGAGAACCACGGTCAAGGGTCCAAATCCAGCAGCACAGAGGGAAGACAAGATGACATTTCTACAGATGTTGTCACAGTGAAGAAGGGTATAAAGTTACCTACACAAAACAAAGCAAGTACAAATGAAGCAAAAGCCTGTGAGCTTCTTTGGGACGATTCCATCTCCCCAGTGCTAGAAGGGGACAGGACAGTGGCTGGCAATACTCCACAGGGAGGGGTGGAGCCCGTCTCACTGGAATCTATATACCAATGTATCATGGCCCACAGGGAAGAGACACATTTGGAGAGTCGAAGAGTCCAGACACTCTGCAACAAGAGGCAGGGGGCTATTTCAAGGTGTTGAAACTTGCTCGGAGTTTATGGAAAGAATGACTGAGGTGGAGAACAGGATGGCCACACTGGAAAATGATGCTTCAAAACATAGAAAAATTACAGTAACATTGGAAAATCAAATGTCAGATACCAAATGGAAGTTGGAAGATTTTGAGATTGAGACTGAGACTGAACAATTTGCGGGTCTCAGGCTTTCCAGAGGGGTCTGAGGGGGATGATGCATTAAAATTTGTTGTCAACCTTCTCAAAGGTGCCCTCCCCGAGCTGGGGAATTGGGATTGGGCCCAAGAAATTCAACGTGCACGTAGGTTCCTATTCACGCAGAGAAAACCCACTTCAATAGATGGGATCAAAGCTTGTGTAATTTTTATTTATATTGGTAATTTCCTCCTCTGTCAGGCAGCTTGCGATCTGGCTAGACCAGATCGGCAGCCCTCTTTTATTGGGCATAACTTTTTTATTAGACCTGATTGCTGCCACTCTACTGTAGAACGCTGTTAGTGCCTTCAGCAGTTGATCCAACCTTTTATGAACAAGAGAGCACAGGCTTTTTAATGAATCCAGCCAAGGTAAAAGTAATCTGGATAGAGATTCCTCATTTTTTACATCTGAGATCAAAGCTAAAGAGCTTTTTCAAACTCTCAAATAGGTTTCTGGCTATGAGTGTGGGAAAAAGTTATGGTTTTTCTCTCTGTGTAACAAGGGGGGCTACCCATAGAACCGTGGCCGGGGTAGACACCAGCCATGGCTACGGGAGGTAAGAGCGGTGGGGTGGTGGGGATGGCTGGGGGGATTTCGAGAGACGACCACCAGGGAAAATAATTATTTATTTAATTTTCCCTTGCGGTCATCTCTCCGAATCCCCCTCCGCCCCACCGTTCTTACCTGCAGCAGCCGCGGCTGGTGGATACGCGGGAGGGGTTTCACTTCCTCACTGGACTTGATTGGTCCAATTTCCGGTGATGGTTGGTGGGGGGCAGGGTTGGGGTTGAAGGGGTCCGGGTAGGAAGGGTTTGGGGGGAATGGGAGGGTGGAGGAAGAGCAAGTGATTGGAGATTTGTTTTGTATCTGCCATGGCATTCTTAACTTTGTCACGAGCTATAAAATGATCTTTGTAAAAAGCCGCAATCTGATCTATAGCAGGGGAAGATTTAGGTTGGAGGATTTCAGGCATAAGGATGGGGTAAATTTGGATTTGTTCAATGAATGTTTGCGGCCTAAATGACAAAAAAAGGGGCATGATGGCTAAGAGCCTCCGAATCATGCAGGCTGATCTGGTTTGCCTTCAAGAAACTCATGTACCCTGGAATAAACGCTGCTGGCTGAGGGATCTGGGATACAACATGCTAACATGTACTCGCCAAGGGACCACAACTAGAGAGGTGGCAATTCTAGTAAAAAAAGGCATGGGCACTTACAAGCTAGCTAAGGAAGATAAGCTTGGGCATTGGGCTTTTGTACAATACGAGTCAGCCACCAACAATATTTATTTTACAATTTGCTCCATTTATGGGTCTAATGTAGATGATACTGAGATATTGGATTATTTAAGCAAAGAACTTGCTCTATGGCCACATCCCCACATTCTTTTTTACGATTTTAATATCCACTGAAACAGCCAATTTAATCTAAATGTGGATAAATTATATCAGGGGAGGAAATTGAAGGTATTTAAGGCTTTGCAAGGCCTGGTGAGAGAGCATGGCCTGGTAGATATTTGGTATAAATACAGGCCACTCGATCCAGGCTTTATTTTTTATTCAGCCTCCCATAAGTAACTAGTCAGGCTAGATAATTTTTTGTCTCAAATGCTCTAGTTGAAACAATCAAGATTGAGAGTTTCTCGAGGGCTGTATCGGATCATAACACCTTAGTGATAGAATTCTCGCTGGCAGGTTCTACTAGAGCCTGATGGCCCTGGACCTTCAACAGAAAGCTCTTGCTTAATCAAGCATATCGCGACCATATGGCTAAATGGATAGCAGAATTTTTTGGCATCAATATGGCTACAGCGCCAGGCACTATAGTCTGAGATGCCTTTAAGGCGGGGGTTCGAGGGAAAAACTTGAGTTTTTCCCGCCGTCATCAGAAGGCATTGCAAACCGAAATTCGGGGTTGGGTTGAGCTATTCAGAGTGGCTGAGCATGAACTCATGGATAAAGTGACCAAGGGTCAAGATATCCAGTGATGCCAGCAGACAATAACCATTCTCATGTCTAAAATCCACCAAAAGTTTGATTCCGAGGTGGCTGCTAAGTTTATTCAACATAGAGCTGAATCTTATGAGCTGGGGCAAACACCGGCTGATTACTGGCAAAACGCGAGAAGTAACTAATCAAATCTCTAAACCTAGAGATCACTCAAGTCTAATCCATGAATCACCAGCAGAAGTGCTGAATGTTTTTAAGAATTATTATGAACAGCTACATGCTGTGGAAACAGCTTGGCTGGTGACTGAGGCCCCGGGACACTTTTGTAAAGATCTGGAGACATTGAAGGCCGCACATGAACAAAATGCTAGCTTGATGGCCCCAATAGTCTATGAAGAGATTGAGGAGGCTCTCAATTCCCTTGCACTATGTAAAGCCACTGGGCTTGATGGCATCTCTTTAGAATTTTATAGAACGTTTTCTCTGTCTTTGCGGCAGGAAATGCGGCAATTATTTCTGCAGGCTCAAACGGTATCTCCCCTCCTCGTGGCAGAGGACTACTATAGTCGTGTTAAAAAAGGAGAAACCAGATTTGAGTCCAAGTTCGTACAGACCTATATCCCTTATTAACTGCGACAGGAAAATATCTAAAATACTCTCAAATTGATTGGGACTCCTTTGGTCTCAATGTGACAGCATGGGTTTATCTCTGGGAGGGACACAGCAGACCACGTCCTCCGAGTCATAGCCCTTTTTGACTAGGCACAGGCCACAGATTCAGCATTGGGAATAGTCCTGCTAGATGCTGAGAAAGCATTTGACCGGGCTCCTGGCGGTTTCTGTGGGCTCTACTGCAATGGAAAAGGATCTGTGAAGAGTTTGCTCAGTCAATCAGTGCATTATATCTACTACAGTGCTGGACTCAAATCTGTTTGATATCAGTAGAGGCAGTAGGAATGGTTGTCTGTGCTCTCCTCTACTATTTGCTCTATATATCAACCCCTTCCTAAAGAAATTAGAGGTAAACACCAACATTAAAGTGGTGGAGGTTAATGGGGCTGAATATAAAGCGCTGGCATATACAGACAATATATCGGTGCTCACTACCAGATCTCGCTACTGCACTCTCAGAGATAAAACCCTTAGCTGAGTGGTTTGGTGCCTTCTCGGGGTACAAACTAAATGTAGATAAGACGCAGATCCTCTGCTCTGAAAAGATGCAGAGTTCAGATCCATTAGTAGTCCCCAAGATAACCTATCTGGGGGTCTAAATCACAGCTGCCATAGATAAAATTGTCAAATTGAATATGGCTCCAATTTGGGATAATATCAGCAGAAAACTGGAAAGACTGGACAACTTGCATCTTTCGCTATTTGGCAGTAGCAATGTTCTTAAGATGTCGATCCGAAGGTGTCATTTGTATTCAGGACTATTCCTTTAGAACTCTCCTCATCATGGGGGTATCAAAAACCAAGGAGGGTATCTAAATGGATGATTCTTTCAAAGCAGTGGGGGGGGGGCTGGAAAATCATAAGTTTCCTTTTTTATTATTGGGCTTGCCTCTTGCAACATCTGGGCATCTTGATAGTGGGGTTTGAAGCAGAGGTCCCCATGGTGGAGAGACCAACTATCTATGAATTAGCCCTTGGGAATGGTTCTAAGGGATGTTTGGCCAAGGTACCAGAACCAGCTATTACAAAAAGACTAACTTAAATCTTTTTAAAACTGCCTATCAAGTATGACAAGGCGGACATTAAATAACGCAAAATTCAATGTTTATACACCATTCTGGCTTAAGTTGCATTTTGATGGGGAAGGAGTGGGATCAAACTTCTAGGTGATAGGGAGGGACAGTTTTTGTCCTTCCTAAACTTCCAGGCGCTGTATGGGGTGGATAAGCGAGATGCAATTACGGTGCTTTCTCGGCGGGAGCATGAATTGGACCGCTTTGGAAACCCAAAAAAATATCAGTGGCAGAGGCAGTGAGTCAAAAAAAACAGATAGCATCTCTGGATGACATAGAGGTACAGAATTCAAAATGGTAAATGAAGCTGGGAATGAAAGGAATCGACAGTGAATAGTCGCTGGAATTGGCAAATCAGGTGTTGATAACAGGGAGCCTTAGGAGCCAACATTTTATGCCTATTTTTGATCTTTATTATGCATTAGCAAAGATAGCGAAATTGGGTAGTATGAGGGGAGGGAAGTGCAATAGATGTGGACTGCAATCAGCTGACAACCTTCATATGTTTTACTCATGCCCTAGGGTGCTCATTTCCTTGCAGGATCTCAAGGCATTTTTTGGTAGAGTTTTAGATGTACTGGTGTCCATCACTCATGCAGTAATGATTTGGGGGGGTATTACACAGCACAGAGGCAAATGAGAGGGCAATGGCAGAGACAGGTTTTCTGTTTTTAGCACTGGCTATTGGTTGTGTATCACTTCTCAGTGGTTGTGTTGACCCTCCTGTCTTTAGTAATTTGCAGGCTAAGTTGTTAGTCATATATAATATAGAAACTTCATTGTACAAGAAGAAAGGACGAAGGAAAAAAGAGCTAGGACGAAGAATTTGGGCACCAATCGCTAGATTGGTAAATGAGACAAGGGACAGTGAGGAAAAACATTAAGGGCCTACAGTCTGCTTTTTGGCTTACTCTCCTCTGGGCAGTAGGGAAAGAGAGTAGAGATATGGCCATACTACGTATTATACTCTCCATTTCCCCTCCTGCCCATTTTCTGTTCTCTCTGTGAAATGATCTGATTTAGCAGCTTACGGATATCTATGAATTATTTATTTTGATCATCCATTACTTAGAATATTTATCACACTTGCATTTTCCTCAGAAGCCAAAACTTTTGGGCAGATTCAGGTTGCTTAATGATATGTATGAACTTATTTATTATATGTTTAATGAAATTCATTCTTTAAAGAATAATGTTTTTTCATCACATTGTGTAAGAGTTGCCATAACATGTCTGCAAATATGTTTTTTTTAAAGAGCATCCTATGCCAATCGGTAGATAGACTTGTTATCCTGTCAATGCAAGGCTTTATTAGTGACATATAAAAGTGAACACTAAGTCATGAAATTCAGCAAAGGATGAACTAATCACCTAACTCTCCATGACATCATAGGGCACTGAGCCCCTGTGCTCTCACTAGATATTGTACAATAATTTGTACATGAGGCATGCAAGCACGCCTCATGTGGTATTTAGAGGTCCCAAAGATTCAAGAGGCACCAGAGCCCTGCTCTGCCAGCTATGGTAATCTCAGGGAGTTTCCCAAGGTATCCACTTCTCCGTCATAGGTAGCTTCTACCAGAATGACTATGGTTGAGGTAATGACAGTACAGACAAGGACTCACCCTATTATCACCCCTGCAAAGGAGTAGGGGACCCCACGATTCCACAGCCCCAAGGCATGTGTAGCGGGGAGAGCTTTTCTGTTCCGGTCCTTCCCTATGGCAGAATTACAACTGTGTAGCTGCCCGTGAATGTGTGCCACAGCTACTGCACACAGCCTTGTGTAAGAGGGGTGCACAAGCAGTGACCAGTGGGCCGGTGTCCTGCTCCTTGGGCCACGCCACCATGAGTTCACCAGCGGGACAAGCAGGAGGGCGCCTCCTCTGCGGGTGTGAAGTGCCGTACTGCCGGATGACCCTAATTACAGTTCCCAACATGTGCTGGCTAGGATGACAGTGCCCCGACCCCGATAATCTCCAGCACTCAGTAGATTAGTACTGGACCTCTGGTCAGTGTGGCTTTGTGAAGGCACGGTAGCTGTGTCCTCCATAGCAGGCACACCAACAGACTTCCCAGGATGCGAGTCTAGAAGTGACACACCAGCCACAACACTTGTACGGCACTGACCAAGAGGGACGTGTCAGTCCCTGGGGGATTAAAATAAAGTGCTCACCAAATGCTTATTGGCAGGAACCAGGTGAACGACTGTGCTTGCACAAGCTGTTTGAAGCCGGGAACAGCGCTCGCCACTTGCTGGGTTGTTCACAATGTCTCATGCTGGACTCACAAGTCCCACAGCTGGTTGAAGTGAATGCTCATTTCTCCCTGGGATTTCCAAATAACATAGAGGGGGCTGCATGCAAACAAGCCGCTGGAGATCACTGGGGGGCACAGGAAGCAGGCAACAGGCCAGCCAGTACAAAGAAGCAGTTTGCAAAGTGGCAGTCTCTCCAGCAACCTAGCAGGCAGGTAGGTCAGCACATCGAAGCACATAGTCCAAATGGCGGTTCCTTCTGGAAGCACAGCAATCCTGCAGCATGAAGATCCAGCAGCGTCTGGTTACAAGTCCCATGCAGTGTCAAAAATCATGGGGTCAGAGCCCCTGTACTTATACCTAAAATGTCTTTGATCTGAGGCAACTTCTAGAGATACCTTAAAAGTGCACAACACACCCTTTACTCAGCCCAGGCTCAAGACATACAGTAGGGGGTAGGTCAGAATACATCTATACAAATGTAAGTGTGCTTGCCTCCCAGCCCAGGAAGACCATTCAGTATACAAATGAATGAAGATACAACTCTGTGACACCCAACCCTCCCTGTGTGATGGCTGTATGGAAAGTATGAACAAAGTCTAGCTGTCTAGCAGGTCTAGATGTGGATTGGAGTCAGGTTGCAAAGTACATAGAGTCATAAGCACAGAGAAATGAAATGCCCTCTTTCTAAAAGGGGTATTTCTACAATACCTATAAGCAGGATTTATCACCACTATTCCAAACATACCAAACTTTGCAACGCTACTACTTTCAGATCAGGAATTACCACTTAAGTACCTATAAGGGAATTCCCAACAGCAAACTATGAGTAGTGAGAAACCAAATAGGATGCTTGTTTCCACCAGGACATGTCACACATTAAAGGCACATGTCCTACCTTTTACCTACACAGCACCCTGCCCATAGGGCTACCTAGGGCCCACTTTAGAGGTGGCCTATATATACTTAAAAGGGGAGTTTCAGGCTTGGCAAGTAACTTTAAATGCCAAGTCAATGTGACAGTAAACTGCATGTGCAGGCCCTGCAGTGGCATGCCTGAGACAGGTTTGAAAGTCTACTTCTGTGGGTGGTGCAAGCAGCTCTGCAGGCCCACTAGTAGCATTTAATTTACAGGCCCTGGTCATATGGGATGCCACTGTACAAGGGACTTACAGGTAGATTAAATATGCCAAGCAGGTGTGTGTCAATCATACCATGTTTAAAGGAGAGAGAACACCTGCAATTTAGCGCTGATTAGCAGTGGTAAAGTGCCCAGAGTCCTAAAGCCAAAAAAGGAGGGTCAGAAAAATACAGGAGGAAGGCAAAAAGTGTGGGGATAACCCTGCAAATTGGGCCAGTTCCAACAAATGGGTTCAAAGCAAAACATTAAGAAACAAAACAAAGCAGCTTTTTTGCCATATCTCCTCTTTGGGCCTCTCAAGGGACAGGAAAGTGCTATAGAAATGACAATACAATGTCACTGCCTCTTTCTATTACACTCTGATAGATGCTTGCATTCATTGTCTTTTGTTAAAGTCAGAGGGCCGGATTCCGTTGCGGGCACCCTCCTGCCTGCATTGGAATGTGCAGTTTGGATTCCTTTCCGACCGAGCCATTCTGATGGGCTCAGTCAGAAAGGAATCTGACTCGTTTTTCCAGATGGCTTAAGACGGGCTCTGAGAGATCGTCCGCCATCCGGACACCCTTCAGTGCTCCCCTGGCCGCCTCCTTCCGGCCGAGGTAATCGATGGCAGTTTCCCACTGCCTTTTTGTGCTGGTCTTTCCAGCACAAAAGGGCATTGGAAAACTGTCTTTGGTGGGGCCCCAGAAGGGTCCCCATAGGTGCGAGGCCGCTGAATGGCGGCCTAGGGAGCACCTATGGTGCCCCCCCTGTTGATCCCTGCACCCGGTGGCAGGCACCTTGAGGTGCCTGCAACAGGGTGCAGGGATGAACTGCACCTCTGCAGTTAACAATGCGAGCATGCATTCTGTTTGGAATGCATGCTCCCATTGTTAAGTATAGGATTGCAACCCAACAGGGTTCGGTCACATCCTACTTGCAGGTCTGTAACCGAGGACAGGAGGTCGGTCAGTTACAGCTCCTGACTGAAGTCGGACAGACTCCGGTCCGTCCAACATCGGAATCGGACCCAGAGTGGTGAAGTATCCCTGTTGGGCATTTGTAGATGTGGTGGAGTCTGAAGGCTGGTCCTTTCATCCATATTGATCTAGGCATTTTAAGAAGTCTACCATAGCCTATTACAAGTTGAACATAACTGTAGGGGTGCAAACTGTGAACTGATAAGTAGCTGGTACTGTGCTGTAACAGCCCACCTGAACCGTTCAATTGTGATTTAAACAAACCCAATTCAGGTAATTATAAGGTATTCCTTTTTTCTTTGGGGTTTAATGCACATATTTACCACCTGCTCCGAGCGGGTCAGGTGGTAAAAGTAAGCAGGAGTCTGTGGTAAATGCGTGCAGGTGTTTTTGTAAGGCAGGGGTGAGAGGGGTTGGTGAGGTGAGCAAAGGAGTGGAGAATGTTGGCTGGCAAGGGAGAGCACGTAATGCTCCCCTTATCTTGTTGAGGTTTGGGCAAGGGTTCTGAAGACGTTTGGGCTATAATGTAGAGTTTTTCCTCAGTGGTTTTACCTGCTGAATATTCCATGTGATGGAATGGGTTTTGTTGTTCCGGAACCAAGTAAATTTAGCTTCATGAACACCGGGCCTCTTAAAATTATATGAAATGGAATTTCACTCAGGAATTCCTCTGTGTACAGTTTCCAATTGAGGCCCATGTCTTTTATGGTTGTCTTACAAGTTGATTGATTTGTCAGAGACAGCACAAAGCCATAAGGCACAAGAAAGAATGAAAAACAAAGCGTCCTCTGCCTGTAATTGGCTCTTGGGTGACCGCAGTGGTTAAAGAGGGCAGGGTATTTTCTCAATCTTGTTTAATTTTACAAATTTTGCAATAAATGTCTCCATACTTTTAGTTAAAAAAAACAGTAATTCCAAAATTGATATTGCTATCATTCAGGTGCCTTTGAAAGGGCAGAGAGAGGGTCCTGTGTTCTTAGAGATGTTTGAGTGAATAAAGGTTCAAGACAGGCTTGAGCCAAGCGAGAGCATGGTCCTCCTGAGAAATGTTGGACGAGGGATAGGCAAGAAAGAGAGAGCCAGGGCTTGGGAAGCAATAGTGGGAGACATACAGCGAGATGGCCAAGTATCTGCCGCTTCAAACCCCTGAGAGACCATCACAGCAAGAACATCACTAGTGATCGAGAGGGGGACAGCGAGGCTCTGGAGATCGCAGGCAGGGAGACACATATAACATGCCCTCACAGAAAAGCTGCAGTGCAAGGAGCACCCGCGTAGGGCTTCCGCACACGGTCCAATGAGAGGAGGGCAACCTTCTGAGCTCCAGGGGTGCAATGGGGAGACAGCAGTGCAGGGAGGGAGGGGACTTTGTTGCCTGTTTTTGATTAGTTGGGGATGGGTGGGATGGGGGGCACACAAGGCCAATGCACCATTCTCCCCTCATAACCGCGAATGGACAAGGACATATTGACTCAGAACCTAAGGGGAATGCAGAAGGGGATATGGGAATACTATTAACAACTAAAACCAGAACATGTCCGAACTAATACCAAATGCCAATAAAGATTGTTAAAAAAAAAGACAGGCTTGGCTCAGCTCGGGGACTTCTTGGACTCCTGAGCTAAAGAAAATAGCTAGAGTTAAAATTTCATGTGGCTTCTGCCTACCACCCAAACTCTAATCTCATGCACAAAAAATTATTAAAAACAAAGTGGGCCGTTGATGTGAAAAAAAGAGAAAGAAGGTAATACCCATCAAGTGGCTAAATTTCAAAATGAGGAACCAGAAAACCTGGAATTAATCATGTAATCCCCTCATGACCAAACTGTGCGATTCTAAGCAAATACTTTATTTCATGAAGTCAGTTTTTTGCTTTATTATCCCAAATGAGAGTACCTTCACATACACAAGTTCAGGATATGCCCCAAACAAAAATCTTTTCTGTTTGATTTAATAGACTATACTTTTGGTTTATGCATAATAAGAATCTAGACCATGTCTGTGATGCACATGAAAACTGACTTGCCTCTTAGTTCACAAGTGGCATTGTCTTCATGGGAGGAGTGTGAGGGGCATGATGTTTCCAAGTACCCTTTTAGCTCAATTGGCGTTGTGTGTCTGGGAGACAGCCCACCCCAGTGGCTGGCTGTATGGCATCATTAGTGCAAAAAACAAGAAACATATAACCAGCTCTTGTTAGGGAATCCTAGAACACCAATAAATCAACCACCAACAAACCAACACCAGAACGGATATTCAACTGCCTCCCCTACATCCAGTAATAAACTAGAGAATACCTTTCTTCTACCACAAGCCATACCTGGGTCAGAAGTTGGAAGCACAACAACTCTCATCTGCCCACTTACTGACCACACCCTCAATAAGCCTGCCAGGGGATTAGTTTCCATTAAGTGGGATCATTGCAGTGACTTTAACAAAATAAATCACCTTCAGTGTTGCACCAAGAGTTCTTGGGTAAATTCATATTAAAACAATCCATCTGTAGCTTTAGTATTAATTTCAGTCAGATCTTTGTCATCGCTCCCTGATGGATCCAACTAAGACTCAGGGGGATATTCACAAGGACGTATCTCTGATTTATCTCCACCTTAACGCATCAAAAGTGGAGATAGATTTAACACCCCATTCACAAGCCGGTGCAAACTGCAGACATCGCCAGTATTCCCGCGATAACTGCCCCAAAATTTATCTTCACGGTGGACACCAACTAACACTAATTAAATCCAGAGTAGGCGTTCCCGTGCAAAAACACACAAAAAAAACCACAACACCACTTTCACAACGAACTCCCAGATCTGCGATGCGAACTAAAATCAGGTGATAAGCCGCGTTAGCACCAGGGAATTAACACTTGCCTTTTGCTGGTGTTAAGCAGGACGACTACCTGCAGAGTAAAAGAGAGCCCAGCCAAGAGCCACACCGGAAGACCCAGAGATGCCATGGACACAATGATCATGCAACGCGGATACCCATGAGGACCACAACACCCACCGCAACCACCCCAGGCCCGCCACCTCCCCCAGGACCCGTACCGCCCCCGACATAAACATACGTGCACCACACAAGAGCCACAAAAGGTGCATGATGACGTACATTGCCAAAATTAAACACACATGTGAGGCCAGAAGAATGAGAAACAGTCACACGGCACTGAAGTAGCAACCAAAAACTTTACTGAAATACAACACAAAACACCAATGTGGAAGACTCCTGTCAGGTCCGTCAGGGAGAACTCAACGTCACAGCCTGAAAAAAAAAGAACAAAATGACGTGTGTCATGCGCACATCGAAGGAGTGAGACACAGAGAAACAGAGAAGGAAAGAAAGCCAGGGAGAGAAGGAGAGGGAAGGAAAGGAAGGGAGAGAGAGAGAGAGAGGTAAGGGAGAGAGAGAGAGACATTACCGCCCCTCCGCACCCAGGCCCCACTGCTCACCTGCTGCCACTGGTGTGTCCATCAGTGGGCACACCACGTGCCCGTGCAAGTTCCAGGCCCTGCTCCCGCCACAATGGCATGGTCCACATCATGCGGACCCGTCCCGTGGCCCAGCAGGTCCCACATATGACGCTGAGTCCTGAGTCATCAATGGCAGAGACCACATCAGGGCACATGTCATCATCGCAGGCTGCACACCCACTCAGCTGTTCCGGTGCCACTAGTCCTGTGCAACGCCAGTCATCACCACGTGGTGGTAGGCCTATGACGACCGCAAGGCTTTGGGTGCCACTAACCCTGTGCAACACCAGTCAGCGCCACATGGTGGTAGGCCTGTGACGGCTGCAAGGCTTTGGGTGCCACTAACCCTGTGCAACACCAGTCAGTGCCACGTGGTGGTAGGCCTGTGACGGCTGCAAGGCTTTGGGTGCCACTAACCCTGTGCGCAACTACTCATGGGCCCATTTTGATTGAGAAATGTGGAGCGTCCGTCATCCAGTCACCACTGGCGGGGGGGAATGTGACGTTGTCGGCCCCTTATATTTGCGGGGTCACATGGCCTGTGACGCATGTGTGTGTGCAAACCTGCCCTCAGGGAGTGGCTTTGACATGCTGACAACTAGACCAGTGATCTGCACACCACCAGCAAGTACACCTGCGACAGGTAGCCATGTGGGCCCCCCCTCGGAGCGTAAGCGGAGTGGTCGGGCTTGGCATACACCGGACCAGCGCAGGGCTTGCAACAATGACTCGGGGGCTCTGGGAGTGGTTCAGTCCATGTCCGGACAAGGAAGTGACTAATGCATGTGTCCCTGCTGTAGTGTCCACGGCACCCAGAACACAATAAGCAATGTAGCACACTGTGACTGGCATCCCACTAGATGAGCATTATTGACATAAGGGGAATCACTGTCCCTACATCCATCCACGCATTCATACATGAATGATGAAGGACATGACACAGCAGTGCATTACTGGATGTTTATTGCACCTATCTCGGTCATCTCCTGTCGAAGGAGGGACGACGGCTAACACCTGATCGTATTCTAACCATATCTAACATGCCTGTTCCTTGCACGCAACGTGATGTCCGGATGTATGATGTAACAACGCGTACCATTACAACGCGGTATGTTACATCGCGGTTTTAACAACGCAAGTCGTTACATCGACTTGCGTTGGAGGGCGCTGGACATAGGAATAGTGTGAATTACTATTCCAACTCCAGTCTACGTACAGTAGGGAAGGTGTTGGAAAGTAATTCACACTATTCCTTATCCTACAGCGCCCTCCAGTGCAAGTCGGTGTAACGACTTGCGTTGTTAAAACCACGATGTAACCATACCGCGTTGTAATGGTTGCGTGGTAAAGGATGTTTCCCTGATGTCCGCGCTTTGCTTGGTATAACTTCTTACTGTCGCCAATGGATCCCTAACTATTCCCTATTGACTAAACCTTTCTTGCATTTAACGACTAAAGATGTGCATGAACCTTAACCTTGGACAGCTGAATGTCAGAATGCCTTTGTTGCTCTGAAAATCTGCTCTCTGCTCTGCTCCTGTGCTTGGCACCCCTGATTACCGGAAGCCTTTTGTACTCTATGTGCATGAGGTGGACGGTTGCTCGCTTTCAGTGTTAACACAAGGATTTGGTGGTAAGCAAAGACCTTGTGCATACTTTTCGGCGGTATTGGATAATGTCGCCAGGGCAATTCCCAGTTGTCTGAGAGCCACGGCTGCGGTTGCAGTGGCGATCCGACAATCGGAAGGGCTCGTCCTGAATACGGACCTGACAGTGATGGTGCCCCACGCTGTGGACGTATTATTGAACAGGACACAGACTCAGCACTTAACTAGTGCGCGTCTTACAGGGTACGAATTGACCCTGTTTGCACCACACATTACTATAAAACGTTGCGTCACCTTGAACCCTGCTACGCTACTACCCCTTCCCCCGGAGGATCATAGTCAAGATATACATGATTGCATATTTCGGACAGAAGAGGAAATGAAGGGGCGGATAGATTTGACAGACATTCCTTTATCTGACCCTCAAGGGGAATTGTATGTCGATGGCTCATGTTTTCGGCTACCTAATGGCACTACGACTGCCGCTTATGCAATAACCACGTTGCAAACAGTAGTTGAGACGGCTAAGGTACCTTATCGATCGGCCCAGGCTGCCGAGTTAGTCGCACTACTAAGGGCTTGTGAATTGGGTGAAGGGTTGAGGATAAATGTCTACACCGATAGCCAGTTCGGCGTAGCACATAGCTTTGGAAGATTATGGGCGGAGAGAGGTTTCCTTACATCTCATGGACAAAAGATACAGAATGGTCAATTGGTGTTGAGATTGTTAGCCGCCCTGACCCTGCCCCAAGCTATAGCAGTTGTTAAGTGCAGCGCGCACAAAGCTGTAGTTGATGATGTGGGAAGAGGTAATTCCTTTGCAGACAGAATCGCTAAGGAGACTGCCCAATCTAATACCACCTCCATGTTTGTAGCAAGTTCTCATACTGGGATGATAGAAGCGGAGGCATTCAGTAACACTATAGACAGCATAAGAGACTTGCAATCAGAAGCGACCCCTGAAGAACTACAATACTGGCAGGAGCAGATAGGGAAGCTGGATGACAATGAATGTTGGGTTGATCTATCTGAAAGGTGTAGGTGGCTGCTACCGAACGCCTTTGTGACTGTAGTTGTGTCCATGGCGCATGGTCCGGCACATGTGGGAATTCAAGGCATTTGCGCAATCCTGGATCCTGTGTGGTATAATACCAACATTCACAGGGCTGCGAAGTATTTAGTTCAGAATTGCATGATTTGTCTACAGCATAATCCGGGGGGTAGCATCCCTGTTTTGACTGGTAGCTTCGCGCCACCCACCTTGCCCTTTGAGGTACTACAAATGGACTTCATTCAGTTTGAACGGGTTAATAATCTTAAGGATGTTTTGGTGGTGGTCTGTACGTTCAGCAAGTGGGTGGAGGCGTACCCTACCAAGGAGAATACTGCCTTAGCCACTGCAAAGGCCTTGGTAAAAGAATTCTTTCCCCGCTATGGGATACCCCGGGTGATTTGGAGTGACAATGGGACACATTTCAATGCTGATTTGGTTAAACATGTTTGCAAGAGCCTGGCGATACAGCAGAAGTTCCATGCGGCTCGCCATCCCCAATCAGCAGGATTGGTGGAAAAATATAATGGAATCCTGAAATTAAAGCTGGCCAAGTTGCAGGACACCACGGGTCTAAAGTGGCCCGATCTCTTACCTCTAGCTTTACTATCTGTAAGGACCACTCCTCACTCCCGTAGTGGAATATCACCATATGAGGTGATATTTGGTAGGCCCGCCAATGTATGGGGCGTGCCTCGACCAAAATCCCTTAGAGACATCGAGTACCCTATGTTGGCAGACTACCTTTATACACTAACTAAAGATCTTTGTTCCATTCATCAACAGATAACAGCAGCCCTGCAGCCTCTGCCGGAGGGTCCCGGACACGGTGTGGAGCTTGGACAGTGGGTTCTGGTTCGGAACTACCAACGGAAATCGAGTCTAGACCCACGCTGGATCAAGCCTTTCCAGGTGCTTCTGGCCACAAGGACGGCTGTGAAGGTCGAAGGGAAGCGGCACTGGATACATGTGTCCCACCTCAAAAAGGTTCCTCTCCCCTTGCCGGATGACCAGTGGGACCAAAGTGAGGTGTTGAGACCCGAAAGTGGCAAGTCAGCCGGAGAGTCACCTTCCCCGGACGCCCAAGGAGAAACGGATGGGCGAGAGGAGGGTGTCGTAAGTTCGGCGACATCTGTGAAAGGTAATCAGGCATCTGGGGCCACAATGGGTGACAAGAGAAGTCACACACCCAATCCTTTACCTGACCCCACTGTGCCTGTTCTTTTCGTAAATCCTGAAACACCGGGTCATGTTCGCTATAACCTGCGGCCCCAACTGAAAGCAAAGACCCCAGGCTCAGGCTAGAGAACGAGAGTGAGAGATCTGGGTAGCCTCTGGGAATAAGTAAAAACACTGGACTGAACCCGTTGAGAGCTTGGAACTTTTTGATATTGCTCTGTTCAGAAAGAAGAGAGAGACATTGGTAGACTGGTGGGGCCCAGGTGGAGTTTTCCTTTTCTTTGAAATTACCTGGAACAATAGGAGACTGCCTGTGAGGCTCTATAACAGACACAGGAAAGAAGCACCCTCCGGCAGGTTGGACTGCTTGTAGATTTTCTGTTTTCCCGAGCTTATAACTGGACTTTTAGTGAGAATGTACCCTTTTGGCCGTTTTGTCCCTGAGAAGGAGCGTCCCATAGTACACCGCCCTTTGCATCCACATTTGCCAATGTTTTCTACTTGGAGCTTGCGTGCCAAGATTGTTTTTATTGTCATAATAATTGTTTCATTAATGTTATGTTTAGGAATGTTCATTTATCTAGAATTCCGTTATCCTGTACATACCCTGATCGCTACTACTCCTGTCCCCGAAGAGCACCATTTTCAGACTTTTGCCCCGCATAAAGAAAGACACCGCCAGACCTATGTAAACAATGCCTTCATTGAAATGCTGCACCAAACCCACAGTTCAACGAATACCACAAACTGCTGGGTATGTGGGCTCCTCCCTTCGGTGATGCACAAGCATGATCTGTTCATTTCAATGCCATTGTCATATTTAGGCAGTTGTGAAGCA
The DNA here is from genome assembly GCF_964204655.1 of Triturus cristatus. Classification (NCBI taxonomy): domain Eukaryota; kingdom Metazoa; phylum Chordata; class Amphibia; order Caudata; family Salamandridae; genus Triturus; species Triturus cristatus. Next base: position 745,517,101 of record NC_140583.1, read on the forward strand.
TGGTTCAGATTATTGTCCATGATGTATGAACATTATGCTGTTGATGGTCACCGATTTTCAGAGAAAGACTATGATTTGATTCTGGCCTATATAGAAAGACATCAGGGATTCACCCCAAACGCTGAAGGTACGGACGGTACTCTGGATCCTACCACTTGCATGAATGTATATATGGAACATGAGAATGACACCTGGTTAAGGGATGAGGTATCGGATTTCGTGTCCTTCAATTTTACCGAATATTTTAGATATTTCCAGGAGCGGAATGTGTCAAAAGACAAAGTCATCCCGGTCCCTGTGCTGAACAGCACGTCCTCCTTTTGCATACATGGTACTGGCCATTTAACTGTTGGTTACAGTAGATGTAACTATAGCTATAGCTTACGCACGTTTAGCAGTCCACCTATACTCACCCCCCCGAATGTATATTTTGTATGTGGAGAAAATGCTTACACTTGGCTTCCGAGAGGATGGTCAGGCAAATGTTATTTGTCCTTCCTATATCCTCCTGTTTATATAGCACCTTCGGATTATCACCGGTCTCATTCACTGAATCCTCGAAGCTTAAACTCAGTAAACACTGACGGAGATGCCACTGACCAGACTGATACCCCTGCCCAACATTTTGTCGATATAATAAAGGGGGTCCTGCCTATATGGGGACCCATTATAACCAGTAAAGAAATTAGGAGACTGTCCCGAGTGGTGGAAGGAGTAATAAATACCACTGCGGGTATACTGACCAATATCACAGTCGAGCTTCAAGCGACCCGACTTGTGGCGCTTCAGAACCGCCTTGTTTTAGATGTCATTCTAGCCGACCATGGGGGAGCATGTAGAGTGATTGGCAGCTCCTGCTGTGTATATATACCTGACTCCGCCCCCTCAGTCCATCTGGCCATACAGAAGTTACATCGGTTGGCATCCGAGATTCACACGGAGACCGGAACCGGGTCTATTTCAGGCTGGTTTTGGGGTCTCCTTACCACTTGGGGTTGGAAGATCTTCATGTGCCTTTTAGGAATAGGGGGTTTTCTTTTCACTTGTTGTATCTGCATCCAATGTGGGCCCGCCTGTTGTTCCTATTGTGCCACCCAAGTCCGCCTTGCCTTACCAACTCCTAAAACAGGTCCTAGTAAGATGAATGCTCAACTAGTCCAGAAGGAGATACAAGACATAATGCAAATAGACGAGGGAATTTTCGAAGAATAGCTACATTATGCTAAAAAGGGCCGTTCTGTGGGATTTAGGCCAGTATATGAAGTTAGCATAACGTATCTAGGGTTGTGTTCCCCCATATGCCCATAGAACCGCTTCTTAAGATGGCCTATTCTCTATAGTACTCGGCATGATAGAAAGGGCCGAAGAGCCATAGTTCAGCCATATTGGATCGCGACTGACTAGGCCTAGGTCACGTGACTCTCTGTTAACACTATCTGTATGATTTAGCTTGTACCAGCCTAAAGACAGGGTGAATTGTATTTACGGCCGAGGCTCAAGGTCACATTTGCTGAAGGGAGTACTAAGCTAAATTCCTCTGTGCCCGAGACGAAAGGGAGTCACCCGGTCGACCTTCTTTGAACAAGATAGTAACCTTATACGGGCAGATGGTATGAGCTCATTTAGGAGCTCTAGGACTAACTGGTACTTTTCCACTTGCAATGCTTTGTATGCCGAATCTGTAATGTATATAAGTGTTGTTCTGTCAAGGAGCCAGCAGTCTTCGTTGGCACACCTTCTGGGTGAGGTTCGATGAGGCTCCTCTATGTAGAGTTCTGTTGTGGCCAATAAACGCTTGAACCTTCCTCGTTGCCAACTGCTTATTATTGACCCGATATTGCGGGCCACTGGTAAGTGTGGCCCTTGGGATTACTATTAGATTACTTCATGTTGATGATTAGAACATTATAATAACAGTCCACGAACCCAGAAGTGTTTCAAGCATTCATGCACCAGTGTGACGATTCCGTGAAGAATAGAGAACTTGTGCTCTACATGCAACAAGAAATGTGAATTCATATATACCAAGTTGGCCAAAAGGCAAGCAAACTTCTCTCATTCTAGGTGTTCAATCGTTCATAAGGAGTGTCTATTGAAGGTTGTTGATACACATCATACCTATTATACAGTGATGTATTTGTATTTAGAACGTGCAGCAGGGGAATTGAAGTCAGTCACTCGCAGAACAAATCTTGCAAGAATATATATGGACACTTCTCCTAGATGTAAAAAATAGGAAAAATCACATCGACAACACTGAAATGGAGTGATTAAGAATTCACAAAAGATGTGTGTGTACCAATGAATCAATTAGATACCTCTCTCTTGAAAAGATGGCAGTAAACTATTCAAAGGCCCATGTCCTCTCTCCAGATAGTGTAATGGATAACATTCATTTGCAAATCTCAACTAAGATGAACTGAAAGAGATAAAGTTGTCCTGTAAGCAAACAGGATCATATTTGAAGGTCAAGTGATGTGCTTGCATTCAAAAAGACACAATAGTGCTATATGTGTCAGAAAGGTAAGTTATATGTCTGGTATACAGAGTGTGATGGTCATGAGATTCTTCTAAATAAAGCTATAGAAACAGTCTGTGGCACATGATGCTATCGAATAGAAAGGAGTAACATATCGAGTTTCTAGCGAGGAGGGACCTCCATAAGATCTGAACAGTTATTGTGAATTAGGCGAGGAACAGTTACACATGGTTTTACCTGTTCTAAAATGAATAGATCATGCCGTCGATATGTATATGTGTCTAATCCAAATAGCAGGTGCCGTTGGCCAGGATTATGGATTACAGCCTATGGAGGATGATAAACAGATCTGTATTGTGATATATTGTTTGGTTTACTTGAATCTAGTCCTGTAGTTGCCCCATGGTTAAGATACTGTGGCCGGTACTGACCTTAAATATCAATGCGGTATGAAGATGTTAAGGAATTCCTGTAAAATGGTTGCTCCCACTTCTTCTCAGGAGTATGCACTTCGTACCCATCTAGCTGGAATAGTAAGAAGTGTAATGGTGAGGCTGAGAGACTACGTAAATCCAGCCGCGGCCCGTGGAGGGAGTTCTGTGGGGCGGTAAGGCGGGGCGGGGGGGTTCTAAAAACCGGAATATGGATAATTGCAGGTAAGTAAACAATTAAATAAATAAAACGAATTTCGTAGCGCGCGCTGCATCGCAAAATGCGATGCAGCGCGCGCTACGAAAGCCACGCAGGGTGACTGTGCGCTGCCTCATAGGTATGGTTGAAACGCTTGAGCCACCATAGCATAAAAAAAACTGATGCTCTGGAGGCGCCAGCCTCTCATAAATATGCCCCAAAATATTCTTTATGTTTTTTAGCTCGTTCATCATCAGGTACCCACATATAAAATAATGGGCAGTGTAAATGAAAATTAAATTTAAAAAAATGTTACTGAGTGGATAAAGCACTGTAGTACATTATGGAACCTCTATTAGCTAATGCACTGCAGAGGTCTGTGTAACCAGAGAGACACAGAATTAAATCTTGGTTGGTGCAGTGGAGAATAGTGTATTTTTAGTGCTAAAAGGTCACAGCCTTACATTACACACAGTAAAATAGAGACTGATACAAAATGTGTAAATAGTTTTTGAATAAAATGATGCTTCCAAAATGTAGATGTTAGTAACACCAGGACGTATGTATTGCAGTTTATTTATTTACATAACTGTCCCTTTGACACTTCCTTAGGGGTCCTAAGGGCTGTGTAAATACAATTACAATTAAAAGCATGCACTTTACCTCCCAGTTGTTATCTCTCTGCACTACCGTTAAAAAAAACCAACTGTTTGTCATCACAAAACTTGTTGCAATTCACGGGTCCCAAGCACCCTTTACACTTACAGTTTAACTAATAGGGCACATTTGCATTTCATTCAGGCGACCAGGCACCCTGGCGCGAAAGATTTTCAATCCACAGGAGACTCAGCTGAAGCATTTTTAACGATCGAAATAAGCTGTTCCCGTTTTATCCACACCAAAGCAAAAGTTTTAGAATCCAGGCACAAGTGAGGCTTGGGAATGCTCGACCCCCTTCCCAGGACTCCACGCCCCCCCCGGAGGTCCCGCCCCACAGATTGAAGACTCTAATTCAATGTATGAATGATTATGTTAATTTACAGATATCTGCTGAAGGTGACTATTGGTATATAGACGATCCATATGTAGGAATATCTTAAGATGTAATAGAATAACGATCCATAGTCATAGCACTCATACAGATATTATTCCTTACTTCATAGAAAACGGTGGCCCGATTTATCATGCCATATTGGAATGGCTGATCTGACAAAAAGTTAATGAATATATGCTTGTTTATCTATGAAACATCACCTGTGATGGAATGATTATTTATGTTTATAGAAATAGCTAAGAATGGAAATGCTTGAGATACAAATTCTATTCCATACTATTGGAAAAAGAACATATCACACGACTTACTGGGGCGAAGGTTAATGATATAAATGGAACCGGGTAACATAACCCATCTAAGAGGGGGCAACCCTGAACCTTAAATTGTGCCAAAGTAAAAGTACGGATGTGTGATTCAATTACCGATATATAAGAGTGTCTGTATGTAACTCACCAGCAAATGCTGAACCAAGGGCATAATGTCTCGCCACCATCTGAAAGCAGAGCCACTAGTTGCTCTAATGTAAATTCAAGATAGTAATGAGGTATGAGAATCTGTAAAAAAGGTACCAATCTATGAAAATATCTATATCTAATACACCCACAGACAGTGAAATAAATATGACAGATAAAAAGTGCCAAAATACAGATGATTCAATTAAACGAATAAAATGGGAATTAGGGCCGCCAAAATCTATTTCCTACCTGATTGTGTGCTCAAATACTCTATACTAGATACGTACGCAACTGCGGTAATGTCGCATAGATGTAAATCAAACATACCTTTGTGCAATGAATAACTGTGTGTGTGCCTCAGATCTTCTTAAATAATCATGGTTGCTGAAGCCAATAATGAATTGCTGAAGATTCCGCAGCGAATTCCCTGGGACTTCGTTATTAAATTGAATCACCTGATCCCAAGGGATTTCCTGAATAAGGCCAGTAGTTGCTGTATCTAGGATGAATATCCAGTAAACCTCCCTATGTTTTCTTATTGCCTCACCAGATGTACCAGGTTTACTCTGGATTTTCTCCAGAATATGCCAACGTATGTCATCTGAGGTGTGCTCTTTATCTATATAGTGCTGTACTAGTGGGGCTGCAGTCTTCTTTGTTCTTATGGATGACCAAAGCTCAGTTAGGCGTGTGTTGAAAGCCCTGGCAGTTTCACCCACATAGGCCATGTTGCATGGGCATATTAGTAGATAAACCACATCTTTCGTTTTGCAATTGGTGTGGCAAGTTGATTGAATGTGGTGACCTCTGAATTGGAGGGAGTAGGCTTCAATAGCCAATGTACAAACTTTACATTTATAATAGCATTTATAATAGCCAATCACTGGTCGTACACCATCAAGAGTTCTTTGCGACACAGTGGTAGTAGTCCTCATCCTTGCATGTACAACGTGGTCCTTCAGATTTCTGTTGTGCCTATAGGCAAATAGGGGTTTTGGTATTTTGTCAGACTTCTGCTTATTAATATTTAAGATGTGCCAACGAGAGCACACTGCTTGCCGTATTCTTTCATTCCTCATGGAATGGCGCGTAACAAAGACCATGGAGGAATTGGTGAAGAATTAGTGAGTAGATGTTGCCTGTCGTAATAACGGACTCTTTTCATAGAATCCCTCACTAACCTTTTAGGGTAGACTCTCATTAAAAATGTATCTCTCATGATGGTCGCTTTAATGTCAAAAGCTTTGATACAGGTACAGTTATGCCAGACGCATACAAATTGGCCAAATGGTATACTGTTCTTTTGGGCAGGACGGTGGAAGCTTTCAGAGTGCAACAGAGTGTTGCGTGCTGTTGGTTTGGTATAAAGCTCCACAGCTAGTGTTCCTGCCTCATTTTTGATGATCACATCTAAAAATTCCACCTGATCGTTACTGACATTACTTGTGAAATGTATATTACTGTCACACAAGTTGATCAAGGCCAAAAATTGTATTATATTTTCCTCCATATGCGAATGTGCAGTCTGAGAAGATCCTACCTTTGCCGCTGTCTGTTATAAAATGACTTGTGTCGCCCGCCTACTGTAAGATCATGTTGCGGGCCCAATAGTTTAGTGAAGGAACAACCACAGGTCACTGAGGTGAGTCCTATGGTTAAGGCCTCACCGGTACTGTACACACATTTAAGTGGTCAAAAGTTTAAAAGGCCTTGTAATACTACCATGTTACCAATAATTCAATGTTCCATGTAATAGATATTCCAACAATGCATACATTAGCCCTTCTACAATGGCCTCTAGAATCCTCAACCCAATATGCAAGTAAATACACCCTTTTGGTTAGCTAGAGAACTTGTCTGTGTATAGATGCTGTTTTTTGTCCCCATTCAGCAATTGAAGATTCATTGTACTTGACTCGCGGACCGAGTTTCTTCTGGTCTTCTTGCAAGCGTTCAAAATCAGTGACACAAAGGAGTGAATGTTGTTCTTCAGGACCGATTTGTGGTATGCAATAGCTTTAGATATCCTGAACTGTTTGTTGAGATAAACAATTACACTAATTTCTCCATCATACTGCACTGTCCTTAACATTGCCTCATTGTGTACAGACTGGTCCGTTGCTTGCAAATACAGTTTGGTACCTCTATCCTTTCACATCTTGTCTATAAAAGTGCACCCATTGCACGTCTTGGAAACAATGGAAGAAGATAGCGATTGAAAGATCACAATGTCCAGTGATCTATGCCAGAGATTCAAATTAGACCATCTAACAACCTTGTGGGACTGCATACATCGAATGCCCTTTATTGGCTTTTGTCTGCAGCATCAAAATACCCACCTCTTACGCGACACTCATGTCATACACTGTAGGAGATAGGTACAGAATGATCAAACAATATGTCATAAGAGTTTGTCCACATGTCCAAACAGTAGGTACATTACTCTGGTTCCCTGTCTGTATTGAACATCTCTGGTTTAATGGCTTCCTCAATGCATCACATGTATGTAGCGAATGCGTAGAGTAAAAGCACAAAAAATCCTAAAAGCCCTGTCTAGTAGTAGGTAAAGCAAAACACACACTCTCTGCTGCACAATCAAATTCTCCTGTTTGAAATGTCAACTAAAACCTGTGCTCTTTCTTTTCGAGCTTTGCCTGTCCTTAAGTCTTACCCAAATGCACATAGGATGCCTCGCACCACATTAATGTTTTACGTGGCTGCAAAATATGAACGACATACATAATTAAATAAAAAATCAATTTGACAACAGCAAACAGAATGAGCTGTTTTTTACACATCACACAGCTTACATCCTTGGGCGAGCTGTAAGAAGCTCGGAATGGGATAGACTCGGATTAAAGTTTACAAGTAACGCTGGAAGATGATGTCATCTGTAAATGTTCATGCTCCTGTATTAACGAAGCAGTAAGGACATTCGGTTGATGTTTTCTGCAAACGCGGGCATGAGCTTCTTGGCTAATCAACTTACTGCAAAAAACGTTATATGATGCAGAGGACATGACACTTTGTTCATTTTCAGTAGCATGGCTAAACAACATTCTGTTTTAAAGCAAGGTTCACATATCTCTCTTCATGAGGAAATTGTGCCTGATGTGAATAATGAACTTCCTTAGTAATTTAATAAGCTAAGCACCTGGAGGAAATAAGTGTTGGAACTTGCCCATAGGATGTTCAGGCTTTACATCCTTATGAGCATTAGGTGCAACTGAAGGTTACTTTAGCAGTTGCTTAACGAACTAGACTGCACTCAAAGCATATTAAATTGTTACAGGAATGGTAATAAAAAATAATTGTCCACTAAATCACCCCTAATGGTCTGCCACCAGGTGCAAGAAGGTTGGGAAGAGCTGAAAAGCCGTTCTGCATCTATACATTTACCAATGTCATACAAAAAGCATGGTCAAGGTTTGTAAATGTAATACTGTTGTCTTTGTAACAAGGTGAATGCTCACATATAGAGACCGCTGTAGCTTAATAAAAAATAGGTGCAAACGTATGTCATACAAACTAGAAAGATACCATAGCTTTATGTTTCGAGAACCGCATACAAAAAGAGTTACTATGTTTTATGTATTAAAAAGATAGGTCCTATTTCCAATGACTTTTACAAAACCAAAAAAATAGTTGCAATATGTATTGGTTCGGGAAACAAACAGCTTATTGTTTTTAGAACTATTAGACATTTTTAAAAGTCTATAGTTAAACCAGGAAAAAGGATTCCTTTGGGCCACTTAAAAGCCCAGTTTGACAAGCATTGCCAAAGCTGGTAGGTGTCAACCTTGAAAGTCGAGTGCCGACCTATAGACTTTTTGCCATTGTTTATTTGCACTGGCACTCCTGCACACTTTATTTTTTTCAATTATCATTTACCATTCTACAGTGGCCATGAAGGAATGGTATATTAAAAATGTCAAAATGTCCACTGGTGCATTACAACACATACACCTTCAAGTGTGCATATGTTGGCCACCTTGGAAGGGTTTCAATAAGATGTTCTGGTGGGCAGGCTGGAATTTTTTAATTTCCCATTCAAACATAGCAAAGGTCAATTTTAGAATGTATATTGAAAATTAGAAATACCTTTAGAAGAATCCCAACAAAGGAGCAAGTGGCCCAGTAGCACTTTTCAACTGTTTAGTCTTAAAAACAAAAAAATAGGTAAAAAAATTAAAAAGTAGGATTGACAGAGATAGGATGGGAGTTCTTGTGGAAAAACAATATTCAAATACAACTTTTTTTTAAAAGCGGGCAGTATGTGGGTGCCACAGACACACAGAAGGGTGAAAGCAGAAAGAGAAAGCAGAAGCGGTGATGGAATGAGAGGGAAAACAAGCAAACAGGGAAAGGGCAAGGAGAAAATATAAAAAGAATCTCCTGAAGTTAGTGCTGTAAGGATACAAGTCATTCAATCAGAAGCGATGTAAAGCAGCCATGCACCAGGGATTAACAAACACAAGCATAGGGAGAAACTCCTTTAAAAAACAGGAACTGAGAATTGAAAAAGACAAGAAAGCAATCAAGTGATAAGCAAGAAGCTGACCAAACAACCACTCTGTGTATTGTAGACAGCAGTTCCTTGACAACTGCCAGTTAAAGCTGTCTATGGGTGGGATTTAGCAACCACTAGATTTCAATTAATAGCCTTAGCAAACCTGAAGCGAACCAGCTGGTATGCTTCCAATAACTGTTTTTCTTTTGCAAAGAGGAAGTACAAAACACTGGATCATTATGAATCAATTCGTCCCAGGCCAAATATAACACTTATATGAAGAATTGCGGCAGTCTTGTTTTGTTCTGTTTTACAGGACAGCATGTTCTATGAAAGGCAGACATATTCAAAATGGAACGTTGTCAGGATTAAATTTGGATCTTAAAATTATCCTCAAAATGCATTGGATACGCCTCAATATTGCACCAGTTGAGCTTAGAACGCAAATATTAACTTTTTTTTTTTTAAATGTGAGAATGGGCAGGTAGAGGAGAAACTCTTCCAACACTTCTCCATATTTGGGAAGCAAGAACTACAGAGATTTACAGGCATTTCTGAGAAAAACAAACATCATGACATTTTCTACTTTTAGGGTCTGGCACAGTACACAAGAGTTTTATTTCCGCTGTATAGCAAATTATGGCTGTGCCAATAAGAAATATGGCAAGAGCGACGTGAAGACAGTACTTGTCTATCAGTATCCTTGTGATTACTAAGCAAAGACAATACTTGATCATCAAAGCCCTAGGGATTATGCCAGAACAAGACCCCAACATGTACACTAATATATACATACATTACAGAAGAGCACCACAGCCCTGCATAGGCAATGGCTCATCAACATCATAACAGGACCAAACCAAAATAACGAAATAACATGAACTATTAAGATCAAAATATGCACTCAGACACAGCATAGTATACCTACTCAGCAGAGTCAACACTGCACATAAAAGCATGTCTGCATTGTGCATCGCAGAATTACCAACAGTCTGCACACACAAGGACGTTTTGCACCCACAGAGCCAATGAGCATGAACATGTACACATGCCAACCAAGAATTAGGATGGCAGCTGTGTCACATAACACATGCCTGGGTCTGTGAAGGCCATGGGAAAACTCATCAGTATAACATTTATACAATGTGCACTACCAATAAGGGTTTCTTGGAGTCAGAAACCTAGATAAATGTGATGTAAGCTTTTTTTTTTATAAATAAGAGATCGCTTAAAACATTCTTTGGGGTTTCTGTGACAGAAGTTGATTGTTCTGGCCTTTGAAGGGGACTGCTCCACCAACCATTTGATTTTATTCAGAAGATACCGAGAAACCTTTTTTTGTAGCTATCGAACAACCTCATGGGGTGCTATAGTGACACAGGCTCCAGCAAGCATTGAGGTATCAGGTAGTTCATGCACTTAAAGACCCAGCAAAACACAGTTTCTCAAATAGGGCTGACTTCTCACTCCTTGCACTGACTATACCACCACCTGCTCTCCCCTCCACTCAGGTATCCCCATTGGAGTTACAGGGCTCCATTGCTAGCAAGATAATGGTGTGCTTTAGAAATACCAGCCAGTTTAAAGTGAATTGTGTCATGGGTGACAGTGAGTGGGACATTGTCTGGCCTGTGATACCTGCCCCCACCTGCCCTGGCCGGGTGAGCTTAATTGCAGTCTTGTGATCGTGACGGATATGAAGTGCTTGATTTGAGAAGCTGGTCAACTTGAATTCAGGTCATTACAATTATGTAGTCTCAAATTGATGGCTGCACCTATCAATAAATATGTGTGCACAACAGACCTCAATTTGGCCTGTTGGCGAAAACAGCTGCCTACCATAGATCACTCCTGACTGCTTGGTGTATTATCAGCTTCAAAGGAGAGACCTACATTCTTAACCTGAGAAAATGTCTTTATGTAGCAGGGATTGAAAATTATAGGAAACAGAGCCTCCCCTTTATTTCAAAAGTGATAAACTCCATCATGGTGCTGTTTAGTTGAAGGTAGTTCGCACTCATCCAAGCTTGTATCCTACCAGATTTTCCCTGAAAGTCTTCAATAGGGAAAGAATCACATGGGAGCATAATGTAAACCTGGGTCTCATCAACAAAAGACTCTCTGGCATGGATTTACTAGGGGATTGTGTCGTCATTGTGTCACGCAAGGCAACGTAAGCCCTTAAGTCAGATTTATTATGCCATGCAGAGCCAACTTGAGTGGCATAATAAATCTGGAGTAACGCAAGGCAGTGCAAGTCATTGCCTTATGTTACTCTGCACTAGGAAAGTGTTCTATGGGTGGAGTGTGGGTGTTCCCAAGCACCGGCCCATGGCTTTCACTGCATTCTGCGATATTTACTTATATTAGTATACCTGGGAATGCACCAAAATGCTATGCCTTCCCAAGTGAAGCATAACAAGGGGAAATATGGGGGAGATTTATGGGCATCTGCCGAAATGTTTTCAGTGGTGGGCATCATTTTATTGTCATCCATCCTATTCCATGATGTGTGCCAGGTGGGGCACAAGAAACTCTGGGTGCAGGAGGAACTATGGGACGGAGGAAGCAAGGCGCATATGTTCATTTACACCATAGGTTTGTTGTGCCACAGCCATCTTTTTCTTTTGGCCTTTGGTAGCTATAACACCTTCTAGCAGCTGGCAAACAAAAAAAGCAGAACTGCAGGCTGGAGTGGCTCTGGCCAAAGGTGAAAAAGTGCAGGCATGCAAAGGGTTGAGGAACCTGATGCAAAAGTTTACTAGAAGGATCAAACTGCCAATGTCTTATTAGCAATATGTTTCCAATCTGTTTTATGTCACCACTGTTGAATGCACCACATTATTCATTCACACATGATCAAGGCACTATAACTGAATTATTTAAAAAAATGTAGAATCTGCATTTGGTGTTAACGTACACAAACGAATTACAATTAAACTCTATGACAAAATTATTTATTTTGAAAATGTTTTAAGTTAAATATACTAAAATAAATAAAATTAAATATTAACTTAAATAAAATAACAACGGTCTCATCCAAATTGGTAAATAAAACAGTAAACTTAAACTTGATAAAGGTTAGGAACTGCAGTCATCTACACTCTTGCTCGAATTTAACAATTATATTTTTCAATGAGTAGTTTTATACAGTTATTGTTCAATCAATCAATCAATCAATCATTCGCATTTGTAAAGCACGCTACTCACCCTTAAAGGGTCTCAAGGCGCTGGGGGGGGGGGGTCAGAGCTCAAAGAGCCAGGTCTTGAGCTGCCTTCTGAAGGAGAGGTGATCGGGTATGCTGCGAAGGTGGCTGGGTAGAGAGTTCCAGGTCTTCGCTGCCAGGAAAGAGAAGGATCTTCCTCCGGCGGTGGCTCTGCGGATGAGGGGTACGGCTGCCAGGGCTTGTCCGGTTGAGCGTAGAGTGCGCGGAGGAGCGTAGAAGGAGACGCGGCTGTTGATGAGTTTAGGTCTGAGGTTGTGCAGGGCTTTGTGTGCGTGAATGAGGAGTTTAAAGGTGATCCTCTTGTTGACTGGGAGCCAATGAAGTTTCCTCAGGTGTCCGGAGGTGTGGTGGTGGCGGGGTATGTCCAGGATGAGTCGTGCGGCAGCGTTCTGGATCCGTTGCAGTTTCCTCTGCAGCTTGGTGGTGATGCCGGCATACAGGGTGTTCTCGTAGTCCAAGCGACTGGTGACGAGGGCGTGAGTGACGGTCTTCCTGGTGTCGGTGGGGATCCAGCGGAAAATCTTGCGGAGCATACGGAGGGTGTTGAAGCATGCTGAGGTCACCGAGTTAACCTGTCTGGTCATGGAGAGGGATGAGTCCAGGATGAAGCCGAGGTTGCGTGCGTGGTCGGTGGGTTGGGGGGTGCTGCCTAGGGCAGGGGGCCACCAGGAGTCATCCCATGCATTGGGAGTGGGACCGAGGATGAGGACCTCCGTTTTGTCTGTGTTCAGTTTCAGCCGGCTTATGTCATCCAGTTCGTTACTTGCTTCATGCCTTCGTGTTCACTGGTTAGTGATCTTGAAAAAGGAACTTTAAATGTCTGCAGTCTTGTGCAAATTTATCAATTACTTTTTCAATCAGCTGTTGTTGGTTTTCATCAATTTTTGCTCCATGTATGCTCATCACGCGAAAACCTGATAAGCGATCATCTGCCTTTCTTGACCTCAACCAGGTTTTCACACTTCTCATTGTCCTGAAATACCTTTCCACTGTACAAGTGGTCAATGGCAATATCAGAGCAATGAGAATTGCTTGCTGGACTGTTGGAAATATATCTGTGTGGTTTAGCAAATCCAGAAATACATTGTCAAACTGATCATCCTTTGTTGACCAGATCTCAAACCATGTGACTGCTTTGGCTTCCAGGTTTTCAAGTCGTAAATTTCTCAGATTTTTGCAATCTGGCATTTGTAGTGCTCTAGTGTCATTTTGGCCAGATGTTTTGGGTAAAATAAAAACAGACTGAAAGGTTTCTGATTTTCATTGCCAAACCAGCTTTCTAATGATGCGATGGTAAAGTGCATGATTGGCACATAGATAGACTGGCGATAGTATTCTTTCACAGAAGAGGAACCAAAATTAGAAGGAAATACTTGCCGGCCACACTGTCTAGGAACACACAATTTGATGTTTAATTATTCTGTCCTTCTTTGAACTTTTGAAAAAAGTTCCTTAAATTGCCCTTCTGATTTTTTTCCGTGATCACACCTTGAGGATATCAAGCTGAACAGTTTGGACAGCCTGGCTTACAGATTCCAATATTGAGTAATTTGAAATTTTGGACAAGCAAAAAAGAAAGCTTACTGTACTTGAGAAAAGTTTCAATTAAAATGTTTCCTGATGTGTTTTCCTGATGCTGTAGTAACTCGGAAGATTAATTGCTTAAAAATCTCTTCAAGGTTGAGCTAAAAATTTGGATGTTTTTCTATGTTGATGTCCATCGTGTTTATCAGCAATGGCTCATTGGGGATGAGAGATCTTAATTTTTAGACTCTCACGGAAAAACTTGATGATGGCTTTCACTTTGCAAATATATTTCCATGTATCACGAACAGGATTCAGGTCAGTAATAGCCAAATTAAGTTTATGTGCAGCACTGTGAGCAAAAGTAACTTCAAGATATTTTCTCTTTATTATGACTTGAATGCCACCTTCCTTTCCTGCCGTTGTAGAGCATCCATCATATCCTTGGACATGGAGTTTTTCTAAGTTTAATCCAAATTTAGAACATGTATCCTAATCATATTTGTAATTGAGATAGTATCTGTTTCTTTTAAGGATGCAAATTCAAGGAATTCCCCTCTGATGACAGCTACGGTGCTACTTGTGTCTACAAAACGTCCTCCAAGTGAAATCTGCTCTTTTCCATTTATGTCTGCACTTTCATCAGCAATGATTGAAAAGCCATTTGACATGTTGACTAAGGATATTAGATCTTCTCTTAATGTTTCTTCACATAATGTAATTGTTGGAAAACGAGGCAGTATCTGTGGGACCTGCACAAATAACATGTCACATTTGTCCTTCACTGGGAACCTAGCAGCCTAGTATAGCACCTGACTCTCGGAGGGTAGCGTTGCAGAGCAGTCTAAGGCTTACTCAAGGGAGATGGTGTAGGCGAGTAATCGCCATTTACAGGAATGCAGAAATAACACTCAATAATTGATTGTCCAGTCTGTACTTTGCTTTATAAAAGTAAGAGTACATTTATTAAACACACACACTACTCAATACTATGCGCCAATTTAGAAATATACATAAGCTGTTGGGATTACTTTGTGATATTGCATAACATCTCCACCCCCCCCCCCGCAGAGTGGGTGGGGTCTAGTACCACCACTCCCATGAATGCACATCATCTTGCCCCCTAATGCAGTTAGTTGAACATAACCTGGAGCGAGGGCCCTGTGCACTGGCACCATCCCAGTGACGACCCACCCCATTACCTCAACAAGCATTTGAAATAGGCACACCTGCTCTGGTGACACATAACTCTGACTGAGTATCTCATACTGACCATACAGTATTCACCTCTACATCTTTAGTGGCTAACAGTACGGTTGTTCTTCACCTAAGTGCAGCAGCAAGAATACATGCTTAAGCATCACTTTAGAATGACAGTACTCATCACATTTGCTGATCATTTTAATGCATTGCAATTACAACCCCTAAAGGCATCACAGATGAACCAAAGGATTAAGCATATACAGCCAGACACCCTAGCAGGAATGCCTGGCAACATAACCCCACTTTGCTTATGACATCACCTTACACAGGTACTTCACATTACAAATGTGCCTTTCAGTCTCTCTAAAAGAATGGCCTTTCTGGTGCACTTACACCTCTTCACCTCCAGGGGATGCCCATCCAGACATCCCCAACTCAGACCTCCAGGTCATGGTGCAGTCATTTAGGCATCCCCAGCTGCAGAACACAAGTTCCAGCCATGGGGATGCTGAGGACGCTTGCCTGAGCCTTTGAGGGGTTGTTCTTTACAAGTCCCCATGAGACTTAGGGAGGGACTTTTCTTCTTTGTGCTGGGGGAGACTGCGTTGCTCTGGCAGAGCCCCCTGCACCTTGACACACGTTTAGTGGTGACCCCGTTCTCCTGGGGCCACCGCGAGTAGAGAAAACGCTGTTATCCCTTGCAGGCCAGTCCGGGCCAGCAAGGCATTATGGGGTGCTTCCTTGCCTTCCTGCATATTGTAGCAGCGGCTCCCCCGCTGCTTCCGGGAGAGCCGCGATCGCTGCTGGTGGCCTCCCGCCGCATCTTCCGCCCTCGATGGGGAGCCTGGTCCCACCCGGACCCCCAGGTGAGTGCTTCCATGCGGCTTGGGGAGCCCACACCCGGCTACTCGTCTTCCTCGCAGGGGCCCGGTCCCACCCGGGCACCCCGCACTGCCACATTGTTGGATGGCAGCCCTGGGAGCCCACCTCCGGCTGTCTCCACCAGCTTCCCGACCGGCCAGCACCCCTGCGTGCTGCCGTGGGAGCCGGCACATCTCTTCTGGTCTGCCCGCTCCTGCGGGCAGACAAGGAGGTTCTGACAGGTCCGTTTGGACCTCGGGGGAGTGTGACGGCACTCCCCTGCCTTCCACTAGCCACAGGGGTGCGGTGGCAATCCCCCGTCCTCTCCCTGCACTTTGTGGCCCGTGGATGGGGTCCCAGGCCACCTTTGTCTTCTTCGCAAGGGGGTTGCACGATGGCGCGCCCCCCTCGTCTCCGCCATCAACTTTGGGGCCCGGGGATGGGGTCCCGGGCCCCCAGGTTCCTCTTCACGGGGAGCAAGACAGCGCTCCCCGACGTGGCTTCAGCGGTGCGGTGCCCAGAGTGGGATCCCGGGCCCCAGGGCATGTTCACAGGGAGCGTGATGGCGCTCCCCGGATGGACTTCTTCCGTGAGGGCGGTTGCCCAACAGCACGCCCCCTCCTCTGCAGCGCCATCACCATCGGGGCCTGGATTTGGGATCCCGGCCCTGAGTTCTCTTCAAGGGGGGTCACGGCAGCGCTCCCCCTCCACCGATGTCTTCGGGGGCCAGTGTGGGCTCCTGGCACCTCTCGTGGGCAAGTTCACGGGGAGCACAAAAGCGCTCCCCAACTTTACTTCTTCTGGGGGCAGCCCCTGGGACCTGACCCACCCCGGGGACATATTTGAGACCGGCGGCGAAGCCCCACACGCCATCGTTGGTTCATTTAGAGGTCAAAGGTCGCCCACCTTCTGAGGGGCGTATCTCGGCCCCAGGCCACTGATCGGCTCCATTCTGGCCTCTTCTTGCTCCTGGTGACACTCCCCAGCCACTGGGAGCACTATCTTTCACCCTCTCAGTCACCAGGAGGGTGCATTCAGCAGGGCGCAGTCTTCACTTGCTCCCTTCACCAGCCTTTTGCCTGGCTCTTCCCTTGGGCCTCTCTTCTCCCTGCGCAGAGGCCCAGGTTTCTGCTCACTGGTCCTGGTGTTCACCTGTGGTGCCAGACAGGGTCCTGGACCAGTCTGGGGGTTCTTCCTTCCAGCTGCCCATGGCACCAGGCTCCAGCACCAGTCTTCCTCAGCAGACCACACCCCAGAGAGAGCTCCTCTTTCTGTGCAAGTTCTTTTAAAATAATTGGGGATGGGGGTGGCAGGAAGTCTCTGTTTGCCCTATCACACGGCGACACATCACCTCTCCCCTGCCTGCCCATGCCTCTGGGTTTGTTCAAAATGGCAGCATCCAGAGGTCTCATGCCACATGGTCTCTGAGAGCCCCTGTCCCCGTTGTGCCTTCTATCCAGTGCAGCTTGGTGCCTGGCACAAGGTGACAGTTGCTAATGGATTACCCTGTAGCCCCACCCATCTTCTCTTCTTGGAGAGGAGGCCTCCGTCCTTGGAAGGAAGGTCATTAATCCAGCCTGGCAGGGTCAGCCCCCAGCCAGGCCCTTGTTATGGGCTGACTCAGAGAAATATGACATTTCTGGATGACCCAAAAGCAGTAAATGTGACTTTGGACTCTGCAGAATACTTCCTCTCACACCAGTTACAGTGGACTTTTGTGCGTGTCTGCAATTTGTAGGCCCTTGGCAAGTGAAACAAGCCCATGGGCTCCACATCCCCATAGGAAAATAATGAAGTGAAAAACAGTAAAACACACTGACTTTCCCTGGCATGTTTCTTCCCGCCGTATAAAGCCTATTCCATTTCACCACCCAATTCAGCATAAGACCAGCCACACCAGTCTATCTCCACCTGCTCCATGGCTGCACATGCCAGGAATCTCCCCTGCGCAGCTCCTACACGTGTGCACACGCATGTATACATGTGTCTGCATGTAACCAGCTCGGTGCCCCTTACTCCAGCTCCAGCGCAGCGGCCTAGTAAAGCTAGGGGGACACCAGAAAAATCCACATGCAGTCTCTTTCATCATGAGTTCACTGTGGGTGAGTCCCAAGTTATGAGGCTCTCCCACAGCAAAGCTCAACAATTAGGGGCTCAAAAAGTAAAAAATCCGGGTGGCTCAGATAGTTTGAACCACCTTCTAACAGTAATCAATTCATTTTCAACTTAAACTGATGTATAACATGCATTAACTGGTGCATTTTCCAGATGGTTCTTTAGGATCTCCTCCTTCAATGCAAAATTGGTACAGTCGTGTTTCTTGTTGTACTTTTTTCCCCACATAAAGAAATGTCATGTGTGCCTCAAAATATTTTAGTCGTCAAAACTGGAAATAACTTTTTCCCATTTCTTCAAATCGTCTTTTCACAACGCTGTCTATTTGGCAAACAATACTTGCTTTCGGTTTCTTTCTGATCACTAAAAAAGTGAATTGCATCCACTTGTGAGTTTTTATTAGGGGTGGGCGGAATTTGCGAAAATAACTTTCGCAAATTATCGCGAAAATGCTGAAAATCTCCGCAAACACGCCTGAAATATCGCGAAGACGCAGAAGTTGTTTTCCCGCCTGTTCGCGGTATTTTTTGCGTGATCGCGGGTCGCCAACTTACCCATGCAGTTGCTCACGGGCGCGGCCATCTTGTTTTCACTTGTCCCGCCCTCTCGCGATGCTTACTTCCTGTTCCGGGTCGCGCAATGCATGTTCGATCCCGTTCGCGGTCGATATTTCCTGTTCGAGACCGCTTTTACTTGATCGCGTTGCTTTTTGCTTGCTCAGGAGAAAATATCGCGCAAACTTGCGCGCGTGGTCGCAATGGGCGCGGCCATCTTGTTTTTCACTCTATTGCATGGTTCTGGGCCTGATTTTGAATCCTCCCAAAATCTTTTCAATTCTTTGTTTATAGCCACTTTTTTTGGATCTTTATTACTTATTATTTCTCTAACTATTTTCCTGCTTCTATATTTTGGTTTTTGTCTACTTTTTTTTTTGTTTTTTAGCTACTTTTTCTCTTTCTATTGCCTGCTATTTATTTCCTTTACTCCTTTATTTATTTGACCTTTTCTTTCCCGCCCCGTCCCCAGAACCATGTCCAAGGGTAGGGCTGTTCGCCGGCGCAGCCAGAGCCGCGACCGCCTTCCTTGCGGAAGGCGGCGCCCACAAGGGGTGCAGGCACGGGCCTTATTTGGGGAGGTGGAGTTGGCTGTACTAATTTTCTTTGTGCAGCGCCACCTCCCCTCAACCCTGGCAGCAGGTGGCAGGCCTGGGTCCGGGTACGGCCTCCAGGAGCGTCGGCAGCGGTGGGGGAAGGTGCGCTGGGCAGTGTCAAGCTTCTCTGGTGTCCGGCGCACCCAGGCGCAGCTGACGCAACGGTGGTCCGACATCTTGGACCGTGAGCAGGACCTGCTGGACCTGCTGGGAGTGGAGGTCCCGGGGCTTGGTGAGTACCTATTTAATTATTACTACTTTGTGTCTGTTCTGTGTTATATATTGTGAATATCTTTTTTTTCTTCCAACCAGCTAGAATGTTGCTGCTGACATTCCAGGTTCATTACGTTTAAAAGTCTGTGATTTTTTTTGACACAGGTGCTCTTCTGCGCTACTATTAATCTTACTTGTTTGCAGCTTTGCGTTTGCACTTGCTTAGCATGATTCTTTACGAGTTTATTTTAGAGAAATTAAGTTACGTAATGCTACAGTGACTCTAGTCCACTCCTTACTTTGTCCTGTCACTAATAGATAGGGGCAGATTGATTCTTAGGTTTAGGTACTTTGTATGAGCTTCTAATTTGTTAGTGGTATGCGTGATGCCCCCTCACTCAGTTACGTGACGTGCTGCTAGTACGGCAGTCTTTATTAGAACCTTTTCTAGTTTGTTCAATGAGTGGTGGTAGGCTTAGCAGTTACTTAGCACTAGCAGATCAGCATCAATCAATCAAACCCATATTTGGTGTATACAAAAAATGTAGTCATGTTCATGTGTCCTCCATGATTTGACCATATGCATTGTTGAAGAATACAGTGGAAATGCATACTTAATGTACAATTGGCATGCCTGGAATAGGTGGGCTAGGTTGGGTGGTACGTTGTACTTAGGCTTAGTTGTAACTTAGTATTCTGGAATCAGAATGGAAGACTGAATTACTGTTGATAAATAGTAACTTAAGTAGTCGAACTGCGAATCCCCCGATATTACTTGTTGACCAGATGAGATCGGTCAATTTAGTTATTGCAATTGTTGTTTACATAAGTGTTTTTTTACCTTTGTTGAAAAATATTGTATTTGTTTGACACCATCCATCAATGTTTGTCTCTTTCTTAGATCTTTCCTGTTCATCAGCACCCAGGGGCAGACCGACAGGGACTGGGCAGTCGGCGGGACACTCAGAACACCACCAGGAGGACACCGCTGAGGGCTCCTCTGCTAGCCCCAGTAAGTCTTCTTGTTTTTAATAATATTTCTTATTCCATAACTTTTACTGCCCCATATTTTTCCCGAACTATTGTTTGTTTCCAAATGCTATTTTTTTACCACCAATTATCCTTCGATCTATACGGTTTCAAAAAGCTTATCCCTGCCTCCGCTATGATGACTCTGAGTACTATTACTACTACATACTATCAGTCTGTATGTACTGTAGTAGCTAGTCTTGCCCAGTTGGCCACTGCCACTCTTTGTGTAAGGTTGTAATATAAAACTCATATTCACCAGTAGCTCGAGCCATTGAGTCCAATCCGTTGGGTCGTCATCTTGTACTACTTTTACTCTTATTGATCTTGAGGCTTTGAAAATTCACAGCAACAACAGCCCTACCAGATTTATTACTATTTTGATATGATACCCTATAGGACATACTACTGTTGTAGGGATCTCGCACATACACAGACATTTGCACCAGAAAATAGGATGTTGGTGATGGTAGGTTGGACCTTCCTTGCACACCTCAATCAGAAATTCCGCACCCACCACAATTCCACTGCTTGACTATAGTACTGTCTTGTCATAACTATTAGGTCTCGGAACCCTCCCCCCAAGATACCCAACAAGTAGACAATCCAGAACATAACACACCCAACCTCTCAGTCGTGGAAGCAATTCACATGCACACCCTTACTTTAATTTGCTCACTATTGTAAGGTAGTCCACACCAAATACCACCAAGTCTATGTAAGTTCAAAATGTTTATTTCAATTTGAGAAGGTCTGTACACTGTTTTCTTATAAATGCAGCACCAACCGGAAAATCAATAACATTAAAACAATATACATTGTTACACTTATACAGTTGGGAATTAAATCATGATAACTGAACAGTGGTGGAAGGCAGCATTACCATCCCATAGCAATTTAGTTTATATCAATTTTTAAATGAAGATGTGAGTGAAGGGACCCCTCACCTTAGAGGAACCTAGTACTGGTAGTTGTTGCATCATTCAGAAGCTCTGGTTCGTAGAAGGGAATCTTGCCTCTGTAATGCGAAAAATGAAATGGTGTGCGTTAGTATATTGCAACTTGCAAGCATTTCTCAGCCGTGCCAAAAAGTGTAGCATTTATGGATAAGCAATATGGACTAACAGTAACAGTAGTACACCAGTACTTCCTAAAAAAGTGGCTTGTTAATGTTTGTTGACCGCTTGTACACAGCGCGTAGACTAGACAGTAGCTGTGTGAGGCAGGTCATGTGGGGTCAAAGGTGTCTTAAGAAGCTGCAAGGTAACATCACATGTGCAAAAATAAAAGACACAAAGGTAAAATGGTAGCATAGCTAGGGCTAATTAAGCAAAGGCTACAATGATCATATATAACTATTAGTGTCTACTCTACTACTACCTGATTTGTACTAGTGATGTATGTTAGTATTAACTCATTTTTCAACCTTGCTACTGATCAATAGGGGGGAGGTGTATATGACGCCTAATAAATGTGTAATGTTTTCTAGGCGCACTACCGACCACCATTGCCGGGGCCAGCGAACAAGGCGACGCGGAGGGCGAGGATGCGGGAGTTGCTGCCGATACCGACGATGGAGAGTGGCAGCACCAGTGGCAGGCAGTGGTAAGTTAGATTCATAATCCTTAACTATTGTTGAACTTGACAGTACACTCACTGCAAGGGTGTACTGTATGTATATGTATACTGTACAGTTGTGACTTAGGGCCCCATTAGGATGGTGGGCGTATTGCCCCCGCCGGGCCGGCTGGAATTCACTGCCGACACCACAGGGGCAAACCTCCCGCCATCCCTGTAGAAAATATTCAGACCCCCCACATGTCGACCAGGCAGAAAAGGGTTCAATATGCCGGTGGTGTCTCTCTAAACACACCGCCAGCCATATAATCTGCATTTTGGAATGCCTTTGCGTGGCGTATTGCCGTCCGCCACGGAAAGGCATGCAGACATTGCAGAGTATGCTTGGGTGCCCCTATGGAGGGTACCTACCTATGCTATGGTACCCCCCCGCCTTTCAAAGCAAAACGTGACAGGCTCCGTGCGGGGCCCGTCATGTTGTGCTTGGAAAAGCAGCACAACATTTTAGCATTGCTTTCAGCAAAGCCAACCAGAATGTAAAAAAAGACAGGATGCGCACGCCACTGTGCCGGGCGAATCATCCTAATTAATTGTCCCCACGGGACCCCCACCCTTTTTTTGCATGAGGTTCCGCCCGCTATCCGATGTCGTAAGTAAGTATGAGTTGTTGGGGACGTTTGAAGAGTGAACTAGAAGACTAGAATTCCCTTTAATTGGCATAGGAGCGGGAGTATTGAGTAACCAATGGCCTCATCTATCTGATTTCAACTCTGCTTTGAAAGTTTTATGGAGAAGAGCACCTGGTGCACTGTTCAACTAAAAAGTGAAAGACGGGTGGAAGGAAGAAGGGCGGGCGACATTTAAAATGTTATGTACTACTGTGCTTTATTTTATAGTGCTACTCTACCATGCCACTATGTGTATAAATAATTACCTTGTCCTACTGTTTTTCTAAGAGTATATTTTACAATTTTCTTGTTTTTTTCTTTTTGATACACAGCTACTCCGAAACAAAATCGGAAGGAGTTGGCCGCCAAGGCACGGCGCCGGAAGCTGGAGGCAATCCAGCGAGAATACCGGCGGCTGGTGGTCTTAGCCGAGGAGGAGGAGGAGACTGCGGCTGCAATTGTTGAAGCCTCCTCCCGTGGCCCGGGCCCCAGCCACCGTCCTCCAGCTGTACAGCGCCACCGTCTGGCGGCTGCCCGCCGCCACCGTGCCATCTCTGGTGCCCCCCCCACTGTGGCTGCAACTGCCGCGCCCTTAGACGCCACGTCGCCTGTTTAGAGGGCGAGATGCGCCAGATGCGTGTCCTCCTTGAGTCCCGCCGCACTACTTAGTTCCTGTCATCCTGTTCTGCCCCTTTTTTAATTCTTGTTTGGGTGGGTGGGTGGGAACTTGTTTGGGCGTTACGGACTTCTATGGACATTGGTTGGGGTTAGGGAGGGGGGTGGGTCAGCTTTTGTGGGTTTAGTTTATTTTTGTTAGGGTAAATTAAATATATTTTTCTATGTTACATGCAATGTTGTTAATGTTTTGTAGGTGGGGTAACTGTTTTACATCACACTGTTTCCTTGCTGGTGCATGGCCGCCCATAGCCTGTGTTTGATTTCAATAATTGGCTGACTGTATAAGACACAAACAGATAGATGCGACACACCTCACTCATTGACTGGTCCTTCTAGTACTTTCAGTCTGTCCTCTAGTCTATGCATTCTTTGTACTGGTGTGTGAAAATGAAATCATTGACAACATGTCCATTATTAATTCTGCCTCCCCCAAACTTCTCTCTTACCGGTGCTTGAAGTTTATGTCCAACTGTGGCACAGCACTGGCTGCATGGTGAAGATGGTTTCCTTTTTCATACATGCCATGATTGGGGTGGTGGTGGTGGTAGCATAGTAGTAGTAGTAGACACTGGCAGGGCGGCAGCATTTGCAAAAAAAGAAAAGGAGACAGTCAATCGCCTTTGAGAGACTGTTAGAGGAGTAGTTGAATGAAGTACAGTACAGAACTTACCGAGCAACAATAACATGCTCAAATATTTGACAAAAAAACAGAATGGTGGTTAGGATAGCCTACTAGACAGAGTTACAAACTATAGTTGTGTCGAGTCACTTGACTAGGCCTACAGCCTAACAGTTAGTGCTGTATATAAAGAATGACAACAAACAAATCCAATCAATGCCGGCAAATCATGCTGAGGTATATGTTCCTTTGTTAAAAAAAATATCCTCTGAATTATCCTACTCATGGGTGGCCAAGCAGAAGAAGATCATCGCTCTGCCTTGAAATTGAAGTAGTGTTGATTTCACCACATCCGCCCCAGCAAGTGTGTGATTAAGTATTGGTGTACATTTAATTTAGTTACACCTCGACAATAAGTCACACAGCCCGGGGGAAGAGGGTTAGGGTTTGTTGAATGGATGGGAAGGGGGTTTTTGGGAAAGCTTTGACATAGAAAAACAGTATGCATACATAGACAAACAAACGACAATCATTGAAGACTACCATATCCATATGTTAAGGGAGAAAAAGGCAATGCATGCATGATGATGAGAGACCCGGATTACATACACTTCTAGTTCTTGTTCTGTTGTTCCGGCCTTAATACTTTTACAGATAGCAAATATCAAGCAAGAACACACTGTTGTAAAGATTGTATACAAAATATTAATCAAATTATTTAAAAGAAGATTAAAGTGGATACTGTTACTGTGTTATCCTGGTAAAAAATGTGGACTGGATATGCATCTCGGCATTCCTCTTGCTCCTCTCGTCCATCAATCTTGGGTGTGTCGCCTCGCCACTCGCCACTTCCCGGCTGGAAAAAAAATGTTGATTTATTGGTAAGGTAAGTATGCATTGTAATGTTTTCCAAAGTATAGGGCAAGGTCCGGCCTGTAATTGTAGATGGGAAAACCAAAGGGGATATTGAGAAACAATATCCCCTTGAAAACAAATGCACAAGTTATGGT
Source organism: Triturus cristatus (assembly GCF_964204655.1). NCBI lineage: Eukaryota > Metazoa > Chordata > Amphibia > Caudata > Salamandridae > Triturus > Triturus cristatus. The sequence continues at coordinate 745,542,104 of NC_140583.1, forward strand.
GTAGTGCAACAAGAACACTTTCCGAGGTGGCATGTATGTATCATCTCTACTCTAGTCTGTTTCCAGCATTGACTTCCAACAGTAACGGGAGAGAGCAGGCCCACAGTGCTTAGCATTAGCACATCCTACGTTAACACTTTAGAGTCCTTTTTTTTCTCTCAAAGAGTTGGACAAACGCAAAGCACATTATCCATTACAAACATAGCAAGTTAGTAAAATCAATGCACTGCAGTCATCCCACCGCTACACTCTATTCAACTTCTACACAGACATTTGGGTCTGCTGTGGTTGTTGTTGACGTGTGTACCTTTAGGCATTTCCGTTTTATGCCACTCATGAAACGTCCTCCTGACTTCATCATCATCTCTGATACTTTTACTGACTGACTGTGAAGATCGGCCTGCAGTATAAGTAAAATTTTTATGACACAACAGGAGTAGAAATATAAATATTACTGACATGAGTCATTCTTTATTGTGTACAGAAAGATAGATTACTAGTACACTTTGACATCACTTTGTGCACAACAAACAACGAAAACACAAAGACCAATCGCTCAGAGTCAGGTGTCCAATGCATGCCATTAATTGTCATCATTACCTGTTCCTTCTCATCTTAAGTTAACAGGCTGTCTATTTCACCATCATAATGATGGACGGTGCTGTTGTGTTAATCATCATACTCATTGCGCAGATTGAGTGAGTCCCCTTCCTGTATTGAATTAAAAGCATTGTATCACCAAGCTGCAGGAGAAGTACAAATTTCTTATTTGCAAGAAGGGGAAAATTGAATTCACCTTGAGTTAAGTTTAGTGTGTTCTGTAGAAAGTTGATTAGTGGCAGTGCACAATTACATAAATTCATGCACAAAAAACACAACAAAATCTAAATCATTCAGTCTCCGACTCTGTGTCTGCGTCCAATGCATGGCATCAATCATTACCTGTTCCGTCTCATCTTAAGTTAACGGGCCGTCTATTTCGCCATCATCATGATGGACGGTTCTGTTGTGTCAATCATACTCATTGCGCAGATTGAGTGAGTCCCCTTCCTGTATTGAATTAAAAGCAATGTATCACCAAGCTGCAGGAGAAGTACAAATTTCTTATTTGCAAGAAGGGGAAAATTGAATTCACCTTGAGTTAAGTTTAGTGTGTTCTGTAGAAAGTTGATTAGTAGCAGTGCACAATTACATAAATTCATGCACAACAAACAGAACAAACTCTAAATCATTCAGTCTGCGACTCTGCGTCTGCGTCCAATGCATGGCATCAATCATTACCTGTTCCTTCTCATCTTAAGTTAACGGGCCGTCTATTTCGCCATCATCATGATGGACGGTGCTGTTGTGTCAATCATACTCATTGCGCAGATTGAGTGAGTCCCCTTCCTGTATTGAATTAAAAGCAATGTATCACCAAGCTGCAGGAGAAGTACAAATTTCTTCTTTGCAAGAAGGGGAAAATTGAATTCACCTTGAGTTAAGTTTAGTGTGTTCTGTAGAAAGTTGATTAGTGGCAGTGCACAATTACATAAATTCATGCACATCAAACACAACAAAATCTAAATCATTCAGTCTGTGACTCTGCATCCAATGCATGGCCTCAATCATTACCTGTTCCATCTTATTTTCAGTTAATGGCCAGTCTTTCTCGGCTCTGAAAGGAGGATAGCTATAGTAGTCATCTGATTCATGCTCCACTTCTTTTGGAAGTGCTAGGAAAGTTTGAATTTGTTGTTACCATCATCCAATCATCATTCATGAGGGAAATGGAATTGAGCAGGAGATTCAGTATGATGGAGCGGAGGAGCTGGATTCGGAGGACTGTACTGTCAAATAGCAGATACCTGAAACTTGTCTATTAAATTAGAAGAGTAGAAGACGGTGGTAATGGATTTGTTGTGATTCACAAGTTTATAACCGGAACGACAGACACATAAACAAAGGGGGAAAAAAGGGAGGAAGACAGTAAGTGCGAGCCTAATTGTCAGGGAAGTATAGCTCGTCCTCAAACTCTGGGGGTTCAGCCAGTAGTAGGTAATCATCTGACACAATACTTCCGTCACCTGAGCCGCTGTCCTCATCTTCCTCCGTTGATTCATGTATTGTGTAATTCGGTGGTATGAAGTGCTGATTCATTTTGATCATTGTTAACCTCTCCACGTTTTTTGGAGATAGACTGGTCCTTCTCAATGTTACAATGGAACCAGCAGCACTGAAAACACGTTCGGAAGAGACGCTTGCGACAGGGCAAGCCAGATAGCTTATCGCCAGCCTGCTGAGCTGTGGCCATTCAGACCTTTTCCTATACCAATACTGCAATGGGTTTTGATCAAAGTACACCTCTGTTGGGTCGTCCAGATAGGCCTGGACCATCTGCTCAATGTTCAGGGTTGCTGCTGGTAAGCTTTTGTGCTGTTTTTTTCTGTGCATCAGCACTGTGCTTACAAAGGCCCATCTTTACATACCAATCCTGTAATGATAATGATTGTACTCGGCCTAATGATCCAGTTATTGTTTCTGTAGTCGATAGTGATGGTGAGTGTTGTGATTGTGGGCCAAACGCACTGCCCTCAGCCGACGAAGTTGCACTTGATTCTGCATGGCCTACTTCAGTACTTGTTGTGGGTTGATCTTGCGGGCTTTTAATTAGCAGCCCTTCGTTTTCCAACTTACTGGCTGCTTCAGCTATACAACTTTTGTAGCGGGCAACATCAATGTCGGAAAAAGCAAGGTATGTCTTCAGTAGTCCTAATTTTGCACGTGGATCCAGAATGGCAGACACAAATTCAAGGAAACCCACCCCTTCCACAAATGAAAAAGGAAAAAGGTCCAGCGCTAACATTTTAGCCAGCGTCGCATTGTACAATCGTGCTGTTGGGTGGTTGCGTTGGAACTGCCCCTCCAACCTAAACATGCTCTCAATGGTAGGCTGGCTTACTTTACTTAGTGGTGCAGTTTTCATTAACCCACTAAGGCTCAACCACACAGATTGTCTCATTGAGGTACTCGCCGGTTGCCTTGGTGTCTCACCCAGACTCTGAGTATTGCTCTTACTGCGGTGCCACTCTGATGTTACTGAGGAGGATGTGGGCGTTACCACTGCACTACTGGGGACAAGGCTAGAAATGCCTCCCTCTTCTTCACCTGCCACCGCAATAATATCGCTCTCTGATTCATCCTGACCAACTTCAATGGGTTGAGTTGTTCTACTTTCTTTTAACTTAAGTAGGTGATCATCCCACACGATAGTGTGGTGTATTCTTAGATGACTTGCTTGTCCTCCGGTACCATAGTTTGTACCAAGCTTACCACGCCAAACACCTTGCCGACAAATTGAGCATATAGCAATGTTCTCCTCCTTGGCGCTAACAGAAAAGAAGTCCCAAACTGGGGAGGAGAATTTTCTGGCACTGCTGGATGTGCCACTTCCAACACCAGATGAACTGGAGGGGGTGCTTGAAATGTGACCCTGTGCACTTAGACTGTGACTTATACTACCACGACCTACTGAGATGGTTGAGCTGGATGTAGGTTCCTGCCGGGCCTTGGAAAATATGGCAGCTGGAGGTAGTGGTGGTGTAACCTGTGTTGGTGATATCCATGCTACATCCCGCTCAGTAGCAGCCTTTCTGGATAGGGCGAGAATGTTGGTCTCCAATCCCTCTGGGGCGGGAGTAATGTGCGTGATGACTGGCTCCTCTTCATCAACATCATCACCCCCCTCTTCTACATCTACCTCCATAACTCTAAGTTTTTCTGGGACCTTCCTTTTCAGAAGCATTGTTTTGTGGCGTATATCACTCTCAGACTGAGCTGGTGGGAGCCAAGTGGCATCACGATCATCAGAAGCGGGGCTTGAAGAAGAAGATGATGGATTAAGCTTCCGCTTTCCTTGCTGTGGTCTGGAAGACAATAGATCTTCTGAAACAGTGGTTTCACTTTGCTCCACTTTGTCTGCAGGAAGCTCGATTTCCTGAAATGCCCCTACGTCAGGAGCAACAACTACTATGGTGGGCTGCGGCGGCCGCTGCTGTTCTTGTTGCAGCGGCCGTTGCTGTTCTTGTTGCGGCGGCCGCTGCTGTTCTTGTTGCGGCAGCTGCTGCTGTTCTTGTTGCGGCGGCTGCTGCTGTTCCTGTTGCGGCGGCTGCTGCTTTTCTTGTTGCGGCGGCTGCTGCTGTTCTTGTTGCGGCGGCTGCTGCTGTTCTTGTTGCGGCGGCTGCTGCTGTTCTTGTTGTGGCTGCACACTGATCTGCTGAGTTTGTGCCTGCGTTGAACTTGATTGTGTACTACTTTGCGGTGATGACATTTCTTCAACATCGCTGCTCGTTAGTAGACTGGCTACCTCTGTGACACTAAAGCCCTTGTGCCTAGGTTGGTGTGGTTGGACCGCTGTGCTGCTCCCAGCTTGGTTCCCGGACAACGCTGCTGCAGGCGTAACTTTTTGTGTGCCAAAAAAAACATTGGCCGGCACACCACCAGTCGTGGTTAATGGCACTTCCTTTTTCTGTTCCTTCTTATCACCGGCAACTTTCTTGGTACTGGACCTGGTACCTTTCTTTGGGGCCATCTTCTTCAGATGTCAGGCAGGATGCAGATGCACAACAAGTTCTGGTCACACGTGGACGTGATGCGCAGCAGGACTTCTGTCTGGCTGGCAGTACAACGGGTAGCCGGGTAATGCTGATGACACCTCCTACTCTGTCTTTTGTGCACCTAAAAGCAAATAAGCCAGGAGAAGAACATCAGTGGAATGTTGCATTTGTTGTTGTGGTTCAGTTACTTAGTACTGTACTAGTGCAAACAAAATATAGTCTAGCCATTTATGACTTTTTTTTTTAACTAGGGCTATGTTATACTACTGTGTACAGCCACACACTACACTCTCAGTAAGGATAGGAAAGTTAATAATAACCACCAAAATACAAATGGAAGTGGGGTGGACCCTATTTGCCATTAAATTATTTGAGCATCTCAGCATCCATGGAGCTGCTCCTGGCAAAGGGGGTGGATGGATGGAAGCAGTAAGCCAAATAGCCAATAGGAAAACCATGCAGGCCTATGACAAAAGCAGGACACTAATAACTCCCAGTCCAAACACCAAAAAAGGCCACCACCCACATGGACACTCACAAATCACAAACAAGCCGGGGGCCTGGAGAACAGAACACCAGGAGCTGACAAAATGCCTATTAAAGCCAGGTAAAGGATGCATGCTAAAGCACACTGCTCTGCCTTTGTAATGCAACAAAATGTAAATACGAACATTCACAGGCCCCAAAAAGATCTGCAGGGTGCATGCATTGCACACCAACAACACACCAATGACCAGACACATACAACAAAAGCATGTCTTTAAGACAACCAACATCAGAAAGGCCACCCCCAAAAAGCACACTTCCCCAACTCAATCCAATGCCATCCATGTGGCTACCTGCTCTGATCCTAGTGGATGACAGCAGGCCTGTTGGCGGATAAGGCCAGGCAAGCTTGCAGGCCTAGGCATCAAAATGGCCACCAGCCACATGGCCAGGCACAACAACATCAGAAAGGCCACCCCCAAAAAGCACACTTCCCCAACTCAATCCAATGCCATCCATGCCCTAAATGAAGTCTAAATTCAACAGACCACACAGAAAACACTAGATTAATAAAGCTGTGGCTACCTGCTCTGATCCTAGTGGATGAAAGCAGGCCTGTTGGCGGACAAGGCCAGGCAAGCTTGCAGGCCTAGGCTTCAAAATGGCCACCAGCCACATGGCCAGGCCCAACAACATCAGAAAGGCCACCCCCAAAAAGCACACTTCCCCAACTCAATCCAATGCCATCCATGCCCTAAATGAAGTCTAAATTCAACAGACCACACAGAAAACATTAGATTAATAAAGCTGTGGCTACCTGCTCTGATCCTAGTGGATGAAAGCAGGCCTGTTGGCGGACAAGGCCAGGCAAGCTTGCAGGCCTAGGCTTCAAAATGGCCACCAGCCACATGGCCAGGCCCAACAACATCAGAAAGGCCACCCCCAAAAAGCACACTTCCCTAACTCAATCCAATGCCATCCATGCCCTAAATGAAGTCTAAATTCAACAGACCACACAGAAAACACTAGATTAATAAAGCTGTGGCTACCTGCTCTGATCCTAGTGGATGAAAGCAGGCCTGTTGGCGGACAAGGCCAGGCAAGCCTGCAGGCCTAGGCTTCAAAATGGCCACCAGCCACATGGCCAGGCCCAACAACATCAGAAAGGCCACCCCCAAAAAGCACACTTCCCCAACTCAATCCAATGCCATCCATGCCCAAAATGAAGTCTAAATTCAACAAACCACACAGAAAACACTAGATTAATAATGCTGTGGCTACCTGCTCTGAGCCTAGTGGATGAAAGCAGGCCTGTTGGCGGACAAGGCCAGGCAAGCTTGCAGGCCTAGGCTTCAAAATGGCCACCAGCCACATGGCCAGGCCCAACAACATCAGAAAGGCCACCCCCAAAAAGCACACTTCCCCAACTCAATCCAATGCCATCCATGCCCTAAATGTGCTTGAAAATGAAATACATTCAAAAAACACCAAAAGGAACAGTTGCTTCATCATGCACACACCCATGAGGCCATGCCCATGGCTAGCTCGGGCCTACTACTACTACCCACAAAAATTTCTTTTTTAAAAAGGAATGATGATAATTATCAAAAATAAATTGTAGTTACAACTGCAATGCCCACAATCAAACATACACAACAACCACTTACTTGTAAAATATCCTATTCCAAAAATCCTCAAATCCAATTGCAATGATGCAGCAGACAAAAAGAGTGACCTTTCCAGGTCCAAATCCAAAGGCAGAATGAGCAGGAGATCGACAAAGCACTGGGAGGAGCCTGCTGGACAGGAACAGGAAGTTGGAGATTCTGTGTCACTTCCTCCCTCTCTCCACCTTTTAAAAAAAGGACTCCTTGCACAAAAAAGGACAGCCAAATGTCAATGTAAGGAGTTGTTTTCCTCCAAAATCAACATTTGCAGAAGGTTCTCATGCTGCTAGAGCTGAAATTGAAAATTTTACATGTTTGAGTTCTCGAGCTTCACATTACTTCCGCCGTCGTGTCGAAAATGACATGATCGCGTTCTCTTCGTCCCTGTCGCGTTGGATATGACGTGTTCGGTGTCTCTTTCTCCTGTTCGCGTTCGATTAGACGTGCCCGCGTCCTCACCCTCTCGCTCGCGATGTAGAATGACGTATTCGAGATCTCAATCTTCACATACTCGCGCGGTGCATGATCGCGAGAAGAATGACGTGTTCGTGCAACAAATCACGTCATCGCGCGACAATGCGAGCGCAAACTGTTGCGAGACAGCGCAAAATGGCTACCAACAATCCAATATCTCGCGGAGAACGCGACCGGGTCGGGAAAACTTGTCAGCGAACGCGGGGATGCAGGTAAGGCGATCGCGCGCAAGCAAGAATGTATTTTTTTACAGCGCGAGCAAGAAACAAATTATCGCTAAGCTGCGGAATGTGGAAATTTTGACATTTTCGCGCTTTCCGCGGAACGCGAAAATGCCAAATTATCGCAATTTCCGCGAACGGAATGGAATTTTGGCCCAGGCCTAGTTTTTATGTCAAGACAATGAAACAAGGATGCATGCACTTTCATGGAAGTCTTTCTATTTAGAGAAAGGCGTAGTTATGAAAGCTGCTTGTGTACCACAATGAACTGGCTGTTGAAAAACTGTGCAAAACTTGCAAATCACACTTTTCAGTTGAGGAGAGAAGCTAAGCCATGGTGAATATTGATTAATCCAGACATGACGGAAACAGCGTGGTCCACCTGAATCCTACTCGAAGTCATACTTTTCTGGTGGGGTATACTTATTTGTTAGTAGACTGCATTCCAAATCTTTTTTTTTGCATGAATTAAAATACAATCCAGTATAATTTACAGGAACATCAACATCATGGTGCTGAAACTGTACCTGCAGAATTGCTTGTGCTTGGTTCTTCTGTCTCATGTTCACCATGTCTACATTCTTTTCTTGATTCCCTATTGTCGGATTCTAAATCATCCAATTTTATTTTGAAGTTGTTTTGCGGATGTGCATTTCTAAAAAGAAATGGGCATCATTAAAAACTCATCACCAGGCTGGCTGTATTGAATAAACTGTGAATTGTAGATGAGCTGCAGGGAGTTGAAAAATCCCTTTTAATTGCCCCTGAAAGGAGAACCAAGCATTCCTTGCATAATGCATAGTTATATTGGTAAGATGAGATTTGTGAACTTCAAATAGCTCACCTACAATGCACTATTTAGTGAATACAGCCCTGAATGCAGACACCCTTGTCATTTATTTATACAAACATGGGTAGCTATTGATGGGCACATTTAATATACACGCACACCAAGCCATTCAAAGGAGATTCGACAAAAATTCGACCAAACTATGCAAGGATCCCCCCTCACGGTTAATAAAACACACATCCACCGCCGGATGTGTAATACTTTTTATTTTACTCTCTGGAAAGGAGACGAACCTCACTTGAGAGTCACAGCGTGCTCCTGGCTGAGCCCAATGCTGAGTTATACCCACCAGTGCCCGCCGAGTGCCACACACCTCTGTGTTGTATTCCACCAGCTAGTGCGTATGCTATGACACTCTTTAGCCCATGTGCACTGTAACACCACCCCGTGAATATGTCATGCCACACTTGCCTTCGCACGGGTTATATTGTCCCATCTAACGTGCCTTCCTCGATGCCTATGTTATAACGCACAGCGCTATGCCATACATATTACAATCTGGGATCCATATCTTTGTCACAGTGCATATGCAACGTTACACTCCCCAACACATATTTTATATTACAACTTTAGAGACTAGTTAGGTTAAACAACACTGCCCTGTGCATATTACACTCCAAGGCGCATATCGCATAGCACGCGCTAGTGCCTGTGCTATCTCGCGCACTCCAATGAATCTGTCATTGTGCACAATGTATTGCATATTATATTTCACGCCCCGGTTCATCTTATATCACACTTTTTGGTGCATAGTCTCTACCATATACTATATCTAGTTTTCATTTAAAATCGTGCTCTCAGGACTATGTTCTATATAACACTGCGTCCACCTACCCTTTTCACGGGCATTAAATTTTGCGATGGGGGTGGAGGGTCAGGGGGTGTTTCTGCCAAGTGAGCCCGTAGTTCCAGTCACAAACGTCCTCTTCTTCCTGAATAAAAGTGAGATTATGCTGCATACTTGTTCATATTTTAAGTAGTTCACACAGACACACATTTTAAAAACAATAAAGTTCCTAACACCCACCTTCTCTGAACAGTTAGCTTTCTGCCCCATCCACCTCCTCCCTATCCTCTGTTGTCTGAATCCATGGACCAGCCTCCTCCCTCCTGCCATGCATGGTCTGATAAGCTGCCACTGCCCTCCATTTAGCATGATGTACCAGTCCACTCCTCCTGCCCTCCCTTGCCCAATTCTATGGCCCATCATTGACCTCCTGCTTGGCCTCTGTGCTTAGCTTGCTGCCCCTATTCTCCTTCCCCCTGCCCTCCAATGTCTTTGTGCATGCCCCTGCTCCATCCTTTTTGCCCACCATGTTCCATGGACCTGCCACTCCTATCTACTCTGAGTGTTCTGTTGAGCTACCACTCCCCTCCCACCTGCCTAGCATTGTCAGATGACTGTAACCTGTCCCTGCCACCTCCCCCCTGCCTGTCCACATGCCATGCCCCTATCCCCTTCCTCCTGTCCTCCATGGTCCATTTTACTGCCACACCCTTCTGCTCCTCCTGCCTGCCCTGTGCGGTCTGTTGTGAGGCCCCTTCCTCTGAACTCTCTTGTCTGTGCCCAGGTCCTGACCCTCCCTTCTATCCTCCATGGTCCTTTGTGCATGCCCCTGCACCCTCCTTCTTGCCCATCATAGCCATTGTGCTGCCACTAACCCTCCCGCTTGCCATGCATGGTCTTCTGTGCTGTCATGGCCCCTCCCACCTTCCCTGTGTGGTCAGCTAGCTGCCCGTGACCCCCTCCCACCTTCCCTCCATGGTCTGTGTGTATGCCATCATAGTCTCACTATTGCTCTCCAGGGTGTGTCTTGTTTCTAGTGCCCATCCTGCCTGACCTCCATGGTCATCTTGCTGCTCCTGCCCTGCCCCCTTACCCCCAGCCCTCTGTTTCCATGTGCAGACCCCTATTCCCTCCCTCCTGGCTTGTCTGTTCCATTGTAATGCCCCAGATCCGTCCCTCCTGCCCTTTATGGTCTGTGATTCTGGTCAAATCAATTAATCTCCCCTTGTCTACAACCAAAATGAATTTGATATTGTGTGATGTAACCAATGCTCATGTAAAGCACTCCAATACCTGACAAGTCTGCACCATATAAAACTGCAAATACACAAAAAATAAGTGTTTTGCACACTTCTGTCATTGGGCTACATGTGGGCTACATCTGGGTGATATTTGCGCTGCATTTGGGCTCTTTTGTCTCTGGTGGCCATCTTGGGAGATTTATTTGTTATGAAGTTTCCTAATTTCCTCATTTACTACAGTCTCCTCAGTAGGAAATGCTTTCAGTTTTTTACTTTGATTCCATCAAGAAGGTATTCAGATATGTCACACATTTGCCATAAATTCTGAATGTTAGCACTCTAGTTGCTCATTAGATCACTGTAGTAAAGTTACTGCTCACCACGGAAGTCTGCTGCTGGTAATAAAAGTGCATGTTTCAGTCTGCATTTCAGAACTTTTTTAATGAAATAGAGGAGGATTTGAGAAGTCACTCAAAAGGTGCCCTAATTTTTCTTTCTTCAGCACTAATCATAATTTCTATGGCAAAATGAACACCCTCATTGTGTTCCTTTTTAAATTAAATGTTTTAAGTGTTACCAGTTTATTCCAATCAAGATGTCTTCAGGTGTGCCATACTTTTGTCATAAGTAAGACAGTAAGTGCTCTAGTTGTTCTTAAGAACACTCTGGGACATTCTGTCATTGGGCTATACTTGGGCTACATCTGGGTGATGTTTGGGCTACATTTGGGCTCTTTTGTCTCTGGTGGCCATCTTGGGAGATTTATTTGTTATGAAGTTTCCTAATTTCCTCATTTACTGCAGTCTCCTCAGTAGGAAATACTTCCAGTCTTTTACTTTGTTTCCATCAAGAAGGCATTCAGATGTGTCACACATTTGCCATAAATTCTGAATGTTAGCACTCTAGTTGCTCATTAGATCACTGTAGTAAAGCTACTGCTCACCAGGGATGTGTGCAGCTGCTATTCAAAGTGCATGTTTCAGTCTGCATGTCAGACTTTTTTTATGAACTAGAGGAGGATTTGAGAAGTCAAAATGGGCCCTAATCTTTCTTCTGCAGCACTAATCATAATTTCTATGGCAAGATGAACGCCCTCATTTTGTTCCTTTGTAAATTAAATGTCTTAAGTTTTACCACTTTATTCCAATCAAGATGGCTTCAGGTGTGCCATACTTTTGTCATAAGTAAGACTGTTAGCACTCTAGTTGTTCGTTAGAACACTCTGGGACATTCTGTCATTGGGCTATACTTGGGCTACATCTGGGTGATATTTGGGCTACATTTGGGCTCTTTTGTCTCTGGTGGCCATCTTGGGAGATTTATTTGTTATGAAGTTTCCTAATTTCCTCATTTACTGCAGTCTCCTCAGTAGGAAATACTTTCAGTCTTTTACTTTGGATCCATGAAGAAGATATTCAGATGTGTCACACATTTGCCATAAATTCTGAATGTTAGCACTCTAGTTGCTCATTAGATCACTGTAGTAAAGCTACTGCTCACCAGGGAAGTCTGCTGCTGGTATTCAAAGTGCATGTTTCAGTCTGCATGTCAGAATTTTTTTATGAAATTGAAGAGGATTTGAGAAGTCAAAATGTGCCATAATTTTTCTTTCTGCAGCACTAATCATAATTTCTATGGCAAAATGACCCCCCTCATTTTGTTCCTTTGTAAATTTAATGTTTTAAGTGTTACCACTTTATTCCAATCAAGATGGCTTCAGGTGTGCCATACTTTTGTCATAAGTAAGACTGTTAGCACTCTAGTTGTTCGTTAGAACACTCTGGGACATTCTGTCATTGGGCTATACTTGGGATACATCTGGGTGATATTTGTGCTACATTTGGGCTCTTTTGTCTCTGGTTGCCATTTTGGGGGACTTATTTGTTATGAAGTTTCCTAATTTCCTCATTTACTACAGTCTCCTCAGTAGGAAATACTTTCAGTGTTTTACTTTGATTCCATCAAGAAGGCATTCAGATGTGTCACACATTTGCCATAAATTCACAATGTTAGCACTCTAGTTGCTTATTAGATCACTGTAGTAAAGCTACTGCTCACCAGGGAAGTCTGCTGCTGATATTGAAAGTGCATGTTTCAGTCTGCATGTCAGAATTCTTTATTGAAATAGAAGAGAATTTGAGAAGTCACTCAAAATGTGCCCTAATTTTTATTTCTGCAGCACTAATCATACATTCTATGGCAAAATGAACCCCCTCATTTTGTTCCTTTTTAAATTAAATGTTTTAAGAGTTACCACTTTATTCCAATCAAGATGGCTTCAGGTGTGCAATACGTTTGTCATAAGTAGGACTGTTAGCGCTCTAGTTGTTCTTTAGAACACTCTGGGAAGCTGCAGTATAACACAAAGGAATCAACTGACAGTCTCTGCCCTTGTTGGATGTACAAGTTTTACTGAGAATGTCAGACTTCATTCTCACATGACTGAGAAAGATAATGTGAATTTACAGAAAATATGCTCTCAGTTTAGCTTATAGATCACCTTCCAAACCTCTGTGGGAAAAGCATGAGAAAATAGTTTTCTCTCAAACATGATTTATGATATCACAGCAGAAGGCTTTTTCACATGGTAAAATCACCTTAGAACACACCACAATTCCTAAAATGAGTATGGTACCATCAACAAATGATTTATAATGTAACTAAAGTCTTAAAACCTTCTATTAACTGCAATGCTTTTTAATGAGGTGCTATCATGTATATTGGTCCCAAGATGGCTGCCAACACTTCTTGGATGAAGTACTGACAGCCAATCAGATCTCACGATGAGATGTGTGGTTAGGCTCCGCCCAGATATATCTATCTATTTAACTCAAATTTTCTCAGGAACTACTGAACAGATTTACATCATTTAAGCAAAAGGCATGAGTCTGAACTGAGGACTACCTCTTTGCCAAATTTGGTGTAATTCCGTTCATCAGTTCGGGCTGTAGCTGCGTCAACAGGTACTATGGGAAAATGCATGGGGAAAATGCGTTTTGGGAACCCCCTTTTTTCTCGGCCCCCGCTTGACAAATCACCGTGAAACTTTCAGGATAGGAGCAGACCGGAGCTGGCCAAAAGTTTGGAAAATGTCGCGAAGATTCGTCAATCGGCGCCAACGTTATTCCAAATAGAATGTTGTTGATTTCCTATGGAAAATAGGTCCTAACTATAACTACCTATTGCGACTGCCAGTAGGTAATATATATATATATATTCACTGAAAAAACCATGGGTTTCACACACGTTATAGTTAGGAATTAGCATTTAAAAAACCTTAGAAATTCAATGTCACTGACCATGTCATGAGTGATGTAATATGTGACGTCATCAGTAGTGCATTGCGGGCGCGCGAGTTATAGTTAGCTGAACTAACTATAACGGGGGAATTTCATTGGTTTTTTACGAGTGAAATGTCCAGCTAACTATAACATGTGTGAAACCTTTGGTTTTTTCATTGAATTTCTAAGGTTTTTTAAATGCTAATTCCTAACTATAACGTGTGTGAAACCCATGGTTTTTTCAGTGAATTTCAAAGGTTTTTTAAATGCTAATTCCTAACTATAACGTGTGTGAAACCCATGGTTTTTTCAGTGAATTTGCAAGGTTTTTTAAATGCTAATTTTTTTTTTTTTCTTCTATTTTTTTTTACATATTTTTATTTTAATTTTCTATCCTTTTTTAAAGACTATGGTTAAATTTTTAAAATTCTATAATATGTTTTTTTAATATATTTTATAAAATAAACAGGTAAAATTTATTAGCAATACATTTTTTCCTTTTTTTTTAATTTTTTTTTTAGTACGCGTACCGTAAGCTTACGGTAAGCGTACGGTTTACGCAATGTCCGTAATTTATCTATGCTGTTTGCGTATAGTTACGCAATTTGCGTAGCCGCGCGTACTCCGCGTGGGGCGCGTACGCGTGTACGCTACACGCGCACGTTACGCGGAAGTGTCGGGGAGTGACTGTTATGCGCATGCGCGCAAGCGCGTGTCTTTTTTACGCGCATGCGTACTGTTGCCGTAAGCGTACCGTAACCGTACGGTAGGTCATGTGATCATGAAATACAACTTTTGATTGGTTGAAACTACTTTCAGTTCTAGAACTCTCCTACACCACACCCATTCCCCTCATTTCTGCTTGTGATCCCTTAGGAGAAGGAGCTGGGTTGTCTTTGTGATACGATGGCAGAACAGCAGAGCTCTTCTGAGAGTGAGGCTAGCAGCACTACCTTGAGGCAGAGAGCGAGGAAACAAAAGACCTCTTACGTATGGGAGTATTTTACTTTTCCAGAAGGCCAGCAAAAGGTAAATGCACCCTTAGTGACTTGCAAGCTGTGTAAGCGTGTACTTTCAAGAGGTAATCCTGACAGGAAGTATTCCTTTGGGAATCACACCATGATGAGACACCTTAAGGATGTACACAGAAGGACACATGCTCGACTTACTGAAGGTAACCCTTCAGTAAATCAACCAAGCACATCCACAGCAGCTCAGCCTGGACCATCATCTGCAGAGCCGAGTCCTTCTTCTGCAGGTCAGGTGAGCCCTTCATCTGTGGGGGGAGCATCTCCTTTTTCTGGTCCTCTGGAAATTAACCCTCGGTTTGCGAGGGTTGAAGTACGGTGCGCCCATTGTCATGATCTAATTACTTATAGGGAGACCAGTGTTTCACTAGTGAACAGTAAAATAGATCAGCACACTTGTCGTACCGTCTAATATTCCCAATCTTTCTTTCCTCTGTCCCTGCATGAACACAACGGCTCTTTTAAGAGCCAACCTTACCTTTCATCTATTTTTTATATATTTTTTTAAAAACTTTTTTTTTTTTTTTTTACCGTACGCGTAATTTTTTTTTTTTTTTTTAAAAACACTAAAAATCAATTATCACATTACAAGGTCCTTGAGAGACTACAATTAAAAACTGCAAATGTGATTGTAGAGAAGTGGAAAAAAGGGACCATGACATTATTGACTTACCATACCCACTCAAAAAAAGATTTATTCATTTAATTTATTTTTAATTGCTTTTAAAATGGTTATAGTTTTCGAAAAATTTCTATCTCAATCTGAAAAAAAAGAAAAAAGTATTAATATTTAATAAAACATTTAATAATACAGTACACATATTTACATATTTTTCAAAAAATATTTTTGCCTTTTTTTTGCTGTTTTCAGAAAATATTGCATTTCACTATAAATTGTGAAAGCAATTGCATTCATCATTTAACAGCAGGCAAAAAAAAATTAACAATCTCAAAGATTGTTTTTAAAAAAGCCCAGAATCTCTTTTTTCATAAACATAACTTTAAAGAAATGCATAATATTCTAAAAAAATATCATCTAATATCTATACTTATTTCATTAAAATACCGTCTGATATTTTTGTTTCAGAAGAATAATCACAATAATATATGTCAAATAACTCCACAATACATCTGGTTCCATTTCCTTTAGGCCAAATAGTAATTTTTAAATTCTTTTTTTGTTTAATTTCCAATGGTAATCCAATAAAAAACAAAAGTTTAAATTGTACAGATGTCACCGTTTCTCTGTAACATTTTGGTTTCCGAAAGATTAATTAATAATTAAATAAGTCCACAATAGAATTGTTTACTTTTCCGCATGGCCAAATAGTAATTTTAAAAATCTTTTTTGAAAAAATTTCCAATGGCAATCCAATAACATTCCAAAATTTAAATTGTGCAGATGTTACCGATTTTTTCTAAATTTTTGGTTTTCCAAAGTTTCCTTAAAAAATGGAAAAATTCCACATTACAATTGGTTACCTTTCCATTAGGCCAAATGATAATTTGTTAAATCTTTTTATTTGTAAATTCCAAATGGTAATCCAATAAAATGGTAAAATTGTTTTCTCCAGATGTTGTCAAATCTCTCTAAAATTTAGGTTTCAGGAAGATTAGATAGGAATTTGCTAAATCAAAAGGCAAACGTTGCTTAAAAATCAATTGGGAATCATTACACAGTGTCCAGCCTTTTTCACATTTAAGATAAACTGTGTAATGACCAGAAGTTACAGTAGGTCCATCATGGAAAATTATTGCAACTGTTACAAAAGTTTTTCCTGAAATTGATAATTGCTGTCCTGTAAACTTCTTTATTAAAGTATCCAATTTTGAACCATCAGCTCTACATCGTTGCATCATTAAAATTACATACTGTGTGTATTCCTTTAAAATTAATGTTGAAAACATGTCAGGTTTACACTCACTGCATTGCATGCTATGATTAGCATCTTTAACTAATTTAGCAAAAGTGACTGTTTTACTCTCTGGCAATGTCAAATAAATAAACCTTTCAGAATCAACATTAGAGCCACATATATTATAACAGTTTTCACAACTATGTTCCCATTTATAAGAGAGACCAAATAAATTTTCAATGTTAACCCCTTCTTCTTCCAGTACCTGAAGAAAATAAATCAAGAATTCCTGTGCGTCTTGCTGTACATTTTGAGAAAACTGTGTTCGTCCTGAACATACATCTAAAACTTTTCTAATTTCAGTAGCACTTTCTATTTGAGTTTTATCATTACTCAGCTTTTCAAAAAGGAGACTCAGCACAGTACAGAATCTTTTTCCCTGATTTACTATTATCTGCTCTTGCAAACTTTCCAGATAAAATGCAACATTCAGCACTACATTAGCGTAGCAGTTGACACCAGAGCTATTTTCAAAATAACATCCTACAACCTGTTCTTCATTTTCCTTATTCTTTTTGCTTGCAATTACATCACTCCTCTTTTTTTTCCTCCTCTCTACATCTTCATTACAGATATTCTCATTTCTCCTTTTACGAGAAACTACACGTTTCTCCAACACAGGATACTGACCTAAATGAGGAGCATAGCTTCTTCTTAATCTATTATACTCCTTTACACAGTTTGTATCTGCACTAACTTTTGAATCATCAAAGTCTATCATGAATAAACCTGATAATGTTTTCACTCGTGACAAAGCAACATATGCCATACCTTCTTTGAACACAGTTGAACCAATGTTCACAAATGCACAATCTACAGTCAATCCTTGAGACTTGTGAATAGTTACAGCATATGCTAGAGAAAACGGAAACTGCTTCCTACGTACATATAAGTCTTTCACAAGCATGAAACGAACTGTACAACGACAAATATCTTTAACTTCTTCTGTCTGATCAAATTTTATTTTTAAACATTCAATTCCATCTTTTTTCTGATAATTAATAAAACCCACAACTCTTCCCATAGCTCCATTAACTAAACCTTTTTCAACATCCAAATTTCTCCTTAAAAATACTCTACAGTTCATGCAAACATATAGATTTTTTTCTAATCCAGCTGTTTTGGAAATCTTCTTCTCTAGTGAATCCAATTTATTTTTCAGTGTGCCTGTTAATGTGACAGTAATTCTTCCATCCTCAATTTTGTCCACTGCTTCCAATTTCCTGATATCTTCCTTTTCCAATTTCAAAAGCTCCTCATTGAATATTGAGCATTCACGTAGAGTTGGCATTAAGCAGATGACACTTTTGTTTTCTGCAATGTTCTTGTATATCTTC
The DNA here is from genome assembly GCF_964204655.1 of Triturus cristatus. Lineage (NCBI taxonomy): Eukaryota > Metazoa > Chordata > Amphibia > Caudata > Salamandridae > Triturus > Triturus cristatus. The sequence continues at coordinate 745,559,987 of NC_140583.1, forward strand.
TCTGCAACTATTTCTTCCTTTGGAAATAAATTATGTAGCAGCCGAGTCTGTAATGCTTTTTTGCCAGCTTCTGTGAGTAGTCCAATCCTGATATCTTTCAGAATACTTCCATATTCTTCATCGTTTGCTTGCCTCATATTAGTTGTAAGTTCCTTGTACTCAAAGAAGGACCAAATATTTGTATTACCGATGCTTCCCAATGACTTCTTTGTGTCTTCATGTGTCACAGTATTAAACACTGGTTGTCCTTTAACTGGAGTAAGTTGCAAAAGATCTCCAAAAACTATGACGTGTTTTCCTCCAAATAACACGTCATAGTCTGACTTCAGAATTTGCTGCATTCTTAAATGCACAAAGGCAAGCATTAAGTTCGATACCATGCTCACCTCATCAATAATGAGAACTTGCATCTTCTTCAATACTCTTGAAACTTCCAAGCATGCTTCTCCAGTTAGCTTGTTGTATTGTATTTTGTTCTCATGCTCCACTGGTAACATTAGCAAACGATGTAAAGTGATTCCTTTTATGTTATATGCTGCTAACCCAGTTGGAGCAGTAACCACACAAGACAAAGTAGAATCCGTTTTTTGCTGTAGGTAGCTTCTGATGACTTTTATTAGGAAACTTTTTCCAGTTCCAGCTTGTCCGCTTACATACATCCTGATTGGATGAAATGATGTGCATGAGCACTCTTTTTTTTCATGTAGAAATCCGTGATCAATTTTGTTTCTGATCTCTTCATAAATTTGTTGCTGCTCTTGATTCAGTTGTCTTTCCAAATTTTGTAAGTCTATAAATTCTTCTTGAGCTTGATTCATAGCTGTTTCCACTTCATTCATGGCTATTTGTGCTTCATTTTCAACGATTGGTTGTCCTAGGGGATCTTGACTGAGTGTTCCTGAACTTTGGCTGTCCTGAGAACTGTCTCTAGCTATTTCTGCTGCAATTGTAGTTTCCTGTTCAATTTCTTCATTTATCATTTGCAGATAAGTTGTGAATGTTCTGCATTGTATGCTGTCTTTGCAAGCATTAAATGAATCTTCATAGCTTTGAAATTCTCCCAGTAGTTCATCCTCTGTAAGCCATGTTTTAAACAGCTGTAAAAGAGCCAAGTAGTAAAATTCCTTTTTGTCAGTAGTGTCGCAACTCAGCTTCCGGTGATTTATCAAACTTCCTTTTGTTTGCTTCACCAAACATCCTTCCTCACCAATGACTTTATATTTTCCATCTTCTGCGGCTTTCCGTGAATAAATGTAGTTCTGCAGCACTTCATAGAGACGTTCTCCAGATGATGACTTCTCTTTGGGTAATATGTATCCAACATGTTTGATTTCAAAATATCTGTACATTCTGGGTCATTCTCGGCCAAATATTCAATTTCTCCAACAGATTTCAGTACCCGATTTCTCATTGCTGCAAGGCCTAAACTTGCCCAAATTATTCTTCTTGATTTCGAGTAGAGACTTGCAGAAGATAACCTATCTGAACATTCGTAGGATCCAATTTCTCGATGCGATAACATCTTCAAACTGAAACTGTACAGCTTCTTACTGACAGTTTTCTCGTGAGAAATCTCTTCCCACATTTCCTTCAATTCTGTTTTTTCTGATTTCGTAATGTAAGACGTTACATATCGAGCAACAGCAATGGAATTGTCAGCTACATACTGTATATCCATGTTAGCGTTCCACATGGATAAAATCACTGGGTTGTAGTCATTTATATTTTTTGATTCTTCTTTTCTTTTAAGGTTGTAGGTATTCTTAGGTGATTTTCTTGTGATAGTATGTCTCACAGCTGACATAAAACTGTTAACTCTTCCATTTGAAAGAACAGGTCTAGGAAATCCAAATCGACATTTAGTGTAGTATTTATCTTTGCTCTTGTATTTCCGTCGACAGTATTTTCCACACCGATGACTTTGGAAACGTAAAATTTGCTCCTTTAACTTTTTCTCTTCTGTGCTTTTTGGTATAGCACATGTTGCATATTCTTCAATGTAAGATAACACTGCTTCATCAGTATCTGTTCCAAACTTTGGGGCATCCTTGATCCACAACAGCATATGAATATGAGGAGCACCTCTTGCCTGGTACTCTTTTCTCCAAAAGAAATCCACTACTTCTCCTAGAGGTGGATTTTTTTTATTGCAGATGAAGGACATCATAGCCTCAAATCTATGATTGAAATATCTGCAAACATTAACCGGATCCAATGAGCACAGTTCTCCTGCTGTCTTGTATTCGATGTTTTTAATGTTTGAATTTGCCTCTCGTAGAAAATCCAGTAAATCATCCCAAGCGTACTCGGCACAGCTTAGGGTAAGGAACCATGTTGGAGTTCCTAAATTCCGTAACATGCATTTTAATTCACCATGGCGTCGGTACCAATATTCATTTGTCCCACGCTGACAAGCCATCAGATTGATCAGTTGTGTTTCCAAATGATCATCTCGGTGCTGCACTTTCTCCATAAAATCCTTAGCAGACACATTTTGTAAATGTACTCCACTTTTTAAAATGTGATTTACTGCATAAGACAGTGCAGACAAGTCTCTTTCAAATAAAAGATGGAACAAATAAGGAATACTTTGTCGAAATCTGGGATCTTCAGCATATAGTCTTGTAGTCCGATACTCAGAAGCTGGAATCTGTTCCGGACGTTCATCGTATCGTCCTCCTTTTCCTTTAGGAAACAGCTGGGGAAAACATCGAGCTTCCAAGCGCTCCTCCCGTACACTCACGGGAGTTCCTTTTGCTTTCTTCATCTGAAATAGATCAATATTGTCTCCCATAACTTCTTTTGAATGAAGAGGATGTATGCTAAAATGTTCATAAATTTCTTCTTCCTTTGACTTGTCCACTTTTTCAATTTGTCCAGTTGGTGTTTCTGTGTCTTCTTGTAAATCTACTTCTTCTTCTTCTTCTATATAAATTGATTCATACCATTTGTTATTCCTTTTCAAATACAAATTTGCTCTTTGTACTTTCCGTACATCTACCAGCTCCTGCCAAATCTTCTTATTCTTTGTAGGTACACCATTAACCAGAATAATTAATGGTTCAGTTTCCAAAGTATCCGCATCAATAGTTTCCATATTTTTTTTCAAATCCAAGGGCAAATACACCACTCTACCTTTTAAACCTCTCAGTAAATCTGAAGGAGGTAATTTACCAGTTTTGGGCTCCATACGTACTATGGTCTGGAACGGATGAACACATTGAATGAGTATAGACTCATATGTATTTAATTCAGAAAGTTCAGCAGGAATAGCATCCAATTCTAAATTATTATGTACAGCTCTGGTTGGCATTCTATTTTCCTCTAACTTGTTGTAACAGTATTTACAAATACGCTGAACTTCACCCAATTCAAAACAATTTTCAAGAAATATATAGGTGGCAAAATCCTTCCACTTATAATTATCTTCATTTTCACTCTTTCTGTAGAGATCAACATACCTGGTTTGTTTTCTATAATGAGTTCTGCGGCAACAAATACAAGTATTATTTGGTCTTTCATTAGAGATTATTGCAAATTTTGTTATGTGATCATTAAATGTCTTACTTACAGAGGGTTCTACATTTTCTTCCACTTCTTCCTCATTTACTGTGTCCTTCTCTGCACTGTTTTGTTCAGGACCAAAGTAACAAAACTGAATTTCATCAACAACCTTCTCTACATCTGATACCGTTCCACGGAACAGAGCCCTATTCAATTCATCTAACTTTATTGCTGGACTTTTAGCAAAATACAACCGTCTCACAAACTTTCTCATTTCAGTATAATGAACAGCCAGCATCCTAAAATGATGGAAAACACTATTACACACTTTTCTAGATAGACAAGCCAGAGAATGACCCTGCAAACCAGTATTCTCTCTCACTCTGCATGGATCTAGACTTTGAAGCACCTTAATCTTCTGTTTCACACTTTTTTTGCTATATTCTCTTAGAAACTCACGAAATTTATCAATAGATTCCTGACGCACAGTGCAAATACTACTACAATTCCAAGTGTACACTGGGGCTTTAGGACGTCTCCCCATAGCCTCATCCGCCATCACTTGTACCTCATCTCTTGGAACCATTATCTCCTTCTCCATTATGCAACCATTTTTCACTTCATAAGCACGACCTCTGGTGTCAACTGCATGCAGCAAACTATTACTTTGAAAATAACTCTCTTCATTAAAAAAAGGTTCACTACTTGAACTATGCATCCATTTTCCTAAAAACACTTTACAAAAGTTTGTTCTGTTCACTACTCTTTTCCTTTTGCTATGTGATTTCAGTACATTAACCATTTTGTCTAATGTACGCATCCTATTCAAAATTAAAATGAATAGTTTCCTTTTTAATTCTAATGCCTTTGCTGCAATGGCTTCAATTTCTTTTTTTCTCTTATAAAACTTTGCCTTTTGCTTATATTTCTTCACATCCTTTATCAAATTGGACATAACTCTCCTCTGAAACATTTTTCTACGTATCTCTTTAAATGCTGTTTTTCTGTTTAAGTTTATCTTTTTAGTTGCAGAAGGTATATTTGCATTAACTAAATTCTCAATTTTTTCCTGTCCTTTTCGATTGAAATCATTCTTTCCAGTACAGACATTTTGTACATTTTTCCTTTTTTTGAATATGTTCCTTAGAAAATCTTTTGTTTGCTTACCAGAAGATTTTTTCTTCTTCCCAACATGAGCATCTTCAACTAACTTAGGTCCTCCAGTTGTCTTCAAATATAGGTTTTTTTTCTGCTCTTTTTTTACTCTGGATTTTGTAGGCATCTTAAATTTTGTTCACTGCTCTTCAGCAATACCTGAAAAAAACTAAAAAAAAATTCCTTTATTTTATTTAAATATATTACTACATTTGTTTTCACATTAGTCACAAAACGAAATTTCTTTGCCAATTTGAAAGCACACTTACTGTTTTTTTTTTTGGCAAGTGATAAACACTTTTACAGACTGACACATTATGAATCCACTTTTCAGATTTTTTAAAAAGCACATGTCCAAACTGCTTTTTCAGACCATCACCATTTGTAACCTGGGTGACTGCCTACACTCCAGCAAGGGCAACCAGCCTTAGTGATGCTGAATGTATTTGCATTACTGACTGAAACCTCAAATCCCACTCGCTTGTGAATACTGTGCATGATTCCACATGGTAAGCAGCTACCTGTGTGCTAAGAGTCAGCTTCTGCACCAAAAAAAGGCTCCCCCTTTCCATCTAATGCAACTGTGAAATCACCAGAGCAATACGCAATAAATCTCTGCCTGTAATTCCTATTTGCACACAGAGTCATGTTTTCACATTAGTCACAAAACGAAATTTCTTTGCCAATTTGAAAGCACACTTACTGCTCTTTTTTTTGGCAAGTGATAAACACTTTTACAGACTGACACATTATGAATCCACTTTTCAGATTTTTTACAAAGCACATGTCCAAACTGCTTTTTCAGACCAGCATCATTTGTAACCTGGTTGTCTGCCTACACTCCAGCAAGGGCAACCAGCCTTAGTGATGCTGAATGTATTTGCATTACTGACTGAAACCTCAAACCCCACTCGCTTGTGAATACTGTGCATGATTCCACATGGTAAGCAGCTACCTGTGTGCTAAGAGTCAGCTTCTGCACCAAAAAATGGCTCCCCCTTTCCATCTAATGCAACTGTGAAATCACCAGAGCAATACGCAATAAATCTCTGCCTGTAATTCCTATTTGCACACAGAGTCATGTTTTCACATTAGTCACAAAACGAAATTTCTTTGCCAATTTGAAAGCACACTTACTGCTCTTTTTTTTGGCAAGTGATAAACACTTTTACAGACTGACACATTATGAATCCACTTTTCAGATTTTTTAAAAAGCACATGTCCATTCTGCTTTTTCAGACCAGCACCATTTGTAACCTGGGTGTCTGCCTACACTCCAGCAAGGGCAACCAGCCTTAGTGATGCTGAATGTATTTGCATTACTGACTGAAACCTCAAACCCCACTCGCTTGTGAATACTGTGCATGATTCCACATGGTAAGTAGCTGGCTGTGTGCTAAGAGTCAGCTTCTGCACCAAAAAAAGGCTCCCCTTTCCTTCTAATGCAACTGTGAAATCACCAGAGCAATACGCAATAAATCTCTGCCTGTAATTCCTATTTGCACACAGAGTCATGTTTTCACATTAGTCACAAAACGAAATTTCTTTGCCAATTTGAAAGCACACTTACTGCTCTTTTTTTTGGCAAGTGATAAACACTTTTACAGACTGACACATTATGAATCCACTTTTCAGATTTTTTACAAAGCACATGTCCAAACTGCTTTTTCAGACCAGCATCATTTGTAACCTGGGTGTCTGCCTACACTCCAGCAAGGGCAACCAGCCTTAGTGATGCTGAATGTATTTGCATTACTGACTGAAACCTCAAACCCCACTCGCTTGTGAATACTGTGCATGATTCCACATGGTAAGCAGCTACCTGTGTGCTAAGAGTCAGCTTCTGCACCAAAAAAAGGCTCCCCCTTTCCTTCTAATGCAACTGTGAAATCACCAGAGCAATACGCAATAAATCTCTGCCTGTAATTCCTATTTGCACACAGAGTCATGTTTTCACATTAGTCACAAAACGAAATTTCTTTGCCAATTTGAAAGCACACTTACTGCTCTTTTTTTTGGCAAGTAATAAACACTTTTACAGACTGACACATTATGAATCCACTTTTCAGATTTTTTACAAAGCACATGTCCAAACTGCTTTTTCAGACCAGCATCATTTGTAACCTGGGTGTCTGCCTACACTCCAGCAAGGGCAACCAGCCTTAGTGATGCTGAATGTATTTGCATTACTGACTGAAACCTCAAACCCCACTCGCTTGTGAATACTGTGCATGATTCCACATGGTAAGCAGCTACCTGTGTGCTAAGAGTCAGCTTCTGCACCAAAAAAGGCTCCCCCTTTCCTTCTAATGCAACTGTGAAATCACCAGAGCAATACGCAATAAATCTCTGCCTGTAATTCCTATTTGCACACAGAGTCATGTTTTCACATTAGTCACAAAACGAAATTTCTTTGCCAATTTGAAAGCACACTTACTGCTCTTTTTTTTGGCAAGTAATAAACACTTTTACAGACTGACACATTATGAATCCACTTTTCAGATTTTTTACAAAGCACATGTCCAAACTGCTTTTTCAGACCAGCATCATTTGTAACCTGGGTGTCTGCCTACACTCCAGCAAGGGCAACCAGCCTTAGTGATGCTGAATGTATTTGCATTACTGACTGAAACCTCAAACCCCACTCGCTTGTGAATACTGTGCATGATTCCACATGGTAAGCAGCTACCTGTGTGCTAAGAGTCAGCTTCTGCACCAAAAAAAGGCTCCCCATTTCCTTCTAATGCAACTGTGAAATCACCAGAGCAATACGCAATAAATCTCTGCCTGTAATTCCTATTTGCACACAGAGTCATGTTTTCACATTAGTCACAAAACGAAATTTCTTTGCCAATTTGAAAGCACACTTACTGCTCTTTTTTTTGGCAAGTGATAAACACTTTTACAGACTGACACATTATGAATCCACTTTTCAGATTTTTTACAAAGCACATGTCCAAACTGCTTTTTCAGACCAGCATCATTTGTAACCTGGGTGTCTGCCTACACTCCAGCAAGGGCAACCAGCCTTAGTGATGCTGAATGTATTTGCATTACTGACTGAAACCTCAAACCCCACTCACTTGTGAATACTGTGCATGATTCCACATGGTAAGCAGCTACCTGTGTGCTAAGAGTCTGCTTCTGCACCAAAAAATGTCTCCCCCTTTCCATCTAATGCAACTGTGAAATCACCAGAGCAATACGCAATAAATCTCTGCCTGTAATTCCTATTTGGACACAGAGTCATGTTTTTACATTAGTCACAAAACGAAATTTCTTTGCCAATTTGAAAGCACACTTACTGCTCTTTTTTTTGGCAAGTGATAAACACTTTTACAGACTGACACATTATGAATCCACTTTTCAGATTTTTTACAAAGCACATGTCCAAACTGCTTTTTCAGACCAGCATCATTTGTAACCTGGGTGTCTGCCTACACTCCAGCAAGGGCAACCAGCCTTAGTGATGCTGAATGTATTTGCATTACTGACTGAAACCTCAAACCCCACTCGCTTGTGAATACTGTGCATGATTCCACATGGTAAGCAGCTACCTGTGTGCTAAGAGTCAGCTTCTGCACCAAAAAAAGGCTCCCCCTTTCCTTCTAATGCAACTGTGAAATCACCAGAGCAATACGCAATAAATCTCTGCCTGTAATTCCTATTTGCACACAGAGTCATGTTTTCACATTAGTCACAAAACGAAATTTCTTTGCCAATTTGAAAGCACACTTACTGCTCTTTTTTTTGGCAAGTAATAAACACTTTTACAGACTGACACATTATGAATCCACTTTTCAGATTTTTTACAAAGCACATGTCCAAACTGCTTTTTCAGACCAGCATCATTTGTAACCTGGGTGTCTGCCTACACTCCAGCAAGGGCAACCAGCCTTAGTGATGCTGAATGTATTTGCATTACTGACTGAAACCTCAAACCCCACTCGCTTGTGAATACTGTGCATGATTCCACATGGTAAGCAGCTACCTGTGTGCTAAGAGTCAGCTTCTGCACCAAAAAAAGGCTCCCCCTTTCCTTCTAATGCAACTATGAAATCACCAGAGCAATACGCAATACATCTCTGCCTGTAATTCCTATTTGCACACAGAGTCATGTTTTCACATTAGTCACAAAACGAAATTTCTTTGCCAATTTGAAAGCACACTTACTGCTCTTTTTTTTGGCAAGTAATAAACACTTTTACAGACTGACACATTATGAATCCACTTTTCAGATTTTTTACAAAGCACATGTCCAAACTGCTTTTTCAGACCAGCATCATTTGTAACCTGGGTGTCTGCCTACACTCCAGCAAGGGCAACCAGCCTTAGTGATGCTGAATGTATTTGTATTACTGACTGAAACCTCAAACCCCACTCGCTTGTGAATACTGTGCATGATTCCACATGGTAAGCAGCTACCTGTGTGCTAAGAGTCTGCTTCTGCACCAAAAAATGTCTCCCCCTTTCCATCTAATGCAACTGTGAAATCACCAGAGCAATACGCAATAAATCTCTGCCTGTAATTCCTATTTGCACACAGAGTCATGTTTTCACATTAGTCACAAAACGAAATTTCTTTGCCAATTTGAAAGCACACTTACTGCTCTTTTTTTGGCAAGTGATAAACACTTTTACAGACTGACACATTATGAATCCACTTTTCAGATTTTTTACAAAGCACATGTCCAAACTGCTTTTTCAGACCAGCATCATTTGTAACCTGGGTGTCTGCCTACACTCCAGCAAGGGCAACCTGCCTTAGTGATGCTGAATGTATTTGCATTACTGAGTCCAACCTCAAACCCTTAAACTATTCTTTTATTATACCAGTACACCTTAATTTATTGTGAAAACATAGTCCATATTATTTTACATGTTCCTCACATTTAAATTTCTCCCAAAACAGAAAATAATAAACACAACTTCAACAAAAAGAATTGCATTTCTATTATTCATTTCTTAATTTACCATATACATCCCCTCTCAGACTCTAAACTCACCTTTAAAATTAGTTAGTTGTGAAAGAAATGTGGCACTCAAACAGCAGATTATCAGAGCCAGGATCTCTGTTCTCTACACCTCTCTCCTCTCAGCAGAACCAGATAATGGCAAACTTTCCCTCTCTTTTTCCACACATATACATGTTAGTTTCAAATCTCAGTGCTTGCCCCTTTTTTTCAAATGTAATCACACATTTCTATTGGTTGAAAACCAACCCTTTTCCAAAAGTACCCTTCCCCCAACTTGACTTCTGCCTAGTACCCTTCCCCCAACTTGACTTCTGCCTGCTATCATAGCAACAGCTCATGGAACACTGCTGTGTGGAGTCAGGTCAGAAGTTCGCCAAACAATGTTTCAATTCCACAGAGCAAGAGTGCTTGACTTTTCAAACCTAACAGCAAATCCATAGTACTGTTCTTTGGTAACACATTTTTCTGTACCAATACAAAACATGCTTCTATTAATTTACACATACAGCCTAGTTTTTATTCTAGAATGGTATGAAACAGCCAATCAGTTCTTTTTTTTTTGAAAAAAATATGTATGCCTCCATTTCCAAACTGTCTTTCTTTTCATATTGCCATTCTACTGAAAGACACCTCCTGAGTGCATCCAGTTCTCCTTTGAAGATGTTCACAGTGTGGATTGTAGGGCACAGCTATGTCTTCTGGAGTGAAAAGTATGCAGAGAAAACAGATATGGTGAGAGACCTTGCTTTGCCAAATGTAGACATTAAATGGATTGGTCAGAGAGGGTTAAAGTGGCACCAATTAATGCCATTGGTGAAATCCTTCATGCACATCCAACACCCTGACCTCATAATAGTGCACTGTGGTGGCAATGACCTAGGCACTTTGACTGGGGTTGGTCTGGAAATGCTTATGAAGGAGACCTTTGCACAACTGTTTTCACTTTTCCCTAAAACTGCCTTTGTGTTTTCTAACATATGCCAAAGGCAAAAATGGAACTGGTCCAATCATTTCTGTCCGCAGATTGACAAAGCAAGAAAGCACGTCAACAAATCTGTTTCTGCTTTCCTCCGTGACTATGGTATGGGTTCCATTTACCACAACAACTTGCGTTATGACATGCAAGACATTTATAGAGGAGATGGTGTACACTTCAATGATGAAGGGAACAGAGTCTTCCTCTTGAACCTTAGACTCTGCATCGGTACTTACTTGTAGGTACCACAAAAAAATCACTTCATAAACACAACGGCTCTTTTTAGAGCCCCCTAATATCTAAACACTTAAATCTGATTTTCATTTCTTTTTTTCTTTTTTTTTTACCGTACGCTTACCGTACGCGTACCCCGTGATTTTTTTTAAAATCAATAAATGTTTTCTTTGTACTTTTCTGTCCTTCTTTGACCCCCTTACAAATGTTAGGGGGTCTGTAACTCTCCTCCTTGCCCCGTTTTCTTGTTATCACTCTTTTTTTTCTGAGTGAAACACACGAAATGGTGGCCGCCGCTTCCTGGTTTCGACCGATTCGAATGTTTACTAAGATCTAAGAGCCAATCAGAATCGCGCTCGCGCACGCCACCGTACGCGTACGGTAAGCGTACCGTAAGCGCACCGTAAGCTGGCTCAGATATATATATTGATTTAAAGGCTATTTTCTCAGAATCTACTGAACAGATTTACACCAAACCTGCAAAAGGCACTTCCTTGACCTGAGGACTACCTCTCTGCCAAATTTCTAGTAATTCTGTTCAGCCGTTCGGGCTGTAGCCCTGTCTAAAGGTCCTATGGAAAAATGCATGGGAAAAACGCGTTTTGGGACCCCCCTTTTATCTCAGCCCCCGCTTGACGAATCCCCCCGAGACTTTCAGGGAAGGAGCGGAGCATAGCGCCCCACCTATTTTGAAAAATTCGCGAGGATTCGTCAACCGGCGCCAAAGTTATTCAAAATAGAATATTGCGGATTTCCTATGGAAACGTGGTCCTAACTATAACTATCTACTGGCGACCGCCAGTAGGTAATATATATATATATATATATATATATACACACACACACATCTAGAAGCAGAGAGGAGTTGGCATAGCAGCTAGGGTGATGGACCTCAAATATGGGGAACTGGGTTCAAGGCTCGGCAATGACGCTGAACATTCTGTGATTCTGGGCAATCACTTAATCTCCCTGTGCCTAACAAAAGATAAATGTGTTCTCGTGTAATGCAATTGGTGCTATGTAAAGGGCTCTGATACCCGATCCGGGTCAAGTTTGTGCTACAAAAAACTCTGTAAAACAAAAAATAAAAAGCAAAGTAACATCCCACTCAGGATTCTTTAATATGCATTTATTTAGCACATAGTCCCAGTCTGTAACAGACTGCGACTATGTGCTAAATAAATGCATACTGAATAATCCTGACTGCGATGTTACTTTGCTTCTAGAAAATTAACTTGGACCACGGATTCGGCATCACTATCGCACCCGCTGCTGAGCACTCTAGCAAAGAATCCCTTTGAACTCTATATGCACAGCAGTAGCTACAGCACTAGATTGCACACACAGCACCAGATTACCAGATTGCACCATAAACTCCACAGCACTTGCCTTGGCACTGGATGGCATATATTCACCATAATATATAATCCCACAACAGCAGGGGTATAACCACACAACACCAGATGATCCTATAACCCAATAACCCTGTGGAGGCATATCATATAAACCCACTGCTTTCTCCTGCTTTTGCCTCTTTTTTTTTTACTGATTTCCCCTTTCAGTCCCCATTTTTCAAAGTGCTTTATAATACTTTTGCCTAATATTTTTCTGTTCGTCTTCTGCCCCCCCACCACCCATTTTTCTGGCTTGTTTCTCCTGCTTTTGCCTTGTTTTTTTACTGCTTTTCCTTCCTCTCCCTCATTGTTCTGAGTGCTTTGTTCTACTTTTGCTCTTTCTTTAACTGCTTTATCCTTCCTATTCCCCATTGTTCCGAGTGCTTTCTCATGCTTTTGTCTTGTATTTTGCTGCTTTTTCCTTCCTCTTCCCATTTTTCCGATTGCTTCTTTTTGCGTTTGTCCTGTTTTTTACCGCCTTTTTCTGAGTGCCTCCTCCTGTGTTTCTCATGCTTTTTTGCTGCTGTTTCCTTTCTCTCTGTGTTTTTTGCTGTTTTTTCCTTCCTTTGCCCCATTTTCTGTGTGCTTTTGCCTGTTTTGCCCTTTTTTTTTTTACAGTTTTCTCTTCTTCTCCACCATTTTTCTCATTGCTTTCTCATAATCATTCTTTTGCCTCATTTTCTTTTCCACTCTCCCCTTCTACTCTCATGTTTCTTCTGAGTGTTTTCTTATGCGTTTGCCATGAGTTTAAATGCTTTTTCCTTCCTCTCCCCCTGTTTTTTTGAATGGTTTTCCCTTCTTTTGGCTATTTTTGACTGCTTTTTACTTCCTCTCCCTTGTTTTTCTAAATGCTTTCTCTGGTTTTTGCCCCATTTTTTACTGCTTTCTACTTCCACTCCCCCCATCTTCCTGAGTGCTTTCTCCTGCTCTTGCCTTGTTTTCTACTGCTTTTTCCTTACTCTCCCCATTGTTCTGAGTGCTTTCTCATGATTTTTTATCTGCCCTTTCCTTCTGCTCCCCTCGTTTTTTGGAGTGCTTTCTCGTGATTTTGCCTTTAACTTTACTTCTTTATTCTTCTTCTCCCCATTTTATGAGTGCTTTCTCCTGCTTTAGCCCTGTTTTTTTACAGATTTTTCCTTACACATTCTCTTGTTTTTACTGCTGTTTACTTCTTCTCCCGCTATTTTTCTGAGTTATTTCTCCTGCTTTGCCTTGATTTTTACTGCTTTTTCCTTTCTTTCTTGCCATTTTTTCTGTGCGTTCTCCGGCTTTTGCCTTTTCTTACTGTTTTCTCTTTTTCTCCCCATTTTTCTCAGTGTTTTCTCATACTTTAGCCTCTCTTTATTTTCCGCCCTCTCCTCCCATTTTTCTGAGTGTTTTTTATGCTTTTACAATGTTTTCTACTGCTTTTTCCTTCCTTTCCCCTGTTTTTCTGAGTACTTCCCCCTTCTTTTGCCTTGTTATTTGCTGCTTTTTCCTTCCTCTCTCTTGCTTTTCTGAGTGCTTTCTCCTTCTTTTGCCCTGTTTTTTTTACTGCTTTCTTCTTCCTCTTTCCTGTTTTTCTGGTTGCTTTCTCAAGATTTTGCCTCTTTTTTTCTGCACTCTCCTTCCGCTCCCCCTTTTTCTGAGTGCTTTCTGCTGCTCTTGCCTGTTTTTTTACTGCTTTTTTCTTCCTCTCCCCATTTTTTCTGAGAGCTTTCTCCTTCTTTTGCCTTTTTTACTTCTTTCACCTTCCTCGCCCTCATTTTTCTGAGTGCTTTCTCATGCTTTTGTCCCTTTGTGGCTGCTTTCTCCTTCCTCTCCCCCATTTTTCTCAGCGCTTCCTTCCTCATGCTTTTGCCTTGGTTTTTTCTTCTCTCTCCTTCAGTTCCCCAATTCTTCTGCTTTCTCCTGCTTTTGCCTCATGTTTTTTTACTACTTTTTCATTTCTTTCCTCCTGTTTTTCTGAGTGCTTTCTTGTGCTTTGGTCTCCTTGTTTTGCATACTTTTCCCTACTTCTGCCCCTGTTTTCCTGGGTGCTTTCTGCTACTTTTACCTTGTTTTGTTCAGCTTTTTCTTTCCTCCCCCCATTTTTCAAAGTGCTTTTTCCTGCTTTTTCCTAATAGTTTTTCTGATTTCTCCTCCTGCTCCCCCTGTTTTTCTGAGTCCTTTCTCCTGCTTTTATCTTGTTTTTACCGCTTTTTCCTTCCTCCCATAGGAGTGTTTTCTCCTGCTTTTACCTTTTTTTACTGCCTTTCCCTCCACTCCCTCTGTTTTACTGACTGCTTTAACCTACTTTTTACTTGTTTTTACTGCTTTTTCCTTCATCTACCGGTTTTTCTGTGTGATTTCTCCTGCTTTTGCCCCATTTTTACTGCTGTCTCCTCAACTCTCCCCCATTTTTGTAAGTGATTTCTCCAGATTTTACCTTGTTGTTTACTGCTTTTTCCTTCCTCATCTCATTTTTCTGTGGGCTTTCTACTACTTTTGCCGTGTTTTTAACTGCTTTCTCCTTCCTCTCTCCCATTTTTAGATTGAACATTAGGGACCTCTTGTATATACTTTAGTATATACGTATATGTGTATGTACTTTGTGGGCTCTGGAGATCAGCCCTAGGACTTGTCTACTTCCGCGTAGGGACTTTTTTTATGTTCAACTGCCTCTATTTAACTGTCTTAATAGAAAACGACCAGTAGAGGTCAGTAAAATACCAGAATTGATTTCTGATTAGGGGCTTTCTTTTTTTATTTTTCTGGCAACTGCCTCTATTTAACTTTCTCAATAGAAAACAACCAGAAGAGGTCAGTAAAATACCAGAATCACTTTAGCATTATCTAGATTCCAGTCCATAGAAATTGTCTCCCACAAGCACACGCAGACAATAGTAATTTTTTCAAATCATGTATTTTCAGTGAAATGACCACCGAAGGCCCTGATTTTGTTTTAAAAACAGAGCTTTGGACTATACCATTTCCCGCTGAAAGGCACTACTTCTCTTCATGTGTTGCCATACCTGGCGTGCCACACAGTTTGGTGCTTGCTTTCCCTCCATGTTAAAGAACAGTAGATGTTCCAGCACCCAGGCTAATGTGCTGCATAGCTAAATACATATGAGGTCCCAAAGGCGAGACCGATTGCATTGCAAATGCTTGTTCTCACTGCTTTCTCATGCTTTTGCTTTGTTTTTTCCTTGCTCTCTCCTTCTTCTCCCCCTGTTTTCCTGAGTGCTTTCTCCTGCTTTGACTTGTTCTTTTACTGCTTTTTCCTTCCTCTCCCTCATTTTTCAGTGTGATTTCTCCTGCTTTTGGTTTGTTTTTCAATGCTTTTCCCATCCTCTCTCCCTGTTTTTCTGAGTGCTTTCTCCTGCCTTTACCTTTTTTTACTGCATTTTCCTTCTACTCCCTCTGTTTTTCTGACTGCTTTCTCTTATTTTTATCTTGTTTTTACAGTTTTTTTCTTCCTGTACCTCTGTTTTTCTGAGTGCTTAATCCTGCTTTTGCCTTGTTTTTACTGCTTTTTCCTTCCTTGCTCCGTTTTTCTGTGCGCTTTCTCCTGCGTTTGCCCCAGTTTTATTGCTTTCTTCTTCCTCGCCCCCATTTTTCAGAGTCCTTTCTCATGCTTTTGTCTCAGCTCTTTTCTGCCATCTCCTTCCGCTCCCCTCACTTTTCTGACTGCTTTCACCTGTTTTTGCTTCGCGTTTTACTGCTTTCTCCTTCGTCTCCCCATTTTTCGGAGGGCATTGTCATCCTTTTGCCTCATTTTTTTCTGATCTCTCCTTCCGCTGGTTACTGTTTTTCTGAATTCTTTCTCCTGCTTTTACCTTGTTCTTACTGCTTTTTCCTTCCTCTCCCTCTGCTTTTCTGTGTGATTTCTCCTGCTTTTGCCCCATTTTCACTGCTTTCTCTTTCTCCCCCATTTTCTGAGTGCTTTCTCCTGTCTGTTTTTGCCTCAATTTTACTGCCTTTACCTTCCTCTCCCTTTTTTTTCTGACTGATTTCTCCAGCTTTTGCCTTGTTGTTTACTGCGTTTTCCTTCCTTCCCCCATTTTTCTGTGTGCGTTCTACTGCTTTTGCCTTGTTTTTAACTGTTTTCTCCTACCTCTCCTCCATTTTTCTCACTGTGTTCTCCTGCTCTTGCCATGTTTTAAAAATGTTTTTCCCTTCCTCTCCCCCTGTTTTTCTGAGTGCTTTCTCCAACTTTTACATTGTTTTAACTGCTTTTTCTTTCTACTCACTCTGGGGCATATTATCAAGAAACGGTGTAAAAATTATCGCTGCTTTAGCGGCAGAAAACTGCCGCTAAAGTGGCGATAATGGGCTTGATAATATGCCCTGGAGAATTCCAATAGAAGCCCATGTTCTGGTGTCAACATGTGCTTCTATTGGAATTCTCACGGGCATATTATCAAGCCCATTATTGCTGCTTTAGTGACAGTTTTCTGCCGCTAAAGCGGCGATAACGCCCTGCTTGATAATATGCCCCTCTGTTTTTCTGACTGCTTTCTATAGCTTCTCGCTTGTTTTTACTGCTTTTTCCTTCCTGTTCCTTTGTTTTTCTGAGTGCGTAATCCTACTTTTGCTTTATTTTTACTGCTTTTCTCTTCCTCTCCCTCTGTTTTGCTGTGTGCTTTTTCCTGCAATTGACCCATTTTTGCTGCTTTCTCCTTCCTCTCCCCCATTTTTCTGAGTCCTTTCTCATTCTTTTTTTCTCAGCTTTTCTGCCATCTCCTTCCGCTCCCCCAGCTGTTGTGAATGCTTTCACCTGCGTATGCCATGCTTTTCTACTGCTTTTTCCTTCCTGTCGCTCATTTTTCTGAGTGCTTTCTCCTGCCTTTTATTGCTTTTGCAAAATCTTTACAGCTTTTTTCTTTCTCTCCCCCTTTCTGAGTGCTTTGTCCTGCTTTTGCCCATTTTGTACTGCTTTCTCAATCTCGTCCCCATTTTTCTGCATGCTTTCCCCTTCTTTTGCCTTGTTTTTTTACTGCTTTATCCTTCCTCTCCTTCATTTTTCTGAGTGCTTTCTCCTCCTTTTGCCTTCTTTTAACTGTTTTTTCTTCCTCTCCCCTGTATTTCCTTGCTTTTTACTGCCTTTTCCTTCCTCTCCCGCTGTATTTCTGAATGCTTTCTCCTTCTTTTGCCTTGTTTTTTACTTCTTTTTCCTTTCTCTCCCCTGTTTATGAGTGCTTTCTCCTGCTTTGACGTTTTTTTTTTAATAATATTTTCCTTTACCCCCTCCCATTTTTCTAAGTGAGTTCTGCTTTTTCCCTGTTTTTTACTGCTTTCTCTTTCCTTTCTCCCATTTTTCTGACTGCGTTCTCATGCTTTTGCCTCTTTTTTCCTGCTCTCTCCTTCTGCTCCTCCTGATTTTTTGAGTGCTTTCTCCTGGTTTTGCCTTGTTTTTTACTTCTTTTCCCTCCTTTCCCCTGTTTTTCTGTGTACTTTCTCCTGCTTTTGCCTTGTTTTTTATTGCTTTTTCCTTCGTGCCCCCCATTTTTCTGAGTGCTTCCTCAAGCTTTTGCCTCTGTTTTTTCCTACTCTCTTTTTCTGCTCCCATCATTTTTCCGAGTGCCATCTCCCAATTTTGCCTTGTTTTTTACTGCTTTTTCCTTCCTTTCCCCTATCTCTGAATGCTTTCTCCTGCTTTGTCCTCATGTTTATTGCTTTCTTTTTCATTTTTTCTGTTTTTCTTAGTGCATTCCCTCGTTTTTCACGGCTTCTGCTTGTTTGTTTCTCAACAGCATATGGTATTGTTTCTAAACCGCCCAACCTGAGGTTACCTCCTTCAAAAAGATCTGACAGAAAAAAAAAAGAAGAAGAAGCACTGCAAATGCTGGCCACTTCATACTCATATCACTTCTCACCAGTTCCTCTTTCTCTCAATTGCTCTCTCCTGCTCTTTAGCCACTGAGTCTCACTGTGTTTTTCCCTCCTTTGTTCTTTCTCCCTGTCTCACTTTATTTTGCCTTTCTGATTTTTCTATCATGTTCTTCTTTTCTATCCTCATCTTTCCTTTCCATCCATGCTACTGCTACTTGCTCTATCTATTTTACTTTTCTTTTCTTTCACTTGCTCTCCCTCCCTCTTGCCCTTTCTCGGTTTATTATCTTTCTCCTTTTCTCCATATTTCTCCCTTCTTTGTTCTTTCTCACTCTATCTTATCAGTAGTACCTAACAACAAATTAGGAGCAATAAAAGTCATTTGGAACCCACTGCAGCGGAACATAGTGTTCTGGTGATTTGCTCATGTGTCGCGCATATTAGCCTACAGTTTTTATTATTATTATTTATTTATTTTCAAAAACACAATCATTGAACCTCCAAGACGGTCCCGGGAGCTGACGAGACCATTCAATTGACATTGCGGACTCTTATTGGGGACATTTTCAGTGCCTGATTTGAATCAATATTGACTACTATTGCTAAGGATATATTTAATACTATGAACACCTGTGTGGCTGATTCAAAGAAAAAATGCGAGCGTTTAGATACTCTCATGGATTCCTGTATGAGGGAGAAATTGTGCTCTACAGAAGTTAACACTAATTTGGCCCTGTTACCTGCATCTTCAGTAGTAACTAGGTCCATTGGTGGTGGGAAACATCCAGGAAGGTATCTGCTGCCACTCCCAGGGGGGTTGTAAAGTCGAATCTTGATGACAAGCTTGGTGTCCCCCAAGATTTGAGTTGAGAGGAGTAAAGGTATCTAATGCTGTCCCTTGTGCTGTTAAATCGCAATTAAGTGGGCCAACTACAGCATTGCGGGAGAATTTTAAACAACATAAGAATCATAAATCCATTATTAACAATAGAATTGATCTCCCTCCAGAAGCTACGCCTCTGGTTGCAGTTCTTGTAGGAGTCCCTCCATTAGATGCCCCTGAGAATGAGTCAACAGCTGCTTTGATGCGTAAAACAAAAAATTGGTGTGCTCATTATTGCTCTGGTCAATCTGGTCAATCTGAGATTTCTAATCACATCATAATGGCTAGACGAGTGTCCTGGGTGGGTAACCGACCCAAACAAGTTTCTGGCGACTGTATTGTAGTTAATTTTAATAAACCGGACATTGTGGACAGACTGTTTTGGGACACTACTGATTTACATGGGGGAGGTATAAGGGCTCTCCTGCAGGGTTATTTTTATCCTCTAGTAAATGCAAATTGCGCTTCAGTCAGGATAAGGGCTAAAAGCACCAATCAGCCCTTGTTGCGTCAGTTTCGTACCACAAGTCCTGTTCCTGGCCCTGTAAGTCTATGTGGGGGTCGAGTGGTATCTCCTAAAATGTCAGGATTGTTGTTAGGGCTCAACGAGGAGGGTTTACCACTCTCAAATAGATTTTCCCCACTTAGTCAGTTGGCTATGAATGACTAATGGAGAAAGAGGATTGTCCACCTGTATTAAGCTCTAACAACTTGGTTGGAATTGATACTGGGAGAGAGGTGTGCTTATCTGTATTGACCCCTAACAATTATATGTGAGGTGACACTGGAGGTGTAAACCCCACCAACTGTAGAATCCTTAGTTGGAATATTGCAGGCCTAAGGTCCAAAAGAGACGACCTAAACTGGCTAGATTTGATAAAAACATATGATATAATTGCCTTCCAGGAAACATGGGATAGAGGGGAAAACTTTTGGATGGATGGTTTTAGTTCTTATTTCTCACTTGCTCGCCCTGCCCCGGCGGGAAGAGCAAAGGCTGACCTTATGTTTCTTTTTTCTTTGAAAATAAGGGGATCTATAAAAAGGATTGAGTCAGACTCTTTTAATTGTTTGATAGTAGAACTAAGTAACCCAAATTACTCGAAGTTGTGGGGCCCAATTCACAGAACTAACTTAAGACAAAATCCTAAACTTACTACCATTTTGGTATTCACAGAAGGCACTTACTCATTTTGGTATTCACAGAAGGCACTTACTCATTTCGGTATTCACAGAAGTTAGGAGTCCTAACTTTAGGACTCCTAAATGCCTTCTGTGAATACCGAAAGTCTTAAAATTAGGATTTTTCTCAGTTTAGTAGTAGTATAGTTAGGACTCCTAACTTTAGGACTCCTAAATGCCTTCTGTGAATACCGAAAGTCTTAAAATTAGGATTTTTCTCAGTTTAGTAGTAGTATAGTTAGGACTCCTAACTTTAGGACTCCTAAATGCCTTCTGTGAATACCGAAAGTCTTAAAATTAGGATTTTTCTCAATTTAGTAGTCCTAAATTTAGATTTAGGACTACTAAATTGAGAAAAATCCTAATTTTAAGACTTTCGGTATTCACAGAAGGCATTTAGGAGTCCTAAAGTTAGGAGTCCTAACTATACTACTACTAAACTGAGAAAAATCCTAATTTTAAGACTTTCGGTATTCACAGAAGGCATTTAGGAGTCCTAAAGTTAGGACTCCTAACTTCTGTGAATACCGAAATGAGTAAGTGCCTTCTGTGAATACCAAAATGAGTAAGTGCCTTCTGTGAATACCAAAATGGTAGTAAATTTAGGATTTTGTCTTAAGTTAGTTCTGTGAATCGGGCCCACTATGTGTGAATTTTTATAACTCTGGGGAGAATGATTTTATGAACCAACATTTGAGTAATCTGAAACTCTTTTTAGAAGCCTATAGGGCAAAGCAATCCACTTCTTATTATATTTTGCTTATGGGTGATTTTAATATACACTTGTGTGATTTGCACTGCCTAATTGATGATTATTATGGTTATAATTTTGCGTCGACCCCCCACTTTTAACACTCAGTGCGGGGGAGTGTCTGGAGTCCCTTTTGACTGAAGCCGACCTTTTTGAACCCGGCTTTGCTAACAATCTTGAGCGATGTCCCACGTTTAAATCTAAGGACAGAGATACCATGATTGATTATATATTCTTGTCTCCCATGCTATTAGATAAGGTAGTTTATTATAAAGCCCGGGAGTCACCTTTCCAACGACCACAATCCTGTCATTCTGGAACTAGATAATAGTTGTGGTTTGTTGGCCTATGAAAGAAAGAACTCGGTTCCTAGTAGCGTGGTCACCTGTGGAGGAGGCTTAGATAGTCTAAAGTCATGCCTGACTTTTATTTTTTTACAGACTTGTGCGAGAAAAGTAAAAGAAATATTTCAATATGTGTTGATCCCTCTAGTGCTCAGGAGGCTGTACTTAGAGCACTTGATGGTATCTGTAGACAGATAGCACGTGATTTAACCGTCAATATTAAACAAAGAGCCACACAAGGTATAAGATGGTTTGATGACAATTGTTCGCGTGCTCACCGTTCCTTAACTTTAGCACTGAAAAATTTACCCCGTGATAGGGTTTTGGTAGCGAACCTGTGGAAACAGTATAAGTCAGCTGTTCATAGTCGGAAAGCAGAGATTAAGGCAGAGGCGTGGTACGCGTTATTATCTGTCAAGGTGCTAAAGCATAGTTCAAAATTTTGGGCAATTATTAATACCCCTTTCTTTTCTGGTGTGGATAATGAGGTACAGGAAAGTAACATCACAGAGGCCCAGTGGTTGTCCCATTTTGAGACAATTTATGCCTCTAAAGAGGCACTGGACATGTTCCCTAGGCCATTACCTAACCAAATTACAGCTCCACTCGTATTTTCTGAGGAGGAAATTGAGACAGCTATAAGGGAGACCTCTAGCAACAAGGCTCCTGGTCCAGACAGTGTCCCTGCAGACCTCTATAAAAGTGAACCCAAATTTGGGGTGAAAATCCTGGCCAATGTTTTTAATGCTTCTGGTTCATTAGGGTTCCCTGCATCTTGGTCCCAATCGATTATTAAACCTGTTTTTAAAAAGGCTCAGAGAGGGGATCCGCGGTGTTATAGACCGATATCCCTGATCGACTCTTCTGTTAAAATATTAGGAAAGGTGATTTTAACTAAAATTACAGACTGAGCTACTGAGAAGAAGATCCTATCTAACTTACAATATGGGTTTAGAAAAGGCAGAAGTACCATGGACCAGTGCCTTAATTTATATTTATTAATAAGTAAATATACAATGGCTAAAGAAGGATGTCTAAGGATGGCATTTATGGACCTATCCTCACTGTTTGACCTGGTTAACAGGTCAAAGCTATTGAATATTTTGCTGGATAAAGGTCTCGATCCATGTTTAGTGCATTTTCTGGCTGACCTTCATCAAGACCTTACTGCCTTGGTTAGGATCTCCCAGGATGGTAAACGCACAAGAACTTTTAAATCAGGCAGGGGCATCCGCCAGGGGTGCATTTTGGCGACCCTGCTTTTTACACTTTATATTAATTACCTGGACAAGACTCCAGTGGAGGTGTCCCTGGATATTCCGCGTGTAGGAGACTGTCCTATTCCTGTTCTCCTATACGCAGACAATGCAGTTCTCTTAGCATGTACCGCGGTAGGCCTCCAGCGGCTTTTAGATGCTTATTGGGCCTACATGCAGTCTTTGGTTTTGGTAGTGAATAATGAAAAGTCTCACATTATATCAACTGGTAATAGTGTAAGAAAATCTAAATCTTTCTATTGTAATGGGGTGGAAGTGACTTCGATCTCTTCTTTTACTTATTTAGGGGTTCTTTTTGATGATAGGTCCCCCTGGATACCTCAACAATTTTTTTTTTTTTAAATGCAATCATCCGATCTTCCTCAGGTCTATTAGGGTTTGCACAACGGCTGGGGGCCAGACCTATTGAGGGCATATTAAAAATATACAGAGCAAAGTCCCTGGCAATTGCGGCCTATGGCTCCTCTATATGGGGATTCAAAGAGCAGGTTGGGGTTCAGATAGCGGAAAATACATTTTAACGAAGCCTTTTGTCCGTACCACAATCTACCCCAACTTTTTCTATACACCAGGAACTGGGGCAAGGCTATGTTTCTGATAACTTTAGTACAGCCCCGTTGCTCTGTTGGCTCAAAACCTGGTTAAATCCTGAATTGACTTTGAATCACCAGATCTTACGGGACTGTGTTAAATTAGATCATTCTAATAAAATTAAGTGGTTGTCATATGTTAGATGTATGCTAGCTAAAATAGGACGGCAAGAATTATTTGAAGCTCCCGAAAAGATCCAGAAGGAGGATGTGCCATGGGTGAAAATGCATTTTAAGAATTTATTGATGTTGGAACGGGAGTAACAGGAGTTATGTAAACCCTTAGTTAGGGCCCATTTTTTAATAAAAACTAATATTTTTATGGAACCTTACTTGGTATTAGTGAATAAGCCTTTCCATTGCTGGCTCCTAACTAGGCTCCGTTCTGACTTCCAGGGGTGGTGCAGTACGCAGGACGCAAAACCCTGTAAGTGTGACAACTATTCACCCCAGGATCCCTTACATTTTATGATGTTTTGTCACTCTTATACTGATATTCGCATGAAGTATTTAATTCCTATCCTGAGAGGAAGGGGTTTTTTGCAGGTTCGACCAGCATTACTTTATCTGCAGACCCTGAGCAATCCCTGGGATACTTTTAACATTGCGTGTTTCCTTGTTGCTGCTGTGAGGCTAAAGAAAAACAGAAAATTGTTGATGAATAATGTCTAAGTCCCATTGTTATTATATATGCAAATCGAAAAGCTCGAGAATTTTTGGATATTATGAATTTCACAAGAGTGTTTGTTTTATATATTTACATGTTTTTTTCATTGTCTATGTATATTGTGTAATGTACTTTTATGATTTTAATTAATCGAATAAAGTGGATTGATTGGAACTGTTTCTAATATCTTTATGCAACAAGTATCTAACAAATTGTTTGATGTGCTTATTTTGCACTACAGGTTCTATTTTTATTCTTCATGTTTGCAAACATTCTCTCTCTTTCAAATGAAAAGGGTAGTGCTAAGGTTGTCAGTGGTTTCTGGGAAAGGTGATGGTGTGGCCATGTATTTTATTGAATAAAGATCTCCCTGCCGTACATGGTAAAGATAATGTAAGTCACCTCAGAGTTCCATAAACTTATAAAGGATCCTGGATTCATTCCTCCATATGGTCATGGAACTTGTTGGTGAGTTTCAATGTCCTTATACTGTACCACAAGGGGTACTTTATCCCTTATATATTTACTGTTACCTCTGGGTATTAGATATCTCCATGAAGGACACACATCAGTTGCGTTGGGCCCATATCCATTAATGAGCATAATAGAAATATTGTGTATTTGGCCAATAGAAATTACAATTCTGCCCCCCGGGTCCAGTACATATCCCAGGTGCATATAGTCTACAGATTTCTTTATTAATATAGCCACTTCTTGTGAATAAGAGGACTATGCGGCATATTATCATTTACTACCATTTCTTTTGGCAAAGTAGTGTGGCCCATTAGGGTCTAAGTGTGTCTCCTGCAGCACAGCAACAGCCCTGTGTTGATTCAAATATGCCATAACCACTCTATGATTTATGGAGCTGTGAAGACACTTTGCATACCATGACATGATTTTTTAGTGGGCATCCCCATAATTGCAATGCCTTTTGTTGGTCATGCTTGTTTGTGGGTCATATATAGGACTCATGTAGATCAAACATCATCACATGCTTGTTGGTGATAGCTATTCTGAAGTGTGTAACTCCCAGACAAAAGAACAACTACTCTGAGCTCCTACCACCAACACTGAAAGGAAACATTACAGTAAATCTCAAAAACAGTCTGAAACACCTACAAAGAAGAGAAAAGAAAATAAGAATATAATTGTTAAAGCAAATCAAAACCAGGCATGGCAGAAGCTTAACTATAACAAATTATGAAAACATGAATATAAAGGGATGTTGGTATCAATCATTGTCACTCACATTGTCTTGATTGCATTATGTAGAATTTGCTGCTGTAGCTTCTGAGGTCTCCTAACATTTGGCTACAGCATAATTGCTAATACGTTTCCTGTGGAAAGAAGTGACTACTTGTGGTGCAGCAAAGATATATAGCTATTTTCCGATTATGTATGCTGAGAACTGGGTCGAGGATGGTGTATTGAACTTCTCTTACTTCCAATTTCTTCTTGATGCCATTATATGCTTTTCTGGCGTCCTGGACTTTGTGGATGAGGTCTGGATGGACAGTTACCGAGGCGCTTTAATGGTGTATTTCAACCATATATCGCACCTGAAAAAATATAAGATCACAATCCTGATAGTTTAGTAATTGTGTCATAACTGATCTAGGAGGTGTACCTGGTATACATTTTGACCTCTAAGTACAAGTGCATTTGTAATAAACAAAGGCTTTCAAGACCAAATCCTGCAATATCGAGAGCAAAGAGGTTACATCTATGGAGTATGATAAAACCACTTACACCGGACCTTGTGCATATTGCATCAATTGTTTTATTAAGAAAATTGATCCTAGGATAAATACTGAGGCATTATGTAGTTAATCTATTCTGTGGTAATAACATTGAATTACTGTAGTAAACCATGTGTGAATCTTTCTTTGTCGTTCTACATAACTTGATGTACTCAGTCACTTATATTTCTTTGGAATAAACTCCATGGTATTTTGTGTAGGAAAATGTGCAAAGTGTATTATACTATTTTAGTGATAACCTCGGAGTCAAAACTAGAAGGAGAATATGTTAATTCCATGAATAGAGACCACAGTAGTGGTGCAACCTGTCCTGGTCAGCTCTCCAGCCAACTGCCACAATCCAGCACAAATGACCCTGTATACAGTGCTTAATTTGTAAAATATGAAGTGCAGGTGCTCACATTTTTTGGGGAGGCCATGCCCACTTGTCCAGCTCTGCACACTTCCTCCAGAGGCTCCACCCACTTCCTTTATTGGTTCCGCTCACATCATTAAGCCTCAACCCATCATAGCCACCTCCTCACATCTTGAGTTCCGCAAGAAGCTGAAGACATTGCTCTCCACATAAGCACTTTGAGGACCTCCCACCTACACACCTGCCCAAGTGCCTGGATACCATCTTGGGTGATTAGTGCGCTATACAAATCAATACTGCAACATAACATAATGTAACATATGGGAAGCCTATGACAACTTAAAAGTTATCTCAAATAAGAGAATGTGTGCAAATCTGAAAATGCAGCTTTAGGAAAAGTCAATAGAGGACTTGAGGCAATTTTGAAAACTAAAGAGAATGTGCTTGTACTGTGCGGTTTAAAAGAAAGGAAGGGATGGAAGGAATTCATTATAGAAGGCAGCATCAAATGCAGGGTGGAAGGGGGTACTGGAGTGAGGAAATAAATAAGTAATGGATGAAAGAAGGAAGAAATAAGAAAATAATGTGAAAAGAAGACATTAAGGGATAGAAGGAGAAAGGAAATCAATGATGCGTGATAGATGAATAGAAAGAAGAAAGGAAAGGAGGAAGAAACGCAGAAGGAAGGGTTGGGGATAAGAAAGGAAGAAATTAAAGAAGGGATGAAGGAAGGAGCAGGAAAAAAGAAAGTACGAAATGAATGGAGGAAGAAGGATTAAATGCACCAAGGGAGGAAGGATGGGGAATGAATGAGGGTGTAAGGAAGCAAGAAACAAGAGGGGAAAGAAGGCATGGCTGGAGGTGCTGAGGGAGAGAAAAAAGGAAAAGAAAAAAAGATGGGACGAAGGAAAGAAAGGAGGTCAGGGGAACGGATACGAGTATGAAAGGTACTGGGGCCAGGATGTACAGAGAGAATAATGACAGTGCAATATTGCAAAGAAATTGAAAAAAAAAAGATGAAAATACATTTGTGCCCTTAACATACCATGTATGTTTGTAAAGCACATATTCACCAAAAGAAGCCTTGACAATGAATTTAAAATGTTGTGATCCAGCTCAACTGCACACATTTTATCAACCTCAAAAAGATGAAAGACTGAGTTGCCACACCAAGATTTAAATGTATGACCCTGAGAACAAATACAGATTCTTGGAGTGGATATAAAAAAATGTGCAAGAAGGAAAAACATAAAAAGGGGGAGTGAGGAAGGAGGAGCGGTCTGAAGGCAAAGATAGATAAGTAGACAAAAAATGTGAAGAGAAGTGAAGAAAGCAGAGATTGGAGTGGAGCAGGATGAGAATGAAAAAAGGAAATAAGAGAAAGGGAAGAAGAGCAGACTGTGGGGAGTGCATGAAAAGAGAGTGGAAGGGAAAGATGAGAAGGTAAAAAATGAAAAGCAGTTAATGAAGGGAGGTGGCGATTAAGAAGAAACGTGGACACAGGGCAGAAAGTGAAAGAAGAATGGAGAGAAGGAGTAAGGTGTGAAGGGTAGGAAGAAAAGAAAAATACTGAAGAAAAGCAAGAAAAGAGAACACCTCTGCTTTATTAAATATACAGTAATTAATTATGTAAAGTTGAGGGTTGACAGGGCTATATCATTCTTGACCTGTCTCATCAATGCATAGCTGTGCTGTCCAAGACACACAATAGCGATTAAGGACACCATATCACTAAGTGCAAAGCTTGGGGGCACACCATTTGTGCATGCACTATGAAAGCTTGTGCCATTGTTAGTTTTAAGGACTCGTTCTTTCAGAGTTTATGTGAACATGGCGGTCATCCCCACCTCCTCAAGCTTGGTGTACGCGCCGCCAAAAGAGATTGTTGCATCAGGTGCCAGGAGTGCTAAAGCGGGCACTGCCAACACGTTCACTTAGAAATTCATTAATTCATCCACTTACATTGACTTGAGTATTGAAAAATTAATCACAAATTAACTCCATGTGAAGATAGAAACAATGACATATTTTTAAATTACGGCTTCCTTTTACAATTTGTCCACTTCAGGCATGTTTGCACAGGTCTGTCTGTGTAGTGCATCCTAAACATTCTACATTTTAACAAGTGTGCACCGAATCATTTGCACAACATGAATGACCCTTTAGTCCTCAAGAGGCAACAGTGGTGGAAGAATGAAAAAGTCATATATGACTTTTTCAATTTAGCTCCTAAATGATAAATCTTTTTTCAAAACAGTTAACCCTTTCCATCTCATAATAAGCCAATTACATACAGTGTAGTGGGTCAAGGGAGCATTTTACCATAAGTGTATTATAATTAAGGAGACTGACAATGGTTTCCGGACAGTGGTTTCTGCAGCATACTATTGCTCATTTTGTTTTTGGGCACTTTAAATCAACTGGCATGTATGTTTGGATCAATCAGTTTCATCTGTTGTGTTCATTCATCTAGTAAATGAATTTAGTGGAAATGAAATGAAAGGACACACTTGCAGAGACAATGCAGCAAGTATGCAAAATTCAAACATACAAATACTTTCCTGCTATTACCTAACCTGCTTCAGCCCACTGCTAACCACATTTTAAATCACAAAGTGCATACACTTGTGATTCTGGATGAGAGTATCCTTTTTTAAAAGCGTTCTTTGTTTAGGGTTCTCTATAGCCAGTCTTTTAAATTTGGTAAAGTCAAAAGCAACTTGTAGATTAGAAACTGCTTTCTTTTCAGCTATCTGCTATTTCTTTTAACAAAAGTGGATTTCTTATATCCTACAGCTGAGCTAGTACAAACTATCTGTCGCAATGAAAACACTACAAAAATGCACAGAGTCCTCATTTTCAAGGCAAACACACAAATGACAAAATCAGCAATGGCCCTCCCAGCGCCGAAAATGATTTGCCCCAGTTACCTGATCTTTGAGGGATGATGGGCTAGTCACATTTTTTTGCGTCACCTTGTGCTGACTGGGTTCAGAATGTCCTGCTCTGCCTGCTGCCCGGCTGTTCCTCGTAATGCTGCCTGGTCCTGTGCCACGCAATTAGAGTGCTGGCAGTTACTAAGTGCAGAGCAGCACGTGCACACTGTAGTTAGTCTTGGGCCATGAGTACTAAGTTCGAAAGCAGAATTACAGACAGCTCTCCAGGTCCGTGCTGATAAAAATGCATGCTAGAGTATGCACTCTTTTTTAATTTCAGAAAGGCAGGGCAGCAAAATAAATCTACAGAGGATTTCATAGCATCAGGCTATCAAACCCAAACTATGTGACTCAAGCGCAGTTTCTGGCAACCATCGGTCGGATTTTACATGGCAATAAATCTGAAGCGCAGGCCCTCAGCATGAAAGACGTGAGATTAATAATGTGCCTTAATGCCGGATATGTATTTTTTTGTGTGCGGCTCTTGTTGCTTTTAATGTATTGTATTTGCATTTATATAGCGCATACTACTCCTGACGAGGCGTCAAAGCACTTTTTCGGTGAGTAGCACGCTACTCCGGAACCCATAAAGGATTAGTGTTGAGTTAGTATAGTAAAATATGAAAGTAATTTGAGTGGTGGATATTAATCAGTTATTTGGATTGAGAAGCATAGCGGAGGGATAGAAGAGAGAAAAGGTTTTCATTTATAAAGCACTGGTTATGCCTGATGTGGTGTTCAAGCGTTTTTTGGGTTTTTTTGGCGAGAAACTACTCCAGAGTTCTCATCTCGAAAAGGTACGTACATCAACACTCTTCCCTGGGGTGCCAGAAAGAGTGTAGTCAAATGGAATCCTAAGCCGCATATCAGCATTAAAGGTTTGGGCAAGCATTAACTCTCGTGGCCAGTATAGAAAAGAGCTATGGTCCTCCAATACACCTGCAACCATTTACTTTGTCTTGCTAGATTCAACTTTAGACAACTGCAGTTCATTCAATCAAGAATGGGCAACATGCATGGCAATGAATTTGATAAGACAAGAACTATTTCTCAATTTAACCGGAAGAAAACATATTGGTAGCCACCACACATGTAGAAAATGTGTCACAACACAGGAGAGACCTTTCCTGTAATGTGCGCTTGAAAGTGGAGGCAGCGCAGAAAACTGAAACGTAAGGAAAACTAAAAGGCCCACGATAAACAATACTTGCATAGGCCTACCTCTAACATGGGCCAGGAGTAAGGCATGGGCAGTCTTAAATGGGCCCGAAAGACCAGAAAGAACTAAAGTGGACATGGGCAACATTCAGAAGTGTCAGAACTGTCACTCGGCCAGATTCAGCTGCTCAATGTGAATGAAGCCCAGAAAAGCATTCGCCTCAAAATCCCTTACATTTTAAACTTACTGGAAATGTACTTTGCTGTCCAAACTGTTCAGAATGAGAGCCCAGGGTTCGGAACAGGGCTTCTGTAGTAATAAACCTACCTAGAAGCAACATTATTGAAACAAGATACAAGATGTTATGATTAGCTGCAGGAAGCTAGAATAGCCATCCATTTTGATAGCAAAATGGCTTTGCATGCACTTGTTTATGCTCTTTCTCCCGTCTTTGGGTAGGACTGAGATACGTTTGCTTAATTGTTAAAGCAGAATGTTAACAATAATGTATACAAAAACACACAGGAAAGGGCGTTCTAGCACACCCTCTTCTGCCACAGTGCACTCAGACTGGAGAGGCAGGAAAATCTGAGGTCTCACTTAAGACAGCTGTGCACAACAACGCACCAGGATCTTCAGCCACACTGGGAAGAACAGCTTTTTAGGACGTGCAGCATTCATTCTATGAGATATTACGATATTCCACACTGAAGTTTCCGCGTGAATCTATCAGAATTCAGATAAATAAGTTATCTGCTTCAAAGAGCTCTTTCTGCCAGTAGTTGTCTCATGTTACTGAGCGGGGTGCGATTCAGGATGGTCGACAAATCGTGCACCCAAGTTTCATCGCAACAATGATTTAATGAAGTTATTTTGGAAGGCACTTCACTAAGGCTGATTTGTCACTTTTCTGGTCATTTGCTGTATTTGGGTGCCAAACTGGTGCGGAGGTGAAACCTTTTCCCAGACAGTGTCAACGTTAAAAAATGACAAAATAATGAGATAATACTCTTTACAACCATGGTTGACTGACACAAATGCCAAACACTCTGAGGCAACCGTGAGTTGCACCAAGTACGCGTCCATGTGTACGAAGGTATTCATAACTGACACTATAAAACTTTCAGGAGCGATTCAAAGCACGTGTAAAAAAAGCAAATGAAAGCCATTCTAGAAACATGATACTGCTAAACTACGTGAAAAGGCCCAAACGAATATATTATATTAAGCAGGAAATAAGCGGTCCAACTAAATCGCAATGAGGGTGTCAGGGAAAAATATCGGGAATGCATGTAACATAAGGCACTTCACGCCCGGTTTCACAAAACAACAATTAATTCACAGGATTCTGAGAAGCCCAATAGCGACTGCACCACGTTACCTCTCTACTTATGAAGCAAGTAAATAGAATCTATGAAACACATACCTGCTGCTTTTATCGTGGGCGCTCGTTTAAATTCACTTCTACTGGAAGTTTTACGTTACTGTAAAACATTTGACCTGCAGTA
The DNA here is from genome assembly GCF_964204655.1 of Triturus cristatus. Lineage (NCBI taxonomy): Eukaryota > Metazoa > Chordata > Amphibia > Caudata > Salamandridae > Triturus > Triturus cristatus. Next base: position 745,591,437 of record NC_140583.1, read on the forward strand.
TTACACAATTCCAGCCTGCCGTGCGTTCAGCCAAAAGCCCGCCCTCGGCAGTTCCCCAACGGAAATGAAAGCATGTTCTTTGTGGGAGGCAGCCACGATCTGCTGACGTGACATCACTAACGTGATGAACTTCATGTTGTTGATCTTTTACCATGCCTGGACCGGGGTGGGCCTCACGAAGAGGACATACCAGGCAGCAACAGAGGAATGAACAGGAATTCATTATTAATAATTACCGGGTCCTCTGCAGGAGGAGAAAGACCGCATGGACCCGGCCCTGTGATTTAAGTGCCGGTGCTGAGCACCGGAAAGCACCGGCACAAATTAAGCACTGCCTGTATAGCACATTACAGAACCTGACATCATAACTCTTAGTATACTTCATTGCTTCTTTGCCTCAACATGAGAATGACATAACATTGTTATATTAATACAACAGAAAATAGATTTTATACTCAAATAAAAATAAAGCAACCCTAAAAATATCCAATTGTCAAATAAAAACATCAATAACTCTTCTTCAGAATGTAAAGAATTAAATAAAAAACATCAATGAATCTTCATCTGAACCTGAAGGTAGATTACTTTTTCAAAAGAACATCTGTACAGCTTCAACATCAATAAATCTTCATCGGAACCTAAAGGTAGATTCTTTTTTTAAAGAACATCCATACAGCTTCAACGGAACCTGATGGCAGATTTATTTTCCGATTATTTCTGCAAACAGAAATACCATCATCATCCTTTTGCTCAACTTTTTGAGAAGCTCTACCTGTATCCAACACTGGTCTTCTCAAATCAGTAACAGGACCCTTCATATTATCCATAACAGGATCCTTGACCTTCACCACCTTCACCATGTCCTCAACATTCCACTAATTCTTTCTGTAACTCTAACAGAATTACCACATATTCTATCAATAACCATTGGTTCAGAAAATCTAATTTCCTGTTTCTTTTTGTGAACAGGCACCTTTACTTGTGCGACATCGCCCACCACAAGAAGATGTGAATACACTCTCTTTCTAGCATCAAAATACTCTTTTTGTTTAACTTGTACTTCCTGCACACTCTTTCTGACCAAACCACCAATGTCCTCTACTAAATCATGTTTTACCTATTCGGACTTCCACCCCAGGCAAGTTTTAGAAGATGGTTTCCACCCTCTCAATAATTCAAAAGGAGACAGAAATTTTGGTAGAAGAATGTGGAGTAGTATGGTAAAACCAAAGCATTGACCGTATAGCACTATTAACAATGCACTTATTCACAATTGTCCCTTGAACACATTTTCCCAAGACGTGATTCATACTTTCAACTTACCCATTGGATTGTGGATGATAAAGTGAGCTTTTAAGATGTTTGTTACCAATTTGCTGGTGAGATCATTGAAATTCCAAAGAAAATTAATAAATTGTCAGAAACCAAAAAGGATGGAACATCCTTGCCTCAAAAATGCATCTTTAGAAAGTCAATAAAAACATTTTAATTGGGTTTTCCAAGAAAATGCACCACAGGACTAATTTAAAACGGGAATTGCATGGAAAAGATTTGAAAGGCCCAACCAGATTTATACCTACTTTTTCCCATGATTTTGAAGGCAATTCAATAGATTGCAAAGAAGGGTTTCATGTTTTTACTCCATTCTCACAACTATTACAATTAACACAACCACTCACGTGTTCATCAATATTAAAATCCATACTAGGCCACCTGAATATTTCACACACCCTGCGTTCAGTTAGTGTTCTTCCTAAATGACCTTCATGAGTACTACATATAGGGTCACATATACAAAATGTTTTTGTGGTTGCAAATGGAGAATCGGTCCGTTTGCGACCACTAATTAGTATTTGACATGTATTAAGCCCATTTGCGAGTCAGTAATCTACTATCGAATCACAAAACAGGGTTTGCAAGTCAGTTTTAGGAAGGGGTATGTTAAGGGCATCCCTTCCTAATAGTGAGTCGCAAGGGGATGAATTACTGTTTTGTGACAGGAATGCATTCGCAAAACATTCACAGTTTACCACCAACACCAAGCTGGTGGTAACCCATTTGCAAATGAGAAGTGGTCCCCAAAGTGCCCCTTCCACTTTGCAAATGTGGGCGCAAACATTTTTTAAGAGCACGCAGTGGTTCCAGGGACAACTGCCTGCTCTTAAAAAATGAAAAGAAAACTTCTCCTTTTGTTTTTGAAATGCAACCCACTTTCCTTTAAGGAAAGCTTTCTGCATTACAAAAACAAAATTGTTTTATTGAAAAAGCAATCACATATATGGTGGTCTGCTGACCTAGCAGGCCACCATCCCTGCAAATTTGGCCATTCCCAATGGGTCACAAATTGCGACCTGCCTCATTAATATTGATTAGGCAGGTCCTTTTGCGACCCCTTGGGAATCGCACTTTGTTGTATATTGCAGTTTGCTACTTCCAAATTGCTAGTCGCAAAAAGTCATAATTAGGAATTTGCAAAATGTAACAATTGTACATGTGGCCCATAATCTTTTTTTTAGAATAACAGGAGGAACACACTTCTCTCCCCGATAATGGATACCATCTTCCACCGAAAGCTCTGTTGAAACTTTAACAAAATCTGAAACTGGTAAGGCATATTTTTCTCCTTAAGCCAACCCTTGGTAACAAAATTCATAGAATGTGGGAGTACTACATCTCTGTTCAATTCCTTTCTCCATTCAGTTTCACTAATAGTACACATATATTCTAAATCAATGCCTGCAATGAAACAACTTTCTTGTTCCTCTTCCTCTACAACATCCACATCTACCTCCTCAACTGAAAACCTAGACAAACCTCATCTGGAAACCTATACAAATAGCAGGGATGTGGAATTCCTATAGTCCAACACCCAGGACATATTGTTCGGGGTCAAGGGCAACAGGTTTCCATGTGTATTTTGTCCTTGGGACAAGCAGGCCCAACCCTCTACATCACAAACCCTTTGACTGCCAGTTTATAGTCCCACATGATGGATCAAGGAAAGCATTGCCTGCAGTTAGGGTAATATTTGTTTCCATGTTTTAACACTGTTCAAACTTGTATTTACAGTTCATAAATGCAAAACCTTTATTATTAGGGTGAGCGATCTAAGTACATGTTGTAAGCTCAGACTACTATTGACAGTGGTTAAAGTATAAAAATGGGTGCACACGCTTTCATTGTTGAGCACTGTGAGGCTATGCATACTGCTCCCAGAATGCTCTCTAATTAGATGCAAATATATGGAGATGCTTGAAAGCAAGATTGATTATTCTTTGCTTTCAAGATAAAGGTGCCGATCACGATCCGGTAAAAAATTACCCCCTGCGACTCGTATCCGGTCTTTTTACCGTACGAATTGTACAAGTGCCGTACGAACTAGCAATCACGATTCGCATGGTAAAAAGTCCATACGAACCGCATTGGGAATCATTCCCCACACGTCCTCGGGTCGGAAAATGTGTCCGACACGTCCTCGGACGATTTACCTTACAAACGTGAAAAGTCAAGTCCGACCGAGGAATCACGATCCATCCCGTGCATCCGAGGTTACAACCGTATGGAAAAAAAACACCGTCCGCACCGAACTCCTATAGCAACCATGGAGACATGTGCCCGCATACGCGCCCAACACTCCCCCCAGCCCCCGTACGTCCGACACATACCCCCGTGTATGTACACCCCCACCCGTCTAGGTACACCCCAGTACGTTCGAGTCCTACCCCCACCCCTGTACGTGTCGCACCACCGTGTACCCACACCCCAGTACGTTCCAGTCGTACCCCCACCCCTGTACGTGTCATACCCCCGTGTACCTACACCCCAGTACGTTCGAGTCCTACCCCCACCCCTGTACGTTCGAGTCGTACCCCCACCCCAGTACGTGTCGTACCACCGTCTATGTACACCCCAGTACGTTCGAGTCCTACCCCCACCCCTGTACGTGTCGCACCACCGTCTATGTACACCCCAGTACGTTCGAGTCATACCCCCACCCCAGTACGTGTCGTACCACCGTCTATGTACACCCCAGTATGTTCGAGTCATACCCCCACCCCAGTACATGTCGTACCACTGTGTACCTACACCCCAGTACGTTCGAGTCGTACCCCCACCCCTGTACGTTCGAGTCGTACCCCCACCCCAGTACGTGTCGTACCACCGTGTACCTACACCCCAGTACGTTCGAGTCGTACCCCCACCCCTGTACGTTCGAGTCGTACCCCCACCCCAGTACATGTCGTACCACCGTCTATGTACACCCCAGTACGTTTGAGTCCTACCCCCACCCCTGTACGTGTCGCACCACCGTCTATGTACACCCCAGTACGTTCGAGTCGTACCCCCACCCCAGTACGTGTCGTACCACCGTCTATGTACACCCCAGTACGTTCGAGTCGTACCCCCACCCCAGTACGTGTCGTACTACCGTGTACCTACACCCCTGTACGTTCGAGTCGTACCCCCACCCCTGTACGTTCGAGTCGTACCCCCACCCCAGTACGTGTCGTACCACCGTGTACCTACACCCCAGTACATTCGAGTCGTACCCCCACCCCTGTACGTTCGAGTCGTACCCCCACCCCAGTACGTGTCGCACCATCGTGTACCCACACCCCAGTACGTTCCAGTCGAACCCCCACCCCTGTACGTGTCATACCCCCGTGTACCTACACCCCAGTACGTTCGAGTCCTACCCCCACCCCTGTACGTGTCGCACCACCGTCTATGTACACCCCAGTACGTTCGAGTCGTACCCCCACCCCAGTACGTGTCGTACCACCGTCTATGTACACCCCAGTACGTTCGAGTCGTACCCCCACCCCAGTACGTGTCGTACCACCGTCTATGTACACCCCAGTACGTTCGAGTCGTACCCCCACCCCTGTACGTGTCATACCCCCGTGTACCTACACCCCAGTACGTTCGAGTCCTACCCCCACCCCTGTACGTGTCGCACCACCGTCTATGTACACCCCAGTACGTTCCAGTCGTACCCCCACCCCTGTACGTGTCATATCCCCGTGTACCTACACCCCAGTACGTTCGAGTCCTACCCCCACCCCTGTACGTTCGAGTCGTACCCCCACCCCTGTACGTGTCATACCCCCCGTGTACCTACACCCCAGTACGTTCGAGTCCTACCCCCACCCCTGTACGTGTCGCACCACCGTCTATGTACACCCCAGTACGTTCGAGTCGTACCCCCACCCCAGTACGTGTCGTACCACCGTCTATGTACACCCCAGTACGTGCCGGTCCTACCCCCAACACAACCTCCTAAGTATGGAGCGCACCCCAGGCCCCAACATCACAATCGCATGTACGAGTCGTAACAACCCACACACAAGGGCAGCACCGTACAACCAAATGGCCCATGTACACACCGTACACACGCTCAAAACGCACGTACACAACCAGGACAAAACAAAACAACACAAGAATACACCATTCGAATGGCACAAAGCCACTAAACATGGCCAACAAACACTACAAATACACCTTCACTGACCTGCAACTGCCAAAGACAAACAGAGGCCCAAAACACCACCACTCCTTATAACACACCCACCCAAACTTCAAACACTGCCACACCCACCCATGGACCAATAAAAAGGGCCCACACACACAAACCATGAGCCTTTGCAACAGACTCACTGCTGCCAGACACCACAGAACCATACTACAAGCTACACCACACCTTACACTTGCACACCTTCACACAACCACCCTCACAAACACCCCCTCATCACATTCACACACACACACCCACAACCATCCACACACCCCCCCCAACATCCACACACCCCCCCACCATCCCCACCCACACCCCTCACCATGCCCACTACCAAGAATCCAAAGTTCAGTAACCGAGAGTTGGAGGTCCTTGTTGATCAAATCCTCAGAGTCGAGCCACAGATCTTTGGAACATTGGTCAGAAACACCAGCCTGGCAGCAAAAACAGCCATGTGGCAGACCATCGTCGATGCTGTGAATGCTGTTGCGGACACCAGAAGGACCAGGCAGGAATGCCAGAACAGGTGGTACGATCTGCGGAGGAGGGTCAGAGCCAAGAGGCAGGAGGAACACGACCAGGCCAACGCCACCGGAGGAGGGCCCTCCCGCAGACCCGTACAGTACCATCCCTGGGAGGAGAGGGTGATGGCCATACTGCCGGTGGAGGCAGTCGAAGGATTAGAAGGACTCCGAGACCCGGGTGAGTACACAAACAACGCACCTCACATGGGGGGAACGGCATCCACAACCAAAATCACTAACAGGCACGCAACCACCACAAGCCATCGCATGACTCAACCACACTCCATGAGCACGCACATGCCACTGCTGCCACCATGCCCCATGCACCCAGCTGGACAATGTCAAGTCACAGGCCACAGAAGACAACAACACATGACACGGTAACCCGGATGGCGGGAGGCTGGGCCCCAAAAATCACATAGTGCGACTCCGAAGCAGACAACAATGCACTCTGCCCATATGGCCTAGGTCACAGCCAGACAAACAGTGTGTCCCAACACAGGAATGACTTGCCAGCAAATGGCGGACGCCTTGCATCAACACATGGGGGTGAAGGCACTGTTTTGCACATGACAGCAGCTAATGAACAGCCAAAATTGTGAAAGAGTGGTAACACACCACCACAGCAGCAGCGCAGAGACACACATCACACCCAATGGGTGCCTGGAGATCAGAAACAAACTCACATCAACAAGCCAAGGGCCACTCAAAGATCTGCTAACAGTGTGTGCCCAGGAAGCTGGGCTGAGGTGACAGAGGGTGACACACAGAGGGAGGGAGAGGGGGACAGAGAGGGAGGGAGAGGGGGACAGAGAGGGAGGGAGACACAGGGAGACGGACAGAGGGAGGAGGCTGACACACAGAGGGAGGGAGAGGGGGACAGAGAGGGAGGGAGAGGGGGACAGAGAGGGAGGGAGACACAGGGAGAGCAAATCAGCCGTGTGGTGTGTGGGAATGTCTGCTCATCAGCAGGTAGACTGCGTGCATGTAGCCAAGGGTGGCCCGTGCCAGAACCCCCCCTCTTCTCCATGGCAAAACACAGGGCCATGTCACAACCTGTGCACGAGCACAATGACAGCTACCTGCATCATATAAGTGTGTGGAACAACTCCATGTGCACATGTACAGTGCTACACGGAAGGCGCCAATGCATGGCTCGCAACACCTGCCCACTCCACTGCTGACTGCAGTCACACTTGACGCAGCAAGTAAGACTGTGCCACACATAGTTAAAGGGGCCAAAGTGGTGCCCAAGAGACACACCCATGCACAAGTGCACTGTGAGTGGAATGCAAGACAGATCCTAATTCCATGAGGAAATGTGCCAACTTTGAAAATGATGAAACATGGATGTTGCATGGACCAAAATTAACATTGTTTCTCTCACACACAGGTCAACGTCGTGGTGCACCCCCCAACACTGGGGGGGAAGACTCACAGGACCCGGATCTGCAGGAGCCCGATCCCACCGGCAGCGACCACTCTCACCACTCTGTGGACGACCCCGACCGACCTGGCCCCTCTGGTGTCCAAGCACCTGCAGCACCTGCGTCAGGTACAACTGTGCCAACCACCACCCCCACTCCTGCCACATCCCAGGAGACACCCAGGATCCCTGCCCCAACACCACAATGCAGCCAGGCTCGCCAGAAGGGACACGGTGTCCCGGGCACCCAGGAGGAGGCAGGCGACAACGCCAATGCCACCCCTCAGGGGTCCCGGAGACCCGATGTGCCCACAAGGGCAGGCCAGGCGCAAGTGGGCAGGGGTGGTGGGAGTGGAGGACGGCGGAGGCGCGAGCCTGACCAGTTGGCTGGGGATCCGGTATTTTCCCATGTCCGTAACATCCTGGACTCATACCGGCAGGACACCACGGGCATGGCCCAGGTTGTGTCCACCCTCAATGAGATCAAGGGGAGCCTCGATGAGATAAAGACCCAGCAGGCCCAGCAACATGCGGAGCTACATGCCTGTCTACTGGTACACCAACGGAGGATGGAGGACAGACAGGCTGAGCAAGTGACGGCATTCCAGGGGATTCACGCTACACTCCGTCGGATGGCCGACAACATGGCCGACCCTCCCTGTGCCAGAAGGCGGAGAACATCACCACCCACAGGGAGGGATCAGGAGGAGGAGGAGGAAACATCCGACGGAGCATCCCAGATGTCGTCACGGCCTGCTGCTGAGGTTCCCCGCAGGAGGCCGGGTCGTCCACGGAAAGGACCGTGAGGGTCGGCGCTACATCACCATCTCCCAGGACACCTGGCCTGGCACCTGGCCCACTGGAGCAACAGCATCACAGCATCAAGAGACATTCTCTGCCACATGGCCCTGCTGGTCACTGGCTGACCAATGTTGACAAAGACTGTGGCATGGACTCTGAGGACATCCAATGGCAAGGACACCAACTCCCCTACTGAACTTTGGATTCCAAATTCCCGGAAAGACACTCACTTTGTTGTCCCCCCCCCCCCCAATAATAAATCACACTATGAAGAGTAGATGCCTGCTGGTAGCATTATTACCTAACATGTGTCTTGTAAAGTCAAAACATGCCTGAGTCATCTTTTGTCTTCAACCACCCACACCCTGGGGCCTGAGTCTGGCACAGGACACATGGGTCACAGTGTATTAGGCAAGACAGACATGGAGCACCATACACACCCATGATGGGCCCAACCAGCTGAGGGGGTTACCGAACAACCGTGCTGACACACACATTGAGTACAGCAACAGTCATGCACAGAGGTCAGGGATCCAGTCCAGTGTCCTGGGGGGCACCCAGGTATGTGTAGACAGGTGGCAGAAACATGTCCTGCAAGCTTGAGTCCGGTGGATGCAGAGAATGGGGGCCTGGCCAACGTTGGATGCATGGGGATGGCACATGTCACAATACCCACACAGTCATGGACATCATGCCCAATACACAGTCTCAGCCCACACACACAGCTTGCATCTTGCCACTCGACACATTGACACATAGCCACAATCAGGGAATACCATGCCAGACAAGCAGGATGCACCGTGGCAACACACCAGCATTGACTGAGAAGAGGCACCTTGGAGGCATAGGGACACTTTATTAGTCATGTTTTCGGGATTGCAGAGGCAACTCGAAGTACACATGAACACATCATGTGGAGTAACATGTGGGTCCAACAGTGGCACCCCCCTTCAGCAGCACACATGCGTGTTCGCCATGGAACTGGCACACAAGCGTCGGCTAACAGCTAAATACCCACAGCTGCACACGGAGAGCCTGCCATACACCATAGATCCGCCGATGTCGAAGTCCCACACCATGTCAAGCCAATGCTAACCGAATGTGTCCGAGGGCAGTGTCACACACATTGATGCCATCATCACAATCCCCTATCCCATCACTGATGACTGTCAACCAGGCAGACCATCTATTCAGGTGTACACAGCTGCATGTCGTGTCCCATGGGGATGCGACATGGCTGCAGAGGAACCAAACACCGACAGGGGCAGTGTGCACACATCGTGAACAACTGCCACACCCAATACACCCCAGATGCATCCCTTACCCCATGGAGACTTCCAAACGTGTCCGTGCCTGTAACGCTGAGTCAGCCCACGATGTCATGTCCATGAGGAATAGCAGTGCCACAACAATGCAACCAGCAGACGGCATGCGCAGGTACCTGGGGAAGAGAGACACACAAGAAGTCAGCCACAAAAAGCACAGCCACTTGCATGTGCATTTACTCGACACATGTATGGATGACAACATGCTAGGTCACAATTATGACTGAGGAAGTACAACCATCACTGGCACCATCACTCCAGTGACACACCCACACACACCTCTGACTCACGTGCCATACATGCAGGTGGAGACACACATCACAACGCATGCCACACGGGGACCAATGCGTGCACACTCAGACACTGGTACTCACCACTATGCAAAGAAGTCGCGTATGAGCCGAGTCCGGATGTCCTCTTGCGGCTCCACATCCTCCACATCAGTAGCCCCATTGCCAAGCCCTTCGTCCTCCACGGGTGGATGGTCCTCGTCATGTTGATTCAGGATGAGTGGCACTGCTCTTTCAACTGCCATGTTGTGCAGCATGCAGCAGACCATGAAGATCTTGCAGACCTTCGCCGGGGCATATGGGAGTGCGCCGCCGGTCTTGTGGAGGCACCTGAATCGGCTCTTCAGCATGCCAAACGTCCTCTCTATCACTCGCCTTGTCCGGCCATGGGCGGTGTTGTAGCGGAGCTGGGCCGGCGTGATGGGGTTGCGGAGAGGTGTGAGCAGCCAAGGCATGTTGGGATAGCCAGCGTCCCCTACATGGAAAGCACATGGTCATCGTTAGAAGTGGTGAAGCGGTCGTGCTGGTAGGCTATACTGAATACAGGACAGACAGACTGTACCCACCAACAACACATGCCCGTTCGTTGCGCAGCTGCATCATCATATCAGGCATCCCGCTACGCCTCATGATGTAGGCATCGTGTGCTGATCCTGGAAAACGAGCACAGACATGTGAAATCACCATGTTGGACAGACACACCACAAGGGCATTGATGGAGTGGTAGTGCTTCCGATTGCGGTACGCCACCTCCCGTGCGTGTGGTGGTACCAAAGCTACATGTGTCCCATCTATGGACCCAATGACATGGGGCATCCCTCCCAGGGCATAGAATCCACGCTTGACCTCAGTCATCTGTTCAGGGGTTGGGAACTTGATGAAGTCATCCAGGTGAATCAACATGGCCTCTAAGAAATCATGCAGCACACCACTGAACGTGCTCTGGGACATGCCCCCAACATGAGCTATGGTATTTTGAAAGGTACCCGTGGCAAGAAAATGTAGGGCAGCCATTACCTTCAGCTGGGGTGTCAGTGCCGTGGGATACCTGTGCTGCGGTTGCAGGTGTGGTGCCAGTCTCGCCGTCAACTCCAGAATCAACGGTTGGGTGAAGCGGTAGAGCCGGATGCTGTCATTCTCCTGCATGGCAGCCAAGTCTGGAATTCTTCGGGCAAGAGGCGGCGCTCTGCAGTAATTTGGAAGTGACAAGGAAGAGTGAGTGCACTACGACAACAACTCATGTGTACTGAGCACATGTTAATCTGGCAATACACACATGCTACATAGGGAGTCAGGTATGTGCTACATGGCCAGGACACGTATGGATGCAAGGTGACACTCCTACAAAGACCCAGCTACACACGGAGATTGAGAACCTCCCCATGCCACGCCATGGGAATAGCTGTGTCCCAGTGCAAGTGAACAGCCAGACGCAACACAGGAGTGACATACGCCCACACATCAGCAGCAGTAGGATGCCGATTGCAGAGATTGGTAGCGGAACACTGGAGCCACAGGTCACATGACATTACACTAGGCCAGCCCACACACCTTGCCATGAAGGTGCACATGTCATGACTCACCACACATACCTTGTGAGGATGCTGACATGTCCTTGTCACCCTACTCCATGTCCCATGCATACATGTGCACCTCACATCCGATACCACATGTGGCATGGTGTGCGGAACAGTGTGCAATGACAATCTACACACAGACACATGTTGGTTGCTGCAACGGCTGCAGCTTTTGAGGGTGCTCCAACATCAACCTGATGGGAAGCCCCCACACATACATGACATAGTCACATTGTGCACCGTGGGTAGTGACAAGTCAGGTGTCATAACCCCTGTACCGGGCATCAGGGGACACTTCCGTGTGTTGGTGTCCGTGCCATGCCAGTGACGCTCACCCCAAGTGCGCAGTACGACATGCACACATGTCAAAGGAGTCAAGGGCATGCCTGGCACACATCGCACCATCACACAGTACATCTGTAGACATCTCATCATACATCTGGTGCCTTCTCGACTCAGGAGTAATGTTCCACATCACAGGCCGTCACACCTGTGCCCCACACATGTAGTGATGCACAGACGATGCCTCGATGTCAATTAATGGACAAGTATGTCCGCCCTATCCCTACCTGTGTGCCGCCTGTCACCACTGTGATGTGTGAAAACCGCTGTACTGCTGCCAAGAGGGCCTGTGTACGTTCCCATATCACTATGGGAGTGCTGCCGTATGTGTACCCATCGTGATGGCGAGCGTACAGGCATGTGTACGGCCCGTACCACTACGAGTACGCATACGCGAGGCCACCCATAGTGATAGGGAGCGTACACACGCCTGTACGCTCCCTATCAGTATGGGTGGCCTCGCGTATGCGTACTCGTAGTGGTACGGGCCATACACACGCCTGTACGCTCCCTATCACTACGAGTACGCATACGCGAGGCCACCCATACTGATAGGGAGCGTACAGGCGTGTGTACGCTCCCTATCAGTATGGGTGGCCTCGCGTATGCGTACTCGTAGTGGTACGGGCTGTACACACGCCTGTACGCTCCCTATCACTACGAGTACGCATACGCGAGGCCACCCATACTGATAGGGAGCGTACAGGCGTGTGTACGCTCCCTATCAGTATGGGTGGCCTCGCGTATGCGTACTCGTAGTGGTACGGGCCGTACACACGCCTGTACGCTCCCTATCACTACGAGTATGCATACGCGAGGCCACCCATACTGATAGGGAGCGTACAGGCGTGTGTACGGCCCGTACCACTATGGGTGGCCTCGCGTATGCGTACTCGTAGTGGTACGGGCCGTACACACGCCTGTACGCTCCCTATCAGTATGGGTGGCCTCGCGTATGCGTACTCGTAGTGGTACGGGCCGTACACACGCCTGTACGCTCCCTATCACTACGAGTACGCATACGCGAGGCCACCCATACTGATAGGGAGCGTACAGGCGTGTGTACGGCCCGTACCACTACGAGTACGCATACGCGAGGCCACCCATACTGATAGGGAGCGTACAGGCGTGTGTACGGCCCGTACCACTATGGGTGGCCTCGCGTATGCGTACTCGTAGTGATAGGGAGCGTACAGGCGTGTGTACGGCCCGTACCACTACGAGTACGCATACGCGAGGCCACCCATACTGATAGTGAACGTAGTCACGCGTGTACGGGCCGTTGCAATCCATTTGGGGTGCCCTAGGGCCCCGGAACGCACCGTACCTGTGTGTGAAGCTCAAAATTACAGAGGGGACACATGAGGGACAAGTATTAAGGCCTACATGCATGCTGGTTGTCATGGAGACCAAGTTCAAAATTCGAATTTCTTCTGGAAGGTGAACAGCAGTAGTCAGTTGGAATAAAAATACTTTGTTGTGGAGCTGACATCATGCAGGAGAATGAAACCGATAGAGTACACACAGACTGCTAGGTTTGAAGGGATTGGTGGAAGCATAGGATGCAAATGTGAGTGACCAATCACTCTGTACTCCTGTGCATGAGACAGGGCAGAAAGGCACATATAAGGCAGCCAGGTCCCATGAGGGAGTACTTGCCTGCACATCTTTGAATTCGTCCACCCAGCTGCTGCTACTGATTCCCTGGAACCATGTCAAGGGCTGTGGAGAGGTCACAGCCATTCACCCTGGAGGAGAACATGGCATTGCTGGATGTGATCCTCCCACAGTACCCCATGCTGTATGGGCGACCAGGGTATCAGGTGAGTGCATAGGCCACTGGCACAGACTGTCCCTATGTTGTGACTGTGACTTCTGGCATTGTGTCCTGGTGTGACACACATGCCATGTACTGTTGGGGGGGTCCCAGGGGGGGGGGGATGCCTGATGTCTCCCAGCAGTGCCCTGAGACAGGAGGGGTGTGTGCCTATCACTAACAGCAGTGCCCTGAGACAGGAGGGGTGTGTGCCTATCACTACCAGCAGTGCCCTGAGACAGGAGGGGTGTGTGCCTCTCACTAACAGCAGTGCCCTGAGACAGGAGGGGTGTGTGCCTCTCACTAACAGCAGTGCCCTGAGACAGGAGGGGTGTGTGCCTATCACTAACAGCAGTGCCCTGAGACAGGAGGGGTGTGTGCCTATCACTAACAGCAGTGCCCTGAGACAGGAGGGGTGTGTGCCTATCACTAACAGCAGTGCCCTGAGACAGGAGGGGTGTGTGTGGAGTCCTCACAGCAGTGCCCTGAGACAGGAGGGGTGTGTGTGATGCACAGTGTGAGCCTTGATAATTGATTGTGACATTGCCATCATTCCACCTGTGTACCCACTATGGCACGTACTGCTTTTTCCCTCACCAGAGGATCATGTCCCTATGACAAAGGTGCAATGCGTTGGCTGCATGACATGCCTTGTTGTTACCAGCTAATTTGTTATCAAATGTCTCTCTGTGACATGTGGCTGGTGTATTGATGTGGTGTCACTTGTTCTTCCTCACAGGTAGGCGCCACTGCCAAGGAGCAGATCTGGCTGACCGCCGTCAGTGCCGTGAGGGGTGTGGATGGTCGGAGGCGGAGCCTGTCCCAGGTGAGGAAACGCTGGCAGGATATCCGGTGCTGGACGCGGAGGATTGCACGGGTCCTGCTGGGGGACTCACCTGTGAGCCACAAGAACCGCGGCCGCCGCCGTCTGAACCACCTCCACAGGCGTGTGCTGCCGGTGGTCTTTCCAGACTTGGATAGGCGCTTACAGGCGATGCAGCAGCCGGAAGGGGGTAGGTACATGTGTGTTTGTTGTGTGTCACCGGCATTTGTAAGGGCACAGTAGCATGAATTCACTGCCAGGGTTTAAAGGTGCTGTGCAGATCCAGTTTGCCCCAGTATAGCGCTGCGCCCCTGCCACCTTTCCCCTCCTTGCAATGTGTTCCCTGGTCTGTGTGTAGTCACTCCTTCACAAGGTAATGTAGGCTGGCGCTTTGTCCACGAGAACTATGCCTGTATCATCATGTGTGGGGGTGGTGTGTAACAGGTTTTGGGACCTTGGCTGTGCCCTGTCAAGTTCACTGCATGTGGGTTCCATGTCAGTTGGCACTGGTGCTGAGTCCAGACATGGGAGTTGGTCTCTCATGTGTCATGCCTTACAGCGCGCATGTCCTATGTAGTGGCCTGTGACATGATGTGCATGAGTGTGCGATACGCATAGTGCAGGGATGGTGGCGTGTGTTGCAGTCATTACCATTCAGGAGCATGGAGTTGCGTGGCCACTACTGTCCCCTCGGGCACCTTTTCATCGGTGTTGTATGTGTCATCATAAACGTGGACACTCTCAGTGTCTACAGCGTAGGTTGTGCTCTGTGCCATTGTCCCCTGGCACCATGTATATAGACGTGCTATTTTGTACAGGTGTCCACTGTGCAGCCTGACCTGAATGTCCTTCTTCATACTCACAGTTGCTAGTGCCTGTGTGTCTTGTTATACTCATCTGAGGATGGGCACTGGTACCTCATTATTTGTACAAGCGCACCTTGGCTGTTTGGCGTCCAATCTTGCATTTTTGCTGCCCCTGTGTTTATCACCCAGACTATGAGATGTTGGTGCCACCTGTGTCTCAACTATTTGCCTCGTGTAGGGGGTGGCTGGGGCGGGCAAAGCCTATATGTCAAATCCTGATTTCTACTTGCTGGGTCTGGCCAGTGTGTGATGTTTGTCTGGACACACACGCAAGGTGCAGTGACCGAGTCATGTAGGGCATGTTTTCAGCATTACCTATGCAGCATGTGTCTCAAGTTCATGGATATGGTCCCTGGTCATCGGTATTTTCGCCAACACTGTGTGGTGCAGATGCAGTGCTGGATTGTCCCCAGGGCCTGGGTGCTATGTCAGACTCCGTTTCCTGTCTTTAGCTATTGTCTCATGCTCTCCATGGTATTTCAGTGGCATGGTGGCTCAACCAACTGTGTGTTTCATGCCCTACATCGGTACCTTGTTTAGTAGATGTTAGTGATCTTCCTTTTCAGGCTATGCAATGTTACCTATGTAGATTGGACTCATGTGACAGATGTGTACAGGTGCCTGATTAATTTCTGTCTCTCCACCCTGCCCACAGCATCGTCGGGGGACACAGAGGGAGACATGGACACAGACAAGGCGGAGGGACCGAGCACCAGTGCCAGCCGTGACATCGGGGCTGGCACATCGAGTGGGACAGAGGTGGAGGATAGTGCGGCCGAGGACCTGTCGACTGGCACGTCAGAATACGAAGCTGACAGGTCCGAGGAGGATGTCTCCGAGTGGGCGGTGGCTGCACCAGCAGCTGACAGCGGAACAACACCTCGCACCGCCCCCTCAGTTCCCATCAGCCGCCTCCCACTTGCTCGTGTCCCTTCCCAGCGTGCCCGGTCACCGCATGTCTCCTTCATGCCAGGCACCGCACCCCCTGCCCCTGTCTCCACTGCTGCCGCCAATGCTGAGTCTGTGGACATCCAGCGGCAACTGCAGGTTGGTCAGGCTGCGATCCTTAATGTCCTCCATGCCCACGGCCAAACCCTCAACAACATCGAGGCATACTTGGAGGGCATTCATTCATCGCAGGCTGACCAACGCAACTTGCTGAGGTCCATAGACTCCACACTGACTGCAGCAGTGGGTCTCCTGCAGCGCGACCTCCCCCCACCTACCCCTGCCCCATCCACACTTCCCACTTCCATGCCTGTCCCACGTACACCCAGACGTCGGCATGCACCCACATCAACAGACACAGGCACCACACCAGCAGGGAAGGTCCACCACACTCCTCCTGACACGCACACACAGGGTGAGGTAGGCACACCCACTGGGTCGGGGGGCAAATGTGTGACACGCAGCCATAGTGGGAGTCCGCATTCCACCCAGTCCACTCCCTCCAAATCCCCTCCCCTCAGCTCTCCTGGCCACATCTCCCCCAAGGACTCCTTCATGGCCGCTCTGTCCCTGAGCCCCACAGTGACACCACCACGCAAGCGGTCAAGGAAGTCCTCGGTCAGGGTGGTTGATTCTCCCCCCCTGTCTACACCCTCCCCCGGTGGCGCTGCGACCCATCCCTCTGACCCCCCCCCTCCTTGGGGCCTGTGGATCCTTCGGGTGCAGGGGAATCCCTGGAGGACCTTGCAAAGGTGTGTAGTGCCATCCTGGCCTCCGCCTTTGGCCCTGCCCCACCCCCTGTGGTGGAGTCCTCCATCCCTGCACCCACAACGCCTCCCCTTTGCCCTGATGTCCCTGCGGTGCCTGTTGCTTCCCCCCCCATGATGCCCTCACCCCTGTGGAAGACGATGGCATGTAACTGTGCAGGCAAGGTAGGGGACACGCATCCCACTGTGTCCCCCATCCAGCTGAGACTCATTGACTGCCCTATGGGCTTTATGAATATTGAACTGCCTGCGATCCACGGACATTGTGCTCATGCTGAATAAAGCTTAATTTTTGTTTCATTATAACACTACTGCTATGCTGGTATTGGTGTTGGTGGGGCTGCTACATGGTTTTGGGTGGTGTTTATGTGTTGGGTGTGTGGGATATGTAGTAGTGTGCTGCTCATTTGGGGGACCCTGGGATCTGTGTGCCATCACAAGGTGTTAGCTAAGTTTCTTTGTTCATGTAAGCAGTTAATGCATGGTGCAATTGTCCCAGGGTGTATTCCTTCCTCTGTGTACCCTGATATCTTCCCTGCAGGGTGTTCCCAATGTTTAGCGCAGAGCTGTGTCTACATGAGCTGTGTGTGTGACGGAGCCCTTCTACTTTGGCCATGCATGCAGGGCCATGTCTCCACCTGCAACATTCGTGGCATCCTTGGTGATCACTGTACTTGTGTGTGGAGTCTGTTGACATGAGTTCATGGGGACATGTTCCCTTGTAGGCAGTATGCATGTGGGTACTTCCAGCCTCACACACATGTGTTGCACCCCTCCTGTCTCAGGGCACTGCTGGGAGCACTCTGTACCCACCCCTCCTGTCTCAGGGCACTGCTGTGAGGACTCCACACCCACCCCTCCTGTCTCAGGGCACTGCTGGGAGTGATAGGCACACACCCCTCCTGTCTCAGGGCACTGCTGGGAGGACTCCACACCCACCCCTCCTGTCTCAGGGCACTGCTGGGAGCACTCTGTAACCACCCCTCCTGTCTCAGGGCACTGCTGTGAGGACTCCACACCCACCCCTCCTGTCTCAGGGCACTGCTGGGGGGACTCCACACCCACCCCTCCTGTGTCAGGGCACTGCTGGGAGTGATAGGCACACATCCCTCCTGTCTCAGGGCACTGCTGGGAGGACTCCACACCCACCCCTCCTGTCTCAGGGCACTGCTGGGAGTGATAGGCACACACCCCTCCTGTCTCAGGGCACTGCTGGGAGGACTCCACACCCACCCCTCCTGTCTCAGGGCACTGCTGGGAGTGATAGGCACACACCCCTCCTGTCTCAGGGCACTGCTGGGAGGACTCCACACCCACCCCTCCTGTCTCAGGGCACTGCTGGGAGCACTCTGTAACCACCCCTCCTGTCTCAGGGCACTGCTGGGAGCACTCTGTACCCACCCCTCCTGTCTCAGGGCACTGCTGTGAGGACTCCACACCCACCCCTCCTGTCTCCAGGCACTGCTGGGAGTGATAGGCACACACCCCTCCTGTCTCAGGGCACTGCTGGGAGGACTCCACACCCACCCCTCCTGTCTCAGGGCACTGCTGGGAGTGATAGGCACACACCCCTCCTGTCTCAGGGCACTGCTGGGAGGACTCCACACCCACCCCTCCTGTCTCAGGGCACTGCTGGGAGCACTCTGTACCCACCCCTCCTGTCTCAGGGCACTGCTGTGAGGACTCCACACCCACCCCTCCTGTCTCAGGGCACTGCTGGGAGTGATAGGCACACACCCCTCCTGTCTCAGGGCACTGCTGGGAGGACTCCACACCCACCCCTCCTGTCTCAGGGCACTGCTGGGAGGACTCTGCACACACACCTCCTATTTCTGGATATGTACGCTTGGAACATACACGGTGGGGGTAGGCTCCATGCATACGCGGGTGAGGGTACGAGTCGTACTTACACTGTTGGGGTGGGGGTAGGCTCCATGCATACGCGGGTGAGGGTACGAGTCGTACTTACACTGTTGGGGTGGGGGTAGGCTCCATGCATACGCGGGTGAGGGTACGAGTCGTACTTACACTGTTGGGGTGGGGGTAGGCTCCATGCATACGCGGGTGAGGGTACGAGTCGTACTTACACTGGTGTGGTGGGGGTACGGTCCGTACGTCCGCGGGTGAGGGTACGAGTCGTACCTACACTGGTGTGGTGGGGGTACGGTCCGTACGTCCGCGGGTGAGGGTACGAGTCGTACTTACAATGTTGGGGTGGGGGTAGGCTCCATGCATACGCGGGTGAGGGTACGAGTCGTACTTACACTGTTGGGGTGGGGGTAGGCTCCATGCATACGCAAGTGAGGGTACGAGTCGTACTTACACTGTTGGGGTGGGGGTAGGCTCCATGCATACGCGGGTGAGGGTACGAGTCGTACTTACACTGTTGGGGTGGGGGTAGGCTCCATGCATACGCGGGTGAGGGTACGAGTCGTACTTACACTGTTGGGGTGGGGGTAGGCTCCATGCATACGCGGGTGAGGGTACGAGTCGTACTTACACTGTTGGGGTGGGGGTACGCTCCATACGTACGCGGGTGTGGGTACGGGTCGTACTTACACTGTTGGGGTGGGGGTACGCTCCATACGTATGCGGGTGGGTACGGGTCGTACTTACACTGTTGGGGTGGGGGTAGGCTCCATGCATACGCGGGTGAGGGTACGAGTCGTACTTACACTGGTGTGGTGGGGGTACGGTCTGTACGTCCGCGGGTGAGGGTACGAGTCGTACTTACAATGTTGGGGTGGGGGTAGGCTTCATGCATACGCGGGTGAGGGTACGAGTCGTACTTACGATGTTGGGGTGGAGGTAGGCTCCATGCATACGCGGGTGAGGGTACGAGTCGTACTTACACTGGTGTGGTGGGGGTACGGTCCGTACGTCCACGGGTGAGGGTACGAGTCGTACTTACAATGTTGGGGTGGGGGTGCGGTCCGTACGTCCGCGGGTGAGGGTACGAGTCGTACTTACACTGGTGGGGTGGGTGTACGCTCCATACGTACGCGGGTGGGGGTAGGGTCCGTACATATCCGTCCCCACGCTATGTGATGCTTGTGCGGGCCGTACCCAGGCCTTTGCCCCGTGGGTACGATCCGTCCCGCCATTGTTGGGGTGACGTGGGTGTGGGCGTGGTACGTCTCGTACCCACGCTCTTGAGGCGTGGGTACGGGACGTACCGGTCTGGTTGTGTTGCCGGTTCGCGTGGTGACGGACTTCCGTTGTGGCGGTCGCTGGCTTCGCTGGACACGCCCCCACCCCCTCGTAGTGACCAGGGCACGGGTGTCAGGTATGTCCTGGGCATGTGTGGTGTGTGACTTTGGTGGGGGTTTTGTGGCCTGCCCTGGTCCTGCCACCCCCACCCCCCCACTTTCACCCCTCCCTTAGTTGTTCTGACCTTCTGCGGCGTCTGCGTCGGAACCTGTAGAGGAGGTGGACTGCTATGAGGGCCGGGATGACACGTAGGTTCGGGTCCATGTCTGTCCGTCGCGTACTGGTCCTCCTTGTTCGCGTCGTCCTGTCGCGTACTGGTCCTCCTTGTTCGCGTCGTGCTGTCTGTCCGTCGCCTACTGGTACTCCTTGTTCGCGTCGTCCTGTCGCGTACTGGTCCTCCTTGTTCGCGGCGTCCTGTCTGTCCGTCGCGTACTGGTGGTCCTTGTTCGCGTCGTCCTGATTTCCCGGCAGTTTTTGGCAGCCGGAAAATATTCACCGTGCGGGATGACGTCGGTGCGAATCGTGATTCCTGGTTCGTGAATGGCAGGCTGTGAGCGTCCCGACGTCAGGTCGGCCCTTTCCCGGATCGCATTGGTAGGTTTATTTTGTTCGGTCGGGCTTTTTTACGAATCGTACGGAAATGGTGTTCCGTGCGAATCGTAATTCCTTGTTTGTAAATTTTGACGACCGGGTACGCGTCGGACGGAGAATATGCTCCGTCCGACGGTTCGTACCCGGTTTTTACCGGATCGTGATAGGCAAAAAAATGTTCACAAAAAAAGCAAAAGCATTTAGCTAAACTACTGTAACATTTTAGGTAGCATTTTTCTGCAGCATCATTTAGTAAAATGTGTTGAAGCATGCTAGTATTTCCCAAAAATATTCATAATGGAAAATCACTGTAACCAGTTTTAATAAGATTATGGGAAACATAAAAATAAGCAAGCGTTGGTAAAGCCAATTGGTCTGAAATTGTTGGTCAGTCTTTTGGTTTTATCAATGCGTGACTTGTTTTGGCATGTTTTTGTAAAACCTTATTGTTGTGGGTACTGCTGGGCCCTCATCATTATAACAAACATTGGCAAAAGCAAAAATAGTTTTGGTCTCAAAAAGCACACATTGCCACAGTAGTTCCTGGCACTGAACAAAATGACTGTGTGTCAATTATGCTCCTTGTGAAAGAACAGAATGCTGTCATTCACAGTGACGCTAGCCAACTGACAGAGAGAGACATTTTAATAAACAAAACATGTCATGGTTTTTTTTTTTTATTACCATTTGAAAAGTATACAAGGTTAGTACAACCAGAACATTGTGGTCACAATACAACAGCATCCATAATCCGTTTTTGCATTCTTAATCAAAGGCCCTCCACACCCTCCGAACATCACTGTATTTAGAACACGCATTCAATTCCCCTTATGCTGCTGCAGATATTGGGTCAAGTATTTCCAGTAGTCTCGCGGTTTCGACCTGGTAGGCAGTTCTTTTTCATACGTTTTTAGTGTGTCTTTACAGTACGTTAAATCGGCAATCCAGTCTGTAAGTGTTGGTGTCCTCCTGCCATTCCAGCAGAGCGACACTCTCCTTCTGTGTAGGTATTTGAAGTGGAAAATGCGCAGATTGCCATTAGGTGTCAGCATACTAGTCAGTGTGCAAGCTATAACCCAGTCTTCCTCAGTTAGTGGAACATCCAGATGGCAATTCCATTTTTCCATAGCTTTATATGTGTTTGCCGCAATGTCGCCTTGCAGTTTAGCATAGAGCGTGGACACCAAGCTTTTAGCCTTGGGCGTGGTAATTATCCACTGCAAAGCGGACAGCACCGGCGGTTCATCCGGGTATGTGGGGTACAGTTTTTTTATGGCATTTTGTATCCTGTGATAATTAAATTGGAACAGTAACGTCTGATTGCTAATAAATGTCAGATTTTCAAGCGTTTTGAAACTACCATTTTCATAAAGATCCCCCAACAAAACATGTCATGGTTAACGCCAGACCTAATTAGGGGGCCAATTATTAAGTAAAGTCTCAAAAGTGCACTTATGTCCTTGCATTAAGTGCAGATATACGACTTTCCTGAATTCACAAGACTTTACAGAAGTAGGCCAAGAAATAGTAGTACTAGAAAATATTTGTGAACTACATTTTAGCATGAGCAAATATGCATGTGTAGATTTGCTCATGCGAAAATCCGAGCGTTTGCAAGTTTACTTCCCCTCCAACCACTTTTTTCCCAACCCAGGAAGAAGTTTTATGTCTGCCATTGTCAGGAGTAAATATCCAACCATTCTCAGTATGGGAAAAGATTAGAGAAGAGTTGTTGAGAACCCTTAAAACATGCAAGTTAGTAGGTTTGCACAGACTCAAAAGGGCATTCCAACCCTGAAACTGTTGCTTAACTTCAGCGCCAGTATGTAGATCTGCGGAAACGTGGCAACATAAGGGAATTGCTAGTATTCATACCCTGCTATGGAAGGAGCCCTGGCATATTCAGAGAGGCTATTTCGGAGTTCTTATATAAGGGTATTGCTGCCATAATTTGTCACTGCATTACATGGCACAAAAGGGACAAGTGGATTTTGTTACAGGACAAGTAGATTTATGAAGTAACCTGCCCCATGGACAAGTATATATTTTATTAAATTCCACACCCCTGTAATAGTCTGTTCTAACATTTTTATTTCCATAAAAAACATCAAGATCATACTGCAACAATATTATGAGAATCTAGCCATGCATGCTGTGTCGTCTTTAATTCTTTCACCTGACAAACAGAATATGATCAATTCTTAGGACAAACCTGTTGCCCCAAATATATGAGTGGAACTTCCTAATAACCTACCAACATGATAGTAACTCCTTTTCAATGACGGAAAAATAAATCTAAGAACGTCTCAAATCATGAGATGAATAACAGAACCTACTTTCAACACCATCCTGGACATGTAAGGACTGCACCCAGCATCCCCGATAATAGTACATTGTACACTTGGATCATAAGACATAAGAACTCTTGTTCCCACCAACTGAGACTTAATCCATTCAAAGGCTTCCTGACAAGATTTGTCCCACCAAAATAACTTTTTTCTTGAGTAAAGCAGCCAAAGGTTTCACCTTGGATGCATAATCAGAAATAAATCTTGAATATAATTCACACAGTCCAGTGAAAGACTTAAGTCCAGTCTAATCAGAAGGTGGTGGTGCATCAATGATGGCTTTGACCAGTCCAGACCTTGGTTCCACTCCATGCTCAGACAAAGCATCTCCCAAATACTCTTCTTTACCTCTCAAAAACGAAACCTTTTCTACTTTCAGATTGATACCATTTTCCTGCATAACGGTAATACTTTTCTACATTTTGAGTGATACCATTTTCATGCATAATGCTGCAAACCCTTGCCAGAATAGAATCATACTTCTCTCTCGTAGAAGTATAAACTAAACCATCATCTTGGAAAACTGCTATGCCGTTAATACCTTAAAACACCTGCAACATAATTCACTTAAAAACTACAGCTGCCGAAGCTAAACCAAATGTAATTCTGAAACACTGAAAACTGGCCAATAGGAGAATTAAATGCCATAAGATGTCTAGATGATGACTCAAGTAAAACCTGCTAGTAAGAAGCAGCCAGATCTAGGTTTGAAAACCATTTGGAACTTCCTATCATATTCAACAATTCCATAATGTTTGGAAGAGGATGTGAATCCACTCAAATATACTTATTCAAACTGTGAAGATAAACACACACTCTCAGTTCCCCATTCTTACACCAAGTGGCATCAACCATTAAGAAGATACAATAGGTTCAATATTACCTTTTTCATACAGACCCATCCGCACCTTTTCCTATATTTCCTTGATACTAAATGGTATGCTTCTCAATGTATGTTTCACTGGGATAGAACCCTAGTTAACTTTAATCTGATGTGTGAAACCCTTGATAGTTCCTAACTTCGTGGAAAATACTGAGGGGTATTGTTTGACATGGTTGTCTATGACATCATTAGAGCATACGACTGACACCTGGTCCCTAATATCTGGCCTCAATGCAATCTGAAATAAACTCTGGTAAAACCACCCCAAAATAGACAGCCCCTTGATCGCCCCATACATCTTCCCATAGATTTTCCTCTCTCTGAACTCCAGTATGTCCGCTAAAAAGCCAGCTTGTCATGTAGTTCCTACAAATCTATATAGGATCTGCATGTTTAGACAACATAAACTAAGGGATTGGTGACCAGACTGATTCCAGACACCCCCAAAGGATATGTTAGTCTGTAGAACAGCTAGCTCACAGTGCCATTGTAAGCCCCACAGACGTTCCAAGGAGCAAATTGTTTCTGGCAACTATCGAACATGACAACACGGACCCCTCAGGGATCGTGAAAACAGTACAGTGCTTTTCACTCAGTCACTCTTGCTCACTTGTTCTCAGAGAGATATACAGAATAAACAATGGGGACGCTTTGAATAAGAATTTATTAAACCAGCGTCATTCTAGTATAAAATACGTGTGCTGCAACAACCATTAGACAGAAACAGATATATACAATGCAAAGCACCAACAGTAAATAAAAGGTAGAATTCTAGCCTTGTGCTAAAACAGTGAATATATGCAGGCATATTGATACATGACAATAATAATTGTGTACCATAGATAGAGAAAAGGTACCCCCTAATGTAATTTCAGGCCCTAGAGGAGGGGTAAAAGAGGAACAAAGCAATTACAGAACCTCTATCTGACCTATATTTCTTTCCTATCTCATACTAAATATGCTGGGCCTCCTTTTTTTACAAAATAGAACAATTATTCTGGAGAAATCTTGAATTAAATACATCCATTTTATAGGAATAACATGATTTTTATATTTTAGTTTTTTTGCTCATTTTCTAAGTACATACAAATATTTTTTAATCAATTGTTCATAATAAAGTTTCAAGAATCAATAAATCAACTTGATATGTCTAAAAGAAAAATGCAAGTTTTTACATTGTTCTTATGAATAAATCATACCCCTACATACTCAACTATTAAAAACAACATATTCACTCCATAACATACCAATCATTCATCCTGTCACCCACAAGTGTAAAGTTAAAATTCTAGCTCATGTAGCACATGAAAGGGAACCGTACATGAAATATTGCAACAAACAATTTTATATTGAAAACCTGTGTTGAAAATTTCCAACTTTATCAAATTCAGACAAACACTGTTTCTCTTCTTTGTTGTCTATTCTAGAAGTTATGGTTTGCTTTATTTTCCTTTGGATTTTTTTCAATCAAACGGTTCCTTAGTGTCAATGGTCGACGTACGTTTCGGTGGAAAGAGAAAAGTTTAATCCACCTTCTTCAGGACAAGAAATTATGCAGAGCTAATGTAGAGTAGGACGGGGAATTATCTGTAAACATGAGGAAAAGTGGAATTTATTGATTATAAAAAGTTTGACAAGATAATTATCTCCGCTTTATGGGGCCAGAACATGCATGAGTCATGTTTAATTTAATTCAAAAGGAACATATATTACTAATAAGTCATGCTCATAGGGTATTCAAGGTGCTATTTACAATGCAACTCTTGTCATGCAAAAGTGCTGAAAATTAGTAAAAAGGCAGACGCTTTCTTCGACAAGGAATCATTAGTAACGTGAGGAAGGTGAACCATTAGCGTAATGGTTTTGTGAAAGATGTTTATAGTATGTTTTTTTTGTATATACAGAGAGAGGGAGTATTGTACCATCAATATAGTGTGATATTTTTTAACCACTAGTATCCACCACCTGCTGGATCTGGGTGTCACATTCACCAAATTAACCAAAACCCGTGTCAAACTATCATGGTAGGTGATTTTAATAAAAGAATGTTGTATTTGTATTGAGACCTGGTAATCGTTGTAGTTATTCTATGCGTAGTTTAGTTCAAATCGTGGACCAATGTTTTAAACATCATGAATGCTTCTTCTTTTCATATCCAGATATGGATAAACATGAGACGATATAGCCGCTTAGTTCTATAAAGTTAAAGCAGACATGGAAATAGCAACCTTAGGTTATTATCTCTACTTATTTCTTATGTACTCAAATACATATCGAGTTATATCTTATCTATAATGCTCTTACCGTGGGCGCGCAGTCCTCAGGCATGCTTTCTATGGGCATGAGGTAGCCAGTAGGTTTTGTTCAAGTTATTGAGGAATAGGCCTCTCAGTCTCAATACTATAAAGTGCCGATTTGTGTGTTGCTAGATGAAGCTGGATGGTAAATGTCCAAGAAAATTGCTGACATAGCCTGCATTAAAAGACTGTCCTTTATATCCAAAATAAACTCGTAGTGTGCTTAGCTTTACATCTGCACTACTTAATATATGAAAGCCCCTGTAAAAATTATGGCTTAAAAGTCAGAAAATGTAAATCTATTTTCTGCAAGAGAAAGATTTTTTCTATAGTTACACTCACCGATGTTCTTCGGCAAGGCGATATCCAAACAATCTGTGAGATTAGAACCAGCAGAGTGCCCCAGTTTTCAAACGCGCCTGCCACGAGCCTTGTTTTAAAAAGGCGTGCTGTTGTCAGTCATGAAATCTGGCTACGTAAATACGTCTCCCGGAAATGCCCTTCCGTGCAGGAGTAGAAAGAGAAGAAGTTTGCTGAAATTTGGTCTACTGCGACTGCCAAACATAGGTGCCATATTGTAGTATGCAAAACTGTGCTATTTACTTTCATATTCGCTCTGCTGTGTTTCCAATACAAGGAAATTGAGACAGCTCAATTAATTTGAAGATAAGGTTTATAAAATATCTTGCCATTAGGTATAGTTTGTGGGGCATATGTTATAAGTAAGGTAACGGTGCATATACTACTAGGGCAATCATTTAAAAAGCCATCTAATTGACAGAAATAGATACAATGTTGCATAGATTGGTTATATTTAAAGCCATATTTTCAATACTACCTGAAATGATAAAAGTTAATACTGGGTATTCTATTACTGATCCCCAAGGCAAATAAAAAATGAAAGAAACAATTTTCTACTATAGATTTGCGATATTGCTTTTGGTATGCCCCAAAATGTACCTTACATGTAACATATATAAATGTGAAAACATATAAATGAGCATTCTTAATGTGCTAAATTGTGGGGGAGAACGGAATCAAGTTATAAGCTAAACTATTTCCTCATTGAGTCCTTGACGGACTGTATCAAGAGAGAAAATCCAGAACGTTTCTCTAATCTTTCTCGTTTTTTCTACCTCCTTACCTGGTATGTTTCGTACATGCTCCAGTATCAACCAGGTAAGTTGATTTTCTGAATGACTATGTTCTATACAATGTTTCACCATTGGTGCTTGCATCTTCTGCGTTCTGATAGCTGACTTGTGTTCAGAGAACCTGACGCGAAATTCGCGTCCTGTTTCCCCTATGTAGCCTAGGCCACAAGGGCACAGGATAATTTGTTATTATGAACAATTGATTAAAACAAATTTTGTATGTACTCAGAAAATGAGCAAAAAAACAAAAAAATAAAAATCATGTTATTCTTATAAAATCGATGTATTTAATTCAAGATTTCTCCAGAATAATTGTTCTATTTTGTAAAAGTAAAAAAGAGGCCCAGCATATTTAGTATGAGATAGGAAAGAAATATAGGTCAGATAGAGGTTCTGTATTTGAATAATAATTGTGTACTCCTACGATGCAACCCTAACTAGATGTACCTGAGTGTACCTAGCATGTGTGTAGGTGCAGAGCCATGAATCCCCCTAGGAAAGAGCCAACCCCATTACCTGAGTTGAGAAAATGAGGGACTCCGTGTTGGTCTAGAATTGGACACCCATCGAGGGATGTCAGACCACTGTGTGCTGGAGTGTCTGCTCGCTGGGTCTTCAGCATCTCAGTTCAGCGTGTCAGCATGGAAGCTTCTCCTCTGGTTTGTCCAGCAAAGAAGTGATGTTTATATACCCAAAAGGTACCTTTGGGGGCTTTCCATAAATGTGTCATTGTACTGTGGGCATGTCAGCCAAACATGACGATAGTAATGACTCTTATACAGAGTTATTATGCAGAAGATGGTAATCCTGCTGTGATACTAAGAATCCTCATGCACAATAAATTAGGCTAGATTTTCTGAGAAAACCACACAACATTTATTTGGCTCTTAACTAGATAAAAGGTCAGCACCAGAACCATTATGTAGAGCAAGGTAGGACAAATGCAGGTTAAAGGTCGTGCAACTACCTAGGTCTATATTGGGGTACATTGGGGCTCATACCAAGCTAACTCTATGTTGCGCCCTTCAAAAGAGACAGGTGACCTATCAGGTGGTTCCAGTGGTCCATTATCCCAAGTATCTCTAAACAATTCCTGGGTAATCACAGTAAAACTTGCACCAGAATCAACTGATAAAGTATGTTTTTTATCTTCTACACCAATATCAAATTAAGGGCCAGCACAAGAAGACGGATCTTCACTTACCACAACAACTTTCCTGACAACAATTACTATGTCTTTGAGATCATCGTGGTTTTGTCTATTTCATCATATTCAGACTTGGATACGTTGGCCACAATACACCATTCACAACCAACATGATTACTATGTAGAGCACCCCCACTATGTTTACCCCTTTGTCACACCTTGGCAAAATAACCAATTTTGTTACACACTCTGCACATCCCCTCGCAGCTCCGTGTCTGAGGCCCAGGTAGGGCTCTATGCCCCCGGGTCGCAGAGCTCCGGTCCCCACCAAGGGAAAGCGCGAGTCCTGTTTGGTAAGGCACAGTAGGGCCAGATGTACGTCCTTCAGGCCCGGCCATCTGGTCATGTGTAATGCCTTCCAATGTACTACCAGATGGCTGGGATGCCCTTGAAGTCCTGATCGCAGCTTTTTTGCTCCCTCCATCCCAGCCAGGGCTCCAGGAGGCTGGGTCCTTTTGTGGCTTCAGTGGGCACGGTCGATAAGAAAGGGGGTAGTATTCTTCTGGATTACTAGGGACAAGGTACTCTGGACCTCCTTGGGGTCTTGCGGTTCTCAGCAAGTGACCAGATGGGTCTGGACCAGCTCAGCTCTGTCCAGTGCTCTGTCCTTGGGCCCCCTGTCTGCCAGAGCACCCGGGACAGGTGTCCGCTGTCTTGGGGAGGCCTCCCTTGTGCGTCTGGGCCTGAAGCCCCACAGGTCCCCAGGGCAGGAGCTCCTGCCATGGTTTCTATCCTCCAGCCTTCCCCAAAGCCAAGGTCCCAGGTCAGGGGTCCATCAGGCCTAGGCATGCATCCCCCACTTCACCTGCATGGGGGAGAGGATGTGGTCCGTCAGCTAGACTGCCGACTTTGGTGCTGGAAACCAGAATTCAAGCCTCGGGGTCGCGTCCACATCCTGTGATTCTGGGCAAATCACTTAATCTCCCCGTGCCTGAATATGTAATGTAAATACGGTGCTCATGTACAGTGCTCCAATACCTTCGGGTCGAGTTTGTGCTATATAAAAGATGCAACAAAAAAAAAGGTACATGGGGTGATCGCTGGGCCCCCCTCATTGCCCTGTGCCTGAGTCCCAGCTGGGGCTTTGGGCCCCCAGGATGCAGAGCCAGGTGGGAGCCCTTTCGTTAAGGCACAGGGCAGGCAGAGTGCCATCCTTCGGACCCGGCCATCTGGTCGCAACTCACCCCTCAGCCATCTGGTCATGCACAATGCTTTTTATTGGCACTACCAGATGTCTGGGATGCCCTGTAAGTCCTTATGAGGGCTAGTTCAGTTCTGCGAACCCAGCCAGGGATCCAGGGAAGCAAGGCGTGTGGGCACCTTGGGTCCCTGTGTTACTCGGTGGGCACTGATTACCGGAAAGGGGGTTAGCCTTCCTTTGGATAACTAGGGACAGAAGCACTGGACCCCCTCGCAGCCTTGCGGTTCTCAGCCCGCAACCAGATGGGCCAGGAAGGGCAACCCTCACCAGTCTGGCCAGTGTGCAGTAGGATGGAACCAAAGTGGTTTGTCCGATAGCCAGGGTGTCTGCTGAGCTTGTGTTCAGTGCAGTTGGTGCAGTTGTCACAGTGAGAAATGATCAAAATTAACCAACACCTTGTTCTATTGAATTACACCCTACCTAAAATACGCCAGGAGGAGAATGAAGGTGATTGGACAGATTCAGGTCATAAAAGTGTGTTAGCTGACCAACCTCTGGGCAAACCACCTGAGTTTGAGGACAAACTCTACTTCACTGACTAAGTAGGCCTGGGACACCATAGAACTTTCCATTTATGAACTGCTGTGCCCCTATAAAATATATATAGCTGGGGGAACAATATATTATTTTGTTTATCTTGTGTCTTACTGTTTTATGTAGCCCCACCATTATAGGCACATGTATGGCTGGATTAGAGTTGGACCAGTGTGCAGTGATGAAAGATCCCCCTCCTTTCTCTTAAAGAACATTGGAGAGACAATGCCTGCCTCCATCCCCTGCCTATGCTTTTTTCATCCACTGGAATGCCCCAGAACATTTAATTTACAAGACTGCCTAATGTGTGTTGAGTGCATCAAAGAGGACCAACAATTGTGTACCGCCATGCTGGGAATGGAACAGGTAACTATTGCACCAATGAGTGATATGAGTCATTGCGAGTGATGATTCATGAGGTGGCAGACAGTGAGGGAGGGTGTTTAACTATAATTTGCAAGCTTGATTGTGATAATTTGCAATGTTTGTGGCCTTATGGGTGATCATTTTTACTGACGGGGATTGGCCTTTCCCCTTTGACACTTAGAAAGATTTGCTTATCTAGTTCTCTCCTTTGTTTTGTGGTTCACAACACCAAAGACCAGACCAGTCTGGTTAGTTAACAAACACAAATCTTCACAAAAAAGTACCCTAATGTTTCTCTTCTTGTTCATTAACAGCAGTGCACTACAGGTCAATCTTTCATATTTGTGTCAGGAGTCAGAACAGAGTTGGACAGATTTGTTACTTGGAGTCAGGAGCATAATGGAAGGATTCAGGGCAGGACTACATCAACACCAGGCAGAAGAAGGAAGTTATCAACTTCGGGAAAACTAACATGATGATGGTGATTCTAAGAGGCCTCCTCAGCTCTGTAAACTAGTGAGAGGTGCATTGATTTGGGAAATGCAATGCTACTGAGAGTGTGTTTGCTGGCTAAATTTGAAAGTCCTCTATTATGTGGTTGGGTGGGGGGCCTGTTGCTGTTGTAAGTAACTGGAGACAGACATGTGAAGTCACATCATCACAATATGCACACACTTGGCTAAATGTTATGATGATAACAGTTGTAAGAATGATCAGCCCGGTACATGCAGCAACTTGTCTGTGTTTGTTGGTTGTTGTAATTGTTCTCACTTCTCGGTTAATTAAACGCACGAGTCATAACATGAATGACTGCAGCAGACTGGCTTGGAGTTGGACCACTATGGAGTGAAAAAGCTTTCCCATTCCCTTCAAGGGCTTTGTAGACATTTGAGACAGTGCCTACCTCTGTCCCATGCCTATCCTTCTTTTGTTCATCCCCTAGCAGGGCTTCCAAAGTAAAGATCATCTGATTTACATGATTGTCAATGTGTTGCTTGCATCAAATAGGAGATAAATTGTGTACCACCATGCTTGAATTGAAACAGGTAACTATTGCACAATGAGTGATAGATTATTGAGTGGTACCTTCTGTCCTTCTCGTTGACTCCACCTTATCATTTCTGTTTAACAATCTGTAGGCTTTGTCTTCTCTTGCGCAAAAGGTGAAAGCCCCATAACTCTCCTGCTCACCTTACCGGACCGCTTCAGCTTGGCACCCAAGATTGACAGGCAATCTGAGAAAAATGCAGATGCACTGCCCGTTTTGGCAATCCAGAATCATTTTTCTTTTAAAAATCTTCCTTAGAACTGTGTGCATTCACTTCACTCCTCCATAATTTCTATCTTTCAAACCTAAATGACAGAGCATTCAGATATATATTAATAATAACTTGGGTCTCTGGAGCTGAAGGACTGTTTGCAATGCATTTTACTGAACTGTGTCATACTCATTACCTAATTTCATTCCACAACAGATTGATGATGATACGCTGCTCATATCCCAGATGAATATTGTTCTTGTGTAGTGTCTGTCTTTGTCACAAGTTTTCCCAAATCCCCTTTGCCATCCAGTCATCAAACCCTAGCCCTCTTCCCTCGGGCTGTGTGGTTTATTGAGGTGTGACTTAATTTACACCATAATGGATCATACCCTTGGTGGGGTGACATGATGAAACCAACACCAACTTTCTGCAAGATCTTCTATCACATAAGCAATAGCCCACACTGGCACTATTTACCCACCCATGCATAAAGTGATCCATATCTTAGATATAGAAGAACATCATTCTTCAGCATCATCATTCAGGAATTGTGTTGCATAAATGCATAACCTTGTGCGCTACAGACTTTGAGTACACTTTTCATGATTTGAGGATTCCCTATTGCTCATAAGAATTTAGTATTAACATTTTTTTTTAATATTGTCAGGTAGTTTTTGTTGGTCATGTAGTAGTCTGCTCTCTATCTTTATAAATCTATAATAAAATGATGTAACCCAATAACTCTGTGCTTTACTTTCAATTTAGTTGCCTGTGATGGATACTCCTCTTGATTAATTCTAGAGTTGGAGCTCACCTAGGTGGGAGTGAGACCTTGCTTGTGTTGCCTTCCCTGTTAACGCTTCATCTATGTTCAGGTAAGAGAACTATGGGGTGGAGTGAACTAGTTTAGTTGTTAAGTAAGCAACTAACTTCTACTGCAGATAAGTAATTTTGTATCTAGGTTGTTGTAGGCAATATAGGTCATGGCAGCATACCCCCTAATAGTCAAGATAGTAACAGAGAGTAGTAAGATCAGGGTATATAACTAACTATAACTAACCAGTGTATACTTTGATAGACATATATTAAAAACATACTGCACAAAAAAGACAGCAGTGCAAAGTAAACACAAACAAACAACTTCAGGAATAAAGTATGATGAAAATATTAATTTCCCATTATTTTTACAGCCAAGAAAAAACCCACCCTCTCTACCCACAATAGGCCCTCCCCTCCCCAAACAAATTAACCCATCACCAACCTATGTACAAAGAAAAACATTCTAAAACACCCAGTTTCAACTCCCTCTGTCCTATCCACCCACAAAACAGTCCCTTCCATCAAAACAAAACATTTGAAAAAAGGGCTCAGAAAAGGGCATCATCAATTCAGATCTGGAGCTGCTCCAGAATTGGCTCAATCCTCATCTGACTGGCTCTCAAAATGCCTCTTTAAATGGTCAATCCTCTGCAGGAGGAGGCACTGGAATACCCTGAATAAGCTGGAGGGGGGCACTGGCAGCGGTGGCAGTTAGGGATCCTACCTGGTGACAGCTACGTTGATGTGATGGCTGGCAGGATGGTGGTTTTGGCTGTCTTGCTGAACTGTGGCCTGGGTTAGAGGCAGCTACTTCCATTTCTTCATCCTCCAGGACCACTAGCCACCAGTATTCTGACTGGATGGTCTCTAGCCTCTGCCGCAGCGGCCGGGCTAACAGTTTCTGCCTAGTCGGTGGTGGTGTTGGACCAGCAGGAGTAGATATATCAAGAGAAAAAAAAGAAATTGTAAACAATGTTCTGAGTAAACACTTGTTTAAAATTAAATATTGTGTGGCACAGTAGCAGTACGTACTTTGTGTGGAAAAATACAAAGAAATTACTTCTTAAGTGAGTAAGACATAATGCAGTATGGATCACAAGTTATTGTGCTAAATTAATGGAGGCATGCTAGCCTGCACATCAGGTACTTTGGTATTCTCTGAAGGCTGCAGCTGGGGCAGATGTAGTGGACAAGTATCTTACTTTAATTCCAATTGCCCTGCTCTTCCCCAAATGTTTTTTACACTCTATCTTGACTCCAAAGAAGCAGAAGAATAATAAAGAAAGTACTACGCCACACACATCACATAAACAAATATAGATATGATTTATGACGTAAGTAGACGGTGGGGAAAACAATGCACTGCTCTACAGGGAAAGGAATAGGATTGATAGCTTGAATATGGCACATTCATAACAGAGTATCCCATATGCCAAAATTGAATTCAGACACTTAGTCCCATTTTACTTACTGGCCTCGCCGACCGCTACAAAATATTTCCAACAAATTAATTCCCTGGGCAGTAAGAAAAGGAAGCATAACTTTCTATACTGCAGGGTAAGGTAGAGGGATTAGGCTGGGTAGGTAGAGCTTTTCCTGTAGAATAGCGGAGTGTCACTCATGACCGTCATGTGACTAAACTTCGGCTTATTCAGTCACTGTAGTTGACGAAAGATGAAAGGGAAAATTCTGAACATCATAAATATGTTATGGGAAACAATGAAATATATTTATGAATCACTTTAAGTGGCCATAAAAATGTGGCACGTGGCAAGAATAGATTTTTCATTTTTTTGGAATACTGGGATGGAAGAATGTAGGAAAGAATAAAGGAGTGAAGTACTAAGAGTTGACTGAGCGGGCAAAGGGAAGCACTCATTGTGTGTTCAGTTTGCAATGCTTTGAAAACTTTCTAATTGCCACTTCAAAGGAAGGAGATACACAGTGCAGAGTCGACTCTGCAGTCACAAATTGAAACATACTGCACTTAGGTCATGGGTGGTGAGATGATGATGGGTGGGATACGTATCTGCCTAGCTTAACAAATACAGTGAATCAAGGGAGTAGACCAAAAATTAAAATACCCCCCACTTTGAAGCATAGCTTTGATAATCATAAACCAAGTAAGCAAAGTAGGTGAGCAGCATGCCCCTCCCAAGAAGAGCTCCCTTGTTTATTCATCCAAGCAACTATTCATTCATCCTTTCATTCTTCTATGATCCCCCATAGCTACCATGATTTAAAATTTACTTTCTCTCATCCCCTTTTTCAACAAAAGTTCCAATCCATTTCCATCCATTCAATATTCACCCTTTCTTTCAGCCATCTTTTCACCCATCCATTCATTTACCCAAAACCTACCCACGCATCCTTTCACCCACCTACGTATCCTTTCACTCATATACCATTTCACCCATCCTTTCTTTTAACCTTCTGTTCTTTCCTGTTTCCATCAAGCCATAATTGCTAGCTTTCATTATGTGAGCTTTTGCGAAGTTGCAAATAGAAGAGGCCCTAGGAACTCAACCACCGCTGTAGCTGCTTAAGCGGGGAGTTCACAATGATGACTCATGACGAACACCTTGTAGCCAGTGAGTATAATAGTAGTTGTCATAAGCAAGCCATGTGACTTACCACCTCCCATCCCTGCCACCGCTTCTGCCCTCCAACCAACTCTTCTTCTTCTACAGCAGAACTTGAGCTAGCACTGCTGGTCCATCCATCTAGACAAAAACATTACATAGATTTTCTAGATGCCAGATATGCCTCCCCTTAATTTTTTTATCAAAAAAATACAACCACAATTCATCACTACAGTTCGGTTAGCAGTATCTTCTATCAAAAATATCACTATGGGCATTTTGTATGTTGAAAAAGTTAGAAAAGTCAGATAGTCTGCCAACCAAAAACTTTTCGGAAGGGAGGGGCAGACCTTCAGACTATGATGATGACTCTGATTCATTGAAGTACAATGAAAGGGTAGAATAAAGCTCAATCAAAGACATATGAAATTGGTTAGCAAATTATATGGGGCCTCATATTTTCCAACCATGCTGTACTGTCATGGAAACTGTTGGTATATTGTTTAAATGAATTACACAACACAACATTGAGGGTGGGGATGGGGGTGGTCCATGACTATGGCCCCTCTCTTGTTAACTGTTAGTGCCTGAGCAAGATAAAGAAAGCCTTCACAACAAACATGCTGGTGAATCTTATTTATAATAGTAGCTTACATGGGCCTGCAGTCTTCACTTTAGACAGAAGAGTACCACAAAATTGGTTCTTAGTCGTACAGTACCACAAGATATATAATTGAGAGAGAGAGATTACTAACAAAGCAGAAGAAAACCTCAGACTAATATAGATATGAGAAAGTCAGATACCAAAAAGAAAAAAACATGAAAAATGGGGAAAAAAGAACAATGCACAGATAATAGGAATAAACAGAAATTGGATAGGGGATTTAGAAAAAACAGTATAAAAAATAAACAAGGCAAAATTAAAAGTAGTCAAAAATAGTGGGCAGAGTTAAAAGTTAGAGATGGTCGGCACATCCTCACCAGCTCCTTCCAGTCCTGTCTCCACGCTGCCCCTCTTCTTACCCTTGGGTGCTGATGTAAAAAGAAAGAAGATTAAAAAAATAGGTTACTAGTACAGTTAATCTCCACAAAATTATTTTGACAGGTTAACGCAGTAACATTGTACTTTTCTAAATCAGATTGCCTAAAATACTAGTATCGATACTATTGACTATCATCAAGTTGGCCATACTAATCCTAAAATCCCTATTCTGAAAATATCCCTTTCAAACATTACATTTGTAACTAATGCATTGCAATGAATGCTCTTCAATTCTATTCTCATTTCTCAACCCCCTTGATGGACCACATCAGTCTGCCTTTTTTACAATGCATAGATGGATACTACATATCACTGTGAGATTATTTGGGACTGTACGAACTACAAAAAGAAAAGCCACAGAGAATGCTAACTCACTGTATCACTAATTCACTATGGTGGAAGGAGGACAGAGGAGTCTGCAATGGCTTCTTTAATTAATATCAGCCGAAGCGAGCGCTGATGAGTACGATTAGGTAGCGCCGAGCACCTGCCTAGCTCAAACGGGATCGCATAATATTCTTAATGCAAACTAAACGTAACTTACCTCTAAGTGTGAGCAGTATGCTATTCGGAACACATTTTTTAGCATTGTAGAACACAAACACAACAAATAATTACTGACCTAACCCCACAATCTTGACACCTAGCAGATCGAGCAGGTCCAGCTCCTGGTCCAGGATATTCACCTAGTGCTGCATTAGCTGATGCTAGATGCGCTGCACTTAAGTAGAGCAGTGCTCCATCCCCAATGCAGCTGCTGCTCCCACAGGAGGTACCCGCTCCCAGGCCTAACGCCTGCTGCCAGCATGGAGCAAAGATGGCGCTGCATGAAAGAAATTGTGCTGTCACCTCTACCTCACAAAAGATTGCACAGGCTGCACCCCTTGGCGGCACTGCCCACAAGGCAGGTGGCTGCTGCTGGCTGTTTGGGGGACCTGGTGCTGCCACACCCCTGGTCACCCCTTTCTGCCATGGCACTGGGTGAGGGAAAAAAAGAAAAGAAACAGGAAAAGGAGGGAAGGAAGGAAGAAATAAAAAAGTCACAAAAAACACTGATAAAATAAAAAAAAACATAAAATGCACTGACACAAAACACACCAATACAATAAATATAAATGAGAGGTAGATACGTTAGATGAGGGAGGGTTGAAAAGATTTTGTAAGAATTGAAAAAACAGGCCCAGCATCATGAACAGAACAGAAAACAATATGACCGCACCCATGCGAACCTCATGATGCCATTGGTGTGTGATTACTGGCACAAGAACACGACTCATGCTGCGTACAACAAAGAAATGCCATGCAGCTCTGCGCACTCATGGAACTCCATGTAGCATGGCGGTGTTTCTTGACCACTTCGCGGAGCTCCACGAACTAAACAGGGCCCAATAAAAAGTACACTCCTTATAATGTATGATGTTTACTTATACTCTGTTTTGCTGGAAACCGTGTCTTTGGTTCCAATGTTTGATATTATTCGTAAAATAACAAATACATTCTTCTAAAAAATAGAGGAAAGGAAAACTAACCTGTGCTATTCCCTACCACTTTGCCTGTATTCTGCGAAGAAAAAGGTGGCCTACTTCCTGCACTAATCACCTTAATGGAACTGGAAATAGAACAGTTGTCATGTCTGAAAATGGGGGACCAAAACACGGTATAGGTGATAAAAACAAGTATTTGTGCACACAGAGAGAAACCTTTACTTATTGTACGTCAGTCCTACAATAAAAAAAACTGAAGGCCTTCAAGTAAGGAGTTACTTGATGAGGTTGATGTGTCTCAT
Organism: Triturus cristatus; assembly: GCF_964204655.1. Classification (NCBI taxonomy): domain Eukaryota; kingdom Metazoa; phylum Chordata; class Amphibia; order Caudata; family Salamandridae; genus Triturus; species Triturus cristatus. The sequence goes on from NC_140583.1 coordinate 745,629,739, forward strand.
TGCAATGTTACTTCGATCAGTTTCATAATGGCAAAACATGAACAAGCATTGGTGAATGTATTAGGTTTCGCATATGTGATCAATACGAAGTTTTTTGTTGTAAGTTGTAGCCTGCTGAGTAGTTGTACAATATAAATTACAGAAAGTTGGTTCAAATGTTATGGATTATTTATGTACAAAAAGGCAATATATTGTGCTGTTACTAGTGGTATAGTGTGAGTAAGTAATAGCAAGATTTTGAAAATTAAAAAAAAATAGGGAAGTAATAGAATTAATTGATGTAATAGTAATATTAAGTGTTTAGAGGACTTCTGACAATTTTTGGGCCTGGTGCCACTGCACCCACTGCACCATTCAAACCATGCCCCTAGTGTCTGCAAGATAAATGTCTTTGTGACTGCCTGTTTAGTAGTAAAACTAAAGCAATATTTAGTGTTTTAGGAAGTTATAACAACATTTGCACCCAGTGCCATGCACCCGCTACACCATTGAAATCATGACTGTATTGCCTGTAAGGTAGCTGCACTTGTGACTGTCTGTTTAGTAGTAAAATAGTACAATGTTTGGTGTTTAGAGGGGTTCCTAGAGCTTTGGGCTCCAGTGGCACTGCACATGCTGCACCATTGAAATCATGACCCAGTGCCTGCAAGGTAACTGCACTTGTGACTGCTTATTTAGTCATTAGATATAGCAATATTTTGTGTTTAAAGGAGTTCTGACAACGTTTGCTTGGGCCACTGCACCTACAGCACCTTAGAAATCATGGCCCAAGTGCCTGCTAGATAACTGCACATGTGACTGTCTGTTTAGTAGTAACCTTTTGCAGTAGTCTGCGTTTAGTGGGGTACCTAGAGCGTGAGGCCCCAGTGCCACTGCACATGCTGCACCATTCAAATCAAGCCCATTTTAACTGCTAGGTAACTGCAAATGTGACTGCCTGTGTAGTAGAAAAACATAACAATTGTAGGTGTTTAGTGAGCATCTGCTTTACGCAACTAAGTAATAAAAAGCAAGCATTGCATAATACTATTGGAAACTATCTGCCTTTTCCATGGCATGAGATCTTATCTTGACAGTGGATGCGGTATAAACATTGTAAACAGCTGGAAGAGATATTATCTTGACAGAGAATGGAGCTTAAACAGTGTGAACAGTTTTAGTACAAGAGGCTACCACAGCCACCTTTTCGGCCAGCTACTCTCAGGACCACCACTTCTTAATTAGATGAAACAGAAAACTTGTTAAATCATTTCTCCTTTGCTACAACTCTCTTTAACCCTCTCTCCTTTACAGCACCCCACTATCAAGAAATTATTTCCGTGCCTGCTTATGAACTCTTCTTTTCATGGAAGACCCAGAAGACTGTATTTAGATGTTAAATTACTGTAATGGCCAGCCACAGTAATATTACTCACTGGAATTACTGTTGTGTAGTAAATGGGTTTCACCACAATGACCTCAATGACACCAACATAACCGATCTCCTGGAAAGCATGAGCAACATCGGCCTCAAGCAACATGTCACCGACCCCACCCACATCGCAGGACACACACTCAACCCCAGTTTCACATCCAGTGACAGAGTCATATACAACCACGTCTCACATCTCACCTGGACCGACCACTACAGTGATTTTTAGCCTGTGTGCTATATTACTTCTCTCAATGGGAATAGCTTTGTTTCATTTGTTTAATTTTAAAATAAATCATGGTGATGCACTGAACATACAGCATGAAGCCAACAGCAACAGAAAGGCTTATAGTTTACTTTCGGTGCTGCCTATATTTCCTGCAGTATCAGGTAAATAACAATTTAGGCAACAATTTCCTTTACATAACCAAGGCAATTATATTCTAGAAATAATTGAGGAAGTTAAAAATATAGTGTAGCAGAATGAACAATAAGTTGCTCATTATATTTGAGGTGAAATTCAAGACAAAAGGAAGTAATTCTAGAATGGCACAGAACAGTACAACGGTAGCTAAGTCTTGTTAATTGCTTAAACAAATTTCCAGGATATTTCACAAATCTATTTCCTTGTTTTTAACTTATTTACATATTTTGGCACAATAACAAATATGGAGGCAAATACCGCAGTTGTGCTGGAAGAAAGGAACATCATGCAATCAGCAGCATTTGCTGCATAGCTTTGTAAATGCTGTCAATGGTCAATGATCAACTGTGTTCAGATACCCCCATTACCAAAAGGTCTACAAGGATCTGGTGCTTCAAGTCCACACCAAAGTGATGCTTACACCTCTGCCTTGTTGCCACTTTGTTAACATGGCCATTTTAGCTCTGCAATACTGGTGGGAATTATAATACAATGAGACATTCAAACAACACATAAAAGGAAACCCAAAAGAGGTTTTCTTTAACTGAATTTAAGCTTGGTCATAAATCGGTTCATGAATAATTGGCAAACTATTCAGAGCCTCAGTTTGTAACAAACAATGGTAGTAAATATTAATACTAAACACGATTTGGATAGTGTTTCTGGTGAGAAATAGGATGCAGTTGACATCACAGGTTACCAATCATTGTAGGTATTTTACATATTTATCTCCAAAGCTTTTTCGCTACCATCATGGTACTGAGTTCCACCAGATAAGGCATTAAATAAATACCAATAGATTATAGAAATACCACCAGTGGTGAAAAAATTGATTGCCCACATTTCAGTTTCTTTACTAATAGACATTAGGCAGAGTTAACGCTCATACAGACATGATTTAGGAGCACAATAATAATAAGAAAAACCTTATGGGCATGACTTTCTTCACCTATAATCTTACATTTCCTAGTTAACAACAATAGAGACACTGGACAACATTGCAATCTCACTGATGCAAATCCATGCCCATATTGCTTTGTTCGACTTGACCCTTCAGTGACTTACATCAGTGCAGAAAAATAAATGTTAGCAGTCCTCTGTCTTTTCTTTGGGGCAATAACCATTTGAGAGCCTTCATTATCCTTACCCTGAATGAGTGAGTGGGAAACACTCTGCCACTCAGTTCCAATTTACCCACAGCTTTATGCAAACATGCAAGCACCAGAAATCCCAACAAGATACTGCAACCTTTCCACATGTATCTATCTTTGGCCAATTTATACCGATCATCAGACCTGAGCTGACATATTTCTGCTTTCATACTCAGACCCTCGCTTTCTTCTCATCAGTTTGCCCACCTTAGAATCCCCCTAAAAGTAGTGGAAATAGGGGCGTGGCTGCCGACACTCATGATGGCCGCACTGGAATAAGGTTCCAGTCGACCGCCGACTAATTCTCCCCCTATATCCGTTTGCCCACATTTGTTGAAGCCGCTGAGGCGCCTTGAGACGAGGATCCTTCCGATCTGCTGCTGAGCCCAATCAGACCCCGTTTGTTGGAGATATTGCCGTTTGTGGTGGCTGAACCGAAAGCAGAACCGCCCCTGACTCCGCACGGCTTTCCTAGCCGCCAGCGAGCGCATTAAAGTCAGCCAGCCCGGGGGGACGCCTAGTGAGACTGGGCCCCTCACCCCATTCTATATCCTTCAGGCACGGAGACCTCAATACGCCGCCAGTGGGGGCAGGAGACCCGCGGTGCTGGACACATCGTGCCCGGGGTGCGTTGCTCCTCCCCGGTGGCTCTTGCTGGTGTTTTCGGACGGAGGCCTCCGTCACGGTGTGTACTGCAGTTAAATTGTGTTGGGGCCCGTTGATAATACGAGACACTGTTCCCTGTCCCCCCTCTCCTTCAATTTGCGATCTGGCTCTTCTGGGGGGCTGGAGGTTCAACAGGGTCGGGAGCAGTCACTTTCCTGATTTTGATACCTCTCCACACACCAGTGCTGTGAATGCTTTAACCCCTTGAAAGACCTGCGATACAGCCGCCAACTTGCGCTGCGGCATGTTTCCCGCTGAAGTGTCTCTGGAGCAGTTGCACCGAACTCTCGTGTCTGCTGGCCAGTATACCCGGTGCTCGACGCTCCCCTGATCTCACCATTCTCAGTCAAAGGGGTGAAACAAGGTACAATGGCCGCAGCTAGGGGCCCCAAGGCAGCCGCCTTGCTAAAACTATCGAAATTCGCCCACTCCAAGCCCGATGACACGGAGGAGAAACCGGATGATACGGGGCCGAGGCAGTAACGTGACGACGGTGGCCAGACTCTGGCAGACATTATAGCGGCAGTCCAGGGAGTCCGCACGTCACTGGAACTCAAGATTGACATGGTCTCAATTGATGTCAACCTTATCCGCGCCGATCTAAGAAATATGGGGGAACGAGTCAAGGCGAATGAAGACTCCATCGACATGCTCACGCATTCCACGATGTGGCTGGAATCGACGGTCAAGCAACTGCAGGCGCAGACGTCCGACCTTGAGGCTCGGTTGGAAGATTACGAGGACGAGCAAGAAGGAACAACGTATGCATTTTAGGGGTTCCTGAACGGGCGGAGGGACAGGCTGTGGACCTGTTCGTTGAAGACTTGATCCAAAATCATCTACAACCCTTGTCCCTTTCCAACTATTTCTTCTTCGAACGCGCCCACAGGGTACCTGGAGGTCCTCCAAAACTGGGCGCTCCGCCGCGTCCCATTCTGGCACAGATCTACAATTTTCGCGACCGGGACATCATCCTTCAAGCTGCAAGGAGCGGTCCTCCTCTAAAATGTGAGAACTCAAACATAACCTTTTCTCCGGACTTCACCTACAAAGTACAGCAGAAACACTGCTCCTTCTTGGAAATAAAGCAAGCTCTCCAGGGCCACAATTTGAAATATGCCATGCTCTTCCCCGCAAAGCTGCGTGTGCAGTCGGATGGTAAGTCGCTGTTCTTCCTGTCCCCGGAGGAGGCCTGGGACTGGCTGGAGGGATGGCGCTCCTCCACCGTGGGTCGTGATGGCTCAAACCGGAATCAGCCACATGGTACCGACCGTCTTCGAGGAAAGGTTGACTGAGTTCCTGTGACACAGGTATTTGCCGGCTTGACATGAACTGGGGTTTGTACCCCACGTCTAATGACAGGTTCCAATATTGACTGTGATGCCCCCTGTCGCATGCCTTGGTCTTAGATGATGAGAGACACTTGGTTTCCGGACACTGTTTGATATATATATGTTACCTCCCATGATGAGCGCTTTACGATTGTTATAAATGTTTGATTGTGGTATGGGTTGAGGGATGCGGGGACATGTCTCCTGGACTGAATGTAGTTATTTGTTCCTGATATGGGGCTCTGACATACTTTTGGCTTTAAATGGGCAACAGTATTTGCCCCTAGGGGGGAAAGAGGGTTGAACCTTGAGATAGTTTGGCTGTGTATCGTTCCCCTATACATGGTTCTAGGTTTGGGTCTACAAGCGCTCTGCAAATTGGGGTGGTGGGCAGTTCTGAGTTCACATTGCAGGGAGGCAGGGTGGGGGGGTTCCAGGGTGTTTTCTTGAGTTTTTTTTTCGACTTTTGATTTGCTTTTTGAGTCGTCTGTCTATTATGATCACACACAATGGTGGAGTAATAATCAACACACACGACGACCCACCCTGTATATTTTTCAGATTCTGGGGGCTTCCGTCTCCTGGTGCCGCGATACGTCCCAGTATGCACTGTTGTTTTATAGGCCCTGTGGGAGGTAGGGCTTCCATTCTCCGTCATACATGAGTGATATTCCTATGGCCTCTGCCCCCCTGGGTCGACTTAAAATAATCTCCTGGAATGTGAACGGATTAGGCGACCGTATAAAACGGGGGATGGTTTTGCAATATCTTAAACGTCACACACCTGACCTAGTGTTGCTTCAAGAAACACATATTCCTGGCACCACATACTGCGCACTAAATCGGTGGGGTTACAAATTACTTGCCCACGCGGGTTACACACGAGGATCCAGAGGGGTGGGTATTCTGGCATGCTCATCCCTTCCCTTTCTAGTCAAAACAATTGCACGCGACCCTGCTGGCCGCTTTGTTACAGTGTTTGGGCGATGGGAGGGTCGCTCCCTTAATGTGACCTCGCTCTACATACCCCCCAAACTACAAGCCTCCACTCTGACTGATTTCGGCCCCCACATGTTGACTCTACCCGACGGGGACATTTTACTTGGGGGAGACTGTAATGCCGCCCTGGCTGGGGATTATGATCGTTTACCATCTAGGTACGGTGAACCGCAGGGGAAACTTGTATCTGACTTCCTAATGGCCATGGGACTGGTGTATGTTTGGCGCACACACCACCCCTCTGATCGACAATATACCTTCCTTTCCGGGGTCCACGGGAGCAATTTCCGTATTGATTACCTCTTCTGCCAAGGCACACAGCTTTCCATGTTCAGTGACATCACCTTTTTACCCAGGGGCATATCTGACCACTCTCCCGTATTGGCCCACTATGGGGGTGTACCATCCCGATCCCATCGGGAGATGGCCCTCAACCCATGGTATCTACAGGTTCCGGAGATTGGGGACAAATTGATACAGGCAACGTCAGACTATTTCGCCAAAAACGAGGGCTCTGTTGCATCGGATGTGACGCTATGGGAAGCATATAAGACAGTTATTTGTGGGTGCGGGGTGGCAGCGGACGCACGTCATCGGAAGGAGAAACGCAAGCAACTAGATGGGATCGAACTAGAGGTGACCAACCTCGAACACAAACTCATCACATCCGCCTCCCCTGACACTTCCCAAAGACTTGCAGTGAAACAAAAAGAATATAATGATATAGCCAGAGAGGCAGCCCAAGCGCACTATCGATCCACTCAATATCGGATATATGAAAACGAAGAAGAGGCAAGTAAATTGTTGGCATGGTTAGATAAGCATGAGTTAGCCAATAGGTGGGTGGCTGAAATTGTTACTCCAGAAGGAGTGCGACGATGCAACCGAGATAGGATTGCTGAGAGTTTCGCTAGCCACTTTGAGCAACTCTATGTCCCCACATCCACCTCCACCCAAGAGGAGGCAGCTGACCTGCTTTCCACTCTCCTCCTGCCGAGGTTAGACCCTAGGGATGTTGTGGACCTCGACACTGCCTTGACTCCTGAGGAGGTGTCTAAGGCGATTGGTGCATTGCGTTCCAGGAAGGTAATGGGTCCTAGTGGCCGACCAGTCGAGCTCTATAAGGCAGTCTCTTCGGTACTGGCTCAGTTTCTAGTAAGAATGTATGATGAGAGTGTGGGGCGTGGGATCTTGCCCGAAACACAACGATTGGCTAACATTGTGGTCATACATAAAAGCGAGAAGCCTACAGATCATTGTAGTTCGTATCGACCGATTTCCCTTCTTGACCCAGAGGTCAAAATCCTAGCCAAACTTCTGACCCTTCGCCTCGTACCCCATCTCCATACATTAATAAATCTGGATCAATCCGGTTTCATGCCAGCCAGAAATACGACGCTTAATCTCTGTCGCCTCTTCGGAGTTCTGGGAAGAGCCTCCACCATACAAGAAGACGCAGTAATTGTGTCCCTGAACGCCAAAGTGGCATTTGACATGATGGAGTGGCCTTTTCTGTTCGCTGCTCTGGAAAGGTATGACTTTGGCCCGCGTTTTATGTCCTGGGTGTGTTTATTATATATCAAACCCCTGGCTTGCGTCTCGGTGAATGGCGGCAGACCGGTAATTTTTGAGTTGGGAAAGGGCACAAGACAGGGCTGCCCCCTGTCACCGTTGCTGGAACCCTTGGCCTTATGGATCAGGGGTGACCCCTTTATCCGTGGACTGAATTGGGCCTCGGATTGATCGGACAGGATTTCACTTTACACGTATAATGTTCTTTTATATTTGGCCAAACCCCGGGCTTCCCTCCATGCGGTGCTGCACATCCTAACTCTTTTTCGGAAATACTCGGGCTATACCATCAACTGGGACAAGTCACTGATCTATGTCCTCACTGCCGGCATAGTCACGGATGGCTTTGGCTATCTGGGCATCTATGTCACGAGAGACGCAGCCGTCTTTCACCAGAAGAACCTTAGCCCTCCCTTGCCTCACCTCTGGGCTGACGTGCAGCATTGGAAGACACTACCCCTTACTCTATTGGGTAGAGCTGCCCTTTTTAAAATGATGGCACTTCCGTGCTTCCTATATGCCCTACAGAATGCACCCTATCCTGTCCCGGTCCAATATTTTCAAACAATTGATTCCGAGGTCCGTTCATAATTATGGAACGGAGGCGCGGCCTGAATTGCCCTGACAAAACTCACACATAGCTGGTACGATGGAGGTATTGCTCTCCCTGCAATCAAACTACCTTACTGGGCCTCCCAGCTGGTTGTCCTCAATAATTGGGCTCACCGGTCCATCACAGACCCCGCATACAGAATCGATAGATATAATATGAGAGCAGGCAATTACATGAGGACATAATATGGAGGGCCCAGCAAATTCCTGTTTTCACCCCTATATCCACCACAGTCTCGATCTGGCATACAGCGACTGCCGCGTTGGGCTGGAAAGGCAAAATTACGCAGGCTACTCCACTGCTGGATTCCTGCCTCCTGGGTATGCTGTCGAGCCAACCGGGGTTTGACAAGTGGGACCTGATCGGTCTTTCCACGGTGGGGGACTTATAGACAAAGGGTTCGGTGGTTCCTTTCAGTGACTTGCAAGCACAGTATCAGTTACATGAGGGAGAAACATTCCGGTATCTTCAGGCGTGCAGTGCATTAAATAAAGCCATCCCCAAAGGTTCTGAATTGCCCACCTCTTCACCTCTCGAGGACAGACTCCTTGACGACTATCTTCCAGATAAGGCCATCTCTCTCACCTACCGCAAAATAGTTAATAACTTACCGGAACCTCTCGATAAACTCAGCGCAAAGTGGCTAGATGACGTGGGGGAAATACCTGACAAAGATCGGAGGGAGGCCCTGGCATCTCCCAGGGAGGTGGCAATCCGGTCCCGCTTTAAATTGATACAACTTAAAATATTTCACAGGGCTTATTACACCAACACAGCACTTGTTAAAATGGGTCTGACGATCTCCCCATTCTGTCCCCGAGGCTGTGGCTCCTTAGGTACATCTTACACCAGTGGTGGGACTGTCCTTTTCCTCAACATTATTGGAACTCTCTATTGGAGTGCACTCTCCCCTCGACTCTGTGTTTTAAACATTTGGGACTCCACCGATCTCAATCGCACCGAACAACTATGGGTTTCTCTGGGTTGTATTGTGGCAAAACGTAATAAAGCCAGGACATGGAAGGGGGAGTCATGCCCCGTAACAAGGACTTGGCCAAAGACATGGACTGGTGAATGCAGGCTGAAAGGGTGATATATGAGAGCAAAGGATGCCCAGGCAAATGGACCAAAATATGGGGTCCTTGATACAAAAGCAGAGGGTTTTTGTGTGCCCCCTTTGAAGATGACGCCCCATTTAATGTTGATAAGGAAACATTATAATGGCTTATTCTCCCTATGGGTCACTATCATTATTTGTATCATCTTGTTTGCGTTTATTGATTGTATGCATGAGATACCTTGCTTTTGTGATCTCTTTATTTTGATGACTGCTCTTCTTCTTTGTGTTTATGTCTTTATGGTATTATTGTTTTTTGTTTCTTTAATAAAAAGATTTATAAAAAACTAAAAATAAAAGTTGTGGAAATAAAACCTGCAACATCAATAATCCCTCTACCAAAACATATGTCTGTTACCCTGTTTCTTCATTCCAACTATTTTCACTCAGATGGTCAGTATCAGAGGTGCATGAGTATTTCTTACATTTCCTTTCTGCCTGACCCTAATATCTAGTATCCCTCTGCACATCTCTCCAGTCGATGCCTCATAGCCACAAAAGCACTTCTGAAAGGAGGCTTTGACAGCCACCTTATCTGCCATCACCCCTCAGGATCACCCCTTATTCATTAGATGAAATAGACTAGACAACTTGCCAAATCTCTCCTTCTTCGCTAAAATTCTCTTTAACCCTCTCTTCTTTTCAGCACCCCACTATCAAGAAATTATTTCCATGCCACAGTGATATTACTCACTGGAATCACTGCTGTGTAGTAAATAGGTTCCACCTCGATGACCCCAACAACACCAATATAACCGACCTCATGGAAAGCATCAGCGACAATGGTCTCAAGCAACGGGTCACTGACCGCACCTACATCGCAAGACACACACTTGCCTCCATTTTTACATCCAGCGACAGTCATATACTACCACTTCTCACATCTCACTTGGACTGACCACTACGGTGTACACTTCACTCTCTCAGAAACCTACCAACACTGGCACCACACCTCCAAGCTCCATCTGCAGAAACTGGAAAAAGATATCAGAAGGCCAGTGGAACAATGTTTTCAACTCCCGCCTCCCAGTCTCAACATACAATTAAGAACTGGCTGCGAAACACTTCTCTGAGTGGGTCACTGAATGCACTGAGACCATTGCCCTGAAAAGCCAGCCAACTCCAAAAAGGCCTGCCAGAGAAGCAAGCTGGTTCACTGCAGAGCTGAAATCCACCAAACGCAACTACTGGCAACTAGAAAGGAAGTGGCATACCAGCAAAGAGACAGGTGGCTATACCACCATTTAGACAGCACTCAACCAGTACCACTGCCTCCTGAAGAAAACAAAGAAGAACACCTTAGCACACCACATAGAAGCAAGCACAAACCACAGTAAGGAACTCTTTGAAAATTGTGAAGGAGTTTTCCAAACAGCTGCTGCTGGAAACAACAACAACCCCTTCCAAGAACTGTGAAACCCTGGGAGATGTCTTCCACAACAAGATCTCCATCATTACGAAAACTTCAAGCCCCAACCCACAGCCACTGAGAGCATCAGCATGCTCACACCCACAAACACAAACCCCTAACACCTGCTCATCCATTGGGACCCTATTACAAATCAAACCATAACCTCCATCACAAACTCTGTGCACTCAGGAAGACCCTTAGATCCCTGTCCCCACCACCATATCTTCAACCTCGGGGGCAAGACAAACACAATAAAGTCCAAAACACCTCCATCACCTCTGCCTCCTTTCCTAAGTATTGATATATTCTGAAGCGAAACCCCTATTGAAGAAACCATCTGCGCCAAAGAATTACCTGCCCATCTCCCTGCTCCCCTTTTCAGTAAAGGATCTCGAGGCAATCACCCAGCAACTTACCAAACATCTGGAAAACAGACACCTCCTCGACCCCTCTCAATCCAGATCCTTAGCCAACCACAGCATCGAGACAGCCCTGATCACAGCAACAGATGACATCAGGGCCCTCCTGGACCCCAGAGAAACAGCAGCCCTCATCATCTTGGGCATGTCAGTCAACACTGTCTCCCACCACATCTTGGTCAACAGACTCCAGCACATTGGAATCCAGGGAGACGCTCTCCCACAGTTCACCTCTGAACCCAAAAAGATCATCTGTGACATCTCCCAAGGATAATCCCTCAGCCCCACCATTCTTCAACACGTACAAGACCCACTTGGACAACACCGTCACATCGCATGAATTCATCACCATCCCCTACACCGATGACATAGCTCATCTTCTCGCTGTAAGAAGACTCCTCCTCCATCAGAGCCAACTTCCAGAGATGTATGATAAAAGTCACTGACTGGATGAAGGACAACTGTCTCAAGCTCAACACGGACAAGATGGAAGTCCTCATCTTTGGGAACAACACCTCTCCTTGGAATGATGTATGGTGGCCTGCGGAACTCAATTCACCCCCCTCCCCAACAGACCACACCGCAACCTTTGCATCATCTTAGACAGAAAACTATCTAGAAGAAACAGGTAAACGCAGTCTTTTATGCCTGCTTCCACACCCTATGCAGGCACCACAAGATCTTCAGGTGGCTCACAGTCAACACTAGAATGACTGTCATGCAGGAATGTTAGAACTGGCGATTTCTGGTTGGCTAGGGCTTGCGCCAAAGCCAGGCCGAAACCACCACTCTAGTCAGGGCAAGGACATTACACGCCAAAGATAACCCCTGCTCACCCCCTTGGTAGCTTGGCACGAGCAGTCAGGCTTATCTCTGAGGCAAGGTGTAAAGCGTTTGCGCGCGCACCCAACTACAACACCCAAGGCCCACCACAAAGGAAACTCCACACAAGGTATTCTATAACAATAGCCTTTGTATTATACACAACACATTAGATAAAAACACACACTTTACACTGTGCCAACAGGCACGGGCAGAATTTACAAGGGATATGTACAAGACAGGGCCACCTGGACCACTGTCAGGAATTAGCACTTTTTGGAACGTTACACAAAAACATATAAGATCACTGTAGCACAAAAATAATATGTATAGCACACAACCAGTACTTACTGGTATCAGGTAAGTACCACCTACGCGACCCTAACTACCTTAGGAAGCGGTCACGCAGGGAACTAGAACCTCACTAGCACCACCTGTACTAGGAGAAAGCAAACAACCACCTAAGTATCACAATACCTGTAGGGGTAGTAGAACGTTACACATGATGCATCACATTCAGAGGTGTAGGGAAGGAAAACACATGATGCCTAAAAACATTCAGAGGTGTAAAGCAATGGCACATGACGCATAAAAACACATTCAGAGGTGCAGGAAAGGAACGTTAGCGCACAACTCCACATGAGCCACCACCTGTGGCAGTCCCTGGGCCAACTGGCCTGGTAGGGGCTAGGACGCCCTGTGTTCAGCAAAGTTAGGGGCAAGACTGCGCAGGAGGCACAGTCCCAAACTCAGAGTGCCACCACCTAAACGTGGCAGCTGCCCACTAAGTGCTGGGCAGCTGTGGAACGACCTCAGGCACCAGCGTGCCTCTGGAGCCCTCTCTGGGCTCTATCCTCGCCAAATGTCCCCTCGAGCCTCGCAGGCTCTAAATAATATTGTGCTCCTTCGTTGGAGCCTGTCAGGGCTCTGTCAAAATATTGCCCCTGACGTTGGAGCGGCCCCTCTGCTCACTAAGGAGGGCCCCCGTACGTTGGAGCGCTCCGAGCGCTCTGAGCAAATCGTGGCCCCAGAGTCCCTCTGGACTCTAACGGAATCTCGCCCCGTCGTTGGAGCCACGGGGCTCTAGAACCAATGCCCCCTCTGGTGGAGCCTCACGGGGCTCGACAACACTGCCCCGCACCCCCCAGCACGTGCGCGGAGTCCCCCAGCCCTCTTAATCACTCACCGGGCTGTCTGCAGGGGACTCCCGCGTCGGCTGCTCTCTCTCGGTCCAGGCGGACTCCGGGGCTGCTTCTCTACGCGGAGGGGGCAGGCACCGACAATGTGCCTCGCGCCCCCCTCCGCTCCAGCTCCTGCCGTCCTCTTCACTCTCTTCAGTACCCCGGGGCGCAGGGTAGGCTCCTGCCTGCTCCGGGGCTTGCACTCCAACAACGCGAGTCCTCGGTGGGAGGCGGGGTAGGCTCCCGCCCTCCTACTTCCAGTCCCGGGTGTCCCGGAGGCCCGCCCTCAGCCGCCTGACTTCCTGTTTCAGCCCGGGCTGCAGCGGTGATTATTCCGGCCGTAAGAGGGGTAGGCTCCCTCGAAATAAACGCAAATAAGCGGGCTGGGTACCCGCAAGCTGAATCAAAGCGCTCACAGCGCTATAAAGTGAGCCAGCGTTCGCAGCGCTACAAGGCTCATAACAGCGCTCCCAGCGCTATAAAGATAGCAAGCCCAGGAAAACAGCGCGCCCAGCGCTATAAAGTCCAGAAAGCGCTCCCAGGCGCTATAAGCAACGTCCAGCAACCAAAAGGTCCTTCAAAGAGCAGGGGGGGCAAAGGCTGGGCCCAGAGCCAGCTCACAGGGCCCTCCAGCAGGGAGGCAGTCCCTAGTGGCGGTCTCTCCTGGCGCCCAGCAGCAGCAGGCCCCCCCTCAGATGATCCTGCAAGAGAACACCCCATGTAAGGGGACACAGCCCCTTTTTATACAGTACAAGGCTTTGTCTAAGGTGCAGGGAAGGGGCGAACCAGTTCCAACAGGTTCCTGAGCACTTTGTTTTGCTCAGCCCCTCTCCCTATTCACTGGCAGGGCTAGGGTCATTAGACGCACCACAGGGGCCGGCGCCAGCATTGTGTGGGGAAAGCCCTGTCCTATTCAGGACCCAGGTACACTCCTCCCCAGCCATCAACATGCTAACCCCCCATTCACCACTGGGTGACTCCTCCTGACTCTGGGGATTTCCCTAGTCCGTCACATGACCTCCACCAGCCAATCGCCGGACAAGCCACACATTTCCCACTGCACACTGAAGTGCCCACTTCTAGAAGTGGCACTTCCACACTAGGTACATGCACGCCGCACACATCATCGCGCAGCATTCACTCACACGAGTCCGCACATACCAAACTCGGGCCTGCACACCCCACGCATCCGGAACTACCAGGACACATACATTCCCCCATGCATTCCTATGTGGGAGGGCAGGCCAACCTCACAACACGCACGCACTTTACCCTGGGACACAGCGGTAAAGTGCGCAGAAGTCAATAAAATCACTAAACCAAGTCACAATATTAAGCAAAAAGTTTCGGGTCGAACCGGCCAGAAGGGCCAAGTCCAACAAGGAACTTGTCACCAGCAGGCTGGACTATGTTGACCCAAGCATACAAATCCCTGCACAACGGAGGACCAGCATACATCAAAAAACGCATGACCTTCCACCAACCGACCAGACAATTTCGATCCACCTCCCTCTTCCTCCAAGTCACCCCCCCCACCCCTCGGAGAAGCCAAAGCAACAGTGGAGGGTGCTCCTTCTCACACATGGGAGCAAAGTTTGGAATGGCCTTGCCCTGAATCTTGGGATAAACATTCATAAAAAGTGTAGATCCACAGTCTCTTTCCTCATATTTACACTCTTTAAGAATTGTCATATTTCCCTGCCTCATTCTCCCAACCCCCTCTGGGCCAAATTAATTGCTCTTCTGGCCAGCAGGGGGGTCAAATCCCTTCACAAATAATCGAACCATTAACAGTGCTGGACTCTATTCCTATTTTTAAAAAATGGGGGACTCTATTCCTGGCACAAGAAGGAGTAGGGAAGAAATCTGCAGCTGCTAATTAACTCTGCACACTGCAATTGTGCTGGGAAAGCCCAAGCCCAAAGAAACAAAGGAGGAAGGCCAGGCTTGTGGAGCCAAACACAGGAGGGGCTCCCCCTTGAAGATTTGGTGGGAAGGTGTCAGACAGCTGTGTAAGGTGGGGGCGGAAAAGAGGCTCTCAGGGAAGGTCTTTCCATGGACTATGAAGTCACCATGTTAGAATAACCCATTTTGTGGTGCAGGAGGGTTGTGAGTGGACTGGAATGATGATGTGGCACCCTAGGATTGCCAAAGGGTGTCTGGCTTCTAGAACTTTCCACCCTGCTTAAAAACATCTGCACAAGGGAAGAGACTTATGAGAAGACACAGGACCTGGGAGAAACCATGGCGAAAGAATGCCAGGCTGGAAGAAGAAGACACCATCTGCCACTGAATCTGAAGGATTGGAATGGGTCTCTTTACGGCCAGTGATGCAGAGTAACTTATACCCCAAAGGAACAATTGGGAAAATAGATCTGCTGAGGAACTCTGGAGGGGTTCCCCTAGGAGTTCTGTAGACTGGACCCTGACTCTGCTGCTGACACACAGGCACCCTGCAAGATACCAAAGCCTTGGGGCCTGAGAAGTGCTGCAGGGAGGGTGTCATGCTTCCTGGATGTGAAGGGGGCTGTGGAAAATGCCCCCTAAGCTCAAGAGAGCCTTAGGAGCATAGGCAGAGGGCAAGTCTGGCAGAGGAACCAAACAAGACTCAAGCTCCTCACAAACAGCACCCATTAGATGCTTGGAGAGCACCAGGCCCCTGGAGTCAGTGCATCTGTGTTGTTGGTAAGGTGGATGGGGAGGGGGTATGCATCGGACCTGCATGTACAGCTCTCTCATGGCCCTGTGGACTCCATGCCCCATGGCCAGTGCAAGCCAAGGAGCCTCAAGGGAACTCCATCCTCCGGGACAGAAGACACAGCCAGTGCTGGGTTTGTTACCTGCCTCCGGTGCCATGTCTTGGGGGCAGAGCACAATGGCACACTGCCTCTTGCCTTCAGGCAGCATGGCAGGAGAGGACAAAGTAGCTTCCTCTTCTGGGCAAGAGCCAATTCTAAGCGATTTGCTCCTGCCAGAGGCGGGAGAAGAAGAGAGTGCTGCCAGATACTATGCCAGTCCAAGAAGGCACACGGGGAGCTGGTAGGAGCCATGGAGGTCTTGGACGCCACCTCTACACCCAACAAAGCAACATACCAGGTGCCCAAATGGGCATGGGCATCCAGTGTGAAAAAGAAACCAGAGCAATGCAACTGCAAAGCCAAAGCAAAGAGGGACAAAGCAGCTCATTAAGTATACATTGATTTGACTGAGGACTGCTCCATAAGCCCGCACAAGGGTACATTAATAGGCATTTCTTTGTTTGGGGTGTGCTAGGAAGAGAGGTGACACCACCAATAGTTCTTCTGCATGTTGGGAGGTTGTTTGAAGAATAACAATCCACAAAAGAGTCCTGCGACAAATTTTGGGTGATATCCTTTGTCTCCCAGGGGGTCGCAATCATAAACCCAGGATAGCTTGAGCGGATGCAACTTTTGCTTATCAGCTCTGGAGGTCAGGGATTGTGGTCTTTCGGTTGGTTGTTTGGTCCTGAATCTGTAGCAGCAGCATAGTAAAAGTATAAATTAGACCCTGGAATACATGTTTTTGCATTCACTGCTTTATTGACAGGGTTGATGGTTAACAATGCAAGGTTTCACAGTATAATGAAAACAATTGAATGTTTTCCCTACCTAATCTGTCGTCAGTGGTGGCTTATAACATGTATTGTAAAATGACACTGTCCCCATTGATTTCAATGGTGTTACAATGGTGGATTGTAACATATTGCTGCTTTTACTGACACAGTGACACCCTTACAAAGCCACTATGACTATCTTATTGATAATCGTGAAACGGGGGGAGTTAGGCCCGAGGGGCTAGGTCCAGGCAGGGTCGCACTAATGTATTGCACAAGGGAAGAGGGCCTGGACCTTATTTTATTAGTAAAGGTATTTTCATTTCACATTTGGGACAAACACATTGCTTTTTGTTTGCACCGGTATTTTATTTATACCTTTTAATTAGGAAAATTTCGTTTTTTTGTATATAGTCAAACATGAAAAAGACAAAGGTCTAATTATATCCAAATGCCTTACATACATTAGACAATCATTATACACATTATTAATACACATAAAAGCAATTTGCAAATTGAATACAAAAAAAATAAACAAACTAACAGCCAATCTTCTGACGTTCTTATGTCAACTTTAGCAATGAACTTAAACCACTGATCCTAGACTATCTGAAAGTGTCTGAGTCAGGTATCAAAAAAGAACACTGGAAACACTTTGTTGTCTAATACAGGGGAGCTTTCCTTAGTTTGGAATATGTGCACCAAGGCGGTGGATTTGTCTTTCTCTGTTACAGCGCCGATCCTGCTGTTTTCCGTCTTTATTTACATTTTCCTTTTTACTAGAAAAGGCACTGACCGGACAATGACTTACTGAGTGCTGTTCTGCATGCCAGTGAGCTGTAGTTACCAGCCTACACCAACTCCTATGATTAGGCTTTTAATGGCTCTGCTTTGCTACCCTGCAAGAGTCAAATGTTACAGTGGGGTACATGGTTCCCAGTAAAAAGACAATTGAGGACTTACTGTTTGTGAAGGACTCACATTTTTTGCAATAGCCCAATTTCTTACATGCTGCATTTAGTATTTTGTCTGCAAAGATGTGTTGTATCTTATAGTGACCAAGCTACACCTGTATATTCCTTATTTAATTTGCGTGCACTTACTCGAGTTGTAGCAATGGCAGATTTCAGTGCTAGAAATCACTCTGCTATGTTTCTATTTCAATGCAATAGTCTGGTAAAACCTGATGAAAATCGTCTTGGCTGATAGACCAACATTCTGACATGCACCTTTGAATGTGCACAGGGTCCGGTGAGTGTAAATCAAAACACCTGTGTGTGTTGTAGTGTATACAAATTGAAATTTCGTGCTAGGGCCCACACGATTCTGACCGGTGACTACTTCAAACTAAAACTCTTTGCTTACAGTTTTGCAATAACATGGTTGAACATGGCACTGCAGGGCCCATGTTCGGGAGCCGTTCCACTTATGCGTGCCCTTTTAGTAATATCTGCCTGTTTATTTACCTTCACAGTTTCCTTCTCCACCTCGGCTCCCTGCACCCGCTGAGGTCAGTTGAACAAAATGTCAGGGGAAGCATAAATAACCTAATGCACCCTTTGATTGTCAACGAGAGAACATGGATGACTTTGGTTCATACTTAGCCCTACTTACTCCTTTAGAGATGTGGAAAGGCCGTGGGCATGGATTAAAAACCGCTGTTCCCGCTGCCGTCTTCATGAAGACTGATACCAGGAGTAGCTATAGTAGTATTTATGGTAATAAAAAGCGATGTGAAGTATACCAAAAGGGAAGCCAGGTTTACATGCCACTACCTCTGGCTTCCTTTAATTGACGTGCTTCCCTGCACCATGAGTGGAGCTGGGTACCTATTATTATTTGTATACTCAGATAATTTACCAATGATGCCACCACACACCCTCACTTCCTGAAAGCTGGTGATCTACCTCTAACACTTGTCTCTTCAGTCCACTCAGATCTCTTCATGTCTTGCTCTCATCTATGAGGCTTAAACTGGTTGGTGACCTGTGTCCTTCTGGTGGATCAAGTCACACTTCCTTCCTATTGCACACCGACCCTTAATCTTAACTTATTTGAGCATAATGCCTAAAAATGTCAGTTCCTTGTTTATACCTTCTATTACCAAATATGGGTTTCAAAGCTCTCTCAAAAGTAATAATTATAAGATAAGTATTCTCCTATCAGAAAGATCCATGTAAGTGTATCTATCTTATACTGTTACTTTTTCTCCCAACTTCATCCATGTTACCCTAAACTATGGGCCTCATTTACAATGAACTGGCATAGGGCAGCGCACAAGTCTTTATTGCTGCACTCCCCTACTCCAATTCCAAAGTGAGCAAAGCACCATATTTACAAGATACAGTACATTCCTGCCCTTTCAGCCAGCGCACAATTTGGTGCCTAGTGCCAACACAGGCAGCCTTGTAGCATGGTGCAAGGCTGTCTGCATTGTTGGGAGGACTGTTTTTGTGCAGGAAGGGGCACCTTCCTGCAAAAAAACAATCCATGGAAGCCTTTTTTCTACTTCCTATGTGTAGTAGAGAATGCAGCACACAAAGAAAGAGGAAAATAAAGATATTTCTCCTCTTTACGCATCCACTGGAGGGACCTACAGTTTTGAGGCATTCCCTGATCTGCAGATCCCCGCAAATTTGGAAATGTGTCAAAACCCATGGGTGTTGCTTAGGAAAACCCACGCAACACCCATGAAATGCAGTGTAAGGCAACACAGTGTCTTGTGCTGCATTGCCTTACACCATATCTACGAGGCCATGAAAGGCCACGCAAAATAGTTTTGCATGGCCTCATAGATATTGGTCTGCACTCTGCACCATCATAAAACGTGACGCATCTGCAGGGTCCAGGGCTTGTAAATAAGCCTCTTTATATTTTACATAACCCTTTCTGTGGCAAGGACGTAACAGTTATGTCCTCTGCACACGTCCAGACAATCCCTCTGCTGTTTACAGCAGTGGAATTAAAAAAAAAGTTGTTCAGTCTCTGGAGCAGGGGAAAAGGTTTCCCTGTCCTTTGTTTTGGGAGACCTGGGGGAATGCCGGATGGGAGGAAGCTTGTGGCTCCCTGTAGATACCAGTACTTTCCATCACAGAAATATGAGGAAAATGTTTTTTTTTATAGTCACATGTTTGAGGTTTACAAGGGATTCTAGGTAATAAAATGTGGTGAGAACCATGTTAATCAGCCCACCCTGGATAGCCCTAGGCTGGTTAGGTTTGCCTGGGTGCTGGCTGAGTTAGGGTCCAAAATTTAGGGAACAGAAATGGTAAAACAATTCTTTATATCATTTTACCGGGCCCAGGAAGCCTTCACCTGTGTGGCCTGATCCAGTAGCTATGACCGGGCCCAAGGGCCCAGCCAGGCCCAGGGGCGGGCAATCTCGTCCCAGGCTCCATCCTACGGTCTGCTGCCCTGCCAAGGGCGGGGTTCCATCGGGCCAGGGAGACTTTCCCTGGTTGGCTGAGTTCAGAAGCTCTGACCGGGTCCCATCTAGCCCTGGGATGTGTGCACCCCAATCCTGGGCTCTGCCCTTCAGCCCACCGCCTGCTTCAGAGCTCTGACTGGGGCCACCATAGGTGGGGGACACGCCATCACAGGCTCTGCCTTCTGGCCCACTGCATGGCCAAGCCCCTGGGACGGGCTCTCCCGTGCCCAGGGAGGCATCCCTGGTGCAGCTGGGCCTTTCCTGAGCGTCCGGGCCTTGGACCTACAACTGAGCCCCAGTGTCCTGCCAGGCACCAAGGCAGGCTTTCTAGCCCTAGGCTCTGTCCTCCGGCCTGCCCCACTGCCAAGGCCAGGGGTTGGGGGCACACAGGGCCCAGGGAGGCCTCCCCCCACTTTGCCTGCATATTAAGGTGCCTTCAGGCCCCGGGTCAGAGACCCACCAGGGTCCCACTCGCAGGCCGGCGTAGGAAGCTGGCTCTGTATATACTATACCAAAGTAAGGTATAGTGTGCACAGAATCCTGTGGAACCCACGAGTTATAGCTGAGGCTAAATTAGATATTCACTCACAGCTCTACTTGTGGTAGTGTGGCCGAGCAGTTAGGCTTATCAGAGGGTGTCTTAAGCATTTATTGTATTCACTCAGGAGAGAAATTATGGCACACACTCAGAAACAGAATCCAGACCAATTAGGTACATTTAAAGAAGGTATTCTTATTGGTTTTTTTTTAGAACTAAGCATGACCTGGTACAGAAAGGTAAAATATACTTTAAAATGCAAGGCTGTATACAGAAATGCAAATGTAGATGAAATTGGCATTGTTACAGGTTTGTACTTGCTTAATAAACAGTTCAGAATACTTTTAAAGTACTTTGGATTACTTTTGCATTACTTTTTTGTTACATCAACTACTGCAGGCTCAAACAAGGAAGTTTCCTAAGGGTGGCCACCAGCAATAGAAGTACGTTGGGGTCATGCCTGGACACTGTTGTTTGGATCACCCAAGGCCGTGCGGTGTCTTTAGGTGCAAGGTTTTTTCACCAGCTCCGGTCGCGGTCTGGAGGACCCTTCGGGTTGAAGCTGCAGACATTGGGTAGAAGATCATGAAAGGTCAGGGACCATGGATCCCCGGTCATTATCACTAGGGAGACCTCCTCATGGTGTTGGACTACTCTAACTCAGGCTGTGGGCGTTGGGCGCAGAGTGGTACAGAACCGCTGATCCGGCTGGGTCCGGCGCCTGTGTTGGAGTCTTTGGTTTGAGCGCATCTGGTGCTCATAGAAGGCCGAGACTTTTGGGTAAAGGCAGGGCAGGTCCTCTGGGTTCTGGACTACTGCTGCCTGCTGGGTGCTGGCCATGCCGTGGTTTCGCTGGTGGCAGGTTGAAGCTGTGGAAGGCCGGCAGGGTTGGGCCAAAGCAGTTGTTGTCCTCTTCTTCCTAGTTCATCAGGGATCTTTGGTCCTTCTTCTTCTTTCCTCTTGAATCCAAGGAGGCAAGGTTCAGAGTCACCCCAACTTCTAAATTTAGTGGTGTTACAGGAGTGTGCAGGTTGGGACCAATAGGTCCCTTCCTTGGGGTGAGTTCACTCCCTATTATGCCACCCTCCAGTGGGAGTTAGGAATAAGCCTTTATCTGATTGGCTGTGTCCCCTCATTTTCAAGAAGGACGGACTTAGATGTGTGCTTCACCTCACCTCTCCCACCTGAGGGGTGGTATTGGCAAAGGTAGGCACACATCTCTTCCTAACTTGGTTTTCCTGCCTATTCTCCAGCCCAAACTGGGGGGTTAGAACCAGTGGGAGCCAATTGCTGGGGGCAGCAAAAGGCAGGGTCAGCAAACAAAGGTGGCAGGCCTTTGAAGCTTTCCCTTCATGGACCAAGTCCATCCTGGGGAGGAGGCATGACACCTCTGCCCAGGATGGGCTTTGTTTCTGGATCCAGAGAGCTGAGGCCCTCTACCAGGGGTCCAGAAACCTGTCTGGTGGTGGCAAATGGCAGATAGCCATTTAGGAACCACACCAGGGCTGGTAGTTTTTCAGGGGCATCTTTAAGATGCCCTCTGAATCCAATTGACATTAATACATCCTACACTGGCATCGGTGAGGGTTTAATGTGGTGAGAAGTTTGATACCAAACATCCCAGGTCTCAGTAAAGCAATTATTGAGCTGTGGAATTTGTAATAACCAAATCCCAGAACATACACTCTTTATGACATTGCTGCACTTACAAGGTTTAAGAATAGACTTACACATTATAGGGGTACAGTGCTCTTGAAACTGTACCCTCAACTATGGTCTAGTGCACCCTGCTAGGGAGTGACTTACCTAGGCCTCAGGCAGAAGGTTGCAGGCATAGCCCGCAGGGATGTGTGCCATGCTGAGTCTTCACTTTTCTATGCACCAAGACAAGCAGTCTGCAATTGCAGTGTGTGGGTGTTAAGGTACAGGGTCTCTAAGGGTGGCACAATGGATGCTGCAGCCATTAGAGACATTACCAGAGGCTTACCTGTGGCCAGAGATGTGCCAATTGTGGGCACAAAAGTACAGTTTTGGGAAAGAACGCAGGGAACCTGATTGGCAAGGACGGAGTGCACATAAAGTTATGTTATGTTATAAGCACTTATAGAGCGCATGGCTACCTATAGTCATCTCTGCATTGATAGTACCACACATAATACTTATCAGGAAGGAATCCTATTACTGCGATAAGTTTTGAAAAAAATAGGTCTTGAGCTTCTTCCTGAAGGGAAGCAGCTGATTTAAAGAGAATAGGGGAGGGCATTCCAAAGTTTAGCAGCTCTCTAAGAGAAGGATCGTCCTCCCACTCTCTCCATCCTAATGTGAGGGATGATCACCAGATAGGCAGTGGTGGAACACAGTGTTCTATTAGGGAGATAGAAAGAAAGCAGGGGTTGAGAGATCACAGGGCCATTTCCCCACAAGGCCTTGTGGGCAATCGAAAGAGACTTATTCCTTATTCTCTTGCGCACCGGGAACCAATGGATGGAGTTCAAGGCTTGTCTGGCAGATTGGTGTCTAGGGATATCAAGTAGCAGTCTGGCAGCACAGTTCTGGACCACCTGAAGTTTCCTAATCATTCCCTTTGGAGCACCTAGGTAGAGGGGGGTTAGACTTGGCATCTTTTGGCGTGGTTACCTTCACTTTTTGCCCCTACCTCCTGTATTTTTGACACTGTGCCGGATTATGTTTTTGCTGGTTTAGACGCTGCGGGCACTTTGCCACTGCTGGTCAGTGCCAAAGTGCGAGTGCTCCCTAGAGAAATTGTATGTGATTGATTATCCACGATTGGCAGATTTGTATTATCGATAGGCCCCTAGTAGAGTGCACTACAGGTGCCAGGGCTGATAACTCAAATGCTACTAGTGGGCTTGCAGCACAGGTTGTGCCCCCCACATGAGTAGCGCGGAAACGATGCCTCGGTCCGGCCACCGCCATGCCCATGCGCAGTCTGCCAACTGCACCGATGACCTGGCCGGTGTCCACACCTGCCAGGCCTGACCTTCACTTCTTGTGCACGTTAGTCACCCCTATGGTAGGCCCTAGGTACCCACCTGGACAGGGTACCGTGCATGAGGAAGGCAGGACATGTCCTAGTGTGGGTGACATGTCCTGGTAGTGAAAGACCGCCAAATGATCTTTCACTATTGAGGGCCTATCTTGCCTGATAGGATAGAATGGGGAAGGCTGCGCATCATGGTTACCCGCCTACCTTCCCATAGGAGCGAGATACAAAGTCGAAGTCTGGTACCCCTGAACTCAGGTTTCGATAACGAATCTTTTAGGCTGGATGGTGTTTGAATTCTGTGTTTGAGGATAGCACTTTTAGAAAGTGGCTGTTCTCGTGTTCGACCATTCCATGTGCCTCCACCTGTTGTGTGTATTTGTGTATGACCGTCTGGGTTTGTGAGTGACAGTGTCTGGTGTGATGTGCGTGATCCCTGGGAGGGCCGGATGAGCCGGTGGTGGGCTGAAAAGGCCGATCAAAACCTAGAGTGGTGGGAGGAGTAGCACCCGGGCCTGAATAGGGCTGTGCCTGCCTTCCACAGAGCTGGCTCCACCTCCTGTGGTGCGTCTGAAGACCCTGGCACACCTGCACAAAGAGACGAAGACGTGTCCTGGCCAAAAGCACCCCAAACTGGTTCGAGCAGGGTCCTGGACCCCTCACACAAAGAGATCAAAGCCTTTATGGGGTATAAGTACACCAACCAAAATCCCAGAGAATTAGACAAATCTGAATTGACTAACTTCGTGATCGAGAGGAATCCCTGGCGAAGAGGAACAGCTGAAGAGACTCAGGTGAAGACTACCCTTGCTGTGTTTCTGGGGTCGACCTGCAGTTTGTTGTTGTCACTGAAGAGCAGATGAAGGGACTCAGTTGTGAGTTGTGTCCCCCTACTTGAAGACGGACTTTTGTTGAAGTGCCTTGTCCGGCTGAAGGCAAAGTATCTCCAAGGACCAGAGTAGAGCTGGTCTCCTGTTACAAAGTCCCAGGCCCAAAAGGACTTCTCCGCCACCACCCCTGAACTTCCTTGCTGGGAGTTCCAGTCGTGAGGAGGGCCTGAAGCTGAGAGTAAGGCCTTTATGTCACCGAGGAGCTGTGTAAGCACGAGAGGAGCGGAATCTGCTTTTCGTTCCCAAAGGAACCGCCAACGTCGCAAGTTGCCGGAGACGACATTGCTCTCCCCTGGCTCCGTGCATCGTCATCACCATATCTGTCCGAGGTACTGTTGCCAAGGGTCTGGGTGATTTTGCACCTGCCGCTGCGAGTACCGCAGACAGTGTTGAACTTTGGACTTTGTGGGTGTTGACGCAGAGGTAGTCCCGGGGGAGCTACCTGTTTCTACTACGTCATCTTGATTCGCAACAAGCTTTCTAAGAAAAACCTTTCAACCAAGTAACCTTATTTATGTGAACTCTTTTTGCCGTGTTGGTCTTGTTAAAAGTTTAGTAAAGAGTTTATTTTTCTAAACTGGTGTGGAGTCCGTTTGTGGCGCTATCGCTATATTACTGTGAGCGCTGGTACAAATACTTCACGCATTGCCTTTGAAGATAAGCCTTGTCTGCTCGAGCCAAGCTACCGAGGGAGTGAGCAGAGGTTATCGACAAGCGTGTATCTTTCTTACTCTGACTAGAAGCACGGGTCCCTATTTGGTCCGAGGTACCTACCGCTGCCAACTAGAGACCCCCATTTCTAACAGGGAGTTATAATAATCCAGTCTGGATAGAATGAGGGCCTGGACCATCAGTCTCCTGTCGATGAAAGGGAGGTGATTGGGAGAATCTTCCTAAGCATCCTGAGGAGCCCATGGCAGGTGGCAGCAAGCTTCACTGCCTGATGGCCACAATTTTAAGAATTATCTATCCATAGCCCAAGGCCCTTGATGGAATTTTTGGGCGTGGTATGGGAACCTAAGCTGCTTGGCAAGTCCAGTTCACGACTCAACTTAGAGCTATTTGCCAGAATCATAAGCTCCTTTTACTCTCTATTAAGTTTAAGACAGAAATGTTCCAACCATTTGGCTACCTTCTCGAGGCAGAGCTCCAATGAGGGGGAGTGGAGATTCTGTCTATGAGAGAAAATCAATTGAGTGTCATCACTATTGGTGACTATCAAGATCCCAGATGGGGAGACAATGTCTACAAGAGGTCTCATATAAATGTTAAACAATGTAGGGCTCAGGGAGAAACCCTGAGGTACTCCGCACTTGAGTATTAGGCTGTTGGGTAGACCACCGTCTTCGAAGACCTGAAAAAACCTGTCTTGCTGGAAAGATTGGAGCCATATGAGGGCAGTCCCTGAGATTCCCATGTTCATCAATCTTTGCACAAGCGTGTTGTGATTTACCTTGTCAAACGCAAAGCTCAAATAGAGCATGATGACGGCAACCAACCCTTCTTGGTTGAGTAATTTCTTGGATTCTTCAACCACTGCTAAGGGAGCAGTCTCTGTACAATGGTGGGGTCTAAGCCCTGTCTGGATGAGGTGGAGTTGGTTGTGACTCTCCAAATGGTCGGAACCAATCCAGTTGACGTATTTTTCTGCTGTCTTGCTAATAAAAGGGAGGATAGAAATGGGCCGGTAGTTCCCTAATGACAGGGGGTCCAAGTTTGGCTTTTTCAGAAACGTTTTGACCATAGCGAGTTTCCAGGCCACAGGGACATCGCCTGAGGTGAGAGACAGATTTATCACTTTAAGCACAGCAGGGAATTTCTCATCAGTAGCTATACCTATAGGGAGTGGAGGGGCCGGGTCACACGGAGAGCCTGATTTGATTTGGTGAAATATCTCTGATAGCTTGTGAGAATCCATACCAAAGGGAAGCAGGTGAGCGTCATCACATAGAGGTGATGAGTTGGGAGTGGGATTGTGAAATAGGCTGTAGATATCTTGAATAATCTTGTGAAAAAAGCTGACCATGTTGTTATACCGTCAGCGTTGCAGTGCTAGATTGTTACAAGTGGACGGGGGTTCAGTATTAATTTACCCTGGTGAGTTTTCTGCCAGATACATTTTTTCTTCAAAGTTAAATACTTGAGCTTTCACAATTTCAGTTTTATAGGTTTTAATGGCAAGTCTATAGCTCTGTTTGCTTACTTCCCTTACTTCCCTATAGTCTTTCCTCCATATTCAATCAAGTCAAAGTGCATCAAGTGTCAGGCAAAAAGTGGGGGGTGACCATGTGAAAAAGGACACTCTCCTACACCCCGTGTTTAAGGTGCTGGTGGGGCTCTGAACCCCCGGGTTACAGAGCCCCTTTCCCCTCCAAGGACAAGCAGAAGCCCTGTTTGTTAAGGTACAGCATGACCAGATGGCTGTTCTTCAAGCCCGGCCATCTGGTCACGCGCTATGCTTCGAATGGCTCTACCAGATGGCCGAGTCACCCTGGAAGTCCCAATAAGGGCTCATTTGCTTCCCCTAGTCCAGCCAAGGCTCCAGGAGGCTGGGTGCATTCACGCCTTTGGTCCTGTCTCTCTCAAGAAAGGTGGGCAGCCTTCCTCTGGATTACAAGGGACAGGGTACTACGGACCTCCTTGGAGTCTGGCTTTTCTCAGCTAGTGACCAGATGGCCCAGGACCAGCCCACCTCTGCCCTGTGCTCTGTCCTCAGGCCCCCCGAATGCAGGAAGCCTCAGGGAGGCTTCTGCTTCTTGGTCAGGTCCAAGAGCTCTGACTGGGGCCATGGCGGGCCCTGGGGTGGGAGGCCCAATCGTGGGTTCCACCCTCTGGCCCACTGCGCGGCATAGTGCCTGGGCCTTTCCCGCTTTGCCTGTGTGTTAAGGTGCCTTTGTCCCCTGGGTCAGAGGCCCGGCAGGGCCCCCTTCAAAGCCTCTTTCCTGAGGCGCAAGCAGGGCTCTGAGTCCCTGGGCTGCAGAGCCCCCGTTCCCTTCAACGACAAGCAGAAGCCCTGTTAATTAAGACATGTGTAATGCTTTCTAATTGTGCTACCAGATGGCTGAGCCACTGTGGAAGTACTTATGTGGGCTCGATTTGCTTCCCCTAGCGCAGCTAGGGCTCCAGGAGGCTGGGTGCATTTGTGCCTTTGGTACCCTCTCTCACTCAGTGTGCATAGATTACAAGAAAGGGGGGTAGCCTTCCTCTGAACTACTAGTGACAGGGTACTCCGGACCCCCTTGGAGTCTGGCAGTTCTCAGACAGTGGCCAGATGGCAGAGGACCAGCCCAACTCCATCCTGGACTCCACCTGGGGAGGCCTCCCCCATCGTGTCTGGGTCCAGCAGCTTCCACCGGGCCCCGGTGCCCTACTGGACACCAGGATGGGTGCTCTCATCCTGGACTCTGTCCTCCAGCCTGCCCCACCGCCAAGGGCCTGGGACAAGGGTCCGTTGGGCCTGTGGAGGCTTCCCCTGCTTCACCAGGTCCAGGAGCTACTATGAAATATATTTGCATATTATTTATCTACTTTTTGTGCCTCCTGTCAATCAGTGGTAAAATTAACTGAAGATAATGTGATTTTTTCATTCTATCAGGCAGTGTGGTCCAATATTGTCACCCAGGCCACTAACTCATAACATATAAACCTATATTGAAGCACTACTTGAACTAGCGAGCTGAGCAAGTGATATGGGAGATGTACACCAAATTGGAAGAGCAATGCAGTAACAGACATTTTGGCAGTGATCACAGATTTTTTTTAAACTTTGAATCATTTGAATTTCTTGGCACTAACATTCCATATTTGCACCCTACCTAAGCATTGAGCCAGCAATTAACCGGTGATATTTACTGCTTTGAGTTCAAGTCCTTATTCAGTAAAGCAGTTCTCACCCTGGAGACAAGTAAATACTTTTAAAAAAAGTTCTTCCTTTAGGATCCTAAGATTAACAAACATTTCTTGCTTTCATGATAACAAAAGAACTCCAAAACCCTTTCACATCTTGTTCAATAATAAGCAAGACAAAGCATGGTAGGATGACAACTAAGAGGAGTGAGTAAGTAAGGTAGCTGCGCGACTGTGACCAGGAATGCCAGGACTCGGAGTAAAGATCAAATGTAAACAATCAGCTCATTACTCCTATCACCTGTCTTCCTTTTCAAAGGTCATTACCAGCGCCGGCTTTAACCCCTTCCATGCGGGGCGGATTCCCCCGCTGTGCTGACCGTTACCTGCGCGGGCGTGGTCATGACGGAACGGTTCCGTCATGAGCACAGCTCAACCGACGCTCATGACGGAACCGTTCCGTCATGAGCGTCGAAGGGGTTAACGCTAGTGGCATCTGGCGCGACAAACTTTTTTGGTGCCATCCCTATGACCTCCTGCTCATATTCCCTCCTGACCACTCAGAAAAAGAGTCCCCTCTCTCACATACATTTCATATTTTTAAATGGCTGGTAAAGCCTGGCTTTAACAATCTACTCAGCTTTACAAATGAAATACAGATCTGTGCTTTGCAGGAGGCATATTAACTCTCTGCGCTACTTTATGGTTAGTCAAAACTGCCACTAAACAAAACTTCTCTGCCAACAAAAGTGCAAGCCACCATGTGCCTCTGAACAAAATCTCATTTAGAAGACTCATGAAGGTGCAGACCCCACACATAGAATGCCAGAAAAATAGCTACATGCACATGAACCCTACAGAAAAGTGTAGAACTCAACAGCATTGCCGAAGTGACAGGCTCTACTAAAAAAATAACGCACGACTAGCCAGCCAATGGGAAGACCAACACAATTATTCAATCAATCAAAGCGCGGCTCGTCACCTGAGTGGGTATCCAGGTGAAATATGCTGATTTCAGCTGAAGAGCCAGGTATGAGCTCCTCCCTGAAGTGGGTCGAGGAGGGTGCAGTGCGGAGGTGGAGGGAGAGGGTGTTCTAGGCTTTTGCGGTGAGATGGGAGAATGAGCATCCTCTGGAGCAGTAAATGAGAAGTATCTGTGTGGTGGGGCGTGGCCAGGCGCCCAACGAGCATGGCAGCGTTTTTGTAAAGCTCTCCGTACCGGTGCGGTGGATTCGCGCTTGGAGAACACTTTGTGCGAAGCTGCCCGGAGGAATGTGTCAGGATTGCCGCGCGCAGGATGCTGTGAGCAGTGATCCTGCTAACACGCATGCGCAGTAGCGGCGCTACCCTAGAAAAGGCTTGAAGCGCGATAGCTCAGGACTTCGCGTTCTAGTGTTGACCCGCAGCGTTGACGTTCATTTCCTGTTTCCTGTATTCGAACTCCTGTTTTCCTTCCGGACGACGCCTTTCGGCGTTCGCGTGCCTGGGACTTAGAGTCTATTGAAGATTCATATTTGTTGCCCTGACAGAGCTCTGTATTAGGGGGTAGAAGTGCACCGGTACTCTCTCTGTGCCTTTGCCCCGTTCCTTTACTCTCCATGCCTTTGCCCCGTGCCTTTGCTCCGTGCCTTGCCCTGTGCACAGTTCCTTTGTATCGTGCCTTTGCCTTGCTCTTCGCACGCTACTTGTAGTTTCGAGTTTGCGAAGGCAGGCAGGGCCCGTTATTGAGCTCCGCTTGCTCCTCTGCTGGAGATATCGCCACCATCTTTTCTGCCCTTGTGATTTGTTCCGCATACTCAACGCTCCACCCGCCTTTCCGGAGTTGTCTCCCAAGGGCCGGCCGGGTGTCTTGGGGTGCATTCCCTCCATTTATTTGTCCCTAGCTCTCTCCCATATCTCCTCTGGAACCCTTCTCAGCTTGGGTGGCGTGCGTCTCTTGCCTCTCTGGACTAGTATATGAGGCGCTGGAGAACTACCTTTTCAATCCAAGCTGGGACGAGCAAACAACACTTCTTCATACCTCCTTCTGGGAACTAGTTACAAACAGATTGTAACTTTATCGGTGCTACGATGAACATTTGATCTTCGTCCTACATATATAACCGGTAACGGGGAAGTGACCAGTAGAGAGGGGAAGGGGAGGCTATTTAAGTTAATCTGACTCATGCATGTCTTTCTATGTTTAGGATATCACATGTAGAAGAGAAGATCTTCTCCACAGATTGCTCCCATAAAGTGTCCTGGCAACTTCATGTAGATATTAGGTATTTATATATGCACCTCCTTTTCCCTGGTGAATGCTTTTCTGCCTTCTCTCTCCTCTTCTCAACCCTCTCACTCCATTCTAATATTCTTTTCAGATATCCTATACAGCAAGCTTCACTGAGACCAGATACAATCCGGGTTGTGACATCCAGAGGAGGCAGCTGGCTGAGGCTACAGAGTTTTCTTCCCCTCTTTCCTTGTTTTGTTTCCCTGCTTTCCCCTCTTACCGGTGCTCTCTAGAGTCTGATAGACGCATTTGGTGGTGGTGGAAGGCAGGGGTTTAGCAACGATTTCACCACCAACTCCGTGGCGCTCCTGCAGAATCCATTCCGGGTAAGATCCATACAGAACGCGAAGCCCACGTGGTTATTCTGCCTGAGCGCCATGGACGGACAACAGGTGACATTAGCAGACCTAGCAAACATGTTGGGGAATATTCAGGTGGAGACACAGGCTTTGGCTACTAGGGTTAATGCTATACAGGGAGAGCGAAGACCCCGGGATCCCACGCAGGTTATCCATGTTACTACACCACCGTCTATACCCCTTGCACCACCCGAAAGATTCTCAGGTGATTCATCAAAATTTGCAGCCTTCATTAGTCAGTGCCAGTTACATTTTACCTGTAAAGCCCATTGTTTCCCCACTGATCAAGCAAAGGTGGCTTTTGTGATTTCTTACATGGGGGGGTCCGCAGCCAATTGGGCAATCCCTCTAATTGAAAGAGACAATATTTTGTTACAGAATTATGTGGCATTTAAGGAAGAATTCAAGAAGTTGTTCGATAGACATACTTATACTCAGTCGGCAGACACAGAATTACTCTCTCTGAAACAAGGAAACACAGATCTTCCGTCGTATATCACATCTTTTCAAAGGTTGGTGGTTGAGGCTGGGTGGCCGGAGGAGAAGCGTAGCACCTTATTCTATAGAGGGCTTAGAGACGACTTAAAGGATGCTTTATCCCAAATTGTGGATCTTCCTAGCTCTTGCAAGGAACTAATTGAGTTAACAGTCAGAATAGATCATCGTATGCGAGAACGTAAGAGGGAAAGAGGCAAGACTGATGTTAGAATGGTTACTGTAAGAGAGAAGAAACCCGAACCAGTACTGAGTAGAGAGGAGGGGGAACCCATGCAGATAGGGACACTGAGAGGACCCTTAACACCCGAAGAAAGACGTCACCGACGTGAGAATAAGTTATGTCTCTACTGTGGGAAGGCGGGTCATTTTCTTAAGACCTGCCCTACCAAACCTCTACAGATGAGGAAGTCGGAAAACTAGAAAACCTGGAGTCCTGTGAGACGAGGGCTCTGGGTTATTCTGGTTCGAGTGTCTCCTCTTCTGATCTCCATGCAAATTCTGGAATTTTTTTTGTCATAGCTGAATTGTCCTGGGAGAAGGGATGGATGAAGGTTCCCATTATGGTTGATTCAGGCGCCTCCGGGAATTTCATGGACCGGGCCTGGGCTAAGGAACATCAAGTCCAAAGTCATGATAAAGGGTATGGAGAAACCGTAACTACAATTGACGGGAGTACTTTGAAATCCGGGCCTATAACGCAAAAGACGGAGGCCATTACGGTGCAGTTGGAACTCAATCACAAAGAGCAGGTGGAATTCGATTTGATTCAGTCACCCCAGTTTCCAATCATATTAGGCCTACCTTGGCTACGTCTCCATAATCCTCTCATTGATTGGCACAAGGTAACACTGCAGTTTAGACCGGAGTGTTGCAAAACCCATATTCTAGCTTTTAGTCCAGTCTCCAAGATACCAGACACCGGGGACAAAGAAGTATTGCCTGAAGTCTATCACGACCTTATAACCATTTTCGATCCAAAAGAAGCTACCTCACTACCTCCTCACAGACCATTTGATTGCAGAATAGAGCTGCAAGCCGGAGCCAAGTTACCTTTCAGTAGAGTCTACTCTCTAACTGAGAAAGAAAATATCTACTTACGAGAGTATTTGGACAATATGCTGGAGTTGGGATTTATTCGCCCATCCAAATCTCCTGTTTCTTCTTCTCTGTTTTTTATACCTAAGAGGGAAGGAGGCCTACGCTGTTGCATAGACTACAGAGCTATAAACAAGATTACCATTAAGAACAGGTATCCGCTTCCACTCATCTCCTCTCTGCTCGATAGAGTAAGAGACGCCCAGATCTTTACAAAGTTGGACTTACGCGGGGCTTACCATCTTGTCCGGGTGGCAGAGGGAGATGAGTGGAAGACAGCATTCTGTACAAAATATGGGCTTTACGAATATCTGGTAATGCCATTTGGGCTTTGCAATGCCCCTTCCGCATTCCAATTTTTCATCAATGAAGTGTTAAAAGACATGCTAGACAAATTCGTAATCGCCTATATTGACGATTTGTTAATCTACTCCACATCCGTTCAGGAACACATCACCCATGTAAGACAGGTGTTAGAACAACTTCACAACAACCAGTTATACTGCAAGTTGGAGAAATGCACTTTTCATGTGCAAACGGTCCCCTTCTTGGGTTTCATAATTTCTCCCTGGGGATTAACCATGGATCCACAGAAGGTGGATGCCATCCATCGGTGGCCGGCACCCCAGAAGGTGAAAGACATACAGAGTTTTATAGGCTTCGCCAACTTTTACAGGCGATTCATTAAGGGCTTTTCTGGGTTGGTGACGCCCATTACGAGATTGTTAAGGAAGGGTACTCCTTTTTTATGGACAGAAGAAGCGGACCAGGCTTTCCACGAACTAAAGAAGGCGTTCACACAAGCCCCGGTACTACAACACCCAGATCCTGATTGTCCTTTTGTTGTAGAAGCAGACGCCTCTAACGCTGCAGTAGGTGGGATACTATCTCAAGTAGACAAGCTCACAGGAGAATTGCACCCTGTGGCCTATTACTCCCACAAACTAACACCCGCCGAAATCAATTACGCTATAGGAGACAAAGAACTATTAGCGATTAAAAAGGCATTTGAAGAGTGGAGGCAGTATTTACTAGGAGCAAGACATATGGTCACCGTGTATACGGACCACCGTAATCTGCAGTTTTTAAAGTCTGCAAAGGCTTTGTCTATGAGGCAATTACGTTGGGCCCAATTCTTCAGCGAATATGAGTTCACAATTCAGTATAGGGCCGAAAGAAAGAACGGCAAGGCAGATGCATTGTCTCGAATTGGATATGAACTCCCTGAAGAACAGACGGAACCTCCTTTTATTATCCCTCATCATAAGATTATTGGAGGGACTTCTGAAGAGGAGTTCCTTGCAAAAACAAGGAATGAACAACAAACTATGAAAGGACAGGAACTGATAGAGTCAGTGGAGCATTGTATTAAGGAGGGGCTTGCATATGTCCAAGGGGGTATAGTCTTACCAACCTCTGAACTACAAGACCAGGCCTTGGAATGGTGTCATGCACACCCCTTGGCCGGACATCCAGGGACTAAGAAGACCATTGATCTCTTACTGAGATGGTTTTGGTGGCCAACCCTAAGAAAAGATGCGGAGCATTATGTAAAGACTTGTCATGTGTGTGCTCAAGGCAAGTGTTCACACCAAAAACCCACGGGGTTGCTTCAACCATTGCCTACACCTCCTCTTCCCTGGCATACTGTATCTCTAGATTTCATTGTTGAATTACCACTGACCACCAAGGGACACAATACGCTATTGGTAGTGGTAGACTTGTTTACAAAAAACGCACATTTTATCCCGCTCAAAGGGCTCCCTACAGCTACCACTCTCGCCACCATTTTTCTCCAACAAGTAGTGAAGTTGCATGGTTTTCCCGCTGTGGTGATTTCAGACAGGGGTGCCCAATTTGTTTCTCGGTTCTGGAGAAAACTATGTTCTTTGTTACAAATTGATGTGAGACTATCCTCTAGCCACCACCCACAAACCGATGGTCAGACAGAAAGGGTAAACCAGTGCTTTGAACAATATATAAGAACTCAAACATTAACCTCCACGTCCGAATGGGACAACATGGTGTGGATGGCGGAATTTACATACAATAATAGTCAACACACATCCACCAAATACACCCCTTTTTTCTGTTCTCATGGTTTCCATCCTAAGGCTTTCCTTTCTGTTTCTTCTGTTGATTGCACTGCTCCGGCAGTGAGTGAGTTCCTCCAGGATCTTCAAACTATACACCGATGCACACAGACCAATTTAGATCAGGCTAAGGCTAGTTACAAGAAGGGAGCTGATCTTCACAGACAAACAGAACCACTGTATAAACCAGGAGATGAGGTATGGCTGTCCTCTAAACACATTCCCCTACGGGGTCCTTGCACATTCAAGCCCCGGTTCTTGGGTCCATACACGATTAAGAGAGTAATTAACCCTGTGGCGATGGAGTTACAACTTCCAGTAAATGTAAAGGTGCACCCTGTTTTTCATGTATCCCTGTTAAAGCCCGTGGAACCGGGTACTCGTCTCCCTCAGACACCAACACCCATAGTCGTTGATGGAGACGAAGAGTACGAACTGGAAGCCATTGTAAACTCCAGAAGAAGTAGACGCTGTTTACAGTACCTCATTCATTGGAAGGGCTACGGGGTAGAAGAACGCTCCTGGAAACCTGCAAGTCAAGTACACTCTCCTCGTCTTGTGCGTCAGTTTCATAGGAGAAACCCTCACAAGCCCAAACCAGTGGGGGGTGTTTTGGGAGGAGTGTACTGTCAAGATTGCAGCGCGGGGGAGGAGCCTAGCGCGCAACCAAGATGGCCGCGTAGGCTTGTGGCTCCCGAGGGCCTCCGCAACCTCCCACGTCTATCCTGTCATAATCCTGATTTTTTCGACGGGCTTTTGTTTATGATCTTGCGCTAAGGTGCCACTCGTTTTCCAAATCGAAATTGGACTCCGGGAACGGGTTTTTTGGCGATCTGAAGTTTGCGGCCTTCTCCGGCTTTGGTCCCAGACTCGGGTTGGTGAGGTGCCCGGCTGCAAAGTGAACAACAGCGGCATGCCAGGCTGGGCCTGCCCCGGAACTCGTACTTTCACTTTCGGTTTCGAGTTGACCGACTGAAACTGTTGAGGAGACATCGGGAGAGCTGCGCCGAGTGCGGAGTGCCAAGCCTGGACTTCAGCTAGCGGCCCGGATCCCCGGGCCTTCCTCCGGGTGTTGGAGGGTGCTGACCTTGCTGATCGCCAACGATGATGACAAGAGTGGATGGCGACAAGCTGAAACCCAAATCTACCCGGAGGAGAGCCTATTCTCAGGCCAACAATATGGACCGCTATGCGCAGCCAAAGGGATCCCCTAGTGGATCGCGTAAATCGCCTGAGCCGCCCAAGGAGGCCTCGGGCGCATCACCCGAATTGACTTTGCTGGATGTCATGGGGGCCATCGAGGAGATGAAGGTGACTGTGAACCAGCAACTGGATACTCTGGCCAACAAATTGGACTCGGTGCTGATTGATGTCACCTTGGTCAGAGCGGACCTGTCGAAAACCAACGACCGGGTCGACTCGTTGGCCCAGGCGGCATCGAGCCTAACGGTGGATGTGGCCGCTTTGCAGACGACGGTGCGGAGGTTGCAGCTCGCTAGTGACCTGACTGAGCGTCGCCTCGAGGACTCTGAAGGCAGGGCCAGGCGGAACAACGTCCGCATTATCGGCGTGCCCGAACGATCGGAGGAGTCTGCTGTGGACCTCTTTGTGGAGGATCTAGTGGTGACTCATCTAGCACCCAAAGGGCTGAGCAAGTTCTTCGCCGTGGAACGGGCCCACAGGGTTCCAGGGGGTGCGCCTAAGGTGGGTGCCCCCCCCGCGGCCGATCATTGCCCGACTTTTTAATTTTCGGGATAGAGACGCTATCCTGCAGGCGTAGAGGGTGGCGGGGCCATTACGATTTGAGAACTCTAATGTTAGCTTTTACCCAGACTTTACGCAAGCGGTTCAAAAGCAACGGATGGGTTTCTCGGCCATCAAACGGCACTTGAGAGACATGGACTTCAAGTATGCGATGCTCTTCCCGGCTAGGCTGCGAGTCGAGCTAGATGGTCGCTCACACTTCTTCGACCGGCCGGAGGCGGTGGGAGAGTGGCTGGATGCCCTGCCCAAGAGTCGGGAGCCGGAGGGGCGGATGACTGAGAGCGGAGAAGGTTCGCCGGAGTAGGAATGGAACTGTGATTTTGGCGCTGGACTGCTTTGGTAACGTTTTGCACCTGTGGCTGCACCGGACTCCAGTTGT
Source organism: Triturus cristatus (assembly GCF_964204655.1). Classification (NCBI taxonomy): domain Eukaryota; kingdom Metazoa; phylum Chordata; class Amphibia; order Caudata; family Salamandridae; genus Triturus; species Triturus cristatus. The sequence continues at coordinate 745,666,595 of NC_140583.1, forward strand.
TGACACTTTGCCCCGTGGTGTTTGGAGGTTGCGGGGGGCTTGCTGGGGCCCCTTTCCTCCTTCTGGGGTTCTTTTTTTGTCCTTTTTGTAGCGAATTTTATAATGGGGCGACAGGCACACTGCAGGTTGGGGGGGCTGTTCGGGCTCACGCAGGGGTGCAGGGAGGGGGGAGTTTTGTTGGGATTGATGGGACGGGGTTGGGGATTGTTTGTTTGTTTCACAAGGCGGGATAATATTTCATGCTGTTCTACTATGATTGTGCTCCCCGGGAGGGGGATGTTCTGTGTTGGGAAGGATGGGGGGTGGGGGGCTGAATCTTCTTTCCTGGAATGTGAATGGGCTGGGGGACAGGATAAAGCGGGGGGTAGTCCTGCAGTTTCTGAAACGTATTTCGCCAGACATTGTGTTCCTGCAGGAAACACACCTCATAGGGAACTCTTTCCATGCCATGAACAGACGAGGGTATCGCCTTCTGGCCCATTCTGGTTTCACCTCTGGCTCGAGGGGAGTGGGCATTTTGGTCAGGACCTCTCTCCCGTTAGTGGTTGATGAGGTGATCTACGACGACAGAGGGCGCTACACTGCGCTGGTGGGGAGGTGGGAGGGTAGGTTGATTACGCTGGTCACGGTCTACGTCCCGCCGGGCCTGCAGACGGCCACCTATGCTGATTTGGGACGTCTGCTGCTTGGGCTTCCGGGGGGGGTGGTGGTCCTGGGGGGGATTTTAACGCTGTGGTTTCCGGAGTTGAGGATCGATACCCCCCTAGGGACCTCCCTCGGGCCCAGAGTTGGCTGGGGGGCTTTCTGGACGCCCTGGGACTGATAGATTGCTGGCGGTTGAAACACCCTGGACAGGCGCAGTATACCTTCCATTCTGGGGCCCATGTTAGTCTTTCGAGGCTTGACTATATGCTAGTTCCTGCGGCCCAAGCTGGGATGATCAGGGAGGTGAGACACTGGGCACGCGGTATATCAGATCACTCCTAGATATCGCCCTGGGGGCGGAGGGGAGGGTGGCGCCGATCAACCCTTGGTACCTACGAAACCCCACGATTCGTGCAGACCTGGTTAAGTCTCTGGAACACTACTTTAAGGACAACGTGGGGTCGGTGTCTTCCACCATCTCCCTTTGGGAGGCCTTTAAAACGGTGCTCAGGGGACAGGCCCTATCTCTCATTTCCTCCACCAAAAAATGCGCTGCGCAGGAGGTTGTTCGGCTAGAAAATGAGATTACTGAGTTGGAGAGTGAGTTGGAGCAAGGTGTAACGGATGACAGATTGCATGTATTGGAGCTCAAGCAGGCCGACTATAAGGCGCTGGTTACTGAATCTGCTAGGAGTATGAGCAGGGAGCAACAGGGGCGTTTGTATGATATGGGTGATAAGGCCGGGAAATTGATTGCTTGGTTGGATAAGAAGGAGAGAGCGAGTCGAGTGGTACCGGAGGTTGAGAGGGTGGACGGTGTGCGTGTGACGGACCCCGGTGATATAGTTGATTGCTTTGCGGAGTATTTTCACGGGGTCTACTCTCCGGTCTCGGAACGCTCGGAGGAAGACTCTCGACTGCTGCTTCGAGACATGACTCTGCCTTCCCTATCCGATGAGGATAAAGTAGTGATGGATGCGGCCCTGTCGCCAGATGAGATTGCTTTGGCCATCCGCTCTATTGCATCGGGCAAGGCCATGGGTCCTAACGGACTCCCCATTGAATTATACAAGTTGCGCCCAGATGTTATTGCGCCTTATCTCAGGGACATGTTCCTTGAGGCTAGGGCGGCAGGCTTCCTCCCCTCTGACCAACGTCTTGCTACTATTGTTGTTATCCATAAGGAGGGGAAGCCTCGGGATCGATGTGCTTCTTACAGGCCCATCTCCTTGTTAAACGCGGAACCTAAAATCCTCGCCAAGGTACTGGCTAATCGTCTGATCCGGGTTGTGGGCGACCTGATTCATCAGGATCAATCCGGCTTTATACCCCATCGCAATACCGCTTTGAACCTGCGGCGGTTGCATGGCGTCCTTGCTCGCGCGCCATTCATTCGTGAGCCGGCCATCTTGGTGTCCTTGGACGATACCATGGCGTTTGATACCTTGGAATGGCCATACATCTGGGCAGCAATGGCGAAGTTTGGTTTTGGCCCGGGGTTCATCGGTTGGGTGAAATTGCTCTATGACAATCCGCTGGCACAGGTAGTGGTCAACGGACGGGTATCGGCTCCCTTTGTCTTGGGCAGGGGCACCCGACAGGGTTGTCCGCTGTCGCCTCTCCTATTTGCGCTTTGTTTGGAGCCCCTTGCGGAGTGGTTGCGGTGGGAACCCTCGATGCGTGGTCTTAGATGGACGCCGGAATACGAGGACCGGGTCTCCCTATACGCGGACGATATCCTTTTGTATCTTGCATCACCGTGCAAATCGCTCATTGTGTTGGTGGATGTTTTGAGCTCCTTTGGTCGCAACTCCGGATTGGTCATTAACTGGGCTAAGTCCTGTGTATATGTTCTTTCCGGGGAGGCCCCCCCCTTCCGCGGGGGTGCCCTATCCAGATTGCGACGTCGGGATTCACTTATTTGGGTATTTTTATAACACTGGACCCAGTGGCCCGCTACGAACGGAATCTTCTCCCCCCCCCTCCAGCGCCTAAGGGCGGATGTGGCGGGTTGGCGGCGGCTGCCGCTCTCGCCACTTGGCCGGGCAGCTCTGTTCAAAATGATGTCGCTGCCACGCTTTTTGTACGCCCTACAGAACACCATGGACCTGGTGCCGGCCCGTTATTTTCGGGAGGTGGAGTGTCTCCAGCGTCGATTGTTTTGGGATGGGCGGCCGCGGATTGCTCTTGCCAAACTAACCCTGCCATGGTACGATGGGGGGGTCGCCCTCCCTGACATTAAGCGATACTACTGGGCCTCCCAGTTGGCTGCCGTCAATCACGGGATGTATGGCCCTGCTTTGAACCCGGCTTTTGAGATGGACAAATTGCTATTGCCGGGCGGAGACTATAATCGAGCATTATACTCGGGGTCCCTCGATGCACGGTTGACGGGCCCGACGCGGGTCGCGGTACAGGTGTGGCATGCAGCAAATGCGGCGATGGGGTGGAGGGATGGCTTGACTCGGGCTACACCATTGTATGCATCCCAGCGCTTGGGCTATCTGTATACTACGAAAGGCTTTGAGAAGTGGGATACGATTGGTATCAGCACGGTAGGGGATCTCTGGACGAAAGGGAAATTTAAGACGTTCGACATGCTGAAAACTGAATATCAGTTGAATGATAGGGAATACTATCGGTATGCTCAGGTTCATCATGCCCTGTGCTCCGCGTTTTCGGACGCGGCGGCTATTCCGGAGCATTCCCCGTTGGAGGACAGGGTCTTGGACGGCTATGTGCCGGATAGCACCATTTCGCTGATTTACAAGAAGCTTATTAATGATCGGATGGGTTTGCTGGCCTCATTGCGGGAGACTTGGATTGCCGACGGTTTGGAGCTGGACGACGAGGATTGGGTGTCAGCGGTGGCCTCCCCGAAAGAGGTGGCTATCCCGGCCCGATTGCGGTTCGTCCAGCTTAAAATACTCCATAGAGTGTACGTCACGGGGCCTGGTTTGATGCGTATGGGATATTCGGTGGATGGGTTGTGTAAGCGAGGCTGTGGACTACTGGGGAGTTTCCTCCATATCCTGTGGGAATGTCCGGAGGTGACTCGGTTTTGGTGCAGAGTGCATGCGGTGTTAGAAGAAGTCACGCATGTGGCCTTGTTGCCGGAGGCACGACGATGTCTGTTGAATGTCTGGGAGCCGACTGATTACAATGCGACGCAGACGCAGTGGGTGACTCTGGGCTATATGGTAGCGAAGCGTGACATTGCACAATTGTGGGGCTCCCAGAGGCCGCCCACGGTCAGCGAGTGGAAAGAACACATGGACTGGTGTATGTTCAGAGAGAAAACGGTGTACGTGGCGAGAGGCAAGCCTGGCAAGTGGATTAAGGTGTGGGGTCCCTGGAACTCCTATCGCGGAGGTATATGTGCCCCGCCTCAGACGCGTGAGATAGATGCCGCGCTGTCTCCCTAGCCCGCGCATTCCTGTATGCTCCTGCGACATGCGAGTTTGGTTTCTTCGTCCTTGCCCCCCTCCCCCTCTGTTTACCCGGGTTGGTTTACTCCCTCGACACGAGGGGCACATGCTACTGCTATTAAATTCCTTTGCCTTGTGTGTTTGTTGTTTTTCATTTCTCAAAAATATGAAGCCTTCGTTTGTTCATGGACTGCGACTGCGGCCGACTGCGAGGATTTACTCTCCAGTGACCCCTTTTTATGGCTTCATCGACGTGAATGTTCAGCTGTACCTAGGGTCACACTGCATTTTAGCGGCCGGCCTATTGGTTGTAGGCCCATACTTGTATTTCTCTGAAATTGTAATAGAGGTTTTTCAAAAAAAAAAAGATCCTGCTAACACGCATGCGCAGTAGCGGCGCTACCCTAGAAAAGGCTTGAAGCGCAATAGCTCAGGGCTTCGCGTTCTAGTGTTGCCCCACAGCGTTGACGTTCATTTCCTGTTTCCTGTATTCGAACTCCTGTTTTCCTTCCGGACGACGCCTTTCGGCGTTCGCGTGCCTGGGACTTAGAGTCTATTGAAGATTCATATTTGTTGCCCTGACAGAGCTCTGTATTAGGGGGTAGAAGTGCACCGGTACTCTCTCTGTGCCTTTGCCCCGTTCCTTTACTCTCCGTGCCTTTGCCCCGTGCCTTTGCTCCGTGCCTTGCCCTGTGCACAGTTCCTTTGTATCGTGCCTTTGCCTTGCTCTTCGCACGCTACTTGTAGTTTCGAGTTTGCGAAGGCAGGCAGGGCCCGTTATTGAGCTCCGCTTGCTCCTCTGCTGGAGATATCGCCACCATCTTTTCTGCCCTTGTGATTTGTTCCGCATACTCAACGCTCCACCCGCCTTTCCGGAGTTGTCTCCCAAGGGCCGGCCGGGTGTCTTGGGGTGCATTCCCTCCATTTATTTGTCCCTAGCTCTCTCCCATATCTCCTCTGGAACCCTTCTCAGCTTGGGTGGCGTGCGTCTCTTGCCTCTCTGGACTCGTATATGAGGCGCTGGAGAACTACCTTGTCAATCCAAGCTGGGACGAGCAAACAACACTTCTTCATACCTCCTTCTGGGAAGTAGTTACAAACGGATTGTAACTTTATCGGTGCTACGATGAACATTTGATCTTCGTCCTACATATATAACCGGTAATGGGGAAGTGACCAGTAGAGAGGGGAAGGGGAGGCTATTTAAGTTAATCTGCCTCATGCATGTCTTTCTATGTTTAGGATATCACATGTAGAAGAGAAGATCTTCTCCACAGATTGCTCCCATAAAGTTTCCTGGCAACTTCATGTAGATATTAGGTATATATATATGCACCTCCTTTTCCCTGGTGAATGCTTTTCTGCCTTCTCTCTCCTCTTCTCAACCCTCTCACTCCATTCTAATATTCTTTTCAGATATCCTATACAGCAAGCTTCACTGAGACCAGATACAATCCGGGTTGTGACATCCAGAGGAGGCAGCTGGCTGAGGCTACAGAGTTTTCTTCCCCTCTTTCATTGTTTTGTTTCCCTGCTTTCCCCTATTACCGGTGCTCTCTAGAGTCTGATAGAGGCATTTGGTGGTGGTGGAAGGCAGGGGTTTAGCAACGATTTCACCACCAACTCCGTGGCGCTCCTGCAGAATCCATTCCTGGTAAGATCCTTACAGAATGCCTTCATGAAGAGGTGTACACAAGGATGTGTTAACGCCCAAAGCTCCTCACAATAACAGAACGGTTTATTTAAAGGTAAAACGTTCCTAAGTGAAATCGCGGCCGCCATTTTGGTTATCTGGATCGCGCTGCAAACGCCTCTCCTCCTCACAGGGGCGAAAATGAATTATTTCCAGGAGTGCCCTAGCCTCTTTGGCATAAAATAACTCTAATTCTCCCTTCTAAAGGAAACTCATTGCGGTACAGTAACCCAGCATAACCTCGCTACTTCATAACTGCTGAGGAGATGAGACTGCGACCTCCATTTTGAGGAATATTTATATGCGTAATATGGTGAACTCTCAAGTATTTATTTGGTTTGTACATGTTTTTAATGTATTTTCTCTTACACAACCATCTCAATAAGGGGCTACTTTTGCATTTTCCACTCCCCTGCTTTAAGTATTGGTTTCTATGACGTATATAAAGAGGAGGGAAAATGCATATCAAGGAGTATAAAAGCTCTCACTGCAACAGTGGTCATAGTGGTCCTTGTATGTATGTTACAATACTCACCATGACTGCATAGTTTTTACTTAAGGTGCTGCATCTTCCAGACTGAAACTGCCTCTCCGTGTCTTAACTCCTTTACTAATACTCTCTGAATTCGCTTTCAAGATTCTCTGCTTTACCTACCTCTCAAGTTGATGGGTAGAACGAAGGGATCTCTTCATAAAGCTTCAAAACCACAACACTCTTTTATCAAAAATTCAACACTCTTTTCAGAACTCTCCAAACTGAAGGACTCAGGATTACTCGTGACAGAGAGCATTAACACAATAATGGATCTCTCACAAGCAATACCAGGAAAGTCCAATGTGCCTGAAAAAATATCCCCCCTCGCCACCTAAACCAGCTTCTTCAGTTTCAATGGAGTTATTATTACAGGAAATAAGAGCCCTCCGACCGTTTGTGGAGGAGACTAACTCCAAATTGCAAGTCCTTTCAGATAATTGGTCACAACTTGACGCAAGACTTACAGTAGTAGAGCAAAATGTCTCCTCCTTCAATGATATCACCAAGAGTGTTACTTTCCTGCATTCTCAAGTCTCAACACTTCAAAAGCAGGTTGAGGACCTTGAAAATCGAAATAAAAGAAACAACATACGTATATATGGTTTGGTGGAGGGGACCCAAGGTACGGACTCTCTTACATTCTTTAAATCATTCCTCCCTAAGATCCTTCATATGCCAGAAGACACTGCGCTGAACATACAACACGCCCTTAGGTTGGGTCGAGTTTCCACTAACACTGCACCTTCACAACCACCAAGAGGAAAGTACTGGCAGCCGCTAAAGCTATTCAATAGATTTCATGGTCTGGCTCCACACTGTTCTTTGCACAAGATTATTCTAAGGTTACAGCAGCCAGACGTAAAGGCTTTCTAAATATGAGGCCAGACCTTTGTTCAATGGGAGTTCGATGTGGTCTTTTTCACCCATGTCTTTTTGAGGCTACTTACAACAACAGAACAACAACATATGAAGATCCAGTACGTTTGCAAAGTTTCATCAATTCGCACAAGACGGATCATATTTATTCTTCAGGATCTTCCTCTTCACATATTACATGACTTTCCTGAACTGTATATAAGGGGTGCCACCATTCTTTTGATTGCAGATTTTATGATGTTAGTCTCATATATATGCTCGTAGTTTTTCCTCAATAGCATTACAGTTTTTGTCGCTTTTGAAAATCTTAGTTCATGTTACTGTGTTTCACTATTTCCATGTTCATCATTCATCCTATAAATTAATGTTAAGCATGTTATTCTTCGCTTCACAGTTACGTCTAAGTTATGGCGTGGTCCTCCCCTGGTCTAGTCGAGTCGTCCCTAGATGTTCGTCTGCTACATGTGGTTCCACCCACCCCGCATCCACGTTTCCTTTTTGTAAGTATGTTACTTGTTTTGTTTTTTGTTATTTGTTCTGTCGTGCATTTCCTTACTCTCTTCTCTTTCGGTGTCTCTAATATCTCCACACTTATGTTTATTAATATATTTGTCATTACATATCTAAACCTTCCTATATTTACATTCTTATACTACTTATCTATTATACTTATGTTCCTCTGTATTGCTATCTCTAATTTTCATTCCTGGCTCAGGTCAACTCATTCTTCTCTCTGCCTTTGTCTCGTGATTGAACTGACCATTTATCTCTATCTTTTCTCTTTCCATATCCTCTATTGTCACCTTAATGAATTGGACTTTTGTATCATGCTCCTTTTTCATTCTTTTTCTGAAACTTTATGTCTTTAAAACTGATTTCATGGAACGTTAGGGGATTAAATTCTCCCATCAGAAGACAAAGAGTCTTAACTCATCTAGCTAAATTGGGCGCTGATATAGTTTTTCTACAAGAAACACATCTCATGGATGTCGAATCTTTAAAACTAAGAAAAAGTTGGGTGGGGGAAGTTTTCTTTTCTCAAGGGGATGGTAAATGTAATGGAGTCATGATAATTTGTCGTAAATCAATTCCAGTTACACTTTTATCGCAGGACTCGGATGCTGATGGCAGATGGTTGAATGTCAAATTGTCTCTTAAGGGTGTTCCAGTCTCTTTCCTTAATGTCTATGCCCCTACTGGAGGTGATACTACTTTTTGGCACACATTGGATAAGCAAATTACTCACTGCATTAAAGATAATTTTATATGAGCTGGCGATTGTAATCAGATTTATGACCCGTTTATAGACAGATATTCCAAAGTTTCTTTTGTCCCCAATAAGCCTCATAAATCTTTTGTTCACACTATCACTCAGCATAAGCTCCTTGATGCATGGCGTTTGTGTAATCCGACTACCAGCGAATACACTTCTTATTCCCCAGCCTATCAAACTCAGTTATGAATAGATTATATATTAGTCTCATAATATTTCGCAAGCCCTCACGAATGCAGATATTGGCCCTATTCTATTGTCAGATCATGCCACTGTCTCAATTGGCCTATATATATGGCCTAAAGTTAATGCTCCTAGAAGATGGCGTTTTAACAATGCTCTTCTTTTAGATCCAGTGTTTACAGCTTCCTTCACCACCTTCTTTAACGAGTACTTTGCGATAAACCAAAGTGAGTCCACGTAATTTTCAACTATTTGGGATGCTTTTAAAGCTTCAGCAAGAGATTTCATTATTGGCTTTGTTGGCAAGAAACGAAAAATTGCACGCAAACTTACAAATGATCTCCTTCATGGCATTAAGAGACTGGAGCACTCATACTACACGTCCCACTCGAAGGAATGTTTAACATCTCTTATCAATGCCAAATTGCAATTTAATAAGAAATCTACAGATAATGCCTCATTATACCTGTTAAAATCTAGTTAAAACTTCTATGGAGGCAAAAACAAGGCAGGGAAAATATTGGCTAATTATTTAAAAATTTGGCGCAACAAATTAAATATCCAATCTATCTACGATGAACATTCTGCTTTAAAATGTAAAGATGTTGAGATATTGAATTAATTTTCTCTCTTTGATAAATCATTATATACATCCGAAACACAATCTACAGACCAATCATTGTCATACTTTTTTTCTAATATCCAAAAACCCTAACGCATCCCTCCTGATTTATCTTCCTTGGAATTGGACTTAACACAGCAAGAACTCCTCAAAGCTCTCCAACACCTCAAAAAAGATAAAGCGCCAGGTCCAGATGGTTTTACAGTTGAATTTTATCTTCACTTTTCCAAACTTTTCTTGCCCAAATTGTACTCCCTGATAAACTCTTTTCGTTCTTTAAACAGCTCCTCTGGCTCTTTTTCAGAAGCGCACATCTGCCTCATTCCTAAAGAGGGAACAGATTCTAAGTACCGTAAAAACTATAGGCCTATCTCCCTGCTTAACAGTGACTACAACATTTTTTCCAAAGCGCTAGCTATACGCTTAGATTCCTATTTACCAAATTTGTTGGGCAAAGAACAATCTGGCTTTGTTAAGGGATGACTCATAATAGACAACACGTGACTTTTCTTTAACGTCTTATCTAAATCATCCCACCTAAAACAGCCCCTTGCAGCAATAGCATTAGACGCGAACAAAGCGTTCGATAGAGTTGAGTGGTCTTACTTGTTTTATACTCTTAAGTGGTTTGGTTTTAGCCCTAAATTTGTATCTTTGATATCTCTCCTTTATTCTAATCCTCGTGCTGCAGTCTGCGCTTATGGCTTGATTTCCCCAATCTTTGATTTAGGTAGGGGAGTACGTCAAGGTTGCCCTCTCTCTCCCTTTCTTTTCAATTTAGCTTTGGAACCATTTCTCTGTAAATTGCGTCAAAATCCAAACTTACATGGTTGCCAAATGTTAAATTCCCATATTAAACTTGCAGCTTATGCTAACAATATTTTGCTTTTTGTGTCAAGACCAGAGGACTCAATTCCTGCTTTTTTAGCGGAAGTAAAGTCATACTCCCTTATTTCTGGATACAAATTGAACAATGATAAATGTGAGATTATGCCCTTAACCAAGTACACTTTTAAATCAGACTTTAGCACTTCTAATTTCACATGGAGTCCTAAGCATATTAAGTATTTAGGATTACACTTCACTTCTTCAGTTTCGGACACAGTAGTACTATGCATGAATACATGTATTCAAAAGATTTCAGAGTTAACCACTAAATGGCATCCTCTCTACTTATCCTGGTGGGGTCGTTTAGACACTATAAAGATGATGCTGTCACCCATAGTCTTATATACTATTTCCAACATCCCAGTTCCTATTTCCGCTAACTTATTTAAGAAAGTTAACTCCATCCGTTTCTCCTTCCTGTGGAGCAATGAGAAGTCCCGAATGTCTTTATTAAAATTAACTAGCCCTAAACCAGAAGGTGGAGTTAATTTTCCAGACTTTTCGGCATATCAGAAAGCATTCCTTTTACGTCAAGCCTCTTTTTGGTTGCTTGATTCCACAGAAGACTGCCCTCTTTGGACCTCACTTGAACATCTATTTTATCTCCATTTTCCTTTCGTGCGTATCTTTCCTTCTCACGCAGGCCTCAGTCCCTCTCTACTTCCATAATCAAACTCACCTCCAAACTTCTTGAATCAGCTTCTCCTTCACTTCATAGTACTTCAGACTCCTTCCTCAATTCACCAATTTGGCACAACAAAAACCTGCTTATACTGAATAAACCCTTCTACTGGAAGACCTGGAGACAAAGGGGACTATTATGGGTCTATCAACTATTCTCACAATCAGATTTTTTACCCTTTTCGTCACCCAGAAAATCATTCAATTTGCCTGCCTCATTTAATCATAATTATAACTTACTTAAGAAAACTGTGATAGATACATATATCCAACTTTCTACTGTATCTGATACTTCTATTGTCCCAGACAGCTCCCCACGACTTCACACTTTGTTACAAACCATGCCCAAAGCTTCCACTATCTATAACTACTTACAAGGTAACGACATTGTCAGACAGAAGTTTAAAATAGTAGACGCGTGGGAACATTTTTTTTGACATCCTGGCCGTTGTCACTCTGGAAGAACATATGGACCAAGATACGTAGATCTGCCAGAGCAGCCAACACAACGCAAACATTGTTTTTTGTATATAATAGACTCTTACTAACACCGACTACTTTAAAGTAAAAGTTTTTCAACTGTATCGGACACTTGTTGGACATGTTCGTCCTCAAATGCTGATTTATTTCATATGTTATTCTATTGTCCCTGTGTATATACATTCTGGAAACAAGTATGGACCCAAATTGACCTAATTTTTGGTACTAAATTTCTTTTTTCCTTTATCCATATTTTTTTAGGAAGTCTCTCACATATTTGGGAAAATGTTAAGCTGAATGTCAAAATTATTGATTTGTTATCAGCGGTTGCTTTTCAGCAAATGACCACAAATTGGAAAGATTTTACAAAAATTTCTTATAAAGCTTGGTGGTATGCTGTTTGCCATAATCATAGAATGGACACTTCTTTTGTTTATCCTATACACATGGCAACGAAACATTTAAACTTGTGGTCACCCGTCACAATATACATTGACGCAAGTGCCAAACGATGTTCCCTGCTACAACCATCTCAGCAGGAAGTCCTTAAACCACCTTGACTCCCCCAATTGTTCCTAAAAATTATATATATTCTAATGTTATTCATGTTTCACTTATATCGCTTTGCTTTTTCTATTTTTATTAATAAGTCCGATTCATGTAATTTTATTGTAGCAGACTTGTAGTGTAATGACGTGAGTTCAATATTCTGTACTGTATGTAGACACCTTTATTCTTTCCAAGAAAAACATTTCTTGAACTTAAAAAGAAATGTCTGTGTAAGGGTGAGGTGTGCAGATCAGAGGTTCTTGGGAGGCCAGTGGAAATGCAGGTGGTGGGTCCTTGGTCATGGAGGGCTTTGTAGGCATGGGTCAGGAGCTTGAACTGGCATCTCTTCTGGACCGGGAGGCAGTGGAGGTCCTTCAGGTGCTGGGTGATGTGGGGTTCTTTTGAGCAAATTGAGAATCAGTCTGGCTGCTGCGTTCTGGAATATCTGGAGTCTTTGCATGAGTTTGTCGGTGGTGCCTACATAGAGCGCATTGCCATAATCCAGTCAGTTGGTGATGAGGACCTGCGTCACTGTCTTTCTTTCTGGTGCTGAAAGGGAGCCACTTAAAAACCTTTTGAATGATGCTGAGAAGATGGCGTTGACCTGACGTTTCCTGGAGAGTTCACTGTTGAGGATGATGCCAATGTTGCAGGGATGGTATTTCGCTGTGGAACTATACCAAAAGCACCATGCTGTACTGTTAAAATCTCTGGCTGGGTTGAAATGACACAAACATGCAAGTGGGGTAGAATATCCCAGATTCTGTACTCCAGAGTGGCAAATTAATAAAAGGGTGTTTACACTGACAGATCTGTTCGCTGAGATATTCGGGTACTAGCTATATTAAACAAAAACATTAATTTTCATTTGTGAGGCAACCTGTAGCATATTGCCATCAGAAACAAAGGGTTGCTTTTAGAATGCTTCCATTAACAATCTTGGAATTTGGACATCAGGGAAATCTTTTTTTTTGTAAATGATCTTTATTGATTTTGACAGAGAGAGAAAAAATAGAACTTCATTAACATTAGCATGATGATTCAATCCCACACAGACATTGCCAAATATCAATAATCGGAGTGGCGTGGGTGGGGTGCAGGGAAAGAGACTCAGCTAGGGTACATTAAAGTCCACCTTGTTGGTTAGTTCGCCACTTCACTCTGCTGTAGGTATAGAACAAGTATAAATCGTTAAGCTAAATCAGGATAACGAAATGAGAATCTGCCATTGTCCCTTGGGGTCATAACTCCATTAAGTCATATACGGCGAACAACCTTTAGAAAGCGGTTGTTACACCGCGATACATTAACATCGCAGTCATTACATCGCAAGTCGTTACAATGACTTGCGCTGGATGGTGCTCTAGACTAAGGAATAGTATGATTTACTATTCCAACACCTTCCCTACTGTTACGTAGGCTGGGGTTGGAATAGTACATCATACTATTCCTAAGTCAAGCGCCCTCCAGCGCAAGTTGTTGTAACGACTTGCATTGTAATAACTGCGATGTAACGTACCACGATGTAAATCATCGCGTTGTAACGTGACATATTCGTCTTATGCATATATAAAATAACCTTAACCTGAACAAGAGGAACAAAAGAAAAAAAAAAGAAAGAAATGATCTCTTTGTGTAACTGCCAGTGATATATCAGTGGGTGACATACGTTGAGCTGGAGGGCTTTCTCAAATCGCTATTAGTAATGTGCCATGGGGGTGGGGAGAGCATGGGAGGGGAAAAAGAAGGAAAAATGCGGAGGAAGAAGGGGGTGTGGGCAGGAAGCGGGAAGAAAGGTGCGGAGGGCTAAAGTGCCTGTGGTCGCCAGCATGTGTACTCATGTATTGATGTAGATCCCGGGAGTCCAAGGAGACCCATCTGCCTTCAACTCGGCAAAGGAGACCCCCAGTGAGCAGCCAGCAGGTGTGTCGCAGGTTGCTGAGCCCGGCATAGCAGCGGGGCCGTGGTGCACCGGCCCAGTCAGCGGCGATCAGTGCGGGATTGGCGTCAGCAATCTCTCAGGTGCCCTGTGTATATCCGGCCACGCGGAAGGCTGGCACCACCGCCAGTCACCAGCACAGAAGGAAGCCGCCCTGGGTGGCACGCAGTCGCCTACCGGCAACAGGCAGCTCATCCCCGATCGGAGCACCAGGCCTCCCAGTCTCATTCGGGCGGCGCGCGGCTCCCGTGCCTCTCTGGCGACTGGTGTCTTCAATATGGACAAAGGCGGTTCCAGGAAGCCTTCGATATCCAAAAAGTGTACGGGTGGCTACTCAAGGCACTGTATGAACAGGATATATGTGGCGGGCTTAGAGTGGAGCTCAGCTCAATGCAACCGCTCCTGCCGCCATCTTGGCCATGCATATTTATCCTTGAAAAATGCATTATTTGAACATAAATATAGATTTTATCACACTGTTTTTCCTTGTTCTAATCCCTATCAATTTTTTGGGAAAACCATTTTCCCATCATCCTATTTGTTTGTTGATTTCATTTATATCTACTGAAAAAGCTCTGCTTGTTGTCAGAAGAAGTTGATGGACCCTCACTAATTTTAAGAAGTATTATTTTACAGCTATTTCAGGGGCATGACATTAGGTGGTTATTTCAGATGCTAATACTCATTTTACTTGTTTTTTATAGAAGAAACGAGAAACAAATATGGTATGTGGGAGTTTCTGATTATCTAACAAAGCCAGGTTTCGAACTTTGGTGGATTTAAAAGCTGAACTGGAATCGGAAGACAGGGTGTATTCCGTTTTTGAATAATCCAAAATTAATAACACAGCATGGTAAAGGGGTCAGAATGGGAAGATATGTGAAGAAAATGGAGTAAAAGAGAGTCATCAACATTTTAGCACTGACAGTATATTACCACTCACGCCCTCAAAAATGTGTCCTTAAAGAGGGTTTTTTTCCTGCGATTACAGTGAAGCCATCCTGATTTTTGATCTGGCCTTTTGACAGTTGCTTACCAACTGTCGCATAACACATATTTGTAATCAAGTTTACTGGGTAAATAGAATTAGCAAGAGAAATTTAGTGCTATTTGATCAAAGGAGTTACAATTTGAATTTGAAGACCAAGAAAGGAAGGCGAAGAATGCAGTAATGCAACTATTCTTGATTAATTCTAATTTGCTGTGAAATTCACCAACTGTTAATAGGTTTTCTATTAAAAAAGTGATTGTGCCAAAATCTACATTTTTATTATTGGGCTATTGTGAGCTCTACCTGGAAAGATTCTCAATAAACCTGTAAACAAAAGTGAAGAGGGAGACAAGGTTTGCCATCAACATATTCGGTCATAAAAAACACAATTGTAGCCACTATGTATCAAATTGGGCATGTTCTTTCCAGGTAGGGTGTGACACAGGTCAACCTACCAAGTGGTAGCTTCGCACCATAATTTTGGTAAGAACGCAGTCCTCATTATTTCTTTGTTCTGATGAATGCCGCGGACCCTTTGGGCCAAGAAGGCAGAAAAATGTCGACCAAATTAGCCACTGCGGTGAGTGGGCAATAATACTGCTCCATTTTCACGTCCTTGTATTTTTAACATCATATAGTTACCTTTCTGAATAAATGGAATTCATTAATTATACTGGTTTTTAAAACTTCACTCACTTTGACGGGCCCCCACTTAGCTTTAGAAGTGCCTCCCTGTCTTCAGGTGATGGCCCACTCTCTATCAAACCTAGTTTTTAGAGAGCGAAGACTGCCAATGATGCAGCATGACACCTGGTGGTGTGTGAGGACAGCCCTTCACTTTTTGTGAGATGTCAGCATCCTCACTTAGAATTTAAGAGAGTTTAGGTCAAAAATTCAGGAGCAGCTTCTGTTGTGTATTCATGTCACTGACCATGTCATGAGGGATGTAATATGTGATATCATCAGCAGTGCATTGTGGGGGTGTGAGTTATAGTTAACTCAACTAACTATAATGGCCGAATTTCTCTGGTTTTGTACGAATGAAATGTCCAACTAACTATAATGTCCCTGAAACCTGTAGTTTTTTCAGTGAATTTCCAAGGTTTTTTAAATGCTAATTTCTAACTATAACGTCCCTGAAACCTATGTTTCTTTTCAGTGAATTTCTAAGGTTTTTTAAATGCTAATTTCTAACTATAAGATAGTAGTTGGGTTTGCAGACTGGTGCAGAAAGGGGCCTGGGCCTCTGATCAGTGCTCAGGGTTTCCACAGTGTAGGACTCACAGGAGGTACCAGGTGGGCTACTTGGCCACCAAAGTCCCTCAGGAGTAAAGTGGACTTCATCTCCCAACCAGTACGGTGCCAGGATGTGTGTTTGCAGAGTGGTGGAGAAAGGTGAGCGTGGCCTCTGGAGATGTCTCAGCAATCCCACTGTGTAGGACTTACTGGGGGTAACAGGAGGGGTAATTGGCCCCCAAGGTCAACCCTGGGGGCCAACTACCCCTCCTATTACCTCCAGTAAGTCCCACACAGCGGGATTGCTAAATTGTCATAGCAGGCCGCGCCCTCTTTCCCCACCACTCTGCTAACGCACTCCCTGGCGCTCTCTTGGTTGGGGATTAAAGTCCCCTTCACTGCTGGGGGTCCTTAGGGGCCAACTAGCCTACCTGGTACCTCCAGTATGCCCCAAATAGTGGGATGCTGAGGTGGACACAGGCCATGCCCCCTTTCTCCACCACTCTGCAAATGCGTCTCTTGGCACGTTCTTGGTTGGCAAATTAAGTCCCGTTGAATCCTGAGGATCCCCTGGGGGTCAACTAGCCCACCAGGTACCTCCAGTAGGCCCCACACTGCTGGATTGCTAATAGTGGTCTGAGGCTACACACCGTTTTTACACCACGCTGCAAACGTGCCTCCTGGTGCCCTGCTGCTCTAGGGATGAAGTCCACTTTAGTCCTGAGGTCCTCAGGACACATGTGGACATCATCGCCCCACCAGCAGTGTGTCAAGAGGCGCATTTGCAGAGTGGAGTAAAAAGGGGCATGGCCTCGGACCACCTCTCCGCAATCCCACTGTATGGGGCTTACTGGAGTTACCTGATGGGCTAGTTGGCCCCTAAGGACCCTTAAGGATCTGGGGGACTTAATTCCCAACCCACAACGTGTCAGGAGGCACAAGCGGGGCTGTTTGCCCCCCCCCTCTCCATATTTTGTGGGCCCTGGGGACCCCATCCCCTAGGGCCTGCCAATTTTTATTTTTTATTTTTTTTAAACGGGAAGGGGGTTAGCGCCCCCCCCCTTCTGAGGCCGAATTTGGCCCCGGGGACCCCATCCCAGGGGCAAACCACATATTTATATATTTTTTTAAAGAAGGGTGCTGGCCGGCCCCCCTCCCTGGGCCTTTTTCAGCCACAGCGACCCCATCCAGAGGGGAATGTTTTTTTTCAAAATATTTTTTTTCTCGACGTGTGCCGCGTGGCCCCCCTTCCCTGGGCCACTATTGGCTCCGGGCACCCCATCCCCTGGGGCCTGGCCAGCCTTTCTTTTTGAGTTTTTTACTTTGGGCGGGGACCGCCTCCTGAGGCCGATTATCCCCCAGGGCCTGGCCTTACGTTGGGGACCAAGGGGAGAGCCCTAATGTCCCTGTGGTCCCAGCCGGCTCTCTGCCTCCTGCTGGAGTTGGCATTGCTTTTGGACAAGGGGAGCAGCTGACATGCAGTTCCCCTTGTCCAAAAGCAATCTGCTTTGCTTCATGGAAGCTGTCCTCCAGCCCTGGCATAGCAAACTGCAATGTACCGTGGGTGGGTACCCCAGAACATTGCTGAAGCCGGCCCTGGGGGGTGGCGGTCTCCAGGGCCCTGGAGGGCTCCATGAGGGGGGACGCATGGCCCCCCTCCCATTGTAAACATAGCCCCGTGGAGGAGGTTGTCCCCCGGGCCGGGGGGCTGCAACAGACCCCCGCATTTTGATAATTAGTACCCCAGGGAGGTGGTGGTGCCCTGGGCAGCATGGGGCCGCGTGCCCCCGCATAGTATGAGCAAAGCCCCAGCGAGGTGGCAGTCACCGGGGCTGTGGGGGCCCCTGCAGGCCCCTGCTACATACATTTGGATTGCCCCAGGGACCTGACACACCTGGAGGCTTACAGAAAATGAAGCATGGGAACCCGGGCTTCATTTTTTCAAAAGAAATTCTACTATATCCATGCACACAGCGGAACTCCGAAAAATGTCCTGGGGGGTCCCAAAAGCAGGCCCAAGGGGTCAAGGTGTTTCTACCCTGCCCCCTTTTCTTGTTTTTATCTTTTTTTTTGCTGTTTTCTTGTGACTCGGTTTTACCGAGTCACAAGATGGCTGCCAACACTTCTTGGTTTGAAGTGTTGGCAGCCAATCAGAATCAAGCTTGTGCTCGGGAGGGTTTGTGGTTTCACTGAGGTCACCAGATATATAATCACTTTTAAATATACATTGCTCAGGAACTACTGAACGGATTCACACAATTTAAAGCAAAGAGTGCACTCTGTACCAAGAGCTACCTCTCTGACAAATTTGGTGCAATTCCGTTCAGCAGTTAAGACTGTAGCTGCGAAAAAAAATTCCTATGGAAATTAGCATGGAGAAAATGCATTTTGGGAACCCCTTTTTCCTCGGCCAAGAAATAGCAGTATCAACACCCAAACATCTCATAGGGCTAAAATGTAAATACAATGAGGTTTCTAGGAACAGTAGAGCTTGTTTTATTGCATTCTTTGTTTTACAATTTAAGAAACAGTACTTTCATTACTTACAAGTATATACAGTTGAAACACTTCATTTTTTAACACAATCTGCAAACCTTGCTCACATCTCTCCACAGTATAATGTGTACCTCTCAAAAGCAATATTAACCCAGTTATACCTCCCCAAATAGCTTTTCACTTACACTTAGTGATACTTTACAACAAAGTTTATAAAATATTTTGTTAAATACCTGAACTTGAAGTTCTTTTAAAATGCATATGAAGACACCAGTCTCTTTCAGTTCCACAAAAAATCACTTCTGCTGAGAGCAACTCAAACAGACTTCCTTCTACTCCAAAGCTCCAAGACAAACTGAGCTATCTCTTGTTCTGTACCTACTCACTTCACAGCATTTCTTTAACCATGTTGGGTCTGATGTCTTAGTGAACTAATGCATCCACTGAAGGGTCCTGTGTTTGACCTCATGGTCAGAGATTCACATCTTGGCTGGTCCACTGAGCCTTTAGTCCTTCAGAGGTTGAAAAAATGAGTACTGTTAAGTAGCAATAGTCATCTGTTATTCAGCTCCAAGATACCTTTCTGTATCAACATGCGCTTTACAAATACACATTATGTTTATATTATGTAATAAGAGCGGTAACTTTTGGTTGATCCTTAGCCCTTTTTTCACTTCTCCCCATACAATTTGCCAAGACTCTCGCAAGATCCAAAAACACCTCTTGGCAGGCCCAGTAATTGTCCATGCATGTCTCGTGAGAGGCTCACAGAATCACACAAGTTTCAGGTGGAAAAACATTGCATGAAGCTTGCACTCTACTCTCATGAGACTCTTGAGGGATTGCAACACAATTGTAAGGGAATAGTAGTATATGGAAAGCACTAGCCTCTCACTAAAAGTCCCTCTGGTGTGCATACTAGAGAATTGGGAGGGACTTCCCTCTGCTTTGAAACCTCTGTCTCAAATAAAACTTATGCATGGTAGGGAGTGGGCAGGGTCTGGCCTCCCTTATTCGCATAATGGGTATACATAGTAGGGTGTGTCCTGGAACTGGCCTCTCTGTTCAGACCTCTCTTTCAGAAAATAGGTGTACATTGTAGTCAGTGGGGAGTGACTGGCCTCTTTATATACTATAAATGAACGAGAGTGAGCATGGCTTTTTTCCAGAAGCCACATCTCACAGAGATGGATGCCCAAAAACATTGTAAAAAATGGCGGGGGCATCTGTATTCAGCCACTTATTCCTCATACGGTATGTTTGGCCCATGGAGTTCCATTCCAGTTGTGGGAACAGATGGCAGATGTTGAGGGAAGGTACATATTGTTGCATGGGTATATTGGATGGCAGTGAGGTGTGCCTGATGACTATTTATGCTCCAAACATTGATAATTGGGATTTCTTTAGCACACTGGAAACAGTAGTGCTCCCGTATGCAGAATCCCAAATTGTTTGGGAGAGGGATTTTAACTGTGTGTTGGATGGGCACCTAGACATGGTTGTGCAGGATGGTGGCTGGTTTGCGGGAGGTTATGCACAGGTTTTAATTGGTAGATGTATGGCGGGAACTGCTCCCCACAATACATGAATATTCTGGTTGTTCCGCAGCACATGACACTTACATCAGACTCTACAGGTTCCTCCTTGTGGGTGAGGGAGTTCTTGACATTGTGAAAATCTCTCATTAGGTAAGGGTTCTTTCAGACCACGCTTCTTTGCTCTCAGAATGGGGGGTGTGGGGACGACGCCCCATTATACCTTTGTGAATGTTCAGACCCAGAATATGCTGCAGATATGCAGGAAGTACTCCAGGGCATTTTTAACTCCAAATTGGGGAGCAGGTGCACATGGGGTGGAATGGGTGACATTGAAGGTGGTCATCAGAGGGGCGAGTTTAGGCAAAGCATACGGTATCAGGAAAAAACTGAAGTGGGAACTGGGGGAGATGGAGGTGCAGCTCGCAATACTGCAGAGACAGGTGCAAGGATGAGAGTGTGACGAGGCAGTGCTGACAGCAACACATAGAGCAGTGGCAACGGTTTGGGACAGACTAGACTGCCATATACAGAAAGACTATCGGCAACGCAAACATAGAGAGGGGGACCAGTCAGGTTGCATGTTGGCATGGTTACTTAAGAGGGAAAGCCTCCTCCAATATGTTTTTGCTCAACAGGCACCAGATGGTGGATTGGTCATGGGTCAGTTGGCTATCACATGGCTATTATGTGCTCATCTTGGCAGAATCTATACAGCCGCAGCTGTGGGGGTTACCGGATTCCTAGGGTAGATGACCCTTTCCCTATTGACAGTGGATGAGGCTATAACTCTAGAGGAATTGAAAGAGACGCTTTGTATTATGGCTAGAGGGAAGTGCCTGGGACCTGAAAGACTGCCGTTGAGCATTATCTGGCGCATGCCGCCACCCTACTCCGGGCGCTGTTGAAAACCCTCTTGGGAGCCCGCGAACAGGGAGTGCTACATGTGCTTATGAGGGAAGCAGTGATCCTTATGATGCCAAAGCTGGGCAAGGATCCTGTGGATCCAGGGTCATAAAGGCCCCTGTCCATGCTGAACGTGGACGTAAAGCTCCTTGCAAAGTTTTAGCCCTTTGGTTGGGGCAAGTTATTACACATTTGGTGAGGGAGGATCAGTTTGGTTTCGTGCCGGTAAGGGGATTACGTTTCAGCAAATTAAGTGACTCGGTCCTGAGTCCGCCTTGCTTTGTACGTAACCTTCCGTGGAAGATAATGGTGATGCCTTGATTTTATCCAGATAGACCTCATCAGAAGAGTGCGGGTTTCTTTATTCAATGCAATGCAGAATCAGATTCCACGTAAGGACTTCTGCAAAAGGTTACAAAAAATTACACCAAAGAGTTTATTTAAGTAGTGTTTCATTACCATTTTCTTAAAGAAATGGGTGTAAGATGGGGCTGTACTCTTGGCTTTTCAAGATGCAACCGCTCCTGCCGCCATCTTGGCCATGCATATTTATCCTTGAAAAATGCATTATTTGAACATAAATATAGATTTTATCACACTGTTTTTCCTTATTCTAATCCCTATCAATTTGGGAAAACCATTTTCCCATCATCCTATTTGTTTGTTGATTTCATTTATATCTACTGAAAAAGCTCTGCTTGTTGTCAGAAGACGTGGATGGACCCTCACTAATTTTAAGAAGTATTATTTTACAGCTATTTCAGGGGCATGACATTAGGTGGTTTTTTCAGATGCTAATACTCATTTTACTTGTTTTTTATAGAAGAAACGAGAAACAAATATGGTATGTGGGAGTTTCTGATTATCTAACAAAGCCAGGTTTCGAACTTTGGTGGATTTAAAAGCTGAACTGGAATCGGAAGACAGGGTGTATTCCGTTTTTGAATAATCCAAGATTACTAACACAGCATGGTAAAGGGGTCAGAATGGGAAGATATGTGAAGAAAATGGAGTAAAAGAGAGTCATCAACATTTTAGCACTGACAGTATATTACCACTCACGCCCTCAAAAATCTCTCCTTAAAGAGGGTTTTTTTCCTGCGATTACAGTGAAGCCATCCTGATTTTTGATCTGGCCTTTTGACAGTTGCTTACCAACTGTCGCATAACACATATTTGTAATCAAGTTTACTGGGTAAATAGAATTAGCAAGAGAAATTTAGTGCTATTTGATCAAAGGAGTTACAATTTGAATTCGAAGACCAAGAAAGGAAGGCGAAGAATGCAGTAATGCAACTATTCTTGATTAATTCTAATTTGCTGTGAAATTCACCAATTGTTAATAGGTTTTCTATTAAAAAAGTGATTGTGCCAAAATCTACATTTTTATTATTGGGCTATTGTGAGCTCTACCTGGAAAGATTCTCAATAAACCTGTAAACAAAAGTGAAGAGGGAGACAAGGTTTGCCATCAACATATTCGGTCATAAAAAACACAATTGTAGCCACTATGTATCAAATTGGGCATGTTCTTTCCAGGTAGGGTGTGACACAGGTCAACCTACCAAGTGGTAGCTTCGCACCATAATTTTGGTAAGAACGCAGTCCTCATTATTTCTTTGTTCTGATGAATGCCGCGGACCCTTTGGGCCAAGAAGGCAGAAACATGTCGACCAAATTAGCCACTGCGGTGAGTGGGCAATAATACTGCTCCATTTTCACGTCCTTGTATTTTTAACACCATATAGTTACCTTTCTGAATAAATGGAATTCGTTAATTATACTGGTTTTTAAAACTTCACTCACTTTGACGGGCCCCCACTTAGCTTTAGAAGTGCCTCCCTGTCTTCAGGTGATGGCCCACTCTCTATCAAACCTAGTTTTTAGAGAGCGAAGACTGCCAATGATGCAGCATGACACCTGGTGGTGTGTGAGGACAGCCCTTCACTTTTTGTGAGATGCCAGCATCCTCACTTAGAATTTATGAGAGTTTAGGTCAAAAATTCAGGAGCAGCTTCTGTTGTGTATTCATGTCACTGACCATGTCATGAGGGATGTAATATGTGATATCATCAGCAGTGCATTGCGGGGGTGTGAGTTATAGTTAACTCAACTAACTATAATGGCCGAATTTCTCTGGTTTTGTACGAATGAAAGGTCCAACTAACTATAATGTCCCTGAAACCTGTAGTTTTTTCAGTGAATTTCCAAGGTTTTTTAAATGCTAATTTCTAACTATAACGTCCCTGAAACCTATGTTTCTTTTCAGTGAATTTCTAAGGTTTTTTTAAATGCTAATTTCTAACTATAAGATAGTAGTTGGGTTTGCAGACTGGTGCAGAAAGGGGCCTGGGCCTCTGATCAGTGCTCAGGGTTTCCATAGTGTAGGACTCACAGGAGGTACCAGGTGGGCTACTTGGCCACCAAAGTCCCTCAGGAGTAAAGTAGACTTCATCTCCCAACCAGTACGGTGCCAGGATGTGTGTTTGCAGAGTGGTGGAGAAAGGTGAGCGTGGCCTCTGGAGATTTCTCAGCAATCCCACTGTGTAGGACTTACTGGGGGTAACAGGAGGGGTAATTGGCCCCCAAGGTCAACCCTGGGGGCCAACTACCCCTCCTATTACCTCCAGTAAGTCCCACACAGCGGGATTGCTAAATTGTCATAGCAGGCCGCGCCCTCTTTCCCCACCACTCTGCTAACGCACTCCCTGGAGCTCTCTTGGTTGGGGATTAAAGTCCCCTTCACTGCTGGGGGTCCTTAGGGGCCAACTAGCCTACCTGGTACCTCCAGTATGCCCCAAATAGTGGGATGCTGAGGTGGACACAGGCCATGCCCCCTTTCTCCACCACTCTGCAAATGCGTCTCTTGGCACGTTCTTGGTTGGCAAATTAAGTCCCGTTGAATCCTGAGGATCCCCTGGGGGTCAACTAGCCCACCAGGTACCTCCAGTAGGCCCCACACTGCTGGATTGCTAATAGTGGTCTGAGGCTACACACCCTTTTTACACCACGCTGCAAACGTGCCTCCTGGTGCCCTGCTGCTCTAGGGATGAAGTCCACTTTAGTCCTGAGGTCCTCAGGACACATGTGGACCTCATCGCCCAACCAGCAGTGTGTCAAGAGGCGCATTTGCAGAGTGGAGTAAAAAGGGGCATGGCCTCGGACCACCTCTCCGCAATCCCACTGTATGGGGCTTACTGGAGTTACCTGATGGGCTAGTTGGCCCCTAAGGACCCTTAAGGATCTAGGGGACTTAATTCCCAACCCACAACGTGTCAGGAGGCACAAGCGGGGCTGTTTGCCCCCCCCCCCTCTCCATATTTTGTGGGCCCTGGGGACCCCATCCCCTAGGGCCTGCCAATTTTTATTTTTTATTTTTTTTTAAACGGGAAGGGGGTTAGCGCCACCCCCTTCTGAGGCCGAATTTGGCCCCGGGGACCCCATCCCAGAGGCAAACCACATATTTATAAAAAAATTTAAAGAAGGGGGGCTGGCCGGCCCCCCTCCCTGGGCCTTTTTCAGCCACAGCGACCCCATCCAGAGGGGAATGTTGTTTTTCAAAATATTTTTTTTCTCGACGTGTGCCGCGTGGCCCCCCTTCCCTGGGCCACTATTGGCTCCGGGCACCCCATCCCCTGGGGCCTGGCCAGCCTTTCTTTTTGAGTTTTTTACTTTGGGCGGGGACCGCCTCCTGAGGCCGATTATCCCCTAGGGCCTGGCCTTACGTTGGGGACCAAGGGGAGAGCCCTAATGTCCCTGTGGTCCCAGCCGACTCTCTGCCTCCTGCTGGAGTTGGCATTGCTTTTGGACAAGGGGAGCAGCTGACATGCAGTTCCCCTTGTCCAAAAGCAATCTGCTTTGCTTCATGGAAGCTGTCCTCCAGCCCTGGCATAGCAAACTGCAATGTACCGTGGGTGGGTACCCCAGAACATTGCTGAAGCCGGCCCTGGGGGGTGGCGGTCTCCAGGGCCCTGGAGGGCTCCATGAGGGGGGACGCATGGCCCCCCTCCCATTGTAAACATAGCCCCGTGGAGGAGGTTGTCCCCCGGGCCGGGGGGCTGCAACAGACCCCCGCATTTTGATAATTAGTACCCCAGGGAGGTGGTGGTGCCCTGGGCAGCATGGGGCCGCGTGCCCCCGCATAGTATGAGCAAAGCCCCAGCGAGGTGGCAGTCACCGGGGCTGTGGGGGCCCCTGCAGGCCCCTGCTACATACATTTGGATTGCCCCAGGGACCTGACACACCTGGAGGCTTACAGAAAATGAAGCATGGGAACCCGGGCTTCATTTTTTCAAAAGAAATTCTACTATATCCATGCACACAGCGCAACTCCGAAAAATGTCCTGGGGGGTCCCAAAAGCAGGCCCAAGGGGTCAGGGTGTTTCTACCCTGCCCCCTTTTCTTGTTTTTATCTTTTTTTTTGCTGTTTTCTTGTGACTCGGTTTTACCGAGTCACAAGATGGCTGCCAACACTTCTTGGTTTGAAGTGTTGGCAGCCAATCAGAATCAAGCTTGTGCTCGGGAGGGTTTGTGGTTTCACTGCGGTCACCAGATATATAATCAATTTTAAATATACATTGCTCAGGAACTACTGAACGGATTCACACAATTTAAAGCAAAGAGTGCACTCTGTACCAAGAGCTACCTCTCTGACAAATTTGGTGCAATTCCGTTCAGCAGTTAAGACTGTAGCTGCGAAAAAAAATTCCTATGGAAATTAACATGGAGAAAATGCATTTTGGGAACCCCTTTTTCCTCGGCCAAGAAATAGCAGTATCAACACCCAAACATCTCATAGGGCTAAAATGTAAATACAATGAGGTTTCTAGGAACAGTAGAGCTTGTTTTATTGCATTCTTTGTTTTACAATTTAAGAAACAGTACTTTCATTACTTACAAGTATATACAGTTGAAACACTTCATTTTTTAACACAATCTGCAAACCTTGCTCACATCTCTCCACAGTATAACGTGTACCTCTCAAAAGCAATATTAACCCAGTTATACCTCCCCAAATAGCTTTTCACTGACACTTAGTGATACTTTACAACAAAGTTTATAAAATATTTTGTCAAATACCTGAACTTGAAGTTCTTTTAAAATGCATATGAAGACACCAGTCTCTTTCAGTTCCACAAAAAATCACTTCTGCTGAGAGCAACTCAAACAGACTTCCTTCTACTCCAAAGCTCCAAGACAAACTGAGCTATCTCTTGTTCTGTACCTAATCACTTCACAGCATTTCTTTAACCATGTTGGGTCTGATGTCTTAGTGAACTAATGCATCCACTGAAGGGTCCTGTGTTTGACCTCATGGTCAGAGATTCACATCTTGGCTGGTCCACTGAGCCTTTAGTCCTTCAGAGGTTGAAAAAATGAGTACTGTTAAGTAGCAATAGTCATCTGTTATTCAGCTCCAAGATACCTTTCTGTATCAACATGCGCTTTACAAATACACATTATGTTTATGTTATGTAATAAGAGCGGTAACTTTTGGTTGATCCGTAGCCCTTTTTTCACTTCTCCCCATACAATTTGCCAAGACTCTCGCAAGATCCAAAAACGCCCAGTAATTGTCCATGCATGTCTCATGAGAGGCTCACAGAATCACACAAGTTTCAGGTGGAAAAACATTGCATGAAGCTTGCACTCTACTCTCATGAGACTCTTGAGGGATTGCAACACAATTGTAAGGGAATAGTAGTATATGGAAAGCACTAGCCTCTCACTAAAAGTCCCTCTGGTGTGCATACTAGAGAATGGGGAGGGACTTCCCTCTGCTTTGAAACCTCTGTCTCAAATAAAACTTATCCATGGTAGGGAGTGGGCAGGGTCTGGCCTCCCTTATTAGCATAATGGGTATACATAGTAGGGTGTGTCCTGGAACTGGCCTCTCTGTTCAGACCTCTCTTTCAGAAAACAGGTGTACATAGTAGTCAGTGGGGAGTGACTGGCCTCTTTATATACTATAAATGAACGAGAGTGAGCATGGCTTTTTTCCAGAAGCCACATCTCACAGAGATGGATGCCCAAAAACATTGTAAAAAATGGCGGGGGCATCTGTATTCAGCCACTTATTCCTCATACGGTATGTTTGGCCCATGGAGTTCCATTCCAGTTGTGGGAACAGATGGCAGATGTTGAGGGAAGGTACATATTGTTGCATGGGTATATTGGATGGCAGTGAGGTGTGCCTGATGACTATTTATGCTCCAAACATTGATAATTGGGATTTCTTTAGCGCACTGGAAACAGTAGTGCTCCCGTATGCAGAATCCCAAATTGTTTGGGAGAGGGATTTTAACTGTGTGTTGGATGGGCACCTAGACATGGTTGTGCAGGATGGTGGCTGGTTTGCGGGAGGTTATGCACAGGTTTTAATTGGTAGATGTATGGCGGGAACTGCTCCCCACAATACATGAATATTCTGGTTGTTCCGCAGCACATGACACTTACATCAGACTCTACAGGTTCCTCCTTGTGGGTGAGGGAGTTCTTGACATTGTGAAAATCTCTCATTAGGTAAGGGTTCTTTCAGACCACGCTTCTTTGCTCTCGGAATGGGGGGTGTGGGGACGACGCCCCATTATACCTTTGTGAATGTTCAGACCCAGAATATGCTGCAGATATGCAGGAAGTACTCCAGGGCATTTTTAACTCCAAATTGGGGAGCAGGTGCACATGGGGTGGAATGGGTGACATTGAAGGTGGTCATCAGAGGGGCGAGTTTAGGCAAAACATACGGTATCAGGAAAAAACTGAAGTGGGAACTGGGGGAGATGGAGGTGCAGCTCGCAATACTGCAGAGACAGGTGCAAGGATGAGAGGGTGACGAGGCAGTGCTGACAGCAACACATAGAGCAGTGGCAACGGTTTGGGACAGACTAGACTGCCATATACAGAAAGACTATCGGCAACGCAAACATAGAGAGGGGGACCAGTCAGGTTGCATGTTGGCATGGTTACTTAAGAGGGAAAGCCTCCTCCAATATGTTTTTGCTCAACAGGCACCAGATGGTGGATTGGTCATGGGTCAGTTGGCTATCACATGGCTATTATGTGCTCATCTTGGCAGAATCTATACAGCCGCAGCTTTGGGGGTTACCGGATTCCTAGGGTAGATGACCCTTTCCCTATTGACAGTGGATGAGGCTATAACTCTAGAGGAATTGAAAGAGACGCTTTGTATTATGGCTAGAGGGAAGTGCCTGGGACCTGAAAGACTGCCGTTGAGCATTATCTGGCGCATGCCGCCACCCTACTCCGGGCGCTGTTGAAAACCCTCTTGGGAGCCCGCGAACAGGGAGTGCTACATGTGCTTATGAGGGAAGCAGTGATCCTTATGCTGCCAAAGCTGGGCAAGTATCCTGTGGATCCAGGGTCATAAAGGCCCCTGTCCATGCTGAACGTGGACGTAAAGCTCCTTGCAAAGTTTTAGCCCTTTGGTTGGGGCAAGTTATTACACATTTGGTGAGGGAGGATCAGTTTGGTTTCGTGCCGGTAAGGGGATTACGTTTCAGCAAATTAAGTGACTCGGTCCTGAGTCCGCCTTGCTTTGTACGTAACCTTCCGTGGAAGATAATGGTGATGCCTTGATTTTATCCAGATAGACCTCATCAGAAGAGTGCGGGTTTCTTTATTCAATGCAATGCAGAATCTGATTCCACGTAAGGACTTCTGCAAAAGGTTACAAAAAATTACACCAAAGAGTTTATTTAAGTAGTGTTTCATTACCATTTTCTTAAAGAAATGGGTGTAAGATGGGGCTGTACTCTTGGCTTTTCAAGATGTATTTATATTGATGTGCTACTTCAATTTAATTTGATTTGGTTGTTTAAGTACATGTCCCCATTGGGGACAGCCTCTTCGATGTCTTTTAAAATCACACCTCATAAGCCATTAACAGTTACTTTATGAACACCTATACATTTGAAATCTGATTGTCAGCAGCAGGGAGATACGCTTCCTTAGTCTCATTCTACATGGGTGCAGCCGCATCATGTTTAACCCCTTCGCTGCTAGGCCTTTACCCCCCCCCCCTCCCCACCCCCCCGCTAAGCCTTTTTTTGGCTATTTGGGGTAGTTTGCGCTTAGGCCCCTGAACCTTTTTAACACAAGGTATCCACAACAAACGTGCGTCCTTTACTTCCAACATCATGGGAATTCCAAAGGTACCCAGGGTTTGTGGATTCCCCTGGAGAAGACCCATAAATTATCCAAAACACAGCTAAATTATTATTATTATTTTTTTTAAGTGCTGCAAATGCATCATCTTTTCTTTTCTTTAAATTTCTTTAACTGTCTTTGCCTGTGGTTGTTACAGTTTAAAATCATAGTTTTAACCTGCCCGTGATTGCATAATGCATTACCTGTTTTGTGTTTAAACTCGTGTTTTTTCCTGCCCATGACATATGCTGCTTCCAGTTAACCTGTTGAATGGTGGGATTTGCAGTCCAAACGCTGTAGTGTTTCCTTCTCATACCCCGTGACTATCAGTTTTTCCCTCCAAATTCCTCCTTTGCTCTGTGCTAAGACCTGTATGTTAAGCAGTGCACCCTCAACCACCATTTTGTGTTAAAAAGTGAGTTAAACCAGCCCCCTCTTTCCCCCAACCCCCAACAGCAGGGATATTCTACATCAGAGGGTGCTCTGAGACAGCAGTAATCTGCTGTTAGCTGTTTAACCTGTGTTTAAAAGGGACTGTCAACTTCTTTTTTTGGCTAGGAGAGTGAGTAAGGTTTTCTAGAAACAGTATTGTTAGAGGCCAGTTTGTTAGGCCCTTACCTGCAGAAGTCCAAAGTGTGGATTGAGTCTATCTCTCTCCTAGGAGATTCTGAATAGAGGAGCAGCTTCCAACTCCCTGGCCAGCAAACCTTGTCTGAGGTCACTGGGACGTAATATAGTCTGCTATTGGTTGGTACATGTGTGCAGTGATTGGTGGTTGTATCCGGTGTTTCTATTAGATTAGGATTAGTGTCCTCATTGGTTGAGTATTTGAGGGTTCTGATTGGTTTCTGGGTCTGTGACTCAATCAATGTAGGGTTGGGACTAGGGCTAGGGTTAGGCTTTCTATCAGAAGTAGGGACTAGGGCTTCTTGTGTTATTGGTTGTTGGGACTAGGGTTGAGACTAGGGCTAGGGGTAGGCTTTCTATTGGAAGAAGGAGCTAGGGCTTCCTGTGTCATTGGTTCCTTGGACTTGGGTTGGGACTACTGGTAGGGCTAGGGCCTCTATTGGACGTAGAGATCAGGGTTTTTTAAACTGATTGGGTGCTTGGACTAGGGCTAAGATTGGCTATAAGGTCCTGGTCTCCTATTGGTTCTAGATTTTAGGGCTAGTGCTGTGATTGGATAGTGTTTGGGCTAGGGTTCCCATTGGCTGAAGGGGTCACCTGATTAATAGGGCTATAAAAGGCCAAGGCTTAGGGCATCTCAGCCTGGGTATCGAGGCTAAAGGCAGAAAGCACAAGGGTGAGTGCCTATTTGAGCCTGTTCGAGACTGGTCGGGACTAGGGCCAGAAATGCTGCCCATTTTCCCATTCAGTAATACCCAGTCCACATCCACAAACATAGTAACACACTCACCACACCAAATGTACACCACACACAACCCTATGCACAAATCAATGTACCAGCATACACTACAAAACCAACCAAACCACATCTATACATACTTCTATCCCAACTACCACACATTTCCACCATCACTTACAAACAGTACACAACTCTATCCCATACCACTAACCAATACACTCATCACTAACACAACGTCATTCAACACCATAAAAAACTACATCACATCCAGACACACACTCCCTGCTCTAATTACTCCTAACAGACCACTTTTTATCACTCACAAACATATAATCAGCCTTCCATCATTTGTCCAACCAACATTCTCCTCTTCCTTTTACCATAATAGCACTAACACACAACACATACACTGCAAAGTACCACACTTATTAACTCTTGCAACAAACCAGTTTAAGACAAACACTCTTACATACTCATAAACACATCACCAGCCCCTCTACCTTACAACCTCCCACAAACAATGCTATACAAACAAATACAATGCATGAAGCAAATACACCAGCACCCCTTTTCACTACTCCTCAAAAACATAGCACAACAAGATCTTCAAAGCGCAACACCTCAAAATACTTACCATCACAAAATACAAACATGCACTCACCTTTCAAACCACACAAAGGAACAAACCCCAATGCCAAGCTTCCTCTCTTCCTCCACACCTAACACAGATACAGCAACACAGCAACTCTCTTCCAAATGCCTCTCATCCATTAGACAATTTAGAACCTTACTACATGACCCACATGCTGCCCCACCACCCCTGACTCATACACCTTCCGCCCTAAACACACCCAAACAATATAAGCAACGTGCCACACCTCACAACTTCGCTTCCCCATGTCTACTGCACAACACTATTACACCACAAAAACAACACAGCACACCAACTCACTTTCAAACACTATCTATACCACATACACATGCAGACTCATCAAAATGTCTTCTTAGCATGCTGGATGAGGAACATGATTCAGAGCAGCTACACAATTGCTATCCTAATACAGCTAATACTGGCACTAAAACACACCTGCTACAAACCCACACAATACTGATCACTCTTCTACAAAACAAAGTCTCATTATTACCTAATCCCATTCTTTAAACTGTCTACTAATAAATGCTTGATCCCTCTCTAAGAACAAACATCACATCTATGACCTTCTCACCAATGCAAAACCAGACATACTATTCATAACTGAATCATGGTTGGGATTTGATATGGCTCCAGTCCTGCATGAAGCCGTTCCTCTAGTCTATCAAACGATCACCCAAAATCATATAGGCAAAAAAGGAGGTGGTCTAGCTGTTGTGTTCAGGCAAACATTACATATCACTTAAGGTGATGACATCACCATAAAGAATTGTGAGGTTCTTCTCACCGCCCTACACTGTATTCCTCCTGTAACTTCCTGCTCCTTTACAGACCTCCACCTAGCAAGGCGGCATTCCCAGATGCATTTCTAGACACAGTTTCAAACCTGATAACAATACATTCCAACCTATGCGTTCTGGGTGATCTCAACATTTGGTTTGACAAACCCAACATGACCCATCCAAAAACAATAATTGCTGGCCTAGACACACTGAACCTGGTCCACAAACCCACATACATCGCTGGACATATGTTAGATGTAATTTGTGCTAATACCGAACTAGTTACCTTTCAAACTATAACTCCGGTCACATGGTTAGACCACCACTTGCTTGCTTTCCAACATAAAACAACACTAAGTGACTCACCTAAAACTACCTTACATCCATCCACCTATCGGCCGTGGAACAAATTCAATTTGGAACACTTAGAAACACTTCTAACATCCAGTACAAATCTGGAAACAATAAATTCTGTTAAAAAAAAATATGAGTTGCTAAAGGAAGCTTTTGACATCCTGATACTACTCAAAACCACACAACAGAACAAAAGAAAAAAAGAGCCTTGGAGAAACATAGAGATAAAAAACATAAAACATCAAATTAGAAAGCTGCAACGTAACTGGCTCAAAACAAATGCCAAACAAGACAAACTTCACCTACAGAATATTAACAGATTATACAAGTCAGCTATCAAAAAAGCTAAGAAAAGGTACTATTCAGACAGAATGTGCAAATAAAGAATTCTATAAAATACTCTATGAATTTCTGTTGGAAAATGAGGCAGTATCTGTGAAGCCTGCACAATTAACATGACTACAT
This sequence comes from Triturus cristatus, assembly GCF_964204655.1. Taxonomy (NCBI): domain Eukaryota; kingdom Metazoa; phylum Chordata; class Amphibia; order Caudata; family Salamandridae; genus Triturus; species Triturus cristatus. The sequence goes on from NC_140583.1 coordinate 745,699,336, forward strand.
TTGTGCTTCACTGGGAACCAAACACCCAATTGTAGCGCCTGACTCTCAAAGGGTAGTGTTGCAGAGCAGTCTGAGGCTTACTCAAGGGAGGTGGTGTGGGCTAGTAATCGCCATTACAGGTGCGCAGGAATAACACTCAGTAATTGATTGTCCAGTCTGTACTTTGTTTTTGTAAAAGTAAGAGTACATTTATTAAACACACACTCTACTCAATACTATGCACCAATTTGCAAATATACATAAGCTGTTGGAATTACTTTGTGACATTGCATAACATCTCCACTCCTCCCTTAAGCGGGGTGAGGGGTTTAGTACCACCACTACCATGTATGCACATCATCTTGCCCCCTAATACAGTTAGTTGAACATAACCTGGAGCGAGAGCCCTGTGCACTAGCACCATCCCAGTGGCGACCACGCCATTACCTCACAAAGCATTTAACATAGGCATACCTGCCCTGGTGACACATAACCCTGACTGTACATGTCATACTGACCATACCGTCTACAACTCTACATCTTTAGAGGCTAACAGTCTGGGTTGTCCTTCACCTAAGCGCAGGCAGCAAAAATACATGTTTAGGCATCACTTTAGAATGACAGTACTCATCACATTTGTTGATCATTATAATGCATTGCAATTATAGCCACTAAAGGCATCACAGATGAATCACAGGATTAAGCATATACAGCCAGACACCCCAGCAGGAATGTCTGGCAACATAACCCCACTTTGCTTATGACATCATCTTACATAGGTACTTCACATTGCACATGTGCCTTTCAGTCCCACTAAAAAGAAATAACTTAGTTAAATGCATTTGTAGTCCAATTACACCTCTTCACCTCCAGGGGATGCCTTTCTCCAGACATCCCCAACTCAGCCCTTCACTCTTTGAGGCAGTGCACAAGGCACCCCGAGCTATAGAACAAAAGGTCCAGCCATGAGGATGCTGATAATGCCTGTCTGAGCCCTTGAGGTGTTATTCTTTTGAGTCCCCTGAGACTTAGGGAGGGATGTTCTCTTCCTGCTGGGGGGAGACTGCGTAGCTCCTGCAGCTCCCCTGCCACCCTTGCACACTGACCTGAGCCACCCCAGGGGCACATCATGGACCGGCGGCGGAGCCCCACGCGCTTCGTCGTCAGTCCGTCCAGAGGTCAAAGGTTGTCTACCTTCTGGGGGCGTATCTCAGCCCCCAGGCGTCTGATCGGGTCCATTCCAGCCTCTTCCTGCTCCTGGTGGCACTCCCCATCCACTGGGGGCACTTTTCTTTGCCCTCTTTGCCTCCAAGAGGATGAACTTCAGCAGGGAGCTGTTTTCACTGGCTCCCTGCGCCAGCCTTTTGCCTGGCTCTCCTCCTGGACCTCTCTTCTCTCTTCACAGAGGCCCAAGCTTCTTCTTACTGGTCCTGGTCTTAACCTGTGGCGCCAGGCAGGGTCCTGGGCCAGTCTGGAGGTTCTTCCTTCCAGCTGCCCATGGCGCCAGGCTCATGCACCAGTCTTCCTCAGCAAACCACACCCCAAAGAGAGCTTCTCTTCCTGTGCAAACACTTTTTAAAGAATGGGGAGGGGGCTGGCAGGAAGTCTCTGGTTGTCCTATCATACAGCAACACATCACTTCACTGCCCCTGCTCCCTCCTTCCTGCCCAGGCCTCTGGGTCGGTTCAAGATGGCGGCGTCCAGGGGTCTCCTGCCACATGGTCTCTGAAAGCCCCTTCCCCCCGCGCTGCCTTCTCCCTTGTGCAGCTGGGTGCCTGGCTCCAGGTGACAGCTGCTGATGGATTAGCCTGAAGCTCCACCCATCTTCTCTTCTTGGAGAGGAGGCCTTCACTCTTGGAAGGAAGGTCATTAACCCAGCCTGCCAGGGCCAGCCCCCAGCCAGGCCCTGGTTATGAGCTGACTCAGGGAAATATGACATTTCTGGATGACCCAAAAGCAGTACAAATATGACTTTAGACTCTGCAGAATACTTTTTCTCACACCAGTTACAGTGGACTTTAATGCATGTCTGGAACTTGTAGGCCTTAGGAAAGTGAAACTAGCCCATGTGCTCCCCATCCTCATAGGGGAGTAATGGAGTGAAAACAGTAAAGCACACTGACTTTCCCTCTAATGTTTCTTCCCATTGTATAAAGCCTATTCCATGTCACCATCTGCATATGTCCTGCCACACCATTTACTTTGTAGCTGCTCCTGGGCTTTGCACGCCAGGAATCTCCCCTGTGCAGCCGAGCACGTGTGCACACCCCTGTACACATGTGTCTGCATGTAACCAACCCGGTGTCCCTTAATCCAGCTGCTGCGCAGAGGCCTAGTCAAGCTAGGGGGTCATCAGTAAAATCCATATGCAGTCTCTTTCATCATGAGTTCCCTGTGGTTGAGTCCCAACTTATGAGGCTCTCCCACAGTAAAAGCTCAACAAATAGGTGCTCAAAAAAGCGAACAAAATCTAGGCAGCTCAGAGTGTCAGAACCACCTTCTAACAATTTGCCAAACCAAATTGCCTGGAAGGAACTCAAGATTTCACAGACAAACTGGCAAATCATTACACTGACAAAGCACACTCATTGGGCTCATACTTAAAACAGAAACAAAGCACTAGCACTAAGCCTTGTACAAAACAACAATCCATGAATACTCTAACCAAGCCTCTCCGTTCCTTCCAACATATCTCTCACAATGAATTACTGGTCCTGGCCAAAGCAAGCAGGCCTGCTGGTAGCCCTTATGATCCGTGTCCACCACAAACTTTCAAGACAATTCTTTTAACAACCTCTGCTGCCACTCCCGTAAGAAGCATCATCAACGATTCCTTAACTACCGGAATATTTCCAGAAGAACTCAAAGTCACACATACGCCCTTTACTGAAGAAAGCAAACTTGAACCCACTGAACCCTAACATCTACAGACCAATTACAAATCGACCTTCCATGGGCAAACTGATAGAAAGAGCAGCATTCACCCAGATGTCACAATTCAATGAAGAGAATGACACACTTTCAGACTTCCAAGCAAGATTTTGTCCGGGAAGAGGCACTGAATCTGCCCTCCTTGCAATCTGAGTTGACCTGAAGAATACAGTAGACCTTATCGGGGTTGCTGCACTACTCCTCTTGGATCTACCGGCTGCCTTTGACACGGTTGACCATGACACTCTGAAACAAAGACTCTATGAAGCCGGCATAGAGGGAATTGCTCTAGACTGGGTCATGTCCTACCTTCGAAACAGAAATAATGTCACCCATAGCCCACCTTTCTCGTCCAAACCATACTCAACAAAAGCAGGGGCCCCTCAAGGCTTTATCATCTCGCCCATGCTTTTCAATATCTACATGAAGTCATTACCGGTACTGATCAATCAATTTCACCTCATGTGCTATAAATATATATAAATGCAGATGACACGCAAATACTCCTTCAACTGGAATGCCCCAAAGACATTGGAAAATCCCCAATTTTCAGTTGTCTTCGAGCCGTGTGTGACTTGTAGCCATCTCAAATGAATGCTTCCAAAATGGAAATACTCATGTGTGGTGATTGGAAACATTATGACCCACTTGCCGCCTAGCCTGATGAACTGGGATGAACGTCTAAAGTATCGAAGGAAGTAAGAAACCTCAGAATGACCATGGGCTCCAAGCTATCGATGAATGCCCAAGTAGACAAACTAGCAAGATCAGGCTTTATCACTATAAAAACGCTGCAACAAATTTTCCCTCATTTGGGATTTCAACACAAGGTCCAAGCTACGATCTCCCTTGTTCTGTCCAAACTCGATTACGCCAATAGCCTCTACAATGGATCACCTTTACCAACCATGAAAAGACTACAACGGATTCAGAACTCGGCTGCCAGACTACTTTTGCTTATCAAACCGTGAGACCAAAGCTCACCTGCCTTGGAAGCCCTGCATTGGTTACCGATTGCCAGAAAGTCCACGTTCAAGCTGCTTTTTACCACCCACAAAGCGATACATGTATTGGGACCGCTCTTAATCAGGAATAAAATCACATTCAACAAAGGAACCTCCGCTCTCAAGGGGCACCTCGCCTCAAAATTCCAAGATACAAGAAAAAAACCATGGGTGGCACATCCTTCTCTGTTCAAGTAGCCAAACTATTGAACTCTTTACTTCCCAACATAAGATCCACCGACAGCCACCTTATCTTCAGAAAACTACTCAAGAATTGTCTCTTCTCCAAAAAAGCACCATACACAAATAGAAATTTACAGCATATCCCTATTTAGATAAGCATTTATTTTCACTATAGATATGTACCTATCTTTGTGTATTGATTGTATAAACATGTAGAATAATTATGTTGTAAAAAAAATAAAAAGTTAAAATTAAAGTACAATAACACTTGAAAAACAGTTTATCTGGTGCATCTTTGTTCTACATGTACTTGCTTCCATCTTGCATCTATGTACCTCCCATGTACTTGTATCAGTATGTTTGTTATGTTTCTCCTGAAAAAGCATAGCCAAGGCACTACCCTATTTCTCATCCTTTACCTATATCAATGTCTTTAATCTTGATATACTTACCTCCTTTATGCATCTATATACTTTCAATGTGCTTATGGATCTATATATTTATCACGTTGTTCTCATTTAGCATTTCCAATGCATTACCCTATTTCTCAGCCTATACTTCCCTAAATATATCTTCTAGCCCAACTTTCTGACTCATCTCAAACTTCTTTCTGCTACTCTTTCCAATGCACTACCCTATTTCTCACACTATACATCTATCAATATATCCTCTATATCCACTCTCATTTATCCCAAGCCCCATACCACTACTATGATCCCCAAAATAACAATTTCTAGACTCTGCCCTACTCTACCCCTCCTTGCATTATCTGACACCTATTTTACTATTTCAATCTCCCAAAACAAACCTTTCTAAACTCTTCCCTCTGACTCTTCCCCTTTTTACTCATCTAAAAGCCTCCTCCTACTGCTATGACCTCCCCAAAAAAAAATCAAAATCCTACTTCTTCTATCCCTTCACTATCCTTTTCAATCAAAATAACAGACTAACATGTTCACTTCTCAAATTCCATATTCCCCTATACTAATTCTCCACTAATCCTTTATGGGTTCCAGGGTAGCATACTACTTGCCAGTAAAGCGTTTCAACACCCCATCAGGGTTACATGCGCTATATAAATGCAAACCTTTTTCCCTTTTCTACCCCTCCCCAACCCCTCTCAATCCAAATAACTGACTAACATGTCCACCACTCAAATTACTTTCATGCTTACCCATACTAATTCAACACTAATCCTTATGGGTTCCAGAGTAGCGTGCTGTGAGAAGTTGGCCTGGAATATGCTGGTCACTAGTTAAAGTGGCCACCTTGCATCAGTACAATTCGACTCTTATGGTAGTAGGTTTAAGACAACCTTTTCAAGAAAGCTATCCTACTGGTAGCTGTGGAGTGCAGCCTTCAGGCTGTCGTTAGAGGAATGTAAAGCAGCTTGTTTTACCTCATAATCTCTTGAATTACTAAATGAAAGGACACCACACAGGTATATATATAAAATATATATGTATTCATTACTAACAACGCTCTGCTAATCTCTTTATGAGATTAGAAGTTAGGACAATATGCACAAATCAACATTTCACAACAAGTTAAGCACAAATATGGCTGGGACCCTAGGGGCGTCCCAGACCACATACTAAAAAAGAGACTTAGGAATAACGACTTGAGAAGGGACAAGGCCTAGGGCCTTCAGAAGCGCTGGGGCCTCACTAATCCTCACGAACCCAAGGCAGGTATCTAAAGGACCCACGGAGACGCATGCAGTGTGAGAACACAGCCGCGGATCCCAATTGGCTTCAATGGAGCAAGTCGCGGTTGGAATTGTAGAGTTTTAGGATACTTCAGGAGAGTCTACAAGCAAGTCACTTACAGGGTACGTAGTTCTAGAGCCAACACACACAGGAGCACCATAGTGCTGGAGTTACCTCACCCAGGGAAGCCGGGTGCATAGGTGTCTTTTGGTGTCGGGTTGCGGCGTTGTTTTCAATGGGATCCAAAGAAGACTTGCTGCTTGTGAAGACAGGAGAAGTGTCCGGTGGAATCCAAGGCTGAATTTAGAAGAAGGAAGACCTGAAAGCAGAGGAGACAGTGTTCAAAGTCACTTGGCAGTGACCCGGGACAAGGAAGAAGGATGCCCACAGTCATCGGGTGATTTCAGGTGATCACGGGTGTCTTGACTCTTCAGCCACGAGGTCCAGGAGGCGTCGACGACAACCAGGAGCTGGATTCAGTGTGTCCTACAAAGTTTGCAGCTTGCTGCGGTGTCGGTGACCAGATTGGAGCCAACAAGCCTTGGTAACAGCAAGTCTTGTGGAAAGGATAAAAAGTCAGCGGTGCAGACCAGCAAGGTCTGAGGGGCTCACCCTGCGAGGGTAAGTCAGGGCAGGCCTGGAGCAACCAGAGGAGCCCTTTGAAACTGTAGAAAAGTCTTCTGGGGACCCACAAGCCAACCGGCAAGGGATCGCAAAGACGCCTCGGGAGGATTCACTCACCAGGAGCCCACGGTCACTCGGGATGAGGTAGGCCTCTGATCTTCGGAGGAAATCCTGTTGGAGGCTTGGACCACACGTGGTCCAATGCACAAGTTCATAGAACGTCGTGAAGGCATTGCACTCGAACATAAAGCCCGGTACACAGGTATTGCAGTTCCTCGTCACTCGTGGGGTCCACTTGCCTCAGCGTCGCTGGGGACTCACGGTGGACTTGGAGAAGTCAGGAAATCCACTTCCAGGGCTGCAGGGACTTCGGACTCCGGCGGGAACGTTTGTGACCGTTGATGCAAAGTTTTGGTGCCTGCCAAGCAAGGGAGTCACTCCTTGACTCCAAGGGAGATTCTTCAGCCTTCCAGAGGTAGTGGAACGTCGAAGGTCCAGGATTCTTCTTCAGAGCATCATCCAGGGATATCTAGTTTGCAATGGCAAGGGTTCCCTCACTTATACTATAAGGAAGGGAGGGACTAGCTCTATGACCCCTCCTATGGGAGGGTCAGGGGAGTGGGTGGCTACACCCACTTCCCTTTGTCCAGTTTCATGCCAGAGCAGGGGCAGGTAGCCCCTGAGCCAGTTTGAACTGGCATATGCACAGAGGAGCGTACTGCTCCCCCAGTGCAGGACTTGAAAGCACTCTAGGAGTGCACCCACCCAGCCCCAATACACTAAACCCTGTCTGGAAGGTGGTTACACCTCCATGTGACAGTATGCCTATTGTTGGGCCTCCTCCACTGCGAGTTTTCAGCAGCAGGAGGGCAGCCAGTGTCTGTGACTGGTGGTATCCATTTTGTGATGCCAGGGCTCTTTAGGATTCTACCGTGTTTCCACAGTAGGTACATGTCTATCCCCCTAGAAGGGTGGGATCATACTCCCACACCAGTTACTGGAGTGGGGGTATGATTACAAAGCGTTTGACACCAAACACCGACATGTTTTGATGCAGCCATCCCAGAGTTAGCATTTACCGCGAGGATATAATGCACTTAAGAGTATATGGTTTAACCGCATTGACAAACAGCCCCAGAGAATGGACTCTGAGAGCTGCAGAGGGGCCCTGCTCAGGCAGAGGCACCCCCTCACATGGAAACCAAGCACCCTGCCCTCAGGATTGATAGGGCCTGCCTTAGGGGTGACTGATAGGTTTATATGTGTGTGCAAGGAAAGAAATAGTGTACCTATATCTCAGTGAGGAGTGAAAGCACTACCTCACCAAGGCTGCAGTAGCAGGCCTGTGGTGTCAGATTTAGTCTGCTTCCCAGGGGTGGCATAATACATGCTTCAGCCCCTGGTAGGCCTGTGAAGTACCTATGCCCTTGGTACCTAAGGTACCATATACTAGGGGCTCAGAAGGTACCACAGTATCCAATCACTAGTGCATCTAATATGCACTCCAAGTTGTTTAGAGAGAACAGAGAGGCTGGGGCCCTGATTAGCAGGGTCCCAGCCAGACTATAGCCAGAAACCAGTGTTAACATCCGAAAAAAAAATGTGGGGGCAACATAAGAGGCAGATCCTACTCTCCTACACAACAACCCCCCCCCCCCCAAACGCAGGGACACTAAACGAACCTTGACCAGTTGAGTCTTCGTGTTCTAAGTGGAAATACCTTGAGAGTCCATCTGCATTGGCATGTTTGATCCCAGGTCTATGTTCCACTGTATAGTACATCCCCTGAAAAGAAATGGACCACCTTAAAAGTTTTGGGTTTTCACATTTCATCTGTTTGAGCCATAGGAGGGGCTTGTGGTCAGTCTGTACTAAGAAGTGAGTGCCAAACAAGTATGGCCTCAGGTTCTTCAGGGCCCACACCACAGCAAAGGCCTCCCTCTCTATAGCTGACCAACGTTTCTCTCTAGCGGTCAGCCTTCTGCTTATAAAATCTACTGGCTGGTCTTGACCTTCATCATTCAGTTGAGACAGTACAGCTCCCACATCCAGCTCAGAAGCATCTGTTTGGACAATGAACTTTTTGGTGTAGTCCGGACTCTGTAAGATGGGGGTAGTGCACATGGCCTGCTTTAGGTCCTCAAATGCCTTCTGACAGCCAGCTGTCCACTGAACCTTTTTTGGCATTTTCTTTGAGGTAAGATCATTCAAGGGGGTCACTATAGATCCAAATCCCTTAATAAACCTCCTATAATACCCAGTCAGGCCTAAAAAGGCTCTCACCTGTGTCTGGGTGGTTGGAGCTACCCATTCCATGATGGTTTGGATTTTGCTCTGTAAAGGCTGAACCTGGCCCCCACCTACAAGGTGGCCCAAGTACACAACCTGACTCTGCCCTTTCTGGCACTTAGTAGCCTTTGGCAGGGCCTCCAAAACATTTCTGAGGTGGACCAGGTGATCCTGTCAGGAGGAGCTAAAGACAGCAATATCATCTAGATAAGCTGAGCAATAAGTTTCCATCCCTGCCAGAACTTTGTTCACCAACCTCTGAAAAGTGGCAGGTGCATTTTTCAATCCAAAGGGCATCACCACAAAGTGGTAGTGCCCACTAGGGGTCGAAAATGCTGTTTTGGCTTTTGCATCATCAGCTAACCTGATCTGCCAGTAGCCAGCTGTTAGGTCAAATGTACTCAGATACTTGGCTGAATAATCAATCAGCTCATCTGCCCTGGGAATTGGATAGGCATCAGTCCTGGTGACTGCATTGAGGCCTCTGTAGTCTACACAAAACCTCATTTCTTTCTTACCACCCTGGGTATGAGATTTGGGTACTAGGGCTACTGGACTAGCCCAAGGGCTATCTGAAGGCTCAATCACACCCAATTCCCACATCTTCTGGACTTCAGTCCTGATACAGTCCCTGACATGGTCAGGTTGCCTGTAGATTTTACTCTTGACAGGCAGACTGTCCCCAGTGTCCACCTCATGGGTGCACCAGGTAGTCTGACTAGGGGTCAGGCTAAACATATGTCTGTACTGTTGCAGAACTTGTCTGCATTCAGTTTGCTAATGGTCAGTGAGGCTGCTTGCCAAAGTAACACCATCTACTGACCCATCATCAGGGTTCTGTGAGAGCAGATCAGGGAGAGGGTCACTCTCCTCCTCCTGTTCCTCATCAGTTGCCATGAGCAAGCCGATGTCAGCCCTGTCAACATATGATTTCAATCTGTTGACATAGAGCACCCTCAAGGGGCTCCTGGAAGTTCCAAGATTCACCAGATAGGTGACTTCTCCATTTTGCTCAACAATGGTATGGGGGCCACTCTATGGGCCTGATTCACAGAACTAACTTAAGACAAAGTCCTAAACTTACTACCATTTTCGTATTCACAGAAGGCACTTACTCATTTTGGTATTCACAGAAGACACTTACTCACTTCGGTATTCACAGAAGTTAGGAGTCCTAACTTTAGGACTCCTAAATGCCTTCTGTAAAAACCGAAAGTCTTAAAATTAGGATTTTTCTCAGTTTAGGAGTCCAAAAGTTAGGACTCCTAACTTTACTACTACTAAACTGAGAAAAATCCTAATTTTAAGGCTTTCGGTATTCACAGAAGGCATTTAGGGGTCCTAAAGTTAGGAGTCCTAACTTTACTACCACTAAATTGAGAAAAATCCTAATTTTAAGATTTTCGGTATTCACAGAAGGCATTTAGGAGTCCTAAAGTTAGGAGTCCTAACTTTACTACTACTAAATTGAGAAAAAGCCTAATTTTAAGGCTTTCGGTATTCACAGAAGGCATTTAGGGGTCCTAAAGTTAGGAGTCCTAACTTTACTACTACTAAATTGAGAAAAATCCTAATTTTAAGACTTTCGGTATTCACAGAAGGCATTTAGGAGTCCTAAAGTTAGGAGTCCTAACTTTACTACTACTAAATTGAGAAAAAGCCTAATTTTAAGACTTTAGGTATTCACAGAAGGCATTTAGGAGTCCTAAAGTAAGGAGTCCTAACTATACTACTACTAAACTGAGAAAAATCCTAATTTTAAGACTTTCGGTATTCACAGAAGGCATTTAGGAGTCCTAAAGTTAGGACTCCTAACTTCTGTGAATACAGAAATGAGTAAGTGCCTTCTGTGAATAACAAGATGAGTAAGTGCCTTCTGTGAATACCAAAATGGTAGTAAGTTTAGGATTTTGTCTTAAGTTAGTTCTGTGAATCGGGCCCAACTTGTCCTGGAGGGCTGCTGGGGCCACAGGCTCCAACACCCACACTTTCTGTCCTGGCTGGTACACAGTCAGCACAGCCTTTTGGTCATGCCAAGTTTTTTGTAATTCTTGGCTGGCTCCAGGTTTTTAGTTGCCTTCTTCATGTATTCGGCCATCCTGGAGCGGAGACCAAGTACATAGTCCATCACATCCTGTTTGGGAGGTTTGAGAGGTAACTCCCAGCCCTCCTTCACCAAATATAATGGGCCTCTTACAGGGTGCCCAAACAGAAGTTCAAATGGGCTGTAACCAACCCCCTTCTGTGGAACCTCTCTGTAAGCAAACAAAAGGCAGGGAAGAAGAAGGTCTCATTTTCGCCTAAGCTTTTCTGGGAGGCCTTTAATCATTCCCTTTAGGGTTTTGTTGAAGCGTTTAACCAACCCATTGCATTGTGGGTGATAGGGAGTAGTAAATTTATAAGTTACACCACACTCCTTCCACATTGCTTTTAGATATCCTGACATGAAGTTGGTATCTCTGTCAGATATGACCTCCTTTGGGAAACCCACTCTGGAGAAAACTCCAATGAGGGCTCTTGCTACCACAGGGGCTGTGGTGGTCCTCAGGGTAATTGCCTCTGGGTACCTGGTGGCATGATCCACTACCACCAGGATAAATCTGTGCCCAAATGCAGTTGGAGGGTCAAGGGGACCAACAATGTCAATCCCTACCCTTTCAAAGGGTACCCCCACCACAGGTAGTGGTATCAGGGGGGCCTTTGTTGTGCCACCTGACTTGCCACTGGCTTGGCAAGTGACACAGGAGCGACAAAACTCCTTGGTGTCCTCTGACATATGTGACCAATGAAAATGTGGAACAAGCCTATCCCACGTCTTGTTTTGTCCCAAGTGACCTGCTAAAGGGATGTCATGTGCTAGGGTCAAGAGGAACCCCCTAAACATCTGAGTTATTACCAACCTCCAGGTGGCTCCAGGGGTTGGATCTCTACCCTCAGAATATAGGAGTCCCTCATCCCAATAAACTTTATGGGACCCACTAGCACTCCCAGCAGCCTCAGCAGCAGCCTGCTGTCTGAGGGGTTCGAGAGAGGGGCAGCACTGTTGCTCCTTACTCAGATCTTCTATAGAAGGGCCCCCTGCCCCCAAGAACTCAAACTGATCAGGCTCAAGTCCCTCTGGGGCAGTTCCTTCTTCATGATCTGCTTCTCCTCCCTCAAGAGGTGAATCTGTGATCTGAGACAGAGGAGAAGGCACCGCCTTAACCCTACTGTTCCTCTTCCTGGGAAGCACCTCGTTCATAGTTTCAGGATCCAGAGCTGGTTCAGTGTTATGCATTTTGGCCTGTGACCTGGTCACAGCAAATACCTCTGCAGGGATGCCCAACATCTCAGCATGAGTCCATAACTCTACTTCAGACCAGGCTGAAGTCTCTAGATCATTGCCCAATAGACATTCGACAGGGAGGTCTGCACTGACTACTACCTTCTTGAGGTCAGTTACCCCTCCCCAGGAGAAATTTACAACTGCCAGACTATGGTTGGTCCTGACATTGCTTACATTGGTAACCTGGTACATTTCACCCAGGATGATCTGTCCAGGGTACACAAGATCCTCTGCCACCATGGTGACACTAGCACCTGTGTCCCTGAATGCCAAAGCCTGTTTGCCATTTATTACAGGCTGCTGTTTGTATTTGCCCAGATTACTGGGTCTTACTAGGAAGGACATATCAATTTCTCCATCACAAATCAGCAATGCCGGAATGGGTACTCTGACTAGGCCAGAGTCCACTTCAGAACCCAGGGTCAACCCTACTACACCCTTATTCTGAGTACCACCTCCACCAGTAGCTGCACTAGGGGGAACAGTTGCCTTAGGGGCAGGAGTGGTGGTGGTTTGGTCTTTGGACTTGTTACAGTCAGAAGTCTAGTGCCCTTTCTGTTACTAGGGCTTCCTTTGGCCTTTTCCCTTGCTGGACTATGAATCCCCACCAGATGCAGATTTTCGGGGCCCTTGTGAAGACTTCTGGTCTTTTGACTTATCCCCCCCTTTCTCAGAGCCCTTAGAATCCTGCTTATTGGTGTCACCCCCTTGGTTCTGGGTTTTCTGCCTCACCCTGGTTCTGACCCATTTGTCTGCCTTCTTTCCCAATTCTTGGGGAGAGGTCAGATCAGAGTCCACCAAGAATTGATGCAACAACTGGTTCTGGCAATTATTAAGGATCTGTTCTCTCATCATTAGATTATACAAGTCTTTGAAATCAGTAACCCTACTGTCAACCAGCCAACCCTCCAGAGCCTTGGTTGCACAATCTACAACGTCAGTCCAGTCCTGAGTATGTGCTTATTGGGTATCTCTGAACTTCAACCTGTACTGCTCAGTGGTTAAGCCAAACCCATCTATCAGTGCACTCTTCAGGACTTTATAGTCATCAGCATCCTCTTCTCTAACAGTGAGGTGCGTGTCTCTACTTTTATCTGAAAAGGAGAGCCACAACATTGCTGCCCACTGCTTTTGGGGGACCTGTTGTACTCTACAGGCCCTTTCCATAGCAGTCATCCATTTGTGGATATCATCCCCACTCTGGTAGGGAGGAACAACCTTGTTCAGGTTCCTATGGTCTGGAATATATCCTCTACCTCTAGGGACACTGTTGCTGCCACCAGGGGTTTCTAACCCCTCCCTTCTAGAAGCTCTCTGGAGCTCAAAGGCTTCTCTATCTAATGCAAACTGCTTGGTTTTGAGGGCAAATCTTGCTTCCTCATACTGCAGCAGTTTGTACATTCTTTCAGAGGAGGTCTCTCTTCTAGGAAAGCATGAGTTCTTCTGTTGGACAAATTCTCTGCCAGCGTGATAGGAGTGGTCAGACTCCCTAGAAGGGGACCTAGGCCTTTCCTCCACTCTGTCAGTTCTCTTAGGGAGAATTCCTCTGTCTTTTTCAGATCCTTGTGGATCTGGTCCTTCAACCACGGAGTCCAGGTCATCTTGATTTTCATCATCTGACCCAGACACTGTAATTGACCCACCCCCTGATTCAGACCTATTAGCTCCTAGAGCTAATCTAAGATCATCTGTTGTTAGCAGATCTATCAGGTGGAGTGTGGAGGGACTCTGTCCTAGCTTAAGGTGCCTTGCAGCACACATGGCTTTCAAGTCAAAGAAAGTCATGTCCTTATACTGAGGCTGAGTGGACCCACTGGCTCCACCCCTTAAGGACATTCTAGTGTTGTGCACTGTTGTACTACCTACACTAGTTTGTGGCCTACTGATCCTAGCTTGAGCTGTAGAAAGGGTGTGCTATCCCTTGACACACAGCGCTAAGTTCAGTAGAACTTATTGATACTAAGCTTGAGTTTATATGTATCTTGAGTACCTATAGTGGTTTTCAGTTAGTACTTTAAATAGAGATTTTCTGGTAAAACAATGGCAAGCTGGAATCCCACACGCTGCCCACTAATGTGAGAAGTTGGCCTGGTGTATGCTGGTCACTAGTGGCCACCTTGCACCAGTACAATTGGACTCTTATGGTAGTAGGTTTAAGACAACCTTTTAAAGAAAGCTATTCTAGTGGTAGCTGTGGAGAGCAGCCCTCAGGCTAAGTCTTTAGAGGAATGTAAAGCAGCTTGTTTTACCTCATAATCTCTTGAATTACTAAATGAAAGGACACCACACAGGTATATATATAAAATATATATGTATTTATTACTAACAACTCTCTGCTAATCTCTTTATGAGATTAGAAGTCAGGAACATATGCACAAATCAACATTTCACAACAAGTTAAGCACAAATATGGCTGGGGCCCTAGGGGCGTACCAGACCATATACTAAAAAAGAGACTTAGGAATAACGACTTGAGAAGGGACAAGGCCTAGGGCCTTCAGAAGTGCTGGAGCCTCACTAATCCACCCAAGGCAGGTAAGTAAAGGACCCACGGGAGACGCATGCAGTGTGAGAACACAGTCGCGGATCCCAATTGACTTCAATGGAGCAAGTCGCGGTTGGAATTTTAGAGTTTTAGGATACTTCAGGAGAGTCTACAAGCAAGTCACTTACAGGGTAAGTAGTTCTAGAGCCAACACACACAGGAGCACCGTAGTGCTGGAGTCACCTCACCCAGGGAAGCCGGGTGCATAGGTGTCTTTTGGTGTCGGGTCGCGGTGTAATTTTCAATGGGAGCCAAAAAACACTTGCTGCTTGTGAAGACAGGAGAAGTGTCCGGTGGAATCCAAGGCTGGATTCAGAAGAAGGAAGAACTGAAAGCAGAGGAAACAGTGTTCAAAGTCACTTGGCAGTGACCCGCGGCAAGGGAGATGGATGCCCACAGTCGTCGGGTGATTTCAGGTGATCACGGGTGTCTTGACTCTTCAGCCATGAGGTCCAGGAGGCGTCGACGGCAATCAGGAGCTGGATTCAGCGTGTCCCACAAAGTTTGCAGCTTGCTGCGGTGTCGGTGATCACATTGGAGCCAACAAGCCTTGGTAACAGCAAGTCTTGTGGAAAGGATAAAAAGTCAGCGGTGCAGACCAGCAAGGTCTGAGGGACTCACCCTGCGAGGGTAAGTCAGGGCAGGCCTGGAGCAACCAGAGGAGCCCTTTGAAACTGTAGAAAAGTCTTCTGGGGACCCACAAGCCAACCGGCAAGGGATCGCAAAGACGCCTCGGGAGGATTCACTCACCTGGAGCCCACGGTCACTCGGGATGAGGTAGGCCTCTGATCTTCGGAGGAAATCCTGTTGGAGGCTTGGACCACACGTGGTCCAATGCACAAGTTCATAGAATGTCGTGAAGGCATTGCACTCGAACATAAAGCCCGGTACACAGGTATTGCAGTTCCTCGTCACTCGTGGGGTCCACTTGCCTCAGCGTCGCTGGGGACTCACGGTGGACTTGGAGAAGTCAGGAAATCCACTTCCAGGGCTGCAGGGACTTCGGACTCCGGCGGGAGCGGGAACGTTTGCGACCGTTGATGCAAAGTTTTGGTGCCTGCCAAGCAAGGGAGTCACTCCTTGACTCCAAGGGAGATTCTTCAGCCTTCCAGAGGTAGTGGAACGTCGAAGGTCCAGGATTCTTCTTCAGAGCATCGTCCAGGGATATCTAGTTTGCAATGGCAAGGGTTCCCTCACTTATACTATAAGGAAGGGAGGGACTAGCTCTATGACCCCTCCTATGGGAGGGTCAGTGGAGTGGGTGGCTACACCCACTTCCCTTTGTCCAGTTTCATGCCAGAGCAGGGGCAGGTAGCCCCTGAGCCAGTTTGAACTGGCATATGCACAGAGGAGCGTACTGCTCCCCCATGCAGGACTTGAAAGCACTCTAGGAGTGCACCCACCCAGCCCCAATACACTAAACCCTGTCTGGGAGGTGGTTACACCTCCATGTGACAGTATGCCTATTGTTGGGCCTCCTCCACTGCGAGTTTTCGGTCAGCAGCAGGAGGGCAGCCCAGTGTCTGTGACTGGTGGTATCCATTTTGTGATGCCAGGGCTCTTCAGGATTCTACCGTGTTTCCACAGTAGGTACATGTCTATCCCTCTAGAAGGGTGGGATCATAGTCCCACACCAGTTACTGGAGTGGGGGTATGATTACAAAGCGTTTGACACCAAACACCGACATGTTTTGATGCAGCCATCCCAGAGTTAGCATTTACCGCGAGGATATAATGCACTTAAGAGTATATGGTTTAACCGCATTGACAAACAGCCCCAGAGAATGGACTCTGAGAGCTGCAGAGGGGCCCTGCTCAGGCAGAGGCACCCCCTCACATGGAAACCAAGCACCCTGCCCTCAGGATTGATAGGGCCTGCCTTAGGGGTGACTGATAGGTTTATATGTGTGTGCAAGGAAAGAAATAGTGTACCTATATCTCAGTGAGGAGTGAAAGCACTACCTCACCAAGGCTGCAGTAGCAGGCCTGTGGTGTCAGATTTAGTCTGCTTCCCAGGGGTGGCATAATACATGCTTCAGCCCCTGGTAGGCCTGTGAAGTACCTATGCCCTTGGTACCTAAGGTACCATATACTAGGGGCTCAGAAGGTACCACAGTATCCAATCACTAGTGCATCTAATATGCACTCCAAGTTGTTTAGAGAGAACAGAGAGGCTGGGGCCCTGATTAGCAGGGTCCCAGCCAGACTATAGCCAGAAACCAGTGTTAACATCCGAAAAAAAAATGTGGGGGCAACATAAGAGGCAGATCCTACTCTCCTACACAACAACCCCCCACCAAACGCAGGGACACTAAACGAACCTTGACCAGTTGAGTCTTCGTGTTCTAAGTGGAAATACCTTGAGAGTCCATCTGCATTGGCATGTTTGATCCCAGGTCTATGTTCCACTGTATAGTACATCCCCTGAAAAGAAATGGACCACCTTAAAAGTTTTGGGTTTTCACATTTCATCTGGTTGAGCCATAGGAGGGGCTTGTGGTCAGTCTGTACTAAGAAGTGAGTGCCAAACAAGTATGGCCTCAGGTTCTTCAGGGCCCACACCACAGCAAAGGCCTCCCTCTCTATAGCTGACCAACGTTTCTCTCTAGCGGTCAGCCTTCTGCTTATAAAATCTACTGGCTGGTCTTGACCGTCATCATTCAGTTGAGACAGTACAGCTCCCACATCCAGCTCAGAAGCATCTGTTTGGACAATGAACTTTTTGGTGTAGTCCGGACTCTGTAAGATGGGGGTAGTGCACATGGCCTGCTTTAGGTCCTCAAATGCCTTCTGACAGCCAGCTGTCCACTGAACCTTTTTTGGCATTTTCTTTGAGGTAAGATCATTCAAGGGGGTCACTATAGATCCAAATCCCTTAATAAACCTCCTATAATACCCAGTCAGGCCTAAAAAGGCTCTCACCTGTGTCTGGGTGGTTGGAGCTACCCATTCCATGATGGTTTGGATTTTGCTCTGTAAAGGCTGAACCTGGCCCCCACCTACAAGGTGGCCCAAGTACACAACCTGACTCTGCCCTATCTGGCACTTAGTAGCCTTGATAGTGAGGCCTGCTTTTGGCAGGGCCTCCAAAACATTTCTGAGGTGGACCAGGTGATCCTGTCAGGAGGAGCTAAAGACAGCAATATCATCTAGATAAGCTGAGCAATAAGTTTCCATCCCTGCCAGAACTTTGTTCACCAACCTCTGAAAAGTGGCAGGTGCATTTTTCAATCCAAAGGGCATCACCACAAAGTGGTAGTGCCCACTAGGGGTCGAAAATGCTGTTTTGGCTTTTGCATCATCAGCTAACCTGATCTGCCAGTAGCCAGCTGTTAGGTCAAATGTACTCAGATACTTGGCTGAATAATCAATCAGCTCATCTGCCCTGGGAATTGGATAGGCATCAGTCCTGGTGACTGCATTGAGGCCTCTGTAGTCTACACAAAACCTCATTTCTTTCTTACCACCCTGGGTATGAGATTTGGGTACTAGGGCTACTGGACTAGCCCAAGGGCTATCTGAAGGCTCAATCACACCCAATTCCCACATCTTCTGGACTTCAGTCCTGATACAGTCCCTGACATGGTCAGGTTGCCTGTAGATTTTACTCTTGACAGGCAGACTGTCCCCAGTGTCCACCTCATGGGTGCACCAGGTAGTCTGACTAGGGGTCAGGCTAAACATATGTCTGTACTGTTGCAGAACTTGTCTGCATTCAGTTTGCTAATGGTCAGTGAGGCTGCTTGCCAAAGTAACACCATCTACTGACCCATCATCAGGGTTCTGTGAGAGCAGATCAGGGAGAGGGTCACTCTCCTCCTCCTGTTCCTCATCAGTTGCCATGAGCAAGCCAATGTCAGCCCTGTCAACATATGATTTCAATCTGTTGACATAGAGCACCCTCAAGGGGCTCCTGGAAGTTCCAAGATTCACCAGATAGGTGACTTCTCCATTTTGCTCAACAATGGTATGGGGGCCACTCTATGGGCCTGATTCACAGAACTAACTTAAGACAAAGTCCTAAACTTACTACCATTTTCGTATTCACAGAAGGCACTTACTCATTTTGGTATTCACAGAAGACACTTACTCACTTCGGTATTCACAGAAGTTAGGAGTCCTAACTTTAGGACTCCTAAATGCCTTCTGTAAAAACCGAAAGTCTTAAAATTAGGATTTTTCTCAGTTTAGGAGTCCAAAAGTTAAGACTCCTAACTTTACTACTACTAAACTGAGAAAAATCCTAATTTTAAGGCTTTCGGTATTCACAGAAGGCATTTAGGGGTCCTAAAGTTAGGAGTCCTAACTTTACTACTACTAAATTGAGAAAAATCCTAATTTTAAGACTTTCGGCATTCACAGAAGGCATTTAGGAGTCCTAAAGTTAGGAGTCCTAACTTTACTACTACTAAATTGAGAAAAAGCCTAATTTTAAGACTTTAGGTATTCACAGAAGGCATTTAGGAGTCCTAAAGTAAGGAGTCCTAACTATACTACTACTAAACTGAGAAAAATCCTAATTTTAAGACTTTCGGTATTCACAGAAGGCATTTAGGAGTCCTAAAGTTAGGACTCCTAACTTCTGTGAATACAGAAATGAGTAAGTGCCTTCTGTGAATAACAAGATGAGTAAGTGCCTTCTGTGAATACCAAAATGGTAGTAAGTTTAGGATTTTGTCTTAAGTTAGTTCTGTGAATCGGGCCCAACTTGTCCTGGAGGGCTGCTGGGGCCACAGGCTCCAACACCCACACTTTCTGTCCTGGCTGGTACACAGTCAGCACAGCCTTTTGGTCATGCCAAGTTTTTTGTAATTCTTGGCTGGCTCCAGGTTTTTAGTTGCCTTCTTCATGTATTCGGCCATCCTGGAGCGGAGACCAAGTACATAGTCCATCACATCCTGTTTGGGAGGTTTGAGAGGTAACTCCCAGCCCTCCTTCACCAAATATAATGGGCCTCTTACAGGGTGCCCAAACAGAAGTTCAAATGGGCTGTAACCAACCCCCTTCTGTGGAACCTCTCTGTAAGCAAACAAAAGGCAGGGAAGAAGAAGGTCTCATTTTCGCCTAAGCTTTTCTGGGAGGCCTTTAATCATTCCCTTTAGGGTTTTGTTGAAGCGTTTAACCAACCCATTGCATTGTGGGTGATAGGGAGTAGTAAATTTATAAGTTACACCACACTCCTTCCACATTGCTTTTAGATATCCTGACATGAAGTTGGTATCTCTGTCAGATATGACCTCCTTTGGGAAACCCACTCTGGAGAAAACTCCAATGAGGGCTCTTGCTACCACAGGGACTGTGGTGGTCCTCAGGGGAATTGCCTCTGGGTACCTGGTGGCATGATCCACTACCACCAGGATAAATCTGTGCCCAAATGCAGTTGGAGGGTCAAGGGGACCAACAATGTCAATCCCTACCCTTTCAAAGGGTACCCCCACCACAGGTAGTGGTATCAGGGGGGCCTTTGTTGTGCCACCTGACTTGCCACTGGCTTGGCAAGTGACACAGGAGCGACAAAACTCCTTGGTGTCCTCTGACATATGTGACCAATGAAAATGTGGAACAAGCTTATCCCACGTCTTGTTTTGGCCCAAGTGACCTGCTAAAGGGATGTCATGTGCTAGGGTCAAGAGGAACCCCCTAAACATCTGAATTATTACCAACCTCCAGGTGGCTCCAGGGGTTGGATCTCTACCCTCAGAATATAGGAGTCCCTCATCCCAATAAACTTTATGGGACCCACTAGCACTCCCAGCAGCCTCAGCAGCAGCCTGCTGTCTGAGGGGTTCGAGAGAGGGGCAGCACTGTTGCTCCTTACTCAGATCTTCAATAGAAGGGCCCCCTGCCCCCAAGAACTCAAACTGATCAGGCTCAAGTCCCTCTGGGGCAGTTCCTTCTTCATGATCTGCTTCTCCTCCCTCAAGAGGTGAATCTGTGATCTGAGACAGAGGAGAAGGCACCGCCTTAACCCTACTGTTCCTCTTCCTGGGAAGCACCTCGTTCATAGTTTCAGGATCCAGAGCTGGTTCAGTGTTATGCATTTTGGCCTGTGACCTGGTCACAGCAAATACCTCTGCAGGGATGCCCAACATCTCAGCATGAGTCCATAACTCTACTTCAGACCAGGCTGAAGTCTCTAGATCATTGCCCAATAGACATTCGACAGGGAGGTCTGCACTGACTACTACCTTCTTGAGGTCAGTTACCCCTCCCCAGGAGAAATTTACAACTGCCAGACTATGGTTGGTCCTGACATTGCTTGCATTGGTAACCTGGTACATTTCACCTAGGATGATCTGTCCAGGGTACACAAGATCCTCTGCCACCATGGTGACACTAGCACCTGTGTCCCTGAATGCCAAAGCCTGTTTGCCATTTATTACAGGCTGCTGTTTGTATTTGCCCAGATTACTGGGTCTTACTAGGAAGGACATATCAATTTCTCCATCACAAATCAGCAATGCCGGAATGGGTACTCTGACTAGGCCAGAGTCCACTTCAGAACCCAGGGTCAACCCTACTACACCCTTATTCTGAGTACCACCTCCACCAGTAGCTGCACTAGGGGGAACAGTTGCCTTAGGGGCAGGAGTGGTGGTGGTTTGGTCTTTGGACTTGTTACAGTCAGAAGTCTAGTGCCCTTTCTGTTACTAGGGCTTCTTTTGGCCTTTTCCCTTGCTGGACTATGAATCCCCACCAGATGCAGATTTTCGGGGCCCTTGTGAAGACTTCTGGTCTTTTGACTTATCCCCCCCTTTCTCAGAGCCCTTAGAATCCTGCTTATTGGTGTCACCCCCTTGGTTCTGGGTTTTCTGCCTCACCCTGGTTCTGACCCATTTGTCTGCCTTCTTTCCCAATTCTTGGGGAGAGGTCAGATCAGAGTCCACCAAGAATTGATGCAACAACTGGTTCTGGCAATTATTAAGGATCTGTTCTCTCATCATTAGATTATACAAGTCTTTGAAATCAGTAACCCTACTGTCAACCAGCCAACCCTCCAGAGCCTTGGTTGCACAATCTACAACGTCAGTCCAGTCCTGAGAATGTGCTTATTGGGTATCTCTGAACTTCAACCTGTACTGCTCAGTGGTTAAGCCAAACCCATCTATCAGTGCACTCTTCAGGACTTTATAGTCATCAGCATCCTCTTCTCTAACAGTGAGGTGCGTGTCTCTACTTTTATCTGAAAAGGAGAGCCACAACATTGCTGCCCACTGCTTTTGGGGGACCTGTTGTACTCTACAGGCCCTTTCCATAGCAGTCATCCATTTGTGGATATCATCCCCACTCTGGTAGGGAGGAACAACCTTGTTCAGGTTCCTATGGTCTGGAATATATTCTCTACCTCTAGGGACACTGTTGCTGCCACCAGGGGTTTCTAACCCCTCCCTTCTAGAAGCTCTCTGGAGCTCAAAGGCTTCTCTATCTAATGCAAACTGCTTGGTTTTGAGGGCAAATCTTGCTTCCTCATACTGCAGCAGTTTGTACATTCTTTCAGAGGAGGTCTCTCTTCTAGGAAAGCATGAGTTCTTCTGTTGGACAAATTCTCTGCCAGCGTGATAGGAGTGGTCAGACTCCCTAGAAGGGGACCTAGGCCTTTCCTCCACTCTGTCAGTTCTCTTAGGGAGAATTCCTCTGTCTTTTTCAGATCCTTGTGGATCTGGTCCTTCAACCACGGAGTCCAGGTCATCTTGATTTTCATCATCTGACCCAGACACTGTAATTGACCCACCCCCTGATTCAGACCTATTAGCTCCTAGAGCTAATCTAAGATCATCTGTTGTTAGCAGATCTATCAGGTGGAGTGTGGAGGGACTCTGTCCTAGCTTAAGGTGCCTTGCAGCACACATGGCTTTCAAGTCAAAGAAAGTCATGTCCTTATACTGAGGCTGAGTGGACCCACTGGCTCCACCCCTTAAGGACATTCTAGTGTTGTGCACTGTTGTACTACCTACACTAGTTTGTGGCCTACTGATCCTAGCTTGAGCTGTAGAAAGGGTGTGCTATCCCTTGACACACAGCGCTAAGTTCAGTAGAACTTATTGATACTAAGCTTGAGTTTATATGTATCTTGAGTACCTATAGTGGTTTTCAGTTAGTACTTTAAATAGAGATTTTCTGGTAAAACAATGGCAAGCTGGAATCCCACACGCTGCCCACTAATGTGAGAAGTTGGCCTGGTGTATGCTGGTCACTAGTGGCCACCTTGCACCAGTACAATTGGACTCTTATGGTAGTAGGTTTAAGACAACCTTTTAAAGAAAGCTATTCTAGTGGTAGCTGTGGAGAGCAGCCCTCAGGCTAAGTCTTTAGAGGAATGTAAAGCAGCTTGTTTTACCTCATAATCTCTTGAATTACTAAATGAAAGGACACCACACAGGTATATATATAAAATATATATGTATTTATTACTAACAACTCTCTGCTAATCTCTTTATGAGATTAGAAGTCAGGAACATATGCACAAATCAACATTTCACAACAAGTTAAGCACAAATATGGCTGGGGCCCTAGGGGCGTACCAGACCATATACTAAAAAAGAGACTTAGGAATAACGACTTGAGAAGGGACAAGGCCTAGGGCCTTCAGAAGTGCTGGAGCCTCACTAATCCACCCAAGGCAGGTAAGTAAAGGACCCACGGGAGACGCATGCAGTGTGAGAACACAGTCGCGGATCCCAATTGACTTCAATGGAGCAAGTCGCGGTTGGAATTTTAGAGTTTTAGGATACTTCGGGAGAGTCTACAAGCAAGTCACTTACAGGGTAAGTAGTTCTAGAGCCAACACACACAGGAGCACCGTAGTGCTGGAGTTACCTCACCCAGGGAAGCCGGGTGCATAGGTGTCTTTTGGTGTCGGGTCGCGGTGTAATTTTCAATGGGAGCCAAAAAACACTTGCTGCTTGTGAAGACAGGAGAAGTGTCCGGTGGAATCCAAGGCTGGATTCAGAAGAAGGAAGAACTGAAAGCAGAGGAAACAGTGTTCAAAGTCACTTGGCAGTGACCCGCGGCAAGGGAGATGGATGCCCACAGTCGTCGGGTGATTTCAGGTGATCATGGGTGTCTTGACTCTTCAGCCATGAGGTCCAGGAGGCGTCGACGGCAATCAGGAGCTGGATTCAGCGTGTCCTACAAAGTTTGCAGCTTGCTGCGGTGTCGGTGACCACATTGGAGCCAACAAGCCTTGGTAACAGCAAGTCTTGTGGAAAAGATAAAAAGTCAGCGGTGCAGACCAGCAAGGTCTGAGGGACTCACCCAGTGAAGGTAAGTCAGGGCAGGCCTGGAGCAACCAGGGGAGCCCTTTGAAACTGTACAAAAGTCTTCTGGGGACCCACAAGCCAACCGGCAAGGGATCGCAAAGATGCCTCGGGAGGATTCACTCACCAGGAGCCCACGGTCACTCGGGACAAGGTAGGCCTCTGATCTTCAGAGGAAATCCTGCTGGAGGCTTGAACCACACATGGTCTAATGCACAAGTTCGTAGAACGTCGTGCAGGGGTTGCACTCGAAAATAGTGCCCGGTACCCAGGTATTGCGGTTCCTCATCACTCGTGGGGTCCACTTGCCTCAGCGTCGCTGGGGACTCACGATGACCTTGCAGAAGTCAGAAAATCCACTTCCAGGGCTGCAGGGACTTCGGACTCTGGCGGGAGCGGGAATGTTTGCGACCGTTGATGCAACGTTTTGGTGCCTGCCAAGCAGGGGAGTCACTCCTTGACTCCAAGGGAGATTCTTCAGTCTTCCAGAGGTAGTGGAACATCGAAGGTCCAGGATTCTTCTTCAGATCGTCGTCCAGGGATATCTAGTTTGCAATGGCAAGGGTTCCCTAACTTATACTACAAGGAAGGGAGGGACTAGCTCTATGACCCCTCCTATGGGAGGGTCAGGGGAGTGGGTGGCTACACCCACTTCCCTTTGTCCAGTTTCACGCCAGAGCAGGGGCAGGTAGCCCCTGAGCCAGTTTGAACTGGCATATGCACAGAGGAGCCTACTGTTCCCCCAGTGCAGGACTTCAAAACACTCTAGGAGTGCACCCACCCAGCCCCAATAGACTAAACTCTGTTTGGGAGGTGGTTACTCCTCCCTGTGACAGGATGCCTATTTTTGGGCCTCCTCCACTGCGAGTTTTCGGTCAGCAGCAGGAGGGCAGCTCAGTGTCTGTGACTGGTGGGATCCATTTTCTGATGCCAGGGCTCTTCAGGATTCTACCGTGTTTCCACAGTAGGTACATGTCTATCCCTCTATAAGGGTGGGATCATACTCCCACACCAGTTACTGGTGTGGAGGTATGATTCCAAAGCATTTAACACCAAACACGACATGTTTTGATGCAGCCATCCCAGAGTTAGCATTTACCGCGAGGTTACAATGCACTTAAGAGTATATGGTTTAACCGCATTCACAAACAGCCCCAGAGAATGGTCTCTGAGAGCTGCGAGGGGCCCTGCTCAGGCAGAGGTACCCCTCACATGGAAACCGAGCACCCTGCCCTCAGGATTGATAGAGCCTGCCTTAGGGGTGACTGATAGGTTTATAAGTGTGTGTGCAAGGAGAGATATAGTGTACCTATATCTCAGTGAGGGGTCTAGCACTACCTCACCCAGGCTGCAGTAGCAGGCCTGTGGTGTCAGATTTAGTCTGCTTCCCAGGGGTGGCATAATACATGCTTCAGCCCCTGGTAGGCCTGTGAAGTACCTCTGCCCTTGGTACCTAAGTTACCATATACTAGGGGCTCAGAAGTTACCACAGTATCCAATCACTTTTGCATCTAACATGCACTCCAAGTTGTTTAGAGAGAACAGAGAGGCTGGGGCCCTGATTAGCAGGGTCCCAGCCAGACTATAGCCAGAAACCAGTGTTAACATCAGAAAAAAAAGTGGGGGCAACATAAGAGGTTGATCCTACTCTCCTACACGTGCTACTCGCCAAAAAAGCCCATCAGGGGTAGCAAGCGCTATATAAATACAAACCTCTTTCCCTCTTCTATCCCGCTGCCTACCCTTCTCTCTCCAAATAACTGAAGAACACACCCACCACTCAAATTACTTCATATTTCACTATACTCATTTTCAACACTAATTCTTTATGGGTTCTGGAGTAGCATGCTACTTGCCAGAAAATTGCTTTAACACCCATCAGGGGTAACAGATGTTATATGAATGCAAACCTTTCTTCCCCTTCTATCCCTCCGCTATCCTTCTGACTCCAAATAACTGACTAATATGCATCACTCAAATTACTTTCATATTTCACCATACTAATTCACCACTAATCCTTCATGGGTTTCCGGAGTAGCGTGCTGCTCACCGAAAAAAAGTGCTTCAACAACCCATAAGGGGTAACAAGCGCTATATAAATACAAACCTTTTTTCCTTTTCTATCCTTATGCTATCCTTCCGAATCCAAATAACTGACTAACCTATTCACCACTTAAAATTACTTTCATATTTCACTATACTACTTGCCGATAAAGCACTTCGATACCTCCTCAGGGGTAGTAAGCGCTATATAAATGCAATTACAATAAAATTCAATTCTTTCAGACCTCTCTCTCAGATGATGGTTGGATGCAGTAGGGTGTGTGGATGAAGTAAACTCTCCTTTGAAATCTCTCTTTGTCAGATGAATGGTATGCATATTAGTCAGTGAGAAGGGATAAGACCTCTCTTTGAGATGACGGGTATGCGTAGTAGTGAGTGGAGAAGTACAGCTCTCTCTTTACATACTTCTCTTTCAGATGAGTGGTGTGTGTAGTAGGGTGTGTGGAGAGAGACTGGCCTCTCTGCTGAGACCTCACTATCAGATGATGGGTGTGTATATCAGGATGTATGGATGGACTGGCCTTTTCTTTCAGAGCTACGTCTCAGATGGCAGGTGTGAGAAGTAGTGTGTGAAGAATAACAGGCCTGTCTTTTCACACCTCGCTCTCAGATGACAGGTGTGTGTATTATTGTGTAGGGAGGGACTGGTCTCTCCTGACAGAGCTCTCTCTCAGATAAATGATGTACATTGAGGGAGTGGGGAGGGAATGGCCTCTCCTTTTTCGACCCCTCTCTCAGATGATAAGTGTGTGTCGTAGGGTGTGTGGAGAGAGACTGGCCTCTCTGCTGAGAACCCTCTCTTGAATGACAGATGGCATAGTAGGGTATGTGGATGGACCTTTCAGACCTCTGTCGAAGATGATGGATGTGCGTAGTAATGAGTGCAGAATGGCAGGCCTATCCTTTCAGACCTCTCTCTCAGATAACGAGTGTGCAAAATATTGTGTGGGGAGGGGCTTGCCCCTCCTGTCAGACCTCTCTCTCAAATGACGGGTGTGTTGAGAAAGATTGGCTTATTTGCTGACACCTCTCTCTCAGATGACAAGTGCGTTTAATAATGAGTGGAGAGGGACTGTCCTCCCTGATAACACCCCTCTCTCTGATAAGAGGTGTGCATAGTGGGGTGTGGGAAGAGACGGCAGTCTAATAACAACCCTTACCAAGCCAATGGGGGTAATTAGTAGATGCTGATAAACACCATCTCTAGTAATACTACTTCCTACAGTAGCAAGTATGCATACTACTGTATATTCAAAGATCACCTACTTCTTTCTACTTTTCACTATCCTGTGAGATCGTAAACATTTTTTAAGTAAGAATTAACTATTTACTCCTCACAGTACGTTTCTCTTGAAGACTTCTTCTCAAAAACAAGGAGTATAATATGCATTCCTACTGACAGGGCATATTGAGAACTCATCTACTCTTTTTTATTCTATACGGTCAAGAGAGAATCCCATGAGATAGCAAAAATTATTTTATAACAATATACATTTATTATCTTCACAGTAGTTATCCCTTAGACACCACCTCTCTAAATCTAGGTGACAGAATTCCTTTCTGCTGCCACCTTACATAGCTTTTTACTACATTTCCACCACACCTCTAATTTTTTACAGTAAACTGTGATGGGGCCATTTAATGTCTAGCATTCCAATAGCCAACCAATCAGAGCGCTTTCTCTTGCAGTACTCATGGGAGCCTCTTGCTCCTGTGAGAGCGTGAAGTTTCACAGGGAAAACAGGCCTCTCGACCAATTACAGGGCCCCATTTTTGATTTCACTCTGCAGCAGAAGGCTCGGGGGACCCTTGCGGCCCAACTGCCAAAATATACAGTAATTATTCACCTGTAATTTCTCAAAAACTACTGAATGGATTCACACCACATCACAGAAAGCACAATCTGCAGACCAAGATCTAGCTTCCTGCTGAATTTGGTGTAGTCTCGTTCAGCAATTCTTGCTATAGCCCTGCCTAAAGAAGTCAATGGAAAATGCATGGGGATTTTACATTTTGGACTCCCCCCTTTTTTCTCGTCCCCACTTGACTGAACACCCTGAAACTGCAACCAGAAGAGAAATGCTGCAGCCGCCATTACAGGACATGGGACTTGGCACATGTGTCCTGAAAATGAACAAAAACATGTGTATAAGGGAGGCAGTGTAGGGAAATCTTGATCAACGAGGTTTTGTGAAGGGTGCCACAAGGACCCCGCAGGCCAAACATTTTAGGCCGAGCTGTGATCTCACTAACTCTTGCAGTAACCAGTGCAACCTCTTGTGAGAGTCCCACGGAGGCGGAGGGAATGTACTGCCTGTAGGGGATTCAGCCTCATGTCAGGCCCTGCAGCCAACCCAATGCAATGCACATCCTTTGGTCGTGTGCAGCAGTGGGCTGGCAGACCTGCAAGGGTTTGGGAATGGCATGGGTTTGGCTGCAAGATCTGGCCTTAGGTAAGGCCCTGCACCCAATGCCATGCCAGGAAGACCAAAGGCCATGCGCGGCAGGTAGTTGGTATAGTTAAATGTGGTAATAAAACATTACTTACCATACCAAGAAAACTGAAATCCACTGAAAGAATCAAATGATAAAGTGATGTTCCAGTTAGGTTTGGTAATATTATCTTACTTTATATATAACAAAATAGAAATTCAGGAAAAAAAAACCACAAAGGTCAAAGTGATGTTACACATAGGTGAAAATTGCAGTTTTAATGTACCATTTTAAACTAAAAATAAACTGAAATTCACTGGTTATAGTAAAATGAAATAACTTTATTTCGAGCCCTTGCCATGCACTGCATATGACCTCACATATTACAACATACATGCCACATTCTCTGTCATTGTTTTTCTCCGCTGTCACTGTTGGACTGGCAGCCCCCAAGTGACAGTGTGGAAAACAATTCCCTGCATCTGGATAGGGCAGTGGTTCTTAGCTTTTGACTTTTGTGGACCCCGACTGAATCACGACTGAAAGCCAGGAATTCCGGCCGAATACGTTTCTGTGATCCTAACCTCAATTCAATACATAAGAATACACAAACAAGTGCATAGAAAACGAATACACAAATTACAAAATGTTTTATTTAATTAAAAGATGACATGAATCTAAAAATCTTAATAGAAAAATTGCAGCATATCAATATTTGATTTTACTTCTAAAAACTGAAGCGATATACTACACTCTAGAATATCACATAGGGGCCCATTAGGATGTTGGGCGGTGGCACCACCGCAGCGCTGGCAGTGTGGAAAAATGCATTTTTCCGCCGCGAGCAGCGGTCCTCACGGCTGCCAAATTAGTATGGCCAAACATAGGCCATTTCTCGACCACCGCGGTGCGACACGCACCGCCATCAAAGTGCCCCTGCCACCGCGACGGTGGGAGCCAATGGAGACTCACCGTCGTGCGGGATGACATCCGCCAGGCTCCACAAATTAGGATGACTCAAGCAAGCAGACACACCGCAGCGGAGACACCGCCCAACCAGAGACGGAGGAAGCTCGACAGCGGAGCGCGAAACCAGAGTCCCGGTCACGTCCGCCATGGACCCAGCTCTACACGTCATTCCGGTGCTGTACCTGCTACATCACCAGGAACTTATGGACCACCGCGGATGCAGTCGCAGGTACGCAACAAAACAAACACAATACACAACACACATGCTGACACAGGGTCCAAATCCACATCAGACACCCCAGGGGGGACAGGGACACATCCACAAGGGCACCCACACATCACCCACGTGCCACAAAGTCACCCCGCTGCATCCTGGACATACAGCTACCGCCACCATGGAGCAATGTCCCGGTCACGTCACCGCAGCGGCGAACACAAGCAAATACATGCGCACAATGCAGAAGGCAGGGCCAGTGCCAGGCATGGGCAGGGCACAAAGACCACTGGGCCACCCCCCTCCCACCATACACTAGCACACCCCATGAAGGCACATGCCATGTGCCCCACCTGTGCACCCCATGCACAACAACAAGCCAGGTCAATACATACCCTGCACCACACAACAAACAATCATGGAGACACACACTGCAGGAGTGGTTGATCAGGAACACACAACACAGCATAGTAGCACAGGGCCAGGGAAACACACACACACACCCCACCTCAACACCACACTCAGGGAAATATAAATGAGGACAAGCAACAAATGAACACATACAAGGAATTACCATAAAAATGGACACACAGCCTGCACAGTCACACATACATACCACAGACTGACACACACACATACACACACCACATGCCAAAAGCAATGGAGCACAACAAATATGGAAACTAAGGTGGGCTGCACACAAATGGAAGGCCATGGAGACACACAACAAGCATGTGTACATCACATCAACACAAGGAACAGAGCACAACACCCTCACATCATCAAAGCACACATGGCTGGCACAGTCAGTAAACTCAAACCACAGACATCTCAGTGCAACAACACAGGGAGACAGCAAGGCAAACCACGTATAGGCACAAGGATGAAAGGAAGGCCCTGAAGTCAAACTGTGAACAGCCACACATCCATATAAGTACTTCACAGGAGTACACCAGCAGCACCACACACAGGGCCCATCTTCACACCTCAGGACTGACAAACACCAGTAAGAAACTACACACATACCCCCCTCACACCAGCAGCACACAACAGCAGTGCCAAACACACTGAAGGCAGGCAATACTTGACAGTCAATGAACACACACAAACAACTACACACTCTGGGCTTAGCCACAAACATCACACACACAGGGATGCCACCACAAATGTGGAAACAAATACAACAAACACATAACCCAACAGAAACACACACAGAGCCACCACAACAACAACAGACATGCCCTGTGCAGCTAAACTGGGGAAAGGCAATGGGAGCACAGATACAACAGGAGTGCACAACCTCATCACTCAGGAACAATGCACAGACAACACACACAAGAAGTGCACCATCACAGCCACAGCAAACAAACAACAGATGCAAAGGCAGAACAATCAAATAGCAAACACAGCAGGACATCAGGGAATGCACACCAGGCAATCACAAGGCAACATACTGCATGCACAACAAGCTGTGTGTGCACACCGAGCATACCAGCCACACACAGACATCAGTGACAGAACAGCAACCCACACAACACCATATAAGCACAGCACAAAGACAACAGCACACCCAGGAAGTGAAGCAAAAACACAAACAACACACATACATCCAATGCAACACCCACTAGATGCACATGTCTGGGACACAAAGGTGGAAACAACTTGACCAGAGGACTGGGCAGCACACACAGTTGAACTGCATAGGAGCAACCATGACTGACAAACAGCACCAGAACATCACACATGACCCATTGGGGAAATGCCCTGAGTGACACATTGACCCTGCACAAAGAACTGCACCACAAAACACAGTGTCACAAATTAAGTCATGGGGAGGCACACAAATATACAAACCAAGGGGATAGCTCACACCAAAGTGAAGTGTACTGCATGTCAGTAGGGGACATGGCAGGAGTGTACCATACACAAAGGGCCCGATTCACAGAACTAACTTAAGACAAAATCCTAAACTTACTACCATTTTGGTATTCACAGAAGGCACTTACTCATTTTAGTATTCACAGAAGGCACTTACTCATTTCGGTATTCACAGAAGTTAGGAGTCCTAACTTTAGGACTCCTAAATGCCTTCTGTGAATACCGAAAGTCTTAAAATTAGCATTTTTCTCAGTTTAGTAGTAGTATAGTTAGGACTCCTAACTTTAGGACTCCTAAATGCCTTCTGTGAATACCGAAAGTCTTAAAATTAGGCTTTTTCTCAATTTAGTAGTCCTAAATTTAGACTTAGGACTACTAAATTGAGAAAAATCCTAATTTTAAGAATTTCGTTATTCACAGAAGGCATTTAGGAGTCCTAAAGTTAGGAGTCCTAACTATACTACTACTAAACTGAGAAAAATCCTAATTTTAAGACTTTCGGTATTCACAGAAGGCATTTAGGAGTCCTAAAGTTAGGACTCCTAACTTCTGTGAATACCGAAATGAGTAAGTGCCTTCTGTGAATACCAAAATGAGTAAGTGCCTTCTGTGAATACCAAAATGGTAGTAAGTTTAGGATTTTGTCTTAAGTTAGTTCTGTGAATCGGGCCCAAAGAGAGGGAGTGCAGACCCACAATTGATAGGCAGCTGAACCACAGATAGGGGATGGCATGACAACACACACAACATGCCACACTGGAGGCAAGAAGGCAACATGTGACAGCAATGCATGAGAAAACACAACCACAATGGCAGTTTGGAGCAGCAGGTCTGCACAGTCCCCACAAACAGCCACCAGACACATGGATGCGCAACAAAACACAACACTGACTTGCCAGTAACACTCTCTGCATACTCACAAGTGACAAAAACAAGTAGGAGTCAGACAGAACTGCAAGGACACACCAACACACTGCACAGTGCACAACATACAACTCACACATGGGCATACAACCACATCCACAGGGATGAACAATCAAAACAACAGGCACACAACTCCTGGGTGACACATGTGTGTAGTTGACAGTACAGAGGCATGTACACATCAACACTCCCCACAAACTCACCCCCTTCACACTGCACACTACCTGGCCATCCAAGAGCACAAATGGAAAGTAAGCCATGGGACTAGGATGACTGGCCATCACAAGATGATCACACACATACACCAGTGGGCACACAAAGGAAGAAGACACATACATGATGACCCTGGACAGTCTGACTGCAATACTGTGTGCAGAAACCCACTCTGTGCTGGCAGTGCCCCCCAACCTGACATGTGTACAATATAGCCAACATGAACTAATTAAGTAAATGACTACTGCTAACCATTCGAAATTGACACCATTGCCCACACAAGTATCTGGGTCAAGAAGAAGTGAAGACCCTGTCACCCCTGATAAAAAGAGAGTAAGTGAGCCCAAACATTGACTATGTTGAAGTGCCACACAGCCCATGTGGCACAGTAAACCATTTACACACAGCAAAAGAACTTTATTCAGTAAGGACACTGACAAAATAGACAATAGGAGCAACTGCCTTTATTCACATATTGCACAGTTAGGTACCATGAGAAGAGAAGAGCAAGGCACAAGTTGCAGAGCATGTCCATGAGAAGCTGCACAGGCAGAGGGCACACAGCAGTGAACGACAAGGCCAGTGGGCAGGACAAAGTGCAGACTGAGTCCATGAGAGGCTGCACAGGCAGGGGGCACACAGCAGTGAACGACAAGGTCAGTGGCCAGTTCCGGGTGCAGAGCATGTCCATGAGAAGTTGCACAGGGAATAGTTCAACACAGCAAAGAGCAACAAGGCCAGTGGCCAGTTCAGGGTGCAGAGTATGTCCATGAGAAGCTAAACAGGCAGGGGGCATGCAGCAGTGAACGACAAGGCCAGTGGGCAGGACAGAGTGCAGACTGAGTCCATGAGAAGCTGCACAGACAGGGGGCACACAGCAGTGAACGACAAGGCCAGTGGGCAGAACAAAGTGCAGACTGAGTCCATGAGAAGCTGCACAGGGAATAGTTCAACACAGCAAAGAGCAACAAGGCCAGTGGCCAGTTCAGGGTGCAGAGTATGTCCATGAGAAGCTGCACAGGGAATAGTTCAACACAGCAAAGAGCAACATGGCCAGTGGCCAGTTCAGGGTGCAGAGCATGTCCATGAGAAGCTGCACAGGGAATAGTTCACACAGCAGAGCATGTCCATGCTGCACAGGGAATAGTTTAACACAGCAAAGAGCACCAAGGCCAGTGGCCAGTTCAGGGTGCAGAGTATGTCCATGAGAAGCTGCACAGGCAGGGAGCACACAGCAGTGAACGAAAAGGCCAGTGGGCAGGACAAAGTGCAGACTGAGTCCATGAGAAGCTGCACAGGGAATGTGTGCCATTTTTCCCTATCCATGGTCAGCAACGCAGTCAGGGAGCAACAATGTGAAGTACAGGCCCACCTGTGTGAGAGACAGGTGTGTGACTACCACGCAGACTTGCCTGTCAGGCGGACTGGGAGCTGGCTGTGTCTCGGGGACTGTTGGGGCACTTGACGGGGGAGAGAGCGGAACAGCTGAGGTAGAGCTATCAGTGGCTTGGCAAGCCAGAGGGCTGCTTGGACCAGATGGTGTAGTGGCACGTCGAGGTGGAGTCATGCAGACGGGAGACACGGTGTGGCTGGGAGATTGTGGAGGGGTGCCCTTCCACTTCTTGGGGATCCTAAATGGCTTGACTGACTGTGGATCAATGGGAAGTGGTGTGGGCACAACCGGCACACTCACCACCACAGCTGCTGCAGGTGCAGGCGCTGGCAGCCCCTCTGGTGATGTGCTGGACCCAGCAGAATGCTTTCCCTGGCTTCGCCTCTGCCCCCCCCTTCCCATTTACTAGGTGCTACCCATACAGTGCCCTCTGGCCCCTGCTTCACTGGGCTTGGAATGGGAGTTGAGGTGGTTTGTGATTCTGCCTTGGAGCCCTTCCTAGGTGTACCCTTGGCATGCACCACCTCCTTGGTGGGCACAGACACAGTATGCTTCTCTTTGTGAGATGCTTTAGGGGCAGGAGAGTCCTTGGATGAGTATGCCACTGAGGCATGTGTGCCTCAGGTTTGCTGCTTTGCTTTTTGTCCACTGGTGTCGCCTGACGGACTTTTCTCCCTGCGCTCTGGGGTGCCTTTGGTCTTCTGTGGGGATGGGGTTTGCACTAGGGGTGGGCGACAATTTCCGTTCCGCTCCCGGACATTGCGACAATTCGACATTTCCGCGTTCCGACCGGAACGCGGAAATGCCGAATTGTCGCAATTTCCGGGAGGGAACGGAAATTGTTGCCTGGCCAATATAAATAAAGCAGGTGCCCGAGTTGAAGCTCAAATTCAGTAACGCATTCATCGGCACAATACATTCGGGAGCTAGGTCGAGGCTGGGCAGGTGTGCTGTTCTCCCCATATCGACCGTCAAAAACTAGCTGTGGTCCTACCTGTCGCGCAATCCCCGTGTAGTTCCTGACACCAGCTGCTCCTCTGATCGGTCTCTGGCCCGCGGCGTCTCTGGCCCACGGGCGGCATGTGAACTGCATGGAAGCCCCGCCCCACACACCAGCGGTGGGCAACATCTTCCGCCCTTTCCCCCACTACGATGGACAGCTGACTCGAGGGACCCACAACCTGTAGCGGGCGGCAGCGGCAGGCCGGAAGCACCAATTTCCGCGATCACGGAAATATCGCGTGATCGCGGAAATTGCTTGCATTCTCGCGAGAATTGGCGGAAGTGCCTTCCGCCAATTCCGCCCACCCCTAGTTTGCACCCGGGACCGCTTGGGTTGCTGCTGCTGTGTGCTTCGTGTGCTGTATCGTGACTTGGACGTATGTGGACCGTGGTCACTATCGTCAGACGTGCCCATTGCCAGGGGGGTGGACAAAGGGACCTGGACTGTCTTGTGCAGCCCACCCACGTCGGAAAGTATGCCTTCCAGGAAAGCAACCACCTGGGCCAATTTCTTGTCGTGGTCAATGAAGGCATTGAGGAGAGCTGTCTGGCCTACACCCAGCTGGCGCAAAAGGTCCACAGACTCAGCACTGATGGCAGCAGGGGGGACAGGGGCAGTGGTGCCAGGGGTGAAGGACACTCTTCCCCTCTTACTGAGGCAGATACAGGCAACACCAGAGGAAGTGGCTGGGAAGGTGGGCAATGGCCGCTGTGTGGTGGAAGTCGATGCAGAGTCCACGTTCCCTGTGCCCTTTAACATGGATGCATCCCCACTGGCATCGGATAATGTGGTGCTTTGCGTCTCAGGCTGGGATTCCTCCAGCAGACTCCTGTCTCCCTCTGAGGCGCTGGTGACATTTGTGTCAGTGGGCTCCTGGGCAGCTATTGTGCTAGTTTCACCCCCACTGGTGTCCATCTCCTGTCCCTCCATGACCACAGGTGATGCTGCATGAGAGAGAGAGATGTAGGGTCAGGTCAGTGGCAGCAACAGAACAAACATATGCAAGCGATGCATGACAAAAGTTGACCAAATCTACATGTTGCACACCACCCTGTGCAATCACACCGTGCCAACTCACTATATAGACTCAAGCAGTGCGTGAAAACTGGAAACTCAGGCATGAGTGAGCCATGTGATGACCACACAGCACAACATCCTGCTTGTGGCTCTGTTCAACCAGACGCACAACTTGCTCTCAGCACACCTAGGGACATGATGGGGGCACAGTACTTGTTGTCAATGACAGATCTGGATGGAACAGGAGGGGACAACACAGACCCATACAGACCCATACTATGACATGACAGTCCACAATGGACATTAGCCCATGCCACCCACCATGTCGTACCCTGGAGACAACATAATGCTGCACATTGCTGATAGATGTGTAGGCCTCCCCAATCTGGGTGCATGCAATGTACGCATTGATGTACGCACAGTCAGATCGGGCACACTGCCGTTCCCTCCCATGGTATTCCCAAGACTACCCAAATGCAGAAGAAACCTGAAGAGCACAATGCAGAATGTAATGTGAAGGCACAGCATCCAAATCACCTTTGTAAGTACAGGTAGGGCAAATGCATGCCACCGGCACCCAGGCCAGCAGCCACTTACATGTCACAGCATCACACTACCAACTTCACATAGGCCAGCTCTGGCACAGGCTCTGTACACATGCAGCCACTTCCAGCCAAAGTCAGACTCCCCAAATGCTCACCCCTGGCTTGCTGCTGATGCTCCTTCAAACGTGCATCCAGCTCAGGCTGTCACCGCCAAGATGTGCCCCATTAGTTATGTCATGATGCGCCGTGCCAGACGCCCAGTGCGAGGAAGCAGCCCCAAGGTCATCTCCACCACATTCTTTGCCAGCCGGCTGATGTCGTCCCATCTCTTGTGGCAGTGGGTGTGCCGCCGGTTTGAGACCCCCACAGCTTGCACCTTCACTGCTATGGCCCTCCACACGGCTTTACGCTGGTGTACCTTGATCTGCAGGCATGGGAGACAAGAGGGGGAAATGATCAGTGACAGTGTAATGTACCAACATCTATCAGTATAGCAGCAAGATACAAAATCATCACATATCCAACGATAGGTCAATCAGAGAATATAGTACAGCTCACATGGGACACATGCATGGGAAAAGCTGATGTTAAAGCATGCAGGTGTGAGGGGGAACACAGTCCCTGCTTATCTCACACACATGCAGGATGCCAGCACTGAAACACACATGTAGCCTGCCCACATCTCCAGTCCATTATTGGCTTGAGCAACACATACATCACATGTCAACCTGTGTTTGGGGGTGAACTCACTGTGTCCAAGACTGCTCAGCCATCAGAGTTCCTGTCCTGTGAATAGATGAATGTGTCATGGTGGTCACATAGAGGGACATGATCTCACCAATACAAGATTCCATTCACAAGGGCAGTTGTGTGCAAACTACAGTGCTGAGATGGACCATAGCTGGAGTGCAATGTGAAAAGACTGATGTCATACTCTGTAAGTTAAGTGAGGTGTCCTTGTCTCTGTAGGCGGGGACTGTGCAGGCCAGCTGGGCTCACACTGAGATGGACTACAGGGGCACACAAAGACATCCAGCCAAGCAATCACCTGACTACAGCATTAACAACCTTCTGTGTCACTGTATGGCTGACAACACAACACAGGTCACTAATACATACATGTGCAGGGAGGGAAAGCTGTGGCATTGGGTACACACACCCTCCCACTGGAGACAGCATGTCAGGCAGTGCATGACACTACCCCACACTCCCAGGCACATACTGCATCAGTCCAACTATATGTGTGGCCCTCCTGCCCTACTTCACCACAGTTGAAGACTTACCACAACATTTGGGGCATCATAAAGCCTTGGGTACTGTGTGAGCACCTCATCCACCAGGACCTCAAGCTCCTCGCGCATGAAGGGACTGGCACGGATCTTCTCTGTCCTTGCCATCACTGTGGACATGAGACAACAGCAGCAGATTTGGGGGGTGAGGGGTCTCAGGCAGCAGTTCCTGGAGGCAGCAGCAGGTGAGGGGCCTCAGGCAGCAGTCCCACGAGGCAGCAGCAGATGAGGGGTCTCAGGCAGCAGTCCCACAAGGCAGCAGCAGGTGAGGGGTCTCAGGCAGCAGTCCCTGGAGGCAGAGCAGGTGAGGGGTCTCAGGCAGCAGTCCCACGAGACAGCAGCAGGTGAGGGGTCTCAGGCAGCAGTCCCTGGAGGCAGCAGGGGTGAGGGGTCTCAGGCAGCAGTCCCTGGAGGCAGCAGCAGGTGAGGAGTCTCGAGCAGCTATCCCTGGAGGCAGCAGCAGGTGAGGGGTCTCAGGCAGCAGGCTCTGGGAGCAGTGGCAATGTGAGGGTCACTCCCACACATATATAACACCCTGGGGTCATTTCAAAGGTGCCAAGCTGCAGCAATTGGTGGTCCAGGTCTGCCTCTTTCAAATGCATCCAATGACTGCCTCTGCGGTGGCGGAGCATACCTTCTGCGATCTTCAAAATTGTATCATGCCACCGCAATCATGGCTCCCATTGGCTGTAAGGGCATGCTCCATGGCGGTGACACAACGCTGGGGCCCGGGGTGCGCTACCACGATGGTGCATCTTTCAAATGCAGCCAATGTCCGCCTCCGCGGTGGCACAGCACGCCTACCGCGAACTTCAAAATTGCATCATGCCACCGCTTTCGAGCTTCGCAATTGTTCTAGGGAAAGCTCCATGGCATAGACACACCGCAGGGGCCCGGGGTGCGCTACCGCAATTTTGGTGAGCAAAAGAATGATGGCTTTAACCCAGATCTATTGACTGGGGGTGAGTGTTTTAATTTATTCTGCATTCCGTCCATCAATTGTGTGTCTTTTGCTTTACCGCGATTTTAGCGGTGGAGCATGCCAACCGCCATATAGGCATGTCTCCATGCCTATCACTACCGCACTTATGTGAATGGGGGTGCTGGTGACACACCGCCGGGGCCAGTTGGTAGCTACTGCGATTTGGGTGCCATACATTGACAAGAGGCTCTGCCATTCATGCGGCGGAGCATGCCAACCGCCATTTCCACATGTCTCCATACCTATCACTACCGCACTTGTGTGAATGGGGGTGCTGGTGACACACAGCCGGGGCCAGGCTGTGGCTACCGCGATATGGGTGCCATGCATTGACACGAGGCACCGCGATTTGGGTGGCGGAGCATGCCCACACCATATGGGCATGTCTCCATGCTTATCACTACCGCACTTGTGTGAATGGGGGTCCTGGTGACACACTGCTGGGGCCAGGCGGTAGCTACCATGATTTGGGTACCATACATTGACACGAGGCTCCGCCATTCATGCGGCGGAGCATGCCAACCGCCATTTCCACATGTCTCCATGCCTATCACTACCGCACTTGTGTGAATGCGGGTGCTGGTGACACTGCCGGGGTCAGGCAGTAGCTTCCGCAATTTGGATGCCATGCAATCGCAATGGCCATCTGTCAAACATCAACAGGGCACAGTGTCAAGATGGTCAATGGAACATCACCGTGCACACGAGACCAATCTCCCATTTACTCCACTGATGGCTACACATGCCATGTTTGTGTGTGTGTTTCATAGATTGGCCTGTACCCACTCACATGTCACTTATGGATTTGATGTTGGTGTAGGCAGGACAGTGCTGTTCTAGACTCTATAATGTGTACACATGTAAATGTGTTGAGGTGCAGTGACAATCACAGCGATGCTCGTCTCAATAAATGATGAACTATGTTGCATTGCCTCTCATGTCTGCTCATGCACACATTCGTCATTCCAGCGCCG
The DNA here is from genome assembly GCF_964204655.1 of Triturus cristatus. Lineage (NCBI taxonomy): Eukaryota > Metazoa > Chordata > Amphibia > Caudata > Salamandridae > Triturus > Triturus cristatus. The sequence goes on from NC_140583.1 coordinate 745,739,080, forward strand.
ACTGTGGTCATTGTGTGGTGGATGTGTGCCAGTTTGTAATGACGCATTGAGGTGTAACAGGTACAGCAGCTAGGTATGAGACAGTGGGTTAGATTAGTTACACATTTGATGGATGCTATACTCCCAGGCATGCCCATTTGAAACGTGGCTGTATCCCTATGTGCATTCACATTGACCAAGGTGGTGTTTGAGGTACTCATCTTGTGTAAGTTGACAGGTGTGGCCTTTGTGCACATGAAGGTGTCCCTACATGTGAGCTGGTCTGTTACTCAATGTTGATGTCAGTCATTGTTGTCGTTGTTTCATCCAGAATGTGATGTGCTGAGCACATCTCATGATGTATTGCATTGACATGTGTTCACTATCATCTCCACTAGGAGGAGGCCAAATTTGATTCGTCACTTGATGGTGCTGGAGGACATGGAGGATGTTGCGATCATACGGAAATGCTGCTTGGACAGAGCCACCCTGAAAAGCCTTTGTGATCTGTTGGAGCCCCACCTGCAGCCCCGCAGGACATATCTGACAGCGTTCACCCCTACTTATAAGGTGATGGCAGCCCTGCATTTTTTTGCCACTGGATGATTCCAAGAGACAGTGGCCAGCGTTGGTGGGATGTCACAACCGATGTTCAGCATGGTGCTGCGTGATGTACTGTCCGCCATGATGCTATACAAGGACAGATACATCCATTTAGATAGGGGAAGTAGGTTGCTCCAGTGAGAACGTGCAGATAAGGGTGTTGGGGGTGCACAAGTGTTTAAGAGGTGAAAATAGAATCACAGAAAAGTGAGAGAGAGAACTTTAAAAGCATTTAATAATTGACTGGTTATACATCCCAGTCGTTTGAAAGCCTGGTCACAACAAAAGTAATCAACACAAGATTGTGTAAATTGAGTGGCATGTTTTAAAGTAGAGCTAGTGATCCAGGCCACATCTTGGGGCGTTGATGTTTCGACCCGACTTGGGCCTATGAGGGAGATTCGTGGCCTCAGCCTTGCGGGTCTTCTTCAGGACTAGATGGGAAACCTAAGCAAGTGTAGTGGCTGAGTCATACACCTGTGGGGAAGAGGGGAATCGAGATCAGGAAGTTGCACTAGGTAAGTAGACCTAAGGTATTATGTGCGCAATTCTCGCTTACCCACAGTGTTTGTGAGACACGCAGTCATCATATGAAGTGAATCAAGGTGGGCATGTCCTTCCGTTAGTGAAGGTCATGGTGTGGCATTTGATGCAGTTGGCTGTGAAGGAGGAGAAAGGTATTAGGGATAGGGTCTCCCAGCTCGCTGCTAACCTAATAGGCGGTGGGGCGCTAGGTGGCGCATGAGCGGAATGGCCGCTGTGGTGTGAGGCTCCCACAGCTGGGCACAGAAATCCTGTATTTATCCTCGCCTTCAACACAGTACTCGCCCTGAAATACGGCGGCAAGTGGAGCCCAACGTCCAAGGCACCCATGCGCTAAGTTTGGGGCCGGATAGTCGCGGGACGTCATCTCTGCAGCCTTCAGAGTGAGTGCCTGGAACAAAGACCCTGCGCGGCGTGGCACTGCCTGACGAGCACAGCTGGGACGCAAGTGCTGTGGCGCCCACGTGGTGACAGGATCATGGCGCTGCCCAGGCAGAGACGGAGCTGTGGTGAGTGCTGTTACAGTGCGGCTTGTGAACATAGGCTGTCTGCGATACAGAGGGTCCCAGGGCTTGCGCTGCAAGGAGGTAGACTACGTGGGTGCGGCTCAGCAGATATCGGGCCTGGGGTCCCACACGGGTGGCGGATAGGCCATAGGTGGCGGCCATAGCTTCTGTGTGCCCTTGCTGTCCGCCTGTGACGAGCGTGGAATCACATCAAAACAACACACGGGAGGCTCCCCGCTGTGGCAGGCGCTGATAACGGAGGAAGCGCAGCGCAACTTCACTGCGCTGAGTATTTATCCTGAACCCTGGGATGAGGAATTGAGGCGGTGACACTTGGGCGACAGGACGGTGTGGCTTCCCACGTAGGAGGGGTCATGCTGCTACTGTATTGGCTCCTGTGTGTCCCCTGACACTTGGGGCACTATTACTGGGGCACAGGAGAATTGAGGATGGGGGGACCAGGCTACCCTAACTACACCTCCTGGGTGGCACCCTGAAGGCTGCGCTGGGTGCATGCTGACTGTTACCCCCCTGCCATTGACACCAACAGCCCTCCTACAGCACACATTGGGAATAGACTGTTAACAAGGCGCAATGGGCAAGCCTGACACGCGCCAGCCACGCCTTACATTTGATGTGAAAAAAGGCCCACGGCAGCAGTACACAGAGGTGGAAAATGGCTCAGAGCGCTCCACACAGGACTCTAATCCTGCGCAGGGTGATGGCACGCAGGCCATCCCACAGGAAGTATGACAGGGGTTTACGAATTTGGCTGATAAGATGGATACTCTAGTTACACGAATGGATGCGTTGGTCCACAAGCTTGAGGGCCATGAGAGGCGCATAAAAGAAGCTGATCATTGCATATCGGAGACTGAAGATACCACGAGCCACCTCCGCAACACGGTCACACAGATGGACAAGCTGCTCAAAATAATAGCCACAAAAAATGAGGATATCGAAGCACGCAGTCGGAGAAATAATATTCGTGTGCTTGGCATTCTGGAAAGTACCAACACGGGCAGGCTGGAACAGTACATTGAAAAATTGTTGCTGGAGGTGGTGGGGGTGGAGCAGTTATCTTACCACTTCATAGTCGAAAGGGCGCATCGCTCTCTTGGACCGAGACTGCCCCCAGGCGGTACCCCCGTCCCATCATAGCGCGATTGTTGAATTATAGGGATCGTGATGTGGCCCTGCAGGTGGCAAGGGAACGGAAACAGCTGCATTTTGAAGGGATCTCTTTCACAATGTACCTGGACATCACCACACATGTCTAGGAGGAACGACGCAAATTCCTCCAAGTGAAACAAGAACTGCAGCAGGCTCAAATTGATTATGCCCTACTTTATCCAGCGCGACTTCGGATCACATATCAGGGCAAACAAATAATCTACGTTAAGCCCCAGCAGGTCGAGGATTTCCTTAAACAGATTAAGAAACGGGCAGCTGCATCTTCCACACAGGCGGGCTCGCCAAGATCAAAGTCACCTTCCTCGGACTGATAACTACGTCGACTGTTGGATATTCATGTGGTCCTGCGACTGAATGGACTGTGCTTCTACCATATGATCCATGACACGACGGGGCATTTCCTGGATTGGTTAAGAAACTCTCCACATGGGGGCGTGATGACTGAACTGACCAGGCAGCCCTGAAGCCTACTAGGGGACGTCTTTGACATCACAGGCGCTCCTGGAATGGCTAAGGTTTACCCATGGACCACCTAGTTGTTTCTATCCCCCCAACGGGTGATCCCCCTTTTTGTCTCAATCGAGACCCGGTCACTGACCGTCACAGTTTGTAGCACTAGTTGTTTACTGGGTATACGGGAGCGGGGTGGGCTGGGTTTGGATTAATGTACTTCATGGTAGACGTAATTCGGGGCTCATTTCCTTTTATGGTGCCTCTCATGTTGTCCGGTTGGGGTACTACGTAATGTGGTGCACTAACAGTTATTATATCATGGTGGAACATGGGTTATGGGATGGATAGACACTCAGTGAATATAATGTCCTGAAATGTTAGGGGCCTTGGAGAGCCGAGGAAGCGTAGTCAGATATTAGCGTATTTAGATCGGCAACAGATAAGTGTGGCGCTGCTCCAGGAAACTCACATAGATCCACGCTACCCGGGTACCTTCACTAGCAAGTGGGCGGATGGCAGGTTCTTCTCTTCGTATTCATCGTACGCTAGGGGCACAGTTAACCTGATAAAAGAAGCGAACTCCCTTTGCATTGGCGGGCGTCTTGACCGATCCACAGGGACGTTATGTGTTAATATGGAGCCGTTTGGGTAGAGATTCCGTAACTATAGTTAATTGCTACGGCCCCAATGTTGACACGCCTGACTTCTTTAATGTCATCTGGGGCAGGGTCGTGGGTATAGGATCCACACATGTAATTTGGGGTGGTGATTTTAACGTTGCACTCAATCCAGCCCTGGATCGCTCTAACACCTCGCCGCATCACTACACTAACTCTCATGCGTCCTTACAGGGCATAATGGCAGAGGGGGGATTAATAGATAGCTGGCGTTACACCCACCCACAGGTCAGGGAGGGCACGCACTTCACAGCACATGCTGGGACGTGGGCACGACTAGACGATTGTTTGCTGTCTAGGGGTTTGGGCCAGGCCATTCAGAGGGTACTTCACTTGGCTAGGACCTTTTCCGATCACTGTCCCGTTAAACTCATACTTACACTTCCAGGTTATGACACCCCTAGGCCTAGCTGGCGGTTACAGCCTACCGCTATATTGGACACAGTCTTTCGTACTGAGCTGGGGGAAGAGATACAAGATTTTTTGTAGACAATGTGGAGATTATCTGGGAGGCCTTTAAAGTCACAATATGGGGATACTGTATGGCAAAGAGCTTTGGTGTACTCAGGGATATCCAAACAAGGCTCCGAACGTTGGAACGGGACCTGAGAGGGCTGGAGGTACGGATGGGGTCTGGGGAAACGGGCCAGGCACAGACTGATTTTCGTGAGACATTATCAGATTACGAGGAGACCGCAGCACGTGAGGCTAAATTTAGAGGACGATATTGGGTGGCCCGAAGGTATGGAGAGGGCGAGAGGCCAGGGAGGGTTCTGGCTGAATGGATTAGACGCCCGCGCTTTTCCACTCATATCCTCAAAGTTAAGGGGCCAGGGGGTACTGTTTACCGAGACACACCCGACATACTTAATACCTTTACTTCGCACTATACAATGCTGTACACCACGCAACGCAGCTTTCTGGGGGACGTCGCACTTGGGTGGTTAAGCGATACACAGAGGGAGTTTTTATGCCTCCCCTTTGAATTGGATGAAGTCAGGGAGGCGATCATGCAGCTTAAAAATGGGAAGGCGACCGGCCTGGATGGCATTCCCGCTGAATTCTATAAGCAGTACATAGATATCATGGCTTCGGTCCTTAGGGAACTCTATGAAGAATCTATTGAAAGGGGAATAATCCCCCCTCGATGCGTGAAGCGCTGATCACTTCTCTGTTGAAACCAGGAAAGACCCCAGAGGTTTGTGACTCCTATAGGCCACTCTCCCTTATCAATTGTGATACAAAAATACTGGCCAAACTTTTGGCTAATAGGCTAACTCTCCTGTTGTATAAGCTCATTTTACCTGATCAATCGGGATTCATCCCAGGTAGGGCCATAACTCATAATCTCTGCACTCTTTTTTCTCTATTACAGAACATCGCGCCTGATTTCCCGCTGGCCGCAGTTTTTTAGACGCCACCAAGGCGTTTGATTCGGTGGAGTGGGATTATTTAATTGGAGTTCTACAACACATGGGTTTTCCTAAGTTGTTCCTCTCTTGGGTTAAGTTGTTATATCAGCAGCCCACTGCTAAGGTGTTAATCAATGGTCATCTCTCGCCAGCTTTTCCCATAACGAGGGGCATGCGGCAGGGATGCCCGTTGTCCCCGCTTTTATTTGCCATAGCGGTCGAACCATTGGCGTCTAAACTTTGCAGCATCATCGCGACCGGGCGATTCGCTGCTGTATGTGTCAAATTTTGCAATCCCTTTACGCGTATGACATTACCTTATACATCAGAGACCCCCAACAAAATGTGAACCCTATCTTGCGAGAATTCCTCGTGTTCGGAAGATTATCCGGCATTAATATTAATTGGAGTAAATCCCAGTTCTTTCCCCTAACACCTGCGGTTGATCGTTTCACGCTGGATTTCCCCCAGAGTGGTGCGGCACTGACCTGCACTATCTAGGTATTCAGCTGACTGGAGATAGAGAAGCCACCATACGGCTCAATTATGGTACAGCTATTACGAAACTGGCAGACAATGTCACTCGTTGGATTTGTCTCCCCCTTTCGCTTGCAGGTCGGGCCTCTCTTATTAAAATGGTTGTCCTCTCACAGTTTCTATATTTATTCATGAATATTCCCTTTCACCCTGGCTCTTATTTTTTTTAAACTCTGCGAACTGAACTGTTGCGACTTTTTTGGGGAGGGAAGCAACCACGGCTCCAATAGTCCACGTTGATAAGGCCCTATGCTCAGGGGGGTTTCAACATACCAGACTTGAGATTTATTTTCTTGGTGCACAAGCGCACTATGCGTACTATTGGGTACACCGTCCTAGGTACATGCCCAAAGTTGCCACGGAAGATTGGCTCGCGGACCCTATTCCATTGTCTGGTCTCATATATGCCCCTGCTAGGACACGAGCGACGCCACCTACTACAGTCACTGGCACGGTGGATGCCTGGCATCGCATTATAGATATATCAGATACTCCTTTGCTATACTCTCTGTTGTTACCATTGACCTATCACCCTAGCATACCACTGCTGCAAGAAAAGGGATTTCATAAGCTGTGTTTGCGGGTTAATATTGCAACATGGGATGATTTATTTCATGAAGGCACGTTCCGCTCTGCAGATCATTTCTTTCATGACGAACGGTCCTTTCCTCTGGACTATTTTTTATATGTTTGACTACGACAAGGTATGCGGTCAGTTCTCCCTGGTTTCCCGCAGGAGCCAGCAACTCTAGCGCCCCTGCACTTATTGCTTGGCTCTAAAGATGGTAAACATTTGGTGTCAAAGTTCTATAACATTATATGTATGCAGCGGGCGGATGTTTCAAGCTCACCGCGCCTGCAATGGTCCGCAGAACTGGGTGAGGAAGTTTCAGATGAACAATGGGAATATTGCTGCCTTCAGACTTCACAGATCTCTTCTAGTTGTAGGCACCGAGTCATACACTACAAATTCCTACATCGTCTATATTATACCCCGGCCAAGAAATTCAGGTTTAAACTATCTGATAATGATTGCTGTGAAAGATGTGGCGTGGGAGTGCCCCGGGGTACAGGATTATTGGGAACAGGTCCATGTGGAGTTGGAAAAAATGATGGGAAACACGCTAGTGAGGGATCCACGGGTGGCGCTTTTAAGTTACACTGCGCAGATACCCAAGCCACAACATAAGTTCCTGGCACTGTCCTTCTTACTGGCAAAGCGTAGAGTCGCATGTCGATGGGGCAGGGGGAGGGCCCCGAAATTCAAGACTTGGCTAGGCGACTTGTTTTACTGTCAGGAACAATCCAACATTTACGCTGAGACTTTGCCACTTGCCTCTGGGCCTACAGATATTTGGGGCCCACTACAAAGCTACCTTCTTTTAGGGGGTGCAGCGGGATCGGACACTACTGTTCTGGAAGTTGCTGCTTAACTGTGTTGTATGGGCATTCCTTGCGGGCACTGCTCTCCTTCGCTGGCACGGATGGGTGTTGTTCCCCCAATCCAGTGTCTTTGTGCGTGGATCCTCCCTGCCTTGTCACCTTTGTTAGGCCATACCCACGCTGTGCCTTGACGCTTTATGTATGAAATTGTCTCCTTCCGCTGTCTGCGGATATGTATATATAGCATCTCATGATTCTGCCTGCCCTGCACATCTCGTGTTCAATGGTCACCTGACATTGGGATATGCATATAAAGATTAATCTGATTGCTATGTTGGAAAATGTCCCCGCATGATATTGGGTGGGAATGCACTATCTGTTACAAAATGTAATGTTCATGGTCCCTGAAGTACGTCTCCTCATTTTATTCTCGTTTCAATAACAATGTAATGTTCATTACTTGAGATGAAAATACAAAAATAAAGGTTTTAAAAAAAAACAAAAAAAACGAATAGGCGGTGGGCCAGCCAGTTCTGCATTGAAATTACATGATTGCAGCAATACGGCATCCAAATCATGTAAATCGGATTCTTTGTAATGGATCAGGTCGTTATGGCGACTTCTTGCGTGAGTCCCGCTATTCCGAAACCAATGCCGTAAATGCAGGATAGCTGAAGGGGGAATTAAAATAAGGGGATTTAGGGCTAGGAATAGAAGGCTGCATTTAGTGCCAAGTGTGCACTTGGTGGCCGTCAACTACCCCGTTTAGTTACCTTAGTACAATCAGCACTCAGCAACCGTCTTCCGCTCGTGTCGGCTGGAGACTGGAGCGGCTACCGCGAGGACGTTCCTTAAGAAGTCCCGCTTGCGTATGCCTTACGCTGGGTGCGCGTGTCTTAGTAAGAGAAGAAAGACTCATGAATGCTTGTGTTGGGGAATATGCCGTGTGCATATAAACCTGGTTCCAAAGATTATAACCTCAATTGTAACAATAACCGTAGGCATGTAGAAATTATTTACATATGTGATTATCAAAAAGGCTCATTTGAGAATGAAACCTTAATCAGGTATAAGCCATAATTCACTAGATGGCGCGGTGGAGTTCAACATTGTACTCGGTCATACACATGCTTGCATACATAGATTATGTGGCGACCGTATGTCATAGCGGTAAAGTGAAAACCATTAGTAACAATGTGATCATATATACAGTACAGGAATGTGCATCTCATTTAAAAACATAGTAATAAATTAGCAATCAGAGGATTGGCGCCGATGAACATCAGCCATTTAAGATGTAGCTGTAGAAGACATCACTGCATTCAGGCCTAAGTATAAGTTGTACATTGCCCCAACATACATGTGGTGCTAACATAGTCAATTACAGGGTACAGAACAGACAGGGGGTTATGTCTCAGGACAGAGAAGGTTGGCAATTAAACACAGTAATAATTCACCCTGTTAAATCATCATCCCGTATATGTCATATGCATCTGGAGTACGAGTATACTGTTGTGTAAGTGATGTTTAGCTATTGTTTAACACTGACACCTGTCTACTGATCTCATACTTGTTGTGGCCCCGTGATATAGTGTCACTAAATGTATCCACCTGCACTCCAGTGTATTGAGTATGTTAGTAAAGTCATCCCCTCTGGGGTTGGGTTTAACCATCTCTATTACGCACCATTTGAGACTCTCTGGGCTATCATCAGGATACTGAGCGCCCAGGCCCGAGCACCGCCACACCTGACCAGGGTCACACTTTCAGGGAACAACAACCTTTTTTAGTGGAAGGACCATGGTGGGAACACCGAAGGCGGGGTCGCCCCTGGGGCAGACCCAGGGCGAGGAGGCAACCAATGTGGAATCAAGGCAGAGGGAAGGCCAAATGACAGACACACTTCCAGCAGGAATCCCACGGGGACATACAGACACGGCGACAACACTACAGATGGTAGTCGATACAGCTGTAAACCCAGTGTTTAATTTATCAAACTACATTTTGAAACCCAACGAACAAGACACTTTGTTCCCACATCTATGCCTAATAGTTTTAATTTGAAGGTGGAACTCCACCAGTTTTTCCTGCAGTGAAGACCGAGCAGACACGACAACATGTGTGTAAGGATATTTTATTTGCAATGGTGAGATGCGAGGGGGGGTGTACATTTTCATTGGGGGGTGGGGTGGAGCAGTGAGTTGACATTTGTGGAGGATGAGATAATCGAGTAGTTACCACATTGCTGTGGTGACCCAGTCCAACAGACAGATGCCATTCACAAGGCAGTGTGGGGAAGGACAGTCCAGAAAGTTAATGCAGTGGTGGAGAGGGTTGCCATCATGGCTGGCTCCGTGACTGGCGTCTGACAGTTGCTTGGCCTCCAGATACTCCCAGGGTCTTCTTGGGACGGTCCCTTCGTTGTCTGGCAAGGGGGGCCCTGCTGCAGGGCCAGTGGGGTCTGAGGACTCACCCCTTTCTGTGGGCGCAGGGGAGGATGGTGAACTGCGGCCCACCAGAGGGAGGTGGAGGTGTTGTCTGTGGCACATGCCTGCCCCTTAGTACCGCCTCTAGCTGGCCCAAGAGGTCTACGATTTGTCCCATGCGGGTGTCGATGGAGCTCATCAGCAGGATGAGCGTGTGCAACAGTTCGTCCGACCGGCCCGTTCGTCCCTGGGCCTGTTCGTATGCACCCAGGACTCTGGTGATGTGTTCCAGGGATTGGGTCCCAGGGGAAAGGAGGAAACAAGGTGTGCTCATACCTGCTGTGGGCTTTGCTGGACGCTCTGCTGCCCGGTCCTACGGTCGCTGACTCCTGGCTCTCCTGGGCTGCGTTTCTCCCCTGCCGCCGCCACGGCACCTCGCGGCTCTGAGCCGGGGAGACTACAGCCCCCAGACTCCCCTGGGCCCCTGACGTCATTCACGCGCCCGGAGGCGCTTAAAAATCGCCCGCTTTCACTGAGGAGCGGGAAAGGAGGAAACAAGGTGTGCTCATACCTGCTGTGGGCTTTGCTGGACGCTCTGCTGCCCGGTCCTATGGTCGCTGACTCCTGGCTCTCCTGGGCTGCGTTTCTCCCCTGCCGCCACCACAGCACCTCGCGGCTCTGAGCGGGGGAGACTACAGCCCCCAGACTCCCCTGGGCCCCTGACGTCATTCACGCGCCCGGAGGCGCTTAAAAATCGCCCGCTTTCACTGAGGAGCGGGAAAGGAGGAAACAAGGTGTGCTCATACCTGCTGTGGGCTTTGCTGGACGCTCTGCTGCCCGGTCCTACGGTCGCTGACTCCTTGCTCTCCTGGGCTGCGTTTCTCCCCTGCCGCCGCCACAGCACCTCGCGGCTCAGAGCGGGGGAGACTACAGCCCCCAGACTCCCCTGGGCCCCTGACGTCATTCACGCGCCCGGAGGCGCTTAAAAATCGCCCGCTTTCTCCGCGTCGGGTCGGGCCACGCTATTAAGCCGCAAGGTATTTAACCGCGATATTCTGGACTTGGTGACCTGCCTATCCCCAGGAATTAAGATACTGTAGTGCTGATTTTAATTAACTCATTTGGATGACTTGTATTATTGTATGTGTTGGTGATAAACATATATTGTTATAGTTTAATTTATTGTTTTTGGATCTTGTAGGGACTTGTCTAACATGTCTAAACCCACGTTGGGAAACAAATCTGCCACTGCTTCAACCCTAGACAACTACCTAGTTAAAGTAGTTACCAAAATTAACAGTGAAAGGCGTAAATCCCTAGGTCAAGGTTCCACTTCGACTACCATCTCCCCTTTATTGAATAATACATCCACCATTTCATCCCCTCCGTTTCACGGTGTGAATAGTTCCAATGATAATCATGATTTGGTTACCCTGGGCGATCTAGTTCTTATCGAACAAGATTTGCCTGAAGCTAATAGGGACTCCCCAAAAGATGTAAATGAGTTTCCTTCACAGGTATCCCCGGATCCGATAACACAGAGAGTTTTGAGACCCCGTAAACACATTCAATCGAAACGGGGAGGTGCACGAAGTAGCCACAAAAAAACAGGTTCTGCGTTTTTAATTGGGGACACCTTGAAGGAAGCCTCTTCTAATAATCTAACAACTAAGATTGATCCCGACCAATTAGATTCTTTGGTAGGCTTTTTGGAGGCTAAAATTATAAAAATAGTTGAACCCCTAGTAGCCAAGATTGGCGAACTATCGGTAGAGATTGAAGGTTTACGTAATCTTGTGGCCCTTCGTAATAACTCCTCCGTGAAACCTTGTAGTGTGGTTGGGGGCTCATGTGGATCTGTTGACCCTCATAAATCCTTAAAGGCAATTCCTAATTGTGTTGAACCCCCGGCTGTTGTACCCACGACCAATGTGAATAATATTTTACCACTAGATAGCTGTTCAAGGAGCAACCACGTACCCAGGCTTATGCATACAGGAGGAGTGCAACCAGACTTACCCTCTGAGTGCGCCCCTTTTGTTGTAGTGTTAACAAATGTTCCCCCCCTGAAGGATGGTTCCCAAAATATCAAAATAGAATCCCACGAATCTCTTAAGAACAAAACTGTTTCGTGGTTAAATAAACAGTGTGGATTTCCAGTGCATTTGGCCCATCAGATCTCAACTGCTAGAAGAGTTTCATGGATAGGGCATTCTCGTAAAAACACAAAGGGGGATTGTGTCATAATAAATTTTAGAAATCCTTCCTTAGTCAATAATACCCTATTAAAAGCTACTTTGCTTCCTCATACCGACCAGGGTATTACTGTTCGACCATTGGGCTATTTTTATAGGCAACAGTTAAATCTACCTATTAGTGATCGATTGGAGGGTAGAGCGCGTTGCCCTGATGGACAGTCTTCTCATGGTATCGTTACATTCAACCGTTTTCAAGCTCTGAGTGATCTAGACTCAAATGATTGACTTCACCATGATTGGGTTACCTCTATATCCACTAGGGAAGTTTCAACCCCGATACTGGAGGTGGACCAGGGATTCAGTGGAATTGAGTTAAGTATGAGTGCTGAGGGCACCCCACATGCTATGACAATAGTGAAGAATGTTAATGTTGATAATGTGGATAGCATAGCTGTTGTTCCAATACAGCCTGCAGGCACAAGTGTCCTTAGTTGGAATATAGCCGGCCTTAATAGCAAAGCGCATGATCCCTTATGGAGGGATTGTTTATTAGGCCATGAAATTATTGGGCTACTTGGGACACTGAAAGCCCCTTCTTGTTGGATGGGTTTTCTGCCTTTTGGTCACCTGCGGTGGTCTCTTGCCGGGGGAGGGCAAAGGGCGGACTTCTCACTCTCATTTCATTGTCACTCGAGGGTAAATACAGTAAAGTGGAGTCAGGTTCGCCTCACTGCTTAGCAGTGGAAATTCAATCCAACTCTAATGGGAATTGGCTTATTGTTAATTTTTATAATTCGTTCACTAAAAGTACACCAAATGAACACTTGGTCAGTCTATATGATTTCTTGCAAATGTATAATGAAAATAACAAGAACCCCTATTCGGTTATAGTGCTTGGCGATTTTAATGTTCATCATTGTTTTAGCAACTGTTTTGTATGGGACAGTTTAGGTCCTTCAAACCATGGAAATATACACTTCGAACACACACAACACACACAACAGGGCATGTATCTTGAAGAGCTTCTTGCCGGTAATGCTTTGGTTCACCCCGTCAACCATTTAAATGATATCCCAACGTATAAAGGAACTGGTCTGGGTTCCACTATTGACTACATCTTTGTCAGTACAACCTTAGCAGATAATGTAAGTCGGTATAAGGTTAATTGGTCTACTTATAGTGATCATAATTCTGTCCAGATAACTCTGTCTGACGATCTTAGGAAAAGAGAATCTGACAATCCGACTGCCAGAATCCTGGACATAAGGCCAACTGACCAAACACGTCACCTGAAATGGTGTCAAGTGGTCCCAAAGGACTTTAATGAGAATTTGTTGGGAACGGTTGGGAATGAAATGCATACGTGTTTGCAAGACGGGATTTTTGGTGAAGTGGTCCTGACCTCCTATGGCAAAATTTGTTCACAGGTAAATAGTGACCTTAAAAAAGTTTGTAAGGCCAAACCCATGAACGGGGAGAAATGGTTTGATCACAGTTGCTCATTAGCCCAACGGAAGTTAATGAGAGCTCTGAAAGCCGTCCCACCAGACAAAGCAGAAATCGCTGTATTCAGGAAAGCCTATAAAAAGGCCCAGAATAAGCGTAAAAATGAAATTAGGGAAGAGGCATGGAACGAACTTCTATCCCTTGATGTCATTAAAAATAGTGCCAAATTTTGGACTATCGTAAACAAGCCTTTTTTTAACGGTAAAAGTAACAATGAGCTTGATTGCGGTATTCAAGAAGACAAGTGGTTTAGCCATTTCAAACAGGTGTATGATGGAGATGGCCCTAGGGTGACGCCTATACTGAATTCCGAGAATTATACCCTATCCTTTACAGAATTAGAGGTCACACATGCCATTATGCAAATGACAAGTAATAAGGCGCCGGGACCTGATGGAGTCCCGGCTGACCTTTTTAAATCAGACATAAAAATGTGGTCTAAAATTGTATTTAACATCTTCGTTAACGCATGTCAACTGGGTCTACCGTTGACTTGGGCGAAATCTGTCATTATACCTATTTTTAAAAAAGGTGATAGAGGTGATCCGAGCTGTTACCGTCCAATCTCCTTAATAGATTCATCTGTGAAAGTACTGGGGAGGGTTGTCCTTGCCCAATTGACTGGTTGGCTAGAGGAAACAGGAACACTCTCCAAGGTTCAGTACGGATTCAGAAAAGGGATGGGCACCATAGACCAATGTCTAAACTTACAACTCTTAATAGGCAAATGCACGGTGGCCAAGAATGGAACCTTGTTGGTAGCCTTTATGGACCTGTCATCGGCCTTTGACCGTGTAAATAGGTCAAAACTATGGTCCTTGCTCCTATCCCATGGAGTAGACAAAAACATCGTCTACTTCTTAGCTGATCTTCACAGGGATCTTTCGGCTACAGTACGGTACGATCAATCGGGCAATTGCACAAAAGACATACTCATATCAAATGGAGTTAGACAGGGGTGCATTTTGGCACCCCTGCTTTTTACTCTTTACATAAATGAATTAGACAATGCCTTAATCACCTCATGTAATGATGTCCCTCGTGCAGGGAAATGTTTAATCCCTGCACTTTTATATGCTGATGACGCCGCTTTACTTGCAAGAACGGGAGTGGGCCTTCAGTTACTGCTAGATTCATTTGCGGGATTTATGAAGGCCTTGGATTTAACTGTCAATTTTGCTAAATCGCATGTCATGGTTATTGGTCCAAAATCTGCTAAGTCTAAAACGTTTAAATGTGGGGGTCACCAATTATCCAGGGTATCTTCATTTCCTTATCTGGGCGTTCTTTTTGACGACCAAGGTTCCTGGGTAACCCAAATTACAGCAAAAAAGATTGTTTTATCTAGAGCTACTGTGGGTGTTCTGGGTTTTGCCAGAAAGCTAGGCGCCAGACCAATGAGGGCCCTTATTCAAGTCTATAAAGCTAAATGCCTCTCTTTGGCATTGTATGGAGCCGAGATATGGGGCTTCAAAAATGTTAAAAGCATTCAGATCGTTGAGGATAGGTTTCTAAAAAACCTCCTCTCAGTCCCGATTTCAACTGCCAACTATAATTTCCATCAGGAACTTGGAATCAGTTCTGTAGAAGATAGCATTGCCCTGGCCCCATTATTGAACTGGATTAGCATTTGGCTTAACCCGGACCTACAATTAAACCATACAATCATGAAAGACTGTACATTGCTAGACTTTGGGTCCCGTATACCTTGACTGAAATATATTCAGAACCTGGCCATAAAGCTAGGTAGACCTGAATTATATCAGTCCCCAGAGGCCCTGGTAAAAGGTGACATTAAATAGTGTAAAGAAACATTTGTGTACATATCTACCATGGATAGGGAAGGGAACGAGCTGGTTAAGGGCACCATTAGGGCTCACCAGCTCTGTAAAACTACACCATCCATGGAACCATATTTAGGCTATGTCACAAACGCAAATCATCGTTTCCTACTGACTAGATTTAGACTAAATCAATTACACCTCTTGTTTGGAGATAGGAAAGGCTGGAAAAGGGCTGTGGATCTTGGCCCTTGTTCCTGTGATAATATTTCTCCACAGGACATGACACATTTTTTCTTCTTCTGTGAGCACTTTATTGACATAAGGAAACGCTTTTTATTCCCTATATTAAGAAACAAAGGCTTTGTTCAGGTGAGACCTGCTCTTCTTTACCTTCAGATGCTAAATGATGTCTGGGAAACTTTTAACATTGCGAATTTTTTATCTGTTTTAATTCGCTCCTTGAGGAAATGAACTGTATCCCTTTTAATGTTTTTTAACTGGACACATTGCTCTATTTCATCAATCTGTGTCAATGTGTTTTTTAGCTGTAATGGTTATTTAAAATGAATTCTGTATCTTTAAGTTTATTTATTGTAATATGCTTTTATGGTTTGCACTTAAACCGAATAAAGACTTTTTGACTTTTTGACTGACTGGGTCCCAGCCTCCTGGTGTCCGTGGGTGACCCTGCCCCTCCCACCTGCCCTGCTACCACAGACCTGTTGCCTCACCACTGTGGGCACCCGCATCCTCTCCCTGCCCGCCTCAGTTGGTGGTGTGTGCTGGTCATCTTCTGGAACAGGGAGGGTGTTGCAGGCACCACAGGTGGTGGTGGTGGTGGTGGCCACACAGGCTGTGACAGCAGGGGTCTGCTGTGAAGTTGTTGTTGTCGCAGATGTGGTGGGGGGGACGATGGGGTCCTGGGACCTGTTGCTCCTTGGCACACCAGATGAGCCGGCCTCAAACTCATCGTCCATGGAATCCTGGGAGTCAACATCCGAGAGTCCATGTTCCGGGGATGAAGACTGGCTCTGCAGGTTGCTGGTGTTGTCCTCTGCAGTGAGTTCTTGGTCACCTGTGGGTCATTGTAGTGCACCTGGAAAGCTTTTTGTTAGCTGTGTGTCATTCACTTTTTGTACACTGCACAATTGACAGATCATCACATTGTTGACTATGTGCACTGCTGTGCTTCCTGACATGATGCAGTGGTACAGGCATTACTTGTCCATGGTGTGAGGTGTCAAGGCATACCATGTGACCTGTGCACAGTTAAGGTTTACAGGGACTTGTTGCCATCTAGGGCCTGGCACAACATGTGTTTAATTGAGAACTCATTGTTTATTTGTCTGACCTGGCAGACGTCACATCTGGCCATGGACTGGCCATTGTCATCGCCTGCAGACCTTTGTCCTGTCATGTGCATATCTTGATTTGTACCACCGCACATGCTTTCATATTTTTCAAATGGTCCTTGTTGCACTTGCCCCATGGCGATGCACATGTAACTAGGTGCTGTGCATGATTGTGCCCTGACTTTCTTCTACTTGTGCATTGGTGTGTCACACTTCGGTAGCTGTGACAGTTTCCTTAGCTTACCTGTGTGCACACTGTGCTTGGCAATAGGGTAGGTATGCCTCTTTGTGCAATGAGAGGGCTGGTGTTGTCATACGGCACCATTTAATTTGTGACAAATGGGTGGGTGCATGTACTGGCTACTTACCTGTAAGTTTGTTTGGTGTACTGCAATGGCTTCCAACTGCTTCTGCGTGGGGGAGTGCTCCATCCTGCTCAGGTGTGGGACAGAGGGAATGTTGGGAGTAGTAGTGCAGGCCTCCCAATCACAAACACACTCATTGTGAAGATGGCTACCTACCTGTAAGTTTGTTTGGTGTACTGTAATGGCTTCCAACTGCTTCTTGGTGGGGGAGTGCTCCATCATGCTCAGGTGTGGGACAGAGGGAATGTTGGTATTAGTAGTGCAGGCCTCCCACCCCCAAACACCCTCACTGTGAAGATGGATACCTACCTGTAAGTTTGATGAGGGTGATGTAATGGCTTCCAAATACTGGGGGGGAGGGCTCCATCTTGCTGAGGTGTGGGACAGGGGGCATGGTGGGGGTAGTGGTGCAGGCTTTCCACCCCCAAACACCCTCACTGTGTAGATGGCTACCTACCTGTAAGTTTGACGAGGGTGATGTAATGGCTTCCAAATGCTGGGGTGGGGGAGGGATCCATCTTGCTAGGCTGTGGGACAGGGGGCATGGTGGGAGTAGTGGTACAGTCCCCCACCCCCAGACACCCTCCCAGGGAAGATGGCTATCTACCTGTGAGTTTGATGTGGGTTGTATAATGGCTGACACATGCTTCTGGGTGGGGTGGGAGGAAGGATCCATCTTGCTAGGCTGTGGGACAGGGGCCTTGGTGGAAGTAGTGGTGCAGTCCCCCACCCCCAGACACCCTCCCAGGGAAGATGGCTACCTACCTGTGAGTTTGATGTGGGTTGTGTAATGGCTGGCGGTCGCCAGTAGGTAGTTATAGTTAGGATCTATTATCCATAGGAAAATCGTTACATAATGTTCCCAATAACTGACGCTGGTTGACGAATCTTCGCGAAATTCTCAAAACTAATGGCCCGTTCCAGTCAGCTCCCATCCTGAAAGTTTGGGGGTGATTAGTCAAGCAGGGGCCGAGAAAAAAGGGGGTCCCAAAACGCGTTTTCCCCATGTTATTTCCCATAGGAAATTTTAGACACGGCTACAGCCCGAACTGCTGAACGGAATTACACCAAATTTTGCAAAAGGGTAGCTCTTGGTTCAGAAAGTGCCTTTTTTTTTAAATGGTGTAAATCCGTTCAGTAGTTCCTGAGAAATTCAAAAAATAGTGATGAAAAATCATTTTCCCATAGGAAACTTTAGATACAGTTATTGCAAAAACCGCTGAATGGAATTACACCAAATTTGGCAAAAATGTACTGCTTGGCTCAGAATACGACCTTTTAAAAAATTGTGTAAATTTGTTTTTGAGAAATTAAGAAATAAAGATAGTGATATCTAGAGGCACGGAGGATCCGCACACCCTCCCGATCACGAGCTTTATTCTAATTGGCTGTCAACACTCCAAACCAGGAAGTGTTGGCAGCCATCTTGTGCCTCGGTAGAACCGAGGCACAAGAAAACTGAAAAACTAAGGCGCAAAACAGTAAAATAGGGCAGGGTAGAAACACCCTGAACCCCTAGGCCTGCTTAGGGGGTCCAACAAGGATCCCCAGGGCCATTTATTTTTTTTAAATCGCGGGATGCACAGAGGATCCCGCGCTTCATTATTAATTAGCCCCCGGGTGGGCCAAGTCCCGGGGGCATGCCCAAAATATGCATATAATAAAAAAAAAAATAATAGCGGGGGCCCAAGGGTGACCCCCGCAGCCCTGGGGACCGCCACCCACGGGGATTGTTGATAAATATTTGTCCCCCACAGCCCTCAGGAATGCCACCCTTTAGTTTTTTATGTGTGGGAGGCCTCCAAGGTCCCCCCAAGATCCCCCGGGGCTTTTATTAATTATTTTGCAGGGGGCTCAAGGCCCCCCCGCTGCCCCGGGGACTGCCACCCCGGGGCTTTTCTGAAAAAAAATACAGATACCTGTGTGGGGGGGCTCAAGTCCCCCCACACGCCCTGGGGTCTGCCACCTACCCGGGGCACTAATTATGTAAATGTAAATTAGGGGGTCCGTTATGGACCCCCGAGCCCTGTGGACCACCACCTCCCTGGGGCTTTGCCAATGTAAGGGGGTGGCTAATGTAATGTAATGTAAGGCCCCTCATGGAGCCTGTGATGGCCCTGGGGACCGCCACCCCCCAGTGCCGGCTCCTGCAGTGTCCCGGGGTGCCCACCCCCGGGACACTGCTGTTTGCTATGGCAGGGCGGGAGCCTCGTGGCTCCCGCCCTGTCATAGCAAACAGGGGTTTGGGTTTTGGAAGAGAGAGCAGGAAACCTGCTCTCTCTTCCAAAATCCAAACCACATTGCTTTTCCACACGGGGAGCTGCATGTCAGCAGCTCCCCATGTGGAAAAGCAATGCCGGCTCCCCCAGGACGCGGGGAGCCGGCAGGGACCGTGGGGGAATTGGGGCTCCCCCCACGATCCCCAACAAGGTGGCCAGACCCCGGGGAATGGGGTCCCCGGGGCCAGAATGAGGCCAGGGAGGGGGCCACACGGTCCCCCTCCCCAATAATCATTATTTTAATTAAAAAAATAATAAATATCGCAAAGGCCGGCCCCGGGGGATGTGGTCCCCGGGGCCATAAATGGCCTGAGGAGGGGGCCCTCGCAGCCCCCCTCCATAGTAATTAAAAATATGGCTATGCCCCGGGGGATGGGGTCCCCAGGGCCCGGAATTGGCCACGGGAGGGGGGCCCACGCGGTCCCCTTCCGGTTAATAATTTTTTTTTTTTTTAATTGGAGGTCAGGCCCTGGGGGATGGGGTCCCCAGGGCCCCAAAAAAGTAAAACGATTGGGGGCCACACAGCCCCCTTACACAAAAAATCAAAAAAAAAATCCACACGATCGTGCATAGGCCCCGCCGCTCCAAGCAACACTCTACAAACGCGCCCTGTGGTGCGTTTTAAGTTGGGAATTAATTCCCTGTCAATACTGGCCACGCCCCTTTTTACACCTCTCTGCAACGCAGCTCTGTGGCGCTTACTGGAGGTACCTGGTGGGCTAGTTGGCCACCAGGGACCCCCAGTTTTCGAAGTGGAATTAATTCCCCAACTTAAAACGCTCGCAGAGTGTTGCTTGGAGGGGGCGGGGCCTGAGGTGACATGTGTGCAAACATGCCCTGTGGCACGTTTTAGGTTGGGGAATTAATTCCCTTTCAATCCTGAGGGCCCCTGGGGGCCAACTAGACCATCAGGTACCTCCAAAAAAGTTATGTTAGGGTGTGAGAAGATGCATGAAATTATCACATGGATGATGTCATCAGTGATATCATCAGTGATGTCATTTGAGATGTCATCAGTAATGTCACTGACCAAGTCATGAGTGATGTAATATGTGACGTCATCAGCAGTGCATTGCGAGGGCGCGAGTTATAGTTAGCTGAACTAACTATAACGGGGGAATTTCATGGGTTTTGTAAGAGTGCAATGTCCACCTAACTATAACTTTCCCTAAAACCTATGGTTTTTTCAGTGAATATATATATATACTTATTTTTTTAATGCAGCCAGTTTTTCTTTAGGGAAATGGGCAGCATTATAAATTAAAAATAAACTTTGCATTTTCATTATTTAAGAAGCCTGCTTTTAAAAAATCCACGCGATCATGCATAGGCCCCGCCCCCTCCAAGCAACACTCTACAAACGCGCCCTGTGGTGCGTTTTAAGTTGGGGAATTAATTCCCTGTCAATACTGGCCACGCCTCTTATTACACCTCTCTGCAACGCAGCTCTGTGGCGCTTACTGGAGGTACCTGGTGGGCTAGTTGGCCACCAGGGACCACCAGTTTTGAATGGGAATTAATTCCCCAACTTAAAACGCGCCACAGGGCACGTTTGCAGAGTGTTACTTGGAGGGGGCGGGGCCTGAGGTGACATGTGTGCAAACATGCCCTGTGGCACGTTTTAGGTTGGGGAATTAATTCCCTTTCAATCCTGAGGGCCCCTGGGGGCCAACTAGACCATCAGGTACCTCAAAAAAAGTTATGTTAGGGTGTGAGAATATGCATGAAATTATCACATGGATGATGTCATCAGTGATGTCATCAGTGATGTCATTTGAGATGTCATCAGTGATGTCATCAGTAATGTCACTGACCAAGTCATGAGTGATGTAATATGTGACGTCATCAGCAGTGCATTGCGAGGGCGCGAGTTATAGTTAGCTGAACTAACTATAACAGGGGAATTTCATGGGTTTTGTAAGAGTGCAATGTCCACCTAACTATAACTTTCCCTAAAACCTATGGTTTTTTCAGTGAATACATATATATACTTATTTTTTTAATGCAGCCAGATTTTCTTTAGGGAAATGGGCAGCATTTGAAAATTAATAATAAAACTTTGCATTTTCATTATTTAAGAAGCCTGCTTTTAAAAAATATTTGTATTTACATTCTCGAAGGGGAAGGGTTCCCCAGGGGAAATCTTCCCCTTTGAGAATGGGTTACCACCAGTTCTAAACTGGTGGCAAAGTATTACTGTTTTATGACCAGAATTCGGTCCAAGTACAGTAATAATACTGTACCCATTCGGTATTTGAAAGGGATGCCGTTAACAGGCCCCTTCCAAATACCGATTTGCAAATGCAAAATGCGATTCGGCAACAAGTTAATGAATCGCATTTTGTACATTTGAGAAAGTCTTTTTCTGGTCACAAATGCCCCGATTCTTTTGCGACCACAAAAATGCTTTATACATCGAGCCCCTCGTTTCTTAAGAAAATTCGCCAAAGCGATGCATTCTTAAATAAATATTAGCTACAGGCAGACTGCAACCGTTCTTAATCTTGAAGGCCTGGCAGAGAAACACTTGCTGTATTTTGGTATGGTGCATGATGACAAAAAATTCAGAAAAGGGCAAAGTGCCAATCCGTAGAATTGTATTTTCCAAATCGAAGTTTCCGTTTCTCCCAATGATGAAACCTCTAACGAGAGACCTTGATGCTGGCATAGTCTAGGTGCTGTGTCGAACCCTAAATAAGGAGTGGACTTTTGTTAAAATGCAGTAGACTCTGTGCTCTTCTTTGGTGTATCAGAGCAGTGCAGACAAAGCAAAATTCATTTGAACCTGCAGTGCATTTCTACAAAGCAATGCGAACGCAGCAAAAAAGGAAGCAGAGACGTGTATTTTCCCTTCCCTGGGCTTACACCTGGCTCGGGAAGTCAAAGTTACAGAGCCCCTCCTCTCCAGGATGATGTGCGCAGCTACTTGGACTTAGGCCAGGTTGTCTGTTATAAATACTTCAGGCTGAGCTGTAGATGCACTGACACCAAAAGCAGTACAGTTTGGTACCTGAGTGCCAAACTCCGTGCGAGATGAGGGGAGATCAGAGGGTCTTCATATCAGCATGGACCCTGATCTTGGTGGGCCTCTATTGTAGACCAAACGGTAGGACTGCTTCCTTTATTCTTCAACATGATAAGGGATTGGGCAACATAATGAGGGGCTCTGAAACCTTTCTTATGAACCTAAATGTTCACTTATGAATACTGCATAACATGAGAATTAAGAACTAACACCCTGTGTTATTTTAATGCAATTGAGTAGACTACAGCATCTACTATGTTTGAGCTTGACCATTTTTTATTTACTGGTTTCTCATTGTGGGACTGTTCATATGCTTTAGGAGTGATTTAAGCTCTAGGTTGACCAATGTCATTAGCACAAATTAAGGACATGTGTAGTACTCAGCACAGTGGCCACGGACAGTCACTTGGGACAATGGGCCAGGTGTACAAACGTTTTTATAGGTCGCAAATGGCCCAATTCGGATCAGGCCATTTGCGAGCATAAAAAACCCTTTTTGAATGTACAAAACCCTAATTTGCGATTCAGTAACCTAGTACTGAATCGCAAAATGGATATGCGATTCGGTATTAGGAAGGGTCGTGCTAAGGGCGTCACTTCTTAATAGCGACTCACAGTGGTACATGCAAATGTTTTGTGACCGAAATGTGCACCTTTTGCAAACAGGAAGGGGTCCCCAAGGGACTTCATTTCCTTTAAGCATGGATGTAAAAATAGTTTTTTTAAGAGCAGGTACGGTCTCACGCCCACTGCCTACTCTTCCAAAATTAAAAGAAAACTTTCCTTTTTCTCTTTTTGAATTGCATCCTGTTTCCCTTTAACGAGAAGGGGCTGCATTTAGAAAAGGTGCTTTATTTAGAAGCAATCACAGACATGGTGGTCTGCTGACACCAGCAGCCCACCATCCCTGTGGTTTTAGCGATTCCCAATGGGCCGCATATAGCGACCTGCTTTATGAATAAAAATGAGGTAGACCTATTTGCGATCCACTGGTAATAGCTAAATGTGTTCAACACACATTTGTACATCGCTGTTTATGATTACCTAAGAGCGAATCGCTAAAATTCGCTATTAGGTCATCACAAACACAAAGCTAAGGACATCTGGCCCTATATGTTTTATTTGATTTTAATTGGAGTTTTCATGTAGCGCAGTCCTTGCTCAGAAGAGCAAGGTGCACTGTATACATGAAAGTGGATGTCCTAAAAGCGAATGTATTTGCAAATACATAGAAATAAAGAGCATGTAAATAAATACACCTTTACATGCTACATTCATGCTAGAGCACAATTATGACACGAATAGCAGAGAATTGAAGTGCAGATAGAGTGAGATCATGTCACTTATATAGTTGTGCAGTAAGAATGTAGAAAGCATAAAAATAGCTGGAGGATTATTGACTACACAGAGGAGTCATTTTAAGTTTTAAACTTAGATTTTAAAGAATTAGCAATCAAAGCTTATGTCGCATGTCTTTGATAGTCTTAAACAAACGTCTATACCGAAGAAAGATCCAGCTACATCTGTAATTTAAAAGCGTATTTTCAGTGCAGAGGAGAAGATAGTTATTGTGACTTTTTCCTTTAAATGACTTATTTCCAATCCTTTAACTTTCATCTTTACTTCCACTAGTAAAAGGTATATGCATGTATCTATAGAGCCGGAGGATTTGGTGTCCGAGCTTGTATTAAGGCTATATTCTAGGCTGACCCTGAGGAATGCATCTCTTGGACATGCGGAATGGAGACTAAGGTACCAAGTCCTTCTGATTTCTGAAGATGCCTAAAATCATTCTTCAAGATCAGCTAGAAATGTTCATGAAAATTCTACCCCTTGGGTGGACTTTTTCCATCCCAAGTGTCCTCCTAGCATACCGATCAATTCCTAAATGGTGATACCAGCTGCAAAATACAACATAAGGTAAAAATGACTATCGTCCATGGATGGAAAGTGAGTGTTGGCAAGAGCTCAAAGGCTAGCAGGGCTGGGGTTTATATACATGCGGAAGTTTATATACATGCCATTCTATGACACTTGCTTCCAGCTTTCAAAATGAAGTCGCATGGGACCAGGTATTCACGCAAAGTAGATTTAAGAGTTCGAAACAGTCATGGTTAAAACAAACTTTAGTCAAACATGATTGAAGGGTCAGGTTTTTCAAATTGCTCGTCAATTAAAATGAACACCCGAGGTATAACACTTTATCAGATCATGCATGGGTAAGACTTGTAGAAAGAAAACTTGGTGGAATCTGCAACATAAAGAGTACAGCCAGCACAAAATAAAAGTCTTGGGTTTTTGCTGGTCTGAGGTAGTTCAACAATAGGTGTTGGAGTGGCATGATGCTAGAGGGATGCTTTGAAAATTACTCATGGTCATAGTAAAACTCAATTGCTTGCATCAAGCGAGGAGACTGTTGTCTCTAAGCAAAGGTGTGTCTTAACCTCAATTGAAATGACAATTATGACAGAAGACATGTTATGTGATAATATGACTAATTGGTTAGTTAGAGAAAATATTATCAATCAAGTAGGCATGCGGCAGAGCACCAATGTTCTCTTTGATAGACTCAGAAGTAGAAAGGGCCTAGCATTCACTGAATATTCTGGGAGATTGACTGCCCACTCAGAGGACCATCTCTTTAGAGCTGGCCATTGAAAGAACATGTTTTCTTGACATGCACGGCCAAGCGTTGTGTGCCTAGGATTTCCGAATAGGAAGGAACATACGTTTCATAACATCTATTATGTTGACAGCAAGCTAAAAGGCTAACCTGAAGTGTTCTTGGAAATCCATCATACCTCCTCTCCCAGTAACCTGTTTGTAAGGCCAGCACTAGGGGAGCAGGCAGAAGATTGTCCCACTATGAAAAGACTTGGAGTGGTGCACAATGTACAAGACAGTTCTGTCAACAGGACAGAGCAAATTACCTCCACCGCATGTGCTATCTCCATTCACTGTAGAACATTCTACAAACCTGGACACAATTGGTATTTGGGAAACTCTATCATAATCCTCGACTGCTTCTTCTCCGGCTTCACCATCAGAACATGTGCTGTATTCATTTAGCATCTCACCTATGCATTTGCCTGTGGTATGGGTCCAACTCTTGGCTTTATTCCCCTTATCATTTCCTCAATAACACCCTATAGGAAACATAATTTTCTGTCTTTAATTTCAACTACTACATCTTTTTCCAACAACACCAAAGGTCCTCAGAAACATGACAAATATCCCGTACCCTGTAATACAGGTTCTATAGGCTATAATGCAACTTGTAATATGGCAGACAGGATATCCTTCACGTTTGTGATGGAGTATCCCGTCCTCCAGGATCGTAATCAGGCCCAAGGTCAATGCTTTCACAATGCGTTTATTTACACATTTCAGAGTAGCAAAACTAATTGTAATTCAGCCATTCATTACTGAATAGCCATGCCGTGTTGATTATTGAAACCTGGCAACTGAAAAAAAGCATTTGCGTGCCTTTGTTGACATTCCCTAAACCAAGATTTGCCTCATTTATCTCCCCCTTCTATTCCATCCTTCCAACCCTTCTCCTCTAAGCATTACGCATCCTCCTTGAGAGTGAAATGAGGCTCTTCTCCTTCACCACCTTTTAAGGTACCACGTAATGTTACCACTACTCAACATTTATAACTCCATCCATACCTTAACTTCAAAGCAGCCTAAATCCTCATCAATATTCCAGAATGGAGCATCTTCCATGATTCCCCATATACTCCTCCCAACTGTTTGACAAAGTCCTAAAGCTTTCCAGCTGTACCATGCTAAACGTTCCACATTCCAGATCCACCTACTACTTGTTTCACCAAGTATTTTGGCATATGTTAACCGGAGAGTTGTTTACAAGTACCATACACATGTATTACTGTCCAGTCTCAATATCAGATTGGTTATCCTTATCACATTTTTCAGGGGAACATTAACTCAGATGTGACTATCCTTAAAACTGCCACCTCCTACTTCAAGTCCCTAACTCCAGGTTGCTCTCTAATTGGAAAGAAGACATGGCACTACAACGCATGCCATTACAACACATGCCACTACAATGCATGCAATTACACATTATAAGGTAAATAATGGGAAATAGTAATTCTTACCCCTACACTATCAAACACTTATACCTACTGTTGCACTCATGCGAGTGGGAATACTAATTTTTACCCCTACACTATCTAACACTTACCCTACTATTGTACTCACTGGAGTGGGAATAGTAATTTTTACCCCTACACTATCCAACAATTACACTACTGTTGCCCTAAAAGTATGATGCTTTGTAATGGTATGCGTTGTGATGGTATGCATTGCAATGGAATGTGTTGTAAGTGTAGTTTCTAAAAATGCGTTGTGATGGCATGCATTGTAGAATCATACGTGGCAATGGATGTTGCAGTGTAAAACGTGCATTGTAAATGCATGCGTAGTAAGTGTTTGCATTGAAATGTGTCCTATTTGTTAACCCCTTCGCTGCGGCGGAAATTCCGCCGCAGCGCTGGGGGGTGCGGGGGGGGCAGCGCGGTGGCACGGTGCTCATGACGGAGCCATTCCGTCATGAGCCACGGTTGGGCTGTGCTCATGACGGAGTGGTTCCGTCATGACTCCGCCCACGGCGCTAATCGCCCGCACAGGCGGGGAATTAGCGCCGCGTGGGCAGCGCGACCGCCAACGGCCGCAGCATGACGGAACCACTCCGTCATGAGCACACGGCAACCGTGGCTCATGACGGCGTGGTTCCGTCATGAGCACGGAAAGAGTTAAAAAGAGTGTAATTCATAACATACTTGAGGGAAAATACATTTTTGTGAAGGTTTGAATGGTGCCATGTTTGTTTTTCCTATCGATCAACAAACCTAACCATATATACAGAAACATCATCATTACAGCTGTAATATGGTAACAGTGATGTGGTTCAATCTAGTGGCCAAATAGTGCTTAATTTGAGCTGGTGGTTGACAATGGGGAGCATCAGCATGTGTTTTTCCTCTTCAGACTTTTTCCGAGAGCTACAGAGGGAAGAACACATAAACAGGAAAGGAGGAAGAAAAAAACTGAAAAACTATCACGAAGGGAGAAAGCCAAAAGCTGCAAAAGTGAGATAAAAGAGGCAGGGTGTGTCTTGCAGTGAAATAAAGAGGCCTGGGATGGAGTCAAGTCCCTACAGTCTAGGTATCCGGAGCACTTAATTTTAACAGCACTGGACCCGGCTTCTGAGCAGAGCTTTGGGCACTGGCACTTTTGCAAATTAAGCACTGTAATCAATAGGAATTTTTTTTTTTGCATCACTGACTACTCCGTCCCATTATCATCAGTCTCTGCAAAGCATTTTAAAATAGCTATCTGTCATTGTATATCCTAGAAAGTGTATTGCATATTGGTTAAGTAGGTCGAAGGCAAACCTAATATGGAAGGTTCCAAAAGTGAATGCCCTATAAAGATTCCCTGAAATAATATAGAGCACTTATGACCCCCCGTTAAATGTGACAGGAAGTAGAAAGACACTCTTCAAGTAACAATTGTTTGCCTTTTTGTAAAAAAGTCTATCATTTTTTGAAACCACACAGATTTACAAAGAATATGCATGCATATATCAGTAGCACACATACCAAGGAGCATAAATCTTAGTTATTTATCTGATTGGCAGCAAGGACCTGAACATTTTTAATCTGGTACCTATCTTGAGTCTGCCAAACCCACTGTAAAAAACATTTGCAATGGGGTTTATTTTCGAACTAAAACTAACTTTCCCAAGGATAAAAATTGTACACTTTAAGACGTTCCACACCAAGAAAAACACAAACTGATGCTAGGAATACTACGCACAAGCCATGCAGCAAAATACCAAAAGACACACAAATGATCGACGGAATGCAGAACAAATCAAACATTTACCCCCACTCAAGAGATCTGGGTTAAATCCATTGTTCTTTTGCTAACCATGCCAACCCAGTTTGGACAGCCATATGCAAATCAGTCTTGACTCCACTCCTCATGGGAACAGTCCTGCACAAACTGCCAAGCCAGGTCCTCACTGGACCAGAAACAAGCATCCTAGGACCAGCTTTGGGGTTTCACCCCTCATCAGCCAGGCTAGCTTAAATCCAGTGGGATTAAACCCAGATCTATGACTGAGGTGATTGAAAAGTTTCAACACTCTGTCCATCATTTTATTTTGCAATACACACAATAAACAGGGCATAACCACGTTTGTCTGCGATGCAGCATATTGACCATGGCAACAAAACATGTCCTATTTGGAGTACCCATAGGGTTTGACTTCAAGAAATACCCAGCACGTATTTTCTGTAAGAGTACTACAGTTAGACCTACTCTCACACGTCCAAAGACCCAAGATGAAAGTTTTACCCTGTAGTTCATCCATTGAGAGGACTGTTTACAGCGCAGGCATCACACCATGCCAATTGGTGGTGCTCGTAAGATATGGCTTCAAACAATTCCTACTGGGTACACTGTGTGTGGGTACTGTGCACTGGCTTTGTTAAGCCATTTCATTTACGTAGCTCATGCAAGACTTTGCCACCAGCCACGCCGTTCTTGTGATATGAGTAAGGGTATTGAACACAGGACATGGCTCAAGGACATTATCTGTGTACACCACTGATAGGGGCATATTATCAAGCATGGCGTTAAAATTATCGCCGCTTTAGCGGCAGAAAACTGCAGCTAAAGCGGCGATAATGGGCTTGATAATATGCCTGTGAGAATTCCAATAGAAGCCCATGTTGGCACCAGAACATGGGCTTCTATTGGAATTCTCCAGGGCATATTATCAAGCCCATTATCGCCGCTTTAGCGGCAGTTTTCTGCCGCTGAAGCAGCGATAATTTTAACGCCGTTTCTTGATAATATGCCCCACAGTGCTTTGCAAAATGTCATGCCCTAGAGATACGTCTGCCAGAGATTCTGCCTGTACAGAATACCAACATCGCATTGTCGTAGTCTGTATGGAATGTGGATAGGGCATGGCAGAATGTTGTATCCTGTGCACACTGCATAGAGAGCAGAGTCAGTTCAGTTTACTTCAGATTTATCGGTTGTAATAAAAACCTTCAAATGTCAACATAATTCTTCAAACACTATCTCACCATATTATACAAAAAAAAAGGTTTCAACCAATTCAAAAAGTGCATATCAGTCAGTTACAGTTGTTGGGTTTCGTCCCTTAATAGATTGTTGATGTATGTTTTGCCGGAGTCCACCAAATCGAAACAATATGTAATTCATTTCTTAAATCCAGACTCCTAAAAAAGTACCATTTCCTCCTGATCGGGGTGTATTTCGATGGCTAACCGTATATGTTTTTATACAAAGACCTCTCATTTCCATGATCGTTCTGAAATCCCTCACAGCTTAAATATTTAATATTTTAAGTGAGGCACAGGGAAGTATTGCCAATATGCAAACAGATGCAAATGCGAGATGTAATACCAAGATTTTATAGATTTTCGTAGGCCTCAAAGTGAACATCTGTCAGTCCCCTCCTAAACACATTGTCTAGACGGACAAACCATTATTAAGCCCAATGTTTTGCTCTCGACTTGCTCGGCGGCATCAATTTTATCACACCAATGCAAGCACGTTTTATTTCGTAAAGACTAAGGTAGGGCACAAGGCATAATGAAACTAAGGTAATTCACTGAACAGAACTTTGTGTAAGGGATGTTAAGGTTCTCCATCAAGGTGAGACCTTGAACAGACAAAGAAGTTTTCCAGTTTTTCAAATCTGCATAAAATTAAGTTACTACACTACATTGTTTTTTTTACCACACCAATGATATCATAAATGAAATCACAGCATTTGAGATAAAAGCTTGTCTGTACAAAAATGGCTCTGTACTTGCTATTTGTACAAAATAGATCAACAAACTTGCTAAATGCTTCTTTCTTCACAGAAAACTGAATAAGGTGAGGCAACCAGGTTTTTGCCAATTCCCATTGTAAAAATTGGTCTAGAGTTGTTTTTTGGAGAACTTTATATCCCTGGTAAAAATAAACTTTGATATGTTCATGTTTTTGGCTGAATCATAACTTAGGGCTCTGAAAGTTCAATGTCTGCAGGAGTGACAAAACTACAGCTGATAACTCTACAAAAGTAGGGTAACATTTCTTTGCTGTCCTCAAACTGAAGTCATGCCAATTAATGATGTGGCAGCTTCAGTACCATCCCCTTCTTTGCTACTATAAGTACCATGGCTTAGGTAACATAATTTCTCTTGGTGGCATGCTACTTTGCATCATGATTGTTCGCCAAGTGACTCATTGATTACAAGTACCATAATGCACCTCATATAAGTTACCACCATGAGCCAATCGTAATCGGCTGCAGCTTTTATGTGTAGGAGGAGATCCTTGTTGCAGGGGGAAAACGAGGCAAAGCCCCCAACAGACATTACCCCCTGGCAACACCTTTCTAAAAAAAAAACAAAAAAACAGGGGTCGGTAGAGAAACGCATATACAACTCTTGAGTGTAAACTCAGCAATTTTCTGTGTCAGGCCGTCAGAGGGTGGGAAGAAATCTAAATATATTAAATGTATTTTTTTTATATGAATTTTGTGCTTTTAGTTCCGTAGCGGGTTGTGGGTTTATCGGGAAATAGGGTGCGAAGTATTTTAATTATTTTAAATGTATTGATCAATTTGTATTTATTAATATTTGTTTTATTAATATTTTATAGCATTAAAAGTGTAAAATAATGTATTATTAATTAATTAATATCTGGTTGTTAATTATTTTTAATTAATTAATTGTAAATTGATTATGGTAATTGTCTAATTAATTTTAGGTGTGTGTTGTGGTGTTTGTAGGTGTACATTTTTAGAGGTAATTTATTTTTAATGTATCAATTAATAATTGTTTGTTAATTAATTGTTAATTAATTGTTAACTCATTATGGTAATTGTGTAATTATTTTTAGGTGTGGCTTGTGTTTGTAGGTGTAAATGGTTGGAAGTAATTTACTTTTAATTTATGAATTATTGATTGCTTGTTAATCAATTTTAATTAATTAATTGTTAATTAATTATGGTAATTGTGTAATTAATTTTAGGTGTGTGTTTTGGTGTTTATAGGTGTGAATGGTGTGAGTTGTTTGTGTTAAATCAATATATAGTTGTTAATTGATGTTAATTAATAGATAAATATTCCTTTGTTATATGTTTTTTTAAAAGGAGTAAAGGCTGGGAATTAAATACATTTTATTACTTTAATTATTAGTTGTTAATAGTAATTGATTGTGATTTTAAGATAAGTTTTAAATGTGTTTTTATTATTTGATAGTTTGATTTAGTTTGTATCGTGGAAATTATAGTATTAAAGTGTGCGTAGTAGATTAATGTTTATAAGTTTTTTATTATAGGAATTTTGGAATTGTTTATTAATTTAAAATATGTAAATAAATGTAATTAAAAAATGTGAAGTGTTTTATCACTGGTGTGGTGTTATAGGTTAGGAAATTAAATACATACATTTATTTGTATTTTAAAAACAATATTTATTGGTAAATGTATTTATTATTTTAATATATATAGCATTTGTAAGTTTTTGTTATATGTATCTACTATTGTTATGTGTTCTTTTTCGATGTTTTAAACATGTAATTTTAATTTTTTAAATATTGATTATTAATTTGTATTATATTTTGGATTATATATATATATATATATATATATATATATATATGTTTTCGAAAGTCACTGTGGGGAGCCGCTCACCCTCCTAACGACGCCGGTGCCAGCAGCGGGCACAGTCCCGCTATGTATATTTTCAAAGAAGTCGTTATCCCAAGCTTCAGAATAACTTCCAGCGGCACACCAGAGGACGAGTTCAATAAAGATTTATTGCCTCAAACACAAAACAGTACGACGCGTTTCGGCGAAGCCTTTGTCAAGCAGTTTGACCTGCAATGTATATTTCAGTCTGTTTTTCTATAACGTTTTTCTTTGGGAAGTATTGTTTCTCTGTTCATAAACGGTAACCCCTATTTCTATGGGGAATTGGGCACAGGTCAAACTGCTTGACAAAGGCTTCGCCGAAACGCGTCGTACTGTTTTGTTTTTGAGGCAATAAATCTTTATTGAACTCGTCCTCTGGTGTGCCGCTGGAAGTTATTCTGAAGCTTGGGATAACGACTTCTTTGAAAAAAAAAAAAAAAAAAATATATATATATATATATATATATATATATATATATATATATATATATATATTAATATATATATATATATATATATATATTATCTACTGGCGGTCGCCAGAAGATGGTTATTTTGAATAACTTTGGCGCCGGTTGACGAACCCTCGTGAAATTTTCAAAACAAATGGGGCGCTCCGTTCAGCTCCTACCCTGAAAGTCTCGGGGTGATTCGTCAAGCGGGGCCCGAGAAAAAGGGGGGGTCCCAAAACGCGTTTTCCCCATGCATTTTTCCATAGGACCTTTAGTCGCAGCTACAGCCCGAACGGCTGAACAGAATTACGTGAAATTTGGCAGCGAGGTAGCCATAAGGTCAAGGAAGTACCTTTTGCAGGTCTGGTGTAAATCTGTTCATTATTTCCTGAGAAAATAGCATTTAAAAGCATATCAATATCTATACGCGCGCACCGTGCGCGCACTGTGCGCGCACCCTGCCGTGCGCGAGCGCAATTCTGATTGGTTGTTAGATGTCGGTAAACATTCGAATCGGTCAAAACCAGGAAGTGTCGGCCGCCATTTTGTCTCTCGCAGTCTGAGGGGGTGAAAAAAAAAGGTGGAGAACGTGAAAAGGGGGCAGAGTGGACAGTTCCTGACCCCCTAGCCTTGGTCAGGGGGTCACAGAAGAGGGTCGCAAAGCGCACGGTGCGCGCACGGTGAAAAACCTGAAAAAAAAAAATTTAATAAATACATAACTTAGCATTTAAAAAACCTACAAATTCACTGAAAAAACCATAGGTTTCACACACGTTATAGATACGAATTAGCATTTAAAAAACCTTGCAAATTCACTTAAAAAACCATAGGTTTCACACATGTTATAGTTAGCTGGACATTTCACTCGTAAAAAACCAATGAAATTCCCCCGTTATAGTTAGTGCAGGCAACTATAACTCACGCGACCGCAATCCTCTGCTGATGACGTCAGATATTACATCACTGATGACATATGTGTGTTTATGAAAAATAAATATTTGTAATATATGTATAGCTAAAGATTAATGGAAGAAGACATGGGTAAATAAGTGTCTAAATACAGTGATGTAATATCTGACGTCATCAGCAGAGGATTGCGGTCGCGTGAGTTATAGTTGCCTGCACTAACTATAACGGGGGAATTTCATTGGTTTTTTACGAGTGAAATGTCCAGCTAACTATAACATGTGTGAAACCTATGGTTTTTTAAGTGAATATATATATATATATATATTTGTGTTTAAGTGTGAATAGTATTTTTTTCTACTACGGTATCCACTACTTCCCCTGCTGTTGCACTCATTGGAGTGGGAATAGTAATTTTTTTCCCCTCCGCTATCCAACACTTTCTCTACTGTTGCACTCACTGGAGTGGGAATAGTAATGTTCACCCCTTTGCTATCCAACACTTTATCTACTGTTGCATTCACTAAAGTTGAAAATTTAATTTTAAAGACTTTTAAATAGTTTAATGTTTTAATTTATAATATAATGTTTTTATATTAGATTTTATATTATTGGTGTGTATATATATATATATATATACATTTTTATAAATACAATTATAAAATAAATTAAAATAAATAGTTTAGTAATTGTTTAAAAGTAAATATATATATCACATTTTATATACGTATGTTTAATTTTTGTTATAGTTATTAAATGTATATCAAATCTGATGTATTCTTTTAAAGTTAATTTTATTTTTTTATATACTTAATATAATGTTTTATTTATACATTAAAATCGATGTTTTGCACAACTATATTTTGCATCAATATACGATATTTTTGTACTTACAATAATAGATATAGGATTTTGACATTTTTGAAATCGATATTAAAAACTCAATTTTTGTGTATGGGGATATTTTGAGTATCTCTCTGTTATCCTTTAGCTCGGTTATCAGGGGCACACCAGCCAGGACATAAAATGTGCATCATTTCCATGGCATTTAAGTACATTGTGGGAGGAGACAGACTATAAGGTAATCTGTGACAAAACCATTTCACACTAGCCTTAAGTTTAACATGATGGCTCAAAGACACCTTCCACTCCACTGCCATACTCATCTCGGCAAAAACAAAAGATTTGATCATGTCTGCCTGATGGCTTAAACTTCAGATCAAGTTCAAGATCATATACATCACTGGCGAAGCCTTACCCTACAACATACCCACCTTCTTAACCAATCTCCTCATGCTATCCGGAGGCGTAAGACTCTCATGAAGCAAGACCTCCTTAACATCAGACACATCTAAGTTCATGTCTGTTTTAGCTTCGGAACAATTGTTCTCAGGAGCTACACCCACTTTTTGAAACTCTCTGCCACTTCACTTCATATGCAGCCTCAACTACCTGTCTTTCAAAAAAAGGCCTCAAGACTTACCTCTTTAAATATTACCTATATGGAGAGTAATCACTCTTCACTGCAGCTCACTGCAGCTAACGTAGAACAGTCACCTCCTGCACTGCCCCCCGCTTTTCCCAAAGACACATCCAACCACATTAATTTACCTATTTTAAGCTGCTTTACTATTGTTGAACCCCGCTTTTGCCACCCCATCTGCCTCCCATCATCCTTCGCCCCCACTGGTCCCTTCCATTCCGAATCGTGCCGCCCTGGATCTTCCTGAGAACTGTTTGGTTGTTTGTAAAGCTCTTTAATATCTGTCCGGGGACAATGCACTATACATATTCTGCAAATAAATAAATTTTGCATATTTACTAAGAAATGAGTAGTCCCTTCTGGATTGCAGCAGTACAGTAGCAAAATCAAAATGTAAATATACAAGATCGCAGAATCTGCAGGTGATGGCCTCTATCTGACCTTTGATTTACTGCCTCTTGTCATTTACACCAGAATGTATCAATAAATGGATAAAAACAGAGATAGGAAATAATGTATGCACATCACCTTGTGACAGCTCCTCAATGCTTCAAAGTGCCTTCTTCAAAAGCCCTTGAACTCGGTGGAATCTAAAATCCTACTGAAGAAAGAAAGGTGCTTGAAAGCCCAACACACATGACTAAAGCACACACTTAGGGGCTCATTTTGATGGCGGGAGGACCGCCACCACCAGCCATGCAGTGGCAATCCGTCCGCCATCAAACGTGGATTTACCGCCCGCCAGATCTGGATGGCGGTGGATCCAGACTGTGACCGTGGCGAATGCAAATACCGTCCGCCATGGAACCGCAACAGCCAATCCTTACCGATTGCCTGGCGGAGCGGTCTGCATACGTAAAATGGTGGTAAAACCGTCATGGAAAGGCTGGCGGGGATTGGTTTTGGGTGGCGTTGCTGTCCCCCAATGTGTTGGGGGAGGTGTTCGTGCACTAGGTGGTACCCATGATACCCCGCTACATTTCAGTGCACTAAGTGACAGGCACAGTGTGGTGCCTGCCACATACTGCAGTGAAATGCACAACATGCATTTTCAACCTTGTGGCGGGTGCTGCTGTCAGCAGCACTGCCGCAATGTTGAAATGCAAAATGTGACTGCCAAGGTGGCGGTCGCATCCTAATTTGGTGTGCGGAAACGGCGCATGCATTGCGGATGGTCCCGATCACCACCACGATGGCGGACAGACCCCAGTCCATCCGCCATCGTAATCGATGCCTTAAATTGGCTTCAATATTCTAAGCACAGCAGCTTTAGGCACGCACAAAGTGTATGCATGGCATGTAGGGAGTGACTCTTGCGTACAAAGAAAGCTGCTGTACCGATAGCAGGAGGGCACTCTAATACATAGCTTCAGTACAAACTGAGAGATCGGGTAAAAATGGGAGGCAGCCCAAGCTTCCCTCACAGAGAACCATTACGACACAGATAAGAAGTCTCAGGGATCAAGAGGTCATTCGGGGTGCAAAAGGGTCAAACTTTCATTGCACCTACAGTACCATTGCACCACAGCCAGCAGCAGTGCAATCTTTTCACATATGCACACACAGAACACGTACCACATAGCTATCAGCAGTGTAAATGTGAAGAAGGTAAGTCCACACAGGTAAGTAAAAATCTTTTCATTAATGTAAAATATGCATCAACGCACGGAGCAGCACAAGCAACAGGTGTTGCCTTACACAAACCGGATACTGACCGCCAATCCTGGAACCTGCCCACATCACATAATAAACATTCCATCTATGCGTTCTACATACCCCTCGAAAGGATGCCATCCCAATGCCACAGTAAGCTTCTTTCAAACATTAAAAAAGTACCACATGAGTTATGTTATGTTAGCATGTTTTGTATAGCGCACAGCTGCCTCAGCAAAGAGGTGTCCCAGCGCTGAAGCAGAACATAGAGGCTGGAATCAGAATAAGGCACTAGGCTGTGGGGAAAAGATGAGTTTTAATAGCTCTGCGAAAGGCCATGTAGTTCTCCGTGGCACGAATGGAAAATGGCAGAGCATTCCAGAGCTTAGCAGCCAGTAAACAGAAAGAGCGCCCGCCCGACCGTGCCCTACTTATATGAGGCACAGTCACCAGATGTTGTCCCGCTGAGCGAAGTTGGCACGTGGGGGAGTAAGGTGACAACAGATTGGACAAGATGGCCGGAGAGGAAGATTTCAAGATTTTGAATGCAGTGCAGAGGACCTTAAATTCCACTCAGGTGACAACAGGCAGCCAATGCAACCAACGGATTGCCCTAGAGGTACGGCAGGTTCTCGAAAGACCCAGCAGGGTTCAAGCTGCTGCATTATGAACTCGCTGTAATTTTAGGGTTTCAGTCTTGTTTGCCCCTAAGTACAGTGCATTGGCATAATCCAGTCTAGATAAAATGGAGGCCTGAATGATCATTTGCCCGACGGATGGGTCAAAAAACCCAAGCAATGGTTTAAGCCCCTGAAGTATGCCAAAGCAGGTCCCTGCAACTTTCTTGGTTTGAAACTGAAAGCTAAGGTCCAGTCGACCCAGACACCAAGATCTTTCACCACCTGCTTAGGAGTAGGTGCACAGCACAATATGGCCGGCCACCACCAATCCCCCCACAGCTCTTGATGATTTCCCACCAGTAGGACCGCTGACTTGCTGGAGTTCAGTTGGAGACAATTGTCAGTCATCCACTCGGCGACAGCCGTAAGATCATCCTGAAACTTAGATGCTGCACCCCCGGTGTCGTCCGACAGAGCAACCACCAGCTGTGTATCATCAGCATATGATACAATAGTAAGCCCTCTGCTCCTTGCCAGGACCGCCAAAGGTTGGACATAAAGGTTAAAAAGCATGGGGCTCAACGCAGAGCCCTGCGGGACCCCTTGTTTGTTGGCATGGAACGTGGAGGCGAACGGAGGGGCTACGACCTGGACGGTCCTGTTAGAAAGAAAAGAAGCAATACAAGCTTGTGTCACTTTGAACAGGTACAGTACAGGCAGCAACAGTGTGGTCTTCCTTTACACAGTCATTACTCCAATGGCATCAACAGTGCACATTTTCTATACACAGAACCGATATCACCTCTGCAGTAGCATCACGAATTCCTGATGCACACAAAGAACATCAGCTTAATGTTGAGAAGCTACTCTCAGAAGTTGAGTCACATCATGGTGACTGCATTGATAGGAGTCCGAGGCAATGGAGCCAGTTGTAGGTGGAGGGATGTGGGATCTAGAGAGGCGCTGGTCAGATACTATTTTAGATGCTACTCCTGTTTGTTATACTGTCTAGATGCTCAGCCACTTACACCACCTTCTTAACCAGAATAGTAGTCCTGAAGGAATAATGATGTGGAACAGAGCTTCTCATCTGAGGTTTGCATAGGTGCAAGCATGGCTCTCTCAGCCTGGGAGAGTATATCCAAACATAAGACACTCTTTGCCACGGTATGGGGATATTAATTTTGCACCCATGGAGATATAAATATGGGTTCTGTTTACACCGTGGATTCAAAATCAATAATGTTTATAGGCTGAACCATGAGAATGCCTTCAGTAGAAGTTAAGAAATACTGGTGGAATTCTGTTGTTGATGCTGCTAGTAACTCCTCATTCTCTTCTTTAGTAATCCAGAGGGATTTTTGCTGCTTTAGCCAAATTTTACAGACCTTGCAGTTCCAGAGAGTGACGGTAATCCAGCTACCGGCTTCTTCAGGAATTCATGGCAACCCATAATTTACAGTTTAGCTGAAAGAGAGCCCCACAGTAAATCAGTTGGAATCCCACCCCTCAAAACTCATGGTGTATCACTTCATTTAGAAGTAGGTGATGCACAGGGTTTACACTGATGGTGCTTCCCTTGGATCTGTCCAAGAAAACTTTGACCTGATGGTCCAGTTACACATGGGCTGCCAAATCATGGTGAGGGCCACTCTGCACTCTTTTGGACAGAGCAACTGTCACTAAATTTCCCTGCCGATCACAATAAAACTTGTCTGTCATGGTCATTGGGTTTTTTTAGTTTTGGAAAAAAAAATCCTGCTTTTAGAAGTTGTGTCTTGAACACAAAAAACCTTAGGGATAGAATAAGACCAGAAGAACCTTTGTGGAAATCTCACCTGCTGGTGTTGTTGCATCAAGAACAAAGTAAGGGACTTGCTTGACTTAAATATTCCAACTAGGCTGTTGAAGGCCCTGAAACTATTACACATGATACGTGGGTGAGAAAAAAAAAGGGGCTCGCTCCCATGTATCAAAAGAAATCAAAACAACACAAGGGCTGAAGCAGAGATGTGTCCTGGCCCTGACCTAATATAATTTGTTTCTCTTTGAGCTCACTTCTACATTAAATGGAGTAAACTCTCATTCCCCCAACTTGGGGGGCCTCCAGTTAACAAACGTATTATACGCAGATGACCTAGTTCTCATAAGTAGAACTAAGGTCGGCTTGCAGCGTTTGTTTGATGCAACTTTTGCTTATTCCACAAGAAACAGTCTGACAATTAAAAGAAAATAAATCTTAATAGTACAAGAAAAAAGTGCACAGAAGTACACCTAGGTTCTTGGACCTGAAAAAATGGAATTAGTAAAAAGTTTCAAGTACCTTGGTGTCTATTTTAATGGGAATGGAGAATATCGGGACCAATTGGGAAAAAGGTAATGCTCTGGCTTTGGGTCTAAGGTCTCTTTACAGCAATTTAAAGGGTCCAATGCCTACACCAATTTTGCATGTGGCACAGGCTACGATTCTCCGCACCTTGGCCTAGGGGGTGAAGCACTCAGAGGCAGAGACTGTGCCACCTTGGATAGAATGGTACTCAAAATATACAGGTCCATTTTCCAACTACCACCAAACACATCTCCTGCACAAATCAGGATGGAGTTTGGCACTGCTGAACAGTCCCTGGCTCAGAAGGCTGCCTTTGCAATCTGCTGCCACAAGCTAAGGAAGGCACCTGAGAGCTCTTTAAAAGATCACCTATGGCAAGAACTGATTCACAGGCCGAACTCCCCAGCACGTGTCTACTTGAAACAGGTTTTGCTTTCTCTCAGCATAACTAAAGTCTGGGACCTATTTCTAGGCCTTTGGAGTTTAAAAAACGAATCAAATCCAGCTCACAGTGCCTATCAATGCTTGAGTACAAAGTCAGACTGTCCACGCGGAGTCACAGCTGGATGATACTTCAAAACTAAATTAGGTTAAAACCTCAAGGCTACCTGGGTGACACATACAACAATCTTGTTAAAGTACACTTCCTGAAGTATAAGCTGGGCCTCTTACCCCTTTTAAGACATCTACACCCATGGAGTAGGAGTCCAGGGAGTCTGACATCTGCTGCTATGCAGGGAAGAGTCGGAGGACAGTGTTCACGTCTTATGCCTATGTAAAGCAAGAATGGAGGTTCGACATGTGCTTCTGCAAAGGAAGTGGAGAGATTGGGGCTTAAGGTCATGCAAGGAGGCGGTGCTGGCCTGGTTTTATCCTACAGACGCAGATCTGAATTGTGCTATGGTCAAGTTTTTACAGGGATTTGGTAAAAAGCCAGCGATTAAGAAATAAGCAGGAGGCCGGGCAGTAGTAATTGCTTGAGAGATTATACATGCACTTACACCTTAAATTCCTCCCAGTAACTAGTTTTCTCTACAACTGACCATGGCGATAGCACTTGCACTTTAATTCCAAAAGTTTCAGACTTTCAAACTGATGATACATTTTTCATGCACATATCATACACAGGCCTGATGTTCATAAGGGTTTTTAGTTCCCGGCGACTCGTTTTGACAGTAACTTACCATGGCGAAAGCACTTGCACTTTAATCTCAAAAGGTACCATTCTCAGTAATTTGTTTTGACTGCAATTGACCATAATCATAGCCATAATATCAAAAGGTACCATTCCTGTCCTCCCAACATGCCATTTTGACTTTCGGCCATTATGATGGTGTTCCCAAACTCAAAGCTTGCCTCAGACCACACTACATGTATACCCTTTTTAGTCCAGCTCAAGCAGATTTTATCTTCTTTACCACTGCACCTTTTAACGCTTGAAAACGTCTTTGAGCTTTTTCTCTATTTTTAAATGGTGTCTGTGTGATGGTCGCTTTGCTCTCTTTGAAACTTATTTTTTTTAATCTTAAACAAGCTTTCCTAATGTTAAGGGGTTTTAATTATTTTCATGAACTTTTAATTTTTGGCGATGATGATTTAATTGTATGTGTTGTTGCATTGGTGTTTATCATGTACTTCATTGGAATGGTTTTTATTAATCATGGAATATAGAATTATCTATCAACTCAATAGTCAATTATTTTCCCAAGAACAGGAGGACACTGGAGGATACTAGAATAAAATGGGATGTGTTTAAAGTGATGATTTAAGGGTTGTGTATTAATACTGTTCATGGCTTCAGGCCAACATGGCACAGGAAGCTGAGAAAGTTGGACCTGGACCTGGAAACTAGGAGTGCTGCAGTTAACTCATTAAAGGAATCTGCACTTATCAACAGAGAAAAACATGAAGAAACGTTGAAAAGAAAACGGTGCTTGGGTTATAGGGAAAATGCAGAAAGAAAATATGCTGCGAGGGACAGGCATACTTAATAAGAAATTATGCTGACAGACATCCAGTGACATCAATGAGAGGGCACGTTTACTCAAGCGTCATCAGAAACATTTTTAAAAATGTTACCCACATATTCATGCTCAAACTATTCCTCTGAGAGAGAATATGTGGAGGCCTATTGGGGCGGGGGTGCCCATTTACTAAGGTAGAGTAACCACAAACATTCAGAAAGTGAAAGTAAACCCTTGTTTTCAGACAGTGGCAACCCCACACAAGTAATATGAATATGCTTCACCATAGACCCCCCCCTACTGTGACATTGAACAAAATGTAGTAGTCAGTAAATGTGAACAGACAAAGGTGTGTCCCTGTTGCCACGTGTGCCATAGAGGACATGCACAATGCCAACGAAGAATGACCCAACCGCTCCTTGTTTGGTTGAAAGGTTACACAGTTGTATATTACACTCTAACCTCACATTAATAAATGTGAGCAGAAACCAGGAATATATAAGTAGAGCTATTAGACAGCAGGTATGATAAGATATTGTAAAAAATATGTTTATTTGATAAGCAGCAATAATAATACTGCTAAACAATTCTTAATGCGTAA
Source organism: Triturus cristatus (assembly GCF_964204655.1). Lineage (NCBI taxonomy): Eukaryota > Metazoa > Chordata > Amphibia > Caudata > Salamandridae > Triturus > Triturus cristatus. The sequence goes on from NC_140583.1 coordinate 745,781,067, forward strand.
ACGTAAGGCACAACAATGACTTGAAAATTCAATACGAATTTGCATTAAAATAAAATAGAATTATAAGCAGGTTTCTTCTAGTCATGCGATATTTGCAGAGCCAAAACATTCTGATTGTGACTCGCTGAATATTACTTGTTATTTTCAGCTGATTTTATTCACTAATTGTGATTTGAAAAGTGTATGATGTGATTGTTTCAGACTTTCAAAGTGATGATACATTTTTCATGGACATACCGTACACGGGCCTGATGTACTTAAGGGTTTTTAGATCTGGCTGGACAGCATGGCTGTCACCAGACCCTATATGCTCAACCTAAGAAGAGCTTTCAGAAGTACTGCAGAGGAGGACTTTGGCTCCTCCTACAAGTTGATGGACAGCCTTACATGTTTTAATTGGCCAGAAGTTGTGTTGACCAGGGCCGTGTCTTGTTGTCTGAGCCAGAGCTCTTTATCAAGTCTAGCTATTGTGTAAAACACAGCTTGGCCTTCAGGGTAAATACATGGCAATGAAATGTCACATGTCTCCTAGATAATAAGAACATGATGGTGTTTGTTCCTCTCAGGCAGGAGCACACATGGAGGAGGGCTGTCAGGAGGAATGTGTTGCTGTATTGCAGCCCTGGCACATCCCTCCTTACCATTCTTCAGAGATATTTTAACATGAGACTCCTTGTTAATTCCTAGAAATAAGATTTATGAACTGTATAGACTTTTTTTAGGATCCTTGGCTCTCAAAAGTGAATACAATTATTAATTTTGATGTCATATTTATTTATTTTTAATTACATTACTAATGTTATATTTAATTCACTTCAAACTATAAAAGACCATCCTACCTATTAATGCTACCCTTTTCTTAACTAGAAAACCTTACTACTCATTAATACTACCTATCCCTGGACCCTTAAAGTCTTACTATGGCTTAACACTACCCATCAGTTAACCCTAAAAACTTTGCACTACAACTCGAGTGCTACCCTTCTATCAACCCTAAAAACCCCTTAAAATCCCTGGATGCCACCCTACCTTGAACCCTAAAATCCTGTTACTACACCTTAACGCAACCCATCTCTGAAGTATAAACATCTTTACAACCACTTAAAACTACCCCTTCACTGAACCCTAAAGACTCCACACTACCCCTTAAAACTACCCTTTCCTGAACCAGAAAAACATCCCACTCCTTAATGCTACCCATTCATGAACCTCAAAACCCCTTACTATTCCTTAATGCTAAACATCCTTGATTCCTAAATACCATTACCACCCCTCAACGCAAGCCTTCCCTAAACCCTAAAATCTCTTGCTACTAATTAATGCTTCTATTTCCTGACAACTAAAAATCGAAATCTAAACTTCTTACTACCCCTTAATGCTACCATTCCTTTACCAAAAAATAACACTTACTACCCTTCACACTACCCTTGTGTGAACCCTAAAGCCCCTTGCAAGTGCTTAGGGCTACCCACCCTTGTACCCTAAAAACCCTTACCACTGCTTGCAGCTACGCATTCCCTGAACTGTAAACACCCCTTACTACTCCTTAAAGCTACCTGTCACTAAACCCTAAAATTCCATATTATCACTTAAAGCTACCCTTCCCTGAGCCAGAAAATGTACTACCCCTTAATACTAAAAACTCTTACTATTCCTTAACGTTATATATCCCTGAACCCTAAAAATCGGTTACACCCATCCCTGAACCCTAAAACCTCTTACCACCACTTAACAATACCTATCCCTGAACCCTAAATAATACTTATTACCCCTTAATGCTACCCTTGCCTGTAAGGGTTGAGGTATACCCGATACCTCAACCCGACAAACCCCGAAATGCTACCCTTTCCTGAACTCTAGAAATTCCTAACTAGCCCTTAACACAACCTGTCTTTGAATCCTAAAAACCCTTACTACCTCTTGACGGCACCCATCCCTTAACCTTACAAACCAATACTCCCCCATTACACTACCCTTTCCTAATCCATAAAAATCTCTTACTACTCCTTAATGCTACCCTTTCCTGAGCCCTATTCTGTGCTACTCCTTAAGGGTATCCTTCCCTAAACTCTAAAAGACCATTTACTATCCCTCAACACTAGCCTTTCCTGAACCCTAAAAACCCCTTGCTACCTCTTACAGCACCTCTTCCCTAATCCCTAGAAATCCTATACAAACCCATAACACTAGTCTTTCCTGATCTAGCACAGCCTTAAACCTTAAACACCCCTGATTACTCCTTAACGCCACCCATCTCTAAAACCCTAAGATGCACTTACTACTGCTAAATGCTACCCTTACCTGAACTCAGCAAACCCTTACTACCCTCTAATGCTGTCCATCCATGAAGCATAAATGCCCTTAAACCCTAAAAACCCATTGCTACCACTTAACGTTATCTCCCCTGAACCCTACAAACCCCTAACCACTGCCCTTCCCTTAAACCTACAAACCCTTTACTAGCTTTAAAAGTATCCATTTTCAAACCCTAAAAATTCTACAACTGTTCCTTAATCCTTAACAAACCCTTACTGCCACTTAATTGTACCCATCCCTGAACCCTTAAACACTTACCATCCCTAATACCTATCCTTCCCTGAACTCTAGAAACCATTTACTGCCGTTCATGCAACCCTTTCCTGAACACTACAAATTCCTTAACACTGTTGTTCCCTTACTACCTCATAACACTACCCTTTGCTGAATCATAAAAACTTTCTACCCCATAACACCACTCATCCCTGAACCCGAAATCTATTACTACTCCTTAATGTTGTTCATCTGTGAAACCTACAACCCCTTTACTAACACAAAACACTACCCATACCTGAACCCTTTAAACCCATACTACTTTTCAATACTTTTCCCTAAAAAACATTTTTACCCCTTAATAGGAATAGTACTCTTTCCTGCCCCCTAAAAACTCCTCACTACTACTTAATGTTATTATCCATTAACCCTAACAATCCCTTACTGACCCATAAAGCTACAGTTCTTTGAAGACTAAAATCCTGTGGTTACCACTTAACATTACCATTTTCTGTAATCTACAAACCCTAAATACTCCTTAATGAGACTCTTCCCTGAATCCGAGAAACCCCTTAAGACTACTGTTTTACCTTGATTTCTTATAATGCATCCTTTCCCTAGTTATCCATTACCTGCTGCTAAGCCAGTATGAATGTGAAGTGTATGTGGAATGTTAGAATGCTTGATAAGGGAGTGGAATGTTGGAGTGGTGCAGATCGGAGCTTCCAAATCCCTTCTACTTCCACGGACGGAATGATTCCACAGTCACACACGCACACACACATCACACGCTGGTGGGGCCCATTACACCAACATTCACCCTAAATCACTCTATCCGTGCCTTGTAAAGGAGCAAAACACTTTCATAATACACTTATCCAATCTGCCTGTACTTTGAGGTCAATGGCATCTGCTTAGTTGCTTATGAATCTAGCAAAATACATTTCAAAGAATAATTTCAATAAAACATGACAAGAAATAACCACCCGAGACAGGAATTCAAACAGATTGTTCATCTATCTAAAATTATTGCAAGAAAAGCCAATTAAATGCAAATTCATTTCTCTCATAATTACCTATTCTGTCTAATTGTCAGATCCTAAGTCAGAATCGGTCCTCAGTAGGAGAAACAGAGTTTCCTGCAGTCATGTAGAGTCTCCGTCCTCTTCGTCAGCATAGGGACCTCGCGTCATCAGCTCAGGAAGAAGTGGCAGTAGACCTCTCTAGTCTACTAGTATTTATACAGAATTTTTACATTCTAAGTAACATTTCTTTATTCAGAACGGATGAGTGGCGGAAATAATGTCATCTTGGTACTTTTTGATATTATACGGGAGGTTCTCACACATAGATTGTCCCAAATAATGAATAGCAGAATTGAACGTCCATGACTAATTCGCTACATCTACGGATGTCTCTACTAGGTGAATTTGTATCAAAAATGGGTTCACACTAAGTTCGTATCCATTTTTCCCTCTTCCAGGGTCTTTTGGCAGACATCCCAGACTTGTCATCATGCTTATGGCTTTTCAGTTCATCAGAGGTGCAAGGTCACAGGCAGAGCGAAGCCTTTCTGTAAATTTCCAGCAACTCCAATGCAGGCTGCGGGTGGTGGCCATTTTGCGACAGGCCACAATGGACAACTTAAGCAAAAGTAGACATAAAACAGAATTACTGCACAGAAATGATTATACAGTGTTATTCCCCTGCTAATACCCTTATGTGTATGTATTTATCTAGCCATTTGCGACATCAAAAGCCATTAATGCATATTAATTATAAGCGCAAACACAATAACATCACATAAGCAACATCCATTTCTGTCAGTTTGCTCACCAACTTAGTTCACTTATTATTTTAGCCATGCAATAGCATTCCCACGTGTAATTCTCTTGTTAATAAGGTTGATTAGACAACATTCAATAAAACTTTAATACTTAATGATTAATCAGTAGTACTTTTAGTTATAACATGCGAAAATGAAACAGGTATTCAGGTTTAAAGTAAAAACCCTGCTCCATCAATCCCCCCTTTGGTGATATATAATCACCACAAAAATAAAAAAAATAAAAAAAACCAAAAAAATCAATTTAGTTTCCCCTTTTGGAAGAACTCAAAATATCTTCTTGTTCAAGATTTAGACCCTAGTTTCCATCTCATCTTCTTTCTTAGTTTCTATATACATGCTTTCTCTTAGCTCTTCTTATTCTATTTCTTGTAGATCTCTTTCTGGTTTCTTCTGTCTCTTTTTAACATTTTCTCTTGTGATTTTCTTTTTATTTCTTCTATATCTACAACACATACACCCTAATGTAAGGATCAATAATGCAACAATTACACAGGTTAATGGAAATAAAATCTTACCAAAAATGGTACTACCTATTTTAGCTATAAAATTCTTAATAGCAATCATCTTATTAGACATTTTAGTCCAGATACTTTCAGCTTCTAGTGGTACTAATTCTTCATGCAAATCAGTAATATTTTTGATATAGACTTTTAGATCTTTACTTTCATCAGGAATGTAAGTGCAACAATGTTGAACTTTCAGCATTCCACAGACTCCACCCTCTTTTGCCAAAAGAATGTCAAGGGCAAGTCGATTTTGCAATGCCATAGCGCGTAAAGCAACCATTTCAGTATTTACCACAAGAAAGCCTCCAGCGGTGCTTGCTGATAAGCGATCTACTACTGTTGACAACTTCCGAATGCCATATGCATTTAGTGAAATTCCCACTGCTGGAATTAAAGCTCCAAAAATATCTCCTACAATTTCTGCCCATGTTTCTCTTCTATAGCGTGTTAATGTGTTAGAATGTTCAGCATCATCTACTCTATCCATGTGAAAAATCTTTGGAAAGACCAGGCCAACATAACATGTACCAAACCAATGGTCAGGCAAATGGTAATAAGCCTTGTTCCCACAAATATAATACACTCCCGGGAAAACTGGATCTTCTCCTCCTCTAAATCCCCATCCGGTGCAATAAAGTATGTATCATGGCACTCACTTGTCCCTATGAAATAATAATCATACTGGGATCTCTTCCTAGTAATGCACAGTTTGCCTTTCTGTGGGGCATCTATAGCCATAGTTGGACTGGCTCCATTCTTCAACTCCTTTTCTTTCTCAATATCCCACATTGTGTCACTCATTTTATGCCCTTCTGATTTCTTGTGCATGTTCAATCTTCTTCTCTCAACCATGTCTAGAAAATTCTTCTCCTCTCCTTTCAAACTGCAAGTTAAATTATTTCTAAAAACATATTCTAAGGTTAATTCTTTGGTTTCTAAAAAAATCTCTCCTAAAGTGTTAGCTTCTTTTGCAGGATTCAGTGCTTTATTCATAGGCAACTGCCCAAGAATATTATCTATATTAGACATATTGTAATCTAATTTCCCTAACTGATAAAATATACTAATGAACACACTACAGGAAATTCCATACGTAGCCGGAAGATGATGGTAAGTCACTCCTTCCGAAACAGAGGCAGGTAATTGCATGCAGACGTAGCAATCCCTTACTTCCATTGTCTTTACGTACTCATACAACAATTTAGAAAAAACATTGCTAGAAAAATCATTAATAGACCTATCCTTATGTATATGTACATTACTGGTTCTAGTTGAAACTATCTTCTGTGTACTCTTCCCCATATTAGTTTTGTTCTCAGTATGACCTTCTAAAGTGTCTATAGTGACTCTAAATGAAATCAGTAGAGCAAGCACGCTCCAAAGCAGCATTAATAAACCTGTACAGCAACAGCACATCTTGCACCATCTTTTCAGAAAGGTACATCTACTTTTATTCTCAGTGTTAGCCATTTTGTTATTTTGACCGTATCTTTTGACTTAGCCTCTTTCTACTCCACTAACGAACTTTTCAGGGCAGCAAGTACCCACCAGATTATTACAATCTATTAGTTTTTAATTTCACTTCTTCACTTCTTCTTTGAATTTATTCAATTTGGATTTTCATCACTTTTCACTGTTTCTTCATCATCATCAAACTGTATCAGGTCCTGAACATCCGTCTCTTCTCCAATGTCAGACAAGATAACTCTCAGGATTCCCACAGCTTCCTCTTCGGCAACCTCCTTCAGTAAAGCCTCCTCTGGACTTCCTTGACTGTCTGCCTCTTCTCCTTGTTCAGGCAGTGCCACATACCTCCATTCCGGTAACTTATACCTCTGGTTTGGTTTTCTTGTTCTTTTAGTTCTCTCAGGTATCTTTGTTTCTTCTTCTTTGGTTGGATTTTGACTTGACACTTCGTTCACTTGTTCAGCTCTCGAAGAGTTAACTCGTGTCAGTCTATACCTCAGTCTGTTTATCTTGTTCGGCCAAAGATCTCCTTTAGCATTTCTCTTTTGTTTTCCTTCTTTGTTGTTTCTTTCTCCAAGCCAAGTTCTCTTTCTCAGAACTCGTCCACCGTGTATCTCATTGTCACTTTCGTCAGACTCTGTCTCAGTTGCTTCTGGTTCATTAACAGCTTTCTTTTCTCCAATAACTCCCTTTTCTCCAACAGTCCCTTTTTCCACCAAATGAGATTTCCCTACGTCTGTCCCTCCTCGGGTCTCCGACACGCAATCTTCTTGATGTCTACTAGTCCCTTCACCTAGCTTGTTGGTGCTGTTCCCTACACCTCCTCGGGGTTTTTCCGCAATCTGTCCCTCACTGTCTTTGTCTGTCCCTCTTTCTTCAATATTTATCTCAGGTGGAATTTGTCCAATTTCCTCATGTGATTCAGGTGTCTCTTCTGTTGGAATGTTCTTTTCTTTTCTTTCTTTCTTTTTGTGTTGGTCACTGTTAATTGGAACCTCAGGTAATTCTTCTGAGTCTGAACTTGCTTCTGCAGTTTGCACTGTTCTCTTCATAACTTCTTCTGGTGGGATGAAAATTTCCCTTGACTCACTTTCCCCACTTTCAGGATTCTTTTTCCTTCTTACTGTCTCAGTGTCTGCATCATCACAGGAATCTGATTCTTCAAAGTATTCTTTTCCAGTACCATCTCTTGGATTTGGAACTCTCAGTGTATGACTTGCATGTATCCAATTTTTCACACCAGCACACTTCACAGCAGTCGTTGTGGTCAAGATGACTTGTCTTGGCCTTCCCCACCTTGGAACCAGGCAATTCCTTCTTCTGTGGACTTTTATCCTTACCCAGTCCCCTGGGCTCAGATCATGGGCTGGTTTCTTCTCAAGTGTGGTGGCGTCTTCTCCAACCTGGTGAAACACAGAATGAACTGCGTCAGCCAGGCCTTTGCAGTAATCCAAAATCATGTCATCAGTTATCCATTTCTCTCACTACAGTACAGCTCAAACTCCTTTTCATAATCAGGCATTCCCAGGGCAGGAGCTTCACAAAGTCTGTCTTTTAACTCTCTGAATGCTGCCATTTCTTCTGGATTTAGTTCTAATGGATCCTTCACCTCACTTTTGGTCAATTTAATCAATGGTTTGGCAATCAGGGAAAAGTTACTTATCCACTGACGACAGTAACCCACCATTCCCAGGAACATTCTCACCTCTCTTTGTGTCATTGGGGCTCTCATTCCTCTAATGATTTTTATCCTGTCAATAGTCACTTTTCTCAGTCCTTTCTCAATATTATGTCCCAGATACTGGACTTCTTTCTTACAGAACTGCAATTTGGCTGGAGATACTTTTAACCCTCCATCTGCCAAGTGATTCAGTAATGCAATGGTGTCTACTTCACAAGCTTCACGTGTTTTTGATGCCACAAGTAGGTCATCAATATATTGGACCAGGACCGAATTTTCAGGCATCGTCAGACTTTCCAGAGATTTCTTTAGCAATTGATTAAATATTGAGGGGCTCTCTGTATACCCCTGTGGAATTCGGCACCATGCCAAAATTCGTTCTCCAAATCTAAAAGAAAATATTGGCTGGCTGTCATGATGCAATGGAATTGAAAAGAAAGCATGACACAAATCAATTACTGTAAACCATTCTGCATCATGAGGAATCTGATACAAGATTACTGATGGATTTGGCACAATGGGACAACATGACACAACAATCTTGTTAATTTTTCTCAAATCCTGTACTATTCTGAACTTTCCATTAGGTTTCTTCAGTCCCATTATCGGTGAATTACATGGGCTGCTCAATATTTCTCTTAACACCCCTTGCTGGATCATCTTTTCAATTAAGGGAGTTATTCCTTCGATTATTTCAGGTGTCAATCTGTATTGCGGTATGTTTGGGTAAACCACTCCCTTTTTTACAGTAATCTTTACTGGATCTACATTTCTCATCAGACCCACATCTTCTCCAGTAAAATCCCAAACTGCTGCTTTCACTGTCTGTTTCAACTCTGGGGGTAATGCATCAGGATTAAATATTGCATATGTTCCCAAAGCCTCACATTCTCTGTTATCCATGGTCATTCTGTATAGAACATCCTCATCAGGTGTTTCAAAGGTTATTCCCTCTGGAGTACAGAAAATAGTGCAATTCATCTTGCACAGCAGATCCCTGCCTAACAAGTTCACAGGACTCATGTCACACACCACAAATCGGTGCATGTCTGAAAATTTCCCTATTCTAACCCTTACTGGTTTAGTAAGTAAAGTCTTAATCTGTGTGTTGGACACACCAACCACTTGGATTGCTTCGTCCGAGAGAGGAAGATTCTTTATATCAGCTGACCTGACAGTTGATCTCGTGGCCCCTGTGTCAACTAGAAAAGTGACATTTTCACCATTAATTTTTCCATCTACAAAAGGCCCTGCCTGGTCTATTTATAGAGTTGCGCCAAGTACGCAGTCCTCTTCCTCTCTTCGGCAACGTCAGAAATCTCCCTCGGAGTCACTTCCCTCATTCTTCAGCCAGTACTGAGAAACTGCGCTTGCGTGTTTTGGTTTGATTACCTGCTCTTCATCGTAGAATCCCGACTCTTGGCTGTACTTCTGAGATCCTTTTCTTTGTGGCAAGGGTGGTTTTGGCACCTGACTCTGCTGCTTATCAGCCTTCTGCTGTTGCCGATGCTGACCACACCCCTCAGTCTGCACCTGTGAATTCAATGATGAATTATCTTCGTTAGTGGACAGCGGATTCTTACACTCGGATTTCCAGTGCCCCAATTTTCCACAGTTGTGGCAGGGAAACCTTTTCTTGGCTTCCTCTATATTCCCTTTTCCTTTTCCCGAACCAAACCTAGGCTTATTTCCTTGGTTATTTGCTTGTTCAACCAGCTGAGCTTCCTGTCTTTCTGCAACTTTCACCTGTGCCCACATGGCCTTTTCTTTAAGCTTTCTCTGCTTTGCCTCAATCTCATCACTGAAGTATTTTGCATGTCTCAGAATCTCATCAATCTTTTTGCTCTGCCAGTCAACTGTATGCTCCCGTATCATTTCACTGATTTCAGGTCGCAAGCCATATACAAATCTATATACAAAATGGCTCAGATCCTTGTCACCCAGGTGTTCATCTCCACTGAACTGCTTAAAAGCTAGTATCAGTCTTTCATAGTAAGCATGGACTGATTCTTTCAATTCTTGATGTGTTCGGTCTATTTTAACCCAGTCTGTCTCCTTGGGAGGTACTTTATTTTTCAGGAAAGCCATAACCTGCTCGTATTTCTTCATTACCTCCGGGTCTGGAGCTCCTGTTTTGGGATCTCTCGGATATTCCTTAGTGGGCCAGTCTATGACTATTTTACATTCTTCCCACAGGTCTGCTGGTACAATTATGTCAAACAGACTATTCAGGTCAATCCAGAGTACTTTTGACAGTTTTACAAATCTGTCGACCTGCCTGTACCACTCAACAGGCTTTTCCCTTAGATGAGGGAAATCATTCGTAAATGATAAAATATCCTGTCTGGTCCATGGGACATGTGCATACCCACCTCCTGGAATCTCTCTCATGGGGTAAGCTGTCACTGCCTTTTCCTTTTCTTTCAGGGGAAATGCCGAGTAAGTTCTATCTGCCCCATCCTCTCGCTTTCGGTACCATCTGTCTTTCCATCTTTCCACATCTCCCCATTTCTTCAGCAAGGCAATCATTTCCTAAATCTGTCCTGTTCGGCCTGCATTATTCAGATTTTCAATATCCTTATCTGAAAAATCCACTCGGTAAGTCTTTTGTAAAGCTTTCACCTTATCCATGTCAATTCCCAATTCACTCGATATTCCTTTTAACCTGTCGTGTATATTCTTTGCTCTCCATGTGACGCTCTTAGACAGAAAAAGGATCTACCCTTCTCGATAGTCCTTCAGTGTTTCTATAGGTATTGTACCTACTATCATCTCTTCCATTTCCATACGTAGCCTAGCTACATCAATTCCCTGTGACTCTTTCTCCTTTTTCTGTAAATTTTTCAGCCATTCATTCAAATCCTCAGCAGTTATCACAGATTTTCCTGTACCCTCTGGTTCTGTCACTCTTTGCGGTTCTAGAATTGATCCTCTGTTCCCTTCCATACATCCAGAATTCAAAATTGAGTTAGTCTGCACACTCGTTTCTCCTCCACATATAGTATGTCTCCACTGATTTTCTCCTGTTCTCCACTGAGTCTCTCCTGCTCTCATTTCTACCTGCTCCGGAGGAACAATCAATCTATTTCCCACATATGGTACCGTCAATCCATTCTCACCCGTCCTCTGTTTGTCAAAAATTGGCATAACCGGGCCTATTGTCACAGGCACTGTAACTGCCTCAAGATTTTTGGTCAGTTCTCTGATTTTCTCCGTCAGTTCAAAGGTAGTTCTGACTAGTTCTCTGGTCTTTTCATCCTCAAGTTCATTCTCTCTTTCTATCTCTCTCTCTCTTTCCCTTTCTCTCTCTCTCTCTTTTTCTCTCTCTCTTTCTCTTTCCCTTTCTCTCTCTTTTTCTTTCTCTCTATTTTTCTCTCTCTCTCTCTCTCTCTCTCTCTTTCTCTTTCTCTTTCCGCCAGAGAACAACTGCCTTTCAACTCAGGGGCTGTAGCCTCTGTCTTTATAATCCGTAAGGTGTTTCTCATTGGGGTAACTGCTGTTCCTACCTCTGGTTCTCTTCTATACGGGGGTGGTCTTTTGTAGAGCATGTCCTCTAAGACATCATCATCAGACTCATTTGCCCCATATCTCCTGGTCTCTACATTATGTTCTTTCTCTGTACACTTTCTTCCTTCTGATTCCTCTACTGTTCTTACGGGATATAATCCTTCAGTCATACTGGCATCACGCCACCTTCTCATCCGGTCATGATGGGTTTCGCGATCATACTTTCGCCCAAACATGTACCGGTAGTTACCCCCACTCCTCTGCTTTTCTCGCTCATGTACTTCATCTTCCCATTCCACTAATGCCTCGAATTGCGTCGGCCTAGACCGAGGCTCTAGAATCATCATTTTCTCCCGTAAATTTCTTAACACGGCCAGATTAAATGAACCATGTTCTGGGAAAGCCAAAACTCCATCTTCTCTAGTATACTTCGCCCAGTTGTCTAACCAAATACAGGTATGATACCCATATTTTGCAACCATAAAGGATGCAGGGGTTCTGGTCGGAGGAAGTAACTCTCCTTCCCTAGTTACAATGTCCTTATCCTTGTCGAACCAGGTTTTTACTTTACTGAATAAGGACTTCTTTTTCTTTTCCCCATTATGGTAATACATGTTCTTATTTTTCGTAACTCTTAGTCTGTTCTACAACTGTACGATCTTTTGTCCAATTGCAGCGCAACTCACACCAACGCACCAATCCTGGAGCGTTTACGTCACCTACTCAGTCCGCGAATCCTAGCGCGACTCACACTAACGCACCAATCCTGGAGCGTCTACGTCACCCTGTATGTCTCCCAATCCTAGCGCGGCATTCACTAGTACACCAATCACCGTGCTTCTACTGCTCTGACCCACTGTCCAATCACAGCGCGGTCTCCCTGACGTCAGCAGTCACTGCAGCAGCTTCTGCTCTTGTCTCCTGTTTCTCGTCTACCCCTCCTTTACAAGACTACTTAGTAGACTTTGTTTCAACTTCTACGAGTCTGTTAGTTACAACATACAAACATCTCCATTGTCTGCTTCACTAGCCATAGAACAGCAAAAAGACCTTTTCCACGAGAATTCTGCCTTTCCCGAGAGCAGCGCTTGCCTCTGCCCTACTACAGAATCGTTACTTCCGTTGATAAAGTAGCACATCCCTCTACTTTACCCTTCTTACAAGCATCAATTAACTGTTTCCTCTCCGGAATGTTCCTAAGAGTCTCACAATTAACCAAAATGCCTTCTCATTCACGCACTTTCATACCAGAAAAATGTAGTACATTCACACAGAATTCTGTCTTTCCCGAGAACAGCGAACAGTCTGTCCTACTACAGAATTATATCACACGTTAACAAAGCAGCGCTTACCTCTGCCCTGTCCTTCTAACAAGCTCCGAGAATACCTATTACTTCTCCAGCGGTAAGCTTTAACGGAATCCTTTACGGACCCCTGGGACTTAAGACCAGAGTTTCACAGATAACCTTTTGCTATCATACACACTTCTTTCACACAGAATGTCTCTAATGGCAACACACGGCGATGCTACCTCATCGAACCCAGACAATGCGACGCGCAACTTCAATTGTCACACGTTTTCCCCTGTCTGCATACAGGGCCAACAATACCGCCTTTTTCCGAGAGCATCACTCCCTCTGCTCTACTACGGAACTGTCACCGACTTCCTACGTCCCAGAAGCCGTCTCACAATACATAAAACTCAACACAATTTCAACATAAAGTATTAGTACAAATATCAATCAATAATCAAAAAGCCTATATACACGCAATTTTGCTAGACCAAGACAATAGCAAACCATCATTCTGCTACCAAGAAACTGGTGCAGATCGGAGCTTCCAAATCCCCTCTACTTCCACGGACGGAATGATTCCACAGTCACACACGCACACACACATCACACGCTGGTGGGGCCCATTACACCAACATTCACCCTAAATCACTCTATCCGTGCCTTGTAAAGGAGAAAAACACTTTCATAATACACTTATCCAATCTGCCTGTACTTTGAGGTCAATGGCATCTGCTTAGTTGCTTATGAATCTAGCAAAATACATTTCAAAGAATAATTTCAATAAAACATGACAAGAAATAACCACCCGAGACAGGAATTCAAACAGATTGTTCATTTATCTAAAATTATTGCAAGAAAAGCCAATTAAATGCAAATTCATTTCTCTCATAATTACCTATTCTGTCTAATTGTCAGATCCTAAGTCAGAATCGGTCCTCAGTAGGAGAAACAGAGTTTCCTGCAGTCATGTAGAGTCTCCGTCCTCTTCAACAGCATAGGGACCTTGCGTCATCAGCTTGGGAAGAAGTGGCAGTAGACCTCTCTAGTCTACTAGTATTTATACTGAATTTTTACATTCTAAAGTAACATTTCTTTATTCAGAACGGATGAGTGGCGGAAATAATGTCATCTTGGTACTTTTTGATATTATACGGGAGGTTCTCACACATAGATTGTCCCAAATAATGAATAGCAGAATTGAACGTCCATGACTAATTCGCTACATCTACAGATGTCTCTACTAGGTGAATTTGTATCAAAAATGGGTTCACACTAAGTTCGTATCAATTTTTCCCTCTTCCAGGGTCTTTTGGCAGACATCCCAGACTTGTCATCATGCTTATGGCTTTTCAGTTCATCAGAGGTGCAAGGTCACAGGCAGAGCGAAGCCTTTCTGCAAATTTCCAGCAACTCCAATGCAGGCTGCGGGTGGTGGCCATTTTGCGACAGGCCACAATGGACAACTTAAGCAAAAGTAGACATAAAACAGAATTACTGCACGGAAATGATTATACAGTGTTATTCCCCTGCTAATACCCTTATGTGTATGTATTTATCTAGCCATTTGCGACATCAAAAGCCATTAATGCATATTAATTATAAGCGCAAACACAATAACATCACATAAGCAACATCCATTTCTGTCAGTTTGCTCACCAACTTAGTTCACTTATTATTTTAGCCATGCAATAGCATTCCCACGTGTAATTCTCTTGTTAATAAGGTTGATTAGACAACATTCAATAAAACGTTAATACTTAATGATTAATCAGTAGTACTTTTAGTTATAACATGCGAAAATGAAACAGGTATTCAGGTTTAAAGTAAAAACCCTGCTCCATCAGGAGTGCCTGGTGGAGTGCAGAGAGAGACAGTTAGAGAGGGTTGGCTGAGCAGCAAGGATGCTGCTCCTGGTGGGGCTCAACTTCATATCTTCTATTTACCATCTAGAACTGACCTGTAACAAAGCTAAATAAACCTCTTACTCACAACTTACCTCTTGGATACCAATGGACTTCTTTTGGTTGTAACAGCTACCTTTCCCTTTTACCTACAATCCCTTTTAATAACCCTTATGCTACTCATCCATTAACCCTAAAAACCCTAACTAACCGTTAAAAATGCCATTGCTTTAAACCTAAAAAAGTCTTACTCCCCATTACCACTAACTTTTCCTGAACGCTGAAAGTTCCTTGGTATTGAATTCTGCCCATTCCTAAACCCTACACACTTCTTACTTTACCTTAACGCTCACTCAGGGATGTGTCTGCTGACAGCAGGAGGAGCCAAAGGGTAAAATACTGGAAATGATTGGGAACCAATTTACTGATTCCTCAGATAATTCCTCTCCGTCTCACTTGTGATCCCTGTTGAGTCTATCACTAGGTCCATCCCTGCAATTATCAATGCCCCTGGTATCCGGCACTCTGGGGAGCAGCTACAGGATAATATAAGGGACATTGTTAGTGGTGTCGGAGGGCATTGAAAATCTTACCATTTTTATGAGTTAGACAAGGTTTTATAGGGCGTCAGTGGAAGCACTTCCAGGAATACATTCTACTATTTAAGTAAAGTGGAGCAATGCTTTATTGCAATTTGGAAGACATTAATACTGCCCTATTAATGGAATTATGTTCAGAATGTTGGATGCTTTGCTGTTATACTGCAACTCTGTGATACTGTTACCACAACCAGTTATTATGACATTACCACAAATTTAGAGATACATATGCAAGCATTGTTTTTGTCTCTTTTTCCACAATTTACTGGGATAAATTAGCTCCAGCTTTTGCTTGTGTCCTGGTAAAAATAGGCACAGAATGCAGTACTTTTCTCCTAATAAAAGAGTAGAGACACTTTCCACACATTTCCTCGACAGACTTTTTACAGCTTTCCACATATTCTAAATGACCCCCATAGTAAAATCTTCTGAATTAAAAAATGCACTAAATACTAGTGCATGACTATTGTAAATGTTCACAATAATGGCCAATCTAAGTACGGTAAATTTCCGTTTTCAGATCTGGTTTGAAAGGGTGACTGTCTGGATGACATATTTTTAGCACTTCTTTAAAATATGCATCAAGAGGGCTTTGGTTTGGCTTCACCCAGAGAAATATTACCCTGTCACCTCATGCTGACAGCTGGCAATGTATAATTTGTCCTTCCAGGAAGTCCTTCCACTAGAATTCAGGAGAGATTATTCTAAATCTGAAAATAAACTGACGTATCTGCTTTGTCATATTCAGTTCTGTTTTGCCTACTAACATTCAACACCCAAAGCAAGATTTTTACTATGTTTTCCTAGCACTGGCAAAGCAAGTAGGGCAGGCTGTTAGGTGTTAAACATGTGTGCATACAATGCATGTAAAAGCATTTGTGAATGCCTGTGTTTACATTTGTTGGTACAAGGAAGCCAAGGGGTTTTAGCTGTGCCCGTGCTTTTTTCCATTCTGAGCTTTTGGAAAAAATGTGTTAGTATTTACGGACCTTAGTTCTCTATCAGGAATTTGTAAGGATTCCAAAATGTTATACTTACACATTTTCCCAAGACCTCTTTCCAAAATGGATTTTTAAAAGAGTTTTCCCTAGCCCTGCATGATTTATTGATGCAGACGCGTACAATTGTCAAGCATTGCTTTTTTTTTTTTTGCATTGTTTTATAACGGGAACTTAACCGGAAGGTATTGGAGCCAGTGCTCAATTTGAGCCGGTGCCTTCCGGTGCTCAGCACCGGCACTTAATTGGTTTCCGGTGCTCGGCACCGGCACCTAATTGTCAACACCATAATTAGAACAGAGTACCACATGGGGGCCGTGCTCATTGAGATGAGCAGAACAACGTTCTTTAGGAATACAATATACATTAACATTCCTAATACCTGCCTCCCCAGCCATTCCTTAAACTTTGAGGACCTGGAATAATCTGAACTGTCGCATTTACATGTGATCTAGATGGTTAGTAGTTGTTTTGGCAGCGATGACAAGGGCGATGGGTGGTGCAAGCTGCAGTGGCCTCCTGGTCAGAGCCCTGGCACTTAATATTTTACAAATTAGCTGTGTTCTGGCCCTGCAGCAGCAAGGAACTCCAGTGGCAGGATGTCCAGGCAGTGAATTGGCAAGAGAGGACCCCCTGGGAAGAGAAATAATCCTTCATCTTCACTCGCCGTGAGAGGAACGGCTGCCATTTACCTTCCGCCTGCCTGCCTCCAATATCGCTAAATTTCCAGCCGTGTGGGGAACGGCTCTGCAATTGGACTGCCAATCCCAGGGGGCTTGCGCCGAGGACGCACCAGACATCACCAGAGGGCGCCGGAGGCCCTCAAAAGCAGTGAGCGCTTCCCGCAGCACGGGACGCGCTAATCCTTCATCTTCACTCGCCGTGAGGGGAACGGCTGCCATTTACCTTCCGCCTGCCTGCCTCCAACATCGCTTCATTTCCAGCCGTGAGGGGAACGGCTCTGCAATTGGACTGCCCATCCCAGGGGGCATTGCGCGGAGGACGCACCAGACATCACCAGAGGGCGCCGGAGGCCCTCAAAAGCAGTGAGCGCTTTCCGCAGCGCGAGACGCGCTAATCTTTCATCTTCACTCGCCGTGAGGGGAACGGCAGCCATTTACCTTCCGCCTGCCTGCCTCCAACATCGCTTCATTTCCAGCCGTAAGGGGAACGGCTCTGCAATTAGACTGGCCATCCCAGGGGGCATTGCGCCGAGGACGCACAGGACGTCACCAGAGGGCGCCGGAGGCCCTCAAAAGCAGTGAGCGCACCCCGCAGTGCGGGACACGCGCGGGCTCGCCCGGGTGAAGCCCGGGCCAAGGGCGGGCCCGTCCTTGCCCGTCAGTGCCCGGAGGACACTGGACTGGGCCACCACTCTTTCACCTGGATATTACCGAGGTTGTCCCACAGGTCAGCAAAAGGCTATTGACATCTACCTATATTGTTTGTGCTGCCCTACAGTATTACTATAGTAACCATGGGGAGGCGTACCATACAGCCAGCTGCTAAATCGGCCACAACAAGCATTGAAAGCATGCTGGAAAGGGCCGTCAGCATTGTGAGCAATGAAATCGAGCTCACTGAAAGACGCCTCTCCCTTGGCTTAGGGCAATCTGCTCAATCTTTGGGACCGATTGTCGAAACCATTGATTTAAGTATAAGCGACTCTAATGCTCCTGCCTTGGCTCGCGAAGAGGTTTGTGATGTAATCATACCAGATTTACCCGATTCAAATTTGCCAATAGCTAATGCTCCTCCTCTAGCGGCAAAACGTAAAAGGAAATTAGGAAAGACAGCGAGTGCGAAGAGACAACGACCAATTCGACCATGCTCCACTCGCACGACTTTAAATTCGTGGATTTGTTCATCTTCTAACCGAACATCTGTTGAGGCATCTGTGCATGCTCCACCGACTGAATTGCCTTTTCATTCAATTGGAACTCAGACTGAGAATGATTTTCAGCTTCCTATTATCGACAATGACAATCCTAGCAGAGCAATTGATATCAATCAATTAATTAATATTATTACTGATTGTGTTAAGCCTGTTCTCGATAACTTTCTTTCCTCACTAAAAGATCGTATTTCTGTTATTCAGCCCGTTCAGTATGCACAGCCTGTACCTCAAGTCATGAATATTGTCTCCCAAGCTGACACTAAGGCACCCGATTTTACCAGCATCAGAAAGCAAGCACAAAATGCACCCATTGTTATATCTCTACCTCCCATCAAAATACCAACGTTTCATCTAATTTAAATTTGGGTACTAATGACTGTGCGACATGTAACAGAATTCGCACATGTCTTGATACGAGGGGTATTATGGGGGTAAAAAGGCCTTTGGAACACATTACGCGAACCAACGATGATAACTTGACAGACAATACGACAATTGTCACTAATGCTCCCACCTTTTCACACTATAGAAACAGTAGGGACAACACACAACAAGAAGATGATACTGACCCAATCCCTATGGTTCATACTGAGGGTAACAGTGCAGTGTTAAATTTACCCCCGGAGGCCTGTCCATATGTCGTGGTTTTAGCAGGCGTTCCCCCCCTAAGGAAAGATCAGACAGAATCTTGGGAACAATTACGCTGCAAGTGTGTTGACTGGCTCTCCAAACATAGGAGATTTAGGCCATCTCTAATTGTGAACATTATCATGGTACGACGAGTGGGCTGGTTGGGCATATCCCCCAAATCTATTAAGAGGGATTGTATAATAATCAATTTTCGCAGGCAATCCGTGGCAAAAACTATATTATCACCACAGATGGAGCAGACAAATCATAGTACCAGCATATGGGCACTACCCTTAGGCTATTTTTACAAACCCACATTTGAGGCATCTCGCTCTAACTTGCATAATTCAATCTTGATATCCAACAGATTTACACCATTATCAGGTTTGGACTGTCAAGATTGACTGCCTACTCCTACAATGAGTGAAGTATTAATTGATGTACCAGCACTAGTATCGACTCAAAAATGTTCTAAGTCTAGTAAACCTGATATATCAACCACAAAGAACAGTGACCCGACACTTAAAATATTGAGTTGGAATGTTGCTGGCCTGGCATCTAAGTTAAATTTACCCGACTGGAAGTGGCTAATAAGTAGTCAGGATATTTTAATGTTCCAAGAAACTTGGGCGACCCAGGAGTTGTTTATGGAGGGCTTTGAATGTTTTAACATCTTGTCTCCCATCCCCATATCAGGTAGGCCTGTTGGTGGCCTTTCTACTTGGATAAACATTAAAGCAGGTGGTCGCGCCAGAATTTTGTATACAAATAGCGATAAATTTCAAGTAACCCACTATACTCGGGGAGTTTCACTTGATCTGATTAATTTTTATAATAATGATTTTAAAACTGTCCCCAATATGAACTTTTCTGAGTTATTTAATTATATTTTAAAATTCCAAACAGACAATTGTGGTGCCCAAATTAAGGGTATCTGTTTAGGCGGTGATTTTAATGTTAAAATCCCAAGGGATATTTATCAGGCCGTTCGGCCCACTCTCAATGGCTCATTGAGTAAAAGAGGAGAGCAGTTAATGAACCTCCTAAGCTCGCACAATTTTCTAAACGTCATGGAGATTGCAGCCGCGCCTCTTACTGACGAATGTATTGTATCGACTTATAGAAGTCGAGGATCAACCTCCACTATTGATTATATTTTCATAACCGCTCCCCTTGAAAGTTATGTGCTAAGGGCCGAAGTAATTCCAACAACACACGGAGATCATAACCCCATCAGCATTATCCTAAGCTTTACATATCGCCCAACGTATGATTGTACGAATGGGGCAAGTGATTTAATGACAACAAATGATAACCGTAGACTTGTGTGGCGCGGCACTGATAATAATGTATTATTTGAAACGATGATAAAACTCTACCCGAGTCTGGTCAACACATGTCTGACATTCAGTGTACGAAACACAGAGGTAGTTGATGCCTTCTCAGAGCTCTGTTCTGGTATTAAAAACATACTGTCTAAACCAAATAAGAACACTAATCCTGACCCAGGCTGGTTTAATGCAGATTGTTCTGCTGCCAACAGAGCACTGAGAAAGGCACTTGTTAGCAAATCTAGAGTTAGCTCCCTTGTGTCGTTACTTAGGAGAAACTATAAAAAGGCTATCACATGTAGGAAGGAGGAGCTCGTTAATGATCACTGGGCTAATCTTGTACGGGCAAATGAATTGAAAAATGGCAAGAACTTTTGGAGGGTTGTTAAAGACATGAAATCTGTGGGAATCACAGCTTCACCGATTAGTTGTAATATTTCTAGTGAGTCTTGGGAGGCTCATTTTAGTAAGATCTATGCCGCCCCGGACCCCTGTGAACCTAAAAAGGAGTATATATATGTTACCGAGATTCAGATTGAATTATCTGAAGTCGAGGAGGCTATAGCTCATAGCCTGGGGGGCAAAGCCCCTGGACCGGATGGTCTCCCAATTGATCTTATCAAAAGTTATCCTGACTTTTGGGCACCACTATTTGTAAATGTTTTTAATAATCTGACGAACTTATCTATTCCTGAAACATGGTCTTATAGTACAATAGTCCCAATTTTTAAGAATGGGGACCGGTCAAACCCGAGTTGTTACAGGCCAATATCATTGATTGACAACACTCTGAAAATTTTGGGGAGGGTGTTATTCAACAGGATCAAGTCATGGGCTGAGGAATACCAGGAATATCCATGTCAGCTGGGGTTTAGGAGTAAGGTCGTCACTGTGGAACAGTGCCTTAACCTCAACCTGATTATTAGTAAATACAATATAGCCAAGAAAACACCTGTGTACCTGGCATTTATGGACCTCACGTCGGCCTTTGACTTTGTAAATAGATCCCGGCTGTGGACAATCCTTTTAAATCTTGGTCTAGACGATTCATTAGTCTCCTTTTTGGCATATTTGCATAGAGACCTAAAAGCTAGGGTGCGCATTAGTAGGAATGGTGAGATCACCAAAGACATCGAAGTGGGAAGGGGGGTCAGACAGGGCTGCGTCCTGGTCCCCCTCTTATTTATCTTGTACATTAATGATCTGAAAAAATCCTTGTTGATCTCAACTAAAGACGTCCCAATCATTAAAGGAAATAAAATCCCCGCCCTGTTATATGCTGACGATGCAGTTCTAATGGGGCGCACCCCTAAAGCATTACGCGCCCTGGTACAGGGCTTTGGGAAGTTTATGGCGAACTTGAATTTATGTACTAATTTTAAAAAATCGTTTTTAATGTCATGTGGGTCTAATATTCTAATTTTTCAATTGTTACAGATTCTAATCAATTACTTAGCACTTGCACTTTCCCGTATCTTGGGTTGATATTTGCATCGAATGGACTATGGAACGATCATGTAGCTCACTGCAAAAGGAAGTTTATTAACTCGATCAACACTATACTTAGGCTACCTAAGCCAAAAAACATAGAAGTAGTGCCCTCCATTGTCAAAATTTATAGATTACAATGTACACCAACTGCCACATATGGGGTGGAGGTTTGGGGGAATACAATAAGCACGCCTATCCAGCGTGAAGAGAACAGATTTTGTCGTAAAGTTTTGGGCGCGCCACTTTTTTCCTCTACGTATGCTGGCCATAGTGAACTCCATCTACCCTACATAGAGGACTTTATTAAGGCTCGCCGACTCTGTTTTGGCTGAGAATCTGGAAGAATCCGGCTGCCCAACTGACAAGGGAAATAATCTTAGATTGTCTAAAATGCGATAAAGGGATGGGCATACCATGGCTGGCAGGAGTCTATAAAAGCTTAAGCAGCCTGAATATGGAACACCTTTTCTTAAACCCCTTAGATCACAGCTCCACCAGTATTAAAACCCTGGAAAAAACTCTCCACGCCTCATACAAAGAAATAAGATTAGCAACTGAGTGTAACAAAACTTCAGTTGCCAGATACATGCAAATTGAGAATGTAACCCCAGCTATGCCTAGATATCTTTTAAAACCTGTTGGCTGCTGGGAAAGGGGTTTATTCTTTAGACTAAGGACAGACACAATGAAATATTTGTTGTCATTTCCTATTGGTTTTACCGCCAACCTTGACTCTTTACACTGCCCTTGCGATAATACACATAAGCAATCAATGTTACACTTCCTATTCTTTTGCTCCTATTACTCATCCTCCACTAAAAAAATTTTGATCCCATATTTTAAAACTCGATATGTTACTGATTATAAGATAGCTTATGGGATGGTGCTAGCTATAAATGATGATGAATTATGTTTTCGAGTGGGATCCTTTTTAAAAACGGTGGTGCGTATTCGCAATTCTATGCACCCCGGTTAATTCGATTGTTTTAAATGTCTGAAATCTTTTTCCTTTTTATTAATTTTGTATGATATTTTAACTGTACTTTTATGGATATGTTGTTTTTATCCGAATAAAGTTCATATTGATTGATTGATTGATTGAATATTTTACAAATTAAGTACTGATTGGAGCGCTTTACACCAGTTACATTACACTAGGACACATTTATCATTTACATTTTTTAGACATAGGAACATTAAGTGATTTACCCAGAATCACAGAATGTGTAGCCTAACGTGGATACTTGAACCTGGCTGCCAAGTTCCAAAGTCGGAAGCTCTGGCATCACGCCACAACCTCTCCCGTTTAACATTTACCAAAGAGGCTGGCTGCACCTTGGCAGACTCAGCAGATCAGATTTCCTTATTGGCATTTTTTTTCCTCAGGCAAGGGCGCTTGCAGGAAGCTAACTTGGAAACTGACCAATTTAGGTTGGAACAGGGAAGACTTTCAAAAGCAAACACAAAATTGAATTGATGTGTGGGTTATGCAATCAGAAAATATTTGACCAGAATTAGAAAAGACTTAATGACATTTCATTTGCACATTTGAACTATTTATGGATGTTTTGATAGGGATTTCCACAATGACATATAACACACAAATTAAGCCAATTTGGCAAAAGGCTAAAAAGACATAACTTGCAAAAGCATGCCGAACAGTGAAGCACTAAAGTGACCCATAACTTGCCACAGGACTGCGTGGTGTTTGGTATACCCACTAACGTTTGCCTTTCTGTGACCCTCACTGTAAAATTAAGCGCTGTAGGCTTTTGGGCGGTAGCACGAAGAGCGAAAGCCTATGGCCCTGAACACAACTAAGAGCCTGTGGCACCAAAATCCACATTTCCTGGTAACCACCTGGCCCAAAGAGATCGCAGTTTCAAGACCACTTCTAATCAAGCCAGTGTGTAGACAAGTCACGCTGTTTACTAAGTTAGCAGTTAGTGATTTATATAAATTGACTTTAATTTTTTGGGATTTGAAAATATACATGGTATGTTGATGTAGCGAGTTGTACATGGTTCCCAATGGGCAGAGGCTCAGTTAAGCAGACTCTAGGCCGTCTGAGTCCCAGAGTTTCTGCCAGAGCACATGGTGGATGCTGAATGCCTATGTAGACTGTCTTCCATCGGGTGATGGGTCGGATGTCTTCTGTATCACTAGGAACATGTTTTTTTAGTGAAATGATACCTAAAAGATTAATACAATTAGGTGTAGATGTAATTGTCAAATAATACATTGAATGTACCTTAATCTCATTTTACAGTATCTCCAGAATAACTCCTTGAGAGTTTTTACTAAAATTGAGTTTTACTTATCATTGGCGTCACTAGGGAGGTGCGGGGGGTGCGGACCGCACCTTGTGACACCATCACATGGGGTGACACTGTGGGACACAAGGAAAATGTGGAGGTAGGGAGTGCGAAGGCAGGGTACAGGGGGGTGCGGAGGTCAGGGCACAAGGGAGTGCGGAGGTAGGGGCACAGGGGAGACGAAGGTAGGGCTACAGGGGACTGAGGTGGTAGGGGTAGAGCGAGGGGCTCGTTCGTCCCTAAGGTACCTGACAAAATCCGTCTCTCACTTCGCACAAATCCTTCGGACCAAATAAAAAACTCTTCACCGCGACCCGCAGGCGTTGATAAAACGGCAGAATTTGATACTCGGTGGGCTATATTTATAATGTGGTAATAAAAGACAATACGGGAGGTCTTTATTCTTTCCAACTTTACAGCCCCCCCCAACAATGTATGCTTGCTGAAAGCGGCCCGGTGTGCAGATAAAGGCTTACATATGAAGTATCAGATAGCGCTTTGTTTTGGGGCGATGAGCACCGGCAAACTACAGGGGAACAAAGCAGCACGTGAACACGCTCGCGCACGCCTCCTCTTGGGCGCACGCCTTTGTCTTGCAAGTCAGGATTAGTTGAATAATTCACAGGCTTCTGCGTGATGCCCGGCTTCTGAAGGGTAATCTCTTATAAACAGTGGCTTCACTTGGTCGGGTGAGGGGGGTGCGTACCGCACGTCACCATAAGTTACCTCACTGGGTGATACCAACCCTAGTGACGCCGCTGCTTATTGTTATAAGCATCTGACCTAATTGTGTAGAATAGTTTGTTGAGTAGTTTTGCTGATCTGTGGGACTCACACACTTGTAACATTCTGTAGGTGAATTCAAAAATCCTTAACTAAGGTTATTTGCGGGGTGTGTTAAGAAAAGTGTATAAAACCATGGAAGTCTTTCCGTACCAGAAAATTGTCACTCAACTAACTCATCATTAAGGTTGCATGTTTAATTGCTTTTATAATAGCCCACACTTTGACCTTTTCAGTGATAGGATCACTGGAAATCAATTGGTCCGATCACCTGTTCGCCCCATTTGTTCACAAATTACTTTTTGAACCACACAGCCGAAAATAGAAAAAAATCCACTCAAGGTCTAAAATACTTTCCAATCAATTCTTTGTAAGAAGCCCATCACTTTCATGCCCACTAACTCAGGTAGACTTGATTTCCTTTATAAGATCTTTTGAAAATGATATTCCTCCACGCCAGATGAAACCCACAGATCCTAAGACATTTTCTCCTAGTACACACTCAGTTTGAGGGAGAGTAAGCAATGCATCTGTAGGGCCAAAATCAAGCGATAGCACTGCAATGCTTCTCATCTGAGCAAATTTAAGGATCTCAAAGAAAATATTGAGATCCTATAAAGGACTCTACGTTAAGAACTCCACCTGCTGAAGCTACCCATACTCTTAGTCTTTATTTTGTACCAGCAGGGAATGCATTAGGATAGGCCTTCTGCCTGAATCAACAGACACAATTAAAATCTGCTCCAAATTAAATCAGTACTTAGTTGACAAAATACTGACAAAATCCCTTAACTAATATCTATTCAGCCTATTTACCTACTTGTGTAAAGTACAATAATGGACTACATTTTCTGAGATTACAACAACCAAACATTGTTAGAAAAAAACATCTTTTGCATTGTATTCACCTAGATTTGTTTGCTTTCTTTAAATGAACCGTTTTTTGCTGACCATGGGGCTCTACACTCTACTCCCATGAACCAGTGGTAAAGTGCTTGTCTTCTCCCTTTTAAGCCTGGTAAAATTGACATACACCTAATTAGTGCATGCAATTTACTTATAAGTCCCCCGTAAATGGTACTACATGTACCTAGGGCCTGTAAATCAAGTTCTGCAATTAGGTTGCTGCTCTCATTGTGTCACCCACTAAAGCTGCACTGTAAAACATATCTCCAGATCTACCCTTCCAGCCTGTGTGTGCAGTTTTAAACTGCCATTTCATCCTGGCAAATTAACTTTTTGCAAGGCCTCAACCTACCTTATAAATCCCCTCAAAGGTAGGACCTAAATGCCCATGTGACAAGGAGCATGGTATTTCAAAGTAGGACATGTGTATTTACGGTTTTACATGTCCTGGCAGTGAAAATCCTACCAAGTTGTTTTTCATTGTGGCAAGCCTGGCCCTCTCATAGAAAAACTCTGGGTTACAATATAGCACATTATAGTACTTAATTTCAGTCTGGGTGCTGCTAGAAACATGATACAAGGGTCAAATTGTAATTTAAAATCCAACCCAATGGTAAAGTTGGATTTTGTATTACTATTTTGAAAATGACACTTTTAGAAAGTTGTAATTTTCCAGCCTAAGTAAATTTATATTTCTGCCAGTGTCCAGTGTCACCCGACCTGTGGTGAGCTGTAGATTGCTGCCAACCAGTGGGCAAGAGGGATAGCTGTGAAGAGATGTTTTTCCTCCTTGGGTAGGATGGCCCGGTGGCTGTGCTCCGCCCCTTGCTGAGCTTCAAAGTATGCTCAAAGTATGCCTACCTTGTCGATGTCAGATCTAGCTCATCTCTAGGCAGGCCTCTCTATGCCTTCCTAGTCAGGTTGGTTCTAAAAACCAGTGGGAGGTAGGAGCAGCCGCAGACCAGGGTTTGAATGACCACAAAGGAGGGATTGCCCATTATCGTAGCAACAACTCTGGGTGAGAACAAAGAGCTCTAAGCAGCAGAAGAAGATTTCTGACATGTTGGATTTTTGTAGAAAGGGGTACTGTGAGATAGCTTCCAGTACAACACACAGGACGTGCTGCAAAAGTGTGTGAAGTCACCCCTGGAAATATTTACCCCATTGGTAGCTAGGAGTTTTCCCCACCCACAGGCTTGCACTGGGCATACATGTTGCATCCCCAGTCGTGCCTCAGAACACTGTTAGACCTGTGAACATTAGCAGAAGGACTGCTCTGCTGAAGATCCTGGAGGAAGACTAGACCTGCTTGCCTTGAAACCAGGACCCCAGACTTGATTTCAAAGGGCAGTTGACTGACCTCTTGTTTGAGCTACAGAGACACAGCAAGCTTCCAAAGGCCTCTCTCTTCAACTGCCCAGGGGCCGTATTATGGTGTAGGCACATTTTCATTGTTTGCTCCAGGCGCACCTCTAAAATGGTACGCCCGGTAAAAACAGTGAAAATGGATGCTATTTCCATGAATGCACTGGCCCCAGGGCAGCCGCGAACATGTGGTGCCCTGGGAGAAGCGCATTCACGTGAAATATGGATTGGCTGCTTTTAAGCCCCTCCGTGTTTTACGCGCCTGCACTTTTTAAAGGAGATTGGAGATCCCCTTGCAGGCGGGTGCAGTCAGTTACTGCACCCGCCTGCAAGGGGATGTCTGGGTGATCCTTAAGACCCCATTTACCCCCTGCAGAGGGCGGCTCTCAGGAGGTGTACTGGCAGTGTGCAACCTTTGTAATGGCCCACTGGCAGTGTGCCTTCTGAGGGCCTCTCTGCCTTTGTGTCCATGTCAGTAATACGGCGCGGGCGCAGAGGCAAAGGAAAAGGGATTCCCTCATTTGCACGGGGCATGCCCCTATACAAATGAAGGAACGCCCCCTTGAAGAAAGTGCATCGCTATCGGTATTACAGAGGGGGCCGCACGAGTGTCTGCGGCCCTTTCTGTAATACTAAAGTGCCCCAGAGGCATGCAAAGATGGGCGCAAACACCCCTTGCACCCTTCGGTCACTTTATGTAATATGGCTCCAGGAGTCCACTTCCAACTAGACCCTGCGGCTGGCCTTTGTTAGAGTAAGTCCTAACCCACAAGTAGTGCTCCCCAAGCCCTGGACCTTTGGATTTGTTCTGGAGAGTAGACCTCCTGCCTAACCCTAAAAGCTGTCACTTACAAACTTTTCTACATATTTCTGCTCTCAGAACCAGCATAGGACCAAGGCCTACTAATGCTGGCGACGACTTGACAGTGGATAACTAGGCAAATTTGTAAAATGGTTTCCAAGTGGTCCGTCTGTCCATTCTATCAGCATCTGTAGGAAAACTCAGAAGTGCTATACGCCATTCCTCCCAGTTCACTCTAAAGTGAGTGCCTTCAAGTATCTACCTGTCAGTACACTGTGCTGTGCCAATGAATCCCTCCTGTAACCTTCCATGTTTAATTTAAATATGGAGACTCTAGGGGACTGGTGCCAAATTTGGTAGGCAACCATCCATCAGTATGCCAGTACCACTTTAGATAAAGTGACACAGAGACATCAATCCTCTACTTGCAGAACTATCTTCTCATACTGGAAGTGCAAAGGGCAAAAGCCAACTTAAAATCCAACTAAAGTAAAACGGAATTTCTGTTTTCTGTCAGTTGTTAGTTGCTTTTTCCAGGTCACTCAATTTTATCCTAGATTTGAAACTCACTTAGAGTTCAGTTAGGATTAGCATTAGGGTCAGTTAAATGTTACTATTTTAAATTAATTTTATGTATTTCAATTTGATTTAATTCATTTTAAGATTCATTTTTCAGTTAGCATTATGGTTAGAGTAATAATACCATTAAAATATAATTACATTCACTTCAATTCAGTTTTTATAATTCAATTTATTTTAAATTAACTGAATTTAGAGTTAGCATCGTCGTTGCATAATAGTTACCTAATATATGTGATTACATTCAGTTACATTTAGGGGTCGATTCCGATCCTGTATTTTTCTTTCCCGTACGAATCGTATCCGTATTTTTTTACGTACGAATCGTACAAGTCCCGTACAAACGGCGAAGTACGATTCGTACGTGGAAAATACATACGAATCGCCTCGGATACAGTCTACGAGACGTCCCCGTACAGTTTTACTTACAACTGATGTCCGAGCACGCAAGTACGATCCGTACCGCCCGTCCGAAAACACAAGCGCATGGAAAAGGCCCCGTACAGAGCGAACTTTGTACGGCCCCTACCCCGAGTACACCTGTGCCTGGGGTACGAGTCGTACGGCCACCCCCAGCCTCCCACCCCTCCCGCGTATGTCCGCACCGTACCCCCACCTCCCCGTATGTACGGACCGTACCCCCACCCACGTATGTCCACACCATACCCCAGGCGTACCCCGCACCCGCGTATCTCCGCACCGTACCCTAGGCGTACCCTCCACCTGCGTATGTCCGCACCATACCCCAGGCGTACCCCCCACCCGCGTATGTCCGCACCGTACCCTAGGCGTACCCCCCACCCGCGTATCTCTGCACCGTACCCTAGGCGTACCCCTCACCCGCGTATGTCCGCACCGTACCCCAGGCGTACCCCAATCCTCGCGTATGTACAGTCCGTACATACGCGAGGATTGAGTACGCCTGGGGTACGGTGCGGACATACGCGGGTGGGGGGTATGCCTGGGGTACGGTCCGTACATACGCGAGGATTGGGTACGCCTGGGGTACGGTGCGGACATACGTGGGTGAGGGGTACGGTCCGTACATGGGGGGGTGGGGGGTACGGTCCGTACATATGCAATATTGGGGTACGCACCGTACATGATGACACGTACAATGTGGGTGATGGCATGTACGTCGCGTAGCGGGCCCCCTTTTCCTCGTGCATCGCAGCGTACTTAGCTTTTCCGGCACTTTTTGGCTCCCCCTAAAAATATAGCCGTGCGGAGTGCTGTAGGTATGAATCGTACTTGCTGGTCCGTAAAACACACGCTGTCCAGGATCAGAATTGTATGTATTTCTTTGCCGTACGGTGTATTTTACGATTCGTACGGAAATGGTATTTCTGTACGAATCGTACTTGCTGGTTTGTACGGTGGAATTCTCGGGTACGCGTCGTACGGAGAAAACGCTCCGTACGACCATTCGTACCCGGGTTTTACAGGATCGGAATCGGCACCTTAGTGTAAGGGATGGTGACAGTTGATAGTTATGATGTTAGGGTTAATGTCGATGTAGGATCTGTGATGTAGTCTTGAGCCAGTGGTAAATTATATTTAATGCTCATTTTCTCAAAATAGCTGTAGTCCATGTATAGGCTCGATGTGGTGGTAGGCCGAGGTGTGCGCCTCGAAGACGTAGCAAAGAACCATTTTCAGTTTATATTAGAGGCATCTATGAGAATAACCTCTTTTCTTTCTTTTCCCTTGACTGAGGCGATGCTGATTCTGTCATTCATCAAGCTGAAATGATGAGACGCCATCTGTTTACTTTCATAGACACGCATTCAAATTCTTACAGTCTAGATATAACACCTTCTGCCCAATGAAAATCACAAAGCAGTGATGAAAGGGCAACACAGATGGCCATCATGCTCAGAAAGTAGCCAAGCAAGGTTTATATTCATCTTTTGGCAGGGGGCTCAAGTATGAGGCAGGGAAAAAGGGATCTATTGTAGGGTCCTGTCCAGCTCTGCCGCCTGCTATGGACAGAGACGGTTCGAGTGGTCGATCAGTTTTGGAAATCCATGAAGATCCCATTCTATTTAGCGTGATTGATAGAAATTAGGAGTTTTGTCTAGAGCCTCCTGGCTTATGATAAGCGTGATGTGATTTTGGATTTCCAGAGGGGTGTAGGAGCTCTTTGGCTCATGTTGCTTGCTTGTCTAGCAGTGGTGCTTGGTACTGAGTAAATTTTGGGAATTGTTGACTCAATAGAGTGATTTACTGATGGTGACAAGAAAATGTAGGGCTAGATGCGGTGTATTCAAGGCCCCGAGCATGGGCGGCTCCGCGTGCTCCATTCTCGGTGAGACCGAGAGGAAGAGGAAGGAACGAAGCAGTGACGTGGCTGCAGTGGGCTACCCACTTAACGTCACCACACGTGTTGAAGAGGTACTTTCCTTTAACCCGCTGCCCTGCCCAGAAACTTCTAGAGCTCATGTATTTGTGACCCAGTTAGTTATTGAAGTCCTAGATTTTCGTGGAAAGTGGCAATTTGTCGCTGCAACACTGCCTTAATTATAATATATAATATAAAGCTGCAATTTCTGGATGTAAGGGCACATTAATGGCTTAAATCACCCCCTCAGAACCTGAAATTCCGAGTTTGTTTGTGCTTTTGGACACTGTGGAGCAACTCCCTCTTGGCATTGATCACTCGTGGCTGGGGGTAAAGCGGATTGTGGCCGCCCTTGTCACGCAGCCACTGCAGGGGTTTTTGTGGCTATTTTTTCTTGTGGATAGCCCTCTAGGAGTTGGACAAGATTGGGCAACCCTGAGCAGGATGGTTGGGGGGAGTGGGCTGCTACGGCTCCCCTCTCTGGTGCTTGTTAGAAGAGCAACAATGCCAGTCCTGGGGGAGACAAAGAGTCCTGGAGGAGCTGGGGTCCAGTCAGAAGAAGGTGGTCAACCCGGCCAGCGGGCCATGGTGTGGGTCACGGCTGTGGCAATAATTCGACAACTCCACTCAGTAAGTCAGGAGTGAGGCCCCTGGTGGGTGCCCACCTTGGGGCAGAGGGACCTGGGAAGCCAAGCGAGTTAGGCACACTGGTTAGAGTGTGCCAATGGAAGTTCAGTTCATCATGGGCATGCTTCCTGGTGGATGGATGAGAGAGATGCGGGCACTGCTGGTACCGACCCAACCAAGGGCTGGCAATCCCTCTGGCTAGCACTCTGGCTAGGAGGGGTTTTGAGGATTTCGCCGAGACAGGATCTGCAGGGCCCAGTAATGGTATGGTCTGCCAGCGGCAGCTTACGCTGCACAACAGCAGGACGAGGCCCATGATTGAGCTAGGGAAGCCCCCCAGCGACCTTTCCACATCAAGGAGTTTTCAATGCGGGGTAGAGGCCCTGCTGAGGGCTCACTCGCCAGGGAGGTTATAGGGTTCATGAACAATAATGTGGAAATTAAAACAGGGTCTTAGACAGCAATAGAGGCTGGTGGGGCTATAAGTGGTGCGGGGGTCCTTGAAGGCATGCAGGTGAAGAACTGGGCAAACAAATATGTAAAGGCGATGTAACACAGGGCTGCTCCCAGGTTTCTGGTGCCACAGTGGAAAGGAGAGGCTAGAAACCAAGTCATGAGGGCGGAGATTGTCAGTGATGCTGTGCAAGGTCTTGACTCTACAGCTAGGTCTAAAGCAGGAGATACTGTTGCAGTTGGCTCAACAAGGAAGTATGTGCTGCTACAAAATGGGGGGCAGAAAGGGAAAAACACGGGGGAGGATGCCCTGGTGGAGACTCTGCAGAGGCTACCGCAGTGGCGAAGGGGAGTCATGTGGTATTATCATATATGGGCATAGATGACCCCTTTGGGGGCCACTTCAGGCAGACAACCAAAGATAAGATTTGGGAAAATGTTTATATTGATGGGTTTAAATTGGTGCATTGAAAGAAGGTGAGCAAAGGGGGCTCACAAGCAGAGGAAAGGGAGCTACGAAGCCATATGTGCCCAATAACATTGATACCTCGATGACGGATTTCACTATTTTCACAAGCATTTTGTGTGAAAAGGTCTCGGAGCAGAATGTGGTATTATGTAACTACATGGATGTCATTAGCTGTCATTGATGACAATTAGCATCAGTTTTGGGGTGTTTAAGATATTACAAGCAGTTCAGGGCAGGGAAGAGCACCACCCCAATGAAATCATGAGGGTTATTTACCAGGGGCTTGGATACATTTATGGCACTTATGAGACCTTCTCAAATTCCATAAACTGTAAGTGGTCTGCCTATTCCTTGCTGGTGTCCATGCTAGGGGTGGTGCCAACGATAGCTCTTGGGTATTTCAGGCTGGTACACCATGTGTCATCTGTTATGTCCTGAATGACTTAATCAACCATAAGGTGTGTTCAGTGTCATACGCATGTGCAGACACAGCATTTCAGTTACTGTGAGGGTGTGGGCCAGTGCAGAACTGAGCAAGGAGGATGTTGAAATTACTTTGTGGATTCTGCCCTTGCAACCGATAATTACTACCTACTAGTAATGCAGTTTCAGGGCAGTTACTTTGTTGACTAGTGCATGCCTATGGGATGTTCATATGCGTGTGCAGTGTTTGAAAAACGTACTTCCTGGAATGGGTGGTTCGCACAGTAGCAGCATCTGATCAGATTCTTCATTATTTGGCTGGTTTCCTGCTGGTGGGCAAACCAGGAGTAAAGAAAGAGTGTGTGAAATTAATGAGGACTTTGGTGGTGGTCACGGACCATTTTGGTGAGCCACTTGCATCCACAAAGACAGAGTACCAGCAACTACTCTGACATTTTTAAGGATTGAGTTGGACTCTGTGGCAATGGTTTCACAGCTTCCAAGTGACAAGTAGGAGGTGCTGAATGGCTTTATTAATGAGCTGGTGAGGAGAGGGAAGTGGGAGCTGTGAAAGGCATAAAAGGTGTTGGGTCATTTGAATTATGCATGTAGGGCGGTGGCCTCGGACATGTTTTTTGTAGAAGCGTCGCCTTTGTGATGCAGGGGACTGTAAAGCCACATCACAGGATTGGTTTGTCCAGAGGAGTGAAGGATGACTTGTAGGTTTGGAAGTGTTTTTTGGTGGGTTATAACACAGTAACAATGTAAAATGACCTGATGACATGGAAGGATAGCTCGGGAGTGGGGAATTTTGGGGTATTCTGGGAGGAGCTGTGGTGTGCGTAAAGCTGGCCCCAATCTTGAAAGGTCAAGGGCTACAGTATTGCCTTTTTGTATTTTTTGCCTGTTGCTATTGGCAGTGAGTCTGTGGGGTGAAGAGTTGAGGAACAAGAGGGCGACATTTGTATCAAACAATATAATAGTGGTGTAAGTGGTGAACAGAATAACTATGTCTAATGCATGGTTGTTGAAGATTCTGAGAGAATTATTCTTGCTGTGCTTGGAGAAGAACACTTGGCTTATCTAAGTGTAGGAGGCTGGCTCACTTAGTGGTTGAAGCAAGGTGGGAGAGGTTCTCTGGTTTGGCCCGAATACGACGAAGGAAGGTCTTCATGTCCCAGAAGACCTGTGAGACATCGGGCTGTGAAAGCAGATCTAATAGCCGGCGTTTTCCCCAGTGAGGATGTATCGACCGGGATGGAGGGAGTGCACAACACTGAGTGGCTGACGCATGGCTGTAATGGGCAGGGGTTAAAGATGTGACGTACGGGCATGCTGGAATTTATTTTGGGTCAAATAGGAAGAGTTTCTCTGCCATTTCCATTGGGGACAAGCTGGCAGGTATTTCATTATATGAGAAGATATATGATGGAGGTATGACCCATGAAAGGAAGAGCTGGGTCAAAGGGTGTTGGGTGGCTGGTCCTGACTGTACAGCAAGGTACCCCGAGTAAAGTGTTCAATTTGGATCGGGGTTCTAAGGGCAATATAGGGTAGACAAGAAATCAAGTGCATTTCTGCTTGGGAGAGTGCTATTCAGTTTCTAAATAATAATAATCATACGCTTTGTCTGGTTGAATACAAAAGTCACTAAATAAACCTGTGCTCAACCCTTTGGTAGCTTGGCACAAAGAAGTTAGCCTTAACTTAGAGGCAATGTGTGAATTATCTTTGCTGTACTAAAACAGCAATAAAGTTGACATGCAAAATAATACAAATCTCAGAATGAATTAGAAAAATTGAATAATTTAATAAACAAAATTACATTAAAATGAAGAATTTTAAAGGTTTTAAGTAAAAACAGCCCCTAGAAGCACAAATTTCCAATGAAAGTCAATGGTAGTGGTAGAACAGGATCTAGACGCTATTTGACGCTGGCCACGAGGGAGAGATATCAGATATACTAACTAGATTTGGCCTTTACCTTGTGACTTTACCCAATGCATTACAGAAGTACACTTCTAAAGCCCCCCAGGACCTCAGGTGAGGCACTTACAAATTCACAGGGTAGCAGGTAGATGCTGCAGCAGGGTTCACTCCTGATCACCGGGTCAGCTGCAAAAAGGACCTCTTTCAGCTTGCTGCATCCTTGTAGCTTTACCAGGAGGATAGCTGTTACATAGATCTTACGTGTTAGTGTGGGTTTCCGCGAGCGCTGGCATCCCCACGCTCGTGGGAATCACGCGGGGTGTTTGCTTTCAAGTGGGGATTCGGAGTGTGTGGACTCGGGCTGGCGGTTACGGGCATTGATGTAATGGACCCCTGGATGTTGAACACGCATTAAACCATCCTACGAATCCTGACCTCTCTTGTTCGTCATTTATTTACCTCATGAAGAAATATGATGCTTTTTCCTACAATAGCCTTATGACCCTTGGAGTCCACTTCTTTCTCCTGGGTACAAGAGGGAGAGCAGGTCAAGTCTTCAGGGCTCCTCTTCAGTTCTCCATAGGTCCAGAGGGTGTTCTGATTTCAGGTTCTAAGGATGACACTTTTATGCACAAAGCCAGCTTGAGGGGGGGGGGGCACCCCTTTTCTAACTCTAAACTTGGTTCTTCTGATCAATTTCTCCTTTTCTTTTGGGTTTTGCCAGGCTACTGTAACAAAGGCATGGGAAAACCTGGTGTCAGGTTCTTCTGTGTGGGCCAGGGCAGGTTCCGTTGAAGTGTAATCAGGGCAGGGGCACAGCTGATTCCTAGCCATCGTCTCAGGAAGCCCACACCTTCCACACCCAGATCCCTTTCCACTGTCTGGCAGCAATATGCATCTCACCACAGGAGAGCCTTTAACAGTTAGATGACCCTGAACACTGAAATAAATGACACATTTGGCTGAGGCAGGAAAATGCCACTTTCTAAAAGTGGCATTTTCAAAACAGAAATTTTAAATTCGATCTTGACCATTAGGTTAGATTTTAAATACCTATTACAATGGCTTGTAGAATCATGTTTTTAGCTTGTCCAAACTCAAGTTTTGCATTGTAAGGCGTTAGAATGTAACCCAGTGCTTTTTTGTTAGAAAGCTTTTCTTTCTGCAGTGAAAGCAACTTTGTAGTTTTTTCACTGCTAAGATATGTTAAACTTTAAATCTACATGTCCTCATTTTTTATTACCATGCACCCTGTCCTATGGGTATGTATGGCCTACATAAGGGGTGACATAAGTATTAAAAAAAAAGGTTTCGGTTGTTGCATGAACCCTGAAGATGGTGGCCACACAGCCTTCCCAAAAACAATCCAGCCGAGGCACCAAAGCAGAAAAAACATAGTGCGACAACTTACAGCTGCCAATCGTTGGCAGACACCATGCCCTGCCTGCATCTCTCAAGGTGTGACCTGCGAGGTGCAGGGCAGCAGAGCATAGCAGTGAGGCAAGCCCACACTGAAGGAGTGTTGCCGGGTGCGGGAACCCTATCCTTGGGGACCCTCCCATGCAGCCCCACAAAATACACTGGGTACGAGAGACAGGATACTACAGCAGCTGCCTGGGAGGTGCATGGTGGAGAGGAGGCATTGAGTCTGGAGCAGACACAGCGGGGGTACAGAGAGGCTGGGGAACTCCCCTGGAAAGAAGTATACTGAGACCAGAGTCGGCCCCTTAGGCCGTCGGCCAGCCGATGTGAGGAGGAAGGTGGGATTTTCGATTCAAGGGTAGGCCCAGGGAGCAAGAGCCACTGTGACACTGGGCACGCACATAATGCATCGGCAGGGGTGTGACCCAACTGGCGTATGGAGTGGACTGCCCCCGGGAGAACAGAATACCACCCAAGCAGAATATCTGGCCACAACCCCAACAGAGCCCAGGGGCTGCGAAGCTATTACAGCTCCCATGCTCCTACAACCCAGCAACAAACTGGTGTTGGTCTTCTGGGACCTAGGTTGGCTGAGCTTTGCACAGTCATGGCTACCTCCCAGGAAAACTGAATACTGCTGAGCAGAACACCTAGCCCGCACATTCAAATGAGCCCCGGGTCCACGAAGATGGTGCAGCCGGCACACCGCTGCAACTCAGTGACAGGACGGAGCTGGTCTACTGAGCCCCGGATGGGCTGAGCTACGCACAGCCATGGTGCCCAAAGAGCAGGGCAGCCTTACCACGATACAGACCACCGCCGGGGGGACTAACCACCAGGGGGACAGTCACACTCAACAAGAGGTTAAAAACTTGCACCACCTACCATAGACCCCATCGTGGAGAGTAACAATTCAGGCAGCAGTACTCATATGCCACAAA
Organism: Triturus cristatus; assembly: GCF_964204655.1. Taxonomy (NCBI): domain Eukaryota; kingdom Metazoa; phylum Chordata; class Amphibia; order Caudata; family Salamandridae; genus Triturus; species Triturus cristatus. The sequence continues at coordinate 745,818,103 of NC_140583.1, forward strand.
TGCAGCTGGTCGACATGGGGAAGAATAGACAGAGGCTGCCCATGTGCCTGGGATGTATAGATACATTCACAAAACCAGGGCCAAGGGGGGAGACCCGTCTGACAACCAGAGCCTGTCCACTGTGCCCCTCACCGATTCAGCAACTACAATTTTGCAAGCCATACACAACTCCAGAATCTCTCTGGAGGGGAAAATTGCGTAACTCAGCATTGACCTCTGTTGAAAGGTGTTTTTTTAGTAGGTGCAGGCAGGTACCTGCAACTAGTAATAACACCATAATCACAAATACTCTCCAGTCAAGTCTCGCTAAATTAATCCTTGCTCAACCCTTGGGAGCTTGGTACAATAACAATCAAACATCAATTTCTAAAAATATAGAAGATTGTTAGCTTTAAAATGGCACCAAAACAACAAAAATCCAATGTAGGGTGCCGGAGATAAGATTAAATGCGAAAATGTGCTTTCAAGCGCCTAAAAGTGAAAAGCGCTAACAACGGCTATCTAGTCATCCTGGACCTGGACCAAGTCAAAGTTTCATGCCAACCTCGATGGAGTACAGGCATTGTTTGTGTTGCCTGTGTTATAACTTAGATTAGATGCAATTAAAAGTTGAAGCCACAGAGGGGCGAATCTCTACCTCTTTGTTGCTTGTCAATCAAGTGCAGCAGCATTTATGCAGCTCAATGACCATGGTTTACTACAACTTTATCAAGTGTTTTGCCAATAGAAGAAATAGATGTGCCAACAGATACCATAACGGGCATTGTTGTGCAATGCTGAACTGCGCAGCTGCACTTTGCACCATGTCTGTGAGGTGGAGAATAATACCAGAATATTGCCAGATTTGAGATGCCCAGCTCTGGTGTCTCTTTTTTAACAATGGTCAACATACGCCAAGGAGGGGTGAACTCATGCCTCTTTTTCAGATAACAGGAGTATGTAAATAAGTTTCCTTTAAGATAAAAAAAAAGCTTGCAGAGCTCGGGGGTCCTGTGCTTGTGCTGTATTGCCTTAGATACTGCAATGCTGAATATATATGTATATTTCTGGAAATTGATGCATTTTTTTCCAAATGAAGGCTGCTGTATTCTTGGTTGTTAAAAACCTCTTTATAATTATGTGTTTAATGTATTTATTTTAATCTGTTACTGACCCTTCTAGAATGAGTTCATAGTTCTCCCCTAGGACTGTGTAAAATGTTGCCTGCATGTCGCTCATCTTATCTGTCAGAGTTATTTGTGGGGAATATGATCAGTTTATCTCGAGAGTGCAACAACTCCATTTATCACAAGCAATATCTTGAGTGTTGGCTTTGCCAATGCCTGTGATTTTACTTAGCTGCCCCCATGCTGATGGATGTAGTTGTGGCAGCCATCTTGAATTGTGTTTTTCTACTTTTTAAAGACAAACCATCCCATTGTGGTCACTTCAAAGGTACACACATGCTTGTCAGCCATTTTGGAATGTTTTTTCTTTAGCTTAAAAAAAAATATATTTTTTTCAAGAAAAAACATTTCAAGGTGGCAACTGCTCACTCGCACGCATGCACATACACAGACAGTCATCTTGAAATGGTTGTAAACTACTTAATGACAGCCGCCTGACAATACCATGGACGGCGATGGTGAGACCTTAAGAGGGTTTAGGGGTCGAGCAGGTGTGAGGGGGTATTCATTTATAAAGACAAGTGGGGTGCCGAAGAGAGTGAGGAGAGGCAGGGACAAGCAAACTTAGAGGAAGAGAAGATCTATTCCAGGCACAACAGCCGCAGCCTTTGCAGGTAAGAGAGGTGGGGCCAGGTGGGGATGATTTTCATTAACGACGACGAGGGAAAATTAACAAAGAAATCAATTTCCCATCATTGTTATCTGTTAAAATCACCCTCACCGGGCCCAACAGCTCCACCGCTTTTACTTGCACAGGCCCCGGCTGAGGCACAGTGAGCCAAAAACACTCCTTGTGTTGGACAGCCACAACAATGGAGAGGAAAGCATGGAACTGGGATAGACAAGAAAGCCATTGAATCATAAGCACAATGTGGACACAGTGCCTACTGAAAGTCTTTACTGGATGCAGAATTGTAGAATTTTTCTCCCCATGCGCTAATTTGCAATATTGCTATGTCATTGCATAAATAGGAGTACCAAATATAGAGCTTGTTGTTAAGGTCTGCAATGCAAGATGTGTTGTAGAGAATGCTCTCCAGCAAGTAACCCCATGCTACTTTAGGACTGCTTTGTACATACATAAGGAACAGCTGAGACAGAAATGAGAGGCCACTCCATGCTGCACACATGCAAATGAAATATGGCAGAGAAGTATACATCAAGAAGAGAAATGACAATACGTTCTTTAAATCTACTTTCCTTGGTCTACTAAGGTAATTGCGAGACGTGGAATATGTGGCCAGTGGTGTGTAGAAAAAGTGAATAATACACAGGGCTCTGCAATCCCTTTACTAAAAACCTGTCTCTTATTTTTTTATAATCGGGGACTTGTGAAGCACCAGGTCGCATCTCATAAAGAAATTATGTAGGAAGCTGGCTCTCTATATAGGGCACTGTAAAGAGAGTCCAGTGGGTCGTCAACTAGCTTACAGAGGCAAACAAGCATTGGCATAGCCAATAGGTCTCGCCTTTGGGACCTTATAAGTGTTTAGTCATGCAACAGATGCATAACTAAATGCTTATAAGGTCCCAAAAAAGAGACCTATTGGCTATGTCAAGCGTCCGTGCGGCCGCGAAAGTGGAAGTGATCGCGATCGCGATCAAACATCAAAGCGGCCGTGCGGCGGCGAAAGTGAAAGTAATCTCGGTAAAGTCTGGCACGCGCGCCCGCGCACATGCACTGTAGCTCTAGGCTGGCCTGGTAGCACTTTTTGCAGCCCTCTCAATAAGTCTCGCCAGACCAGCGCATGCGCTGGGTCAGGCGAGACCTAAAAAGACTATGCATTTGTTGTACTCTCAGAGGCAATAAATTGGAAACACACTCAAAAAATAAATCTGAGACAAAATTGGAAAAATAATACTTCTTTTTTATATATGTCTCAAAATCAAGAACTTCATTCAAAGATAAGTAGTGTTTTTGTAAAAAATGTACACAGTAAGTAAAACGTTCAAACCTATGCGCTTTTATGCACAATGCAAGCCCATGAAAGGAAAAATCAGTGATGCATAGAGTTAGGTACAATCAGTTTCAGAGGTTAACATTCAGGGTTTGGAGTTGTAGTGGGCCAAAGTACCGCCAACAGTTCTTCAGGAACTGCTCGGGCTTACCAGGAGCAGGGTGCTGGTGAGCTTTTAGCTGGGTGTGCTATGGTGAAGGGGGGGGCCACCTGAAATTAGGCTGCATAGAGACACTTGGGGACAAGCCAGAGAGCTCTCAAATGGGGGCTTAGGTCACAAGGGGTCTTGGAGCACGGAGGAACAGCCGGTTCTTCGGAACCCAGGCCAGGCGGCTCAGGTGCAGACTAGTTAAGGTGGCTGGGCTTGTGCGCAAGAATGCTCCTTATAGTTCCAGCAAACAGCTGGCAGGGGCAAAGTCAGGACAGCTGGGCCAGTCATGAAGTGGGTCTCAGTGATGCTGACATCCCTTGACGGCTGCTAGAACATGGTGCAGTGGGAATCCGGACAGGACTCTCACTGTTGGTGTTTGGTGCAGGGCGTTTATTTCCCAGGTGGTTGGTGCTGCATGGCTCCATATGGTCCTGGTGTCTTCATACTCATACTCAGTGGGAAACAGATCTCACCTTCCGGGGCACGAGTACCTTCTGCTATTCGTCTGCAGTGTCAGTCAGGACAAGGAACTGCAAGACTGTAGACCGGACTGTGCTTGGCGGTGCCTGCGGACTGTAGGCAAGTGGGTCCTGTCTCCAAGGAACACTAGGAAAAATGTCAAAGTGCTTGCAGGCCACCGAAGGCTTTGGTAGTTCTCCATCTTTCAAGACAAGTCGCGATTGTCAAGAGAGTTGCGTGTGGGCAGGTTTTCATGCCAAAAGTTCTCATCTCTTCTGCTGTTCTCTCCAGGCAGTACCTCTTCTTCATCCTTCTTCTCTTGATCCTTTGAATCTAAGTTCTTGGGTTCAAGGGTGCCACCTAAATACTCAATTTAGGTGTGCAAAGGGGAGTGACAGGTAGTAACCAACGGCCTATGTACCTTTAGGGGTTCTACGCCCACTACATGACCACATTCTGTGGGAAGTGGCCATAACCCTGACCCTAGAATACTACTCCTGCCCAAATCAAGATGGGGAAGCCTGAAAAGTGGGGTCCACATCAGCTGGTCCACCTTAGGGGTGATGCTAGCTGAAGGTGAGTACATCTCCTAATCTTACTTATTTTTCCGCCTGTCTTGCAGTCAAAAAGTAGGGTCAAGACAGGGGGGTGGGCTTCTCACTATCTGGAGAGACATGGGTCACATAACAAAGGTGGCAGGGCCTTTGAAGCTTCCTGCCCAGGCTTTGTTCCTGACCTCCGAGAGCAAATGTTCTCACCTCAGGGGGTCAGGAACTTGTCTAGGGTGGCTGGCTGGTCGAGACCAGTCAGTAAACACACTAGGGATCGGTAGGTTTTCAGGGGGCACCTCTAAGATGTCCCCTGGGTGTATTTATTAATACATCCAGCACTGGCATCAGTGCAGGTTTATCAAGACGAGGTGTTTGCTACCAAAAACCGTGGGGCACAGTCAAGCCATTATGTAGCTGGGAAACCCGTAATGACGTGAAACCAGCCCATGTACTGGGTATGGCTTCCCTGTGCACTTGTGATATCTATGGGTGAACTTAGATATCACAGGGACATATCCACTGATGGAGATATGTCCACACATGGGTATAGTGCACCCTGCCTTAGGGCTGTTAGACCTGCTGTAGGGGTGACTTACCTATAACACATGCAGTGCTGGGTAGGCATGGCACACAGGGATGCTTGCCTTGTCAACTCTCTGCACCAAGTCATGCAGGCTGTAATGGCAGTTTGAAGAAGCTCGGTGAGGGTCCCTTAGGGTGGCACAATTTGTGCTGCAGTCCTTAGTAACCCTCTTTAGTTTCAAAGCCTAGGTATCAGGGATACCACTTACTAGGGACTTACATGAAGCCTAAAGTGGTGCCAATTGTGCAACAATGGTCCAGTTGTAGGGAAAAACACTGGGGACCTGGTTAATAGGAACTTGGCATATTTTCGGTCAAAGTTGCATCAGAAACAAGGCAAAAAGTGGGAGGGGGTAACCATGTCAAAAGTGGCACTTTCCTACAAATGACATAGCGACGTAACTGTAATAACTTATTACAGTTTAGTTCTAACGAAACAATGCCTCGTGCCAGAGCCAGCAGCTGAGGCGAGAGGCAAGTCAGGTCACCGAGCAAAATTAAAGCAGCTGTTTAGAAAAAGATGCCTGTTTTTATAGCTGTAATGAACAGAAAGGAGATATTAATGGCAATATGTTTATATTTGCACTCCTCAGGTAACTATACAAAAGTTAGAATTTTTCTGCATGTTTCTACACAATCTGAGCTACTGCACCTTTTAAACACGCATTTGCAATCATGTGAGTTTGAGCTATTGGCATTCTAAATGATAATGCCTTTATGTATGTTTTGTGTTTTTAAACCTACATCAAATGCATTCTTAGTTATAACCAATAGATCAAACTCTTGAAAATGTGAGACCTATTGCATTGCCATAAAGGGCCTTCGTATTGTATGTTACATTGTAAATATTAGAGGAAGAGCCTGGCGTGATACAAGTAGTGATAAATTTGCAGTGAAGAAGTGTAAGTGTTGTAAATCACATGGACACAAGTGATTTGTAATATAAATAAACAGAACAAGATAGGCTTGTGTGTGTGCATGAAAAAACAAAACATACCGGAGAATGAAGCGCCGCGACAAGCTTCTGAGTGACAAAAACCTTCTGGCAGGGAAAAAGCTCAGCAATGTCTGGTGAGATGCCGGCGCCGTACACGACGGGTCACTACTCATGACAGTGATTAAAATAGAATTGAAGGAAGCATAAAGGGTGATTGGACCAAGAAAAAAGGGAGATGGGGAGTGCAGATGGCTGTGTAGAGGAAGGATAGATGGAAGGAGGAGAGGTGAGAGAGTGGGGGGGTTAAGTGCCGGGTTTGATTTATCGATATTGGGAGGCTGATGAACCAAGTGGACTCGCACGTATATGAGCCTGTGCACGCTGCATTCACAGTCCTCCTTCACTTTTTCGCATTTTAACCTTTGCTCATAAGTGTATTTCAATGTTGTATTAAGGTGCCTGGCGACGGAGCACTGGCCGGCCAAGGCTACTTCCCGCCCCTCCTTCTGTTACCTGGTGTTGTGTGCTCGTCTTGGGTGGGCGATTGGCAGCGTGGTAAACATACAGAGACCAGAAGGCAGCCATAAATTAAGCGGTGATGTATTGGGAAGGGTGGCTGTTATTGTGTGAGCTCCAACTTTTTGTGCGAGAAGTAGAGAGGTTGCAGCAAGCGAGCTGGCTAGTGTATGCTGCTTGTTGTGGCTGGGGGCTATGTAGGTGCCGAGGGAATGTGAGCAGTGTCATCTAAACAAACAGAAAAAAGATAGGCTTGTGTGTGTGCATCAAAAACCAAAACATACCGGGGAATGAAGTGCCGCAACAAGCTTCTGAGTGACAAAAAGCTTCTGGCGGGGAAAAAGCTCAGCAGTGTCCGGTGAGATGCCGTCGCCGCACATGACGGGTCACTACTCATTACAGGTTTAAACATACAATTTCAAGCGTATACCGCTGCAGCCGCCATTGTCCTGATTAGTGGCTCTATAAATTAGTGCTCACCCACCAGATAAAGCCCACCATGTCACCCCGCAAGTACACGATCCAGTCCGGATGGGCGAGATGAAAAGGAGACAGGGCGGTAACAAAGAAGCTTCATTTCAAATAGGAAGCAAGCATAAACGATGACGCCCACTAATAAAAAGAATGGGCAGGGCTTCCACTCCACTTCTAAAATCTCCTTGATTACAAGAGCCCTCGCAGAGCGAGCAGCGCATGCGTGCTGCAACGATAGGCGAGACCTAAAAACTGACTTGTATTAAAACGATTCTAATATTATTTTCATTTTGCAACTCATATCTAAAAGCTTTCCTAACTGTGTTTCATTTTGCACTTCAGATAATTTTTTTATTCTTCATGTTTACAAACAATCTCTCTTTTTCATACGAAAGAGTCACGCACCAAGAATTTAAGTGATTTGTGGTAAAAGTGATGGTGTGACCATGTATATAAAGGAATAAAGTACCCCCTACTGTATATGATAAGGCCATACCAAGTCACCTTGGAGTTCCATAACCTTTTAAAGGAACCTCTTTTCTCCTTCATCCTTGTTCTTTTATATGGTCATGGAACTCGATGGTGTCTTCCAATATACTTACAATGCATGGCAGAGGTACTTTAACCCCCGTACATAGCTGTAGTCACAATCATTAGTTCTACAAAGAAATAGCAATGTGTTTGTCACTTTAATATTCTCATTTTGGTTTCCCTTCTTGTTTTTCAAGATAATTTGTCATTCCAATATAATATTATTTTTTTCATTTTCCATTTTATTTTTTCTCTTTTCCATTCAGATTTCGTTATGGCCTCATCAAGCATGACAATGATGTCACCCTTATCGACCATGCCAGTAATAAGATGTAAGTTAGACGAATCATTGATTATATTCTTTGTGTGTTTATTGGGTAAAGTTAAAGAGACAGATAAAGTAAACTGTATGAAAGATGGGAGTGAAGGAAGGCAATGGGAGGGTTACCTCAATATGGTTGGAAATGTTTCCCCCAAAGCACCGGACAAGAAAATCACTGAAGTGCCGTGTTTTTTTTTTATATCAGCTTGCTAGGAGGCGCTTGGCCTTTTTCATCAGCCGTGCTGCCAATGCAAAGTATGATTGAAGGTTGAGAGGCATAGTTAATGATCATTTTTGGCGCTGGGTTGTTTAAGCCCCCCAGTGGATGTAATTAGCTGTCTAAAGACAGGTGCTGAGACATCGGGCATGAAAATATTAATTTATCAAGGGAAATCAGAAGTATAAACATTTCTAAATTGCAATGCAATTGTGAAATCACCAGATTTTAGGGGTATATACTGTTGCTCTGTAGCGAATCAGATTTCAAAGCATCTTACTTAATGTGATGGACAGACACAATAAATTAAATTCACAGGATATAAAAAGGGAAGGTATCTAAAGTAGAAAAAAAATACCACAGCGGTTGAATTTTGAAAAGGTTGAATATCACTGCAGTAAAGATTTCCAAATTTGAGTTTCAAATAAGGTGAGTGGAGAGGCAACGTTCTTCTCTTTCAAACGTCCAATATTTCTTAACAATAATTCAATTATTAGCCTACTTTGGAGGTTTTCTGATGTGAATTTTCATATTAAAATCATGATTTCTCATCCCATTCAAATTTGTTTTCAGGAAAATCATTTTAAAATTAACTGTGGAGATGGAAAGTATTGTGGAAATATGGATTTTTCTGATCAGTTATGTCCCCTATCTTGGACCCCAACGGTTCCATGTATGAATCACCAGTACATGTATGTTCCCTCCAGTTCCAGTTATGAAGACGCAAATACATGTGCGTCCACCGTCAACCTGTCCTCTGTCAGATCCGCCATGAATAGGCTGGATATTCCATTCCTAAGTATGAAAGGCCACCGGCTTCATATGGCTCAGTTACTCCATTTTGCAGTTCAGGCGAGTAGGCCCCGATTCTGCCATCAAGCTTTTCTCTGCTCTCTGCCTCTGACAGCTTCAGTTTGAGCCCACATCTGTATCCATGAACTTTGTCCTACTCCCTGTGCGGCTAACGGTGCCTGCCTCGGCCGGTTTGCCTGCCTGCCAAAAACTGTATTTCACCTTCGAGTTATCTGCTTCGCTCCTCAGCCGATGCATTCCTGTCTAGTAGTTTAGGTAAACATTTCCTTCAGCTACCAAGCAAAGGGCCCGGCCTCTCTGTCCTCATGCAAGTAATTCATAGCCCTGTTACCATGGGAGGTTTCTGCCCCTTGCATCTCATATAGACACTTGGACGCTTGTACACGCACGCACAGTCAGTATAGAATAGATTCTGTCCGAGAGTCCTTCTTTTGTGGATAACATAGTTCTTTAAACATAGGATGTTAGATATGATTTGGGATTAGGTTGACTTGACCCCCAGACTTCTTGTCTCCACATGTAGAGCTAAATGTCAAGTCCCCTTCACCCCCTAGTTGCACGTCAATCACACGTCATGCTGCTGCGCGCGCATCTATGCCAAGTATAATCTTATAGATCCACCTATATATGACATCATAACCAATTATGTTCCTTTTTACTCCTTATTATGCCCATTTTCGGTTACGCATGCGAATCGTCATTTTCCTTATCAATTGTTACGCCTACCGCATTCGCTTCATTGTAATGTATGTTCTATAAAAGTCATTTCTTGTCAATAATGTATGTACTTCACTTCCTGAACCTCCGTGGTGATGGAACTTGGAGCAACCGATTATAATCGACCATTGGAATAAAGCCCATTCCGAACCTCTAATACCACGGATTCTGCCTCTTATTTACTGAGCTATTTTATTATGTTTCTGTATCAAATTAAGTCCCGGTAATTAAATTATTTACCACATGAATGGCGCCCGAACAGGGACACTTTCTCATCTCACGCGCCGGCGGTGAGTTGCAGGCCCGGTCTCCTGCCACAGCTGGACGGACAATAATGCGTACCAGCAGGATTTCCTGTATCTCCCTCCGGTCAAGCGGGGGCGACTGAGGCTGCGATCAACACCCAGACGAGGCGGTGAGAAGTGCGAAGTATCCCGACCAGAGCCTAGCTGAGAGAGCAAGATCCGAGGTATACAGAGGCCCACCAGTTCCCGAAGTCCGAAGTCGAGTCCAGTTTCCGACGAGTCGAGTCGAGTCCAGTCCGGTTCAAGTTCAGTTCAGTTTCCGAGGCCTTCCGTTTCCGAAGCTACCCGGTGAGTACCATTACTGGGGAGGCATTCTGACGTGCACATAGGTTGTGCCGGTCAAGACGGGTTTGGGTACACAAATCCGGTCTGCACTGTTTCAGCAGTGTATCTGTACTGTTTAGCAGTATATCTGGTATATCAAGTATATAAATTCAGAATAAATCAGTTAAAGTCGAGTATTATGTTTTAGTGATTAAGTTTTCTTTAGACCGTCATCATTATTGACTGTTCAGGTAAATGTTAAATGTTAAATGTTTTAAGTACGTTCTGCATATTGTGGTGTGAATGACTGTTCATTATCGTGTTTACTGTATTAAGTTTGTTCAAAATCAAGTATCAGATCAGTTCTCAATATGCCGCTCTTCTCGAAACTAAGACAGATCACTACAAGAAAAGGGGTACTCGAAGAAGCCGTTCCTATTCCTCCTAGGGACACTCCAGGGTACTTCATGTATCATAAACATGGCTTAGACGCTATATTATTTCTTGATTTATGGGTAGACTACACCAAGGAATTACCAGAAAGCCAGAGGTGGCCCACAGCGGGAACCTGGGATGCAGAGTGCATCATGAAAGTAGAGGAAGAGTTATGGAAAAGGAAAGTCAGACAGTCACAGAAAGACGCCGTTGAGTTATGGCGTAAAGAATCTCATAGACGCACAGAAAAAGCACTCCGACAGGAAGAAAAGAATAAAGAGAGTTCAAATAAAGTTCGAGAAAATTTATTAATTGAAGAAGGTATCCGAGTGAAATCAGAACAAGTAGACAGACAAAGAAATGCCCTTATGAATGGTATGTATCCCCTTCTGGCCGAAGGATTACCTAAGGCTACTCCAGAAATACCGAAAGACTTGCCACCCCCATTATTCCCGATAAAGGTACATCCTAAGGGGCATCCTAGAACCGCAGAAGATGTTTTTCTTTCCTCATATTTAGATGACGCAGCTCCCGAGTATGCTAATTCCGCCCCACATAGACCGCCTACCAGGGAGGTTCAACGCCAAGATCCAGTACCCGTATCCCTACAGCAACAGATCGTGTCACAAGTTCCGGCAAGCACATCTGTTTCCGCATCTGTTCCTACAGCTACTTCTATAGCAGTGTCCACACCTATAGTTGCTGTGTCGCGTTCAACGAATCCTTTCACACCCGACACCCCAGATGGGGCTACGGGAGGTGCTACCAACATTTTTTCTACGCCACCCAGAATAAATAAACTTACCTTTCAAGAGTCAGCACATTCACGTACCCCCAAACTCATAAATGCCCGTACGCTTAAGGAACTTCTTGTAGATTGTAGATATGACCCTGTGCCCGGCAAAGAGGACGAAATGATTCTGGCATCGTTGCGTATCAGGCGAGCCGCAGTGTATTTAGGGAAGTTACCAGGAATGACTGCACATCTAGATAATATATATCATTTTGTTCAAACAGGGCGAGATTCTGAAAGTATTAACAGAGCTATGGAATACCAGAAAGTGGAGATACAGGGGGAACTGCTACGTTTCCTCATAAATTGTGTGATCAGAAATCAAGACCGACCGGGGGTAGACCCGGAAGCAATGCAAATTCTTACCAGATGGAGCCAGAATATATCAGAAGGTAGACATGATAAGCAAAATTGTATAATAGCCATGTGCCGAAAGATCCGTAAAGAAATAGAACGCCTACACGAAGAAAGATTAGCGGTAGACCAGTTCGAACAAAGCGAGGAGGAAGGATCAGGACTGCCCGCAGGACAGTCAGACACCATAGCCTATGTAGGTAGAGGAAGATCTTGTAATAGTAATAGATGTCTTATTGACCCGATACGTCCGATATGTCCAGATAATAACAGGAATTTCCAAATACCTATAATTAATATAAGGTCTAACGAGCATTCGTTCCAAGCCGCCGACAAATTACTCCGAGAACGAAGGGGTTATCATTTTCTCGATTCTATGGATGAACAAGATTTAGCTAGGTCAGCTGTCCATTGGGTGGACAGTCCCGGAAAATACAGTGATGATACAGTAGCACGCACATTTTTGAATCTCACCCCAGATGAACAGCGTTTAGCTGGGATTTATATGATTCAACAACTCCTTATACTATATCAGAGTCAGCATTCGGACCCTGGTCCCTTACCTGACATATTGACTGAATTGCTCATGAATAGATGGAGAGGTTCAGGTACTAAATTAATTAAAGAAATTCTAGAATCAAGAAAGCAGTATATTCTTTGTGTATGTTCAGAACGTGTCTCATTGCCCATCAAGGAAAGAACCACGTATTACATGGATAGACAGAATCCCTTACGAGAAGTGCACCCAATAAAAGGCGAGGACAATGAGTTTAAACGCATATTTGTATATACGCCCATATCGAAAATAGAATTGTTAGAAATGAAGAAAGTGGTACCCAGTCATGACAAAGATCCAGCGGGTTTTCACCGAGAAATTAAAGACATGTTACTCATGGGAGAGTATACCTATCCCGACATTATGACTATATTAAAGGTATTGATGCCTGCTGGCATTTATGAGAAACTCAGGGAAAAAGAGTGGGAGGTAGGAGACCAAAAGATAGAATGGTCAGTATTAGAAGCGGAAGAAAAGGCACGAACTGCAGGAGCAGGACTTGGGGATAAAACTAAAGCGCTACCAGGTTTATTAGTACAGGTACTGCCACGTTTATTAACTACGAAAAAGGAAGATTGGGGTACAATTTCAGCCTGTAAGCAGAAGCAAGATGAAGACACTAGTGATTACTATGCCCGATTTGAAAAATGTTTTGGTATAAATAGTGGCATAAAAGCAAGTAGCGAATCATACCCGCATCTGTTTGTAACAAAATTAGTAGAAAATGCCCTGCCCCAAGTAAAGAATAGAGTATTAAAATTAGAGAGTACCTGGCAAGGTAACACTCCATCACAAATGTTACAAATGTTACAGTACCATCACAATAGAATTAGAGAGGAACAAGAACATGAACACAGACGCATGAAAGACACGAAAATGAAAATGCTAGTTTCCCAGACAGTTCCAGCTGAAGGACATAAAAAGGGTACGACACATTCCAGTGATTCAACAGGACCTGTAAAAGGGACATGCAACTATTGTAAAAAGCCAGGTCATTACGTACACGATTGTCCAGTTTTGAAACATAATATAGCCATAGGTAATACAAAAGAAAGACCACGGCCACCTAGACAGGATCAGAATGAACAAGGAGCCCCGCAGCATGCACAGTCCATGCCAGCTCCACCACAGTCTATACAGTTTGTGCCAGCTGCACCAGCGCTGCCCGTTGCTGCCACACAAACCACGACACGACAACTGTACCAGACCGCACAGTACGACTATCCTGATTACCAACGATACGCATGAACCAGCCTAGAGAGGGAAGTTGACTTACCCCTTATCGAGATCCCTGTAGATCAAGAAGGACCTTATGTACATAGTGAATTATTAGGCCAAGACAGAAAATTTTTACTCGATACAGGGGCAAGTCGAACAACCATAAAACGTAGTGAAGTTCCAGGGGCACCCCTCTCAGGCTCACAGAATATTTCCCTTGGTTTTTCAGGAAAACCTATTGTTAATGAAGTGTCACAGCCTCTTCCACTTACGATAGGACCCTTGACCCGAACTACAGATTTATTGCTTACTAAATCATGTCCAGAAAACTTGTTAGGAATAAAAACACTGAAAGCTCTAGGAGCTATAATATGTTGTTCTCCGGAAGGAGTAAGATTGTTTTTACGTGATTTTAAAGGTCACTATGTGTCTAGAGACATGGATCCCCGACTGCAAACTTTACCTGCACATCTATGGGCACAAGGCCCTACTGATGTTGGTTGCATGAATATTACACCATATCGAGTTACACTGAAAGCAGGAGTGGTACTACCACGAATGCGACAATACAAGTTACCACCAGATGCTGTAGTGGCTTTACTACAAATCATTGACGAGCTCATTGCCCAAGGAGTAGTTGTGGAAACAGACTCCAATGTATGTAATTCACCGATAATTCCGATTCTTAAACGAACAGATCCAAAGGCCCCGCCAGTATATCGATTGGTTATTGATCTGCGCGAATTAAACAAATGCATTGTGCCACAATTTCCTGTGGTCCCAGATATCTCGTCATTATTGACAGCTATTGATTCCGAAGCAACATTCTTTACTGTAATTGATCTCAAGAATGCCTTTTTCAGCGTCCCAATAGATCCGGAAAGCCAATATTTGTTCGGATTTAGTTTAAATGGACGTAGCTTTAAATTCTCACGCGCACCTCAAGGATTTACAGAAAGCCCCAGCATCTATAGCCAAGCACTGAAACGAGAACTCGACAGTATCCACATGCCAGTTAACACTGCTCTGCTTCAATATGTCGATGATCTGCTGATCACCGCGAGAAGCGAACCCGAATGTGAGAAAGCATCACTGACAGTTTTACAATTTCTAGCCGAAAAGGGGCACAAGGTGTCCCCTTCTAAGCTGCAATTCTGTGTCCAGCGAGTTGTTTATCTTGGACACTCGCTGTCCAAGGAGGGAAGGCAGCTTACACCCGACCGCATTCAGTTAATAGCTAACATGCCAATACCCAAGACACAAAAGGAGGTACGGGCTTTCATAGGCCTCACTTCATATTGTAGGCAGTGGATCCCTCAGTATGCATTTCTAGCAAAACCACTCATTCAGTTGACAACACAGGAGGCAGCCACATCGACTGTTCTCCCTTGGACTCAGGAACATACACAAGCTTTTGAAAGCCTAAAGAAAGCTTTATGTCAAGCACCTGTTTTAGCAACACCATGTTACAGTAAACAGTTTACACTTTTTGTTACAGAACGCGAAGGTACTGCCTTGTCAGTACTCACACAGGAACAAGCAGGAGCACACAAACCATGTGCTTATTTTTCTAGTACATTAGATCCCGTAGCTCAGGCTTTGCCTGCGTGCCTGAAATCAGTGGCAGCGACAGCTTTAGCAATAAGACAGAGCGACGCCATAGTGTTAGGACATCCATTGACAGTTCAAGTACCACATGCAGTAGAGGTTCTTGTAAATAGAACGCAAACACAACACTTGACTATTGCGCGACTCACTGGGTACGAACTAACATTGTTTCAGCCACATATAGAAATCAGACGTTGTAACACATTGAATCCTGCCACACTTTTACCTGTAATCGGAACAGACCCACTAGCCCATGACTGTATTGAAGTTATTACAATAACGACGAAACCTAGACAAGACTTAACCGATGTTCCATTGTCAGACCCAGACCTGACATTGTATGTAGATGGTTCATGTATGAGAACAAGTACAGGAGAGTTAGTGGCTGCTTACGCAGTCACAACAGACACTGAAATAATTGAAACTGATCGCATAAATACCTTGTCAGCTCAAGCCGCAGAGCTTATCGCTCTGACACAAGCCTGTATTCAAGCCACAAATAAAAAAGTCAACATATACACTGATTCACGTTATGCATTCGGAGTTGTACATGACTTCGGCGTGCTGTGGCGAGAGAGAGGTTATTTAACTTCCCACGGTGCCCACATTCAGCACGGACCCCTCATTCATGCCTTATTAGATGCAATACATCTACCCACTGCAATATCAATTATGAAATGTAAGGCTCATACGAAAGTTACTGATATCATTTCTCAAGGCAATGATCTAGCCGACAGAACAGCTAAACAGACTGCTCAAACTCAGACCTCCGACATGACAAAGACAATAGTCCCGATGCCGACACATTGTATGACAGTTAAAGATCCTACTCTTGACGTAATTGACATACAGACACATGCTACACCAGACGAAATAAAGAAATGGACTGAATTAGGAGGGTTCCAAACGGACCAAGGATGGATGATGAAGGAAAAGTCTGTGTGGTTCCTTCCTGATTCAATGGTCCAAGTTATAATTAACACTATACATAGTCCAGCACATCTAGGAGAAAAAGCTATGCTAGACAGCATTCAACACATTTGGTTCAATAAACATTTGCGAGCAGCAGCCAAACAAAAAGTTCGTACCTGTATGATCTGTTGCCAGTTCAACCCAGGAAAAAGCGTTCCCGTAGAACAGGGTGGATTTCATCCTCCTGATCACCCTTTTGAAGTACTCCAGATGGATTATATCCAGATGGAACGATGTCGAGGATTCAAATATGTTCTCGTAGTTGTCTGTGCTCTTTCCCGTTGGACGGAGGCATACCCGGTTTCAGATTACACTGCCCCGACTACTGCCAAACAGTTGGTTCGAGAATTCTTCCCATGATACGGTTTACCACGTGTTGTTCACTCAGATAACGGCCAGCCGTTCTCATCCGAATTAATGAAACATGTTTCACTTCTGTTAGGATATCAGTGGAAATTCCACTGTGTCCGACACCCCGAGGCAGCAGGTCTCGTAGAAAGACATAATCAGATACTGAAAATCAGATTGTCCAAAATATGCAGAGAGAAAGGTGTCGACTGGGTAGTAGCCTTACCCGTTGCACTCTTTTACATGAGAATGGTAGCACACTCTCGAACAGGGCTATCCCCGTATGAGGTGATCTTCGGCAGACCACCAAATATGTGGGGGACGCCTATACCACGCAAAATAACTGATATTGACTGTAATATGCTGACAGATTATTTGGCTTCCTTGATGTCTGCACTACAATCTTGTCGTTCACAGGTAGCTGCAGCCTTTCCCGACAACACTGAGGTGAAACCCCATGACGTAGTTCCGGGAGACCTCGTTCTTGTGAGGAATTTTGACCGAAAGACTCAGCTGGAGCCCAGGTGGAGATCACCCGAATTGGTCCTGCTTACCACAAGGACAGCCGTGAAGATTGAAGGCAGAAAAGGATGGGTGCATTCAAGTCATATCAAGAAATTTCATGGACTTCCTTCAGATGTAAATAGCCCACCTCGTGTGTCTTCACCCATTGACTCAAAACTACCTTTGGCTGAGGCCAACAGTCAGGAACTTTATAAAATAAAACTCAGGCCTAGACCGTCGGACGATTTGATTGTTTAAGTCCTCTCCAAGGTGAAGCGGTTGAATCTGTCTCCGACATGTATCCCTTAGACCTGAATCATGGAAAATCGCGAAAAATGTTGAAACGACAGGCGTACTGTAAATCACTGCGTAGTCATTGCATAGTGACATTATTAATCTTGTTTTTCTTAAGTCTTTTACTAATTACTGCAAGTATATTGTTGCACATATATTACCCTATTGCCAGAAATGTTTACAATGTTACTGCTGAACATTCTTTTAGTGAATTACCTCCGCTTGAGTTGTCTTATAGATTTGCGCTGCGCAATAACACGTTTATCAGTATGTTACATCATTCCCATCAGGTTAACAATGCTACAAATTGTTGGATATGTGGCCGACTCCCTCCCTATCAGAATTATAAAGGAATCTTACCCCTCTTTCCATACCCGTTCACACACAACGGCTCCTGTGGAGCATGGTTTAGTTTAATTAATTCTCTAGATTCAAATTCTGCAGTTTATCAAGATAACTGGGTATGGGGAAATTTGAACCTAGTTTTGCTTAAGGTCTGCTACCCTGACAAGGAGGGACTTCCCCAGAGAACAGGAACTGATCTAGAAAATGAAGTGTATGGATTAGGTAATTTTACGCTTAATCTTATGATCCTAAATGTCGAATCCGAAGCTACTCCAATTTTGCCCGCTATGTCAATATTTCCAGTAAAGGGTGAACTATGCGTAAGGAAAAATGGTTCCATACATATGGGCCATAGTAAATGCACGACTGTAGTAGAATTCAGTGATCAAGGCAAGTCCACATTTAGAGCTTTCCGCCATTCCTATTTCATATGTGGTCAGACGGCATATGTACGTTTGCCTCTAGATTGGGATGGTACTTGCTACATTGGATTCCTTTTGCCACCTGTTTTTCTAGCTCCTCCTGATTATCACAGAAACACTCATTTAGTAAATAATAGAGTAAGGAGAGATCTCCCAATAGTCGATTACACTGAAACAGCGTGGGAAAAATACACAGATTTCAATAAAGGTCTCTTTCCCTATATAGGTACTGTTACTAATAGTAAGCTGATACGTAGATTAACTAGAACCCTTGAAGCAGTAGTGAATGAAACTATTTCCGCTTTAGGCAATTTAACAGAAGAGCAGTCTGCTATGCGGATTGTTGTGCTTCAAAATCGTCTTGTCCTTGACGTCATCCTGGCTGATAGGGGCGGAGCTTGTAGGGTCATCGGATCAAGCTGTTGCATTTTCATACCAGAAAATTCGCCATCTGTATATAAAGCCATAACTCGCCTTCATAAGATTGTAAGCCAGATACACCAGAACCCAGGCACTTGGACTTGGTCCGGTTGGTTTTGGAGTGTATTATCTACCTTTGGATGGAAGGTCCTATCTTTCCTAGGTATTGGCCTTCTCATACTATTCAGTTGCTGTCTATGTCTACAATGTGGACCAGCGATCTGTGGTCTGTGTGCCACATCGTGTATTCCACCACCAAGATTTCATTTGTCACGGAAGAAGAAAGAAGAACAAATGATGTTATATGAACAGATCAATGGATTGATGAAGATTGATATCTCTTAACGGGCAAGTAGGGGACAAGGAGGGAATGTGGAAATATGGATTTTTCTGATCAGTTATGTCCCCTATCTTGGACCCCAACGGTTCCATGTATGAATCACCAGTACATGTATGTTCCCTCCAGTTCCAGTTATGAAGACGCAAATACATGTGCGTCCACCGTCAACCTGTCCTCTGTCAGATCCGCCATGAATAGGCTGGATATTCCATTCCTAAGTATGAAAGGCCACCGGCTTCATATGGCTCAGTTACTCCATTTTGCAGTTCAGGCGAGTAGGCCCCGATTCTGCCATCAAGCTTTTCTCTGCTCTCTGCCTCTGACAGCTTCAGTTTGAGCCCACATCTGTATCCATGAACTTTGTCCTACTCCCTGTGCGGCTAACGGTGCCTGCCTCGGCCGGTTTGCCTGCCTGCCAAAAACTGTATTTCACCTTCGAGTTATCTGCTTCGCTCCTCAGCCGATGCATTCCTGTCTAGTAGTTTAGGTAAACATTTCCTTCAGCTACCAAGCAAAGGGCCCGGCCTCTCTGTCCTCATGCAAGTAATTCATAGCCCTGTTACCATGGGAGGTTTCTGCCCCTTGCATCTCATATAGACACTTGGACGCTTGTACACGCACGCACAGTCAGTATAGAATAGATTCTGTCCGAGAGTCCTTCTTTTGTGGATAACATAGTTCTTTAAACATAGGATGTTAGATATGATTTGGGATTAGGTTGACTTGACCCCCAGACTTCTTGTCTCCACATGTAGAGCTAAATGTCAAGTCCCCTTCACCCCCTAGTTGCACGTCAATCACACGTCATGCTGCTGCGCGCGCATCTATGCCAAGTATAATCTTATAGATCCACCTATATATGACATCATAACCAATTATGTTCCTTTTTACTCCTTATTACGCCCATTTTCGGTTACGCATGCGAATCGTCATTTTCCTTATCAATTGTTACGCCTACCGCATTCGCTTCATTGTAATGTATGTTCTATAAAAGTCATTTCTTGTCAATAATGTATGTACTTCACTTCCTGAACCTCCGTGGTGATGGAACTTGGAGCAACCGATTATAATCGACCATTGGAATAAAGCCCATTCCGAACCTCTAATACCACGGATTCTGCCTCTTATTTACTGAGCTATTTTATTATGTTTCTGTATCAAATTAAGTCCCGGTAATTAAATTATTTACCACAGTATGACTCTAAAGATGTCAGTGCCAACTAGAACTCCCAATGAAAATTTTGTCAGTTTGTAGTGAAGAACTATGGGAGTGATTTAAATGTAGGAAAAGCAGGAAATTACACATAGTAAGCTTATGTCAATAAGGGGGATCTGTATGAAACTTTCCTCACATTATAAAACCTCCAGCGTGTCCATTTCAGAGGCACCTGGGTTTGTCCTGAAGAAATAATATTTATGATTGTGTAAAATCGAGGAAAGTTCGCAAAATGCAAAATGTTCTGTACACTTAGCCAATGTGGCTTGGTAAATTCACTAGATGTTGTATGATTTTGATGGGTACGGAAAGTGTGCCAGCGCCTTCATCTAATGAAGGCAAGTGAATGCAACATTAGTTTCTCACAATTACTTTATGATATAATTGTTGTACTTGGTCAGGAGGCCTTAGGTTGAAGGAAGGTTGAAGGCTGGTTCTTTCTGAACAAATGTCTTTTAAAGAATATTTGTTCCAACTTACTTTTATTTTGCATGAATGTCTTCATTGTTGTTACATAATAAGTGTAAACCTTATAATATATTGAGGCGTTCATTACGGGTGACCCAGTACATTGCAATCTCTGTAGAACTACCTGTTTGTTCATGGATCTCAATGATACGTTTGTTCGGTACTTTCTGGGTGTGAGAAAGTCTGACTCACTCCCCCCCCCCCCCCGCCTTCTTCCTTTTATTTTTTTTTAATTTTTTTTATTAGGACATCAGAAACAAGAAAAATGTTGCACATAAATACATAGAGAAAGAAAAACATATCCGATGTCCGGATTTCAGATTATTTTTTTGTACCCCCCCCCCCCTACCCCGGTGGATCCCGCAAAAAACAAAGAAAAAGATACACCAAGCAAACATAGGGGTACTTCCAATCACAGTAACAGTTAATCCTTATTTAACCACTTAGTTAATGGTTCCCATATCTTTGCCCCCTTTGCCCTTGCCCTACTTCCTCTTCTCCTAAACACAGAAATCTCCCAGTTGTAAATAAATACTAATTTACTAAACCACACATGTATCGAAGGAGGATCCTGATCGAGCCAAGCAAAGCCGTAATACAGCCATTGCAATATACACCATCTTACTATCGGCCTCCTCCATTTCCTGACTACAGATACCTAACATTATAACCTGGGGAATCAATGAGACTAAATATCCCAGTATAGATTCTAAACGTGGTTCGATTTTAGCCAACAATTGAGAAAGACCAGGTCAGGTGGCAAACATATGTGTACTATCTGCGGTCAGCAGCCCACACCGAGAACAGTGTATCCCTGAGGACCCCCCCCATCGATGAATACGCGCCGGAGTTATATATAAATTGCACCATGTCTTATAACATTGTACCTGCAGACTTGCCGAGATACATGCCGTTTGGCTGAACAAAAGAGAATCTTCACATTCTCCCTGCCCGGCTTGTAAAATTGTTTGCCATCTGTCAAAATGTTTGGCTAAATCATCGCCCATCTTCCCGTTTAGAAGTTTATATAAAGAAGATGTTGCAGATTGACCCCCAATGATCAAATCTAATAAAGAAATTCTGTTCCGGGAAGTGAGTTTTTTAGTGAGGAAGTCCCTTATCTGTAAATATTTAAAAAAATATTTGTTCTTGATCCCAAATCTCTCTTTTATTGCCTCAAAAGTGAGTATTTCAGCATTGAATATAAGATCCCCTAAACACAGAATACCTTTCTCAGTCCAGTGTTTAAAATATGCATCTTGAAATATTTCCAGAAGTAATATATTATTTGCTAGAGGGGAATATATTTGCAGCCGCCCAATCCCAGCCTTTTTCCTGACTGCTGTCCAGACCCTATAAGCACCAAGCAAAACCTTAAATTTGACCCTCTTGAAATAGGCAAAATCTATGTGGCGCATGAGAAGTTCTCTAGCTTCTATCCCATAAATTAGATGATAAATTGATATTTCCTCACATCCCGGATTGCCCCCGTTTAACAGTTCCCCCATCTGTTTTGGCGTGGTTGCCCAATAATAAATTTGAAAATTAGGCACAGACCACCCTCCCCAGTCTCTAGTTAGAGTCATGTATCTGAGATAGGGGTGGGCGGAATTTGCAAAATTCACTTTCGCAAATTATCGCGAAAATGTTAAAAATCTCCGCAAACACGCGGAAATATCGCGAAGATGCGGAAGTTTTTTTCCCGCCCGTTCGCAGTATTTTCTGCGTGGCCGTGGCTCGCCAACTTACCCATGCGGTTGCTCGCGGGCGCGGGCATCTTGTTTTCTCTTGTCTCGCGGTGCATGATCGCGAGAAGAAAGATGTGATCGCGCGACGAATGACATTACTGCGGGCGCGAACTGTCACGAGACAGCGCAAATTGCTACCAACAATCCAACATCTCGTGGAGAACGCGACCGGATCAGGAAAACTTATCGCCGTACGCGGGGATTCAGGTAAGGCGATCGCGCGCACGCGAGAATGTATTATTTCACAGCGTGAGCAAGCAAAAAAATTCCGGTAAAATGCAGATTGCGGAAATTTTGACATTTTCGCGCTCTACGCGGAACGCGAAAATGTCAAATTATCGCAATTTCCGCACGCGGAACGGAATTTTAGCCCAGGCCTCATCTGAGAGCCCTCTGGGACGTTGCCCCGCCCATAAAAACCATGAAACTAACTGATCTAGTTTCTGAAACCAGATTTTATTTATATCTAAAGGGATCGCTCTAAAACAATATAGGATTTTAGGCAAAAATATCATTTTAATGACATTGCTTCTCCCAATTAATGTCAAATGTAAATTATTCATCCTTCGGGAATCTGATTTAATTTTCTATAATAATGGTGTCAAATTATTATCGACTATATCCTCGGATTTAGAGCTTATTTTTATGCCTAAGTGTCTAGCACTTGGTGCTATCCGCTGATCCACTAAAATGATTTTGTCATTGATGACAATTTGAGTTTTATATTCATTCAAGTGATAACCTGAGATATTACCAAATTGCGATGTTAAGTTATTTATTTCTTCTAGAGCAGAGCGGGGATCAGCGGTTATAATGGCTAGGTCATTGGCATATGCCTAAATTTTGACATTTCCCCTTCTAGCATGAACAGGTTGAATTCTTTGATCTTCCAGAATCTTCCTAATTAAAGGGTCAATGTAGATGGCAAATAACAGGGGGGAGCACGGACAACCTTGTCTTGTACCTCGTGTTATGTTAATTATCCCCAACTGAGCTCCCATCAACACAATTCTCGCAATTGGATCTTTATACAAACTTTGAATAGCTCTTACGAATCCTTCCCCTATACCATTATACTTCATGACAGCCCATAAAAAAGGCCAGGAGACCCTATCGAATGCCTTTTCTGCATCCAGCAGAATTAAGGCCATAGGGTCTCCTGTAACCTTGATATAATCAAATAATGCTAATAATGCTATTGTCCTACGAATATGATCGATAGTTTCCCAACCGGGCACAAAGCTGTGTTGCTGGGGAGAAACCATTTTTTAAATAACTAACACCAATCTATTTGGTAAAATCTTGGAATACATTTTTATGTCACTATTTATCAAAGTAATGGACCTATATGCCCCTGGGTCAGTCGCCACTTTCCCTTTCTTTAAAAATACGACAATCTTTGCCGTCTTCCAGGACTCAGGAGGAGTATCTCCACTCTGTACAAAGCGAAACATCTCAAGCATAGTTAATGCCAGCTGAGTTCGAAAGATCTTATAAAATTCGCCTGGTAACAGATCGGGCCCAACAGCTTTGCCTGGTGGAAGTGAATCTATAGCAGATTGTATTTCATCCAACATATCCTGGTCTAAGGAAGTCAATTGATCTAATTTAGCCTCCCTAAGATATCTTTTAATTTCAGCTTGGTTCCCACAGTTATCGCTTATATCTTCCAGGTATAACTTCTGATAAAATCTCTGAAAAGCCAAAAGAATTGCTCCTGTATCAGTTACTAAACCAATATCTGGATCTAAGATTCCTGTAATCCGTGTTTGTGCCTCCTTTTCTCTAGCCCGGACAGTCAGCATATGACCCACCCTTTCATTGCTCTCATAGAGCTTAGACCGCCAAGCTAGATATCTACCCGCAGATTTGGCAAATGAAATTTGGGTTATGGCAGATTTCGCAATTGTAATTTTAGTTTGTGCTATCTCGGCCTCCCCACCCTCTGATAGCACCTTAACAAGATTGGTCTCAGCTTTCCCCAATGCTTCATACAGCTCATTGATCTTATTCCTCTCTTTCTTTTGTGTCTCCCAACCAAACTGCGTCGTCTCACCCCTGATCCCTGCCTTGAGAGTGTCCCAAACATTTTGAATCCCCGTACTTCCCATATTCTCCTTTAAAAACCTAGTAATCCACTTTGCCATATGATCTATATAGGAATTGTCATTTAACAAGGCCCTATTGAAAGTCCAGCTGGTTACTTGTTTTTTACATTTAATATTCACTAAAAGTACCAAAGGGTTATGGTCGGACATAACTCTAGGAAATTTAGTAATCTTACTGCCCTGAACCATATAATGGGAAATGAAAAAATAATCCAATCTTGCATGGGTTCTATGTGGAGCAGAAAAATAAGTAAACCCTGGGTCGTTTCCTTCTAATTGTGCTCATATATCTACTAACCCATTCAAAGCTTTTAATTGGGAAAGAGACTTATAGACTTTCGGTTTCCGCCCTTGGTAAATCATCTCAGGGTGGTTAGATACCGCACAGCCCAAATTTATATTGAAATCTCGCATAATATAATTGGGGATGGCCAACCCACCAGTTCCAAACTCAACCAATTATACAGTTCAGGGTCATCTAATATCAGTCCATAAACGGAACATAGTGTAAACATACTGCTCTCAATTGAACTTTGTACAATTGCCCATCAGCCATATTTATCCGAGAGAGATCGCGTAAAATTAGCCATACCCCGGCATGCAAATATAGAAACACCTTAAGTTTTAACCTCTTGCCTTGTTCATGAGATTAGTTGAAACCCATCAAGATCCATAATTTTATTTCTACTAGCTTCTATATGTGTTTCTTGGAGGCAGATGATATCTGCCTTCAAGATTCGAATATCTTCCCTTATCCTGCTCCTTTTTACTGGGTCATGTAATCCACAAATATTGATAGAGGCTATCCTAATGCACCCCATTGTAAGTGGAGAACACATCTAGATACACTATATCCCTGACAATCAAAAAAAGAAAAACATCAAAACAATTCAGAACAACACCACATGAAATCCCCTCCTTACCAATAGGATCCACCTCCCCCGCCCTCCACCCGCTCCCCCCCACACCCCTCACTAAGGCAAAAAAGGTCCTCAGACCCTTGTGGTGTCTCCCGCGTTCCACTGTGCACCCCCTGTCACTCCCCGACCTATCTGAAAAAAAAACAGAGGAAAGAGACCTATCCCATTTTAGAACAACCTAAAAATACAATAATCAATATCATGCCCATATCACTTTCCTTCCACCCCTCTCTTTAAAGAGACAAGACAAGCAGGAAGACTCAGACTCGATCAACAACCAGTTAGTTCCTGTAAATATTTCTCAGCCTGGATCTCGGAGGTGAACAGCCTGACCCTCCCTTGGTAAATAACTTCCAACGAGCAGGGTTCATTAAGTACACTTCACATCCAGATTTTTGGAAGGGGCTGATCAGCTGCCGCAGCCGCCATCTTCTTTCCACTGTTAGGGCATTTACAGCGTCAGAAACATTAGGCAGGTTACATGTCTCTAAAACGCTGGGAAGATCAAATGTAGCAACCCCTTCCGCCATATCCGATACATTGTTACAGACAATATTAGTAGCAATGCTTGTGCTTCTCAAATTACTTGGTGTTTCCTCCAGCAAAGATTTTGCCTGTTTTGCGCTTACCGTTTTGCCGGAAAACATCTCTGGAACCGTCGGAATCTTCGCTCTCGCACCCCCGTCGGGAAGGCCCCGTTCACTACCGGGAGTCCCATTCTTGCTCCCCGCCCTCTCCGTTCTCTCCTGAGTGGGAGTTCGAACAGCTTCCAGTTCCTTAGGGGCAGGCAACTTTTTAGACGCCACAGCGGTCTTGGAGCCAGTCACTCCTTCCTTCGGTTCAACTCTCCGTGGAGCCATCCTGGTATGCCTCGCGATCACGCTCGACCACTGGCTCCCGGCAAGCCACGCCCACAATGTCCGCAGGTAAGCCCGGATTCTCAGAACGCCGATACTGAACCCCGCTGCTGCTCATATCAATAGTTCATGTAAATCTTGTGGGATAATCATCCGGGGCGATGAGCAAGATTACAGATCCGTTTCAATCGGGTTTTCTTTTTAATCATCTCGGCATAGATTCCATTAGATACCGATCAAACAGCACAACGGTCGGGGAATGACTCTCACAGTGGTAACGCAGCCACCATCTTGCCTCCAATAGGAATCAATAGCTCAAGATGCTGCTCTACATAGTGCATTGTGAGATCTGTTGGAATAAATATGGATTCTTTCAAGAAAGCTTGTTCCATAGGCTTGATAACAGTGAGTAGAGGAGATGATCCATCTGGTATGAGGAGCTTTGTATGAATTCTTAACATTGAAGGATGACCACAAAATGAGTTTGGATATGGTGAGTGTTTATTCAAGGTAAAACTTTATACTCCTTGCTTCAACAGTATCCAAGGTCTTATGGGAAGGCCAAGTGTGAGGCCAATGTTCAAAGAGCTGAAGAAGCCTTTTTTGTTCATCAAGTTCGTGCTGTATTAGGTGAAGTTAAAGTGGGGGTACAATGTAAGATACTGATTATGACCCATAAGGCGTTGTATGGGTATAATTCCAAATATAAGTGATCTAAAAAAGTCTTTTATCATATATAAGAAGTAGAATCTCACTTATTTCAATGTTTTTACTAGTTTATCAGCCTTGCACAGCTCCTCAGACTTGGAATAAATGAAAGACTATGTCCAAAAAGAAAAATAACAGAAAAGGAGTCATAAACTTTTATGACTTTCCTGAATGCCTTAAAGTTGACACAGTATATATACAGCCTCAATCATGTCTACGCAGTACCCACTAACCAGACACCTGAAGCCAATTTCAAAATAAAGCAAGCAAAATACCTTTAGACACATACCAATTCGAGGATGATTCGTCCTGCAACTGACATTGTACTGGACACCACTTCCTTGTGCTTAGGTCCCACATTGGTTTGAAATGTCTTCGATCCTTTTCGCCAAAATGATTTGCCCTGCTTTCGTGTATTTTGGACTTGCTACATTCTCTGCCCGTGGAGACTACACACACACTCTGGTCTTATAGTAAAACTCACACAAAACGTCGAGGCATGTTAGAGTAGATGGAAGATTTTTTTAGCTCATGGTTATTTGAATCATTCAAGTGTGTTATCTGCAATACTTCTGAGAATTCTTAGCCATAGCAAGCCGAAGCCAAGTGACTGTCTCAATAGTTTCTGAGACCCAGACAATAAATTTCAACATGTCTTTCAAGAGAGTGAGAGAAAGAGAGAGAGAGAGAAAGAAAGAGAGAAAGAAAGAGAGATAAAGAGAGAGACTGAACAAGGAGCGCAAGGCCAATCGGACCCTTGGCTCATACATGCCAAAGGTTGCGTGTGTTTCGCAATTGGTGCACCCTAAATCTAAGGCCTGGCATCAATTTCAGCACGAAGGCCACATCACATTTCAGAAATGCAAGCAGTAGTCAGACTAAAATTAGACATGAAAGCTCCTTTGTCCCAATACACAAGGCGGAAGGACATCTGAACCCCCAACCTTGGTCTTGAATGCGCCCAGCACCCCCTGAGTGAGATACCATACCAGACTCTGACGACTCCCACACCACGAACGGCGCTAATGAAAGACCAACTTGTCCACACCCCACTCACACCTGGCCCTGCTAGAGGTACACCTGCATGCGATGCCCCTGACACATTGGTAAAAAACAACCCATACATCCAAACGTTGAACACATATACGACTCATTACTCCAAGCTGTGGCATATCGTCCACAGAACTGCGGCCAGTATGTGGAGTGCCAGTGGTACGAGACCAACAAATGCAATGGCAGGCAATCCCAGGCACATGCACAACCCCTGTCACGTGGAACTGTATCGTGCACGAATGCTGCATCTGTTGGGATCACTGGCACTGGCAGTTTTGCGAATCAGTTACCATCTGAGTTTCCGCCTTGCATACGTCACATGCGTCCAGCCCTGGTTCCACTGTCGATCATGCACATTCGAGTGGCCCATGGATGTCTGCCTATCCAACACAATGGTAGCTGAACTGGATTATGACTTGTGTGTGCGCCCCCTGTTGGCCTACGAACAGGAGAGCAACCGGGATACCCGTGCATGGGATGCCTTGATCTGTGGCGTATGTGCTGGCAATGGTGAATGGGAGAGTGCACAAGTCATCGTGTGCAGCAACCACATCGAGGCGCTCCCCTTTTGGATTGTGTTGCAGATTGGTGAAACTGCGTGGACGGAGCACATCTGTCCGGACCAGTTAATGGATTGGCTCTCCCTCGTGTTCCTTGAACTCGAGAATGACGTGCTTCTGGAACTGATTGCCTATGAAGCTGCGCTCGCATTCATGGATGAGTAACTACCTTCCTGCAGCCACAACTGATTGACACCCAGAGCACAGGTCCCAACACCGTGTTGCATCGTGGATGAATGGTCACATATCCCAGAAACAACAGTGGACATGTCTGCATTCGCCCGGACTCATAATGCATGTGCGTGCACCTACGCGTGTTGTTACACACCTGTGCAAGGTGATGCTGCCCCATGGGCGGAGCAGCACAGCGTCGTTTGGCAACATTCCTAAATCTGACATACTGCTTGAGGGAGATTACACACATGGCAATGTAGCACGACATGTGACCTTGTTGGTCCCTTTCACCTGCTCACTGTCAGCAGAGCACACAGTCGGCGCAGTCCGGTGGTACAGCTCCATGCAGATCCCATGGGTTGTGAGTCATGTCCCCTGACTCGGGGCAATGAACAGATGCCAAACATCACATGACTCGTCCAGCAAGGCAAGGTGGGTTGAGACCATTGCCATCCGTAATGATTTGTGTTAATTTCTGCCTTCCCATTTCTTGCACCCCGACACGTTCCCATGCTGCCTGTAAGTGTCTTAAGCATTTGTCTGCATGTTGTGGCCCATTCCTTGTCCGTACTGACACACACATGCTAATAAAGTCTACACAACTTCACCAGTATACAACTGTGATGAGTGTTGATTAGTATGCCAAATCGTGTGCCTCAATGAGCACTGTCCGTACACAGGGAGGGACAGACTGACGCATGTACATTGGTGGTGAGTCCCTATTGGCAGCTCCACCTCTGTGAGCCAGACATTGTGTCTGGGATAGTTGCTGGTAGACCTGTGCTCTAAGGTGTCTTAAGCAATGTGAGTAGGGTGTCCAACTCCTTGCCATGACCCATCAAAACAGGCTGTGTCCACACTGATGTGTGTTAGTAGGTCATGCGAAGAGATGTTCTGTGGCCACATGCGATGGAGGACACTACTTCAGGCGTGCTACCGATTTTTTAATTTCTACACACAGCCCTAATTAATACATGAGCGTGGGGCTATGCTGGGGGGTTGCGAGATTGTTGTTCATGTGCACCGAGGCCACAGCTAGCTCACACCTTCACAGGCATCTAATTGCCCATGTGGGTCAGGGTCTTACATGTGCATTGATGACATTAACCAGGGTGTACCTTTCTGTGCAATCACTGTCCCTACATTCATCCATACTTTCTTACATGAGTGAACATAGACATGACACATCTGTGTGATTTGGAATGTTTTATTCACATTCTGGGGAGTGTCGGAGCTGGAGCAGTACATGGCCATTTCAAGCCCACATAACATGGTTGCCCAGTGGTGGGCCAACCAGCGTCCTTGGGGGGGATGCAGAGTTGATCTGAAGTGGAAGAGTTTGGTCCGCAGCTGGATTGTTGTGTCATTGGTACCAGAGCAGATATGGCAGTCCATGTCAGGGTCCAGGTGAATGTCGCAGTGTTTCGGGGGACAGTGGGAGGTGTTGTTCCAGGGCAAGATGCATAGGGCTGATCCCTATAGGCCATGTGGCGGGGACGGATGCTACTACCTCCTTCCTCACACAGACATTACCCTACACATCTTACTCCTCTGAGACGTTTTCTGTGTCCGGTGTGTCAGGTGTGTGTGGTGATGTTATGCCTACATCACTGTGTGCCACTGACACATCAGGGTGCGAAGGTGATAGGGCTGCATCACTGTGTGCCAATGACATGTCAGGAGACAGAGATGTGTGTGTCCAGGTTCTTGCACCACTCATCTGGTACAGGCTCAGTGGCACCAATGGCAAGATGAGGATCTGCAAGGCATGAAAGATCCAAGCTACGTCTCGCTGGTGTTCAGCCGTGGCAGCCATACTTCCAGGCTGCATCGGCTCCATGGTCTCCATTATCCTCCGCATCTGTGCCAACTTTGTGCTGTCATCGCTGGAGCCTGTCTGACTAGACAGTTTTTGTATCCGAGTAATGGCCCCAGCGAGGTCAGCCAAGGATTGTTGGTGAGCATGGTGCGAACAGTGGGTGTCCGTTAGGGACTGTAAGTGGTCCCTGATGGGACTCAGACACCCACGTATGGCATCAAGTTTGGCTGCCAAGAGTTCGAACCCCACCCGCAGCTGATCATCCATCTTCTCCTGGCACCCTAACACACGGCGTTAGAATTCCATGTGTTGGTCAGGGGGGTCCTGTGAGCCAGCCGTGGTGGTGTGAGCTTCCTGCTGTGTGGTCTGTGCAGGGTGTGGGGTCACCGCGATGCCCTGCTCCCGGAGGCTGTCCACGAGCCGTTGGAGGGTGTCAAGGCAAATGTGCAGGGTGTCCTCTTCTTCAACACTGTAGAGATGTGTGATCTGCTCTGCAGGAGGTGTTGATTGTCCCTCTGCAATGTAACAGGGAGATGCAGGTTAACAATGTGTTCCATGTATGTTGACGCATTGTAGATGTTTACATTCAGACTGCATGACAATGTACATTGTGGCTGTTTTGGTGAATCTGGCTATTTGATGGGAGACAGTCGACATTTCGAGTACATGACGGATGTGTGGTTGTACTCGTACATTATCATCTCACAGTGTCATGCAATTCCAGATGTGATTGGCCAGATTCTACACACGAGCGGCACCAGTTGTGTCCTCTGTCCTGTGGTGTGAGGGTTGCACTTTGTACCACATTGTCGTCAATGTTGATGTACTGTGATTGCTATGTGTGTGCGCTGCATTGTTGGCGAGTCACCCCTGCAGCTCTGATTTGGCGGCCCCTTATCCCTTTGAGTAGATGTGCCTTTGACTTGTGTGCTTTTCAGGTGCTGGGATGTTTGCGTCTTAGGTCATTTGTGCTCTTGGACAAATTTTGAACTCTTGTGCATTGTTTGTCTGCAGATGTGTTTTTGACGTCATGGGTTGTAGGTGCACGTGGATGTGTCAGAGTGTGACGTGCTCCTTTACGGATGTGGTCCACACTCAGCCACCTCAATGTCGTCTCGTGCACCATGTCATGTATTGTGACTGCAGCCATGCTATCTGTCATGCAGTGTCACTCTCATTGTCAGTGTAGCTCACAGAGCCGCTGCTTTTCTGGATTCAGCACATGTGCATGGGTAGGTTGTGGCATTGGTGATATGGAGGAGGGCCCATTGTGCACATTGTGGACGGGGGCCTACTTGGTGTTTCTATGTGTGCTGCAGTGTGCCAAGGGTATCAGGGACATGTTCCACACTCATTGTGGGTGTGCAGTGTGCTGCACATGATTGTGCATGTGTGCCATTGTGCCCATCTCCCTCCGTCCCCCCAGTCCCTGGTCGGTACTCACCCTGTTGCTGTTGGGTCAGGTCATATCAAGCTGTGTCCTGACCCCCAGCTCCTTGCACCGTCTCCACTCTGATGACTTCGGCCACCATTTCCTCCAGCTTATCCAGCTCCTCCTGTGGTGCAGGACTCCCACCTCCAGTCACCTTTGCTGCCTTCCTGTTGGCAGTGAGTTTCTCCTTGGTTTGGCTGTGCACTTCATGCCAGCGCCTCTTGACCTCCTCCATTGACCTCCTCGACACTCTGACTGCATTCACGTTGGTGACGATGGACTGCCATATTTCTGTTTGTGTTGCCAATGACGCAGTTGAGGTGACCAACAGTTGTTGGTAGTGTTCTATCACCTCCTTGACGATGATCCGGTCTTCCTGCGGACTGAACCACGTCTTCCCCTTCATCTTTTACTTGCCCTTCCACGAACACGGGGTTCCTGGCTGGTCCTCCGTGGGGCTTGTGGGGTTCGGATTGTCCTCTGCACTCGGTCGGGGTGCATCCATGGTGCTACGCAGTTTGAATGGGTTTTGGTGTGTTCTTTTTGTTGCTTTTATTGTGCATTTTCCCGCATGACGTGTGGGAACTGCAGGCCTGTGCTGGTGCCAAGGCCACGATCGGGTTACAAAAGGCATCAAGCCAAGTCTCGGTAATAAACAGAAGGTCTAGGCCATTATCTGTAAACAAGTCCGCCACATCCACATAGTGCTTTTTTAATGATCTAGCATTCATGAGACAAGCACTAATGATCTCAGGGTTAACTAAAACAGCGGGCCTAACCATCGCCGGAATAGTGGATGACATTTGTCTCCCCCAAGTTTAGACCAGCAGAGTGGCTCGCCCTGCGCACTGACGGGTGCAGACGGGCTTGCTGCGCGTTCGTCCAGCTGCCATTTAAATAGGGAGTGGCTAAGGTCGGCGTGCAGCGTGCAACACCTGGGACGCTGACCGCGAGCAGCGCGGTTCCCATCCAAGAAGGCGCCTGTCCCTCCAAACCTCACCCGAAAGCACCAAAGAGGCAAGAATGTTTACTCTATTAATCAACTTGCCGGAATCAGGCTGGGCAACACGTGAAGGGCATCCGCTGAGCCCTACAACTCCTCACCGCCATCCTTTAGCCCACTGAGCGCCGTGAGGGAAACGGCCGGCCACGCAACTCGGACTTCATTTCCCAGGTGCCCCGGTGGCAGAGGCGCACCTGGGACGTCGCAGCCTGCGCCCGGAGGCGCCTGCAAACACCGGAGCGCCGATAGCTCTGTGGGGGTCTCAACTTGCCGGAATCAGGCTGGGCAACACGTGAAGGGCATCTGCTGAGCCCTACAACTCCTCACCGCCATCCTTTAGCCCACCGAGCGCCGTGAGGGAAACGGCCGGCCACGCAACTCGGACTTCATTTCCCAGGTGCCCCGGTGGCAGAGGCGCACCTGGGACGTCGCAGCCTGTGCCCGGAGGCGCCTACAAACACCGGAACGCCTCCTGTCCCGCGGGACGTGCACAGGGAGCGCCCGGGGCTAAGCCCGGGCAAAGGGCGGGCCCTCTGTGGCCCTCAGAGGCCTGAGGAGACTGGTCTGGGCCATAGACTCGAGTCCTTTAGTGCCGGACTTCACTCGCAAAGTGAGACCTAATTTGTTTTATCCTGTTATTTGTGTATATTGCTACTCTTATTTATTTATTTTATTTTTTTTTCTTCTGCTTATTAGCCTAATCATACTAGTACATAATGTCTAAATCGAAAGTTGATAAACCCGCTCCTGTGTTAGGGACCATGGATAATTATTTGGTGAAAAAAGTGAACCTAATAAATAATGATCGTAGGGCCTCCCTGGGACTGGGGAGCACATTAGTGGTACAGGAAGATATGCCCCTGCGTATGGTTGACATAGATGGGGGCACTAACCTGGACATTAGAGATAGGGCTGAGATACCGGTTGTTGCCCAGGTGCATGCAGAGTCACAGGAAGACCTGCCGGATACCTCAATTGAGGAAATAGTGGCGGTACCACCAGCCCCAAGGCCGGTGCGATCCTGTAGGAAAACACAAATAAAATGGGGTGGGAAGCATAATTAAAAAAAACTAGACCCAATTCAGCCAGTTTGCAATGGCTTAAGATCCTCTACACCCGGCAGAAACAATGAGGGTGATGTTCATCTAAATCTTGAGCAATTTGCTCTACTGATTAACACTTTGGAAGTGAAGATAGAGGCTAAATTAGAGGAGATGCTAAGACCATTGACAACTAAGCTTGACATTTTGGCATTGGAAGTAGATAGACTAGGAGGTCTGTTAACTACACACTTGGCGTCAGCTACCACGGCCGGAGCTAAGGTTGTGGAAAAGGGGCAGGAAACTATGTTAGGAAATGCACAGCAGATTCCACAGCAAGTTGCTGTAGCAGTATCTGTTCCCCCTGTGACACCGGCCATACCTGCTCTGCCTACACATCCCACAATAGCTCCGGAGGGTAGACCTGATCTCATGCACATAAGGAAAAGCCGCTATCCTAACCTCCCACCTGATTGCGCACCGTATGTGGTGGTGCTGACAAATGTTCCATCTTGTGATGACCACTCAGCTTTATTATATGGGGAATCCCACGCCTCATTAAGAAATAAAACAGTTGCATGGCTTAGAAAAAACTGTGGCTTTCCAATTGCATATTCGGGCCAAATAATAGCAGTAATAAGGGTGAATTGGGTTGGACCGTCTAGAAAAACAAGTAGTGGGGATTACATTGTTGTCAATTTTAAGCATCCTCAGCATGTGGCAACAGTTTTACTAAGAGCATCCTCACTAATGTGCAATATAAACAGTATATGTGTTCACCCACTGGGCTATTTTTATGCACACCTGAGTAAAGACCCGCCTCCTCAAAGGAAAATTAGGCCAGCAAATCCAACTCAGACCCCTGCTTTGGATGCACCATTTGTGTACAATGTTGTTTATCAACGTGGGTATGGGCCTCCGGCAGAAACACAGAATAGATTTAATTTTGTTGGTTATTGTAGTAATGGGTTTAATGTGGATATACAGAATAGATATGATGTTCTGTCTGGCTTGGAGGCGTGCGACTGACGTGAGGCGTCTGTGGGTCAGGGTAATGTAATACCAGCTGAGACGGCACCCATTGAGATCACACAGGCTAAAGCAAGTTGTAATAATGTTATTTCTTGGAACATCGCGGGGCTGGCATCAAAGATGGCGGACGACAATTGGATTATGTATATTAAGCAATTTATGATCATCTGTTTGCAGGAGACCTGGCTACAGGATTGTGACTTTTTCCTTGAAGGGTACAAGGCTTTTTATGTTCCTGCAATAGCATCAAGTAGAGGCAGGCCTAAGGGGGGTTTGGTGACTTTTATTTCCGTCACACTCTCTTGTAAAATTCGTAGAATTTTAACAGCAAACTCTGGATTTATGGGTTTAGTACTGAATGGAGAAAATTGTCTGGCTGGTTTGGTGAACTTTTATAATGCTGTCAATGTTAACACAGGTCCTAACCAAATATCTGCACTAAATGTATTTATTAATTCTTCATTGAGGGAATGCCTCCATAACCTTATGATTATGGGAGATTTTAATGTTCATCCTTGTGGCGACCCCTTGTCGAAATGTTTAATGGATCTGCAGTGTGACCGCCTTGGCGGTTTGCATTTGGAACATACGTTGGAAGGGGAACTTTTTAATGATTTATTGAGCAGTTTAGATCTTTCTTTGGCTATGGCACTGAGGGATCCCATAAAAATGCTTTGATACCCCAACTTTTAAAGGTCATGGGAGGGGTACTTTCATTGACTACGTGTTACTCTCTTTGCCTATGCAGTCTTTTGTGGACTCTTTTACCATTGAACAAAGTGAATTCAGTGATCATAACCCACTCACTGTTCATTTGAAGGGTCCCTGGATAATTAAGGAAGATCGGAAATGTATTACTGGCAGGTTGAGCACAACCGATGGGAGACGGCGTCTTAGATGGTCAGTGATTACTCCTGACCTATTATACAAAAATATTAGGGATAACTGCACGGAGGATATTAAGAACTGCATTCAAGAAGGGGCAGACCCGTATTAGGTTCTTAGTGCTTTTCAAAGCTTGTCAGAGAAGGTGTCTGAGCTGATGATGGTCCCAGTAAAGAACACAAACAATGGGGGACCGAGATGGTTCAATCACGTTTGTT
The DNA here is from genome assembly GCF_964204655.1 of Triturus cristatus. Classification (NCBI taxonomy): domain Eukaryota; kingdom Metazoa; phylum Chordata; class Amphibia; order Caudata; family Salamandridae; genus Triturus; species Triturus cristatus. The sequence goes on from NC_140583.1 coordinate 745,853,916, forward strand.
CCAAGGCGGCACGTAATCTAAGGATAGCCTTGGCAGCCAATCCTAGGATAAAAGCGAATGTAAAGTTGTGGCGCAAAGAATATATGTCTGCCATCGCCCTACGCAAGGATCTTTTAAGAGTGGAGGCCTGGGATGAGATTCGTGATCCCTCTACTGTAAAATGCAGCTCTAGATTCTGGGCGGAAGTAAAAAAAACATTTTTGGTCCAGGATCCGGGTGATGGTCTAGAATGCTGCATAAGAAAGAAAAAGTGGGAATCACATTTTAAATAATTGTATAGCTGTGTGGTGACTGAAAATGTTAACTTGCTCCCTGGCAATAGTGGTGGAATTATCACGTTTGATAGAGGCGAGGTTTTGGAGGGTATAGAGGGACTCACAGCCAGGAAAGCTCCTGGCCCTGATGGAATCCCACCAGACTTATATAAGTCTGAACCTAGCTTTTGGGCACCCATTTTAGAGTCGGTCTTTAACGCAGCTGCTGAAATTGGCTGTCCCCTATCATGGGGAGTCTCAACGATTGTCCCTGTTTTTAAGAAGGGGGATAGGGGCAGTCCTCTTTGTTATAGGCCAATTTCATTAATAGACTCTATGGTGAAAGTAGTGGGGAGAATTCTGCTGCAGAGACTGACAAACTGGGCGCTGGAAAATAACATCATGTCCATCTCCCAGTATGGCTTCTGCAGTGGACGTTCTACTATAACTCAGTGCCTTAATCTTTTCTTAATACTAAGTAAATACACTGTGGTTCAGAAGGGCACTGTCCATCTCGCCTTCATGGATCTGTCATCAGCCTTCGACTGTGTCAACAGGGGAAGGCTGTGGCAGTCCATGAGGGAGAAGGGTGTGGATAGTGGGATTGTTAATTTTCTGGTAGACCTACACAGTAACACCAGTGCAAATGTTAGGTATTCATCGGATCTGTGTACTACTGGTAACTTTGATATTAAGAAGGGTGTGCGCCAAGGTTGTATTCTCACCCCCTTCCTTTTTAATTTTTTATATTAATGAGTTAGATACCGTTTTGCAGAAGGTACAGGCCGACTGTCCTGGAGTTGGTAGGCGGGATATTCCTGTTCTTTTATACGCAGATGATGCGCTTTTAATCTCTAGAACCGAGAAGGGTCTCCAAGCTTTATTAAATGCTTTTAAATCGTTCATGACAGAAAGAGACCTAATGGTCAACAATTCTAAATCATTTATTATGCAAGTTGGCCTACAGCCAAGAAGGAACTTTGTATATAAATTAGATGATGTATCTATCCCCATTTCGAAATCGTTCTCGTATCTCGGGGTCCTATTTGATACCAAACTAAGTTGGGGCCCCCTCTTGGCCATAAAGAAAGGGGAACTGGCAAGGGTCAACGCTACCATTTTTAACTTTGCTTCAAAATTAGGGAAGAAGCCCAACAATGCCATGATGAAACTCTATAATGCAAAATCAGTGGCAACTGCTGTTTATGGCAGTGAATTATGGGGCTATGTGGCTGGAGAACAGCTACAGGTGGCTGAAAATGCCTTTATGAAGCGTCTTCTATGTGTTCCAATTGGCACATCTAATCTGGCAGTACATGAAGAATTGGGGGCACAATATTTATGTGACATTTTTTCCCTGCGCCCTTTGACCTGCTGGGTAAAACTGTGGTTAAACCAGGACATTCCATTAACCCGCTTGATTGTGAGAGATCTTGTGTCTCATGATAAGGCAATGTGCACCCCCTGGTTAAAATATCTGAAATCCTGTTTCTCTCGACTTGGTTGTCTGGAGTTGTTTGAAAAACCAAGCGGGATCGTAAAAGGGGATGTGGAGGCAATTAAGCGTGCTTTTTATATGGGGAGAAAGGTTCAACGAGAAGGAGAGGAGCTCCTGAAACCCAGTATTAGGAAATATGTCATGTTAAAAACATGCGAGACAATGGAGCCATATCTGACGGGCTCATTCAGCTCCCACGAGAAGTTCCTGCTGACAAGGTTCAGGTTAAATATCTTTCATCATCTGTTAATTAAACCTAAAACAGATATTTTTAACAAGGCTGCAGCTCCCTGTGGCTGCGACGGAAAGTCTCCACAGGATATGCTGCATTTTATATTTTTATGTAAATTTTATGAATACCCACGCAAACGCTATCTGGTTGCTCTTTTAAAGAAACTTAATTTTAATCAGATCAGACCAGCACTAATGTATTTACAACTTTTGTACAGTGATAGTGTTCTCCATGTAACTGAACTCTTAAAACTGTCATTTAAATTGAGAATCTGTATGGATCATTGAGGTTGCCTTTTTACTGTTTGACTGCCTCATCTACCTCAGGAACCTATTATATGGACTATACTATATTTTGCGCTATTTGCATCTTATTGATTATGAGTTCATTGTACGGTTTTGGTGAAATCCTTGCTTTTTTTTGTTGTTTTTTTTCGTACATGATTTATGGCACTATTTAACATTTGTTTTTAACTGTGATGTTTATATGCATACTTTTATGGTTTGAATCAAAATCGAAATAAAGTCTCTCTATCTATCTATCTATTAATCAAAAAATCTAAAAGAGTATCACAAGGTAGATCAGTGCAGCAATTCCCTATTTATTTAAAAAAGATTCCAAATACTGCAATTAGATGTAACATAACACCATTTAGCCGCAAATCCCGCTATTTCAACGATAAAAATGCTTTTTGCATAAAAAGGTGAGCCAAATCAATTAGCCTCTTGCCAAGCGCAGCGCGACCGAACTAACCCCCTTAAATAGGGTTTTGCCTAAGGTCGACTGCAGCATGCAACACCTGGGACGCTGACCGCGAGCAGCGCGGGTCCCGTCCAATATGGCGCCTGTCACTCCAAACCTCACCCGAAAGCGCCAGGGGCAAACTGAGTGCTGGAATGTGAGGCAGTGTGCGCCCACCCCCCTCCTATTTGGAACTGGAAAGTAGTAGCAATGAGAAAACTGAGCAGGGACAGTTGACCTATCATCGCTATTTACCTTGCACCATTTGTTTTCAATCAAGGTTCATAAGAATGCTGGGATGCTAGGAGGGTTTTCACACTTAGTCATATAGTTTCTGTACTCGATGCATTGCATTCGTCTTTCTCTTGTCTTCCTTTTGGAGAGGCTCATCCCTCAGCCCAACGCTGTTTAACATCTACATGGCACCACTCGCCCATGTCGCCCGACTGCACGACCTCAACATCATCGCCTACACCGATGACACCCAGCAGATCCTCTCCCTCACCAAAGACCCCCTCACCGCCAAAACCAACCTCCACGAAGGAATGAAGGCCGTCGCCGAATGGATGAGAAACAGCCGACTGAAGCTGAACTCGGACAAGATGGAGGTCCGCATCCTCGGACCCACGCCCTCGGCCTGGGACGACTCCTGGTGGCCGACTGCACTAGGAACAGCTCCAACACCCACCGACCACGCACGCAACCTAGGGGTCATCCTCGACTCGACCCTCTCCATGATGAAGCAGGTCAACGCCGTCTCTTCCTCCTGCTTCAACACCCTCTGCGTGCTCCGCAGGATCTACAATTGGATCCCCACCGAAATGAGAAGGACGGTCACCCAGGCCATCGTCAGCAGCAGACTGGACTACGGAAACGCCCTCTACGCAGGAGCCTCGGCCAAACTCCTGAAACGGCTCCAACGCATCCAGAACGCCTCTGCATGCCTGATCCTTGTTATCCCTCGCCGCAGCCACATCACACCCCACCTAAGAGACCTGCACTGGCTCCCCGTCAACAAGAGGATGACCTTCAAGCTCCTCGCCCACACACACAAAGCACTCCACAACACCAGACCAGCGTACCTCAACAGCCGACTCAGCTTCTACACCCCCACCTGCCAGCTTCGCTCCACCAACCTCGCCCTCGCCACTGTCCCCCGTATCCGAAGAGTGACTGCCGGCGGCAGATCATTCTCCAACCTAGCCGCCAAGACATGGAACACCCTCCCCATCCGTCTGCGGCAGACCCAGGACCTACTGACCTTCAGAAGGCTCCTCAAGACCTGGCTTTATGAACAGTAGCAGCATTCCCCCTCCCCTCAGCGCCTTGAGACCCTTACAGGTAAGTAGTGCGCTTAACAAATACTTGATTGATTGATTGATTGATTGGTTGATTGATTGATTGATTGATTGATTGATTAATTGATTAAAGGATTGGGTTAAAGCATGAACTACCTTTGTTAACACTAACTTCTTCCTCTGAAGGTTGCTATTTGATTGACACTGATTGACATGCTTGGGATACTCACTTTAAACCTGATTGAGCCCAAGGATGTCTTGACCTATTCCGGAGAAGACTATCCTCTTAATTTTGCTACAGAATATTTGAAGCCATTGTCCAGTAGGATGTCGAGTTCAGGCTCCTCAGAAAGTACAGCCTTGCAGATGATGTTGTTGTCACCTTCATGGCAGTACTGAGAAACGTTTCCGATGAAGGTACCACATTGTCTATCATGCAACCTAGATGGGGAAGGGACAGCCACTAGGCATGACCTGCAGTGCTGTTCTTCAGTTTTCTTTACTTCATTATCTTCCGAGTGGTCTATGAGTGTAGTGCTGACAGGGTGATATCATTCTTGTCCACATAGGAAAGAGAGAGCGACTGTGGCCTCTCTGTTGACAGGCAGGAAACACCCATATGAAAAACATGAGTTTCAGGGTAGCAGAAATGCACAACTTGATCAAGCATTTCAGCTTTGCTTCCAATAAAATAGCTAAGAAGCGATGAATTAAGGACACCGGGAGAAAGTCTAGCTCCTCCTCTCAAACTCTTCATCCTGAAAATGGAGCTCTTCTATCAGTATTCAGATGGTCCTAAGAATGATAGTGAAATCCCCTTTTGTGTTAGAAAATGCATTTCTTTCCGGTTCTCGCGGTAGGTATTAATCTGAACACAAATGCTAATACAAGTCCATGTGCCTTCCAGAGAATTAGGTTAATACCAAAAACCTTGTTCTTGGAAAAAGAGTAAGTGCTAATTTAAAGAAGCAGCTCACAAACCAAAAAAATAAGACAAAAGCTAAACCTCTGTAGGGGTTCAAATATATATGCATCACTTTGCTTAATGTGCATAATTACAAGATGAGGTATTTATTGATGTGGGGCTTCTGTTAATCTTGGTGCCATAGGAAGGGCGCCATGGTCCCTGATGCAAACAAGCACATTTGAAACTCCATCCTCTCGTTTTGTAGTAAAACAAATAGCCACTAATTGGGGTGAAGTGGACCCCTCACAAGCCCGAGCCCCGGTGCTACTGGAACTGCTCCACAATTGACAGCTACAACCTTGGTTATGTTCGGGTGGGGTCTGGGCGGCTTTGTCTTTGAACAAATGAAATCCCTTTTGGCATTCTGTGTTTCTTAGTTTTATTGTCACGCTTACTGGGGAACAATGATGGACTATCACACCACTTTGAGTGTCAGATGATGCTTATTTTAAAACTCAAGTTTTAATAGGTGTGCACATGTTGCACCTTGATCACCATCACGATAAGCAAAACCGGATTCCAGGTACACTATATGGTATCTTCACAAATGGCTATTGCCATTGTTTGCACACTACAGATACATTTTGCAGGAGCCAGAAATCATGGCAAGGCTGATTTTTCTAAATTACGATGTTGGTCCCGTACCACTGTCCATGACAGTGCTGGGAGTGATTACCTCCAAAAAATACTATTGGGTTGTGGGCAAGATGGCGAACGGGTAAGATACATCTCTCCATCTCTCCAACCCAAGCCGCCAGGCCCACACGTCTAAGCCACTGTATAGCAGGAACTGGGGGTATGATTTGCATGGCAGTTAACCCAACACCCCACTGGACACCTCCAGGTTGCAATTTGGGGTGCACTTGCCCCAAAACGCAGCAATAGGCCTGCATCGCCTGGACCGGACCTTATGCAGCATGGTACGGCCTGCTTGACATCCTGGATCCCCGACCTCCAGTTGCTCATCCCTAGTGGGCGTCAAGGCCTCACCGAGATGAGCTGGCTTGGATGTGGAGTCCCCTGCCTTGATCGGGGATCCACTGTAGAGGTACCATGTGTCAGGGTGCCCCCACTGACCCTGGGACTATCTGCAGGGGCCTGACTGATACCGGGGACCTGGTGGCCTCAAGAACCTCTCCGGAGCTGCCAGTGCTAGAGCCTGGACCAGTGGCCCTGTGCTGAAGGCACGATTGCTGCTGGATCTCTCCTTCCTCACTCTCCTTTGACAGACTTGCAGGCAAGCCTCGGAGGCCTGGATTGAACGGCCTTGAGGTGTGGCCTGCCCAACAAGATAGCTGGCCCGCCATCACTTCCCGAGATTACTGGCCCCTCCTTCCTGTGCCTCTGGACCCCTTTGTTTCAACAATCGAGTGTTGCAGCGTGTTGCTGGCTGGGACCTTATCCCCATACTGGGCTAGCTGATTGCTGTACAAGTCGATACGGCCCCCTCCACCTTTACAGATCAATAGAAGACCCATTGCTGGTGGGACTGGGGAGGACTGTAGCTGGGACTCTGTAGCTGATCCACTGTGGCTGGCGCTGCCATTGGGGGTTTCCGGGCGTCCCTCCCCAACTCCCTGGGCTGAACTGGCCACACGGACTACTGCTGCCAAGAGGGAGAGTCCATGAGTCGGCAGCTGTTAAGCCTCACCATACACAGATAAGTGCCTCCTACCATGCTGTGGTGCCACCTGCGGCCCCATTTTATGCCTTGCTAAGGACTCGAGCATTGGTCTGGCTTTGTGGGCTGCATGGCCTCACCTGAACGGAATTGATCAGGAGCCCCAGACTTGTTGCGGGTCAGGGTGGGCCTAATGTTACCTGTCTTCCTCACACCAGTGTCAATTGACCTGGCCGCCCTCAGAGTGGGCAGAGGTCTCTCGGGTCAGCACTACATTAGACGGGCAATCTGGCACTGGCCAGTAGCCTGGCAGCATTTACCAGCAGTGGTCCTGACGTGGGCCCGCACCAATCCTCAGGGTCTCCCTCTTTGGATCATTGGCTCCCAACCTCTCCTATTGCCTGTGCCTGGGCTATGACACTTAACTACCTACTTGCAGCCGAAGCGATCTCTTTGGCGCAACACAACTATGCACCCTTGCTAAAGTGACACTCTGATGCCTACAACGACATGGCCATGAATAAAGGGAAGAAGGATCGCTCTGAGAAAGAGATGTTACTCAAGTCCTCAAGTTCTCACACAGAAGACTCCTCCCCGGCCTCAGAGGCGACAACATCACTGGATGCCAACAACTCCGAGGCCCTTCTTACACCCTCATTCATAGAAGCCCTGTTTGCCTCTCTGTGGAAAGACCTTCAGACTATGAAAAAGATACTTTCTAATGATCTTCAAGAGGTGAAACGGGATGTGGATGCCCTAGGCGACAGTGGACACACTTGAAGAGCATGAATCGAGCCTGGATGAAGAGATTGAGCAACTCCAACAATAGATCCTGCGTCTACGCGATCAGCAACAAGATTTGCAGGCCACACCGAAGATTTGGAAAACCGCTCGTGCTGCAATAACATATGCATCAGCTGGATCAGAGGGCCTAAACATCACCTCCTTTTTAATGGACCTTTTCCACATGATTCTCGAAGTACCTCCTGATTTTGAAATTAAACTGGAACGTACTCACTGAGTGGGACCTAAGAGACCTGTACCCGCACCATCTGTGATTTCTCGCTTAAGGAACGCATCCTTCAGCTGGCCTGGGATAAAGGCCCAATACAGTTTCAAGGACACAAGCCAACTTTATACCAGGATGTGGCCTTATCAACTTTTCAAAACCACAGAGCATTCCGACCAATCACTTTCCACCTCCAATGCTTTGGAGTGTCCTACTTATGGGGCCACCACTTCCATCTGATCTTTCGTCTGAATGGGAAAATCCATCAACTTCAATCGCTTAAAGAGGTGTGTCAGTTACTGAACATAAAAGCTGATTCCCCACAGTAGTCTCCACCATCTTGACGAGAACGAACAGACTGCAAAGCTCATAAATGGAGATCCATCAAGCACTCACCCACAAAGCTCTGACGAGATTCAGAGACAATGGCCAAAGAACGACAGGCGGTCCTGGCATTGCTCACTGAAGACTCCACTGATCCAGTGCTGACCTGATATATGCCACGCTCCTTTGTCTTCGCTTTTTGTCTATGCTTCTATCCTTTACCTCTTTCCTGTCTTGCAGGGTGGGCGGTGGGCCCGGGTGGTCACGGAGAGCAGGGTGAGATGACCACTGTATTCCTCCTATTTCTTTTTTTTCCGTAGGGCACTTTGTCCAGAAAATTGACATTATTCAGGATGTTTTGTTATTGGTTAGTTTGTTTTCTACTAGGTGTTCAACTTCCTCCTACTCCTGGGTCCCTTCTAGCACTGATCTCTCCACAAATGACTCATTACGTGGCAACCTCTCTCTTGCTGCTGATGACACCTTGCACAACCAAGACCCAATTTTACCAGGCAGTTCCTCTGATGGCATTGGACCTTAAGATTATTACTCTTAATGTGAAGGGCCTCAATAACCCAATTTAGAACCGCGCTATACTTTCATACTTGGAGCACTCAGGCCCATATATGCCTCCTTCAAGAAATGCACCTTCTAATGGGTGACAACTCACAGACTTCAATCTAGAGTGTTTCCCCAACAATTCTTTTTGTCCCTTTCTGCTAAAATCGCTAGGTTGGCTCACCTTATTTCTATCACCTTCCCTGGGAAAGTGGATCCTAAGCAGGCCGAAGTTAAGGGGAGACTGCTCGTCTATTTGATAGGTTCACATAGCTTCACTTTGGGTACGGTGAAGGCCCCTAATGACAGACAAGAACATTTTCTTTGTCGTGCCACGACGGGGATGACTGGTTCGAATGACCAGTCATTGCTGATGGGGGAAGATCTTAAGCTAACCTTTGATAACAAATTATACCATTTGGCCCAACTTCAGGGACAGAGTGGGGCTCTCTCCCATGAGGGAAAGAAGTGGTTACAGGATAGGGGGCTGGTAGACATCTGGATGTCCCTCCATCCTCAAACAAGGGACTATACCTGCTATTCCCATGCACATAAGGCATACACTAGGATAGATTATTTTCTGGGCACCTCAGGGATCGTATCCAAAACTAAATCATCCGAGATAGTACCTCACTCACTGTCAGATCACGCAGCAGTGACTTTCTCCTTAACCATTCGCCCGACCTGCTCACCCCTCAAAACCTAGCGTCTACGGGAAACGTTACTACATCGCCCTGAAGTTGCACAGCAAATCACCAAATCGTTAAAGGACTTCCCACCCATTAATGAGAAGCCTGAGACCACCATTACCAACCTTTGGGAAACTCTGAAGGTGGTCATCAGGGGTGAATTTATTGCAGTCTCCTCAGTGGATAATAAAATCCACAGATATAAGTGAGACCATCTCTCTGGACAGGTCCAGGAACTGGAGCATATCCATAAAAGGACTAGTTCTCCCCAGGTTTGGCGAAAACAATAGGCCACACATTCCCAACTATCTGGCCTCGATCTAGACAGGGCAGAGCATGCTGCAATTCATCTGTGCCACACCTCACATGTTTGGGGAGATAGATATGGGCGCCTGTTAGCCAACAGGTTGCGCATCCAGTGACAAATGATGGGAGCCTCAACCATGCCCGACTCAGTGGTGTGGAACAGAGGGATGACCCACACATAGCTGAGTCATTCTGTCAATTCTATACAGACCTCTATGCAGCTCAGGAGCTCCCATTAGACTCCCCACCACCCTATATGCATGGAGCCTCTACCTCTAGACTAACGCAGGAGCAGGTTGCAGACTTGGATCGCTCGCTCCCCATCAAGAAGGTGGTCTCTGCTCGTCAAAAAACCACTTAAATCCCCAGGCCCAAATGGTTTTCCAGCACTTTTCTATAAGACATTCTGCCCCATCATAGCTCCCATCCTTACCAGGGTATTCAATGCAATAGGAGACCCTGCCACACTCCTGTCATCAATGCTAAGAGCCTCCATTGTGGTTATTCAAAAACTGGGTGACGATAGGCAAAATTGTGCTTCGTACAGGACAATAACTCTATTTAACATCGTCCTTAAACTGTTTACCGGGATCCTGGCTGCTCGCCTGACTCCACTGTTACCAGAGCTGATAGACCCAGATCAAGGAGGGTTTGTGCCCATCTGCCAAGGTAGCGACAATACAAAAAGGGTGCTCCATGTTATTGCTAAAGTGCAGTGATTTGACACGGTGCACATGCTATTAACAATCGACGTTGAAAAAGTGTTCAACATGGTCCATTGGCCAGACATGGAGGCAACTCTTCAGCACTTTGGTTTTGGGGACCTATTCTGCAAGTGGATTCCTAGCAGCTACACAGAGCCATCGGCAACTGTTCGCGTGAACAGACATTCTTCAGACCCATGCTCAATCTGCAGGGGCAAGAGACAAGGCTGTCTGCTCTCCCCCCTACTGATCACTCTCTACATGGAGCCAATGGCTCAAAGAGTTTGAGATAATATTCTTATATCCCATGTCTGCTTTGGAGGGGAGAAACATACCATCAGTCTCTATGAGGACGATGTGGTAGCTACCCTGGAGGATCTCTTAGTCTCTGTCCTAGCTTTCCTAGCCGAGCTTGAGACATTCGCTCAGGCAGCGGGCTTAAAGGTAAATATACACAAGTGTCAACCTCTTGCCTCAAACCCCTACGCTGCTTGAGCTACAGCACTCCTACCCCATACAATGGGCCTCCACATTGGGTCCCTATGTCGGGCTTCAGCTTACGCTTAAAACCCAGAGGACCGTATCCCTTAACTATAAAATTCTACTCCAGCAGATACAGTCGGGCCTGCGTCGATGGAGGCCAGGCGGTCTCTCATGGCTAGGCTGTATAGCGGAGGTGAAGATGACTATTTTGCTGAACACATTGTTTCTCTTTCAGGTGCTCCCGCCATAGCCCCCTACAGGGATATTTTGTCTCTTCAACAAGAGATCAACTGCTTTGTATCGGCAGATAAACAGGCCTGGATGAATAGGGATCTAATTTACAGACCCCCAGGTGAGGGAAGATAGGGCATACTGTACTTTCCCTGGAACTACCAAGCTGTGCAACTTAGGGCTCTTGTGAAGTGGTCCCGCTCTGAATCAGAAAATCACTGGCTTTTCATGGACAGAGCGTTAGCGGCCAGTCCCAATGGAGCCTTCCCTTTCTCTACAAATCGTCAGGCCTGAAAAGCTTGTATCTATCCCCCATTACTAGGGCCCCCATCGCTGCGTGGGACAGAGTGCCCATACGGGAGGGATTCATGTACTTTCCCTCGCCCTTGAACACCTATTGTAGGCAACCCTGACTTTACTTCTGGCCTCGATCCTGTGGCCTGTAGACACTGGGGACAGGAGGGTTGTAGATCTATTGGCCATTTCTTTGATGAGAAGGGGACTTTGTTATTCGAGGACCTCTGCTTGGGGCATAGCTTACCTGAAATGGAACACGTCTGTTACAACCAGACCTGCCACTGGGTGATGCACCCTTCGATATGCCCTCATGCACAATGACACCTCACCCCTTTTGAAAAACAGAGGCTCTCTAAAACATTGGAAGCTCGTCTTATAACAGAACTGTATGGCCTCCTTTGCTCTCCCATATCCCACCACAGATCCCCGAGTCAGAAATGCTGGGAGCTTGATTAAGGCCGCACACTTACATAGCGGGAATGGGAGGACATTTACTACCACACAAAATACAGACCCCGAAATGTAGCTGGCACTGAAATTGCACCAACCTAGTAACCTATTAGTATCTTACCCCTCCCGGCTACACAAATGAAATCCCACCTGTAGGCCTGAGTGTTGGTGTGACTGTGGCTCACTATGCACACTAACACACTTATTATAGGACTGCCCTAAACACACAGCTTACTGGGCGCAGGTACTGGAAGATTTAGATGGCCATCTAAATGCACAATTACCCTGCTTCCCAGCCTATACTGTTTTTAGGTCTACGCAATGCGATTACCTTCCCACTTAAATCCCGTAGGGGGAGGCAGATTGGTCTAGCATTGGGGGCAATCAAATTTGATAACGAAGGTTTACGACGCTGTACTGCCCTGTATTGCTCTGATTTTGTGAAATAATAAAGACATTTAAACCATAAAAAATACTGTCACCATGTATCTGTAAAATTATCAAAATGTCATCAATAAACATGGGTAAAAAGGTGGGGCGGAGTAATAATGGAAAATAAATCGATTCTTCAATTGTAAGGTAATTAATTTGAAGATCTCAGTATCCCACCGCCTACCACCTGCAGGACAAACCTTACCATGGATACTGCCTAATCCTTGCTGTGAGTCATCACGCTCTCCATCACGACTCTACTATTGTCCTGCATTACCTCCTTAAAGCTTCCTACTTCAAGACTTTTCAAAACTAAGCTGTCATACTTGTCTCTGATTGGAACGCCTTAAGAATTTCACTGGCATCCTGTAGATTTGAAATAACATTAAAGCGCGTCCTGCTCAGGAAAAAAGCCTTACATGACAAGAGCTCCTCACATTTAAATTCCCATTGCAGTGGAAAGAAAAATACAAGGGAAGTGGCATTAAATTCTTTCCACCCATTCTCAACAAGAATAGGCTATGAGATTGAAGATTTCTTACAAGCTCGATCTTGTGGAACTTTGCCCTATTTAGGAGAGCAGAGAAATATGCTTTCCGATTTGTAAAAAGGTAAAATCTCAGAATGAATTATCATGTACTTTGTGCTTTCTCTAAAGCATCATCTTCACCTCATCTGACCTGGGGCATGATGCAAAAGGATATGTCCCTTCTGCAAAGATTTCACCTATACTGGCAAATTTACGGGTACATCATTGTTCTTTTAAATATTGAGGCTAAGACTATCGAGATACAAGAAAATTGAAAGGTAAATGAATATAGAGGACATTTAGATTTACTATTCTTAACTCTACATCTACATAGCTTGAAGATATATATAAATATCAGCAAATCTCAGAGGCGAAGCGCACTGCTGAGGCTCAAAGAACGTGTGAGCGGTGCAAGTCCAAAGCTGCCGGCACATCACCGGCAGTGTCATCACATGTCTCCCTGACATGTGACAAGACGTTCCAAGTCCGAATTGGACTACTTGGCTATTTTCAAATGCACAGAGCCCGGTCAAACAATCAATGAGATGCCATGGTCTTCATTGACAATGATGGATGAACATCATCATCATATCGCCAATGTACAATGAAGTTAGGTTTATTAAATCTATACTTACCTTTCAATATTTTGGATTTGATATTTAGACCTCAATACTTGTACAACTCGATATTCCAGCTTCAATATTCAGGGGGCATACCCAGCTATATCGTGTATGCAAAGGCACACAGATGATCATGGCCCCCTAAAGGTGATGACTGCATGTAGGAGGCTTTTATATTCCTCCATTTTGCCCCTCTGTTTCCCTCTATCTCACCTTCAATTAACCCTTCCACCATCTGACCTTTTAATGATGTGTTAGGGACTGTCAAATCCTGGCAGCATTTTAAATGGTAAAAAGAATATATTAAGGAGTCTGGGGATTTTTTGGGCAGTGCTAGAGAATTGCCTGATGCAAAGAGTAGGAGGTAAAATGAATAGTAACAAACATCTGGTTTGTGTTGTCTGGTAAGTGTTGTGATTTATTTCATGCGGCAGGGGTTCATCAATAGAACACAGAGGACAATTTGAGTGTAGAGTCTAAACAAGTTTGTTTGATGCGATAGCCTCACTGTTAAGAATGGGGCATTTATGCAGGTTGTAAGAGTCTGTGTTACTTTTACAGCTATGACGACTTCTCACAATGGGCAAGTGTGCAGCACATGGGGCAACTTTCACTTCAAGACTTTTGATGGGGATATCTTTCGCTTCCCGGGAACATGCAACTATGTCTACTCATCTCACTGCAAAAGCCACTACGAGGACTTCAATATCCAGATCAGACGCTCACTGGTGAACAAAGTCCCCACCATCATCGACATCAGCATGAAGATTGATGGTGTGGTCATTGAAATGGATAACAGCTCAATTGTGGTGGACGGAAAGCTGTAAGTTTACAATGTGGTGCTGTGCTCTTCCAGAATAGTAGCATCTTGTGGCTTCTGCAGCGTGGTTACTGTGGCATTAGCACTTAATAGCAATGAAGTATCAATAATATAGCATGAATTGTGATGTCAAATATTCTACATGAAAAATGTAATGCGGGTCTAAGACACTATATGCATTTATGTTCCAGAGTCCCTTTTATCAAATCTAATACAAAAGAATACTGCTGCTTGGTCAGTGTGTGCTTTGGTTCCAACATGGGAGACTCTCTCTTCCTTTGGTTAGAGCTCTGGGCACATCCCTGGGGTCTGTCTAGGAAAATAAGGAACTTCCCCTGCAGAACTAGTTCTGGGACATGGTTTCCCCCTGCTGGCATTGGAGCCACTCTGGCTACTTAGAAAATGGCAGGGGCAGGCCTAATTGTAAGTTATATTTGCCTGTGACAGGGGCTGCCCCTTTGAAGCTTGCAAAGCTGGTGGCCATATCACCCCAGACCATCCTGTGAGGAGGAGGTCACTCCTCCTCCCATCCATGGCCATTGTGTTCCCTTTCCTAAGAGCAATTCACACATTCCAGCAAGGTGCCGTGTAACAGTTGGGAATTATCTCAGAGAGGGCTACTAGAGATTTTAGGTAGGAAAATGCCGACTTTCTAAAAGTAGCATTTCCATAATAGTAATTTAAAACCCATCATATTGGACTTTATATTTCTATTATTTTAGTCCTTTAATCACAAGTCTAGTATTCCCAATCCGAAGTTATACATTGCAATGTGTTATAATGTAACTCACTGCTTTTACATGGGAGAGCTAACCATGCCAACGTAAAAAACGACTCTGGCGATTGTGTTACTGTCAGCACATATTAAACTTAAGAACACATGTTCAAATTTTTAAATACCATGCACCCTGCTCTATAGGGACTTAGGGCCTACCTATTGGGTGAAATACCAGTATTAAAAAGGATGGTTTTGGTCTGACAAAAGGTGTATTTTCCTTGGTTGAATTGGCAGCTTTAAAACTGCCATGCTAAGCTGCAGTGTAGACCTAGAGTCATGTTTTCACTTTCTCACTGTAGTTGTGATACAATCTGTGCTGCAGTCCCCTAGTGACATTTAAATTACAGGCCCTAGGTGCACATAGTACCATATACTAGGGACCCATGGGTAAGTTAAATATGCCAATCAGGTGTCAGTCAATTGCACATATACTTTAGGGGTTAGAGCATATACACTGGGCACTGGAAGACAGCTACCCAGTGTTCAGAGTCAGTAAACCAGCAATCAATCTAGCAGAAAGTGGGGATAAAAAGTGGCTGTGTATAAGTGTTGGACCTGGCCCTTTTGCAGGGTTATTTTGCCTTGTTGCTCCTATTTCTTCTTACCTGTTTTTGTTGGCTATTGGACTTTGGGGGCTCTACCACTGCTAACTACTAGTAAAGTGCATATGCTCTCTGTCTAAATTGTATTGGTGATTGGTTTATCCATGATTGGCATATTTGACTTAATATATGTCCCTAGTAAGTGCATCAGGTGTGCCCAGGGCCTGTAAATTAAATACTACTAGTGGGCCTGCAGCACTGATTGTGCCACCCACATGAGTAGCCCTGCAAACCTATCACAGACCTGCAGTGTCTGTGTGGGCAGCAGTTTTAAACTGCCATATCGACCTGGTCAGTGCATCCACCTGCCAGGCCCAAACCTTCCCTTTGACTACATGTAAGTCACCCCTAAGTTAGGCCCAAGGCAGCCCCATGGGCAAGGTGCAGTGCATTCAAAAGGTAGAATATGTACTGGTGTGTTTTACATGTCCTAATAGTGAAATACTGCTAATTTGGGTTTTCACTATTGCAGGGACTATCTCTCCCTTAGGATAACATGGGGATTGCCTTGAACTATCTTTTACATGTTATTTTCCATTGGGAGCTGATAGGGATTTAGAGTTTGGAGTCTCTTAACTCACAATTTTGAAAAAACATCTTTCAGTGAAGATGATTTTTTAATTGAGTGTTTGAAAATACCATTATTAGAGAGTGTGCATTTTCTTTCTTAACCATTGAGTGCCTCTGCCTGAATGTAGAATCCACGAATGGGTGAGGATGACAGTTGGGCTCTTGTGCATTCATTCTAGACAGTTATATAAAGGAAGCTGAGGTGTGTCTTGCATATCCTGATGGGCTAACACCAGGCTGATGAACCTTTCTGAGCCAGAGTGATGGGAGGAGTTGTCACTGGCACCTGAATGTCCTCACATAAAGCTGTCTCCATCCCCCTGTAATGTGTCTGGAGACAGGTCAGGGAAAGACAGGGTCTTGTGCACTACGCTGACATTCTCAAATCAGAACACTTCTGGACTAAAGGACATTCTGCCAGGAAAATGAGCTAGATGCTGTAAGAGGGACTGACACACTGCTGTTGCTTTGCTGTGCTGGCCTTCTGCTTGCTGCTTCTGTCCAGGAAGTGAAAGGACTGGACTTTGCTTTCTACATACGGCTTCCAAGGTTCGCCGAAAGCTTGTGCATGCTTGCCTCCTGTTAAGACGTTTCAGGGCCAACAAAGACCTCACCTATGAGTACCTGGGCTCCTCTCCTGAGAGCCCTGAGTGGTGCCAAATCCAGTTCCTGGGCCATTGGAAGTTAATATGGTGAGAATATCCACGCATCGACTCGCTGCGCCTGTTTTCTCGATGCCTCACCGCTGAGCGGCTGAAGAATCAATGCAGCACCTGTAGTGCAGCCAAAGAATCAAAGCATTGCCTGCCTTGCAGATGAAGGATTGCCGCATCGTGAGTCTCAAGCACTGTGTCACAGACATCCAAGGCACCCCACTCTGACTCTGACGCAGTCCCTGCACGGCGGCTGTAAAATAGATGCATTGCCTGTTTCGCGGCTTTGGAAATTGCCACAGCACCTGCATTGCCACATCAATGCAGTACATCTGGATTTTCTATGCCGCCTCCTTATCGATGCTGGGTCACAGTTAGGAACCATGTTGTGTGTTCGGAAACCAACACATCAGCTCCCCTCACAGTAAGGAATCGATGCAACACTTCCCTTGCCTAGCATTAAGGAACTGATGCCTCACTTCACCTAGGATTAGGGATTCAGTTCATTGCTCTTGTTCTGCAATGCTCACCTCCCCTGTGCCTGTTTACAGCTTTGATTTTGAGACATCTAAGATACATTGTGCGAAAACAACCGCACCCATAGTTTTCTATGGACTGAACTAACGTAACCTTTTAAAAGGGATATATTTGCTTGTGTATGTTGGATTTTGGTCATTTTGATCTTGTTTTATTCAGATAAACATTCGCTATTTTTCTAAACTGGTGTGGACTAATTTTATAGTATTTTCACTGTGTTACTCTGTTTGTATGCACAAATGCTCTACAATCTTTTTCTGAGATGTTCATGTCAAGCTACCAAGTTGGTGAGCAGGAGTTATCTTAGCTGTGAGACTCCCTTACCCTGACTAGAGAGAGGGTCCCCACTTCGAAAGGGTGCAGACCACTGCCAACTAGAGACCCCATTTCTAACAGAAAGATATTGGGTTACTGGTTGAGGAGGGTAAAACCCTTCTCAAGCAGCAAACACAATTCTTCTCAGGGTGATGTCACAATCAAACCCTAAATTAACCTGTGCTCAACCCTTTGGTAGCATGGCACAGGGCAGTCAGGCTAAACTCTGAGGCAATGTGTAATGTATTTCTGGAATACTTCAATCATTAACACAGTGAAAACACACCACTAAAGGAGTCCACAGCAGAATTAGAAGAATAGAGTACCTTTTAATAAATAAAACAAGACCAAAATGAAGAAAATCCAATCAGTAGAAACAGAGATATTACATTTTAAAGTTGTTTGAACAAAGTACCTTAAATCTGGGTTTCACAGCTTTGGAAGGTTCCGCACCAAAGCGTCACGCAGCTTAAGCAATTGATCTGTGCTGAGATACAGTGGGCTGCAGTGCAGGTCATTTTGCATCGATGTTGAAGATCCCGTAGATGAGGGCTTGCGATGTGAAGTTTGGAGCTGGGGATACGCCACACAGTCGGGGTGATGCGTCGGTTCCGAGGAACTTGGAGGCTGTGATGTGGAGTCTGGCGTTGTCGTTGAGGCTGCCATCGACAACGGATGCAAGCGCCTGTGTTGAGGATGTACCGAGTAGCAGTGGTTCGGATGCAGTGAAGGACTGCGATGCGTTGCAAGTCTTTGCAGCAGTTCCGATCCACACAGCAGCGGCAATGCACAGATTCTGCTGTAGGCTGACCGATCACCTTAAGCTCACTTCCAGGGGTCCGGGAATGAGGTAGCAGCAATTGGCAGGAGAAACTCACAGATGGCCATGTTCGAGGAGAGAGAACAAGCACTACTCATTAGCAGTGGTAAAGTGCACAGAGTCCTAAGTCCAGAAAAAAAATTCTGCAAAAAGTGGCAAGTAAAGGCAAAATGTTTGGGGGTGATCCTACGAAGAGGGCCAGGTCCAACAGGGTTTTTCTGCAAAAATGGCATTTCCGCACATCTTACATGCAAAAGAGATGCGATTTAAAATTTATGCAAAAAGTGGCTAGACTGTTTCTAGCAGCATTGATGACCCGTGGGAGCAAAGGAGAAGGGTAAATCCCAACATAATTGGCAATTACACATGGACATTTAAATAAACACTGTGTTTCAGTTGTGTGATCTCTCTAGTTCTGTTCTCCCACCCGCACGTCAGCCAAGCTCACCTCAAACCCACCTTTAAATTTCTCTCTTTGGCTGCAGGATTGAAAAACTTCCTTCGACCCACTCCAGAGTCCAGATTGAAAGAAACGATCTTCATACGAAAGTGTCTTCAAAGATAGGAATAGACTTCAGATGGCACAACGATGGAAGCCTCCTGGTAAGACAAACCCTTCATGTTAAGATATTTCCTTTGTAGTTTTGAGATCGTGCACATTCTATCCTACTTTTGGCCAGATGTAGGTGGCCAAATAGCGATCGGTAATGCTGAAATTAGCAGGATTTCAGCTTTTGCGATCGCTATTTGGCTGCGAGCAATGTAGGTGAGTTTAAACCTACTAGCAAAATAAGGAATCGCAAAATTGCGATTCCTTATTTTGCTCTTGCATTTAAGGAATCGGAAATTGCGATTCCTTAAATGCTATGTAAGTAGCACAAAAGAAAGTGCACTTTAGCCTTAAGGAATCGCTAATTAACACCAACTTCAAGTTGGTGGTAACTATCGATTTCCTTTAAAAAAGCACTTTTCTGCTTTTTTTTTAAAGTGCCATGTGGCACACATTTATGCCCTTAGGTCATTTATGTGCACCACATGTGCACACATGCACATTTCAGGGGTGCAACAGGGTGTCCTTTGGACAGCCTGGCACCCTTGAAATAGCGCCCGCTATTTGCCAATCTTTAATAATGAATAGCAAATAGTGAATATCTTCCCATTCATTCCTATGGGCCTCCTAGCCCATAGGAATGAATGGGTAGGTATTCCTTATTAGCTAATCTCAATTTGCGAATCGTTATTAAGGAATATTAAGGAATCGCTAATAATTGAGCGATTCCTACCTACATTCAATTTTGCGAGTCCTTAATAGGGAATCGGTAAAATTCGCTATTAAGGAGTCGCAAATTTAATTTTACCTACATCTGGCCCTAAGTGCTTTAATATCTTCAAAGATGTAATAGGAAACCCGACCCATCACAGAACTTTGGTTGCCCATATGTACACACTTTAAATGGGCAAGACATCCAGTCACTTTGCTTAGCAATGTACGTAAGCTGGCACAGGTTGTCTGCCCTAGAACACTTAGTCATGCATCGTTGGCTCTAGTTTCCCTTATTCGATCTTTCTTCTGTTAAATTGGAGGTTTCAACCTGAGACTAGATATATCACTATTTGTAAATCAGGTATAATACGTAAATTTTTCACAACGTGGCTACATTCCAAAACACACCTAACACGTATTCACCAAAAACCAATAAAATACTTGATCATGATGAAATCAGGTTATTTGTAATTCAAAATGAGCGGCATCTCCCAAACAACTAAATAAACTGTTCATGACTTGTTTTATAAAATATACTATTTCAGATAGCAGGGAGTTCCGGTAAGAATAAATTAGCAATGGGAGAATGCCATTCAGGTACAAATTTCTATGTGTAGAAAAACTCAGAAGGATCTTACCCTGTGTATGTGTACTGTCCACTGAAGCACACATGCATTGCACCATTTTTTCGACAAATAAAAACATTTCCCCCTGTTGGGGCTTCCTTCAGATAGGCAGTAGTTCTTGACACATAGGGCCTCATTTGTGAAAAGTGCTGCATTGCTGCGGTAAAACAGCGATGCAACACTTTTGAGTGCACCCTCCTGGCGACACCGCAGACGCGCCTTATTTACTGTACGGCGATCCATGTCGCAAGGATTGACAGATACGTCAATAACCAACAATGGTGTTGTAGGTATGAGTTGGTGAGGAGTTTCAGAAATGTGTCAATGAAGCCTTATTCTGCCCAGGACGCCTGTAGATGAGGTGGAATGTGACAGACTGAGGTTGGGAGAGTGGGAAGTGGAACATGAGCAGATTCCTGGAGTTGATTGTTGCTTGCTTGCCGAAGGTGCTGGTCAAGGAGGACTTTTGGATGACAGCAAGACCTGTTACCTTCTTATGAGCATGGTCTGAACAGTGGGTGCTATAGTCTGTGGGAAGGATGCATGAAATATTAGAGAATTTGGGGTTAAGCCATATTTCTGCGATAAAGAGGTGCATCAAGGCAGTGATAGGTTATGAGGTGTGAGATGTCTGGAGCATGGATTACTGCAGGACATCAGTTATTTTTATGACATGCAGTATGTTTGGTAGTTTGGGGGTTTGTGATGTTAGCAGGGATGTGTATGGGTTTGGGTATTAGTAATGTAGGGATACTACATTAATGTCTGTGTGCTCTAGGCCTGGGTTTTATTCTTGGGATTTGCAGATTAGTGTCTTGGGTGAGACACATGATGAGACTCTACCTTGTAGGTTAGAGCTGTACCAAAGCCCTTTTAACCCAAGTGGACTGGAGCATTGAGAAGTGATGTCAGCCACTGTAGACATGCATTCTGGGAAATATAGTGATGTCAATTCTAGTGGAGACAGAAGTTGGCAATTTAAGTCCACTTGCCTAAACATGGTTTTAAAGGGATGTGATCAGCAGAAGAATGGAGAGGACCTGAAGACAAGAACTGCTGTCCTTCCCCAGTTTTAAATGCTTATATTAGCATCCTCCATCAGCCCCCAGGATAGGTTTAGCTACAGTAGACACTCAACCATAAAGCAAGAGTTGCCCTGGCGTCAATTTGATGACTTCTCCATTGTTGGATCGGAGAGTGGCCAGGACAAGAGCAGCACCATATTGAGAGAGGAGTGGAACAGCTGCCAGACCTGAACACAAAGGAATGAAGCTGTGACTGGGGAGCATGAGGATCAAAGCCATTGATATTGTTTCCTTTGGGCAAGGAGGGAGGAGCGGCGGTGTGGACTGACAAGAATGTGGCCATCACTAAATATTAGCTACGCGCGACCACTAAGCTGCATAGGTGAGGTCCATGTGTGCTGACCTGGCACTGATCGAGACAAGCTTGCATGGATACTTTCTGCAAGACAGCAGCAGAGGAACAACAATGGCATGAAAGGACCAACTAAAGGAAACAAGGGTCTTTCAACAACAAAAATTAATGACTCAGTCAAATGTCCATGGCAAGACAGAGGCTTACTAAGGGAGGCCCTGAAGGGTGAAGTCCAGAGGTGCTAAAATAGTGGACAGTGACAACTACGGCACCCTAAGACCACAGTAGAGGGACCACAATAGTCAATGGTGGCAACACATTTAGGCCATTTTCAAAGCTCAGCTGCTGCGGCAGGCTCAGGACCAACTTGAGGCAACCCTTAGGGGAAGACAACAGGGGTACAGTAAAAGCAGAGGGTGATGGTGGATGACTTTGCAGAGGCAAAGAGGGGCCCATCTACCTTATAAATAGAGAAACTGACCCACTCCCCTAAGCATTTGAGATTTCCTAAAAGGGGGGACCGCAAAACAAAGTTACAGCAGGTTCCCTGAGGTGTGAAGAGGGACAACCCATCATACAAGCTGGCAAGTGGGCCCAGATACTAAGTCACTCTAAGGGCTTGTGGAAAGTGACAACAAGCAGGAACACACTTTGCAGCAGTTGTTGGAGGTACTCTTGGAGCAGAGGTGAATACTAGCAAAGTGGGTAGCTAATCACAGTGCCCAGTAAAGGTGCTCTTTCAGGCCATTTAGTGCAGAGTTAGAGCTGTCTTCAAGAGTGGAACATATAGTCACAGAGTTCTTGAGTGTCTGCCTACCCATTATGGCCTAAACTAGAAAATCCAGAAAAAAAGAACAAATAGTGCTTAATAGAACCAACCACATATTAATTTGGAGCAGACTACTACCAGAAAAGCGGGGGCAAGCACACCGAATACAAGTAGGTAATTGGTGAGCAGTGTATATCATTCCACAAAGCCAAGCATGTATGAGATAAGGGGCTCCACCAAACAGTGGGAGCAGAACTATATTGGCTCACCAACTTGCTGAATGCAAAAGCCATAGCAAGATGAAATGAGAGAGATATTTCTGATTGAGTCAATATTGAACAAGGAATCATCTTAATCATGAAAGAACAAAAGACATTTGATACATTGGTGAAAGTATCCTGACCCTAGAGGAGAAATGCAATGAGTAGAAAGTTTAAGCGAAAAGACCTTGAAAAGAGGTCATGTGTTTTACAGTTCTTCTATGTAATATTTACTTCAATGGTTTGTCAAATATTTCTAAATTTGAAAATCTCAATAAAAATCATTTACAAAAAACAGAGGTGTCAGTAAAAAATCCTTAATCGTAAAATTGTGCACAGGTCAAAAGTTACTTTGGAGGAGCTCATAACTATGCAGGAGGATATAAGCACCAGGAGCAAGCATAAGGTAGGAAAATTCCCAGGGCTAGATGGATTCCTTGCAATTGTTTTATAAATTATGCTCACCAAGAACCCAACATCACCAGGCACAGTTTCCAAGAAGGGATGAAAAACGTCACAACCTGGATGAGCAACAGCGGCCTGAAGCACAACTCAGAGAAAACAGAAGTCCTCATCCTCGGCTCCTCCCCCTCTGCTTGGAAAAACTACTGGTGACTCCCCACCCATGGAAACCCACCCACCCACCTCAATGGACCATGCTTACAAGCTCGGCATCATACTCGACTCTTCACTCACCATGAACCGTCAGATCAGCGCTGTGTCCTCCACCTGCTTCAACACCCTCCGCATACTGCGAAAGACCTTCAAATAGATCCCCCCCGACACTAGGAAGACTGTCACCCACGCATCATCACCAGCAGACTGGACTACAGAAATGCCCTCTATGCCGCAATCAACAAACAAGCATTTGCATAGCCAATAGGTCTCGCTTTTGGGACCTTATAAGTATTTAGTTATGCAGCACAATATCCTTGGTGCAACAACATCAACTGTTGCATGGCTAAACACATATAAAGTCCCAAAAGCGAGACCTATTGGCTATGCCAATGCTTCTTTATGTTAGCCGCCAATGACTAGGAGCTACTAGCTATCATAGGGTTTGCACATAATCAATATGGGCACTGTAAAATGATTAATAAATATTAGTTACATTTCTCAGTGTTAAATAAGACTTTCATTGACTCAGGGATAGAAGTACGAAATATATTCCTAGATGTTATAAAAAGGTGCATATTTGTGATAATCCAAGGCAGTTTCAGTCAAAAACGAAAGAAGCAGACTCCTTTTTGCTCCTCTCACAGTGAGGACAACTTGTGGCAAACTGCATTCAGCTTGACAGACTACCTCCATCCACTTGCCTTCCTACCTCATCTCTATAAACGCAACAAATTAAGTTCTTCCGCCTACACTATTTCTGCCCATTTTTAGGTTGACTCTGGGCAGCGCATGCGCTGCTGCGAGCATGCAGTATTGGAGTATGGCTTTGAAGCCCCGCCCACTCTCCACCCATAATTTTAATTGACTTGTGTCATTGTCCTTCATAAAAGCTGGCTTCCAAGTTGTTATTAGGATTGTTAGTACCTCCTTGGTACCGCCTTGTCTGCATTTGTTAACTCCCATAACGACTGGACCTTTTACCTCTCTTGTTACATGGTCTGCTTTATCTGGGCTGTGAGCACTATTTGGTTTAATGATTTGCCCCTATATTACCCACTACGTCGTACCACGCCGCCCACTTTTTTTGCAACTTGACAAACAGATGCCTTTTTTTTTGTCAAAGCCCCCATGCCGTGCTTTCACTTTAATGTCCGCCACGCCCCTTTCTCCCTTTCTTTAGACACACCTTGTCTATTGAAAGGGGCGCGGCATCCATGAATGTGAAAGCGCCGCATGGGCACTAGTAATTAGCAATGCAATAGGTCTCGCTTTTGCAAGAGTTTAAGCTATTGCATTGCCAATAGCTAAAACTCTTGTAAATGCGAGACCTAATGCACTGCAAATGCTTGTTCTCTATGGTACCTCACCAGCCGAACTAGAGTTTTACACCAGAACTGCTGCTCAAACAACAACACAGTAAACATGAACAGAGAAAAAGTTCATAACTAGTGTCCAGTTATATCTTTTGATGGGGAAATCCTAACTGTGGTATGTAAGCTTGGCAACCTGTACAAGGGGTGCGACCTATAACACAAAAAGACTTGAGCGATTTTGCAAAATCTTGTTCTCATCAACGTTTGTGGCAGACAAGTGCATTCTGTTAGCTAAACTACACTTTGAGGCCAGAAAACACTGCAAGGTCAATTTAAGAAATGGCATTGTGGGCCGGCACATTTAGGTTTTCTGAAGAAAACTACTGGAAACAAATGCAGGCTTTTGTGAGCTTAATGCATAATGTCATGTATCCACATACAAGTATACTTTAAGTATTATGTGGCTTTGAGGCATGTACCCAAAAACCAGAAAAACAGATATTAGTGCTCCAAGTACAACATTCTAAAAACTACATTCCGTTGAGCAGAAAATGACTGCCTATAAGGGTTTTGGGGCCAAATGTGTTGTGTAAAGTTGTGTAGATGTTTGAAGTTCATAACAGCCATCAAGTAGATCAATCAACCACATAATAGTCAATCAGCACGCCAACAACTTCCGCACAGACATTTCAAACGTGGCTACAGCTTCACTGCGCTAGTGGTAAGCCTCAACGACGGGAAAGGGTACCGAACAGGGTTTGCGTTGAACGGGAAAAGAATTCCTAAAGTAAAAATTAAAGGTGTGTCCCCCCACTTCCTGAAAAACAGGTTTTTTTGGGTACTACTTAACAGAGAGAATGCGGCCACCTTTTATTTGCAGGAACACGTGGCCATCATATAATAAGAGATCAGAACGCTCAAGGATGCATTATTTCTATCGAAGATATATTCTATTTATTTTTTTTACAAAGAAAGCTCTACACGTCACCGTTCGGAGGTGACTCGAACACAGCAAAAGAAACGTGTTCTTTTTTATTTTTCTCCCATACAGAGAGAGTGTTGAAACCATGCATTGTCACTAAAAGCACCAAATTAGATTGCTGCAAGGCAGGGGAAATGCTTTGAAACCTTGTAGTAAGAGGCAGCAGGGAAGCTATCAATGCTGGAAAATAAAACAATACACAGTGCAGTCGTGTTTACAGTGGAAAGGTCAGGGATCGGACGGTGATTGAGTTGAACACACAGCAAGCCATTCTCCCACATGTGCCTCACTCTCTCCCGTAAAATATTCAGAACTATACCGTTTTGTTTGTAAGTAACCCACAAATAACCCAACTACAGAATGATGCATTCAATACTCAGGTAGGTATCGCGAGCAAAGTTTAGTAAGGCGTTGTCCATTTAAATACAGTGATACAGACAGACCCGGTATGCGTAATA
The DNA here is from genome assembly GCF_964204655.1 of Triturus cristatus. Lineage (NCBI taxonomy): Eukaryota > Metazoa > Chordata > Amphibia > Caudata > Salamandridae > Triturus > Triturus cristatus. Next base: position 745,879,921 of record NC_140583.1, read on the forward strand.
TATACCCTGTGAAACTACACAGTCGTGTAAGTGCAAGTACAGAGTCGCACCTGTCTATTTTCGCCCAAAAATAACAATTCACTGTGTTGCCCACATACCCGTCATAAAAAAATACAGTGTCACAATTACATTCAGGAGAAAAACATGAACTATGTCCCAGTCAGAGCTGTATAAACTTATAGCACAGGACCAAAAAACTATTTAGAGAGAAAAACAATTTTTCTTCTACTACTGGTATTCTTATCCAGAAATTATTTTGGTCCAGCCCCCCAATTTATCAAACTTCAAACACCATTTTTGGCCTTCTTTGAAATGGGTAACAACATTTTGTGTTTTTACTTTTGAGTGGGCTCACTGTCTTGAATAAAGAGGGTGACTGTGACGTGAGTCTACAACTCAATTTTAAAGATTGCTTTGAACAGTCGTTCCTTGCAATTCACGGGTTTTGTCTTCTCTTTTTCTGTTGGGGAACAGGAACACAGCTTTCTTTTGCGACCTGCTCCTTTCTTTCTCTTCACTGGACTCTAATTTCTTTCTCCCATGAGTGGGCACCCGATGATGAGAAAACGTGGGCATACTAGCGAGAACCGGCTGGCAGCCTCCCTGGTGGTGCGTACGTGAGGGGCCCACTCATGCTTCACCTTCTTTTTTGTCTAAATACTTTTGATTTGTCTCTGTGAAGGTGATGGGTATTGAAGGGCTATTTGGTGTTTGAAGTTTGATAAATTGGGGGGCTGGACCAAAATAATTTCTGGATAAGAATACCAGTAGTAGAAGAAAAATTGTTTTTCTCTCTAAATAGTTTTTTGGTCCTGTGCTATAAGTTTATACCCCTTTTTTGGTGCCTTGCCCTGTTTGATATATTGACTTTGAGTGGAGGGCGGCTTGGCACTTACCCTCTGTAGCTCCTATTGTGATGAGCCAGTCAGAGCTGTAACAAACCACATGCGTTTGAATGTTTCCTGGTTGCCAACCTTGGAGGTATGCATCAGTGCCACGTTTTAAAGGAGCCGCCACTTGCCCACATACTGATTCACAAATACTCGACCCAAAATGACCACCAGAAACAGCTCATCAATTAAAAGATGGTAGGAAAGGTCGAAAGTCAGAGACACACTCCCCAAATTCCATACAGAACTAGACAGAGTCGACTCCATCACTGTATACCAACGTTCCACTGGCTAGCTCGGACTATTTGCACAGCTTTCTTTGGTTCGTGAAATGCACTAGAGTAGCACAAGCTATCTGATAATACGAATTGAACACTGAATGCAGAAATAAAATAATCTCAGGGAATGTGCACTAATAGGCAGATGCCAATGAGCATCTAAAAAAAAGTGCTACGCATACCAATAGAGCGCTCAGGAAGTGCACATTTTCGTCAACAGGGACTCAAACTCAGCATTTATCTGCTACCTACGTGCTACACCTTGGGTGATTCATGTGCAGTGCAGTGCACTGCAACACTGCTACAAGTGAGAAGTTAGGACGCCTACTGTTATCAGCCGTGCAGCCGCGAAAGTGATCGCCATTGCGATCAAACATCAAAGCGGCCGCGAAAGTGAAAGTAATCAAGGTAAAGCGCGGCGCGCGCGCCCGTTCACATGCACTGTAGCTCTTGGCTGGCCTGGTAGCACTTTTTGGGGCCCTCTCAATAAGTCTCGGCAGACCAGCGTATGCGCTGGGTCAGGCGAGACCTAAAAAGGGGGCACATGCCTAAGGAAATGATCACATCAGACAACAGGGGCTCTGCTCCGATCCAAAAAGGCAGGAGGTGACCCGGGGCCAGTCAGACTTGGAAGAACAGAGGGGGAGGGACCTCCTCTGGCACGCAGGCTATTTTTCCCCAATCGCCCCCTGGAGGGCACACCAGACAGAGAATCCAAGGGCCCATACACACACAAGAGAAGGAGAAATGGTGAAGCCCAAGGGACAGGCGAGCATGGAATCAAACAAATTGGAAAACTACACATTTCTTTAGCCATCAAGCAGAAGGGCTGGAGGGAGCAGCGAGCCCTCCATGAGTGCCATACCGGCAGCCATTAGCGACCTGAAGGAGAGTCTTGAACTAAAAATAGAAGCAGTGACAATGGAAGTGAATTTGATACGAACTGTCCTGTCGAATCTCTGTGAAAAAGTGACAACTGTGGAAACGCAAATCACTCAGCTTCAGTTAACGACAATGCACCTGGCGTCCCAGGTGCAAAAGCTTACTCATCAAGCCACAACAATAGTAATCAAGCTGGAAGATCAGGAGGGCAGGGCCAGGAGGAATAATATCCGCGTAGTGGGTGTCCCGGAGGGGACGGAGGGCCCCAGCATGGAGCTCTTCCTGGAGGACTTCATGCTCAACAGGCTGAAACCCCAAAGGTTGTCTAATTTTTTCACGGTGGAGAGGGCCCATCGAGCCCTGATTCCGCCACCCAGGCCGGGATCCCCTCCCCCAGGACGATAATTGCACGAATATTTAACTTTTGTGATTGCGATATCATCCTGCAAGCAGCTAGGGCCGCAAAGGCAATATCCAATTTGAAAACACGCACATCAGGTCCTTCCCGGATTTCACGCTGTTGCTACAGCGGCAACGAAGGAGCATTGAAGCTGCAAAGAGGGAACTCCGTGAGAGTTCCAGCCAAGTTAAGAATCATAGAGGATGGCAAGACTTGGCATTTCATAGATCCGAATGAAGTATGGAAGTGGCTTGAGGAACGCAATAATCCTGGAGCCAACAACAGAGGATGAGGGACAAAGCAGAATTGAAATGATGTAGCCTGACTGCAGAAGTGCGTAGGAAACTCAGTTACTCAGGGGGGAGGGAGCAGAAGGAGCCCTGGAGGCTGGAAGGGGTGCAGCAAGCTGAAAATGTGGGGCCCGCGTCCTTGACAAGTAGGAGGGGGGTGGATGAGATCAGGGCAGTACTGGGTCAAGTGCCTCTAGCAATACTGGAAATGCATAAAGAAATTTAAAGAGTGAGTTAGTAACTAAAATAGGGAAATTTGTAAAGGGGTGTACCTTTTCCTATACACTACACTCTGCGCTTGTGCAGCCGAAAACACCCCCACCCAGTGTGTTGACAAAGTTCAGAGTTGTGGGCTACAGGCGCTCTGTGGGATGATGAGTTGTCAATTGGCAACCTATTTAGCAGGATAGCAGGGTGAGGAGCGGTGGGTGATAGGGGAAAGTTAGAGAAATTCAGTTTTATAGTGTTGACTTAGTTCAGTTTGGCGCTCAGAGACAGGTGAAGGCAGGCTATGTGACTAGCAATGCAAAAAAACCCAGACCAGGTAGGTCCCCACTCCAGGTGGAGAAGGAGGAGAGAGGAAATCACAGACTGTCCTAATGGCACCCCTTGACACCCTGCCAGGATCAGTTAAAATATGGTCCTGGAACTTATATGGCCTCAATAGTGGGATAAAACGTACAATGGTGCTGCAGTTTATTATTAAGAAACACACTCCGGATGCAATTCTGGTGCAGGGAACCCACCGCCAGGGCAACCAGTGTAGGGCACTGAAGCCATACAGTGACAAGCTGTTGGCCAATGCGGGATACACCTCAGGTTCCAGGGGGGTTGGGATACTGTGTTGAACATCCTTCCCGTACACACAAACATAGCAATGGCCCAACCAGTTAGGCAGATATGTACCGGTAAGTGGCCAATGGGAAGGGAGGCCCTATAAACCTATGCTCAGTGTATGCCCCTCTGGGCCTACAAGCTGCGACCTTTGCCATATTGGGCCCGCTGCTGTTAACGCTTCCGGAGGGTAAAATCCTCTTGGGAGGCGACAGAAACGATGTCGTCTTGGCAGAGTTAGATACGATGAGGAAAGTGACATCGAGAGGAAGACGGGCCCATTTAGGGAGTTTATGCGAGCCTTGGGACTTAGTGATATCTGGAGGCATGAACTCCTCAGAATTAGGCAATATACACATGTATTGGCCTCCCAATAGACTATATCCTTACTCAGGCCAGTAACCTAAGAGGCATCCGGAGGGCGACCCATGTAGCACAAGGATCACTCCTCGTGGAGGTGGTGTTGGAAGGGTCCCGAAGAGATCACTCTCTTCCCACCAGAATTCACCCATGGTATCTTAAGGATAGCAATATTAAGTCAGCCCTTAGGAAAGGGGCAGAACAGTTTTTTACTGAAAATTTAGGATCTGTAGACTCAAAGGTAACACTCTGGGAAGTGTTCAACACAGTGATGAGGGGCCAGGCCCAGGCTCAAATAGGCGCAGCAAAAATGGACCAAAATATAAAACTCCTTTCACTGGAGGAAGAAATTATAGCCCTGGAATCTAAACTAGGGAAGGGTGATGTAGAGGACTCGGGAGCGAGACTCAAACTGCAGGTAAAGCACAAGAAGCTGAGGGACTTACTGTAGGACAGTGCCGAAACGTTGGCACAAGCCACACAACATGGATTTTATGACGCATGAGAGAAGGCAGACAAACTACTGGCATGGCTAGATAAAAAATGAAAGGGGAGGTGTAACTGGGTCCCTGGGATCATTGACAAGGTAAGCCAGAAGCATGGGATGGGTAAATATATTGCTGAAGCCTTCGCCAAGTACTATGAGTCAATATACTCTTCCCCACGGCACACACGGAGGAGGAATGAACAGAATTCAGAATTCCTCAAAGACATTTGGATGCTGACACTGTCCGAGACAGTATGTGAAATGTTGGAAGGTGGCCTAACAATGGAGGAACTAAAAAATGCAACATACACTTTGCAATCAGGGTAGGCGGTGGGCCTGAATTGCCTACTGGTGGAACTCTTCAAACTAATGCTGGATAAGTCATCTGACCACCTAATCCAAATGCTAACAGAGGCCAAGGCAGATGGGGCCCTCCCGCAAGACCTGAGGGTAGATGTGGTGGTAGTGATCCCCAAGGAGGGCAAACCCCCTGAGAGATGTGGGTCCTATAGGCCCATATCTTTGATAAACTATGAGGCCAAAGTCTTAGCAAAAGCACTGGCCATACGGTTGGTGGCAGTCATCACTTCACTAGTGCATCCAGATCAATTTGGATTTATGCCACAAAGAAGCAAAATACTCAACTTACGCAGGTTGTTTGTTGTCCTGCACATAACAGTAGCCAGAGGATTAAGTCCAGCCGCCCTTCTATTCCTAGACACCAGAATGGCGTTGGATAGTGTAGAGTAGGAGTACTTATTCGCAGTACTGGCTCATCTGGGCTTTGGGCCTAACTTTGTTGGGTGGGTAAAACTCCTGTATCACCAATCCCTGGCAAGGGTGAAAGTTAACTCCACAATTTTGAGCTACAAAAGGGAACCAGGCAGGGCTGCCCGCTATCTCCATTACTCTTCGCCTTGGCGATGGAACCTCTGGAAGCATGGGGGAGGTGGAACCCCCTAATTTGGGGGATACGAATGGGGGTCAAGTGGGAAGTGCGCATTTCCTTATATGCTGACGATATCCTGCTCTACTTTGAAAGACCAAAGCAGTCAGCTGACAGGATAATTAAAATGTATCTCATATATGGGGAATTCTCAGGGTACCGTATCAACTGGAACAAATCTGTGTTTGGAGGCGCCCTGGCACTTACAAGGGAATGTGTGATACCGCTGGAGCTCAACAGTTTTAAATACCTGGGGATCAACATCACCAGGGACTCCCAGGCATTCTATATCAGAAACCCTAGGAAACAGCTAGCCCGGTTTGTATCAGACACCGAACGATGGAACATACTCCCCTTGACACTGATGGGCCGTGCAGCCCTATTCAAATTGATGTGCCTCCCCAGAATAATCTACGCCATGCAAAATGCCCCCCACGAATTACAGAAAAACATATTTTTGCAGAAAATAAACTGAATTGAGAGACTTGATCTGCTGTGGGGAAACCCGCAGATAGCCCTCAAAAAGTTTCAGAGGGGAGTTTAAGAAGGGGGCTTGGCTGTTCCCGATATCAAAACATTCTATTGGGCCTCACAGCTGGTGTGCGTGAATGACAGGACCTTCAGTGACAGGGAGGAACTAGCCTATAGGGTAGGCAGAGAGGCCATGGGGCCAAGAGGATACCCATCTGTCCTATATGATACTATGTTATGTTATAATATTTATAGAGTGCATGGCTGCCCCAGCAACAGAGCGTCCCAGCGCTAACTGTCAAGCATAGTGGGGAGTCAGAAAGAATTTTAATGATTGGAGACGAGCCAAGTACTCACCATCTTTCTAAAGATCCAGTGATCAGGGGTGCTGCGGATAGAAAGAGGCAGGGAGTCCCAGAGAGCAGGTGCCAATGCCTTGAACGAGCGGCCACCGACTCTGGCCCTCCCTATCCTTGGCACTCAGGCAAGATGCAGATCTACTGATCGCAAGGCGCGGGTGAGTACATAGGGGGAGCACATAATGCTCAAGTTCCCTGGGCAAAGGCCCAAAAAGATCATATGGATGGTGCACAGAGCTTTGAAATGTATTCTCTGTTCAATGGGTAACCAGTGTAACCAGCAGAGGAGATTAGAACCATTACAATGTTTAGGAAGAGCAAACAAGGCACAGGCTGCAGCGTTCTGGACACGTTGGAGCCTTTTGAACACAGATTTTTTGGATTCCAAAAGTAGCATATTACAATAGTCCAATCTGGCCATGATGGTAGACTGGATGATCAACTGCCAAGTATGAGAATCGAAAAGACCTAGAATCGGCTTTAGGCCACGTAGCAGTCCGAAATATGTGCCTGCCACTAATTTGGCATGGACCGCAAAGGAAAGATCGTTGTCCACTCATACTCCCAGGTTCTTAAACACAGGTTTGGGCAGGGAGGGTACACCAAGAGCAGGAGGCCACCACTGGTTACCCCAGAGATGAAAGTCCCTGCCCACCAGGAGGATTTCAGATTTGGTAGAGTTCAGCTGCAGATAGTTGTTAGCCATCCAGTCAGAGATGGCAGTTAGATCTTCCTTCAATTTAGCTGAATCCTGGCTGGGGTTATTAGAAAAGGTGATCAGCAGCTGAGTGTCATCTGCATATGACACAAGAGAAATACCTCGGGATTTAGCCATCAAATCCAATGGTCTGATGAAGACATTAAATGCTGACCCCTGGGGGGCACCGCAATATAACGAGTGGGTGCGGGAGGAAAAAGAAGGGGCGATAACTTGAAAGGTCCAGTTGGCCAAAAAGCACGAGAACCATGGGAGGGCCTTGTCATCGACACCGATCTCCAGAAAACCGGTGGGGCAGGATTTTATGGGAGACCGTGTTGAAGGCCGCACTCAGGTCAAGCAAAATCAGTGCTGTGGTTCTGCCCTCTTCCAAAGTGGTCTGTAGCTGTTCTATAACTGCCAGCGGAGTGGACTCGGTACTGTGTCGTGGCCGAACACCATTTTTAGATGTATCCAGTATCAATTTGACTTCCAAATATTGAGTTAAAATATTGTTAACATATGATTCCATGATTTTGCATAGTAACGGTAGCAGAGAAATTGGTTGAACGTTTTCAGGCTTGGACACGTCTAGCGTTGGCTTTTTCAACAGAGAAACAACTTTGGCGTGTTTCCATGGTTTAGGGATCGACGCTGAGTATAGGGACAGATAAATCAACTCCAAGCACTCAGGTAGGAGACACTGTTGGAATTTTATCAAGATGTCAGGTTTTAGGGGGCCATCTGGAAACCCTGATTTTACCTTAACAAACAGAGCTTCCAGAGCTATAGGGTAAATGGGAGGGAACGAGGAAAGGGAGTAGGTCTCAGAGCCCAAGGGCACATTCCTCCCCATGCAGCGAGAGGTATCCCCCAGGCAGAAAGTGATGTTAATACACTCAACCTCAATAATGAAAAATTTAGCCAGTACTTCGCATTGCAGACTGGAGGATATGGTGCTGTCAGAGGCAGAAGGGGATTTTACCATATACTTCAGAAGTGTAAATATAGTTTTGGTAGGTTTGCTAATAGTAGTGATCATGTTGGCATAGTGTCTGGCCCTAGCCCTGCGGACTAGTTTATGGTGTGCTTTGATTGTACTTCTATACCGTACTTTAGCCAGAAGGTCGTAGGACCATCTCGATGCTCCTTCTAGGACCTTACAGTTCTTCCTAGCTAGAGTTAAAGACTCATCGAACCAGACATTAGCCCGTGCACTTTTGGGGTGGGTTAATTTGAACGGGATAAAGGCAGGCTCAAAAATCTCCCTACGCACATGCATGTAGTAGTGAATGCATGGCATGCTGCCACCAAGAACCTGGGCTGGGGGGGGAGCTAACAAGAATGGCACCGCTGTGGTTAAGTAAACAATTGCAAAGGGTGAGCTCGCTACACAGCCTAAACAAGTGGGAGTTGCTGGGGATAAAGAAACTGGGGGATATATGCCAAGGCCAGGCCTAAATTACGTTTGTACCCCTGCAGCAGGAGTACGAACTGGGACCAGGAGAATGGCTCATATGCCTCCAACTAGACCACACCCTCAAAGGCTACATTCAGGAGGGGACCTCCCTTCCAGATGCGTCTCCCCTGGAGGACAGGTTATTGACAGAACCATTACACTCCAAAGCCAACTTAATGGGATACAAAAAGATCATTAACAATTTGCCAGATCCTTTAAAGGGCCTGAGAGCTCAATGGGCACAAGACCTGGGCTCACCAGAGGAAAATGAATGGATGGAAGCAATGCAAGGTCCGAGGGAGGTAGCAATCCATGCTAGATTTCGTTTGTTTCAGTTAAAGATCCTGCACAGGGTTTATTAACCCAGAACCACAATGCTCAGAATGGGGCACAGTTAAACAGGGCAGTGCCACAGACAATACAGAAGGTAGGGTACTGGTTTGGGAATGCCCAAAGATACAGGCCTATTGGAAGGACATTGGGAAAAGAATGGCAGAGGTGGTGGGGATGGAAGTTTCAATAAATCCAAAGTGGCTTCTCTTGCAATCCCGAATGAGCAGTCCTGGCCCAAATACGTGACACAATGGCTCAAAGTATGAGTTGTGGTGTCCAAACGCAAAATCGCCATACACTGGGGATCGGTGGCCCCTTCGGGTGAAGCAGACTGGGCCTCTGACCTGGACTGGTGCCAACAGGCGGAACACACAATTTACTGGAGTAGAGGATGCCCAAAGAAATGGGAGAAAAATTGAATGAACTGGAGAGCTTATAGAGGCATGTAGGGGGTAGGCAAACTGAAGTGGGGAGGGTCACTAGATGACAATGACTGTAGAATGCCGAACTAAATGGTGTATGCTGGAACATGTAGCCTGTAACTTTGACTAAATAATACGTGATTGAAATGTTGATTACTGAATATGTTTAATAAAAAGAGTTTAAAAAAAAAACACTTCTCTCTATCATATGTTGTGTATTTTAGGCTGTAACATTTATTTTTCATTTGTGTTGCTTTAGCTGGAGTTGGACAAGAAATATGCCAATCAGACCTGTGGCCTTTGTGGAGATTTTAATGGCATTTCTACCTACAATGAATTTGTTTCCAATGGTAAGACTTTTAATAATTGATTATCACTAGTAGACCTAATTCTGGGTGGCAGTTTCTAAATGCTTTAATGACGGAGCTTAAGTCAGCTAAATTCATAAGACGTTCTAGCCTGGAACTAGCATAGGAACACATTTTAAGGAAGTAGCAACACACAAATATTGGGCTGTGGCATGCAATTTTTTAAACCGTTTTACAGTTTGATGCAAACAACATCCACATTTAGATAGCACACGACCCATCAAATGTAACATAATACACATCCTCTGTGTGATGCATTTTGACTGTTCCTCTCATCCGTGTCCACTTTCAGTAAGTCCCTACCTCTTGACTCCAGGCAGGTGTAGGAACCAAAACTCCCATGTGGATGTTGCTGAAGTAATCTTTAAGATGGTACTTCTCACCCCACCTACTCTATATCATAATGCTCCCTTCATCTGTCCCCTTAATCTGTCAAGCTTTTTGGGGTAGCCTCTGCTGGTGTAACCCACCCTCTCTGCCTTCATGCACATATCGATGCCGGTGAAGTATTGCCACTAAGTTGGCAACTGGGGCCTACACCACAGAATGGCAATGCCCCTCTTTGCTAGCATGAATTCTAACATATACAACAGGAGGTGAGAGCATGTAAGGTCAAAATCACGAGAGCTTGCGTAAGTATAACATTGCACGGACTCCCAACAGAATAAACTGCGTCGTTGTAGGGATAGCTAGCTTCTATTTCTTTGATAATGATGGCGCAGTATCCGGCGATAAGGGGGCAATTGCAGAGAGTGTGCATATTGGAGCCATACCTATTTGGCATAGTCAGCTTCTATTGTAGCAGGTCCTATGCAGGATTTTCATTGTATTAGTCTCAGTTTGGACTTAATGGCTACTTCTTTAGGATGCATTAGGGCCACCACCCAATCCACATTCTCAATGAGGCCTATGTCTCATTCCAAGGTTTTCCTGAGTTTTATCAATGTGCCAGACTTATTATTTATTATGGTACAATATGTTTGGGAGACCACTTCACTGGTCATCTCATCTACTAGTATCCTATTTTTCAAGGGGCTACTATCAGGAACCATCTTCAAATCTATATTTTTTGCTTGAAGAGCATGATGCAGTTTCAGGAACCTATATTTCTGCGCAGGGCTTGGGTCATATTCTTGCTGTAGGACGTTGAATGTTTCACCCCATTCACATCAATTATTCCTCCTATCATGGACATGCCTAAGGAGTTTAATTGACCAAATCCAGTCAACTTTCCGACCATTTTAACCTGTCCCTCTTCCACAGTGCTGTTTGCTTGGTCACCTTTCCCTGTCAATCCAAGTACCTAGTAGCCTAGTCCCAGATATTGAACGTTGCCCTGGGGCCGGAGGGGGTTGCAGCAAACACCACCTTCTCTTTTTACTATTTAAATATATATGTTTATGCTCTCTTCCAATCCCAACGACTCCAGTCTTGTGGTCGGGTCAAGTCTCGGAGTCAACCCTTATTCATTATTATTGTGTAGCTGTGTTGCCCACCAATGCACCCCAATATCCCCAGAATTCTGAGCTTTCAGGGCTCCCTGGGCAGTCACTCTTCCCAGCTCTCCTGACAACGGTGGCAATGAATTCCCCAGAATGCAGTCTATGGACATCTGGGAACTAACTGTGCCCCTTCTCTGGGACCACTACCCACCCCACTCCAGGGACACCAGGGTCATGGGGAGGAAAAAATCCTGCCCCTGTGCCTGAGTTATCTGAGCTGCCTGAGTTACCCTACACACCTGGCCGGTATACTGATCTGGGGAAACCAACCTTTCCACTACAATGGTCTGATTGGCCCCGGTGTCCCTCAGAGCAGTAACTGGGACCCCATCCACCTTGATTTGATGAAAGTGACGACTTCCACCCTCAGGGATCACAAGTGTACTCTCTGAGTCTATCTCCTAACTAAGGGAGACTAGGTATGTTCTACCACCTGCCCCTGGAGACTACCTCTGCCGAAGACCACATGGGCCACTCCTTTAGAGATGTCGTCAGTGGGTGGGAGCTTGGTACGGAGCAGGCTCCCTTGCTTATTCCCCAACTTGAGGCCATCAAAGCACCCGGTTGGAAATGGAGCACCTTGTTCCACCAACCGCCAGAACCTTTACTCCTATCATTGGAAGGAATATGGGAACCTTTTCCTCCCTCCCTTTTCTGCGACCTGTCTGGGTCACTGTGGACCTCACCCTGACTCTTCAGAGGTAATCTGAACCACCCTCCTCAGGAACACTCCTATGTACCTTTGTGTGGACCCTGGTGCTGATCCAGTTGTCTACCTCATTAGCAAGCTCCCTGGGGGTCAGAGAGGTTATTATCCACAAAGTGTTGGCACAGCTCTGCAAAAAAACATGTGCTCTCTGGCAATCAAATTGTATGCCTCTTGTAATCACTCACTTCACTGCCTTTCCCCCACTCAGATCAGTTACTGACTGTCCCTAAACGTTTGCATATCCCTCTCAAGGGTGAACTCAAATGTCCAGGCCAGGGCCTCCTTCATGACCTTCATTTACCTAGGGCCAGCAAGGCACCCCTCCCTTCATTAGGACAATGCCTCCAGAAACTGACCCCCCAATCTTCTTCAGGGACCCTATTTATTTCCAGAACAACCTAATAGACTTCAAACCAGTTCTCTATGTCATCCCTAACAACAAAGTTAGGTAGCCTTGGGATGGGGACTCTCCTTTCTGCAGAAGGCAATGTGGGTATGCTACCACCATTTCTGCTGGACTCTGAGGATTGTTTTAGCTTTAGGTCCAACTCCTTGTGACTCAGTGTATGAGCCCACAACCATCAATTCTCCTCCAGAGAAAGCTGTTTCTCCTGCAGGGCTAGGGCTCGCTCTGCACCCACCATCGCTGCTTTAGCAGCCTGTTCCAGCTGGGCCATCTGCAGCTGGCGCTCCCCTTCAGCTTTCCTGTCCCACAGGTCCTTACTAGGATGCAGGGGGGGGGGGGCACACACTGCTTCCTGTGCTGTGATGGACAGTAGAACACCTCGCTCCTGTGGGTCGGGGGCCAAGAGAAACAGAAGCTCTTCTCTCTCCAGCTCTGGAGCTGTTGCAGAGTAGTCTTCCTCAGCCTCTATTTCCTCCTCATCATCATCCACTCCATCATCCTCATCAGCATCCTCCTGTGTAGCAGCTTGCATTTTGCAGACCTCCTCCCAGGCACCAAGTCCTGATCCACACATTTGAATACCAATGTGAGAAATTGGGTCGTTGGTTGAATGGGGTTGATGACCCCTGTCCAAGCAATAGCCACAATACCAGTCAGGGTGAACCAAAATAGCCTCTATTCAGCTGTACATATCCCTCTGGTAGCTTGGCACAAAAGCAGTCAGGCTTAACTTAGAGGCAACGTGTAAGTATTTATGCAGCACAAAACAGTAATAAAGCAAAAACACAACACAAGAAAATTTCCACACTAATTTAGAAAAAAAAAGTAAAATGTAATACATTATTTGACATTAAATGACAATAATCCAATTAGTACCAGTTTAGCCCTCTCATTCCTCAAGTTCAGATGAGGAGTGGAGGGGGGCAAGGAACTCAAAGGGAAATATATTGACATTTTGCCAGAGTTACTGAGGCATGTTAAATCCAATATGGACTTTCCTGAGGAGGAGGCTCAGAGCACCTCTGGGGTTCTTTGCTTTGTCAGTTTCAGAATGCTGTCATGGTAGATGTAACTTTCCATACTTACATCAATGAGGTGTTGAAGAGGGAGTGGAAGGACCCAAATCGGATAATGCTTCCCCACTTCAAGGCCAAACTGTACCCTCTGCAGGACATGTGCAAGGAAATCCCAGACCCGATTCCCATCAATTAATTTGTTGGTAGTCTGGTGGGGAGGATCTCATTGGCCGAGGATGCTGGTATTAAGGGTCCTCTTGATAAGAAGGTTGATGCATCACTCAGGAACATTTACTCAGGTTCTCATATGGCCCTGCGTGCTGGTATTAATGGGACTTATGTTGCTCAATCCCTCATTTCTGATGTCAAGGCTCTGAATCAGTCTCAGGATGATACATCGGTCTGTTCCGGGATTTTGGATAATATTGAGTGCAGGTGGAGTTTCTTTTGTATGTGGTGTGGGCCTCTGCTCTTTCGGGTGGGGCTTGTGTGGCAGCACGCCGCAATCTGGTTTTGAAGGATTGGAAAATGGATTCTGCTCAGAAGGCCTCTGCCCTGCGTTTGTCTTTCCAAGGGACTATGACGTTTGGAGAAGAGTAGGAGTGCAAGTTGCGCAAACATTTTAAGAAAAAGAAACATTCCTCTTCCTTGAAGCAGTCCTCAACTGATAAAGGGGTTTCGAAAACTAAATCCCCGTTTCGTCAGCCTTCTAGAAGGCAGTTTTCCAGGAGTCAAGGTAGGTTTTCTTTTTGGCTGGGGTCGGGACTGGAAGGCAAAGTCTCCACAGCCTAAACCTCTCTCCTGACTGTATGATGGATGAACCGGAAATGTTGGTAGGAAGGCGGTTTCAACGCTTTCTTTCCACCTAGGTGCAGTCTTATTCAGATATGCGGGTGCTGGACATTGTGCACCAGTGGTACCGCATCGAATGCACGGTGCCTCCTCCGGAATCAGGGGTTCGTCCCACTCCATGGTCTTCCAGTCAGATGATGCGGACCGAGTTGTCCCTAGCCATTGGGTCACTTTGACAGGGGTATTCCGTCTGGTGCTGGAATTGAAGGATTTGTTGTCCACCTGTCCTTCAAGATGCACCTTGTTCCACCAACCGCCAGAATCTTTACTCCTATCATTGGAAGGAATATGGGAACCTTTTCCTCCCTCCCTTTTCTGCGACCTGTCTGGGTCACTGTGGACCTCACCCTGACTCTTCAGAGGTAATCTGAACCATCCTCCTCAGGAACACTCCTATGTACCTTTGTGTGGACCCTGGTGCTGATCCAGTTGTCTACCTCATTAGCAAGCTCCCTGGGGGTCAGAGAGGTTATTATCCACAAAGTGTTGGCACAGCTCTGCAAAAAAACATGTGCTCTCTGGCAATCAAATTGTATGCCTCTTTTAATCACTCACTTCACTGCCTTTCCCCCACTCAGATCAGTTACTGACTGTCCCTAAACGTTTGCATATCCCTCTCAAGGGTGAACTCAAATGTCCAGGCCAGGGCCTCCTTCATGACCTTCATTTACCTAGGGCCAGCAAGGCACCCCTCCCTTCATTAGGACAATGCCTCCAGAAACTGACCCCCCCAATCTTCTTCAGGGACCCTATTTATTATTTCCAGTACAACCTAATAGACTTCAAACCAGTTCTCTATGTCATCCCTAACAACAAAGTTAGGTAGCCTTGGGATGGGGACTCTCCTTTCTGCAGAAGGCAATGTGGGTATGCTACCACCATTTCTGCTGGACTCTGAGGATTGTTTTAGCTTTAGGTCCAACTCCTTGTGACTCAGTGTATGAGCCCACAACCATCAATTCTCCTCCAGAGCAAGCTGTTTCTCCTGCAGGGCTAGGGCTCGCTCTGCACCCACCATCGCTGCTTTAGCAGCCTGTTCCAGCTGGGCCATCTGCAGCTGGCGCTCCCCTTCAGCTTTCCTGTCCCACAGGTCCTTACTAGGATGCAGGGGGGGGGGCACACACTGCTTCCTATACTGTGATGGACAGTAGAACACCTCGCTCCTGTGGGTCGGGGGCCAAGAGAAACAGAAGCTCTTCTCTCTCCAGCTCTGGAGCTGTTGCAGAGTAGTCTTCCTCAGCCTCTATTTCCTCCTCCTCATCATCCACTCCATCATCCTCATCAGCATCCTCCTGTGTAGCAGCTTGCATTTTGCAGACCTCCTCCCAGGCACCAAGTCCTGATCCACACATTTGAATACCAATGTGAGAAATTGGGTCGTTGGTTGAATGGGGTTGATGACCCCTGTCCAAGCAATAGCCACAATACCAGTCAGGGTGAACCAAAAAAGCCTCTATTCAGCTGTACATATCCCTCTGGTAGCTTGGCACAAAAGCAGTCAGGCTTAACTTAGAGGCAACGTGTAAGTATTTATTCAGCACAAAACAGTAATAAAGCAAAAACACAACACAAGAAAATTTCCACACTAATTTAGAAAAAAAAAGTAAATGTAATACATTATTTGACATTAAATGACAATAATCCAATTAGTACCAGTTTAGCCCTCTCATTCCTCAAGTTCAGATGAGGAGTGGAGGGGGGGCAAGGAACTCAAAGGGAAATATATTGACATTTTGCCAGAGTTACTGAGGCATGTTAAATCCAATATGGACTTTCCTGAGGAGGAGGCTCAGAGCACCTCTGGGGTTCTTTGCTTTGTCAGTTTCAGAATGCTGTCATGGTAGATGTAACTGTCCATACTTACATCAATGAGGTGTTGAAGAGGGAGTGGAAGGACCCAAATCGGATAATGCTTCCCCACTTCAAGGCCAAACTGTACCCTCTGCAGGACATGTGCAAGGAAATCCCAGACCCGATTCCCATCAATTAATTTGTTGGTAGTCTGGTGGGGAGGACCTCATTGGCCGAGGATGCTGGTATTAAGGGTCCTCTTGATAAGAAGGTTGATGCATCACTCAGGAACATTTACTCAGGTTCTCATATGGCCCTGCGTGCTGGTATTAATGGGACTTATGTTGCTCAATCCCTCATTTCTGATGTCAAGGCTCTGAATCAGTCTCAGGATGATACATCGGTCTGTTCCGGGATTTTGGATAATATTGAGTGCAGGTGGAGTTTCTTTTGGATGTGGTGTGGGCCTCTGCTCTTTCGGGTGGGGCTTGTGTGGCAGCATGCCGCAATCTGGTTTTGAAGGATTGGAAAATGGATTCTGCTCAGAAGGCCTCTGCCCTGCGTTTGTCTTTCCAAGGGACTATGACGTTTGGAGAAGAGTAGGAGTGCAAGTTGCGCAAACATTTTAAGAAAAAGAAACATTCCTCTTCCTTGAAGCAGTCCTCAACTGATAAAGGGGTTTCGAAAACTAAATCCCCGTTTCGTCAGCCTTCTAGAAGGCAGTTTTCCAGGAGTCAAGGTAGGTTTTCTTTTTGGCTGGGGTCGGGACTGGAAGGCAAAGTCTCCACAGCCTAAACCTCTCTCCTGACTGTATGATGGATGAACCGGAAATGTTGGTAGGAAGGCGGTTTCAACGATTTCTTTCCACCTAGGTGCAGTCTTATTCAGATATGCGGGTGCTGGATATTGTGCACCAGTGGTACCGCATCGAATGCACGGTGCCTCCTCCGGAATCAGGGGTTCGTCCCACTCCATGGTCTTCCAGTCAGATGATGCGGACCGAGTTGTCCCTAGCCATTGGGTCACTTTGACAGGGGTATTCCGTCTGGTGCTGGAATTGAAGGATTTGTTGTCCACCTGTCCTTCAAGATGGAGACTCTGCAATGGGAGATCCAGTTGGTTCTCCCGGGTCATTTAATGTGCGCCCTGGATCTGCAAGACGCTTACTATCACATCCCAGCTGTCGCAGTTTCCTGAGGTTTTGCATTCACGGAACTCGTTTTCAGTTTCATGTCCTTCCCTTTGGCCTTTGATCTGCCCCAAGGGTGTTCACCAAAGTCGTGGCACCGTTGCTAGTTTCCTTGCATCTCCGGGGTATCCTCTTCTACCCTTACCTCGATGATTGGCTGATCCATGCTCCATCTCGGGATCAACTGCTGATCGATCGGTGTGTTTAGCTTTGCGAGATCATGGGTTTTTCCTGAACCTTCCAAAGTGTCAACTGGTACCCTCACAGGACTTGACGTTTATAGGAGCCAGATTTTGCACAGATCTGGAAAGAGTGTTCTTGCCGGAACCCCGGGCTGTGACCTTGAGTTCCCTTGCTTGGAGGCGGATCTCATGTGCAGTTTGGCTCTGGTTGCAGCTTCTGGGGCTCATGGCTGCAGCAGTGTTCATGGTGCCTTTGGCACGTTTTCATCTCTGGCCTCTGTAGGTCCATCTGTTGGCCTGTTGGGATCCTTTGTCCCTGGACCTCAACTTTCTGGTTCCTGTATCTCCATCCTTCCTCTCTGCACTGTGCTGATGGACAGTGTCAGACAATCTTTGCCGGGGGATGCCGTTGCGGCCCTCTCCTCCTGTGTCCTGACTATGGATGCCAGTACTTTAGGGTGGGGGGGGGCAACATGGGGGGTCTGGCTTTCTGCAGGGTCATTGGTCTCCCAGGAGGTGAGGCATTCATCCAATTGGAGGGCGTTGACAGCTGTCTCCAGGGTGGTCATGGGTTTCTGTCGGCTGTTATTGGGGAGGAATCTGATCATCAGATCCGACAACATGCTGACAATGGCCTACCTGAATCATCAGGGGAGGATCCGGTCCCGGTCTCTGAATGCAGTGGTTGTTTCCTTGTTTTGCTTGGTTGAGGGGCATCTCTGTGGCTGTTCAAATCCGGGGAGTGGACAGTGGGTTGGCCGATACCCTCAGTCATCCCCCTGCCTCCCAGGAATTGTCTCTGACCTGGTAGATCTTATGACAGGTGTGCAGAAGGTTTGGTCTTCCCTTCCTCTACATGTTTGCTTTCCGGCACAATGCTCAGCTTCCTCGGTTTTTTCCCCTGGGTTCATCAGGTGGGGGATTGAGGGGTGGATGCTCTGACCATTCTTTTGCCATCCCACCTGTTGTATACCTTCCTGCCCATTGCTCTGATCCCACAGTTTCTTGCTCACCTTGTGCAGGAGTCTTGGGAGGTGGTGGTTGTGGTGCACTTTTGACCTCGGTCTTGGTTCCCCACTCAGTGGCTCATGGCAGTTCAGGGGTCATGGTTGATCCCCTGCTTTCCTTGTCCCCTGCAACAGCTCCAATGTTGCCCTGTCTGCGGCTGTCGGTGTGGTGGTTTAGAGTTGGGGAAGGCGGCATAAGGGACTCCTCGAGCATTTAGCTTTGGCCACTCAGCAATCTCTGAGGCCTTCGACCCTCAAGTCCTATGGGAGACATTGGGGGAATTCTCAGCTCTGATGTCGTGCTCTTGAGTTGCCCACCTGGAGTGTTCTCAGGTGGAGGTGCTGCAGTTTCTCTGTGAAGCTCTGGGAACTCTCCAGGTTGCAGAGGGGTTTTTCTTTGTCCCATCATTTGGTACGGCCCCTGTTCCCCTTGTGGGACCTCCCTCCTGTGGTGTGTGCTTTGTTTGCAGCTCCTTTTGAGCCATTGGATGCAGGGGACATCAAGTTTGTCACGTTGAATTTGTTTTATTTTGGTTGCCATCACTTCTGCCGGGTGCCTTGGTGAGTTGGGGGCTCTGATGGCGCTGGAATCCTTCCTCCCTTTTTCTGTGGATGGGCTGGTCTTGCCTTTGGGTTCCTCTTTTGTCCCGAAGGTGCCTTCGCAGTTTCATTGTTCAGAGGTAGTGGATTTGTCTGCTTTGAGGATGGGTCAGGTGTCTGGGGATGATTTTCCTTGGTTGTTGCTGGATGGTTTTTGGGTTTAGCGTGTCTATCTGGATCGGACTCATCCTTTCCGGAAGTCGGACTCACTGTTTGTGTCCTTTGGGATCTCCTCTCGTGGGGGAAAGGCCTCTTCTTAGTCCATTGGCGGTTGGTTGAAGCAGGCCATTGAGTTGGCTTACTCCCTTTCGGGTTCCCCTCGTCCGGGTGGGGTGCAAGGGTGTTCTGCTTGTGGGATGTAAGCCTCCTCAGCTGAGGTGCAAGGGTTTCCCTGTTTGAAATTTGTAGGGCTGCTACTTGGGCATCCTCTAACACGTTTGTGAGGCATTATCGGGTCCAGAATTTGCTGGATCATGATGCTAATTTTGGGTTAGGGGTGCTGCAGGCTGTGGGCTCCTGACTTATTACTTCTGAGTTCCAATAAATCACTGGGTGATGCTTTCTTCCTTGTGTCCTGGTGGTTTGTTGTTGGTGAATGCCAGTGTGTTGCTTGGGTATTCTCACTTGTAATGAATGGGACGAGGACGGGAGGGCCCTGGGGGTAATGCCCTATTACTTACCAGTAATCTTCATTACTCCTGGTCTCATTGTCTTCGTTCCATTCATTACTTTCGTCTCTCCCTCCCGGATGGCCGGCCTTCATTTGGGGCTTCAGAGGGGAGGCTGGGTAAGAACATTTATGTGCTCCCGGTGGGAGGGGGTGGGGTAAGGGTCCAGCATCCCTTCATTCTTTTTTCTGTCTGTGAGACAGGGTTATCTCACTCATAATGAATGGGACGTGGACAATGGGACCAGGAGAAATGAAATTTACCAGTTAGTAATAGGGCATTATGTAATTCTTCGTTGGAGCACTGCACCAACGGTAAAAATATTTGGTAACCCACTTACCACACAATTTACAGTAGCACGCAATTTAAATATAGGGCTGAAACCTTGATGTGCCTTGTGATTTTCCTGCATCACTGATTGAGGGAAACCACATTGCAGAATTTTCATTTCATGCCCCAATACCACCATCAAAATGATGGCATCCAAGACCTTGGATTGAGGCCCTTAAGGGACTCGTGATTATTACAGAGGAGCCCAGAAGTCTGCAATTAGCTTATCGGATCACGGGTTAGTATCCAACAATTTTTAAAGAGGACTTTGTTGTTTCATTTTCTGTGGTCATGAGATGGTCAGAAGTAAAACAGAAGGATTGCTGCATTTTACATGCAGCGTTGGACATACTATAAATAACAATTGAATTTGAGAAATAACTTGAAGGTCAAAAAATTAATGCAAAAAGGCTTCTTTGCAATCTTACAGATATCCATCTAACTCCCATACAGTTTGGGAATTTACAGAAGCTCGATGGACCCACAGAACAGTGTGAAGATGCAAGTGAAGAAACACGGAAAAATTGCTCAAATTTAGTGAGTATGAGTGTTTCTCATTCATTTGTTTACAGACTGTGCCTAACCTTCTCCTGCAAATGTTTGCATTGGCTACTTGCAAAGATAGGCATGTGGTGGGATATTTTAGTCATTATTTTGATCCCTAAAACCAAGTCACAATGGAAATATTAACAGACAATGACAAAATGATGCTTGCCCACTGAGTTTTTTAATGGGGAGGAAATAAAGCATAATACTGAAAACATTTGGTTGATAGTTATCGATGGGGGAGACCATATCAAATGGGTATGTTGGGCTGTGCCTCACAAGAGGCTTAAGGGAAGAGCTACAACTCAGAAAAGTGGTCTGCTACCCTCACATTGCTAAGTCTGGAAGTGGGAATGCAGCACAGCAATTGGCATGAAAGAAAGTCATCCACACGTAGCTGCAAATCCGCACCCACCCTTCCTACCCCACCTCACCCACACACACTGCGCATATGAAAGTGTCAGAACTTCTATATCAAACCAATCTTTAACGTGCATTGTATGTGTGTGGGGGGTGTGGGGAATGGAAGATGCTACTGAATCGAGAAGAGTGACAGGCTGCCACTTGTCTCTGATCTTGCTGCTTCCTCATGCTCAAGGGCGGAGTATCATGAACACTAGAGGGGTTTGTCACATTCTGGGTGGTTTGGCACCATTGGCTCTACCAGGCTCTCTGCCAGGCAGGAACCGATGACATGCAGCTATGGATTCAGAACTGGGGATAGCAGCATAAACTAGCAGTAACAGATGTGTGAAGGTGGTTGGGGGGCAGGGTGCTGAGCTATAGTTTGTGACGTAACGTATGTGTGCTCAATGAGTCAGATCTCTTTGCCGACGGCTGTTTTTCAGTGATTCACTGAGTTGTCCACACCTGAAGCTGAAGCACTTGTTTGATAAAGCAGAGGCTCTCCTCTTGATATCTGCAAAAACAACAATTGATGGACAGAATGCAGAACAATGTCATACATTCACCCCAGTACAGTGATCTGGGCCTAAATCCATCGTTTTTTTGGCCACCATGCCGTTCCAGTTTGAACCCAGCCATATGCAAATCAGTCTTGACCCTGTGCCTCATGGGAACAGTCCAGCCCGAACTGCCAAGCCAGGTCCTCCCTGGACTGGAACCAAGCATCCTAGGACCGGTTTCGGGGTTTCACCCCTCTTCAGCCAGGATAGCTTGATTCCAGTGGCATGGAGAGCACGGGACTCACGTCTGAGCACACCCGTCCTACTCGGGGTGACAAATGCAAAAACAACAATTGATGGACAGAATGCAGAACAATGTCATACATTCACCCCAGTACAGAGATCTGGGCCTAAATCCATCGTTTTTTTGCTCACCATGCCATTCCAGTTTGAACCCAGCTATATGCAAATCAGTCTTGACCCTGTGCCTCATGGGAACAGTCCAGCCCGAACTGCCAAGCCAGGTCCTCCCTGGACTGGAACCAAGCATCCTAGGACCGGTTTTGGGGTTTCACCCCTCTTCAGCCAGGATAGCTTGATTCCAGTGGCATGGAGAACACGGGACTCATGTCTGAGCATACCCGTCCCACTCGGGGTGACAAATGCAAAAACAACAATTGATGGACAGAATGCAGAACAATGTTATACATTCACCCCAGTACAGAGATCTGGGCCTAAATCCATCGTTTTTTTGCCCACCATGCCATTCCAGTTTGAACCCAGCCATATGCAAATCAGTCTTGACCCTGTGCCTCATGGGAACAGTCCAGCCCGAACTGCCAAGCCAGGTGCTCCCTGGACTGGAACCAAGCATCCTAGGACCGGTTTCGGGGTTTCACCCCTCTTCAGCCAGGTTAGCTTGATTCCAGTGGCATGGAGAGCACGGGACTCACGTCTGAGCATACCCGTCCCACTCTGGGTGACAAATGCAAAAACAACAATTGATGGACAGAATTCAGAACAATGTCATACATTCACCCCAGTACAGAGATCTGGGCCTAAATCCATCGTTTTTTTGCTCACCATGCCATTCCAGTTTGAACCCAGCCATATGCAAATCAGTCTTGACCCTGTGCCTCATGGGAACAGTCCAGCCCGAACTGCCAAGCCAGGTCCTCCCTGGA
The DNA here is from genome assembly GCF_964204655.1 of Triturus cristatus. NCBI lineage: Eukaryota > Metazoa > Chordata > Amphibia > Caudata > Salamandridae > Triturus > Triturus cristatus. The sequence continues at coordinate 745,902,284 of NC_140583.1, forward strand.
CTGGAACCAAGCATCCTAGGACCGGTTTCGGGGTTTCACCCCTCTTCAGCCAGGATAGCTTGATTCCAGTGGCATGGAGAGCACGGGACTCACGTCTGAGCATACCCGTCCCACTCGGGGTGACAAATGCAAAAACAACAATTGATGGACAGAATGCAGAACAATGTCATACATTCACCACAGTACAGAGATCTGGGCCTAAATCCATCGTTTTTTTCCTCTCCATTTCATTCCAGTTTGAACCCAGCCATATGCAAATCAGTCTTGACCCTGTGCCTCATGGGAACAGTCCAGCCCGAACTGCCAAGCCAGGTCCTCCCTGGACTGGAACCAAGCATCCTAGGACCGGTTTCGGGGTTTCACCCCTCTTCAGCCAGGATAGCTTGATTCCAGTGGCATGGAGAGCACGGGACTCACGTCTGAGCATACCCGTCCCACTCGGGGTGACAAATGCAAAAACAACAATTGATGGACAGAATGCAGAACAATGTCATACATTCACCCCAGTACATTTGCCTATGGCCATGTCTGAACTGGGGTGGCGGAGTGGGCTAAAGAACGGTGATGGATCAAACCCAGATCTGTTGACTGGGTGTGAGTGTTTGATTGGTTCTGATGCTCCGTCCATCACCACCCCCTTTTGTACCGCTTTGTTCGCCAATAGTTGGCGGGGTATGCTCAGACGTGAGTCCCTTGCTCATTTTGCCACTGGATTCAAGCAAGCCTGGCTGAAGACAGCTGAAATGCCAGAAACCGGTCCTAGGAAGCTTGTTTCCAGTCCAGGGAAGGCATGGCTTGGCAGTTCGGGCTGGACTGTTCCCATGAGGCACAGGGTCAGACTGATTTGCATATGGCCATGTCTGAACTGGGGTGGCGGAGTGGGCTAAAGAACGGTGATGGATCAAACCCAGATATTTTGACTGGATGTGAGTGTTTGATTGGTTCTGATGCTCCGTTCATCACCACCCCCTTTTGTACCGCTTTATTGCCATAAGTTGGCAGGGTATGCTCAGACGTGAGTCCCTTGCTCACTTTGCCACTGGATTCAAGCAAGCCTGGCTGAAGACGGCTGAAATGCTAGAAACCGGTCCTAGGAAGCTTGTTTCTGGTCCAGGGAAGGCATGGCTTGGCAGTTTGGGCTGGTCTGTTCCCATGAGGCACAGGGTCAGACTGCATATGGCCATGTCTGAACTGGGGTGGCGGAGTGGGCTAAAGAACGGTGATGGATCAAACCCAGATCTGTTGACTGGGTGTGAGTTTTGATTGGTTCTGATGCTCCGTCCATCACCACCCCCTTTTGTATCTCCTCTTGATATCTGCAACTGGCAGGTTTTTACAGATCAATGCATTTTAGCTGCTCAGCCTAGTTGCGATTTTATTAACTTTTCTTTACAACAACATGGCTTTTTTTCCCTTCTTTGCTAGCTAGTGATGTAGAAACCTTGGTCTATCTTTCTCCTCAGGGATGTAAGCAAACTTCAGGAAATTGTTTTTGCCTCTGAAATGCGAAGTTTTGTCACTAGTAACTCATTGTTGAACCCTAGACAGATGGGGTTTACACTGTGTCGTAGACCTGAGACAGCTATGGGCCCTGTCATTTTTTAACAGGAGCTTGATTCTGTATGGCAGAGGTGTTGGTGTACTGATCTTATTAGACCTGTTATCTTTCTTCAACATCATCTATCCAAAGATCCTTTTCTACTGCACTAGAGATGTCTATTAGAGGCTTTGTGCTAGGATGGACGTAGTCCTTCCTATCCAATAAAACCGAGAAAGGTTCAGCTGGTATCATTTACCTCCCTACATCCATGTACTCCCAGTCTATAGTTCTATTTCTTCTGCACAATGGCTTTGCCTTTGTGATGTATTCTGACCATACCTGGATGCTGCCAGAATCCACTCTTTGACCTTCATCACCTGGGCTGATGCTGAAGCTCCTATTTATAGTCTGCAATCAGGCATTTTCTTGGGGTCTAATGTTTCCATGGCCCAAGATGGGTACCACATGTCTAAAAGCCGTTTTTTCATCTACGCAAATTGTGAAGTATCTGCCCTTCATGGTCTTTTTCTCACAGCCTTACTAAATGCCCTTATACAAGCCAGGATCGATTTGCCCAGTTCCATCTTTCTTGGCTGCCATTCGCTGGATCTTAACAAACAGTGCTCATACCCTAAGTGGTACTGTGGCAAATGTCTTTATGTGAGTCATCGTAGATTACTGCAGATTCATCTTTCTTGGCTGCTCCTGAGTGGATGTTAGCAGATTAGGCACATTCGGAACGCTGCAGGTAGAGATACCTTTGGGCTCGAAATGTCGGGCCTGTTGCCACAGTAACTGTGTAGCCTGCAGTAGCTCCCAATCCAAAAAGTAATAGATTTCACAATTCTTTTTAGTACGCTAGCGAGTAGAGAGAGCATATTTTTATTCTATTTGCGTTTGACTGAATCACCCTTTTTAGGTCGAGGACTACCGGTCTGCCGAAGGCAGAACCGGAAGTCGAAGATTTAATGTTTCCTAGAGTGGCTCCTTAGCCCGCCTCTCTTTTTGCCTCTCCTCCATTGGCTGGCTTCCTAAATGGAGGCCAGCCATTGGAGGAGAGAGCCGTCCCTCCAAATAGGCTCCGTCTTTTCCAGATTTGGGGGCGTGTTCCTTGCTGTTCTTTCCACTTTTTAGCCACGCCCTTTTAGAACAGCAGGAACACGCCCTCGAAGCCGAAAAAGTTTTGGAGCTTCCATCCGTCCTTTTGGGATTCGGGGGCGTGTTTTTGTTTTTCTCTCCTCCAGCCAATGGCAAGAGGAGAGAAAAGAAAACACGCCCCCGAAACCGAAACCGCCGCTGCGTTTCTCCGAGGCATTTCTGGTTCGCCTCGGAGAAAGGCAGTGGGGTGCTTGTTCCGGCCTGTGCCCTCTGCACGTGTGTCCTGTCTTCCGCAGCGCGCTTATGCCTTCCTACCACCAGTCATGTTGAGCTCCATGTCCCGGGTTCTACGGCCTGCTCTTGGCCTGGCTATGCGACCGCTGGAGCCTCTTCTGCCTCGCATGGGTTTGGGAGCCGCCGCCCCTACGCGTCCCTTCACTCGTAGCCTTTGGCTACTGGGCTCTGCCTCCACCCCTTAGAGACCCGGTCTGCTGCATTCCCAGCGAGGCCTGCCATCCGTGTCCTGCGGCTGCGGAGGACTGCACACAGAAGGTGAGAGCTGAATATAGGGAGGAACGCCAGGGCTGGGGAGAGGGATATCATTGCCAAGAAGCAGGGGGCGGTAACTGAATGAGCTTGTGCAGAGGCTAGTTATCAAGAGAGTTCGCCGGCGGCATGGCGTGGAGGAATACCGATACCGACGCGCGATGAACAGCTCTTAGAATGTGCTCTGGGTAGTAGCCTTTACTGTAAGGATTTACGGAGACCGGTGTTGCAGATTTCTACTAGTGTGTCTAAGTCCGATGTCCTTGGAGTTAGGGTACTCGGAGAGTCCTGTGTATGTCCTCGAACTGATTAATGTTACCGGATCTTTCTTTTGTTAACGGTTCGTAGTGAAGCGTCCAGAGCTGGTCAGGTCTCTGCCCACTGTGCATTGACTGCTAGGGATTGTACGGGATTTGTGTCCCATGTCTGTTTTTAGTCTCCCTGGAAACGGCCCTCCCTGGACTCCCTCCTTCGGGAGAGGAAGGCCAGGCTGCTCGAAGCTCGCCACTAATTATACCATTGGTCTGAGCCTGCCTGCACACATACACGTCTAGCCTCCCATTTCTTTACCTGTCATACTTCCTGTCTGCCTGCTCACTCCTCTATCAATTGCGCTATCTGTTTTGCTTGTCTCTACATCGTAGCTACTCTTTCTCGATCTCTAATCCCCACCCCACCCTCTCGTTTGGTTTAGCGCTGATTCTGAAGCCTCAGGGCGCTGCATTGGATTTGCCCAGGGCAGTAGCGGAAGCAGCGGCACTGTTACGAGGCAGCTTTAAACACGGAACCCCCAAAACATGGAGCAGAGATCACAAAGAAACGCACTGATACCCCCTACCCAGCACTTTTCCACTTTGACCACATCTGTTCCCATCTGCCCCAGCTTATTCACCTATCCAGTCTTTCCACTGTAACCCTCCTCCCCCTTCTCCATCCTCCTCGCTTTCTGTCCCCTCCCCCCTTCCTCAAGAGCCCCCCTGCAGAAGGGGGAGGAACCAGGAAGCGAAGAGCAGATGTAAAGTGCTTCCCTGCCCCCTTTTTTTCCAACCACGCCCCCGGCCTGCCACAGCTGCTTATTTTGAGGTCACTGACGAAGTGTGAGGTGGGGGGGGGGGTTCTCCCGCCCCCGCTAGTCTGCATTCAAACCTGTGACCTGCAGGTTACCCAAACAAATCTTAGCAGCCGCCGCATCGATTCATTGAGCAAAAACGTAAGCATTGAAACCTGCAGGCCGTGCTGATCTGGCCTGCAGGTGAATTAGCCATCCGAGCAGGCTCAAAGCATGTGATTTACAGGTTAAAAATGGACATGTCCAGTTGACGTTCAGCCCAATCCGCGGTCTATGGCCTTGAAAGCCTATCTTACCCGGCTGAAAATTTATTTATTTAGAAAACTGTATATGCCGCCAAGGCGGCCTCCGAGGGGGCAGAGCGCCTCACATTTATGCATGTTAAAGTACAGTATATACAGCAGTCCAGTCGTGTAAGAAAGTATGGGGACTTTGAACCTGAGCACAGTGGGTACAGCGTCGGGGAGAGGTCAGTTTAATAAAAAAAAAAAAAAAGCTTTATTTTTGGGCTTCCACTTCATATACAATATAATGCACAGACCATATATGGATATAGTTAAACTGATGTTTAAAGTGCAGGAGACCTACTTCTTTCCTTTCAACCTGAGGACAATGCCGAGACCATTGCATTGAGAGAGAGAAGTTGTCTGCAGGGAAAAGTGGATATCTAAAGACAAGATGAGATATAGTAATATTCCATCAGTAATGTTTCTCAAAGGTTCCTTGCAACCAGTTGACACCTCAGTTTCCTTTGTAGGATCCGTATCTGCCTGAGCCATGACTTTATGACCTCCTCCAGGGACCTTTCCAGTGGACCCAACCACATCTCTCTCTCTATCTCACTACCTCACTCTCTCTCTGCTAATGCAATAGGTATCACATATGCAAAAAAAAAAGCTAATGCCAATAGAAATGACAATGCCATTTATTTAGGGGTACAAAAATGATAAAAAAAATAATGAGCAATACCAATAGCTCTACCTATAATATTGCCGAGACCATTGCATTGTAAATGCTTGTTAAACATTTTAACTGAGCAGGCAGTTTTACATATTTTTTTATTTAGTTCCTCCATCCCATTTTTACCCGGCCCGATTGTACTGTATATTTCTGTTTGCTCCTTGTACCTGTTCTGATTACACTTTTATGTGTAATGTGTTATTGAAGGGAAATAAACTTTCAGTGCCCCTTTGCCTATTTTGACTACTCGACCCTGTTTGGAGCCGGTAGTCTTTCTTTGGTTGCTATTAGACACCTGGAAGTGGCATTCTTTTTGGGGGCCATACCATCTAATGGCCACCAGTGTGTGGACACGCCGATGGTACGGCCAAGGTAAGACTAAGGCAAGCCCGTCCATGCCAATCCACGTCTGGCCGGGACTAGAGGCCAGTCCCCTTGCTGGTTCCAAGACAAAAAGGGTTAAATATTCATCGGCAGAATTGAAAAGCCTTAACAGGTTACCTGCGGTAGTGTGCCGTGACTCTGTGGCCCCAGCTAATCTACTAAATTATTGTCCTTCCTGCAAACGTACATTCTTATGTTATATTATTTAGGCTTTTAAAGCTTGCTTTTACATAAGGGTGTCCTGGCGCTGAGCACAGTCTAACTGGTATCCCTCTACACCAGATCCATGGAGTTCCTTAGATGCATTGGAAGCTTGTTCCAGGCATTAGTGGCACCTAGGATAAAACTTGTGCCACTCCAATTGGCCTTCTTTGCTCTTGGAACAATCACTCGCTTTGCTTCTATAGAGCGCAGCATTCTCCCAGGGACATACCATTGAAGGCGCTTTCTTAGGTATTCCGGGCCAGTGCCCATCAGGGACTTAAAAACCGTACATACTACTTTAAATTGAGCCCGTTGTTTTATAGGGAGCCAATGAAGGTGTTGCAGGCAATTTCTAACCGATACGAACCTTGGTGTGCCCGTGAGCAGCCTTGCTGCCGCATTTTGCACCATCTGGAGTCTGTTGAGATCTTTTGAATATTCAGGTACAGGGTGTTGCAATAGTCCCGACGGGACAGAATGAGGGCTGAGACAGCTGACCTGAAACTTTCCTCTGATAGGAAGAATTTTATTTTCCTCAGAATTCTAAGGAGGAAAAAACTAGTCGAAACTACCCCGCTGACCTGGTCCGCAAACGTCAGTGTATTGTTCATAATCACCCCCAAGTTCTTGGCTTTCCGCGTAGGGGATGCGGGGATGCCCATTTCATTGGGCCACCAGTCCAGAGACCAGAGGTTGGGGTTATTCCCCAAAATAATCGCCTCTGTTTTGCCTGCATGAAGCTACAGGCAATTCGCAGACATCCAGCCAGTTACTGCTTTCATACAGTCGTAAAAAGAACTATTGATGGACAGAATGCAGAACAATGTCATACATTCACCCCAGTACAGAGATCTGGGCCTAAATTCATAATTTTTTCCCTCACCATGCCATTCCACTTTGGACCCAGCCATATGCAAATCAGTCTTGACCCTGTGCCCAATGGGAACAGTCCAGCCCGAACTGCCAGGCCAAGTCCTGCCTGGACTGGAAACAAGCATCCTAGGACCGGTTTCGGGGTTTCACCCCTCTTCCGCCAGGATAGCTTGATTCCAGTGGCATGGAAAGCACGGGACTCACGTCTGAGCATACCCGTACCACTCGGGGTGACAAATGCAAAAAGAACTTTTGATGGACAGAATGCAGAACAATGTCATACATTCACCCCAGTACAGAGATCTGGGCCTAAATCCATTGTTTTTTTGCTCACCATGCCATTCCACTTTGGACCCAGCCATATGCAAATCAGTCTTGACCCTGTGCCCAATTGGAACAGTCCAGCCCGAACTGCCAGGCCAGGTCCTGCCTGGACTGGAAACAAGCATCCCAGGACCGGTTTCGGGGTTTCACCCCTTTTCAGCCAGGATAGCTTGATTCCAGTGGCATGGAGAGCACAGGACTCACGTCTGAGCATACCCGTCCCACTCGGGGTGACAAATGCAAAAAGAACTATTGATGGACAGAATGCAGAACAATGTCATACATTCACTCCAGTACAGAGATCTGGGCCTAAATCCATTGTTTTTTTGCTCACCATGCCATTCCACTTTGGACCCAGCCATATGCAAATATGTCTTGACCCTGTGCCCAATGGGAACAGTCTAGCCCGAACTGCCAGGCCAGGTCCTGCCTGGACTGGAAACAAGCATCCTAGGACTGGTTTCAGGGTTTCACCCCTCTTCAGCCAGGATAGTTTGATTCCAACAGCTTGGAGAGCACGGGACTCACGTCTGAGCATACCCTTCCCACTCGGGGTGACAAATGCAAAAAGAACTATTGATGGGCAGAATGCAGAACCATGTCATACATTCACCCCAGTACAGCGATCTGGGCCTAAATCCATCATTTTTTCCCTCACCATGCCATTCCACTTTGGACCCAGCCATATGCAAATCAGTCTTGACCCTGTGCCCAATGGGAACAGTCCAGTCCGAACTGCCAGGCCAGGTCCTGCCTGGACTGGAAACAAGCATCCTAAGACCGGTTTCTGGGTTTCACCCCTCTTCAGCTAGGATAGCATGATTCCAGTGGCATGGAGAGCACGGGACTCACGTCTGAGCATACCCTTCCCACTCGGGGTGACAAATGCAAAAAGAATTATTGATGGACAGAATGCAGAACAATGTCATACATTCACCCCAGTACAAAGATCTGGGCCTAAATCCATCGTTTTTTTGCTCACCATGCCATTCCACTTTGGACCCAGCCATACGCAAATCAGTCTTGACCCTGTGCCCAATTGGAACAGTCCAGCCCGAACTGCCAAGCCAGGTCCTGCCTGGACTGGAAACAAGCATCCTAGGACCGGTTTCGGGGTTTCACCCCTTTTCAGCCAGGATAGCTTGATTCCAGTGGCATGGAGAGCACAGGACTCACGTCTGAGCATACCCGTCCCACTCGGGGTGATAAATGCACAAAGAACTATTGATGGACAGAATGCAGAACAATGTCATACATTCACTCCAGTACAGAGATGTGGGCCTAAATCCATTGTTTTTTTGCTCACCATGCCATTCCACTTTGGACCCAGCCATATGCAAATCAGTCTTGACCATGTGCCCAATGGGAACAGTCTAGCCCGAACTGTCAGGCCAGGTCCTGTCTGGACTGGAAACAAGCATCCTAGGACTGGTTTCAGGGTTTCACCCCTCTTCAGCCAGGATAGTTTGATTCCAGCAGCTTGGAGAGCACGGGACTCACGTCTGAGCATACCCTTCCCACTCGGGGTGACAAATGCAAAAAGAACTATTGATGGGCAGAATGCAGAACCATGTCATACATTCACCCCAGTACAGCGATCTGGGCCTAAATCCATAGTTTTTTCCCTCACCATGCCATTCCACTTTGGACCCAGCCATATGCAAATCAGTCTTGACCCTGTGCCCAATGGTAACAGTCCAGTCCAAACTGCCAGGCCAGGTCCTGCCTGGACTGGAAACAAGCATCCTAAGACCGGTTTCGGGGTTTCACCCCTCTTCAGCCAGGATAGCATGATTCCAGTGGCATGGAGAGCACGGGACTCACGTCTGAGCATACCCTTCCCACTCGGGGTGACAAATGCAAAAAGAATTATTGATGGACAGAATGCAGAACAATGTCATACATTCACCTCAGTACAAAGATCTGGGCCTAAATCCATCGTTTTTTTTGCTCACCATGCCATTCCACTTTGGACCCAGCCACACGCAAATCAGTCTTGACCCTGTGCCCAATTGGAACAGTCCAGCCCGAACTGCCAAGCCAGGTCCTGCCTGGACTGGAAACAAGCATCCTAGGACCGGTTTCGGGGTTTCACCCCTTTTCAGCCAGGATAGCTTGATTCCAGTGGCATGGAGAGCACAGGACTCACGTCTGAGCATACCCGTCCCACTCGGGGTGACAAATGCAAAAAGAACTATTGATGGACAGAATGCAGAACAATGTCATACATTCACTCCAGTACAGAGATGTGGGCCTAAATCCATTGTTTTTTTGCTCACCATGCCATTCCACTTTGGACCCAGCCATATGCAAATCAGTCTTGACCCTGTGCCCAATGGGAACAGTCTAGCCCGAACTGTCAGGCCAGGTCCTGCCTGGACTGGAAACAAGCATCCTAGGACTGGTTTCAGGGTTTCACCCCTCTTCAGCCAGGATAGTTTGATTCCAGCAGCTTGGAGAGCACGGGACTCACGTCTGAGCATACCCTTCCCACTCGGGGTGACAAATGCAAAAAGAACTATTGATGGGCAGAATGCAGAACCATGTCATACATTCACCCCAGTACAGCGATCTGGGCCTAAATCCATCGTTTTTTCCCTCACCATGCCATTCCACTTTGGACCCAGCCATATGCAAATCAGTCTTGACCCTGTGCCCAATGGTAACAGTCCAGTCCGAACTGCCAGGCCAGGTCCTGCCTGGACTGGAAACAAGCATCCTAAGACCGGTTTCAGGGTTTCACCCCTCTTCAGCCAGGATAGCATGATTCCAGTGGCATGGAGAGCACGGGACTCACGTCTGAGCATACCCGTCCCACTCGGGGTGACAAATGCAAAAAGAACTATTGATGGACAGAATGCAGAACAATGTCATACATTCACCCCAGTACAGAGATATGGGCCTAAATCCATCGTTTTTTTGCTCGCCATTCCACTTTGGACCCAGCCATATGCAAATCAGTCTTGACCCTGTGCCCAATGGGAACAGTCCAGCCCGAACTGCCAGGCCAGGCCAGGTCCTGCCTGGACCGTAAACAAACATCTTATGACTGGTTTCGGGGTTTCACCCCTCTTCAGCCAGGATAGCTTGATTCCAGTGGCATGGAGAGCATGGGACTCACGTCTGAGCATACCCGTCCCACTCGGGGTGACAAATGCAACTATTGATGGACAGAATGCAGAACAATGTCATACATTCACCCCAGTACAGAGATCTGGGCCTAAATCCATAGTTTTTTTGCTCGCCATTCCACTTTGGACCCAGCCATATGCAAATCAATCTTGACCCTGTGCCCAATGGGAACAGTCCAGCCCGAACTGCCAGGCCAGGCCAGGTCCTGCCTGGACCGTAAACAAACATCTTATGACCGGTTTCGGGGTTTCACCCCTCTTCAGCCAGGATAGCTTGATTCCAGTGGCATGGAGAGCATGGGACTCACGTCTGAGCATACCCGTCCCACTCGGGGTGACAAATGCAAAAAGAACTATTGATGGACAGAATGCAGAACAATGTCATACATTCACCCCAGTACAGAGATCTGGGCCTAAATCCATCGTTTTTTTGCTCACCATGCCATTCCACTTTGGACCCAGCTATATGCAAATCAGTCTTGACCCTGTGTCCAATGGGAACAGTCCAGCCCGGCCTGTCAGGCCAGCTCCTGCCTGGACTGGAAACAAGCAGGGAAGGGAAGACATGGCTTGGCAGTTCAGGCTGGACTGTTCCCATGAGGCACAGGGTCAAGACTGATTTGCATATGGCCATGTCTGAACTGGGGTGGCGTGGTGAGCAAAATAATGATGGATCAAACCCAGATCTGTGACTGGGGGTGAATGTTTTGCCAATGTGCAACATTCCGTCCATCATCTTGTGTGTTTTTCATACAGTCGTGACATCTTGAGGCCGTTTTGGCTTCTTTACCCCTCTGAAGGGACAGCACGATTTGTGTATCATCCGCATAAGATGTTAATTGCAGCCCAAAAGATCTTATGAGAGCAGCCAGAGAGCTCACATAAATGTTAAAAAGTGTTGGACTGAGGTAAGACCCCTGTGGCACCCCACAGGGAAGGGAGAAAGGCTCTGACCTGTCCCTCCCCAGGTCCACCGTTTGTAATCTGTCAGCCAAAAAGGATTTCAATAGGTTCCAGGCCTTGTCCTGAATCCCCGCCTTTGATAATCGGTCCATCAACACATTGTGCTGTACCGTATCGAAGGCTGCTGACAGATCCAGCATGATCAAGATCGCTGAGCCTCCCTTGTCCACCGCTTCTCGAACCTCCTCCATGGCTTTAATCAGTGCTAGCTCTGTGCTATGTCCCGCGCGGATCCCATACTGAGAGGGATCCAGCGCATTGTTGTTCTTAAAAAATGAACTAAGTTGCACATTAATAGCCTTCTCCATTATTTTCGCTGGTAATGGAAGTCGGGAGATAGGTCTGTAGCTATTCGGATAGCTAGGATCCAGATTTGTTTTTTTAATCAATGGCACAATTGACTCTATTTTCCATGCTGTTGGATACTGACCTGACTCCAATATGAGATTCAACAAAGGCGTCAGGGTGGCAGCAATGACCTCAGGGGAGTTTTTAATTACCGCTGCCGGACAAGGGTCCAGGGGGGATCCAGAACAACACCCCATCAGCAGGTTAGTAACCTCCTTGATCTCCAATGGTGTAAAACTCTCTAAAATTGGTGCATTGTTGACTGCTTCAGGCTTTAACCCGACTGCCAGTTCCCTGACCTCACCCTGCTGATTGCTAAAAGAAGAAAAGATGACTTCCACCTTATTCAGAAAATAGAGGCTAGTGCATCACAGAGTGCTGGGCTACTGTGAATAATAGGTTTGGGGGTCACACTGTTCTGAAGAGATCCCCAGAGGAGGATTTGGCTTCAGTGATCTGTTCAGCAAAATATACTTTTCCTGGAGTAATTTTTATAGATTGTGAGGCTTGCTTTATATGCTTCCTTATTAGCAGTGCTATACCCTTTCCTCCAGACCCGCTCCAACCTCTTACAGCCTGTTTTATGCTCCTGCAAGTTGTCGGAGAACCAGGGCCCTGAGGGGAGTCCTCGCCTAGGGGTATACAATTTGGCCGGGGCCAGTTTGCTACAGGCGGCCTCAATCCAGTTCACATAGGCCACAGTGGCCTCCTCTACATTACTGGGGAGACTCGGGCCGTATCTATCAGGACCTTCTCTAAGTTGGAACTATCAATATTTTTCCAGGCCCGAATAGATATCTCCTCCCTGGGCTTTGGTTTGGATGGATTAGGTGGGGTCTGAGAGATAGAGAAAATGTTAGCGGCATAACATAACATAACATGTGTATTTGTAAAGCGCACGTTCACCACTACGGGTATCTTGGCGCTGAATAACAGATGTTTGTTGTTACCCAACCCAATGGTACTCATTGTATGGACCTCAGATGGATGAAAGGCTGAGTGGACTGCCAGGATTTGAACCTATGACCATGAGGTCGAACACAGGCCCCTTAAGTAGACACATTAGTCAACTGAGCCACCAAACACGGCATGATCTGTTTAGGGGAGAGGCAGGAGCTCCAACAGGGATAGACTGGTGGAATTCGTAAAAATTCCATCCAGAGTGTGCCCGGCCGCATGTATCGGGCCTTCTACCCGCTGCTCGAGATCCCCTCCCATCATAATTTGCGCCAATCTTGAGGTATCTAAATCAGTGGAATCCTAAAGATGAAAGTTAAAGTCCCCCAGAATTGTAAATGATTTGGCACATAACCCCTCCTCCAACAGAGTCCCAATGGAATCAAGAAATCCACCTCTTAGGCCAGGGGCACGATAAATAAGCATAGCTTTGAAAGTGTCTTGAGGGGAGAACCGCACACTAACTGACAGCGCTTCACAGGCTGGATTAGAGGCTGTCACGAATGAGGGCTCTAGGCTTTTATGATAGATGACTGCCAGCCCTCCCCTTCTCCTTAGAGGTCTGTCCAACGTATGGCAGAGAAAGCCTGGGGGTGAGGCTTTAACAATATCTGGTCCTGAGGCGTTGTCCGTCCAGGACTCTGTTATGAACGCCATCATGATGTTATGTTCCTCTATAAACAGAGAGCATTCCAAACTGTGTCTAACCAGTGATCTGGCGTTCAAAAGTAGGCATTTAAACTCAGGAACAATTCCCTGCTTGCCTGAACCTTCTTTTTGATTGGAGGGAAGGTTACTAGGAAGCGCCAAAATATGTGGAAGTGACTGATGGCATTTTATACAAAATTGCGCCAAAGATTCTGGCTTAACTCTAGGCATGAATCTAGGACAGCGAGTCTTACCCCCTTATGGGTCCTGTCTCTTAAGGGTGTCATTGATGTACATCCGGCGGTCTGACATCAAAGGTCCAGGGGGACTGACCCTGAGCCCGGGCCGAGCTCGGACGGGCGCTGACGGGCTTGCCTTAGGGGCACCTTTGGCACACCAGCAGCGTGCCCGCTGCGCGCATCAGCTGCGCGGTCGAGTCAGCGTGCGTTTTTATGCTGCACATGGCAACAACTAGCCCATTAACCTCCCCAATGGCCGCCGCTCTACCAGCCCCATGTCCCAGCAGCAATGCCGGACAGCGTCAGGCAGCATCTGCGGTCGATCAAAGTGAGCAGGACCAAACAATCAGGCCAACAGGTATGCGCAAAGTGAGCAATTTAAAAGTAGAAGGAATTTTAAATTCGGCGCGAGTTAAAACAACTAACATTCCTGATTAAATGTGGTTAAGAGAAAATCAACTCCTGATTCAGGTATTTCTTCTAAGGGAGGGTATCAGGGATGCAAGATCTCCCAACTTAGAGGTGGGGTATGCACTTAGGGGCAGATTTATAACGGACTTGCGCCACTTTTACGCCGCCGTTGCGTCACTTTTGTGACTCAGCCGCGGCGTAAACCCTGCGCCATGTTGCGCCCCATTTACAACGTGACGCATCTAGGTAGATGCGTCACGTTGTAAATCTTGCGCCACATGTGGGCGTACCTGCACAGGGGGGGGGGGGTGTTCCGGCGCAGGATCGCCTCCAAAAAGTGGCTGTGTGAAATCTACAAGATTTCACTCAGTCACTTTTCCGGCCATGCTGCGTCAAAACCCTGCGCCTGCTTAAAGCAGGCGTAAGGATTGACGCAGCATTGTAACAATAGGGCACCCCCGAGCCTTGCTGGAGCTGCGTTGTGCTTGCGATGCAACTCCAGCAATGCGCCAACCTTCCGCCATCAGATGCGTCACGCATCTGTTTATCCTTGCGCCGCGATGCGCTGTGTAAAGGCGGCGCATCTATTGTGGCGCAAGGGTAAACTTTTGTGACGCATCTTCCCTGGCGCATCCATGCTGATTTGCAGGGATGCGCCAGGGAACATAAATCTGCCCCTTAGTCAATTGTAGGCCCTTCCCTAAGCACTAAGCAGACTTGTTTACCTAGTTAAAGGAACTCCAGCCAGAAGTCTTATTTCTAACAGAAACCTGTGTGAAAGAGGACAGTGGGCCAGATGTAGCACAAGTCCTGCCACCAGGTTATACAATTGCTAGGTGTGAGCAGCGAATAATATAGGGGGAGGGGTTGCTATTGTTGTCAAAAAGATGTTATATTGTAAATTCTCTCCAGTCGCAATCCCAGGCAGTGTAAATCTGTCATACTCAATAAAACTTTCCCGAACCTACACAGTCTCTGGACTACTGATCCACCGTGCTCCAGATTCACCTACAGAGTTAGTGAGGATCCTGCCAGACGTACTGACAGTCCATTGCCTACAGGTGTCCGATGTCACGCTAGTGAGGGATTAAACATTTAGGTTGAAGACTCAGCCTGTTAATTTACTCCAGGATCTGCCTGTGATTTTATTATGTCAACTTGTTAGCTCTCCAATGCACAAAAAGGGTCATATTTTGGACGCTATCTTCACACTTATATGCAACGTGAGGATAGAACTCCCTCTACCATTCCTCGAAACACGCTAGACTGGTTCCCATCATTAAAAAGGCAACCACAGACCCCTCTGAACCAGCTAATTATCGCCCCATCTCCCTGCTCCCTGCCCCAGCCAAAGTACTCAAGAAACTTGTACACGGTCAACTGGCTGGTTTCTTGGAGATGAGTGGCGCCTTCCACATCTCCCAGCATGGCTTCAGGTCGGGTCATAGCACCGAATCCGCCCTTTTGGATATGGCTGACGCTATCAGATGGAAACTTGACGAGGACTCTAGAGCGGTGTTGGTGCTGCTAGACTTGTCGGCAGCATTCGACACCGTCTCTCACCCTGCCCTTCTTGATCGTTTACAGGCAAAAGGCATTCAGGGCAAGGCCTTGGAATGGCTTGCCTCCTTTCTGTCCAATCGGACTCAGGCTGTATTCACTCCCCCTTTTACTTCAAGCAGCCGTCCCCTTAAGTGGGGCGTCCCTCAGGGCTCTTCACTAAGCCCTCTTTTGTTTAATGTATATTTCTCCCCGCTGGCCGAGATCATCTCCCTATATGGAATACAGGCCACATCTTATGCGGATGATATACAGCTTCTTTTTTCATATGATTCCCCTTCTCAGTCTACCTTTGACCCACTAAAAAATTGCCTTCGGAACATCGCCAGCTGGATGAATAACAACTGCCTCCGGCTTAACGCTGGCAAAACCGCAGTTATATTTTTTCACCAGCCCTCTCCATTGGACCCTACTTTGTGGTGGCCTCTCGATTTGAGTGCCCCCCCTCTGCCTAAAGATTCTGTCAAAAACTTAGGAGTCATTTGGGATAGTGATCTTTCTTTTAAGAAGCAAATTCAGTCTGTATCTGTGGCCTGCTTCTCCAAAATGAGGATGATGAAAAAATTCATCAACTTCATCCCTAACCAAACCAGAAAAACGATCGTGCAGGCCTTAATCACTTCCCATCTTGACTATGCTAATGGCCTGTATCTGGGGTTATCCAGAGGTCTTCAGCGGCGTCTCCAAACAGTTCAAAACGCCGCTGTCCGTCTGGTCTGTGGTCTCCCCCTCAGGGAACATATCACCCCCCACCGACTCAGGCTGCATTGGCTCCCAGTTCATAAAAGGGCGGAATTTAAGGCTCTCACCCTCGCCCACCGTGCGATCAATGGGAAGGGTTCTGCTCACCTATCCTCATGCCTTCGTCCTTACAGAAACATTCGTTCACTCCGGTCGAGCTCTCAACATCTTCTTTTTACCCCGAGGGTTAAAAAGCCTCGGTCTGGGGGGAAAACGTTCCAAGTCTGTGCTGCCTCCCATTGGAACAACTTACCCTTGTACATTAGGATCATTCGGGACGAACTTCCCTTTCGGAGAGCCCTGAAAACCTTTCTTTTCTGCTAATTTTCACTCAATAGCTAGCACTGCATCCGCTCTCACACAAGCACCGGGACACCCCGTTGGGGTATCTGTGCGCTATACAAGATAAATAAATAAATAAATGCACAAAAAGGGTCATATTTTGGACGCTATCTTCACACTTAAATGCAACGTGTGGATAGAACTCCCTCTACAATTTTTGCGGTCGGATCATTACCTTATCCCATTCTCCATCTCAAAAGTAGGAGAACAGTTACCACAAATCATGTTTCCTAAAACTACTCGGCGATGCCCTAACTGTGGGGCATATTAACAAGGGCCGGCGATAAATATCGCAAAGCGAGCTTAGCGCTTGCATATTTATGGCCGGCTATCTCTGGAATTTATCGCCCGGTTTGCGCGTTATCAACAACACGCATCGCTGAGGCGATAAAAATTCCAGAGATAGTTGGGATATCGCCGTTTTCCATGGTGGAAAACGGCGATATCCTAGATGATAGGGCCTGTGGTCTTAGCCACAAAATCCACCCCCATGTTAAGTATGCCTTAGTCAGGAATTTAACAGACGTTAAATTCCTGCGTTAAGGCATACTTAGCGCCATTTTAAAAATCGCTACCCTCCCTTGTTAATATCGCGAAGCTGCCTTCGCGATATTTTCCCAAGGGAGTCTTGTCAGGCACGCCTCCTTTGCATCTCATTAGCGATTCGATCGGAGGCATGCTGCAAACGGGCGCTAAGCCAGCAAGACACGCGATAGGGTGTCTTTGCTGATAAGGCGATGAAATTATCGCCGCTTTTCGCCCGAAAACGGACGCAAAAGCGGCGATAATTTCATATCGCCGCCTTGTTAATATGCCCCTAGATTTGGCTGGTTGGAAGATGGCCTTGTGCAAGTCAGTCCAAACTTTTACACAAGCTCAAGAGGCCTCCACATTTTATTTAGGGGCATATTATCAAGGACGGCATTAAAAATTATCGCCGGTTTAGCGGCAGAAAACTGCTGGTAAAGCGGCGATAATGGGCTTGATAAAATGACCTTGAGAATTCCAATAGAAGTCCATGTTCTGGTGTGAACATGGGCTTCTATTGGAATTCTCCAGGCCATATTATCAAGCCCATTATTGCTACTTTAGCGGCAGTTTCGGCGATAATTTTAACGCCGTCCTTGATAATATGCCCTAAGTTTTTTTTAATTCGATTATAAGGCCCGAAATTAATTAATTCCACTAAAACCAGTACAAAAAAAAACGCAACTACAGGGAACAAATAATGTGATTCTCAGAGGAATTAAGACCATTGAAAAAGGAATTCAAAAAATGTGAATGAAAGTGGAGAATTAACTATAATGATACCTGTAAGCGGTTCTATAAAAATCATAAGTGAAAAAATACCAGTACGCAATAAGTAGAGCCCGAATTAACAATTTTGAGAAGATAGAGCAATCTTCCAACTCCTCTAAAGAATTGTAGACAATTGTAAACTCCTAAAACCTGATCAGCCAGAAGCAGTATCTCCCCCATCTAAAGAGCGCTGTAAATCACTTGTGCAATACTTTTTGGGGAAAGCGAGGAGCATCTCTGATGCCCTGTCAGGATTGGTACTCCATGATGGTAATACAGAAGGCAGACTCACAGCTACCAACATTACATTGGAGCTTTCCACACTCCCCCAACTGGTCAAAGAGGATGTTAATGCTGTGGCGAGTTCGTTGACTCTGCTCCGATAAACATCCTATTAAAAGGGGGAGATGTGGTGTGAATTATATAAACTGGAATTATATAATCTAATATTGAGGAAAAGCAGTATTCCGGAAGAATGGAAGCATACCTTTATCCAGCCGCTACTTAAGGAACCTACTCTGGACCCTGAGATGGCAAGAAATTACAGACCTATATCGCTTATTCAAGGGGTTGGTAAGATCATAAAGAAAACGATAAACAGTATCTTGTGGACTATCCAGAAGCTAATAATATACTTCTGACCCAAACAGCATTCTACTCGGGTTGCAGCACTGAAACAGCTTTGCTAAGAGCCACTGACGATCTTAAGGTCCTGAATCAGGGTGACTCAGCAGCAGACATACGTGCTGCAATCAACATGATCTCTAATCCCATCCTACTTCAGCGTCCAGAAGAACTTTGCATTACAGGGAATGCCTTAAAATGGCTCACATAATTTCCGGAGAAGCGTCGCTTCCAAGTTAGTGAGGGGCCTTTCAGCTCAGCCAGACATCAGCTGATATGCAGGGCTCCTCAGGGCTCATCCCTTAGCCCCACTCTTTTCAATCTGTATGTCCACCCTCGTTTTGGCATCATCTGTTAATTTGGCTTTAAGATGGTATTGTATGTGGTTGACACACAGTTGATTGCCTCACTATCTCCTGATATAGGCTCCACCTCTATGAGACTTACTAGTAGCCTAGAGAAGGTGTCCAGCTGGATGGCAGCTAGCTGCTCAAAAATGAATGGGGAGAAACATAGGTCATGATAGTTGGTAATAATCCAACACTCTGGGACCAAATAAGCTAGCCCCCCTCCATGGGAGAACGTCCATCTCCTGAATTGGAAGTCAAGAGCCTAGGGATTACGATAAATAAGCATCTCTCCATGTCATCTAAAAAAAAAAAAAAGGCCAGCAGCTGCTTCGGCCTCCAGAGAGCCCTAAGGAAGACTCTGCAATGGCTCCCGCTGGAGGCTCGAAAAACAGTGATCCAAAGTCTGATCTTTTCTCAAATCGACTATACAAATTATTCCAAACTCTGCTGCACAAATACTGCTGGGCATTCCGAAAGCACAATCAGCACATCCAGTGCATACAACTCTTCACTGGCTGCCCATAAATGACATAACACATTTTAAGGCTCTTTGCTTTGTACACCAGGCAAAACACAATGCAGGCATTGCTGGCAGCAGGACAGATGGCGGAGCACTCAACTCTCCTTACCTGGTGCCTGTCTCTCGTCCGACGTGACTTCATGATGCACGGGCCTTGTATTGCCCCCACCCCCCGCCGTGATTACACCAAAAACTGAGCGGGCCACTCGTATGCGGTGGAGTGAACTGATTCCTCCCCACTTCCCCCGGCATTTCCCTAGGGTGATGACAATGCTGCCTGTCTGCAGGCCTTCCATGGTGGTCTCCTGATGAGTCAGGAGTGGGCAGTAAGTAGAGCAACTCATGCTGGTCATCTACCTTCTGAGTTTCTTTTCACCTGCCAGCCACGCATGGATGCTTGCTGCCAAGGAATGTGTTGCGGCTGACTGGGCATGCAGAAAGACCATACCAGGATCCACCGGTGAGTATCCGTGCCACTGCTTAGAAGCCTTCCATTTTTTTATTAATGTTGGTGCCCCCCCCCCCTTCCCCCTACATCTAAGATCTACCTCTATCAGGAGAAAATTGACACCGCTCCCTGCCATAAACTGACCATAGCAGCTTGAAGCAGCCTCTCCTTCTCCTGTGCACCCTGCATTGAAAGATAATCCCAGATGTTGATCCAGAGTGGACTCCATGATTCTTAGTCCCACAAAAGTAAGCAGGGTGTGTAAGTGTTCCGAGACAGGCCTGCTCATAGTGTGCAGGCGCTATCATTGGTGAAAGTGCACAGTGATTTACTGCCACGGTACCTACCTCCGATGCTCTACAGGTGGGCAGGCAATGGACCCGCTTGTGAGAAATACTAGTCACTGAGCGGTGGGTTTCAGAGCCTGCTCACATGACTGTACTTGGCCGCAAAAGGGTCTTAGTTCTTGTGGACAAAGGAAAACCAAAGAGGAAGAAGGCTGGAAAAACCTGACCACCACAAAACCCAATTGAAGTATCATTTTCCCAAGTACCGATTAAGTAATAGAGTATCTCACAGCAGGCTCGCAAACTTACTTTTCACTGTTGGCTGTTGTCCGGCGTGGGACTTGGTCCCCCGGCATTCCTTCTCAGGCACAGGAGGTGGGCTTCCCCTCCTGGTTTCCTGGCTTTTGGTCCTTTCGGTCCTTGGACCTTGGTTTCTTTTTTCTTCCCAGCATTTGGGTTTACAGTGTCACTGCAGCTACCTGACATTCCTGATAAGCTCTTGGGAAATTACACAGATGGTGCAGCAGAAGGAGGTCAGCCTGTTACTTTGCCACACCGTTGGGGGCTGTTATTCTGGAAACTACAGGTCCCAGAGGCCCCAGCACGTCACCTTGTACGTGCCAGCATTCTTAGCGCCCGGAGGTGCCTTTAACAGTCGGCGGGGGTTCCGGCTGCGCATGCCCGGATGAAGACTGGGCGCGTCTTTTCCCATCATTGCTTGTAGAGGGACCCCCGAGCAGCTGTGATAGTCGGAAGTTTGGGGCCCGGCAGGCGAGTCTCTTTTACTTTTCGGGCACAAACTGGTGAAACGCAAAGCTCCGGGCCCCGATGAGTGGAGTATTACATTTACAAATAGTACCACCTTGGACGCGGACTCTTTTCTAGCTAGAACAGTGGAGGTTATTGCCACCAAGATCGGCCTGGCCGAATACAGGTTGTCGATAGAGGTGGGGGGGTGCCCAGATCGGGTGGTGGGGGGTCCCTGCTTCTTTACTAGGGGGGTGGGCCATGCAGGCCTCACAGTCTGCCCTCCAAGGACACCCATAGCCCCAGATGAAGAGAAGCCTTCCCTGTGTTTCTCCTGAGGTTCATTCTCTTGACAAGCCAGCCACTGAAACCCCTAACAATAGTACCTGCTCACCCATGCCTAAAAGGAAGAGGCAACAAAACAACCTCCCAAAGTAAGGGGCACTAAAGGACCTTTGAACTCATCTACAAACCAGCCTAGTGCTAATTGTTCGGGCTCAATGAATTTTGCTGCACGGACTGGTCTGATGTGATTGGCAAATTTAAGGATGCGATCCTGCTTAGTATAGCCCTCTTGATAGAAAGATTATCTGCCATGGAGTCAGCTATAACCAAACAGACTGTTTGACCCACTTAAAGTTGCCATAAATTCAATTTCTTCTTTGGCAGGAAGGACTATGGGGCCTGATCCGCTAAATACATATGGGCAAGGTTACTTCATCCAGAGGTAAAGTCGTAGATGACGGGGATATTTGTGTCCCTAGTCTACTCCAGCCATCCTAGCTGCTTTCTCAGCCCTTGGCTCCCCCGGCTTTGCCTGCAGTTAGGAATCCTTCAGAAGAGGACAGGTCCCGCAGGTCTCGTTTGGACCATCCAGTGCCTGGGGAACTGGTGAGCAGGAAGATCAAGCCGGATGTACGGCTCCCTTGCCTAAATGTACCTCCGGATTGTTGTCCTTATGTAACTTTTTTGTCAGGGGTCCAAGGTATTAGCACAAACACAATAGAAACCACCAGCCAACTCTAAAAACAAGTATGTCATTGGCTGACAAATAACGCACATTTTGACTGTAAGGACTCGGACGATATTTTGGTTGTGAGAAGGGTAGGGTGGGTTGGTCCTATGCCTAAATTCCTAGGGGGGATTGTGCTGTGATTAACTGTAGCTCGCCTGTGCTGGCCAAGCAGTTACTATCTAGTTCTGGCTCTTTGTCTATTAAGGAAACACAGATTAACATCCTCCCACTTGGCCTTTTCTACCATAGCTTACAGCTCCATCCCCCTTGCAGGGCCAGTGTAAATCTTCACATTTTCAGGCAACCTGATCTCTCCTCTGAACAAATAGCTATCTCCGTGTCCAATAGATTCAATCTCCTTTGTGCTTTGGACCAAAATGATTAACTACAGGATATTTCTCCTTGTGTATCTAGTGTTAGCCCCCCTGCCCAGACATTGGTTATTCCAGTAATCTTCCTGCTGAGTCTACATCTCTAAGTGTTCCAGGGCGCTCTTTAAAAATTTTAAGCTGGAGCATAGCAGAAATTAGGGATAAACTGGTAGACTCTGAAAGGCAAAATTTTATTTCTGATTCGAATGTCATTTTGCTTCAGGAGACTTGGGCTGTTGATCTGGTTGGCCTGGGTGGTTATGAAAGATTTTTGTGTGGCAGCAACTCCATCCCCTGGACATTGGCCACGAGAGGGACTAATTATCTTGGTCCGATTTTCAGCCAATCTGAGGTTATTTGCAATTCCTCTTAAACACAGAGGAGTCCAGATCCTTTGGGTGCTCATCTCTAAAGATTTTAATTTTTTCCTAGTGAACTTGGACAACTCTACCAGTGACCCTAGGTGTCAAATTGAGACGCTTTTTAAGTAGTGTCACGCCTAGAGACTAGATCATATGCCTATTTCCAATTTTGTAATATTATAATAGGTGGAGATTTTAACGTTAAGCTAGGACAAAAATCCATTAATGGTAACCCTTTTGTGTTAGAGGACCTTGTGACTGGGGATCACAGGCTTGACCTGAGGGGACGTAAACTATTGAAGGCGCTTGGGCAAGGTGGCTTAATAAATGTAATGCCTGTGGGCCCTAGTTCATCTAGGGAACTGCCCACTTTTGTGGGTTGGGGTAAAGGGACCAATATTGATCATATTTGTGTTTCAAGGTATCTTGATTGATAGATCAGCTCAGGGGTGGGACATTAAACTAACTTTAGTGACCACAACCCAATAGAAACTGTACTAAGAGTAAATGTTGGTCCTGGCGAAAATCCCGACCCAGGATTGACAGGCTTAACCACAAAAGACAGGGGCTGAGAGTAAAGTGGCACAACCTCCCAATGCATAAAGTGATTAAATCTGTAGTCAGCCTAAATATTGCCATCATCATGGAGCCCCTGCTAGCCTTGAAAACATCACCTGTCTTAATTGTGGATGCATTAAACCAGCTAAATGAGTCTACTGTTAATATCATAAGGGATATAGCGAGCAGACCCAGGGGTGCAAAGCTAGGCTGGCTAGATAAAGCCTGTGAGTTGGCGGGTAATTATTTGTGAGAGGCCCTCAACACTAAACCCCTTAACCAGGACATTGTTAAGGATGCCAGGAGGGTGTACAAAATAACCTTAGTGAAGCGAAAGGCTGAACTAAAGGAAGCATCTTGGGATCGGCTGGTGTCCACTTGCTCTTCTAGAGATTCCAAGGGGTTTTGGGCCATGGTTAATGGAAGGCAGACAAATGTGGCTGCGCAAGATGATATAGGCTCTTCTATCTCTCCAGCCCTTTGGGTTGCCCACTACCCTAAGGTATACGCTCTGTGCAAAGAACCCCCATCCAATAGGGTGATGCTGATAAATTGTACTCACTTGAGATTAGTTTTGATTATGAAGAGGTCTATGAGGCCATCATGGATAGCCTGTCCAGCAAAACTACTGGCCAAATGGGATACCCATAGCTCTATATAAGTCTGAACCACACCTCTGGCTTCAGTTCTGACTAATATTCTTAATGCCATGACCCAGCTAGGCCTACGGCTGACTTGGAAATCTGCTACCATAGTCCCAGTGTTTAAGAAGGCGAATAGGCTGGACCCTACCTGCTATAGATCAATCTCCCTGTTGAGTTCAGTGGTAAAGGTGGTTGTGCATATTGTCCTTCAGGGAGTGGAAGCTTGAGCTAAGGCAAACAATATCATCTGCCCTGTCCAATATGGATTCAGGGAAGGGATATTTGCACTGGAACAATGTCTGAACCTTATTATAGGGAAGTATGTTCTGGCGAAGCAGGGGTCTATTTTTCTTGCGTTTATGGACCTCAGTAGTGCCTTCGAACGGGTGAACAGGTCCAAGCTTTGGGATATTCTTGGAGAAATGGGACTGCCAGCTCAGTTGATTGGTTTTCTTAGAGCTTTACACGTGGACGTAAATGTTTGTGTTAAATAGGCTACAGAGGGGAAGACAACTAAATCTTTCAGCCTCCCAAGGGAGGTTAGGCAGAAGTGTGAGTTGGCTCCAATATTGTTTTTATTATATATAAATAGCCTGAAAAACTACCTGAGTGAAAAAAGGGGTTGACCTGTCTAGGGTAAAGTCTGTCAGCGTGCCTACCCTGCTATGCGCCGCCGACGCCCTATTGATGGCCAGAACGACAAATTAGTTAAAACTCCTGGTTGACAAGTTTGTTGAGTTCATGGACGACCTGGATCTAGATGCAAACATCTCAAAGACCCCTTACATGGTCTGGGGGAGGAAGAAAGCTAGAACACAACCTATTGATATCAAAGGGCACAACATGACTAGGGTTTCCACCTTTCTTTACACAGAGGTATCATTTGACCATCAGAACAACTTGGTGTCTTGCATTTCCAGTCACTGCTCCAAGTTCACACAAGCCTGTTGTGCCCTGTCTAGATTTTCACTGTCAGCGGGTCACAAGCCCACCTTGCCCATGCTGCAAATCTACAGAATGAAATGTCTCCCAGTCCTGACATGCGGTGCTGCCATTTGGGGGTACCATCGATGTAGAAGACCCAGCTTGAAAAGGACCGATTCTGTAGAAAACTTATGGGGCTGGGCCCAAACAGCTCCTCGTTTGCAACCCATGAGGAACTGGGTTTGAACTAAGTGGAGGATCAGGTTAAACTGGCTCCACTGTTACTCTGGGTATCTGTCTGGGCAGACGGGAGACTGTGGTTGAACAAGAGTTTGATTGAGGATTGCATGGAAATCACTTATGGCCATAAAATACTGTGGATTAATTATATAAAATCCATTGCCCATTCCCTATATTGCATGAATATTTTAAACCAGCCAAACCTACTTAAAAAGGGCAATCGTGGTCTTTTTAAGGAACAAATTTTAAATATGTTCAAAGATGACAGGGAAGCCTGGGCGTTGGAGAAAAACTCCAACAGATCCTTTTTACTGCTGAAATCTGTTGTTGGCATTGAACCTTATCTCACAGCAGTTAAACATCCCGGGGACAGATCATTGCTTACTAAATTTCATCTGGGTTCTATTCGTACAATGATCTGTTTCCCTCCGGGCCAGTTTGATCCCCATGCCCTTTTAACTTGCCCTTGTGATGACAGTTCACCCCAGACCTTGATACACCTGGTTTTATTCTGTAAATATTATGAAATCTTATGTAAAAGGTACTTATTACCACTTTTAAAAGCAAGGGGTTTTACTCAATTTCACCCTGCCTTTTTATATTTACAGTTATATTCTGACCAGGAAGTGATGCTGGCGGTCACTGGTTATTTTAAAGGTGCCTTACACTGGAATAAAATAATGTGTGCTTAGTAAATAATGGCGTTTAGGTTAGGCTGGGTTGTTAAATTTACAATGTTCTTAAACACTCACACATTTTTGGGAATGAATTGTGCTGTATTGTGTCTAATAAGGCTTTTAAAAGTTTTCATGTGGTTTTTATGTATATATTTTTATCTTGTAGGATTATGATATGTAATCGACTAGAGATGTTGTGCTAATATTATTATAACAATGTGGGCCCACGTGTTCTCGGCCAGTTGTTTACTTCTCACCAGACCAACAGGGATCTTAGGTCCAACAACCTCGGTCTCCTTGATGTTCCCAGAGTCAAGAGAGCCAGAAGTGCAGGCCGCTCTCTTACGAATGTGTGACGTTTCAATGCATGGTGTTACCATGCGGTAGGTAACAACACGGTTGTTACAACGACTGCGTTGTTACAACGCGTGGCTTTACATCGCAATTCGTTTCTACGAATTGCGCTAGATGGCGCGCTGGTCTTAGGAATAGTATAAATTACTATTCCCTCTCCAGTTAGCGCAACAGCAGTGAATGTGTTGGACTTAAAATCCAACACATTCCCTGGTGTTGCATGCCACCTAGCGCAAGTCGTAGAAATGAATTGCGATGTAAAGCCACGTGTGGTAAAAACGCGGTCATTGTAATGACCGCGTTGTTACCTACCTGCGTTGTAACAACAGCGTTGTAACCGCTGTTTCCCCTCTCTTACATACCTGGGACCTAAACGATGGAATGCTTTACCTATCGACCTAAGAATGGAAGTCAACTACATGAGTTTTAGAAAGAAACTGAAAACTCATCTTTTTCCTTAAGCCATTCCCCTTCCCATCCGTAGACTTCTGGCATTCTTAGCCTCTGATCATGATACTTACAGAAGCTCTCCAGAAAAGGCAGAGTACTTGATGAACTGGGAAAGTAGATATTTGGGGAACTAATTCACTTTTACTAAATCAGAAAGCTGGTATTAGTTAAACAACAGTTATTTACAAGCAATGAAAAACATTTGTTTGGGAAAATATACTTTGCTTGCCCAAAATAAAAATCTGGTATTTGAAACCAAAACGGGTGTATTTTTAGGAAGCGGAAATCTGGTCATTGCGGGAATTTTAGTTCATTTTGAAAAGATATGGATTATTTGCAGTCAGCTATTTAAGTGATAATTCATGCCTAGTTAGGTAGACCTGGTATTATGTCCTTGGCGTCAAAGTTCGTTTACTACATCGATGTTATTTCAGGACTCATTTTGCCAGAATTTAATTTGGTATTTTCACAGTGCTTTTCAAGTTGCGCCTATTGCTTATGTTTGAGGCTAGAGTTTATAGGATTACTGTGACCTAAATATGTCTCTTCTCTCCGACCCATTACGGTCTCTGTAAACGGTGTGGTAGGTCTCTCATTTTCCTGTCCTGCCCTTTCCAAGCATATTCTCATACACAATGTAATATATATATATATAGACATGTCAGTTGCCAATAGCCATCCTCTTGTTGGTACAGTCCTTTCTGCGTTCCATGTACACCCAAAACATTACATTGTGGCTAGACCATGTTAACAGTAACAGAATGTGAAATATAAGGTCATGAACAATTTTGGTGGTAATAAATAAAAGATAGTGGAATAAACATAGCAAAATGCTGTTTGAGTGACACATACATATGTACAAAACATACCGCATCTGCATATAAACATATTGCATCACAGAGGCTTTCAAATTAAGAGGAAAGTGGGGGCAAGTAAGAGGTAAAAAAACAATCAGCCAAAAATGTCAGTTACAGTCACCTTCAGTCAAGTAGTGAGGTCTTTGGGGCAAAATGTCAGTTACAGTCACCTTCAGTCAAGGAGTGAGGTCTTTGGGGCAGTGTTAAAACTACGGTGGAAAGAAACTGGGAGATTGTTCGTAAGAGGCTACAATCTATTATTTTTTAATGTATTGCGCATTTCTTTCATTCAGGTGCATCTTAATCGATTTTGTTTCCTAGACCCATTCATATTAACTAGTGTTATTTTAACTTGATGTTTTGTTAGTAGGACTTTTAAGATTGTAATTATTCACAGTAACATACCTTAAATTGAATTCATTGTAATAATTCGTGTGTGTTTCAAATTTCGACACTATGCTGGTACTGATACCCCTGGCACTTTGAATGTTAGTTTGTATAGTTTTCTTTTCAGACATACTAGTTTTTACCTCAAAACCTCCTTTCTAAAATGAACCGCATCATCTAGTCAGTGCAAAAAGCTAATTTCAATGGTTTCTAAGCATTCCAATGCCTAAATCTTCTTACTCAGAACCCCTAAGACTACACGTCTGTGCAGACACGCTTGAATTGTGATGTCTATGTTTGCAATAAAAGTAACACAGGCAATGCCATGATTGATGACTTGTTAGCCATCCATCCCTCTTTACCACTCACAGGTGTAACAGCCTCCTACGTTTAGATGATTGAACTACCTTTCATGACAAAAGTGGTACTTAAAAGAAAACAAGGGTAAAACCATGTCCATTGTCGCATGTAAAAGGGGAAAAAACTAACAGCGTGGAGTCAGTGTTTCCTACACTGCGAGTATAACGAGTTTCGATGGCAGAACTGGGCGTTCCTGAATGTTTCCGGATAAGGTTAAACTGCAGTCACTGCACCCTCAACCAGTCACAAACCAATTGTACTCGGGTGTTTTGCATTA
The DNA here is from genome assembly GCF_964204655.1 of Triturus cristatus. Lineage (NCBI taxonomy): Eukaryota > Metazoa > Chordata > Amphibia > Caudata > Salamandridae > Triturus > Triturus cristatus. The sequence goes on from NC_140583.1 coordinate 745,930,373, forward strand.
TCTGCGTTCGTGCAAAACTTTGCATTTTAAGAACCTTTCAAACTCCTTTAGTTGGGTCAAAGTTACAGCGCGAAGACTTTTAAAGACCTGTGCTTAGAAGTTAAACTCTAAATTCAGTCACACGTCCTTGGCATGTTAGATTTTTTGTTGGGCATGTGCAATTAATGTTTGAGGCTTGAGTACAGGCAGTGTGAATCGATTGACATACTGAAATGATTTACAAAAATGGGCTACTCCAATTCAAAAGCTGATATGGCTAAGCAATGAAGTAATTATGTTTCTTTGCACCACTAACAGGCATGTCATGCATCCTCAGTTAGGTGCTAGGTCTCTTTTTGGTGGGCTAGGAGCTTCAGTTTTCTGCCAGAGGCCATTTGATAGGAAAAAAAGAATAGCGAGAGGGTCTCTGTGATAGGAACCAACGGGCCTTCGCTGTTGATTCGTATATTTTGCATGATAAAGTAGCCCAAACAAATCAGTGATTTACTCATGGCACTGTTTGTTCTTACACTGAAACACTTTGCACAATGGTACTACTAATAGCATGGATTTGTTTTATTGAAACACTCTGGATCGAAGAGAAGTTGGCAAAAGCATGGTATGGTTGGCATTTTACAGTTGGAAAGACGTGCACTGATCTTGCCAATCACAATAAGGTATCCAACCAAATGAACCAGAAGAAGTCCTTCCACTGCTCCTTCATTTGGCATCAGGCCTGGGTCCTGCTCTTCTCATTTGGCTAACAAGGCTCTGTTTTGCCATTCCACCTCTACTACCTTGTCCTCTCCACCAGCATTATTGTCCAGTGTTCTTCAGCAGGGTGCCCCTGTTCAGCCAGTCTGACATTCTACCTCTACAAGCTCCTGGTCCACCCATAGGATTAGCATGTTGCTCTTCTCTCCCACAACCAGCCCTTGGGCCCTACTACTCACTGTGCTACCCAGTGTCCATGTTTGCAGCAGGCAGCAATAAAAAAATGCCAAAACGGTATAATTTACTACTAAAATCCAGGCAGCTAAGAACTCCTCTAAGGAGCTTTTCAAAACTGTGATAGCCTTATCAAAGTCTCCATGTGACACCCAATTCGCACAATACAAACATTTTGTGGACAAAATTGCCCTCTTTTTTCAAAACAAAGTTCAGACAGTTTATAATGAACTCTAAAAGACAGCATCTGACCCTGTGGGGGAACAGTGAAGATCTGTTGGAGGACATCTTTACACATTGCAGTCTGTCACGTTTCTCTGTTTTAGTGGCAGAGCAAGTGGCAGAGTTGCTATCACAGACTAAGTCGAGCTCGCCTCTGGACCCATGTCCCTCTTTTATTTTGCATCTGGCCCCCAAGGAGGTCAGTGTTTACTTGACCTCCCCTGATAAATGAGGTCACTAGTTCCGGGGTCTTTCCACAATCTTGGAAAAGGGCCTGTAGTAGGCCTATTTTGAAAAAAGCCACCTTGGATCCTACGGAGGTGAAACATTATCACCCAATTTCCTGTCTTCCACTACCTTCTCAAATCTTGGAGAAAGCTATGAACCTGGAATTAACAGAATACCTAGATCGCAACAACATTCTGGACCCCACCCAACACGGCTTTAGATCTCGGCACTCTACCAAGTCAGCCTTGATAATGGCTACTGAAGAGATCCACAAAGTGATGGATGGAGGGGGAAGAGCCGTTCTCATCCTGCTTCACCTGTCCGCTGCATTTGATACCGTAAACCATGCGGTACTGTTACGGCGATTCAAGGCAGCAGGCATTAGAGATAAGGCTCTAACCTTATTAATATCCTTTTTTGGCATCTAGGGAACAGCTGATCCATTGGGATGGCCTTAAGTCAGGAAACCTCTGCCTCCCGTGTGGAGTCCCTCAGGGCTCTACCCTGTTCCCGACATTGTTTAATTTATATGTGACACCTCTGGCAAGACTAATTAAACACCACGGTCTCATGCTGGTGTTGTATGCAGACGACACCCAGTTAGTGATATCAGTCATGCAAAGTGTGGACATTACAGCTGTCAGGTTCCGTAATTGTCTAAATGCAGTGATGTAATGGATGAACTCAAACTTTTTATAGCTCAACACGGAAAAGATTGGGGTCATTGAATTTGGTCCGAAGCCCTCTGTTTGGAGTCAAATATGGTGGCGTCCTGAGGCCGGGAAATTTTCCTGACCCCGTGTCCAAGGCTAGGAACCTTGGATTTATGTTTGACAGTGATTTAAAACTCGCTCAACAAATGAATCAAGTATCTTCTTCCTGCTTTTTCACACTGAAAGTTCTGCGCAAGAGTCTGCCATTTATCCTAATTACCCTTAGTAAAATGGTAGTTGGAGCCCTGGTTCTCTCCAGAGTCGATTACTGCAACGCTTTATACCTGGGAGCAGATAAAGGTCAGATCACCAAACTCCACTCATTGCAGAATGCGGCTGCTCGTGTACTACTTGATCTCCCCAAACAACACCCCACGTCTGCCAGCATCAAACAGCTTCATTGGCTTCCGGTGTGGCAGAGAGTGGATTTTAAGACCCTCTGTCTTGTACACAAGGCTCTGTATGGAGGAGGAGCTGCTGATATTCAGCATCTATTTCCCTGGTATTCACCACAACGCTGCCTCAGGTCAGCCAATACAGGACTGATACTGGTCCCTAGGATAAAAAGAGCCAGATGGGGAGGAAAACTGTTCTCCTACCAAGAGGCCAAACTGTGGAACTCCCTCCCCACTCTAATCAGACTACAATCGAACAGAGCTCTTTTTAGAAAATTGATAAAGACGTGGCTCTTTCCCTAGCTCGAGAATCATTAGCGTGGGCTTCAGTTATTTACCTACCTCAGCGCCAAGACGCCTCGGCAATAGTGCGCTTTATAAGATCTCAGTTTGCCTCTCCTGACCATCCAACTCCAAAACTTCCAGGTGCTCCAGGAGCAGAATCATGTTGTTTGAACTCACCAGCACTAGCCCTGGGTCTGCACTTATCTCTCTGCGCTTCCCGGCAGCTCTGTTTGGCCAGTCTGTCTCCTGCAACTACTAGGCCCTCTACTCTAGCATGAACATCCTCTTCTCTCTCACCCACACCAGCCCCATGTCTCTGCTCTCCAACCTTCTTCTTTAGGTCCACTGATCCGTCCAGCTTCAAACTCTCCCAAGCAACTCTAGCTTCCTGCAGCAGCAACAACACTCGCTGAACTCTTCCAAAGCAGACCCTCTGCTGAACATTTTCCTCTTGCCTAATAGGCGCTGGAAGTAGAGTCACTGGGGGTGCTGTAGCACTCCCTAAATAACCATGCTGCAGTTTAGGAGGTGAATGTGCAAAAAAGGCTTTACATTTGGTTTTTATCTGGTAACATTTGCTGTGTTTTAAAGATAGAAGTCAAATGGCAGGCAATATCTTCTGCCAAATGGCTGTTCATTCTTTAAACATGGAGATTGGAGAATACTTTCTCTGACTACAAAGTGAGATGCTTTTGTAAAGTGAGCAATGTGGCAATCTTGCAGGGGTATGGGTAGTGTTAAAGGAAGTGTTGTAGGTTGTGACCTTTTTGAAACACACAATAACTTTTAAAAACCCATCAATCAACTGTATAAATGGTTCAGAATATATCATCAGTTCGGAAAACACACGAGGCACAATTTCTTGTAGTTCTTAAGTGTGATGGAAGCAAAGATTTTAATAGGGTCAAAAACAATTTAAAACATACTTATTTCCATGAATCCCTGTTTCTCCACATTTTTGTGTGCACGCTGAGCTCTATATGTTAGCTGCCCAGTTGCAATGGTTCCTTAACTAGAATGGGTTGGGCCCATAATTAGTAAGGCTTGGCCTACTTGACATCAAACAACTACACACATGCCATACTGATACCAATTCACCATCTCACATCATGATCACAAAAAGCACTTGATATGATCATATATTTTATTTTTTCATTTGTTATTTTGTATCATTTTTTTTCAGAAATTACCAAAATGCATTATTCATCTATTAGAACATCAATTTATAACAAACCAATACACAACATAGAGCCACGAAAACATTATTACATTACATGAGATTCCTTACAACAAAAGAACAAGTCAAATAAAACGTTAGACAATACATCAATATAAATAACCTAGTACATAAATCTTGATAGCTCCAGTTCTGTGATTTCTAAAGACAATCTATCATTTTGTCAAACAAAAAACAAAACAACGCCCTTTAAGCTGGCGTTTCAACACCCTGCTTATATATTCCTTTAACAAGGGCAATACCAAACAGTGTACCAAATGGGGTCAATATACACCATCCCAGTTATTCATTATATTACTTCACATCATGGGCCTCTACTGGACGAGGCTGTTAATCTCCGCGCTGTAACCCACAGCGCGGAGATTAACAGCCCCGTCCAGTGTTCCTTCAAGTAGAAGTGAATTTATACACATTACCGGGAAGCGTTTGTTGGCTCTCATGGTTGGGAAGGACTTTCCCATTACAATGTCTTATTCTATTGTGAAGCTGGGGCTACTCCTGAGTTGAAAAAGATAATCAAGCAGGAGAGACTAATTTTGGATATAAGAGCTCATTGTGTGTTCTGAGTCCTGAGGAGAACCCTGTAAGACACATAATAGGGTTTGAAATGCGTTGACTGTTGTTTTTCCAAGCAAGTGTTCTACGCAAGCATCTACCGTGGACGCTCATGATGTGAATTAATGTAAGGAATGTCATCATGTTTTTGTGTCTCTGTGTTGTGTAATGGTTTGTGAAAAATTGATGTTCTAACAGATGAATAATGCATTTTGGTAATTTCCCCAAAAAATGATACAAAATAACAAGTGAAAAAATAAAATATATGGTCATTACAAGTGCTTTGTTTGGTCATGATGTGAGATGGTGAATTGGTATCAGTATCATCTGCAATGGTTGGCACAGTGGCTAGAGGGAGTGAACGCGGAGGGTACCTTTCTGATGGAACCGGGCACACACCGTAGTTTATTGTTGGCTAAACTGCTGGATCCTGTGATTACTGTCCCATACCTATTGACTTTGCAAAATATAGCTTTGCAGAGCTGGAAATGATGCCTGGCTAAATAGAGGGTGTCCCCGAGGTGTACCCCTATGCTGCCACAAGTAGACCTACCCCAAAATGACATTCATGGCAGAGCAGTTGACGCCTTGGACGGAGACAGGGTTGGAGACTGTGGGTAACTGTTACCAAGATAAAACGCTGATCCCCTTTGAGGAGCTGGTGGATAGTTGTGGTCTTCCCCCAGGTCAGTTCTTACAGTACGAGGCCCTGATTCGCACCTTTCGGCAGCTGTGGGGAATGGGTAGGCGGGAACCGGTGTCACATGCTGTGCTGCACTCATTGATCACCCTGGGCACTGTGGGACATCAAGTGAAGTGGTTCTATGTCACCTTACTCGCCACGTCACTCACCCTATTACGGGAGTTGAGGGGGAAAAGGGAGATTCTTAGATAGAGAACTTACAGATGTAGAGTGGGGCAAGATTTCCTAAGAAGACCTCCCGAAACACACATGTGAAATATACACAATTCAACTTTGTGCATATGACCTACATGATGTCCCATCACCTCAATGTCACTTCTGGTGGGGGAATACGAAACTGTCCTAGATGTGCCCATATCGATGCTGACTTCATACGTACGACTTGGGGCTGTACAAATCTACATGCGTTCTGGGAAGCGATTCTAGCCACGATGGAGGTCTGTCTGTTGGGATTCTTCCCCCGGCCACATAAGCATAAAGTTGGGAATAGACTAATAGACCTAGCCATGGCACTAGCCAGAGAATTGAACTGGAAATCTACCGTCGGGCCACAAGCGGCAAGCTGGAATCGGGACATAATTAGCTGGGCTGGAGCTGAAGGTAGAGCACTGAGCTGAGAGGAATCGAGGGGAATATGGAAGTGGCCTATAGCGGACGAATGGAAAGTGGCTTTGCTAGCTTCAGAAAACCAGACACAAACAAGTAGTGAGGGAGAGGGAAGTGGGAGTGCGCCTGAATGATAGGAAATACCCTACCATAGCAGCCTCATTACTTTGATAAGCCTGTTCAGCAGAAGCTGTCACCAAACAGCATGAGCGCTCATAACAGAGGGATAAGACATGAGGGGTGAGATGGGCATGGATATAACTGAGGGGCCCTCCCTGCCCACCAACGATCATTCCTTAGCTGCTCCCCCTACCCCAAGTAAGTTCCCCTAGGAACATGCATACACCACCCTTCTGCACAGGTTTTAGTTATTAGATTGGTTTTAACGTTAATCCCTTAAAACTAGATGACATTGCTTAGCCCTGGTCTGGAGCTGGCGGCTGCCCAAATAGAAGAGGCTGGTGAAAATGGGTTGAATAATTGTGAATTAATGATAAGTCAATACTTATAGATCATAACTCTGTAAAATGTACTGAAGAAACAGAACATCATCAATTATCTTTTGAAGTCAGAATTCATTTAGTATGTATGTGCCTTATGTGCAAAAGACATATGTAAATGAGGAATTGATGTATACATGTGTACTAAAGTACCAAAATATAAAATGTCAATAAAAATGTGTTTTAAAAAAAGAATTATTGCGTGCATGCTGTGTGACTGTAAAACGGTACGTCTGGGCAAATGTAGTAGCCATTTCAATGGAGAATGACCTGTCAGTAAATTATACTGTACAACCAAACTATGCTTTCGTAATATGTTTGCAATACTGTTTCCTTCCTAAAAAGCACCACGAGCTTCATGCTACACTCTTGCTGCTCTCGTGCTGAATACATGTGCCACACTTGTTCTTTTCAAAACGCTTTGATATTTCACAATCCCCATTATTTCAGTGATGTACCTTTGATGGCAGTACCCCCACTCTGAAAATTGTTCAAGCACCCCTGTCTTGCCCTAGTGCACTCATAACAGTAACACAAGTATATGGGCATATGCAAATCTCTCTTTTTCCATCAGTTCTTTCTCTGTACAAAGCTGTGCATTCTAAAAAGTCTTCTGAAAATACCTAGCTCTTATTGCGGCTCTAAATATTTGCCCACTCCAAAAAAATACAAGCTATACCAAGTTTCCCTTGTCACAGCACCCCAGTTGCACATTTGGAACAGAGGAGTGAGAGTGAGAGGAGTGATTCCGATATAATGTGAAATCGCCAGATGCCTGTACCGTTTTCATATGAACTATGCTGTGAAATGTTGGAAATATAATTGAGTGAATTTTGTTGCTTGGCCGCTGTTTCTTTTATTCTGCCATCTAACAGTGATGTATAGAAAATAGAAGAGCGCAAAAGTGTATTAGAGCAATTCACAACTCCACACAGCTTTTGCTTAAACCTTTCAAACTGCAATGACCTAGACCTTTCAATGTATTTTAGTCTCCCCTCCCTACCAGGCAAACTTCTTTTGCACAAGATGGCGCCACGACACCCTGAAAGTTCCAACTGCACACACTACACAGCTCCCTTTCCACCCCCCCCTCCCTTCCACACCCTGACATTAATACAGTTTCCATTTGCAGATGTCCCACTATCGATGGGCTGTGCTTGGCTGGAAATCCGCCTACTCTATAGGTTGTGTGCAGAGTAATCTTTCTCTACGGGAAGCTGGAGAAGTTGGGAAATTTTGCCCTCCTTCACTGTCAGGTTTCCTGACTATGCACTTAAAAAACAAACCTTTGCCCACAACGTGTGGATACCGCATCCTTCTTAACAAATATTTTGTTTTCTATATAGGGGAAATGTCATCTGACCACATGCTCTCCCTGCACCAGAGTTCCTTATTTCTATAGTGTGGCCAGAAATGTACGGGGGCAGATTTTAAAGCCCCTTGCGCCACTTTTGAGTCACTTTTAACATGGGAAAAGTGACGCAAAAGTGGCGCAAGGGCTTGTAAATCTGCCCCATGGTATTTATGGGTGTGTGAAGTAGTACTTCTACAGTACTACTTCACACACTCATAAATGCCTTTGAGAATTGGCACCATAAATATTTTGACAGAATTGATGCAACATTCTATTCTACAACCTTCCTTGTATGATGTCTCATTTTTAAGTAACTGCTAATATCATCACAGACAGCCTCCTTGCATGTATTCAATCAGTGTTTTGTTAGTTACGATGTGCCTCCAAGAATATTTCTTTTAGTGAACATGGTGCATTAAAATGAAACCTCTCTGGCCAACATTTTTCCCTCAGAATACAGACTGGTATGCAATTCATTTCAAGTTTGTCTCGCGGGCAGCTCCCAGAATACAAGTTGGCCAGAATTAATCTTATAATGCAAGACACAATACAATTATATATTGGAAATCACCGAAATCAAACAGATTTTTCAAATAAAAAACCGCTGCCTTTCTGTATTCCACTCTGAACAGGAGCATGTTTGTACAGCCATATGGAGCGACCCTGCGTTTGACACATGCCAAATACTGGTGGGAGCCAGTCCATATATCGAAGCCTGCAGCCGAGACCTGTGTCACTGTGAAGGTGACGGCGTATCATTCTGCCTCTGCGCGACTGTGACTGAATACTCGCGGCAGTGTTCACATGCGGGTGGGAGACCTCAGAATTGGAGACGGCCAGATCTATGCTGTAAGTTTCTGGTAGATTGAAGACTTGCTGTGTGAACTGATTTCAAATGTCAGTCATGTTAAATACATTTTGAGGTGGGACTCCAACACCATCACTTACAATTATTCACTGTATAACACCACGTTACACCATTTATAGGAGACTTTGCCTCTGTTTGAGCAGAAACCTATTTGACTTCTTGATTTAAATGCACAGGCTCATCAAGCAGAGCTTCATTTGTTAAAAAAAATAAGTGCTGGGGTCCCAAATTTTGTTGAAAAGCCAGCAGGCTGCACAATCGAAGGTAGGGGTGCTGAATACTAAGGCCACATAGTCTTGATTTCTTCCCCTACCTCTTTAATCCATCATCAAACACTTCCTGCCTCTTTATCTCCCTTTTGCAGGTGCTTTTCCATCCCTGCTTTCTCCCATTACCACTGTTTTTCTGTCTTCCGTTCCTACGTCTTTCCCCCTGTTCTGATTTTCTCTCTTTTAGACTGATTGATACACAATCTAACCCTCCCACCAAGGGCCATTATGAGAGCTCACAGGCTCTCTGTGCTGAAATGGCTAACTATTTTCATTCTAAGATTGCCTCATCCACTCCTCTCTGGAGAATCTTAATGGCAAGTCTCCTAACGATGACCAAAATATCAATCCTTCATCCAATAGCCTTTGCCACCTCATGGAAAGGGACCACTGCCTTTCTGCCTTTTCTCCCCTTTCAAATGAACAGACTGATCAGCTTCTAGAAGGGATTAAATCAGCCCCCCCTCTGGAGCCTCGCTCCCCTAAACTGATGAGGTTAGGCAGGGAGTTTATTGTACCCCACCTAATAGCGACTCTTAAGTTAGTCATCAACACACGATGCTATCCACTTAACTGGAAAACAGCGGCCATCAAGCCTCTATTAAAAAATGACGACCTTACAGATTTAAAAAACTGTCTACCCATCTCCTTGCTTCCTGTACCTGCCAAGATCCCAGAGAAACATTGTAATACACAACTGAGTGTGTGTTTAGAGCAACAACAACTACTGGATCCTTCTCAGTATGGATTCAGAAGCTGCCATGGGTCTGAAACTGCTTTAATAACTGCAGCAAATAATATACACACTTGGGTTGATGCTAGGCAAACCGTGCTGCTGATCCTATTGGATTTGTCTTCAGCATTTTACACCATCTTGCCAAATAAGTTGATTAACCAGCTAGAACAAATAGGGGTCACAGATTGTGCACTGAAGTTGCTGGCTCCCTTCCTAACTGATAGATCACAAAAAGTTAAATTGGACCAATTTTACTCAGACCCAATCCTCAATTGCTGTGGAGTCCCACAGGGGTCCTCCTTGAGCCCCACCCTCTTTAAAATATATATCTCTCTATTGGCAAAACTGGTTAGATCCTTCGGGCTGAAGCTAATATCATATGGAGATAACACACAACTAATTGTGTCTATCACAGAAGATATAGAGGCCTCAGCTGACAATTTTAAATACTGTATGATGTTGGTGGCATTCTGGATGAGAGACAATTACCTTCAATTAAACAGTGACAAAAGAGAGATTTTGATGTTTGGTAATCATCGCCCCGAATGGATCCACTCATCGTGGCCAGAAACTTTGGGATAATGTCCATCTCCGGTTGAATCAGCAAGGAATATGGGTGTCATAGTTGACACCAGTCTATCTTTCAAACTCCAGGTTAATACAACTGTGTCGTCTTGCTTTTGGGTCATAAGATCCCTTAGAAAGATATTCCGATTTATTTCTCTTGCGGCACGGAAGCAAGCTGTTGTATAATTAATTTTATTGAAGATAGATTATTGCAATGCCCTTTTTTTTAAAGTTATAAATAGGGCCTCCATCAATAAATTACAACTGGTGCAGAATGCAACAGAAAGACTGGTCTTAGATGTTCCAAAATACCATTCAATTTCGGCTGCCATCAAGAAATTGCACTGGCTCTCAGCAGAAAAAAGAAGTTTGTTCAAAGCCTTGTGTATTGTCCATAAGGCACTACACTACTCAGGACCAGAGGGAATCAGGCACAACTGTGTTCAGCCAATAAGAATCGGCTGATTGTCCCTAGGTATAGGAGGTCACGATGGGTAGGAGGAGTTTTCTCAGTCACAGCAGCCAAGCTATGTATCACTCTTCCTCAATCTATTTCCAGTATAGAACCATATCTTCCTTTTCATAAGGTTTTGAGGACCTGGCTTTTTGTTTTGTAAATCTGACCTACCAAGATTCATTGCTCCTACCAGATAGTTTAACTATTACAGCGCCTTGACGCCTTCAGGTATATGTTCGCGCTATACAAATTGGTCATTCATTAATTCATTCTCTTTCTCTGGATTAAAATGTGTTGCAGAAAAGTGCTGGTCCCCAAAAATGAGTGCCAGTGGGTCCCACTTGCAACCGCCAGTGCAAATTAAACACTGTCATCAAGGCTTTAACTCATGGGTGAGAGTTGCCACAGGCCCACACTCACAGAGAATTGTATCTGCTTTCACAAAGCGTCCAGACATATCTGCTCGTCCAGACTCCTACTTGCACGAATCTCATGCATAAGGAAAACCAGATCCCGTGTTTTTGAGTCTTCACCTACATTGCTCCTAAAGCGTTGAACAAACTGTTGCTACACATAACAGCCTCCTTGCTTCTTGAATCCCGCAAGAATACTCGGCTTTTCAAGTGGTCCTACTAGGCCGTAGGTGTGCCTAGACTCACACAGGCTCAGTGCCAGGATACCCTACCGGGTGATAGTGCGCTCCACAACACAAGACCCCTTTCTACCCTTCTCGTTTACCACCCTGCTGTCTCTTGTGTAATATAATGTTAAATCTAAGTAACATCTTTCATAAATGTCTGATCATTAAACAATTACAAATGTATATATACAGTATTTGTGTGAAGACCACTACACAATGAATTATTAATAATACCACTACAGACTCTAATATTGGATAGCTTTCATGATTTGTTAAATACAGTTTCTTGAGGTTTACAAGTTCATGGTTTAGAGAGTTAGGTTGTTATTGGAGAAGGTATATTTTCTCTTTTTGCAACAGGATCTTCTTTAGAGTTTTTATACCTTTTGAGATTTATTAAAGTTAGCAATCATTTGCCGACAGGAACATAAGCAAACATCAATGAATGAGTAATATTCTATTTACTCTGATGCATCCTTCTTCATTCCATATCCATTATGTGAGGCATTAACACCCATCCGCATACCCACCGCTGCAAACACCAAACGAAAACAAGATCTCACACTCAAACACCCTGCATTCCCAGCATCCTTAGTTGAGTACCACGAACCCACTTACATGTGAATGGAACTTCTTTCACCGAGCAGTGAATTAGTGTCTGTGTACTCAACCATTTCAATAAGAAACGAAGTACGAGTACATGAAATACAACTGCAGAGGACATATACTCCACCTGTTTACTAGATAAAATCACAAAACGCAATGTGTCTTTGTTTCTGAAACGTATTTTTACAGAAAGACGTAAATTGACAACAATATCTAAGACTGTCTAAACCCAGATACAATTACAAAAGATCAAACTTAAAACAGCTGTAAAAACCCTACTTTAGACTGCAGGCGACCATCTTCATTAAGGGGCGCCACATCAAGGGTCGCTACAACTATATATAAGCTTAGCAATAAAATAAAAAGTTTTATCTAGCATTTTATTTTTAGAAGGATTTGAGGTGCTTAAGAATCTCACTTAGGGGCTTATAGAGCAAGAACCCTGCTACAAAACGACAAAGCTCCTTTCTAGCGAAACTCACGGCTCCCCTGCCTCTCTTATTAAGAGGTGGGGGAAGCCCAGGTGTAAAATGGCAGAGCCCCCGATGGCTCCACTGTTGGAGCCCTTGAGTCACTGATCTGCTACAGAGCTGGATGGTTACAGTGGCGGCTTCACCACCATATTTAGGGTACAGCTCCCAAAACTGTATTTTTTTCTGCCTCAGATTGGCATATCACGTATGGCAGTCCTAGGCAGGAACACAGAACAAGCATTGGCAAAGCTAATAGGTCTCGTCTTTGGGACCTAGTGGTTTGGCCAGTGGTTTTTAGCCATGCTGTACAGCATCCACCATACTGTACAGCATGGCTTACGAAAACAAACAAAATAAAAGCGCTATGACGCAGAGGCTGTGTTGTTTTTTAGGCGTGCACACCATATGTGGACGTGCCTAAAAAAATGACTCGAGTGTTTTTTTTTATTTGCAGAGTTGGACTGATAAATGGAAAAAGATATAAGCAGCAGAAAAGCATTTTCTAGTTTATGTGCGGGGCATCACTGAGGGTGTGGGTAAATTAAGTATCACACAGGAGGCGGATGGGGGAAGCATCAAAAAGGACGTGGGTGGGCAAACAATACAGATGGGGAGCGTGGGGTGAAACACAGAGAGCATGAGCGGCAGGAAGGAACATAGGGTTATATTATCAAGAAACGGCGTTAAAATTATCGCCGCTTTAGCGGCAGAAAACTACCGCTAAAGTGGCGATAATGGGCTTGATAATATGCCCCTGAGAATTCCCATAGAAGTCCATGTTCTGGTTTCAACATGGGCTTCTATTGGAATTCTCCAGGGCATATTATCAAGCCCATTTTCGACGCTTTAGCGGCAGTTTTCTCCCGCTAAAGCGGCAATAATTTTAACGCGGTGCTTGATAATATGCCCCATAGAGTACGTGGGTGGATGGGGAGGAGTAACCCGAGAGAGAGAACAACACAGTGTGGGCAGAGGCAAAGCACACTGATAGGAAAGCAAAGGGGGGGCAGTAACAAGAGCCCGTGTAACATAGATGGACAAGAGAAAAGCACATGGGCAACAGAGAGCAACAGAGAGTGTGGCCAGGACAGAAAATTACACAAGGGAGACAGCTGGTAAACATATGCCCTCTCCTGGTGGGCTTAGACTAAAATACAAATGTAGTGCTTGAATAGCAAGCAGTAAAAGAACACAAGTAGTGCATCTATGCTCCAGGGGAGGGACACCACAAAAAGAGTGAGCAAAGCCCACATAAGCTAATGCATGGAATGGAAAGCAAGCAAATGAGAGTCACTGTAAATCCAACCAATGGTAAACAGTGGGCAGGCTCTAAGCACAATGTAAACTGACTATAGGTCTTTTTACCAATAGACTGCTTGCACTCTCTTGTAGGCGCGAGCTAAAATGGCCCTGACTCACTACATAGAGAAAATCTCTCTGCTGGTCAGTGACATTAATATTTTGTTCTGCCAAAAGAAAGAAGGTCCAACAATATCTGGCATTCAGTTTTACAGAAAGTATATCTGCCACACTGGTAAATGCAATTTTGGCTTTACGGTCCCCACCGGCAGGCTGTTTGAGCAGTCTTCTGTTGTGAAGATGGACAGTAGAGCCTCTACCAGATTATTGCCTCAGAATGAGGCCAACTATCAAGGGCTAAATGAAGCACTTGCCCACCCATAGTATAATTTAACCCTTGCCTAGCAGCCCATACTATACATGCCGCTGACACAGGGGTTTTTCTCTGTACTTTAGGAACTTTTTCTACTTTTCTACTCTGGATTACCGTGCCTGTTTGAGTGCAGACCCATCAACATGAGTGGCACAAGTTTTGAATATTTATTTTCATTAGATTGCAAGAGTCCTGCAGTGCTATGTTTAACAGGTCAATGTTTGATCTCCAAGAAAGAAAAAAGAAATGTGGTGCATGTTTAACTATGCTGCGAACTCTAAGAAATTGTTACCTTTCATCTGAGCATATGTGGGTACCCTGTAACATAAAGGTCTAATATTTTGGGGGACACACTGATTTCCCATGGCTTCTAGGGTTTCTGAGTGTACCAATGTAATTTTTATGAAAACACCAAACATTGGGCCTTATTTACAACGAATTAACGGGGCGCGGTGCTGCAAGCCATTTGGCTGCATCACACTGCGTTAATCAGATGAAAAGGGATGTGTCCTATCTACAATGATATGATGAAGACCTTTGCTCTCCCCTGCGCTGGCTCACAATTAGCTGCCATGTGCTGATGCAGGCACCCTTGCACCATGGTGCAAGGGTGCCTGCATCACAGGGATGATTGTTTTTGTGCACAAAAGTAATCACAAGGGGATTTCCTCTTCCTATGTGTGCTGCGGAATTCAGCATGCATAAACAGAGGAAAAAAAGGAGGAAAAAAGGCAAACATTTCTTCTTGTTGCACCTCCCGACACCTCCCCTGGGGAGGCCTAGCATTCTGACGCATTTTCAGGTTGATGATTTCTCGTAAATCTGGAAATACGACAGGAGCCATGGGTGTTGCGTGGGAACACCCACAGCAACACCCATGGTATGTCCCTTTCACACAAAGTGCTGCATGTGAAGGGTCCATATTTAGAAGGACACAAAAAGCCACGCTCCTTGTAAATATGGGGCAGCAGGTTGTGCCACCCGTGCGTCACAAAGAGTGATACACCGGCGGCGCAAGGGGCTTGTAAATAGGCCCCAATGTATATACAGCCTACATGAGCCAAGAGAAAAATAGAACATTCTTATATATCTTTTGGCTCCAGTTCCTGCATTCTGAAGAGGTCCTTGGTGGGCTCTTTATCAGTAAAAATGCCCTTGGAATGGCTCGGATCCTTATATTCTCTCTCTCTCTCTCTCTCTCTCTCTCTCTCTCTCCCTCTCTCTCTCTCTCTCTCGCTCTCTCTCTCTATACACTTGCTATCCATATCCCATTTTTATGATGGTTTCCACGACGTGAAACGTGACCAAAAAAAGGTGTGTTGCTTGGTGAGAAAGTATGGTGATGAAACATTGCACTCACATGAGGATCATGAGAAACATGATTCTTGCCCGCACACAAGCCAACCATTAGAAGACAAGTGTGTTGGATATTTTGATCAACAATACAAAGCCAATTGCAGAACTACAGTTGAGGAGCAGCTGATAAATCATGGAATGCATCTTTGGTAAACAATATGTGCCATATCTTAATATAGATGCATAACATAGATAAAATTTAGGACATAAGTTATGGATTTTTATAAGGATACATACAAATTAGGTAGATCTGTATAGTCATCAGGTACAAATGTCTTGTTTCTTAGGTTGCGTATAATAGGTCATACGTGAAAGGCTATGGAGCACCCTTAGATACACAAACACATGAAATTTGTGGTAATGCACTCGATAGAGTGAAATAGTTTCAATGGTAGCAGGTCAGAAAGTTGGGAAGAAGCTGGGGTAATTTATGGGATTACTGAGAGTAAAATACAGGTGTATAAGTAATTTCTTTTCAGCGTTTCAGGACCACCTGTCGATTGACAGCTGGACAGCAAATCCTGATAAACAAGAGTAGTGAAGCATTATAATTCAATGCTTGTAATAAGGTCACATTTAGTTTTATAGGAAATGTAGATAGTGGGATTTTTTTTAAGGGTATCTCAGGGAAAGGGAGAAAAAAATAAAAACAAAAGCAGCCCATTCATTCTAAGGCAAAGGCCGAACTTGCAAGTGCTTCAGTTGTTCAGGAATACCAATCGATACAAGATTAATGGATGCACTGCATGAGACCTGTTTGGTTTGCCCATCCGCAATGGAGTGAGCACTTGAATGTGCTTTTTGGAATATAAACGTTAACGTCAGCATTAACTTTTCTTTATTTTTTCCTTCCAGACAAGCAGTGCCCTGACACCATGCAGTACCAGGAATGCGGTTCCCCATGCAAGAATGCCTGTTCCAACCGTGAGCGCACTGACCTCTGCGACGAGCACTGCGTGCAAGGATGCTTCTGTCCTCCAGGTCAGTTTAACCTTTGAACTGATGTTCACCCTTTCAACCATTACAAGAATAACTGGCATGCTGAAGCACTGCTGTCAAAAAGTACCCATATCGGTTATGCCAGAAACATCTGTGGCCCAAGAGTTTGTTACAATTCTTATAAACCTTTATTTTATTTTCTATAATAATAGTTATACGGTTGAGTTTTTAATGAATTATCAGTCTCATCATCACCACTTGAAAATGCGGCATGGCTTGCTTTTGGTATGTCTGCGGAAGCACTGCCGTCCACTCACACAGAGACCCACTAGTTTGACCAGGAGAACCATCGAATACTGAACTGAAAATGTTTCATCAGTCCTTAATGGAGCACATTTCACATCAGCATGACACTTATAGGAATAGAGAGCTGAATGCAGTGGTAACCATCATTGGTATGCCCAGACGGGGGTCTCTTGCTCACTTTGCCACTGGATTCAAGCTAGCCTGGCTGATGAAGGGTGTTACCCCAAAACCGTTCCCAGGATGCTTGTTTCCGGTTCAGGGAAGACATGGCTTGGCAGTTGGGGCTGGACTGTTCCCATGAGGCACAGGGTCAAGACTGATTTCCATATAGCGGGGTCTGAACTGAGGTGGCGAAGTGAGCTAAAGAATGATGATAGATTCAACCCAGATATGTGACTGGGGGTAAGTGTCTGAAAAGTTTCAGTGCTATGTTCATCATCTCCTTGTGTTTGCACATTTCACATCAGCATGCCACTTATAGGAATAGAAAGCTGAATGCAGTGGCAAGCATCTTTGCAAACTGGTCTCAGTATAATGAAATCGCCAGAATAAAACAAAGGAGGAAAACAGATGGGGCTGATGCACCATAATCACAACAGAATGGCAAATGAGTCTCGTGTTTTTATTTAGCCTATTCAACGTTCTATTTTTCTCAAACAGACTCCCGAAGAGGGAATTAGTTTGAGAAAAACAAAAACACTAATGGCCTTTAAGCACACTTTCCCCTGCATGTCTACATCCTTGTATGATTTCCCTGCCTGGTTGTTCCATGCTTCACAGGGTGTATGCCCCTGGAATATCGAATTAGGGCTCTCAATGGCACCAACTATTGTGGACACAACATTGAAGAACAAAACTTTGGCAGGTAAGTATGTGCAGAGGTTCTATTATTGACTCCACAGATATGTATCTTCAGGCCATATATATCTTGAAGGTGCGTAGATGTGGAGTTAGGAATAGGAAATCTACGCTTCCTCCAAATGGGGATGTATGACGTTACAACGCACACTTTTACAACGCATGCACTTACAACGCATTTTTTACAACGCATAATCCATTACAACGCATGACATTACAACGCATGACACTACAACGCATTTTTAAAAAATACCTTTACAACGCATTGCCATTACAACGCATACTACCTTTACAACGCATACCATTACAACGCATTATATTAAATTACATTTAAGGTAAGTATTAGATAGTATAGGGGTAAAAATTACTATTCTAACTCCAGGGGGTGCAACAGTAGGGTTAGTGTTGGATAGTATAGGGGTAAAAATTACTATTCTAACTCCAGGGGGTGCAACAGTAGGGTAAGTGTTGGATAGTATAGGGGTAAAAATTACTATTCTAACTCCAGGGGGTGCAACAGTAGGGTAAGTGTTGGATAGTATAGGGGTAAAAATTACTATTCTAACTCCAGGGGGTGCAACAGTAGGGTAAGTGTTGGATAGTATAGGGGTAAAAATTACTATTCTAACTCCAGGGGGTGCAACAGTAGGGTAAGTGTTGGATAGTGTAGGGGTAAAAATTACTATTCTAACTCCAGGGGGTGCAACAGTAGGGTAAGTGTTGGATAGTATAGGGGTAAAAATTACTATTCTAACTCCAGGGGGTGCAACAGTAGGGTAAGTGTTGGATAGTATAGGGGTAAAAATTACTATTCTAACTCCAGGGGGTGCAACAGTAGGGTAAGTGTTGGATAGTGTAGGGGTAAAAATTACTATTCTAACTCCAGGGGGTGCAACAGTAGGGTAAGTGTTGGATAGTATAGGGGTAAAAATTACTATTCTAACTCCAGGGGGTGCATCAGTAGGGTAAGTGTTGGATAGTATAGGGGTAAAAATTACTATTCTAACTCCAGGGGGTGCATCAGTAGGGTAAGTGTTGGATAGTATAGGGGTAAAAATTACTATTCTAACTCCAGGGGGTGCATCAGTAGGGTAAGTGTTGGAAAGTGTAGTGTAATATTATGCGTTGTAATGGTATGCGTTGTAATGGTAGTATGCGTTGTAATGGAATGCGTTGTAAAGGTAGTTTTTAAAAATGCGTTGTAGTGTCATGCGTTGTAATGTCATGCGTTGTAATGGATTATGCGTTGTAAAAAATGCGTTGTAAAGGTAGTGCGTTGTAAAAGTTGCGTTGTAAAGGTTGTTCCCCTCCAAATGGACTTAACGTTTGATATTTTGTGCCTCAATATTCTGCCCTAATGTATAATGATATATCATGACATCCCTTGCCTCATTAATCCGTAGTCCAGCACCCACAAGGTATGAAGTGAAAATCAGAAGGGATAGCCCCTCTTACAAGGATGAGGCACAGTGATCCAGATTAATCACTATCCCTTCTCTACATTTTCGAGGTGAAATCTGCATTTCTATCTTCAGAACGGCGAATAAATCAACATTGCATTTCTTATGGAAACCTGGTTGAGCGAGCACTCAACCCCTATACTAGACGTGCAATGACCTCAAGCAACTCTGTATTGAACAGACCCATAGTAAAGGCTCAACTTGAGACGCAACCATTACTAGAAGTGAACTTTTCTCCCTTTGGTCCATCTTACCTATAGACTGGTTGGATCACCATCAAATACTGTTCACTCTCAAATGACGCCACATATCCTTCCCAACACCATGTAACAAAAGCATGCACTGGGCTAGGAACCTCAAGCAAATCCCACTAACTGAGCTTGATTCAGGATCAGAGCTCAACTACGTTCACAACCCCTCCTTCACACCATTGATAACCTCACTGCTCGCATTAGCTCATCGATGACAGATGTTCTCGACCGGGTTACACCACTCTAACTGAAAAGATCGACAATAATCTAATCCAGATCCTGCTCCAACTTAGACCTTAACAACGAAAGAAAATAATTTAGACAGACAAAGAGGTTATGGAGACAGAACCCTTCACTGGCACACCTTTCACTTCTAAGATCAGAGCAGCTCTCCTACAAGAAACACATTTTCAGGGAAAACGCCACTTTTCTTGTTATCAACTCAACTGTGCTAAGAACTGCCCAAGGTAGCTCTTCAAAATAATTAAAAAACAAACTACACTTACCTCTCAACAGGAAATAAAAAACACCAATAAACGCTGCAAAGAAATAGGTAACCTACTTGCTGACCAAGTTGTAAAAACCTAACGATCCCTGACCCTTCACAATAGTCTACATCCCAAATTGCCGGCTTCACTGACACACAAGTCAATATAGAAATTCCCCCACAAGACTTAACTCCAGACCAAAAGGAACCAAAAAAAACAAAATATAACAAGTAACAAACTTCTTCAATTGAAAAACAATTCTAAATGGACAGATATCAAACCTGTGACAGAAGGAGACATTTTTAAAACAATTGCTAACTTGAAACATATATCTCACTTTACTGATCCTCTACCCTCAACCCTGGTATAAAATCTCAACAATATCATCTCCCCATAACCAAAATCATCAATACCTCTTTTTCATAAGGCCACATACCAGACTCCCTCCAACTCGGCCAAGGCACCCCATTATAAAAATTCCAGGGGGAAACCCCAATGATCTTAACAACCTCAGACCCATCACCAATCTTCCTTTCCTAGCTAAAACATTGGAAGCGTATATTCTACTTTAACTCAACCAACACATAAAAGAATTCAAACTCCACAACACATTCCAGTGCTTCTATGCTCAATATATCAGATGATATTCACCGTTCCCTAGTTGAAGGTGACTCCTGCCTCCTAATCCTACTCAACCTATCAGGGGCTTTTAATACTGTTCATCACCCAGCACTACTTGAGACAACTCACTGGTATCTATTGCACAGTCCTGAGATGGTTCATGTCCTATCTTCAATGTTGCACATGACAAATAAAAATCAACAGCTGTCTCTTAAAGCTCATGCCAGTTCCACAACATGTACCCCAAGGATCCATCCTTGCTCCAGCCCTATTCATCCTTTCATGGAACCCCTCACAATTATCCTGAACCAAGCTGGGATCAAGTATCAACTATATGTCAACAACACACAACTACTACAGAATAAGATCTCCCAGTGACATCCAACATCTTATTGCCACACTAATTAAGATACAAACTTAGTTAAATACCAACCACTTTAAGCTGAACCCCAACAAGACTTAACTTCTACTCCTATACCCTAAAAACAAACTACTACCAATGTAAGAATGGCTTAAAAATATGGAGACACTACCCTGTCCTATCACACTGTCCAACTCTGTAAAGTGCTTGGGTATCACACTAGACATAAACTTATCAATGAAGGAATGCATCAAAACTACAGCCAAAGGAGCACTCTAAACTATATAACATCGCAAGAAAATGAAACCGTTTATTCCCCTGGCAATGTTAAGCCCGTAGTACAACCCTATATCCTCCCAAAACTTGACAACAGCAAAGCCCAGTACTAAAAAGTTGATCTTGTTTAACAAAAAGGTTTGCTCATGGTGAGCCATTTTGAGCTTACTCTGAGTCCTATTAATGCAATTGCCTGAAGTGGATTAAGATCTAAACCCAAGCCCATATGTAGGCCTGGCTAGCTGTCAAAAATGTGCAATTTCCACAAGTCAGTCTTTGTACACAGACTGTAATCCACCAATCTCCCTCTATGGACTCCCCGAGGGTTGGGATGGTTGGGTCACCTCCCAGATCAGTTTAGAACAGGGAAAGAGGTGTATAAAAGTAAGGGAAGGTGAGAGAGAAACACACCATGTCAGAGAGGGCACATTACAGGTGAATCCCCCTGCATTCCCAGATGGTGTTTTAATGAGTGATCTAAAAGTCAGGACTGAAGAACCAGTAATAATAAGAGGCACAATGACAATGAATTTAAACGGGTACATACATGACCGCATACAGAGGAAGAGAAGGCAATTGGAAACACTTAGAAGCCCAGAAGCACCAATACAGTCAGGTAAAGCAGCTGTAGCGATTAAATGAAATTGACCAGGGATCATGGATTGCAAGATTATAACAGAGAAAAAGAGGTAAGGTAACAAGTGATTGGGAAACACCAACAAAGAAACAAATGTGGAGGGAACCCAATGTGGTGATAAACTAAGCGATAACTGTGGCCATTCAACAAACAGAAGTTGCTAGGCATCTAATCCTCGTTTTTAGCTCTTTTAGCTGCTGTGCTGTCTCTACTGGCTCAGACCTGGAGCTGCTTGTTTTTGAACCTCTGTGTCTACTTATGAGCCAGCCGAAAGGAGGTGGTCAGCCACAGCCTCCAGTCCTTCATATTTCTTGTGCAGTTCTCAGACAGAATCGAATAGTTTTGCATGTGTGTCTCTTCCCCTCTCTTTCGCTCAATAAAATCTTGATAGCTGGGAACCTATGGTCTGCAGGTAAATGTCTACTTGATCTTCCATGGATAAAACGAGTTTGGGATAATGTTATATCCCTCTCATTCCATGTAGGTACAATGTGAAATTGACTGCTACATCTATTCAAGATACCATTGATTTTTTGTTGCATAGAAATTTAGCCACAACCTTTTTTATGTTCATTTTTTCATTCTTGTGAACTTCTGTCTTCAGTGTTTATAAGCCCTTTTAAAATGTGTTTAGCACTTTTTATGAAGCCGGTGATGATGATGATAAACATGACCTTTTGTTCCGATTTGCTTATCGTCATCTGGTGACGTCACCAAGTTAACATTCCAAAGTTATGTTTTGTTCTAAATTCAGAACCTGTCTGATAAACTGTCTGTATCGTATATATCACCTGTCACCATTTCTGCTTGCTATGTTGCATCTAATGTCACAGGCCGAAGAAAGAGTAGTCATCTTCAGCTGTTATCATCTCACTCTTTGGCCCTGAGCAGAGTCTGCAAACATTATGCATCCATATCATTTAACAGCTCACTCACATCTGTCACCATTTCTTTCTTTCTCACTTTAGTGCATCTCAAGCTCACATTTTGTGTTTGCCTTAGGAACTATCCTCGATGACGTTGATAATCGCGGCTGCATTCCACATGAACAGTGTTCCTGCACTTACAATGGAGAATCTTACCGCCCTGGAATGTCTTACACAACTGCATGTCGAAAATGGTATGTGTTTATGCTTCCCCTGCCCAAATGATTGAAGTGGCAGTTTTAACTTCAAAGATTATTATCAAATGAAGCACAGCAGAGTGAAATATTGTGCTGAAATGAACATCAATATAGAAAATTAAAGAACAAAATGAAAACGTTCTTTAAGCATGCATCTTGGACTGGGACCCTTAGGGACCTATCACAAACTTCATTTTGTAGCACGTTTGTAATACCACAATACCACTACAAACATACTACAAAACAGTATTCTCAAACATACATGCAGAGGGTCTGCCTCCACCAGTCCTATCTTTTTTGGCTTGGAGATCTCTGCTCTCACTGTGGAATCTCCACACACATAATTATACTTTTTAGTATTACATGTAGAAAGGAAAAGTGGAGTTACTGTAAAATGGGGAATACATATTACTAAAGGGGTTGTGATTTAGGGAAGAGTAGTGAAGGGTTAAGGTAAGGGGTTTAGGGAGGGATGTGTACCCACCAACAAGAGTAAGCCCGTTGCAATTTACAAACTGCCCTTCTGAAGTTACTACAGTCAAAAAGGGACCCAAAATGGTAGTAAATTATCCTACCACAGAAGTTAAGTAAATCCAGCACCACACATGATCAACCAAAGGTACAGCAACACCTTCCCATAAAAGTTAATAGAGATAGAGACTGAGAATAAAACCCCATAGGAAATAATGCTAAATAATTTAATATATGTAAAGTTTTCACAAATATATACAAATATAATGTTATGTACAATATCAAAATAATACATATTTATTATAGAATTATAAAATAACATAACACATTTTGCATAACAAATTAATGTAAGATTTAATTTTAATAAAATATAACTACATAATATTTAATTAATTCTCTACATCTATTTTTATAATTATTAATGCATAATATATATATTGTTTACTTTGGGTGGTGATTTATTATTTACTTTAAACTTGAGAAAAATATGTTTAATTTGATTTCACTTTAAATTAAGATGATAGTTAATTCAAAATTAAGTTAATAGTGCTGTAGCATCTTTTCTTTTATTCTACATTTACAATAAATGTACAGTATTAATATCCATTAATATTTGACATAAATCTTTACATCATTTGATTTTAAGTTTACTTATCTTTTTTTATTTTCCCCAATACTTTACCATTGAGAGACTCCGTAGTTGGAGTGTATCTTTACACATGGCAAATTATAGGGCATTGTTCCGTATATTATACCTTAAGGCAATCACCACCTTTGTGATGCAGATGTCCATATGATAAAGTATAGAGAAAATATAAAAAAATCTATTCAACTTGGAAAATGTTAGTACAAACAATGTTAGTTTAAATATTATTGTCAATTAAATATTATATATACATTTTAAATATAGAATTAAACAAAACACACTTTGCACCGTTAATAAACTTAATTTAATTTAAAAATTAAATATGTTTACATATATTCAATTAAATAAAAATTAGTTTTCTTAAGTTTAAAATAAAAACTACATTCTCACCTAAAGTAAAAATAATTCAATGAATAGAATTAATTAAACATAATTTAATGTTTTTTACTGAAAAATATTCTAACAGGTCTTTTAGATTTAAAAAGTTTGTTAAAATATTTCATAATTAAATACTAGATATTCATTACTTGCAAATATTTTTTTAACATTAAATTAAATGTATTTATATATTGAGCTAATTTCAATTATTTAATTTTATTTAACATAATTTCCTAAAGAGTTTTTACCTCCATTGATTTCTTTGCGAGAATGATGCAGTACCACTGGTTGATAGATGCGCAGTGTGCCCCACTGTGTATAAAGTCTATCACTATTGTAATTTCAGTAATGGCACAAATGTTTCTTAGAGATGTCTGTGAATGCAATTTTGTCTGGAAATAAAATAAATATAAATGACACCAAGAATAAAATAAATCAATATGAATTATGTACTAGAATAATTATCTTCAAATTCCTACTATTAGCTCAAATCACAGAGAGAATAGTATGAAAATAGCTATGGTTTAATCTAGAAGGCAGCCATCTTTTAGATGAAGGTCAGTTGGAGATTTGACCAGATGCTGCTGATTAATGAAGGAGAGTTAATTGTTATTACAACATGAGCAGGTATGGGAGTTTGATTGATTACTTTGCATAATAGTTTTATCAAGCCTGTGGTGCACTGATCTGAGTGAAATCTTTTCGTACCCCTTATTAAGATAATCAAATGTTATCAGTTAAAATACTGGATTTCTCAGAGTGATTCCTTCCTTACTTTCTTAATTACTATCCGGAGTTATTTAATTTGTCTCTAAAGCCACAAGAAGGTATGATCAGATTACTTGCATTCAACCTTAATCTGCATAAGAGCAACATTTAAGTTTTGTATTCAGCTCAAATGTGGTGGCATCCCGCTCCGTGTTAAAAAGCATTATTTGATGAGACGTATTTGCCTGTTAGAGGTCAGATCTAAATATGAGACTCAGAATGTAGTTACCAGTATAGAAGTAATAAAATAAAATCCATGGTTTGCATCTACGAGAATAGCATCAAAATCATTGTCAATGATTAAAATATGGGTTTCTTTTCTATCGAACATTGCATTTTTTCTGTGGTTAAAGAATGCAGTCAAAGAAAGACAGACCTATCTGATGCAATCAAAACATTACTCCTAGTAGGATCCATAATAAAAGGGGGTGTCATATTGTAGAAATGATTGGCACAAGCTCAAATACTCTAATATGATGTACTTTGATGACTAAGAAATTCTAGAAAATTGATGCAAAAAGTATAGACTTAAGCAGCACAGTCAATCACAAAATATAAGGAAAATAACATCACCAACTTGGGGTGACCCCCAGAAAGACATTGTGCAATGATCTAAATGAATTATTGCATGTATACGCAGAATGAATGCTCTTAAGATCAGCAAACCAACGCTGGACCTTCAAATCTTCGAATTGAACTTCTCCTAGAAACTGCCTTAGACTGAAGGACAAAACTAAAAGTATGCATGGAAGCAAACAAATGATCTAGATCACTTCGTGCTTACTGACAAACATGCTACATTTACCCTTTAGCACCTGTGCAAGTGGCCAGTGGAAGTGTGTGGACAAACCATGTTCCGGTACATGCTTCATCGAAGGAGGTTCACACATCACCACATTTGATGAGACTCGCTACAAATTCCACGGCGATTGCAGTTATGTAATATCAAAGGTAAGTGAAAGGCTTCATTTAAAAGAATTATTGGAAACGGAGTCGGCTTTAGAAAAGGGAACTAACTTGGTGTGTAGATAATAGTTCAAAATATAGGGCCCGATTCACAAAAGTAATCTGAGAAAAAATCCTAACTCTACGATTTTCAGTATTCACAAAGGGCATTTAGGAGTGCTAAAGTTAGGATTCCTAACTTTACTACTCCTAAATGCCCTTTGTAAATACCGAAAGTTGTAAAGTTAGGATTTTGTCTCAGATTACTTTTGTAAATCGGGCCTATTCTTTCTGGTCCTTACATTTTCTAATTTAGCCAGGCTCAAATAAGACATATGTCTAATCACTATGTATATGATATCAAGGAATGGTAATGTCAAATGTTCAGAGTTTACTAAAATCCTCTCACTTATTTCCATTGTATATTTGTTCCTTCTTAAATGCTGGTATTGACAATATAACAAGGGAAGGTTAAAGAGTAAAGTAAAAATAATACTGTTCCATTAAAAACTCATAACATTTGAAGGTTACTTAGGTATTGTTAATCTTATGGAGAATGAATAAAAGTGTGGTTCTTTATATTGTCAGTTGCAATATAAATGTCCATATAGTTACTAATTTGCAGTTTCCGAGAAAATCATTGTCATCTCTACATATTTTGTCGCAAAGTCTCCTTTGCTCTTATCAGTCTTATCCGTTTACATTCTGGGTCGGTTGTGCCATAGAGTCAGGTCCCATTCAGGTGCTGGATGATGTCACAAGGTTTTGCAATGAAGACGAGTGTGCATACTGCTAGCTATATCACTGAGAGGTTTTAGCAGTGTGCATGGAGATTTTTGGGTTTCTATTAAAGTGGTTCTTTTTTCCTTAGTAGAGACCTCAGGTGATTCAGATGGAATCAACTCATTTACATCTCTCCCCCGCATGCCACAAGGAGTGCCACAAGGTTCAGCAATGACTCTGATTTTACATAACATCTTATTGGACACTTTAGGGGCCTAGGTGGTTTCCACCCATCAATATGTTTATGATACCTAATTACATCTTAGGACAGATAACACAGCACCACTGATGAGCTCTTTCTGTACTATAGAAGCCTGGACTTCTTTGCAGTCTTTAAAATTAAGTCTTTCTAAACTCTCATTTTATAAGATTTCGGCTAGACCTATGGGTTCCAGTAGGTGTCAAAATTGACTTGACTTCAACGCCTTCCTCGTTATTGAATAGCTTTGTTTTTCTGCCTCGCTTTCCAACTCCTGACTTAATGTCTCTCTTTCCTTTCCCTGTGTTAGTCTCACCAAGGAGCATTTCGATCTCAGAGTTTTGACTTTATCATATATCCTTCCACCGCTGACATCAGACCTTCTTTGTTTCCAATGCATAGGATAGACAATTTCCTTTTCCTCTACCTGTCCCTCTCTTTCAACATGCCCATTTCACCCCACCCCCACAGTTCTCCAATCTCTTTCCCAACCACATACAGTGATCTTTTTCCACTCAAATCATATGTTTTTTTATTGTTGTATTTTAAACCTTTTATACTTTCTTAGTGATTGCTGCAAATTTAAAATGGTTATCAGTCCATTCCAAGATCCTCTTCCATTTGTGCACGTGTGTGTCAGACAGCTATGAACTGGTCAGTTTTTTGTTTATCAAATTCTATGTAATAATGGCCTCCTCTGACTCACAAACCCACATAGACACCATCTTAGAACGGCATTAATTCAAATGTAGCAAAATGTATTCTAAGATGGCTACTGCTTATATGCGCACATCCACAATGCCATCTTTTTGAAAAACAGCATTTTCTCAAAATTAATGAAATACATAAAAAAAATGGCTGCTGTTGGTACACGCACAATTTCGGTGGCCAATTTTAATGCATTTACAAACCCATTCCAAGGTGTCTTCTGAACATACAACAGAACAAAAAGGTATCCCTTCTGGAGCAAAAAACAACTCCTTGAAGGCTTATATAGGACCAGTGGTACAGCGCAAAATGACACACCCAATTATAGGGGTGGTAAGGGAAAAATTGACCTTTTCTTTACATAACCCTCATCCACTCTAGTAGTGGCATTCTACATCACCATGTTCAACATTACTCCTAAAGGTCAGTGTGGGCTCAACCATATTTCATGGAGCACTTATGAAAATATTGTGTACCCACTCCAAAAGTATCCCTTTATTAGTAGGGTGGGAGGGAAGGTTACAAATTAGAATACTATATGGGTGTAAGGATATGATAGTCCTATGACCCTATAACACCAACATGTTTCAGATCTGTTCTACTGGACTGTGTGAGGTGCTGAGCTTTCGTTAGGGTGGGTTAGTAAAGAGGTGTGGTTTCTATTGTTTGTTTGCATGCACAAGATTATATATATATATATATATATTACCTACTGGCGGTCGCCAGTAGGTAGTTATAGTTAGGACCCTGTTTCCATAGGAAAACCGCAACATTCTATTTGGAATAACTTTGGCGCCGGTCGACGAATCCTCGCGAAATTTTCAAAACTAATGGGGCGCTACGCTCCGCTCCTACCCTGAAATTCTCGGGGGGATTCGTCAAGCAGGGGCTGAGAAAAAAGGGGGGTCCTAAAACGCGTTTTTCCCATGCATTTTTCCATAGGACCTTTAGACACAGCTACAGCCCGAACGGCTGAACAGAGTTACTTGAAATTTGGCAGAGAGGTAGTCTACAGGTCAAGGAAGTGCCTTTTGTAGGTCTGGTGTAAATCTGTTCAGTAGTTCCTGAGAAAATAGCATTTAAATCAATATATATATCTGTGGCAGCTTACGGTGCGCTTACCGTGCGCTTACGGTAAGCATACCGTACGAGTACGGTGCCGTGCGCGAGCGCGATTCTGATTGGCTGTTAGATCGTAGTAAACATTCGAATCGGTCTAAACCAGGAAGCGGCGGCCGCCATTTTCTCTCTCGCACTCTGAGGGGGGGAGGAAAAACAAAGGTTGAAAACATGTAAAGCGGCATGTTAGACAGCTCCTAACCACTGAGCCTTGATTAAGGTGTCCCATAAGAACCCCCAAGGCAAAAAATTCAATTTTAATTTTTTTCGAAAAAACGCCAATTACGCTTACCGTACGCGTACGGTAAAAATGTAATATAAAAAAAATAGTATCCACACTTTCCCACCCCCGTGTGCATAAGGTGCCCGCAGTGCACCTTTTGTGCATGGCATATATTTAAAAGGAACAATTAATAGATTACCTTTCACAACGAAGCGCATAATATGTCCTCCGTGTGCAGACGGTGCGCGAAGCGCATCGTGCGTACATGGCCCATCCTACGTAACGTGGGCACACGGTGCGCGTAGCGCACCGCATGCCCACCGTGCGTGCACGGCACTAACTGCGTAAAGTGGGCGCGCGGTGCGCGAAGCGCACCGCGTGCTCACTGTGCGCGCACGGTGCGCAAAGCGCACCGTGCGCGCACGGAACGAACTGCGTTAAGTGGGCGCGCACGCCACGAACGGCGTAAAGTAACTTAGCATTTAAAAAAACGTACAAATTCACTGAAAAAACCATAGGTTTCACACACGTTATAGTTAGGAATTAGCATTTAAAAAACCTTGCAAATTCACTGAAAAAACCATAGGTTTCACACATGCTATAGTTAGCTGGAAATTTTACTCGTAAAAAACCATTGAAATTCCCCCGTTATAGTTAGTGCAGGCAACTATAACTCACGCGACCGCAATCCTCTGCTGATGACATATGTGTCTTTATGAAAAAAAAATATTTGTAATATATGTATAGCTAAAATTTAATGGAAGAAGACATGGGCAAATAAGTGTCTAAATACAGTATTAGCATCAGCAGAGGATTGCGGTCGTGTGAGCTACAGCCCGAACGGCTGAACAGAATTCCTTGAAATTGGGCAGAGAGGTAGTCCTCAGGTCAGGGATGTGCCTTTTGCAGGTCTGGTATAAATCTGTTCAGTAGGTCCTGAGAAAATAGCATTTAAATCAATATATATATCTGTAAGCGCGCTCCGTGCGCTTACGGTAAGCTTACCGTACGCGTACGGTGCCGTGCGCGAGCTCAATTCTGATTGGTGGTTACATGACTGTAAACATTCGAATCGGTCGAAATCAGAAAGTATCGGCCGCCATTTTCTGTCTCTCGCACTGAAAAACAAAGGTTGATAACATGAAAAGGGGGCAACGAAGAGAGTTGCAGACCCCCTAGCGTTCGTCAGGGGGTTCACGAAGGACCAAAAAGTATGAAAAATAAATTTAATAAATGTTAAAAAAAATCGCGGAGTGCACGTACAGTAAGCTTACCGTAGGCATACGGTAAAAAAAAAAAAAAAAAAAAATTAACAATCACATATAATATATAAATCTAAGGACCCCCAAGGGAGAAAAAAACAATTGATATTTTGTAAAAAATGGCGAGGCGTGCATGGTACGAAATGCGCAACGTGGGCGCTCGGTGCGCAAAGCGCACCGTGTGCCCACAGCTCGCGGACGGTGCGCAAAGCGCACCGTGCGCGCAAAAATTAAAAATAAATACATAACTTAGCATTTAAAAAACCGTACAAATTCACTGAAAAAACCATAGGTTTCACACACGTTATAGTTAGGAATTAGCATTTAAAAAACCTTGCAAATTCACTTAAAAAACCATAGGTTTCACACAAGTTATAGTTAGCTGTACATTTCACTCGTAAAAAACCAATGAAATTCCACGTTATAGTTAGATCAGGTAACTATAACTTGCGCGACCGCCACTCTATCAAAAGGATGATGTCATCAGTGATCTCATGAGTGATGCCACTGACCATGTCATGAGTGATGTAATATGTGACGTCATGAGCAGTGGATTGCGGGCGCGCGAGTTATAGTTACCTGATCTAACTATAACGTGGAATTTCATTGGTTTTTTACGAGTGAAATGTACAGCTAACTATAACTTGTGTGAAACCTATGGTTTTTTAAGTGAATTTGCAAGGTTTTTTAAATGCTAATTCCTAACTATAACGTGTGTGAAACCTATGGTTTTTTCAGTGAATTTGTACGGTTTTTTAAATGCTAAGTTATGTATTTATTTTTAAGACAGGTAGAGTACGTCAGAAGTAGCGTCTATGCCAAATGATTCCAATAGTGCATACAAGCTTGCCTACCAACAAGGGTGTATGTGAAGACCTCTGACCTCCTGGTCGAAGTCACTGCTCTCCCCCTGCGCAGGTCCACCATTAAGCCCTTAGTGCCAACTTGAGCTTCAGGTAGGTGTTCGAGGCCCTCCTCCACCCTCAGGCTCCTTTCTGCACCTCATCCCTGGTGGTCTAGTGGAAAAACCTGCTCTACTGCTAGTCTGCTCTGTGTGTGTCATTCTTTTCTGTTTGCCTTTCTCTGTTTTTACCTTTTCTGGGGCCGACTCTGATCCGAGTCGGAAAGCACTCTGACCGAGCCAGATCCGGAGTGTTTTCCGACCGAGTCGAAGTCCTGCAGTCCGACCGACCGAGTACGATGCGGCCGTATGCTGCCGGACTCGGTTCGGTCGGACTCCCATAGAATTCAATGGGAGCCGGTCGTACAACGCGTGCATGGGCTCCCACTGACTGAATGGGTACGTCGCGGACAAGTGCGCCCCCTACAGTGGGTACGTGTTGGTGCCATCTGCACCGTACATGCCTGTGTTGGGGAGACCCATGGGTCTTCCCCTGTGTCTGAGTCATAGGGCTGCGGGTGACAGGGGTCCGACATGGACCCCCAAAGGCAACCACCCGGACGATTTGCGAGCTGGATGCTCCGGCTCGCACAGGCTGTCCGACGCGTGCATCGTACTGGCTCGGTCATGAATTGCATCCATTGCATGCCATGGTTAGCTTACGACCGAGACGTACGGAGCGGTTCGGACCCGGAAACGGCTCGGTTGGTGAATTTCATGTAGCTCGCATCGTTCTTGTTCGCTCGTACAGCTGTACAAGTCAGCCGGAAAACACGCGCACGATTCGTAGTTTTTCCGGACGGATCGCGTTCGGTGCCCTTCCGACCCGGATCGGAATCGCTCCCTTAGTGTTTGCCTTTTTTCTGTCTGCCTTTCTCTGTGAGCCATTTTTGTTTCCCTTCTTTGTCTGCCTTTTCTGTGCCTGTTTACACACCGCTGCTGCTGCCACAGTGGCCCATCCCCCAGCGTGTTCGCTCCTGCCTCCCAGCTGCTCACCCTCCCCTGACCCCTACTTATTGGTGGCCACTGCACACCAAGGAGAGCCAGACCTCTGACCTCCTGGTCAGAGTCACAGCTCTCACCCCGCACAATTCCACCATTAAGGCTCTGACCTTAGCGCCAACTTGAGCTTCAGGTAGGTGTTCGAGGCCTTTCTCCACCCGCAGGCTTCTGCCTGCACCTCATCCCTGGTGCTCCAGTGGAAGAGCCAGCTCTTCTGCTAGTACGCTTTGTGCATGTCATCCTTTTCTGTTTTTCTTTTGCTATTTTTCCCTTTTCTGTGTTTCCCTTTTTTCTGTCTGCCTTTCTTGTGTCCCTTCTTTGCCTTCCTTTTCTGTGCCTGTTTACACCCCACCGCTGCTGCCCCCGTGGCCCATCCGCTCAGCATGTTCGCTCCCACCTCCCAGCTGCTCACCCACCCCGAACTCTATTTAATGGCGGTGCGCAGTGGCCATGCCAAAGGCAAGCCTGTCTGCGCCTGTCTGTGACCCGACCACGACCATCGCCAGGGACCCTGGTCCCCCGAACCCTCATGGCTACGACCCCAGGACTCTCCATGCAAGCAATCCCAGATGCAACAACAATTGCCAGCCCTCAACACCAAGCAACACCCAGGGCCCGATCTGCCAACACTGTCGCCTCACCTTCACCCACTTCCGGACCCAGGCAGCAACCCCCAACCCACCGGATGCCACTGAACACAAGCCACTGAGCTGCTTCCTCCTCACCGTACGCTCCCTGCACAGACATGCCGTAGAAATCTGGGACCTCCTCAACACTCACTCCTTTGACGTCACCCTCCTCACAAAGACATGGACCAACACTAGCTCCACACCAAATATTGCAACTGCTATCCCTGACAGATACAAGATTTGTTGCAGGGATTCTGCTTATGCACAGAACTTTGCGCAGGAACCCAGGCCCTCAGTGAATTGTGGTGTACCAAAAACTCACCTCAGAACCCAGAACCCCTTATCCGGCCATCATCAGTGTCCCATTCGTTATCCGAGGTTTAGTTCGGCGGTCCCAATGTATAGACAACCCAGAACAAGCGACTTAGTATATTTCTCAGGAATGGTGGGAATTAGAAATACCTTTTTGTAATTATTCTCATACCAGTCCACAACAGAATAAACAGAGACACGGTAAAAGTTTAAAGAGTTTATTTTATAAACCTCGTGTCCTAAGATGCAGCAGTTTGGCTAACATAAGCAGACAAACGATTAAAATCAAAACCATCAGCATAGTTACAATACCATAGAAGATGAAAGGAGTAATCATACTAAAATGAGAGTGGATCTAAGCCACCTTCCTTTCTCTAACAAACTAATAGTATTATTATTAGACTAGTAAAAGGTCTCTAGGCTTGAATGGAGAACCCCATACCGTAAAGATCAGCTCAGTGAGTTCACATCACAGGATCAGCTATGCTCTGCTCCTGGGAAAGCTCTTCTTCCGAATGTAATGAAAACATGTAACACTGCAATATATTAAAAGCACCCGACTTTCAGGTATTTGCAGCTGCGTGCGTGTTATGGCTAAACTAGTGGGCCGATCAACCAGAACCCAACAACATGCACCATCTAGTGACCCAGACTGTTTCTTTACACTGTGTACAGACCAAGGTCGCAGCTCACTGTTTGGGATGTGAACAACAGACAGTTCTCATGTGAAGCAAAGTCAGGTAAGCATTTCTCAATTTAATAACATGTGACTACAGTGTTGTGTGCAAAAGCAGCAAAAGCGGCAAGATGGCTTTCTAACATCTAACGCGGTTGTGCTAACTTAGCATTGTACATATATAGATAACGATCTTCACCACACCCCCCCTTGATCGGACCACTAACCAGGAGGGGCGCACTTGCGAGAACGCAAAGTTCAAGTTTGATTGAACGGAACCAAGGGCATGAACTGTAAGTCCATATAAGGTAAGTGAAAAAGTTCGAAGAAAAAAATAAGGGAGAGAAAAAAAACATTAAAAAGAGTGAGAAAAAAAAAACCCCATGTCAAGGATAAAAAAAACATCATTGTAGGACGTAAGACGAAACGAAAGTACAAAAGTCAATCCATCAATGTATAAGCACAATAAGTTGCAACAGCTTCCAAGAGGAAATCATTGGAACGTTCCGCAAAATTATCTGCCATCCAGTTCAGGACGGGGAAGGAACATACATGCTCCTCAACCACCGGAGCCTCCAGCTCCAGACGAGGACAACTGGCATGTTCTTCAAGATAACTTCTTGCTAAGAAATCAATCGCAGCCGTTCCGATGTCCCAATTCCCAAGGACTCCATGTGCTGCTCCACACGCCATAATCCCGACGCCAGAACAGTCCAACTCATGAGCCACTAAGGGGCTCATCAGCCGATCATAATCCGGGGCAGGAGACACCGAGTTCGACAGACACAAATCCAGAGCCCATTGGAACGGACAATCTAGGCAATGAAAGACGGGCTGCAAATAAGTAAAGTAGGGAAACCGGAAGGACAATCCATAGGCTATGCTTAGAGTTGCCAGTGGTAAAGTGCCATAGTATTCAAGCATCCGGGTACGAAGATGAAGCAGCCTGGACATGTTGTCGTGTGACGCAAGCTGTGCATCCATAGCGCAGGGCGCAGATCAACAAAAGTATTCCAGCTATGAGGGCGAGAAGTAAAGGGAGACCTCCGAAGACGCTGGAAAAAATAGAATGAAAAAAGGCCGAGATCACACCAAAAATAGTTTGAAAAGAGGTCACGTGGCCGGAGCCCACAATTTAAAAAAAATGAGCTATGCCACTTGTTGACGAGGCATTAAAGATAGTCTGAATCAGGGTCCCAAAATGAAGTGGGAGATTAGTATTCAAAAGCGCTTGCACCTCAGTGCGGGTGTTTGCTACGTGAAGGACAAATGTTTCCCGGGATGAAGTCAACGCGACTTCTTTTTGAGACAATAGAGCCCTTATTCTGCTCATCTTGTTGAACTCTGCTTTCAAGGTTGGAATGGAAGGCCAGATGGATACATCGAGCCGGCCATGCGGGGGTGGGATAGGACGTTATTACAGCAAACTACTCTCTGTGATACAGTCACTATGTAGGGTATTCCCACTAACATCCCACAGCAAGCTTCATTATTTAATAGCAAATAACTACCATTAGCAAGCAGCGTGAAAGACGGCGTTATAACTGGCACAGGAATCCCTTTCAGGACGCAAGCTAAATTAGGGGCGTGCAAATTACATGCACCATGCAATTGAATGTGCCTTCACATAACAGAGTGATCCGGAGCGGAAGTGCACTCTTCACCTTTCAAGTAAACCTCCTTGCCGTCTCTCACACATCTATACGTGAATGGGAGTGACCAAACTTCGTGCAGGAAGGCAGTACCGAGTTGTTAATATCTGCCTAGAGCATAATGTTTCATACACGAACTGAATTTAAACAGGGGGAACGGTAACGTGATCAACCCACGTACAAGCCACACAGCAGAATTCAATTCAGCAACAGAGAAAGGTAAAGGTTCTAACTTTTCAATGTGTAGTAATGAATATGTAGCATCTTTCATGGACACGAACTGTTGTTTCGCAGTTAAATTAAAAGGAAGGAACAAAGATGTAGTGTTCATGTAATCCCAAGGGACTTCCCCTGCCTTTAACGTCTGCAACGTCCATGCAAACTGCATAATGGAACGCAATTGATTTTGACCATGATACAATACAGACAAATCATCCTGCACAATGTCTACCACAGATGATACAATATTATCTAAGGTATAGATTCTAGAAGATAGGGTGTTAATACTATTATCTATAACAGCCAACACCTTTTCCATATTGGCTTGATCAATAGCACATAATCTGGATGCAGCCTCAATTTGTGATAACTTCCAAACTTCGTTGTAAACAGCATACACCCATCTTTTGGACCTGCCTACTGCAGGACCCTTAACAAAATCATTAAAATCTATTTTGTTGTTTAATCGTGCTAAATGAAGTTTAACAGAAGCTAAAGTGGAATGTTGCAGCCAAGACTGGCATAACTTCCCTACCGAGTAGGTAGTTACAGTGTGAGAAGATTCAAAACGGGGGTCTACACGAACCTGTGTATACCCCTGCTTTAAATCCAGAAACCGATGTTGACAGGAATCCAAACTCGTTTGCCACACCAACCACCCTTCCGGATTCAGTTCAGAAATATTGAAGGATGTGTTGGAAACATACGTCTGCAACATAGCAAGGGATAGATCCGTATGATTACCCCAATTGGGATAAGCACCCAGACCCGGAACGGATGGAGAATTTAATCTTTTAGCAGTAGCCAATCCAAAACAGGTGGTCTGAAAAATGGACGAATTTAAAAATAACATGTGATTCGGGATAAGACAGGCACGATGCAAAGCTTCTGTTCCCTGTACTTGCCATAGTTTGGAGCCCCAAACCGATTTAAGATCGACAGTAGCTTTCCACAGATCATACCCGCCAATTGCCAACTCGTCCATAAAGGACTTTGAATACAACAATTTGGTGTGTGTCAATCTAACTTTAGAAGCAGACTCAGGTGCAACCTTAAAATAAAAGGAGGCCGGATTTGACACACTAAAATCTGAAAAATAGGTGAATTTTTCCACCAACGTGGCAGAGCTGCCCATCCTAGGGGCGGGGCAGTGTTCCCATTGTGTATAATTTACAAAATTTCTAAACGTATTTGCTTTGTGTAGGAAATGCGTGCCATAATGTTGATAACAAAATTGCTCATCATAATTAGCAGTATCTAAATACAAATCCTCAGCATCAAATGCAGCATAATATTTCAAATCAGAAAACAGTGCTTCTAAGGCCCGAACATCCCAGTCATCTGAGTGGATGTTCTGCTTTACGACATCTCCCAT
Source organism: Triturus cristatus (assembly GCF_964204655.1). Taxonomy (NCBI): domain Eukaryota; kingdom Metazoa; phylum Chordata; class Amphibia; order Caudata; family Salamandridae; genus Triturus; species Triturus cristatus. The sequence continues at coordinate 745,967,330 of NC_140583.1, forward strand.
AGAAACACGAAACACCTTTGGCACATTATTTACTTCAGTGGGGCCATGAATTTGAAATTTTACGGCATCCCAAGCGATCCCATCACGTACAGGCCAGGCAGTAATGTTCACAAAAGTCTGGTCCCTCTTCATAATGTGTGATGAGGAGTGTGGGGCCAAAGTTCCATTAATTAGTCGAATCGTTGATCTTTCATTCAGGTAGTGTCCATTGATAAGTCTAAAAAACACTACCACAAAGCCAATGGACATAAACAAAAAAACACATATGAGCACCATCCAAATGTAAGTCCAAGGGGGAATTAAAAAATGTCTCTTGAACCAGGCCACATAAATCGAAACTTTGGACGGGGCAATGGAAGTCATTGAATGAGAATCAAAAGAGTCTTGTGAGTGGGCAACTGTGGTGGATTGTAAAACAAGCAACGTAACATCCGCAGGATAAGCACACTCAACATCTTCAGGCAGACCACTAGGTGTTGGTGGCAACAAGGGACCAGTAACGGTATGCATCTCGATGGCAACATCAGGCACTGTGTTAGAAGCTCGTGTCACAACAGAATTTCTCAGCATCGAAGGGCAAGAAACTGCCGGAGTCATACTAGGAAGAATCGGCCACTCGCTGTAGTTTGACATTGTCAATTGAGATGTACCTGTTATCCTTTCGACCAGGAAGTGGAGGTAAAATGACTGTTCTAGTACCCTGTACTCGAAGTACTGGAACCGGTGCACGATAAGAGGGGCCAAACTCCTTCTTCTTCTCCACCTTCTCATGGACCAGATCACCAACTCGGGGTAGCCAGCCGACTACCGGAACCTGAAGTTCAGCAACAGATGAGGAGGGTACGTGTTCCTCAGCTAGACTGTCTCTGGCTTCTTGAAGATTCTGCAATACAGCACAGTGTTCATCTACGTCAAAGGGTGCGGCTGACGCCGCCATGTCTAGACCGTCAAGGTCTGGGACAAACATTCGTACACCAAAGTGCATCATGTATGGGGTCCCCCACCCAGAGACCTTCTAGGGAGGTTATTAAGTGCACGTTGCACGTCATACAAGTGGGCTAGCCAGTTCCGGCCAGTACCCAAAACTCTGGCTGTTAAAGATTACTTTAAGTCATGGTTCATTCGCTCCACTACACTATTACCCTCAGGCCGGTATGGAGACGAAAATTTGACTTGGACCCCCAAATTTCTCATGGCTTCTTTGTACGCCTTAGAGGCGAACGCAGGGCCCTGATCAGAATGAAAGGTACCACATGCAAAACTCCCAACAAAGACACGCAAATCTTTTATGACAGTGCGAGAATCAGCACTCCTTTGTGGCCACACCCACAGAAAATGTGTGCACGAATCAACTGCAACCAAGATGTATTTGTACTCAGTATCAGAGGTAAATGGACCGCAATGATCTAAATAAACACAACCCATTGGCTTATTAGATATGTACAACTGAGTTTGTGGTGGGCGCGCCGCAGTTGAAGGATTAATCTGCTGGCAAATGTCACAATTAAGAACATAAGCTCTGGCTTCTTTGTACAAACTGCACCACCAGTAACGTTGTTGTAGCAGAGATACAGTAGCTGCAACGCCGGCATGCGTGGACGCCATGCCCTCGTGAGCTGCTAATATCAAAGATGTTCTGCAGTCCGCGTTGGGAATCAATCTGTCACCAGCGTCATTAATCCTCACTAACGGGACGTTAGCAGGACTTAAGCGATAATGGTAACGAGCAGGGAAACCTCTGGGAAATTTCGTTCCCTGCTCTGTAGCAGCAATAGCTGCCAAGAAGTCATCATCGATCTTACTTTTGGATCTTGTAACTGCTGCTACCAAGTATGTCGCCACTGCTGTTTTTGCTGCCTCGTCAGCTAGGCTGTTGCCGACAGCATGGACACCAACTCGTTGGTGACCAAGAGTGTGAATTACATTCACGAGAGGCAGACGTTCTTTAAGATCTGCTACTCGAACCCAAAGCAGTTTATGCTTAATCGTGCTACCTTTGGAATCATGGTAGTCATTCTGAGACCAAAAATGTAGATTGTCGTTGTAAGATTGAACACAATAAAAGGAGTCACTCACTATAAGGGTAGTGAACCCGGGGATCAGCAAACTCTAGCGCTTGCACTAGAGCACGAAGCTCCGTCAACTGCGCGGTACAATCACCCAATGACTGCATATGCACGACATCGGACTGGAATTCTCCATTTACGAAAGTACCGACCACAATAGCGCAAGCCGCTGAATAGGCATGCTTTGATCCAGTTGCCGGTTGCGCAGAACCGTCAGTGTATATGACACAATGGTAATCCTCGAGCGGGCGCAAGGACAGAGGAGCCGGATGAACAAATTCATACTGTAAAAACTCCTGAGTCTGAAGTGCCGAGTCAAAGATATATGTGACGTCCGGCGATGTCAAGGAAGTGGCCCATTGTATCCACCTTGGATGCAAAGCCTTAGAATTCAGTACACTCGCTTTTGTCACCGCCTCAAGGGCAGGATATGGTGTTACCACCAACATGCGTTTACCTTGTGACAGTGCTAGTTCTTTCAGAATCGCCATCTGCACTGCCGTTAGAACTTTCTCGACAGCGGAAAATCGCAGTTAAAGCCGAAGTGTACAAGTGAGATTTGTAAGCAATGGGGACGGTGTCGCCTTCATTGAACGTTAAGTATGTGAAAGCCACCGCGCCAGGCACAATTCTTATGACAAGGTTAGTGTGTTTACCACGCGCCAGTAAGTATTTAGAAGCAAGAAGATCAGCTTGCAATGACTGCAATATAGCTGAATGCTCTGGCAGCCAACAAGATTTGGAAAAAGTAGGTTGTACCAAGGCATAAAGCGGCTTTATACGCTGGGCAAAATCCGGGATGTAAGTTCGACCGAAATTCAGAAAACCCAGCAGAGATTGTAATTTCTTCAGTGACGTAGGAGCACGGAGGCATGCGCACTTCTCTAGAAAGTGCGGAGCCAATCCTTGACCTTCATTGTTGAGTTCGTACCCCAAGAACAACACTGTATATTCCGCAATGTGAGACTTCGCAAAGTTGAATTTGTAACTGAAGTCCGCAAACAAAACAATAATGCGATCAACGCGACGGGGATGCGGGTCCAACTCGTCATCTGTGAGATAAATGTCATCCACATACGAGTACGCATCAGGGTCTACACCCTCTAAGAGAGAGACCACGTGAGCGGCTAAGACTCCAGGGCTGTTTTTATAGCCCATTGGTAATCTTTTGAATTGTTTTTGTTTGCCACCCGAGGTGAACGCCGTCCACTCACTACTAAGAGAGGACAGGTTATGGCTGTAAAAGCCATTGGAAATGTCAAGTGTGGTTTTAAACCTTTTTCTCATGAGACTATCGACGAGAGCCGAACTGTGGGTATTTTGTACTGCACGTGTCCGGCAGTGAGAGTTTAGGTGCCGGTAATCCAAAACTAGGCGGTACGACCCGTCAGGCTTCGCCACAGTGAACAAAGGATTATTCATAGGTGACACACATGTTTCGATTACTCCTTGATATTCCAATTGTTCAAGGATTGACGCGACGTGAGGTCTAGCTTCGCGTCGCATGGGGTATTGGGGTTGAGGTTGGGGCGTAGTCCGCAAAGGAATCTCATGGCCGGGAGATAATTTATCCAAGCCAACCTGATTTAGATATAACGCAGGCGCTTGCACCTGAGCCCATTCCTTGGCGTACTTTTTAGCTTGGACCTTCGGCACTGTGTGCGCAAAGGACGGGAGGATTACCTCCTCCCTTCTAGGAGCATCTAAAACGAAAGCCGGGGGCCAATCTGCCTCCGTCAATAGAATATCATAGGAAGTGGTCAGATTATCCCAAAAAAAACCTTGAATTGTATGTTGTATGTCACCTTCAATTTGAATGACTATATTATACAGTCTATCAGGGGGAGACACCCGAGTGTCAGCTGTTTCGATATTCATGAATATATCAGTTGCTGTCGCCACCAGATATGGACGCAGTGCTTGTCGCACTACTGTAACTTCCGCCGCGCTGTCTAGCAGCGTTAGCACCCATGTCAGGTTCTGAAGCTGCGTCCGTACCATCTGAGGCATACCTCGCCGTCAGCACAGCAACTTTCTTCTTCTGAAATGGGGGTCTTTGACGCGCAGATTCGTCCTGCTTGCCTTTGCTGTCCGACTGGCGGGGCTGATCACGACTCTGAGCACCCCTTTCTTTCCCACAGTCTCCGCCACCGGATTGTAAAGCCGATGTCTCCTGTGAAGAACGAGGAGAGCGTTGTTCAGAAACCTGAAATCTATCAGGTGACTTAATACTAGATCAGAACCCAGAACCCCTTATCCGGCCAGCATCAGTGTCCCATTCGTTATCCGAGGTTTAGCTCGGCGGTCCCAATGTATAGACAACCCAGAACAAGCGACTTAGTATATTTCTCAGGAATTGTGCAAATCAGAAATACCTTTACGTAATTATTCTCATACCAGTCCACAACAGAATAAACAGAGACACGGTAAAAGTTTAAAGAGTTTATTTTATAAACCTCGTGTCCTAAGATGCAGCAGTTTGGCTAACATAAGCAGACAAACGATTAAAATCAAAATCATCAGCATAGTTACAATACCACAGAAAATGAAAGGAGTAATCATACTAAAATGACAGTGGATCTAAGCCACCTTCCTTTCTCTAACAAACTAATAGTATTATTATTAGACTAGTAAAAGGTCTCTAGGCTTGAATGGGGAACCCCATACCGTAAAGATCAGCTCAGTGAGTTCACATCACAGGATCAGCTATGCTCTGCTCCTGGGAAAGCTCTTCTTCCGAATGTAATGAAAACATGTAACACTGCAATATTAAAAGCACCCGACTTTCAGGTATTTGCAGCTGCGTGCGTTTTATGGCTAAACTAGTGGGCTGATCAACCAGAACCCAACAACATGCACCGTCTAGCGACCCAGACTGTTTCTTTACACTATGTACAGACCAAGGTCGCAGCTCACTGTTTGGGATGTGAACAACAGACAGTTCTCATGTGAAGCAAAGTCGGGTAAGCATTTCTCAATTTAATAACATGTGACTACAGTGTCGTGTGCAAAAGCAGCAAAAGCGGCAAGATGGCTTTCTAACATCTAACGCGGTTGTGCTAACTTAGCATTGTACATATATAGATAACGATCTTCACCACACCCCCCCTTGATAGGACCACTAACCAGTAGGGGCGCACTTGCGAGAACGCAAAGTTCAAGTTTGATTGAACGGAACCAAGGGCATGAACTGTAAGTCCATATAAGGTAAGTGAAAAAGTTCGAAGAAAAAAATAAGGGAGAGAAAAAAAATATTAAAAAGAGTGAGAAAAAAAAAAACCATGTCAAGGATAAAAAAAACATCATTGAAGGACGTAGGACGAAACGAAAGTACAAAAGTCAATCCATCAATGTATAAGCACAATAAGTTGCAACAGCTTCCAAGAGGAAATCATTGGAACGTTCCGCAAAATTATCTGCCATCCAGTTCAGGACGGGGAAGGAACATACATGCTCCTCAACCACCGGAGCCTCCAGCTCCAGACGAGGACAACTGGCATGTTCTTCAAGATAACTTCTTGCTAAGAAATCAATCGCAGCCGTTCCGATGTCCCAATTCCCAAGGACTCCATGTGCTGCTCCACAGGCCATAATCCCGACGCCAGAACAGTCCAACTCATGAGCCACTAAGGGGCTCATCAGCCGATCATAATCCGGGGCAGGAGACACCGAGTTCGACAGACACAAATCCAGAGGCCATTGGAACGGACAATCTAGGCAATGAAAGACGGGCTGCACACAAGTAAAGTAGGGAAACCGGAAGGACAATCCATAGGCTATGCTTAGAGTTGCCAGTGGTAAAGTGCCATAGTGTTCAAGCATCCGGGTACGAAGATGGAGCAGCCGGGACATGTTGTCGTGTGACGCAAGCTGTGCATCCATAGCGCAGGGCACAGATCAACAAAAGTATTCCAGCTATGAGGGCGAGAAGTAAAGGGAGACCTCCGAAGATGCTGGAAAAAATAGAATGAAAAAAGGCCGGGATCACACCAAAAATAGTTTGAAAAGAGGTCACGAGGCCGGAGCCCACAAGCGACCCAGACTGTTTCTTTACACTGTGTAGAGACCAAGGTCGCAGCTCACTGTTTGGGATGTGAACAACAGACAGTTCTCATGTGAAGCAAAGTCGAGTAAGCATTTCTCAATTTAATAACATGTGACTACAGTGTCGTGTGCAAAAGCAGCAAAAGCGGCAAGATGGCTTTCTAACATCTAACGCGGTTGTGCTAACTTAGCATTGTACATATATAGATAACGATCTTCACTACAGATTCTGATGAAAGACCTCCTCAACTTCCCAGGAGGAGGCCTCACCATCATCTACAAAAGCTCCGTCTGACACCAACTCAGATGACACCTCGCCCCTCATGAAATACATCCACTTCCAGATCCAGCCCAACCCTAGAACCTACAGGACCCCACAGCCCCCTCACCAACATCATCGCAGAACACATCACTCCCCATGCCCTCGCCTCAACAGACTACATACTACTCTGAGACCTGAACTTCCATCTCAACAGAAACAGCAGTCCCAACACCACTGTCCTCCTGGAGAACCTCGGCAACATAGCACTGAAGCAACTTGTCTCCTCCCCACTCGCACAGCAGGACACACACTCAACGCCATCTTGGCTGGAGGAAACAACATTTGCTTCAGCGACACCACGTAACTACTCTGGACAGACCACCATTGCATCCATTTCTCCTTCTTGAAACCCACGGCACACAAGCGAATGCACCACCCCCACACAGAAGCTGGAACAAAGTCTCCAGAGAACACCTCACTTCTGCCCTAACTGCACTCCGACAGAAGCCAGCACAGTGGCAATCAACCTCCACCAATGCATTGCCAACTGCACCAACACCCTCGACCCCCTCCAGAACATCACGAGAGGAAACAACAAGAGAGCCAACTGGCTCACCACGGACCTCTGAGAATCCAAGCGCTCTTGTCGATAACTGGAGAAGACGTGGAGAAACAGTAAAACCCTGGAAGCACACTTCGCCTACAAGCACAGCACATCACAAACTCATCAAATCAACAAAGAGAAACTTCATCCATGACAGAATCCTCTCTAATGCCCACAATTCAAAGAAACTCTTCCCCATTAAACAAGAATTCACCAGACCCAAAAGTGAAACAACCAACGTCCATCCCTCCCAAGACCTCAACAACAAACTCAGCTCCTTCATTCACCTCAATATCAAGACGCTTCACGACAACTTTGACGACCAAGACACCAGCACTGCCTCAAATCCCACCCCCAGTGATGCCATCCAACAGACCCTCCTCTACTGGACCCATCTCACCATAGAAGACACGGAACAGACAATGAAAAGCATCCACTCCAGAGCACCCGTTGACCCCTGCCCACTGCACATCTTCCACAAGGCCGCCACTGGCATTGCACCTGAACTACGCCAAACTATGAACTGCTCCCTCGAGACTGCCACATTCTCCGATGACTGGAAATGCGCCAAAGTTAATCCCCTCCAAAAGAAGCCCTCTGCACACCCAGCGGCTTTCAAAAACTTCAGGCCCATCTCACCGCTCCCTTTTGCCACCAAAGTCATCGAAAAGGCAATCAACACCCAGCTAGCAAACTTCAGAGAAGCCAAAGGCATCCTAGACACCTTTCAACCCATTCCACAGCAACCACAGAACCGAGACAACCCTCATAGCCGCCACCGACGCCATTTGCGCCCTCATTGACCAAAGCACACTGCAGCCCTCATCCTCCTAGACCTTTCAGCAGCCTTCGACAGCATCTCACACCACACACTAGCTTCCAGGCTCCATGACGCCGGCATCCAAGGAACAGCTTTAGACAAGATTTGATATGTCCTCTCAGACAGAGACTAAGACTCCTGCCTTTCCTTTCAGTACCAACAGAGATCAGATGCGGAGTACCCCAGGGATCCTCCTTCAGGCCCACACTCTTCAACATCTACATGGCCCCCCTCGCAAGCATCGTCAGAAACCATATACTCAACATCGTATCATACACCAACGACACCCAGCTCATCCTCTCCCTCACCAAGGAACCCAAAATCACCAGCCGCAATTTCCAAGAAGGGATGAAAGACGTCACAACCTGGATGAGCAACAGCTGCCTGAAGCTGAACTCAGATCCAACCCCTCAGCATGGGTCAATACCTGGTGGCTCCCCTCCCTCGGAAACCCACCCACCCCAATGGACCACGCACACAACCTCGGCATCATACACGACTCTTCACTCACCATGACCCGCCAGATCAACACTGTGTACTCCACATGCTTCAACAACCTCAGCATACTTTGCAAGACCTTCAAGTGGATCCCCCCGACTCCAGGAAGACCGTCACCGACACACTCATCACCAGCAGACTGGACTACGGAAATGCTATTTATGCTAGAATCAACAAAAAACTCCTCCGCAAACTCCAGACCATCCAGAACGCCAAAGCCAGACTTATCCTCGATATCCCACAACATGACCACATCACCCAACACCTCCGTGACCTCCACAGGCTCCCCGTTGTAAAAAGAATAACCTTCAAACTGCTCACACACCCCTACAAAGCCCTCCACTACACCAGACCACAATACCTCAATGAACAAATCTTCTTTCACGCCCCCAAGAGAAACCTCCGCTCTGCCGACCTCGCCCTAGCCACGGTCCCTCGCATCCACAGGGCCGGAGTAGGTGGCAGATCCTTGGTAGACTAGAGTGATTTGTATCAGCTGACTAATTTTTAGTGTACTACCTGGACTACCTCTTCGTGGTCCTTCCAGATTTGTAAGGAGGACACTAGTGAGAATAATTTTCTTACGGTTATTGTGTGATACATTGATGTCTTTTTTTTGGTTCATGTACAGAATGTCGTGATTTATGTAATGTTTTTGTGTATATATGTTTTTGTCTTCTTGATCAGGTGCTATTCTATGCAGAGTATAAATATGTTTTGATTTAATTCATCAAGAATAATAATTGTGGAGAGGGTAATTAAATGTGCTCTACTCAGAAATGTTCTTGTATTTATTCCTTTATACCACTTGTGATTGTATAAGATTACGTCCCTTACCCAGGTATAAAAAGGGTTATTTGGGTATACCCCTATTGTTTTTGATTCACTTTCATTTTAGGCAATGCCCGACTTCCATGTAGGGCGTTGACACGGACAGGTTGGGGGCTCGTCTTCTATGCAAGGCCGGGCGTCCTCGCATCCGCATGCATTTGTATAGATCCTAACAACTCCTCCTCCGTACAAGTGTGTGTCTGGCGAATGGAGTTATGGGAACCATAGTTCAGACGGCACAAAGTCTCATTTGGTAGCATCTTCAGCACTATGACCAGTAAGCCTGGCGTGTAAACTATGGTTGGGAGGACAGGGTCAGCTCCCTATGACTATTTTACATGAGAGGCCTATTGATTTAATAGTGGCTTTGCTAGATATTGGGCCAGTACAATAATGGAGAAATATAGGTAGAGACTTCTCACAGTTAGTGTTGTGTATGGCGGTCTTGTGTCTATTCTAGACCACATACAGTCATCAGTGGGGTGGCGACCTGGGTGGGTGGTGGGCGGTTCATGTTCAGGGTAAAGAGCTAAGCTGGCTCCATGGGATTTTGTCATTTAATCCTTTTGTATGTGTTTGCAATCTGTACACCCAGCGTTGTTCTTTATTCAGAGTATTCTTCTGTTTCCAATTTGAGGTGTTAGTTTCTTTGTAATCGACCAGTATTGGTCAGGGTCTTTGTGTTTTTTCTCCAGGAAGTGTGCTGTAAGTTTAGTTGGTGTTTTTTTACACCTTATAGTACTCCTGTGTTCACTAATGAAAATTTAGATTTTTGGTTGTCATGCTGATGTACTGGAGGCCGCAGGGACAAAAGATGATGTGTATCATGTTGCTGCTGTTGCAATTAGTATGCACTCTCTGTTCCCAGGGGCCCTAGGTCAATCGTTTTTGTGTGGGAAGTGAGAGGGCAAACTGAACACTTACCACATGGGAAGTGTCCTTTAATAGGGGGAAGATCCCATAGAGTGGTCTGGTGGTCCGTACTCCCTTGTAGACTGATACCGTGCACAAATCTATCTCTGATGTTTCTATTCCTCTTGAAGGAAAAGAGCAGTTTGTCAAACGCCAATTGGTTTGACGTCAAAATACGCCAATTTTTGTTTATAGTGCTTTTGATCATATTTGATTAAGAGTTATATGTACTCAAAAAAATCAGTGATTTATGCTCCTATTTGGTAGTAGTTTCAAATAGAGCCTCTCTAGGGATGTTGCATGCTATTTTTTGTGCTTTGGAAATGATCAGTTCTTGATAATCACGTTCTTCCAATTTTTTGGAGAGGTTATTAGCCTTCATTTTGTAGTCATGTATGTTAGAGCAGTTATGTTTAAGGCAGAAGAATTGGCCTACTGGTAAGTTTTCTCTCAGTGCTTGTGGGTGGGCACTATAGAAATATAACAAGCTGTTATGGTCTGTGGGTTTTGGGTAGAGTAAGGTGCTCAGTTTTCCATTTTCTGCTATGATACTTTCATCAAGGAAGGTCACCTTTCTTTTATTAGCTGTCACAGTGAAGCATAAATATGGGCTTCTTTCATTAAGCCATATATTGAATATTTAATTTGGGATGTTGTTACTGTGCCAGATCACCAGAATATCATCAATATATCTCCTCCAGAGATGTATTTGGTCTTTGTATGGGTTGTTGGTCCATATGTTTTGTTCTTTGAACTTGTTCATGTAGAGGCAGTCGACACTTGGGGCAAATGTGCTGCCCATGGAAGTTCCATGACATTGTAAGTATATTGGGTTTTCAAAAGTGAAGACATTTTCTGTTAGTGCCAGTTTAGCCAGCTCCATAATCCAGCTGATGGGAGCTGTCCATCTCCAGTCTAGTTGCAGTCGGAGGTCCTTGATAACTCGTAGGCTTTCCTCCTGTGGAATGCTTGTGTATAATGCATCCACATCAAGACATAGTAATGTCTCGTTAGCAGGCTCATATTCTACTTTTTGTAGTATAGTCAGTAGGTGTTTGGTATCTTTTATTTAGGATTTGCCCTGTGTTACCAGTGGTCTTGGGAACAAGTCTGAGTATTGTGCTAGTGGTTCTAGTACTGATCCTTTGCCAGACACAATGGATCTTACAGGTGAGGGCATCCTTCTCTTGTGGATTTTAGGGGTTGTATAAAAGTGGAGTGTTCTAGTTTCGGTTCTAATTAGAAAGTCTTTTTATTTTTTAGGTATCCAATTCTTTTCGCTTGTCTCCTCCACCAGGCTATTAATCCTCTTTAGTATCCGTCTGGTGGGGTCTGCAGGTAGAGTGGTGTAGTTCCTATTGTCTTGTAGTGGGGTTAGATGTGCTTGTCTGCAGTCTTCTTTGTTCTGTATGACAACTGCACCGCCCTTTTCTGCTGGTTTTATCACTACATTTTTCTTCTTACTGAGGGCGTCCAGTGCTCCGGTCTTGTTTCTCATTGGTTTTGGTATATGGTTTTGTTGGGCTTATGTGCATCTATGTACTTTATGACTGCTTCTTCAAAGGCCAATACTTAAGGGGGTATTGTTCTGGGTGAGGGGTTGAATGTGGATTTTTTCTTCAAGTTGGTATGACCAGAAACTGTTTCCACCGTGGGGTTGTCTTAGATGAAGACTTTTATGCTGATTTTTCTAAAAAAAATTCCGCCTGTTCACATCTAATCTTGAATTTGTTCAAATCTATGGTGGGGACAAACCCAGTCTTTTATTCAGAACTGCCAGTTTGTCTCTTGTCAGCTCCTGATTGGAAAGATTACCAACCATGCTCATTGTTTGCTCAGGCCTGGTTGTTATATGTCCGGGGTTCCAGCTCCGTGTGTTGGCTCCTTGCATTTCTTCAGTGTTCCATTGAACGCATCTTCCTCCTCAGCACCCATCCATGCACATTTGCGGTGACTATTTAAGAAAGTATTGGCCATTTCTTGTCACAGCCAGAATTTGCCTTTGCTTGTAGTCAGTCGACCAGGCATCATGCCTGGCATCTTAAGTGCTTGCATTCAGGTGTTTATGTCAGTTCTGGGCTGTAGAAAAGTGATGACCACATTTCTTTTAAAAAGTGCTATGGGTACCCCATAAGTCGAAAATTGTCTCTAATTCGCTTGGGCCAGCATTTCTCCATGGATTATCCCAAATGCCATTGATGCCACCATATGCCAAAAATTACATACAATATGCCAGCATCAAACATTTGCTGTTAATGTTGCCTGCATACCAAGGATGATTCTTACGCCAAAAATTACCTCAGTATGTCAGGGCCAGTTTTTTGCCATGAGTATGTGTTTGCAGTTTTTATAGCAGTCCAATGGCACTGGAGTGTTTTACATGAGCACCAGATTATATTACACAAAGCCAGACTAATATTTTTATAGGCACAGGGAAATTTAGTAATTTGACCATGGGCAGGACTCAAACCTGGTTTCCCAGTTCCAAAGCAGGCAGCTCTGGACACACCTCTCAGTATACCAACTACCAAGAATGACCTCTAGTATCCCAGTCTCTGTATTTGACTGTGGAAACCCAATATGCAAAATATTACCTTCAGTATATTAGTGACAGTATTTTGCCATAGGACAACGGTGCACAGTGAGTAATATTCTCTTTTTTTCTTTAGTCTGCATGAAATAGCAAAATCCCTCAACTTGTGCATAAATAAATGAAATCTATATCGATGCAGTTAAACAATGTCAGTTGTAGTTAGGATTTATCAATATATGACACATATCAGAATGGATATAAAAGTGCTTAGATGTGGTATGTCCCTCCGTCGCGGGATAAGAGTTGTCTCCTGTGAGTGCTACAGTCAGCAATGGGAAAATAGAGGAAAGGGCAGCAGCATTCTGAAGAACCCGGGTAAATGGTTCATGTTCCACTTCTGTTTAAACTAAATTAAGAACATGAACATATTTTTGGACCAGGCAAAGGATGTATAAACCGCCAATCAAATAAAAATAGTATTGCTTGCTTTTGAATTTGATACTTTGTGTCTCTTACTTGCCATGGTTTCAAATTGGCTATTTGTGGCATTTTCATAAGTTCAGTGTAATTATGAGTGACATTTCCACAAATATGAGTGGCACTTTCTCACAAGCAAAAGAATGAAGAAGAGGGAAACAGAAATATCAGAAGTAACATCCATTTGAGAATGGGAAACTCTTACTTCTGCAAAGCACCCGAAATGGAAGGGCAATAACAATCAATTTTTATCAATTTTCTACTATCCATCTCCCGTGCACCTTATCTCACAGCTGACCTTGGGCCCCAGCCCCATATCAGCCACCACCCAGCTCCATTTTCATAATTCCTGGTAACAAACATTAGTAAAATCACCCTCAAACTTAAAACATTGAATATAACAGTAAATATAATTAGCACACACTTTTAAATATGTCCCACAGTGGCCCTAATGACCCGACTGCTAATTAAATAAACAAATACACAAAAGGCCATGACAGGGCAGGCTTTAGCGCTGGTGTGAAAGTCTTTATCGGTGCCCCACCACTGACCTCTTTCTCTGTAGATACCTTTACTACCACCCTCCAACTGTGCCCTTCATCCCTCCACAGCCTCTCCCCTTAATGACCTCCTCCTCAGACTCCCTCACAACCATCCTCCACCAGTGCCCCTCTCTGTAGCTCCCCCTCCACCCCATGACCACCTCCTCAGATTCCCCCGTTGCCACCCGCCACCAGTGCCCCTCATCGCTTCATAGCCCCTCCACCATGACCTTCTCCTCGGATTTCCTCAGTACCACCTTCACCAGTGCCCCTCATCTCTCCGTAGCTCCCATCACCCCATGACCACCTCCTTGGATTCTCCCATTGCCACACCACACCAGTGCCCCTCATCGCTCCATAGCCTTTTCCCCCTTGACCTCCTCCTCGGATTCCTTCACTACCACCTTCCACCAGTGTCCTTCATCTCTCTGTAGACTCTCCCCCATTGACCTCCTCCTCTGAGACCCTCACTGCCATGCTCCCACAGTGCCCTTCATCTCTCCATAGTCCCTCTCTCATATGCATTTCATTTGCTGTATAGAGCTCCTCATAGTGGAGGGTGTCACTGTACTTTACATCATGCACACATTATGCAGAGACAAGGAATCATACAAGTATGTAAATCAACCTATAGGGAATGTCACATAAGCCAATGAGGATTACAAGGTGTAGGAATCACATGTCATCCGTACTGGTGGGCAGTATGTTATAAGAGGGTTTGGTCTGGAGAAGCACAAACACAGGATTTAAAGCATACCCCAGTGGTGGGGGGGGGTGGGGGGTTCGCTTCACTGATTAAAATGTGTATCTGCCCAAACAAACTCTTTATAGCAACATTAGAATATTATATCGCAACACACACACAAAAAAAGATTCAATTATACCATTCAGGTTTGTATGCAGCTCTTTGATGACAGTTCATAGGTCACTGTCCCATGTTAGGATTGTAATTTATGAACTGAAATTAACAAAAGGGTCTCTGTAACAAAAGCAGTAACCCACTGAGCTATCCACATGAAATACAGTTTATCTGCATTTCAAAACAGCCAAAAGACAAAGGATTGCTCTCCAGCAGGATCATTAATCACCAGAGTTATCTGGATATTTTCACTGTTCAGTGGCAGAGCCAGTCATGACAAGAATACAAACTACTTAAATGAAATATACAGGGCAAACATTGCCTGCGCCAAACTCAAATCAGTGCAGTCTTCCATACCTTACAAAAAACTAACACAGCATATCTTTACAAGTTAAAACTGCCCCAGTTTGTGAACATGGAAAACTTTTCTAGCTAATTAACTCACTAATGGGGGCCCCTTTTATTTTGGTATTGGGCCTATTTTCTTTCCCAGTCTGATGCTGCATGTTTGGCAGGGCCACTGGCATTATGCGATTGTGCAGCAGCGGCAATTTCGGCAGAATTATTCATTTGACACATTTGTCACATAATCGATCATCTCCTGCATAATCTACAGATTTTAAGAACAAAATTGACCCCTGACCCTGCTTGCAGGCCAGGTCGCTCCCCTGCTGCCACACAGCTCCACCTGTGTGCCAGCGCCTCCCTCGCTGCCGCTGCTCCTCCTCCGTGAGTTCTATACTGCTGTCTGTTGTGCCCCATCTGATTTAGTGCCTGCCTTGTGATTCTGTACTGTACTGTTGCCCCTTTGATTCAGTGCGTGTTTTTCTTCTTGTGATTCTGTACTGTACTGTTGCCTTCGCTTACAGCTCGTTCCCCCCTCCGCCTCTTCTCTTCAGCTTCCCCTCAGCCCATTCCCCGCCGCTGCTCCCCTGCGGTCCTGCCCCCTCGCCGCCCCGATCCCGCCTCCCAGCTGCTCCTCCCTCCCTCCCCGCCTTAAATGGTGGCCGCTAGAGCGCCAGAGGCAAGCCCGTCTGCGCCCGTCCGCGCCTGGATGGCGCCCAGCACTAGAACCCCTGGACCCCGCGCACACCACGATACCAGACTCCGAAATGATGCCAGCACTCTCCTCGCACTCAACACCAGCCGTGACAACCGCTGCTCCCAGGCCGCCCGAAGCATACCCACGGACCTTTCTCTTGCCGCACCTGCAACTTCTTCTGCAACAGAACCACCAAACCTCCAAGTACCAGACCCAACCACCTTCGCTGCATCCTCCTCAACACCCGCTCCGCACGCAAACACGCCGTCCAGCTCTGAGACCTGCTCGACACCTCCGCCCCAGACGAGACTTGGTGGAACGACTCCTCAGCACCCGACATCGCCATAGCCATTCCGGACAGCTACAAGATCACCCGCAGGGATCACGCCAACGGAATTGGAGGAGGTCTAGCCATCGTCCACAAGTCCACCCTCCAGTGCTACACCCACGCAGATGACACCCTCAACACCACTGAACACCTGCACTTCCGGATCCACATTGACCCCAACACCACCCTCAGAGGAACACTCGTCTACAGACCCCAGGACCCCGAGCTCAGTTCTGCGACTCCATCACCGACCTCGCCAGCACCTACGCACTCCCCTCCACGGACTACATCCTCCTCGGGGACCTGAACTTCCACCTCGAGAACAACAACAACGCCAACTCCGCCACCCTCATCGACAACCTCACCAACCTCGGCCTCAGACAACTCGTCACCGCACCCACCCAAGCCGCCGGCCACACGCTTGACCCCGTCTTCGCCACAAGCACCCACGTCGCCTTCAACCACACCACCGAACTCCACTGGACCGACCACCGCTGCATCCATTTCACCTTCCAGAAACCAACAACACACCACCGCACCCAACAGCTGCCCCACCACTGCTGGAGCAAAGTCACCGAAGACCAGCTGACCTCCACCCTCGCCCAGAACCCTCCCACCAACCCCACCGACCCAGACGCCGCTGCCAGCAACCTCAGACAGTGGATCGATGACTGCTCCAACACCCTCGCCCTGCTCAAGAAACCCTCCAACAACCACACCAGCAAGAAAGCCACATGGTTCACCGAGGAGCTCCAGACCTCCAAACGCACATGCCGGAAACTGGAGAAGAAATGGCTCCACGAACTGGACAGTCACGCAGCCCACAAGGATGCCATCCGCAGACATCACCACCTCATCAGAACAGCCAAGAGATCCTCCTTCAAAGCCCGCACACGACAGCAAAGAGCTATTCAACATAGTGAATGAACTCTCCAACCCCAGCACCAACACCAACGACATCCCGCCCTCACAAGATCTGTGCGACTCACTGGCCACCTTCTTCCACCGCAAGATAGCCGACATCCGCGACAGCTTCAACACCACGACTGCCCCGACAATGCCAGACTCCAACACCCCCTCGAACACCACCAGCACCAACCACCTGACCTTCTGGTCCAACGTCAATGATGACGAGACGCGCACGGCCATGAACTCCATCCACTCAGGATCACCATCGGACCCCTGTCCACACCACGTATTCAACAAAGCGGACGCAACCATCGCACCCCAACTACGGAAGTTCATCAACATCTCCTTCGAAACAGCGACATTCCCAGAAAGCTGGAAGCATGCCGAAATCAACGCCCTCCTCAAGAAGCCTGAGGTGGACCCCAAGGACCTCAAGAACTTCCGGCCCATCTCCCTGCACCCATTCCCGGCGAAGGTCATCGAGAAAATCACCAACATGCAACTGACCCGCCACCTCGAGGACAACAACATCTTAGACCCGTCCCAGTCTGGATTCAGACGAAACCACAGCACCGAGACAGCCCTCATCGCCGCCACAGACGACATCAGGCGCCAACTTGACAACGGCGAGACATCAGCCCTCATCCTCCTGGACCTGTCAGCCGCCTTCGACACGGTCTGCCACCGCACACTAAAGACATGCCTCCAAGAAGCCGGAATCCGAGAGAAGGCCCTGGACTGGACCACGTCCTTCCTCTCCGGCAGAACCCAGAGAGTCCGCCTCCCACCCTTCCGATCTGAAGCCACCGACATCATCTGCAGCGTACCCCAGGGCTCATCCCTCAGTCCGACCCTGTTCAACGTCTACATGACCCCCTCGCACAATTGGCCTGCCAGCACGACCTCAACATCATCTCCTACACCGACGACACTCAGCTCATCCTCTCCCTCACTCGCACAACGCCAAAACCAACCTCCACGAGGGAATGAAGGCCGTCGCCGAGAGTGTGCTTTGGGTGAGCCCCTTGATTGTAACTGCTGTCTATCTTAAGTGGTTGCTTTTAGTTCAGTGGTCTCTATTCTTTTGATTGTCCTGCCCAACAGCATTTTGGCCTCACAGTATTATCAGTTGAAGAATTGTATCCTTCTGTTGACCTCCTGGGACTCTGTCTTTTTTAAGTCTACATTGAATACTGCATTGAAGTTTATATGTTGAGGGCTCTCTTTCGTGCTTTTTGTGACAACGCCCCACCGCACCCATGGGCACTCTCTTCTTCCCGCTCCTGGCTCCCTTGTTGTCATTTTCTTTTTCAACTTATTTTGAATCATTTTATATATTTTTAAGACCAGAGGCCACCACTGTATGCACCAGCCCTGCCCGTGGTGGGTCTGCCTCACTGCACTCTGAATATCTGATTCACAGTGGATCAGCTTCAGGTTTGGACTGAGGACCGTAGTGGAAAAGGTGGGTGACTGCTTAGATATGGGTGTTCTTAAACCTCTGGAGGAGTTGATAGAACAATATGCACTACTCTGCGGACAGTTTCTGACTTTTGAGGCATTGGTGCAGTCATTTGAGGGACTTCTGGGACAGGGGAGGAGTGGAGCCTCCTCAACATGCTGTGCTTCAGCAGCTTCTCTCTCTGGGCTCGGCATGGTGTCTGGTTTCCTGGTTTTATCAGTCATTGTTCACTATGGGACAGAAACCATTAGTGGCACTTAATACTAGATGGGATGGCATTTTGGGCCGTGTTGTCCCTGATGAGGAATGGGACAAGATGCTAGCTAATCCCAAGACAGTCTTCTGCAGCACGAAACTCAAATATCTACAATTCAATCTCCTCCACATGACCAACCAAATCCTGGAAGTGCCCGAGATTCTATTTGACACAGATCTTAATCACATGATGTGGGGATGTCCGATACTTGGGTCTTACTGTACTGCAGTGTTGCATTGCGTCCACTCTGCACTGGGACACACCCTTCCCTGCACAGTGAAAGCATGCCTAATTCCCAGAATGAAAGCGTGCAAAGTCGCCACAAAATTTCTGGATTTAGCCCTCACATTAGCCAAGGCGCAGTATTGCAATAGTGTGAAAGTGCAAAACTGGACCTATAGTGGAAGAATGGGCTGAGGACGTCACCATGTGGGCTAGGGCTGAAGAAGCTGTACTTTGCCGTAAGGATGCCTGGGGAATCTGGAGACATCCTATAGCAGGTAAGAGGGTGGAGGTTCTAGGAAAAGTGCAGAGACAGAATAAAGGTCAGCAACAAGCAGAAAGAGGCAAAATGAAGGTGTGAAACAAGCAGCAGGAGACAAAATATTGATCAGCAGAAAGAGGCAAGATAAAAGTGAGAAACAAGCAGTAAGAGGCAGAATAAAGTTCAGAAGGGAGCATAAAGAGGCAGAATAAAGGTCAAAAGCAAGCATAAAGAGGCAGAATAAAGGTAAAAAATGAGCAAAAAGAGGCAAAATAACGGTCTGAAAGGAGCAGAAAGGGGCAAAATAAAGGTCAGCAACGAGCAGAAAGAGGCAAAATAAAGGTGCGAAATAAGCAGAAAGAGGCAAACTGGAGGTCGGAAACCAGCCCCAAAGGCAAAATAAAGATGAGAAATGAGCACAAAGAGGCAAAATAAAGGTCAGCAGTAAGCAGAAAGAGGAAAAATACAGGTGAGAAACGAGCAGAAAGAGAAAAAATACGGGTGAGAAAAGTGCAAAAAGAGGCAAAATAAAGGTGTGAAACTAGCAGCAGGAGACAAAATAATGATCAGTAGAAAGAGGCAAGATGAATGTGAGAAACGAGCAGTAAGAGGCAGAATAAAGGTCAGAATGGAGCAGAAAGAGGCAGAATAAATGTCATAAGCAAGCATAAGGAGGCAGAATAAAGGTAATAAATTAACAAAAAGAGGCAAAATAATGGTGAGAAATGAGCAGAAAGAGGCAAAATAAAGTTCAGCAACGAGCAGATAAGGCAAAATAAAAGTGAGCAGAATGAGGCAAAATAGGGGTCAGAAACCAGCACCAAGAGGCAAAATAAAGGTGATAAATGAGCACAAAGTGGCTAAATAAAGGTCAGCAACAAGCAGAAAGAGGAAAAATATAGGTGAGAAACGAGCAGAAAGGAAAAATACAGGTGAGAGCAGTGCAGAAAGAGGCAGGATAAAGGTCAGAAAGGAGCAGAAAGAGACACGAAATGGGCAGAAAGAGGCAAAATAAAGGTGAGAAGCGAGCAGCAAGAGGCAAAATAAAGGTGAGAAATGAGCAGCAATAGGCAGAATAAAGGTCAGAAATGAGCAGAAAGAGACAAAATAATAGTCAGGAGCAAGTAGAAAGATGCAAAATAACAGGCAGAATGAGCAGAAAGAGGCAAAATACAGGTCAGAACGGTGTAGCAGGAGGAAAAATACAGGTCGGAAACAAGCAGCAAGAGGCAGAATAATGGTCAGAAGTGAGCAGAAAGAGGCAAAATACCAGGCAAAATGAGCAAAAAGAGGCAAAATAGAGGGCAGAAGTGAGAAGAGGCAGAGAAATTATCAGAAAATGAGCGGAGGAGGCACAAAACTACAGGCAGCAAAGGAAGCAGACTGCAGGCAAGCTGGACAGGAGGACTATCACAGGAGGAGCTGGCATGAGGGCCTTCTCGCATGTGCCCCCCTACTTTTTTTTAACCATGCACCCACTGATAAACCAACTCATACCCTGATGTTCCTACTCGCAAACAGACTCAATCACCCACATAACAGGCCCACCGACAGACCCAATCAAAGACTCATACACCCACTGACAGACACACTCAGATACTCAGGCACTCAATCACCGATTCATTGAAGCACTCATATACCCACTCATAAACCCACTGACTCACACACACACATACCTACTCAGAGACTCACTCACACACTCATGTGTCTACTCACAGACCGACTAAGAGACTTACATACCACTGAAAGACCCACTAAGACACTCACAAACTCACTCACAGATCTACTCAGACACTTACACACCCACATACAGACCCACTCAGACTATTGTACGCTCTCACAGATCTACTCAGACACTCATCCACCCACTCACAGACCCACTCAGACACTCATTTTCCTATTCACAGACCCACTCAGAGACATGTGTACCCACTCACAGATCCACTCAGAGAGCAACACAGCTATTGACGGGCCCACTCATTCACTCACCAACACACAGACCCACTCTGAGTCTCATACAACCACTCACAGACCCTCTGAGACACTCATGCATCCACTCACTCACCTACTCAGAGACTCATCCATACAATCATAGACCTTCAAAGACACTCATTCACCAACTCATTGACCCAGTCAGAGACTAATGCACAGGTTCACTGACCCACTCAGAAACTCATGCCCCACTCTCAGACCCCCTCAGACTCATTTACCCACTCACAGACCTACTCAGACATGCATGCACCCACTCACAGACCCACTCAGAGATTCATGCACCCACTCAGACACTCACACATCTACTCAGACACCCACCCAGGTACTAATCATCTGACTCACACACCCACTCAGATGATCATGCACCAACTCACAGACCCACTCAGAGACTCACACACCCACTCATAGACTGACTCAGACACTCATGCACTCACTCACAGACTGATTCACACACCTATGGAGGTACTCACAAATCGACTCAGACACTCTCATAGCTACTCACAGACCAACTGAGACACTCACTTACTCTTACAACCACTCACACAGATATTTACTCTCCAATACAGCCACTGACACCCACTTTCTTATACACATACTCACACCGCTACTCACTCACCCAAACAGCCACTCCCTCACCCATACAGTCACTCACACAGCCACTGAGTCATCCATAGAGGCACTCACACACCTATGCAGCCACTCACATAGCCACTCAGATGAAATATGTTAGAAATAGTATGACTAATTACTAGTAAAGAAAGAAAAGTAATTTAACATATTCAGTAGCTTAGTATATATATTTAAGTCTCAGAAACATTTAGGGCCTCATGTAGGTAGCCAAATACCGGTCGGTAACGGCCGATTTTCGGTAAATATGCCGTTACCGACCGGTATTCAGACAAGTGAGATGTAGGAGTCCAAAAACCACTTTTCGGTAAATATGAGGCGGTAAATACCGATTCATAGTTACCGAATTCTAAAATACCGATTCATATTTACCGAATACATTATTAACGAATCGGTAAATATGAAGTGGTAAATATGAAGTGGTAAAAATTTAAAATGACATGTAGGAGCAGTCGGTAATTAAGAAATCCAGGAAAATCGGTAAATAAGAGTCGGTAATTAACACGGATGGAAAGCAGGTGGTAACCATCAACAATGCACATAAGCAATCCCAAAATGCAACAGCGTGGACAACATGGCCGCCATGTACGTCATTGCAAGGCGCCTACGTCTACAGGCAGCAGGACTGAGGGTTTGGCGACGGGAGGAACAAATCTACAGACAGCGCATCACACTATTCCAGCTGACTGATGCAGAGATACATGAGAGGTACAGGCTACACCCCGAAACCATCATGGACTTAATCAGGGACCTTCACCCACTCCTGGACCAGCCAATAAGAAGGGCGCACGCCATACCCCCACATGTGCAGGTGCTCTGCAGCCTACATCTGTTGGCATCCGGCAGTTATCAGGTGGTGATAGCTGCGGTGGGTGGGGTATCCCAGAGTTGCCTGTCACGTTTCTTCAGGAAGTTCCTGGATGCCATGATGCAGAGAATGCACCACTACATCAGCTTCCCAAACACACAGGCTGCACTGCAGAAAACAAAAACAGACTTTTATCACATGGCACAGTTCCCCCATGTCATCGGCTGTATTGATGGTACACACATCCCAATCTGTCCTCCAGCTGACACAGAGCACATCTACAGGAACAGGAAGTCCACCCACTCCATCAATGTGCAGGTGATCTGTGATGCAGGGAATATCATCACAGATATTGTTGCAAAGTTTCCTGGGAGCACCCACGACTCTTACATCTTCCAGAATAGTGGGATCTACACACGACTGAGAGCCGGAGAATTCGGAGAGGGATACCTGCTGGGTAAGTAACAGTGACGCCCCTTGAAACCTGCAAATCAGAGTGTATAGAGGCATGTAACTGATGGTTCCCTTTTACTCATCCAGGCGACAGTGCATATGCATGCCGGTCATTCATCCTCACTCCCTACCTACACCCAGCAACCCAGAGTGAGAGACGATACAACGTGGCCCACAAATCTACACGCAATGTGGTGGAGCGCACGTTTGGACTGCTGAAGAGCAGGTTCCGCTGCCTCCACAAGAGCGGAGGCGCACGCCAGTACAAACCCATCACCTGCTGCAAGATAATTGCCACTTGTGCAATGCTGCACAACCTTGCCACGAAAAAAGGTACAGATGTGGAACTAACATATTTTGAGGACAACGAGGATGAGTCAGGCCAGCCAGAGGGCAGCGCAGCTAGAGTGCCAACTGCAATCGATGGGAGAGAGAGACGGGCAGAGATCACATGCAACTATTTCTGAGTAAGTGAGGGGACACAGCGAGTCGTGAGAAGTCATGACGTAGTTTAATGTGGCACCACGCCATGAACACATGAACAGGCCAATCTGGCAATATGCCATCTATACAATGAGTATGTCCAGGGTTACGTCACCCAATGGCAAGTGGATAAGCAGGGCCACATCAATGTTTGCGCATACGCGCTGCAGTGGTGGATTGCACGGCCTGTGCATCCTCACTAGAGCCAACCCCAAGCCGCCTGCTGCTCCTGCGTGCTTCTGGGACGGGGGGTGTGATGCTGCTGCTGGTGTCGATGCTCTCCGCAGCATCCCCTGCAGCAGTTGTCGACGCCTGACTTGTCAATAGCACCCCTAGTGCACTTGTCACCTGCACCATCCCCCGTGACAGGTCGCTGCAGCACTGTGTTAGGCCCTCCTGCATCGTCACAGAGCGCCGGCAAAGTAGGGAAGTCGCAGTTGCCAGACGGTTGAGTGCCCTGCTGGTAGTGTCCCTTCTCTGGCGTTCCCGGCGCCGTGCTTCGATGTCAGCATCTAATTTGCTGCACAACTGCTGGATTGACTGGGACATGTCCCGAATGCCCGCAGCCATGCCGCCAATGTTTGTGTCCATGTTGACTAAGCTTGTCCTCATCACCCGCATGTGCCTCTGGACTGACATTACTGCCTTTGATTGCAGGCGCTGTTGCTTCAACATTTGGCCCTCGAGCCCCAAGAAGACACCATGGCCGTCAGTGGGTGCTGGTGGACTCTGGACACGCGACCTGCGGCGCCCTCTTGCTCCCGTCTGTGCTGCCTGTGAGGTGTGGGGCACAGTGGGATGGCTCCCTTCCTGGGGCCCGGTGCGGTCTTCTGGGCCCATGCTGTCGTCTGACGAGGTGTCTAAGGCTCGTAGCCTGGCTGCTGGACGCCTCCTCATTCTCACACCTGCAAGCGGAGATGTGGCCGGTGAATCGAACATGAGTGGCGATGCTGGCTCTGGTGGTGGTGATGCTGGCTCTCGGTGAGGTGATGCTGGCTCTGTGTGCGGCGAGGCTGGCTGCGTAGGTGGTGCGGCTGCAAGTGGGCCTGCTCCCTGGTCTGCACTCGTGCTGGCTAGCGGTGATTTTTGTGGCCGGTGTGCCGTCTCCCCTGCAGCATGCCCTGTACTGCATGATGTCACATCTGTGGACAGAAAAACAACATTGGCTCAGTGTCCCCGAAGGGCTGCATTGCAAGCGTCACAATAAATCATTTCACATTCCAATCTGTCCTCTGTCTCCTTGTGCCTCGAGTGCGTGACATGCCTTGTTGCCCTGTGACATTTACGTCATGGTTAGTGTTGCCCTGACTACATCTCCCGGAATGCATTGCCTGTCTGCACTGACACGTGTGGACTGCAGTGTGATTCTCGTTTCACAATGGGGGATGTGGGATAGGGGTAGGGGCGGCTACATTGCTGTGCTTTCGTCTTACCTTGGTGTGTTGCGGCTCTGGCAGAGCTGTCGGCGTCCCCAAGACCCACGACGCTCTCTTGCTCGAGTGTGGCCGCCACCAGCTCCTCCAGTTCGGTGAGGGCAGGTGCCCTGTTGGTTCCACCTCCGGTCTGGCTGGCCTCCTTCTGGATGTCGCCCATCTTCCTCTTGGTCACAATCCTCAGGTCATACCAGCGCTTTTTGAGGACCTCAATTTCCCTGTGGGTCACTCCCACAGCATTGACCTGCGCCTGGATGGCCAGCCATATGTTGCGCTTTTCGGCCTCAGGCACTTGCAGGGATTGCCTCCCAAACAGCTTCTGGTGCTGCTTCACCACCTCCTCCACCAGCACCTGGAGTTCCTTGGGGCTGAATTTGAGCTTCCTCCTCCTTTCCCCTCCGTCTTTCTGTGTGCTCTGGCTGGACATGCTGTTCGTTTCCCGCTCGCACATGCAACTGCTCCCTGCCTCTCCTCTGCACTCCAAGCCTCTCCAGGGTCGGCTAATTATGTACACCTGCCTGGGTGTGGCCACCTCGGCTAATTGTGTACACCTGCCTGGGTGTGGGCAGTTCCTGGTTGGGTGGGCTGTCGTTGCACAGGATTAGCTGTTTCGTCAAGTCATGTGATGTTATTTACCGAATCCGTACGTACCGATTCGGTATTTTCCGATTCGGTAGATACCACCTCGGTATTTTCCGATTCGGTAGATACCACCTCGGTATTTTCCGATTCGGTAATTATCACCTCGGTATTTACCGAATCGGTGAATTCCGATTCGTATTTACCGACTGTTACCGAATCGGTAACTGTTACCGAATTTTTACCTACATATAACTTACCGGTTCTAATTTACCGATTCGGTACGGCTCGGTATTTTAGAACCGGTAAAATTTATTTACCTACATGAGGCCCTTAGTCACAGGATGTCATCAGTGATGTCATTTGAGATTGTCATCAGGGATGTTGGTTACGATGTCATGAGTGATGTAATATGCAAGGTCATACGCAGTTCATGGTGGGGCGTAAGTTAAAGTTAGCTCAAGTAACTCTAACTGCTGAATTTCTATGATTTTGTACAAATGAAATCTGAGCCTAACTATAACGTCCCTGTAGCCTTTGGTTTTCTCAATATATATATATATGTCACACAAAACCGCCTTCGTTAAAAGAAGATGAGAGGGACACGGCGGGCATATTTTGAGGCTGTTGATTCCCCCTTTGGGCATGACACGTTTTGGCGCTTGGCCTTCCTCTGCTGCCTCAGGTACCTGGGTTAACTATTCAGTGTCATTTAAATAGTTCTGCTCCTCCCTTCGCAGTAATCGGAGCACACCTGCACCTCATTAGCTCCGGAAACACTTCTGCAGTTCAGAATAGAAAACTGCAACTCCCAGCATGCAATGTGTTGTTTGGTTGGAATGCGTGTCCCCTTAAGCCTCGATTTTAGCAGTGCTCGAAATAAGTTGAAGGCTGAATCCAAGCAAGGTCAGGTAAAACCCCAGCATAGATATTAATCAAACAGTCTCTGTGCCCCTACTTCCATCCGCACTTTCCCAGAACAGCATGACCGGAGACGCCGGTATAGTAACCATGTCTCTCCATACAATGATGGACTGCCGTTTGACAGCAGTACCTCCGCTTTCATGGGTCGGGTGGCCTGTTTTTGCTATCTGATACCTCAGCTCCATTTTCTTTGTTGTTTGCCATAGGCCAAGAACACTTGAATGGAAGGGTACCCCTGCGTGTCATGGCTACACGCTAAATATTGCAAAACCTCCTCCGTTAAAAGAAGATGAGAGTGACACAGCGGGGCATATTTTGAGGCTGTTTATTCTCCCTTCGGGCATTACTCATTTCGGCGCTTGGCCTTCCTCTGATGCCTCGGGTACCTGGGTTAACTATTCAGTGTCATTTAAATAGTTTTGCTCCTCCCTTCACAGTAATAGGAGCACACCTGCACCTCAATAGAAAACTGCAGCTCCCAGCATGCAGTGTGTTGTTTAGCTGGAATATGTGTCCCCTAAGCCTCTATTTTAGCAGTGCTCGAAATAAATTGAAGGCTGAATCCAAGCAAGGTCAGGTAAAACCCCAGCATAGATATTAATCAAACAGTCTCTGTGCCCCTACTTCCATCCGCATTATCCCAGGACAGCGTGACCGGAGACGCCGGTATAGTAACCACGTCTCTCCATACAATGATGGACTGCCGGTTGACAGCAGTACCTCCGCTTTCATGGGTCGGGTGGCGGTTCTTGGTATCTGATACCTCAGCTCCATTTTCCTTGTTGTTTGCCATAGAGCAAGAACACTTGAATGGAAGGGTCCCCCTTGCGTCTCATTGCTACACGCTAAATATCTCACAAAACCTCTTCCGTTGAAAGAAGATGAGAGGGACACAGCGGGGCATATTTTGAGGCTATTTATTCCCCCTTCGGGCATGATGCGTTTCAGCGCTTGGTCTTCCTCTGATGCCTTGGGTACCTGGGTTAACTATTCAGTGTCATTTGAATAGTTCTGTTCCTCCCTTCGCAGTAATAGGAGCACTCCTGCACCTCATAGCTCCGGAAACACTTGTGCAGTTCAGAATAGAAAACTGCAACTCCCAGAATGCAGTATGTTGTTTGGCTGGAATGTGTGTCCCCTTAAGCCTCGATTTTAGCAGTGCTCGAAATAAGTTGAAGGCTGAATCCAAGCAAGGTCTGGTAAAACCCTAGCATAGATATTAATCGAACAGTCTCTGTGCCTCTACTTCCAGAGCACTTTCCCAGGACAGCGTGACCGGAGACGCCGGTATAGTAACCACATCCCTCCATACAATGAATGACGAGGGAACATGAGGAATTTAAGAAATCTCGTGTCAGAAATTGTAGATTGCATTGAGCCCTATCTAGTGAAAGTTACTTCTAACTATGATAAACGGCTATTGTCCAAATTTAAATTGGGCTCAATCAGCAACATGTTAACTTTTCCTAAAGACTGCAGTAACACCACATATGCTATACTTTGCCCCTGTGATGACTTTTACTCACATAATATTTAGCATTTTATTTTGTTTTGTGAGTTTTGCAGTGATGCCCTTGTGAAAATTTGATACCCCATTTGCTTCTTTTGGGGTTTAGACAACGCAGACCAGCCTTGTTCCATTTAGAACTTTTAGAAACGTCTTTATGCGGTTCGTTGTGGCGATGTTTTATCATTATGGCATGCATCATTTTTGTAGCATTATGTTTATGATATGCATTTCAAGATCATTTGTTTATTTATATGGTATGTAATGATTTATGTGATCTTTTTGCTGATGGTTTTATGTATGTTTTTATTTTCAAAATAAACACATTTACTACTACTACTGTTACTGCTACTACTACCACCATATACATACCTGTATACTTACATACCTACATACATAAATACATAAATACATGCATTAAGAACAATAGAGGGATTCCTTAATAAGTTAATTAACATCACACCATTTGCCAGTACCTTCATCAAATATTACAGTGATATTGATTTGCCATTCCTGTAAGTGCACAAAATGAATTTGTTTAATGAAATACAACTTTCTGTATCTTCTTTTTTTTTAGTATTTAATTCAGTATTCCAGATTGTGGTAAATTCTAGACAGGATTTTGGTAATGCTTTTCTTATGGGCGTTCCTCCATCTTCTCTCGCATCTTTAAAATCAGTTTTATTCAGCATCATGATTGGTGACAGGAGGGTGGAGAATTAATCACATTGGCTCAGTCTTGTTTTCCCTGCACAGGCTTCTCTACAAGTTTTTTATTGTGTTTGACTTGGCTTGCATTGATTGAAAGGCATGTGTCCTTTGAAAACTTGGGGGGCATATTTACAAGCCCCTATCGCCACAGGAACGTCACTTTTATCAACATTCCTGTGGCAATAGGGGCTTCACCTTATTCATAGGGCGGCCTTAAGCCACTTTATGTGGCTTAACGCCACCTTATGAATAAGGCACCCTTTCTCACTATACTTAGCTTGAAAAGGTTGGGCAATTGGTTTCGCGGTGGGTGTTCCGTCGCAACACTCATTGATTTTGATGCTGCTCCATATTTACAAGGGTGGGTAAATATGGTGCAGTGCCAAAATTAAGACCAGGGAAAATCTGGTCTTGAACAGGTGAAACGAGGAGAAATGCTTTATTTCTTGTTGTTTTTGCTATTTCTATGTGTGCTGCACTGTGCAGCACATATAGAAGTTACAAATCACAATTTATGATTGTTTATGTGCAGAAAAGGATACCTTCCTCCACTCATA
The DNA here is from genome assembly GCF_964204655.1 of Triturus cristatus. Taxonomy (NCBI): domain Eukaryota; kingdom Metazoa; phylum Chordata; class Amphibia; order Caudata; family Salamandridae; genus Triturus; species Triturus cristatus. Next base: position 745,996,333 of record NC_140583.1, read on the forward strand.
CAATAATTTCCCACAACGCAGGCCCCTTTGCACTATGGTGCAAGGGTGCCTGTGTTGGCACTAGGCAGCTAAATTTAGCGCCAGCACAGTGAGAAACACAAGGCTGAAACGTATTGTAAATACGGAGCAGCCCTGCGTTTCTAAAGTGAAAGAGTGTGGTGTTAGCCTTCTTGGCTTAACTCAGCTCTTTTCCACTTTATTTGTAAATATGCCCTTTGGATTTTAGACACAGACACTTTGGACCGTGGGGGACTCTAGGCTTATCAAGAGGAAGTGCATTCTTTGGGTGGTGATTCCCAACCACAGAAGAGTAAAGTATTCGAATTTGGAAGGGCTTGAATCCTATTTTCTTTTATTGGCCTTTGCTGAGAAGTAGAACGCTAATTTGGCTGCTTACCTTGAGTGATTAGTTCATTTTGTACTCTTTGTTTTTATTATATATTTTTTTATTGGAAATTGCTTCTTTAGTCATGGGTTTTATTTCATGTTCCCATATAGTTTATTGATTGCTTTATATAAAATTAGGTGTCTTTGTAATGCTGTGCTTTCCTTTAAGATGAAGGTTAAGGTGGTTGGTGTACTTGTTAAGTAAACCTGTAGAAGATGACCTTTAGTAGATCTAGTATTTAGAAAGGGCAGAAAACTTGGACATGAAAATGAATACATTGTTTTGGAAAGAAGTGTAGAGGTACTATAGGATTAAAGAAAGGAAATGTGTTGAGCAATGGAACATACAGTGTTAAAGATTTCGGGGTTTAGGATGAGCACAACAGTGAAGGGGGTTAAAATGTATGAAGAATGAATGTCCCCTTAAAAAAGTAGTCAGCGAATAAGTAGTGAGTAATTGTACCCCTGTACACAAAGGGACTGATTCACAAAGGAAATTTACACTTTTGAGTAATTTACACTTTTGAGTATGTTTGCTACTTTTTGGCCATTCACAAAATCTGAGTATAAATTTACTCCGAAAGTGTAACTTAAATGTCTGCACCAAATTAAAGGGCCTGGGACCATATACTTTCAAATAACTTTTTGGATTTTCACATGTTACAATTTTGGAGAGAATTACACTCGGAATTTGTGAAAAACCAAGAAGTAGTAAACCTACTCAAAAGTGTAAATGACTAAATAGTATGTAGCTCCCAGACCCTTCAGTTTGATAAAATTGTAAGTTACCTTTGTGAATCAGGCACAAAAAAGGGAAAGTCCTTCTCCTCAGCCCAGCAGCTGCCTGCAGGATGAACAAGTCTTAGCAAAACCAACAGTCTTGCTTGGATTTTGATTCCTGACTCATACATTAAAAAGACTGAAGCAATGTAAAACAAAAACAAAAATGATTTATTTCTATATACGGTGCATCTACGAGGTAAAATAAAATGTATGTGTGAGAATTCAATGTAGTTTTAAGATGTAAACTAGCCCCTCATGTATTGCAATGCAAGCACTACATATGGGGTGGAATAAATGATCAAACAGCCAATAGCATGAGGTGAGAGGAAAATAGTCCTATAGGATGACCCAAAGCCCATGTGTGTATTTTTTGAATGGTAACTATGGAGCTTCTTTTTAGTGAAATTCATGACTTAAGCAGATCAGTAAACACAATGATAAAATTAATGGGTTTTGCATTTTACTCCACAAAATGTATGTTATAACAAATACCTGCAACAGGAACTTTCACAGTCTAATTATACACCATTGACTCATTAGTTATTATTATGTGTAAGCTTCAGATATTACATGATTTTTACCTAAAGAAATTCCCCATTCCCTGGGTGAATGTCCATCTACTGAAAAGGCATTAAATATACAAAATGCACTTAAGTATTTGCTTTAGTAATTTCATTTAAATAGCAATATAAATGAGCTGGTTGTGTCTCTTTTCTTAGACATGTGGAGACAACACATTCACCATCTTGGGAGAACTGCGCAAGTGTGGCCTGACTGACAGCGAGACTTGCCTGAAAAGCATCCACTTTCAGCTCACCGGAGGGCATACTGTAAGTGAAAGGGGAAGTAGTGCTGGTACAATACTTTTTCTCAGCTAAAGAAGTTCAAAGACGCTTCACACAATAAATGGTTACATGGAAATTGTGCTGCAGAACAGAGAACAGGGAGTGCCTGATCCATGCTGAAACTCAATGATAACTATTGTCTCGAAAAGCCACCCTGGATCTAAGTCCAACAGCCCTAACCTTAAGGTTCCTTAAGGTTGCTTCTCACTGCACCAAAATTAGAGTTGGTAAGTAAATTCTTTAGAGATCAATGCATGTTGAGCTCATAATATGGTGGTTGTTCTGCAAAGACCAGAATGTCATAGTTGAAAATCCAAGGTAAACTAATACTTCCCTTTTATCCCTCATTTAAGACTGGGAATGTTTTCCCTCACTGATCTGTAATCTCATTTAGCAAGCATTGGTAGCTCAAATATTTCAGAAAATCAATCAATCAATCAATCAATCACCAGGCTTTGTTAGGTTTTAAAAAGAAACCATAAAAGCACACAATTAAAAACAAATAATAAATACCACGTCTAATATATCACAGAGAAAAACATATGAATCTATATAAAATATTCAGTAAATCACAAGATTAAAATTTAGACAATATACTTTAAAAACACTCATAAACATTTTCTAAAATCCTTCTACAGTTAGGACATGGCATTAGTGACATTAACAATCTCTAAAATGTTTAGTGCGATCGGCAAAGCTGTGAATCCCTGTGCAAACAATATTTAAAGACGGTCCTGATTCGTTGTTGAAACAACGTTTTCCTGTGACACAGGGACGATTTTCAAATAGAACTTATGCAAGATCAAACAAGGGGTGAACTAAGATGCTGAAGGAAAAGCAGGGCAGGTCTGCAGGTAACAAACCCGAACTTCTCAAAGTAGGAATTAAAAAGCACTTAGTGAATTCTACATAAAATTTACAGAAAAAAGTGAAGTGCAATCAATTGTGGGTGGAGGATTCATCACAAGAACTGATCAAAATTGGCAACTGATCATACTGCCCCAAGGGAAAATACATATTACAATTTATAGTATCAAATCTAATTTTGACGGGAAGGGACCAGTACCAACTGTTGGTAACCATGCCCAAATAGGATTCAGCTCCTGCGGTCATGCAGATATTGAGATGCTCATGTTTTATACCCTTGGCTAAATTCTGTGGCCTCCCTCTCCTCCCTCCTGAGGGCAAAGAAGTTCACTTTAAGACAACATTTGTCCTTAAATGTTTGATTTTGAGGGTTTGAGAAAAGTGAGGGTCTGACCAATTTATTGGCCACAGATTGAATATATTAGAGCCAAGGAATTCGATGCTCATGATCACAGGACAGGCAGTCTTTGATGATATCCCTATTTAGAGCCGCTTGCGGGTTCCTCCAAACTGAACACCATAATAACAATGTGGCCAAATTAATAGAGTCCTCCACGTAAGCAAGACCGACCTTCTCATGAATTGCAAAAGTTGGAGAACTTGCTGGCAGGACCAAAGGTTGTCTGCACACCCTGTTCTCCTCCAGATGCAGTGATCATACATCCTTTTAGCCCCATACCTCAGACCCATAAATCATAACAGAGAGGCACTTTCTATTGTAAATGTCTAACAAGGGGCCAAATGGTGTGCTGTTGCTAGAGAAAGCCAAATTAAATAAAAAAAACGACAGAATTGGAAACCCTCAATATCTGCTTGGATAGACATGGACCCCAGCAGCCATTGGCGTCAAATATGACGCCTAGGTAAGGGAACTCATGCATTCTGGACATGTTTTTCCCCTGTAGGGCCAGGCTGGGCACTTGAGATGTGAAGGGCTGCAAGTCATGACAAAGGTCTTGGAGGAGTTAGTTTCAAGATTTAATTTGGACATAAAATCAGCAAAGATGTCTAACAGAATATTTATTCCATTCGGATTACTTGCCATAAGCATCATGGGCATACAGTACGATAGGGACCGCCATGTTCTTAACCCTGGGCATGCCCCTGCTCCTGTTAAGTCAGTTTGGTGTCAAACCCATTTATATATAATAGGAAGAGTACCGGGACGAGCACACCCAAGAAACGATGAAAGCATCAGTGCATTTGCCATTGAGGCTGTATCTTACAAAAGCTTCCATGTCACAATGGAGGGCTCTAAAAAAGGTGACAATACTGTAATTCACCCCCAGACCCAAAAAAATATCCCAGAGCTTAGATCTTACCATGCAGGTGAAGACACAGGAGAGACCCATAAAGGCCAGGTAGATGGAGCCCAACTTAGTACAAACAAATCCTTGGGTCTATACTAGCGCACACAAATACCTGTGAGGTGACAGACTGGTGTCTCACGCAATCTCCACTTGGGATAGATCACTTTCAGGACGATTACCCTCACCCACCATAGGTGGCATGCTTCATCATATCTCCTCTTAGTGGGAAGACCTAGTGTCCCTAAGGGCTACAACTTTCTCTCTGAGAGGAAAGAGCTCAGGGATGTTTTTGAGATGTTTCTGCACTAACAAGGATACTAAATCCCACAGATGAGTAATGGTGTAGTGAAGACGCAGCGTGAAACAAAATGTAACAAGTGAGGTGACGAAGTTAAAACTGCTTAGTAGGAACAAAAACAATTCTAATAACTTGCTTCCGCTTACAGGATTAAAAAGCAGTGCAAAAAAACAGCCTGGATTTAAACTGCTTGGTTTTAAAGAAGGTCTACATGTTTCAGCCTGGTCGATCTACAAAAAATATCAATTCTTTCGTCAGGACCTGCAACCAGAGTTCATAGTACCATGACGGGGTACCGGCGGACAGAGCGGGCCCTCTTCCCTGAGCTGCCGCCAGGTTGAGGTGTGACCGCTTGTCTATGAATTTTAGGTACAACCAGTAAAATCCCAAAGAAAGAAAAGAAAGGATTACTGGTTTGATATCCTAACACACACTTTTTCTTTCTCTTTGGCAGCAGCAATAACTTTTAGGTCCTGACGAAAGCCTTGATACTTTTTGAGGTCTGATATGTGTGGAAGACCCAGTTCAGCATGTGAAACATAAGTGGGGGTACTAGAGGGAACCGATAAAACGTACTTTAAAAAATTGTTTTCAACTAATTGAATCGGGTTAGTGTTCACAAAGCCCCAAATACCCGCCCCCATAGGTGGCAGTTGGTACACACTTAGCTTTATATATTTGTAAAAGCTCTAGAGGTGGTTTACAACCCAATTGTTTTGCAAAGCTGGCTAGAGCGGACGTAGTTCTAACTAGTGCCAGCTTCTTTGCTTCAACAGCCTTAGCCCAGGTATAGTTATTACTAAATAGGATACCTAGATAAGAGAAGCTCTTGGTGGCAGTGATCCGATTTCCCTCCACAAAGATATCCCTACGCTATTTAATACCATGACCACATCTCATTATAAATGTTTTTGAAGATATTAATTTTGAGGTCAAGATCCTTCATAAAATTGTAGAAATTATTTAAAGTCTTCTGCAGGCCAATCTAAGTACGTGACAAGATCACGGCATTGTCCACGTATAACAATGCTGGGATTGGACGAATGCCTATCTGTGGAAAGTCATTGACATCTTTGAGGAGAGCCTGCCCTAACCCGTTGATATAAACGTTGAAGAGAAAGGGGGCCAGGACACAGCCTTGCCTAACTCCCCTACCTATCGGGAAAGCAGCAGTACGTTCTCCTCCCAATCCAAATCACACGCTTGATTTGGCTCCATTATAAAGGAGGTGAAAAAGTTAATAATATTTCTATCGACCCCCAGCTGTGACATGATCTCCCAGAGCTTTGAGTGCCTTACGCAGTCAAAAGCTGCCTAGAGATCTACAAAGGCTAAATAGATTGCCCTTTCTAGCCCTAGTATACTTTCCCATCAATATCACTAGGTTTGGGCTCTGTTCCACGGTCCCTAGGCCTTCTCGGAAACCATATTGAAGATCTGATAAAATTCTGTTTTCCTCAGCCCAGAGCTGCAGGCGCTCTAAGATGATACGTTCCACAACCTTGGCCATAGAGTCCAATAAATAAATAGGCCTATAACAGAGTGGATCCTGTTGATCACCCTTTTTAAATATTGGGACAATAGTGGATTCCACCCAAGTTGGTGGAAAAGCGGCCTTACAACTGGCGTTGATTATTTGAGTGATTATTGGAACCCATAAAGTGACGTTGGACTTATACAGGTCCACAGGAATCCCATCTGGCCCGGAGTCCTTCCCACCTGCACTTGCGGAAAGAGCCCTACTCACTTTGTCGATATGGAAATCTAGATTAGAAAACTGGATAATCAGTCCTGAATTTTCACTAACTTGACCAATACCAGTACTTGCCCCGTTGTATATTTTGGAAAAATGATCAATCCATTGACCCTCTGAGATAGCTACTTCAATAGTTGGGCCCCCAACCGGGGTCAACAACGGTGTTTTAATCGCTTTCAAAATGCAGCACAATCTTTTGAGTGTGCGGCTTCGGAAAGCTTCTCCCATGCCTCTTTTCTGAGAGAATTAATCCTTTCTTGGAGAGCCAGTCTGTAGTTCTTCCTTGTCTGTCTGATATTAATGATGTTCCTTGGTACATTGTACAGTTCTTGTTTCAGATGGGAATGTGCCCATGAGCAATTTAAATCAAACCATCGCTGGATGGCAGGCTTTTTACCTCCACGTTTGAACATTCTATCCTGAACCACAGTTGCCAAGTTTTGAAATTAAGACAGTATAGTGTCAGGGGATGATAATTCATTCAGACAGATGTCAATGTCCTTACTACACCTTGTGATTATTGTTTTATTAACTACCTCGGGATCCATCATGTTCCAACGGAGTGTATAACCATTTGTTTTATCTAGTTTTAAGTGTACCAGGGCATCATCTATTTCCTGGTTCTTTCTTCCCTGGCCAGTCACAACAAGAGTCAACTTGATACATAGAGGGAAGTGATCACTCAGAGAAATTGTATCAACTTTAAAAGTAAGCAATCTAGGGGCAAAACTGTTCGACAACAAGATATAGTCTATTGTGGAGCAATGGCCCACACCATTGTAGGTCTGCGGCATTGGGACAGATCTTGTACATAGATCATTGGCAAAGCCTAGGTCTAGGTTGGAAACTAGTTCGTTAAAAAGATCACCTGTACCCTGCTGGCAAAAGTGTGTATTATGTGTGCCTTCTAACTCATTAAGACACATATCCTTTCGTCCTCAAAGGGGCACAAGGCACAGTTAAAATCCCCACATACAATGAGCATATTTTCAAGGCCCTTTACATTACGCATTGCAGAGTGTGTGGACCACCTTGGAAATACTATCAGGAAAAATATTATTATAAAAATTAACCAGAGGTTTTGAGTTGGAAGCAGATGAATACAAGGTTAAAAATTGGTAATAGGGGGACGCCATTGAGAGACACTTCTAACAAAATTTAGCTTGTTGCTTACATATATACAGAGACCACCTTTAGCTCTGTCGTGAGATCCCCCTATCGCTTGGGTATCAAATGTTCTATAACCATGGCTTGAATCAGACTACACTCACAGGGGATTGGAAAAAGTAGGCAATGAAGGCTTGTCTTATACCAGGCAGATAGGCCAGCTTTGGCACAACCAGAGTCACCAGGGGTAGCAGCAACAGAAAAAAAACAGGAAAACAAATACAAAAAACACTGGATATTGCACAAATCGGCTGTAAGAGAACAATATTGTAAGTCTGGATGAATCCCACCTAATTGTTCATGGCTAGTTTCGCTTGAATGCCGGCGTTATTCTAGCTCAAAATGTTTACTTTACCTAAGGGGTTAGGAATAGCAAAAAACAAGGACCTCTTCAGCACAACAGATTCAGGACAGTTACTCGTGTCAAAGGATCTAACAGAGTATAAATAAGGGCCCCCCGTAAATAATAGGTACTCCTAGAACGGGGAAATAGTTCAAGAACAAAATAACATATCTAGGCAGTAAACATAGATTATAAAGTTACGAAGCAATATCAAAATTCTAATTTGATTGAGACAGTGTACTCTCACTATAGTCAAAATAATTTTAAATCATTTTATTTATATTGCATAAAACATCAGACAATATGTACAAAGAAGCAACCAGAATAACAACCACACAAAATAGATATTACTGGCACAAAACAGTGTTTCCAACAAAATACATAATGACAGAAAAAAAGTGATACATATACTGGCTTATGAAGCAAAAAAAGGGGGGAAGGTGGTAATTTCAGTAGAGAGCTGTAATTTTCTACGCGTGTTTTGGGACAGCTCTCTACTGAAATTACCACCTTCCCCCCTTTTTTTCCTTCATAAGCCAGTATATGTATCACTTATTTTTCTGTCATTATGTATTTTGTTGGAAACACTGTTTTGTGCCAGTAATGTCTATTTTATGTGATTGTTATTCTGGTTGCTTCTTTGTACATATTGTCTGATGTTTTATGCAATATAAATAAAATGATTTACAATTATTTTGACTGTAGTGTGAGTACACTGTCTCAATCAAATTAGAATTTTGATATTGCTTCGTAACTTTATAATCTATGTTTACTGCCTAGATATGTTATTTTGTTCTTGAAAGGAGCTAACAGACACACAGGAATTGCAAGAGAGGCCACCATGCTGGGCATCATGATTCCGACACTTCGCAGGTCAGTTGATACTAGAGAAGTCAGAAAGTACTAAAAACCTGTTGGTGAGAGGTAAAGCACAGCTGTGGTAGTCCTGGGGGAGTTTTGCCACACGGTGGCTATACAAGGGTACCGATGATTTAAGCCTATTAGGTTGGTAAATACAACCCAATGGCATAACCCTAATCCCAGGAACAGCCAGGGGGTCGAGAATATTGGTCACAGTAACTGGGCTTTTGAAATTAACAATAATACAATCCCCAGGGAACTCTTTGGCCAATGGACCTAACCATTCCACTCTTTGTGCAAACAGGATCTGATTAAACAACCTGTTCTTGCAAATAAGGTTAGTATGAAACCAGTATGTGGCCATGTTTATGAGCTGGATGTTGTCTTGCTGTCAGTTTGGCCTAAACTTGGAACGTTTGCCAAGATAATCACAAACATTCAAGCTGCTGTTAGCAGATTACATGTGGGGAAACTCTAGTATTTCTCCGTCCTCCAATTGGCTTTGTCAGGCTGATGGGGTGAAGTGTCAGCCTTAGACCCAGAGGCGGCATACTCAACAGGGCCAGCAGCAGATACTGCTGCGGGGACTAAGAGAGGGACTGGTGGATCAAGGACAGAGGTCACTGATCTAGACACATGGCCCCCCGGCCAGCAGCTGCAGCCAAGTTAGAGTTGACATTACCAGCCGCAGGGTACTCAATGACAACTGAGGTACCACACCTACCATACCTTGCCAAATCAGAGCCCATCTGGGGAAGCTTGGTTTGAATGAAGTCCAAACGCTGATCTAAGGGATTAGAACAAGCCTCAACAATCTGTTCAAAATATTAACACATGTCCTTAATCAAAGCACTTTGGAAGCTGTCTATATGATCATGAAAGGCAGCCGAAGGTAAAGCGAGCGATTTTGCAGACAAATTTTCCAATCTAGGTTCTGTAGTTTTAGGGTTATTGATGATTCACCCTGCCTAAAATGCTTCGCAGCACACATCAGTGTCGGGGTGACAGAGCCTAATTGCTGTCTGAGGGAACCCTGTTACATTTAGAAGTATCATGAGCTTGGCCCATTTTGGCCCTCATGGAGAAACTGCTCACTGGAATGTTAAGAGTCCCCTCATTTTCGAGATCGAGCGATAGATGTCTCTTGGCCAGCTGAATCTCCTTATTAATGACCCCCACAGCCAGTTAAAAAAAAACGGCCAGTGTGTTGCTATTTCTACCATCGGTAGGTCTCAACCCTTCAACCCTTCAAGCTTACGCTTCCTCATCATAAAGAAAAGAAGAAGAAAAGATTACTCAAGCAGTCAAAACCACTGGCAGCAACTAATAAGAGTGCAAGTGCATATGCCCACAGATCAGCAAAAACGAAACCAGAGATAAGCAACAGTCAATTACATATATGTGGACGAAACTGGGTGACCAATAGGGGGTGGCTCAATTTCCTCCGGGCACTGCTGAGTGCAGATGGGCCCGCTCTTGGCCCGGTGTTCGCCTGTGAGTGTCTCGTGCCTGCAAGTCTCAAAGAGCTCAAAAGGACACTGACAGGTCAAGCCCCTCCTGTTGGGCTTGCAAATGACTTTAGGGGTTGTGGTCCCCCCACTACCAATGCAGGCAAAATTAATGTCCCATGCCCACAGGTCTCCAAGCGCTCAAAATCAGTGCCATGATGCTTGTTTCCAGTCCAGGGCGAACCTGACCTGACAGTTCGGGCTGGGCTGTTCCATGGGAAGCAGGGTCAAGACTAATTTGCATATGGCAAGGTCCAAACTGGGGTGGCGTGGTGAGTGAAAAAAATGATGGATTAAACCCAGATCTGTGACTGGGGGTGAATGTTTGGTTCAACATTCCATCCATCATTTGTTCTTTTTGCTTTTGTCACCCTAAGTGGGAATGGTATGCCCAGACGTGTGTCCCGTGCTCACTGTGCCACTGGATTCAATCTAGCCTGGCTTATGAGGGGCTGAAACCCCAAAACCGGTCCCAGGATGCATATTTCTGGCCTATAGAGGACCTGGACTGGCAGGTCTCGCTGGACTGTTCCCATGGGGAGCAGGGTCAAAACTGATTTGCATGTGGCTGGCCCCAGACAGGGGTGGCGTGGTGAGCAAGCAAATGATGGAATACACCCTGATTTGTGACTGGGGGTGAATGTTTGATTTGTTCAGCATTCTGTCCACCATCTGTTCTTTTTGCAAAAACACGCAGGCAGGTCAATTCCCTCTGCGGGTTGTGTTTCAGCCCCCACAACCACAGCAGCTGCAATCGATGTTCCCAAGGACTACAGAAGGTATGTAGCCCTAGTTCCTCTCCGCTGGCCTCTATAGTAGTATCTAATTGGCAGGGCTGAAGAGTAGAAAGCAATCCTACTCCAAGTAGTGGTGCTTCAGCCAGCGAGAATGGTAATACCACCTTCCCTACCATTTACCCCGATGTTTGTCACCCGTCATTAACAGAGAATCCCTTGAGGGGCGACAGAGGCCCCTGGCAGGAGATACAAGTGCACCATTTCTGTTGCAATGCAGGGATTCAAAAGGGAGGAAATGATGGATGGAGAGGTGAGAGAGCTATGCAGTAAGCGAGCTGCACTGACACCTGGACACTTCTGCACACAGGGCTCAACACCAATGCCGCAGTGCCTAGTGCACTGTTGTTCATTTTTCTCTCCTTGTTCCTTGCTCCAAACTATTCCTCCTACTTGCTCCTCGCGATTCCATGGGAGCGGTCAGTGGTTAAAAACTGCCAGCCACTGGGTGCCAAGGCATTAAGCACTTCCAGTGACCCCTACGGCCCCCTTACGAGTTGTCTACTGCTGCACGATGCCGTTCAGGCTCCTTAATATCCAAAAGTCCAGCATACCACCTGCCCAGCTTCATGCTCAGCTGTCACAGAGTCTCGGAGTCTGTCTCAGCAGCGATAGCAGCAGCGCAGTAGTTGGCAAGCAGCCGGGCACAGGTGGTGCAGGGGAAATGGGTGTTTGCTTTTTCTTAAAAACACCTGAACAAGACTTCAAAATACCAGGGCACAACATGAACACTCTTCAAAATATGCCTCTACACACTTTAGAATACCAAAGTACAACATAAGTAAATCTCAACACTCATTTGCAAAGTAAAGGGGAATAATTATTGCAGCAAGTTCCCATATATCAAATGGCAATAATGCACATGTAAAATAAATGCAGGGAGGTCTCAACTGGGCACAAAAGCCCTAGGCAGCACATCCACGCCCAGAATAGTTCCGGTCAAAGCGCCAAAAGTTCTCCGTCTTTATACTATTTACTAACATGGAGAGAGACTTCTAGAAGCCCCCCCTCCCTTCATCTGCACTGTAGGTGCTAGCTACACTCACTGCGTCAAGGTCACTCAACGGAGCTGGCCTGGCTGTGAAGAGAGCTGAGGCAGAGTTCTTCACATTCTCATCCTTGGACACTGTACGCATCCCACAGTGTCTGTTCTTATCTCTCTCGCTCGATGAGGTGAGAAACATAAACAATCGATGTGGGCAAGTAACCTGGGCCTGCCTGCATTCAAAGCTGAAAGGCAGGGTCAGACAGACACAAGATGTAACCATGCTCACAACATGTAGTTAGAGTAAAATGGAGTCAATGGTCAATACATGATCTCACAAGGTATAACTGCCTGTAGCATTACAATGGGCACATCAAAGATGGCTGATGAGGGAGCTGGCGTGCAAAATGCAGTGCACGGCCACCTCCTTCTACCTTCTTCTCACTTAACATTATTAAAGGGTGGCATTTCGATTTTGTTAAGTCTCATACAACATTAGTTGGATTTCATTCCACAATTTGGATCACAATTTGATCTCTAGCATTGCAACATTTTTGGAAGACCTGCTCAGACTCTGCAGACGTTTCAGGGAATTTTCCAACTGATTATAATGTTTTAACTCTAGCTTTCATGTGTTCTCTAACATGAGAAAGCTTTCACAAATCACCCATCAAGCTGTTCTTTTTCGAAACTGTATGCGTGCAGGGATCACACTTATTTCAAGCATTTTTCTTTAATGGTTCAACTCTGAAAAGATGCAATCAATATAACATGTTGCGCTGGATGGTAAAAGAAAACACAGGGTCTAATGTCTGCTTCTGACCATTAAACACACATGGCTAATTTTATAAATTCAAAGCCCAAAATTCTCTCATAAAAAAACACTAGGGTCCTGTCAAATTTTTATCCCAGTGCAAAAACCTATTTGTGCTGGGATCACACTTATAAGTGGAGCAATGTTCATTGGGCCTAGTAACTACCAGGTGAGATTACGCCTGCCTTCTGATTTTAAAATTCAACAGGGCAACGCATCCAAAATATGCATGTTATTCTCCATTACTGAGAAAAAACTTCAAAATAGGTGCTACTCATCACACCCAATACATTCTGAACCCCATGGTGTCACTTTTTAGGGGATTAAATACAGACTCATACCAGGCACTTGTTTCCAGACCCATTGATTATTTGTTAGTAACCCCTAAAAACTGTTAAGTCACACCTATTCCTCAACACACAGATGTGCATACTGGGAATAGAGCCATAACGGAAACTAGGAGATCGGAAGACATTTTGAACAAGTGTTGGCAATGCCAATAGGTCTGGTACAAAATTATTTGTTGGTACATTCATAAAACAATTTTTATATGATATAGTTGGTAGTCCAGTCCTTGTTGTATAGAGAGTCGAAAACAGGCTGTTTACCAACAAATAATTTAGTACCAGTCTTTGTGTTTTTGGTGTTATCAGAAAATAAACTATCTTAACGAAAGATCAATTGATCTTCTCTTTGGTGTTTCCTGTAATGGGTGGTATCTCTTCTCATCATTGTGTTGTTTTGCTTTAGGGACTAATATACCTAATTGTATGTAAAAACTTTTGGAGTGCCAGAGTTGTCATTTTGAATATATTAGTAACTGCAGGCCAAATAGTCGGAATTAGCAAGGGCTGTCATTCAGTACTGGTATAAGACCACAGCATTTTGCGGATGCGAACACTCAAAAAGTACTGCATAAATTCATTGAGGCAAACACAAACAGTGCCTCATTTAGAGTATGGTGGGAGGTCCATCATCCATTAGGGTGGCAGAGCTTATTCTGGCCAGTCTACCGCCCTCTAAATGTTGGAGTCTTTACCAGTTCTGCAGAGATCTCTGTACGTTCAGAAGAACCGCCGCTATCATGGTTCCTCTGAATTCACTAAAAGCTTGCTGAGTGTTTTGATCAGCCACCTGTTGGACTTGACAGCTCAGAGCTTTAGGGTGGTCTTCCTTCGAACTTTTAGCCTTCCTCCTCCACTTTTCTAACCTCGTTATTGCTAGTTTTAATACTCTGGGCACTTTACCACAGCTAACCAGTGATAAAGTGCTTGTGCTCTCACCCCTAAACATGGTAGTATTGGTTTATCCTGAATTGGAATATTTAATTTATTTATACGTTGCTAGTTAATGGTACCCCTTGCGCCCAAGGACTGTAAATTAAATGCTACGAGTGGGCTGGCAGCACTTATTGTGCCACCCACTTAAGAAGTCCTTTAACAACATCGCAGACCTAACACTGCAGAGTCCTTGTGTGCAATTTACACTGCCATGCTGGCCTGGTAAACAAAAAAAACTTTTTACCAGGCCCAAAACCTCCCTTTGTATACATATAAATAATCCCTAAGGTACGCTCCGTATAACCCACAGGACAGGGTGAAATGTATTTATAGCAAGACATGTGCTTTTAACTTTTACCTGTCTTGGGAGTGGAAAACTCCCAAAGTCGTTTTCTCTACTGCAAGCCCTATATGTTCCCTAGGACAACATTTGGATTACCTTTTTACATTTTATAAGTGTAATTTCCAATTTGGAAGCAATAAGACCCTTAGTCTGGTGTCTCTGGAATCGCAATTTAAAATCACAATTTACAGTAAGTTCAGATTTTAAATAGCAATTCTGAAAACACCACTTTTAGAAAGTTGCCATTTTTTAAAATATAAGACATTTAGTACCTGTTACCTGTCTCTGTTCAGTCTGGGTTGGATGACAGTGGGCTTTCTGTTTTCCCTCTAGACAACCATACACAAAAGGAGCTTAGGTGTGACTTAATGGGCAATCCTGGGAGATGGGAGGGAGGAGCTGGCCACAGCCTTATACTTGCACCTGAATAGGCCGTGTCCTCTCACACACAAAGGTCTATATACCCCCCACTGTAGTGAGTCTATAGCCAGTGCAGGAAGGGAGGACCTCAGTTCACTTCAAACACCCTTCAAAGGCTCAACTGGGTATAAGAACTGGACCTCTGACTCTATGACTTCAGTACACTTCTGGACCTGTGAAGATTCTACCAGGAAGAAGAACTGGTGTGCCCTGAAGGAGTGCAACTCTGCTGGACTGCTGATGTGCTAACCTAAGTTTGTGGGCAAAGTCAGGAAATTCGTAAGCAGCAGGTGTCAGCAAATATAATATCTAAAAAAGAACCAAATGAAGGTTCTGATCATGAAGATAAATGTGCTGACTCCAGAAGCTACCTCTAAGAGCAAAGTTAGGAGGAGCACGGGGTCTCAAGAGCAGGGAAAGGATCATCCACCTGTGACGGTGGATAGAAATAAGTGTAGCAAGCTAACATCTATGCCACTTAATTAAGACATGGAATTACATCTAAAAGATACACTTGCACAAGTTCTCACCAATCAAATTTTAACATTCACAATGAGCTCAGTGTAAGCACCTTTTACATTAGTGGGGCAAAAAACAGCTTTAATACCCTGAAATTCGGAGAGATCAGAAAATGAGAGTACTTCTTCTCCTCTGACTCCTTTCTTTCACAGTTGCAGAGAGCAAACATTCAGGTCATTAAGGTGCAGGAAATTACCTTCATGTATAATTTTATCTGAAAGAAACAGTTAGTTATCGATTCCTTACCCTAGAATTACCTCCAGGTGTCAGACTGTATCCAGAAAGTTTTTCATCAGCAGTACCCCTGCGCATCGGAAGGTGGCATCGGTCAACTCCGTGTTTGTTGTTGGCGTCTTGGTCACCGGGAGCTACATAGATGCCACCCTCGTGCGCTGACGTCAGTTCTTTCGTTTTCCGCACCAGCCAGCGCAGATCCGGAGAGAACAGTACATCCAATTTTTGACTGACTTTTTGCCAACTTTTGTTGACACCATTTTTGAGTCTTCAACTCCTGGTGCACTTCAAGGCTTGCAGTTCCTGTAGCCGACTGATGTCGGTGACAGACCGCACCCCGGGAGCCTCTTCTGCCTGGAGTGAGATCACGATCTCAAGTCGTGCTCCGACTGCCGGACCATGAATCCAAAGTGTTTGCAGGAGCGGCACCGAAAGCTTCTCGAGGTCTGGCAGTCAGCTCCACGCTGCTCGAGGTCCGAGTCACGTAGGAGGTCAAGGGACCGGTCTCAGAGACACCCTCATTCTTCATCTAAGTCTTCGCACTTGGGGTCAGGTAAGTCGAAGCACAAGAAGAAGTCGAAGATGAACCGTCGCTGTTAGACTTCTCCCCGTCCATCGGACAATGCAATGAGGGATGCGGTTGGTGCCTCTCCCACGTCTCCGCATGCCGAACCCAAAGGGCCAACTCTGGGCTTCCCTCCCTTTCCGGGACCTGGGGCGACCCCTGCCCAGCTTCGTCAATTTTACGAAGCGATGCAAGCCATCTTGTGCAGCCTGACTCAGGCAGGCCTTCGGGCCCCGCAAACTCGGCTGAGGGCCCTGGGTGGCGGCTTCGGCCTTGGCACCACAGGGCCCCCTTGGATCCAGGCCTGGATCCGGATTGTCGCCGGTCAACCTCATCACTCCTCCCCCGGCGACGATTCCACCGGTACCATGTCCGCAGCCGATGCCGGTTGTGTCCCCAGTCGGCGTTGACCCCGGCCTCCATCCTGATGTAGACATGGAGCCGGACCTGCGTCGACCGATGCTGGATCCGTCGCCGATGTGTACTGTTGCGCCCCTGTGAGACCAGATTGGCAGCCAGAGGAGGGTGAGGAGAACTGGGAGGGGTCTGGAGACCCTTTAACTGACCAGTTAGGTTATGAACCGGACTGGAGAGAGGAACTGGGGAAGCCAGTGCTCTAGATATCTCCCTAGACCTTGGCATGCTGTCTCCTCCTACTGTGGCTACGGAGGACAGAGCGTCTTACGCAGTGGTGTTGCGTAGGGCAGCTGAGGATCTCAGCCTCGAGCTACCTACGGTGACAGTCAGACTAACCTCCTGACAGAGGCCCCTGCTGCCGTTTAATGAAGCCCTAACGGACATCCTTTTGGACACCTGGCCAAGGCACAACACAGGGGACCCTGTGGATAGGGTGATTGCCCGATGACACCACCCGGCCCAGGGCGACCCTACGTTCCTCTCCCAACATCCCACCCCTGAAAGCTTGGTGGTCCAAGCATCCACTTCCAAGGACGCTCCACCTGATATGGAATCCAAGAAGCTGGACCATCTTGGGAAGAAGACGTTTTCTTCCTCCAGCTTGGTACTGCGGCCGGTAAACACCGCATGTCTATTGGGCCGTTACACCCACTCTGTGTGAAATGCGGTTGCGCAAGTGCTGCCTCAGTGCCTTGAGGAGGCCCGAAACGTACTCTCTAAGGGCGGCAGCCGAAGGGTGAAACATAGCAAAGTTTACCATCCACTGTGCCCTGGATAACGCCGACTCACTAGGCAGGAAGATCTCAATGTCAGTAGCCCTTAGACGCTACGCCTGGTTGAGGTAGACTGCTTTTTCAGGAGATGTCCAATCCACGCTAATGAACATGCCCTTTGAAGGCCGTTGCCTATTCGGTGACAAAGCAGACAACGTGCTGGAGTGCTTTAAGGACTCTTGGGCTATGGCCAGGTCCTTGGGCCTCTCTGCCAAACGCCGTGCGCAGTCTGCTTTTCGCTCCTTTCGTGGCTACGGAAGGGGTGCCCGGCCAGGCCCCTCCCAGAGCCACAGGCCAACACAAGCTGTTCAGCCCCAGCACGGCCGGGGACTTGGGAACCACCGCCGTGGTTCTGGGGGCCAGCGGGCCGGCCCGTCCACCACAGCCCCCTCTGCAACAGCCTCCAAACCCTCCTAGTCTGACCTTTCAGGGCCACCAATCGCCAGTGGGGGCCGGATTCGCCATCACCTCTCCAACTGGTGCACCATCATGCCGAAAAGGGGGTTTTGCAAATAGTCTGAAGGGGAATCTCCCTCCCCTTCGAGACTAACCCTCCATCCATGCCACCTCAGTACCATCACATGTCGGAGGATCATCTAGCCCTTCTCCAAAAGGAAATTTTGCACACTCTTGGCCAAGGGGCCCTTTGAGCGAGTTCCTGTCCCAGAAGTAGGTCGTGGTTGCTATTCACACTACTTTCTGGTGCCCAAAAAGGACAAAGGCCTGCGTCCTATTTTGGATCTCAGGAACTTCAACCGCTTCCTCTGGAAGGAGAAGTTCAAAATGTTGACGCTAGCTCAGATCCTGTCTGCCCTTGACCCTGGAGACTGGATGGTAGCGTTGGACTTGCAAGACGCTTATTTTCACATCCCCGTCCTGCCAGCCCACCGGCATTACCTGCCCGGTAGGCCACGAGCACTTTCAGTTTACCATGCTGCCCTTTCGCCTTACTAGCATCCCTCGAGTGTTCACGAAAGTGGTGGTGGTGGTTGCAGCTCATCTGCGCAGGTCAGGGGTTCCAGTCTTCCCCTATCTCGACGACTAGCTGTTGAAGGTAGGCTTCCCCAGGCAGTCGTCTTCCCCCTCCAGACCAGTGCTGACCTCCTGCACTTGCTGAGGTTCTCTATCAACGTGCTGAAGTGACACCTGACTCCCTCTCAGAAGCTCCTCTTTAATGGAGTGGTTCTGGACACGACGCAGTTTTGGGTTTATCATCCCGAACAGCGAGTCCGGTATATTCAGGCTATGATTCCGATCTTTCAGCCTCTATCCTGGGTTTCGGGCAGAATGACCCTGAGCCTGCTGGGCCTCATGGCCTCCTTCATCCTGCTGGTGGATCATGCCAGGTGGCATATGAGGGCTCTGCAGATCTCGGAGGGCCCTGCACGACAATTGCAGTGGTGGCTGAGGAACCAGGATTGGGTCAACAGCAGATCCATCTCCCTTCCCCAACAAGAGTTCACAGAGGTGACCGTCTTCTGGGATGGGGTGGCCACATGGGGGAGGTGGAGATCAGAGGCCTCTGGTCTCTGGCGGAGTCCAGGCTCCACATCAACTTTCTGGATCTTCATATGATTCATCTTGCACTCAAAGCATTCCTTTCCTCTGTTCGGTTAAGAGTAGTGCAGGTGTTCACGGACAACAGCACCGCCCTGCGGTACTGCAACAAACAAGGCGGGGTCATGGAACCTATGTCAGAAGGCCCTCTGCCTCTGGACATTGCTGGAACATCAGGGCATATCCCTGGTGGTTCAACACCTGGCAGGTTCTCTGAACGCCAGGGCAGATGAACTCAGCTGCAGGTGCATGATTAATTACGAATGGCGTCTTCACTCAAAGGTGGAGCAAGGTCTCTTTCGACAGTGGGAAGATCCTTGGTTAGATCTACTCGCCACTGAAGAGAATGTGCAATATCAGCAATTCTGTGCGTTGGAATTTCCAAGGTGGCACTCGCTAGGCGATGCTTTTCGTCGCGAGTGGAGTTGCGGTCTTCTATACGCTTTTCCACCAATACCACTTCTGCCCTGAGTGCTGAAGAAGATCAAGCGTGACTGGGCCCAAGTCATTCTTGTGGCTCCGGATTGGGCATGAAGAGTCTGGTAGCCTGAGCTGCTCAACATAGCCATCGATCCTCCGATCAGACTGCCTCTTCGGGAGGTTCCTCTGTCGCAGCAGCAGGGGACAGTCCTCCACCCGAACCTGTCCAGCCTCCACCTCCTTGCGTGGAGACTGAGCAGCGGCAGTTGATGTTGTTTGACCTGCCTTCCGAAGTCTGTGATGTTATCTCGGCAGCCAGGCGTCCCTCCACTAAGACGGCATACGCCTGCAGATGGAACACATTTGTGGCATGGTGCACAGCAAAGGCTGTGGATCCCTTTCTGCCCCTCTTTCTGAGGTTTTCTTGTTCCACCTTTCTTTGGCCCAGCAGGGCTCTGCTCTGGGCACTCTAAAGGACTACCTCATGGCCCTTTCAGCATTCCTCATGCTTCCTGACCAGCCTTCTCTTTGCAAGTCCCCTGTTGTAAATCATTTCCTTAAGGGCATTACTCATCTTTTTCCTGCTGTTTCCTTCGTAATGCCTCAGTGGGACTTGAACTTGCGTTCATACATATCTTATGAGCGCTCCCTTTGAGCTGCTACATAACTGTCCTTCTAGGCTTCTGACTTTGAAAACTGCCTTTCTGGTGGCGATCACTTCTGCTCACAGGGTGAGTGAGCTCCAAGCTCTTTCTTCCAAGTCTCTCTTTCTGGCTGTTCATCCAGACAAGGTCGTCCTTAGAACTAGACCTTCCTTTCTTTCCAAGGTGGTTACTTCTTTCCACATTGGCCAAACCATCTCTTTGCCCACCTTCTTTCCACCTCCGCATCCTTCAAAAGAGGCAGAGAGGCTCCACCGTTTAGATCCAGAACGTGCGCGTTCCTTCTATTTGGATCGCACCAAACAATTCCGGGTGAATGACCAGCTTTTGTTGGTTACGTGGACGTCAAGAAAGGTCGGGACGTGAAAAAACGGACAATCTCCAGGTGGGTGGTTTTGTGCATCAAAGCTTGCTATTCTTTGGCAAAGAAAGAGCCTCCAGTGGGACTGCGAGCCCATTCCAGCAGGGCGACTGCAGCTACCACTGCTTTGGGATGGGGAGTCCCCCTTAATGACATCTGTCAGGCAGTTACGTGGGCATCACTGTACACGTACACCAAACACTACTGCCTGGACAGCCAAGCCCGGAGAGACGGCTTCTTTGGCCGTTCTGTTCTCCAGGACTTTCTGGTGTGAACTTACTTTGCAGACCCACCTCTGGGGTTGGTATTGCTGGGGTATCTATTCTTAAGGTAAGGAATCTAAAACTAACTGTTTCTTTCGGATGAACAAGTTACCTACCTTTGGTAACGATATATCTGTAAGAAACATAGGTTAGTTATAGATTCCTTAACGCCCCACCCAACCTCCCCATTCTGCGAACTGACTTCTAGAGTTAAGGACTTCCTTTCAGAAGTGTGGCTCAATGGTTAGAGCGGCAGACCCTGATGCAGTGGTCTAGCCCGGGACCAGGGTTCAATTCCCCACCTCGGCGGGTCTTGGGCTCAAAAATTCCACGGACCTGATAATTCTCGCCTCGGTGTCATTCCAATCATGGAGTCCCACTCTGCAACTCTGGGCAATAGCTTGCTTAATCTCCACAACGGCCCCCACAACGCTAAGGATGCCTGGCCTCCACCTTGGGGGTGCCCAGGAGTGGATGCCTCACAGGGAAAGCCAGGATGGGTTCCACAGCGGTATTCGTACAAGCGCCTTGAGACTCTTGCGGGTGAGTAGTGCGCTATACAAGTATCAATTTACTTTCAGGGCCCTAGCTTTGTGCACCAGTGGTCAGTGTCTTGCATGGCTCTGCGCTTTTGGCGTGGAAAGTCGTGTACAGAACTGACGTCAGCGCGCGAGGGCGGCGTCTATGTAGCTACCCTGATGTCATCCCGGCAACCACGATGCCAACGACGAATGCGGAGTCAACCAACGCCACCTTCCGACATGCAGGGGTACTGCTGATGAAAAACTTTCTGGATCCAGTCTGATGCCCGGGGGTAATTCTAAGGTAAGGAATCTATAAGTAACCTATGTTTCTTACAGATATATCGATATCGAAGGTAAGTAACTTGTTCATCAATAGCATTTCAGACTAATGTCAGCTATTGGTGCCTGCTAAATTAATTTGAACATATGCCAACTATAGCTAATCAAATGTACGAAAATCACTTATTATAGCAAAACCAGATATGAAATATCAGGTGTATATTTTCAAGCAAAGCAATGATTATACAGGTCACACATTAACATGACATTAGATGCATAAGTGAAATAGTTGCACCATCACTACCAGCCATCCATTTCATCGAAGGATGGCATGAATCACATGGCCATTTCAGTATTATTTTCTGGGAAGTCAATAGGAGGCTCTTCACTGTCTCCTATTTGTCACTGATTTCATCAGTGTACAATCCACTAATGCATTTTCACATTGGCATAAAATGGAAACAACCCTCTGATACTGAGACATCGGGGCCCCAGTTCTGTATAACTCTATGACATTACACTTGCGTGTGACTGACATTCTCTGACATAGATTATGGAGTGTGCCATATACTTGAATACAATAAATAAATAAATGCTTAATGTGGGAGCTGTGGGTTCGATTCAACCGAGCTGACATCATGGGTTAAAGTAGCTCTAGTATTATGTGTTCTCATGAACAGTACATAAAATATTTTTTTCAGTTCTTCCATTAAACGTCTGCTTCAGATCAGAAACTTGATAGACAACTTTTCACAGTTTTTTTTCTGATTTCTTGCCAGATAATTGTGATCAAACCTGATGGAAGTGTGTTTGTGAACTCGATCTACACACGGCCGCCCATGTCTGCAGGTGAGTTCGCTATAGTGCCTGGTCGATCTGACTGGGTGACTGAGGGAAACAATGTTTCTGTGGTCTTTTCAAATCAAGACACTGGGTAAGGGTTGGTTGGTCAGATAGTATGGTCCTATACATAAACATTTGCTGGGGAGTAACCTATGACAGATAGTTCAATAGTAGGAAGCAAATATCAGCCACACAAATACATTTATAAGCTTATTGAGCCTCTAGCCATATTTGTTACTTTGATCAAAGAGTCCTTCACCTTTTAGAAAGTTTTAAGAAATGAATGGTGTGGAGATGATGAATCATATCTAGAGTGTGATATATTTTACTGGAGGAAATCAAATATTTACCTTTGGAAATATCATATATATGAATAGCTTTTCAAGACATCTAAAAGCATTTTTCAAAATTGTAAATAATTTAGCTGACATTTAGTGAATACACGATTTAATTCTGTTATGTCCTTAATTTCGTCCAGCATGATTGAGAACATACTCTGGTTGATTAATATGAGCTAATGGGAAAAAAAACGAAACACTTGGTAAAAATTCCTAAAAGTAAACTTATACTTTTGTGTAAGTTTACTATTTTTTTGATATTCACAAACTACGAGTTTAATTTTACTAAGATTAATTTTACGACTGTGGAGACTCACAGTTGGGGGAAGCGAACACCCCATATAAAAAGATAAGACAGGCCCATCTTTTTGTGTGCGGAGTCTCCCGTAAAATTACTATTAGTGAGATTACACTTGTAGTTTGTCAATATTAAAAACATAGTAAACTTACACTTGTGTATGTTTAGCATTGTGAATCAGGCCCTTGATGCCTATATTTCATTCAACTTCATTACTCTTCCTATTAGTATTTTTACCACTAATTACTGCAGCTCAAGTTTGCATTCAGGTCCATTTTACTCTTTTGTGTGTTACCTTGAATGTCTGAAAAATCAGTGTTGTTATACTCTACAATGAATAATACGTGTAATTTGGCTTGTATGAAAAGTCGCTCTCACTACAATAAACAACTCGTTTCCAACACAGGGCCACTGTAAGAATCTGGCAGGCTTAACTATATAATGTTGCAAGAATCCAGCCTCGACAGGATGAATGCAGGCACAACTTGTATATGTAGCTGCCGAAGCAAACAATCATTGGGAACATAGGGGCATATTAACAAGGGCTTTATCTCCGCATTTTGGGCTTTAAAAGCCAAAGAAGCGGAGATAAGAAATATCGCCCTATCAACAACAGGGTGCTAACATGCAAAATCGCATGTTAGCACCCTTTTTCACTACGCTTCCCTTTGCATCTCTAATGAGATGCAAAGTGGGCGTTCCAGAGCAAAATAATAGGAGAAATGTCGCTAAGCGACATTTCTCCTATTATCAAGCTTAACGCTAACCCTTTTAGAGACAAAAAAAGCAGCGCTAACCACGGTTAACGCTGCTTGTTTACATCTGCTAATTTTCAGACTTACCCATGTAATCCAATGGGAGGTGGATTACATAGATAGGTCCACCATGGGCTATCAACAAGGATATCCCTATCCTTGTAGTTTTTTCGCTGCATTACCAGCGATAACCTCCCAAAATGCCGCTATCGCTGGAATTTTTATCGCCTAGGCGGTTAGCGTTGTTAATAAACGCGATAACCAGGCGATATTATCCAGCGATAGCGGGCGTTAAAAAAATTAACGCTAAGCGCCCTTAGCGTTAATTTTCCCTGTTCCTTGTTAATATGCCCCATATTTCTGCCTATGGAAATTCTATTGTCTTTGCCAATGGTTTTTACATGGTGGAAAGCAATTGACCTGCTGTGCAACATGGCTTAAAGTAAAAAAAAAAAAAAATGAAAAAAAGTACTATGTGACGTGGCCAGCTTTGACTGTATCATAGCATTTTTTATTTACTTTAAGCCATGTTCCATTGCAGCACAACTGCTGCTCTACATGTAAAAAGCACAGACAAAGCTAATAGATTTTGCATAGGCGGATCTTAGTGGCTTTGCCAATGTTTTTTCCATGAGCGATATAACTGCACAGACACATGCTAAATGAATAGGTAGGGAACATAAAAATAAGTCACAAAAAGCACATTAACCTGCAAATTCACTGGTGAATTACCTAATCTCTCCCAATATTTTAACCCATTCTGCCCTTTCTAAAACTTTGCCTGCATGCTATATTTACAGGTACAGGTCCATAGGACGCTACACTGAGGAGGAGGAGAAACTCCAGCCCATTTAAGAGACATGACCTGCAGCAAATAACACAATGTTACCATTTTGCAGGCTACAATGTTTTTCAGCGTAATGCTTCATGCAGCTGACCTGTTCCCTCCGGGTTGATTCTTATCCAAAAAGAAATTAATTGACATCAGGCACAGCTCTAATGGGGGGAGGGAATGGGCAAAAATAAATCGACAGAACAAGCTCCAAATCTGAGCATTTCTGCACTTCTGGTTAATGCCCACCAAAAAACACAACAATGCAGCATAACCCTGGCAGGCTAAAACAGGGTAAAGCTGTCTCTATCACAGACATTTCCTGCAAGTTTTGCGCAGCTCTCACAATGGCCATGTATTAGCCACACACATTTCCTGCATACTGCCTCGAGCATGCGCTCACCTCTGACATGTGACACGCCACTGTCTGCAAAGGCCCATTGTAGCCGGCGGCATCAAGCACCATCCTGCTACCTGCCTTGTTACACGTAAACATTGAGAACCCAGCAGAAGAAGCAATGTGATAATCCTCAGGGCGAGGAACCGGTATCCATTTTAGTTGTAAATAAAAACAAAGAAATCTATTGGTTTTGTCTAATTTTTTAAGACATGTTGCCTAGCAGCGCTGGATGCTGTACATCATGGCTTAAAGTTTTCTAAAAAAAAGAGCTATGACATGGTCAACGGTGACCGCGTCATGGTGCTTTTCTTTTAACTTTAAGATATGCTGCTGTGTGACATGTCTAAAAAACATTGCCAAAACCAAAAGATTTTGTTGATGCGAAACCTATTGGCTTTCTCAATGCTTTTTAGGTCTCGTCTGATCCAGCGCTTGCGCTGATCTGGCCGAGACATTTTGTATACAGGCTTTTCAAAGTGCTGCCGTGGCCTAAAGCTTCAGTGCACGTGAACGTGCACGCGCGCAGCGCCATGTGTCTTTCCTTCGTAGCAGCGATCGTAATCTCGATCACTTTCACTTTCGCGGCGCGGCCGCGTTGCCAAAGCTTGTTAGAGTTGCAACTGGTTTCTTTTTCGGCTCAACTGCACAAATTAAGTAAGGGCGTTCGGAAGAGTCTAATGCCACAGCTATATTTGCAGCCTTTAGCTTAAGAAATCAATTACAGTCGCTGCCGATCTGGGTCACAGCGCAGAGCTGAGCCAAGGGCGAATGAGACCGTAACCTTCAGCCATCTGCTCAGCAATATTTCACCCAGTCACGCCGCATGCTACATTCACTTGTGGAAGCAAATGCAGCATGAAAAGTCGCCAGAGCCGGCCTTCCCGCGGTAGGGGTGTTCTGCGTTTCCAGAGAGTAAAAACAAACATCTCTAGAATAAGACAGGCGGAGGTGGGGAAATGTGTAAAATCAACGGAAAATAACAACACAGAGCTGATTCATCGGATTAAGTAATCACTTGCACATGCCAGATGGTAACACGCTGAGCCTGAAAACAATATGGCGTTTAAACGCAGTAGAAGAGAATACTTCATGGAAGAGGCATAATGACCAGCTACTGAGCCGTCCACAAACAAACACGGATTTGCATCAGGGGACCTCAATACTGCTGCTGAAGCATCCACATTAAACACAAATGTTTTCTATGACAGTGCTCTTATTTGTACCCACAAAATGACTGTGCAAGCAGCGATCAGAGGGATTCATAGGCAGGATCGGCCCCGCAATCTTGCCTCAGAGCTCAGCACACATCACACACGCAGAGCACTGAAAGAGGTCTGTCTCCTAGGGCCTTATTTAGAGTTTAGCAAGGGGTTTCCCACCCAAGGCGGGTGGGCTATCCGTCACGTTTGTTCGGTCCGCCAAACTCTAAAACAAGCTTTTAGGTTTGGGCTTTGGGTTGGCGCTCAAGCCCCGACCCATTAAAGTCTAGCGATCCAAACAAGCCTTTGGTGACATGTTAGTTTTGAACGAAATCGACAAATAACTACACACAAATGTATTGAATAAATAGTCCGTCCTTAATGGTTCAGCATTCAAGCCCTCCCCGCCAAAAAAATCCATCTGGCACCTGCAGTTTAACTCCTAAGCAAGAGACCAATGAAAAGTGCGCTTCTCTCACGCCAAAACGCTTCCCGCATAGATCTTGAAACAAATACCAATACAATTTCAACTAAGTACACCCCACAGTGTAGCCTGCCACTTGTCCGATGATGTGCTTCGGAGACCCGCAAGGAGTATGAAGCGCTATACACGTACAATCACAATTATAACCACCTAGCAAAACAATTCAAAATCTATGACCACCTAGGAGGCCCAGTTCGACAAAGAAGGAAAAAGCTTTCTGGGCGTTCGTTCATTCAGAGATTATTAATCATATGCAGGTTCAAACAGTCAGAAAAAGACACGAGTCACACGGGTCTAATGTTTTTCAAAACACACAGCTGATGAACGAACGTACATTCGCCTCTAGCAACGGCTTCTTAAATACTTCAAAACGAAAACCCTCGCACCCGGCGCGTTCTCATAAACACGGAGGTCACAAGGCGCCTCATGACGCCTCTGTTCTCCTGGTTATATGTCCACCCCATACAAGTGAAGTATGCCGCTGCTAAACTGGATGGTGTCAACTCCGCTGCATGCGCACTAAAAAACAAAAGGAACAAATAAAGCATCTTAAGTCAGGCAAGTGGCCCCATGGCAAGGTTCATGAGGTAGCCACACGTCTCAAACATCTGACTCTCCAAGGAGGGTGCGATTGAATTATTATTATGGGGGGAACCTATGGAAATAAATGGAGAGGAACGGTTTTGTGGAGGACCAGGCAAGCTTTTCAATACAATCGATGGCAATGAAAATGGAAGGGGCTTCAGGTTTTTTTTGGCAGCTGAAAATGAGTCAAAGGAAGATGCCATCCCTTCAAATGAGGGTGAGTTTAGGAACGTGTAGGACCAGCTACACTTTCTTGAATAAAAATACTGACTCAAGAGTGTCCATCTGTCCCAACACAATCCTGTCCTCACTGAAGAAAGACTCATGTGGGTTAGACACTGTTGACATTTTTGCAGCTTGTAACACGTTCCCTTCTTTAGTGGTTCCCCATCAAACAAGCATTTGCAATGCAATAGGTCTCGCATTTACCTGAGTTTAAGTTATTGGCATTGTAAATAACAATGCCTTTTATTTTTATTTTTTTTAAACGGAAACAAAAATAAAAGGCATTGTCATTTGCAATGTCAATAGCTCAAACTCACGTAAATGCGAGACCTATTGCATTGCAAATGCTTGTTGTATTTTGCAGTTTTATGTAGCGCAAATTCTACATCAAGGTATCAGAGCGATTTACATGAGCAACAGTTACATTACGCAGGTTGCATTAATTTATTCTTATAGGCACGGGTTGATTACGTGATTGCCCAGAATCACAGAATGTCGAGGATACGCCAAGACTTAAACCTGGTTCCCCAATTCCAAAGTTGCAGCTCTGACCATAATGACAAAATCTCTCTCCCTCTATGTCTGGTGTGATTTGGACTTAAATTGCAATTTGTTTTGGGAGATTTGGTTGTTTTTACAATCACCCAAAGGAAAAGCATGAACTGCACGTTTTTTGCAGTTCTGTATATTGCTAAAAAAAAAACAAAGACTAATGGAAGATTTTCAAAAGCCAGTGACGGTGCAATCATATTTTGTACCTATCTTGAATATGCACAAGCACAGACATGTAGCTGTAAAATCAGACCTAGAGGTCTTCTCCCGGCAGGCATCCAGTTCAAAATGTACCCACGAAGCGAAGGATTTGATAAAACAGAGCCCTGTGCAAACAATGTATCAGCTTTCCAGAAAAAGGCCGGGCTCTGGATACAATGCACAACATGTTCTTTTAATTGAATGTTGCTACACACACCGATGAGTGATAAACAATGAAGGGAAAAGCAGTGACAGTGAGGGCGATTTGTGGTGGGGTGGGCGGAATTTGCGTAGTCGCGCTACGCAAAGCTCTGCGAAATGGTAAAAAATCTCTGCAAGCACGCAAAAGTTCTGCGAACATGCAGAATTGCTTGTTCCGCCCGTTCGTGATGCTTTTTTCTTGTTTGCGAACGCTGTTTGCGTGCTCAGGGACAAATATCTCGCGAAGCCGCGGATCGCAGAATTTTTGGCAATTCCGCGTTCTCCGCGGAACGCGAAATTACCCAAATTCTGCGAGCGGAATGGAATTTACTGCCCAGGCCTACTCTACGGCTGAGGCACCAACATGAGTTGCCAGTTAGCAATTAGCCATGGGAGGGAGGCTCAAAACTCAGTGTAAAAGAAATAGCAAAGCATGACACTTGGTATAAAAAACAAGCAATAGCTTACAAAGCCAAACGCTCACTTTAAAAATATACAAATAACTTGCAAAAAAAAGAAATGTTTAAAATATTGCAGATCAATGTTTACATTTGTAATAAGCACAGCAGCACAAATCACATGCAGTAGGGCAACACGATTGCTCACAGAGAAAAAGTTGGTTGAAAAAAGCATATGAGAAGTTAAAAAAGAGTACTCGGGCCGAACTCCAGTGTTAAGAAAAACACATAAAGAACAACAGGAAATATTATGGTACAACCAACATAAACCAAGGAAAACAAAGTGGCAAGCACAAAAACGATTGAAAAGTAAGGGCAAGCTGAAAGCCCATTTTAAGATGTATGTTGATTACATGAGATTTCACAAGCACAGCACAAGCACTGTGCAGGCGAAACCTAAAAACAAGGATCAAGAGCTGTAAGAAATAGGAGCAAGAAGAAAAAAACAAATTCATTTGGATTGTAAGAGAAAGCTAATGCTCAACTAAAACAAGCTCAGTTTTAACTTTGGTTCCAATCGGAGGAGGGTTGGCAAAACATTGCTGCCAGAGGGATGGATGTAAATGATCTAAGTGGCTCCCACAGCAGGATTTCTGAATTATTTGCATTGAGCCTGAGATAGTTACACAGCATCCAGCTGTGAACATTTTGAAGACAGACCTTAACAGGAGCAGTACAGGAAGGAGCAGAGAAGTCCACTCTAATGAGAAGTAGTGTGTAATCAGCATATGAAATTGCTGCACAGACAAGCAAGCTCATCACAGAGATAA
The DNA here is from genome assembly GCF_964204655.1 of Triturus cristatus. Classification (NCBI taxonomy): domain Eukaryota; kingdom Metazoa; phylum Chordata; class Amphibia; order Caudata; family Salamandridae; genus Triturus; species Triturus cristatus. The sequence continues at coordinate 746,025,809 of NC_140583.1, forward strand.
GAGGACAGATATAAACATTAAAAAGCAGAGGAGATAAGTAAGAGCCCTAGGGAACCCCAGACAAGATGGCTTACTGTAGGGGCACAAAAATGAACAAGGGAAATTGATACGGCCAGATTCATTGGGAAAGAAGAGAATCAATCTGCCCCTGAGCCCTTGATATTGAACAAATCAAGTTGGGCTAAAAGATAAGAATGCTTAACTGTTTAAAAGGCGGCATTGCCATTACCCTGAGGATTACACATCTGGGCAGATCAATCATTGTCAACTGTTGGAAACATGATCTTGTTTCCTGATATGGCATGTCCCAGCTCTACAGGGTCATCACTTAATCATATTCCCTGTGTGTTTTGGCTACAGTGCAAGGCTAGAATAAAGAACCCACCCCTCTCCAGAACCATGCACAAGAACACACCACTGAAATAATTCATGTTCATGTCCTGCTCATTCCCGGTGCAGAGAACGTAAACATCAAATCCTTCCATTAAGGGCAGAGAAGCCCTTTGGTACCTGCATTGGAGGACTTCCCTTTATAGGGCTGCACCTTAGCTGCTGGGAAGAGCTTCCTCAGGAGCTAGAGGTTTCTTTTTTTGAAGGACATTCAGTGTGCATGGCATGCAGACATCAACACAATTGAAAATAAATGTAGAAGAAGCTGTTCAGATTCACCTGTTACTGAGTTTGTTCCCTTTGGGGCACCCTACGCTTTCAAACTATACCTCTCCCTAGTGAATCCTTGCATGGGGATTGCCGCAGGAGAGCACTGCCTTTCCCCCCTCTTCAAAAAGAAGCTGATCCACCTTCAGTGAATGACATAGCTGTGGTTTCAACTTGCAGCCCTGTGTTTCACAAATGCACTCTTTTCAGTAAAGGCAAGTTCATGCATGTGCTGATGACAGCATTTATTTGTAATCGGACACAATGTCCTAGTCTGTTTTGAGCTCACCTGATTAAGGCTGTGCATTGGCACAAACAGGGCAGTGTGGTGAATGTATAGCTCAGACTCGTCATTGTTTTTCATTTAAAGACTAGGGTTAAGGCTGTTCCGTTCTGACATCGGACCATGACTCCTACTCCTGTCCCTGTCCCAGGACCCAGGGCCCAAATACTGCAGTCATCCACATGGCAAGTGAGAGGAAATGTAGGACTTTTGGGAATAATTGTAACATATCGGCTGGCAGAAAGGAGGTTACCCCACCATTCTGCCTTGCCTAGATGACAGAAATGCTTCATGATGTCCAAAGGTGGACCCCAATGGCAAAATGGAATGAAGCCCCACACCTTTCCTTTTTTTAAACCAATTCCTGCTGTCGAGTAGTATTTCTGTCCCTTAAGGCAGGAAGATTGTAGGTGACATTTCAAATACTCCTTTTAAGGCCACAGATCCACTGTGTGGTGCCCAGGGTGGGGCTGCAATCTAGTGCCAGGATGAGCAAACCCCACACTTGATTTTGTTGCTCACTTTTTTCCATGGTGTTCCGGCGTGATTTTAGAGCCTCTCTGGGATGGACAGATAGGGGTAAACACCACAACCAGCCCACACCAAGGAGGCAGCAAGCCTACCAGTCTACCAGGGAAAAAGTGAGAAAATGAATGGGGTGAGGCACTGGACCATCTTGGCATCAGTACCAATCCTTGAGCACCAGACATCATTTCTGACGCTTATTACTCTATGGCCAAGATGTGTACATATGTGTAACATGCAGTATAATGAATTGCCCAACTTATTGGAGTGCTAGAATAGCATTGTCTGCTATATTGGCAGGGCAAATATGCACATAATTAGTAGAAGATACATATGCATCCATAATGCATGTGTCAGAATAATTATATGTATGGTTGTTCAGCTCAGCAGACTAAAGAAGAAGCAGAATTGCAGGTAACTATACATGCACGGGGCCACACTTGTTGTGATTAGACTATTACGCAATACCATAACAAGAGTGCTATGGACCCCAATGCAACAAAGGAAAATGGGTTCTTATTTTCTCCACAATTGGGAGCAGTGGACCACTGTGCTACTATTACTGCTGCAGGATCGCAAGCTGCTCCCCTGTTAATGTATATTTTCTTTTACATTCGTTGTGTTTCGGGTACAAATAGTTTTAGCTTTTTAATGGTCAGAATTATTGTTTTACATAAACATAAAGTATGATTTTGCATCAGTCCCTTGCTCATGATTTTATTGTTTATCTCAGTTGTCTCTTCTTGATTCAATGGCTTTCCTCCCTATTCTTTTGCTTGTCCCACCCACGACCAGTTGATTGCATTCATCTATTGCTGATATTGTTTGCATTCAGGAAACTACTTTTTCATTTCATTTAGGCACTCAAGAAGTGTGTGTATTTTTTGCGCTCTCTCCCATCTGCTGCTTTCCTCTTTAGTTTTCCCTGCCTCCCTTTTGTTCTCTTGTTTTCCCCTGCACACCCCAGCTCAACCATGTTGTATGTTGCTTCTCTACCTCCCCAGCTCATCTGTTGCTTCCACAGTGCAACCATCTTGTTTTTTTAAATAAATATTTGCCTGCTGTTTGTCTGGACGTAGGAGTAGTCTTGCTTCTCCATCCCACAACATTGAGTTTCCAGCCTGTGCATATGCAAGATTAAGGATTATGCAACTGGGGGGAAAGGGGGAATGTGCAAGAGAGAGAGAGAGAGAGAGAAAGAGCAAGAGAAATGGTAGTCGTGATATTCTGGCATCATGGTGGTAGTCTGTAATTTAAGAGACATCAATAGCACACTCTAGACTTAAGAAGAAACTTTGGGTGTCTCTATAAAATAGTATAATCACAGAGAATTTTTGTTATCCAATCAATCATGCAATAACTCTTCTAACCCTCCCCCGGCCACCATGTCTCTTTCACAAAGTGTGGAAACAGCAAAAACACAGAGAGGGTGGGGAGAAAAATCAGAGCCTTACCTAAATGAGCTCACACCTTTGGGAACAGAGGAAGGGAAAAATACAAAAAATACGCTCTCTGCCACCCTTTCAATGATGCTGCCTTTTTGCCCTAGAAGTGTTATTTGTGTGAGAGGGTGGCAATTTAACAAAACGTCAATTGAAATCTGTAACCATGAACATGTTGCATAAAACCATAATGTTTTGTGTCATTTCTTGCCATCATAAATGACATTGAACACTTCTTGGGTTTTATGGATGTCATGGTGACTTGACACTTGATTATCATGACACCAATTTAACATTTTCTGCTGTGCGGATACATCAGGTAAAATGTCTTTCATCGTATGTTCAGTATCACTGTTGATATTGCCTTTTTTCCCTATTCTTCTTTAATCTGGTATTCTGTTTGGATGGTTTCCTGTGGTCTTTGAATCTCTGTTGGTGAAGTCTCTGCTTCATCCTGGGGTATCCCTTGTAACATAAGAATCTTAGAATGTTCTGCTGTTTGTCTTGCTTCTTCAGAATTTCTGGATAAGGCATTAGCCTTCCCATGGTGATTACAAGTACAATAGGAGATATTATACAGAAACCTGGGATAAAAATAGTGACCAATGGCCATGCCAAGGGTTTATGGATATAACATATTTGAAATAACCAAGATTTTTGTGATTCATCCAGACAATGATGAGAAAAGAGGGCCCGCTACTAATAGGGCCTCCAGTGACAAAATGCTTCATGAACACTAGTAACTCACAGTCATAAATGCTGTAAATTGATTCATCTGTCATTAGGGTGTGTGGAAAATACACCACAGGATAGAGTTCCTGGGTGTGTGGATATCTCTGGTTATGGATAGGTCCTATAATGAAAGAAGAAAGAACCTGCTTCCACTGTGATGGGTAATGAATGATCAGGATGTCGAAAGATGGGTCCTTTTTTTAGATGGACAAAAACGTGTCTTATTCTCTTCTTCAGTGGAAAGTAAATCCCATGTCAGTATGCTCAGTTAGCAGAAGAGCAAAAGTGCACAATGGACCTTCTAAATTTCTTTAACCATGGTGGGAGTGAGGCAATCCCTTGCAGCTGTACCCTTTTCATAGTCCATCTGGCTACCCTTTTCAGGACTATGAAGCCTGATATACTCTTATGGAGACAGAAAACATTAATATACCATTCAGATGATAACAAATGATTATAACAAGAACCACAAGATATATTTTTTAAAATGCTGGAAGGCATCCAATATGTTACATAACCTGAAAATGCTAGAAGGCATCCAGTATGCTACATAGCCTGAATGGCGTAACTAAATACTTGAAATGTCCATATGAAGGATTAAGGGCTATCTTCCATTCATTTCCGTTCTGAATAGTGACAAGATCCTCTTAAATCAAGTTTTGTAAAGATCTGGGCACCTGGAAGTTAACCTAATAGAACTGACATCAATTGCAAAGGTTATCAGTTTTGAGTGGTGATCTGATTAATTTCTCAGTATTTGATGGAGAGGCAATATTATCCTCGTGGTTTTGGAATAAAGAGGATGAGAGACCAAGGCGGAAGGATGAATTAACCTGTTTTTACATTATTTCTCTAGATAGTCTTTGAGAACTTGATCTTATCAAGGACTTAAGGGATAAATGTGCTCATGTGGTATCTTATCATTTGATTTGAGATAATATGGTCTGCCAAAGAGCAATGTGTCTGCTGCCTACTTGTTGAAAATGTTCTCAAACTGTTTATAAACTTCTACTGTGTCTGCGGATTTTGATTCTATTGAAACCAACATGCAGGATAGATGATTGTTTTCAGGTGATAACTTTTCATTGAAAGCAGTACTCTTTACAAAAGGGATCGGAGAAATGAATACTCGCAACTACTGAATCAATCCAAGGATTATATTTTCTCCTCCATGTAGTCCCTAAAATCATAGTTGAGGTGGGTGCATTAATCAAGCTAAAGATCACAGTTGCAATGTGACCTGTCTCTGTGGCCCTTTGATTTCCTCTAGTACTTCTGTCTGAAAAGTAGTAACCAGTTTCTCGTGTTCAAATGATATGTCCATGAAGAAGCCAGTTGATCCCCAATGATTGATTCCTTGATCTCCAATGAATACTTTGGTTTGATATTTCCACAGAAATATAATAATGTGTCTTGGAAAAGGCAAACCCATTATCCTGACATTGGCTCGACCTGGGTTTGCAATGTATGCTCATGGCAAGTTGTGCCATGTTCTCTTGCGGAAATTACGTAAACCTTGCACTGCTTTTTACTGAAAAGAATGCAGTTACCTTCTTACCTTCCCCTTTCTTCTTCCTCCTGAGTCAAATGTTTTCTTAAATTATCAATCTGCTTTAGTTCGTCTGTAAAAGTGTCACATGAAGCTGTTTTCTTTCTTGGTATTGTTTGAATATATCGTGGAGTCTACCTCCTTTCAGAGTTCTCTCTTTTCTGTTGAAATTCTATTTGTAACGTAAAATCAGACAGTTTATTTAAGGAATTAGGACCGTCTTCCACTAGTACCAAGCATCTGTCGACTCTTTGCGAATGCCATGGTAGAGTGCAGCAGTGCTGTACCATCCAGATAGGCCAACTCAGGCAATATTTGTTTACGCAGATTGATATACTACACTAAATCTTAAGGGATTTTAATACCACCAAATGGGCTTCTTGTTTGGTTTATCCTTTACTGAATATGACTTTCAAATCCTTTATGAATCAGTTATAATTCTGCAAACAAGGGTGCTGATTTAAGCTCAATCCCATGGTGTCTATAAGTAAAAACAAAAGTTGGTAAATGCTTAGGTATGGGCTAAAAACTAATTTTACACTGCTTCAGAAATATGGAAAAGGTGTGCAGATCACCAGAATACTTTTCAGGAGTGCCCTTCAATCTCTTTTGGATGACAATATATGCCCTGATTGCTACTCCTTCACCAGTTTGAGAAACATTGTGTAATGTTGAGAGCGGGGAGATCCTATAATGACATCACTTATTAGGGGCCTATTGGAGTTCCTGATGCCATTTTTAAGCTATCCAATAAATACACCATCTCTTGACTAGCAGTCCCTAATTTGTCTTGAATCTTATTAATAACATGAAAGCTCATTGCCTATGCCAGAGTAAAGTTCTATATCAACACCATTAATGAAGCCACAAACAAAACTAGAACACATTTCGTGATAGTTAATCGCTGTAGCAACCCCTCTTCCTGAAGCAGTCACCTCACACCAAGCCGCCTCATCATCTTGTGCCTACAACTTGTTGTAGAATCCCACAATAGCTATCCATCCAAGCCCTGTCTTTTATAGCTTTTGCTGGCCTACTCCCTCAATGCCACTTCCTATGAAGATGATGGCTTACCCTCGTACTTCCTCAAAACTCTCTCCAGGGAAGCTCTCTCATCTCTACTCGCCATTGTTAAAGCCTCCCACACTCAAGCCATCTTCCTGTAAGCACTCAAGAGAGGCCAGACCTTCCCATTTCAAAAAAGCCTAAATTCGATTGTGATGACGTGGCCAACTACTGCCTCATAGCTCACCCACAATTCATTGGCAGGATCACTGGAAATGCAATTTATGCTCAACTCCAAGATCACATTAGTGCTAACCATCTCCGACATGACTACCAATTTGGATTCAGATCATGCTGCAGCATGGAGTCTGCTACCTTGCATATCATAGACAATGTCTTCCTGATGACAGATTGAGATGACTAATGCCTCCTGATAGTGCTGGACCTTCTCAGATGCAAAGTTGATCACATAACCCTCATCCACACCCTAAAGTATCTAATGAGATTCACAGCAAATGTCTGTCACTAAACCTTCACCCAGCTCTTCAGTCAACACCAGTTTGTTCACATGGACACATTCAGGCCCCAAAACATTGTTATCAGCTGCAGAGCCCCCTGGATTCCATACTGTCTCCAGTTATAATTAACTTCAGTACTTCAATATGGAGCCCCTTTGGGCTCTGATCACAGATAACAGCACCAAGATCGAATGATACACAGATCTAGCTGAAAGTCTCCTCTGCTCCAGACATCCAATGCTTCCAACACTGTCTGCCCCTTATTCAGACCTGTATGTCCAGTGCTTACATGAAGCTCAACCCATCCAATACAGAATTCCTTTTATTTGCCAAGAACAACAAACAAGAAATAGTACAAACCTCACTCAATACTATGATCCTTGACAACTGCAAACCCCAACTTTTACCAAATGCCAAGTCACTTAGATTATTTTTGGACCCCAACCTCACCTTCAAGGAATACATTGCTAAACATCAAACATAAAAGGGTAGTAGCTGTCTTCTGAAAAAACATGAAATTGTTCTTCAGAAGTGTTGTTCAGGTCCTCCAACTACCACATCGGGATGGTGGTGACACTATGCTCCATAGCCTCCCAGTCTCTACAGTTGCACACCTTAAGGGCATCTGCAACATATCTCATCCAAGGCAGGAAGAAATATGATCACCCTCATCCTGATCAAACTCTATTGACTCCCATTGCCAGTCCGCACCATCCATCTTCAATACCAACTGCTTCTTTTACAAAGCCATCATGACCAGCAACCCCACTTGTTTTGCTGAGAAGCTAACCATCTCTGGTGGCTCTCTGCAAATCCACAGCAATGCCACATCAGATTGTAGATTAAGAAGTATACTAAAATAAAAAAGCAAGACTTTTCCATCTGTGCACCCAGCATCTAGAACAACATCCCCATCAATAAGGGCCTCCCCAGTGCTGCTCCAATTTAGGAAAGAGTTGAAGATACACATCTTTAAAGAAGTGAACACTACAATACAGTAACTATCGAAAAAATAGCTACCTCTCCTATCACTCATTGACTGTCTGCTTGCCTTTGACCTTATTCAGTACTCCACTGCCTTTCTGGCTAGGGTCATACTATACAAATACGTTCCACAAGTGCTCAAAGCTTTAGGAGGCACTCCCCATCTGCGAACATCAGTTCCATCAGGCTGCAACACAGTCACTCAATACACAAGTCCAATTACTTTGCCTTACGCGTTTCAGACATTCATTCCATCCTTGATCACAGGCTGAGCGGCAACAAATAAATGGCAGAGATTCGGGATGACATCATCAGTTCCTTTTATTGCCCACAGCTGAGCTGGGGGCTCACATGATAAAAATTTGCAATGTTTCCTCCGTTTAAAGATGCACTCTGAAACAGATTAATTCAGGCAAACTGGCATTCTTTATTTCCGAAAAATGTTCAAAAGCCTTACGCGTTTCGGGGTAACAGCCCTTTGGTCACAGGCATTTGCTTGAGGCTGCGCAGTGTTGCTTGAAAGGTTCACTCCCAGCATGTGATTTATTCCAATTAGTGGGCTTCACAGGTGAGTACAACATGTGTTGCATGCTGGGAGGTGTAGTCTAAGTTTGTTTCCCTTCAGTCAGTTTTGTAAATTATTCCCTTTAGTAGGTTCTCTGCATTCCCAAGCTGTTCACTTCATTTTTCTAGCCCTCCAGTGGGCCTCTGAAGAAAGAAATGCTCGGTAATTATGCATCTGTTTCTCCACCAAAAGACTCCGATTAGTTCTATGTCCTTGTGCCCCCCTTTAACCTTGCAGGGTGGTGCAAACTTCTTAGCTGGACTGCCGTAGTTCAGATGCTTGCAATGTTTCCTCGGTTTAAAGATGCACTCTGAAGCAGGTTAATTCCGGCAAACCGTCATTCTTTATTTCAGAAAAATGATCAAAAGCCTTATGCGTTTCGGAGCAGCAACCCCTTGGTCCGAGGAAACATTGCAAGTATATATATATATACTCGCCACGCACCGCCAGCAAGTGCGCCATCACTACCCGACATCGGACCGTATTTGTGAACTTCGTGAAAACGACCAAGGGTAACGGACGCTGTATACGGCAAGGGTCCAAGCAGCCTCGAGAATAGGACTGCATGTGGGGCAACACTAAATGGGAATTGAAATTACACCCTGGACACAGTAAAAGATATTGGCACAACCCACTGGAGGGTCTTTATTGTGATTAAATTATCAAACCACGAATTCCAGCATGCATCAGTAACACATCCACTATGGGTGTCCACTAGGGGGCCGAAATCATTGAAATTGCAATCGCCCATCGTGGTTTGTAATGATTTTATGCTGCCAAGGCCGACCTTTGAAAAAGTTCGAAGATGAACGAAACGCGTCAGGGCTGCCTGAAGCTGTGTACCTAAACTTAATTGCCAGTGTTGCGAGTGCGGCTCATACCTTTCTGAAGGGGAAGGAATTGGATGAAAATATATATATATATATATATATATATATATATATATATATATATATATATATATATATATATATATATATATATATATATATATATCAAGTCGAACAATATGCATAAAATTCATACATTGACAGCCTTTTGCGATAAATACAATCATGGTCTGCATTATAATCCCCAATCATAATCTAAATGGCATTTAACCATTTTGTCCATTGCAAAGCTTAAGGTGCTAGCTCAGTATGCTGCCATCACAGCATTCAAGGGGCTACCTTTTTCTGTCTACATCTCCACATATATAACAGGAGATGGGAAACAGCAAATACGATTGGCTGTGTTGTGTTGGTTCCTAATATCCCAGAAGCTGTCCTATAATCCCTGGTCCCCATATTGTGGCATAGCGGCAATATCCACTTCCTCCTGTGGGCATGATAATAAGGACAAAAGAAGACAACATGCTCAGTACATTATTTTGCCTCAGGACGAAAGGGACAAGAGATGTCTAGTTCTGTATAGGTACGTTCCCATTAGCAGTGAGTGTGCGAAGTGGCAAGATCTGAATAAGAAATGCAATATACAGGGCTTTGGCGAGTGGGGGCTCAATCACGTCCATGTACTCTTCCAAAGAGTAGACGTCTTTAAACTCTAGAAAGGCTGATGTCAGAGAGCCGACCCTCCCATTCCTGCTGATCCCGCCATCCACATGCCTCCAGTATATACCCTTGAGAAGAAACTTTGGAACTCTGCATGCAGACTCTGGATTCATCCAAAGATTCCCACACCCAAGCTCAGTCAAGGGGCATTTAATGAACCCAAGCCATGGGATCCTAGCAGCTCCAGGCAGCTTTAACATTTCCTGGAAACCCATCTGATAAGACACTAAATCTGCAGAAGCCCAGACCCTCCTCTAGTACAGTAGTGGTCTAAATTCTACTCTATGGGTGAGGGGTCTGTGGCCTATATCTAACTGGAAGGGAATGAATGGGGTACTAGCAGGAAGGTTAGTGAGGAGTCGAGCAAAATGATTCTCCTCCAGCTCCATATCACTTACATTTTCGTGCCCCCAATGTTCTCCACCGTATATGGACCTTCCCCAAGTGATTGTAAATTATAAATTTGGAAGGCTAGGGATATCAAGTGAAACGTGGAGCCGTGTAAAGCCCTTAGAATCCTTCTCCTGCATTACGTTCTAGCCTGAGTCTACATTTCTGTATCTGTGATGAACAGCCAAACTGCTCAGTGAGTGTGTACCCTTGGTATTCAAATACAAACTCTCTCCAGAGGAATACCATTGAGAACCATCTTTGGATGGGCTGTAGGACAGGGGTTCAAAACCATATACTTTGTTTTAGTAAGATTGATCTCTCTACATCTCTGTCTGCAGAAGACACCTAATTGGTCTAACAGATTTTGAATGACCATGGGATATTTAGAGACCAGTAAGATGTTATTCGCATACAGAAGCGCTGTTACCTTCATATTGGCCAGACTTCGAGCATCATGCTTGCACAACTCAAGTTGGGGCATCATGTCATTAAGGGTCAGTGCTAAAACACACCCTTGCCTTACTCCCAAGTTACTGGAACGGAGAATGTCAGTTCACCAAGGGAGCCGTATCTGGCCTATGCATAGTTACAAGGCATTTAAGAGCTCCCAAGTTGGTCAAAACCCTCCACTGGGCCTCCCTTGGGACAAGCTCAACGGCCGAAGATTGATGAAGCCTTCAGAAAGACATCCAACCCCTATTTGTACATGTTTCCAGTAAAATAGTTGAAATCTAAATACTTCGTCAGCGATACTTGTCCATGCCCTGAGCCTGACTTTCAAGGGGATCAACAAGCCCACGTCCTCAATCCAATCGTGCAATCTGTCCAACAAGATCTGGCTGTAAAGCTGCTGAGAGCTGTCAATAAGGTTAATTGACCGATAGTTAGAGGGAAGGGACCTTAACCCCTTCTCGAAAATCGGGATGATCTCAGCCACCGCACACATAAGGGGGCATTGGTAGCCCCACCGCCACAGTTCTGAAAAAACCAACAGGGAGGGATGGCAGAAAGGCATTGATTAGATCAATGGGGGCTAGATTGGCCTTATCACTTTCATGCCTACAATACGCATTATACAAACAAAACCAGACCCCAGAAGGAATCTGCATGATGACCACAATGGCAGGAGAGCCAACATCAATTACTTCAGTAGTACATTCCAGGGTGGTTTTGATCCCGATTGAAAAGCACTCCGATGGCCGGCCTTTCCTAGTTGAAGATGTTGGTCAATCAAAGCTAGTGAAGCCAGATCAAAATTGGGTAACAGAACCGGTCTCCTGGTACAAGCAAATATCATATTGGTCCACAAAGTCACACCAGTCTGGGCATGAAGGTTTGTTCATAATGCCAGGAAGGTTCCAAGAGACAAGCTTTGTGTAAACGTTGTCATTAATCATGTGGCCACAACTAACAGACAAGCTAATGGCATTAGTCGCTAGAAGTGGAAAGCCATAAACTGTAGAGGAGTGCAATATTTTGCCAATCTCAGAGGAGCTATGCGCATCAGACACTGTAAGTAGGAAGCCATCAGCTATAGTAGATTGTTTTGCATCAGTACTGGATCCTGCTACCATAGCCCCTTGTGATTTAGTCGCCCTATTCTTTTCCAGAGTGGGAGAAAGTAAATCATTGACATCCAAATCTGTTAGTGTTAGATATTTATTGACTGTAGGAACAGTGAAGGCTCCTGGAGCATCCATTCTGTAAGGCAAATTCCCTCTCCCGCCCAGCTGTCTTGGAGGATGGGTTTATAAAAAGAATTTAGGGAGGAACATTCTGGCACCTGCTTCTAAATTACCAGGTCTGCCGTCAGTTTAAATGAAATGAAGAGCCATACCCACGTGCCTACAATTTATTACCACACAGTCCCTTTCTATGGATTTTACTGATTGACCAATTCACCCAAATTTCCTCACCAGTAGTATATCATCATACTTGGAGGTAGAAAAATCTGTGTTCCGTAAAAGCCAATGGCTAAAGTTCCAGGTATGATTCATCCCTATTAGAGGAAAGTGGCGATACTCCAACTAGATGTGCCACATACGGACAGCAGCCAGGTGGCAAGTTCAAGCATGGCTGGGTGCATGTGGTATGAAACTGGGACTTTGGCACCTGAAAAAGAAGTTCATTTGTACATCTAGCTCCATCTTGTCCTTTTTGCCCTTAGCCAACTTTACTACAATTTGGTGTGGGCATGGGACCTGCCCCCAGGGATGTGTTTACATTGGGAATAGATGTTTCCGTGGGCAACAATGACCTCGGTCCTGGGTTGGAATTGATATTAATGCAACTGGCCCCATTGTTGGTGGTAACCTACTCATGGGGTTGCGTAGGTGCTGGAGAAGCCAATAATACATTTAGCTTGTAAGATAATTTCAGCATATCCTGTCTTTCGGAGGAACAATTAATGAGTCTGATTCGGAGGCCTTCCGAACGACATCGGAATCGGGCCCTAAGTAGCAAGTCAGTGAACGAGGAGGTGTAGTATCAATATACGCAGCGTAGCCTCTTGCACTCAGATGCAGATGTATGATAACAAAGCAGTTCCCTGCCCACACTTTGATTTTGCACAAACTCTGCTGGGGTGGGACTACCTCCTCCAGCACCAATGCGCCCAGGAGGGTGGTGCTGACCATGAACGCTCTTAAAAGTACGACTGGCTTCGCACAGCGTGGAACATGTGTCATGCGCCTGGAAGCAGATGGGCCTAAGACCTCATCACCCAGAAGAGGCTGGGCTGGGCCACCTCTCTTGGATCCTCGGGTTGCTCCTCCACAACAATTTTGGTGAACCCATCTTGAATGTATTGCTTTGGTTGAAGGGACTGTATCCATTGGTACTATTGGTCTAAGAACGGCTACATTGGTTTAAATTTTATCCATGGTGCTTTCCCAATCCAGTTTTTGCACACCACTTCTCTCTATGACTGGAAATTGGAGACAACTCTGCCTGCGGAAGACAATAGCCTATTGTTTTATGTACGCTGGCAGAGGAGCGGGCAATGGACCTTGCTTCTTGGTGTGACAGGGACAGGTATTTGCTTGGTTTTCCTCCTCTTCCTTGCTGACTAGTGTTCACAGGCACATCTGTAAAGGTCATCCTGCTCATAATAAGCTAGGGAGCTTGGTTGGTAGCCTCAGCAGTAGGTGAACTATAGCAATTTGAAGATGCCACCTCATAAATACCTGACTGTGGTGGTAGACCGCTCAGTGACAGTGTACTAAGCCCCATGCCTATGTCTAGGGACAGGCGCCTCTCTGCCAGATTTATTTCCTTGGTGAGTACACTCACTGCTGGAGCCAGGACTTAATCTAACATTGTACCAGTTTGGGATTTGAGAGTAGCAATGTTCTTTTCTCCAGCAAGTTTGCACTTGCCCATGGTTGTTAGATCAATAATAACAATAGATACAGTCCCTGCAACCAAAGCAATATATTCAAGATGGGTTCACCGAAATTGATGTGGAGCAGCAACCCGAGGATCCAAGAGAGGTGGCCCAGCCCAGCCTCTTCTGGGCGATGAGGTCTTAGGCCCATCTTTGTCCAGGTGCATGACGCATGTTCCACGCTGCGGGAAGCAAGTCGTACTTTTAAGAGCGTTCATGGAGAGCTCCGCCCCTCCTTGGCGCATTGGAGCTGAAGGAGGTAGTCTCACCCCAGCACAGTTTGTGGCAAAATCAAAGTGTGGGCAGGGAACTGATTTGTTATTATACATTTGCATCTAGGCTAGGGATATCAAGTGAAACGTGGAGCCATGTAAAGCCCTTAGAATCCTTCTCCTGCATTACGTTCTAGCCTGAGTCTACATTTCTGTATCTGTGATGAACAGCCAAACTGCTCAGTGAGTGTGTACCCTTGGTATTCAAATACAAACTCTCTCCAGAGGAATACCATTGAGAACCATCTTTGGATCGGCTGTAGGACAGGGGTTCAAAACCATATACTTTGTTTTAGTAAGATTGATCTCTCTACATCTCTGTCTGCAGAAGACACCTAATTGGTCTAACAGATTTTGAATGACCATGGGATATTTAGAGACCAGTAAGATGTTATTCGCATACAGAAGCGCTGTTACCTTCCTATTGGCCAGACTTCGAGCATCATGCTTGCACAACTCAAGTTGGGGCATCATGTCATTAAGGGTCAGTGCTAAAACACACCCTTGCCTTACTCCCAAGTTACTGGAACGGACAATGTCAGTTCACCAAGGGAGCCGTATCTGGCCTATGCATAGTTACAAGGCATTTAAGAGCTCCCAAGTTGGTCAAAACCCTCCACTGGGCCTCCCTTGGGACAAGCTCAACGGCCGAAGATTGATGAAGCCTTCAGAAAGACATCCAACCCCTATTTGAACATGTTTCCAGTAAAATAGTTGAAATCTAAATACTTCGTCAGCGATACTTGTCCATGCCCTGAGCCTGACTTTCAAGGGGATCAACAAGCCCACGTCCTCAATCCAATCGTGCAATCTGTCCAACAAGATCTGGCTGTAAAGCTGCTGAGAGCTGTCAATAAGGTTAATTGACCGATAGTTAGAGGGAAGGGACCTTAACCCCTTCTCGAAAATCGGGATGATCTCAGCCACCGCACACATAAGGGGGCATTGGTAGCCCCACCGCCACAGTTCTGAAAAAACCAACAGGGAGGGATGGCAGAAAGGCATTGATTAGATCAATGGGGGCTAGATTGGCCTTATCACTTTCATGCCTACAATACGCATTATACAAACAAAACCAGACCCCAGAAGGAATCTGCATGATGACCACAATGGCAGGAGAGCCAACATCAATTACTTCAGTAGTACATTCCAGGGTGGTTTTGATCCCGATTGAAAAGCACTCCGATGGCCGGCCTTTCCTAGTTGAAGATGTTGGTCAATCAAAGCTAGTGAAGCCAGATCAAAATTGGGTAACAGAACCGGTCTCCTGGTACAAGCAAATATCATATTGGTCCACAAAGTCACACCAGTCTGGGCATGAAGGTTTGTTCATAATGCCAGGAAGGTTCCAAGAGACAAGCTTTGTGTAAACGTTGTCATTAATCATGTGGCCACAACTAACAGACAAGCTAATGGCATTAGTCGCTAGAAGTGGAAAGCCATAAACTGTAGAGGAGTGCAATATTTTGCCAATCTCAGAGGAGCTATGCGCATCAGACACTGTAAGTAGGAAGCCATCAGCTATAGTAGATTGTTTTGCATCAGTACTGGATCCTGCTACCATAGCCCCTTGTGATTTAGTCGCCCTATTCTTTTCCAGAGTGGGAGAAAGTAAATCATTGACATCCAAATCTGTTAGTGTTAGATATTTATTGACTGTAGGAACAGTGAAGGCTCCTGGAGCATCCATTCTGTAAGGCAAATTCCCTCTCCCGCTCAGCTGTCTTGGAGGATGGGTTTATAAAAAGTATTTAGAGAGGAACATTCTGGCACCTGCTTCTAAATTACCAGGTCTGCCATCAGTTTAAATGAAATGAAGAGCCATACCCAGGTGCCTACAATTTATTACCACACAGTCCCTTTCTATGGATTTTACTGATTGACCAATTCACCCAAATTTCCTCACCAGTAGTATATCATCATACTTGGAGGTAGAAAAATCTGTGTTCCGTAAAAGCCAATGGCTAAAGTTCCAGGTATGATTCATCCCTATTAGAGGAAAGTGGCGATACTCCAACTAGATGTGCCACATACGGACAGCAGCCAGGTGGCAAGTTCAAGCATGGCTGGGTGCATGTGGTATGAAACTGGGACTTTGGCACCTGAAAAAGAAGTTCATTTGTACATCTAGCTCCATCTTGTCCTTTTTGCCCTTAGCCAACTTTACTACAATTTGGTGTGGGCATGGGACCTGCCCCCAGGGATGTGTTTACATTGGGAATAGATGTTTCCGTGGGCAACATGACCTCGGTCCTGGGTTGGAATTGATATTAATGCAACTGGCCCCATTGTTGGTGGTAACCTACTCATGGGGTTGCGTAGGTGCTGAAGAAGCCAATAATACATTTAGCTTGTAAGTTAATTTCAGCATATCCTGTCTTTCGGAGGAACAATTAATGAGTCTGATTCGGAGGCCTTCCGAACGACATCGGAATCGGGCCCTAAGTAGCAAGTCAGTGAACGAGGAGGTGTAGTATCATTATACGCAGAGTAGCCTCTTGCACTCAGATGCAGATGTATGATAACAAAGCAGTTCCCTGCCCACACTTTGATTTTGCACAAACTCTGCTGGGGTGGGACTACCTCCTCCAGCACCAATGCGCCCAGAAGGGCGGTGCTGACCATGAACGCTCTTAAAAGTACGACTGGCTTCGCACAGCGTGGAACATGTGTCATGCGCCTGGAAGCAGATGGGCCTAAGACCTCATCACCCAGAAGAGGCTGGGCTGGGCCACCTCTCTTGGATCCTCGGGTTGCTCCTCCACAACAATTTTGGTGAACCCATCTTGAATGTATTGCTTTGGTTGAAGGGACTGTATCCATTGGTACTATTGGTCTAAGAACGGCTACATTGGTTTAAATTTTATCCATGGTGCTTTCCCAATCCAGTTTTTGCACACCACTTCTCTCTATGACTGGAAATTGGAGACAACGCTGCCTGCGGAAGACAATAGCCTATTGTTTTATGTACGCTGGCAGAGGAGCGGGCAATGGACCTTGCTTCTTGGTGTGACAGGGACAGGTATTTGCTTGGTTTTCCTCCTCTTCCTTGCTGACTAGTGTTCACAGGCACATCTGTAAAGGTCATCCTGCTCATAATAAGCTAGGGAGCTTGGTTGGTAGCCTCAGCAGTAGGTGAACTATAGCAATTTGAAGATGCCACCTCATAAATACCTGACTGTGGTGGTAGACCGCTCAGTGACAGTGTACTAAGCCCCATGCCTATGTCTAGGGACAGGCGCCTCTCTGCCAGATTTATTTCCTTGGTGAGTACACTCACTGCTGGAGCCAGGACTTAATCTAACATTGTACCAGTTTGGGATTTGAGAGTAGCAATGTTCTTTTCTCCAGCAAGTTTGCGCTTGCCCATGGTTGTTAGATCAATAATAACAATAGATACAGTCCCTGCAACCAAAGCAATATATTCAAGATGGGTTCACCGAAATTGATGTGGAGCAGCAACCCGAGGATCCAAGAGAGGTGGCCCAGCCCAGCCTCTTCTGGGCGATGAGGTCTTAGGCCCATCTTTGTCCAGGTGCATGACGCATGTTCCACGCTGCGGGAAGCAAGTCGTACTTTTAAGAGCGTTCATGGACAGCTCCGCCCCTCCTTGGCGCATTGGAGCTGAAGGAGGTAGTCTCACCCCAGCACAGTTTGTGGCAAAATCAAAGTGTGGGCAGGGAACTGATTTGTTATTATACATTTGCATCTGAGTGCAAGGGGCTACGCTTTGTATAATCATACTACACCTCCTCGTTCACTGACTTGCTACTTAGGGCCCAATTCCAATGTCGTTCGGAAGGCCTCCGAATCAGACTAGGCTTTTCCGGATCCGATTCGTAGCCCTTGTTTCCGACCAAATCGTACAAAGGTCCGAACGACCAAGTACGATGCGAAGATCGCTTACACGTCGACCAAATCGTTTCCGGGACCCAAACCTGTCCATTCGGCTTGTTCAGAGACGAATCGTGCTGCGCAATGGAACCAAATTCCGACCGAGAGAGTAGGGTGCATGATTCGGACAGCCATTTCGCCTGGGTCTCAGCGAGACAAAACGGCTGTCAGAACCATACTTCGGGGGGCTATTGCAGGCCCCCCTACATCCAGGGCCCTCTGAATCTGTAACGGGGTGTGCCCATGGGTCCACCCGATCCAGGCATGCAGTGTTGTGGGCACCATGGGGTGCTCGCCACAGGGTGTACGCTTTTCCCCACCCACCTCTTTTTGCTATGGGAGCCTGTGTATGCGTCTGTACAACACAGGCTCCCATTAGTTCAATGGAAGTCCGAGCAAACTGAGTCCGTAAGCATACGGCTGCATTGTACTCACTCGGTTGGATTTCCGGAGCACGTTTTGCTCAGAAAGTCCCCGGATCCAAATCGTATGGAAGGCTTTCCTAGCGAGATCAGAATCGGGCCCTTAGACGTGCATGCCCACAATCCAGTATATCTGACCATTTTGGGGATGTGCCCATGATGATTACCACATGTCAACTCTGATAACTATGTGATTCTGTCAACCATGAGCCTGTGCTATTACAATTTACATGCCGGTGCTCCTAGTGTCCCCTTCTCTTTGCTGAGTTTTCCATATGAAGTTACAGAGGCGATAGAAGTTGCAGATGATGCTAACTTGTACAGCAGCGTCACTGTGTAAACTTTCTTCACCCATTTGTCTAATATTTCCTTTAGTGAAAATGTTGTCACACACCTTCTTGTTCTTATATATGGCTAACCTCCTGGATGAAGGAATGAATGTCTTAGCATTTCTGTGATGTCATTTCGTTGTGTCTAGCTCGCCCAACTGAGGCTGTCAAATTAGGAGCTCAATATTACCACTTCCCTTTCTTTCTAACATTCTCTACTGAAATGTGATTCTTGGAACAGCTTATAGACCACTTAGGCTCAATGGTCAATGAATATGCATTTCACAATTTTTATGTGGCTTACTTCCTTTTCCACAACATGAGCCATCACTTCCATAGAAGATTAGGGAATTTTGTAAATTAGATCTACATTAAAGACGCTCCCTAAGATCCTAGCTTAGTTGGCCACATGCCAATCCTTATCACTTCACAAGGTTCATTGCTTCAGCTTTACCAATGACATACTGAATTTTTGTCCCATTCTTTCATCAGGTGATTTCAGGTATAGCTGACTGGAAGATTTTGATTCCTGTCCATGAACTGCTTCACCTGGCCATGATGTCACCCAGGAGCATGGTCATGCCATATTGATATCACCCCCTCTGGTTTTGTCCAGGGAAGGAAGGAAGAATGAAAAGCACTACATTGTTCTGTTTTTTTTCAGGCCTTTCTTTAGCCTTGTAGATTTTTCACTCAGCTCAGGAGACAATGAGACCACCACAAAGGGCCATCCTTTTATTAGGTCTTTGCAACAGATGGCTTTGGGTGTTTGTTTCTAGACCTATTGTTTCCTATGGTCTACATATTCGTAGATTGGGCTTTGGGTCAGTCCTCAGCTCATGATTCAATCGCTTTGCTATCTGTCTCAGATATTTGTTCTTGGCCCAATGCTTTTCAGTGCTGTTCTTGTGTTTGTTCCACTCAGAACCTTTTTGGTCTTACTGTGTTCTTATTGGATCAGTTGCATCCTTCCACCGCATGCTTGACGGACTCTTTAATTACTGTCAGGCACTTTGTGGAAGTGCATTTCCTTGCTCTGTTTTTTTTTCTTATATACAAATAACTGCCTGTTCTTCACAACCACCTCACCACACCCAAGTGCTTCCTGTCTCACGCCCTATCGAGCTGACAGTCTTAGTGTGTGTAATTTAAATCATTTTTTATATATTATTTGTTTTTTATGGTGGCCTGCCAGCTGGCAAGTTGTAAAGAGCAACTCAAGTCCTTTTTCACTTTCTCCATGCACTTTCATTTTCTACATTTGACATTTTAATTTACTGTTCTAAAATGGCTGTCCTCTGTGTTAGAATTTTAAATTAAAAATGACAACCATGAATCATCCTGGGTGCATGGGCAGCTATATGTAATGATGCACTGACGGTCATCTTTGAACAGGTTTCCCATAAATTAAATTGTCAGTCATGCTTGCACAAGCATCTTGTTATATGTATTTGCATGCCAGTGCCAAACAGCTTTGAAAATACCATTTGCTTTGCCATAAAAGCTGTGATCCATTTGTTTGACAAATACTTTTTGTTTTTGCTGTGGTTTCAACATAATGGGAAACAGAGTTACATGTAAAGCACCTAGGGGCCTATTTATGAGGCTGTTTGTATTGTTCTTGCCCCATGCAACATGGAGCAAGAGCAACACAAACCCTAAGACAAATTTCTGAAAACCATGCAAAGCCACTTTGCATGGAGTTGAGTGGCTCCAAATATCTGGAGTAACACAACGCACCGTAAATCTCTGTGTTGCGTTAGGTTCACTGATAGAATATCGATGTTCAAAATATCGAAAAAAATATAGACTAGTCTAAAAATATTGACTCAGCAATATTGATGTTAAGAATGTAGGTATAAAACAAATTGATTTAAATATATATATATATATATATATATATATATATATATATATATGTATATATTACCTACTGGCGGTCGCCAGTAGGTAGTTATAGTTAGGACCACGTTTCCATAGGAAAACCTCAACATTCTATTTTGAATAACTTTGGCGCCGGTCGACGAATCCTCGCGAATTTCTCAAAATAGGTGGGGCGCTACGCTCCGCTCCTACCCTGAAAGTCTCGGGGGGATCCGTCAAGCGGGGGCTGAGATAAAAGGGGGGTCCCAAAACGCGTTTTTCCCATGCATTTTTCCATAAGACCTTTAGAACGAGCTACAGCCCGAACGGCTGAACAGAATTACTCAAAATTTGGCAGAGAGGTAGTCCCTAGGTCAAGGAAGTGCCTTTTGTAGGTTTGGTGTAAATCTGTTCAGTAGATTCTGAGAAAATAGCCTTTAAATCAATATATATATCTGAGCCCGCTTACGGTACGCTTACCGTACGCTTACGGTAAGCGTACGGTGGCGTGCGTGAGCGCGATTCTGATTGGCTCTTAGATCTTAGTAAACATTCGAATCGGCCGAAACCAGGAAGCGGCGGCCGCCATTTTGTGTATTTCACTCAGAAAAAAAAGAGTGAAAACAAGGAAAGGGGGCAATGAGGAGAGTTACAGACCCCCTTACATTTGTGAGGGGGTCAAAGAAGGAATGTAAAGTACAAAGAAAACATTTATTGATTTTAAAAAAAATCACGGGGTACGCGTACGGTAAGCTTACGGTAAGCGTACGGTAGAAAAAAAAAAAAAAAAAAAATGAAAATCAGATTTAAGTGTTTAGATATTAGGGGGCTCTAAAAAGAGCCGTTGTGTTTATGAAATGATTTTTTAGTGGTACCTACAAGTAAGTACCGATGCAGAGTCTAAGGTTTAAGAGGAAGACTCTGTTCCCTTCATCATTGAAGTGCACACCATCTCCTCTATAAATGTCTTGCATGTCATAACGCAAGTTGTTGTGGTAAATGGCACCCATACCATAGTCACGGAGGAAAGCAGAAACAGATTTGTTGACGTGCTTTCTTGCTTTGTCATCGCACCGCGTGCCCACCGTGCGTGCACGGCACTAACTGCGTAAAGTGGGCGCGCGGTGCGCGAAGCGCACCGCGTGCTCACTGTGCGCGCACGGAACGAACTGCGTTAAGTGGGTGCGCACGCCACGAACTGCGTTAAGTGGGTGCGCACGCCATGAATGGCGTAAAGTAACTTAGCATTTAAAAAACCGTACAAATTCACTGAAAAAACCATAGGTTTCACACACGTTATAGTTAGGAATTAGCATTTAAAAAACCTTGCAAATTCACTGAAAAAACCATAGGTTTCACACATGTTATAGTTAGCGGAAATTTTACTGATAAAAAACCAATGAAATTCCCCCGTTATAGTTAGTGCAGGCAACTATAACTCACGCGACCGCAATCTTCTGCTGATGACATATGTGTCTTTATGAAAAAAAAATATTTGTAATATATGTATAGCTAAAAATGTATGGAAGAAGACATGGGCAAATAAGTGTCTAAATACAGTATTAGCATCAGCAGAGGATTGCGGTCGCGTGAGTTATAGTTGCCTGCACTAACTATAATGGGGGAATTTCATTGGTTTTTTATCAGTAAAATTTCCGCTAACTATAACATGTGTGAAACCTATGGTTTTTTCAGTGAATATATATATATATATATATATATCTCACCCCCTCTGGTTTTGTCCAGGGAAGGAAGGAAGAATGAAAAGCACTACATTGTTCTGTTTTTTTTCAGGCCTTTCTTTAGCCTTGTAGATTTTTCACTCAGCTCAGGAGACAATGAGACCACCACAAAGGGCCATCCTTTTATTAGGTCTTTGCAACAGATGGCTTTGGGTGTTTGTTTCTAGACCTATTGTTTCCTATGGTCTACATATTCGTAGATTGGGCTTTGGGTCAGTCCTCAGCTCATGATTCAATCGCTTTAATATTGGGGACTACACGGACCAAGATGCTTTGCGGCCACACCCACTGGGGAGGGTCCTTTATCAGGTGTTCCTCATTGCCGGCCGGGGTTTTTGAACTTGCCAGTGATCAAGGGCAAAAGGCTGCCCGAAACGCGTTTGGCCATACATCATGCACGAGAGGATGAAGCTGCTCTGTGTTGCCAACCTGCACATTAAAGGTGTTTAACTCTCTCGTTTGGGGCATTTCTTCAGGGGGCAACCTTGTGGAACTTTGTGTAGCGGCTGGCCCGGCCGCGGAAATGCCCAGCTGCTCTTCGAGCAGACCGCCAGCGCTGGATTTCCTGCGCTGTTTGGGACAGAGAGTCCGGTGTGTGGGAGCGGAAAGGCAACGGAGGCAAGACTTTCCCTCATCGAGCAACCCACTGGGGTAACAGACTTTGTTTTATTTCAAATCTCGACGGCACCCACTGTGGTTTAATATTGGGGACTACACGGACCAAGATGCTTTGCGGCCACACCCACTGGGGAGGGTCCTTTATCAGGTGTTCCTCCTTGCCGGCCGGGGTTTTTGAACTTGCCAGTGATCAAGGGCAGAAGGCTGCCCGAAACGCGTTTGGCCATACATCATGCACGAGAGGATGAAGCTGCTCTGTGTTGCCAACCTGCACATTAAAGGTGTTTAACTCTCTCGTTTGGGGCATTTTTTCAGGGGGCAACCTTGTGGAACTATATATATATATATATATATATATATATATATATATATATATATATATATATATATATATATATATATATATATATATATATATAATAATTTAAAATATAAGAAGCATTCTAGAATAAATTAAAACATTAAACTATCAACAAATATTTAAACTTAAATTGCCCAATATAATCAGTGCAAACGTAGGAAAAGTTCTGGATAGCAAAATAATGACATTTACTATTCCAACTTCAGTGAGTGCAACAGTAGGGAATGTGTTGGATAGTGGAGGGGCAAAAATTACTATTCCCACTCCAAAGAGTGGAACAGTAGAGAAAGTGTTGGATAGCGGAGGGGTAAAAATTACTATTCCCACCACAGTGACAGCAACACTAGGGAAAGTGTTGGATAGCGGAGGGGAAAAATTACTATTCCCACTCCAGTGAGTGCAACAGTAGGGAAAGTGCTGGATAGCGCTTGGGTAAAAATTACTATTCCAACTCCAGTGAGTGCAACAGTAAGAAAAGTGTTGGATAGCGGAGGGGTAAAATTTAATATTCCAACTGCAGTGAGTGCAACAGTAGGGAAAGTGCAGGATAGTGGAGGGGAAAGTGTTAGATACCGGAGAAAAAAAATGACTATTCACACTCAAACACTTAAAAATATATATATATTAAAAATAAAAATAATAATATTGAAATGTATAAACTATTTACAAATAGAAATAAAAAATGTTAAACATATAAAAAGAACACATATTATGATATTAAATAAATTTAACAAAAACCGATAAATCTTATATAAAATAAAATAATAAATAAATGTACAAACAAAATCATTATTTTGAAATAGAAAATATTTACAAACAAAAATAATAATTAAAACATAAATGCATTTATTTTGTTTCCTACCCTATAACACCACACCAATAACAAAACACTTCATCATTATTTAATTGAATTCATTAACATAATTAATAATCGATTAAACAAATATTATTAATAAAAAACTAATAAACATTAATTCAATACAGACACTTTAACACTATAATATCCACAACACACACCTAAATTAAACTATAAAATAATAAAACACAATTAAAACTGATTTTAAAATGTATAACTATTACTATTAACAACTATTAATTAAATAATTAAAATGTATATAATATGCACCCTTTATCCCTTTAAAAGTAAAAACAACACACAAAAAATAAACAATTCCGCAACATAAATATCAAATATTTAACATTCATTAACATCTATATATTAATTAATGAAACACAAATTACTTCCCACCCTTTACTCCTATAAACACCACAACACACACCTACAATTAATTACACAATTACTATAATTAATTACCAATATTAATTCATCAATTAAAAATAAATTACTTCCCACCCTTTACACCTATACAAACCACAACACACACCTACAATTAATTACACAATTACCATATTAAATTACCAATTAATTAAAATGAATTAACAACCAACTAATAATTAATTAATAATAAATTACTTTTAACACTATAACATCTCAATTAAATTCAAATTAAAAAAAATTATACATTTAATATAATTAAATTACTCCCCATCCTATTCCCCTATAAACACACAAACCACTACGGAAGTAAAAGTGCAAAATTCAAATAAAAAAAAAATAATAACTACTAAAAATGTAACACATATATTAAAAATACAAACAATTCTTATACAAAAAAATACTTCACATACATATAAAATGTATACTAAACTGCATAACAATAACAAAAAACGATATTTTTAACAACTATATTTTTGCAAATGATATTAAACACTTTGATATTACTTACCTTAAATCAATATTCTTGACCACGATATTCTTGCTGTCGATATTTCTGACCCACGATATTAATGACTCGATATTTGTGAAACTCGATATTTTGTAATCCATATTCTGTCTCTGCACCGGCGCGTTACTATGCCCTGACAAGGCATTCCATGGGCATTGGGTGGGTGTTCCCATACAACTCCAATAGATTTTGGGGGATGCACCAAAATCTTACATATTCCTAAGCAGACGTTACGAGGAGAAATATCTCCATTTCGCCTTGTTTCTTACTCTTTCTATGTGTGCTACATTCTGCAGCAGGCATACAAGGAGGAATATGCCTCCCAGGATTGTTTTTGTGCAGGAAGGTGTCTCTTCCTGCACAAAAACAATCCTACATGCAACATAGGCACCCTTGCCTAATGGTGCACGGGTGCCTGCGATGGTGCTAGGCTGCCAAAACTAGCGCATGGGAAAGGACAGGAATGCGCCAAACTGCCTTAAATATGACGTATTCCTGCCCTTTTCTTGTCATGCAGTGTAGCAAGGTGTCTTGCTGCACTGCACTGAGTGACTTTCCCATAAATGAGCCCCTTAATATTTTTGTCAGACCCCGATTAGCTGGCCACCTTGCAAACAGTGCCTATTGAGCCTCAGCCTTGGAAGCTGGAGAATATTACCTCTGAAGTCCCAGAATCCGCCTTACCATAACTGCAAACTGGGCCAAGTACAACTCCTTGATTTATGTCAGTATCAACATTAGATTCCAGTTGATTGAGGGTGCTTTTAGGGGTGAGGCTTCCATAGTCCATGCAGCGCCAGGAAGCAGCCCACAGTCCCCAAGCCTACGCGTCCTATGTAGTCAGTGCAAGGACCATTTAGGGAGTTATGTAGACCTTTTGAAGCGATGGAACCGCCATATTTTCGAGGTATTGCCGCCCCATCAAAATACCATCTTCCCTGACCCATTTATATGTAGGGAAACTTCCGGGTTTCAGGCGGAAGGTGTTAGGACTTAGCTGGTTGTGACATTGAAACCTCTGACCTGAGAATCAGCAGGTCATAGTGGGGCTCACTCCACTTTACTTAGGGTGTGGAGAGTGCCCTACTCCGGATCACCTTGCAAGGCATGCCGGTATGGGCACAAAAATGAAACTGTGACCTCAAAGTGCACGTGAAAACTCCCTGTCTGTCAATGCTACTATTTTGCTATTTTTTAAGAAACAAACGCTTGCTTAGGCAATTTGGTTTATTGAACACAAAAAGCTTTGCAGGCTTGGAGCAACAAACATAGCGGGCACTCAGCAAATTAAAGTGGTGGTTCTGCTCAGAGCACAGAGATCCTGACCGTCCTGGTGGGGATAAAGAAATGTATATGTGCAGTTCTTTGGTTCTCTGAGGCCAGACGTCTGCCTACCAGGGTGTAGATTACTCCCTTAGTTTGAAATAGGTTTCCATTTCCGTTTCTAAGCCATTCACCTGTTCTTTCGTGTCCAATTTGCTATTTCATTCTTATCACATGTCTGGAATATGTACACCACTCATGTACACCTTCATCCGTTTATTAATTAGGTTTGCTTTCTTTAACCCACCCAGTCGACGTTCTAAAACATAATACAGCCTCAAGACTTTCATTCAGATCTCTGTTCACTGGGCAGTCTTTTCACAAAAGCAGTGCTTCGTGGAGCTGTTCACTATTCATTGTGTCATAATATCCCTCGTATCTTGAGTAAATATTTGCAAAGCATTTTCTTGATAAAACATTTCAAGTAAAAACACAGAAAAACCTCATAAACAGGAACATGCGTTAGTGCATATATTTATTCCAACATTAAGCCAGATAGGTGTTCCTGCTGGGAGTGCTTGAAATGATGAGCCACTTTGCGATGTGCTTGTTTTCATATTCATAAATGTTCCGGGGTGTAACTGTAACTAGTGTAGTAGACGCACAGGGGTCCAGGCGTGTGTGGAACCCGCCGCAGCCCAAGAATGCTTCTTTTTTTTCACACAAAGGAGCAGCTTTTCACTGCTTACATTCGGTTTTTGGCAACTTTGCTATGCCACTGTGAATGCGTGCACTATACAGCACATACCGAGCGCAGAACATTAAAATGGCAGTCGCGCTCTACAATGTTAATTTACAACCCCATAACATTTTAAATTCACAGTACTTGAAATGTACATTTCCGTGGACACTGCCTCTGAGTCCCGAGACGAGAGGCAGCCATTGCCTCTTGAGTGTGAATACCTACTACATATGTGTACTTTAATGAGATATGGTATTGGCCGAGCGTGGCAAAGTGGATGCAATTGTGGGCAAAAGGCCCAATATAATTCATTCATTCACTAACCCACCCAGGTCTCGTCTAGTTTTTCTGATGTTTGGCTACATAGGAACTATCAGCTCAGCGAATCATGTGTATTTTACAGTGCTATTGCACTGTAACCTGTAAGCAACCAAATGCGTGTTTTTTGTTATATATGTCTGTATTTGCATGTGTTATCAGTTGTCATTGCTTGTTTAAAAGTGAAATACAGGGATATTGGGCTGAAAATATGCACAAATAAAAGTCCAGAGTAATGGCAACAGAAGGCAAATTTAAAAGATTTTAGTTTTGCCGGGCTCCCCTTTTTAAAAATAAGGCAGTCAGCTTAATTTCAGAAATTAACAAAGCGCTTAATTGTAAGCTTAAATCAGTTTGATACATACGATGTCTCAGGGGTGTAGATAGAGGATTGTTTTTGGTAGAAAGGTACATTTGGGCATCGGCCAGGAAGCCACCTGTGATCTAGGCCTATTATCCACTGTTAAGAGCTATAGAGTTGGTAAAGACCCTGAACAGGCAACATCTGAGAACTAGGGAGAGGGCCTTTATCATCAGGTGAAGCCTAAAACAGAAAGACTATAAGGCTATTAGAGCATTCCACCCAATGAGGGCAATATTCTAAATTGAAAAGGGAGAAACAAAACCAACAACATTGGTACGTTGGTCTAGAGGGCTTATATCAGTCACTTTTAGCCCAGAGCCATTTCAGTGTCTTTGTTGGAGCTGTCAGCATTCGAATGTTGTAATTTTAGTTAATAAATAAGACTACATTTTAGTAATTTCCATTGTGGGATATTATTTTCTTCGCCTCTTCCAAAAGTATCAAAATCATGAGACACGTGGCACTCAAGATGAGATGCCCCCAAACACTTCGCTGAGTTGTGGTTCACCTTGATATTCAGTTTGGTGTTTATCTCCCCTGAACCTATTTCACTCGAACAGAAGAAGACTTTACAGTATTATTGTCAAGACTCACAATGGACCATCAGAGAAGCCATCCCCATTGGCTGGAGGAAGTGTCATGAGAGAACCATCCTGCTTGGTTTAGAACAATATGTGGCAAAGAATGGATCTACTTGTTCAACTTATTGTGTGTTGTACATTTTGAAACAATCATCCCCTTCTTACAAGGGGATGTTTGAGCAGCAGTGGGAGGTCAAGGGTGTGAAGGGGGTTCGTGCTAATGTAGAGGACACTTCAGAGTCAAAATGTACAGGTTTTTACCAGGAAATCAACCCAAGCCACTCTGGGACAACCCACGATACTGCACGTGGTATATTACGTGCAGTGCTCCAATAAATGATATCACCTCCACAGAATCAGAACGAATTCCCACACAAATCCAATGTACTGTCTGTCTGCATGCATTTCCCATATTGCTAACAAGCCTAATTTATTCCTGGCATTACTTTCTAGTTGAAGACCTGCCTTCACGAGAAAAAAAACCAATAATGTAATCTCCTTTGCCGTCTACAGCTAACGTTACCATCATTCAGCCTTCCTCCTTCTTCCTCATTGTACATGTACACAATGGACCACAGCTTCAGATACAGCTAAAGCCCATCATGCAGCTCTTCATCAGTCTCGAACAGACCTACAAAGGGAAAACCTGTGGTAAGCTGCATGGATGTCCCCACACTCAGCCTCTCTTGGCGTTTTGTGGGCTATTCTCACTGTCTCTGTCTATTGTTCCCAAAAAGGTCTCTGTGGAAATTTCAACAATGTCCAAGCTGATGACTTCACAGCAGTTAGTGGAGTGCTCGAAGGATCTGCAGCCGCTTTTGCCAACACCTGGAAGACAGCTGCCGACTGCCCAAATGTCCGGAATATCTACGAGGACCCCTGTGCTCTTAGCATAGAAAATGGTTAGTTTATATGGAAGATAGTCCAAAAACAAATGTAAAAATTATAATTGTGCATACTGCTTTTCCAAAGTAGGGAGAGAGAATGCACCACACAGCGTATGCTGCGTCTTCCTTTTCAGACATGTGTCTGTCAGTATTAAATTTCTAGGGGCTCACCCTTCTGGTCAGAATTAGTGAGGCAAGCAAGATATTGGAGGCTGCCATCTGCTGAGCGGGCAAGCAATCCTCTGTATTTACAGTGCAGTGGATACTGAATTCGGGATATTACGTTATATATGTCATTGTTTATCACAGATGTATTATGAACTACAAATCAGTGAGTTAAATGAAACATATTTCCTAAATGTCTATTGCAGCAAGAGATGATTAAATACCAAAAGTGGCCTATGGAGGCCAGTTTCATTCATTTAATAACTTTGCTTTGGTTTCTTTTCAGTGGCGGCTCCACCGCTAAGCAGAGGAGCGTCGCCTGACTGCTCTTAGATCAGTAAAAGAGGGAAAAATAAAGTGATAATAACTGGACGTTAATATCGTTTTATTTTTGGTTGCTGCGGAGCTGGGTTAGGGCAGAGCAGGGCTGGTGGCTCTGGTAGGAGGAGTGGACTATGCACACTAAGGGACTGATCACAATATCGGTCAGAAACTCTTCCAACCGACACCATCTCAGAATCGTTTCCGACCGACTTGCGGCCGTCGGTTCCAACCGGCCGATTGCAATGCGACCTCATCATTCTCGGGTGGAGACTCACTATTCTCTATGAGAGCTTGTGTGTGGGTCAGAAAACAGCTGGAACACAAGCTCACATTGAGAAAAGTGACTTTTGGGGAATCCCTGCAACCTGTGGCAGGCACCCCATGGTGCCTGCCACATAGTGCAGGGATTGACAGGAGGGTACCCTAGGTAACCCCTTGGCCCCCAACCTGAGGCCGCAGAGGCAATGGGGCCCTACTAGGGGTCCCTAATGTCAATTTTCGACAGCCTTTTTCTGTCAGACAGGCCGACTTGGAAAGGCTGTTGGAAAATGGCATCTTAATCACTCGGTTGGAATGATGTCTGTAGAACTGTTCGATTCGGTTCCAGCTGACACAAATTCTCCGAGAGCTGGTTGGAACCGATTCAAAAAGGCAGTATGGTTTACAATGCGACAGAGAACATCGTAATCGGTCAGGCGGATTGTAAACCGATTGAGTCGGTCAGAAGTGTTCCGACACTGTGTAGAAAATTCCGAATGTTGGGGGGAGGGTTTTCGCCAAACATCCTAATCAGGCCCTAAGTGCACATGACTGCTTGGCTGGACGTTTTGGCCAGCCAAGCAGTCATGCGCACTGTGCATATTCCCCTTCCAGGCTTTAATGGACAGCCTGGTAAGAGATATGCACAGGCTCCCTGTCCCGATCTGAACACCGATCCTCAGTGCTCAGACTGCAGCATTGTGATTGGCTCAGGGGAGCCTGGGTGCAAGGGTGCCTACAGCAGCTTTTTCTGGAATGGAGTCAAGATGAGCAGAAAAGCAGAGGAGAGATGCGGCCGGCGGCAGAGGTAAGTGTGTTTTATGCTTTATTTTTAATCTTTTTTTTTAACTTAGCTTTCATACCCGGATGGTAATGGAAATCACTAATGTCACCCTAACACAAAATATCCCTTTAGTAAAGAGGTTTGATTCCCTATGTTGACTCTCACCAATAAACCTGCCTTTTGGGAAATGATGACCATTCGTCACACCTCTACTGAGGACTGATTGTCAATTTGAAAGTGGAAGCCCCACAGACAGCATCATAACCTTAGCCCAAAAATCAGTGCCATGTAATAGGATGACAAATTACCATATCTGGTTTTCTCTTTCTTCTAGAAAAGTACGCCCAGCATGGATGTGCACTGCTGGTGGATAAGGAAGGACCATTTGCCAAATGCCATGCTGTGCAGAGTCCAGATACATACTACACGGTACGGTTTCACCGTTGGGGGTCTGATTTTCTTTACCATTCCAATGGGGTCTGTTTTTCTTCACCATTCCCATGGTAGAAATTTTGCACAATGCAGAAGGAACCTCAAGTTAGTCATGGAGTGGAACAGCAGTTATTTCGAAACATGCAGATCTGGGCCCAGATTTATCAACGTTTAATGTAACGCTATGCAACAAGACAACTTGCTGCGCTGTGTCAAATGGAGAGGGCAGGAATGTGCCTTATTTAGTAAGATAGCGTGCATTCCTGCTCATTCACTGAGCTGCAACACAATATGCTGCGTAGGGCCAATGCAAGCACCCTGCGACATATGCAAGGTGCCTCCTTGCAGGCAGGATTGTTCTTTTGTAAAGGAAATGCAGCACACTTAGAAAGAGGAAACAACAAGGAGAAATATCTGTATTTGCACCTCATTCAGGAAGGCATACAATGTTGATGTATTCCCAGGTTTACTTGTCTTGGTAAATCTGGGAATGATTCAAATTACCCAGGTGGATGCATGGGAACACCCACTCCCACACATGTAATGTCATCTTGGCGCAGAGTAACACAAGCCGGCAACTTGCACTACCTTGCATTACTCCAGATTTGCCAAACCATGCAGGCTTGGTACATGTGACTTAAGGATTGCGTTGCTTTTGCAATGCAGCCCTTAGATCAATCTGGGCCTTGATACACTAAGGTGAAAAGTGGCTGACTGTTAAATCTCAATGATTCTCCCTACCCCTCTTTTCACATATATCAAACACTCTCGACACCTATGTTCCTTAGGTCATTTCTTCACCAGTCATTGTCACTTTTTTCTGTTATCCTTGCACTTTTTCTCTTACGCTTATCACTGTTCACACGTTTTCCCTCTGTCCATATTTTAATCCCTCTCTTATTGATACATCTTTTCCTCTCTATCTTCATCTTATTCTCTCCTATTACACTTAACCCACGTTCTCCTCTTTAGCTCTAACCCCATCTCTCTATCACTGTTTCTTTAGTCAATTAAAATGTGACCCTCATTCAGGGTTTGTCAGAGAAGGAGCTTCACCATAAAATGCACGGCTCTAGCACGGCCTAACCTACAGTTTCTTTGCTTCATTTAGAGGTGATAATGAACTACTGAGTGTCAGACGATGAACCTAGCCTCTTCCTGCTTTCAGAGCTCCTTGATCTATCAGCCCGTACACCACAGAACTTGCTGGGCCACAGTGGCAAAAGCCCACGTCTGCTTAGGGTGGGGCTTCTGCCTAGGATTTATCATGCATGTTATGGCTGGGCAGGGCGTGGGAGAATAGAACAGTATCACAGTAGTGGTGCATAGACGTTCAGGGCAGGAAAAGGCCAAACTGCCCTCAATTCATTAGGAGAAATCTTCCTGCATGACAGAGACATTTTTGGGGGGGTTTCAGAAACAAACTTCTACTTTGATGGTTTGTATCATGAAAATAATAAAGAATTGTGGGTGGACCTTCTAACATGGCACCTCTCCTGGCAATCAGTTTTTGTCAAAAGACAACTTGGTAATATTGCCAAATAAACTTTCAGCAAAATACTCCACACCAAGTAGGTGCAGGTAATTTAGTTGGGTGATCCATTTCCCAACGAGCAGACAGAGACAAGAGTTTCTGCTGTAACAGTGACCTGATAGGTGCCCACCACAAGAGTGAATTACTTTCTGTGTATTTGTCTCTCTTCACTTTAGTCTCATTCTGTCTCCCCCTTCACATCTGTTCTTTTGGCCTTTTCTCTATTCATCCTTATGCACTCCTTAATCCAACTCTCTGTGCATGTAAATCAAAATTACAAGCACCAAGGTCTTTGTGAATTGGGTTGTGTGCATTTTATATGCACTGTTTGATGTTTGCGGGGGGCCTGCAAAATTTAAATGTGGTAAAACAGTTTTACAGGTGACTATGAGAAATTGGCTTGTTGGTTGAGTGGGGTAGAGACCCTCCTCAAGCAACAGCCACAATCCCTATTAGGGTGAACCACTAAAGTCCTAACCCTGTGCTTAACCGTGTGGTAGCTTTGTGCAAAATAGTCAGGCTTAAATTGTTTAAAGTAATAATGCTGCACACAAACAGCAGTAAAGAGAAAACACAACACAAATAAACTGCTCTCCAATTTAGAAAAATAAAGTAAATTTCCACTAAATTATCTGACACCCAAAACAACAAAAATCTAATTAGTAGAACCGGAGTTATGAATTTTTTAGGTAAAAGCTAGCACCTAAAAGATCAAAGCACTAACCACAGCCATCTTATTGCACAAGACCTGGTCTGCGATGGAGCACGGTTTGGATACAAGAAGTAGATTCGACCCAGTTGGTGCTTTCCTTCAAACTTAGAAGAAATTTTGTGAAAAAATGTCTGAGAAGGTAAAGTTTATGGGACAAGCCTGCACCGAATGCCGCAGTTGCCAGTTGACTTCAGCGCTGGTAGGCTTCAGACTGCTGTATTACGAATTTACCATGGTGCTGGCATTGTAGCTGAAGAGATGGTGACTATTTTTCCATATGTATCGATGCCTGTGTGAACATTTCGACTACATACATGTCGAATGCACACATAAGCATCAAAGTTATAAAAAAATACCACCTACCCATTGCGGGAGTTGGCCCAAATGTGGCCACCTCAGGCAATTTCTATATGGCACAAATAAGACTCGCCTATATATCGCCGCAAACAGGGTTGCAATCCTCAGGGTTAAGATACTGCTGTGAGGGGGGGGACCTGAAGAAATGAATCCACGTCAAACTCTGATGGGAAGAACAGGAAAGGGATGAGTACGCACCCCAAATCCTTTGTTTCTGCCTACTTGAAACTGGTGGTCCCACCACTGTGGTTGGCTCATCTGAAAGAAAACTTGTAATACAGACAGTGGTGAAACTCCTCTGTACCGCCCCATGGCAGCTGCTTTTCCCCGACCTCAAACCCAGGGGTGTGTGGTGTGCTGGTGATGTCAGTGATTCAGCCGTGGTCTTTCTAATAGCAATCCGACCAACTAATAATACAGCGGTCAGGTCAACCTGACGAGCTTGCGGAGGTAGACCCCTGACCGCGAACACGGCAGTTTAGGAACCACCAAACTCATAGTAAAGCCCTTAGTCTCTTTTTTTGGAAGTCAAAAATCTCCAGTGGGACGAAGCTTCACAAGGCCAGGTACCCCTTCTGCAAAAGACCACTGCACAGGATTTGCTGCAGTGGAGAAGAACATAGTGGGAGTTGCTGCAAACTCAGACTGACAAACTATGCATCTTCTGAGGATCGACGAGTAGGTAGGTCTCACCTCCTCTCAGTTCTCAGAGCACTTTTTAACCAAATATTTTGCAAGTCCCAAGTTTTTGGATGTTGGCTATCTGGGCACCTTTAGTAACCCTTCCAAGGGTCCAGGACAGGAGACGCACCACTTGGAGGATCAGGACCCACCCAGGGCGTGTCCAGGTGCAGGTTTAAGATGGTTGGACCCTTTTCTGTCCCTAAGGTTCTGATCAGGAGGCTGGCCAACTATCACTTGGAGTCACTCTGGAATCCTCAATTCAAGCAGTGGAACAGGGCTCAAACAGCAAAGAATGCCTCTTAGTGATTAAGGCAGGATTCAGAGCAGTCCTTTCAGGTGTAGCAAAACAGTCTTCTGAAGTACACAGCAGCAGGCAGTCCTCAAAGGGGCTGATTATGAGTCTGGTGGTCCGTGGTCTTTCAGACGCATGGGGGGCACAGCGACATCGGTCTCCCCACTGCCCTATTTCGAGATGGGGGGTGGGAGCAAATCAGCCTTGCAGCAGTCACCAGGGAACTGCTGTTCCCTGGTGGTGTTGCGGTGGTGGACCGCCGCAGTCCCACCAGGCATGTTAGGAGTTTCCTCTCCGCCAGGGTTTTTATGTTGGCTACTCCACCATGAAAATCTTGGAGGAGAGGAAAGAAAGGGGGCCCTACAAGGCCCCTTGGTGCCTCTGTACCCTATGGATGCACACAGGGGGAGGCACAACATTTGCCCACTGTGTGTATGCACACCAGTTCCTGCATGGAATGAACATTTAGGACCATGATATAAAGGAACTGTTTTTGGAATTTCCATTGCGGTGCCTATTTTTAGAAGCACAGCCATGAGAACGCCAAATAAAAGCCTCCCAGGCTGGAGAAATGTGCTAATCTGGCAGGCGTCCCCTCCACAGGTTTGGCAGAGGAGCGGCGGGCCAGATCCAGCCCATTATAACCTAACTCGTAATAGGGCCCTAAGAGTCCTTCCACAGGTCCAGAAAGTGACTGAAGAGTGGGTCTGAGCATCCTATTTTATACTGGTGCCTTCTTGCAAGTAGGGAGAAATTTCTGGAGATTCAGTTTGCTAGGAATATCCTGCCTCCCCTGCCCTGGCTTCAGCCTTGCTGCAGGGACAATGGACTAGTGTATGAACTTCTTTGTGTGAAGGCAGGGTATAGCCTGCTGATTTCCATGTGGAGCTGTGCTCAGCACCACTCCTTATCCTACTAGTGATGGCCCATCTAGGTACACAGAATCATTGTGTGGCAGTCTGGGAAGAATATGAAAAGTCCAACTACACCCAGACATGTGAACCAGCAACAGGATGTTGGTACCAAATAGGTAAGGCAGAAAAATGGCAGCTTTCTAAAAGTGGAATTTTCAAAACTGTTGGTTAAAGTCCAACTTTACCTAAAGAGGATTTTATATTGCCCATAGATGAATGATATTTGAGATCTGTATTTGAGTTTCTGAGATTACTGCCACCCACCAAAGTATAAACTGTTTACTGCCTGATGACCTGAGACATAAATTCTGGACTAAATATGTATTTTAGGAACGATAGAGCTGCAGATAGTCCTGTCCTGCAATGCAGCGTCGTGATTGGTAGGCATCGAGGCTCCCCTGACTAATCACAATGCTGCAATTAAACATTGTTTATTGGTGTGAGTGCCGTGGTTCGGTGCTCAGGCGGACACGGGGACCTGGGCATTTTCTCCACGCATGCTGTAATGCAAACCCAGAGGGCCATCCAAGCATTTATGCACACATGAAGTGGGCACACCCCTCCTCCCCTGCCCTGCTCTGAGAGCAAAGCAACCCTGCACGCAAAGCATCTGAAAACAATAAAATTATGATAACAAAAAGTTATTATAATTTTATTGTTCCTTTCGTAACACTGCTTAAATGCAGTAGGGTGACACTCCTCTGCCTAAGCACAGGAGCCACCACTGCTCCTAAACCACACGCGCAATATTAAAAACATTAGTAGCTGGATGTACAAATAGAGAGACAGGTCGGCTGATTAAGGCATTCCAGACATCTGTCTTGCCCACCTCTGTACTAAAACGTATGATATTTTATCTGTGTTTACTTTCTTTCGTTTAACAGGCAAATCACTTTATCCCAGAAGAGGGAAAATTGACACCAATTGTAGCAGATACATCTGTACATGAGGCAGTAGGAGATCTTCCATTAAAAAATGACAGGCTAATTCTATCTCACAAACTTTGGGACATATTTATGAGTCCCTTGTGCCACCTTAGCATTACTTTTCATGATGCAACGGGGGCGCAAACCACCAAATCATATTTATGAGGCCATGTAAAGCCACTTTGCATGGCTTTGAAGCACCTCATTGATATGAAGTAAGGCAAGGCAGCGCAAATCGCTGCGTTACCTTACTTTGCACTAGGGAAGCATTCCATGCGCATTCCATGCGCATTGCGGTGGGTTGTTCCCACGCAACACCAATGGATTTTGATGCAACCCCAGATTTACAAGACCATGTAAACCTGGAGATGCGCCAAAACCTTACGCCTCCCCAGGGGAGGTACAACGAGGAGAAATATATTATTTCTGCTCGTTCTCTCCTCATTGTATGTGTGCTGCATTCTGCACACATACAGAATGCAGCACACATACAAAGAGGAAAGAGCCTCCCACAATTGTTTTTGAACAGGAAGGTGCCCATTCCTGCACAAAAACAATCCTGTATGCAATGCCATGGTTCAAGGGTGCTTGTGTTGGCACTAGTCTCTCCGAAACGGCACCAGCGCAGGAAGAAAGGGACAGGAATGCACCGAATGCCAAAGATACAGCGCATTCCTGCCCTTTTTCCTTTGATGCAAGTCAGCGCGGCAAGGCCACTTGCTGCACTACCCTATACCAAATCCCCATGAATATGCCACTTTTTCTGCTTGCCTTGTTGTAGCAGGCAGTATGCACAGTAGGATCAACAGGTGTCTCCTCATGCTAAATGAAGACACTGATGGTTACAATTGGTTAATTTATGATCTGGCATCCCAGCCCTTCTCATTGGCTGACCCTCAAGGATGTTTTATCCATGACATGATCTGAGAATGGCTTTGTGAACAATGTATATGTGGTGATGGTACTATGATATTTCTGCTGCTGCTACTAACAGAGAATCGGCTTTCTTGTTCACCAGAACTGTATGTTTGATAGCTGCAACTGTGAGAAGAGTGAAGACTGCCTATGTGCTGCTCTCTCGTCCTATGTCCGGGCCTGTGCCTTCAAAGGGGTCCTATTGATCAACTGGAGAGAGAATATTTGTTGTAAGTATTAAACTCACTTCCAGTTGGACCTATGGTATGCATCCGTTGCTGAAATAATATGTATGCTGTGCATTTCAGCCTCAAACTTCTGAGCATGTTTATCAAGCAAAGTGAGACGCTAGCAGCAAAATCATTTTTCCGCTTTAAAAGGGCCACCCAGTGTAAAGAAAAACATTTCTCTTTACTCAATTCTACATCTCTAACAATCACTAACAAAGGGCCATCTAGATGTTGCTTTGATTGATGATGTCTGCTGCGGTTTCTAGAGGTGTTGTGACATCATTCAATGGATACTCCCCTAAGATCAATTTTAGTTTGTTTTCTACATGTGATCAGCATCGACTTTATTCGGGATCTTCTGTTCTTAGTTTTCTTTGCAACTAGAAGATGAACAGCCAAAATGATCTGTCATAAAAGAGCATATATTTCCTTCTTTTTTATATTTTTTATCAATGTACTGTATAGTTCATGAGAATTGAGCACAGTTCTCCAGTGCTGATCAACTTCCATAGCATTCCATGATCATAAGCACGGATCACTCGGTTGATAGTACATTAGTAAAAAAAACATTGATTAAACCATTTTGTGCAAATTGTTTTCTACAGTTGATTTTCAGGTAAAAGGTTCTATCCTCCAGCAGGAGAAACATATATGGCTTTTTTCAGAATGAAATGCACAGTTGAGTATAGGGAAAACAACGTGTCAGTCAGAACGAAAACTAAAGAAGAGTTGATAGAACAGCAACAAATATTTACCAAAAACATAGATAAATGAAGGTGGTGGAGCAGAATTAGAGGTTTAAGGAGAGGTGTCACCTAAATTTCTCTCACTCACTTGGGAAATGATCACACCCCTTTTCTTCTGTTGTTGGTAAGAAGGGATTGAAGAGGTTTCAGAAGATGATGGGGCAGAGGATAGATTCCCAGACTACTATTCATGAAATGTGGAGTTCTTGAAGTTGGAGGTTCTCATCAGATGGGTTGATTATGGCTGGCGAGGTAGCAGGTGAACCTTGCTGACCTGTACCAGAGAAGTGGTCTTGAAAACTGCAGAAAGGTCAAGATAGAGCACTAAACATTAGGAGTAATTGTTATTGTTGATGAGAAGAGTGTAGTAAAATACTGGAAGACTAGCAGCCTCCAGGCTACACCATGGTCTGAAACCAGATTAAAACTCCAGGAGAAGGGTATTTTTGTAGATCTAATTATGTAGTGGAGTGAGTAGGAGAGTGGTAGGGCAATTGAAGGATAGATCATATGGGTGCAGGGTCGGTATTTTTCTAATGGAGGGAAATGTCTGTTTTATTTTTAGTTCATCCCGGAAGGTTCCTTGGTTGAGTGGGGGCTGGTGATGTGGAGTAAGCGTTTAAGGACGTCTCCAATGAGTGAATTCCCTATAAAACAAGTCGAGTGATGTCTCGAAATAATGTGTTCTTGAGGGATTGGAAGATGTTGATGAGTTAGTTATGTAAGATGAGATTGAACATTGCCCATTTGATAGTGTGATGGGATGCGGAATGAATATCTGTCAATAACCAGCTGCCAGGGTCCTGTTTATTTTTATCTTCTCAGAGAAGGAGTGATTGACAGCATAATATTTGTTGATCAAATGTGGAACAGAAGAGTCTTTCAGAGACTCATGCAGTGTTTAAGTGCCGCACAGAGTGCTTTTTAGGTCTCGCCTAGCGTTGCAGCACG
Organism: Triturus cristatus; assembly: GCF_964204655.1. Classification (NCBI taxonomy): domain Eukaryota; kingdom Metazoa; phylum Chordata; class Amphibia; order Caudata; family Salamandridae; genus Triturus; species Triturus cristatus. The sequence continues at coordinate 746,065,064 of NC_140583.1, forward strand.
AATGTGCTGCCATCGCTTTGCGAGGCATGCAGTATACACTATGGTGTGGAAGCTTCGTGGAAGCTCTGCCCACTCTCCGGCCCATCTTTTTCATTGGCTTAGGCTATAAATGCTGCCTTCCGATTGGTTTTATGCTTGTTAGTCCCTCCCCATGACAGCCATGCCAGTCATTTGTATCCTTCCATGGCTACTGGCCCCTTCACTGCACTACTTTCTCCCCGTCCCTCCCTACCCCCCTTCCACAGTCCCTGACTTTTTGGGGGCTCTCCCGCCCCCTCTTGTGCACTTCCAGTCGTGCTTGTGCCTTCTCCCGCCCGCCTGCACTCCCGTTTTCAATGCAATAGGTCTCGCGTAAATGCGAGTCCTATTGCATTTGCCAATGCTTGTTGGGGAAGCAGCAACGGCTAGCAGACGACCATATTTCGAAATGAAGGGTCTTGCATGGCTTAATGTTCTTGGTTTGTTTATTTCTTATCTAGTCATGCCGTAAAAATGCCGCATTATTTCCACATTCCTGATCTGCACCTATCGTCTTTACACGTGATTAGGATTACGGCCGGGCTGAGTTACTTTGTACTCCAACACCATGGCATTCAGCACTGACGTCATGATTCAGTCTGATTTTGCCCAATGGTTACTGCTGAAACAAGGAGGATATACACTCGCGTTATACAGATGCTACAATAGGTGGGACGGCGGCAGTCGCGGAAGAGTGGCTCTGCAGTGCACAGTTTGAAACAGCACCATAATGAAGTGCTCGTTCTGCTGCCTCAGTCCAGCCTGCACTGCTGTGAGCGGCTTTCTAAGTAAGACTGATCATGAAAGTGAGCTGTGCGCAGCGTGACATCAACTCCGGCAGCATGAACAGGAAGAGCTTTTAAACCTCACATGCTCGTGAAGCCGGAGCTCCCAGGCTGCAGGTTTATAATATGACGAAGTAAAGGAGAATTCCTAGACTTTCAGTTTAAAAACAGTTCGTCGAGGGTCCTGCAGCTCCCGCCATGTTCATTCACTTCTCTTTAGGGGACTCTGAAGCTCTTGTTGTGTGTTTTGTTAGTACAGACAACCTGCTGGCTGCCCAGACAAGTGCTGGCCTGGCTGAGAGATTGCAGACAGTGGTCAGAGCGGCAACACCGGCCGGCTGTCCGTTGCATGTTGTTTACTGCGGAGAGCCCACCCAGCACCTTGATTTCACTGGCCCGATTGGCGTTTTTAATAAACACCATATTATATCTGTCAAATGTCAGGCTAGGCGAGGATTAATTGTTCCACTCAAGCTGCACTAATGGACGCTCCAGCACCGCTGGACATCCAGACTTACTGTCCCAAGTTAGGAGGGGAGAACTGTAACTGATCGTCTGCACCTTGGGATGCTCTTGAAGTGCCTGCTGCTGAAGCGTCGCCATCCTGACTAGCCTGGCTGCAGCACAATGCTTTTAAAGTAATCTATGATGTCAGTGGTTTAGCTCCTCAGTATATTTCACATTTTCCTTAATCTTGCATTCCTTAAGATAGTTAGCTACTACCAGTACGTTTTTTTCTATTTTTTTCATGTAATATTTAACCCTTGTATAGTGAGTGCAATTTGAACTATTCACCTCCAGCTATTTTATAACGAGACGCAATCAAGAGATTTAGATTTGAAGATGAAGGCAGTGAAAATTCCTCCTAGTGCGTGCGGGTTAAAAAACAGTTTTCACAATACATGGCCATCCAATCTTGGACAATTTACAGAGTGCACAAACAAATAGTCATGTATTCCAGTCGAAACTTTCAATATGTGTGACGGAGGGGCGCAGTTGCCAAAATATTGACAAGGCACAAAAACGTCAGTGCTTATCGGTGAGTGGGTCTGTTTTGTGTTTGGGTAATGGAGTGAAGGAGTTGTGAGGAAGTGCATTCAAGAGTAAGTGAAAACAAGGGCACGGAGAGAAAAGTGGTGAGGTGTAAAATATGCAGATGTGGAGAGAAAAAGTATGCGAAGATCACACATGAGTGACATAGGTTGAACTTAACAGGAGCGATTAAGACATTCAGAAGACCACTATAATTTCTGCAGGCCTCAGCTGTTTAATTCAGAGCCTCACTGTTTCATAATTGAAACATTTTCAAAACAATTATTTACAACAAAATCATTCTTTTTACTAATTTATCTTAAACTGTTAACAACCATTGACAAAGCCAGTCGTCCTGGTTGGTTTTAGAGATATGTCAGTTGTCAAGCTCAGAGAGAAACCAAAATACTTATTGGACGGCACACTGTGAAAATCAATGAAATTATGTGTTTAGGCCATACGCTTAATTACATAGGCCTTGCATGCTCCTTTTAGAGGCCTCCACTTGTTTCATCCCACTTAAAGCCATGATGTTAAGATCTTCAATTTCTGGTGCTTTGCAGCAGTTTTAAGATTTTCTTAGAGTTTCTTGTTGCTCAAATGGGTGTCATTTCTGATATTTTTATGTGCTTCCCTTGTCTTCATTGCTTGATGTGGCGCGTGAAAAAGTGTCACTCATAGTCGTTGAATGTCACTCATAATTACACTGAAATTACAAAAATGTCACACATAAGCAATCTGAAACCTCGATAGCTATGGAACATATTTTACTACAAGGCTGTAGGTTTTACAAGTGGCGGCTTCTGTGGCTGAATACACTTACAAGCGCTGGGGGTGCGGTGCCTCCCTGCTGGTATATGCTGGCAGGCAGTGAGTCATAGGCCGGCAGCATTGCACTTTCGTTCAAGAGAAGGCGGCCGTATAACATATCCCTACTCTACTTCTCCGTCCGCAGCTTGTTTCTTTGAATAACCTGTCACAGATTGGTAGAGTTGCCCTGGCGATAGGTACGTCAAGTCTCTACAAATGACGCTGTTTCGAGCCAAAGAACCTTTCATATTTGCCCATTGTTTCTTGCAATGCAAATAATTAAATGCATGCTTTCAATGCAGACTTATTTATTGTCATTAAAATTCACTGCTTTGCATTCCCAGACACCAAGGTGACCTACATGTAGGTTTGGTTTACATATGAATACATTAATTGTGTACACATATTTACATTCATATATGCAGCAAGTACTATAACTGAGCTCTGGATATAACAAGCATTTGCGATGCAATATGTCTCGCATTTACATGAGTTTAAGCTATGGGCATTGCAAATGACAATGCATTTTATTTATGTTTTAAAAACCAAAACATAAATAAAAGGCATTGTCATTTACAATGCCAATAGCTCAAATTTGCGTAAATGCGAGACCGATTGCATTGCAAATGCTTGTTTTCTAATGGTTTCCAGGTTGCCACAGAGGGGTACAGTTGGTGGGAGTGATTTCAGTATAGGCTTGTGTTTTTTAATGGGCTGTTGGAGGGATGATGTCTGAGTTCACACTGTATAAGATTGGGCAAGACCTGTTGCTGGCCAAACAAAGGCCTCTGGTGGGTGGCTATCCATGGGAGTGGAATCACAATGTTCCCAATTAGGCATTATGTAGATGGAGTATTGTATTACACAGCTGTAGTAAAAACATTGTTCAGATTCTGCTGTTGTCATAGGAGTGGTAATGACAAATTTTAGTAAAGCCACTGTCTCTGTAAGTGACCTTTCCGTATTAAGTTTCTGAATTAAAGCCAGCAAAGAAATGGTACCAGTGGCCTTCCTGTATTCACTCATTCCGTACAGTGCAGTCAACTCAGTTTTCAGGTCCTCTTTGTTGAGCATAGGATAAGCTTCCACGGCCTCATTCAGAGCTTGCTCAGGGAAGGATTGATCATATTTTGCAAAGTATTCACTTTGCTATAATGTGGCACTCACCAAATGTTTTGTGAAAGAAAAACGTTCTTGTGCATGCACAATTATAATGTCCCATATCTCCTTTGCAATTCGGACCAGACTGCTGATGTTTTTTCTGCGTTTTGAAAAAGTAGAATCCTCTGGCAGTTTGCAGTTTAAATTGTCAACCCCATCTCTCAATTTGCTCATGTTGGTGACAAACAGACTGGTATCTCTTTGCACGGAGACAGTATCCATGGCTCGTGCTTGTAACTGGTGGCATAATATGTTGTCAAAATACATTATGTCATGAAATAAAAACAGAAAGAACTGAAACTCTCTGTCTTGTAGTGTTCTATCAAAGCCACGGGATTCATTCTGACTTTTGAAATCAAAGGCTTCTATGGCGTCAAAACATTTCTCAAGGTCCTCCCTCTGCTTATAGATTAGGTTGACTGTACGTATGTTAAAGTTCCAACGAGTTGAGGATCCCCTTGGAAGCCTTTTGTCCACAATCTCCTGAAGTGCTTCCATTCTTTTGGGGGAACATGAGAAGAATGCTGCCATGCCTCCGACATCCTGAAAGAAAATTCTTGTCTTGGAGATCTTTGATACTGTCTGTTGCATAATAAGATTAAGCTGGTGGGCGTAACAGTGTACATAATGAGCATTAGGGTACACATCTCCAATTCTTTTCTGTACTCCACCAAGGCTTCCACTCATTATGGACGCACCATCATAACTTTGTGCGATACGTTTTCTACTTTGAGGCAGCTCTGGAAAAATTAAGTTCAGTTCACGCAGTATAGTTGAAGTAATGTTTTCTGCACTAGAGTCTCTTAAATGTGCGAAACCATAGAACCTCTCCACAACTTTACTGTCTTTGTCAAGGTACCGAAAGACTAATACGGACTGTGTTTGTGTGGCCACATCAGTGGTGTCATCAGCCTGAATAGCCACAAAGTCTGTGTTTTGCACCTCTTGGACAATATGGCTTTTCATAATTCCTAGCTTACACTCAAGGAGTTCATTTTGTATCGTTTTAGAGGTGCCCTTAAAGACTGTGGCACTTGTTAAATGTGCTTCCATTTCCTTGTCTATGTTTGCTATTAAATCCACAAGGCCTTTGTATATTACAGGATCTGAGGAACTTTCAGATTCATCATGGCCTCGCAATGCCATTTTGAAAGCACCACAGACACTAACGCAATCAATTAGTTTTGATAGTATGTGTCTATTTCTATCAACTGCTTCATTGTGTGTCTGTATTCTTTTGTGGTATGCATCGCTTATGTGGTGCTCAATCGGTTTGTCTCCCAACATTCCCAGTCTCATCAGGTTTTCCATATGGCTTCTTGTGTGTGCATGCTTTTTTATTTTGTCAGACAAATGCTTCAAGTCTATCACTCAGTGTTTTGTCCAAGACATGTCACCACCAAACAGCAAGCAGGGAAAGCAGAAGAGAGAATTTTTTCACGCGCACCCTGTAAGCCAATCAGCTTTTGTGTACCAGGTGTTTGAGAATGTACGTTTGTACGTTTTTTCTTTGTCCTGGGTAACTTGAAGTTTTAGGTCAGGTCGATCAGGTCCTAATTGCTTTATATGTAGTTTCTCTTCAAGTTTCCGTCCAAAGAATGGCCTTGCAATTAGCTGTTCTACTTTATTCATGTCGATGCTGGCCTTACCAATATTAAAGAAACCAGTCAATAATCAAAGTACGACGTATAAGGTTTGGTACATTAATATCAAATTTCAGTATAAATACATATATCTTGTGCATTATTGCAATAAATCTCCAACAGCTCCCCTTTGTACAACATGACTTCTAAAAATACAGCCTTACTGCCTGCTGCCTATGTGTGCCATACTGGTTGCTGAAGGCACTGAAACAGACACTGCTTGTAGTTGAGGGCCTTTAACAAGGCAAGGGATAGATGTTGCCCAAAGCACAGGGCTAAGGCTATTAGTAAATTCGATCCACTGAGGGTACAATGTTCAAAATGTGCAACCACCCCAACCACCATGTAGAGTGACCACATACATAGCCCTGACTCCAATCTTAAAAAATATCGCATCAGTTTCTGTACCTTTAACACTGATGTTTGCTGGGTTGTAGCCGGGGTGAAAGAGCAGCAAAGGCGGTTGGGGCCTCTTGTTCTTCGCCCAAAAATTGCACACAAATTAGTTAATGGTTGTCCGGCTTTGCCAGGTGCTAAAAATAAAAATAGAACAATTTATTTTTGAAACATTAGGATAATCAAACAAAGACTGGGGGGAAAAAACATAACGCTCTAATTTTTACCTTGCAGTTTGCATGCAGCTCTTAGATGACAGTTAATAGCTCACTGTTGTATGTTAGGATTTGAACTTTCAAACTGCAAGTAAGAAAAGGATCTCTCTGACAAAAGCAGTGACTCACTGACCTATTTACATCATGTGCATTTTGTGATCCGCATCAGGTACATGTTCTTTGCAGCAGGCACGTTAACCTTCTGTGCGACCTTTCCATAAGTCAAAACTTCCACTAGACAAAACTCTGATCTCTCTCTGGGAAAAACATTAACCATCAGCGTTATCATGACATTTGTGTATTGTTTCTGAAAATTGCTAGAGGCCAGGAAGGTGGTAGTGAGTGCTTTTAGAACCATAATATACTTGCAACTCCATTCAAATTACGCACTAGACAAGAGAGCAATATGCTGCCTAAATAAAAATACCAACATCCTAGAAAAATCAAAGTAAAGCATGTGAAATGTAAGCAGGAAGAACGTGGGGCAGATTTATGAGCCCCTTGCGCCTCATTTACGCCGCCGTTGCGTCACTTTTGTGATGCAGCGGCGGCGCAAATCCAGCGCCATGCTGCGGGGTATTTACAACGTGACGCATCTGGGAGATGCGTCACATTGTAAAGCCCTGCGCCTGAAGTAGGCGTACCTGTGCAGGGGATGGGGGGGTGTTCCGTCGCAGGAACGCCTCCTAAAAGTGGCTGAGTGAAATCTAAAAGATTTCACTCAGCCACTTTTGAGCCAATGCTGCAACAAAACCCTGCGCCTGCTTGAAGCAGGCGTAAGGATTGACGCAGCATTGTAATAATAAGGCACCCCCGAGCCTTGCTGGAGCAGCGTCGCGCTTGCGAAGCAACTCCAGCAATGCGCCACCCTTCCGCCATCAAATGCGTCACGCATCTGTTTATCCTTGCGCCACGATGCGCTGCATTGTAAATGCGGCGCATCTATTGTGGCGCAAGGGTAAACTTTCATGACGCATCTTTTCTGGCGCATCCCTGCTGATTTGCAGGGATGCGCCAGGAAACATTAATCTGCCCCATGGTTACCAATCCACCCATCAATCAGTCATTGCAGTACCCCACGATTGGTGCCCTTCCCCACCAGGGAAAACAATGCTGTTCAAAAAAAGACAAGAAAACAAAAGTACTGCTTCACTGGCAAACTCTGTAAAGTAGCGCTAATATGTTTGGGTGTGAATAAAATCAATGCAGCTACTTTGCGAACACTCTGACTTGCTTTATTTTTTGTTTATTTTTTTTTTTTATAGTTTGACCCTTACTTGACCAGCCCAGTGGCGGCTGATGACATTTGAAAGTTCATCTGGGCAAGAACACTGAAGCAGAATTTTGCGCACTGAAGCAGAATTTTGCGCACTATGCACATAATTCACCTTTTTGCCAAATTGTATATGTATATATAAAACATTTCTAACTGAAGAAAAAAATTACCAGAAAAGTGCCACACGTGGCGCAGCGCAGTGCCAGACAATTTGTAAAGGTTTCATTGGTCACTTTTTCCTTGCTGATTGCTGTATTCAGGAGTTAATTGACACTGAGGTGAATGTTAAGAGGGAGATAGAGGGAATGAGAGGGAGACGGAGGGAATGAGAGGGAGACAGAGGGAATGAGAGGGAGACAGAGGGAATGAGAGGGTTTCAGGAAACAGGAAATGAGAGGGAGACAGAGGCAATGAGAGGGAGACAGGGAATTAGAGGGAGACAGAGGGAATGAGAGGGAGACTGAGAAAGCTCGAAAGAGAAAGATGAGATGCGTCGAAAGTTTGAGAGACACGTGGAGAGCAAGAGGAGGTAGGGAACGAGAACCATTGGGAGAGGGTGAGATACAAAGAGACTGGGAGGGAGAGGGGCACAGAGAGATTGAGACGCGAGGTGAGAACAAGTGTAAGATGGAGAGAGTAGATGGGTAAACAACAACGCAGAGAGAAGAAAGAGAGACACATGAGAGGAAAGAAGAGAGGGGGCAATGTACAAGGAAGTGGAAAGATTGGCGGGACAGACAAAGAAGAGGGCGTAGAAGGAGACAACTGGTCATGCTTCACGGATGTATGTCGTTACAACGCACACTTTTACAACACATGCACTTACAACGCATTTTTTACAACGCAACATCCACTACAACGCATTCCATTACATAGCATGACACTACAACGCAGTTTTAAAAACTACCTTTACAACGCATTCCATTACATCGCATACTACCTTTACAACGCATACCATTACAACGCATAATATTAAATTGCATTTAAGGTAAGTATTGGATAGTATAGGGGTAAAAATTACTATTCTAACTCCAGGGGGTGCAACAGTAGGGTAAGTGTTGGATAGTATAGGGGTAAAAATTACTATTCTAACTCCTGGGGGTGCAACAGTAGGGTAAGTGTTGGATAGTATAGGGGTAAAAATTGCTATTCTAACTCCAGGGGGTGCAACAGTAGGGTAAGTGTTGGATAGTATAGGGGTAAAAATTACTATTCTAACTCCAGGGGGTGCAACAGTAGGGTAAGTGTTGGATAGTATAGGGGTAAAATTTACTATTCTAACTCCAGGGGGTGCAACAGTAGGGTAAGTGTTGGATAGTATAGGGGTAAAAATTGCTATTCTAACTCCAGGGGGTGCAACAGTAGGGTAAGTGTTGGATAGTATAGGGGTAAAATTTACTATTCTAACTCCAGGGGGTGCAACAGTAGGGAAAGTGTTGGATAGTATAGGGGTAAAAATTACTATTCTAACTCCAGGGGGTGCAACAGTAGGGTAAGTGTTGGATAGTATAGGGGTAAAAATTACTATTCTAACTCCAGGGGGTGCAACAGTAGGGTAAGTGTTGGATAGTATAGGGGTAAAAATTACTATTCTAACTCCAGGGGGTGCAACAGTAGGGTAAGTGTTGGATAGTGTAGTGTAATAATATGCGTTGTAATGGTATGCGTTGTAAAGGTAGTATGCGATGTAATGGAATGCGTTGTAAAGGTAGTTTTTAAAAATGTGTTGTAGTGTCATGCTATGTAATGGAATGCGTTGTAGTGGATGTTGCGTTGTAAAAAATGCGTTGTAAGTGTAGTGCGTTGTAAAAGTTGCGTTGTAAAGGTTGTTCCCCATGCTTCACACAGGTCGGTAGAACCACAGAAAAGGTTAGCGTGCTTAACTAAGGCAGCAGACAGGTGACACTGGCACTGCAGATTAGTCATAGACGCCACAGTGTATCAGTCATGACGATCAATGAATAGCACTGAAGTGTGACGGAGTGACATCACACGTTGTATTAAAGCAACATGCATGATGATATGAGCCAGAAAATACATGAAAATCATGATTGGGGCTTGGAGATTGCTGTCCGCAGGAAGATGGCCACAGTTCCTGTCCCCAGGAATGAATGCTGGTGACATCCATCCCCATCAATTCCTGGAGTGTGCCCTCATCGAATAAACAACGCTACCTGCAAAAGCTTTTGAATGCCTGCATTTTCTCCTACTTTTACAGGGGTTACCACCCAGAAACATCCACAATCCGACCCTCTAAGGATACTCAATCTAACATAAACTGGTACCATACTAGTGTAGGTTTACATGGCATTGACTCCATTTTCGAGTATAACTGCAAATCGTAAATGTAAAGTTGTTAAGGCATTTGTAAACTGAGGTGCCCAAATTACGATGTAAATCTGGTAAAACACTAACACACCTTCTAATGATGTAGTTAAACAAAACACTGACTATCATTCTTTGATGGAGAAGTGGGAATTTCTATGCACGAAATAAAAATAGGTAAGCTTCGAACGGCTGGCATCAGAAAGATGGGCACTTTCTCAGACAAAGGCTCGAGGCACTCGAGTCGATGCACTGACAGACACACAGACATCCATCAGCACTTTTGTGTGCACAAGAGGGATTCCCAGGCCTGGATGAAGCGAGACAGTGGTTTTAAGGAACACCCTGCTTTCATTAGGGCATCCCAGTGTAAACCAGACCTCCGTAGCGCCCCAAAGGCACGGGTCTGGGTCCCTGAGAGCTATGGGCGGCAGGCCGGGATTAGGGCTCAGAAGAGGCGAGGGCAAGGCCTTTCTCACCTGCACACTTGCGTCGAATGATAATGCCTGTAATGCTTCGAGTGGCTGCTGTGTGAATGAGGCCTAGGGCCCATTGCTAACTGCTAATAACCACCTGCGCCTCATCCCTGGTGGCCAGTGGTGGCCTTAGGTTTGTACCCACTTTGTGCCTGTAACTGTCTGTGCCCCCCGCTCGCCGCTTTGCTTCTGTGCCCCCTTTTATTCTGTACCCCCACCAACTTCTCCGTTCATATTGTACCCCTGTGCTGACTTTTTTGCCTTCTGCGCCCCTTTGATTTTGTACCCCTTGTGCTCTTTTCTGTCCGTGCCCCACGCCGGTCTCCTTTCCCCCGTCCCCGCCACTGTCTCCCCTGGGGCCCCGCCCCCTCCACGCCCATTCGCTCCACCCGTCCCTCGCCTCCCGCCTCCCAGCTGCTCCTCCCTCCCCACCTCCCCATATATGGCGGCCGCTGCGCGGTGAGGAGAGCGGCCCTTGACCTTCCTGGTAGGTCGCTCGCCCCCCCGCTGCAGCTCCGCCTGCACCCCCGCTGTGCCTGCTGACGCCGGTGAGATCGAGGCCCTCCACCACCCGCAGGCTTCCACCTGCGCCTCATCCCTGGTGGTCAGTGGTGGCCTTAGGTTTGTACCCGCTTTGGGCCTGTAACTGTCTGTGCCCCCTGCCCCCCACTCGCCGCTTTACTTCTGTGCCCCCTTTTATTCTGTACCCCGCCAACTTCTGTGCCTCCGTTCATATTGTACCCCTGTGCTGACTTTTGTGCCTTCTGTGCCCCTTTGATTTAGTACCCCTTGTGCTCTTTTCTTCCGTGCCCCGTGCCGGTCGCCTTTCCTCCGTCCCTGCTGCTGCCTCCCCTGCGGCCTGCCCCCTCCGCACCCATTCGCTCCACCCGTCCCTCGCCTACCGCCTCCCAGCTGCTCCTCCCTCCCCACCTCCCCATATATGGCGGCCGCTGTGCGGCCGCGCCGCTGGCGCGCCGAAGGCACACCTAAGGCAAGCCCGTCTGCGCCTGTCCGCGCCTGGACCGCGCCCAGTGCCAGAACCCCTGGCCCCGCTAGCAGCCACGGAGACCGCCTCCGCTACGACGCCAACACCCTCGTCGCACTCAACCCAGGAAAGACCCACACCTGTTGCAAGGCCGCCCCGAGGCGCACCCACGGCCCCTTCACCTGCCGGAACTGCAGCTTCTCCTGCCTCGAAAGCGCCAAGACGCCTGCCACGACGGAACCCAACCAGCTGAGATGCATCCTGATCAACACCCGCTCCGCACACAAACACGCTGTCAAACTCTGGGACGTACTCGACACCACATCACCGGACGTCGCCTTCCTGACCGAGACCTGGATGAACGAAACCTCCTCACCAGACATCGCCATAGCCATCCCAGACGGGTACAAGATCACCCGCAGAGACCGCACCAACAGGGCCGGAGGAGGAATCGTCATCGTCCACAAAAACACCATCAGGGTCTCAACAAACACCAACCACACCCTCAGCACAGCCGAACACATGCACTTCCAGATCTACACGGACCCCAAGACCACCCTAAGAGTCACCCTCCTCTACAGACCGCCAGGACCCCGGCCACAATTCTGCAACTCCGTCGCAGACCTCATCCGCACGCACGCGCTGACCTCCACCGACAACATCCTCCTCGGAGACCTGAACTATCACCTGGAGAACAACAACGACAGCAACTCCTCCACCCTGATCGACAACCTCGCCAACCTCGGACTGAAACAGCTCGTCACGACGCCGACCCACACCGCCGGCCACAAGCTAGATGCCATCTTCTCCTCAACCCCCACGTCACCTTCAGCCACGCCTCTGAACTCATCTGGTCAGACCACCACTGCATCCACTTCTCCTTCCAAAAACCACTCACACACCACCACACACTACAGACCCCCCGCCACTGCTGGGGCAAAGTCACCCAAGAACAATTACAGACAAGCCTCGCACTCAACCCTCTGACGAACCCCACCAACCCCGATGAGGGTGCACTCACCCTCGAACGCTGGATGAATGGCTGCGCCAACACCGTCGCCCCGCTAAAAAATCCCACCAGCAGAGACACCAGCAGAAGAGTCAGATGGTTCACCCCGGAACTCCTCGACTCAAAACGCACCTGCCGGAAACTGGAAAACACATGTCACAGCAACAAGACGCTAGAAAGCCGCACTGCCCACAAAGACGCCATCTGCAACCAGACACAGACAAGACGTAAATCCTCATCCTCGAATCCAACCCCTCCGCATGGGGCGACTCCTGGTGGCCCACGTCACTGGGGTCCCCCCCGGCCCCCACTGACCACGCACGCTACCTGGGAGTCATCCTCGACTCGAAACTCTCCATGACCAAGCAAGTCAACGCAGTCTCCTCCACCTGTTTCAACACCCTCCGCATGCTCCGCAAGATCTACAGATGGATCCCGACAAACACGAGGAAAACAGTCACCCAGGCCCTTGTCAGCAGCAGACTCGACTACGGAAACGCCCTCTACGCCGGAGCCTAGTCCAAGCTCATCAACAGACTACAGAGAATCCAGAACGCCTCTGCACGCCGCGACCACATCACCCCCCACCTGAGGAACCTGCACTGGCTCCCCGTCAGCAAAAGAATCTCCTTCAAGTTCCTGATCCACGCACACAAGGCACTCCACAAAACCAGCCCAGCCTATCTCAACAGTCCACTCTCCTTCTACGTACCCAACAGGAAACTCCGCTCCGCTGACCACTCCCTGGCCATGGTCCCACGCATCGGGAGAACTACTTCCGGAGGCAGATCCTTTTCCCAGCGCGCCGCCAGGACCTGGAACACCCTCCCCCTCTACCTGCGACAAACCGAAGACCTGCTGACCTTCAGGAGACAACTCAAGACCTGGATCTTCGACCAATAGCAGAATCCCCCCCCAAGCGCCTTGAAACCCTCCCGGGTATGTAGTGCGCTTTACAAATTATGTGATTGATTGAATGTGTTTTGGCGGACCTCATCTGTGGCGGCGGCTCTCGTTCGCATGTGCGGCTTCGAGAGTCTCGAGATCTTAGTAACTATAGCACTTGGAAACAGGTTACATTTTGAATCTGTTACCAAGTGCTGTATACGAAGATCTCGAGGCCGCGCAGGCGAACGAGAGCCGCTGCCTAAAACCATTTCTCACAGAAAATAAAATAAATGCATTATCATGCATTGCACACTTCTGAGTGACTTGACTTACCTTACATACGTGGGGACGACGTCTAATGGTGACCCGAGCAGTAGACTTAGGCAGGCAGGCACTCACTGAACAAACACGAGGCGTGGTGTCGACTCGACTCGTCGTCTTGTGTGTCCCGACGACGTCATCATAACAAAATGGCCATTGGCCAATCACTGTCTCTGCATGGCTTGATAAGCCACCGTGATTGGCCACATACGTTCATCAAGTTCTACCCACGCGTGGCACCCAGTGCCTGGCTATTATGCCAGCAGCCTCTCACTGCGTGGGGAAGTATGAACACGTGCGGTGCCTGAGCCTCTCAGCCAATCCTGGCACTGCTGGAGCAACGCCAGATTGGCTTGAGCAGGGATACTCCCCGCCCATTAGGAGACCGGGGGCTGTGGCATGGAGCAACCCTCGCTCTCCTAAGGGGAAGGCTAGTGCGCATGTTCGGGCTGGTCGTAAAAATGACCAGCCCAAAACCAAACATGCGCACTACTGAGTGCTGCCGCGGCCCGACCCCCTTCAGCTTCCTGATTGCCTAGGGCATGGCCCGGCGACCGGCCAGGAATTAGCGCGTAAGTATACTGTTTTGACGTACATTTATTAAAAACGAATGGGGGCAAATGGGGGCATGTGGTTTTAGTGGGCAATGCCCCAGCGCCCCAATGAACGCACCGCCACTGTAAGTACTGCTTGTCTCTGATGGCAGACCTGGGTGCTACGTGAGTTCTGATGACAAAGTGGAAACTCTGAAATCCCAGTGGCACACAGTTCATGGTCAATGGCTCTCAGCTTCCTCCATGGCTCCCATCTCGCATACAGGAGTCGCACTCATTGTGGCATCTTTCTTCGGATCCATTCCTCTGTCGTCCACTCTAGAGAACAGTCTGTCACAGCTGGAGTGTCTCCAAATCGGACAGCTCCAAACACAGGCCCTGGGAGTAACTAGAAGATCACACCTGGAGGCCAGCCTCAGTAATGTGTGTATCAAAATCTTAAAAAGGGACTCAGCCCTACTCTTTATGACTCCCTTATCGACCCGTCTCCTTACTGAGATGTTTTGATGCTCCTTTGATCCTCAATGAGTCATTTTGAAGTACACGAAGTGCCTGGCTCTTGTTTCTGCAGTGTGTCTCCCACCCAACTCTCAGAAATTCAGCAATCCACAAATCTGTCTATGGAGTTCCTCTACCTCCACATCCTCCTCCAGCAGGCCCAGGGTTCCCCAGAATGGAAACCATAGACTTCCATGTTGTGCCCTTCACAAGCACACACACATCCCTGCACACATATGCAATTACATACTTGCAGGCTGTCAGGTACTGCACCAAATCACAGGTACACATACTCCACAGTGTGCACACGCACCCATGTGCGGTGACTCTCATGTACTATGCCACATCTCAGGAACACATGCATACCCACACACACTAGCAATCATGCAGGCTGACTGGCACTGCATACTACTCAATGCAGCTCAAGGGTGACCTAAACACACAACAGGGGATCTTTACAGAAGTTGACCAGAAAGCTCAATTTTAGTGACACAGGTAAAAAGTCCTATTCACTCTACTGATTATTAATATTGAAAACACAGTATGCTGTCACCACCGCTCTTGTGCAGTTTAACTCCCAGTGGAGGCATTCGATTCTCTTTAGGTGCTCCTCCTGGTCTACATGGATCATGCATGGCGCACATGCATGATCCATGCTCGGCCATCACCAAAAATTATTACCATGGACCTAGTTGGGGCACTCAGGGCATGGATAAACGTCCATTACCATGCAAGGGACTTTTCTATCTCAATAATTGCTCATAGCCATGTGCCAGCTGGTTGTAGGCCAGGGCTACTGCATCGAGGTTGGTCTGAATCAGGCTCAGTAGGTGTGACTATATGCTGTTGTGTATACTTCAAGGAAATATCCAGATTTGTAATTCTGTAGTGAATGGGCATGCTTTAATGTAAACAGTACTGTTTTCAGAGGGCAGCGGTATAAGGTAACATTGGCTATATTGTCTATACTTGCCTCTAGATTTGTTAGAGGGCAGGTCATTGCTCCTTGTTTTGTGTTGTGTTTGTTCACTGCTGACAGTGACATACCAGTTCAGATACAGTGCAGTCCTATCATATGTTGAGAAATGTCTTCTCGGTAAGTCAAGGGGAACCGCTCTCTTACTTTAGGGGTAATGTGGCAATTGTAGGTGGTCGTTGTAATGGACATGCCAATGTGTTAGGTTAGAAAATGTGTCTTTCTGAGGTGCTTGATTTGGTTTGGGAGTTACAGGATATGTCAAATGCAATAGTGGAACACTCGCATGTGTATCATTGCCAAAGTGGTTTGCTGTTTACGCAGCATCTGACATCAGTTGTTTTTGAAGTTTTGCTGTTTTGGGTGTGTTGTAGTGGGGATGGGGGAAACAACGTATGGCCAAGTGCTAACCTGACTCTCTGTAGATGATTGCTGTCAATCTCACTGCTATGTTCATCAAACTGGTCAAACTAATAGGACTGTTGTTAATGCATGTTGTGTCTGACATTGTGGGTCCTGTTATAATAATAATATTAATAATCCACATTTGTAAAGCGCGAACAATAACCCGTAAGGGTCTCTAGGCGCTGGGGGCCGTCGGGAAGATTAAGCAAGCTATTGCCCATAGTCACATGGTGCTGGGCTGATCTGCTGACGGCGCCGGGGATCAAACCGTGATCCCCAGATTCCGGAGTCAGTCGCCCTGGCGCCACACCTCTTCCTCATAGAGATTTATAGTTAGGTGGCTAGACATGGAATAAATATATGATTCAATGTGGGGCTGCGTGTCATATGTGACATATGGAACAAGTAGGATGTGACATTCCAAATGAGTGCACGAGTGGATGACGTATCCCCTTCAGAAATTACATTGAGTGGCACGCATAAGGACGCTGTCTCACTGACTTGCGGTGTGTGAATGGGCACATCCTATGCAATGTTGGCAAATATTACTTCCTTTTTCTTGTACTTTTATATCTGTGATGTTGGTTCAGATACATGGGCGCAAGAGGGTCAAGAAATTATTTGTAGATTATGTGTGCGTTTATGACAGGAGAAAAGGTGTAAGTAAGGTAGGGGTGACGAACAATACGCACGTAGATACCAAAATAACTTTTGCACATGAATAGGCCTATGCACACACCATGCGTTACTTACAGGACTGTATTTCATCTGGGAACCCTGCCCATTGTTCTTCATTACAGCTATGTTCCAATAAAGTTAACAAGTTTACATTTCCGTGACTTGTCGTCTACCATAAAACAACATTGTAGGACACAAAACTACAGATTATATCATGAATTGACAGGAAGTAGTGGACTTTAACTAAATAACTCGACCACTAACAGCATGAGCTGAATCAAAAAACTGCTTGGCCAGTAGAATGTCTATTAAGTTATAGTATTTGTTTTTTTTAAAAAATGTAAATTGTAAAATATCTTTTTAATATCGTATGCAGAATTGTTTTAACTTGATTTTTTTTGTATTGCAATGGTTTTTATTAACTATGCAAATAACTTACTTACTTACTCATGAATTGTGTTTGTGTTTTATAATATTGTTCACGTGGGTGAAGCTTGCCTGGCCGGTATGCTGCCCATTGTCAAGTGAAGGAAATTTATCGTACCGAGACAGAACGAAATTGGGGGCATATTATCAAGGACGGCGTTAAAATTATCGCGGTTTAGCGGCAGAAAACTGCCGCTAAGCCGTCGATAATGGGCTTGATAATATGCCCTGGAGAATTCCAATAGAAGCCCAGGTTCACACCAGAACATGGACTTCTATGGGAATTCTCAAGGGCATATTATCAAGCCCATTATAACCGCTTTAGCTGCAGTTTTCTGCCGCTAAAGCGCCGATAATTTTAACGCCGTTCTTGATAATATGCCCCTTAGTGCTCAAGGTGACCTGCTTGGAAGGGGCTGATTGGCGAAAAGAGATTGAGTCCTAGTGTCACTACTGTGATCATGTGATCATTATTTCATAACAGGTGAAAAGCGGTAGGATCAGAATAAAGGGGCATATTTATAAAAACTGATGCATCCCTGCATATCAGCAGGGATGTGCCAGTTATTTTGCGCCCCAGCTCCGCCACCATGGATGCGCCGCATTTATAATGCGGCGCACCATGGGGCAAAAATGGCACAGATGCGTCACGCATCTGTGCCGTAAAAGTGGCGCATTGCTGGAGTTGCGTCGCAAGCGCGACGCAGCTCCAGCAATGCTCTGGGGGGCCCTATCTTCACAATGCTGCGTCAATCCTTACGCCTGCTTCAAGCAGGCGCAGGGTTTTGACGCAGCATGGGCTCAAAAGTGACTGAGTGAAATCTTGTAGATTTCACTCAGCCACTTTTAGGAGGCGTTCCTGCGTCGGAACGCCCCCACCTGCCCTGGAACGCCTACATGTAGCGCAGGACTTTACGACGTTACGCATCTCCCAGATGCGTCACGTTGTAAATACCCCGCACCATGGCGCAGGATTTGCGTCACAAAAGTTGTGTCACAAAAGTGACGCAACGGCAGCGTAAATGAGGCGCAAGTCAAACATAAATCTGCCCCAAAGTGATAAGGGATAGAATGAGGGTCGGAGAACGAAGAGGAAAGCAGTGCAAAATTGATGTCTACAACGACTTACTTTGTAAGATCTTTCCCCTGGCCTTCCATTGTCATGTGCAACCTTTTATGATTCCTCATGGGACGAAGTAGTCTAGACTTCCCTTCCATGGCATCCTCCGTTTCAATACAGTTCGTACTTATTGCTTTTCAGTGCATCAGAGAACACCCTCTCGCGAGTCAGCCCTTGAATAATCAATATGCATTAAATTCCTGAAAAAATACCCCCATCTGATTGATACATGCAGATAGGTTTAACTTTGTGTGGAATGGAAGCCTCACATTTTAATCGGTCACCATGAGACGATATCGTCTTGCCTTGCTTGGTTCGTGGTAGGTAAGGTGCTGCCCACATTTTTCATTCAGCCCCATCAAATTGTTACTACAGTTTATGCTTGGGATCTTCTTTTCTTGTTTCTTTTAATTCTCTTAAAAACGTGTCCTAAATTAAACTCAATTTTGCTTTATTAAAAGCTAAATACATCAGCAACTGCCCCGAATCCCAGACATACAGCTACAACATCAGCAGCAGCCAGGCAACTTGTCGCTCGCGCAGTGAACGGGATATCACGTCCAGCATCAAGTTTGTTCCCGTGGACGGCTGCACCTGTCAGGACGGAGCCTTGATGGATGACGCGGGCAAATGTGTGCCCTTGGATGCCTGCCCCTGCTACTACAAGATGTCTGCGATGCCGTCTGGCGAGGTCATCCGAGAAAGTGGAATCATGTGGTAAGATGAGTTGACAGACTGGAAATCAATGATGAGCTCCACCATTTCGTTATGCCAAGACTCTCTTTGGAGTGGCAGGGCACGGAGGCCTTACAGCTCTGGAGTAAAATGCCCATACTGGAGTTGCTCAAGTGAATGAGCATGAAATAAATGAAGCGCTTTTTCGTAATTCTGAAGTGTGATGGAAACAAAGATTTTAATACGATCAAAAAAACCAAGACTACTTACTCGGTGATGCACAAATGGCAAATATTGAGGGCCATATGTATGAGGGTTGCTCTTGCACAACCCGATATGATGCAAGAGCGATGCAAACTTAAGCCATAGTGTTGAAGCAACGTAAAGCCACTTTACGTGGCTTTCAGTGGCTCCAAAAACTCGAGTGACGCAATGTAAGGAAAATTGATGCGTCACTCTGCCCTGATTAGGCCTTCCATGGGCATTGGGTGAGTGTTCTAACCCAACTACTATGGCTTTGGATGCCTTCCCTGATTTACGAGACCTGAGAAACCTGGGAATGCATAAAAAATATAAGCCTCCCTAGGAGAGGCGTAACAAGGAGAAATATCTTTATTTCTCCTCGTTTTTTCCTCTTTCTATGTGTGCTTCATTCTACAGCACACATAGAAAGAGGAAAAAGACTTTCAGGATTGTTGTTGTGAAGGAAGGTGTATCTTCCAGCACAAAAACAATCCTGCCTGCAACACAGGCACCCTTGCTCCAAGGTGCCAGGTTGCCTGCGTTGGCGCTAGGCTGTCAAAATGTCATGAACACAAGGGAAAAGAACAGTGTAAGAGCAGTAGGGCGGTGGGGCCAGGTGAGGAGGAATTTCGACGGACGATGAAGAGGGGAAATTAATCATTTATTTAATTTTCCCTCCCCATCGTATGTCGGAATCCCCCCTCACCCGGCCCTACAGCGCTTATCTGCACAGGCCGCGGCTGGAAAAGAACAGTATTGCTCAGTTTTTGACAAATATGGTGCATTCCTGCCCTTTCCATGTGATGCAGGGCAGCTCAGCAAGGTGACTTGCTGCACTGGCCTAGACCACAAATGTCATAAATATGCCCCTTACTGAATACCGACTTCCACACATTATCATATGTGCGCTAGTAGAACTGTATGTCTGTGCAAATTTGGTGGTTATTTTAGGTTAAAATATGTGCTGTCTGTAAATAACAGTGTGCTACCACATCATAATTAAGTAATACATTTGCAACAGTGTACTCTAAAATGCAACATCAGCTGCATATTACACCCTTACCCTTCACTTTCTGAATGGGCGTGGCTCATTTGCAATACTTGTTCTTTGTGTGATGCTTGGATTTTTCAGAATCCCTATGAGTAGTGATGTAACATTGATGGCAGCACCCCCACTCTAAAAATTGTTCCTGCACCACTGCAAAGCCTTCAGAGTTCTTAGAACAGATTAAGCGTGAGCAAAAGATAACTAATACATTTCATACCTAAAGATAGGTGAGTTCGTTTCCATACACAGGTGGGTGAATACAGTAACAATGCAGGAGCATACATTGGAAATTAGAGAATGACTTGGGCTGTGAATGAAACATGTCTGAACTCAAGATATGATTCTTCATGTAGTATTAGGGCGCTAGGGATTCTGAGATGGAAAGCACGCTAAATTACAAAAAACGTCCCAGGAGAGCGATTTCTGCATAAATCTTGTTTTTCAGTGACCCAGGATTCTCTTATGCATTTCTTCATGTAGGTTTAAGGAGAGCCACTGAATTTTATGGCTATGGAAAGGTGAGCTATCCAGTAAGAACTTAATTTGAAATGTAGCTGGGGTGTTCTTTTTTGGGGTACCTGGAGTTTAGTTTATTGAGCGTACATGTTTAGAAGAAGGCCCCATTGCCAATAATGACTTCACTGGCATTACTGGAGATGGTGAACCTGGTGGTGTGTCTTTAGTTGACCTTCAGATTGCCAAACATGCTGGGAATATAGGGATAGCCTGGGCCCAGAGTCATCTTGATAGACACTTTGGTATCAATCAATTCATATATTGTATGAATCTGAACTCTTAATTGGGGTGGCAAAGGTTGAGTGTTAGAAACAGAGGTTTCTGTTAGGCAGAGTGTCTGTACACCCTGTCCAAGAAGGTGCCCCAATCCTAGTCAGGTTAAGTCAGATACACAACCTTAATTAACCTGTGCTCAACCTCTCGTAGCTTGGTTTAGAGCAGTCAGGCTTAACTTAAGAGGCAATGTGTAAAGCATTTGTGCACACTTTAATTACAGTATCACAGAAAAATCATCCCAAAAAGGCTCCGACACCAGTTTAGATAAATAGAGAATATTTATCTGAGTAAACCAAGACCAAAACGACAAACTCCAATAAGTAGAACTTGAGATATACATTTTTAAAGATCATATCTATAAACAGTTCTTAGAAGTCAATATCGCTAAAAGGTTACTTGAAATCGTGCTAGACCGGGGTAAATCCAAAGTTTCTGGCCGAACACGATGGAGGGCAGGCCAGCTACAGGACCCGTGCATGGCCCCCTTAAAAAGTACTTTGGATGGAGCAAGCGTAGGCGTTGAATACTCAATGCGTTTGTTCCGGTTCACTCGGGTTGATGCATAGAAGTTGTGCTCAGCAATGGTGTCTTTGGAACAGCGTTGGGTCATCATTGAGCCGTGCAGTCGGGACCTCCGTTCAGCACTGCATCGTCATCAAACCTCACAGTCAGGTCGATGTATCATTGTTGAGCTGCGCAGGGATGTCCTCAGATAGGCACTGCGTTGAAGTTGGAGGGCACTGCATCAGTTCCACTCGGCACGGTGGTGGTGATGTGTCAATGTTTGTAGAAACAGCTGCAGAACCCACTTCTAAGGTTTATGAACGGAGGGGGGCACCTCAGGCAAGGGTAAGAATCATAGATAGCAGAGCCCTGCAGCACCAGCAGAATTTCAAAAAAGTGTTTTATGACTCTGAGACATCAGAGAACAGGAGTCAAGCAGGCAAGCAAGCCCTTGGAGAAACTTAGGCTCAAGGATGTAGAGAGCAGGCCCAGTCCCTCTCACTCCCAGCAAGAAGGAGCAGGCAGCAGACTTTTCTGGCCTGGCTTCAGACTCACAACATAGGGGGTTGGGGACAAGCACAGCCCAATTCAGGTGCAAGTGTCATCTCCTCCCTCCCAATCTACCTCAAGAAGGCCCATCAGCCTGGTGCTGGGCAATCCAGATGCAAATGTCACACAACTGCTCCCTTTGTGTGACTGTCTAGAGGGGGTTCAAAAGGCCCAGCTGTCACCCAACCCACACATGTATTCAGAGACAGGCAGAGACACAGAATCATTAAGTTAAGAAAATGCCAACTTTCTATAAGTAGCATTTTCAGATCTACAATTTAAAATCCGGCTGCACCATAAGTTGCAATGTTACATTGTTAGTCATGAGATACCAAACTCCAAATCTCTTATCTTTTCCCAATTGGAATTTGCACTTAAAAGATGTTTTAAGGCACTCCCAATGTTAACCCATGGGAGACATATGCATTGCAGTAGTGAAAAACGAATGTAGCAGTTTTTCACTATCAGGACATGTAAAACTCAAAGGTACATGTCCTACCTTTGAATACACTGCACCCTGCTTATAGGGATGACTAAGACCTACCTTGCAGGTGGCCTATATGTGATAAAAGGGAAGGTTTGGCCCTGGCAAGTAGGTTACCTTGCTAGGTCAAAATGTCAGTTTAAACTGCCCACCCAGGCTCTGCAGTGGCAAGCCTGAGCCATGTTTAAAGGGCCACTGAAGTGGGTGGCGCAAGCAGTGCTGTTGGCCCATTAGGAGCCTTTAATTTACAGGCCCTGTGCAGATATAGTGCAGTTTACTAGGAACTTATAAGTAAATTAAATATGCAAATTATAGATAAGCCAATGTTACCATGTTTTGAGTACAGAGCATATTCACTTTAGCACTGGTAGGCAATGGTAAAGTGCCAAGAATCCTAGAGCCAACAAAAACTAATTCAGCAAAAAGGGATGGAGGAAGGCAAAATGTTTGGTGGTCACCATGCAGAAAGTGCCATTTCCAACAGTGAGCTCCCTCAAAGCTAAGCAATCTAGTATCTTGAATGTAAAAGCAGGGTTAAATAAGGATTCTTGGGTTTACCACAGCAAGCTGTACAGCAGAGCTACAGTCATCCATCTAAAAAATGCATATGAAGTAATTTAGCAGCACCGAGTTAGGTCCTATTGAAATTTTGACCGCATCGATTTAATCTAGTGTAATTTTTTGCATTTTCCATTGAACTTGTTAGGCGAAATGGCAAGATTATACCATTATGCTTTGTTGTGAAATTGAGATTGCATTCAGGTAAAAATCCTATCACAGGAGCTTGGGAAAATTGAGTATGGTCCAATACAAGTGGCAATTGTGTGCATCAAAAGGCAAATTAGCACTATTTGTTTTAAAGCAAAATGAGTGTTTGCGTCTAAAACGGACTTAAAAAGTAACTCAAAATACCAGATTGGCATTTCACATATTTTTTTCTGAATTTAAGGAATCAGGCAAATTTTGCCTGCTTCTAAAAAGACAACATTAAAGTTAAGAAAGGAATCTGGTAAAATGTCCAGCATATTTTGGTGTAAAGAAGTAAACATAATTATAAACAAATCACAAACACAGCAAAAATCAAATAAGAGGAATAGGAGTAATGAATGTAAAAGGAAAAAGCTAAAAGTTGTCCATAGAAAGCAATGGAGAAATGAAAAGTCAATATTAGTCTATAGGGAATCAGGCACTAGGTGCTTTTTTAAAACTGACCACAAAGAAGCGAGTGTCTCAGAAGGCCAAGTGGTTCGCAGAGGTCCACAATTGGACTTGAGGCCTGATTTTTAGTATTGAAAGCAGCCCACCCTCTGTTAAAGTGGCAGAAGTATTTACCTTCCCCACTTTGGCCAGACTCCTGCCCACCATATTTTGATCAACTCACTATCCCATCAGCACATGGACACCAGGCCACAGTAGTTGTAGCCCACCCTACTGAGGGCAGGGCTACCATCACAGAATTTCCCTTCCTGGGCTCACCATGTGATGCAGGTAGCTCCAGCTAGGAAAAATAAACAATGGCCCATACACAGGGAGAAATCTCACTGTGCATCAGAGCCTTTGATTATTTAGCTTTTCTCAATTAAACCTCCTGTGTTGGAGGTTTGTTTAAGAAAAATAAAAGATAAAATTCCGCGCAGACCAAAATTGTCTAAACTTGGCAGACAGTTCTCTGTCAACACAGCTGGCAGACAGCTCACCAAAGTCGCTATCAGCCCATTAGTGACCAGCCACGGCCCGCATAGGGCGTGCCACCGGGCGGTGACATGGGGCGGGGGAGGGACAGGGTGGGGGGTTGTAAAATTTGGCAAACGGATGATTTCAGGTAAGTAACGAAAAAAGAAAAAGAATTTCGGTGCGCGCGCTCCGTCACCAAATGTGATGCAACGCGCGCAACAAAATTTGTTTTATATATTTTTTTCGTTACTTACCTGAAATCGTCCGTTTGCCGCTTTTTAAAACCCCCCGCCCCACGTCACCACCCGATGGCACGCCCTATACGGGCCGTGGCTGTTAGTGACCTTTTGGGACTCAACATCCTTCAGTGGGGAAAAACCTTGTAACGGTCCTCTGGTACTTAAACAGGAAGGTTTCCACACTATAACCTCTATAATATTATAGCATTTATTGTGCATAATTTTCAAAACTCCCAGTGATAGTGCTATTCTTAGCATTTTCTAAGATGGTGGAAGGCTAATTAAACTGCCTAAAATCTCCAAGTTTGCCCTTGGGTTTACCCATTAAAATGAGGCATTAGTCCCTCCACCAGTGAAAAAAAATAAGTAACCTAGGCCCATATGTACAAGGGAAGTGGCGGAGCGTGTCGATAGCGTCCTTGGGTTAATGACACGCTCCACCACTTCTGAAATGCAGGGCTGCACCATATTTACAAAATAATGGTGCAGCTCTGCATTTCTCCCTGTGCTGGCGCTAAGTTTAGTAGCTTAGTGCCAACGCAGGCACCTTTGCACCATAGTGCAAGGGTGTCTGCGTGCAGGGGAAGATTGTTTATATACCGGAAGGTCCCCTTTCCTGTACATAAACAATCTTGAAATGCCGTTTTGTAGCTTCAATGTGTGCTGCTTAATGCAGCACACACAGAAGTTGCAAAACGGAATTTAAAAAAAATATTGCTTATGTGCAGGAAGGGGACCTAGTCTGTAGCCTATTATACCACACTAGGTGAAAGAAGCTAGTGAGTCCATGGGAAGGCATGTTTCCAAGACTCAATCATACTTTGTCTTGTTATTGACATGTAGATGAAAGATTCCAGAGGGCTCTACCTGGCATTATGGAGGGGGGGGGGGGTGCATTTTCTCAACATTTCTCCTCACTCTGAAACATGGTGGTAATTTCTGGGAGTGAGCTGTTCACTAATTATATTTATCTTCTGCTGATAAAGACCTCTTTGCAGAGATGCTGCAATAAAATGTGTAGTGTCCCCGAGGCAGAGGATTTACCTGTTGCACTTCACACATTTCTGGAAAGAACTTGGGAAAAGGTGATGCAGTTACCATCACAGTGGGAGATGGGTACCTGGCATAACTGGTTTTAGGGCTGCCACAACTAAGGTAGATATAATCAACCTTTCCAGAAATCTTCTTAGGGACAATCAATGTAATAATCAAAGTTTACAATGAATAACATTTTCTCTACTTATTAGGAGGGAATTCTATTTGTTCCATTGTCATTGTACACAGTTATGGTTTTTGACCATAAATTAGTCTTTGGTAATGGAAATCCACCTTGCTAAAGTAGTCAATACACTTTTGCATACATAATTTTAATGTAATCAAACAAAGTATATAGAAATGGAGTGCAACAGCAGACACCAGAATAATAACTTATTGTCCAGTACAATACAATCTTGACTCATGGGCTAGTATTATTTTGTCATGCAGTGCCAGTTTCCTAAGATATACAGATGGTTTCACTGGGCAATTCTCCATAGATCTAAACACTCTTTTCCTTCAGCAGCCTGGCTGTCTTCCCCTCACGGTTTCAGTCAGTTATAGTCTCTGATTCCCCTTTGACATTTTTTCAATGGGTACAGAGAGTATCAGGTTAAGTATCCCTCATACTACAGAACTGCAGTGCTCTCAGCCTTGGTGAGAAGTCTCTAAGACCCACAGTAGTGCTGTTAAATTGATACATGCAGAACCTCCTGTTACCACACATATCACAGTTATGAGTTTTGTATCAAAACTGCTGATATTTACTGTTGGGACAAATGCCCACTATTTACTGGAACATAGATATTTTGGTGCAGTAAGCACTAAAATCTATGTATTATTCCGCAAAAGCCCGTAGTTGGGTGGTATCTATCACACCTAATAATTTCTGATTCAGCGGAGTTGGATTTTATCAGGTGCGATAAATATCACTCCAATTACTGTTCTAGTTGTAATGAGTGCCTTAGTTGGGCTAGTGACGTTAGGATAAAAAGTAAAGGGCTCCAAAGCTTATCAAAAGTCTTGACTGTGCGCGCGATGTAGCGCACAAGTTTTAGAGAACCATGGTTTGTCACAGTGGATGTTTCCACTGGGCTGCCATTGGTACCTTTTTCCTTTTCCAATGTACAGCTACACTGCCTCTAGGCTATCCTCAACATGTAATATAGTGGGATATTCTCTACCCTCATTCCACCCCTCCATCCAATCACAGTAGTATGGCTTCTGGTTCATAATCCACTGATGAGCCCATGACCTTATCAATGTGGCTAAGATCTCCTTTCCAATATGTTTATATCAGGTCACATTCCCACAATACGTGAATCACTGAGCCCACTCCTTTTCCTCTAGCACAGGCCCTTGGTATTCAGGTATATTTTTTAAAAATCTTTTGGGGGGAAGATACCAACACGTCATTAGTTTGTATTCTGACTTCCTATACTGCAGGCTTCAAACATATTTGATGTGCTTCTTCAGCCATGTTTCCAGTTTTCATTAGGTATCTCTTTCCCCAGATCTTGTTCCCATTGTAATTAATAGCTCCACCTACCATGCACTTGTTGGACTTGGCCCTTTTTGCAGGGTTATCCCTAAACTTTTTGCCTTCCTCCTGTATTTTATCTGACCTGTTGTTGGCTGTTTTATGACTCTGGGCACTTTACCACTGCTGATAAGTGCTAAAGTGCATATGCTCTCCCTATTGTAAATTATTGAATGAATTAGTGATTCTATGATTGGTTGGTTTGGTTTACCTGTCAGACCCTAGTACAGTGCACCAGGATTGCCCAGGGCTTGTACATCCAAATGCTGCTGGTGAGCTTGCAGCACTGGTTGTGCCACCCACAGAAGCAGCCTGTTAAAGTGTGTCTAAGGTCTGCCATTGCAGAGCCTGCGTGCAGTCTGGTACTGTCATGCTGACTGGGCAAGTGCACCTACTTGCCAGTCCCTAAACCATCCCTTTTCTTCATATCAGACACCCCTATGGTAGTCCCAAGGACAGGGTGCATTGTAAGGATAAGGTAGGACATGCCCTGGTGTGTGTGGCATGTTCTAATAGTGAATTGCAGCCATTTTCGTTTTTCACTATTGCAAGGCTACCTGTTCTCCATAGGCCAGAATGGGCAGTTTGGTTATTACATTTTATAATCCTAACTGACTCAGGGAACATGGTAGAAATTCGAATTTAGTATGCCTGAACTCAGGATGATAAAATACATCTTTTAGTAAAGTTGGTTTTAACATTCTATGTTTGAAAATGCCACTTTTAGAAAGTAGGCATTTTCTTGTCTAACCATTCAAACCTGCCTCTGCTAGGCTGTGTGTATTCCTTTGTCTGGAGTTTGAGTGACAGGGCTGGGGAATTCCATGACACAGGGTGAGGTGTCCCAGTGGTGAATAGAGAGATATACATCCAGATGGGTGGGAGGAGTTGCATCTGGGACCTGAATAGGGCTGTGTCTGCCTTCCACAATGCTGGCTCCACCTCCTGTGGAGCAGCTGATGTATCTTCCCTGCACAGTGAATGAAGAGAAGGAATCCTGTCAACAAAGTGCTCCAGTGCTGTACTTGCCTTCCACAATGCTGGGTCCACCTCCTGTGGGGCGTCTAATGTTTCTGCCGTGCACTGTGAAAGGAAAGGAGAAGTCTGGTAAACAGAGTGCTCAGGAACTGGTTTGGGCTGGGCAAAGACCCCCTTTGCCTTCAGAGGACAAAGGATTTCTGGGTATAAATATTGGGACCCTGATCCCAAGATTTTAGATCACTTTGGGAAAACAAGAAGAACCTCTGCTGAGGGAGGAACCAGAAGAAGCTGAGGAGGAAACTATCCCTGAACCTGGGGGATTGGCCTGCAGTGGTTGCCTTACTGCCAAAGAGAGGAGAAAGGAACTTTGTGTGTACTTTTGCTCAACTTGTGAAGGATCTCCAAGGGCTTGGAAAAGAGCTTGCCTCCTGCTGAAGTCTCAGAAACAACAGACTTCACCCCCCAGCTCCCCAGAGTTCCTTGGAAGTGCCTGCTGCTGTTGTTGGGCCTTCCGAGGGACTGCGTGTCGCAAGGAGCTGGAAGCGCGACTCAAAAAGGAGAAGTGTGCCGCCGTCGGAGCTGTTGTCGTCGCATCTCGTAAAGTGTGTCGCCGCTGCAGCATCGCATTGAGCGGAAGCGTCTCGCATCATCCAGGAAGTGCCTCGCAACGCCGAAGAAGCGTGTCGCCATCGCAGCCATCGGAGCTGACGCATTGCACCGCACCAAGAGAAGAGTCTCGCATCGAGGAAGAAGCGTGTCGCCATCGCAGCCATCGTAGTTGTCGAATTGCACCGCTACAAGAAAAGCGCCTCGCATCCACGGAGAAGCATGCCGCCGTCGGAGCTGCTGTCGTCGCATCGCGTAAAGGGGTGTCGCCGCTGCAACATCTCATCGAGCGGAAGCGTCTTGCAAATGTCGGAGAAGAGTGCCGCTGCCAAGGCCGCTGTCGTTGCATCGTGTAAAGGGTGTCGCCGCTGCAGCTGACGCATCGAGTCAAGTCTTCTCGCAACATCGGAGAAGCGTAACGCATCTGGAAGATCTTAACGTCTTTATTTCTTTGCACCAAAAACTTCATCGCATCAACTTCGTTGCAACACTTTCGTTGCCCTGCGTGTCGCATCTAAAAGGTACATTGACTTAAAGTGTCGCATTTAAGAACTTAAGAGAACTAAGCAAAATTCTACCATCTAAAGTAACAGTATTGTGTATTTTTGTCGTTTAATGGTCTTGTCGTAAATCTATATAAAGCATACTTATTTTTTATATAAAACCTGTGTGGTGTCCATTTGTAGTGTTGTCACTTGGTTACTGTATGTGTTCACAAATGCTTTACACACTGCCTCTGAGATAAGCCTGTCTGCTCGTGCCAAGCTACCAAGGAGGTGAGCCGGGGTTATTTTAGGAGTGTACCCCCTTACCCTGACTAGAGGAGGAGGTCCCTATTTGTCACAAGTGCATACCTGTGCCAACTAGAGACCCCCAAGTCTAACATTGGTGGTCAGCGGTGAGGATTCTGGACTTGCATTTGTGACTCATGTACAGCGATTGGTGAACACTACTTAATGAGTGCAGACCATAACGCAACCACATACTTGTTGGTAGATTTCTTTTTGGGACTTTCTAATTTTGTGAACTGCCAAGTTAACCACCATGGAGAAAGCAGCATCCATAGTCTCTGTTGTGAATGAGTTGGAATGGGAAGAAGAGAAACTGAAAAGCTACAAAGTACAACAGCTGAAATTCTTTTGCAAAAAATGTAATGTTTGCACTACTGGATGCAAAAACAAGGCAGAATTCTACAAGGCGCTGAGGGCCTGGGTAGAAGCAAGGAATGCCACTGATGCTGATAATGCAGAGGAGCAGCTGGAAGGGCCAGTGGGTCCAAGAGGAAGGAGAACGCCTTCCCCTGCCGGTAGCAGTGTTTCTGTTAAAAGTCTATCTCCAGAGGAGTTGGCAGATAGAAGAGAGTGTAGGAGGCACAAAATGGAGCTGACCAAGCTCAAGTTAAAAGGGCAGTTAGAATTGGAATGGCAAATTTGAAAGTTAGCCCTAGAGGAAAAGAAAATGGAAATGGAGCATGAGTTGATTATGAGGAAGCTTGACTTAGAGCTTGAGAGGCTTGAGACCATGAGTGTCTCAGCCCAGCAACAAGAAATGTGTGTAGCTCAGAGATTTAGCTTTGCTGAGTGGATGGAGGAATCCAGCTCAGATGGTGGCAGCAATATTGAATTTTCTAGTGCTGAGAGAGTAGTACACACCCAGAGATGTGGCGCCTGACTTGAAGGAGGGGGTTAATGTACACCAGGAGGTTCAAGGATATGAGGTAGCTCCAGTGTTCTTGAGGTGAATTGGAAAACTGGCACAGGGGTTCATAGTCCTAGTGGTGGGAGGGATTCCCCCATGGTTGAGATCCTGGTGTGTGAGTGCGAAGACCGCCCAGAAGAGTGTGGGTTGAGTGACAGAGACAGTCAGATGCTGTCTTGCCAATCTCAAGAGAGTGGTGTGGAGTATGTGTGCGAGGCACTGGAAGGTGAGGTGAAGGATAGTTTGGTTAACCCTGCTAGGGGGCTGTGTGATCCAATTGTGGGAGAGCATATTGTAAGTCCCTGTTTTCCAGAGCTATGCCAACACCTGTTGGAGAGTGAGTTCTCTGACCGCAGGGAGCTCACATTGGAGGCAGACCTTTTGGTGGAGTCCAGAGGGTCTGAAAAGGCATTGGGGAGTGATCCCAAGATGAGTGGTTCAGGTATCTTCAAACCCAGTGTGGTGGAAGTGGATCAGAATAGCCCAACTAGGTCCTGTAGTAGTGAGAGGGGTGTAGGGCCTCACGTCCTATCTTTAAGGGGAAGGAGTGAGAATGGGTTATGTCCCGGTAGTGCCCAACCTCAGTCTCAGAGCTTGGATGGTTCTTTAAGGGAACACCAGGTGGGGAGCCTAGTCTGTTCTGAGGCGCTGCCCATTGTGCGGGGTCCCCTAGTGTCTGGTGAACGGGGAGTGTCTGTAAGCAGGCCTCCCTCAGTTCTGGTGTCTGGCAGTACCTCTCCAGTTGGGAGGGTGCAGAAGTCCAGATTGAGGGGTGAGAGGGGGAAAGAGTCCCCAGTGGAAGAAACAGTGGGTCAGGGGCCAGCCAGAAGGGCTGCGTCACCAATGAATGACCATGGTGACACCACTTCTGTCCTGGGGGATCTTCGCACACTGTCAGATGGACAGGGGTCGGGAGATCTGCTCCAGGCAGACTGTCACACGACACATGAGTTATGTGTCACCCTCAGTAGGGGCATGCGTGCTCCCCGGGAAGTCCTGGTGCGCCAGGCGAGCGTTCAACCGCATGGGTTGGTCCCAGGGTTGGGAAGCCAGGTTCAGGTGTTGTCTGACCTGGAGGGAGGGACATCTGTAATCAGTGTCCCTACCAGTCTGTCTTCTTGGTGTACCACTCCAGGTGGGAGGGTACAGCCATCTGGAAGGGGGTGCAGAGGGAGGGAGTCCTTGCCTCTGACCCCGGCTCAACTGAAGGGTTTAGACCCTAGGTTGGAGGGCCAGGTTCAGGGAGTCCCCCCTGACCTGGACGCCCAGTTGCAGGATAGAACCCCTGAACTGGTGGGCGAATTGCACAGGATACTTGCCACAGGTGCCCTGGCAATTCTGGAAGGGGGTACCACTCCAGGTGGGAGGGTACAGAGCCCCAAGGAGGAGGACCGGGTGTGGGAGAGGCCACCCCAGTCTTTGGTCAGCCTCCAGGTACAGGTCAGGGGCTGGTGGGTCAGTGCCAGGATGTCATACCTGACCTGACAGGAGGGAGAATGGACAAAGGGTGGCAAGCACCTGAGGCTACTGCCCCCCGCTCCCTGACGCCAGAGAGGTTTGAGAGCCCTGAGAGGCATAAGGCCTGGGTCTCATCCCTGACTACTGGCAGTGGCCACTGTGGCATTTTGTTGTATGTTTGTTGGGACACACCCGTGAGCCAGTTAAGGTTAGGTGCTGCACAGGTGGTGTCCAAAGGTGAGGAGAAGGGTTCCCCATGGATTAGCTTTGTGGGCCCTGAGAGTATGGACAGAGGAATTGAAATGGGTTCAGATTGCCGTAGAACTGGAATATGCCCCTGCAGTTGCGAGCCAGGTCCAGGTTCTATCGCCCAAAGCAGGGAAGCCCATCAGGGTAGTGATTGGTCTACCCTGCGTATTGTCTGGAAGGGGGTTGTGTTGGACTTGGCCCTTTTTGCATGGTCATCCCTAAACTTTTTGCCTTCCTCCTGTATTTTTTCTGACCTGTTGTTGGCTGTTTTCTGACTCTGGACACTTTACCACTGCTGATCAGTGCTAAAGTGCATATGCTCTCCCTATTGTAAATTATTGAATGAATTAGTGATTCTATGATTGGTTGGTTTGGTTTACCTGTCAGACCCTAGTACAGTGCACCAGGAGTGCCCAGGGCTTGTACATCCAAATGCTGCTGGTGGGCTTGCAGCACTGGTTGTGCCACCCACAGAAGCAGCCTGTAAAAGTGTGTCTAAGGTCTGCCATTGCAGAGCCTGCGTGCAGTCTGGTACTGTCATGCTGACTGGGCAAGTGCACCTACTTGCCAGTCCCTAAACCTTCCCTTTTCTTCATATCAGACACCCCTATGGTAGGCCCAAGGGAAGGGTGCATTGTAAGGATAAGGTAGGACATGCCCTGGTGTGTGGCATGTTCTAATAGTGAATTACAGCCATTTTCGTTTTTCACTATTGCAAGGCTACCTGTTCTCCATAGGCCAGAATGGGCAGTTTGGTTATTACATTTTATAATCCTAACTGACTCAGGGAATATGGTAGAAATTCGAATTTAGTATGCCTGAACTCAGGATGATAAAATACATATTTTAATAAAGTTGGTTTTAACATTCTGTGTTTGAAAATGCCACTTTTAGAAAGTAAGCATTTTCTTGTCTAACCATTCAAACCTGCCTCTACTAGGCTGTGTGTATTCCTTTGTCTGGAGTTTGAGTGACGGGGCTGGGGAATTCCAGGAGACAGGGTGAGGTGTCCCAGTGGTGAATAGAGAGATCTACATCCAGATGGGTGGGAGGAGTTGCACCTGGGACCTGAATAGGGCTGTGCCTGCCTTCCACAATACTGGCTCCACCTCCTGGGGAGCGGCTGATGTCTCTGCCCTGCACAGTGAATGAAGAGAAGGAATCCTGTCAACAAAGTGCTCCAGTGCTGTACTTGCCTTCCACAATGCTGGCTCCACCTCCTGTGGGTCGTCTAATGTTTCTGCCCTGCACTGTGAAAGGAAAGGAGAAGTCTGGTAAACAGAGTGCTCAGGAACTGGTTTGGACTGGGCAAAGGCCCCTCTGCCTTCAGAGGACAAAGGATTTCTGGATATAAATATTGGGACCCTGATCCCAAGATTTTAGATCACTTTGGGAAAACAAGAAGAACCTCTGCTGAGGGAGGAACCAGAAGAAGCTGAGGAGGAAACTATCCCTGAACCTGGGGGATTGGCCTGCAGTGGTTGCCTTACTGCCAAAAAGAGGAGAAAGGAACTTTGTGTGTAATTTAGCTCAACTTGTGAAGGCTCTCCAAGGGCTTGGAAAAGAGCTTGCCTCCTGCTGAAGTCTCAAGAACAACAGACTTCACCCCCCAGCTCCCCAGAGTTCTTTGGAAGTGCTGCTGTTGTTGGGCCTTCTGAGGGACTGCGTGTCGCAAAGAGCTGGAAGCGCGACTCAAGAAGACGAAGCGTGCCGCCGTCAGAGCTGTTGTCGTCGCATCTCGTAAAGTGTGTCACCGCTGCAGCATCACATCGAGCGGAAGCATCTCGCATCATCCAGGAAGTGTCTCACAACGCCGAAGAAGCGTGTCGCCATCGCAGCCATCGTAGTTGTCGCATTGCACCGCATCAAGAAAAGCGTCTCGCATCCACGGAGAAGCGTGCCGCCGTCGGAGCTGCTGTCATCGCATCGCGTAAAGGGGTGTCGCCGCTACAACATCGCATCGAGCGGAAATGTCTCGCAAACGTCAGAGAAGAGTGCCGCTGCCAAGGGCGCTGTCGTCACATCGTGTAAAGGGTGTCGCCGCTGCAGCTGGCGCATCGAGTCGAGTCTTCTCGCAACTTTGGAGAAAAGTAACGCATCTGGAAGATCTTCACGTCTTTATTTATTTGCACCAAAAACTTAATCGCATCAACATCGTTGCAACACTTTTGTTGCCCTGCGTGTCGCATCTAAAAGGTACATTGACTTAAAGTGTCGCATTTAAGAACTTAAGAGAAATAAGCAAAATTCTACCATCTAAAGTAACAGTATTGTGTATTTTTGTCGTTTAATGGTCTTGTGGTAAATTTATATAAAGCATACTTATTTTTGATATAAAACCTGTTTGGTGTCCATTTGTAGTGTTGTCACTTGGTTACTGTATGTGTTCACAAATGCTTTACACACTGCCTCTGAGATAAGCCTGTCTGCTCGTGCCAAGCTACCAAGGGGGTGAGCAGGGGTTATTTTAGGAGTGTACCCCCTTACCCTGACTAAAGGAGGAGGTCCCTATTTGTCACAAGTGCATACCTGTGCCAACTAGAGACCCCCAAGTTTAACAGCACTCATACACAGCTCAGGAGGAAATACAGTCCTTTCGTAATTTCATTTGCTCCCATGTACTTTTCTAGCGGCGGGTGGGGGGGGATTGTTGTATACTTATTGTGTGGCTGCATGACCCAGCATATGATTTGGGCTTAGTGGAATATGTTTTGCTCAGTGACTTCATAGACCCTTTTACATTTCATGAAGGATTTAATTTTACCTTTTGTAAACATGTCCCTCAAAGGGGGACATTCTCCCCGTCTCCAACCTTCCAACCTTTGCCCTGCCATTGACGGTGTTAAGTGTGGGTTGAAGTGAATGGTAGTATAGTCAGAGTAGTGTTTCTGGAGTCCCTTCTGAGCTTCCACTTTGTGTCACATCTCAAGTAGCATTCTTGTTATTTCTGAAATATATACATTCTGCGAGGGTGCTTCTTCTGCAGCCAGAGCATGTCTCACAGGGGTCCTACTGCTAGGGCCCTTTTTCTTAGGAAGCCCATATTTTTCAGACTCTCACACCAACCATTTAACAACAATTTGCTTGTGAGCTGTGCAATACTACATTATGACTGTTTCCTTTTCCTCATGAAGCCAGCAATTCTTTTTTATGTAGTCTGTCTCCGGCCCCTACCCATATAAAGTTAAGTAGAAGCTTTTGAATGTCCTTGAGTTCTATCTTTGGTCCGAAAGCTGGAAGCGCCTGGAAGACATGCAATAGGTTCCTTTTAATGATGTTAATTTGCTCAAGCAACAACATATATATCACTTATGCCATTTGGCTAGATCAACCCTTATTTGTGGTCCATTAAGTGCAGCAAGGTTGTGACGTGGAGTCCTAGATATTTTATTGATTTGCCAGGACGTTTCATTGGCATTGCCCTCTCAGATCTAGTTCGCTCTTGTATGAGAGTGTAATGTTCAAGATCACAGATTTAGCCTTATTTATTTTGAAGCATGAAAGGCTTTTAGAGTCCTACAGTATGTTTATAATGCCAGGAAAGATTAGGGGTGGGCATACCTAACGTAATTCTTTCTAGCGTAATTACTTGTAATTACCGCAAAATTGTTTTTAATCATGCGTAATTACATGAGAATCGTAATCCAGCATTCAATCCTATTTCCTTAGTGCAAAATGCACCCTTGCTTCCAAATGGGCCCGAGTATGCATTTTGGTCTAAGAAAAAGGTGCTAAATGCTACATGGCACAAACAAAAGTAGCCAGCAGCCACTAGCTCTCTCTTAGTTTGTTGTTCCTGTGCTCCTGTGATAGGAATGTTGCCCCAAATTTCTTTTAATTACTCAACCTAGTGTAATCCGAGTAATGCATAATTGCTAAAGTCATTCCAATTACTGTTTTGTAATTAAAGTTTGCATAGGCCTCATAAAGATGATGTGTGCTCTATGATGGTGAGTTGAGGAAGGTGGAATCTGACTACATGGTTGCCCCACTTTTTTCCTGGTGTTTTCATGTTTATTTACTTAGTTTGGCTGGGACTCTGCTATTCAGGTCCCCAGCCTATCTGCTTTCTCTTATAAATTGATTCCATGTACCCTAGGTACATACCAGATTGCATTCTGAGGTTCCCTTATAAGTCCCTAGTATATGGAATACTATGTACCCAGGGCATAGGTACTCCAGAGGCCTACCAGTGGCTGAATCATGTATTATGCCACCCCTGTAAAGCCCTCCAAAATGACACCACATGTCTGCTACTGCAGTCTGGGTAAGGTGGCGCATACACCCCTTACTGAGGTATTGGATCACTATACCTCACCTATCACTGCACATAGAAACCTATCAGTCCCCCCTATGGCAGGCCTTATCAATCCTGAAGGCAGGGTGCTTGGTTATATGTGGGAGGGTGCCCAGGCATGAGCTGAGCCCCTCTGCAGCCTTCGGAATCTCTTCTCCGGGGTTGTCAGTGGTGCAGCCTGACCATATACTCTTAAGTGCATTATAACCAAACGGTAAATGCTAACTTTGGACTGGCTGCTTGGAAACATGTTGTGTTTGGTGTCAAACACCTTGGAATCATACCCCCACACCAGTAACTCGTGTGGGGGTACCCTTCTAAAGGGAGAGACATGACAGCACCGGTATACCCAGTACTTTTATTTATTTTATTTTAGCAGTTTTGTATAGCGCGAACAAGACCCTTACAGGTATCAGAGCGCTTTACAGTACAGAGATAACAACATAGAAAACATATAAATATCGTGAAATAGGTGAGTACAGTAAAGATGAGCATACACTAGTATCACGTATTTACAGGGGAGTATCAAAGAATCATGTGAATTTGGCTAGAAGAATAGATTTCACTTCGTTTTTGAAAAAAGCTGCGGATGGATTAAGTCTCGTTTCTTGGG
The DNA here is from genome assembly GCF_964204655.1 of Triturus cristatus. Classification (NCBI taxonomy): domain Eukaryota; kingdom Metazoa; phylum Chordata; class Amphibia; order Caudata; family Salamandridae; genus Triturus; species Triturus cristatus. The sequence continues at coordinate 746,101,746 of NC_140583.1, forward strand.
GCAAGGCATTCCAAATCCTGGGCGCCATTCCTGAGAAGGAGCGGTAGTATGTTTTCTGCTTGGAGAACCGTTGTGGTTTAAGCAGAAGATTGTTGGAGCTCCTAGTGGATCTGTTGCCACCCGATAGCACCAATTTCTCCGCTAGGTATCTCGGTGTTTTGTGATGTAAGGCCTTATGTGTCATACAAGCGATTTTCAAATGAATTCTGGCCTCAAAAGGAAGCCAGTTGAGGGCACGAAGGTCAGGGGAGATGTGGCTGTTTCCTTTGGAGCCTGTGACGAGCCTAGCAGCTGTATTGATTGTGGCTCTTAAGGGAGCGGTCGTTGATCTGGGTAGGCCGCAGAGAGCAATACTTCCATAATCCACTTTGGGAATTACTAGAGATTGAACTGTCTGTTTAAAGTCTCTGGCCGGTATGAAGGGTCTCAGTTTTCTCAAGGTGTTAATCTGGAAATTAGCTCCTTTAGTTGCAGCGCTGATGTGCTTCTGCATATTTAACTTATTGTGCAAGGTAAATCCCAGTGATTTAGCTGAGTCGATGATGATAGGTTGACCATCGAGTGCTGTAATGTGCTTCATCCATTCAAGGATGGTGGTTGTTTGATTGGGAGGGACGATAAGGAGAAATTCAGTTTTTAGACTATTTAGTTTTAGATGATTTTCTGCCAACCAGATCTGTGTTTTGTGGAGTGTTGAGTTAAGGGACTTGATGTCATCAAGTGAGTGTACTTTGATGGAGAGTTGTTTGTCGTCGGCATACATGTGATATTGGATGTTTGACGAATTGAGTAGCTCCGTGAGAGGTTCCATAAACATATTGAAGAGAGTCGGGGAGAGGGATGAACCCTGGGGTACTCCCAGAGTGACCGGAGAGGGGTTGGATAATGATTGGTTAATCTTGAATCTTTGTGTTCTGTTTTGGAGGAAGGACGTGAACCAGTTAAACACAGTACCAGATAGTCCCATCCTGTGTTTCAGGAGGTCTAGAAGATTGTCATGTTTGACTGTGTCAAAGGCTGAGGATAAGTCAAGCAGGACTAGCAGGCATCCCTTGTTTTGATCCAGAAATTATGTGGGTCATGGCTGATTCTGTGCTGTGTCCTGATCGAAAGCCTGATTGGAATTGATCTAGCAGGTTGAAGTGATCTATGTGCTTACTAAGCTGCACATGGACACATTTTTCTAGCAATTTGGCGAGGGTCGAGATGTTGGAAATTGGGCGATAGTTAATCAGGTCAGATGGGTCCGCCGATGGTTTTTTTAGGATGGGGGATATCTGACCAACTTTGAGGATGTCTGGGATGATTCCTTGTGAAAGAGAAGTGTTTATAATCGTGGTCCATAGGGGCAGTAGCAGTGGAGTGAAGGTTTTTAAATGGGTTGCTGGGAGAGGGTCTGTGAAGTGATTGGAAGGGTTCAGTGCTGTGATCATTTTTAAAATGGTTTCCTCATTGTAGAAGCTGAAGTCGGTCCAGGAGGCCATGTTTTTGAGTACAAACTTTGGAGAGCATATTATCGAGATACTGGGTGTGATCGGTGCATCACTCCTTTGTGGGCCAGTATGTGATAATAGATCGTTATGTAGGACTGTCTTTAAGTTTTCAGTCTTAGTTGAGAAGAAGGATGCAAGATCCTCACAATTGGGAAGTGTTTCGGGATCAGCTTGGGGAGAGTGGGAGACACCCTTGGATTGAGCTTTGATAATTTCGAATAGTCTTTTGAGACGATTCTTGGATTGGTCTAATTGTTGACGAATGAAGTCAGCTTTCGATCGTCTAATCTTTCTATAATAGGAATTTCTTTTACTTCTTAGCAATTTGAGGTGGGCAGCAGATGGAGCAGCTCTCCATTGTCTTTCAACTGTTCTTAGAGCTCTTCTGTCTTCATTTAGCATGCCATCATACCAGGGGTTTGATCCTTTTGTGGTGGCTCTTTTCAGTTGTAGTGGGGCTAAGTTGTCAAGAATCTGGTTCATAGAGTGAAAGTAGTGGTTGGTTAGAGCATGTACATCATTTAGACCCTCCAGTGGGGGTGTGAGGGTGTGACTAGCGGTTGTAAGAGAGGCAGGGGTAATGTTTTCTAGGTTCCTCTTCCAAATTTTCGTTCTCATCGGTTGGATAGAGAGTGGCTTGACTACCTTCTTGATGTGGAAAGTAATTATGTGATGGTCAGACCAGTCGCAAGGGAGGATCGATTCCAGCTGGGTAGAGTCTGTTTTGGCAATTACTAGGTCGAGGATGGAGCCCTTTTCAAGTCAAGTCAAGTCAAGTCAAGTCAATGAAACTTTATTCGGATCAATAATAATCCATAAAAGCACAGCAAATCAAATAAGCGTTGCAAAATACACAGTATGATGCTATTTACAAGTAAAAACAACAGACCATACAAATTTTAAGACATTGTTAATCGAGCACGAACCACAGTTTTTAGGAAAGAGCTCACACGAAAGACAAGTTCATGGTCGTCCAGGGTTAAAATCATCGAAAATGCAAGTTCCAGGCTAATTGGTTTTAATTTTTTAAAATACGGGGTTAAAAACCATTTAATATACTTGATATAAAATTTACAGAAAAATAAAAAGTGTAAAATTGTTTGCTTGCTCCGACAGTCACAAGGGCATGGCTCAACACATTGATCATTATAATTCCATAAGGGAAAACTAAGAGCATATTTAATGGTACCTGCCCTAAGACGGAATATAAGGCCACGCTCCCAGTGACTCATTGGGAGAGTTAAATAACTGGGTGTGGGGTAAGTTAAAATATTGCGAGCTAGATATCTAGAAACGCTAGGTTTTAAAGACTCCCTCGCTGCCCTTTCGGCACTGAACAACATATAAAGTGCTTTTTTAAGTTCACATGTAGATGGAAGCGTAGTGGTGGTGGGTTTTAAGAAAATATTTTGGGAGTTCACGCTGTGAAGTGCACTCAGCACCCCTGAAAGCCAGGGGATAGCCATGCCCTTATCACAACGTAAACAATCCTCAATAATGTCCCTGGTCAATTTGGCGGCAGGATTTTTCCAAATCGCCAGCCAAAAAAGGGCAGGGCGGGCACGAATAAAATCCCCTATAAAATGCAACCCCAATTCCTTATGGCATATATAGTGTGGGGAGGATATGGGGGCACAGAGGAGCCTCCTGCAGAATCTGTTTTCCTCGGCAATTATATGAGAACATCTAGCAGTTCCCCAAACCTCAGCACCGTATGTGGCAACCGGGACGCATTGGCTTTGTATATTTTTAAAATAGCAGCCAGCGCACCGGTCTTCTTGGGGCGGGGGAGGCTCAGGATTGAGTTAATGGCCTTTGAGAACTTACCCCTGGAGTGGGCAATATGCCCACTCCAGGAGTTGCTCGCAGCAAAGACCACTCCCAAATACGGGAAGCTGCTAGTTGACCCCAGTCTCTCTGTCCCCACAACAATGCTACCAATATGTCGTTTCTTTGGGCCACATGACATTACAAACGATTAAAATTAGTCTTTAGGTCTAGGGAGTCCATATGGTCAACAAAGCCATTCACTAAAGTGCGTAGTGCGTTAGGGGTGCGGCCCATAAGGACCGCATCATCTGCATATAGCAGGGCGGGGAGATGGTTACCGTTTATTATCGGGACATCGCCAGTTAGGGAGACCAAATGTTTGTGTAGGCCATTGATATAAATGATAAATAAAAGAGGGGCTAGAACACAGCCCTGTCTAACCCCTCTATTAACTCTTACCATCTCAGTTACCTCACCCCCATGGCCAATCCTGACACAAGCCTTCAAATCTCTATGCAAATAGGCCAGGAAGTGAACCATGGATTCGTCCAGACCATATTTCAATAAGGCCCTCCAAAGCAGTGACCTGTTGACAAGGTCGAAGGCAGTAGATAAATCCATAAAAGCAAGGTAAATTGGGCATTTACGTGCAACGGTGTATTTGCCCAAAATGAGGTTGAGATTGAGGCACTGCTCTGCAGTGCCAACCTTATTACGAAAACCCAGCTGGCAACTCTCCAAAATGTGGTTATCCTCGGCCCATGTTAGGATTTTATTATACAATACTCTGCCTAAAATTTTTAAGGTGTTATCGATAAGGGATATTGGCCTATAACATGATGGTTGGGACCGATCGCCCTTCTTAAAAATAGGCACTATTATACTCGATGACCAAGTTAGTGGTGGTGGAGAGGTGAAAGTTACATTTTTAAAAACGTTCAACAAGAGAGGGGCCCATAAGTCAGGGTAGGCTTTAATAATGTCAATGGGAAGGCCGTCTGAGCCTGGGGCTTTATTCCCCGCGCTCTGTGCGATGGCCTCTTCCACCTCAGATAATGATATGTCTACCCATGGAGAGTCGTTAAATATTGGAGTAGCCGTCGATGAGGATGGGACCGCATAAGTCTTAGAAAAATGGTCCACCCAGGCAGCTCCAGGAATGGTACAATCCATTGGGGTCGAGAGCTGACCTGAGCAGCGCAGATCTTTAACCGCAGCCCAAAAGATATTCCCCCTTCCACGGGCAGCGGTTTGCGCTTACACCTCCCAGCGCTCCTCGAGGATCTCCTCCTTCCTTCTACTAATGGCCAGTTTATATTGAGTCCTAGCATTTTTCACGTCGGTCATGTTCCTCGGGCAGGAAGATAAGACACGCCGCAAATCACGGTTGGCCAGAGAACACTCATGATCAAACCATCCTGGTCAACCGTGATTACGCGCGGCGGGGTCATAAGCTGGGCTCGAAGAGCCGAGCAAATCTTAACGAAATCCTCAACTGCCCCAGGATTCGGGTTTAGATCAGACAGACAGAGAAAAAAAGGGGTAAATTATCTCTGACCAGAGTCTGGAAAGTCGCCGTAACATTAATACCCCTCCATTTTAATCTAAGGTTATTTGAACTAATGGAGAGGTTCCTAGCACCACATTCCTTGTTATATTCTGGGCGGTGGATTGCTTTTAGGCAGATCTTAATGGGGTTGTGATCCCCTTGAGGCATAGGAATTACCATAGCCTTACTGATACGATCGGCCAGCCCAGGTGAAATAAAAATATAGTCAATTATTGATGAGCAATCTCTACCTCTAAATGTAGGCACTAGGGAGGCTGTTGGGAAACAGTTAACCATTATGTCCATGGCATTCTCCAGATTATGTGTGCTAAAAAAGGAAGTTAATCCCACACCTCTTTGACACCCAGGTACCGGATTACAGTCCTTCATGGTTGAGCAGTCAGCATTAAGTCTTGCATTAAAATCACCTCCCAGCACAAGGCCACTGGTGTCGTCAAAATCGGGCCGAGACTCCAGAGTGGTGATAAAATTAAAGAGATTTCTAAAATGTATATTTGGTAATGAGCTAAAATCATTATTATAAAAATTAACCAGGAAAAAACGTATTTTCTGATTAAATAGTATAGCCTGGAAATTCTGATTATTCGTTGGTATAACCCTGGTAGTGCCTCCAACAGAAATATTAATCCAGAATCCAGATAGATAAGCCTCCCGAGGGACGGCCCATTCTGGATTTAGTTGCAAGAGTGTTATGACACTGGAACCCATTAACATGTAAATCTGCGGTGGCCCACGTCTCCTGTAACATGATTATATCCTGACTCTGGATAAAACTAACCCACCCAGGGTCACAAAGCCTTTGTTGGAGGCCTGCTACATTCCAGCTTAAAACATTCAAGGTGCCTGCTCTTGATACTACACTCTCTAATTGATTGTCTAAACTATTGGGAGTGACAGGTACAAATACTAGAGGAAGAGCAGGGGCCTCATTCTGTAACAAGACTGGAAATTCAGCACTCGAGAGTAAACATACATATATTTGTCTTAAAACCCGGCAATAACTTGCGGGTACGCATTAAAGACTGAACAGTATGAGGCCTGCAGAAATTTATAACAATACAATCCCCAGTGATGTTTTTAACAGATGCACCCACCCATCCCACTCTCCGCACCATTAAAATTTCATGTAATCTGGCCGGATCGAAACCCTTGTGTTTCCTCAACCAGTCCACACATTTGTTGCGAAGGTCCACCCATGACTCCTTCTTTGTATCAGACAAACAGGGAACTCCAGCCAAAATTATTACGTAAGGGTGTGATGCAGGGGGGAGATTCAAAGTCTCAGTATTAGGGAAAGTCTTTGGTGGAATTGGAACTGTGGGCAATGATCTCACTTCATGGTCCGGTATTTGGGGAGAGACAATCACCGGGGATGTTGTGATAAACTACTAGGTGGGCACTGGGTTCTGTTGTTAGCATTGGCCATCCCAGGGCCTAGGTTGACAAAGTCCCCCGTCAAACGAGTCGATGAGGTTAGAGAGCTACGATTAACAGCCAATGGAACAGAAGCTGACTCCCGAGATAACAGTTGCTCCATACGTGTAAGTCTTTCCTGTAAGGATGCAAAATTTTTATCAAATAGAGCCTTAGAGTGACTAACCATAGCTTTGAAGCCCGACTCCAGGGCTAACATAATGTCATCCTTACTTTGAGAAATAATAATATCATCAGTTTGGGTGCCAACCGACACAGTATTAGGAGCAACAATTGTTTTTAATAAAACATTATTAAGGTTTTCTGGGCAGCGATGAGAATTGGGTTTATTGTTAGGGCCCCTTTTCCGTTTAGCCGGCGGGCCACTAGTTTTAGCCTCCCCAATTAGTTTAGAGGTACGTGATCTAGTGCGGGCTTTTTGACCACTAGAAAAAGTACCTACAGGTAAATCTGAAATAACTAATGGGGAGGGTTGGGGAGAAGGTGTCACAGACATTGGAGGTAAAGTAGGTGATACAGAGAGGCGATGGTGTAAAATGTCTCCCTGTGTCAGAGCTTCAAGAGAAGAGTGTCGCTGAGCCGTTATTAAATCTAGAGATAGGCGCCGCTCGGTTAGCTCAATCTCATGTGTCAGTAAGCTCTCTGCCCTAATCATAAAAGCATCAAGAGTCCCCACCGCGCCCATACGTCTATTCATATTGCGCTATTTAAAACATCCCCACAAGCAAGAGCACACAGCAGTTCCAACGAATCACACAGTCTGGGGATTGGAAGTCACCTGGTCACGTAGGTCGTCGAAATCAGCAAATCCAAGGGGGGTGTCCCGGCCCGGCCTCCTCTGGCCCCGGACGGCCACAGACGGCCCGCCCTTTGCCCGGGCTTAGCCCGGCGCTGCCCGCGTGCTGTCCCGCTCCACCGGGGCTGCACTGGGATTTAAGGCGCCTCCAGGCGCGTGTAATACGACGCCGGCTTCCGGCCTCGGCGCTCAGGAGGCTGGGAAATGTAGTCCCCCTCCTCACAGCGGCCGCGGTGTTAGCAAGTGCGGCGGCGGGAGGGAGACAGGCGGTCGCAGCAGGCACAGGATAGTTCTGAGTAAGTGCAAGGTCCCACCAACGAGGGTCACAGAGTCACTGACTGGAATTACGATTATGATCGATTGTTATGGGTCACTAGCGCTGGCGTTGGCTCTAGAGCGTTAGCTCGATGACGTGATAGACAGGGAGTCAAGGTCTCTTCTCCCCACAACGACTCTACTTTGTTCACAGGCTCCTCATGCTCTCTTGAAAGATTCAGCCCCACAGCACCTACAGCCGCACTTGCAGGCACTAGCAGCACTCACTGCTAGTTATTATAACTCACTGGGCTGCCTAAGGGGAAGCGTGGAGGAGAGATGCCCTGAACCAGGGGGTCCAGGGAAGTGCTGCTCAGAGCAGCTCTGCTCTTTCTCTCTACTTTCAGCTGTAGCCCTTTTCATGGGTGGGGCAATCACATATTTGGGCCAAATTAAGGTCTGACAGAAAAGCTTTGAGGCTATTGACCTCTGGGTCTTCCGGATCATTCCAGTGGAGGTTGAAGTCCCCCAGAAAGATTTGCGTATTTTGTTGGCCGACATTTGCGGCTATGATATCCATTATTTGTTCGATGAAGATGGGATTGGTTCCAGGAGGGTGGTAAAAGGAATGTAGAGAGCAAAGAGGCTTTTTATTGTTTGTGATGTCTAGGCAGAGGTACTCACATGAAGAAAGCGTTGGTGAGTTGATGTGGTTCACCGAGAGGTAGTTCCTATGAATGCAGGCAATGCCACCCCCTGGTCTATCTAGTCTGTCAAGTCTAGAGATGTAATAGTTAGGGGGAACTAGTATGTCTAAGATGGGCGTGGAGGAATCGTTTAGCCAGGTTTCAGTCAAAATTATGAGATCGGGTTCCATGGTTAATATGAGGTCAGCTATGTCCGTGGCATGACGCGATGCAGATCTACAGTTTAGTAGGATACATTTGAGCTGGGTTGTAGAGGGAGTAGTGTTGTGGTTGTGGAGGATGGGTACTCTCTTGAGGTTGTTTTCAACAATACCTCTAGGAGTATGTCGTCTCGAGACTCGAGAGGCACTGGGTTGGATGAGTTGGATAAAGGACAATTTTTGCAGGTCGTCTGTCTGTATAGTATCCAAGGAAGGGGGTGAGGGTGCATAGGAGCGAAGTAGGGAGGTAAGATCATTCGCTGAGATGGGGGATATTTTCCTGTTGGGACTTGATGGGGCATTGGGGTAAGGTACTGTTTTCCATCTGGGGGGCGACTGAGACCTGGGGCTAGTGCGTGGCTGATGAGTGTATTTAGTTAGAGGTTTGTGTGGTTGCCGAATCAGGTCGTGAAGGGATTGGATGTCCTCTTTGATTTGGTGTAGGGATATAAGTATCCTGTCCAGTCTGTGATCTGATGTATGGGTTGTCGTGGTTGAGAGGGGACGTGTCTGGGTATTAATGCATACTTTCGACGTAACTGGTTTAGTGTAAGGCAGTGTATCTGAGTGGCCGACATTGGCTGGGGGGGAGTACATAGGGGATGGGAGGGGGTGTTGATGTCAGCGGAAGGCAGCGGGACCATGCGCTTCGTGGTGCAGGGGAAAGAGGAAGATGGGACAGCATGCTGATCAGGAGTGGGTTTGTGAGAAGCGATGGGGCAGGTCAGCCGCGCGGTTGTTGGGTATGGTAGTGGAAGTGGAGGGGGGAGTACTATAAGTGGGATAGGAGAAGGTGTCCTTTAGGAGATGGGGGGTGTTAGTGGTAGACGAGGGGGCGTGTGTGAAGGCTGGGGGCGAGATAGTGCCAGTGTAAGGCGAGGTGGGTATAGGAGAAATTGTGATGGTGCTGGGGGCCGAATATGAGTTATGTAGGTGAAGGTTGCTTAGTGGGGTGTCGGCTATGCCAGGGCTGAGAGTTTGATTGCTATGGGATTACGCTAGGGGAAGTACAGGTGCGGAATCAGATAGGGGATCAATCCGATAGTTGGGGGAATTGTTAGTTGGTGTGGTGGGATAGGGGCTTGCAACCTTTGCTTTGATGATCGGGAAGATGTTGTCCAGAATGTGAAGATTATGGTCTGAGGCCTGCATGAGGATGATACCATTATGATAGATGGTGATAGTGGCATTCGCTATGAAGAAAGGGGAAGGAGTGATGTGCAATGTAAGACCGTGTGCAGTTTGTTTGGTGGATGCAATCGCGAATAGTGTGAGGAAGGCTTTCCTCCATTGTGCTCTTCTTTTGGTGTAGAAAATGATGTCGTTATTTGTGCGTCCTGTGTTATGAGAGAAGTAGGTGTCAGCAATTGGTGTTTCGGGATGAGATTTTAACTGCCTATGTTTAAAGTCTTTGGCCGCCTTTTTTAAGAGGCCCGGGGGATATTTGATTGAGTAGGTGTGCAGGCCTATGGACTCCATAGTGTGAGGCTGGAGAGATAGGGGGCTTAATGGGAAGGGTAGGCGGGCTCAGGAGAGGGGGAGGTGGTATAGAGAGGCTGAACTAGAGGCTTCTATATGTATGTAACTTACACGTATTGGCCTATCCGATCAAGTCAGACCAGCTGCTAATATGGAGGCTGCAGCCACAGACACGAGTCTGGCTTCCTGCTGCTGACCGAAACTCCGGCAGGGGAGGCCTGGACAATAGATTTCCTGTCACAGGGAGGTGTCACCACCTCCCAGACAGGCTTTAGTGTATTGGGGCTGGGTGGGTGCACTCTGAGAGTGCTTTGAAGTCCTGCACTGGGGGCACATTTGGTGTCCCTGGGCATAGTCCAGCTCAAACCGGTTCAGGGGCTACCAGCCCTTGCACTGGCGCGAAACTGGACAAAGGAAATGGGTGTAGCCACCCCTCTTTCCAAACCCTCCAATAGGTGGGTCCCCTGAGTTAGTCCAACCCCTTTCTTAGGTAAAAGTAAGGAACCCCTGGCAACAGGACTTTAGATATCCCTGGACAAAACTCTGCAACTGAATCTTGGAACTTCGACGCTCTACTCAAGACTATAGGACTGAAGAAATCTCCCTTGGGGTCAAGGACTGACTCTCCTGCTTGGAAGGCACCAACGAAGTAATTGCCGGTCTGCATCTCCGAAGCTCCCGACGGACTCTGAAGTATCTGCAGCCCAGGAAGAGGATTTCCAGACATCTCAGAGGCTGACCCGAGTCCCCAGCAAAGCTGAGACCTGCAGCCCTCGTGAGTGACGTGGAACCGGAACTCCTGGACACGGTGCACATTTGCAAGTGCATTGACTTCTCGACATCTCTTGAAGTTGTGCTTTGGGTGACTTGTATCCCAAGCCCCGAGCACCTTTTGCAGCAAAGATTGTGGGCCTACACTCCACGAGTGTTCTGTGAGCCTGCTTCTTGCATTTCCGCTTGAGGCTCCTTCGCGATCCCTGGTCCGTCAACTGGTGGGTCCCTGTGAAGGCAACTGTAATTTTCTTTGGGCTTTCCTGGTTGCTCCAGATGTGCCATCACTCCCCCCCACGTGGTGAGTCCCTCAGACCTTGCTGGTCTGCACCGAAGCATCTTTCTCCTTTCTGCGTGGGTTGCTGTTGTCAAGGCTTGTTGTGTCCAATCCGGGCGCCGACACTGCAGCACTCGACATCCTTTATGGGACAGCTTGAATCCAGCTCCTGGTTGTCCTAGACGCATCCTGGTCCTCGTGGCTGGAGTCAAGCTTCACCTTCTTCACCTGAAACACCCGATATCGGTGGGCATTTGTCTATCGTGCTCCTTGTCACTGGCAAGTGACCCAGACTCTGTCCCTTCTGCTTTAAGGTTCTTCACATCTTTGATCCAGGCTTGGATCTCTTCGGACACTTCGCATCTTACCGGCAGCAGCCCTTCTTCGCCAGCTTCCATTGAAAACGACAACGCGACCAGACACCACTTGACACCTATGCACCCGGCTTCCCTGGGTGAGGTAACTCGAGTACGCCGGTGCGCCCGTGGGTGTTGACCCTAGAACTGCCTAAATCCAAAAGGGTTTGGTCCTAGTCCATCTCTAATTGTCCCTAATCTTTAAAAATCTAACCGCGACTTTCCCCATAGAAGCTAACGGGAGCTCGCGGCTGTGTTCTCAAACTGCACACGGCCGCCGTGGGTCCCCTGTGTCACTACCTTGGGTGGTTCCTTGTGGTCTCAGTGATTCTACAGGCTCAAGGCCTTGTGTTTAGTTAAGTTGTGGTTCTTTTGCCACTATTTTAGTATATGGTTTGGCTCGCCCCAGGGCCTAACGTGTATTTCGTGCTACTTTACTGTTTATTTGAAGTGTAACTTATGTGCTTTTGCCTCTAGCCTGATAAAGAGACTAGATTGGTGTGTTTAGTAATACATAAATATATTTTATATATATACCTGGTGTGGTTTCCTTTCATTTAGCCATTCAAGAGATTATAGACTGGTACAACAAGCTGCTTTACATTCCTTCAAGACTTACCATGAAGGCTGCTCTCCATAGCTACCACTAGCATAGCTTTCAATAAAGGTTGTCTTTAAACGATCACCAATAAGGGGTTATTTGGACTGGTGCCAGGTGCCCACTATAACTAGTGGACAGCATATACCGTGCCAACTTCTCACAGTGAGGAGCACATCATCAGCATACAGACATCAGGTTTTGGAACTTTTTATCGGGCTCACTAATTTCATTGCAGAGAGGACCTCTTATTCCTTGAATGGTCTGTCCAGTTCCCCCTCCACCTCAATGAGATGGTACCCATCAAAACTTTCTCAAGGTAGCACACTATTTCTTACTTTTTCCTAGCCTCTGCAGTGTATAATCACTTGTATAAAGATAGGAAGAGCTCCCTCTTTCCCTTTTCATCAGTCCCTGGCTCTCCCACAGGTGGATGCAATTTTGTTAAGAGTGCCCTGAAATTCTGCACTCAGAGCAAACAGTTTGTCCACTATATTGTGTTTTTTTTAAAGGTTTCCCACAGGAGGAGCAATGAATATTTTGATTTGTTGTTTTTAAGATTTGCAACTGGCCTCTAATCATTGCTATTGCCCTTGCCTGTTTAAAGAAAAATTCCTTTTTGTTTCTCCATCCCATTTCTATCAATTCCCTAAGCAGCCATGCTTCAACAAGTCTATCTTCCCTGGGAGCTCTTGAAGACAAGGCGATAGCCATAATGCTAAGCGTTGCATTGAATTCTTTGAATGCATCCCAATAACTGTGTCTAGCTGCATATTAGGAATGATTGAGGTGTAGTGGGTCCCTGCTAACCAGGTTACCAATACCAGTCTTCTTTTCCTAAAACTGTAACACAATTGGCACAGCTTCAGTAATCCTGTAAGTCCCTATGGCATTGGGGCCGAAGAGGACCCGCTTGGGCTGCACCACAAATGGTGCCACTCGAGGGACCCCTCATCAAGACCTTGCCAACTGCCATTTCAGACTGCTTGTCTTGGTTCACAGAAAACTGAAGCATCAACATGGCACACATCCCTGTGTGCCATGCCCACAGACACTGCATGAGGTAAAGGTAAGTCACTCCTACTGCAGGCCTTACAGCCCTAAGGCAGGGTGCACTATATCCCATGCGTGGACATATCTGCATGAGCAGATATGACCCAATAATATTTAAGTCCATTCTTGGATATTGTAAGTGCACTGGGAAGCCATAGAGAGTACATGGGTTGGATACTTGTCATCACGTGTTTCCTAGCTCCATGATGGCTTCACTGTACCCTAAGATTTTTGGTACCAATCAGCTCATCTTAATAAATCCTCACAGATGCCAGTGTTGGATTTAATAATAAATGCACATAGGGGACACCTTAGAGGGTCCCCTAAAAAACCTGCCAAGCACTGGTGGGGTCTTTGACTAGTCATAGCCATTCTGCCACCACCAGACATGTTTCTGAACTCATGAAGTGTAAGCCAGCGCTCTCAGAAGCCAAAAACAAAGCCTGCTGTGGGCGGAGGTGCTTCACACCTCCCACAGGACAGGATGGCCTTCCAAGGCAGGAAGCTTCAAAGGCAATGCCACCTTTGAAATGCGACCCGGGCATCTCCAGACAGTGGAGGATTCTAACCCCCTTGTCCTACTACATATTTGGGGGGAGGACTGGTGGGAAACCTAGTTAAATTCGGAGGTGGGTCCCCATTCAGCCAGCACCACCCCTAAGGATGCCAGAGGAATGCATTTTGTGGTACCGTGGCTTCAAGCAGTTGCAGAAAGCCTTTGTTCCCCTAAGGTGGGGCTGGTGATGTGCAGCCCACTTTTCATTTCCCTCCATCTTGGTTTGAGAGGGAATTAGCCAATTAGGGTCAGGGCAGTGCCCCTTCCCACAGGAAGTGGTCACTTAGAGGGTGTAGACACCCTAAAGGTAGATAGGCCACTGGCTCCTACCTTTCTCCCCCTTTAATGCCCCTAAATGTAGTAGCTAGATGGCATACCTGGACTTTGCAACTCAGTTTGGATGGACCTAAGAAGAGAAAAGGACAAGAAGAGCCGCTGAACCTAGAAACAATGACCTGCTGCAGAAAACTGTTGCCAAACCCTGAAGGCTGCTTCTAGGACTCAACCATCATGGCTTGTTGTGTAGTCCTGCAACCGTGAGGCCTCCAGAAACCCCAGAGCACCTCCAGCCTTCGACAAATTGCTCAGAACTTCCCTTGGAGTAGAAGAGCTACTTCCCTGTAGGCACCATACCGCGAAGTTCAGTTTACCGATAGTCTGCTCTCTTGCAACTCTGATGCAGCACCCAAGTAAGAAGAGGCACATCAGCTCTGAAGGGTCAATTCTGTCCCGTAACCAAGTAAGAGGACCCCAGGACCTACCAGAGCCATGCTGTGCCACTACCCAGGGTACTGGAGCCCCTATAACAAAGACCGAGAAGAAAAATTCCAATCCGGACTTCAATGACACAGGATGGAAACCCCTGAGACCCATGCCATGAGTGGCCCAGCTGTCCCATAATCACCTCTGCAACCTGCCTGTCCCTGACCAGGAGGACCATCTCGATGCGCAATGGTTGCCCTATCTCCTCTGAATCTAGCCCGCCCAGCCTGGGTACTGATGAACCAGCTGTGCTACCATGGTCCAGAGGCCCTTGAGACCTGCTCCCTTGAGTGGGACCCCCCCAGACTTAACTTTAAGTTCAGATGTGCAGTGTTTTTTCATGTGGCCCTCTTCTTTGTAGCGTGCCTGCTACCAACAACCTCAGCACCCTGCTCCCAGCAGAATCCGGGATGCTTCTGAGATTCTGCTGTTGGAAAAGTGAACATTGAGAACCTTCTGTGTGATTTTATATGCTTTTTCCAATTTTCTCCCATTGACTTCTATTGGCACAAGCTGAAGGTCTTTGTCTCTGGCTTACTCACAGCAGGCTAACCCCCTGCAAACCATGAGTACTGATGTTGATATATTGTGGAACATACATTCAGTTCGAAGTTTCTCAATGTTATGACTTATGGGTGGGTTTATTGCCCTGGGGATCGACCATGTCCGGTGGAGACATGCTATGTTGGTATGCTGCACTTGTTTCTTCACAATCCACTAACTGGTGAATATGTGTAGCCAAGGGCTGGGCAAACATTTGGTCTGAGTGACATGGAATGTGCAAGGCCACAGCAAACCACAGTGAACATCATTGGCCCAAATTCGGCGTGGGTTCTATGAAACTAGTGGTTTTCAAGCCCAAATCTGTAGGCTCTCATCGATTACAAATCATGCATGAAATGGTTTAAAAAGGTAAGTGGTTTAATATTGGTTTTGAGATAAGAAGAAATAAAACCATCAGCCACCTTCAGCCCTTCAGTCTCAACCCATATTCAGAATCTTGATTCCCTGTGGCCTAAGTCATGAATCATGATGGCATAGGCTCTGACTGAAATAGGTAACATTCCACTCTACAGAACAGGTAGATCATAACAGCAACCCATATAGATCCATGCCCAGAGAGTAAATATTCTGCTCGATGGACAGTTTTCCATCTATTGTCTTCCTACACCACTTAGGCATAGCCATCGTAATGATAATTCAGGTCCCATTTAACTCACTGTGCTCTATTGTAGCTGATTAAGTCCTCTATGCTATAGCCTGGGAACAGTTGGGCACTTCAGCGGTTACCAATATAAATTGCTATATCCCGAACTTAGATGATGCCTACCTTCCTTGATTGCCTCTGATGGCAAATCCTTTCCAGTGACTCACACTCTTTGATTTGGGGGGCAATTTTAATTGTATGTTACGAGAGGGGCCAGATAGGTCCCATGTGCCATCCAACTATAAGAGAGTGGCCACTGATCACTTCAATGCAACACCCACAGAACACTGCTTGGTGGTTATATGGAGGTCTAGATTTCCTTACCCTAGGGAGGGCACATTTCATTCATGAGTGCATGGTGGCTCCACCTCAACTGACCTGTTCCTGGGACTTGCAGATTAGCAGAATTCTCGGTCACTGCAGCAGGAGACTCTGAAACGCTTTGTAGCATGATGTGAGTGCAGCTCCTCTTCCACCTCAGGTGACCAGCTCCTGGGACTTGCAGTCCTGCAGAATTAGGCATCCCGGTCAGCAAGAAACTGTGAAGATCTTTGCAGTCCCTCCTTCATCTCATCGAATCAGCTCCTGGGACTTGCAGTCTCGCAGAATTCAACTGATTCATGTATCCGGTGCTGGATGAGGGTGAGGCTGCTCTCTCCCCAGCACCAAACCAAATATACAAATTTGGTGTACAGGAGGATGACTGCCGTACAAGATGTGGTGTGTATAGGCGGGATGGCTACAACTGGCTTGGTCTTGTACCAGTGGGCATAAGTATGGAGGGAGGTCACCACTGAAATGTCTGCTATAGTGGATGAAGAGGTGCGGCTGGATCCCTTGAAGCCTTTCCAGGGTAGTGTGGGAAAGATTTGTGCCCTCACCGCTCTTATTAGAGAAGCAATTGGTAGCCTGCAGGTAGGGCAGAGCACCAAAATACAAACACTGGATTGACGGCCTTGTATATTGTAATTAGCAGTCTTAGTTATGTATGCTGAAATGCTCCTCCCAGCCCCCAGACCTAGTGACATTTGGCAACCCTGGACTGCATATCTGTTACACCAACCAGAAACTGCTGCCTATTGTGACAAGATGGAAAGTATACTGGAGGATTTTACTAGGCTCTTTTACTGTTTGATATGAGATCCATATTAGCGAGCCAAGCTGCTTTTGCAAAACTGACATCTCTTGGCTGAGTGTTTCACAGGCCTTCCTCATGCTCACACTATGCATGGTACTCCTAACCATTTTTATGATTTAGTGTCATTGATATGACTCCCCATCAACTGTTATAATTTCATAACAATACCTTTGTCACTTCCATATATTTGTTTCCTTTTTTTGTTGTTATATTGTAAAGCTTTATAAAAGTTTTTTAAAGTCCGTCCACTGGCCATTTCCACCTGCAAGGTTCTTTTGAGCTTATTAGACCAGTCATCATTAGAGTGGTCTTTCCCCACACCTTTGTCTGCTTACCTTCGCTTTTTGCTGTATCTGTTTGTTGACCTCAGGGCTCTGAGCACTTTAACTCTGCTGACCAGTTTTAAAGTTCATGTGCTTCTCCCCTAAACATGGTAACATTATTGTATACCCAATTGACATATTTATTTTACTTGCATGCCCCTTGTAAAGTGGCATACCATATACCTAGGGCCTGTAACACAATGCTACTGGTGGGCCCTCAGCACTGACTGTACCACCCACACATGTAGACTTTCGAACCTGTCTCAGGCCTGCTATTGCAAGGTCAGTGTGTACAGTTTACTGCCATTTCAACTTAGCACTTAAAACCACTTGCCAAGCCCTAAACTCAAACTCCTTTTTTTATTACACACAAGTCACCCCCGGCATTGGAAATTCCTTAAAACCCTTTTAAGCTGCAATTCCTAATTAGAAAGGAGTAGTTACATCAGGTTTCATACTCTTTGGAATGGTAATGCTAAATCCTTTTTATTAGTAATTGTACATTTTTATTTGGGAAGAGGATGTAGCCTTACAGCTAGAGTGTTCGACCTCGAAGCTGGGAAGCTGAGTTCAAGTCTCGGCAACGACGCTCAACATCCTGTGATTCTGGGCAAATCACTTAATCTCTGGGCCTAACAAAAAAAATGTATGTGTCCTTGTGTAACAAAACTGCTGCTATGTAAAGCGCTCTGATACCCGATGTCTCGGGACTAGTTTGCGCTATATATTAAAAAAAAAGGTTGGATTTAACATTACTGTTTTAGTAATGCCACTTTTAGAAAGCGGATATTTCTTTGCTCTTACTGCTCTATGTGCCTTGCAGCCTGTCTCCAATACACTTCTGGGATGGGTGACAGCTACACTTTGTGCATTCCCTCTAAAAAACAGCCACAAACGGATGGGTGTGACTGAGAACTCCTCTGCATTTTGATAGCTCTTCCTGGGTAGAAAGAACGAGGGAGAGCTGACACTTACACCTGAATAGGCATTTTCCAATGTCCCAAACAAAGGGCTGATTACCCACTACAGACAGCTGGGATGAAAGGGGACTTGTGCACTTCAAGGGCCTGCTTTGAAGTCACCCTCACTTCAAAGACGCTTTTGGGTGTAAGTCCTGAGGTTCTTATCCTACCAAGACAGTGCACTGCTGGACCTATGAAGAACTCTGCGAGTAGTAAGGACTGCTGTGCTACAAGGTTTGACACTCTGTCTGACTACTGCCCTGAAGGACCCGCTTTCTCCTGTGCTGAGTTGCCCTGCTACCTGCTGATCTCTGCACTGCTGAGGACAAGGACTGGAACCATCTCAATTGAACCCAGAGAAGCTTCAAGGGCTTGCTGGCTTGCCCCCTCTGTCTGAAGTTTCAGGGCCATCAAAGACTTCCTGCAACTGTGCAGAAATTCCTGCACTCTGCCATCAGTGAATCATGCCCTGCCTGGTGGTGTAAAATCTGTTCTGGGTCTTTGAGAGGTGATCTCTTCTGTCGAGGACAATCAGAATCGATGTAGTGACGACTTTATGTCGATTGGCACCGACACAGTGCCCTTTGACACAAATGCATTGCCGATCTGAGAACATCCCTGTGAGGCTCGACGACGACGCTGGAACCAAATGCTATGTTCGTCGGCGATGCCGCAACTGCACTGTAAGGGGTTCGAATGATGACGTGGGACCCGACTGCGAGGCTCAATGCTGACGCATCGGCCCGACTAAGTGAATCAGAACCGAAGCATTGTGTGTTTGACGCTGATACTTGCTCATCCCAGGTACTTTCTCAGCGGGAAATGCGTGAATCCTATAGCCAACCTGCCGTCCATCGTGGTCGGCCTAAACCTTGGATTTTCCCCGGGCGAGCACGATCTCAATTAGCCCCTAGGTGCTATATTGAGTTATAACACTACCTTTGAATTTATTCTTTAAATGTTCATATCTTCGGTTCTACTTATTGGATTTTTGTTGTTTTGGGCTAATTCTACTCAGAACACTATTCTCTATTGCTCTAAACATGTGGCGCATTTTAGGGGTGTTTTTTTGGGGTTATTGTGTGTGTTGCACAAATAATTTGCACTTTGCCTCTTTAGAAAAGCCTGAATGCTTTGTGTCAAGCTACTAGAGGATGAGCACAGATATAATTGTGTGTGCCTCTAGCTTACCCTAACTAGGATTGTGTTCCCTACTTGGACAGGGTGCATACCTCTGCCAATTTCTAACAGAGCCTTATTGTATCTCCCTACCTCCTTTCGAAAAGATAATACCTTAATTTTCCATTATTTTCTGAGAATCAATACATTCTTGGAGCATAATAAAACACACGCACACTCATCAGTTACGCTCTTTACATTTGACCATTAAGGCGCATTACAAGAAGGCATTGTGTTACTACATGAATATGAGCACAGATTTAATTTGCTTACACACACCGCTGATTGTAGTATTTGTACGTGCCTGTAAAGGCTTTATGTTGTCCAAAAGAGTCAGATCGAGACGGTGGTATGCTGTATCATATTCTGCTACCGTCCTTAACCATGTATTTCTAGGGTGCATCCTATCCAAGGGAAAGCAGACAAGCAGCTCTGTTAAGTAACAAGTTCTTCCAGGAAAGATAGCATTGCAGACGTCCCTAAATGCCCTCTATAAGAAATATTTGTCTGATATTGATTGTAAAGTTGCACTTAAATGTTATTATTTTAAAATCTAAATAATTTTGGGTTTTTTGTGGACACTACACACCAGTGTCACATCAGACTGTTGTGCAATGGAGAAGATGCAGAAGATAGATCAATGCAGTAGTTGATGAAAAACATACATCGAGTAGAGTTATGTCCACAATCTAAAATTCGGAACGATTGGCTGTTGGGAGAGGGACAGATTATAAATTCTTGAAATCCACTATGGTTCTAGTCTCAGGTGCTGGGATCCATGCAGCACCACCGACCATAAGTGCCTGGTTGGTAGGGAATAGCAGAGCACAGGGTGGACAAACATTTCACTCGTCAAGGTAATTCAAATGCATTTGAGTCCATGAGATGAAGTTACAGATAAGTAACTTCTCATAGGAGTGCATAGAACGGATTGCAGCAACATCACACTGGCATAGATGAACTTTTCTTCCACAAGACTACCTTCAGTGCAGTAGTCGACCTTGCAAGAAAAGTAGAAAATATGTGAAGCTTGATTAATTAGAGATCTGAAAAAAGTAAAGGACACGTTATTTATGTAATCAGTTATGGTAATCCTGAGAAGAACCGCAAGTTGGCACTGCGGTCACGGGACAAATGTTTAAGTCTGGAAAGAGATATTGTGCGGGAGATGTGTATTTATGTTCTGCCTTCTTTCACTTTCAGCACCTGCACACAGGGAAAGCTGAGCTGTATCGGGGAGCACAGCAGAAAACCAGGTAAAAGCAGATCTCTGTCTAATATCAATCAAGCCCCAGACCCTGGACACAGCAACATTTATAGTGTGTCGCAATTAGACTGACTCAGAGTGTATGACTGATCTTGTATATGAAGTTTTAATACTTTTAATATGTTTCGTATCATAAGCTACAGACAGCCTTCATATAACAGATCTCGTGTCTGGTTTCACTCACTCCTTGTATCATAAATCTCACACAAGGCGTTTCACTCCTTCACCATATGTCATGCCGTCTGAATTCACACTGACTTCCTAAGTGACAGATAGAGTCTTACCCACTCACTGTCTGTATAGTATCATACCGGATGTCTTGCTACTAACCGTATCCCTGCTATCCTGAGTGCATTATCTCTCATTCTCAATGTTGTATGGCGTCTCACTCCCTCTACATATAAATGGCCTCATGCACAGAGGTCACTACTTCCCTGCACCTCTGGCTTAATGCGACATCTCACTCACTCTTTGAATCAATTGCATTGCATATGTCTCTTACATATCTAGTATCTATGATAGATGGAATCTTGCTCACTGTATGTATTACATGTACATGATTTATCAGCTGCTTTCCATCTGAACAAAGTATCGCCATTGGCCTGCTTCATTTTTTCAACCATTTCCCTTTTTCATGCTGTTCACTCACTCCCTGAATCTTTTTTAACAGAGATGGACTCTCATTCACTCCCTTTATTATGTATCCTATTCATGGAGACCCAATCATCTCCTGTGTTTGATCCGCCCACATACATGCTCAAACTCTTTATTTATTGCCTTGCACTTAAATCTTCACTATATGTATCTCTGATCTCATGTATGGAGTCTCACGTACCCTCCCAATAGAGGGCCTTTAAAACAGAATCACCCATCACCTCCACTGGAAACACACTGCTAAAGCACTTGGAGATGAGAGCTGCATTACACATTCACTTGTCTTCCCTTCTCTCTTCTAGAGTGTTTGGCTCCAATGATTTATTTTGAATGTGCCAATTCCAGAGTGGGTTCCAGAGGATCCGAGTGCCAAAAGAGCTGTCACACACTTGACATGGAGTGCGTAAGTGTCCACCAATTGGGGCTCAGATACGTCAACGTTGAGTTCTCCTTCCTTTGACAAGACTTCTGATATCCCAATTATTAGGATTTCATTTTGTTTCAATCCATCAAAATGTCTTATTATAAGCTTATTTGATTTAGCACTAGATTAATATGCGAATGATATAAAGGGAAACACACTTATTTTGGCATGATTGGTGCCTGCAGCCATGAACTTTGTCTGTGGGACCTAGCTGTGAAAACTGTTCTTGTATCTGTGACTGTGACTCTCACTCCCTCCTGTAATTGTGACTTCTAACTTGGTTGAATAAGTGACTTCTATCCTGCATAGTTTGGGTTACAATTAGCCTTTCTAAGGCTGTATTACATAAAGTGGCCTGGGGGCGCAAGGGGCATGTGCACTCGCTTTCGGCACCCCTGAGGCACTTTAGTATGCAGAAGTGGCTGTCGTCACGTGGGGCCCCTTCTGCAATACAGATAGTGTCAGTACACATGTAGTGCTTCCTCTATCCTAAAAGGGCATTCCATAATTTAAATAGGGTTGGGGCCACATGAAAATGATGCAAACATTTTGCCTCTGTGCCCACGCTGCATTATAGATGCAGAGGCTGAGACAAAGAGGCCATCAGGAGATATACTGATTGCACCTCAGTGAGATGGCACACAGTCAGTGCACCCATCTTAAGGGGGAAAGAAGATCCTATGAACCCCTAAAGCACCTCCCTTTATTCAGGTACCCAACTTCTCTTTGTAGGAGGATCTCTGTTCTCCTTGAAAGTGTAGGCAGGGTGCCACCTTCACTGTGGAAGGCAGACCGGGAGCTACAATCAGCTGGTCTGTCTTTCACTAATGATTAGAACAAATCTGAGGTAGCTATGCTTAATGTTTGCACACCCATCAATTGTGTTAGGCAATTGTACCAATGTCCAATCTCATGAACAAGACACTATAAGTCCTTTACAGTGATGCTTCCGTGATGACAGCACCCAGCCACCTAGGATGCACCTCGTCGTACTATGGAACAGTCCGGACAACTTATACAAAAAAGACATTGAAGCACACACTCTGCTGTTTCACTGCAATCCCTGATAAGAAAGTCCAGTGTGGGTGTAGATTATATTGAATTCTTCTTCTTTATTCACAACCAGGCTGTGTACATGTTATGATTGGTTTTGCCAACATGAAGTGATGACATGTGTTTCATACTCCAGGCTTTTTCAAGGCTGCAAAACCATAAATCCCAATTAAAAACAATTTGATGGTGTAAACCTATAGCACACATCGATTCCATGTGTCTATGTGCCACCATGCGGAAAAAGCCCCAGAAAAGTGAAAAGAGCTCATGGTGAGGTGCTCTTGTCAAGGATCACTACTTCTGTCTTGTCGGTGTAGAGTTTGAGAATGTTGGCTTTCATTCTGCCAGCAACTTCAGCCATGCAGGTGGTTAATTTGTTTCTTGTGTTAGAGGTCTTAGGCAAAGAGAGAGCATTATTTGCATGTTGCCAGCATAGTAGAGGATGTTGATGTTGTGTACACGAATGACAATGGCCAAAAGTATAATGTATGCGTTGAAGAGGATGGGGTAGAGTGATGAATCTTGAAGCAACAGTTACCCAGTTGCACCTCTACAAACCTTTGTAAGTATGAGGGATCTTGTCACCTCTATTATTTATGCTGGCCAAGGAACAATAATATTAATTTCCTCACTCTCCCACTACTCAACATTCAGCTTGGATCAGGAAGGCCTGGACTAGGGGTAATGAAGATTACCGTAAATAACCAGGCCATTAGCTTCTCACCCATTTCCCTCGACACAGTCCTTAAAGATTAAGTTGATACCAAAGCTAATCATTTAGCTTCAACTCCCCTTAAGATGAAAAATTAACCATATATCATAACAGTTGAAAAGTAAGTTTTACTCACTTCCTTCTCATTTGAATACTGCACACTGTACTGTGATACCAAATAAACCAGAGGCAATATTTCCAATAGCAGCCTATAATGCCTCATGAAGATATGAAGGCTAGCCCATGTGGCAGCATTACATATATCACTGATTGATGCTCCCTTAAACATGGCCCATTGGGTCGCTACAACCCTATTTGATCTCTGTAAGAAGAAAGCCAGCTGAACAATTAAAAACTTGCCGCAAAATATCCTCAACAAAAGTTCTGATCGCAAAAGGGCCCTTATTTCCCCAGTTCTTCTCCCCAAGGAGATAGCAATCAAAAGCAATACTTTATAAGAGACATATTTCATGTGATTTTTGGAGTGCTTGTAAAACAAATGGTAAATTCCAAGACAGAGAATGAACCACTGATCTTTTGAGAAAAATAGCTTCTTAACAATTTTTTTGCTATCAGGTTTATGACCACAAATTGTGGGCTTCTGAACACTCTTACTACTGCCCACTGTGCTCTGAGCATGGAGACCGCAAGACTCACCTGAAATCCATCTTTTAAACAATCCGAACCTACAGCTGGTTCACAGGAGATTGTGTTTAAGTGTCAAGTTAAACACCATTTCTCAAAGTTCTGCCAAAGTCTCAAACAAGACTTAAGTGTAGATGTATTCTTAGCCTTTTGAATATGCTCTGTTTCTTCTAGTAAGCATTCCAAACTCTCTAGGTACTCCCGTTCAACCACATACCCCCATCTGTAGATGGTTCAAAGCTGACTGAGACATATAGCTGTTCCTCACAAACCAAGGATACACTAGTATCATCCATTGATCCGGAACCGACAAGTGGAGAAGCAGGGGGCACTATGGATGCCACTTCCACTAGGGGGGTATGTTGGAAAACGAGGCAGCATCTGTGAGGCCTGCACAAATAACATGACTACATTTGTCCTTCGCTGGGAACCAAACACCCAATTGTAGCGCCTGACTCTCAGAGGGTAGCGTTGCAGAGCAGTCTGAGGCTTACTCAAGGGAG
Source organism: Triturus cristatus (assembly GCF_964204655.1). Lineage (NCBI taxonomy): Eukaryota > Metazoa > Chordata > Amphibia > Caudata > Salamandridae > Triturus > Triturus cristatus. Next base: position 746,125,890 of record NC_140583.1, read on the forward strand.
GTGGTGTGGGCTAGTAATCACCATTTGCAGGTGCGCAAAAATAACACTCAATAATTGATTGTCCAGTCTTTACTTTGCTTTATAAAAGTAAGAGTACATTTATTAAACACACACACCACTCAATACTATGCACCAATTTACAAATATACATAAGCTGTTGGAATTACTTTGTGACATTGCATAACATCTCCACCGCAACAACAGGGGGGGATGGGGTCTAGTACCACCTCTCCCATGTATGCACATCATCTTGCCCCCAATGCAGTTGGTTGAACATAACCTGGGGCGAGGGCCCGGCACACTAGCACCATCCCAGTGGCGACACCCCCACCCCAATATCTCAACAAGCATTTAAAATAGGTAACCCTGCCTTGGTGACATATAACCCTGACTGAGCATGTCCTACTGACCATAAAGTATGCACCTCTATATCTTAAGGGTAGCAGTCTGGGTTCTTCACCTAAGCGCAGCAGCAAGAATACATGTTTAAGCAACACTTTAGAATGACAGTACTCATCACATTTGTGGATCACTAGAATGTATTGCAATTGCAGCCCGTAAAGGCATCACAGATAAAATCATAGGATTACGCATATACAACCAGACACCCTAGGAGGAATGTCTGGCAACATAACCCCACTTTGCTTATGACATCACCTCACATGTACTTCACATTAAAAACATGAACTTTAGTCCCTCTAAAAGAAATAACCTTTAGTAAATGCATTTCTGGTGCAGATACACCTCTTCACCTCCAGGGGATGCCCTTCTCCAGACATCCCCAACTGAGCCCTTCATTCCATGATGCACTTTGCAATTCACCCTCAGCTATAGAACAAAAGCTCCAGCCCAGAAGTAGTTAAATGCTGGCTGAGCCCTTGTGGGGTTATTCTTTCAAATCCCCAAGACACTTAGGGTGGGACTTTTCTCTTCGTGCAGGGGGGGAAGACTGCGCCTCTCCAGCAGCTCCCACAGCACCTTCACATTCATTTGGTGGTGACCCCGTTCTCCTGGGGCCACCACAAGCAAAGAACACACTTGTTTGACCCTGCAGGCCGGTCCTGGCCTGCAAGGCATTATGGGTAGGCTTGCATATGGAAGCAGCGGCTCTCCCGCTGTGCTGGGGAGAGCCGCGATCATCTTTATAGCACTCCGCATCGCCTCCTGGGCCTCAGTGAGGGGCCCGGTCCCACCCAGACCCCCATGTGAGGGTACGGCTTGGGGAGCCCACCCCCGGCCGATCTGCTTCATTTTCGCGGGCCCGGTCTCACCCGGGCCCCGTGCAACTCCTCCTCGGTTGCGGGGGTTGGGGGTCCCGGTCCCACCCGGGACCCCAGCAGGTATCCTCGAGGGAGGGCAGCACAGGGAGCCCACCCCCGGCTGCCCCCTCCCGCTCACTGTGTGGCCCGCACCTGCATGTGCGGCCGCAGGAGCTGGCACAGTCTTCTGGTCTACCCGCGCGGGTGGGCAGACACAGAGGCTCCTGCCAGTCCGGTGGCCGGCGGGGAAGTGCGACGGCATTCCCCCACCTCCCTCCATGTTCGGGGCCTGGGGATGGGGTCCCAGGCCCCCTTCATGACTTCGGGACCCCTGAATGGGGTCCCGGTCCCATGCCTCCCTCTTCACGGGGAGCGCCCCTGCCTTCCCTGGCTTCACGGGCTCGCTGGGGGGCTAAGGTGGGCTCCTGGAACCCCCTCCTTCAATTTTCATGGGGAGCGTGATGGCGCTCCCCGACTTTGCTTCGGGGCCTGGAGATGGGTCCCGGGTCCCGGGCCCCTGGACCTCTTTACGGAGGGGGGGCGCTCCCCCTTTCTCCAGCTTCCGTGCGGCAGCCCCCGGGACTTGACCCACCCCGGGGTCCTGATGGTGACCGCCGCCCCATGTGTTTCATCTTCGGTCCCAGGCGGGGTCAAAGGTCGCCTACCTTCTGGGGGGAATATCTAGGCCCCCCGGAGTCTGATTTGCATCCTTTTCATGTCCTCTCGCTCCTCTCGGTCAGCCCCAGCCACTGGAAACACTCTCCTTGGCCCTCGGGGCCTGTGAGGCGGGCCATTCTGCAGGGAGTGCTCTTCACTGGCTCCCTGCGCCAGCCTTTTGCCTTATTCTCCTCCTGGGCCTCTCTTCTCCCTGCTCATAGGCCCCTGCTTTTGCGCACCGGTCCTGGGATCTTCTTCTGGCGCCATTAGGGCCTGGGGGCAGTCAGGGGGTCTCCCCTTCCAACTGCCCATTGTCAGGCTCCAGCACCTATCGCCTCCTTAGACCACACCCCAGAGAGAGCTTCTCTTCCTCTGCAAACACTTTTTAAAAGTTGAGTAGGGGGCTGGCAGGAAGTCTCTGTTGGTCCTATCAAACAGCGACACATCACTTCCCTGCCCCTGTTCCTCCTTCTTGTCCAGCCTCTGGGCTTGTTCAAAATGGCATCGTCCAGGGTCTCTGGCCACATCTCTGAAGCCATTTCCCCCCACGCTGCCTTCCCTCCTTGGTGCAGCCTGGTGCCTGGCACCCAGTGACAGTGGTTGATGGATTGGCCTGTAGCTCCACCTATATCCTTTCCCTTGGAGGGAAGATCTTCGCTCTGGGAAGAAATGTAATTAATCTAACCTGCCAGGGCAAGACCCCAGCCAGGGACTCAGAGAAATATGACATTTCTGGATGACCCAAAAGCAGTACAAATATGACTTTGGACTCTGCAGAATATTTCTTTTCACATCCGCTACAATGGACTTTAGTGCGTGTCTGGAATCTGTAGGCCTTGTGGAAGTCACTCTAGCCATGGGCCCCACATCACCAAAGGGGAATAATGAAGTAAAAACACAGTAAAACACACTGGGCCCGATTCACAGAACTAACTTAAGACAAAATCCTAAACTTACTACCATTTTGGTATTCACAGAAGGCACTTACTCATTTTGGTATTCACAGAAGGCACTTACTCATTTCGGTATTCACAGAAGTTAGGAGTCCTAACTTTAGGACTCCTAAATGCCTTCTGTGAATACCGAAAGTCTTAAAATTAGGATTTTTCGCAGTTTAGTAGTAGTATAGTTAGGACTCCTAACTTTAGGACTCCTAAATGCCTTCTGTGAATACCGAAAGTCTTAAAATTAGGATACTACCTGGCAGAAGTCCACCTCCTGCCTCGAGCTAGGGGATCACCCCCATGGTCCTGGTCCTGGAGTTCAAGTCCCACAGGGCCTACCTGACTGGTCACCAGCCACCTGACCATGACACCTCAGGGTCCACCACTAACCCTTCACCTGGAACTAGAGAGCACATCGCCCCCACTCAGATCTCCACTGGGTCAGTTACCTAGCCCACCTAGGGTACCTAGGGGCAACCACTACACACCATCACTCAAGAACTACCCTCCCTGGGGGCCACCCACTACCAGGGGCCACCCCTGGGTTGCTCACCTCCCCACCAGTTAACCTGGGGGACCTGCCGGACACCCAACTCTACCACACCCTCTTCCCACCGTGATGTAGGTATCAGTTGTTGTCCCTATCTCTTGAGGAGACACCCTCCTCATGCAGGTGTAATGTATGTAGTGTTAGGGTTCAAAGGTGTACAATATGGCTTAGAACATTTGTATGCAATCATTTCCTGGAAAGCACCATCCCGCTAGCACATGATAATCAACATAGCGCGGTCATATCAATAGAGTTTACATTTAAACCATAATAACTTCACATGACACATATGGGCGCGGGGCTTTCCTTTCCCACACCTTTAGTTCACATAACCAAAACTTTGAACCCTTCTCAGAGCCTTGCGCTCTTCCATTTGCTCATTGCTGCATAGGTAATGTGTGGCAAAACGGGACTTAACAAATGCTATAAATGCGCACCAGAATGGGATACTATGTTTCCCGCCGCTAGACACCAATGTTGGAAAACAAGGCAGAATCTGTGAGGCCTGCACAAATAACATGACTACATTTGTCCCTCACTGGGAACCAAACACCCAATTGTAGCGCCTGACTCTCAGAGGGTAGCGTTGCAGAGCAGTCTGAGGCTTACTCAAGGGAGGTGGTGTGGGCTAGTAATTACCATTTGCAGGTGCGCAAAAATAACACTCAATAATTGATTGTCCAGTCTGTACTTTGCTTTATAAAAGTAAGAGTACATTTATTAAACACACACACCACTCAATACTATGCACCAATTTACAAATATACATAAGCAGATGGAATTACTTTGTGACATTGCATAACATCTCCACCCCTCCCGCAGGGGGGGTGGGGTCTAGTACCACCACTCCTATGTATGCACATCATCTTGCACCCAATGCAGTTGCTTGAACATAACCTGGGGCAAGGGCCCGGTGCACCAGCACCATCCCAGTGGCGACCCCCCCCCCCCCCAATATCTCAACAAGCATTTAAAATAGGTAACCCTGCCTTGGTGACATATAACCCTGACTGAGCATGTCCTACTGACCATAAAGTATGCACCTCTATATCTTAAGGGTAGCAGTCTGGGTTCTTCACCTAAGCGCAGCAGCAAGAATACATGTTTAAGCAACACTTTAGAATGACAGTACTCATCACATTAGTGGATCACTATAATGTATTGCAATTGCAGCCCCTAACGGCATCACAGATAAAATCATAGGATTACGCATATACAGCCAGACAACCTAGGAGGAATGTCTGGCAACATAACCCCACTTTGCTTATGGTATCACCTCACATGTACTTCACATTGAAAACATGAACATTAGTACCTCTAAAAGAAATAACCATTAGTAAATGCATTTCTGGTGCAAATACACCTCTTCACCTCCAGGGAATGCTCTCCTCCAGACATCCCCAACTCAGTCCTTCATTCCATGATGCACTTTTGAATTCACACTCAGCTGTAGAACAAACGTTCCAGCCCAGAAGTAGTTAAATGCTGGCTGAGCCTTTGAGGGGTTATTCTTTCATATCCCCAAGACACTTAGGGTGGGACTTTTATCTTCGTGCAGGGGGGGGAGACTGCAGCTCTCCAGCAGTTTCCCCAGCACCTTCACATTCATGTGGTGGTGAACCCGTCCTCCTGGGGCCACCACAAGCAAAGAAAACGCTTGGTTGACCCTGCGGCCGGTCCTGGCCTGCAAGGCATTATGGGTAGGCTCGCATTAGGAAGCAGCGGCTCCCCCGCTGTGCCGGGGACAGCCGCGATCATCTTTATGGCGCTCCACGCCGCCTCCTGTGCCCCAGACCCCCAGGTGAGGGTAAGTCACGGGGATACCACCCCCGGACGATCTGCTTCATTTTCGGGGGCCCGGTCCCACCCGGGCCCCGTGCAACGCCTCCTCGGTTGCGAGGGTTGGGGGTCCGGGTCCCACCCTGGACCCCTGCAGGCCATCCTGGAGGGAGGGCAGCACAGGGAGCCCACCCCCGGATGCCTCCTCTGGCTCGGCCGTGGGAGCTGGCACAGTCTTCTGGACTGCCCGCACGGGCGGGCAGACACGGAGGCTCCAGCCGGTCCGGTGGCCGTCGGGGGATTGCGACGGCACTCCCCCACCTCCCTCCATCTTTGGGGTCTGCGGATGGGGTCCCAGTCCCCCTCCATGACTTCAGGGCCCAGGGACGTGGTCCCGGGCCCCCGCCTGCCTCTTCCCAGGGAGCGCGCCTGCGCTCCCCATCTTCACGGGCTCACTGAGGGGCCAGGGTGGGATCCTGGCACCCCCTCCTTCAATTTTCATGGGGAGCGTGACGGCGCTCCCCGACTTTGCATCGGGGCCTGGGGATGGGGTCCCGGGACCCAGGACCTCTTCACGGAGGGGGGCGTGAACGCGCTCCCCCCTTCTTCAGCTTCGGTGGTGCAGCCCCCGGGCCTGATGGTGACCAACGACAGAGCCCCATGCGCTTCATCATCGGTCCCAGGCGGGGTCAAAGGTCGCCTACCTTCTGGGGGGCATATCTCGCCTCCCCCCCGGATTCTGATTTGCGTCCTTTTCGTGTCCTCTCGCTCCTCTCGGCCAGCCCCAGCCACTGGAAACACTCTCCTTGACCCTCGGGGCCTGTGAGGCGGGCCATTCTGCAGAGAGTGCTCTTCACTGGCTCCCTGCGCCAGCCTTTCGCCTGATTATCCTCCTGGGCCTCTCTTCTCCCTGAGCATAGGCCCCTGCTTCTGCGCACCGTTCCTGCGCTCTTCTTCTGGCGCTGTTAGGGCCCTGGGGGGCAGTCAGGGGGGTCTCCCCTTCCAACTGCCCATTGCCAGGCTCCAGCACCTTTCGCCTCCTTAGACCACACCCCAAAGAGAGCTTCTCTTCCTGTGCAAGCACTTTTTAAAAGTTGAGTAGGGGCCTGGCAGGAAGTCTCTGTTGGTCCTATCAAACAGCGACACATCACTTCCCTGCCCCTGTTCCCTCCTTCTTGTCCAGCCTCTGGGCTTGTTCAAAATGGCGTTGTACAGGGTCTCTGGCCACATCTCTGAAGCCCCTTCCCCCCACGCTGCCTTCCCTCCTTGGTGCAGCCCGGTGCCTGGCACCCAGCAACAGCGGTTGATGGATTGGCCTGTAGCTCCACCTATCTCCTTTCCCTTGGAGGGAAGATCTTCGCTCTGGGAAGAAATGTCATTAATCTAACCTGCCAGGGCCAGACCCCAGCCAGAGACTCAGAGAAATATGACATTTCTGGATGACCCAAAAGCAGTACAAATATGACTTTGGACTCTGCATAATACTTCTTTTCACATCCGCTACAATGGACTTTAGTGCATGTCTGGAATCTGTAGGCCTTGTGGAAGTCACTCTAGCCATGGGCCCCAGAACCCCATAGGGGAATAATGAAGTGAAAACACAGTAAAACGTCACCACCCAATTCGGCATAAGTCCTGCCAAACCATTCAATTTGTAGCTGCTCCTGGACTGCGCACGCTAGGAATCTCCCCTGTGCATACCATACATGTATGCACATGCATGTACACATGTGTCTGCATGTAACCAGCCCAGTGCCCCATACTCAAGCTGCTGCGCAGCAGCCTAGTCAAACCAGGGGGACACCAGTAAAATCCCCATGCAGTCTCTTACATCCTGAGTTCACTGTGGGTGAGTCCCACTTATGAGGCTCCCCCACAGCAAAAGCTCAACAATTAGGTGCTCGAAAAGCGAACAAAATCCAGGCGGCTCAGAGTGTCAGAACCACCTTCTAACAGGATACCAACAGAACATTTACGTGAGCCTTCTTCACTTTCTTGAATGCCCTCAACTCTAGGGGAAAAGGAGGAAAGAGAAAAAATAGTGCATCTACCTTCCAACCTTTCTGACAGGGTATTTTGACACAGAACCAAAGTTGACGTACATTCTCTCTGCCTGCAAAACAGTCCACCTCTATTTTCTTTCTGCACTATTTGGTGGATTATTGTTAAAATAGGGCTGCTCAGATGACCTGCAGGCTCAGTCTCCTTTCCTGAAGGATGGGCTGCCTCCCAGGCCCAAGGGCATTTCTCCTGCGCCACAAGTCACAGTGCATGAATCTTTGACCACCCATGATAGTTGACATATGCTAACATCACCTGGCTATCTCTCTTGAGCTGAACATTGTGACCCCTCACCAGAGAAGCAAAATGCAACTCAGTCCAACTGGAGGACCAAACTCGTTGATTCTCGGACCACTACCCCTGTGCTGACTTGATGTCTATTATCGCTCCCCAACCCATGTGCATCTGTCATCAGCATTTTTGGGAGAAGGCCGTCCAGAGGGAACCCCTTCTCCAGATAATCTGAGTTTAATCACCACTGTAGTGCTTAAAATATTTCTGGCTAAATTGGAGCTCTGTGCTCGAAATGTTGTGAATTGGAAGCCTAATGCCAAAGTAAATGATTTACTATTGGGTAAAAATGGAGTCTGGCCCAAGGTATAATCCTCACTGATTAAGCCCTTAAACCTTGCATTTTTAACCAGCTCTTGCCTGTTGAGAATGTCTAAGTTAGTGGAGATTAAATGTTTGATCCTAGCTTCTGGAACAGATCAGTCATTAAAATATTTGAAAATTAGAATACCTTTTGCATGTAGCAACTCCACCAACAGAGCAAATCAGTACCTTGGTAAAGACCCTTCGACACTTGGAGAGGTGGTCAATCCAAAGGCCAGGACCTGAAACTGATAATGATCATCTTGAATCACAAATCAGAGCTACGTCTAAAGCACCTGAAGTATTAGAATGTGCAGATATGCATCTGTGAAATCCAGCGATACTAGAAAGTCTTCATTTTTTAGATACTGGAATTCAGTCTGTAATAACATCATCTTGTATCCCAAAAATGGAATAAAGGTGTTCACTGTCTTTAGATCCAAGACTGGTCTGAGGCGCCCAGATACCTTTTGAACCAAAAAGAGGATTGAGTAGAATCCTTTTACCCACTGTGAGGGCGATACAGTAATCACTGACCACTGTACTAGAGCCTGAACTTGCTCTAGCAAAGCATGCTTCTTCACCTGATCCTTCAGCAGAGGTGTAGTTAAAAATAATCATATTTGGTAGCGCAGTTGAAAAATACTCAGGACCCTCTGATCCGAAATTGACTGTTTAGACTTCTCCTGGAAAGCAGTCAGTTGTTTCCTAGCATAGTCATGACTTCAGAGGTGGATTGTAAGTCACTTTTGCTTGAGCCCAGGACTTTTCAGAAGGACAGACCTGCCACGTCCCCTGACCTCAATAGAGTTGGTTCATCCATTTAGCGTGAAAGGCTGCACCCTTGTCACTGATTTTGAAGGAGCAATTATATTTTTGTCCTTTACCGATTTTTTTTAACAGAGTCTCTAACTGGTTACGGAACAACTTCAACACAGTGAAGGCAATATCCATCAAGAGGTTTTTTTGTGACGCATCCACCTTCCAAGACCTCAACCAAATTTGTCTTCTCACAGCAATTGAAGACCCAGGTACTGCTGCCCCCAATGAGTCAAATGTTATATCTGAAAAAAGTGGACTTGCAGTTCCATGATTAATACGGAAGAGGTTACCTCCACACCGTGTTCTCTTTGCTCCGCTAAGTTAGGAAAATCATTCACTAGGGAGTGAGTGGCATACATGGCATATGCAGAGACTCTGTAAGAGAAGTTAGAGGCCAAGTATACCATTTGATCACAACTTCCACTCTCTGATCGACTGGATCAGACAGTGCTTCCTTCTCTGATACAACAGTGTCTTGTGATGAAAGTCCTTCCATTAATGAGTCCATCTTCACCTGCAAAGTGAAGTCTTCAGCAAACACTTGTAGTGGGTATCTTTTGGCAAAAAATCTGGGAAAGGTATGATTGTAAATATTCTTCCTTTCGTTTGCCATCTTTTTCCTTATGGCTCTGTGTAGAGATAAACTTTCAGGCTCTTCCCTCTGATATTGCATAACCCCTCCTCACCTTCTTAGGAAGGGGTATCTGACATACCAAATTTTGTCTTAACTGGTGGACCACCTCTTTCAACTCCATCCTTGAACAAATATGCCCTTAATTTTCTCCTCCACTGCATTCTGATTGTTGTCAAGAGAGGACATATGCAGTCGTTTTGTCAATGACGGTCTCTCTCCGGTTTCATATGTTGCTGAGACTGTCTATTAAGTTAGGCACTGAATGTTTTCCATCCTATGAGCCTGTGAAGAGGACTGTTCCTCCTCCTGCTCAGAGTCACTCAGAACATGGTGTGTTTTGGAAGCACTCTTTCTTACATCAGTCCTGGAGCTCAAGTAATAACACTGTTACAAATAATGTGTCTACTGCTGGCAAGCAAACATTCCCTTATGTGGGCTCAGCTGTTTTTAACTATCACTACTTGCGCTACTCGCAAGACAGCTGCCATGTGGAAGTAAGAAGGCGGTCCCACAACTTTTTAAATCGTGTTTCTGACTCCTCTTGTCAATAAACAGGGTTGGAGAACTCAGTAATATGCACCTCGCTGATACCAATTATGTATGCATATTAAGTCTCCTAGAGCTGGACCCAATGCATTGCCTAGTAACGCAGCCTCCCAAGCAGTGCTGTGTGGACTCCATACTTGTAAAGACCACAGGTCATGATACACATGAAAACAAGCAATATTCTTAAACAAAAAAATGGGACCCTTCTTACTTGATTTTGTCTGTGTCTTCCCAGAAAGAAGAAAAACAGGAATCCGTCATGGGATACTTCCTTTTCTATGGCATGGTGGCAGGGGAAAGAAGGAGGCCATCCAGGGTGGGAGTAGTAGTTTTTTTGCTTGGTGATCTTCTGCCGGACTCTTTAAGGACTGTGCTGAGGAAGGACGAGGAGATAATGGAGTCACAGGAATGGTGCTGCACCCAGTGGGCTATTTACTAGTCGAAGAGCAACAATATGCTTGCTGCCCCCTTTAATGTAACCTTCCGTTCAATTTGGACAACTTAAATTATGTGGAGCAGATATCGTCAGACTTGTGCGCCATTTCTCAGTGGGAATACACAATAGACAGATGCAGGGTGGTTTCTAATATCTACTACAGTAGACAGGTGTTTACTCAACTTTTTCCTCATCCTATCATTGAGATTGTTTTCTACTAGCCACTATTTGATTAATTTTACTATCAAAGCAGACCAGGTAAAAAGACAACCTCTAAATACTCTTGAAAGTGTGTTTTGTTTGTTGATGATCTTTTAGAATCCTCTTCTACTTCTGGTAAAGTCACAGACTATCCCCACTACACATGTCTGTCTGTACCTCAGAGAGCCTAAAGAGCTGCCACAGACAATCTGTTTCTAGGCAGCAGCAGAGAATGTTACTAGAACAACCCTAATTGAAACCAACATGTTCCCTTCTCTCACACAGTACAGCACCCAGTGTGTCTCTGGCTGCGTGTGTCCCCAGGGCCTGGTGTCTGATGACCGAGGAGGATGCATCAAGGAAGAATTGTGCCCCTGCATTCACAATGAGGTGCCCTACCATTCAGGAGACAAGATCCGAGTCAACTGCAACACTTGGTACGTAGGACACACATTGCTTACTATTTAAAACCTCCCCTTCTAGCAGCAAGAAGAAAACAAATTGAGGAAGAAAGCTTCCACCACAGAGACCCCCCATGGACTCATCACGTTTAGGGAGCAAACCCCTTATTCCGCATGTTTAGCTACATGGAGGAGCACGTCACACAGTCTTAACAAGTAGCAGAGGAGGCATGGGCTGCTGAAACATAAGGACAATCCCAGACAGACCTGTACCGCAATAATGAATGAGTCTGAGATGAAGACAGTAAGGGGAGACGGGCCAAAAATGTCAACTATGATGGTTGTAAACTACAAGGAATTGTACTAAATACTGGTCGCAATTTGTAACTAGTATTTTTACTATCAGTATATGATGTTATGGAATAATTTTATGACCTATGTACTGGTAGGTCAGTTTGTAAATTTAAGATTATGAGTGGGTCCTAATCTGACATATCTCATGCATATCAAAGTGGCAGGTCATAAATTGCCCCTCAGCCCGACTTGTGGTTATCATAGTGATGGTGGCTTGTTAGGGTTAGAAGACCATGATGTCTGTAATCGCCTATAGGGGTTGTAAACCATAAGAAACATAGGGCCAAATGTATTAAATACTAGTCACAATTTGCGACCTCTAGTTTTACTATCAGCAAAGAATGCTATGAACTAATTTTATCACTTACGTACTAATAGGTTAATTTGTAAAAATGTATAAAATGATAATTAGGAGTGGGTCATAATTCGACCCATCTCAAAAATATTAATGAGGCAGGACACAAATCGCTTCTGGTAAATCTGGGAATGTTCAAAAAATCAAAGGAGGGAGTGAAGAGGAAAAGGTAGAATCGTCCTCCTCTTGATACTGTTATCCAACATAGGGATTCTACAATGTGTTATGTGAATATATATGCACCCATGTGTGTGCTGCTATTTTTATTTTTATTTGAAGTGTTTAGTCAAACGTGAAAAATGGTGCAAAAGGATCAGAGCTCCTTCTCTCAATTTGTGGGAAGGCCAATGTTTCAAAAAAATTGTAAAATACCCCTCACACACTGAAACCTGATTCAGTGTCATGCTTCATCATTGGGGTCTTCCCACCCCTCTACGGGACGGGGCGTGCTACGACTTACGTAGACTCAGGAGCACTTTATTCAGTGATTGGTGAGTATGTGTAGTGCGTGGGATCGTGAAAAGAAAATGTGAGATGGTTAAAAATTCTCTGGCTAGTGGAACGAAAATACTTTATTGTCTTCCCTGGCTGAGAATAGTAAAAGTGGGGAGGTGTAGATGGTGTACTATAATGAGTCACCTCCTACTAGGTCGACATGTTTCAGAAGCCATCCCCGTGGCTTTCTTCCTCAGGACCAAAAAAACGATCCCTGTTACACCTCAATGGGTGATAGAATAAATGTACATATGCCTGATAGTCACAAACACGGTCCTTTGGTCCCTGTTATGGGAGTAGAAAAATATACCACTTGTATATCTTAAGAACCTGAAAAGAAAAATATTTTGGATAAATCATGGCTTTCATCATTTATCTTTATCTATTCACATCACCATCACGTGGAAAGATTTAAGCTTTTTTGTTATATATTTCTCTTGTGCAACTCTTTTGTAGGTAATGGTACCATTTCGTAAATATCCTCTACTCTCTATCATACATATGTATCTCCTAGCAAGATACATCTTATGTTACAATACATTCATACATAAAGGAAGTATATGTACACTCTGTGCCCCAAAAGGTTACACATTAATGATCACAGGAGTGGGCCATAATTCGACCCATCTCATAAATATTAATGAGGCAGGACACAAATCGCTTCTGGTAAATCTGGGAATGTGTCAATAAGCATGAGAGTTGCATTGGAACTCCCATGCATCGCACATGGGACGCCTTCCCAGGGCAGAGTAAGGCAATACAGCGATTTGTGCTGCGTTGCCTTACTCAGATTTATGGAGCAACTCTGGGCGACCCAAACTGGCATTGTGTGGCTTCATAAATCTAAATTAAGGTTTGCATGCACCACGTTGCATGGTGCAAGTGTGAAACATTATGTTAGCAAGAAGAAATGAAGATCAATGTAGGAGAATGACTACCAACAAGCTGCAAACAAAGAGGGGAACATGATGATGCTATCATGAATGCAAGGTTCATACCACTCAGTCTATCAAAGATATGGGTTATAATAATTGATACATGTTTTGCGATATTTAGTAATGAAGAATGGAGAGATTGGAGCAACTGAATCAATTGGGACAAGAAAAATCATTCCCTTGTTGAAAGGCTGCACTTCGGCTTCTGTAGTAAAGCACTCCTTCCACTTCTTTCAGACAAAAAATCCATCAAGGCTCAACCCTACCAAGTTTAAGGCTATAGTTCAATCTTTATTTTCTTCATGTCAGGTGATTAACCTCATGTCTGTTAATTTGTTAATGCCAAGATGGTGTGTTACATAGGTATAACTACCATCATGGTCTCAAATGGCTCTAATATATTCTGAAATACGCTCTTCTAAAGTATTTATGGTGCTACCAAAGTGCATTTTTGTATAGTGTAAAAGGTAAACCCTAGATGTGGTTTTATCGGAGATAAAAAGTTAATGCCATGGCATTTAGAATACCTAAAGTGGTACCACTTTGATTCACTTTAGCACTTCACAACGGCCCGATTTGTGACTTCCCTCCTGTAGTTCGAGCATCCAAGTAGCAGCTTGTGACTTGGGCGAAGAGCAGCAGCGGGTAGCAGATGGACTTTTAAAAATTCTACTGTTACTTGGGGTTCCCAGGCAGGATCTCCATGACAACAGAGCAGAATTTAGAGAATGCTAATATCATGGAACAGTCCCTAAGTTCCATGATTCTGTACCTTGAATTTATTAATGCACAGATTGCTTACCGGTTATCTTAATTTTATTTCCTTGTTGCAAGATGTATGCCCGCCCACACTTTCAGTTGAGTCCCCAGTGCTTAGTTATGAAATGACGTGACATAATTGTGGTCCACATTTATGGTCTGATGTGATGGGGAGAGGCCTGAAAGAGGGGACAGAAGAGAAGGGTAGGAAGTAATTTTTTTTTTTTGGGGGTGGGGGGGCTATACCATGTAGTATCCGATGGGGACATGAACACATCTCATATATAAAGTAATGGGTAGAGGAGTTATTGAGGAGGTATTAAAACTATTTGCAGTCTGCTTTGTAGTTAGGAGCTCTCGAGATAGAGGCTGCACGTTTCACTGCCCTAGTCAGTGCCACCTAAGTGCCAATTCATTTACATTTGCAAGTGAGTATTGTTTTATGGTCAAAATCCTCCTCCACCAATTGTCTATGAATCATTTCCATTGGCATTCTATTTTTCAATTCATTGAGGTCGGAGCGGCGTGCTTGTTCGGTGACCTTACAAGATGTCGGGTTGTCATGCTCCTTTACTGTGTAAACCATTTTCTTTCAGGAAGTATATAATGCAAAGAAGACTGAGGCTATATCAAGTTCAATTACGCAGACCTAGGTTTCTGGATGTGTATGCTTTGCTGTAGACCTTCATTAAATCACAACTCATTTTTGAAGCCAGTACATTCCTTGCCACACTTTTACCATAACATCGGTATTATAATCTCCTTTCCTTTCCTTTGTCATCGTTCCTCACGGTTGGTACGTTCCAACCCCCCCTCTTGGTACAGCCTATGAAGATGACAGGAGTGCACCTTAGAATGTTGGGACTGTGGGGCTGAGGAGCGCCAGGCTAGGCAGCTTGAGATTTTGTCTTAATAAACTACGTTTCATTTATCTGCTTTTGTGAATCTTTTACAACAATTTGGCGACGACTGGAAGGGAGCTGCGCAGGGGACAGCTGAAAAATCTCACCCCTGTTTTTGCCAGCCTATTCATTTTTGCGTCCTACGTTTCTGCTTCATCGTCACTTCAGTGCTGTAAAAGTGCCCTGCAAGAGCGGAACATAAGGTAATGCCTACCTCAACTTCGCATCAAGATCGCTGCGCAGGGTCAGCTGGTTGGTGAGAGGACATTCCCAGTGAGGATTTCATCATAAGCACAGTGTCGTGCCAATGCCGACCGGAGTAGCTTTTCATCTCAAGTAAATGTCGAAGTTTGAGTAGTGTTTCCTGTCAGCGATGGGAGGAGGTTCTTCTTTGGCATAGCCGTCACGCTGAGGGAGCAGTGTCTCTTGACGTGAGGACACCAGTTCTGAGGGAGTGTTCCGACGTCATTGCATGTTTGGTCATCGCGTCGAAACCCATTCAACGCTGTGTGAACAGTGTTTTAGGTCAGCGCTTGCTCTTTCATCACTCCGCCACGGGCAGTTCTGAGGAAGTGTTCCGACGTCAGCGCATGGTTTGTCATCGCGCCGAAACCCATCAACACTGTGCGAACAGTGTTTTTGGTCAGCACTTGTTCTTTCTTCGCACCACCACCATCCCTTCGCAAGAGGACGCGGTGGGTAGTGTTTTCTGTCAGCGCATTGCTTTTATCGCGCTGCTCTTCAAGTCGCACGGTGTCCATCAGCTGCGCAAGATTTTTAGTGATCCGTCACTGGAATTTCTGTCAAAGTCGGTGGGTCCAAGGAACATCCGGGCACTGTTTGCTTTCTCATCAATCACTCACAGCAAACAGCTATCGGCAGCAAGATCCTTTCCTACAAGTAAGTGGTCATACTACACGCTGACAGGCACACCTTGCCTGTAACATTCTAAATCTGCTTCAAAGTGCTATCGCTGGCAGGCACAGCTGGTTGGGGTGCAGTTTTGTGTTATTGCCTGCCTGCTTTATTCTGTCTGTACCACAGAGAGATATTGAGTGCGGACAACGACACGCTGACAGGCACAGCTAGCCTGAAGTGTTCCTGCACTGTTTTGTTGTGTATATCGCTGGCAGACACAGCTTTATTTTGCAGTTTTCGTGACTCTTTGTGTGGATACGTTTTCTTTACCTCTGGTGGGAATCCTCACCTTCGCTCAGGAAACGTAGGGGCATATTATCAAGAAACGGCTTTAAAATTATCGCCGCTTTAGCGGCAGAAAACTGCCGCTAAAGCAGCGATAATGGGCTTGATAATATGCCCTTGAGAATTCCCATAGAAGCTCATGTTCTGGTGTCAACATGGGCTTCTATTGGAATTCTCTGTGGCATATTATCAAGCCCATTATCGCCGCTTTAGCGGCAGTTTTCTGCTGCTAAAGAGGTGATCATTTTAACGCCGTGCTTGATAATATGCCCCTTAGTTCTTTCCTCCCACCTACATTCATTGCCACCATAGTATCGTATTGACTCCTGTAGTTGTGATCTTTGACTCTAGTTTCTTTGCATTCCCACCTGTATCCCTCAATTACTGTTATAATGTCTATTACTAACATGAGTCGGACGCCTCCGTTTCTAAATGACAAAGGGGAACCAGAAATTCCGTGGGATAGGTGGGTTAAAATGCTCCATTCATACCTAATTGCAATAGGAGGAGAAAAATGTTCCCCAGTTAGGAAACAACACATATTATTGCATAATTTGGGCACACAAGGGAGGAAAGTATACGAAGATCTTGCTGATGCTGGGGAGGAGGATGGTGAGGGGGATGTTAATGTTTTCACAAGTACTCTGAGGAAACTAGGTGCCCATTTCAAGGACAAGGTTAATGTTGTTTTGGAGCGCCACAAGTTTTTTCAGAGGGCACAAGGAAAAAATGAAAAGGTGACTTCATACATAGGCACTTTGAGGGGACTCTCTGCCACTTGTGAATTTGGTGCACTTACCGATTCGCTCATCAGAGATCAATTGGTTCGTTGCACCAATGATCACAAGGTGCAAGAGAGATTCTTAACCCTTAGTCCAGAGTTAGAAGAAGCTGTGATTATAGCAAAAAGTATTGAGCACACTGCTTTTTGTGTTAAGGAAATGACAAGTAACAAAGAGTCAGCCTCAGAAGAGAAACATGTTAATGAAGTTAAAGAGGAGGATGAGATTTTAAAAGTAGAGTACAAGAGCAATGTGGCTAAATCCAAACTTAAGAAAGAAAATTTAAAATGCTATAGATGTGGCAATGCAAATCCTATTGCCAACTTCCCAAAGTGGAGGTCAGTGCAGCAAATGTAACAGAGTGGGACATTTTTCTAAAGTATGTAACTCCAAAGATGTAGGAAAAAGTGTACATGTTGTTTATGATCAGGCCTCAGAAGTTGGAGACAACAAAGTTATATTTCAGGTACACAGTAATGATGAGACTATTAGTTATCCCATTTGTGAAATACAGTTGGATGGGAAAATGGTCAAGGCTTATGCGGATTCCTATTCCCCGTACACCCTCATATAGGAAAAGACTTTTCAAAGTATGTTTAAGGAAAGTGAATACATGTTAGAAGACCCTGACGTACATCCAGGGGGGTACAACAAAGATCTCATTCCCTTAGTAGGAATGGTGAAGATGCGTATCACATTTAAAGATAGACATACTTGTGGTAAGATTTACATTACAAAGAAGGGAAGTAATTTACTGAGTTGGAAACACCAGAAAGAGTTGGGAATCAGGCTTGACCCCAATAATACAGAACAGGTGTTGTTGGTTGATAGATCTTTGACAGGAAAAGAGATATGTAATGAATTTCCAGAGGTATTCACTGAAAGTGTAGGTTTGCTAAAAAACTATATGCATAAAATCAAACTAAAAAAAGATGCTGTTCCAGTTACCCACAAAACCAGGTCTATTCCATTGGTAATGCAGGAACCATTAAAAAATGAACTGGAGAAACTAGAGGGACTGGGCATTATTCAGGCAGTAGAAAGTTCAGAATGGTTGACCCCCATTGTTATTACTTCAAAAAAAGAGAGTAACGAGATTCGCATGTGTGTGGACCTCTGGAGTCTCAATGCCAATATTTGGGTAGACAGGTACCCACTTCCCAAAATCAATGAAATGTTGTCTGTAATAAACAATGCTATGTTTTTTTCTGTTCTAGACTCCACATCAGCCTACTATCAAGTTGCATTACACCCAGATTCCCAAATCCTCACGGCATTCACCACACCTTTTGGCACCTACAAATTTTTAAGAATAAGTTGGGTTAGCCTCAGCCGCAGCGGCTTTCCAAAGAATAATGCAGCATGTTCTTAAGGGTTTAGACAAATCCATCTGTTTCCAAGATGACATCCTAGTGTGTGGATCAGATGAGGAAGAACATAACTGCAATTTAAGAAAAGTATGCACCAAACTGAGTGAGGCAGGTTTCACCATAAAAACAGACAAGTGTAAGATTGGAGTAGCATCAGTTGAATTCCTAGGAAATACATTGTCCAATGAAGGCATGAAGCCTAATATGGATCTCATAGAAGCTGAGGTTGAGGCTCCCATTCCGGTCCACAAAGAGGAAATAAAATCCCTTTTAGGATTGGCAGAGTACATGTCCAAATTCATTACAAATTTCTCTCATCTAGTACAACCGATCAGAGACCTATTAAAAAAGGAGAATACATTTGAATGGCTGCCCATCCACAAGAGTGCATTCATGGAACTCAAAAAGGCTATTGCTACGGCACCCTGCATAGGAGATTTTGATAGTACCAAAGACACGTGCCTCACTACTGATGCCAGCAACAGAGGTATTGGTGCAACACTTTCTCAAATGCAAGGAGGGAAAGAGAAAATTATAGCTTTTGCCTCTAGGACACTCAAAGGTGCAGAAGTTAGCTACTCCATAATAGAAAAAGAGGCATTATCATGTTTTTGGGCCACAAATCATTTCAAGTACTTTCTATGGGGTATACCGTTTGTGCTCAGGACGTATCACAAACCTCTGGTGTCAATATTTTCTTCTAAAGACATTAAAAAAGCCACACCCCGTATTGGCAAATGGCTGGTGTCTTTACAAAATGTCATCTTCAAAGTTGAGTACGTTCCAGGCAACACAAATCAGGTAGCTGATTGTCTTTCGCGGTTACCTCTCGACAAACATATTGAAGAAAGTACAGAAGAGTTCTAGATCCTGCAAGTAAACATTTCTGCCATTTTAGAAGAAGAATGGAACATGCTCATGTCTAAGGACGTCACCCTAAAAATGGTTAAAGAAAACATCATTAAGGATTGGCCTACGAAATGTAGTGACCACCCTGTGGAGTTACAACCATTCTGGAACGTCAGAGATTAACTATCACTTGCAGGAATCAATGTGTTCACAGCTGACAAGGTAATTCCCCTGGGAGGACTCAGAGAGCGCATCTGTGAAATAGCTCATGAGGGCCACCTGGGTAGAAGCCTTACTAAAAGCAAACTTCGATCAGGATATTGGTTTCCTGGCATGGACACTTGCATAGAGGAATTGGTCAAAGGGTGCCCTGCTTGTGGTCTCAGCGATAAAACCAAAAGCACACGGAAAACACCTCTGTAACCGGTTCATGTGCCTATTAAGGCATGGGAGAAATTAGGCATGGACATTATTGGCCCCTTTCAAATTCAAGGTATACAAGAGAGATTCATTATAGAGTTAGTAGACTACTATTCAAAATGGATCAGTCTTAAATTCGTCAATAGAGTAGACACCAAAACTATTATACTTTTTATGTCGGACGTTTTTGCGAATGAAGGCATTCCTCATACTCTCATCACGGACAATGGGGTACAGTTAGATTCTGAGGAAATGAAAGAATTTCTTACCAGTTTAGCAATAAAACACATTTGTACCCTATTATACTGTTCTCGTACGAATGGGTTGGTGGAATGCTGCAACAGAATGATCAAAGAGTCTCTACAATTGGCGATGGTTGCATGCAAACCCATTGTTCAGTCCATTAAAGACACGATCTCGTCATACCACATCACTCCCAACAGTGTTACTGGTTACTCACCTTTTTGTCTTTTAAGGGGACGCAAACCAGGATCCAAACTTACACCCAACTGGTTATTTGAAGACAGCTCAATTGTAAGGGATGACATGTTAACCAGGGAAAGAATTGAGTGCCACCAGAATAAGTACAAACAAGCATATGATCGTAGATGGGGAGCCAAGCCACGTGAATGGGAAGCAGGTCAACTAGTCCTAGTCAAAAGACCTCATGAGGGTGCTAACAGGTACAATAGATATTATGGTCCTGCTAGAATAAAGGATGTCAAGAAACATGTAGTTACCATGTCTGACTGTAGAATGTGGAGCAAGGACAGATTAGCTCCATATTCAGAGCAGAGTAAGGGCAACAATTCGGATGAGAAGTCCAGGGTGAGAAACAGCAATCCTGAAGTCAAGGGCAGTGACAGAAATGTGAGATCACCCAAGTGGCATGGAGACTATGTCATGAAATAAAATGTCATGGGGACATTCAGCTTTTCTGGTACATAGTCACGACATATTATGGTTATGGTAAACAGAACTGTGATTTTCTTGTGGCACCCTGCCTATGCAAGTAACCCAGCATGGGTCCACATTGTGTTCTACTGTTATCTTCGACCTTTTGGTTTCGGTCAAGTTAGTTTTCAATTGTCTTTTGGAGTCCCTTCTCTCCTCTCCTCCTCCTTTATCCCTATCCATGCCTTACCGTTTTTTAGATACCTTTTCCTTGCTTCTCTTTTTGCGCTCTTTCCTTTTTCTTTCTCTCTCTCTCTTCTCCCTCTGCTTTTATTTCACCTTCGGAAAAAAAGTGTGTTATAATCTCCTTTCCTTTGTCATCGTTCCTCACGGTTGGTACGTTCCAACCCCCCCCCCCTTCTTGGTACAGCCTAAGAAGGTCAAAATTTATCAAGTATTTCGACTTGCCCTCTGCGCACTTTTGCCAGCTTGCTGTTGCTATGAAACACCAAATCTAAATATATTGTATAATAAACAATTTTAAAAGCCAAGGCTTTCAAAACATATGACTTCGTACACAAAGTTTGTTGATCATTCTTTTCTTGCGAATTTTATTTGATTGAATTCAAGAGTGCTTATCTTGAGGCATAATTTCTTTACATATACACTTTAATGTCCATGAAATCAAATTTCAAAACATGCCCAATGCATTTCGGGCCACATTGGCCCTTCCTCAGGGGATATAATCTGTAAATGATGTAAACAAAGTAACAATTTAATATACTGCTCTGCATGTGCAGGGGAACAATAAAGATTCTAATTCAATTCTTAGTTGGTGATTGAAGTAAAACATTGTAACTTGATTCAACAGTTCATAGTTCATACAAACAAAATATCGTCTTTTCATGATTGAACAGTTTGATTGTTCGCGATTGTGAATAAACAACTCTGCACCTTTATTTCACGAACACCTCGTGAGTATAATTACAATAATAACGGCGCTCTCACTAATAATCTCAATGTTACGCACAGGTTGCAGTGCACATAGGCTAAGAAAAGAGAAAAATCTCACCAGAATGTTTGTCTGTAAACCAATAAATTCAATGAACGTGACTGATGCCTCTGATAAACGCCTAAAATAAACAAACAAACACCATGAGTCTCCTCACCTCAAAGCTAAATACAAAAATACACATCCGAACAACAGACTTTTAATTAACTTAAGTTTCTGCCGAGAATGTTCTCGCTGATATACTTCATCAACCAGACCCAGTGGAGTTAAATCCTGGTTCTGTTTCTCAAAGTTTTCGACCGACATACGCCAAACCTACCAACTTAAACTCATGCGTGAGACTAGAAAACAAAAAAGGACTATTCTTTATTTTTTCAGCCGCCATGTTTGAATGGTGTAGGATACTTCAATAAAGTAGCAATATTGATGATTTACTTTTAAACCTGTAATGATTCAGTAAACTAAAACGAATTATAGCCGAATGTCTTAAACACGGGAGCCTCAAACTACCCAACATGAAACTCACAATAGTTTTAGAAGCAGGCCCATGAAACCTCGATCTTGAAGATAAACAGAGAACCAATGAAAACCTACGTATAGTCGGTTGTTGCAAATGACTCACCAGTTCCTATGGGCAGAAACTCCCCCGATGCTGGAAAACAGTGTTATAAAAAAACGGTGTGGAAATAAAGATTACAAAAAGTGAAATAAAATACTGTGACTAAACACTGACAGTAAAACACATGAAAAACCAATTATTTAGTTACAATGTTTCATCTTATATATAAACCTAATACAGGTCATTGAAATCTATGAATCTTAAATTATTTATGATAAATTCTCATCTTTAAAGTAGTAAGACGCCTAGGTACTTTCACATATAGTACAGTTACAAAAAGCAGCCTAAGTCAACTTTATCATTGATCCCTTTGGGATCCTGGGTTTCTAGTCTTCTGATCCAGAATATTTCTCTCTGAAGTAGAATTTTAGTAAGATCTCTACCTGGTGTGGGGTCGATCATTTCAATCACTTGAAATTTTAATTGAGCAATTGTATGGCGATGTTGAATCCAATGTACGGATAAACTGCTTTTGGTATTTTTATTACGAATAGTACTCTTGTGTTCTGAAATGCGGGTTTTAATTTTTTGTTCCGTTTTTCCTATGTATAATGATCCACATGGGCATTTAATGCTGTAAATAAGATTCTTTGAATTGCAGTCTGCATTGATTTTGACTTTGATGGTTTCTCCAATGTTGTATTGTGTTTCTGCATAAAACATTGTTACAATGTACACAGTTCTGACATCGTCTCATTCCTTTGTATTCTTGAGTATGTGCTATGGGTTGATATTTTAACATTTCTTTCAAATTTCTGGATCTTTTATATGCAAAGATAGGTTTATTGCCAAATAAATCTTTAAAATCACTTTCATGTTCTATAATCTCCCATCGTTTGTTTATTATCTTTTTTAATTGGCTTGAACAGGTAGAAAATGTTGACACAAAGACTTGTCTGTTTGTAGTTTTCTTTGGTTGAACTTCCAAAAGCGAATCACGTGATTTAGTTGACATTTTAGAAATTGCTTCATTTAAAATGTCTTCAGAATAACCTTTAGTCAAATATCTTTCTTTGAGGATGTTAACATTTTTTTGAAGTGACATTTCTTCTGAGCAAATTCTCTTAGCTCTAAGCATCTGGGAATATGGAAGATTGTATATCAAATTCTGCGAATGGAAACTGTTAAATGATAATGCATTATTTTTGTTCGTGGACTTATGATAAACTTCGGAACGTATATTATTTTCATCAGCTGTTACCAAAACATCCAAATATGATAGTGATCTTTTATCAATCGTACTTGTGAGTTGTATATGTTCATCATACTGATTCAATTGTGCGATTTTCATTTCTAGAAATTGCCTGTCGTTCTCCCAGATAAGGAAAATGTCATTGATATATCTACAATATAAAAGCAGATTATCTGTCCATTCTTTATCAGTGCTAATGAGCTTGTCCTCAAACATAGCCATATAGGTATTTGCATATGCTGGGGCCCCAGCAAAACCCATTGAAGTACCTTTTAGCTGTAAGTAAAAGTTGTTTTCCCATTCAAAATAACTAAGATGAAGACAGAAGTGTAACATTTCAAGAACAAATACCTTATCTGCTCCTATTGTGGATTGTTTTAATAATGCCCATTCAACTGCTTCCATCCCACCCCCGTGGGGGATGGATGTGTACAATGTTTTCACATCCATTGTGCATAGTAAAATCTCTTTGTCAATGATAACCATCCAAAGTTTCTGTAGGAAATGTGTAGTGTCTTTTACATAGGATGACCAGTTTTGAACAAAAGGTTGTAAAAAATAATCGATGTATTGTCCAATGGTTTCAAAAATCGTCCCACACCCTGTAACGATCGGTCTTAGAGGTGGATTGTATAGATTTTTATGAATTTTGGGTAGCATATATAACCCTGGTCTCTTGGGGTTAGTGACTGTCAAGAAATTTTTGGTTGTCTGGGTTATCCAACCCATTTCAGTAGCTTTCTCTAAAATGTTATTTAGAGTGACTGTTATTAGTTGAATGGGATCTTGATCCAACGGTAAATAAGTTTCAGAATCCGAAACATGTTCGTTCACTCTAGACATATAGAATGTCCTGTCCATAATAACTGTAGCGCCTCCTTTATCCGCATTCTGGATCACTATTCTGGAGTCGAATTTTAAAGAGTTCAAAATGTTTTTATCATGTCGAGTGAAATTGGTTCTCTTTGATGCTTTAACATTGATTTTAGTAAAATCATTTTTAACTAGGTTTTCAAAGGCATCCAATATTTTATGGGATGTAGGTGCTTGAAATGTAGATTTCTTTTTAAATTCTATAAATTCCAATTCTTTCCTTTCTGCTTCATTATCAGGTAGCGTGGCAAAAAAATGTCGTAGTCGTAGAATTCTCATGAATTTAAATAAAGCTATTTCGTTCTCTAACAACGCTGTAGTGTGGTAAGTTGGTACATAACCTAATCCTTTATTTAAAAGTTGAATTTGCTTTGAGTTGAGTTGAACAGTCGAAATGTTAACCACTAAGTTATTTTCTGGCTTCTTAAATTCAATCTTGCTTTTTCTTTGACTTCTCCTAGTTTTCCTCCTTGTTTTCCTGGGGGTTGGCTGGAATCTATTTCTTGAAATAAAAAAGATTTTGAAGTTGAGGCTTCAGTAGATGTAGTTGTTTCTTCCAGTCTTGTCTTGTCTTTGGTTTTGTCAATCCTGGGTGGAGATCTATTTAGTTGCGTATCCCCCTCGGTTGCCACACTTTCCTCTGAAGAGGTATTTACATTCTTTCTGAAATAAGCTCTCCTTTGAGCATACACCTTCGCCCATGTATACACCTCATTGAGTTTGTAGTCTAGAGTGTCTCTTTTATATTTCCTGAGCTTCCCTTCTTGTATTTCCTTTGAATATATTTCCAATTTAACATCTATATCTTCAAGAACTTTATTCCAGTCTTCTGTATCCATCCTGGTTTCAAGATCCGTTTTAATTACTGAAATCTCCTCGGTGGTATTTTTAATCACTACAGCTAATTCCTCTATTAATAATAAAATTAAGTCGAGGGAACATTTGTTGAGAACTGCGTACCAGCGATCCATGAAATCCTTTTTAAGGTGAAATCTGAACAACATTGGTTTTATTGACAGTCTTAAACCCCTCGGGATCCTCTTAGCTCGGTGATATTGTACCAATGTGGAGGCATGTAGGCGTTGATTTAATTGTCTCCTTGTTAAGAATTCCAGTTGTTTTAGCTGTTGCTGTAGAGTGCTTCCCTGCACATTAAAAGATTTTACTTCATGTATTAGAGAACAAATCTCCGAAGCTTGCTCATTTGTGTATGCCAAAGTGGTCGCTCTGTTTTCCGTTAAGTTTGTTATGGCGTCAAATGACATGGTTGGGTGCTTCCTCTATGGCGGGCAGTTGAGTAGAAAAATTGTTTTACTTTGTTTACATCATTTACAGATTATAGCCCCTGAGGAAGGGCCGATGTGGCCCGAAATGCATTGGGCATGTTTGGAAATCTGATTTCATGGACATTAAAGTGTATATGTAAAGAAATGATGCCTCAAGATAAGCACTCTTGAATTCAATCGAATAAAATTCGCAAGAAAAGAATGATCAACAAACTTTGTGTACGAAGTCATATGTTTTGAAAGCCTTGGTTCTTAAAATTGTTTATTATACAATATATTTAGATTTGGTGTTTCATAGCAACAGCAAGCTGGCAAAAGTGCGCAGAGGCCAAGTCAAAATACTTGATAAATTTTGAGTTTTGAAAAAGGCGTGTTCAGGCAGCACGTCAGCCTCCGCAGCACGCCCACAAGGATAAAAGCAACAGTATTAAAAAATATAAGAGTGTATTAAGGAGTGCTCCTCTCCTCACCAATTTTTCTACTCAACAGCCTAAGAAGGTGACAGGAGTGCACCTTAGAATGTTGGGACTGTGGGGCTGAGGAGCGCCTGGCTAGGCAGCTTGAGATTTTGTCTTAATAAACTACGTTTCGTTTATCTGCTTTTGTGAATCTTTTACAACAATCGGCTTCTGGAATGGGCTGATACAATGCAGAGTTCTGCCCACTGGAACATTTGCATGTTTAGATTGCTCTCTACCATGCGTAGGATTGATGTTTCATTGAGTAAATGTTATATTCACTTACCTGCAAACTTCATCAGGACAAACAACTGAGCAGTAAATCAGTGCAAATGTGCAATTAATACATGAGTTGTGGAAAAGGCTTTGTTATCAGCAGAAATCTTACACCTTATCACATCAAACCTCTTAGCTGACCACAGTAACACAACAGATGGTGCTAGAGTTTGCATCACCTTCCAGCATTGAGAGTAGTCTCTGGCCATTGGGTTTTCAGCTGCTGTTCTGAGCCCCCACTACACTCATTAACAAAAAAGTATCCTATAACTTCAGGGTACACAGATGGCCGCCTTCAGTCACAAGTCCTAAATGCAGTCAGATGTACTCAGATGGCAACGGGGTCATTTAAATGTCTTTATAAGCAAGTCATGGCAATCAGACAAAAGTGCTTTTCAAGAAGAAGCCCCAAGGAATAGTCAGGAAATGTACACTATTCGACAAAAATAGTTTTAATGATGAAAATCAGCACAATAAAGTAAGAGTGTAAAAAGTTGATTTTTTTTCTCTGTCTATCGCAGCACATGTAAGAACCGGATGTGGTCCTGCACCAATGAAGTCTGCATGGGAAGCTGTGGTGTTTATGGAGATGGACACTATGTCACCTTTGACAGCAGGCATTATACCTTCAACGGGGACTGCGAGTACACACTTGCTCAGGTAAGCTTCATGTCATTGGAGGCTATGCTCATTTGAAGTATCTGAACACCAGGGTCAACATTTGCTAATGTGTCTCCTCATTATTCTATCTCAGGACTTCTGTGGGAGTGACAGCAGCAATGGTACTTTTCGAATCATCACTGAGAACATCCCCTGTGGGACCACTGGGACCACTTGCTCCAAAGCTCTGAAAGTCTTTCTCGAAGTAAGTGTTTCAGGCTTATTACATTACAAATAATGTGTTCCCTGGACTAATATGATTGTTTTAGTCAAATGTAGTGCTTTGTAGAGAGCAGATTATAGGAAATCTGACTTTTCTGGATGAACATCTTATATTTTTTTGTCCTTTTCTTGATCCTATGTTTGTTGTTTTTATATCTCTGTTCACTATACACCAGCTAAACAGGAGGAAAGCGTCTGTTCTCCCCATTTAAGCATGGTTAAATTTGCTTGCTCCCGATTTACATATTTCACTTGCTTATAAGTCTCTTGTATATGCTGTAGGAAAAATCGGGAAATTAAATGCCACCTGCTGACTGCAGCATAAACTGTGCCATGCACAGAGTGGGCAGGGAAAACATGACTTCAGGCCTAACGTATAGCCTGACTGCAGCAGCCTAAAAACTTGCTGCCACTCCTGCCAAAATAACCATGTTTGATAGGCGGGAAATCCTGTATTTAAATATTAATAAGTCCTCCCTAAGTACAGCTTGTAGCCCACAGGGTAGGGTGTCCGATATTTAAAAATGGGACATGTATGACATTAAAATTTGGCATGTTTCTATAGTGACTAGGCCCAAAAGCTATTTAATTATTACAAAAGTAATTCAAATACCATTATGAATATTTATTAAATTTCCAATTTAGTTGGAAAGTCAGATTTTTTATAAATATTTATGAAAGTTACGTTTTACCTGCCTGAACTTTCAGTATGTTAATTAGCAGTAACCTGTTGACAGCTGTTCTGCCAGTGCTTGACCTTAATGATGTGTGAAAACTGCTCCCAGAGCAGGAACAATGAATTGGGTATGGGTTGGCGGTTTTCTTCCCCTTGCAAAAAGTCCAGTTAGAATGTGTTGGAAACAGCCCACTCCCACTCCGCAGGGTGGTGGTGGACCTTCCCGACACAATGGGGTAGCTTGGCTCGAGTGGTCAGGAAACAGGCGCAGTGCTAAGCATACAATATACCCATACAATAACCATGCGTGCATCCGTTCCAAAAACGACTCTACACCGTAAAAATTATGAAAATATGCTTCTTTATCTTTCTTCTCTTAGTTGCTGATTGGGAAAATAAAGAACAATCACAGTATATACATTTTAAATAGAGCAGGTCAAATAAATATTTGCTGTTTGCTGAAATAAATAGGGGTGATTATACATAACAGGGCATAAATACAAGTGCAATATATACAGACAATTAAATACTTTGAGGTAATAAATACTGTACCAATAAATACTGTCCCAATAAATACTGT
Organism: Triturus cristatus; assembly: GCF_964204655.1. NCBI lineage: Eukaryota > Metazoa > Chordata > Amphibia > Caudata > Salamandridae > Triturus > Triturus cristatus. The sequence goes on from NC_140583.1 coordinate 746,153,946, forward strand.
ACACCAACAAGTCCTGTGGACCTATAAATACAGTGCAGCATTAAATAGATAAGAACTCAATAAATACAGTATCCCCAATAAATAATTAGAAGTATACAGTACACTTTGTGAATCAGATGGCACTTCAATTCTTAAGGGCTGATGTGGCCCAGGTACAGCTTGTAGGGTGTGGAAGGCTTGAGGGGGGCTACTCCCTGGCTGAGGCAAAGGCTGAGGCCTAAACTGAGGTAGATCAAAAGGGGGGGGAAATTCCAATGCCCTGGCTTCCCTCTCCACACAACCTCTCTAGGTTAGTCCCAGTTCACCCCAGGCACAGTCAGGTGGGTTTCAGCACCTCCCTAGCCCCTTAGAGTAGTCTCTCAGGTCTCCACAGGGCCTTAGGCGCCCTCTACTCCACTTACTGCCCTTTTCTGATGTTCCGACGCCGCTGGAGTCGTGTCGACGCCGTGAGGCGGTTCCGGTTCGGTCTCGGCGGCCTCGGCACAGTGTCAGTTCTTTGACGACGCCGGTAGGCGGTTCCGGTCCGATGTCGGTGGCCTCGGTTCGATCTCGACCTCCGATTCGACGGCGTCGGGCAGTCTCTTCACGATGTCGACTTCGGGCGGCTCCGGTCCGATGGCGCTCTCGGCTCCGATGACGTCAGCCGGCCTGGCCTCGATGTCGACTTCCGGCGACTCCGGGGTGCGATCCTCACCCCCGACCTCCGGTGCTCCTCCTCTCAGGTTCCGGGCGACTCCGGAGTGCGATCCTCACTCCCGACCTCCGGTGCTCCTCGACCTCGGTCTCCGACGACTCCGGAGGGCGGACTTCACCCTTCCGATGACGCCGCTCACTCGACCTCGGTTCACTTCCTCCTCGACCTCTGGTATTCCTCTCGACCTCCGCCGGCGCCCTCTTACGACCTCAGGCGGCTCCGGGTACGACGTCTGCTACCTCAGTCAGCGCCGCTTCTCCACCTCGGGCTCCAGGTCTTCGGCTACTCGACGCCAGGCTCCAGGGAAACCAGTTCTCAGGTCAGAATCTTGCTGCTTTCTTGGTTCTAAGGCCTGTTCCTGCTGTCCAGGTCCTTAGGATGGTGTTCTCCTGTCTTCTTCCCACACAGGGCTATAGGCTGGGATCCATCAGTAGGGACAAGTATCAAGGGTGGGTTTATGGACCCCACTCCAGGCACAAGTTTCCACCCCTGCTGCTTCACTCCTTCCTCCTTCACTGTTGTGCTCCTCTCTCTTCACCAGTCAGGTGCCAACTGCCAGCTCCAACTGCCAACTGCCTCTCTTATCCTCCCAACATTCTAAACGGTTTCCAACTGTCACACAGTTCTGGAATCTCCTGGAAGGTTCTGGAAGGTGCTGGTAGGTTCCAGTGGATGCTGGTGATGTCATGGGAGGCCACCATTTTGTGCTTCAGGCCCTCAGACAGAAGTTTCAGGGGTAGCCAAAATGGCTCCCTGAATCTGTAGCAACACGAAAAAGTCTGGTGGTTCCCAATAAAAAGGAAAAAGTCAAACAGGGATTGAGGCAAAAGTGGGACAAAATAAATAATGATGAGGAGGGACCACCCAAGGGGCTGACAGGTCTAACACGCGTCCCCCCCAGCTGAAAGTGGGGAGAGCTACCCAACCCCTTGGGAGTTCTCATCACTAAGGCGGAAATACCTTGAGAGACCGTCTGCATTGGCGTGGTCCACTCCAGGCCGATGTTCCACCTGAAAGTCCATCCCCTGTAGGGAAATAGACCACCTCAACAACTTGGGATTCTCCCCCTTCATTTGCATCAGCCAACGAAGGGGTCTGTGGTCGGTCTGAACCAGGAAGTGCGAGCCAAACAGGTATGGCCGCAACTTCTTCAGAGCCCATACCACTGCAAAGGCTTCACGCTCTATTGCACTCCACTTCTGTTCCCTGGGAAGTAGTCTCCTGGATAGGAAGACCACGGGTTGATCCAGACCCTCTTCGTTGAGTTGCGATAACACTGCCCCAATGCCATGTTCTGATGCATCTGTCTGGACAATGAACTTCTTGGAAAAGTCTGGGGCCCTTAAGACCGGGGCCTCGCACATGGCTTTCTTCAATCTCACAAAGGCCTGCTGACAGGCCTCCGTCCAGACTACCCGTCGAGGTTGTTTCTTGGACGTGAGCTCCGTGAGAGGGGCTACGATGGTACCGTACCCCTTCACGAAGCGGCGATAATATCCCGTGAGGCCCAAAAATGCTCGGACCTCAGTCTGTGTCTTGGGGGGTTCCCAGGCCATGATGGCCTCGATCTTCGCCTGGAGGGGTTGCACCGTCCCCCTACCCACCAAGTGTCCAAGGTACACTACCGACCCCTGCCCGATCTGGCACTTGCTGGCCTTGATCGTCAATCCAGCTTGTCTCAGGGCCTGGAGAACAGCTTGCAGGTGACGCAAGTGATCCTCCCAGCTGTTACTGAAGACGGCTATGTCATCCAGATAAGCAGCAGAGAAACTCTCCATTCCGGTGAGGATCTGGTTTACCAGGCGCTGAAACGTGGCAGGTGCGTTCTTGAGCCCAAAGGGCATCACACAGAACTGGTAGTGGCCATTGGGCGTGGAGAAGGCTGACCTTTCCCTTGCTCCATCAGTCAAAGAGATCTGCCAGTACCCCGAAGTAAGGTCAAAGGTACTTAGATATTGGGCAGCTCCCAGCCGGTCAATCAATTCATCCGCCCTAGGGATCGGATGAGCATCAGTTTTTGTCACTGAATTCAGTCCCCGGTAGTCCACACAGAACCTCAGTTCTGGTTGGGCACCCGGTGGTGCAGCTTTCGGTACTAACACCACCGGACTGGACCAGGGGCTGCTAGAAGGTTCAATCACTCCTAGCTCCAGCATCTTAGTGACTTCACTATGAATGCTGGCCTTCACCTTGTCTGACATCCGGTAGATCTTGGACTTCACAGGTGGGCTGTCTCCTGTGTCCACGTCATGGACGCACAGGTGAGTCCTACCCGGGACAAGGGAGAACAACGCAGAGTACTGCCCCAGGGCCTGGCGACAGTCCTCCTGCTGTTCAGGAGTTAGAGATGGGGAGAGAATCACTCCCTCCACCGACCCATCCTTTTCCTGAGACGCAAACAGATCAGGGAGAGGCTCGCTTTCCACGTCCTCTCCTCCGTCAGTCACCATCATCAAGATGACTTCGGGCCTCTCGTGGTGGGGTTTGAGGCGGTTGGCATGCAGCACCCGCAGGGGCTGACGAGGGGTCTTCAGGTCCACCAAGTAGGTAGCCTTACCCTTCTTCTCCAACACCTCAAAGGGTCCTGACCAGCGATCCTGGAGGGCACTAAGCTCTCCTGGTTCGATCACCCACACCTTCTGGCCAGGCTCCAACTCCACCGGGTGAGCGTTGTGGTCATACCACGCCTTCATTACTGCTTGGCTGGCTTCCAAGTTGTCAGAAGCTTGCTTCCACAACTTAGCCATTTGGCTCCGGAAGGCCAGCATGTAGCTCACCACATCCTGGGGGAGCTTTCTGGGAGTTCTTTCCCATCCATCTCTCACCAGGTTAAGAGGTCCACGTACAGGGTGCCCATACAGAAGCTCGAAGGGGCTGAAGCCCACTCCCTTCTGTGGCACTTCCCTGTAAGAAAAAAGTAAACAGGGTAGGAGGACGTCCCATTTCCTCCGCAGGCTTTCAGGCAGACTTCTGATCATGCCCTTCATGGTTTTATTAAACCTCTCCACCAGACCATTGGTCTGGGGGTGGTAAGGAGTGGTGAACCGGTATGTCACTCCACACTCCTTCCACATTGCCCGCATATATGCTGACATGAAGTTGGTCCCCCTGTCGGACACAACTTCCTTGGGAAAACCCACTCGGGTAAAGATTCCCATCAGGGCCCTAGCCACAACAGGTGCTGTTATGGTCCTCAGAGGTATCGCCTCTGGGTACCGTGTGGCATGATCCACCAGAACCAGGATAAACCTGTGACCAGCTGTAGTTGGTGGATCTAATGGACCCACAATGTCGATGCCCACCCTTTCAAAGGGGGTGCTAACGACAGGAAGTGGTTCCAGGGGAGCTTTCAGCTTCACCCCTGTTTTCCCACTGGCTTGGCAAGACACACATGTCCGGCAGTAGGTATCGGACGACACTTTCATCTGAGGCCAATAAAAGTGTGGGACAAGACGGGCGAAGGTCTTGTCTTGCCCCAGGTGTCCTGCCAATGGTATCTCGTGAGCCAACTCTAAAAGGAAGGCTCGATAACGTTGAGGTACTACCAAGGCTCGTGACGATCCATGTAGGGGTGCCTTGGGTTCACTGTAGAGGAGGCCATCCTCCCAGTAAACACTGTAGTTCCCTTCAACGTTCCCTGCTGCCTGGGCTTCGGCCTGTCGCCTCAGCCCCTCAAGGGTAGGGCACTCCCTCTGGCCCTGGCAGAATTCCTCCCTAGACGGGCCTCCCTCCACGTGCCACTCGGCCGGGATGGGTAGGTCCTCCAGGTTGGTAACGTCCCCCTCCGCAGACTCCTGGTCCACCACCTCCGGTGGCCTATCCGTCCTACGGGGTGGAGACGCCGAGGCAGGCTCCTCCTGTCCTCGGTTCTTCCCTTGACTGGCAGCTGGCTGGGCCTTTGTTCCAGGCTCCAGCCGGAATGAACTCCCTCTTCGGGTAGTCTCGGACCTTGTGCTAACACAGGCCCAGTCAGGTGTACCCAGCATCTCGGTATGAGTCCGGTATTCCACCTCCTTCCAAGCGTTGTGCTCCATGTCATTGCCCAGCAGACAATCGACTGGCACGGCAGGGCTTACGGCAACTCGAAGTGAACCTGCAACCCCCCCCCATTCAAAGGGAACCTCGGCCACGGGATAGTGGCCGGTTCTGCCGTCAGCCATCGCGGCTGGGTGGAGTACATCGGGAATGACTTGCTCTGGAGACACCAGTTGGCTACGTACCATAGTCATACTGGCTCCTGTGTCTCTCAGAGCCTCCCCTCTTTGGCCATTGATGGTGATCCACTGCCCATACTTTGCAGTATTTGCGGGCACCTGGATCTTAGGAACCATCTCCCGTTCTCCCAGGGACACTAAAGTGACACCCGCCCACTCCCTTCCCTTAGTTAAGGGCATCTCCTCCCCGAGCACTACACTAGCTACTCCGGGGGGCTTTCCTCCAGTGGGAGGGGGTGAGCGTTTCTGACACTTCGGATCTCCTTTATAGTGTCCAACGCCACCGCACTCGTAGCAATGGACAACCCTTGGCTGCTGACTCTGGCCAGGATTAGGGTTTCTGGGTGGGTTAGCCTTAGAGGTGAATCCTGTTCCCTTCCCTTGGAAGTTATTTTGGGGGCCTTTGGAGAACTCCTTTTTCTTTTCCCCTCCCTCTTTCTTCTGGGGGGCGCCCTGTCCGGCCTTTTGAGTATCCCCTCCAGTCCCCCTTGTGGACACCCGGGTACTAGCCCAAATGTCCGCCTCCTCAGCAAGCTTCCGGGGGCTGGTCAGCTTGCTATCCACCAGGTGTTGCCGCAGTTCAGGGAAACATTTCTCGAGTAGGTGTTCCTTCAATACTAGGTCAAACAGCTCCTCGTAGTTCCTTACTTCACTGCCCTGAATCCAACCTTCCAGTGCCTTCTTTGCATAGTCCAGGAAGTCCACCCAATTCTGTGTGCCCAGCTTGTGACTACCCCTGAACTTCTGTCTGTACTTTTCAGGTGTTAGTCCAAACTTTCTGATGAGCGCCAGTTTCATGGTGGGGTAGTGGGTCTGCTCATCCTCTTCGAGGGCCAATAAAGCATCCCTACCAGCTGGAGGCATGTACCTATACAATCCTCCTCCCCAATACTTCACTGGAACCCCATGGGCCCTCAACGAGACCTCATAGGCTGCTAGCCACTTAGCGATGTCGTCACCCGCCCCATAGCTAGCTACTATGTCCTTTGGCAGGTAAGGTTTGGATTCCCTGGTGATTTCTTGGTCTTTGCTGCCACCATTAGGAACAGTTGGTGCCCCAATTCTTAGGATCTGAAGCTCTATCTCTTTCAGTCTTATCTCATGAGCCATCCTCTCTTTCTCCGTCTCATGAGCCAACCTCTGTTCCTCCTTCTCCTTCTCCAGCTTTGCTAAATCCCATGTGAGCTGTCTTTTCTCTCTCCGATCTGCTAACTCCACGCTGGATAAGCCCCCACTAGAGACAGTGCTGCCCTTCCTAGAAAGTGTCCTGGGCCCTGCTGACAGGTTCCCCACCTCAGGTTGGTACATCTCAGCCCCCTCGGGGTTAGGCTCTCCATCCCTGTCTTCCTCCTCAGCCTTGCTTTCTCGGCGTGCCTCCCCCCAAGCCCTTAAGCTGGTTTGGAGTGCACCCTTCTTTGCTCCTGGGGGACAGTACACCCCCTCCCGCTGGCAAAACTCCCTGAGTTGGGCCACAGTGTACGTTTCTAAATCTTCTAGTACAAACTCCATCTTGCCCACTCAGGTTAGAGGACAGGTTTTGTGCAGTAACAATGCAGGGGGGTACCTTTAGTAATACCTCCTCCCACCACCAGAGTAAATTTGGAAAAAACAAAAACCCACAATTAGGAAGGCCGCTGTGAGAAAACTCCCGGTGTAGGCCTATGGACTACCCACAGTTATTGTTGAGTATATGTAGGCACAGCTCTATCCCACCGCTGAACACCAATTTATGTTGGAAACAGCCCACTCCCACTCCGCAGGGTGGTGGTGGACCTTCCCGACACAATGGGGTAGCTTGGCTCGAGTGGTCAGGAAACAGGCGCAGTGCTAAGCATACAATATACCCATACAATAACCATGCGTGCATCCGTTCCAAAAACGACTCTACACCGTAAAAATTATGAAAATATGCTTCTTTATCTTTCTTCTCTTAGTTGCTGATTGGGAAAATAAAGAACAATCACAGTATATACATTTTAAATAGAGCAGGTCAAATAAATATTTGCTGTTTGCTGAAATAAATAGGGGTGATTATACATAACAGGGCATAAATACAAGTGCAATATATACAGACAATTAAATACTTTGAGGTAATAAATACTGTACCAATAAATACTGTCCCAATAAATACTGTACACCAACAAGTCCTGTGGACCTATAAATACAGTGCAGCATTAAATAGATAAGAACTCAATAAATACAGTATCCCCAATAAATAATTAGAAGTATACAGTACACTTTGTGAATCAGATGGCACTTCAATTCTTAAGGGCTGATGTGGCCCAGGTACAGCTTGTAGGGTGTGGAAGGCTTGAGGGGGGCTACTCCCTGGCTGAGGCAAAGGCTGAGGCCTAAACTGAGGTAGATCAAAAGGGGGGGGAAATTCCAATGCCCTGGCTTCCCTCTCCACACAACCTCTCTAGGTTAGTCCCAGTTCACCCCAGGCACAGTCAGGTGGGTTTCAGCACCTCCCTAGCCCCTTAGAGTAGTCTCTCAGGTCTCCACAGGGCCTTAGGCGCCCTCTACTCCACTTACTGCCCTTTTCTGATGTTCCGACGCCGCTGGAGTCGTGTCGACGCCGTGAGGCGGTTCCGGTTCGGTCTCGGCGGCCTCGGCACAGTGTCAGTTCTTTGACGACGCCGGTAGGCGGTTCCGGTCCGATGTCGGTGGCCTCGGTTCGATCTCGACCTCCGATTCGACGGCGTCGGGCAGTCTCTTCACGATGTCGACTTCGGGCGGCTCCGGTCCGATGGCGCTCTCGGCTCCGATGACGTCAGCCGGCCTGGCCTCGATGTCGACTTCCGGCGACTCCGGGGTGCGATCCTCACCCCCGACCTCCGGTGCTCCTCCTCTCAGGTTCCGGGCGACTCCGGAGTGCGATCCTCACTCCCGACCTCCGGTGCTCCTCGACCTCGGTCTCCGACGACTCCGGAGGGCGGACTTCACCCTTCTGATGACGCCGCTCACTCGACCTCGGTTCACTTCCTCCTCGACCTCTGGTATTCCTCTCGACCTCCGCCGGCGCCCTCTTACGACCTCAGGCGGCTCCGGGTACGACGTCTGCTACCTCAGTCAGCGCCGCTTCTCCACCTCGGGCTCCAGGTCTTCGGCTACTCGACGCCAGGCTCCAGGGAAACCAGTTCTCAGGTCAGAATCTTGCTGCTTTCTTGGTTCTAAGGCCTGTTCCTGCTGTCCAGGTCCTTAGGATGGTGTTCTCCTGTCTTCTTCCCACACAGGGCTATAGGCTGGGATCCATCAGTAGGGACAAGTATCAAGGGTGGGTTTATGGACCCCACTCCAGGCACAAGTTTCCACCCCTGCTGCTTCACTCCTTCCTCCTTCACTGTTGTGCTCCTCTCTCTTCACCAGTCAGGTGCCAACTGCCAGCTCCAACTGCCAACTGCCTCTCTTATCCTCCCAACATTCTAAACGGTTTCCAACTGTCACACAGTTCTGGAATCTCCTGGAAGGTTCTGGAAGGTGCTGGTAGGTTCCAGTGGATGCTGGTGATGTCATGGGAGGCCACCATTTTGTGCTTCAGGCCCTCAGACAGAAGTTTCAGGGGTAGCCAAAATGGCTCCCTGAATCTGTAGCAACACGAAAAAGTCTGGTGGTTCCCAATAAAAAGGAAAAAGTCAAACAGGGATTGAGGCAAAAGTGGGACAAAATAAATAATGATGAGGAGGGACCACCCAAGGGGCTGACAGGTCTAACAGAATGTATCCAGAAACTCCGTTAACTTGTGAACGGGTCTACCCTTTCACTAACAGAAGCGGTCCATGCAGGTAAGAGTGGTGGGGTGGTGGGGTGGGGGACGAGGGGGAGTTGGCAGATGGCATTGGGAAAAAGGAAAAGAAAATGACAGAAAACCAAGTCAGCGATGGGGTGAGCCCAAGGAAAGTGTTTTTTTTCCCCTCCACGTTATTTGTCGACTTCCCTATACCCCACCCCACTGCTCTTACCTGCACAGGCCACTCTTGTTCACTAGTAAATGCAAGGTGAGACCTGGAGAAGGCAACCCTCTGTACCCTCAGCCAGTCTGGCACCAAACCCAGTGGGAAGGGAGCTACCCCCAGACCAATTTTGAGTGACCACAGAGGAGGGGACGGCTCATTTCCCTGGCCACACCTCTGGGGTGGCACACAGGGTCTGCACAGGGGAGAAAGTGTTTCTCCATCTTGGAATTAAGAATCAAGGTGTTCAGTAGGAAAAAAGGAACTGATTAAAAAGTGGTTAGTGTTGCCCATGGAATATTCACACCATTGGTTAGGGAGGAGCCAGGAGCCCCCCACCCAATATCTTGTGCCAACCATAAATGTCGCATTATGAGAACACTTTTGTGACTTGCAGAAGATAAGAAGAGGATTGGGTCGGGTGTCTGTGACCTGAGAGGAACCCTGATGGACTGGACCTGCTCCCTCTTGTACCCAGGACAAAGAAATGGGCTGCTAGAGCTAGTGGGCTGACCTCTTCTGTGGCTACAGGGAAACAACAAGTTGCGAGAGGGCTTTTTCCTGAAGTAACTAGTTGACCAGTTGCAAATAGACATGGACCACTCTGACGGCCTCTGCTGGAGTTAGTCCGGTCCCTTACGCACTACTCCTGAACTCCTAGGATTCTTAGAAATGATCCAAATAAGCTGTTCCGCAAAACCTGAAAAGTCTGAAAAATATTTGAACTTCCATGACCTTCGGAGTGGTCAGGGGACCTTGCGGAAAAGATGTCTAATTCTGATACACCTTCCTAGGATACTTCATCAGGCTTACTCCACTTGAGGACTCGAAGCTCCATAAAAAAGACTAAATCCAATGGTAAAATCTTTGGCCCAGATGGACTCGCTTGGTGTTTCTGACCCGAGCTCCATCGTGGTTGGCCTGAAATTATGCCTAAGTCCCCGTCTCACGCTACCCTAGACTATAATTGGAGCTTAGTGCCTTTTGGCTCTATTTTAACTTAACACTTAAAAAAATCACATTTCCAGTTTACCTCATTGGATATTTTTCTTCTTGGTGTCATTTTATTTACTAAATTTTACTCTATTTTTCGAATTCAGTTCATAGTTTGGGTTTAATTACTGTTTTGGTACTGCATAAATACTTTACACATTCTCCTAATTCAAGCCTGTCTACTCTGTGTCAAAAGTGGCATCTGTCTCGTAGTGGCTACAATCTAAATGGCAGAAAGCAGCTGCAGTTGCATCATATTAGAAAGTGCAGATTGCTTCAAATATTTACCCCATTGTATTACTTTATGACACAAGTCTTCATGAATCCCATAAAAGCATACGTGCACCATCAAAAACGAAGCAATTAAATAATATGCATATTAAGGTAAAAAAAGACGGTTGCACATGCTCCACTAATCCAAATACCTAATTGACTTAGTTGCTCCGACCACAATGTTTCACCTCTCAAAATCAAAAGGAATGTTGCTAAATGTTTCCTCAGTTAAACATCCTTATTTCATGAAAATCTAATGCCAGTGACCAAAAGTTGTCAAAAATAATGAGGGCCCAAAGGTAAATATACATGCATATATTGACTTGTGTATATTTACTCTTACACCTAGGTGTAACTCACCACTCTTTTCCTAATTCACGATATCCAAGTAGAGAACTACACCTAATTGTAGGCTTACATGTCTTCACCATCTTGAATGCTCGAATGGGGGGAGTGGCGCCTCCTACGTCTGAAGTGTAAAGTTTCAACCAGTAACTTTTCACCTGTTTGTGGAGCTCTCCCTAAGGGAAAGTATTTGGAAATTTAATAAAGTTAATATTTGCAAAAACCGTTAAAAATGTTTAATGTATAATATAAATATGAATTATTATTAAAAAAATAATATTGACATGGAAACAATGAGAAACAATTTTACAGCCCATTAACTCATTAAATTAAATATGCATTAAGTAATGAAATATTTAAATACAGTAATTGAATGTATAAATTTACATTTTAAAATATTAATAATAGTAAAACTCACCTTTAGTAAAATCTTTTTGTATTATTTGTTACTGTTCAATAAGGTTGGTTAAAGTCACCGTGTTCTGAATCTAAATGAAAAATAGCATGCTAGAGGGCAGGGTAGGGGGTATAAAAAACAACTAACGCATACTGAGATGGGCAAGTGCCTACTACGACTACCCTACATCATGTACAAAACACCTCACGGAGAGCCCACTCCCTTCAGATACCCATGCCCCATTAGATGTGCAAGCCCCTACTACTCACACCCTTCGCCCTGCACCAGACCCTTTAACCCCTTTGCTGCGGCGCGAATTCTGCCGCAGCGCTGGGGGGGGTGAGGGGTGAGCGCGGCGCCGCCATGCTCATGACGGAACCATGCCATCATGAGTCACGGGCGAGCTGTGCTCATGACGGCGTGGTTCCGTCACGACTCCCCCCACTCTCTATTTCGCCCGCACAGGCGGGGAATTAGTGCCGCGTGGGAGGAGCGGCCACCAAAGGCCGCAGCATGACGGAACCACGCCGTCATGAGCACACGCCGCCCGTGGCTCATGACGGCGTGGTTCCGTCATGAGCACACAAGGGGTTAAAGGTAAGCACAATCAGTGAAATGTGAGTGGCCAAGTCCCTACAAACCACAGCTTATGCCTTGTACAGATGTCCTCAACCATGACCCACTCCTTTCGGACACCCACGCCGCCTCAGTGGATAACACCCCTTCAACACACACCCTAATCTTTGTACACATGAACTCATGGAGAGCCTACTCCCTTCTGACACCAACACCCCATGAGGTGTGCAAGCCTCTACTATGCACATCCTTTGCCCTGTAACAGACTCTTTGTGGTATGTGAGCTCTCAGGTGCAAACAACGAGATGTGAGTGGTTAGGCGGCTATTATGCACAGCCTGTGCCTTGTACAGATGTGTTCAAGTAGAGTCAACTCCCTTTAAATACCCTGGCCACCTTTGGTGCCAAACCCTATACTAAGCACACGCAACGCCTGGTACATAAGATGTCACGGAGAGCCTACTCGTTTCAGACTCCCACTCCTCTTTAGGTATGCAAACCCCAACTAAGCACACCCTTCTCCCTGTACCAGACCCTTTGCAGGTAGGCGATCTCTCATGCTCAATAAATAAGATGCAAATAGCCAAGCCCCAGATCACACAGCCTATGCCTTGCACATACATTTTCAAGCAGAACTCACTCTCTCTAGACACCAAAGCACCATTAGGTGGTAATGTCACTACTATGCACATCCTTCACCTCTCCAAATCACATTGGATGCTCAAGCCCCAACTATGCACAGCCTTCGTCTTGCACAAAAGTCTTCAAGGAGAGTCAGTTCAAGATGTTGACCCATGCATACATACAAAGCCCTGCACAATGAAGGACCAAGCAGACCAGCATACATCAACAAACCTCCACCAACCGACCAGACACCTACGATCTGCCTCCATCTCCCTCAAAGACACCCCCGGATCCACCATAGCACTCCTTCTCACACCTGGCAGCCAAAGCGTAGAACAATCTGCCCCTTCACCTCAGAACTGCCTCATTACTCCAGCAATTCAGGAAAGGACTCAAGAGCTGGCTGTTCGCATGAACAGACCACCACAAAGCAATTAGCAACTCCAATTCCTTGAGACCCTCATGGGCGATTTGCTGTGCTTTACAAATCCATAGTGATTGGTTGATTGACGCTGTCCAGATACCAATGCCCAATTAGGGGGCTAAGACCTTGCAATGTATAGTCGATGCCATGTACAGATGACTTCACAGAGAGTCCATTCCCTCCACACATCTACTCCCATTAGATTGACAAGCCACTACTATTCGCACCCTACGCCTTCTACAGAAGTCGTCACTTATAACCTACTCTCTTCAGACAGTCACATGCCATTAGGTGTGTTAGACCATACGGCACACATTCTAAACATTGTACACAATTATTTACTGAGAGCCCATTCGCTTCTCACACCTACACCCAATTGACCCTGCTAGCCCTCACTATGCACACACTCAGGGACTTGTAAAGTGGTCTTCACAGAGAGCCCACTCTCTCCAGGTCCCTACGCCCCTTTAGGTGGCTAAGGTCATTCAACGCACAGTATAAAACTTGAGCAGAAGATCTTATGGATAGCGCACTTCCTCCACACTCCTAGACTCCCATTAGGTAAGCAGGTCGCTACTACACACACACCCTGAGCATGTTGCAGACGACCTCATGTATAGCTCTTTTCCCTTAAAGGGACACACCTCATCCGGTGTGTTAGCCCCTACTACTTACAGCCTATGTTGTAGGCATTTTATGTTGAGAGCCCACGCCTTTCTCACACCTACTCCATTTAGATATGCTAGCTACTACTACGCACACCCAACTCCTTGTACAGAAATATTCGCAGAGAGCGCACTTCCTCCACATACCTACACCCCATTAGGTAGGTAAGCCGCTACTATAAATACCCTACGCTGCCTTCTGCATGGTATAACTGTTGATTAGGATCTACCAGAAAGTAGACTAATGAGTTTAATATCAGGTATGCATTGCAAAAGTAACAAAAACACGATGGAAAGGTTTTCTAGCTGTAAGATAGATCTGTTGATAAGTGTGCTTTGATTTTATTCTAACCCATAACAATAGAGCAGACGGCTGTAGAATATAATAGATTAGAATAGAATAGAAAAAAGAATATTGCTGTAGCAGACAATTATCATACAGAAACATAAAGACACATACATGACAAACAACATGAAATTAGACTAGGCGGTTTTTAAAATAACTTTTTTTGGTGGGTTTTCAGAACTATTCTATATTTTTTGGGTGATGTTTTAAACAAAAAAAAAAGACTTCTTTCCAAACTGGTGTACAACCACTAATTTAATCCGAGGTAGATTGCTCCCCAATGACATTGATTTTGTTGCACTTTGAGCAGTATGTAATCATATTCTTGCATTGTGGTACAATGTTTTGTACCACTTGAGTAACTTGTTGTGGGATCGTCTCCTGGAGCAACTGATGGTCCAGCTGTAGAGGTGGAAGCTTCAAGAGCCCTGCATTCAATTCTGTTCTTGCAACCTCTTGAGGATAGATACTGTTCCATATGTCTGTGGCTCCATTTTAGTATTTCTTCCCTGTGCCCCTTGAGAATTCTTTTGTTGCAAAGATTGTACTTAGCGATGTTGCTGTCACCATATTTTTCCCTGACAGGATAGTGAAGAATTTATTTCCACATCACTGACTCTTTCTTTGGTGAGGGATCCTCCTCTTAGAAATCTGTCCCCTCCTGACACCATTGCAGGCATTTCCGTTGGAAAAATAGCAATACATTGCAAAAAAAGGGGACAAAGGCTCAACACACGGCCTTCACAGACAACTGTTATTTCCATATTATTTTTGACGGGTGGGATCTTCCTGTAAATGAAGAAAGACAATGAATTCAACCAATCACAAATGTTCTATGTGTGTGTCAATGGTCTTGCGGTACTCCTCTCGTAGTACTCCTTCAGGTCAGAGAAACATAAAAACAAGGCAATATTTACACAAAAACACTCAAGAGATCTTTATGAACTGGCAGATGGAAACCCTCCAGGCTCAAACGTTAATAAAAATGATTCTTTAATACTAAACACAAGTTTTTAGGTTTTACAACCCGTCTCATGGTAGCACCCAGAGACCTGAAATTGAAAGTAAACCCATAGTGAGTTTCAGCGTGGGCTTAAGTGTGAGAGTCTCACAAGAGTACCAGGGCACCTTTGAAAGGAAAACAAAATGTACCTGATAATATGTAATAAATACAATTAAAAAAATTTAAACAAAAAACATTATATTACTTTTAAGTTAAAAACAAATTTGTTTACATTGCAAAAATCGTCAAAATACACCAAAACAAAATGAGAAAACGATATTACAGTTAATAAAGTTAATAACATCTTACTTCATGTTTAAAATAGGCATTGAAATTCAGTGAAAAATACAAAGTCAAAGTGAGGTTGTAGTTAGGTATAGGAAAAATCCCTAACATATGTTACATAGTGTGTTTGAGAGTTTACAACGCTGTGTAAAGAGGTGCTTGAATTATACTAATTTGAAGGTGGTGCATACATTATAAAATTAAGATATAACTCTAACTTTAGATTTTCTAATATTTGTGTAGTTCAAGTTTGGTTTGTATGGAAAGAATACATAAAGATAGTAATTTGTAGATGGTGCGTAAACTATAAATTTAAGGTATAGCTACAAAGTTAGAATTTCTAATGTTCGTGTAGATTAAGTTTGGATTGTATAGGAAAAATAAATAACATTTTGCTCTACAACTAGGGGTGGGCAGAATTTGTGTAGTCACGTTATGCAAAGCTCCACGGAACGGTAAAAAATCTCCACGAGCATGCAGAAATTACCCGAACACGTGGAATTGCTTGTTCGCGATGCTTTTTTCCTGTTCGCGAACGCTGTTTGCGTGCTCGGGGGAAATATCTTGCGAACACGCATTTTGAGAAAACGAACAAGCAAATAATTCCGCGAAGCTGTGGAATGCAGAATTTTGTCCAATTCCGCGTTCTTCGCAGAACGCGAAATTACCCAAATTCTGCGAGCGGAACGGAATGTACCTCCCAGGCCTAACTACAACTAAGCTTTATCCTTTGTTTATTTCACTGAATTTCTATGGTTTTTATTTGTTAATCAAAATGTGCTTCCAATCGCAGATTGGAGTGTTGTCAAGTGGAGTGTCATTAAGTGGAGTGTTGTAGAGTAAAGTGGACGAGAGTGTCATAGTGTGTAGTGTTGTACAGTGGAGTGTCATAAAGTGGATTACAGTTGAGTACAGTGGAGTGGAGTAAAGTGTCATAGAATGGAGTAGCATAGTGTGTCATAGAGTGGAGGGCCATAGAGTGGAATTACATGTTGCAGAGTGGAGTCGCATGTGGTACCGTAGAGTGCTGTGACATACAGTTGAGTGATGTGTTGTAGAGTTCAGGGGAGGGGTGTGTCATAGAGTGGTGCATCGTAGACCGCCTTAGATTCGAAGAGTGTAGAGTGGAATGGCATACAGTGTAGTGGCATGTCGTAGAGTGGAGTAGTATGTCATTGAGTGGAGTGCAGTGGAGTGGCGTAGGGTGGAATGGAGTGTCATAGAGTTGAATGGTGTTTTATACAATGGAGTGCCATACAGTGGAGGTCCATGTCATAAAGTGGAGTGGCATCTTGTACAGAGTCGTAGAGTGGCATAGAATGTATGGCATACAGTGGAGTAGAGGGTTGTGGAGTGCAGTGGCAAAGAGCGGAGTGGCGTGTCATAGAGTGGCGTGTTGTGCAGTGTTGTATAGTGAAGTACATTGGCGCAGAGTGCAGGGGCATAGAGTGGAGTAGAATGTTGTTGAGTGGAGTGGTGTGGTGTAGAGTTGAGTGGTGTCTTGTGAAGCAGAGTGGAGTGGCATGTCATAGAGTGTTGTGCTATACACTGTTACAGTGGAGTGGCTAAGAGTGGAGTAGTAGAGTAAAGTAGTCTGGCAGAGTACAGTGGAGTCAAAGAGCATGTAGTAGTGTAGAGGGAGCTGCATAGAGTATCTTACAGCAGAGTACAGTGCAGTACAGTGGCATACAGTGGAGTAGAGTGTTGTAGAGTGGAGGGGCGTAGAGTGGAGAAGAGCTGAGCGACTTAGAGTAGAGTGTAGTGTCGTGGAGTGTTGTAGAGCAGAGTAGAGTGAAGTAGAGTGGAAGGGCATACAGTAGAGTAGAGTGTTCTAGAGTGGAGTGCTGTAAAGTTGAGTGAAGTATCATAGAGAGGAGTGTCGTACAGTGGAGTGTCATTGATTGCAGTCCCATGGAGTGTAGCGTCAATGTGTACAGTCTCGCAGAGTGGCATAAAGTGGAGTAGAGTGGAGTGGCATATAGTGGAGTAGTGGAGTAGAGTGGAGAAATGTGCCATAGAGTAGAAGGGAGTAAATTGGAGTGCAGTGGCATAGAGTGGAGTAGAGTGTTGTATAGTGGCATAGACTGGCATAGAGTGTTGTACATTGCAGTGCCGTGGAGTGAAGAACAGTTTGGTAGAGTGGAGAGGCGCAGAATGTTGTTGTGTGTTGTAGAGCAAAGTAGAGTGGAGTGGCATAGAGTGCAGTGTTGTGTCATGGAGTGCTGTATCATAGAGTATTGTGGTATACAGTGTCGTGGTGTAGAGTGAAGTGGCATACAACTAAGTGGTGTGCAGTGTCTTGCCATAGAGGGGAGGGGTGTAGAGTGTCGCGTTGTAAAGTGGAGTGGCATAGAGTGGAATAGCATAGGGTGTTGTGGCATAAACCAATGTGACATACAGTGTCTTGGCATAGAGTGCAGTGGCATCGAGGGCCGTAGAGTGGAATAGCATAGAGTGGAGTGGTGGACAGTGGAGTGGCAGAGAGTGGAGGGGCAGGTCTCAGAGTACAGTGGACTGGCATCGAGTGGAGTGGCATAGAGTAAAGTGGTGCAGAGTGGAGTGGCATAGAGTGGAAGAGCGTAGAGTAGAATGGCATAGAGTCAATTGGGCTGCAGTGGAGTGGCATGGAGTGGAGTGGCATAGAGTGGAGTGCCATAGAGCAGAGTGGCACAGAGTGAAGTGGTGTAGAGGAAATAGCATGGAGTAGAGTGGCATAGAGGTGCCTAGTGTACAGTGGAGTGGCATACAGTGGAGTGGTGTGGCGTAGAGTGGAGTGGAGTGGTGTTGAGTGGAATAGAATGAAGTAGCATAGAGTGGGATGGTGTGTCATAAAGTAGAGAGGAGGGGCATAGAGTGATTTTTCATTTCATGTCATAGGGTGGCTTGTTGTATAGTGTCTTACAGTGGAGGGGCATAAAGTGGGGTGATGTAGAATTGAGTGGCATAGTGTGGAAAGCATAGAGTGGAGTGGTGTAGAGTGTTGAGCCGTAGAGTGTTGTGTGATACAGTGTTATGACATAGAGTGTTGTGGTGTAAAATGTGGTGGCGTACAATGTCATAGCATAGAGTGGATGCTGTAGAGTAGAGTGGAGTGGCATAGAGTGCAGTAGAGTGGCATAGAGTTGGGTGGCATAAAGTCAAGTGGGGTAGAGTGTCGTACAGTAACATAAAGTGCATTAGAATGTCGCAGAGTGACATAGAGTGGAGTATAGTGTTGTAGAGTGGAAGAGCATAGAGTGTCATAGGGTATAGTAGAGTCTCGTAGAGGGGAATGTCATACAGTGTAATGGCATGTCGAGAGTGGAGCTGGGTGGAGTAGAGTGGAGTAGCATGTCGTAGAGTGGAATGGCATTGAGTGGAGTGGATTGTTGTACAATGGAGTGGTGTGTCCTACAGTGGATTTGGTTGTCATAGAGTGGAGTGGGAAGTCGTACAGTGGTGCGAAATTTTATACAGTGGAGTAGAGTGGTGTACATTGTAGGTACATAGAATGGAATAGAGGGTTCCAGAGTGGACAGTGTAGGGCCATGTCATACAATAGAGAAGAGTGGTGTGTGATAGAGTGGCGTGGTGTCTTAGAGTGGAGGAGAGTAGATTGCAGTGGCATAGAGTGAAGTGGGATGTCAAAGAGTGGAGTGGTGTGTTGTAGAATGGTGTGGTGTAGAGTGGAGGGGCATAGAGCGGAGTGGCATGGGGTCAAGTGGAGTGGATTGTTGTACAGTGGAGTTGGGTGTCGTTCAGAGGAGTGACATGTCATAGAGTTGAGTGGCAGTTCATGTGGTAGACTGTAGTGCGAAACTGACTGAACGCATTCAGCTGAAATTATTCAGGAATATAGATTAGGGGGTGTAGTGGTACCTTTTTGGTAGTAGATCTAAATTGGTTCAGTAGTTTTAAAGTTATAAGGTGTGATTCACCAAGATAAACGTTCACTTTTTTGTGAGTTTATGATTGTTTGCTGTCAGCAAAGATATTTTATGGGTAGCATCTATACAACTGATGGAGTCTGCAAACATAAAAACACACGCACTACACATGTAGCAATATGTTGTGCCGCAGTATACCGTAGTAATTTTGTGGTATACCATTGTTCATTGCAATAACAAAACAATATATGAGTGGGTAATGCAAGCCCTTACAAAATTAAAAGTCAGCCATATTCTTTAGACAATACTTAGTCTGAGTTCTTTATTTTAACTGTAGATATAGTTTACTGCTGTTTTATACATGGATAGGAATGAATGAGTCAGTTTATATCTAAGTGTGTAAAGGTAGATAAAACTTTTTAATACTTTATATATTTTAAACAAAGTATGCAGAATAACATGGTGCTACCTAGAAAGTATCACAGTACTTACAGAAATTTAAAAAAAGAAAGATGTACAAATTTAAAAATGATCCGGCCCGAGTGCGGACATAAAGATAGTACTCGTAAATGCCCTTCATGAATTCCCTAAGTCGTAAACTTAGACGTTTGGTCTAAGTTTAGACCAAACGTCTAAATTTACCTTTGTGAATTGTGACCATAGTGTAATTCACAGAGTGTAATATGCTATTTATTACCACTTTTGATCTTGGCAAGGGGCCAGGACTCCCATCCCTCAACAAAGGTAATAATTAGCATTGTGTACTCTGTGTATCTGCATATATGTTTTATGCGTGGCATTTTTTAATCTTTATTTGTTTTAACAAATACAGATAAAACATTTAAGTCAATGGGTACTGTAACTGTTGAAACCTTTAACAATCTGTTATCTCAGGTCTCATCTGTCACTCAGCGGGCCAGGTTCATGTTTCTTTAGCTTTATCTTCATTTGTCTATCAGTTCCTGCAGCAGAGACACTTCTGTCGTTGACTTGTGACTCTCAGATAAGCACTATTGTGAATTTTATTTTACAATTAGTTCTTCCTGAAGCACGTGGGGAATCCCTTGGATAATTTCCTCTCTATAAGCGTAAGAGTGTTGGTTGTAAATAGATGCTAATCAAATGTGTGCATTTTACTCCATTTATGAAACGTATTCTTTGATTTAAAGATTGTATTTTCAGGCAGAATTCAATAATAGCATTAGGATTGAAGTGATGATGTATTAAGATGGAATTAAATAGTACATGGGGAAGGTATACATCAGAAGATCGCTGTAGACAGCCTATGCCTCATATTGAGGGTTCACAAGAAGGATAAGTAGATCTCATTTATGGTCTTCTACTGATTGGCAGTAACCAGTTAACACAAATCATTATGTTTTTTCAGCGTAGACCTTCAGTAAAGTACAGAAAGCACTTGTCATCTTTTAAGCGGCTCTACCTTAAAGTCACTTCTAGATATTTCATCCAAGGCATAGTGCTCTTTGCCTCAAATGTCCTAAAATGTAGATGTTTTCTCCTCTTTCAGGGATATGAACTGACCCTAAGTGACCAGCATTTTGGCATGGTACAGCGGGGAAGTAAAAAGGAAATGCCATTCACAATCCGTCGCATGGGCATCTACATAGCGATTGATAGCCCCAATGGACCAGTCATTATTTGGGACAGGAAGACCAGCATCATGATCAAGCTCAATTCAAACTTCAAAGTGAGTATTATACAATTAGAGGGGGGTAGGTAGAGACCATTTGATCTAGAGGTCGAATGTAAAATCTGCAAAAACGCCAAAGAGGATTCCGCCAAAGTAATCTATTTCATACAAAACACACTAGCAAGCATTCCACAGACTGCTGCTGACTTTACCCAGGAACACATAACTATATTGCAGCTATCTGTTTCTTGAAAGGGGAACTCACCAGCTCAACACAAACATCCATTTACTATCAACTAATGCACAGCAAGGAACTTCATTGAGCCCATGACACCATTACATTGAGCAGTTGTCATTAATTTTTGGCAATACATCACATACACAAATTCATTGTTCACTGAAAAGCATCTACACACCACAGTCACCCACTCACTTTTCATAGGTGCACACTATTACACCACTGACATCCATCAGCTATTCACTTGAATCTATAAATACAGACAGCATCTACACACCACGGTCACCCACTCACTTTTCATAGGTGCACACTATTACACCACTGACATCCATCAGCTATTCACTTGAATCTATAAATACAGACAGCCCCTGGACGTGCACCATGATTTTTGCAGATGTCCCCTTATACAAGGATGTGAGGACACTGAAACTTAGTGGAAGTTGATTACGGTTCAGGGATATAAGCCGTTTTACTTATAACCTGGGGGGGGGGGGGGGGGGGGGGAGGGAGTAGCCTATGTCCCATTCCCCAGAAACTTGCACATGAGTTTTATGACAATTAAACCATTTTGGGGTGAGTGTTGTAGCACTACAAGATTGTCTATCTCCTTGTGTATACAGACACTTCTGTGTTGCTGTTAATGGGGAAGAGCGTCAGCGACCCTTTAGATGTCAGTTGGGCTGTGGAATAATACATTTGGGTGACTGCCAGTCAGCTTCTCTCTTCCTGAGTACCTGAGTTTCCCCTCTCAGTGTCAAGATGCCCGCTGCCTTACTTGGAAGAAACATTTGGATTGAAGGGGTCAGTCTCTGAAAAGCTCATGGGCGATTGGATCAGTCTGCTGACCTGGACTGTCCTAGCTTCACTGTGGTGGTCGTGCTTAGTGCTTGGAGGGAGCATGGCTTAGACAAGGAGAGTGATGGTGGTGTAGCTCATCCAGAGCAGATGTTTTTTACTGATGCTTGGGTTGTGGAATTACCAGTTCAGATGCCTGACCAGTCAATATGGCCTTTGTAACCCCCGCAGCACGGTTTTAAGTTGCTTTGATACTTCTGAATGGCGAGGTAGAAAAGAAATGTGGATTGCTTGCTAACCCAGATGGGAGTCTCCTGAAAGAGGATGTCACCAAAACTAACCCGTGCTGGCGCGAGGGAGTTATTTTGATGACTTAACGCTTCCAGAACTGATGTCTGGTACTCTCATATGAATCAGCAAACATTGGCATAAATGACATTTTGTACAGTACGAATTGAATCTGTAACTGGAACGGGAAGGGCACAAATATTCCAAACAGAGCCTCACTCAAGATGGCACCACCACTTGCTGAACATACAATTTACAGAGGAAGTTATCTATGTATGATCCCACATCACCCTGATTTCTGCGGACAGTGAATCCTGGCACATCTTAAGTAGGGGTTGGCAGAGCTCGCGCAGTTTCAATCTGTGGAAATCTGTGAAGTTACATAAAAACTCTGCAAGATTCCAAGGAGATCCGCAAGCTGGCAGAATAGGCACGTTGTGCTTATTTTTAGCGCTGGCTGCTTGTTCTGCACTGCAAAATCAGCATGAATAGCACCATGCGTCGCACCAGATGGCACTGGTTCTTTGCTGCCACTCGAGAAGCTCTTCTATTCAAGCAACATTTTTCTCACCACGAGCTGCAGATTTCTCACCGCAAGCGGCTGCATGCGTTAAGAAAATCTTGCCGGGTGCCGTCCTAGAGCACAAAAATCGTGCTAGGGGACTCCAATACTCGCACTGACTTTCCTGCTTAATGTTGGCGAGCCGTGCATGAGAAAAAACTCAGGCATGCGGCAGTTGGCAGAGTTTTGCTGGAACTATGCTTTTCAGGCTTAACATGGAGTGGCAAAACTCCCTGATCTCCGGCAGAGCAGTGGAATTTATTGCCCGCCCCTAATCTTAAGGTGAGATTGCATAGTGCTGTCTAGTGCAGAAAAAAGGTTTGTCACTAGGACCCAAGTAGCCACCTAGACTTAGAGACCTAGATTCAAAAACCTTACAAGCCTGTTCTAAGAGGTTACCAGTCTTGGAGTAGACGTGTCCATGAATACTTCATCAAAGTGAGAAGTGGCCTCCAGGGACCTCCACTTGTTCTGCACATGACTGCCTGAGTTTGCACTCACGTGCCTAGGTTATCTTCAGGGAAGCAATGGGCTCAGCAAACTGTCGGTCACTAAGGGGAATCCTTTGCATTTGCAGTCACTGTGTCAGCATTGGTTCTTACTGAAGGTGCGCACCCAGAGAAGCCTTGATTTCTTCACCCTAGTATCAAAACAGCTCCTGCTAGATATAGCATCCACATACTCTGTACCTGCTCCACATTATTGATCTATATATAATGGCAATGACAAATAAATTAAATCAAGCTGAAAAACCATAAGACAGATCCTCCTAGCCTTAGTACACTTATTATGGGCAAAATTGATATAAACACAACTATGGACGTGACCATAAAGAAATTAGCAGAGGTTCATGACCTAGCCTAATCCCCAAAGCTAATACAGGCACTATACAGAATGAAATAGCAGCAATTAGGCTCAATATGAAATCAATCAGCAGAAAAAATTACAAAAGCAGAATATTGAATCAGCTCCCTTGAGTATTCTGCAGTTGTTTCAAAAAGGGATATAGAAGAACTAAAGGCCAAGACAATAATTCTACAGAGAAGCATTTCCCATTTGGATGACCACAACAGACCTCCGAATCTTTGGTGTACCAGAAGGAACGGAGGACCCAGCTGGTTCCTGTTCTGCTTTACTAGAAACTTGGCTACCTAAAATAACTGGAATTCCCTTTACTAATCACTTAAAGTTTGAAAGAGCCCAACATGTGCCTGCTTTCAAATCTCCTCACAAGGGCTGTCCAAGACCCATAGTCCGCAAACTCTTTATGCTATCAACAAGATGAAATGATTCTAGACTATGTGAGGAAAAACAACCATATTACCTGGAATGGCAAATTAATTACCACCTCTGATGCCTATTTGAAACCCACAGTTGAAGTCAGAAAAGGCTTCTTAAATCTACGTCCAAGACTGAAAAAAAAAACATACATATTTCCTTTGCCAGGCCCGACTAGGGGTCTCATTACGATGGTGGGCGGATCGGAAAACGGGTCCGACCGCCAGAGGTGCGGCAGTCCCGCGAGGCCAATTAGGATGCGTCCACCACCCTGGTGGTCGCACTAAGCATCTTTATCATTGCGGCGAGCGGTGCTGAAAGCAGCACCCGCCGCAGTGTTAAAGTGGCATGTTGTACATTGCCATGCACAACGTGACAGGCACCGCGCGGTGCCCGCCACCTTGTACGTGGCAATGAAGGGGGGTACCACCAAGTGCAGCCCCCCAATGGGGGCCCGCAACGTGTCCCCAAAGTGATTTACCGTGTGCCTTTCCATGGCAGAGTCTCCGCCATGGAAAGGCATACCCACCGCCAGCATCATAATATGGATACATGATTTACATCTCAAGCTGAGAACATTGCAGACTCTACTATGGATAAGAGTGCCCTGTGTCCTGAGGCCAAACGGGCAAGTCAATTGAAACTGCACAAGCCTACTATGTGGTAAACTACCTCATTGTAGACCTCACCTTGTCCTGCATATGGCACTATTATATGCTTTTCTTAATGTATTGGCAAAATATGTATGACAAATATCACTGTAGTAATGTCAACCCATACCCTGTACCTGTATTTTGTCTTAAGCCTTAAAAACTAATACAAATATTTAAAAAACCCTAACATTGTATAATACTCAGTAGGATTACAGCCCTAAAGATAGTTTCTCTAAACACAAAGGATTTAAATCACCTTGTAAAGAGAAGGAACATTTAGACTGTCTACACATACTACAAGGTGACATTGTTGTATTACAGGAAAGCAAGCTGGTTCAGAAACTGTCTCTCTCCCTTCAATGTAATGGGTTTGCTTTTGTTGCATGCTCCCCAGCAGTGGGGGAAATAAATGGTGTCATAACCTTAATTTCGAACACATCTAAAATACTCATGATCTCTTCAGCTGCAGACACTGACAGAAGATGGATTATATCCAAGCTGTACAAAAATGGAATGAAATTCTATGCAGCCAATATATATTCCTCCACTGGAGACCAGATTTCTGTTCTAACCTAACACAGGTTCTCCAGAAGATCCCTGATAATTCACTAATTATATCAGCAGGCAACTTCAGCCCCCTGTTAGACCCTACTATTGATAGAGACTCTTCCTGTCGATATCATACCCACAAATCTCATAAAATTATGATAAATCTCTCTGCTAACCTTGACTTAAAAGACACTTGCAGGTTACAACATCCTGACTCTAAAGACTATACATTTATTGATTTACTTATGATCTCAAACATCAATTGAACCTAGATTGGTCTCTGACTGCTCGTCTGTGGCTGACTTTGGGGCCAAGCCTAAAACCTCTCTCTGGAGACTGAATGAAGAGATACTCGTAACACCGGAAAACATAAAATCGATAAGAAAGGCAATTAAAAACATTTTGAATGACAACACCAAATCTGACTATTCCCCATTGACTAGATGACAAGCTTTTAAGGCCTTGATCAGAGGTACTCTGATACAAATTAGATTTATGATGAATAGAGAATCCAAAATTAAATTACAATCATAAGAAAAAGACTTTAAATCATTCAAAAACCTTCGTATTCAAGCAGAAGATGACTCACTACGTTCCTCCCTCACATAAAAAAATATGAATATCATAGAATCTTAAGTACCAGAGTGAGAATTTGGATTACCGAACAAAAAAGCCTGAAATTGTTTGAAACCAATAAAACTGGTCAAATGCTCACCTCTTACCTGAAATACGAACAGCAAAGAAATTATTTCTTTGAAAAACGGCCCTTCTCTCTCTCAGTGAGGAGGGTAAACTTGCTCTTAATTTCCCTATCTCTATGTCAGTGATATCTGATGCCATCAAGACCAATAGGAGCGGTAAGGTGCTGGGACCTGATGGTTTCTCAGCACCATTTTATAAGACATACAGCGATTTCATTTGTGGCTATCCACTTTGGCTCTACACCCATTTTGGAGATTCTGGCAAGATGAGTGGTACTCCTGCTGAAGCCATCATAAGAGTAATTTCTAAGGAAGGCAAAGACCCCCTCCTAACAAAAAATGACAGCCCAATATCTCTAGTAAATTTAGATGGCAAAATCTACACACAAATATAAGCCAAAAGACTTTGACAATTGCATTTCTAAATTCATTAATCCATCATAACTATGATTCCTGAAAAAGCCCCTCTCCAGTGATGATACTAGATTACTCTCTCATATAATTGTTTAAGCCTGTGATCTTACCTCCCCCACTGTTGGTATCATACTGGACAACGAAAAAAAATTCAACAAAGTAAATCAGGTATATCTCGAAACAGTCCTACAGAAATCCAATTTTCACAACTCATTTATCAAAATGGCTATGGCTTAATACTCAAACCGCAGTACTAGGGAATGGGTGGGAGGAAATATCTACAATATCTTCTCTCTTAAACAAGACACCCAACATGGTTGCCACTTGTCACCCTCCTGTTTCCTGCTAATTCTTGAACCCCTTTTGTATAACATTCAAATTATTGAAAACATAGTCAGTATGAAATAAAAACACCTGACGGTTAAGACAGCAGCACATGCGCCAAAGAGGTGACTTATCCCATTCAAGTATCAATGACGAGAATTGAGAAATTTTCTAGGGCTTCAGGGTATACTCTTAATAAGACAAATCTAGAGTAACTTTACTGAACAACCTAGGATCCAAGGAACTACTAGGCAGTAAAGGGTTCGTCTGACAACCACACCACATAAGATATCTAGGTTCAGAGTTTTCTAGCAACCTTATTGACACCATTAAGCATAGCAAACTTCTAACAATTATATAAAATTCACAGATTGTCTGTAGGGATAGTCCCCAAAACTTCAATCATGTTGGAGAAGGGTAGAAAGGGTGAAAAGGATAATTACATCTAAATTGCCGAACTACCTGATTACATGAGTTCTTTAAAAAATTGTGCTGCTAATCAACAAGTTCCTCTGGCAAAAAAAACTTAGAATCTCATTAAAGAAATTAAGACTCCAAGAGTCCTAGGAGGAGTTAACTTGGCAAACTTCAGAACATACCAGACAGCCATCCTTTTCAAACAGGGATTCAGTGGCTAACTCACATGACGAATACCAACCTCAATGGGAGGTGTTAGAAGAATGGATTCTTCCTATCGGGAGCCTAATCTCATTTTGTCCATGAATAAAGAAAGTCCCTCACACTCCAGACATATCCTGAACACCACTATAGCAGCTATATTGAAGGTTGACTGTCTTCCCCAACCCAAAAGCCAAACTAAATGGGCAAGCACTCCACTGGCTTGATTGGGCAAACCAGGCCTTGTTACTATTAGCCAGTTAGTGTCCGATAAAAATCCCTTGTACTTTGCTGTCTTTCAACATTTCTACACATTACACAACTTAATTTCTGCAAATTCTTTAAACTAAAAACATACATATGCAAACTAACCTTTGCGGACAAAGAACCTACCCTCCCACATTTTCTGAAACCCTCGCTAAGTGTGGACATGCAGTCTCTACAATTTACAAATACCTGCAACCTAAGTCAGTGAAACTACTAAAGAATGTGCGCAATAAATGGAAAGAGATGGCTTCAAACTTACAGATTTCTTTAATTGGCTGATGATTTAGATATCTCCATTTACAGACCAGTTCACCCCGGTCTTGGCACAAACCAAAAGCATGTTATTACATAGGATCGTCTGGACCCCAGCGCTACCAGCTCTACAAACTGAACCTTAGACAGTCTCCAACCAACTGTGAAATGAATGATAGCTCTGGCTACTTTCCACATCTGCTTTTCACCTGCCCCACCCTTACAAACGTTTGGAATTAAATCTTTAATTTCATCAAATCACTTTCTCAAAATCAACCACACTTGCATTCCCTATGAAAGAGACAAACCTCTTGTAAGTAAACTAATTCTTAGATACTGGAAAAGTACTTCCAATCTCAAGTTTGCCACTTTGCAGGTTTCCTCCTAAAGAAGCCCGTTCAAAATCCATATGGCACACATTAGGCAACCTCATGGCTAGCACACGACCACCTTGAACTAACGGCCACTAGATAACTATGGGATGGGAACTTATAGATTTACTCTATAAACTAGTGCTCCTTGGGGTCTCTCATTGAGGTTTATTCTCCCCGCAGGCCCTGATTAGGTGATCTTGGTACTGATCTGTTCAGCGCTACTAGAATATTACTTGAATATTTTTGCTCCAGGAATTATGTCTAAGCTCACTTCTTTTTATGTTTATCTCTGTCTAATCCACACAAGCATGTCACTCTTTGTGACACTCACTGTACTGGCTTCATTTTATATATCCTACTGTCAATATTTTCTGGTAGTTTTATAAAACGCAATAAAGTTGTTAGGAACAAAGAAAAATGCATGGTGCTTGGAGGTAACCTGACAGAAAATTGATGGATACTCCACAGTTGTCTTGATGTATCACGCAGACGAGGCAGAAGCAACATTCTCAGATTCTGTTAAGGAAAGAAGAGTATCTGACTATTGAAGCGCCTACTAATGCTGTTGGGGTGTGATTAATGGGGGCTGGTGCTTGTGACAAGTTCTAAAGGATTTTCAGGATTGGGATTTTGAGATTTTAATGTTTTCATAACATATTGAGTAGTGAAGAACTCTTATAGAAGGAACTTTAACTTTCTTAGAGCTCTATTGAAGGAACCTTGGCATAGCCTTGTTACAACCTCTTTAATGACGTCACAATTTCTGTCCTTCCTGTCTTTCTTTTCCCTTCTTAGAGCTGTGGTCAACTCAACAAAATCTCTACCTCAAAACATGTACCTCAAGGTCCCAGTCATCAGATTTCCACTTAAGAGCTCTTCCAATTAAAGTGCCTGAGCACCTTGGTGTGGCAAGGCAGAGAAGTAGCTCCTTGGAGTCGTGCTATGTTGTCCTGATTCCCCACTTGTACTTCTGCTTCAGCAACTTGCCTTGAGGGATACAGGGTGAGATGTGAGGTTAGATTGAGGTTTTTCAATATTCCCTGCAATATGAAAAGACCAGTAGTGCCTTTGCAATTCATGATGTAGTGATTAAATGCTCTACAGTGGAGGCTGCACTAGCAAATTAAAGCATCAGCTAGTCGTTACTCATCAGCTATCAGAATATCCACTATGGCTAGTCAACTTTGCTGCACATTCTATAGAGAAGCCAGGCCAGTTGAAAACATTACATCTCAAGACTTATTATGCAAAAGTTGGTCGCCGTCGCCACTACATTTACCACAGTCCTTTGGGGCAACTTGCTGGTGTGACGAGCAGTGTGCGACCTACTTTTGCACAATCTCAAGACTTATTCATGCTTTCAGTACTAATCTGAAAGTCTGAGGGTTTCCGTTAAGCTATATGGTGGGGAAGCAGCAGGGGAAGTAAAGGAGTATTTGTAAAATCTGTATTCCAATGGAAGTGACTTGTTGAGTCATTCTATGTTGCACCAGAGTAGATACAGGGTCAATCTGTTACATAGAAACTGTCATCCCAGAACAATGGTGCAGAATATCAGAGAGGGCCATCTTTGCCAATGTGGTGAGCGGGGAAAAGACAGACAGGTTGCTTGAAATGGATTGTGTGGTTACTCAAAGAGATTTTCCATTTCCTTTCTTCTCTATGTCGCACCCTGATTGAGTCAAAGCAGTCTTATTGTGTGGAAAACCCTTAAACACTGTTCATGAAGCACACTATATTGAGAGTATGGCAATACAAAAAGTCTGATGACCTGCTGCAAGAAATATCCAATTAGCCTTAAAGTGTTTCCTCAGCCTTCCTACCAAACATAGCTAACATGAGGTGGTCT
This sequence comes from Triturus cristatus, assembly GCF_964204655.1. Lineage (NCBI taxonomy): Eukaryota > Metazoa > Chordata > Amphibia > Caudata > Salamandridae > Triturus > Triturus cristatus. The sequence continues at coordinate 746,183,416 of NC_140583.1, forward strand.
TACAATCCTGATTACTCCTTGGACAAATCTAAGAATTCCTTTGAAAATTCGAGTGCCCGAATAAGAAAATATTTAGTCTCATTACCAAGAAACACTCACGTCTTCTGCAACACATGAATGTCAGTCCTCATAATTTTGTATTGTTGTTTTAACAACCACAGCTGCACAATTACCACTCATTCACAGTACACATACTCTGTGAAGCATCCCAGGCTTTCACTTAACATTTACCACTACCCACTACTGCTGTCCCCAATAACGTTCTTGAATTAAGTGTTGTACTGAAAACTGATGGCTTGAATTTCCCTGCTGCTTTTGAGGATTGTGTAAAATCCAATTACATTGTGAGTTATCTGAATCATCAATAGCATTGTTACTGTTGTGAGCACATACTACCCTATTGTCATACAATTTACATATAAGTCAGTAGTATATTTGACTTCATGTACCTATGGCTTGAAAATCAAGTGCTACAGGTGAGCTGAAGCACTCATTGTTGCATTTACTAAAGTAGCACTGAAAACCATGTCATTGCAGCCTGGGTGTGCAGTTTAAAAAATGCCATTTCAACCTGAGCAAATAAATCTTTTTCCAGGCCAAAACCTTCCTTTTTAGGTCGAACCTAGAGTCAGAGCATGTTATGCTCTGTGGGGCATGCCTTAATCCCACTCAGGTGTCAAAACACACCCAGCACTTTTTCATTGGTTGCTTGGTCTGTCTTCACACATCCCATTGCTTTCTTTGGTTAATTGTGTAGATTTTTCCCGCCTCCTGGCTGTTTTGCTAACACCCTGGCGATTGGTCCTGGTACTTGGATCCTTTCATTAGTGGCCATATGTTTTTTTTACAGGCTCACTTTACCACTGGATTCAAGCTAGCCTGGCTGGTGAGGGGTGTTACCCCAAAACCTGTCCCAGGATGCTTGTTTCCAGTCCAGGGAAGACCTGGCTTGGCAGTTCTTGCTGGACTGTTCCCATGAGGCACAGGGTCGAGACTGATTTGTATATGGCTGGGTCTGAACTGGGGTGGCGAAGTGAGCTAAAGAATGACAATGGATTAAACCCAAGTCGATGGCCGGACACTGAAACTTTTCAGACACCCACCCCAGTCATAATCTCCTAGTGTTTTCTTTGTTTCTGTGCACTACTGTTATGTCCTGAGGTATTATTTATTTATTAGTTGTCTCGTGCTTTACTTGCGTTCCTCGTGGGATTGTCCACGAGAGGGGGGAGATTCTAGAGTGTGTGGGAGTTAGATTGTATGCCAAGGAGATTGTGCGTGAGTGTGTACCTTGCTGCATGTCGGACAAATCTTTAGTCACCTTAAGGCCAAAATTAGGTGAGTCTTTCATTCTGAGGTTCTGGACTTTCTTAGAGTCCAGAGGTGTCAGGGAAACAACACCCAAAAGACTCCTGAGTTCCTTCCTGCCTTGGTGCACAAATAAACAGAGACACGGGCTTCTCGATGGTGGCGTCAGAGACCAAGGTTTCTTTACTGCAGGGACACAGAAGTCATGGGAACCACACAAAGGCAGAATCTAGGAGACTGTTCGAATTGTACAAAGTGCGTCGCTCCTTAAATACACCAAATATGTCTTCAGGCAGCATTGCAAAAATATCTTTCATGCCTAGCCCGGTATCCCAAACAAACAATAAACATATACCAAACGATAATTATTTGTAAGTTTCCAGTGTTCGATCAAGTCTTCATGTCAGTTTTCCATTCTTCGACCGATCCTCCCCATCATAAAAATTGTATCCTCCCCATAGTAAAAGCCCAGAAGGAGAGGAGCAGAGCCAGGTGTAAAAGATAGATAAGTAGGATAAGAGATGCTTGTGGGTCATAAACGGGCATGGCTACTGTCTTCGGCCTCCTAATCGTTATCAGGCCAACAAACACAAGAACCAGTATAGCAGGATTGGCCTCAGGCAAGGGAGGCAGCTTCTGCCTAGTCACGCAGCATCAGCTTCCTTGGACTAAAGCTTACGTGTCCTTAACAAGGTGATTCAGCCAGGGTCATTGCTTGTCCATTGACTATGTGAGGGCAAGAAACAAAATCGATGCCGTATCTAAAATGGATGCCATGAATTTACAACAGAATGCCCTATTTCTCAGTGCATCCATGCTCGTATCACAGCGAAAACACTGTCACATACTAAATGGATCATTTACGGTTCACTGGTACCAAAATCGTGTCAGTACTACGATACCGAACACACGGGTTTGGATCGCTACAGAACCTCAGACCGTCCTTTTGCCCTTACATAGGCAATAACTTACTCTACGTCAGAATCCATCTCTATATTCATCAGGTCACTGATATGTTGCTGGAGCATTATTCTATCTCGTGGCGTATCTCCTAAAACAGGTGGTCTTCTTGTGCATGTTGCAGCACAAAGGCCACATAAGGCAGGACCACACTGAACAATGAGACAGCATGAGAATAAAAATACCAACACAACGCCAATGACTATCAGAACCTTCCATCCCCACACAGATAACAGATTCCAGAACCATCCCATCAGTGACCAATCACCTTCGTCTACATGAATAGAGTCAGCGATCTTGTGTAACTTAGAAATGGCCTCATATACTGTTGGCGCATTATTTGGGATAAAGACACAGCAACTCGATTGGATCATCTTACATACTCTACCTTGATCTGCAAGTAATACGTCAAGGACCATACGGTTCTGCAACGTCATGAGGCGATCCGCTTGAAGCTCAGCTGTCAGGTTACTAAGGGCACCAGCAGTTTCAGTAATAGTGGATTCAACTACCCGTGTTAGTTGACGCAAGTTCCTACTATTGGCCATGGGCCCCCAGAACGGAAGGAAACCTTTGAAAAAGTCTCCTGCTTCTTGGCCAGCTGTATCTTCCTTGTCGAAGACACCTCTCACAACTCTAGTCTTGTGATAATCCGGTGCAGCAGTGTATGTCGGAGGTAATAGTCGGGCAATATAACATGAGCCTGAAAAGTCAGCAGGCAGCCATGTATATGCTCTGTCTTTGCAGACAAAATAGGTACCCTTAGCAGCTACGAATGCAGGGGAAGACTGTGATGGAAAAACGTACGTTTCAGTACAGTCACTCTTCCCTAGTCGAGCTCTCGGATTCCTCCCATTCCCTTGTAAACAGACCTGACCTTGGTGGGGTACGACCCAAATCGGAGTTGAGCTTTTACGCTTGTTCTCACCCAAACTAATGCCATACTCCGTAGCATTCCAACCCATATAAACTCGTAACTCATCCTTGGGAATAAACGGAGTGTTATTGACATCTCTAACCATGTCAGTAATTCCCTTTACCAAGGCTCTATTAGCAGAGTTATACCTAGTGGAACGCGGAGGTTGCGGGGGATAGGTCTCTAGAGCAAAGGCGAACATGGTCTGAAATGCCCAAAATGATCCATTATAACTAAAGGGCAGAACCAGATAGGGGATACCCTTGTTCATGGTATGTGGTATCAGACCACACACCCAGCAGTTCGTTGTATTTACTACTAGTTGGTGTTGGTGCAAGAGCTGAATGAAAGTGTTATTTATAAACTCAGAGCGTCGAGCTTGCTCATGTGCAGGAAAAGGGTGAAAAGAATGAAGAGAAACAACAGTCGGAGAAACAGAAACATGAGGAGGCACTGTAGATGTGACAGGTGCAAAAATCAATTGGATACCAAAAACGATTCCGCCTACCAAAGTTATTAAAACAATCAGAAATGTCAGAGCGCATTGCATCATGAAACATTTGCTATGCAAAATTTCATACAGTTTTGTCTTACGAGCATTTATGACGTTAGCTCGTCGCAGTTCAGGAAGCTCCATCTTCTACAACCGTTCGCAACGGATGGTTTGTACCTGTTAAAAATTGCCTCTGTCTACCCTGGGAGTTCCCAAAATAAACAGAAGAAACCGACCTTGTGTCTGGCCCCCTGCAAGTTAAAACAAGGAACACGTTACGACCCTACGGCAACCCAGATGGCAAGGTGAGAGAACAACAAAAACAAAAGGACAAAAATTATAGAGCAAACTTCCTGACTGAATGGAATGTGATAAGATCAAAATAGTTTTCAAATAGAAAGGTAATTATGCAATGTTATTGGTTCATAGAATGAGAACGTAGGTTATATCTGTACATTCCGGGTCTTGTCTGATCTTGAAACAGCTGATCTGCAGGTGCAGTAATGTTCAAATCCACAGGTGGCAAATGTTCACTTTGTACAACACTCTGTTCAGGGTTCAAAGGAACAGTTCCTGGTGCAGTATCAGAGTTCTGTGTTTCAGTTCGTTTGTCCGTCATGTACTCTGCATCACTGAAGGGGGCAAGCCTAGGAACAGGTTCTGTCTCGGATACACCAAATCCCTGTCTAACCCAGTTGTCGTAGGGGAGTGGCAGAGGCACACGCTTCGTATGGGTAGCGTGCACCCAACTTTTCCTGCCAGCCGGGCGTACAGCAGTTCTTGTGGCCAGGAGCACCTGAAACGGGCCCACGAATCTTGGCTGGAGGTTCCGGGTCCGTCCAAAGTTCCGCACCACAACCAGATCACCGGGTTTCAATGTGTGACCTGGACTCTCTGGCAGCTTAGGCAAGGATTCAAATACCTGTTGATGAATAAGACTCAATTTAGCAGTCAGGTCAAAAAGGTAATCAATCAACATTGGATATTCGATCTGTTTGAACTCCTTGGGCCTAGGGACTCCCCAGACATTAGCAGGGCGACCAAACACAATCTCATATGGGCTAAGCCCTACTCGAGAGTGTACAGTCGTTCTGGTGGACAATAAAGCCAAAGGCAGTGCGTCTGGCCAAGATAAACCAGTGGAAGCTTGGATTTTAGCAAGTTTCAGCTTCAAGGTACCATTGTACCCCTCAACCAAACCTGCTGACTGTGGGTGATTCGCACTATGGAATTTTTGCTTAATTCCCAAACCCGCACACACACTCTGCATGACTTTCCCTACGAACTCACTTCCATTGTCCGACCATACAATCTGTGGCATACCATACCTGGGGAAGTACTCTTTGAGGAGGGTTTTGGCAGTGGACATAGCAGTGTTATCCTTTAACGGATACGCCTCAATCCATCTTGAAAAAGCACAGACTACCACTAGGACATATTTGAGATTATTACATCTGTCCATGTGGATAAAATCCAACTGAATCACTTCAAAGGGACAAGAAGGGGGAGCAAAGTGACCAGCTGGGGTTTGGATTCCCTTGCCAGGATTATGCATCAGGCATACCATGCAATTTTTCACCACTCTCTCCGCACACTTAGTAATTCCATCGTTCTTCCATACTGGAGCTAACATCTTACAGATCCCTTTCGAACTGATGTGCGCCGTTCCATGCGCCATCGTGACTACCGCAAGTACATACGCATCAGGTAGCATCCAACGCTGATGCTCAGACAAATCAATCCAACATCCACTCGAATCCATTTTACCCGTTTTCTCCTTCCATGCATTCTTCTCATTTTCAGTTGCTTCATTCTGGATTGCCTTCACACTTTCAATCGTATTCTCACACATTCCTGATTCAGCAATCCATCTTGCAGACGTCGCAACGTACATTCGGCTCATCATGTTCTTGGCCGTCTCTTTGGCGACCTCATCAGCAAACACATTCCCACGGCCAACATCATCCGTAATCTTCCGGTGTGCACTGCATTTCACAATCGCAACTTCATTCGGTAAGGTCAGAGATTCCAACAGGTCATTGACTAACTGTCCATGTTGGATCTTAGTCCCATGGGACGTGAGAAAACCTCTTTCTTTCCACAAGCGACCAAAACTATGTGCTAGGCCAAAGGCATACTGGCTGTCAGTAAACACATTCACTCTCTTTCCCTCAGCTAAAACACACGCTCTTGTCAATGCAATTAATTCTGCAGCTTGGGCAGAATTCTGACTCACTCTTGCAGTCTCGACAACCGTACTCAAAGTCGTAACTGCATACGCAGCCGTCACATCACCAGTCTGTAGCTTGAAACACGATCCATCGACATACAAAGTGCCATCTGGATCTAGTAACGGAGTATCTTTTAAATCAATCCTACCTTTTGTCTCTTCCTCAGTTCTAAAACAACAGTCATGGGGCTCTGAATCACTCGACTCCTGAGTAGTCGGCAACAGCGTTGCTGGATTCAATATGCTGCATCGCTTGATCTGAATGTGACTTGCCAAAAGTGTCAGCTCATAGCCTGATAGTCTAGCACTGGTGAGGTGCTGAGTTTTCGTTTGATTCATGAGTGTATCCACAGCATGTGGAACCATGACTACTAACATGTTGTTCATGACCAATCCAGCAGACTGTCGAATAGACACTGCAGCTGCTGCTGTAGCTCTCAGACAACTTGGCAACGCTCTGGCTACCGGATCTAATGTGGATGAGAAATACGCACAAGGTCGCTGTTTGTCACCGAATTGTTGCGTCAAAACACTCAACGCACAACCCTCTCTTTCATGGACATATAGTGTAAACGGCTTACTGTAGTCAGGAGTACCCAACACAGGAGCTGAGCACAACGCATCACGCAAATCAGAGAAGCTCTGTTGACATTCATCAGACCATGGCAAAGGACTCGGAACAACTTTTCCAGTCAGAGCCACCAATGGTTTTGCCATGAGAGAAAAATTTGGGATCCATTGTCTGCAATATGACGTAATACCCAAAAACGCACGCACTTCTCTCTGTGTGCTTGGTACAGTCATCTGCGAAATTGCTTTGATTCTCTCTGGGGTCAACCTTCTTCCCTCCTTTGACAAAAGATGACCTAAGTAGGTCACTTCTTGGCAACAATATTGTAGTTTAGAAGGTGAAACCTTGTGATGTAAGTCTTACAAATGACGCAGCAAAGAAATTGTAGCTGTTTTGCAAGTTTCCTTGTCGTCAGCAGCCACTAAAAGATCATCTACATATTGGATCAGAGCAACACCAGGAGGAAGTACAAAAGCATCTAATTGACTTTTTAATGCTTGGCTGTAAATTGAAGGGCTCTCACAATAACCTTGTGGAGCGCGCTTGAATCTGAAACTACGACCACCTAAGGAGAAACCAAAAATATCCCTACTTTCCTCGGCTATCGGAATGCTGAAAAAGGCATTCTTCAAATCGATCACTGTAAACCATGTAGCTGAGGCAGGAATCAACGTCAATAATGCAGTGATATCTGGGACCACAGGAAACTGTGGAACCACTATTTTATTAACCTCTCTGAGGTCAATCACAAATCTGTAGATTGGAGGTTTGGAAGGGTCGGTGCGTTTCAAAATCGGCAGAACAGGACTATTGCAGACATTTCCTCTAGTTTCTTCTATCACATCTTTCTGTATCAAATCTTGCACGATCAGTAAAAGCGCACGTTCACCTTCATTTGAAATCCGATACTGTGGGATTCGTGGGAATCTAACATTCGCCTTCAGACTCACCACATAAGGGGGAATTTCCAGAAGACCTACATCATTAGGACCAGTCGCCCAAAGATTATCAGGTAGAGAACGCAGCTCCGGTGGGAGCTTATCCATCGACAAGTACATTGGAGAGATGACTCTCTTACCCAACGTGAGCTGTACTCTCGAAGGAGAACAGTACAATGTCGCATGCAGGCGTTTCAACAGATCTAAACCAAGCAGATTCTCATTACAACCGGTCGTCAGAATAAGGGGTGCTTCTAGTTGACATGGCCCAACAGAAATTGACAAAGGACCAGAAACAGGGTTGTGAACAGGGGCGCCTGAGAAACCTACTGAAATGTTCGTTAAGCCAGACAAAGGTGTGCCAGGGAGTTTCGCATGCATAATTGAACTTTTTGCCGCACCAGTATCCAACAGAAACGGTTCAACCACGCCTGATGTAGCTACTGCGACATAAGGTCCACTCTGATCAACTGGAACTGATACTACTCCCTCTCTTTGCCTGTGGCTGTCCTAGTACTCACTTCGCTGAACTTCTTCACTACCTTCATAATAATCCTCAACATGGTACTGGGGAGATCTACCTGATTGTGTAGATTGTACATTTCGCTGATCGAAATAATTAGATGGGCGATCAGTCTGTGGAGGCATAGTACCACGTCCTCTACCTCTAAGAGCTTGCATAAACCCACCACGACCTCTCTGAGCTGGGACACCACTAGTTTGTGAGTGCAGAACTGGACACTCATTCTTATAGTGACCCTCCTTTTTACAATAGGCACACTGATTCCATGCTAACTGTTGTCGGGGAAAACCATAGTCAAATCTTTGGGACATCCCTTGCTGGAATTGTGGCTGTTGCTGAAACTGGGGTCGCTGCTGTGAATCTGACTGATTCGAGCGAGGCGGATACGCCTGTTGCAAAAGAACTTTAGTTTTCAAGTCTTTTGTCTTCTTTTCTGACTTTTCCTTCTCTTCTTTTTCTCTATTTTCGTAATACTGAGCAGTTGCAAGTATCTGTGCTATCGTCGACACCGCCCATGCACTCTCAGAATCCTTCAACTTGTTACTAAGCTCAGGCAATAAATTAAACACAAACTTGTCGACAAACAACCTCTGACCTCCCTCAGTACTCATATCTTGCCCACTGTGGTCTACGAAGGTCTCTTCAAATCTAGTGAAGAAGTCAGAGACGCTTTTGTCCTTCTTTTGCTTGCATGCTGATAATTTATCCCAGTTGACCCGTAACGCTGGCATCAGCGTTTTCATCAAATTGATTATTCTGCCAGGCAAAGCAGCAATCAGAGGCTCAGGTTTAGCACCTCCAACTTGTTGTGCATCTGCCGCTACAATAGCTGGCCAATCACCTCCTAAGGCAACTTGGTGATTCTCATGGCGAATTTTGGCCCATATAGGCTGTGGCACTACATTGCCAAATAGCATTTCGATGTCTGCCAAATTCATGACGCACGCTTGAACTGTCTGGGTTAACTCTTTATAATACCCAGCAGGATTCTTACGCGGATCCGGCAACGCCTGTTTTACTGCTAATACTTCGGCCCGCTTCCAAGGGATGTGTATCCACACTCTATGGAAATGTGCTGGAGCAGCTAAAATACCATTAGCCGCATCAGCTTGAACTGCTTCGCGCCATATCGGCGGAACTTCCCTCATCGGATACTGACCTCGCTTCTTCCTAGTAATCGGAAAACCATCAGAGTCCCTTGGTGCTCGAAGAGGAGAATCAGACCTGTATGCTAAAATCAGTTCTATCGCTTCCTTTACTTCCGAACCTATTACCATTCCTGCAGCGAACCTTTTCTGAATATGTATCAAGTCAGCGGAAATGGAATCTAAGTCATCATCATCCCATTCCTCACACAAAAGGGAACATATCACGTCAAAGACATAATTCTGAGTTGGTTCATTCCATTGCATAAATGTATCCAACACTCTTCGTGCATCATACTTCACGGCTTTCGACATCCACCTAAGAGCTGTCGAATCTAATATTCCTCATTCCTGGAGACCAGGAAGCTGACTACGTCTCTGTGTAGAGTCAGAAACGGGTGTCTTAATTAAAGACCTGTAGAGAGGAGTTAAGATATTAGTTACAGAGTCAGTTATTTTCCGACGAACAGAAAGCGGAGTCAGAATGTTTACAGAGTTCGGGGACAAGGAAGCTGGAACAGATGAAATTGTAAGGGTAGAAGTAGTAGGTAAAGCAGTTTGCGAAACATCAGGCAAAGGCGGAATAGGCAACCCAGGTAGAGGGGGTGCCGGAGGAACATTAACCACAGGAAGAATAGGAGCTTGAATCAAAGGAAGAGGAACAACTATTCCAGGCTGACCAACAGCCGGTTGCACAACAGGTGGTAACTGTGGTGCTGTAATACCCTGTGCATACGGTGGAGGTGATCTCAACAGATAAGACAACAGGGGATCCTTTTCAGAGTCCTCTATTGGCTTAGCAGGACACGATGGCAAGGCAGGGTAGCACTTGTCAATCGCCAAATTATGTTCTCTATTCGCTACCTCTATTGCTTTTTCAGTTTCGTTGACATGCAACTGCCTAGCAGACTGCATTAAAGTCAACCCTTTCTCTTTCTGTTCCTTCTTCATTTTTCTAATTTCTCTCTGTCTGGCTTCATTACGCCAAAAGCGAAAAGAATCGAACATTGCCGGCCGGGCTTTCTTTTTAAACAACTTCACTTCTAGATTGTCTAGAATTTCAGTTTCAAAGCTACCATGTGGTGGCCAACTAAGGACACCATCTTTCCTGATGTAACGGACCCACACTCCATTATAAGTGATAGGACCCACACCATGTTTACAATAGAGCTCATATGTAGGAGTTCCGATCGGAGGAACCGGACACGAGTCCTCCAACCGGGAATCCCTATTGCAACTTAACCAGGACAGGAAACAATTACTACGGCTAGCCATTACAAACTAAGGACAAATTCTAACCAAAATGCGCAAAGAACTTAGGCCTACCAAATGAACCAATACCAAACCAAAGATTATCTTAACAAGAGCAACCAGTGATAATCTACAAATCCAAAACAAACGTATCCAGAGAACAAAAGGATTATCCGAACAAGAGCAACCAATGATAAATCCTTACAAGAGCAACTAAGAGCAACCAAACTGGGCGCGACCCACTTAATACTTAACTGAAATGTCGAAGACGTCACCAAGGAGATCCCGTCTACGTCTCGCCGTACTAAGGTCTGCACCTCGGGTCCAAGACAGGGCGACAGTCAGGGCAGCGGTCCTCTGTAGCCGTCTGGGAGCGGGAACCCTCGTGGAAGAGATCGTCGGGCCACTTTTACGACATACAGGGATCGATGAAGCGGGGTACCCCCCCTCCGGAATCTTCACACGAAGCTCCTCGAAATCTTCAGGCTTTGGACCGGTACCTGTTGACGTCGCCCCACGTTGGGCGGCAAAATGAGGTACTGGACTTTCTTAGAGTCCAGAGGTGTCAGGGAAACAACAACCAAAAGACCCCTGAGTTCCTTCCTGCCTTGGTGCACAAATAAACAGAGACACAGGCTTCTCGATGGTGGCGTCAGAGACCAAGGTTTATTTACTGCAGGGACACAGAAGTCATAGGAACCACACAAAGGCAGAATCTAGGAGACTGTTCGAATTGTACAAAGTGGGTCGCTCCTTAACCCCTTCAGTGCCCGCCCCTTTCCCCGCCCTGTGCTGGCCGTTTCATTAGCGGGCGGGGTTTATGACGAGCTGGTCTCGTCATGGGCACAGCGCAACCGCGGCCCATGACGAGACCAGCTCGTCACGGGCATTGAAGAGGTTAAATACACCAAATATGTCTTCAGGCAGCATTGCAAAAATATCTTTCATGCCTAGCCCGGTATCCCAAACAAACAATAAACATATACCAAACGATAATTATTTGTAAGTTTCCAGTGTTCGATCAAGTCTTCATGTCAGTTTTCCATTCTTCGACCGATCCTCCCCATCATAAAAATTGTATTCTCCCCATAGTAAAAGCCCAGAAGGAGAGGAGCAGAGCCAGGTGTAAAAGATAGATAAGTAGGATAAGAGATGCTTGTGGGTCATAAACGGGCATGGCTACTGTCTTCTGCCTCCTAATCGTGATCAGGCCAACGAACACAAGAACCAGTATAGCAGGATTGGCCTCAGGCAAGGGAGGCAGCTTCTGCCTAGTCACGCAGCATCAGCTTCCTTGGACTAAAGCTTACGTGTCCTTAACAAGGTGATTCAGCCAGGGTCATTGCTTGTCCATTGACTATGTGAGGGCAAGAAACAAAATGAATGCCCTATTTCTCAGTGCATCCATGCTCGTAGCACAGCGAAAACACTGTCACATACTAAATGGATCATTTACGGTTCACTGGTAGCAAAATCGTGTCAGTACTACGATACCGAACACACGGGTTCGGATCGCTACAGAACCTCAATTCCTGAAAAGCCATGGCATACCATTGCAATTGACATTATGGGTCCAGTTGGTAGTGAGAAGAAATACATTATAGCACTCATTGACATTTTTGCCAGGTGGCCCGTATTTTGGCGTCCAACTACTTTTTCTCTTCACCATCTCCTCGCAGCTCAGTACTTTTTTTTGAAGACACAAACCCTGATTCCCAGTACCAAAGTTGGCCGCTCTACGTCTTATGCACATCCTGTTGGGATGAGGATCGGCATTTTTTGGGCCTTTTATCTCCGTTTCCAGAGGCAGCCACCTAACACACCCACCCTTTCCCGTTTCCTCCCCTTTGTTCCTTATTGAGACAATGCACACTGCCATGGTTCTGAGCTGTTTTCATTGCCGCCGTGCAATGTTTTGAAAAGTGAGCTTTTCAATTAACAACAGAACTAACAGCTTTCATCCTCTTGGGGCGTATTGTTGGTGTGCTGACTTCTGCAGCTTGTGTATTTTTGCTTTCGACAGTAAAATAAAACCATGAATCACCTGTATTTTATTTCCTCTCCGCCCCCGCTGAATCAAATGCATGTGTCTGCCACTTCACAACAGGGCAAAGGCTGATGCAGGCAAGATGTGCCACAAGCCCAGCTCTGTTGTGGCAAGCAGAAGACCCGCATCCTCTCCTCTAAAATTTTTTTTGATAAACAATTTTTATTGGAGATTTTGAAAAACACAGTATTAAAACCTTGCGCCTGACAACCACCACTATACATTCACACAGGTTGAAAGCATGCCCCCCCTCGTCCCCACCCGAGCCCTGCCCCCCACCCCTACCCCCAAAGCACCCAATCACAGTATATTGCCCAACCACTTCCCCCATACCCTACGGTATTTCTTAGGACAGCCCCTCGCCTGATAAAGAGTACGTTCCTGGGCCGCGCACCAGTCCACACCAGCACTCCATTTAGCCAAAGTGGGCGGCCGTGGGTGTTTCCATGCCGCTGCAATGTCTCTCTTTGCCACCATGAAGGCCGTCATAAGGAACAGTTTCTCTGCACGAGTGCCTTGTAGACCGTCCGTGATGCCCAGCAGGGTGTGCCTAGGGTTATGTGGTACCTCCCAACCCAACACCTCCGTGAGGTCGGCCTCTATGCCCCTCCAATAATCTCTCAGGTCCGGACAGGACCACACCATATGGATAAAGTCGGCCGGGTCAAAGCCACAGCGGGGGCAAGATGCGGTGACAGAGAGGCCCGCTCGGTGTAGACGTGCCGGTGTGAGATATGCAGTATGGAGGTAGTATATCTGAATCAGCCGCAACTTGGCCGAGGCCGTCACCAGCCGGGGGGCCATTAGGGCGTCCCTCCAGTCCACCTCGTCCAAGGGCCCCACCCAGCCCTCCCATCTCTCTCTCAAGCCATCCCGAACCGCGGGGGTATTGTTAATAAGTGAGCGGTGTATACGGGAGATACCCCCCCTCCCCAGGTTACCCAGCAAGACCTGAGCTTCAGGGGGACTGTGGTCTGGCAGTCGAACATCTAAAGGAGTATAAGTGCGTATGGCATGGCGCAGCTGGAGGTACCTATAAAACTGTGACGTGTGAAGGGAGAAGCGTTCCTGTAGCTCTGCGTATGAGCACATGCGCCCCCCCCGCCAGACGTCCCCCAATTGGGAGATGCCGAGCAGGTCCCATGACCTAAAGCCTTCCAGGGCAGTAACGTCCCGCAACAGCATCCCGTGCCAAAGGGGAGTGGCGCGAGTCAGCCGCCCAGTCCACCGGGTATGGCGAAGCGCCGCTCGCCAGGCCAGGAAAACCGCCCTAGTGATTCCGGGGCAAGAAGAGGGGATGGGAGCTCCGTACAGGCGATCTAAAATGCAGGGAAACCCCAAATCGGCTAGTTCCAACCTATAGGCCGGGTCGGACCATCCCCCTCCGAACCAATCGTGAATGACGAGAAGGCGAGTGGCCAAATAGTAGAGGTATAGATTGGTCATACCCAACCCTCCATCAAAGGTGGGTAGGCGACACGTCGACAAGGCCAGCCGCGGCCGTCCACCGCCCCAGAGGAATCGAGTCGCCAGTCCGTCCAGCTCGCGGAACCAAGGCCGCGGAAAGGACACGGGGGTGTTTTGTAAGATGTACAGGAACCGGGGAAGGATCATCATTTTGTAGAGTGCCACCCTCCCCAGCGGATTGAGCGGGAGCGGTTGCCAGCGCGTCAGGTCAGCCTTGGCCTTCTTGACCAGGGGAGCCACATTGAGGGCCCAGCTCAGTTCCGGGAGCAGAGAGACCCAAATGCCCAGGTATTTAAAGGACAGCCGGCGAAGGGGAATCCTGTCCTGCCAGTCAAAGCATTCCCGAGAGGGGTGCAGAGGCACAAGGACCGATTTGTGCGAGTTTAAGAAGAGGCCAGACACGCGGCCAAAAAGGCCCAAGAGATGGAGGGCACGGGGACCAGACTCTCCTCTAAAATTTAAAAGCATTTCATAAGGTAATGTGTTCTCCTGCTTAGACCAGCGCTGTGTGTCCAGTGATGCCCAACGGCGCTGCCTATAATGATGGCCTTTAGCGGCGGCAGACGGGATATGAACAGTCCATGAGTAAAACCTCTTCACGTGTGTGCAGAGCTCTGGGCTGCTGAACCTCTGAGTCTGCTGACAGAAAAGACCACCGCCGTCTGCCCACGAATATCCTACCTAATAATGCCATCAGCTTTGGCGAAATTCGAAATTATGGGCTGCTAGCGTGCAACGCAAGCAAGACGCATAGCACAACCATTGGCAACACACCCCACCACATATAGCATGCATGCTGAATAAATAAATACACCACACAGTTTTTTGTTTGGGTAAATATTGCTGCAGGTTTCTTACATAAAACGGTATGCAATATGGTGGGTTATCTTACGAGCGATCCAAGGGCAGGCAACCATCTGGGCCGCCTGTCCGCCTGATAAGCCAAGCAGCACTGGGGCGAACCCCATCTGTGCTGCCCCTTCTGGTGATCCTCTTCCCGGATCACGTGACATAATGGTCCCTTATTACTCACACCCCTTTCAGGGCGGAGCGTAGCAAGGCAAGCCCCCGGTTGTTCAGGCCCACAACCGCCCAAAGGACTAACGGGGAGTCGACGCGGTTTTCCAGGAACCTCCCATGAGGCTCCTGGGATTTTGCTCTGGCACCCCTATTGTGCCACGCAGAGGTACCCTTCTGTACCCATTTGCTGCCAGATCGCCCTGTAACTCCGCCTGCAACTATGCCTCTTGCCTGCCACCCCCACACCGGGTAAGCGGTAGGGTGGGAGACGGCGTGTCTGGTGCGCAAAAGAGGAAGTCCAATTGATGGGGGTGGCCTACATACCCCTCCACCAATCCTCGTGCACCGGAAGTGACGTGCGCCTTGTGTGCCGCAGGCCAGGCTGGATGGGGACTTCTCCCTGGGATGGTGCCCCGATGGCACTAGAGGGCCGCCCTCTTTAGTGGGCCCCTGCGGGGGTCTCGGGCAGCCGCATAGCACCACTATTGGCAACACACACCACCACACATAGCATGCATGCTAAATAAATAAATACACCACACAGTTTTTTGTTTGAGTAAATATTGCTGCAGGTTTATTACATACAACGGTATGCAATATGGTAGGTTATCTTACGGGCGATCCAAGGTCAAGCAACCATCTGGGCCACCTGCCCGCCTGACCCCCATTTGTGCTGCCCCTTCTGGTGATCCTCTTCCCGGATCACGTTACACATTGGTCCCTTATTACTCACACCCCTTTCAGGGTGGAGCGTAGCAAGGCAAGCCCCCGGTTGTTCAGGCCCACAACCGCCCAAAGGACTAACGGGGCGCCGACATAGACAGACGGCGTGTCTGGCGCGCAAAAGAGGAAGTCCAATTGGTGGGGGAGGCCTAGATACCCCTCCACCGATCGTCGTGCACCGGATGTGACGCGCGCCTTGCGCGTCGCAGGCCTGACTGGGGGGGACTCCTCCCTGAGTCCCCCCACCAATGAGGGGGTGAAATGGTGCCCCAATGGCACTAGAGGGCCACGCTCTTTAGTGGCACCCTGTGGGGGCCACTGGCAGCCGCATACAATCTACTTTCATGAAACTCTGTTGACTCTTTTAAACTTAAATAGAGGTTTCTGTCAAGGCGTAACACGTGACCTGTTCAACTGAGTGCCTTTTATGAATATTAAGTGCCTTTTCTGTCAGATTTTATTGTAACATCTTGCTCAGTTGTTGCTTGTTACGCATTCCCATAGTTGCGCAAAAAAAATATTGTGTGGGCTTCTGGGGCACAACATACTGCAGACGGCCAAACAGGCTAATCGATTCAAAATAACAATCCTTTTTGTGTGGACTTTGTCTGCTTCTTATGTGCGTCATCGATTACCTCTAGTTGTAAGTGAAAGTCACTGGGTGAGATACAAATTAGCAGGAAATCAATAATTTAAAGCAAGCGGAGATTTATACACAAAACTACAAGTCCCAGAATCCCTATGCCCAGAAAGCCTTTAGAATGCATCATCCTTGCCCATCACTTGCCCCTCCCCCTCCAGAAGTGACAGTGCCTTGAAAGCAATGTTAAAGTGTTTGAGAACACCTTTCCATTTATTTTCAGTAGAATAATCCCTGCCTCTGCATCCCATTTGTCAGCATGCATTAAACAAAGCTGCAAAAGCCCCCTCATGCCTTGTTTGACTCTTTCATGCAGCCCAGACGTCTGAGCCACACAGGACTTTTTGTGGGATGGAAAAACAGAGTTGTGGGGGGGGCCTTGTAAAGGGGCATGGCCCATGTAATTAACGCCACGGTAATGCCACGGTTCAGCAGCCCTGCCTCATGCATACTGGTAAGGCACCCTCTGTGAACACGTCTCCTTCCAAGAACAGTGGGGCGTAAGGGCATGGATACAGCAGATGTTACAGCCAAACATGTTTCACGGGGTGTTGCACTCGCCAACTGGAGCACGTGACCTTTTAGTGTTTTTAGGTTTCGCACCTAGCGTTGCAGTGCGCAGCACTGATCGTGCAGCGAGAGACCTCTTGTACGGGGGTTTCAAAATCGAGCTAGGAATCGCACACGCTTGTGCGTGTGCTTTTCCTTTTGGGACATGCTATTGGCCTTTGCGTGCGTCTTTTTATTAAAGACAGCATACAATTGGCCAAAGGCGGGCGCATTGCCCTGCCCATGGCCTATTGGTCTCTGTTACCCGCACCACTGCCATGTGGTTTCAATTATCGTGCCCAGACACAGGCGCGATAATTGAAACCACATGGCTCGCAGTGGCGCACGCGCACCACTCGCAGCTTATTTGTTTTGCATTAGCCATCGCTTTCGCAATCGCTTTCACTGTCACTTCCTCCACCGCTGACCCACGCAGCTGCGCTCCCATGAAGTCCTGTGGGGTGTCGGTTTCCGCTGCTTTCCCCGCCTCCGCCACTCTCTGTAATGAGGAAATGAAAATGGCGGCGGGAAAAGCCTTAGAGCCGGAGGAGGAGGAGGACTGCCCCGGCCTGACAACCACGGAGTGCGAGGCCTTGGCCGGCATCGACAGGTGGGTCCAGGATTACCATACCTGGCATGCAGTGCTCTGGCAGTTGTCTCTAGCACTGCGCGACCATTGTTCGCTCCTTCCCCCGGGGAGCTGTGCCTGGGACTCCCTGCGCCGCTGCAGCCTGAGCCGCCTCTAACGGCGTCTCTCTTCTTATTGCATCCGTCTGTACAGGCTCCTGAGGCTTCATGAAGATGGCGCCAGATCCAAGGCCCTGTTGGTGAAGGTAAGCCTGGCAGCGGAGTGGCATTGAGAGCTCCAGGTGTGTGGGGCCGCTGGCGGAGCGGGGGAAGTCTTCGTAGTTGGGTTCACATGTGTCCTGTGTAAGCGACTCTAAAAGAATGGCCCAGACCTTTCATGACAACTTGTGAGAGTTCCCTAGCTTTGCTCCCTTGTAGTTGTCCTTCTATTCCTTTTGTTTTGGAATGATCGTTATGTATTCTCATTCACACTCTCCTAGCAAGTGAGTGCACGCCATTTGGGTGCACCATCTGTTCTCTTGGAGTTTGCCTCACTCTTTCTCTTCCCTTGGAATGGGTCATGCTCTTGCATGCGCATATGTGAGTGTAGTCAGTTTAGCACTTGCATCTCTTTCCCATTTCGAGAGTTTCGCACTTGTGCCTCCCTCCCCTTGTAGTCAGCTGCACTTTCCATCTCTGCACTTGCAGTCCGTTGTACACCCATCTCTCCCTTGTAGAGAGTAGCGCTCACCCATTGTAGTTAGGGGCGCTCCTTATTGTATGTGGAGTGCATACGCTGCCTGTCCCTGTTGTTTGCTTGGGGTAGGCATGCGCACCCTGATTGTATATAATGTGCTTTCCTCTTTGTATTGGCATGTATGCTCTCCGTTGCATGGATGGACGCCTGCATGCACGCTCTACCTCTAGCATATATAGGCCCTCTTGGTGCACACGTGGACGCGCGTAGTCTTCTCCGTTCACATACATAGATGCGCTGCATTTAGTAGTGCTTCTCCTATGATGTAGTTGAGCTTTCTCTACTGTGGTTGTTCCTTAATTATCATTGCACTTTTTTCATATGGACATACTTGCGTTTTTTGTAACCATGGAGTGATTGTGTCCTGTACTTATGTGCTTTCTGCCCCTTTGTATTTCACTCTTCCTGTATTTGTAATTTCTCTGTGCTAACATGCCTTCTTTTGTCGCCAAGTCCCCAATTTCTTACAGTCATGTAATTACTGGGATGAACTTCATCTTTAATGTTGGGTGGTTATTATATCGCTGCGTTGCAGTCCAGAGCAAACTGCTCTTTTCTTGTTAAGCTGTAGAGAGATGTATCTGCCCTTATGTTGTCTCTTCTCGCTTACATGAACTTGTGGACTTGTCTAGGTTAAGTAGCGTCATACAGTGCATGGACCATGGGAAAACGGCACAAACAGGTAAATCTGTAGCATTATGGGCTATTAGGATTTGAATTCTGCTCTCATGCAGCACTGTAAGGACGAAATCCACTTGTAGCTACGCTTTCAAAACTGTGGCCTGCGACATTTCATGTGAATAGCTTCTCAGCACCGCTGCCCGTTCCTGTTGTCGAGCTGAATACCTGCAGGTGCATATTCGTCCATCCATACACAACACCACCCTCCTTTTGACATCTCTTTACCTTTTTCCCATTGGTTGCATCTTCTGCCTGGATGCTTTCGTTAGCGACAGTTCTGCTTGGAGAAGCACTACAATGTTCTGTATTTTGAACAGTGAATCTGATGTGTGTATTGACTAGGCCTGGGCTAAAATTCCGTTCCGCTCGCGGAAATTGCGATAATTTGACATTTTCGCGTTCCGCGGAGAGCGCGAAAATGTAAAAATTTTCGCAATCCGCATTTTACCGGAAACTTTTTGCTTGCTCGCGCTGTAAAATAATACATTCTCGCGTGCGCGCATTCTCCTTACCTGAATCCCTGCGTTCGCCGACAAGTTTTCCCGATCTGGTCGCGTTCTCCACGAGATGTTGGATCGTTGGTAGCAATTTGCGCTGTCTCGCGACAGTTCGCGCCCGCAGTAATGTCATTCATCGCGCAATCACGTCTTTCTTCTCACGATCATGCACCGCAAGACAAGTGAAAACAAGATGGCCACACCTGCGAGCAACCGCATGGGTAAGTTGGCGAGCCGTGACCATGCAGAAAATACCGCGAACGGACGGGAAAAAAACTTCCGCATCTTCGCGATATTTCCGCGTGTTTGCGGAGATTTTTAACATTTTTGCGATAATTTGCAAGAGTGAATTTCACAAATTCCGCCCACCCCTAGTATTGACTTCTGGGTTGGAATCGTTATTCCATTGTTATTTGAGGTGGTACGTTGATGGCCGTCCGTGCAACCATGAAGGTACAACACGTTGTTTAGGTTACGTTTTAGAGTTTCATTTTATTAATTGACATCACAGTTTTAACCTAAGGGCTACGAGCATATGTAGATAGTCACTGTATTTTGTGGCGCTATCACTTAATGCCACTCTTGGTTCCATTCTCTGCACTGATGCTTAGTTGGTAGGTTTTTGCCTATCCGACTTTTCACATGTCTTTAAGTGTCTTTCTCCTACAGTAAATAAGGCTAGTACACAATCGGTGGTTGGCACACTTCTTGTGTACCGGCATTTGGTCCGTACTGGTCTTTTGCCGGATTTTTACAACGTGAGATCAATTTGAAGCGCTTGACTTATCTACCCGGGGTATTGTTTTCTGAAAATGTAATACATTTCTCATTTTTATCGCTATTAAAAGCTTAAGTATGGAATGCGATTTTTGTGTCTTGATGTATTCACAGTGTTAGGTTGCTACCATTTAGCTGCCTCACCTTTCTGCTTTTCCAATGTGTGTATTGGTCGTCCTTAAGGTGCTCTTTGAATAACCTACCTCCCACTAAACATCATCGTTAAACGTAGCAGGTTCATTACTACCCTGAAGTACACTCTGTATGGTTGCTGTTTGGCAGGACATCATTGGCAGCTTTGGGCCGCTTCCATAACTGATGCTCGTGCTGTAACTGATTTGTGCATCCTTGTTTTTGCTCGTGGTCACTTTGGGGTGCAGTAAAACTATAGTATACAGAACCAATAAAGAAATAAGGGTGTGTGTCTCTCTCGCGTGTAAAGTTTTAGAGTTTGCTTAATTCGTTCTTACTGGTACATGTCTTGCCTAACCTTTCTATTTAAGACCTGTTAACACTTTTTTTGTTTGTTTATATTAAAATATCAAAGTATAAAGGTATCCACAAAATGCTGTATTTTTTTTTATATGTTCGATCGAATTTTAATAGCCAGATGACATTTTTTCAACATACTTTTTCGAGAAGGTACGACTCTTTTTAAGAATTTGTGTTGTGATTCGAATTCATATAAATAACAAGCATTTGCAATGTAATAGGTCTCGCATTAATAAAAGTTTTACCTATTGGCGTTGCACATTATAATGCAATGCCAAGAGCTCAAGCTTTCAGTAATGCGAGACCTATTGCATTGTAAATGCTTGTTTGTTGTATACTTTGGGTTCTGTCAATTCCTCCACATAACAATTTCTGCAATTCAATGACAAGAGACTGTTCTCTCCTTTTGCATGTCAGTTTCTCTGCTTGCTCTGCACTTCCATTTTTTTCTCTGCATAAATGTTTTTTTCCTTTTATCTACATACCATTTTCTCTCTTTTCTGTTCACCTGCCTGTCAGTTTTGCACCTATTGCTTGCCCCTTTTCACTTTGCATCTCAAGTCACCTTTTGGTCACTGTTTGTCTACATAACATATTCTCTTTAAGAAAAAATATTGGCAAAGCCAATAGCTCTGGCTAAACCCTTATATGGTCCCAAAGGCAAGATCTATTGGCTATGCCAATGCTTGTTGATACTTCTTTGTCACCCCTTAAGTAGGCCTTAAACGCCCAGAGGGCAGGTGCAGGTATTTGCAAAGTAGGACTTGTATATTTAATATTTTACCTGTCCTGGCAGTGAAGATGTACGGCAGCATGCTCCAAATCTATTAAATAAATAAACCAACGCTCCTAGAAACCCCATAATCTGTAACCTTCATCACTCTCCGGCCATTGATCTTCACCATAGAAAATCAGTAGTACTCCATAGAAGTGAGTAAGGGTGGGCGTAGTTCGCGAAGTAGCACTTCGCGAAGCTACGCGAAGTGCAGTTCGCACTACGCGAGCTTCGCGTAGCACTTTGCGAACTGCGTAGTAACATGCTCGCACTGTGCAAGATGTTGTTTTCAATGATTGCACAGTGTGGACAAGCAACCGGCACTGTGCAATCATTGAAAATGGCATCTTGCACAGTGCGAGCTGTAGTTTTCTGCTGTTCGAGGAGATTTTTACTCGAGCGGCAGCTTTCTCAACGCGAACTGGTAGTTTCTCATCGCGAGCGGTCACGAGCATACGCGACCCCTCGCAATGAGAAACCTGACCTCCTCGCGTTGGGAATCTCGCCGGGAGGTTTATTTTCCTTGTTCGCGATCGCCAACCAGATGTTGCTGACCGCGAACAAGGAAAAAGTCTCGCCGGGATGTCATTTTGCTTGCTCGCGGTCGCCAACTTGACGTTGAGGACCGCGAGCAAGCAAAAAATGACCGCAGCACTACGCAAGACTACGCTACACGTGTTTGCACTGTGCTACGTGCAATTCGCGTAGTGCGAAGTAGCGCGAACTTCGCAAACTTCGCGAGCGTAGCGTAGTGCTTTGCCCAGGCCTAGTGAGCATACTCTTGATGCGGAATCAACCAACACACAAGATAAGGCAATCAACATTGTATAGGTAGCAATTACTACAGTCCAGCCACCAACATGTATTCCATGGGACAGCACCTAAATACCACAGATTGACATTACCGCTGTACAAGCACCTACATAAAGTAAACAAAAAATTCACAGAAATTGGCCAACATACATTTTAAACATTTAGTCTACCTATTTCATTCTCATAATCATTCTCCAATCCCTTAATTATTTGTGAGATTTAGTTTGCAGCAGATCCAAGTACTTTTGGGTTTCCTCCTTCCTCTTGAATGTCTCCCCTTTGATGTCTAAAACAGATTATTGGATTTCCCCTCTTTTTTTGTTTTTAATATCTTTATTGCCATTTTTAAAACATAAACATGGCAGAAAAATTGGACAGGAAAAAGTACATCCCCAGGTTAGGTATCAGGGTGCTGGGGCCCAGTTTCTTGTTTTCCAATTATCTCCAAGAACCATCTCTGGTCGAGTGAACCTTTTTACTTGCCCAATAGCGTGGAGGGAGCAAACACAATTATCAGAGAATACCTTCCGCAATTTGACATAATTAAGGACTCGAAACTCAATCTCTAGTGTTCTCGGGATTTTATTATCAACATAAACATCTGCAGATATAAGCACCTTAGTACAAGGCACAACAGGTAAATAGGCACTAACACAAATGCTACTCTACGAAGAATCCACATTCGGCTAAATATAAACAAAAGCACAACTTCTAAAAGCATGAGGTAGATAACTACCAAGCCAATGTCGATATTAGGAATCATTAATCCAAAGCATCTCTGTCCCTATTCTATGCTAGATGTCATCCCTACTTAGCATTCCCTTAAGACCCAAGAATCGTGAAAAGGTGTCAGAAGTGAAACTCCCTAAGAAGTCTTCACTTAGAGAGAGCTTGATCTACCATGCTCCTTCTAGCTCCTCGCCCACCTCTCCTCTGCTCTCCTCTCTTCTCAACTCTGCTCTCCACCCTCGGGGCACTGTCCCTAATACGAAACCCCAAATCATAGAACACGCCCTCCGGCACACCTCCTCGACCAGGTCTTCTTCCAGTACTTTTCCATCCAGCGCTGTCCATCTTCCATCGTCCATCAGCTTGGCCTTGGGTCCCAGACACCGTCCGCGCTAGGAGTTGCGATTAGCACATTCCAAAGTACTCCCATGTCTGGCTTCCCCCATAATTCAATTCTTAGACAAAGACCTTTTCTACTAACGAACCAACTGTCCTTGCACCTGCGGTGAGATCATGGGATGGAGAAATACTTTGCATCTTTTAACTTTACAATTTACTGCAGCCCAAAACCTCTACTAGAATAAATCATTGCGGCCTACCGCATTCAGCTAACATAAGAAAATAACAGGCCTTTCTTCTCAACGATATATGTGCATTCGGGCCTCTACTCGGTTAAACACGCTACTAAATCACATTCTAAGCATTAGTACTTTTACTTTCACATACATGAATAAGCGACCTACATAAGTACATTTTTAATCATGTCCCACATTTAACTAATACATTGCATTGAACGAAAACTAATCATCATGTGTTTTACTGAATACATTCACAATACGTTTCACATCTCTAACGCTTCTATGTTACGATATAGATGATACATTTCTTAATACATTTCGCACGACACATCTAAGTATACATTGATTATATGCGGGTGCCAACTAACACTGAATATGATGCACCCCTACAAATTTCAAAACCTTTAGGCGCTACATCAGTTCTCCCCTTTGATGACAACTGTCATCACACCATCAATTCTCACTTCTCCTGGAAAAAGAAGCTGATCTAAACGGCAGTTGCTACCATTCCACTCAGTCGAATCTCTTCCATCCTTTTAAGATTCTGATATTGACGGTCCTGCAATCTCGCCATTCTCTGCTCATTCGCTCTGAGGGCTCTTTCGGCCTTATTCCCGCTGTACCATTTCCATGCTCTTACGAGTCCCCACAGACAAATCACACAAACCACTGCAATTATTATTGGCTTCAACACAGATCCAAGAAATCCCATTCCTAGGTTCGCAAACCAAGTTCCCACGCGACCAAATCCTTGACCAATCTTTTCCCACACATTCTCTTCTGTCAGATCTACTATTTCCTTATGGATTGGGGTAATGTTGTTTATGTATTTCTCCAGGTCCTTACTATTGTCTGGAATATACGTGCAACATTCCTGGACCTTCAACAATTTACAGACTCCGCCCTCTTTTGCCAATAATACGTCTAACGCAAGTCGATTCTGCAAAACCATATTCCGTATCGATAACATTTCTCCATTCACCAACAACAATGACCTCGCTGAATTCATTGACAATTCATCCACCACAGTCGCCAATCTTCTTATTTTCACATCACTCAGGACCACACCCAAACTAGGTATAGTCGCTCCGAACATATCACCAATCACTGCTCCTGCACTTGCAGCTCTACGCACTTTAGAATGACGTCCCGTCTCTAGTAGATTCAAATCTTCAGCATGATATATCTTTGGAAAAATGATAGCCAAATAACACGCACCATACCAATTCACAGGCAATCTCACATATGCATTCTTCCCACATTCATAATACACAGTCGGAATCACCTGTACCGGACTTT
Organism: Triturus cristatus; assembly: GCF_964204655.1. Lineage (NCBI taxonomy): Eukaryota > Metazoa > Chordata > Amphibia > Caudata > Salamandridae > Triturus > Triturus cristatus. The sequence continues at coordinate 746,208,162 of NC_140583.1, forward strand.
GCAAGAAGTTCTTAGCAGAGTCCTCCATGGTAAAAGTATGATCACACGTACTCTGTCCCACTGGAACCTTCTCCTTAGGAGTTTGGGGACAGGCAATACACAATTTCCCCTTCTGTACTTCATCTAATACAATCGGTCCATAACTTCCCTTGGATTTGTGCAATCTCTCCTCATCAGTCCAATCCACTGGACTATCTCCTGTATCTCGTGTCTGGGTCAGTTTTCTATACCTATCCTCTATCTGACCTATGAACTTCTTTTCCGTTTCGGACAACCAACATGTCAAATTATGTCTATGAGCATAAGCTGTATCTAGCTTCACAGTCGGTATGAAATACTTCCAAAGTCTATCCTCTGACTTGTAATAGTCATCCTTATTCAAATGCTTATATGCCGGAACTTCAGGAAGTACTATATCAAAATTTGAAAAGAAATACTCAAACTGTCTCCTTTCATAAAACAAACTAAGCAATAGGCTACAAGAGATCCCATATGTCAATGGGAGATGATGATATCTAATACCTTCGTCTACTGAAGCAGGTAACTGCATGCACACATAACAATCCTTCGCATCCATCGCATCAACATACTCATACAACAGCTTCGCATACGCATTAAGTTTAAAATCAGCTCTAGACAAATCTATATGAAACATACAACTCTCCTCAAGCGTCTGAGCTTTCTGATCTCCAATAGTGACCCCTCCCTGTCCTAGAGTGGTAGGTGTGGGTGTTCTCTGAACCTCCCCCTCCTGTCTATGGGCCACCATGTACGAAGTTACTACTACTGCAAATATAACAGCTATTACTACCCCTAACACTGTGCCTGTCACTATTTTGGCTCTACGGTGTGCATTTCCAGGTTCTGCCATCTTTGAAATGTTCTCAATGTTCAGTACAGTCTCTGTTCACACAAGTCTCTTTCTCATCCAGCAATTCAGTTCAGCTGCTCTCTTAAACCGGGGGAACCTTTAACAAATTTCAATTTCTTATCTGTTTAGATCAGGAAGGCTTCCCTAGCTCTTCTTCGCCCTCCAACGGAAAATCCCTAAATGTATTCTTCTTCCACTGGGGTCTAGGTTATCTTCTTTCAAGCTTTATATACAGCAAATTTACAATCAGTCCAGAATAACTGTGGGTCCCAACAGCTGTAGGACCCCCTGCAAAATTTCAAGTTTGAGGGTTGTCAGTTCTTGGGGAGCTGGTATAACTGCAAAAGTTGGGAAGTCCAGCGTTTCCAAAATCAGACCACGGATGAGGCTCAGAAGTGGCAGATTCGGAATATTGATGGTCAATATTCCTTCGATCTCCAATCCTGGGATCTTCAACAACACTTCTACTCTCGGAAACGGAGAACTGCTGACCAGTGTGATCGATCTCAGCCTTCCCGTGGTCAGTAAACCTGTCATCAGTCACTGAGTATGCCCACTCTGGTGAGGCGTACTTCTGGCACGGCACTCTTGTTCTTTTCGATCATCTCATAGCACCTTGGGGTTGATCTTCGTCACCTTGCTCTGCTTCTGATTCTTCGGAAACTGGGGCGAGATCTGTTCTTGGTACTGATCTCAGGTTTCCCTGTCTCTGACTCACGGGCCAGACCTTTCCTGCTTCCGTGGCCTCTCCACTCTGCCTACTGGTACCCTGTGCACTGTTTTCTTCCTCCGCAGGATTTGACTCGGTACTGCCCACTGCAACTCTTTCTTCTTCTTCCGAGTCTGTTTCGACGTTACTTTCACGTTCTCTTTCGGCTTGGTTTAGTGCACAACCAGCTGCGTCAGCAACCCCTACAGCTTGACTTGCCCTCTCAGATGGCTCTGCCACCTCAGCTGGGTTTTCGTTCTCGAGAGGGGCTGTTTCTTCCAAGGGTGCTGGAACTCTACGGGTATGGGAGGCGTGTATCCAGTTCGGAAGTCCTCCACACTTCACTGCTGTGTTCGTTATTAAAATGATCTGATACGGCCCATGCCAGCGAGCATCCAGGCAACTCTTCCTCACGTGTTTGCGCACCAATACCCAGTCCCCTGGGCACAAGTCGTGGCACAGGTCGCTTGCGGCTGGAACCGTTGCTGTCTGCACCTGCTGAGACACAGAACTGACCACGTCAGCCAGGCCTTTACAATAGTTCAGTATCATATCATCAGTGATATTGATCAAAGCAGTAGCAGGTATTGCTGGCAAGCGCATCGCCCTTCCCATAAGAATTTCATGGGGTGACAATCCAGTCCTCCTATCAGGGACACTACGGACACTCATGAGAACCAAAGGTAATGCATCTGGCCACTTCAAAGATGTCGAAGAACACACTTTTGCCATTCGGGCTTTCAAAGTCCCATTTACTTGCTCCACAATCCCAGAAGCCTCTGGTCGGTAACTGCAGTGCAATCTCTGGTCTACATTTAAGGCAGCACAAAGCAGCTTCATGATTTCACTGTGGAAATGCGTTCCTCTATCTGATTCAAAAGAGGTCGGGAAACCGTACCTCGGGATTAGTTCTCTCAATAGTAACTTAGCTACAGTGAGTGTGTCACACCTACGTGTCGGGTAAGCCTCCACCCACCTGGAAAAGACACATACTATGACTAATATGTACCTCAACCCATTACACTTCGGCATTTCAATAAAATCCAGCTGCATTCTATTAAAAGGTCCACCTGACCTACCTAAGTGACTCAACGTCACAGCGGTCCTCTTCCCTACATTCATCTGTTGATATGTAACACACCTCTGGCACACAGCTTCAGCTACCGTCCGAAACTTCGGATTGTACCATGTCTGGCGAAACACTCGCATCATTGCCTCTCTGCCAAGATGTACAGCACCATGTATCAATCTCGCCATGGGATTCAGCAAACATTCCGGTAACACAGCTCGTCCATCATTCCAAACCCAAACATCCACATCTCCCTTCTCACATCCAGCTCGTATCCAGCTGTCCCGCTCCTGATCAGAGACCCCATCTTGCAACTGCTTCAATTCCTCCCATGAGTCTGCCATAGCTAACATCACATCGTATTCTGTTTTCTCTTCGCTTTCCACAACATGTTTCTCAGTAAAATTACATCCCTGTTCTGCACAATATCGAGCAACTTCATCTGCGTAATTATTACCCAATGACATAAAATCGTTTCCTTTAGTGTGTGCAGAACATTTAACAACAGCAATTTCGTCTGGGCCTTGTAATGCTTTCAACAATTGTCGTACATAATCCCCATTTCTGATGGGTGAACCAGAAGATGTCATAAACCCTCTCGGGGACCATAGCTGTCCGAAATCATGAACCACACCAAACCCATATTGGCTATCCGTGTAAATCGTTACACGGATCTTATCATCGGCCAAACAGGCACGGGTCAAGGCAATAAGCTCAGCCACCTGTGCGGAGTATACTCCTTCTAGACAAGCGGCTTCAACCACCCCTGTGATGGTACACACAGCAAACGCTGCTCTCAGTCGACCAACACTGTCTCTTAAACATGAACCGTCCACAAAGAAAATCTCATCTGAAACTGGGAGCGGTTCATCGACAATGTCAGGTCTCGGTTTGGTGCATAGTTCAGTCACATCGAGACAATCATGGTCCTCACAATCTTCATCATCATCTACAGTTGGAATAGGCAACAATGTAGCAGGATTTAAAACAGAACACCTCTTCAGCGTCACATTATCTGCAGCAAGAATGACTTGCTCATAACGAGTCAATCTCTTATTTGTGAGGTGCTGTGCTTTAGTCCTAGTCATCAACAATTCAACAGAATGTGGCACATGAACAGTAAGCGGATGACCCATCACAATGCTCTCACATCTTTCGATACTGACACCTGTTGCAGCAACGGATCTGAGACATCCGGGCAACGCAGAAGCTACTGGATCTAAAGTAGCTGAAAAATAGGCAACTGGTCTACGGACACCTCCGTGACTCTGAGTCAACACTGCTAATGCGCAACCTTCCTTTTCGCAACAGAATAAAGCGAATGCCTTATAATCTGGCATTCCCAAAGCTGGCGCGCTGCATAAAGCTTCTCTCAGCCTCAAAAAAGACCTTAAGCAGTAGTCATCCCATGGTACCGGATCACTCACATCCTTTCGCGTCAGCCGCTGTAAAGGCTTCACTTCAAAGGAAAAGTTCGGGATCCACTGGCAGCAATAGCCCACCATTCCCAAAAACATTCCGACTTCTCTTTGAGTCGAGGGAACCGGCATTCTCAGAATCGCATCAATGCGGTCCGGAGACACCTTTCTCTTGCCTTTCTCAATTCAGTGCCCCAAGTACTGTACCTCGCTCAGACAGTATTGCAACTTGTTTGGAGACACCTTGTGACCATTCTCTCCCAGGTAATTCAGCATAGCAACAGTATCAATTCTGCAGGCGTCTTCCGTCTCCGACGCAACAAGCAGATCATCAATGTATTGCACTAAAACAGAGTTTTGTGGCAACACAAGACCTTCGAGATTTTTCTTCAAGATCTGATTAAAGATAGATGGGCTCTCTGTATACCCCTGTGGGATACGACACCACATTAACACACGATTTTCCAGCCGAAATGCAAAAAGAAATCGGCTGTCCCTATGTAGAGGAATTGAGAAAAAAGCTTGACACAAGTCAATCACAGTGAACCACTCAGCTTCACATGGGATCTGGAATAGGATCACTGATGGATTCGGTACCACTGGACAACATGGAACAACTATTTTGTTTATTTTTTGCAAATCTTGCACAATCCTAAATTTCCCACTTCGTTTCTGTAGTCCCATGATAGGCGAATTACATGGGCTACCCATAATTTCCATTAGTATTCCCTGCTTGATCATAGACTCAATCACAGGTTTAATCCCGGCAATAGTTTCAGGAGACAACTTATACTGGGGTGTCCTTGGAAACTCTACGTTTGGTTTTATCTGGATTTTCACTGGGTCTACTCCCTTGACTAAACCAATCTCCTCACCACTAAGGTCCCATACATCAATAGATACTGAGTCCCTCAGATCAAGTGGGAGCTCTTCCACTGTCAATCCTGGGTACATTTCCACACACACACGCTGATTCGCAACCTTAAAGGTCGCGTCATCGTCTCTCGTCTGTACCTCCAATCCTTTCGGGGTACAGTAGATCGTGCAGTTGAGCTTGCACAATAGATCTCTCCCTAACAAGCAAACCGGACTAGAATCACACACCACGAACTGGTGTAGATCACTGAAATTTCCTATCCTGATGGGAATTGGCTCCGTCAGTGGACTAATCAGTTTCTTATTTGCCACACCAACAACCTGGATACTTTGTCCAGAAAGAGCTAGTCCTGGAACCACTGCTGATCTTATAGTCGATCTAGTAGCCCCCGTATCAACCAAAAAGGTTGTAGGGTGACCGTCAAGATCTGCTTCCACAAAGGGTCCTTTCTGATCTACCTCTAGGATGGCTCTAAGCATGCAAGCCTTATCTCTCTTTGAGCATGAGCGTGCCAACAGGCTTGTATCGTTTTCCTCGCTCACTTCAAACATTGGCATTTGCAAATAAGTTTGAGCTCCCTGCTGTACATTCTGTATTCTGGGTGGCTGGGGAACCTGCACCTGCGGAACACCAGTCCCCACTCTTATCGTTCTAGGTCTAGTCACTGTCTGTTTCGCCTCCGTCCCAGGGACCTGAACTATTTCTCCTTCCGGCTGTATCTGATTCCAGGGGTTCAGAGGACACTCGCGTCTCCAGTGTCCAACCTGGTGACACTGATGACATGCTGTGGTCTTTTTCAATGTCGCCACATCCATACCTGTCCTAGGGTCTATTGGTCTTGGTCTTCCCTGCCTCTGAACATTCTGATTTCCCGCCTGATAATTTCCCTGCCTCCTTACCAACGCTCCCCCATTAGGCTGTCCCTGAGCGGTTTGCATCTGAACAAGCATCAGGTTATCTTTCAACTTCCTGTGTTTGGATTCAATCTCATCTGTGCAATATCTGGCGTACCGTAAAATCTCATCAACAGGCTTGTTCTGCCAACAAACCAAATGCTGCTGTATCATGAGACTAACCTCCGGCCTCAATCCCAACACAAACTTTGAAACAAACTGTCCCATATCTTTCGTGTCCAACGCATCTAGGCCACTGTACTGCTTAAAAGCCTGCAAGAGTCTCTCATAGAATTCATGTACCGTCTCCTTAGGTTCCTGCACTGTCCTGTCTATCTTCACCCAATCGATGTCTTGTGGTGAGACCTTCGACTTCAACCAAGCAATCACTTGCTAGTACTTCCTCATCACTATAATTGCCGGACCATTCGTGATCGCGTTCCTATCAGGCTCATAAGTCGGCCAATCAACAGCAATCTTGGATGCTGCCCACAAATCTCCCGGAACTACAATATCAAATAAGGTATTCAGATCAATCCACAATACCTTTGAGATCTTTACAAAGCGGTCAACCTGCTTATACCACTCTGCGGGCTTCTCCCTAAGCCGGGGAAAATCATTCGTAAACGCCGCCAAGTCACCCCTGCTCCAGGGTACATGCACGTATCCTCCATTCTGCACTTCACTTAAAGGGAAATTCCTTATCTCTAACACCCCTCGACCCGGAGGTGGGTCTCTCCTATCGTTCTCCTAGAGCTTTCTTCCCATTTATCAAGCATCATCCATGCACGCTTGGCTGTGATCAGATCTCTGCTGTGGGACCTCAATCCAGTAACCCTTTTCTCCTCCAGTTCCTGGTCACTGTACTGCAACCTATGACCTCCTTGCAACGTTTTAGTCTTGGACAGATCCACCTCATATCGCTTAGCCAATTCTGACAATTTCTCATGTGCAACTCATGCTTTCCGAGTCACATCCTTCGCTACGAAGAGTAATTCATCTGGTCCATATATTAATATTCTCTCAAGGGGTAAGTTTCCACCTATTATCTCATCCACTTCCGCCTTTAACCTTACTACATATATCATCCCCCCTTTCAGGGCTCCTCTCAGCGTGTCTCGGCAGCCTGCCCCTTCCCTATCGCTATCCTCGCATTCTTGCTCCTGCGACCTACTCTCTTCTGGTATGCACATTGGAGCAGACCGATTCATGAAAGTAACCCGCTCTCTTTCTGCTGTCATCACTGTTGGGTTTTGATTTCTCACTGGTGGTACCCATGATCGTAAATCCAATCTTGACTCCATCAGAGACCTCGACCTCTCTGGTCTCTGTTCTCCTTGACTCCGAGATGAGTCTGACATGGCTGGCAATGGCGAACTCCATTCTATAGGGTTCGGAGCCCAAGCCATTCCACCCACTAAGCCATTTCCTCCCATTAGGCCACTTCCTGCGACCTCTCTCCTTACTCCCTCGGCTGTCTGTTCTGGGTTCGCAACCTCCTCTGAATCTGGATGGTAAATCGAAACAATAGGTCCAATAGTGACCGGCACCTTTAGAGCATCCGGTAACCTCACATTTCTCTCGACCTTTACGCTAGCCACAGACTGGCTCCTTGTACTCTCTGTTCCTATCGAGATCCTTCCTTCTACTCTCGTCTCTGGTTGGGTTGTTACTCCTCTAGTCTCTTCTATCCGAACCAACGTCTCTTCTGGGACCTCTGGATTATACGGAGGTGGTCTCTGTGATAACAACCTCTCCAATAGGCTATCCTCATCATCTAACTTTGCGTTCTTTATCCCCTCCGAAGTGATCAATAAGGGATACAGTCTATCTCCCTCTTTTGCCTGTACCCTCCATCTTTTCTCCGCTGCATCCCATCTGGCATCCTGGAAAGCCCTGATCGACTTTTTCACCCTTTCCTGATTTCTTCCTCTTTCTCTATCATGCGCTGCTCTAATCCACGCATGTAGTGCTTCGAATTGTGTTGGCCTTGGCAAAGGTCGTAAAGCCGCCATCACAGACTTCAACTGGTACAACACTGCTAACCTAAATGAGCCATACCTCGGGAATGCTAATTCTCCTTCACTTTGAGTCATTTTATGCCAATTCTCAAGCCAAATTATCGTATGCAATCCCCCATTCTTTGCCATGTAATGTACTGGAGTATCCTCAGGAGGAGCTTCTTCTCCCTCCCGTGTAACCACATGTTTGTCACCTCTACACAGTTCTCAAAAAAACTTTAAAACACTTCATGATTGTCAAAATTCGATCCCGCACTCTGTTTACCTCCTGAGGTCAAACCCTCCAATAACAGTGCGACTAACACCAACCGGCCCATCACAGCGCGACACTCTCTGACGTCACCTTCCTTCGTTCGCAGCAGTTCCCTTTCCTTACACTTACGTCTCACGCCTGCCTTCGTCCCATTCGTACACTGAAATAACCGTTTGTCCCAAACAAGTTACTTCTCTGGCTGTCCGTCCACAGCCTCTGACTGTTCGTCCACAGTCTTTTGAAATTGTTGACCTCGGTTGGCAACTGTCTGTCCCCGTCCGGCCAGACAGGTCGCCTCTGATAGGTTACAAATACTCAAATCCACATACAGCAACCCACGACCAGCGTCGAGTTGTCATGCACTCACACATTCGCTCCCCCTATCTCGGTCCAAGTGATCGATGGTACCTCACGATCTCCTTTGGGTGGTCAACAAAATCTACCACGTGTGTCTTCTACACCACAATTCCCGGGCCGCGCGCGCTCACAGCCTGATCTCACAGTCACTCAACATTCACTGTAACTCCGCAGGACATCACACAACAAATCAACACCGCAATCTACAACATCACTTATCGTCTATGGGTCTCAAGGATCACTTATCCTAATCTAATCGTCCCTCGCTATCGGAAGTAACCATCCTCTGCTACCAACTGCTGGGGCCCAGTTTCTTGTTTTCCAATTATCTCCAAGAACCCACTTTGGTCGAGTGAACCTTTTTACTTGCCCAATAGCGTGGAGGGAGCAAACACAATTATCAGAGAATACCTTCCGCAATTTGACATAATTAAGGACTAGAAACTCAGTCTCTAGTGTTCTCGGTATTTTATTATCAACATAAACATCTGCAGATATAAGCACCTTAGTACAAGGCACAACAGGTAAATAGGCACTAACACAAATGCTACTCTACGAAGAATCAGCATTCGGCTAAATATAAACAAAAGCACAACTTCTAAAAGCATGAGGTAGATAACTACCAAGCCAATGTCGATATTAGGAATCATTAATCCAAAGCATCTCTGTCCCTACTCTATGCTAGATGTCATCCCTACTTAGCATTCCCTTAAGACCCAAGAATCGTGAAAAGGTGTCAGAAGTGAAACTCCCTAAGAAGTCTTCACTTAGAGAGAGCTTGATCTACCATGCTCCTTCTAGCTCCTCGCCCACCTCTCCTCTCTTCTCAACTCTGCTCTCCACCCTCGGGGCACTGTCCCTAATACGAAACCCCAAATCATAGAACACGCCCTCCGGCACACCTCCTCGACCAGGTCTTCTTCCAGTACTTTTCCATCCAGCGCTGTCCATCTTCCATCGTCCATCAGCTTGGCCTTGGGTCCCAGACACCGTCCGCGCTAGGAGTTGCGATTGGCACATTCCAAAGTACTCCCATGTCTGGCTTTCCCCATAATTCAATTCTTAGACAAAGACCTTTTCTACTAACGAACCAACTGTCCTTACACCTGCGGTGAGATCATGGGATGGAGAAATACTTCGCATCTTTTAACTTTACAATTTACTGCAGCCCAAAACCTCTACTAGAATAAATCATTGCGGCCTACCGCATTCAGCTAACATAAGAAAATAACAGGCCTTTCTTCTCAACGATATATGTGCATTCGGGCCTCTACTCGGTTAAACACGCTACTAAATCACATTCTAAGCATTAGTACTTTTACTTTCACATACATGAATAAGCGACCTACATAAGTACATTTTTAATCATGTCCCACGTTTAACTAATACATTGCATTGAACGAAAACTAATCATCATGTATTTTACTGAATATATTCACAATACGTTTCACATCTCTAACGCTTCTATGTTACGATATAGCTGATACATTTCTTAATACATTTCGCACAACACATCTAAGTATACATTGATTATATGCGGGTGCCAACTAACAGTGAATATGATGAACCCCTACAAATTTCAAAACCTTTAGGCGCTACATCAGAGCAATACCAGAAGTAACGGTCATAACTGTATTGTTGGCAATCGGTATGAAGAAGTGAGATAGAAGGCTCAGCATATATTATTACAAAAGTCAGCTGAAACGCCAGTCGCGTACAGTTCACCTAAAGAACAATCACTAATGTGTGAAAGAAACAAAACCATGCTAACAATTATATAAACTTCTGGCTGAAGACCACCTCCCACTGGAGAGCGGAGGGAGGGGAGGTACGGAAAGGGGACATAAGATGCAATATCTATGTCCCACATGGAGCGGAGTTGGGAAGGAGTTATAAGAATAAATTACGAGGGGTCTTTAAGTGTATGTACCAAGTCAGGTGGATACATGGTATCAGAGCAGGTCTATTCTGACCGAGCAGAGTGGCCATCTACAGCGCCATCCCATTTTCAGGAAATGAATTAAGGTGCATGTGGATTTACTTTATCAAACAATTTGAGGACATAGGTGTCCTAAAGAGTGGCCACACCTTCGCCACCCTGTGGGAGCTGAATAGACACCCTGGCGTCCATTTTGGCCAGCACCCATTTATGTGTCACTTGAAGCCAGTGAAGTACTGTGGGTGGTTGTGCAGCTTTCCAAGTCAGGGCGATCAATCTCTTGAATAAGACCAGAGCAAGGTCTACCAGTTTCAGTTGGTGTTTAGTGGGTTTGTTGCATTTGCTAATCCCCAGTAGGCAGAGCAGTGGGTCCGGTGCCAGTTGGATGTCAACTATTATATTATATGCGGTCCAGCACTTGACCCAAACAAATGCAAGTGATGAACCACTCCCATACCATATGTAAAAATGTAGCATCAGCATGTCCACACCCTCGGCATGTGGCGCGTAACCCAGGAACATCACATGGAGCCAGTGCAGAGTAAGATATGTTTGATGGAATTAATTGAACTGCATGAATTTGAGGGGAGTGTTACGAGACACCCGCTTTGTGTGTTCCAGTGCCATCATCCATTGCTTAGATGTGAGTTCTGTTCCTAGGGCCTCCTCCCAGCAGGGTGTACCCTCTAGTGTAGTCTACACCTGCTGCCGGGAGCACTATGTAAAGGAAAGAAACTATTCTGAACCCTGTCATGTGGGTGAGAAAGCATTGTAACCCTTGGTGAGATTCAGGTTAGTTACCATCCACGGACCAGGCATTCCTAATAATTAGTAAAAATGCATGGTAGGTGAGGAAGTACCCCCGTTGCAAGTGAATTTGTGTCTTGGAGACTTTGGAATGATTGCAGCACTTCCTTATCGAACAAGTCCCATATATGCGTGATCCCAACCTCTGGGTCATAAATATCAATAACGCTCTTGTGGCCTGTGTGTCGCAAAGAGAAAGCTGCGGTGGGTGGGGAGTTACTTTCCATCTGGGTTGGATGTATAAATTCCAAACCACTTTAGCTATGTGTGGTAACCTAATCAACTCCTTCACTGGATCCCTGGGTTCAAACAACCACTGTAAGAGGCTCCTACTGTCAAGCTCAGCTACCACAAACCTGTACTCTCCCACGTTATCATGTGCCAACCATCTCATTTGCCATTGTGACTGAGCCGCTGCAAAATATAAATCTAGATCAAGCACCCCTAGGCTGCATTCTACCATGGGGGGTTGCAGTGTCAGGATCGAGACCCGCTATCTGGCAGGACCCCAGACCAGGTCAGCCATCAGTCCTCTCAGTTCCCTGAAAAAGGCTCTAGAGGCCACAGCCAGGATAGTTGCAAAAAAGACAATAGACGTGGAATGACAAGCATTTTAGCGATAGCTGCACGCCCCAGGTGTGACAGAGGCCGTTTTGTCCAAAAGGCTGGGGATTGCCATATGGAAATAAAAGCTCTCCCATAGTTACCATACAAGAGGTCTCTCTCACTATGCTATACATCTATCCCCAGGTAATGAAAGGTCTAATTGTTCTAAGGGAGGAGGTCAAGTCTAAACATGGTCTTGTCACTCTATTCCACCCGGCGCATGGCAAAAGCACAAGATTTGCCCCAACTTACCTTAAGGCCTGCCAGATCCCCAAAGCGGTCCAAGAGGTTGTAAAGGCCATATAGAGAGTGGGCATGGTGCTGCAGGAAAATCAGCACATCATATGCATAAAGAGAGATGATGTGACATTCCATGCCAATCCGTATGCCCCAGGAGGGATCCGTGATCCGCAATGCGGTAGACAATGTTTCCATGGCTGACGGGCCTCCTCCCTTTAATAAAGGAGCATGAAATATGGCCTCCCGTGTGCACCCTAGCCCATTAGCCCATGATTCAGTGTACAGTAATTTGATCCATCCACGAAACTCCAGCCCCATGGCCTCTCCAATGTGCCAAAGGCTTTTTTAAAGTTTATGGAGATTGACACTGGGAGATCGGCTGCGCCCTCCATTCCTTCCAGGATATGACACAGTCGCCATGTGGTGTAGGAGGTTGCTCAGTGGGGGATAAACCCACATTGGTCAGGATGGATCAGGGAGTCAAGCATTGGGAGCAGTTAGTTGGCCAGGACCTTGCTTAGAACCCTAGAATCAATGTTGAGCATGGAGAGTGGGCAATAGGAACCCAACAACACCGGTTCCTTGCCCTGTTTAGGAAGCACCACTATTAGAGCTTCGCGGAGGGAGGCAGGCAGAAAGGACTGCTGATGGGCTTCACAGTAGACTGGCAACAGCCTAAGAGCCAGGATAGCACGGAACGCCATGTAGAACTCTAAAGGAAATGCATCTGTGCCAGGACTCTTACCCCCTGCCATCTCACGTATAGCCAACTGAAGTTCCTCCAATTGCAAGGGGTGGTCTAATTGCAACAGCTTCAGAGGGGACAGACGGGGAAGAGGTATATCACTCAAGAAGGCCCTGATAGCTAGCGGGTAAGGTGCAGGCCCGGGAGAATATAGATCCTCATAATATCTGGTAAACACCTCATTGATGTCCACCTGGGTAGTGACCATCTGTCGTGCGGAGTTGTGGATGGCTCCTGTAACAATCATGCCAATGTATGCCTTGTGTTATCACTATCCACATGCTGGTGTGCCAGAGCGGACTTGAAATCAAGATCACTTAGTCACTTGGCCTCATCACAGTAGCGACAGTGGAACCCCGCCAAACACGGCCGGGCATCCACTTCCGTCACTGCCTCGATTTCTGCAGCACGTATTTGTGACTCCAGGTCAGTGTCAGAGCGAAGGAGTGCAGCCCTCGTACCCCAGGTCGTGCTAAAACAGTGTCCTCTCATAACCACCTTCAAGGTGTCCCACTCCAGCCCCCGGGAGTCGACCGTGTCAGCATTTTCATCAGTGTAGTGTGTGAGGTACTTATGGCCTCCCTGTAAGGCGTATAATTTAATGCCTCCATTTGCATTCTCCATATTGGGATGGCAGACTGGACCAGTGCCGGGCGTCAGGAGACCTTGAGTGGGTTATGGTCTGAGACTGTGTTTACCCAGTTATTCCGAGGTCTGCACCTGAGGCCAGACATCCGAGTTGCAAAAAATATTATTAAGTCTAGTGAGGACCTTATGACCAGGTACATAGTAGGAGTATTCAGTGACTTCGGGGTGTCCTGTAAGTGTAGCATCTTGGTCCAGTGCTGGAAGTGTTTAGTTGCCTGAACTCCCTGTGTGCCCGGGAGTGGAAGTATTGATAGGTCCAGCACAGTGTCATGCATGCAATTAAAATCCCTGCACAAGAATCCAGGGGCCTGGGAATTCAGGAGGAGGTATGGAAACAGTAGATACTTGCCTTGGTGTGTATTAGATGCACATATAGAGAGTAGGTAGAGGGGATGTCCATCCTAGGAGCCTTCCACTGGAACGTATCGGCCTTCTGAATGATTTGCTCTCTGTTTCACAAAAGGCACCCTACGGGCTATCCAAATCAGTACTCCGTGGGCGAACACTGAGTATCCAGTGCCAAAGACTTTCCACTCCAGCATCTACCAACCATTTTGATTTCCCCCGCGTGAAGTGTGTTTCTTGGAGGCATGCTATGTGAATATGCCTGCATCTAAGATAAACATAAATTATGCGTCGTCTTATAGGTGTTGCCATGCCCCCAATTTTCCAGGTCAAAAAATTAAGGAAAGTGACCAAATTGTTTTCCTAAAATAAAACCTCCAGGACAGTCCCTCCCTCTCCAAGATTGTTTCCCCTAGAGTTCCTTCAAACCCTGCCTCCCAGCCAGGGTAAAAAAAAACACTATACTGCAACAGAACAAAACGCCCTGATCCCAGGCTTGGACACCAAGGAGCATCTTGCCACCATGCCTCAAAGAAGAAACCCTAGGTGCTGTATGTACCGCAAACAGTAGAAAGTCGTTGCAGAAATGTTGAGGCGAGCGGGCCAAGCCCTGTGAAAAATAGCTTATTTTGTCATAAAGAAGTCCATCTGTGCCCAATTTCAAGACTCAGAGTAGTGAGCCCCATTAAAGTAACGCACATAAAATCGTACCAAACCTCCCAACATACTATTAGTTCCAGCACTCACTGTACTACTCGTGGGTAGCCATCCTAGAGGAATCATCAGGAGATCAGCATCCCTCAGCGGGTAGAATCCTGTAGCTCCATGTCCAGGTTAGTGTCCATGGCTAGTGCTTCATACCTGTTAGTATTATGCGTGGAGACCTCAGCAACCACCCACACCATCTCCTGTGCCGTCTGTTCATCTGTGGGATGGGAACGTGATCTGCGCACGTGCTGATGGCACTTCGGCATCCTGTTAGACCATCCCAGTAAGTTATTACTTGCAGCATCAGGCTGTTCATGGATGCCCTTGGAGGGCAGCCATCCCCCGGCCTCTTTTGTGGTGGAAAAGAAATGGGTGGAGCCAGAGTCCACCAATCGCAGCAGAGTGTAGGAGAAGTCCAGGGTGTGGAGTTGTGTCTTAAACACCCCAAAGTGTTGCACTTTCTTAGGACATCAGCAGTGTAGTCGGGGTAAGCTGTGATCGTGGAACCACAGTCCCTTCACCCTAAACATCTTTAGGAGGAGGTCTCGTCCCAAAAGTTAAGAAGGTGCGCTATGATTGGACGTGGGAGTGCTCCTGGGGGCGACCAGGAATCCTGTATGCCCTTTCAATAGAAAAGAATTTCAGGACCTTGGCAGGCAGCAGAGTCTTCATCATCCATTCCTCCACGAACAGCTCCATGTTTGGGCTTTCAGAGTTTTCCAGGAACCCCAAGAAGCAAGGTTATTGCCCCTGGCGTGCCACTGTGCGTCGTCCGCCCTTGCCTCAAAGTCCCATACCTTCCTCTGGAGTGTTTGCACTTGTTAAGGTTGACACTGCAGGGGCCGAGTGATGTAAGTTTGGATTCAGTCGCATCAACATGCTCTGCCAGTTTAGTGTGGTCCACGTGCAGGAGGCCAGTTTCAATTTGTATGGCCCCTAGTTGCGCCTCCATAGCAGTTCTGCAGTCCTGTATGGTCTGTAGAACCTTATCAAATAAGCTCATATGTTTTTCTAGGGTACTCTCCAGCTGGTGGAGGGGATCCACTTTCAGGGCAGTAGACCGCATGGCCATAATTGACTTCTGGGGCAGATGTTTAGAGGCCTTAGGACGAACCATGCCATCTGGTGCCTCCAGCGATCCAGTCAGAAGGGCCACCACAGAGAGCAGGGGATGTGGCCATCCACCACAGAGCCGCAAGTATCACAGATACAGCTCGCGAGCGGTCAATCTCGCACTGTAAAGAAGGTGGTAGGACTCACATCATCCCCGGGTCTCCATGTATCATGGCCCTTAGCAACTAGGCCATCAAAGTAATCTTACTCCGCCACACCCATGGAGACAGAAAAGGTCAGAGAAGGTGGGGCAGGGAGGCCAGGTCACTCCGCTCACCATCGGCTGCTACAGACCCTCTGGAAGTCGGCAAACAGGTGTCCTGTAGATATCCTATGTGTCTCGTGGAGTGCGCCGGGGGAGCAGAGGGGACAACAGCCACTGTGGTCGTTTGGTGGTCATGGGGGCAACAGTGCTGTAACTGCAACTATAGAGAGAGCCACAATGCTTGAGATGCATGTATTCAGAGAAGTCAAGCGTCAGTCATCTTGCAGGTCTAGAGAACCAGAGACCACCGAGGGTGTTATGTAGCTCCAGAGCCCTCAACACCATCCATATTATCTGGAAGGGATGGCACAGTGCAGGGTAATGTGTTCAATAAGCCCCAGGGGAGAAAGCTGAAGCGCATTGCATTCAGCCCCTCAGGTCCAATGCAAGTGTTGGGCCAAGCAGAGCAGCACTGGCATTCAAACAGGAACTGGGACTCTCTCCCTGAAGAAGAACCAACAGCCTTCTTGGGGTAGCTCAGGACAGTCTCCTATAAGGGAAATGGCTGCAGAGGGCAGTATATATAGTGAAAGGGGGCCAAGCACTCAGTGCATAAATCCCCCATAACAGGCAGGCAGTTTTTAGACCAGGTGGGGGCCCCTACCGGTGCTGATGGCCATCGGCAGTGTCTTCACGCCTTCCCAGACAGCAGTGGGATGCCTGACATCAGGCGCAACCACGCTCCCATCGCCTCCGGGATGTGCACGAATGCAGGGCACCGTCGTGTCTCTCTGCAGCCCCCTCCACAGTAGTAGGATCGTCCCACGGGTGGCACCCACCCTGCAACGGAGACCGGGGATGCAGCAGGTGCAGGGGCCATGCCCAAGTTCCTCTTCGATGCCGCAGCACCGTTGCAGCAGGTAGCGCGCCGCCAAAGTCCCCGACCCGCCTAGGGGGGCTGGAGGTGCAGGAAAGCAGTTCGGGGCTCCAAATCAGGAAAGATGTTTTGGCAATGGAGCCCGTGTGAAGACAGAGCCTCAGCGCGAGGCGTCCAACCACTGTGCCATCTTAGCCACACACCCTGCAATTCTCCCTCTGCCCACGTTTTTGTCTGCTTCACAGTCGATTTTTGATATGGGTTCTTTAGATTCAGTGAACTACTGCAGTAAAAGAAGCCCTCTAAGTGGTCCCAGTTGATGGGCATTGGAGATTCAGGTGCAGAAGATATTGCAGGTGAGTGTCTTAGGGGCAAATATACTTTTTACAGCTAGGCGTGGGTCAGTGGCCTGTCAGGGAGCAATACCAGAATTATTATGATATGCAGTTGACACCATCACAAGATGTTGATGATCCATGAACTCAGACAGGAAGACAGTGGAGTAGAATATGAACAAGGAGTGTGAAATAAGACACAAGAAAGAAGACTGATCAAAGTAAATCAAAGAAAAATAGAGAGTATACAGAGGAGCACAGTCCTGCACATGCCATTTAATGGCAGAAGGCTCTCCACCTGGAAAATTGAGATTGCAAATATAGCATTCGACAAAAGGAAACTGTCTATGCCATCCTATTCTAATCAACTGCAGTGATCCAAAGGGTCCTGCCCAGATTGAGGTTCACTCACTACAAACTTGGGGGCATATTTTCAAGAAACGGCGTTAAAATTATCACCGCTTTAGCGGCAGAAAACTGCAGCTAAAGCGGCGATAATGGGCTTGATAATATGCCCTTGAGAATTCCCATAGAAGCCCATGTTCTGGTGTCAACATGGGCTTCTATGGGAATTCTCTGCGGCATATTAACAGCGGCGATAATTTAAACGCCGTCCTTGATAATATGCCCCCTCATGCGTTAGAGGCACATGCACAGGGATCCAAACAGCCACATTAGCAGTGTAGAATGGGTGATATAATAATGCAAACTGTTTCAGGAAAAAGTGCAGAATCTATTTTTTTGTAGTTGATTATACGATTATACGATACTACGTAGAAAAGAGCAGTTTTTTCTTATGATATGATTCATAGTAACAAAGACATCTAAAGGGTATCAAAATACTTAGGTGCCGTATTGTATCGAATGATTTTATTTTTTAAATTAAAAATTCGTATCTATACTGCTCTCTGAAAGTTATCGATATTTATTAAATATTTAATGGGAAAAATAAGATTATTTATTTTTCTGTATCTGTGATTATATGTATTTGTTTAGGTAAAGGTTTTAAAGTAATATGGGGCATATTAACAAGGCGGCGCTATAAAATTATCGCCGCTTTTGCAGCCGTTTTCGGGCCGATAAGCAGCGATAATTTTATCGCCTTATCAGCAAAGACAAGCTTTCACGTGTTTTTCTGACTTAGCGCCCGTTTCCAGCACGCCTAACTCTGCATCGCTAATGAGATGCAAAGTAGGCGTGGCTGTGAAACCAACCAGGGAAAATATCGTGAAGGCAGCTTCGTGATATTAACAAGGAAGGGTAGCGATTATTTAAATCGCGTTAAGTATGCCTTAACGCAGGAATTTAACGTCTGTTAAATTCCTGACTAAGGCATACTTAACATGGGGGGTGGATTCTTTGGCTAAGACCACAGGCCTTCTCATCTAGGATATCGCCGTTTTCCACCATGGAAAACGGCGATATCCACACTATCTCTGGAATTTTTATCTGCTCGGCGATGTGTGTTGTTGATAACGTGCTAACCGGGCGATACATTCCAAAGATAGCCGGCGATAAATATGCAAGCGCTAAGCGCGCTTTGCGATATTTCTTGCCGGCCCTTGTTAATATGCCCCTATGTTAGCTATTAACATAATTTTTATGAGAAAGAGCAAATTGCTTATTTAAATCAATATGATAATACAATTTCTTATGGTTTATATTTTTATTCTTACGTAACCTTGATGTGGTAGGATACTAGAATACTATTAATTTTGATATATCATTTTGAGCTATGGAATCGTTTAACAGATATTGTAGTATGCATTATATATAAAGCAATTTAAGCAACTATCTACATATAGAGAGAGTTTTTTTGGAGTGGGTGCTAATTCAAGCTGGTGCTGCAGAATGTACAACATATTTAGATGACAGAAATTAGACATATGAAATGTGTGCATTCAGCAATTCTGCCACAATTTGGAAACAATACAACAGCACTAAACTCTAGTTCTCTACCTGACTCCATTAAGTGTGTTTTTTTCACAGGGGAAGACATGTGGCTTGTGCGGCAATTATGATGGAAACAGCAAAAATGACTTCACCACGAGGAGCCTAGCTGTGGTAGGGGAAATGACGGAATTCGGTAACAGCTGGAAGTTCTCACCAACTTGCCCAGATGTTGGGTATCCCAAGGATCCTTGCTCTTCCAACCCTTACAGGAAGTCCTGGGCCCAGAAGCAGTGTAGCATTATCACAAGTGATGTCTTTGCAGCATGCCATTCTCAGGTAACAGCAGGAAGTCATTGTTTTGTTGTCACTGACAACTCTAATGAAAATATATATGAGGTTTCAAAGGCAAGTATGAGTAGCACCTTGGTTTCCACAAGCTGTAAATGACTATTGTTAATGGATCAAATGAAAAAAAACATTCTGGATTGCAAAAGTTAAACTTTAGAACACCTGAGCAAGGAAGATTAAAGAAACTAGTCACCATACGGCAAGTAGCATTTTTTTTATGTTTTTGCGTATGACAAATTACATTCTCTTTCATGTATCATTTACTGTGTCTCTTTTATATGGCAATATAGTTATGTGATTATATTTTGGCCATTTGCTCATATTCGAGTGGTACATTCTGACTCCCCTTCTTCTCTGAAGACTGGCTTATCCGCAATTTTTGCTCCATTGTGCTCCTTCTAATCTCTGTTCTACCTCACTCCTTGCCCTGGGTGAAAATATTGCAGTCCGGAAAACGGGCAGAGGACATTACTCCTGCCAAACTGACAGACAAGAGTCCCCCAAATATAGAGTGGACAGCCAGCCCATCTGTCATCTCTGCACACTGCAATGCCCCGTCGTCACAATTGTTCCTTTCAATGTACAAAGCAACATTTTCATTGGATTGCCGCCGTCGGTTTTGATGGCCGTTCACCAAACTTTTTCAGTATTTATGTTTTTCAGAAACAAATTTCTAAATCAAGAAGTTGTTTCTGAAAAACAAAGAAATAATGACCACCACATCTTGGGTTTTTTCTTCCAGGGTGTGTGGTTCAATATTTATTTCCTGTCCCTCACAGTCAGATTTTCCCTGATTGTGACTGACAGGAAACAAAAACAATCAGACCGTCTACACTAAATAGAGCAGACACTGCATTGTCCTCCCTCCTATGGCCCGATGGAGTAATATTCTGTCTGTTGGCTTAGTTGTCGGAATACGTGAGGTCGGCATGTCGCTAAATAACTGAGAGTGTGGGTGGCAGGGTACTTTGTCACATTACTAAAAGCCTGTCTGCCAAACTCTACATCTGACCCTAAATCATAAGGTAAAAGCTTTGACTCGGAAGGTTGTGTTTAGGGCTAACCAGATTGTGTATGTTAAGGTGGCAGGAGTCATATTGATAATGGAATTTCTGACACCAAGTAACTATGGTAAGCAGATATATTCTACTGAGCAATCTAAAAATTGCAGGTTTTGCCTCTCTATTGGACTATTTAGTGTAAGAGTTGTTTCCTGCCCAAGTTTAGTAGAGTAATATTTCCCTCTTTAAAGAAAAGCATGAGAATTGAGTCAATGGATTAGAGCCCTCTCCAATGTATACAACCATCTACACCTGGTACTCTCTCTGTAGTATGAAAAATCAGTGGAGGCAGACTAGTTTATATATCACATATCAAATTACATTTTGCTTCTAGATATGCCTGGCTGGCCAAGCAGGTTTGATTGAGAATACCTATGTGGAGCACTTTCCAGCTAAAACATTACCATACAACTTCAGCTTCTAATCCACCCCTAGGAAATCAGTTTTGGAAGATTTCCCAATTAAGCAAAGTCCTACATGAAACTTCTTCCTGCTTGTTTGATCTTTCCAAAAAATCCAAAACACTTTGTACCGTGGACCAAGAAGCCAAACGAGGGGGGCGCTAGGTGGCGCATGAGCAAGATGGCTGCACTGTTGTGAGGCTCCTGCAGCTCGGCGCGGAAATATATTCATTTATCCTGCCCAGACGACAAATGCCCGAAAGTAATTGCCGGCATTGAATGCTGGACACCGCCGGCAACATCGCTGCAATTTTGAAGGGTTAGTGGGGCTCCTGGCTGAGGCGGCGCCCGGACACAATCACCGCCGCGGTGCTGACTGGACCCGCCAGGAAGCGCTGATCGGCGTGCGGGGTTACGCAAGTGCGGAGGCGCCCACGAGGTGCACAGGCCCTAGCGCGGACTGAAAGCGAACAACATCAGTGGAAACTGGGGTGAGAATGCCCAGCGCATAACAGAGGGATGATATAACAAAGAGGCATAGGCGGGGAGACGGGTGAAAAATTGAAGTACGCTACTGTCTCCGGCACAGCTCTTGCACGTTAAAGCCAGCAACAGGCGGCAGCTCAACCTGCTTAAGGGACATTACTATCGGTGGCCAGTGACAGACATATCGCAGGGAAGAACACACCCACCAGGAGGCTGCACTATGCAGCGGGACACACAGTACGATACCAAGTGGGCGACATAGCAAGCTGGTGCGGACGGGAAGTGGCGCGGGGCGGAAGGGCCTCACCCGCGACTGTAGCGGGGAGGACATCCACGATTCGCTCACCCTCTCCTGACACCACACTGCCCATAACCCGCTCGGGCCCTGACTGACCTGCGGTGCCCAGTATAGCAGCACGATCTGCAAAGAGGATCCTGCGCGCTGACTCCCCATCTGCACGAGAGGAGGCCCCAGCAGTCGCACATAGCGGCAATATCAGTACACTCGAATACCTCACCCCGTGCGACAACGCCAGCGAGCTACAGCCCCGCAGCGAGCAATACGAAAGCCCACTGGGAGCCTGCACCGGGAAAAGCGCAAGGTGACACATCACTGCGACGAAATCGCACTGGCAGCGGGACACGCGGCAAGGTGCTACTGCGGCTGAACTGTGGCAATATCGGCACTAGGCCTAACTGCGACATTTAGGGTTGAAAACAGAGAAGCGGAGTGCGACTGATACTGTCAAACAAAGGGTGGGATAGAATCAGGCTCTATCCAACCTAGAATTAGAAGGACATCGCTGCCAGCAAGGGATTGTGGTGGTGCACACAGACAAGACACAGAGGACAGGATTTAGACGGACGAGAGTATAGCAAGCAGAGTCATAGTGGCGTCCATCAGGGAATATCGCACTAGCACCCCTGCAACATCAGCTAATCACTCAAAGCCACCCGCCACCTATGTCAGCGAAGAGGGGCCCTTGCCCCTATCATGTGCGCTCAGGAATCAAAACACACGACGACGTCCACAATGACCAGCACATTCCTGCACCCAAAACCCAGAGATGGGCTTGCTCCTGCGGTTGTGTGGCTCTTAACGCCCATACAGCATAACATCCACTCGGCATTTGAGGGCGACCTGTAGACCATCCAACAGGAGTGCGGCGCTGAGGTGACCCCCCTCAGTGATAGCTATGGGGAAGCCGGACGCAAGGCAGCCTAGGCTCAACTTCGACAACAAGAAGGCTACGAGGACTCACGCTGAGGAACAGAGCACAAACGCTGGAGCAACTACCTCTGACTCTGCACAAGACTCCCTCACTATGATGAATGAAGATGTGAAAGTCATCCTACAAGAGGTCTGACACGGGCTCCCCACCATAGCTGACAAGATGGACACTATGATGCAAAGAATGGACGCTATAGTTCATAAATTAGACGGCCATGAAGATCGTATCAAAGAAGCAGAAAGGTGCATCTCTGACAATGAGGACACCACTTCCCAAGTCAAAGAAAATGTGGCGCAAATGGGCAAACTCTTGAAAATAATAGCGGCAAAGAATGAGGACTTGGAGGCGAGAAGCAGGCGTAACAACATCCGCATCCTGGGGGTTCCAGAAAGTACCAACACCGGCAAAATTGAGGAGTACGTAGAGAAAATGTTGCTGACAACTCTGGGTGTGGAATCATTCTCCTCCCAATTCATAGTGGAACATGCTCATCGGGCACTGGGGCCCCGACCGCCACCAGGCAGCGCTCCACGACCCATAATTGCAAGGCTCCTCAATTACAGGGATCGGGACGAATCCCTGAAAATTTCCCGAGAGAAGCAACAACTGAACTATGATGGAGTCTTGTTCACCATATATCCGGACTTTACAGCGGCGGTGCAGGAGGAGAGGCGCAAATTCCTACCAGTGAAGCAGAAATTGCGACAAGCACAAATACACTAAGCCCTCCTCTACTCAGCACGCCTTCGTATTACTCACAAGGTGAACAGAATTTCTATACCAAGCCGCAACACGTTGAGGAGTTCCTAAAATGCCTAAAACAAAACAAAAGGGAGGCGGAGGCACTGGGCCGGTCATCACGTGCAACTTCGCCGACCGCTGAGACAGACTAACAATGAAGATACAGGAGTACCGTCAACCAACTCGAATGGCCTAAGTCGACACAGCACTTATGCAACGACATCAATCGGTTTCCCCCACATGGCGATTGCCGGCTACCATGGACACAACCAGAAACAATGTGGGCACTATGTTCCTACAATTACCTGAAGGTAAACTCTGGTGCCAAGCACACCAAGCCCCCCTTCGAGGCCACACATAGTCACATCGCTGGTCTCCGGGGGCGGGGGATCACCGTACTTGCACTTAAGGGTTCCCCCTTACGGGCATTCCCCCATTGTTCTCTGCTGCGCTATACACGCAGCATGTTCTCTTGGTTTAAGGGAAGTTGGGTGGAGGGAGGGAAATATGACTCTGGCATGATTGGGATGTTTCAGTGGGAGGGGGAGGGAAGGGGTTTTGTTCATTACCAATATACAACGACAATGGCACAGTATGTTCAGCTGCTAATTGTTTGCACTAGAACAAATGCGCAGACTTCACGACGATGGGCCCATCTGTTATATGTTTTGAGGCCCTATGACTAACGCATCACCAGTTGAAAAAATACACATGCTCACGTGGAATGTTAGGGGGTTGGGGGACCCGCAAAATCGCCGCCAAGTGTTGCCCCACCTAGATAGGCCATGCTACAGGAAACACATTTCAACCCCGGGCATAGCAATAATTTTGCTCATCAATGGGCAGAACACAGGATATTTTCCTCATATTCCTCTTATGCCATTAAAAAAGTATGCCCTTCACCTTGGCAGGCACTTCCTGGGATCAACACAGCAGATACTGCCTAGCATGGGGACGGTTGGGCACAGAATCAGTCACATTGGCCTGCTGTTATGGTCCCAACACAGATACTCCTGATTTTTTCACCAACATTTGGGGCAAAATAGCTGAGATAGGCTCCACCCACATCATATGGGAAGGGGACTTTAATGTAGCACACGACCTTATTGTTGACACATCAAACCCAACATCCCATCACTACACAAACTCGCGCGATGCCCTCCATGATATCATAACATCCAACCAACTGCTTGACGCATGGCGACATACCCATCCCCACTCTCAGGAACGCACACACTACACAACACAGGCTGCCTCGTGGGCGTGCCTAGATTACTGGCTCCTATCACGCGGACTCGGTCCTGTTATAACCGCTGTCACACATCTAGCACGTACCTATTCAGATCAAACCCCGGTTAAAATAACGATTACCTCTGCGTGATATGGCACCCCCCGCAGCTGCTGGAGATTGCAACCCTCTGCTCTTTTGGATACGGATTTTCATGGTGAACTTGGGGAAGAAATACAGGCTTTATTTCAAAGGAATAATGGCTCGGTATACAGTGTGGAATTTATATGGGAAGCTTTTAAAGTTACTATCCGGGGCTTCTGCATATCAAAAAGTATGGGGGTGCTTCGCGACATAAATAGTATGCTGCAGAAACTAGAATCTGAGCTCAAAGCCTTGGAGGTTCGGTTGTCGTATGGTCCAGACAGTGTAACGCAATGAGAATTTCGCGAAAAACTAACAGATACACAGAAGCCGCTAACCAGGAAACACGTTTTAGGAGCAAATACTGGGTGGCTCGTCGCTATGGTGAAGGTGAACGTCCAGGGAAAGCCCTAGCAGAAACTATATGCAAACCCCGCTTTTTTAACTATGTCTTGGAACTTGAAGGGCCAGATGCAATAACATACCGGGATACCTCTGATATATTAAATGCCTTCGCTGAGCACTATGCCTCCCTCTATACATCTCGTAGGGAGGATAGTCTGGATTTAGATGCTTTTCTCGGAGATTTGGTACTGGGGTGGCTGGGGGACTCACAGAGGGAATTCCTATGTGCCCCTTTTGAGTTAGATGAGGTACGCGAAGCCATCATGCACACACGAACAGGCAAGGCAGTGGTCATGGATGGCATACCAATAGAATTTTATAAAACATATATAGAACAACTAGCTCCTATTCTCCGAGAGGTGTATGAGGAATCCCTGTAAACAGGCCGCTTACCTCCATCCATGCGGGAAGCGCTTATCATATCTCTTCTTAAGCCGGATAAGACACCCACCCACTGCGATTCCTATAGGCCACTATCTCTTATTAACTGCGACATCAAAATCCTTGCTAAGCTGATTGCTAACCGACTCAGCCTGCTGATGGACGGATTGGTCCTCCCAGACCAGTCAGGCTTTGTACCAGGAAGGGCGACATCGCACAATCTGTGGACCCTTTTTACAATAATGAATAATGTGGCACCTGAATTACCTATGGTGGCGGTCTTTTTAGACGCCACCAAGGCATTCGATTCCGTCGAATGGGACTATCTATTCGGTGTGATGCGACATATGGGATTTCCCCCACTATTCCTCTCCTGGATTGAACTCCTATACAGGCGCCCTTCAGCTAAAGTATTGGTGAATGGCCACCTCTCACCCGCTTTCCAAATCACCAGGGGAACCAGGCAGGGGTGTCCTCTATCTCCCCTACTATTCGCCAAGGCAATCGAATCTTTGGCAGCAAAACTGAGGCAACATCACCAAGACAAGGCACTCCGCTGGCTACTCCGTCAGATCCTCATATCCCTCTATGCGGACGATGTCACGCTTTATATCAGAGATCCGCAACAAAACTTAAATCCACTCCTGTAGGAATTTCTGGTTTTTGGCAGACTATCAGGGATCCATATCAACTGGGGAAGTCCCATGTTTTCCCACTTACTGAGGCGACAGACCGATTCCCCCAGGACTTTCTGCTCGAGTGGTGTGACTCTGAGCTGCGTTACCTGAGGATCCGTATTTCCAGAGACAGAGAGGAACTTTCTTTTTAAACATACCCTATCATCTGGGAGGATACTTTTTTTAAACGTTGCGGTCCGAGATGATTCGGCTGGTATGGGGAGCAAACAGCCACGTCTGCAATGGGACATATTCACTCGACCATTTGCGCAAGGCGGTTTTAATATTCCAAATTTTGAGTTATACTACACGAGCGTGCAGGCCGCCTATGCCTACTATTGGGTACATCCCCCTGCTACATGCCACAAATAGCTGCAGAACACTGGTTAGCCGATCCCATCACCATAGATGGCACATTATGTGCCGACCCCAGCCCAAAAGAAAAGAACCCAACCACAATCACATGCACGACAAATGCCTGGACTCGGATCTGAATCCGACTGCATAACCCCACAATATACTCACCATTACTACCGCTCACATATCATCCTAATATGCCGCTACTACAGGAGACGGTGTTCCGGAAATTGAAGGAACGGGACGAAATCTTCACATGGGGAGATCTCTATCATAATGGAAGATTTCGCACATCGAAACAGATATTACAAGGGATCCAAAACTCCTCTCTAGACCTTTTTTTATACGTCAGATTATGACATAGCGTTCGCGCCCACACCCCAGAGTTCCCATAAGAACTCCCTTACAGCTGATGTTACACACTCCTTCTCCGGGACACCTGGTCTCCACATTATATCATAATATCCATACACAACGACAACTGCCCCCAAGTCCATCGCACTGGCATTACAACGCTGAACTGGGATACGAGCTATTTTACGAACAATGGGAATATTGCTGCTCACAAACGGAACAGATATCCGCCAGCAGCAGACTCCGCATTACGCATTACAAATTCCTTCATCGCTTATATTACATGCCTGTCAAGATGCACAAATACCAGCTCACAGATTCAGATCGATGTGATAGGTGCGGTAGCCCTAGGGCAGATTTTCTACACCTAGCTTGGGATTGCCCACCGATACAGGAATCCTGGGAACAAGTTTTCGATGCCATGGCACTGATGACCATGCTCACTATAGAGCGCTCTCCTTTGCTGGCTCTTCTGAGCTGTGCCAAACGGCTTCCCAAAACACACCGCAGATATGTTGCCATTGCACTCCTGATGGCTAAGCGTCACGTAGCATGCCGCTTAGGGAGGGGCAGGGCGCCGAAATTTAAGGATTGGATCACAGACCTACTCTATTGCCAGGAACAACTAACTATGTATGCAGAACTACTACCCCGCACCTCACGGCCAAGGGACATATGGTGACCCCTTACACAGCATCACCTCACACACCCAAGAGACAAGGTAACCACCCACAATCACCTTAAAGAATAATAGCTAGGGTACAGGTAGGTAGACTATCACAGTGGTGATCACACGCTTCCCCCCATTCCTCTCCCCGGGGGATCCTTCCTCTAACAAGACAGCAAATTGCTTAATCCCCCTTGACTGGGACTAGCCAATTCCATACGAGTGGAACACACGCTTGGTAAGCACACATCTTGAGCGGGAGCTACGAAGCTGCTAATGTCATCTGAACTGTTGGACTGGATTGTATTGGATGAGCTCAAAATAAGAACACAATGAAATATGTGGCTCCTGCCACGGTACTGTTCCACCTGTGACAAGAGTAGCATTGTGAAGCCTAAAGCCGTATACTGTGTCTTTCATAAAATGCTTTAAATGTACTGTATTGTTCTATGCAAAACCAATAAAAACAGTTTAAAAAAAAAAGAAGCCAAACGAGGCCTACTTAGTAGATCATCAGTAGCCAATGTTAGTTATATTCCGTTTTTAATCTTAGGTAGAGTTGAATCGAGTAATTTCACCTAAAAGCGGAGGACATTTTTGACTAAACTTTAGTAGTCATTAAATTTCAAAGCAACCCAATTTTACTGCACCGTGATATATATTTGATTATTTCAAAGACTTCACTGAATAGATGCAAACATAAAGTAACTGGGTAGCTAGAATATGCCTGAATCTGCAGGAAAAGAGACTGGTAACTATGGGGCATATCAGCAAGGGCCGGCGATAATTATCGCTAAGCGCACTTAGCGGTAGGATAATTATCGCCGGCTATCGTGGAATTTGATCGCTGAGATAGCGTGCTATCAGCAGCGCTTATCTCAAAAGCGATAAAATTCCTCGCCCTAACAGCCAAAAGTGAGATTATCGCTGGAAATCCAGCGATGATCTCACACATTTTGGCGTTAGCTTGCTGATAAGGCAGGGTATACTTAGCCATTATATCCACCTTACATTGGATATAATGGCTAAGTCAGGGTGAAAGCAGGCGTAAGGAAAGCAGCGTTAACTGTGGTTAGCGCTACTTTTCTTATCTCTATGCCTGTTAGCGATTCCCTTGATAATTGGAGAAATGTCGGTTAGCAACATTTCTCCAGTTATTTTGGGACGGAATGCCCACTTTGCATCTCATTAGATATGCAAAGGTGGGCGTTATGGGAAAGGGAGCTAAAGCAAGCAATCACGCGTTAGCGTGACCTTGCTGATTAAGCGATAAAATTATCGCTGCTTTTCGTCTGAAAACGGACGCTAAAGCGGCGATACTTTTTTATCGCCAGCTTGCCGATATGCCCCTATAGTCTTTAAGGTGCTCCAATCAGGGCGCACCCCCGGAGATAAACATTAACAAAAGGGCAAATTATGGTCTTCTCAGTGTAACAGGAGTACTTTTCGAATCCCTGCACTGCTACCGTGCACTATAACGCACTACACAGGAGTCAGGAATTAATGGTGACCTAAATCAGACCAAATAATTCAAGTAACTTTAATGTGACGAAAATGTGTGGACAGGTCAGTGAGATATCAATGTCCAGTGCTCCCTCTTTCAATCTCAACATGAGTGTTAAACTCAACCACTTGCTCTTAGCAAAACTTCTCAAAACGAGGTTTAGTTGACGGAATACATGACAGGTGTAGTGTAGTAATGAAACATACTTTGTAATGATCTTGTTCCACATCTAATTGGCAATTAGGAACATATTTGTCTTTCATCTAGTAAGTAGTGTATGTGGTAGAAGCTCCTTCTTGAACAGTCATTTGCAAGGTCTGGCTTTAATGTTCCAAAGCATGTAAAAAACACAACGGCATGAACAAATGTTTTTTACATGCTGTTTATCACATTAAATCCTGCCATATTGGCTTTGTCTTTGCTAGGTATACGTAGAAAAACGGATTGTTTTCTGTATATAATGGATGTAGGAGATAAAGAATAGTATTTGGCAAAAATAGAGTGTTCTTTTAAGTTGTGAAATAGTCCTGCATGCATTCCTATGGAAGTTTTTCTTAGAAGGCGGAATGATATACTGTGTGGCCAAGAGCACGAAGTGAGAGGGTAATAGTCCTCTGGGTGGAATCAAGGCTTGCTCTAAGGGCTATTTTAATCAATTTGTAGCAATGCGTCTTGCAGGTTTGTCAAGTCAGATCCAGTAAATTAAGTGCTTTATTTTCGCATCTTCTTTGAGTTCTTCACTCACATTTCTGCTGCCCTCTTGCCGCCCACAGGTCAGCCCTCTGCTCTTCTACGAAGCCTGTGTGAGTGACGCCTGTGCCTGCGACACCGGCGGAGACTGTGAATGCTTCTGTACTGCGGTTGCCGCCTACGCACAGGCCTGCAATGAAGTTGGCGTTTGTATACACTGGAGAAGCCCTACCGTATGCCGTGAGTATCGAATCATAGTTCGGATGAACATGGTAAAAGAGGCTGAAAAGATGAATGGGGCGCTTTGTCAGGGACTAGCTTAGTCAGTGAGATTCGGGGGGTGAATCATAATTTCCCAAATTAAAAAACTGTTTGCTGAAGGGTGGAGGGATGCCCAAGATTTGGGATACACTGAGGAACAAGTGCAATACTTATTTGCATTAGGTAGGCCTCTGTCTAAGTTCCTTTAAAAAAAATAAGTTAAAACCTTTTAGTCAAACAAGGACTGTGAAAAAACCCAACAAAGGCATATAAGGCCCGAATCATGGTCCTCAGACCCAATTCTCAAGCCAAATATGCATTTATTTGAGGGGTATCACACCCCAAACATCTGAAGCTACGCCCCTGTGCATGATGCTGGGCAAGAGAGGGAGCAGGGAACTAAGAAATAATAACTACAAAAAGTAAAACATAGGGGCAGATTTATGTTCCCTGGCGCATCCCTGCAAATCAGCAGGGATGCGCTAGGAAAGATGCGTCACGAAAGTTTACCCTTGCGCCACGATAGATGCGCCGCATTTACAATGCAGCACATCGTGGCGCAAGGATAAACAGATGTGTGACGCATCTGATGACGGAAGGTTGGCGCACTGCTGGAGTTGCGTCGCAAGCGCGACGCTGCTCCAGCAAGGCTCGGGGGTGCCCTATCGTTACAATGCTGCGTCAATCCTTACGCCTGCTTCAGGCGCAGGGTTTTGACGCAGCATGGCCGGAAAAGTGACTGAGTGAAATCTTGTAGAATTTACTCAGCCACTTTTCGGAGGCGTTCCTGCGCCGGAACGCCCCCCCCCTGTGCAGGTACGCCCACATGTGGCGCAAGCTTTACAACGTGACGCATCTCCCTAGATGCGTCATGTTGTAAATGGGGCGCAACATGGCGCAGGGTTTACGCTGCCGCTGCGTCACAAAAGTGACGCAGCGGCGGCCTAAAAGTGGCGCAAGTCCGATATAAATCTGCCCCTACGTACATATCAAACGACTTCAAAACTCATGAACTAGAAAAGGGTAAAGGTTTAGAGACAAAGATAGAATGGTAGGGATAGATTAATAGATTATGATAATATAGAGGGAAGGGAAGCAGCATCTACGCCGCGCCTGTTCTCCTTTATTAGCTGGAGCTGCACATGCGCTAAGACCCCTACACATTTCTCACAGTAGAGAAGCAGCAAATACAAATGATTCCCGAGGACTACGTGATTCTGGACAAATATGTTCTGAGTTGAGCGCCATTCATTAAATGAAGGGGAACAGGGTGTCATGTCAAAAGGTGTGCGGCTGTCTTCTGGAAAGATGCATGGGGACTCATCCCTTCTCCTAAATCTTTTCCTTCTGATAATTGCTTCCAATAAAACAGTATAGTGTCCACATTTGTAAGATTTCACGCAACGCAGAGCAGGATCACAGTTGCTGCATTGTGTTGCAGGAAAGAGGAAACACAGAAAAAAAACTATAGGACGGACAACCCCATCCACCATGGCGAGGAGGTCAGTCAGCCAGTGGGCGCAGACTAGTGCTGGATTTTCTACTGGAAGCCTGACCTTCCCATACAAATTCCTATAAGCAAACAAACGCGGAAGGGTCCGCCGAATTGGATATTTGCTGTGAACTGTGGCACACATGCATTGTCCACGGCAAGAACTCAACATATTCCCCCTGGGTGGTTCATGTTTCCAGTAGGTGGTAGTTTCTGGTGGAAAGCCTGGCCTGGCTATGATAGTGGATCGAGCTTTGTGTCAAAACCTATGGGTGTTTCCTCTGATACTGCAGAGTGAAGGACCCTGAACACAAAGCTCTTTTTGCACCAAGAAACGTGCACCGCTCCAGAACAAAAAATCATCTTTTACTGGATTGTAAATCGCTGCCGCTTTGTGTCACGGTTGCAAAGCCATGGCGAATCCAGCCCATTGATACTAAAGTTAACCCTTCAGTACCTGACGACTGATAGTCCAGAGTTTACTAATGTAGGAGAATTTTGACATATAAGAAATGACAGGTCTAACAACCATGTGTCAAGTTTATGATTGAAAACAAGTGAAGAAGTAGGAAGATACGCTGGCTGAGCCATGTCTTCCCTGGAGCCTGTTGCCGTCACATTTCCTGAAGCTCTGCCAGTCTGGCATGACAGACCTTACTTTATACTTAATTTAACATTCTTCAATAAGAACACACAGCTTTGATTGTTTTGACCTTCACGAAGAAAAGTTACCTTTGGTTGTGAAAAATTATTTTGAGCAACTCTAAATCGAATTGTTTAGTAATGTTTCTTAAATAACGTATTTCTCAACTCCTTCAGCAATACAATCACATCAACATATTCCTTCTGCATAAAGCTCTCAGTTTAGTCTTCCTACAGATAAGGGGAGAATTTCAGTGCAATCACGCTTCAATGAATGCAGTGTATCGCTTAAGTGTAACCTTTATTCCTTTTCCTCTCTCCCTTAGCTCTGTTCTGTGATTACTATAACCCAGAGGGCGAATGTGAGTGGCACTACCTGCCCTGTGGTGCTCCCTGTATGAAGACATGCAGCAACCCCAGCGGGAAATGTATCCATGATTTGCCAGGATTGGAAGGTGAGAGGGGGTGTGTTCGGGAGCGGAACAGTTCATATCTTTCTTCATGGTCTTAAACAGCATTCAAGGTTCTAGCATTCCAGATTAATTTCAGGAACTCTAAAGGGATGCTAAAGAATCGAATAGACAAAAGTGTGCTTTATCAGAACTGATTGTGATTTGGAAAAAAACATACTGCAGAGGCATCTTTTCTAATGGCACCACAAAAGAATAATGAAAAGAGTAAGAGAGAATTTGCAAGTAGGAACAAAACGTACAATTACAAGCTGATTTGGTACTCCAAACATCCCTATCAATGGATGTACCAAACAGGAGAGGAGCTAGTTATTTAGACATATGTTGCGTTAGAAGACTATGGTACATCAGAATCCTTTCTTCCAGTCAAGGAGGTCATGGGAGGTGTAAGACCTGGCATTTCTTGGCATGGTTACACCTGACTTTTTGCCTCTACCTTCTCTATTTTTGATGCTGTGATGGATTTCGTTTGTTGGCTTAGATGCTTTGTGCACTTTGCCACTGCTGATCAGTGCCAAAGTGCAAGTACTCCCTATATAAAGTGTTATGGTAATTGGTTGTCCATAACTGGTATGTTTGCCTTACTAGTAAAGTGCACTAGGTGTGCCAGGGCTGGTAATGCAAATGCTACTAGTGGGCATGCAGCACTAATTGTGCCACCCACACAAGTAGCCCTAAGAAGAGATCTCAGGCCTGCCACTGCAGTGTCTGCGCGCAGTTTGTTAACTGCCTTGTGTCCTGACAAGTGCACCCACTTGCCAGGCCTTACCTTCCCTTTTTATGCACATCAGACACCCCTATAGTAGGCCCAAGGTACCCCCCTTGGGCAGGGTGCAGTGTATGTGAAAGGTAGGACATGTACTGAGGAGTGTACCATGTTCTGACAGTGAAATACTGCCAAATTAGTTCTTCACTGTTGCAAGGCCATCCTGTCCATAGGATAGAATGGGGAATGCTGAGTCCCATGTTTCCAGCATATCTTCCCCTAGGCATAAAATGGAGAGATGGAGTTTAGTGTGCTGTACTCAGAATTTAATAACACATCTTTTTGTGAAGATGGTTTTTGAATTGTGTGTTTTTAAACAACACTTTTAGAAGTGGCTGGTTTCTTGTCTTAAACCATCCTGTGTGCCCCTGCCTGGTTGTGTAATACCTGTCTGGGTTTGGATGTGACAGGGTCTGGGAAGTGTCCTGACCCCAGGGAGGAGTAGGTGAGACAGCAACTGGCTGGCCTGCATTTGATGTGGGGGGGAGTAGCCCCCTGGAATGTGAAGAGGGCTGTGTTGCTGCCCCCAGAGGATGGCTCCACCTCCTGCTGAATGTCTGGGCCCCAGACCCTAACTATCAAAGGAAGAGGGTGTGCACTGGTAGGACGACACCCAGGTCTGGTTTGGACCGGGGTCTGAGCCCCCTGAACACAAAGACTTCAAAGGCATTTAGGGGTATACATATAAAGAGTTGAAACCCCTGAACTGAAGACTGAAATACATACTGAAAAAGGATTGAAACTTTGTGATCTAAAGGAACCTCTGCCAAAAAAGAACAGCTGAAGAGACTGAAGAAAAGGACTGCCCTTGCTGTGTGTTCTGGGGCTGGCCTGCAGTTTGCGGATTTGACTGAGGAGAGGACAAGGGACTTTGCTGTATGCTGTGTCCCCCTGCATGAGAGGATTTTGCTATGTGCTGTGTCCTGAAGTAACTTGTCTCCAAGGGCCTGAGGAGAGCTGGTCCCCTGTTGTGGAAACTCAGGAACATAAAGGTTTCCAAGTGTGTCTCAGCAATGCTGTGTGCGTGTGCTTTTTGCATGCCTGAGACTGCCGTGTGGTCAGTGGTGCTGTTTACAAGGTCGCCTGTGACCGCATTTCCCCTGCAGCGTGAAACATCTTTTACGCTGCTGAATTTCTATTTGTGGCCCAAGCCGTCTTCGTAACTGAGGCTGTAAGTAAAGATCGCTGCCGTCGGCCCGAGCCGCAACGTGCTAAAGGATTTCTTGAAGCTAAGGAAGCTACAAGGTGAAAGGGATCGTGATCGTTGTTCATCGAAAGTGATCTGCCCAAGATCGTCAAAGAAAGAGAAGGCAGCACCGTAACCCGTCCGGCTACAGCGTTGCCTAACAACACAGCTGCAACGTGATCGGGATCGCCCAGCAGGACGTCCGACGAGCAGAGAGAGAGAGCGAGACAGCGCACCCCCCAGGTAAGGCTTGGACTCCGGTCGGGAGCCGCAAGCGTGTGTGACCTGGGGAGGCGTGCAGGAGGAGTACATGAGTGCTCCGATGTCTCTCCCGCTGCACCGCGTTAGACGCGCTGAGCCCCTGAGCGCCCCATACCTGCCCAGCAGTACCAGGGTCGCCCCTTTAAGCTTGCGACCGTTGTCTCTGTTGTTGTTGCCTAGTGGTGCCCGAGTTGACCGCACAGATTGGCTTACCGCATTATTCTTGATTTTTGCATTACGAACTGCATTATTCTTGCATTACGAACTGCCTGATTCTAGCATTACGAACCGCATTATTCTTGCATTACGAACTGCCTGATTTTTGCATTACAAACCACATTATTCTTGCATTACGAACTGCATACCATTGTATTAGGACTGCGTTAGAGATCGTGAATTGCTCTTTAATACCGCAAGAACCTACAAGTGATTGCTGGCCTAATAATCGGCCAAGCAAAATATTACGAATACACATATATTGGATTTCTATCGGTTGGTCTCATCTTATTCCTTTTTATAAAGATACCGCTATTTTTATAAAACCCCTGTGGTGTCCATTTGTGGTGTTATCACCATGTTACTGGGAGTGTGGTTTGCAAATACTTTACACATTGCCTTGGAGATAAGCCTGGCTGTTCGTGACAAGCTACCAGGGGGTGAGCAGGGGTTATCTAAGAGAGTGTCCCCCCTTACCCTGACTAGAAGCAAGGGTCCCTATTTGGACTAAGGTTCCTACCTCAGCCAACTAGAGACCCCCAGTTCTAACATTGGTGATCAGCGGTTGGGGATTTGAATGTGTATTTGCAACTGACTCACAGTGATTGGTGAACAAAACTAGTTTTAGCGCAGACCACGACGCAACCACATTTTGTGTTTTTGATTTTTTGGTTCTATTTTTTGAGCGACCTTTAAGCCTCACATCATGTCTCAAAGGAGTCAAGTGGCCAGTGAGGCTGCAGAATTGGAATTCGACATTGAGGCATTGCTTACCTACAAAGTTGATCAATTGAGGCAATTCTGCAGAGCTTTGGTATGTCCCATGAAAAGAAGCGCCAAGAAGGAGGAGCTGCAAACGCCCTTGAGGGCCTGGTGGGAAGCCAAAGAGGCTCAGGAGACAGGTGATGCTGAGGTGGATGAGGATGACCCAGGGAATGGATTTGGTCCACAGGATTTGCCAATGGGAGGACAGGGGCTGGTTGTAACCATTCAGGGAGGATCTTTTCCCCAGAGGAGCTGGAGGAAAAGCAAAGGGTCAGAGAGCATGAGTTGGAGGTTTTAAAACTTAAGGCTCAAGCAGAGGAGAAAAAGCTGGTCATTGAAAGTGAAAAGAGAGCAGAGGAGAGCAAGAACGCTCTCGCCTTGGAAGAGAAGAAGATTCTCTTAGCTCATGAGTTAAGCATGAGGAAACTGGACATTAAGGCTAAACAGGTGGAGTCCAGTTCGAATGGTGGCAGCGCACAGCCAGTGCCAGTGGATAAGGTGTACATTCCCAAAGACTTAGTGCGAGATTACCAAAGGAGTTATGATATATATGCGTGGTTCACAGCATATGGGATCGCACTGAGGATGAATGAGGTGCTTGAGAAGCATTGGGGTGACAAATGCAAAAAAACCAATTGATGGACAGAATGCAGAACAATGTCATACATTCACCCCAGTACAGAGATCTGGGCCTAAATCCACCGTTTTTTTGCTCACTATGCCGTTCCAGTTTGAACCCAGCCATATGCAAATCAGTCTTGACCCTGTGCCTCATGGGTACAGTCCAGCCCGAACTGCCAAGCCAGGTCCTCCCTGGACTGGAAACAAGCATCCTAGGACCGGTTTCGGGGATTCACCCCTCTTCAGCCAGGATAGCTTGATTCCAGTGGCATGGAGAGCACGGGACCGACGTCTGGGCATACCCTTCCCACTCGGGGTGACAAATGCAAAAAAAACAATTGATGGACAGAATGCAGAACAATGTCATACATTCACCCCAGTACAGAGATCTGGGCCTAAATCCACCGTTTTTTTGCTCACCATGCCGTTCCAGTTTGAACCCAGCCATATGCAAATCAGTCTTGACCCTGTGCCTTATGGGTACAGTCCAGCCCGAACTGCCAAGCCAGGTCCTCCCTGGACTGGAAACAAGCATCCTAGGACCGGTTTCGGGGTTTCACCCCTCTTCAGCCAGGATAGCTTGATTCCAGTGGCAAGGAGAGCATGGGACCCACGTCTGGGCATACCCTTCCCACTCAGGGTGACAAATGCAAAAAAAAACAATTGATGGACAGAATGCAGAACAATTTCATACATTCACCCCAATACAGAGATCTGGGCCTAAATCCATCGTTTTTTTGCTCACCATGCCGTTCCAGTTTGAACCCAGCCATATGCAAATCAGTCTTGACCCTGTGCCTCATGGGTACAGTCCAGCCCGAACTGCCAAGCCAGGTCCTCCCTGGACCGGAAACAAGCATCCTAGGACCGGTTTCGGGGTTTCACCCCTCTTCAGCCAGGATAGCTTGATTCCAGTGGCATGGAGAGCACGGGACCCACGTCTGGGCATACCCTTCCCACTCGGGGTGACAAATGCAAAAAAACCAATTGATGGACAGAATGCAGAACAATGTCATACATTCACCCCAGTACAGAGATCTGGGCCTAAATCCACCGTTTTTTTGCTCACCATGCCGTTCCAGTTTGAACCCAGCCATATGCAAATCAGTCTTGACCCTGTGCCTCATGGGTACAGTCCAGCCCGAACTGCCAAGCCAGGTCCTCCCTGGACTGGAAACAAGCATCCTAGGACCGGTTTTGGGGTTTCACCCCTCTTCAGCCAGGATAGCTTGATTCCAGTGGCATGGAGAGCACGGGACCCACGTCTGGGCATACCCTTCCCACTCGGGGTGACAAATGCAAAAAAAACAATTGATGGACAGAATGCAGAACAATGTCATACATTCACCCCAGTACAGAGATATAGGCCTAAATCCACCGTTTTTTTGCTCACCATGCCGTTCCAGTTTGAACCCAGCCATATGCAAATCAGTCTTGACCCTGTGCCTCATGGGTACAGTCCAGCCCGAACTGCCAAGCCAGGTCCTCCCTGGACTGGAAACAAGCATCCTAGGACCGGTTTCGGGGTTTCACCCTTCTTCAGCCAGGATAGCTTGATTCCAGTGGCATGGAGAGCACGGGACCCACGTCTGGGCATACCCTTCCCACTCGGGGTCCTAGGATGCTTGATTCCGGTCCAGGGAAGACATGGCTTGGCAGTTTGGGCTGGACTGTTCCCATGAGGCACAGGGTCAAGACTGATTTGCATATTGGCTTGTCTAAACTGGGGTGGTGTAGTGGGCAAAAGAACGATGGATTTAACCCAGATCTCTTGACTGGGGGAGAATGTCTGCATTGTCAGCATTCCGTCCATCATTTGATTGTTGTAACGCTTTTCGCCCTAAGTGGGATGGGTATTCCCAGACGTGGGACCCGTGCTCACTACACCACTGGAGTCAAGCTATCCTGGCTGATGACGGCTGATAGCCAGAAACCGGTCCTAGGATGCTTGATTCCGGTCCAGGGAAGACATGGCTTGGCAGTTCGGGCTGGACTGTTCCCATGAGGCACAGGGTCCAGACTGATTTGCATATTGGCTTGTCTAAACTGGGGTGGTGTAGTGGGCAAAAGAACGATGGATTTAACCCAGATCTCTTGACTGGGGGAGAATGTCTGCATTGTCAGCATTCCGTCCATCATTTGATTGTTGAGAAGCATTGGGGGGCAGGCCTATGGAAACACTTTGAGACTTCTGGGAGGGATGTTTTACCACTCTTAGAGAGGGCGGGAACCCTGACCTATGCCAATATGAAGAAGGCTTTATACCTCAAGTATGGGCTCACTCCTGAACAGTACAGGCAGAAATTCAGGAACTTCGAGAAACTGGAATCCAGTACTTGGGTGGAAAGTGTGAATGCGTACACGCGAGCACTGGATGGTTGGATGACGGGCAGCAAGGTAACTGATTTTAAGGGCTGATGCAATTTAATTTGTTGGGAGCACTTTATTAGTCTATGTGTTCCAGAGCTGCACCAGCATCTTTTAGACAGTAGGCTGACTGATTGCGGTAAGCTTGCTGAGGAGGCGGACCGCTGGACCAGCACCAGGGTCCACAAGGTGTACAGGGACCCCATCAGAAGATGGGGGAGAACAAGGGTAACCACAAGGAGTTCTCTAAAGGACTCCAAAGTAGTTCCCAGATAAAAAGGGTCCCAGTCCCCCAAGGCTAAGAGGTCCTGGCCCCCTAAGGGCAAGCGAGACCATAGAGGTCCTCCTACTTGTTATTTCTGTAAAGAAGTGGGTCACATTGCCCCTAAATGCCCCAAGAAACCACCTGCACCCACTGGTGCTCCAACACCAGTTTAGTGAGTGTAACGTTGGGGGAGGAATTGAGTCCTTGGAATGGAGAGGAGCAAGCAGGTATGACCCTGGTCTCATTAGGAGGTGGAGAGATGGTCCAAGAAGCTTCTCTGCCTGAGAATACTAAGAAGTACAGGCAGTGGGTGACCATCAATGGAAGGAGGGTGGAGGCTCTGAGAGACACAGAGACAGTTTGACATCTGTCAGGTGTCAGTGGGTGTCTGAGGAGCAGGTGGTTCCCAATGTGCTTCACCCTGTAGTTGCAGCAGACAACTCCGTGCACCTCTGCAAGGTGGTGCTAGTTCCCTTTGAGTGGGGGGGTCTCAGGTTCCTTGAAGGTTGTTGTAAGTCCGTCCATGCCTGTAGACTGTCTGCTAGGGAATGACCTGGAGAATTCCCCCTGGAAGGAGGTGGCGCACCAGGCAGATTTGCAGATTTTGGGTCTGCCTGAGTGGGCTTGTATGACCACTCGGTCTATGGCAGCCAGTAAAGGTGTTCAAGAGGACCTGGAGCCTGAAACAGTGAACCAGGTGCCTGCCTTAAAGAGAGGAGGCAGGGGGCACGGGAAACTGGTTCCCACAGTTCCCACGGTCCAGGAGGAGGCACCCCTTGAGGGGGATGCCTTGGAGCCTACGGTAGAGCATGAAGCTGAACTGGGGGACCTACCTGAGCTGGCCCAATGGCAGCAGGAGGGAGGGCCCTCCAGGGAGGAATTCTGTGAGGAGCAGAAAAAGTCCCTGACTATCAAAGGAAGAGGGTGTGCACTGGCAGGAAGACGCCCAGGTCTGGTTTGGACCGGGGTCAGAGCCCCCTGAACACAAAGACTTCAAAGGCATTTAGGGGTATAAATGTAAGAGCTGAAACCCCTGAACTCAAGACTGAAATCCATACTAAAAAAGGATTGAAACTACTTCGTGGTGAAGAGGAACCTCTACCAAAGAAGAACAGCTGAAGAGACTGAAGAAAAGGACTGCCATTGCTGTGTGTTCTGGGGCTGGCCTACAGTTTGCTGATTTGACTGAGGAGAGGACAAGGGACTTTGCTGTGTGCTATGTCCCCCTGCTTGAGAGGGCTTTGCTGTGTGCTGTGTCCTGAAGTAACTTGTCTCCAAGGGCCAGAAGAGTGCTGGTCTCATGTTGTGGAAACTCAGGAACATAAAAGTTTCCAAGTGTGTCTCAGCGAAGCTGTGTGCGTATGCATTTTGCAAGCCTGAGACTGCCGAGTAGTCGGTAGTGCTGTTTACGAGTTGCCCCGTGACCGCATTGCCCCCGCAGGGTGAAACATCGTCCACGCTGCTGCATTGCTGTTTGTGGCTTGAGCTGTCATCGTAACTGAGGCTGTGAGGAAAGATTGCCGCTGCCAGCCAGAGCCGCAAAGTGCTAAAGGCTTACTTGAAACTAAGGATCATGTCTCAGTGACGCTGTGTGCGTGTGCTTTTTGCACGCCTGAGACTGTGGTGTGGTTAGTGGTGCAGTTTACAAAGTGCCTCGAGACCGCATTGCCCCCGCAGCGTGAAACATTGTCCACGCGGCTGCATTGCTGTTTGTGGCCCGAGCTGTAATCGTAACTGAGGCTCTGAGTAAAGATCGCCGTCGTCGGCCCAAGCCGCAATGTGTGAAAGGAGTTTTTTTAAGCTAAGGAAGCTACAAGTTGAAAGGGATCGTAATATTTGTTTGTCGAAAGGAATCTGCTCAAGATTGTCAAAGAATGAGAAGGCAGTGCCGTAACCCGTCCGGCTACAACGTCGCCCAGCAACAGAGCTGCAAAGTGATCGGGATCATCCAGTAGGACGTCCGACGAGCGGAGGGTGAGAGAGAGAGTGAGGCAGCGCATCACCCAGGTAAGGCTTGGACTCCGGTCATGAGCCGCAAGCGTGTTTGACCTGGGGAGGCATGCAGGAGGAGTACAGGAGTGCTCCGATCTCTCTCCCGCTGCACCGCGTTAGATGCGCTGAGTCCCTGGGCAGCCCGTACTTTCCCAGCAGTACCGGGGCAGCCCCTGTAAGCTTGCGACTGTTGTCTCTGTTGTTGGGGCCTAGTGGTGCCCGAGTTGACTGCGCAGATTGGCTTACCACATTATTCTTGCATTACGAACTGCCTGATTTTTGCATTACGAACCAGATTATTCTTGCATTAAGAACTGCCCGATTTTTGCAATATGATCTGCATTTTTCTTGCATTACCAAGTGCCTGATTCTTGCATTACGAACCGCATTATTCCTGCATTACGAACTGCCTGATTCTTGCATTACGAACCTCATTATTCTTGCATTACGAACTGCCTGATTCTTGCATTACGAGCTGCATTATTCTTGCATTACGAACTGCATAGCATTGTATTAGGACTGCATTGGAGATCGTGAATTGCTCATTAATACCGCAAGAACCTACAAGTGATTGCTGGCCTAATAACCAGGCAAAGCAAAATAACACGAATACGCATATGTTGGATTTCTATCATTTGGCCTCATCGTAGTCCTTTTTATAAAGATACCGCTATTTTTATGAAACCCGTGTGGTGTCCATTTGTGGTGCCCCAGTTCTAACAGGAGGCCAGACTGTTCTAGGGCAAAGGACACACAACTCAATTTTGCCTCACTCAACTTCTTTGTAAACTAAGAACAACTAGCAGAACCCGCATTACTTTGCCAGGAAAAGAGGTGCTATGCTTCTCTTGTCCTTCATTGATATAGATAGGAAAGAGGCCATGAAGATATGTGCATCATACAGGGGACCTTACGTTTGACTCTAGTAGTTACTCTGTACTAATGCACAGGTCAGCAAATTAATGAACTTAGATCCCCCTTTTGAAGCACTCCCACCATCAAGAATCGAAGTCTTGTAGGCCCATTAGACCTGCTAGGTCAAGTAGATGATGTGTACACCATACAGCTCATTACAAAAGTTGACACAAGGGTTTGTAAGAGCCCCTTTGATTCTGGCCTGGTCACTTTTCAAGACCAGATGTGAAATCTGTTCCTAAGAAATGCCTTTGAAAAAACACAATGCTCTGACGGTGTCTCTCTTACTACTTCAGTGAGATGGTGTTATTCCACTACACTCCAAGCTTCCACGTCTGTGGGTGTTCAAACTACCAACAAAGAAGTCCATTTTTAATGTCTCATGAAGAACATTCACAATTATCAAAGTGCTACATAGAATAGCACCGGCTTTGGTAGTGTTGAGCCTCAGCCTGTTGTCTTAAGTGCACATATGACCAAAGTAAATCATGGATACAAGACCTGACCCAGGCATGGTTTGCCACAGACACTTATATGCATCTTTCTACTGTCTGCATTTAAATGACAGCTTAGACCTAAGCATGAAACCAGGTCAAGGAGTAGACCATATAAATAATTTGATGAGCTCAGGAAAACGGGGGTCCTTTGAGAACTCTACACGTGATGATGTGAAACTTCTAATACCTCCTACTGTAGGGATTGCTATTGATCTTTCATAAACATGCATAACTTTTTTCTGGTTGCACATCATTACTGAAGCCAACTGAGGACTGTCAGGGCAGGTATTTGTGCAGCATTCTAGTTTCTCTTTACATGGCTACATCCTTTGATCATCATACAATTTACAACAGCAAAACAGCAACCTGATTCCAGGCCGACATGCTGGTTTGTAATTTGACCTTTGATGTGCTTACAAATACAGCTTTTAGTTGGGATGGTGTCATAGAAGATAGAAGTACACCTTTGTTGCAGTCAGCTCTAATAAGTCTGGGTTTGATTTAAATAAGTATTTCAATATTTTATTGCAAAATCCTAGGGAAGACGTAGGGCAGTCATAGTGGTATTTTTCATCTGGCCAGCAAGAATAGGTCACTCATCTGCCATCCCAGAATAAATCAGAAACAAAAATGAAACCAAGTAGGAGCTCTTGCTCCAGAGCTGAATTCTTTGCTATTTATAAAATTAAGGAAGGCGACTGAGGGATTCACCCTGCTTGAAACCAACTCTCCTCATATATTGCCAAGCTGGTTTCACTCACCTTGTGCAGATATTAGTAAAATAAAACCTCCTTGCTCCTCAACTTGAAAATGTGAATCAATGTAATAAGTTATTATTAATAATTGTATTCATTGGCATTTCAAATGATACAGCGGTACGGTACAATATTAACACTGAATCAGTAGTCTGGGTTTAC
This sequence comes from Triturus cristatus, assembly GCF_964204655.1. Classification (NCBI taxonomy): domain Eukaryota; kingdom Metazoa; phylum Chordata; class Amphibia; order Caudata; family Salamandridae; genus Triturus; species Triturus cristatus. The sequence continues at coordinate 746,251,400 of NC_140583.1, forward strand.
AATTTGTAGTCTGCGCTGTGCAGACAGGAGCAAGTGAACACCAACAAGGGATGGGGTTATTGTCACATTTTCAGGAGGATTAGATACTATAAGATAATAATACTCATTTAATAAACAAACTATTACCATGTCCATGCATGCCTAAGTCTTGTCACAGAATGAGTGAACAACATCAGTGGCGGAGGAGATGTGGGAGGGGGCAATAGGGGGGGGCGAGGAAGAGCAATCCATTCTACCTATGGCAGCACCAGGACCCTCGCACCCTTAGTCCTATCAGGGTTTGGCTCAATTTCGCAGCAAGGACTTGGCCCACAATCTGCCCCTCCTCAGAGTCAACTGCAGTTCCAGAGGATTCCCATTCATCAGCCACTTCCCTCCAGAGTGGTCCAATAGGTATGTGACAGACTCCCCTTGCTTCCTCCCTCTGCAGCGCCTTTTCGTCAGCCCGTGCCCAGCGCATGACTTCAGTCACCCACTTTCCCACACTAGATCTCGTGGTGATTTCCAGGATATGGCCACTCATCGCTTGGCCAGCATCAAGTCCACAAATATGTTCCCAACCTTCTTGGAGGCCGGCCTACAGAAGAGGCCCAATAAACAAACTGCAGGTGTATTAGTGAGTGTCCTTTCTTATTGAGAAACTAATTTACCTCCCCCTAGAATCCTGTGAGCTCAGGGCAACCCCAAGTCATGAGACCAAGATCACCATTCAGTGTTTCAGAGAGAGGGCAACCTATAGACTCCTGGCCACAGACTCCTCACAACAGATAGTCTGTATCCTATATGGTGTGATGTACCCTGTGGAGTCATCAAAAGCCTCCGGAGGAAACCATTTTATACTGTTTGTAGTCTGGAACAGTCACAATATCCCCAGACATAGGCCCCATATTTTGCGATTGAGAGGCATTTAACTCTGTAGAGGGTAATCATTTCCTTCTCTGGTCTGTGGCTTAACTTCACTGCGAAGGTAAAAATTGCTTCAATTACACTATTGGGTTGAAGCACCCTTAGTCCGGACTCTGTACTGATCCTCAGATCTGTACTAGAGGAGTGCTCATGACAGCTGTCCTAGACCATTGTACATCCCACAGTATTTTTAGAATATAGCCCGTATTTCCCATCCCTGCTGTGATATTCATTTATTTATGTATTTCTGTATATTTATAACGCGCAGACATTACCCAAGGGTGATAGATCGCCTTACAGTATACATATTTGGTTACAGGGTTTAAAATTACCAAGCTCTAGCAAAAATAGTTACAAATGTCGAGAATTACAAAATGGTAGATTATTACAGAAAAACAAAAAGTACAGGAGGTATGTACAGCAGTGAAAAGGTTGTAAGGGGGTGGTGAGACGAAGGTAGTGCCAAAATTAAATTCAATGTCTTAGCTAAAATATCTTTGAAGGACAAGGGCATCAGTTGTTCATACACATAGTCAAACAAGAGCAGCATGTATTTTTCACAACTCTGCAAGCATGTTGATACCTCTCACGCTCAGTGCTTAATTTGAGCGGTGGTTGCCGGGGATTGGGGGGGGGGGGGGCACCAGCACTCATTTTTGGGGACTAGCACTTATTTTTCTAAAACAAAAGGATTGGAAGGGCAGAGGAAAAGAAAGACGAAATAACCGGCACACAGGAACAGAGCAGGAACCTGCAAGAGTGAGATATACGTGGAGGAAGTGTCCGGTAGGGGGTCAAAGAGGGTTCGGCACGCGGACGGTTAATTGCTCCGGCCGGGGGGCTTCTGAGCAGGGCTTTGGGCACAGCCATAGGGTGACCAACTGGCATGGGCGCAAATTCAGGATGGTAAGTTTAAAAATTCAGGACAGAAAGTCAAAATTCAGGACAAAACTTTGTGAAAAAAGGTATGTTTTACAGACACACCAGAGGAAGTTGTGCGATACTATAATAGTAAGTAAATAGACAACGACTTAAGTACAAGTGAAAATAAGTTTATATGAGGTTGAGACAATCGTGCACTTCACGTTTATTTGCTATGTGTGCAGCTTTGAGCAACTGTGCAGGTCTTTTTGTGGTATTTCATATGATAATTTACATTCTGTCATCCATCATTTAGTCTTTCACCATTCATTCTGTCCTTCCATCTGTGTGTCCATCCATATCCAAACCTTTTCAATCATTTGCAAACTTATCCATCATCTATCCTTCCTTCCATCGTTTCACTCATCCATCCCTTCATCAACCCTTTCACTTATCCATCCATTATCCCTTTCACCGAATCCATTCTTTCACTCATCCGTCCACTCTTCTACCCATCCATCCAATCACTCATCCATCCAACCATTTACCCTTTAAACCAAGCCATCCTTTCACTCATCCATCCAGTCTTCCACCCATCCATACATTCACTCATCCTTCCAACCTTTTACCCATCCAGCCATCCTTTCACTTACTTTTCCATCCACCCAGTCACTCATCCGTCCACCCTTTCACTCATCCATCCATCCAGCTCTTCACCCTCCCTTTCACTCATCATGCATTCTTTCACTCATCCATCTTTACATTCTTCTTTTCACTCATTCATGCACCCATTCTGCCAATCATACATTCATGCTTTCACTCATCCATCCATCCTCGCTTTCTCTCGCCGTGCCCCTTTCACTTAGCCACCCATCTTTTCAGCCACACTTTACCCATCCACCCACCCATCCAGTTGCAGGCAGAAGAGGCCCATCAAGAACTTCACCCTCGCTGTAGTTCCTAAAGCAAGGGGTGGGGGAGGGTTCACTATGCACCTGCACATAGGCAAGCTGAAAACTTGGAAGTCATGAGTCATGCATTATGCACAGTGCCAGGACGTGAGGTGACTGTGACATGGTGTTGTTTCCAGGGCTTTACATGGGATAAAAAAATACTGAGGGTCTCTCCAAGGGGTGTGCCTGATTTAAATAAGTGCTTGGCTTAAAACACCTAAGCTAAAAATATGTGCCGAGCATAGTGTGCCGCCCCACTGGTATTTTGCTGTTTCTGTCATTGCATCCAGTAACATTAGACCTTCAACAAGCCATGCCTATTGGCATTTTCAATGGATGTTAGTTGCATAAAATCAATAAAAAAGCAGCAACTATGGCTCGTTGTATATAATATTAACAATGCTTCTGCTCTGAAATGATGAGACTGTGAAAGAACTATAATATCTTCTTTTTAACTTTTTTACTTTGTACACTGTAATCGTGGTACTTCTCTTCTACATATTCTTTTTGGTTGCCTGCTTGGTGTATCTTTTCCTTCTGCTGCAATAGTGTTTCGGAAGAATGCCTGGTAAAGAAAAGGGTCTGGGTCACGGTAATCCTGCAGTTTGTGTGCTGTGGTCGGTGGTCCCCTTCAGTGCACCAGGGACCCATTTGAAACAAGAGCTAATCCCAATTCCTCATTTTGAAGGTCAAAACTGAATGATGTGCAATATGTCACCCGAAAAATGTTGTACCCCGTGTCACTGGTGTTTACTAAATGCTCAGCTCACAACACCTAGATTTGTGTGAGAATCAAAATGGGATTCCAAGTTATGAAATTTCAAGTCAGCCTTGTACTTCTGTAGGCTATGTAGACTAGTGTTCAGTATCACGCTCCATACCATCGCCTAAGAGGAGTCTTAAATTTAAAGGTCATCCATCTAACCATAAGTGAATGCCCTGCCCAGGGGGAGACTGGAGGAGGCCCCCACATGCTTTCACAGCCCCGACTGGCCCATTGTCATTCTGTATGCAACAATAAGCCACATACAGAATGACAATGGGCAGGTGGGTGTGCGAGGCGGCCCCATCAGGGAGCTGAGGCCTCTCACAGGGAACAGCTCTGTTCCCTGCAAGGCCCAAAATTACGGACAAAAGGCGTCCGTAAAAAGCATCGTCACGGACAACGGACGTGAGGGCCAATTTATGGACAGTCCATGAAATTTATGGACGGTTGGTCACCCTACACAGCCATGCTACAGCAGTGTCCGTATCTTAAACTTTACTCTTTGGGAGAATGGTTTGGAAATGCTTCATTGTTTTCCATCAAACGTTTGTGGGACTTTGTTTACAGGTCTCATTCTGGCCCTTGTAGTGTCCTGCGAGACACGTTCTAGTGTCCCGCAGGAAGCTGTCATATCAGCCACTCCCTCGAGGGCTGGACACACTGCACCCCCACACCCATCCATCACGGGTGCCACGAGTGACGTGGCCCCGTCAATAAAAGGGCCCGAGTGCACGTGCTCATGGCCAGTTACTGCACTGTCTCGCCTGATGTCTGTGTCTACCATTCACGTAATGTGGGCCTGAGGCCCAACACCACAGCCCCTGACAGTCTCAGCAGTCAGCCTACCCGAGCTGCAACAGTACCGAGTATTAGGTAAAACAGCCTCGCGGAGCGCGAGGCGCTATATTTACTCAGAACTGCAGCCATGCACATGTATTACAGCCACACTACTGCACTATTTCGTTTTCATTTGAAAATATTGTTGGTGGTGGTTCTTAGAACTGCAAAGAAGTGCATGAGCAAGATGCTATTCATCCACACCAGCCCCACTCCTTTCTGCTGCCCTCCTGCTATGCGTGTTTCATTTATTTATTTATTTAATGCCATTTTATATGGCGCAAACTTGACCCAAAGGTATCAGAGCGCTTAACAAAATGACCAGTTACATTACATAAGGACTTCGGAGTACATGAATTACATAAAAGATACAAACAGAAAAACTCTAAATTCACAAAAGAATGGTAGTAAGCACATATGTCTATTACAGATACGAGTGGTTAGAGTTGCATATATACAAGTTGAAAATTCACTCAAGTAAAAGATACAAACAGAAAAACTCTAAATTTACATAACAATGGTAGTAAATACATACATCTACTACAGATACTAGTGGTTAGAGTTACATATATACAAGTTGCAAATCACTCAAGATTACATTTTAAAAAGCGATTAAGGTTGGACAATTACATCTTACATATTTATATTCACATTACCGTTCTCCAGCTTCTGCTAATGGAGAGGAATAGGATGAACGTTTCACACAGGACCCTCCATATCTGAGATGTAATCAGAACAGTAAGGGAGCTTAGCGGCAGCGCTGTGTATAGCAGTTGGGGCTTGCAGGGTCATAGCGAGTAACAAGATGCCTAGACCTAGGAGATCTTCAGCAGACCTCTTTAGTGTGTCCTCTGACTGAGAAGCTTTGACTGTGTTTTGGCCTCTTGTGAATCTGAGCTAAGGAGTATATGTGAGGCGAATTAACCAGCTATGAATTGAAGACTGCTGCTCTGACTTTCTGTAGCCCCGGGCCCTACTTCAAAAGGATGTCTGTCTTTTCTTTCGCTATTCCTTTTTAGGTCTCGCCTGACCCAGCGCATGTGCTGATCTGGCGAGACTTATTGAGAGGGCTCCAAAAAGTGCTACCAGGCCAACCTGGAGCTACAGTGCATGTGCGCGGGCGCGCGCACCTCGCTTTACCGCGATTACTTTTACTTTAGCGGCCCCACGGCCGCTTTGATGTTTCATCGTGATCACTTTCACGGCCGTACGGCCGCTTTGCATAGCCAATAGGTCTCGCTTTTGGGACCTTATAAGTATTTAGGGGCATATTAACAAGGGCCGGCGATAAATATCGCAAAGCGCACTTAGCGCTTGCATATTTATCGCCGGCTATCTCTGGAATTTATCGCCCGGTTAGCGCGTTATCAACAACGCGCATCGCCGAGGCGATAAAATTCCAGAGATAGGTGGGATATCGCCGTTATCCATGGTGGAAAACGGCGATATCCTAGATAATGGGGCCTGTGGTCTTAGCCACACAACCCACCCCCCATGTTAGGTATCCCTTAGTCAGGAATTTAACAGACGTTAAATTCCTGAGTTAAGGCATACTTAACGCGATTTTATTTATCGCTAACCCTCCTTGATAATATCGCGAAGCTTCCTTCGCAATATTATCCCATGTTGCTTTTCACAGCCACGCCTCTTTTGCATCTCATTATCGATGCGAGGCGTGTGAAAAAGGGGCGATACATCAAGGAATCACGCGCATCGTGCCCTTGATGATGATGCAGTAATATTAGCGCCGCTTTGCGCCTGAAAACGGGCTCTAAAGCGGCGATAATATTATCGTCGCCCCTTGATAATATGCCCCTTAGTTATGCAACTGTTGCATGGCTAAACACTTATAAGGTCCCAAAGGCGAGACCTATTGGCTATGCCAATGCTTGTTTCTGTTTGTATTGTTACCTCAGGGACTGCCCAACTCTGGATAGCCATGCTCTCTTCCAATTCCCTTGCTATACCTGCTCTTAAATTTACAATTGAGGGGGCATTTATAGCTTCTGTCTGTGACTTATTTATGAAGTGTGCTGGTGAGGGGAGAGAGGGTGCGGTGCCAAGGTGTGTGAAACTGCGCAGCTGCTAACTGAGCTGCACCTGCCATTAGAAGGAGAAGCAAACACCAGCAACTGTTTCCAAGAGGGCATTCTTCTTCTATTTTGCAACCGTGAGTGATGTGACTGGAGTGAGAGGGCCCTGGTGGTATGATCAGACTGTGCTAGCATATCAGTCGCATTCACCTATGCGATTTCGAAGGCATACACAGTATGCACATGAAACTGTGGCCTTAATGTATGTTCCTGTTATTGGTACATCAGGCATTGCTTAGTTGCAGAGCATGAAAGATAAAGCCCTGACCACCCAACATTTGATTACATTCCACATTTCTTATTTGGCAGAATATCTAACCCAGCTTCAGCAAGCATTGGCAAGCTAGCCCAATACATGATTCCAGGGTCGGAGTGAGAACACAAAATTGACCGGGCGCCATATTAGAAGTGGTCCCCATTAGCGAATCAGATAGCTTAAGAAGTAGCCACATTTGTAAATCGGGGACGTTTTGAAATTGTAAATAAACGCTGTATAGGCGGTACTGCAGCCGATGTGTTTTAATATACGGGAAATCAACAGTAAAACCGGCTCCTCAGAACCAAAAACAGGCCCACAAACAGTGACAAACCAGCCATTCTGGCACTGCATGATTGCCCTGTAGGCTAGCCTTGCGCGACAGTGGATGATATTCCTTTCTGCATAGCTGCATGCAACACCTCACTCCTCTGGTTTACCATGAATACCCGAGGAATGAAGATAATATCAAAACGTGTCCTCAACTTGTCCTTTCTACTCAGATTTCCTCCAAACCTAACAACCTGATCTTCAGTTAGTGTGGCCTCAAGTGCATCAGCAATGCTTTAACCAGATCTGTATGTCTGAGTTTCGATTTAACAGGAAGTCTAAGGAGAATGATTTTTTCCCTCCTTCTGCTTTACTTTAGGCTGTTATCCCAGATGCCCACCAGAGCAGCCATTCTTCAATGAAGTCGACATGAAGTGCATGTCTAAGTGCGGCTGCTTTGATGATGAAGACAACTTCCATGATCTCGGAGAAAAGTTCTGGCCGCGGGAGCATTGTCAAACCTGGTAATAATGCAGTTAAAACCTTTTTTTCAGGTTGACATCTTGTACTTTTAGGAGGTTCTTATATTTGTCTGCTTCTTTTTGCCACCTTCATGGTGGTTAAAGGGTGGAGACGGCGTAATAAAGCTGGCATACCATTTTTACACATTTTAAACAAGTCCTCGGCTAGGAGTATTGTAAAAAGTGTGCTTTTGATTTGTGTTTAGGAGTGGTCATCTTCCTCACTTTGCCCTTTGTCTTGTGTTTACGGGAGCCCAATATCAGTGGTGCAGCCACTGGTGTATACCTGCATCACGGCTCTATAGAATCCTGTCAGTTTAAGATTTCCTTCACTCACATTTATCCGGTTTGCAAAACTGTTGTCCCTTTCTAAAAGCCACAGGGTTTAAACCTTGGAAGTACTGCAACCATCGAATTTCAGTGACCAACACCTTCATCGTCTATCTCTGGTGCCTCGGCTCCAGGCACAACTCTACTCATGAACATGCTGTGCACAGAGGAATAAAAAGCCCATCCGTGACCACAAAACCAAACTTGCTGTTGCAGAACATCAGAGGAACTTTGGAGGAAGTCAAAGAAAGCCCAGTCCCTGTTAGCGTCAAAGGCACAGACGCTATTTCATTCCTGGGGCCAGTCTCGCAACTGTCCTTCTTCAAAGTCCAGGTCAGTCCTAGAAATCCAAACAACACAAAAAGTCTCCAGGTCGCCTTTATCCCTGCAGTTCCACTGTTGAGAGTCATGTCACTCCAAGCCATGGAGTCGTTCCCCCTAATCAGAATCAATTTCGCTGTTGATTTCAAAGCTCCCAGATTTCAATGGGCCATTGACGACTCCTCTACATTTCCAGAAGTTTAAACTAGTCGTGGGCAAAATCTTTAGTACCCCATTGGATCCTTCGGAAGTGCCCTCAGGCCATAATGATCCAAGGTGACCTCCATTCGGGTTACTGCTGATGGATCCATCCCTAATGCATACTGCCCCACTCGACCTCACTTCATCTCCAGCACTACAACTGACACCACAACCCTGGATCTGGACGCCAGCTCCAAAATCACTAACCCCAGAAGAAGAGCAAAGAGTTTTATTGGCCACCAGCCCCAAGGTCGCAGATAACATGCCTGCACTCCTACCAACCTCATGCCAGCAAAGATAGTGATGATCCTCCTTATGATGTTGAAAACCTATTTCTGGATCTGCTAGATGTCAGTGAGCTAAACACCTCTCCAGATATTGGTCATTCCTCCTCTAACGTGACTCAGGCAACAAAGGATTCCTCCTCTTTAACAACAGTGATTAGGTCGGCTGTAGAAGGTTTGGATCTCAGTCTGTACACAACAGAGGTGAAAAAATATTTTGATTGAGGTGCTCAACCCAGGACAAATGAGCCAATAACCTCTGTTTCCCTTCACTAAGGCCCTTACTGATGTGCTTTTGGGCTTTTGGGCGAAGCCAGGACCTTGCCCCCGAGTTAATAGGCAAGTTGAAAGGATGCATAAACCTGAGCCGAGGGATCCGGCTTTTTTCCTTAACCTAAAGTCACCTTAACCCAAATGCATTTTCTACAACTCCTCCTGACAGAGTCTAAATTAATGGAAACATTTGCTAGCGTATTTTTCCCTCCACCAGCCTTGCCCTCAAGTTATTCAATACTACTTGCTTCCTGGGAAGGTACTCACATGCGCATATTGGTAACACTGCAACATCTTATCACGGATGGCCAGTCTGCAGCAAAGAATTTGCTCAGGCATGGATACGACCAACTGTCTCAGTAGGGCCGTTGAAACAAGTGTGCTGCTTCGGTGCCATTCCTGAATTTGCTCCAAAGACTACTCTTCCAACATCCAGCTATCCTTGATGGATATGCCCTTTGATAACTCTGGCTGTTTATAGCGAAGGCACACTCTGCCTTAAAAGGTTTTAAGGAGAGCAAAGCCGCTGCTTGCTTTCTAGACCCAGTCCCACCTGTTCGTCAGGTCCCCCAGCAAACTTGCCCCTTTCAAGGCTTCAGCAGGGGATAACAACAGAGACAACATCAGTACTTCAGTCAGCAGCAACAAGCACCCCAGTCCTTTTGAGATACAGGCCGGGGATCCGCCAACAGCATCCAGGCCCCCAGGCACAACATGCTACCCAAACCCCAGCTGCATAGCTGCTTTAAGTCACCATCGTAAACTATTATGGGGCAATCCTGTAACCCTGGGAACCTGGGCTAGTAAGGTTAGAAAAGATTCAATGGTTCCCAGTGGGAGAGGTTTCTGGTCTAAACCCCCTAGGCAAAGAATTGCAATTCAGAATCAATCAGTTCAAAATGAACAGATAATTTATTTCAATATCACATAACAGGTGCTCCAAATTCGACGGAGTGCAAGTGGAAGGTGACATCAGTGAAGAAGATGTGCAATAGTGCGGTACAGAAAAATATTCAGTAAATGTGTACAAGGATCTCTAGGGCCTGAGAAAATGAATTAATCCCGACAAGACTCCAAATAAGAGTAAATAATTATTATTATGATCAAGCCTATTAGTCCACTAGATTGTTTGTCGATGTTTCAATGTTATCAACAAATTGTCAGTGTCATCATCAGGACAAGAAAATGTTAGCAGCTTGCAAGGAAGATGAGAGCCAGACTAATTAGCACACACCTATTCTCAATGTGGAAAAAATAATGTATCATCAACTAGGGGAAACCTACTGGTACGGGGAAACACTCCCACGATAAAGCGAATAAATCAAAACAATGTTGCGCAATCTGCAATGTGTACTAAACCTAGTGTCAAATACCACATGTATATACATCATGTGAATATGTGAATGGTCACACCTCTACGTGGTTTCGCTAAACGCGGTTAAAAAGTGTACGCCACAACCTGGAGGGAAATAGGAATAGATGAGATGAGGAATATCGCATCACCCATGGTGCACAACCAGTGGGTCAAGTACCTCAAGTCATCAAAATCAACCCTCAACAATGCAGGAGATGCAGTAGAATTCTGTATAGAAATACTAGCAGGAGATGTGATGCATTAGAAATCACTTGCTGCATGCTCTCTAGGCCTAGCCCTGCCTGTTCAGCAGTTCCCCTTTCTAGGCTTCGGCAGCAGATAACAGCAGGCTCAATGTCAGCACTTTAGCCAGCAGCAACAGGCCTCCTAGTCCTTTTGAGATATAGGCCGGGAATAAAGCCAATAGCATCTAGGCCCCCAGGCGCAACATACTACCCAAACCCCAGCGCCCCTCCAGCCACAAAGCTGCTTTAAGTCCCGCCCAGCAGCACACGATTGCCCAGCAGCATCACATTCCACTTCCCACGTGGGGGAGCGTCACATCCGACCAATAGGTGCTTCAAATTTTGAAACACGGTTATACCCTACCCTTCCTGTCAAAATGTCAGATATGCCACCCACACCGAAAACCTGAAGTATGACGGAAACTGAATCAGCATGCTAAACAGATTACTGATGAATGTTTAGCTATTTTAAGTGGTGAGTCACTGCTTCTATGTAGCTGCCGTCTGGGTGACTGGCCTGTGCAGGCAAGGGTCTAGCGCAGCCCCACAATTCAGGGGCCCCATTTCAGCCCAAGCTTTCTGAATATCCGTGAAATATGAGAACAGCGAGTCCCACACCACATTCCGCAGGGGCAGGGCATCATTTTGCTTTATGACACTGCATTCAGATTGTTTGTTGAGCATTTGCTAAATACCCTTTTGCCTGTTCTGAAAGTATATGCACTGTGTTCTTAGAGATAAATCGATAATGCAGGTTATTATCAATAAAATACTTCTGCAGTCCTGCTAAAACCAGTTATCTTTACCCAATACTGCAAGTGGCGTTCAAACTGTGTTCCTGTGCCTGCTTTTGAAGCAAGAACAGAATAGCAGAGGGAGTGAGGCGCTAGCAAGAGAATAAACATTCACTATTAATATATTGATTGTGCAAAACAATTTTTTTCTCGATGGTGGCTCGGCAGAATTGTATTGTGAAGACCACTTCAATAATCTAACCAAGATTTCAGAATGTCCTTTTGTCTTATACTTTATGTATGGGGTAGGCACATTTTGTAAAGCAATTCCCTAGTTAATTCTTTTAGAGTTTCTGAGCCTGAGTTAGGGATAACAAGTTAGGCAGACCCCCCCATGCCTAAAAACGTTGATTTTGTACCTTTCTTTTATCAAACTAGTTAGAATACGGCTGCCCTACTCTAGACGCAATACAGTAGTTATGGCAAGGCGCTCTTGTGCATAGCATAACTTAATTTCACCTGTCAGGTCTGTAGCAGCGGCTTTATGGGGTTTTCCAGGCACATAGTAGGTCCCCCGGTGCACTGGTGTTCTTAGGTACAAATAACACATTTTTACTGTAATATTTGTGGCTGTAGTTATATTTGGCTATGGGAAGGCAGGATTATGGTGGTATGCTGAAAAAGCTGTTCTGTAAAGCAAGCCATTAATGAGGTGGGGCAGTTAAAAAGAAGGAGGTGGACTCACAGAGGACGAAAGTTGGAAGCAGAAGAAGAAGTCTAAGAAGTAAAAGATGTCTTCGGCTTCTCTGCTTTTGTGAAAATCTTCGGACGAGACGAGGGAGCACGCACCTCTTCGCTTCCCTGATTTTCCCAGAGTAGGAGCTACCCACACCCAGCCATGTGAGATCTATGAGGCCTTGCACTTTATTTTTGGACGGCCTGAGCTCTCTGGAGCACTTTGGGCCCTAATGGGTTCGGGAGTGGCCCCTACTTGGTTCCCACTGGCGGTTATGCCCTCCGCACCAGTCGGGCCCCACAGATCCGGTGCTGGGTGCAGTACGGTAATGCCAGTGAGACTAAGACCTTCTCTGGCACCCACTCTCAAGCCAAAGCCCCCAGAAGCATTGATGTGCATCAATGATGTAATGTCCATCATCCTCAACCCAATACGGAGCAGGACGGGCGTCGCGAGAAGCTGGTTCTGGCACCATTTGGAGCCATGCTTTTTGATTTGGAGCCAAGGCTTTTGTCTATGACAGGTCCGGTACCAGAGATTAATGGGAAGGCTAATGCGACCCTGATGAATATTGCCATCATTGGATGATACAGAGAACACCTGATATGAGGATTTGGCATATCCGAGTGAGGTAGACATCTCACCTGACACTGACTGGACTCCCATCCTACTGTGGCTACGTAGGAGGGGGCCTCTTTTTCTATGGTGTTGCTTAGGGTGACTGAGAGCTTGGACCTACTGCTGCACTCTGTAGCAGTCAAGACGTACGTGTTGACAGAGGTGTTTCAACTGGGGACTACCCCCTCTGAACCCTTGCTCCCCTTTAATGAAGTCCTCACTGACGTCCTCCTTGGGATCTAGCCCAAGCCTTGTACAGGGGCTGCTGTGCGTAGGATCATTGCCTGCTGCCCCTACCCTGCAACAGGGGACCCCAGAATCCTTACCCAACAAGCCAATTCCGAGAGCTTGGTGGTCCAGATCTCCTCTTATTTATTTATTTATTTAGAAGGTTTTATATAGCGCTAGCTTCACCCGAGGATATCAGAGCGCTTTACATCAGCAATGGAAGTACATAATAAATCATGGCAGTTAAACGAAACGGGTTATACAGGCGGTCAAACAGAAATAAAAATACAGGGAGAAATTTAGGAAACATAGTGAGTAGAAGTACATATAGGATGCGATAGAGAAGCAAGTTGCAGGGACCAGAATGTTATAGTAAACAGTAAGTTTAACAGTATGCCAAGGAGGATTCATAAGACATAATAGGAAGCGGGTGGTAAAGTGAGGGGGAGGAGGGAGAGGGAGGCTACAAGAGAAAGTGGGGTGGGTGAGTGATTGGGGAAGGCGGAGTAGCCTAAGGAGGGAGGAGAGGTAGTCAGAAAGGAGATCAGGGATTTAGTTTCCCCAAAGTTTTGTGAGAAAATGAATTTTAAGGTCTTTTTTGAATCTGGAATAGGAGGGGTTGCATCAAAGGTCTTTGGGGAGGGCATTCCAAATGGTTGGGGCCTTGCCAGCGAAGGAGCGTGACTTCGAGGCAGTTTTTTTGAGTAGGGGGGTATGAGAAGAAGAGTGTTGGTGCTTCTCAGTGTTCGGGCACAGCCAGCTTTTTTAAGCTTAGTTGTGAGGTAGGATGGGGTCTTCTGGTAAAGGGCTTTGTGGGTAATACAACAATTTTATAGGAGGATCTGCCTTCGATGGGGAGCCCCTTGAGAGACTGGGGGGCAGGAGAGATGTGGTCAAAACGTTTACAGTTTGTTGTTTGCCTGGCGGCGAGGTCGAGAACGGATTTAATGGGGGCCAGGTGGATATTGGATAATTAATTTGAAGTCCTCAGCTGGGATGAAAGTTTTATTTTTTTTGAGATGCCGGAGAGTGAAGAGTGCACTTTTTGCTGAGTTCTTAACATGGGAATTTAGTGTGAGTTTATTGTTGAAGGTGATGGCGAGTGATTTAACCAAATCGGCGAGGGAGAGATAGCAGTTTAGCGCGTTAAGGTCGGCGAGCCATGATTGAATGGGGAGAGGGTTGTTTTTAGGAGAGAAGAGGATGATCTCAGTTTTGTTGGGGTTGAGTTTCAAATGATTGTTGTGGAACCAGGTTTGGATCTTGGTTAAGGCCGTGTTAAGGTGCAGGATATCAGCATGGGATTTTATTTTATAGTATAATTGGGTGTCGTCAGCGTATAGGTGGTAGTTGATTTTTTCTTGTTTGAGTATCCGGGTAAGGGGTTTCATAAATAGGTTAAAAAGAGCGGGGGAGAGGATGGATCCTTGAGGGACACCAAGGGAGACAGAGGTTGGGCCAGAGAGGCAGTTTTGAATTTTAATTTGTTGGGTTCTATGTTGAAAGTAGGAGGTGAACCAGATAAGGACAGTGCCACTGAGGCCGAGCGATTTTTGAGTGTGTTGAGTAGGGTTGGCTGGTAAACTGTGTCAAATGCCGCGGAAAGGTCAAGGAGGATGAGTAGGTAGGTCTCGCCCTTGTCCAGGGCTAGGTGAATATCATCGACTATGTTGAGAAGTGCAGTTTCCATGCTACAACCTTTGCGGAAGCCAGATTGAAGGGGGTCGAGCAGGTTGAACATGTCAATGTGTTTGTCCAGTTGGAGAAGGGCGCATTTTTCCAGGGTTTTGGTGAGGAGGGGGAGGTTGGAGATGGGGCAGAGATTATTAGGGTCGCTGGGGTCAGCTTTGGGATTTTTGGGGATGAGAGTGATTTGCCCGAGTTGAAGGGAGATGGGCACACTCCCTGTTGACAGGGAGGCGTTGATGATGTTGGTCCAGTAGGGGACGATGACATGTTTGAGATCTTGGATTAGTGTGGAAGGGAGGGGGTCTTTGGTGTGGGAGGAAGGTTTGATTTTGGCTAAAATGTTGAAGACATCCTGTTCAGGGACAGGGTGGAAATTATGCCGAGAGGCGTTATTTTTAAGCGGAAGGGAAATGGGTTCCGGTGGGGTAAGAGAAGGGAGGGGGCGTGAGGGAGTCTGGGATGTGTTCAAGGGGAGTGGTGGAAGAGGTGTGGTAATCAGGGGAGGTTGAGGGGTGAGCGAGGGTAGAGTATCGAGAAAAGTGCGGTCTATTTTTGTGATTTTTTCACAGAAAAAATTGGCAATTTCTTCGCATTTGTTAATGGAGGCCACCGGGTTAAGGGATGCAGGGACGGTTTGATTTCTAATAATGTTGAACAGTTCTCTAGGTCTGTTTTTGGCGCGAGAGAGTTGTAGACGAAAGAATGATGCTTTCTCGGAAAAGATGTGTTTTTTGTAGGAGGATCTCGCAGTTCTAAGGAGGGCAAGATGGGATAGGGAGGGGTGTTGTCTCCATGTTCTTTCCGCCAGTCTCAGCGAGCGTCTTTCTTTAGTAAGGTCTAGGGTGAACCATGATTTAGAGGGGGCTTTTTTAATGTTTTAGTTTTCAGAGGGGCAAGTTGGTCTAACACCGCCGATAGAGTTTTGTTGAAATGCTCCGTGAGTTCATTTGCATTTGAAGAGGGAGGGTTGAGACTAAGTTGGGATTGGAGGTTATGTTCCAGTGTGCCAGGCGGGATTTGTTTAAAATTTCTGGTTACAATTGTAGCTTTATTGATTTTTATGGGGCAGGAGGGGCTGGGGGAGATATTGTGAATAGAATGAGATGGTGGTCAGACCAGTCGATGGGGATGATGTTGGATAGGGATGTAAGATCTGGGTTGGAGATGATTGCATCTAGGATAGCTCCTTTGGCATGGATAGCGGAGAGGCAAAGTTGCTTGAGGTCGCTAATCTCAAGGAGATTATTGATGAGGTTGATTGCCGGGTCATCAGGTTCATTCCAGTGAAGGTTAAGATCTCCTAGGAAGAGAATTTTGGAGCTGGAAAGTAACGATTTAGTTAGGAGGTCGGAGAATTCTTCTGCAAAGGGAAGGGGTTCACCAGGGGGATGATAGATGTATTGGAGATAATAGATATTATACTGCTACTTGTCTGTGATAATTGTTTAGTGTGAATAACCTAGTGGATTACTTATAGGAGTGCTGTTCAAGCCAACCTTTTTTGATAGTTAGTGTTATTAATAGGGGAGAGTTGTAGTTCTTCTTTAAAAATGATTGCTAGGCCACCCCCTATTTTTTCAGGTCTGTCTCTTCTGATGATAGAGTAGCCAGGGGGGGTCAGAAGGTCGATGATGGGTGTCGAATGGTCTTTGAGCCAGGTTTCCGTGAGGAAGGCGATGTCGGTACCTTCATTAAGAATGGTTTCTGAGATTTCTGTCGCATGACGGACAGCTGACCGGCAGTTCACGAGCATGCAGGTAAGGGGTTTCGGGTTGACGATAGGGAGGAGTAATTGAATGCTGGTGAGTTGGGGGGGTCTGGGGGAGTTAGGAGGCTCAGGGATTCTGCTGGTCCCCAAAATAACAGGGATTTTGGAGTGAGAGGGGGGAGATTCTTTAGGTGGGGGGGTCGTTAAGGTAGGTGAGGCAGAGGGCAGAGAGGTCAGGGGCAGAGTAGGTGTTAGCGGTTCGAAGGGGTCTATGAGAGCGGGTGAGGAGTGGCGTTGGTAACCCATGTTTGGGATCTAAGTGTTTTCGAGGGTTAGCACATGGGGGAGGGGGCCAGGAGGGGCAGGATATGGGTTTGTAGGATTTGAACCGATTTAAATCTTTTCTGAGTAGGGTAAGTTCAGTAGCTAGGATAACAAGATTATTGTTGCGAAATGTCTGGCTGAAGTTAAAAAGGAGGGAAGTGGAGGTGGTAGGAGTGGAGGGGGGTTAGGGGCAGAGTGACTGGGAAGATGAGGTTGACATCTTGGAATGAGCGGTTCATCAGGGGGGAATAACGTGGGTAGGTCTGTGTTTGAATGAGGAGTGTGGGAGGCCAGAGGAGGGGAGGGTAGTGCGGCCCAGTATAGGGAGGGAGGGATGGGAAAGACGTGCAATAGCTTGGAGGGGGGTGAGGGGGAAGGGGGGAGGTGAGGGGAGCATGTGAGGTGTGAAAGGGGATGTGGTATCGGTGTAGTGGGTGGGTGAGAGGTTAGAGGAGGAGGGGGTCAGGACCTGAGGGGTCACGGTCGTAAGGGGATGGATTATAAGGGGAGGGGAGTGTTAGGGAGGTGATAGGGTGTTGGAGGTGGATGGTCATTTGGAGATATGGGAGTTTGAAGGAGTGGGTTAGCGGAGAACGGGGGGATGTTTCCAGAGAGATGGGTATAACTGGAGTTGCGGAGGGGGATGTGTCATTACGGGGGGAGTGTCATGGGGGAGTGGCGTTAGTCTCTGGGAGGTGGAGGAGAATTGGGAGTCGGTGGGAAAGGGAGCTGGAGTGGGGAGAGGGGACCAGATTGCGGCAGGGGAGGGTTCGAGTGAGGGTGACATAGAAGTGTCATTTGTGGAGGAAGGGGCAAGGACAAGGATATGGGGGTTTTAGTCATTATGGGACGATTTAGAAGGGGAGGAGGGGTACTGGGGAGGTGGTTCGGTGTTGGAGGTGGACGGTCATTGGGGGGTATGGGAATATGAAGGAGTGTATTAGAGGAGTAGTGGGGGAAGATGTCAGAGTGGAAGGTGGGCTAGGAGTTAGTGAGAAGGGAGAGTCATAGCGGGATGGAGTGTCATGGGGTAGTGGAGTGATTCTCTGGGAGGTGGAGGGGATTTGGGAGTGGATGGGGCAGGTAGCTGGTATCGGTGGAGGGGATAGGATTGCGGTAGGGGAGAGTTCAAGTGAGGGTGCCAGAGTAGTAGTTGTTGTGGGGGGACTGACGTTAGGGAGAGGGTTAGGAGTTGTGGCGGTTGAGGGGGGTTCTGTGGGATTGAGGGACTGGGAGGGTGTTGAAGGAGGAGAGGGTAGTGTCAGCTGGTGAGAAAGAGTGCTGAAGAGGAGTTCAAAAATTGTGAGGTGCTGTTCAGAGGCTTGGATCAGGATATTTCCAGTTTTGTAGATGGAGATGGTTATTTCAGCAGGGAAAAACAAGGAAGGAGAAGTGGCAAGTTTAAAATCGTGGGGGATTTTGATTGCACTAGATACTGGGAGGTGGTGTAAAATGGTGCTCTTCCATTTGGAGGGGCGTTTGGTGTAGAAAATATAGTTTGTTTTAATGGGGGACGTGGGCTGTGATAGTTGTCTTCAATTGGGGTTTCAGGATGTTGGATTAAAAATGTATTTTTAAGATTCTTTTTGGCATTTTTCGAAAAGTTGGGAGGATATGGAATGGTCCAGGAGTTGGGTCCGTGTTTGGTGAGGGCGGACTGTTTGTCGGTTGGGGTCTGAGGGGGGGGGGGCGATGTGTGGGTCGTAATGAGGTGGGACATGGTGGTGAGGTTTGGCTAGTAGAGAGAAGGGGAGCGAGCGAAGAGGTGAGGGGGAGAATTTTTTTAGAAGAAGGGGGCTAAAGGTAAGAGCGCGGAGGGAGAGGAAGAATTTTAAGATGCAGGGGTCTAAGGTAAGAGCACAGAAGGAGAGGGAGTGGGAAGGAGGGAGGGGTTGAGTTTTTGGGAGTCACGGCATCAAGACTGGGGGAGGGGGCGGGGGTAGGAGAGTAGAGGATTGAGGGGTTTGAGGGGGAAAGGGAGAAATTGGGGGTAGTGGTAGGGTAGGACGGGGGATATTAAGGTTGTCAATATAGAGCGGAAAAAGGTAGAGGTAGGTGACCAAGCTAGTAAGATAATAATGTATCACACATTATATACTGATTGACACTGATTCTCACATTATAAACTGATTGAACAAAGCGAGGTTAGAGGGGTCTTCGCAGAATATTATTCACACATTATTTCGAGACAGGCTCACGTTATTTCGGGGTAATTGTTCGTGAAAGGGTTCTCAGAGGGCCCAAATGAGGCGCTGGGCTCAAGAGGTCTCAGCGTGGCACGAGGAGCCACTGCTCGGACCTACCTATCAGTTTGCAGGCGTGGATCCAGGGGGCTATAGTGGCCCAAATTTGTTGTCAGTCGGTCATGGCAGGGACCCGCAGCTAGGGACTTTGATTGTGTGGGTCCCGATCAACGGTCTCTGGCAGGGCGAGGACAGGGGAGACCCTGCATGTTTCAGACGGCAGGCCTCATTCGGTTTCAGGCAACATCGGGGCCAATTAGCAACTGGCTTACCTCAGGGTCATGGGGCTCTTATCGTCGGCCACAGGCCATAAGAGGGTTTGTGAGTTCCGGCTGGCCCCACTCGGCATGTCTTGCACAGCCTCAAAGTTACTTCTGGTCTATTTTCAGCAGGCTCATCTAGGCCCTGATCGACAGCCCCCTAACGGGACAAGGACTGGGCAGATTTATTCAAGGACTGGGGAATTTTATTCAAGGACTGGTGGGTATCAGCAGGCCACAGTCGAGAGGCCTCAGCCTGCCTCAAGTAATGTTCGGGGATTTCAGTGGGTGCAAAGCGCCTGCCTCGTAGGGATAAAGCAGTCAAGGCGCAACCCTCGACGTACTCACTCAGGGTCACAGGCTGCGGGCTCATCTCAGGGGCACCAGCCTCAAGGGGCCAAGGGTAATCCAGGCGCAACCATCAGCGGGCTCATCAAGGGTCACGGGCCCCAATCATCAGACATCAGGCGAGGCGCAAGGCGGGGGAGTCACCACCGGCCTCAGACGGACCACACACGGCTGTAAGCGACGTAGTCGATCCCAGCGGGCTCACCCCAGGCGCTGTTCTTGGGGGTCTCGGTCTTGGTTCAGCAGGGTCTCGCTCGACAGGCCTCAGGTGAGGCGCTGCAGGGGGGACACAATAGGCCTCAGACAGCAGGCCTCGGACAGTCTCTCTTAGATTCCAGCGGCCCTGGTCGTTAGCCTCAGGCGAGGTGAGGGCCGGGGAGTCTCTGCCGGTCACGATTGACAAACCTCGGACGAGGCGTGGGCCGGGGAGCCGCGACAGCCAAGCGGCCGGACCCGGTCGATCTTGAGGACCTCAGATGCTCCGACCGTCAGCCCCAGATGAGGTGAGGGCCGGGGAGTCTTAGTAGGCCTCAATCCGCATGCCCTAGTCGGCCACAAACGATGCAGCCGATTCCAGTGGGCTCCCTCCATGCACCTGCCTCAGCTTTCAGGCGTAGTCTCGGCCCCAGACAACTGGCCTCAGTCGGCTGCGAGCACCGGCCTAGATCTGCGGGAGCACCGGCATAGAACAAAGGATTCATCCTGAGCGCCGTCCTCAACGGGCCACAAACGGTCTCAGTTCCAGGTGTCGGTCCCCGGGTCTCACCGGGGCAGTCCTCTCAACCGGGGAGCGGGAGCTGCAGGGACCTTCAGTGCGGGCGCCTGCCGTGGGGGGCTCAGGGTCTCAATGATGAGTTTTCAGGGCCTCAGTTTCCAGGCGGAGTTTCGGCTGGTCCCAGTCAGCGGGCCTCAGTCGGCTGCAAGTGCCGGCATAGAACAACAGGTTCACCCTAGGCGCCGTCCTCGGTGGGCGCTCGGGGCAGACTAGGCGTGATTTGGAGGCCTCCGGTTCCAGGCGGCGACCACAAGGCCACAACAGACTCAGCCCCAGGCATCGGTCCCCAAGACTCACCGGGGCCTTTCTCACGACCGGGGAGCGGTCGGCTCAGTCCGGGAGCTGCAGGGATCTTCCGTGCGGGCCTTTGATGAAGCCGGGGCAAGTGGATAATCAGTTGCAACGAGTCCTCGCCGAGTCCAGGGGTAAGTCGTTTATAACAAGTATTCTTCAGGATTCTTTGAATGTATATGCAATATTAGTTACTGGTTGCAATACTATGGTCGGGTGGGTCGGATAGCAAATACCGATTAAGTATTCCCCAACCCAGGAGCTCGGTGGAGGAGCTCCTACTCGGCCGCCATCTTGACTCTATCACTTCCAGGATTAACCTTGGTGCATTCCCTTTCACTCAACCGAATACGGAACCAAGAGGCAGGAAACCTTTTGCAAGAGAATGCTTTCTTCCACCAGCCTAGCACTGCAATTGGTGAACACCACGTGTCTCTTGGGCCGTTTCTCCCACATGATCTGGGACTCAGTTGCTCCAAAAACTGCTAAAAATCACTTAATCTCCCCATGCCTAGCAAAATGAATCGGACCTTGTGTAATGTAACTGGTTCTCATGTAAGGCACAGAAAACTACATGTATTTAAGGAAAGTGAATCTTCTTTAATTTTTACACCTACATACTAGCATAATCCCCTTTGTCGTAACAAGTAATGCTATCAGCAAGTAAAACAAACAAGCATTGGCAAAAGCCAATAAGCCTCGCCAATGCAAGAACTATTTGCGTTGGCAATGAGTTTTAGCCATATTGTACACCAGCGTGGCTGCTGTTCAGCATGGCTAAAAGTTAGTGGAATAGAGGAAAGTGGCATAGAGTGTCATAGAGTTGAATGGCGATGAGTGGAATAAAGTGTTGTAGAGTGGAGTGGCATAGAGTGGAGTTGTGTAGAGTGGCATAGAGTGGAGTCGTATAGAGTGGCATAGAGTAGAGTGGACTGGTGTAGGGAGCTTTGGCAAAGAATGCAGTAGCAAAGAGTGCAGAGGCATAGAATTCAGTGGCGTACAATGCAGCATCATAGAATGCAATGGCATAGATGAGAGCGTCGCATAGTAGAGTGCAGTGGCACATAGTAGAGTGGTGAGAGTACAGTGGTATGGAATACAGCTGTGTAAAGTGCAGTGGTGTAGAGTAGAGTCGCATAGAGTGAGGTGGTGTAGAGTGGTGCAGAGTGGAATATAGTGCCATAGAGTGCAGTGGTGTAGAGTAGAGTGGCTCACAGTGGTGCAGAGTAGAGTGATGTGCCATATAGTGCAGTGGCATAGAGTACAGTGCTGCAGAGTACGATGGTGTAAAGTGCATTAGCTTAGAGTGCGTTTGCTTAGAATGCAGTAGTGCAGAGTAGAGTGTTTTAGAATGTAATGGAGTAGAGTGGCATTGGGTGCAGGTGGAGTAGAGCACACTGGTTTTGAGTAGAGTGGTGTTGAGTGCGGTGGTTTTAAGTACAGTGCTTCAGAGAAGAGTGCAGTGGTACATTGAGTAGAGTGCAGTGGCATGGAGTGGCTTAGAGTGGACTGGTGTAGAGTGCATTGGCATAGAGTGTTGCAGAGTATGGTGGAATAGAGCACAGTTGGATAAAGTGCAGTGACATAGAATTCAGCGGCATAGAATGCAGTGGCACAGATTAAAGTGATGCATAGTTGAGTGCAGTCGAAAAGAGTGCAGTGGTGCAGAGTGGAGTGGTGCATAGGAAAGTGGATCAGAGTGTAGTGGCATAGGGTACAGCAGTGTAGAGTGCAGGGATACAGAGTAGATTAGAGTGGCATAGAATATCAGAGAGTGTAGTGGTGTAGAGTGTTGCAGCGTGGAGAGATCCGGAGTGCAGTGCCATAGAGTGCAGTGTTGCAGAGTACAATGGCCATGGTAGAATGGTTCAGAGTTTAGTGGTGGAGAGTGCGGTGCTGCAGAGTAGAGTTTCATAGAGTGCAGTGGGGTAGAGTGTATTGGTGTAGAGTAGAGTTGTATGGAGAGCAGTGGGCCAGAGTAGAGTGCAGTGGTGTAGAGCACAGTGGCATAGAGGGCAGTTGCGTAGAGTGGAGTGGAGTAGAGTAGTGGCATAGAGTACAGTGGCACAGAGTATATTGTTTCAGAGTAGAGCGAAGTGGCATAGAGTGGTGCAGGGTAGAGTACAGTGGTGTAGAGTACAGTGGCGTAAAGTGTAATGGAGTAGAGTAAAGTGATTTAGAGTGTAATGGCATAGAGTAAGGTGGAGTAGAGTGCAGTGGTGCAGAGTAGAGTGGTGTGCAGTGGGTTGACATAGAGAGGAGCAGTATAGAGTAGAGTGCAGTGGCGTAGAGTGCAGTCTTGGAGAGAAGCGTAGAGTAGAGTTGGGCTGAGTAGAGTGGAGTTGCCTAGGCTGGTGTGTTGAAAAGTGCAGTGGTGTAGATTAGAGTGGCATAGGGTGCAATGGCATAGGGTAGAGTGGTGTAGAGTAGAGAGGCGTAGAATTAAGTGACATAGAGGGCAGTGGTGTGGAGTAGTGCAGAGTAGAGTGAAGTAAGCATGGGTGGTAGCACACTGCCATTACATACAACACATTTTCAATTGAAATGGCCATAACAGTGCACACACATACAGGTTTACTAAAAAAACTGTACAACTCACAAAGGATAATGTGTGGGAATGGCGTCACATGATGTATTGATTTGTTTTGATCATATTAAAGTATTTGATTCCAACACACATCAGAATTAACAACAAATGTGCTTCATTTGTTCTATTGTAGTTCTGAAATACTTGCACAATTTATTTAAATCCTGTTGTGTACTAGAAAAAAAACATTTTTCTACCCCCAGTATCCAGCAAGATTGTCACGTAAATCCTCTAACTTTGAAGTCAGAGAAAGAAAAGTAAACACCAACTTCCCTCGGAAATCCGAGCCTGACATTTGACCTTGGTCTTTGAATGCACAGCAAATGTGATATAAGAACAAGATTTACAGGCCTGTTTACAGAAAGGAGCACTTGTGAAAGAATACAAGGAGAGGTAGTGTGACAAGTCTTTACTCCTTGGGAGGGACGAACTCACACTGAGCAGCCTAAAACAAAGCCAACCAATAAAAAGTCAGAAAATGTGAGAAATAAACCACAAAGCCAATGGAACGCAATGGGTGGAATGCCTTCCCAGAGCAGCTTTCTGAATGTCCCAAAGATGCTTTTATCAACGTAGACTTTGTCCTAAAAACAGGCACGCCTTTCACTAGTCTCCGAGCATCGGAGAGCCTCTCTCAAGTTCAGTAAAAAAATATACTGAGAATATCTAAAAGCCCAGGGTGAATGTATGGAGGCAGCCTTGGACTGTGCCATGTCCTCTTTTCCAGAGAACATTAATTAACCCATCCACAGCAAATTTATGGATAAAATAGCAATTAAAAGTGAGTTCCGAGTATTTTCGATAATTCCGAGGTTTCAACATATATTTTTACCATTGGAATGTTAATTTCCAATTTAAGTCCCTCTCACCCATATGTTTCTTTGACAATGCATTCATTTTTGTGAACATTTTCTCTGAATAAAGGTATGAATTTAATTTCTTTTTTTCGAAATAAAACAAATTGTATGGACCCCTATACAACGAATCAAAGTGTAACGTGAAGTGCAAACATTTACTGATGGGAAGATACCTCTGAAAAGGTCCAAGGGATGAGAGAACCAAGTCACATGTTCACATGTCAACAATATATACTCGTGCCTCCCCCATTCAGACCAGAATTTCATAGGCCCCATTTCACAAAATGTACTTTAAATCAATATATTGAGGCCCAGGGTGGCTGAGTGGCGGTGCAGACATGGTGGCCTAATGCTGGCCAGACTCGTCTGTTCCAGGGGGGGGGTGCCTTGAAGTCACTGGAGTTCCATGAGCGGGGATGCTCTTCCTGAGGTTTCCTAGAGGATTCCACCTCATGAGGTTTTTTTCCCCCTAACCACTGGAAACAGTAGAAGTGCAACCTCTGTGAACCTGGTGACATCAGGATTGCGGCAGCTGCACTCCTGGGTCTAGTGGTGAGAACACTGTGCCAGAGTGGGTACAGGAGAAGGCCTCCATTGCTGCCCTCCTGATTTAAAAGTGACCCACACCAAGAATTAAGAGATACAAAAGGTGTACTGAAACCAGACATTACTCCCTCTCAGTGGCTGCAGAACATTGTGGCACAGGATTGGAGGGGTGGGAGAGGTCCTTCGAGTTAGCAGAGTCCCATAGGAGAGTGAATGAATTGCCGCTGCATGACAGCTGATTCTGGAGGCCTTGGTAAAACTGGCTAGACCTGCACTTAGAGAGGCCTGTAGCACTGCACTTACCATGCCTACCAAATAAACAAAAATCAGAGCCAGACAGATACATCTGACATTTTCTCTTCCACGATGGCCCTGGGGGCAGAGAGACAGTGAAAAGGAGATGATGGACACAGCCGTTGAGGCTAAGCAGGGAAGTCCAGAAGGGATTCTATCCTGTGAACCCTAAGAGATCTGCAGGGAACCACATCAGATATCAAGAAGAAAACTGTTTTAGAAATGAAAATGACCTAATTGGCCAGCAACTGCGCTAAACAGAGGAGACAGAATAACAAGGTAAGAATTGACATTCTGGAGACCTTGATGGCAGTGCTGCAGGATGATAACAAAAAGCTCAGGGGATTCCAGGAGTGCACTGTTCCATTTCTATTTTGCATTGAGTCCCAAAGTGAAGGCCTGGAAAGCCAGATATGAGCTGCCAGCTTCCACCTTCTGGGAGTTTTGAGAAATCTTTTGAGGAAACCATAAAGAGTAGAATCAATGAAATTTTGAAGTCCTTCCTGCGGCTATGGCTCTAGAAATATAAATGTGCTTTCAAATGCACATTGTGGACACATTGTTTTAGAAATGTTCTATCTGGTGCTAGCTCTCCTCTTTTCCACCGTTGCAAAGTTCAAAAGACAAAAACATGGAAGCCCGATCAGAACTGCCTATAAACGTATACATTTCAAACTATTGGTCAAGATATAGGCTGAAGAATGCGTACTTAAGGGCCCATTGTTCAAAAGAACAGTTCACAAATACAGAAAAACTTGACTATTGCATACTACGAAGGTAAGTCGCTATTTGTGAACCCCAGGATAGGGCTAATGGCCTGCAAGTAATAGCATACCACCATCCTTGCGTTTACATTCGCAATTGGAAAACCTTTTTTGTAAAGTAGGCTATGTCCATTAATGGAACTTTTGATGCTTTAAAATAAATCCCTTTTACAGGGGAGCAGTCAGTGGTCTTCGCGAGGCTGCCCAACAGAATACCCAAAGGAGAAGCTGTCTGATAGGCACAGCTTTCCCTTTTGCTGGGTTACCACTTCCTTTTAGGAGTCAGTAACTTAGCAATGACTTGCGGCCGCAATATCAGACACAATTCATTGCTGCAATTTTCTGTGATTCGCAGTTCGGAATGATGGCTTACTTTCATGCCCTTTCCTAATTGCGATTCGGAATGAGTTAGCCAATCCCTTTCGCAATTTGGTAATGGCTTTCCAAGTACTACAAGGGGTGTGGTGTATAGCAAAATGTTGTTTTATGGTTCCAAACTCTGTCATTTAGTGAATTATCGTGTTTGTGACCACAAAGTCGTTTTGTGTAACTGGCCCTGTATTTCTGAAGAGGTGCCCTCCTTGCAGTTTGGGCAAAGATTTACAGCCAATACATTTTAAAGTCCTCCTGTCGCTGCTCAAGACTGTTCATGTTGCTGCTGTTGCAGCAAGAAGCTGCTTATCACAGTGTATCTATGAAACTGTACTAGAAGCACCTACTCCAGCCACAGTAATCTGTGAGGTTGGTGCAGCTGCTAGTGTGAGGAGCGTGGGGACATCTAAGTCCTGAATACTATGGGGTGTGGAACTGGTCCCGAAGCACATGTCGAGCAGCTGAATATTAGGCCGCATAGGGGATGCCAATCTTGTTGGGGGAAGCTCTGTTTCTTTGCAATATTGTCATAGGCAAACTTACTACATAGCCAGTTGAACAGACGTTGTGAGACAGTGGTGGGTGCCTACACTGTGGGCACAACATCCATGACAGACTGCACTGGAAGAGATCATTACGAACTGCGAAACCTGGAATGTGAGCTAATATAGCACAGTAGGAACATGGTATCACTGCGCCAATAAACCAACTTAGGCAGAGTAATGGCCTTTGCGATTACAGCAGAGTTTTAATTAAATGTACTCTGCTTGTCAGTTAGTGACTTTGTAGTTCCGCCAATTTATATGGACATCACTGAGACCTTTCTGAACAATGTACTCGTAGAGGAGCAGATATATAGTGCTGCACAATTTCCGTGAGTGAAATCCAGAATGCAGAATAAATGTACTACTTACTGTCATTCAAATATATTTAAATAGATCTTAAAATGTTGCCAGCTGGTGTATAATTTCTAGATTTTCTTGCCTTATTAATGATGTCTTCTGCTCTTTTTTACAGCTACTGTACAGTAAGAGGCATTGAATGTGAATACGACACTGAGGGTAGGATGTTACATTATTTA
Source organism: Triturus cristatus (assembly GCF_964204655.1). Classification (NCBI taxonomy): domain Eukaryota; kingdom Metazoa; phylum Chordata; class Amphibia; order Caudata; family Salamandridae; genus Triturus; species Triturus cristatus. Next base: position 746,278,326 of record NC_140583.1, read on the forward strand.
ACCATATTTGAAACAAAAACTGAACTTTGATACTCAAGCGACTATCTTTCAAAATACTTGTCTCTCTATCACCAATCTACCTTCTTTTTACAGGAGCATTCATCTTTCATAATGTGTATGTATGTTTGGTACGTTATGACCTTCAAACTTAGAGCTTCCTTTAAAAAAAATATATATATATATATTTAAGACCTTGCAGCACTACAAAGGTCTGGAAACTCCTCCCATCTGGCTCAGATAGCCAGTTAAGCGTTGATAAGCCCTTCGGTCACTGCTTAAATCTGCTGCCATGGGTGAAATCTAGTGTGGTGTTTTTGAAGACATGGGGGCACATCTACTAGGAATTGGCGCAGCGCTACAGCAATTTTTTTTGCGACATTTAAAAAACGCAGGGATGCGCTGCATTTACATCAATACGGTGCACCCCTGTGTTTCCCCTTAAGCTGACACTAAAAATTACTGCCTAGCACAAACACAGACACCCGTGCACACGTAGAAAGAGCAAGACGCCTTTAACAATTGTTTATGGGCAAGAAGGTTTTCCCTTACAGCACATAAACGATTAACAATGGTGATTTGCTACTTCTATATGTGCTGCATTCTGCAGCATGCATACAAGTAGCAATTCGCCATTATTTAATGATTGTTTATGTGCAAGACGTGACACCTTCCTGCACATAAACAATCATTGAATGCAGTTTGCTCTTTCCATAGAAAAAAAAAACAAGGAGAAATAAAAGTATTTCTCCTCGTTTCTCCAATCTAACGCCTGCTTTTGCATGGCGTTAGGTTTTGGCACTGGCTAAGATTTACAGATCCTTGTAAATCAGGGGCAGAGTCAAAAAGCAATGGGTGTTGTGGTGGAACGCCCACAGCAACACCCATTGCATGCCCCTTTCACGCAGAAAACAGTCTGAAAGGGTACCATATTTACATAGCGGCATTAAGCCACCCAGGGTGGCTCAGCGCCATTTTGTAAATAAGGAGCAGGGCATTGCGCCACTCGAATGTCGTAAAGAGTGACGTTCTGGTGGCGCAATCCCTTGTAAATATCCTCTGGGATTCCTTTTGTTCAGTTTATCGAGCTTCACCAAAGACGACATCACTCAAGTCAAGTCAAATCAACTTTATTAGGTCATGTTAAAATAGACCATAAAAGTAAAATACAACAGCAATACATAATTAGATAAGACATAGCATGTTAAGCAGCTCCCACAAAGAGAAAACAAAGACGACCACAGCATACAGACACCGGGTTCAATACATGGTCTAGTGCAATGAAGATAAAACATCTGCCATTAAAGTGCTAGAAATACAAAGATTAAAATACAACACAGCAATAAAAATTGTTTCATCAGTAAATGGGACAAGATGAAAATAAGTCTAAAACCATGGTGCGCAAAGGTGTCATCCTTGCGGACAGAACAACCCATGCAATTTTCTTGCCTTGCCTTGAGCACCAACCCCAAGAAGGCATAAGCAGTAAAGGCAATCTCCTCTGATCCCGGAGAATGTAATACATGCAAGGCTTCTGTGCAGTGGTTCAGGGAGTGCTTAAATAAGAAAGGTTTGAGAACTATGAACCTATAAGCAGAGTAAAAGGCGCAGAAAAACATTCAATGTAAGGTGTATTGTGACACCAGTTCACTTGGACAAGGGAGGAGATTACGCAACCAGTCATTACACTAAGGAACGGTAACCAGTCTATGAAAAATGTTGAGTCAAAACCTGAGCAAAATAAAGTGCTTATAGTGCTGTACATCATATGATAACAATGGTTGCATGTTCCTAGTGGGTTCAAGCTGCAAATAACGAGTGACAGAAGGGAGTGTGGACACCTTAGCTCATCTGTCTTCCTCAATCAATCAATCAATCAATCAATCAATCAATCAATCAATCAATCAATCAATCAGGGGTTTTTAAAGTGCGCTACTCACCCGTGAGGGTCTCAAGGCGCTGGAAGAGGAGTGCTCAGTCCGGGTCAGTTGAAGCATCATCCCTCTGCATGTGTCCCTCAATGTTCTTTTGGATATTATGGGCAAACATCGTAGAGGGTCTTCAAATAAGTCCCGCTTGCCTGGGGACACTGCTGTGTCCATAACGCCTCTCGGGCAGGGAATCTAGGGACAGTGAGAGGGACATACAGTCCTTAATTAGCAGTCTGCTTAGGGAGAGGGCCTCCTTAACCCAAATCCTACGCCATGATAACAGTGGGCGGGTACTTAAAATACCCTAGAGTTGGATAAGACCTAGCTCCCCATGAGTGATGAAAGAGATGATGGACAATTGTAAACCCAATAGGGGACGTCTGACTTTATTTTTGATAATCTGTAGTGGCGATAACGTCAGAGAGCAGCAGACCCCACCGCCGTAGGTAGCCACTCCTACACATTTTGCACAATAAATGGGCAACATATGGGTAAGCGTTCTTTTGCCCAGTTTTACAGTGAAGGAAAAAGCTGTGTTGGTACTCCTTGGTAGCTGGTTGTTTCTATTGTCTATCTGCGGGAGCAAGGGCCCTCTATACTTGAAGATTACCCCCAGATAGTTGAAGTTATTCATCTGTTTAACAGGGGTGGCCTGGAACCTAAAGACAGGCTTTGGGCCCAGCCCAAGGCCACAAGAGATCACAAAGATTTAGTAGTGTTGAAGAATGCATAGGCATCCAAAAGACGCTGCAGTTGTATGGGTGCAGGACCCATGATAACCGCATGGTCAGCTTACAAGAGAGCTGGTATTGGGCGATATCCAATCTGGGGCATGACCTTCAAAATATATCCCTCTCCAGGTGGTTTATATAGAATGAAAATAAGAACAGTGTGAGAATGCACCCTTTCCTGACACCCCTGTCCATCCTAAACGTTTCCGAGCACTCCCCCCAGCCTGAACCTAACATCAGCATTAGAACTGCAGTAGATTTCCCTAATAGTTTTGATGACTGACCTGTCTACCCTCCATGATACCCCACAGTTTCAAGTGGGATATGCTATTGAAGGCACTGGACAGATCCATCAGGCCCAGGTGGAGGGCGCAGCATTTGGCGATTGCATATTTCCGCAGAAAGAGGCAGAGATTAATGCATTGGTCTTCCATTCCCATCCCCCTCCTTAATCCGTACTGAATATCCGATACAGAACTGCTCAACTCAGCCCATGCCTCCAAACGGGATACCAGGATACGGCCAAACACCTTCATAGTGGAGTCCAGGAGGGAAATGGGGCTGTAGCAGCTGGGATCCTCCCAGTTGCCTTTCCTAAAAATTTGGACAATGAGCAAGTTAGACCAGGCAGCAATCTTGGTAGAGGAGCTTGATGCTCTATTGATGTTGGCTACAAGAGGGGCCCACAGGTCTAGATTGGTATTCAAAAGGTCCAAAGGGACCCCATCCTGGCCTGGGACTTTGCCACCCAGCGGGGCTGACCTTAATGGCCTTAATCACCTCTTTGAGTGAGGGGCAGTACTTTGGGAGGAAGCACCCCTCTGCCACGGCGAGGGAGACGTTGACAGTGTCTGGTTCATTACTACTTTGTCATTGCCTTTAAAGTTAAGTAATTCAGTAATCTATTAATAATTGAAAAAGCATTGAAAATAACTCTCACAGATGCATAATTTGAATTGAACTGTTCTATTTTACTAATGGGAGATATCTGCTTGTTCTAATTTTCAGCATGTCTTTGTGTATATGAGGGGAAGATCTACAAATACAATGAGTTAATCAGCCATACGACAGACACTATTGGTGGTTGCTTCAATATCACCTGTGGTGCCAATGGGACTGTAAACAGAATCTACTATGAATGCGCTCCACCTCTACCACAAATTTTATTAACTACCACCACCACAGAGTCTAGTGTTACGCCCTTGAGCTCAACAGTGACCTTCACAGGTAAAGTATATACTTGATTAATGAAGCCTTTCCAAGAGTTAGCAAGATCGTTGTTGCTTTTAACAAAAATGAGCATGTACAGTATGCTTCTTTAGTGTGACAAAGCCCTGTGCATTTGTGGGGGATTTTCCTAGTATACAGTAGTTCTTTTATAACATTTTTGTGTTAAAGAATTTTCTTCCATTTGAGTCTACCTCATATGTGGCACTGCATGTCCTTAGTCACTCTTTGTACACTACGCTATGCATTAACACATCATCAAAGGCATTAGTGGTGCCTCAAAACAAAAGTGTTGGAATTTCAACCTTTACTAAGGAGTAACTATTCTGAATGATTGTGCCCCATGTACGACTCACCAAAAGTGCAAAGATCGGTTCTTTGTCTTAACTGATTTCAAACAATATTTGGAGGATGTCTCTAGCAACTCAGAACCTTTCCCTTACCTACTCCTCACATTATTTTGAATCAGATACATCCACCTTAACCTCCTTTCATCACAAACTAAAGATGAACTGTCAAGTGTGGCTTAAGTGTCTAACTAGCTAACAGAGCCTAGCTGTGAAATGCACTAAATCCATTCTGAAGGCTGAGCAACATTATATGAGTTTTAGAGAAGGTATGGAAAATTAAAATTTGCACGTCACCTACAACTGAACTCCAAATAAATGGGGGTAGTGACTGATTATTATTGGACTAGGGCAGTTCTTGTACCAAATCAACTCTAATGGTCCCCATTGTAACAGCATTCAGACTGCTTTTCTGATGTAACCAAAGGCAACGCACAGTGCTCTATAAGTAAAAGGCATGCTCGGGTGGCAGGTATTGATAGCGATAGTAGTGTAAAGCATTTTAGTAACATGGACAATGAAACGCTTATAAACATTGGGAATCATGGCTTGCTGGTTCTTATGTTCAAAAACAGATTCCTCCGAGTTGCCAGCAAAGGAAGTAAGATAAGTAAAAGAAAAGAATGTTGTTTCTCTGTGCTGTGTTTGTATGTGTTTGTGAGTGATTGGGAATGTGAGTGTGTATGACAATGTCAATGAGAGGGAAAGTGAGTGGCAATCTGAGATTGAGAGAGTGTATGAATAAGTGTGAGTGCAAGGGAGTGAGTGAAGGAGTATGAGTGTGTTAGAAGGAGTTAGTGATTAGAGATTGTTGGATAGCGTAGGAATGAGTCAGGGTGTACATATCAGTGGTGCAGCAGACACAGTTTCACAAGTGCTCAGTCAGTGAGTGTGAAAGGCTGAGTATCTGTAAATGTGTTTCTATGTGAGAGTGAGAACCAGGCAGTGCAATTATGTTTTTGTGTGATTATCAGTGTGTTAGAGTGAGTGAGGGGGGGAGAAAGTGAATTGTGAGAGGAAGTGAGTTTGAATGAAAGTGTGAATGAGTATGGGCGTGCTTGTTTGCATACTTTATGATTGTGAGTCTGCTGCTGGTCATGGCATACTCATTATCTGGGCTTATGGTAGCACCCAAGGTAACATGCTACCAATGGCTACTGGAGATAATTCTTGACATAAATGCAGGCCCTGATATACTAGAGGTAATTGTTGATCTCTGTGGAAAAATTCTGGTGCTTGCATACTTGAAGAAATTCTTGGCATGGGGCACTCATGGTAAAGTGCACATTTGACATTGGAGGTGACTTTTGCCATAAGAGAGGGCGCCCAAGCCAAAATACAGACCCTGAAATACCCGACATAAGGGGACACCTATGGCAAAATGCTCTTGCTGGCATACTGGAGGTAATTCTTGGCCTCAGAGAGGGCATCCATGTCATTTCTGAAATACTGGAGATAGATTTTTACATCATGGTAAATGGACAGTATCAATGGCAAACTTCTGTTACTGGAATATTGAATGTAATTCTTGCTATAAGGGGGTACCCACAACAAAATGCTGTTAGAACAATGAAGGTAATTCTTACCAGATTGGGCGCTCTCAAGGCAATTTTTAAAAACAATGTGGTGAATCCCTGGAAAGCATCATGCCCCACACTTTGAAAAATTGCCAGCCACCACCAGTAGTAAGTGTTCTCTGGTACCATGAAAATAAAATCTGTAATAAGACTCCTGAAAACAGCATTAATTATCTCTCAATTATCAGATTTGGATATATTTCAGGAATGCAACAATTTTCAGTTTTACAGATTCTTAAATTGTACCCTTTTTGATATCAGACAAAACTTTACATTTTTTTATAAATTGCTTAAATTCTTCCAAACAAGAATTTGTCATATAAACACATGCTCTCCGGTACTACTGAGCGGATGGACAGAATTAATAAAGTAGTGAAAGACATTAAGGACCTGAGTTATATATTGGCTGTAAGCATACTCCATTGCAACAGAGGAGTTTGCTTCCCGCCAATAGAATGGTTCGCCCACCTAATTTATAGACCGGTGGACTATAGTTTGACAATGGCAGAGAGTACTTCGTCTTCGCTATGGCCAAATGCCTCTGACAGCCCGACGTTGTAAGGAGAATCTAGATAAGTGGGCATAGAGCCATTTTTTACTGTCCGTCACAGCCAGGCTAATACTTGCTGTAAGGAGCTGTAAGAAACTCAAAATGTCCCCCTCGCCATGGAATGGCTCCCATGGCGAGGGGGGAATTGCTTATTTTATTTTCAAAAACAAAAACCTATTTTGGTGTTTTGTTTCCAAAATAATTTCTGGAAACTTTACTGTATGGCTCTGTCATGTTTGATGGCGCAGTACGGCAAAGTTTGATTACATTTGCAAGAACCGTCTTGAGGGTGGTTCCTGTGAATAGCAGAAATGTCCATCAGGCTAACGGACAGTTCTAAGGGCCATATTAGCAACAAACTGCGATAGATATCACAGAGGGCGCATAGCGCGAAATTTTGTATCGCCAGCTATCACTGGAATATATCGCCACGCTAACGCTGTATTAGCAACAATTAGCGTTATGGCGATGAATATTCCAGCGATAGTGGGAGGGAAGGGCCTACATTGCGACAAAACCAGCGATGTTGCATGGGGAAAGGGGAAAACCTTGCTGATACGACCCTGTGGTCGTATCAGCATAATCCAGCCCCCATGCTAGATATGGTTAAGTCAGGAAAATAGCAGGTGTTAAAAAAACGGCGATAACCCCGGTTAGCGTGACTTTTCACGTCGCTAACCGGAGCCAGGGCATTCTTGCTAATAGGCGATAGGCCTGTTAGCGGCTGTTTACCAAGTCTGTTGGTCGGGAACGCCTACTTTGCATGTCATTAGCGATAAATATCGCTGACATGCAAAGCGGCACCCAAAACGGTCGCTTTCGTCAGAAAGCTGTCACTAACTGCTGTTAGCGACAGCTTGCTGATAGGGCGATAGAATTATCGCCGCTTTAGCGGCGATGAAACCCTTGCTAATATGCCCCTAAGTTTGGCAGACGGGTATTCCATCGCCCTGACGGAGTACAATCTGTCTGCCATGTTATAAATCGGCCTATTAGCTATTTTCTCACACTCTTGTGTATAGTGTGTGTCATACGAAAAGTAATGTTTTCAGGAATTCGTTTGTTGCTGTTAGACCTGACATCCTTGGCGTGGGTTTTCCCCTATCTTTTGCCTCTACTACCTGGATTTTTGATGCTGTGCTGGATTTCGTTTTTGCTGGTTTAGATGCTTTGGACACTCTGCCACTGCTAATCAGCGCCAGAGTGTAAGTGCTCCCTGTGTAAAATATCATATTGATTGGATATACCTGATTGGCATATCTGTATCACCATGAAGTCCCTAGTAAAGTGCACTGTGTGTGCCAGGGCTGGTGATGACAGATGCTACTAGTGGGTCTGCAGCGCTGATTGCGCCACCCACCTGTGTAGCCCTAAAATGGTGTCTCAGGCCTGCCTGCAGTCCCCGGACTGCCATGTCCTCCTGGCCAGTGTCCACACTGGCCGGGCCTACCCCTTCCCTTTTTGTACACGTCAGTCATCCCTATGGAAGGCCCAAGGTACCCCCCTGGGCAGGGTGCAGTGTATGTAAAAGGTAGAGCATGTACTAGTGCAGGTAACATGCTCTGGTAGTGAACAACGGCCATTTTGTGTGTTCACTGCTGCAAGGTTATCTTGCTCCATAGGCTAACATGGGGGAGGCTGGTGCCAATGGCTATCAGCCTATCTTCTCATAGGAACAAGATAAGACATGAGTGTTTGATATCCCTGAGCTCAGCATTTAATAACACATCTTTTAGAGAGCAGTACTTTTTAGAGAGTAGCTGTTCTCTTGTCTGACCCTTCTGTGTGCCTGGGCATGCTTGTGGATTGACTGTCTGGTTTGAGAGTGACAGGGGCTGGGGATCCCCCCAGGAGGTTGGCTGAGTCAGCCCTTTGCTGAATGACGACATTTGCAAGTAGAGTGGAGGGAGGAGATAGCACCTGGGAGTGAATAGGGCTGTGCCTGCCTGCCACACTGCTGGCTCCACCTCCTGCTGGGTGGCTGACGACTCTGCCCCTCACTCTGAAAAGAAAGCAGAAGCCAGGAAAACAAAGTGCTCCAGCAACACCCAGAACTGGATCAGACCGGGCTCAGGACCCACTTGCACAAAGACTTCAAAGACTTTTAGGGGTATAAGTGCAGGACCCCTGACAACAGATTTTTAGATTCTACAATCAAGAGGAACCTCTGCTGAAAGACGGACTGCTGAAGGACTGAAGGAAGATTGCCTTGCTGTGTGCTCTAAGGGCTGACCTGTTCTGCTGTGCAACTGAAGCTGAGGAGGAGAAGGGGCCTTGCTGTGTGCTGTGTGCTGTGACCCTGCCTACTTGACAGTGTGCTGTGTCTTCAACTTTGAATCTCCAAGGGCCTGAGAAGAGCTGGCCTCCTGTTTTGCAACCCAGGGACAGAAAGGTTGCCAAGACTTTAAGACTCTGCTGTGTCCCCCCTGTGCTGCTGTGTGCTGCAAGGACCGTGGGCTGTTTCTACCAAGTTTCCAAGCATCTGCCCCGGGAAGTGCGCTGGCTGCTCACAGTTTTGCTGGAGAGTGCTGCGCTGATCTGGGTCTGACACCGGTTGCCACATTGAGAAGACCGACGTGCTCATCGGCACGTGTATTGCTGTGGCCGCAGGATTGTGGGCGTCCCCCGTGCTAACCGAGCCGCTGTGAGGCTTGGTGGCGTCACGATCGACCCGCTGACACGGGGTGCTGTAGAATACCCTGCCCGCGATTCACCGCAGCGGCCCTGGGGCCCGAAACTGATCAGAAGCTGCACTTCCCCGCTCTGCGAAGCCGCGGAGGAGAGAACGAGGAGGCCGCGACCTGATTGGTTGCTGGTGGAGGCTTGGTCGGAGGAGCCGCGCTGCGAGTGGCTGACTCCGGTGACATCTAACATCGTCACTGGGGGCACGTCGAGGGAGCCGCGACCTGATTGGTCCATCGCTCGGGAGCTGTGGAAGCCCTGCACCGAGCGGCCTGAGAGGAGTGCTTTAGTTATAAGCGCAAGAGGCACCGCTGGAGGAAATTTACAAATAAGAATACTTTGCTCTACAACAAAAGTTTTCACGACAAATTTCTAAATAATCACCTACCTTATTCTCATATATTAAGATTCAAGACAATATACCAGAAGAGGTGAAATGTGAGATGGACCATCAAAAGATGTATGCTAGATTTAAAGAAAGGGATATATTTCTATGTAAAGTTGTCAAAGGAACAACAATAGAGCTGCAAACATAAGAAAGGAAGATTTATTGAAACCCAAACAGCAAAACGAAGGAATAGATATTTGCTTCCAATTAAACCTTATAAAGCTCCCGCATTAGGAAAAACCGTTAAGAAAGAAATGGGAATTAATAATACATGAGATGATTCGTGGAAAACTGTATCATTGACAACTTCCTGGGAGTACCTGCATTATTTGTAAATTCCAAGCAGCGAGCGACGGTGTGCCTGGTGAATTAAGCAACTTTGCAAACCATCCACATTGTTCGTGATAGTGTGCATTTTCAGAAGCTGCACAATATGCTATGTGAGTGGCTTTCTAAGAAATTCAATTGCACGAACTGTGAAGTATGTCGTGTTTATTACTTTGTGCAAAATTACTAAATTTTTTAGTATGTTGTTTGCTTAGAACATTCTGCATTTGAAGTTGAACGACTTGGGAAATAACATTGAAATATGTCATGTTCACGGAACATTTTGTAATTTCGCAATCTTGCTAGGATGATGTGTCTGACGAAAGGTAATGTTTCATAAACAGCAAAGAATGGCAATTGCTTTGAACATTGCACACTTTGACCATTCAGGCAGTATATGTGATTCCACAATTATTAAATGTTACTGACTGAGCAAAATGTCAGTTGCTCGAGGCACTATGCAGGCATACAAATCAGGCAATATTTCATAAGCTTGGATGATTCTTTTTTTGTTTAAGGAAGTGGCTATTTATCCGGCGGTCACAGAACTAAGCACATAATCTGTGCTATTTATCAAGTGGCTGGAAAAATAGCGCCAAATATTTGCTGTTAGACTTGCGGCCGACTAACTATCTGAAACTTCACTCCGGGATCAGGCTGTTTTATAGAGTTCAAGTACTACTTAACATGCGGCCAGATAGGGTGAAGGTGACCTTTATTGAGGTGGACATGAACAAAAAAGGGACTTCGGGGAATAGTAAAGTGGTGGCAATCTTTTTCTTTTTGTCCTCATTCACCTCGTTCACCTCCGGCTGACTTAGATCTCCTTTGTGCTGCCGTTACGTCTGATTTACGAAATTAGGGGCATATTATCAAGGAGGGCATTAAAATTATCGGCGCTTTAGCGATAGGAAACTGCCGCTAAAGCGGCGATAATGGGCTTGATAATATGCTGTAGAGAATTCCAATAGAAGCCCATGTTCACACCAGAACATGGGCTTCTATTGGAATTCTCTGCAGCATATTATCAAGCCTATTATCGCCGCTTTAGCGGCAGTTTCCTGCCGCTAAAGCAGCGATAATTTTAATGCCCTCCTTGATAATATGCCCCTTTTAGATTGCTGGAAAGACTATTGCGACCCTTATGGATCTGCCCCATGCCATCCAAGTTTTCCAAGATCCTGTGCAATCATAGGACGATTGGAAACAAATGTCAGGCCATAGGTTTGAACTAGTTTTCAAATATTCTTATTTCTCTCCGCCCCCTGGACCTTTCCCTCCTTCCCTATACACAGTGATACCCATATCCTAGATTTTCTTTCAGAAGTATTATTCATATTCATTTTTAGAGTATATAAGACAGAGTCTAACCATTTGGCTTTGGTGGGGACTAACTGTGATATCCAATTTCTACAAATGCTTCTTATTGCCATCAGGATTAGACAGAAGAGCAGATTGGTGTAGCTGTTTTGCTAACTTGTCCTCCAGACATTCTGGGGTGCCCGGCGAGGCCCAGACCGGTGCAAATCCACTATAGTATGGGAGCACCATTACCCCTCTTATCTGCGCCCAGGTAAAAGCCATCTCCTGTAGAACCTTTAGTGTCACCTTTTTATAGACTTTTACATTCCCAAATTTGTACAGAAACATGGATTCTCCCACTATCACCTCTTTCAAAATTGCCTTAAGCAAAGGACTAACTCCCAGGCCTTTCCTCAAGAGTAAGCACCTGCTGTTTTTCAGCTGAGATGCCCATGCATACAACTGGAAGCCTGGCAATTATAGTCCTCCCCTATCATGCCTCCTGCAAAGCTCCTTCCAGGAGATCCTTGCCCCCTGTGATTCCAAATAAAGGAATTTACTTTCCCTTGCAGCTTCTCCGGCCATTCTTTCTTACATTTAGGGGAATATTGTTGAAAAGAAAGGTGAATTTTGGCAACTTGATAATTTTTATCAAGTTTGTTCTTCCAAATATTGTTAATGGAAGATATGGCCAGCTCATCAGCAGTTTGCTAATCTCCCAGTACTCTGTTGAAATTGGATTCTGCAATCTTGTCTGAGTCTTGAGTCATTTTATTTCCAAGATATTTCCTGTCCTTTTATATAAGCTGGTTCCCCTCCCTCAAAGTTCCAAACTATTATCTTCATCTTCTGGGGTTTCAGCACATAGCCTGGCACTTTGCCAAAATCTTCAGTCAGCTGCTCAATAGTCTGGAGTGCCATTCATAAATTTGTTGTGTAGATCATCAAACCATCAGTGTATAGCGAGACTTTCTTTTACCAGCTATCATATCTGAATGGGGTTATTTCACTTTCCATCCTAAGCTTCCACGCCAGATATTCTAGATACTGATTAAACTACAAATGGGATTATGGGCAGCCCTGTCTTGTGCTCCTTTTTAAAAATTCTTACATTACCCTTTCATTGAGAAGGATTCTAGACAAGGGGGTTTTATAAATCTTCTGAATAACCCTTGGAAACTTATACCCCAGATTGTAGGGTTTCAGAACTACGTTCAAGTAAGATCAGTTAACCCTGTCAAAAGCCTTAGTGGCACCAAATGTTAAGAAAGTGAGTGGGACTTTAAGATCTGTGGGAACATCTATTGAGTTCAGCAACTAATTTTTCAACTAATGAAGGAATCCTCTCCTCATGAAGCATTTCTAATCTTCAAGGATTAGTTCACCCAACAACCCACTCAGCCTTCTGGCTAAACTGTTTGCAAAGATTTTGTCATCACTATTCAAGAGTGATATGGGATTATAAGATTCAAAAGAAGTGGGGTCTTTGTCTGGTTTTAAATTTATTGTGATCGTTGCCTCCCCCAATGAGTGTGGCAGAGGGGTCCTATCCGCTAGAATTTCTTCAAACAACCTAGTCATAAGAGGTACAGTTGAGCCCCCCAACACCTTGAAAAATTTGTTTGGGAGACCATCCGGCCCTACGGCTCTTCCCTTCTTGCATGCACTGATTGCCTGCCCGACTTCACTCTGTATGACTTCCTGATCTAAACACCACTTCCTCTACGTCTTTCTTCATCCTATGCACCACCTCTTGATCTAATAGGAGAGAATGGTCTAAGTCCACCACTTAAAAATTCGCCCATTGACCAATTTCTCCTCCAAAATAACTGCTTTGTGGTCTGAACTGTGTGTAACTACATGTTAGATGCCCTGAATGTCATAACTTAATGCCTAATCCACTAAAAATGAATCAATCCTGGAAGAAAGTCCATATTTTTTATTATGGAAAGTATATCCAGGGTGCGTTCCAGCCCTTATTCACTAAATTGCGCAAAATCCCATTGAACAGGGTTGGAGGATGAACAGGGCCAGAGAATGCTGTGGCTAGCTAGGGAACGGGTCATGGGAGTGCTCGTCGGTGGGCCTTACAATGAGTTAATGGACTCTGCAGCTCCCTTTTATCAGTGTGACGGTGTGAGATTGAAGCACTAGACGGTGTGGACGAGGTGAGCCCTCCCTCCTTACACACTTTTTATATGTTATGGCGGGCAACATGGACACAGCCAATGTCGAGGTTGAGCAGTGGAAGAGGGCCATGCTGGAGCTGAGGAAAGGCCATAAGGCAGAGGCAAGGATCTCCCTCCGAGGAAAGGGAGATAGCAGCAGCACCGGTACACTGCTTGCCCTGCGGTCAGAGTTTGGGGAGGAAGGGCAATGTATGCAGCGTATCCTTGAGGTTGGACAACCGAAATTGGGCATTGCCATTTTTACCTGTGAGCGAGTTGTGGTGGAGGAGGAGAAAAGCATGGCCCTTGATGGAGTGGCAGGAGCTACAAAGGTGAAAGATAGACCTGCTGTGAAACAGAGTGAGGAATGGACTGAAGGAAAAGAACAGGGGAAGAAGGATAGTTATTCTTTGAGGAGCTCATCAAGAAATCTGCACAAAGCCCCCCTGAGGAAGATTAAAAATCCCACCGAGCCAGTAAACTTTAAAGCTATGAGAGGAGGCAGGTGGGTGGGCGACACTACTTTCTTTGAGACAGATAGGCTAAGCCTAGAAACAAAAGCATTGTCTTCTGGGGCCAACAGGGTGTAGTGTAGTTCCTATTTCCCTTATAGGCTCTGCGCATTGGAATATACACTATAGTTTTTTGCATTGGACTAAGGTCAGTATGCTCCTATCGAGTACATTAAACTTAATTACTTTGTGTGCCAGCTAACTCAGACGTCACTAGAAACTTCGCGAATAAAAAAGAAGGGATTAGTATCTGACAACCGCATAAACATGACAACTTTGCTTCCCTTAGAATCGGAACTTGTCTCAGAATCGTGCAAACATTAGATAACAGTTTCACTCAGTCAATCGTACATGCTTAGTTTCTTCAGAGTTACACAGAAATGGAAAGACAGGCGTTTCAATAAAAGGATTTCTTGAACAGTCTTGTTTCTCGTGTAAGAGATATGAACTGTTACAATCTTTAGCCAGTATGCAAGATATAATACGCACAGCGTAAACAGTAAGAAGAAATAATACTTCAATAGCATTGTCTTTTAGCTATGACATATAATCATATACACATACATAAATAACACAGGCGAAAAAGTGAATACTCGTCTGATGCTTCTAAATAGTTCTACCCCAGTCTACCTAACCTAAGTGTAGTACGAGGTAAGAAGTAGGTGCTGTTTAAGCTATAGTTGGTATGAGCTAAGTTTGTATGCCAAGAGTCCCTCTAGTTTTCAGCTCCATACCTTAGAATGAGAGAGGAGGGAATCTCTTTTCGGGTCTCAAACTCTAACACCCCGCGAAGGGAGGGATGACAGTGTCTGGTCAATGCATCAGGCCGGGATATGGTCTCTTCCGATCTTGCAGAGGCGTACCGAGCAGTCAAGTCGTGCTGAGCCGTGCCGTGGTTTGTCATGGTAAAGGAAGGTATATTTATACTTAGAAGGTGTTTAGAAATGTTCCCATTGACGTAAAGTCGGGCAGAGGAAGACGTCATGGATGAAGCCTTAAGGAATAGTAGTTCATGCATAATAGATGAGTTCTTGGAGAAATCAATAATCCTAGCTAGGGAAAGTCCCGCTGGCTTAAGGATCTGGTTTCTAAGAATTCGTTGTGATGTGGGATGGACGGATGTAGGTGACCATGCCTGTATTTGGATAACATAGCTAATGCCTAAATAAGGACTGGGATTCTATGTCCAAATAGGGGCAATGCGAATTGTGCCTATATAAGGACATGATTTAGGGAAAACTATGTACGGGCATCTAAATCGAAACACAACAAGGGGGCAGGAGGAGCATTAAGGGAGCACAGCTAAAATGGTAAATAAAAATAATTCCCTTTCTCAGGTCCTTTTTTAAGATTTTGCCCAAAACAGCGATGACTAGAGGGGGAGTGGCTATTCCATGCAAACCCAGGGGGAATGAAGGCCAGTCTTCTGTACTAGTAGGCCCAGCAAGTGAAAGTTGAACAACCCCACCAGACTCAAACAGATACCAAATCCTAGCAGAGATGGAGGTGGGGAAGGCAGAAGGGCAGACGAGGAAATATGCAGGAGAGGCAGCAGGGGCATTCTCATCCCCAGCAGCAAGCAAAGGCCCCAGTCTGTCAGGAGTACAGTTGCTGAATGATAGTCAGGTCACAATGGGAAGGGCACCTCAAAACCCTACAGCCCCAATGAACACAGTGGAGTTGATGTTGCAGTCCTAAGCAGCTGAGGTTAGATGCATGTTCTCAACCTCTGAAACATATCAGAGATTAAAGAAGTATGTGAAGGGCTGGCTAAAAAACTAGATTCTCTGGTGTTGTGGACCCAGGTCCTGGAGAACTCAGTACCAGAGATACAGCAATAGCACTAAAAAAAGAAGAGGTAAGGTGCTTGAAACAAAGAGAAAGAGAATGCCAAGACAAGATAGAGTCTCTGGAGAATGGTACTAGAAGCAATAATCTAATATTTTTAAATGTACCAGAAGGATTGACGGTGAGGACATCAAGGTTTTTATTGTTAATTTACTCAAGCTAGGTGGGGTCTGGAGTATGTGGAGGAAGACTTGCTCAAGGACATACAAAGAGTCCACCGTTAGTCATTTAGAAAACATCCTAATAGGAGATAACCCAGAAGAATTTTTGTGAATTTCCTCACATGCTCCATAAAAGAACTGATTCTGGTAAGGGCGCAGAAGCAAAAATCCCTAAAAAGAAAAAGTTTGACTTTTGAGATAAGGTCAGACGTCTCTCGAGCAACCCTGAGCAGACAGTGGGAGCTGGGGAAAAGAATTGATGAATTTAAGAGATTAGGAGCCACTGCCCAGTCTAAATTCCCAGACACCCTTAGGGTAATGCATAACAATAAAAAAAGCATAACCTTAGGGTTTACACGGAGGCAGAAGAGCTGATTGAGTCTGCTTTGGCTTGTGTTAAGGTTTGTGTGTGTTTCCCCCTTTCCGACAAGCACCCAAAGGGATTCAGGGCTATGGGGAAGTATGGGAGGGTTCTCCAGGAGTGGGAAGGCAGAGGTAAAGGGGGGAGACTGGGTAGGAGCATTAAGTGAAAAATAGAAATAAAAAGTCCTCAGGAAACTTGCTTGGCACATAGGGGTTTCCAAACCATAGTGTCAAAGGTAATTACTAGTTATAAATGCCCCTTAGATCTGTGGAGAGATAAAAACTGTTCAGCTGTTCATATCCTTTCTTGGAATGTCAATGGGATCCGTATAAAATGTACTTGAGCAAGAATATTTCAATACTTGAGGGATTTGGCAGCCCAGATAATAGTGTTACAAGAGACATATTTGACTAAAATAGAATGCTCAGAATTGTTTGCTACACAGAAGTGGGTGCAACAGGTGGTGGGCTCGGACCAAATGTGTAATACTAAATGATTAGCTATATTGATAAAAAAGCAAGCAGAGGAAAGTATAAAAGAGAGTATATCAGACAATTTGGGCAGGTGGGTAATTGTGGCTCTACATTTAGATGACAGTAGATATATTTTTGTGAGGTATTATGGCCCCAATGTGGAGAACATACAACCCCTAAAGAATATCTTTTCAACATTATTAGATTTCACAACTATTATTATGACAGGCGATTTTAATGTTGTCATGGATAATAATCTAGATATGTCTGTCAATAGCAGCTAACATGTCTTTCAACATGCAATCATATATCAAATGCATGGTGAAACAGAGTAAATGTAAAATTGATACTTTCATAGCGCACTACTCACCCGCAAGGGTCTCAAGGCGCAGAGTGGTATCCATCTTGTAATGGTGATGTAGGAAAATGTGTGAAGCAGTTGAAAGTAAGTGCACATACAAAGATACATACAAAGGTAAGTACATGAATTAAGCTACTTTGTTTACAGATGAAAAAACAGTAAAAACATTTATGTTAATATAATATTAAAATAAGAAATGTAGGAATTATACTTCTGTTTCAGAAGCTTCAGATTATGGCACAATTATTTTCTGGTGCCGTCAAAGAGTTTTTGGTTGTTTGTAAAGAATAATGAACATGGCTTTACTGCATTTTACATAAATGTCATCTTCACTTTTTTATTTTTTAGAATACATTTTTATTTTTAGAATGCCCATGATCCTTCTTTTGATGCTTTTTGAGTGTTTGGCTCATTTTAGGCTTCCTATGGTAGGCCTTGTGCTAGTTTTTAGCTTAATTTAAAAGGGATTGTGCTTGCTTACTATTTCAGCTCTGCAACCTAGAAGCAGTCAACAAGCAGCTGCACAAATGGACTGCAGAGAGATAGATGGTATCTAGACCACAAAGAGAGGGAGGCACTTAGAGTAAGCAATTGTTGCTAGGGGTCACAGAGCTTTGGTACACTTGCGGGAGGCAAATTGTGTGAGAAGTAGTGATAGGACTTCTGCGGTAGAAGATAAGTGACATCAGGAGGCAAATAAGCAAAAAATCTGGGTAATTTACGAGAGGAGTGCCTAGTTACAGCATGGGTTTCAGGCTTAGATGCTTAGTGATGGAGCCACAAGGACATAGAACGCATGGGTCAGGGACAAGATTATCAGGATCAGATCATGGAGGACTAGGAACATTAAGAGCTTTAGGACTGAGGGCTGTGGAACCAGGGGCCCAGAATAAGCAATGAAGATGAGGCGGTCAGTACCAAGGATACCAGGAGAAGCAGGACCACATCAAGGAGGATTAGAACAATAATGACCAAAAATACTGGAAACAGGACTAGAAGTGCCAGGAGGACCATGATGTTAGGACCAGGGCCCGGAGACTCAAGCAGACCTGAAGAATCAGGGCCTCAGCGTAGCAGGACCAGGGTGACAAAGATCAGGCAGACCAGAAAAGCTTAAGCTAGAAAGACTAAGGATGGACTTGGATATTCAGGAGAACTAGGACGAAAATGACCAGGCTGAGAAGGACCCAAACAAAAAGAATCAGGACCAAGAAGCCCAGACCACTAGACTAGGAGAGCCAGCACTTTGAAGGACAAGAGGTACATATGAAGAAGACTAGCAGAATCAGGAGACCCAGGAAGGGTCAATAAAAGACAGGGCCAGGATCAGAACATGCCAGGAAGGAGCAGAGCTGAGAGGAACAGGGCAAAAAATATTATTTGGATAGCTCATGATTCTTATGCTATCAACTCCTACACATCCCATTGACTCCCACTGACCTCAGTTTGATCCATTCTTGTCATGGGAACTAGTCCCAGCCACACAAGTGGCAACACCCGCACCACTTTATTTCGCTCTAAATGCAAAATCCTTGAAGTTAGGTGGACTTTCTAACCCCCCCATGGGGGGCATATTTGGGGAAGCTTCCAACAAGCCTCTTACCTGCCCCGGGGGGGGGGCAGAAAGACACTATTGCCCTTTCTGGGGCAGGGTTAGGGCTCAATGCCAGATTACCACCTCACCCTCCTTTTGTTTGTTGTGGCTTTATTTTGAAATGGTTGGTGTTTAGTGGCTTTGGGTAAATACCTCTACCCACCCCTGGGGGGCAAAAAGTCTTTTGGGCCACGGGGTGGGGGCGACCATGATCCCATGCTGGGGGAGTGCTTCCCCCCAAAGCAAAGACTGCATGAATGCAGACTCTGGTATCTAGTCGGTGGGAATATTGGACTGTCTCCTTTTGAGTGGGATCATGGCAATGCTGATGGTGGGAAGTCACCACCCCTATGCACCTTTCCTCCTAGTGTCTAGTGGGCTTTCTGCCCTCTGGGGGGCAGATTGTTGGGGGAGAATGACTGTCACCACTATGTTTTTTTTAATAATATCCTGGTGTCTACTGGGCTTTCTGTCCCCCCTGGGGGGGGGTCAGAAATTTGGGGTAATCACACTCAACCGACCCAACCACCTACCAGGGAGCAGGAAGACTGTTGAGCACTTTTTGAGGTGAGGGCATGGCTATGCCCATGGTAGTCAGCTCCCACCCATATATTTTTTTAAACAAAAACATTCCCTGATGTGAATTGGGCTTTCTGCCCCCTGACCCTCTAAGAGGGCAAATTGGAGGTAAGCACCTCAAAACAGCCCCCGGGGAGGTCAGAAAGACTGTTGAGTCCATTTTGGGTTGGGGGAATTGCCATGCCCATGCTGGGCAGCCCCCACCCCAAAATTCATTTTTAGGTCTCGGCTAGCGCGGGCTGCGCACATGCGTAGTCTCGCTGGTGAGATTTAATGTTTTTAGGTATATTCTGTAAGGGGCTTTGAGCCCCGCCCCTCTTTTCCATTGGCTGGCGTCACCGTTTATGCCAAACAGTGGCCAGCAATTGGAAAAGAGCTTGTTGTGACGTTTTCGTTCTGCTTTTTGAGCCGTCCCACTTGGACGGCCTCGCCTGCTTTCCTTCTGAAGTAAAAGGTTTCTTAACTTTATGGGGCCAAACACATGGCCCCATAAAGATAAGAAACCTTTTACTTCAGAAGGAAAGCAGGCGAGGCCGTCCAAGTGGACGGGCGAAAAAGCCAAAAGTCTACGTCATGGCGAGCGCTTGTTTTAAAGCTGTTGTAGTAAGTCCCGTGAGTGACGCGTCAGAGGTCCCTGTATTCAGAGCACTTGTGATCGGAGGGTTTGGTGTTGATTTATTCTCGTCTCCTTCTCAAATAATCATACAATGTCCCGTGCAACCAAAGGGCTTGCTATTTAAAAACCCCACTAGTAAAGCAGCTGCCTCAGTGATTGTTTTATAATGTAAACATGTTTATTGCAAGCGTGCGGCAGCCAAGTTTAGACACCTGCATTTGATTTGATTTAATTTTGTGGCATCTGCTTGCATTACACAAAGAGAAGCAACAAAAGCCCCGCCTGTTGGGTTTGTCAATTCTTGATACATTTGTGATTTTAAGGGCGCACAACTGAGTTAGAGCTGTAGGGGCACATGAGCTGTGTGCCCACCCTCTCTCCCTCACACTGGACAGAACACACGTCTATGAGGTTGGCAGGACAAGTGCTGCCTGCTCCTGCTTCTTGGCGCTACATTTGCAGTTTTCTATAGCGCGACCTCGACCCTAGGGTATCGGAGCGCTTTACTTGAGCACCAGTTGTGTTACACGAGGACACATTCATCTGTGCTTCGCAGGGGGGGAATTGGTGATTTAGCCAGAATCACAGGATGTTTAGAGTCATTGCCGAGACTCGAACCTACCCGATCCTCCGCTCCGAAGTCGTCCGCTCTGGGTGTTAGGCCACATCCTCCCCAGTTGCCTGTGTGGCTGAACTCTACTGCCACGAGGCGCTCTCTTGCCACAGGATGTAGAAACCACAGCAGACCAGGTGTTAACCAAGCGATGAGGGCAAGAACAGGGGCTGTGGGCATAAGAGCACTGTCCGGCGCCCCTGCCACTGCCCACCCTTGAATAATAGAGTGAGTGCCCCCCACTACCCTGGTGACAGGCCCTGGTGATGGAGGGCAGAGGTCAGGGCTGCAGAGCGCCTCCTGCTGGGACATGTTACAAACTGGACAGAGCGCACGTCTATGAAGCTGGCAGGACAAGCGCTGTCTGCTCCTGCTTCTTGGCGCTACATTTGCAGTTTTCTATAGCGCGACCTCGACCTGAGGGTATCGGAGCGCTTTACATGAGCACCAGTTGTGTTACACGAGGATACATTCATCTTTGCTCGGCAGGGGGGGAATAGGTGATTTGGCCATAATCACAGGATGTTTAGAGTCATTGCTGAGACTCGAATCTACCCGATCCTCTGCTCCGAAGTCGTCCGCTCTGGGTGTTAGGCCACATCCTCCCCAGGTGCCTGTGCGGCTGAACTCTGCTGCCATGAGTCGCTCTCTTGCACCAGGATGTAGAAACCGCTGCAGACCAGGCGTTAACCAAGCGATGAGGGCTAGGACAGGGGCTGTGGGCATGAGAGCACTGTCCGGCACCCCTGCCACTGCCCACCTTTCAAGAATAGAGTGAGTGCCCCCCCACCCCCCACTGGTGACGCTCCCTGGTGATGAAGGGCAGATGTCAGGGCTGCAGAGTGCCTCCTGCCGGGACACGTTACAAACTGGACAGAGCACACGTCTATGAGGCTGGCAAGACAAGCGCTGTCTGCTCCTGCTTCTTGGCGCTACATTTGCAGTTTTCTATAGCGCGACCTCGACCCGAGGGTATGGGAGCGCTTTACATGAGCACCAGTTGTGTTACACGAGGACACATTCATCTTTGCTCGGCAGGGGGGAATAGGTGATTTGGCTAGAATCACCAGATGTTTAGAGTCATTGCCGAAACATGAACCTACCCGATCCTCTGCTCCAAAGTCGTCCTCTCTGAGTGTTAGGCCACATCCTCCTCAGGTGCCTGTGCGGCTGAACTCTGCTGCCACGAGGCGCTCTCCTGCAGGAGGATGTAGAAACCACTGCAGACCAGGCATTAACCAAGCGATGAGGGCAAGAACAGGGGCTGTGGGCATGAGAGCACTGTCCGGCGCCCCTGCCACTGTCCACCCTTGAAGAATAGAGTGAGTGCCCCCCACGCCCCTGGTGACGGTCCCTGGTGATGGAGGGCAGAGGTCAGGGCTGCAGAGCGCATCCTGCTGGGACACGTTACAAACTGGACAGAGCGCACGTCTATGAGGCTGGCAGGACAAGCGCTGTCTGCTCCTGCTTCTTGGCACTACATTTGCAGTTTACTATAGCGCGACCTCGACCCATGGGTATCGGAGCACTTTACATGAGCACCAGTTGTGTTACACGAGGACACATTCATCTTTGCTCGGCGGGGGGGGAATAGGTGATTTGGCCAGAATCACAGGATGTTTAGAGTTATTGCCGAGACTCGACCCTACCCGATCCTCCGCTCCAAAGTCGTCTGCTCTGGGTGTTAGGCCACATCCTCCCCAGGTGCCTGTGCAGCTGAACTCTGCTGCCAAGAGGTGCTCTCTTGCACCAGAAAGTAGAAACCACTGCAGACCAGGTATTAACCATGCGATGAGGGCAAGAACAGGGGCTGTGGGCATGAGAGCACTGTCCGGCGCCCCTGCCACTGCCCATCCTTCAAGAATAGAGTGAGTGCCCCCCACCCCCTGGTGACGGTCCCTGGTGATGGAGGGAAGGGGTCAGGGCTGCAGAGCGCCTCCTGCTGGGATATGTTATAAACTGGACAGAACGCACGTCTATGAGACTGGCAGGACAAGCGCTGTCTGCTCCTGCTTCTTGGCGCTACATTTGCAGTGTTCTATAGCTCGACCTCGACCCGAGGGTATCGGAGCGCTTTACATGAGCACCAGTTGTTTTACACAAAGACACATTCATCTTTGCTCGGCAGGGGGGGAATAGGTGATTTGGCCAGAATCGCAGGATGTTTAGAGTCATTGCCGAGACTCGAACCTACTTGATCCTCCGCTCCGAAGTCGTCCTCTCTGGGTGTTAGGCCACATCCTCCCCAGGTGCCTGTGTGGCTGAACTCTGCTGCCATGAGGCGCTCTCTTGCACCAGGATGCAGAAACCACTGCAGACTAGGCAGTCTGTTGTTGATAGATGCTGAGAAGGGAGATAGAGAGGGTGAGGTGGTCTGGTTCGGAGCATGTGTGGTTTGCGTTAGATTGCTGGTGCTATTGAGAAGACGAGGTCATAGTTGTGGCGTTTGAAGGTGTTGGTTGAGCGATGTGTTGTACCGTGTTGACTGTGTCGATGAGGTAAGTGAGGGTGTCTCTTGTGTTTTTGAGGATGATTTACGGATGATAGCGAAGCCTCCTCCCTTCTTTTGTGCACAGTCCACACGACGGCTGCTGTAGCTTGTGTGGAGATGGTTCCTAGGATGTGTGATGATGTGGGTGTGCGCCATGTTTTTGTGATGAGGAGGGTGTCAAGCTTGTCATAGCTGATGCGATCTGCGACGTCTGGTGCATGGAGTATGCTGAGTGAGCGTTGATGAGTATGAGTTGGAATGTGTGTTCTGTAGTTAAAGAGGTGTGTGCAGTAGTTAGTGGGGCGTGTACAAGGTTGTGTATGTGTAGCGCCAATGCTATGCGAGTGTCTGGCTTGTCTGTATCTTGGTGTGGGGGTTGATGGTATGCGGGGCTGGGTGACGCACAGGGGTTTCTGGCACAAACAGTCAGTGCTTTTGTCTGAGTCTGCGCTTTGCTGGGGTGCCCAGGGGAGTTGAATGAAGTAAGGAGAAGGCAGGAAGTGATGTCACTTCCTGTGCAGATGAATGATGGGAAGTGAAGTGATCTCCTCTTGTTGGCTTCTCCTTTTCAAGTTGGTTTTGGTGCGATGCCAGTAATGTTGCTTGCTGAGGAGATTAGTGATGGGTCATTTCTATGTGGTGCCTCTGTGCAAGATAAACCTCTCTTTAAAGTTTATAATCCGTACTGTCAATTGTAAGCAAGTGGAGAGCCAATTGCTCCTATAATCTTCTTAGCTGAGGCCTTTGGGCATCAAATACTGTTTTTAAGTCGAGCCTGGGCAGTACTTGCGCTGCTCTGCGAGGCATGCTGTATTCAGCTATGGACTTGAAGCTCTGCCCACTCTCTGCCCATATTTTTCATTGGCTTGTGTCATTGTCCACAAGCTGCCTTTCTTAAGTATGTGTGAAGTGCTAACAAAGTGTGAGTTTGTGTTTTCCCTGCTGCATTTGCATCAGGTCTGAGGCTCCTGACTGCTCCCAACCAAGAGACTCGAACAAAAGGAGGCCTACACACTCACTATATACATGCATACATATATATGCATATATATAAAGATATATAAGTATACATATGTCAATATATATATATGCATATATCTTTCCACATTTATATGTGCATATATATATATGCATATATATATAGATATATATATATACATGTCAATTATCTACTGGCGGTCGCCAGTAGATAGTTATAGTTAAGACCGAGTTTCCATAGGAAATCTGAAAATTCTATTTTGAATAACTGGCGCCGGTTGACTTATCTTCGTGAAATTTTCAAAACTAATAGGGCGCTCCGCTCAGCTCCTACCCTGAAAGTCTCGGGGTGATTCGTCAAGCGGGGGCTGAGAAAAAAGGGGGGTCCCAAAAAGCGTTTTCCCCATGCATTTTCCCATAGGACCTTTAGTCGAAGGTACAGCCCGAACGGCTGAACAGAATTACTTGAAATTTGGCAAAGAGGTAGTCCTCAGGTCAGGCATGTGCCTTTTGCATATATGGTGTCAATCTGTTCAGTAGTTCCTGAGAAAATCAAAAGTAAAATCACTTATATATCTGGGCGGAGCCTAACCACACATCTCACCGTGAGATCTGATTGGCTGTCAGCACTTCATCCAAGAAGTGTTGGCAGCCATCTTGGAACCAATATACATGATAGCACCTCATTAAAAAGCATTGCACTTAATAGAAGGTTTTAAGACTTTAGTTACATTATAAATCATTTGTTGATGGTACCATACTCATTTTAGGAATTGTGGTGTGTTCTATGGTGATTTTACCATGTGAAAAAGCCTTCTGCTGTGATATCATGAATCATGTTTGAGAGAAAACTATTTTGTCATGCTTTTCCCACAGAGGTTTGGAAGGTGATCTATAAGCTAAACTGAGAGCATATTTTCTGTAAATTCACATTATCTTTCTCAGTCATGTGAGAATGAAGTCTGACATTCTCAGTAAAACATGTACATCCAACAAGGGCAGAGACTGTCAGTTGATTCCTTTGTGTTCTACTGCAGCTTCCCAGAGTGTTCTAAAGAACAACTAGAGCGCTAACAGTCCTACTTATGACAAACGTATGGCACACCTGAAGCCATCTTGGTTGGAATAAAGTGGTAACTCTTAAAACATTTAATTTAAAAAGGAACAAAACGAGGGGGTTCATTTTGCCATAGAAAGTATGATTAGTGCTGCAGAAAGAAAAATTAGGGCACATTTTGAGTGACTTCTCAAATCCTCTTCTATTTCATTAAAAAATTCTGACATGCAGACTGAAACATGCACTTTCAATACCAGCAGCAGACTTCCCTGGTGAGCAGTAGCTTTACTACAGTGATCTAATAAGAAACTAGAGTGCTAACATTCTGAATTTATGGCAAATGTGTGACACATCTGAATGCCTTCTTGATGGAATCAAAGTAAAAAACTGAAAGTATTTCCTACTGAGGAGACTGTAGTAAATGAGGAAATTAGGAAACAGCATAACAAATAAGTCTCCCAAAATGGCCAACAGAGACAAAAGAGCCCAAATGTAGCCCAAATATCACCCAGATGTAGCCCAAGTATAGCCCAATGACAGAATGTCCCAGAGTGTTCTAACGAACAACTAGAGCGCTAACAGTCTTACTTATGACAAAAGTATGGCACACCTGAAGCCATCTTGATTGGAATAAAGTGGTAACACTTAAAACATTTAATTTACAAAGGAACAAAATGAGGGGCTTCATTTTGCCATAGAAATTATGATTGGTGCCGCAGAAAGAAAAATTAGGGCACATTTTGACTTCTCAAACCCTCTTCTATTTCATAAAAAAATTCTGACATGCAGACTGAAACATGCACTTTGAATACCAGCAGCAGACTTCCCTGGTGAGCAGTAGCTTTACTACAGTGATCTAATGAGCAACTAGAGTACTAACATTCAGAATTTATGGCAAATGTGTGACACATCTAATGAACCATGGAGGACAGGAGGAAGGGGATAGGGGCATGGGGGATAGGGGCATGGCATGTGGACAGGCAGGGTGGAGGTGGCAGGGACAGGTTACAGTCATCTGACAATGCTAGGAGGGTGTGAGGGGAGTGCAGCTCAACAGAACACTCAGAGTAGATAGGAGTGGCAGGTCCATGGAACATGGTGGCCAAAAAGGATGGAGCAGGGGCATGCACAAAGAGGGCGGGGGAAGGAGAATAGGGGCGGCAAGCTAAGCACAGAGGCTAAGCAGGAGGTCAATGATGGGCCATAGAATTGGGCAATGGAGGGCAGGAGGAGTGGACTGGTACATCATGCTAAATGGAGGGCAGTGGCAGCACATCAGACCATGCATGGCAGGAGGGAGGAGGCTAGTCCGTGGATTCAGACAACAGAGGATAGGGAGGAGGTGGATGGGACAACAAGCTAACTGTTCAGAGAAGGTGGGTATTAGGAACTTTATTGTTTTTAAAATGTGTGTCTGTGCGAACTACTTAAAATATGAACAAGTATGCAGCATAATCTCACTTTTATTCAGGAAGAAGAGGACGTTTGTGACTGTGACTCCGGGCTCACTTGGCAGAAACACCACCTGACCCTCCACCCCATCGCAAAATGTAATGCCCGTGAAAAGGGTAGGTGGACGCAGTGTTATATAGAACATAGTCCTGGGAGCACGATTGAAAATGAAAACTAGATATATGGTATAAACTATGAACCAAAAAGTGTGATATAAGATGAACCGGGGCGTGAAATATAATATGCAATACATTGTGCGCAATGACAGATTCATTGGAGAGCGCAAGATAGCACAGGCACTAGTGTGTGCTATGCGATATGCGCCTTGGAGTGTAATATGCACAGGGCAGTGTTGTGTAACCCAACTAGTCTCTAAAGTTGTAATATAAAATATGTGCTGGGGAGTGTAACGTTGCATATGCACTGTGACAAAGATATGGATCCCAGATTGTAATATGTATGGCATAGCACTGTGCGTTATAACATAGGCATTGAGGAAGGCAAGTTAGATGGGGCAATATAACCCGTGTGAAGGCAAGTGTGGCATGACATATTCACGGGGTGGTGTTACAGTGCACATGGGCTAGAGAGTGTCATAGCATACGCACTAGCTGGTGAAATACAACACAGAGGTGTGAGGCACTCGGCGGGCACTGGTGGGTGTAAAACAGCATTGGGCTCAGCCAGGAGCACACTGTGACTCTCAAGTGAGGTTCGTCTCCTTTCCAGAGAGTAAAATAAAAAGTATTATACATGCGGCGGTGGATGTGTGTTTTATTAACCGTTAGGGGGGTTTCTTGCATAGTTTGGTCGAATTTTTGTCGAATCCCCTTTGAATGGCTTGGTGTGCGTGTATATTAAATGTGCCCGTCAATAGCTACCCATGTTTGTATAAATAAACGCCAAGGGTGTCTACTTGGAGAGTACCCACCGGCGGGGGCACCGGGATTAGGCACGGTAGGGCGTCGGACACGTCAGAGCTTCACTAGCGGTGTAAATACATTCCATGTGGATTCATTCTATGCATAGTCGCCTTTTAATGAATATCACGCAAATCGTCATGGTGATAGGTAAATAGGGTTTGTCCAGCATGTCCTAGGTGTTTCTATAAATATATATTTTTTAAAAATAATAAAAAGCAAAGGCTGGCCCCGGGGGATGGGGTCCCTGGGGCCATAAGTGGCCTGAGGAGGGGGGCAACGCAGCCCCCTCCTAAAGAAGTAAAAAAAAAAAAAGGCCATGACCCGGGGGTTGGGGTCCTCGGGGCCGATTAAGGCCTTGGGAGGGCCAAATGTATTTTTTTCAACAAAAAAAGTTAGGGTGCAGGCCCTGGGGGATGGGGTCTCCAGGGCCAGTAAATTAGAAAAAGAAGTTGGGGCCACACAGCCCTCCTTCTTAAAAAAATAAAATAAATAAAAGACCGGCATCGCGCCGGAGGCCACGCCCCCTCCTTGCAGCACTCTGCAAACGCGCCCCCTGGCCAGTTGTAAGTTGGGGAATGAATTCCCCTTCAATACCGAGGGTCCCTGAGGGCCAACTAGCCCAACAGGTATCTCCAGTATGCGCCAGGGAGCTGCGTTGCAGACAGGTGTTCTGAGGCCACGCCCCTTTTTTCCCCTCTATGCAACGCAGCTCTTGGCGCTTACTGGAGGTACCTAGTGGGCTAGTTTGACCCTAGGGACCCTTAGGATTCAAGGGGACGTATTCTTTCAACTTAGAACGGCCACAGGGCGTGTTTACACAGTGGTGAAGGGAGGGGACGGGGCCTGAGGTGACGTGTGCAAACACGCCCTGTGGTGCATTTTAAGTTGGGGAAATAATTCCCTTTCAATCCTGAGGGACCCTGGGGTCCAACTAGCCCACCAGGTGCTTCCAGTAAGCGCCACTGCTTTGCTTTGCAGAGAGGTGGTGCAGGCTGTGCCCCTTTTTACACCTCTCTGCAATGGCGCTTACTGGACGTACCTAGTGGGCTATTTTGCCCCTAGGGATCCTCAGGATTCAAGGGGACTTAATCTCCCAACTTAAAAAACAGCCACAGGGCGTGTTTGCACAGTGGGGAAGGGAGGGGACAGGGCCTGAGGTGACGTGTGCAAACACGCCCTAAGGCACGTTTTAAGTTGGGGAAATAATTCCCCTTCAATCCTGAGGGCCCCTGGGGGCTAACTAGCCCACCAGGTGCTTCCAGTAAGCGCCACTGAGCTGCATTGCAGAGAGGTGGTGCAGGCTGGGCCCCTTTTTACACCTCTTTGCAATGGCGCTTACTGGACGTACCTAGTGGGCTATTTTGCCCCTAGGGATCCTCAGGATTCAAGGGGACTTAATCTCCCAACTTAAAAAACGGCCACAGGGCGTGTTTGCACAGTGGGGAAGGGAGGGGACGGGGCCTGAGGTGACGTGTGCAAACACGCCCTATGGCGCGTTTTAAGTTGGGGAAATAATTCCCCTTCAATCCTGAGGGCCCCTGGGGGCCAACTAGCCCACCAGGTGCTTCCAGTAAGCACCACTGCTCTGCGTTGCAGAGAGGTGGTGCAGGCTGTGCCCCTTTTTACACCTCTCTGCAATGGCGCTTACTGGACGTACCTAGTGGGCTATTTTGCCCTTAGGGATCCTCAGGATTCAAGGGGACTTAATCTCCCAACTTAAAAAACGGCCACAGGGCGTGTTTGCACAGTGGGGAGGGGAGGGGACGGGGCTTGAGGTGACGTGTGCAAACACGCCCTATGGCGCGTTTTAAGTTGGGGAAATAATACCCCTTCAATCCTGAGGGCCCCTGGGGGTTAACTAGCCCACCAGGTGCTTCCAGTAAGCACCACTGAGCTGCGTTGCAGAGAGGTGGTCCAGTCCGTGCCACTTTTTACACCTCTCTGCAACGCAGCTCTGTGGCGCTTACTGGAGGTACCTAGTGGGCTAGTTGGACCCTAGGGATCCTCAGGATACAAATGAACTTAATCTCCCAACAAAAAACGGCCACAGGGCGGGTTTACACAGTGGTGAAGGGAGGGGACGGGGCCTGAGTTAACGTGTGCAAACAAGCCCTGTGGTGCGTTTTAAGTTGGGGAAATAATTCCCCTTCAATCCTGAGGGACCTTAGGGGCCAACAAGCCCACCAGGTGCTTCCAGTAAGTGCCACTGCGCTGCGTTGCAGAGAGGTGGTCTAGACCATGCCCCTTTTTACATCTCTCTGCAACGCAGCTCTGTGGCGCTTACTGGAGGTACCTAGTGGTCTAGTTGGACCCTAGGGACCCTCAGAATTCATGGGGACTTAATCTCCCAACTTAAAACGGCCACAGGGCGTATTTACACAGTGGGGAAGTGAGGGGATGGGGCCTGAGGTGACGTGTGCAAACACGCCCTGTGGCGCGTTTTAAGAGGTAGTTTTAATCCCCTGCCCTATTATATACTAGGGCCTTACAGAGGAGGTCATGCTGATCACAGGGGGACCCCAACGCATAGTGTTCCCTAGTGTATGTAGGTATTTTCACTGTATTCTGAGTGTCTTTTAACATAGCACTGGCTCTAGGACTGGTTAGTCAGACTCAGTTACCACCAGTATCCGTCTGAAAAAGTTGAGGGTACAGGATGATTTTGCAACAAGGCTTATTTCTGCTCTTCTGTTTGTTCTTTCTGCACGTTATCCTTCTTCCTGCACTTTTCTTCGTCTTTGAGGACTTCTGTTGCATCTTTCTGCATTTCTTTTCTTTCTTTCTGTGCGTTGTTTCTTCTTTCTTCACATGTCCTATCTCTGTAGGCATAGTTAGAAATTAGCATTTAAAAAACCTTTGAAATTCACAGAAAAACCATAGGTTTCAGGCACGTTATAGTTAGGAATTAGCATTTAAAAAACCTTAGAAATTCACTGAAAAAACTATAGGTTTCAGGGGCGTTATAGTAAGCTGGACTTTTCAGTCATACAAAACCATTGAAATTCCCCTGTTATAGTTAGTTCAGCTAACTATAACTCGCGCGCCCACAATGCACTGCTGATGACGTCACATAGTACATCACTCATGACATGGTCAGTGACATCACTCATGACATCACTGATGACATCTCAAATGACATCACTGATGACATCATCCTTGCTGATAGAGTGACAGACCTCCTCTCCCCCTAATATAACCTTTGATACCCACATTCAAAAATAGAAACTAAAATTTTCAAAACAATGGACATACCAATATCAGTTACAACAACCTATTCAGTAATTCTAAGATCCACATACACATCCACTCATTCACCAACAGTCCTATACAGTCACTCATACATGTACTCACTCATCATATGTACTCATACACCTATACATCCTGTTA
The DNA here is from genome assembly GCF_964204655.1 of Triturus cristatus. Lineage (NCBI taxonomy): Eukaryota > Metazoa > Chordata > Amphibia > Caudata > Salamandridae > Triturus > Triturus cristatus. The sequence continues at coordinate 746,308,962 of NC_140583.1, forward strand.
CACAATGCCACTCATCCATAGAGTTACTCACACACATAGTCACTCATGCTAATAAAGAATCAAACATCCATTTACTTGCATATACAGTTATACACACACCACCACACTTACTTCTACAGAAACTTACACATACTTAGTCTTTTAAACAATCACTTATAGAAACACATCATTATTCATTCAGGAACTCTTTCAATCTCTCACTCTCACATATACTCACTTGTATACACCAACAGTCACATATACTAGTTTAAAACATATGTAGTTACTCATAAAGACACTATTGAGACAGTCATTCATTCACTAACACACCCATGCACACACTCATCCGCCCATACAGTCCTGCACACATGCTGTCTTCAAACCAAACAGTGAGTCACTCATTCATGCACCTATGCACTACGTAATACCCCCCACCGAACCATACAGACACTCAGACACTCATACTGATACTCAAAAAACCAACTAATAACCTATATAGACACTCATGTAGCTACTCACCAACCCATGCAGCCAATTATACACAAAGTGAGAGACTGATACAGATATTTACATATTTAAACATTACTCACTAAGCAATGTATTCACTAAGATACACTTAATCAGTCAGTTATACAATCAATTTTTCAAAAACAAATCATCCATTTAGACACTTATATACCCATTTATTCTTCCATCGACCTTGAGATATACATATATAAAACATATGTAATTTTCAGAAAAACACACATTCACTGGATGATGTCATCAGTGATGTCATTTGAGATGTCATCAGTGATGTCATGAGTGATGTCACTGACCATGTCATGAGTGATGTAATATGTGACGTCATCAGCAGTGCATTGTGGGCGCGCGAGTTATAGTTAGCTGAACTAACTATAACGGGGGAATTTCAATGGTTTTGTACGAGTGAAAAGTCCAGCTAACTATAACGCCCCTGAAACCTATGGTTTTTTCAGTGAAATTCTAAGGTTTTTTAAATGCTAATTCCTAACTATAACGTGCCTGAAACCTATGGTTTTTTCAGTGAATATATATATGCATAAATATATATATATATATATGATGTATCGTCCCTATATACCAGCATAGTGCATAAGGATGGCTTGGCAGCGGTGAATTATTACTTATCAAAAAGGGACGAACATTTTTCTGATCATACCAATATGCTTTTGGAAATGTTGAAAATTTGTCTTAACAACAACATATTCATGTTTAATAATTTGATATATCGACAGCTCCAAGGAGTAGCTATGGGGGCCAGCTTCTCTCCAAGCTATTCATGCCTGCACATGGGGGCCTGGGAGGAGCTGGTCCTCAGAACAGAGTACAAAGATACAATGTACTCCAATGTTATAGCATGGTATCGATATATAGATGATTTGTTTGTGGTATGGAGCGGTACTAGAGAAGCAGCTGTTGATTTTGTGGGTTTGATAAATACAAATGATTACAATCTCAATTTTACAGTTAATTTAAGTCAGACTAATGTCACGTTTTTGGACACTGAAGTTTATATCCTTAATGGGGCTATTGAAACCAAACTGTATAGAAAGGAAACAGCAGGCAATACTATTCTGCACGCTGCTAGTGCACACCCCCAACACCTCATCACGAGCATACCCTATGGTGAGATGCTTCGGATTCGCAGGGTCTGTAGTAACCAAATTGAATTGGAAGCGGCCCAAGCATCTAGCAAACTCAGATTCCTACAACGTGGCTACTCCATTAAAACTATTGAGGGGGCCATCAGTAGATCCCTAAACAAATCTAGACAGGAGCTACTAAATAAGTATGACACCACGATAGATAATCAGTCTACTAGTCAATCCAAATCTGAACCTCAAAATGATTTCAGGATTATAACGGGGTACAGTAAACAACACTCTGACCTTTATCGCATATTCAATCGAAATTGGTCCATTCTTTTAAGTGACCCCATTTTAGGTCCAACTTTACCTCGTAGAGCGACTATAACTTTTAGTCGGGCATCCTCTTTGAAAGACCACATTGTCGACACTAATCCTGAGGTGATGGAAAAAACCAGTTGGCTCCAATCTAATGGGGGTTTCTTTAGATGCAAAACATGCAAAGCTTGCACACATGGGGTCAACACTAAATTTTTTAAAGATGGTTTTAGTGACAGAAAATACAATATTGAGAAGGTTTTAACTTGTAAAACTGAATACGCTATATATGTGCTCCAATGTACGTGTGTAGGGAGCACCAAGCTGGAGGTACATAAACGTATCCTTCAGCACCTGAGGGCCATTACGAACCAGGACAACACCTACCCGGTGGCGCGACACTTCAAAGATGTACATCGTAGTAATAACAAAGATTTAACTTTTTGTGTTATTGACTCAGTGCCACCAAGTAGACGTGGGGGGAATCGAGAAGCTAAGCTAAGACAGATGGAAACTAGATACATACTTCAGCTAAACTCTAAATCCCCGATTGGTCTTAATGTTACAGAGGATTTGCACACCATTTTACATTAAAACCTTCCTATGTATCTATATATTCATATATTCACATATCTATATGAGCTAAAAGAGGGCAATAAATAGTATCAATGCAATTCAAGTCTGGCTACATGATTGGTATCTAATGTGCCCATTAGTGGTTATTACTAAGAGGTTTTTTTATGTGGGATATTATTTTTACCTTTTTGTAATCTATTTATTGTTTTAATGTAGTAAATAGTCACCAATCTTGAAGATTTTTTTAGCCAGTGCTTAAAATGTTCAAACAGATTGTATACCGCACTATTATCACATATATTTGTGCGGTTGGTATGGGTAACTATACTGAACTACTATTTCCAACACACTCTACTCTCTTTTTAAATTACTGTAGCCCCAACAAATGAGTTTCATCAAGCACCCTTACCTTTTGGAGGTCTATTATTCTTTGATCTTGGGTGAACACCGATTTGGGTATACCGATTTTCAAAACCCCTGGATGACAGATTATTCCATCATTGTTTGTATTACCTGATATTGTTCCAATATATTTTATTCTATGTTATAGACTGGAAAGTTGGGTCTAAGGTCGCAAAATAAGGTATCTGCAGCTGGGATCAGCTGTGGTTATCCTTCCCTACTTGCACTTTCATTGCACTGAGTTTTTAACCATATCGTCAATGTTTATAAATGTATTTTTTATATATTTTATAGGTTGTCATGTATAACAGTTTTTAATGCATTATGATTGAGTGTTAAATTATTGAATATAATGTTAATTTATTGGCATTTGTTTGCACTCAGCATACTTCCTCATACTAGCGCACTATTGCAGGGATCTGCAATTTGATGGGTTCTAGGATCAAGATACATGGAGGTTTTTTGGAGTACTATTGGGGATTTATCCCATTATTTGACTACATAATACTCCAAAAAGATAGGCATTCTTGTGGGTATTTTACCAATCAGTGTATACCTTTATATATGGCAAGATTACAATGTATACAACGCAAACTTTTGTTTAGTATATATTTGCACATCAAGCACAAGTCTGTTTTCCCTTTCCATGTTTTAACCACATCACGTGCTAAGTAAGGTTCTTCCTATTTAAGGAAGTGATGTATTTTCACTTGTTGTCATGTGATCAAGGCTCAGGGAGAGCCGAAATGTTATGACGACATCGATGCAGTTGAGCGAATAAAACTCTTTGCACTAAAGAAGGTGGTCCGTGTTTGTGTTGTTGAGCGGAGGCTACGAGGAGGCAGCCCTGCCAGGGATACAACTGAACTGATATATATATATATATATATATATATATATATATATATATATATATATATTATCTACTGGCGGTCGCCAGTAGATAGTTATAGTTAGGACCGTGTTTCCATAGGAAATCCGCAACATTCTATTTGGAATAACTTTGGCGCCGGTTGACGAATCCTCGCGAAATTTTCAAAATAGGTGGGGCGCTCCGCTCCGCTCCTACCATGAAAGTCTCGGGGGGATTCGTCAAGCGGGGGATGAGAAAAAAGGGGGGTCCCAAAACGCATTTTCCCCATGCAATTTTCCATAGGGACCTTTAGTCCAAGGTACAGCCCGAACGGCTGAACAGAATTACTTGAAATTTGGCAGAGAGGTAGTCCTCAGGTCAGGGAAGTGCCTTTTGCAGGTCTGGTGTCAATCTGTTCAGTAGTTCCTGAGAAAATCAAAAGTAAAATCATATATATATGTGGGCGGAGCCTAACCACACATCTCATCCTGAGATCTGATTGGCTGTCAGCACTTCATCCAAGAAGTGTTGGCAGCCATCTTGGGACCAATATACATGATAGCACCTCATTAAAAAGCATTGCAGTTAATAGAAGGTTTTAAGACTTTAGTTACATTATAAATCATTTGTTGATGGTACCATACTCATTTTAGGAATTGTGGTATGTTCTAAGGTGATTTCACCATGTGAAAAAGCCTTCTGCTGGGATGTCATGATTGAGAGAAAAATATGTTCTCATGCTTTTCCCACAGAGGTTTGGAAGGTGATCTATAAGCTAAACTGAGAGCTTATTTTCTGTAAATTCACATTATCTTTCTCAGTCATGTGAGAATGAAGTCTGACATTCTCAGTAAAACATGTACATCCAACAAGGGCAGAGACTGTCAGTTGATTCCTTTGTGTTCTACTGCAGCTTCCCAGAGTGTTCCAAAGAACAACTAGAGCGCTAACACTCCTACTTATGATAAACATATGGCACACCTGAAGCCATCTTGCTTGGATTAAAGTGGTAACTCTTAAAACATTTAATTTCAAAAGGAACACAATGAGGGGGTTCATTTTGCCATAGAAATTATGATTAATGCTGATGAAAGAAAATGAGGGCACATTTTGAGTGACTTCTCAAATCCTCTTCTATTTCATTAAAAAATTCTGACATGCAGACTGAAACATTCACTTTTAATACCAGGAGCAGACTTCCATGGTGAACAGTAGTTTTACTACAGTGATCTAATGAGCAACTAGAGTGCTAACATTCAGAATTTATGGCAAATGTGTGACATATCTGAATACCTTCATGATGGAATCAAAGTAAAAAACTGAAAGCATTTCCTACTGAGGAGACTGCAGTACATGAGGAAATTAGGAAACTTCAAAACAAATAAATCTCCCAAGATGGCCACCGGAGACAAAAGAGCCCAAATGTAGCCCAAAATCACCCAGATGTAGCCCAAATATAGCCCAATGACAGAAGTGGGCAAAACACTTATTATTTTGTGTTTTTGCAGTTTTATATAGTGCAGACTTGTCAGGTATTGGAGCTCTTTACATGAGCATTGGTTACATCACACAAGAACAAATTCATTTTGGTTGTAGACATGGGGAGACTAAGGGATTTGACCAGAATCACAGAATGTCGAGCTGAAGCAGAAACCCCAACCTGGTTCCCCAGTTGCAAAGTCTGCAGTTCTGGAAGTAACACCACATCCTCTCCCCTAAGTGCAACATTTAATCAAGTGGTCAACTGGATAAAAAAACATAAAGATAACAAATAATTTAAAAGTGCTTTGTCGCTATTTGAAAACTCAGAAAATATGTCCTTATTTTAGTCTTTTAGAGCACTAACCATAATTTTGATGCCAATAAGACCCTCTCATATATGTAATTTCTAAAGGAAATGCTCTAGGTATTACAGTTTTGATTACATCAAGATGACGTCAGGCGTTCCACACTTTTGTAATAAATATAGAATGTTAGCAATCTAGTTGTTCATTAGGATACTGTTGAGAGGCAGAGGCCAGGGGCACGGACTCTGAAAATTGAAGGCAGGTAGGAGGGTGCAAAGGCAACAATTTAACCACACTGAGCAGGCAGGAAGGGCCGTGGCAGCACAACAGACTATGGAGGGCAGTGGAAAGGGGGGCAGGGGCAACAAACCAACAATACAGGACTTGCAAGAGAGGCTGTGGCAATGTAATAGACCATTGTGGGCAGAAGGAAGAGGCAATGGTAGTACAACCATACATGCCAACAGACCCGATTCAGCCAGGAAACGTCCAATGTTTTTAAGCTCAAATTGGCTTTATTTGATTTGTCTCCTGTCTACAATCTCCTCTTTTTCAATGTAACTCAAAGGGGAAAATCAATACCCCAGTTTTTTTTCAAAATCTCCCTCTTACCAAGTTCAAAATGTTCGCAAGTATGGTACATTGGATCATGGAAGGAAATGGGGTAGGGACATGGACTTGGATAACAGAGGACAGGAGGGACATGGAGAGGTGCGCCAAACTGACCCTGCAGGGCAGGCATCAGGGTTTGCAGCAGCACAATACACCACACAGGGCATACGGGACGGGAGTGCAGCACAACAATCCATAGAAAGCAAGTGGGAGGGGACAGGACCATGCACATGGACAACAGAGAGGCAAGAGGCAATGGTAGCTAGCTGACCATAATGGACAGACAGGAGAGAAAGCTGCAGCATAACAGACCATAAAGGGCAGGAGGGACGGATCAGGGGCATTACAATGGAACAGACAAGCCAGGAGGGAGGGAGTAGGGGTCTGCACATGTAAACAGAGGGCTGGGGGCAAGGGGGCAGGGCAGGAGCAGCAAGATAGCCATGGAGGTCAGGCAGGATGGGCACTAGAAGCAAGACACGTCATGAAGAGCAACACTGAGACTGTGATGGCATACTCACATACCATGGAGGGAAGGTGGGAGGGGGTCAGGGGCAGCTAACTGATCACACAGGGAAGGTGGGAGGGGCCATGGCAGCACAGAAAACCATGCATGGCAAGTGGGAGGGTTAGTTGCAGCACAATGGCTATGATGGGCAAGAAGGAGGGTGCACGGGCATGCACAAAGGACGATGGAGGATAGAAGGGAGGGTCAGGATCTGTGCACAGACAAGAAAGTTCAGGGGAAGGGGCCTCACAACAGACCGCACGGGGCAGGCAGGAGGAGCAGTTGCAGCACAACAGACCAGGGAGGGCAGAAGGGTGTGGCAGTACAATGGACCATGTAGGACAGGAGGAAGAGGATAGGGGCATGGCATGTGGACAGGTAGGGTGGAGGTGGCAGGGACAGGTTACAGTCATCTGACAATGCTAGGCAGGTGGCAGGGGAGTAGCAGCTCAACAGAACCCTCAGAGTAGATAGGAGTGGCAGGTCCATGGAACATGGTGGGCAAAAAGGATGGAGCAGGGGCATGCACAAAGACATCGGAGGGCAGGGGGAAGGAGAATAGGGGCAGCAAGCTAAGCACAGAGTTTAAGCAGGAGGTCAATGATGGGGCATAGAATTGGGCAATGGAGGGCAGGAGGAGTGGACTGGTACATCATACTAAATTGAGGGCAGTGGCAGCACATCAGACCATGCATGGCAGGAGGGAGGAGGCTAGTCCATGGATTCACACAACAGAGGGTAGGGAGGAGGGGGATGGGGCAGCAAGCTAACTGTTCAGAGAAGGCGGGTATTAGGAACTTTATTGTTTTTAAAACGTGTGTCTGTGCGAACTACTTAAAATATGAACAAGTATGCAGCATAATCTCACTTTTATTCAGGAAGAAGAGGACGTTTGTGACTGTGACTCCGGGCTCACTTGGCAGAAACACCCCCTGACCCTCCACCCCCTATCGCAAAATGTAATGCCCGTGAAAAGGGTAGGTGAACACAGTGTTATATAGAACATAGTCCTGAGAGCACGATTGTAAATGAAAACTAGATATAGTGTATGGTATAAACTATGCACCAAAAAGTGTGATATAAGATGAACCGGCGTGAAATATAATATGCAATACATTGTGCGCAATTACAGATTCATTGGAGAACGCGAGATAGCACAGGCACTAGCGCGTACTATGTGATATGCGCCTTGGAGTGTAATATGCACAGGGCAGTGTTGTGTAACCTAACTAGTCTCTAAAGTTGTAATATAAAATATGTGTTGGGGAGTGTAACATTGCATATGCACTGTGACAAAGATATGGATCCCAGATTGTAATATGTAAGGCATAGCACTGTGCGTTATAACATAGGCATCGAGGAAGGCACGATAGATGGGGCAATATAACCCGTGCGAAGACAAGTGTGGCATGACATATTCACGGGGTGGTGTTACAGTGCACATGGGCTAGAGAGTGTCATAGCATATGCACTAGCTAGTGGAATACAACACAGAGGTGTGTGGCACTCAGCAGGCAATGGTGGGTGTAACACAGCATTGGGCTCTGCCAGGAGCGCGCTGTGACTCTCAAGTGATGTTCGTCCCCTTTCCAGAGAGTAAAATAAAAAGTATTACACATCCGGCAGTGGATGTGTGTTTTGTTGACCGTGATGGGGGTTTCTTGCATAGTTTTGGTCGAATTTTTTCGAATCCCCTTTGAATGGCTTGGTGGGCATGTGTATTAAATGTGCCCGTCAATAGCTACCCATGTTTGTATAAACAAACGACAAGGGTGTCTACCGGGATTAGGCACGGTAGGGCATCAGACATGTCAGAGCTTCACTAGTAGTGTAAATACATTCCACGTGGATTCATTGTATGCATAGTCGCCTTTTAATGAATATCACGCAAACCGTCATGGTGATAGGTACGTACGGTTTGTCCAGCATGTCCTAGGTGTGTCTATAAATATATATTTTTTAAAAATAATAAAAAACAGTGGCCGGCCCTGGGGATTGGGGTCAAAAAAATATAATTAGGAGACAGGCCCTGGGGGATGGGGTCATCAGGGCCAATAAATTAGAATAAGAAGGGGAACCACACAGCCCCCCTTCTTAAAAAATTTAAATAAATAAAAGACTGGCATCGTGCCGGAGGCCACGCCCCCTCCTTGCAGCACTCTGCAAACGCGCCCCCTGGCGAATTGTAAGTTGGGGAATTAATTCCTCTTCAATACTGAGGGTCCCTGAGGGCCAACTAGCCCAACAGGCATCTCCAGTATGCGCCAGGGAGCTGCGCTGCAGACAGGTGTTCTGAGGCCAAGCCCCTTTTTACACCTCTCTGCAACGCAGCTCTGTGGCGCTTACTGGAGGTACCTAGTGGTCTAGTTTGACCCTAGGGACCCTTAGGATTCAAGGGGACTTAATCTCTCAACTTAGAACAGCCACAGGGCGCGTTTACACAGTGGTGAAGGGAGGGGACGGGGCCTGAGGTGACGTGTGCAAACACGCACTATGGCACGTTTTAAATTGGGGATATAATTTGCCTTCAATACTGAGGGCCCCTGGGGGCTAACTAGCCCACCAAGTGCTTCCAGTAAGCGCCACTGAGCTGCATTGCAGAGAGGTGGTCCAGGCCGTGCCAATTTCTACACCTCTCTGCAACGCAGCTCTGTGGCACTTCCTGGAGGTACCTAGTGGGCTAGTTGGACCCTAGGGACCCTCAGGATTCAAAAGAACTTAATCTCCCAACTAAAAACGGACACAGGGCGTGTTTACACAGTGGTGAAGGGGGGGGGACGGGGCCTGAGTTAACGTGTGCAAAAACGCCCTGTGGCCTGTTTTAAGAGGTAGTTTTAATCCCCCTGCCCTATTATATACTAGGGGCTTACAGAGGAGGTCATGCTAATCACAGGGGGACCCCAACGTATAATGTTCCCTAGTGTATGTAGGTGTTTTCATTGTATTCTAAGTGTCTTTTAACATAGCACTGGCTCTAGGACTGGTTAGTCAGACTCAGTTACCACCAGTATCCGTCTGAAAAAGTTGAGGGTACAGGATGATTTTGCAACAAGGCTTCTTTCTGCTCTTCTTTTTGTTCTTTCTGCACGTTATCATTCTTCCTGCACTTTTCTTCGTCTTTGAGGACTTCTGTTGCTTCTTTCTGCACTTCTTTTTTTTCTTTCTGTGCATTTTTCCTTCTTGCTTCACATTTCCTATCTCTGTAGGCATAGTTAGAAATTACCATTTAAAAAACCTTTGAAATTCACAGAAAAAACCATAGGTTTCAGGCACGTTATAGTTAGGAATTAGCATTTAAAAAACCTCAGAAATTCACTGAAAAAACCATAGGTTTCAGGGGTGTTATAGTTAGCTGGACTTTTCACTTGTACAAAACCATTGAAATTCCCCCGTTATAGTTAGTTCAGCTAACTATAACTCGCGCGCCCGCAATGCACTGCTGATGACGTCACATATTACATCACTCATGACATGGTCAGTGACATCACTCATGACATCACTGATGACATCTCAAATGACATCACTGATGACATCATCCTTGTGATAGAGTGGCAGACCTCCTCTCACCCTAATATAACCTTTGATACACACATTCAAAAATAGAGACTAAAATTTTCAAAACAATGGACATACCAATACCAGTTACAACAACCTCTTCAGTAATTCTAAGATCCACATACACATCCACTCATTCACCAACAGTCCTATACAGTCACTCATACATGTACTCACTCATCATATGTACTCTTACACCTATACATCCTGTTACACAATGCCACAAATCCATAGAGTTACTCACACATAGTCACTCATGCTAATAAAGAATCAAACATACATATACAGTTATACACACACCACCACACTTACTTCTACGGAAACTTACACATACTTAGTCTTTTAAACAATCACTTATAGAAACACATACTTATTCATACAGGAACTCTTTCAATCTCTCACTCACACATATACTCACTTATATACACCAATAGTCACATATACTAGTTTAAAACATATGTAGTTACTCATAAAGACACTATTGAGACAGTCATTAACTCACTAACACACCCATACACACACTCATCCACCCATACAGTCCTGCACACATGCTGTCTTCAACACATACAAACAGTGAGTCACTCATTCATGCACCTATGCACTACGTAATACCCCCACCGAACCATGCAGACACTCAGATTGATACTCAAAAAACCAACTAATAACCTATGTAGCTACTCACCAACCCATGCAGCCACTTATACACAAAGTGAGAGACTGATACAGATATTTACATATTTAAACATTACTCACTAAGCCATGTATTCACTATGATACACTTAATCAGTCAGTTACACAATCAATTTTTCAAAAACAAATCATCCATTTAGACACTTATATACCCATTTATTCTTCCATCGACCTTGAGATATACATATATAAAACATATTTAATTTTCAGAAAAACACACATTCACTGGATGATGTCATCAGTGATGTCATCAGTGATGTCATTTGAGATGTCATCAGTGATGTCATCAGTGATGTCACTGACCATGTCATGAGTGATGTAATATGTGACGTCATCAGCAGTGCATTGCGGGCTGAACTAACTATAACGGGGGAATTTCAATGGTTTTGTACAAGTGAAAAGTCCAGCTAACTATAACACCCCTGAAACCTATGGTTTTTTCAGTGAATTTCTGAGGTTTTTTAAATGCTAATTCCTAACTATAACGTGCCTGAAACCTATGTTTTTATTCTGTGAATTTTATATATATATATATATATATTATAAAACCTACTGGCGGTCATCAGTAGGTAGTTATAGTTAGGACCAAGTTTCCATAGAGAGAGCATTTTTTGTTTGCTTATAACTTTGGCGTCGTTCGATGAATCTTCATGACATTTTCCAAACTAATTCTTTGTTCATATCAGCTCCTATGTTGAAAGTTTGGGGGTGATTCGTCAAGGGGGGCCCGAGAAAAAATGGGGGGTCTCAAAACGTGTTTTCTCCATGCAATTTCCATAGGAAACTTTAGACAAGGCTACAGGTCGAACGGGTGAACGAAATTACGCCAAATTTGGCAGGGAGAAGGGTCTTGGTCTAGAAAGTATGCTTTTGTTTATTTGGTGTAAATCTGGTCAGTAATTTTGGAGAAATATGTAAATTTACAGATATCGGTATTTGGGAATTCTGCCATCTGATTGGCTGAGGCGTTACGAGCACGAGCTTGCTGCTTATTGGCTGCAAGCGGTGTGAGTGGTTGCAACTAGGAAGTGTTGGCAGCCATTTTGTGATTCTGTTGAAGTGAGTAAGGGGAAAAAAGGGCAAAAAAAGTAGGCAAGAGGAGGGTAGGAGCAATGTAACCTCTGTGGGGTGTTTAGGGTGTGCTATACAGGGGTGCAAAGAGAACTACTCATCCCTACCGGTCTGAAAGTGCTGGGCTACGGCAATTAAGTGAGGTATTGCCTAGAGTCTGATGCTGCTAAGGTGAGCTGCTGCGGGACTCGGGGATTAAAGCGTGAGCCCAAACTGTGTGTCTTATGCTGTCCGTTGCACCACACCTGTGGAAGTAGTGTCAGCATGTGTTTATACCTACTAGGACGAACTACTGACCCCTACTGGTCTGAAAGTGCTGGGGTTCGGAAATTATGTGAGGTATTGTCTAGAGTCTCATGCTGCTAAGCTGAGCAGTTGCCGGACTCGTGGATGAAAGAGTGAGTCCAAACTGTGTGTCATATGCTGTGAAGTCATGTGCTTTGGCCGCTGTGCCACATCTGTCCAAGTAGTGTCAGTATGTAGTTATACCTACTCGGAGGAACTTCTGTTTCGAACATAGTAACTTGTGTATGGTGCTTAGGGGGTGTTATACAGGGAGTGCGAAGGTAAATTCGCACGTATCAAATCAATTTAGTATTTGTAAAGTGCAAACTACTCACTCCTACGGCTCTGTTGGCACTGGGGGCATAAGCTGAGCTGCTGCCGGACTCGGGGATAAAGCCGCTGAACTACTGACCCCAACCGGTCTGAAAGTGCAGATTACGGAAATTAAGTGAGGTATTGCCTATAGTGTCATGCTGCTAAATTGAGCTGCTGCTGGACTTGGGGATGAAAGCGTGAGTCCAAAGTGCATGCCAAACATCCATGCATGCCAAAAATGGGCATCACCATGACACTCCTGATCGTGGGTCAACAGCGGGCGCACACACCCGTCGTAATCCATGTCAGCTACCCACACGTTGGAGAGGCACTCGTCCATGCACCTCTCGGATAGGCATGTGCGACATTGCAGTACAGGTTGAACACTGGTGACGTCCGCAATGCAGAAGCTCAGCCGGTAAGTGATCCGCAGCACTGCCAGAGGCAGTGCACCCAGGACATGCAGCAGATGTGCGAGGTATAGGTGGACGTGAATGGAGTCGACCATGTGTTCGGGATGCCCTGCTATGCGTCAGTGGCTCTGCTTGTAGCTGCACTGGCTTGCCGTGTGCCAGTCTTGTGGATGAAATGGCACAGCTTGGTGCAATGAGCCGGGTCTGTGTGCAATGGGTGCAGGGCAGGGTTGTGATGGGAGTACGTGTGAAGGCCATTTTACGCATGCTAACTACGACAAAGGACTTTTGAGTGTGGGATGTGCACTCGTTCTCAAATCGGGCATTGCGTAGTTTGGGAGACGGATGCAAAAATTATTGTATCTGTCAGGGGGGCTGGCCACTTGCAAGTTACTTCTCGGAGCAGCAGATGTGTTAGCGCAAGATAGCTCAGACAAAGAACCTTTCATCCTTACAGTAACTTCTCCAGCTGCATTCATACAGGATGTGTACAAAGGCCGGTCGTGGGTGTTGAGGGATGTCTGCGACCCTGTTCATCATGGATGAGATGCCCAGCACGTGGCACATGGGCGGGTTCACTGTGTGTTACATTGCCAAACAGCTGCTCCTCCCTCCCATGAGCTCCCACACTTTTGTGCACTGCGCCGTTGTACCCCGTGCACTCCTACAGCACACCATTGTAATGCCTATTTGTGCATGTCCTGCGGCATTCCAATGACACCGTGACTCTGCAGTTTGGAGGTGGTGCATACCACTTTACAACATCGACTGCTGCGGCCCTTGTGGCGGCCACACCAGGACACAGAGAGATACTTACTGCACTTCTTTCACATGGACATGTGTGAGACACCCCGTTCCCTTTGCCGCTTGTGCATGCGTGCTTAGCTACATCTCCAGGCTCACTGCCAATGCTGAGGTGACATGGTAACGTCCGCTGAAGACAGCACACTGTGATGTTACAGGGCCCGTGCCTATCATGCTAACACAATGACCACACGGACACACTTGCTCAGATGCGGGTTCTGGGGGCGTTGGGTTGTTGCGATGAGTGTTATGGCCCTCATGGGTATCCGTGTAACATGCTCATTGACTCTATGGTACCTGTTTGGTGTTCAGGTGTGGCTCTTGGCTGTGTTCCCTTTCATGCTGCAGGTAGTCGTCCTACTTAACACCAGCAGAAAGCAGGTGTAAAATCTCTGGTGCTAACGCGGTTTCTCACCGGAATTTGTTTCGCATTGCAGTTTTTGCCTTTTGTTGTGAAAGTTGTGATGTGGTTTTTTCGTGTACAGAAAAATAAATGAACTGGGCATTGTATCCCGTCAAGATCTAGCACCTGACCTACTATTCCCTATCAATAAAAATACAATGAGATTTCTTCATTGATTTTGTGTGTACACTGTAAATGCATCCACTACCACAGTGCAATTCAATACAGGATTTTAGTATTTAGAATAAATCGCAAAGGTGCACCTTGTGTGTTTTTGCACGGGAATGCCTACTCTGCATCTCTTTATCAGCACTTTAATGCAACTATAGGTGAGATAAATCTAACACACTATTCAGAAGCTGGTGCAAACTGCAGACATCACCAGTATTCCCACGATAACTGCCCCAAAATTTAACACCATGATGGACACCACTAAATAACAGTAATAAGAACGGGAAAGAGTCACACAGCGCTTAAGTAACAACCAAAAACTTTATTGAATTTTTTTTTTCAAACTTCATTTTTTTGTAAACTTATATATAAAGGATAAACTAAATTTAACCAAATGAACACAAAACAACAAGGCGGAAGACTCCTGTTGGGACAATGAATCTCGACGACACAGCCTGGAAAACAAAGCACAAAATAAGGACGTGTGTAATGTGCATATCAAAGGAATGAGACAGAAGAGAATGAAAAAAAATCCAGGGAGAAAAAGAGAGGGAAGGAAAGAAAGGGGGTGAGAAAGGGAGAAGGGAGATAGAGAAAGAGAAGGAAAGGAAGGAAGAGAAAGCTCTGCGGCCCGGCAGATCTCACAGATGTCGCTGAGTCCGGAGTCATGAATGGCGGAGACCACATCAGCTTCTCCGTGGCCGACAGATCTCACACATGTCGCTGAGTCCTAAGTCGTCAATGGCGGAGACCACATCAGCTTTTGGTGCAGCTAACCCTGTGCAACGCAAGTCAGCGCCACGTGGAGGTAGATCGCTGACGGCCATACAACTTAAGGTGCGACTAACCCTGTGCAACTCAAGTCCGCGACATGTGGTGGTAGGCTCCTGATGGCCATACAGCTCAGGGTGCGACTAACCCTGTGCAACTCAAGTCCGCGCCACGTTGTGGTAGGCCCCTGACGGCCATACAGCTCAGGGTTCGACTAACCCTCTGCGCAAATTTGCATGGACTCTTTAGGATTGAGACCCGTGGAGCGTCCGCCATCCAGTCACCACCGGCAATAAAGGATGTGACGTTGTCAATGCATTACATTTGCGTGGTCACATGGCCTGTGACGCATGTGCTGGATGGGTGTGGTGTGTGTACAAACATGTTGTCAACTAGACCACTGACCTGCACACTAACAGTGAGTACCCTTGCGACAGGTAGCAATGTGGGGGTGTGAAAACGTGTTTTCTCAATGGATTTTCCATAGGAAACTTTACACAAGGCTACAGGTGAAACTGGTAAACGGAATTACGCCAAATTTGGTAGGGAGAATGGTCATAGTCCAGAAAGCGCGCTTTCTTGCATCAAGTGAAAATATAAAAGAAATGTCCCGGGGGCAATTTAATAACCGGATCTCTGTCTGTGCGAGATAACCCTTTCACGCTCCCTCTTCTCAACTTTACCACTTCGCAGCTATGCAGTTAGAAGCCAGTCCGTCGGCTTGCAGCTCTCTACCTTTGCGAGCTAGTACGCTGCTGTGCTTACACCTCTGCGAGCTACTACGCTGCTGTTCCTTTGGGAGCGGATGGCTCATAGTACTGCGTCTGTGAGTCAACCGGACGGGCCGCTGGTGTCCCTTTGCGAGCCTGGGTGCGAACTGTTCATAAGTCACACTACATAAGCATTGAAAATCCATTTTGTGATTCAGTCCGTCAGCTGGCATCTGTCCGAGGCATTTCTGAAAACATACCGGAGTTCTTTCTGTGAGAAATACCCCTTTCATGCTGCCTCTCCCCACATCAGCAGGTAACACACCCTCTTCCCACATTACCAACATACCCCCAACAACCTTCTTGGGCACAGAATTGTCCCTGTGCGGTTGGACAAACAAGAATCTTAGTCATGTATAGATATATATATATATATATATATAACATTTTATTTAAACAAAACACCAACAAATAAAACTGAAGGGAGTCTGGTGCTGTGGTCGCTGCCACGAAGTTGGGGTCACTGCCAGTCAGGACTCAGGACACAGTTCCACATATGGGATCGGCTTGTATTGAACAGGGTTAGTGGCACCACGTGTCGCGCCTTGTGTTGTACAGGGTTAGTGGCACCACATGTCGCCGACCTTGCATATGGAAATATCCCTAACTGATCAAAGGGAGTCTGGTGCTGTGGTCGCTGCCACGAAGTTGGGGTCACTGCCATTCAGGACTCAGGACACAGTTCCACATGTGGGATCGGCTTGTGTTGAACAGGGTTAGTGGCACCACGTGTCGTGGCTTATGTTGAACAGGTTTAGTGGCACCACGTGTCAAACATTCGAATTGCAAGCTCTGTTGCCTGCAGTGTAGACTGTTATTGAGTGTTTGTTTGCACTTGAAGATGAATTTGGTGATTGTACTAATGCTATAACTGATATAAAAAAAGTTCTTGAAGCAAGGATACTAAAAGGATATTATGTAGGTTTTAAGCCTGTGATAGTTACTTGCCTAGTGGACTCTGTAATTAATGAATCAACATTTAAATTTAATTGTGAGCCCTACTGACCGCAGTGTAGGCGTATCTTGAAAAGATGAAATATGTATAGAATACACTGTCGAAATGTATGAGCCTGTGATGCTGCTGGGTTCGGACGGGCCGCACTGGGATCTATGTCTCTCTCCTCCTGCGTCATTTACAATCGCAACTGTATCTGAATTGTGAGCCCTGCTGACTGCAGTGTAGGCCAAAGGTAGCGGTGAGCAAGGGCCCACAGCCACATGCATAGGTTGGTGGCCCCAACGGCATGCGTAGTTTATGTTCAGTGGCACCACATGTCGCCGGCCTTCCATATGCAAATAAGCTTCATTAATCAAAGGGAGTCTGGCATATTTTTCATATATATCTATGCCAAGGTGTATTGAAGAATGAGTGGATGTAGAAGTGCCTGAATGGATTATTTAGTAGATGCATGACTGACTGTATACGTCACTGATTGAACGTATGTTACTGAATGCATGGGTTAGTGACTAAACTGTGTGAATATCTATATTAGTCTCTCAGTTGGTGTGTAAGCAGGTGCATGGGTTGGTGAGTAGCTACATCAGTGTCTATATGGGTTATTTATTAATTGTATGAGTATCTGTATGGGTGTCTGAGTGTCTATGTGGGTGGGCGGGGGTGTCTGACTCTGTGCATACATGTCTGAATGGCTGATTTACTGGTTGTATAGATTCAAAAGTGCATCTCGGAAGGGCTGTATGGGTACCTGACTGTGTGTACAGGTATGTTGATTAGTGACTTGATGTCTCAGTTGTATATTTGTGAGTAACTATATATGTTTTTAGACAGTATATGTGAGAGTTGGGGTGTATAATTGACTATGCGTGAGAGAGAGTGATTTGAAGAGTGTCTACATACATGAATATGTACTTGTATTAGTGATTGTATAAGAGAGTAAGTATGTGTTAGTATCTATATAAATAAGGGAGGTGGTGTGTGTATAAATAAGTCAGGTGGTGTGTATATATCTGCATAGGTGAGTACATGGGTGTGTGATTGATTTTTGGCATGACTGAGTAGATTTGTGAGTAACTCTATGGATCTGCAGTGGTGTGTGAATGTATGTATAGATGTATGAGTAGATATTATACTTATGTAATCATGAGTGACAGCATGTATGAGTGACTGTATGAGTGTATGTCTAGCTCACTATATATAGATAGGAATCAGTGGATGGGTATCTAGTATCTGGTATTGGTGTGTCTATGGTTTCGAAAATGGTAGTCTGTATTTTAGAGTACGTGTATCAACGTTCATATTAGAGTGTGAGGACGTGTGTCAGACTATCACGTGGATCATGTCATCAGTGATGTCATCAGTGATGTCATTTGAGATGTCATGAGTGATGTCATGAGTGATGTCACTGACCATGTCATGAGTGATGTAATATGTGACGTCATCACCAGTGCATTGCGGGCATGCGAGTTATAGTTAGCTCAATTAACTATAACGGGCGATTTTCTCTGGTTTTATATGAGTCAAATGTCCAAGTAACTATACCGTCCCTGACACCTATGGTTTTTTCAGTGAATTTCTAAGGTTTTTTAAATGCCAATTTCTAACTATAACGTGCCTGAAACCTATGTTTTTTTCAGTGAATTTCAAAGGGTTTTTTAAATGCTAAGTTCTATCAATAACGTACCTGAAACCTATGGTTTTTTTCAGTGAATTTCAAAGGTTTTTTAAATGCTAATTTCTAACTATAACGTGCCTGAAACCTATGATTTTTTCAGTGAATATATATATGCATATATCTATCCACATATATATGCACATATATACATATATGTATACACTAAATAAACATTACAAATGCAACAGGTCTCGCATTTGAGAAAGTTGAAGTAGTTTTATTAAAGATATCATCACTATATATACATATATCCATCCCAATATCACTAAAATATGCTTTTATACATGTATAGATCTGTATATGTATGCACAGTATGCTATTATATACCTATATACATATATAGACCAACATGTTTATGCACATATATACACACACAATACATATGCATATCTAAATACCGAAACCTCTAAATGCATGCATAAATATGCATATTATGTATATTGAAACCTGCCAACACAATAATAAGAACACTTCTAAAAAGAAACACCATTTACAAAAAAAAAAAGCTCTAACTTGGACAAAGACGAGACCTGTTGCATTTTTAATGCTTGTTTAATTATTTTCCCAGGTGTCTAGTGGACTTTTTGCCCCAGAGGGTGCAGACTGAGCGTGATCATATCCAACCACCCTCCCAGAGGTTGGTGGTAGAAATACTTTTGTGTCCCTTTTGGGATGGGGGCATGGTCATGCCCATGGTGAGCAGTCCCCACGCCTATATTTATTTGTATATGATTTTCCCTGATATCTAATGGGTTTTCATCCTCACCTGGGGGTGGCAGATTGTGGGTAATTACCCCCAATTCCTCCACAGGGCAGAAAGAGTGAGTTCTTTTTTGGGTAGAGGGCATGGCTTTGCCTATGGGGGGGCAGCCCACACCCCTTTTTTTTTGTTTCCTGGCTTCTAGGGGGCTGTAGGAAGGTGGGCTATTAGTAGGTGCAGGTAGGTATCTACAGCTAATACTAATACCACAATTGCTCATAAGGGCTGGTCAGGTCTCAATAAATTAATCCTTGCTCAACCCGTGATAGCTTGGCAGATGAGCAGTCAGTCTTAATTTAGGAGACAGGTGTGTAAAGCATTTAATATCACCAACACAGTAAATAAGCAAAATACAAAACAAAATAAAAATCTCATCACCAATTTAAAACAATAGAGAATATGTTTATCTTTAAAATGACACCAACATGACAACAATCCAATGTAGGGAACCAGAGAAATACATTTTTGAAGTTTAAATAAAAAAGTGCTTTCTAGTGCTAAAATTTGTAAAGTGAAAACGGCGACTATATGGTCACGCTGAACCGGGACAAAGTCAAGATTCAGGCCGACCGCAATGGCGTGCGAGTTGGATACGATCAGCGGTTGGGCCCAGTCAAGTTTTTACCTTCTGACGTAGTCACATTTTTTAGCAGATTTTGCATCGATGATGGCGGGCTGCTGCAGCACAATGGGGAACAACCTTTACAACGCAACTTTTACAACGCACTACCATTACAACGAAACGGTTACAACGCGAGTGCATTGACAACGCAGGACATTACAACGCAAGTCTTTACATCGACTTGCACTAGATGGCTTGCTAACATTAAAAATAGTGTAGTTTACTATCCCAACACCTTCCCTACTGTTACGTGGACTGGAGTTGGAATAGTAAATTACACTTTTTTAATGTTAGCACACCATCTAGTGCAAGTTGATGTAAAGACTTGCGTTGTAATGTCCTGCGTTGTCAATGCACTCGCGTTGTAAAACTTTCGTTGTAACAGCATGCGTTGTAACAGCATGCGTTGTAACGTCATACATCCCAGCGCAATGCCTCGGTGAGCCCTGGAGGTCTTTGTCTTCATCGTCAACAGAGAGGGGCTCCAGAGATTTTAGCGGGACAAACCAGTGCGATCAGCCCGAGTCATGTTTCGATGTCACCTGCTTGACTTCTCGTCATTGATTCCGGTCTTCTTCTGGTATTTTTTCACAAAACTTGGCAAATTTCCCAAACTTTCAGATCTTCTGCTGAAGGGTTCCTTGAGACTCCAACTCCCAAAATGCATCTGGTCAGTCCACATAAATCCAAGTGAAGCTGGGCAGCTGGAGTTGTCCTTTCAGAGGATGTTGCAGGTGACTTCTTCTAGCACTTTTCTACCTGGTGCCACTGAGGGAGTCCACTCTGTTGTATTCTACTTAGCTCACATTGCTGTTAGTTACCATAGTTTTTTCATGATGACTCGGAACACTGCGGTCCCTTAGCAACCATCTATCTGATTGTAAACTGGGAAGGTCAGGAGATGAGTTGCAGTTGGACTTGTGAGCAGATGTGTCCCAGGGGTTTGTTAATTACAACGAATAAATTCCAGTTTCTTCAAGAAGCATGTGTTACCTTCTTCACAAAACTGGCGACAAGCGTGGAAGCAACCCTACAAAAGACAAGCTTTGGATGATCGTGCTAGAACCAATTTGGACCGTGAGTGACCCCTGGATTATTTTTCTCTAAGTGACACTGATTGCTCATTGATTTCGTAAATCTATAGAAGTCTAGCATCAAATTCAGATTTATTACTATGCGATTTCTATCTTGAATGAATCAACCCTGCATGTAAAAATGGCACAGTCTGTATCGATGATGGATCGACCCTGCGCGTAAAGCGGCAGACCTTCGTTCTAATTTCTCACCTTGTCGTTAAAAGTGATACCATAAACTGTGGAACTACATTTCAAATTTGAGCCGTGGATTAAGAGGGCTCGAGGTGATTTTTGCTACATGTTGACCATGAGCGTTGAGTCCGATTGAGCACAGGGTTCCCAGCGGTTGTTCGCACTGTTACCGACGCTCACTTGCTTAGCTGAGTGTGTTTGCCATTGAGGGATTTATATTTTGCCATCGAGGGATTTGTTTTGCAGTTGGATATACAGATTTCTCGGGGAGGCATTTTGGCCTTATTCAAATTAAAAACGTGCACGTACCTGAATTATTTGTGCATCAAGCATTCCTCACGCTGCGTTCTCCACACAGGCGTTCGCAGCGACTGCCGACTCCATTCCGCTCACCGGAGCGTTCTTCACTCGCAAAGGATCCTGGGTACAGACACAAACAAAGGACCAACATTACTTCGAAGACCACAAAGGGTGTGACACAACATCAACAAGAGACTAATGGAATTCTTTCACAAACACTAACAAAGGACTAATGCTCAAATCTACATACCACACGATGCATCCATTTTAAAAAAAAAAAAGAAAGGGAAAAGAAAACATTGTGATTCTCACATCATTAAAACTATTATCTTCATATTGATGTTGAAAACAATTTTTTTATTCTAATTACTAAAGGAACATTAGTAAAAATGAAATAAAATATAATAATAATTCTCATCTTTTATCTGCTTTATAGCATAAGCATTACAAAGAACGCAGCACCACCTAAATTTTATTGGAAATTCACAACAAGTTGTATTTTATTTTCATCAAGCAATGTCTTCACAGGTGATTCCAGCACCAAGTTATTTCCTACAGAGTCCTGGTGAACCATGCATGTTATGGGAGCACTGGAAGGAAACTTTTGAAACTTATCTAGAAGCCATTGGGGGTGATGATTACGTTTCAAAAAGGAAATTAGCAATTTTAAAACAATTTTTAGGTTTGGAGGGAAGAAATGTTTTAAAAACATTGCCTTCAATGGAAGCCACTATGACTGAAGCCAGCGCTGATAATGAATCTTCTGGAGACAGCAATATTGACATATACGAAGTGGCGTTACAAGCATTAGAAGAGAGTTTCAGAAAAAAAGTCAGTGTGGTTGTGGAGAGACACAAATTCTTTTCACGTGTACAGGCAGCAGGAGAAACCATTGAACAATATATAGCAAATTTAAGAATGTTAGCCGTCACATGTAAATTCCATGACATGAGGGATGATCTAATTAAGGATCAACTAATTAATAGAATGTCTAATTTAAAAATACAAGAAAAACTTTTGGGTTTAAAGGATCCTTCGTTAGACAAAACATTGTCAGTAGCCAAAAGGATGGAGAACACGTCCAGATACGTAAAGGAGTTAAATACTCCTTCCCCAAAAACACTCCAAGAGGATGACACTATTCACAACATAAAGAGGAATACTAAAATAGTGGAGGACAAACCTATATCTGTCAACAAACAAGAAAATACGAGATTTAAACCTAGAGTTTGTTATAGGTGTAGCAGCCCTAAACACACAGCTGATGCCACTTATTGTCTTGCAATTAAAACGAGGTGCCACAAATGCAAAAGGTTAGGGCATTTTGCAAGATGGTGCAGGAGTGCGGGTCCTTCTACGACATCTAAGTCTGGTAATTTATTAGCTCAGGATAATCTGCTTCACAAGGAGGAGTTGCTCTATGATAATGATAGTGAGAATGATGATATAGAGGTTATGGTCATTGAATCAAGTCAAGTCCTCAAATGTGAAGCAAACAAACAAGACAGTTACCGCCCTCCCAAATGCATTATTAAGATCAAAAACAAAGATGTACACGTTAAGGCAGACTCTTGTTCTCCATTTACCATTATAGACAAGTCTACTTGGGAAGGTTTAGGTGGTAATTTAAAGGAATTGCAGTCCACCGACGTTGTCCCAGAGAGGTATTGTGGTGAAAAGCTTCCTGTATTAGGTTGTATAGAAACTGAGATGTGTTTCTTAGACAGGAAGACAACAGCCAAATTATTTGTAGTTAGAAAAGGAAGATCTCTTTTAGGATGGAAAGAGCAGAGAGCACTTAATATAGTGTTGAATCCTAATCACCCCCAACAAGTTTTACTAACCTCACCAAGCACAACTTTCAAATGGGTAAATACATTTCCCAAACTATTTAGTGAAAAATTAGGGTGTTCAAAAAAATTCAAACACAAAATTATCTTGAATGTAGATGCTATTCCTAGAGTACACAAAGTAAGAAATGTACCTTTAGTTTTAAGAGAAAAACATAAGGATGAATTGACCCGGTACCAAACGGAAATATTAGGATGTGCATTGATTTAAGGGATGTAAATGATAATATCTGGATAGATCGGTATCCTCTTCCTCGAATAAATGAAATGTTAGCCACTATCAAAGGGGGGACATATTTCACCACGTTAGATCTATCAAATGCATACCATCAAATACTATTACACAAAGACTCAAAGCATATCACTTCCTTCATTACTCCAGAAGGAGCTTTTCAGTTTAAACGCATGCCATTTGGGTTGGCATCTGCTTCAGCTGTCTTCCAAAGAGTGATGCAATCTATTTTAACCGGTTTAAAAAATGTAGTTGTCTTTCAAGATGATGTGTTGGTGTGGGGGAGTGATGAAAGCAATCATGATTTAATCCTGGAAGAGGTTCTCATCAGACTACCTGAAGCTGGTCTTACGATTGCATTAGAAAAATGCAAATTCGGAGTCAATGAGGTGGAGTATCTAGGTCACACCTTGTCCTGTGAGGGAGTGAAACCAAAACGTAGTTTGGTTGAAGCCATTGAAAAGGCTCCTGCCCCAAGAGATAGAGATCAACTCAGGTCATTCCTGGGATTGGCAGAGTACTATTCAAAATTTGTTCACCATTTTTCAGACAAAGTACATGAACTGAGGAACTTAATGAAGAAAGGTGCAAAATTCGAATGGTCAGAGTTATGCCAACAAAATTTTGATTCTATTAAGAAATGCATCATAAATGCTGTGTCATTAAGGCCTTTTGATCCTGTTCATACACAAAAACACCATAAGGAGAGGCGGCTGCTGCGTGCTGTGCCGGAGCCTGGGGCGTGAGAAGGCGTCGCTGAGTGACAGGTGACTATATACCCCTGAAGCAGAGACTTCCGCTCTTCCACAGCAAGACCAACACTTACCTGTCAGTCCGCCGTGAGGGGAACGGCCAGCGAAGGGACTTCATCTCGCAGCAGCCCCGTGCTCAGCCCAGGCGCCTGCCATCGGAGTCATCAGGCAGTGCCGGGGCTGCTCTTAAACGCTGCTGGTGCCCCGCAGCGCGGGACGCGCTAAATCTTCTTTTTGCTTCTGCCACAGCCACTGCAAGACCAACACTTACCTGTCAGTCCGCCGTGATGGGAACGGCCAGCGAAAGGACTTCATCTCCCAGCAACCCCATGCTCAGCCCAGGCGCCTGCCACCAGAGTCATCAGGCAGCGCTGGGGCTGCTCTTAAACGCTGCCGGTGCACGTAGCGCGGGACGCGCGCAGGCTGCGCCCAGGCGAAGCCCGGGCCAAGGGCGGGCCCGTCCTTGCCCGTCATCGCCAGGAGGAGGCAGGGCAGGGCCATCCCTCTTTCGTTTTGGGCAATGGTCCACTGGGGACTAAAGGTACTGTAATTGAAAATCAGCAGTGATAGGGGGACACGGAGCTAATCTGGATCCCATGGTGACCGTGTAAATTGAGCAGTTTACTTATTTCAGTGTTGTATCTGTTCATATAATTGTGACCAATGGGGAAAAAGGAAATCACTGGAAGGAGGGGGCTTAGTATCATTGCTTCCCAATAAGAAAGGGAAAAAAGCAAAGAAAGTAGGCTCCGCCACTAGCAATTGCGTGCTTACAAGAATAGAAGCAATAGTTGAAGAATGCGAAGAGATCATGGGAGCCAACAATATTAATAATTCTGATGCCCACATAAACCCCTTAGAGGAGGCTCTAGTATGTAGGGGGAAAAAAGAGTGATTCCAACAATGTTTACTAAACAAATTCAAAGCCCCCATACTGGTACATCTCTGCCTCCCACTGTTGAGAATATCATTTTGAGGGACCATGCTGCTATTCCAAATCTAAGTTCTAGTCCCACCACTCCAAAGGCACTGCATCACTGTGAAGGCAGCAAACATCTCGTATGTTCTAACAGGTTTGCTATCTTAGATCATACTGATGATAGTATGCTGCCATTATTAGGTAATGATTCACCTTTTGTAGCCTCTGTCATAGAGCCAAAAACGCGTTGTAAATGCGCTATTTCAGTTGAACGGTTGTTACAGAAGGTCGATTTCCTCCAAACTGAGGTAACATCTCTCAAAGCATTAGTGAACGATCTATCACGTAGAACTGAGCAGCAACGATCTACTCCTGTCCCTCTCCCCTTAACTACTCCTATTATGTCAGCATTAGGAGAACCATCTAGACATATTCGAGGGGAGGTGGTGAGTTCGAGCCTAGTCCCGGAAACTCAATCCCAGGGCTCTTCTATTGCTGTCATGGCCACTCTACCTAGATCTATTGGATCATACGCTGAATCCCTTAAAGTACATAGACCTTCGGATCAAAATAGAAATCACGTAATTTCCAATAGGCCACTTTTCTATAATAAAGATCTTATCAGATCAAATTTGCAAAGAAGTGCTGTTCGTGAAGGGACCAATTTACCAACAATTTACTTGACCAAGATCCCCAAATCTAAACATAATTGTACTCACGAAAGTAGTGAATCCCTCTGCAATAAAACTTTTCATTGGCTAAGACACGTGAGGGGGTGCAGGTCAATTATACGGGATGATAGTTAGGAGGATCACAATGGCAAATTCCCAGACTGACTGTATAGAGATGAAAGTGACTACTGTTGAATTAGCTGAGAATTTATTGGCTTTGGAATATCGCACCTCTGCCCCAGGGCACTCTGCAATCCAGATCAGATCCTCCCCTGTATGGATATTGCCAAGCTCGGTGGGGTTGATCGAACAGGGCAAGGTGGGAATTGAGTCCGGGCTTAATGCCATAGACTGACTTGAAAAGGGTACCCAGCAAACAAAGTTCAATATAGGGTCAGATGTCAGTTGGGGTGTTTTGGGTTCCCATTCAAAAAGCCTAGATGTGAATAGAATGGAGATGGCTATACGAACTGTTGAGCCGATGGACGGGGTAGTCGAGGCTAAAGAGAAGGGGACTAATAGACACACCTCAAGGGTGACCCATGTTCTCTCGTGGAACATAGCAGGCCTTCAGACCAAACTAGCTCTTCCTGAGTAGAATGAACTTATCGAGAAGTACGATGTCTGCATGTTCCAGGAGTCCTGGAGCACGGTTCCCCTATACAAATCTGGGAATAATACATTTTTTGTTCCAGCTTCCTGGTCAGGGAAAGGCCATCCATCAGGGGGCCTTCTCATATGGATTAAAATTTCTCTGAATTGGTCAATTGCCAAGGGTAATCTTGATTCAGCAGACTTATTACATTTATCGATTAAAGGTTCAACCATGAATAAAAAAATGGAGCTTTTTAATATCTATGCTCGAGGGTCTCCTGGTGCCCAAGTATCCTCAACCCTTGCTGCTCTAGATCGAGAGTTATCACTTCTTTATCCTCTTGCTAATATTTTTGTAGCGGGAGATTTTAACTGCACCTTCGAACCACTGAGTAGTGAGGACCTGCTGGGCACGAATGAGGCAGATAACAAATGGGATATTCCAACTCTTAATATAGCTCCTATCAAGAAGTGGTCCCAAAGGGCAATTCAAATGAACGTCTTAACGCTCGAATATGACCTAAGAGCAGTAAATGGCCGGACACCCTCAGATCAGCATGGGGCTAATACTTTTAATAGAATCAGTTCACCATCACGCATAGATTATATCCTGATTAGCGCCCATCTATGGGGTGATCTCATAGATATGGTAGTAAAAGACACCCTGGATAGCGATCATAATCCACACTGTATGCAAATACAAAATAAATGGGGACCCAATGATTTTAAAGCGAAGGAGCCCCTTAGATTGGTAACGAAAGAGTATGAGCCCTCTAATTGTAACCGTCGGCTTAAATGGCGCAATGTTGCAAATCAGGATGACAAGCTTTTCAGCATAACTGAATTGTTAAACCACAAGATCAAGGAGCTCGACTCGATAGGTGACAATTTAGAAATAACTCATGACTCCTGTTTTCCTGATTTTTACCAAAATTGAATTATAAGGCTGGAACAGTTTTTTACCATCAAGGTCAGTAAAACAGGGAAGGCAAACCGAATATCACCCAAGAATCCTTGGTATTCGGTTGCATGCAGGGATAAGAGGCAGGCGCTATCTATAGCCCTTAGAGGGAAAGATGTGGGCTTAATTAGAATGGCTAGGAAGGACTATGCTAGATCCCAAGTGGCAGTGGGAAGAGGCCCACTGGCAGGAGCTTAAGTCAGCTTCACGACAGAAAGATCCAATGCTATTCTGGGAGATAATCAATAAGGGGACTCATAAAGGATCTGAGCCGCTACCCAACCATATTATGGGGCAACAATGGTATGATCATTTCCATGACCTATACTCTGGTAAGGTGGATGTTTCACATATAGAAGATGAACATCACTGGGAGATTCCTTATCGGTAGAACTTTTTGACCTACAGGAGGTAGCCCGGGCAATAGGAAATATAGCCCCCGGCAAAGCAGCGGGTCAGGATGACATACCTGGTGATCTCCTTTTGTATGACCAAAAATCTTGGGCACAGTTAATTTTACGGCTGATGAACCTTATAGTTAGAGGCCATGCAGTCCCTGAATCCTGGAAGGGGGCGGAGGTGGTTGTGATCTATAAAAAGGGGATAGGGAGGACCCTGCCAACTACAGGCCGATCAGTCTAATAGATGTGATACAAAAGGTGGTTGGCAGGGTGCTCCTTATGAGGTTAAGGCTGTGGATGGAGGAAGGTGATATTTTGTTGCACTTCCAGGCTCGTTTTAGGGGGCGAGTGGGTACGATGGATCAGGTCTTTAGAATCTTTATGATCTATTGGAAGACCGTGGTCATAGGGAAAGGCAGTTTGTATTTGGCCTTCATTGATCTGAAGACTGCTTTTGACCTGGTCCCCCGTTCCAGGCTTTGGCAGGTGTTGCGTGAGTTGGATACCCCCCCCATGGTTCTGGATTTTATTAGACGCCTCCATGAGGGCAACTATGCCAGGATTAGGCGGGGGACTCAGGGACAGCTAACAGAGAGGATCGAGGTGAATAGGTTAGTACGCCAGGGCTGTGTATTGGTGCCGACCTTGTTCTCCCTCTTTGTGAATGGGGTGGTAGACCATTTGAGGGAGTTTCCGGCTGACGCACCAGTCCTGGCGGGTGAAAACATCCCGACCCTCCTGTACGCCGACGATACCCTCCTGCTGTCAAAAAGCCCAAGTGGTCTCCAGAGGCTGTTAGATAGATTTGGCCTGTTTTGTTCTGGGCGAGGCCTAATCATTAATACTGCTAAAACAAAATTGTTGACTATATCTCCCTCGAAGCGGATTAGAAATAACATCACCCTTGAAGGAAAACCATTAGACCTAGTTGAGTCTTTTGACTATTTGGGTATACGGGTCACTAGTGATATGAAGTGGAGTTCCCATTTGACAAAAATGCTTCTAAACCACAAGCGGGTATCCGGGGTGATCTTAAGAGAACAACAACTCTCTGCAAGCAAACCAATATCCCCGGCCCTTGTGGTTTATGAGGGTAAAGCACTCCCCTCAGCCCTGTATGGGGCCGAACTCTGGGGTTTTGAGAACACCACTGACCTAGTGAGATCGGAGAACAAGTTTTTTAGAGGTCTGGTTTCCCTTCCAATCTCTACTCCACTAAAGCCCCTGTATTTAGATCTGGGCAGACGTTCAATCAAAGATATTGCATGCCTCCGCCCTCTACTTTTTTGGGCCCGTATCAGATCGACCCCAGAGCTGTCCTTTAATGCAGCAGCCTTTAGCGATATCATCCAAGCGGACATAGGCCACAGGGTAAAATGGATCTCCAATTTGAGGTGTCTATTATCTGACATAGGTCTAGGGGAGGCATGGGTTAGCCAGACCCCGCCTCACAAACAGGTTATAAAAAAAGCTTATTGGAATTGGGTGGAGGGGGTTCAAGAGACCAATGCGGACAGGGGAACCCTCACTGAGCTGTTCATGGAACACAAGCCTGTTCGGAAGTTGGAAGCATATCTTGATTTTATCCAAACTCCTAGAGATAGGTCCCTATATATGAAACTGAGAATCGGAACTCTTCCTATTAATGATTTAATAGCGAGTTGGAAGGGGATCAATCGATTGGCATTAGTAACAGCAGCAGCGCCATGCCCAGGATGTGGAGCTCGTACCGAGTCCATTGCCCACTTTATGTTTGCTTGCCCAATTTACAGACACATCAGAAGCAAGTGGTTAAGACCTGTTTGTATATTGCTGGGCTCAAGAAATTATCTGTCTGCTTTACGTGTTCTCAGGACAGATACTACCTCCCTCACTGTGATCTGCGGGGTGGCAAAATACTTGGGATGCGCATGGGTGTTACGTTCAAAGTTTTTGACACTAAAAAATAGGGATTAGGCCTATACGAACTGTTTTGCACTATACTGATGTATATTACTTTTATGATACTTAAATTTTAGGGGTTTTTCCCCATTTCTTTTATTTTTCGTTTTTATATAAAATGGGTTTTATCTTTTAATTTTAATTTGTAAATGAATTGTTATTGTTAGTTCTATATCAAATTACTTCCATGAATTGTATAAGGATTGATTCTGCTTTTATGAGAAATTTTGTATCGAATAAAGCTTCTATCTAATGATCAAACCATTATTATTACTGACGCCAGTAATAATGGGCTAGGTGCAGTATTGGTCCAGTTGCACAAGGGACAAGAAAGGGTAGTGGCTTTTGCTTCCCACACATTAAAAGGGGCAGAACACTCTTATTCCACGATTGAAAAGGAGGCTCTAGCATGTTGGCGGGGCATACAGTATTTTAGGACATTTGTTTGGGGAACAAAGTTCCAGTTACATACTGATCACAAGCCTTTGATAGACCTATTCTTCACAAGAAGTGCAAGCAAGGCCACTCCTAGAATTGCAAAATGGTTATACCATATGCAAGAATATGTTTTTGATGTAAAATATATTCCAGGTGTAAGGAATGTAAATGCGCATTGCATATCTTGACTACCATTAGAAAGCACACACGAAGAGGAAGATGATGAATGGATGGTTGCTGAAATAAAGGACGTATGTACTGCTATCAGTGAGGTTGAGTGGAAGGAAGCCATGGAAGAAGATGCTGTATTAAACAAAGTTATAGAACTCTTAAGTTGTGAACAAGGATGGAAATCGCACAAGGTGAGTTGAATGTGATAGAAGGTCTACTAAGAAGAGGTAGCAGATTGGTGGTACCTGAGAAATTAAGAAATAGATTACTTAACATCATGCATGAAGGGCATGGTGCAATGTCAGCTATGAAAAGAAAGATCAGGGTGGATTTTTGGTGGCACCTGTATGGATGTTCAGATTGAGCATTTTGTTCGAGATTGCATGGCTTGTGCGTGTAGCGACAAGTCTCAGTCTACTCAAGAAACTTTCATAAATGCCTCGCTCATGCCTAAAGGTTTATGGAATAAATTAGCCATCGATATATGTGGACCTTTCGATATTTGGAATGCATCGAAGAGATTTGCCATAGTGATGGTAGATTATTTTTCCAAGTGGCCAGAAGTTGCTTTTGTTAAAGAGGTTAAGTCTACAAGTGTTATTTCATGTTGTGAAGACATTTTCAGAAGGGAAGGTTGCCCCGCTGAAGTTGTTACTAATAATGGACCCCAATTCATATCTGATGAATTTGAGATTTTTCTGAGTAAGTGGGGGATTAAACACACTACCACGCCAGTGTATCATCCAAGGGGAAACGGGTTGGTGGAACGTTTCAACAGAGTATTGGTTGAATGTATCCAATTAGCATGCAAAAACAAGGAGATATGGAGGCAGTGTGTTAAGGACATTGAAGTTCAGAGTTTCTCCCCAGCCCCCTTCCTGTCCCTGGCTTCTCCACAAAGCAAATCTCGTCCCACCAAATAGCTGTATTGTTTCTGTCCCAAACCTCTTCGCACCTGCTCAGGGAGCAGCTTGGCTCAGGCTGTCACAGGCAGGTCAATCACTAGAGGCTGCTACAGGACTGTTTTAGGTAACTTCAGGATGGTAATTTCTAAGCTACTTTACAGCAATGGTTATATTAAATCCAACCGTAGCAAGTTATTGGATTTATTATAACTATTATTTTGATACTTTGAATTGAGTTGCCAGCCACTTCCAATCAAAAGTTAGACTTTATAAAAATTTAATAAAGCACTCCCATATTAGCCTATGGAGCTAGCAGCTCTAAAATGGGGAAAAATGACTAGGTTGTTTCCCCCCCCACTAGGGCATATAAAACACATTGTATAATGTACCTGCTTTTTATAACCATGCACCCTACCCTTGGGACACCTAGGGCAGACCTTAGGGGTGACGTATATGCAATAAAAAAAAATTTGGACTTTGGAAGTACTTTTAGTTCCAAAGACGAATTTGGCACAGTTTTATCTTAAAACCAGCTTACAAGGCAGGGCTGGGTTTAAAATGACAACAGAAACCACATCAGTGCACACGTAACTGCATTAAGACCACTAGGGTCTCTAAATCTACATTCCCTGCCATATACTCAGGACTTACAGGTAAGTTGTCATGGCTAATTATAATTACACCAATTACCATATACCTTTTAAGGATGGAGCTTTGTTTGTTGGACGGATAGCAGAGCCCAGGGCACTCTCAGAGTCAGCAACCATGAGTATCAGTAAAATAAATTGGAGGTTATCAGGGCAAAAAGGATTACTTTCCTACAACCCTCCAAATGAAAAGTGATGGGTAACTAACATACACCCTGGTAGTCCTAATCATCTAAGTGACAAGGGCAGTCCCAGGTCTGTGTTCCACTGTAAAATCCATCTTCGGTAGGGAAATGGAGCACCTACAATTTTTTGGATTCTATCCCCTCATCTCCATGAGCCATCTGAGAGGTCTGTGGTCAGTATGAATACAGAAGTGAGTACCAAACAGTGAGTACCAAAGAAGTATGCTTCTTCAAGGACCGGACCACAGCAAAGGTGTCCCTCTCAAGGTCACTCTATATTTGCTCTCTGGGGAGTAGTCAGCTGCTAATGAATACAACAGACTGATCCTGGCACACCTCATTTATCTGTGCCAACACTGCCCTAATCCCTTGTTCTGAAGCATCTGTCTGTAACACAAACACCTTAGTGTAGTCAGGGGACAGTAAGACTGGCGCTGAGCACATAGTCTTCTTCAGAGTGTCAAAGGCCTTTTGACACACTGGGTTCAAAATTACATTTTCTGGGCTGTTTCTTAGAGGTGAGTTCTGTCAGGGGAGCCACATTGGTCCCATAGTTCTTAACAAACCTCCTATAGTACCTAGTCAGGCCAAGAATGATCCTGACCTGTTTCTTGGTTTTAGGAGCCTCCCAATCTAGGATGGTATGGATCCTGGGCTGGAGAGGCTATACATAGCTCACGTACACCACTGAACTCTGTCCTATCTTGCATTTGCTTGCCCTGATTGGGAGGCCTACCTGCTGCAGGGCCAGAAGCACTTCCTTCAAGTGGGGTAGGTGCTCTTTCCAGGTGGAACTCGTACAGATATACCATCAAGATATGCTGCAATGAAAGTTTTTAACTCAGACAGGACTCAGTTCACCAACCTTTGGAAGGTGATAGGTGCATTCTTCAAGCCAAAGGGCATCACTTTGAACTGAAATTGGCCCTCCGGAGTGAGAAATGCTGTCCTCTCCTTTGCTTCTGAACTTAGGGCAATTTTCCAGGAAACTGAGGGCAGATCAAATGTACTTGGGTACTTTGCAGCCCCCAACCTGTCAATGAGCTAGCTCATTAGCTCTAGGTATGGGGTGGGTGTCGGTATTGGTGATTGCATTCAAACCTCTGCAGTCAACACAAAACCTCAATTCTTTCTCCCTTCTTGGGGTATTACGTTTAGACACCAGTACCAGTGGACTGGCCCATGGAATGCCAGAGTACTGAATTAGTCTAAACTGCAGCATCTTGGCTACTTCAGCCTTAATGCTGGCTCTGACCTGGTCATACAACCTTTACAGCTTGTTTTTGAAAGGTAGGCTGTCACCAGTGTCAACATATATGCACACTCCAAGCAGTGATCCCAGGGGTCAGGGAGAACAGCCCAGGAAACTTCTCTAACTCGGGTCTGCAGTCTTTCTTTTTCTGCTAGTCTTTTAACTTTACAGAGAGTACAACTCCCCCCATTGGTGGAGAAGAGGTGTGGGAGAGGTTTACTCTCCTCCTCCCCTCCTTCGTTTGTGATCATCAACATGGTCATATCTGACCTGTCTTATTGAGGTTTCAGACTGTTATCATGGAGTACCCTGTGGGGACTCCTGGAGGTTCCAAGGTCCACCAAGTAGATGACCTCACCTTTATTTTTCTAGAATGGGATAGGGTTAAGTCTGTTTTGTCCTGGAGGGCCCTGGGATAGACAGGCTCCGACACCCACACCAACTGTCCTGAATGGTGCTCAGGCATAGTAGCCTTCTGGTCATACCAGAGCTTCATGAGCTGTTGGTTGGCCTCCAGGTTGCTGCTTGCTCTAGTCAGGCACTCTGCCGTGTGAGTCCGCAGGCCTAGCACATAGTCCAGCACATCCTGTTTGGGTTCCTTGAAAGGCTTCTCCCAAGCTTCTCTCAACAAATACAGGGGCTGTCTTTCAGGCTGACCAAAAAGTAACTCAAAGGGGCTAAAACCAACACCTTTCTTTGCACCTCTCTGTAACCAAACAGCAGGCATGGGAGGAGAACATCCCATCTCCTCCTGAGCTTGTTAGATACGCGCATAATCATGTCCTTCGGGGACTTACTAAATCTTTCCACCAGGCCATTGGTCTAGGGATGATATGAAGTGGTGAATTTATAGGTACCACCAGACACATTCATCCCACTCCTCCTTCAGATAGGTGGACATAAAGTTAACCCCCCTGTTTGAGATCACCTCCTTTAGAAAGCCCACTGGGGTTACGAAATGAAGTGGGGCTCTGGCACTGTGGGAGCAGTGGCCGTACTTAGTGGTATTGTCTCTGGATATCTGGTGGCATGGTCCACTGCCACCAGGATATATCTGCTCCCTGAGGCAGTTGGTGGGTCTAGAGGACCAAAAATTGTCAATCCCCACCCGCACAAAGGGAGTTCCAACCTGTGGCAGGGGTATTAAGTGGGGCTTTGACTTGTCCTGTATCTTGCCAGTGGCTTGACAGGTGAGACAGGAGCTGCAGAACTCATTTACTTTGGCAAACATGTTGGGCCAATAGAAATGGTTGACCAGCCTATTCCAGGTCTTGATCTGACCCAAATGCCCTGCCTAGAGGATGTCATGGCCCAAGGTGAGGTGGACCTCTCTATACATGGGGTAACCACCCCTGTACTGGTTGCCCCTGGTTTGGGGTTCCTGGCCTGAGTATAGAGGACTCCATGCTCCCAGTAGACCTTGTGGAATCCACTGACATCATCCTTCTCTTGCCTGGAGGCAATTTGCCTCAGGCCGTCAAAAGTGGGACAATCTCTTTGCCCCTGCACAACTCCTCTCTGGTGGGTCCACCAGATCCTTGCAATTCTGCCAAATTGAACAGATCTTGCAGGGGTGGAGTCCTTACCTCAGAGGTCAGATCCTAACCCTCAGGGTTAGATTCTTCCTGGCCCTCTTGAGCTGTTTGGGCTGGCTCACCAGACCTTGTACCCATCTTTTGTTTCTGGAGGCTTGGTCCATTGTTGCAGGGTCCATGTGTCCAGCACTCCCCTGATGTACAGTCAGTGATCTAGTCACAGCACATACCCGGTCGGGAAGGTCCAGAATCTGCGCATGGACCTTCTTTTTCACCCCTGACCATTCAGCAGCTTCAAGATTTTTTTCCAGTAGACACTCTCATAGGAGGACAGGAGACACAACTACCTTCCTAGGGCTGGTCACACCACCCATTTCCAAGCTCAGCATTGCTATGGGATGAAGCTTGGCTCTGCTGTCTGTGTAGTTAACCTGATGGAATACACCATGTAGGATCTGCTCTGGGCAAACTAATTTGTTCATCATCATGGGAACACTGGCTCCTGTATCGCTCAGAGTTTCAACCTCAGTTCTGTTGATTTTAGGCCTCTGCCTGTACCTTACCATGCTTGGAGGTAAGGCTGCCAGGGCTGCAACTCCCACCCCACCCACAGAAACGAAGGTCACCTCTTTATACCCCTTCCCCTTCTCTGGGCTAACTTACACACCTACACTAGCAATCATCTGTGACTGCTCACCTGTGGGGGGCTCCTTTGAACAGACTGCATCTATCCTTTTTTGTCCTGGCTGCAAGCAGTCAAAACATGTCCCTGCCTTTTTAGGGTCAAATAACTTCTCTAGAACTCCTTCCCCTTGAAAGTGGAATGGTCCATGGAACCCCTTCCTTTTGCATGTCTTTGGGGACCTTTTGAGGACTCTTTCTGTTTTTTTATCTGAGTTACCCAGAGCTTTTCCTTGTGAGGGGACCTGTCCTCCTATTTTAGGTCTCGCCTAGCGTTGCACCGTACATGCATTGCTCGCTCGGCGAGACATATTGTTAGAGAGAAGATTTCAGAAGGGGGCTTGAAGCCCCGCCCAATATTTTCATTGGGTCACGTCAGCATTTATGCTAGAATGCTGGCTTCCCATTGAAAAGGATACCTTTTGGCCACTGCCCTTTCTTCTTTTCGTCCAGCCCATCCGGGCTGGATTGTCTGCTTTGCGGCTGTCGCGAACAATTTCCTATTTTTAGGGGGGCCATCTGTTTCTAATTAGCAGTATCGGGTTACTTGTCTTGTTTTCGTTTTGCATCCAAGTCTGCGCGCGCAAGAGGAGAAAATGAGAGAGAGGGGTTGGATGGAAAGTAGGGTTTTAAACTGCTCCTTTGACTGGCGTTTTCAGTCGGCACATTTCTGGGCCCTCGCTCTCTTCCAACCTTCCCACTCTCCTGTTTTACACTCCTCTCCTACCCCACACAATCCGTCGCCCTTTCTCTGGGTCCCTAGACCTTGAGTTGCTTCTCTCTCATCTGTTTTCCTTTCCGTGCCTTTTTCTCTTTCTCTCCACCCACTGGTCTGTTCATCCCTCCATCATTTTCTCTACCCATTGCCTCTTTTCTCTCTCTTTTGTTCAACCTTTTGCCATCTGTCCTTCCAGTGTCCCCATCTCTCCTCAGCTCTCCCCTCTTTTTTCCTCTCCCTCCCTCCTCTACATCTTCCTCTTCCCACCTCATTGCCTCTTTTCATCTCCTCATCCTCCCCTCTCTCCACCCAGACTAGCCCCCTCGCCATGCTTGCACGTGCTTCCCTCGTTCTCCCACCCGTTTACCTGCAAGAGTCCCCTTCATTGTCTCCCTCCAGCCTCCCCACGCAGGTCTCTCCTCATCTCCCCATCCTACACCCTCTCTTCTCACCTTACACCCTCTCCTTTGATTCCCTCTTCCTTTTCTCCATGATTTCCACACCCCACCCCTGCTCTCCCTCATGTTTTAACATATCCCTGCTCCTCTTCCCATCTCTCCTTCACATCCCATCAAACCCAAACCTCCTCTCACCTTTCCAATCTCTCTCCTGATGTTCCAACCCTAATCCTCTTCTCTCTCCACTGCCTCTTCTTTCCACCCATCCTTCTCATCCTCTTCTTTACCTCTCCACACCCACTATTTTTCCCTCTCTCCCTCACTTTTCATCTACCCTCCCTCATCTCCAAATCCCTCTTCTCTTCTCATCTTTTCTCTTCTCTTTGCACAACCACCTCTCATATGGCCCGCAACCTCTTCTCCCCACCTCATGTCATTTCCGCACCCTGCTCCCCCCTCTTTCTGTCTTCTCAACTTTTCTTTTCTTGTCCCCTCCACATCTTCTTCTTTCCCCCCCTCTCTCTTCTCCTCTTTCCACCCCCTCCATTCATATCTCCAAACCCTCCTCTCCCCACCCCACCTTCCCTTCTCTCCATTCCTCTCTGTCCTCTCCCCTCACTTCTCACAAACCCTCTACCCTCCCAGTGGTTCTGGAACAATATTCACAGTTGGGTGTGCTGCCTTCAATGTTACATCACTGATATCACAGGGATTGTGAAACATCCAAGCCTTGCACAAGGAACAAGTGCCACAAATGACACATGCCCAGAAATTGGGTTTTAATGAATATTTGTAATTTGCTCGTCACCAAGTAAAGTGCTTCGATTTTTTTTGATCCGCTTACAAACGTTGTTTCCGTTACACTTCAGAATTTGAAAAAGCGCTTCATTTGTGCTTTCCTGTTAATTTATTTTGAACAATTTGACAGTTCCTTTATAGATATTTACATATTGTTGTTTATTAGGAGATAATGATATCCTATAGTCTTCCCAACCAGCAAGATTGCCACATAATTCACATGACAAAATCTTCACACTTTGTCAGGGTTTTAGATGGAAATATAGAAGTCCAGGTGCTCAATGTTTAAAATATCTGTTTGCTATTAAAAAATGCTGTTACTCTCCTATTAAATGCATTGCCGCAGTGCTGAGAAGTGCAGGTACTCTGCCTTTTAAATTAAAGAAGTGCAAGCACTTAGTCCCAGCCAGTAAATGCCCATTTAAAGCACTGCACTTTGCAGTAACAGAAAAAAAGCAAACATCAGTCTCCATGTCAAAAGAATAGTTTGTCAGAAGCCTAGACTGACATCTGATCTCTGTCATTGATGCACAGCAAACGTGACAATGTAAAGACAAAATTCATGATCATCTTTGAAGCTGTTCACCATCACAACATTTGGGATGCTGCAGCACTCACATACCCCTAATTCCTCTAAATCCATCACCTTTGGACCATTGGCGCAGCAAAAAAATAAAACCCACCACCCTTCCCCTTGCAGATTGTGAAGAAGGGCCTCTGAGTCCCCTATATCTCACAGTTAGATGCCCCCCCTAAAGGGTTGGAGGTCCCCTGAAGGACCTGCGTTGAAGGGGCTTTGGTTATGCCCCTGCTTTGTACCCTCCCCTCTATCTCCAAATTCACCTCTTTCACCGGCTTCATTCTCTTTTCCTCTCACTGCCTCCTCTCTCCACCCGCACCCCACACCCCATCCCTTCAAGCCTCCTCACCCTCCTCTAATTCCATTACCCGACTGGCCTCTGTCACCGCTCTCCCCTCCCCACCGACGCTCCCCTTCTTGCTCTTTGTTCTCTAATCACTCTCCCTTAACCACTCACCCCTTTCATCATCCTTCTTGCCTCTTGCCCCCTACCCCAGCCAGCCTCCTTCCGCCGCCCTCCCCCTCCCTAGGGATGCCTTGCTCTAGGAATCACAGCTGTGTTGAGATTTAGCTGTTCCTGGAAATCACGGCGCACAGTCCTCGGGAGCGGGATACGCTTTCCAGGAAAACGTTTTTACCGCCGGCATCCTGGCCCCTCCCGCGCCCCCTCCTTTTAGAGGAATCATAGAAAGCGCCGTGAGCAGGAAGCCCACCACCCGGTATGCATTTAGGCCAGCACCGGGTCCATAATTCACTGGCATTCTGTGTCCTTCTCTCCGGCACGTTTTCAGACACCATTCTTTTGTGAACTGCCTTGGCAGCCTGCCCCAATGCAGAGCATTTTACTGAGCATTTCGGATACATCATATTTAACCCAGTCAGTTCCGCCAACCTGTCCCTGAAAGCAGGTCATCCAAGGCCTAGATTTACAACTGCGGACAGCTAGGCTGCTGCAGCAGGTGCAGTAACCCGCTGAGCTATTTCACCTTCCAAGAAAAGAGATGCACCGGGGTTATGTCAGACAAAGCAATGTGAGTACACTAGTGTAAATGCAATAGGTTTTGCATTTAAACTTTTTTTTAGCAATTGCCATATTAAATTATAATACATTTTATATATGTTTTACAAAAGAAAAAAAAAGAAAAAACAATGTCATTTACAATGTCAATAGCTCAAAATAATGTCAGTGCGAGACCTATTGCATTGAAAATTCTTGTTCTGATCATCTTCCTAGTTCTTCTTGGTCACCCTTATGAAAACCCACTCATCTGCTGTCTTACCCAGTTCCCTGGGACTAGACTGTTTAAAGTCAAGTAGGAAATGGTATAACTTCTCTGAGGGACAATTAGCTAATATTTGTACTCCTTCATGAACAAATCGTGTAGCCCCTCATAGGTACTAACCTTGTTACCTTGTATCCAGTACTCTAATGCCTACAATGTTAACCCGGGATTTGGTACTGACTTTCTGGATGTCCCTAAACTTCTTCATGTACTTCTCAGGGGTGAAACCAAACCTTCTGACCAAGCTTTGTTTCATGTGGCGATGGGACTCAGCTTCCTCCCCCTCTAGGATCAAGAGCCTGTCTCTCCCTGCTACTGGAATAAATTCCCACAGGAGTGAACCCCAGTACTGAGACCTAACACTCATCATCTTAAGGGCCCCCTAAAAAGCTGTCAGGCATTTATCAATGTCTTCACCCTCCTAATATTTAGGGACAATCCCCTTGGGCAGTCTCGAGTCAAACCCACCATTCCTAGACACATGTGATTCTCCTTAACTGCCGCCATCTCTCCTTTCTTCTCATGCCCTCTTCTTTTTGGCAGGCAAACTTCTCTGTCTCTAGTGCAATGTAGGCTAACTGGGCCTCAAGTTCTCTCTCTCTTTGTGAGGCAGTCCCTCACCTGTTCTAGGCAGGGCCCTGGTCACGGTATGTGTAGACAGGTGTTCAGATTCCATAGTAAGGTCTAAGGAGTCTTCATCCCCTCTTCCTCTATTTCTTGGGCTTCCTCTGTGTCAGAGGACAGATATGGTTGCTGGACCTCTATCCAGACTTTAAGGGCCTAGATCAGCTCTGACATCCTGGTAGAGGAGGTTGCTGGTAGTTCCCAAGCCTTGCCCAAGCCCCTAAGCTCTGCTACTATGAGAGTTGGTAGATAGATCAAGCTCTATGGTATCCCTTAGTTTTAGCTAACACACAAAATCTCTGGCAAAAATTACAGTTAGAACAATTTATAAACATTTTAAAATGAATTAATGAAATAAATGTAAGAAGGTGGGTTATTAGGAGGTGCAGGTAGATAACTACAGCTAGTAATAATACCACAATCACTAATCAGGGCCAGTCAAGTCTCAATAAATTATTCCTTGGTCAATCCTTGGTAGCTTGGCAGATACGCAGTCTTACTTAACTTAGGAGACAGGTGTGTAAAGCAGTTAATATCACCAGCACAGTAAATAAGTGAAAGACACAGCACAATAAAAATCCAACACTAATTTATAAAAATAGTGAAAATTTGTATCTTTATAAATGAGACCAAAATAACAAACATCCAATGAAGGGAACTAGAGATATGAAATTTTAACGTTTAAAAAAAAAACATTCTAGCTCCAAAATGTGTGATGTGCCAACTGCGGCTATCTGGTTGCTCTGGACTGGGACAAAGTTAAAGTTTCAGGCCAACCATGATGGAGCGCGGGTTGGATACAATGAGTGGTTGGGCCCGGTCAAGCTTTTTCCTTCTGGTTTAGTCACTTTTTTAAAGCTATTTCTCTCGACGACAAGTGATCGGGTCTTCAGATCTGGATTTTGTGTCGATGACGGCGGCCTGCTGCAGCGTGATGCCTCAGTGAGCCCTGGAGGTCTTTGTCTTCATCATTGACAGTGAGGAGCTCCGGAGCTTTCAGCAGGACAAACTAGAGCAGTGAGGCTGAGTCCCGGTTTAACATTGCGGACTTGACTCTCGTCGTCGATGCCAGTCTTCTTTTGGAGTAAAAGGAATGTGGGAAACCCAATATACCCTTGGAGGCTTGGGACATATGAAAATTAATCGGTAAGAATTCCTACAAGAGATTTAATTTAAAGAAACTAACTAAACACCAATAGCCTGAATAAATCTGTTGTCAAGCCCCCAAAGGCGACTGACTAGTGAGCAATCAATACTTAGATTAACTTATTTGTATCGTGTTGAATCTTCAAATAAATAATTTGAACACGGTGTGTAGTTTTCAACAAATTAAACAATTTAATTTGAGAAAACAGAAAGGGTACAAAGCAATATGACAACATACACTGACCCAGGAAAATCAATGCTAAACAAAAGTTATAACCTCAGGGCCAAGTATGTGAACATCTATTCCAAAGTGTTTATTTGATGGAAAACGGATCTGAAACAACAGAAAACAATTCCAAGAAAACTGAATAACTGTGGAAATAGATGAACTGGTCGACGTTTCGGTCTCTGTGGCATAAAAGTCCGTTAGGCCATCTTCAGGACGATGAGTAAAAAAGTTTATAATTGACCCTTATGTCTGGTCAACCAATCTGTGTGTTGAACCAGGTTAATCTCAATTAATTTAAGACTTCCAGGTAGCTCACGCAGAAATAATGACTGAAACTCCAGGCCAGATGGAATAATTTTATCACAGTAATCCAAAGGATTTGCTGAGGATATCGCTCGCTGTCTTCAAACAGTTACCTGCCGGCGTTGCTCCTCTCACTAACCACTGTCACTACAGACGGTGTGCTTTAACATTGCTGTTTTGACTCTTGTCGTCGATGCCAGTCTTCTTTTGGAGCTTTTTCACACAACCTGCCAAAAAGTTGTCATACTTGCAGATCTTCTTCTGAAAGTTTCCTTGAGGGTTAAGAAGGGTCCAGTAGCACCAATAAAGGGTTCAGAAGCTCTGGTTTCCATCTTGGGATCTGGGATTCCAACTCCCACAATGCACCTGGTCAGTCTGGGAAAATCCAGGGGAAGCTGTCAGCTGGAGTTGCCCTTTCAATGGATGTTGCAGGTGGATTCTTCCAGCCCATTTCTGCCTGTTGCTGCTCAGTGAGCCCATTCCTTATCCTTTAAGACAGGAACAGTCCTTTTTGTGTGTAGTCTTTAAAGTGCAGCAGGTGCAGTCCCTCTGAGTGCAGTCTTCTGTGGGGCAGTCCAAAGGTCCAGCAGGGAAGTCCTTCTTCTCTAGATGTTTCAGGAAGGGGTCTGAGGGGTTCTGCAGATTTACCACATTTATTCCCCATTCCATGCTGGCAAGAATAAGGGAAACCCCAGGGTTAAAGTTGCCACACTCTGCCATTACAACTTCTTGGGAAGTGTGGCATATGTTTGTCCCAGAATGCAAATTTCTCCAAACTTTTAAATGGAGAAATTCTCTCCTTGAAGAGCAGGTCAGGCTAACCCAACCCACAGGAATGGCTAACTTTTCCCTACACTCCTCTCAAAGCCCCTCTCCTAATCTAATTAGAGGAGCTCCCTTCTGACTGGGGATCAAAGAAGTGAG
This sequence comes from Triturus cristatus, assembly GCF_964204655.1. Taxonomy (NCBI): domain Eukaryota; kingdom Metazoa; phylum Chordata; class Amphibia; order Caudata; family Salamandridae; genus Triturus; species Triturus cristatus. The sequence goes on from NC_140583.1 coordinate 746,351,573, forward strand.
GGCTGGACCGGGTCCTGTGACATCTGTGGTTCTACCTTTGAAGTTCAGTTTATCTCCCCAGCCCTCTTCCTGTCTCTGGATTCTCCAGGAAGCAAATCTCCTGCCACCAAATGACTGTATTATTTCAGCCCCAGGCCTCTTCACACCTGTTCAGGGAGCAGCTTGGCTCTGGCTGTCACAGGCTGGCCAAATCAGATGAGGCTGCTTCAGGATAGGAAGTTATAAAACTACTTTCCTGCTATAGTTATAATAAATCTAACCTTGGCAAGTTGTTGGAATTATTGTAACTAAAACTTTGCTATTTAGAATTGAGGTGCTAGCTACTTCCAATCAAAAGCTTGACTTTATTAAAGTTTAATAAAGCCTTCCCATGCTAGCCTATGGAGCTAGCAGCAGTAAAATGGGGAAAAATAACTTTATCTGTTTGTCACCCACTGGGGCATATTTCATAATATCTCTGCTTTTTATAACAAGTCACTCTACACTCGGGGCACCTAAGGCAGACCTTAGGGGTGACCTATATGTAATAAAATTCTAGTTTTGGACTTCGGAATTACTTTTAGTTTCAAAGTCGCATTTGGACACAGTTTTATTTTAATACCAGCCTGAAAGGTAGGGCTGACTTTAAAATGACTCTAGACACCAAAGCAGTGCACATGTAAGTGCATTAAGTTCACTGGGGTCTCTAAACCTACATGCCCTACCATATACTAGGGACTCACAGGTAGGTTGTCTTGGCTAATTATAATTACACTAATTACCATATACCGTTTAGGGATGGAGCACTAGCCTTGGGCCTGCTTAGCAGTGCCCAGGGCACTTTCATAGTCAGTAACCACCAGTATCAATCTCACCTACATGGGTTTTCTGACCCCTAAGGGGGCAGATTGGGGTTGATTACACCCCCAAGGGGGAAAAAGACATTTGAGTCCTGTTTGGGGTGGGGGCACTGCCATGCCCATGTAGGCAGCCCCACCCCTATATTTTTATTTTATTTTCCCTGGCGTTTAGTGGGCTTTTTGCCCCCACCCCCTCCCCCTCCCCCGGGGCAGATTGGGAGTTATTCCCAAGCAGCCAAGCATAAATCTGAAAAAAAGAAACCCTGTGGTGCAAGGCACCAGAGGGTCCTTTATAGCCCTCCCCCGTCCTGGTTATTGGGCGACAGATGCATTGGAGAGGGAGTGCAGCCGCCAGCCATTGGCTGACGGACACATTTAAGGAGTTAAAAGAAGAAAAATAACTCAGGTAGCTGATTTCTGTTTATATCGCCATATGATGAATTGGCTTCTTTATCAGGTGTTGATACATTTCAGTCCCCTCTGTTCCTTTGCCAGTAATTGTTAGGACTTACAACGTAGAGTTATATGGTTGCAAAATAAATGCTATTCCACTATAGTTCCTTAGTTATTAATGGTAGTTCTGATCATGTTCTTCCAACCCCAATCTCAGTGTAAAACATGCACTTTATGATATTGTAGGTAAGAGGGGACACAAGGATATTTCTGGCCAAATATGGAACTATTACTCAAGATGATATTGGAGGGGTACATTAACTCCAAATTCATCAGACTGCAGGTAAAAAGGTTGACATGCATATCACCCCACCAGACTCTACCCGTGTACCTGCATCCAAACCCACTTAGTGGTTTGTATGGAGAACAATCAGCAGATTACCTTACATTATGTTTTTTTACGTTCATAGATGTAATTTGCGGAAAAAGTGTAGCATTGTCTAATAAAGTGTATTATTGTCTAATAAATATGTAAGTGTGGTTTTGGATGGCCACGGGGTTCGGAAGCATGAACATAGGGCAGAGTCTGGTGAAGTGAAATGCATCATGACATCAACCCTACCAGGATGATAATTGGTACTAGGACAAGGAAGGTAGTAGTCTCTATACCTACATGAAATTAGATCTCCTCTCAACCCCTGGGTAAGCCACAGAGGAATCTGCTTCCTATGTAATGGTGATGTATAAGGGGCCGGGGTACTTAACCTCCAGCTCCCCAACTTGAAGTTCAAGACCAATGCCTTGACAGAAGTCCTCCAACGGGGGCAAACATATTCTGATCTCCTTCCTCCATTTGAGGCACTGACAGATACCTTATTGGGGGCCTGGGCCAGGCCTTGTTCTGGCCCCTAGTCAGTCGACAAATCACCCCGCTCCAGACAGCCCTGCTTGCAGCATCCTTGTCCCAAAAGCTTGGTGCTTCAAGCCTCTGCAAGCTGATCTAACCCCAACACATTTCCTACCACTCCCACCAACGAAATCGAAGCGGGTGGAAATGTTTGACAAACGTGTAGTTTCTCCTACCAGTCTAGCCCTCCGGTCCGGTAATGCAAGCTGCTTGTTCGGACGCTACTCCGACGCTCTTTGGGATTCGGTGCTGCAAGTCCTCCTTGGTGTGCCTATAAAGATTCAACCTGTTCTAGACCAGGTGATTCAAGATGGCTGTGTAGTGGCCAGGTTCATGATTCGTTGTGGCTTGGACACCACTGATTCCATCGGGTGGGCCTTTAGCCCCAGTGTTGACGTTCTCCACCATGCGTGCTTGCGATCAAATGAGTTCTCAGGTAATATCCAGTCCACCCTGATAAACATGCCATTCGATTTAACTCACCTGTTCAGGGACAAGGTTGATTCTGTTCTTAAGCATTTCGAAGAGACCAGGGCTACCTCACTGCTCTCTGAGCCTTGATGCCCCATGATGCCCCTCAAACTGTAACAGTTCTACTGCTCCTATAGTGGATTTGGGCGAGGTTCTCCATAGCGCCAGCCTCCACAAGGAACCCAGCATTTATGAGCTTGATGCTTAGGTGCTCACCTGCCACATCTCTTCAGCATGCTCTTACAGAAGCACAGCCACCCAGTGGGTTGCAGAATCCACGGATTCTTACCAGGGAGGCAGGTGATCATATTGGAATGGTAAGTCCTACAGATCATTTGCCAGGGATAAGCCTACCCCTTCCTCTCTTCCCTGCCGCACCTATCGCTCCTTCCCTTATCAACTGACGAAGGGCCATCTCTCCATTTTGCAGCAGGAGGTGCAAGCCCTTTTGCCAAAGGGGCTGTCAAGAGGGTGCCAGCACCAAAAATAGCACGTGGTTGTTACTCCTGCTACTTTCTGGTGCCCAAGTCAGACAGAAGCCTTCATCCTATTCTAGACCTGCACTCTCTCAAATCCTCCCTTCGGATGGAGAAATTCAGGATGCTGATCCTGGCCCAGGTTTTGTCTGCACTCAAACCTGTAGACTGGATAGTGGAGTTGGACCTGCAGGATGACTATTTTCATATACCTGACCTGTCAGCCCATCGGCACTACCTGTGGTTTGTGGTGAGACAGGAGCATTTTCATTTCTCTGGCGGTCTCACCACCGCCCCTTGGGTGGTGATGAAAGTGATGGTGGTAGCAGCTAACCTTCAAAGATAAGGGGGGGCCACTCTTCCGCTACGGTGACAAGGCATAAAGCCATATTGATCTGGGTGGATAAGTGAAGACAGCAATGGCAGGAGGCAGTTTTCAAGGATCTTTGCAAAGATTTTTATTTCTGCATTTATAAGGGAGATCGGATGGTATCATGGACAGGATTGTGCTGTGCTTGTGAAATCTATTGTTTTTAATATATCTTAAAAGGGACTTAAATGTGTTGCTCTTATCAGTTCTTGTCTCCAAAATACTGTGTTCATCCGCTTTTGTGTTGACATTATTTTTAAGCAAGCCTGCTTGTTACTTTCCTGCAGTCCCTCTCTTTCACTTTTAGATGCACTCTAGAAGAGCGCATGTGTCTGCTGTTTGTCTCCCTCTGCTGCTTTGCCTGTTATGTTTTATGTGCAGATGTTTTGCCTCAAAATTACGATCTCCTGGCATCCTGCCATAGACACCCTTTCTGTGTTAATGCCGTGACTCAAGATAGCCATCTTCTCTCTTTCCCACATTTTTGGCTGATGTGATGCTCTGCTGTGAGTGAGGTCTTCATTAGTTAATGTGTGCGGACTCTGTTGCTCGTGCCTTTCACTGTCCTGCGGGGTCTGGGAGTAAATGCAGTCATGTAGGAATACTCACCTTCGGTGCAACTCATGTGTGGGTCTGCCAATACTAGTTTCTGTTTTCCGCACTCCCTGTGCTGGGTCTCCTGCTTATTGCTGTGTGTGTTCCGGCCCGGTGGGACTTCTTTGCTGCTACACACACAGGGTTGCATTGTTCTCTTGCCTGTTCATGTCTAATGGTGCCATGGGCCGTGTGCTGGATTACTGTTTATTTTTCCATGTGTGCATGGGTAACTGGGGGTTAGTTTTGCTGCGCACATGAGGCGCACTGGCCTCTTCTCTGTCAGCTGCTGCTTGTGGCAATATGCTCACTACAGTGGCATCTATGACTGGTGATAGTGGCACATTGTGGAGTAGTTCAATTCCTTCCTCTCATCGCCAGTTGTAGTGTCATAGCAGTGTTATGATGACGCCAGTCATGTCAGATATGTGCAACTTCTTTTCTCTATTGGCAGTTCTGGAACATATATCCAAGCACGCATCAGGCACCTCAGTCGACCCTGTACTGATGCGGCTTCTGCCTGCTCCCTTTGCTCCCCCCTTGGATGAACCCTGCTTTAGCGCTTGTCTTGAGCATGTTTTCTGTCCGAAGATCTGGAGTACCCTAGTGACATGAGGGCTGACCTGCTAGATACACTGTCTTTGGTGTGACTCGGTTACAGAAGGCTGCGAAGTAATATAGCTTTTCTGGATTGTACCACATGGAGATTGTTTCATGCGGCTATAAAAACAGGAACGCTGTGACTAAATGGAATGTGAAAAATCTATTACAATATATTTAGAAGTCTGAAAATTCCAATTGCATACCGAACAACACAAATTGACAGAGAGGCTTGTGTTTGTGCAGTACTTTGGCTTGTACTTGTACCTCAATGTAAATGCTCCCACAAATGCGAATCGAACTTCAGTCTGAGATGGAAACATTTCGAAAGTTATAACCAGGGTACTGACTGACGCCCCAAAACGATATACTAGTGGCGGACTGTGAGCTATACAAGTGTAGAAAATAGAAATAACAATTATAGGGCCAGATGTATAAAGAATTGCTTTTGCGATTCTTAAATAGCGAATTTTACCAATTTGCTATTTAAGAATCGCAAAATGCAATATATGTAGGAATTGCCCACAAAATTGTGAATCCTACATATTCCTTAACCCCTTCGCTGCTAGGCCTTTCCCCCCCACATCCCCCAGTGCTAAGCCTTTTGTGGGCTTTTTGGGGTAGTGTGCGCTTAGGCCCCTGTAACTTTTTGACCACATAAGGTATCCACGCCAAATTTGCGTCCTATTCTTCCAACATTATGGGGATTCTAAAGGTACCCAGGGTTTGTGGATTCCCCTGTTGGGGTCCCAGAAATTAGCCAAAATGCAGCAATAGTTTTTTTTGGGCGGGCTGCAAATGAAAGCGTCTGGGTTTTTCTCTGCAAATGGTATAAAAAAGGATTTGTGGGGCTGAAATCATCGTTTTCCCAGCTTTTAGGGAATGACAGACTTTTGTCAGAAAACATTTTTTACACAGTTTTGGCATTTTTCTGGGACATAGCCTTTTTTGCTATTTTTTGTGCTTTTAACCTCCTTCCAGTTAATGGTAGAAATGGGTGTGAAAGCAATAATGGATCCTGGAAAGCTATACATTTTAGAAAAGTAGATAACATTCTGAAATCAGCAAGGGGTTATTTGTATAGATCCATCAAGGTTTCTTTATAGAAACTAACAGTTAAATATAGGAAAAATTGAAAATTAGTTGAAAAAAACAACCTTTTGTGTCAACGTTTTTACCTGTAACTTCTTCTAATTATGACAGCTCTATGAAAACAATATACCGTTACATCCGCTGGAGCTTCCTGGTTGTGGGGATATATAGGAATTGTAGGTTCGCCAAGAACCCGGCGAACCCAGAGTCAAAAACTGAGCAGCAATTTGCAATGGTTTTTTATTATGTTCCCGGTATATAGCAATTATTGTGGGAAAATGTATACATGGAAAAATCGGTATGAAAGACACCTATGTATTTCTGAAATGGGAACAAATTATAGAGTTTAGCAAAAGTACATATTTGCACATTTTCAAATTTGGGACTATTCATACTAGCATGAGAATTATCGGTCATTTTTCAAAATGACTTCTTTTTTACACAATGTCTTTCATTTGGAAGGCAGAAATGCATCAAAAATCATTTGGTAATAACAGTTGCTTTACAAATCTGAATTACCCTAAGTCGCCCGATAAAAATGGTACCTCACTTGTGTGGGTAGGCATAGTGCCCACGACAGGAAATGGCTCAAAACCCAACGTGAACACAACACATTTTCACAATGAAAATTTACCCTTTTTTTTGCACAGTGTCTAGTTGTAGTTTTTGAAAACTAGCTCTGCCGGCACCTAGGGAAACATAGCAAACCTATACATTTTTGAAAACTAAACACCCAGCGGAATCCAGGATGGGGTGACTTGACTGCCTACCACCAGGTTCTGTTACCCAGAATCCCTTGCAAATCTAAAAAATTGTCAAAAAGACCACATTTTCCCCACATTTCTGTGGTGGAAAGTTCTGGAATCTGCGTGGATCCACAAATTTCCACCCACCCTGCGTTCCCCAAAGTCTCCCGAGAAAAATGGTCCCTCACTTGTGTGGGTCGGCCTAGTCCCCACGACAGGAAACGGCGCAAAAAGCAACGTGGAGACACCTCAATTTTGCAGAGAGGAATGACCCTTTTTTGGCAAAGTGCCTAGCTGTCGTTTCTGAACCATAGGTCTGCCGGGACCTAGGTAAACCTAGCAAACCTATACATTTTTTAAAACTAGCCACCCAGGGGAATCCAGGATGGGGTGACTTAGCTGCCTCTCACCAGGTTCTGTTACCTAGAATCCCTTGCAAACCTAAAAAATTGTCCAAAAATCCACATTTTCCCCACATTTCTGTGGTGGAAAGTTCTGGAATCTGCGTGGATCCACAATTTTCCACCCACCCCGCGTTCCCCCAAGTCTCCCGGTAAAAATGTTGCCTCACTTGCCTACGTTTTGGGCCCTTGCCTGTTGCGGGTACTTGGGCCTCCCACACAAGTGAGGCACCATTTTTACCGGGAGACCTGGGGGAATGATGGGTGGTGGGAAATTTGTGTGAGCCCGGTGATGCCACAACTTTCCGACACAAAAATGTGTGAAAAAAGTGATTTTTTCAGCTAAAATTGGGGTTTTCAGGACATTCTGGGTAAGGAAACGTTGGGGGATCCACGCAAGCCATACCTCCCTGGAAGCCCCCCGGTGTCTACTTTTCAGTAACGTGTGGGTTTGGTAGGTTTCCCTAGATGGCTGCCGAGCACGGGGCCAAAAATCCATGGGACCACCCCCCTTGCAAAACCAGGTTGGTTTGTGATAGGTAATGTCACATCAATAGGTTTTGGGCCCTTCCCTGCCGCGGGTACTTGGCCCACCCATACAAGTGAGGTACCATTTCTATTGAGATACTTGGAGAAATGCAGGGGGGTTGGAAATTTGTTGTTACTTTCCGCCGTGTGAAAATTTGGGCACAATAATGCAAGGAAAATGTCACAGTCACATTTTGAGGTTTGCAGGACATTGTGGGTAAGATAACGTGTTGGAATCCACAAGAGAGACATCACCATGCACTCCCATGGGTGTTTAGTTTACGACAAAAACTACAGTTGTTAGGTTATTCTTAAATGAAATGTACAGCTTGGCAGAGAGACAAAACAGACAAACATTACTGTACAGGCATCTATTCCGCAAGCACACACACATACTGGTTGGATATGGCACAAGGGTGAGTGATGGTTCAGTATATAAAATTTTATTAACAAGAGATTTCACAAAAATGAAATTCACTGTCAATAATTGAAAGGACAAAAAACTGAACCAATAACTCGCAGCTCGTGAACTGTAAAGCCACGTCAAGGCACCAACCGCTTTACAGGCCATTCACACAAGACCGTTCACACCACCAGGCACAAAAACAACACATTACAACATTCACAAAAAGGGACAAGGTACACCCCCGCTTGACAAAAACAGAATAGAATTTTTTTTCAACACAACCATCTATTCCTCAAGCACACATCCATACTGGTTGGATTTGGCACGAGGGTGAGCGATGGTTCAGTATATATAGTTGTATTAACTAGAGATTTCACAAAAAAGAAATGCACTGTTAATAATTGAAAGTACAAGAAACTGGACTATTGACTCGCAGCTCGTAATCTGTAAAGCCACGACAAGGCTCCAACCTCTTTACAGGCCATTCATACACCTTTCATACGTGTGCACATACAGAACTATTCACACCGCCAGCTGGGGGCCCAGCACATTACAACACTCACACCAGCAGACAGCGCCATTCAAGGGCCCATCACTTTCACACGCTCACATTCTTGACACAGCAACCAAACCAGCTCACGGATTGCGTGGAGTGGTGTTTGGCTAGCAGTGTGTGTAGTGACCAGCAGCTAGTCACTACTCCCACACCGCCAGCCAAGTGCCAGCCCACTCACCGCCAGTCAAGCACCAGTCCACGCACACTGCCAGCCAAGCGCCAGCCCACTCACTGCCAGCCAAGCACCAGTCCACGCACACCGCCAGCCAAGCACCAGTCCATGCACACCGCCAGCCAAGTGCCCGTCCACGCACACCGCCAGCCAAGCGCCAGTCCACTCACCGCCAGCCAAGCTCCAGTCCACGCACACCGCCAGCCAAGCGCCAGTCCACACACACCACCAGCCAAGCACCAGTCCACGCACACCGCCAGCTAACTGCCAGTCCACGTACGTCATACATTTTTTTTAAACAAGAAAGAAAACACAAACCAATTGCAACTAGATACCAAACGATAAGTACAAAAACAATAGCAGAAACTAAAGACATCATTCTATTGCCAAACGTGAAACTGAACAACTATATCAAACCATGCAGACCAGGCAGTACACTATTAGACTCACGGTTGCTCCCCAAAACTCTTTTTAGTGTGATACAATCTGAAACATGAGGGCACACACAGCCCAGGATTAGAAGGACAATCGGCACAGTGCATACGACTCTCCTTCCGCACACCTCTTCGCAGGCAGACTCTACATCTCTTACAGGGATTGTTTTTTGGGGCGTGGGAGGAATTAAATCAGGAAAGTGGCGATCTTTCAATCTAGCCACATCCTTCACCACTCCAACTCTAGGAACACTTGCCTGTTCCACAACAACAAGGCTTCCTATCACAGACTGCTGAAATTGAACAAAAGTCAACTTTGACTCAGGAGAACACTCCTTGTACACAACAAAAGCATTGAAAGTTGCTAAATTGAAGAGATGGATGGCCAACTTTTTGTACCAAATGTACGCCTTATGAATAGCAGTGTAAGTTTACAACCTCTGATTTACTCTATCAACACCACCCATGTGCTTATTGTAGTCTAAAATGCACACCGGTTTGCGTACTCCAGCAAACTGACCCCAAACAGCCACAGGTGAAGTACTCTCATCATGGATGGTAGTCAGCATGTACACATCCCTCCTGTCCACAAACTTCACAGCAAGTAGTTCATCACTACACAAGGAACTACACTGCACCCTCTGAAGTTTTTTGGAAACAAGCTCTTTTGGACAACCTTTACGGTTAGAGCGGATTGTGCCACAAGCAAAAGTGTCCACTTTGAACAATTACAGCAGTGTAGAAGTTATCAAGGTACAAATGGTGGCCTCTGTTAAACAGTCCTCTAGCAAGATCCCACACAATTTTCTCTGAAACTCCAAAAGTGGACAGACAACCAAGGGGGTCAATGGTGGAATCCCTACCAGTGTACACACGGAAATTAAAAACATATCCTGTCCAACTCTCAGACAACATATACAGCTTAATTCCATAATGTGCCCTCTAGCTAGGGATATACTGCCTAAAAACCAAACGGCCCTTGAACAGGACTAAAGACTCATCAATAGATATTTCTTTCCCTGGTGTATAGATCTCTGAAAATCTATCTACAAAGTGATCAAGAACAGGCCAAATCTTAAAAAGACAGTCACAGTCAGAGTGATCTTGTGCCAACGCCAAAGTATTATCAACAAAATGCAGCATCCGAAGCAAAAGTAAATACCGATCACGGGTCATAATCACAGGAAATATGGCCGTTGCCATCAAGGGACTGGTAGACCAATAAGAAGCCATGGACGGCTTCCTTATCAAGCCCATCAAAAAAGTAAAACCCAAAAACTTCTTCATCTCATCCAGATTTGTGGGAGTCCACCGGGTAGCTCTAGAGTGGGGCTTAAGTGTGGCACTGTGGTCCCTCAAAAACTGTTCAGCATACAAATTAGTCTGCTCAACAATCTCAGCCAAAAATACGTCATCCACAAACAACTGAAAGAACTGTATAGGCAAAAACATTTCGCAATCCACTCTACACCATGCATCCACACTAAAGGCAGGCAACGCCGGCTGCAGCATGTTAGGATCAATCCAGAGTCCAGCACTTCCAGTAGGAAGCCTTGCAGCCTCAGGCTGCAATACCGATGTCTCTTGCTGCACCACTGGCACATCAGTGTCCCCCTCTAAAACAGGCACTTCATCCGCACTGAGAGTACCTTCATCCGCACTGAGAGTATCTTCATCATCCGATGATTCCATGTGGAGAGAAAACTCACTACCTGAATCTTCCCCTCCCTCCTCTCCCTCAGACGCACTGTCAGTCTCATAATCCTGCACAGAGGAAGATTCAAGCAGCATACCAACAACCTGCTGAGCAGTCATTCTATGGCTAGCCATAATCCTTACTAATAAAGGCAACTTGTCAAACAAGTCAACAACAACAAACACTTTGAAAAATAAGTAATAGACAAAATGCGTCTATCAGAAAGACCTATATACTCCAAAACGATACCACTCATTTGCCAGAAGCAGGTAGACTCACCACCACCTACTCTGCACAGACACAGTAAGGATCAACAATATCCCATGCAAAACACATCGCAAAGAACCCCCCGAAACAAACTGCTCCCCTAAGGGGAGCAACCCTTGCCCAAGGGGCCGCTCCCCGACACACAAAAAACATCCCTGGTGGCCTAGTGGGCACACACATACTTATTATTTTTTTTTATAGATCTGCCCAGTGGGGGCACACACACATTTTTTTAATATAAAATAATAAAGATCTGCCCTCCAAAGGGGGGGCAAACCCAACGACATACAAATCAACCCCAAGGGGAGCGACCCTTGGCCAAGGGGTCGCTCCCCGACACAATTTGCCAAATAAAAAATAAAAAATAAAGCATTCCTGGTACACGATCGCGCCCCAGCGCGATCGTGCAGTAGGAATGCTTTTTAAAAAGACATCGGAGGAAAGGAAAACCCTTTCCGATGCCTTTTTAAAAATCCCCCCCATCCTCCATGGTGAAAAACTCACCTTTCTTTCATGACGTGCTGGAAGCAAATGGCTTCCAGCGCGTCGGGTACACAAAGGGAAACCCTCATTGATGACATTGCAGGAGGTGTGGCGGGAGGCAGGGGAAGCCCTTCCCCTGCCTTCCCCGGTACAGACTGGGAGATCGGTGTCCCACGGGGGGAGCGTTAGCGCTTCCCCCGTGGGTGGGTGGGTGTCACGATGGCCGGGAGCCGTCATGAGCACAGCCCCACTGTGACTCATGACGGCTCCCGGCCGTCGTGAGCACAGAAGGGGTTAATAGGGAATCGCAAATTGCAATTCTCTATTAAGGAATACCTTGCCATTCATTCCTATGGGCCTCGAGGCATTCGCAATTTGGGAGTACCAAATAGGTAATCGCAATTTGTGCATGCGATTTCAAGGGTGCCAAATGGACACGCTGTTGCACCTCTGAAATGTGCATGTGTGCACATGTGGTGCACATACATGCCCTAAGGGCACCACATGGCATTTAGAAAAATGCAAAAAAAGTGCATTTTTCTAAGGATTTGCAATTTACCACCAACTTGAAGTTTGCGAACGGGAAAACGCTTGATATATCTAGCCTATAGTGTTTTCTCTGGTTGTTACGTCCTTCCCCACTTGATACAACCCATTTCGAATTTTTATCCAACAGAATTCTGCTAAAATGTCCTCACATAAGACACTTTGATCAGTCATCTGGTTGAAATCAGTAGTGGCCCACTATCAGCTACATAACTTTTTCAATTAAAAAAAAAACCCTAAAAGTAAAAAAACACCAAAAAGCTAATTGCAATAAAATACAGTGGCAAAAAATCCAAAGGCATTGTTATTGTGTACGTGCAGACTCACTACTTTAACGACAACGTTTGGAAGACAAACTCATCAATTAATTTCCATATTAAGCGGATCACTTCACTTAAATATTTTATGGTAGCATTTCTTGCCTTTTTCATAGTAAAATGGAAAATATTTTGAAATTTAACTATTCTTAGAATTATGCTTGCTGCCCATCATCTACCGTGGTTCCTTTTTTGTGGCCATGCTTCATTCCGATTATGGACTATCCTTTCTTATTAGGTTTTGCCTGTACAGCAATGTGCTTGTGAAGTTGTTTGTATTTTAAAAAAATAATCTTAAAAGGGGCTTAAAACCCACCCAATCCTTACCTGAGCTTACCATCCGTTGATTCCAACGTAGCTCTAATTTACTTGCTTCTCATTGACCAGCACGTCATCTGCTTTCACTTCCTTGTTCTGCTTTTGCTGTCCAAGCTGTGGCGTGAAATTTAGACCAAGTAGCCTTATGGTCACAGGCCGTGCCTGTTGGCCAGTGTCCGTCCACTGGATATTCACTCAGAAGGTACTTTTTTTTAGCATTTACGAACAAGCCCTCCATTAGAGTGCATGTGTGTGTATTCTCCCTGCAACAACACACTATGGGGCATATTATCAAGACAGGCGATACCATTATCGCCGCTTTAGCGGCAGAAAACTGCCGCTAAAACGGCGATAATGGGCTTGATAATATGCTCTATGGAATTCCAATTGAAGCCCATGTTAGATGGGAAGGACATCTAACCTGAGCTTCAATTGGAATTCCATAGAGTAGATTATCAAGCCCATTATCTGCGTTTTAGCGGCAGTTTTCTGCCGCTAAAGCGGCGATAATTTTATCGCCTGTCTTGATAATATGCCCCTTAATGAGCCTGTGTTTCCTGCACCCCTTTCTCTCCCATTCACAGCATTCTTTGTTGCCAATACACCATATCAACTGCCTCCCCATGCCCCAGTTACTTCCCCCATTGCTGCCCCTCCACCCCAATTCTGTGTGCTTTCACTCGTTGGCCCTGGTCGGCTGTCCCCACTTAATATTTCCCCTTTATGTATGCATTTATGTAGTGCAAACATAACCCCAATGTATTGGTATGCTCCACCCATGGCCATGTAAAGCCCCCAACCCCGACCGTTGTTTGGAACATCCCCCCGGTTTTAACCTACCACATCCTCCTCCCTGATCCCTCGTCCTCCCCAGTGGCCACCACCGTTTTCCCTTGTCTTTTCTTTGTCAACCTTTCCTGCACTGAGATGCTCAGATGCCACGTGTTGTAGAACAGACAAGGCGTGCCTCTTCAGGAGCCGGCAGAGGTGAACGGTGCCCAGGCAGCTGTCTCTGGCATATTAGAACACAGACAATAACACACAAAAAAAGTAGTAGAGGGTCCGAGGGATTTTATAGACCCTACATGGATTAAATATCCATATCCAATAGATCACAAAACAAACATATAATCCGGGGTCCATTATGCCAGCTGCCTATCGAACGAGGTAAAGAAACTTGGCACCTATGTCAACAAGAGTAAAGCCATAAGGAATACAGAAAGTTAAAGAGTGAAAAGACCCTTGCAGTTACGTTGAGATAGAGGGAGCAAGGTATTATGGTGCGGTTGCTTAGCAGCCTGGTTCCTTTGAAAGCATCATGCTTTGGGTGCCTGACAAATATATAAGCGGGAGATTTGTCTGCTTACTGTAGTTGTTACTGCTTGCAGTGTGGAGACTGGGGATAAAGTGTTGGAGAAAACCCACAATGTGGAGGATCCAGAGACTTCTGAGGTGGCTCCTACCTTGGCTACTATCCAGGAGATGATACAGGCCGTGGTAGCTGCTGCTTTTCGTGAAAGAGAGCCTAGTCCACCTGCTAAGAGGCCTTGTATGGAGGCGGTAGCCCCTGAAGATTCTGATGCAGAAGAGGATGCTGAACGTAAAGGTTCATATGTGCAGGGTCCAGAGTTAAAGGAGGTCCTTCAGCACATTTGCCAGAATTTGGTGTTTTCCGGATGCTGTGACTCCTGAGGAAAATTATGTTTTTTTACTCCCAGTATCAATATAAGGAACCTGAATCCTTATCAATCGATTCTTCTTTACAAAAGGTTTTGGATTAGGAATGGAAGGATGTGGACAAACATGGTTTTCCATGTTTTTGGGCCAAGCGATATCCCTTGCAGGACTTTGCAGACAAATTACCAGCATCTGTTAAGGTGGATTTCTTGATGGTGGGGTTGGCCTCCCAGAGTACTCTCATATCTGAATATGCTTCTCCATCAGACCCAATTGAAAAGAGGGTTGACACTGCCCTTAAAGGCACTTTTGCGGCTTCTAATTTTGCCATCAGAGCTGCTGCCTTATATTCTTATGCAATTCAATCCCTCCTTAAAGACTTACATTCTCTGGCAGAGTTAATGGACCAGTGGTAAGACATCTCTTCTACTCTGGCTATAAACAATCAACAGGTCAGTGTTTTGGCAGACATTTCTTTTGACTCTGGGTGCGGCTGCATCTATTGCGTGGTCATCCATAGCGGCTAGCCATCAGATGTGGTTAAGGTCGTGAAAGGCTGTTGCCACCCAGAAAGGGCTACTAATGAAAATTCCTTTTTCTAGGTTGAAGTTGTTTGGACCTCCTTTGGTGGACATGGTGAAAAATTCGGCTAGGGATCGCAAGCTGCTTGCTCTTGAAAAGGCTGGCTGTCCTAAATTATTTGGTAACAAGGGGGCCTTTGGTCCAGACTGCCAGGTTAAATCTAACCAACCCTTTCATGTTAGGGAGCGTGGCTGGGGTGCCCCTTCCTATAATAAACCCGATTTCAGAAGCCAGCTTCCTCTTCCCTGGCTGCATCTAAACCCTGACTATGTGGCAATGCTAGGTGATCAGGTGGGGGCCACATCTCTCTGTTTTTCAAGGTCTGGCAGCAGGCAGTGACAGACCAGTGGGTGCTTCAGGAGGGGTTTAGAATTGGTTTTATGGAAACCCTCTGATGTTTTTCGAGTCACACCTTGTCCATAGGGTTGGGGGGGAATGAAGCAATAGGCCCTCTTAATGAAAGTTGCCATTGTTCTGGTGCCTAATTTGCAGGAATGGGAGAGTTTATTCAGCTCTCTTTCTTTTGAAAAAACATTTGGGCGATCTCCGACCTGTCTTGGATCTGAAATGGCTGAACCAATTCATTCCCAATATCCTCTTCAACTCATTCTGCCCTTCATCAATCAGGGGGATTTCCTGGCATCTCTGGACTTACAGGATGCATATCTGTATGTGCGGGTCCTTCTGACGTCACATCAGTTTCTGTGATTTTGTGTTCTGGTTCACCATTACCAATTCAAGATATTACCTTTTGGTCTGTGTTGTTCACCTAAGGTGTTTACTAAGGGTTTAGCTCCCCTGTTTTGTGTTTTGCATGGCATGGGGATTCTGACTTTCCCGTATTTAGATGATTTACTGCATTCTCCCTCTTCTTTTTCTTATAAGGTGGAACAGCATGTCACGGAAGTCTGCAAGATGTTGCGGGATCATGGCTTTTTGGTAAAACTCAGCAAATCATCTCACTCCAACATAGGGTCTGACTTACATTGGAGCATGCTTCAAGACTTTGGTGGGGAAGGTGTTCCTGCCGCAGGCAGGAAATTGACTCTGGTGAAGGACATTTAGGGGTTACTGTCTCAGAGATGTCCCCCAGTAAGCCAGTGGTTGAGACTTCAGGGGCTTATGTCTGCATCTCTAATGGTGCTCTCGTGGGCTCGGGCTTACATATGTATCTAATGATCAGCCATGTGTTGTCCCACTGGCTGCCGAGTGGCCAGGATTACCAACAGGGAGATTTTGAGCTGGTGGTTGAACGATGTGTATTTGTCCCAGGGATGTTGTTTTCATGTGGAGCCTACCAGGATAGTGAACACAGATGCCAGTATGCTAGGCTGGGGTTCATCCTTGGGGGATCCTACTGCACAGAGGAAATGGCTGAAGGCACAGCCAGCTGCTTCTTCCAACTACTGGGAGCTGAAAGCTGTTCACTAGGGTCTCTTGGCTTTTTGCCCCACATTTGTCAAATCATTATGTGCAGGTCCGAACAGACAACAAGTTTGTCATGGGGTACCTGAATCGTCAGGGGGGATGCAGAGTGAAATCTCTCAGCTGTCAGAGTATGGTTATTTGCAGCTGGCCAGAGCAGGAGTTGAAGTCCCTGTCGGCGATTTGCTTGCCAGGCAAGGAGAATGTGGTGGCGGACTGGCTCAGCCGTGTGTTTCCGGCCAGGAGTTCCCTGTTTTTAACACAAAATGTGTTCCTGAGTTTACAGAGGAGGTTTGGGTCTCCGACTATCAATTTGTTTGCCTCCCTGGAGACTGCCAGACTTACTTGTTTTTTCAGGATTATGCTGTGCAGGAAGGCATGGTGTGTGGACGCAATGTTATTCCTGTGGCCTCAGGAGTTGTTTTATGCATTTCCCCCTGTCCCCTTGATTCCAGTGATGTCGCAGAAGATCAGTTTGGGCAGGGCTTTGATGATTCTGGTTTTACCAGGGTGGCGGAGATGCCTTTGGTTACCCCTCTTGTTGGTGGTTCACCTGTGTTGGGGGCTTCCATATTATCTACCCGTTGATGGATCCCCTGCTTCTTCTCAAGGTATTTCAGTCAATGCACCTTCAGGTTTGGTTATTGAACATAGGAGTCTGATGAGTAGAGGGTGGTGGCCGATTTGATTTAGCAGTCTCAGTGCCCATGCACTATGCATTCTTATGCCAAGCATTGGTCTAATGTTTCTGCTTGGTGTTTGAGGAAAGGTTTTCTTGTTGATGATATTGAGCCTGTTCGTGTGCTGGACATTTTGTCCGACGGCTTTGAATTGGGTTTGGCCCATTCAACACTCTGGGCTCAGTGGGCTGTACTTAGGGCTTGTAAGAGTCCTCTTTTTGATCTAGTGGAGCCCCTGGTGTCTAGATTGTTGAAGTCCTTGGCTCTGAAATGGTCGGAACTGCTGTTGTCTGCCCGTCCATAGGACTTGCTGTTGGTTTTGTGGGCTTTGCAAGAGAGTCCGTTTGAACCTCTTGAGTCAGTGGACTTGAAGTTCCTGACTTTGAAGGAGGTGTTCTTTGTGGCTATTGCTTTGGGGAGGTGGATTGGAGAGTTGGGGTCTTATTTGATATCTGCCCCTTTTTTTAGACTCCTCTACGGTAAGGTGATTTTGAGTGCTCACCATACTTTCATTCCTACAGTGGCTTCTTTTTTCACATGTCTGCTGGGGTGGTGCTGCCTGTTATTTTCCCTCATCCACATTGTGAGGAAGAGTCCCTCTTACATCTCTTGGATGTGAAGGGTTCACTTGGCCAGGACGAGCCATTCTATAAGGGGGATAGTCTCTTTGTCACATTTGGTCTGGTGAGGACTGGCTTGAGACCCTGCAATTCCAACCTTAGTCGCTGGATCAATCAGGCGATTTTGTTGGCCCTAATCTCAGGACAGGGTGATGACGAGCTAGGTTCAGGGACATTCTACGAGATCTGTGGCTGTGTCATGTGCTGCTTTTAAGGGCATATCCATGAAGGATATTTCCCAGGCTGTCACATGGACTACTCCTTATACCTTTATGGAGCATTACAGGCTAGAGGTGGGGGATGATGCTTCTATTTCTTTTGCCACGTCAGTTCTGCATTCCAGCATGAATTGATGGATATGTATGTGTTCCTTTTGACTTGTTTATGATAAAACAGGGTCTTGCAATTTCATACTTGGGGTATGTTTTGTTTTCATATTTCATGAAGCCAATGCTTGCTTTATCAGCTCATTCTGTGATTACTGTGTCATGCCCCAACTACTTACACTAATCTTCATTAATCCGAGTCCTAGTCTTCCTCGCCACAGCATAGTTTCCCATCCCTCCTAGCCCTGTTAGTTATGGCTTCATTCTGCTGTTTGCTATATTTAGGTTTGGGTGCACTTCCTTTTTATAGCATGAAGAGGAAGTCGGCCATATTGGAGGGAGGGGAAACTAGTATGCTAACGTTTGCTCTGAAGTTTCTTTATGGTGATTAAAGCTCATTCTGTGATTACTGTGTCAAGGAAGAGAAGAACTCAGAGTAATGAAGATTACCAGTAAGTAACTGGGGCATTACCTCGTAATTTAGCTTTCTCATCACAGTTCATGCTTGAGGATATACTAAATAGTTCCTGCTGACACGCATCAAACAGCACTAGGCCGTGGAGGTTGCATCTCAAGCTTATCCATTGAAAAAGGACAAGGTGGAGCCAAGTCTACAAGAAAATGCCACCTGAAAGACGCATGTAACTATCAGAAGGCTGCAAGACCAACCCAGAAGAAGAGTGAAACTGACAGACATATAGGAAAAACAAAGTGTACCTTACATGGTGAGCTATATTTGGCAGAATCCTGGCAGGAAATCTCCTATACAAGGAAAACAGAGAGACCTGCAAAAGCAGGTATTAGATATGAATACAAGAGACAGGACCAGAACACTGCTCCAAAACAGCAAATATAACTGAAAAACACTTGTCAGGTCTGCAGGCTCCTACAAATGCATTCAAAAGAGACTCACTTATAAAAGTTAGAAAGAAAACACTGAGTATCAAATTGATGCCCCTAAAATCCCACACAACCAGACAGAACAGGGAAACAGAGTGTACCAGCAAGATATAGACAGCATAATCCACAGCATCATAATCCAATAAAGAGACACTGGAAATGAGCCTTCCCCAAAATGAGAGGGAAATAATGAAGAATACATCAACAAACTTTATTATTTACAACCATATCAAAGTAGCACTGGAAACCTAATCAGCTGCTGCAAACTGCTCTTAAACGTCCAGAGAGTTGTGAAAGTTCTAGTGCATAATGGAATAGTGAAAAGAACAAAATACAAATAGCTCCTAACGTACAATAAGGTAGTTGAAGCAAGAATGACACAGCAGCAGCAATGTATGCGATAGGCCCTCATACAACCAAAAAAAAGAGGGCCGAGAAAGGCAATGCTCATAAGCCAACATACCTAACACCATCACAAAATAACAAGACTTGGGCCATGACATTGTTAATACCACACGCTGACTGACTGAGCAAATAAAAATATCTTCTGATAGCTGCACTATCAGGATAGTGTGGGATGAGTGCCAGAGAAAGTACCCCTGGAACCTGGAACCAAGTTATGCCCTAATCCCCAATGGAGCCCGACGGCAACTCCAGACACTGGGGAAAACATACATCCACAGACTTCAGAAACAAAGCTGTTAACAGAATGATAGCACAAGAACTGCTCACCACTTTGACTCATCATTCAAAGACCGTGGGCAACAATGCTGCTGCCAGCTTCATGCTTGCAATAGAGGCCTCAAAAGAGTGAACTCTTGATTAAAAGACTATGGAACAACCATACAGCAGAAAACACTGAAGAGACATGGCATTCAAAGAAGTAGTGCATCACAAAGAACTTAAGGAACATAGAAACCAAGGGCCAGAGGCAGCAATATGGTGTTGGAGAGTCAGTCAAATATGTTGAAACCCATTTCAGTACAGAGCCTCCCACACTTGCAGGACTGAGGTGAAAAAGAAGAGCTCTGTAGGAAACAGTGTCAAGTGCTGAAAGGTCCAAAAGAATCAGAATAGCAGATTTGCTGGAGTCCACATAAGCTTGTTTATCTTCAGTTACTCCTATCAGCATTGATTTGATACTAAACTGTGTCTAAAGCTTTATTGATGAGCATGTAAAAGATTGCTTCTTTCTAAGTGGGTAGTCATTATGTTATTGGCATAAGATTTAATAATTGTGGAGGGTTCTGGTAGTAGAGAAATTGGCTTATAGTTTGCTAAGTTCAGAGGATCAGCATCTGGAACCTTCAAAAGTGAAGAACCATTGTTTTTCCGTGCAGTAGACAGTTTCCAGTGATAAGTTAAATAGTTTCATAAGAAAGGGAGCTAGTGTTGGTGTCCAATGTTTGAGATATTTATCCAGGCAGCTGCCTAATGGAGACCCGGGCATAACAGTGTTGAGTTTGGTACAAATGTATTCCTTTTCTATTGCTGGAAAATGTACTAGAGCAGTACAACATCAGAAATCTTAACAGTAAGAAGTAGTAGATACAATTTGAGATGTAGCAAACGGAAAAGTAGATGCACATAGAGAACTCTCCTGGGAGGAAACCCAAGTATTGGTTGAAATGGTACTTGAAATGGGGCTATAATTGAAGGACTGTGGAATTTTTAGTACCTTTTGCTGAAAGTAAGCAGACAAACTCTTTATAGAAGGCTTTAGAGGAAATCTCAATCTGTGCCGAACCAGCGGGGGTACAAAGTTTATTTATAACATTTTAAACTTTCGGGACATTTTGTTCAGAATTTATCTGGAATTGATAAAAATCAGTTTTCGCCCTCCAGAGAGAGGATAAATAAATGACTTTTTCCTGAGAAGAATAACCTGAATGCTATTTATGCTCAGGTCATTTACAGCAGATCTATGTGTAAAGTTGTTTAAAGGAAATCAAAGCTTCTAGTATGCTTTCAGTCAATAGGCTTCTAGTATGCTTTCAGTCAATAGGCTAAAGAGGGGCATATTTGTCTTCTATATCGTTAGTCAATGCAGGAATGGTGGTGTGACGGGAAGTGAGACACGACCCAAACCAGCATGGTGTTAAGGATGAGGATTTATTGATAGTTTTAAACGAAGGGTAATACAAGGACTCAGAAGTCTTCTTTAGGGTCCCGTTTCACATGGTACTCACCTTCCTTGCCCTCTTGATCTTCCAGGATGTCAAGATGATTGTGTACTTCACCCTTGGGGAAACAGAAATGGGGAGACATTAAGTACTGAACAGGCTGTATGGTCTGAATCCATAACCAGTGTCTTCTATCCCTGAATGTGATGGACAATGGGCTACCCAAAACCAGGGGATCAGTATCCTTAGAGCCCGTCTGGATCTGGACTTCAAACACCTACTGCTAAATAGGGATCACGGCTGACTGGTACAACCCATGAGTTGTGCTTAGAATAGTTTTAAAACGTGCAGAAGTAAAGGTAGGGTCTCTCTGTGCAATCAAACATACACCCAGTACTATATGACAGTGAAACCCTCTATTCCCTCACATGTAACACGAGTGCTCTCTGCAAGACCCTTTAATGTCCCACCAATAGATCTGTGACACCATCCACCAGAACAGTGTTTGTGCCCCCACTTGGGTCACTTGCCTGAAGCCACAACTTGGTGGCCTCGTTCATCTTGCCTTTTCCCTCGGCACTTGAAATGTTGTCCTCATCCGCTGAATGCCATTTGATCTCTCTCTGGGCCACCTCCCAGTCTTGCATCCACCAAATATGTGATGTTACATCGCATGCGCTACAACGCATGCGATTACAACGCAAACCATTACATCGCAAGTCATTTCTACGACTTGCTGTAGGGGCGTGTTTGATTTAGGAATAGTATAATTTATTATTCCAACTCCAGTGTGTGCAACAGTAAGGAAGGTGTTGGAATAGTAAATTATACTATTCCTTAGTTTAGCGAACCCTGTACAGCAAGTCGTAGAAGCGACTTGTGATGTAATGACTTGTGTTGTAACAATGCATTCGTTGTAACAACCGTGTTGTAATTGCATGCGTTGTAGCGCATGCAATGTAATTGCTGTTTCCCGCTTCCACCTGGGTGTGATGTTCTCCGCCATTGCTTTGGCTTTCTTCTTCTTCCAATATGTTTTGCTCTTTTTGCTGAAGTACTCCGGCTTGCCTCCAATGCTGGCTTATTCTCTTCTGTCTCTGTCCAGGACTCCGTCGCGCTCTTCACCCTCTTGTGCCGCATCCGCCGCCTGTCCTCTTCAGTGCACACCCTTGGCCTGCTCAACCCGCTTATTAGATGGCCTCAAGGATGGAGAGGTTGTGTCCTGGAGATGGATGATGGACGGAGTGCTGAACATTGCAAGCACTCACCCCAGTCAACTGATCTGGGTTTAATCCATCATCATTGGCAGTTCGGGCTGGACTGTTCTCATGAGGCACAGGGTCAGACTGATTTGCATATGGCCATGTCTGAAGTGGGGTGGCGGAGTGAGCTAAAGAATGATGATGGATTAAACCCAGATCAGTTGACTGGGGGTGAGTGCTTGCAATGTTCAACACTCCGTCCATCACCCCCTTTGGTTTTGCTTTGTTCGCCCTAAGTTGGCAGTGTCTGCCCAGACCTGGGTTCCTTGCTCACTTTGCCACTGGATACAGGATAGCCTGGTTGATGAGGGTTATGAACCCGAAACCGGTCCCAGGATGCTTGTTTCCGGTCCAGGGAAGACATGGCTTGGCAGTTCGGGCTGGACTTTTCCCATGAGGCACAGGGTCAGACTGATTTGCATATGGCCATGTCTGAACTGGGGTGGCGGAATGAGCTAAAGAATGATGATGGATTAAACTCAGATCAGTTGACTGGGGGTGAGTGCCTTGCAATGTTCAACACTCTGTCCATCATCCCCTTTGGTTTTACTGATATTTCACATCAGATAACATGAGCTCTGAATATAAACTGATCAATGTGCTTTATCTATGACTGCAAACTTGTCTTTCTTTCTCTGTTTTTTCTTTTTTCCTTTTTTTCCTACCGTCCTTCTTCCTCTCACCTTCTCTCTTTCACTTTCCTCTAATATTCTTTCCTTCTTTCTTTCTTTCTTTCTTTCTTTTTCTTTCTTTCTTTCTATCTTAATTTCTTTCCTCCCTCCCTTCCCTTTCTTCCATCCTTGTCTTTCTTTGTTTCACCTCCCTTCATTGTTTCCTTCTTTCCTTTCTTCTTTCTTTCCTGTCTTCTTTCTTCCTATTTCTTCTATTCTTCTTTCTTTATTTATTTCCTCCCTCTGTTCCTTTCTTCCATTCTTTCTTTATTTTCCATTCATTTTTCTTTGTTTCCTTCCATTTTTCTGTCTCCTTTCTCCCTTCTCTCATTTCTTCTTTCACTCTTTCCTTTTCTTTTTTTTCCTTCTTTCTTTATTTCCTTCTTTTATCCCATTTCTTTCTGTCTTCCTTTCTTTCATTGTTTCTTTCTTTCCCTTTCCTTTTTTCAGTTCACCTTCTTTTTTCCTTCTTCCCTTCTTTATTCTTTCTTTCTCTCTTTTTTCTTTCCTGCCTTCATTCTTCATCTTACCTTCTCTATTTCATTCTTTCCTCTTTTCTTTTTCTTTCTTTAGTCCTTTTTCTTTCCTTCCTTCCCTCCTTTTTCTTTCCTTTTCCGTTCCTTTCTTCACTTCTTTCTTTCTCCTTTTTTCAATATTTCCTTCTTCCTTTCCTTCATTTCTTCTGTTTCCTTCTTTCTTTTTTCCTTCTTTCTCTATTCCTTCTTTCTCTCCTTCCTTCCTTTCTCTCTTTCCATCTTTCCTTCTTTATTTGTGTCCTTCATTCTTTTCCTATTTTTATTTACATTCCTTTTTTTTTATCTTTCTTAATTTCTTCCTCTTTTTCTTGTTTTCTTTCTTTCTTGCCCTCTTTCTTTCTCAAAGGGAAGAGGCTGGCAGCCAATACTAGACCAATTAGTCATTTACACCTGCATTAGCCAATACCTTTGAATTTTACTACAACTGTGTGTATAACATACTTATAGGGGTATTCAGTCATATTTCATCCATGAGTCTGTTCTTGCGATATTCACATTTTTCTTCCACCTAACTCAGCAAGCATAAGGGGCAGTACACCAGCCAATTTCTGCCATTGGCTGACTTTAATATGACTTATGGTCTGCTGCCCATTAACAAGGAGCACATCCAAACACAAACTCCCTTCAGTCCAGGGAGAAAAAGTGGTAATGTCTACTTTTTGAGACCCAAAATACTTTTACCTTTAGCCAATGTTTTTGTTTAGATTGATGAATGCCTGGTAGCTTCTTGAACAATAACGTTAAACAAAAACCATGACAAAACAAAACAAGAATTGCTAGAAGGGTGGTGGCAAATGGCAGACCTATTGGCTTTGCTAGTGTGTGTATATGAGTAGGGCCCAGGACATGTTGCTCTACAGAGCTCCACTAGTGTCATGGCTTTGCAGTCTTCAGAATTTTATACATTGAAATCCTTAAAGACTTTAGTGGTCAATAGGCTAAAGGCTGTTAACACCTCTGAAGTGCCAGAGGGTTTAGAAGAACATATTTTGAGGGATCAAGGTGAGATACATCAGGGGGACCTGCAATTCTGTCTGTAGCAAGGTGCTTGAGGGATAGAGACATGGGAGTTCAATGTAGCAAATTTAGGTCAAACAGTTGTTCCGTAGAATATCATTGGTTATTCATATGTTTGAACTTAAAAAGGCATTGTTTTGTTCCCTGTGACTGAAGGCTGCAGGGATCGGGACAGGCTAGCCTTTGGTATTGTCAAAATTCTCTTAAAAGAAACAGATTAAAGGAAGAACAGCTAACAGGCCTGGAAAAACAGGGTACTGGTATGAACGGGAATGAATGGGTGAGCATGAATGGATAGCGAAGAAACCACCCAAAAAATCAATTTGACTACATTGCATTGCAAACTAATACAGGAATAATCCACAGGAAGTAGAACTGGCAACTGAAATAATTATTTGCAGCTGTGATACATTTCAATTTAATTCAAGGGGTCTGTACAATGGGTGCCATCATGTATAGGTATGCGGGGTATTTGAATGCCCAGTGCCCTGCTTTAGGGTACCTGAACCCAAGCTGTCTTCCCAACATGGTCCCAAAGACTTGGCTACTCAATGGAAAAGTGCACCCACTGCCATTAGTAGTGGTGCAATGTGATGTAGAACAACACTGTTAAGCCAGTCTCAAACCACAGAAGACAGCGTGTACTGCATGTGAGAAAAGCTCCCCGGTGCATGAGAACACTCTGAGCTGAACCACCAGTGGAGCATAAGCAGTACACTATTGTTGCTCCTAGGGTGTGGCATTATATGATCTCCATGGAATCCCAGTTTTCCCCAGTAAAGCACAAATAAAATGACAGATTTGAGCAGAGGCATGTACCATAATATCAGACACCCATGATCTTTCACTAGTAGAATACCCCTTCCAATGGACCAAATACAAAAGGTGAGCTGGGAAGAGCCAGGAGTCACACATTTTGCTGAATTCGTATTCCTAATGCCCAGCAACCAACTCTGGCATAGGTGGATGAGGTGTATGTTGATAAGTATCTGGCAAGTACTGCTTCAATAGAGAGATATAGAAGTGTGGAAATATGGATTTTTCTGATCAGTTATGTCCCCTATCTTGGACCCCAACGGTTTCATGTATAAATCACAAGTACATGTATGTTCCCTCCAGTTCCAGTTATGAAGACGCAAACACATGTGCGTCCACCGTCAACATGTCCTCTTTCAGATCCGCCATGAATGGGCCGGATATTCCATTCCTAAGTATGAAAGGCCACCGGCTTTATATGGTTCACTTATGCCATTTTACAGTCCAGGCAAGTAGGCCCTGATTCTGCCATCAAGCCTTTCCTGCCTTCTGCCTCTGAAAGCTCCAGTCTGAGCTCGCATCTGTATCCATGAACTTTGTCCTACTCCCTGCGCAGCTAACGGTGCCTGACATCAGCCTGTTGCCTGCCAAAAACTGTATTTCACCTTCGAAATTATCTGCTCCGCTCCCTACCCAATGCATTCCTGTCTAGTAGTTTAAGTAAACATTCTTCCAGCTACCGAGCAAAAGGCCCGGCTTCTCTGTCTTTATGCCAGTAATTCATAGCCCTGTTACTATGGAAGATTTCTGCCCCCGCATCTAGTGTAGACACTTAGACGCTTGTACACGCACTAATAGTCAGTATAGTCAGTATAGAATAAGATTCTACTCTACGAGACTTCTCTTTTGGATAACATAGTTCTCTAAACATAGGATGTTAGATATGATTTGGGATTAGGTTGACTTGACCCTCCAGACTTCTGTCGCCACATGTAGAGCTAAATGTCAAGTCCCCTTCACCCCCTAGTTGCACGTCAATCACACGTCATGCTGCTGCGCGCGCATTTCTGCCAAGTATTTCTGCTGACATTGCGAAATTCTTTCATGGAACCACCCTATTATGACATCATACCTGATGACGTTCTTTAGTTACACCCAGTTACGCCCACTTTTGCTACGCATGTATGTTTTATCTTTACTATCAATTGTTACGCCTCCTGCATTTGCTTCACTGTAATGCCTATTGTATAAAAATGATTACTTGTCAATAAAGTAGCGTCTTCACTTCCTGAACCTTCGTGGTGATGGAATATGGAGCTCCTCAATTTAAATTGATTTTGGAATAAAGCCCGTTCCGAACCTCTAATACCACGGATTCTGCCTCTTATTTTACTGAGCTATTGTTATAGATTTTCCGCATCAAATTAAGTTCCGGTAATTAAATTATTTACCACATAAATGGCGCCCGAACAGGGACACTTTCTCATCTCACGCGCCGGCGGTGCGTTGCAGGCCCGGTCTCCTGTCACAGCTGGACGGACAACAACGCGTACCCACAGGATTTCCTGTATCTCCCTCCTGCCGAGCGGGGGTAACTGAGGCTGCGATCAACACCCAGACGAGGCGGTGAGAAGTGCGAAGTATCCCGACCAGAGCCTAGCTGAGAGAGCAAGATCCGAGGTATACAGAGGCCCACCAGTTTCCGAAGTTTCCGAAGTTTCGAGTCGAGTCCAGTCCGGTTCAAGTTCAGTTCAGTTCCGAGGCCTTCCGTTCCGAGCTACCCGGTGAGTACCATTATCGGGGAGGCGTTCTGACGTGCACATAGGTTGTGCCGGTCAAGACGGGTTTGGGTACACAAATCCGGTCTGCACTGTTTCAGCAGTGTATCTGTACTGTTTAGCAGTATATCAAGTATGTCTAGTATATAATTCAGAATTACCTAGTTAGTATCGAGTATTATGCTTAGTGACTAGTTCCCTAAATGACCATCATTGTTTATTCATTAAATGTTAAATGTTAAAATGTCTTAAATACGTTCTGTATATTGTGGTGTGAATGACTGTTCATTATTGTGTTTTATGGTGTTAAAGGTGTTCAAAATTAGGTATCAGATCAGTTCTCAATATGCCGCTCTTTTCGAAATTAAGACAGATCACAACCAGAAAAGGGGTACTCGAAGAAGCTGTTCCCATTCCTCCTAGGGACACTCCAGGGTACTTCATGTATCATAAGCATGGCCTAGACGCCATATTATTTCTTGATCTATGGGTAGACTACACCAAGGAATTACCAGAAAGTCAGAGGTGGCCCGCAGCTGGGACCTGGGATGCAGATTGCATTATGAAAGTAGAAGAAGAATTATGGAAAAAGAAAGCTAGACAGTCACAGAAGATGCCATTGAATTATGGCGTAAAGAATCATATAGACGCACAGAGAAAGCGCTCAGACAGGAAGAGAAAAGTAAGGAGAATTCAAATAAAGTTCGAGAAAGTGTATTAATTGAAGAAGGTACTCGAGTAAAGTCAGAACAAACAGACAGACAAAGAAATGCCCTTGTGAATGGTATGTATCCTCTTCTGGCAGAAGGGTTACCTAAGGCTACTCCGGAGATACCAAAAGACTTGCCACCCCCATTGTTTCCGATAAAAGTACATCCCAAAGGGCATCCCAGATCCGCAGAAGATGTTTTTCTTTCCTCTTATTTAGACGACGCAGCTCCCGAGTATGCTAATGCTGCGCCACATAGACCGTCTGCCGAGGGGGTTTAACGCCAAGACCCTCCTCCGTCTGTACCTCTGCAACAGCAAACTTCGACACAAGTTCCGGCAAGCACATCTGTTTCTACATCTGCATCCACACCTATGGTTGCTATATCCCGTTCAACGAATCCTTTCACATCCAGCACCCCAGGTGGTGCTACCGGAGGTACATCAAGCATTTTTTCTACGCCACCCAGAACAAATAAACTTTCCTTTCAAGAATTAGCCCACCAACGTACACCCAAACTAGTAACTCCCAACACGCTCAAGGAACTTCTAATAGATTGTAGATATGACCCTGTGCCCGGAAAAGGGGACGAAATGATGCTGGCATCATTACGTATCCGACGAGCTGCAATATACTTAGGGAAGCTACCAGGAATGACTGCACATTTAGAAAATATATATCATTTTGTTCAGTCAGGGCGAGACCCTGAGAGTATTACCAGAGCCATGGAGTACCAAAAGGTGGAAATACAGGGGGAACTGTTACGTTTCCTCATAAACTGTGTGATCAGAAATCAAGATCAACCAGGGGTAAATCCGGAAGAAATGCAAATTCTTACCACATGGGGTAAGAATATATCAGAGGGGAGACACGATAAACGATCATGTATAGTAGCTATGAGCCGAAAGATCCGCAAAGAAATAGAACGAATACACGAAGAAAGATTAGCAGTAGACGAGCCTGAACAAACCGAGGACGAGGAAGAATTAGAACTGCCCACAGGACAGTTAGAAACCATGGCCTATGTAGGTAGAGGAAGATCTTGCAATAATACTAGATACTTTACTGATCCGATATGTCCGATACGTCCAGATAATAACAGAAAATTCCAAACTCCTATAATAAATATAAGGTCCCCCGAACATTCATTCCAAGCCGCTGACAAATTACTCCGAGAACGAAGGGGTTATCATATACTCGATTCTATGGACGAACAAGAATTAGCCAGGTCAGCCGTACACTGGGTTGATAGTCCTGGAAAATATGGTGATGATACACTAGCACATACGTTTTTGAACCTCGCCCCAGATGAACAGCGTTTAGCTGGTATCTATATGATTCAACAACTCCTTATATTATATAAAAGCCAACACTCCGATCCTGGCCCCTTACCTGATATATTGACTGAATTACTCACGAATAAATGGAGAGGTTCCGGTACTAAGTTAATTAGAGAAATACTAGAATCCAGAAGACAGTACATTCTTTTTGTATGTCCTGAACATGTCTCACTGCCCATCAAGGAAAGAACGACGTATTACATGGATAGACAGAATCCCTTACGCGAAGTGCACCCGATAAAGGGTGATGACAATGAGTTTAAACGTGTGTTTGTATACACACCAATATCCAAAATAGAACTATTAGAAATGAAGAAAGTGGTACCCAGTCATGACAAAGACCCAGCGGGTTTCCATCGTGAAATTAAAGACATGTTACTCATGGGAGAATATACCTACCCCGACATTATGACAATATTGAAGGTATTAATGCCTGCGGGCATTTACGAAAAACTCAAGGAAAAGGATTGGGAGGTGGGAGACCAGAAGATAGATTGGACAGGATTAGAGAACGAAGAAAAAGCTCGAGGTCCAGGTTCAGGGCTCGGGGACAAGACCAAAGCACTACCAGGTTTACTAGTACAGGTATTGCCACGTTTATTAACTACGAAAAAGGAAGACTGGGGTGCAATCTCAGCCTGTAAACAAAAATCAGATGAAGACACTAGTGATTTCTATTCCCGATTTGAGAAATGTTTTGGTATAAATAGTGGAACAAAAGCAAGTAGCGAGTCGTATCCACATCTGTTTGTGACAAAATTGGTTGAAAATGCCTTGCCCCAAGTTAAGAATAGAGTATTGAAGTTCGAGAGTACCTGGCAAGGTAACACTCCGTCACAAATGTTACAAATGCTACAGTACCATCACAATAGAATTAGAGAAGAACAAGAACATGAACATAGACGCATGAAAGACACGAAAATGAAAATGCTAGTTTCCCAGACAGTTCCAGCTGATGGTCATAAGAAGGGTATAACACAGTCCAGTGTTTCAACAGGTCCTGTAAAAGGGACATGTAACTATTGTAAACAGCCAGGTCATTATGTACACGATTGTCCAGTTTTAAAACATAATATCGCCATAGGTAACACAAAAGAAAGACCACGACCACTTAGAGAGGATCAGAACCAACAAGGAACACCGCAGCATGCACAGTCCATGCCAGCTCCGCAACAGTCTATGCCAGCTCCGCCACCGCAGCCTATTGCTGCCACACAAACAACGACGCGACAGATGTATCAGACCGCACAGTATGACTATCCTGATTATCAACGATACTCATGAAACAGCCTAGAGAGGGAAGTTGGCTTACCCCTTATTGAGGTCCCTGTAGATCAAGAAGGACCTTATGTACACAGTGAACTATTAGGTCAAGATAGAAAATTCTTACTTGATACAGGGGCAAGCCGAACAACAATAAAACGTAGTGAAGTTCCAGGGGCGCCCCTCTCAGGCTCACAGAATATTTCCCTTGGCTTTTCAGGAAAACCTATCATTAACGAAGTAACACAACCTCTTCCACTTACGATCGGTCCCTTGACACGAACTACAGATTTATTACTTACTAAATCATGTCCAGAAAACTTGTTAGGCATAAAAACTTTGAAAGCTCTAGGAGCTATTATATGTTGTTCTCCGGAAGGAGTAAGATTGTTTCTACGTGATTTCAAAGGGCACTACGTGTCCCGAGACATGGATCACCGACTACAGACTTTACCCACACATTTATGGGCACAAGGCCCTACAGATGTTGGTTGCATGAACATTACACCATATCGAGTCACACTAAAGGCAGGAGTGGTACTTCCACGAATGCGACAATACAAGTTACCCCCAGATGCTGTAGTGGCTTTACTACAAATCATTGACGAGCTTATTACCCAAGGAGTGGTTGTGGAAACTGACTCCAATGTATGTAATTCACCGATAATTCCGATTCTTAAACGAACCGATCCAACAGCCCCGCCAGTATATCGATTGGTTATTGATCTGCGCGAATTAAATAAATGCATAGTACCACAATACCCCGTAGTCCCAGACATTTCTTCATTACTGACAGCCATTGATTCCGAAGCAACATTCTTTACTGTAATTGATCTCAAGAATGCCTTCTTCAGCGTCCCAATAGATCCGGAAAGCCAATACTTGTTCGGATTTAGTTTAAATGGACGTAGCTTTAAATTCACACGCGCACCTCAAGGATTTACCGAAAGCCCCAGCATCTATAGCCAAGCACTGAAACGAGAACTCAACAGTATCCACATGCCAGTCAACACTGCCCTGCTTCAATATGTCGATGATCTGCTGATCACCGCTAGAAGCGAACCTGAATGTGAAAAAGCCTCACTGACGGTTTTACAATTTTTGGCCGAAAAGGGGCACAAGGTGTCCCCTTCTAAGCTGCAATTCTGTGTCCAGCGAGTTGTTTACCTTGGTCACTCGCTGTCCAAGGAGGGAAGGCAGCTTACACCAGATCGCATCCAGTTAATTGCTAATATGCCAATACCCAAGACACAAAAGGAGGTGCGGGCTTTCATAGGCCTCACTTCATATTGTAGGCAGTGGATCCCTCAGTATGCATTTTTAGCGAAACCACTCATTCAATTGACAACACAGGAGGCAGCCACGTCGACTGTTCTCCCTTGGACTCAGGAACATACACAAGCTTTTGAAAGCCTAAAGAAAGCCTTATGCCAAGCACCTGTTTTAGCAACACCATGTTACAATAAACAGTTTACACTCTTCGTTACAGAACGCGAAGGTACTGCCTTGTCAGTACTCACACAGGAACAAGCAGGATCACACAAACCATGTGCTTATTTTTCTAGTACATTAGATCCCGTAGCTCAGGCTTTGCCTGCGTGCCTGAAATCAGTGGCAGCAACAGCTTTAGCAATCAGACAAAGCGATGCCATAGTATTAGGACATCCATTGACAGTACAAGTACCACATGCAGTAGAGGTTCTCTTGAACCGCACACAAACACAACACTTGACTATAGCACGACTCACTGGTTACGAATTAACATTGTTTCAGCCACATATAGAAATCAGACGTTGTAGTACATTGAATCCTGCCACACTATTACCAATAAACGGAACAGACCCACTTGCACATGATTGTATTGAAGTTATCACTATCACGACGAAACCCAGACAAGATTTAACAGACGTCCCATTGTCAGACCCAGACCTGACGTTGTATGTAGATGGTTCATGTATGAGAACAGGTACAGGAGAGCTAGTGGCCGCTTACGCAGTCACAACAGACACTGAAATCATTGAAACAAATTGCATAAATACCTTGTCAGCTCAAGCCGCAGAACTCATCGCTCTGACACAAGCCTGTATTCAAGCCACAAATAAAAAAGTCAACATATACACTGATTCACGTTATGCATTCGGAGTTGTACATGACTTCGGCGTGCTGTGGCGAGAGAGAGGTTATTTAACTTCTCACGGTGCCCACATTCAGCACGGACCCCTCATTCATGCCTTATTAGATGCAATACATTTACCCACTGCAATATCAATTATGAAATGTAAAGCTCATACGAAAGTTACTGATATCATTTCTCAAGGCAATGATCTAGCTGACAGAACAGCTAAACAGACTGCTCAAACTCAAACGTCCGACATGACAAAGACAATAGTCCCGACACCAACATATTGCATGACGGTTAAGGATCCCGCTCTTGACGTAATTGACATACAGACACATGCTACACCAGACGAAATAAAGAAATGGACTGAATTAGGAGGGATTCAAACGGATCAAGGATGGATGACGAAGGAAAAATCTGTGTGGTTCCTTCCTGATTCAATGGTCCAAGTCGTTATTAACACTGTACATAGTCCAGCTACATAGTCCAGCGCATCTAGGAGAAAAAGCTATGCTAGACAGCATTCAACACATTTGGTTCAACAAACATTTACGAGCAGCAGCTAAACAAAAAGTTCGTACCTGTATGATCTGTTGTCAGTTTAACCCAGGTAAAAGCATTCCCGTGGAGCAGGGTGGATTTCAGCCTCCTGATCACCCTTTTGAAGTTCTCCAGATGGATTATATCCAGATGGAACGATGTCGAGGATTCAAATATGTTCTCGTAGTTGTCTGTGCTCTTTCCCGTTGGACAGAGGCATACCCGGTTTCAGATTACACTGCCCCGACTACTGCCAAACAGTTGGTTCGAGAATTCTTCCCACGGTACGGTTTACCACGTGTTGTCTACTCAGATAACGGCCAGCCGTTCTCATCCGAATTAATGAAACACGTTTCACTTTTGTTAGGCTATCAGTGGAAATTTCACTGTGTCCGACACCCCGAGGCAGCAGGTCTCGTGGAAAGACATAATCAGACCCTGAAAATTAGATTGTCCAAAATTTGTAGAGAGAAAGGTGTCGACTGGGTAGTAGCCTTACCCGTTGCACTCTTTTACATGAGAATGGTAGCACACTCTCGAACAGGGCTATCCCCTTATGAGGTGATCTTCGGTAGACCACCAAATATGTGGGGGACGCCTATACCACGCAAAATAACTGATATTGACTGTAATATGCTGACAGATCACTTGGCTTCCTTGATGTCTGCACTACAATCTTGTCGTTCACAGGTAGCTGCAGCCTTTCCCGACAACACCGAGGTGAAACCCCATGACGTAATTCCAGGAGATTTAGTTTTAGTGAGGAACTTTGACCGGAAGTCTCAGCTGGATCCTAGGTGGAGATCGCCTCAACTCGTATTACTAACGACGAGGACAGCCGTGAAGATCGAAGGTCGAAAAGGCTGGATACATTCAAGTCATATCAAGAAATTTCATGGACTACCGTCAGACGTAAACGACACACCTTGCGTGTCTTCACCGATTGACTCAAAACTTCCTTTGGTTGAACTGAATAACCACGAACTATATAAACTAAAACTTCGGTCTAGCAAGTCAGGCAATTTGATTGTTTAAGTCCTCTCCAAGGTGAATCGGTCGAATTTGTCTCTGACATGTATCCCTTAGACCTGTATAGAGAAAGAAACAGAAGGATAAAGTTGAAACGACATGCGTACTGTAAATCACTGCGTAGTCATTGCACAGTGACGTTATTAATTTTGTTTTTCTTAAGTCTTTTAATAATTACTGCAAGTATATTGTTGCACACATATTATCCTATTTCTAGACATGTTTATAATGTTACTGCTGAACATTCTTTTAGTGAATTACCTCCGCATGAATTGTCCTATAGATTTGCGCTGCGCAATAACACGTTTATTAGTATGTTACATCATTCCCATCAGGTTAGCAATGCTACAAATTGTTGGATATGTGGTCGACTCCCTCCCTATCAGAACTATAAAGGAATTTTTCCTCTCTTTCCATACCCGTTCACACACAACGGCTCCTGTGGAGCATGGTTTAGTTTAATTAATTCCCTAGATTCGAATTCTGCAGTTTACCAGAATAACTGGGTATGGGGAAATCTGAACTTAGTTTTACTCAAAGTCTGTCACCCTAACAAGGAGGGACTTCCCAAAAGAACAGGAACTGATCTAGAAAATGAAGTATATGGATTAGGTAATTTTACGCTTAATCTCATGATCCTGAACGTTGAATCTGAAGCTACACCAATTTTGCCCGCCATGTCAGTATTTCCAGTTAAAGGTGAATTATGTGTAAGAAAGAATGGTTCCATACATATGGGCCATAGTAGATGCACCATTGTGATAGAATTTAGTGATCAAGGCAAGTCTACATTTAGAGCTTCCCGCCATTCCTACTTCATATGTGGTCAGACGGCATACATACGTTTGCCACTAGATTGGGATGGTACCTGCTACATCGGATTCCTTTTGCCACCTGTTTTCCTAGCTCCTCCTGATTATCACAGAAATACTCATTTAGTACACAATAGAGAAAGGAGAGATCTCCCAATAGTCGATTACACTGAGACAGCATGGGAAAAATACACAGATTTCAATAAAGGTCTCTTTCCCTATATAGGTACAGTTACTAATAGTAAGCTGATACGTAGATTAACTAGAACCCTTGAAGCAGTAGTGAACAAAACTATTTCCGCCTTAGGCAATTTAACAGAAGAGCAGTCTGCTATGCGGATTGTTGTGCTTCAAAATCGTCTTGTCCTTGACGTCATCCTGGCCGATAGGGGCGGAGCTTGTAGGGTCATCGGATCAAGTTGTTGCATTTTTATACCAGAAAATTCGCCATCTGTATATAAAGCCATAACCCGTCTTCATAAGATTGTAAGCCAGATACACCAGAATCCAGGCACCTGGACTTGGTCCGGTTGGTTTTGGACTGTATTATCTACCTTTGGATGGAGGGTCCTATCCTTCCTAGGTATTGGCTTCCTCATATTATTCAGTTGCTGTCTATGCCTACAATGTGGACCAGCGATCTGTGGTCTGTGTGCCACATCGTGTATTCCACCACCAAGATTTCATTCATTCCAGAAGAAAAAAGAAGAACAAATGATGCTATATGAACAGATCGATGGATTGATGAAGATTGATATCTCTTGACGGGCAAGTAGGGGACAAGGAGGGAATGTGGAAATATGGATTTTTCTGATCAGTTATGTCCCCTATCTTGGACCCCAACGGTTTCATGTATAAATCACAAGTACATGTATGTTCCCTCCAGTTCCAGTTATGAAGACGCAAACACATGTGCGTCCACCGTCAACATGTCCTCTTTCAGATCCGCCATGAATGGGCCGGATATTCCATTCCTAAGTATGAAAGGCCACCGGCTTTATATGGTTCACTTATGCCATTTTACAGTCCAGGCAAGTAGGCCCTGATTCTGCCATCAAGCCTTTCCTGCCTTCTGCCTCTGAAAGCTCCAGTCTGAGCTCGCATCTGTATCCATGAACTTTGTCCTACTCCCTGCGCAGCTAACGGTGCCTGACATCAGCCTGTTGCCTGCCAAAAACTGTATTTCACCTTCGAAATTATCTGCTCCGCTCCCTACCCAATGCATTCCTGTCTAGTAGTTTAAGTAAACATTCTTCCAGCTACCGAGCAAAAGGCCCGGCTTCTCTGTCTTTATGCCAGTAATTCATAGCCCTGTTACTATGGAAGATTTCTGCCCCCGCATCTAGTGTAGACACTTAGACGCTTGTACACGCACTAATAGTCAGTATAGTCAGTATAGAATAAGATTCTACTCTAAGAGACTTCTCTTTTGGATAACATAGTTCTCTAAACATAGGATGTTAGATATGATTTGGGATTAGGTTGACTTGACCCTCCAGACTTCTGTCGCCACATGTAGAGCTAAATGTCAAGTCCCCTTCACCCCCTAGTTGCACGTCAATCACACGTCATGCTGCTGCGCGCGCATTTCTGCCAAGTATTTCTGCTGACATTGCGAAATTCTTTCATGGAACCACCCTATTATGACATCATACCTGATGACGTTCTTTAGTTACACCCAGTTACGCCCACTTTTGCTATGCATGTATGTTTTATCTTTACTATCAATTGTTACGCCTCCTGCATTTGCTTCACTGTAATGCCTATTGTATAAAAATGATTACTTGTCAATAAAGTAGCGTCTTCACTTCCTGAACCTTCGTGGTGATGGAATATGGAGCTCCTCAATTTAAATTGATTTTGGAATAAAGCCCGTTCCGAACCTCTAATACCACGGATTCTGCCTCTTATTTTACTGAGCTATTGTTATAGATTTTCCGCATCAAATTAAGTTCCGGTAATTAAATTATTTACCACAGAAGGTCAGAAGAATCTTTCAAGAAGATGGCAATTTAAGATGGAAAAGCACATGGTTGTTCCATTTATAAGCAGAAAAATGAAAGGTCTGAAATACATGGCTAGGGCTTAAGTAGCAGACAATATGCTGGTGGAAAATAGATGGCAACCATATCTTGTTGAAAGTCGTGCGCTGGTTTCATTTGAGGATTGATCCTTGCCTCCATAGCAGTTTCCGACTGTTTAGGTTATTTTTTTAGATAATGTTTTGTTCTTTTAGATGGCTGAGACAATTAATTGCAACAGCAACCAAAGGATTTATTTGAGGTGTAGTTAGTAAGCTGTGTGGATGGAATGCTTAGAGGCACAAAAATTAATATACTGTAGTTAAGAATGAGCACCATTGTTGTAGGAGAACTAAGTAAGTATGCATTCCAGATATTGTGTGAAATTGCTGTAGCACTTCAGATATTGCTCCAAATTTGATTTACTCTCTTAGGCAGATCGTTGCACTGCGGATGATAACCACAGAACAATAATTAATTAACAGAAATATCTGAAGCGAGAAACTGCGAACATAATGAATATTTCTATGTGTCACTATGATATGAGGTAAGTCCATGTAGGCAAGGGACTGTCCATCATGAAGCATCGACATCGACAGTTACCATGATAATATAATAACTATTGAAGGAGGTAAATCTATGATGAATTTGGTTGAGATGGTAAGCCCTGGTTGAGAGGATTTCAATAAAGGAAGTAATATCCAAAATACTTTCTCAACATTGTGACAAAGCTATGGCCACCAAAAAGTTTTACTGACTTAGTAAAGAATTGATTGAAGACAACAATACCTAGACAAGGAGTCTCCAACTTTTTCTGTGTTGAGAGCTACTTCTTCTCAAGGAAAGTCCTGCTGAGCTACTAGCATATGTTATCACTGTAAAGTAGTGGCAACATGTGTTAACATTACACTATGACCACTCTAAGCAGGATTGTAATCACCCAAGCATTCAAGATAAGGTTACCAGCAGAAATAGCAGGAAAGCATTGCTCACTATTAAATGCCACCCCCTCACTAATTAAGTTACATTCAAATTATCAAATGCTGTGCGGCACAGAGGACAGAACTAGAGCAGTAGTAAGTCCCCCCAACTCAGCTTGAATTAGCATTCGGCTATCAACTTTAAATGTGTTTTAGAAATAAAATATTTTGTCTTCGTCAGCATATTAGTTATTGAAAATACGCATATTTTTTCTATCAAATACCATATTCCATTTTGGGCAAACAAACTCAGTTTCCTGAATAAAAATATTTTCTAAAAAATATATTTGCCATTAAAATATCATTTTTCAATTTTAGAAAACACACAATCCACAAATATCAGTACTATCATGTAAAAATGCCTCACATAGACAGATTCTTCTTAAAGTGCCCAGGTATTACAATCGTAGGTAATGGATTTTCACCATAGCTCCAAGTATGCTTTTGTTATGCAAATAATGCCCACCAGGGCCAACGTACCAAGGCTGGGCGCCATAACATCCAGGATGCCCAACGTATATCAGTTATGGCCCTTTTTATGCAAGAAACAGTCATCCTTTTGTCAGGAGTGGCTAAAAGTAGGCCAGTCAATATGTCAATGATGGCAGCTGGTATTGGAAAACTACACTAAAAAATACCCATAATAGTCAAGGATGACCATTATTACAGCATGGGCACTATAATGCCATGAATGGAAACAACTGCACCAAAGATAAAACCCTTATGATGCAGGCCAGCATACACATTTGACGGTCCTTGACTCTAGACGTATCTTCCACAACGCTGTTTATTAGGGAGCGACACCATGTCAGACAGACGACACATAAATAAATGCAGATGAGGCTATTACTTTTTATTTACTTTGGATCCATACACTGCTCCTCTCAGCTCTTGGGTTTATCATGCTCCTAACAAATGTTCTCTCTGGCTCCCACAGTTCCACCACAGTCCCACACTGTGGTGGGTCAGCACTGATTACTACTGTCATTCTTTGATAGTGCATTGTTCACATATGTGCTGGGACTGAAAGAGAAGGGCGTATAACATGGCCAATCTCCTTGTGATTTAGAGTTAGAGTGGATACAGACGGTCATGTGGCAGATCCATAACCCAACTCAGTTTGTGTTTGACTGTTATTAAAAGGATCTGCTATTGGTTTGGTTGGCTTTCACTCTAAGTGTTTTGAGATGAGCGGTGCTGCCTTCATTAATATACATAGATTCTCTGAGATTGTCTTGGCTTCTCTTCAACTCTGAGAGCTACATTCAGGGTGCTGGCTAGCTACAAGTAGCTCCCGAGTCACTCGTTGAAGACCCCTGATTTAGACTCATATCTAACATAAAAATATTTTGACAAACTTTTACCAAGTTTAATAAACTCTTTTTATTTTTCCTATACTGCGCAGTCTACCTATGGTAAAGTATAGGGAAATGTTTTAAAGTTTATTTAACATAAAAAAAATAATAGTAAAAACATATACCTACGTGTGTTTAGACTACGCAGTCGGGAACACATAGAAGAGTTGGTACCTTCCCCTTTGTTTGCGAGTAGCAATTTGTAGTACATTTGTAGTTTTACTGTAGTTCTTCAAAACATTCTACAAAATGAGTTTGTGAATAAGTCTCAAGGAGTCACAATGTGCCAAAGGTAGAACACATTATGTTCCAAACTACATCACCTTACGCTTGCAGTAACACAGCTCCTATAGCCCCTTGTCTAAGGCATCGGTTTCTACGTTGAATTGCTTTGATTCAACAGGATGTCACAATATGGCCCTCTGTGAAAAGCTTTTCTCTGCAACAAAAAAATTCTGTCACTGCTTTCATTGGAACAGAAACAACTTTGTAGATTTACTTTCTTGAGTAGTCGGGAGAGATAGCCTGTCTTTCGGTCAAATCTATCAATAAACTGCTGATAAAAATGAGGCAGGCCTAGAAAAGTTTGCATTTTATTTATTGGCTTAAAGCAAGGCTATTCGTGAGGAGCGGTAACCTTTTTTAGGATCCAATGAGAGTCCAGTGGAACTCAGATTTACCTAAGATGCTCTATGTTTTCCTTTTAGATTCACAATTATTTGTTTCACAAGACATATGATGTTGTCTAACTCTAGACAGTAAGGTTATCACATGTTCTCTGCAACATCTCAGGGTGTCCAAGCATATCAATATGTGATCTGTGTGTACCACTGGGCATACATTTAGAATATCCAAGAAAACACTTTTGATATATTTTGTATAGTTGCAA
Source organism: Triturus cristatus (assembly GCF_964204655.1). Lineage (NCBI taxonomy): Eukaryota > Metazoa > Chordata > Amphibia > Caudata > Salamandridae > Triturus > Triturus cristatus. The sequence continues at coordinate 746,391,595 of NC_140583.1, forward strand.
AAGGGGTCTAGATCGCAATTTTCAACTCATTGCTTTCCTTGACATGGGCCAGATGGGAAGCCTGTGGGGGCCAAACTTGGTGACAACAGAAGCTCCATAAAAGGATTCCAGAAAATCTCAAATAAGCGGCAGTGGAAACTGGTCATTAATTATAACATTATCAAGACAACAATAGATAATATTAGGATTATGTTGCTTGTTAGCCAACGCATTTCTAGATTTTATTGTACAAGGACACATAGAAACTCATTTACAAGGAAAACCAAATTAACCTCACTGCATCTCCTTCAGTATTCAGTAGAAAAATTAACATCAAGGGAAATACATATACTGGGGCCAATGGTTTTTGCCAAAAGATTTGTTACCCACATTCATCTTTCACAGTTAGTGAAGTAGTTAGAGAATGTTTTCCAGTGTTCGAGCTGCAAACTTCTGAATATATTTTCATTTCTGTGTATAAAGTTTGAAAAGAATTCCCTTAACAAAATCTGTGATGAGAAAAAAACACTTGAAAGTCTGAAGTTGCTGCACATGCTGTAATCCTGAAACTCAAACAAACTTCGATTTGCGATATTTTTGGTCCCTACAGAATGAGGGTGAAGATGAGTTTTCAATATTTACTCATAGATGAGTACAACATCTACATTGCCTACTTATTCAGAATATATCATTAATTTAAAGGCAGTTATCTGAACATAAACATACAATTTTGTTCACATCTTTGCTGTCATTCTGTGTCTTTGTTGAAAAGTCAAAAGATAAACAGGTCATAAATAATAATCCCTCAATTATTTCATAACAAATAAAAGATGACTTGTTCACATTTTCTAAAGTATTTTCTTTAAATGAAAGGTCTAGCATATCAAGTTTTTCTGAGCACTTTGTGATTCTCCAAGAAAACTATTTTTAATCTCTATTTATAGGGGAGAGGAGTTGGCCTAACGGCTAGGGCGGTCAACCTCGAATCTGGGGAACTGGGTTCAAGTCTCGTCAATGACGCTGAACATCCTGTGATTCTAGGCAAATCACATAATCTCCCTAACAAAACAAAAAAGTGAATGTGTCCTCATGTAATGCAACTGATGCTATGTAAATTGCTCTGATAACCAATTTTGGTCAAGTTTGCGCTATATAAAACTCTGTTAAGAAAAAAGAAATATAGAAAGTATGGATTAAGACAGTGTAGAATGGCGTTGTTTATACAAAACCTATACAGCACTGGGACATTTCATGCAGTGGCCTTGTTTATTTGGAAGGCATTCAAATTACGAAAGCATACAAATGCCTGTAATAATGACTTTCACAAATTTTTAGTTGAATGCTGGTACTCCATTCAGTATTGTGTGTATGTTTTCATGGTCTTTTTTATCTTAATTCAGCGGGGATATATGTGATTTGATTCTATTTCTCTGGATTTCCAATCCCTTGGACAGCTACTTTTTTATGTACTTTATTATCGTTGCTGCTGGTTCTTGAGTATCGTGTTGATAATCTTTTGACACACTTTTTAATTAGTTTTTGCATAAGATGTAATATGTTTTATCTATGTATATATTACTTTATTGTAATTTGTATGTTGTGCTTTCATGCTGGCAGAAATGTGGCAAATTAAAGATCTTTTGATTGATTGCTTGATTGTAGGGTCTGTTCTACAAGCCCATTTCATTTGTCCAGATCTACTTTTGTGAAGACTCTTTGCAGATTGACTGTAAAGAGTTAACTCATTCATGTACTTTGTTGGCTAAGAATGGCAGTAATGCAATGAGTACAGGGATTACAGATGACATTATACTGTTGAACAGTCAACTAATTCAGTTTACATTTCAATTCATATTAAACAGAGACACCAACTGCGCCCTGTGTCTATGTGCATGAAGTCTGTCATTGGTCAGAGTGGTATGATGAAACAAATCCAGCCGATGGTCGTGGCGACTTTGAGACACTTGAAAATTTAAGAGCAAAAGGAAAAACTATATGCAAGGATCCAAGAGAAGTTGAATGCAGAGCAGAAAAGTATCAGGATACACCTTTAGATTACCTTGGTCAGATTGTACAATGTAATACATCTGGCTTTGTTTGTCACAATACGAATCAGAGTCCACCAGTCTGCTTCAACTATCAAGCTAGATTCAAATGCTGCTCATATGAGGCATGTGAGGGTAAGACATAAATTGGTTTCTACTTCCAATCGTCACTTTTCTGACTCTTTTTATTAACTGTTCTTTACCTAGACACAAAATGTTAGTAATTATTTGCAGTTTTTACAGATTATATTGTATATCACCATAATATGGCTTCAGGGTTTTTGGAATTCTTTGGTTTAGAAAGTGGCCTCTTATCATATTATTCTTGGAGCAGTCTGTAGAGCAATACTGTCCTTGTGAAGTATGTCTAGATCTCCAAACACCTAAAAGTGACAGTACAAGATGATTCTTTTGTTTCTGTATTTGCCAGGAGAGGAACATGATGATGTAAAAATCAATACGTTACACTTTCTTTGGAGTAATAAATTCTTTTCCCATCCTTACCAGACTGCTCAGTAGCCCATCACTATCAAACCTATTTCTCCTGAGATTTGAACACCTTGAGTCCCAAAATTGTAAAGGGACAACATAGACTTGGAGATCAAGTAAAAGAAGTACACATTACTGCTGACTTGTAGAATACTCACAAACAATATACTACCTATAATTCTATCCTCCTCAATAATGGTAGAAAAATGAAAGCGTACAACATTCAGGTCAATCCTATCACCAATGGCTGTACACAAATATCTAGTAAGTCAGTTTTTCTCATTGTAAAAACAACTTCTAGTTTCACACGATTTGATTAGACAACACATGGGAAGCTAAGAACTCAAATTTACAAAGGAGCATTCCGCAGTCTCTCAGCACATGCAAACATGCACCCAGGTAATTGACGTTCACACCATTCAATCTAATGAGTGTTTTCTAGAGGCACACTTCGTATCAGCAGCCATTCAGAGTGTAGGGATTGCTAATCTCACCCCAAGGCATTCTACATGTCTTCTATATTAAGCTGTAATAGAGACACCAAGAATCACTCTCACATTCCCCTATTATTACACGTCATCACACATGTGCTGCTCAAGAGCTCCAAGGAGAATCTCTTTTTTCACCGGACTGAGCACTTTTCTACGAGGAGCAAAACCATCTTAAGAGTGAGAAAATGCAAAATGTAATGGTAATCATTGTTTATACATGCTCATGAAATAATTTACTCCCATTCAGATCTGTTAAGTCCTGATTGTAAGTTCTCTAATTTACTTGATTACACATGCTTACAAGTAAATACACAGTTCAAGAATCACCAAACACATGACTTTTCCATGTTATCAAATATTCTATCCAACCTGGATACTCAGTTATATTCCATGTCACATCAAGAAAATCCCCAAGTGAAATTACTGTTTTCAAAGTACCTCGAGTGGAAAGGCATGTGTGTATACCTAGCAGACGTCAAGACTATTTATTTTCTTAGCTGAAGTGAAACAATATGTGACACATTTTAAAGTTGCATACTACCAGCCTCTCTGATTTATGCAGTGTATTCAAGCAATCATATACGCCTTGTCAGTTTAGGTGATGTTAGGAAAGATCTGAAGTAATAATGATTATTTCCATCCTTAATGAAGCATTGTTCGGTGTGGAGCCTACAAAAAGCTACCAGCTTTCATATTCTGTATTGTGCTATATGAATGTTGCATTATAAAATATTTGTGAAACAAGATAATTTTCTTCTCCTGAACAGAGCCTGCTTCAGAAGACTGTCTTCTTGCACATGAAACTCTAACCTGGACACATTGGCTTGACACAACAAATCCGAAGACTGGGGATGGCGATATTGAGACAATGCCTAATATAATAGCTGCTGGGAATGAAGTTTGCAGTGCTCCAAGAGATGTTCAGTGCCGAGCTGAAGAGTACCCTGATACACCCATAATGGAACTTGGCCAAGAAGTGAAATGTGATAAATCACTTGGACTTACATGCTACAATAAAGAACAGCAAAATCCACCATGTTTAAACTTTCAAATTAGATTTTTATGTGCCAACTACAACTTTGAGCCATGTCAAACATCAACACATCCAACGTACACTCTATCTAGAATTACAGCAGTCACTGAAAGGGATATAGGCACCACAGCCAGCACGTCTTCATCTGCAGCCTCTTCAAGAAGCATTCCATCTTTATCAATGAGTACAGCTGTTCCTTCCTCTTCAAGATATACAGCTATTACCACCTCCTCTACAAAAACTATAAGTAGCACCTCGGCTACAAGCCCTATAGGCAGTAGTCCATTCTCAAGAAAAACTGCTACTGCAGCATATACTCAAATGCCCATGAAGAGCACGCACTCAACATTAACTGCAAGTAGTTCATCTTCTGCAGCATCTACGTCAAGTACCCTCTCACCACCAATTACTAGAAGTATGCCATTGTCTACAAAGTCTACCACCAGTGTTCCCTCATCAAGAGTCTCAGCAACTATTCACCCAATTACATCTACTTATTTTGTTACTAGCCCATCAACTGGTGAGAATCCTTATTTTCCCTCTGTTTTTCTCTTGAGAGTGTTATGCTTCCCATGATTCCTTAAACTGCAAATTACTGTTTGTAAAAAACAATTCCCTTATTATCCCATCAGAATTTCCTTTTCAAAGCATGATTTATGTGTCAACCCCCATGTCTAAATATATTTCCAGCTGTGCGAGCCTACCATTTTCAGATAACATTTAGAAAAATTGGTATTTTTCATAATGTGTAACGTATTCCGCCTTTAAATTGGAAGAGCTAGTTCTATCACAGAAAATAGACAAAACCTTTACTACTCCTGCAGTTTAAGATCATCTCCAGGGTCACTTGTTTCTTTTTTCTAATTCATGTACATGCTTCTCTTCAGGAGTGTACTTTTCTAGTCAATACACTTCAGGAAATGTACAATTTTCAATAAGAGTCTATTCATAATGTCTAGAAACTTCTTCTCCTTGTGCTGTGCTAGCTACAATTCAGGACACAGTACTGTAAATCGTTCCTGCAAATTGATTTGAAATTTGTTAATGGCCCTCAGTAAACTAATGTACACACCCCATATATTTCTGAAAGCCTGTACATCCCAAAAGGCTACATTAAATGTGGACCAGCAGTGCTATTCTAGCAGTATATTTTGCACCATGCATTCAGTTTGCTAGAGCATAGAACACTACTTCCAGATTGATTTCGACAAGGGCTCTGACTATCATGTGCTGTGTATTGTTTTCTTATGGGAATAGACGTTTCTCTGCCGCAGATATATAACTATTATTGGTACGGTGAAAAATCCTGAGGGAAATGATATTGAGTAGATTCTCGTCAGAACTATCTAGCTTGTTAGCCAACACATATATAGAATTTATTGTAGAAGGAGACTGGTAACCTCGTTTACAAAGAACATCAAATAATTAAAGATGTATAGGTCCTCACTGCATCTCTTTCACTAATGTATGTAAATATTACCATCAGGGGAGGTATGTATACTGGGGCTTACATTTTCTGCCAGAGGAGGTGCTAGCTGCTTTCATCATTTCAAAGTTAGTGAAGGAGTTACAGCGTAGTTTGAGCTCTAAAATTCTGAATATAGTTTGATTCTAGTATATAAAGTTTACTTATAATTCCCTAAAGAAAATCTGTGATGAAAAAAAGAATCTTGAAAGTCTGAAAATGCTATTAATAATGTAATTCTAAAACTCAAACAAACTCCTATTTGCATTGAAGCAGGATTATTGGTCCCTTCAGAATGAGGGTGAAAATGTGTTTTTAATCTTTACTGATAGATGACTACAACGTTATTGTTGCCTAAGTATTCAGAATATTTCCTTTTTTTAAATATAGTCATCTGAAAGAAACACGCAATTTTGTTCACATCTTGACTATCACTCTGTCTCTGTTGAAAAACCATAAATAAACATGTCCTTAATTTACTTTATACTAATCCCTCAATTATTTTATAAAAAATAAGAGATGACTAGCTTAACATTTTAGGAGATGTTTCTTCAACCAAACCTAAATCCACAACTTTAAATGAAAGGTCTGTTTTACGAGCACATTTCATTTGTCCAAAACTACTTTTGTAAAAACGCTTTTCAGATTAACTGTGAAGAGTTATCTCTTTCACATAATTTGTTGGCTTAGAAGGGCAATAATGACGTTTTAGGATTCTCTCTAATGCAAGTGAAGTTGTAATACAATGTGAAACAACTTGGTAATACATTCAAGAGTACAGCGATTACTAATGACATTATACTGTTGTACAATCAACTCATTCAGTTTACATTTCAATTCATATTAAACAGAGACACCAACTGCGCCCTGTGTCTATGTGCATGAAGTCTGTCATTGGTCAGAGTGGTATGATGAAACAAATCCAGCCGATGGTCGTGGCGACTTTGAGACACTTGAAAATTTAAGAGCAAAAGGAAAAACTATATGCAAGGATCCAAGAGAAGTTGAATGCAGAGCAGAAAAGTATCAGGATACACCTTTAGATTACCTTGGTCAGATTGTACAATGTAATACATCTGGCTTTGTTTGTCACAATACGGATCAGAGTCCACCAGTCTGCTTCAACTATCAAGCTAAATTCCAATGCTGCTCATATGAGGCATGTGAGGGTAAGACATAAATTGGTTTCTACTTCCAATCGTCACTTTTCTGACTCTTTTTATTAACTGTTCTTTACCTAGACACAAAATGTTACTAATTATTTGCAGTTTTTACAGATTATATTGTATATCACCATAATATGGCTTCAGGGTTTTTGGAATTCTTTGGTTTAGAAAGTGGCCTCTTATCATATTATTCTTGGAGCAGTCTGTAGAGCAATACTGTCCTTGTGAAGTATGTCTAGATCGCCAAACACCTAAAAGTGACAGTACAAGATGATTCTTTTGTTTCTGTATTTGCCAGGAGAGGAACATGATGATGTAAAAATCAATGCGTTACACTTTCTTTGGAGTAATAAATTATTTTCCCAGCCTTACCAGACTGCTCAGTAGCCCATCACTATCAAACCTATTTCTCCTGAGATTTGAACACCTTGAGTCCCAAAATTGGAAAGGGACAACATAGACTTGGAGATCAAGTAAAAGAAGTACACATTACTGCTGACTTGTAGAATACTAACAAACAATATACTACCTATGATTCTATCCTCCCCAATAATGGTAGAAAAATGAAAGCGTACAACATTCAGGTCAATCCTATCACCAAAGGCTGTACACAAATATCTAGTAAGTCAATTTTTCTCATTGTAAAAACAACTTCTAGTTTCCCGCGATTTTATTAGACAACACATGGGAAGTTAAGAACTCAAATTTACAAAGGAGCATTCCGCAGTCTCTCAGCACATGCAAACATGCACCCAGGTAATTGACGTTCACACCATTCAATCTAATGAGTGTTTTCTAGAGGCACACTTCGTATCAGCAGCCATTCAGAGTGTAGGGATTGCTAATCTCACCCCAAGGCATTCTACATGTCTTATATATTAAGCTGTAATAGAGACACCAAGAATCACTCTCACATTCCCCTATTATTACACGTCATCACACATGTGCTGCTCAAGAGCTCCAAGGAGAATCTCTTTTTTCACCGGACTGAGCACTTTTCTACGAGGAGCAAAACCATTTTAGGAGTGAGAAAATGCAAAATGTAATGGTAATCATTGTTTATACATGCTCATGAAATAATGTACTCCCATTCAGATCTGTTAAGTCCTGATTGTAAGTTCTCTAATTTACTTGATTACACATGCTTACAAGTAAATACACAGTTCAAGAATCACCAAACACATGATTCTTCCATGTTATCAAATATTCTATCCAACCTGGATACTCAGTTATATTCCATGTCACATCAAGAAAATCCCCAAGTGAAATTAATGTTTTCAAAGTACCTCGAGTGGAAAGGCATGTGTGTATACCTAGCAGACGTCAAGACTATTTATTTTCTTAGCTGAAGTGAAACAATATGTGACACATTTTAAAGTTGCATACTACCAGCCTCTCTGATTTATGCAGTGTATTCAAGCAATCATATACGCCTTGTCAGTTTAGGTGATGTTAGGAAAGATCTGAAGTAATAATGATTATTTCCATCCTTAATGAAGCATTGTTCGGTGTGGAGGCTACAAAAAGCTAGCAGATTTCATATTTTGTATTGTGCTATATGAATGTTGCATTATAAAATATTTGTGAAACAAGATCATTTTCTTCTCCTGAACAGAGCCTGCTTCAGAAGACTGTATTCTTGCACATGAAACTCTAACCTGGACACATTGGCTTGACACAACAAATCCGAAGACTGGGGATGGCGATATTGAGACAATGCCTAATATAATAGCTGCTGGGAATGAAGTTTGCAGTGCTCCAAGAGATGTTCAGTGCCGAGCTGAAGAGTACCCTGATACACCCATAATGGAACTTGGCCAAGAAGTGAAATGTGATAAATCACTTGGACTTACATGCTACAATAAAGAACAGCAAAATCCACCATGTTTAAACTTTCAAATTAGATTTTTATGTGCCAACTACAACTTTGAGCCATGTCAAACATCAACACATCCAACGTACACCCTATCTAGAATTACAGCAGTCACTGAAAGGGATATAGGCACCACAGCCAGCACGTCTTCATCTGCATCCTCTTCAAGAAGCATTCCATCTTTATCAATGAGTACAGCTGTTCCTTCCTCTTCAAGATACACAGCTATTACCACCTCCTCTACAAAAACTATAAGTAGCACCTCGGCTACAAGCCCTATAGGCAGTAGACCATTCTCAAGAAAAACTGCTACTGCAGCATATACTCAAATGCCCATGAAGAGCACGCACTCAACATTAACTGCAAGTAGTTCACCTTCTGCAGCATCTACGTCAAGTACCCTCTCACCACCAATTACTAGAAGTATGCCATTGTCTACAAAGTCTACCACGAGTGTTCCCTCATCAAGAGTCTCAGCAACTATTCACCCAATTACATCTACTTATTTTGTTACTAGCCCATCAACTGGTGAGAATCCTTATTTTCCCTCTGTTTTTCTCTTGAGAGTGTTATGCTTCCCATAATTCCTTAAACTGCAAATTACTGTTTGTTTTTAAACAATTCCCTTATTATCCCATCAGAATTTCCTTTTCAAAGCATGATGTATGTGTCAACCCCCATGTCTAAATATATTTCCAGCTGTGCGAGCCTACCATTTTCAGATAACATTTAGAAAAATTGGTATTTTTCATCATGTGTAACGTATTCCGCCTTTAAATTGGAAGAGCTAGTTCTATCACAGAAAATAGACACAACTTTTACTACTCCTGCAGTTTAAGATCATCTCCAGGGTCACTTGTTTCTTTTTTCTAATTCATGTACATGATTCTCTTCAGGAGTGTACTTTTCTAGTCAATACACTTCAGGAAATGTACAATTTTCAATAAGAGTCTATTCATAATGTCTAGAAACTTCTTCTACTTGTGCTGTGCCAGCTACAATTCAGGACACAGTACTGTAAATCGTTCCTGCAAATTGATTTGAAATTTGTTAATGGCCCTCAGTAAACTAATGTACACACCCCATATATTTCTGAAAGCCTGTACATCCCAAAAGGCTACATTAAATGGGGACCAGCAGTGCTATTCTAGCAGTATATTTTGCACCATGCATTCAGTTTGCTAGAGCATAGAACACTACTTCTAGATTGATTTCGACAAGGGCTCTGACTATCATGTGCTGTGTATTGTTTTCTTATGGGAATAGTCCTTTCTCTGCCGCAGATATGTAACTATTATTGGTACGGTGAAAAATCCTGAGGGAAATGATATTGAGTAGATTCTCGTCAGAACTATCTAGCTTGTTAGCCAACACATATATAGAATTTATTGTAGAAGGAGACTGGTAACCTCGTTTACAAACAACATCAAATAATTAAAGATGTATAAGTCCTCACTGCATCTCTTTCACTAATGTATGTAAATATTACCATCAGGGGAGGTATGTATACTGGGGCTTACATTTTCTGCCAGAGGAGGTGATAGCTGCTTTCATCATTTCACAGTTAGTGAAGGAGTTACAGCGTAGCTTGAGCTGTAAAATTCTGAATATAGTTTGATTCTAGTATATAAAGTTTACTTATAATTCCCTAAAGAAAATCTGTGATGAAAAAAACAATCTTGAAAGTCTGAAAATGCTATTAATGATGTAATTCTAAAACTCAAACAAACTCCTATTTGCATTGAAGCAGGATTATTGGTCCCTTCAGAATGAGGGTGAAAATTTGTTTTTAATCTTTACTGATAGATGACTACAACATTATTGTTGCCTTGGTATTTACTTTCTTGAGTAGTCGGGAGAGATAGCCTGTCTTTCGGTCAAATCTATCAATAAACTGCTGATAAAAATGATTCAGGCCTAGAAAAGTTTGCATTTTATTTATTGGCTTAAAGCAAGGCTATTCGTGAGGAGCAGTAACCTTTTTTAGGATCCAATGAGAGTCCAGTGGAACTCAGATTTACCTAAGATGCTCTATGTTTTCCTTTTAGATTCACAATTATTTGTTTCACAAGACATATGATGTTGTCTAACTCTAGACAGTAAGGTTATCACATGTTCTCTGCAACATCTCAGGGTGTCCAAGCATATCAATATGTGATCTGTGTGTACCACTGGGCATACATTTAGAATATCAAAGAAGACACTTTTGATATATTTTGTATAGTTGCAAAAGGGGTCTAGATCGCAATTTTCAACTCATTGCTTTCCTTGACATGGGCCAGATGGGAAGCCTGTGGGGGCCAAACTTGGTGACAACAGAAGCTCCATAAAAGGATCCAGAAAATCTCAAATAAGCGGCAGTGGATACTGGTCATTAATTATAACATTATCAAGACAACAATAGATAATATTAGGATTATATTGCTTGTTAGCCAACGCATTTCTAGATTTTATTGTACAAGGACACATAGAAACTCATTTACAAGGAAAACCAAATTAACCTCACTGCATCTCCTTCAGTATTCAGTAGAAAAATTAACATCAAGGGAAATACATATACTGGGGCCAATGGTTTTTGCCAAAAGATTTGTTACCCACATTCATCTTTCACAGTTAGTGAAGTAGTTAGAGTATGTTTTCCAGTGTTCGAGCTGCAAACTTCTGAATATATTTTCATTTCTGTGTATAAAGTTTGAAAAGAATTCCCTTAACAAAATCTGTGATGAGAAAAAAACACTTGAAAGTCTGAAGTTGCTGCACATGCTGTAATCCTGAAACTCAAACAAACTTCGATTTGCGATATTTTTGGTCCCTACAGAATGAGGGTGAAGATGAGTTTTCAATATTTACTCATAGATGAGTACAACATCTACATTGCCTACTTATTCAGAATATATCATTAATTTAAAGGCAGTTATCTGAACGTAAACATACAATTTTGTTCATATCTTTGCTGTCATTCTGTGTCTTTGTTGAAAACTCAAAAGATAAACAGGTCATAAATAACAATCCCTCAATTATTTCATAACAAATAAAAGATGACTTGTTCACATTTTTTAAAGTATTTTCTTTAAATGAAAGGTCTAGCATATCAAGTTTTTCTGAGCACTTTGTGATTCTCCAAGAAAACTATTTTTAATCTCTATTTATAGGGGAGAGGAGTTGGCCTAACGGCTAGGGCGGTCAACCTCGAATCTGGGGAACTGGGTTCAAGTCTCGTCAATGACGCTGAACATCCTGTGATTCTAGGCAAATCACATAATCTCCCTAACAAAACAAAAAAGTGAATGTGTCCTCATGTAATGCAACTGATGCTATGTAAATCGCTCTGATAACCAATTTTGGTCAAGTTTGCGCTATATAAAACTCTGTTAAGAAAAAAGAAATATAGAAAGTATGGATTAAGACAGTGTAGAATGGCGTTGTTTATACAAAACCTATACAGCACTGGGACATTTCATGCAGTGGCCTTGTTTATTTGGAAGGCATTCAAATTACGAAAGCCTACAAATGCCTGTAATAATGACTTTCACAAATTTTTAGTTGAATGCTGGTACTCCATTCAGTATTGTGTGTATGTTTTCATGGTCTTTTTTATCTTAATTCAGCGGGGATATATGTGAATTGATTCTATTTCTCTGGATTTCCAATCCCTTGGACAGCCTCTTTTTTATGTACTTTATTATCGTTGCTGCTGGTTCTTGAGTATCGTGTTGATAATCTTTTGACACACTTTTTAATTAGTTTTTGCATAAGATGTAATATGTTTTATCTATGTATATATTACTTTATTGTAATTTTTATGTTGTGCTTTCATGCTGGCAGAAATGTGGCAAATTAAAGATCTTTTGATTGATTGCTTGATTGTAGGGTCTGTTCTACAAGCCCATTTCATTTGTCCAGATCTACTTTTGTGAAGACTCTTTGCAGATTGACTGTAAAGAGTTAACTCATTCATGTACTTTGTTGGCTAAGAATGGCAGTAATGCAATGAGTACAGGGATTACAGATGACATTATACTGTTGAACAGTCAACTAATTCAGTTTACATTTCAATTCATATTAAACAGAGACACCAACTGCGCCCTGTGTCTATGTGCATGAAGTCTGTCATTGGTCAGAGTGGTATGATGAAACAAATCCAGCCGATGGTCGTGGCGACTTTGAGACACTTGAAAATTTAAGAGCAAAAGGAAAAACTATATGCAAGGATCCAAGAGAAGTTGAATGCAGAGCAGAAAAGTATCAGGATACACCTTTAGAATACCTTGGTCAGATTGTACAATGTAATACATCTGGCTTTGTTTGTCACAATACGGATCAGAGTCCACCAGTCTGCTTCAACTATCAAGCTAGATTCAAATGCTGCTCATATGAGGCATGTGAGGGTAAGACATAAATTGGTTTCTACTTCCAATCGTCACTTTTCTGACTCTTTTTATTAACTGTTCTTTACCTAGACACAAAATGTTAGTAATTATTTGCAGTTTTTACAGATTATATTGTATATCACCATAATATGGCTTCAGGGTTTTTGGAATTATTTGGTTTAGAAAGTGGCCTCTTATCATATTATTCTTGGAGCAGTCTGTAGAGCAATACTGTCCTTGTGAAGTATGTCTAGATCTCCAAACACCTAAAAGTGACAGTACAAGATGATTCTTTTGTATCTGTATTTGCCAGGAGAGGAACATGATGATGTAAAAATCAATACGTTACACTTTCTTTGGAGTAATAAATTCTTTTCCCATCCTTACCAGACTGCTCAGTAGCCCATCACTATCAAACCTATTTCTCCTGAGATTTGAACACCTTGAGTCCCAAAATTGTAAAGGGACAACATAGACTTGGAGATCAAGTAAAAGAAGTACACATTACTGCTGACTTGTAGAATACTCAAAAACAATATACTACCTATCATTCTATCCTCCTCAATAATGGTAGAAAAATGAAAGCGTACAACATTCAGGTCAATCCTATCACCAATGGCTGTACACAAATATCTAGTGAGTCAGTTTTTCTCATTGTAAAAACAACTTCTAGTTTCACACGATTTGATTAGACAACACATGGGAAGCTAAGAACTCAAATTTACAAAGGAGCATTCCGCAGTCTCTCAGCACATGCAAACATGCACCCAGGTAATTGACGTTCACACCATTCAATCTAATGAGTGTTTTCTAGAGGCACACTTCGTATCAGCAGCCATTCAGAGTGTAGGGATTGCTAATCTCACCCCAAGGCATTCTACATGTCTTCTATATTAAGCTGTAATAGAGACACCAAGAATCACTCTCACATTCCCCTATTATTACACGTCATCACACATGTGCTGCTCAAGAGCTCCAAGGAGAATCTCTTTTTTCACCGGACTGAGCACTTTTCTACGAGGAGCAAAACCATCTTAAGAGTGAGAAAATGCAAAATGTAATGGTAATCATTGTTTATACATGCTCATGAAATAATGTACTCCCATTCAGATCTGTTAAGTCCTGATTGTAAGTTCTCTAATTTACTTGATTACACATGCTTACAAGTAAATACACAGTTCAAGAATCACCAAACACATGATTCTTCCATGTTATCAAATATTCTATCCAACCTGGATACTCAGTTATATTCCATGTCACATCAAGAAAATCCCCAAGTGAAATTAATGTTTTCAAAGTACCTCGAGTCAAAAGGCATGTGTGTATACCTAGCAGACGTCAAGACTATTTATTTTCTTAGCTGAAGTGAAACAATATGTGACACATTTTAAAGTTGCATACTACCAGCCTCTCTGATTTATGCAGTGTATTCAAGCAATCATATACGCCTTGTCAGTTTAGGTGATGTTAGGAAAGATCTGAAGTAATAATGATTATTTCCATCCTTAATGAAGCATTGTTCGGTGTGGAGGCTACAAAAAGCTAGCAGATTTCATATTTTGTATTGTGCTATATGAATGTTGCATTATAAAATATTTGTGAAACAAGATCATTTTCTTCTCCTGAACAGAGCCTGCTTCAGAAGACTGTATTCTTGCACATGAAACTCTAACCTGGACACATTGGCTTGACACAACAAATCCGAAGACTGGGGATGGCGATATTGAGACAATGCCTAATATAATAGCTGGTGGGAATGAAGTTTGCAGTGCTCCAAGAGATGTTCAGTGCCGAGCTGAAGAGTACCCTGATACACCCATAATGGAACTTGGCCAAGAAGTGAAATGTGATAAATCACTTGGACTTACATGCTACAATAAAGAACAGCAAAATCCACCATGTTTAAACTTTCAAATTAGATTTTTATGTGCCAACTACAACTTTGAGCCATGTCAAACATCAACACATCCAACGTACACCCTATCTAGAATTACAGCAGTCACTGAAAGGGATATAGGCACCACAGCCAGCACGTCTTCATCTGCATCCTCTTCAAGAAGCATTCCATCTTTATCAATGAGTACAGCTGTTCCTTCCTCTTCAAGATACACAGCTATTACCACCTCCTCTACAAAAACTATAAGTAGCACCTCGGCTACAAGCCCTATAGGCAGTAGTCCATTCTCAAGAAAAACTGCTACTGCAGCATATACTCAAATGCCCATGAAGAGCACGCACTCAACATTAACTGCAAGTAGTTCACCTTCTGCAGCATCTACGTCAAGTACCCTCTCACCACCAATTACTAGAAGTATGCCATTGTCTACAAAGTCTACCACGAGTGTTCCCTCATCAAGAGTCTCAGCAACTATTCACCCAATTACATCTACTTATTTTGTTACTAGCCCATCAACTGGTGAGAATCCTTATTTTCCCTCTGTTTTTCTCTTGAGAGTGTTATGCTTCCCATAATTCCTTAAACTACAAATTACTGTTTGTTTTTAAACAATTCCCTTATTATCCCATCAGAATTTCCTTTTCAAAGCATGATGTATGTGTCAACCCCCATGTCTAAAAATATTTCCAGCTGTGCGAGTCTACCATTTTCAGATAACATTTAGAAAAATTGGTATTTTTCATCATGTGTAACGTATTCCGCCTTTAAATTGGAAGAGCTAGTTCTATCACAGAAAATAGACACAACTTTTACTACTCCTGCAGTTTAAGATCATCTCCAGGGTCACTTGTTTCTTTTTTCTAATTCATGTACATGCTTCTCTTCAGGAGTGTACTTTTCTAGTCAATACACTTCAGGAAATGTACAATTTTCAATAAGAGTCTATTCATAATGTCTAGAAACTTCTTCTACTTGTGCTGTGCCAGCTACAATTCAGGACACAGTACTGTAAATCGTTCCTGCAAATTGATTTGAAATTTGTTAATGGCCCTCAGTAAACTAATGTACACACCCCATATATTTCTGAAAGCCTGTACATCCCAAAAGGCTACATTAAATGGGGACCAGCAGTGCTATTCTAGCAGTATATTTTGCACCATGCATTCAGTTTGCTAGAGCATAGAACACTACTTCTAGATTGATTTCGACAAGGGCTCTGACTATCATGTGCTGTGTATTGTTTTCTTATGGGAATAGTCCTTTCTCTGCCGCAGATATGTAACTATTATTGGTACGGTGAAAAATCCTGAGGGAAATGATGTTGAGTAGATTCTCGTCAGAACTATCTAGCTTGTTAGCCAACACATATATAGAATTTATTGTAGAAGGAGACTGGTAACCTCGTTTACAAACAACATCAAATAATTAAAGATGTATAAGTCCTCACTGCATCTCTTTCACTAATGTATGTAAATATTACCATCAGGGGAGGTATGTATACTGGGGCTTACATTTTCTGCCAGAGGAGGTGATAGCTGCTTTCATCATTTCACAGTTAGTGAAGGAGTTACAGCGTAGCTTGAGCTGTAAAATTCTGAATATAGTTTGATTCTAGTATATAAAGTTTACTTATAATTCCCTAAAGAAAATCTGTGATGAAAAAAACAATCTTGAAAGTCTGAAAATGCTATTAATGATGTAATTCTAAAACTCAAACAAACTCCTATTTGCATTGAAGCAGGATTATTGGTCCCTTCAGAATGAGGGTGAAAATTTGTTTTTAATCTTTACTGATAGATGACTACAACATTATTGTTGCCTTGGTATTTACTTTCTTGAGTAGTCGGGAGAGATAGCCTGTCTTTCGGTCAAATCTATCAATAAACTGCTGATAAAAATGAGGCAGGCCTAGAAAAGTTTGCATTTTATTTATTGGCTTAAAGCAAGGCTATTCATGAGGAGCAGTAACCGTTTTTAGGATCCAATGAGAGTCCAGTGGAACTCAGATTTACCTAAGATGCTCTATGTTTTCCTTTTAGATTCACAATTATTTGTTTCACAAGACATATGATGTTGTCTAACTCTAGACAGTAAGGTTATCACATGTTCTCTGCAACATCTCAGGGTGTCCAAGCATATCAATATGTGATCTGTGTGTACCACTGGGCATACATTTAGAATATCAAAGAAGACACTTTTGATATATTTTGTATAGTTGCAAAAGGGGTCTAGATCGCAATTTTCAACTCATTGCTTTCCTTGACATGGGCCAGATGGGAAGCCTGTGGGGGCCAAACTTGGTGACAACAGAAGCTCCATAAAAGGATCCAGAAAATCTCAAATAAGCGGCAGTGGATACTGGTCATTAATTATAACATTATCAAGACAACAATAGATAATATTAGGATTATATTACTTGTTAGCCAACGCATTTCTAGATTTTATTGTACAAGGACACATAGAAACTCATTTACAAGGAAAACCAAATTAACCTCACTGCATCTCCTTCAGTATTCAGTAGAAAAATTAACATCAAGGGAAATACATATACTGGGGCCAATGGTTTTTGCCAAAAGATTTGTTACCCACATTCATCTTTCACAGTTAGTGAAGTAGTTAGAGTATGTTTTCCAGTGTTCGAGCTGCAAACTTCTGAATATATTTTCATTTCTGTGTATAAAGTTTGAAAAGAATTCCCTTAACAAAATCTGTGATGAGAAAAAAACACTTGAAAGTCTGAAGTTGCTGCACATGCTGTAATCCTGAAACTCAAACAAACTTCGATTTGCGATATTTTTGGTCCCTACAGAATGAGGGTGAAGATGAGTTTTCAATATTTACTCATAGATGAGTACAACATCTACATTGCCTACTTATTCAGAATATATCATTAATTTAAAGGCAGTTATCTGAACGTAAACATACAATTTTGTTCATATCTTTGCTGTCATTCTGTGTCTTTGTTGAAAACTCAAAAGATAAACAGGTCATAAATAACAATCCCTCAATTATTTCATAACAAATAAAAGATGACTTGTTCACATTTTTTAAAGTATTTTCTTTAAATGAAAGGTCTAGCATATCAAGTTTTTCTGAGCACTTTGTGATTCTCCAAGAAAACTATTTTTAATCTCTATTTATAGGGGAGAGGAGTTGGCCTAACGGCTAGGGCGGTCAACCTCGAATCTGGGGAACTGGGTTCAAGTCTCGTCAATGACGCTGAACATCCTGTGATTCTAGGCAAATCACATAATCTCCCTAACAAAACAAAAAAGTGAATGTGTCCTCATGTAATGCAACTGATGCTATGTAAATCGCTCTGATAACCAATTTTGGTCAAGTTTGCGCTATATAAAACTCTGTTAAGAAAAAAGAAATATAGAAAGTATGGATTAAGACAGTGTAGAATGGCGTTGTTTATACAAAACCTATACAGCACTGGGACATTTCATGCAGTGGCCTTGTTTATTTGGAAGGCATTCAAATTACGAAAGCCTACAAATGCCTGTAATAATGACTTTCACAAATTTTTAGTTGAATGCTGGTACTCCATTCAGCATTGTGTGTATGTTTTCATGGTCTTTTTTATCTTAATTCAGCGGGGATATATGTGAATTGATTCTATTTCTCTGGATTTCCAATCCCTTGGACAGCTACTTTTTTATGTACTTTATTATCGTTGCTGCTGGTTCTTGAGTATCGTGTTGATAATCTTTTGACACACTTTTTAATTAGTTTTTGCATAAGATGTAATATGTTTTATCTATGTATATATTACTTTATTGTAATTTTTATGTTGTGCTTTCATGCTGGCAGAAATGTGGCAAATTAAAGATCTTTTGATTGATTGCTTGATTGTAGGGTCTGTTCTACAAGCCCATTTCATTTGTCCAGATCTACTTTTGTGAAGACTCTTTGCAGATTGACTGTAAAGAGTTAACTCATTCATGTACTTTGTTGGCTAAGAATGGCAGTAATGCAATGAGTACAGGGATTACAGATGACATTATACTGTTGAACAGTCAACTAATTCAGTTTACATTTCAATTCATATTAAACAGAGACACCAACTGCGCCCTGTGTCTATGTGCATGAAGTCTGTCATTGGTCAGAGTGGTATGATGAAACAAATCCAGCCGATGGTCGTGGCGACTTTGAGACACTTGAAAATTTAAGAGCAAAAGGAAAAACTATATGCAAGGATCCAAGAGAAGTTGAATGCAGAGCAGAAAAGTATCAGGATACACCTTTAGAATACCTTGGTCAGATTGTACAATGTAATACATCTGGCTTTGTTTGTCACAATACGGATCAGAGTCCACCAGTCTGCTTCAACTATCAAGCTAGATTCAAATGCTGCTCATATGAGGCATGTGAGGGTAAGACATAAATTGGTTTCTACTTCCAATCGTCACTTTTCTGACTCTTTTTATTAACTGTTCTTTACCTAGACACAAAATGTTAGTAATTATTTGCAGTTTTTACAGATTATATTGTATATCACCATAATATGGCTTCAGGGTTTTTGGAATTATTTGGTTTAGAAAGTGGCCTCTTATCATATTATTCTTGGAGCAGTCTGTAGAGCAATACTGTCCTTGTGAAGTATGTCTAGATCTCCAAACACCTAAAAGTGACAGTACAAGATGATTCTTTTGTTTCTGTATTTGCCAGGAGAGGAACATGATGATGTAAAAATCAATACGTTACACTTTCTTTGGAGTAATAAATTCTTTTCCCATCCTTACCAGACTGCTCAGTAGCCCATCACTATCAAACCTATTTCTCCTGAGATTTGAACACCTTGAGTCCCAAAATTGTAAAGGGACAACATAGACTTGGAGATCAAGTAAAAGAAGTACACATTACTGCTGACTTGTAGAATACTCAAAAACAATATACTACCTATCATTCTATCCTCCTCGATAATGGTAGAAAAATGAAAGCGTACAACATTCAGGTCAATCCTATCACCAATGGCTGTACACAAATATCTAGTGAGTCAGTTTTTCTCATTGTAAAAACAACTTCTAGTTTCACACGATTTGATTAGACAACACATGGGAAGCTAAGAACTCAAATTTACAAAGGAGCATTCCGCAGTCTCTCAGCACATGCAAACATGCACCCAGGTAATTGACGTTCACACCATTCAATCTAATGAGTGTTTTCTAGAGGCACACTTCGTATCAGCAGCCATTCAGAGTGTAGGGATTGCTAATCTCACCCCAAGGCATTCTACATGTCTTCTATATTAAGCTGTAATAGAGACACCAAGAATCACTCTCACATTCCCCTATTATTACACGTCATCACACATGTGCTGCTCAAGAGCTCCAAGGAGAATCTCTTTTTTCACCGGACTGAGCACTTTTCTACGAGGAGCAAAACCATCTTAAGAGTGAGAAAATGCAAAATGTAATGGTAATCATTGTTTATACATGCTCATGAAATAATGTACTCCCATTCAGATCTGTTAAGTCCTGATTGTAAGTTCTCTAATTTACTTGATTACACATGCTTACAAGTAAATACACAGTTCAAGAATCACCAAACACATGATTCTTCCATGTTATCAAATATTCTATCCAACCTGGATACTCAGTTATATTCCATGTCACATCAAGAAAATCCCCAAGTGAAATTAATGTTTTCAAAGTACCTCGAGTGGAAAGGCATGTGTGTATACCTAGCAGACGTCAAGACTATTTATTTTCTTAGCTGAAGTGAAACAATATGTGACACATTTTAAAGTTGCATACTACCAGCCTCTCTGATTTATGCAGTGTATTCAAGCAATCATATACGCCTTGTCAGTTTAGGTGATGTTAGGAAAGATCTGAAGTAATAATGATTATTTCCATCCTTAATGAAGCATTGTTCGGTGTGGAGGCTACAAAAAGCTAGCAGATTTCATATTTTGTATTGTGCTATATGAATGTTGCATTATAAAATATTTGTGAAACAAGATCATTTTCTTCTCCTGAACAGAGCCTGCTTCAGAAGACTGTATTCTTGCACATGAAACTCTAACCTGGACACATTGGCTTGACACAACAAATCCGAAGACTGGGGATGGCGATATTGAGACAATGCCTAATATAATAGCTGCTGGGAATGAAGTTTGCAGTGCTCCAAGAGATGTTCAGTGCCGAGCTGAAGAGTACCCTGATACACCCATAATGGAACTTGGCCAAGAAGTGAAATGTGATAAATCACTTGGACTTACATGCTACAATAAAGAACAGCAAAATCCACCATGTTTAAACTTTCAAATTAGATTTTTATGTGCCAACTACAACTTTGAGCCATGTCAAACATCAACACATCCAACGTACACCCTATCTAGAATTACAGCAGTCACTGAAAGGGATATAGGCACCACAGCCAGCACGTCTTCATCTGCATCCTCTTCAAGAAGCATTCCATCTTTATCAATGAGTACAGCTGTTCCTTCCTCTTCAAGATACACAGCTATTACCACCTCCTCTACAAAAACTATAAGTAGCACCTCGGCTACAAGCCCTATAGGCAGTAGTCCATTCTCAAGAAAAACTGCTACTGCAGCATATACTCAAATGCCCATGAAGAGCACGCACTCAACATTAACTGCAAGTAGTTCACCTTCTGCAGCATCTACGTCAAGTACCCTCTCACCACCAATTACTAGAAGTATGCCATTGTCTACAAAGTCTACCACGAGTGTTCCCTCATCAAGAGTCTCAGCAACTATTCACCCAATTACATCTACTTATTTTGTTACTAGCCCATCAACTGGTGAGAATCCTTATTTTCCCTCTGTTTTTCTCTTGAGAGTGTTATGCTTCCCATAATTCCTTAAACTGCAAATTACTGTTTGTTTTTAAACAATTCCCTTATTATCCCATCAGAATTTCCTTTTCAAAGCATGATGTATGTGTCAACCCCCATGTCTAAATATATTTCCAGCTGTGCGAGCCTACCATTTTCAGATAACATTTAGAAAAATTGGTATTTTTCATCATGTGTAACGTATTCCGCCTTTAAATTGGAAGAGCTAGTTCTATCACAGAAAATAGACACAAGTTTTACTACTCCTGCAGTTTAAGATCATCTCCAGGGTCACTTGTTTCTTTTTTCTAATTCATGTACATGCTTCTCTTCAGGAGTGTACTTTTCTAGTCAATACACTTCAGGAAATGTACAATTTTCAATAAGAGTCTATTCATAATGTCTATAAACTTCTTCTACTTGTGCTGTGCCAGCTACAATTCAGGACACAGTACTGTAAATCGTTCCTGCAAATTGATTTGAAATTTGTTAATGGCCCTCAGTAAACTAATGTACACACCCCATATATTTCTGAAAGCCTGTACATCCCAAAAGGCTACATTAAATGGGGACCAGCAGTGCTATTCTAGCAGTATATTTTGCACCATGCATTCAGTTTGCTAGAGCATAGAACACTACTTCTAGATTGATTTCGACAAGGGCTCTGACTATCATGTGCTGTGTATTGTTTTCTTATGGGAATAGTCCTTTCTCTGCCGCAGATATGTAACTATTATTGGTACGGTGAAAAATCCTGAGGGAAATGATATTGAGTAGATTCTCGTCAGAACTATCTAGCTTGTTAGCCAACACATATATAGAATTTATTGTAGAAGGAGACTGGTAACCTCGTTTACAAACAACATCAAATAATTAAAGATGTATAAGTCCTCACTGCATCTCTTTCACTAATGTATGTAAATATTACCATCAGGGGAGGTATGTATACTGGGGCTTACATTTTCTGCCAGAGGAGGTGATAGCTGCTTTCATCATTTCACAGTTAGTGAAGGAGTTACAGCGTAGCTTGAGCTGTAAAATTCTGAATATAGTTTGATTCTAGTATATAAAGTTTACTTATAATTCCCTAAAGAAAATCTGTGATGAAAAAAACAATCTTGAAAGTCTGAAAATGCTATTAATGATGTAATTCTAAAACTCAAACAAACTCCTATTTGCATTGAAGCAGGATTATTGGTCCCTTCAGAATGAGGGTGAAAATGTGTTTTTAATCTTTACTGATAGATGACTACAACATTATTGTTGCCTTGGTATTTACTTTCTTGAGTAGTCGGGAGAGATAGCCTGTCTTTCGGTCAAATCTATCAATAAACTGCTGATAAAAATGAGGCAGGCCTAGAAAAGTTTGCATTTTATTTATTGGCTTAAGGCAAGGCTATTCGTGAGGAGCAGTAACCTTTTTTAGGATCCAATGAGAGTCCAGTGGAACTCAGATTTACCTAAGATGCTCTATGTTTTCCTTTTAGATTCACAATTATTTGTTTCACAAGACATATGATGTTGTCTAACTCTAGACAGTAAGGTTATCACATGTTCTCTGCAACATCTCAGGGTGTCCAAGCATATCAATATGTGATCTGTGTGTACCACTGGGCATACATTTAGAATATCAAAGAAGACACTTTTGATATATTTTGTATAGTTGCAAAAGGGGTCTAGATCGCAATTTTCAACTCATTGCTTTCCTTGACATGGGCCAGATGGGAAGCCTGTGGGGGCCAAACTTGGTGACAACAGAAGCTCCATAAAAGGATCCAGAAAATCTCAAATAAGCGGCAGTGGATACTGGTCATTAATTATAACATTATCAAGACAACAATAGATAATATTAGGATTATATTGCTTGTTAGCCAACGCATTTCTAGATTTTATTGTACAAGGACACATAGAAACTCATTTACAAGGAAAACCAAATTAACCTCACTGCATCTCCTTCAGTATTCAGTAGAAAAATTAACATCAAGGGAAATACATATACTGGGGCCAATGGTTTTTGCCAAAAGATTTGTTACCCACATTCATCTTTCACAGTTAGTGAAGTAGTTAGAGTATGTTTTCCAGTGTTCGAGCTGCAAACTTCTGAATATATTTTCATTTCTGTGTATAAAGTTTGAAAAGAATTCCCTTAACAAAATCTGTGATGAGAAAAAAACACTTGAAAGTCTGAAGTTGCTGCACATGCTGTAATCCTGAAACTCAAACAAACTTCGATTTGCGATATTTTTGGTCCCTACAGAATGAGGGTGAAGATGAGTTTTCAATATTTACTCATAGATGAGTACAACATCTACATTGCCTACTTATTCAGAATATATCATTAATTTAAAGGCAGTTATCTGAACGTAAACATACAATTTTGTTCATATCTTTGCTGTCATTCTGTGTCTTTGTTGAAAACTCAAAAGATAAACAGGTCATAAATAACAATCCCTCAATTATTTCATAACAAATAAAAGATGACTTGTTCACATTTTTTAAAGTATTTTCTTTAAATGAAAGGTCTAGCATATCAAGTTTTTCTGAGCACTTTGTGATTCTCCAAGAAAACTATTTTTAATCTCTATTTATAGGGGAGAGGAGTTGGCCTAACGGCTAGGGCGGTCAACCTCGAATCTGGGGAACTGGGTTCAAGCCTCGTCAATGACGCTGAACATCCTGTGATTCTAGGCAAATCACATAATCTCCCTAACAAAACAAAAAAGTGAATGTGTCCTCATGTAATGCAACTGATGCTATGTAAATCGCTCTGATAACCAATTTTGGTCAAGTTTGCGCTATATAAAACTCTGTTAAGAAAAAAGAAATATAGAAAGTATGGATTAAGACAGTGTAGAATGGCGTTGTTTATACAAAACCTATACAGCACTGGGACATTTCATGCAGTGGCCTTGTTTATTTGGAAGGCATTCAAATTACGAAAGCCTACAAATGCCTGTAATAATGATTTTCACAAATTTTTAGTTGAATGCTGGTACTCCATTCAGTATTGTGTGTATGTTTTCATGGTCTTTTTTATCTTAATTCAGCGGGGATATATGTGAATTGATTCTATTTCTCTGGATTTCCAATCTCTTGGACAGCTACTTTTTTATGTACTTTATTATCGTTGCTGCTGGTTCTTGAGTATCGTGTTGATAATCTTTTGACACACTTTTTAATTAGTTTTTGCATAAGATGTAATATGTTTTATCTATGTATATATTACTTTATTGTAATTTTTATGTTGTGCTTTCATGCTGGCAGAAATGTGGCAAATTAAAGATCTTTTGATTGATTGCTTGATTGTAGGGTCTGTTCTACAAGCCCATTTCATTTGTCCAGATCTACTTTTGTGAAGACTCTTTGCAGATTGACTGTAAAGAGTTAACTCATTCATGTACTTTGTTGGCTAAGAATGGCAGTAATGCAATGAGTACAGGGATTACAGATGACATTATACTGTTGAACAGTCAACTAATTCAGTTTACATTTCAATTCATATTAAACAGAGACACCAACTGCGCCCTGTGTCTATGTGCATGAAGTCTGTCATTGGTCAGAGTGGTATGATGAAACAAATCCAGCCGATGGTCGTGGCGACTTTGAGACACTTGAAAATTTAAGAGCAAAAGGAAAAACTATATGCAAGGATCCAAGAGAAGTTGAATGCAGAGCAGAAAAGTATCAGGATACACCTTTAGAATACCTTGGTCAGATTGTACAATGTAATACATCTGGCTTTGTTTGTCACAATACGGATCAGAGTCCACCAGTCTGCTTCAACTATCAAGCTAGATTCAAATGCTGCTCATATGAGGCATGTGAGGGTAAGACATAAATTGGTTTCTACTTCCAATCGTCACTTTTCTGACTCTTTTTATTAACTGTTCTTTACCTAGACACAAAATGTTAGTAATTATTTGCAGTTTTTACAGATTATATTGTATATCACCATAATATGGCTTCAGGGTTTTTGGAATTATTTGGTTTAGAAAGTGGCCTCTTATCATATTATTCTTGGAGCAGTCTGTAGAGCAATACTGTCCTTGTGAAGTATGTCTAGATCTCCAAACACCTAAAAGTGACAGTACAAGATGATTCTTTTGTTTCTGTATTTGCCAGGAGAGGAACATGATGATGTAAAAATCAATACGTTACACTTTCTTTGGAGTAATAAATTATTTTCCCATCCTTACCAGACTGCTCAGTAGCCCATCACTATCAAACCTATTTCTCCTGAGATTTGAACACCTTGAGTCCCAAAATTGTAAAGGGACAACATAGACTTGGAGATCAAGTAAAAGAAGTACACATTACTGCTGACTTGTAGAATACTCAAAAACAATATACTACCTATCATTCTATCCTCCTCAATAATGGTAGAAAAATGAAAGCGTACAACATTCAGGTCAATCCTATCACCAATGGCTGTACACAAATATCTAGTAAGTCAGTTTTTCTCATTGTAAAAACAACTTCTAGTTTCACACGATTTGATTAGACAACACATGGGAAGCTAAGAACTCAAATTTACAAAGGAGCATTCCGCAGTCTCTCAGCACATGCAAACATGCACCCAGGTAATTGACGTTCACACCATTCAATCTAATGAGTGTTTTCTAGAGGCACACTTCGTATCAGCAGCCATTCAGAGTGTAGGGATTGCTAATCTCACCCCAAGGCATTCTACATGTCTTCTATATTAAGCTGTAATAGAGACACCAAGAATCACTCTCACATTCCCCTATTATTACACGTCATCACACATGTGCTGCTCAAGAGCTCCAAGGAGAATCTCTTTTTTCACCGGACTGAGCACTTTTCTACGAGGAGCAAAACCATCTTAAGAGTGAGAAAATGCAAAATGTAATGGTAATCATTGTTTATACATGCTCATGAAATAATGTACTCCCATTCAGATCTGTTAAGTCCTGATTGTAAGTTCTCTAATTTACTTGATTACACATGCTTACAAGTAAATACACAGTTCAAGAATCACCAAACACATGATTCTTCCATGTTATCAAATATTCTATCCAACCTGGATACTCAGTTATATTCCATGTCACATCAAGAAAATCCCCAAGTGAAATTAATGTTTTCAAAGTACCTCGAGTGGAAAGGCATGTGTGTATACCTAGCAGACGTCAAGACTATTTATTTTCTTAGCTGAAGTGAAACAATATGTGACACATTTTAAAGTTGCATACTACCAGCCTCTCTGATTTATGCAGTGTATTCAAGCAATCATATACGCCTTGTCAGTTTAGGTGATGTTAGGAAAGATCTGAAGTAATAATGATTATTTCCATCCTTAATGAAGCATTGTTCGGTGTGGAGGCTACAAAAAGCTAGCAGATTTCATATTTTGTATTGTGCTATATGAATGTTGCATTATAAAATATTTGTGAAACAAGATCATTTTCTTCTCCTGAACAGAGCCTGCTTCAGAAGACTGTATTCTTGCACATGAAACTCTAACCTGGACACATTGGCTTGACACAACAAATCCGAAGACTGGGGATGGCGATATTGAGACAATGCCTAATATAATAGCTGCTGGGAATGAAGTTTGCAGTGCTCCAAGAGATGTTCAGTGCCGAGCTGAAGAGTACCCTGATACACCCATAATGGAACTTGGCCAAGAAGTGAAATGTGATAAATCACTTGGACTTACATGCTACAATAAAGAACAGCAAAATCCACCATGTTTAAACTTTCAAATTAGATTTTTATGTGCCAACTACAACTTTGAGCCATGTCAAACATCAACACATCCAACGTACACCCTATCTAGAATTACAGCAGTCACTGAAAGGGATATAGGCACCACAGCCAGCACGTCTTCATCTGCATCCTCTTCAAGAAGCATTCCATCTTTATCAATGAGTACAGCTGTTCCTTCCTCTTCAAGATACACAGCTATTACCACCTCCTCTACAAAAACTATAAGTAGCACCTCGGCTACAAGCCCTATAGGCAGTAGTCCATTCTCAAGAAAAACTGCTACTGCAGCATATACTCAAATGCCCATGAAGAGCACGCACTCAACATTAACTGCAAGTAGTTCACCTTCTGCAGCATCTACGTCAAGTACCCTCTCACCACCAATTACTAGAAGTATGCCATTGTCTACAAAGTCTACCACGAGTGTTCCCTCATCAAGAGTCTCAGCAACTATTCACCCAATTACATCTACTTATTTTGTTACTAGCCCATCAACTGGTGAGAATCCTTATTTTCCCTCTGTTTTTCTCTTGAGAGTGTTATGCTTCCCATAATTCCTTAAACTGCAAATTACTGTTTGTTTTTAAACAATTCCCTTATTATCCCATCAGAATTTCCTTTTCAAAGCATGATGTATGTGTCAACCCCCATGTCTAAATATATTTCCAGCTGTGCGAGCCTACCATTTTCAGATAACATTTAGAAAAATTGGTATTTTTCATCATGTGTAACGTATTCCGCCTTTAAATTGGAAGAGCTAGTTCTATCACAGAAAATAGACACAACTTTTACTACTCCTGCAGTTTAAGATCATCTCCAGGGTCACTTGTTTCTTTTTTCTAATTCATGTACATGCTTCTCTTCAGGAGTGTACTTTTCTAGTCAATACACTTCAGGAAATGTACAATTTTCAATAAGAGTCTATTCATAATGTCTAGAAACTTCTTCTACTTGTGCTGTGCCAGCTACAATTCAGGACACAGTACTGTAAATCGTTCCTGCAAATTGATTTGAAATTTGTTAATGGCCCTCAGTAAACTAATGTACACACCCCATATATTTCTGAAAGCCTGTACATCCCAAAAGGCTACATTAAATGGGGACCAGCAGTGCTATTCTAGCAGTATATTTTGCACCATGCATTCAGTTTGCTAGAGCATAGAACACTACTTCCAGATTGATTTCGACAAGGGCTCTGACTATCATGTGCTGTGTATTGTTTTCTTATGGGAATAGACGTTTCTCTGCCGCAGATATATAACTATTATTGGTACGGTGAAAAATCCTGAGGGAAATGATATTGAGTAGATTCTCGTCAGAACTATCTAGCTTGTTAGCCAACACATATATAGAATTTATTGTAGAAGGAGACTGGTAACCTCGTTTACAAAGAACATCAAATAATTAAAGATGTATAGGTCCTCACTGCATCTCTTTCACTAATGTATGTAAATATTACCATCAGGGGAGGTATGTATACTGGGGCTTACATTTTCTGCCAGAGGAGGTGCTAGCTGCTTTCATCATTTCAAAGTTAGTGAAGGAGTTACAGCGTAGTTTGAGCTGTAAAATTCTGAATATAGTTTGATTCTAGTATATAAAGTTTACTTATAATTCCCTAAAGAAAATCTGTGATGAAAAAAAGAATCTTGAAAGTCTGAAAATGCTATTAATAATGTAATTCTAAAACTCAAACAAACTCCTATTTGCATTGAAGCAGGATTATTGGTCCCTTCAGAATGAGGGTGAAAATGTGTTTTTAATCTTTACTGATAGATGACTACAACGTTATTGTTGCCTAAGTATTCAGAATATTTCCTTTTTTTAAATATAGTCATCTGAAAGAAACACGCAATTTTGTTCACATCTTGACTATCACTCTGTCTCTGTTGAAAAACCATAAATAAACATGTCCTTAATTTACTTTATACTAATCCCTCAATTATTTTATAAAAAATAAGAGATGACTAGCTTAACATTTTAGGAGATGTTTCTTCAACCAAACCTAAATCCACAACTTTAAATGAAAGGTCTGTTTTACGAGCACATTTCATTTGTCCAAAACTACTTTTGTAAAAACGCTTTTCAGATTAACTGTGAAGAGTTATCTCTTTCACATAATTTGTTGGCTTAGAAGGGCAATAATGACGTTTTAGGATTCTCTCTAATGCAAGTGAAGTTGTAATACAATGTGAAACAACTTGGTAATACATTCAAGAGTACAGCGATTACTAATGACATTATACTGTTGTACAATCAACTCATTCAGTTTACATTTCAATTCATATTAAACAGAGACACCAACTGCGCCCTGTGTCTATGTGCATGAAGTCTGTCATTGGTCAGAGTGGTATGATGAAACAAATCCAGCCGATGGTCGTGGCGACTTTGAGACACTTGAAAATTTAAGAGCAAAAGGAAAAACTATATGCAAGGATCCAAGAGAAGTTGAATGCAGAGCAGAAAAGTATCAGGATACACCTTTAGATTACCTTGGTCAGATTGTACAATGTAATACATCTGGCTTTGTTTGTCACAATACGGATCAGAGTCCACCAGTCTGCTTCAACTATCAAGCTAGATTCCAATGCTGCTCATATGAGGCATGTGAGGGTAAGACATAAATTGGTTTCTACTTCCAATCGTCACTTTTCTGACTCTTTTTATTAACTGTTCTTTACCTAGACACAAAATGTTACTAATTATTTGCAGTTTTTACAGATTATATTGTATATCACCATAATATGGCTTCAGGGTTTTTGGAATTCTTTGGTTTAGAAAGTGGCCTCTTATCATATTATTCTTGGAGCAGTCTGTAGAGCAATACTGTCCTTGTGAAGTATGTCTAGATCGCCAAACACCTAAAAGTGACAGTACAAGATGATTCTTTTGTTTCTGTATTTGCCAGGAGAGGAACATGATGATGTAAAAATCAATGCGTTACACTTTCTTTGGAGTAATAAATTATTTTCCCAGCCTTACCAGACTGCTCAGTAGCCCATCACTATCAAACCTATTTCTCCTGAGATTTGAACACCTTGAGTCCCAAAATTGGAAAGGGACAACATAGACTTGGAGATCAAGTAAAAGAAGTACACATTACTGCTGACTTGTAGAATACTAACAAACAATATACTACCTATGATTCTATCCTCCCCAATAATGGTAGAAAAATGAAAGCGTACAACATTCAGGTCAATCCTATCACCAAAGGCTGTACACAAATATCTAGTAAGTCAATTTTTCTCATTGTAAAAACAACTTCTAGTTTCCCGCGATTTTATTAGACAACACATGGGAAGTTAAGAACTCAAATTTACAAAGGAGCATTCCGCAGTCTCTCAGCACATGCAAACATGCACCCAGGTAATTGACGTTCACACCATTCAATCTAATGAGTGTTTTCTAGAGGCACACTTCGTATCAGCAGCCATTCAGAGTGTAGGGATTGCTAATCTCACCCCAAGGCATTCTACATGTCTTATATATTAAGCTGTAATAGAGACACCAAGAATCACTCTCACATTCCCCTATTATTACACGTCATCACACATGTGCTGCTCAAGAGCTCCAAGGAGAATCTCTTTTTTCACCGGACTGAGCACTTTTCTACGAGGAGCAAAACCATCTTAGGAGTGAGAAAATGCAAAATGTAATGGTAATCATTGTTTATACATGCTCATGAAATAATGTACTCCCATTCAGATCTGTTAAGTCCTGATTGTAAGTTCTCTAATTTACTTGATTACACATGCTTACAAGTAAATACACAGTTCAAGAATCACCAAACACATGATTCTTCCATGTTATCAAATATTCTATCCAACCTGGATACTCAGTTATATTCCATGTCACATCAAGAAAATCCCCAAGTGAAATTAATGTTTTCAAAGTACCTCGAGTGGAAAGGCATGTGTGTATACCTAGCAGACGTCAAGACTATTTATTTTCTTAGCTGAAGTGAAACAATATGTGACACATTTTAAAGTTGCATACTACCAGCCTCTCGGATTTATGCAGTGTATTCAAGCAATCATATACGCCTTGTCAGTTTAGGTGATGTTAGGAAAGATCTGAAGTAATAATGATTATTTCCATCCTTAATGAAGCATTGTTCGGTGTGGAGGCTACAAAAAGCTAGCAGATTTCATATTTTGTATTGTGCTATATGAATGTTGCATTATAAAATATTTGTGAAACAAGATCATTTTCTTCTCCTGAACAGAGCCTGCTTCAGAAGACTGTATTCTTGCACATGAAACTCTAACCTGGACACATTGGCTTGACACAACAAATCCGAAGACTGGGGATGGCGATATTGAGACAATGCCTAATATAATAGCTGCTGGGAATGAAGTTTGCAGTGCTCCAAGAGATGTTCAGTGCCGAGCTGAAGAGTACCCTGATACACCCATAATGGAACTTGGCCAAGAAGTGAAATGTGATAAATCACTTGGATTTACATGCTACAATAAAGAACAGCAAAATCCACCATGTTTAAACTTTCAAATTAGATTTTTATGTGCCAACTACAACTTTGAGCCATGTCAAACATCAACACATCCAACGTACACCCTATCTAGAATTACAGCAGTCACTGAAAGGGATATAGGCACCACAGCCAGCACGTCTTCATCTGCATCCTCTTCAAGAAGCATTCCATCTTTATCAATGAGTACAGCTGTTCCTTCCTCTTCAAGATACACAGCTATTACCACCTCCTCTACAAAAACTATAAGTAGCACCTCGGCTACAAGCCCTATAGGCAGTAGTCCATTCTCAAGAAAAACTGCTACTGCAGCATATACTCAAATGCCCATGAAGAGCACGCACTCAACATTAACTGCAAGTAGTTCACCTTCTGCAGCATCTACGTCAAGTACCCTCTCACCACCAATTACTAGAAGTATGCCATTGTCTACAAAGTCTACCACGAGTGTTCCCTCATCAAGAGTCTCAGCAACTATTCACCCAATTACATCTACTTATTTTGTTACTAGCCCATCAACTGGTGAGAATCCTTATTTTCCCTCTGTTTTTCTCTTGAGAGTGTTATGCTTCCCATAATTCCTTAAACTGCAAATTACTGTTTGTTTTTAAACAATTCCCTTATTATCCCATCAGAATTTCCTTTTCAAAGCATGATGTATGTGTCAACCCCCATGTCTAAATATATTTCCAGCTGTGCGAGCCTACCATTTTCAGATAACATTTAGAAAAATTGGTATTTTTCATCATGTGTAACGTATTCCGCCTTTAAATTGGAAGAGCTAGTTCTATCACAGAAAATAGACACAACTTTTACTACTCCTGCAGTTTAAGATCATCTCCAGGGTCACTTGTTTCTTTTTTCTAATTCATGTACATGCTTCTCTTCAGGAGTGTACTTTTCTAGTCAATACACTTCAGGAAATGTACAATTTTCAATAAGAGTCTATTCATAATGTCTAGAAACTTCTTCTACTTGTGCTGTGCCAGCTACAATTCAGGACACAGTACTGTAAATCGTTCCTGCAAATTGATTTGAAATTTGTTAATGGCCCTCAGTAAACTAATGTACACACCCCATATATTTCTGAAAGCCTGTACATCCCAAAAGGCTACATTAAATGGGGACCAGCAGTGCTATTCTAGCAGTATATTTTGCACCATGCATTCAGTTTGCTAGAGCATAGAACACTACTTCTAGATTGATTTCGACAAGGGCTCTGACTATCATGTGCTGTGTATTGTTTTCTTATGGGAATAGTCCTTTCTCTGCCGCAGATATGTAACTATTATTGGTACGGTGAAAAATCCTGAGGGAAATGATGTTGAGTAGATTCTCGTCAGAACTATCTAGCTTGTTAGCCAACACATATATAGAATTTATTGTAGAAGGAGACTGGTAACCTCGTTTACAAACAACATCAAATAATTAAAGATGTATAAGTCCTCACTGCATCTCTTTCACTAATGTATGTAAATATTACCATCAGGGGAGGTATGTATACTGGGGCTTACATTTTCTGCCAGAGGAGGTGATAGCTGCTTTCATCATTTCACAGTTAGTGAAGGAGTTACAGCGTAGCTTGAGCTGTAAAATTCTGAATATAGTTTGATTCTAGTATATAAAGTTTACTTATAATTCCCTAAAGAAAATCTGTGATGAAAAAAACAATCTTGAAAGTCTGAAAATGCTATTAATGATGTAATTCTAAAACTCAAACAAACTCCTATTTGCATTGAAGCAGGATTATTGGTCCCTTCAGAATGAGGGTGAAAATTTGTTTTTAATCTTTACTGATAGATGACTACAACATTATTGTTGCCTTGGTATTTACTTTCTTGAGTAGTCGGGAGAGATAGCCTGTCTTTCGGTCAAATCTATCAATAAACTGCTGATAAAAATGAGGCAGGCCTAGAAAAGTTTGCATTTTATTTATTGGCTTAAAGCAAGGCTATTCGTGAGGAGCAGTAACCTTTTTTAGGATCCAATGAGAGTCCAGTGGAACTCAGATTTACCTAAGATGCTCTATGTTTTCCTTTTAGATTCACAATTATTTGTTTCACAAGACATATGATGTTGTCTAACTCTAGACAGTAAGGTTATCACATGTTCTCTGCAACATCTCAGGGTGTCCAAGCATATCAATATGTGATCTGTGTGTACCACTGGGCATACATTTAGAATATCAAAGAAGACACTTTTGATATATTTTGTATAGTTGCAAAAGGGGTCTAGATCGCAATTTTCAACTCATTGCTTTCCTTGACATGGGCCAGATGGGAAGCCTGTGGGGGCCAAACTTGGTGACAACAGAAGCTCCATAAAAGGATCCAGAAAATCTCAAATAAGCGGCAGTGGATACTGGTCATTAATTATAACATTATCAAGACAACAATAGATAATATTAGGATTATATTGCTTGTTAGCCAACGCATTTCTAGATTTTATTGTACAAGGACACATAGAAACTCATTTACAAGGAAAACCAAATTAACCTCACTGCATCTCCTTCAGTATTCAGTAGAAAAATTAACATCAAGGGAAATACATATACTGGGGCCAATGGTTTTTGCCAAAAGATTTGTTACCCACATTCATCTTTCACAGTTAGTGAAGTAGTTAGAGTATGTTTTCCAGTGTTCGAGCTGCAAACTTCTGAATATATTTTCATTTCTGTGTATAAAGTTTGAAAAGAATTCCCTTAACAAAATCTGTGATGAGAAAAAAACACTTGAAAGTCTGAAGTTGCTGCACATGCTGTAATCCTGAAACTCAAACAAACTTCGATTTGCGATATTTTTGGTCCCTACAGAATGAGGGTGAAGATGAGTTTTCAATATTTACTCATAGATGAGTACAACATCTACATTGCCTACTTATTCAGAATATATCATTAATTTAAAGGCAGTTATCTGAACGTAAACATACAATTTTGTTCATATCTTTGCTGTCATTCTGTGTCTTTGTTGAAAACTCAAAAGATAAACAGGTCATAAATAACAATCCCTCAATTATTTCATAACAAATAAAAGATGACTTGTTCACATTTTTTAAAGTATTTTCTTTAAATGAAAGGTCTAGCATATCAAGTTTTTCTGAGCACTTTGTGATTCTCCAAGAAAACTATTTTTAATCTCTATTTATAGGGGAGAGGAGTTGGCCTAACGGCTAGGGCGGTCAACCTCGAATCTGGGGAACTGGGTTCAAGTCTCGTCAATGACGCTGAACATCCTGTGATTCTAGGCAAATCACATAATCTCCCTAACAAAACAAAAAAGTGAATGTGTCCTCATGTAATGCAACTGATGCTATGTAAATCGCTCTGATAACCAATTTTGGTCAAGTTTGCGCTATATAAAACTCTGTTAAGAAAAAAGAAATATAGAAAGTATGGATTAAGACAGTGTAGAATGGCGTTGTTTATACAAAACCTATACAGCACTGGGACATTTCATGCAGTGGCCTTGTTTATTTGGAAGGCATTCAAATTACGAAAGCCTACAAATGCCTGTAATAATGACTTTCACAAATTTTTAGTTGAATGCTGGTACTCCATTCAGTATTGTGTGTATGTTTTCATGGTCTTTTTTATCTTAATTCAGCGGGGATATATGTGAATTGATTCTATTTCTCTGGATTTCCAATCCCTTGGACAGCCTCTTTTTTATGTACTTTATTATCGTTGCTGCTGGTTCTTGAGTATCGTGTTGATAATCTTTTGACACACTTTTTAATTAGTTTTTGCATAAGATGTAATATGTTTTATCTATGTATATATTACTTTATTGTAATTTTTATGTTGTGCTTTCATGCTGGCAGAAATGTGGCAAATTAAAGATCTTTTGATTGATTGCTTGATTGTAGGGTCTGTTCTACAAGCCCATTTCATTTGTCCAGATCTACTTTTGTGAAGACTCTTTGCAGATTGACTGTAAAGAGTTAACTCATTCATGTACTTTGTTGGCTAAGAATGGCAGTAATGCAATGAGTACAGGGATTACAGATGACATTATACTGTTGAACAGTCAACTAATTCAGTTTACATTTCAATTCATATTAAACAGAGACACCAACTGCGCCCTGTGTCTATGTGCATGAAGTCTGTCATTGGTCAGAGTGGTATGATGAAACAAATCCAGCCGATGGTCGTGGCGACTTTGAGACACTTGAAAATTTAAGAGCAAAAGGAAAAACTATATGCAAGGATCCAAGAGAAGTTGAATGCAGAGCAGAAAAGTATCAGGATACACCTTTAGAATACCTTGGTCAGATTGTACAATGTAATACATCTGGCTTTGTTTGTCACAATACGGATCAGAGTCCACCAGTCTGCTTCAACTATCAAGCTAGATTCAAATGCTGCTCATATGAGGCATGTGAGGGTAAGACATAAATTGGTTTCTACTTCCAATCGTCACTTTTCTGACTCTTTTTATTAACTGTTCTTTACCTAGACACAAAATGTTAGTAATTATTTGCAGTTTTTACAGATTATATTGTATATCACCATAATATGGCTTCAGGGTTTTTGGAATTATTTGGTTTAGAAAGTGGCCTCTTATCATATTATTCTTGGAGCAGTCTGTAGAGCAATACTGTCCTTGTGAAGTATGTCTAGATCTCCAAACACCTAAAAGTGACAGTACAAGATGATTCTTTTGTTTCTGTATTTGCCAGGAGAGGAACATGATGATGTAAAAATCAATACGTTACACTTTCTTTGGAGTAATAAATTCTTTTCCCATCCTTACCAGACTGCTCAGTAGCCCATCACTATCAAACCTATTTCTCCTGAGATTTGAACACCTTGAGTCCCAAAATTGTAAAGGGACAACATAGACTTGGAGATCAAGTAAAAGAAGTACACATTACTGCTGACTTGTAGAATACTCAAAAACAATATACTACCTATCATTCTATCCTCCTCAATAATGGTAGAAAAATGAAAGCGTACAACATTCAGGTCAATCCTATCACCAATGGCTGTACACAAATATCTAGTGAGTCAGTTTTTCTCATTGTAAAAACAACTTCTAGTTTCACACGATTTGATTAGACAACACATGGGAAGCTAAGAACTCAAATTTACAAAGGAGCATTCCGCAGTCTCTCAGCACATGCAAACATGCACCCAGGTAATTGACGTTCACACCATTCAATCTAATGAGTGTTTTCTAGAGGCACACTTCGTATCAGCAGCCATTCAGAGTGTAGGGATTGCTAATCTCACCCCAAGGCATTCTACATGTCTTCTATATTAAGCTGTAATAGAGACACCAAGAATCACTCTCACATTCCCCTATTATTACACGTCATCACACATGTGCTGCTCAAGAGCTCCAAGGAGAATCTCTTTTTTCACCGGACTGAGCACTTTTCTACGAGGAGCAAAACCATCTTAAGAGTGAGAAAATGCAAAATGTAATGGTAATCATTGTTTATACATGCTCATGAAATAATGTACTCCCATTCAGATCTGTTAAGTCCTGATTGTAAGTTCTCTAATTTACTTGATTACACATGCTTACAAGTAAATACACAGTTCAAGAATCACCAAACACATGATTCTTCCATGTTATCAAATATTCTATCCAACCTGGATACTCAGTTATATTCCATGTCACATCAAGAAAATCCCCAAGTGAAATTAATGTTTTCAAAGTACCTCGAGTGGAAAGGCATGTGTGTATACCTAGCAGACGTCAAGACTATTTATTTTCTTAGCTGAAGTGAAACAATATGTGACACATTTTAAAGTTGCATACTACCAGCCTCTCTGATTTATGCAGTGTATTCAAGCAATCATATACGCCTTGTCAGTTTAGGTGATGTTAGGAAATATCTGAAGTAATAATGATTATTTCCATCCTTAATGAAGCATTGTTCGGTGTGGAGCCTACAAAAAGCTACCAGCTTTCATATTCTGTATTGTGCTATATGAATGTTGCATTATAAAATATTTGTGAAACAAGATCATTTTCTTCTCCTGAACAGAGCCTGCTTCAGAAGACTGTCTTCTTGCACATGAAACTCTAACCTGGACACATTGGCTTGACACAACAAATCCGAAGACTGGGGATGGCGATATTGAGACAATGCCTAATATAATAGCTGCTGGGAATGAAGTTTGCAGTGCTCCAAGAGATGTTCAGTGCCAAGCTGAAGAGTACCCTGATACACCCATAATGGAACTTGGCCAAGAAGTGAAATGTGATAAATCACTTGGACTTACATGCTACAATAAAGAACAGCAAAATCCACCATGTTTAAACTTTCAAATTAGATTTTTATGTGCCAACTACAACTTTGAGCCATGTCAAACATCAACACATCCAACGTACACCCTATCTAGAATTACAGCAGTCACTGAAAGGGATATAGGCACCACAGCCAGCACGTCTTCATCTGCAGCCTCTTCAAGAAGCATTCCATCTTTATCAATGAGTACAGCTGTTCCTTCCTCTTCAAGATATACAGCTATTACCACCTCCTCTACAAAAACTATAAGTAGCACCTCGGCTACAAGCTCTATAGGCAGTAGTCCATTCTCAAGAAAAACTGCTACTGCAGCATATACTCAAATGCCCATGAA
Organism: Triturus cristatus; assembly: GCF_964204655.1. Taxonomy (NCBI): domain Eukaryota; kingdom Metazoa; phylum Chordata; class Amphibia; order Caudata; family Salamandridae; genus Triturus; species Triturus cristatus. Next base: position 746,430,021 of record NC_140583.1, read on the forward strand.
GAGCACGCACTCAACATTAACTGCAAGTAGTTCATCTTCTGCATCTACGTCAAGTACCCTCTCACCACCAATTACTAGAAGTATGCCATTGTCTACAAAGTCTACCACGAGTGTTCCCTCATCAAGAGTCTCAGCAACTATTCCCCCAATTTCAACTAATTATTATGTTGCTAGCCCATCAACTGGTAAGAATCCATATTTTTCCTCTGATTTTCTCTTATGAGTGTTATACTTCCCATGATTTCTTAAACTGCAGATTACTGTTTGTTTTTCAACATTTCCCTTATTATCTCATCACAATTTACGTTTCAATGCATGATGTATGCGTTAACCCCATGTCTGAAGATATTTCCAGTTGTATGAGCCTACTGTTTTCAAATACCCTTGAGAAAAATTGAGATTTATCATTATGTGTAACCTATTTTGCCCTTACTTTGTTAGAGCTGGTTTTATCTCTCAAAGTAAAAAAACACTCACTAGCCCTGCAGTTTGATATCATCTCCAGGGTCACGTGTATCTTTGTTCTAATTCAAGTACATGCTTCTCTTCAGGAGTGTACATTTGTAGTTAATGCACTTCAGGAAATGTACAATTTTCAATAAGAATCTATTCAAAACGTCTAGACACTTCTTGTACTTGTGTTGTGCCACCTACAATACAGGACATAGTACTGTAAATTGTGCCTGAGAATTGGTTTGAAATTTGTTAATGACCCTCAGTATACTAAATTTTCCACCACATATATTAGTGAAGGCTTCTAAATCCCAAAACGCTACATTAAATGTGGATAGGCAGTGCTATTCTAGCAATGTTGTTTGCAGCAATGCATTCCGTTTGCTACAGCGAAGAACACTACTGATTTCAGATTGATTTAGACAAGGGCTCTGACCATCGGAGCTGTGCATTGTTTTCTTAGGGGAATAGATGTTTCTCTGCAGCAGAGATATAACTATTATTGGTTCATTGAAAGATCCTGAGGTAAATAATATTGCATAGATTCTCTTCAGCCCTATCCGTCTAGCTTGTTGGCCAACACATGTACAGAGTGTATTGTACAAGGAGACTGGTCACCTTATTTACAACGAAAATCAAATGAGCAAAGATGTACAGGCCCTCAATGCATCTCTTTCACTAATCAATGTAAATATTACCATCAGGGGAAGTATCTATTCTGGGGCTTACATTTTCTACCTGAGGAGATATTACCCAATTTCATAATTTCACAATTAGTGAAGGAGTTACATCATATTTTCCAGAGTTCGAGCTGTAAAATTCTAAATATATTTTAATTCTAGTGTCGAAAGTTTGCTAAGAATTCCCTAAACAAAATCTGTGATGAGACAAACAAACTTGCAAGTCTGAAAATGCTGCACATGCTGTAATTCTGAAACTTAAAAAACTCCTATTTGGTAAGGTGCCCCTCTTCCTTTTTCTGTGCAGTCAATGACAGCCACGACTTCCAATAGACACACCCTTATCCCTTCGTGCTATATTCTGTGCATATTGTCTCTGTGACCTGGATGTAGCAGTTCTTTCAACTGTTGTATGAGCACGTGTGTATGGTCTGTACTGCTCTTACCTCCTTCTTTAACTTTAAACAACTTACTATGTTTTTCATTTACTGCATCGCTTGTCACTACCGAGGCGGGGCACTCTGCGCTCACTCGCAGAGTGGTGCAGCACTCCTACAAGCGATTGTCTCAACATCCTCTCCCCAGGGCAGCATTGGGTCCTCCTGAACACTTCAGACAAGGCAGATCCAACACATTTGGGCCACCACCATCCTCATCACCAGTGTGGCATACTCAGTTCTGGGCGTTCTGTAGATCACCACAGCGCTGGATGCTCCGAACGGGGCACAGACACAAATATTCCAGTAGGTATCGTAGAATGGCCATGAGCGACCACTACTCCCTTTATTTGTACCCTAGGCCCACATCTGGCTCTCGGGGTGTGGTGACATGATACCGCACACAGCCAGGTGGCACTCTACAGCTACCACAAAGGTCCCCCAGATTTCATGTCTGTATTAAAAACATTTATTAAAGAGGCTGTTGATACTACCTTTACAGATCCTAGAGACAAGAATCAGATATTGGATCAAGATGATGATCTAGACACAGATTAGAAAGGCAAATATGTAAAAGGTGATTAATGGCGGCACTTACTAGAACATATCAGATCAGTTCTAGGTTTTGAGAAGCCACCCAGAGAAGAGGAAGTGACCTAATCCCAGAATAGTACTGTGAGCAGGACACTTGAAGTAATAACTGTACTGATTTACCTCTCTTATGCAATGAGTGAAAAGATCCTGACAAACAGGCACTTCCCCATTTCTTAACCCCTTCGCTGCTAGGCCTTCTCAATCTTTACTAGGAAGCTCACAGCAGCCAATAAAAACAGAGATAAAAACCACGTGACAACCATAGAGTCTCGTCCATATAAGGTCCCTGTCAGCCCATAGAGTCCTCTTTCTTTGTAACAGTAGATAAGTCCATGCACGACCTGTTCCTGAGGATCACCGATAGCTAGAGCCTTCTCCCACCAACGAACTGTGCGCCCAACGGGGCCGAACTTCTCACTGGATCCCGGTCCAGACAACTTGCTTGAGAGCGGAACAACAAACTGCGAAGCGTCCCATCGCCGATAAACCATAATCAGGGTTACTTGCTGTCATTACCTGAAAGAAAGGAAACACCCCGTAAAAACCGCTCGAGGTTGTGAAAACAACAGCAGTACATCACGAGAAATTTGGGTGGGAAAAAAATACACAGCAATGCAAATATATAGCATGATCAAATACATACAGCATCATAATCTCGAAAGCGAATATGCAATCCATAGCAGTACATCAAACAATGTGTATCTCTGGGTGGGATAATCCTCGCCTCCGTTGTCCTTAATAGAATTGAAACTTCTTGTCACGAATGTTCGCAAATTTTTAATTCTATGTCAGGACCGGAGGCTCCGATTATGCTTGTTCAAAGCTGAGCCACCACCATTGAAGCAACATTGACAATCGGCTTATAGTAAAACGTTTTAAAAGTATTCTCATTAGACCAGTCAGCCGCACTCATGATATCTGCTAGGCTGACGCCCGTTACAAATGCTTTGGAAGCCATGGCTCCGCGCGCAGAGTGTGCCCCAAACTTGGAGATATCAATCTCTGCTTCGCCCATGAGCCAGCGCATCCACCGCGATAAGGTAGCTGGAGTCACTGGGCGAAAAGGCCTCTGCAAAGCAATAAGTAATTGCCCCTGCAAATTAGCACGAAATTCCTCAGTACTCACCTCGTAATCCTTAATACATTGCACCACACACAGTTTAGGATTGTTAGGAAAAACCGGATACGTGACTGAAGTAGTGTTACACTTCGTTCTCCTGGACAAAGTGAAGGACACACCCTCAGGGGTAAATCTACGCCCCGCTAAATCAAGCGCTCGGACGTCCGAAACCCGTTTGCAAGAAATGAGACACAAGAGCATAGTCAGTTTGGCCGAGAGTTGTTTACGAGACAAGAACCTATTGGATGGCCAGGATTCCAGGAATCGGAGGACAAGAGAAACATCCCACAGGTGAGAGTACTTTGGGCAAGGGGGTTTCACCATCCTGACTCCCCTCAGTAATTTACATACTAAAGGATGTTCCCCAATGGGCTTACCTTCTACAGGTAAATGTCCCGCCGATATGGCGGACCGAAAGTTGTTGACCGTCCTGTACGCCAACCCGGAGGACGCCATAGAAGCCAAAAAGTTGACCACTAAAGACACATGTGCCTTAGCGGGATCCACGTCCCGTTGAGCGCACCAATCACACCACCTTTTCCAAGATGAGGAGTATCGCTTGTGGGTATTGGCCGACCAAGCTTCTTTGATGAAGTTACTAGCTTCTCGTGAAAGGCCCGGGACACTCCACCTGTCCCTGAAACCCGCCAAGCAACGAGAGGAAGCTGGCCCGACGCCACCAAAGGGTGAGGATTCTGAAGAGGGTCCAGCAATAGGTTCTGCAACTGGGGAAGAAGAATCGGGATCGCGCAACTCATGTCGAGCAACACCGGAAACCAAGCCTGAGCCCTCCATAATGGAGTGATCAAAATTAGCTCCGCCTGAAAGGCTCTTGTTTGCGCTAGAACCCGTGGGATCATGAGAAACCCCTGTGCAAAGCCTTTTTTGGGCTATTTGGGGTAGTTTGCGCTTAGGCCCCTGTAACTTTGTCACCACATAAGGTATCCACGCCAAATTTGTGTCCTTTTCTTCTAACATCATGGGGATTTTAAAGGTACCCAGCGTTTGTGGATTCCCCTGGAGGGGTCCCAGAAATTAGCCAAAATACAGCTAAATGTTGTTTTGTTTATGAAAAATGGGAAAAAAAGTGCTGCAAATGAAAGCGTCTGGGTTTTTCCCTGCAAATGGTATCTAAAAAGGGTTTGTGGGGCTGAAATCACCATTTTCCCAGCTTTTAGGGAATGACAGACGTTTGTCAGAAAACCAATTTTTTTTCACAGTTTTGCCATTTTTCTGGGACATAGCCTATTTTTGTTATTTTTTGTGCTTTCAACTCCTTCCAGTTAATGGTAGAAATGGTTATGAAAGCAATAATGGATCCTTGAAAGCTATCATTTTTGAAAAGTAGACTACATTCTAAATTCAGCAAGGTTTCATTTGTGTAGATCCTGTGAGGTTTCTTTATAGAAACTACAAGTTAAATATAGGAAAAATTGAAAATTAGTTGAAAAAAACAGCTTTTTGTGTCAACGTTTTCACCTGTAACTTCTTCTAATTATGACAGCTCTTTGAAAGCAATAAACCGTTACATCCGCAGGACCTTACTGGTTGTGGGGATATATAGGACTTGTAGGTTCACCACGAACCCGACGAACCCTGAGCCAAAAACTGAGCAGCGACTTGCAATGTTTTTTTATTATATAGCAGGTATATAGCAATTACTCTGGGAAAATGTATACATGGAAAAATTGGTATGAAAGACACCTATGTATTTCTGAAATGGGAACAAAATATAGAGTTTAGAAACAGTAGATATTTGCACATTTCCGAAATTGATAACACTCATACTAGCATGAGAATTATCGGTCATTTTTCAAAATGACTTCTTTTTTACACATTGTCTTTCATTTGGAAGGCAGAAATGCATTGAAAGTCAATAGGTAATAACAGTTGCTTTACAAATCTGAATCACCCTGAGTCTCCCGATAAAAATGGTATCTCACTTGTGTGGGTAGGCATAGTGCCCACAATAGGAAACGTCTCAAAACGCAACGTGAACACACCACATTTTCACAATGAAAAATGACCCTTTTTTTTGCAAAGTGCCTAGCTGTAGTTTTTTAACCCTAGCTCTGCCGGCACCTAGGGAAACCTAGCAAACCTATACATTTTTGAAAACTAGACACCAAGGGGAACACAGGATGGGGTGACTTGAATGGCTCACCAGGTTCTGTCACCCAGAATCCCTTGCAAACCTAAATAAATGTCCCAAAAACCACATTTTCCTCACATTTCTGTTGTGGAAAGTTCTGGAATCTGCGTGGATCCACAAATTTCCACCCACCCTGCATTTCCCAAAGTCTTCCGAGAAAAATGTTACTTCACTTGCGTGGGTAGGTCTAATGCCCGTGACAGGAAACGGTGCAAAACGCAACACAGACACACCACAATGTCACAGTGAAAAATGACCCTTTTTTGGAAAAGTGCCTAGCTGTAGTTTTTTAACCCTAGCTCTGCCGACACCAACGGAAACCTAGCAAACCTATACATTTCTGAAAACTAGACACCCAGGAGAATCCAGGATTGGGTGACTTGACTGTCTCCCACCAGGTCTTTTGGGCAACCGTCACCCTAGATGATCCCTTGGAGTGAAGGTAGCACTCCCCTGGACACCGCAGGCACCAATCCCATGAAGTCCAGTTTGTCGACTTGCTGCTCCTTGACGATCTTGATGCTGCACCGAAGCAAGAAGAGGTACAACAGCTCTGGGGGGTCAGATCTTCCATGCCACCAGGTTTGGAGGTACCAGGACCTGCCAGAGCTTTGACGTAGCAATATCAGGGGTACCGAAGAAAAGTCCATGACTGACTCACAAAGCACCAGAAGCAAACACTCATCAAGGGATGCTGAGAAATGCAAAACTCACAAACTGAGTGGCTAAGCTGTTCCAAGATCATCTCTGCAAGTTGCCTGCTCCTGACGACGAGGACCCTAAAGACGCACAATGCCTGGCTGACCTGTTTGCTCTGCACCGAGCCCCACCAGCCCCAGCACTGACTTACCAGCTCTGTTCATGTGGTCAGCAGGCCCTTGCAACCTCCTCCCTCCAAGGGGACCCCCCTGGACTTATCTGTAAGTCACCTGTGCAGTGCATTTTCAAGTGCCCCCCTTCATCTTTGCCCATCAGTTTCCAAGGCCCTCAGCACTCTGCTCTTGCCTGATCCGGGACGATCCCAAAGGTCTCCTGCTGGAACTTTAGAACTAGTCCCGACATTGTCCTAAAACAAGGTGAACTTCTTGAATGCATTGCCTGATTTTATATGCACTGTTACTCTCTTTCCCCATTGCTTCCTATGGTGCGTAATTGCACACTAAGGTGGCATATTTTCAGAACTTTGAAAAATCGTAACTCCGTAAGTACTTACTTTAGAAGTGTGATCTAGGTTTTAAAAAATGCATACAAATAGACTTTATTTTTACAAATTGGTCTCTAATTTATTCTTGAGTGTGCGTCTCATTTATTGCATCTGTGAGTACAACAAATGCTTAGCACTACCCCTTGATAAGCCTCACAGCTTGCCCACACTACCACAAAAAGAGCATTAGAATTATCTGCTTTCACCCCTGTGTACCATTTAGGGATTCTCTGGACTCTTTGCGCAGTGTACTTCTTCTTAGTACACTATATAGAGAGCCAGCTTAAAACATTTGGTGGTTCAGAGGTGGGATAGAAGACTTTGTATTTGCTGGAACCACTTTGTCAATATTTGACCACATGAGTAAATTCAAAAATTGTCTTTGGGCAGTCAAATTTTTGGTTGGTCTATTTTTTCAAAATTTCCAAACGTAACTACGAGGGTCTCGGTTAAGTCCCTGAAACGAACTGTTTAGAACTTTAAAAATCTGTACTTTAGTTAGAAAAAACTATTTCAAGTGTAGTTATTTTTTTAACTTCATAAAAAGGTCCGAACTTTAGCAAAATAATGCCTGAAACCAGAACCAGGTTCAGGAGTTTGATCTGACTCCTTATACTGACCTCAGCCTTGCTAGATGCAGGGCCCTCTGTAAAGGTTATGGTATCAGAACAGCCAATAGTCCAAAATAGGAATATCTTCAAAAACTGATAGCTCAGTTTGAGAAACATCACCCAGAGGTGGTAGACCAGTCTGGGGATGATGATAATGTCAATGAAGATAATACTGAGGATGGACAGGAGCCATTCCCTTCAGATACAGCTTAGGCTCCCTGAGATGAGGACCTTATGCTAGAAAGATTGACCAGTAGACTGTACTTAGACGCTCAGCTCCTGAAAATAGTCTGTGAAAAAAAAGAGATGGATCTCTGTTGGCAGCATATAAATAACTAGGGAGGGTGAAGGTTTTTATGACTCCAAACTCCTTAAAGGGATTGTCCCCAAATATTCAGATGGTGATAACATCACTAAATGGTTCACTGCATTTGAGAGGGCTTGTATAGGTAGAAACATAGCCAGAAAAAATTGGGGTCCTTTCTTGTGGGAACTATTTTTAGGAAAAAGAAGGGATAGACTTCTGACATTTCCCCAAAAAGATGTTGAGTCTTATGGCCTCATGAAGGGTACCCTGATTGATGGCAATGGACTCACCACTGAAGAGTGTAGGATAAGATTCAGGTAGACTGGAAAGACCCAGACTCAGTCCTGGGTGGAATGTGTTCACTTTTCAGTGAAAACACTAGGTGGTTGGTTAAAAGAGAACAATGTAAATGAGGAGTAGGGTTTCCACCCTTTGAACTTTTGTTTGGTCACCCTGTAAAAGGACCCCACTGTCTGCTCCCAAACTTCTCCTGCTGGAACTTTGGACCCAGTCCTGACAGCAACCTTTCACGAGATTGTGAACTTCGTGAAAGCATTGCCTGATTTTGCCAGAATGCTGTAAATCATCTCATGCATCAGTCTTCTCTAACAGCAACGGCCTGGCTAAGGGTGTAGAGTTTAATGGCAACTGCAACAGCACTGGTCCAGTGGTTGAGACTCCATCTCAAACCCCTGGTAAACCATATACTTCCACACTGGTCCCCGAGCTTTCTGGATAGCGAGCAATTGAAACCAGAAACACCCTACATAAAACAACACCTAATTTGGTGGTTAGTGGGGAGCAAAATATTGAGGGACATTCCCTTGCAGTATTCCCCTCTGATTCATCTAAAACAGATGCCAGCTTCTGGGGGTGTGTAACAACTCTTATGTATCAGTAAATGAAGGGTCCCTGGTCACAGTGGGAAGCCGCTTTGCCATCCAACAGGGGAAAATTAACAGCAGTTTGGTAAGCATTGCAGTTGAACTTCCGAGTGAACTATTTCAACTGGAATCCTCCATCATCCATCAATTTTCTCCTGTCAACCAGAATGTTCAATTGAGTGTGTGCCCTGTTTGGAGTCACCTGAATACATCTATGTCCGTCACAACACAATGCAATGCTTACCCAGTTTTGTACACTGATATGGTGTCCACATGCCTAGGCGATAGATGCTTTGTCAATACCTTGCCCTCAGGGAACATATAGGCCTGAGGGCAAGGTATTGAGAACTATATGCATTCCCACCTATACCCCTCCTCCCAAGGGTGCTTTAGAAGATTCAGGAGGAGGAAGGCAGTGATTCTAATAGCTCATTTTTGGCCATATCACCCATAGTTTACGTTGCTAATGCATTCGTATGAAGGGGAATTTCTTCATCTCTCCCTTTAAAATCCTCCTCTCCAGTTCCCGGCTCTACTGTTAATCCAGTTCCAGCACCTTAGATCGACAGCTTGGAATTTGAGAAGGTAGGATTGCAACAAATAGGCTGCTGTAATGATCGCTCTTCAATTCACAAATTAGGGAATCACTCAAATCATCAACATTTCCGTCCTACAGGAAACATTAAATCTCATTCTTAAAATGGTGTTCTTCCAAAGGCCTAGGGGCTTGATGATCGAACAATAGTTATAGCGATAACCAAATAGCGTTTCATGCAAATCGCTATTTCAGAAACCCTATTACTAATGTACAAAGGGATTATATTTAGCCCCTGTTCCTTCATTAGCGATTTGTAGAGTGTTGCAAATACACCTACTTCGTGAATAGTAATGATGTAGGTCACAATTTTTGACACACTAGGATTTACTGCCATCACTGGGATGGTGGCCTGCTGGGGTTAGCAGACCACCATGTCTGATATTGCTTTTGATAAAGCAATCTCTTTTTTTTAAATGCAGCCCGTTATGCTTAACAGAAAATGGGCTGTGTTAAAAAACAAAAAATGTTAATGTTTAAGTTTCCTTTCTTATGAGTAGGCAGTGCTCCCTTGGACCACTGCATGCTCCTAAAAAATATTATTTCAAGCATTCTCAAAGGGAAGAGGTCCCTTGGGGACCCCTTCCAATTTGTGAATGGGTTACCACCAAGTTTGAGTTGGCGGTAAAGTGCAAATGTTTTGCAACAGCATTTCAGTCGTAAAACATTCGTACATACCAATGCAAATCAGTATTTTGAAGGTAGCACTAAAGACACCCCTACCAAATACAAATGAGCAAACACAAATTGTGATTCAGTGACAGTTTACCGAATTGCAAATTTGGGCTTTGTACATCTGGAAATGCTTTTTGCGATTTCAAATGGCCCCATTCTGTGAAACCTCAAAAAGCCTTTATACATCTAGCCCCTGATCCGTTAACTGTAGACCATTTTCAAATTCTGTAATTCTTGAAGGATGGGTTTCTCAATGTTTTGTCTTTATCGACATTAGCCTCTCAGTGGGGGGCCATGAAAGCTTTGAAGGTAGGACGATTCTTCTAAGATCTATTGGTTTATAATTGTTACACTTTTAGACTCAAGAGGTCAACAGTGTCAAATACAATCCCTTCATGAGATATATCTATAGTGTTGAGAGGCTTACAGTTGCTGCCTTTCGAACCTCTACAAGAGTCAGATCTAGCTTTGTGTCTAAAACAGATTCTCTTGTAGAAATCACATCAGTAAGAAGTTTAGGTGAGTAGGGAGCATTGATGTCTTCTTCTCCTAACTTAAGATTCTTCCCAGTAGGGAATTTCTAAAGTTGAATTCTTAGTTAATTCCTAAAATAAAATCATATTTTCCTTTGGTTAAAGAAGTGAAATTATCTCTCTTTCATTCAGAAGCAGACAAAAGGTCAGTTCCAATTTAGATGTTAAGAGGTGTTTATCAATCTACCTTGAAAGAACAAAGGAGTTCAGATCTTCCAGTTTTCTTTTTGTTATACATGGAACATCTAACAAAAGCAAGGAAGTGTCATCACAGATATTAGATAGATGCGTTCACCAGGCCATTTCACAGGCATATAATTCAGTAGGGGAAATAATCCCTTCCAACATTCACGGATGTTCCACTTGAGCAGTAGTGGCTTCCTGTATAGAAGCAAGAGGGCTTCCCTTCAGAAAAGTTGTAGGGCTGTGACACTGTCTAACATTTGTTAAAAAATACAAGGTGGATTTGTCAGATTACAATAAATCCTTTTTTACTTCGGATTTCAAATTAGCAATTAAGTAATTGTTGAAAGCGATAACATTCTTTAAGCATCACTTACTTTAGAAGAAAAGTTTTGGACAAAGATGAAGGGGTAATTAACCATCTACTTACCGTCAATCTTCAGTAAACCAATTCATAGACCTCCTCGTCCCAGTCTAAAACCATCCCTCTGTCCTAGGATTGCACCTTCAATCAAGTATACCTTGGTAGACACAGGAGGATGGGCAAGGAAAGAGCCTTTATAGTGGATAATAAGCGTAAAAGAAATATACAAGCAACAGAAATCTACGTTCCCGAGCAATAATAGGAAACCTCTGCTGAAAGCAGAGGTGCTTCCCAGTTAAGGACTGTTTCAAGTTTTCAAGTTTCAAGATTGTTTTATTTTGCATAGTTATTTAAAACCATTGCAACATGTGTTTACAAAAATTATGTTAAAAGTGTTGTTGTACAATAATAAAAAAACATAAAACAGAGACCAAACTTGCTGTGCAATAAAAAAGAAAGTTAGCTAAGCAGGCGATGGCAAGGTTCATTTGTTCGCCGGATAAAGTGCAGTGTATTCACTGTTCCCAGCTGGTACTGGGCAGGCGTATTAAGGAGCCTTATAGAGTGTATTGTTCTTATTGTTAGTTTTTGCTCAAACGTTTTGTGTGCCAGGAAAGTGCTGATGCTCTGTCCTTTGAGGGAAACCGGTCCCCGATCATCTGTTAGTTGTACCGCTAAGACTTCATACTTGTGTGGCTTGCTTTTATGGCTATTCCACTATTAAGTGATTTTTGTTCGGCCAGCTTTAAATATTTTACTAATCTTCAGTTCAGCTGCGTATATCCTGGATTAAAGCAAGCCAACACCGCTTGTCTCCTGGTGTGGATACCTAGCTGCTTCAGGGGAGCTTTTAATAGCTGTAACCGTTCCTGATGTAGATCCTTACAGGTGCAGATTAGGTGTAAAATGAGCCATGGTGGAAGATGCTGGGTGCATGGGAGGATACCTAATCCGTGCTTTAAAAATTTCATTTTGATCTCTTTCGAATAGCCCTCATTAAAGTACTACTGTGGTGCACGTAATTTGTATGAGTTCAAGGTCATCCAGGCACGGGATCTATCTGCAAAGGTTGCCATATCCTCTACCACCGCAATGAAAGCTGAATGACCAAGTTGAGTATTCCAGAGATCTGTGAGCTTGGTGCTTTCCAGAGATGTCTGAAGACATCTTCTGGCTTGGCACGTGTCCCTATGCTGGATTTCGTGCCACAGCAGTTGGTTCAACGTATTTGGAGTGGTGTTTCTGATTTTGTGACAACAGATAACATAAGACTCGTGCCTGACCAGGGATTGGTGTAGGAGTCCGAACTCCAACCTTATTTGAGCCGGTGAAGTGTAATGCGGGAGGCAAAACATGATCCTATAGGCTTTAACCAGCGTGCTATCTAGTATCTTGGCGTCCCTCCCCCGCAGTGCTTCACTGCCCTAGGTGATCGTCTGCAGTAGTTTGGCCTGAACTACCTTCAGCAGTGGGCTCAGTGTCAGCCCCATAAGTTTATTGGCAAGATTTTTCATTGAAAGTGCTATTACCAGCCCTCTCCTTCTTATTTCCTCTTTTTGACGTTTTAAAGTTCCTTCCTTATCAATTATTACTCCTAGGTATTTAAAATCCTGCGATGATTCAAGTTGGTTGCCATTCAGAAACCAATTCCTCTGCTGATTTCTTTTGTTGTTTATCATCATTGACCGAGTCTTGCTAAGATTGATTTTTAAGTTATTTTCTGTGGCATAGTTCTGCATTTCCATTAGTAGGTGTTGGAGACCTAAGTAAGTATGACTGAGCAGAACTACGTTGTGTGCGTACATAAGATTGGTCAATGTTTTTCCACCTAGCTTTGGGGAATGTGAATTGCAAGCATTGAGTGCCTTTGGGAGGTCGGCCATGAATAGATTGAACAGGGTGGGAGCAAGCACGCAGCCCTGTTTCAGGCCTTTGGTTGTGGGGACTTTAGAAGAGAGGTGAGTTCCACCCCCTAGTTTCACCTGCACACAGGTGTCTGTATGGAGAAAAGACAGGATGTTTAGAGTGGACTGCGGAATTCCCCAGCGCGCCAGCTTCCCCCAAAGTCTGCCCCTTTCCACGTTATCAAATGCTGCGCTGAAATCGATAAAACATAAATGTAAGGGAAGATTTGATGTTTTTGCTGCGTCTATCAGTAGGGAGATTGCGAGACTATTAGTTGATGTACCCGCCATTTTGCGAAAGCCAGTTTGATTTAGCGGTATTATCTTGTTTGCCTCTGCCCAGCTTGTAAGTTCCTCTAAGATTGTACCTGCAAAGTATTTTGCTTCGTTATCTATCAAGGCTACGAGCCGATAGTTGCTTGACTCGGCCTTGTCTCCTTTTTTATAGATCGGCACAATTGTCGAACCCTTCCATGAATCTTGTAGTCTGTTCAGGAACCTAACTTCTAAAAAAAGAGGTTGCAGGATGCCAGCTCAGTCCTCCGACTTGGCTTTATACAGCGCGGGAGGGATGCCGTTTGGTCCTGGTGTCCCTTCTCTCCTTCCTTTTGCAACCTGCTTTTTTATTAAAAGCAGCGATGGACTACTAACTGTACAGGGGGATGTGAATTCTCTCATTGCCAAATTTGTCTCCCGGATCTCTGGGTTGCATGCTCCGGAGTATTCATATGTTAGCCACTGATTTGGTTCTTCTGTTTCGGCGTCTCCCCTTTGGTTATTAAAGTGCTTGGTGATGAATTCCACCCAGCTATCTTCCGCGATATGTGACGATATGCCTTCATGGTGGGGGTGGATTATCCCATTCACAGTTTTCCAAAACTGGGCGCTGTCATTACGGTTTAGATCATGTAATAATTTTGCCCAAGTTGCGTTTTCTTTGTCTTTGGTGATATTCCATTTCAGTTTTTTAAGTGATATCCTTTGCTCCCGTAATCAATCAATCAATCAAGGCATTTGTAGAGTGCACTACATACCTGTGAGGGTCTCAAGGCACTGTGGGGGGGGCGCTGCTACTGTTCAAAGAGCCAGGTCTTCAGGAGTCTCCTGAAGGTTAGGAAGTCTTCGATCTGCCGCAGGCAGAAGGGGAGGGTGTTCCATGTCTGGGCGGCGAGGTGGGACAATGATCTGCTGCCGGTGGTCACTCTTTGGATGCGGGGGATGGTGGCGAGGGCACGGTCTGTGGAGCGGAGCTGGCGGGTGGGGGTGTAGAAGCTGAGTCGGCTGTTGAGGTACATTGGTCCGGTGTCGTGGAGTGCCTTGTGTGCGTGGGTGAGGAGTTTGAAGGTTATCCTCTTGTTGATGGGGAGCCAGTGCAGGTCTCTCAGGTGGGGTGTGATGTGGCTGTGGCGAGGGATGTCAAGGATCAGGTGTGCGGAGGCGTTCTGGATGCGTTGGAGCAGTTTCAGGAGTTTGGCCGGGGCTCCTGAGAAGAGTGCGTTGCCGTAGTCCAGTCTAATGCTGACAAGGGGCCTGGGTGACCGTCCTTCTAGTTTTGGTGGGGATCCACTTGAAGATCCTGCGAAGAATGCAGAGGGTGTCGAAGCAGGAGAAGGAGACGGCATTGACCTGCTTCGTCATGGAGAGGGTGGAGTCGAGGATGACCCCATGATTGTGTGCGTGGTCAGTGGGTGTGGGGGGTGCTCCTAGTGCAGTCGACCACCAGGAGTCATCCCAGGCCGAGGGGGTGGATCCAAGGATGAGGACCTCCGTCTTGTCCGAGTTCAACTTCAGTCGGCTGTTTCTCATCCAGTCGGTGACATCCTTCATTCCCTCGTGGAGGTTGGTTTTGGCGGTGTGGGGGTCTTTGGTGAGGGAGAGGATCAGCTGGGTGTCGTCAGCATAGGAGATGATGTTGAGGTCGTGCCTTCGTGCGACGTGGGCGAGCGGTGCCATGTAGACGTTGAACAACGTTGGGCTGAGGGATGAGCCTTGGGGTACGCCGCAGATGATCTCAGTGGCTTCGGAGCGGAAGGGGGGGGAGGCGGATGGTCTGAGTTCTACCATAGGAGTGAGCAAGTGCTAATATCTCCCGGAAATCTTCTCAGTCAGCGCAATGCATGGTTTAATACTTTTTTGGGGGATTTAAGACGATCTCTTTGGCCTTTCGGAATACTATATTTCTGCCACATGGCCTGCGAGTGGCTTTTTTTGGTTGGAGTGGCAGCATAACGGTCTAATAATGTGGCTGTGAATTGTCCCCATTGGGCTATTTGATCCATTGAGCCTGTTGCGAGAGAATTAAAGAGTTCAATTGCATCTTCTGCCTGAGGATCAGTGTCGGTTACAGTACATTTGATCTTTCTTAAATTGGATGTGTATGTGGGCCCCAGGGTTAGATCTTGTGTAATTGAGCTACATGCTGAGGTTATTAACTGCAGTTCTTGTGGGAGGTGGTCACTCTCCCCTTTGTCCCCCATTCTGAACCCCTTGATGTATGGAAACAGTGAAAGACTTACAAACGTTTAGTCCAATACAGAACTCATTGTTGAAGAGTAGTGAGAATCAACAGGAGGTGAATCTTCAGTGAATCTGCCGTTCAGCGCTCGGAGATGTAGATGTTCTAAGTCGGCCAAGAGGCAGTTTTTCTTAGAAATCTTCTGACCATGAGTTGCTGCGCATTGCGAAGGAATGTTGTAGATTTCCGTTTGTATGCGAACCTCCTCTGCCTCTGAAGTGCCAAAAAGGTTTTGGTTTAAGTCTCCTGACAGGACCATTGTTTCAGTTTTCATCTCCGTTGCGTACTTTGTCACTTGGTCCGTAAGTCTTTTTGACTCCTTCGCTTCCCGTTTGGGGTGAATGTACATATTAATTAAGACCATCTCTGTTTCTTTGCCCTGGAGAAAGATGTTGATTCTTCCTACTAAAGTTGTTGCTGAGGTTGCGTCCAGGAATACTGCTGATGGTATACTAGTCGTAGACAAGTAGGTGGCGAGCCCTCCAGACCGATGACCAAATTTGCCGCCCCCTGTGGCCGGTGTGACAAAGTACATGAACCCCTGAAGGTGCTGTGGGTCCGTAAGCCAGGTTTCTTGCAACAGTTAACGACTGGGACAAGGAGAACTACAAATTGGGGTAATGATAAGTAATTTGATCGTTAGCCAACTATCATTGGTGAATTAATTATGAACCTGATGTACTAATGGCTTTGGTGGTCACAAAGCCTGTGATAAAATAACAGTCATTGTGACCACAAAATCTCAAGGCACATTGAATCTAAAGCATGGATTTAAGCACACCAGGAACCATATTATGATGGGCTTTTCTGATGCAGCTCAGAGCTGAATGCCTGTCTTATGTGCCTGCAGGGTGTAAAATTAATACATTTAACATATTTCTCTTGAGTTAGTGCTTTATTTTGGAACAGCACAGGTCAGAAACAGAAAGGCAGAAACCCCAACCACTGTTTCCGAGCTGCACTATGGGGAAACAAAGCACTAACTCAAAGAAATATCAGGCTAAGTGATTTCACTTTACAAATTGCAGTGCATAAAACAGATGCTCAGCTCTGTGCTGCTCTAAAAAAGCCCACCCTGATACAGCCCCAGGTCATAAAATCTACCTTTGCAAAGGGTCTGTACCAAGCCCTATATTAATGTGCCTAACATTACAGGCAAATACTCATATTGAGTTTCCTAACAATTATTGCACACACTCTTTAAGTAATCTAAGTCAGCAGTACAGAACGCTATGTTTAACATGTTTTACTTCATCTTGCATTACCTGACAGTATTTGCTTTTTCATATGTTTTGTTTCTTTCTCATGCTACATTTAAGTCTTGCATAACACATACTGTGAACTGAGTTGCGTCTAGGTGTTTGGATGTGTTCAGGATGTAGATGAGTGTTAATAACAGGGCATGATTGAGAGCTCTGGAGGTGATGCTGAAGACAGTGCAAGTTTCTAACAGTGCTTTTGGGTGTGTTAGAATGTGTGCAGTGTACATGCGCCTGTGTTTATAAGCCTCTCTGCAAAGAGCGGTAGTCACATGCAATAATTAAATTACTATTCTATAGTAGAGTGTGAGGGGAAGTGGGGAGGGAGGTGTAGGAAGCCTGCCCTGAATATACTACACCATAGTAAGGTATAGTGTGCACAGAGTCCAGTGAACCCCCAGAGGCTTTACAGAGGGTAAAGTAGATAATACACTCTTTTTTGGTAGTGTGGCCGAGCAGTTTATCAGAGAGCTGTGTTAAGTATTTGTTCTACACACTCAGGCAAGAAATTATTAAAAACACTCAATGACTTAATCAAAGACCAATAGTTTGTAAAAATATTACTTTTTGTATGTGTATTACTCGGAACAAAAGATACTTTGTTGCAGTAAAATACGTTTTGTAAAAATCACAGTTTTTAGGTATGAAAAGTGGACACAGTGCTTTTTTTGAACAGTTCAATGTTAACCCATGCAAAAAAAACAATCATGCAATTTCACAGGTAAGTACACAACTTACAAATTCAGTCTTCAGGTTTTAAGACCAACACTTGGCAAGTGTCAGGTAAGTGTAGAGACTGCACCACCAGCAGCACTGGGGCCAAATTTGGTTACTGGGTCTCAATGTTAGTCAATGGAGACTGGGGGCACGCAAAGAGGTTGCAGGTAGGTAGAATTGGAGTTGGGGGTCAATGTCCAGGGATTAGGACCAGCACTAGGGGGGGGGCACGAGGCAGCACCAAACACACAGCCTCAGTGGCACAGAGGAGGTGGGGTGCAGAGTGCCAATACAGCGCTGGGCGCCCAAAGCAAAGCAACAGAGACTGGAGATTTCGAGCAAAGGCTGCAGGCTCAGACCAGGAGGCTGGACAAAGGTAATCAGTCGCTCCGGAGGTAAGTTGGGGTGCTGAGGAACTCAGGGACACCGCCGGTTGAGCTCCCCAAGGATAGTGGCTGCGAGTGCAAAAGTGTCTTTGGACATCGGAGAAGTCTAACTGAAGCCAGTTGTGTTTGGGGGACCCTTTGTGTTGAGGCTGCAAGCGTCATTGTGGAGTCCAGGAGAGGTCATTTTGGGATGGACTCAAGCTCAGGACCGCAGAAGAACCTTCTAGAGGGCTACTTGGACTCGGGCCAGAGGCATCGAGTGCAGAGGTGGGGCAGGAGTGCTGGTTGTTCAACTCAGCGGGGCACAGGGACTCTTCTTTTTGGTTTCTTCGTGGACAGGGCAGCTGTCTTCTGGAGTTCTTGGTCTTTAGGGAAGGCAGGCAGTCCTCCCAGGGCTTTGAAGGTCAATGGACCTTCAGGATGAATCGCTTTTTTGGAGCAGTTTTCTTCGAGGGCTGCAGACAGGCCGGTAGGGCTGGTGCCAAGTCAGTTGTCGTCTGAAGTCTTCACAGTTGCACGGCTCTTTGGTCTTTCTTCTTCTTTAAGTCACCAGGAATCGGCGAATCAAGGTTTAGGGATGCCCCTGAGGGGGCTAGGTCTGCCGAGCAGCAAGATGGCCGCTCGCTGAGAGGGTTTCGCCAGCTGAGACATAATCCGATTAACATCCTGCCTTAAAGTGGACCTGAATCGCCAGCTGCTTGGGCCATAAGACTGCCCATCGAGCACTGCATCGGATTGAGCTCATTGTCCAGCCTACCGGACCTTTAGAAGTCACGATCCGGAGGACGAGCCATGCCGGCCTGTTCATGAAGGAGAGGCACCACGGCCTGTGTGGGCTCCCACAGTGAATGCTGCACAGCCGAGCTGCCCCAGGGATCGCACGGCTCTGACTGCTAACACCCTGCTCGCAGTGGGGGACCTTATGCTTCGGTCGGAGGCTTGGGGTGCTGCAGTAGTTCCTCCCCTTTAGCCCGGACGTGGATGCTGCAGCGGTCCCTGACCCTGGGCGTGGGGCGGACCGAACTGTGCCATCATCTACCTGACTCTGCAGGCATCTGAGTATTAGCTGGCCAGATCTAAGAAGCTGTGTACTGTAACAGACAGAAAGTGGAGTGTGCACGGTTAACTTCAAGAGGCGTTGGTGGCCGGACCGTTGACCGCGTCTGCAGGCTGCCGGTGGATGATTGTCAATTTTTGAGCCTGCTGGGCAAGGTGCGGTAGAGGTCTGTGGCTGCGGGCCTGCTCTGGTGCCCTGGATCACCTGTGGAGCTGAGCATGCACACTCATCTTATGGAGCACCCAGGGCGGAGCAGTGAGTGGGCCTGTAAGATTGGCTGTGTGCGGTTGCGGACTGGGCCTGGTCTGCCACCCATGCCTGCTGCTGAGTGTGGGGTGGGCCCACTGGGAGTCCTTGCCTGAGGTGGCATGGCTTGCCTCACATGCGGAGCTGAGAGAGATGCAAATTGCCACCCTCGCCTGCTAGGAGCCGTGAGACAGGCCGTGTATGCAATCCAGCTAAAGAGACGTGGCTCACCTGAAATGCGGAGCTGAGTGAGATTCGGATTGCCCCCGCGCCCACTGAAAGCTGCGAGATAGGCTGCGAAAGTAATCCAGCTGAAGTAACGAGGCTTGCCCTGCGGATGGTGCTGATTGGTGCCGGTGTGAATCCCGCGCCCGCCGAACACTGAGTCTGGATGCTGGGGGTGTCCGGCCGAGGGAATGCGGCCTTACCTTTTGTGACCCCGATATTGGGTGCCAGGTTTAGCGTCTGGCTGGGCCTAAGGAGTGTGGCATACATCTCTACCTACACATGTTGTTGAACGTAGTCGCATCGTTGATCATGCTCATTGCTCCTGGCACTGGCCTGTGGCCTGTGGCCTGCTCTGCTGTACTGGTGGACGCATTGGACCGGCTGAGGTTGCACTCCAGCACAAGGCCCTCGCAAACACTACTAGTCTACTACCCTGATTAACCCCACACCCTATTGTTTGTCCTATTGTTAGAATTCCAGGGAACTGTTCCGCGGTGCCACTAGGTGCCTGGCTGGGCGGGCGAGGGTGCGGACACTTACAGATTGTGCTGGTGCCTTCTGCTGCTCTGGTGGGGGCCCTGTCGCCGTGCCCTGGCCGCCTTGTCATGTAGATACAGGCCTCTGCACCTGCAAAAATATGGTGAAAACGGACACTAAGCAATCTAAACTCCCATTCGAAAGTAAGAGGATCATAAGGCATAATGAATCGAAACAAGAGCCGGATGCTGAAAACAGGGAGGGGATGGCTGAGAAGGGCGACTATCTATGTTTCATTCTCCTGGAGGTGAAATCAAGTTTAAAAACAATAGATAACAAAATCAACAGGCTCACTGATTTCTTGGACCAATTAAAACAAACAGGTGGATGTTCACGAGATCCGATTAGACAAACTGGAAAACCACCCCACAGATGCCCACGAATTTCAGACCGAGACCAAAGAGCAGCTACTGAAAAAGGAAAGAGTACTAGAGGTCATCAAAGCCAAAAATGAGAACTCAGAAGCTCGGTCCTGCCTCAATAACATACGCATTACTAGAATTCCGGAGACGACGGGCAAGGTGGAGGACTTTGTGGAGACACTGCTTCAGGACTTGTTTGGCTCTGCTCTTTCTTCAATGTTCATTGTGGAACAAGCCCATAGAACACTAGGTTCTCGCCCTGCGGTGGGTGGCAGGCCGGGGCCCATACTCGCGAAACTACTCAACTACCACGACCGTGATGGGATACGTTGAGCGGCCAGGGAGATGGCTCAAATCACGTACCAGGGTAATCAAATCTCCATTTTCCCGGACTTCAGACCAGCGGTCCAGGTGGCCAGAAAAGGATTTGTACCAGCTTAGCTCATCCTTCGTCAAGCCTACTATACCCAGCCAAGCTAAAGGTCACACAGGACGGTAACCAACATAATTTTACAGCTGCCTAGTCTGCCTTAAAATTTGCTAAGCATGTCGCGGGCAGCAAGAGAGCGTCGGCTGCAGCGGGCCGTGCGGTTGCTGTTCTGAGCGACAATGACTGAATATGGGCATTCTGTGGAATTGGAGACGATCAGGACTGCCAGCCGGTGATGTAGTATGACATTTGATTCTGTACAACACTGTACCCTAGTTTGGGTAACCGTAAATGGTACCCAAGATACTTCTCAGCCACCTGACATATGGTCAGGGAGTATGCCGGAGACACCCTGTCCCCTAGGGAGAGCTCCCACTATTGGTTATGTTTTTACCTTGTTTGGGTTGTTGTGGGTCTTTTGAGGGATGGTGGGTTACTGAAACTTAACCTAATTGAGTTGGCCAAATTGTCTTGGCCCGGCGCCAAAGCCCAAAGAGAAGATTAAAAGTCCGGATGTTTGGCTGGACAGGTTGCTCAAGTTTGACCATCAAGCAGTACAATTAGCAGCTTCATGTTACGGCATCATTGGACAGATGCAAAAAATTCTTCCTCTTCTCCCTGAAGCTGCACTTAGGTGTATAGTTCAGGCACTAGTGATATCCCGGCTGGATTATGGAAATTCCCTGTACTTGGGTACTCCAAAGTCCACAACAACGAAACTGCAAGTGGTGCAGAATTGCGCAGCCAGGTTGCTGCGCAATATGCCTAAAGCACACTCAGCCAAGCCGGCAATAAAAGAGCTACACTGGCTACCAATCAAGGAACGCATAATGTTCAAGTCATTATGCATAGCACACAAAACACTCTGGGAATGGGCCCAAAATCAACCTCTCCACCGCCCCTCGAGATGCCTGCGTTCAGTGAATTTGTTCCTGGCAACAGTACCTAAAATCAAAATAGCACGCTCTGGAGGCCGAATGTTCGCTTATAACGCTGCAAAACTATGGAATACGCTCCCCATCGATCTCCGCTCAACGATCCACCATCTATCGTTTCGGAAACAACTAAAAACTTGGCTATTCCAGAAGTGACCGTGAACTGTATCTGACTGCCAGCTGTCGTAAGCTCTGGGATGCCTAAGGGTAGCCATGCACTCTATCAAATGTTAATTAATAATAATAATGATAATGTGGGCTGATGGTCCTACCAGATACCTGGGCAATTGGCTGACCAGGGATGTTGACGAGCTGTGGAGTGCCAACTTCGGTAAAGCCATGGACTGGCTCGAGACCAAGATGCAAGCATTGCAAAAACATCCACTCTCGCTGACTGGGCGCCTTGCCATCACAAAACTGATCGTGCTCCCAAATTTTTATATTTCTTCATAAACGTCCCCATCCCACTCACATCACAATTGTTTTTTAAACTGAGATCCAATATCATCACATTGATCTGGGCGGGATGCCAGCCTTGCATCGCTTATGATGTCCTAACGTTGCCTCTAGCAAGGGGAGGAATGGGCGCCTCCGGTCTTAGACTCTATGCGCCCAATCCAGCTTCCTCCACTTTTGGGTACACCCAATCCCTTTCCAGATGCATTCTGCGGACGAGACCGACCTGGCTTCCCCCTGGCCATTGCAGACAGCATTATTTCTACCACACAGGACCTCGCGCAGTGAGATAGACACTGTGGAGTGCGTGCGTTGGTCCTGGGATGGCTGCGCAAACATGCTCTTGCGAAAACACTCTTTGCACCCTCAATGTAACTCGCTTGTAACCCCGCATTCCCCCATTACAAACAGCAGGCATGGCATGCCACCCAGCAGGCCTGGGCATCCGCACTGGTGCCGACATTTAATCCAACAATACTTTCCTCACATTGCCCGACGACGCGGCATAATTAGACAAACTGCTCTTTTACCAGATTTGGGCTACATGCAAGAATGGCAACACAAACTTTACACTCCCACGCCTAACACTGCCCTCGAGTACACGCTATCCACCACCTCTCCGTGTAAAATAGTCACTAGGCTTTACCCCCTTCCATTGGCAGCCTCCCCCACAGACACTGAGCGCGCTCGAGCTGCATCGAGCGCGGACCTGGCTGGTGACCTTCCTCCCACGCAGTGGCAATACAGCTGTGATCAAACTAGATGGCTCTCCCCCAACTATCGTTTAAGGCTTATTCACTTGAAGTATATCCACCGGCTGTACCGCACTCCAATAACTCTGCATAAGATGGGTCTAATGGACAATGATGGATGCGTGCGTTGCTCGGCGCCTGGTGCGGATTTTGCACACTTGGCCTGGTCGTGCGCCAAGGTTTCAGACTTTTGACTGGAGGTGTGCTCCATAGTCAGTGATATCACCCTAGAGCGCGTGGCTCCTGACCCCCTGTTGTGCCTCCTGGGACATGTTAAAAACATTTCAGACGTTAACCGTAAACTAGTTTCAATGCTGCTGGTGCTCGCCAAGAGGCGCGTGGCAGTTCACTGGGGCCACAAATCAAGCACTGGATGGCCGATGCCAAACGAATCCGGGTGAATTTTAGGACCCAAGGCCAGTGGAAAATAGGCCTCCAGATATTTGGGGACCTCTCATTTCCTACCTTCACAGACTGGCAAATCCAGGGGTACTCCTGGAGGGTTCCCCCCCCCCCACTGATGCTCAGGTTACCGCTGACAATCGATTGGCAATTCGCAAGCCACATAGAAACTGGTGCCACTGTGGGAATCTTCCCTTTTTGATTTGAAATGTTATGATGGGATTTGCATTATTCTATGGCCTTCCAAAGACGTCAATTTATCCATGTTTGCTGTGCATGCCGCATTATTCGACAATTTGATGATTGTATCATGCTGGATGTTCAATAAATACTTTAATAAATAAAAAAATAAAAAAAAGGTTCAGGGATGCCCCTAAATACTCCATTCAGGGGTGTTACAGGTATTTGCAGGTAGTAGCCAATGGGCTATTAACCTTTAAGGTGACTACACTCTTTGTATGTCTCCTCCCTTTGGGAATGGGGCATACCCCTGATACTATTGGCTAAAATCCTCACAACCAATATGGAGGATATTCAAAGGACGGGGTCACTTCAGCAGGGGTGGTCCTGGCTGAAAGGGGGCACACCTCTCCTGTTTACTGATTTTTCTGCCGACCTTGCTGCCAAAAGTGGGGCTTAGTCAGTGGGGTGGGCAGCTCCACTAGCTGGAGAGGCCTTGGCTAGCATAACAAAGCGAAGGAAGCCTTTGAGGCTCTCCGCCATTGAATGCTGTTCTTGCTTAGATGTTATGTGTGAAGCACCTCCACCCAGAGCAGGCTTTGCTTCTGACCTACAAGAGCACAAGGCTCCCACCTCAGGGGTCAGAAACATGTCTGAAAGTGGCAGGCTGGTGCTGACCAGTCAGCTACACACTAGTAGCTGAGTAGGTTTTCAGGAGGCACCTCTGAGGTGCCCTCTAAGTGCATTTATTAATTAAGTCAACACTTACATTGGTTTGTGCTCATTATTCTGAGATGTTTAGTACCAAACATCTTGGGATTTGGCCAAGTCATCATGGGTTCGTAAAATTTGTATTTACAAGCTCCCTGTCCAAGTACTCGGTATGGCTTCACCTTGCACTTATAATGCCTAAGAATGGACTTAAACACCATAAGGGCACACCTGTTCATGCAGGTATGCCCTCACTAGAGGTAGAGTCCACCCTGCCTTAGGGCTGTAAGGCCTACTGTAGCACTAACATACCTATGCCTCTTGCAGAGATGTCAGGCCTGGTACACAGGGATGTGTGCCAGGTTGACTCTTAACTTTTAGATGCACCAAAACATGCAGGCCGCAGTGGCAGTGTGCATGTGTTTGGGGACATAATACATGCTGCAGCCTTTAGAGACCCTCTTTGATCACAGTGCCCATAGTATCACTGGTACCTTTAACAAAGGACTTTTATGTGAGCAGGAAATGTGCCAATTGGAGACACAAAGATACAGTTTTGGGAAAGAACAAAGGCACATTCAGTCTAAGTTGCATCAGAGTCAGGGAAAAGTGGGGGGTACTGCAGCACAGACCCACTTTCCTACAGGAGGGACAAAGGGAGAGAAAGGGAGGGAGTGTCAGAGAGCGAGAGAGACTGAGAGGATGGTGTAGAGAAGGTGAAGTAAAGATGAACGTGAAGAAGGGCAGAGTGAAGACACAGTGACAAAGGGGAAGGCGAGGAAGTGAGAGGCATGCAGATGGAGTGGTTTCAGAAAGAGAGGTGTGGTGAGAGAAAGTCTGTAAGTGACTAACATAAAGAGAGAAATTGAAGATGAAAGTGATAATGGGAATGTGAGAAAGGAAGTGAATGAGACACTCAGAAGATCACTGTCCCTTCCACTGACCTTCAAGGTGTTTAATTCCCAATCTCCTATTTTCAGAATTGTAGATAATTGGTCACAAAAATATCATTATTTATTTTATACAATATTGGATAAAATTCAGTGTTGACAATTATTGGCAAAGCCAATAGGTGTCACATATTTCGCATCTACATGTTGGTGTTCGTGTGATATATATGACTACAGTAACAGAAAACTCATAGAGGCACCCAGATACTGGTCAGCTGGCATGATGTGTCAAGAACAGGATTCTAGCTCACATGTGTAGGCCATATCATCAGACACATAGGCAACACATTTTTTAAAGGATTCCTTGTGATGCTTCTTGGGCTATGTCGCCTTTAGAGATCCCCTACCATCACCTTTTTCATTCCACTTAAAGCACTGATCTAAGGTACATTATAACTGATACATTTCTTTGCTTATCATACTATACTATTTATGACCCATTAGAAATATTTATAAAAAAAGAGTCATGCACCGTCATGTTCCTCTGCCCTCAGTACTTGGCTGCAAGTAACTGGTATCATGATTTTTTATTTTAGCCATAGCCCTAGACTAATGTAGTGTGTACGCATACGCCAAAGCTTGTCTCCTAAGGTGAGTGAAGTCCTGGACCTGGCCTATGACCTGGAGGGTGCATCTAGCGTGGCATCATTATACTGCTAGTGGTCAACCGTCCCAGTCATGAATTTAGCATGCAGAGGGGTGTTGGCAGCATACCATATGTTGTGAATCTATAATGATGAGGAGACACAGCAGCATCTGTGCAACTGGAGCTTAGGCCTACTGGCCCACTCATGTAAAGTTCTACCTCAATCTGCTAACCCAGATCCTAGTGCTGTCATCTCAAGTGTATATTCTACATATGTGTATGTGGCCTCAGTGGTACATGCATTGTGTGTGTAAGTGAAAAGGAGTAATGAGTCCTTACGGATCCACTTTGGAAGTCCTTTGCCTGTTTATGTGCACAAGAAGGAGGTGAGGTTGCTTTCCTAGAAAGTGAAGCTGCTGATTGGTTTTCCTGTAGCACTTCCATTTGGATGACAGTCGGTTTAAATGGTGGTACTGCATTCTCTGTTGTTAAAGTGAAAGCAAGCCATTTAGGTGAGTCTAACCTTTTTGTCTTTTCACTGATCACTGTACAGTGTAGCTTCTGATAGCCAGATGCGGAAAGCTCACACCTCTTTTTGCCTCTGTTGTTGGTGCTCCAGGCTGGAGACTATCCTGTGTGAGGAGTATCACCATACATAAAGACTGTGTCTGGAGAGCAGCCTGGAGAGGATGATTGAAAGAAGAACCACCCAAACTATTTCTGCAAGTGCAGGGAACCTTAATCACTGCTCTGCTTAAAAGTGGGAGCTACCAACCTACTTGGTGTTCCAACCCCAAGTTCTCTCTGCAAAGTACTCCAAGATCTAATGTGCAAAAGAGCTAGAGTCTTCCTGGCAACCAGCTTCACAGAGGTGAAAGGACATCAAATCGAGCCTTGCCTTGTTGAAGAGCTTCTGGAGAGAGGAAAGGAACCTGCAAACCTTGCAGGAGGTGTCCAGAGAGTAAGAGACACAAAAGGGGGGCGGGGGGCTAGGGAGATTTTGAGACCAGGGGATATTCACTCCCAAATCATAAACACTACACACACAAAAATAACCGGGTCTATGAGAAGCAATATTTTGAAACCAAGACTGTCAGTGAAGTGTTCTTTTAATAGAACGAAATTCCTCACTCACCAGAGGCGGCATGCTCCATCATAGGCATTTTCCTTGCACCATAACAGCAAGTCATGGTGTGGGCTACAACTACCGCTGTAATCGAGAGGAGCTCTTCTGATGTTTTTGTATGTTGGAATGTTCCCTATGGAGTCAATCAAGTAGTGAGAGTGTAAAAAGTCCTGTGGTGAAAACAAAAAGAATATAAGCAGTGGGATTAAAATGGACTCCCTTAGACCTTGCCAACAAAAAATACATATATAATAGAATACTAAGAGAAAGAGCAGGAGTATGGGTCAACAAACACAAAAGTTGAAAACTATGTGATGCAGAGCAGGGAAAACACTAGGCTCTTACCTAAAACACAAACAGAAACACAAAGGATTTGACACCCTCCCTGACAAAGCTAATGTCACCCACAATGAACTACAGAAAATACTTGCGATTCTCAAATATTTCTACCAATCCCTATACACAGATGACTCAGAGATCTTGGCAGCCGCCTGTGCATATTACCTCAAGGGCTAACGCTCTCAGTCATTTCCGATCAAGAAAAAAACATTCTGAGCTCCCTTTTTACCCCTGCAATTTGCTCCCTTAAATCTCATAAAGCCCCTGGTCCAGATGGATACTCTGATAGCTTTTACAAAACGTTTGCTTATATACTTAATCCGACCCTTCTGGCCCTATTCCAACATTTTGACGACTCTGGAATCATTTCCGGATCTAACAGTGAAGCCACTATTGTTGTAATCCCCAAAGAAAGGCAAGATTTGACGCAGGTCAAAAACGATAGGCCTATTTCTTTAATTAACCGAGATGCAAGATACTTTGCAAGAGATTGCAACATCTTCTCCCTCGCATGATTGGGTGGTCGCAAGTAGGCTTCATGAAAGATAGACTATCCATTGATAAACCTTCTCCTCGGCCACGTCATTCAAAAAGCTAAAACAGCCTCCACTGAAACTGTTGTGCTTACCCTAGATGCTGAAAAAGCATTTGACAAGGTCTCCTCGACTTTTTTGCATGAATTCCTTCAGAAATGTAACAGGAGAATCCTTCACCAAAATGGTTATGGCTCTTTATAGCGGTCCATCCGCTAAAGTGAGATGCAGAGCATTACTTTCTCCACAGTTTAACCCTTCTCCCCTTCATTATCTATCTTAACTCTCGAACCCTTACTCCTCAAGATCAGAACTAACCCACACATCCATGGTGTCTCCTTTAATAACTTTTCAGTAGAAATTGCAGCTTACGAGGATGAAATCTTAATTATGTCAGAGAAAGCCACTCAATCAATTCCTGCCCTACTTCAAACCATGGAAGAATATGCCCAAGTCTCGAACTATAAACTTAACAAAGACAAATCTGAAATCCTTGCGCTAAATAATCTCTGCTCCAGCGCCCTTTTCGTAAACAAAGGTCTAACCTGGCAACCGAAGTTTGTTAAATACTTGGGAATGGAGTTTAACTCAAATATTTTAGAATCTCTGCACCACAGCGAAACCCAAACACTGTGAAAGTTTGAAGCCTTACTAGACAGTTGGAACCCTAAATTTCTCACTTGGTGGTGCCGTATTGAGATCATCAAAATGATGGTCACCCCCATAATCAACTTCCTTGCAAACATGCCACCACTAACGCTATCGGATGAGTTCTTACAGAAGGCCAATAGACTACTAAACAAATTCATTTGGCAAAATAAACAACCCAGAATCTCTATAAAAAAACTGTCCCTTCCTGTTCATCTAGGAGGTGTTAATCTGGCAGACTTTAAAAACTACCAAACCGCCTTCTTTGCCAGACAGGGCACCCTTCGGTTCACTCAATCCCTGGACTACACTCCCACATGGCTATTAATGGTAAGGGAACTTTTAATCCGATATCCCTCCTAACCAATAACCCCTGACCTCCGCTATGGGGTAAATAAATTTTTAATAATACCATAAGAGCTCTTTTAAAAATCAGCAGACCACTCGAAACCCCGATCTCTAACTCAAATATGACTTCACTATGGACCAACCCCAAAATTAAAATCCAACACTCTCCAGTTTGCTGCTACACTGGGCCTCTAGGGGCATTCACTTCTTGAATGACTTGGGGACTCCAAATCCCCGCTATCCTTAAGGGAACTACAAAGCCATTTTAACTTACAGAACCTAGACCTCTACAATTTTCTGAAACTTAAAGTCGGTCTATCTAAACTAAAAATCCTATCTAATGAGCCCTCTCTTGCCTAGATCATCCTAATCTTTAATAAATCCAGTCACCAAGCCTAAAAGTTCTACCAGGTTCTGAAACCCTGTCCTCAAGACTGCAAGCTAAATGGGACTCCCAAGAACCCGCTACGATAGAATCCTGGCACAAAGTATGGAAATCAATGGTCTCATACAAAATCTCTCCCTCCCTTTCACAAAGGAAATTCTGGCTTTTACACAGGGCCTTCTGGACCACGGCCCATCTTCACAAGCTCTCCCTTAGAGACACACCAGCATGGCTGAATTGTAATGACCCTTCTGGGGATCTCCCTCACCTCATTTTTGACTGCCCCGCGGTTTCTCCATTCTGCGACTCGGTATTCTGCTTTATCTGCTTTATCCACTCCATCTGTGGGGTCCACCTAAAATGAAACTTCTCATCCCTAATTTACGACTTCCTGGATCCAAGCATCAGATCTTGTAATGATAGTCTTCTAACTGATATCCTCCTTACTGCTGCCTGTATGTCAGTTCTGACTAATCGGAAAAATACAGCCGCCACCTCTTTCGCTACTGGGTAAACTGGGTCTCCTGTCTGAGAGGTGCAGACAACGCCGCTTTTCAAAACTCTCCATGGTTAATACGCAAAACATATATCTGGTATTCCCCCGACAACTATTTCGTTACCACTAAACCACCATGAAACTCTAATAGGAGACCCTTCCCCCCAATAGCAAGGGTGTATCTGCCCTGAACACACAAACACCGGATTCAGAAGCATTACGTATTACCCACCCTAGCCTGGTGCTTGATCCCTGACCTACAGAGAATACACACTTCCATCCACATAACCTACAGCCTCACCAGACACCATCCCTCTATACATGTCACTTAAATCTTTACCTACTAGCGCTTCTTTTACTTTTCTTCTTTTCTCTATTTTACGTTCATGAAACCATCAGAATTACCATATGTGAGCCTCCTCTCATTTACTGTGTGATACCTGGGTTTTGTTCGTTGTATTAGGTCAAGCTGTCCCAATTATCCATCTAGACTTTACAGATCAGACCTTGGCTCCCCGAATGTACCACATGTATTACCTTTCTGTTCCCTTTGCCCTGTTAATTGGTTTTGAAAATGCTCATTAAAGTTTTTCTGAACTCCCAAAAAAAAACAAAAAAAAATACTGACTCCAAAGCAGACGTTGTGCTTTATTGTTGTCTGTCTGGGTCAGGACTAAAAATGAGTGAATATGCAGGAGAGCAGTCTGTTAACCCTGTCGAGGAACTATCTCACGGTGAACATGTTTCTGCCCTCACCAAAACCCCCAGTTGAGATGTCGGGGAATTCATCAGGATCACAAACAATTCACTCCTGCTTGAAGTAAGAAATGCCAAATAGTGCATGAAAGGAGTAACAAAATACGAAACCAAAAAGAAAGCGGTCACCAATATTTCATCAAAGGATGCACTTTTCAACAACCTGTGGGGAAATATGAACATGGTTAAGTCGACATTTAGGTTGCAAAAAATGAGTGTTAATAACACCTGACATGTTAGCGGTGCCACCAAAAAAGAATGTGGAGAACAGCAGTTTCCTCCAGTGCTGTTTGAAGATAAAATACAGTGGTAACACACACAAAAACGGGCAAGCTAACCGCAAACGTCAGGTGTTCTGTCTCTACTCTAAATGCCCTGGTGGAAGACTCAGGGTGCACACTATCATGGGAGTAAAAACATGAGGGCCCTTATTTACAGGGATCTGGTATATGGCAGTGCAGCAAGTCATCCTGCTGTGCTGCCCTATGCCAAAGTGGAAGGGCAGCAATGCACTGTATTTGTGCAATACAGTCAATTTCTGTCCTTTCTACCTGCGCTGGTGCCATTTTGGCTGCCTATCAGCAATGCATAGTGCAATGGTGCCTGTGTTGTCGGCAGGATTGTTTCTGTGCAGGAAGGAATAACTTCCTGCACAGAAACAATCATAATAGAACTTTTCCTCTTTCTATATGTGCTGCAGAATGCAGCAAACATTGAAAGAGGAAATACTGGGGAGAAATAAAGGAATTTCTCATTGTTACGCCTCACCACCTGAGGCATAAGGATTTGGCCTTACATGATCTTGTTAATCTAGGGCAGCATCAAACACCAATAAAACACTCATGGAACTCCCGCCGTGCGCAGAGTATGGCAATGCTGAGATTTGGGCTGCCTTGCCTTACTCCATATCTATGAGGTCATCCCAAGCCATCCATGATGGCTTTGCATGGCCTCATAGATATCAATTTGTAATCTCCGCTACCAGAGCATCACAAAAAGTGATGCTCCGGTGGTGCAGGTGTCCATAAATAAACCCAGAGGTGTGTAGAACACGGCATTGCAGGAGAAACTCATATGTACAGGTGTGACATAGAACTATACTTTGCCTGCTTGATTATGTCGACTGAATGAAGCCTCATGGTCAATAGACAAAAAAAGCTACATCATGCCCAATACAATATATGATACAGGGCTCAACCTTCATGCTGGTTCACTCAGAAACATTGGGCAACGGCAATATAGCCATGTGCAAGAAACAAAGGAGTATATCAAGAAAAAGTAAAAGAAACATGGTAATGTAAGTAAAGATACGGAGAGAAATAGCCCCCGTGCCGCTGCTTCGTAATGACAATAAAAGTGCTGTGGTTGAAAATACAGATAAGGATAATAGGTTTGGTGCAGATGGATATCGAAGCCAACCCAGAAAAAATGGAGCTGCGTTGCTCCATTTCAGCTTTCAAATTCTTGCAGCAAAAATCTAAGGCTAACATAGATTGTCTCATTATACTCATGCTGCAAAATGAAAAGCATGACTAAAAAGCATCCTTCATGGGGGATAA
Source organism: Triturus cristatus (assembly GCF_964204655.1). Taxonomy (NCBI): domain Eukaryota; kingdom Metazoa; phylum Chordata; class Amphibia; order Caudata; family Salamandridae; genus Triturus; species Triturus cristatus. Next base: position 746,461,616 of record NC_140583.1, read on the forward strand.
CAAAAATAGAGGATGGAGGACCAACAGTTGAAGTCCCCATGATTATGCAAGATATTACCAGTGTCACAATAGAAAGAATACACATAATCGCACTAACATGACTTGAGCCCCCCAAACATTTAGAGACCAGGCTCAACATGATATTATATGTGCTGTGTAATTTTGATTGGGCTCAAAGGTTCCAAACATCATGTAGGTGAATAGGGAAATTCATCTAAGGTAAAGAGGTCCACGGGATCTCATCATTAAGACCTCTCTCTTGACTTTTTAGCCTGAATACACAACGTTGCTCTTTAAAAAAAAGGAATAGAGTCATGTTCTGAACAGTCACTGATGGTGTCAGTTTGTCAAGTACTGTCCAGTGCAGATCATTGGAAGTGTGACCTTATTCAAAGAAGTGTTAGGTCAGTTTGGTTGATGTATTTTTGCATCTTATAGTGCTACAATGTTTTGTGATGCATAATTTGATCTTGTGGGTTGTCATTCCCACATACCAAAGGCCACTTGGACAAGTGATGAGATAAATCAATTTGTCACTGTTGCAGTTGGTGTGTTGTCAGAGTTCCCATAGAGTGTGGGATTCTATACGCACACATACCTCATGACCCGCAAGGGAAATGGTCTTTCACAGGTGGTAAATCCCATAGTGTCTCTTGTCTGTTATTAGAAAAAAGAGGGAGAGGTCTTGCATGTACCAGCTTATCCTTGAAATTCTGGCTACGCTTGCAGGAAAAAAGTGACCATTTGATGGTTTGGTTCCCTGTGTCAAATTACGGATGTGGCAGGTTTTACACACCATCCATCTTACAGAGTTGGAAAAGCTACTGAAGATGTTCACACATTCTAATCTGTCTGGCGGAGACACCGGTGGTCTAGTTTCAAGTAGTGTGACACTATTATTGTCCCTTACTCTTTTAGCTGCAGTTTGTACCAAATATGTAGGGCATTGCCGCTGCATTAGTTCTGTGGGCAAATCATGGGCATGTTCCTTGAATGTGGCAATCTGGGAGTAGTTCCGCCTCAAGCAAAAAAATTGTCCCACGGGCAGATTATCGGTTTCCTATATAGCTCTGTTTCCAGAATGCCTGCACATGGGAATATCAGTAAATCAAGAAAGGGTAAATTTTCTTTGCTAAATTCACACGAGCACCCGTAGACAATAATATTTTTTTTCAAATCGTGTATTTTTAGTGACATGACCACCGAAGGCCCTGATTTTTTATATTAAAAACAGAGCTTTGGACTATACCATTTCCCACTAAAAGGCAATTTTTCTCTCCATGTGTTCCCATCCCTGGCGTGTCACACAGCTTGGTGCTTACTTTCCCTCCATGTTACAGAACAGTAGATGTTTCAGCACCCAGTCAAATGCGCTGCATAGCTAAATACATGTAAGGTCCCAGAGGTGAGACCGATTGCTTTGCAAATACTTGTTTTAGTGTGTGTTACCACTGTATTTTATGTCGACACCCCTTTGGAGGAAACTGCTGATCCCCACATTTGTTGTTGGTGGAGCTGCTAACATGTTAGGTATTACTAACACTCATTCTTTGCAACCTAGCTGTCAAGTTCACCATGTCTATATTTCCATACAGGTCGTTGAAAAGTAGATTCGATAACGAAATATTGGTGATCACATTCTTTTTAGTTTTGTATTTTGTTTCTCCTCTGATACCTATTTGGCTTATCTGACTGCAAGCAGAAGTGAATTGCTTCAGGTCTTGACGAATCAGTGGCGTAGCTAGAGCTTGTGGCGCCCGGGGCTATCCTTCAGATTGCCGCCCCCCTGGGGGGGTGCTGGAGAAAAAGGATGGCGAGCACCTGAAAGAGGTCAGAGACACACGTAGTATCGCCGCTAATATTTACCTCGATCATGCAAGTTACATGCACATACATGACACGGTCCAGGGCTAGACAGCCCCTGTCCCCAAAATATTGCCGCCTGGGGCGGACGGCCCCCACCTAGCTACGCCGCTGAAGGAAAAGCAGAAGGAAACCCAAAACTTACATCAGTTCTACCTACTCTGCTTGTGACATCTCACTCATAAAATCACAGCTTGTGCAGGACCCTTGTGCCCCCTGTCCCCTATCTACCCCGTCCGTGACCTCAGCAATGTCTGCAGACCGCTCCACCAAACTGGGTTTGACCACGATTCCCCTGGCAGGACCTTCAGGATACTACAGGTGAGTCCAATGCACCTGATCACTAGACTAACTTGAGTTCTGTAGTTGGGGCAGTACCAGCCCTGCAGTGAAAGCCTTCTCACTCCACCCAAGCCCCCCATGAGAGCTCAGTAGACGCCATCCCACATGCCCCTCCCAGGAGAGAGCAGTGGAGCCATCCACTGCCCCAGCCGCAGAAGAACTACATACCCTGACCCCACCCATCCCAGGAGAGAGCAGTGTAACCATTCTACTCCTCCCTCCCGCCAAACAGAGAGCATTCAACACCAACTCAGGGTCGCCTACGGTCACTACAGTATAGTAATGTGAGTTTTTAAAGACTGACAGTGCTCCGAAAGAATTTCAATAAGCTGGAGTGTCAGGCCAGGGAATGCAGTAGAATGTGTAAAATTCCGTTTTTACCAGGCCAGAAGGGGGATCTTACCCGTGGCCCAGCATAGAGACAGCCTTGACCCTGCACCTGTCACTACAGACAGCCCCATGCCCGCAAAAAAGATGTAAAAATCTATAGAAATATTTTCCTATTTTTGTGGGGGGAAAAGGGTATACTAGGAGGAGACAACCCACGGAATCTGCAGAAGGAACCGTGGCAATGTATACTAATAACAGTTTAGTTTCCCAATGTAATATTAAAATGAATTGCACCCAAGGTGCCTCGTTTCAATATTCCTGAAAGTTTAGAAAGGAAAGTAATTGAATGTGAGTCCTGATATCATGGTATGTGCCAGTCCTCACAAACATCTCTTGTTAGCACATGAGTAATGCCAAGGTCTCTGCACTTTCATATCGCCCGCGCTCTTTTTGTGTGTGTTACTAAGAACACGCAGGTGTTGCTTGCCACATTCACTCTTCAGCTGTAAATGTCCACTTCAGCACAGACTTACTTTGCTGAGCTGACGCTGTAATCAAAAACAAGCACTGGCAAAGCCAAAAGGTCTTGCTTCTGAGAGCTATTGATTTGGCAATGCTTTGTAGCCATGCTGTACAGCATTGCAGATGCTTTGCAGTGTGGCTAAAACTAATTTTAAATGGCACTAATATACAGCCAGGGCTAATGCACTTTTACCCGATACTTCCCCTTAAACTATCCCAACCATCAGATATCCCAATCTTCCCTCACACTGTCCCCTTCTACCTTCAATCTAGCACTTCTATACTCAAATGATCCCTCCCTTTCAACCTAACCTCCTTCACCCAAACTGCACCAAAACAACCTCTCCAAAAACAAAACTACCCCATCTTCTCGCTACCCCATGCTTTTAGACTACCTCTCCACTCAAACTACTTTCTATTGTCAAAGAACTCTGCCTACAGTCAGAGTATCTCCACTTACTACCTTCTAGAACAATGTCACCCCTTCAAACAAACTACACCTACCTTCATGCGAACTCCACCTTCAAACTACCCCTCCAATGCTGAAACTACCTCCAGTTGTAAAGTATTCCCTTCCAACTTCCTCCCCAGCACCGAAGCTACCCTATATTTTGTCACATCCCTCCTGACCTCTAAATACTTCCAACTTTCAAACTGTCCCCACTTCCTACTACTCCTATACTCAGTCTCCCAGTATCAACTTACCCTGCGCACTCAGCATGACCCATTTTACCTGAGCAAATCTTCGATGTCACAAAGTCAGCCTCAATACCCCATGCCCCTTCCCTTTCACTATACCAAGGATTTCTAGAACTGGGCTTATTTACTGATATTGAAATTCTCCCTCTCTCCTCTTACATTTTATTATTCCATAAATTATAATATATATGTAACAACATAATGTTGAGTAATCTAATTCTAGTCGCGTAGCACAAAACCCCTTAGAATTCTTGTAAAGTGGGTGTAATGGGGTAGGAACCACACCAACAGGCCTAGAACTCCAAACAAAGCCATATCAACCTAACTAAAGCCATACAAACTAGCGTAGCCCAGTACAAACAACAGACAATGGGAAATGCCAAAATATTTCAAAGCATATTAGGTGTGATATTTGCTAAAATTACACACAGTGCCTAATTTACCCTTAGGAGTCTGTCTGCACAAAAGAATTACATTCGAGGGTTTACTCAAAACACAAAACTCATACAAAGTATTGTTTCTCTGCCTTTGCATAAATTAAAAATCATATTTGTCACAAATAACAGAGTTATTTGCATGTGTGTGGCTGATGCCATCATTGTGGCACAATGCGCAGTAAATACAATGCAATGCTAATTTTGGTTGTGCAAGAGAGACTATTGCACATAGTTGCATAGTGTGAATCTTGGTAAATCTGCTCACAAGTGTACTGAATTTAGAACGTGCTAGATCAGTAAATGCACACAAACATAATGACCCCTTCAACACCCAAACTACTCCATACTCCTACTACCTCTGCCTTTTATTAACCCATCCTATATTTAAACTATCCAACCTTTAAATTACTCCTTCTACCCTCACATTATATCACCAAAACTCACACACTACACCAGGCCCGGCTCCAGGAACTTTTATTTGGGTGGGCCAAGGGTGCATTCGGGTGGGCCACTACAGGCCCGATTTGTCGCTTATATGTCTAGCCAGGCCTGCTTCCAACCCTCCTTTAGCTCTTCTTAGTCTACCAAGGCCCAGTAAAACACACTCTTTTCCAAATCTCTTTATAAATGTTATTACTCTCAAAAAGTGTTTTTTTTCTCCATGATATGTCCCTTTGATGGGAAGAGGAGATTTCTAAGGTGGGAGTATCAGGCAAGTGACACTACTCAGGCTCCCTCCGTGTGACCTTCAGGAAGAATCCCTCTTCATTACTACCTCCACCTGACCCCAGACTCTGCAGCGTGCTCCCTTACAGGCTTGCTTATCCACTTTTCTACCACCCCTCTTCAGTGCATCTTATCTCACAGCTGACCTTGGGCCCCAGCCCCATATGAGCCACCATCCAGTTGCATTTTCATTATTCCTGGTAAAAAAACATTAGTAAAATCACCTTCAAACTTGAAGCATTGAATATAGCAGTAAATGTAATTAGCATGCACTTTACAGTTTTCCTAATCACCCGACTGTTAATTAAATATACGAAAACAGAAAGGCCATGACAGGGTTGGATTTAGTGCTGGTGCAAAAGTCTTTTTTGGGGCCCTAACAATGACCTCTTTCTCCGTGGATACCTTTACTACCACCCTCCAACAGTGTCCTTCATCTCTCCGCAGCCCCTCCCCCTCATGACCTCCTCCTCAGACTCCATCACTGCCACCCTCCACCAGTGCCCCTCATCGCTGCGTAGCCCCCATACCCCATGACCTCCTCCTCGCTTACCTCACTGCCACCCTACACTAGTGCCGCTCATCTCTCTGTAGTTCCCCCCCCCCCTCCCCCACCCCATGACCTCCTTCTTGGCTTCCCTCACTGCCACCCTCTACTAGTACCCCTCATCTCTCGGTAGTTGCCCCACCCCATGACCAGCTCCTCGTATTCCCTCACTGCCACCCTTAACCAGTGCCCCTCATCTCTGTTGCCCCTCTCTCATATGCATTCCATTTGTTGTATAGCGCTACTCATATCAGTGTAAGGTGTCACAGTACTTTACATAACAGCACACATTATACAGAGAGAATGAATCAGTCTACGGGGAATGTCACATAGGCCAATGAGGATTACAAGTGTAGGAGTCACATGTCATCCATGCTGGTGGGCAATATATTTTACTAGGCTTTGGTCTGGAGAAGCACAAACTCAGGATTTAAAGAGTACTCCAGTGGTTGGGGGTTGGCTTTACTGATAAAAATGTATGACTTCCCAAACAAACTCTTTTTAGCGACATCAGAATAATGAAAGACTGGAGAAGTTCTAACTATATCACAACACAAAAAAAGGTGAAGTTTGTATGCAGCTCTTTGATGACAGTTCTGAGTTCACTGTCCTATTTTAGGATTGTAACTTCTGAACGGCAAGTAACACAAGGATCTCTGTGACAAAGGCAGTAACCCACCGAGCTACCCACATAAAATACAGTTTATCTGCATTTAAAAACTAACAGACAAATGATTGCTCTCTAGCAAGATCATAAATCACCAGTTATCTGAACATTTTTTTATTATTGTTGTACATCGGTTGCAGATTCATTGCCATTGCCCAGGCCCACCCCCTAGAACCGGGCTTGCACTACACTCCAGTTTGAAAAACTGCCCATTCAGACGCAGACGCACACTGTGCTCTCCTACCTTTAAAGTAAAAGTACATATTGGTAAACGTAAACGGGTCCCATCCAGGGGTGTCAGGCACCATAGCCGATTCATCCACGTCATCGGGGAATGGTGGTGGGGTGCAGGAATCCATCCCAACCCCTGCACGCGCTCTCCCTGGCTGCACCAGCGTTGTGGGCTGCTCGACGTCGTGGTGCACGTGCTGGAGGCGGAGCTCGTTTCACCGCGCGCCCAAATAGCCTAATCTGGCAACGTGGTGCGTGTTCTGCATGCGACAATTTGTTGCTTTTCCTTTTTTGCAAGCACGTGAGCAGTGCTTGTATGTGAAACGGCGGCCGCGCGGCACAGGCCCGGCCGTTGCGGCGGCCTTTATAATTTATTTGGGTACACTGACTGTCCGTGTCTCCAAATAAATTATAAAGGCCGCCACAACGGGCCAGTGCCGCGCGGCCGCTGCCGCCCGCAAAACAGTGCCGCCTGGGGCGGTCCGCCCCCACCGCCCCCCCCTAGCTACGCGCCTGTGACGAATGCCCCAACACCTCAGCTGAGGGTTCTGGTGACAGCAGGAATATGTTGACAAAGAGATAGTTCATCAGCAGGGTTAATAGACTGCTCTCCTGCATATTCACTCATTTTTAATTCTGACCCAGACAGACAACAATAAAGCATAACGTCTGCTTTGGATTCAGTTTTAATCACACTGCTTACATTCTTATTGTTTCCACCAGCGGCGGTTGCTCTCAATCCCAAGTGGTGAGGCAGTGCGGGAGAAATACTTTAAAAACAAAACACAGACAAAATAATTCAACAAAAGTATAAAAGAGTGCTTACTTGCCACTACCAGATGACGCATTGCTCCTCTGCTCCTGTCCACATCCTCGCCTCCTGGAGGTCTAGGAACAGCTGCACACTGTGCAGGTGTCCAGAGGCCAATCCACACGCTGCTCTCATGAGAGAAGAGATGGGATTGTTCTGAGCAGCCTGGTTTGGTCCTCAGAAAGGGCCTGTCAATTCTTTGCGCAGCTGTGCAACACAGCTCGGGTTGGAGAAATGGTAAGTGCACATGTCGATTTGTCTGTGCTAAGGCAGCTGGCCAAACGGACATTCACACTTAGCAGTGTACATCACTCCTCCTTCCTGCTCCTGACTCGTGTCGCGATGGCCCTGCCCCTAGATTCGGCTGGCTCTGTCAAACAAAAATGATTAAAAAAGGGTTTTATGATCATTTTATTTTTCATTTTTGTCTCTGCTTGCTGTCAGCAGCGGGGCAAAGCTCCTCCGCTATAATGGAAGTGCCTCCCCTGCTTTTTACACTCTGCTAGCCAGACAACAATAAAGCACAACATCTGCTTTGGAGTCAGTTTTAATCCAGCTACTTATTTTCTTTTTGTTTGCAACACAGCACTTTTTACACTCTGTTAGCCTCACCACTTGATTGACTCCATAGGGAACATCACAACATACTCAAACATTGAAGAGCTCCTCCCGATCAGAGCAGGAGTTGTGGCCCTCACAGGGACTTACTGGTATTTTGTGAGGAGACTCCCTATAATGAAGCATGCCACCGCTGGCGAGTGAGGGATTTCATCCTAATAATAGAACACTTTACTAACAGTCTAGGTTTCAAATTATTGCTTCTTGTAGACCCAGGTAATTTGTTTTGTGTGGTGTCCAGGAAGTGTCAGAAGCAACCAAACCATGGTACTATAGGTCGGTCAAGCTGAAGAACAAGGCAGAGAGCAATCTGCGAGCCTTAACAGTGTAAGTGCCGTCGCTCCAGGAGTGAGCTCCCAAGCTGTAATCATGAATTGACAGCTGACCTCGCCATTGTGCAAAGAAGACTGATCACTACTATTTACACTACTAACATCAAGAGTTGTGCCCATGGTGGACATCGTCACTGAAGACCACAGCTGTGCCTATGGTGCACATCACCAACAAGAACAAGAGTTGTGGCTGTTGTGCAAATTACCACTGGAATCAAGAAGTGTGCACGCAGTGGTCATCGCCACTAAAAGAGTGAGTGTGCCCATGGTGATCATCACTACCGCATCTGAGAAGTACACTCGGTGGCTGTCTTCAGGCTATTGTGACCCTCCATCTGTGTGATGACCCAAGTGCTGCTATGAAGAGAAAGGCTCCCCCTAAAAAAACTTTGAGGTGTAAGAGGAAGGGGGAAGAACAAGAGGAAAATACAATAGAAAAACCTCTATCTAGACCTATATTCCTTTCAATCAGACCTATTCAGGTTCTGCCCTGCCAACAGCTAATCAGTAACACTAAATACATTGAAATAAATACAAGGAACTACTTTAAGCTCATTTATTATTATTCATTTTTTTTTTAAATTATCAAATAACACAATTATGTAATTTTGTATTATTTAAATAAATTCAATTGAGAAAATACAAATATATGCACATCCAATAACAACTAATAATTCATAAAAAATCAGAAATTACATATAACACATTATCATAAACAAAATGATCATTAGTTGAACCAACCCCACAGCTACAAGCCATAATCCATTTGATAAATAAAAAAAAAAGAAAATAAATAATAATAATAAATGAACTTAAAGTAGTTCCTTGTATTTATTGCTCTGTACCTCTCACAGCCTCTCTAACTCACCATCGGCCACTCTATTTCCTTATGCCTGTCTAACACTCTCACTCTGTCTCCCTCTGTCTCGTTCTGTCTCTTACTCATTCCTAGTTGTAGACTGGCCTTTCAACCCGCGTGTCAGTTTGGCATCGCCAGATGAGCTAGCTTAAAAGGTCCAGTGTGCAGACCATTTTTAGGTCTTGCCTAGCGACGTAGCGCATGCGGTGCACGCTTGCGAGATCTATTGTCGTCGATTTTGCTTGGAAGTGGGGTGGAAGCTCCACCCATGCTTCCGATTGGCGCGGGTCAAAATTGCGCGCTTTTCATTGGAAGGGAGGCATGTTTTGTTCCCTCACTGTCTCCTGCTCGCTGTGCCTGCCTGGACAGACGATGTGCACGCATACGGCTCACGGTGTTTCAGCACAACGCGGGCATGGCGCGCTTTCACTTTCCCTCCCCCCGTCGGCGCCAGATCATCTCAAAAACTCCCAGGGACCCTGCAAGGCGTCAGCAGTAACGCGCGTATGGCACGCTTTCACTTTCCCTCCCTCCCTCCCCCCATCGGCTCCAGATCATTTTGAAAGCTCCCGGGGACCCTGCACGGCATCAGCAGTCTCTGAGTCGGCTCACTGTTCTGTGATTCTGGGCAAGTCACTAATCCCCACGTTTCAGCACAACACGCGCATGGCGCGCTATCACTTTCCCTCCCTCCCCCCGTCAGCTCCAGATCATTTCGGAAGCTCACGGGGACCCTGCACGGCATCAGAAGTAAAGTGTACATGGCGCGCTTTCACTTCCCCTCCCTCTCCCCGTCGGCTCAAGATCATCTTGGAAGCTCCCGGGGACTTGCACGGCATCAGCAGACTCGGAGTGGTATAATCTGATTTACTAAAGTAAAACGCATCTGCATGTTAAAAAAAATGTTTTTTTTAAACATGGTTTGTTGCATGACTTTTATGACTTTCATTTCAAATATGTCTCTACTCGAGCATGGGTTTTTAGAGCCCAGCCGGACCCTTATTTCATTTTCAGCTCGATTTTCTCAGTTAATTTGTCAGCTCCCCAGTCTGTAGCAACAGTGGCTTAATGTCCCTGTTGTTGCCGACAGCCGTCAACTGACACGGTCGGGAAGGACCGACTATGTAATTATTAGGGGGGTGTTCCACCCTATACACCGTCCATGAAGCTCTCCGATCAATTGATGGATGAAACGCTTTATTGAGGAGTGGGTAAATCAAATGATAGATTTAGGGGTGCAGTGATCCATGTAGAGATGGATGTGTGATCGGATGGATGGAAGAGACAAGGGACCTCTTCAAGGGAGGGTCGGGCTCTATTGCATGGTGCCATGAAAGCTTTGGTTTAAAGTAGGGGTGTTTTACTTTTCTGGCTACTCACATGGGTAATATACATGGAACTTACTCTTTAGCAGTTACTCAAAGTCTGGGGTAGGCCCAGCCCTCCCTGGCCTAGGTTGGACATCGTCCCTTTAAGGCATGCAGAGTGGATGAGCACATTTAAGTCAGACTCCTTCAGACAACAGGTGTGTTTGAAAGCAAGGTGTTTGCCTAAACAAGGAATTTGTGGCTGTGCTCTGCTCTTCCTGAAATGAAAGGCCTTCATATTTTTTATTCCTGGCTCCGCCTAAAAGATCACCCCTAAAAGTTCCTCCCTTTAGCCAGAGCTCTCAAATTTCCCAGTTCCGTGCCTAGGTAATGCGCCCAATCCAGGATTGTTTCTTTGCATTCTGGGATTTGTAGTCCTGCCTTTAGAAAATCAGGACTGCATGTCCAACAGTGCAACAATAAATCTGAACTGGATTACCTACTTGTGCACGAAAGAGGGAGACAGGAGAGCTGGGGCTAGCTTGTCAGTGCCTGTCAGAGTGTGTAGAGGGACCTCATGTTTGCCCCTCAGGGACGTGTTACTCGATGACAGGCGATCGGCCAGGAATCGGAAACAGGCCCTGAATCCTGCAGAGCCGCTCCTGCCTGTCACTTACAGTTCGGCTTAGTAGTAGTAAAGTTAGGAGTCCTAACTATACTACTACTAAACTGAGAAAAATCCAAATTTTAAGGCTTTCGGTATTCACAGAAGGCATTTAGGAGTCCCAAAGTTAGGAGTCCTAACTTTACTACTACTAAATTGAGAAAAATCCTAATTTTAAGACTTTCGGTATTCACAGAAGGCATTTAGGAGTCCTAAAGTTAGGACTCCTAACTTCTGTGAATACCGAAATGAGTAAGTGCCTTCTGTGAATACCAAAATGAGTAAGTGCCTTCTGTGAATACCAAAATGGTAGTAAGTTTAGGATTTTGTCTTAAGTTAGTTCTGTGAATCGGGCCCTGGGTGTCTATACTACTCTTTCTCTGCATGTACTACTCTTTCTCTACTTTTCTCTCTGGGACTCTTTGCCATTATGTCCATTGGCCCCATCTCTTTCCCATCATCCTCTCCTCTTACTTTTCCTTCATATACTTCATTCTCCAGTACATGTCCAAGGGCACTGGAACCGTGGTTGAGGCAGATGCTGCAGTATCCCAGATATGAGAGGCAATTGAGAAAGATAATGGAAAACAATTAGGCCTTTTAATCAGTGTAATTTTCACAGCCACATTAGGTTTTTCTTCAAAATCAGTGAAAGCTCAATGGTAACTAATATAAACTCATAAAACAAATTTTAACTATCCATTGCACATTTGGTTGTCATGTATAGCTAAGTTTATATTATGTGGCGTCACAGAGGTGGCATTGTAATGTAAAGTAATGAAATTGTTTATAAAGCGCTAACTGCCACTCCAAAAGGAGCATCCTGGCGCTGGTTGGAGATGAGAGGTGGTTCGCAGGGCGACTAGATGAGGGACAGGCATAGTTCGTCATGGAACTGAATATCCATGTTTTCAACAGTTTCCTGAATTGGGTTTCGTTTTTTGCAGTCTCAGATGGGTAGGCAACTTGTTCCATGCCTTAGTACCCAGAACGGCCACTGTCTTTCCTCCTTTGGTTTTACATGTAAAGGTAGGGGGTTTAAGGAGGTTGGCTGATGAGGACCTGAGGGTTCTTGAAGTAAATCTCTCCGAGAGGTACTTAGGTCCTTAATGAAAGCCAGATAGCCGATATAGTAGAGAGTGCAACCAGCGACAGGTATTCAAGTCCTCACCGTAGCAAGTCCAATGCCAGAATTTCATCCAACAATATGTGAGGTAATCACATTACAACATTCTCCAGCTCAGTTCGAGCTGGTTAATTACAACACATCCCCTTTACAAAAATCATGAAGAATAATTAACAGAAAAACGAGATGGCAAAATACAATAACTTAAACATAGGAAAATATAAAGAAAGAAAAAATACTAATATAAGGCACATAATAATTTTAACATGTGCAGAAATAGTGAGAAAGGTTAACTTAGCAAAAGAATGGAAACACATTTTAATACAGAACATAATCCCTACATTTTACAGGAAGATGCCTGTGCCTGCTTAAACACCCAAAGTTGAAATCGCCCTTTACGGAGGTAAGAACAGGGTTGACAGCAGTGTGATGGGACGTCTCAGTAAATCTTAAAAGCCTGGACATACTCCAAGTCACCCATTGTCCAGGACGATGACATTTTTCCTAATGGCAGTGATGGTAAATGGGCCTAGGAATTTGGACAACCCTTTGTGACCATGTCTTGCACTTTTTACTAGGACACGATCACCCACATTCCACTTCTTCACTCTAACAGACATTTTGTTATCATACCGCAGTTTATACCTTTGCTGGTAGTCAGCCAACTTGTTTTTTTTCAACTCATCAGACACCGTTCTCCCTTTTCAAATAGGAAGCCACACTGGATTAAGCTTAGAATTGGCTATCCTGCCTCTCAAGGTTTCGAAAGGAGACTTTTGAGAAATGGCATTGGGAACAGTACGGTGTGCCCACCACGTTTCTCTCAACACACTGCTGAGAGAAACCTTGGAATCAAAAGCTCGCTGGGCACAGCTCTTGACGACCCTATTCATCTTTACTGTGAGACCCTTAGCCTGTGGTGAGTATAGGGCTGTCTTTTGGTGAACAATTCCCAGATCTTTTAGGAAATCATAAAACTCGTTGGAGGTAAACTGCACCCCATTGTCAGTAACCAGGTATTTGGGAATTCCTTCAGACACAAACATGTCTTTCAAGAACTCAATCACTGACCTAGAGTTAACTACACACATACACTTGGAGATCACCCTTTTAGAAGTGTAATCAACAAGAAGAGTAACATATCTTTCTTGAGAGGGCATTAACTCAAATGGCTCAATTATGTCCAACCCCAACTTGGTCCATACTGCATCAGGGACCTCAACAGGGGACAAAGGAGCATGATTGATGGTATGAGACTTGTCATTAATGGCACATAGATAACAGTCTTTGACCACACCCTCTATCTAACGGTCCATTCCAGGCCACCAATATCTTTCCCTGACCCGTGCCTTGGTAAGACTCCTACCTAAGTGCCCTTCATGAGCTATATTCACCACTTTCCCTTTCAGCTCATTAGGTGGAACCATTCTGTCACCCCTCATAAGGTATCCTTGACAGAAAGTAAGATCATCTTTTACAGCCCAGAAAGGTTTCAAACCAAAATCAAGATCTCTATATTCCGGCCATCCTTTAGAGATGATGACTTTAAGAGAGGAAAACACTTTATCCTTACTAGCTTAAGATATCCACTCTTCCTTTGATAGTGAAGATTCAGACAGCCAATTCACACATTCAAACTCCTCCATGACCTGATCGCTGCTCAAGGGCAGATGAGACAAACAGTCAGCAGACTTATTTCTTTGGCCAGAGATATTTTGCACACGAAAGTTTAACTCTTGTAATCCTTCGCTCCATCTCTTCAGCCAAGGAGTCATATGGTCACTGTGATGACACGAAAAAACTTGGACAAGCAGGTGGTGATCAGACCTAACAGTAAACGGAATTCCCCACAGATAAAATTTGAAGTGCTGCACAGCCCAGTACACACTTAAAGCTTCCCTTTCAATACAAGAATAGTTGATCTCAGCATCTCTAAGGGTCCTAGAAGCAAAGGCACAACTTTCTCCTCTCCATCAACCACTTGCAAGAGCACAGCTCCAAGTCCCTTTAAACTGGCATCAGTAGTCAACACTGTTTTCAATTTGGTGTCAAAATGTCCTAAAGTTGGCATTCTGCCAATTTCTGATTTAACCAAACCAAAAGCTGCTTCATATTCGGGGGACCAAAGAAAGTGCACACCTTTTTTTAGCAAAACTCTAATAGACTCAACAACACTAGCAAAGATTTTAACAATCTTAGAGTAGAACTCGGCCATTCCCAGAAAAGACCTGACTTGTTCCTTGTCCTCAGACGTTGGAGCCTTAGTAATATTCTCTGCAAGTTTCAATTTGGGTTGTGCACCATCTCCAGAAATAACATGTCCGAGATAGGTAACTGACCTCAACCCAATGCGACATTTCTCTTTCTTGACTGTGAGCCCTCTTCTTTTTAATCACTCCCAAACGGACTTAAAAATATTACCATGTTCATACTCATCCTTACCATAAATCAAAATGTCGTCTTGAAAAAATAAGACATTTGGCAGATCCCCTAAAACCATTTTCACATTCCTCTGGAAGCATGCCACTGCCGAGGCCAAACCGAAAGGCATTCTCAGGAAACGGTAAGCCCCCAAAGGAGTTACGAACAAAGTTAAATGCCTAGAATCCTTATGGAGTACAATCTGATGATATGCGGATGAGAGTTCTAGAACACTAACATTTTTCGCTCCTTTCAATAGACTGATAGACTCAGAGATATTTGGTAATGGTTGGCGATCTACCCAGATCCCACTCATTTAGTCCGCATAAGTCCACACACATTCTCACAGCTGTTCACCATCTTTGGGAGCCAAAACCACCGGCGACAACCACTCTGTGGTCTCAATCTCTTCAATCACTCCTAATTTCAGCAATTTATCAAGCTCAAACTTCAACGGTTCAATCATCCGATTAGGGAATCCTTTGGCTCCTTGTGCACACATGGTTCAGCAGCTTCCTTCAAAATGATTTGATGCTCAAACCCCTTGAGGCAACAAAGAGCATCAGTAAACACCTCAGGAAATTCCTCAAAACACCCATTAGTTTCATTCACATTGTCTATTAACATGACTTGATCTTGCGTATTTTTGGCACTTGGATTCAAAATTATACCTAAGTCACGTTGGTGTCTCCACCCAAGCAGGTTGTTCCCCCTCTTAGCCACATACACTTTCCCAACTGTCTCCCTTCCCTTAAGCACAATTTCTTCAACTCTATATCCAATGATACAAATCCAATTGGTCGCACACTGCTCGTCCTACCAGCGTGTTACCCCAAAGCATTATGGTCCATGAAGTCAGCATCAGCGAGTGCGCCTCTGCCAGAGTATTAGGCAAAATTAAAGTCGCGTTGGCCATCCCTGGACACGTGTTTCAAGGTTATTACCTCTCATCAGCAGGGAATAGGCATGTGTGTAGAGTTGCTGCGTAGGCTGCCAAAATATTTTCTCAGGTCCAGTACCGCTCGTGGCACTCAGGTGCGTAACCATGAGCTCGTCAGCCCCACCGGCTCAAGGGAGCCTGAATATTAACACAAATCCAATTGGTCGCACACTGCTCCTCCTACCAGCGTGTTACCCCAAAGCATTATGGTCCATGAAGTCAGCATCAGCGAGTGCGCCTCTGCCAGAGTATTAAGCAAAATTAAAGTCGCGTTGGCCATCCCTGGACACGTGTTTCGAGGTTATTACCTCTCGTCAGCAGGGAATAGGCATGTGTGTAGGGTTGCTGCGTAGGCTGCCAAAAATTGTTCTCAGGTCCAGTACCGCTCGTGGCACTCAGGTGTGTAACCATGAGCTCGTCAGCCCCACCGGCTCAAGGGAGCCTGAATATTAACACAAATCCAATTGGTCACAAACTGCTCGTCCTACCAGCGTGTTACCCCAAAGCATTATGGTCCATGAAGTCAGCATCAGCGAGTGCGCCTCTGCCAGAGTATTAAGCAAAATTAAAGTCGCGTTGGCCATCCCTGGACACGTGTTTCGAGGTAATTACCTCTCGTCAGCAAGGAATAGGCATGTGTGTAGGGTTGCTGCGTAGGCTGCCAAAAATTGTTCTCAGGTCCAGTACTGCTCGTGCTACTCAGGTGCGTAACCATGAGCTCGTCAGCCCCACCGGCTCAAGGGACCCTGAATATTAACACAAATCCAATTGGTCGCACACTGCTCGTCCTACCAGCGTGTTACCCCAAAGCATTATGGTCCATGAAGTCAGCATCAGCGAGTGCGCCTTTGCCAGAGTATTAAGCAAAATTATATCCAATGATGTCAATGGGGGATCCACCATTATTGACAAGAGAAATATCTGGAGGCAACAGTGTAACATTTTCAAGTCCAACTTTCTCATCCCATAGTACTTATTAACCCCTTCCCCGCTCATGACGGAGCCGCTCATGACGGAACGGTTCCGTCATGACACGCCCGTTGGCGGCCGCTCCGCCTACGCGGCGCTGTTTCCCCGCCTGTGCGGGGGGACAACGCAACTGGGCGGAGTCATGACGGAACCGTTCCGTCATGAGCACAGCCCAACTGTGGCTCATGACGGATCGGCTCCGTCATGAGCACAGCGCCACCGCGCTGCCCCCCCGCACCCCCCAGCACTGCGGCGGAATGTCCGCCGCAGCGAAGGGGTTAAAGTAAAAGGGGACCTGAGTCAGTCATAACACTAAATTCATATTTGTCTACAGATATGTTACAAAATAGCATGGTAATTTTCACAGAATCCACATTTCCATTACCCTCAGAAATAGATGAGACAATCACAGTACGGACTGTCTCGGGAACACCTTCAGTCACATGAGTCCTCTTAGACGACTTACAAACTCGGGCATAGTGCCCTTTAATTCCACAGTTGTTACACACACAGTCTATGGCAAAACAATTGGGATAGGCAGAGGAATGAGAATAACTTCCACATCTATAACATTGTCCCTTTTGATTCTCATTGGGATTCTTGTCACAAATAGGAAAGCGTTGTTGTTGTAAACTACGATCGGTGCGTGGCTGATAATCCTTATGGGACACCGGTTGAGTGTTCTTTAGAATACTTTTTTTCTTAGGTTCATGTGACACCCTAGCAACATTGTCAATGAATTCTTCACAAACATCAACATTGGATAGAGCACGCACACCATCTTGGTTCTTTTAAACACTATCGTTCTGGCTTCGACGACCACCTTCACGATTTTTCCTTATCTCTTTTACCCAAGAGGAAGTGTTTTCCACACCCTTTACAATTGAAATGGCCTCAGTCAAAGTAAGATTTTTAGACAAGAGATTTTCCTGTACTCTAGTACTATTGGTGTATCTTAAAAGTTGATCCCTCACAAGAGAATCAGAGAGTTCGCCAAATTTGCTGGTCCGTGCCAAAGTCTTGAGAGAAGCAACGTAGCTACCCACCCGTTCACTGGGGCCTTGAACGCTTGTGAAGAATCTGTGATGCTCGAGGACAACATTGATGCGAGATCCAAAGTAACGTTCTAACATAGTTATTGACATTTCGTAAATGTCAGTAAATTCACCATCACCATTACCTACTGGTATGGGATCCATACTATCATATATATTTCTCCGCTCAATGCCAAGATTATGAAGGAGAATGGCTTGTTTTCTGAAAGCTGACATTTTTTCTCCCCCAATAGCAACAATATAGGAGTCAAACAGGTTCCTCCATCTTTTCCATGGGAGGATAGGATCTTCTTTTTCAGATAAAAAAATGTAGGAGGTTGGGACATGATGGATGATGTGGCCATGATAGTATATTGAAGTAAACCACACAATAGTCACAAGAAACAGAAGAAAAATTCTCACCGTGAATCAAAACTTGATCAGCGCGATCGTTAGGATCGTACTTAAACTGACTGCAGACTTCTCCCCTTCACCAAGATGGCCGCCACGTTGCGTGAAACGACATGTGCGTCCAGCGTCGGAGTCACAACGTGATTGAGAGATAAGAAGAAGCACATGCAGTGATGCAGGAGTGTTTGGCATGCGAACACCAAACAACCAAATGGAGCACATGCAGCGATGCACCCGAAGGCAAATTCAAAGGTAATCCAGCAACCGTCACTCACGTTTTTTTAGGACTTAGGGATACGGTATATGCATTCCTGTGTGAGTTGCGATAAGGCAAATGCAGCGCAGACAAAACTGTGCTCCCAAATGTAACAGACAACAGTTCAGCGCAGCCAATAGTTCACATCCCAAGCGTAGTCAAACCTTACCAAATCTGAAAGTCGAAGGAACAATTCACGTGGGTTCAGGGGAATCGGTGGTTGCTCGCACTTGCCACAATCAAGAGCAACTCGTCGCCAGTAATGAAAGCCAGATAGCCGATATAGTAAAGAGTGGCTCTATTCATGCGACCACCGACAGGTATTCAAGTCCTCACCGCAGCAAGTCCAATGCCAGAATGTCACCCAACAATCTGTGAGGTAATCACATTTCAACATTCTCCAACTCAGCTCGAGCTGGTTAATTCCAACAGTCCTAGTTTGAGCAAAGCTCTAAAAGTAATTAAGAGGATTTTAAAAAGTATTCTTTTGTGGTGTGGGAGCCAATGAAGGGCATTCAAAGCTGCAAATGTCGAGGGCCTGCGGGGCAGCTTTAGTACTAGGCGCACAGCCGTGTGTTGAACCACTTGTAGTCTTTTCAAGGTTGTTTTCTTGCTCCTGCCAGGAGGCTGTTGCAATAATCCAAACGCGAGAGGATTAAGGCCACTGCCACTGATTTCCTAGTGGAGAGTGCAATCAAGTCAAGGAATTTTTTCAGAGATTTAATGAGGCTGAAGCAGGTCCCTGCTACTGCCATTACATGCGGATGAAAGGAAAGAGCAGTATCAAAATGCACTCCTACATTTTTGGCTACCTTCACCGTATCAGGTGGGGGTGACGTGCCCTCTGGCCACCACTCATGTGGCCGGAAAGGGACATATTTTCCTACTGGCAAAATCTCTGTTTTGTCAGTGTTGCATCTGAGGTTATTATCCTTCATCCACTGGATGACCTCGGATAGGCAATGTTTACAATTGCATTTGGCGTTAGTAGAATTATTGTCCAGCAAAAGTATCAATTGGGTATGATCTGCGTAAGAAGTAACTTTGATCCCAAAAGATGATACCAAAGAGATGAGTGGGGTCATATAAATGTTGAAAACCAACAGGCTCAGCGATGAGCCCTGTGGTACTCCTGTTGTGATGTGACGTTCAATGGAGAGAAAAGATTCCAGAGTCACTACTTGTCTGCGATTAGTGAGGAAGGATTTTATCCATTCAAGTGAGGTGCCTGAGATGCTGCAGGATATCAGCCTTTGCTAAAGGATAGAGTGTGAGATGGTATCGAAGTCTGCCGATAGATCTAGTAAGATAAGGACCACCTTTCTTCCTTGGTCAGCTAACATTTTTAAAGTGTCTGTTAGTTCTAGGAGTGCGGATTCAGTAGAATGCTTTGGACGAAAACCAGATTGTTGAGGATGAAGAATGTTAGAGGCCTCAATGAATTTGGTAAGTTCAATGTGAACTAACTTTTCTGTAATTTTGCCCAATACTGGGAGTAAAGATATTGGCCGGAGATTTGAGAGCACCGAAGGATCAATATTTTGCTTCTTTTGTAGAGGTTTTACCAATGCCAATTTCCATTTGTCTGGCACTGTGCCTGAGCTAAGTGAGGAATTATCTATGTGGTTTATGATTGGGTTAACTATATCTATGATTTTGTGAAGAATTATAGGAGGACAGGCATCTAAGGGGGAACCTGATTTGCATGCTACGATAGCTTTGCGAGTTTGTTCTATTGATACTGGTTCGAAAATTCGTAAGGAAAAGACAGTGGTAATGGATTCCTGCTTCTGGGCAACTTCTAGGATGGGGGGGTTCTAAAATCCTTTTGAATTTTTTGAATTTTGTCTTCGAAGAAGACTGATATTTGATTGCAGAATTCTTGGGAAGGTGGAATCTCTCTCTGTGATACTTTCGGGTTAGTAAACGACTTTATAACTGAGAAGATGGCTTTCTGGTCTTCGTTTGCTTCCTGAATTTTGTTAGCGTAGTACACTTTTTTAGCTAATTTGATCTGGGCATGATAGATTTTCCTATGGATCTATCTCCAGTATCGTAGGATCTTCCCCACTTATGCTCGTGTTGCTTACATTAGAGATGTGTTTGTGCAAGAGCAGGCGTGAATCAAGGGGTTTTATGAGTTTTTGATTTAAAAGCCTCATCAGGTTTGTCTGGTGGAATAAGTTTGTTACTTATAATGGTTAACCAAGCATGAAAGAGATGTGAAACAGTTACAGTATTCCCTGTTATTACGGGCAGATAGGCCTGGGCAGTGGTGGCCAGCCTAGGGTCGGCAGCTAGTTGTGCCCATTTTCACCTGGGCTGGGAGTGAGGAGATATCTTATTTTGTTGAATCCTAGGAGGGAGTCAAAGTGACAAGGGGACAAAATAATGATCTGACCACATCTGTGGAATAGGGGTGTCTGCGGAGAGCAAAGTAAAGTTGGAGCAAACCCCATCTAGAGTATGGCCTGCCCGATGTGTTGGGGCATCTACCAGCTGGTACAGTTTGAATAGATCAATTATTTTTAGAAAGTTGTCCACTCCTAGCTGAGTTTCGCCTTCCAAGTGGAGATTGAAATCTCCAAACAAGGTAACATTGGCATATCTGAGTAGGAGGGGGCTTAGAGTATCTCCTAATGATTCTATGAAAGTTGCACTAGGACCCGGTGGACGATAAATCAAAGCACCTGCAAAGGACAGAGAGGCTCCCCTAAGTGTGCCTTAAAACAAAATTAGTACAATGCAAGGTGTCATGAAGGATAATAGCCAAGCCCACCCCCCCCCCCCCCACCACCTGTTCTATCTTTCCTGTGGATAGTGTAGTTAGGCGGGAGTGCAAAATCAATGTCAGGATTACACCAATCTTTCAGCCATGTTTCAGTGATGAATACAAAATCTAGCTGTAGATCAATGATTAGGTCTCTGACATCTTGACAGTGCTTGCTTAGGGATCTGGCATTTATTAGGCCTCCTTTTAGATGGGTAGTGTGGATTTTTGTGATAGTCCTAGGGCTGTTAGCTTTGATGGGGAGTTCAGATCTGCAATGTGCGCAGCTGACTGCCCCCATTAACTTGTTTGGCAATATTAGACATCTGCATGCTCATTTGGCATTAAGCTGTGTTAAAGCCTCGGGAGTATAAACTATAGGGGGGTACAATTGGGCAGAATCCCTCGTCCTTGTTGCAACCTTGGCACGGATGGGCGCAGACGGGCTTGCTTTTGGTGCGCCTTCGCCACGCCGGCGGCACACCCGCTGCGCGTGTCCGCTGTGCATCCGGCCCAGCATGGAACTAAATAGGTAGCCGGGCACAGGAATTCACAGTGTCCTGTCTTTGCCGCCGAACGTCAGGCGGATCAGGCAGAGGGGTGTGTACGGTTCCCTCTAATCAATCGGCGAGACGCTGCATCGGACCGGGGAATCGGAGACCGAACAGACAAATAATTGCAAATATGCCGAAGTGCAGGGTAAGATTTTCTAAAAATGTCTAGGCGTCTAGGTTAATAAAAAACTTTAAAAAATTCTGAGGTTCAGAAAGATACAAATGCAGTAGAACATACAAATGCAGCGGAAGTATTAAAATGCGAAATTCAGTTCCCCCGTTAAAACTACAAGATAAGGTACTCAAAAAGGGCTGCTCACCCCTAATGCTCCACTGCGCGTCCGTCCCAACATGGAACTTAATAGGTAGCCAAGCACGGGAATTCACTGTGTTCTGCCTTCGCTGCCGGAAGACAGGCGGACCAGGCAGAGGGGGATGTCCGGTTCCCTCCAATCAATCGGCGAGATGCTATGTCGGACCGGGGAATCGGAGACCGAACAGACAAATGGGTGCAAATATGCTGAAGTGCAGGGTAAGATTTTCTAAAAATGTCTAGGTTAATAAAATTCTTAAAAATTCAGAGGTTCAGAAACATACAAATGCAGTAGAACATACAAATGCAGCGGATTATTAAAATGCCACACTCAGTTCCCCCGTTAAAGCTACAAGATAAAAGCAGAAAGCTTGAGGCGCTCAAAAAAGAGCTGCTCTCTCATTGCTAACTTTTGTCAGTTTTGTGATCAGGTCCTATGGAGGATGAAAACAGTAGGCATATGAAAGACACCGGTGTTAAAAATAACTCCATTTTACAGTTTAAAAATCTTAAAACAAGCATTTGCAATGCAACAGGTCTCCAATTTACGTGAGTTTAAGCTATTGCCATTGTAAATGACAATGCCTTTTATTTATGTTTTAAAAACGAAAACAAAAATAAAAGGCATTGTCATTTACAATGTCAAAAGCTCCAAATTGCGTAAATGCGATACCTATTGCATTGTAAATGCTTGTATATAGATTTGTTCTGTGCACTTCCTCACACTGGGAGTTTCAGCTGTAAGCTAAGAAGTGTAGCACTACAAAACCATCATACATATAATATGATTTTATTAGAAAACCTAATTCTGTTTATGCTATTGGCCTTCCACACGAGTGAAGATGTTAAATGCATTGAATTCATATATGTTACATTTATATTTGCACTTTAGTTTATGAAATATTTTGTGCAATTTTTATCGTCCCTTTCCCTCAGATAACTCATTTCTTTGTATTATTTAGTTTAATTCACATTTGGTGAATACAAAAGATAACACAGTCATGAATATCTCCCTACAATTGAAGCAATACATATTGACTTGTTGGCACCCTACTGTACACTTACTATATGTCTTGTGTATACGTTTGCCATTCAATTTGTTAAAGAATATTTAAGGAAAAGAAGTGCACACAGGTGTTAACATTACTACGAGGCAGTTAAGCATGAGTATAAGACTGAATATCTGCACCATAGATTTGGAATCCAAAAAGTATATAATTATGTGCTCTTCCCCAAACTAACCTTCCTCCAACTTCTGCAGATATGTCCCAATTCATAGCTTATGTTTAGCCAATCTGAATCTTTTGGTCGCCCCAAAACCTCCATGTGCAGCTTCTACGTTTCGGTCCTAGCATTTATTGTGACCCGTGCATTGAAGCTCTCTTCTAGCTGAATTGCCTTCTTTCTATCTTCTCGCTCCTTCAAGACTGCTCTTAAGGATCACCTCTAGTTAGGTGAATCCTCATATGTAACCAAACACCAACCTCACTTTCTCACTAAATCCGACCTGTAACTATATATACAGAAATAATTTGCACTGCCTTCTCTATGCTAAGCACCGACCACACATCACCTCCATAACCTTCTCTATGTACTTCCATACCAACTCATAAAATATTTGTGTATTGTGCAACCCTTGCTAAGGTCCACTGCTGGTCATAATGCTTTTGTGTCAACTAGTAAATAAATAATGAAGTGAGGTGAAGGAGAAAGCAAGGCGCTATATTGCTCTAGTTGGAGCTTTGTACAAGAAAAAAACATGAGGAAGATCCTTAGCATTGATCACCTCCAAAGCATGGAATGCTATTCCCATCTCTCTCAGGCCCCAACGCAACTTTCTAAGTCTCCACTTGCAGCTGAAGATTTGTTTATTTTATCTTACACTGTAATATTGAGTACCTGCATTAACCTTTTTGTTTCTCCTTAATGGTCAGGGAGTAAATGCCCCTGGATATCTCTTGTAGAATTGTATGTTGCAAAAAACTTAAGATGCCTCATTTAGTCGAATAACTCATGGTTACATGTTCACTATATGTACTGTTTGACACTTCAATCATACTGCATTCTAAGACTTACTTGTTCTGATTTGGCAGTGAAAGGAAATGACATGTATGTAAGTTTCCAAAAGGATTTGTGTTAAATTCTGGACAACATTGTATTTCAGGATAAATACTTTACTGAGCAGCAAGAAGGGTATTAACAGAATAAACAATCTGATTAGCAAGATAATATTTTAGACAGCCATACAAGTAAGAAAGTGTTATCCAATCGAAAAGTTCTTTCTTTGCAACCAAATTTCAGGAGTTTAGAATATTTAAAAATCACATAATGGAAAAGCTTCAAAATATAAAAATCAAATGTTAACTTGGATTGCAGCCTTTGTTCAGTGTCCTTGTCGTTATGAACAATAAATGAGTGAGTTTTTGGATCGTATAATGCTTAGGATGTACCTGGCCTGGCCTTGTTTTAGTACTGTAGGATGTACAGTGTAGGTGGTCTTCGCAAGTATATATAAAACACGTATCGCGGTACGAAGTTCCTCACAACATTACTATAAGACACCGTGCAGTACAGTCGCATTTCTGCCCAGCATGGACACACCCTCGCCTCTGACACTGTAGACTTGTGAAGCCATCATTGAAGACGCGGAAGTCAGTTCAATCTCATACAGAACACTGCCATTTACATTTTGAGGCTTTCGTTTTTCAGTTATAATGTTCAACAGAAATTACACTCAATTAAAAAATTCACCAGGCTTCAGAGATATCAAGGTTACAATCACATGACATAATATGTGTGCTAATATTAAAAACACTATCTTCCACAGAAAAAATCAAAGCTCCAAAGAAGGTAAGATCACGATGGGAAAACAAGAAAAGGGGAGACTCACTACCGAGTCATCCTCGTCAACGAATTGAGACCCCACGTGTACACTAACATAACGTACGTAATATGAGTATATCCATACTCCCAGACGACCTGTTCCTCTACCTTTAGTTCTGACTTAATTTTCCTCATGAGTTACGTCACAAATCAAATTAATATCGTGATCAGGGTCCCAATTGTGTAATTTGCCATGGATCACATGTTTATCATCTGCGTTAGCGGTTATGAATATTAAACACAGCTATTATATGTTTCCATGCGTTGTTTCCATTGCGTAACATACAGTACAGTACCTAACAGCAATGGCCACATCCCGCCAAAGTCACCGAAAAAACATCATAGGAAAAAGAAGTCCTAGGCATGGTGAAGCGGCTACAGTGCCACTTTCTCTCTGTGATAAATTAATTATTTTGATCGGTCTCCTGCACCTTTTCATTCCGCAAGGACAGAGAAAGGGAGGGCAGGAGCATGGCTTGGATCAAGGAGCTGTCAGCAAGGAGAACAACAAGAAGCGGCCGCCATTGCCGAAGCCGGCATCCCGCAAGTGATGGGGGGCAGCCCTTCTTAAAGATAAAGCGGCATGGCTTGCTGCATATCTAACAAGAAGCGGGCGCCATTCTCTAAGCCGGCTTCCCGCAAGTGCTGTCCAAAGAAAACAATGTTGCATTTGAATACAAGGGCAAGACAAAACGGAAATTAACACAAAGCAAAGAAACATATATTGCATTCATATACAAGGGAAACGGATTAAAAAATAAAATACATTTACCTCTGCAGTGTGTTAATACAATTTAAACAGAAAGAAATCCAAACGAAAGAACAAAAAAAACCAATGCCTGACTGCAATAGCCAGATGGGAAGAGAGAAGAGAGCCCATCACACACTGTACTGTGTGATGGCCGACCAAAATGCTCTCTGAGTGAAATCACCGGAAAGAAAACTAAACACAAAAAGGAAGGACTTTCACAGAAATGCACCAATAAGAAGCCAGCATTTCTGAATGCCACAGATACTAACCAATGGCAATTGGTGGGTTTGCCAAACCCCACAGTAGAGATATATCAGGTCGATCGAAGCACGACCTAAAAAGGGGTTCAATTGGGAATTCGAATTGTGAAATGTGATAGAAGGAAGGTTAGAAAATCTGTCTCCCACCGTTCACCTTGGAACTCATGAAGATCATCAGCGGCATCCCCCAATATGGCCTGGTACTCCCCGAGTCCCCTATTTACCTTTTGTAACCACAGCCCTTGTACGGATGGGGTTTCCCTCCCTCCTTCATGGCAATTAAAAGACCACACAAACTTTACTTTTTTTGATTAGGGGGTGTAACCCCCCGGCCGTATTTATTACAAAATTAAAAAACATTATTTATTCACATTATGTACAATTACGCAGAAAGTCCGGATACATTGTTAGACAGATGATGTAATGTGGCTAACCTTAAACGCTAATATACACGACACTTCAACCGTAAATCTAACAATGCATATATTCACTTTCTGCGTGTCCCCTCTAGAGCCTACGGCAAGGTCAATGACTGGCAGCCTCTAGATCCCAGCAAACTACAATTTACTCTGCCGGAGTAGGCTTGCACATGCGCAGGGGGTACAGCTTATCGGACGGATATTCTCCCCCGGACCCCCCCTATGCCATGTGCCTTCTACTCCATAAACGGGGGCTGCAAAATTCTGCATACTTGCGCCCTAATGCGCATGCACATGCGAGGGTGGCCACAGGTCCACTGGGAAGAGTGTCTCCCCCGGCCCCCGCACCCCGTCAGCCTACCTACCGGCTGTCACTGCCCCTGGAGTTACATGGTTCTGACCGCTAAGGACCGAAGACTATACCAATCATGACCTTACTGCCACAGGACAGCATAGTTGCCCGACTATCTGTCCTCCCCCTCAGCCCACTAGGAAGGTCATGCCCTGTAACTCGCCTGCCCCTGGACTGGACTCAACTAAAAACTCTTCGCCCCAGGCGAGTCGGGTTGTTACCCCCTAGGTGCATGTCCATGAAACTATACTCTCGTTCCCAAATTACGCACCTTGGCCTAGTGAGACTGCAAGCAAACATGAAAATAGCACATCCGTCTGTGTATTGCCCTACTGACAGGTTAAAACCTCCCTACTGTACATGATACTATGTAACAGTGTACTGATGCAAACTTCTCCCTGAGTCACAGGGTAAAGAAACTTGCAATTAGCGTGAAACAGAACCAATGGGCTACAGCAAGTCAGCTGAATCCAAACCAGCGTCTTGGATGGCGAAAACCCATGACTCTTGAATTGAAAGATAGTGAAGCGTAACCCATCGCCACGTAGCAGAAGTGGCCCTGACAGCTCGCCGTCATTGCGGTATGGGTCACTTCCCAGGTGTCACCTTCATGGATCCACCATTCATAAAGGAACCTAAAATACAGATGATTAGTGCTCCTAGCCTTTGGATAAGAGATACCTTCTTGGTCCCTTACGCCTTTTCCTACCCTCAGCCCAGGTTGCAGAGGTACGGTGTGACAAAGCGGACATCGAGTGCGCAAGCAAAACGGCTGCATAGGTACTCTGTGCCACCACATACGTATCTAGTGCAAAAAGTGTAAAAGCACAGGGTGCGCAGGTATTGTATGATATGACCTAGGCATCTAATGCCGGAATGTGCCCAAGCGTAGATACCGTGACACGAAACACGGACATCCACTGCATAAGTGTTCGGGCACAAGGGCGCCGAGGTCCTATGTGCCACAATTCATTAATAATATAAGTGTATGAGCACCATGGGGGGTGACGAACCCCAGGCATATAAAGCTTGATTGTACAAGCACAAAACGTGCATAGGTACCGTGTGACACGACACACCAATGCCTCATTGTTCAGGCACAAGGGTGCCGAGGAGCTATTGTGTGATACCATACCTAACTCATCATAATTGTATGAGCACAAAGGGTGCCTAGGTACTGTGTGAAACTCCCCAGGCATATCTTGTGTATGTGTACCCGCACACAGTTGCAGAGCTATAGTGTGACATACCCAGCTTCCAGTGCATACATGTACCTGCGATGGGTACATAGATGCTACTTGCCAACAGACTCCTAGTTCATTTTCATATTTGTAACAGCACCCACAAGCCTATGGGTATTTGACAACAGACTCCTAATTCATATTTGTAACAGCCCCTGCTTGCCTATGGCACTCTTGAAGGTGTGACAATGAGGCCTGGGATGTAGTGACCTCATAAGTACTGATCTTGTATGTAAGTGACTGCACAGAGGCAGGCGCCTCGCAAGACTGACATTAAAGACTTAGAGTATATTGACGTGACCTTTACATTGACATCAGACTTTCAATTCTGACCGCTTAGCATAGCCTCAGTTCCATTACCAAAGGAACATTGTATGAGACCTTCAATGAGAACCCTAACATAGCACCATTTGCATTAAGTGAAGGAACAGTGACAATGATATCACCAATGCCTCATCGTTCAGGCACAAGGGTGCCGAGGAGCTATTGTGTGATACCATACCTAACTCATCATAATTGTATGAGCACAAAGGGTGCCTAGGTACCGTGTGACACTCCCCAGGCATATCTTGTGTACGTGTACCCGCACACAGGTGCAGAGCTGTAGTGTGACATAACAAGCTTCCAGTGTTTACATTTACCTGCGATGGGTACATAGATGCTACTTGCCAACAGACTCCTAGTTCATTTTCATATTTGTAACAGCATCTGCAAGCCTATGGGTACTTGACAACAGACTCCTAATTCATATTTGTAACAGCCCCTGCTTGCCTATGGCACTCTTAAAGGTGTGACAACGAGGCCTGGGATGTAGTGACCTCATAAGTACTGATCATGTATGTAGGTGACAGCACAGAGGCAGGCGCCTCCCGAGACTGACATCAAAGACTTGGAGTATATTGACGTGACCTTTACATTGACATCAGACTTTCAATTCTGACCGCTTAGCATAGCCTCAGTTCAATTACCTAAGGAACATCGCATGAGATCTTCAATGAGAGCCCTAAAATAGCGCCAATTGCATTAAGTGAAGGAACAGTGACAATTATATTACCAACTAAGAGCGCCTAGCTTAGCGCCAGCTGCATCATTTACCTGAAGAACCTTGAAATCAGACTTTCGATTCTGACTGCTTAGCCAAGCCTCAGTTCCATTATATAAGGAACATTGCATGTGACGACCAATGAGAGCACCTAGCATAGCGCCATTTGCATTAAGTGAGGGTCAATGGAAATCATATTACCAATTGAGAGCGCCTAGCATAGCACCAGTTGTATTTACCTACGGAACATTGAGGTCAGGCTTTCAATTCTGACCGCTTAGAATAGCCACCGTTCCATTACATAAGGAACATTGCATGTGACTTTCAATGAGAGTGCCTAGCATAGCGCCATTTGCATTAATTAAGGAACATTGATAAATCATATTACCAATTACGAGCGCCTAGCATAGCACCAGTTGCATTTGCCTGAGGAACATTGAAATCCGACTTTCAATTCTGACCTTTTTGTATAGCCTACATAGGGAATATTGCATGTGCCTTTCAGTGAGAGCACCTAGCGTAGCGTGATTTGCATTCAGTGAGGAACATTGAAAATCATATTACCCATTAAGAGCGCCAAGCATAGCACCAGTTGCACTTACCTGAGGAACATTGAAATCAGACTTTCAATACTGACCGCTCAGCCTAGCCTCGGTTCCATTACATAAGGAACATTGCATGAGACCTTCAATGAGAGCCCTAACATAGCGCCATTTGCATTAAGTGAAGGAACAGTGACAATTATATTACCAACTAAGAGCTCCTAGCTTAGCGCCAGCTGCATCATTTACCTGAAGAACCTTGAAATCAGACTTTCAATTCTGACTGCTTAGCCAAGCCTCAGTTCCATTACATAAGGAACATTGCATGTGACGACCAATGAGAGCACCTAGCATAGCGCCATTTGCAGTAAGTGAGGGATAATGGAAATCATATTACCAATTGAGAGCGCCTAGCATAGCACCAGTTGCATTTACCTACGGAACATTGAGGTCAGGCTTTCAATTCTGACCGCTTAGAATAGCCACTGTTCCATTACATAAGGAACATTGCATGTGACTTTCAATGAGAGTGCCTAGCATAGCTCCAGTTGCATTTGCCTGAGGAACATTGAAATCCGACTTTCAATTCTGACCTTTTTGCATAGCCTACATAGGGAATATTGCATGTGCCTTTCAGTGAGAGCACCTAGCGTAGTGTGATTTGCATTCAGTTAGGAACATTGAAAATCATATTACCAATTAAGAGCGCCAAGCATAGTACCAGTTGCACTTACCTGAGGAACATTGAAATCAGACTTTCAATTAAGACCGCTCAGCCTAGCCTCGGTTCAATTACATAAGGAACACTGCATGTGACGTTCAATGAGAGCGCCTGGCATGGCGCCATTTGCAGTAATCGAGGAACATAAAATCAGACTATCAATCATAGCGCCTCTTGGTAAAAACAATCACTGTCACCATTTCCTACAGAGGGCATCTGCCCTATCGGCACTGATAAGTAGTGCCCCTGAATCTAAAAGCCTCTTGCCTCTGCCCATGATGGGCAGAAGGCCAAGACCGACGTAACTGTGAGCCCGGCAGGTGTCCCTCACCATCTCTTCCTGACTGTTGATGGTTTGTGCCCGAACCTAGACGAAGAGGATTTTTAGCTACTCACATGACCCTTCCGTCATTACTGCTAACAACCTGGCCGACACTTTACTGTCCATGTTGTCACTTTTCATTGGTGTCTGCTGCTCAGCATAGCATTGCTAAGCACCTGCTTTGAACAACTAAAAATTGCCGCTCTTTGCAGACAGAGAGCAAGCTACAGGGCAAGCGTTCACTGAGAGAATAACATAGCAAAATATGCTTGGGCCTAGCAGTATTACGCTACTGCACAATGTTGTAATGCCGCTGCCCAAAAGGCAGTTCAGTGACGCACAATCCTTTGTCGTTTTTTCCTAAAAATCGCCCAGTATCCTGAAACTTACCCCGGTTAGCGAGGCAACACAAATTATAATTACTCTTGGGTTATCTGGTTAAATTGTGTTTACGAAAGTCACTGGTGCCTGTGCACAAAAACAGCCCGGGATTAGAAATCTGGCAGGAGGCGTGCGGTTTTCAGCGGTGCCATCACGGACCATAAACGAGGGCAGTAAACAGAGGACTGTTGGATTGTCTAAAATGAAGCAAGGAGACCAGGTTCAGAAAAACCAACAAAACACCAGCAAGGGGCACAAAGTGCGTACTGGCTGGAACTCTGATGCAGAACATGTTACCATCAACTAAACCCCTGCATATCCAACATTGGCAGTTTTTGCCACTATTTAAACCAACATGTATTTGCCAGACTCACGTTCACCAGAGGGCATCCTGGCACTGAATAACAGATGTTTATTGTTACCCAACACAGTGGTACTCAACCTCAGAAGGATAAAAGGCTGAAAGAACCCACCGGGATTTGAACCTGCGACCAAGAGATCAAACACAGGCCCCTATAGTGGACACAGACCCAACTCAATATTGAAGGCAGCTGCAGCTCATTAATATTGTTGCACAATTACTCTGAGACCCCTCCTGTTTCTTTTATGAGATCCTGATTTTTATCTAAAAGAAACTTTTATAAATGCTGCACGAACAACACTTCTCTGCAGCATGTTTATACTGGGCTCTCATAAGGCACCCTCAGGAGATAAAAGGAACACAGCCTTTAAAATATCTGCTTTAAAATTATTCACGGACATCGGGCCAGACTCTGCCGAAACAGAGCTTGTTCTATGAGGGTGCCCCCTGACCGGTTGTGGGCCAAAGCCCACTTTCTATGCATGAAAAACGCATCTGGGCTAATGCTTGTGTGGAGCGTCTATTCGCTCTACAAAATCCACGTGTTGTACATGCTCACATGCAACAAGGGATTTAGGCATCTGATGACAAGATCGCGTACATGGAAATCTTGTATCTAGAAAATGGCCCAATTCTTTACTTATGGTGAACCTGAGATCCTACTGTGCTCCAAGCTGCCCTGAGGTACTTGGCATTGCTAAATCAGGCCACGCCTGTAGTTGTCGTATGGCTGCCCAGCCCAACACAAAAAGTGGTTTTCCTCTCCCAAGTGCTGAGCCACGGGAAAACGAAGCCTCGGCATAGCTAAATACATGTAAGGTCCCAAAGGCGAGACCGATAGTATTACACATGCTTGCTAATTACAGCTTGCCCTGAGACTTGGCAACAAATAATACAAGTACCTAAATGGTACAGTTTGCAACTGCGTTAAGGAAATTGAACAATACAGTTTATGCCCCAAACATCCAAAGTTCTCAAATTTCACAGCACGGCGATTACATTATGCAGGATATTTCTTCATTAAGGTGAACTTCGGAAACTTTAGCCGCAGCGCCACCTAGTGTTAAGAAATGTGCTTTTTAGGTCTCGCCTGAGACAGCGCTTTAGCGCTGCTCTCGCGAGAGCTTTTGTAAATGGGGGATCTGGAAGTGCAAACGAGTGCTTTCAGGCCTCCAAATACAGTGCATGTGCGCCGGCCGGGCGCGCGCACCATTTGGAGGCCTGAAAGCACTCGTTTGCTTTCACTTTCGCGGGCCGCACGGCAGTAAAGATCGGCAGTAAAGATTGCAATCTCTTTGTTCCCAGCATCAATGCCTTTTATTTGTGTTTTCGTTTTTCAAACATAAATAAAAGGCATTGTCATTTACAATGCCAATAGCTTAAACTCGCGTAAATGCGAGACCTATTGCATTGCAAATGCTTGTTAACGCTGGGGCTCAAACACGGAATCCCAGCTCCGCAATCTGCAGCTCTGCCGGCTGTGCCACGTTCTCTCGCTAGACTAGCTCCTAACGCCAGCCCGTGCCAGGGATTCCGTGGTCTGCCCAACCATGGGGGCACTAGCGTCTGTTTTGTGAATGCGGGGGCCAAGGTTTCTTGCAGCCTAGCTGAATACAGAACACAACTACTTGAAGTTTGCCTATTCAAAAAAGCAATAACACTTCGATTTTCTCTGATTTGACAAACCTTCACGAGAAAGGCTCCGTATATACAGGCACACAACAAACAACTATGGAAAACATAGCTTTCTGCATTTTGACCGATTCCACTAATTGCCATTACAGGAAACAACTCTAGCATGGCCAGGTCCTAAGACTCAGACACAACTGGAGCAATATAATATACACGTCTTCAACAGACAAGCTGATCTTTGAGCGACAAACTAAAAGAATGTGATTATCTGGGTGTCATTATTAAGATGACATGGACGGGGCACGCCATAATAACAGGGAGGCCCTCATAGATTCCAACAACAGGCAGGCTGAAAACCCAACCTATTTAGGCATCAACAAGTAAAATGCGGTGGGAGTTGGAGCATACATAATTCGCCCACCGACCGCTACCAGAACAAATGCGAAGAATGGGAAAAACATGCCCGGGGAACTTACCCACTATCAACAGGGAGGCCCTCATAGAAAGAAAACTAGTTGCACAACCCAACCACTATTGTGCACAGATGTGAAAAAACAGGCGCAGCAACAAGTAGAAACGCGGCGGGAGCATTTATAATTCGCTCCCCGACCGCTACCAGAACTAGCGCGAAAAAACGTGCAAAACATCCCCGGGGAACTTATCAACTATCCACTGCCCTTGTGCCCACGGCAGCCTTTGGCAGGGCAAAACAAAGTGCCACAGGGGGCCGCAGCGAAGGAACACTGCTCCAACGTTGACAAGGCTGCCCACCATGCCGCAGGGCCTCCGGCTGGAATCCTCCTCCATTTGCCGTTGTCCGCTCCTCCCCGGGACCAAAGCTCCTCCGCCACTCCTGCGCTGCAGAGACCAGTTGCTCGCTCCACTGCTACGAGACTGCAAACCTGTAGAGGAAACAAAAGAGAAAACAAATTACGGGCCGCTGGTGGCCCGGGTGCTGTGCCTGCGGGGAGCAAAGAACAAGAGACTGTTTCGCTCCTCGCACCCCCCTTTTAAGGGGATGCACGGACCGTGCCGGACTAAACCGGTCATACCCCCAAAGTTGGGCGCCCTAGTGAACCGGAAGCACTTTGGTTCACGCCCCTCCCTACACCGCCTATGGGACCCTCACAGAAGGTGGGAGTGCTCCCACCTCCTCCTAGCCCCCGGGGACCGGTGCAACCGCCATAATGGCGGCGCGCGCTATTCTAGCGCTCCGCCTTGCCCAGGATCATCCCTCAGCCCCACCCTCTTCAACATGTACATGACCCCTCTGGCCAATACCGTCAGATCGCAAGGACTCAACACCATCTCCTAAGCCAACGACACCCAATTCATCTTCTCGCTGTCAGAAGACCCCTCCCCCACCAGAGCCAATTTCCACAGAAGTATGATGAACATCGCTGACTGGATGAAAGACAACTGTCTTAAGCGCAACACAGAGAAGATGGAAGTCCTCATCTTTGGAATTAACACCTCGCCATGGAACGACACATGGTTGCCTGCTGAACTCAGCCCATTGCCCGCCCCGCCAGATTACACCCGCAACCTCAGCATCATCTTGAACAGTAAGCTATCTATAGAGAAACAGGTAAACACAGTACCATCTGCCTGCTTCCACACACTACGCATGCTCTGCAAGATCTTCAGGTGGCTCCCAGTCAACCCCGGAAGAACCATCACGCAGGCCCTCATCACCAGCAGACTGGACTACTGGAACACACTCTACGTAGGAATCGCTGAATGCCTCCTGAAGAGACTACAGATAATACAAACCTCAGGAGCAAGACTCCTATTCGACCTCCCCTGACAGACCCACATCACTTCTCACCTCAAGAACGGGGGTTTGAGGACAGGGATTGGGTGAAATTCAGGGAACGGAGGGGTCCGTTGGTGCGCTCTGGAGTAGGAGAAGATAAGAAGGAGGTGTTAGCCCCCCATCCCATCTGCATGTCTCAACAAATAAATCTCTACTTTGGTGGCAGGGGGCAGACGGCCCAGGTGACTGTGGCTATATAGCAAGTCCAGCAACTACTGGTCCTCCATCATAATTCTCTCCACTGAGAATGCAGGGTCTTTCTGAGGATTGTACCAATATTCATTAATGTTGAAGAGGTGGGAAGCTGCGCAATAAGCAAAAATGTCAGCTGTTGCTATCGACAAAACTGCTCGAGAAATGCGTTCACACACAGCTCTGCGACCACATCGAGAAATTTCAGCTCGTAGACCAACATCAGTCAGGTTTTTGATAGGCCTGGGCGAAAATTTCGTTCCGTTCGCGGAAATTGCGATAATTTGACATTTTTGTGTTCCGCGGAGAGCGCGAAAATGTCAACATTTCCAGTTTCCGCAGCTTGGCGATAATTTGTTTCTTGCTCGCGCTGTAAAATAATACATTCTCGCGCGCGCGCGATCGCCTTACCTGAATCCCTGCGTTCGCCGACAAGTTTTCTTGATCCGGTCGCGTTCTCCATGAGATGTTGTATTGTTTTTAGCCATTTGCGCTGTCTCGCGACAGTTCGCGCCCGCAGTGACGTCATGCGTCGCGCGATCACGTCTTTCTTCTCGCGATCATGCACCGCGAGACAACTAAAAACAAGATGGCCGCGCCCGCAAGCAGCCACATGGGTAAGTTGGCGACCCGCAACCATGCAGAAAATCTCGCGAACATGCGGGAAAAAAACTTCCGCATCTTCGCGATATTTCCGCTTGTTTGCGATAATTTTAAACATTATCGCGATAATTTGCGAAAGTTAATTTCGCAAATTCCGCCCACCCCTAGTTTTTGATAAGGGCATATCACAGAAACAGCTCTAACTCACATTGTTGATGACGCCTTGAGAGCTCTTGACCAAGATACGCCTTGTCTTCTAATTCTTCTGGACTTGTCCTCTGGTTTTGACACGATCAAACATGATAACAGACAGACAGAGAGACGCGTCACGGCTCTCAGGCGGTCCTCTGTGTACGTGTATTCTTACTATTTGCACTGTGAAGCGGCACCTGATTTTTAATTGTTTTTATCTTTGGTAAAACTGCTACCTCATTGTTTGAATGTACTAAGGAAGTCAGTCTTTTCCATGTAGGCACCTTGCCCTAAGTACAACTTTAAAAGCACTTCCGCCTTAGTAACGCGGTCTAGTGCTGGGAGGGAGTCGTCAGCTGCTGCGCAGCAGAGCTGATTGGTTGGCGGGCGGAAGGGGACGGCTTCATTAGGACGCTGGAGTGGACGCGCAGCGGACAGACAGAGAGACGCGTCACGGCTCTCAGGCGGTCCTCTGTGTACGTGTATTCTTACTATTTGCACTGTGAAGCGGCACCTGATTTTTAATTGTTTTTATCTTTGGTAAAACTGCTACCTCATTGTTTGAATGTACTAAGGAAGTCAGACTTTTCCATGTAGGCACCTTGCCCTATGTACAACTTTAAAAGCACTTCCGCCTTAGTAACTGGGAGGGAGTCGTCAGCTGCTGCGCAGCAGAGCTGATTGGTTGGCGGGCGGAAGGGGAAGGCTTCATTAGGATGCTGGAGTGGACGCGCGCAGCGGGCGCGCAGCAGGCACGCCGAAGGCGCGCTTAAGGCAAACCCGTCTGCCCCGTCTGCGCCCTGCAGGGACCAGGGGCCACAAACCCTGGCCCAAAAATGTTGAATTCAGA
Source organism: Triturus cristatus (assembly GCF_964204655.1). Classification (NCBI taxonomy): domain Eukaryota; kingdom Metazoa; phylum Chordata; class Amphibia; order Caudata; family Salamandridae; genus Triturus; species Triturus cristatus. Next base: position 746,497,925 of record NC_140583.1, read on the forward strand.
AAAAGAACTGTGGTCCTTTGCCACAGGCAATTGTGTTCTTAAGCCCTCCATCATTTCTATATTGGAAACCGAAAACATCCTGAGGAATCCCGGGATAGTCCCCGCCCCTTTGTCCGGACCCTTAGCTCACCTTGCGCCCACGTCAGGGAAGCCATTGGGCTTGAAAGTGGCGGTCCTGAACACAAGATCTGTGCATAAACACCATCTAGAGATTTTTACGCTCCTTCAGGAGGGGGATATTGATATCCTGTCTTTAACAGAAACTTGGATGGGGACGCATCAGCCCCCGATATCATTTCGTCTCTGCCAGGGAATTTTGATGCCATATGGCACAATAGGCAAGACAATAGAAGAGGGGGGGGGGAAATCTTATAGATACCCTTCAGAGGTCACCCTCACACATTTCGGAAGGGGGGCATACCAATATTGACATAGCCAGCCAATCCCTTAGTAACACTCTTCAATCAGCAATTGACCATTTAGCTCCGGAACGTAGGGAAAGAACAAAATCCAAACGCAAGGGGGCTCCTTTGTTCAATGAAGCTCTGCGCGTTAATAAGCAGAGCTTGCGTAAAGTGGAGAGACAGTGGAGGAAAGCCTATAACTCCTCCAATCTAATCCTTTACAAAACTGCACTAGCCCTTTATAAAAAAGCTATTATCACTAGGAAGGCTGAATACTATGAAGCTCGGTTAATAGAAGCCCATAATAAACAGAAGGAAACTTTTAAGATCCTAAATGAGCTTAGCAAAAAAGTTGTTGCCAAATCAACTCCAATACCTTTTGACGTCAACAATCTACAGACTTTCTTTCTCAAGAAGGTGGCAGATATTCTTCACGACATCAACAAAACTACTATCACCCTGAGCATCCAGAAATTGGCTTTGCCTTCCACCTCATCAGCTCAATCCCTTACTAACTTTCCTCCTCTGAATTTAGAAACTTTGGAAACATTGATATATAAAACCAAATCTGGTTCACCGGCCGATCCTTGTTCCCCTAGGTTTTTTCAGATGGCTCTCCCAGCTTTGGATCACCAGATTCTCACACTTCTAAATGATTCCCTCGCTACTGGCCAAGTACCCTCCAATGTGAAGGTGGCTAGAGTCATCCCCTTACTAAAAAAGCCTGGAGCAGACAAGGCTGAGCTGAAAAATTAGAGGCCCATCTCTCAACTCCCTTTCTTAGCAAAAGTCATGGAGCAACACGTCTTGAAAACACTATCTGGCTTCCTTGAACAATTTGAATTACTCCATCCACGCCAGGCCGGTTTCAGGGCCCACCATAGTACAGAGTTAGTCATGCTTTCTGTACTTGACGATATCAGATTAGAAGCTGATAATAAAGAGCCGAACGCCTTGATACTCTTGGACCTCTCCGCGGCGTTCGATACGGTCAGCCATTCTATACTACTGACTCGACTGGCAGACCTAGGATTTCGAGGGTCTGTCTTCAACTGGTTAAAATCCTTTTTATCTGGACGCTCGCAGAGGGTCCAACTCGGTGACTATATATCGGACAGGGGTAACATCCTTTGCAGTGTTCCGCAGGGCTCTGCATTATCTCCACTCCTTTTCAATATATACTTGCAGCCCTTGGTGACCGCCCTGTCCAAGATGGATTGCCAAGTCTTCAACTATGCAGACAACACCCAGCTTATCCTGACGATTGACAACTCGTCCCACGCTCAAGAGACAGTCCAAAACATCCTAAGATTCACTACCAACTGGATGACTGTTAACTCCTTGAAAATTAACCCAGACAAAACTTAGGTTCTCGTCATTCCAGCAAATAACAACCCTTGGAGTTGCTTGTTTTGGCCCAAAGAACTCGGGGCCCCTCCTAGTCCATCACCATTTGTGAAAAGTCTGGGTATTAAGATCGACTCAGAACTCGCTATGAGTCACCAGGTGCTCTCGGTGGTAGGTACATGTATCGGCATTCTGAGACAACTGAGGAAACTGGTTCCTCTTTTGTCAGTTCCTTCGATGAAGTCCATAGTTTCGGCTACTATCCTTTCGCGCCTCGACTATGGGAACGCGCTTTATTTGGGGCTTCCCCTGAAACTTATGAATCAACTTCAGGTGGTACAGAATGACGCTGCTAGATTGATCTTCAGCCTCCCTAGGAGGACCCATGCTTCACCCCTGTTACGTAAGCTGCACTGGCTGCCTGTTAGACAGCGTTCAAAATTCAAAGGACTGTGTATTGGTCACAAAGCCCTCTATGGTCATGCCCCCGGTTACATAAGGGAGCGTCTTGTCAAATATGTGCCAGGGCGAGTGCTTCGCTCTGCAGAAGCCTTCCAGCTAGTCTGCCCTCGGAGTAACTTGGTTACCAAGGGTGGACGAGCTATCTCAGTTATCCTGCCACAACTTTGGAACCAGCTCCCGGATACTTTACGAAAGGAACCCGGTTTGTTCCCTTTCCAGAAGCTGCTAAAAACTCTGCTATTTAGAGACACACTTTAAGTTACTTGCTACCACGATTGTCCTATCTGCCCGATTGCAACTTCTCTTCTGTCAAGCGCTAAGAGACCTGTCGGTATATATGCGCTATATAAAAGCAAACTACAAATACAAATAACTTGATTAACCTTCTCCAATATAGGATGAGGTTATCTGGCCCTGTCCTAAATTGGTTCTCCTCTTCCCTGAATAACCGAACACAAAGAATCAAAGTCAACCAATCTTTGGCTGCCAGAACCTCGGTCTCTATTAGGGTGCCTCAAGGATCTGCACTCTCGCCCTTGCTCTTTAATCTATTCATGGATCTAACTGCCATTCTGAACGATTCAAACATTCAGTACCACATGTACGCGGATGTACACTCAACTGTATTTGAAGATGTCTTCTTCAGATGAAATTCAAACTCTTGATGGAGCGCTTAAAAAAACTCAACAATGGCTAACACATAACCACCTGTTACTTAATTCCCTCAAAACAGAATTTCTCCTGATTACCCCTCGCAACCACGAGGCCCAACGCAAAACTGGATCGAAAAAATCTCCGCACTTAACTGCACCCCGCATATGGTGGACTCTGCTTGCTTTTTTGGTGTTACCCTGGGCAAATTTCTAAACATGCAAGGTCACATCAGTGCCACCATTAAGAGTGCCAATGAACAGCTCAACACTCTTAGGAAAATCAAACCTTTCCTACCTCTCGAGGACATCCAGTCAGCAGTCTAATCCTTAGTTATCTCACGAGTAGAATATAGATTGGTGACCCTAGCTGGGCTTCTTAAATCTAGGTTAGCTCCACTAAGAGCTACTCTGAACGCCTCCACCAGACTAATCACAGGCGCCAGAGAGCATGATCATATCACACCTGACTTAATCCAGTTTAACTGGCTTCCCATTGAAGCAAGGATCCGCTTCAAGATAGCCTGTCTGACACATAAAGCTATACACTTCAATAGCCCCGTTTACCTGGCAAAAAAACTCTAGCTCTCCGGATCAAGGCGAAACTTAAGAAGCTCCAATACCCTTCTACTGAAACCACCGAAATTCAACAAAAAAAGAACTTACAATCACACCTTCTCAGGGCTGGCTCCAAGAATTTGGAATGCCCTTCCAACGGAGATCAAAACCAACCCCTCGACTGCTTCATTATAAAAACAGGTCAAATGGCTACTGTTCAAAGAACTTCATCAGCAGTAGCCTCTATGTCATTTGCTAGACACTTCCCTCTCGTGCTTGACAATCATTTTTACTTAGTGTGTTGAAATGTATGCTTGACAATTATTTTCACTTTGTGCTTTAAATATGTGCTTGACAATCATTTTTACTTGGGCTTTAAAATGTATTTTGTCATTCTTTGGAAGTAGATCGATGCTAAAACTGCTAATCGGCCCCATTTAGTTGGGCTTTTACCTGTTTGTCCTTTTGCTACCTCTTCTTCCCCTAGCACCCATATTTACTTTTCTGTTTCAGGTTACTCTCATGTTGCTTTATTGTATTGTACTTATACTGTTTAGTCACATCAACGATAGTTTTCCTCTTTGTATAGTGCTCTGATACCTGTCTGGGTCTTGTCCGCGCTTTATAAAACTTTTCACATAAATAAATAAATCCCGCCACAGTAGGTGAATTGAGTACATGTTCGCAGTGCGATGCACGTAGCCCCACCGCCCCACAAGAAGGTACCAAGGAGTGTGTTAATTTGCACAAACTACGATTGAGGGACACTATATGGGAAATTCTGAAGCCTATATAACATCTGTGGTAATGGGACCATCTTAAAGATGGCAGACCTGCCATAGAGGGAAGAGGGAACCAGACCTGCACCTCGTCTCTGATTTTGGGTATTAGAGGATTTATGTTGCGTGCCCAGGACACCGCCTGTTCAGTGGACACAAAAACACCCAAGTACGTAAAACCATCAAATGCATGTGTGAACTGTGTCACCCACATGCCCCGCCCTTGATCACCGCAGACCGGGAAAAGTATGGACTTGGACGGATTTGTGAATAGACCCTATGTTTCCCCAAACAGTCTAGGATCTGCAAGATCCGTGGGCCCGTAAACCCCGAGTTTGTAAGGAAAAACAAGACATCCTCTGCATACAGTGCAATCCTATCCCACACTTCTTCGGACCATTGAATCTCGTCGCATCGAGTTTGCCAATGGTTCTATCGCAAGTGCGAAAAGAAGCGCGAACAGGGGGCATCCTTGTTGCATGCCCCTACTAATGGGAAAAGGGGCCGACACAGCCCTGGCGACTTGCACAGAAGCAGAGAGATCCGTGTAGAAGAGGTGAGTGTAGGATATGAATCACGGGCCAAGGTTTAGGGCCTGTAGGAGGAGGAATAAGTACTCCCAGTCCAGCTAGTCGAAGGCTTTATCATTATCCGTAAGCTGGACCGCCGCAGGGTGTCTCAGCCTCGTTACCATAGCTAGGGGGTTGTGTACTCGCCTGATGTTGTGGGGCGTGGACCGTCGTGGTATGAAGCCGGATTGGTGTGGGTGGACCAGTTCCGCATTATGCGGTAGGAGACGATTGGCAAGGATCTTACCCAAGAGTTTGCCTCAAAGTTTAATAATGAGATGGGACGATAGGAAGATGGATCGTCTGGGGGGGGCGGCCTGGTTTAAGGAATACTACAATTTCGGCGTGCCGCCAATTAGGTGGGAGAATCCCCAGCTCAAGAGACCCTGTAGTGCTCCAAGGAGATGAGTATTCTTTACTAGACTTAACACAAGACCAAAAACGACAAAAATCCACAATACTGTAATCAATAATAATTCTTCAAGATGGTAGAAATAGTTAAAAAATATGTTATTCACTTAAAAGCAGTCTTTAGCAACAGATAACCCCAACTGGAGTTATCACGACATCGAAGTCAAAGAGATCCCAAAGTACTGCGCCGACCGCGAGGTGCACGGCGTCGGCCCCAGAGTCAAAACAGCCCCACAAAGAACAGTACCTTGGAAAAGCGAAAACAGACAGCTCACGGAGCCGGGGAGGTGCGGCGTCGTTGGCGCTGCGGCGTCGGTTCCTTGCTTCGGGGGAGATGATGCGTCGGGACCTGGATGCTTGCGCAGGCAGGGGAGGTGTCTTTCCTGACCGGAACGGAGGTGACGTCACGATGGCACCGAAACCACGGTTCCGTACGATGTCATCATGTCGATGATCGGCTCCACGATGATGTCGGCTTCGGAGTCGATGCGGCACAGGAGCAGGCGTCGAGCTGGTGTCGCAAGTCGGAGCAGCACTCACGGCTATGGCAGGCTTACGATGTTGTTCGCTGGCGTCAATGTGGCACGGCGGCCGGCGTCGGGTCTATGTTGCAAGTCGGAGCAGCGCTCACGGCTTCGGTGCAGAAAACGGTGTCATTCGCTGGCGTCGGTGTTCCAAAATTCCCTCTGTAGCAACTAGAACAGCAAGTTCCAGATGCAGGCAAACAGAAGGGGTGAACTCTGGTATCGCTGAGACTTCAGTCAGGAGGCAAGCTCAAATCAAGCCCTTGGAGTAATGTTCTGCAAGATGATGAACGTTCTTTAAAAGTTCCTTCTCCTCTCCTTGGCACTGAAGATACCACTGTAGGCCATCCCAGCAACACAGCACACCGGCAGGGGGGTAGTCCAACTCCTACAGTTTCCTTTGGTTCTTCTCCTTGGCAGAGTTTTGTCTTGTTGTTCCAGAAGTGATCTAAAGTTCTGGGGTCTGGGTCCCCCCTTTTACACTCAGGCAGAGAGGCCTTTGCCTAGTCCAAACCAGTTCTGGTCAGTCCTGAGCACTCTGTTGACAAGACTCCTTCTTTCCTTTCACAGTGTAGGCCAGGGACATCAGACTCACCCTGTCTCCTGGAATCCCCAGCCCCTGTCACTCAAACTCCAGACAAGGAATACACAACCTAGCAGAGGCAGGCTTGGATAGTTAGGCAAGAAAATACCTACTTTCTAAAAGTGTTTTTTTCAAACACAGAATGTTAAAACCAACTTCACTAAAAGATGTATTTTATCATTCTGAGTTCAGGCATACTAAACTCGAATTTCTACCTAGTTCCCTGAGTCAGTTAGGATTATAAGATGTTATAATCAAACTACCCACTCTGGCCTCTGGGCAACAGGTAGCCTTGCAATAGTGAAAAATAAAAAAGGCTGTAATTCACTATTAGGACATGTCACACACACCAGGGCATGTCCTACCTTATACTTACAATGCACCCTGCACTTGGGCCTACCATAGGGGTGACTAATATGCGGAAAAGGGAAGTTTTAGGGACTGGCAAGTGGGTGCATTTGCCCAGTCAACATGGCAGTACCAGACTGCACACAGGCTCTGCAATGGCAGGCCTGAGTCACACTTTACAAGCTCCTTCTGTGGGTGGCACAACCAGTGCTGCAAACCCACCAGCAGCATTTGATTTACAAGCCCTGGGCACACATGGTGCACTCTACTAGGGTCTGACAAGTAAATCAAAAAACCTATCATACAATCACTAACCAATGCATCAATTTAACAAAGGGAGGACTTGCACTGTGGCACTGAATAGCAGTGGCACAGTGCCCAAAGCATCTAAAACCAGCAAACAGTTAAAAAACAGAGGAGGCAATCAGAAAAAAATGGAAGGGAGACTCAGGTCTTACAGGAACACATTAGGGCCCGGGGCCCGGCCCGGGCACATGGCGTGGAAGTTGGTGGTGAGCTCTTCTAGTGTGACGGGGCGTCCATTTGATTGTGTGTGCTATCTGAAAGTGGTTTCGGCGGTATTTGGTGTAGAAATTCCCATATTGAATCTGGAGATAGACGTTCCCCCTTTTTTGTACAGGTCGGTGTAGTATGTGGCAAATGCGTGGGCCACCGCGTGGGGGTTAGTGCAGAGAGTGCCATCTGTTCCCCGAAGTATTGGTATGGGGGCCTGTGCTTGTGCAGCTTGTCACAGACGATGCAGTGTCTTGCTTGACTTGTCACCCCACTGATATATCCGATGTTGCGTCGCCTGCAACGCCTGTTGAGCTTCATTTGTGAGTAATTAGTGGATCTGTTGTTGAAAGAAAAGGAGCTGATGGCGGGCCTGATCCACATCCCTGGCCCGCATCCCATCCTTGAGAGCTAGCTGATGAGACTCCGAACCCACAATTTGTGCAAGGCGTTGCCACTTCGCCCCTGCACAGTAACTGATATCGACAACACGTATAGTGGGTTTGAGGGTCTCCCATAGAGCTATAGTTGAGGGCGTGGACTCAGTGTTTAACGCAAAGTAGTTTGATGCAACCTGGTGGAGGGTTGCAGTGTATTTGGGGTCCCTTAAGTGCCATGGTGACATTCGCCAGCAGAATTGGGATAACTGAAGTCCTATGTGTAGAGTAAGTGTCACTGGCGAATGTTACGAGAGTCCCCGTGGGAGATAGACATGGACGCGACCCGGTGGACAAATGGCAATGGGAGAAACATGTAATCAAGCCGGGATAAGGACCCATATGTAGGTGAGAAGAAGGTGTAGTCGGTGTCGGTTGGATGGTATGCCCTCCACACATCAGACCAGCCCAGAGAGGCTGCTAGGAGACATAGCTTGGATTCACCTGTGACCTGTTTAGGGTCACCAGGGCGCCCCCTGTTGATATGGTGCATGGTGTCATTCCAGTCCCCTCCCATCACTGACAAACCATCAGGCAAGGTCCACACAGTCCTATGACTTTCTCCGTGAATGTATGTCCGAGTGGTGAGGGGGGAGTGTAAAAACTGTCTAGAACCAGGTACTCCCCATATAGTGTGCCAGCAACTGTGGTGTATCTCCCGCTAGAATCCAGCCATGTTTGAGCACACCTAAAGGGAATTCTGCGATGGATAAGGATGGCTGTACCCCGTGACCATCGGATGAACCCAGAGTGAAATATTTGGTCGAATCCATAGCGTGCCAGGCAGGGCGCTCTATTGCCCATCATGTGGGTCTCTTGTATCAGCAGTATATCAACCCCAAGTCTCTTGGCTTGTTTTAACACTGCTGCCTGCTTGATTTTATCTAGCATCTCCCGTACATTCCAGGTTACTACTCAAATCTTACCAGAGTGAGCTATCTGTGTATCTGTCATAAATAAATCTTGGGGAATGGTAGTATACATGAGTGTGGTGTGTGGAAGCAGGAAGGCGCCCATGCCTGTGTCTAGCCATTAACAGATTTAAACCATATAACATGAACATCCCTAACCCCCTTCCCCCATACCTAGAGGAACTTGAAGTATCTGTCACGGTGGGGGCTTTCACGGGACCCCAAAGTTGGATCCGGGAGGCCCCACACCAATGGAGCCCCAAAAACCCCATCTTCCCATTCATCAGTCTTTAGAGCATGCGGATGGAGCTCGTGAGGGCCTACCATGAAATTCAGTTTCCCGCACGTAGTTTGATCCCAGAACTGTCAAGGCACATTCTTAATATCTGATTCTAACATGAGAGAAGAGAGGAGTGTAGTATAGAAGAGAGACAAAAGGGGGAGATACGAGAGATTTTAACCAGACAAATTATGAGTCTTCTACTTGTGTCTGGGGGCGCCAGTTCAATCGCCATCTGTGTCTCCGCTTCGATTAATGTTTCTTTGCGCGGCTCTGTCTGGTGCTCTGAGAGGAGTCCGATTACAGCGTAGGCGGAGTGTTCCGCCTGAGTGAGGTAGTTTCATCTGTCCATTTGAAGACCTCTTCTGGGGTGTTAAAGAATATAGTTTTGGACATATATATGACTCGTATTCGTGTGGGGTACAGCAGCATGTATTGGATGTTGAGATCTCTAAATTTGCGCTTGGCGGCCACAAAGGATTGACGCTACTGTTGCATGAGACGTGTATAGTCTGGATCAGTTTATCTTTATGGCCCCGGGCTACTGTAAGACCGCATCCCCGTCTGCGTAGTTCAGGAGCTTGGCGATGATCGGATGGGGCTGCTCTCCAGGGGGAGGCCTCCTAACCAAGGCTCTATGGGCTCGTTCTACAACAAAACATGGAGAGAGGGACCCATCCGGCATCAATGAGCGCAGCCACTGCATTAGGAATTTTGTCATCGAGGACCCTTCACAATCCTCGGGGAACCCCACAAAGCGTTGCGGGCAGCCCTCTGCATCCTCAACTATCGTAGCAAGTTCTTAAGTGATGACAGTTAGGCAGTTGACTTTTTATTGTAAGGTTATAACTGTGTCTTCCAGGACTGACACTCGAGTCTCCGCTTCATTAATCCGGTCTACTGCTTTGCGAAGGTCCTGACATAGGAAAGAGAATTCTGTGCCCAGTGCACCAATTTTAGCGTTTCACATGTTGCGGGATTGCGTAATCGCCACCAACAGGGCTGCATTATCCGCGATTGGGTCTCCCCCATCAGAACCGTAATGCTGCGCCGGTGAAGGCTGTCGTGTATTGGTCCAGAGTGCTCTGCTGCGTCGAAGACGCGGGCTCTTTGTCCTTTGCCATAGTGACTATGATGGTAGATCTCTACAGCCGACCCACCTGGGCGGAGGTCCCCAGACAAAGCTGTCGTGACAGAGTGGGAGAGGGGGGACCAGTAATCGGCCCTCACTGACTCAGCCTGTCCTGGGCAGCAAGCCGCACCGGGGCTATCACGGCAGCTTCCACCACCCAAGGACCGACTGCAAGTGGACCCTCTAAGAGGATCTCACCAGCTGGACCACCAACTCCCGGTAATTCCCCCTCATCCTGTAGGTAGTTAGTCCGTGGCAATGCCAAGGGCAGCCCCCCTGGCGCTCTCCCTGTGATGTCCCTGTGGCCAGCAGCCGATCGGTCAAGCCCAAACGCACCGCCCTTGGAAGATGGCCCTCCTTCGACAGCCACAGGTCCTTAGGCCCGATAGCCGCGTGCCCATGGGTGGGGCCAGTTGCACCAAACGCCCCAAAATATTTCAGGGCTTTCCACTTCCCCCACTGCTGCCAGAATGCCCCCCCCCCCCACCAGGCTACAGCGACTCACTGCTCCCTCGGATCAAAGTCAGCCGCCCGCCCTGCTCTCATGCCCGGCTCCACTCGATGTACTCCGCGGGCCAGCCGGCCCACCGGGAGGCGGCATCCTCCAGCAGCATCCCCAGTCCAAGGGGGCTTCCCTGCTGACGCCCGCCGAGCATCAGTTGAGGTCTTCTCTTCGGGGAGCTGCCTATTCCCGGCCGCCGAGCTCACCCACAGGCCACGTAGCAGCCTGCCCCCATGGCACCCCCGGGACCGCCGTTATTTCCCAGCAGCCACCCACCCTGCTGAAGGCGGCCAATACAGCACCATGCACCGCTCCACTCAGTCCGACCCAGCCGATGGGGAGGCGCCGGCATCTGCCCGGCAGGCCCACTTAGGCACGTCACCAGCTGTTAGGGCACGCTATCCGGGGGCCACAGCTCTGTTGTCAGCGCACATCACACCCCATAGTCTCTGATCTGCTATTGGTCTAGTCTGGGCACCAGATATGGAGAAATAGGAAGGATTTTGACGGGTATTTAGCACGCTGGGCCAGAGGGCTCTAGCAGTCGTCCGCCATGTTGGCTCATCCAGCCACGCCCCTCCAATATATATTGAGCCACATTTTTACAAAAAAGTCTGACTACTTTCTTATCCACTTTCTTCCCTCCCACAAACACGAGCTCCTCTAAAGTGTTTTTGTTTATTTGTTGCACTCGCATATTGTGTATCACTAGCTTATTTTTAGAACCAGTGTAATGTTAGTGAAGAGATGCAGGCCATCACATCCACCCCACTCAGAAAATGTATAAGAACCACTGTGCGTGGCACTCTGTCTGCCCTACATCCTGAACATGAATATCGAGAAAAATGAAAGAAAGGTCATGAGCTGGTGGTGAGATGGGGCTGATATGCAGCCTTTTACAGCAAAGGACTAAAATACCAACCACGGGGCACAGACAACTGTATGAATTGTCTAGAATGTTTCTCAAAACTGCTTATAACCAGCCTAAACAGTACACTACAGATTCCCTGGAAAGTAGGAAACTTTCAAACTGTGCTTTAGGGACTAATGCGCTAGATACGTTAATGTTGAAGTATGACTAGCAAGAGCTGTTAAAGTATGTGGTCATTCTAAATATGCGGCAAAGCCGAAACCAGCCTCACGAATGTCCATTGTGATCATTGCAAAACAATTGGTGAAATTACGATAATCTCCGATATTGTAATTTTACCCATAGGTGCCCCTGTGAATGCTACAGTAATTTACAGAACAAGCGAGTCCAGCATTACTACAAAAACTACTACACACTGCTTCTGTGAAGTGAATGGTACAAATTATCATCCAGGTAAGAGCAGAATATTAACATATGTGAATTAGTGGTTGCAGCTCTTCTTATGCATGCGTGGTTCCATCTGTAATTCCGAAAATCGGCCTTATCATTTATTAAGCTTATTGTCCATGTTTTACTCAATTGAAAGAAATGATTAGCGTGTTCCAGAATATGAATGCATTGTATAACCATACATAAATAGACATCTTACCCCCTTTTGCTAAAATGTTTATGCTTACTTAACAAGGCATTCGTCTTTAACCCCTTCCATGCCCATGACGGAACGGTTCCGTCATGAGCATCGGTTGCGCTGTGCTCATGACGGAACCGTTCCGTCATGGCCCCGCCCGCGCTCGAACCCTTCAGCACCGCGGGGGAATTCCCGCCGCGCTGAAGGGGTTAAAAATTCTTATTAGAGAGTTTAGCCGACCAGCCGAACTCCGGGGCATTTCATCAAGGGCTGAAGATATAATTATCGCCGCTTTAGCGTCCGTTTTTGGGCGAAAAGCGGCGATAATTATATTGCATTATTTGCAAGGACACGCCAGCGCGTGTTTCCTTGATTCAGCTCCCGTTTTGCTCACGCCTCGCTTTGCATCTCTAATGAGATGCAAAGGAGGCATGCCTGGCAAAACACCATGGGAAAATATCGGTATCCCAGCTTCGTAATATCATCAACGAGCAGTAGCGATATTTTAAATCCCGTTAACTATGCCACAGGGTCGTATCACCAAGGCTATCTCTGAAAATGTTATTAATTCTTGGTGATGGGATTTTCTGTACTCCAGTGTTTCAGAACTTCAAATATTTACATAAAAACAGCCTTACTGGACAAGGGTGATTTTGGTTGCAGCATGTACCCTTTCAACATTGAGAATGTTGTCTGTGTTTTAACCTGTATATTTAGCTAGTGGCTGCAAAACCCGAAATTTGAAATGCTCCCCCAGATGGTAAAAATATTTCTTAAACCACAAAAAGGCCTTTCATTTGAGCTCTTCAGAGAGTCACCGTCCAAAGTGTCTGTTCCTGATCAATTGTTAGTTGAGGGGCACAGTGAATGTGCTGTGGTTTCCTTGTGAACCCGCTGGGGATTAACAAATGAAAGCTAACATTATTTAATCGAATATATCTTGCTTTCGGATTAAAACATATTTCCTTTAGTCTTCTCCCTGCTTTGAACTGATTAAGCTATGATTCAACTGTCTCCCTATTTTAATTTGTGTTCAATGTGCTGCAGGGGAGTTCCTTTACCCCTTGACGAACATTGGGGGCTGCGGGGGTTACGCCATCTGCGGTGATGACTGTCGGGTTCAGCGGTACCTGGCAGACTGTCCTTCCTTCTGTGGGCACGTGGATCCACCGAGACAGGTAATTGCTCATTTATAAATCAATGAAAGTGCCTCTTGAGGGACACACATTCACTCAAACTGCAGCCTGCAGTAATGCAGAAAACCTCACGTCATCAATCACGATAGGTCCTGATGCAGTTGGTGCATGCAGAGAAACTGAGATGCAGCTCAGGTAAATGTTTTGTGTTTTCTTCCCTTAGAGCCTTTAACTTTATCTTTTTAGAAATCTTATGTTTAGATATTCTAAAAACTGCAAATCGTTAGGCTATCCAGTCAGGACATTGCTAACAATTACTAGTAATAAAAGTGTATTTTTCATTTTACTGGTTCATACAAAGTGTTAGCGACCTATGGGGCATATAATCAAGACAGGCGATAAAATTATTGCCGCTTTAGCGGCAGAAATCTGCAGCTAAAACGGCGATAATGGGCTTGATAATATGCTCTATGGAATTCCAATAGAAGCTCATGTTAGATGTGAACGACATCTAACCTGAACCTCAATTGGAATTCCATAGAGCATATTATCAAGACCATTATCGCCGCTTTAGCTGCAGTTTTATGCCGCTAAAGCGGCGATAATTTTATCGCCTGTCTTGATAATATGCCCCTAAATAATTAACTCAACGTCGTCCCAAAATGCTTGGGCATGCTCAAAATTCCACATGGCTGTCAGAAACAAAGGAAATCTGTAAGAGTCCCATTTCGGCACAGATGGCAGTCATGGGGGGGTGGGGGTGGATGGGAGGTCAGCTCTTGACACGTTTTCTCTACTCTTGTTAGCTGTAGTGCATGTTTAAACATTCCTGTACTCTGAGCTCATGCTTCGAAATGTTTACTCAACCTGTTGTGAGCTTTTCCTTGGCAAACTGGATGGTATGTACAAAAAAAATCTATAGAACTGCAACAGTTTCAATTCTAGAACAAGAGGTTCCTCTGCCATCTTATACAGGCCTCCAACCCTCATGCTGAGGCATTTCCACTCTCCTTGCTTCACTTTCCTTCCTCTGTACCCATGTGCCACTCCTCTGCTTTTCATGTCCCTCTAGCATTACAGGACTTATTTATTCATTATACAAGAGTTTTGTAAGGCGCTGCATATACACTTTTGGATGTGTCTAATCAGGTAGGGAAGGAGACTATATGTCATAGACTTTGGCCACAGTCCCCGTGGTGCACCGAATTTCCATTAGAAAGTAATTCTGTATAGTTCAATGAAAAAAATTTCTTGCAGGTTCAGCAGTGTTTCATTTCGAAAAAAGTTTGTGCTGGGGCACCATGTTTTGATTAGAAGTCCTTGACTTCTTGGACAGCTCTTGGAATTTGGGGGCGGGGAGGGAGCACCAAGGCTGTACATTATTATTTCTACCTCACTCATCTTTAATTTACCACCAGTAGCGGCTCCTGGAAGGAGATCCCCTCTAGCTCCCCTCTACATTGCGCACGCTGCATTGCCATTTGGCGATGCAGCGTGCGCAGTGTAATTAGTTTTGTTTATTTTTTTATGTACTTACCTTCGTTCTGCCGTATTCCGTGGTTTACTACCCCCCACCCTGCCCCTCCCTCGCCCCGCCTCACCGCCCCGCAGCACTCCCTCCACAAGCCGCTACTGCCTGCCCCTTTATCACACCCTTCCGTATCTCACCCTTTCTGGTCATTTTCAACCCTGCTTTCTTTCTTTGTAACTGTTTTTCCGTCTTTCTCTTTTTTGTTCTTTCCCTCATTTGTATTTTTGTCTCTCTTACTCTGGTGATGTGAATAAATATGTGCCGATTCCACAACGTTTTTTTTAAAAAGGACTAGGGTTCTGTTTAAATGGAGTGGTTGAGTGCATACCAAAGCCTTCATCTCTAGCAAAAGTAATGCATACACAACTACTTTAAATGGACTTTGATGTTGACTGAAGGTTTAAGCTTGTTATTGGTCCATGATGTTGTCATATTCTGATGGATAGAAATGAATGAAGCACCAGCTGTGCATCGACCAAAGAGGAAGAGTCCTACCCAAGTGTGGCTGCCATTTGGGTATTTGACACTGGTCGCTCTTAATGCACTACCACGTACCACTGGGGAAGGTCCTGTTGTGTACAGGGTACATCCTTTTGCAAAACTCTGCAAAAAAAAAAACTGGGTCAGTTGAGACCACGAGGTTCATCTGCTACTGCCACCTCCGAAGCTAGACGAGGGCCACCATCAGAAGCCAGATACTCCTACTTCTGTCTTCAGGATCTTGCAGAGCATCAAGACGCCACTGGACCTCAGCAGTTCTAACACATGACCCACCGACGGCCAAGTACAATTCCAGTGAGACAGAGTGTATTCAGAAAAGCTAACACAGCCATCCATTACCCAGAGGAGTGAGTGAGAGACTATTTGCCCATCGCAAGCCAGAAAGTGACTATATGTCAACAGCACCTTTATTAGCAACTACAGAATGAGGGTAGGGTACAGAGCAGGGGGCCCCTTGAAGCATACTGGACTCACTTCTATGCATTTAGTATCTGGGACATTGTTTTAATTTGCAGAAGGAGCTTGAGTGTATCCACCCATACGGTTGCAAGAAAACTCAAAGTCATTGCTTCTATTGTGCACGTTTTAATCATGTAGTTTTACATAAAAGCTCCATTCGGATATTTATAGTACATTGTTGGTATATTGTAGGCAGTCGACACGTGTAGTGCCCCCTATGTGGCTAGATAGCCAGGAGCATTTTCAAAGCTACAAGAATAGAGATAGTGTGGATATAGGTCAATTACTTGTTCTTTTCAGGCAGATGCACCCACCACCATGCGTAAAGTGAAGGCTAATAATTGCAAATTAAAATGTAAAATTTTTTGGTGTGTTTGAGGTCCATCACCATTCGTAAGTGATACGCATCGTCCACATGCAGATTCTCATTATACTTATTTTGTACTGGGTACTGGTATATGATTTTTTTTTAAGAGCTCTATAGTATTTTGATTATCATTGAAAGAGCAACATCGACACGTAGGTGACTCATGAGGATAAAACTGTGGTAAAATCTTAATTACATTGTTTTTTATAGTATAGGTACATTTACCATGACAAGAGGTGGGAAAAGTCGTCATACGAGCAGTGTGGCTAATATAACATAAATTAAATCCCATTAGGACAGCAGCCATACTTAGTGAAGTTATTGCCCATCTGTCAACTTTCTTCAGTGCTACGCACGCAGTCACGATGCCGGAGGCTTTCCACTCCATGCGCTTTCTTATGCCGCTAGACACTCTGCTCTGTATGTGACCATGGACGTCTATGCATGTCCTGCTAGGAAATACTTTTTTGGCATCTATAGCAATCGCTCAGCTCCTTTTTGCTAATGCTTCAATATTAACTACACTGAGTGCAGCTGCTCTGCTCATCTGAATTAATTTATATAATCGTATGACAACTTATCGCAGCACTACACGCGCAGTCAAGGTACATAAGGCTTTTCGCTCTACAATCTGATGCTGAACAGCTATTCGAGCCTGAGCTTAGAACATACTAAACACTTGGATGATTAGACCTTAAATGTACCCACAAAATAATGACCTCATTGTTGTTTATTACCATGTTTTATTAACTACCGATTTGCCTGTGATGTTTAGCATTTTAACATGAAGAGTCATTCTGACTTCCCATTACATCTTGCTAAATGTACGTATATTATGTGGAACCAATCGAATTATAAAAAATTTTACTGATGGAAACCTGACAATATTGTGTTCATTATGACTAGAGAATTCCTTTCATACAGAAAACCACTAAGAACTGTAAGGACCCCTAGGACTTCAAACTTTTTGAGTGCCAAAAAAAAGTAGTTGTAAGAACTAAAGCCTTTTTTTTTATTTATTTTTTTACGGCTCTTAAAAGAGCCTTTGGGTTGGTGTTTTTTTTTTTTTTCCCGTGGGCAAGTCGGCGGTTAAACACTCGACTTGCACACAGAACTAAAGCCTTTTTAATGAGGTAGTATTGACCATACGACTATGTGACTTTGTGAGAACGGTCCACCTTCCCAGGGCTCTTATTAACTCTCACTCTAAAGCGGAATTACTGCCATGTCTTGCAAGAACTTTCCCATGGCTATACACTACTGCTTTATCCTCATGAGTTACCTAACTGTCGATATTCCCTTTTCAATAATAATAAAAACCACTATATAGCTCATAAAAAAGAGTTTGCATGCCAGTACCCAATACAAAATAATTTTAATGACAGTCTCTTAGCTCAGTAACCAAACAGCATTGACTATTACCCCGGATGATTACAACTTTAAGAACTATTAATAAAGTTAGGAACCTTGCACACATATGCTGGAACATATGCATGCGGACAATGCATATCACTTACTAATGGTGATGGACCTCACACATTCCGAATATTTTTACATTTTAATATGCAATTTTTAGTCTTCACTTTACTCTTGAGGGTGGACCCACCTACCTCAAAAAAACAAGTAACTGACCTACATCTATACTATCTCTATTCTTGCAGTCTTAAAAAAGCCCCAAGCTATCTAGCCACATAGTATAAAGTATCACTCCCTGTTAGACATGACAGCCTTAGGGTGGTCATCTCCCAACTTTTTACCTGCCTCCCTCCATTTCTCTGTACTCGTTTTTGCTGGTTTTAGGACTTTGAGCACTTTACCAGTGCTAATCAGTGCTAAAGTCCATGTGCTCTCTCACTTAAACATGTTATGATTGACTTACTCCTGTCTGGTATATTTCATTTTCCTGTAAGTCCCTTGTCAAGTGGTATACCATTTACCCAGCGCCTGTAAATTAATTGCAACTAGTTGGCCTGCAGCACTGATTGTGCCACCCACTCGAGTAGCGTTTCAAATCTGCCTCAGGCCTTCCATTGCAGGGCCTGTGTGTGTAGTTTGTTGCCACTTTGACGTGGCAATTAAAACTACTTGCCACGCCTTAAACTTCCCTTTTATTACATATCAGTCATCCCTAAGGAAGGCCCTTGGAAACCCAAAGGGCAGGGTGCAATGTAAGTAAAAGGTAGGTGTTAGAAGGTGGTTCTGCCCATCTGAGCCGCCCGGATGTTTTGCTTTTTGAACACCTAATTTTTGAGCTTTTACTGTGTGAGAGCCTCATAAGCTGGAAGTCACCCACAGTGAACTCATGATGAAACAGACTGAATGTGGATTGCACCGGTGTCCCCCTTGTGAGAGAGGGCAGCTGCACTGCAGCCAGGGTAAGGGGCTCGGACTAGTTACATATAGACATGTGTGCACACATGTGTGCACCCGTGTAATGGCTGCGCGGGGGAGAGCTCTGTCGTGCCCGGACCAGGAGCAGGTACAGATAAAATGGTGTGCAGGAATTATGCAGAGCTTGGTGGTGACATGGAATAGGCTTTATAATGTGGGTAGACACATGTACGGGAAAGTCAGTGTGCTTTACTGTTTTCACTGTAGGAACACTCCATTACTTTTCTATGAAGACAGGGACCACATGGGGTAGTTTCACTTCCCTAGGGCCTACAAATTCCAGACCCGCACTAAAGTACATTGTAAGTTGTGTAAAAAGAAGTATTCTGCTGAGTCTGAAGCCATATCTGTACTGCTTATGGGCCATCCAGAAATGGCATATTCCTCTGACTCAGCTCATAACCAGAGCCTGGCTGGGTATGACCCTGCCAGGTGGAATTAATTACCTTCCTCCCCAAGCTGTAGCATCAGAGGCCTAGCCCTTCATTGCAAGCATTCCAAGGGTGGGGATCTTCTCTCCAGGAGGGAGAGATGGGGGTGAAGCTGCATGTTATCCATCAGCATCTGTCAAATGGTGCCAGGCACCAGGCCTGCTCCGGGCCCGGGCCATGAAGTAAATAAGATGGGGGAGTGGGCTTTTCAGAGACCATGTGGCATGAGACCCTTGGACAACACCATTTTGAAGTATTCCAGAGACCTGTGCAGGAAGGAGGGAGCAGGGGCAGAAAGGTGATAGGGCACAAGTGCCTTCCTGCCAGCTCCCTCTAAATTATTTTAAAAAGTCTTGCACAGGAAGAGGATCTCTCTCTGGGGTAAGGTCTGGCTGAGGAAGACTGGTGCTGGAGTCTGGCGCCATGGGCAGTTGGAAGGAGGAATATCCTGACTGTTCCAGGACCCTGGACTGTGCCTTTGAGGGAGTCTAGGGCCAGTGAGGAGTAGCCTGGGTGTCTGGGCAAGGAGAAGAGAGGTCCAGAAGGAGAGCCAGGTGAAAGGCTGGTGCAGGGAGCCAGGGGAGACAGCTCCTTGCAGAGTCACCCTCTTGGAGGGGAAGAGGGTGGTGAAATGTGCTCCAGGTGGCTGGGGCTGGCCCCCAGGAGCATGAAGAGGCCAGAATGGTGAAAATCAGTCCCCTGGGGGCTGAGATATGCTCCCCAGAAGGTAGGTGACCTTTGACCTCTACGCCGACCGACAACGACGACGATGCACATGGGGCTCCGCCGCCAGTCTTGGATGTGCCCCGGGGTTTGGTCAGGTCCTGGGGGCTGCCCCAGAAAAAGGTAAAGTCAGGGAGCGTGACTGAAATTGCCCCCAAGGGGGTGCCAGGAGCCCACACTGGCCCCCGACGACAACTGAGGTCAGAGATCGCTGTTGCACCCCCACGAATAGATCTCTGGGGCCTGGGACCTCTAACTGCAGGCCCGCTGAAGACAAATTCGGGGAGCCCCGTCAGGTTCCCCGTGAGGATATCTGGGGCCCAGGACCCCAACCTCTGGGCCCCGACGAAGGCGGGAGCAGGGGAGCAAGACGGTGCTTCCCGTGAAGATTTCCCTGGTGCCTGGGACCCTAACTCTGGGCCCCGGTGTGATGAGAGAAGAGGGCGGAGTGCTGCTGCACTCCCCCGCAGCAGCAGGAAGGAGGGGGCAGTGCCATCACACTCCCCAAAGGCCCCGCCCGACCAGCGGTAGCCTCTGTGTCTGCCCAAAGGGAGTGCCGGCTCCCACAGCGGCACACGAGGAGGAGGAGTGTGGCTCAATGGTTAGAGTGGCAGACCCTGAAGCAGAGTTCTGGCCAGGGACCAGGGTTTGATTCCCGCCTCGGCGGGGCTCAGGCTCAATTTCCTCGGACCTGTCTATTCTCGCCTCGGTGCCTATTCTAATCATGGGTCCCACGCTGCAACTCTGGGCAATAGCTTGCTTAGCCTCCACACCGGCCCCAACAGCGCTAAGGATGCCTGGCTTCACCCTGGGGGTGCCCAGGAGTGGACACTTCACAGGGAAAGCCAGGAGGGGTTTCACAGCGGTATGAGTATCAGCGCCAGGAAACCGCAAAGGCGACACCGCAAGGTGGCCGTCTGGTGACAGTGCGCTCTATAAGTACCTTGACATTTACATTTACATTTACATTCACACGAGGGTGCTGGCCAGTCGGGGAGCCAGTGAGAGCAGCCAGTGGTGGGATCCCCGAGCTGCTCTCCAACGTACCTGCATGCACGGGGTCTGGGTGGGACCAGGCCCCCAACGAAGAGCAGATGCGGCATGAGGCCCCCAGAAATGGCAACGCAGATCTCCCAGGATCAGCGGGAGAGCTGCTGCTCTAATATGCATGAGATGGGGAAGAGCGCTCCATAATGCCTTGCAGGAAATCTTGCTAGTTTTCAGCGTGTGGTGGCCTCAGGAAGATGGGGTCACCTCTAATTGGTGGCAAAGGGGAAGGAGGAGCTGCAGGAGCAACGAAGACTCCCCCAGCATGAAAATGGAAAGTCCCACCACCAGTCTCTGGGGGACTCAAAGTAGACCACCCCCCAAGGGTTCCTCTGTGTTTTCAAGCCTACCCCTTGCTGGAATGTTGGTTCTACAGCCAGGAGCTAAAGCTTAGGGCAGCACTGAAGTGTGCAGGGTCAAACATGGATTGTCACTGAGGTGATCCCCCTAGAAGTGGAAAGGTGTAATTGCACTGGTGGCGCATTTAGAAATGGTGTTCCTTTTGGGGACTGGAAGTCACATGTGATTTGTGAAATCATAAGCATGGTGGGGTTATGTTGCTAGGCATTCCTGCTAGGGTGCCTGGTTGTATATGCTTAATCCGCTGTGATTGACTCGCATTATTCCTGTCACCAGATATGATAAGTACTGTCATTCTAAGTGATGCCTGAATATGTATTCTTGCTACTGCGTTAGTTGAAGAATAACCCAGACTGTCAGCCACTGTGAGTTAAAGGTGTATACTGAATGGTTAGTATGACATGCTCAGTCAGTGTTATATGTCACTATGGCAGGTGTTCCCATTATAAATGCTTGTTTGTTGAGATAATGGGGTGGGCCGCCACTGGGATGTTGCTAGTGGGAAGGGCCCTCATACTCGGTTATGGTTAACTCAAGGGCATTTGGGGGCAAGATGACATGCGTACATGAGAGTAGTGGTACTAGACCTCCCTCCCTGCGGAAGGGGGGGGGAATGTTATGCAATGTCCAGAAGCATTTGCAACAGCTTATGTATATTTGTAAATTAATGCATAGTATTGAGTAGTGTGTATGTGTAATAAATGTACTCTTTCTTTTTATTAAGAAAAGTACAGACTGGCCAATCAATTATTGAGTGTTATTTCTGCGTACCTGTAAATGACGATTACAAGCCCACACCACCTCCCTTGAGTAAGCCTTAGACTGCTCTGCAATGCTGCACTCTGAGAGTCAAGCGCTACAATGGAGTGTTTGGTTCCCAGTGAAGGACAAATGTAGACATATTGTTTGTGGAGGCCTCACAAATAAGGCCTCATTTTCCAACAGTAGGACATGTACTTTTATGGGTTACATGTCCTGTTAGTGACCAACAGCTTATTTCATTTTTCATGACTGCGAGGCCTACTCCTCTCATAGGCTAGCAATGGGAATTCCTTAATGCACTTTTAAGCTGTAATTACTGATCAGAGAGGAGTACCTTTTTTATGTTTATGATGTTTGGCAGGGTCTTGATATATCACCTTTACTGGTGAAGTTGGATTTAGCATTGCTGTTTTAGAAATGCCACTTTTCGGAAGTGGACATTTCACTGCTCTTAGCTCTTCTGTGCCTTACAGCCTGTCTCCAATAAACGTCTGGGTTGAGTAACAGCTACACTTTTTGCATTCCCTAGACAGCCACAAACACAGGAAGGTGATGTTCAGCTGCATTCTGAGCACTCATCTGCATTCATCTGCATTCTGATGAGACATCCTGGGCAGAGAGGAATGGGAGGTGCTGACACCTACACTTCAATAGGTCGTGTCCAGTCCGTACACAAAGCACTGATTTACCTACCGGAGTTTGCCTGGCAGACAGGACTGGGCAGCAAGGGACTGTGCAGACTTCAGAGGCCAACCTCCACTCACCTCCACTTCAAAGGCACTTTTGGGTATAAGTACTGGGTCCCTGACCAACACAAATCTGACATTTCTGTATCTTGAACTGAACCTCTGTCAGAAGGACTGATGTGATGCTCACAGGATTCAAGTGCCATGCTTTTCTGGAAGGACTGCTGTTCTGGTAGGACTGCTTTTCTAGAAGGACTGCTTTTCTGCTTGTTGTTCTGCTGCCTGCTGCTCCCTCACTCTGATGAAGAAGAGATGGACTTTGACTTCCCTCCAAGTGATCTCCAAGGACTTGCTGGCTTGCCTCTTGTTTTCTGAAGTCTCAGTGACATAAACAACTTCCTGCCATCCTGCTGGTGCTGCTGGACTCTTCCTTCTGTGAGTCCTACCCTTGCCTGAAATATCCCCTACAGTTTCTGGGCCTCAGAAGTGGTTCTGCAGCTGCTTTGCTACAAAATCAACGCATTGTCACCACTGCGCCGATTGGATCCAACGCAGTGCTCTTCGACGCCAACACAGTGCAGATCTAGAAACAGCTCTGTTTGGCTCGACAATAATGCGGGACCTGACTGCACAGCTCGACGTTGGTGTATCGACCTGGCTGCAAGGTTCGACGCAACGCCGATCCGATCTCCCTACCGTGAGTCTTCACTGCAAGGCATAGGCCCGACTGCGAGAATCGGTACTGACGCATTGCCTTCACTGCGTGGAGATGATCGACGTATTTTGTTGCTTGCAACCAAGAAAGGTACTTTGTTCACCGGGGCCTGCGTGGTTCCTGTAGCCGGCCCGCGCTTCTAAAAGGTCGGGCCGAACTTTGCCCTTACCCCAGTCTAGCGCGACCTAAAGTAACCTTTATTGCTACTTGCTTCTAAGTACTTTACTGCATTTATTTCTTCAAAATTCAATACCTCAACCTCTACCCATTGGATAATTTCTTATTGTGGTCTAGGACCAGATGTACGACGGAAAATTGCATGTGCAAACTGGTTTGCGGCCCGTTTGGGCATGCAGTTTTCCTCTAGGCCATGTACTAACACTATTTTGCGAGTCGCAAATAATTTGTGACTCGCAAAATAGTTTTCTGCGACTCACTATTAGGAAGGGGCGTTCCCTTCCTAATAGCAACTCACAAGCCATGTACTAATGTTTTGCGACCTCAATAGCGGTCACAAAACACTTGCAATTTACCACCCTCTTCAAGAGTGTGGTAATGCAGTGGCAAATGGGAAGGGACCCCTTCCCCTTTGCAAATACAGGAGAATTTTTTTTTAGGGGCAGGCAGTGTTCCCAGGGACCAATACCTGCCCTTAAAAAATGAAACAAAAGCGTTTCATTTAAAAAAAAAAAATGCATCCCGTTTTCCTTTAAGAAAAACCGGCTGCATTTAAAAAAAAAACTTCTTTATTGAAAAGCAGACCCAGACATGGAGGTCTGCTGAGTCCAGCAGGCCACCATCACTGGGAAGGCCAGCCATTCTCAATGGGGATGCAAATTGTGGGTGCCTCATTAATATTCATGAGGCTCGCATTTTGCGACCCCATTGGGAATCACAATCAGTGTTGTCTGACACAGATGTACATTGCAAATTGCAACTCGCAATTTGCGACTTACTGCACAAATACTTTACACATTGCCTTCTAAGCTAAGCTTGCCTGCTCTGTGCAATGCTACCAGAGGGTGAGCACAGGATAATGAGTTGTGTCTTACCCTGACTAGTTTTGTGCTCCCTACTTGGACAGAGTGCATACCTCTGCCAACTAGAGACCCAATTTTTAACACTCCCCTTTGCTTGTCTCTTACCAAGCAGTAGGCAGTGCCTCGAGCATCACTTACAGTGGCGGCTCCTCTGCTATGGTGGAGGAGCGTTGCCTCCCCATCCCCAAAATGCCAGGAAGGAAAAATAAAAGAATAATAAACACGTATTTTTTTTTGCGTTTCCTGCCAAGACTTGGGGGCGGCAGTAGGTGTGGTGGACACTGCCTTCAGTGCGTAATGACGGTTTACCCGGCCATCTCAGGACAGCCAAGCCATCATGCGCAGTGAAGTTCGTTCTAACCCAGCTGCACTGCTGGGTTGGAGAGATCAGGCATAGGCTCCCAGTCTTTCTGTGAGCACAAATCCAGGACGCTCAGGCCAATACAGAAGCTGCTCTCATGCATGAGAGCAGCTTATGGATTCGCTGCAGGACAGTCTGGGAGCCTGTGCCTGGAGAAGAGGAGCAAAAGAGCGTGACATGGCCAGCTGCAGGTAAGGTTTTTTAAAATGTTATGATTATCATCTTCCTACTGAGAATGGCTCATGAAATTCCCCAATCTGGGGTCTCATGGTGAGCAAAAACACGATGGATTTAACCCAGATCGGTGACTGGGGGTGAATGTTTGACAATGTTCAGCATTCCAACTATCATCTTTTAGTGTTGCTATAGTCATCCCAAGTGGGAAGTGTATGCCCAGACATGGGTTCTGTGCTCGCTATGCCACTGGAGACAAGCTAGTCTGGCTAATTAGGGATACTACCCCGAAATTGGTCACAAGTCCTTGTTTTCTGTTCCAGGGAGGACCTAGCCTGGCAGTTCGGGCTTGATTTTTCCCATGGGCAGCAGGGTCAAGACTGCTTTGTATATGGCTGGGGTGGCATGGTGAGGAAAAATACAATGGATTTAACCCAGATCTGTGACTGGAGGTGAATGTTTGACAATGTTCAGCATTTCGTCCATCATCTTTTTGTGTTGCTCATGAAATTCCCCAGGCAGGACATCTGGGACAGGACAAGATCTTTGCCAGATTTGTCTCCCGCTTTTATTGGCTCTGGATGAAGATATCCTCATAAACATTCTGCAGGACTTGTCTGATCTGCCAGGCCATTGGGAAAACAGGGAAAAAGCAAAAGGCTCCCATGAATCCCTTACCTGTTATTGGCACCCCCTTTGAAAAGCTGGACTTCGACATTGTAGTGCCATTGGACCACAATACCTTAGACAACATGTTCATCTTGGTCTTGAAAGGCCATGTCACTAGGTAACCAGAAGCAATCCCTTTGTGGAATGTAATGGGGATTTTCATTCAAGTGGGGCCGCCCAAAGCGTCTGTGTTTGAAAGGAGCACCTTCTTCATGTCTGCGTACATGAAGTCAGTGTGGAAATAGTGAGGGGTGACCTATAAGTTCTCCACACCCTACCATCCACAAACCAATGGACTTGTTGAAAGATTCAACAAGACCCTAAAAGGGATTATTATCGGCCTGCATAATCCTATAAGGTGGAATTGATGCCCTTCCAGTGCTGGACCATTGGTTGTGTTGCTAAAAGTGCCCAGATGGCGAAAATCCCATGACTTGGAACATAAATTCTTTTGGGCTAAAACCTTCTCTGAGAACCCAGAGAGGACCTTGACCAACCTGCTTCTCTAACCACCTGAGGTGCATTACCAATCACACTGATTTCGTGGCAGCTCCCCCTAGGTTCTTGTCTGCAGAAGCAAATCCTGTTCAGGCGTCCTCTGCCAAAGGGATATCCAGGCTACTGGAATTTCTTGTCTGCTACAGCCTCCTGACTCAACCAGTTGGAGGTTTTCGACTTCCCAAGAAGTAACAAACATATAACTCTACACCATGACTTCCTCCAACGGCTCCATGACACTCACTCCTTTAACATCGCCTGCAGCCTTGAACTGCTGAACCTTACCTTCTCTGAACATTTTCTCCAGAATTTCTTCTAAGTCCGAAGGGAACCACTGAGCAGGCCCAATCCTCTTCTTGTATCTGACCCACGATTCATCATGGTTGGTCATATTTTTTTACTTTGAACTTGTCATGAGTGACTAGATGTCCACAGTTGGCACTTTGATCATTTAGCCACTAGTTTTTAATAAAAACCTTTAAAAATGCATAACTCCAGTTCTACCGATTGTATTTATGTTGTTTTGGTGTCAAATAATTTATTAAAATGTACTCTATTGCTTTAACTTGGTGTGGGATGTTTCATGTGTTGTGTTTTCACTTTATTAATGTTTGTGTGCTGTATATAAATATTTTACAGATTGCCTCTATATGAAGTCTGGCTACTTTTGTACCAAGCTACCCAAGGTTAAGCACAGATCATTTTAGTGAGTTTTTGTGGTCTACCCTGCCAGGGATTACGCCTGTTGATTGACCAAGCTCTCACCCCAGTCAACCAGTCAACCAACATCCAATTTCTCACATCACCTCTCTACCATCCTCTTTGAAATGTCCCTACTCTCCCACTTTTTAAATGCCCCAGTTTTGTATCATTTGTATCACCATTTCCACAGCAGTTCCTATCAACCTGTTTGTCTTTTGACTGCACTTCACTCTCTCATCAATTTCCCAATCCTGCTTTTTTTCTTCTATGCACTGTATCCCTTAACAAATTCCAGTTCTCTCAATGTTGCCTGCCATGCTCAATCTCCTCGATAGGATTCTGATTTTGCACAATTTTATCCTTACTTTTCAAGTTTTACCAGTATGTCCTGCTCACTAAATGTGTTTTGCCTGTGTACAAAGCTGCAAGTTTTTCCTACCCAACATTGAGAAAACAAATTTGCAAAAGTAGGGTGGCAAAATAAAGATTTGGGCTAGCAGCCACTTTGAGTGGGAGGATTTTTTTTGTCTTTTTATTGAATTTGCAGATGCATTTTATTCATCATTAATCAACTGTAGCAGTCATAACATGTAGAAATTCAAAAAGCATTATCTTACCGTTACCCCCTGAGTTCCCATGGCCCTTCCCCCCACCACTCACCACTAACTGGATAGATATTTCAGGTCGTACAAGTTTGGGCTAGCAATTAACTGCATACCTTACGTTATTTATATCATGTAACATTTCAGATCCCCCTGCATTCCGTCCATATTGTTTTCCATTTCCACGGGCATCCCCCTACAATAGACCACTTTTTTGTCTGCTCCACACCAGTCAAGGTCCTTTTTCCAATCTGTGACCCTTGGGGGGAGTACTGCCCCCCGTGTCCAGGCTACGGTCCTTTTAGCAATTATTGCAGCCAGTAGTAGACACTGCCTGGTATATTTCGGCCACTTGGTCTCCCCCATGATCCAAAGTATGTGCCATCTAGCATCTAATGGGACCGGCACTCCGACGACTTCCGAAATCACTCTTGTGACCTCTCCCCAGTACATTTTCAGCCCTGCACTTTCCCACAGCATATGGTAAAATGAGCCCTCCAACATGCAACCCTGCATACATTTATTAGAATAGCATTTGCCCATTTTAAATAATCTGGTTCTAGTTGTGTATGACCTGTGTAGAATTTTGAGCTGGCTGTATGAGACGGAATCGCGCCCTCATGACTACTTCTCTGGGGCTTTGTGAGTGGGAGAATTTTAGAGTAAGTATTGGAGGGGATTATTTTTAATCATAACTATGAATGAAAATTTTCACACACGAACCAAAGTTTATGGTTAACAGAAGTTTGCAACCCTCGTGAAACCTTACTGGGGAAAATTACAAATTATTTACCCGTACACGTCTCAGCACAGCCCTTATGAGATTATTTATATGCAGTGCCAAATAAGAAGTACATTAGAAGATGAGTCACAATGAGGTGTGGGGCAAACTGTGAGCCCATGTTTCCCTACTGTGGCTCTTAAAAGTCTCACAAAGAAGGTAAGTGATGGCATTAAATCATGGACGTGATTTCATATTCACTGCCTTGAGAAGAAAAATAAGTTGCTCCTGGAATTATTCTTCTGCAGTGCAGTGATCAAAACCCTTTACTGTTTGATTTCAGATCAATGAAGCATGGATGATAGACAAATGTGCCCAAGCCACTTGCCTTGAGGACACGCGCATTCGAATCGACACAATTAAATGTTCACCTGTGGAAAATATCACCTGCTCAAGTGGTTTATTACCCAAACAAGTCTACACTGATGAGGGTTGCTGCTTTCATTACGAGTGTGAATGTAAGTACCTGCATGAAATCAGCTATTACATTTCCCATCATGGGTTACAACGTATGCTTTTTGGACAGCAGGTAGAGAGGCATCCTTAAACACATAGATCGTGACAACGGGTACGGACTGCAAAGTAAAGCAAGATTTTACCTCACTGCTCCACTCACCCCACTCCAACTCGTCCTTTAATGTGGTGGGTGTGCTATGAGTGCTCAGTGTCTTTTTAGGTCTCGCCGGACCCAGCGCATGCGCTGGTCTGGCGAGACTTATTGAGAGGGCTCTAAAAAGTGCTACCAGGCCAGCCTAGAGCTACAGTGCATGTGCGCGGGAGAGCACGTTGCGCTTTACTGCTATTACTTTCACTTTCGCGGCCCCACGGCCGCTTTGATGTTTGATCGTGATCACTTTCACTTTTTCACGGCCACGGACGCTTGGCATAGCCAATAGGTCTCGCTTTTGGGACCTTATAAGTTTTTAGTTATGCAACTGTTGCATCGCTAAATACGAAGGCGAGGCAAAGGCGAGACCTATTGGCTATGCCAATACTTGTTTCTTATAGTATACTCCAAAAAAACGCAAAGACCTGACTTCAATGAGATTGTGCTGAGTGTTTATCATGTGTTTTGTCTCTTTCTACCACTGAGCCAGAGTTGTATAGGAAGAAAAGGGATTTCATCCGAAACCACTTTGATTAAAATAAAAAAGGAATTTATAAAGTGTGTTTAGTGCCTATAAACATACGTATAGGAGCAGTAGGTTTGGAAAATGGAAGTCAGAATTGAATTCATAATTTTCATCTGAGCGTGAGGGGTGATAGAATATTTCGTTGCAAAATTAATTTGAATGAATAGTAAAATGGTACAAGTGAGATATTTAAAAAAATATCCATCTCCAGATCCTGTTCGAAATGATTGGCCATACAGCATGTCTTTCTTTTTAAAGGAAAAGTTTTCTAGTTCAGTTACCTGATAATGAAAAATTAAATATGGTACCAAAACCCAGAAATGTTTTGCAATAACAAAATTTCAGTTTCGTGTTTGATTGAAAATATTTTAGAGTCACATTGAATGTTGCTGAGCCTGATCTGATTCAAGCTGTCCTCCATGCGGGGACTGCGTTACGAGGCTAGGACATATAGTCTATTCTTGTGTAAGCTAACCTCACTCAGGGATGCAATAAGCTGTGTTACTGGGTTTGGGGCATATTAACAAGGAACACGGAAAATTAACGCTAAGGGAGCTTAGCGTTAATTTTTTTAACGCCCACTATCGCTGGATAATATCGCCTGGTTATCGCGTTATTAACAACGCTAACCACCTAGGCGATACAAAATCCAGCGATAGCGGCATTTTGGGAGGTTATCGCTGGTAATGCAGCGATAAAACTACAAGGATAGGGATATTCTTGTTGATAGCCCATGGTGGACTTAGCCATGTAATCCACCTCCCATTGGATTACATGGCTAAATCTGAAAATTAGCAGACGTAAAAAAGCAGTGTTAACCGTGGTTAGCACTGCTTTTTTGGTCTCTAACAGGGTTAGCGTCAAGCTTGTTAATAGGAGAATTGTCGCTTAGCGACATTTCTCCTATTATTTTGCTCTGGAACGCCCACTTTGCATCTCATTAGAGATGCAAAGGCAATCGTAGTGAAAAAGGGTTCTAACATGCGATTTTGCATGTTTGCACCCTGTTGTTGATAGGGCGATATTTTTATCTCCGCTTCTTTGGCTTTTAAAGCCAAAAAAGCGGAGATAAAGCCCTTGTTAATAAGCTCCTATGATCTTAAATACTCAGATTTGCATTGCATCTCAGATGATGCCTTTGGGGGTAATACCAATATTTTCACAATAAATGATAGTTTATGTTTGTTGCTGTGTTGGCAGCTCGTACGTGTATTATAGGTGCTTGGGCGAATCAGGAATCCCCTTCCTTTCACCAATAGCTGTCCTGACTATTATTGGTGTATCACCTGGAGAATAGTTTATATCAGCGTAAAGGCTGAGGGCTACGTGGAGGGGAGCTGCCATTTGGCCACTGGTTATGAACTGGTAAGGGACGCTGTAGCAATTTTTTGTGTGACAGGAAGGCTCAGGGGTTGCTTGTCCCACCAGCCATGGGACTCGTGGCAGAGGGGAACGACTAACACTTACGGGCTTCTCTTTTCTTTCTATTTCTCTTTTCTCATTTTTGCTGCTTGTGTATGTTGGTGTTTTTGTATAATTGATGGAAGGAAAGTTGAACAGAACGGATGCATTGACCAGGGTAGTATTTGATTATGTATCTCTCTTATAGTGCTAGTTTCTCACCTGTGATGAATTATATAAAGCTTAAATTGATGGTGTCTTATTTTGTTTGTGTACGTATTTAACGATTGGGGGCTTGTAATGTTTTCTTACTTGTGTTTTTTTCTTCCTCCTCAAAACAAATATTGTTGATCCTGCATGTCCCAAAGAGAGGCTGAAGTAGGGAAAGGGCGTAGTTTAGTAGGGTGAGATTTGGGGTGTGAATCTAAAATTTCCCAACTAAAAAAGCATTGGGCGGCAGAGTGGAGGGGTGAGATGAGCAAGATTCTGGGTGGACTGTTTCCATGAGGAGAAGGGTTAGTACTGATTTGCATTTGTTGGGCCCCTGTCTAGAGTGGTACAGTGGGCAAAAAACGATAGGTTGGAATTCTACGCCAGTCAATTGCTACTAGTAAAATAATGTGTGAGCTTTCAGTACATCACCTTTAGGGTGTTTGATTGCCACCAGTATGCCTGGAAACTTGAGTCTGGCACAGCTTTCTAAGTCTACTAAAGTCAATGTTTGTGAATTACAAAACGTCATACGTTTGCACCTATTCAGGGAGCACTTCTGTGGGTGCAGATTTACTACTTTTTTGGTAAACTGGTCACTTTATGATCCCAGTCCAAGAAAAGTTAGAACGTCTTTGTGAAATGAGAACAAAAAGAAATACCGAAACAGACACAGCAGGATCAACTCAGGAACCCAGACACAATTACTAAATCAAGAATGTATTTGAGGCATGACACACCCCAAATATGCCCACTGAAGCTAAGCCCCTACACTCACTATATGCGCCTGGTAGTATTTCCTGGGAACTCAGGACTATGGTCATGTACTACACAACAGCCTGGAGTCCCTGCCCTGGGATCACTCATTTTAAATGTATTTTCACTGCACACACTGTTCTTCATCTCTGCTACAAGAAAGCCTTGATGGTAGAGTTGTCAATACAGTGCTTGTGGGTTGGGCTACATGTTTCTAGTCCTCGCCTTTTACAAATCATTTTTTATCAAGTGCCTAAGCCTGAGAGCGCAGAAGCAAATTAATGGGATGAGTCGAGCCATTGGTTTGGTTTACTATAAGAGTTTGTGCATGAGCCGAGCCATGAAAACGTTGGCATGTATAGCCAGAAGCAAACATAATGTCAAAATATGATACAATCTCTTAAATTAAACAAAGTGTATTTCTTTAACATTTGGATCATTTCACCTTAGCAAATCAGATAAATAACTGAATAGACAGACATTTATTAAACATTTTTAGAAACATTCATGACTCGCTCTCCCCCCTCCAATGACAGTGCCATTAGTGAACTAGAAGGTGCCCAGATTCCTATTATAGATGCAGCAACATTACAGTCTACTAAATTAAATGTAAGAGGTGCTTGTATGGCACACATCCTGACCTCAAATATTTAAAAGTGCTCCTGTATGATATAATAAAGAAAAAGAAGGCCTATGATCACACAATTTGGACTAGCTGTGAAACTGGTATTGATTCCAGGTTATCTGTCTTTACATTTTAAAATTCAGCCACCAAATGTGTATCTCTGTCTCTACTGTTTATATCAAAGGTCACTGTTTTATCTTTCTTTCTTGACTCTCCATGTGACAATGTATGATTCCTCAGTAACAGTTCTCCCAATATGCCCACCTTCTGGCAGCACCGATTCTGTGTATGTATATATATATATATATATATATATTACCTACTGGCGGTCGCCAGTAGGTAGTTATAGTTAGGACCCTCTTTCCATAGGAAAACCGCAACATTCTATTTGGAATAACTTTGGCGCCGGTCGACGAATCCTCGTGAAATTTTCAAAACTAATGGGGCGCTATGCTCCGCTCCTACCCTGAAAGTCTTGGGGGGAGTCGTCAAGCGGGGGCTGAGAAAAAAGGGGGGTCCCAAAACGCGTTTTTCCCATGCATTTTTCCATAGGACCTTTAGACACAGCTACAGACCGAACGGCTGAACAGAGTTACTTGAAATTTGGCAGAGAGGTAGTCTACAGATCAAGGAAGTGCCTTTTGTAGGTCTGGTGTAAATCTGTTCAGTAGTTCCTGAGAAAATAGCATTTAAATCAATATATATATCTGTGCCAGCTTACGGTGCGCTTACCGTGCGGTTACAGTAAGCTTACCGTACGCGTACGGTGACGTGCGCGAGCGCGATTCTGATTGGCTGTTAGATCTTAGTAAACATTCGAATCGGTCAAAACCAGGAAGCGGCGGCCGCCATTTTCTCTCTCGCACTCTGAGGTGGGGATGATAAACAAAGATTGAAAACATCTAAAGGAGCAGTTTAGACAGCTCCTAACCACATAGCTTTGATGATGTAGTCCCAAAAAAACCCCCAAAGCCAAAAATTAAATGTAATTTTTTTTTAAAAAAACGCCGATTACGCTTACCGTATGCGTACGTTAAAAATTAATTTAAAAAAAAATACTACCCACACCTTTCCCACCCCGTGTGCAAAAGGTGCCTGAAGTGCACCTTTTGTGCATGGCATTTCGACGGTCTAAAATGTAATAGCTTACCTTTCACAACGAAGCGCATAATATGTCCTCGGTGTGCGGACGGTGCGCGAAGCGAAGCGCATCGTGCGTACATGGCCCATCGAGCGTAACGTTGGCGCGCGGTGCGCGTAGCGCACCGCGTGCCCACCATGCGTGCACGGCACTAACTGCGTAAAGTGGGCGCGCGAAGCTTCGCGCACCGTGCGCGCACGGAACGAACTGCGTTAAGTGGGCGCGCACGCCACGAATGGCGTAAAGTAACTTAGCATTTAAAAAAACGTACAAATTCACTGAAAAAACCATAGGTTTCACACACGTTATAGTTAGGAATTAGCATTTAAAAAACCTTGCAAATTCACTGAAAAAACCATAGGTTTCACACATGTTATAGTTGACATTTTACTCATAAAAAACCCTAGAAATTCCCCCGTTATAGTTAGTTCAGAAAACTATAACTCATGCGACCGCAATCCCCTGCTGATGCTAATACTGTATTTAGACACTTATTTGCCCATGTCTTCTTCCATTAAATTTTAGCTATACATATATTACAAATATTTTTTTTTCATAAAGACACATATGTCATCAGCAGAGGATTGCGGTCGCATGAGTTATAGTTATCTGAACTAACTATAACGGGGGAATTTCTAGGGGTTTTTATGAGTAAAATGTCCAGCTAACTATAACATGTGTGAAACCTATGGTTTTTTCAGTGAATATATATATATATTCCTTCTCCACGTTACTTGGATACGGCCACCGCAAACTCCAGAACAGCGGGTGCGTCGTGCAGGCGAACCTCCAAGCTTGGTTCGCTAAAATACGAACAAACACTCCTCTCGAAACAAAAGGACACGACGCAGTGTCTTGTGACAAATATAGCCAGGGTTTAATCAGTGGCTCTGTCGACGGACAAACACTCCTCTCGAAACAAAAGGACACGACGCAGTGTCTTGTGACAAATATAGCCAGGGTTTAATCAGTGGCTCTGTCGACAGAGCCACTGATTAAACCCTGGCTATATTTGTCACAAGACACTGCGTCGTGTCTTTTTGTTTCGAGAGGAGTGTTTGTTCATATATATATATATATATATATATTACCTACTGGCGGTCGCCAGTAGGTAGATATAGTTAGGACCCTGTTTCCATAGGAAATCCGCAACATTCTATTTGGAATAACTTTGGCGCCGGTCGACGAATCCTCGCGAAATTTTCAAAATAGGTGGGGCGCTACGCTCCGCTCCTACCCTGAAAGTCTCGGGGGGATTCGTCAAGCAGGGGCCGAGAAAAAAGGGGGGTCCCAAAACGCGTTTTCCCCATGCATTTTTCCATAGGACCTTTAGACACAGCTATAGCCCGAACAGCTGAACAGAATTACTTGAAATTTGGCAGAGAGGTAGCCATAAGGTCAAGGAAGTGCCTTTTGCAGGTCTGGTGTAAATCTGTTCAGTATTTCCTGAGAAAATAGCATTTAAAAGCATATATATATGTGGGCGGAGCCTAACCACACATCTCATCCTGAGATCTGATTGGCTGTCAGCACTTCATCCAAGAAGTGTTGGCAGCCATCTTGGGACCAATATACATGATAGCACCTCATTAAAAAGCATTGCAGTTAATAGAAGGTTTTAAGACTTTAGTTACATTATAAATCATTTGTTGATGGTACCATACTCATTTTAGGAATTGTGGTA
Source organism: Triturus cristatus (assembly GCF_964204655.1). Classification (NCBI taxonomy): domain Eukaryota; kingdom Metazoa; phylum Chordata; class Amphibia; order Caudata; family Salamandridae; genus Triturus; species Triturus cristatus. The sequence goes on from NC_140583.1 coordinate 746,532,720, forward strand.
TGTTCTAAGGTGATTTCACCATGTGAAAAAGCCTTCTGCTGGGATATCATGATTGAGAGAAAAATATTTTCTCATGCTTTTACCACAGAGGTTTGGAAGGTGATCTATAGGCTAAACTGAGAGCTTATTTTCTGTAAATTCACATTATCTTTCTCAGTCATGTGAGAATGAAGTCTGACATTCTCAGTAAAACATGTACATCCAACAAGGGCAGAGACTGTCAGTTGATTCCTTTGTGTTCTACTGCAGCTTCCCAGAGTGTTCCAAAGAACTACTAGAGCGCTAACAGTCCTACTTATGATAAACGTATGGCACACCTGAAGCCATCTTGCTTGGATTAAAGTGGTAACTCTTAAAACATTTAATTTAAAAAGGAACAAAATGAGGGGGTTCATTTTTCCATAAAAAGTATGATTAGTGCTGCAGAAAGAAAAATTAGGGCACATTTTGAGTGACTTCTCAAATCCTCTTCTATTTCATTAAAAAATTCTGACATGCAGACTGAAACATGCACTTTCAATACCAGCAGCAGTTTTCCCTGGTGAGCAGTAGCTTTACTACAGTGATCTAATGAGCAAAAAGAGTGCTAACATTCTGAATTTATGGCAAATGTGTGACACATCTGAATGCCTTCTTGATGAAATCAAAGTAAAAAACTGAAAGTATTTCCTACTGAGGAGACTGCAGTAAATGAGGAAATTAGGAAACTTCATAACAAATAAATCTCCCAAGATGGCCACCAGAGACAAAAGAGCCCAAATGTAGCCCAAATATCACCCAGATGTAGCCCAAGTATAGCCCAATGACAGAATGTCCCAGAATGTTCTTAAAAACAAGTAGAGCGCTTACTGTCTTCATTATGACAAAAGTAAGGCACACCTGAAGCCATCTTGATTGGAATAAACTGGTAACACTTAAAACATTTAATTTAAAAAGGAACACAATGAGGAGGTTCATTTTGCCATAGAAATTATGATTAATGCTGAAGAAAGAAAATGAGGGCACATTTTGAGTGACTTCTCAAATCCTCTTCTATTTCATTAAAAAATTCTGACATGCAGACTGAAACATGCACTTTTAATACCAGGAGCAGACTTCCATGGTGCAGTAGTTTTACTACAGTGATCTAATGAGCAACTAGAGTGCTAACATTCAGAATTTATGGCAAATGTGTGACATATCTGAATACCTTCATGATGGAATCAAAGTAAAAAACTGAAAGCATTTCCTACTGAGGAGACTGCAGTACATGAGGAAATTAGGAAACTTCATAACAAATAAATCTCCCAAGATGGCCACCGGAGACAAAAGAGCCCAAATGTAGCCCAAAATCACCCAGATGTAGCCCAAATATAGCCCAATGACAGAAGTGTGCAAAACACTTATTATTTTGTGTTTTTGCAGTGTTATATAGTGCAGACTTGTCAGGTATTGGAGTGCTTTACATGAGCATTGGTTACATCACACAAGAACAAATTCATTTTGGTTGTAGACATGGGGAGACTAAGTGATTTGACCAGAATCACAGAATGTCGAGCTGAAGCAGAAACTTCAACCTGGTTCCCCAGTTGCAAAGTCTGCAGTTCTGGAAGTAACACCACATCCTCTCCCCTAAGTGCAACATTTAATCAAGTGGTCAACTGGATAAAAAAACATAAAGATAACAAATAATTTAAAAGTGCTTTGTCGCTATTTGAAAACTCAGAAAATATGTCCTTATTTTAGTCTTTTAGAGCACTAACCATAATTTTGATGCCAATAAGACCCTCTCATATATGTAATTTCTAAAGGAAATGCTCTAGGTATTACAGTTTTGATTACATCAAGATGATGTCAGGCGTTCCACACTTTTGTAATAAATATAGAATGTTAGCAATCTAGTTGTTCATTAGGATACTGTTGAGAGGCAGAGGCCAGGGGCACGGACTCTGAAAATTGAAGGCAGGTAGGAGGGTGCAAAGGCAACAATTTAACCACACTGAGCAGGCAGGAAGGGCCGTGGAAGCACAACAGACTATGGAGGGCAGTGGAAAGGGGGGCAGGGGCAACAAACCAACAATACAGGACTTGCAAGAGAGGCTGTTGGAGGGAAGATCTATTACGGGTCAAGGAAGCTAGGGGCGGTCCCCAGATCCCCGGGAGCCACCACAGAACTGAGCAGGAGAGTGAGTCAGGGACAAAAGGGGCACCTTAATTTGAGCCGGGGTGCCTAGGAACGCTTGCTCCAAAAATGAAGAAAACAGACATATGAGACATGGAATTGGAGGCAGAATACAATGGCAGTTTAATGAGAAGATGCAACTTCAAAGAAACCGCAGAATAGAGACATAAAGTACAAAATACAGAATCCAGATAATCATACAGCTGTCATAATATTCTCTGTATCTCAATTAATGTACTGACAGAGAGAGAGAGAAAACACATCTATAAATGCATCATGAGAAACAAGTTACACCAAGGAAAATGTTACCTAGGAACACTCACGTTTACTCTTAGAGCAAGCATTCCTGCAATTACAATACAAAATCTTTTAAATGCAAAAGTAAAGAGAACAATGGTTAAACATAACATGACATTTCATATAGGTAAAATAGAATAAGATACTTCAAGCAAAGCAGAGCAAGACATTTTAAGCAAAGGAAGACAAGAGCTCCCAGCTCTTGGGGAAAACCTGCACTGCCTGTTAACCTACATACAGACGGCGAGGTAGTCCGTCGATATCTGTGGGTGCTCCCTTTTTATATCATTTTGTGGGCTCCTTTGCACGCTACATCTACCTACGTATGCTACCCAAAAGCTTCGTCTGCAGATTTTACCAGACATTTCGTCATTTACCCACTTAATGCTGACAATGGACTGGGTGAAAAGGTCAGTCTCTCAGGCCAATCGCTTATCGTAAGTTCCATAGAGCAAGCAGAAAATAATGGGTATTGTACGGGAATTCAATATATTCATGTATAAAATCTCCTCAGTTCTCCTAACTTGACGCTCTGCGGTTGCCACTTCCTTAAAAGTGGGAAACCTGCCCAGGAAGCAAGTACCAGTCCAGGATGCAGCCTACTGTATGTCGACAGCTTCAGGGGGATGTTGAACTTTGATACCGAGCACGGAGCACTCGGGTAGGGTGGAGGCTACTAGTTTGGATCAGAAGGCCTCGCAGACCTGCCTTCAGACTGCTATACACTAAAATTGCAGAGCTATGGTCAATTTAACAAAGAGGCCTACATATTGAACAGAAGGGCCTACACAGGGGTTTTATGCTGGCTGAGTGGTAAGGATGTCTCAGGATAATTATATAGCAACACAGGACCCGCTGGTCAATTTAATACGGCCTACAAATGCAGCTGGCAGGGCAAGGACAAGGGTCTCATACTTCAGGTGTGGACAGAACGGGCCAGGGGCCCCCTGTGATACAAAATCTACCCTCCTTCAAGGCTGTGGCAATGTAATAGACCATTGTGGGCAGAAGGAAGAGGCAATGGTAGTACAACCATACATGCCAACAGACCCGATTCAGCCAGGAAACGTCCAATGTTTTTAAGCTCAAATGGGCTTTATTTGATCTGTCTCCTGTCTACAATATCCTCTTTTTCAATGTAACTCAAAGGGGAAAATCAATACCCCAGTTTTTTTTCAAAATCTCCCTCTTACCAAGTTCAAAATGTTCGCAAGTATGGTACATTGGATCATGGAAGGAAATGGGATAGGGACATGGACTTGGATAACAGAGGACAGGTGGGACATGGAGAGGTGCACCAAACTGACCCTGCAGGGCAGGCATCAGGGTTTGCAGCAGCACAATACACCAAACAGGGCATGCAGGACGGGAGTGCAGCACAACAATCCATAGAAAGCAAGAGGGAGGGGACAGGACCATGCACATGGACAACAGAGAACAGAGGGGCAAGAGGCAATGGTAGCTAGCTGACCATAATGGACAGACAGGAGAGAAAGCTGCAGTATAACAGACCATAAAGGGCAGGAGGGACGGATCAGGGGCATTACAATGGAACAGACAAGCCAGGAGGGAGGGAGTAGGGCTGGGGGCAAGGGGGCAGGGCAGGAGCAGCAAGATAGCCATGGAGGTCAGGCAGGATGGGCACTAGAAGCAAGACACACCATGAAGAGCAACAGTGAGACTGTGATGGCATACACACAGACCATGGAGGGAAGGTGGGAGGGGGTCAGGGGCAGCTAACTGACCACACAGGGAAGGTGGGAGGGGCCATGGCAGCACAGAAGACCATGCATGGCAAGTGGGAGGGTTAGTGGCAGCACAATGGCTATGATGGGCAAGAAGGAGGGTGGAGGGGCATGCACAAAGGACGATGGAGGATAGAAGGAAGGGTCAGGACCTGTGCACAGACAAGAAAGTTCAGGGGAAGGGACCTCACAACAGACCACACGGGGCAGGCAGGAGGAGCAGTTGCAGCACAACAGACCAGGGAGGGCAGAAGGGTGTGGCAGTACAATGGACCATGTAGGACAGGAGGAAGAGGATAGGGGCATGGCATGTGGACAGGCAGGGTGGAGGTGGCAGGGACAGGTTACAGTCATCTGACAATGCTAGGCAGGTGGGAGGGGAGTGGCAGCTCAACAGAACACTCAGAGTAGATAGGAGTGGCAGGTCCATGGGACATGGTGGGCAAAAAGGATGGAGCAGGGGCATGCACAAAGACATCGGAGGGCAGGGGGAAGGAGAATAGGGGCAGCAAGCTAAGCACAGAGTTTAAGCAGGAGGTCAATGATGGGGCATAGGATTGGGCAATGGAGGGCAGGAGGAGTGGACTGGTACATCATACTAAATTGAGGGCAGTGGCAGCACATCAGACCATGCATGGCAGGAGGGAGGAGGCTAGTCCATGGATTCACACAACAGAGGATAGGGAGGAAGGGGATGGGGCAGCAAGCTAACTGTTCAGAGAAGGCGGGTATTAGGAACTTTATTGTTTTTAAAACATTGTGTCTGTGCGAACTACTTAAAATATGAACAAGTATGCAGCATAATCTCACTTTTATTCAGGAAGAAGAGGACGTTTGTGACTGTGACTCCGGGCTCACTTGGCAGAAACACCCCCTGACCCTCCACCCCCTATCGCAAAATGTAATGCGCGTGAAAAGGGTAGGTGAACACAGTGTTATATAGAACATAGTCCTGAGAGCACGATTGAAAATGAAAACTAGATATAGTGTATGGTATAAACTATGCACCAAAAAGTGTGATATAAGATGAACCGGGAGTGAAATATAATATGCAATACATTGTGCGCAATGACAGATTCATGGGAGAGCGCGAGATAGCACAGGCACTAGCGCGTGCTATGCGATATGCGCCTTGGAGTGTAATATGCACAGGGCAGTGTTGTGTAACCTAACTAGTCTCTAAAGTTGTAATATAAAATATGTGCTGGGGAGTGTAACGTTGCATATGCACTGTGACAAAGATATGGATCCCAGATTGTAATATGTATGGCATAGCACTGTGCGTTATAACATAGGCATCGAGAAAGGCACGTTAGATGGGGCAATATAACCCGTGCGAAGACAAGTGTGGCATGACATATTCACGGGCTGGTGTTACAGTGCACATGGGCTAGAGAGTGTCATAGCATATGCACTAGCTAGTGGAATACAACACAGAGGTGTGTGGCACTCGGCAGGCAATGGTGGGTGTAACACAGCATTGGGCTCTGTCAGGAGCACGCTGTGACTCTCAAGTGATGTTCGTCCCCTTTCCAGAGAGTAAAATAAAAAGTATTACACATCCGGCAGTGGATGTGTGTTTTATTAACCGTGAGGGGGGTTTCTTGCATAGTTTTGGTCGAATTTTTGTCGAATCCCCTTTGAATGGCTTGGTGTGCATGTGTATTAAATGTGCCCGTCAATAGCTACCCATGTTTGTATAAATAAACGACAAGGGTGTCTACCAGGATTAGGCACGGTAGGGCATCAGACATGTCAGAGCTTCACTAGTGGTGTAAATACATTCCACGTGGATTCATTGCATGCATAGTCGCCTTTTAATGAATATCACGCAAATCGTCATGGTGATAGGTACGTACGGTTTGTCCAGCATGTCCTAGGTGTGTCTATAAATATATATTTTTTAAAAATAATAAAAAACAGTGGCCGGCCCTGGGGATTGGGGTCAAAAAAATATAATTAGGAGACTGGCCCTGGGGGATGGGGTCATCAGGGCCAATAAATTAGAATAAGAAGGGGAACCAAACAGCCCCCCTTCTTAAAAAACTAAAATAAATAAAAGACTGGCATCGTGCCGGAGGCCATGCCCCCTCCGTGCAGCACTCTGCAAACGCGCCCCCAACAGGCATCTCCAGTATGCGCCAGGGAGCTGCGCTGCAGCCAGGTGTTCTGAGGCCAAGCCCCTTTTTACACCTCTCTGCAACGCAGCTCTGTGGCGCTTACTGGAGGTACCTAGTGGTCTAGTTTGACCCTAGGGACCCTTAGGATTCAGGGGGACTTAATCTCTCAACTTAGAACAGCCACAGGGCGCGTTTACACAGTGGTGAAGGGAGGGGACGGGGCCTGAGGTGACGTGTGCAAACACGCACTATGGCACGTTTTAAATTGGGGATATAATTTCCCTTCAATACTGAGGGCCCCTGGGGGCTAACTAGCCCACCAAGTGCTTCCAGTAAGCGCCACTGAGCTGCATTGCAGAGAGGTGGTCCAGGCCGTGCCACTTTTTACACCTCTCTGCAACGCAGCTCTGTGGCACTTACTGGAGGTACCTAGTGGGCTAGTTGGACCCTAGGGACCCTCAGGATTCAAATGAACTTAATCTCCCAACTAAAAATGGACACAGGGCGTGTTTACACAGTGGTGAAGGGAGGGGACGAGGCCTGAGTTAACGTGTGCAAAAACGCCCTGTGGCCTGTTTTAAGAGGTAGTTTTAATCCCCATGCCCTATTATACACTAGGGGCTTACAGAGGAGGTCATGCTAATCACAGGGGGACCCCAACGCATAATGTTCCCTAGTGTATGTAGGTGTTTTCACTGTATTCTAAGTGTCTTTTAACATAGCACTGGCTCTAGGACTGGTTAGTCAGACTCAGTTACCACCAGTATCCGTCTGAAAAAGTTGAGGGTACAGGATGATTTTGCAACAAGGCTTCTTTCTGCTCTTCTTTTTGTTCTTTCTGCACGTTATCCTTCTTCCTGCACTTATCTTCGTATTTGAGGACTTCTGTTGCTTCTTTCTGCACTTCTTTTGTTTCTTTCTGTGCATTTTTTCTTCTTTCTTCACATGTCCTATCTCTGTAGGCATAGTTAGAAATTAGCATTTAAAAAACCTTTGAAATTCACAGAAAAAACCATAGGTTTCAGGCACGTTATAGTTAGGAATTAGCATTTAAAAAACCTCAGAAATTCACTGAAAAAAACATAGGTTTCAGGGGTGTTATAGTTAGCTGGACTTTTCACTTGTACAAAACCATTGAAATTCCCCCGTTATAGTTAGTTCAGCTAACTATAACTCGCGCGCCCGCAATGCACTGCTGATGACGTCACATATTACATCACTCATGACATGGTCAGTGACATCACTCATGACATCACTGATGACATCTCAAATGACATCACTGATGACATCACTGATGACATCATCCTTGTGATAGAGTGGCAGACCTCCTCTTCCCCTAATATAACCTTTGATACACACATTCAAAAATAGAAATTAAAATTTTAAAAACAATGGACATACCAATACCAGTTACAACAACCTATACAGTAATTCTAAGATCCACATACACATCCACTCATTCACCAACAGTCCTATACAGTCACTCATACATGTACTCACTCATCATATGTACTCATACACCTATACATCCTGTTACACAATGCCACTCATCCATAGAGGTACTCACACACATAGTCACTCATGCTAATAAAGAATCAAACATACATTTACTTGCATATACAGTTATACACACACCACCACACTTACTTCTACGGAAACTTACACATACTTAGTCTTTTAAACAATCACTTATAGAAACACATACTTATTCATATAGGAACTCTTTCAATCTCTCACTGTCACATATACTCGCTTATATACACCAATAGTCACATATACTAGTTTAAAACATATGTAGTTACTCATAAAGACACTATTGAGACAGTCATTCACTCACTAACACACCCATGCACTCACTCATCCACCCATAGAGTCCTGCACACATGCTGTCTTCAACACATACAAAGAGTGAGTCATTCATTCATGCACCTATGCACTACGTAATACCCCCACCGAACCATGCAGACACTCAGACTGATACTCATAAAACCAACTAATAACCTATATAAACACCCATGTAGCTACTCACCAACCCATGCAGCCACTTATACACAAAGTGAGAGACTGATACAGATATTTACATATTTAAACATTACTCACTAAGCCATGTATTCACTATGAAACACTTAATCAGTCAGTTACACAATCAATTTTTCAAAAACAAATCATCCATTTAGACACTTATATACCCATTTATTCTTCCATCGACCTTGAGATATACATATATAAAACATATTTAATTTTCAGAAACACACACATTCACTGGATGATGTCATCAGTGATGTCATTTGAGATGTCATCAGTGATGTCATGAGTGATGTCACTGACCATGTCATGAGTGATGTAATATGTGACGTCATCAGCAGTGCATTGCGGGCGCGCGAGTTATAGTTAGCTGAACTAACTATAACGGGGGAATTTCAATGGTTTTGTACAAGTGAAAAGTCCAGCTAACTATAACACCCCTGAAACCTATGTTTTTTTCAGTGAATATATATATATATATATATATATAGATATAGATATAGATATAGATATAGATATAAACAGAAGATCGGAGTAGCCAAATGGGGGAAGGGTAATTAGGGAGGCTACTGCGGGGAGGGAGACCTGGAACGAGATAGCAGGCAAATGATATCCTTCTACGATATTGATGGTAATGACTTGTGCTCTAATTTGTATTCATACCGTTGTCCTTACGTGTAAATAAAATGTTAGCCTTGAATACTCTCAATATAGCTAATAATCCACTGTAGCTTTCAGTTTTGAGGGATAAAGTCTCAAAGTCTGTAAACTGTCTTTTGTTAAATTAAAAAGGTTCGCTGACTTAGATAAATGTCTTTGGAGATTATATCTCTCTTCATCAACTTGCAAAAATACTTATTCACTGGGTTTTGGTAAACAGATAATTCTCTGTTAAACCTTCAAATTCTGTGAAAATGATCACCTTCAGATTGTGCTTAAAACAATGTATCTCTCAAAATGGCTTCAACCTTAATAAAGCACTGTTGAACTTAAACCATCAAAGACAGTGAAAATCATCACCTTCAGAATGTGCTTAAAACATTGTATTTCTGGAAATGTATTTCAACCTTTTTTAAGCACTGTTGAACCATTGCAGAGAAAATATCTGGAAAACAAGCTGCTTAATTACTTTCATGAACTTCCATGAACCCAAAACTTGCTGCTCATTATCTAGGATTGAGCCATGTCTTTTTCTTAAATAAGCAAATGCTGGAAAAATACATCAAAGGCAATTCTCTTACCTGATTCCTGGAGCTTAGATGAATCAAACCTGCAGTTTTCAGAGCCACCACAATTAACTCTTCACTTCAGGAAGCCAGCAATTAACTCTTCTCTTCAGGAAGTCAAAACAGCCCCTGTCCTAAATCAATGCATGGGCCTCGGGGAAGTTCCTCAATAACAGCACACTTTCACAGCTGCAGTCTTCTTTTATAGGCTAAGACCACACCCAACATGATGGAGATTCTTCAGGACTCCACTAGAGCTTTCCTGAATACTCCTCTGGAACACTCCAGAATATATATATAAAAGCAAAGGATAATAAGACAAACATAAGACACTATGCTACAAAACTAAATGCACGTGAAAGATGGACTTAACCTGTTACATACCAGGAAGCAATTTGCAAAGCATAATTTGTTTGAGAAATAATAATACAATCTTTAACATATCAGTTATGTGTAATGCATGCCAAGGAATCCATGCACATAGTATAGACAGAAAGCAGAGACGTGATGAACCATGACACCATGAGAAAAACCAACATGAGATAGCAGACCTGACTCAAGGCCTCCAGACTCAACTACCAAGGCATTAATGTATTTATTCAAGAGGAGTCACATCCCTAACATGAAGCTACACCCCTGACTGGGACGAAAACAGCAGTGCAGACTTGAATAGACAATACCAAGCAAGAGTGATGTGTGAGCATGACAATCTCCAAGGACATTGAAGTGGCTGTCCTCTTTCACCAGGTAAACTCATTTTGAAAATATAGACCAAGCTGCACTTTGTAATACAATCTGACATAATAGACAGTTTTGGAACCGGCACTTTCTGGTTGGCTGAAGGGATGCCCCCAACCAGGCAGGACCTGCAGCTCCCGTCAAGGGCAGGTGATTACACTCGCTGTATAACCTGTGCTCACCCTTGGGTAGCTTGGCACTGAGTAGTCTGGCTTAGTTCAAAGTCAATGTGTTAAGCAATGGCACAGCAGTCACTCGCAATAAATACACTGAAACTCATAGGAGAGACTTCACACAGGATGCATGGAAAAAGCTTTGTATTCAACACACATATTTAATCATTATAATATGAACATCAGGTACTTTTGGGTATAAACCACATTCCACATTTGGGAATATTACTAGCAATATCAGACCCAATTGTATTATTGTGATATCAATAGTATGCACATTGAGGATAATTCATAATCTAAACACCCCCCTCAAACAGAGAGCACCCTTATGCGGTGTGACATACTGTCCACCCCAGGCCCCCCGAGCAATCCTGATACTAGAATCCCACACAGGTATAGGGTACACCTTGGGTCACAACAAGATCAAAGATATCTACATACATGAAGCTAGAGCACTTTTTAGCAGCAATGCAGGCCGGAGCCCCTCGGGTAAATCCAATGTCAAGTGTCTATTGGTTTCAGCATGAAATCAACATATAAAGCGATACCACCTGTTAGTATTGTGAATCAAAAGTGTCCTATGGATTATCCCTATCACTTACACACACTCACTCCGCACCACTACACGGTGCAACAGATATCAGCTTAGTCCATACACAAGGCTCTTGCGCGAATATGCACTCAGCACCATAATGTGGTGCTACTGGTACGCTTCAGATTTGGTGGCCCCAGCCTCCCTCCAACCTATAGTTCATCCCGATTGTCCTATACCTCTGGATGGAAGATAATCATCCCCTGCTCCCAATAACTAGGTCGCAAGCGTCAGATGACACACTTATTCTGGGTCCTTGGAAGCAAGTGGGGATATGTAGCAAGTTTTAATTTGGGGATATGTAGCAAGTTTTCATTTGGAGGTAGACATAAACAATGGGAGCTTAGCAGCCACTCAGGAAGTTCACCCACAGGTCTCAAAACACAATGGAGTCAAGCAGTCTCTTGACCTGCTTCCAAACTGTCTCGGAAGCGTTCCTTCAACCCAGCCAATCTCTCTCGCTACTACCTGGCACCAAGATGCCTTTGGAAGCGGCCAGGTGTGGAGAGGGCAGTTGGTCCACCACAATGAGGGTCAAAAGGGGAAACCGATGCATGCGGAGTAACACAGGGGAGACTCTTGGTAGGAGAATGTGCCCCGACAGGGATACGTTGATCAGAGTTATGCCCAGGCAATCCGGGCACAGAGTCTGGTGCGTGTTGGCATGGGTTGTAACAGACATTTCAGGTCACAAACACGAAGAGTTGCAATTCTTTACATCCGTAAAAATGAGGCACAATGACCAGTGAATGTTGATATGGGTTGCACCAGGCAATTCCGGTCACACACAGCAAACAGCGGCGAATTTTGTACCGCCCTTGAAAGGAGGCACTATGTCCGGTGCATGATTATATGGGATAAAACACACCAGTCTGGTCACAAATACAGGTGCAAGTTCAGCAGAGCCACATGAGGTAGAATTAGGTGCTACTACGGGTACACCCCCAACTTTTCGGGTCGCACCCAGTGAATTAGACACCACACGCAATGAGCATGCAGTTGGCTTGACGCATGAGAGAGAAGCAACATGATTGGCGAAATGGGCCATGCAGGGTCCTGCAACCAGTGAATCACTACCAACAAGAAGATTATGAGTGTCAGGGTCCCTGCGGTGCAGAAACCACACACCTATGTGGGCAAGATTTCTGGGGCTCCACACTAGACAATCCAGTCTCCAGGCACAAGTCTTAGTTTCACACTCACACTGCACTAACTGTTGGGATTCAGTAGTTGATGTGGGCACTTGAGAGGGCACTGCTCTACAGATGTCAGGGAGATGGTGTAGGTCCCTCATGGGAGATATTTGATGGTCCATTGATGAGCACACTTCAGGGCACCACACTTCAGCAGGTCTTTCAGCCCAGGTCAGCCACTATTCATAAAGGGCAGTGGTCCCCTTCAATGGCAGTAATCCTCCATGTACACAACAGAATCCTCTGGTAGTGTGCACCACGCAGTCCGGCTTCTCTGGTATTGCGTCCCCAAAAGCGTATTTCACCACATGTGCATCTTCTTTTTCATGCTGAAGGATGGCACAAGTAGCTCTACTGTTGTGTGCTTTGAAGTTAGGGGTGGTTTAAGGGGTTTCCCATTGAACCACAGATGTCTCCCCTAAATTGTAGGCCTCTCTGCCATGAGGCTGTGGAATGTAGATCTTAATCTTAGTGAGGCCATGATTGGGCACCTAGAGGCCAAGTGTCAGAACCTCTCTCTCATTCCAATTCCACCCAACCCTCAAACAGTAGACATCAGTTTCCAGCTAATTTTCCAGTTGTATGTCCATGGTTTATGACTGTTTGCTGGGGAATGCACAGATGTGCTCCTCGACCCTTAGTATACACTGAAGCCCGGCACCACGGTACACAAGACTCTTAATGCAAACTCTATAAGTTGTGAGTGCCTAGATAATGGCCTCATAAACATGAATCTTCAACATAAATTTGAATAATCAAAGGCGAATCAATCAAAACAAGAACTGGTGTATTTTGTTTTAGAATTTATATTCAGAAATACAAAATTATGGGTACATCACATACAGGGGTGACAGAAGTTAAAAATCAAATGGAACAAACTGTTCTTATTGCCCATGTACAAAGCCTATTTCAATTGTCGATTTACAAAGAAAACCTGCCTAAAAATGAGGCATAGATTTCATATACAAACAGCCTTATTTCACAAACGAAAATGGGTTGGTATGTCAACGTTTTGGTCTTATTGTTTTGTACATCTATAAGACCATCTTCAGGACATAACAGTCTTATGTGGAGCATTGACTCTTTAATGAGTGGATCAATCCAGTACCATTGGTTGTATGGTTCTATGGATGTGATAAAGTTTGTATTAAACTTATGTCGTAGTTAATTGGCATGTAGTCCGTATAGGTGCGGTGAGTTACGTGCTGGCAATTTGATCTGGTGCCGTCAAAGATCAGCGCGAAGGTCGTATATTTAATATTTCAGTGTACTGCCATCAGAGATCACCATCAGCAAAAAGATTCCAAGATTCCAAGATAGCCGACAGGTAGGAACTCCGGCCTGGAGTTCCCCGGCTAGGGACTGCCTTTTTGGCATTTTTCCCTGGAATTCACCCCCCTTGGACTTTCATCAACCCGGGGGTTCTAAGGAATGTTTCCCTCTAAATCCGGCAATTTAATTTTTCACTGACCTCAACTTCATCTGAAGAACTTAAATATCTTAAACTTAAATATCTACCGACAGCAGAGCCCCAGCAACATGGAAGATGCCCGGAGGAGCTGCCTACGCAGATATAGAGGAGATTGGTTTTGGATCTCCCCCTCAGCCGTCACCTACCCTCTGGGCCTGGGGTCTGTCTCTCGTCTCCCTGCTGGTTCTCCTTTCTTCCCTCACCGTCGGGTGGACTCTGAGGGTTGCTGATCCTGTACGTCGCTGCCGATGCCTGGCTGGGCTGTCTTGGTGGCTGTTTTGAGATGTGGCTGAGGATCGTCACGCCGGCCATCGCCTGCATTCCGTCCGAGACGCAAGGGTCTTGTTTCCCTCAACAGAGCCGCAGCGAGAGTGCTGCGATGCTGCTGCCCTTATCACCGAGTTTGTTTTCCCTTTTCTGCGTTGAGGCACCCTCCTGCCCCGTAGCTGCCTTCCTCTTCTGGGGCTGCTGCCTGGGCACCCGCGCTGCCTTTCCCTGGATTTTTGAGGACTCGTGAGGGAATGACGACCTCCAGCCTTCCTCTATCCAGATCTGGTGACTGCCCTCCCCATTCAGCCATGCTACTGGGGTAGGTTTCCTTGTTGGCTTTTTTTACCAGATTTGTGTTTGCTCACAATCCGGAAATTGTTGCAAGGTACTTGGGGTTCATGAACTGGATCCTCCATTTTACGGTCTCGACATACTCCCAGACTGATTCATGCCACTGGTCAGCGTCTTGTACTGCCTGATTGACCATCGCCCTTAGTCGACCCCCTCTTGAGTCACCTTCACCCCTCTCTTATTGCAAGATCATGGTGAGGCACCCTTTTTGCCCACTCCCTTGGACCCGTTCCTTCTCTAATTACGTCCTGAACCTGTGAGGGAGTCCGGCTCTGGATGTGGTTGATTACAGGAACCCTACCTGTTTGTTTGACTCTGACTTTTTGGTGGCCGGTCTGCTGTGGCCTGATCTGCATTCTATACCCCTTTTACTTTATCCCCCTTACCCTCTATGCTCCATTGGTCTTGTTTTCTATACTTTTTAATACTCTAGTAATGGATGTAACTTGTAACTGATGTAACTTTGTAACACTGTGTAAGCTCATGTAAAGCGCTCTGATACCTCCGGGTCTAGCCAGCGCTATATAATACACTTCAAATAAATAAATAAGCATCCGTACGTAGTACTTATTCCATGCAAGATCGAATTAACAAACGCACAACTCATCGTGCCTAGCCGGAGAAAAGTTCTGAGAAACACTACCTGATGAGTATCAGGTCCAAAAGACAATCTCATGCAACAGTTTCTACAGGCATCTTTCAAAAGTAACTACTGAAATATAAATTATACCAAGGTCTCCTCAGTGTAGGTTAATTCTAGGCCTGAAATTTGAGTAATTTCCTCTGTGGAAATTATGCAAAAATATCCACAAAAGGTATCAAAACGTACTCGTTATTATGCAAAATGCTGGCATTTTACATTATTTGAAATGTGTCTTTGTGTCCATTTTTGGCACATTGCGCACAAAAACATACTGCAGTATTGTGTATGACACAAACAGCTGTTTCTGTTCAGCTTGTTTGCTTTCCTCCTCTGCTCCTGCAACAGAGTTTTTATCTAAACGAATCTGAAATAATCCACATAAATAATGGCGTAATCTCAGTCGTTTTGAGTAACATTCATATGCGAAATGCTGAAAATTACGTAAAATAATGTGTCTTAAATGAAATTTCTCCTCTCTTAATGCCACTATAAACCTAGAGCCTTGTTTTGTTTGCCAGATTCAGAACTCTGACGTACATCAGCAGGACCCCTGCGTCACCAAACAGCTGGTGTGCCATTTTATGTACAGAAGGATCAAACATCAGATTTATGATGGTTCAACCTAAGTTACCTCTGCTATCTAAAACCTTTGAGTGATGGTCCATTCACTGCAGGATCTTAGTTTATGTACACCAGAAGGACCGGCTTATTAACAGCCTTCCCATATACACCTTTACTGTTCAGGACTTGGCAGAAAAAGCGAGACAGTGGCGAACAGAAAAACACTCAAATCATCTCCACGTTCTGGGCGATAACTCCCACTACGTTAAAGCTAGTTCTGTTTTGTTTGTCATAAACCAGCCCCTCATTTGGGGGTTTATTTTTAGATTTTCCTGCTGTACATAAGGCAATGTCAATCTGGTCCTGCCTATTGTGCTTTAGTGTATAGGTAATTGTGAAGTCTGGCCTGACTGCGGCTTTCCTGCTAATAAATGAGTCAAGTCTGTGATAGATGAGACCTCAATTTTGGTTGCGTTTGTGTTTTAGGTAGGAAGCAAGAAGCTTCCCAGCTCTGTTGGCTTCGCATAGGTTAAGGGCTTTGTCCTTGTTGAACCACAACCCTGCTCTTTCTCTCTCAGGAGTTTGTTATATTCGTATTTGTTCTGTGTTAGTCTTGCTAGGAGCTTATTGGCCTGCGTGGCATTTGCATGGTCTAGTTCTAACCTCTTGATCTCCTGCTCAAGTTGGTTTAATCTCAAGCTTTTTTTTTGTTTATTTTGACTTAATTCTAATTATTGTGCCTCTGACCGTTGCTTTTAGGGCATCCCATAGTGTGTTGACGCTAATCTCCGGGAAGTCATTATGCGACCTGATAACCAGTCTACACTACAATGAGAAGACACTATTAGAAAAGATTTTGGACTCCTGGTCCCCAAAATTCATAACGTGGTGGGGTAGAGTCGAAACTATCAAAATGAAGATCACCCCAATGATTAACTACCTGATAAGCATGCTTCCACTCCTGCTCACAGACGATTTCCACTGGAAAATCGATATCATGCTCACTAAATTCCTATGGCGCGGAAAGAAGGCAAGGATAAGCATTAGGAAACTGAGATTGGAGAAATCTCAAGGAGGGGTAAACCTAGCAGACTTTAGGTTGTTCCAACTAGCCTTTCTAGCAAAACAGGGTCATACTGGGTTTCCCCGGCGACCGACTACATACCAGTTTGGCTTCAGGTAGAGAAGGCCATCCTGAACAATCTGAGCCCACTAGCCCTCCTAACAAATAACACTAATCCCACTCATCAAAAACTATCTTAAAAAATACAAAAATGGCGCTTCTAAAAGTAGACAAGAAGATGGAGGTTAGTATCAAAGGGTCTAAGTTAGAATCTCTTTGGGCTAATAGCAAGTTTAAATACAAAGGGAAAAGCCTTACCTTCGATACCTGGATAGAGAAAGGTATTCACTACCCGCACCAACTCGAAAATGGGGAACACCCCATTACCTTCTCAGACCTCAAAGCAAGACACCACCTTAAAGACATCAAACTCTAAGTTCCTGGAAATAAGAGCGGCCTTATCAAAGACAAAACTAAATACCCCCCAACCCTCAATCTTACGTTATGTCTCAAACATTAACAAACTAGGACACCAAGTCTCACTGCTCTACAAACTCTTACGCCCCAAAACCAACAAACTTAACGGAAAAACAATCACCTATTGGGATAAACAATCTAGCACACCTCTCAACGAACAGGAATGAGCAACTCTGTGGTCCTCGACCTTACGCAATAAGATTACCCCCAGTACTGGCACAAACTACATTTTGGCTGCTTCACAAGGCATTCTGGACCCCAGCAAGACTACACTCACTTGGGGGCATATTAACAAGCCAGGCGATAAAATTATCGCCGCTTTAGCGGTAGAAAACTGCCGCTAAAGCGGCAATAACGGGCTTGATAATATGCTCTCTGGAATTCCAATTGAAGCCCATGTTAGACGTCCTTCACATTTAACATGGG